>NW_027361690.1:79100000-84717500 GCF_039654945.1 Dendrobates tinctorius
GGTGTGTTTAGAGATCAGGAGCCTTAAGTATGATAACTATTAGCCATTCAGCAAGAGTTTTTATTACCAATTTCCTTAACATGTACTTATCACTCAGCTAAGAGTAATGCGGGAGTCTGGAAGCAACTCACAGAGGACACGATGCAGGAACAGTCAGAGAGCAATACAGTTTTGTTTATATGCTGCAGTAACTTTACAGTGATTTAAAGTACCATATATACTCGAGTATAAGCTGACATGAGTATAAGCCGAGGCACCTAATGTTAACACAAAAAAAAAAAATGGGAAAACTCATTGACTCGAGTATAAGCCTGGTATATATTGTCCCCTCATCCCCATCCTGGTATACATGGCCTCCTCATCCCCATCCTTGTATGCATGGCTCTTTATCCCTATCCTGGTATGCATAGCTCCGTATTCCTATCCAGGTATGCGTGGCTCCTCATCACTATCCTGGTATGCATTGTCCCCTCAAACCCATCCTTGTATGCATGGCTCCTCATCCCTATCCTGGTATGCATAGCTCTGTACTCCTATCCTGGTATGCATGGCTTCTCATCCCTATCCTGGTATGCATAGCTCCGTATTCCTATCCTGGTATGCGTGGTTCCTCATCACTATCCTGGTGTGCATTGTCCCCTCAAACCCATCCTTGTCTGCATGGCTCCTTATCCCTATCCTTGTCTGCATGGCTCCTTATCCCTATCCTGGTATGATTGGCCCCCATGCCTACCCTTGTATGCATGGCCCCATCCCTATCCTTGTATGCATGACCTCATCCCTATCCTTGTATGCATAGCTCCATCATTATCCCTGAATGCATGACCTGCCATCTTCTGGACACCTCACTCAAGTATAAGCTGAGGGCAGCATTTTCAGCACAAAAAAAGTGCTGAAAAACTCAGCGTATACGTGAATATATACGGAAACGCTAAATAATTAGTGTTAGTAACTATGCAAATCAACATTATAATGAATAACAATAATAATCTTTATTTTTATATAGCGCTAACATATTCCGCAGCGCTTCACAGTTTGCACACATTTTCATCACTGTCCCCGATGGGGCTCACAATCTAAATTCCCTATCAGTATGTTTTTGGAGTGTGGGAGGAAACCGGAGTGCCCGGAGGAAACCCACGCAAACACGGGGAGAACATACAAACTCCTTGCAGATGTTGTCCTTGGTAGGATTCGAACCCAGGACCCCTGCAGCGCTAACCACTGAGCCACCGTGCTGCCCAATAATAATAATTGGAATAACAAAGAAAGTTTTTCACTATATAATGCTTATGTTCTTTTCGCGAAGGTGGTGTGCCCAGTTGACGGAGTTACCACGTAAGTTCTCTCTGCAGCTCTGGCACTAGCTTGGGTCACGGAGTTTTTCTGTTAGGATGCAAGTCTCTCTTTGACGCAGTATGTTAACGCATGTTGGGCCTCCCAAGCACCAACCGGCCCTCTCCCAACCTGTTGTCCTAATCTCAGCCAACTCCGATACTGTAGGTTATAGCTGGAAGTGACGGTCCTGATCATACGCGTTTTTCCACCGCAATTGCAGGCATGCCTCTCCTGTGGCAGCCTGCTCGCAGATATTCTCTGTTTGACTGTCCAGCGTAGGATACAGATACTGGTCCTGGCCAGCGTAGGTGGAACCTGTAGTTATCCTGAGGGGAATCCAAACCTTGCCAGGTGATGTCCCACACCTTGGTGGTGTAGACTTCCCCTTGAGGCCCGTCACGCTGGCCTCAGCGGCATCTCTGGAGCACATCAGCTCCGCTTGTTTCCCTGGCAGCATATCTGCATGCCATTTGGTGCAGGGTTTTTATATGAAAGGAGTCCTTCTTGTTGGTCACCTGATCAGGTCCATCACACAAAGTCGCTCCCCTGCAAATTTTCCAGCACAATTTGGTTCCGATTGATTTTGCCTGGCCAGCAGATGGCAGTCTCTCCTCAGTATTGGCACATCCTGCAAGGACTCTTCAGGTATATCACTGCTTCTTATTACATAAACATGCATGTCACTTCAACAGAGAGATGCAGATGCCAAGGGAATGAAAGTTCTACCATGAGTCCTTGGATGATGTTCTACCAAAACCAATAGTCCTGATATCATCAAATCCCAATAGAATCTATATAACCAAATGTAAGTAATGGCCAGCGTTAATTTGTAATGACTTTAAGGACATTTTGTTCTCATGCCCATAAATATATAGTTAATAAAAAGTAATCGTAGGAGCAAATAAAAGAACGTCTGGGAGAAAAAACACCTTCTGTAAACTCTGTGAGCTATATATAGTATAATTCTCCCTTCACCAGTGTAGAGCGAAATGGCCCTTGCAAACAACATTAATATGCATACAGATCTGCATAATTAGCTGCCACAGGTAACCCCTCTCTGACTGCATGAACTGAGTTAATGCACAAATACTGGATTGGAAACCCTGCAAGCACATATCTCCAGTTCATAAAAGGAAATATTTGAATAATATGCAAATGAGCTGCAAGTTATTAACAAAGTGTCAAGGTTTGACAGTCTGTGTTATTGTGGAAATAAATGAGTTTTGACACAAATAATTTAAGTATGCATTGATTCTTAAGCAAACGTTATAATGAGATGTTATGCAGAAGAGCTAAAAAGGGTTTGAAGACTATTAGCAAAAAATACTGTATCAATTATTAATTTATTCATTAACATGAGTTGAAGTGTGCGTATGTGTGTATCTATCTATATATAGATATATCTACATATCTATATATATGTAACCCTCAACATTGAAATTGAAAGTACAACACCAGAACGTCGGAAAAGTTTAGGAATTCAAGAAATCACAAGACAGACATGACATATTAATGAAATGCAAAAGATAAATAAAATGGCAACAAAACATCTTGATTTATTCATTATCAAGTATGACCGCCACGCCAAAAAAACACACACTTAGATGCCTTAGCTGCTATTAATGAGGTTTTTCATGTTTATCCTAGGAATGTTCTGCCAGTTAAATGCAAATGTGGACACAAATCATAAAGATCCGCTGCTGGCAGCTTCTTTTGCAATTGCTGACCAATGTTGTCCTAAATGTGCTTCATGGGAGGCAAGTCTGGAGTCCTGCAGGCCATGGTAGCTTGTTTAGGCCATGCAGGTTGCTCACACTACTGCAAGAAACTTGTAGCCTTGTGTTGCTTTGTAGAAAAATGGTTCTTGGGACATGTTAAAGCAACGGCTATACCACTGGTTCCACGACCAAATCAATGTAATGCCGAGCTGCTAGTGTGTCTGGAATAAATACTAGAGGGGTTTGATACATTTGAATTATTTCAATGCAAGAATGCAATAAGACAATTAGTGCCAAATATTTTAGTAATTTCAGCCCATTGTTTTCATATTCTAATGCATTTCCTTTTAAAATAAGTAAGATGATTTTGTTTTTCATTTTTTTTAATGTGATGAGCTCTGACATTATCATGTGCCTGTTTGGCGTTTTTTTTTTTTCTAAAGAAAGACTATATATAAATAAGTTCATCTACTACAAGGATCCACTAGGTCTTTGCCCTGGTGAAGAGGTCCTGCAGTGACCTCGAAGCGCGTTGACCTTGTAAACCTGTTAAAATAAAGTGTCTAAGGGAAATATTTGTGGAATTCTATTATCAGCAGCATATTCAGTGACACTTCTCCAGGATATGTTCTTTCTCTAAGTCCTTTTGACTCGTTTCTTGCAGCAGCTGATCTATGCGTTTGTTACATGTTGTTTTGTTGCAACACCACCAGGTGAGCAGATCCATGTTGGTTTATGTGTTGTTTTAACATTCAAAGCCCTATTGTGTGTCCTCTTCCTTTTCCCAGTTTGCCTTACTAATTTATGCCTGTCATATAACACGCATCGGTAGGGGGGTGCGTTATCTCACACACCCATGACCTGATCGCAGGCTACCAATGGGTTGTCATGAGAACTGGAGGTCTATTGATGACCCCTGTGTCTGTCATTGTGATTCTCCTGTGAAAGCTGGCATTTAGCTGGCATTCATAGGAGACCGTGATTTTTATTAACATAGCAGGGCTGATTCACTACTATGTATAGCACAAGCGATCAGATGATTGCCGCTTCATGTCCCCTAAGGGCACTATTATATATAGTAAAAAGTAAAAAAAAGTTTTAATAATGAAAAAAAATAAAGAAAAGTTCAAATCATCATCCTTTTGTCCCATAAAAAAATTTTAAAAACAAAAAATACACATTTTTTGTAGCACTGTGTTCGTAAAAGTCTGATCCATCAAAATATAAAATAAATTGATCTGATTGGTAGCCTTGTTGAGTAACTACCAAAAGTTATGTTTTTCTTTTGCTGTTGATAATTTAGGCCTTATTCACATTTTGGCATCTGATTTCAGTAGATATAATCAGCATCCCCAAATTAGGACTCACACTGTAACAAATGTCCCCATTCAGACTAAACATTTAAATATTGACAAAGCCATGAGTGGATTACATAATTTTTTAGACCGTTTCCTTTACAGTTTTTACTTGCAGATTTTTCATCATATCTATAGGGAAAATTTGAAAATAAAACACCTTTTTGCCGCAAGAGAAATTGACATGTTGCAGACTTCAAAAATGCTCTGCAGCAGTGGCGTAACTACAAAGTTATAGGCCCCAATGCAAACTTTCAAATGGGGCCCCCCATGCCAAAATATATGCACATCTCTGCTCCGTACACCTCATACACACACGGCTCCACTCCGTGCACCCTGCATACACGCGGCTCCGCTCCATACACCTTGTACACACGCGGCTCCGCTCCATACACCTCGTACACACGCGGCTCCAATCCGTACACCCCGTACACATGCGGCTCCGCTCCGTACACCCCGTACACATGCGGCTCTGCTCCGTACACCCCGTACAGATACGGCTCCCCTCCGTACACCTCGTACACACACGGCTCCGCTCCATACACCTCGTACACACACGGCTCCGTTCCGTACACCTCATACACACATGGCTCCGCTCCGTACACCTCATACACACACGGCTCCGCTCTGTACACCTAATACACACGTGGCACCGCTCCACCCAAAATTGTACACACACAGCTTCACTCCATCCAAAATTGTACACACACAGCTCTGTTTCATCCACCCTGTAAACCCCTCCTGACCCCACACATAAACTTACCCGCATCCAGCAGTGCACCATGACAACTAGCACAGCAGAGACCTGCAGAAACGGAGGCCCCTGATCATGTGACCTCATCACAGGTCCTGTGCGCACATTAGAGAATAGCCTAGTAGCGATGTCATTGCAGGCTAGGCTGTAAGGGGATGTGGTGGGGCTCTGGGAGGGCGAGGATGGGGTGAATGGGGGGGCATGGTGGCTCAGTGCAGTGCGGGAAAAATAGACTGCCATGCGGGGGCGGGACCCGGGCGGGAAGATCAAAAAAGGGACTGTCCCTTTTTGAATCGGGACGGTTGCCTGCTGGGCCCCTGACTAACCGTGGTAGTTACACCACTGCTTTGCAGCTAAAGCACAGTGGGCATGAGATTTCTATCAATCCCATTCTGTTTGCTGGAACTATAATATGTTGTGTTTTTATGAAGCGAAAATATGCAGCATCAAAAACTCAGTAAATACTCTTCATGGAAACAGTCTCATAGTCTTATGTTTTCATGCTGCAACCACCCTCTATGAATAACACAGAAGAATTTCTATCTGGTTTAAGTCAAGCCAATGTGATGGCTACTCCACTATCTTCCATGGCTACTTCTGACACCTATCCTTGATGAACTTTGAGGTATGTTTGTGATCATTTTTTGTTGGAAGGGGTAATGATACTCAAGCTTCAATGTCCTCACAGAAGCCATGGGATTTTCTGATATTTGAATGAGTCCATATTGTCCTCCACACGTTTCAGGTTTCCAATGCCAGAGGGGGCAAAGCAACCCTAGAGCATCACCGATACACCTCTGCATTTCAATTCAGGCATCACTGAGCCACCACCATGCTTCACTATAGAATGGATGCAATGTTCAATGTATGCATAATTCTTCTTCCTTCCGACATACCGCTGATCGATAGGCCAGAAAAGTCTCAATTTTGTTTCAAAACTCTAAAGAGTAGAATTCTAAAACCTCTGTGTATTATGTATATGGTTTTGAGCATACTGAAACCAACTTTTTTATGAATTTGGGTCAGTAAAGGTGTACATCTAGGAATTGAGGCATTGAGACCTTTAGGGTATGTGCACACATTGAGGATTACCCTGCGGATTTTTCCGTGCAGTTTTTGCTAAATCTGCAGGTAAAATGACCTGCGTTTTACCTGCAGATTTATTACAGATTTACAGTGGATTTTCTGCAGTTTTTGTGCGTATTTTACCTGCGTCTTTACACATGTGGATTCCTATAATGGAAGAGGCGTAAAAACTCAGCTGATTCCTCACAAAGAATTGACATGCTGCGGATCAAAACCGCTGCAAATCTGCACGGAAAAATCTGTAGCATGTGCACAGCGTTTTTCATTTTACATTGACTTTAATGGTACTGTAGAACGCAGGAGAATCTACTGCGGATCCGCAGGGCCAAATCCGCTGCGGATCTGCAGCAGAATCCGCAACATGTGCACATACACTTAGGGTGTGTGCACACGCTGCGGATTCTGCTGCGGTTCCACAGCGGATTTGGCCCTGCGGATCCGCAGCAGATTCTGCTGCGGTGTACAGCACCATTATTCCCTATGGGAAATGGAAACCGCAGTGCAGATGCTGCGGAATTTTCAGCACGGATTTTCTGCGGTTTCTAAAATGCAGAAAGAATTGACATGTCAATTCTTTCTGCGGATTCCGCAGCGGTTTACCATCTCCTCCATTGTGGAGATGGTAAAACCGCAGGGCAAAACCTCAGGCTAATCCGCAGATAAACCACAGGTCTTTTGACCTGCGGATTTATCTGCTGATTTTGAAAATCAGTGCGGATCAATCCGCAGCAGATTCCGCAGCGTGTGCACACAGCTTTAGAGTTAAGTATGTGCCTTACTGTGCAAACTGAAATCACAGTGCTTGCTGCAGCTAAACCTTTCAGCAGATCTTTTGACCTCCGGCCTCCTTAAGACTCTAGTTGCAGCCATTGTTGGCTTTCTGCTAAACCCAGTGTTTCTGCACTCTTCAACTCTTTGAATGGACTGATTGCAACATAAGGAGCTGGGAAGGAATTTTTCCTTAAGGCCGGAGTCACACTAGCGATTAAATCGGACGAATGCATTACGATAAAAAATCGCATTGCATTCGTCCCAATGTTATTCTATGTTGTTGCTCCCATCGTCTGTATTTTGATCGGATCCGTTCCTTGGACCGAGACAATCGCAGCATGTTGTGATTCTCACCGATTTTCAGATCGGAATCACCAATGCATGTCTATGGATGCGATTAAAAATTGCATTAAAAACGGACCACACGTGTGACTTGCGATTAAATCGCAAGACTTCTCCTGGTCAACAGGAAAGAGCATCAGGCATTGGCATTGGATGTCAATTTGATGCTTAGATGCGAATAAAATTGGTTCATCGCCGGAAAATGGGATGACAGACGGATCCCTGGACAAGAAATCTTTGTGCGATTTCATACCGTTAAAATCGGACCGATTTTTAAAACGTTTTGTGTGACTCCAGCCTAAAGGCTAGAGTCACATCACCGTATTTTCTCTCATCTAATAGAATTGGGCCGATTGTGCTAATCACAATCTGATCACACTCGGATTAAAGTTTGATCAGAGTTTGATCACAGTGTGATCCATCTTTCTCGAAGGTGGAGAAGATGGGGAAAAAATGTATCCATCTTCTCCAATCTGTGAATCCGTGAAAATCATACTGCACTCGGATGTTATGCCAGTGAAGTTCGGTGATTTCCATGGACTCATTGAGTGCAATATCAGATGCAGATCGTGTATGCTGCATTTTCTTCCTAGGACTGATTCTGTCCAATGTCCAAGGAAATAAATCGGACATGTGCACGGCCCCATAGAACAACATTGGACTGAGTGCGATCCGATATTTTAATGGATCGCACTTTGATAGAAAATACAGTAGTCTGTATGAGCTCTAGTATAGGACCATTAACATTTGCCTCATAGGGTTTTCTTTATTTCATTAGTGATGAGCGAGTATACTCGTTGCTTGTGTTTTCCTGAGCATGCTCGGGTGTCCTCTGAGTATTTAGGTGTGCTCGGAGATTTAGTTTTCGTCATCTCAGCTGCATGAATTGCGACTGCTAGACAGCTTGAATACATGTGTGCAATGCCTGTATTAGGCCTGTCTACAATTCGCAAATCATGCAGCTGAGACAACGAAAACTAAATCTCCGAGCACGCCAAAATACTCGGAGGACACCCGAGCACCGATTATACTCGCTCATCACTAGTTTTCATCTTCTTCTGGATCAGCATGTTAGGCTATAGTTTGAACTTGATAGACTTATGTCTACCTTCAGCCATGAAAACTTTGAAACTATGAAATTCTGCTTCCTGCTGCATTTCTATTGAGATTCAATGCTTTTGCTAATTTTTTTTTATATTATTTTCCTTGTTTGTGCAGAGCAATAATTTTGTCTCTGCACATTGCGGACCATACTCATGACTTGCCACTCATGGTATTTGATGTATTTTATCTCAAGCACAACTGATGCACCTAATGAGGCGCTTGATTAGGGTCATCGTGCGTACTTGCGACAACATCCAGTTTGCTAATGTGTACTCTAGTGGCGGATTCTATTCAGGAGGTTGAATAATTGTGAGCCTGCAGTTAAAGTAGTATTTTGTGTAAAATTTGCTAAAACCACTTGTTATATTAGTTATGATGAGCTATTTAAATCATTCCTGCTTTATTGGTTTATTGCAAACAGCAGAAAATTAGTACATTTTGCTAAAATAAATTAATTTGTAATGGAGGTTGAATAATTTTGATGGTTACAGATTCTCAATATTATTTCATACAATTCTGAATGGCATTACAGCCACAATGGGATCATTTATTCTAGGTTTAGTACAATAATGCCTTTTTCAAATGGCATATTTCAGATTTGCATAGTTTTCGTTTTGAAAAATTATTAATTTTGGCTTCAGCTTTGTACACGTTTTTCATCCACATTTGTCCATTTTCGGTTTGTTTATCCTTATTAGATCAGTTTTTTGTTATCCTTTTTACATGCATATTGTATAGATTATTGATGTCCGTTTCATAAAAAATTATCTCTTTATTGTCCCAACTCATTGATTACTGTAAAAATGTATTTGTTTAAATTGACTTCAATTGTCAATTTTCATCAAGGAATCTAAATCTCATTGTGCATGCTGTGATTTCGAAAAAATGTGATTTGACCTCTGCCTTAATAAGTTCTTTAAAACTTTTATCTGAATAGGGACATTTACTACAGCATAGTCCAAAACTATCTACAGATCAGCTGCTGTTCACATCTTACATCACTATGCATGGAATTTATATTTCTGTATCAGAAAAATGAAAAATTGGGTTCCAACTATGGTACATTAAAGATACAGTACATTATAAAATTCTTCCTTGGGGTATGTTTGCGGTATATGGATTTGCATGTGTATAATGGAGCATATTTTGCGCTACAATACACATCAAAAACCTCTTTGCTCTTTAATTAATCCCAATAGAAAAACATGCCTATTATACACATGGTGCTGTTTTTTTCATGTGTTTTTTTCAAACATTTAAAAATTGCCTATTCAATTAAAGGGAATCTGTCACCTATTTTTTCGACCGCCATCAGGGGCTTACAGTATCTACAGCATCCTGTAATGCTTTAGATAATCCCCCGGTGTAACCTGAAAAAGAAGAAAATTGAGTTATATCATACTCACCCAGGGGCGGTCCGGGTCCGGTTTTGTTCCGATGGGTGTCGCGGTCCTGACCGGCGCCTTCCATCTTCTTGACGTCCTCTTCTTTGCTTCCCATCGTGGCTCCTGTGCAGGCGCACTGCTCTGCCTTGTTGAGGGCAGAGCAGAGTACTGCAGTGTACAGGCACCGGGAAAGGTCAGAGAGGTCCGGCGCCTGTGCACTGCAGGACTCTGCTCTGCCCTCAACAGGACAGGTAAAGTACGCCTGCGCTGGAGTCGTGATGGGAAGCAAAGAAGAGGACGTCATCGCTAGAAGATGGGAGGCGCCGGACCGGACCACGACACCCATTGGACCAAAACAGGACCAGGACCGCCCCTGGGTGAGTATAATATAACTCGTTTTTCTTCTCTTTCAGGTTACATAGGGGGATAATCTACAGCATTACAGAATGCTGTATATAAGCACCTGATGGCGGTGCCGGCAGCTGATAGTCGAAAAATAGGTGACAGATTCCCTTTAATTAAATCAGGATAAGAAAAAAAAGTGCTTAAAATGCCCAAAAAAACTTCTCTATTTTTATTTTTTCTTAACTAGAAAAATAAACATCAAAAAACTCAGCATACGCATACACTAACATACCAAGAACTTCTATGGGGCTTTAGGAAAAAATGTTGACAGGGGATGGAAAAGCTTCAAGAGGCTTCAAAAGTCTCCTGAAACCTTCTGAAAAGCAGCATTTCTAGAAAGTATTTTGTATTTTGTGCATGACGCTTGTATGCTATGTCCAATCACACATCCTGGACGCGAGGAACAGGGTGTAGACGTGTGTAAAAGGGGTATAGAGAGGTGAGGCCTGAAAAATTTTTTCTGGCCATGGAACACATTTTGTGCACCCCCCTTCTGCATGCACTCATGCGTCAGTTGAGCATTTTTGTCCTGTGGTTGAAGCAATCAGAGGTTTACGGGACTTTAAGGGACTACTTTATAAAAAAGGCTATCAAAAATTATGTTACATTTGAACTGATGAACACAATATATCACTTTATTTTATCTGTTGTAGTAGATCGACTCACTCGGCTGCTTAATGAGGTTGTCACAGGTATGCTTTCCGTTTAAACTTTCAAGTGGTTCATTAAAACAGACTTCATAAAACAGTTAAAAAATAAATAGACATATTCAGTCTTCCTGACATAAACAAAAATAATAGCACTTACTATAGTCCTTTTAACTGAAGTGGTCCTCCAGCACATGAAACAGGTTTCAGCTCTGTTTACCAGGAGCCCAGATCTGTAGGTCAGTTTCCCTCCAGAGTACACAGAAAACGGATTGAGCGCTAGGATTCCATGATTAGCTTCGATACCACATCCTGGGTTGGAGTTAGGGTGAACAGCCTCCCACCCACTCTTCAGATGTTCACAAAAATCCAGCCCTCAACATGGCTATTTAACCCGTTTCAGCTCTTAGTGCGCAGGAGCATTTTTCCAGGTTCATATCACTAAGGTTAACATCCTGATAGACACATATCTCCACTTCAGTATTTCAGGAGTGACCTTCTCACATTGTATAAGCCTATACCAGCAGCTATGTGGGACTATATGGTAAAGATGTCCCCACAATTGCACTAGTAGCATAGATATAATAAGAATATTGTAATTTATTCCTATGCATATGCAGTTATGATCTATGAGCACCAACCAATTGCTGAATTCTGCAACTTGCTAGCGATGAAAACATGGAAAGTTATAAAATAATATGCTGTACCTGGCAGAATTTTTGCTTTCTTGGCCTTTTTTCAGAGAATATGAATGATAACACCAAAACTTTTTCTCCACTCATGGTTAGTGGTTGGGTGAAGCCATTTATTGTCAAACTACTGTGTTTTCTCTTTTTAAATCATAATGACAACCCAAAACATCCAAATGACCCCGATCAAGCGTTTACATACCCTGGTAATTTTGGCCTGATACCATGCATAGAATGGCTACTCAAGGTAACATCCTCACCTGTGACCTGCGACAAATGCCAGGAAAATTGTTCGGGATGCAAAGAAAAACCCACAAATAACATCAGTGGAAATACTGGACTCCCTGAAAACTAGTGGTGTGGCTGTTTCAAGATGCACAATAAGGAGGCACTTGAAGAAAAATGGGTTGCATGGTCGAGTCGCCAGAAGAAATCCAAATGACCCTGATCAAAAGTTCACATACCCCATTTCTTAATACTGTGTATTGCCCCCCCTCTAACATCAATGACAGCTTGAAGTCTTTTCTGGTAATTGTGGATGAGGTTCTTTATTTTCTCAGATGGTAAAGCTGCCCACTAGTCTTGGCAAAAAGCCTCCAGTTCCTGTAAATTCCGGGGCTGTCTAGCATGAACTGTGAGCTTGAGATCTCGCCAGAGTGGCTCAATAATATTGAGGTCCGGAGACTTAGATGGCCACTCCAGAACCTTCACTTTGTTCTGCTGTATCCAATGACAGGTCGACTTGGTCTTGTGTTTTGGATTGTTGTCATGTTGGAACATCCAAGTACATCCTATGCACAGCTTCCGGGCTGATGATTGCAAATTTACCTCCAGTATTTGCTGATAATGTGCTGCATTCATCTTTCCTTCAACTTTGACCAAGTTTCCTGAGCCTTTGTAGCTCACACATCCCCAAAACATGAGCAATCCACCTCCATGCTTTATAGTAGGAATGGTGTTACTTTCATTATAGGCTTTGTTGACCTCTCTACAAAGTAACGTATATGGTTGTGGCCAAAAAGTTCAATTTTGGTCTCATCAATCCAAATTATCTTGTTCCAGAAGTTTTGTGGCTTGACTTTGCTGTTTTGCATATTGTAGGCAAGATACTTTGTGGTATTTGCATAGTAATGGCTTTCTTCTGGCAACTCGACTAGACCATGCAGACCATTTTTCTTCAAGTGACTTCTTATTGTGCATCTT
The DNA here is from genome assembly GCF_039654945.1 of Dendrobates tinctorius. Classification (NCBI taxonomy): domain Eukaryota; kingdom Metazoa; phylum Chordata; class Amphibia; order Anura; family Dendrobatidae; genus Dendrobates; species Dendrobates tinctorius. The sequence continues at coordinate 79,112,798 of NW_027361690.1, forward strand.
GAAATAGCCACACCACTAGATTTCAGAGAGTCCAGTATATCAGCTGATTTTATTTGTGGGTTTTTCTTTGCATCACGAACAATTTTCGTGGCATTTGTCACAGGTAACAGGTGAGGATGTTACCTTTAGTAACCATTCAGACCCATTTGTGTCAACTTCTGTGCATGTTATCAGGCCAAAATCACCAAGGTATGTAAACTTTTGATCGGGGTCATTTGGATGTTTTGGGTTGTCATTATGATTTAAGAAGAGAAAACACAGTAGTTTGATAATAAATGGCTGTTCAAAACAGCTGACATGTGCCGTGAAAGATGTGGGCTCAACACCGGAGCCCACATCAAATTGAGGGAGTACAACATTGGCGTACTATTACGCCTGATGTCAGAAAGGGCTTAAGGGGGTTTCCCCACAAACAAAAGTGCACTGTAATCATTAGATTTTTAAATAATAATACTTTTCACAATTGGATGTGTTTAAATAAAATGTTCCAGTGCTGAGATAATCTTATAAATGTGCCCCTGCTGTGTAATGGCTGTGTCTCACATGGTCTGATCAGACCACATCTCCTGGACAGGGAAGAAAGAAAAAGATTATACAGACATTACAGCATGGGATCACAGATGACTCTTTTTGTGAAGTCAAACATTTTCCTGTCTGTTTTTACGCAACGGTTTACTTCAAAGAAAGAATCATGCTGTAATTTCTGTATACTATTTTCTCCACCATGCCCAGGAGCTGTGGTATGATCAGACCATGTTCCTGTGCAGTCAGACACAGCCATTACACGTAACACAGCACGGGCACATTTATAAGATTATCTCAGCACAGGGACTTTGCTTTAGCACATTCAATTACGGAATTTGTTATTATTACAAGATGTATTTATTAAAATGAACATTTGCTCATGGGAAAACTCCTTTAAGGCTGTGTTCACACGTTCAGGATTTTTCACTTTTTTTAGCATTTTTTCCCCTGCAAAAACGCTTAAAAAATGCATATATTAAGCATCCTATTAGAATGAAATCCCCAATTTTTGTGCCCATGATGCGTTTTTTCGTAAAAAAAAACGCATTGCGGAAAAAAACGCAGCATGTTCATTAATTTTGAGGAAAGTCTGCGGATTTCATTGTATTAGGATGCTCCGGAAAAAAATGCGAAAAATCCGCAAAAAACACAGTGATGTCAGCGGGAGTCCCTGACTGATCTGTGAATGAACTAATGACCGTGGGAAAAAAGTCAGAAACTTTCCCACGGTAATTAGATTATCTACAGGCAGCCATTGAGGCTGCGCAGAGCTGAATCAATTCATTTTGTAGTAGATTACAGTGAGGCTGGTCGCATTAGCACCGGTCCTCATTGTAAACTATTTAACTCCTTCTGATAGATTGCAGCGTGGGACATGACTGAACGGCGGAGAGGTAAGGATATTAGTGATTTTTATGTTATTTTTGTTGCAGGTCATGGTTTTATTTTGGATTACCAGACTAATAAAAAATTGTCAAAAACTTGGTGTATTTATTTCGTTAAAAAACTTTTTAATTAATGTCTGTGTGTGGTTTTTAACCCTTTCTTAGTATAGGGTTAATAATGGATCAGTGTCTTATTGACACCTCTCCATTATTAATCGGCTTAATGTCACCTTACAATCGAATGGTGACATTAATCCTTTGTAATTAACTCATTCACCACCGCTACAGGGCAATGGGAATAGGGAGGATAAGTGCCAGAATTGGCACATCATATAGATGTGCCATTTCTGGGGTGTCTGGGGGCAGATTTTTGTATCCGGGGGGCCAAAAACAATGGTCCCTCTCATGGCTATTAAAATCTGCCCTCACTCACCTGCTTTACCTCTCTGGTTGACAAATTACAGCGGGAGCCCACGTATTTTTTTACAACGAATTAACCCCTTAAATTAACACCTACACCTCCCAAATTTTGCACACAAACGCTCATCTAATTATTAGTCAGGGACATATAAAAAAAACATGAAATTAAATGGTTTACTGTATGTAACCTTGTGTCATTTCATGTCGGGTTGGGGAATGATTTGACAGAAGCCGGCAATTGAATTAGCGGCTATTCTGCTATGAAGAACTCTGTGAAATCTAATATATAAAGCTCAAAGTGTGTGTATGTATGTATGTATGTATGTGTGTATGTGTGTATGTGTGTGTGTGTCTGTATGTCCGGGATAGGCATCCGCACCGTCGCAGCTACAGCCACAAAATTTGGCACAGTCACACGTCTGGAACCCGAGAGCGTCCTAAGCTATGTTGTGAGGTGAAATTTTAACCCCGCGTGTTCCAATCCACCAAACAATTTTGCCCCTATCTACATAATGGGGAAAATGTGTGTGCGCGTCAAGCCCCACCCCTCATTATGATGTCATCAAGCCCCTATCTACATAATGGGGAAACAGTGTGTGCATATCAAGCCCCGCCCCTCATTATGATGTCACAATGGTTGCCATGGTGACGCTGATGTAATCAAGCCCCGCCGCTCATTATGATGTCATAATGGTTGACTATGGGATGGAGCATGTGTGATGGGTATATGGGCACTGGACTATGGGATGGAGGATATGTATGACGGGTATATGGACACGGGACTATGGGATGGCGGATATGTATGACGGGTATATGGGCAAGGGACTATGGGATGGAGGATATGTATGATGGGTATATGGGCACGGGACTATGGGATGGAGCATGTGTGATGGGTATATGGGCACGGGACTATGGGATAGAGGATATGAATGATGGGTATATGGGCATGGGACTATGAGATGAAGGATGTGTGATGGGTATATGGGCACTCGACTATGGGATGGCGAATATGTATGATGGGTATATGGGCATGGGACTATGGGATGGAGGATATGTATGATGGGTATATGGGCACAGGCCTATGGGATGGTGGATATGTATGATGGGTATATGGGCACGGGACTATGGGATGGAAGATAATTCTAACTTGTTGTAACTAACCACAGTTAGTTACTATGCCCGGGCAGCGCCGGGCTCTTCAGCTAGTATAAATATATATGTGTCTCAATGACATGTATATATATATGTATTCTATGTGTCTAGATCTATTCTTTCGTTTCTTTATTAAACCTGTCAGTGTGATTTTACTGTATAGCGCACTGACTTGCCGGCTTTTCTAAAAGACACTGGGTGCGTATTTCTCACAAGTCACACGTGTGGTCCACGTGTAATGCGATTTTTTTTGCGCACCCATAGACTTGCATTTGCGTACTACGGCCGTAGTACGCTGACAATCGCAGCATGCTGCAATTGGCACGAACCGTAAAATATACGCAAGAAAAATACGGCTAATGGGAGCTGCCCCAGAGAGAATTATTGGTCCGTGTGCAATGCGTTTTTTTAACGCCTCTCACTCGTCCATATTCCTCTCTAGTGTGACGCCGGCCTATACTAATGTGCAGATGCAGCCTAAAGATTTGTTCACACATTGCATTTTTGCTGCAGACAAAATCTGCTCTCTTGGCAGTAAAACAACTGCTTACAAAAAGCAGGTTTTGCTGCATTTTTTGCTGTGCATTTGCTGTGTTTTTGCTGCATTTTTGTTGTCTCTTGTTTTTTGAGTCGCTTATGCACTTACTTATTGCTTTCTATGGGTGAAAAAAAAGCTGAAAAAAAGCTGAAAGAAGAAGTGACATGCTACTGTTTTCAAAAATGCTCAGTTTTCCAAATCAGTCATAGAAAACCACAATGTGTGTGCATGAGATTTCTGAAATCTCATAGCCTTTAAAATTTGTGTAAAAAAGTGCAGCAAAAACCCAACATATGAACATAGCCCAAGTAGAAACTTTTTTTACTGTGCTCCTTATTTTTTTCCATTTTTCACATGCAGTCATTGAGTAGAGAATGGAATACTTTTAAAGAACCTTCCTAACACAAAAATACATTTCCTGTAGGTAGAAATTCCAAAGATTCCTCAAATCACACAATAAGCAGCAAAAAAAAAATTATGATTAAGTAGTGAAAAACATGAAGGTCAGAAATGGTCTGGTCTCTGAAGTGCAATATAAAATGGAAACAAAACAACGTACTCCATCCTTTTGAAAAAGCTTGTAAAAATCCACCTATTATTTCTCACTGACTTCCCAGGGGGCTCTTGGGCTGTGCAGAATTGATTTTTTTTATGTTTTGTTTTAAATAATTTTGCCCAAATGAGCACTTTTATTCCATGATATTGCCTGTCTTGATTAGCCATTTTCTGGAAACTAAAATGAGCAAAGCTAAAGCAACACCTCACGAGTTAGCAGATGGAATAACACACAATTAGCCGCTCCCTGGGACAGTTTACCAGAATTTATTTCACTTGAATTAATATGGTTTAAGAATTTTGAAGACTTATTAAATATGCAATAAAGTGAAACCATTAAGGAATTAGCTGCTTTATATACCAGATTATTTCCAAAGTATTAACATATTTAACACCTGGCTCATGACTTAAGCACTTTTATTAGATTGCATATTTTATTCATCCAAGAACAAGGCGACAACACAGGAACATGTCTCATGATTAGGCAAGAGCAGAAATGTTTTCAGTGCCGTTACAGTAAATGTTGGTGAATTCAGCCAGTTGTTAGATGTCGTCAGAGTAACATTCTCCATTGACATAGACACTTTCTGATCTGAAGTAGCCCAATATTCCAGAATGTAACAGATTAGAGCTAAGTAGACAGGATGATGACCACAGATCACATCTAAGGGCTGAAAAAATCAGACGAGTGCAATCAGATAAAAAATTGGACTGCACCCAGTGTTATTCTATGGGACAGCTCACATCTGCAATTATTTTCTCATGGCGATCAGGCATGCAAAAACAAACGCACCATGCTGCGAATGGCTGCGAGAGTCGGATTGCGCGCATCCATGCAAGTCTATGGGTGCATGTAAAGCATGCACTCACTCAGATGTCACTCGAGTGCAGTGCGATTCCCGCTGAAGACGGCAATGGAGGAGATGGAGAAAATAATTTCTCCATCTCCTCCGCACCTGCACTCCGATTTTTTTATGCAGTAGGATTTGAACATAGAGCATTGATACTCAGCTCACTCTCAAAGCAGAGCTGGAGCCGAGGATCATTAGTATATCGCATCCCATGCACTCATATCGGATGCTATATGCTTGTATGACACCGGCCTAAGGCTACATGTTGTCCATAGAAAAAACTGACATCTCATAGACAGCACTCAGACCAGTGTTCTTCAATTGAGCTCTTCAGATGAATGTCCACAAGAAAAAAAAAATTGCACAATGTGCTAGTCTTTCGGTTATTTGAGTCTATGGGTGCAGATTCCATACAGATCATCCATACAGCATAAGATTTTTGCTGAAATATTACCATTATAAACATAGGAAACCATTTATGGTTTTGTAACTTTTATTCACTGTTCATGTATAAAAATGAATGGCATACCTATGACTAGAGTTGAGCGAAACGGGTCGAACAATTTCAAAAGTAGCCGACTTTTGGCAAAGTCGGGTTTCATGAAGCGAAACCCGACCCTAGGATGAGGTCGGCCACGAGGTCGGCGACTTACGCGCCAAAGTCGCGTTTCAAAAGTTTGTTTAGCGCTCTTTTTCAGCCAATCAGGATCCACGGACACTGTGGGCAACGTGATGACATAGGCAGGGGTCGCCACCATCTTTCAGAAGGGCATGCAAGTGATTGGCTTGCTTTGGTGGGCGTCACAGGGGTTATAAAAGGGCGTGCACGCCGACCGCCATCTTACTTCTGCCGATCTTAGCATAGGGAGAGGTTGCTGATTCTGTAGGGAGAGCATTAGGCAGGGAAGAAGACAAAAAAACTGCTTCTGCTGCTAGCGATTTTGCCTGTGCAACACACCAGTCACTGTGTGTGCAGTGCAAGGGGAGGCTATATTGTGGTGGATCAGCGGTGTTGGTTGTTAGGCTGCCTTCTAAGGCTTCCTGACAGCTGCATTGCTGTTTCCCCACTGCTCTGCAAACTGCTTTTTTAAAAGCAATCCCAATTTTTTTTTTGTCCTGCTAAGGTACTGAGCGTGCATTTATTCACACCATACAGCGGTGTACGCTCCTCACACAGTACCGTGTAACGGCTGTTATCACAGCCACAGTGAAGCTATCTGTGTGTCACTGTGGAAGGATAAGTGGAGGACTTGTTCCGTTCTTACAGACCTACACTCTAGGGAGATTCCTATTCTGCCCAATTCTACAATTCACTTTTTTCACACCTGTGCCATCGAGCCTGTGACATAGCGCTCTGATATTCAGTGGGCCTCACACAATCCAAAAGTGTCCAGTGTCCACAAGTGTCTGCAGAAATTCAAAATCTCCCTTATCCTGTAGTCACTTTTTTCACACCTGCTGCATCGAGCCTGTGACATAGCGCTCTGATATTCATTGGGCCTCACACAATCCAAAAGTGTCCAGTGTCTGCAGAAATTCAAAATCTCCCTTATCCTGTAGTCACTTTTTTCACACCTGCTGCATCGAGCCTGTGACATAGCGCTCTGATATTCATTGGGCCTCACACAATCCAAAAGTGTCCAGTGTCCACAAGTGTCTGCAGAAATTCAAAATCTCCCTTATCCTGTAGTCACTTTTTTCACACCTGTGCCATCGAGCCTGTGACATAGCGCTGTGATATTCAGTGGGCCTCACACAATCCAAGTGTCCAGTGTCCACAAGTGTCTGCAGAAATTTAAAATCTCCCTTAATCTGTAGTCACTTTTTTCACACCTGTGCCATCGAGCCTGTGACATAGCGCTGTGATATTCAGTGGGCCTCACACAATCCAAGTGTCCAGTGTCCACAAGTGTCTGCAGAAATTCAAAATCTCCCAGAAATTCAAAATCTCCCTTATCCTGTAGTCACTTTTTTCACACCTGTGCCATCGAGCCTGTGACATAGCACTGTGATATTCAGTGGGCCTCACACAATCCAAGTGTCCAGTGTCCACAAGTGTCTGCAGAAATTCAAAATCTCCCTTATCCTGTAGTCACTTTTTTCACACCTGTGCCATCGAGCCTGTGACATAGCGCTGTGATATTCAGTGGGCCTCACACAATCCAAGTGTCCAGTGTCCACAAGTGTCTGCAGAAATTCAAAATCTCCCTTATCCTGTAGTCACTTTTTTCACACCTGTGCCATCGAGCCTGTGACATAGCGCTGTGATATTCAGTGGGCCTCACACAATCCAAGTGTCCAGTGTCCACAAGTGTCTGCAGAAATTCAAAATCTCCCTTATCCTGTAGTCACTTTTTTCACACCTGCTGCATCGAGCCTGTGACATAGCGCTGTGATATTCAGTGGGCCTCACACAATCCAAGTGTCCAGTGTCCGCAAGTGTCTGCAGAAATTCAAAATCTCCCTTATCCTGTAGTCACTTTTTTCACACCTGTGCCATCGAGCCTGTGACATAGCGCTGTGATATTCAGTGGGCCTCACACAATCCACGTGTCCAGTGTCCACAAGTGTCTGCAGAAATTCAAAATCTCCCAGAAATTTAAAATCTCCCTTATCCTGTAGTCACTTTTTTCACACCTGTGCCATCGAGCCTGTGACATAGCGCTGTGATATTCAGTGGGCCTCACACAATCCAAGTGTCCAGTGTCCACAAGTGTCTGCAGAAATTCAAAATCTCCCTTATCCTGTAGTCACTTTTTTCACACCTGTGCCATCGAGCCTGTGACATAGCGCTGTGATATTCAGTGGGCCTCACACAATCCAAGTGTCCAATGTCCACAAGTGTCTGCAGAAATTCAAAATCTCCCAGAAATTCAAAATCTCCCTTATCCTGTAGTCACTTTTTTCACACCTGTGCCATCGAGCCTGTGACATAGCACTGTGATATTCAGTGGGCCTCACACAATCCAAGTGTCCAGTGTCCACAAGTGTCTGCAGAAATTCAAAATCTCCCTTATCCTGTAGTCACTTTTTTCACACCTGTGCCATCGAGCCTGTGACATAGCGCTGTGATATTCAGTGGGCCTCACACAATCCACGTGTCCAGTGTCCACAAGTGTCTGCAGAAATTCAAAATCTCCCAGAAATTTAAAATCTCCCTTATCCTGTAGTCACTTTTTTCACACCTGTGCCATCGAGCCTGTGACATAGCGCTGTGATATTCAGTGGGCCTCACACAATCCAAGTGTCCAGTGTCCACAAGTGTCTGCAGAAATTCAAAATCTCCCTTATCCTGTAGTCACTTTTTTCACACCTGTGCCATCGAGCCTGTGACATAGCGCTGTGATATTCAGTGGGCCTCACACAATCCAAGTGTCCAATGTCCACAAGTGTCTGCAGAAATTCAAAATCTCCCAGAAATTCAAAATCTCCCTTATCCTGTAGTCACTTTTTTCACACCTGTGCCATCGAGCCTGTGACATAGCACTGTGATATTCAGTGGGCCTCACACAATCCAAGTGTCCAGTGTCCACAAGTGTCTGCAGAAATTCAAAATCTCCCTTATCCTGTAGTCACTTTTTTCACACCTGTGCCATCGAGCCTGTGACATAGCGCTGTGATATTCAGTGGGCCTCACACAATCCAAGTGTCCAGTGTCCACAAGTGTCTGCAGAAATTTAAAATCTCCCTTATCCTGTAGTCACTTTTTTCACACCTGTGCCATCGAGCCTGTGACATAGCACTGTGATATTCAGTGGGCCTCACACAAATCCAAGTGTCCAGTGTCCACAAGTGTCTGCAGAAATTCAAAATCTCCCTTATCCTGTAGTCACTTTTTTCACACTTGCTGCATCGAGCCTGTGACATAGCGCTGTGATATTCAGTGGGCCTCACACAATCCAAGTGTCCAGTGTCCACAAGTGTCTGCAGAAAATCTAAATCTCCCTTATCCTGTAGTCACTTTTTTCACACCTGTGCCATCGAGCCTGTGACATAGCGCTGTGATATTCAGTGGGCCTCACACAATCCAAGTGTCCAGTGTCCACAAGTGTCTGCAGAAATTCAAAATCTCCCAGAAATTCAAAATCTCCCTTATCCTGTAGTCACTTTTTTCACACCTGTGCCATCGAGCCTGTGACATAGCGCTGTGATATTCAGTGGGCCTCACACAATCCAAGTGTCCAGTGTCCACAAGTGTCTGCAGAAATTCAAAATCTCCCAGAAATTCAAAATCTCCCTTATCCTGTAGTCACTTTTTTCACACCTGTGCCATCGAGCCTGTGACATAGCGCTGTGATATTCAGTGGGCCTCACACAATCCAAGTGTCCAGTGTCCACAAGTGTCTGCAGAAAATCTAAATCTCCCCTGTCCTATAGACACCTTGTACCTTGTTTTACATTACTATATAGTTTGTAGGATTTTGTCTACATTTCTACCAAAAATGAGGAAGGCTGGTGGAAGAGGCCGTGGAATTGGGCGGGGGTTGGCAGCTGGTAATGATGGTGTTGGTGGTGGATCTGATGGTAGTGGCAAAAGCAAAATAGGACCGAATGCAGGAGGTGTTGAGCCTGCGTCATCGTCTGGCTCCTTAAGGCTTCGAAGGCTTAGTTTTCTAGGAGTTGGCAAACCGCTTTTAACGCCAGAGCATCAGGAAAAAGTTTTGTCTTACATTGCTGACTCAGCCTCCAGCTCTATCGCCTCCTCTTCTGAAGTTGTAAAAAGTAAAAGCACTGAGTCATCATTGGAGGCTCATGTTCATGAACCACACCTTTCCTTGTGTCCTTCACCACGACAAAGATTGAAGGATGACGCAGGCCATACTACTGATGACTCCATGGAGCTGTTTTCACATACCATGCCTGGATTATCAAGTGAAATGGTGAATTACCCAGGCCAAGATGAATCTGACATGGAGTGCACTGATGCACAGCCGCTGATAGATGATTCTGCTGGTACATTCACTCAGAGCACTACATTGTCCTCGCAGTGCACAGAGCCAGATTCTGACCCTGATTAGACTCAGGTGCCCCTTCCCGCACACTATTCCACCATACACGGTGACACAGAGGAAGGTGCACATGACATTGAAGAGGAGGTGATGGATGACCCAGTTGTTGACCCAGATTGGCATCCATTGGGGGAAGAGGGTGCTGCTTCCAATAGCTCAGATGAGGAGCATCCACAGCAGACATCAACATCGCAACAGCTGTTATCTGGCAGGCCCAGAGCACTCCAAAGACAGGTTCCAAAAATCAAAAGAGTTGCTGGACAGCTTGTCCAGAGGGTCAAAACATCACAGCGTGCTAGGCCGCAAAATGTCTGCCAAAGTAGGAAGAGTGCAGTGTGGCACTTTTTTGAACAAAATCCTCATGATCAGGCCAAGGTTATCTGTAAGAAGTGCGCAAAGACCTTTAGCTGAGGGAAAAATCTGAAAAATTTGAATACCAGTTGCATGCTTAGACATTTAACCAGCATGCACTTGCAAGCGTGGACACAACACCAAACCTCAAGTGCCACATGTGCAACTGATCACAAAGAAGGTAGTCAGCAACGCTACATTGTTTCCCCCACTGTAAGCCCACCGGTTAGCACAGCAGCAAATGTTGAGGTGTCGTTGCAAGGCCACAGCAGTCAGGGAATCCCACTGTTATATCAACGAAATACTGAATCTAGGCCATCAGACAGAACACCAACTCCATCACCATCATCAACGCTCTCTCAGTCCGCCCTGTCCACCGCTACTTCCACCATATGCAGCTCTCAAGTCCAGCTCACCCTCCCAGACACTATGAGTAGGTCAAGAAAGTACTCAGTCTCTCATCCGCGTACACTGGGTTTGAACGCCCACATTGCCAAACTAATCTCGTTTGAGATGATGCCCTATCGGTTGGTGGAAAGCGCAGCTTTCCGCGAACTCATGGCCTATGCAGTACCACGCTATGAGCTACCCAGTCGCCACTTCTTCTCTCGCAAAGCCATCCCAGCCCTCCACCATCATGTGAAAGACCGCATTGTCCATGCACTCAAGCAGTCAGTGATTGGAAAGGTGCACCTCACAACTGATGCATGGTCCAGTCGGCATGGCCAGGGCCGTTACGTGTCCATCACTGCGCACTGGGTTAATGTGGTGGATGCAGGGTCCACAGGGGACAGCGGTGGTGGGACAGTGCTGCCTAGCCCACGGTATAGGAAACAGTTGGCTGTAGGCGTTCCACCCTCCTCCTCCTCCTCCTCCTGAAGCGAAAGCTCGTCCACACAACGCAGTCGTACGAGCACTCCATCTGCAGCTGCCACTGTTGCACACGAGGTGTCCCCCTATCGAGCAGCTAGTGGAAAGCGTCAGCAGGCTGTGTTGCAGATGATGTGTTTGGGCGACAGACACACCGCCGAGGTGCTGGCCGAGTACTTGAAGCGACAAACTGAGTCATGGCTGGGCAGTGTACATCTTGAGGCAGGCAAGGTAGTTAGTGATAACGGCCGTAATTTTGTGGCAGCCATAGCCCTTTCAAAACTCAGCCACATACCTTGCTTGGCTCACACCTTGAACCTGGTGGTGCAGTGCTTCCTCAAAAATTATCCGGAGTTAACAGCCCTGCTCCATAAGGTGCGAAGACTGTGCGCGCACATCCGCCGGTCGCCTGTACACTCCGTTCGTATGCAGAAGCTACAGCGATTGCTCCACCTTCCCAACCACCACCTCATTATCGACATTGCAACAAGGTGGAACTCCACCCTGCACATGGTGGAGCGGCAGTGCGAGCAGAGGCAGGCCATAATGCATTTGTGGGAGGATACATGGCCAGGCACTTTGAGAGCAGACATGGAGTTGACAGGTGTGCAGTGGTCGAAGCTGAAAGACCTCTGTAAAGTCCTTCAGTGTTTTGAGGAATGCACACGGCTGGTAAGCGCAGACGACGCCATCCTAAGCATGAGCATCCCACTTATGCGTCTGCTCATGCAAACTTTGATGCACCTTAAGGAGCAGGCGTCTGCAGCCAATGTTGACGAGGAGGAAGAGGTGGAGGGAATCCTTGATGACATTCAGCCATTGTCTGCTCAGGGACCTCTCCTGGACGAGTTGGAGGAAGAAGAGGAGGAGGAGGATGATGATGGGGATGATTACTTAGAGGAGGATGCATCTCGTGGGGCAAGTGAAAATGTTGGCGTGGCAAGGTCTGGTACAGGGTTTGTGCGTGACTGGAGGGATGTGGATTTGCCAGAAAGTGCTCCTCCAACCAGCACTCGCAGTGCATCATTGACACCAGGAACATTGGCCCACATGTCAGATTATGCCTTGCGGATCCTAAAAAGGGACCCCCGCATTGCCAAAATGATGAACGATGACGACTACTGGTTGGCCAGCATCCTGGATCCACGCTATAAAGGCAAATTACAAAACATCATGCCACAGGAGAACCTTGACCTAATATTGGCTAATAAACAAGCAACTCTGGTAAATCGGTTGCTTGAGGCATTCCCAGCACACAGCAGCGGTGATGGTTCTCACACGAGCCGTACGGGCCGGGGGCAGCTTGGCAGAGGTGATCATGGTGCACACAGCAGAAGTGGCGTTGGAGACAGGGATTTCATGACAATGTTGTGGACTGATTTTTCAAGTACCGCTCACACAACTGGTAATACAGCATCGATGGAAAGTGACAGGAGACAGCAGTTGTCAACTATGGTTACAAACTACTTTTCCTCCCATATCGATGTTCTCCCACACAGGTCATTCCCCTTTGACTATTGGGCTGCTAAACTGGACACCTGGCCTGAATTGGCACAATATGCCTTACAGGAGCTCGCTTGCCCAGCTGCAAGTGTGCTATCGGAAAGAGTCTTCAGTGCAGCTGGATCAATCCTGACAGAAAAAAGGACCCGTCTGTCAACCCAAACTGTGGATGATCTAACCTTCATTAAAATGAACCATGCATGGGTTTCCAAGGATTTTGTCCCACCTTCCCCTGATGACACATAGGGTGACAGAAAAATGGCTTGCTTTGGTCCACCTCTTCCTGGGACTTGACCTATTTCGCCTTTTGCATCAGCTTTTGCATCAGGATATCTATAAACAGAAAGATAGTGAGGAAACACTTAGCTAACCTAAATGAATTCAAGTCTCCAGGTCCAGATGAATTACACCCCAGAGTACTGAAGGAGATAGCAGAAGAAATTTCTGAACCACTCTCCATAATCTTTGAAAATTCTTGGAGAACAGGAGAAGTGCCAGAAGACTGGAGAAGAGCAAATGTTGTTCCTATCTTCAAAAAGGGGAAGAAGGTGGACCCAGGCAACTATAGGCCGGTGAGTCTGACTTCTATACCAGGAAAGATCTTTGAACAAATTATTAAACAACATGTAAGTCAATACCTGGATAAGAATGAAGTGATCAAACAGAGTCAGCATGGGTTTGTAACTAATAAGTCATGTCAGACTAACTTAATTTCCTTCTATGACGGTATCACTGATTGGGTGGATCAAGGAAATGCTGTAGATATAGTATATCTTGACTTCAGCAAAGCATTTGACAAAGTCTCTCATACAATCCTTATTGAAAAAATGACTAAGTATGGAATGGACAAGGCAACTGTTAGGTGGATTCATAGCTGGCTTAGTGATCGGACCCAAAGAGTGGTCGTAAATGGCTGCACATCCAGTTGGAAGAATGTCTCAAGTGGGGTACCACAGGGCTCTGTCCTGGGCCCTGTATTGTTCAACATCTTTATCAACTATTTAGATGAAGGGATTGAGGGTAAACTGATTAAATTTGCTGATGACACAAAGTTAGGAGGGATAGCTAATACTAGAGAAGAGAGAGAGAGGATTCAAAAAGATTTAAATAAACTGGAGAAGTGGGCAGTAACTAACAGAATGGTTTTTAACAGGGAGAAATGCAAAGTACTACATCTGGGCAATAAAAATGAAAAAAGCATATATAGAATGGGAGGAATAGGGCTAAGTGACAGCACATGTGAAAAAGACTTGGGTATACTAATAGATCACAGACTGAATATGAGTCAACAGTGTGATGCAGCAGCAAAAAAGGCAAATGCAGTTCTAGGATGTATTAACAGAAGCATACAGTCTAGATCACGTGAAGTCATTATTTCCCTCTACTCCTCTTTGGTCAGACCTCATCTGGAATATTGTGTCCAGTTTTGGGCACCACATTTTAAAAAAGACATCAACAAACTGGAGCAAGTTCAGAAAAGAGCGACCAGAATGGTGACCGGTCTGCAAACCCTGTCTTATGAGGAAAGGTTGCAGGATTTGGGAATGTTTAGTTTGCAAAAGAGAAGACTGAGAGGAGACTTAATTGCTGTCTACAAATATCTAAAGGGCTGTCACATTGTAGAAGGATCAACTTTATTCTCATTTGCACAAGGAAAGACTAGAAGCAATGGGATGAAACTGAATGGGAGGAGACACAGATTAGATATTAGAAAAAACTTTTTGACAGTTAGAGTGATCAATGAGTGGAACAGGCTGCCACGAGAAGTGGTGAGTTCTCCTTCAATGGAAGTCTTCAAACAGAGGCTGGACAGACATCTGACTGGGATGATTTAGCGAATCCTGCTTTGAGCAGGGGGTTGGACCAGATGGTCCAGGAGGTCCCTTCCAACTCTACGATTCTATGATTCTATGATTCTATGATTCTATGAATATCCAACATCAACATATGCCACTTTCTAAAACTCCCTAACTGTGCTGCCTCCCCCCCCCATGGCCGGGGTCACCACCTAGCGCACGACACCGTGCGAGTGCCGTTGCCCTGGACAGGTGGGTAGGCCGACTCTTGGGCGCGGGCACTGGCACAGGGTCCCTCATAGTGCAATCAAGTGTCTCTGACAGTGGTGGTGCACACCCGCCGTCAGACACACCGCCGTACTATGAGGGGCCCAGTGCCAGTACCGACGCCCACGAGTGGGCCCCCCTTGCTTGGGCAGGGCCCCAGCATTTGCAATGTTTACCTCTCCCTGCTCCTCCGCTGTGTAGTCTGGGCCGTCAAATCCATACTGTGCCTGACACCGTCTGAGCCTGCCTCCTGATGTATAGACATATCTTTTGAATGTGTACGCTATCCATACATGTTATCCGGGGATACGGTACCCTTTCTCACCTTTGTGCAATCACGTGCAAGCCATACTGGGCCTAACACCGTCTGAGCCTGCCTCCTGATGTATAGACATATCTTTTGAATGTGTACGCTATCCATACATGTTATCCGGGGATACGGTACCCTTTCTCACCTTTGTGCAATCACTTGCAAGCCATACTGGGCCTTACACCGTCTGAGCCTGCCTCCTGATGTATAGACATATCTTTTGAATGTGTACGCTATCAATACATGTTATCCGGGGATACGGTACCCTTTCTCACCTTTGTGCAATCACTTGCAAGCCATACTGGGCCTTACACCGTCTGAGCCTGCCTCCTGATGTATAGACATATCTTTTGAATTGGTACGCTATCCATACAAGTTATCCGGGGATACGGTACCTTTTCTCACCTTTGTGCAATCACTTGCAAGCCATACTGGGCCTTACACCGTCTGAGCCTGCCTCCTGATGTATAGACATATCTTTTGAATGTGTACGCTTTCCATACATGTTATCCGGGGATACGGTACCCTTTCTCACCTTTGTGCAATCACGTGCAAGCCATACTGGGCCTAACACCATCTGAGCCTGCCTCCTGATGTATAGACATATCTTTTGAATGTGTACGCTATCCATACATGTTATCCGGGGATACGGTACCCTTTCTCACCTTTGTGCAATCACGTGTAACCCATACTGGGCGTGATAACGGCTGGCAAGCTGTTAAGCAAGCTACAGCACCTGTGGTTTGCACACGCAAGTTTTTCATTTTTTTCAGGAATGACGGTTAGGCCTAATTCCGGAACTGCGGTTGACCTGCACTTACTGGGAAATCATCGTTCGCGAGTAATAATTGTAATCAGTGATCCCCATCACTAACGTTGTTCAGCGGGTTATCTGCACCTGTAAGCGACAAACGCTGGCCTTTTCAGTGTAGCGCACATGCAGCCACGGACATGTAAGGGCATGACACACCAGATATTGGCCAATCTCATGTGCCAGAGCCTCACGTGTCCCTCTAGTAAGCCGGACTCGGACCGCGGGGCATGACGGAGTCTCGTTCGTTAACGGAATTAAGCTTGCAAAGTGTGCATCTGTTCTGTAGCTGGCATGGTTGAGGTTGCCCGTGTTGAGTCAAATTACGCCGTAGGCTCCACTCCTGGTGGTGCCCTTCTGGACATTCCTTTAAGGTTCAGCTTTGCAACCATACTGCCCACGTAAAACAAACACTTTGCCTTCATGAACGCTGTTTGGAGGGTCATGACTCGTGGGAATAACGCCGCCCAATCAGTTAACCTGCTAGAGAGATCCTTCGTTGCTCCCAAGCATGACATCACACTCCCTAGGAGGAAGGTAATGCCACTGTGGCGACCGTACTCCTGGGGGCGACACAAGTGCACTGATGCCCAGCCACTGCTCGATGAATCTGCTGGTACATTGACCCAGACCACTACATTCCCCTCGCACGCTACCTTGCCTGAATCTGACCCTGATGAAACTCAGGTTACCCTTCCCATATACAGTTCCATCTTACACGGTGACAAAGAGGAAGCTGCAGATGAAAGTGCAGGTTCGGCCCACCCGCCATCAGACACACCACCGTACTATCAGGGGCCCTGTGCCAGTGCCGTCGCCAACAAGTGGGCCCCCCCTGCTTGCTCAGGATCACAGCACTTGCAAGGTTGAAATACTGTGCAGTGAGATGGAAGATGGGGACGACGAGGAGTCCAGACTAGTACAGGGATTCCCTAGCGAGGAGACTTATTTCATTGTTTTCAATGTTGGGACAGCAATTTTTGGGGAGCACTATACTCTGGAGAATGATAGATGGGGCCCACCATACACTGGAACATTCCAAAGGTGGACATCAGACACTGGAGCAGCATTTACAGGGCCCATTATACACTAGAGCATTAGAAATGGGGCCCATTATGTTTGGAGCATTATTTGGGCCCATAAGACAGTGGAGCTTCATCCATGGGGACCAACATATACTGTAGCATTATATGGAGCTCCTCATATACTGTTTCAAACATTATATGGGACCAATGATTCTGTATGGAGAAATAGATGGGTCTCGTCATGAGATGTAAAAAGTGAATTATTTTTCATTGTACTATACCGCTATTTCTCTGCCGTATCGGAGCATGATGAGTTGTGGTATTATGTGTTAAAGGGGCGCTCTTTCGCCTAGGGCACATGAAAACCTGGAGCCAGCCCTACCCCCCCACAACTTTAGCCAAATAACCCCCATTTTTCAGTGCTTAACTTGTATTATGAAGTTAATTAAGGTTGACCAGCTTAAGTAAGAAGAATTGATGCTTTTGGCATTCAAATGAGCACTGTAGGTGTGCTTCCTGTCCTCCTCTCACTGCCGACTTTTATTCCCCATTGACTTACATTGGGTTTCGTGTTTCGGCACGACCCCGACTTTTCCCTATAATCGGCCGATCTTGCTCGACTCGACTTTTGGAAAAGTCGGGTTTCACGAAACGAAACTCGACCATAAAAAAACAAAAGTCGCTCAACTCTACCTATGACAATTTGGATGAAAAATCTTCCGCATCTCTGGATGAAAAATAATTGATTTTATATACAGTCATATGTTAAAGTTTGGGCACCCCTATTAATGTTAACCTTTTTTCTTTATAACCTTTATAACAATTTTGTTTTTTGCAACAGCTATTTCAGTTTCATATATCTAATAACTGATGGACTCAGTTATATTTCTGGATTCAAATGAGGTTTATTGTACTTACAGAAAATGTGCAATCTGCATTTTAACAAAATTTGACCGGTGCAAAAGTATGGGCACCTCAACATAAAAGTGACATTAATATTTTGGAGATCCTCCTTTTGCAAAAATAACAGCCTCTAGTCGCTTCCTGTAGCTATTAATGAGATCCTGGATGAAGGAATTTGTGACCATTCCTGTTTACAAAACAATTCCAGTTCAGTTAAGTTTGATGGTCGCCGAGCATGGACAGCCCGCTTCAAATCATCCCACAGATGTTCAATGATATTCAGGTCTGGGAACTGGGATGGCCATTCCAGAACATTGTAATTGTTCCTCTGCATGTATGCCTGAGTAGATTTGGAGTGGTGTTTTGGATCATTGTCTTGCTGAAATATCCATCCCCTGCGTAACTTCAACTTCGTCACTGATTCTTGCACATTATTGTCAAGAATCTGCTGATACTGAGTTGAATCCATGCGACCCTCAACTTTAACAAGATTCCCGGTGCCGGCATTGGCCACACAGCCCCAAAGCATAATGGAACCTCCACCAAATTTTAATGTGGGTAGCAAGTGTTTTTCTTGGAATGCTGTGTTTTTTAGCCTCCATGCATAACGCCTTTTTGTAGGACCAAACAATTCAATCTTTGCTTCATCAGTCCACAGGACCTTCTTCCAAAATGTAACTGGCTTGTCCAAATGTGCTTTTGCATACCTCAGGCGACTCTGTTTGTGGCGTGCTTGCAGAAGCGGCTTCTTTCGCATCACTCTCCCATACAGCTTCTCCTTGTGCAAAGTGCGCTGTATTGTTGACCGATGCACAGTGACACCATCTGCAGCAAGATGATGCTGCAGGTCTTTGGAGGTGGTCTGTGGATTGTCCTTGACTGTTCTCACCATTCTTCTTCTCTGCCTTTCTGATATTTTTCTTGGCCTGCCACTTCTGGGCTTAACAAGAACTGTACCTGTGTTCTTCCATTTCCTTACTATGTTCCTCACAGTGGAAACTGACAGGTTAAATCTCTGAGACAACTTTTTGTATCCTTCCCCTGAAAAGCTATGTTGAATAATCTTTGTTTTCAGATCATTTGAGAGTTGTTTTGAGGAGCCCATGATGCCACTCTTCATAGGAGAATCAAATAGGATAACTACTTGCAAGTGGCCACCTTAAATACCTTTTCTCATGATTTGATACACCTGGCTGTGAAGTTCAAAGCTCAATGAGGTTACAAAACCAATTTAGTGCTTCAGGAAGTCAGTAAAAAGAAGTTAGGAGTGTTCAAATCAAGAAAATGATAAGGGTGCCCATACTTCTGCACCGGTCAAATTTTGTTTAAATGCAGATTGCACATTTTCTGTTAGTACAATAAACCTCATTTGAATCCAGAAATATAACTGAGTCCATCAGTTATTAGATATATGAAACTGAAATAGCTGTTGCAAAAACCAAAATTGTTATAAAGAAAAAAGGTTAACATTAATAGGGGTGCCCAAACTTTAATATATGACTGTATGCTCATTTGACCTTAGTCCTACAAAAATACAGAATCAGAGTCAAAGATTCATAATGAATAAAACTGTTCATAAAGATCACAGAAGCAAAGAGAAAGTTTATCAGTAGATATTCAGAACCAGTTAAAAAAAAAGTTTACTGTGTGGGAAACTTCAAAATCAGCAGCCTACTGGCAGGGGGCACAATGGTGGAGATGCAACTGTAGTGTAATGCGGGGCGTAGTAGTGGGCGAGATACTCATCTTCTCCTGTCACGCCCCAACGCACTACATGAAAGAGTGGGTCCTGGCTCAGTGTTGGTGTTAGTGTTGGTGGTGATGCAGTGAGGGCAAATGAGGTTAGGTGGTAGCTTAGTTATACTCTGCCACCTATGCGCATATGTGTTTGGGCATTCAGCCTTTTTAATTGTTTTCAATGCTTTCTGTACTGTACTAGTGTGTCATTTATATCTATATTAATAAAACTGATATTTTTCTATTCAGTGATCTTCAATTTCCAGATGCAGGCTTGCCCAAGGATCTGTGAGAAAAATCTTGAAGACAAAAGAAGAAGTGAAGTAGGAGAGGCAATTAAAGCATCATTCCTATCCTCTACTTATAGGACAGGAGATAACTTACTAATCGATGGGGATCTGACTGATTGGACCCTCCACAATCCCAAGACTGAAGCTTTGGATCCTGGGAACCAGGCTCTGCAGAGTCCTGTCTTGTATGGCGCTGAACCTCCCACTCCATTCACAGTTTATGGAAATGTCGGAAATTGCCAAGCCATATACTCGGCTTTCTCCTTCAGTCCTATAAACAGGAAGTGGAGCATGTGGACATCTGCTTGTGCGAGACAGGATTCTACAAAACCAGGTTCTTGGGTTCCAGAGCCCCAATCTCAGGATAAAATGAAAGGGGGTGTTACCAGTCTGAGACATGTAATGACTGACAGTCTGCTCTCATGATCACATACAGCTCTGCAGTGAGATCAGAGATAGCACAGTACAGCACAGTTAAATTTTGTCTCATTAAAAAAAACAACTAGTACATTTGTAGCTGTCCCCCACACTAGCTGCCTCTGAAATGGAAACTGAATCACTACCAGGGGACTACAGTTGCAAATGATTTTGCAATGAAATAAACTTCACTTACGCTGTGCCGTGTTAGCTCTGTTGTACCTTGTTAGCTCTGCAGTACTATGTTAGTTCTGATCTCACTGCAGATCTCGGTGAAATTATGAGATCAGATTGTCAGTCATTACATGTCTCACACTGGTAATGGAAAATAAGCTCTGGAGGCAAATTCTCAGTGAGATCAGTGTCCGACCCATGGATCTTAACAGCTCATTTACATCTCAAGAAAAATGTGTATTTCTCTGGAAAAAGACATCAGATCGCAGATTTCAAAGTATCATTGTATTCAGCTTCCTTTGACCTACATGTCCATATAGACGTCTTAGGAGGGTTGATCCTACTGACAGATTCTCTTTAATTTTGGTCTCTGGCCTGGGGTCTGAATTAATTTGAGGGTTTGGGTTAAAACACTACTTTGTGCAGAACATACCCCTATAATATGACGCCATACAGAGCCACATATTTTGACATATAGAAGTTGAGAGCCACAGGAACTCCATCTTCCATAAAGCTTTGTTAAATATATCATACCGTTTATGATCTCTTAGTTATTATTAGTCAACAGCACAAGCCAAAAGCTCTTGAGTGAAGTTCACAAGTGAAGCCGCTATGATAGGAAGAGGACAAAAGATTCAAAGAGATGCATTCTTTGCAGGTACCCAATGCTCTACAAGAGCATTCATCAAATTAATTACTAGAAGAGGACTAACACCTCGGCTTGGGAGACAGTAAATGAGAGACTGGAGCAGCCTGACAGGACCTGACGCAGTCTGAGCTGTTTGCTTGTGTAATTAATTGGAATCTCGCCAGCTTGACAAATTGGGATGATGAATCTATCTGGGGTGAAGAGATAGGGGGAAAAATGCATAATCAGTCAAAGATTTAGTCCAGACAGTTTTCTACCTGACTCCACACGACAGCAAATCCATTACAGCAGGGAAACATCACTTACTTAAAAGACAGTGTCCTTTCCGTGTGCTCTCTTAACCCTCTCCACACTTTTTATTTAAGAATTTCACTTTTTTTTTTAAATACGTATATGCTGCACTTGATACCTTTATTATGTCAGGTCTTAACATTCTCAAACTCAAATGGTTAATATTAGAAAAGGAGGACAACACGCCAATGAAGCAAGCTTGCAGGTGGATCTTAGGTTGCTCTCACAGTCAGCGACACGGAGCGAGTTAATCATATTAAACTGATAAAATAGACAAAATATAGTGTAAACTTTTGGTAGAGGCTCGTTTGCCTTTGAGGTTTTTTTTTCCAAAGTGAGTTTAGACAAGGCCACCTGCGGTTTAGGGAGTTTGTAGAGCAAAATGTTGTGTAGATATTGAAATACAGAAAGTAAAATAAAGGACCGTGAGACGAGAGAACCTCTTGGCAAGGTTATTAGCTTTATCTTTGATCCACAGCTCAGCGTCTGGTTCATTATGTAGATAGTTCTTTTTTTGATGCTATTTACCCTGTCTACATTTGGAGATGGTGTCAGCCAAGACCTGTACTATTCGCTTGGCAATGTTTTAAAAAAGAGGCCCTGTTCAAACAAAAAAAAAAAGGTGAAATTGAACATTTGGAGGTTAGGTCACTCTTCCTAAAATACATAATGCTCTTATTTTTGTGCTAGTTTAATCCTTGGAAAAATGTATTATATCAATGGACTACAGACTAGAGGTGCAGCTAAAACCTTCTTGCCCCTGGTGTGCAGCATCATCTACAAGGATCCCCACATGATTAATGACATTTAGGCTATGTGCACACGTAGCGTTTTAAAACGCTTACTAAAAACCGGACTCCTTCCCAGAAATCGTGCGATTTTGCCGCGATTTTCGCGTGCGATATTCAAACACTTTCCAAGCGATTTGAAGCATCGCTTGGAAAGTGATTGACAGGTTGGTCACACTCGTCAAACATAGTGTTTGACAAGTGTGACCAGGTTTTTACTATTGAGGCTGCCTATGCGGCATCAATAGTAAAAGATAAAATGTTAAAATGCTAAAAAAAAATAAAAAATCGGTGTATATTTACCTTCCGGCGTCCCGCGATGCATTCCCGGGCCTCAGCGTTCCCAGCGATGCCTTGCGAGACCTGTGATGAGGTAGTCTCGCGTTGCTATAGCGATCTCGCGAGACCGCTAGAGTCACGCGAGACTACGTCATTACAGGGCCTTGCCGCAAGGCATTACTGGGAACGCTTAGGCCGGGAATGCATCGCGGGACGCCGGAAGGTAAATATACCCCGATTTTTTATTTTTTATTCTTTTTTTACAGGGGTATGATACCCAGGGCCTGGAGGACAGTCTCCTCTCCTCCACACCGTGGGTACCAACCGCACATGAGACGCTTAACTTCCCGCACGGTGGGCATAGCCACATGCGGGAAGTAAGCGATTCTCATGCATTCCTATGGGTGCGGAATCGCGGCAATTCTTTGCGATTCCGCACAAAGAATGAGCATGCTGCGATTTTTTCCGCGATGCAATTCCGCCGCGGAAAAAAGCGCAACATTAGCACAGCATGTGCGGAATGCCATAGGAATGCATGGGAGGCGTTCTGTACACGATTTTTAAGCGTTTTCGCGCCGAAAATCGCGGCAAAAACGCTTAAAAAATCGCTACGTGTGCACACAGCCTTAAGGGCAGCACGGTGGCTCAGTGGTTAGCGTTGCAGCGCTGGGGTCCTGGGTTCGAATCCCACCAAGGACATCTGCAAGGAGTTTGTATGTTCTCCCCGTGTTTGTGTGGGTTTCCTCTGGGTACTCCGGTTTCCTCCCACACTCCAAAGACATACTGATAGGGAATTTAGATTGTGAGCCCCATCGGGGACAGTGTTGATAATGTGTGCAAACTGTAAAGAGCTGCTGAATATGTTAGCGCTATATAAAAATAAAGATTATTATTATTATTCTCTTGTTTGATATGTGACTCGTGCTAAGTAAGAAAAAATCTTAGCCACAAAGATAAATTCATATAAATATTATATGCTTATGTGGTGTGACAGGTGATCGCGTGGTTAATGGGAGATATGTCACATGGAGGGATGCTCCCTGCGATGCAACCCGGAGTATTTTGCCTATAGTGTACATGAGCACTAAAGATGTCATTTAGTGCACTGGGTGAGGAATGTACTCCGTTTTGCCTGAAGATATGTGTATGTTCAGGACCTGTGGTGAAGTCCTGACCATGTGACCAGCTCATGTGATCCATACCTCACCTATGGGTGTGGTTACAGGGCTATGTAATTAAGGTGTTTAGCACATGTGAGAGAGGGTGAAGGAGTCTGTCAGTGTGTGGACAGACTTCCATGTGTCCAGCTGGGACACTACCGAAAGTGGCCTGTGGAACCTGAAACAATGGACACATATGTTGGTTCTTGCCTGAGCTGAAGGCTGTTCCATGTGTCCAGGTGGGACACTACAGAAAGTCGTCTGTGTTCCAAGGAAGGAGAAGCCTTCCTGTGTCTGAGGCTGCAGATAGAGCGCTGCTCATGGTAGAAATGGGCTGCCTATGGTCTATGGAGCAATAAACCCTGTGAACTTTTAAAGGAACGTGCCTCATGTTTGTCTCCCGCTGCACCTGAGCGAGTCACATCCTTACACTCTGTATACACTATAACTGAGGCTATACATTTAGGCCCCAATTCATCAAAGCAATATCACCAGAATTTTGGAGTAAATTGCTTTGAAATGTCACAAAATTTTGTTGCAACTCAAAATTTTTTGTCAGCTTCTCCCAGCTCTCCCAAAATGGACAGAGCTGGGGTAGGACAGGGGTGCGCGAGTGGTGTAATGTATAGCTTGTCTAATTCATGACGAGCTGTGTAGTTCCTCACACCAGAAATCTTACTCTAGTCAAAAACTGGAGTAAGATTCTTGGCATGGAGTACGATATCAGGAGCATTTCCCCTTCATCAAGACTGGTGAGAAAATTGCATGTCTTGATGAATCGGGGCCTTAGTGTGCCTCTTTAAAGAATACCACTGAACATATATATATATATATATATAATACCATATGTACGGTTGCTATGTATGTTGCCTATTGCTCTGTTAAAATTATATATTGGTGTATTTATAGCTAGCAGAATTTTCTAGACTTCACAAGCAGTAGTATAGTCTGGACTTTTATCATTATAATTTTAAAGGGAACCTATCAAAAATGATTGTGTAGTCCTTTAAAAAATAAGCAAATAAGCCAGTCGATTTCTTTAGAATCTCAAAATGCTGCTTCTGGCAGAGAAATCATGGTTTGAAAATCTATGTACATGTGTCTGGAAGTTCATTGGATCATGGCGATGCACTTACAGCTCCCCAACCTCACTCTGTATAACCAAACTGGAATCACTCTCCACTGGCTGATTGACAGATCATTGGCTCGTGTTACATAGCAAATAGCCTGGCAATCAGCCTGAGAAGGGTGCTGATAGTTCAAGAATATAGCATGAGGATGAGGAGCTGTAAGTGCATCATCACATCCCAATGCACTTCAAGACACATAACATAATGTATGATAAAATTTAGATCTGCTTCTTTCTCCATTTATGAATCACTCCAGAAATCATCATTCCTTTTGAAAAACTGCTAAAATCTGTCTTGCTCAAAATAAGATGGACTGCCAACTCAGGGATCAGGTCACAGCTGCTTATTAAGTCTATACAGAGGGAGGAGGAGAGAGGAGTGGAAAGGGCCAGAGAGGCAGATAGACACGCAGAAAGTGTTGCTGTTTTCTAGTATCTGTTTTATCTCACTCAGGTGCTGGAGTCAAAGCTACACTGCTCAATAATGGTGTACAATATCTATAATGTTGCTGTTTCTGAACATGTGCTACAAAGACCTAATAGAGCCAGAATCCTTTATGTCTCTGTATATGGCAAACATTATAGTAGCTAGCCTCTACACACTAAGTTAGAGAGAACTCAAAACTAGAACTCAAAACTAGAGATAGAGTGTCATGGAGCGACTGACCAGAGCGACACGACCCATTGATTGGTCGGTCAGCAATCAAACAAGGGAACACCGGGACACAATTACAACGGTGAGCCCTGCGATAGGGAACGGGGAAATGGACACCTCCTGCACTCACCTGAGGATGTGTTCTGCTCTTACTAGTGTCACTATACAGATTCTTTCAACCTGTCACCGAGCAGTATACCTTAGCCCTCGCTTGACCTGCACCTATCCCTAAGTAGGGAATTGGCAAGTGAGGACACTGGTCCCACTAATACAACACAAGGTAAGGATAGACAGACAGTAAAAGGAACAGAGTAACAAAACTACAATACTTAGCTTTCTGCTGTAAAGCACTGCACAGCAGGATCACAACACCAGATAAACCATGAACAGCTGAAACACCACCGCTCCCAGCAAGCTCCTTCTCCCCAGAGTGGTCATTGCTGAATGACCTCTCACACCGACGGTCAGCTGATGCATCAGGTGACCTTTTAAAGGATGGTGGGAGTGGTCACCACCTGCATCAGCAAATTCAACAGCTATGTAGTTACACCAGCAGCCACCGGGGCTGAAACTGATATTAACCAGATGGCCTGAAAAGAAAAAAAGTTTTAATGTGAGAATCCAGATCCGCCACGGATCCAAAAATGGATTGTGACATAGAGTCTGCAGAGGGGATAGCTGGTGCAGATTACAAGCCATATAATGGATCAAAGGTGTTTTTCCTGATTTACACATGTCTGTGACATTTTTTCAGAAAAATTTACTGAAATGACAGATTAAGCATTAGAAGGTGTAAGTAATGCAATTGCAAAATTTGACTTTTTACTCTATATTATATATACAGAAATGGCCACTACAAAGTGTTGAACCTCTTAAAATGACCAAAATATAACTGGATGATGCAAGAAACACCTATGTTCTTTTAGTCTTTATATATTCCCCTTAAAGAGGTTGTCCATTACTTTTACTTTGATGACCTATCCTTAAGATAGGTCATCAATGTCTAATCGGCCAGTGTCCAACACCTGCTCCCCCCCACCCGATTAGCTGTAATCGATGGCTGCGGCCAGAAGTGCTTACTAGCGGAGCTTGGCAGTCTACCTGTAGCGGCCGGTGCATGTTACTGCACATCCGCTTCCTATTCTTATCAATAGGAGTGGACAAGCTCTTTAAGGAATACTGCAGCATATCATTGACTATAGATTTATAAGTAAAGGTCATAGCACAAAATAGGCTATTCTCATCGCAACTGCCTTTAAAGTAATTCGTTTCTCTTCATATACAGAATGGTAAGTGCATATGTGGTGAAATCAGGGTTAAATATCGTGTTCCGATAGCTGACAAAATATAAATTTATTTTAAAACAGGAAAAAAGAATTGTGCCATCCCGCAATGAGTCCTCCACTAATTGGATCTGATGAAGAACCGTGCACTGGATACAAATTATCTGACATAAAAAAATAAAAAATAATATAAAATAAGAAGAATTCATTACGTGAAGGACACTGTATCCTTCATCTCTGCTATGATTCAGCATGGTAAGTACTCATTCCTAATAGGTTCTGAGGAGAGCATGAAATATTTGTATGCCACATCATCTAATGAGTGCCTGTACTCCTGAGGGAGGATGCTGGGGTATCCAAGGAGGAAAACGACAAAAGAACAGCGCTCTGTACAATGACACTTGAAGACTCCTGCTCATAGCCCACGCTCTCTAACTGATAGGGACAACCCTGAAGTTGAGAAAGTCAAGTCTGTTTAGAAGCAAATGAATCCACATTTATGATACTTTAATTAGATGGATGGTAAGAATCCATGGACTTTGGAGTATTTCTAGAAAAGGAGTAGGGTGCTAACATAATTCATTGCTGTTTCTTAGGTTCCCCCACACATGGTGCTTGTATTTAGTGTATAACAGTAACTACATAGTGTATACAGTACAGTATACATACTGTATGTTCAAATAAAAAATTATGAGAACCGAGCTACCCTAATGTTTCCAAACTTAATAGTAAATGCACAACATAAGATGGATGTAGTATAATAGGTGTTCATTTGGTTTAAATGATTACTCATTATTAACAATGAATCGGGTCCTCATATCCGTGAAAGAGGCTACGGGAAGCCACACATAGTTCCAGTGGAAACTGGGAAAAGAAGTGTGGTCTGGGTGACCATGTAATATATAGCTGCATCATAGGCATAGCAAAGGGCTCAACACAGTGGTAGTGAAAGCTGAGTGGGCCCCCATCACAGGTAATGCATGATTACAACAATAAAGACACACCCTAATTATAGCGAATATAGTAGATATCCCAGGAGAATATAATTTTCTTAAGGCCCTTTTACATTTAGCGATGCACCAGCGATCCGACCAGCGATCCCACCCGGTCAGGATCGCTGGTGCATCACTAAATGATCACTAGTGAGCTTTCATACAGAAAGATCTCACAGCGATGCAGCAGCGACGCAGCGCACGATACTCACCTTTCACACACAGCGATCCTGACGTCCTCCCGCCCGCCTCCACGCGTCGCTCGTCGGCGCCAGCAGGAAGCCCAGCAGGAAGCAGACGACGAGAAATGGAGCCGGACATTCTCGCGCGATCAGCGATGGACAGCGGGGGAGCCGGTCGCTGGTAAGTATCACACATAGCGATATCGCTAGCAATATCGCTATAACGTCACAAAACCAGTGTTTTAGCGATATTGCTAGCGATATCGCTTAGTGTAAAACCAACTTTACAGAGTGAAAACTATTTATACCAAGGCCAAAATTACTAACATACAGTGACCATAGAGTGGTAGGTATTAGGTCATGAAAACTTCTTCAAGCCATGATTCACTTGTTGAGTTTGCAATCAATGGGTAGAAAAATGAGGGTGATAGTTCATGCTGCCAATTTAGATAACAAGAAACCGGTGAACAATGATGGTGAGATCAAGCGGTTTATTCTCTATGCATTTCGAAGTTGAACAAACTTCTTCCTCAGGAGAACCACAGTAGTAGTTTCTCCTGTTGAGTTTGCGACACATTTGACTTCTCACATTTTAACCAGCCTACACAAACTCCATATTCTGCTGCTACTCCTTAATAGTGCAAAGCAGACAGCACATTTAAAACAATATTACCAAGTACAAAAGTGCTCGTCTTAGTTGCTCAAATAGCTATAATATCCATTACTGTGTTCCCTTCCCAAACTAATAATTCTCCTTTTCTGCCATATATACTGTAAAAATTCCTACACTGCTTCCATATAAAGTAATAATACCCCAAATGCCACTTATAATGTAATAATGCCTGATTAGTACCACCAAAGATTTTAGAATAACCAAGTATCCACAAAAATGAATCATTCATCAAGTACCCCAAAAAAATAAGTAATGCACGTTAGGTGCCTGCTAGAGATGAGTACATCAGGCAAAATTCTGATTTGCCTGTTTGCCCAGATTTTCTCAGGAAATTCAATTCATAGAAAAAGTTATTCTCTGTGATTCCCCAGACCTCAGACCATAATAAATACAAGAAGATGTAAAAAATATAAAAACTTATTATATTCACCTCACCGCTCACCTCTCCGGCACCTCCACTCCTTGCTGTCACCTGTCCAGTCCTTGCTGCATCTTCTGATCACCGCCAAACGCAATGAAATCCTCAGGTCTCTCACGCTAGAGGGCTCTACTGAGAACAGTTGTCAATTCTGACATATGCTCAGTAGCATGTCATAACTGTGCAATATTCTTTTTAATGTACAATGACAGTGTGCTCCCTTGCTAGCTCTGATTAGAAGTGACAAGTGAGAGAGCACACTGTCAGTGCACATAGTACGGAGATAACATGGCAAGCAGGACATTTGTTTCGGGGGCAGTGAGGGTCTCTGCTTTTTCTGAAAGTTGGTTCTCCAAGATTTTTGCAACAACCTTCCTACAAATGCTTTCAAAAATTGTGTATAAGTGTACCTAGAAGAATTGATGCTTTGATGCTGTTTTGAAGGCGAAGAGCGGACAAACCAAATATTGACACTGTACTCTTTTGTCGGCTTATCACTTCTCATTAGAGAGAAGGACAACACTGTTACTGTGCATAGAATAGAATACTGCAAAGACGTGGCTATGAAACTGGGACGCATGGGAAAAGAGCTATAAAATCCTTTTAAAAATCAATTTTTCTGGGCCAAATACACTCCAGAGGAAGAGGAGAGGCTGCGAGACTCAGCTCTGCTGAAGGCTTAAGAGAGGAAGATCTGGTGTGCGCCGAGTTCCTCTAGCATCTGCGCGGGAAATAGAAGATGGCGCCAAACTTGGCACAAGGGTCAGCTGAGAGCAGGGACAAACGGGGCCAGGAGGAAGAGACAGAGATGGGAAGAACCTCAGGGGTCTAATTTCCCCAGCAATCCAGTGTCCGTTGGCTCCAGCGGTTCCAGGGGCCACTTGTCTAGTGGTTGAGTCAGTTGTCCTGCTGCGGTGTGACTGAACAGTGAGTGTGTCGCTGAGTCCTAGCGTTGTCGTGCCACTGCGAGAAGAAAAAAGTCTGAAGGGCCTCTAGTGAGGCTAAAAACAGGATGAAAGGGAATCCACTTTGAAGACACCAAGGAGGGTGAGTGGCGAGTTCCCCAAAACTCCTGCCAACCCATCTCTATAAGTCTTCAGAATAATATTTCAAAGTATATACACCATGTGCAGAATTATTAGGCAAGTTGTATTTGAGAGGATTCTATTTATTATTGAATAACAACTATGTTCTCAATCAACCCAAAAGACTCATAGATATCAAAGCTTAATATTTTTGGAAGTTTGAGTGGGGTTTTTTTAGATTTGGCTATCTTAGGAGGATAGCTGTTTGTGCAGGTAACTAATACAGTGCAGAATTATTAGGCAACTTAATAAAAACCAAATATATACCCATCTCACTTGTTTATTTTCACCAGGTAAACCAATAGAGCAACACAAAATTTAGAAATAAACATTTCTGACGTTCAAAAACAAAACAAAAAAAATAGTGACCAATATAGCCACCTTTCTTTACGATGAAACTCAAAAGCCTTCCATCCATAGATTCTGTCAGTTGCTTAATCTGTTTACGATCAACATTGCGTGCCGCAGCCACCACAGCCTCCCAGACAATATTCAGAGAGGTGTAATGTTTTCACTCCCTGTAGATCTCACATTTCATGAGGGACCACGGGTTCTCTATGGGGTTCAAATCAGGTGAACAAGGGAGCCATGTCATTATTTTTTCTTCTTTTAGACCTTTACTGGCCAGCCATGCTGTGGAGTATTTGGATGCATGTGATGGAGCAATGTCCTGCATGAAAATCATGTTTTTCTTGAACGATACTGACTTCTTCCTGTACCACTGCTTGAAGAAAGTGTCTTCCAGAAACTGCCAGTAGGTCTGGGAGTTGAGCTTCACTCCATCCTCAACCCGAAAAGGTCCCACAAGCTCATCTTTGATGATACCAGCCCATACCAGTACTCCACCTCCACCTTGCTGGTGTTTGAGTCGGAGTGGAGCTCTCTGCCCTTTACTGATCCAGCCTTGGGCCCATGCATGTGGCCAATCAAGAGTCACTCTCATTTCATCAGTCCATAAAACCTTAGAAAAATCAGTCTTAAGATATTTCTTGGCCCAGTCTTGACGTTTTATCTTATGTTTCTTGTTGAAAGGTGGTCGTTTTTCAGCCTTCCTTAGCTTGGCCATGTCCCTGAGTATGGCACACCTTGAGCTTTTTGATACTCCAGTAACATTGCAGCTCTGAAATATGGCAAAACTGGTGGTAAATGGCATCTTGGCAGCTTCATGCTTGATTTTCCTCAATTCGTGGGGAGTTATTTTGTGCCTTTTTTATCAACAAGCTTCTTGCGACCCTGTTGGATATTTGCCATGAAACCCTTGATTGTTCAGTGATCATGCTTCAAAAGTTTGGCAATTTTTATAGACTGCTGCATCCCTCTGCAAGACATCTCACAATTTTTGACTTTTCAGAGTCGGTCAAATCTTTCTTCGGACCCATTTTGCCAAAGGAAAGGAAGTTGCCTAATAATTAAGCACACCTTAAATATGGTGTTGATGTCATTAGACACACCCCTCCTCATTACAGAGATGCAAATCACCTGATTTACATAATTGGCAGTTGGCTTTCAAGCCTATACAGCTTGGAGTAGGACAACATGTATAAAAAGGATGATGTGATCAAAATACTCATTTGCCTAATAATTCTGCACCCAGTGTATTTGAGGACAGGACACTGCTCCTGGTTGCTGAGGATCTTAAGGGGAGCCTTGAAATATGACATGTGGCATGGAAGAGGAAGGGTATCAGTCAGAAACCCAGGAAGATGCTCGCCCATCAGTTTGATGGAGGCAAAGTGATCTGAGATGGGAGGTGGCTGCCAGACTGGAACAATTTGCCCATAAAGCTCACACTACAAAACCCATGCTCCAAAGGTCAGCAGGGAAGACACAGGAGTCCCCTAAGATATCCCCCACAGGATCTTGCTACTTGGCTCTGCCTGGTAAATCTGATGAGGAGGGGGAGGAGGGTGAATTGGTTCATTCTTCAGGAGGTTCCCATGGACTGGAAGAACTTTAAAAGGGGATTGTGTTGTGAATGGGTCACCGAGGAGGATAGCAGGCCCAGACTAAGCCACAGAAAACCAGAGAGGTTGGTAACTAAGCGGATTGCATTCCCCTGATCCTATCCACACAACTAGCAGTAGCTGTGGAGCGTACCTACGATGATCCTAGACGCCTCGGCACAGCCGGAGAGCTAACTAAGCCCAAAGCAAGAAAGGGGAAATCTAAATTGCCCCGGAGCAGACCCCAAAGGAGTAGATAGCCCCCCAAACATATATTGTCTGTGAGACAAGATGAAAACACATACGCAGGCAGAAAAATAGACTGAGCAAATGATGGGGCCCACACTGACTAGACAGGACAGAAAAGGAAAGACACTGTCTGCAGTCACGCAAAAAACCCTGCAAAAAGTCCAACACGTCTGATGCACAAAAAACACTGAAGTCGCACGACTTCACCCTCACTATATCAGCACTCTGGTATATTCTGAAAGCAAAGCAAAAAGAGACCAATCTAACAGGGGACAAAACAAACTGGCACAAGCAGTAACATATGGGCGGTGATTCGGCACAGCCCCAGCCGGAGCTAGCTGACCCGCACAAAGCAGAGATAGACAAAACAAGATCAAATGCAAACAGAATAGCAAATGAACCACGTAGCTGAACCATGCAGGGACAGAGCAGGAGACATCAGACGCCAGAAGGCACAGGAAGAAAATCACCAGCAGGGATAGAGGGAGTCAGCTGTCTTAAATCCCAATCAGAAACCCCAGATCTCCAATCGTCCTCCTCATTATCAGGTGGCAAGCCTCTGTCAATCAGATCAGCTCCATTACCTTCAGTAACCACCAGAGGGAGCCCAGAAAGAGAACTCGCAACCCCTCTGTCAATCTGACCAGCTCCACTACCTTCAGTAATCACCAGAGGGAAGCCAGAGAGAGAATTCACAACAGGATTGTACACGGAGCACAAATGAAAAGTCTTCTCCTGTTACCTCTCCTTCTATATTGAACATCTTCAAAGCAGTAGGCAAATGTAATTCAACCCTGAATGCTCTGACAGGCCAAGTTGGATACATTCAGGAAACAATTTCCATAATACGACTGGATGTACAAAGGGGAGCAGAACGCGCCATGGCCATTGAAGATCAGGTAAGTGAGTTGGAGGATGCACTCCCTCCAGTTCGAATAGACATACAAAATCATACACAAGCACTGGTGGGGATATTGGTCAGAACTGAGGATCTTGAAAATTGCCAGAGACTTAACCATATTAAACTTGTGGGAGTCTCTGAGAAAGTAGAAGGAAGGGAGTGGGACCCAGATAGCTATTTGAGAAATGGCTCCTGTCCTGGACACTTTTGATAAAGAAGTCCTTACACATTTATTTGCAGTGAAGAGAGCACACAGGGTTCCCACAAGAGCGTGACCAGTGGAAAGACCTCCTTGGCCAGTTTTAATCAAATTCTGCATTATAAGGATCGGGACATAATATTGAGAAAGGTACGGGAGCTGCAGAACATTAAGCTTGGGGGACAATAGGTCTCCGTTTTCACGGATTTTTCAGCAGCTGGTCAGTGGGAAAATGTATATTTCTGTACATCAAAAGAAGAGTAAGATCACTGGGAGTCCAATATTCTATGATTTTTCCAACCAAATTGAGAGTGGTTGCCTTGGGAACTACAACTTTCTTTGAGACACTCAAGAATGCCCTGAGATGGAAGGACACTCATGAGCGTCAGATTCAACAGGAGAGGGAGCCAGTAGAGCTAGAATGGATGGGGGAGGAGGGGAAATCTTGGAATACAAGGTTGTTGACTATTGAAAGTCGGGTGTTCTGGGTCTGCATTTCTTTCAGCTTGATATAGTTTAAAGGTACAAATGGTAAAGTAATGGTTCAGTTCTATGATTGCATTTAATACTTAATGGTTACCTTACAATTTGGGAGGGGGCTCTACTCTGGAGTTATCCACATTTAGCAACAGGGGGTTGGTGTTACTTGTGAGGGTGTGTATAACAAGTTGATTTAAAAAGAATATTGCATAGGGACAAGATCCCTCTGAGCATACATTGGAATTAACAACTATTATTTATTATTTATTGATGCATGCTCAGCAGAGAAGTGACTAGCTCAGCCCCTGAAATGGACATCACTGATGACAATATCTTTCAGGGTGGGGGCAGAGGCTGATGACGTCGTGTTTGAGTATCCCAGCAAGTACTGGGGATTCTCATATGATCATCATAAAACAGGAAGTTGATATAACGGAAGGGACTTTTTCATTAAAAGTACCTTATAAAAGAAAGTTGAATTATTTCTAGGGATGAGCGAACATGCTCGGTGATACTCAGATATCACTCAAGTATTTGGGTGCTCGGACGTGCTTGGCACTCTGTGAGCATTAGCCGATTTTTTAATTTAAAACTCGAATACCCATCCGCATGTTTGGCACCTGTTACACGGACAATAAGCATGTGGTGATTGCCTGTGAGTCACTGTAATGCCATAGACATCTTGGTTGTGGCATTACTGTGATTGACTTTCCTTATGAGATCATCAGAAGTTATAAAAGAACAGGCGTTGCAACGATCAGCTCACTGACGCCATTGCACAGTTCAGGGACAGTTCTTATTGGAGATAGTGAGTGCTTGTCCAGGGCCATGTGTGCACAGCTGAACGAATCAGAGTCCTCTAGCATTGATACTGATGCTGATTTTGAACCATCATTGTTGTGAACTCACTTGCTCGGATTTCTAAGCTGAAGCTCCCTCTGCTCCCTCTGGTGGTTACTGAGAGTAGTGGAGCTGGCCAGGTGGATGGAGGTTCTCCACCTGACGATGATAATTGGGAATCTGGGATCGCTGGCTTGGAGCATATAATGGAACTGGCTGCTCTTGAAAGTTGCTGGTGATGTTTTCCTCAGTGTGCATTAGGATCTCTTTAGTCCCCTGCCTGATCTGCATGTTCAGCTAAGTGATTCTTTTGCTAATCGTTTGCATCTAATCTGGTTGTGTCTTGTTTTTTGCTTTCTGTTTTGCTGCTAGGGTTCAGCGTGCTCCCTGCTGGGGGCAGCGTTGGGCCCTGCTTCATATGTTGCAGCTTGTTCAGTCCCCTGTTATGTTAGTATCTTTTTGCTTGCTGCCAGTTTATACCAGAGTGCTGATCTAGCAGGGGTGAGATCATGTGATCTCAGGTTTTTTGTATATCAGAAGTGTTGGACTTTTTCAGGGTTTTGTGCGTGATTGCAGACAGTATCTTTTCTGTCCTGTCCTGTCTAGTCAGCTTGGGCCCCACCATTTGCTCAGTCTGTTCTCTGCCTTTGTTTGTGTCTCATCTTGTCTCACCGACAATATATGTTTGGGGGCTGTTTATTCCTTTGGGGATCTGCTGCGGGGCAGTCTAGATTTCATCTTTCTGTCTTTAGGCTTAGTTAGTCCTCTGGCTGTGACGAAGCGTGTAGGGCATCGTAGGAACGCTCCACGGCTACTGATAGTTGTGCGGATAGGATTGGGGTCTGCAATCTGCTTAGTTACCAACCTCTCTGGTCTTCTGGTGGCTTAGCCTGTTCCTGTGTTCCTGCCATCATCCTCGGTGACCCATTCATAACACATCATATTAACAGCCCTTGTAAGGACTAAATCTGTGCTTTGCAGTTTGTATCAGATACATTTTGCATATAGTCTAGGGAGGGACAGTTGTGGGAGCAGGCTGAGTGGCAGAATACATCTCTAAGCAGGGCTTATTGCTTGCAGTCCGTTGCTAAATATATATCTGCATATATCTAACGCTCCAAAAAAGTGCTGAAAATTTGCTTGGATTCAATTATTCATTCCTACGGTATTACGTGTGTTGTTTTAAATTTCGGTGGTATATATCACTCTGCATATATCTAAAGCTCAAAAAAACATTGAAAAAATTTCTGGGTTCAATTAATCATCCATACAGCATTAGGTACTTTCTGTTACATTTCAGTGGTATATAACACTCCAAAATAGAGTTAAAAAAATTTGTCCATATATCGCAACTGGTGGCGGTTGTCTCAGAACTGTCACGGTCCTGTTAGGGTCGGCGTGCAGTCACCGATGAGCAAGGACTCACCCACACTGCAGAGGGGCCTGGGGTCAGACACGGCCGGATAGTTCAGGCAAACAGGACCTGGAGAAGCTGAAGTCAGTGAGCAGTGAAGGACCTACGGTCATGTGACTTGCAAGGGGACAGGGCTTAGCGTCCTGCTGCCAGAGATAGGCAAAATACTATACAGGAATACTCAAAGTCAGACAAACCGGGTCATACACAGAGATAACAGTAAAGTACCAGGGATGAGACAGAATGGATAGTCGGGGACAGGCAGTGGTCAAAGCCAAACAGACATAGAAGGTACGAAGCAGTATCCAGAGAACAGGCCGAGTAGTACACCAAGTTATCAGGCAAACAAGAACACAGCACAAACACACTCGGGGGTCAACACACTCTGCCAAGGGCGAAAGTATAACTGACGGGGATAGGAGCTTCCTGAGGCCATAAGAAGCCTTCCCAGAACCAGGGAGAGGCCACAATAATGAGCCCCTTGTGTGCAGGTAAGCCTGCACTGGGATCATAACCTTTAACCTCAGAAGTTCCAGTCATCAGCACTGGTTCCAGACATTAACCCCACATGTGCAAGTCAAACCCACACTGAAATCATGACAAGAACCAGGCGCTCCTTCCCTGTCAGTAATATGAGGGGTGCCCTTGCTTGCCCTGTTCCCCGAATTACTTCTGATGGTGAAGACACCGGGGCGACATACCTTAACTTAGCTCCTTAATCCGCCCTCAGTCTGTACCCTTCCCCCACCCAGGGAATAGGGGAGTAGTAGTGTACCGTAATACACCAAACAGACTAAAAAGGTAATACAAACAGGGATAAAGAAAAATAAATACAAATATACTCACACAATCAACATAGGAAAACACTGATGAGTGGAGGATGGGGTAAAACCAAAGTAGGAGAAGAAAGATAATTAGCACACAACCAAGACCTAGCAACAGTCTCAGAAAAATCCTCCAAACACCTTCTCTAACAACAATTACAAACCACCATCTCCTAACCATGCAGCATGCTCTGGCAATGAGTGCTAGCCAGGGCCCAGAATGTATAGGAGAGGGAGTGGCCTACAGTGAACAGTTGCGAACCTTAATACAGGAAAGTTTCCAAGAACTCTCAACTGAGCAGATTAATCCCTGCACTGCTAAATGAAACCTGCACCATTTAATAAGAAGGTGAAGTGGTTCTAAATAGAGCAGGAGTAGGAGAAATCAGATGCTGCAGTCTTCTTGCTCTTCTCTGTCACTGTAAACCTATAGCAGTACCCCCCTTCTATGAGGGACCTACGGACACTCAAAACCAGGTTTATCAGTGTGTTCAAAGTTATCAGACTGGATAAACCTGGCCGCATGGACGTCAGATGCTGGTACCCACATCCTATCTCCAGGACCATAACCCTTCCAATGTACCAGATACTGATGCGACCCATGAACTAAGTGAGAATCAACTTAGCTAATTTGAAATTCCAAATTTCCGTCTACAATGACAGAAGATTGTGGTAGCGGTGATGGCACAGAGAACGCAAAGTATTTTCTGAGTAGAGATCGATGAAACACATTATGAATACTAAAGGTAGGCAGCAAAGCAAGGCGGTATGCTATAGGATTGACGTCGGTCACAATCTTATAAGGACCGATGAACCTAGTACCCAGTTACCAAGAGGGAACCTTCAACTTAATGTTCGTTGAGGACAACCACACCAAGTCACCAACCGACAGGTCCGGACCCACCAAACATCTCCAATTAGCCACACTCTTATATTTGGACCCCATCTTTCTCAAATTATCAAGAACGGCTTGCCACACAGATATAATTGATAATGGAAACCATTTTTCTTCAGATATTCCAGAAAAACGATTCCTATTAACCCCTTTCCGACGTCAGGCGTAATAGTACGCCGATGTCGGACTCCCTACCTTTAATGTGGGCTCCAGCAGTGAGTCCACATCTATACCGGGACATGTCAGCTATTTTGAACAGCTGACATGTGCCTGGAATAGCCGTGGGTGGATCACAATCCAGCCACAGCTATTAACCCATTAAATGCTGCTGTCAAACGCTGACAGCAGGATTTAACTTGTGCTTCCGGTCAATGGGCTGGAAATCCACCCACCGGTGACCCCCGTCACGTGATCGAGGGTCACCGCTTTGTAGGCCTCTATGGTTGTCACTACTGGCTTGCTGTGAGCGCCATAGCAAGTAGGTAATTCTACTACATAGAGGCGATGTGATCATTGCGTGTATGTAGCAGTGCTGATTGAGTTGTGGCAGCTTGTAGTCTCCCATGGAGACTATTGAAGAATGCCAAAAGTAAAAAAGAAAAAATTTTTTAATATATATAAAAAAAATATATATAAAAGTTCCAATCACCCCCCTTTCACCCCATTCAAAATAAAACAATAAAAGAATCAAACATACACATATTTGGTATTGCCGTGTTCAGAATCACACAATCAATAAAAAAATTAACCTGATTGCTAAATGGCGTAGCGAGAAAAAAAGTCAAAAAATGCCAGAATTACTTTTTTTTGGTTGCCACGACATTGCATTAAAATACAATAACGGGCGATCAAAAGATTGCATCTGCACCAAAATGGTATCATTAAAAATGTCAGCTCGGTGTGCAAAAAATGAGCCCTCACCCAACCTGAGATCACGAGAAATGGAGACGCTACGGGTGTTGGAAAATGTCACAATTTTTTTTAACAAAGTTTGTAATTTTTTTTCCCACTTACATAAAAAAGAACCTAGACATGTTTGGTGTCTATGAACTCGCAATGACCTGGAGAATCATAATGGCAGGTCAGTTTTAGCATTTAGTGAACCTAGTAAAAAAGCCAAACAAAAAACAAGTGTGGAATTGCACTTTTTTGCAATTTCACCGTCAAATCATGATGTTCACTAAGAACTCTTAGGCCTCTTTCACACATCAGGTTTTCGCCGTCAGGCGCGATCCGGCGCTTTTGACAAAAACCGGATCCGGCGAAATGCAATGCCGGATCCGGTTTCCCCCCATTGACTTGCATTAGAGCCGGATCGAGCCGGATGGCCATGCGTTTCATCCGATTTTCGCTGGATCCGGCAATGTGACGCGATCCGGCGTCTGGAAAAAACGGCTACTGTAACGTTTTTTGTCTCCGGAGAAAAAGCCGGACACGCCGGATCCGGCGTGTCCGGCTTTTTCATACAATGAAAGCCTATGAGCGCCGCCATGCGCCTGATCCGGCGACAGCCGGATCCGGTGGCCGGATCCGTTTTTTTTGGTCTGAGCATGCTCAGTAGCTCTGCCCACAAGACATATATAAAAGCAAGACAGTGTGACCCTCAGCCACACCCAACATGCCACCCAAGCCAAGAACCAGGAGCAGGAGAAGGCAGCAGACATCTGCAGCAGCAGCACCATCAGCACCACCCCAAATGGAGCAGCATGCTGAACAACGGGAGGGGAGTCCAGCAGCAGATGAGAGACGGTAATTATCAAATCCCCCATTCCTCCAAACTAGGGCTATGGAATATCAAGATATTCATTGGCCCTTTGTTTCTCTTTATTCAACAGCCGCCCAATAGATGCAGCAGCAGCAGCAATGGCAGCAGCAGGAACACCACCCACAGCCATGGAGTCTGGCCATGAGGAATACAGCACATCTTCTTCTGGGAGCCCTCCCTCGCATCGTCAGCGTTTGACGGTAAGTTTTTATTTCCAAAATCCATCATCTCTGGAATATATGTCTATTCATTGCCTTTTATTTCAAAACAGGAATCACAAGATGAAGAGGAGCTCCCAGAAGAAGAAGGAAGGGGTGGACAGACACTTGGAGTGGGCTCACAATTGGTAAGTTTTTTGCATCAAACGCAGAAACACAACATCACACTACACACAACACATAGAAAACAATGTTCTGCAGACCACACACAGCAAACAAATGCCTACATCCAAAGACATAACATTTTTTGTTTTCTTCTCTAGTCTTCCCAATCTGGTGCTCGGCCAAGAGGTACTCGCAGTGCCTCCCAGGGTCGTCGGCGACAGCAACGCGGCGGTCACCAGCGTGTAAGTATAAATATTTTTGCTTTGTTTTTTTGCACTTTTTATTTCATTTCTTTTGTGGAGGCAAATTATGTTATTTTTGTCTTTTTCTTTAACAGCCTTCACAGCGTGCTCCCGACTCTGACGGTGAGGATGGAGGGATTGATGTGGACCGCCTCATCGATCTCGTCAGAGAAAGGGAGCCGCTCTGGAATATGGCTGACCGCCGCCACGCTGACCTTATCGTTACCCGACGACTCTGGGAGGAAATCTGTTCGCTCCTTGTGGACCGCTGGGAGGACCTCGAAGCTTGGGCCCAGATTAAAGAGCGTAAGTATATACAGTACCGGTTGCTTGATTTAAACCAGTGTTTCCCAAACTCCAGTCCTCGTGGTCCCCACGGATCATGTCTTCAGGATTTCTATTTACTTTGGAAATCCTGAAAACATGACCCCTGGGGACCATGAGGACTGGAGTTTGGGAAACACTGATGTTGTATACTAACCACTTTGTCCTTTCTCGTTTCAGGGGAGAGAATTGTGAAGCGGTGGCGGTCTGTGAGGGATCGTTTCAAGAAGGAGTTCAATAAAGAGATGCGGGCCCCGAGTGGATCTGGAGGACGCAGGAGCAAGTACAAGTACGCACGAGCCCTGTCGTTCCTCCGGGAGACAATGCTCACCAGAAGGTAAATATTACACACCACATGTGACAAAAAAATGTTTAGATGTAACTTTTTTTTTTCAACCAGGGCCATACCATGTCACTATTTTAATTGTTTTTTTTTCTCTTTATTCCACAGCACGGTGAGCAGCACTCGGGAGCCTGCACGATTGGACCCTTCTGAGGCGATCCCTGAGGAGACCG
This sequence comes from Dendrobates tinctorius, assembly GCF_039654945.1. Classification (NCBI taxonomy): domain Eukaryota; kingdom Metazoa; phylum Chordata; class Amphibia; order Anura; family Dendrobatidae; genus Dendrobates; species Dendrobates tinctorius. Next base: position 79,153,685 of record NW_027361690.1, read on the forward strand.
GCACCGAGGGACACTTCGACCGCCCCGGTACATCTGCACCTTCCCAGCCTTCCCACACATTCGACCCATCTGTCCCATCCACCAGCACAGGAGCATCGTGGCCGCCTACATTACATGAAGCTGCTGGTGAGGAGATCGCTTTCCCTTTACCCCACCCTTCTGCCCCTGCCACCTCTAGTACACCTGCGGGTACTGGGCGGCAGCGGCAGAGGGGTCAGGAAAAGAGTTATGCGCCAGAGTTCTTGCATCTGAATGCATCTTTCCAGAACTGTCTAAAAGTCTTGTCAGACCAAATCTCCGCAGGCTTTCAGCAGATCAACTCCAGCATTCTGGAGGTGAAGACACTTCTGCAAACCATGCATTCAGAAGCAAGATCTTCGCCAAACCACACCTTTTTCAGGTCTGTTGTGGAGCGCATGGCAACACTATCTCCTACCCAGCAGATGCATGTAATGCATTCGTGCCACGGTGCTCTACAGCAGGTTACCTCCCAACCTCCACCTCCCACCACTGTAGTTCCTCCACCTGCACCCCCTCCAGCCACTTTCCATCCTCCCCCTCCTATTACATCTGCACCCCCTCCAGCCACTTTCCATCCTCCCCCTCCTATTACATCTGCACCCCCTCCAGCCACTTTCCATCCTCCCCCTCCTATTACATACCAGCAACCTCCCCAGTACCAGCAACCTCCCCAGTACCAGACATCTCCCCACTTCCAGCAACCTGCCCAGTACCAAACTCCTTCCCCGTACCAAACTCCTTCCCCATACAACTTTCCATCAACATCATCTGCTCCTACAGTCCCTGCCCAACCCTCCACTCCACCGCCCACCACCTCTTCTGCCTCCCACATGTCCACCCATTCTGTAGCTTTTTCCACACCATCACCTCTAACTGTTCCTTCCCCACCACGATCCCAGTCCTCTCTCCACACTCCCAGTGTCAAAGTGTCCAGCAGCCCCTCCAGCAGTATTTCCACCCCACATTACACAGATTTGTAATGTGTGTTTTGTAATAAAAATGCCCAGTTTTTTTTCAAACCTTTATTAAAAAAGTTTTTTTAACTTTAAAAACAGTTTACAAAAAAAAAATATTTTAAATAAAAGTTAAATTATTGTTTACACTGGTTGTCTGTCATTTCTTTCTGCGGCGAAATATGTTTAAAAAAAAGGTTAAATACAGGGTATTTAAAAGGTAAAAAGGTATTCAAAACCAGGTATATAACTGTGGGTAAATTGTAGCTTTTTGCCACATTTGTGTTCCTGGTTGTGTTTGAAGCAAAGTATTTCACCTAAAAAGTTGTGTTTATTGTTGGTGATTTCCTAACAATGTACACAACTTTTGTTAAAAGGTGAAATACTTTGCATAAAACACAACCAGGTACACACCTGTGGCCTAAAGCTAAAAATAGAGACCATGACAAGATAGCCAACTTTGGTTGGCAAAGGTATATACTGTTGGTACAGAAGGTACACAAGTTTGGTTGGGCACAAATCTTTCACACTCTGTCATCCTGCCAGTGTACTCTGCCTTGAGGTGACATAAAGTATAGTGCAAAATTGTCCCTCATTACTGAAACCGACACAGAACTTCTAGTGGTAATGTCATGGTAATCTTGCAAGGTGGTTTCTTCAGAGGTGTCCTCAATGGAAATGGGTTCCTTGCAGATAACAAAATTGTGGAGTACCACGCAAGCTTTGATCACCTCGTCAACAGTTTCTGTCTTGAGGTTGATCGCAGTCAATAGGACCCGCCATTTGGCTGTCAGAATACCAAAGGTACATTCAACCATTCTTCTTGCTCTTGTGAGGCGGTAATTAAAAATGCGTTTTGGTCTTGTCAATCCTCTGCTAGAGTACGGTTTCAAAAGGTGTTCTGACAGCTGGAAGGCTTCATCCCCTACACAGACAAATGGCATAGGTGGACCATATGTTTGCGGCAGCGGTCTAGGTGGTGGGAACTGGAAGGTGTTTCCATACAGTTTACGCCCCATGGCAGACAGTTTGAAAACTTGAGAGTCATTGGAGCGGCCATAGGCCCCAATATCAACAGCAATAAATTTGTATTCCGCGTCAGCGATGGCCATGAGGACAATTGAAAAATATTTCTTGTAATTGAAATATTCCGATCCCGATCCGGCTGGCTTTACAATGCGGATATGCTTCCCGTCCACAGCGCCCAAGCAGTTGGGAAACTGACATATCTGTTGAAACTTGTCAGCAATTTTAATCCACCTCTCTGTTGTGGGCTCTGGTAAAAACTCTTCAGCTAAGGAGTCCCACAGTGCACGGCATGTGTACTTCACTATTCCAGATATGGTGGAAATCCCGAGTCTGTACTGGAAATGCAGTGACAAAAGGGATTCTCCAGTTGCAAGAAATCTGTGGGGAATTAAAAAACAATAAATTAGTTTTAAATCACAGCATTACATACCAAAACTCAGCTATAACACTTGGAGATACAAACTACCACCAACAAGATTGCAGTGAAAGTGTGCTCTGATGCGAGCATATCCAATAAATGTGGCTTACCTTAAAGTCACCATCAGACGCTCTGCGGGTGAAACAGAGAAGCGGCAATAGGTGTCCGCTTTTCTTATGAGGTGTGCAATGCGCTCCACCAAGTAATCAAAATTCTCCATTTTCATCCGAACATATCCAAAAAATTTATCCGGGTTTCGTCGAAGGTCCATGCAGAGTGTAGAATAGACCCCACGCGTCATTCTCTTGGCTGTGATGGGGTGGATCCACAAACGTCGTCTACGATGCCTGATGCGCTGCTGTCTCGCTCTCTCCTTCTCCAGAACAATCACCCTCAAACGATTCGCCTCCGCTATAAAATCCGCCAAATTCTTCAAAATATTTCCAATCACAACATCCATCTTCGCCAGTAACTTGCTCTTCTCTCCAACCTGCACTTTCTCCTCTCCAACCTGTCAAAGAAGGGCTGTAGGAACACGCTATATATAGTTTTCCAGTAGCCAATCCCGTTCGGAAGGCCACAAGGGTCAATTTTAAAAACCGGATCCGGCGTAATCCGTCGAAAAACGGATAGAAAAACGGATGAACCGGATGAGACGGATCAGGTTTTTTCTGTCAAGAACAAGACGGATCCGGCAGAAAAACGGATCCGGCACATCAGGTTTTACAAAACATTTGCCGGATCCGGCGTTCAGGCACGACGCCGGATCGCGCCTGACGCCGAAAACCTGATGTGTGAAAGTAGCCTTAGACGGAGATGCACAGGTATGAACAGATTACCTAACGGACAGGCACCAGGGGTGTTCCCTAAGTCTCAACAACCTGTTCTCAAGATTGGAGCATATAGACGCAATAATCACCTCTTTTTGTAGTAGGAGAACTCGTTCACAAATATCTCCACCCCTAGGGAAACAATGAGATAAGGCATCCTCCTTAATGTTCTTGTTCCCCGGTCTATATGTAACAAAAAAGTTAAACCTGGTAAAAACAATGCCCATCTGGCCTTTCTAAGCATTAGACATTTTGCAGACTCGAGATATACCAGATTCTTATGATCCATGATTACTAGGATGAACTGCCCCTTCCAGAAAATGACGCCACTCTTCAAAGGCCCACTTGATTGCCAAGAGTTTCCTGTTACCAATGTCATAATTTTTCTCCGCAGACGACAGTTTCTTAGAAAGGTATGCACATGAACACCATTTACCACAATACAGCCCCCACCCCCATTTCAGACGCATCAACTTCTACAATAGAAGGTTAAGTGACATCAGGCTGTATGAGAATCGGCGCAGATGCAAAACCCTTGTTTAAGGTATCAGATGCCTTCCTGGCCAGCCTGGACAATTTGGAAATGCCTGTCCCTTTCCTGGTCATATCCATCAGAGGTTTGGCCACTACTGAAAAGTTTTCGATGAACTTACGATAGTAGTTGTTGTAACCCAAAAACCTTTGCAACGCCTTGAAATCCCCAGGATGATCTCAATCCAGTACCGCCCGAACTTTCGCCAGATCCATGTGAAAATCAGTGGGTGATAAAACATAGCGTAGAAAAGGGATCTCCTCAATGAAGAACAAACATTTCTTTGGTTTGACAAATAATTTATTGTCTGAGTATTTGTAAGACCTGCCTGACATGTACCTAATGTGACTCAAGGTCAGGTGAATAAATTCATATGTTATCAAGATAGATTACAACAAATCTACCTACCAAGTGACTAAAGATGTTGCTTAGGCTACTTTCACACTTGCGTTTTTTTTCCCGCGAGTTTTTTGCGCACACAAACGCATGAAAAAATGCATCATGCGTTTGTGTGTATTTTTTGCGGGTTTTGGTGCATTTTTTTAAAAAATGCATGCATTTTTTTGCGCATACGTGCGCATTGCAATGCGCACGTATGCGCACCCATAGACTTTAATGGGTGTTTTGCTGTAAAAAAAACCGCATTGCGTGCGCATGCGTTTTTGGGGGGCAAGTCGGACGCACAAAAAATGCAACAGGATGCATTTTGTGCGCCCGAGCGCACACTGCAAAAAAACGCATGCGCATACAAACGCGTACGTGCGCATATGTATGCGCACATATGCGCACCCATGTTAAAGTATAGGGGAAAACGCATGCTTTTTTTGCGCTAAAAAGCAGCGCAAAAAAACGCAAGTGTGAAACCAGCCTTACAAAGTTCTGAAAGACGGTGGGAGCATTTGTTAACCCAAATGGCATCACAAGGTTCTCATAGTGTCCCTCAGGCATATTGAAAGCTGTTTTCCACTCATCCCCCTCTTTAATATGAATGAAATTATGCGGCCCACTGAGATGCAGTTTTGAAAACGATTTTGCTCCTACAATCTGATTAAAGAGGTCCAGGATAAGAGAGAGAAACGGATCCCAAAACGTGATCTGATTAAGTTTGCGGAAATCTAGGCAGTAGCATAATCCACCGTCTTTCTTCTTTACAAAGAAAAACCCTGCAGCAATGCCAAACGTTCAGCGACATACTCCTTCATGGTCTGTCTCTCTGGACAAGAGATATGATACAGTCTACTCTTTGTCATCTTGGCCCTAGGGACAAGATTAATGGTGCATTAATAAGGATGATGGGGAGGAAGTTCTTGGCACCCCTGCTCCGAAAACACATCCCCAAAGTCAGACAGGTATTTAGGTACAGACCTGGCTATCCACCTTTGCTAGCTGGGTGCAAAAGCAGTGTCCTTAAAATATTCACTCCACTTTACTGCCACCCGAGTCTACCAACCTAAAAAAAGGGTTGTGCAGAGTTAGCCAAGGTAGCCCAAGATCCACAGGAGAGGGCAGTCCTTTTAGCATATAACAGTAAATACCTTCTGAGTGTATAGCCCCTACCTGTATAAGTAACCCTCAGACAACTGCATGAGTTCCTCAGATGACTCAGTCCAGGTTTCCCTTGGCCCCAGACCTCCCACACATTGGGCTTCCTCTGTATGTCTCTGGTGAAGCCGGCGATCCACCCAAATAGCTAGAGGCATGCCACCTCAAGGGAAACTGGAGTCTCATACAGGGCTAAGGCATCCATCACCCTTACTGATATCCCCTGACAGAACTGGCTACGGAGTGCGGGGTCATTTCACTCAGTATCAGTAATCCACCTCCGAAACTGGAAGCAATACTTCGCCACTGGCTGGTCTCCCTGCTGAAGCTGACGTAGTATGGACTCAGCCAAGGAGACGAGGTTGGGATAGTTGTATATATGACCCAGCGACAGAAAAAAATCTTCCACTGTCCGGAGCGACTGAGAGTCAGACGGGAGATAGAATGACCATGCTTGAGGGTCACCCTGAAGGAGATTATTATGCCCACCCGTTGCTCCTTGGTTTTTGAGGAACAAGAATGTAACCCGAAGTATAGCTTGCAGGTCTCCCTGAAAACAACAAAGTTGTTATGCTCGCCCAAAGAACCTGTCAAGCAAAGCAATCTTGGGATCCACTAAGTGTTGCCTGGGAGTCACCATCCCAAAACCTGATGTGTTTGGGTGCTGCAAAACGACAGTGTATAGATCTGCAACTTCCAGGCTGAGTTGCTGCAGTTGTCCCGTCAAAGCAGTGAGAGGATCCATAATGGAACAAAAAATGGTTTCCGCCAGAGCTAATGTCACGACTCAATTGTCGGGTGTCCCTTGACCAGGGGCCCCATCCCTGTCCCTAACACTGGGGGCACTCTAGCTCACCCTATTCCCCGTATTACTTCCGATGTTGAAGATGCCGGGCTCCTGAATCTGCCCTAAGTCTATACCCTTCCCCCACCCAGGGAAGAGGGGAGTAATAGTGTACCATAATACACCAGACTAACAAGGTAATACAAACCAGGGATAAATGAAAATACAAATCATGCAAATATACTCACACAAACAGCAGAGATAAACCCCGGGGAGTAAAGGATGGGGTAAAACCAAAGTAGGAGAAGAAGGGGAATTAGCACACACCCAAAACCTGGCAACAGTCTCAGATAAATCCAACAATAGACTTCTCAAACAACAAGTACAAACCACCATCTCCTAACCATGCAGCATAAGCTAGCTTTGACAATGAGTGCTAGCCAAGGCCCAGAATGTATAGGAGAGGGGAGTGGCCAACAGTGAACAGGTGAGAGCCTTAACGCAGGAAAAGCTTCCAAGAGCTCTCAGCTGAGCAGATTAACCCCTACACTGCTAAAAGAAACTTGCTCTGTTTAATATGAAGGTGAAGTGCTTCTAAACAGTGCAGGAGTAAAAGAAATCAGATGCTGCGGTCTTCTGGCTCCTCTCGGTCGTGATAAACCCGTGACACTGGATTCAATTACTTATCCATGGAGTATTAGGTGTTTTGTGTTTAATTTCAGTGGTATATAACACTCAAAAAAACATTGAAAAATTTGTCTGGATTCAATTAGCCATCCATACAGTATTACCATATATACTTGTGTATAAGCTGACCCGTGTATAAGCTGACCCCCCAACTTTGCCACAAAAACTGGGAAAACTTATTGACTAATGTATAAGCCTAGGGTTAATGGTGATCCAAGAAAATGCTCCATAGATACTCCCCATATGCTGCAGCACAAGGCTTAATGATGCTCCATAAATACCCCCATATGCTGCTGCACAAGGGTTAATGCTGCCCGATAAGATGTTCCATAAATACCCCCATATGCTGCTGGACAAGGGTTAATGCTGCCCCTTAAGATGCTCCATAAATACCCCCATATGCTGCTGCACAAGGGTTAATGCTGCCCCATAAGATGCTCCATAAATACCCCCCATAAGCTGCTGCACAAGGGTTAATGCTGCCCCATAAGATGCTCCATAAATACCCCCATATGCTGCAGGGCAAGGGTTAATGCTGCCCCATAAGATGCTCCATAAATACTCCCCATATCCTGCTGCACAAGGGCTAATGCTGCCCCATAAGATGCTCCATAAATACCCTCCACATGCTGCTGCACAAGGGTTAATGCTGCCCCATAAGATGCTCCATAAATACCCCTTATTTGCTGCTGCACAAGGTTTAATGCTGCCCCATAAGATGCTCCATAAATACCCCCCTTATCCTGCTGCACAAGGGTTAATGCTGCCCCATAAGATGCTCCATAAATACCCCCATATGCTGCTGGACAAGGGTTAATGCTGGCCCAAGAAGATGCTCCATAAATACCCCCATATGCTGCTGCACAAGGGTTAATGCTGCCCCATAAGATGCTCCATAAATACCCCCATATGCTGCTGGACAAGGGTTAATGCTGCTCCATAAGATGCTCCATAAATACCCCCCATATGCTGCTGCACAAGGGTTAATGCTGTCCCATAAGATGCTCCATAAATACCCCCATATGCTGCTGGACAAGGGTTAATGCTGCTCCATAAGATGCTCCATAAATACCCCCCATATGCTGCTGCACAAGGGTTAATGCTGCCCCATAAGATGCTCCATAAATACCCCTTATTTGCTGCTGCACAAGGGTTAATGCTGCCCCATAAGATGCTCCATAAATACCCCTTATTTGCTGCTGCACAAGGGTTAATGCTGCCCCATAAGATGCTCCATAAATACCCCTTATTTGCTGCTGCCGCTGTTGCTGCAATAAAAAAATGACATACTCACCTCTCCGTCGCTGGGGGCCAGGTGCTGGTGTCCTGAGCCCCTGGCACTGGCGATATTTACCGGTCCCTGTTCCATCGCCGTCCACCACTGTGTCTCCCGGATCTCTGCAGTGTCAGCAGAGGGCGCGCACTGACTATGTCATCACGCCCTCTCCCGTCACAGCAGGAGGACCCGGAGACACAGCAGTGCATGGCAATGGAACCGGGATGGGTGAATATCGCTCTGCCCCCATCATACTCACCCCCTCCTGGCGCATGGTCTTCTCTGCAGCCCCTGCTTCTCCCTCTGTCGTCTGCTTCCTGCATTCAGCTGGTCACTTGGTACTGCTCATTAAACTCATAAATATGCGCATATTCTAGAGTTTAATGAGCGGTACCATGTGACCGCTGAATGCAGGAAGCAGACAGCAGAGGGAGAAGCAGGGGCTGCAGAGATGTGCCAGGAGGGGGTGAGAATAGTCTCTGACACCCCCCTCCCCCGCCCATCCCCCCGGTATATGACTCGCCTATAAGCCGAGAGGGGGACTTTCAGCCTAAAAAAATGGGCTGAAAATCTCGGCTTATACACGAGTATATACGGTAGGTGTTTTTTGTTACATTTTGTGGTATATAACACTCCAAAAAAGCTTTGAAAAATTTGTTTGGATTCAATTAGTCTTCTATAGAGTATTAGGTGCTTTCTGTGACATTTCAGTGGTTTATAAAACACCCAAAAATACTCCCAAAATATTTATAGATTCAATTATTCATCCATACAGTTTATCGCATAAATTCAATTTTTTTAATAATATTTTTTTAAAAAACTGCTACAGATGTACAAATTTGGTTGTTCAAAAATTGGTTATTGTCATGTATACCTATGACTATGGGTGCTTTTAGCGCACCAGAAACGCGTCAGGTTGTTTTTCACATTTTAACATTGGTTGGTGTGCCGATTTTTTCTTTTCTTTTGGATCTATGCTGTGCTCACCAGCGAAACGTGCACACACCTGTGCAAGATTGGACCCAGCCCGAAGTGGTTTTTCATGTGGATACGATGCAAGCTCCCAGACCGCTTTCTCCTGTCATATATACTGTAGAACTTGGTTTGTGTGCAATTTCGTTGGTTTGAAATAAAAAAACAAAATTGAACTGAAAAAGGTGTACAAATTTGGTCCCTTTGTGCTCGGGCCCCTGCCGCCACTATTTCTCTCTGTGAGGCATCCCTGCCTTGTACAGCACGTGTCCAGGAACATCACCCGTGTCTGTACCAACATGGTTACTGAGATTGTCCACTTAACGACAGACACATGGAAAAGAGCATTTGTGTCTAGGAATGCTACATTTCACTTTTATGAGTGTAAGAGAACCACATCTATACTTTTGTTCAAAAAATTTTAATGAGGTACTACAGGTGGTACCTTCATGGGTGTATGGATGACCCTGTATGTAATTTTTGGCAGGCTTTACCCTTAATATAACCTATATGAATCTAGGTGTACCACTACATGATAATTTGAACAAAAAGTATATGAGGCCCTTCTTTATGTCTAATACTGTAAACGATGTATGTGAGTCTCTCTTCCATCGCATTTTTGGCAGTTCTTTCTTCCATACTAAATTACACTGAAATTTCCAATTTATTTATACAAATTTCAATTTTGGTTTACTTAAATTATCATTTTTTTAAATGCTTTTTAAATTTTGCCTTATATACTAGTCATTACACAGAAAAGAATGTTTCTTAACATTTTTTTCCTGTAAACTCCAATTTCGCTTCGATTTTGAATGTTTTATTGTAAGTTCTTAAAGTGGAGTAAAAGTGTGACACCATTGATCTAAGAGTCCCGTTTCACTTAGCGACACACCAGTGATCCCGACAACGATACGACCTGGTAGGGATCGCTGGTGCATCGCTAAATGATCGCTAGTAAGCTGCCAAACAGGCAGATCTCTTCAGTGATGCAGCAACGATCCAGCGATCAAACACAGCAATGCATGCTGGCCAGCGGGACACCGACGACGAAAAATGGCCCATGACATTCCTGCACGATCAGCGATACCCCCCGGGGGGGCCGGTCGGAGGTGAGTGTCACATGTAGCGAGATCACAGGCGAGATCGCTGTTGCGTCACAAAATCGGGGACACATTAGTGATCTCGCTAGCGATCTCGCTATGTGAGATGGGGCCTTAAGCAGCGATCTGGAAGTCAAAGATGCTTCCAGGGGTCTTATCCATGCTGTTTTCCTTCCATTCAGCACTTTTTACATCCATTTCAACATTTTCACTGACCCCTCCCCCCCGAACCTACTTGTAGGGTCTGCTGGAAAAATGCTCAGATTTCTTATTGACTCCCATTATACTCTTTACTCGAAATAAACATCCTAGCATTTGGAATAGCTTGGTGCGAGTAACGAGCATCCGAGCATTTCAGTACTCGCTCATCCCTAATTATTACAATAAATAGATAGTTTGGGTTAAATGAGTATTACTTTTGTACCACCCCTTTAATGTCACCCATAATGCGTACAAATTTAAATAATTTGAAAGGGAGAGTAAAAATAGCAAGAGTAACATAATGTTGTTGTATAAGTGTGAACACTCTCTTATAATTGGGCATGTGCTTGTGTTCAGAATTGGCCCATCAGAATTAAACTCATGTTAAATAGTAGTAAGTACACAGCTGCCATCGTTTACAGTGATTTCTGATTAACCATATATACAAATTTAGCTGTTGTAGTAAAATTTTCCTGACATTTTACTTACCATATATACTCGAGTATAAGCCAACCCGAGTATAAGCCAAGGCACCTAATTTTGCAACGGAAAACTGGGTAAGCTTATTGAATTGAGTATAGGCCTGGTATGCATTGTCACCTCATCCCTGTCCTGGTATGCATGGCTGTCATGAACTCATTTTCTGCTCCACCAGTTGAGAGTTCCCCTTCCGTTCTCCATCTGGTGGTGACAGGAGGTAGTGCGGTTGGTTTAAGTGGTAGTGATCTGCCACCTGATGAGGAAGATAACGATTGGATCTCTGGAGTATCAGACTGGATATAAGACAGCCAACATCCTATCCGGGTGCTGGTGATTCAGTCTGCTTCTCAGGTCCTGGACTTCAGCTCTCTTCCAGTCTTCTCAAGTTAAGTTTGTTTTTTGCTAATGTTCACACTTGCGCTTGTTGGTCAATTCAGTTTGTTGTGTAATCAGCCTGCCCCTGCTGGGGCTATGCTGAAATTCCACTCCTATTAATCAGTATTTGCCAGTCTGCTTTTTGTCCCTTATTAGATTGGCCTCTTTTTTGCTCTGTCTCAGAATATTTCAGAGTGCTGATATAGGTTTAGAAGTCTAGTGACTTCAGGGTTTATTTTGCTATCAGAAGTGTTGGACAATATTTTTGTAGGTTGTTTTTGGCAGATTGCAGACAGTGTCTTTCCTTTTCTGTCCTTTTTAGTTAGCCGGGCCCCATCGTTTTCTCAGCCTATTTTCCTGCCTTTGTTTGTATTTTCATCTTGTTTCACCGTCAATACATGTGGGGAGCTGTCTTTCCTTTGAGGTCTGCTCTGGGGCAGTTAGTTTTCCTGCTTTAGGTTTATGTAGTTCTCCGGTTGTGACGAGGCGTCTAGGATCAACGTAGGAACGCTCCACGACTGCTGCTAGTTGTGCGGTTAAGATCAGGGATCTGCAATCTGCATAGTTACCAGCTTCTCTGGTTTTCTGAGACGTAGCTTGTTGTCTTGTTTTTCCTCCTCGGTTTCCCATTCATAACACATGGCTTCCCCATCACTGTTCTGGTATGCATGGCTCCCCGGTCCCTGTCATTGTATGCATGGCTTCCTGGTCCTTGTCCTGCTATGCGTAGCTACCCGGTCCTTGTCTTGCTATGCATGGCTCCCCGTTCCCTGTCCTTCTATGCATGGCTCCCCCATCCCATCCTGGTATGCATGGCTCCTTATCCCCTATCCTACTCACCCACCAGTGTGCCCCTCGCAGCGTCTCGGTGAATCTCCATGTTTACGGCTTCCAGCAACTCTTCTGATGCAATCACGTGGCGCAACTCATTAAGGTAATGAATATGCACTCCACACCTATGGAAGTGGAGACGCATGCATATTCATTACCTTAATGAGCGGCGCCACGTGATCGCGCTGTAAGAGCTGCTGGAAGCCGGAACCAAGGAGATGCTGCAAAGATGCCGGGACCACCAAGATGCTGCGAGGGCACGCTGGTGGGTGAGTAGGATGTCTTCTGGAAGCCCGCGGCTGTCACTATGTGCTGCTATAAAAGAAATTAATGTTAATTTCTCTTTAGCAGCAGGCACAGTTACAGCCAGCCACCGGCTCCTGCCTCCTGTGACCCGCTGCTCTGCCGATCCTCCTCCCCCTGCCGGCTTTCTGGACAATTGATTTGTGCATAAGCCAAGGGGGGCGTTTTCAGCCCCCAAAAAATGTGCTGAAAAACTCGACTTATACACGAGTATATACGTTAGTTGCATTATAAAGCAAAAGACAACCCCAAACATACCGCCAAAGACACTGAGAACTATTTTCAGCTTAATAAGAACAAAAAGTCCCAGAAGAGATGATATTTCTTCCTGAGAGCCCTGATCTCAGCATCATCTAACCTGTCCAGGATTACATGAAGACTAGAGTCAAGGGAATTTGCTCAAGTCAACATCCACATATCTGTGGTTGGTTCTCCTGTCAGGATCCTGACAGCGCCGGCGTACAGCCCTCGCTGAGCAGGGACTCACCAGTGCTGTAGGGGTCCCGGGGACAGTAACAGCTGGAAAGTACAGACACACAGGACCTGAACGCTGAAGTATTAGCAAGCAGGCACGGGACCTACGGTCATGTGACCACAAGGGGGCGGGGCTTAGCGTCCTGCTTGCTAAGATGGAAGAACAGTCAGAGTCGGGCAAACCAGAGATCATACACAATACGGGCGAACGAGGTGCAGGAGGGACAAGCAGATGGGAGGTCAGACGAAGCCAAAGGTCATACACAAGAGGGCGGTGTGGTACAAAAGGGACGAGCAGAGAGCAGTCGAGTCACAAGCAGATGGTCATACACGAGAGGACGGTGCGGTACAAGAGGTTCAGGCAGAACTCGAAACAGGGACAGAACCAGATCACAACCAAACAAGCAACAAGTTATCAGGCACAAGGCACACGTATACAAGAGGTCACTTAACTCAGCCGAGGGCAGGAGTATAACTGACACCGGACCCAGGTCCAGTGAGCATTAAATAGCAGCCTTCTGCCAGAGAGAGGCAGAAACAATTACCCTCCTGTCTGACCAGGACGGGCCAAAGCGAAACCCCGTCCTGGATCATGACACTCCTAGATGATTGGAACAACCTCCCTGCCGGGTTCCTTCAAAAACTGTATGCAAGTGTACAAGAACTGATGCTTTTTTTGAAGGCGAAGGGCGAACAATGAATATTGATTTGATTTAAATTTCTCTCTTATTCATTTCACTTTGCATTTTGTTAAAGGGAACCTGTCCCCAGTCTTTGAGTGTCTGAACAAATGTCATCACCTTTATCTGCTTTTGTACTGCATTTCTACAAATGTGTCTGTCATCTTCTGACTCCTCCATATACCTTAAAAAATACCATTTTAATTGCTCATGCATTGTATGTAAATGATATTGGTCTTGTCCATTGGATGTCCTCACTGCGGCATCTCTGCTTCTTTTCTGCTCCTAATCGCTGTACTCCAGCCTTGATTGACATTAATGACACGTCCTGCGTCATCCACACAGCGAAAGAAAATTTTGTGTTTACACAATAGTCCCACAAGCCCATGCAGGCACACTTTGCTCTAATGTTCTGTGGGCAGAACATAAAACATCACTGTGCGTGCGCCAAGCGATGTCATTTGGTAGCATTTGTTCAGAGACTCAAAAACTGGTAACAGATTCCCTTTAATTGATAAAAATTGGCTATTATCCCTCCTATTTTTAAAACAATATTACTTTGCAACATTGATGCTGTTTTTCTTTCCTTTATTTTAGACATATTGGATAATACTTTAAACTACATTGACTTATGTCAACCATGCTATTTTACTATGAAGTCTAATTGAACAATCGAACAAAGAGGGATTACCTCCCAATACCTTCTGATACTCCTCTGGAACAATGCCCTGAAATGAGAGCTGTTGGATATATAAAAAGGGCTCTGCTCCTGTAATTGGTGCATGGTGTGACTCTACAGATTGTCAGCCCAGGAACCACAGTTCAAGCTGGTGGAATATAGATTTTCTCCACTGCCCATCACTGAACCCACTAAGTCTTATTTTTATTTATTTTACTCATTTATATAGCGCCATTAATTCTACAGCACTTTACAGACATTATTGGCACTGTCCCTGATGGGGCTCACAATCTAATTCCCTATCAGTCTTTCGAATGTGGGAGGAAACCGGAGTACACAGAGGAAACCCATGCAAATATGGGGAGAATATACAAACTCCTTGCAGATGTTGTCCTTGATTGGATTTGAACCCAGGACCCCAGTACTGCAAGGCTGCAGAGCTAATGACTGAGCCACAGTGCGCCCGTTTGGAGAAACCAGGCTGGGACAATCAGGTCACCTGGCCACATACCATACCTGGCCACTGTGCTCAATCAGCTTCCTAAGTTTGCAGCTACCTCATCTACATGGGTACTTGCCAAAAGCAGACTGCTACTGGTTGAGGTAGTTGGCCCTGTATTAGTGATGGGTGAACCCCTAGATGTTCTGGTCTGGTGGGCTTGGCCAAACAGTTAAAAAAAAGTTTGGTTCATGTACCAGAATCCCATTCACATGAATGGGAGGCCCAGACATCCATTGTTTGCCATGCTGTCATCTGCACGACAGCACAGCAAATACTGCCTCTGAACGGCGGTAATATCATTACCACCAGTTAGACAGCTGCAGTTCCCAAGCTGACAGTTGACAGCGTGCTCTCGCAGCTATGACCAGAGTTAAAAAGTTTACCTACAGTCACAGGTGTCGGCTGATGAGACTACTACTCCCATCAGCCTGCTCCTGCTGTCGATCATAACAGCAAGAGCAGGCACCGCCGATAGGAGTATTCATCAGCTGATGCCTGCGCTATAAATGAATAAATGAAAAATGACATGGGTCCAACTATATATTTAACAACCAGCCAGGCAAAACTGACAGCTGTGAGATACAACCATCACCTTCAGTATGGCTGGTTATCAAGAATAGAGTGGTTCACACGTGTTTTTTTAATTATTTAAATAATTTAAAAAAAATGGAGTAGGGTTCCCTGTTGTGAACACTATTAACCTGACTTCTGAGATTGGGCCCCCTCTGGTGGTGGCTGTGGGTAGTGGAGCTGGTCGGGTTGACAGAATTCTATCACCTGAAGATGATGAGTGGAAGTCAGGTGTTACAGACTGGGAAGATTGCTGCTGGTGATTTGTTTTTCTTCCTTGAAGTCCGCTTGTCCCCTGCTTGGTCCTGCATCGTTCAGATAAGTTATTTGTTTGCTGGAATCTTTTTGCATTTCATCCAGTTTTGTCTTTCTCTGCTTTCTGCTTTGCTATGTGGGTTCAGCATTGTTCCCTGCTGGGACCGGTGCTGGACCTCGCTACATATGCCACAGCTTATGTCAGTCTGTTCAGTATTGCTAATCCCCTGTTATAGCATTGTCTTTGGTTTTGCTTCCAGTTCACACCAGAATGCTGATCTAGTGGGGGAGAGGTCGTGCGGCCTCAGTATTTTTGCATATCAGACGTGTTGGATTTTTTAGGGTTTTTGCATGATTGCAGACAGTATTCTTTTCTGTCCTGTCCTATCTAGACAGTTTGGGACCCATCATTTGCTTACTCTACTTTCTGCCTGTGTTTGTGCTTCATCTTGTCTCCCCGGCAATATATGTTTGGGGGCTATCTATTCCTGTGGGGTTCTGCCCTGGGGCAGTTTAGCTTTCCCCTTTCTTGCTTTAGGCTTAGTTAACTCTTTGGCTGTGCCAAGGCGTCTAGGGCATCGTAGGTACGTCCCACTGCTAATTCTAGTTGTGTTGTTAGGTTTAGTGGTCTGCAATCCGCTAAGTTGCCAATCTTTCTGGTGTTGCCTAGCTTATTTCCCGGTTATCCTCCTCGGTGACCTAATCATAACAGTTCCCCCATTTTTGACAACCAGCCAAGCTATAGTAGACAGCTGGGGCTGGTATTCTCAGACTGTGTTTGGGGTCCGTGCACAAACAGTAGGTGTTCGGTACAGACCCTCTGAACTTTACTGTTTGGGTTTCCACATCTTTACCCTGGATGCCCCGAAGTTGTGAGGGTTCTAATCCCTGACAAGCAAGTGGAAGGGTGAGACTCTGTCATTTGCACTATTTTGTGTACATGATGGGATTGTACTATGTTGTTGACTGTTGGTGATCCAATAAAGTCTTACTGCAGTGTGGTACCCTCACCCTGTGTTGTCTTAGTATTCTTCCCATGGGGAAGGCATTCAGTAGAATGAGCCCTCGCTCGTTGCAGTCTTTCTAAAGACGAGAGCACCCATTGACTCTCATGTCCATACAGTCAATGCATTCAATGGGGACAATTTTGTAATTAAGAAGGCTTTTTTTCTTAATGTATTAGTATAGGTTAGCTAAAAGTAACTGCTAGGTATCCATATTGAAAGAGGTTGTTCACTAGTGGACAATCTCATTGTAAATACTAAAGCAACCCACATAAGAATATCATTCTGAAGCTATGCAGCCACCGACTTAAAAGCCCTGATACCCTGTGGAAATAAACTTTATTCCTCCTAGCAGCCTCCGACCTTCAGTCGTAACAGTGCCACCGATGCAGATTCAGTCACTGCTCAGTACACAGTGAGTGGCAGCTGTAACCATGCCCTGGCATGGACTGTCAGTCTAAATAGGACTGATGCACTGTAGAGCTGACAGTCAATGATATAGTGTGGTTACAGCCGACCATCAGTATATAATGAAAAGGTGACTGAAGCTGTGCTAGCTTATCCTCTATGAGTGAAAGACAGAGGCTACCTGTCATGATCCATGCTGGATCATGTCAGATAAAAGCACTGGTAACCTTTTTTTCTTTGAGCTGTTTGCTCAGGTTTGGTTTTACCCCGGTGGCCACAAGCAGAGGCGTATCTAGGCTTTCTGGCACCCGGGGCAAGAATTCGGTTCGGCGCCCCCCCCCCGCCCAAGTACACATGCGACTTGCACACTTAGCCATGTACCTGCGAGCTGCTCTTCCTAATGCTCTCAATGTTCAGTAAAAAACTGAGAGAAGCAGGAAGAGAAGCTCGTTGTCACAGGACCATACCTATGAAAATCGCATATGAGTGAAGTGTCCGTGTGATGACTACTGGAACCTGCAGAGCTGAATCCTGACATTGCAGCTTCTGAATTCTCACAACTAATGCACTGCACACTTTTAGGATTCTCCCTGGCCGATGTACAGTCATGTCAGCACAAGTATGTGATTTATATACTTCTGACCACATTCCGACTAGACGTGCCTGGCCTCGCTCTGTTCATTTTCATTGAGTGAGGCCACACATGTCTAGTCAGCATGTGACCGCATGTATGTAAATTACCGGCACGAGAGAATCCTAACAGAGTTCAGTGAGCACTGTGAGAATTCAGAAGTCTGCAGTCACATAGAATGACTGCAGACTCAGCACAAACCTGGACAAACCCTTTAATGTTCCTAACAAATAAAAACATGAGAATTAGTCAGAATCACAAATAACATTTACATCCAGGTACCTTATAGATGACGTCGTCTCTGCAGTCGGTCTCCTTTTCTTCTAGACCCCATGATGAGTTTTCTCATCCACATCTCGTCTCTGTAGATGTCCATCTTCTCCGGTCTCCTGCAGCAAATCTCCACACGATGCCCTTAAAGATAGAAGTGTCATTATAATGCCCCTAAATAAAAATATCTGCAATATACTGTCTCCTCACACTATTCCCCTCCCTCCTCATACTGTCTCCTCCAACATCCCTCTGTTCACCATACTGTCTCCTCATATATTTACCCCCTCACTCTCTATACTGTCTGCTCACACATACCCCTGACTCTCCATACTGTGTCCACTTACATTAACCCATTCGCTCCCCATACTGTCTGCACCAATCCCCCATACTGTTTCCTCATACATACTCTTTATTTTGTGTCCTCAAACCTCCCCACATATTACATCCGCCCATCCCCAATCCCCCACACACATTAAGTACCCCCCATCCCCACTCCAAATCCCCCCCACACATTAAATAACCCCCCATCCCCACTCCAAATCCCCCCACACATTAACCCAATCCCCACTCATTAACCCCCATCAGCACTCCAAATCCCCCCACCCCCACTCCAAATCCCCCCACACATTAACCCCAACCCCACTCATTAACGCCCCCACACATTAACCCTCATCCCCATTCATTAACCCCCGCACACATTAACCCAATCCCCACTCCAAATCCCCCCACACATTAAATAACCATCTCCACTCCAAATACCCCCACACATTAACCCCCATCCCCATTCATTAACCCCCACACACATTAACCCCCATCCCCACTCATTAACCCCCATCCCCACATTAACCCCATCCCCATTCATTAACCCCCACACACATTAATCCCCACACACATTAACCCCCATCCCCACTCATTAACCCCCATCCCCACTCATTAACCCCCATCCGCACTCATTAGCCCCCATCCCCACTCATTAACCCCCATCCCCACATTAACCCCCATCCCCACTCATTAACGCCCCCACACATTAACCCCCATCCCCATTCATTAAGCCCTGCACACATTAACCCAATCCCCACTCATTAAATAACCCCCATCTCCACTCCAAATCCCCCCACACTTTAACCCCATGGCATCCCCACTCATTAACCCCCATCCCCACATTAACCCCCATACCCACTCATTAACCCCCATCCCCACATTAACCCCCATCCCCACTCATTAACGCCCCCACACATTAACCCCCATTCCCATTCATTAACCCCCGCACACATTAACCCAATCCCCACTCATTAAATAACCCCCATCTCCACTCCAAATCCTCCCACACTTTAACCCCATGGCATCCCCACTCATTAACCCCCACACACATTAACCCCCATCCCCACTCTAAATATCCCCACACATTAACCGCCATCCCCTCTACAAATCCCCCCCATCTCCACTCATTAACTCCCCCTCATCTCCCATCTTCGGTGGTTCTTCAGCTCCACAGAGGAGCACACTTACCACCAACGTTTGCTTTGGGCGCCGGGGAGTGACGTCAGCAGCGTGATCACATGACCTGATCACGATGCTGACGTTGCTCTGGCCCGGCGGTCAGAGCTTCATTTGTACTGGCGTCTGTATAGACGCCAGTACAATTGCTGCCTGGGAGCCGGCACGCGCTCCTTCTCTGCGCCGGCTGTCAGCTTGACAGCTGACACAGAGAACCGCCAACTCTCAGGCCAGGGGGGGCGGCAGAACGCAGCTGCCAAGGAGGACACTGCGGACCGCTGCATTAGGCGGCCCGACTGCGCCCCCCTGCTGGCTGCGCCCGGGGCAACTGCCCCGGCTGCCCTCCCCTAGATACGCCGCTGGCCACAAGTGTCATTGCACTTGATGTTTTCTTTGCTTAGAGATAGTTTTGCCCCCCGGTGGCCAGTATGGTCATTGCACTGGTGTTTTTACTTCTAGTTTGCCCCCGGTGGTGGTTAGTGTAATTGCACGAGAATCACTAACAGGTGTGTTTGTTCAATATAGGTGTGTCAGTTGTGCTCACTCACATTGTTGGTATTATTGTTGGTCTTTTCCAACCATACTGGGTGAAGGACGGAGCTGGAAGAGAGTCCAGGGGAGCTCAGTCAGAGTCCTGGAGAGGCAGCTATGGTGTCATCGAGGAGTTCATGTAAAGCATGGTGGAGTGGCAGACATGGTGTCAGTGAACAATTCTTGCAAAGCTTGGTGGAGTGGCAGCTATGGTGTAGAGCTGCACTCAGTTGCTGGACTCGGTTACTGTAAAGCTGCACTCAGGTGCTAGACTCGGTTGCTGGACAGCTGCACGCAGGTGCTGGACACTGTTGCTTCAAGGCGGCACTCAGTGCTGGACGCTGTTGCTGTAAAGGTGCACCCAGGTGTTGGACACGGTCTGAGGAAGATGCACTCAGGTGTTGGTCTCTGTTGCCAGGAGCAAGTGCATCAGAGCAAAGCTAAGTGTTTCCCTGTTTGTCACTTTTCCTCATGTTGGTGTTAGTGCAGCAGTGGGGTCAGTGCCTGCACCACCCAGCTCCCTAGTAAGGAATAGGTGTGGGCTGTGCTAGGGTGACAGGTATCCTGATCGGCGACAGGTGAGGAGCCTGTATAGGGAACGTTAGGAGCGTGAGGGACACTAACTCAGGGGAGTGCAGGAGGTCTCCACGTCCCCCTGTCCCTGTTGCAGGGCCCACCGTTGTAACTGTTTCCCTTTTCCCTGTGTCTTGTTGTATTAGTTACCGGCCTGCGGGCCGTGTCACACAGGACAATCACACGTGCCGCGTCCTGTTGTTTTAGTTACCGGCCTGCTGGCCGTGTCACACAGGACGGGGCACGTGACACTACCCTGAAGTTAATTTCCTCCTGGCAATTGGGCTTTCAGTGCTGAGGCAGCACAGCTTTAATACACTTTTAACCCCATATCTGCAGATTTATATTGTTTTTTGACATGACAGGTTCCCTTTAACATGTCAAAGTGGACTCTGTGTTATGAACGTGTTCACATTCACACTAGAGACACACCTACACCCAACTAGTCCCTGTACAGACTAGAAAGGTCCTATCCACACAACTAAAAAACACCACCTTGGACCTGGCTCCCTGAAAGGCCATTAAGGAGTATCTCATACCTCCTGAGAAACCAGAGGGAAGGCCGCAACACACTACCAACAAGGGGAAAGGAAAATGTGAGGAAAGATATGAAACCAAAGGTGAGAAGCTAATACAAATTAAAATAAGACAGAGGGGCAAAGATTAAGGAGTACCAAAAATAAAGGAAACAAGAAAAACCTCCCAAGAACCTAAGAGTGGTAAAAGGAAAAGGTGCTGTGAGGGAATGCAAAACAACTTACTGCAAGAATAACACTGGAGTTTACACAGAAAGGCAAACGCCTGAGATATAGAACTGGAACTTCTAAATATACATTCACCAGGAAATCTAGCCAGCAAAGAGGTACAAAGAAGGGATACTATTTAAAGCGCCACCCAAAACGTGATAGGGCAAACCAAAATGGAAACATGAAAAGCACCTGAAAGAAGTAAACCAAGAAGGGAGAATAAGGAAAAAGGAACAATCAGCATATGGACACCGAAGAAAAACAGCAATAATTCAACAGGCAGAAGAACCAACCATGAAGCAACAGGTTACCGGATCAAATCCCCAAACCAAGCCAGGACACATTGTTCTGGGGCCCTGAAAGTAGTACCATCTACGCAGCCCTTGTGGCAGCTCAGCCCTGTGCAAACATTTTTTTTTTTTACAAGGGGAATAATAATGCCCATGTGCCAATTTATTTCTACATTTACATCAATATAACCATTATAAGCAGGCTGGTTCAGCTTAATCTTATCAATTTGAAAAAGTTGGAGACTTTATTCACTCCTTGGTCACTGATGGCAACTTGTTCTATTTT
The DNA here is from genome assembly GCF_039654945.1 of Dendrobates tinctorius. NCBI lineage: Eukaryota > Metazoa > Chordata > Amphibia > Anura > Dendrobatidae > Dendrobates > Dendrobates tinctorius. The sequence goes on from NW_027361690.1 coordinate 79,175,418, forward strand.
TAATCTTCACTCAAACGGCAAAATCTGAAAGAATGAGTTAAGGCTGGTTAAGGCCATGTGCACACGATGCAGATTTGCAGCGTTTCCGCAGCGGATTTTACCGCGCAGAAACGTTGCATATCCGCATTGTGATGTACAGTACCTTTAAAATGAATGAAAAGAAAAAAACGCTGTGCAGACGCTGCGGATTTTTCCGCGCGGTTTTCCTGCGGTACAAAATCCGCAGCATGTTGCTTCTTTTGTGCGGTTTTCTATCTCCCCTGTTACCAAATCCGCAGGGGGAAGACCGCAATGGAAAACCGCACAAAAACCACATGAAAACCGCGTGAAAAATGGAAGAAATCCGCAGGAAAAATGCAGGTCATTTGACCTGCGGTTTTCTTCCATTCTGCACGGAAAAATCGGCAGGGCTCAAAACTCCGTCTGCACTCAGCCTAACAGTCTATGGATGGGGACTAAAGTGTTAACTAAAAACAACTATCATGTGTAATGATGTGCATCCATGGCTGCACTTCTCTTTTTTAGTACAAGCTTTTCCTGGCATTCTGTCATTGGTGACATATATTAACCCCTGCACAGCTAGAAAGACCTGTAAACAACTCCTTCCCTTTTGCATTTGTTTAAACACAACAAAAAGAGGCAAACAGCATGAAATTCAGTGTTTCATGCATTAGTAATCATTGCCAAGTGCATTGCTTGACCCTTTAAACTCTGTGAAATTAATATAAGTAGACAACCCAAATGCACTTGGCCCCTGAAGACGTTAGGAAGTTCACTTAAGCTTCCAAATCCCTTTAAAGTTTTATAAGGTGGCTTTTAAAGCAATTTCTTTGTACTTATTAATGGTGACAGGCAGCATTGCTGCAACTACTGAACCTTTGCTGACCTCTAACCTCAGAACGGTGAAGTACAGTCATCCAGGGAAATATCACAATCACAACTTGTATATTACACTGAGGTCCTGACTCTTGAAAAAGGCCCCTGAAGGCTTCTCAGAGGATGTTAGTGAAACACGGAGCAGATACCATGAAGTATTCCCTGGATAACTCCCTTCTGTCCCACTCAAAGCATTTAGCTGAAATCGCCCTAAATTCCAAGTATACAACATATCGTACTTTCAGTCACGCTGTGTGCACTATCTTCTCATGGGCTTCTGAATACTGCAGTCATCTACCTAAAGAGGACCCTTCACTTTGGATTTAATTCATTTACTACCAACACCAGGTTCATAAATAGACAAATGAAACTCCTCTTGTGTCACCTTACTTGCACTGAATTAAAAATAAATTTGGGTTGACAACGGAAACACATTTTTTATAGTCCTACTAATAAGTGCAGACATTTACAGCCTCCTATACATGTTCATCAGAATATGCCCTCCTGCAATAGGTCAATTATTGGATCTATTCTAAGTGGTCCTTCCTGTAAGGAGGCAACCTACTTACAAACTGGTGTTTACCCCTTATAAATCAATTCTCTCAAATCTTCAAGACTTTTAAGAGCTTTCCAGAGTCTTTTTTTCTCACAGTTAAGGTACTGTCACACTTAGCGATGTACCAGCGATCCCGACCAGCGATATGACGCCGTCAGGATCGCTGGTGCATCGCTAAGTGGTCGCTAGTGAGCTGCCACACAGGAAGATCTCACCAGCGACATCGCTGGGGACGGGGGTCGCTACTTACCTGTCACACTAGGCGATCCTGCGTCCTCCCGCCCGGCTCCACACGTCGCTCGTCGTCACAGCAGGAAGCGCCGCAGGAAGCTGACGACGAGAAACAGTCCTGGACGTTCTCGCGCGATCAGCGATAAGCAGCGGGGGAGCCGGTCGTAGGTAAGTATCAGACACAGCAATATGGCTAGCAATATCGCTATAACGTCACAAGCTAGTGATATCGCTTAGTGTGACAGGCCCTTAAGGCATACAGAGGATCAGTCTTAAGTGAAGACCTGAAGATACTGAACTAGTTTCTTGCCATAACTGTCTTCGGTAAGGAAGGGGAACTTCAAACTGTCCCTTAAACTGGGACCCTATCTATCCCTGTCCCGGGTACACTTGGAGGTAGAGAGGCCTGGGTAGTTGGTTCCATTTGGAACATTACGCATAAACCAAAGGCATAGCTAGGGGTTTCGGTCAGGGGGGCCCCTAACCATGTAACTCTGATTACAAATATGGTGGCACACACTTTTAATAGATGTAGTAGAACCTCAGCAGATGACCGGGCTGTTATTAAAAAAAACTCTATACAAAGACCAACGCTTATATTACCGCCATACGGTGACATATAGTGGTAGATAGTAGTGCTGCAGAACATGTAAGATTACAGTACAGTTATTGATGGTGACTTACATTGGAAGTTCTTTCTGATTGAATAGTTCACTTTTCCCATCTTTTCCCACTGGCCCAAACTTACATGACAACTTCTTCTAGTCAGGACTTAACTGCAGAGATTACAACAAAGATGCATATAACTTCTCACATTTCATACACCATCTCCATCTATCACCAACCTGCACAAACTACTTATCATGTTGATTCCCCAATGCTGAGCCGCTGTTGCCATATGTGTCCCTATTACGGCACCTGTTGTGTGGTACTGTGTGCCCGCTAATTTTCCTCCTACTGAGCCCTAGATCCCCTTTTCATTGCACTTGTGAAGTATGATGTCAACAAAAGTGCCCAACATACACTAAGATATCCCTACTGTGAATTCCTCCACAGTCCCCTCCACATGCACATTATGATGACCCTACTGTTCCCCACTCCTCAATTTCCCTGGAAAACTATGGTGATCCCAACTCAGTATGATTCCCTAACTGTGACCCCCACACAGCCCTCCATGGAATATAATTGGCCTACATACAATATAATGGACGCACACCACTCCACACTATATAATGACCTCACACAGCCCTCCACACAGTATGATGGACCCACACAAACATTTACATTGCATAATTGCTTTCATACAGTTTAAAAGCTCCCACATAGCCCTCCAAATATTATTATAGCTCCACACATAGTGCTCCATACAGCATTATGACCCTCATAGTCCATACATCATAAAGAACCCCATAGTCTGTACAGCATAATGCCCCATAGTCTGTACAGCATAATGCACCCCATACTCCATACAGTATAATGCACTCTATAGCCCATGCGGTATAATGTAGCCCATACAGTATAATGCTCTCCATAGCCCATACAGTATAATGTACCCCATTGCCCACACAGTATAATGCATCCCCCCATGGTCCATACAGTATAATACATCCCCCCATGGGCCATCCAGTATAGTGCATCCCTCCATGGTCCATACAGTAAAGTGCAGCCCCCCCATAGTCCTCAGAGTATAATAAACCTCCCGTTGGTCCGCACAACATAATGCAATCCCACCATAGTCCTCACAGCATAATGCATCCCTCCATGGTCCATACAGTATAATGCATCCTCCCATGGTCCTCACAGTATAATGCATCCTTCCATGGTCCTTACAGTATAATGCATTCCCCATGGTCCTTACAGTATAATGCATCACCCATGGTACTCAATACAGTTTTATGGCCACCACAATAAAATACACCTTTCATCCTTGTTCCTCCGCTGCTCCGGTCTCCGCAGCTTGTCTTCTGAAGCATTGCACATCTCAGCGTTGAGTACTCCATGTAGTGACGTCATCATGGAGGAATGATGGGGAGGAAGTGTCAGCTGACACCCCCACCTCCATCATTGCTTTCAACTGTATTGGCAGATGCCAATACAGTTGAACTTGCAGCACCGGGACTCCGGCTCACGGGCCTCATAGCGTCAGTGCAGGGAGATCGTGTCTCCCTGTTCTGCTGCAGAGTGTAACTGTATTGGCTGGCTCCAGGTTTTACTGGTCCCCAGGTGAAAGAGTCTCAGTGGGCCCTTTTAACACATACCATGATTCATGATGCACAGATATGGCAGAGAATGTGAAAGATTTCACTTACTTCTTTCATTACATGAGTAAAATCTATTGTAAGTTCTACAATAGTTCAGTAGTTCAGAAACTGTACAGTACAGTCCTTCATACAGTATTATAGGCATGACATAGTGCTCATACAGAATAATGAGCCCAAAATATTTCTCCATACAGTATTATGGGCACCACATAGTGCTGCATACACAATAATGAGCCCCATATATTGCTCCATACAGTATTATGGGCACCACATAGTACTCCATACAGGAAAAAAAAGCCCCATATACAGACCCATCTATAATGCTGTATATTAGCCCTGAAAATAGATGGACGTATCTCTTATTGGCCAAACCTGGTGACAGGTTCACTTTAAGGGCAACACTGTGCTCCATACAGAATAATGAGCCCCATATATTTCTCTATACTGAATTATGCACCCCATATAATGTTTTATGCAGAATAATGGACTCCATATATTGCTCCATACATTATAATGAGCCACATATATTGCTCCATACAGAATAATGGACACCGTATATTGCTCCGTTCAGCATAATGGACCCCATTTACTGCTCTATACAGAATAATGAACCCCATATATTGCACCTTACAGAATAATGGACCACATATAATGCTCCACACAGTATAATGAACTCAATATAATGCTCCATACAGAATATTGAGCCCAATGTATGGTTCCATACAGAATAATTAGCCCATATATTGCTCCATACAGTATAATGAGTCCTATATATTGCTTCATACAGTAGAATGGACCCCATCTATTGATTTATACAGAATAATGAGCCCCACATATTGCTCCATACAGTATAATGAGCCCCATATATTGCACCATACAGAATAATGAGCCCTATTTATTGCTCCATACTGTATAATTAGCCACATATATTGCTCCTCACAGAATATTGAGCCCCATATATTGCTCCATACAGTATAATGGACCCCATATACAGTGGCATGCAAAAGTTTAGGCACCCCTGGTCAAAATTACTGTTATTGTGAACAGTTAAGCAAGTTGAAGATAAAATGATCTCTAAAAGGCCTAAAGTTAAAGTTGACACATTTGTTTTGTATTTTAGGCTAAAAAGTAATACACATTGTAATTTTTTCACATTTTAAAAATTACAAAAAGAAAAATGGTCCGATGCTAAAGTTTGGGCACCTTTAGAGATTTGTGTCCTCAGATAACTTTGACCAAGGTTTCAGACCTTAATTAGCCTGTAAGGGTTATGGCTTGTTCACACTCAATGTTAGGAAAGGCCAGCTGATGCAGATTCCACAGGTTTAGAAACACATAGCCTCCTCTAACCTTGTGTGAAAAAACAGCCACCATGGGTTCTTTTTAAGCAGCTGCCTAGCACTCTGAAAATGAAAATGGTGGAGGCCCACAAAGCAGGAGAAGGCTATAAGAAGATAGCAAAGCGTTTTCAAGTTGTCCTTTCCTCAGTTCAATATGTAATTCAGAAATAGCAGTTTACAGGAACAGTGGAGGTCAAGATAAGGTCTGGAAGGCCAAGCAAAATTTCAGAGAGAGCTGCTTGTAGGATTGCTAGAAAGGCATATGAGAACCCCCACTTGACTGCAAAAGACCTTCAGAAAGATTTAGCAGATTCTGGAGTTGTGGTAATTGTTCTACTGTTCAGAGACACCTTATCAAATATGGCCATCATGGAAGAGTCATCAGAAGAAAACCTCTGCTGCACTCTCACCATAAAATTCAGCATCAGAGGTATGCAAAAGAACATCTAAACAAGCCCAATGCATTTTAGAAACAAGTCCTGTGAATCATTGAAGTTAAAATAAAACTATTTGGTCGCAATGATCAAAGGTATGTGCAGAGAAAAAATTGCATAGATTTTCAGGAAAAGAACATATCTCCAACCATTAAGCATGGGGATGGATCAATCATGCTTTGGAGTTGTGTTGCAGACAATGGCACAGGGAACATTTCACAGGTAGAGGGAAGAATGGATTCAATGAAATTTCAACAAATTCTTGATGCAAACATAACACCATGTGTAAAAAAGCTGAATTTGAAAACAGGATGGCTTCTACAAATGGATAATGATCACACACATCAAAATCCACAATAGACTACCTCAAAAGGCGATAGCTAAAGGTTTTTCAATGGCCCTCACAGTCCCCCGATTCGATCATCATTGAAAATCTGTGGCTAGCCCTCAAAATAGCAGTGCATGCAAGACGACCCAGGAATCTCACAGAAATGGAAGAATTTTCCAAGGAAGAATGGATGAAAATCCATCAAACAAGAATTGAAAGACTCTTAGCTGGCTACTAAAAGTGTTTACAAGCTGTGATATTTTTAAAAGTGAGTGCTACTAGGTACTAACTATGCAGGGTGCCCAAACTTTTGCATTGGCCTATTTTCCTTATTGTAATTTTTAAAATGACAATGTATAATTTTTTTGGCCTAAAATACAGAGAAAATTTGTCATCTTTAACTTTAGCCCTTTTAGAGATCATTCCATCTTCAACTTGCTTAACTGGTCACAATAACAGTAATTTTGTCCAGGGGTGCCAAAACTTTTACATGCCACTGTATTGCACCATACAGAATGAGCCCCATATATTGTTCCATACAGTATTATGAGCCCCATATATTGCTTCATAAAGTTTAATGGACTCCTTATAATGCTCCATACAGAATGGGCCCCATATAATGCTCCAGTATATATATAAAGTTACATAGTTATATAAGGCTGAAAAAAGACCTAGCTCCATCAAGTTTAACCTTTCTCCACCAATTTTTTGGTCACTAAATTAACAATAACCTGCAAGGTTTTTTTCTGTGGCGGATCCTCCAGACACACATGCAACCCAAAATTCTTTCTGGGTGCCGGACAAAAAAATTCTCTCTCTCTCTCTCTCTCTCTCTCTCTCTCTCATGACTGATGCAAAAAACTGAAGTGTGAAAGAGGCCTTAGGCGTCTTTTTTCTAAGCTAGTCAAGCCCAACTTTTCCAACCTCTCATCATATAAGAGGCCTTCCATCCCTTGTAATAATCTAGTTGCCCATCTTTGAACTGCTTCTAACTTCTGAATCAGAACACTCATTGAACTACCTACATCTGTATGTATCAGATCCAGTGGCTGTGCAGATCTAGTGGTGCTTATTTTAGGAAAGGATTTTTGGACATTTTCCCTTTAACACAGCTAATGCACTTCATCATTTGACTACACTGGTTGATTTTAATACCATTTGCAAGTTGAGCTAGTTTCCTTACTGTTTCTGGGTCTCTGTGCCCAAGACATCTGTGCCATACATGGATACAGTTCTTATGCAGATCTTGTCTAGCACTGTACACTCTTTCTTTGCATTTTAGCAGATAAAGTTAATCTTGGATTTTTCATTCTGCAAGAGTGTGACCCTTCTTTGAGATGATGCAGCTGTTATCTTTAAAAGTAACTGCATTCCCCTTTTGCGTGAGCTTATTTACTGACAGAAGATTGCTTTCAAGGCTGGGAACATAGAGAACATCCTTTATCTCAACCACCACAACCCTTTGCATACCAGACCAATTCCCAAACCCCATAACCTCCTTATCTAACATCACTGAAGGGGAGCTGGCTCATCTTCTCTCCAAATCACACCTCACCACTTGTGCACTTGACCCGCTCCCATCCCACCTCCTCCCCAACATCACCACCACTCTTATCCCATCCTTAACCCACCTCTTCCACCTATCACTAACTTCTGGTACCTTCCCTTCTGCTTTCAAACATGCCACAATCACACCTATCCTTAAAAAGCCAACCCTCGATCCAACAGCCACGCCCAGCTATCGCCCAATATCGCTGCTCCCATTCACTTCTAAACTCCTGGAGCAGCATGTCCACGCTGAACTTTCCTCCTACCTCTCATCTAACTTGCTCTTTGACAATCTACAATCTGGTTTCCGCCCCATCATTCCACTGAGACAGTCCTGACCAAAATTACCAATGACCATCTTACAGCCCAAGCTAACGGGCAATACTCTATACTCCTCCTTCTAGACCTGTCCTCTGCTTTCGACACAGTTGACCACTGCCTCCTAATACAGATTCTCTCCTTTGGCATCAAAGACCTCGCCCTATCCTGGATCTCCTCATACCTTTCCAACCGCACATTCAGCATCTCCCATTCCCACACTACCTCCTCATCCCACCCTCTCTCTGTTGGAGTCCCCCAAGGCTCTCTTCTTGGACCCCTACTCTTCTCAATCTATACACTTGGCATGGGGCAACTCATAAAGTCCCACGGATTCCAGTACCACCTTTATGCTGATGATACTTACAGTTGTGGCCAAAAGTATTGACACCCCTGCAATTTTGTCAGATAATACTCAGTTTCTTCCTGAAAATGATTGCAATCACAAATTCTTTGGTATTATTATCTTCATTTAATTTGTCTTAAATGAAAAAACACAAAAGAGAATGAAGCAAAAAGCAAAACATTGATCATTTCACACAAAAATGGGCCAGACAAAAGTATTGGCACCCTCAGCCTAATACTTGGTTGCACAACCTTTAGCCAAAATAACTGCGACCTGCCGCTTCCGGTAACCATCAATGAGTTTCTTACAATGCTCTGCTGGAATTTTAGACCATTCTTCTTTGGCAAACTGCTCCAGGTCCCTGATATTAGATGGGTGCCTTCTCCAAACTGCCATTTTTAGATCTCTCCACAGGTGTTCTATGGGATTCAGGTCTGGACTCATTGCTGGCCACCTTAGAAGTCTCCAGTGATTTCTCTCAAACCATTTTCTAGTGCTTTTTGAAGTGTGTCTTGGGTCATTGTCCTGCTGGAAGACCCATGACCTCTGATGGAGACCCAGCTTTCTCACACTGGGCCCTACATTATGCTGCAAAATTTGTTGGTAGTCTTCAGACTTCATAATGCCATGCACACGGTCAAGCAGTCCAGTGCCAGAGGCAGCAAAGCAACCCCAAAACATCAGGGAACCTCCACCATGTTTGACTGTAGGGACCGTGTTTTTTTCTTTGAATGCCTCCTTTTTTCTCCTGTAAACTCTATGTTGATGCCTTTGCCCAAAAAGCTCTACTTTTGTCTCATCTGACGAGAGAACATTCTTCCAAAACGTTTTAGGCTTTTTCAGGTAAGTTTTGGCAAACTCCAGCCTGGCTTTTTTATGTCTCGGGATAAGAAGTGGGGTCTTCCTGGGTCTCCTACCATGCAGTCCCTTTTCATGCAGACGCCGACGGATTGTACGGGTTGACACTGTTGTACCCTCGGACTGCAGGGCAGCTTGAACTTGTTTGGATGTTAGTCGAGGTTCTTTATCCAACATCCGCACAATCTTGCTTTGAAATCTCTTGTCAATTTTTCTTTTCCGTCCAAATCTAGGGAGGTTGGCCACAGTGCCATGGGCTTTAAACTTCTTGATGACACTGCGCACGGTAGACACAGGAACATTCAGGTCTTTGGAGATGGACTTGTAGCCTTGAGATTACTCATGCTTCCTCACAATTTGGTTTCTCAAGTCCTCAGACAGTTCTTTGGTCTTCTTTCTTTTCTCCATGCTCAATGTGGTACACACAAGGACACAGGACAGAAATTGAGTCAACTTTAATCCATGTCAACTAGCTGCAAGTGTGATTTAGTTATTGCCAACACCTGTTATTCAGGAACAAACAGGAACAATATATGATAAGCTTAATAGATCAGGAATAAATCATTTGTGTGTCTCTATCTGTGCAGCATCTACAGCAGGCTGCTTCTCTCATACACAAACACAGGAAAACATGAAATATAGTCACATGCTCTCCCGATGTGAGCCTCTGGGAGTTTTTTTATTTTATAAACAGCATACAAATCTAGCAACTGAACACGCATAGACAGGAATGGAGCTGTTGCACCAAACATATTCCAACAATTTCTTTTTTACATTTCTTAGTTAGATTTTTATTCTCTTGAAATGCTATATCAGTATTCTCAGCTTTTAACATTTTGAATGCCGTTTGTTTTTGTCTTATTATGTGATGGGCCCCATGTAATAACATAATTAGCAAGGCCAAAAAAAGACATTTGTCTATCCAGTTAAGCCTATATTCTGTCAGAAGAAATTCCCAGATCTACATCCTTCTAAAGAACCTAATAACTGTAAGATGCAATATTGTTACACTCCAGGAAGACATCCAGTCATCTCTTGAACCCCTCAACTGAGTTCACCATCACCACCTCCTCAGGCAAGGAATTTCAGATTCTGACTGCCCTAACATTAAAGAATCCTCTTCTATGTTGGTGGAAAAACCTTCTCTCCTCCAGACTTCTCCTTTGTATAAACAGATCCTCAGAGAGATATTTATATTGTCCCCTTATATACTTATACATGGTTATTAGATCGCCCCTCAGTTTTCTTTTTTCTAGACCATATAATCCTAATTTTGCTAATCTCTCTGGGTATTGTAGTTCCCCCATCGCTTTTATTAATTTTGTTTTCTTCCTTTGTACTCGCTCTAGTTCCATTATAAACTTCCTGAGCACCGGTGCAGAAAACTGTGCACAGTATTCCATATATCACAGTTTCTCCATATATAATGCTTCGGTATTTGATGGGCCCCATATAATGCTCCAGTCGATGATGGGTCCCATATAATGCTCCAGTATATGATGGGCCCCATATAATGCTCCATATATAATAGGCCCCAAATATTGCTCCATACAGAATAATAAGCACCATATATTACTCCATACAGTATAATGAACCACTTATATTGCTCCAGTATATGAAGGGCACCATACAATTCTCCATTATATGATGGGCCCCATACTGTATATTGCTCTATATAAAATGGGCCCCATATAATGCACCAGTGTATGATGGGCCCCATATAATGCTCCATATATAATGTAATTAAATACCAACCCATGGGCCATGCACATATTGAACATGCCTGTAGCACAGTTTTCACACCACCAAAAGACAAACACAGAAAAGCAAAGTAAAACAAATGTATAAAAATACTCTGTTGTAAAAAAAGTTACAGTAAACAGCAAGTGCTAGTAAAAAGATGATAAAAAACAGGGTATTTGGTTGTTTTTTTGCAAAAAATGTATACTAAGCCGCTCTACCAAATGTCAAAGTAACCCATATCAGAGCAGTCCCTAACTGATGTATTTAAAAACCTGATCATATGTATAGTACCTATATGAGCAGGATTCAGACAGGTAATGTCCGATGTGGACATGCTGCAGAGGACAGCCTTTATGTGCATGGCCCACAAGAGAGGGGTGGAAAACCTCCCTAATCTTGCAAAAACAAGAAACCAATTAAATACAAACACATGGGCCATGTACACAGTGAACAAGTCTGTAGGACAGTGTTCACACCACCAAAAGACTGAAACACAGAAAAGCACAGTAAAATGTGCCTCATATCATTCTCCAGTATATGATGGGCCCAATATAAAGCGCCATTGTATGATGGACCCTATGTAATGCTCCATATGTAATGGGCTCTAAATATTGCTCCAAACAGAATAATGATCCCCATAGATTGCTCCAAATAGTATAATGTGCCCCTTATATTGTTCCATACAGTATCACGGGCCCATATAATGCTCCATACATAATGGGCCCCATATAATGCTCCAGTATATGATGGGTCCCAAATATTGCACCATTTATAATGGTCCCCATATAATGCTCCAGTATTTGATGGCCCCCATAAAATTCTTCGGTATATGATGGGCCCCATATATTGCACCATATACAGTGGGGCAAAAAAGTATTTAGTCAGTCAGCAATAGTGCAAGTTCCACCACTTAAAAAGATGAGAGGCGTCTGTAATTTACATCATAGGTAGACCTCAACTATGGGAGACAAACTGAGAAAAAAAAATCCAGAAAATCACATTGTCTGTTTTTTTTTCATTTTATTTGCATATTATGGTGGAAAATAAGTATTTGGTCAGAAACAAAATTTCATCTCAATACTTTGTGATATATCCTTTGTTGGCAATGACAGAGGTCAAACGTTTTCTGTAAGTCTTCACAAGGTTGCCACACACTGTTGTTGGTATGTTGGCCCATTCCTCCATGCAGATCTCCTCTAGAGCAGTGATGTTTTTGGCTTTTCGCTTGGCAACACGGACTTTCAACTCCCTCCAAAGGTTTTCTATAGGGTTGAGATCTGGAGACTGGCTAGGCCACTCCAGGACCTTGAAATGCTTCTTACAAAGCCACTCCTTCGTTGCCCTGGTGGTGTGCTTTGGATCATTGTCATGTTGAAAGACCCAGCCACGTTTCATCTTCAATGCCCTTGCTGATGGAAGTAGGTTTGCACTCAAAATCTCACGATACATGGCCCCATTCATTCTTTCATGTACCCGGATCAGTCGTCCTGGCCCCTTTGCAGAGAAACAGCCCCAAAGCATGATGTTTCCACCACCATGCTTTACAGTAGGTATGGTGTTTGATGGATGCAACTCAGTATTCTTTTTCCTCCAAACACGACAAGTTGTGTTTCTACCAAACAGTTCGGTTTCATCAGACCATAGGACATTCTCCCAAAACTCCTCTGGATCATCCAAATGCTCTCTAGCAAACTTCAGACGGGCCCGGACATGTACAGGCTTAAGCAGTGGGACACGTCTGGCACTGCAGGATCTGAGTCCATGGTGGCGTAGTGTGTTACTTATGGTAGGCCTTGTTACATTGGTCCCAGCTCTCTGCAGTTCATTCACTAGGTCCCCCCCGCGTGGTTCTGGGATTTTTGCTCTCCGTTCTTGTGATTACTCTGACCCCACGGGGTGGGATTTTGCGTGGAGCACCAGATCGAGGGAGATTATCAGTGGTCTTGTATGTCTTCCATTTTCTAATTATTGCTCCCACAGTTGATTTCTTCACTCCAAGCTGGTTGGCTATTGCAGATTCAGTCTTCCCAGCCTGGTGCAGGGCTACAATTTTGTTTCTGGTGTCCTTTGACAGCTCTTTGGTCTTCACCATAGTGGAGTTTGGAGTCAGACTGTTTGAGGGTGTGCACAGGTGTCTTTTTATACTGATAACAAGTTTAAACAGGTGCCATTACTACAGGTAATGAGTGGAGGAAAGAGGAGACTTAAAGAAGAAGTTACAGGTCTGTGAGAGCCAGAAATCTTGATTGCTTGTTTCTGACCAAATACTTATTTTCCACCATAATATGCAAATAAAATGAAAAAAAACCAGACAATGTGATTTTCTGGATTTTTTTTTCTCAGTTTGGCTCCCATAGTTGAGGTCTACCTATGATGTAAATTACAGACGCCTCTCATCTTTTTAAGTGGTGGAACTTGCACTATTGCTGACTGACTAAATACTTTTTTGCCCCACTGCAAAATGGGCCCCATATAAAGCCCCAGTATATGATGGGCCCCATATAATGCTCCAGTAAATGCTGGGCCCCATATATTGCTCCAAACATGAAAAACTGAAATACTTACCTCTAATCGCAGCCGCTGCTCTGCTTTGGACTCCTCAGCGTCAGTGTCTTCTGGCTCTCTGCACTGTGATTGTTCAGAGTAAAGAGCACGCTATAGTCACGTTATCAAGCCCTCTGACCTGGACCGTCAGAGAGTCATAAGACGCTGCAGCGGAGGAACAGGGAGAAGTAAGTATTGCAAATACCGGGGCCCTGAGTAAGCGGGGGAGGCCCACTTGTGGGCACTGACACTGGCACCGGGTATCCATAGCGTGTCAGTGTCCCCAATGGTGAGTGGGCTCCCAGACTGCTCCAGGAACAATCAATTAGCAGCTGGAACACATACGGCTTGAAATAGCGTTTCTAAACCTGGAGGGCCCAGTCTGTCCATAGTTTACAAACACAGCCCATTACATGCAATATGCCCCATGTAATGCTCAATTTATCTTGTGCTTGCACTGTAGGGAAATTGAACACTTAAGCCGTGATTTATAATTTGCGTATTTTTTAAGTCACTATCCTTTTTAGTCCTGTGGTATTGCTTGCCGTTTAATTTAATTAATTGGCGTGCGATTCAGAAATTTGGTGCATATTGAAGAACAGGCTTTCTTTCTCTTGAACTATTTTTGCGACTTTTGGTGCCAGTTGATATCAAAAGTCGCAAAAATTACGTACTCAAGAAAAAACACCATTGGGGGATTGGAGTGAACATATGCCAAATTTTGTGACTTTTTAAAAAGTCGCAATTGATAAATCAGGCTAAAACATCTGTAATTATTAGACTCTGTCCACAAAGCAGAGAACAAAGCAAAAATAAAAAGAGACTTCAAAAAAGGCACAAAAAGATTAAATTGGCTGCAAAATGAGGCTCAAAATGCACAAATCTAGATTAAAAAACAACAGAAGAAAAGACAATGATGAATCGGGAACTTAGTGTTGGGTTCCCCTCCAGGTAATAGTTGATTGCTCAAGGTAATAGTTGAATGCTGACACTTCTAACACTAACATAGCCTATAATTACCTGTTATTCAGGAGGCCTATCTAACTAGAAAGGTTTGTAATTAGTGATGGGCGAGCACTAAAATGCTTGGGTGCTCGTTGCTCAGGTCGAGCATATTGGAATACTCGGGTGCGCAAGCCAAGCAACGAGCCCAATATAAGTCTAAGGCTGGAGTCACACACAAGGTAGAAAAATATGGACCGTATTTTACATCCGTAATACACATAAATGGTCCATAAATAGTGCTCCGCATGTCATCCGTTGTCAGGGTGTGGGCGCGTATTTTTCTCATGTAAGCATCCGTATGTAATCCGTATGTGATCCGTATACCTTTTTTTTTTTGCAACCTTGCAAAATGGACATTTAACGGTTTTGAGGCCTGCACATAATTTAAATCATCAGCACCAACCCTATTTATTGCCTCAACATCAGGCGGCAGCCTCCAATCTGCCAATTTTGGTGCTGTGCTTATGTTGGTGTCTTGCTGGTTGTTAGCAAACATGTCTGACACACTTCAGTTCACCCCAACTGACCGTGTTCTCTTCAACTGGGTTTTGTCCAGGCGCTTTGGCCAGCCATACCCAGTGATTGTGGATCCAAGGAGGAGGAGACGAATGTGGGTGCATCCGC
This sequence comes from Dendrobates tinctorius, assembly GCF_039654945.1. Taxonomy (NCBI): domain Eukaryota; kingdom Metazoa; phylum Chordata; class Amphibia; order Anura; family Dendrobatidae; genus Dendrobates; species Dendrobates tinctorius. Next base: position 79,190,430 of record NW_027361690.1, read on the forward strand.
ATTTGAGACAACGCCTCAATAAAGGCCATTTTCACAGGCTTTATGCAGCTCTGAGGACACATCCTGACAAGTTTTTCCTCTATTGTCGGATGACCGTTTCTACCTTTGATGTTTTGTTGGAGACATTGAGCCCAGGGATCACCTTCCAGGAAACTCGGATGCGCAAATGTATCTCTGCGGAGGAGCGCCTTTCTCCTTACGTTACGGTATGTATTTCTCAGCTACAGAATGTATGTAGATGATTATTTTCTCAAATAATTCTCTAACTCAGTAACCCCTTTTTGGCCAAGAAACATTAGGTATTGGTACCAAATATATGCTTTCAAACTTAGAACACTTGATGTGTTATTCCAGATTACATAGCCGTGGGACATGTGTATATGTATTGTTCGCCTAGCTTCTTACTTACACACTGTTGTGGTGATCTATATGTAATGTGTGCATCCTTGAGCATGTATTTTAATGTATATATTTTCTACATTTGCTTAATTGTAGGTTCCTCTCAACTGGCCTTTCTTATGCAGCACTCCATCTGGAGTTTTTGATTGGGCGATCGCCAGTATCCGGCATCATTCGTGCTACATGTTTGGAAAGCTGGTCCAGAGTTCATCATCTGGTCATGCCAGAGCCCAAGATGGGAGACTGGTTGAGGATTGCCAGGAGATTTAATAATAATAATAATCTTTATTTTTATATAGCGCTAACATATTCCGCAGCGCTTTACAGTTTGCACACATTATCATCACTGTCCCCGATGTTTCCCAATTGTAATGAAGCCCAGGATGGGAAGCACATCCGTGTGCGTAAGCCGCCGAACTCAGGGTCCCAATTCTATAATTATAAACAATATTTTTCTGTAGTTTTGTTGGCTCTGGTTGACAGCAACTACAGGTTTATCATTGTAGACTTTGGGGCATATGGAAGAACTGGAGACTCTAGAGTCTTCAATTCTTCCATTATGGGTCGGCGGCTGCGCAATAACCTGCTGGACCTACCACCACCACGTAAGTTGCCAGGCTCAAATCAAGAAGCGGTGCCTTATGTCCTAGTGGGGGATGAAGCCTTCCAATTGACCAGGCATTTCATGAGGCCATACCCGCGCAGAAACCTTGACCACCGGCGCAGGATTTTTAATGTGCGCCTTTCACGTGCCCGAAGACTGGTGGAGTGCACCTTCGGCATTCTTTGTGCCAAATAGCGTGTCCTCCAGTCTGCCATTCAGCTGAGTGAAGCCAACGTCAATGAGGTCATCAAAGCTTGTGTGGTCCTCCATAACTTGACTAGACTGCATGATTGCTCCTCATCTGATGTGACTGAAGGTGTGGTGGACAATGGGGCTAGGCCTAGGCCACATGTGCTCCCTTTACGTCCTCTCTCAGCACTCAAAGTACGTGATGTGCTCACCCAGTATTTTGTTTCACCTCATGGTTCTACTACCTGGCAAGATTAGGCTGTATCTATGTTGTGATGTTCTTATGTGTGTGTATATAATTTTTTTGGTTCGGTCTTCTCTGATTTGTGTTGCCTGTTTATATGTTATAAAGTTGACTTACTTATTGAAATGCCTAAAATAATTCAAGAAGAAGGCCAAAGATGCATTTTCAAATGTTTTATAAATGCAAAAATAGCTTACAATACGGTGTACCATATTTTTGTCATATGGCAGATATTGCCCAGGCCATTTAGCCTTTTCTGTATATAACATTGTCATTTTTTGACACACAAAGAGGTAACAAGAAATTATAAATACCTACAAAAAAAATGTAAAAAAACAATTAGCTATTTTATAACTGCTGGTAGCTTGGTGGAGGTGATGGCGGAAGGCCTTCATCTCGTTGTTGGGGGTTGGGGTGCCCAGCTTGACCATCACCCTGTTGGGGTGGATGATCTTGGCCCTGTGGGAAGATTTGGCCATGTTCCTGCAGCTGCGCACCAAAGAGACCATAAGGATACTGTCGATTATAATCCTGTGGCTGATTGTAGCCACGTCCATCATACCCCCAATATGTCCATGTCGTCCAAACCCAGGTTGGGGCCAGCCTCCAACACCAGGTCTGTACAAGTGGCCATATTAGGCAGGTTGGTTATAGGCTGCCATTTGGCCCTGTTGTTGCCAAGGTTAGTTTGGGGGGGAATGGGTGGAGGTGTAGGTACACGTGCAGGCGGACATTCAGATCCTAATTGAGCATGTACAGCTGGTTGTCGGACAAGGCGGAGACGGTTACGGGTTGAGAGCTGCCACCTCTCAAGATACTCAAACAACTCATATGGGTCATTGGGGTGTGTGCATGCATCAATTAGGATCTGAATGGATCCGCACACACGTAGCCTCACCTCACGGGGTAGGGGACGGAGGTACCGGGCAAGGCTTCGGGAATATGCCTCTTCACCCTCATCCTGGGCAGCCCTGGACAGGTAATTTAGGACACCTGTGTCTACATGCCTCCGGGTATCAGAGGCAGGGTTGTCCCTTCTCCATCTCCCACGGTGGCCTACGGCTGCAGGATGGGGGGACCTCTCAACACGGCCAGTAGGGCTGCTGCTGTTGCCAGGGTCTTCTAATTTGCTGGCTGCTGGTGGCTCTGCTGGGTCTGGACCAGGTGCAGAACCTGATGCTAGGCCTGATGCTGGTGGAGCTTGGGGGTTGCAAAAGCTCTGGTCAGAAGATGGGCCAGCCACCTCTTCACATCCCCCATCCGGGTCTATAATGGGCTCAGTATCCGACCCTGTCTCCCTCTCTGTGAGGTTGGACTGAGTTCTGTTAGGAAATGTACAAAAAAACAAATGTAGCTCTGACCCTAAAAAGCACATGTGTCATGTGGTGTGATGTCTGTACTTACGGTCTGAGATCCATACTGGGTGCCAAAAATGCCAAGCTGTCAAAATAGATGTATTTCCGCTTGGTCGGTGCTGCTGCCCCACTCCTGGCCCTCTGCTCTTTCCCGCCGGTACTGGTCGCGGATGCTGCGCCAGCGTTTCATCACATCCTCAACTGCAATGTGAATTGAAAAGGGACTGTAACCTTTGTGAATTGTGCCAAGCAATATTCCTAACATTTCACATAGTCACGTGGCCTAGTAGGGGGGTGGTTTTTATCTAAATTTTTCTTTAGCAAACAGGGATACCTACATACACAGTCTAGGATTGTAGGGGCTTCATTTAAAAAAGCTCAGTTCTGGCCTTTAAGCTGATTGGTAAAAATGGCAATTACTTATGAATTTGTTGTTGCTCCTCACGTGGCCGTTGGGCATAGTCTGGGAACATGTGCACACAGATGCACCTCCATGCCGCCTCTTTGCGCCCCGGTCAGAATAATGGGCATCCCGTTGGTCCCAAAGTTCAGGCCTTTCCTGGACCAATACAATTAGGACCTCCACATTAATGTGGCTAGATGCAGGACTCCGTGGAGGCGTACTTCCTGGATGTCTGGAGCGCTTTTTGAGTTAATTTGCATGTCTAATCTTCCTGATGATGGATTGGCCCATTTCCTATCACCAGGAAAAGTCTTGCGTATTTCTTGCAAGTCACACGGGTGGTCCGTGTGTAATGCGATTTTTCGGCGCACCCATAGACTTGCATTGGTGTACTACGGTCGTGTGATACTTATGTGATATGAATGATGTATGATTGATATTAGAAAAGGTATCCAGATGGTAGGTAGGTGATCACGGGTCTTATTATTCCTTTTCAAAAGTATTCAGTACAACATTACCAGAGACTGGGGATTTGACCGCTGAATGACCTCTTTGAGTACATGATGAGGACATGCAGAAGGAATGTGAAAAACAACCATACAGCGCTTGCGTAACACGAGCGGAGCTGGAATGTTCACTGCGCAGCTGTACAGCTTGTGTAAACATTACTTGTAGAAGTTGTAGTGTGCAGGACTAGACTCATATCTAGGAACAGTTTGTATATAACCGAGGGAATTTCCACTGGCGAGTAGGGACGTTCCAGGAGACTTATGGACGCATATCTTCTGTGATGGAGTTTTACGGGATATTTCCTCCTCGCCAATCGAGTCCCCCGATAGAGGAGTGATGCTACAATATCCGGTAATATATTGATGCTTATTTTCTCTATGAATAGATGATGTATTGATCATGTAATGTTAGACTAGTGCTGCTAAAATTCATGTGCAAATTTATATGTTAATTCATTAATATCTCTGATTTTAATAGAATAAAATACTATTGTTTTACTCAGCACAGACTTCTTGTCTCTTGCCTAATTAGTATATTAGTGAGCGCTATGTATGTAAGGACCATAAGTCCATCATATTGACTCGGTAAGACATAAATTGGCGTAGCCGGCAGGATTTTTCTTTAAACACAGTTTTGTTATCACAAATATATAGTTGGCTCTTTTTTTTTTTTTGCCAATAATAGTGACAATTAGAGTTGAGCGAAACGGGTCGAAAAATTTCAAAAGTCGCCGACTTTTGGCAAAGTCGGGTTTCATGAAACGAAACCCGACCCTAGGATGAGGTCGGCCACGAGGTCGGCGACTTACGCGCCAAAGTCGCGTTTCAAAAGTTTGTTTTGTGCTCTTTTTCAGCCAATCAGGATCCACGGACACTGTGGGCAACGTGATGACATAGGCAGGGGTCACCACCATCTTTCAGAAGGGCATGCAAGTGATTGGCTTGCTTTGGTGGGCGTCACAGGGGGTATAAAAGGGCATGCACGCCGACCGCCAACTTACTTCTGCCGATCTCAGTATAGGGAGAGGTTGCTGCTGATTCTGTAGGGAGAGCGTTAGGCAGGGAAGAAGACAAAAAAACTGCTTCTGCTGCTAGCGATTTGGCCTGCACAACACACCAGTCACTGTGTGTGCAGTGCAAGGGGAGGCTATATAGTGGTGTATCAGTGGTGTTGGTTGTTGGGCTGCCTTCTAAGGCTTCCTGACATTCCTGCATTGCTGTTTACCCACTGCTTCGCAAACTGCTTTTTTAAAAGCAATCCCAATTTTTTTTTTTGTCCTGCTGAGAAGAAAAAAAAACTGCTTCTGCTGCTAGCGATTTGGCCTGTACAACACACCAGTCACTGTGTGTGCAGTGCAAGGGGAGGCTATATAGTGGTGTATCAGTGGTGTTGGTTGTTGGACTGCCTTCTAAGGCTTCCTGACATTCCTGCATTGCTGTTTACCCACTGCTCCGCAAACTGCTTTTTTAAAAGCAATCCCAATTTTTTTTTTTTGTCCTGCTGAGAAGAAAAAAAAACTGCTTCTGCTGCTAGCGATTTGGCCTGCACAACACACCAGTCACTGTGTGTGCAGTGCAAGGGGAGGCTATATTGTGGTGTATCAGTGGTGTTGGTTGTTGGGCTGCCTTTTAAGGCTTCCTGACAGGCTGGCATTGCTGTTTACCCACTGCTCTGCAAACTGCTTTTTTAAAAGCAATCCAATCTCCCTTATCCTCTAGTCACTTTTGTCACAGCTGTGCCATCGAGCCTGTCACATAGCGCTCAGATATCAGTGGGCCTCACACAATCCAAAAGTGTCCAGTGTCCACAAGTGTCTGCAGAAATTCAAAATCTCCCTTATCCTCTCGTCACTTTTGTCACAGCTGTGCCATCGAGCCTGTCACATAGCGCTCAGATATCAGTGGCCCTCACACAATCCAAAAGTGTCCAGTGTCCACAAGTGTGTGCAGAAATTCAAAATCTCCCTTATCCTCTAGTCACTTTGGTCACAGCTGTGCCATCGAGCCTGTCACATAGCGCTCAGATATTCATTGGGCCTCACACAATCCAAAAGTGTCCAGTGTCCACAAGTGTGTGCAGAAATTCAAAATCTCCCTTATCCTCTAGTCACTTTGGTCACAGCTGTGCCATCGAGCCTGTCACATAGCGCTCAGATATTCATTGGGCCTCACACAATCCAAAAGTGTCCAGTGTCCACAAGTGTCTGCAGAAATTCAAAATCTCCCTTATCCTCTAGTCACTTTGGTCACAGCTGTGCCATCAGGCCTGTCACATAGCGCTCAGATATTCATTGGGCCTCACACAATCCAAAAGTGTCCAGTGTCCACAAGTGTGTGCAGAAATTCAAAATCTCCCTTATCCTCTAGTCACTTTGGTCACAGCTGTGCCATCGAGCCTGTCACATAGCGCTCAGATATTCATTGGGCCTCACACAATCCAAAAGTGTCCAGTGTCCACAAGTGTGTGCAGAAATTCAAAATCTCCCTTATCCTCTAGTCACTTTGGTCACAGCTGTGCCATCGAGCCTGTCACATAGCGCTCAGATATTCATTGGGCCTCACACAATCCAAAAGTGTCCAGTGTCCACAAGTGTGTGCAGAAATTCAAAATCTCCCTTATCCTCTAGTCACTTTGGTCACAGCTGTGCCATCGAGCCTGTCACATAGCGCTCAGATATTCATTGGGCCTCACACAATCCAAAAGTGTCCAGTGTCCACAAGTGTCTGCAGAAATTCAAAATCTCCCTTATCCTCTAGTCACTTTGGTCACAGCTGTGCCATCGAGCCTGTCATATAGCGCTCAGATATTCATTGGGCCTCACACAATCCAAAAGTGTCCAGTGTCCACAAGTGTGTGCAGAAATTCAAAATCTCCCTTATCCTCTAGTCACTTTGGTCACAGCTGTGCCATCGAGCCTGTCACATAGCGCTCAGATATTCATTGGGCCTCACACAATCCAAAAGTGTCCAGTGTCCACAAGTGTGTGCAGAACTTCAAAATCTCCCTTATCCTCTAGTCACTTTGGTCACAGCTGTGCCATCGAGCCTGTCACATAGCGCTCAGATATTCATTGGGCCTCACACAATCCAAAAGTGTCCAGTGTCCACAAGTGTGTGCAGAAATTCAAAATCTCCCTTATCCTCTAGTCACTTTGGTCACAGCTGTGCCATTGAGCCTGTCACATAGCGCTCAGATATTCATTGGGCCTCACACAATCCAAAAGTGTCCAGTGTCCACAAGTGTGTGCAGAAATTCAAAATATCCCTTATCCTCTAGTCACTTTGGTCACAGCTGTGCCATCGAGCCTGTCACATAGCGCTCAGATATTCATTGGGCCTCACACAATCCAAAAGTGTCCAGTGTCCACAAGTGTGTGCAGAAATTCAAAATCTCCCTTATCCTCTCGTCACTTTTATCACAGCTGTGCCATCGAGCCTGTCACATAGCGCTCAGATATCAGTGGGCCTCACACAATCCAAAAGTGTCCAGTGTCCACAAGTGTCTGCAGAAATTCAAAATCTCCCCTGTCCTATAGACACCTTGTACCTTGTTTTACATAACTATATAGTTTGTTGGATTTTGTCTACATTTCTACCAAAAATGAGGAAGGCTGGTGGATGAGGCCGTGGTATTGGGCGGGGGTTGGCAGCTGGTAATGATGGTGTTGGTGGTGGATCTGATGGTAGTGGCAAGAGCAAAATAGGACCGAATGCAGGAGGTGTTGAGCCTGCGTCATCGTCTGGCTACATAAGGCCTCGAACGCTTAGTTTTCTAGGAGTTGGCAAACCGCTTTTAAAGCCAGAACATCAGGAAAAAGTTTTGTCTTACATTGCTGACTCAGCCTCCAGCTCTATCACCTCCTCTTCTTCAGTTGTAAAAAGTAAAAGCACTGAGTCGTCATTGGAGGCTCATGTTCATGAACCACACCTTTCCTTGTGTCCTTCACCCCAACCAAGATTGAAGGATGACGCAGGCCATACTACTGATTACTCCATGGAGCTGTTTTCACATACCATGCCTGGATTATCAAGTGAAATGGTGAATTACCCAGGCCAAGATGAATCTGACATGGAGTGCACTGATGCACAGCCGCTGATGGATGATTCTGCTGGTACATTCACTCAGAGCACTACATTGTCCTCGCAGTGTACAGAGCCAGATTCTGACCCTGATGAGACTCAGGTGCCCCTTCCCGCACACTATACCACCATACACGGTGACACAGAGGAAGGTGCACATGACATAGAAGAGGAGGTGATGGATGACCCAGTTGTTGACCCAGATTGGCATCCATTGGGGGAAGAGGGTGCTGCTTCCAATAGCTCAGATGAGGAGCATCCACAGCAGACATCGACATCGCAACAGCTGTTATCTGGCAGGCCCGGAGCACTCCAAAGACAGGTTCCAAACATCAAAAAAGTTGCTGGACAGCTTGTCCAGAGGGTCAAAAGATCACAGCGTGCTAGGCCGCAAAATGTCTGCCAAAGTAGGAAGAGTGCAGTGTGGCACTTTTTTGACCAAAATCCTCATGATCAGGCCAAGGTTATCTGTAAGAAGTGCGCAAAGACCTTTAGCCGAGGGAAAAATCTGAAAAATTTGAATACCAGTTGCATGCTTAGACATTTAACCAGCATGCACTTGCAAGCGTGGACACAACACCAAACCTCAAGTGCCACATGTGCAACTGATCACAATGAAGGTAGTCAGCAATGCTACATTGTTTCCCCCACTGTAAGCCCACCGGTTAGCACAGCAGCAAATGTTGAGGTGTCGTTGCAAGGCCACAGCAGTCAGGGAATCCCACTGTTATATCAACGAAAGACTGATTCTAGGCCATCAGAAAGAACACCAACTCCATCACCATCATCAACCCTCTCTCAGTCCGCCCTGTCCACCGCTACTTCCACCATATGCAGCTCTCAAGTCCAGCTCACCCTCCCAGACACTATGAGTAAGTCAAGAAAGTACTCAGTCTCTCATCCGCGTACACTGGGTTTGAACGCCCACATTGCCAAACTAATCTCGTTTGAGATGATGCCCTTTCGGTTGGTGGAAAGCACAGCTTTCCGCGAACTCATGGCCTATGCAGTACCACGCTATGACCTACCCAGTCGCCACTTCTTCTCTCGCAAAGCCATCCCAGCCCTCCACCATCATGTGAAAGACCGCATTGTCCATGCACTCAAGCAGTCAGTGAGCGGAAAGGTGCACCTCACAACTGATGCATGGTCCAGTCGGCATGGCCAGGGCCGTTACGTGTCCATCACTGCGCACTGGGTTAATGTGGTGGATGCAGGGTCCACAGGGGACAGCGGTGGTGGGACAGTGCTGCCTAGCCCACGGTATAGGAAACAGTTGGCTGTAGGCATTCGACCCTCCTCCTCCTCCTCCAGAAGCGAAAGCTCGTCCACAGAGCGCAGTCGTACGAGCACTCCATCTTCAACTGCCACTGTTGCACACGATGTGTCCCCCTATCGAGCAGCTAGTGGAAAGCGTCAGCAGACTGTGTTGCAGATGATGTGTTTGGGCAACAGACACACCGCCGAGGTGCTGGCCGAGTACTTGAAGCGACAAACTGAGTCATGGCTGGGCAGTGTACATCTTGAGGCAGGCAAGGTAGTTAGTGATAACGGCCGTAATTTTGTGGCAGCCATAGCCCTTTCAAAACTCAGCCATATACCTTGCTTGGCTCACACCTTGAACCTGGTGGTGCAGTGCTTCCTCAAAAATTATCCGGAGTTAACAGCCCTGCTCCAGAAGGTGCGAAGACTGTGCGCGCACATCCGCCGGTCGCCTGTACACTCCGTTCGTATGCAGAAGCTGCAGCGATTGCTCCACCTTCCCAACCACCGCCTCATTATCGACATTGCAACAAGGTGGAACTCCACCCTGCACATGGTGGAGCGGCTGTGCGAGCAGAGGCAGGCCATAATGCATTTGTGGGAGGATACACGGCCAGGCACTTTGAGAGCAGACATGGAGTTGACAGGTGTGCAGTGGTCGAAGCTGAAAGACCTCTGTAAAGTCCTTCAGTGTTTTGAGGAATGCACACGGCTGGTAAGCGCAGACGACGCCATCCTAAGCATGAGCATCCCACTTATGCGTCTGCTCATGCAAACTTTGACGCACCTTAAGGAGCAGGCGTCTGCAGCCAATGTTGATGAGGAGGAAGAGGAGGAGGGAATCCTTGATGACATTCAGCCATTGTCTGCTCAGGGACCTCTCCTGGACGAGGTGGAGGAAGAAGAGGAGGAGGAGGAGGATGATGGGGATGATTACTTAGGGGAGGAGGATGCATCTCGTGGGGCAAGTGAAAATGTTGGCGTGGCAAGGTCTGGTACAGGGTTTGTGCGTGACTGGAGGGATGTGGATTTGCCAGAAAGTGCTCCTCCAACCAGCACTCGCAGTGCATCATTGACACCGGGAACATTGGCCCACATGTCAGATTATGCCTTGCAGATCCTAAAAAGGGACCCACGCATTGCCAAAATGATGAACGATGACGACTACTGGTTGGCCAGCATACTGGATCCACGCTATAAAGGCAAATTACAAAACATCATGCCACAGGAGAACCTTGACCTAATATTGGCTAATAAACAAGCAACTCTGGTAAATCGGTTGCTTGAGGCATTCCCAGCACACAGCAGCGGTGATGGTTCTCACACGAGCCGTACGGGCTGGGGGCAGCTTGGCAGAGGTGTTCGTGGTGCACACAGCAGAAGTGGCGTTGGAGACAGGGGTTTCATGACAATGTTGTGGACTGATTTTTCAAGTACCGCTCACACAACTGGTAATACTGCATCGATGGAAAGTGACAGGAGACAGCAGTTGTCAACTATGGTTACAAACTACTTTTCCTCCCATATCGATGTTCTCCCACACAGGTCATTCCCCTTTGACTATTGGGCCGCTAAACTGGACACCTGGCCTGAATTGGCACAATATGCCTTACAGGAGCTCGCTTGCCCAGCTGCAAGTGTGCTATCGGAAAGAGTCTTCAGTGCAGCTGGATCAATCCTGACAGAAAAAAGGACCCGTCTGTCAACCCAAAATGTGGATGATCTAACCTTCATTAAAATGAACCACGCATGGGTTTCCAAGGATTTTGTCCCACCTTCCTCTGATGACACATAGGGTGACAGAAAAATGGCTTGCTTTGGTCCACCTCTTCCTGGGACTTGACCTATTTCACCTTTTGCATCAGCTGAATGTCCAACATCAACATATGCCACTTTCTAAAACTCCCTAACTGTGCTGCCTCCCCCCCATGGCCGGGGTCACCACCTAGCGCACGACACCGTGCGAGTGCTGTTGCCCTGGACAGGTGGGTAGGCTGACTCTTGGGCGCGGGCACTGGTACAGGGTCCTTCATAGTGCAATCAAGTGTCTCTGACGGTGGTGGTGCACACCCGCCGTCAGACACACCGCCGTACTATGAGGGGCCCAGTGCCAGTACCGACGCCCACGAGTGGGCCCCCCTTGCTTGGGCAGGGCCCCAGCATTTGCAATCTTTACCTCTCCCTGCTCCTCCGCTGTGTAGTCTGGGCCGTCAAATCCATACTGTGCCTGACACCGTCTGAGCCTGCCTCCTGATGTATAGACATATATTTTGAATGTGTACGATATCCATACATGTTATCTGGGGATACGGTACCCTTTCTAACCTTTGTGCAATCACGTGCAATTCATACTGGGCCTAACACCGTCTGAGCCTGCCTCCTGATGTATAGACATATATTTTGAATGTGTATGCTATCCATACATGTTATCTGGGGATACGGTACCCTTTCTAACCTTTGTGCAATCACGTGCAATCCATACTGGGCCTAACACCGTCTGAGCCTGCCTCCTGATGTATAGACATATATTTTGAATGTGTACGCTATCCATACATGTTATCTGGGGATACGGTACCCTTTCTCACCTTTGTGCAATCACGTGTAATCCATACTGGGCGTGAGAACGGCTGGCGAGCTGTTAAGCAAGCTACAGCACCTTTGGTTTGCACATGTAAGTTTTTCATTTTTTCAGGAATGACGGTTAGGCCTAATTCCGGAACTGCGGTTGACCTGCACTTACTGGGAAATCATTGTTCGCGGGTAATAATTGTAATCAGTGATCCCCATCACTAACGTTGTTCAGCGGGTTATCTGCACCTGTAAGCGACAAACGCTGGCCTTTTCAGTGTAGCGCACATGCAGCCACGGACATGTAAGGGCATGACACACCAGTTATTGGCCAATCTCATGTGCCAGAGCCTCACGTGTCCCTCTAGTAAGCCGGACTCGGACCGCGGGGCATGACGGAGTCTCGTTCGTTAACGGAATTAAGCTTGCAATGTGTGCATCTGTTCTGTAGCTGGCATGGTTGAGGTTTCCCAGGTGGAGTCGAATTTAACCGTAGGCTCCACTCCTGGTGGTGCCCTTCTGGACATTCCTTTAAGGTTCAGCTTTGCAACCATACTGCCCACGTAAAACAAACACTTTGCCTTCATGAACGCTGTTTGGAGGGTCATGACTCGTGGGAATAATGCCGCCCAATCAGTTAACTTGCTAGAGAGATCGTTCGTTGCTCCCAAGCATGACATCACACTCCCTAGGAAGAAAGTAATGCCACTGTGGCGACCGTACTCCTGGGGGCGACACAAGTGCACTGATGCCCAGCCACTGCTCGATGAATCTGCTGGTACATTGACCCAGACCACTACATTCCCCTCGCACGCTACACGACCTGAATCTGACCCTGATGAAACTCAGGTTACCCTTCCCATATACAGTTCCATCTTACACGGTGACAAAGAGGAAGCTGCAGATGAAAGTGCAGGTTCGGCCCACCCGCCATCAGACACACCACCGTACTATCAGGGGCCCTGTGCCAGTGCCGTCGCCAACGAGTGGGCCCCCCCTGCTTGCTCAGGATCACAGCACTTGCAAAGTTGAAATACTGTGCAGTGAGATGGAAGATGGGGACGACGAGGAATCCAGACAAGTACAGGGATTCCCTAGCAAGGAGACTTATTTGATTGTTTTCAATGTTGGGACAGCAATTTTTGGGGAGCACTATACTCTGGAGAATGATAGATGGGGCCCACCATACACTGGAACATTCCAAAGGTGGACATCAGACACTGGAGCAGCATTTACAGGGCCCATTATACACTAGAGCATTAGAAATGGGGCCCATTATGTTTGGAGCATTATTTGGGCCCATAAGACAGTGGAGCTTCATCCATGGGGACCAACATATACTGTAGCATTATGTGGAGCTCATCATATACTGTTTCAAACATTATATGGGACCAATGATTCTGTATGGAGAAATAGATGGGCCTCGTCATGAGATGTAAAAAGTGAGGTATTTTTCATTGTACTATACCGCTATTTCTCTGCCGTATCGGAGCATGATGAGTTGTGGTATGTGTTAAAGGGGCGCTCTTTCGCCCAGGGCACATGAAAACCTGCAGCCAGCCCTCCCCCCCCACAACTTTAGCCAAATAACCCCCATTTTTCAGTGCGTAACTTGTATTATGAAGTTAATTAAGGTTGACAAGCTTAAGTAAGAAGAATTGATGCTTTTGGCATTCAAATGGGCACTGTAGGTGTGTTTCCTGTCCTCCTCTCACTGCCGACTTTTATTCCCCATTGACTTACATTGGGTTTCGTGTTTTGGGACGACCCCGACTTTTCCCTATAATCGGACGATCTTGCTCGACCCGACTTTTGGAAAAGTCGGGTTTCACGAAACGAAACGCGACCCTAAAAAAACAAAAGTCGCTCAACTCTAGTGACAATGTTTAGGAAACGAAAAGAAAAACAAGATGATGTTGTAGAGGTGCCTGGCTGGACCACGGCACCCTATGATATACTGGCACATGAATTGAGTAGCTCTGGGCTAGCAGAACAATGGTCGAGTAAGCTCAAAGGTAGTGAACCCACTGATGTTGTTGAAGTACTCAGGGGGGTCCCCGCAAAGGCGGGTGATGTAGTGTCGCTTGGGCGACGAACCTGGATCCTGCTCAGTGAATATCGCGCGATGCATGAGAGGAATCAACAGATGCAGAGAAAATGTTCTCAGTTGGAACAAAAAGTGATAGAGTTAGGGGGGCAGAAAGTGGTGCTGGATTGTAATACCCGTCTGCTTAAAGATAAGTTGGAACACTATCAGAATGTAGCAGAAAAAGCTGCTATAAAGGTTGCTCAAAATAAATATCGTAAGCGGAAAGGAAAAATCAACAAAGAAAAAGTTTATAAAAGCATAGCCACTGCATCTGTAAATTGGGACCCGGATAAATGGGATGGGGATGTGTGGGATACCTCTTCTTCAGATGACTGGGAGAACCCACCAGCCCTTGTTATTGATCCCCCAAAGGGTTCATCAAAAGTAAAAGCTAATCCAATTCAAAGGCGTATGGAACGCACGGAAAATGAAATAATCCGGGAACAAGCCCGTGATGCAGCTGGCCAGCTTCAATTTGAGGCAGACAGACAACCCCTTATGGTAGACCGAAGTGTCCCCCATACCCGAACCAGAGTCTCCACCAAAGATTATACTCAAAATGAGGTAGACAGCATTCTAACTCAGTTTAAACAAAGGCCAGGAGAGTCAGAAATTGCTTGGTTAGTTAGGATGCATGATTTTGGAGGAACAGGGATAAAACTAGATTTTCAGGACATCACTAAATTTGTTACTCTTTCCCGGGATCCTGTGATCCAGAGATATTTCAAAAACTATTTCAAGGAGAATCAAGAACAATTGCAAAATGTTGTAATTATTGTAGCCAGAGCTATAATGGATAAATATCCTATGGAGGCTGACATACCAGTCAATGATAAACCACGGTATACTCTCCGTGATGGTATTGAAAGATTGAAAGAAGAAGCTATGCGGAGTGTAGTTTCAGTGTTAGCTGTAGAAGAATATACAGAGTATCCAATGACTGCAAGCATGAGGAGTCGGTTGGTAAAGACTGCTCCTCCTGCATATAAAGCTGTGATATTGACCTTAACAGTGGCAATGACAGGAGAACCAGTGAGTAGAGTGATTACTCGAATTAGGGAGTTGCAGGATATGGGTGACTGGAAAGCTGCAGCCCAGGCATCCTCTCCTCAAAATCCCTCCCAAACACACCCAGGTAATAGTAAACCCTATAATTCAGAATGGAAGAAAGAAGGGAACCCCTCTAATCCAGATCGGGTATCCCGGAGGGAAATGTTCCAGGCATTTTTGAAAGCTGGAATGAGTAAAGAATCTATAGACGGAAAACAGACAGGTGAATTGTGGAGATTATATAAGCAGAAAGTGTTGTCTGCTAAAATGGTGGATGCTAAAAAAGAAGTTGGTCAAGAGAAGGAGAAAGCTGTTAAAATTCCAACAGCACCTGAGAAAGTGTCATGGGAAGACTTTTAAACAGTCTATGCTTGGGAGGAACTGGCTGCAGAAGTAGCTACTCGGGTAAGTGATGGCTGGGGCAGGAATGCCTATGAGGCAGCCACGGGAAAAAAAATTCTGATGAAGAGATATCATAGGTAGCCAGCCAAGCCCCGTATGGATAAAAAGTGATCAACGTCCATACGTAAATTTAGGTATCCATTGGAAAGGGGGCAATGTACAAAGGGTTCTCGCATTAATTGATACTGGGGCAGAGGCTACCTTAATTTATGGAAATCCAAACAAATTCAAAGGTCCAAAAATTAAAATTGCAGGATTAGGAGGACAAGTTATCACTGGGGTCCAAGCACAAGTTGCCCTGAAAATAGGTAATTTACCAATAAGGAATTATCGAGTTTTAGTAGTACCTATACCATAATATATTTTGGGAATAGATGTTTTGAAAGGGATGACACTAAATTTGGCTGAGGGAAAATTTTCCTTCGGAGTCAGAACAGGTGAAATCCAAATGAGACCTGTGGTAGTTGGAAAAGTGAAAATGCCACCTATACATGTTCCCCCTGCTACAAAAATGGTAGCTATGAAACAATACCGAATTCCGGGAGGACATAAGGAAATTACTGAAACAATCAAAAATTGGGTTGACGCTGGAGTAATGCGTACAACCACCACTGCTTGGAACAATCCTGTCTGGCCTTTGAAAAAGAGTGATGGCTCCTGGCGTATGACTGTGGATTATAGAGAATTGAACAAATATACTCCCCCACTAACAGCTGCAGTACCGGACACTATTACTATAGTAGAAAATTTGCAAAGTCATAGCGGTACCTGGTATGCAGTGATTGATTTGGCTAATGCGTTCTTTGCAATTCCCATAGAGGAAAAAGCTCAAGATCAATTCGCATTTACCTGGTTGGGAAGACAATACACTTTTACCAGGTTGCCACAAGGATGGCTACACAGTCCTACTATTTGTCACCGGACGGTGGCAGAACACCTGGATGAGTTTCCTTTGCCCTCTGAAATGCAATTTTCACATTATATCGATGATATAATGATACAGGGTAATGATTAACAGTCAGTGAAGGAACAGTTGTATAAATTGATATCTCACATGTGAAACAAGGGATGGGAGATTAATGATGCTAAGGTCCAAGGACCGTCTCAAGTTGTAAAATTTTTAGGAATTCAGTGGAACAAAGGACATAGGGAAATCTTGCCAAAAGCTAAACAGAAAATCATCAATTTCCCTATTCCTAAATCTAAGCATGAAACTCAATCATATATTGGATTGTTTGGATTTTGGAGACAACATATACCTCATTTGGGACAGATGCTAGCTCCATTGTATAAAGTGACTAGAAAGAAATATGAATTTCATTGGGGAGAGGAACAACAAACTGCATTTGAAATGGTAAAAGAAGCCATACAACAGGCTGTAGATTTGTGGCCAATGATGACGGGGAGTGTAGAATTACATGTATCAGTGCAGAATTTGTATGCCAATTGGTCACTTTGGCAGAAACAAGGGGGAAAAAGAGTCCCCTTAGGGTTTTGGAATCGAAAACTACCCCATGCTGGAGAAAAATATACTCCATTTGAACAACAATTGTTGGCCTGCTATTGGTCATTAGTGGAAACTGAACAATTGACGTTAGCACATGAGGCTCTTTTAAGACCAGCAATACCCATCATGCAATGGGTATTATCTAACCCTAAAACAAATAGGGTAGGACACGCACAAGAACAAAGTATCATAAAATGGAAAAGGTATATTTCTGAAAGAGCAAAGAAAGGTGAAGGCGGGATCGCCTCCCTTCATGAGAAAATAGCTGAGATAGGGGAGGGAGTGAAGTCCCCTTTACAATCTACTATGTTAGAGGAATCTCCTGTCAAATGGGGAAAATCGTATGAAGATCTAACTGAGCAGCAACAGCAACATGCTTGGTTTACATACGGATCAGCCCGATATGTCAATGGAAAACGACATTGGAAAAGTGTGGCTTATAACCCCAGATTGGAAAAACATCTGGTCATGGAAAGTCATGGTAAAAGTAGTCAATATGCAGAATTGTATGCTATCTTTTTGGCATTAAGTTTTGAGCAAGGAAGGGAATGCCATCTCTTCACAGACTCATGGTCTGTAGCTAATGGACTTGCAACTTGGATGATGGGATGGAAAAAGTATAATTGGCTCATCCATGGTAAGGAAGTGTGGGGGAAGGAGGTGTGGAAGTTTATGGAAGAAATGGTACAAACCACACCTACTACTGTTTTTCATGTTGATGCACATATGCCTGCTGACTCACTTGACCGCTTGTTTAATTCTGAAGCAGATAAAGCCGCCGCCATTAGGCAAACTTCGGAAGTTGATCAAGATAAAGAAAAATGGCTGCACAGTACAGCTGTTTGGGCGCACAACAAAAGTGGACACCTGGGAGAAAAGGCCACTTACAGGTGGGCCCAAGAAAGAGGTGTCCCCTTAACCATGGACATAATTAAGCAAGTCATTATACAATGTCCAATATGCCAACATTCACAGAAATGAGAAGTACCACACACAGTTATGGGACACATAGCAAGTGGTCAATTACCTGCACAGATTTGGCAGATGGATTTTATTGGTCCACTCAGTGAAAGCAGGGGATGCAAATACATTTGTACAGCTGTAGATACATATTCAGGACTACTGATTGGTTTCCCCTGCAAAGCAGCTACACAATGGAGTACACTTAGGACTTTAGAGATTATTACCCAATATTATGGTGTTCCATTACAAATACAAACTGACAATGGGTCACACTTCACTGGCCAGCAAGTAAAAGACTATGATAATGAGCATAATATTCAATGGGTATATCACATGCCATACTATCCACAAGCTGCGGGGTTATTGGAGAGAATGAATGGCATCTTGAAATCCACATTAAAGAAAGTGCACGGTACAAATCATTAACAACAGGCCTATTACTGATTCCATGACACCACTAATGAGGATGCTGACACCAAACCTTACAGTACATGAGGCACATGTGGTACATACAATTACCTGGTGGAAGATAACTCAAGATGCCAAAATCCCTGAGAGGGCAACTCCTTTGTCTGCGGGATTAGATCTCAGTGCAATAGAAGCGATTGTTGGACCTCCAGGTAAGACTGTTCCAATCTCAACGGGATTAGGGTGTCAGATACCCAAAGGACATTATGGTCAGTTGGCCACTCGCTCTAGTTTTGCTCTGAAAGGGGCAGTAGTGGTAGGAGGAAACATTGATGCTGACTATCAAGGGGAAATTAAAGTCCTCATAATAAATTTGGGAATAGAGCCATTGGTTATTGCTAAAGGACAGAAAATGGCTCAAATGTTGGTGATTCCAATTGATCTTGCTCAATCAATTGAAGGACAAGCTCCTCTAGAACTGTCTATGAGGGGGGGTAAAGGATTTGGGTCATCTGATGTGACCAATGTTGGAGCAAAAATTTGGGTACAAAATAGGCAAGGACAGCCATCTGCGGCGGAGGTTATTGCCATTGGGAAAGACTGTACCCTATTGATCATGAGACCAGGGCAGGAAAAGTGGGAATACATCCCACAAGAAAAATGTTACTTGCGAGAATAACTCTCTTTATTTAAATTTTAGATGCTTGTACAGTGGTGCCTTGGAATCCTTGGAGGGCTGTGTTGGGTCGTTGTACATGGACCCCCGGAGTTAAGTTGACTACAGAACAGGTGCCTCCCTTGCCAAGGCCTGGAGATTGGAATGTTTATAATGTATCAAATAATGGAACATTGGTATTCAACGTGAACTTGACGCTAATAAACACAACAGCATCGTGGATGTATGGGCCGCTATATGAAGAACCCCCACCCTATGACTATCCAGGACGACGACCATGGCCTTTTACAGTGCTAACGAATGGCACTGGAACTGTACAAGTTGCAGCAGAAGAAAATATTGCTTGCTGGGAGGAAGACATAGACAAACTGTTAATGAAACCTCCAAATGTTGGAATAAATTGGACAGTATTTGCTAATTATTCTGATAAAGGACTAAATGCTACGAATTTTAGTTTTCAGCTAAATAGAACTAAACTAATAGTATGTGCCAATATGACAAATAGGGCACCCTAAGCCAAATAGGACGGATGGTGGTGTATGGGGAGGAGTATCTAGCTTAAGACGGTACTTAAGAATAATTCAAACAAATGCTTCAAAGATTGATCCGGGACATATGAAAAGAATCCCAACATCCTGTATAAAAACTGGTACCCAATCTCGGAAAACCGTTGTTTCAGTTGTAGTTACCTTTCCTCCCACGCACCCATGCCCCATTCGAAAGAAGCGAGCATGGTATGATACATTAATGGGAGCATATGGTACAGTAACTGGAACTTTAAATGGTTTTGATATAGAGGCTCTGGCCAATCGAATGAGTTATGCAGGGAAGGATATACAGAATGCTTTGACTTTACAAGGAAAATGGATGCCTTCTATATGGCAGCCATGGACTCAAGCCACCGGAGTAGATCAGTTTTTATTAGCTATGCAGAATGCTTCAAATAATTTTAACTTTGAAGCAGGGTCTAATATAAGTAAAGCTTTGAATTGGACCACTTGTACATTGCAGCCCATATATCAAATGCAGCAGAAAACTACAATGCAAACTCAATTAATGACAGGGAATGAAAAAGTTTGGAGGACTGTATTTAATAATACAATTTCAAAACCTTCATGGTTAAAAATTGAAGTCCCTAAAATGATTTGCAGTGATACAAGTTGTCAAGGTATATTATATATATATACAATGTAACAAATCAACAAATAATGTGTAGGTTTGTTGTATTACCATTATTATTGGGGCCCCCAGGATCACAATGGTTTTGGATGCCTACCATGTATGGTATGTATATTGATGTTAACAATAAAACACATGATTTAAGTTTATGTGAGGATACTTTGGACGGAAAGATTTGCAGATTACATTCTACAGTATATGAACCTTGTCTATTGCAAAATACCGTTAATATCTGTGAATTTACTGTTTTACCTATAACAATCAAATTGTTAGTAGAAATAGCTTCACAAGAAGTTTGTGTGGTAACAGATACCCCTATAATACCAGATATGCAAACTCCCTTTGTGGGATGTTTGAAGGATGTATCCACAATACAATGGGAAAATCAGACATTCTTACTAACTCCTGATCAAGTTATACAAGAAACAGTTCAGTGGAACCCTAAACTTTTAGAAGTAAACAATTGGGAATTAAATATGACTAAATTAAGAGATGTTATTACGCATTCAAAGAGGGTATGAAGATGCTTCCTGTTTTAAATAAAACAATACAACAGCATATAATTAGAACTACAATAGTTGTAGGGAAAATTGTAAAAATGGGGTCTATAATAGCTGATGCTACTTCTCATCATTGGTATGATATAATAGTAATGCTCCTTTCAATGTGGAATTGCTATATGGCATACAAAATATTCTGTAGGAAACCAAAAGTACTGATGGTGACCTATGGAAGTGGAAAATAATTCCCGTGCTCAAGGACCGATTGTGATACTTATGTGATATGAATGATGTATGATTGATATTAGAAAAGGTATCCAGATGGTAGGTAGGTGATCACGGGTCTTATTATTCCTTTTCAAAAGTATTCAGTACAACATTACCAGTGGCTGGGGATTTGACCGCTGAATGACCTCTTTGAGTACATGATGAGGACATGCAGAAGGAATGTGAAAAACAACCATACAGCGCTTGCGTAACATGAGCAGAGCACGAGTTGGAATGTTCACTGTGCAGCTGTACAGCTTGTGTAAACATTACTTGTAGAAGTTGTAGTGCGCAGGACTAGATTCATATCTAGGAACAGTTTGTATATAACCGAGGGAATTTCCACTGGCGACTAGAGACGTTCCAGGAGACTTATGGACGCATATCTTCTGTGATGGAGTTTTACGGGATATTTCCTCCTCGCCAATCGAGTCCCCCGAAAGAGGAGTGATGCTACAATATCCGGTAATATATTGATGCTTATTTTCTCTATGAATAGATGATGTATTGATCATGTAATGTTAGACTAGTGCTGCTAAAATTCATGTGCAAATTTATATGTTAATTCATTAATATCTCTGATTTTAATAGAATAAAATACTATTGTTTTACTGAGCACAGACTTCATGTCTCTTGCCTAATTAGTATATTAGTGAGCGTTATGTATGTAAGGACCATAAGTCCATCATATTGACTCGGTAAGACAGGTCGTAATACGCTGATTGACACGGACCGTAGAAAATACACAAGAAAAATACGGCTGATGGGAACTACCCCACAGAGAATCACTGGTCCGTGTGCAATACGTTTTTTTAACGCCTCTCACTCGTCCGTATTCCTCTCTAGTGTGACGCCGGCCTTTGGGAAACTAGAGCATTTTTGTCGCGCCCCCTCGGCGGTCTGCAGATGGACTAAAAATTGAGGAAATCAATGGGAACAGTGCTCAAATGACACGGGAACAGCATGGGGAAGACCCCTGGAAACATTTCTGACTCCCAGGTCATGGCTGTGAACAATGTTGTCAGAGTCTTACGCCACTTTTACAGACTCACAATAAACCACACAAAAACAAAACCAAATTGTATTTTCCTGGGAAATATGTCAAGGAACATCCATTTCAGGGTAATAACTTGTATATAAGGCAAAATAAATAACCAAATACAAAAATGCTCCTCCACCACTTGGGCTATGTTCAAACTTAGCATTTTTGATGCGTTTTTCAACTTTAGCATTGCTTTCAACCAAGACAAATGCATTCACTGGGAAATGTAATTTTAAAATTTTACAACCTTATCTGACCATGTAGTGTGTGACAAATCATCAGACTCATCCTGTTTCATTTATGAAGGAGGGACTCTGAAAGTCACAAAGCCTATTTTTATAGGGTCATCAGGTGGCCTTTACTATTCTTAAAGGGCCATCAGTCAGCCCTCACTATTCTTAGAGAGCCATCAGCTGGCTATGCTTTGTTGTTCCCATTATTAAACATTGGGTCTCCTATACTCTTGATGCCTATGCAGAGAGTGGCAGGGCTGCCAAAAATTAGGACGCACCCCAATACCCCTTTGAACAGACATACAGTAGGGCCACCTGAAAGCAATGTTCCCATTATTAGGAAGTCGGTACTCCCATACTGTTTGCCTTTGGATTGAATGCAAGGCCTACCCTGCACCAAATTTAGACACACCCCAATACTCCTTTGAAGAGCCGTACAGGAGGGCCACCTGAAAGCAATGTTCCCATTATTAGGAAGTTGGTACTTCCATACTGTTTGCCTGTGCAATGAACGCAAGGCCTGCCCCAAATTTAGATGCACCCCAATACCCCTTTGAAGAGCCGTACAGGAGGGCCACCTGAAAGCAATGTTCCCATTATTAGGAAGTTGGTACTCCCTTACTGTTTACATATGCACTGAATTGCAGTGTTGAGGCTTAAGACCCAGCATTGGCGAATTGCAGTTTTGAGGCTGAAGACCCGGCATTGGTGAATTGCAATGTTGAGGCTGAAAACCCTGCAGTGGCTAATTGCAGTGTTGAGGCTGAAGACCGGCATTGGTGAATTGCAGTTTTGAGTCTGAAGACTCGGCAGTGGTGAATTGCAGTTTTGAGGCTGAAGACCCGGAATTGGCGAATTACAGGTTTGAGGCTGAAGACCCGGCATTGGCGAATTGCCGTTTTGAGGCTAAAGAACCTGCATTTGAGAATTACAGTGTTGAGCCTGAAGAGCCTGTGCCGTCCCAGAGGGTTCAGTTGCCACAGAGGTACTGCACCTCCTCCTGAGGTGTGGTACCCCACGATTCAGGTAAGGTGGAGACACCCGACCACACTCCAACACCTGCATCCCACACAACATAGTAGTGTAGCAAAGCACCCTTTGGTGGCTCCCTGCTTGGAACACGAAGCGTGCTGGGAGGCGGGTGGAGTCTAGTTTGCACTAAAAGAGCGGGAAGAGAATAGGATTTAGACAGTCAGTCACAGGAGTCTGACGAGGTCAGTCTGTGAAAGGAGATCCCCTGAGTGGGATGGATGAAGGAAGTGCTGCAGCCGACCTCAGTGATCTGGGTCCGCTGGCACAAGAAAGGAACATTGATAGAAAGCCTGACTCTCCATAAGAAGGGAAGAGTTAGTACGGAACGTGAGGAAAAGACGAGAACCAAGGATCAGGGTTAGAGGAGAACCCTTCCCAAGTTATAAGCGCAAGGCCGGGGTCCGGTCCCCGAGGTTGTATGGATACTAATGGTCCTGCAGCAGACACCGGAGGAATAGAAGTCATGACCACTTTACTCCCACATAAGATTTGGGGGCACAACAGCAACGTGTGTGAGCCGGGACAAGGTAGGAGTCCCCAAATCAGGCTACAGCTGTCTGCCGTACAAGTAGAATTCTTAGGAACATCTAACAGGAGGAACTCCAGTGTAACTCAGTACTGTGAGTACTTCACTAAAAGGTGCTAAGAGGGAGACGTTCAGAAAAGGCACATATGTTGGCGGAGTGTTGGAAAGGAGTACTTCATCTTGCCTGGAAGTTGGCTGAGCTCCTGACCCGGAGGACACGGCATGGATGCGGGCACCTGTACCACAACAGACTGATTAAAGCTTTGGAACTACATGCCCTGGTGTCCTCCACTTATTCCTGTGCCAACCTGCCTGACACTGCTACACCCCTCCTGTGCCTGACACTACACCATCTAAGTGTCACTTCACCTACTCTGCCCTTGGACTACAGCCCTGCCTGTGGAGGGCTATAACATCATTGCTGCACCACACCATCTGTCCCAGAGGAGCTGTTTGTAGCATCGGCTTAACATCTTCCTTGCCGAACACCACAGTTGGCGTCACGAATCACTTATAAACTTTCTCCACCATAAGCACACTGAAACGACCCCTTTTGCAATGGAGCCCCAGGGCCACGGACCAGGTCACTGCTGCCATGACAACTCCCGTTGAGAAGATCAACCAGCCCGGTACCGAGTATCCCACAGCCCTGGCGTATGAGGGTGCTCCAACTCTGCAGTGGAGAATTGCAGTGTTGAGGCTGAAGAATCTACAATGGAGAATTGCAATGTTGAGGCTTTCCTGATGGCGTTTGAAAGAATCATCAAGAGGGAGAAACTCCTGCCAGAGCAGTGGGCAGAGGTACTGGCACCATACTTAACAGGGGAACCCCAGAAATCATACTACAATTTACTGTAGCTTTGCAGGACGCTAAAGAGTATGGCAAGCTAAAAACGGAGATTCTTGCACTATTGGGGATAACAATGACTCTCAGGGCACAGCGGGTTCACCGTTGGGTGCATCACCAGGACACCTGGTTCACAAGTGGCTGCAGCCAGAGTCCTGTACACCTGCGCAGATGGTAGCACTCCCTGCTGAGGCTCATACAGACTTGGGTTGCCCATGGTGATCAACGGAATGCCGATGAACTTGTCAAACTGGAGATACCAGGGGATGGATGGTTCCATGGGAAAGCAGCCAAAACCATACTGGGGGTCCCAGCAGGGGGCGGAGGCCCAAAAGGGAGTGGGGTGCCCAAACTGTTTGCCTATGCAGTAAATTCCAGAGCCGCCACAAATTTTGGCGCACCCCAATACTCCTTGGAAGAGACGTGGAGGAGGGTCTCATAAAAAATGTTCCCATTATAGAGGAGTGGGTAATGTCCATACACTAATTGTATGGGCTGACAAACACTTACCCCAGGGGTATACATAAACATACTGTATAAAATTTTTTGTTACAGGCATCATAAACACCCTTTAAAAAAAATTATGTGGGTGTTGCATCACGTACCACGGTCACCCTGGTGATATAGTGGTGGTGAATGATGAGGATGAGGAGAAGGAGGAGGACAACAGCAAATAGCCAAAATCAGGAAGCTTATACCCATGTATGGATGTGAAGATGTGCATGGGAATAGACCTCCAAAAAAAAAGACACTGGATTTGAGTTTATGTTACGTTGCTATCATTCGGTGGTGTAGAGAAGTCTGGCCCAATCCACTAATGGGTTCATTTTTATAAGAGTCGGCCAGTTAGCATTTTCAGTTGATAGGCAGATGCGCTTATCAGTTATAATTCCACCAGCGGCACTAAAAACCTGCTCTGACAAAAAGCTAGCGGCAGGGCAGGCCAGGACCTCCAAGGGATACAGAGCCAGTTCATGACACGTGTCCAGCTTGGATACCCAATAATTATAAGGCACAGAGGAATCACGGAGGACATTGGTACAGTCAGCATGGTACTCCCTCAGCATCTTTCAAAACTTTGCACTCCCTGTGAGAGTACCCCACGCCTCAGGGCCAGTGAGATGGGAGGGTCTGAGAAAACTCTCCCAGAACTTTGCCAGTGTTCCCCTGCTTCTGCTGGATTAGAGTTGTGTCTCTCTCGCCTGTACTCCTTGGTTGTCCAACGAACTGTGACCTCTGCCGCCAGCAGTTTCAGATGGGAATTTTTTTAATAATTCCGCAATAAGGGCTCTCTGGTACTGCACCATTTTAGTACACATGTCTACCCCTGGAATAAGAGATGGAAAGTTCTCCTTGTAGTGTGGATCTAGAAGTGTCACCAACCAGTAATGACTGTCACCCAAAATTTTGAGAACGTGAAGGTCACTGGAAAGGCAGCGTAACATAAACTCAGCCATGCATTCCAGACTGTTAACAGGCAAGACTTCAGTGTCCTCACCAAGAGGACGACAGATCATGCTCTCCTACTCTTCCTCCTCCTCTCTGTCCTCAGGCCATCCAAGCTGACCAGACAGTATGACAGTTGTGCAGGTTGTACCGTCTATAGCGCATTAAAGTAGCTCCTGTACTTCCTCCTCCTCTTCCTACTCATCATCCCGATCCCCATTCGAATGAGATGAGGCTGGGCTGTGTGTAATCACCCTGTATGGTTCCTTGCTCCATCTCATTGTGCTACGCCTGCAATGCATCCTCTTTGATTGTGAGCAGAAAGCGTTTCAAACCACAGAGAAGCGGGATGGTGAAGCTAATTGTGGCATCATCGCCGCTCACCATCTTGGTGGAGTCTTCAAAGTTTTGGAGGATCCATGTCCAGTCCTGTGGTCTTATGTTTGGAGTCTGAACTGAATACCAACGGTCTTGTTAATGCTGGTAGTGAACAACTGCCCTCTTCTGCTCACAAATCCTTTCCAACATCTGCAGTGCAGAGTTCCAATGCTTGGGGACATCACACAACAGTCGATAAGCTGAAAGATGCAAATGCTGCTGAAGCACGGCAAGGGCGGCGGAACACATAGAGGACTTTCTAAACTGGGCACACAGGTGGCATACTTTGACAAGCAGATCCGGCAGCTCCGGGTAGGTTTTGAAAAACCGTTGAACAACGAGGTTAAGCACATGGGCCAGGCATGGTACGTGTGAGCCCACCTCGCCTCAGAGCCACCACCAGGTTCCAGCCATTGTCACACATGACCATGCCTGACAGTAGGTTCAGCAGTTCAGTCACCGATCTGCCTGCTCTTTCAGAGCTGTCTACAACACTTCAGCATTGTGCAGTTTGTCACTTAAGCATATTAGCTTCAGCACAGTCTGTTGCCGCTTGGCTGAGGCAGTTTTGCGGTGCTTCCAGCTTGTGATTGATGTGGTCATTTCGGAGATGGCGGCTGAAGAGCAGGAGGATGAGCAGGAGCTGTAGACTGTGGGGGCAACACTGATTCACCTAGGACCCAAAATCCTCGGCGTTGGGAGGACATGTTCCATCCCAAGGTCTGACTGGGTCCTGGCTTCCACTATGTTAACTCAGTGTGCCATCAGTGAGATGTACAACCCCTGCCTACAAGCACTTGTCCACATGTCTGTGGTTAGGTGGACGTTCCCAGTAACTGCATTGTTGAGGGCACGGTTAATGTTGTGGGACATGTGCTTGTGTAATGTGGGGACAGCACACCGGGAGAAATAATGATGGCTGAGGACCAAGTACCAACGGTAGTGGAAAGCTTCTGTCTCCACGAGCCTAAAAGGCAAGATTTTGAGCACAAGCAGCCGTGAAATGAGGGAAATTAGTACTGTGGCCTGTGGGGCATTGGCTGCATATTTGTGCTTGCGTTCCAAGGACAGGGGTATGGACAACTGAACGCTGCGCTGGGACAAGGACATGGATCTGCTTGATGATGGTGCTAGTTGAGTGTGTGCAATGGTAGGCGCAGGGCAGGAGGCATCTACACATGCACCATGGACAGGGGATTGGCTTGCATGCACAACAGTGGAAGAAGCAGTGGTGTCACCCGCAGACACTGTTCGTGGACCCTGTGGTTCGGCCCACAAAGTCAGGTGCTTTGCTGCTATGTGCCTGATCATGCTGATGGTGAGGCTGGTAGTTTTGCTACCCCTGCTGATGCTGGCATGGCAGGTGGTGCAAATTACCTTTTCAGGGTTATCGACAGAGTCTTTAAAAAACAATCAGACTGGGGAAGACCTAACAGTTGGACTGGCAACTTCCGTCGGGTTGGTGTTACGGGGAACGGTTGCCCGCCCACTGTCTGCGGTCACCACACTGCTTCTTCCTGCCTGTTGGGGTGCTACGCCTTCCTCCCCCTGCGTGCTGCTGTCCTCGCTCTGCATGTCCTCCTGCCAGCTTGGGTCAGTTACTAGATCTTCCACCACCTCGTCCTCCACTTTCACACCCTGCTCCTTTTCCTGAATTTCTGGCAACTGTGTCTCATCATCATCCACCTCTTGTGACATTTTCCCACCTTCGCCTTTGAGTGACTGTGGCTGCTCAAATATTTGGACATCGCTACATGCAATCTTGCCCCGCTTCAAGTGGACCGGGCGAGAGGTCAGAATCTACAGTATAAATGGAAAATGAACAGGTCTTCGGAGTGTCCAAGTATGGGATCAGTTGACTCCGGGCACTCGGCATGGTGGGAGGATCAGGGTGAGGAATGTGCGCTCCTGACTCACCGCTACTCAGACTTGACCGTGTGGAAGACATGTTGGTTGTGGTGGCGGCAAATTAACTGGAAGCAATATCCGCTATCCAACCAACAACCTTTTGACACTGCTCTGGGTTCAATAGTGGTGTGCTGCTGCGGTCCCCTAGTAATTGTGACAGGAAGGTCGGGCGAGAAGATGTGGGTGTTTGTTGTGGCACAATTTCAGCTTCGGCCTCGCCCTCGGCATGCACCATCACCATCATGTCCACTTCCCCATCCCTTGCCACGCATCTTGACCATTTTAAATGGAGTACAATATTTTCCATGTTCACTACAGATGGCTAAATTTGGAGCAAACTTATATGTAATCAGTGTGCAGGAAAACCACAGTTTAAAATATCTGGCCTGTAGGTAACAATTTTTTTTCAGCAAACTGGTGTCAATAGCTAGGCTAAATTACAGCAAAAAAATTGCAATGGAGGCCTGAAATAGTACAATTTTGAGCACACTATGATATGTGATTCATGTGACTGAGATAGAATGGAGTGGTAGGGATTGTAATTCAATTAGACTACCAAAGAATAACCCTACATAACTTAGATCCTGTATATAAAATATTTCCTTTAATGAATACTCTTAAAAAAGACAAACAACAATCACTGTGCAAGGAATCATTCTAGCTAAGTTCACCCTGCACAAAATATCCTGGACTCAATTTCTGCCTAAGAGCAGAGGTTGGCACCCTAGACAAATAAATGAGTATGGTGCGCCTGCTCCTCAACGGCTGTCCCTAAAACTCCTAAGTGACCCTATGCTGGTGATTCAAGCAACCACCCAAATGTTGAAGCATAGAGGAAAAGAGAATAGGGAATGCTGTATTAGGACTGATAACAAAGGCAGATAACCTAAAAAGGTATGTGCTGGAAAAGGTGAACACTATCACATTGATAAAGTGACATGTGCATAAAAGAGAGTACCTCACTATGCTGTTCCCTGCTGATAAAAGTCCTGCTTGTCAGCGGAGGTTGCCACCCTACTTGTCAGCGAAATTGGCTCCCCCGCTCAATGACGGCTATCCCTGCATAGTCCCTTATGATGAGCAAACTAGCTCACAGGCTAGCTTCATAGCATACTATAAAGGCAGGTCCTAAAACATATATAACCAAGAATAGATGAATGTTCAAAGGCGCATGAAAAATATAATATGATGATAGCAAACAGGAGAGGTTCTTATGGCTTACATGTTTTTAGAAACCTCTATACGTTTGACCATTGTGGATCATCTGGAGGTTAGATATGTTGATGCCCAACATATCTAACCTCCTGATATGTTGGGCTTCAGGAGGGCAAAGTCTTATGGGCATAGCACTCACTGGGGAAATGCTGATGATAAGACACAGTTCATACCAGGGCTGGCAGTCACTAGAAAAGAGTCCGGAAGCAGTGCAGAGCTACGAGTCCAGAAACAGTCAAATAAACTGGCACTGGATACCAAACAAGATTCGCTGTAGCAGGCTGAGCTTACGTGTCCTAGCAGGCAGGAGAAGAATGCAGAGTAACACAGGCAAAACAGCTTTTAGCACGAGCCCCACTGTGAGCTGGGAAGGTTTGTTGAGAAGGCGCCATCTTGGAAAAGGGCAAAGAGTACCACAGATGAAACAGGGAATCCCCAGAGTCCTGACAGTAGGGTGGCAACTTCCGCTGACAGGCAGGACTTTTATCAGCAGGGAACAGCATAGCAAGTTACTTTCTGTTATGCCCATGTCACTTTATCAATGTGATAGTGTTCACCTTTTCCAGCACATACCTTTTTAGGTTATCTGCCTTTGTTATCAGTCCTCATATAGCATTCCACATTCTCTTTTCCTCTATGCTTCAACATTTGGGTGGTTGCTTGAATCACCAGCATAGGGTCATTTTGGAGTTTTAGGGACAACAGCCCAGGAGAGAGGGTGCCATACTCGTCTATTTGTCTAGGGTGCCAACCTCTGCTGTTAGGAAGAGGTTGAGTCCAGGATATTTTGTGCAGGTTGAACTTAGCTAGCACAGTTACTTGCATGTTGATTGTTGTTTGTCTTTTTTCAGAGTACCCATTAAGGCTGCGTTCACACGTCGCGTTTTTTTCGTGAAAACGCGAAAAATAAGCATCCCATGCAATCCTATGGAATTCCGCAATGCTGTGCTAATGCTGCGGTTTTTTCCGTTACGGAATCGCTTCGCGGTAAAAAACGCAGCATGCTCATTAATTTAGCGGAATCGCGGCGATTCCGCCCACATAGGAATGCATTGTTCTGCTTACTTTCTGCATGTGTCTGTGCCCACCATGCGAAAAGCAAGCAGAACATTTGCGGATGGTACCCACGGTCCGGAGGATAGGAGACTGTCCTTCGGGCTGTGGGTACCATATCCCTGTAAAAAATAATAAAAAAAATAAAAAATATTGTTATTCTCACCTTCCGGCGTCCTGCGCAGCCTTCCCGCCTCTCTCCACGCTCCCGGCATCTTCCGGTCCCAGTAATCCTTTGCGAGAATGACCGCGATGATGTCGCGGTCTCGCGGGAGTGCGACGTCTTGCAGTCATTCGCGATGATGTCGCGGGAGCGCGACGTCTCGCGGTCATTCACGCAAAGGATTACTGGGACCGGAAGATGCCGGGAGCGTGGAGAGAGGCGGAAAGGCTGCGCGGGACGCCGGAAGGTAAGAATAACAATATTTTTTATTTTTTTTATTATTTTTTACATCCTATCTTTTAGGATAGGCAGCATCAGTAGTAAAAAGTTGGTCACACTCGTCAAACACTGAGTTTGACGAGTGTGACCAACCTGTCAATCAGTTCTCCAAGCGATGCTTCAGATCGCTTGGAAAACGCTAGCATTCTGCAAGCTAATTACGCTTGCAAATCACTCATTTTTCCGCGGGAAAATCATGGGAATTTAAAATGCGATTTTCCCGCCGAATGGAATTCCAGAATTCTCGCGGTAACTTCCGGGGTAATTCAGCTACATGTGAACTTAGCCTAAAGGTTATATTTTATATATCTAAGTTATGTAGGGTTATTCTTTGGGAGTCTAGTGTGATGGAGATACCCACTTTAAAATATCTGGCCTGTACTTATTTTTTTCAACAAAACTGGTGTCAATAACTAGGCTAAGACACAGCAAAAAAATGCAATGACTGCTTGTAATGGCATAATTTTGAGAACACTGATATGTGATCCATGTGATGGAGATAACCCTCTTTAAAATATCTGGCCAGGCCTTTTTTTGGCAACAAACTGATCTCAATAATTAGGCTAAGACACAGCAAAAAAATTCAATGGAGGCCTGAATGGCACAATTTTGAGCGCACTGTTTTGTTTCTATCTGAACCTATGGAGGTGGGAGTCACTGATCTCCAGGAGAAAGAGAGGAAATGGCTGCATGATGCAAATCTGTGTTTTTATTGCGGAGATCCCGGACATTGGAAAAATTACTGCCCCTCATGTCCACCGACTAACAAGCGGCTGAGTTTGTGTGATCATCGTGGAGGTCACCCAGTCTCTCAGGTACCTTTTTCTTAATTTTCAAAGATACTGTTAAAGGTGGAACTTGGTGTTGAGAACGGCTTTTTCCATACTTCGGCTTTTGTAGACTGTGGGTCATCCCTGAACCTGATTGACTTTAAGCTGGTGGCCCACTGTAGATTAGGGACAGTTAGGTTGGAGACTCCCTTAAAAATTGTGGCTATTGACTCTACATCTCTCACTAAGGATGGTCTCCATTTCATTGCTAAAGAATTCACCCTCAGGGTGCGGGTCCTACACCAGGAGCGCATGTCATGCTTTGTTTTGGATAACCTCCCTGCTGGCCTGGTGTTAGGGTTTCCCTGGTTGCAACAGCATAACCCGGTTATTGACTGGGGTCCCGGGATAGTGTTAAATGGGGACCTTGTTGTTCTGAAAATTGTCTTGCTACTGTGTCTATGTCATCCGTCAGTCTGGAGGGTATTCCAGAGTACCTGAAGGACTATGAGGATGTGTTCTCCGAAAAGGAGGTTGAGGTTCTACCACCACACCGTCCATTCGATTGTGCCGTTGATCTTGGTCCCGGTGCCAAATTGCCCAAAGCCCGTGTGTACAATCTCTCCAGCCCTGAGTGGGCTGCTATGAAGGAGTATATCTCTGAAAGCCTCCGTAAAGGGCATATTCGGCCATCTGTCTCTCCCATGGCAGTGGGGTTCTTTTTTGTTAAAAAAAAAAAAAGGATGGTGGTTTACGCCCATGCCTCGATTTTCGAGAAATGAATAAGATCACCATAAGAAACACTTATCCTCTCCCACTGATACCTGATTTGCACAATCAATTGTCGGGGGCCAGGTGGTTCTCTAAGTTGGACCTCAGGGGAGCATACAATCTCATCCATATGCGAGAGGGGGATGAGTGGAAAACTGCGTTTCTCACCTCTGAGGGTCTGTTTGAAAACTTAGTTATCCCATTTGGTTTAACTAACGCACCAGCGGTATTCCAGAATTTCATTAACCATGCTTTTTCTGACTTTATTGGACGCTTTGTGGTAGTTTATCTTGATGATTTACTCATATATTCTTCTGATAGACAAAGTCACATGGGTCATTTTTGTGCGGTTCTCCAGAGGCTCAAGGAGAACTCACTCTTTGCCAAACTGGAGAAGTGTTCATTTTTTACTCAAGAATTGTTCTTTCTAGGGGTCATTTTGTCCACTGAGGGGTTTCGTATGGACCCTAGGAAGGTACAGACCATTGTGGATTGGGTGCAACCCAGAGATCTCAAGGGTCTTCAGCGATTTCTGTTTTTCGCCAATTACTATAGAAAATTCGTCAAGGGGTTTTCTCAAGTGATCAAACCCCTCACTGATCTCACTCGCAAGGGGGCTGATCTCAAAAACTGGTCAGCTCCAGCTGTGGCGGCGTTTTCTTCGTTAAAAAAAGTTTTCATGACTACCCCTGTACTGGTTCAACCTGATTTGTCTAAACCATTTATCATAGAGGTGGACGCCTCTGAGGTGGGAGTGGGGGCTGTGTTGTCCCAGGGCCCCACCACATTAACTAACTTAACACCCTGTATCTTC
The DNA here is from genome assembly GCF_039654945.1 of Dendrobates tinctorius. Taxonomy (NCBI): domain Eukaryota; kingdom Metazoa; phylum Chordata; class Amphibia; order Anura; family Dendrobatidae; genus Dendrobates; species Dendrobates tinctorius. Next base: position 79,223,562 of record NW_027361690.1, read on the forward strand.
TTTTCCAAAAAATTTTCCTCTGCTGAGAGGAATTATGATGTGGGTAACCAGGAGTTTTTGGCCATTAAATTGGTGTTTGAAGAATGGAGGCATTTTTTGGAGGGGCCTGTCCATTGTATCACTGTCATTACAGATCACACAGACTACATCGAGTCCGCCAAACGTTTAACTTCGAGACAGGCAAGATGGTCACTTTTTTTTCCCGATTTCAGTTTTCTATCACTTTTAGACCATGGTCCAAGAATGTGAAGGTGGATGCCTTGTCTCGCAGCCTAGATCCAGTATCACCTCCTGAGCCTGCTTCCTCCATTCTTCAGCCTGGGTGGTGGTGGCTGTGGTGTCCCCGAGATTGGAAAAGGAGATTTGTGAGGCCCAATCTCTTGCTCCATTGTCCATACCTGAAAATAAGCTCTTTGTGCCTGTCCAGTATCGGTTAAGGGTGCTTCGGGAGTTCCACGACTCGGCTCTGAGTGGGCATCCTGGAATCTCAGCCACTCATAAAGCCATCACTAGGCTGTTCTGGTGGCCCTCATTGACTTCTGATGTCACTGGGTTTGTGTCCTTCTGTGAAACTTGTGCCCATGCCAAAACCTCCCACAACCATCTGGGGAATTGGTGCCACTGCCAATTCCGGATAGACCCATCCAGAACGCATCTGTCCATGGATTTTATCACAGATCCCCCCCCTAATGGCAAAACCATGATCTGGGTAGTTGTTGATAGATTCAGTAAACAAGCACATTTTGTACCATTAACGGGCCTCCATAATGCTGAGACTCTATCTAAACTATTCATTGAGCATGTGATCCAGTTGCATGGTGTGCCTGTCAGTGTGGTGTCTGATAGAGGAGTGCAATTCGTGGAAAATTCTGGAGGGCTTTTTGTAATAGGCTGGACATCAGTCTGATCTTTTCTTCGGCCTGCCATCCCAAGACCAACGATCAGACTGAAAGGACCATTCAGTCTTTGGAGAAGATTTTTCGGTGTCTTGTCATGTCTAGACAGGATGATTGGTGCACTACGATACCTATAGCGGAATTTGTTTTTATTAATCGTGTCAATCAGTCCACTGGTACTTCTCCATTATTCTGCAGCTATGGGTTTCACCCTCATTCCCTCATTTTGATGCGTTTTCCCGGCTGGATTCGGGGTGTACAAGGGCTGATTCGGCCTTTCTGCGGTTGGGGGAGGTCTGGAGGGAGGTTCAGAGAAACATTGAGGAGGCTCAGGGCAAATACACATTTTTTGCGGTTAAACGACGTTCTGTGGGGCCGGATTATCAGGTGGGGGATAAGGTATGGTTATTCACGAAAATTATAAAGCTGAGAATTCTCTCTGCTAATTTGGGTCCCAAGTTTATTGGTCCGTATGAAATTTTAGAGGTGATTAATCCGGTGGCCTTTCGCCTGCGTTTGCCTCCATCTTTTGCGGATCCCCAATGTGTTCCAGAAGGTGTTTCTGAAGCCGTCTGTGCCTTCCTCTGGTGAGTCTCCCTCACACCTGCCTCCTGTTGTGGTAGATGGCCAGAACGAGTATGAGGTGGAACAGGTGGTGGATTCTCGTATGTTCTGCCGTTCACTTCAGTACTTGGTCCATTGGAAAGGGTACGGTCCTGAGGACCGGTCATGGGTGCCGGCACATTTGTACCATGCGGATCGGTTGGTCCGGGCCTTTCACACTTGTCATCCAGGGAAGCCTGGGGGTCCTCTGGCCCCCCATTGAGAGGGGGTACTGTCATGGTCCAGTCCGGAGTTTATTTTTTGCTTTCCTTTCTCTGGACTGGTCATGCGGGGGTTAGAATCATAGAATCATAGAATCATAGAATCGTAGAGTTGGAAGGGACCTCCTGGGCCATCTGGTCCAACCCCCTGCTCAAAGCAGGATTCGCTAAATCATCCCAGTCAGATGTCTGTCCAGCCTCTGTTTGAAGACTTCCATTGAAGGAGAACTCACCACTTCTCATGGCAGCCTGTTCCACTCATTGATCACTCTAACTGTCAAAAAGTTTTTTCTAATATCTAATCTGTGTCTCCTCCCATTCAGTTTCATCCCATTGCTTCTAGTCTTTCCTTGTGCAAATGAGAATAAAGTTGATCCTTCTACAATGTGACAGCCCTTTAGATATTTGTAGACAGCTATTAAGTCTCCTCTCAGTCTTCTCTTTTGCAAACTAAACATTCCTAAATCCTGCAACCTTTCCTCATAAGACAGGGTTTGCAGACCGGTCACCATTCTGGTCGCTCTTTTCTGAACTTGCTCCAGTTTGTTGATGTCTTTTTTAAAATGTGGTGCCCAAAACTGGACACAATATTCCAGATGAGGTCTGACCAAAGAGGAGTAGAGGGAAATAATGACTTCACGTGATCTAGACTGTATGCTTCTGTTAATACATCCTAGAATTGCATTTGCCTTTTTTGCTGCTGCATCACACTGTTGACTCATATTCAGTCTGTGATCTATTAGTATACCCAAGTCTTTTTCACATGTGCTGTCACTTAGCCCTATTCCTGCCATTCTATATATGCTTTTTTCATTTTTATTGCCCAGATGTAGTACTTTGCATTTCTCCCTGTTAAAAACCATTCTGTTAGTTGCTGCCCACTTCTCCAGTTTATTTAAATCTTTTTGAATCCTCTCTCTCTCTTCTCTAGTATTAGCTATCCCTCCTAGCTTTGTGTCATCAGCAAATTTAATCAGTTTACCCTCAATTCCTTCATCTAAATCGTTGATAAAGATGTTGAACAATACGGGGCCCAGGACAGAGCCCTGTGGTACCCCACTTGAGACATTCTTCCAACTGGATGTGCAGCCATTTATGACCACTCTTTGGGTCCAATCACTAAGCCACTAACAGTTGCCTTGTCCATTCCATACTTAGTCATTTTTTCAATAAGGATTGTATGAGAGACTTTGTCAAATGCTTTGCTGAAGTCAAGATATACTATATCTACAGCATTTCCTTGATCCACCCAATCAGTGATACCGTCATAGAAGGAAATTAAGTTAGTCTGACATGACATATTAGTTACAAACCCATGTTGACTCTGTTTAATCACTTCATTCTTATCCAGGTATTGACATACATGTTGTTTAATAATTTGTTCAAAGATCTTTCCTGGTATAGAAGTCAGACTCACCGGCCTATAGTTGCCTGGGTCCACCTTCTTCCCCTTTTTGAAGATAGGAACAACATTTGCTCTTCTCCAGTCTTCTGGTACTTCTCCTGTTCTCCAAGAATTTTCAAAGATTATGGAGAGGGGTTCAAAAATTTCTTCTGCTATCTCCTTCAGTACTCTGGGGTGTAATTCATCTGGACCTGGAGACTTGAATTCATTTAGGTTAGCTAAGTGTTTCCTCACTATCTTTCTGTTTATAGATATCCTGGATTCTTCTATTCCCTTAATAGGACAATGAATAACAGTTGATGTTACATTTCCTTTCTGAGAGAAAACAGATGCAAAATAGGAATTTAAAAGTTCAGCCTTCTCAACATCCTGTCTTACCATTTCATCATTTTCATCCTGTAAAAATCCTATAGCATCTTTGACTTTTCTTTTACTTTTGACGTATCCCCAAAATCCTTTATTATTGCTTTTGACATCTCTTGCAAGCCTCAATTCATTTTCAGCTTTAGATAATCTGATTTGTGCCCTGCAGGTTCTGCAGACAGCATTATATTCTTCTTTAGAAATGCCACCCTCTTTCCATTTTATAAACATTTTTTTCTTCCTTTTTAGCATGTGCTTAAGTTCTGTGTTCATCCATCCTGGTTTCCTTAAATGCTTCCTATTCTTCCCTCTTTTCGGAATTGTTAACAACTGTGCTTTGAGAATTTCATTTTTCAAGATTTCCCATCCTTCCTGGACATTTTTGTCTTTAAGGATATCCAGCCATTGGATCCCTCCAATTCTCTTTCTGAATCCCTTAAAATCTGCCTTTCTGAAATCTAACCTTGACGTCTGAGTCTTCACAGGTCTTCCGCCTCTAGTTATCCAAAATTCTAAAATAGCATGGTCGCTACCTCCTAGGGTCCCAGCCACTATTACCTCCTCAACCATTTCCTCCCTGTTTATAAGGATTAGATCCAAGGTAGCAGTTCCCCTTGTTTTCTCCCTTACCTTTTGGAAGATAAAGTTGTCAGCAAGAGAGGATAAGAATTTCCTTGACCTGTTAGTTTTGCCTGAGAGAGATTCCCAACAAATGTCTGGATAGTTGAAATCTCCCATGACAACTATGTCATATTTTTTGGAGAACTTGGCCATTTGATGCATAAAGAGTTCATCCATATCTTCAGCTTGCACAGGCGGCCTGTAGTAAATGCCTACAATGGTGTCCTTTCCATTGTTCTGTCCTTGTATTCTTACCCAAACAGTTTCCACAGAACTCCCAGTCTCTGAAGCTTCAATCTCTGTGCAGATATACGCGTTTCTAACATACAATGCGACACCCCCTCCTCGTTTATCAAGTCTGTTTCTTGCAAATAAGTTGTATCCTTCTAGTCTTGTATTCCAATCATGTGTATTGTCCCACCAAGTTTCAGTGATTCCAATGACATCATATTTCTTTTCCTGTGTTAGTAGTTCCAATTCTCCTTGTTTGTTGCCCATGCTTTGTGCATTAGTATAGAAACATTTTAGTTTGTGATTGGTTTCTCTTTCTCCAATATTTTTATTAATTAGATTCTTTTGTCTTTGTTCTTCCTTTCCACTTCTAATAGCAGAGTTCTCAATAGCATTTGTCAGATGTATGGCTTTTTCTGGTCTTTTGCTTCCCTTCCCATGTTGTTCTAGTTTAAAGCTCTCCTTACAAGTGTAGCAAGGCGACTTCCAAATACATGCTTTCCAGTCTTCGTAAGGTGCACCCCATCTCTAGCAAGTAGTCCATTGTATAAGTAGTTCACTCCGTGATCCAGAAATCCAAATCGTTGCTGACGGCACCATCGACGTAGCCAGTTGTTCACCTGCAGAATCTTATTCCACCTCCTTGTTCCATGGCCATCCACTGGGAGGATGGAAGAGAAGACCACCTGCGCTCCCAGTTCTTTCACTTTCTTGCCTAAGTCTTCAAAGTCTCTGCAGATGGTTTCCAGGTCGTTTCTTGCGGTGTCATTTGTCCCCACATGTAGTAGCAGGAATGGGTAGTCATCTGTAGGTCTGAAGAGTCCTGATATCCTGTCAGACACATCTTTAATTTTTGCACCTGGAAGACAGCACATTTCTCTTGAAGTTATATCCGGTCTGCAGATAGCGGCCTCTGTTCCTCTCAACAGGGAATCCCCCATGACCACCACTCTCCGTTTCTTCTTCACAACATTTTTCTTTCTCCATCCAAGAGGACTCTGAAGGCGTACAAGGTTGCTGTTTGTTGGCAAAGTCTTATCCTGATGTATTTCTTCATCGTTTTCCTGCGTGAGAGCCTGGTACTGGTTTCTGAGCAGTATGGGTGCTGACTGCCTCCTGATCCTCCTGCTTCTCTGGGTCACATGTCTCCATTCCTCTGTTTCTTCAGGTGCACTTCGAATTTCTTCTCTTTCTGTAACATGAAGAGATAATTCTGCTCTGTCCAAGAACTCTTCACCTTCCTTAATGATCTTCAACGTAGCTAACCTCTCTTCGAGATTTTGCAACTTTTCCTCCAACAGGGACACAAGCTTGCATTTGTGGCATGTGAAGTTTGGCTTTTCCACTGGTAAATCTGTGAACATGTAGCAAGAAATGCAGCTCACCAAATGGCTCCTGGCCTCTTCCATCTTGAGATTTCTTAAAAACGATGAAAGATGAGCCAAAATTTTCCGATTTCCTCTTTTCAGCTGCAACGGCCAAAACCCAGAGATCGTTGAGCTCGCGGAGACTCTTCACTTATCCCAGAAGGCACTGGGAATATGCAAATGATCTCCTCAAGACTCTTCCCCTGGGTTAATCTCCTCGGCCTCATTCTGGAGCTAGATGGGCTTTTTCAGTCCGTCACAGCCTGCTGACCAGTGTTAATGATAGCTCAAGCTTCCAGTTTAGAGCCTCTGACCCTTGTACCTTAGTGATCCTCCTGCCTTTGACTTGTATCCATGTGTATGACCTGGACTGATCTCTGACACCATCTCTTAGTATCCGTCTCTGCTGCTACGTTCTCTGTCTGGCTTTTGAATCACCGGCTTGTAACCCGACCACGTCTTCCGTCTCTCGTTTTTGGACCCCGCTCTCATGTTTGGCTTTTTGACCCTTGGCTTAGTATTTTGACTACGTGTATTGCTAATGTCAGGAGCCCCGCACTACACTTGCTCACTGAGCCAGTGCGGGTGTCCTGAGTACAAAAACAGTGCTCAAAGATACCTGTTGAGCAGGGCAGCATAGATGACGATGCATGCTTCAGAGTATCAGGACCTGAAGCATGTGACTGCTGGAGGCGTGGCCTAAGCTCCACAGATCTAGGAGCTGCAGGGAAACTCCTAGAAAGGTAACTACAGGACAATGTTACCAAGGGGCATAGACAGAGACAGAAACCAGATGAAGCCAGGGTCAAAGCACAAGATAGCAATACAGTACCAAAGGGTTAGACAGAATGGATAGTCAGGACGTAGCAATAGATCCAAAAACCAGAACGGGCAATAGATGGTACAATAGGGGTGAACTGTAATGGAGTAACGATAACCAAGCTAGGAGGTCAGAACCGGAGAAGACAATAGTACCAAAGCGAGAGATGGAGTACAGAGTGAGGGAACAGGCCGGGTCATACACGGGAAGCACACAAGCAACACAGAATACACGCACACCAGGGGTCAGACACACCATAACAACAGTATAGCTGACAGAGAACCCTGGTAAAGAGTGAGTATAAATACCCCTCCGACATCCAGAAAGAGGCCACGAACACTTAACCCTGTGAGTGCAGGGCAAGAACCCTGTTCAAACCATGACAGCTGCTACTTCTGGTACGTCTGCTCTTGATCGTTTCTGACTCAGTTGCTCTGACTATTCTCTCATTACCTGTGACACCTGTGTGGTTGCTCAGTGTTACTACGCTTAGTGTGTCTCTCTTCCCTCACCAGCTCCCCCTGGTGGAGGTTCCACAACATAAAATAGCTGGATTTTTACACTGTAATATAGAAAGGATCTGGCTGTATTCTGCAGTGCCAACAAGCAAATGAAGCAGAAAAACAGTGTGCTCTGGATTGCTTTTAAAGAAAATAATCAACATTAAGATCCAAAAAAAAAAATATTCCTGGCCCCTGATACCTGGGACTATGTATATAAATATCTGTAATAGGCAGCAGCAGACAGTACTGGAATGGACCCTCTTGCTATATGCAATGAAGTCTGCCACATACACTGCCTGCCTGCCTAGCACTGATATCTACTGATATCTACAGTATATACCAACATACACTGACTGCCTGCCTAGCACTGATATTTATAGACACCTTGATTAGGCCCCAGAAGGACTGTTGGTTGAGATGGATTTGTGAATTACAGATGGTATACCCACACTAACTAATAAAATTGAAAATCTCTCCCTATCTCAGCAGCAACTCTCCCTACACTGCCTAAGTCCACGTTTTCGCTCATCACTATTTGTAATAAAAACAGATGGCCCCCTTTAAGATTTCATGTTGAAAGACACATGAAATATTGTTGATTGTAGTATGCCAAATAAATGTATGGCATTACCATTTACAATTTATGATATTTATCCAGCACTTTTTTTTTTTTTAGAAAATACAAGTAAAACAATTGTAGAGAGTTACGGACACTCTATTGTACATTTACAAAAATCTCTTTAAGGCTTACATGCAAAATGTCTCATTTCTCCTTCCCCTCAGCATCCTCCAGCCCTTTTGTCTACAGGTACAGACAAGATTCTCACTTTTCCTATCATACAATATTCCCCATATGTTTCCTTTTTCCTAATAGTCATGTCCACTTCCATTTTATTGTACGTGCCGGGTAAAAATGAGTTCTCCTTAATTGCCTTTGCCTGATTTTCTATCTTTTTCTTGCCATCCCAGGAGATGTCTCAATTAGCGTTTCTTCTCCGACTACCTTGTCACTTCTCACCTAGAAGGTGGGTCTGGCTCAGGCTAAATCCATGCCGAAAATAAATGAGCTAGCATTCTTGGAAGGTGGTATGATTTTACGAACTGGTGCTCTTTTAATAGATGATAAATGCACTGGAAAGGACCCTTATTAATGCAGCAAGATTTGATTTGTTTGGCAGGCGAGTAGTGTGCCTTCATTACAGTGGGATTCAGTTTTCAGATGCCATGCTTCCCTACAGCAATTGAGTACAGGCTAATTAGCATTGCCTTGGTCAGAAACTAAGAATTAACTGTTGTCTTCAAGGCCAGTGCTCATGGATATAATTTGCTTTTGTCTACAATTACATTTGTAGGTAATTATAGAGACCTTTAGGATAGCTACTTACTAAAGGATTTTTTTTTTGTTAATAAAATGTTGAACGACACTTTGCAATATCTAAACATTCTGGCACAAGTGTTGTGTGAATCATCTTCCCACATCGGAGGCAAAGGTCAAGATATTTCACCAAGAGCCATTAATTAGTATAATACCAAGCAATTAAAATCGACATTAAAATTGGACAAATTTAGAAAAGGAGTGTTAAAACTTTTATCACCTTACATACTAGAGGTTTTTGTTATTATTAAAGCAGCTGCAATATAAACGGAATTGATATTCACAGAGGTTAAAAAGCAAGCTTAAAGGCTCATAAAGTATTATTTTCAGATTGTAACTGTTTAGTATTAGCGGGATATTGAAATTATACTTGGGTGTGGTTTCACACATAGAATTTTTTAGTAGAAACATCACATTTTTGCCGATATATTCTGACATATTTTGATACATTTTTTTGTGGCTTTTGTGATTGTTTATACAACTACAATAGAAATGGAACTGATACTCAGAAAGGTTAAAAGCTAGTTTAAAAGCATATAAAATCTTATTTTCAGATGCTAATGGGTTGGTATAAGTAGTATTTTGAGGTTGTACTTAGGGTGGTCTAACACATAGCATTTTTTGCAGTGCTTTCCCAGGCAATTTTTTATCCATAACTAGGATGCGGGTGTGGGGCTCCTCAGACTCCGTTTCTTGGCTGTCTCTATTTAACAGTACTCACATGAAGAGATTTCATCAGCTAGCTTGACTTGACTGCAGAGGCATGTATGAAGATTCCAGAATAAGGTTTATTTTCAAGCTGAATTCCTGTAGTTATGCATAATTACTAGTGTTGAGCATTCCGATACTGCGAATATTCGCGGTATCGGAATTCCGATACTCAGTTCCGATACTTTTTGCATATCGAATACCGGAATCGGAAGTTCCCATAATGCTATGAGCCAGTTTGATATGTTTCAGCCAATGATGAATCCTAAGAAGTGTGGGCACATCCTGTTAGGCATGTAGGCATGTTAACTAATGGCATGGCTGTGATTGGCTGCTGAAATGATGTCATGATGCACTATAAAAGCCGCCGCCACCATTTTGGGCTCACTCTGCTGTGAATTCAGTTAGGGACAGGACGCTGCTGTTCAAGACTCTGAGGGACAGTTAGAGATATCGATTAGCTATATTGTGCTTTACCCAGGCTAATTTAGCAACCACTGTGTGAAGCTTTCTTTTGCCTTGCAGCGCTGTTCACAGCTGTCTGCAAGGTCTGTGTGTGTGAGTGCAGCTCACGCTGTAGTGTTCTGCAGCCACCTCTGGTTGTAGTCCGCTCAGCATGCGTCACTGCCTCATACATAGTCCTTTTTTTGTTTTATTGCTGCTCATTTTTCCAGATTTTTCCTATTAGTGTGCTTCCATCCATATCCATCTACATTGGTTGCAAACACTATAGGAGTAGATAGCGGAGCCTTTCTGCAGCCTTTCAGTGCTAGTGCCCAGTTCTCTGCACTGTTCACGGCTGTCTGTGAGGTCTCTGTGTGTGAGTGCAGCTCTCGCTGTAGTGTGTTCTGCAGCCACCTCTGGTTGTAGTCCGCTCAGCGTGCGTCACTGCCTCATACATTGTCCCTTTTTGCTGTAGTGCTGCTTATTTTTCCTGAATTTCTCCTAATAGTGTGCTTCCATCCGTATCCAGCTAGATTGGTTGCAAACACTATATAGGAGTAGATAGAGGAGCCTTTCTGCTGGCTTGTGCCCTGCAGCCCCAGCCAGATTAGTATTAGCCTATTTTTTGTAGCCTCATCTATTGCATTGTAGGTTACCTTCCTGCATTGTAATACCGTGTTTCCCCGAAAGTAGGACCCCCCCCGAAAGTAAGACAGGGTGGGGGTTACGGGGGGGTCCTTCAATGTAAGGCCTCCCCCGAATGTAAGGCAGGGTTGGGGGCCGCTGTGAAATGTAAGGCCCTTACCTTTGGGCCACCGCTGTCCCCCATTGGGTCCCCAGGCTCCAGAGGTGTCCTCAGGTGCAGCTGGGCGGGTCCAGCGCTCATGGGGTTAACTCGCCGTGTTAACCCCGCAATCCGCCCAGCTCAACAGCTCATTGGCCGCCCCTGTTCCCCACGTCACCGCCGGCCCCCGGCTCGAGCACTGATTGGTCCAGCAGCTCGGGCTGTGATTGGCCTCCCCAGCCCCACGTCACCGCTGTTTCCCTGCTGATTGGCACAGCGTTCCCTGCAGCACAGGCCTTCCGCACCCACAGCCGCACCGCAGAGGAAAACGTCCAGCATTTAAAAACCAAGTAGGGAAACATGTACTGTATAGAGTATGGGGCTGTGTGCAGTGGGATACGGCACTGTTATGGGGTGTGGGGCTGTGTGCAGTGGGATACGGCACTGTTATGGGGTGTGGGGCTGTGTGCAGTGGGATACGGCACTGTTATGGGGTGTGGGGCTGTGTGCAGTGGGATACGGCACTGTTATGGGGTATAACAGCATGTTAATAAATGTTAATTTATTGGTTAAAAAGAAATTGTCATTTTTTTTTCGGCTGTAAGACCTCCCCCGAAAGTAAGACAGGGTGGGACTTTTTGGGGTAAAATTAATGTAAGACAGGGTCTTACTTTCGGGGAAACACGGTAGCTACAAAAAGTTTGTGATACTATCGCTTTTACATCTTTGGTCACATCCTTTTTTTTGTGAAAAAAACATGTAAAAAAAGTTCACCAAACACTCCACTTTACAGTTGTATAGGCCACATTAGCTCATATTAAAGTGTAGTCCACATTTTATAAAATTAGTGTTTCTTATACTGTTAGCAGCTGTTCAGGAATAAGCACACTAAGCCCTTAGTACTTTTCTCCCTATCTTTATCAGTCTACCAAGATGAAGAAGGCAGGGAGCAAGGCACGTGGTCGTGGGCATGGAGTTTCAGCAGGGATAGGACATGGGGATTCTGTGCCTGCTGCGGGCACCAGTGACTCAGCATCCCCCAGTTTTCACAGGGAACAGTCCTTTATGCGCAGCTTTGTAGGAGCTCACCGTACCCCACTGCTGCGGGAGGAACAAATTGAAACCGTTGTCGGATGGATGGCAGCTAACGCATCGACTTCAATTACTTCCACATCCTCTCAGGTCCAGAACACTGAAGAGCAACCATCTGTCTCTTCACCACCTGCCAAATTGCCCAAGGCAGTCAGAGAGCCCTGGACAGGAGCCATCTCTACTTCTGTTCTCTGAATCTCTTGGCTTGGAAACAGGGGGCCAGCCAAGCAGCATTCTAGAATGTGAAGAAGAGGCAGTATGCAGTGATGCGCAACAGCTTTGTCTCTCTGAATCTGAAGAGGCGGGTGGGCCAGTGCCTATGGTCAGCACACCTCAGTACGCATCTGATGATGAGACTCAGGTGCCACTTTCTGGTGCGTACTGTGCTGGCGAGACTACCCAGGAGAAGCAGGTGTTTGAAGAGGGTTGTGTAGATGATGAGGTCCTTTACTCATCATGGCGTGAGGAACAGGAAGGTGGTGGGAGCAGCTCTGAGGAAGAGATTCCCCGAACGGCCAAAATAGGAGGGAGAGGGAGGGGGCAGACTTGGTTGCCTGTAGCCTCCACTTCGGCACCCATTAGGAGCATTCCTCTTCCAAAACCCAAAACAGGTGCTCCCAGGACTTGCAGTATGTGGTCCTTTTTTGACACAGTTGCAGATGACATTTGCTTTGTCAAATGCAAGCTGTGTAATCAGAAAGTCAAAGGAGGGAAAAGTGTCAGCAACCTCAATACCACAAATATGTGGAAACATGTGCGGACCAAGCACGTGGTGGAGTTACAAAGACACACCGAAGACGTAGTCCAACCTACAGCACCACCTACCACCTCTTCAGCTCGTGTTGTAGCCTCTTCCTCCAGCTCACACACAGCTGGTTCGACTTCCTCACAGGATCACCATGGAAGAACCTCAGTGTAATTCCACCCACAGCACCACGTTCCCTGTCATCCTCACACTCCCAGGCCACTCTACAGCCATCAGTAGCACAGGCATGGGAGAAAAGGCGGCCATACTGGGCAAACCATCCCCGAGCACAGGCTCTGAATGCTGACATTGCAAAACTACTGTCCCTTGAAATGCTCTCATTCAGGCTGGTGGAGACTGACACCTTCCGTAACTTCATGGCATTGGCAGTCCCACAATACAACGTGCCCAGCCCCTTTTATTTCAGCAGGCAAGCCGTCCCTGCCCTGCAAAAGCATATGGAGGGAAAAATTAAACATGCGCTACTAAACGCCATCAGTAGCAATGTCCATCTGACTACCAATGCATGGACCAGTAACCATGGACAGGGATGATACCTTTCCCTCACTGCCCATTGGGTAAATGTTGTGGAGCTGGGTACAGATCTTGAGAGTGGCGCTGTACGTGTTCTGCCAACTCCAAGGATTGCAGGAATCCAGTCTGTACACATTGACTCCTCCTCATACTCCAGTTCCTCTGAATCAGCGCTGCAGGAGCCGTCATGGTCTACCTCCACATGGACCCGTGAACGCTTACCTGTTACGACCGATATGAGCACAGCCGTGGCCAAACGTCAATAGGCCGTACTGAAATTAATTTCATTGGGGAATCGAAGCCACACAGCGCAGGAGCTCTGGAATGCCATCAAGCAGGAGAGCGGCGTGTGGTTTGTGCCAGCGAATCTCCAGCCAGGCTTGGTAGAGTCTGACAATGGCGGAAATCTGGTGGCAGCTCTGGGCCTAGGCAACCTCACTCACTCAGAAGTGGTGAGTTCTCCTTCAATGGAAGTCTTCAAACAGAGGCTGGACAGACATCTGACTGGGATGATTTAGCGAATCCTGCTTTGAGCAGGGGGTTGGACCAGATGGCCCAGGAGGTCCCTTCCAACTCTACGATTCTATGATTCTATGATTCTATGATTCATCCCATGTCTGGCACATGTGCTCAACTTGGTCGTGCAGAGTTTTTTGAGGGACTATCCGGATCTTGATGCACTGCTGCACAAGGTCCGCATAGAGTGCGCTCACTTGCAGCGTTCCAGCATGGCATGATCGCGCATTGCAGCTCTGCAGCGCCGATTCCGCCTTCCGGAACATCGCATCATATGTGACCTACCCACCAGGTGGAATTCAACATTACATATGTTGGAGCAGTTGTGTGAGCAGCAGGCAGCAGTAATGGAGTACCAGCTGCATCAGGTGCAAACAAGTCGCACTGCGTGCCGTTCACACTTCACCACCACTTAGTGGGCCTCTATGACGGACATCTGCCACGTTTTGCGTGCCTTCGATGATTCCACGCGGATGGCGAGTGCAGATGATGCACTACTCAGCATGACTGTCCCCTGTTGTGAACTCATTTTCTGGCTTACCTCAGGCTTTTGGTGAGGGTGGTGGAGCTGGTTGTGTTGACAGAGGAGTTGTGAGTTCTCCATCCGGGCTCCCTATAGAGGTGACAGTAGGTAATGAAGCTGATCTAAATGGCAGAGACCTGCCACCTGTGGAGGAGGACTGTGAGTGTACATCAGGAGTCTCTGACTGGATTTAAGACAGCCGACTCCCTAATTTTGTGCTGGTAATTTTTTCCTGCCCTGAGCTTCTGGTTTCCAGTTCTGTTCCTGCCTTCTCAAGCTAAGTGTGCTCTGCTATTTTTCACATGAGATTTGGTCTGGTTTACTCAGTTTTTGTGGTCAGCCAGCCCCTGCTGGGCTGTACTGAATTTCCATTCTTATGTCTCTGTTTATGCCAGTTTGCTTTTGTCCCTGATCAGATTGGTCTCTTTTTGCTCTGTCTTCAGAATATACCAGAGTGCTGATATAGGGAATTGAAGTCTAGCGACTTCAGGGTTTTTGTTATCAGAAAGTGTTGGACATTTTTTGGCAGGGTTTTGTGCGTGATTGCAGACAGCATCTTTACTTTCCTGTCCTTTCCAGTTTATGTGGGCCCCATCGTTTGCTCAGCCTATTTTTCTATCTGCGTTTGTGTTTTCATCTTGTCTCACTAACAATACATGTTTGGGGGCTGTCTATTGCTTTGGGGTCTGCTCTGGGACAGTTTAGATTTCTCCTTTTCTTGCTTTAGGCTTATTTAGTTCTCCGGCTGTGACGAGGCATCTAGAATCATCGTAGGTACGCTCCACGGCTACTGCTAGTTGTGTGGATAGGATCAGGGGTCTGCAATCTGCTTAGTTACCAACCTCTCTGGTTTTCTGTAGCTTAGCTTGTTTTTGTTTTTCCTCCTCGATGACTCATTCATAACAGTCACCCTTATCTGCCTGCTTGAAAAAACACTGCAAGCACTAAGGGAGGAGGTTTTGGAACAGGTGGAGGATGTGGAGTCACAAATGCCATCTGCTTCTGGACAGTCTGCGCAACGTGGTTCCTCACAAAGGCCTAGGCAGGGGACACTTTGTGAGGAGGATGAGGAGGAGTCAATGGAGGAGGAAGACATCTCTCCAGAGGAGGGAGGTACAAAATGCTCTAGTGGTCAGTATGTAGAGCGAGGGTTGGGTGATGCAGAGCAGGCAGAGATGATGCCTCAAGCAGGGGGCAGCGTTTCTTGGCCAGGTGGGAGTCTGCAGCACATGGTTGATTTCATGCTGCAGTGCCTGAGAAACGACCGCCGCATCGCCCACATTCTCAACACGGCTGATTATTGGGTGCACACCCTCCTAGGTCCTCGCTTCCGGGACAACTTACAAAGCCTCATAACACCGTTGAACCGGGAGCTTAAAATGCAGGAGTACCAAGACACACTGATGTATTCCATCATGTTCTCCATTCCACCCGAGAGCAGCGCTGCTAGTGCTTTACAAAGCAGTTCTGTGCGTCGAGGCAGTGGAGGAAGCTCTGCCCAAAGAGGGAGCAGAAGCAGCGCCTCAGCACAAGGCAAGACCAGTATGGCCCAAATGTGGAAAAGTTTTGTGTCCCCGCCACAAATGTCTACACCATCACAGACGGCTCCAGTCAGCAGGAGGCAACGTTTCCGTCAGATGGTGACAGATTACATGTCTTGCCCTCTCAGGGTACTCCCAGACAGCTCTTCCCCCTTCAAGTTTTGGGTCTCTAAGCTGGATACACGGCCAGAGCTTAGACAGTATACATTGGAGGTGCTGGCTTGCCCTGCTGCTAGTGTATTATCGGAACGCGTCTTTAGTGCCGCAGGTGGTGTACTAACAGACCGTCGCATGCGACTATCCTCCAATAACGTTGAACGGCTTACTTTTCTGAAAATGAACAAGGCCTGGATCTCGCCAGAATTTGCCAGTCCTCTTCCAGATTAAATAATTGGTTGGCAACAGTATCCAGGTCTCCTGTTGTGTGCATGTTTCTACAACCAGAATTGTCATGAACTCATTTTCTGCTCCACCAGTTGAGAGTTCCCCTTCCGTTCTCCCTCTGGTGGTGACAGGACGTAGTGCGGTTGGTTTAAGTGGTAGTGATTGCCACCTGATGAGGAAGATAACGATTGGATCTCTGGAGTATCAGACTGGATATAAGACAGCCGACGCCCTATCCGGGTGCTGGTGATTCAGTCTGTTTCTCAGGTCCTGGACTTCAGCTCTCTTCCAGTCTTCTCAAGTTAAGTTTGTTTTTTGCTAATGTTCACACTTGCGCTTGTTGGTCAATTCAGTTTTTTGTGTAATCAGCCTGCCCCTGCTGGGGCTATACTGAAATTCCACTCCCATTAATCAGTATTTGCCAATCTGCTTTTTGTCCCTTATTAGATTGGCCTCTTTTTTGCTCTGTCTCAGAATATTTCAGAGTGCTGATATAGGTTTAGAAGTCTAGTGACTTGACGGTTAATTTTTGCTATCAGAAGTGTTGGACAATATTTTTGTAGGTTTTTTGGCAGATTGCGGACAGTGTCTTTCCTTTTCTGTCCTTTTTAGTTAGCCGGGCCCCATCGTTTGCTCATCCTAGTTTCCTGCCTTTGTTTGTGTTTTCATCTTGTTTCTCCGTCAATATATGTGGGGGGCTGTCTTTCCTTTGGGGTCTGCTCTGGGGCAGTTAGTTTTCCTCTTTTCCTGCTTTAGGCTTATGTAGTTCTCTGGTTGTGACAAGGCATCTAGGACCAACGTAGGAGCGCTCCACGACTGCTGCTAGTTGTGCGGGTAAGATCAGGGATCTGCAATCTGCATAGTTACCAACTTTTCTGGTTTTCTGAGACTTAACTTGTTGCCTTTTTTTCCTCCTCGGTTTTCCATTCATAACACAGAACTGTAATCCCTGGGCTCCAACACCACCAGTTGCTGCTCAGAAGTGCTGTCTGCACAGAAAAAAA
Source organism: Dendrobates tinctorius (assembly GCF_039654945.1). Classification (NCBI taxonomy): domain Eukaryota; kingdom Metazoa; phylum Chordata; class Amphibia; order Anura; family Dendrobatidae; genus Dendrobates; species Dendrobates tinctorius. The sequence goes on from NW_027361690.1 coordinate 79,240,242, forward strand.
CTAGCTCCTGTGTTATTGGGGTTCAGTAACGTCAGTTGCTCCCCTGCTGTGTGTCCGGCAATGTCTCCTGCTCTGTCCACATTCATACTACTACGGATTTCAAACTTGCTCCAATTAGGCCTCTGGCTCCACTCTGTCTCTAGTATTTACCCTGGCCTCCAACACCGCCAGTTGCTGCTCAGAAGTGCCATCTGCACAATCAATACTACTAGTAGTAGTGGGAATGTGGACAGAGCAGGAGAAATTGCTAGACACACAGCAGGGGATCAGCTGATGTTACTGAACCCCATTAACACAGGAGCAAGTGTTGACTGTCCAGACGGCACTTCTGAGCAGTAACTGGTGGTGTTGGAGGCCAGGGTCAATACTAGAAACAAAGTGGAGCCAGAGGCCTAATTGGAGCACGTTTAAAATCAGTAGTAGTCTACAACAGATATTAAACTTGCTGAAATTAGGCCTCAGCCTACACCCTGATTGAGCCTGGGCTCCAACACCGCCAGTTACCGCTCAGAAGTGCCATCTGCACAGAGAAAAACACTAGCTCCTGTGTTAGTGGGGTTCAGTAACGCCAGCTGCTCCCCTGCTGTGTGTCCGGCAATGTCTCCTGCTCCCTCCACATTCATACTACATCACATATTAAACTTGCTGAAATTAGGCCTCAGCCTACACACTGATTGACGCTGGGCTCTAACACAGCCAGTTGCTGCTCTGAAGTGCCATCTGCACAGTCAACATATGCTCCAGTGTTATTGGGGTTCAGTAATGTCAGCTGATCCCCAGCTGTGTGTCCGGCAATTTCTCCTGCTCTGTCCACACTCACACAACTACAGATTTTAAACTTGCTCCAATTAGGCCTCTTTTTCCACTCTGTTTGTAGTATTTACCCTGGGTTCCAGCACCACCGGCTGGTTCCCGGCAGTGTCTTTGGCACGGGTACTCCCTCCTGCCCAGCCTGGTTCCAGCATGCCAGCTGTTTCCAGGTAGTATCAACGTCACTTTGCCACCAATACGTTGTCCTGTGGTGTTGCGGTCGAGTTAGCTGACTCTATGGTACCTGCAGTTTAGCTGCTTCCTATGTGGGCTGCAGGATCTGGCAATAAAGGCTGGTTCCGTAGTGCCAATAGGACAAGCACCCCCTGTTGGACTGTGGGTTTCGGTAACTTCGGCCGGCTCACGGCCTTGCAACTTTGTTTTTCATGGGTACCTTCTGCTAGCCATCCGGGTTCCAGTACCGTCAGCTGGTTCTCGGCAGTGCCTTTGGCTTAGGTGCCTCCTTCTCGGTATCCGAGTTCCAGCAACGTCTGCTGGTCCTTGGTAGTGCTTTCTAGCACAGGTACCTCCTGCTTAGTAACCGGGTTCCAGTGCCATCAGTTGGTCCTCGGTAGTGCCATTGGCTCTTTTTCCTTCTGCTGCCCCTCCGGGTTCCAGCACCGTCAGCCGGTCCTCGGTAGTTCCATTGGCTCTTGTAGCTTCTGCTACCCATCCGGGTTCCAGTACCGTCAGCTGGTTCTCGGCAGTGCCTTTGGCTTAGGTGCCTCCTTTTCGGTATCCGAGTTCCAGCAATGTCTGCTGGTCCTTGGTTTTGGTAGTGCTTTCTAGCACAGGTACCTCCTGCTTAGTAACCAGGTTCCAGTACCATCAGCTGGTCCTCGGTAGTGCCATTGGCTCTTGTTCCTTCTGCTGCTCATCCGGGTTCCAGCACCGTCAGCTGGCTCTCGGCAGTGCCTTTGGCTCAGGTGCCTCCTTTTCGGTATCCAAATTCCAGCAACATCTGGTCCTTGGTTTTGGTAGTGCTTTCTAGCACAGGTAGCTCCTGCTTAGTAACCGGGTTCCAGTATCATCAGCAGGTCCTCGGTAGTGCCATTGGCTCTTGCTCCTTATGCTGCCCCTCCAGGTTCCAGCACCGTCAGCTGGTCCTCGGTAGTTCCATTGGCTCTTGTAGCTTCTGCTTCCCATCCGGGTTCCAGTACCGTCAGCTGGTTCTCGGCAGTGCCTTGGGCTTAGGTGCCTCCTTCTCGGTATCTGAGTTCCAGCAACGTCTGCTGGTCCTTGGTAGTGCTTTCTAGCACAGGTACCTCCTGCATAGTAACCGGGTTCCAGTACCAACAGCTGGTCCTCGGTAGTGCCATTGGCTCTTGTTCCTTCTGCTACCCATCTGGGTTCCAGTACCGTCAGCTGGTTCTCGGCAGTTCCTCAGCCTTCTTGTACCTTCTGCTACATTTCCAAGTTCAAGCTTTTTGAAATGGTTTTTGGTAATCACTCTGGATCTCCCTGACGACGACCCTGAAGACCACCCCGAAGAAGACGACGACCCCGAAGACGATGACCCTGAAGACGACCCCGAAGAACACCCCGAAGAAGACCAAGAAGATGAAGCTGAAGAAAAGACCAAGAGGACAAAGAACATGAGGACAACCACCAAGATACAGAACAACAAGAGACAGAAGACCAAGAAGCAGAAGACCAAGAAGCAGAAGAACAAAAAGCAGAAGAATAAAAATCAGAAGAACATTAAGCATAAGACTAAAAATCAGAGCAAAAGATATTATCTAAATTATGAGCAGAAGAAGACTAAGCAGTGAATGGGGGTGAGTCCGTTCCTCCTCGTGGTGCCCCTGGAAAATGCCTGCTGCAGGCCAAACTGAACGCGGACAGATCCTGTTGTACATCTTTTGTGACAGGCAGAACGGAAGGTGTAATCTTCAAACTTTTATAGATAACAACTACAGGAATGCCTGTCACAAATAAGAATATGATGAAGGAGAAGAAGAATAGGAAGAAGATGAAGAAGTAAAATATGAAGAAGAATAATGGTTGAATAAGAAGAATATGAAGAATGTAAAAAAAAAGAATAATAGGAAGAAGGTGAAGAAGAAGATGAATAAGGTGAAGAAAAAGTTGATGAAAAAGATGCTGCTGTTGCTGAGGATCATGAAGGAGAAAGTGTGTGAAGTAAAAAAGAAGGTGAAGAGCATGGAAGTAGTGAAACATACATATCTGACAAAATATAAAAAAAATTAACATAGTCAATATCTTTGTAACTCCGAACGTCTTAAAAAAAACAAATAATTCCTGCTATCACATTTGATTGGGCTAAACCTCTATGCCTTTAATGTCTCCTCCACCTCCCCCAATACATTCTACATTATTCTTAATTGTTTACCTTCATGTAGAATTAACCGACAAGGAAAGAAAGGGTTTATTTTAATTCCGATATTTCTGTCCCATTGACTTTCATTGGTTTCCGGTATCAGAACCGGCGATATCCGATACTTTTTGGATATCGGTCCGATCCAATCCGATCCGATATTTCACGATATCGGATGGTATCGCTCAACACTAATAATTACACTAGGTAAAAAGAGTATTCTGTTCCAGAGATGCAAGACATGAGCTTCTAAACATGGCTGACATACACTATCTAGGGAATAAGAAGGGAAGAGCTACTGACATCAGAGCTAGGGAAGCAGACAGGGACATGACTTTTTTTGCTAACAAAAACTCTGCACAGATGTCAGCTAAAACTGAATACTGCACTATAAAACACATTGCAATGTTTTTTTTGTGGTTTTCCTCCACTTTTGGTGGATTTTTGGATTTATGGTACCAAGTTCTAGCACATAACCAAAAAGCTATATAAGAAAAAACCTTACAATGTTATTAAATAAATTGACATTACCCCTTTTGAAACAAGCAATATTAATAGCGATATTACACATATGATAATCACCACCATATTATAGATCATGGCAGGCCATAATAAGGTGCAACCTGGTTGGCAGGCTGCAGTGGGGTGATTTCCACTCCCTATGTGATACTTTCTCATGTTAGCTTTTCAATCTGCATAATTGAGAGGGGGGAGTGGGACCTGGATGGCACTATATATATTTATAGTATATAGCCATTTTGAAATTCAGCCTTTGCATTTGAAAGCACACAGGCCCATCAGAGCTGCCAACCAGTCCAGATATTGCAGGACAATCGGGCACTTTTTTCCCATGTCCATGAAAAAAATGTAGTTGTTCATGAGTTTTATTAGAATCTGAAGAAACTTATACAGATTATTATTTTGACTGTAATTATCATCAGTTTAGGAGTTTGCAGTGAATACAGCTGATGGCTTCATATTAGAATTATGGGCTGCAGACATGGATCACTGATAATGTATTTACATATAATGTACATGTACTTATTATTCTTATTATTATGCATTTATATAGCGCCATCTATTCCATGGCGCTTTACATGTGAAAAGGGGAAATATAGGCAAGTATAATAAACATGTGTAAGACAAGGGACACACAAGTACAAAAGGAGAGAGGACCCTGCCCGCGAGGGCTCACAGTCTACAGGGATGGGTGAGGATACAGTAGGAGAGGGTAGAGCTGGTCATGCAGTGGTTCAGTAGACCGAAGATCATTGCAGGCTGTAGGCTTGTCGGACAGGTGGGTCTTCAGGTTCTTCTTGAAGGTTTCCGTTGATGGTGAGAGTCTGATGTGTTGCGGCAGGGAGTTCCAGAGTATGCGGGAAGCATGGGAGAAGTCTTGTATGCGGTCGTGTGTGTGTCATATACATTTGTTTGTAAAAGTGTGTATATAAGTGTGTGCCATGTACATGTATGTAAGTGTGTGACATGTACATGTGTATGTATACGTGTGTGCCATGTACGTGTGTGCATAAGTGTATGCCATGTACATGTGTGTATACATGTGTGCCATATCTGTGTGTGCTGTGTGTGACATGTACATGTATGTATGTGTATATAAATGTGTGCCGTGTGTGCCTTGTACATGTGTGTATGTGTGTGCCATATATGTATGTGTGTATATATGTGCGTATATATATATATATATATATATATATAGCAAAAAAAAGGGAAACAGCACAAAAATATCAAAAAAAGTGAAGTTTAATGCGCAATGGCATGGCGATGTTTCGGATATAAAATCCTATCTCTGGCTTGAGAAAGGATTTTATATCCAAAACATCGCCACGCTATTGGGCATTAAAGTTCACTTTTTTGATATTTTTGTGCTGTTTCCCTTTTTTGCTATTTATTCTAAGGAGCCAATTGATTGCTGGTTGGGGACGCGTGCACCCTATTGAGGTATTTTCTATGATGCTGTTCCAATTTTTCTATATATATACTAGAAAATGCTAGAGAGGAGATATGTTTCACTACGCCTTATGGCGTCAGTGATATAAAATCCAGAGTTTCTTCCTTCAGCCCATTAGGTGTTGTGAGGCTTAAAGGGAATCTGTCACCTCATTTTGGCGGTCTATGTAAATGATTTCGGTCCGGTACAATGGGCGATGTTTTGGGTCCTTTCCTCCACCCCTCTTTGGCCGCTGTCCGCAATATTTCTGGGAATTCCCGTAGTTGTCCTTCATATTACGAAACACAGCAAAATACTTCTGGGACATAGTTCACTGGCGCATACACACTAATGATTTTTGGCTTTGCCCGCAGTTGGGCAAAGCATACTGCGCGTGCACAAGTCAAGATTGCAATGCGCACGCGCGTAATATGGAAGACAACTACGGAAACTCCCAGAGATATTGCGGACAGCAGCCAAAGAGGGGTGGAGGAAAGGACCCAAAACACCGCCCACCTGACCGGACCGAAATCATTTACATAGACCGCCAAAATGAGGTGACAGATTCCCTTTAAGATAAGTTGCATAAAAGACTGTTTTTTATGTGGGCAACTACTGTGTGCTGACGGGACCTGTGTGATGTGATCAGTCACATGGGTAAGGAATCACATGGTCTGGGCTTAAATAGCTGAACTCCAGGAGCAGTGGTTGTTGTTGAGTGCCTGGAGAGGAAAACTCCAAGAAAGTGTTTGTGGAAGTAGTGCCTGTTAAAGAACATTGCTAACCCTGAGTAGGCTGAGTAGACTAATGCAAGGACTGCATGTAGTGCTACCGTTTTGTTTAGCGTTTAAAAACTTGGCTTAACCCCTTCCTGACATGAGACGTACTATCCCGTCCACGGTACCCGGGCCCGTATGACCGGGGACGGGATAGTACGTCTACCGCGATCAGCGGCGCCCACGTGGTGAGCGCCGCTGATCGCGGCCGGGTGTCAGCTGATTATCACAGCTGACACCCGGCACTACGTGTCAGGGGCGGTCACGGACCGCCCCCGACACGTTAACCCCTTGCACACCGCGATCAAACATGATCGCGGTGTACCGGGGGTTAAAGGGAAGCATCGGCAGGGAGGGGGCTCCCTCCGTGCTTCCCTGAGCCCCCCACGGCAGCGCAATGTGCAGCGCTGCTGCGGGGGGCTCCTTTCCTCCAGGCCCCCGAATCCAAGATGGCGACGGGGGCCTTCGGGGGCCTGGGGAAGCTGGCTTCCTCAGTGCCTGCAAAGCGCAGGCATGAGGAAGCCTTGTGCACTGCCTGTGACAGATTGCTGATCTGTCACAGTGATCTGTGATGTGACAGATCAGCGATCTGTCACAGGACAGTGATGTCCCACCTGGGACTATGTAATAAAGTAAAAAAAAATTAAAAAAAAGTGTAAAAATAAATTTAAAAAAATCGCCAAATAAATTAGTAAAAAAAAAAAAAATATTCCCCAATAAATTCATTTTTTGAAAATAATAAAAAAAAAAAACAATAAAAGTACACATATTAGGTATCGCCGCGTCCGTAACGACCTGCCCTATAAAACTGTCCCATTAGTTAACCCCTTTAGCGAACCCCTTAAAAAATAAAAATAAAAAACGAAGCAAAAAATAATGATTTATTATCATACCGCCAAACAAAAAGTGCAATAACGCGCGATCAAAAAGACGCATATAAATATCCATGGTACCACTGAAAACGTCATCTTGTCCCGCAAAAAACAAGCCGCCACACAGCATCATCAGCGAAAAAATAAAAAAGTTATAACTCGCAGAATAAAGCGATGCAAAAATAATTATTTTTTATATAAAATAGTTTTCATTGCATAAAACCGACAAAAACATAAAAAAACGACCTAAATGAGGTATCGCTGTAACCGTACTGACCCGAAGAATAAAACCGCTTTATCAATTTTACCGCACGCGGAACGGTGTAGACGCACCCCCCCCAAAAGAAATTCATGAAACGCTGGTTTTTGTTCATTCTGCGTCCCAAAAATCGGAATAAAAAGCGATCAAAAAATTTCACGTGCCCGAAAATGGTACCAATAAAAACGTCAACTCGTCCCGCAAAAAATAAGACCTCACATGACTCAGTGGGTCAAAATAAGGAAAAATTATAGCTCTCAATATGTGGTGATGCAAAAACTATTTTTACAATAAAAAGCGTCTTTTAGCGTATGACAGCTGCCAAATATAAAAACCGCCATAAATAGTAAATCAAACCCCCCGTTATCACCCCCTTAGTTAGGGAAAAATAATAAAATAAAAAAAATGTATTTATTTCCATTTTTCCATTAGGGTTAGGGCTAGGGTTAGGGCTAGGGGTGTGTTGGGGTAGGGTTAGGGCTAGGGTTAGGGCTAGGGCTAGGGTTAGGGCTAGGGTTAGGGCTAGGGTTAGGGCTAGGGTTAGGGGCGTGTTGGGGTTCGGGTTGGAGTTAGAATTGGGGGTTTCCACTGTTTGGGCACATCAGGGGCTCTCCAAATGCAACATGGCGTCTGATCTCAATTCCAGCCAATTCTGAGTTGAAAAAGTCAAATTGTGCTCCTTCCCTTCCAAGCTCTGCTATGCGCCCAAACAGTGTTTTACCCCCACATGTAGGGTAGCAGCCTACTCAGGACAAATTGCAAAACAATTTTTGGGGTCCAATTTCTCCTGTTACCCTTAGGAAAATAAAAAATTGGGGGCAAAAATATCATTTTTGTGGAAAAAAATGATTTTTTTATTTTCACATCCGAGTGTTATAAACTTCTGTGAAGCACTTGGGGGTTCAAAGTGCTCACCACACATCTAGATAAGTTCCGTGGGGGGTCTAGTGTCCAAAATGGGGTCACTTGTGGGGAGTTTCAATAGTTTAGGTACATCAGGGGCTCTCCAAACGCACATGACACCCGCAGACCATTCCATCAAAGTCTGCATTCCAAAACGTCACTGCTTCCCTTCCGAGCCCCGACGTGTGTCCATACAGTAGTTTTCTCCCACATATGGGGTGTCAGCGTACTCAGGACAAATTGGACAACAACTTTTGGGGTCCAATTTCTCCTGGTACCCTTGGGAAAATAAAAAAATGGTGACTAAAAGATCATGTTTGTGGAAAAAATACGAATTTTTTATTTTCACGCCCGGGCGTTGTAAACTTCTGTGAAGCACTGGGGGGTCAAAGTGCTCACCTCACATATAGATAAGTTCCTTAGGGGGTCTAGTTTACAAAATGGTGTCATTTGTGGGGGGTTTCCACTGTTTAGGTACATTAGGGGCTCTCCAAAGGCAACATGACACCCGCAGACCATTCCATCAAAGTCTGCATTCCAAAACGTCACTACTTCCCTTCCGAGCCCTGACGTGTGCCCATACAGTAGTTTTCTCCCACATATGGGGTATCAGCATACTCAGGACAAATTGGACAACAACTTTTGGGGTCCAATTTCTCCTGGTACCCTTGGGAAAATAAAAAAATGGTGACTAAAAGATCATGTTTGTGGAAAAAATACGAATTTTTTATTTTCACGCCCGGGCGTTGTAAACTTCTGTGAAGCACTGGGGGGGTCAAAGTGCTCACCACACATCTAGATAAGTTCCTTAGGGGGTCTAGTTTCCAAAATGGTGTCATTTGTGGGGGGGTTCCACTGTTTTGGTACATCAGGAGTTTTCCAAACGCGACATGGTGTCCGATCTCAATTCCAGCCAAAAACGTCAAATGGCGCTGCTTCCCTTCCGAGCTCTGCCATGCGCCCAAATAGTGGTTTACCCCCACATGTTGGGTATCAGCGTACTCAGGACAAATTGCACAATAACTTTTAGGGTCCTGTTACCCTTGGAAAAATAAGAATTGAGGGTGAAAAGATCATTTTTGTTGAAAAAATATGATTTTTTAATTGTATGGCTTTATGTTATAAACTTCTGTGAAGCCCATGGGGGTTCAAAGTTCTCAACACACATCTAGATAAGTTCCTTAGGGGGTCTATTTTCCAAAATGGTGTCATTTGTGGGGGGTTTCCACTGTTTTGGTACATCAGGGGTTTTCCAAACGCGACATGGTGTCCGATCTCAATTCCAGCCAAAAACGTCAAATGGCGCTGCTTCCCTTCCGAGCTCTGCCATGCGCCCAAATAGTGGTTTACCCCCACATGTGGGGTATCAGCGTACTCAGGACAAATTGCACAATAACTTTTAGGGTCCTGCTACCCTTGGGAAAATAAAAATTGGGGTGAAAAGATCATTTTTGTGGAAAAAATATGATTTTTTAATTGTACCGCTGTACGTTATAAACTTCTGTAAAGCCCTTGTGGGTTCAAAGTTCTCACCACATTTCTAGATAAGTTCCTTGGGGGGTCTAGTTTCCAAAATGGGGTCACTTGTAGGGGGTTTCCACTGTTTAGGTACATCAGGGACTCTCCAAACGTGACATGGCGTCCAATCTGAATTCCAGCCAATTTTGCATTGAAAAAGTCAAACGGCGCTCCTTCCATTCTGAGCTCTGCCATGCGCCGAAACAGTCGTTCCCCCCCACATATCAGGTATCTGCGTACTCAGGACAAATTGCACAATAACTTTTGCAGTTCAATTTCTCCTGTTACCCTTGGTAAAATAAAAAAAATTGAACCTGAAGTATTTTTTTTATGAAAAAAAGTTAGATGTTCATTTTTTTTTAAATATTCAAAAAAATTCCTGTGACGCACCTAAAGGGTTAATAAACTTCTTGAATGTGCTTTTGAGCACCTTAAGGGGTGCAGTTTTTAGAATGGTGTCACTTTTGGGTATTTTCTATCATATAGACCCCTCAAAGTGGCTTCAAATGTGATGTGGTCCTAAAAATAAAATGGTGTTGTAAAAATGAGAAATCGCTGGTCAACTTTTAACCCTTATAACTTCCTAACAAAAAAAAATGTTGGTTCCAAAATTGTGCTGATGTAAAGTAAACATGTGGGAAATGTTAGTTATCAAGTTTTTTGTGTGCCGTATCTCTGTGATTTAAGGGCATAAAAATTCAAAGTTGGAAAATTGCGAAATTTTCAAAATTTTCGCCAAATTTCCGTTTTTCTCACAAATAAACGCAAGTTATTTGAATGAAATGTTACCACAAACATGAAGTACAGTATGTCACGAGAAAACAATGTCAGAATCACCGGTATCCATGGAAGCGTTCGAGAGTTATGACCTCATAAAGGTACAGTGGTCAGAATTGTAAAAATTGGCCCGGTCATGAACATGCAAACCACCCTTGGGGGTGAAGGGGTTAAGCTGTATCAAATAAATCAAGTGCATCCTTAAAGACGCAGTGTTCCAGTGACTACCTCCGTGTGCAGCCGAGTGAGCCAATCTACCACAATATATATACAGTATATATATATATATACAGTATATATGTGTCATGTATCCTGTATGTGTACTATGTAAATGTGGCATGTATTATGTGTGTAACATATGTGCAATGCTTGTGTTTGTACTTCTGCATTGACAATATAAATTCTATAAGTGTGCAATATACCCACAGTTTGAATTTGGCTCTGCTTGCTGGTTTTAGAGGTTGTTATGTGACATGTAATTTACATATGTGCAGTCATGTACCAACTAACTTCTCATCCCCTTCTTTTAATTGGACAAAGAACATTGAAAGTAGCAGGAAGAGAAGTTAGTCGGCATACAAATGAGAGTCTGTAAATCACGCCATATGATTACCACTTGAATCATCAAGTACAGCAGAATCCTAACAGTATTCATATTTAGGAATGAGAGGATAGCTTTGGATAACTTCATATCAGAATAGCTACAGCGCTTACAGAATAAAAAACGAATCTGAACTGAGAAAAGTAAGTTAATGTGTATGCACATGTTTTAATATGCACTTACATTGTGCATACACATTAACTTACTTTTCTCAGTTCAGATTCGTTTTTTATTCATTTCATTGTGCATTCAGTGCATATATGGGTGTGACCGCCCTCTTTCTGAGATGGGAAAACCATCCTGTCTGGCCTAAACTTTTACTAGTGGTTCAGCCGCTCGATCCTTGTTCACATTCACGTCACTTGGCAAGTGAAAAGGTTTTAAATACTAGAGTAGGGACTGTCCCACAAGGGTTGCCGTGACGTGGCGGGATGGCTTGTACATTATTTTGATCAAAATTATGTTTACTAAATACCCTTATCATTATTATTATTACCTTTATGCATTATTTGCAGTTTATTTTTTACTTTTTAGTTCAGGATATTTGTGTTTTTTGCTGTTTTCTCAGCGCTTACCGAATAGCTGCATCGGGAACCCGGATACCTGGATTGCTGTCGATAGGCAGCTGTTTGGTGCCGCAGCTGCATGTGTCATGACTGGTGATAGTCACAACACATGCATGGACAGCCTGTTTAATGGGCTCTCCATGCATGTGTTGTAACTGTCACAGAGCCGCGACACGTGCAGCTGCGGCACCAAACAGCTGACTATCGGCAGCAATCCAGGTATCCGGGTTCCTGATGCAGCTATTCGGTAAGCGCTATATCTATTCAGATAAGGACTTATCCGAAGCGATCCATTCATCCCTATTCATGTTACAGCCTTTAAGATTCAGCATGTCATTGTCAACTTGCAGAATTTTAAACAGACCTGTCAAACTACATTAGGCGACCGGGGCATGAAGAAGCAACTAAGGATCAGCCCTGTGGAGTAGTAACCCTAGTCACATGTCCCAGTGGCTTTTAATACTATGTTTTCTTTTCCTGATTTGCAGCAGCCTTTCAAAGTATTTATTTCAATGTCTCAGGATCTGACATACCAAATGTGCAACCTGTACAGCCGCACAGGGATCCAATAAGTAATTGGGCCACTGCCACCTCCAAGGCAGTAAGTGACTTTTGTCAATGACAAAAAAGAGGGGTCCATATACGGTTGTTGCACAGGAACCCTCTTCAGTCTGTGTCCCCCCACTGTACTGCGCATATACTGTATGTACCGCATTGCCTGGACTGACCGGGGATCTGCAACACAAACTTGCAGTTTCACATGAGTCTATGATGATATAAGTTTGGGTCTGGTCACCCTCTGTCAGTCCAAGTGTGGCCCCCCTGAGGGTCCAGTCGCCACAGAGGTACTGCACATCACCCAGAGGTGTGGTACTCCACGACCAGGTAAGGTGGATACACCCGACCAGACTCCAACACCCACACCCCACGCACACCAGTAGTGTAGCATAGCACCCTTTATGGCTCCCTGCTTGGAACACAAAGAGTGCTGGGAGGTGGGCGGAGTGTAATTTAGGAGGGAGAATCTAGGCTGAAGTAGGTTGAGTCCCCTCAGAGGGAGGGAAGGTGAAGGACGTTTCTGGAGCAGCTCCTGCCTTGAGTTGCCAGACGTTTGGACTAAAACAGCAGATTCTTCACAGGGAAGATTGGTTCTTCCAGGGATATGGTTGAAAAGTTATCCCGTGGATCCCATTCCATGCTGACCACCATCAGGAGGAGGAAGGAACCAGACTGGTCGCAAAGGGAACGGCCCCTGGCCTACACCGCATTGTTCAGGGTGCCACTAGCAAGCCAACAGCTTTGGTTACTTTATGGACCATCGCCCCTTCCACAGTTAGTCCAACTGGAAAGGAAGCTATATAGAGTAACAGAAACCGTGAGGTGTTGTCTGAACAGGATTCGCAGCTGCTGGCCCAGAACAATAATTGTGAAGCACTGGAGTGGAAGAAGGAGTTTAAGCAGCGTATAGTTTGGAGACAGCCAGGAAAGGAACACACTGACAGGGAAGGCTGGAAAGGTGCACTTCATCTTATCTGGAAGTTGGCTGGACCCATCACCTGGAGGACACAGCACCGAAGCGGGCCTCTGTGCATGCCAGAACTGTGAGTAAAGCCCATTGAACTACATGCCATTGTGTCCTCCACTTTCTTCCTGCGACTCTCACGCGGCTCTGCTACATCCTCCACTCCACACCATCTCACCATCTACCCACTCAACTCTTCTGCCCTGGGACTACAGATCTACCTGTGGAGAGCTTCAACATCTTAGCTGCACCCAACATCTGTCCCGGAGAAGCAACACTGCAGCGCTGGTCAATCTGACCAGAAACCACAGGTGGCTTCACGAATCACGACATAAATTTTATCCCAATTCAATTCAACCCCTATTACATGACTGCCTGAGGCCACGGACCGGGTCACTGCCACTGTGACATTTCCCATTGAAGTCAACGGGCCCGGTGCCGAGTATCCCACGGCCTCTGGGGCACGTCACAAGCATTGTGGTGTTTATATGGACCTTGAAATACGCCAGCGTGAACCTCGCTTAAATCAGACATGGCAATACAGCAACCATACTCTGATTCTTGCTGCCTGGAGTTCAGGTATCAGGAATCAGCTGTCAAGTAGACTAACCTTGTGCAAATCTCAATGACAAAAAACTCTTAAAATTGCAAATAAAATAAATGGTTTAATGTGGAAATGAAGGCAATTCTAGGAAGTTACTGTGATGTTAATAGCTGAGGAGTGTATTATGAGGATCTGCAGCAGCTGAGGTGTCCATTATAAGGTTCTTGGCAGTTGATGTGTCCATTGAGAGGTTCTGCAGCAACAGATATGTCTATTATAAGGTTCTGCATCAGCTGAGGTATAAATTATAAGGTTCTGCAGCATCTGCGGTGTCCAGTATGAGGTTCTGAGGCAGTTCTGGTGTGTATTATGAGATTCTGCAGCAGATAAGGTGTCTATAATAAGGTTCTTGGCAACTGAGGTGTCCATTGGGAAGTTTTGCAGCAGTTGAGGGAGGTGTGTGTGATGAGTTACTGCAGTAGCTGGAGAAAGTGTGTATAATGAGATTCTGAAGCAGCTGAGGGGTCTATTACAAGGTTCTTTAGCAGCTGAGGTGTCTTTTACGAGATACAGCAGCAGCTGAGATGTCAATTATGAGGTTCTGCAACAGGTGAGGGAGGAGCGTATTATGAGATAAGCAATAGCTGAGGGAGGTGTTTACTATGAGGTTAATCAGCAGCGAGGAGTATCTGCAGCAAATATGCACAAATAGCCAGACAACTGCATGGATTTGTTTTAGAGGTTTCTCTGGAAATTGTTGCTTCCAATTGCTGCGACATTGTCCACAAGTTGTGGATGTGGTTCTGTATTTCAGCACTGTTCAGGTCACAGGGCAGCCAGCTACACCATGCATGAGCAGCTTAAAGGAGTGTTCACATATTATACATACATATACATATTATGCCATATCTACAGGAAAAACTATTGTCTCAAGTTTGGGATAGGAAAAAAAGTGGTCAGACAATCAGCGCTGCGAATCACTATAAACGATTATTTTTACAGTGGTCTTTCTGAATTTCCCCATGGTGGGACGATTAAAGGATTATCTTATTCGACGCATTTCAAAGTTTCACAGAACTGTTTTTCTTCCTGAGGAAGAAGTTCTGTGAAACTTCGAAACACATCGAATAAAGACCGCTGTAATAATAATCGTTTATAGTGATTTGCAGCACGGATTGTCTGACCATTTTTTTTCCTATCCTGCATTTTCTATGTCGGTCCCTCGTGGATCTGTGGTTTCTGCAGCATCGAATCCTCCATGCTTATTACAAGCTCCATCTGGTGAGTGTATTATTTTTAAATTAATATACTTACACTGGATAATGCACTATTGTGCTATTTCTCTTCAATAGTATCCGTATTGTCTCAAGTTTCTAAGACTAGCATTTTGCTCATGTGGCACCCCAGGAGCTTGGTTGCCACAATGGCCTTGCCTACCTCCAGAGGGAAGTGATGTCATGCCTGGAAGCAAAGAAGGAATCCCCTTACCAGGTAGTTCCAGCATACAGCACAGTTCCTGCTCCAGACCAGCAGGGGGAGCTCTAAACCCGACTTCAGGGCAGCTGCTCTCTCTGGTCAGGAGGAGGAAGTTAGTGAAGAGAGTTGGAGCCTGAACAAGGTTGCGAGAGGACGTGTGGAGAGGAGCTGGGTATAGGAGCTCCATCTGAGCTTGAGCGCCAGTGACCGGGCACCGGAGCCCAAAGCTGTTTTTGTACTAAAGCCCCTGCAGCACAATCCAGAGGGCAGAGGACCGCAGATCCTCTGTCCCCTACTGATAATCAACGACACAGTGGCACGTGCAGTGGCATAACTACAAAGTTATGGGCCCCGGTGCGAACTTCCAAATGGGGCCCCCCATGCCAAAATACATGCACATCTCCACTTCGTACACGCACGGCTCCACTCTGTACACCTCGTACACGTGCGACTCCGCTCTGTACACCTCGTACACACGCAGCTTCACTCCGTACACCTCGTACACACACGGCTCCACTCCGTACACCTCCTACACACACAGCTCTGCTACATCCACACTGTAAACCCCTCCTGACCCCACACATAAACTTTACTACATCCAGCACCATGACAACCAGCACAGCAGAGTCCTGCAGACACCGAGGCCCCTGATCATGTGACCTCTGACACCTCCCCTCCTGTGACCTCATCACAGGTCCTGTGTGCACATTAGAGAAAACAGACTAGCGACGTCAGTGCGATGGGTCTCTGCGGGAGGGTGAGGATGGGGTGCATGGGGGGCGTGGTGACTCAGTGCAGTGCGGGACGCGGGTGGGGGGGTCAAAAATGGGACTGTCCCGTGAGAATTGGGACGGCTGGGAGATATGCCTGTCGGGCCCCTGACTTCCCACGGGCCTGGTCGCAGTGGCAACTGCTGCAACCGTGGTAGTTACGCCCCTGAGCATGTGTGAGCCGGAGACACCAGACTGAAGCGACGTCATGAACAGGAAACATACCCCGGTATTTCCGGGTACTGTGTGCCGTAGACTTTACTGGAACTGGGTGAATTGCCGCCATTACAGCGCCACACTGCACGCGGGAAGCAGAAGGGGCATGCTGTCATGGGCGGAGCCTGAGAGAGAGCGCGAAAAGAGAAGTGCTGTGCATGCTCGGAAATCATATGGCAGAGAGCAGGGAACTGAGGCCTGGGACCCCGGCGTGCACAGTTCATCCCGCCGACAGAGCAACAGCCTAGTAAGCCAGCGGAAACTCAGAGCCTGGCTAAGATTCACTAGGGGGGAAAGAAAATGTCCGGCACAGGGTGATATCTCGTGGCGGACGCAGCCTCAGCCCCCATAGTGCCGCAAGATTCAGTGGCAGGCGCAGCTGCAGCCCCCATAGTACAGCAGAATACAGTGGCCGATGCAGCCGCAGCCCCCAGAGTGCAGCAAGATCTGGTGAATGCTGCTGCAGTACCTATAATGCCGCTATCAATGACATATATCCTGGGAGCAGCCTGGCTACCGCAGAACTCAGGGGAGTCACATGCCCTGAGCGATTTCAAGGAGAGACTGTGTAGTTTGTTTGACGTGTACCCCCTTTCTGAAAGCCAAAAACTAAACATTCTCATTGGACAGTTGACTGGTGTGGCTCAAAGAGAAGTAAAGTCCTGGCAGGATACTGATAAAGGAACTGTTAAGTAGATCCTGGCTAAACTGAAGGACACCTTTGACACATGCACTGCAGCAAAGATAAAAATGAGATTCTTTGGGTGCAAACAAAGGGTGCAGGACAGTATACAGGACTATGCCCCTAATCTTCAGGAGGCCGCTGAGGCCATAAAGGAGATTGACCCAGACAGCGCTCAGGATGGATTGTTGAAGGAGCAATTTATTGAGGGACTCCTGTCTAGCTCCCAAAGGACACTGCTGCGCATCATGGCCCTACAATACCCTGACGTGAACTTTGCAGACTTTAAAGATAGGGCTATCCGGGTGCTGCATGAATCAAATGTCAGCCGCCGAGCGCCCTCTAGGTGCCAAGCAATTACATACCACCAGGAGGTGGCATCCTTCCCTCAGGCCCCTGGATCGTGATCCATCTGCAGAACTACGTCTTCAGGTCTAGGACCTCACCAAAAGTGTGGCGGCCCTAGCCAAAACCATGCAAGTTCCCCCTGAAGGAGAATATCCAGTTGGCTTCCAGTCCAGATGATGTCCCGTGGCGACGATGGAAGAGGACCCCACCAATCAGAGGAGAGGAAGAGACGACGATCGCTACGACCAGGACGGACTATCCATTTGACACTGCTGCAGCAAAGCGGGGCACATAGCAAGATTCTGCAATTTAAACGAGCAACCCCTGGGGCAGAGGGCCAGCCCCCAGGAGTAGGACGATCAGGCCCATAAAGCTGGCGAGCCAAGTATGTCAGAGAACGACCGGTCCTCCCAATGGTGATTGACGGCATCTCAATGAACGCTTTACTGGACATCGGCTCTCAGGTGATGACTATGCCATATATTCTTTACAAACAGTACTTGGCTGACTCTGATATTACTCGTGGCCTAGTTAATGAGCTGACAGTATTCGCCAGCAATGGTCAGCCTTTGCCACAAGTGGGGTGTAAGGAGGTGACCATTAAGATGGGGAGAGTAGAATTGAAAACCCAAGTCCTGATAATTGTCGACATTGATCAGCGAGAATGTAACCCAATAATGACCCTAAGTACTAATGTGATAGAGAATTGTCTTGCCGAGGTTATTGTTTTGTTGCAACAGGTAGCCAAAACTGCTGGTTCCAGTGAGCAATGGGTCCTGCAAAAGGAGATCAAGGCCCTGATGCAAACACAACAGGAAGAGCTATCTGGCGGGAAGTCGGCAGTGTCAGAGTGCGTGATTCATTCCGCATTGCAATACCCCCAAGGAGTGAAATGTTAATTTGGTGTCGGGCAGCCATAGGCCTCAAGGGAAGAGATTACCAGGTCCTGGTAGAACCAGTGTACTCTGATAGTAGGCCCACTGTCCTGACAGACAGAGTGGTAGTCGATGTCCGCAAGGGGAGGGTACCTGTACACATCTTAAATTGTGGGGAGCAGGAGGTAAAACTACACCGGTATGCCACCGTTGCTAAGCTGTTCACTGTCAATAACAGTGCAATCCAGAGAGCAGAACCCTTGGTCTCGTCCGACCAGGCAGAAGACAATGGCTCTGCAGAACAGCTAGAGGATTGGTGTCAAAAGCTGCACGTAATACAAATAACTTGGCACTCAACTGAATGATCCTTTGCACATGGAGTTATTTTATTTTTTATATATATTTTCTATGCAGTCCAAGAAAGACGTTTTGGCCCACAATTGGCCTTCGTCAGTCTACCGACTGCTATCAAGGTGGAGTAACCCGGTATCAAACCAAGTATTCATATAGGTATCTGCTTCAAGAAATAGATCTATATTGTGCCTCCTATGATGATTAGAGAAATATGCTTATAGGTGAATATATATATATACAGAAAGGGATTATATAAATCCCATTTGAGAGTGCTGTTGATATTAGCCTGTTTGGACTGACACTATAGGGCACAGTAGAGGACAGAGTCCATATAAGACATGTGGAGCTGCTGTGTCGGCGTGCCGGACTAGACCCGGTTTCCCCTCCTCATCTGGTGGTGCCACGCTATACTTGACACAAAAGCTGCACGTAGGCACTGACTCCACCCCTTCACACCAAAGGAATGGGGTTTACCGGGTGGTTCAAGAATATGAACAAGTGTTCAGCAAACACCCTTTAGACTTTGGGCAGGTAAAAAGGGTCCAACATCATATTCTCACTGGAAATAATCTGCCCATTAAAGAGAGGTACCAGCATGTACCCCAAGCTCACTATCAATGTGCCAAGAGTATGTTACGGAAGTGAAGGAGGCTGGGGTGATCAGAGACAGTTGTAGCCCCTGGGCAGCTCCGTTAGTGCTGTCCCAAGTGCAGAAAGGCAGAGAAAGAGTAATCGCCTACACCAGCAGGAAGATTCGTCCCACTGAAAGCAACCCTGCCAGCTACAGCTCCTTTAAACTGGAGTTTCTCGCCATAGTCTGAGCTGTTACCAAGTGATTCAATCACTACCTGGCTTCGGCGAAGTTTAACATTTTCGCAGACAACAATCCGCAAAGCTAGGTGCACTGAAGCAGCGATGGATGGCCCGGCTGTCCAACTACGAGTTTATAATCAAGTACCGGGTGGGGCATAAGAACGCCAATGCTGATGCGCTGTCCAGAATGCCCAACTTACCAGATGGGGAAGAAGATCAGGAAGAGCTAGAAGAACTTGAGTTACCAGCCTTCCACCACCCGGGAGCAGCCCAATGCTTCCACTGTGTGAGGGACAAGTGCTATGTTAAGCAGGAAGCCATGTTGAATCAGTTGCCCCACCATGAGTGGGCGGAGACGCAAGATAGCGACCCAGCTGTCTGCCTGGTAAAGGAGTTACTGACGCAAGCTGACTTGCACCCTGATCCAGATGCTCCACAAGAGACCCAACAGTTGTGGAAGGAAAAGGGTAGGCTGTTTATCTATGAGGGAAAGCTGTGTCGGAGGAGTGTCAACGCCCGAACTCACGAACTGGTCTGGCAGGTGGTAGTCCTGAAGCGAGATGCACCAATGGTCCTGGAAGCGTACCATGATGGAGCAGGACACTTCAGATGGAAGAAGTTGGAGGTCCTATTTCGCGAGAAATTCTACTGGGTTGGTATGAGGAAGGCCATTGAAGAGTGGACAATGCAACCTGCGCAGGAAGGACCGTAACAGCCAGCGAACCCCGTTACAGCCAATAGTCACCAAACAGCCTCTTGAACTGGTTGCCTTGGACCACGTGAAGTTGACCCCAAGCCGTTCAGGCTATGTCTACACCCTCACCATCGTAAACCATTACTCAAGGTTCCTGGTAGTTGTGCCAGTGAAAGACCAGACAGCAAAGACAGCAGCCAAAGCATTTCAACAACACTTTTGTCGACCGCACGGTTACCCTGAATGAGAGCATACCGACCAAGGCACAGCCTTTGAAGCAGAAGTGTTCCAGGAGTTCTGTAACCTGTACAGCTGCAAGAAAATCAGGACACTGCTGTACCACCCACAGACAAATGGCATGTGTGAGAAAATGAACCAAGTGGTAATTAACCTATTGAAGACCTTGCCCCTGGAAGAGAGAAACCTGTGGCCAGAGAAGTTGCTGGATCTGGTAGATCTCTACAATCATATTCCTGTAAACTCCACCAACTGTACTACAGCCTACTTGATGAGAGGAAGACCTGGCAAGTTACCCATTGACTTGGACATGGGAGTCTTAAAACCTGAAGTAACATCACCAGATGCAGACTGGGATACAGAGCGGCAGCAGCAGTACCGCAAAGTGCAAGAATGCGTAGAGAAGAATTTGGCCCAGGCAAGACAAAAGCAAGAAAGAAATTATAATCAGCATGCCCCCGCAGTTCCCTTGTCACCTGGAGAATGGGTACTCAAAAGGAAGAGACGAATGCACAAATTAGATGACCAATGGGAGGCTGAGCCCTAAGTTGTTTCACCTTCAGACTTCAATAACACCAAATTGTGCCTCATCAGCAAAGATGGAGGAGAAACCTCAGCTGCAGTGTCAAGAGATCATCTAAAGCCGTGCCCTGACCGAGTGAAGGAAAAGATCAGCACTGTACTCAGCGAGTTCCCTTCAAATTGGACAAAAGTGAACCAGGCTATAGTCGTGCCCGCCTTAAACTTTTCCAAACTAGAAGCGCCAGGGAGTGAAGCAATTCAAGACCAGCCTGAAGATCCGCAAGCTCAAGTAATAGAAGCCACATCTGCAGTGGAAGGCGAAAATCTGCCCCCTGCAACAACATTAATTAACAAGCATACCACTGTGCTGCTTTGTGGTCTGAAGCCATACCAGTGGGCATCATTGTTTCTGGGGAAGGATGACCCCAAAATATTGCCTTATATTCCCCTGAAGAATCTTTTTCTGAGAGGAAAACGCGTCGGAAGTGGTGATATCTTATGCACAGTACATCACCTATTGAATTGATAAGTCCCCACAGCTACTGACCGGGTGAGACTGTTCCATTCATATGTTAATTAATGTTGTATATGCCTGCAATACATTTGTTTAGCATGGGTTTCTATGTTGACCTTTTGGGTGAAGCCGCTGATATAAATTAGGTACATTGTTAGACCAATATGATTGGGTCCTCTTACGCTGATTGGGCGTCATCATGCTTTATATGGTTTAACAAATAATCCGTTATGCATGGCAATGACTACTGTTTTGGTGCAGTTGTATGTCTAGTACTATTTGATTATACCTTTGTGGTCACACTAAAAATCTGGTACTATTGGTGAATTATTGTATGTATTTTTTTAAAAAGTGTGTTTTTAATATTTGATGATGAAAACTTACATTTTATCTCCATCTTGCTAAAAAATTGAATTTTGTGTGGAGAGTAAACCCACTGCTATTTCTGAGCTGGGGATAGGAGCTCCATCAGACTTGAGCACCAGTGACCGGGCACTGGAGCCCAAGGCTGTGTGGGTACTAAATCCCCGGCAGCAGAATCCAGAGGGCAGAGGACTGCAGATCCACTGTCCCCTACTGATACTCGATGACGCAGCAGCACGATAGAGACGCCAGACAGGAGCGACCCCTGAAGCAGGCTCCAGCTGCCTGTCATGCGAATGGAGTTCTACCTAAGCATCAGACAGAAAGAGGGAGTTGAATAGAGTATACCCCAGCAAGTACCTCAGAGAATTGCAATAAAAAGGAGGCCTTACAACCCACCTGACTGGGGAAATTCCAAAATTGCTTCCAGGCTGACCGGCTCCAGAACCATCTGTAACTTGAGCCCCGGATTGTACCTGCATTGCTCAGTAAAAGGTAAAGGAAACTGGACCCTGCTGAGTCTTCCAAATCATTCCTGCACCACACTCACCATCCTCACCTTTAACATCTACATCCAAACTGCCCTGGGATACAGCTCTACCTGTGGAGAGCTCAACTATCTCTGCTGCCCTGTCACCATCCCAGAAGATCTGCATAGCAGAGTCAGTCCCCTGACTGAATACCACAGGTGGCGTCATGAACACTTTATTATGCCTTTTTCACTATCTTTATTGGACGCCCAGGGCCACAGACCGGGTCATGGATGCTGTGACACTTCACCTTTAAGAAGGGGCCCTGTACCGAGTATCCCCACTGCCCTGGCTGGCAATCCACTCACTCAAATAATGACGGAATCACTGGAGTAAGGAGCGCCTTTTAGTGAATTTAGTGCATCTTACTTCTGTTGTGCTCCCCTGCCAAGAATGTTACTCTAGTCGGGCACTGGCGTGATTTTGAAGTTAATAGATCTTTTCTTCAGGAAAACCACAAAGTTGATCTGTCACCTCTACACCGCATATTGGACTTTTATTGTGGATACACAACAAGCATTACAGATTACCCAAATTTTCCACTATTTTAAAGGGAATCTGTCACCCCCTGGATGCTTTTAAGCTATTATTATGGGTACACAGGTAATAGAATGGTTAATTCCAGGCTCCATGGCATGCAGTGCTTTATCGCCCTTCTATGGGCAGTGTCTTTATCCTGCTTCTGCCCTGGAGCCAGCAAGTCTCCGCTGCTGCGCAATGACTCGCCGGTACCTACGCAGAAGATTTGTGAAGATATTGACTATAGAAGGGCAGATAAGGCACCCATAACTGTGCGAGTGCACGGCGTATGCGCATGATTACAGCACCGCAGCTGCATGTCACAGGTCAGTGTAACATGCATGGGAGGGGGTGCTATTGTAATGAAGAGGAAGCAGGGAATTCTTCCAGGCACCGCACACCATGTAGCCTGGAAGAAATCATTAACCTAAAACATTAAAAGTGCATTTCTCAACAACATCTATACCGCAGATATGTGGCATACAGATAGGACTGATTTAACCATTCTGCTACCTGTGTATCCAAAGTAACAGCTTAAAAGCATGCAGTGGGTGACAGATTCCCTTTAATACTATGTGAGCTCTGCCAATGTGGCACCCCAAGAGTCCAGTTGCCACAGTGGCATTATCTCCCTCACAGGGGGTGATGCCATGCCTGGAAGAAAAGAGGGTTTCCCTAATCAGGTAACATTAACATTCAACACTTTTCCTGACTTCAGACCAGAAGGGGGAGCTCAAAACGTGGTTTCAGGGAAGCTTCCCTATAAGTTCTGGCCTGGAGGCGAGGTTAGTCAGTCTGGGAGAGTCTGTACAGGGGACAGGAGCTGTGAGGAGCTCATCCCAAGAGCAGAGTGAAGAGCGAGGAAAGTGGAAGTTTAGGAAAGCCTGGGGATTGGAGCTGTGACCAAGCTCATCCCAGGGAAGAGCGCTTGACACCGGACGCCAAAGTTCGTGGCTGCACGGGTACAACAGTCCCAGCAGCCACATCCGGAGGGCAGGAGACTGCATGCCTCCTTGCCCAATCACACACCTGAAGGCACAGCAGCATACCAGAGCCAGAGCCACCACAAAGGCGTGACACCTGTAAAAGGCTCAAGCTGTCTGCCATACAGGCAAGGACTAAAGAACAGTAAGAAACAGAGAACTGAGCATAGCTTCAGGCAGCAAGGACCTCAGAGAACAGCGCAGTAAGGAGGCCTCCAACACCATCTGGCTTAGGGGATCCCTGTGGCCCTGGCAGGTGCTCCACCAACCTGTATTTATGCTGAGGCTGCAACATCTTTTTCTAAAGTAAGATTACTATCCACAAGTCTCCTCTACACACAAACTCTAATCAACCACTTCTTCCCTATGTCAGTGATATCTGAGATGTGCTTAGAAGCACCTGCATTAAAATAATATTCCTAGTTTCATAAATGGGGAATGTCGGACAGTGCTTATGAATACAAGCAATTTTCCATTTTACTGCTGATTAAATTTTTTATCCATTGTTGAAATATTGACACTTTTGTTTCTAGCTCGTCTTCTTAAATACTGACCACCACTGCAAAACATCTGTTACATCCATCCCTCTGATTCTGTCACATGGTTGTGCTCTTTCTTTGTTACATGCGTTGCTGGGTTTGTTATTCTGGGACTAATTATGTTATCTAATTAGCTCCCTGTGATTTCGGAGTGGTTTCACACTATTTAATCCCCTGACTTCCAGTTACAAGCTCTGCTAGACCTGGTTCACTTCATCTACAGCCCCTACCCTGCTCAGTTGATTCCTGTTCTTTGATCTTGGCCCATATCTAGGCATCCTTGTCTCCTGACATTTCTCATCCTGTTCTTGACCTTCTGATATTGACACTGCTTCTTGAGCATCCTGTTCCAGTCTGCTTCTCTGGCCATTAGCCTGTCTGTGGAATTAAAGGGAATATGTCACCACATGTGACCTACCTAAACAATTACATATGGGCACTGCCACTGTATGGGCCCCAGCACTGATTAGGCCTCTTTCACACTTCAGTTTTTTTGCATCAGTTATAATCCGCCAAAAAGGCAGACAAGCGGATCCGTTCTCAACTGATGTGAACGGATGAAACAGGATCCGTTTTTCGACGGATCCTGAAAATGAGGAAATTTAAAGGAATCGCTGGGAGAGAGAGAGAGAGAGAGAAGCGGGAAAGAGAGAGAGAGAGAGAGAGAGAGAGAGAGATTTTTTTTTTGTCCGGCACCCAGACAGATTTTGGGGTTAATTCAGTGTCTGGAGTATCCGCCAGCAAAAAAAAACGTTGCAAGCTCCGTTTGGAAATCTTTGAGGATGTTGACGGACACTAAGATTGTGGCGGATCCTCAAAAAAACGGATGCAACGGACGGCAGTTAGTCAGGATCTGCCAATAATGAAAGTCAATGGGGAAAAAACCGATCCGCAAAGAAAAATGGCGGATCCGTTTTTTTTCAATATTGGCGGATCTTGACTGATTGTCAAAAACGGAAGTGTGAAAGAGGCCTTTAGCAGCTTACAGTCACTATACAATGTGCACAAAAACTGTGGCAGGGGCAGATTTCTGAGCTCTGCTACATCTTAAACTCTCAATGTGTCACAACTGCTACACTAAGTAAATTAAGAGAGGCATAGTTGGAATCAGGGTCTCTTTCTCTACATCATGCTGCTATCAGATTAGGTAACAAAATCCTGGTGACAGATTGCCTTTCTTTAAAATCTCAAGAATGCAAGCAAATTTTATTTAGTAGTATTTTGCAAAACTACGGTACTTGCTTTTTTCCAGCCTTTAATTCAAGCACTCGGTGAAAACTAAAACGTTAGCGAAGAAACAGTCAATTCCAAATGCAAGGAATTTAGGATTTTCACTGGAGATGTTACAACTTTTGTTGCTGAATATTGCTATTCCATCAACCTGTTCTGCAAAAATCATTTCTACACAAAGCAGTTCATGAATTGCACTGTAATGCTGAGCCTTGCAATGTTGCCTCTGCCCTCAGGATCCATGTGCAATAATTCCAGCAATTGTGGCCATTTATTCCAGGCTTCAAATCTCCTCTGAAAACCTTGCAGCTGTCTCTTGGTAATTCATTCCATAATTTAATTGTTCCATGCTGTCCCCCGTTCTTTGCATAAACTGTAAGTACTTGGATCTGCTTCTTTGGTTTTAGGCAATTTTGTCTGCTTCTGTAAGACTGTTTAATGTCTTTCCAAGATCATGTATTCCCAACAGAAGACAGTAGACGTTCCAACAAATATAAGTAATTTATTTCACGATATTATACATATAAATATCATTGAGGTTGGTATCATACGAAGTGTTGAGCTTCACAAATTTTTGGTGGCCACATGACTGATATTTATATGGGCTCCCTGTAGCTGTGTAACCAGTATCCATGTTAAAAACTTCTTCCTCAGGGGATGATATGTACATATCATCCCCTGAGGAAGAAGTTTTTAACTTTGAAACGCGTAGGGAAATAAATGTATTAACCACACAACTTGTGAGGAGTGATGGTCTGGTAGCGCACGTTTAATCCATAAAAATTCCCTGCTTGAATCTGAAGATTTATGGCCACGGCATGGTCATTTGGATGTGCAGCAAGCTGACCTTTGTTCCTTTATGCCTGATACTCTCCTGCAGAGGGTGAGTATAAATCATTGTCTTATATCTTTATTTTTCTCGGGTAAGACCCTATTGCGCCCTTTTCTTTCAGTTTCTACTAACCAGTATCCATGTCATGTAACACATTGTGCTGTCACCACAACAGGTTGTAATGGTTCTGCAGAAAATAATTAACTCTATAGTTGCAAGTTATAAGCTCAATTCAGTTTGATTGGATGCTATGGAATCTGCACCATTGTTTGGTAAAACATTTTGCATTCCATGCAAACATAGTAAACTGTATAGTTAGGTGATCATAGAAATATTGGATAATTTTGCATTTCTAAAATTCATGAAATTTTCAAATGTATATCTACTACATTTAGGTTTTTCATTTGGTTACTTGTGAAAAATGGGTCTTTCTAAGAGATCAGTGAATTCCAGCATGGTACTGTAATAGATTGCCACTAGAGATGATTCAATATGATTTGATATTGAATTCATGTTGAATTTTATTAAATTGGCATGTCCTGTCAAATTTGAAACAATTTTGTAATTTGATTGACATGTATCGACAAAAGAATGCCCCAACTTTTTAACACATTTCAAAATATTGCATCAGTCATAGACGGCTGCCATATCTTTAATTGAATTGTGGTGGCTACCCCATGATGACTTGCAGCTACCACATCAAATGATATGGCACAGTCAGTCAGGAGGCACTATCATAGCCTGTATAAAAGCTTAAGCAGGGAATGCAGCAGACTTTTTTGGGTAGTTCTTTGAAATAGTAAGAGGACGACAGAGCTCAGCAATATAGAAAATCCTAAAGCTTGGATGAATGCCCCAGACTAATGTGTTGTGTAACAGCAGATTTGAATAAGTAGTAGTTGTAGTCTGGGAATAATGCAAAGATTAAATTGATGGGGAAAGACAGAGGTAAGTGAGTTGCCAGCAGCAGTTCCAGACTCACTGTGATTGTTCAGTGGTATGGTACAGGTGGCATTTGTACTGCTGCATTTCAATCACAATTACACTTTTTTTGTTCTTCATTCTTAAAAAGCTATTTTTGAGTTTTCTCTTGAGCAATGTACTGCTCTACTGTTTCCTTTCTTCATGGTTGCTGGAGACCTGCAAATAGTTTGAAAGCACTGCACTCCTTGCATAGTCCATGGACTATAGATGTGGCTAATAAGCTAGGCAATGAACAGTAAACTAAAAAATGAAACATCTCTCCCTCCTTGAGATTGTAGAGGATTTTTAACCCCTTCACGTCGTGTCCATTTTCCGTTTTTTCATTTTCGTTTTTTCTCTCCCCTTCTTCCAAGAGATATAACTTTTTTATATTTCTAACAATGTAGCCATATGAGGACTTGTTTTTTGAATGACATGCTTTGCTTTTAAATGACACAATTCATTTTATCATATCATGCACTGGAAAGCGGGAAAAAATTCCAAGTGCTTTGAAATTGCAAAAAAAGTGTCATTTCACCCTTGTTTCTTTTTTTTTATATATATATATATTCCATGTTTACTATACAGTAAAACTGTCCTAGTAATATGATTCTCCGGTTCAGTATGACTATGCATATACCAAACATGCTTATTTCGCTTTTTATTTTAGTTGCGTAAAAAATTCAGAAATTTGTAAAAAAATAAAAATAAAAAAATAAACATTTCTTGTTAGTAGTGTATGTGTGTCAGATTTTGGACCTGTAGGTGCTAAATTAAAGGATTAATTCACAGAAAAAACTTGCGTGGGCTCCCACGCAATTTTCTCCACCAGAGAGGGCAAGCCAGTGACTGATGGCAGAAATTTATAGGCTAGGATTGACCATTGATTTTGCCCCCCCCCCAAGGCTAAAAAAATTTGCCCCCAGCCACCCCAGGAAAAGTGCATCTGTAAGATGCGCCAATTCTGGCACTTACCCTCTCTCTTCCCATTGCCCTGCAGTGGGTGGCATATGGGGTAATAAGGGATTAATGTCACCTTGCTATTGTAAGGTGACATTAAGCCTGGTTAATAATGGAGAGGTGGCAATAAGTCACCTATCTATTATTAATCCACTGGTCTGAAAGGGTTAAAAAAGCAAAAAAGCACACACACACACATTAAGAATAATTAAGCCAGACTAGTGGCATTAGCACCGCTCCCGGTTGTAAACTATTTAACCCCTTGAGATGGATTGCAGCATGTACGGCAGACAGGTATGGGATATTGCTGCTTTTTTATTTTGGATTTTATACAGGAGAACGATGGCTTCGATTGGATTGGGAGTTAAATAAAGATGGAAAAAATATGTATTTATTTCATTAAAGGGAATCTGTCACCCCATTTTTTGACTATCAGCTGCCGGCACCGCTATCAGGGGCTTATCTACAGCATTCTGTAATGCTGTAGATAAGCTCCCTATGTAACCTGAAAGATAAGAAAAATGAGTTATATTATACTCACCCGGGGGCGGTCCGGGTCCGATTTTGGTCCGATGGGTGTCGCGGTCTGGTCCGGTGCCTCCCATCTTCTAACGGTGACGTCCTCTTCTTTGCTTCCCATCGTGGCTCCTGCGCAGGTGCACTCTGCTCTGCCCTGTTGAGGGCAGAGCAGAGTACTGCAATGCACTGGCGCCAGACCAGGTCAGAGAGGTCCGGTGCCGGCGCACTGCAGTACTTTACTCTGCCCTCAACAGGGCAGGTAAAGTACGCCTGTGCCGGAGCCGCGACGGGAAGCAAAGAAGAGGACGTCACCGCTACAAGATGGGAGGCGCCGGACCGCGACACCCATCGGACAAAGACCGGACCGCACCCCGGGTGAGTATAATATAACTCATTTTTCTATATATATGTTTTCATGAATATTTGAGGCCATGGATCCATTATATGTCCATTTTGCAAGCCGTCGAGAAAATGTCACCATACGGATGCTATGGGGATGTCACACAGATGCTTAGATGCGAGAAAGTCGCATCCTTGCATTGCACACGGATGACATACGGATCGCTGTTCAGGGAACATTTCTGCAATTCTCGTCCGTGTAAAATGGACCGTATTTTTATACCTTGTGTGTTACTCCAGCCTAACTACAGCGAGTGGAGAGCAGCTCCACCTGCGATTGTTAACCTGTTAAGTCCTGCTGTCAACGTCTGACAGTGGCTTTTAGTCAGGGACATGACATATGACATACCAGTGCGTCATATTTTGGTTGGTAAGGGGTTAAAAAGAGCCAAATTGCTAACTTTTACAAGTACTTTACAATTATATCTACACTACCGTTCAAAAGATTAGGGTCACTTAGAAATTTCCTTATTTTTTAAAGAAAAGCAGATTTTACCAATGAAGCTAACATTAAATGATTCAGAAATACACTCTATACATTGTTAATGTGGTTAATGACTATTCTAGCTACCTCTGGTTTGTAATGCAATATCTTCACAAGTGTATAGAGGCCCATTTCCAACAGCCATCCTCCAGTGTTCTTTTGGTACTTTGTGTTTGCTAACTGTGCAAGAAGGCTAATGGATGGTTAGAATACCCTTGAAAACCCTTGTGCAAGTGTGTTAGCACAGCTGAAAACAGTTTGGCTGAGTAGAGAAGCTATTAACCCGATCTTCCTTTGAGCTAGTTGAGAATCTGAAGTATTACATTTGTTGGTTCCATTAATCTCTCAAAATGGCCAGAGAAAAAGAACTTTCATGTGAAACTCGACAGTCTATTCTTGTTCTTAGAAATGAAGGTTATTCCATGCAAGAAATTGCCAAGAAACTGAAGATTTCCTACAACGGTGTGTACTACTCCCTTCAGAGGAGAGCAGAAACAGGCTCTAACCAGAGCAGAAAGAGAAGTGGAAGGCCCTGCTGCACAACTGAGCAACAAAACAAGTACATTAGAGTCTGCAGTTTGAGAAATCAACACCTCACAGGTCCTAAACTGGCAGCTTCATTAAATAGTACACGCAAAATGCCAGTGTCAACGTCTACAGTGAAGAGGTGACTCCGGGATCCTGGCCTTCAGGGCATATCTGAGACTGGCTAATAAAAGGAAAAGATTAATATGGGCAAAAGAACACAGACATTGGACAGAGGAAGATTGGAAAAAAGTGTTATAGACAGACAATCCATGTTTGAGGTGTTTGGATCACACAGAACATTTGTGAGACGCAAAACAACTGAAAGATGCTGGAAGAATTCCTGACACCATCTGTCAACCATGGTGGCGGTAATGTGATGGTCTGGGTTTGCTTTGGTGCTGGTAAAGTGGGAGATTTGTACAAGGTAAAAGGGATTTTGAATAAGGAAGGCTATCACTCCATTTTAAAATGCCATGCCATACCCTATGTACAGCGCTTGATTGGAGTCAATTTCATCCTAATGTGGTACTCGCAGGTGCGCAGGACGCAGTGACGAGTCACGAGACAAGTAGGTGCTTTCTGTATTAACGTTTATAGGGCCAGAGGGAACTTTCCTCAGTCCCGGCCTGATCACCAAAAGCAGGGGTAACAAGGGTTGCCCTCGCAGGGGCTCTATACAGGCACACACAAAACAGTAGAACACGACTACTTCCAGCAACAGCCGGTCACTATAGGGCCGCGGTATGGCCGACTACGAGTCCTTAATTATAAAGTCAACTTAGCCATCCAGATGTCCCTCGCCGTTCAGGTTGGTTGTCTTTCAGCGGGACAGTGATGGCCGCCGGCGGTGCTGTACTTTCTGCGGCCACTCATGAGAATAGGGCGGCTGCTGGCGGTGGGGAACAGGCTGCAGCCGCGGGCTCGGGTGGGACAGCAGTGGCCGCGGGTGACCGCGGGCTGAGGGGAAGCGGCAGCGGCCGCGGGTTGAACTGGGGCCGCAATGGCCGTGGGCTGGAGCGGGGTAACAAGTCCTGGATAGTCACCTCGGTACCGTCCTTCTGGAGTCCTCGGTGAGCGTCCTCCCTGGCACTGGTGAGTCGCTCTCCCTTCTAGCCGCTCCCACTGTCTCCTGCTCTCTGTGTCGGTCTGCTGACTCATCGCCCCGGGAATTCCCCGCCTTCTTTATATTGGTCCCTCCCCAAGCCCATCTGTCTGTCACAGTGGCTCATCCCTGAATCCTGTCCCCCAGGGACAGTTTCCCCCGGAACCTAGATGACGGCTCCCATGGTTCCGGCCCGGGCACTCGACGGGGGCCATTCCTCCCACACTCCCACACCCTGTATGCTCGCCAGTCCTCGGGCGAGGGTTTTTGTAGACTCGGGCTAGTCTTTTGGGATGCCAGTCCTTGTCGCCATATTAACTGGTCCTGTTTGTAACGTTCCAGGGGTTTGCCAGCTGTTGACCGCTCGGAGCGTCGAAGCTCGGGTATCATGGTGTCTTCTTGGATGGAGGAGGGTGGTCGCATAGTGGGTTCTGGTCGGATGTCCGGGTCTACTGGAGTGCCACTACTGGGGCGGCCTGCACATGTGGCGGGAGAGTCCTCTTCGTCATCCAGGTCCCAGACTGTGGGTAGGGGTCGGGGACCTGGGTGGTCGGTTCGAGCCACGGGGATCGGTAGACATACAAGGTCGTAACATGTTGCGGTGCACAACTCGAGTGAGAGGCGTGTTGTCTCCTTCTGATTGTATTTTGTACACAGGCCCGTCGGGGCTTATTCGGCGCAGCACTCGGTACAGATTAACCTCCCACCGTGGCTCTAACTTGTTTTGAGGACGTTGATCAAGTACAAGGACCCAATCCCCAGCCTGAAAGTCAGTGGGTGGGGGCAGTGCTCCCCCCTGGTGTTCTAGATCCTGAAGTTACGTGTGGACGATACGGTGAAGGGTCTGCAGCTGCTGCCGGTGGTTTCGGACCCATGAGGATACCCCGATCCAGGGTAGGGGCTCCTCCGGGTTCAACTCCACCTCCGTAATTCCTTTGCCTTCCCGTCCGAACAACAATGAGTAGGGGGTGTAACCAGTCATTCGATGCACCCGTAACAGTTCGGGACATATCCAGGCCAGCGGGCCTTGCGGTTGCTCTCTAGAGTACGCAGCATTTGGATTAGCGTACGATTGAATCGTTCGCAGGCTCAGTTTCCCTGCGGGTGGTACGGCGTAGCCGTGACTTATCGATGCCGTAAAGATGGTGTAGCTCTTCCATGACTATTCCTAGGAAGCATGCTCCTTAATCCAAATGTATCCATTGTGGATAGCCGTACACTTGAATAAAGTTCTTACAAATCGCATAGGCGGCCGACTCCGCTGTTTGGTCTCGAGTGGGGGTGACCACGGCGAATTTGGTGAAATGGTCCACCATAACAAGACAATGTTCATACCCCTGATAGGCTGGACCTACAGTCAGATAGTCCACCGTAAGAAGCTCCAGAGGGGCTGATGTTACGATAGTTTGCACCGGGGCTTGTTGCGCGGGGGGTTTAGCGAGCTCGCACGGGCAGCAGGTTCGACAAACTTCTTCTACAGCAGCGTGCAAGCGTGGGTGGTATGCTATCTGCTGCAACCATTGCAAAGTCTTTTGAGCCCCAAAATGAGCCCCCTTCTCATGGGCTTCCCGAGCCAGTTGGTTGAGATGGGCTCCCGGCACGATCACCTGCCATATTGTAGCTGACGTGGTTCGTGACATGGCTTTTCGATATAAAAGTCCCTTTTTGATGATTAGTCTTTCCCACTGGTGCAACATTAGCAACATATCTTGGATTAAAGCCTGTCTCTGTGAGCCGGTGGGCAATTTACCAGTGGCCACCCATCGGCGCAGGAGTCCAACTTCTGTATCTTCCTGCTGCTGCTGAATTCATTTGTCACGAGGCTGCACCAGCATCCCTCCTAGGAGCCCTGGATGAGGCGCTTCCTGCGTGTTGACTGTAGGCGCGGGGGTGGTGAGGGCGAAGGGTGTCTCGTCTGCTTCTAATTCGTCGTCTCGACTTCTTTCTGGGGTGGTGTGTCGGATTCTGGAGAGCGCGTCGGTGTGCACGTTATCAGCACCCCGTTTGTAGATGATCTTATACTTGAATTTGGCCATCCGAGCCACCCACCGCTGCTCCAGGGCCCCCAGTTTGGCATTCTCCAAATGGGCTAACGGGTTGTTATCGGTCCGCACTACTACTTCGGAGACCACCAGGTACTCTGCGAATCGCTCCGTCATTGCCCAGACTACTGCGAGGAGCTCGAGCTTAAAGGAGCTGTAATTGTCCGGGTTACATTCTGAGTTGTGCAGCGACCGGCTACCATAGGCGATCACTTTCTCCCGGCCGTCCTGCACCTGTGACAACACAGCTCCTAGTCCCTGGAGGCTCCCATCGGTATGCAGGATGAACGGTTGCGAGAAATCCGCATACGCCAATACAGGGGCATGAGAGAGAGCAGCTTTGAGATCTTAAAACGCATCCTCTTGCAGTTGCTGCCACTGGATCTTCCGTCCATTCACCCCGGCGGGAGCCCCCTTCACCAGGTCTTGCAGGGCTCGAGCTCGGTGTGCAAAATTCTTCACGAATCGACAGTAGCAGCAGGCCAACCCCAAGAAGGCCCGCACGTCCTTTACCGTTTTCGGGGGTAGGCCACCCCTGGACGGCAGCGACCTTTTCCAGGGATGGTCGGACGCCCTCTGCCGAGACTGTGTGCACCAGGTATTCGATCTGGATGCGGAACAGGTGGCATTTCTGGGGCTTTACCTTTAACCCGTATTTCTGCAGCCGGCCGAGCACCTGCCCCAACCGCCTCAGGTGGTCCTCGAATGTGGCGGAATAGATGATAATATCGTCCAGATATATCAACGTGGCTTCAAAGTTGAGGTCTCCTAGACACTGCTCCATCAACCGCTGAAAAGTTCCTGGGGCGTTGGCCAGCCCAAACGACATCCGACTGAACTCGAACAGTCCCATGGGAAGGATGAATGCCGTCTTGGCTCTGTCTTCCTCCGGCATTGGCACCTGCCAGTACCCACTGGCCAGGTCTAGGGTTGAGATGTACTCTGCGTTCCCCAGGGCGAACAGAGACTCTTCTATGTGGGGCAATGGATACGAATCCTTGATGATGCAGGCATTCAACTTCCGATAATCCAGGCAAAAACGCAGAGTGCCAACTTTTTTCCGAACCAGGACAATAGGGGCCGCCCAAGGGCTCTGGCTTTCTCTTATGACCCCCTTCCGGAGAATTTGCCGATATCGCTCCCAAATGGGGGCCACTCCTGCCGTGGAGATCCCATGCGTAATGGCCGTGGTACATCCGAAGTCGTCCTCGTGGCTGGCGAAGACACTGTAAAATTATCCCAGAAGTGTCTCTACCTGGAGAGGTTGGGCTGGCGCTAGGCCAGAAAGTTCGGCCCGCATTCTCTCCAGGATGGCTCGACCTTTCTCCTGGGTCGAGGATACGGCAGTCTGTTGGGTTCGTGCCATTACTGCCCAAGGATTTTCGGGCTGCACCTTCAACTGGACCGCGGGGTCCGGGAGCATCTCCTCCAATGGTCTTACTGGCTTGGCCATTTCGGCCCAGGGCTTCAGGACGATATCCTGATCTTCCAGGTTGACACAACGTACCAAGACAGTCCCCTCTCGCACTGTGGCCAGGGAGCGGGCCACCAGGATGCCAGGGTGCAGGCGCTCCGCGTAACATGGTTCCACCTGCACCTCCACGCCCTCCAGTGGTATCGGAGCACGGATCGGCAGAGCTACCACCGTCTGCCCCGGAGGAAGCACGGGTGGAGGGCCCACCGGCGTGATGACCTTGTCCAGCGCCTCACCCTTCTGACACTCCTGGGGCACTCGCGCCTCCCACACCAACCGCTGGAAGACCTGCCCCTGGGCCGTGCGAGAACCCCAGTGGCTCAGAGTCTCTTGTGTGGGTTCATTGAGGAGGAGGTTGCCGAACTCTCATAGTATGTTCATACCCAGAATAACTGGATATTTGCTGTTTGTGTCTCCATGGGTCAGGACCACTCCCCGGCAGCGAGTGATCTGCCGCTTAATGAAATCTGCATCCAGGCTACTCCGATGACAGGAACAAGTAGCTGGTTGGCGGCTACCAACTTTATCACTGTCCCCCACTGAGGTCTCACTGCTTTGGGAAAATGCTGCCGAAAATAAGTCTCTGGTATGGTTGTAACTTGCGATCCCATATCTACTAGGCATCGCATGGCACGGCCTTCGATCTCTGCCCATACCACTGGGCACCACGCGACTAGGTCTTCGTGACTTGCTCCACCCCGTGTGATGAGCTCCAGCTCCAGGCGGCGTCCCCACGGCTCAGGGTCCTCTGCTCCTCTTGGCCAGTGGGGCAGGTTCCCCATGGAACGTGGGCACTCTTGGGCGGAGCATCCCAATTCTCCACAATCGTAACAGGCAAATGGTCGTGGGGACTGACTTGGGTAGGGGCCGTGATTGATCATGCCTCCTTTTCCCAGCCCTGGCCGACTCCTTGTGGCCGCTTTCTTGGCTTCGGCCAGTTCACCCTTAATACTCTGTATCTCTTGCTTCACCTCTTGTACCCAGTGGGGTTCGCTCAGGGCGCTTACGGATGCTTTGATACTCCGAGCCATCCCCACGGGGACCGTCATCTCTTGCTCCTGCTCCCAAACCCGTGCCTCCTTCCCTTTCTCTGAAAAGGTCAGATGTGGATCCACTCGCACCCACTCGCAAAGCCTGTCTTGTCAGGGTGTCTCGTAACCCGGTCACTAACAGCTCACGTAATGTTACGTCCATGGTCCCCACGCCGACTCCATCCTTCCTTTCAATGGCTAAAAACAGTTCCTGCAAAACATTCATATACTGGGTCACTGTTTCCCCCTCTTTCTACATGCATCTAAACATCTGGGTTCGAGGTTCCCCCACATCGGTCGGGTCCCCATAGGCCTCTTCTAAGATCTGTAACACCCTGACGAAGGTGTTTTGCTGCCCCCGGGGTCTCAACATTACGGTATCCCGGGCTTCCCCATCCAACGCCATCAGGGCCACTTCTGCCTCTAGGTCAGGGGTAAGTGGATGCATCCGGAATAACCCACTCATTCGCTCCGTCCAGTTCCACAGCATAGTATTGCTGCCGGAGAACCTGGGTAGATTGCTTAGCATGGCCCCCAAAGAAATGCTGGGCCGAGGGCCCTCATTGTCCACGCTCGGAGACTGCATCCTACCGACTACGCCAAATTTGGTACTCGCAGGTGCGCAGGATGCAGTGACGAGTCGCGAGACAAGTTGGTGCTTTCTGTATTAACGTTTATAGGGCCAGAGGGAACTTTCCTCAGTCCCGGCCTGATCACCAAAAACAAGGGTAACAAGGGTTGCCCTCGCAGAGGCTCTATACAGGCACACACAAAACGGTAGAACACGACTACTTCCGGCAATAGCCGGTCACTATAGGGCTGCGGTATGGCCGACTACGGGTCCTTAATTATAAAGTCAACTTAGCCGTCCAGATGTCCCTCACCGTTCGGGATGGTGGTCTTTCAGCGTAGTAGTTGCTGGGCCCAGTTGCTGAGACGATGACGAAGTCTTCGCGCACTCCGGCGCACTGATGACACCGGAGCCCCACAGTCTTCGGTGGGGTCCTTGGATGGTTGTACCACAGCCCCTGGCCTGGGGCAAGCGGCAGCGATGTGTGGTGGTGAAGGGCAGGCCACCTGGGCAGCTAATGGCTGCGATGGGGGGTCCGCGGTCAGCGGAGGCCTGGCCTCTGCTGCGGACCGGAGCGGGACAGTGATGGCCGCCGGCGGTGCTGTACTTGCCGCAGCCACTTGTGAGAAGAGGGCGGCTACTGGCGGTGAGGAACAGGCCGCAGCCGCGGGCTCGGGCGGGACAGCAGCGGCCGCGGGTGACCGCGAGCAGGCCGCAGCCGCGGGCTGAGGGAAAGCGGCAGCGGCCGTGGGTTGAACTGGGGCCTCAGTGACCGCGGGCTGGAGCGGGGCAACAAGTCCTGGATAGTCACCTCGGTACCGTCCTTCTGGAGTCCTCGGTGAGCATCCTCCCTGGCACTGGTGAGTCGCTCTCCCTTGCAGCCGCTCCCACTGTCTCCTGCTCTCTCTGTGTCGGTCTGCTGACTCATCGCCCCGGGAATTCCCCGCCTTCTTTATATTGGTCCCTCCCCAGCCCATCTGTCTGTCACAGTGGTCCGTCCCTGAATCCTGTCCCCCGGAACCTAGATGACGGCTCCCAAGGTTCCGGCCCAGGCCCTCGACGGGAGCCGTTCCTCCCACACTACAACAGGATAATGACTCAAAGCACACCTCCAAATTATGCAAGAACTATTTAGGGAAGAAGCAGGCAGCTGGTATTCTATCTATATTGGAGTGGCAAGCGCAGTCACCAGATCCCAACCCCATTGAGCTGTTGTGGGAGAAGCTTGACCGTATGGTAAGCAAAAAGTGCCCATCAAGCCAAACCAACTTGTGGGAGGGGCTTCAGGAAGCATGGGGTGTAATTTCTCCAGATTACCTCAGCAAATTAACTGCTAGAATGCCAAAGGTCTGCAATGTTGTAATTGCTGCAAAGGAAGCATTCTCTGATGAAAGCAAAGTTTGAAGGAGAAAATTATTGCTTCAAATAAAAATTTTTTTTCGAACCTTGTCAATGTCTTGACTAGATTTTAAATTCATTTGGCAACTCATTTGATTAATAAATAATTGTCTGGGTGACCCCAAACTTTTGAACGTTAGTGTATTTATGAAAACCCCATTTTATACAGTCAGGCCAAAGGGCCCCAATGACATGTTGTGCCATATGTTTGACATTTTAATATATAACTAATGGAAAATGCCATAATTAAAAAAAAAACCTCTAAAAAAAACTCTTGGTGCTTTTAAATGAAACAAAGGTAAGGTAGGCTTTGCTATAGGTGCCCTACCAATCGAGATGTTGTATATAGTCACCCATGCCAGATGTCTTGTATAAAATATTGCCATTATCCTATTTATCTGAATGTTTCCTGTCAAAATTCACCCTCTTGCTGTAGAAACATGATGAATTTTTTTTAGTCGCAGAAGCTTCTGCAATGACTGCCACATGTGATCAGCCAATGTCCATGTTCTGTGGCTTGCAAACCCTAGCCACACATTTTTTTTTCCAGGATAAGTTATATTCAGTCTATGTACACAATTAAACCGGGTACTTACCCTTTGTGAGCCACATAATATTGCCATTTATTTATGCCCGCACTCCAGCCAAGCCTTTTCCCGTCTTGACAATCACCTGTAAAACATGGAAATACCGTAGTTATTTTCTTGATGTTTCAATCTGGTAAAACAATTGGAAATATATATTGAATGTAAATCCTACTGGATTTACTGTATATGGCTTGTATTCATTATCTTACAGCTCCACTGAGCACAGTGAGTTACATTACTCTGTTCTGCAAGTCAACAAAGGTCCTGTATCTAACAGCCAGGGAGGACATTACCAAGGCATTGTATGGATGCACTGAAAGGTTTCAAGCACATTCTACATTCAAAATTCCATCAATGGAAATTGATTGACTTCAGTCAACACCTATATATAATGATTTGCAATCAATGCAACCCAGACTGACCTCAGTTTTTCTCCTGCTTGGGGCCACAATAGTCCCACCAGTAGAGAAACACGCTGCCAATAGCACATTTTAAGACATGGGTACTACTTAATGAACAAACCTGAGGCAACGTCAACTTTCACATTGACGCCATACAGAGACACACAGCTGATCACTTCATTTAGATAGAGATTTTTAAAATCCGCTAAATTATCTATTTGTTTCTGAAATATTGTGAATTATTTATTTTGCATCAGTTTTATAAGAGATACATTATTGACATCTTTAATTTTCAGCTTCACAAATCCAATAAATAATGTATGCAATCAATAAACACAGTGTTGGCTTAAAGTAGAAATGACTTGATTAGTCTCCCACTAGTGTGATAGCCTACATTTTGTTGGAGCCGTACTGTACACATTTGCACTTGTATGACTGTATAAAGTTGACAGAATCACATCTATGTGAGCAAAGGTTCACATTTATAACAGAGAACTACTTTTACGGCAATGTAGGAACATTAAGGCTGAGTTCACACGTGGCTTTTTTTCGTGTTTCCGCGGCGGTTTTAACCGCGCGATTTTGCCATGAAAAATAAGCATCCCATGCATTCCTATGGGATTCCGCAATGCTGTGCTAATGCTGCGGTTTTTACCACGGCAGAATCGTTTCGCGGTAAAAAACGCAGCATGCTCATTAATTTTGCGGAATCACGGCGATCCCGCACCCATAGGAATGCATTGTTCCGCTTACTTCCCGCATATGGCTGTGCACACCATGCGAAAAGTAAGCAGAACAATTGCGGATGGTACCCACGGTCCGGAGGAGAGGAGACTGTCCTCTGGGCTTTGGGTACCATATCCCTGTAAAAAATAGAATTTAAAATAAAAAATATTGTTATTCTCACCTTCCAACGTCCCGCGCAGCCTTCCCGCCTCTCTCCACGCTCCCATTCCCAGTAAGCCTTTGCGAAAATGCCCGCGATGACGGCCGTTCTCGCGGGATCGCGAAGTCTCTCGGTCATTCGTGCGACGTCATTGCAAATTACAGCGAGACGTCGCGATCCCGCGAGAACATACGTCATCGCGGGCATTTTCGCAAAGGATTACTGGGAACGGCAGCGTGGAGAGAGGCGGGAAGGCTGCGTGGGACATTGGGAGGTAAGACTAACACCATTTTTTATTTTTTTTATTTCTTTTACATTTTATCTTTTACTACTGATGCTGCATAGGCAGCCTCACTAGTAAAAAGTTGGTCACACTCGTCAAACAATATGTTTGACGAGTGTGACCAACCTGTCAATCAGTTCTCCAAGCAATGCTACAGATCGCTTGGAAAATGCTAGCATTTTGCAAGCAAATTACGCTTGAAAAATGCTAGTTTTTCCGCGAGAAAATCGCGGGAATTTAAAATGCGATTTTCCTGCGGAATGGAATTCGGGAACTCTCGCGGTAATTATACTAACTCTGCTATTATTTCTAAATTTCTAGACTTTCAACTTCTTGCAGTTCTCTATATGTATGTATTAGCTTGATGATGCTGGATGAAGACCTAATGGCTTTTTTTAATACTAATTTTTAATAATGTGACAGAAAAAAAAACAGAAAGTACAAATTATTTTGGCGGACATGGGGCGGACACTGACAGCTTGGGGTCCCTGTGCAAGAAATGTGTCTGGGCCCCCCTCCTTTTATGGCGTCAAAGCTACGTGTGTGTATATATACATATATATAGATTATTGATGTTATGTAGCCACACACACACACATACAGGTATATATTACATAGTCTCCTTTATTATGTATATCCCAATCCCCCACACCCCTCATTGTCCTCCTCCCCTCGCATCCCATTATTGTCCTCTCCCCCACCTCCATCATTTTCTTCTCCACCACTATCTTTGCTTTCTCCCCCACCACTCCCATCATTGCCCATTCCACCACCTCCATCATTTCCTCCTCCTCCACCACCCCCATTTATTGCCCTTTCCACCACCACCATCATTGCATCCTCACCCACAACCCCATCATTGCCCTCTCGACCATCACCCCATCATTGTCTTCTCCCCATCACTGCCTTCTCCATCACCCCATCACTGCCTTCTCCCCATCACTCCCATCA
Organism: Dendrobates tinctorius; assembly: GCF_039654945.1. Taxonomy (NCBI): domain Eukaryota; kingdom Metazoa; phylum Chordata; class Amphibia; order Anura; family Dendrobatidae; genus Dendrobates; species Dendrobates tinctorius. The sequence continues at coordinate 79,280,752 of NW_027361690.1, forward strand.
CTGCCTTCTCCATCACCCCATCACTGCCTTCTCCCCATCACTCCCATCATTGTCTGCTCCATCACCCCATCATTGCCTGCTCCATCACCCCCATCATTGCCTGCTCCATCACGCCATCACTCCCATCACTGCCTTCTCCATCACCCCATCACTGCCTTCTCCATCACCCCATCACTGCCTGCTCCATCACCCCCATCATTGCCTGCTCCATCACCCCATCACTCCCATCATTGCCTTCTCCATCACCCCATCACTGCCTTCTCCATCACCCCATCACTGCCTGCTCCATCACCCCCATCATTGCCTGCTCCATCACCCCCATCACTCCCATCATTGTCTGCTCCATCACCCCATCACTGCCTGCTCCATCACTCCCATAATTGTCTGCTCCATCACCCCATCATTGCCTGCTCCATCACCCCCATCACTCCCCTCATTGCCTGCTCCATCACCCCATCACCCCATCATTGTCTGCTCCATCACCCCATCACTGCCTGCTCCATCACCCCCATCATTGCCTGCTCCATCACCCCCATCACTCCCATCATTGTCTGCTCCATCACCCCATCACTGCCTGCTCCATCACTCCCATAATTGTCTGCTCCATCACCCCATCATTGCCTGCTCCATCACCCCCATCACTCCCCTCATTGCCTGCTCCATCACCCCATCACCCCATCATTGTCTGCTCCATCACCCCATCACTGCCTGCTCCATCACCCCCATCATTGTCTGCTCCATCACCCCATAATTGCCTGCTCCATCACCCCATCATTGTCTGCTCCATCACCCCATCACTGCCTGCTCCATCACCCCATCATTGTCTGCTCCATCACCCCATCATTGTCTGCTCTATCACCCCATCACTGCCTGCTCCATCACCCCATCATTGCCTGCTCCATCACCCCATCACTGCCTGCTCCATCACCCCATCACTGCCTGCTCCATCACCCCCATCACTGCCTGCTCCATCACCCCCATCACTGCCTGCTCCATCACCCCATCACTGCCTTCTCCATCACCCCCATCATTGTCTGCTCCTTCACCCCATCACTGCCTTCTAGACCATCACTCCCATCACTGCCTGCTCCATCATACACACAGACATACACACAGACATACACACACAGAGACATACATAATACATACACACATACATACACACAAGACACCACCTCTCTCCTCTCACCTGTCCGCAGCATCGCCAGCGCTTCCTCCCTCACACAGCAGCGGCCGCTGAATGATGACGTCATTCAGCGGCGCTCCTCTGTGTGAAACAGGAAGCGCGGCCTCCGGGCAGGAAGCAGGACGGACCCTTGCCGCTCCGTTCCTGCTATTCACTCTTGCAGGCAGCGGAGCTGCCGTGATCGCATCGCTCCCTGCCCGCCGCTGTACTGCACTGCAGGGTGGAATTGCTGCTGCCGCGCCGCCCCCACACACATGCCGCCTGGGGCGGACCGCCCCCCCCCCACGCTACGCCAGTGGGTACAGACATTACTGTAATGGTGCTGCAGTGCAATACAGTGCAACCTCTACCAAGGGGTGCTGGTGAGGGAAGAGAGATTGCAAACACAGTGCAGCACCACTGAGCAGAAGCACAGGTGCCACCTGGTGGCGAAAGAGAGGTCAGACAAGCCGAGTCAGAAACTGAGAGGGAACAAAGTACCAGAGGTCATTGCAATACACGTCGTCAAATAAAAGCCAGAACCAGATGGGAGCAGAGGTAACAGAGATGTGAGACAGTCAAACAGGTCAGAAGCTAGGCCGGGTCACATACCAAGAGATCCAAACACAGGGAGTGAATACTAAGGCAGGCAGGCAGGGAGGCAGGAAAGGGAAGTCATGGGATCAGAGTACACAGGTAGAGGACAAAACACGGTATCAATGGGTCAGCAGCTCTAGCCTGGGAGCATGAACTATCACTGACATTGGTCTGCAGGCCACAGCAGACTGAAATAGCCCCACAGAATCCAAAACGAGGCAGGGACGGTTAATTCCCACATGACCAGACCGGGGAGAGAATAACAAGAAGCAAACCCTGGCCTGGATCATGGCAGTTACAGCTTGGAGTCTCAAATGATTTTTTCTTTCATGTAAAACATTGTTTAAAAACAGGAAGAGAAATGTTTTACCTCACAAAAAGAAACAGCTGTGATCCCATGCAGTCCTCTCTGTATCTTCTCTTTTGCTTCCTCCCCTGCCCAGGAGCTGGAGTATGATCAGACCATGTCCCTGTACATTCAGACACAGCCATTACACAGTACAAAGCAGGGGCACATTTATAAGATTATCTCAGCACAGAAACATTTTATTTAAACACATCCAATGGTGGAACTTATTATCATTCCAAGATCTATTGATTCAAATTATCTTTTGTAAGTGGAAAAACCCCTATAAAAAATCTTTTTGTCAGAAGTGACCTGTACCCACATATTACCAACAAATACAGTCCGCATACCCAACACAAATCAGGACTATAAAATCATGGATTTCTTCTCATGTACATTCTGGAGGTATCTACAGGGCCTTGTGAAAGTATTCAGCCCCCTGGAACTTTTCAACCTTTTCCAACATATCATGCTTCAAGCATAAAGATACCAAATGTAAATTTTTGGACTGTGGTGTGCGCAGGGCGCCACTGCAAATTTTAGGCAATGCCCCAACCACACCCATTTCACGACTAATCACACCCATGTCCATGCCCAACGGCACCCATTTAGCACTGCTGATCACACTGACTGGTACTGGGGGCAAAGTGGCTGGCATTATGGGCACAGTGGCTGCTACTGTGGGCACACTGACCAGTACCAAGGAAAAGAAAGAAAGAAAACAGAGAGAGAGAAAAAAAGAAAATAGAGAGAGAGAGAAAGAAAGAAAGAAAAAGAAAGAAAGGAGAGCGAGAGAGAAAGAACAGAGAGAGAAAGAACAGAGAGAAGAAAGAACAGAGAGAAGAAAGAACAGAGAGAGAAAGAAGAAAGAACAGAGAGATAAAGAAAGAGGGGAAAGAAAGAACAGAGAGCAAAAGAAAAAAAGAGAGAGGGAAAGAAAGAAAAGAGAGTGAAAGAAAGAACAGAGAGAGAGAAAGAAAGGGGAAAGAACAGAGAAAAATAAAGAGGGGAAATAGAGAAAGAACAGAGAAAAAGAAAGAAAGAGAACACAGAGAGAAAAAAAGAGGGGACAGAAAAAAGAGCAGAGAGAAAGAAAGAGAGGAAAGAAAGAACAGAGAGAGAACAGATAGAATGAAAGAACAGAAAGAGACAGAAAAAAGGGGAAAGAAAGAACAGAGAGAAAGAAAGAGGGGAAAGAAAAAAGAAAGAACAGAGAGAGAGAAAGAAAGAAAAAACAGAGCGAGAAAGAAAGAGGGGAAAGAAAGAACAGAGAGAGAAAAAGAAAGAGGGGAGAGAAAAAAAGAACAGAGGGAGAGCAAAAGAAAGAAAGAAAGAGGGGAAAGAAAGAATAGGGAGAGAAAGAAAGAGAAAGAAAGAACAGAGAGAAAAAAGAAAAAAGAAAGATGGGAAAGAAAGAACCGAGCGATAGAGAGAAAGAAAGAGGGGAGTAAAGAACAGAGAGAGAAAGAAAGAGAAAAAAATGAAAGAAAGAACAGAGAGAAAGAAAGAAAGAGGGGAAAGAAAGAACAGAGAGAGAGAAAGAAAGAGGGGAAAGAAATAACAGAAAGAGACAGAGAAAGAACAGAAAGAGAGAAAGAAAGAAGGAAAGAAAGAAGAGAAAGAAAGAAAGAAAGAAAGGAGGGGAAAGAAAGAAAGAAAGATTAGAGAGAAAGAAAGAACAGAGAGAGAGAAAGAAAAAAAAGAAAGATTAGAGAGAAAGACAGAACAGAGAGAGAGAAAGAAAAAGAGAGGGAAAGACAGAACAGAGAATGAGAAAGAAACAGAGAGAAAGAAAGAGCAAAGAAAGAAACAGAGAGAAAGAAAGATTCTATAAAGATACTATAGCAGTCCGGCACCCATTGTAATGCCCACCTGAGCCTCCCAGTGCAGGACATATCATGATCCGCTCACATGGCCGGCATCCCTGATTCCAAGGTGATCCTGCTGTCCGCGCTGTCGGAGGAGGACATGGTGATGGGTCTGCAGTATTCCTGGTTCCGTCACAATCTCCTCATGAAATTACCTCATTTCCGGTCAGCTTCCAGCACATCACTTCCGGTGGAACGTCATGTGAGAGTTTTAAAGTGCTCCTCGGGGCTCCGCTGTGTACTCCTGTGTCCATGGGAAAAGCCCACTTTGTATGCCTCGTACACACTTGGCTCCGCTCCGTATATCTAGTACACATATGGCTCCACTCCGTACACACACTGTTGTGCATAACCCACACACACGCGGCTCCTTTCCGTACACCAAGTACACACACGACTCCGCTCCATATACTTACGGCTCCGCTCAGTACACCTCGTACCAGCGTGGCTCTGCTCCGTACACACGCGACTCTGCTCCGTATGCCCCGTACACACGGCTCCACTCCATACATCTCATACACACGTGGCTCTGTACACCTCGTACACGCATGGCTCCATGCAGTACACCTCGCACACGTGCGGCTCTGCTCCGTACACACGCGGCTGCGCTCCCCACACCTCGTACACACACAGCTCCGCTCTGTACACCTCGTACACACATTGCTCCGCTCCCCATACCTCGTACACACACAGCTCTGTTCCGTACACCTCATACACACGTGGCTCCATACACCTAGTACACGCGCGGCTCCGCTCTGTACACCTCATACACACGTGGCTCTGCTCCATCCACCTCGTACACACACAGCTCCGCTCCGTCCACCTCATACATGCGTGGATCCGCTCCATACACCTCGAACACACACAGCTCTGCTACATCCACACTGTAAACCCCTCCTGACCCCACACAGAAACTTCACCTCATCCAGCACCATGACAACCAGCACAGCAGAGTCCTGATCATGTGACCCCTGACTCCTCCTCTCCTGTGACCTCATCACAGTTCCTGTGCGCACAGAACACACAGCCCAGCCACATCATTGCAGGCAGTGGTGGATCTCTCTGGGACCGCGAGGATGGGGTCGGTACAGGGGGGGCGTGGCGGCTCAGTGCAATGCGGGAAAAATAGCGTCCCGGGCAGGACACGGGAGGGGGGGTGTCAAAAATGGGGCTGTCCCGCGGGAATCGGGACGGTTAGGAGCTATGCTGTAATCACAGCAAAAGGTGGCACAACAAAGTATTAAGTTAAAGGGGCCAAATAATATTGCACGCCCCACTTTTCAGTTTTTGACTTTCCACAAAAATTTAAAATAACCTATCATTTTCGTTCAACTTCACAAAAGTGTTCCACTTGTTGTTGATTCTTCATCAAAAATTTACATTTGGCATCTTTATGTTTGAAGCATGATATGTGGGAAAAGGTTGAAAAGTTCCAGGGGGCCGAATACTTTCGCAAGGCACTGTATATTGGGGAAACTAAGCAAAAACTACAAGTGAGGAGAAATATAAACAGGCACACAATCAAGAATGAGCTGAGCAAACCCATGTGAAAACATTTCTCTGGACCTAGACACTGTATGAACAATTTAAAAGTCTTAATACTGAAAGGTAATTTTAAGGACAACAGAGAGAGGAAAATGTTGGAATTCAAACTGATAAGGATGTTCAACTCTTTGACAATAGGACTCACTATAACACCTGGATTTTAAGACTCACTCTACATGGACATAGTTCACACCTCCACCAGACTGACTGGATCTCTATGGTATCACTTTCACCACCTTTCCTTTTGTAGCAATAACCTTAATTTGATTTCCATGGCTTATCTTCAGGTGGCAACATCACACCCACCCTATGTAATATGTCTTAAATGTTGTTCTATTGTCTCAGTAAAGATACTATCACACTAAGCGATATCGCTAGCAATATCGCAATAACTTGTGACGTTGTAGCGATATCGCTAGCGATATCGCTGTGTGTGATACTTACCTACAACCCGCTCCCCCGCTGCTTATCGCTGATTGCGCGAGAACGTCCTGGACTGTTTCTCGTCATCAGCTTCCTGCGGCTCTTCCTGTGGAGAGACGAGCGACGAGCGTGGAGTCGGGCGGGAGGACGCAGGATCGCCTAGTGTGACAGGTAAGTAGCGACCCCCGTCCCCAGCGATGTCGCTGGTGAGATCTGCCTGTGTGGCAGCTCACTAGCGACCACTTAGCGATGCACCAGCGATCCTGACCGCGTCATATCGCGGGTCGGGATCGCTGGTACATTGCTAAGTGTGACAGTACCTTAAGGGTACGTGCCCACGATCATGAGCAGAAGCATTTTGGATGCAACTCATCTGCGTTCCACAATATAAGCACAGTAGATAGGATTTATAGAAATCTCATGCCCACTGTGATTGCATTTGAAGTTGCGCAAACTCTCCCGCGGTGCAGGTTTACGAGCCGCAGCACGTCAATTTCTGTTGCGGAGACAATAGTCTCTGCAACAGAAATTTCCACAATAGGATGTATTGGATGTGTTAAAGGGAACCTGTCACCCCCCCAGGCGGTTTTAAGTAAAAGAGCCACCTTGTGCAGCACTAATGCTGCATTCTGTCAAGGTGGCTCTTTTATTTAGCGTCCCACTGCAGAAATAAGCGTTTTTAAAATTGGTCAGACATAGCTGAAGTTTGACCCGAGGGCAGGTTTTTAACCCCCGAACACAGACGCCTCACATCCATCAGTCATGTAGTCATGTCCCCCTTCCGAGTTTGGCACCGCCTCCTCTGCGTTCTTTCCTTTTCCTGGCGCCTGCGCTGTAATATTTTTTCTTGGGCATGCGCAGTTAGTGCTGCCCGTGCTCTGACATCACATCATATCCTTCCTATTGCGCCTGTGTGGACGTGTGGCCAGAGATCCCGCCCCACAGTCTCTTCTGATTTATTCACTCTGCGGCACGGGATCTTGGGTCACGCGTCCACGCAGGCGCGATAACGTTTCTGAAGGCAGACATGTTTAAAAAAAAAAAAGGATACTCAAAGTTCATTTGACTTTGATTTTGCCATAGCAGTGTATGGCTATGGATGGGATTTGCCTGAATCCGATTTTTATGGGGTTTCAAAAGAAAACTCGGAACGGGTTTGAGATAACAGGTTGCGAGACAGCAGACAGAGCAAGGGTTAATGGTTTGTTTAATTCAACAAGGATATACTCCACGCAGGGAGATGACTGGGTAAATGGGGGGAAAACAGGCAGTACAGATGAGGGGAAAATACTAATTTGGGGGGAAACAACGCTGATGATAACAGTATGGTTCTGGAAGATGTAACTTATCCAGTCAAACGGTCTTCAGGTAGTAGGGTCCACAAAGTCATCAATGGTGCCAGCAATGGCTGGCGCAGGGTCGGTTCGGTGTAGTCCTGTAGATAACAATGATACGTGTCCCGGTGGCAGCAGTTAGTCTCTGATACCTTCCGCGATGTCCTCAGTCCATCTGTTGATGTGGCAAGTGGAGTACGAGCCATAGCAGTGTCTGAGCCCAACTTGGCTTGGCAAATAAACACTTGGGAGGCAGGAAACAGTTCACGGTCACCTGCCTGGTCTCTCTTAGGCGGCAAGCGTGCAACACAAAGGGGCCCGGAACTTTGGCACCTCGCTCTGCGGGGACTAAGTGGCATACGTCATGTTTATGCTCACAATCTCTGCGGATAGCAGCGGGAATCTTCGAATGCGAGCCTGCACTGCTACAATGCCCGAGGGACAGAGCACTCACTTGTCCCTGCTGCGCGCTGTCTGTTCCCGCCAAGTTCTGCTGCTTCCGTGCACGCTGTGACTTTTTTAGCTGAGGCACACTCACTGTTGCCAGATGTAAGGGTTGGTCCGGTCCACTAATCTTTCCCCCTGTCAACAGAGGAGACAGCGCGACAGTTCTGGACACGGCACAGAGCAGGTACCCCTGGTCCTTCTTCTTACACGTGCACTAAGAAGCAAAGCGGGAACAGGGTCTAGAAAGTTTAGCGCCTTCAGTTTTAAAAAAAAGTTGATGAGAAAAAAACAGATACAAAATGGATGACACTTGGGAGAAATATGGTTGGTAATGCTGAAAAGGATGTGGGCATTTTGCCTTAGTGCAATATACATGATGTTCTGTAATATTCCTTCTCTATACATTGACAGAATTCATTCACTGTAAGGGTCCATGCAAATGGCAGAGGTGCATCTCGAAATACCAACCTATGAGAAAAGGACTTTACCATCCTCTGTACTACGCTAGGGGCTTACAGGATACATAATTGGGGTACATCATCTACTGTATGGATGATATACTATGGATCTTTATACAGTACTGTGCTTGGGCCTTAAAGGGGTTCTCCCATTAAGGTAATGTACCTTAGGCCAGTGTCACACTACCGTAGAATACGGATGAGTGCTATGCGAGAAAACATCGCATAACAATCGGACCAGTGTTAATCTATGGGCAGCTCACATCAGCATTTATTTTCTTGGGTGTATTCAGCGTGCGTGTAAAATCACAGCATGCTGCGATTGGCACCGAGACTCGCCAATGTAAGCCTATGGGTGCGGGAAAAAATCGCACAGCACTCAGACATTGCGAGTGCTGTCCAATTTTTATGCACAGGTGTCCTTGAAAAGCCAGCAATTCATGTGCCGCATATAGCAAAATCACACTGACAGGTTAGAATAGAATGGATAGAATAGATATATACATATAGATATGTAAATGTCAGTAACACACATGTATTTATATACAGGGTGGGCCATTTATATGGATACACATAAATAAAGTGGGAATGGTTGGTGATATCAACTTCCTGTTTGTGGCACATTAGCATATGGGAGGGGGGAAATTTTTCAACGAAGATAGTGGGGCCATTCTTCATCAATGGAAACCTCATTGCCACTGGATATCTGAAATTACGGTGCCTTCAGACAAGGAATAGCAGTTCACAGAGAGACACTGAGCACATGGTGCTCAGTTTCTCCACTGGATGACAGGCTGCATGGTCACACCATGCAGCCTGCCATCTAGATGTAGCAGGGCTGAACCTGTCATGGGACTAATAGATTAAAAGCATCTCTGCAGAAAGATGAGGAATTTTGTTGTTTGTTTTTTTACCTCTTTTGCAGATGACGAGGGCATCAAGGGAATGGGCGAGGTCGTAAGAATGGTTTAATTAAGATTATTAAAGAAGTCTGTCTTTCTTTCAATTTAATGATTTTTATGGGTGTCTGTGTTTTCTTACAACAGTCATTAATGTTGATGATTATGGCTTACAGCTAATGAAAACTCAAAAGTCGTTATCTCAATAAATTAAAATACTTTATAACACCAGCTTGAAAAACTAATTTTAACCCCTTTACCCCCAAGGGTGGTTCGTATGTTAATGACCAGTCCAGTTTTTACAATTCTGACCACTGTCCGATTATGAGGTAATAACTCTGGAACGCTTCCATGGATCCTGGTGATTCTGACAATGTTTTCTTGTGACATATTGTACTTCATGTTAGTGGTAAAATGTAATTGATATGACTTGCGTTAATTTGTGAAAAAAGTGGAAATTTGGCGAAAATTTTGAAAATTTTGCACTTTTTCAACTTTGAATTTTCATGCCCTTAAATCACAGAGATATGTTACACAAAATACTTGATAAGTAACATTTCCCACATGTCTAATTTACATCAGCACAATTTTGGAACCAACATTTTTTTTTGTTAGGAAGTTATAAGGGTTAAAAGTTTACCAGCGATTTCTCATTTTTACAATAAAATTTAAAAAACCATTTTTATGATATGATAGAAAATACCCCAAATTGACACCATTCTAAAAACTACACCCCTCAAGGTGCTCAAAACCATGTTCAAGAAGTTTATTAACCCTTCAGGTGCTTTACAGGAATTTTTGGAATGTTTTTTTTTTCAAATGAACATTTAACTTTTTTCACAAAAAAATTACTTCAGATACAATTTGTTTCATTTTAGCAAGGGTAACAGGAGAAATTGGACCCCAAAAGTTGTTGTATAATTTCTCCTGAGTATGCTGATACTCCATATATGAAGGTACACCACCGGGTGCATGGCAGAGCTCGAAAGGGAAGGTGCGCCATTTGAGTTTCCAATGCAAAATTGGCTGGAATTGAGATGAGACACCATGTCGCATTTGGAGAGTCCCTGATGTGCCTAAACAGTGTAAACCCCTCAATTCTAACTCCAACCCTAACCCCAACATACTCCTAACCCTAATCCCAACCCTAAGTATAACCCTAACCACAAACCTAACACACCAAAACCCTAATCCCAACCATAACCCTAATCCCAACACTAACCCTAACTTTAGCCCCAACCCTAACCCTAACTTTAGCCTCAACCCTAACCCCAACCCTAACTCTAACCCTAACCCTAATGAGAAAATGGAAATAAATGCATTTTTTAATTGTATTATTTTTCCCTAACTAAGGGGGTGGTAAAGGGGGGTATGATTTACTATTTATAGCGGGATTTTATGTTTGGCAGCTGTCATACACTAAAAGACGCTTTTTATTGCAAAAAATAGTTTTTGCATCACCACATCTTGAGAGCTATAATATTTCCATATTTTGGCCCAGAGTCATGTGAGGTCTTGTTTTTTGTGGGACTAATTGACGTTTTTATTGGTTCCATTTTCAAGCACATGACATTTTTTGATTGGTTTTTATTATGATATTTGGGAGGCGAAATAAACAAAAACCAGCATTTCATGAATTTCTTTAGGGGGGGGCGTTTATACCGTTCTGCGAGTGGCAAAATTGATAAAGCAATTTTATTCTTTGGGTCAGTATGATGATAGTGATACCTCATTTATATCTTTTTTATGTTTTGGAGCTTTTATACAATAAAAACTATTTTATATAAAAAATAATTATTTTTGCATCGTTTTATTCTGAAAGCTATACCTTTTTTATTTTTCCAGTGATGGAGCTATATGGCAGCTTGTTTTTTACGGGACAAGGTGACTTTTTCAGCGGTACCATGTTTATTTATATCTGTCTTATTTGATGGCGTGTTATTGCACTTTTTTTTTCGGCGGTATGATGATAAAGCATTGTTTTTCGCTTTTTTGCCTTGTTTCTTTTTTTTTAATGGTGTTCATTAAAGGGGTTAACTATTGGGACAGTTTTATAGTTCGAGTCATTACGGATGCGGCGATACTAAATATGTGTACTTTTATTGTTTAGATTTTTTTAATTTAAATATTTATTTATTGATGGAATAAATCTTAATTTTTTATTATTATTTTTTATTATTTTAAAAAATATTTTTACAATTATTAAAAAAAAAAGATTTAGTTCTTATTTTTACACCTTGTCTCACTATGGGACACTCACTGCATGCTATAGAAGCTGTCAGCACTGCATGGATTTCTCACTAACCTGAGAGACTTCCTGACATGCCCTGCGCATGACAGGAAGTCTCTCAGCTTTGGAGACCTGGATGTCGTCATGATGACAACGGGTCTCCATGGCAGCGATCGGGACCCCGCGTCATGCCTCGGGGTCTCCGATCCAAAGGCATCATGTTTGATCGCAGTGTTCCGGGGGTTAAAGTGTCGGGAGGGGTCCGTGACCGCTCCTGGCAATTAGTGCCGGTTGTCAACTGTGAGAATGAGTTGACACCCGGCTGCGATCAGATGCGCTCTCCCCGTGAGCGCAGCTGATCACGTATGACGTACTATCCCGTCCATGGGCATAAAGGCCCAGGGCACATGGATGGGATAGTACGTCATATGTTGGAAAAGGGTTAAAGTCTTAAATGTTTTATTACTGAAATGTATATTCAGTAAATGCACTCAATACTTGGTCGGGGCTCCTTTGGCATCAATTACTGTATCAATGTGGCGTGGCATGGAGGCGATCAGCCTGTGGCACTTCTGAGGTGTTATGGAAGCCAAGGTTGCTTTAATAGCAGCCTTCAGCTTGTCTGCATTGTTGGATCTGGTGTCTCTCATCTTCCTCTTTACAATACCCCATAGATTCTCTATGAGGTTAAGGTCAAGCGAGATTGCTGGCCAATCAAGCACAGTGATACTGTTGTTTTTAAACCAGGTATTGGTACTTTTGGCAGTGTGGACAGGTGCCATGTCCTGCTGGAGAACGAAATTTCCATCTCCAAAAAGCTTGTCTACAGAGGGAAACATGAAGTGCTCTAAAATTTCCTGGTAGATAGTTGCGCTGACTTTGGTCTTGATAAAACACAGTGTACCTATGCCAGCAGATGACATAGCTCCCCAAACTATCACTGATTGTGGAAACTTCACACTAGACCTCAAGCAGCTTGGATTGTCTGTGTCTCCACTCTTCCTCCAGACTTTGGGACCTTTTTTTCCAAGGTCTAGTGTGATGTATCCACAATCAATGATGGTTTCGGGAGCCATGTCATCTGCTGGTGTAGGTCCATGGTGTTTTATCAAGACCAAAGTCAGCGCAGCCATCTACCAGGAAATTGTAGAGCACTTCATGCTTCCCTAGGCCGACAAGCTTATTGGAGATGGAAATTTCATTCTCCGGCTGGACTTAGCATCTGTCCACACTGCCAAAAATCTCAATTCCTGGTTTAAAAACAACAGTATCACTGTGGTTGATTGGCCAGCAAACTCGACTAACCTTAACTCCATAGAGAATCTATGGGGTATCATCAAGAGGAAGATGGGACACCAGACCCAACAATGCAGATGAGCTGAAGGCTGCTATCAAAGCATCCTGGGCTTCCATAACACCTCAGCAGTGATTGCCTCCATGCCATGCTGTATTGATGCAATAATTGATGAAAAAGGAGCCCCAAACAAGTATTGAGTGCATTTACTGAACATACATTTCAGTAGGCCAACATTTCGGATTTTAAAATATTTTTTTCAAGCTGATGTTAAAAATTATTCGAATTTACTGAGATAATGACTTTTGGGTTTTCATTGGCTATAAGCCATAGTCATCAATATTAACAGAAATAAACACTTGAATTAGATTTCTCTGTTTGTATTGACTCTAATATACGAGTTTCACCTTTTGTATTGAAGAACTGAAATAAATTAACTTTTTGATAATATTCTAATCTTGTGAGATGCATTTGTATATTGTGAGACAGTGACCGGCATTGTTGTAAAGGGCTGGTATGTGTCACAGAGAGGGAGGTCCTCTGCGCTATAAGTAAGAAATGTTGCTCATGGACCTGTAGTTCTACAAGGTTTTGTTTTTGTTTATAAGGGGGGCTTACAGGGTTAGCTGTAGAGCTGGGTGGGACTGGCTAACCACACACACCTCCCACCTATGGGGGTGGTTTCAGCTACATAATGTGACCATGGTTTGGGTCACATGGTCAAGGTTTTAAGGTCCTGCCAGAGGTAAGTCCTGTGAGTTGGAAGGTCCTATGAGTGGATAGACTTCCTGAATAGCACATGTAGAGGCCGCGTACCTGGATGGTCTCTGTGTTGGAAGGTCCCACAAGGGGAATGGATTCCTGAAAAGCACAGGGTGAGACCATGTGTGTGCAGAGTCTGTGACGGCACTGCGTTGGGGAAGCTACCGACCTTCTGAGGGTCAGGAACTTTTAGGAGTGCCATGGTCGCAAGGACGGTGATCCCAGTAAGGCAGTTTCCCTGGGAGAGAGGACTGACAAGGAGTCAGCGTCTGGAGCAGGAGCTCCTGTAAGTTAACTCTAGACAAGGGGCATATGGTAATGGCAGACAAGTAACGGCCATTGGAACAGACTGTTGGTGCTTGTTGTGTTCCGTGACTGTTAATGAACTGTGCAGTCACCCACGTTAACTGGATGAAGTGAGGTCCAGCATGTAACCTGCAACCTAATGTTGTGTGTCGTGGAGTAAAGTTCTGAGAGACAATGGTACAGCGTGCGGTTACCCACAGTAACTGGACAAGGAGAAGTCCAGCGTGTTTAGTGACTGCGAGTTAAAGTTGTGAATTATAAAGTGCTATGAACTATATGTTAGGTCTGTGATATATAACATGGCCTACAGTGGTTTATGAATGCATAATAAACCGCATGGACTGTTTGAGTGAAAAAAAAAACGTTCCTGTGTGCCTTAATCCCGTTGCCAAGCGAGTGCCCCCCAACACAAGCAGTAAGCGCTGTCTTACAGTATGTAAGTGTCACTGACATCTATATATCTATGTATTCTATGTGTCTATATATCTATCAATAATATACTGTATATATGCAGTACATGTGTGTATTTTAAAGAATATTTCCTTTGAAAACGATATGTAAATGACCTAGAAAATTGTTGTATGTAAAAGCTTATGTTAAAATCGCATTGCAATCGAATATCAATCGCACTGCATTCGGATGTCAATCAGATGCTACTTGTGAGAAATCAGATTGTACTCGCATGACACTCGCATTACTCTCCTGCAACTCTCGGCACGGTGACTCGGACTGATTTTTCATACCTTAAGGCTATGTGCCCACGTAGCATTTTAAAACGCTCACTAAAAAACGGACTCCTTCCCAGAAATCGCGCGTTTTTTTTCCGCGCGATTTTACCGCGATTATGATCGCGATTTTGCCGCGATTTTCGTGTGCGATATTCAAGCATTTTCCAAGCGATTTGAAGCATCGCTTGGAAAGTGACGAGTTGGTCTCACTCGTCAAACATAGTGTTTGACAAGTGTGACCAGGTTTTTACTATTGAGGCTGCCTATGCGGCATCAATAGTAAAAGATAGGATGTTAAAATGCTAAAAAAAATAAAAAAAATCGGGGTATATTTACCTTCCGAAGTCCCGCGCAGTCTCAGCGGCGCTCCCGTTCCCAGTGATGCCTTGCGAGACCTGTGATGACGTAGTCTCGCGTTGCTATAGCGATCTCGCGAGACCGCTAGAGTCACGCGAGACTACGTCATTACAGGGCCTTGCCGCAAGGCATTACTGGGAACGCTTAGGCCGGGAATGCAGCGCGGGACGTCGGAAGGTAAATATACCCCGATTTTTTATTTTTTATTCTTTTTTTTACAGGGGTATGGTGCCCAGGGCCTGGAGGACAGTCTCCTCTCTTCCACACCGTGGGTACCAACCGCACATGAGACGATTAACTTCCCTCATGGTGGGCATAGCCACATGCGGGAAGTCAGCGATTCTAATGCATTCCTATGGGTGCGGAATCGCGGCAATTCTTTGCGATTCCGCACAAAAGAATGACCATGCTGAGATTTTTTCCGCGATGCGATTCCGCCGCGGAAAAAAGCGCAGCATTAGCACAGCATGTGCGGAATGCCATAGGAATGCATGGGGGGCGTTCTGTACACGATGTTTAAGTGTTTTCGCGCCGAAAATCGCGGCAAAAACGCTTAAAAATCGCTACGTGGGCACATAGCCTAAGTGTGACCCTGGCCTTATTGGAGCACTCATTAAACAATGCTAGTTTTGGTCACACAATTAATTTTACCATGAAATGTACTAGAAAAAAGGGGAAAGAAATCAAGTTTTGGGGGCTTTAATATTAGTGATCCTACTGTATTGTGGCAAGTATCTTAGTATTATGAAGACTCGAAGCAGGAAGCGTCCAAATAGATTTGATGAATGTTTCCAGAATTAGCACCTCTCTTCCTCACTGGCTGCCTCTAGTATTGCAATTGTCACACTCAAGTTAAATATTATCTGCAAATGTGCAAATTGCTATTTAGTGGGCTTGCCAAAGGACGAGAGTTCTAATTATTATTGCCCGACTGAAAAAAGCCTAGCACTCTCGTCACACATCCACATACAGAGATGGCTTTTGCCAGATGTTTGTAATGGGAAGTGAGCACTAGGAAAACTGATGGAAGAAATACAGTAGCCTATTACTTAAAATAGCTGTTATGGAGACTTTGCCCCAGGTTGAACTTTCCACATCAGTAGTGCTGGTCAAGCATCTTTTTAATACTGTTCTCCACAACTCTGCAGGGTTAAGTAAATGGTTGCACAGTTTTATGTGAAATAAAATATATTCCTCATGAGTCACAGCAGCGAGGAAACATCTGTCATGTATACAATGGAAGTGGGTGATTTCTCCCACTAGTGGAACACAATCCAAATTCTATTGCGACCACATTATTTTTGACCTGGAGGTGATATTAATCAGTTTATTACATGCAGTACACTCGCCTAAATAAAATTGTTTTATTTCATGAGAAAATTCTGAGCTGTAAAAAATATCTTCCAAATATCACTTATCCTACAGAGACATCTAGTGTTCAGCACATAATCTGGACTGTAGCTGGAACATGATCATATCAGATTCAGCACTGGAATATGGCTTATTTTCTATGGTCTGGGAATAACCTTGAGGACTAAATTTGGGTCCCGCATTTTCTTGGAGTAGCTTGGTTGGTTTCAGGAATTGAGCCCTTGTTGGTTGTCCAGTAGAAAGAAAGGCAGCCAGACATGATTAGCATGTGACTTAAATATGAGAGCAAAGGGTCTGAATACTTATGACTATGTGATATTTCAGTTTTTCTTTTTTAATAGAGTTGCAAACATTTCTACATTTCTGTTTTTTTTCAGTCAAGATGGGGTGCAGAGTGTATATTATTGAGAAAAAATGAACTTTTTTCAATGTACCAAATGGCTGCAATGAAACAAAGAGTGAAAAATTTAAAGTGGTCTGAATATTTTCCGTACCCACTGTAATTATCCGAGTATTGTTTAGAGAAACTAGTGTAGGGCTAATGTAAATGTAGAGATGTTTAAAGGGAACCTGTGAAGTCCAGAAACTCTACTCATCTATAAGCATAAGGGTAATCTGCAGATAAATAGCATTTAAATCTTGTCTGGCTGCCTTACTAGAGCAGCGTCTACAGGGAGAAAATAAAGTTATATTCTCTCTGCAGCAGCTCACTTCTAGTGGTAGGGGTGGTGCACTGAGCTGCTACAGTCATTGCTCACTAGTCTACACAGTGAGTGCACTGTAACCACACCCCAGCACACTGACAGCCTTCTCTGCACACACACTACACACACACTGCAGAGTAGGCTGTCAATCAATTTGCCAGGAAGGATAGCATTTTATTTCCTCTATAGAAACTGCTCCAGTAAAACATCCATACATGCTTGAAATCCTATATACCTGCAGATTCTCAGCATATTTGCAGTACAGAGATACTGGACATACAGTCATATGTAAAAGTTTGGGCACCCCTATTAATGTTAACCTTTTTTCTTTATAACAATTTTGGTTTTTGCAACAGCTATTTCAGTTTCATATATCTAATAACTGATGGACTCAGTTATATTTCTGGATTCAAATGAGGTTTATTGTACTAACAGAAAATGTGCAATCTGCATTTAAACAAAATTTGACCGGTGCAAAAGTATGGGCACCCTTATCATTTTCTTGATTTGAACACTCCTAAGTACTTTTTACTGACTTCCTGAAGCACTAAATTGGTTTTGTAACCTCATTGAGCTTTGAACTTCATAGCCAGGTGTATCAAATCATGAGAAAACGTATTTAAGGTGGCCACTTGCAAGTAGTTCTCCTGTTTGATTCTCCTATGAAGAGTGGCATCATGGGCTCCTCAAAACAACTCTCAAATGATCTGAAAACAAAGATTATTCAACATAGCTTTTCAGGGGAAGGATACAAAAAGTTGTCTCAGAGATTTAACCTGTCAGTTTCCACTGTGAGGAACATAGTAAGGAAAAGGAAGAACACAGGTACAGTTCTTGTTAAGCCCAGAAGTGGCAGGCCAAGAAAAATATCAGAAAGTCACAGAAGAAGAATGGTGAGAACAGTCAAGGACAATCCACAGACCACCTCCAAAGACCTGCAGCATCATCTTGCTGCAGATGGTGTCACTATGCATTGGTCAACAATACAGCGCACTTTGCACAAGGAGAAGCTGTATGGGAGAGTGATGCGAAAGAAGCCGTTTCTGCAAGCACGCCACAAACAGAATCGCCTGAGGTATGCAAAAGCACATTTGGGTAAGCTAGTTACATTTTGGAAGAAGGTCCTGTGGACTGATGAAACAAAGATTGAGTTGTTTGGTCATACAAAAAGGCGTTATAAATGGAGGCTAAAAAACACAGCATTCCAAGAAAAACACTTGCTACCCACAGTATAATTTGGTGGAGGTTCCATCATGCTTTGGGGCTGTGTGGCCAATGCCGGCACCGATTCTTGACAATAATGTGCAAGAATCAGTGACGAAGTTGAAGTTACGCAGGGGATGGATATTTCAGCAAGACAATGATCCAAAATACCGCTCCAAATCTACTCAGGCATTCATGCAGAGGAACAATTACAATGTTCTGGAATGGCCATCCCAGTCCCCAGACCTGAATATCATTGAACATCTGTGGGATGATTTGAAGCGGGCTGTCCATGCTCGGCGACCATCAAACTTAACTGAACTAGAATTGTTTTGTAAACAGGAATGGTCACAAATACCTTCATCCAGGATCCAGGAACTCATTAATAGCTACAGGAAGCGACTAGAGGCTGCTATTTTTGCAAAAGGAGGATCTACGAAATATTAATGTCACTTTTATGTTGAGGTGCCCATACTTTTGCACCAGTCAAATTTTGTCAAAATGCAGATTGCACATTTTCTGTTAGTACAATAAACCTCATTTGAATCCAGAAATATAACTGAGTCCATCAGTTATTAGATATATGAAACTTAAATAGCTGTTGCAAAAACCAAAATTGTTATAAAGAAAAAAGGTTAACATTAATAGGGGTGCCCAAACTTTAACATATGACTGTATTACTGGTGCTACCTGAGCACCCACAAAGGGGCCAAAGAGGTCAGGGGGTCCATTTGAACCTCCAAAACAGCTAGAAGTGTGCATTATGATGAGCTACTGGTCTGCAAAGGGCCCATATACTGTTCTGGAACAGGATCCCTTTTTTGTCTGTGTCTGCCAGTGCTGCGTAAATGAGATTCCAGGAGTTGACAGCTTCCCTTTAATGTTGCCAACTAGCTGTGGTAAAAAGAATGATGATATAAAAACAGGCATAAATAAAATGAGGCTAGAAAAGAAAAGCAAAAATCAAATACCATCCAGGAAGAACACACAAATACATGGCATTCTTATATAGGTTGTCTACTACCTTTTTACTGATGACCTATCCTTAGGATAAGTAATCAATGTCTGATTGGCAGGGGTCTGACACCTGGCACCCCTGCCGATCAGCTGTTATAAGGATAGGTCATCAATTAAAAAGTAGTGGACAATTTCCTTAAGGCCGGAGTCACACTAAACATATGAAAAATCAATCTGAGTCTCCCTGCCGAGAGTCGCATGAGTGTTCTCCGTATGGTAATCCATGTGTAAGGCGTTTGCAACTTGGTGATGCGATTTTCACTCACCCATTTATTCATATGACATCCGCATGACATGCGCATGGCTTTACATTTCTCATTGATATTCCCCATTGAATTAAATGGCTCAATTGGGGGAAATTATTTAAAACCTAATCAAGGAGCCTATATATTGGCTCCACAACAAGTTCCCTCTTCCAATCTTTCAAATAGAGGCTCTGCTGGTGTATTGGTTTTGCTGGTTTGTGACAAACGTGTGACAGGCTAACCTTCAACACAACTGAGCGGGTTCTTTTCCATTGGGTCTTGTCTCAAGGTTTTGGGGAGCCTTATCCAGTGATTGTTGACCTGAGGAGACATAGATGAATGTGGGTACATCAGCTTTTGAGGCTCAATAAAGCATATTTCCACTGACTGTATGGTTCTCTACGCAGCCATCCTGACAAGTTCTATCACTACTGTCAGATGAGTTTCACTACATTTGACCTTCTTTTGGAGACTGTGAGGCCTGGCATAACCTTCAAGGACACAAAGATATGCAAATGTATTTCAGCAGAGGAGCGACTTTTACTTACATTACAGTATCTTAAGTGTTATGACTGAGAATGAAATCTTATTCCACATTTCTGCTGTGCGTGGAATGGAACTCAAGCTCAATATTGTTTTGCTGCGCTAACCAGTTTGAATGTTCGATTGGTGCGTCAATCTTCCTTGGATTTCAAATGCATACCATCTTCTGGTGCTGTGGCTTAGTTACATTACAGTATGTATTAATCCTATATTTGTGGTATCTTAAATTTATTTTGCATTTTCAAACCCGCTCCGGCCTTAGTTTTTTTCTAAATATTGTCTGTATGTTTTCCGCATCTTAACTTTAATTGCATATTTTGTTATTTTCACTTCGTGATGTTTTCCATAATGATCTGTTCATTAGCATTGAATAGTGTTGTCTATTGTTGAGCCAGGGCTTAGTTTGGTATGTAGCTTACTTTTATGATGGCCTACACCAGTGGTCCCCAACCTTTTTTGCACCGGGGACCAGCTTCAAGCAAGACCATTCTTCCATGGCCCGGCAGGGCGGGGATGGAGGTGTGACAGGGGTGGGGCTTTGGTCATAAGGGGGCAGGGCTATGGACACGGTTGTAGTTTAGCAGTGCATACTTATCATTTAATTATAACATTTATAATGTGGCTCAACTCACTATAGGTTTTGAATGAGTGGGAGCACCTGGCTTGTTTCTCTGTTTCAGTGGGAGCACCAGGCTACATCTACTGATGACCGTCACTGCTAATGATGATTGGAACCTACAAGGAAATGGAGCATTGAGCACTTAAGAAAAATTGTACTGGAGTTCTGTACATGCTGATAATTTTCTAATCATCAGAAAATGTATGTGTGGTTCCCCTCGTCCTGTCCAGCTCTGTGTGGCTCCCCCTGTTGTATGCATGGCTCCCCTGTCCCATCCTTGTATACATGGCTCTGCTCCCATCCTCCCATCCTTGTATACATGGCTCCGCTCCCACCCTCCCATCCTGTATACATGGCTCTGCTCCCACTCTCTCATCCTGTATACATGGCTCTGCTCCCACTCTCCCATCCTGTATACATGGCTCTGCTCCCACCCTCCCATCATGTATGCATGGCTCCCCTGTCCGATGCTGTATGCATGGTTCCACTCCAACCCTCCCTCCCTTGTATATATGGCTCTGCTTCCACTCTCCCTCCCTTGTATATATGGCTCCGCTCCCACTCTCCCGCCCTTGTATTTATGGCTCCGCTCCCACTCTCCCTCCCATGTATTTATAGCTCCGCTCCCACTCTCCCTCCCTTGTGTATATGGCTCCGCTCCCACTCTCCTTCCCTTGTATTTATGGCTCCGCTCCCACTCTCCCTCCCATGTATTTATGGCTCCGCTCCCACTCTCCCTCCCTTGTATTTATGGCTCCGCTCCCACTCTCCCTCCCTTGTATATATGGCTCCGCTCCCACTCTCCCTCTCTTGTATATATGGCTCCGCTCCCACTCTCCCACCCTTGTATATATGGCTCCGCTTCCACTCTCCCTCCCTTGTATATATGGCTCCGCTCGGCTCCCCCATCCTCCCCCATCATACTTACCCTCACATCGCTGAACTTCCTTCCCGTCGCTGAACTTCCCTCCCTGCATCTCACGGCGCTTCAGCTCCTATGCGGAGCGGTCACATGCTACCACTCATTAAGGTCTATGAATATGGATGCCACGCCTATGGGAGATGAGTGGCATCCATATTCATAACCTTAAATGAGTGGTACACTTGACCGCTCAGCGCTGGATGAAGCCGCCGCGCCGACAGGGACCGCTAGGTGAGTATCAGCTGCTGCACCGCCGCCAGCTCCCCTTGTGTCCGTGGACCGGCAAGGGCACTGTAACGGCCCGGTGCTGGGCCGCGGACTGGTGGTTGGGTACCCCTGGCCTACACTGTTAAGATTATGTGTGGAGATGTGAATTTCTCAATTTCTGTTTGTTTCTTACAAATTTTAGATTTCTATCAACTGGTTTCTCTTATACAGCACTTCATCTGAAATTTCTGATTGGGAAATCGACCATCTCAATCATCTCAAACAATTTTTTTTTCTGTAGTGCTGTTAGCCCTGATTGACAGCACATACAGGTTTATAATTGTCAATATTGGGTCCTATGGAAGAACTGGAGACTCCTAGAGTCTTCAATTCTTCCATAATGGGTCGGCAGCTGCGAAATAATGATTTGGACATAGTAACATAGTTAGCAAGTCCGAAAAAAGACATTTGTCCATCTCATTCAGCCTATATTCCATCAGAATAAATTCCCAGATCTACCTCCTTCTAAAGAACCTCATAACTGTAAGATACAATATTGTTGCATTCCAGGAAGACATCCAGGCGTCTCTTGAACCCCTTGACTGAGTTCGTCATCACCACCTCCTCAGGCAAGGAATTCCAGATTCTCACTGCCCTAACAATAAAGAATCCTCTTCTATGTTGGTCGAAAAACCTTCTCTCCTTCAGACACAGAGAATGCCCCCTTGTCACCATCACCTTCATTGGTATAAACAGATCCTCGGAGAGATATTTGTATTGTCCCCTTATATACTTATACATGGTTATTAGATCGCCCCTCAGTCATCTTTTTTCTAGGCTAAATAATCCTAATTTTGCTAATCTCTCTGGGTATTGTAGTTTCCCCATCCTCTTTATTAATTTTGCTGCCCTCATTTGTACTCGCTCTAGTTCCATTATATCCTTCCTGAGTATCGGTGCCCAAAACTGTACACAGTACTCTAAGTGCAGTCTAACCATGGATTTGTACAGAGACAGTATAATGTTCTCATCATGTGTATCCAGATCTCTTTTAATTCACCCCATGATCCTGTTTGCCTTGGCAGTCACTGCCTGGCACTGGCTGCTCTAGGTAAGTTTATCATTAACTAGGATCCCCAAGTCCTTCTTCATGCTAGATTTACCCAGAGATTTCCCATTCAGTGTGTAATGATGATATTGATTCCTTCTTCCCATGTGTATAACCTTACATTTATCATTGTTAAACTGCATATGTCACCTTTTGGCCCAAGTTTCCAACTTATCCAGATCCATCTGTAGCAGAATACTATCTTCTCTTGTATTGACTGCTTTACATAGTTTTGTATCACCAGCAAATATTGATATTTTACTCTGTAAACCTTCTACTAGAGCGTTAATAAATATGTTGAAGAGAACATCCCACCCCACGTCTCCTACCAGGTTCAAATTTGGAAGTGGTTCCTGTGTAGGTATAGACATGTGTAGGTGGTTAAAAACCACATTTGGATTGTTCAGTTCTGTGCATGAATCGAACATAATTTGGACTGCACCTCTGGCATGCAACCTTACCTTGCAGGGAAATGTGCGCAATTAGCGCGCAAGACTCTGAGCACATGCCTCTTAACCATCATTGTTAGTGTGCGAGAGATAATCCAAAAAGCCAATATCTACTTGGCACCTGTTACCGGTGTTGGGAAGCTCCCTCCTGCACTGTCCCCTGCGTGGGATGGCCGCAGCCTGTGGTGAGGTATCCAAGGGGAGGGTATGACTACTGCTACGTCCACGTTCCTCCTCATCTTAACTGAACTCCTGTCCAACAGAAGGTCGTGGTGGTAAGTTTGTTGATGATGGTGCAGAAAAGGTCCAGCCTCCTTTTCAACTTCGCCAGCAGGGTCCAAGTTGACTTCGGAATCCGATGCTGTTTCTCATTCAGTAAGATTGGGTTCAGTTCTGTTGTCAAAAATCAAAGTAAAATTAAAAATGAATTGATGTACCTTAAGGCCAAGTATGAAAATTTCTGTCAAGCATGCACTTACAAATGTAGATCCAGAATGGGAGCTAGGAAATGCAAACGGTCATAATATATATAGTTGCGCTTTTTACTGGCTACTGCACCACTCCTGGCCTGCTGCTGGCGCTCACGGCGGTACTGATCACGGCACAGTCTTGTGACATGAGACACTGCAAAGTAACACAATAAATTATTCCACGTATGATCACCTTATTTCTGTTTAGAAAGATAAGTTGCAGTGTAAAGTTGCTTTCAACTTGCCAAGTGTAAAGGGCAAAACAGGCCGGATATACCAAAGAACATCATGTAGCATAATGTTATCTTATTTTTATTTTGGACTTTTTACTTAATTACTGTTGTTAAGTTTTTAATTTACTTACTAATTTCCTGCTGGACCTCATGTGTACTCCATATGCGTTTCCAAGCTACATCATTTCTATTGCGGTGCACATAATGGACGTCACGTTGGTCCGATATTTCAGGCCATTCCTGCACCAGAACAATCAGCATTTCCACATTTATATGTCTATCCATGTTGATGGTATCCGTGGAGGCGTGTTCCAGGCTTTTTTATAGGTTGCCAGGAAAATCTGTATGCTAAGCTTCCTGTTCTTGGCCGATGCAATTTCCTGTCATCAGGAAAATGTGTGCGTATTTGTCGCAAGCTACACAGATGGTCCGTTTGACGTCCGAGTTTTTCTCGCACCCATAGGCTTGCATTGGCGAGTCTCTGATGATATACGCGTATAATCGCAACATGCTGCAATTTTACATGCACGTGGAATACACCTGAGAAAAAAAATGGTGATGTGAGCTGGCCCATAGATTAACACTGGTCCGAGCACTATGCAATGTTTTCTCGCATAGCACTCGCCCGTATTCTACGGTAGTGTGTATCCGGCCTAAATTTGAATTTCCTTTGTGTAAAATTGATTTCAGTTGCAATCACACATGTAGTGTTTTGTTCAGTTTTTGATGCAGTTTTTTTCAGCCAAAGTCATTATAGGAATCAAATGGAGTGGAAAATGTAAAGTGAGCACATACCCTTCTTCTTGCCAGAATAAAACTGCATATGCATTTCCAGCTTTCACTTTGTTTAACAAAAACTGATCTAAATGATGGTTGCCTCTTAAAAATTGTAACTGGATATTCCACATTATAAACAGCTTACAAATAGAGGTGAGTGAATCCAGGGATGTTCGGGTTCGCCAAACAAACAGTAAAAAGTTTGGTTCAGATCTCAACTTGACCTCGAACTTGACCCCGTACTGGAACCTAATAGAAGTCATTGGGGACCCGAACTTCGGTGCTTTAAAATGGCTGTAAAATGGTCACAATGAGGGCTAGTGAGCTGCAAAAGGGAGCTAAAAGAGGGTAAGAGCTATTGCTTTGCAAAAAAAAATGTGCATACGGAAATGAATTAAAGGGGTTCTGTTACCATAGCATTCATTGGAAAAATAGGAATAAATGAATAATATAAAAATTTTAACAGTGCCCTCACAGAGAATGAAGGGCAGAGTGCCTCTACATTACTCCATGGTATATTAGCATAGGTTGCCTGTATTACCTGTACCCATCACCCTTTAGAGGAACAGTAGCTACTAAACACCTATGTTGTTGCTGTTGACTTTATTTATTTTTTTACATGTGTACTGTATTTGTAATAAACTTTTTGTGATATTTACTTATAGTAGTGGACACTGACTCCATGTCTCTTGTAGGAAATATATGTTAGGGAGTGTCCATTACCATTTGTACCTTCTTTAGAGCATTTTCATTTTTTTTCGGGCAATTCCCCATGATACATTAATATATTGCCATATTATTATAAAATGTTGTTGGTTCCGTTGATATTGATCTCAACTCTATATTAGAAGCTTACAAATTTCATCCACAGACCATTCAGCACAGTACTCCCTCAGAAGCAGCTTACAAATTTCACCCACAGACCATGGGGCAGAGTACCGACACAACTCCAAATTTTTGCTCCAGTAGCGTATATTCCAAATGCTGCCGATGAAAAGCTTGTGGTATGATCTTGGATCAAGTTGGCGGTCCGTAGCAAGGCTTGCTATCGTAGGACAAGTTAAAAATTGCACCTACAGAGCATATTTCCAAATTTCTCCCACAGAAGCTGATAACAAAGTTCACACCCAGACAATGGCCCACAATACCCCCACAAGCTGGGTTGCAGAGTACACACAGCGGCCTTTTGAAAACTACTCCCGAAGATATGGGTTCAAGAATATACGCAGCACCTTGTGGCACAATACTATGACAGACATGATTGTCTAAGAGAAGAAAAAAAATTGACAAATACATCACTCCCACCAACTCAGCTGATTCTAAAAAGTTTCAGGTACGCACCCAGAAATGGGTGCAGGGTACACATAGAAAGTGTTCTTGTAAAACTGCGCACACGTAAAACCTAATTCTGTCCCTCACAACAGCTGCATCCTATCCCTACGCTGAATAGGGGAGAAATAAAAAATAAGAATCTCGAACCAGGAGGAACAGGTCCAAGTGGAGGAGGTGGTGGTGGAGGAGGAGGTAAACGTGGCGGTGTAGGTGGAAGAGGCAGAGGAGGAGGTAGCAAACTCAGTTTTGTTGTGTTTTTTATTTGTGCAGGAGGCCCCCAAATGAAAAAAATGGCAAATAGAGTAGGTGCGGCCGTTATAGTTGTCTAATCATTCAAAGGTATGTGTAATGTATAATAATTAGATCTGTCTCTTTAAGCAAGCCAGACTTATGGGACTTGGAGGGTGGAGACAAGAGGGATGAGAAGGGAAGTTTCAGTTTCACTTCTGGTAGCATGGGAATGCAACTGTTATGCTGTGTGCTGGAGGACGAAGACTAAAACATATCTAAAGTTTAATACCTTGAATTCTTCATAACGTGTGGATATTACAACTGGCGACGAGGATGGGATATAATCACCTACTGCTGTGAGTACGGACTCTATTTTACCGCTTCACACGCCAGCACCACTGAGAGACTCTATCATGGCTGACTACTTGCACACATTCCCACAGTTTGATATGACTGATGTCATTAATCTCTCCCATAACTGGAGAAAATGGCTAAACAGATTTGAGAATTTCCTAGAAGCCATGGACATAAAGGAGGAGAAAAGAAAGAGAGCTTTGCTCCTGCATTGTGCAGGCACAGGAGTCTATGACATATACAGTACGTTACCTGCAGCAGAAACAGACACATACAGCAACTGCACTAAAGCTCTCACTGGCTACTTCAACCCCAAACAGAACATCAGATATGAAAGATATAAATTCAGGATTGCCAAGCAGCTTCCAGAAGAGTCCATAGACACTTATGTCACACGGCTGAAAGAGTTAGCACATGGATGTGCCTTTACAGATGTAGATGATGAAATCCTAACTCAAATAATTGTCACCTGCTCGTCTAATAACCTAAGGCGTAAGGCTCTGCAGCAGGATATCTCTCTACATGATTTGCTCAAAATGGCCCGTGCTATAGAAATAGCAGATCATCAGGCTACCGTAATGGAGAATGGGGATAAATTACATGTGCATAATCTCAAACAGAAAAATTTACCAGACAAACAAGCTCAGAAACAGAAGAAATGTTATAGATGTGGACAGGATTTCCCTCACCACCAGAACAAATGTCCAGCTATGGGACAAACCTGCAGTAAATGTGGAAAAGGGAATCATTTTGCAGCTGTTTGCAAATCAGCGCACTACAAGCCTCCGCTGCCTATGACAAAATCTGCAGATGTAAAAGTGATAAATCAGGACACAGAAGAAATGTCTGCGACTGAGAACTATGTGTTCACTACCTCTGTCACTGGTTCAGTACAGTCTCCCTGTGTTACACTCTCAATCTGCAACACTGACATTACCTTTACAATAGATACAGGAGCTTCAGTGGATATCATAGATGGCACTACATATGAACAATTGAAAACAAGGCCAGTCTTACAACAAGCGCAGACTAAAATCTTTCCTTATGGATCTAAAACACCTCTAGCTATAATGGGACAATTTGATGCTGAAATTAGATATAAAGAAAACAGGCAGAAAACCACTTTCCACACATTACAAGGATCGGGAGGATGTCTTCTCAGCTGTCACACTGCCTTGGAGATAGGGCTCATCCAGATTATTCATACCATAACTGACCCTGCGGATATGGATGTACAAACTATGGTGAACAGCTTTCCCTCCCTATTTAGTGGTTTGGGAAAACTAAAGGACTCTCAAGTACACCTTCATGTGGATGACAATGTTCGTCCAGTAGCCCAGCCTCACAGGCGTATTCCATTTCACCTGAGACAGAAGGTAGAAAAGGAACTCCAATTGCTCATGGATGAGGACGTTATTGAAACTGTTACAGGTCCCACTCCGTGGGTCTCTCCACTTGTGGTAGTTCCAAAACCAAAGACTCCTGATCAAGTGAGACTGTGTGTTTACATGCGCCTGCCCAACACCGCTATCCAGAGGGAAAGACATATCTCACCTACGATTGATGACATTATTCATTTATTAAATGGAGCCACCGTCTTTTCAAAGCTCGACCTCAATAAGGGATATCATCAATTATAACTGAGTCCAGAGTCCCGATATTTGACCACATTTTCCACCCATGTGAGCCTCAGAAGATACAAAAGATTGACTTTTGGAGTCTGCTCAGCAGCAGAAATTTTTCAGGATGCAATAAGGAGTGTCATTCAACACATCCCAAATGCCTTTAATTACAGTGATGACATATTGGTTTTTGGTAAAACTCAAGCTGAGCATAATCGTGCTCTATATGCTATCTTCGAATGCCTGCTAGTGTAGGGAAGGTGACCTGACGGACGGACGGACTAGTCAGAGTGAAGAAAGATAGGTTTGCACAGTGTAGGTAGGAGTCAGTGATTACAGTGGGGAAACAACTAGGAAAGTGTAGTGGACGTGCAGTACCTTGGGATGACCATTAGATGGCAGGGTGGAGTGTGAGCAAAGGACTTTACAGCAGCTTAGGGCTTTAGAAACCGTTGGTCATGGGGGGGCGAGGTGACAGTTGGAGTGACAGTTTCAAGGAACCGGGTGAGCTATAAATTCTGAGGGAGGGTTCCAGAAGATTCCAGTCCCCAGGGGGAGCTCAAGTGACAGGAGGACTACGACAGTCTGTGCACTCTGAGGAGAATCCAGACCAGGGGGACTGAGGAGAGAGGACATCAGGGGGGTGGTCCTGACAGGAAAGGACCGCAGTTGAGACGAGGTACTGGGTGTAAGACACCGTATGTGACACGACGACTGAGCAGTAGAAGCGCTGTTGGTTAATGGGCCTAAGGCGGCCACAGTGACGGAACTGTCAGGAGCGTCGACAGTAAAGGAGGGGACGGTGTGTGCAGACACGTCTCCAGTGTACGGTGTGAGAAGCGGCTCTGGAAACGGAGGGCCGCGAGGTGTGCCGTCAGTCGGACGGCAAGTGAAGAAATAAACTTGGACCTGTTGCACCCAGAATCTGCCTCCATCGTGTCTCTGTTGTCATCTCTGCACGGTATAAAAGTAGGACCACCCCCCAGCTCGGCACCCCACCACCGACCCTACATTTGGCGTAGTCGGCAGGATAGACGCCGCTAATACATCATCTTCTGCGGCAGGCCTGCCTCAAAGACTGGAAAAGGACTTGGACTACTCTGTTTGGATTACAATTACCTGTGGATTACAAATGACCTACCTGTGGAATACAAATGGGAAGCGCTGTGGCAGATCTGTGTGGCCAGCAGAGGATCCGGGGCGGTAACAGGTACTGTGCAGTATGGCGGTGTTGCTTCAGCTCAGAGGAGAGGTCCGGGTGTTTGCAGTCATGTTGAATGGACTGGGACCCCCTCCAACGTATCCCAAAAGGAAGCAGTATGTGCCTGGAGATCGACGCTTCCATATATTGGACCCTGACAGGAGGGTGGAGAGGCCTGCCGACACCTCACCTCACAGAGGGAGTGGCACAGAAGAAAAACTTGGCTGCGGCTGTCTGATGCCATTCGAGTGCTGCCCAACAGACGGTATGAGACTCTGCAGGTGTCGGGGCATCGGCCGCCTAGAGTGGCAGTGGCGGCAGGGGATGGAGCTGTGCCAGAAGTCGCCCTCAGAGCCACGGGAGAGCAGCGGGATGCTGAGCTGGGGAGCGGAGCCTGAGCGGAGTCAGCGAGAACGGCCGCCACCAATACCAGCAGAGGACTTCTCAGCGGAGCCCCCGAGTTTGGGGGAAAGACCCGCGGGACAGTGGAGCGAGGGACGGAGGCTGCGGGTGAAGCCACGTATTGATGTGATGGAGGCCGCAGCGCCGGGGAAGGTGAGAGTACCCCCGGCACCACCAGTGCCTCCGCCAGCGGCCCTCATCATTCCGCCGCAGCACGCTGCCCCCTGCGCACCGGAAGGCCTGGGTACATCGGGCCCAGTGGTGTATGCAGAGTTGTGCGAGGCCCCTGCTCAAGTCCCTGAGGTACCCCGCCTGGAGCCGCCAGTGCAGAAGTCATCCAAAGAAGACGCTGCTGCGTTCCCCCTGCTGATAGCAGCTGCGTCGTTGGAACCGGCCGTTACTCCGGCTCCATTGGAAGTAGTGGATGCGGCCTGTCCTGAGGCCGCTGTTATGCCGCTGCTGAAGTCGACTGCGACCGACTTAGTGGGCCTTGTGATTCCAGCCTCCAAGGACCCGGTTGTCCCCATTTGCCACCTGGCCCCAGCGGCTGTTGAGCCGCAAAAATCATCGGCCGCCTCTGATCCACGTCCTTCCTCGGATAAGTCCCGCCCACCGGACTCCAGGGCTCATGCCGGACCCTCTGTTTGGGTCGCAGGAGTTATAGAGAAGAAGAGGGCCAGGGGGCAGGAAGTCTGGAACCTGCTCCATGAGAGGGGAGAGGCTGGCATGGCGGCTGCACGACCCCCGGGATGGCTCGTTTATACTATCTTGCAGAAAGGGACACTTCTTGCATCCTGGGAGCTCCACGGTTGTGGGGTCCCATACTACTGACCACCGAAAGGAGGATTGAACTGTCAGGAGTTCGTTGCACCGTTGTGCAGGTCAAAAGGACAGTTCGCGGTCAGCTTTTAAAAAAAAAAGAAATGTTTATCTGTGATTTTTATGTCTGTTTTTCTATGTTCCTCTTACAGGATAGTTTGTGTTTACTTTTTAGACTGACAGAGCGCGGGATACTTAGAAGAGAGGGAGTGTCCATGTCCAAGGAAGGGAGGAGGAAAGGAGACATGCAATGTTATGTTATATTTTGGTTTTAAAAGCAAGAAAAAAAAAATTATAAAAATGGGTACTTGTGCTATTATAAAGTTGTTTAATGTATAATATGCCAAAGTAAATGCAACAGGTCCGGGTAAGGGAAGGTCTGCGGGACCAAAGGAAAGTGTGAGATCCGGTAGGGATCTAAGAGTTGAGGAGGTCTGGGAGACCGGGACGCCGACCATGACATGTAATTGAAAGAAGGAAAATGAGTGGGAAGACGTGAGAAAGACAGCCGTCCTAGGTCAGGTCCCCAACACCACGGACACCCCTGAAGAAGGAAAGGCGGGCGCCGGCAATGATCTGGTAGGTGAGTGGCCTCGATCATGGCGTACCGGATAGTGAAAGGTAACAGTAGGGGAGAGTAGGGGAAAGATACACGCCGTAGAGAGAATACGGGTGTACCTTGCCCAATTTGAAAGACGTTGTCATGTGGCGTGCGCGCTGGTGAGTAGCAGTAGGCAGCTCAGAGCATGCTCCCAGTATGGTTCGGCCCCCGCAGATAGTGGGTTTGGCTCAACTTCTGGTCCGACAACAGAATGTAGGTGTAGATTCAGAACGACGAAGGCAGGGATGACATTGTCGAGGACGACAATGGACAAAGGAAGGGGGAGTGTAGGGAAGGTGACCTGACGGACGGACGGACTAGTCAGAGTGAAGAAAGATAGGTTTGCACAGTGTAGGTAGGAGTCAGTGATTACAGTGGGGAAACAACTAGGAAAGTGTAGTGGACGTGTTGTACCTTGGGATGACCATTAGATGGCAGGGTGGAGTGTGAGCAAAGGACTTTACAGCAGCTTAGGGCTTTAGAAACTGTTGGTCATGGGGGGCGAGGTGACAGTTGGAGTGACAGTTTCAAGGAACCGGGTGAGCTATAAATTCTGAGGGAGGGTTCCAGAAGATTCCAGTCCCCAGGGGGAGCTCAAGTGACAGGAGGACTATGACAGTCTGTGCACTCTGAGGAGAATCCAGACCAGGGGGACTGAGGAGAGAGGACGTCAGGGGGGTGGTCCTGACAGGAAAGGACCGCAGTTGAGACGAGGTACTGGGTGTAAGACACTGTATGTGACACGACGACTGAGCAGTAGAAGCGCTGTTGGTTAATGGGCCTAAGGCGGCCACAGTGACGGAACTGTCAGGAGCGTCGACAGTAAAGGAGGGGACGGTGTGTGCAGACACGTCTCCAGTGTACGGTGTGAGAAGCGGCTCTGGAAACGGAGGGCCGCGAGGTGTGCCGTCAGTCGGACGGCAAGTGAAGAAATAAACTTGGACCTGTTGCACCCAGAATCTGCCTCCATCGTGTCTCTGTTGTCATCTCTGCGCGGTATAAAAGTAGGACCACCCCCCAGCTCGGCACCCCACCACCGACCCTACACTTTCTGCTGGACTCACTTTAAACAAAGAGAAGTGCGAGCTTGACAAGGGTTCATTAGAATTCTATGGTCACATCTTCTCGGCAAAAGGAGTACAACCAGACCCCAAGAAAGTGGAAGCTATCAGAACAGCCTCAATTCCACAGGATGCCAGTGAAGTGCGTTCTTTCCTTGGAATGGCAAGTTACTGTGCTAGATATATTCCGAATTTTTCAACAATCAGCAATCCACTACGGGAACTTACAAAACAAAGTTGCATTTTTCAATGGTCTCAAGGCTGTCAGGCCACTTTTGAAACAATTAAAAATGAACTCTGCTCGACAACCACTATGGCTTATTTTGATCCAGCTCTTCGAACTGAACTGATTGTGGACGCCAGTCCCGTGGGACTGGGTGCTATTCTAGCGCAGTACAAGAATAACAATCAAAATCCTCACATCATTTCTTATGCAAATAAGAGCTTAACAAACACTGAAAGAAAATATTCTCAACCTGAAAAAGAAAGCTTGGCAGTTGTCTGGGGATGTGAACATTTTCACTTATTTCTCTATGGAGCTCCCTTCACCATTGTCACAGATCATCAAGCACTTCTTACAATTTTTGGAAATCCCAGAGCTAAAATGCCTGCACGAATTGAACGATGGGGCCTACGTCTACAGGACTACAATTATAAAATTGTTCACAAACCTGGAAAATACAGCAATCCGGCTGATTATCTTTCAAGACATCCTACTAATGATGATATACCTGTGCATTCCTCCATTGAAGAATACCTACGTTTTGTTACAGATCATGCCGTGCCAAAAGCACTTTCTCTTGATCAA
The DNA here is from genome assembly GCF_039654945.1 of Dendrobates tinctorius. Classification (NCBI taxonomy): domain Eukaryota; kingdom Metazoa; phylum Chordata; class Amphibia; order Anura; family Dendrobatidae; genus Dendrobates; species Dendrobates tinctorius. The sequence continues at coordinate 79,313,810 of NW_027361690.1, forward strand.
TTTATGAATGAAACAACAAAAGACAAGACACTCTGTGCCCTAATACAAATCATCCAAAATCGAAGGTGGCATGAAATTCAAAAAGAAAAATTTCCTGATTCTGAGATCGATCTGAAAGAGTTAAAACTATTCTCAAACGTACGTGAGGAATTATCAGTCACTGAAGAACACCTCATTCTTCGAGGTACCAAACTAGTTGTACCTAAGACTTTGCGTAACTTAGTCATACAGATAGCACATGAAGGTCATTTAGGAATTGTTGGCACAAAGAAGTTACTCAGAGAAAAAGTGTGGTTCCCAAATATGGATCAATTGGTGGAAGAAAAGATTAGATGCTGTTCTACTTGTCAATTAATCACTCCATCATCAAACTTAGAGCCATTACAAATGTCTCCGTTACCCACTGCTGACTGGGAGGAAGTGGCAGTCGATATATATGGACCATTGCCAAATGGCCAATACATTCTCGTAACAATTGATGAATATTCTCGATACCCTGTCATTTCATTTATCTCTTCAACATCTGCTAATAATGTCATACCAGAGCTGGACGACATTTTCTCGGCATATGGTATTCCAAGAGTGGTCAAAACAGACAATGGACCTCCATTCAATGGACATGTGTTTACACAATTTTCTGAATACTTGGGATTCAATCACAGGAAAATCACACCTTGCTGGCCGCAAGCCAATGGAATTGTGGAACGTTTTATGCGCACTCTGGGGAAACGTATCAAGGCAGCGAGTCTGGAGCACATCCCACTGAAACAGTCATTATACAAATTCATGCGTAATTACCGCAATACGCCACACTCCACTACTAATGCTGCTCCAGCTCATTTAATGTTCAGCAGAACCCTGCGTATACGTCTCCCTGATGTGACCAGCCATCCCCGACCGAGTGACTCCTCAGTGAGATCCACAGATTTCTCCAACAAACAAGCCATGAAACGTTATGCAGACAGAAGGCGAAGGACACAGTCAAGTGCCATCGAAAGAGGGGATGTCGTGGTGGTACGTCAAAGACCAACCAACAAGACCTCACCTGTATATGGTCCTGCAAAATATTATGTTACCAAAAGGAAAGGCAGCTTGATCACAGCTGAACGAGATGGACACTCCATAACGCGAAATTCTTCATATTTTAAAGTCATACCGCAGAATGATGACAATGAACTCTCTTTGGTGGAAGATTTGGTATCCGATGGTGCAGAGGACCAACAAGAGGTAGCTGGTCCATCAACAATGAACCCTCTCAATGAGCCCAGATGTTATCCTACACGAGAGAGAAGAGCTCCATCGAGGCTTATTGAAGAAGTGTAACTACAGTCTTGTTTGTTGTTTGTTTCTCTGGTTTTAGAATTGAACAAATAAGACAAAACGGACATATGATTTCTTTGGACGTTTTCATGTTGTTGCATTTATCAGTAATATAGATTATTTATAAAAAAAAAAAAAAAAAAGGGGATGATGTAATGTATAATAATTAGATCTGTCTCTTTAAGCAAGCCAGACTTATGGGACTTGGAGGGTGGAGACAAGAGGGATGAGAAGGGAAGTTTCAGTTTCACTTCTGGTAGCATGGGAATGCAACTGTTATGCTGTGTGCTGGAGGACGAAGAATAAAACATCTAAAGTTTAATACCTTGAATTCTTCATAACGTGTGGATATTACAGTATGGACAAGTCACGTAAGATCCACGCCTGATTCATTTTAAAGAATATTAGGTTACGCATACTTCCCACACTTTCAGCCGCAGCTGACATGTGTGGGTAGTTTTTTAGGAAGGTCTGCACCACCAAGTTTATCACATGTGCCAGGCAAGGGATGTGCATCAAATCAGATAAGCCCAGAGCTGCATTGAGATTTCATCAGTTATCGCACATCACCAGGCTGGACAAGAGGTTTACTGGCAGAAACCACTCATCTGTTTACTGATTGGGCCTAGTCCACAAATCTTGCACGTAGTCGGATTTGTCTCCCAAACAAAAGGAGTTTAAGAACAACCTGCTGTTGTTTCCACCTGACTTTGGTCAAGTTGGTGGTGTAAGTCTTTCTGTGACCAAATGAGGAGGTAGTGGAGGAAGAAGAGTAGGAGAAGTAGGGAACTCGTACAGTTAAAATCCAACAAAACTAGGTGGTGGTAGTACATGAGGTAGAAGACCTTCCACCTCTGTACCAGCCACCACTACATTTTCCCAGCGCACAGTTTGGGAGATGTAATGTCCCTGGCTGTGCTTACTGGTCCACATATTGGTGGTTATGTTGACCTTGCCACTGATGTCATTCTGCAGTTCACACTTGATTTGGTCCGCAACATGTCTGTGCAGGGCAGGGATGGCCCACCTGGAAAAGTAGTGACAGCTGGGAACAATGTACTGCCACCAATATCATTTTTAAAAACTGTACGACTCCACCAGCTGTTCAAAAGCTTTTCAAATGCTAGTAATTTTTAAATGCTGTCATTCAGTACCATGGCTTGTGGCTGGCTAGGTTGGTATCTACTGTTTCTCTCGAGGATTTGGGGGATGGAAAAGCTGACCCCTTCCATGGGACAGTGATGAGATGCTCGGTGACACTGGTGGTGGTGGTGATGGTGTCTCTGTGGATTGTGAGCGAGAGGAAGTAGCTGAAACCGTAGCAGCAGAGGGAGCAGGAGGAGGCTCAGATCTGTCATGGTTTTTAAACCATGTGCCTCGTGCTAGGAATTCAGATTCCTCATCATACAGGTGGTGCTCAGGTTCAGAATATTTATGCCTTACTTCCGAGTATGATTGCACATAGTGTAAACCACTTGTCACTTGTTGGCAGCACATTCCCTAAAGAAATGCCACACCATGGATCTCTTTTGAGCTGCCTTAGGTGCGCTTATAACAGTGGTGCTGTGGGCAGTTGTAGCTGACATACTGGCTAGGGGCTGCCCACTGTGCCTTTGCACCCTGCTCCCTCTTTTGTTGTGCTGTTTTTTTAAATTTTTTTATACAGCGATAATATATTCCGCAGCACTTTACAGTTTGCACACATTATCATCGCTGTCCCCGATGGGGTTCACAATCTAAATTCCCTATCAGTATGTCTTTGGAATGTGGGAGGAAACCAGAGAACCCAGAGGAAACCCACGCAAACATGGGGAGAACATGCAAACTCCATGCAGATGTTGTCCTTGGTGGGATTTGAAACCAGGACTCCAGCGCTGCAAGGCTGCAGTGCTAACCACTGAGCCACCGTGTTGCCACCTACTGTTGTGGTAGCGTGGCCACCTCCTCTACCTCCAAACTGCGCATGTCACTAAGATGACATCTTCTCCATGTGGAATCTAGGACCTCATCATCCCCTGCATCATCTTCCTTAACCCTGCCCTCTTTGCCAGTTTGCACACTGCATAAAGATTCTGCAGTTGGCCACTCAGATTTGTCATCATCTGACATGTGCTACGGTAGTCCACTGACATGTGCACTAGCCCACCGACGTACTCATCATAAAACCTAACAAGTAGAGTTGAGCGAACGGGTCGAAAAAATTCAAAAGTCGCCGACTTTCGCCAAAGTCGGGTTTCATGAAGCGAAACCCGACCTTAGCGTGAGGTCGGCCAAAGTCGCGTTTCAAAAGATGCTTTAGCGCCCTTTTTCAGCCAATCAGGAAGAACGGACACTGTGGGCAACGCGATGACATAGGCAGCGGTCACCACCATCTTGGAGAAGGGCATGCAAGTGATTGGCTTGCTTTGTGTGGCGTCACAGGGGGTATAAAAGGGAGGGGACGCCGACCGCCATGTTACTCATGCTAATCTCAGAATAGGGAGAGCTGCTGCAGCTGCTGGTTCTCTAGGGAGAACGTTAGGAAGGCAAAAAGAAAAAAAAACTGCTTCTGCTGCTAGCGCTTTTCACTGTAGTTACTGTGCAGTGAAAGGTGAAGATTTTTGCGCTGGTGTTGATTAGCCTGCCTTTTAAGGCTAGCTGCATTGCTGTGTGCACACTGGTGTTCAAACTGCTTTTTTAAAAGCAATCCAAATTGTATTGTTTTGTCCTGGTGAGGTAGTGAGCGTTCATTTTTTCACACACCGTACAGCGGTGTATGCTCCTCACACAGTACCGTGTAACGGCTGTTATCACGGCAAAATTGAAGCTATCTAAGTGTGTGACTCTGTAAGGAAAAGCCGAGGAGTTTGTCCGTTCTGACAGACCTACACCTTATAGTTTTGTCCGTTTTCATGTTCCTGAGCCACAACTTCCTTGTGTCCTTCACCCCAACCAAAATTGAAGGATGCGGCAGGCTACACTACAGATTATTCCATGGAGCTGTTTTCACATACCATGCCTGGGTTATCAAGTCAAATCGTGAATTACCCAGGCAAAGATGAATCTGACATGGAGTGTACTGATGCACAGCCACTGATAGATGATTCTGCTGGTACATTCACTCAGAGCACTTCATTGTCCTCGCAGTGTACTGAGCCAGAATCTGACCCAGATGAAACTCAGGTGCCCCTTCCCGCATACTATACAACCATACACGGTGACACAGAGGAAGGTGCACATGACATTGAAGAGGAGGTGATGGATGACTCAGTTGTTGACCCAGATTGGCATCCTTTGGGGGTAGAGGGTGCCGCTGCCAATAGCTCAGAAGAGGAGGAGCATCCGCAGCGGGCATCGACATCGCAACAGCTGTTATCTGGCAGGGCCGGAGCAGTCCAAAAACGGGTTACAAAAACCAAAAGAGTTGCAGGACAGCTTGGCCAGACGGTCAAAATAGCACAGCGTGCAAGGCCTCAAAATGTCTTCCATAGTAGGAAGAGTGCAGTGTGGCACTTATTTGAACAAAATCCTAATGATCAGGCAAAGGTTATCTGTAAGAAGTGCGTAAAGACCTTTAGCCGAGGGAAAAATCTGAGAAATTTGAATACCAGTTGCATGCTAAGACATTTATCCACCATGCACTTGCAAGCGTGGACGGACTACCAAAACTCACGTACCACATGTGCTACTGCTCCCAAAGAAGGTAGTCAGCAATGCTACATTGTTTCCCCCACTGTAAGTCCACCGGTTAGCACACCACCAGCAGCAAATGTTGAGTTGTCGTCGCAAGGGCAAATCAGTCAGGGAATCACACTGTTATTGCAACAAAAGACTGAATCTAGGCCATCAGAAATAACACCAGCTCCATCACCATCATCAACCCTCTCTCAGTCCGCCATGTCCACCGCTAGTTCCACCATATGCAGCTCTCAAGTCCAGCTCACCCTACCAGAGACTATGAGTAGGACAAGAAAGTACTCATCCGTGTACACTGGGTTTGAACGCCCACATTGCCAAACTAATCTCGTTTGAGATGATGCCCTATCGGTTGGTTGAAAGCGCAGCTTTCCGCGAACTCATGGCTTACGCAGTACCACGCTATGACCTACCCAGTCGCCACTTCTTTTCTCGCAATGCCATCCCAGCCCTCCACCTTCATGTGAAAGACCGCATTGTCCATGCACTCAAGCAATCAGTGAGTGGAAAGGTGCACCTCACAACTGATGCATGGTCCAGTAGGCATGGCCAGGGCCGTTACGTGTCCATCACTGCGCACTGGGTTAATGTGGTGGATGCAGGGTCCACAGGGGACAGCGGTGATGGCACAGTGCTGCCTAGCCCACGGTATAGGAAACAGTTTGCTGTAGGCGTTCGACCCTCCTCCTCCTCCAGAAGCGAAACCTCGTCCACAGAGCGCAGTTGCACGAGCACTGCATCCGCAGCTGACAGTGGTGCACACGATGTGTCCCACTATCAATCACCTAGTGGAAAGTGTCAGCAGGCTGTGTTGCAGATGATGTGTTTGGGCGACAGACACACGGCGGAGGTACTGGCCGACTACTTTCAGTGACAAACTGAGTCATGGCTGGGCAGTCTACATCTTGAGGCAGGCAAGGTAGTTAGTGATAACGGCCGGAATTTTGTGGCAGCCATAGCCCTTTCAAAACTCAGACACATACCTTGCTTGGCTCACACCTTGAACCTGGTGGTGCAGTGCTTCCTCACTAATTATCCGGAGTTAACAGGCCTGCTCCATAAGGTTCGAAGACTGTGCTCGCACATCCGCCGGTCGCCGGTACACTCCAGTCGCATGCAGAAGCTGCAGCGATTGCTCCACCTTCCCAAGCACCGCCTAATTATCGACGTTGCAATAAGGTGGAACTCCACCCTGCATATGGTTGAGCGGCTGTGCGAACAGAGGCAGGCCGTAATGCATTTGTGGGAGGATACACGGGTAGGCACTTTGAAGGTAGACATGGAGTTGACAAGTGTGCAGTGGTTGAAGCTGAAAGACCTCTGTAAAGTCCTTCAATGTTTTGAGGAATGCACACGGCTGGTAAGCACAGACGACGCTATCATAAGCATGAGCATCCCACTTATGCGTCTGCTCATGCAACTTTGACGCACATCAAGGAGCAGGTGTCTGCAGCCGAGGATGATGAGGAAGAGGAGAAGGGAAGCCTTGATGACAGTCAGCCATTGTCTGTTCAGGGAACTATCGTGGACGAGGTGGAGGAAGAAGAGAAGGAGGAGGATGATGATGGGGATGATTATTTAGGGGAGGAGGATGCTACTCGTGGGGCAAGAGAAAATGTTGGCGTGGCAAGGTCTGGTACAGGGTTTGTGTGTGCCTGGAGGGGTGTGGATTTGCCTGAAAGTGCTCCTCCACCCAGCACTCGCAGTGCATCATTGACACCGGGAACATTTTCCCACATGTCAGATTATGCCTTGCAGATCCTAAAAAGGGACCCCCGCATTGCCAAAATGATGAACGATGATGACTACTGGTTGGCCAGCATCCTGGATCCACGCTATAAAGGCAAATTCCAAAACATCATGCCACAGGAGAACCTTGACCTAATATTTGCTAACAAACATGCGACTCTGGTAAACCGGTTGGTTAAGGCATTCCCAGCACACTGCAACGGTGATGGTTGTCACACGAGCCGTAGGGGCCGGGGGCAACTTGGAAGAGGTGTTGGTGGTGCACACATCAGAAGTGGCGTTGGAGACAGGGGTTTCATGACCATGTTGTGGACTGATTTTTCAAGTCCCGCTCACACGACTGGTAATACTGCATCAATTGGAAGTGACAGGAGACAGCACTTGTCAACTATGGTTACAAACTACTTTTCCTCCCGTATCGATGTTCTCCCTCACAGGTCATTCCCATTTGACTATTGGGCAGCTAAACTGGACACCTGGCCTGAATTGGCACAATATGCCTTACAGGAGCTCGCTTGCCCAGCTGCAAGTGTGCTATTGGAAAGAGTCTTCAGTGCTGCTGGATCAATCCTGACAGAAAAAAGGACCCGTCTGTCGACCCAAAATGTGGATGATCTAACCTTCATTAAAATGAACAATGCATGGGTTTCCAAGGATTTTGTCACACCTTACCCTAATGACACATAGGTTGACAGAAAAATGGCTTTCTTTGGTCTGCCTCTTCCTGGGACTTGACCAATTTCGCCTTTAGCAGCAGGTGAATGTCCCACATCAACATATGCCATTTTGTAAACCTCCCTAACTGGGCTGCCTCCTCCCCCCATGGCCGGGGTCACCACCTAGCGCACGCAACTGTGCCGTTGCCCTGGACAGGTGGGTGGGCTGACTCTTGGGCGCGGGCACTGGCACAGGGTCCCTCATAGTGCAATCAAGTGTCTCTGACAGTGGGGGTGCACACCCGCAGACACACCGCCGTACAATGAGGGGCCCAGTGCCAGTACCGACGCCCACGAGTGGGCCCCCTTGCTTGGGCAGGGCCCCAGCATTTGCAATGTTTACCTCTCCCTGCTCCTCCGCTGTGTAGTCTGGGCTGTCAAATCCTTCACTGGGACTGCCACTACAAATTTGGTGAACTGATAGAAGATGATGGTTAAGACGTAGCTATGCCCTGTCCCGCTGGCTGGGATCTAGCTTCAGATGATCAATGGCTTCCATTTCTTATGGACGTCGACTCACAATGAGATGCAGTGGTGGTTTCTCATCAGCTTTCACAGTTTTCCTACCCACAGACGTGTGACATTCCAGCGCACATTTTTAAATGTGCCCTCTAATGCCAATCCAAATGAATCGCCTACGGCCTGTGGCTTCTGTCTTTTGCACTCCAAAGTTACGTGACAGAGCATGATAGGCAGTGAGCACCATGTTTACATCTCTCCCTGTGATCAAAATTATATGGATATGAGTAATGGTGATGGGCTCAACGGTACTGCGATACAGCAACACTTTCTTCACAAAGAAATGTTTTCGCTGTCTCCACACACTAATTAATTGAGGGTCTGCATCGCCTCTGAGAATTGTGATGTAAGTTTATCCCGTGAATAGGAATTACTAGATTTCTGCAATCACTAGAATTTATGTCAGTAATTGTATGCATCTCATTTCCTATTGCGGAGAGTCTGGACTGTCTTACTGAGACAGAAATATATATGAAGATTTAAAAATACCACCAAAAGTGTATACTGGTGTACGCTTCAAATACATTTCCTTTTTTCTACTTTTTAGATTGTTGTCTAATCCATACTGAGAACATGGAGATTTTAAATATTTAAACTATGCTATATATACCTGCTATCCAGTGATAATGTACCCTTTCTCAATTTTGTACAAGCTGGTCAAATCCATACTGGGCCTGAGACCGTCTGAGCCTGCCTCCTGATCTATAGACATAGGTTTTTAATGTGTAAACTATGCTATACATACCTGTAATCCGGTGATACGTTACCCTTTCTCACCTTTATCCAATCACGTCTAATCCATACTGGGCCTGAGACTATCTGAGCCTGCCTGCTGATATAGTTTTTAATGTGTAAACTATGCTACATATATACGTGTTACCCGGTGAAACTGTACCCTTTATCAACTTTCTAGAATCTTGTCGAATCCATACTGGGCCTGAGAACGGCTGCCGAGCTGTTAAGCAAGCTACAGCAACTGTGGTTTGGACACGTAATTTTTTGCATTTTTTCAGGAATGCCGGTTAGGCCTAATTCAGGAATTGCGGTTGACCTGCACTTACTGGGAAATCATCATTCGCGGGGAATAATTGGAATCACAGCTCCCTATCACTAACGGTGTTCTGCTGGTTATCTGCACCTGTAAGCGACAAAAGCTGGTCCTTTCAGTGTAGCGCATGCAGCCCCGGACATGTAACGCCATGATAGACCATGATAGTGCCAGAGCCTCGCGTATCCCTCTAGTAAGCTTGACGCGTACCGCGGGGGCATGCAGGAGTCTCGTTCGTTAACAGAATAAAGCTGACAAATTGCTAGCACAACTACAAACGGACATACGACACCACACACACAATCGACAAAGCTTTCAATATGTGCATCTTTTCTTGTGGTTTCCCGGGTGGAGTCCAATTAAACCGCAGGCTCCACTCCTGGTGGTGCCCTTTTGGACATTCCTTTAAGGTTCAGCTTTGCAATCATACTGTTCCCGGAAAGCAAACACTTTGCCTTCATGGACGCTGTTTGGAGGTTCGTTGAAATAACGCCGCCCGATCGCCAGTTGGCATAATTTATTGGTGGGAAGTCCGACGGTATATGATCGTGTTCGATTTCAGAATTTTTTTTTTTTGGTTGGTATTTTACATTTTTATTCCAGCCTTTCTTGACTTCATAAGGGAATGACAAGCCTATATCTGTGTCTCCTCCACCACCTCCTTTTACTCCTCCACCTCTTTTCTAAATGTAGTTGCCCTTTTCCATATGTAATTTTTGTCTTCTGAGCATTTTCTCTGCTTTGGGACACCTTTTAAGGAGTTTTGTAATTGTTTTCTATGTGTTTGTATGTGTTTGTGTTTGCCTGCCATTGTTTTCAATGGTGTTCGACGAACATTCAACGAACTTGCCTCCTGTGTGACGAACCAAAACACTAGCGTGGTGGCTCAACACTACTCCTGATATATAGACGTACATTGTTAATGTTTAAACTATGCTATATATACCTGCTATCTGATGATACTGTACACTTTGTCTACTTTTTATATTCTTGTCTAATCCATACTGAGCCTGTGAGCGTCTCTGTGTGACTGATGGAATATATATGGAGATTAACAATTATCCTTTGACTGAATAGAGCTGTACATTTCTGATACAGTGCCATATATCTGATGTTATTTTGTGTCTATTTTGTGCAAAATTTTGAAGTTTGGTGGAAGAGGCCGCGGACATGGGCGCGGGGGGGCCAGCTGGTGATGATGGTGGTGGTGCATCTGCTGGTAGTGGCAAAAGCACAATAGCAGCTAAGGCAGTAGGTGTTGAGCCTGCGTCATGGTCTGGCTCCGGAACACCTGGAATGATACCTTTTCTGGGAGTAGGTTAACCGCTTTTAAAGGCGGAGCATGAGGAACTGGTTTTGGCTTACATTGCCGAAACAGACTCCATCAAATATGCCCGCCTCTTTTGAAGTTTCAAAAAATGCAAGCACTGAGTGGTCAAGTGCTGGCTCCTGGTCAGGAAGAACCCCTTTCCTCGTGTGCTGCACCCCCACCCAAACTGAATGAGGCAGCAGGCCACACTTCACATTAGTCCATGTAGCTCTTTCTATCATACCATGCCTGGGTTATCAAGTCAAATCGTGAATTCCCCAGTCCAAGATGAATCTGACATGGAGTGTGGGTGGCCAGCCAGGGCAGTGGGGTTAATTGGTACCGGGCCGGTGTCTCACAGGGATGTGTCACGGTGGTGGTGACCCGTTCCGTGGCCCTGGGCGTCCATGCAAAGGGGTGAATTACGTTTATAGGTGAATGACACTTGACGCCACCTCTGGTTTCTGATTAGATTGACCAGCGCTGCAGTGTCGCTTCTGTGGGACAGATGTTGTGGTGCAGCTAAGATGTAGAAGACCTGCACAGGTAGGGCCGTAGTCGCAGGGCAGATGAAAGAGTTGGGAGATGGTGTGCAGTGCAGGATGTAGCTGAGCCGTGCGCCAGGCGCAGGAGAAAAATGACAGACACAGTCGTGCAGTTCCTTTACCTGTACTTGGTAGGTACTGTCCCAAAGTACAGATGGAGAAGGAGTTGGTCAGCCTGGAAGCCAATTTGGATTTCTCTCTGCAGATAGGTAGTGTGGCCTCCATTCTAGTGCTTATCTGAGTTACTCGCAGTGTTGAGTTCAATGAAGTTCCCCCTGTTAACTCTCTTTTGGATCTTTCTCGTATGGCTGGCAGTCGTAGCCTTTTCCTTCTGGCTCACACACGTCGATGCTGGGGCCTCCGAGCCTCAGTTGGGTACAGAGCATTTACAGCTGCTACTTCCTCCGGATTCTGCTGCAGGAACATCAGTGTCCCTACAAACTCGGAGACCGGAATCCGGACCATGCGCTCCAGCTAGGAGTGAGCCTTAACTCTGCTCATCCTCCAGCTCCCCTTCTCATGTCCACACACTTCCCCTTCCCTGCACAGAATGGCCTAACTTACCTCCTCTCGACCACAGAGAGCAGCTCCTCAGCAGTCATGTTCAGAGGTCTCCCTGCTGGCGTGGAGTCGGAAATGTATTGTGTGTTGGTTTAACTGCTAGAGAGATCCTTTGTTGCTCCCAAGCATGACATCACACTCCCTAGGAGGAAGGTAATGCCACTGTGGTGACCGTACTCCTGGGGACGCGACAAGTGCACTGATGCCAGGCACTGCTAGATGATTCTGCTGGTACATTGACCCAGACCACTACATTCCCCTCACACTCTACACAGCCAGAATCTGACCCAGAGGAAACTCAGGTTCCCCTTCCCGCATACTATACCACCTTACACGGTGACAAAGAGGAAGGTGCAGATGAAAGTGCAGGTTCCTTGAGCTGGTGGGGGGGCATACTCATGGGCAGTGGCACAGGGCCCCTCTAATAGTACGGCGGTGTGTGGTGGTGTGTCTGATGGCAGGCTCCCTCCCAGAGACACTTTTGCATACTATGAGGGGCCCTGTGCCACTGCCACCACCAACGAGTGGGCCCCTCTGCTTGCTCAGGAACACAGCACTTGCAAAGTTGAAATACTTACCTCTCCCTCCTCCACCGCCATGACGTCTTCCGTGTTTCCTGACAGTGATAGTCTGATCAGAGAGCGCAATGACATCACGTCTGTATGCCCTCTGCCTAAACAGCCAAGTGCAATGAGATGGACGATGGGGACGACGAGGAGTCCAGACTAGTACAGGGATTCCATAGCGAGAAGACTTATTTAATTGTTTACAATGTTGGGACAGCAATTTTTGGGGAGCACTATACGCTGGAGAATGATATATGGGGCCCACCATACACTGGAGCATTCCAAAGGTGGACATCAGACACTGGAGCAGCATTTACAGGGCACATTATACACTAGAGCATTAGAAATGGGGCCCATTATGTATGGAGCATTATTTGGGCCCATAAAACAGTGGAGCTTCCTCCATGGGGACCAACATATACTGTAGCATTATGTGGAGCTCATCATATACTGTTTCAAACATTATATGGGACCAATGATTCTGTATGGAGAAATATATGGGCCTCATTACTCTGTATAGCGCACTATGCGGTGGCCATAATACTGTATGGGGTAATATACTGTCCGGTTTTGGAGCTATTAAAAATGGATATCAGTCATGAGATGTAAAAAGTGAAGTATTTTTCATTGTACTATGCCGCTATTTCTCTGCGGTATCGGAGCATCATGAGTTGTGGTATGTGTTAAAGGGGCGCTCTTTGACCCAGGGCACATGAAAACCTGGAGCCAGCCCTACCCCCCCCACAAATTTAGCCAAATAGCCCCCATTTTTCAGTGCGTAACTAGTATTATGAAGTAAATTAAGGTTGAAAAGCTTCAGTAATCAGAATTGATGTTTTTGGCATTCAAAAGGGCACTGTAGGTGTGTTTCCTGTCCTCCACTCCCTGCCGACTTTGCTTCCCCATTGACTTGCAATTGGTTTCCTGTTTCAGTCGGCCTTCGACTTTTCACGATAATCGGCCGATTTCGTTCGACCCGACTTTTGCGAAAGTCGGGTTTCATGAAACCCGACTCGACCAGAAAAAGGCAAAGTCGCTCATCTCTACTAACAAGTGGTTGGGCATCAGTGCACTCATTTTCTTCCACTTCTGGAGCAGGGGCAGGTGGATGGGTCATGGAACCCCTGGGGCCTAAAAATGGCAGCGAGATGGCTGATGTGATATATTGCTTTGCAAAATCAGTGGAAAACACACACCAGGCCTGAAAAAATATACTGCGGCCTAGAAATGCCAACGACATGGCTGATGTGATATATTGATTTGCAAAAGTACTCCAAAACTCACACCAGGCCTGAAAAAGTCTTTTTAGGGCCTACAAATGCCAACAAGATGGCTGATGCGATAAATTGATTTGCAAAACTAGTATTCCCACAGGTGGGGAGTACACACGGCAGCTTAAATGACAGTATTTTCACTGTCATGGGTTGCAGAGTACACACAGGCGCTTAAATGACAGTACCCCCACAGGCAGGGGGTGCAGAGAACCCACAGCAGCTTAAAGGACTGTACTTTCACAGGCAGTGGGGTGTACTCTCACAAACGGGTTTGCAGAGTAGACACAGCGGCTTTGACCATAGAAATAGCACATATAGGGGTTGCAGAGTACACACAGCGTTGTGTTTGCAGAGTGCGCAGTCAGAATCTGTCCCACATTTCAGATATGTCCTATCTCAAAACCCTAACCATGACATACAAGCAATCCACAACCTGTCTCCTCCATACATCTGTGACATGGTCTCTAGGTACCTACCCGCACGCAACCTTCGATCATCTCAAGATCTTCTCTACTCCCCCCTTATCTCTTCTTCCCATAACCGCATACAAGAATTCTCCCTTGCTTCCCCTGTAGGGAGGAGGACCCCCATAGGTTGTCTGGGCCGGAACCAAGGGAACCGCCATCTGGGTTCCTAGGGAAACAGTACCCGGGGAACAAAGGAGGAGAGCAGATGACAGAGCGTGACTGGGCAGCAAGGGGAGGGGTGAGTATAAAAGGAGCAGGGGGCGTGCAGGGGAGACAGTTGGTGGCACGCCAGACACTGAACAACAGTCTGTGGGACTCTGAGAGAGCTAGAGCGGCCGACGGTGACCAGAGGGGAGAACGGCAGCAGAGAGGAGATTATCAGTGCACGTCAGAGAGGAGGTACCGAACTTACCGACCAGAGACTGTCACCCCCTGCAAGTCAGGGACACGACCTGCCCACGGTCGCCCGCAGCCGGTACCGCTGTGCTCCAGCCCGTTGTGGCCTGTCCGCTGTCTCCCGTGGCCACCGCCGCTTCAATCCTGCCCACAGCGGCGTCCTGCCCACTGCCGCCCCATTACAGTCCACAGTTGTGGCCTGTGCATCACTGCCCAGGGCTGCCATTACCCCACTACAGTTGACAGTTGGGGCCTGCTCCTCGTCTACGGAGAGACTCTTTGCATAGGCCCAGTCCATGCGCGTGGCCTACCAGCCGCCACTCTTCCAGACTACGTCACTACCATGCTTGGGGTAACTGGCGTCCCCATGGACTCGCTAACGAATGGGACCCTGCTATGGCTACAGGGGGTTACCGCAACGAAAGACTTCCTTAGGGCCTGTTGTGCCCTAACTTCTCCTGGATGCTGGACACCTGAAGACTATGACAGTTCCTCAACAGCTGGGCCCAGCGGCTGCGACGTCAAAGCAGCCACATCAGCGACATCAAAGCAGCCACATCAGCAATACCAAAGCAGCCACACCAGCGACACCGAGGGACGTCAGGAAGGATAAGTTGACTTTAGGAAATAAGGACCCGTAGTTGGCCGTTTCGTGGCCCCAAAATAGCTGGCCTTGCCGAGTCAGTCACATTCTCATTAAATGAAGTGTTGTTATTGTTGTTGAGTCCCTGCGAGGACAATTAGTGTTACCCCTTTTTGGTTGCTCAGTATAGCCCTAGCAGCTCCAGTTCATAAACGTTATTTTCCAAAACAACACTTAGTCTTGTATCTCGTTACTGCAGTCTCTGAGAGCGGACAATGGTGCCCCAGACCAGTGCAGGACTGTGAACTCTACAGATAATGAGGGCCCCCGTTCCAGCATTTTGTTTGGGGCTATGCTGAACAACCTGCCTAGGTCTTCCGGCTCCAATACTATGCTATGGAGCTGGACAGAGCGGATGCGGGGGCTTTTTCGGATGCACCCAATGACTCCTGACCTGGAAGCTGAAGTAGCTCTCATGGCATTAGACAGGGAGGTTCGGAGGTCAGTGATGTTGAGGCCCCGGGACACCGCAACACCTTTGATAAAGTTTTGCAGATAGTAGAACAGACCCATTGGGACCCAACTACTGTGGGAGAATTAAGAAACCGGTTGTTCAGTCGATTGCAGAGAGAAGGGGAGACTATCACCCAGTATATGAATGTCCTCCAAGAATTGCATACGGCTATTGAAAGAAAGGATGGAGTAGGGGTAGGACATAATCCTACGCGACCTACTGGTGACTGGATTGCGAGACCCATTAATAAAACAGGCATTACGGGAGCAGATCAGAATGAATCCCCGTATAGACTTTTCAGAGGTGGGAAGTCAAGCACGGGCTCGAGAGCAAGAGCAGGGGATGGCGGTTCCCATGGGGAAGGTCCGGAGTATGGAGGCTTCCGTGAACGCAGTTGAAGAGCCTCAATGGGTGGAAGAGATGAAAAAAGAGTTGAAGAACATTAAGGGCGAGTTAGCCGAAGTGAAGAGAAGGACCGAGTCTGGGACTGGACGGCCTAGTTATAATCCCGGGCCCATGGGGGGTCCCGCTTCCCGTGGGGCGAGCGGTCTGCGCAGGCTCGGTGTTATGAGTGTGGAGAACCAGGCCACTTTGCCTGAGAGTGTCCGCAGCGTGGGAAATACCCACCCCAGCGGCCATTAAACTAGAGAGCTCCGGGCTGGGGGGACGCCGCTAGGAGCCAAAAACCACAACTAGGGGTGGTGGAAGTCCCGAAGATTTGGTCGCAAAATGTCCGGCAGTTTGGGCAGAAGTGGAGGGCTGGGCCGTTCGGTGCCTGGTGGACATGGGGTCACAAGTGACAACTATGCCTGCAACTAATTTCCGGCAAAATTTCCCCAAGGCAGCGAGACCCCAGTGGGGACCCATGATCAGATTAGTAGCCGCCAATCAACTACCGGTCCCTGTTGCCGGGGTGGTCTGGGTGCAGGTAACGTTGTGCGGTAAATCCCTAGATTGCAGAGGAGTGGTACTGACGCAAGGAGAAACCGATAAGCAGCACCCAGTTATTCTGGGCATGAACATGCTACGAGAGTTCGGCAATCTGCTCCTCAATGATCCCACGCATAAGATCCTGAAGCAGAGGGGTTCCCGCATGGCCCAGGGACAGGTATTCCAGCAGTTGGTATGGGAGGCGTGAGTACATCAGGACTGCCGGGAAGGTGAGGTTCTGGGCAAAGTCATCGCCCCAGCGGCTCTCCTGCTTGTACTGCCTCCTGGGCAGACAGTGATGGCCCTGCCAATTCGAGCCTCAATGCCCTTGGAGGGCGTAGAGATGCAGGTGGAGCCATGCTACTCAGAGCCCTTACCTCCTTGCATACTGGTGGCCCGTTCCCAAACTACAGTGCAAAAAGGGACCATCCTGGTGTGCTGCGTCAACCTCGAAGACCGAGACATCGCCCTGAAAGCTCGGACCGAACTGGCCAAACTAGTAAGGCTTTTAAAAGAAGTGCTGCCGGCTCCTGGGGTTCAATTGAGAGTGCAATTCAAGGATCCTTGGGAAGTAACAATTCGGACTCTGCAAGCCACCGAAATCTCGGCTCAGGAGAAGGGTCGAAACATCCTTGAACAGATGCGGACCGAGCTCTCTGGACTAACTCCAGCCCAGCTCTCCCAGATAAAAACACTGCTCGGACAGTACCATGAAGTATTTGCTAGTCACGAGGAAGATTTTGGATGTACCACCGCCATCACTCATGAAATTCCCACGGCAGGGGCGGCCCCCATCTGAGAACGATATCGACAGATTCCTCCACAACTCTACCAAGAGGTGAAAACTCTGTTGGCCCAAATGTTGTAAGAGGGGGTGATACGGGAAAGACAAAGCCCCTGGGCGGCCCCCATTGTGTTGGTCCATAAAAAGGATGGTACCTTACGATTCTGTGTGGATTATCGAAAGCTGTATGCTTGTACTATTAAAGACTCATACCCACTGCCTCGCATAGAAGAGTCCTTGTCCGCCCTGGGGAAGGCGACGTACTTTTCTACTGTACTTTGGACCTGGCCAGTGGGTACTGGCAGGTGCCCATGTCAGAAGAATATAGGGCCAAGACGGCGTTCATACTGCCTATGGGACTATTTGAGTTCAATCGAATGCCGTTCAGACTGGCCAATGCCCCGGGGACCTTTCAGCGTTTGATGGAGCGGTGTCTGGGAGATCTCAATTTTGAGGTCACATTGATATACCTGGACAATATTATCGTCTATGCTGCCACATTCGAGGACCACCTAAAGCGGTTGGGGCAGGTGCTCAGCCGGTTGCAAAAGTACGGGTTGAAGGTAAAACCCCAAAAATGCCACCTATTTCGCTCCCAGATTGAGTATCTGGGCCACGTCATCTCGGCAGAGGGCATGAGGCCATCCCAGGAAAAGGTTGCTGTTATTCAGGGATAGCCTACCCCCGAGACGATAATAGACGTGTGGGCCTTCCTGGGGTTGGCCGGATACTACCGTCGTTTCGTAAAAAAATTTGCATCTTGAGCCCTGCATGACCTGCTGAAGGGGGCTCCCTCTGGGGCAAATGGACGGAAAATCCATTGGCAACAACCTCAAGAAGAGGCCTTCCAAGACCTTAAGGCTGCGCTCTCGGATGCCCTGGTCTTGGCGTATGCGGATTTTTCGCTACCTTTCATCCTACACACTGACGGGAGTCTTCATGGGCTGGGGGCTGTGTTCTCACAGGTTCAAGATGGTCGGGAGAGAGTGATCGCGTATGGAAGCCGCTCACTCCATGATTCCGAGCGCAACCCTGACAATTACAGCTCCTTTAAGCTCGAGCTTCTCGCAGTGGTGTGGGCCATGACGGAGCTGTTCGCAGAGTACCTGACGGGCTACGAAGTAGTGGTGCGGACCGACAATAACCCGCTGGCTCATTTGGAAAATGCCAAACTAGGAGCTCTGGAACAAAGATGGGTGGCCCGGATGGCAAAATTCAACTATAAAATCATCTATAAAAGAGGGGCAGAGAATGTACATGCTGATGCCCTCTGCAGAATTCGACATACAACCCCAGGGAAGAGTCGAGACGATGAACTAGAAGGGGAAGAGATACCGTTCGCCCTCACCGCTGCCGTGCTCACAGCTGCCACCCAGAAAGTATCTCCCTCGGAGACCCAAAGAGGCATGTTGGAACAATCCCGGGACGAGTGGATCCAGCAGCAGCAAGAAGACGAAGAAATTAGACTTCCCCGGACGTGGGTCGCCGCTGGCAAATTGCCCACTGACCCCCAGAGACGAACTTTGACTCAGGACTAGAGTTGAGCGAAACGGGTCAAAAAAATTAAAAAGTCGCCGACTTTTGGCAAAGTCGGGTTTCATGAAACGAAACCCGACCCTAGGATGAGGTCGGCCACGAGGTCGGCGACTTACGCGCCAAAGTCGCGTTTCAAAAGTTTGTTTTGCGCTCTTTTTCAGCCAATCAGGATCCACGGACACTGTGGGCAACGTGATGACATAGGCACGGGTCACCACCATCTTTCAGAAGGGCATGCAAGTGATTGGCTTGCTTTGGTGGGCGTCACAGGGGGTATAAAAGGGCGTGCACGCCGACCGCCATCTTACTTCTGCCGATCTTAGTATAGGGAGAGGTTGCTGCTGATTCTGTAGGGAGAGCGTTAGGCAGGGAAGAAGACAAAAAAACTGCTTCTGCTGCTAGCGATTTGGCCTGCACAACACACAAGTCACTGTGTGTGCAGTGCAAGGGGAGGCTATATTGTGGTGTATCAGTGGTGTTGGTTGTTGGGCTGCCTTCTAAGGCTTCCTGACACGCAGGCATTGCTGTTTACCCACTGCTCCGCAAACTGCTTTTTTAAAAGCAATCCAATCTCCCTTATCCTCTCGTCACTTTGGTCACAGGCAGCTGTGCCATCGAGCGTGTCACATAGCGCTCAGATATCAGTGGGCCGCACACAATCCACAAGTGTCCAGTGTCCAAAAGTGTACGCAGAGATTCAAAATCTCCATTATCCTCTCGTCACTTTGGTCACAGGCAGCTGTGCCATCGAGCGTGTCACATAGCGCTCAGATATCAGTGGGCCGCACACAATCCACAAGTGTCCAGTGTCCAAAAGTGTACGCAGAGATTCAAAATCTCCATTATCCTCTCGTCACTTTGGTCACAGGCAGCTGTGCCATCGAGCGTGTCACATAGCGCTCAGATATCAGTGGGCCGCACACAATCCACAAGTGTCCACTGTCCACAAGTGTACGCAGAGATTCAAAATCTCCATTATCCTCTCGTCACTTTGGTCACAGGCAGCTGTGCCATCGAGCGTGTCACATAGCGCTCAGATATCAGTGGGCCGCACACAATCCACAAGTGTCCACTGTCCACAAGTGTACGCAGAGATTCAAAATCTCCATTATCCTCTCGTCACTTTGGTCACAGGCAGCTGTGCCATCGAGCGTGTCACATAGTGCTCAGATATCAGTGGGCCGCACACAATCCACAAGTGTCCAGTGTCCAAAAGTGTACGCAGAGATTCAAAATCTCCATTATCCTCTCATCACTTTGGTCACAGGCAGCTGTGCCATCGAGCGTGTCACATAGCGCTCAGATATCAGTGGGCCGCACACAATCCACAAGTGTCCAGTGTCCAAAAGTGTACGCAGAGATTCAAAATCTCCATTATCCTCTCATCACTTTGGTCACAGGCAGCTGTGCCATCGAGCGTGTCACATAGCGCTCAGATATCAGTGGGCCGCACACAATCCACAAGTGTCCACTGTCCACAAGTGTACGCAGAGATTCAAAATCTCCATTATCCTCTCGTCACTTTGGTCACAGGCAGCTGTGCCATCGAGCGTGTCACATAGCGCTCAGATATCAGTGGGCCGCACACAATCCACAAGTGTCCACTGTCCACAAGTGTACGCAGAGATTCAAAATCTCCATTATCCTCTCGTCACTTTGGTCACAGGCAGCTGTGCCATCGAGCGTGTCACATAGCGCTCAGATATCAGTGGGCCGCACACAATCCACAAGTGTCCACTGTCCACAAGTGTACGCAGAGATTCAAAATCTCCATTATCCTCTCGTCACTTTGGTCACAGGCAGTGTGCCATCGAGCGTGTCACATAGCGCTCAGATATCAGTGGGCCGCACACAATCCACAAGTGTCCACTGTCCACAAGTGTACGCAGAGATTCAAAATCTCCATTATCCTCTCGTCACTTTGGTCACAGGCAGCTGTGCCATCGAGCGTGTCACATAGCGCTCAGATATCAGTGGGCCGCACACAATCCACAAGTGTCCAGTGTCCAAAAGTGTACGCAGAGATTCAAAATCTCCATTATCCTCTCGTCACTTTGGTCACAGGCAGCTGTGCCATTGAGCGTGTCACATAGCGCTCAGATATCAGTGGGCCGCACACAATCCACAAGTGTCCACTGTCCACAAGTGTGTGCAGAAATTCTAAAACTCCCCTGTCCTATAGACACCTTGTACCTTGTTTTACATTACTGTACAGTTTGTTGGATTTTGTCTACATTTCTACCAAAAATGAGGAAGGCTGGTGGAAGAGGCCGTGGAATTGGGCGGGGGTTGGCAGCTGGTAATGATGGTGTTGGTGGTGGATCTGATGGTAGTGGCAAGAGCAAAATAGGACCAAATGCAGGAGGTGCTGACCCTGCGTCATCATCTGTCTACATAAGGCCTCGAACGCTTAGTTTTCTAGGAGTTGGCAAACCGCTTTTAAAGGCAGAGCATCAGGAAAAAGTTTTGTCTTACATTGCTGACTCAGCCTCCAGCTCTATCGCCTCCTCTTCTTCAGTTGTAAAAAGTAAAAGCACTGAGTCGTCATTGGAGGCTCATGTTCATGAACCACACCTTTCCTTGTGTCCTTCACCCCAACCAAGATTGAAGGATGACGCAGGCCATACTACTGATTACTCCATGGAGCTGTTTTCACATACCATGCCTGGATTATCAAGTCAAATGGTGAATTACCCAGGCCAAGATGAATCTGACATGGAGTGCACTGATGCACAGCCGCTGATGGATGATTCTGCTGGTACATTCACTCAGAGCACTACATTGTCCTCGCAGTGTACAGAGCCAGATTTTGACCCTGATGAGACTCAGGTGCCCCTTCCCGCACACTATACCACCATACACGGTGACACAGAGAAAGGTGCACATGACATAGAAGAGGAGGTGATGGATGACCCAGTTGTTGACCCAGATTGGCATCCATTGGGGGAAGAGGGTGCTGCTTCCAATAGCTCAGATGAGGAGCATCCACAGCAGACATCGACATCGCAACAGCTGTTATCTGGCAGGCCCGGAGCACTCCAAAGACAGGTTCCAAACATCAAAAGAGTTGCTGGACAGCTTGTCCAGAGGGTCAAAAGATCACAGCGTGCTAGGCCGCAAAATGTCTGCCAAAGTAGTAAGAGTGCAGTGTGGCAGTTTTTTGAACAAAATCCTCATGATCAGGCCAAGGTTATCTGTAAGAAGTGCGCAAAGACCTTTAGCCGAGGGAAAAATCTGAAAAATTTGAATACCAGTTGCATGCTTAGACATTTAACCAGCATGCACTTGCAAGCGTGGACACAACACCAAACCTCAAGTGCCACATGTGCAACTGATCACAACGAAGGTAGTCAGCAACGCTACATTGTTTCCCCCACTGTAAGCACACCGGTTAGCACAGCAGCAAATGTTGAGGTGTCGTTGCAAGGCCACAGCAGTCAGGGAATCCCACTGTTATATCAACGAAAGACTGATTCTAGGCCATCAGAAAGAACACCAACTCCATCACCATCATCAACCCTCTCTCAGTCCGCCCTGTCCACCGCTACTTCCACCATATGCAGCTCTCAAGTCCAGCTCACCCTCCCAGACACTATGAGTAGGTCAAGAAAGTACTCAGTCTCTCATCCGCGTACACTGGGTTTGAACGCCCACATTGCCAAACTAATCTCGTTTGAGATGATGCCCTTTCGGTTGGTGGAAAGCACAGCTTTCCGCGAACTCATGGCCTATGCAGTACCACGCTATGACCTACCCAGTCGCCACTTCTTCTCTCGCAAAGCCATCCCAGCCCTCCACCATCATGTGAAAGACCGCATTGTCCATGCACTCAAGCAGTCAGTGAGTGGAAAGGTGCACCTCACAACTGATGCATGGTCCAGTCGGCATGGCCAGGGCCGTTACGTGTCCATCACTGTGCACTGGGTTAATGTGGTGGATGCAGGGTCCACAGGGGACAGCGGTGGTGGGACAGTGCTGCCTAGCCCACGGTCTAGGAAACAGTTGGCTGTAGGCGTTCGACCCTCCTCCTCCTCCTCCTCCTCCAGAAGCGACAGCTCGTCCACAGAGCGCAGTCGTACGAGCACTCCATCTGCAGCTGCCACTGTTGCACACGATGTGTCCCCCTATCGAGCAGCTAGTGGAAAGCGTCAGCAGGCTGTGTTGCAGATGATGTGTTTGGGCGACAGACACACCGCCGAGGTGCTGGCCGAGTACTTGAAGCGACAAACTGAGTCATGGCTGGGCAGTGTACATCTTGAGGCAGGCAAGGTAGTTAGTGATAACGGCCGTAATTTTGTGGCAGCCATAGCCCTTTCAAAACTCAGCCACATACCTTGCTTGGCTCACACCTTGAACCTGGTGGTGCACTGCTTCCTCAAAAATTATCCGGAGTTAACAGCCCTGCTCCAGAAGGTGCGAAGACTGTGCGCGCACATCCGCCGGTCTCCTGTACACTCCATTCGTATGCAGAAGCTGCAGCGATTGCTCCACCTTCCCAACCACCGCCTCATTATCGACATTGCAACAAGGTGGAACTCCACCCTGCACATGGTGGAGCGGCTGTGCAAGCAGAGGCAGGCCATAATGCATTTGTGGGAGGATACACGGCCAGGCACTTTGAGAGCAGACATGGAGTTGACAGGCGTGCAGTGTCGAAGCTGAAAGACCTTTGTAAAGTCCTTCAGTGTTTTGAGGAATGCACACGGCTGGTAAGCGCAGACGACGCCATCCTAAGCATGAGCATCCCACTTATGCGTCTGCTCATGCAAACTTTGACGCACCTTAAGGAGCAGGCGTCTGCAGCCAATGTTGATGAGGAGGAAGAGGAGGAGGGAATCCTTGATGACATTCAGCCATTGTCTGCTCAGGGACCTCTCCTGGACGAGGTGGAGGAAGAAGAGGAGGAGGAGGAGGAGGATGATGGGGATGATTACTTAGGGGAGGAGGATGCATCTCGTGGGGCAAGTGAAAATGTTGGCGTGGCAAGGTCTGGTACAGGGTTTGTGCGTGACTGGAGGGATGTGGATTTGCCAGAAAGTGCTCCTCCACCCAGCACTCGCAGTGCATCATTGACACCGGGAACATTGGCCCACATGTCAGATTATGCCTTGCGGATCCTAAAAAGGGACCCCCGCATTGCCAAAATGATGAACGATGACGACTACTGGTTGGCCAGCATCCTGGATCCACGCTATAAAGGCAAATTACAAAACATCATGCCACAGGAGAACCTTGACCTAATATTGGCTAATAAACAAGCAACTCTGGTAAATCGGTTGCTTGAGGCATTCCCAGCACACAGCAGCGGTGATGGTTCTCACACGAGCCGTACGGGCCGGGGGCAGCTTGGCAGAGGTGTTCGTGGTGCACACAGCAGAAGTGGCGTTGGAGACAGGGGTTTCATGACAATGTTGTGGACTGATTTTTCAAATACCGCTCACACAACTGGTAATACTGCATCGATGGAAAGTGACAGGAGACAGCAGTTGTCAACTATGGTTACAAACTACTTTTCCTCCCATATCGATGTTCTCCCACACAGGTCATTCCCCTTTGACTATTGGGCCGCTAAACTGGACACCTGGCCTGAATTGGCCCAATATGCCTTACAGGAGCTCGCTTGCCCAGCTGCAAGTGTGCTATCGGAAAGAGTCTTCAGTGCAGCTGGATCAATCCTGACAGAAAAAAGGACCCGTCTGTCAACCCAAAATGTGGATGATCTAACCTTCATTAAAATGAACCACGCATGGGTTTCCAAGGATTTTGTCCCACCTTCCCCTGATGACACATAGGGTGACAGAAAAATGGCTTGCTTTGGTCCACCTCTTCCTGGTACTTCACCTATTTCGCCTTTTGCATCAGTTGAATGTCCAACATCAACATATGCCACTTTCTAAAACTCCCTAACTGTGCTGCCTCACCCCCCATGGCCGGGGTCACCACCTAGCGCACGACACCGTGCGAGTGCCGTTGCCCTGGACAGGTGGGTAGGCCGACTCTTGGGCGCGGGCACTGGCACAGGGTCCCTCATAGTGCAATCAAGTGTCTCTGACGGTGGTGGTGCACACCCGCCGTCAGACACACCGCTGTACTATGAGGGGCCCAGTGCCAGTACCGACCCCCACGAGTGGGCCCCCCTTGCTTGGCCAGGGCCCCAGCATTTGCAATCTTTACCTCTCCCTGCTCCTCCGCTGTGTAATCTGGGCCGTCAAATCCATACTGTGCCTGACACCGTCTAAACCTGCCTCCTGATGTATAGACATATATTTTGAATGTGTACGCTATCCATACATGTTATCCGGGGATACGTTACCCCTTCTAAACTTTGTGCAATGACGTGCAATCCATACTGGGCCTAACACCGTCTGAGCCTGCCTCATGCTGTATAGACATATATTTTGAATGTGTACGCTATCCATACATGTTATCCGGGGATACGGTACCCCTTCTAACCTTTGTGCAATGACGTGCAATCCATACTGGGCCTAACACCGTCTGAGCCTGCCTCATGCTGTATAGACATATATTTTGAATGTGTACGCTATCCATACATGTTATCCAGGGATACGGTACCCTTTCTAACCTTTGTGCAATCACGTGCAATCCATACTGGGCCTAACACCGTCTGAGCCTGCCTCATGCTGTATAGACATATATTTTGAATGTGTACGCTATCCATACATGTTATCCAGGGATACGGTACCCTTTCTAACCTTTGTGCAATCACGTGCAATCCATACTGGGCCTAACACCGTCTGAGCCTGCCTCATGCTGTATAGACATATATTTTGAATGTGTACGCTATCCATACATGTTATCCAGGGATACGGTACGCTTTCTAACCTTTGTGCAATCACGTACAATCCATACTGGGCCTAACACCGTCTGAGCCTGCCTCATGCTGTATAGACATATATATTGAATGTGTACGCTATCCATACATGTTATCCTGGGATACGGTACCCTTTCTAACCTTTGTCCAATGACGTGCAATCCATACTGGGCCTAACACCGTCTGAGCCTGCCTCATGCTGTATAGACATATATTTTGAATGTGTACGCTATCCATACATGTTATCCGGGGATACGGTACCCCTTCTAACCTTTGTGCAATGACGTGCAATCCATACTGGGCCTAACACCGTCTGAGCCTGCCTCATGCTGTATAGACATATATTTTGAATGTGTACGCTATCCATACATGTTATCCGGGGATATGGTACCCCTTCTAACCTTTGTGCAATGACGTGCAATCCATACTGGGCCTAACACCGTCTGAGCCTGCCTCATGCTGTATAGACATATATTTTGAATGTGTACGCTATCCATACATGTTATCCGGGGATACGGTACCCCTTCTAACCTTTGTGCAATGACGTGCAATCCATACTGGGCCTAACACCGTCTGAGCCTGCCTCATGCTGTATAGACATATATTTTGAATGTGTATGCTATCCATACATGTTATCTGGGGATACGGTACCCCTTCTAACCTTTGTGCAATGACGTGCAATCCATACTGGGCCTAACACCGTCTGAGCCTACCTCATGCTGTATAGACATATATTTTGAATGTGTACGCTATCCATACATGTTATCCGGGGATACGGTACCCCTTCTAACCTTTGTGCAATGACGTGCAATCCATACTGGGCCTAACACTGTCTGAGCCTGCCTCATGCTGTATAGACATATATTTTGAATGTGTACGCTATCCATACATGTTATCCAGGGATACGGTACCCTTTCTAACCTTTGTGCAATCACGTGCAATCCATACTGGGCCTAACACCGTCTGAGCCTGCCTCATGCTGTATAAACATATATTTTGAATGTGTACGCTATCCATACATGTTATGCGGGGATACGGTACCCCTTCTAACCTTTGTGCAATGACGTGCAATCCATACTGGGCCTAACACCGTCTGAGCCTGCCTCATGCTGTATAGACATATATTTTGAATGTGTACGCTATCCATACATGTTATCCGGGGATACGGTACCCCTTCTAACCTTTGTGCAATGACGTGCAATCCATACTGGGCCTAACACCGTCTGAGCCTGCCTCATGCTGTATAGACATATATTTTGAATGTGTACGCTATCCATACATGTTATCCGAGGATACGGTACCCCTTCTAACCTTTGTGCAATGACGTGCAATCCATACTGGGCCTAACACCGTCTGAGCCTGCCTCATGCTGTATAGACATATATTTTGAATGTGTACGCTATCCATACATGTTATCCAGGGATACGGTACCCTTTCTAACCTTTGTGCAATCACGTGCAATCCATACTGGGCGTGAGAACGGCTGGCGAGCTGTTAAGCAAGCTACAGCACCTGTCCAGACAAGTACAGGGATTCCCTAGCGAGGAGACTTATTTGATTGTTTTCTATGTTGGGACAGCAATTTTTGGGGAGCACTATACTCTGGAGAATGATAGATGGGGCCCACCATACACTGGAACATTCCAAAGGTGGACATCAGACACTGGAGCAGCATTTACAGGGCCCATTATACACTAGAGCATTAGAAATGGGGCCCATTATGTTTGGAGCATTATTTGGGCCCATAAGACAGTGGAGCTTCATCCATGGGGACCAACATATACTGTAGCATTATGTGGAGCTCATCATATACTGTTTCAAACATTATATGGGACCAATGATTTTGTATGGAGAAATAGATGGGCCTCGTCATGAGATGTAAAAAGTGAGGTATTTTTCATTGTACTATACCGCTATTTCTCTGCCGTATCGGAGCATGATGAGTTGTGGTATGTGTTAAAGGGGCGCTCTTTCGCCCAGGGCACATGAAAACCTGCAGCCAGCCCTCCCCCCCCACAAATTTAGCCAAATAACCCCCATTTTTCAGTGCGTAACTTGTATTATGAAGTTAATTAAGGTTGACAAGCTTAAGTAAGAAGAATTGATGCTTTTGGCATTCAAATGGGCACTGTAGGTGTGTTTCCTGTCCTCCTCTCACTGCCGACTTTTATTCCCCATTGACTCACATTGGGTTTCGTGTTTCGGGACGACCCCGACTTTTCCCTATAATCGGACGATCTTGCTCGACCCGACTTTTGGAAAAGTCGGGTTTCACGAAACGAAACGCGACCCTAAAAAAGCAAAAGTCGCTCAACTCTACTCAGGACATGTCGCTAATGTTTCGACAATAGGAGAGGCTGGTAATCCGTAAAGGACTATTGTATCGTAAAAAGACATCACGAACAACCTTTATGATAATCTGGCAGGTAGTTACGCCCGGAGCCCTACTCCACAAACTGGCTCGAGAAGCCCACGAAAAAGGGGCTTATTTCGGGGCTCAAAAGACTTTGCAATGGTTACAACAGAAAATCTACCATCCACGCTTACAGGCTGTTGTGGACGAGACTTGCCGGACCTGTCGCCTATGTGAATTAGCTAAACCACCCGCACAGCGAACCTCAGTACAAACAATTGTGACCTCAGCGCCCCTCGAGCTTCTGACAGTGGATTACCTGACCATTGGTCCCTCATTCCAGGGGTACGAACACAGCCTCGTCATGGTGGACCATTTCACTAAGTTCGCTGCAGTCACCCCCACTCGAGATCAGACCGCGGAGTCAGATCAAGGAGCATGCTTTTTGGAAAAAGTTATGGAGGAACTAAACCTTCTATATGGTATTGACAAATCCCGGACCATGCCGTATCACCCGCAGGTAAACGAGGCCTGCGAACGATTTAATTGGACATTAATCCAAATGTTGCGTACTCTGGAGTGTGACAAGAAGGCCTGTTGGCCCGAATATGTCCCTGAATTAGTATGGGTCTATAACAACCAAGTACATCGAGTTACCGGCTACACCCTCTACTCTCTATTGTTCGGACGAGAAGGCAAAGGGATCACGGAGGTAGAGTTGGACCCGGAGGAGCCCCAGCCCTGGACCGGAGTATCTTCATGGGTCCGAAATCATTGACACCGGCTGCAAACTCTTCATCGAATCGTACATACAAAACTCCAAGACTTAGAACATCCAGGAAAGAATACAACTTCACCTCTCACCCTCCAAAGCGGAGACCGAGTACTCGTACTAGATCAACGCCCCCAGAACAAATTAGAGCCACGCTGGGAAGAGAGTCCCTATCGGGTCCTACGCCGTATAAATCCTGAAGGACCTGTGTACGAAATACAACCTGAGAAAGATGGAACACTGCCCACTCGAATTGTGCACTGTAATATGTTGCGTTCATGTATCTCGATCGACCCGGAACAATCTGAACTTGCCCCTCCGGTCTCTGAACCGTTGCCTGTGTTCTGGGACCCGGACGATGAAGAAGACTTTTCTCCAATAACCAGGGGCTCTCTACTCAATGACGAACCAACTGACACAATTAACCTGCCTGAATTAGTTAACCCGCCACCGTCCACCACCCCAGAAGACTCCACCCCAGTCGAATTAAGACGCTCCGAGCGGTCAACAGCAGGCAAACCCCCCGAACGATACGAACAAGACCAGTTCATATGGCAACAAAAACTGACACTTCCGCAGATCAACTAAAGTACACTGAAGCCCTCGCCCGAGGACTGTCGAGCTTACAGGGTGGGAGAGTGTAGGGAGGAGAACCCCCATAGGTTGTCTGAGCCGGAACCAAGGGAACCGCCATCTGGGTTCCTAGGGAAACAGTACCCGGGGAACAAAGGAGGAGAGCAGACGACTGAGCGTGACTGGGCAGCAAGGGGAGGGGCGAGTATAAAAGGAGCAGGGGGCACGCAGGGGAGACAGTTGGTGGCACGTCAGATACTGAACAAGAGTCTGTGGGACTGTGAGAGAGCTAGAGCGGCCGACGGTGACCAGGGGGAGAACGGCAGCAGAGAGGAGATCACCAGTGCCCGTTAGAGAGGAGGTACCGAACTTACCAACCAGAGACTGTCACCCCCGCCAATTTGGGGACACGACCTGCCCATGGTTGTCCGCAGCCGGTACCGCTGTGCTCCAGCCCGTTGCAGCCTGTCCGCTGTCTCCTGCGGCCGCCGCCGCTTCAATCCTGCCCGCAGTGGTGGCCTGCCCCCTGCCACCGCATTACAGTTCGCAGTTGCAGCCTGTGCATCACCGCCCAGGGCTGCCATTACGCTGCTGCAGTTGGCATTTGGGGCCAGCTCCTCGCCTACGGAGAGACTCTTTGCACAGGCCCAGTCCGTGCGCGTGGCCTACCAACCGCCACTCTTCCAGACTACGTCACCACCCTGCTTGGGGGAACTGGCGTCCCCGTGGACTCGCTAATGAATGGGACCCTGCTGTGGCTACAGGGGATTACCGCAACGAAACACTCCCTTAGGGCCTGTTGTGCCCCAACTTCTCCTGGGTGCTGGACACCTGAAGACTACGACCGGTCCTCAACAGCTGGGCCCAGCGGCTGTGACGTCAAAGCAGCCACATCATTGACACCAAAGCAGCCACACCAGTGACACCGAGGGACGTCAGGAAGGATAAGTTGACTTTAGGAAATAAGGACCCGTAGTTGGCCATTTTGTGGCCCCATAATAGCTGGCCTTGCTGGGTCAGTCACATTCTCGTTAAAGAAAAGTGTTGTTATTGTTGTTGAGTCCCTGCGAGGATGATTAGTGTAACCCCTTTTTGGTTGCTCAGTATAGCCCTAGCGGCTCCAGTTCATAAACGTTATTTTCCAAAACAACACTCAGTCTCGTGTCTCATCACTGCATCCTGTGAACCTGCTGATACCTACACCCCCACACTCTAGAACTCTCTGCCGCAGCACATCAGACTCTCATCATCAACGGAAACCTTCAAGAAGAACCTGAAGACCCACCTGTTCCGACAAGCCTACAGCCTGCAATGATCCTCGGTCTACTGAACCACTGCATGACCTGCTCTACCCTCTCTTACTGTATCCTCACCCATCCCTGTAGACTGTGAGCCCTCGAGGGCAGGGTCCCCTCTCCTTATGTACTTGTGTGTCCCTTGTCTTACACATGTTTATTATACTTGTCTATAGTTCCCCTTTTCACATGTAAAGCGCCATGGAATAAATGCCGCTATATAAGTGCATAATAATAATAATCTCTTCACTAACGAAAGCTGCTGCAGCCTTTCAACAAGCTTTATTAGACTTGCAAATCCAAACAGGAAACCGAATGTACAGTAAAATGTCCATGATTGGTGTTCAGTACCGGACACTAGTTGTCCAATACGAACCCCGAAGTTTCCAAACTTTGCCTTGGTGATTCCAGATCCATGGTCACAACTTTTTTGGCATGTTAATCTAAGTAGGAAGCATTGCTTTATGAATGGGTTGTCTGGCCATGATATTTCGAGTCAATATGTTTTATCAGGGCAAATGAGAAATAGGTATGGGGATTCCCCAGTTAGAGCCCCACATTATGAGCCAGAATGGAGTATTGGTTGGATACAAAAAAGTCTTAGTTCTGCAAATTTACTCTTAGTAACTCAAGTGTGACAGACATTATATCAATAATTTAATGCCTGTTTTTTGCTCTCTAAATTGTGCTGCGTATCATTCGGACTCACCCTCTAGCACACTGTGCTCTCACTTCAAATTATGCAAAGATTAATGAGCAAGTAGAAATCAGAAAGAACTCTAAATGTCGTTTCGAAATCTTCAATGGTGTGCTGCAAAAAAAATGAAAAAAGATCAGGTCTCGTTCTAAACTGTATGTAGCATTACCTATCAGGAAAAATAATCGTATTTCATGTCAATCAGCTGTGACACATGAAGCAAGTAGTGACACTGGTCTGACCTGACTGAGATCTATAATTCTCTCAGTTTCTGCCACCATGCTGCACTGGAACCTGCTCCCGAGTTCACTGACAACAGATTGACCACAGCTTTGATTACACTGATCTTTATATCGAGAGACAACACTCCCTTGTTACGTTTTCAGCTGTAATACGGGGGGACAAGTGTGAGGGAAATGTCACAACGTGGGGAGCTGTGGAGTGGAAAGAGCGGCCTTTGGACGTGAAGCTCAGTGCCCCTGGTAAAATGATCTAAGTGGTTTTGGACTGTGGCCATGAGCCTCCTCCTTTGGTTAATGTGTGAGGGAATGTGCGAGAGGGTCACAGAAGACTTGCTGGCAGTCCTGCACAAACAGCTTCTTGCCAGAATCACAGAAAATGTGTACAATATATTCTATGCAGGTTTAAAGATACTATAATAACCTTTATTTTGTAAAATCAGCTAAATGAACGTCTAACGTACCTGCAATATTCAGAGTAAAAGACATATAGCTATAATAGAACTGAAGACAGTTAGAAGAGTGACTTCTGGATTTTAGAAGCAGATATTCTCTCTCTAGTAGAGTTTTATGGCTGCATTGGAGACTCTGAACAACAGTCTGCATGCTCTTATTTTAGAAAATTATCTAATCTGAATAGGGTCATGGGTTCAAACTTGACCACTGCATCTCTTAGGCCTCATTCGGATGTCCATTTATTTCACACCAGGTGGATAACCCTGGCTGCTGTATTAAGGATGGACAGGAGAGGGGAAAGTCGAGTAATGTGGAGGCCAATTAATAGAGCATTGCAGTAGTCCTGGCGGGAGTGGATCAAGGTGACAGTAAGGGTTTTTGATGTTTCCATGGTGAGAAAAGGGCTGATTCTAGAGATGTTATTTAGGTGTAAGCGGCAAAAGCGGGCAAGAGATTGCATATGGGATGTGAATGGAGTTGTTGCACCATACATACTCCAATACCCCCCCACCCCCCCACTCAACTACTACTTATCCAGTTATAGATGAATAGAATATAAGAAGGACCGTGGTGGAGTGTCTCATCTGTTGTCCAATTTTATTTAAGAAATAAATAACATTCATAAAAGCATGGTAAGTGTGGTTCTGGTCAGAGTGGATACAACCGACACATTTCAGCTCCGAAGAACCTTATTCATGGCTGTCTAAACAACCATGAGTAAGGCTCATCGTAGCTGAGATGCATTGGTTGCATCCACTGTGACCAGAACTGCACCATGTTCTTATGGATTTATTTCTTCAATAAAATTGGATATTTTACTTACCTGCTTCCACGCTGGATTTTTCCTCTTCATTTATCCATAACTGGGACATAAAAGTGGAAAAAGAATAATGTGGATTTGTAGAATTATGCAGTCCTTTAATGCTGAGATTCAGCAGAGAAGAAAACAGTACTAGGCATGCTAGCTTTCATATCTGTCACCTGTCAATTTATTTTATATGTATGTGCAACTTTGTAGAAGTTACCATCTAATTAAGAATCTTCTTTACAAACAAAAGTGAACAGAGTCTTACTGTGTGAAGAATACATTGTTTTGAGACCTGCTGCATTAGCGATTGCTAGCGTGACAGAAACACAGGAGATCTCCACAGCGTGTGTGGAAGGTGTGACATTTTCCCTGCAGGTACACAGCTGAGTCACTATTTGCTCATCTTCATCAGTATTTTTTATGTATATGACAGTCGGGGTTGAAACTGTTATTTAACCCTTTCAGACTTGGATACACAATTCAATTGGGCCTTCAGGAAATTCATTTTTCTAAGTTTTCCTTTCTGTAGGAAAATGCAAACTGAAAGCTGTTGAGATTTTCTCTACAAAAGGGATTATTTGACATGTACACTTTGGAAGAGAACGTTTTTTAATCCTAAAGCCTTCTTCTACTAACAGCAGTCCATCCATCCCAAATCCGGTCAAGAGTTATTTAGGAAAGATCAGATATGGCAAACTACTCCAATAAACAAAATGAAGATAAGTATAAGCAGCATTGGTTGTTTTAGAACCAAAAATATGTATCATGTCCCTCAACTTGGGGATCATAGAGTATTGTATTGTTGCTTTTGCATTGCGATTCAATAAGGTTAGCTCTTCAGAAGTTTTACCTACCTCTCTCCCTGTGTGCCTCCCTAGTTCTGATGTCAGTAACCCCTCCCTTCTTCCTTCTCATTCTCTGTAGGTCAGCCATGTCATTAGCTTATTGTCTTGTGTCTCTGGTTTAGAATAGTCCTTTTACCTACTGGATTCTGCATAACCACAAGAATTCATCTCCAGAATAAACCCTCTTCTGGAATCTTTGTACATACCTCCTGAATGGAAGTCAAGCTTGCTGATGAAATCTCTTTGTGTGAGTACTGGTACTTAGAGACAGCCAAGAAATGGTGTCTCAAGCTCCCCACACCCGCATCCTAGTCAACAAACTTTTAGAAAGTTTTCTCGACAATGGTTGGCATCTACACACACAGGTCTCCCACCATGATATTAGCTATCAATAGCAACTCTAGAATAGAAACATGTTCACCACTCACTCTGTGGTATGTATAATCTGGGGAGCAAATGACATGTCTCAGATGTTCAGCACCCTGTTATTGTAGTGTATCATAATAATAGCTATGGGGACAGATAATTGTATGTAACAAAATTTAGTAGAAGGTACTTGAGGTAGTGACATTGTTTAACTATTTGTGCATATTTTAAGTGTAGTGCAATGTAAAAGACGAAAACTGATATGAAATAGGACATTGGTCCATTTTTATGTTTTGAGTACTTTTGCTTCTTGCATTAACAGTAAAATGTACCTAAAACAAGCTTGCAATTACAGGTTATATAAACTGTCACATAGCAACTCAATTTCTCTCTGGCTAATATTTCCATTGGCTTTATACCAATTAGCTAAGACCAGCACTAAAGATAATCTAGAAGTGGTTAAACTGGTGCTAAGTGAAATGTATCCCTGCGAGTATTAACATGGCTTGTCACAGAGCTATTATTTGGACTGCCAAGCACAATAAACCCAGTGTTCAAGGTAGAAAAATTGGTGTCCAGGGATTCATATACCTTTGGTAGGAAACAGCTAATTATGTCACCTGCAAGAACTTTATAGGAACAGTCCCCAAGAGGAGGGTCAGTCGCACTATGAATGTGAACTCTTCCTGGCAGGCTGTTCTTACACTAACACAGAAGATCATCAGTTTGCAACCAACATAAATCAGCAATTCAGGTTTGGAAACCTTTTCTTAAGTTTTTAATTAATTGGCTTCCTCCTAATTTCATCTGTTTATAAATTAGGTGAATTGTTAAAAGAAACCTGTCACCTCAAAAAATGATATTCTCTTTCAGAAATAGTGCTAATCTACAGGTAAATGCTTTGCTATCTTACTGGAGCAGCGGTTACAGAGGGGAAATTAAGTTTTATTCTCCCTGCAGCCATTTATAAATTTTTAAAAGACTAGCTTTTCTACAGCAATTTAAAAGAAATATCATTTGAATAATTGCACCAAATGTATTAAAATGGAAGCGCCATTTAATAAAACTGGTACAGTTTTAGACCCCCTTAACATGTCCACTTAAAAAAACTATGTATGAGACGGTCCATTTTTATTATCTGTGTGGTTTTCTTCTGGCCATCCATCTGTATGTGTTTACCATCTGTGTGACATGTACCCGAATAGAAAGCAGAAAAAAATTACAGATTTTTATGTATTAAAGATGTGCAAAAACATAGATAAATAGATAGATAGATATCAGTCACATATATAATTTGTGTAGAGCAAATAGCTGAGAGCTGATATTATCAGGCTGGAAAGTTCCTTGGTTATTGGGCCCTTCCTAGACTAAAAATATTAGCCCCAGCCCCCCCAGAGGTGGAGCATCCCATAAGATGCACCAATTGTGGCACTTTGGCTGAGCTTTTCGATGCCCTAGAACATTGGCAATTGGGGTAATAGGGCTTGGGGCTAATGTCAGCTGTGAATTGTCCAAAAACACAGATGATATCAAGCCCTGATGTTATTAATAGCGAGATATCTATCAGACAGGCCCATTACAAACCCAATAAAAATAAAGGAAACACACAAACAAATACTTTATTTAAATAAACACTCCCTGACACTTTTCCTGGTTCACCACTTTATTGAAAAACAAACAAACAAAAAAAAAACATACAGGTCCAATGTAGTCCAGCGAATCCAATGTAGTCCAAGCTGGATGTCAGCTGATTCTGACAGCTGACATCCGGCACTCAGTGCCAGGATTGGTCCTGCACTGCTTCCGGCACTTTGACCCCCTAAATGCTGTGATTGAACTCGAACACAGCATTTCAAGAGCCGGCAGAGGGATGACAGCCCCTCTGCCCTTGGATCGGAGACCCTGCAAAGTCACACATCATGTCATCATGACAACATCTGGGTAAACAGAGCTAGCAAAGTTGCCAGATCATGCTCAGAGCATGATCAGCAACTTTGTCTGAAAGGGCAGCGCTGGTAGTTTGCATCCGCACGCTATACAAGTGATCAGCCTGCAAAATATGATAGTCCCATAGTGGGAAAAAGTAAAAAACTATAAAAAAGTAAACAAGTTTTTTAAAAAATAGTAAAAAAAAATATATATATAGCACACATAAATAAGTATTTTTATGAAATAAATATACACTGCTTAAAAAAATAAAGGGAACACTTAAACAATAGAATATAACTCCAAGTAAATCAAACTTCTATGAAATCAAACTGTCCACTTAGGAAGCAACACTGATTGACAATCAATTTCACATGCAGTTGTGCAAATGGAATAGACAACAGATGGAAATTATTGGCAATTATCAAGACACCCTCAATAAAAGAGTGGTTCTGCAGGTGGGGACCACAGGCCACATCTCAGTACCAATGCTTTCTGGCTGATGTTTTGGTCACTTTTAAATGTTGGTTGTGTTTTCACACTCATGGTAGCATGAGACGGACTCTACAACCCACACAAGTGGCTCAGGTAGTGCAGCCCATCCAGGATGGCACATCAATGTGAGCTGTGGCAAGAAGGTTTGCTGTGTCTGTCGTTGTAGTGTCCAGAGGCTGGGGGCGCTACCAGGTAACAGGCCAGTACACCAGGAGACGTGGAGGGGGCTGTAGGAGGACAACAACCCAGCAGCAGGACTGCTACCTCAGCCTTTGTGCAAGGAGGAACAGGTGGAGCACTGCCAGAGCCCTGCAAAATGACCTCCAGCAGGCCACAAATGTGCATGTGTCTGCACAAATGGTTACAAACCGACTCCATGAGGATGGCTTGAGTGCCCGGCGTCCACAGATGGGGGTTGTGCTCACAGTCCAACACTGTGCAGGACGCTTGGCATTTGCCACAGAACACCAGGATTGGCAAATTCGCCACTGGCACCCTGTGCTCTTCACAGATGAAAGCAGGTTCACACTGAGCACATGTGACAGACGTGACAGAGTTTGGAGACACTGTGGAGAGCGATCTGCTGCCTGCAACATTCTTCAGCATGACCGGTTTGGCAGAGGGTCAGTAATGGTGTGGGGTGTCATTTCTTTGGAGGGACGCACAGCCCTCCATGTGCTCACCAGAAGTAGCCTGACTGCCATTAGATACCGAGATGAGATCCGCAGACCCCTTGTGAGACCATATGCTGGTGCGGTTGGTCCTGGGTTCCTCCAAATGCAAGACAATGCCAGACCTCATGTGGCTGGAGTGTGTCAGCAGTTCCTGCAAGATGAAGGCATTGAAGCTATGGACTGGATCACCTGTTCCTCAGACCTGAATCCGATTGCGCACATCTGGGACATCATGTCTCGCTCCATCCACCAATGTCACATTGCACCACAAACTGTCCAGGAGTTGGCGGATGCTTTAGTCCTGGTCTGGGAGAAGATCCCTCAGGAGACCATCTGCCGTCTCATCAGGAGCATGCCCAGGCATTGTAGGGAGGTCATACAGGCACGTGGAGGCCACACACACTAATGAGCATCTCTTTATAGAATCATAGAATCGTAGAGTTGGAAGGGACCTCCTGGGCCATCTGGTCCAACCCCCTGCTCAAAGCAGGATTTGCTAAATCATCCCAGTCAGATGTCTGTCCAGCCTCTGTTTGAAGACTTCCATTGAAGGAGAACTCACCACCTCTCGTGGCAGCCTGTTCCACTCATTGATCACTCTAACTGTCAAAAAGTTTTTTCTAATATCTAATCTGTGTCTCCTCCCATTCAGTTTCATCCCATTGCTTCTAGTCTTTCCTTGTGCAAATGAGAATAAAGATGATCCTTCTGCAATTTGACAGCCCTTGAGATATTTGTAGACAGTTATTAAGTCTCCTCTCAGTCTTCTCTTTTGCAGGCTAAACATTCCCAAATCCTGCAACCTTTCCTCATAAGACAGGATTTGCAGACCGGTCACCATTCGGGTCGCTCTTTTCTTAACTTGCTCCAGTTTGTTAATGTGGCGCCCAAAACTGGACACAGTATTCCAGATGAGGTCTGACCAAAGAGGAGTAGAGGGCAATAATGACTTCACGTGATCTAGACTGTATGTTTCTGTTAATACATCCTAGAATTGCATTTGCCTTTTTTGCTGCTGCATCACACTGTTGACTCCTATTCAGTCTGTGATCTATTAGTATACCCAAGTCTTTTTCACATGTGCTGTGGCTTAGCCCTATTCCTCCCATTCTGTATATGCTTTTTTCATTTTTATTGCCCAGATGTAGTACTTTGCATTTTTCCCTGTTAAAAACCATTCTGTTAGTTGGTGCCCACTGCTCCAGTTTATTTATATCTTTTTGAATCTTCTCTCTCTTCTCTAGTATTAGCTATCCCTCCTATCTTTGTGTCATCAGCAAATTTAATCAGTTTACCCTCAACTCCTTTATCTAAATCATTGATAAAGATGTTGAACAATACAGGGCCCAAGACAGAGCCCTGTGGTACCCCACTTGAGACATTCTTCCAACTGGATGTGAAGCCATTTACGACCACTCTTTGGGTCCGATCACTAAGCCAAATGACAAATGCTATTGTCATGAGGCATTTCCACTGAAGTTGGATCAGCCTGTAATTTGATTTTACACTTTAATTTTGAGTATCATTCCAAATCCAGACTTCGATGGGATATGCATTTTGATTTACATTGATAATTGTTATGTTTTATTGTTCTGAACATATTCAAATATGCAATGAATATGCACTGGAATATTTCATTCAGAGATATCTAGGATGTGGTATTTTAGTGTTCCCTTTATTTTTTTGAGCAGTGTATATGTGGCGCCCCCAGGAGTATGGTCGCCACAGTGGCATTACCTTCCTCCTAGGGAGGGTGATGTCATGCTTGGAAGCAATAAAGGGTCACTCTCTCAGGTAAATACAACACACAGCATGGTTCCCACTCCAGGCCAGCAGAGGGAGCTCTGAACCAAAGCTGGGGGAGGAGCTGCTCTCTGGGGGCCAGGAAGGAGAAGTTGAGTTAGTTTGTGTGAGGAGGGCGAAGTGTGTGGACGAGAGGAGAAGAGCTGGAGGATTGAGCAGAGTTCAGGCTCATTTCTAGTGTAGCGCATGGTCCAGAGTCCAGTCTCCGAGGTTGTATGGATACTGATGTTCCTGCAGCAGAAACTGGAGGAATAGGAAGCTGTAAATGCTCTGTTCCCACATAAGACTCGGAGGCACAACAGCAACGTGTGAGCCAGAAGAAGGAGGCTACAGCTGTCTGCCATACAAGGGGGTTCTAAAAGAGAGCAAGCAAGAGGAACTTCAGTGTAACTCAGTACTGCATGTACCTTAGATAAGCGCTAGAAAGGAGACTACACAACCCATCTGCATAGCGAGATTCCTGAGTTGCTTCCAGGCTGGTCAACTATACATTGCTATACATCTTGCTGCCTTATACCATCGTCCCAGAGGATGTGCCTGCAGCGTCGGCTTAACCCCTTCATTGCCGAGCACCACAGGTGGCATCACGTATCATCCACTTATAAGCTTTAATCGGCCACGCTTAACCCCTTTTACATGGACGCCCAGGGCCACCGCTACTGTGATACTTCCCTCTGAGATACCGGCCCGGTACCGAGTACCCCACTGTCCTGGCGGGCGATCCATTTTGGCATCACCAACAGGATTTACGAAGCCCGGTGCCACCGGGTCCTGTGTGCCAGAGACTGTGTTGTGTGCCGTGGACTTAGTGTGCATTGGCCGCCATTGTCCGCCGCTTGGTGCACGCGGGAAGTCAAAGGAGCGGGGCCTGCCAGAGAACACAAAAAGTGAAGTGCTGCACGGGAGGAGACCAGCACGTGGGAAGTGAGAAGTAGAGGCCTGCAGTCCCGGCGTTCCCCGATCATCCAGCCTGCAAAGCGGCAACCGGTAAGCCAGCGCAACCCAGGGCCTGACCAACGTTAACTAGGGGGGAGGAGAATGTCTGAGGAAAGAGAACATGCCGCGGTGAATGCCACCACACCCCCCACAGCGCCCCAATGGCACCGCAGAATCGAGAGGCCAGCATCGCTTCCAGAGCGCAGCAGGAACAAGCGCCCATCACAACAGTCCCCATAATGCCGCTGTCCATGCCCTATATACCGGGAGCAGCCTGGCTACCGCAGTACTCAGGGGAGGCACATACCCTGAGTGAATTTAAAGAGAGACTGTGCAGTTTGTTTGAAGTGTATCCTCTGTCTGAATACCAAAAAGTGAACATCCTTATTGGGCAGCTAACTGGTGCAGCTCAAAGAGAAGTAAAAGCCTGGTAGGACACTGATAAAGAGACTGTTAAAAAGATGAAATAAAAATGAGATTCTCTGGGTGTAACTAGAGAGTGCAGGACAGTATACTGGACTATGCTCTTAACCTGCAGGAGGCGCTGCGAGCCATAAAGCAGATTGACCCAGACAGTGTGAAAGATGGAGACAGGCTGTTAAAGGAGCAATTTATTGAGGGACTCCTATCCAGTATCCACAGAACACAGCTGCGCATCATAGCCCTACAGAACCCTGATCTAGACTTTGCAGACTTTAAAGACAGGGCTATCCGGGTGCTGCATGACCCAAATGTCAGCCGTCCAGCGCCCCCAAGGCGCTCAGCAATCACATACCACCAAGGAGCAGCATCTTTCCCTCCAAGCCCTGTGGAGGCTGATGCACAGACTCTGGATAATGATACATCAACAGAACTGCACCTTCAGGTCCAAGAGCTGACCAAAAATATGGCTGCACTTGCCAAAACTGTGCAGTCCATGCAGGTGTCCTCAAAGGAGAAGATCCAGCTGGCCTCCAGTCCAGAGGATGTCCCGTGGCTATGGAAGAAGAGGATCCCGCCACTCCGAAGGAGAGACAACGATCGCTATGACCAGGACGGACGTCCCATCTGTCGTCACTGCCGCAAGGCAGGCCACATCGCAAGATTCTGTTATTTAAATGAGCAACCCCTGGGTCAGAGGGCCAACCCCCAGGAGTAGGACCACAAGGCCCAAAGAACTGGCGAGCCAAGAATGTTGGAGGGCGACCGGTCCTCCCAGTGGTGATTGACGGCATCCCCATGAACGCTTTGCTGGACACTGGCTCTCAGGTGACAACTATGCCATATATCCTTTACAAGCAGTATTGGGCTGACTCTGAACTTACTCGCGGCCCAAGTGATGAGCTGACAGTAGTTGCCAGCAATGGTCAGTCTTTGCCGCAAGTAGGATGTAAAGGGATTACCATTAAAGTGGGGCAAGAAGAGTTAAAATCTCAAGGTCTGATAGTTGTAGACATTGATCGACGAGAATGTAACCCAATGATGACCTTAGGTACTAATGTGATTGAAAATTGTCTTGCCGAGGTTATTGTTTTGTTGCAACAAGTAGCCGAGACTGCTGGTTCCAGTGAACAATGAGTCCTGCAGAAGGAGATCAAGGCCCTGATGCAAAGACAGCAGGTAAAACTGTCTGGCGGAGAAATTGGCAGCGTCAGAGTGAGTGATTCTTTCCCCATTGTGATACCCCCCAATGTGAAATGTTAATTTGGTGTCGGGCAGCCATAGGCCTTAGAGGAAAAGATTACCAAGCATTGGTAGAGCCAGTCTACTCTGATAGCCAGCCCACTGTCCTGACAGCCAGAGGGGTAGTTGATGTTCGCAAATGGAGAGTACCTGTACGCCTCTTGAATTGTGGGGAGGAGGAGGCCACAATACCTCGGTATGCCACAGTTGCTAAGCTGGTTACTGTCAGCAACAATGCAATACAGGCAGCAGAGCCCTTGGTCTCATCTGACCAGGCAGGGGACAATGGCTCTGTAAAACAGCTGGAGGAGTGGTGTCAGCAGCTGCATGTGGGAACTGACTCCACCCCTTCATACCAAAAGAATGGGATTTACCGAGTGGCTCAGGAGTATGATCGGGTATTCAGTAAACACCCTTTAGACTTTGGGAAGGCAAAAGGGGTTCAACACCATATCCCCACTGGAGATCATCCACCCATTAAAGAAAAGCACCGGCCTATAACCCCAACACAATATCAATGTGCCAAAAGTATGTGTTAGGAGTCAGGTTTCTGCAGTTATTATGCAGGAATCCAGACCCTCACATTCTGCAGTCTCCTGCTCTTTATCCACTGCAGAATAGATTGCAGAGGAGATTGCCTTGCAGCAAATCTCTCCTGAGGCT
The DNA here is from genome assembly GCF_039654945.1 of Dendrobates tinctorius. Taxonomy (NCBI): domain Eukaryota; kingdom Metazoa; phylum Chordata; class Amphibia; order Anura; family Dendrobatidae; genus Dendrobates; species Dendrobates tinctorius. Next base: position 79,355,697 of record NW_027361690.1, read on the forward strand.
AAGTCCTTCTCTCCACTTACTGAGCATGCTCATGGGACGATCTCCCAGTCATGAGCTCAGGTCCTGCTCCAAATCTCATTTGTCCGTCTCAGAGATCTGGAGGCGTGCAGAAGGTCCCGGCTGCTATAAAAGGCGCGCATGGCTGTTCCGCCATGTGCTAGTATAGACATACTTGCTGCTGAGTGAATGTTTGATGAATGCATGATCTGGTGAATGACTCATTTGAAACCCCTTCCCTTTGATAATACGATTGTGTGAGGGATTGAGTTACTACCAGTGCCAGCACGCTATTGCTCCATACTCAGCTGCTAGCATCCGACATTGCGCCTGCGCCATAGCAGTGTTGTTGAGTGGCAGTATTCACGCCGCGCTGCAGTAGCAGCCCACTTGAGCGTTCGCGGCTGCGACGCTATATACTCGGACACACACGGTAGGTCTAGAAGGACTTAGTGGCGCCATCTTGGGCTATTCCTGTGACCGATTACTGTGTGTGTTATTGCTCTGAGCTCCTGTGAGCCTAACAGGCTTAGTACTTTATGTTTTTGCCATCTCTGCGACTAAAAAACGATTGCTTTGCGCACCAGGGTGAAGGCTAACCCCGTGCGCACCTCCGCCATATTGCTCTGCCACCGTCTAGCAGCGGTTATACCATCTACCGCATGGTGGACCCCGAGCGGCGAACGCACTTTATTTATATTTTTATTTAGTGCTTTCTGCCGTTCCTAACAGTATGTTGTGGGAAATGAAGGAAGCTGGGGTGATCAGAGACAGTTGTAGCCCCTGGGCATCCCCAATAGTCTTTGTGAAAAAGAAAGATGGTACCATGAGAAAGTGTGTTGATTACAGAAAAATTAACAGCATTACACATAAGGATGCCTACCCATTACCCAGAATTGAAGAGTCATTAGCTGCACTTAAAACTGCTAACTATTTTTCCACCTTAGATCTCACTAGTGGGTATTGGCAGGTTCCCGTCACAGAGGTAGACAAGGAGAAAACAGCGTTTACCACACCAATGGGCCTCTGCGAGTTTAACTACATGCCGTTCGGGCTCTGCACCACCCCAAGGACATTTCAACGGCTTATGGAGTGGTGTCTTGGACACAAGAACTTCGAGACAGTTCTGTTGTACCTTGATGATGTCATTGTTTTCTCCAAGACTTATGAAAACCATCTGGAGCACCTGGCTGAGGTGTTCGAAGCCCTGTCCAACTTTGGCCTGAAAGTGAAGCCATCCAAATGCCACCTCCTGAAGCCCAAGGTACAGTACCTCGGTCATGTAGTGAGTGCAGAAGATGTGGCACAGGATCCTGACAGAGTCACTGTCATCCGAGACTGGCAGAAGCCCAGCAACCTCCATGAGGTACGTCAATTCCTCGGGTAAGTAGGCTACTACCGAAGGCTCATCAAAGGCTTCACTGAGATAGCCATGCCTATGCAAAATCTTCTGGTGGGCCAGCCCAAGAAAGCCAGGAAGAAGAGTCCTACATTTGAATGGAATGAGGAACTGGAGAGGTCCTTCACTCGACTGAAAATGGCTCTCACAGGAGATGAAGTTCTGGCCTTCCCAGATTATGGCCAACCATTTGTTCTGTATACTGATGCCAGCAATGTGGGACTGGGAGCAATACTGTCACAGGTACAGAATGGTAAAGAAAGAGTGATCTCCTACGCCAGCAGGAAGCTTTGTCCCACTGAAAGGAACCCTGACAACTACAGTTCCTTCAAGCTGGAGTTCCTCGCCATAGTCTGAGCTGTGACTGAATGATTCAAGCATTATCTAGCTTCAGCCAAGTTTACCATCTTCACGGACAACAACCCATTGACTCACTTGGAAACTGCAAAACTAGGCACATTGGAGCAGCGATGGATGGCCCGGCTGTCTAACTATGAATTTACCATCAAGTACCGAGCGGGGAACAAGAATGCCAATGCTGATGCACTGTCCAGGATGCCCAATCTGCCAGATGGGGGAGAAGACCCTGAGGCACTCGAAGAAATAGAGTTACCTGCCTTCCACTGGCCAATTGCGGCCCAACGTGCCCAAGGAGTGAGAAACAGAAGGTCTGTCGTGAAAGAGGCCACCCTAAATCCATTGCTTCATCATGACTGGGCAGAAACGCAGGATAATGATCCCGAAGTCTGTCTGGTAAAGGAGCTACTGTCACAAGCTGACTCATGCCCAAGTCCAGATGCTCCTGAAGAAACCCAGCAGTTGTGGAAGGAAAGAGGCAGGCTGTTCATCTATGAGGGAAAGCTGTGTCGGAGGAGTATCAATGCCCGCACTCATGAGTTGGTGTGGAAGGTGGTAGTCCTAAAGAGAGAGGCATCAATGGTCTTGGAAGCATACAACAATGGAGCTGGACACTTCGGATGGAAGAAGTTGGAGGCCTTGCTCCGGGCGAGATTCTATTGGGCTGGTATGAGGAAGGCCATTGAAAATTGGTGTCGGGAGTGTGGACAATGTAACCTGCGCAGGAAGGACCGTAACAGCCAGCGAGCTCCATTGCAGCCAATAATAACCAAACAGCCACTTGAGTTGGTAGCCCTGGACCATGTGAAGCTGGTTCCAAGCCGTTCAGGCTACGTTTATGCTCTTACTATCGTTGACCACTACTCGAGATTCCTGGTAGTCGTGCCTGTCAAGGATCAAACAGCCAGGACAGCAGCCAGAGCATTCCAACAGCACTTTTGTCGACCACACAGATATCCCGAGCGAGTGCTTACAGATCAAGGTCCATCCTTTGAGGCAGAAGTGTTACAGGAATTCTGTTACTTGTACGGTTGCAAGAAGATCAGGACAACACTGTACCATCCACAGACCAATGGCATGTGTGAAAACATTAATCAAGTGGTGATCGATCTACTGAAGACCTTGCCTTTGGAAGAGAGGAATCTGTGGCCATAGAAGTTGCCAGATCTGGTAGACCTCTACAATCACATTCCTGTGAATTCTACCAACTGCACTCCAGCCTACCTAATGAGAGCGAGGCCTGGCAAGCTGCCTATTGATTTGGATATGGGAGTCCTTACACCTGAGGTGACATCACCAGATGCTGACTGGGATACAGAGCGGCAGCAGCAATACCGAAGAGTACAAGAGTGTGTTGAAAAGAGTCTAGCTCAGGCTTGACAAAAACAGGAAAAGAACTACAATCAACATGCACCTGCAGTTCCCTTGTCACCAGGAGAACAAGTCCTAAAGAGGAAAAGAAGTATGCATACATTGGATGACCTATGGGAAGCTGAACCCTACACTGTCCTACCATAAAACTTTGACAACACCAAAGTGTGCCTTATCAGTAAGGATGGAGGAGAAACCTCATCAGCAGTATCGAGGGATCATCTGAAACTGTGCCCTGACCAACTAAAGGACAGAATGGAAGAGCAAAACAACCTTCAGCCCATAGAGGAAGAAGAAGAAATGGTCAGCACTGTACTCAGAGAATTCCCTGCAAATTGGACTAGAGCGAATCAAGCCATAGTGGTGCCAGTTTTGACCTTTCCTCAACTGGTAGTGCAAGAAGAAGTGACTCAAGACCACCCTGAAAACCAGCAAGTACAGGCAGCGGATGCCACACCAGCAGTGGAACAAGAGAATTCTCACCCTGCCAGTGGTGAATCTGTCAAGCCCACAGTGAGTAGAAGTTGTCCTTCGAAATCTAGTATCCCTGTGCTACGCAGAACCACCAGTAGTGTAGCCAGTACAACACACACTACACCAGTAGTTAACACAAGGCATCCCGTAAGGTCCCCAACAACACCAGTTCTACGTAGGTCTGTCCGTAGTACACAAGGTATACCACCCCTAAGGTTTCATATATAAATAAGTTATGTAAATGGTAAACTGTAAATATGCAACCTTTTCAAGCTTATGTGCCTACAGAGACTCTGTAAGAACCTTTTGGAAATATCAGTTTGTTGTTGATGGACAATTGGGCCACAGGACTATGTGTGGCCAAAACTATCTTGTACATAGTTACCAACTGCTCAGGAAATGGACCATGGATATTGACGCATGGACTAATCGTCATCAGGACTATTTTTGAGCTTTGGTTTTTGTAATTTTTCATTTATGAAATCTTGTTACATTTACAATTGTTCATTTGTTAATATGTTTGCATGTTTTCTTCAGTCCGAGAGTACTGAATTGCACTAGGGGGGAATGTGGCGCCACCAGGAGTATGGTCGCCACAGTGGTATTACCTTCCTCCTAGGGAGGGTGATGTCATGCTTGGAAGCAATAAAGGGTCTCTCTGTCAGGTAAATACAACACACAGCATGGTTCCCACTCCAGGCCAGCAGAGGGAGCTCTGAACCAAAGCTGGGGGAGGAGCTGCTCTCTGGGGTCGGGAAGGGGAAGTTGAGTTAGTTTGTGTGAGGAGGGCGAAGTGTGTGGACGAAAGGAGAAGAGCTGGAGGATTGAGCAGAGTTCAGGCTCACTTCTAGCGTAGCGCATGGTCCGGAGTCCGGTCTCCGAGGTTGTATGGATACTGGTGTTCCTGCAGCAGAAACCGGAGGAATAGGAATCTGTAAATGCTCTGTTCCCACATAAGACTCTGAGGCACAACAGCAACATGTGAGCCAGAAGAAGGAGGCTACAGCTGTCTGCCATATGAGGGGGTTCTAAAAGAGAGCAAGCAAGAGGCACTTCAGTGTAATTCAGTACTGCATGTACCTCAGATAAGCGCTAGAAAGGAGACTACACAACCCACCTACATAGAGAGATTCCTGAGTTGCTTCCAGGCTGGCCAACTCCTGTTCCATCTGTAATCTGGATCCTTGACTGCACTTGCAAAGCAAAGTAAAGGTAAAGGAAACTGCACCCTGTTGTATCATTGCCTTCTTCCTGCAACCCCTTCAGCACTGCTACATCTCTGTGCATAACACTGTACCCTCTTCCTCAACACCTATTACTACTGCCCTGGGACTACAGCTCTACCTGGGGGGAGCTATTTCATCTTGCTGCCTTATACCATCTGTCCCAGAGGATCTGCATGCAGCGTTGGCTTAACCCCTTCATTGCCGAGCACCACAGGTGGCGTCACGTATCATCCACTTGTAAACTTTAATCAGCCACGCTTAACCCCTTTTACATGGACGCCCAGGGCCACGGACCGGGTCACCGCTACTGTGACACTTCCCTCTGAGATACCGGCCCGGTACCGAGTACCCCACTGCCCTGGCGGGTGATCCATTTATATATGTGTCTCAATAACATGTATATACTGTATATATATATATATACTAGCTGAAGAGCCTGGCGCTGCCCGGGCATAGTATCTAACTGTGGTCAGTTATAGCAAATTATAATTATCCTCCATCCCATAGTCCCGTGCCCATATACCCATTATACATATCCACCATCCCATAGGCCCATGCCCATATACCCATCATACATATTCTCCATCCCATAGTCAAGTGCCCATATACCCATCATACATATTCGCCATCGCATAGTCGAGTGCCCATATACCCATCACACATCCTTCATCTCACAGTCCCATGCCCATATACCCATCATACATATCCTCCATCCCATAGTCCCGTGCCCATATACCCATCATACATATCCACCATCCCATAGTCCCGTGCCCATATACCCATCATACATATCCTCCATCCCATAGTCAAGTGCCCATATACCCATCACACATCCTCCATCCCATAGTCCCATGCCCATATACCCGTCATACATATCCTCCATCCCATAGTCAACCATTATGACATCATAATGAGGGGCGGGGCTTGATACGCACACACTGTTTCCCCATTATGTAGATAGGGGCATTATGACATCATAATGAGGGGCAGGGCTTGACACGCGCACACTTTTTCCCCAGTATGTAGACGGGGAAAAATTGTTTGGTGAATTGGAATGCGCAGGGTTAAAATTTCACCTCACAACATAGCTTAGGACGCTCTCGGGGTCCAGACGTGTGACTGTGCCAAATTTTGTGGCTGTAGCTGCGACGGTGCAGATGCCTATCCCGGACATACACACACACACGCACACATATACATACACACACACATACATACATACATACATACACACACTTGAGCTTTATATATTTTATATATATACAGTCATATGTAAAAGTTTGGGCACCCCTATTAATGTTATCCTTTTTTCTTTATAACAATTTTGGTTTTTGCAACAGGTATTTCAGTTTCACATATCTAATAACTGATGGACTCAGTTATATTTCTGGATTCAAATGAGGTTTATTGTGCTAACAGAAAATGTGCAATCTGCATTTAAACAAAATTTGACCGGTGCAAAAGTATGGGCACCCTTATCATTTTCTTGATTTGAACACTCCTAACTACTTTTTTCTGACTTCCTGAAGAACTAAATTGGTTTTGTAACCTCATTGAGCTTTGAACTTCATAGCCAGGTGTATCAAATCATGAGAAAAGGTATTTAAAGTGGCCACTTGCAAGTAGTTCTCCTATTTGATTCTCCTATGAAGAGTGGCATCATGGGCTCCTCAAAACAACTCCCAAATGATCTGAAAACAAAGATTATTCAACATAGATTTTCAGGGGAAGGATACAAAAAGTTGTCTCAGAGATTTAACCTGTCAGTTTCCACTGTGAGGAACATAGTAAGGAAATGGAAGAACACAGGTACAGTTCTTGTTAAGCCCAGAAGTGACAGGCCAAGAAAAATATCAGAAAGGCAGAGAAGAAGAATGGTGAGAACAGTCAAGGACAATCCACAGACCACCTCCAAAGACCTGCAGCATCATCTTGCTGCAGATGGTGTCACTGTGCATCGGTCAACAATACAGCGCATGCATAATGCCTTTTTGTATGACCAAACAACTCAATCTTTGTTTCATCAGTCCACAGGACCTTCTTCCAAAATGTAACTGGCTTGTCCCAATGTGCTTTTGCATACCTCAGGCGACTCTGTTTGTGGCGTGCTTGCAGAAACGGCTTCTTTCGCATCACTCTCCCATACAGCTTCTCCTTGTGCAAAGTGCGCTGTATTGTTGACCGATGCACAGTGACACCATCTGCAGCAAGATGATGCTGCAGGTCTTTGGAGGTGGTCTGTGGATTGTCCTTGACTGTTCTCACCATTCTTCTTCTCTGCCTTTCTGATATTTTTCTTGGCCTGCCACTTCTGGGCTTAACAAGAACTGTACCTGTGTTCTTCCATTTCCTTACTATGTTCCTCACAGTGGAAACTGACAGGTTAAATCTCTGAGACAACTTTTTGTATCCTTCCCCTGAAAAGCTATGCTGAATAATTTTTGTTTTCAGATCATTTGAGAGTTGTTTTGAGGAGCCCATGATGCCACTCTTCATAGGAGAATCAAATAGGAGAACTACTTGCAAGTGGCCACCTTAAATACCTTTTCTCATGATTTGATACACCTGGCTATGAAGTTCAAAGCTCAATGAGGTTACAAAACCAATTTAGTGCTTCAGGAAGTCAGTAAAAAGTAGTTAGGAGTGTTCAAATCAAGAAAATGATAAGGGTGCCCATACTTTTGCACCGGTCAAATTTTGTTTAAATGCAGATTGCACATTTTCTGTTAGTACAATAAACCTCATTTGAATCCAGAAATATAACTGAGTCCATCAGTTATTAGATATATGAAACTGAAATAGCTGTTGCAAAAAACAAAATTGTTATAAAGAAAAAAGGTTAACATTAATAGGGGTGCCCAAACTTTTACATATGACTGTATATATATATATATATATATATATATATATGCGCGTGTATTCTATGTGTCTATATCCTTTCGTTTGTGTTTTAACCTGTCATTGGGCTCCAGTATATGTCCATTTTACAAGCCGATAAGAAAATCTCGTCAGACGGATGTCACACGGATGCTTAGATGCGAGAAAATTGCATTCCAATCGGTTGACATACGGATCACTGTTCATGAAAGATTTGTGCGATACTGGCCCCTTAAAAACTGACCGATTTTTTATTAGGCCTGTTTCACACTTCAGTTTTTCACAATCAGTCAAGATCCGCCGATTTGCCAAAAAAACGGATCCGCCATTTTTATTGGCGGATCCGTTTTTTTCCCCATTGACTTTCATTTTCGGCGGATTTTGACTGATGATCGTCCGTTGTGTCCGTATTTGTGCGGATCCGCCAAAATGTTTGCGTCCGCTGAGATCACCGAACGGACCATGCAACGTTTTTTTGCTGTCCGGATCCGCATTTTCCCCTTTTAACCCTGAATCAAGTGCTGGATGAAATCTCTCTCTCTCTCTCCTTACCTGCCTCCTCCATTTCCCTCCCGATCTCCAACCCCATTTCTCACACCGCGCAATCTTTCACGTCTCGCATCGCGCGATCTCCTCCCTCATGCTCTCGCATCGCGCGATCTCCTCCCTCATGCTCTCGCATCACGTGATCTCCTCCCTCATGCTCTCGCATTGCGCAATTTCCTCCCTCATGCTCTCGCATCACGCGATCGCTACTCACCCACATCCCGCGATATGAGCTCACCGCAGATGCCCGCTCTCTTCCGGATACCACTACATCCGCCAGTATTAATTTTTGATTTTCTTTTTCTTTTTCCCCAGGCACAAATCCTTTAAATTTTTACGATCGGCGGATCAGTACATCCGCCGATCCGCTGTCCCCCGTTTCTGTCAGTCCACCTGCGGATCCGTTTTCCGCTATTTTGTCGGATTTAGACTGACAGAAAAAACTGATGTCTGAAACAGGCCTAACTTGTGTGTCACTCCAGCTTAATAACACAGGTCAGAGCTTCCTCCATACAGGCTTCTGACAACATAAAATACCAAAAAAACAACTTGCCCAGATTACTGGGCAATTTTACCTCTAATAAGACAGGTCAGAGCCTCTTTCATACAGGCCTCTGACAATATAAAATACCAAGAACCAGATTACTGGGCGATTTTACCTCTAATATCACAGGTCAGAGCCTTCTTCATACAGGCTTCTGACAAAATAAAATAGAACTAATCTGCCCAGATTACTGGGGGAACTTAACTATTAACTGAGCCAACCACAATTTGCTCAGTAGCTAAATTACTAATAGCTTGATAAACAGACTGAAAAATAAAATATTTTAACCCCTTAACCAACAAGAGTGGTTTGCACAGTAATGACCAGGCCAATTTTTACAATTCTGACCACTGTCCCTTTATGAGGTAATAACTCTGGAATGCTTCCATGGATCCCGGTGATTCTGACAATGTTTTCTCATAACATATTGTACTTCATGTTAGTGGTAACATTTCATTCACATAACTTGCGTTTATTTGTAAAAAAAAAAAAATTGGAAATTTTGCGAAAATTTTGAAAATTTTGCAACTTTGAATTTTTATGCCCTTAAATCACAGAGATAGGGCATACTAAAAACTTAATAAGTAACATTTTCCACATGTTTACTTTACATCAGCATAATTTTGGAACCAAAAATTTTTTTTGTTAGGATGTTATAAGCGTTAAAAGTTGACCAGCGATTTCTCATTTTTACAACACCATTTTTTTTTTAGGGACTACTTCACATTTGAAGTCACTTTGAGGGGTCTCTATGACAGAAAATACCCAAAAGTGACACCATTCTAAAAACTGCACCCCTGACGGTACTCAAAACCACATTCAAGAAGTTTATTAACCCTTCAGATGCTTCACAGGAATTTTTTGAATGTTTAAAAAAAAATTAACATTTAACTTTTTTTTCACAAAAAAATTACTTCAGGTCCAGTTTTGTTTATTTTACCAAGGGTAACAGGAGAAATTGGACTGTAAAAGTTATTGTGCAATTTGTCCTGAGTATGCTGATACCTAATATGTGAGGGGGAACCACTGTTTCGGCGCATGGCAGAACTCGGAAAGGAAGGAGTGCCGTTTGACTTTTTGAAACCAAAATTGGCTGGAAATTAGATCGAACGCCATGTCGCATTTGGAGAGCATCTGATGTGCCTAAACAGTGGAAACTCCCCACAAGTGACCCCATTTTGGAAACTATACCCCCTAAGGAACTTATCTAGATGTGTGGTGAGAACTTTGAACCCCCAAGGGCTTCACAGAAGTTTATAACGTACATCTGTACAATTAAAAAATCATATTTTTTCCACAAAAATGATCTTATCACCCACAATTTTCATTTTCACTAGGGAAACAGGATGTCACGTGTCCCTTCCTGTGTGACATGGCCTGCAGGCCAGTAACTAATACAACAGGACATGGCACGTGTAATTGTCCAGTGTGATGCTGCCCGCAGGCCGGTAACTAATACAACAAGACAAAGGGGAAAGGGAAAAACGGTTAACAATGGTGGGCCCTGCAATAGGGAACGGGGTACATGGAGACCTGCTGCACTCCCCTAAGTCAGTGTCCCTACCACTCCTAGCATTCCTTATGCCGGTTCTGCACCGGGCACCGCTCAGGAACCTGTAGCCCTGGCACACCCTACACCTATCCCTTGCTAGGGAGCTGGGTGGTGCAGGCATTGGCCCCACCGCTGCACTAACACCATCATGAGGAAAAGTGACAAACAGGGAAACACTTAGCTTTGCTCTGATGCACTTGCTCCTGGCAACAGAGACCAACACCTGAGTGCATCTTCCTCTGACTGTGTCCTACACCTGGGTGCACCTTTACAGCAACAGCGTCCAGCACTGAATGCCGACTTGGAGCAACAGAGTCTAACACCAGCGTGCAACTGTAGATCACTCTGTTTGTAATGACTCTATATAATATATGAGTTTCACTTTTTGCATTGAAGAACTGAAATAAATTAACTTTTTGATGATATTCTAAATTTGTGAGAAGCACCTGTATATTTACCCTGATACGATGCCAACTCCACAATAGCAAAAGGAATTACCAGCTGCCACCACAAATCGTTTATACAGAGATTTTTTCCAAATAAATGTTAACAGTTTGGGTTCAAATACCTAGAAATATACCACATTCATGATACCTGTTGTGCTAAGTCACCAGGTGAATACAAGTTTATTTGGATGTTTTCACAATTGCAGCAACATTGTGACTTTTATTTGTGCAGCAGAAAATGCCACAAAACTGTTATGCAGCTTATACTTTATAGCACTCGTACAGTAATTGCTTGCTTTAATCCCGTATGAGCAGTTATACCTCCTCCTATTGCATTCAGCATACAACATACGTATACATATTATGACTTTTGTATAATCCATAAAAGCACTAAAACAGATCATCTGGAGTAAGCGACCTGGAAGGAATATCATTTTAAAGTCAAATATGATATTCACACTTTCCACGGCTGCATTGGAAGATTTACAGAAAAGTCATAGGTAAAGCACGAGTGACTGAATATAAAAAAAGACAAATAGGCGATAGAAGAGAAGAAAGGAAAAAACACTAGCTCATGAGCCCAGCTTATCACTGTGGCAGGGTAATAAGGTCAATATGAAAAGAGCTTCAAGGCACATACCCCCCTAAACATGTGGGGAGTGGAAACGACCCGACCTTCTGTTGTAGAATCCGAACCCATTGAGTCAATTGCCAGAAAACATGACATGACCTTTCGGATTCAGTGAGCATCAGTTTCCAGAGCAGACTGCCGTGCACTTTTCCATTCACTGCTGCCCCCTCAGGGTCTCAACTCACCGGAAATAATAGCTTGCTTTAAAATCTGCACTCTTTTAATGAAAAAAAAAAATCGCACACACATACACATGGCACCCAACTTGACCCGGGCAGCAAATTTAACGAACCTATTTAATTTTTGTCCTTTTTTTTAAACTGACCGTCTTTAACACAACATCACCTCTTTGCATTCTTTTCTATTATAAAGGACAGCGCCTGGTCATTAGATGACATGATATAAAGAATTTAGTTAAAATATTATTGAAATTTGCAGATTATATCCGTGGGGTCAGAAATCATCCAGTACATACTGTACACAGCAAATCTATATAATAATGTGTTATTGTAGTGTCGTTACCTCCATTACAGTATTTTCTAGACTGAACAGTCTCCATGTAATCTATGCATCATTTAATGTGGCACAGAACAGCAATAAATATTACATGAGAGGATGCCATAGAATATTTAAAGTATTGAAAAGTACTTTACTCAAATGCTTGTGGATTTCTGCAGCCGTCTCATTACACATGGCCAGTTCGATAACAGCAATCCAGTATGTAAAGGAAAGACATTGAGATCATTCTGGCTCATAACTGGTATTAGTTCTCAATAAAGGTGATAAAAAGGAAAGTTGAGGTTTTATAGTATTGATTTATTTATACAACTTCCAGTATATTAAGTTTGCTATTAGAAACAATTTTGCTTTTATCTGGTAAATTGTTTACTTTTTTTTTCTTTTTCCTGTGTAGATATTGAACTAAGAGCAGGATAAGAAATCTCTAAGAGCAACTAAGAAGGGAAAAAATGATTTACTTTGTACTTGAGAACAGCATGAAGACTATTTGTGGATGAGAAATTGAACTTCAGGACTATTAAGTCTACTGGGAAAATTCATCAAAATAAGCGCAAGTAAAGAGCAAAGTAGTTTCCCATTGCAACTGCGATTGTATCGCTCACTAAATAGAAAAGGACACAAAATGTAAAGTAAAAAAATTTTGTATAAGATTTGTTTAAAAGCCAATGACCAAAGAAGATGGTTTGAAAGTGAAACTGCAGGCAACTTTTCATAGCTAGTAAAGATTAAATGGAACCTGTCAGGTGCTCTAGCCCCCCCCCCCCCAAACCACCACCATGCCTATAATAAACCTCTTATCTACTTTCTAACAAGTCCCTTTTTGATTATTAATTGTAAAATCACCATAAAATGTTAAAACTGCTCACTGACTTCCCCAGACTAAGCCTCCCAATAATCACGTGAGTGACATGAATTGCAAGATCAACGTCCTGCCAACGTTCTGCTTTCCTGATGACTTGAGTACTATGTGGGGGCATATGGGTGCTGTAAGACCTCCACGGCTGGCTGAGTCCTACAATCCTGGCTGAGTGCTACATCATTGGATGTGTCCTGTGTCATTGTCAGTGAGGCACAAAGTTTGTGCCATTGCACGAGATTTGCAATGATATCGCTCTTGTAAAGCATGTCTTTCACACCCATGTCTCATAGGGGCATGATAACATGATTACACCCCTTTGACAAGTAGCCTTTCCCAACTAATTATACCCAACTAATTAACATATCAAGAGCACAGTTTTTAAATTAATTTTATGGTGATTCAAAAATCAATTAGCAAAAAGGGGCTTGTTAGAAAGGAGATATAGGGATCAATAAAAACATGGTAGCAGTTTGGGCTAGGGCAGTTGACAGGTTACGTTTTAATAGTAGGGTCATATAAAGAGAACCTGTCATTGCTAATAACCTGCAGATATGGGGTTAATCTGCAGGTTAATAGCATTATTAACCTGCCCGGAGCTTTATTCCCCCCAGCAGTGTTTGGCTTCTTTTCAAAGGGGTGGCACCGGCACTGGTTCCGTAGTCACTACTCTGAGTATACAGAGCAGAGGCTGTAACTGCACCCCTGGTCCTGTCCAACAATGGCTCTGCATTGGGATCGGCTGTCAGTCACTACTGGGGGCATGGTTAGAGACTTTTCTCTGTATGCTCAGATCAGTGACTGAACACACGCTGGTGCCGCCTCTATGACTGGAAGCTGAATTCTGCTGGAGGGTAATACAGCTCATTTTCTCCCTGCAGCGTTCAAATAAGTGCTGGTGCTGGCCAGGTTAATAATGCTATTAACATGCAAATTAACCTCATATCTGATGGTTATTATGCATTTTTTATGGTAACAGGTTCCCTTTTGTTAGCACCATGCCGGATCCCTGCTCTGACAGACAGGGTCTCCGGCGTTCCACTTCGCTCACCCGTGCTGCGGACAGATCTTCTTTTCCCCATGCTCTGCATGTTTCCAGCCGGTCATCTAGCCATGTCCTTAGGGCACGCGCACATGCACTCCCACCCTCTTAAAGGGTCAGTGCGTGCACTTGCTATTTCCTCCCCAGGCAATGGCTGTGGGACATTATGTATATATTGGGGAGTGCCTGAGCAACCTTCCTGTTTGCAGTCTATGTTGTGTAAGGTCGCATACCTGTCCTTGCTTTACTCTGGTGCAAATTCTGCCTGCTGCACTCTGGTGCAAATCCTGCCTGCTGCACTCTGGTGCAAATCTTGCATGCTGCACTCTAGTGCAAATCCTGTCTGCTGCACTCTGGTGCAAATCCTGCATGCTGCACTATAGTAAAAATAATGACTGCTGCACTCTAGTGCAATTCCTGCCTGCTACACTTTAGTGCAAATCCTGCCTGCTGCCATCTGATGCAGACCCTGTCTGCTGCACTTTGACACAAACTCTGCTGCACTCTGATATGAACTTGTTCTGCTGCACTATGATTCGAACTCTACCTACAGCACTCTGATACAAACTCTGCCTACTGCTCCATCCAGTCTATCCATCTGGGTCCAGCTGCTGCGCGACTGTTGGTTTTTCCTGGAGTGGCACCTGGCGTTTATCGGGATCCAAGTCTAACCTCACCATCAGAGGCTTTAGTGAACTTAGTTACGCCCCCCAGGCTTGCCACAGTCTGTGGCACAGTGGTTCCCCAAACCACGTCCGTGACACCTTTAAGATACAGTGGGGAATAAAAGTATTTAGTCAGCCACCAATTGTGCAAGTTCTCCCACTTAAAACGATGAGAGAAGCCTGTAATTGACATCATAGGAAGACCACAACTATGAGAGTCAAAATGAGGAAACAAGTCCAGAAAATCACCTTATCTGATTTGGCAAGATTTATTTTGCAATTTATGGTGGAAAATAAGTATTTGGTCATTAACAAAAGTTCATATCAATACTTTGTTATATATCCTTTGCTGACAATGACAGAGGTCAAACGTTCTCTGCAAGTCTTCACAAGGTTGACACACACTGTTGGTGGTATGTTGGCCCATTCCTCCATACAGATCTCCTCCAGAGCAGTGATGTTTTGGGCCTGTCGCTGGGCAACATGGACTTTCAAATCCCTCCAAAGGCTCTCTATGGGGTTGAGATCTGGAGACTGGCTAGGCCACTCCAGGACCTTCATATGCTTCTTGCGAAGTCACTACTTCATTGCCCTGGCAGTGTGCTTGGGATCATTATCATCCTAAAAGACACATCCACGTTTCATCTTCAATGACCTTGCTGATGGAAGGAGGTTTGCACTTAAAATCTCATGATACATGGCCCCATTCATTCTTTCATGTACACGGATCAGTCGTCCTAGTCTCTTTGCAGAGAAACAGCCCCAAAGCATGATGTTGCCACCCCTATGCTTCACAGTAGGTATGGTGTTCTTCGGATGCAACTCAGCTTTCTGTCTCCTCCAAACACGATGAGTTTTGTTTCTACCAAACAGTTCTACTTTGGTTTCATCAGACCACATGACATTCTCCCAATACTCTTCTGGAAAATCAAAATGCTCTCTAGCAAACTTCAGATGGGTCCGGACTGGCTTAAGCAGGGGGACACGTCGGGCACTGCAGAATCTGAGTCCCTGGTGGAGTAGTGTGTTACTGATGGTAGCCTTTGTTACGGTGGTCCCAGCTCTATGCAGGTCATTCACTAGGTCTCCCCGTGTGGTTCTGGGATTTTTGCTCACCATTCTTGTGATCATTTTGACCCCATGGGGTGAGATCTTGCGTGGAGCCCCAGATCAAGGGAGATTATCAGTGGTCTTGTATGTCTTCCATTTTCTTATTGTTGCTTCCACAGTTGATTTCATCACACCAAGCTGCTTGCATATTGCAGATTCAGTCTTCCCAGCATGGTGCAGGGCTACAATTTTGTTTCTGGTGTCCTTTGACAGCTCTTTGGTCTTCACCATAGTGGAGTTTGGAGTGTGACTGTTTCAGGTTGTGGACAGGTGTTTTTTATACTGATAACTAGTTCAAACAGGTGCCATTACTACAGATAATGAGTGGAGGACAGAGGAGCCTCTTAAAGAAGATGTTACAGGTCTGTGAGAGCCAGAAATCTTGCATGTTTTTAGATGACCAAATACTTATTTTCCACCATAATTTGCAAAATAAATCATGCCAAATCAGACAAGGTAAACTTCTGGATTTGTTTTCTCATTTTGACTCGCATAGTTGTGGTCTACCTATGATGTCAATTACAGGCCTCTCTCATCTTTTTAAGTGGGACAACTTGCACAATTGGTGGCTGACTAAATACTTTTTACCCCACTGTACAAAGGTAACGTTTTTCATACCTGCAAGAAAAAAAATAGAATATGTGGCACAATCCCTCTGTCAGTAACTGGGAGAATCAAAGTCATTAAAATGATAGTCCTCATAAATTTCTATATCTGGAACTTTCAGCCTCCTTATGTAAAGTTAGTCACCGTACACAGACCAGCCGTGAAGCAGGATAATCAAACGTTCCTTGGTCAGATACCAAGAGGGCACGTCATAAGCAAAAGGATAAAAACAAAGACAAAGTCAGGTTAAGGTTAGAGATGAGCAAATTTGTTCATAAAACGATCGCCAAACATAAATTCGCCATGAATATAGCACATTCGGATTTGTGATCGGAAACCCGAGAAAAAATTTATAAAATTGGTAACATTCGGTAAAAGTGTGGGAAAATATCTGTCTTGCCACAAAAAATTTTTCATCACTTTAGTAACAATAATGGTGATGTATCATGAACATTTGGCACGTGTTTGATGAGGGGAGAGGGTTTGCAGAGCTCAGAGGCGCTGCGTTCTTGTAAACAGTCTTTTTTTTCCCTAACTTTATGTGTGCACATTGTGGCTAGCCAATTAGGGTGCTGAAAGCACCCACAATGTCATGACACAACTGCAGATAAATAGCGAACATCCCGTTTTAGTGCCATTTTGACACTGTAACAGCACAGAGAGGCTACTCCTGACGCTGACACTGTTAACAGCAAGATTTTAGGCTGGTTTCACATTAGCGCTTTTTAAGCGCACGCACGGCCGGGGGTAGCTCCGCCCCCGAGCCGGCTCTCTGCCCGGCGTGCCCGCCCCTTGCTTGTAGCGCCGCCTCCTAGCGCACAGCGGCGCCTGCGATCGGCGCACCCTATCTTTAGCATAGGGTGCGCAGATCGTGCGCAGGCCGTGCGCTAGTTGCGCTTTGACCTGTG
This sequence comes from Dendrobates tinctorius, assembly GCF_039654945.1. Taxonomy (NCBI): domain Eukaryota; kingdom Metazoa; phylum Chordata; class Amphibia; order Anura; family Dendrobatidae; genus Dendrobates; species Dendrobates tinctorius. Next base: position 79,372,823 of record NW_027361690.1, read on the forward strand.
CTGCGCACTTTTGACGGTGTGCCGTGCGCGCCAAAATCAAACTTTTCGGATTTTGGCGCGCACGGCGCACCGTCAAAAGTGCGCAGCGCAGGTCAAAGCGCAACTAGCGCACGGCCTGCGCACGATCTGCGCACCCTATGCTAAAGATAGGGTGCGCCGATCGCAGGCGCCGCTGTGCGCTAGGAGGCGGCGCTACAAGCAAGGGGAGGGCACGCCGGGCAGAGAGCCGGCTCGGGGGCGGAGCTACCCCCGGCCTTGCGTGCGCTTAAAAAGCGCTAATGTGAAACCAGCCTTAGCTAGTTAGTTAGGCAGTTGTATATCAGTCAGGTAATGTAGCTAGATAGTGTCCAGTGTGCCTGTAAAATTTACCTTCCATTACCGAGGTCCACAGACAAAGCCAGTAGGGCACGTGTTATGCACTGTTTCTATTGTGCTCCGTGCATGAGCATAGCATTCTAAATAATATTATTTCAATAGCAAAATGTGAAAAAGCCTGCTGTATCACACATTTTAGCTAGTAAGCTAGGTGGTTGTATATCAGTCAGACAGTGTAGCGAGCTACAGTCCAGTGTGGCTGTTAAATTTACCTTCCAGCATTTTTTTTTTTTTTACATTACTGAGGTCCACAAAGAAGGCCAGCAGGGCCGAGTTGTGCACTGCTTCTATTGGGCTTTATGCACTAGTATAGTATTCTAATTCACATGTAGCTAGTGAAAAAATATTAAACAGCCTGCTTTATCGCACCTTGTCATGTAGTGCTGTGGTGATATAAAACTGTCTGCAGACCTTATGCACATTAAAAAAAGATGTATAATTTTTTTTTATGTACCTGTGGGGTGCCGCAGGGGTCAGTGTTGGGACCTATTCTCTTCAACATATTTAATAACGATCTGGTAGAAGGTTTACACAGTGAAATATCGATATTTACAGATGATACAAAACTGTGTAAAGCAGTCAATACAAGAGAAGATAGTATTCTGCTACAGATGGATCTGGATAAGTTGGAAACTTGGGCCGAAAGGTGGCAGATGCGGTTTAGCAATGATAAATGTAAGGTTATACACAAGGGAAGAAGGAATCAATATCACCATTACACACTGAACGGGAAACCACTGGGTAAGGCTAGTTTCACACTAGCGCTTTTGAGTGCAGCGACGGCCTGCGCACGGCCGCTGCTAAGCCCCGCCCCCTGCCGCGCCTCCGCCGATAGCTCCACCTACCGGCGCATGATGCTGCATGCGTCCTGCGTCCCCTATCTTTATCACTGGGGGCGCAGGCCATGCGCAGTATGCGTTTGGCGGCGCATGCGCCTTTTTGACGGTGCGCCGAGCGCAACCAAACTGCAGCAGGTTGCGTTTGGCGCACCGTCAAAAGGACGCATGCGCCGCCAAACACATACTGCGCACAGCCTGCACCCCCAGTGATAAAGATAGGGGACGCAGGACGCATACAGCGTCATGCGCCGGTAGGCGGAGCTACCGGCGCAGGCGCAGCAGGGGGCGGGGCTTAGCGGCGGCCGTGCGCAGGCCGTCGCTGCGCTCAAAAGCGCTAGTGTGAAACTAGCCTTATCTGAAATGGAGAAGGACTTGGGGATCCTAGTTAATGATAAACTTACCTGGAGCAGCCTGTGCCAGGCAGCGGTTGGCAAGGCAAACAGGATCATGGGGTGCATTAAAAGAGGTCAGGATACACATGATGAGCGCATTATACTGCCTCTGTACAAATCTCTGGTTAGACCGCACATGGAGTACTGTGTGCAGTTTTGGGCACCGGTGCTCAGGAAGGATATAATGGAACTAGAACGAGTACAAAGGAGGGCAACAAAATTAATAAAGGGGATGGGAGAACTACAATACCCAGAGAGATTAGCAAAATTAGGATTATTTAGTCTAGAAAGAAGATGACTGAGGGGGCGATCTAATAACCAAGTATATAAGGGGGCAATACAAATATCTCTCCGAGGATCTGTTTATACCAAGGAAGGTGATGGTCACAAAGGGGCATTCTCTGCTTCTGGAGGAGAGAAAGTTTTTCCACCAACATTGAAGAGGATTCTTTACTGTTAGGGTACTGAGAATCTGGAATTCCTTGCCTGAGGAGGTGGTGATGGCGAACTCAGACGAGGGGTTCAAGAGAGGCCTGGATGTCTTCCTGGAGTGTAACAATATTGTATATTACTGTTAGTAGATTCTTTAGAAGGATGTAGATCTGGGGATTTATACTGATGGAATATAGGCTCAACTGGATAGACAAATGTCTTTTTTCGGCCTTGCTAACTCTGTTACTATGTTGCTATGAAACAGTCTGCTGTATCCCACATTGTCATTTTGTGGCAGTGATATGAACCTGCCTGCAGGCCTAAGGCATATTAAAAAAAAATTATAATTTTTCAGTTGCAAAAAGTTAGACAACCCGCCACATCTCATCTTGTCATTTGGTTGGGTTGAAATTAAGCTGTCGAGGCCTGATCAATAGGCCACAAAAAATTCTTCTGCTATTAATGTCATACAGTAAGGGACCTTACTTTAAAATAGTTTGTAGCATCTAGTGTGTTATAGAGGCCTGATCCATAGGCCATAAAAATTTCTTCTATTCCTAGTGTCATACAGTAGGGGACCTGACTTTAAAATTGTTTGTAGCATAACTTCTTTGTCATACAGGCCTCATCCACACTCATACAATTCTTTTTTTTCTGTGACTAACACGATACAGCACGCTATATTTCAACTTAATTTACTGTCTCTGAAATTAAGCTGTTTGCAGAGGTGGTGCAGAGCTTAAAATCTAATTGTTTGTTGCTAATACTGTGCTCCTACCACACTATCTGAGCAACATGACTGGGAAAAAGCAAAGCCGTGATGGAAGGGGAATTGGGATTGGTGTTCAAGGTGTACGTGGGGTAGGTGGTAATGTTTGTGAAAGCACTAGTGAAGCTACGTCACATCCTATGCAAAGACAACTGACAACTTATGTCACTGGACAGGCTACACCACTACCTTTCTTTGGCAGACGAACAGCGGTATGCCTTGTGAATGATGCCCAGAAAGATCATGTACTTAAGTAAATGGCAATTGCAGCTTCAAGTGGCCTCTGCTCCTCTTCTTTCGCCTCAACATCACACCCAGTACAGTACACAGAGGTGACACCAAAATTCCCCTTGCTTCCTCCGACATCCCAAATATCCAACCATTCAACTGACTGTACGGAACCACAGATGGGTGTGTCTGAAGAGCTGTTCACACATTCTATGCCATCTTCATCGGAAGTGTACTCAAAAGCTTCGCAGAGTCATGAGAATGAAATCTGCACCGATGCCCAAAATTTTTTTTAGCTTGGATTCGGGGCAGGACGAAGTAGGGTCCGAACAGCATCTTGACCCTCTTCATCAGATGTTAACCCCTGGGGGGAGGTGATCCTGATGAGACTCAGATATTTGAGGCTCACGTGGACTGTACTGTGCTGTCAGGGCAAGAAGAGGATGACTTCAATGGCGATTAATGTGATAACACAGAGGATGATGATGATGAAGTGTTAGATCCCATTTGGCGTGAACATAGAGGCACACAGATGAGGTCATCTGAGGAGGAAGATGAGGAGGTTACGTTGCACCGTATGTCGCAGACACGTAGTGATGCAGCCACGACGAGCGATGCATCCTCAGCCACAACTGTGCCTTTGACAAGCAGCGTCCGTGGGTCTGCAGCTCACAGGGGTGGCAAGGGTAGCCTAGCCTGGGCCATTTTTGACAATGCAAAGGATGAGCCAACTCATGTAATCTGCCAACTTTGCAAAAAAAAACTGAGTCAAGGTAAAAAGTGCAATAATTTGACTACTACATGTATGAACCTTCACATGTGCAATCAACATGCTTTACTGTGGGAATCCCACTGTGCAAAAATACGGACCAGTAGACCTTAATAACCATCTGCCACCCCATCAATCGCATCTGCTGGTTCTTCCTCCTCCTCTGTTACCATGCCAACTATTGAGACGCAGGTCTTCGACCACAGAACCTCAGTCAGGTTCTTTACCTGCTCCAGTCACGTTGACTGAGATGCCGCCTTCAGCTTTAACAGAAGTGGACATGCGTGCTGTTTTTGACCGATCTCAGAGAACGAGCACACCACAAGTTTCTCAATCCACAGTAACATCTCTGCCTGCAAATCTCTCACGGTCCAGCGTTTGTCTGGTTAACCATACTCCGCCCTCTCTCAGCACTGCAGCCAGCCCACGGTTCTGCAGTTGTGGTCAAGTTAAAGATTATTTCTTACTATGCATGCCAAAGCTAAGAGGTTGAACTCCACCATCTTCAATTTGTTGGCCACGGAAATGCTGCCTCTCCACATGGTAGATACAGACAGTTTCCGAAAGCTGATGGCCGTCGCAGTCCCCCAGTACCAATTACCCAGTCGCTATTACTTTTCTAAGAAAGCTGTGTCTGCGCTATACCAGCAAGTTGCAGACAACATCACCCATTCCTTGACAAAATTTTTGTCTGCCAGGGTGCATTTCACCACAGACACTTGGATGAGTAAGCATGGCCAAGGGCGTTACATCTCGCTGATTGGGCAATGGGAGACTCTGGTGGCTGTTGGGACAGGCGCTACTCCACAAATCTTGGAATCCCCAAGACTTGCAGGACAAACTTCTACATTTAACACTTTCTGCACTGCTTCTGACTCCTCTATCTCCTCTAGGGCCTCCACCTGCGCCTTCAACATCTGCCTTAATGACACACACGTTCCACAGTGCAGAGCAAACCCCCACCACCTCCGTACTGCACAGACAGGACTCACCGCCGCAATCAGACAGTGTTAAAATTGATATGCCTTGGAGATTACAGTCATACAGCTGAAGAGTTGTGGAGAGCTCTCCAGGCTAAGATTCACTAATGGCTGTCTCCACTGAACCAGCATCCAGTGAAGGCCGTGTCCAATAATGGTGTGAATCTGGTGGCAGCCCTACGGTGAGGCAAGCTCACACAAATACCTTGCATGGCTCACGTCCTCCACCTGGTGGTACAGTGTTTTCTCAGCCACTATCCTGGCTTGGGTGAGATGCTCCAGAAAGCACGTAAGCTGTGTGCTCGTTTCTGCCATTCACACTCCTCTGGTCATTGACTTGCATCGATAGAGAGGTCTTTGTCCATTCCAGTTAACAGGATAATATGCAATGTGCCGACATGGTGAAATGCCACTCTGCACATGTTGCAGCATCTGTGGCAGCAGCAACAAGCCCTGACACAGTATGTCATGTCATATAGCCTGTGCAGCGCAGTACGGACATGGTGCATATCATGTTTACAGAGTGGGCACAGATTAAGGACCTCTGCACCCTTCTGCACAGTTTCGAATTGGCTACTAAGATGGTTAGTGCTGACAACGCCATCATCAGCATCACTTTTCCGGTCATCTATATGCTGGAGCAGACTTTGAATAGCCTGCGGGAGGAGATGGTGGTCCCAGAAGAAGAGGAGGAAGCAGAGGAGAATGCGGAAGGTATAACATTGTCTCTAAGTTCAAGACTGTTGTCACACAGGCGGGTGCCAAAGGAGAGTGGATCTCTGCGATCGAGGGGGGCTGATGATAACAGACAAACTGTTATCAAAGGTGCAAGATCCAAGGAACCAATGGAGAAGGAAGAGATGATGGGCGAGCAACTGTCAAATGAAGAGGATAATCCTCCACTCTCTGTTGTTCGTGGTTGGCGGGAGGGGGCAGAGGAAACGAGTCTCATTGTTACCCAGCCACCAACACAGCATGGGCTTGGACCTCATGGTAGAGCCCGACATATGATTTCCTTCTTGCTGCACTATCTGCATCATGATCCCTGTATAGTTATGATTAGGAATAATGCTGACTATTGGGTTGTCACTTTCTTAGATCCACGTGATAAAATCAAATTTTGCCAGATGATTCCCTCGAATGCTGGAATATCAAAACATGCTTTTACACAACCTTAAGAGAGCTTTTCCCCAAGACAGCAGTGAAGCACACAGTTCACATCGCTGCTGTAGACTTCCAACGTCAGACATGTCAATTCACCAACACCAAAACATTGGCAGCAGCAGTGGCGGAAGTGGAAGAAGCAATTTGTCTGAGTTGTTGTGAATTTGCTTTCTGACCTACCTCTGGATACTAGTGAAGGTAGTGGAGCTGGTTATACTGACAGAGGGATCACGAGTTCTCTTTCTGGGCTCCCTCTGGTGGTTCCTGGAGGTAATGGAGCTGATTTGATTAACAGAGGCTTGCCACCTGATAATGAGGAGGACGCTTGGAGATCTGAAGTTTCTGACTGGATTTAAGACAGCCGACTCCCTCTATCCCTGCTGGCGATTTTTTCCTGCCTCCTGATGTCTTAGTTTCCAGCTCAGTCCCTGCATGCTCAGCTAAGTGTTCTTTTGCTATTGTTCACATTTGATCTGGTTTTGTCTATTTCAGTTTTGTGTTTTCAGCCAGCTCCGGCTGGGGCTGTGCTGAATTTCCATCCATATGTTACTGCTTGTGCCAGTTTTTTTTTGTCCTTTATTAGATTGGCCTCTTTTTACTCTGCTTTCAGGATATACCAGAGTGCTGATATAGTGGGCGAAGTCGTGCAACTTCAGTATTTTTCTATCAGACGTGTTGGACATTTTTTTGCAGGGTTTTTGCGTGATTGCAGATAGTGTCTTTACTTTATTGTCCTGTCTAGTTAGTGTGGGCCCTCTCGTTTGCTCAGTCTATTTTCCTACCTGCGTTTGTGTTTTCATCTTGTCTCACCGACAATATATATTTGGGGGCTATCTATTCCTTTGGGTCTGCTCTGGGGCAGTTTAGATTTCCCCTTTCTTGCTTTAGGCTTATTTAGCTCTCTGGCTGTGTCGAGGTGTCTAGGATCATCGTAGGTACACTCCACGGCTACTGCTAGTTGTGTGGATAGGATCAGGGGTCTGCAATCTGCTTAGTTTCCAACCTCTCTGGTTTTCTGTGGCTTAGCTTGGTCTTGATCTCCTCCACGGTGACCCAATCATAACAGTGAGTCCTTTGACACTTTTTTCAGACCAACTCGTGCACCAGCACAAAAGAGTCCAAGTCTTACACATGGTGAACAAATGGAGAGGATGGTGCAGGAGTATCTAGAACTAAATATCAATACCATCAGGGAGGGTTTGGACCCTTTCACATTTTGGTCATCCAAAATTGATGAGTGGTCTGTTCGCCTCACATGCCTTGGAGGTTTCTCTCAGAACGCGTCTTCAGCGCTGCTGGTGGTGTCCTGATGGATAAGCTCAGCCAGCTGTCCCCTAAAAGTTTAGACCGCCTAACTTTCATTAAGATGAGCAAGTCATGGATCTCCAAGGACTTTTGCAATGCAATCGCAGACTGTACATACTAGGTGATATTGCATTCTTTAGTGCAATATCAGTCATGGTTGATCTTGTTCTGCTGGGTTATCTGTAGTGGAAGATGTCTAGGTCTCAATTATGCTATTTCTATTCTTGTGACATTTATTCCACTTCAGTGGTGTCAGGCATTCATTTTTTAAATGTGAACACTCCTGGTTGGGTGTCCATATGCTGTATTGGGTGTAGTGAAAGACTTGTCGGTCCCTATTATACTATTTCTACTGTGGTGAAATTGATGCCACTTTGGTGGTGTCTGCCAATAATTTTTGAAACTGTGATCACTCCTTGTTGAGTGTCCATGTGCTGGATTGGGTGTAGTGGAAGAACTGTCGGTCCCTATTATACTATTTCTACTGTGGTGAAATTGATTCCAGTACTGTGGTGAAAGGCCCCCATTTCTTTTAATGTGAACAATCCTTGTTGGGTATCCATCTGCTAGATTGGGTGTAGTGAAAGACCTCTCGGTCCCTATTACACTATTTCTACTGTGGTGAAATTGATGCCACTCTTGTGGCGTCTGCCAGTAATTTTTGGAACTGTGAACACTCCTGGTTGGGGGTCCATCTACTGTTTTGGGTGAAATGGAAGAACTGTCGATCCCTATTTTACTCTTTCTACTTTGGTGAAATTGATGCCACTTCAGTGGTGCAAGACCCTCATTTCTTTAAATGTGAACACTACTTGTTGGGTGTCCATCTGCTGCATTGGGTGTAGTGGAAGAACTGTAGGTCCCTATTATAGCTTACATAGAAAAATTCAGAAAAACCTACCATAGAAAAATAGCCTCACCTAAACCTTTTCAAATGACAAATGCACTAGCAGGATGCAGCAGGCCCCCATTGATAAAGGCAGGGGCAGCACATGTGCAAGCTACTGATAAAAAACAGCCACCCACCTGGCAAACTATGGAGGGGTTGGCTGCCTAGTAGCAAAGATGCACACAAATAGGGCTTGCACAGATTGCCAGTCACACAGGTAAGTGTGATGCAAAGTGTCTGGATAACAGCCTATTGATCACGCCCATAGTATTAGCAGGCTTGCTTCCAGCACTATATATGCACCATACAGTGACAGACGACCCAGTACAAAAAAGACAACATAAAGGGGGCTAGTTGCATCCTGCAAAAAATTATAAAAAGTGCAATAAAAGATAAAAAAAAATAATGCACATAATAAATACATTAAATGAGGTATTGGTTAATATTTTGGCCTAAGTAGATCGGCTCGCAACCCAAGCCAAGGGTCCTCATGCTTGCGAATCCTAACACTCATTTCAAAAACAACGAACATAGAAAAATTGAGAAAAACATACCATAGAAAAATAGCCTCACCAAACTATTTCTACTGTGGTGAAATTGATGCCAGTTCTGAGGTGTAAGGCCCTCATTTCATTAAATGTGAACACTTCTTGTTGGGTGTCCATCTGCTGCATTGGGTGTAGTGGAAGAACTGTGGGTCCCTAGTATACTATTTCTACTGTGGTTAAATTGATGCCACTTCTGTGGTGTCTGCCAATAATTTTTGGAAATGTGAACACTCCTTGTTGGGTGTCCATCTGCTGCATTGGGTGTTTTGGAAGAACTGTCAGTCTCTAGTATAATATTCCCATTGTGGAGAAATTGATGCCAGTTCTGTGGCGTAAGGCCCTCATTTTTTTAATTGTGAACACTCCTTGTTGGGTGTCCACTTGCTGGATTGGGTGTAGTGAAAGATCTGTCGGTCCCAATTATACTATTTTTCACTGTGGTGAAATTGCTGCCAATTTGGTGGTGTCTGCCAATAATTTTTGGAAATTTGAACACTCCTGGTTGGGTGTCCATCTGCTGTATTGGGTGTAGTGAAAGACCTGTCGGTCCCTATTATACTATTTCTACTGTGGTGAAATTGATGCCAGTTCTGTGGTGTAAGGCCCTCAACTCTTTAAATGTCAATGCTCCTTGCTGGGTGTCCATCTGCTGCATTGGGTTTAGTGGAAGAACTATCAGTCCCTATTATACTATTTCTACTGTGGAGAAATTGATGCCATTTTTGTGGTGTCTGACAATACTATTTGGAAACGTGAAAACTCCTGGTTGGGTCTCCTTCATGCTTGTTGCCAGTAGCAGTATGCCTCCGAGACTGTCAGGCTTCCAGTTCCTGGGACTCAACTACCCGTGTCCCTATCCTTAAATTTTTCTGGCGATGGTAGTCTACAAAACTGATATTTGTGCCACCTGAGTGTGGCTCAGCATGAAAGCAGGTAGAGGTGTTGCATGTGGTATCAGAGCTCCCAGCAAAAGGGTCCTACACCGATCCCTCACCCACCTCGTCTTACTGTGTCCCAGACCCTGATACCTCATGCCTGGCTGATTGCTGCAGTGCCATGCTAAAATCTGTACTGTGGGTGAAATGAAGCCTGGTGTCCGTCCCTCATTTAATGTGTTTTGGTAACATTTGGGGCCATTATAAATTGTTGTGCATGCATTTGTTTTTGCCTCCCTTTGAAGTGAATGGTGTTCGGTTATGTTTGGCAAATATTCGACGAATTAATCTGTGAATATTGCAAATTCGACTAATGTAATCCGAACCGAACATTTAAATTTTCTCTCATCTCTAGTCAAGGTCTGAAGTCAGAATACCAGGAGAAAATCAGATCAGAGAAAAGAGGTTGAGCAAGCGGATAGTCTGAACCAGGTTCAAAGTCGGCAGTAATAAGTCAATGAACAGAGCACAGAACCAGGTAAATAGCACCACAGAGCATATGCTACAATTGGCCGCTATCTTGGCTGACAGCTCATCTAAGTACCAAGGATTTAATTGGAAATATGGAGCACCTGCAAGAAGGCCAGCACCTCTCAGTCTCTGATTGAAAGACTGAGCTGTCAACCAACACAATGACAGATCAGCACATCTCTGCACCCGATTGAATGACTGAGCTGTCAATCAGCACACTGATAGCTCAGCACACCCCTGTAGCCGATTGGATAACTGAGCTGTCATTTACTCTGCACATGACACGATGAGGGAAGGAATAATGACACCTTAGTCCCACAAAAGGTCTTTGCACTGGTCAACTCCCATTTGGCATCCTTCATGTGGGGCTCAAACCAACACAATCTGAAACTGACCACTCTTCAGAGGCCCATGGATGTGGCAGCTGCGGCACTACCAGACTTCTTCTTATACTACTTAGTTCGCCAACTTCTTCTACAATACTGGATTGAAGATAATAATGTGCCTAATTCTGAACACCACCTTGTGCACTGTTTGAGTCTTCAGAGTCTATGTGGGGTCTTGGAGGCACCAGAGCAATACCCATGATTCTTCTTGGCAATTCACAGACTTGTGATTCATGTGTGGAGAGCCAACAAAAATATTTTTAAGTTCAAGGACACAGTAGCTGAGTCCCCCCATGGCATAACAGTACTCTTCCTGAATTGCTACATTCTGACAAGGCTATCGCTATGAGGCGAATGGATAGAAGACCACATGAATTTCACACTGGGTCAATATGGTAAATACTGTCAGCTTTCTATGAGAGAGTGGTTTATAAAAGTAGACATTGTCCTAAAAAATTTGATAAAGTATGGAAACTTTGGTTTGATTTCCCCTTGACTCATGTTAGTCCCCAGGTGATGAGGAGTATTCTCTCATAATAAAGTCTGTGGTATATGATGCCTGACATGGGTGTCTTATGGTTTTGGTTTAGATACTAGTCCCATGGTATGTTAATGGCAAGGTTAAATTTGCCAAACAGTATTAATAGGCAATCATAAATACTGTTTGTTATTTTATGCTATGATGTAACCTCATTATGTTGTATAATCTTCAATAAAGTTAGTTTAAAATTTAAAGTTACCAAGGTTACTTACTTCACTCTGGGTTCTTGAAATGAATAGTGTTCAGCATAAATGAATACACGCACTTTGAAAAGTAAAATTTTGGATCCACATCCTTTCCAACATATGGATGAATAGTCGCTGTTGATGAGTGATAATCTAGCTGGAGTGAAGTACCATCTAGTTAGTATCTTATAAATGGATTTCTGAAGGGGTTGGGATATGTTGGAGGAGTATGTGTATCTTATAGCAACTTCCCACTGTTCCGGACTTGCCGAAAACTGCAGGTCCTTTTCCCATGTGGACATATAGACTTTTTTTGGAACTTGCTGTCACTGTTGAAAAGGTTGTATAGGTATTTGATGTTCCAGAAGACCCTATGCCCTACATTACTGAGTATTAAATGGACAGCTTCAGCCTTTGGAGTTACTTTATAAATGAAATTTTGGACAAAGGATCCAAAGGAGACTTACTCCATATTTTCTGGACCTGCCCAAAGATTGTAATTTTATGGAATCAGATTTCCCTATTTATCAATAATCACCTTAACAAAGATTTCCCTCTCACCCCACAAACAGCCCTGCTCTCCATGGGACTAGAAAAAATTCATTCTTCATTGAGATACGTTATAATACATACCTTCCTAATAGTCAAAAATATGATCGCAACCAGACACCCCACGAATCTCTGACGCTGTCGACAGATTACACATGCACAACTCATTAGATCTCAAATTTGCTAAAATCTACGGCTGCATTAATAAATACTGTATGAGAAGAAATGGAACCACTGGAACTCAAAATTTTCCAAACGTTGAACACAAGCCTAATCCTCTTTACAGGCTTTAAGTACCTCAGGACTTATCACTAGAGTTGAGCGACTTTTGTTTTTTTAGGGTCGAGTTTCGTTTCATGAAACCCGACTTTTCCAAAAGTCGGGTCGAGCAAAATCGTCCGACTATAGGGAAAAGTCGGGGGTCCGACCGAAACACGAAACCCAATGTAAATCAATGAGGAATTCTTATTACTTAAGCTTGTCAACCTTAATTTACTTCATAATACTAGTTACGTACTGAAAAATGGGGGTTATTTGGCTACAGTTGTGGGGGGGTAGAGCTGGCTCCAGGTTTTCGTGGGCCGAGGGCCAAAGAGCGCCCCTTTAACACATACCACAACTCATGATGCTCCGATACAGCAGAGAAATAGCAGTATAGTACAATGAAAAATACTTCACTTCTTACATCTCATGACTGATATCCATTTTAAACTCTCCAATACCTCCAAAAACGGACAGTATATAACTCCATACAGTATTATGGCCAGCGCTTAGTGCGCTATACAGAGTAATGAGGCCCATATATTTCTCCATATGGAATCATTGATCCCATATAATGTTTCAAACCGTATATGATGAGCTCCACATAATGCTATAGTATATGTTGGTCCCAATGGATGAAGCTCCACTGTCTTATGGGCCCAAATAATGCTCCATATATAATGGGCCCCATTTCTACTGCTCTAGTGTATAATGGGCCCTGTAAATGCTGCTCCAGTGTCTGATGTCCACCTTTGGAATGCTCCAGTGTATGGTGGGCCCCAAATATCATTCACCAGAGTATAGTGCTCCCCAAAAATTGCTGTCCCAACATTGAAAACAATTACATAAGTCTCCTTGCTAGGGAATCCCTGCACTACTCTGAACTCCTTGTCGTCCCCATCTTCCATCTCACTGCACTTGGCTGTTTAGGCCTTCCCACCGGCAGAGACACTTTTGCGTACTATCCAGTGCCCTGTGCCAGTGCCATCGCCCATGAGTATGCCCTCCCACCTGCTCAAGGAACCTGCGCTTTCATCTGCACCTTCCTCTTTGTCACCGTGTAAGGTGGTATAGTATGTGGGAAGGGGAACCTGAGTTTCCTCTGGGTCAGATTCTGGCAGTGTAGAGTGCGAGGGGAATGTAGTGGTCTGGGTCAATGTACCAGCAGCATCATCCAGCAATGGCTGGGCCTCAGTGCACTTGTGGCGACCCCAAGAGTACGGTCGCCACTGTGGCATTACCTTCCTACTAGGGAGTGTGTTGTCAAGCTTGGGAGCAACGAAGGATCTCTCTTGCAGTGAAACCAACACACAACATTTCCCACTCCAGGCTAGCAGGGAGACCTCTGAACCTGACTGCTGAGTAGCTGCTCTCTATGGTTGGGAGGAGGTAAGTTAGGGCACTCTGTGCATAGAAGGGGAAGTGTGTGGACGTGAGAAGGGGAGCTGGAGGATGAGCAGAGTTAAGGCTCACTCCTAACTGGAGCACATGGTCCCGATTGCGGTCTCCGAGTTTGTAGGGACACTGACGTTCCTGCAGCAGAAATCGGGGGAAGTAGCAGCTATAAATGATCTGTACCCAACTAAGGCTCGGAGGCCCCAGCATCGACGTGTGGGAGCCAGAAGGAAAAGGCTACAGCTGTCTGCCATACAAGTAAAGTCTGAGGAACATCTGTTAGACAGGAGGCGCTTCAGTGAACCATGGCCCTGTGAGTGCTAGCCCCCACAAGTGCTAGAAAGGAGACGTTCAGGAAGGTACATGTTGGCGGAGTGTTGGAAGGGAGCTTTCCATTTTGGTCCCGGATGTTGGCTGAGGTCCTGACCCGGAGGACACAGCACGGAGGCAGGCATCTGTGTAACCTGCAGACTGTGAGTAAAGCTTTGGAACTGCATGCTCTGGTGTCCTACAGTTATTCCAGCACTGCTACATCTGGGTACCAGCACCTACACCACCTGTGCCTTTCCCCCATCACTACATCTACACTTCCCTGGGACTCCAGCTCCAACTGTGGGGAGTTTCTCAATCTTTGCTGCACAACACCATCAGTCCCAGAGGATCTGCATGCAGCGTCGGCCTAACATCTATGTTGCCGAACACCACAGGTGGCGTCAAACTATCTATATAAACTCTTTACCATTATACCACGACATTTACATGGGCGCCCAGGGCCACCGTCCGGGTCACCGCTGCTGTGACACATCCCACTGACACCGGCCCGGTACCGAGTACCCCACAGCCCTGGGAGGGCGACCCATATGACGACTGCTGATCGGGCGGCGTTATTCCCACGAGCCTCCAAACAGCGTCCATGAAGGCAAAGTTTTTGGTTTCCGGGGGTAGTATGATTGCAAAGCTGAACCTTAAAGGAATGTCCAAAAGGGCACCACCAGGAGTGGAGCCTGTGGCTTAATTGAACTCCACCCGGGAAACCACAACCATGCCACCTAAAGAAAAGATGCACACTTTGAAAGCTTTGTCGATTCTGTGTGTGGTGTGGTATGTGTGTTTGTAGTTGTGCTAGCGATTTCTCAGCTTTATTCCGTTAACAACCGAGACTCCGGCATGCCCCCGCAGTACGCGTCAAGCTTACTAGAGGGATAAGCGAGGCTCTGGAACGTGAGATCGAGCAATAACAGGTCTAGCATTCCCGTACATGTCCAGGGCTGCATGCACGCTACACTGAAAGGACCAGCTTTTGTCGCTTACAGGTGCAAATAACCTGCTGAACTCCGTTAGTGATGGGGATCTGGGATTCAGATTATTCCCCGCGAACGATGATTTCCCAGTAAGTTCAGGTCAACCGCAATTCCAGAGTTAGGCCTAACCGTCATTCCTGAAAAATTACGTGTCCAAACCACAGGTGCTGTAGCTTGCTTAACAGCTCGGCAGCCGTTCTCAGGCCCAGTATGGATTCAACAACATTGTAGAAAGTTGATAAAGGGTACAGTTTCACCGGATAACACGTATATATGTAGCCTAGTTTACACATTAAAAATATATGCCTATAGATCAGGAGGCAGACTCAGATGTTCTCAGGCCCAGTATGGATTTGACCAGATTGTACAATGTTGAGAAAGGGTACTTTATCACTGAATAGCAGGTATATATAGCATAGTGTAAACATGTAAAATCTGCGTGTTCTCAGTATGGATTACACAGCAATCTAAAAAGTGGAAAAAAGGAAATGCATTTGAGGCGTACACAACTATATACTTTTGGTGTTATTTTTAAATCTTCATATATATTTCTGTCTCAGTAATACAGTCCAGCCTCTCCGCAATAGGAAATGAGATGCATACAATTACTGACATAAAGGCTAGTGATTGCAGAAATCTAGGAATTACTATTCACGGGAAAAACTTCCATCACAATTCTCATAGGCGATGCTGACCCTCAATTAATTTGTGTGTTGAGACAGTGAAAACATTTTTTTGTGAATAAAGTCTTGCTGTATCGCACTTCCATTGATTCCATCACTATTACTCATCTCAATCAATTTTTATCACAGGGAGCGATGTAAACATGGTGCTCACTGGCTATCATGATCTGTCACGTAACTTTGGAGTGCAAAAGACAGAAGCCACAGGCCGTAGGCGATTCTATTTGATTGGCATGAGAGGGCACATTTTAAAATGTGCACTGGAATGTCACACGTTTGTTGAGTAGGAAAACTGTGAAAGCTGATGATAAACCACCACTGCATGTCATTGTGAGTCGACGTCCATAAGAAATGGAAGCCATGGATCATCTGGAGCTAGAGCCCAGCCAGCAGGACAGGGCATAGCTACATCTTAACCATCATCTTTCAGTTCAATCAATTTGTAGTGGCACTTCCAGTGAAGGATTTGACAGCCCAGACTACACAGCGGAGGAGCAGGGAGAGGTAAACATTGCAAATGTTGGGGCCCTGCCCAAGCAAGGGGGGCACACACGTGGGCGTCGGTACTGGCACTGGGCCCCTCATACTACGGCGGTGTGTCTGACGGCGGGTGTGCACCACCACCATCAGAGACACTTGATTGCACTATGAGGGACCCTGTGCCAGTGCCCGCGCCCAAGAGTCGGCCTACCCCCCTGTCCAGGGCAACGGCACTCGCACGGTTTCGTGCGCTAGGTGGTGCCCCCGGCCATGGGGGGGGCAGCCCAGTTAGGGCGGTTTACAAAGTGGCATATGTTGATGTGGGACATTCAGCTGCTGCAAAAGGCGAAATAGGTCAAGTTCGCGGAATAGGAGGAGGACCAGAGCAAGCCATTTTTCTGGCAACCTATGTGTCATCAAGGGAAGGTGGGACAAAATCCTTGGAAACCCATGCATGGTTCATTTTAATGAAGGTTAGATCATCCACATTTTGGGTTGACAGACGGGTCCTTTTTTCTGTCAGGATTGATCCAGCTGCACTGAAAACTCTTTCCGATAGCACACTTGCAGCTGGGCAAGCGAACTCCTGTAAGGCATATTGTGCCAATTCAGGCCAGGTGTCCAGTTTAGCGGCCCAATAGTCAAAGGGGAATGACCTGTGTGGGAGAACATCGATATGGGAGGAAAAGTAGTTTGTAACCATAGTTGACAACTGCTGTCTCCTGTCACTTTCTATCGATGCAGTATTACCAATTGTGTGAGCGGTACTGAAAAATCAGTCCACAACATTGTCATGAAACCCCTGTCTCCAACACCTCTTCTGCTGTGTGCACAACGAACACCTCTGGCAAGCTGCCCCCGGCCCGTACGGCTCGTGTGAGAACCAGCACCGCTGCTGTGTGCTGGGAATGCCTCAACCAACCGGTTTACCAAAGTTGCTTGTTTATTAGCCAATATTAGGTCAAGGTTCTCCTGTGGCATGATGTTTTGTAATTTGCCTTTATAGCGTGGATGCTGGCCAACCAGTAGTCGTCACCGTTCATCATTTTGGCAATGCGGGGGTCCCTTTTTAGGATCTGCAAGGCATAATCTGACATGTGGGCCAATGTTCCCGGTGTCAATGATGCACTGCGAGTGCTGGTTAGAGGAGCACTTTCTGGCAAATCCACATCCCTCCAGTCATGCACAAACCTTGTACCAGACCTTGCCACGCCAACATTTTCACTTGACCCACGAGATGCATCCTCCTCCCCTAAGTAATCATCCACATCATCATCCTCCTCTTCTTCTTCCTCCACCTCGTCCAGGAGAGGTCCCTGAGCAGACAATGGCTGAATGTCATCAAGGATTCCCTCCTCCTCTTCCTCCTCGTCAACATTGGCTGCAGACGCCTGCTCCTTAAGGTGCGTCAAAGTTTGCATGAGCAGATGCATAAGTGGGATGCTCATGCTTAGGATGGCGTCGTCTGCGCTTACCAGCCGTGTGCATTCCTCAAAACACTGAAGGACTTTACAGAAGTCTTTCAGCTTCTACCACTGCACACCTGTCAACTCCATGTCTGCTCTCAAAGTGGCTGGCCGTGTATCCTCCCACAAATGCATTATGGCCTGCCTCTGTTCGCACAGCCACTCAACCATGTGCAGGGTGGAGTTCCACCTTGTTGCAATGTCGATAATGAGGCGGTGGTTGGGAAGGTGGAGCAATTGCTGCAGCTTCTGCATACGAATGGAGTGTACAGGTGACCGGCGGCTGTGCGCGCACAGTCTTCGCACCTCCTGGAGCAGGGCTGTTAACTCCGGATAATTGTTGAGGAAGCACTGCACCACCAGGTTCAAGGTGTGAGCCAAGCAAGGTATGTGGCTGAGTTTTGAAAGGGCTATGGCTGCCACAAAATTACGGCCGTTATCACTAACTACCTTGCCTGCCTCAAGATGTATACTGCCCAGCCATGACTCAGTTTGTCGCTGAAAGTACTCGGCCTGCTGACACTTTCCACTAGCCGCTCGATAGGGGGACACCTCATGTGCAACAGTGGCAGCTGCAGATGGAGTGCTCGTACGACTGCGCTCTGTGGACGAGCTTTCGCTTCTGGAGGAGGAGGAGGAGGAGGGTCGAACGCCTACAGCCAACTGTTTCCTATACCGTGGGCTAGGCAGCACTGTCCCACCACCGCTGTCCCCTGTGGACCCTGCATCCACCACATTAACCCAGTGCGCAGTGATGGACACGTAACGGCCCTGGCCATGCCGACTGGACTATGCATCTGTTGTGAGGTGCACCTTTCCACTCACTGACTGCTTGAGTGCATGGACAATGCGGTCTTTCACATGATGGTGGAGGGCTGGGATGGCTTTGCGAGAGAAGAAGTGGCGACTGGGTAGGTCATAGCGTGGTACTGCATAGGCCATGAGTTCGCGGAAAGCTGCGCTTTCCACCAACCGATAGGGCATCGTCTCTAACGAGATTAGTTTGGCAATGTGGGCGTTCAAACCCAGTGTACGCGGATGAGAGACTGAGTACTTTCTTGACCTACTCATAGTGTCTGGGAGGGTGAGCTGGACTTAAGAGCTGCATATGGTGGAACTAGCGGTGGACAGGGTGGACTGAGAGAGGGTTGATGATGGTGATGGAGTTGGTGTTCTTTCTGATGGCCTAGATTCAGTCTTTCGTTGATATAACAGTGGGATTCCTTGACTGCTGTGGCCTTGCAACGACACCTCAACATTTGCTGCTGTGCTAACCGGTGGGCTTACAGTGGGGGAAACAATGTAGCGTTGCTGACTACCTTCTTTGTGATCAGTTGCACATGTGGTACTTGAGGTTCGGTGTTGTGTCCACGCTTGCAAGTGCATGCTGGTTAAATGTCTAAGCATGCAACTGGTATTCAAATTTTTCAGATTTTTCCCTCGGCTAAAGGTCTTTGCGCACTTCTTACAGATAACCTTGGCCTGATCATGAGGATTTTGTTCAAAAAAGTGCCACACTGCACTCTTCCTACTTTGGAAGACATTTTGCGGCCTAGCACGCTGTGCTATTTTGACCGTCTGGACAAGCTGTCCAGCAACTCTTTTGATTTTTGGAACCTGTCTTTGGAGTGCTCCGGGCCTGCCAGATAACAGCTGTTGCGATGTCGATGTCTGCTGTGGATGCTCCTCCTCCTCATCTGAGCTATTGGAAGCAGCACCCTCTTCCCCCAATGGATGCCAATCTGGGTCAACAACTGGGTCATCCATCACTTCCTCTTCAATGTCATGTGCACCTTCCTCTGTGTCATCGTGTATGGTGGTATAGTATGCGGGAAGGGGCACCTGAGTCTCATCAGGGTCAGAATCTGGCTCAATACACTGCGAGGACAATGTAGTGCTTTGAGTGAATGTACCAGCAGAATCATCTGTCAGTGACTGTGCATCAGTGCACTCCATGTCAGATTCATCTTGGCCTGGGTAATTCACCATTTCACTTGATAACGCAGGCATGGTATGTGAAAACAGCTCCATAGAGTAATCAGTTGTATGGCCTGCGTCATCCTTCAATCTTGGTTGGGGTGAAGGACACAAGAAAAGGTGTGGTTCATGAACATGAGCCTCCAATGACGACTCAGTGCTTTTATTTTTTACAACTTCAGAAGAGGAGGCGATAGAGCAGGAGGATGAGTCAGCAATGTAAGCCAAAACTTTTTCCTGAAGCTCTGGCTTTAAAAGCGGTTTGCCAACTCCTAGAAAACTAAGCCTTCGAGGCCTTGTGGAGCCAGACGATGACGCAGGCTCAACACCTCCTGCATTCGGTCCTATTTTGCTTTTGCCACTACCATCAGATCCACCACCAACACCATCATTACCAGCTGGCAACCCCCGCCCAATTCCACAGCCTCTTCCACCAGCCTTCCTCATTTTTGGTAAAAATGTACACAAAATCCCACAAACTATATGGTAATGTAAAACAAGGTACAAGGTGTATATAGGACAGGGGAGATGTAGAATTTCTGAACACACTTGTGGACACTGTTGGATTGCGTGAGGCCCAGTGAATATCACACTGCTATGTCACAGGTTCAATGTCGCAGGTGTGAAAAATGTCACTATAGGACAGGGGAGATGTAGAATTTCTGAACACACTTGTGGACACTGTTGGATTGTGTGAGGCCCAGTGAATATCACACTGCTATGTCACAGGTTCAATGTCGTAGGTGTGAAAAATGTCACTATAGGACAGGGGAGATGTAGAATTTCTGAACACACTTGTGGACACTGTTGGATTGTGTGAGGCCCAGTGAATATCACACCGCTATGTCACAGTCTCAATGTCGTAGGTGTGAAAAATGTCACTATAGGACAGGGGAGACATAGAATTTCTGAACACACTTCTGGACACTATTGGATTGTGTGAGGACCAGTGAATATCACACCGCTATGTCACAGTCTCAATGTCGCAGGTGTGAAAAATGTCACTATAGGACAGGGGAGATGTAGAATTTCTGAACACACTTGTGGACACGTTGGATTGTGTGAGGCCCAGTGAATATCACACCGCTATGTCACAGGCTCAATGTCGCAGGTGTGAAAAATGTCACTATAGGACAGGGGAGATGTAGAATTTCTGAACACACTTGTGGACACTGTTGGATTGTGTGAGGCCCAGTGAATATCACACTGCTATGTCACAGGCTCAATGTCGCAGGTGTGAAAAATGTCACTGTGAGGCCCAGTGAATATCACACCGCTATGTCACAGGGCTCAATGTCGCAGGTGTGAAAAATGTCAATATAGGACAGGGGAGATGTAGAATTTCTGAACACACTTGTGGACACTGTTGGATTGTGTGAGGCCCAGTGAATATCACACCGCTATGTCACAGGCGCAATGTCGCAGGTGTGAAAAATGTCACTATAGGACAGGGGAGATGTAGAATTTCTGAACACACTTGTGGACACTGTTGGATTGTGTGAGGCCCAGTGAATATCACACCGCTATGTCACAGTCTCAAAGTCGCATGTGTGAAAAATGTCACTATAGGACAGGGGAGATGTAGAATTTATGAACACACTTGTGGACACTGTTGGATTGTGTGAGGCCCAGTGAATATCACACCGCTATGTCACAGGCTCAATGTCGCAGGTGTGAAAAATGTCACTATAGGACAGGGGAGATGTAGAATTTCTGAACACACTTGTGGACACTGTTGGATTGTGTGAGGCCCAGTGAATATCACACCGCTATGTCACAGGCTCAATGTCGCAGGTGTAAAATGTCACTATAGGACAGGGGAGATGTAGAATTTCTGAACACACTTGTGGACACTGTTGGATTGTGTGAGGCCCAGTGAATATCACACCGCTATGTCACAGTCTCAATGTCGCAGGTGTGAAAAATGTCACTATAGGACAGGGGAGATGTAGAATTTCTGAACACACTTGTGGACACTGTTGGATTGTGTGAGGCCCAGTGAATATCACACCGCTATGTCACAGTCTCAATGTCGCAGGTGTGAAAAATGTCACTATAGGACAGGGGAGATGTAGAATTTCTGAACACACTTGTGGACACTGTTGGATTGTGTGAGGCCCAGTGATTATCACACCGCTATGTCACAGTCTCAATGTCGCAGGTGTGAAAAATGTCACTATAGGACAGGGGAGATGTAGAATTTCTGAACACACTTGTGGACACTGTTGGATTGTGTGAGGCCCAGTGAATATCACACCGCTATGTCACAGGCTCAATGTCGCAGGTGTGAAAAATGTCACTATAGGACAGGGGAGATGTAGAATTTCTGAACACACTTGTGGACACTGTTGGATTGTGTGAGGCCCAGTGAATATCACACCGCTATGTCACAGGCAGAAATTGGCTAGTGTATGACAAACTACAAGGTGTATATAGAATTGGACAGAATAGGAATCTCCCTAGAGAGTAAGTCTGTAAGAACGGAACATGTTCTCGACTTATTCTTACAGAGTCACACACAGATAGCTTCACTGTGGCCGTGATAACAGCCGTTACACGGTACTGAGAGAGGAGCATGCACGTACACCGCTGTCCGGTGTCCGTAAAATTGTTACTTAACTGTTTGAAAAACAGACAAACCTAGAAGGTGGAGGTCTGTAAGAACGGAACATGTCCTCGACTTATTCTTACAGAGTCACACACAGATAGCTTCACTGTAGCCATGATAACAGCCGTTACACGGTACTGAGAGAGGAGCGTGCACGTACACCGCTGTCCGGTGTCCGTAAAATTGTCAAGCTCCGTGTTTTTAAAGTATACGGACTGACACACGCTATCTCTCTATAGTTTTGAATGTGATCAAACAGCAAATATACTTAACTGTTTGAAAAACAGACAAAACTGGAAGGTGGAGGTCTGTAAGAACGGAACTTGTCCTTGACTTATTCTTACAGAGTCACACACAGATAGCTTCACTGTGGCCGTGATAACAGCCGTTACACGGTACTGAGAGAGGAGCGTGCACGTACACCGCTGTCCGGTGTCCGTAAAATTGTCAAGCTCTGTGTTTTTAAAGTATACGGACTGACACACGCTGTCTCTCTATAGTTTTGAATGTGATCAAACAGCAAATATACTTAACTGTTTGAAAAACAGACAAAACTAGAAGGTGGAGGTCTGTAAGAACGGAACATGTCCTCGACTTATTCTTACAGAGTCACACACAGATAGCTTCACTGTGGCCGTGATAACAGCCGTTACACGGTACTGAGAGAGGAGCGTGCACGTACACCGCTGTCCGGTGTCCGTAAAATTGTCAAGCTCCGTGTTTTTAAAGTATACGGACTGACACACGCTGTCTCTCTATAGTTTTGAATGTGATCAAGCAGCAAATATACTTAACTGTTTGAAAAACAGACAAAACTAGAAGATGGAGGTCTGTAAGAACGGAACTTGTCCTCGACTTACTCTTACAGAGTCACACACAGATAGCTTCACTGTGGCCGTGATAACAGCCGTTACACGGTACTGAGAGAGGAGCATGCACGTACACCGCTGTCCGGTGTCCGTAAAATTGTTACTTAACTGTTTGAAAAACAGACAAACCTAGAAGGTGGAGGTCTGTAAGAACGGAACATGTCCTCGACTTATTCTTACAGAGTCACACACAGATAGCTTCACTGTAGCCGTGATAACAGCTGTTACACGGTACTGAGAGAGGAGCGTGCACGTACACCGCTGTCCGGTGTCTGTAAAATTGTCAAGCTCCGTGTTTTTAAAGCATGCGGACTGACACACGCTATCTCTCTATAGTTTTGAATGTGATCAAACAGCAAATATACTTAACTGTTTGAAAAACAGACAAAACTAGAAGGTGGAGGTCTGTAAGAACGGAACATGTCCTCGACTTATTCTTACAGAGTCACACACAGATAGCTTCACTGTGGCCGTGATAACAGCCGTTACACGGCACTGAGAGACGAGCGTGCACGTACACTGCTGTCCGGTGTCCGTAAAATTGTCAAGCTCCGTGTTTTTAAAGTATACGGACTGACACACGCTGTCTCTCTATAGTTTTGAATGTGATCAAGCAGCAAATATACTTAACTGTTTGAAAAACAGACAAAACTAGAAGGTGGAGGTCTGTAAGAACGGAACTTGTCCTCGACTTATTCTTACAGAGTCACACACAGATAGCTTCACTGTGGCCATGATAACAGCCATTACACGGTACTGAGAGAGGAGCGTGCACGTACACCGCTGTCCGGTGTCCGTAAAATTGTCAAGCTCTGTGCTTTTAAAGTATACGGACTGACACACGCTGTCTCTCTATAGTTTTGAATGTGATCAAGCAGCAAATATACTTAACTGTTTGAAAAACAGACAAAACTAGAAGGTGGAGGTCTGTAAGAACGGAACTTGTCCTCGACTTATTCTTACAGAGTCACACACAGATAGCTTCACTGTGGCCGTGATAACAGCCGTTACATGGCACTGAGAGACGAGCGTGCACGTACACTGCTGTCCGGTGTCCGTAAAATTATCAAGCTCCGTGTTTTTAAAGTATACGGACTGACACACGCTGTCTCTCTATAGTTTTGAATGTGATCAAGCAGCAAATATACTTAACTGTTTGAAAAACAGACAAAACTAGAAGGTGGAGGTCTGTAAGAACGGAACTTGTCCTCGACTTATTCTTACAGAGTCACACACAGATAGCTTCACTGTGGCCATGATAACAGCCATTACACGGTACTGAGAGAGGAGCGTGCACGTACACCGCTGTCCGGTGTCCGTAAAATTGTCAAGCTCTGTGTTTTTAAAGTATACGGACTGACACACGCTGTCTCTCTATAGTTTTGAATGTGATCAAACAGCAAATATACTTAACTGTTTGAAAAACAGACAAAACTAGAAGGTGGAGGTCTGTAAGAACGGAACATGTCCTCGAATTATTCTTACAGAGTCACACACAGATAGCTTCACTGTGGCCTTGATAACAGCCGTTACACGGTACTGTGTGAGGAGCGTACACAGCTGTATGGTGTGAAAAAATGCACGCTCAGTACCTCACCAGGACAAAAAAAAAATTTGGATTGCTTTTAAAAAAGCAATTTGCAGAGCAGTGGGAAAACAGCAATGCAGCTATCAGGAAGCCTTATAAGGCAGCCTAACAACCAACACAGCTGATCCAGCAAAATATAGCCTCCACTTGCACTGCACACACAGTGACTGGTGTGTTGTACAGGCAAAATTGCTAGCAGCAGAAGCAGTTTTTGGTGTCTTCTTCCCTCTCTAATGCTCTCCCTACAGAATCATCAGCAGCAGCAGCTCTCCCTATTCTGAGATCAGCATGAGTAACATGGCGGTCGGCGTGCACGCCCTTTTATACTCCCTGTGACGCCCCCCAAAGCAAGCCAATCACTTGCATGCCCTTCTCAAAGATGGTGGTGACCCCTGCCTATGTCATCACGTTGCCCACAGTGTCCGTGGATCCTGATTGGCTGAAAAAGGGCGGAAAACAAACTTTTGAAACGCGACTTTGGCGGTAAAGTCGCCGAGCTCGTGTTCGACCTCACCCTAGGGTCGGGTTTCGTTTCATGAAACCCGACTTTACCAAAAGTCGGCGACTTTTGAAATTTTTCGACCCGTTTCGCTCAACTCTACTTATCACCCAACTTTATTTTATTTCAGTTACTTTCGATATGTTAGTTCATCATTGGTTTAATTTGTAACCTAGACTAAATGTGATTATAAGCGAAGTAACTGATGGGTCATTCTTGAAAGTAAAGTTTACTACCATTAACTAATAAATGGCCAAAATATAATCATAAGCGATACATGTACAGAATATGTAACGTCGCTGGTTTGGAGTTCTCTACCCTAAACCTCACCCATGCCACCCCTCTTCCCTTCCATCACCCCTTCCCCGATGACCCTTTCCATTTCCCTTCTACTTAAAACACCTCAGAGAACAGATATAAAGACAAAATGTCAATATGCTCTGTAAAGTTAATTAACAAAATGTTAACAAAAATGTTGGTAAAAGAAAAGTAAGATGTTAATCACTATCTCACTGAATATCAAAACAATTTCCAATATTTTGTCAAGACTGCTTCATAGAACATTTGTAATCCATAACGTGAAAGTCAGGTTAATAATATAACTTTAATTTCAAAATCTTCAGTTTTGGTCAGATTAGTTGATGCAAAACCGAATACCTCCCACGTCAAAAACTATTACATCTAGTATTTTGTATCACCTCTATGATTTTTCAGGACAGCGCCAAGTCTTCTAGGCATGGAATGAACAAATGCTAAAATATTGCTGCATCTATTTTTAATCTTTTTAATTGATTTATACATTTAGAAAAATGAATTTAGAGAAATGTATGGTGCCTACAATGAAACATGGTGGTGGCAGTGTCCTTATGTAAAGCTACATGAGTGCTGTTGGTGTCAGGGACCAACATTTCATTGATGGTATCATGAATTCACAGATGTACTGCTCTATGTTGAAATAGAAAATGCTACCATCACTCCATGCCCTTTGGTAGATGTGCATATTTCCAACATGGCAATGATCCAAAACACAAATCTGTTACATTTCTGAAGAACAGGGTGATATTCAGTGGAATGGAGTCTTGCAGAGACTCATCTTAATGGAGTTGAGGTCTAGTTTGCGCTACTTACATTAATTCAATGTCAATGGAGGTAGTCAAGCACAGCTCTTGGCTATGTTCAGCAGTCCAATAGAGAATGAATGGAAAAGATGTTCACATGATTAAGCCCTGCCCCATTCAGGGGGGCTCTATGCATAGCCCGGTTCTCAAGATTTGTGGGGGTACTAGCAGGAAGATTTTCAGTGATCAGTAAGTTGTACGCCATCCTATAGTACAAACCCTGTTACTAAGCCCATCAAAAGTGCATAGTTAAATCTATTAAATGCTAATTAATGATAAAATATATTACTCTCAGATCAATCGTGGTCTACAATGAAAAATTGAGACTAAAGAAACAAATTATAAAAATACAGTATGCAAAAAAATATAAATATCCTTTATTATTCTTCTCCCCACTTCACCTTAAAAAAATGTAATATATGGGTTACATGAAATTAGGCATCCCTTTCTCATGAGAAACAGGTATGTCTTTTCTCGAACTGCAAGGAAATTGGCTGTAACAGGAGATCTCCCCACTTATTTGTCCAATTAATTAGGTTTCACTCCTTTAAGCTACTTCCTAGATGGAAATTAAATAGCGAAAAAATTAAAGCAAAGTGTCTTTCTTGCAGAAAATCCCGAGACTTGCAATACTGTAGACAGGTTTTCTTTCTGTTTCCTGATCTAATTCCTTTTTTTAAGGTTTGATAATTCTAAACAATAAAACGATAGGTCAAATTGACACGTCCATGCTTAATAGGGACAGCACATGGATGGCAACCGAGTGCTCAACGCTCACATCACAGATCCATTTGTGAGTTTGGTTCACAAACGGAACCAAACTTGGACATGTCTCCAATTATTTTTTGGACAGCCTTAACAAAACGAAGGTCATATGAAAAGGTAATATATGATAATGTGTCCATGTGCTATCCAGAAAAAAAACAATTGCACATTTACGTGAAACAAGGAAAGGTGAAAGAACCATTAAGGTCTATCTCCTCAATTCATCTCAATTCCAGCAAAAAAGTGCCAAGTTCTATGGTTTTTATTTAAAGTGAACCTATCAGCAGGATTGTGCACAGTAACCTACACACAGTTGTAAGGGGCTGACATTGCTATGGATAGCAGAGACACGCTATATCTGATATATACCTGATATCAGGGCTGATATAAGCCCATTTAAGAAACAGCAGCCCCTTGGCTGATACGATGGTACATTCGATTCTACCCTTCAAAAGACTGCTTTGGTTTGCTCTTCCAGCTATGTAGAGGGGAGGGGCTGTTTTCCCAGTGACTGTTTGGAGCTGGGAGTCTGCAGGAGACTGACGTGAGGAGAAAAATGTGCAGCTTAGAACTGACTGAACCTGTGGGATTGTGTATACCCTTCTGGGTATAACAAAGGTGGTTTTCCTGTGTTACTGCGAGGAGCCACGAAGATCTACAAAGAAGGAATTCAGAAGAGGGAGTTCACCGTTTCTAGGAACAGGTTCGGAATCGTCACACAAGGACTAGACCACGTTGTACAGAGCTTCCAGAGAGGACATGCATCATCTTGCAGAGAGCTGCAGGGGGCCCCCAGGAAGGAACTGAGACACTAACTTTACCGTGAGTGTTAATCACGTGTGCGCACATGTTTAGGGCTTAGGATATGCTGCAATAGACAAAGCACGGGAGCCATGCGGCCAAAGTAGCAGCGGCCAGTCAGGCTACAGTTAGAGTAGCAGCATTCTGTACTTTATTGTATTGTTTTGCCTTTTGAAAGAATACACTGATCTGTAATAGTTGGTGCACCGTGCCATTTGTACGGCCCAGCTAGAGAATATCACTTTGTAAATTGTTTTATGTCATTGCATACCCCTGTTTACACTTTCCAAACACTGTATTCCTTGCCTGTAAATAAATTAACCCTTTGTTGTTTGCACCTCATCTTGTGTACCGTAGTCTCCCTGCATTGTGGTGGTCCCCCGGCCATCACTTCACAGTGACAGGACTGCGCCGTTATACTAATTAAAATGATACCTTAGTTGGTGAAATCCGTCTTGAGGTTGTTGTTTAATCTTTATTTTCAGTTTTAAGTTAATGATATCCTCGTGCTTGAAAACTCTTCCAAAATGCTTCAAAAATTTTTCAAAACTGCTGCAGGAAAAGAAAAACTCATCCTAAACCTCCCCAAAGAAGTTTTACGGAAGTGGTTTACAGTAGAAAATTCACAGTTTTTAACTGTCTTAAAAAAACTCTCTGCGCAAATAACCTAAGACTATGTGCACACTGAGTCTTTTTGCTGAATTTTTTGAGCAGAAACTCAAAATTTTTAAGGAGTTCTGAGATTTAGAAGAAGATTTAGGCTGAAGTCACACTACTGTATAATACGGCCCAGTGCTATGCGATAAAAGATGGCATAGCCTTTGGCCCAGTGTTACTCTATGGGGCACCTCAGATCTGTGATAATTTCCTCATGCAAATTTGGCACGAGAAAACAATTGCAGCATGCAAGGGGCTCGGAGCACAGTGGCATGACACTCGGATTCTCACTCACAGCAGAGCTGGAGCCAAGTGTCATAATCACATCACATCTGATGCTCTCGCTTTGGATGTTTTGCACAAGTCTGTTTCCCACCTTTTGCTCAGTGGGTATGTGTACACGACGTCTTTTTCAGGCAAATTCTGCCTGAAATTATTCTGAAAAAAGGACAAAAAAAGTGCCTCATAAAATGGGCATAAAGCATAGCAATGTCAAAACAACACTGCTGTGCACAAGTTACGTCTTATATTACTTCAGTTCGAAGAAGTGGCATGCTCATTCCTTGGACGGTTTCTGCTTGGAAGCCTCCCACTCTCTGCGCAGGAGTTTAAATCATGCTACATTCACATTTCCAGTTTCCGATCAGTTTCTGCACCAATAACTCATTGAAGACCTCTGTGTGCACATAGCCTTATAGTAACTGTAAAATTTACATGCACTGGTGTCCTCTAGACATGGTTGGAGAATGCCAGAGCAATTTTTTTTTTACATGAATTCGGAGATTATTGGGGTAGATTTATTTGTGTATTGAAATGGAACCTGTCATTAAATGCATGCTGCAAAAACCTTGAATCATACGCTGGCTGCACAATTGCATCCAGGTATGTTTCACTTTGAAATGCTAGCGAGGTCCCCAGTGGCTTCTCCCCACCCTGTTCCCATTGACTAACAGTCTTACCCTATGGTCACATTCACAAGTTCAGTATTTGGACAGTATTTTACCTCAGTATTTGCAAATCAAAGTCAGGAGTGTGTGAAAAATGCAGAAGTGGTGACGTGTTTCTATTATACTTTTCCTCCGATTGTCCCACTCCTGATATTGGCTTACAAATGCTGCTGTAAAATGCTGACCAAATACTGAACGTGTGAACGTGGCCTATACACACAAATAGAGCCAACTGGAGCAGGAAACCTTGCTCAGACTAGTCGGTTGAGACACATAGTCCCCGACCGGCATTTCAAAATGTGTTTTCCCTGACACACCGCAGTGTTCAGAGTAAAACATACTTGGCTAATACTATGAACATAGTTTGGTTCCCTTTAATGGTACATGCCCACGATCAGGAATAACAGCATTTTGGGCGAAGTGTATTTTTTCTACGTCCAAAACGGCGTTATACATTACTAGCACAGTGGATGGGATTTACAGAAATCCCATGCCCTCTGTACTTCTTTTTAATGTTGCGTAACCTTGCCTGCAGTGCAGGTTTCCAAGATGCAGCATGTAAATTACTGTAGAGGAGAGGCTAGTCTACTGTGCGTATTTTCCCCAATAGACTGTCATTAGATGTCGTAAATCCACATTTGGTAGTTCCAAAACACATGCGCTTTATGTAGAACGCAATGTTTTGGACGCAGTGAAAATACGCTGGATCCAGAACTCTACTGTTCCAGATCGTGAGCATGTAACCTTAAGATGTTTCCTAAACACATTAATATATATTGTTTAGTGTTCCCTTTTTTTTGAGCAGTATATATGACAATTGGACTGAACACACACTCCCCCCATTAAACACAGCATGTCCTCGAGCTGGAACAGAGCAAACAGATGTTACAACATGCAAATATTTTTCTGCAAAGCATTACAACAGTTGTAACAGTCAACAGTTAACTCTTGCTTTTACGGGAGGTGCTTTTACTTGAATGTTGCATAAAACTATTAAAAATATAAATATAACTTTAATATTATTAGAAACTTTACTAGACTTATACAATTTAGCTTTACTATAACTACATTTCTAGAAATATGAAATATAGCTTTACTATAAATACAACTTTATCAAGTGACACAATTTAGCTTTACTATAAATAAACTTTCTAGAAATATAGCTCTACTATAAACACAATGTTATTAAGTGTTACAGGTGTTCTTCTCATCGTCCTCAGTGCAATATGGGGAAACTCGTCTCAAACCCCCAACGTAGGCCCAGGGCGTGGCTACAGGGCATTACCGGTTAACTGGTTGGACCACTTTTTGGCCACGCCAGACGGTTTTTGTTCTGTGATCTACTGTAGACTATAGAGTGTCTCACTAAGGCCTCTTTCACACATCAGGTTTTCGCCGTCAGGCGCGATCCGGCACTTTTGACAAAAACCGGATCCGGCAAAATGCAATGCCGGATCCGGTTCCCCCCCATTGACTTGCATTTGCGCAAGATCGGGCCGGATGGCCATGCGTTTCATCCGGTTTTCGACAGATCCGGCAATGTGTCGCAATCCGGCGTCTGGAAAAAACGGCTACTGTAACGATTTTTGTCTCCGGCGAAAAAGCCGGACACGCAATGAAAGCCTATGAGCGGTGGCCGGATCCGGTTTTTTGGGTCTGAGCATGCTCAGTAGCTCTGCCCACAAGACACATATATAAAAGCATGACAGTGGGACCCTCAGCCACACCCAACATGCCACCCAAGACAGCAACCAGGCGCAGGAGAAGGCAGGAGACCACTGCAGCACCATCAGCACCACCACCACCCCAAATGGAGCAGCAAAGGGAACATGCTGAACAACGGGAGGGGAGTCCAGCAGCAGATGAGAGACGGTAATTATCAAATCTCCCATTCCTCAAAACTAGGGCCATGGAATATCAAGATATTCATTGGCCCTTTGTTTCTCTTTTTTCAACAGCCGCCCAAGAGATGCAGCAGCAGCAGTGGCAGCACTGGCAGCACTGGCAGCAGCAACAGCACCACCCACAGCCATGGAGTCTGGCCAGCAAGAGGACAGCACATCTTCTTCTGGGAGCCCTCCCTCGCATCGTCAGCGTTTGACGGTAAGTTTTTATTTCCAAAATCCATCATCTCTGTAATATATGTCTATTCATTGCCGTTTATTTCAAAACAGGAATCACAAGCTGAAGAGGAGCTCTCAGAAGAAGAAGGAAGGGGTGGACAGACATCTGGAGTGGGCTCACAATTGGTAAGTTTTTTGCATCAAACGCAGAAACACAACATCACACTACACACAACACATAGAAAACAATGTTCTGCAGACCACACACAGCAAACAAATGCCAACATCCAAACACATAAATTTTTTTTTTTCTTCTCTAGTCTTCCCAATCTGGTGCTCGGCCAAGAGGTCCTCGCAGTGCCTCCCAGGGTCGTCGGCGACAGCAACGTGGCGGTCACCAGCGTGTAAGTATAATATTTAAGTGAAATTTTGGTACACTTTTTATTTCATGTCTTAAGTGTGGTGACTAATTTTGCTATTTTTCTATTTTACTTTAACAGCCTTCACAGCGTGCTCCCGACTCAGACGGTGAGGATGGAGGAATTGATGTTGACCACCTCATCGATCTCGTCAGAGAAAGGGAGCCGCTATGGAATATGGCTGACCGCCGCCATGCTGACGTGATCGTTACCCGACGACTCTGGGAGGAAATCTGTTCAGGAGCAAGTACAAGTACGCACGAGCCCTGTCGTTCCTCCGGGATACAATGGTCACCAGAAGGTAAATATTACACAACACATGTGAAAAAAAAATGTTTAGATGTAACAATTTTTTTTCAGCCAGGGCCATGCCATGTCACTATTTTAATTGTTTTTTTTTGTCTTTATTCCACAGCACGGTGAGCAGCACTCGGGAGCCTGCACGATTGGACCCTTCTGAGGCGATCCCTGAGGAGACCGGCACCGAGGGACACTTCGACCGCCCCGGTACATCTGCACCTTCCCAGCCTTCCCACACATTCGACCCATCTGTCCCATCCACCAGCCCAGGAGCATCGTGCCCGCCTACATTACATGAAGCTGCTGGTGAGGAGATTGCTTTCCCTTTACCCCACCCTTCTGCCCCTGCCACCTCTAGTACACCTGCGGGTACTGGGCGGCAGCGGCAGAGGGGTCAGGAAAAGACTTATGCGCCAGAGTTCTTGCATCTGAATGCATCTTTCCAGAACTGTCTAAAAGTCTTGTCAGAGCAAATCTCCGCAGGCTTTCAGCAGATCAACTCCAGCATTCTGGAGGTGAAGACACTTCTGCAAACCATGCATTCAGAAGCAAGATCTTCGCCAAACCACACCTTTTTCAGGTCTGTTGTGGAGCACATGGAAACACTCTCTCCTACCCAGCAGATGCATGTAATGCATTCATGCCACGGTGCGCTCCAGCACGTTACCTCCCAACCTCCTCCTCCCACCCCAGTAGTTCCTCCACCTGCACCCCCTCCAGCCACTTTCCATCCTCCCCCTCCTATTACATACCAGCCACCTCCCCAGTACCAGCAACCTCCTCAGTACCAGCAACCTCCTCAGTACCAGCAACCTCCCCAGTACCAGACATCTCCCCACTTCCAGCAACCTGCCCCGTACCAAACTCCTTCCCCATACAACTTGCCATCAACATCATCTGCTCCTACAGTCCCTGCCCAACCCTCCACTCCACCGCCCACCACCACTTCTGCCTCCCACATGTCCACCCTTTCTGTAGCTTTTTCCACACCTTCACCTCTAACTGTTCCTTCCCCACCACGATCCCAGTCCTCTCTCCACACTCCCAGTGTCGAAGTGTCCCGCAACCCCTCCAGCAGTATTTCCACCCCACACTACACAGATTTATAATGTGTTTTTTAATAAAAATGGTCATTTGGTTTAAAACATTTATTAAAAAAGTTTTTTCACTTTAAAAACATTTTACAAAAAAAAAAAATATTTTAAATAAAAGTTAAATTATCGTTTTACAATGGTTGTCTGTCATTTCTTTCTGCGGCGAACTATGTTTAAAAAAAAGGTTAAATACAGGGTATTTCAAAGGTAAAAAGGTATTCAAAACCAGGT
Organism: Dendrobates tinctorius; assembly: GCF_039654945.1. NCBI lineage: Eukaryota > Metazoa > Chordata > Amphibia > Anura > Dendrobatidae > Dendrobates > Dendrobates tinctorius. Next base: position 79,406,102 of record NW_027361690.1, read on the forward strand.
ATATAACTGTGGGTAAATTTTAGCTTTTTGCCACAGTTGTGTTCCTGGTTGTGTTTGAAGCAAAGTATTTCACCTAAAAAGTTGTGTTTATTGTTGGTGATTTCCTAACAATGTACACAACTTTTGTTAAAGGGTGAAATACTTTGCATAAAACACAACCAGGTACACACCTGTGGCCTAAAGGTAAAAATAGTAAGACCATGACAAGATAGCCAACTTTGGTTGGCAAAGGTATATACTGTTGGTACAGAAGGTACACAAGTTTGGTTAAGGGCACAAATTTTTCACACTCTGTCATCCTGCCAGTGTTACTCTGCCTTGAGCTGACATAAAGTATAGTGCAAAATTGTCCCTCATTACTGAAACCGTCACAGAACTTCTAGTGGTAATGTCATGGTAATCTTGCAAGGTGGTTTCTTCAGAGGTGTCCTCAATGGAAATTGGTTACTTGCAGATAACAAAATTGCGGAGTACCACGCAAGCTTTGATCACCTCGTCCACAGTTTCTGTCTTGAGGTTGATCGCAGTCAATAGGACCCGCCATTTGGCTGTCAGAATACCAAAGGTACATTCAACCATTCTTCTTGCTCTTGTGAGGCGGTAATTAAAAATGCGTTTTGTTCTTGACAATCCTCTGCTACCGTACGGCTTCAAAAGGTGTTCTGACAGCTGGAAGGCTTCATCCCCTACACAGACAAATGGCATAGGTGGACCAGATGTTTGTGGCAGCGGTCTAGGGGATGGGAACTGGAAGGTGTTTCCATACAGTTTACGCCCCATGGCAGACAGTTTGAAAACTTGAGAGTCATTGGAGCGGCCATAGGCCCCGATATCAACAGCAATAAATTTGTATTCCGCGTCAGCGATGGCCATGAGGACAATTGAAAAATATTTCTTGTAATTTAAATATTCCGATCCCGATGGCTTTACAATGCGGATATGTTTCCCGTCCACAGCGCCCAAGCAGTTCGGAAACTGACATATCTGTTGAAACTTTTCTGAAATTTCAATCCACCTCTCTGTTGTGAGCTCTGGTAAAAACTCTTCAGCTAAGGAGTCCCACAGTGCACGGCATGTGTACTTCACTATTCCAGATATGGTGGAAATCCCGAGTCTGTACTGGAAATGCAGTGACGAAAGGGATTCTCCAGTAGCAAAAAATCTGTGGGGAATTAAAAAACAATCAATTAGTTTAAAATCACAGCATTACATACCAAAAGTCAGCTATAACACTTGGAGCTGCAAACTACCACCAACAAGATTGCAGTGAAAGTGTGCTCTGATGCGAGCATATCCAATAAATGTGGCTTACCTTACAGTCACCATCAGACGCTCTGCGGGTGAAACAGAGAAGCGGCAATAGGTGTCCGATTTTCTTATGAGGTGTGCAATGCGCTCCACCAAGTAATCAAAATTCTCCATTTTCATCCTAACATATCCAAAAAATTTATCCGGGTTTCGTCTAAGGTCCATGCAGAGTGTAGAATAGACCCCACTCGTCATTCTCTTGGCTGTGATGGGGTGGATCCACAAACGTCGTCTACGATGCCTGATGCGCTGCTGTCTCGCTCTCTCCTTCTCCAGAACAATCACCCTCAAACGATTCGCCTCCGCTGTAAAATCCACCAAATTCTTCAAAATATTTCCAATCACAACATCCATCTTCGCCAGTAACTTGCTCTTCTCTCCAACCTGCACTTTCTCCTTTACAACCTGTCAAAGAAGGGCTGTAGGAACACGCTATATATAGTTTTTCAGTAGCCAATCCCTTTTGGAAGGCCACAAGCGGCGTAATCCGTCGAAAAACGGATCGGAAACCGGATGAACCGGATGAGACGGATCCGGTTTTGGCTGTCAAGCGCAAGACGGATCCGGCAGAAAACCGGATCCGTCACATCCGGTTTTACTAAACATTTGCCGGATCTGGCGCTCCGGCACGACGCCGGAACGCGCCTGACGCCGAAAACCTGATGTGTGAAAGTAGCCTAACACTCTAAATGGTTGCTTTAAAAACAAAAAGGAGCACATTAAGTGCTAACTATGTTCAAGAAAAGCAGGATGGCACTCACCGTTCATGTGAATCAAATCACTTTATTTCACATACACAAGGCATCGGCAAAGGCACGGGAGCAATGTGCTGGAAGACGGACTTTGTGCTTTGGCACTCACCAAAAAAACACCTTAATCCCACTTGGAACGGGTGCTCAATCCCATATTGAAAAAACAGAACATTTCGTTGTGGAGAAAGAGAAAAAGCAGGATGGCACTCACCGTTCATGTGAATCAAATCACTTTATTTCACATACACAAGGCATCGGCATAGGCACGGGAGCAATGTGCTGGAAGACGGACTTTGGTCAGGTCCTACCGCTGGGGTTTGGGTAGCCTGTGTCTTTACTGTTGTTGCTGCTGTGGTGACTGGTGTAGCGCCAGGAGCTGTGACCACTGATATACTTTCCGGCCTTGCAACTGCTGACCTTGGTGCCACACATTCTCACGTGCATTTTTTTACATTAAGGCGTACCACCCTCTTTCTCCCAGATGGCGGGTGTATGTGACTTGGTCTCCAGGGTAAAGGTCACGGTCAGTATGTCCCTCCATAAGATGTGATTCAACATCCCGCCGGGTGACAAAGACTTCAGAGACCATTCCTGGCTCCCTGATGAACCCCCAGGGTTTCTTTAGCCTGAAGGTGACCACGATGTCCTGCCTCTGCAGACCCCGGTCTGCGAGTCTAGCTCGGGGGGCCTGGGCCTTGGCCTTCATATTTGGGTCCTCCATGGCTTCCCATTGAGCTCTGCGCTCCTGCTCCTCCATCTCCAAGAGGTCCTGCTGCTGGCGGTAGTCCTCTCAGCTGAGGGTCTCCACACTGGCCCCTTCTGCTTGGGCTTCCCCAGGAAACCCCATCAATTCCATCCCCAAGTGTTCCCAGCTGAACACGACCCTCTCTCCGCACACCTCCTGGGGCATGCTTTTGGACCGCAGTGGCACTGCCAGTCTATTCCCGGTGTCTGACGTCTGGTCCCAAGCTATCTGTCTATTCGTCTGGACTGGTTTGAGGTCTGGTGGGGATTTTAATGGGCCTATTAGGGTCCCGTCAGCCGCTGGAGCAGGGTCGGTCTTAATATCTGCCTCCTTTGCCTCCCCAGCGCCGAGTTCTTCTTCCTTCTCCTCCAGGGTCGGGGATGCTGGTCGCGAGCCCACCGACCACTTGGACACCTTCTCCAGCAGGGCCTCTTTCCACCGCGACACCGCGGTGATCTGTGATCTTAGGAGCTGGCGGCTCAGCTCCTCCACCTCAGCTCCAAGGAACTCCGAGTCCACTGCAGGCAGCTGGTCCAGGTATTCATCCCATTGGCTGGGGGAGCTCTCTACTTCCACTCCACGCTTTGGGTCTTTCCAGCCTCCACTTGCCATGATGCGATCCGGGTTCATTGTCGCCCACTCCTCCACACGCTGCTTCTGCTCACTCCTTCGTGAGCGGTTCCTTTTCCTTTTTCTTTTCCCACCATCCCAGGCCAGGAGGGGGATTCCACTGGCTGACTGACATGTTCTAATTGCATAGAAGTATTCACAATGAGCGGGCATGTTTTTGCGCCTTTTAGCAACCCAGCCCACATTGGAAATCTACACCGCTCCCTTTTATATAGTCTCTGGGCGCACAGGACCTTGTTTACTGGGTCCGTAGATCCTGTTCGAGACGCCAAGTTGCAGCGCCCCATGGGGCTGGGGGTACTCGGGGTACTCGGTATCGGGCCGATCAGTTCTTCATGGGATGTCACGACAACAGTGCCCTGGTTCGTGGCCCTGGGCATGCAATAAAATGAAAGAGGGAAAGTTTATAGGGGCTGTGATGCCACCCATTGTGTTCAGCAATAAGAAGATGGCTGATGCTGTAATTCAAATCCACTGGGGTGGTTGGTGATGCAGCAACGATGCTACAGCTCTCCACGAGTGCAAAAAACACTGCATCTCACAGTTATAAGCACTTTATGTAGAACGCAATGTTTTGAACGCAGTGAAAATACGCTGCATCCAGAACTCTACTATTTCAGATCATGAGCATGTACCCTTAAGATGTTTCCTAAACACATTAATATATATTGTTTAGTGTTCCCTTTATTTTTTGAGCAGTATACATGGCAATTGGACTGAACACCTTATTTATGAAGTCACTAAACCAATTTTCCTGGCACATTAAAATATGTCACAGAGAGTGCCAGGGGTACTCAGCACCGGGCCAGTCAGTTCTTCAGGGGATGTCACAGCAGCAGTGATCCAGTTCGTGGCCCTGGGCATGCAATAAAATGAAAGGGGGAAAGTTTATAGGGGATTAAGTCGTGACGCCACCCATGGTGTTCGGCAATAAGAAGATGGCTGACGCTGTAATTCAGATCCACTGGGCCGGTTGATGACGCAGCAAAGATGTTACAGCTCTCCACGAGTGCAAAAAACACTGCGTCTCACAGTTCTAAAAAAGTGGGTGGGATTTATAGAAATCTCAAGCCCAGTATGCTTTTTTTTCTACACTTTGGAAACTGACCTGCAGTATGTGTTTGAAATCCATAACACGTAAATTTTTCTTGTAGACTTAAATGAGATTAGGAATAACTGCAGGCAGAAATGCATGTGCATTTTTAGTGCATTTCCACAGTGGAAACATCAATAAGGCATGTAATATGCACAATATCTTTATCAATAACATTTTATGACAGCAAATAGGACACATCCAAAACATGACAGTTTTATTTAAATTATGAAATATCAAAAAGAATTGAAAAAAAATGCATCAAAAACTCACCATGGAAACTTAGTCTGAGGGAACAGTCAGACAGACGTGGCTGATCGGAATGCAGACTGGCCAGTGGCTCTCCTGACCCAAGTGTTACAGCTGCACGTTTTTCCTGTATCAGAAATATCTATAACCGTGTCTCAGTGTGAATTATATTTGTGGTACATGTGTGGCAACCGTGGGCCGTATCAGTACCACATGCACCGATACCAGGGAAGCAGAGGTACAGTTAGTGCTGTTCCCCAGCGCTGGGAGCTGTAGACGGCTTGCATCATTCTCCCGTGTTCTGCCGGCAGTCAGTGTGAGAAGGGGAGAATGATGTGAGTTACATTCAACTGATAACAGCGACAGCAGGCAGTGGCTGATGGGACTATTGCTCCCATCAGCCTACATCTGCTGCGGATAATACCAGTGAGAGCAGGCAGCAGCTGTTGGGAGTATTCATCAGTCACCACCTGTGCAATAAATAAATAAATAAAAAACCTGGTGTGGGTTCCCCTGTATTTTCTCTAAACAGCCAGGCAAAACTGACAGCTGGGGGTTGCAACCCTCAGCTATCAGTTTCAGCAAGGCTGATTATCAAGAATAGAGGGCTCCCCATGCTGTTTTTTTAATGATTTAAATAAATAATTTAAAAAAACCAGCATAGGGACCCCTCTATTCTTGATAAGCAGCCTTGCGGAAGTTGACAGCTGAGGGTTGCAGCCTGCAGCTGTCAGTTTTGCCTGGCTGGTTGTCAAAAATACAGGGGAACCCATACCGTTTTTTTTATTTATATATAGCACAGGTGGAGGCTGATGAATACTCCCATCATCCGCCGCCTGCACTCAGTGTTATCAGCAACAGCAGGTGTAGGCTGATGGGAGTAATAGTCCCATCAGCTGCCAACTGCTCTCGCTGTTATCAGTTGAATATAACGCTCATCATTCTGCGCTGATCATCGGCAGAGCAGGGGAGAATGATGAGAGCTGTCTTCAGCACTCGGTGTCGGGGAACAGTGCTAACTGTACGCTGCTTCCTGGCACTGCTACGTTTGGTACTGATGACACACAGATGTCATCTGTGTGTCAGTGTGCACGTGTGCAGAATGTTTTGCGGCACGTGCTGCTGGTAAAAAGATAACATATCAGTGCATTTTGCCCACTGACACACGGTGCACTTGAATGGGTCTAGGTGTGTAAGTGTCTCCGGTACGTGTTAAAACTGTCACGATATGAACCGGACACACTGACGTCTAAAAGAGGCCTTACATGAACCTGTCATTCTCGGGTCAGGAGAGCTGCCAGCCATATAAATTGGACCAAGATTGGACTGATTGGACCAATCTAGGTCCGATTTATATGGCTGTCTAATTGCTCCCTAAGTCATATTCATAATGATCCCCGATTATGGATGCTCTTTATATTTTATGCATTTTAAGAATTTGTAGATGCAATAGAAAATTCACTGTAGCAGTAAATAAAGAGAAATCACAGTTTTGAGTGGGTTAAATTTAAATATCGTTGGTGAATATGCTACAGAACACTAGCTCCGATGCTTCGACACCTGCACATAGCCCGCGGAGATCCAGCACCATGCTTATTTATTTATACACTCAATGGTTGTATTCTCTCTGCAGTCGGTGAGGTAATGGCTCTCTATCTACATGCAGCAAATACATAGGTAGTATAATCACTGACCTGTTACCTCCCTTTGTTTTTCTCCCAATTCAGGAGCCACTACAGAATAACAATAGAACCCCCAGGCTGGGCATTAAGGAAAATTGCTGTTCTACACTGGCTGCTGAGGAGACACATTACTTGTACCATTCCTCACAGCTTACACAGTGCTTTACCATCTTTTTATATACACGGATACTGCACTAACAGACAGTGCAGAATATGGGTCACAGAGAAATCTGTATAAGTACAAAAATATTCCAGTAGACTTCTAAACAGGGAAAACTGTTTAATGATAACTTTTTAACAGGTTAATCTGAGTGAGCTAATGATAAAGACCATACAGCATATTAATTTATCATGGTTATAGAGGTTCCTTATCAGTGTGCAACAGCTACTTTTAGACTAAGTTCCCACCATGATGAGTATTTGGTGAGTTTTCAATGTGGTATATTTTCTGCAGTATTTCTGCAACAACTACCGTAGCTAAATTACTATAGATTACTTACTTATTTTTAAATTGTTTTTTTTTACATGCGTGTTTATCACGTTTTTATGCTGCAGTTTTGTCTCCTTTTGGTGCGTCATGCTTTAAATAAAGTTGCTCTGTTTTGGATTCTTCCTGGTTAACGTTCCTAACACTTCATTGGTAAAGACATGTGTGCATTACATGTTTTTTTTATGGCATTTCTGCTGTGAAAATGCACTAAAACACGTTTTTTAAACCTACGGATTGTCACAGCAGCCCTGTTTATTAGCATATTTACATACAAAAAATGAACATATCAATATAACATTGACAAATTAGGAACGGGGTCTATGGAAGCCGCGCACCAGCTTTGTTGCGCTATCAGCCGCACCTTAGGCCCTCAACCGAACCACACCAGTTCGAGGACCCCCCTGCTTATGCCCTCTACTGCACCACACCGGTTCGAAGACCCTACTGAATGGTGCCACCAATTAAATTGTCCCGCTGAGACCTCAGTCCAGTAGGGACCCCTTTTATTTAAATTATACTTTGACCACCAAATGAAGCAACAGAGGGGAGGGGTAGGTAACTGTCCCACCAAAGTGGGCCCCCTACTCCCCCCCTCTGCTACCATCACCTTGCTCTCCACAGACCCGTTCCTGCCAACAGCCATGACATACAATCAACCGAACAACCCCCCCCCACAGACCTCATAAGTCACCCTAAATAAAACCATAATTACCTTCTATCAGCTTACTGGGGTGGGTGGGTGCTACTCAGATGTACTAACAGACTGTCCCTGCCCCTTCCAATCACCCCTTATATACCTAGTCCCCTTCACCAATCAAATGGCCCCATTTGCACCCTCTTTTACTAACTCCCACCATAATTTGAACAGAAACCCCTCCTACCTTCTCTTATTCCACCTTTTTAGATCCTAATTCTAAACCCCTCCCCCCTTAAAACTCAATTTTAGCTTACTTCTTCTTAACCCCTATTAGGGCCTGGCATACATCCTGGTCGTGAGGCCCTCCCCTCTACAGCCTGTGGCTTGCAGTATGGGCCCCACTTTCTTCAGTTTTTTTCCACTATAAAGCCTCTTCATAATTTACAATAGAAGTCAAGGGAAAGTCTAAAAGAGTGTCAAAAGGGAACCTGGGTGACTTTTTAAGCAGGTTGGGATCATTTTTGTCTGAAAAATCGCTAGTGTTTTATTCATTTTTAAAGGAATTTAAAAAAACTTGACTAAATCTCCCACCAATAATTATTGAAAATGCTCCAGAAACATTTACAGAAAACACTCAAGAAAACTTAAACAAAATGCTTCAAGAAACATTTTATATTTAAACAAGAATCCGTCAAAACAAAAAATGAAAGTGTTTAATGAAGCAGTCTTCTGCTTGAAAAATGGATAGTTTTGACTGTCGGAAATAATGTATATGGTACGTTCACATTGTGTCTTTTTATGGTGGTCAACAACATTAATTTTCAAGTAGAAGACATTTCATGAATTGCTTCTTATCCATTGAATTTTGAAACCTAAGCCACATTTTGTTTTAGCTTCTTTTTGTGTTTTCCCAAGCACTTTTTTGAGTTTTTCTTTCACAGAGGCATTTTTCGTAGTTTTTTTTAGCATTATTTATTTGACTTTTTGTAGTTTTCTTCTGCACTGATTTTTAATCCATGAAACTGTAAGGTGGACACCTGGACCATGGGTACCTGCATGCCGGGTCTGGAGCTGAAAAGGCTGCATCCCCTGTTCCTGGGGGGAAGCCTGAGTGAGTCGGACCTTCCCCTATTGTCTGGGGGAAGCGCTAGTGAGGCAGACCTTCCTGCTGTCCCAGGAGGGCGGGGAGTGAGAGGAGAAAAGCGCGTGCAGTAGCGGGGGGCAAAAAAAGGAAAAGTGCGCACAGCAAGTGAGTTTGGCGTGAACGCAGAGCAGCATGCAGGGCAGTGAGCGGCGCGCTCTGCTTCCCCTTCCCTGACCACAAAGCACCAGCGCCACACTGACAGGGTCTCCCGATGTCTGCAGAGGGACCGCTGCACTGAGGAAAGATGGGAGTGCCACAGCAGCGGGGACCAGAAAGGGAGAGGAACGCGTAGAGTGTGCCCGGTGACTACAGAGAGAAGGTGCAGTGTGCCAGTGACTACCAGAGAAAAAGGCGCCGTATGCTCAGTGTCCGTGAGTGCTGCACACGAGCCACATAAGAAGGATCGCATACAGGACTGACACTTGTAGAGACTGCAGAGTCAGGTGTGGCTCTGGGAGCACCAGCATCGTGCATGCCAGTGTCCACCGTCGCCCGTCGCCAGCAGCGGGGACCAGAAAGGGAGAGGAACGTGTAGAGTGTGCCGGTGACTACAGAGAGAAGGTGCAGTGTGCCGGTGACTACCAGAGAGAAAGGCGCCGTACGCTCAGTGTCCGTGAGTACTGCACACGAGCCACATAAGAAGGACCGCATACGGGACTGACACTTGTAGAGACTGCAGAGCCAGGTGTGCGCAGTGACTACAGAGAGAAGGTGCAGTGTGCCGGTGACTACCAGAGAAAAAGGCGCTGTACGCTCAGCGTCCGTGAGTACTGCACACGAGCCACATAAGAAGGACCGCATACAGGACTAACACTTATAGAGACTGCAGAGCCAGGTGTGCGCAGTAGCAGCCAGGGAGAGAAGTGCTCCGCCCTGGGAGCACCAGCATCGTGCAGGCCAGCGTCCACCGTCGCCCGCAGCCAGCAGCGGGGACCAGAGAGGGAGAGGAACGCGTAGAATGTGCCCGGTGACTACAGAGAGAAGGTGCAGTGTGTCGGTGACTACCAGAGAAAAAGGCACCGTACGCTCAGTGTACGTGAGTACTGCACACGAGCCACATAAGAAGGACCGCATACGGGACTGACACTTGTGCCCTGAGTCCCTGACGTAATTGGTGAATATTTGCCCAGACACTTGTGCCCTTACTTCACCAGTGTATATTTGCAGAGCCACGTTGGGCTTGTACAAGACTGTGGCCCGTACCCTTGTTAGCCACTGCAGTATATGGACTAGGCCTAGTGGAAGGTACCGGAGACCAACGACTGTGGCCAGAAGATGGGGCATTGTTGCCCACAGGACCCAATTTGAAGAGACACCACGCCAGCCTTTGTCAGCGCTATTTACTTCATGGACTCAGGCACTATTGCCTTTTCTGACTTTCATCAGGACTGCCATTATTTGAACCATTATTTCTTTACCTCACCATGTCCTTTACTCTGTACTGTTTTTACCTTTATTAATCCATTGCCTCCCTGCATGGAGTATTCCCTGTTACTAAACCTGTTAACCCTTGCTCTGCCTCCTGTCCATCACTGCATCCCACGTACCTGCTCAGAAATCAATGAAGAAAATGTGTTTTGCAACAAAAACGCTCAATAATAATAATCTTTATTTATACAGCGCCAACATCTCCTGCAGCACTTTACAATGCAACAGTTCATATACAACAGTCATAACAAAGTTAACAATAATACAATAATTAATGCAAAGAAAATGATGTCCCTGCCCGTAAGAGCTTTCAATCTGCAATGAGGTGTGGGTGACAAAGTACAGGTGCTTATTTACAATGATGGTCCAGCCACCTTGAGGAGGTGGGGGTAGATAAAGGCTGCATGAGCTGGTCACCAGCCAATATTTGTGGTGCTTTTGGGAGCTATGGAGTTTGATGGAGGGTTATGATCAGAGAAGTAGAGGATTGATTATATATTAAAGGACTTTGATTAGGGAATGTGATAGGCCGCCCTAAACTGATGTATTTTTAGGGAGCACCTAAAACTGTGTAAGTTGTGGTTAGTCCTAATTTATTGGGGTAGAGCATTCCAGAGGATTGGGCAACTCAGTAGTAGTCATGGAGCCAGGAGTGGAAGATATGGATTTGTGCGGATGTTAGTCGAAGGTCGCTTGCGGAGTGTAACGAGCGGGTAGATAGATAAACAGAAATGAGGGAGGAGCTGTAGGGGGGTTCCACACTGTGGAGAGCTTTGTGGGTGAGAGCAAGCTGTTTAAATTGGATCCTGCAATGTATGGGCAGCCAGTGCAATGACTGGAAAAGAGTGGACGTGTCCAAGTACCAATTAGCCAGATAGATGACCCTGGCTGCTGCATTAAGGATGGTCTGGAGAGGTGAAGGTCGAGTGAGGGGAGGCCAATTAATAGAGTATTACAGTAATCAAGGCTAGAATGGACCAGGGCAACGGTGAGGGTTTTTGTTGTTTCCATAGTGAGAAAGGGGCGGATTCTAGAGATGTTCTTTAGGTGTAAGCGGCAAGAGCGGGCAAGAGATTGTATATAGAAGTTGAAGGAAAGATTGGTGTCAAACATAACACCCAGACAGCGCGCCTCTTGCATAGGTATTATTGTGGTGCCAGACACAGATAGGGAGATGTCAGCTTTACAGAGGTGAGTAGATGGCGGGAGCAGAAGAAATTCAATTTTGGAAAGATTAAGCATCAGATAGAGAGCGGGCATGATGTTGGAAACTGCGGACAAACAGTCACTGGTGTTCTGTAGTACAGCAGGAGTAAGGTCAAGGGACGACGAGTATAGTTGTGTGTTATCAGCATAAAGATGGTACTGAAGGCCAAATTTGCTGATGGTCTAGAGAGAGAAGAGAAGAGGACCCAAGCCTGAACCCTGAGGGACCCCAATGGTGAGAGGAAGAGGAGATGAAGTGGAGTCAGCGGTCAGAAAGATAGGAAGATAAACCGAAGAGGACAGTATCCTTTATGCCTATTGACTGGAGCAGAGAGAGTAGAAGATGGTGGTCAACAGTGTCGAAAGCTGCAGAGGCGTCAAGAAGAATAAGCAGAGAGTAGTCACTGTTACATTTTGCTGTCAAAAGATCATTGGTCACTTTGAGTGCATTTCTGTAGTATGTAGGGGGCAAAAACTGGACTGTAATGGATGTAGGAGAGAGTGAGTGGAGAGGTAACGGTAACGGGTAAGGCAGTAGTAGACCAGGTGCTCCAAGAGTTTAGAGATGAAGGGGAGAATGCAGACTGGTCTGTAGTTATTTCTGCAGGATAGGTCAAGAGAGGGTTCAAAAAGATGCCTAGTTGTCTTTGGAGAGTCATTTTAGCCTTCCCAATGACTTTTATAGCAAAGTCTTCCTAGTGGTAGACTCCAGAAGAAAGTATATGTCACCTATTTTAAATTCTTGCTGACTTTGAGAGCCTAAAGTGTTTAAAAGACATTCAGAGGCATGAACATGTAAGGAGGTGGACTGGACCGTGGGTACCTGCATGCCTGGTCCGGGACTGAAGGGGCTGCGTCCTCTGTTTCTGGGGGGAAGCGTGAGGGAGACAGACCTTCCCCTGCTGCAGGAGGGAAGGAGAAGAGACACGGGCTTCCTGCTGACAAGAGGGGGGCGGGGAGAGTCTAGGGAGAGCACACTGACACAAGGGTACAATAAGGAAAAGCACGCGCTGCCGCAGGAGTTGGCGCCAAGTAAGTGCAGCACGCAGAGCAGAGAAGAGCTCACCCTGCTTCCCCCTCAAGAGAGTGCTGGCCCTGTGACAGGCCATGCTGCTGCTGTCCAGAATAGGAGCTGTGGTGCTGGAGGAATTAGCCGTGCTAGCAGAGCGGAGTGTGCGGAGCTGTGCCAGCAGAGCGGAGCGTGCAGAGCTAAGCCAGGTGCTGTAGACTAGGAGACAGTGAGTACCGCACCTGCTCTGCCCAATAGTGACCGCATACTCAAAAGAGCCCTCCTGCTGAGGACGGAGACAGACCGACAGTACACGGTGAGTGCCATCTGTGTACATGTGGACCCGCCAGCCTCTGTGACCAGATGAGACTCCCTTGACAAGCCTGAGAATGTCGCTAGTGCATGCAGGCCCAGCGTGCTCAGTGACAAACCTGATCCCCTTAGAGTAGTAGCTGGACTGACCTAGGAGCGCGGCATTGTCCCTGCGGTGACACGTTCTGAGTGTGGACTTGTGACTAAGAGTGGTGAGAGCAGGACCCCCTCTCACTGCCCAGCATCCTGTTGTTTTCCCCAGAGGCCATTTCATCATCGTGGACAGAGACTTGAGAGACTGCATGTGCCGCTGTTGTCGGTGCCACCGTTGGAGCCCTGTATTTCCTCACAACTGAAGACTACAGTCCGATAAGTTTAACCTCTTTATTACTGAACTCTTGTTCGTCCCTCACCTACCCTGCCAACCTTCCAGTTCTGCACCATTCCTCACTGTCACCCTGCAATCCCTCACTCCTTGCATGGGGTAGATCCCCCCTGTAAATAAACCTGTTTAACCCTTGCTCTGCCTCCATGTGCGTGACTGCATCCCGCATTCCTGCAGGTTATTACAAACATGTGAACAGTAAGTTGTTTTCCATACAAATTAATAAGAACATTCTTTTGAGCAGACAAAATGGACCTTTGGGTAAGTTTACAATGAGCTGCAGATTTTTTATTGTAAGTGCCCATGCAATTTATTCTTATAAATAACGTAGGAGCACAAAGAGGCAGGTTAATTGAACAATCCGTGTTTGTTAATTTTTTGTATGCCTGATGATTACCTATTGTACCAGCCCCACAGCTTATTATTCTACAAAAAATTGAAGGACAAAATATGCAGGTTAATTGAGCACTCAAACAATGATTAATTATTTCCTCTCACCTTCGCCCAATTCTTTGGCAAAATGTCTGAACAAGAGACGTGAACTATAAAAGCGGGATTTGCCTCTGTTTCCATACAGACTCGAGAGGACAGCAACCTAGCAACCTGCTCATCACTGAACCCAAGGAAACAGTTTGAGAACCCAAGTTGGGACAATCTGGTCATCTGGCCACATACCTCAATGTACTCTGTCAGCTTCCTAAGCTTCCAGCTACCTCCTCCCTGTTGGTGACTGCTAAATGTGGGGTGCAACTTGTTGAAGCCCGGAAGCTGCAGATGTTCTAATTCCCAGCGAGCCATCTTAAAGGGAATCTGTCACCCCTTTTTTAAGATATCATTCAATTGTGTGTCACATAAGGATTCTCTTAGTACTATTGCTTCCCCCTGACCCCGCACCTTTCATACATAAATACCTTTTTCATATCAGTTAAGATGTATGTAAACTGCCACGGTCTAAACCGATGGGCGGGGCTTATTCAACTGCTCCCCCCTCCCTGTCTTGCTCTACGCAAGAAAAAATGCATAGAGCAAGACAGGGAGGGGGGTAGCAGGTGAATAAGCCCCGCCCATCAGACCGGACCACTGCAGTTTACATACATCTGAACCGATAAAAAAAAGGTATTTATGCATGAAAGGTGCGGGGTCAGGGTGAAGCAAAAGTACTAAGAGAATCCTTATGTGACACACAATTGAATTATATCATTATATGATATCTCAAAAAAGGGGTGACAGATTCCCTTTAAGGGTGAGACTGTCATTTACACCAGGGTTCCCCAACTCCAGTCCTCAAGGCCCACCAACAGATCATGTTTTCAGGATTTCCTTTGTATTGCACAGGTGAAGCAATTATCACCTGTGCAATACTACGGAAATCATGAAAACATGATCTGTTGGTGGGCCTTGAGGACTGGAGTTGGGGAACCCTGATTTACACCATCTTATATACTTGCTGGAAGTGTGTAGAGGTGTAGGGAAGGTGACCTGACGGACGGACGGACTAGTCTGAAGAAGAAGGAAAGGGATGCACAGTGTAGGTAGGTGTCAGTTATTACAGTGGGGAAACAGCTAGGAAAGTGTAGTGGACGTGCAGTACCTTGGGTGGACATTAGATGGCAGGGAGGAGTGTGAGCAAAGGACTTTACAGCAGCTTAGGGCTTTAGAAACCGTTGGTCATGGGGGGCGTGGTGACAGTTAGAGTGACAGTTTCAAGGAACCGGGAGAGCTATAAATATTGAGGGAGGGTTCCAGAAGGTTCCAGTCCCCAGGGGGAGCCTCAGTGACAGGAGGACTGCTACAGTCTGTGCGCTGTGAGGTGAATCCAGACCAGGGGGACTGAGGGGAGGAAACGTCAGGGGGGTGGTCCTGACAGGAAGATACCGCAGAAGAGACGAGGCAGTGAGTGCTACATACCGTATTGGACACGACAACTGACCAGTGAAAGCGCTGTTGGTTATTGGGCCTAGGGCGGCCACAGTGGCGGACCTGTCAGGAGCGTCAAACAGTAAAGGAGGGACGGTACGTATATGTACGTCCCTATTGTAAAAGGACGGTGTGTAAACGGCTCTAGAAACGGAGGGCCGATAAGTGAAGAAACGTGCGGTGTGCTGCGGAGGCCGTCAGGCGAACGGCAAGTGAAGAAATAAACTTGGACCTGTTGCACCCAGTACCTGCCTCCATCTTGTCTCTGTGTCATCTCTGCGCGGTAGTAAAGGAGGGACCACTCCCCCCCAGCTCGGCCCACACCACCTCTACATTTGGCGTAGTCGGCAGGATCGCCGCCGCTAATACATCATCTTCTGCGGCAGACCTGCCTCAAAGAATGGAAAAGGAATTGGACTGTGCTGCTTGGATTATTAATACCTGTGGATTACAATTGGCTTACCTGTGGATTACAAATTGGGAGCGCTGTGGTGACTCCGTGGTGCTGACCGAAGATTCGGGGCGGTATCAGGAGCTGCGCAAGATGGCGGCATTACTACAGCGCAGGGGAGAGGTCCGGGTGTTTTCAGTCGTGTTGAATGGACTGGGACCCCCTCCAACGTACCCCCGTTGACAGCAGTATGTGCCCGGAGGCCGACGTTTCCATATATTGGACCCTGACAGGTGGGTGGAGAGGCCTGCCAACGCCCCACCCCACAGAGGGAGTGACACCGAAGAAAAGCTTGGGAGCGGCTGTTTGGCGCCATTCGATTGCTGCCCACCGGACGGTATGAGATGCTGCGGGTGTCGGGGCATTGGCCGCCTAGAGTGGCAGTGGCGGCAGGAGAACGAGCTGAGACAGAAGACGTCATCTTCGGGTCCATGGGCAAGAAGAGGAGTCTGTGCGGAGCCCGTGCGGAGCCAGGAGGAGCAGCCGCCATTGATACCGGCGGAGAGTCTCCCCGCGGAGCCCCTGAGTCTGGAAGCTAGGCTCGCTGAGCAGCGAGCTGGAGAGTGGAGGCTGCGGGATGAGCCGTGCGGTGGTGTGACGGAGGCTGCGGCGCCGTGGAAGGTGAGAGTTCCCCCGGCCCTGCCGGCGGCTTCACAAGCGGCCCCTATCATTTTGTCACAACACGCAGCCTCCAGTGTACCGGAAGGCCCAGCTGCGGAGGGCCCTATACTAAACGCGGGGTTGAGCAAGGCCCCCGCTCCCGTCCCTGAGCTAACCCGCCCGGAGTCACCAGGGCGGGGCTTATTTACAGAAGGCGCGGTTGCGCTCCCTCGGCCGGGGCCAGCCTCATCACCCGAACCGGCCGTTACTCCGGCTCTGCTGGAAGTTGTGGATGCGGCCTACTCTGCGGCCGCGGTAATGCCAGTATTGGAACCGGCTGTGGTCTGTCTAACGGGCCCTGTGGACCAGCCCTCCGGAATCACGGCTGCTCCCATCCGCTACCTGGCCCCAGCGGCTGCTGGGCCACAGATATCATCGGCCGCCTCTGCCCCGCGCCCTTTCTCGGCAAGGTCCCGCCCACCGGACTCTGGGACTGGCGCGGTACCCTCCGCTTGGGTTGCGGAGGTGGTAAAACAAAAGAAGGTTCGAGAGCAGGAGGTATGGAGCCTGCTTCATTCAAAAGGGGAGGCTGGCATGGCGGTGGAAAGATCCCGGGGGCGGTTGGTGTACACCAATGTGGATCGGGGGTATGGTTTCATACGTGATCAGACTGGTCAGAAGGTATACGTGAACGTAGCCTCCATACGCCACGGCCGTGCCCTGGAAATAGGGGACTTTGTCTCTTATTATAAAGAATACTGCCCCCGCGGGTATTATGCGGTGGCAGTACTGGCGGTACCCGAGGAACGTGAACCCCCGTAAAGAGGACTGTATTGGACACTCCCTTCTCCCCAGGAGTTCCACAGCTGTGGGCCCCTTGCTACCGGCCATCAGGAGATGGCCTGGACTGTCAGAGTCTGAAAGAACAGTTCTAGTTTAAAAAAAAAAAAATGTTTTATGTGATTAAGCTGTTTTTTTTTTTAAGAATGTTCCTCTTATAGGATGTTAGTTACTGATTTGGAAACTTGACAGAACGGGGATACGAAGACAAGAGGGAGTGTCCATGTCCAAGGAAGGGGGAGGGAAAAGGAGTACTGGCGATGTTTATTGTTGAATGTTGAGTTTTAAAGCAAAAGAAAATGAAAAAAAAATTATTATAAAAATGGGTACTTGTGATATTGTAAAGTTGTTTTGGTGTACAATATGCACAAGTAAAATGCAACAGGTCCGGGTAAGGGAAGGTCTGCGGGACCAAAGGAAAGTGTGAGATCCGGTAGGGATCTAAGAGTTGAGGAGGTCTGGGAGACCGGGACGCCAACCATGACATGAAATTGAAAGAAGGGAAAATTAGTTGGAAGACGTGAGAGAGACAGCCGTCCTAGGTCAGGTCCCCAACACCACGGACACCCCTGAAAGAGGAAGGCGGGCGCTGGTAATGATCTGGAAGGTAAGAGACCTCGATCATGGCGTACCAAATAGTGAAAGGTAACAGAAGGGGAGAGTAGGGGAAAGATACACGCCGTAGAGAGAATACGGGTGTACCTTGCCCAATGTGAAAGACGTTGTCATATGGCGTGCACGCTGGTGAGTAGCAGTAGGCTGCTCAGAGCATAGTGCTCCCAGTATGGTTCGGCCCCCGCAGATAGTGGGTTTGGCTCAACAGCTGGTCCGACAACAGGATGTAGGTGTAGCTTCAGAACGACGAAGGCAGGGATGACGATTGTCGAGGATGACAATGGACAAAGGAAGGGGGAGTGTAGGGAAGGTGACCTGACGGACGGACGGACTAGTCTGAAGAAGAAGGAAAGGGATGCACAGTGTAGGTAGGTGTCAGTTATTACAGTGGGGAAACAGCTAGGAAAGTGTAGTGGACGTGCAGTACCTTGGGTGGACATTAGATGGCAGGGAGGAGTGTGAGCAAAGGACTTTACAGCAGCTTAGGGCTTTAGAAACCGTTGGACATGGGGGGCGTGGTGACAGTTAGAGTGACAGTTTCAAGGAATCGGGAGAGCTATAAATATTGAGGGAGGGTTCCAGAAGGTTCCAGTCCCCAGGGGGAGCCTCAGTGACAGGAGGACTGCTACAGTCTGTGCGCTGTGAGGTGAATCCAGACCAGGGGGACTGAGGGGAGGAAACGTCAGGGGGGTGGTCCTGACAGGAAGATACCGCAGAAGAGACGAGGCAGTGAGTGCTATATACCATATTGGACACGACGACTGACCAGTGAAAGCGCTGTTGGTTATTGGGCCTAGGGTGGCCACAGTGGCGGACCTGTCAGGAGCATCAAACAGTAAAGGAGGGACGGTACGTATATGTACGTCCCTATTGTAAAAGGACGGTGTGTAAACGGCTCTAGAAACGGAGGGCCGATAAGTGAAGAAACGTGCGGTGTGCTGCGGAGGCCGTCAGGCGGACGGCAAGTGAAGAAATAAACTTGGACCTGTTGCACCAGTACCTGCCTCCATCTTGTCTCTGTGTCATCTCTGCGCGGTAGTAAAGGAGGGACCACACCCCCCCAGCTCGGCCCACACCACCTCTACATTTAATGTAGAGTATAAGGGCCGAGCTGGGGGGGTGGTCCCTCTTCTTACCGCGCAGAGACAAAACAGAGACAAGATGGAGGCAGGTACTGGGTACAACAGGTCCAAGTTTATTTCTGAGCGCCGTCCGTCTGACGGCCCTCGCAACACATCGCCATATCGCTCTCTCTCGGCCCTCGGCATCCAGAGCCACTTCACGACACAGCACAGTACCTCACTCATGGCCCTCTATATCCAGAGCCGCTTCACACACCGTGTTTCTCGCCGGGGACGTATATATACGTCCTGTCCTTTCTCCTTTCCTGACGTAGTTACAGCTTCCGACACTGTGGCTGCCCTAAGCCAAACCACCAACAGTCCGTTCACTGGTCAGACGTCGTACTCTACACGGTGTGCCTATTCCCTTTTAACTCGTCTCTGTTGCGGTGTATCTGTCAGGACCACCCCCCTCTTGTTCTCTCTCCTCAGTCCCCCTGGTCTGGATTCACCTCACAGCGCACAGACTGTAGCAGTCCTCCTGTCACTGAGACTCCCCCTGGGGACTGGAACCTTCTGGAACCCTCCCTCAGTATTTATAACTAACCCGGTTCCTTGAAACTGTCACTCCAACCACGCCCCCCATGACCAACGGTTTCTAAAGCCCTAAGCTGCTGTCAAGTCCTTTGCTCACACTCCTCCCTGCCATCTAATGGTCAACCCAAGGTACTGCACGTCCACTACACTTTCCTAGCTGTTTCCCCACTGTACACCTACCTACACTGTGCATCCCTTTCCTTCTTCACTCTGACTAGTCCGTCCGTCCGTCAGGTCACCTTCCTTACACTCTCCCTTCCTTTGTCCATTGTCGTCCTCGACAATCGTCATCCCTGCCTTCGTCGTTCTGAAGCTACTCCTACATTCTGTTGTCGGACCAGCTGTTGAGCCAAACCCACTATCTGCGGGGGCCGAACCATACTGGGAGCACTATGCTCTGAGCAGCCTACTGCTACTCACCAGCGCGCACGCCACATGACAACGTCTTTCAAATTGGGCTAGGTACACCCACATTCTCTCTATGGCGTGTACCTTCCCCTACTCTCCCCTACTGTCACCTTCCACTATTCGGTACGCCATGATCGAGGTCTCTTACCTTCCAGATCATTACCAGCGCCCGCCTTCCTCTTTCAGGGGTGTCCGTGGTGTTGGGGACCTGACCTAGGACGGCTGTCTCTCTCACGTCTTCCATTTCTGTATCTTTCTCTCAATAACGGGTCATGGTCGGCGTCCCGGTCTCCCAGACCTCCTCAACTCTTAGATCCCTACCGGATCTCACACTTTCCTTTGGTCCCGCAGACCTTCCCTTACCCGGACCTGTTGCATTTTTACTTGTGCATATTGTACACCAAAACAACTTTACAATATCACAAGTACCCATTTTTATAAAAAAATTTTTCATTTTCTCTTGCTTTTAAAACCAAAATATAACATAACATTGCATGTCTTCTTTCCTCCTCCCCCCTTCCTTGGACCTGGACACTCCTCCGCTTTCCGTATCCCCGTTCTGTCAGGTAAACATATTTTCATATATAAAGAACATAGAAAGAAGAAAGAAAGAGAGAGAGAAAATAGTTGCATCAGTTAAACAACAACAAAACTTTTTTTCTAATTACAACTGTCCTTATAATCTGCACAACGGTGCATCGAACTCCTGACAGTCTATACCACTCTCAATGGACAGAGGTGAGGGCTCCACAGCCGTGGAGCCCCCGGGGATACTGAGGGTGTCCATTCAAGTCCTCTTCTTTTCCATGACGGCCTCTCCTTGAGTGTGGAGCAGGTTCCACACTTCCTGCTCCCGGGCCTTTTTCTTCCTGATCACCTCCGCTTCCCACACGGAGGGAACAGCACGGGCCCTGGAGTACGGTGGGCGGGACTCCACTGAAAAAGGACGCAAGACAGAAACGGCCGAAGATTTCTGTGGCCCAGCAGCCACTGGGGTCAGGTGGCAAATGGGGACAACCGGGTCCTCGGGGGCTGGAATCACAGGGCCCGCTAAGTCGGTCGCAGCCGACTCCAGCAGCGGCATAACCGCGGCCTCAGGACAGGCCGCATCCACTACTTCCAACGCAGCCGGAGTAACGGCCGATTTCAACGATGCAGCTGCTATTAGCAGGGGAAGCACAGCAGCGTCTTCTTTGGGTGAGCTCTGCACTGGTGACTCCGGGCGGGGTAGTTCGGGGACATGAGCGGGGGCCTCGCTCAGTTCTGCATACACCACAGGGCCCGATGTAACTAGGCCTTCCGGTGCGCAGGGGGCCGCGTGCTGCGGCAGAATGGTGGGGGCCGCTTGCGGAGGCACTGGTGGGGCCGGGGGTACTCTCATCTTCCCCGGCGCTGCGGCCTCCGTCACACCATCACGCGGCTTCCCCCGCAGCCTCCGTTCCTCACTCCACTGTCCTGCGGGCCTTTCCTCCAGACTCGGGGGCTCCGCGGAAAAGTCCTCTGCCGGTATTGGTGGTGGCCGTTCTCACTGACTCCGCTCAGGCTCCGCTCCCCGGCTTAGCATCCCGCTGCCTGCCCGTGGTTCTGAAGATGACTTCTGGTGCAGCTCCATCTCTTGCCGCCATTGCCACTCTAGGCGGCCGATGCCCCGACACACGCAGCGTCTCATACCGTCCGTTGGGCAGCACTCGAATGGCATCAGACAGCCGCAGCCAAGTTTTTCTTCTGTGCCACTCCCTCTGTGAGGTGAGGCGTCGGCAGGCCTCTCCACCCTCCTGTCAGGGTCCAATATATGAAGCGTCGATCTCCAGGCACATACTGCTTCCTTTTGGGGTACGTTGGAGGGGGTCCCAGTCCATTCTGAACAACTGCAAACACCCGGACCTCTCCTCTGCGCTGAAGCAACACCGCCATACTGCACAGTACCTGGTACCGCCCCGGATCCTCTGCTGGCCACACAGATCCGCCACAGCGCTCCCCATTTGTATTCCACAGGTAGGTAATTTGTAATCCACAGGTAATTGTAATGCAAACAGAGTAGTCCAAGTCCTTTTCCATTCTTTAAGGCAGGCCTGCCGCAGAAGATGATGTATTAGCGGCGGCGATCCTGCCGACTACGCCAAATGTAGAGTATAAGGGCCGAGCGGGGGGGGTGGTCCCTCTTCTTAACGCGCAGAGACGAAACAGAGACAAGATGGAGGCAGGTACTAGGTACAACAGGTCCAACTTTATTTCTGAGCGCCGTCCGTCTGACGGCCCTCGCAACACATCGCCATATCGCTCTCTCTCGGCCCTCTGCATCCAGAGCCGCTTCACGACACAGCACAGTACCTCACTCATGGCCCTCTATATCCAGAGCCGCTTCACACACCGTGTTTCTAACCGGGGACGTATATATACGTCCTGTCCTTTCTCCTTTCCTGACGTAGTTACAGCTTCCGACACTGTGGCTGCCCTAAGCCAAACCACCAACAGTCCGTTCACTGGTCAGACGTCGTACTCTACACGGTGTGCCTATTCCCTTTTAACTCGTCTCTGTTGCAGTGTATCTGTCAGGACCACCCCCCTGTTGTTCTCTCTCCTCAGTCCCCCTGGTCTGGATTCACCTCACAGCGCACAGACTTTCGCAGTCCTCCTGTCACTGAGGCTCCCCCTGGGGACTGGAACCCTCCCTCAGTATTTATAGCTAACCCGGTTCCTTGAAACTGTCACTCCAACCACGCCCCCCATGACCAACGGTTTCTAAAGCCCTAAGCTGCTGTCAAGTCCTTTGCTCACACTCCTCCCTGCCATCTAATGGTCAACCCAAGGTACGGAGTGTAGGGAAGGTGACCTGACGGACGGACGGACTAGTCAGAGTGAAGAAGGAAAGGTTTGCACAGCGTGGGTAGGTGTCAGGTATTACAGTGGGAAAACAGCTAGGAAAGTGTAGTGGACGTGCAGTACCTTGGGTTGACCATTAGATGGCAGGGAGGAGTGTGAGCGAAGGACTTGACAACAGCTTAGGGCTTTAGAAACCGTTGGTCATGGGGGGCGGAGTGACAGTTTCAAGGGAACGGGAGAGCTATAAATACTGAGGGAGGGTTCCAGAAGGTTCCAGTCCCCAGGGGGAGCTCCAGTGACAGGAGGACTGCTACAGTCTGTGCGCTGTGAGGTGAATCCAGACCAGGGGGACTGAGGAGAGAGAACGTCAGGGGGGTGGTCCTGACAGGAAAGTACCGCAAAAAGGACGAGACAGAGGTGAAACATACCGTGTGGAAGAAGACGTCTGACCAGTAAAATTACTGTTGGTGTACGGGCCTAAGGCGGCCACAGTGACGGACCTGTCAGCAGCGTCATCAAGTGAGGTAGGGACGGTACGTGCATGTACGTCCCTGGTGCTAAGGTACGGTGTGTAAAGCGGGCCAAGAAACGGAGGCTCAGGAGAGTGAAGTGAATTGAAGTGAAGTGTGGTGTACTTCAGAGGCCGTCAGGCGGACGGCAAGCGAATAAACCTGGACCTGTTGTACCCGAATGTTGCCTCCAATTGTCTCTGTACGTCTCTGCGCGGTATAACGAGGGATCACCCCCCCTAGTCCGGCCCCACCGACCCTACATTGCAATACTACAGAAATCCTGAAAACATGATCTGTTGGTGGGCCTTGAGGACTGGAGTTGGGGAACCCTGATTTACACCATCTTATATACTTGCTGGAAGTGTGTAGAGGTGCTAGGCCAGGTTGGGGGGTGGTCCCTCTGGATACCGCGAAGTGACATACAGACACAAGATAAGGCAGGTTTCGGGTACAACAGGTCCAAGTTTATTCTCTTGCCGTCCGCCTGACGGCCTTGGAAGTACACCGCACTTCAATTCACCAATTCACTTCACTTCACTTGTCGGCCCTCCGCTTCCAGGGCCACTTCCCGCACACCGTACTTTACACCGGGGACGTACATATACGCACGGTCCCCTTTTCACTCTTCGACGCTCCTGTCAGATCCGTCACTGTGGCCGCCTTAGGCCCGTAAACCAACAGTACTTTTACTGATCAGTCGTCTCTCAATACGGTATGCTTTAGCTCAGTGCCTCGTCTATACTGCGGTACTCTTGTGTCAGGACCACCCCCCTGACTTTCTCTCTCCTCAGTCCCCCTGGTTTGGTTTTCCTCACAGTGCACGAACTGTCGTAGTCCTCCTGTCACTTGAGCTCCCCCTGGGGACTGGAACTTTCTGGAACCCTCCTTCAAATTTATATTTTTCCCGGTTCCCTATAACTCCGCCCCCATGACCAACGGTTTCTTAAGCCCTAAGCTGATGTCAAGTCCTATGCTCACACTCCTCCCTGCCCTCTAATGGTCAACCCAAGGTACTGCACGTCCACTACACTTTCCTAGCTGTTTCCCCACTGTAATAACTGACACCTGTCTAAACTGTGCAAACCTTCCTTTCTCTATTCTGACAAGTCCGTCCATACGTCAGGTCACCTTCCCTACACTCCCTCTTCCTTTGTCTATTGTCGTCCTCGACAATCGTAATCCCTGCCTTCGTCGTTCTGAAGCTTCACCTACACTCTGTTGTCGGACCAGTTGTTGGGCCAAATCCACTACCCGCAGGGGCCGAACCATACTGGGAGCACCATGCTCTGAGCAGCCTACTGCTACTCACCAGCGCGCACGCCACATGGCAACATCTTTCAAATTGGGCTAGGTACACCCATATTGTCTCTATGGCGTGTGCCTTCCCCTACTCTCCCCTTGTGTCACCTTCCACTGTCCGGTACACCATGATCGAGGCCTCACACCTACCAGATCATTGCCGGCGTCCACCTTCCTCCTTCAGGGGTGTCCGTGGTGTCGGGAACCTGACCTAGGACGGCTGTCTTTCTCACGTCTTCCATCTCTTTTACCTTTCTTTCAGTTACATGTCATGGTCGGCATCTCGGTCTCCCAGACCTTCTCCACACATGGACCCCTTTCGGATCTCACACTTCCCTTTGGTCCCTCAGACCTTCTCTTACCCGGACCTGTTGCATTTACTTGTGCATATTATACAACAAAACAACTTTACAATATCATAAGTACCCCATTTTTTATATTTTTTTTTTCATTTTCCTTTGCTTTTAAAACCAACATATAACAACATAACATTGCATATCTTCTTTCCCCTCCCCCTTCCTTGGACATGGACACTCCCTCTATTCTTCGTATCCCCGCTCTGTCAGGCAAACAAATTTACGAATACTCTCCTTTAAAAGGAACATAGACAAAAGAAAGGAAGAAGAAGGAAATAGTAACAACAGTTAAACCACAACAACAAAAAACATTTTGTTTTTTGTTTTTTTTTAAACATAACTGTCCATATGACCTGCACAATGGTGCATCGAACTCCCGACAGTCTAACCCACTTTTAGTGATCAGAAGTGAGGGGCTCCACAACCGTGGAGCTCCTGGGATACCGAGGGTGTCCACACAAGTCCTCTTTACAGGGGTTGTCATCCTTCGGGCTTTGCAAGTACGGCCACCGCATAATAACCATGGGGACAGTACTCTTTGTAGTATGATACTAAGTCTCCTTCTTCCAGAGCCCAACCGTGGCGAATGGAAGTCACGTTTACATAAACTTTCTGGCCAGTCTCATCCCGAATAAAGCCGTGTCCTTTGGCGATGTTGGTATACACCAGCCGTCCCATAGATCTCTTAGCCGCCATACCTGCCTCTCCCTTTGCATGGAGCAGGTTCCATATCTCCTGCTCCCAGGCCTTCTTTTTCTTAATAACCTCCGCGACCCAGACTGAGGGTACAGCGCAGGCGCTGGAGTCCGGTGGGCGAGTCCTCACCGAAGAAGAGATCGGAGCAGAGGCGGCCGATGATGTAAGCGGCCCAGCAGCCGCTGGGGCCGGGTGGAGGATGGGAGTGGCCATGTTCTTAGGAGATTGAGCCACAGGGCCTGTCACACAGGCCGCAGTCAATTTCAGTGCCGGCATAGCAGCCGCAGGGTAGGCCGCACCTGCAATTTCATCTGGAGCCGGGGCAGCGGCCGCCTTTGAAGATGCGGTCGCTAGCGGCAGAGGGGATGCAACAGCGTCTTCTACGGTCAGACTCCGCAGCGGCGACACCGGGCGTGGCGCCACCGGGTGGAGTGGTTCAGGACCAGGAGCGGAGGCCCTGCTCAGTTCTGCGTATGCAGTTATGCCTCCTTGGCCGGGCTCTCGGGGACATAAGATGCCGCGTGCTGTGGCTGAATGGTGGGGGCCGCTTGCGGAGCCACTGTCGGGGCCAGGGGAACTCTCACCTTCCCCGGCGCCGTGGCCTCTGTCACGTCGTCACGCGGCTCTTCACCCTGCCATCCGACGGGGCTAGCCTCCAGGCTCAGGGGCTCTGCAGGGAGGCTCTCCGCTGGTAACTTCAGCAGCCGTTCCCGCTGGTTCCGCACAGGCTCCACTTCTCCAATCAACAGCCAGCTGCCTGCCCGTGGCTCTGAGGGGGATGTTTTCTGGCGGAGCTCGACCTCCCGCCGCCATCGCCACTCCAGGCACCCAATGCCGCAACACCCACAGCGTCTCATACCGTCCGTTGGGCAGCAGTCGAATGGCGCCAAGCAGCCGCAGCCAAGCTTTTCCTCTGTGCCACTCCCTCTGCTGGGTGGGGCGATGGCAGGCCTTTCCACCCATCTACCAGGGTCCAGTCTATGGGAACGTCGGCCTCCGGGTACATACCACTTCTCCCTGGGGTACGTTGGTGGGGGTCCCAGTCCATTCAGAACAACTGCAAACACCTGGACCTCTCCTCTGCACTGAAGCAACACGTCCATGCTGCACAGCACCTGGTACCACCCCGGATCCTCTGCTGGCAACGCGGATCCGCCACAGCGTTCCCAATTTGTACTCCACAGGTGGGTATTTTGTAATCCACAGGTGTTTGTAATCCAAGCAGTGTAGCCCAAGTCTTTCTCCATTCTTTAAGGCAGGCCTGCCGCAGAAAACGACGTATTAGCAGCGGCGATCCTGCCGACTACGCCAAATATAGAGGTGCTAGGCCAGGCTGGGGGGTGGTCCCTCTGGATCTGGATACCACGCAGTGACGTACAGACACAAGATGAGGCAGGTTTCGGGTGCAACAGGTCCAAGTTTATTCTCTTGCCGTCCGCCTGACGGCCTTGGAAGTACACCGCACTTCAATTCACCAATTCACTTCACTTCACTTGTTGGCCCTCCGTTTCCAGGGCCGCTTCCCACACACTGTACTTTACATCGGGGACGTACATATACGCACCGTCCCCTCTTCACTCTTCGACGCTCCTGTCAGATCCGTCACTGTGGCCGCCTTAGGCCCGTAAACCAACAGTACTTTTACTGATCAATCATCTCTCTCTCAATACGGTATGCTTTACCTCAGTGCCTCGTCTATACTGCGGTACTCTTGTGTCAGGACCACCCCCCTGACTTTCTCTCTCCTCAGTCCCCCTGGTTTGGTTTTCCTCACAGTGCACGAACTGTCGTAGTCCTCCTATCACTTGGGCTCCCCCTGGGGCCTGGAACTTTCTGGAACCCTCCTTCAAATTTATATCTTTCCGCCCCCCATAACCAACGGTTTCTTAAGCCCTAAGCTGATGTCAAGTCCTATGCTCACACTCCTCCCTGCCCTCTAATGGTCAACCCAAGGTACTGCACGTCCACTACACTTTCCTAGCTGTTTCCCCACTGTAATAACTGACACCTGTCTAAACTGTGCAAACCTTCCTTTCTCTATTCTGACAAGTCCGTCCGTCCGTCAGGTCACCTTCCCTACAAGTGTACTACATGTTATTGACTGTTTGTATTCCAATAAAGTATAACACCATTATGTTATCCTCTCCCTGTGTTGTCTGAGTAGTATTTTGTTAATAATTTGGGGAGACCCTCCCAAAAATCACTCTCTATTAAACCATAAAATTTAACTTTTAATGAATAGATGTTTAAAATACTAAGGGTATTTAAAAGTTGTCCCTGATCTGCCTCTTAATTAAGTTTTTCTTTCTGCAAAATAAACAGTAAGACCTGCGCTAAAAGTGTTAAATCGAGGCTACAAAGGTAAACAAATGATAGTCAAAGGCACCCCCCAAGTAAACAAACACCAGTTCAACAAAAGAGCAAGCTCCAAATGCAATGGATAGTTGCACATAAAACAGTAATCATTAAATACTCGTCCTCAAGGGAACAGGCATGCACTCAACAGAGAAACGATGATGATGATGATAATGAAAGCAAAGGCTGAGCATGTCCCGGAATGAACAGGGACATAAATTACAAAAACAGCAGGAGTTGCATACCAGCAAAGGTGACTGGAGCACAATGCAGGGTGATAATGTGCTAGGAAGTCCATGCACAAACGGCGTGCTGCCAAGATAAGAAGCGTTTGCACAGGCACAGGGGAGGGCAGGAGATGAAAGGAGTGGGAAGGGAAAGCCCCGGCCGGTGGCGTCCCTAGAAACCCACTTAAGAACAGCTGCCCGAGAGTACCCGGGCGTGTGACGTCACAGCCTGTACAGGGCAGTGTGCAGGCCAAAAAGCAAACCAACGCGTTTCGAAGGTGCAAACTGCCTTCTTCCCTGATGAAGAAGGCAGTTTGCACCTTCGAAACGCGTTGGTTTGCTTTTTGGCCTGCACACTGCCCTGTACAGGCTGTGACTTCACACGCCCGGGTACTCTCGGGCAGCTGTTCTTAAGTGGGTTTCTAGGGACGCCACCGGCCGGGGCTTTCCCTTCCCACTCCTTTCATCTCCTGCCCTCCCCTGTGCCTGTGCAAACGCTTCTTATCTTGGCAGCACGCCGTTTGTGCATGGACTTCCTAGCACATTATCACCCTGCATTGTGCTCCCGTCACCTTTGCTGGTATGCAACTCCTGCTGTTTTTGTAATTTATGTCCCTGTTCATTCCGGGACATGCTCAGCCTTTGCTTTCATTATTATCATCATCATCGTTTCTCTGGTGAGTGCATGCCTGTTCCCTTGAGGACGAGTATTTAATGATTACTGTTTTATGTGCAACTATCCATTGCATTTGGAGCTTGCACTTTTGTTGAACTGGTGTTTGTTTACTTGGGGGGTGCCTTTGACTATCATTTGTTTACCTTTGTAGCCTCGATTTAACCCTTTTAGCGCAGGTCTTCCTGTTTATTTTGCATTTGTTTTCTAACTGTGGGCTGACACCGACCTGCACTAGACCTGGCAGCTGGGGAATCACTAGTGTTGATTGCTTGGTAAGCGCTTGTGTGATTTGTTGTTTAATTTTTTCTTTCTAATTTTGTTTAGGAGTATACTTTAGATGACAAGCCAAAATGCCTACACTTATTGGCAGAATAGGAAAGACAAAATTATAGCACTTGCCCACCCATCATTTTTCACTGCATATCCGTCGTCATCAGGGGATGGGACATTGGCATGATACAGTGCTGTGCAAATTAATTGGGACAAAGCATTTTTTTAAGTAAAATCATAAGTTGATTACCAGTCAGTGATTCAAACCAGTTTTAACTGCTTTGAACAGGCACTCACTCACACCTGTTCAAAGCAGTTAAAACTTGTTTGAATAACTGACTGGTAACCAACTTACGATTTTACTTAAAAAAATGCTTTGTCCCAATTAATTTGCACAGCACTGTACATATATTGAACGTGTGAATGTAGCCTAAGACTATGTTCACACATTTCTAAATCATGGAAAACCACATGGTATTTGCAAAGATTTCAGAAAGTCAAACTGAAAAAGCAAGGTGCTTTTACTGCAATCTCACAATGTGTAACTACAGCCCAAATGCTTCCTTTATATTTTTCATTCCACTTGTCTCAAAAACTTCAGAAGCCGTTTTAAGGCTTTGGACATTAACCCCTTCACTACCAAGGGTGGTTTGCACGTTAACTCCCGGGCCAATTTTTACAATTCTGACCACTGTCCCTTTATGAGGTCATAACTCTGAAACGCTTCCATGGATCCCGGTGATTCTGACACTGTTTTCTCGTGACATATTGTACTTTATGTTAGTGGTAAAATGTCATTCAAATAACTTGGTTTATTTGTGAAAAAAACGGAAAATTGACGAAAATTTTGAAAATTTCGCAATTTTCCATCTTTGAATTTTTATGCCCTTAAATCACAGCGATACGGCACACAAAAAACTTAATAAATAACATTTCCCACATGTTTACTTTACATCAGCACAATTTTGGAACCAAAATATAAGGGTTAAAAATTGACCAGCGATTTCTCATTTTTGCAACACCATTTTATTTTTAGGGACCACATCACATTTGAAGCCACTTTGAGGGGTCTATATGATAGAAAATACCCAAAAGTGACACCATTCTAAAAACTGCACCCCTTATGGTGCTTAAAACCACATTCAAGAAGTTTATTAACCCTTTAGGTGCGTCACAGTAATTTTTTGAATATTTAAAAAAAAAATGAACATTTAACTTTTTTTTACAAAAAAAATACTTCAGGTTCAATTTTCTTTATTTTACCAAGGGTAACAGGAAAAGTTGGACTGCAAAAGTTAATGTGCAATTTGTCCTGAGTACGCTGATACCTGATATGTGGGGGGAACCACTGTTTCGGCTCATGGCAGACCTCAGTAGGGAAGGAGCGCCGTTTGACTTTTTCAATGCAAAATTGGCTGGAATTCAGATCGGACGCCATGTCGCGTTTGGAGAGCCCCTGATGTACCTAAACAGTGGAAACCCCCCCAAGTGACCCCATTTTGGAAACTAGACCCCCCAAGGAACTTATCTAGATATGTGGTGAGAACTTTGAATCCACAAGGGCTTCACAGAAGTTTATAACGTACAGTGGTACAATTAAAAAATCATATTTTTTTCCACAAAAATGATCTTTTCACCCCCAATTTTTATTTTTCCAAGGGTGACAGGACCCTAAAAGTTATTGTGCAATTTGTCCTGAGTACGCTGATACCCCATATGTGGGTGTAAATGACTATTTGGGCGCATAGCAGAGCTCGGAAGGGAAGCAGCGCCATTTGACGTTTTTTGCTAGAATTGAGATCGGACACCATGTCGCGATTGGAAAACCCTGATGTACCAAAACAGTGGAAACCCCCCACAAATGACACCATTTTGGAATCTAGACCCCCCAAGGAACTTATCTAGATATGTGGTGAGCACTTTGAACCCTCAAGGGCTTCACAGAAGTTTATAACATACAGCCGTACAATTAAAAAATCATATTTTTTCCACAAAAATGATCTTTTCACCCTCAATTCTTATTTTTTCAAGAGTAACAGGACCCTAAAAGATATTGTGCAATTTATCCTGAGTGCGCTGATACCCCACATGTGGGGGTAAACCACTATTTGGGCGCATGGCAGAGCTCGGAAGGGAAGCAGCACCATTTGACGTTTTTGGCTGGAATTGAGATCGGACACCATGTCGCGTTTGGAAAGCCCCTGATATGCCAAAACAGTAGAAACCCCCCACAAATGACACCATTTGGAAACTAGACCCCCCAAGGAACTTATCTAGATGTGTGGTGAGCACTTTGAACCCCCCAGTGCTTCACAGAAGTTTATAACGCCCGGGCGTGAAAATAAAAAAATCGTATTTTTTCCACAAGCATCATCTTTTAGTCCCCAATTTTTTTATTTTCCCAAGGGTAACAGGAGAAAATGGACCCCAAAAGTTGTTGTCCAATTTGTCCTGAGTACGCTGATACCTCATATGTGGGAGAAACCTACTGTATGGGCACACGTCGGGGCTCGGAAGGGAAGTAGTGACATTTTGGAATGCAGACTTTGATGGATTGGTCTGCGGGTGTCATGTGCGTTTGGAGAGCCCCTGATGTACCTAAACTATTGAAACTCCCCACAAGTGACCCCATTTTGGAAACTAGACCCCCCACGGAACTTATCTAGATGTGTGGTGAGCACTTTGAACCCCCAAGTGCTTCACAGAAGTTTATAACGCCTGGGCGTGAAAATAAAAAAATCATTTTTTTCCACAAAAAAGATATTTTTGCCCCCAATTTTTTATTTTCCTAAGGGTAACAGGAGAAATTGGACCCCAAAAGTTGTTTCGTAATTTGTCCTGAGTAGGCTGATACCCCATATGTGGGGGTAAAACACTGTTTGGGCACATGGCAGAGCTTGGAAGGGAAGTACCACCATTTGACTTTTTCAACGCAGAATTGGCTGGAATTGAGATCAGACGCCATGTTGCATTTGGAGAGCACCTGATGTGCCCAAACAGTGGAAACCCCACAATTATAACTCCAACCCTAACCCCAACACACACCTAGCCCTAACCCTAGCCCTAACCCTAGCCCTAACCCTAACCCTAGCCCTAACCCTAGCCCTAGCCCTAACCCTAACCCTAATGGGAAAATGGAAATAAATACATTTTCTTTTAGTTTTATTATTTTTCCCTAACTAAGGGGGTGATAACGGGGGGTTTGATTTACTATTTATAGCGGGTTTTTATGTCTGGCAGCTGTCGCACGCTAAAAGACACTTTTTCTTGTAAAAATAGTTTTTGCTTCACCACATATTGTGAGCTATAATTTTTCCGTATTTTGACCCACTGAGTCATGTGAGGTCTTATTTTTTGCGGGACGAGTTGACGTTTTTATTGGTACCATTTTCGGGCACGTGACATTTTTTGATCGCTTTTTATTCCGATTTTTGGGACGCAGAATGAACTAAAACCAGCATTTCATGAATTTCTTTTGGGGGGTGCGTTTACACCGTTCCGCGTGCGGTAAAATTGATAAAGCGTTTTTATTCTTCGGGTCAGTACGGTTACAGGGATACCTCATTTAGGTCTTTTTTTATGTTTTGTCGGTTTTTTGCAAAGAAAACAATTTTATATAAAAAATAATTATTTTTGTATTGCTTTATTCTGTGAGCTATAACTTTTTTATTTTTTTGCGGATGATGCTGTATGGCAGCTCGTTTTTTGTGGGACAAGATGACGTTTTCAGCGGTACCATGGATATTTATATGCGTCTTTTTGATCGCGTGTTATTGCACTTTTTGTTCGGTGGTATGATAGTAAATCATTATTTTTTGCTTCGTTTTTTATTTTTATTTTTTAAGGGGTTCGCTAAAGGGGTTAACTAATGTGACAGTTTTATAGGGCGGGTCGCTACGGACGCAGCGATACCAAATATGTGTACTTTTATTGTTTGTTTGTTTTTTTATTTTGAAAAAATGGATTTATTTGTGAATATTTTTTTTTTTTTTACTAATTTATTTAGCGATTTTTTAAAATTTATTTTTAACACTTTTTTTTTTTACTTTATTACCTTGTCCCAGGTGGGACATCACTCTCCTGTGACAGATCGCTGATCTGTCACATCACAGATCACCGTGACAGATCAGCAATCTGTCACAGGCAGTTCTGCAGACTTCCTCATGCCTGCGCTTTGCAGGCAGTGAGGAAGCCAGCTCGCTACAGGCCCCCGAAGGCCCCCGTCGCCATCTTGGATCCGGGGGCCTGTAGGGAAAGAGCCCCCCGCAGCAGCGCTGCACATTGCGCTGCTGTGGGGGGCTCAGGGAAGCACGGAGGGAGCCCCCTCCTTGCCGATGCTTCCCTTTAACCCCTGGTACACCGCGATCGCGTTTGATCGCGGTGTACAAGGGGTTAACGTGTCGGGGGCGGTCCGTGATCGCCCCTGACACATTGTGCCGGGTGTCAGTTGTGATAATCAGCTGACACCCGGCCGCGATCAGCGGCGCTTACCACGTGGGCACCTCTGATCGCTGGGACGTAATATTTCGTCCATGGTAATTAGGTCCAGGGTCACATGGACGGAATATTACGTCCATTGTAGGTAAGGGGTTAAAGCATCATATTGTTTGTTGATCATCTTATTGTCCAACCATGGACATTGATATGTAATATAGAAGCCGTGACTTCCTTGAGAAAGATTAGAAAAGGCTATTGGGATTTGTGTCCAATTATCCACAAGGGAACTAATTGATTCCATATCAAAGATAATAAACTCTTCACTATAACCCATGCTGCCACTAGTTTTAATCCACGAACAATGTCTATTTACTTATTAGCAATGAGCATGGCCACAAAAAAAACAGTTTGAAATTTGTACTAAATAATGTTTATGACGGTTAATTCAGCAAACTATCTAATTATAAAACTGTCAGAGCAGTGGAAGAAATAACCCAGAGGCCCATTTTATCCTTCCATGCCAATTGAGTGGTTCTCTCTATGAAAGACACTTCAACCATGAATTTGGTCACCCACCACTGTTGCAGGTATCCAGGAGAGGATTATGAGAAACTTAATGAAATTGACACACAATTAGGAATGAGTGAACCCGAACTGGAATGTTCTTGTTTTGTACCGGACTTCTAGTGTTAGGTACCAGACCCTGAACACGAACTTCTTGCTGTATATTCGATGTCCTATCTGGAAGTCTAATAAAGCTTGTTGAAAGGTTTGAAATAATAATAAAAAAACCTATGTGTGGTCCCCTTCCTTTTTAAAATCCGCCAAGGGAAAAGAGACAGCTGTGAACTGGTATTTTTTGGACTGGGAAAAAGTCAATATCCATAGCGCTGCCCAGCTTATTAATATCAGCCCGCAGATGTCTGATTTGAATTAGGTGGTTATTAAAATAGAGTGGACCCTAAACAAAGAAGTGGGGTCTTCTCTATTTATAACAACCAGCTAAGGCAAAGCAGACAGCTGTTATGTATATTGGCCCCCTCCCATCCTAACCACACCAGCACTCAACCGCCTCAGAAATGGTGCATCTATTAGCCAATTCTGATTGTTAGCCTTGGCTCTTCCCTCTTGCCCTGATGTGTTGGCAAGTGGGATAATAGATTATTGGGTTGATGTCAGCTGTGTAATGGCTGCTGACATGAAGCCAAAGGTTATTAATGAAGTAATCAAACACCCCCACTACTAACCCCGTAGTCAAAAGTAATAAAGAGACAGACAGAGAAAAGTATTTTATATGCAAAATCATTCCCTGACAATTAACTGATTTTACCCATTTATTAAGATAAAAATAAGAATAAAAAAGTAATCCTCACCTTTCCGCCATTAATGCATATTGATGAGGTCCGAAGACGATTCCCAACTCTGCTACATCTGCCAAAGGAAAAAAGACAGCTGTAAGCTGGTATTTTTTAGACTGGGAAATGGTCAATATCCATAGAGCTGCCCAGCCTATTAATATCAGCCCGCAGATGTCTGATTTGAATTAGCTGGTTATTAAAATAGGGTAGACCCTAAACAAATGATGTGGGGCCCCCTATTTATAATAACAAGCTAAGGCAAAGCAGACAGCTGTTATGTATATTGGCCCCCTCCCATCCTAACCACACCAGCACTCAACTGCCTCAGAAATGGCTCATCTATTAGCCAATTCTGACGCTAAGCCTTGGCTCTTCCCTCTTGCCCTGATGTCTTGGCAAGCGGGATAATAGTTTATTGGGTTGATGTGAGCTGTGTAATGTCCGCTGACATGAAGCCAGAAGTTAGTAATGAAGAGGCATCTATCAGACACCCCCACTACTAACCCCGTAGTCAAAAGTAATAAAGACACAAACAGAGAAAAGTATTTTATGTGCACAAATCATTCCCTGACAATTAATTTATTTTACCCATTTATTAAGATAAAAATAAGAATAGAAAAGTAATCCTCACCTGGCCACCATTAATGCGACGATTCCCAGCTCTGCTACATCTGGATGGTGTAATGAGCGGTGACATCAGTAATATGACCGCTCACCACGCTAGCCAAAACACACTAAGCTAAGTGTGAGAATGCAGCTGCAGTGAGGAGTGGTGACGTAATTAAAGTTACCGCAGGTCACAGGCGTAGTTCTCACGTTGAGCTCTGTGTGAGCCGGCATGTGAACTGAGGTAACCTTACTGTAAAGTCAACTGAATTTATGGCAGCTGGTTATCACAGCTCTAGTGCCAGACTGATGAACAACCTTGTGTCTGGCACCCAGCACTGCGGCACTCAACAGTCCAGCACTCAAGCTACAATGAGACCCAGTGTCTGTGAACACTGGTACCCTTATGGTTACCAAAGTTCACAGCCACCGCATCTCCCAGCAGCTTTGGGACACTGAAATCTCATGGGAACTTTTGAGGGACACTTTAAGGGTACTGCAGTTTCCAGCTGCTGAAACACCTGGAGGCTGTGAACTAAGTTTACCTTTGGTGTGTGCTTTACTGTACTTGATAATAACTAAATGAAAAAAACAACATGGAGCTCCCCTATTTTTAATAACTAGCTGAGGGGAAAGCAGATAGCTAGGGGCTTGTGTTACTATTGTGTGAAAGGGGCATTATCCAAAAAGGCTCCCAGCCTATTAATATCAGTTCACAACTGTCTGTTTAGCTTTTACTGGTTCTTAAAAAGGGATGCCAAAGATTGACGTAGGGTCCCCTCTATTTTTATTAACCAGCAAAGGCTAAACGGAAAGCTGCAGGCTGATCTTAATAGGCTGAGAAGGGGCCATGGTTGTTGACCTCCCCATACTTACAACACCGGCCCTACATTAGCCCGCATCCATTAGATATGCCAATTCCGGTGCCTAGCCTTTGCTCTTCCCATTTGCCCTGGTGCATTGGCAAGCAGGGTTAAAGTTTATGGGGTTGATGTCAGCTTTGCAACATCGGCTGACATCCAGCCCATAGACATGACATCTCTATGACATGGAGAGGCATCTATCTGCCACCCCCATTTCTAACCCAGTAAGTTAAAAGAAAAAAATACACACACAGGAAAAAAACATTTTATTTGAATAAAGACTCGCCCAAATATTCTCTGTTTGACCCATTTATTAATTTTAAAAAATCTCAGATCCGACAACATCCAACTAGGTCCCACATCATCCACAGATTTTCTCACTGGCGATCGCGTCAGTAAGTCATTGTCCATGAGCCATGACCGCGAGAAGAGGTTAGGCAAGGTCATTTCTCACAGTCGATGACATTACCTCCGGGATAAATAATCGGGAATAACCTCTGCAATCTTGCTCTCACGATCATGGCTAACAGTGTTGATGTGAACGCGAGACCGAGACTGCAGAGGTTACTCATGGTAATTTCTCATGGGCATAATGTCATCATCCATGAGAAATGACCTCACATAACCTCTGCACTCTCGTTCTAGCAGTCATGTCATTGCTGTGAGCCAGGTCTCACTTCCTCCGGATGCATGTGATTTGTCTGAAGGCATGTAGAGTGAAGCCAATGCTGATTGGCTGCAGGGATCGTGTAAAGTAACATTGCCGTAACAGCGCTAGTCCTGCAGGTGAGTATAAGTGTTCTTATTTTACAAGGGGGAAACATGAGGATTGAGAAGGGGCTGTCCGACAGCTCCTTTAACCACTTTGCTTTTTTGGAAATCTGAAGCTGTTAAAAGAAGTTCAAAAGGCTGAACACATGGAGAGCAAGTCATTTTAAAATTGCAGTGCATTTGGTTATTATTTTTCTTGATTATTTAGTGTTTTGCGAAGTGGGCCTGCCTGAAAGTTATGTCATCTGCACTTACCCTATTATATACTGATTGCAGCAAACATAGAGACGACTGAGACAAAAACTAAAAGAGTTAATTCTAAAGCAACACATTTGGATTGTGAAAGAGTTAATGTGCTCAAATTAAAAAGGGGGCAGATAACCTTTTCACGATAAAAAAAAAGAAGAAATAAGGTTAATTGGAGCTAAAAATGTCATTGCAGTGCTGTGCTTTGCCCTTGGCGAATGCCCTAATGTGTTTATGAGAGAGAACAAGTGAAACAGACAAGTATGTGAGGGGAGTATGTGTACCCAGCTCTGAGTGCATCTAGGTGCATAGTGCACATCGCCAGCAATAAGGAAGGAGGTTTACAGGACAAAAAGGAAGAAGCATGTTCTTGTAGTCACACATCCTAGAGGTGATTGGAAGGTACTATAAATCTATGCACAAGATGGTATTCTATCTGAAGATATAGGAGCTATACAAGTTTAGTTAATTGTCTGCCATATACAGTGCATGATTTTGGGAAACTCATTAAATTCTGTTATGTTCTCAAAGTTGTTGTTCGGTCTGTGCCCATGCCGAAGAAGCAGTCCTGTTTACACCATTCTAGAAAGGATGAATAGTGTTTTATGAGCTTGTTCATACACATCTTATGTATTTACAGGGTTTTTAGAAAAACCTGTAATAATTTGCACAAAATCCTACCACATATGAACGTTCAAAAAGGCATTTACTTGCACTGGGCACCTATGCGGGATTTCACTCTAGTGAGAAATGTGTGGTTAGCAAATAAGGAGAAGCAGTGTCGGAGTGGGGCTCATAGAGCCCACATGTGGAAGGGTCCACACTACAGCTAATTGCAAATAATTGTTAGTTGTTACCCCTTTAGGTTGGGAAATTGACTATACAATACAAGTAGCTCACGCACATCTATTTTTATCAATATTAAGCAAATAAATTAATGTCAAATACTAATATAATATATTAGTGTTGAGCAAAATTAATTTCAGCCTATTGGTTCTAATCTCCATAACAGTCATGGTCTCTCATATGGCCCCTCGGTAAAATGAAATGACCACCCCTGATATAAGAGATTGAATGATTGCAGCTTCAAGTGTGCTAAGGAGACTTTAAAATAAAGTTTATATATATACGGAAAAATATGAAAGTTATGGCTCTTCGAAGAAGGGGAGGGAACAAATTGAAAAATTCTTCCATCATTAAGGGGTTAAAGGTTGGTAACACTTGTCAAACCATGCAATCTCTTCAGGGTTTGCACTACACTTTGTTTCTGCATGCCATTTGTCTGTCTTATTTAACTGAGCCCTGTGGCTCATTTGAACAGCTGATTGTTCAGATTCAGATATATGGACCTCCACAGATCTGATATTGATTGTGTATTACATGAATCAGCCTTCAGTATTGTGGTCATGGCTAACTCTTTTAGATAGCTGCACACTGAGCACTGCCAAACTTGTCGTATCTCCTATGGGGGATAAATGATCAAGCATATTGACATCCAACATCCCCAGTTCTTTTTTCCCATGATATATTTGGTGAGTAGGAGTAAGGCTACAATCACATGTCCAATAGTGATCAGTTAGCAAGCCATTGGCAAAAAAAAGTTGTGCAGAACTTTTTAGTCCTTTTTTTAATAACTAATCTCTGCTAGAACAATTTTTTTTAACATTGAAGTCTATGGAAAACAGATCCATTATTCAGCCCAGGGCCGCCATCAGGGCATTACTGTCCTGACTGGTGTTTCGGGCCCGGTCTCTTCTGCTCATTGGACCCCAGTGGCAGGCTTCTGCAGCTGCAGTAACTGAACCTGCGTGCAAGACGCAGGTTTAGTTAAACTCTATTGCCGTGTGGGCCCACACGGCAATAGTTAAAAGCAAGCCAATCGGAGGCTTGCAGCTGACATCAGCATGCACGGCGCCGGAGTATGACATCATTGTCATTCGCCATCGAGTCCGCACTTGAAATGCCTGCAGGGAATATTGCCACAGGAATGCGGCCAGGTAAGGAGAAAGTTTTTGTTTTATTTTTATTGAAAGCGGCAAGACGCAATATGTTTCGACGGCAGGATGGACCATGTGTCTCCACCCTGTCCATGGCAGAATGGAGACATAGGGCAGAATGGAGACATGGGGCAGAATGGGTACACGGGGCAGGATGGAGAAATGGGGCAGGATGGAGACATGGGGCAGAATACGGGACACGGAGCAGAATGGAGACACGGAGCAGGATGGAGACGTGGGGCAGAATGGGAACATGGTGCAGGATGGAGACATGGTGCAGGATGGAATCACAGGGGCTGAATGGAGACACAGGGGCAGAATGGAGACACAGTGCAGGATGGAGACACGGGGCAGGATGGAGACATGGGGCAGAATGGAGATATGGGAGCAGGATGGAAACACAGGGTGCAGGATGGAAACGGGGTAGGATGGAAACACAGGGTGCAGGATAGAAACACAGGGTGCAGGAAGGAGACACAGGGTACATAGAGACAGATGGGGAAGAAATATGGGGCAGGGCAGAGACAGATGAGGCAGGATGGAGACAAATGGTCCAGGATCATAGCGCAGGATGGAGACACATGGTGCAGGATGGAGACACATAGGCAGAAAGGAGACACAGTGCAGGATGGAGACACGGGGCAGGATGGAGACACAGGGACAGAATGGAGACATGGTGACAGATTAGAGACACGGGGCAGAATGGAGAAACAGAGGCAGAATGGAGATATGGGGCAGAATGGAGACATGGGGCAGAATGGGGACACGGAAGCAGCATGGAAACACGGGGCAGGATGGAAACACAGGTTGTAGGATGGAGACAAAGGGTGCAGGATGGAGACAGATGGGGCAGGATGGAGACAGATGAGGCAGGATGGAGACACATGGTGCAGGATCATGGGGCAGGATGGAGACACATGGTGCAGGATTATGGGGCAGGATGGTTACGATGGAGACAGATGGGGCAGGATCGTGGGACAGATGTGGCAGGATCATGGGACAGATGGGGCAGGATCATGGGACAGATGGGGCAGGATGGAGAGATCATATTGGTCAGGATAGGTCATCACATGGGGGCAGAATGGATACTCATGAGGGCAGGATGGGAGAAGATATGGTTGGAGCCAGGAATGAGACACACAGTGGCCAGGACAGGGGATATTTTTACCAAAGGGGTTAATTGAGGGATATTTTTACTGCAGTGATGTATTTATTTTATTTTTTGAAAATACTGTTTTAAATGGCGGGGTCCTGTTACTGTGCAGAGCGACACTATATCACCTTTTTTTCTTCATCTGGTGTAGTGTAGAAGTTGGAAAAAAGTAGTAAATGTGTTCTGCAAGTGGTGATCAAGATAACTGTGTTATTTCCTGCAGAGACTAGTCCTGGCTGGAAGAAGTGATGGTGGTCTGTTCTGGATGAAGATGAAATGTGGTGGTATTTGTGCCATGAGGTGCTATTATTTTGTCACTAGGTGGTGGTAATATGTGGTCTGGTCATGGTATTGTGGTATTTGTTCCTTGTATGTGGTATTATTGGTCACCATGTGGTGGTAATATGTGGTCTGGTCATTGTGCAGTGGTATTTGTCCCTTGTATGTAATATTATAGGTCATTTTAAAAATTGAAAAATAAATAAAAATATACCTAAATTGTATTGCATATTTTAACAAATGTTTAATAGGTTAGCATAGAGTAGGGCCCGGCCAAAAGAGTCTACCTTGTTGTGGGGGCAGCTTAAAAATATCTTTTGGCCAAAACAAAAGCTGTTGGATATGTATGTGATCTGGTGATGGGAACTGTTAATGTGAGATTGGTGAGGATGTGGTGCAGATGTGGAGTTCTTCTCTGAGTGGACAGTGGGACTGTAGAAGGTTCGATGGGTGGAGGCGATTCTGGGGTGGAGCCTTGGGGGAGTCTCAAGGGAGCCCCCAAAATTTTGCCAGTATTGGGCATTCCTAGTGGCAGCCCTGAACCAGCCATCCATTTTTCTTTCATTTGTAACAGATCCGTTACTGGATCCAGAAAGCAAAAAACGGATTTGTTACAAATGAAAGAGAAACAGATGGCTGATTAATGTATCTATTTTCCATGGACTTCAAAGTTTAAAAAAATTGATCAGTTGTTTAAAAAAGGACTAAAATGTTGTATCTACACAACTTTTTTGCCGACGGATTACTGCTGAATTTGCTCTCATTGATGGAAAATGAGAGTAACACAGTATTTTTCAAAATGGCATTTAGCAAACCTAAAAGAGGGTCATGATTTACCAAAGTCTCCGCTTTATCTAGTATCAGCGGAAGTATCTACACCTTATAGTATAACCATATGCAGTTATATTTTTAACACAAGATAAAGAAGATATATAAAATATTATATATGTGTTTACTGGATGTTATACATAACAATAATAATTGATAAAGTTAATGGATCTTTCATAACGTTAGTTTATTAATACCAGAAGGTTAATACTTTCTTACATTTCTGTTTGCTAATTGGTTGAACTACTTGGATATGGTGGCACCAATCTCTATGGAGATGCTCAACAGGGCCTTCTTTTAATGAGCTAAAAACAGATGCAAAATTAATTTCTAGGTGACATATAATATACTTGTTTGTTCTTGGTACGTTTCATTTTACAATTAAATGCCCACAGAAACAAAATTAACAGCGTGT
This sequence comes from Dendrobates tinctorius, assembly GCF_039654945.1. Taxonomy (NCBI): domain Eukaryota; kingdom Metazoa; phylum Chordata; class Amphibia; order Anura; family Dendrobatidae; genus Dendrobates; species Dendrobates tinctorius. The sequence goes on from NW_027361690.1 coordinate 79,447,828, forward strand.
ACAGTAGATCACCTAAAATGTGCATGAGAGCTGATTTTACATACAATATGATATTATGGAAATCAGTTCTTTGGGACACGATTATTCTTTTTAAATTTAAAGTGTATCTGTTGTATATGCAATAATAATATGGCTCTGCTAAATGATAATTTAAAAGTGTTAGATATGTTACAGTTGTGCTGTAATTTTAAATAAACTTAATTGCACATATGATTTTTACATGTTCAAGTTATCTTCTCTTTAAAGCCCTTTTCACACGTCCACTGAAAAAATGTATGCATTAGACGGTCCATTTTTACGGTCCATATGGTTTTCTGTTGCCGTCCATGTGACACATATCAGACTAGAACACGGAATAAAAATTACAGATTTTTATGTGTTAAATGTGCAAATATAGAGATTACATAGATAAATAGAATGAAAAAAGTGATGTGGGATTCCCCCATTTTTTTGTAACCAGCAAAGGTAAAGCAGACAGCTGAGAGCTGATATTTTCAGGCTGGGGAGGTCCGTGGTTATTGGGTCCTTCCCAACCTAAAAATACCAGCCAGCAGCCAACCCAGAAGTGGAGCATTACATGAAATGTTCCAATCCTGACACTCTTCCCGATGCTCTGGTGCATTAGCAATCAGGGTAATCGTGCTTGGGATTGATGCCAACTGTGAATTTTCAAAAAACCCAGCTGACATCAAGCCCTGGTATTAATGGAGAAGTGTGTACCAGACACCCCCATTATTAACCCAGGAAAAAGTAGAATAACACTTACTTTATTGAAATATTGACACTTTATTGACAGTCTCTCCTCCATCACTGCTTTCAACTGTAATGGCGTCTATGATGCCGATAAGTTGAATGAGTAATGGGGCTGCGCCGAGCCACATAGTGGCTGTCCACATGCACCTCTAAAGAATTAAAGGGCCCGCAGCCAAAAAACGGGCAAGGTTGCTGCTGGCTGCACCAGATGATATTGCAGGCCATATACGGCCTGCGGGCAGGACGTTCCTCATCCCTGGTAAAGAGAGAGGACAGTTTGGATGAGATAGTGTTAGGGCACATTGTGGAAAAAGGCAGAATACAGAGAGGGGGCTGGATGGATGGGACAGTATGATGGCATAGTGTGAAGAGGGGGCACAGTTTGGAGAGTGGACAGAAAGGGAGGGCAGTGTAAAGATGGAGACATGATATAGGCTACAGTTCATAAGATCATATAGTGTGATGTCTTGTTTCACATGTGAGGACAATGTTGCAGTTATAGTTCATAATGGGGGACAGAGTAGTAGATATAGTTCATAAGGATAGATAGAGCTGTGGTTATAGTTCATGAACCCCTTTCCAACCTTAGACATACCCAGTATGTCTCAGTCAGCAGGTACTTACAGACCTTAGACGTACTGGGTACGTCATAGCTAAAATGCTGCACCGCGACTGCTATGGAGGTGATCGTTTCCATGTGCCTGCGCCATCATGAAGTAGGGCCCATGGCAGCGAAGGCCTGGGGGTGTCGTCGCCCCCCACAACTATGATCGCTGTGATTTGCTCTTAAGAATTCACAGCGTTTTCAGTGTTTCAGGCAATCTGTCTGAAACAGTGATGTCCATCCTAGGATCAGTGCTGTAAGAGCAACAATCATAGGCTGGAGGCTGACAAAGGAGTGCTCAGATGCATTCTCTGAACTTCCTCATTCCAACTTGGGGACAATACACAGCAGTCACTGTGTTGATCTGTCACACTGTGCTGGCAATACAAAGGTGACATCAACCCCACAAATATGAACCCCACTTGCCACCACTACATGGCAAGTGGGAAGAGTTCCCCTTCATATTTGACAACCAGCCTTGCGAAAGCTGACATCATGGGGCTGGTATTCTTAGGCTGGTAAGGAGCCATGGATATTGACCCCTCCCAGCCTAAAAATAGCCCACAGCCACCCAGAAAAGGCACATCGATTTGATGCACCAATTTTGGCGCTTTGCCTGGCTCTTCCCACTTGCCCTATAGCAGTGGCAAGTGAGGTGATAGTTGGGGGGGTTGATTTCACCTTTGTATTGCCAGGTGACATCAAGCCCCAAGGTTAGTAATGGAGAGGCATCAAAAAGACACCCCCATTACTAACCCCAAAGTCACATTGTAAGAAAACACACACACCAAGAATAAAGACCTTTAAGGGTAAACTGATTAAATTTGCTGATGACACAAAGCTAGGAGGGATAGCTAATACTAGAGAAGAGAGAGAGAGGATTCCAAAAGATATAAATAAACTGGAGCAGTGGGCAGCAACTAACAGAATGGTTTTTAACAGGGAAAAATGCAAAGTACTACATCTGGGCAATAAAAATGAAAAAAGCATATACAGAATGGGAGGAATAGGGCTAAGCAACAGCACATGTGAAAAAGACTTGGGTATACTAATAGATCATAGACTGAATATGTGTCAACAGTGTGATGCAGCAGCAAAAAAGGCAAATGCAATTCTAGGATGTATTAACAGAAGCATACAGTCTAGATCACGTGAAGTCATTATTTCCCTCTACTCCTCTTTGGTCAGACCTCATCTGGAATATTGTGTCCAGTTTTGGGCATCACATTTTAAAAAAGACATCAACAAACTGGAGCAAGTTCAGAAAAGAGCGACCAGAATGGTGACCGGTCTGCAAACCCTGTCTTATGAGGAAAGGTTGCAGGATTTGGGAATGTTTAGTTTGCAAAAGAGAAGACTGAGAGGAGAATTAATAGCTGTCTACAAATATCTAAAGGGCTGTCACATTGTAGAAGGATCATCTTTATTCTCATTTGCACAAGGAAAGACTAGAAGCAATGGGATGAAACTGAATGGGAGGAGACACAGATTAGATATTATAAAAAACTTTTTGACAGTTAGAGTGATCAATGAGTGGAACAGGCTGCCACGAGAAGTGGTGAGTTCTCCTTCAATGGAAGTCTTCAAACAGAGGCTGGACAGACATCTGACTGGGATGATTTAGCGAATCCTGCTTTGAGCAGGGGGTTGGACCAGATGGCCCAGGAGGTCCCTTCCAACTCTACGATTCTATGATTCTAAGTGAAAAAATGACACAGACTCCTTTACTAATCTTAATTAAACTATACTTACAACCTCTTGAAAACATAGCAAGGATTCAAGATCAATGAAGAAAACATAATTAGTTGGTGAGATACTCTCCATACAACATATATGAACAATGAAGAACTTAGAAGAGCTTATACCTCAAAAGTAATAAGTATAGGTACATGGTGCAGTTAAAAAAAGATCATTAGTAAAGCAGAGTTTTTTTGTTACCAAAGTACAAAAATAATTTATTAGGTAATATAGCTACAACAAGGCAAAAAATAGACATATAGTAAACATCAAATAAAAAGTACATGAATGCTAAAAACCAGTAGACAATGATGCAACCAATGGCATAACACAACAAGAATCAATAATACTACATCCAGGAAAGCAATATAGTGAAGAAATTGTATATGTAGGTATTCCACAGATGTGGGTAGGAAACTGTAAAAGCCCAAGTAAAGGAGGGAGAGGGGAGGTTAATGCCCACCAATAGTCAGAGGGATTAGTGGACTGGTTCCACCCATATAACTAGTAAGATCCAAGAAACACAGGTCACACGTACGGGCCCCCATAAATAGGGATACTCAACCGGCCCCACATTAATCTCAGAAAAATCCCCCTCAATACCAACCCATAGCCCCTTTAAACTTTTCACTCTTTGTTTCATTACAGCAATTTGGTAAATTCAAAAAAGTTCAATTTTTTCTAATTAATATACACTCTGCACCCCATCTTGACTGAAAAAAACAGAAATGTAGAAATTTTTGCAAATTTATTAAAAAAGAAAATCTGAAATATCACATGGTCATACACTCATATTTAAGTCACATGCTGTTCATTTCCTTGTGATCCTCTTTGAGATGGTTCTACTCCTTCATTGGAGTCCAGCTGTGTTAAATTAAACTGAAAGGACTTGATTTGTAAAGGCACACACCTGTCTATATAAGACCTCAAAGCTCACAGTGCAAGTCAGACCAAATGAGAATCATGAGGTCAAAGAGCTCAGAGACAGAATTGTGGCAAGGCACAGATCTGGCCAAGGTTACAAAAGAGCACAGTGGCCTCCATAATCTTTAAATGGAAGAAGTTTGGGACCACCAGAAGTCTTCCTAAACCTGGCCGTCCAGCCAAACTGAACAAACGTGGGAGAACAGCCTTGGTGAGAGAGGTAAAGAAGAACCCCAAGATCACTGTGCCTGAGCTCCACAGATGCAGAAGGGAGATGGGAGAAAGTTCCATTAAGTCAACTATCACTGCAGCCATCCACCAGTCGGGCCTTTATGGCAGAGTGCCCCGACAGACGCCTCTCCTCAGTGCAAGACATATGAAAGCCCGCAGACAGTTTGCTAAAAAAAACACATGAAATACTCCCAGACAATGAGAAATAAGATTCTCTGGTCTGATGAGAAGAAAATAGAACTTTTTGGTGATAATTCTAAGTAATATGTGTGGAGAAAACCAGGTATTACTCATCACCTGCCCAATACAATCCCAACAGTGAAGCAGGGTGGTGACAGCATCATGCTGTCAGCTGCAGGGACAGGACGACTGGTTGCAATTGAAGGAAACATAAATGCGGCCAAGGGCAGAGATATCCTGGATCAAAACCTCTTCCAGAGTGCTCTGGTACTCGGACTTGGCCAAAGGTTCACCTTCCAACAAGACAATGACCCTAAGCATACAGCTAAAATAACAAAGGAGTTGCTTCTAAACAACTCTGTGATCATTCTTGACTGGCCCAGCCAGAGCCACCAATGTTCACCATCCAACCTGACAGAACTTGATAGGATCTGCAAGGAAGAATGGCATAAGGTCCCCAAATCCAGGTGTGAAAAACTTGTTGCATCATTCCCAAGAAGAATTGTAAGAAGACTTGTAAGGCCGGAACTATCGGGACTGTCACCACTGTTGGCGGGGGAAGTTTCTTCTAGGAGAGAGAGATCTTTCTGTTGAACAGCAGGGGGCGTGGGGTATATAAGGAGACCTGAATGCGGGAACAGGGCAGACTTGGTGGGAAGACTGCAGGAAACAGTTGACTCCCTCTCCGATGCTCACGCTGTCAACTCCACATCACTCAATCCTCAGCGGGCTGACCTTAAGACTTCCTTTTACGCTATTAATTTACCATCTGAACCCGTACTTTCGGATACCCCTGTTTTGCCTGTGACAGAGGGTAAACTGCCTAGAGACTACTCCGTAAGACCGCCAGCTGACACACTGTAAGTGTGCCCATGTCCTATGTCCGGTGCCATTTCTGAGGAATCCACACAAAGGACTGTTTCCATGTTCTGCCGCACTTAAGTCAAGCAGGACCGAATCCATCAACACCGTCGGGAGACAGTGCTTCTTGTATCTCCGTAGCAGAGCCAAAGACTTGTTCCACAATTGCGACACCGTTGGCAGATTTTCCAGCCTTTTTCCTGCAAGAACTGCAAGTGATAAGTTCCCGTGTTTTTATATATCTTATTCCCGAGCATTGTGTTTGTATGTGATTTCTGCTGCTCCTTTACTGGTCTTGCCTCCCTGCTTGGAGTACTACTTGTTACTTGCCTGTTCAGTAAACCTTTGTTAGCCCCTACTCTGTCTCTTGCTACTCCCAGCATCCAACAGACCTCTCCTTTTACATTTTGGCTTAGTCAGCAGGATGCAGTCTGGTAGCGCGGAGACGGTAGAACAGGCTGCTGGGCCCAGAACCAGTATCTCTCTTGGGGCCATGCTGAGTAACTTGCCGAAGTTTATGGGGTCTAATACCATGTTGTGGAGTTGGACGGAATGTATGAGGGGTGTGGCCATCATGGCTTTGGATGGAGAGGCTCGAGACTCCGTGATGCTGTGTATCCCCCGAGACCATGATACGTTTGGTAAAGTACTCCAGATCTTAGAGGCGACCCATGGGGACCCCACTGTTTAGGGGAACTTAGGACTCACCTGATTAGCCATACGCAAAGAGAGGGGAGATGGTTACACAATATATGAATGCTCTACAAGATTTACACACAGCAATTGTCAAAAAAGATGGGGTGGGGATAGGGCTGACAGATGTCGTGCTGCGTGACTTGTTGGTGACTGGCCTGTGGGACGCCCTGACCAAACAGACCCTGAGAGAGCGGGCGTGGGCAAACCCTTGTATCTCTTTTGCTGACAGAGAGAGAGGCCCGCTTAGGTGAACAGGAGCAGGGGGTGACAGTCCCGGTAGGGAAGGTCCAGAGTGGTGAAGCAGCAGTACAGTCGGAAGTTGAACCCCAATGGGTTAGAGAGATGCGAAGAGAACTGTTGAATATTCAAGGAGAACTGGCTCAAATGAAAGAGAAAGTTGAAACCGGCCAGTGCATCGCCTGATGCCAAGGTGAAGCAAATGTCCATAACGAGGTCAGGAGCGCCCGTCGACAGAGGTCTTTCGCATGCTACAACTGCGGAGAGATAGGACATATGGCTAGGGAATGTCCATGACGGGCCAGCCCCCGACCACGCCATCCATTAAACTAGAGGGCTCCGAGCCTGGGGGACGTCGCCCGGAGCCAGAATTGAAAGGAAGGAGTAGTGAAAGTCCCACGAATCTGGTGTCCACACGCCCGCTGGTATGGGCCAAGTTCGATGGCTGGGCCGTGCATTGCCTGGTGGATACCGGGTCTCAAGTGACCACGATGCCGGAAGCTCATTTCCGTCAGCACTTCCCAGAAACCCTCAGGCCTGAGTGGGGCCCGGTAGTAAAGCTGAAGGAGGCAAATCACCTGCCCGGTCGCAGGTCTCCCTGTGTGGGAAGGATCTTGGACAGAGGGGTATCGTGTTGACCCAAGGATAGGCTGGCCATGGTCACATTGTTACTTTGGGGATGAATATCCTGAAAAAATTCGGGAAACTGCTGAGTGATGAGCCATCGCACTTGTCTTTAAACCAGTGGAGTCCCCACATCCCCCAGCGGCGGGTGTTTCAACAGTTGATTCATACAGCCCAGGTGCAGGAAGTCTCCAGTCAAGAGGAAACGCTAGGAAAAGTGATTGTACCGGCATCCACTCAACTAACCTTGCCATCAGGGCAGACTGTGCTAACCCTGCCCGTCCAAGCACAACCCCCACTGGAGGAGGTCGAAGTCCAATTGGAACCCTCGGTAGTACAACTGCTTCAGAACTCTTAGTGGCTTGAACGCGGGCCGTGGTGTGAGAAGGGACAGTGCTGGTACGCGGTGTGAATCTGACAGACCAAGAGATTGTCGTCCCACGCGAGGTGAAGTCGCACAAGTAGTGGGCATGCCCGAAGAAGTCATACCACCCGAGGACATACAGTTGGCAGTGAATCCGGAAAGACCCGTGATCAGTGAAACTACCTCTCCGACGGCCGAACCTCAATACATCCAAGAGGGTCAGCGCATTTTAGAGCAGATGCACGCTGAACTGTCCGAACTCACACCCACCTAAGTACACCAAGTAGAAGCGTTACTGGGGCAATATCAGTCCGTTTTTTTCAACCAGGAAGATGACTTCGGCTGCACCACGGCGATTATTCACGAGATACCAACGGGAGATGCAGCACCCATTCAAGAGTGCTACCAGCAGATTCCCCCCAGTTATATCAGGAAGTGAGAGAAATGCTGCAGGCGGGTGTTGTTAGGGAGAGTCAGAGTCCGTGGGCGGCTCCCATTGCGCTGGTACGGAAGAAGGATGGATCCCTGAGGTTCTGTGTGGACTACCTTAAGCTTAACGCCTGTACTATGTGAGATTCATACCCTCTTCTCGGATTGAGGAGTCTCTGTCCACATTGGGGAAGGTGTTATGAATAAGTCACCGAGGAGGATGGCAGGAGTAGGCTAGGCTACCAGGAAACCAGAAAGGTTGGTAACTTAGCGGATTGCAGACCCCTAATCCTAACAACAAAGCTAGCAGTAGCCATGGCGCGTACCTACGATGCCCTAGCCGCCTCGGCACAGCCGGAGAGCTAACTAAATCTAAAGCAAGAAAGGTGAAATCTAAACTGCCCCAGAGTAGAACTCCAAAGGAATAGATAGCCCCCAAAAATATATTGTCGGTGAGACAAGATGAGGCACAAACACAGGGAGAAAATAGACTTAGCAAATGATGGGGTCCAAACTGTCTATATAGGAAAGGAAAGGAAAGACACTGTCTGCAATCAAGCAAAAACCCTAAAAAATCCAACACGTCTGATGTACAAAAAACACTGAGGTCTCACAACCTCTCCCCCACTATATCAGCATTCTAGTGTGAACTGGCAGCAAAGCAAAAGAGACTAATATAACAGTGAACTGGACAAACTGACACAAGCTGTAACATATGGAGCAGGGTCCAGCACTGCCCCAGCATGGAGCACGCTGAACCCTCACAGCAAAGCAGAAAGAGGCAAAACCAGATCAGATGCAAAGGATTAGCAAATGAACAACTTAGCTGGAAAATCCAGGATCAGGCAGGAGACAGCAGACCTCAAAATGCATAGGAAGAAACAGTCACCAGCAGCAACTGAGGGAAGCCTGCTAACTTATATCCTCCCAGTCAGTAACCCCTGATTTCCAATCATCGTCATCAGGTGGCAGACTTCTGTCAACCTCGCCAGCTCCACTACCCGCAGTAACCATCAGAGGGAGCCCCGACTCAGAAGTCAGATCAAGAGAATTCACAACAGGAAGGCCAAATTCTTCTCAACACTGGATCTCGCCAGTGGCTACTGGCAAGTGCCCATGTCAGAAAAGGATCGGGCAAAGACGGCCTTTATACTTCCCATGGGCCTCTTTGAATTCAACAGGATGCCGTTCAGCCTTGCCAATGCCCCCGGTACATTCCAATGGCTGACAGAGAAGTGTCTAGGCGATTTGAACTTTGAGGCCACACTCATCTATCTGGGTGACATCATTGTGTACACTCCCTCATTTGAAGACCATCTATGGAGACTGAAGCAAGTGTTGAGCCGTTTACAGAGGTATGAGATAAAATTGAAACCCCAATAAAGTCACTTGTTCTGGACTCAGATTGAGTACTTTGGTCATGTTGTTTCCACCGAGGAAGTGAAGCATCAAAGGAGAAGATTGCGGTGATCAGAGACTGGCCAACCCTAGAGAACATAAAAGATGTACAGGCATTACTGGGATTGACGGGATACTACCGTTGCTTCGTGAAGAATTTTGCTCAGGTGGTGCAACCGTCACTCGAACTCCTGAAGGGGGTACCCCCAAATGCTAAGTCGATCCATCCAATGGGAGGAGAGGCGGGAGAAGGCGTTTTGTGAGTTGAAGAAGGCACTGACCGAAGCTCCGGTACTGGCTTATGCAGATTTCCCTATACCGTTCATTCTCCACACTGACGGACGCTTGCACGGACTTGCGGCTGTGTTGTCGCAGGTGCAGGACAGAAGAGAAAGGGTGATCGCTTATGCTAGCCGGTCCCTTCACAATTTCGAATGCAACCCGGACAACTACAGCTCCTTCAAGCTGGAGTTGCTGGCATTGGTGTAGGCCATGATGGAGAGATTTGCAGAATACCTGTCTGGCTCAGAGGTGCTAGTGCGCACCGATAATAACCTGTTAGCGAATCTGGAGAACGCCAAGCTAGGGACCTTGGAGCAATGTTGGGTGGCCCAGATGGCGAAGTTCTGGTACAGAATCGCCCATAGAAGGGGTGTAGAGAGCACGCACACTGATGCCCTGTCCAGAGCAAGACATGCACTGCCGGGAAAGAGTAGAGATGAGTTGCTAGAGGAAGAGGAGGTTCCCCCGTTCCCAGGTACCGCTGTGACGGTGGCGGCCACATTAGACCAAATACAGCCCCCCCATCAAGAAGGCGTGTTGGGAAGATCTCGGGAAGAGTGGGTTCGATTGTACCAGGAAGATCGTGAAATTACTCTGTTCAGACACTGGGTGACATTGAAGAAGCTGCCTAGCCTGAAACAGCAGAGTGCTTTGACTCCAGAAGCATTGAAGATGCTCTGGCAGTGGGAGCGCCTATAGGTGAGAAAAGGGCTGCTATACCAGGAGGTTCAACTTCAGAGGGAACTTGGGGCTTCCTGGCAGGTAGTGATACCAGAGATGATGAGGTCTACTGTGGCCACTGAAGCTCACGAAAAAGGGGCTCTCTTCGGTCTTTAAAAAACTTTCCAATGGTTTCAGCAGTTCGTTTACCACCCACGGCTAAGAGCAACGGTCGAGGAAGTTTGTAGACTCTGTCGGACCTGTGAGTTGGCCAAGTCCCCAAAGAGCTCCTACTCAGACGATAGTAACCTCAGCTCCCCTGGAATAATTGACCGTCGACTATTTAACCATCGGGCCAGCTCACCAAGGATATGACCACTGCTTAGTGATGGTAGATCATTTCACGAAATTTGCGGTGGTGACGCCCACTCGTGACCAGACAGCCGAGTCTGCTGCATAAGCTATCTGTAAACACTTTATTCAGGTGTATGGCTGTCCACAGTGGATTCATTCGGATCAAGGAGCTTGTTTCTTCGGAAAAGTGATGGATGAATTATAGTGGATCCAGAGGCGTAGCTAGGGTTTTGCTTCAGGGGGGGCGAAACTTCTGAGTGGGCCCCTAACTAGGTAACTTTGATTACATCTCGGTGACGCACCCTAATAGTGGATGTAGGAGATGACTGCACTGTTACTGAAAATAATCCCTATATAAAGACCAATATTGATATTACCGCCATATGGTCATTGGTAAATACCAGTCCTTCAAAACATATGTGATTACTGCACAGTTATAGTTGGTGTCTTACCGCTGACGATCTTTCTGATGGAATTGTTCACTTTTCACGTCTTTTCCATCTGGCCCAGACCGACCTGACAACTCCTCCAGCCATGACTCTGCTACAGAGAATACAACAACGGCACATTTCACTTCTCATATTCCAGCCCCATCACCATCTATCTCCAACCTACACAAACCCCTCATCCTGCTGGTACCCCTATGCTGAGCCGCTGCTGCCATATGTGTCCCTATTACTGCACCTGATACCCCAATGATGAGCAGCTGCTGCCGTATGTGTCCCTAAAACTGCACCTGATACCCCAATGCTGAGCCACTGCTGCCGCATGTGTCCCTATTAGAGTTGAGCGAAACGGGTCAGTCAAATTCAAAAGTCGCCGACTTTAGCTAAAGTTGGGTTTCGCCGATCGAAGCCCGACCATAGCGATAGATCGGCCATGAGGACGCTGACCCGCGTGCCAAAATCGCGTTTCAAATAATGCTTCCAGCGCCTTTTCTCAGCCAATGATGAAGGACGCACACTGTGGGCAACGCGATGACATGGGCAGCGGCCACCACCATCTTAGAGAAGGGCATTGAAGTGATTGGCTGGCTTTGTGTGGCGTCACAGTGGCTATAAAAGGCCGTGACCGCCGACCGCCATCTTACTTCTGCTGATCTTAGAATAGGGAGAGGTGCTGCTGTGCTGCTGCTGATTCTGAATAGGGAGAGCGTTAGGCAGGGGAGAAGAAAAAAAAATAGCTTCCACTGATAGCGCTTTTCACTGTACAGTTAGTGTGCAGTGAAAGGGGAGGATTTTTGTTGTGTGCAGCAGCGCTGGTGGTGATTAGGCTGCCTTTTAAGGCTACCTGATAGCTGCATTGCTGTGTGCACACTGCTGTTCAAACTGCTTTTTTCAAAGCACTCCAACTTTTATTATTTTGTTCTGGTCAGTTACCGAGCGTTCATTTTTTCACACACCATATAGCGGTGTACGCTCCTCACACACTACCGTGTACCGGCTGGTATCACGGACAAATACAAGTTATCTGTGTATGACTCTGGAAAAACAAACCTAGGAGATTTTCCATTTTTCCAAACCTACACCGTATAGAACTGTCCACTTTTCAAACAGTTTCGTATATCTGCTGTTTGATAACGGTCAAAACTATACAGAGACAGTGTGTGTCACTCAGTATAAAAATAGACGGAAATTTAAAATTTTCCATACAGACACCATATAGCGGTGTACGCTCCTCACACACTACCGTGTACCGGCTGGTATCACGGACAAATACAAGCTATCTGTGTGTGACTCTGGAAAAACAAACTGAGGAGATTTTCCATTTTTCCAGACCTACATCGTATAGAGCTGTCCGCTCTTCAAACAGTTTTGCATATCTGTTGTTTGATTACGGTCAAACCTATACAGAGAAAGTGTGTGTCACTCCGTATAAAAATAGACGGAGATTTACAATTTTCCATACAGACACCGTATAGAGCTGTCCAATTCTCAAACAGTATTGTATGTCTGCTGCTCGCATTACGGTCACATCTATACAGAATCAGCGTGTGTGTGTGACACTCCGTAAATACATATACGGACATTTCCATTTCTCCATACACCATATTGAGCTGTCCGATTCTCAAACAGTATTGTATATCTGCTGTTTGCATTACAGTCACATCTATACAGAGTCAGCGTGTGTGTGACACTCCGTAAATACATATACGGAGATTGTTAGTTACACAAAAACCGTATACAGCTGTACACTTCTGATACAGTACCATATTGTCATGATCCATGCTGGATCATGTCAGATAAGAGCACTGGTAACCTTTTTTTTTCCTCTCTCTAGCTTTGTGCTTAGAGATAGTTTTGCCCCCGGTGGCCAGTATGGTCATTGCACTGGTGTGCTTAGAGATAGTTTTGCCCCGGTGGCCAGTATAGTCATTGCACTGGTGTTTTTAGAGATAGGTTTTGCCCCTGGTGGTGGTTAGTGTAATTGCACGGGAATCACTAACAGGTGTGTTTACTCAATAAAGGTGTGTCAGTTGTTCTGACTCACGTTGGTGATATTGTTGGGCTTTTCCAACCATCCTGGGTGAAGGAAGGAGCTGAGGAGAGTCCAGGGCAGCTCAGTCAGAGTCCTGGAGTGGCAGCTATGGTGTCAGCGAGGAGTTCGTGTAAAGCATGGTGGAGTGGCAGCTATAGTGTCAAGAATTCTTGCAAAGCTTGGTGGAGTGGCAGCTATAGTGTAGAGCTGCACTCAGTTACTGGACTCTGTTGCTGGAAGCTGCACTCAGGTGCTGTACTCCGTTGCTGGACAGTTGCACTCAGATGCTGGACAATGTTGCTGGACAGCTGCACTCAGGTGCTGGACTCTGTTTCTCCAAGGCGGCACTTGGCTGCTGGACACTGTTGCTGGACAGCTGCACTCAGGTGCGGGACTTGGTTGCTCCAAGGCGGAACTCGGGTGCTGGACGCTGTTGCTGTAAAGCTGCACCCAGGTGTTGGACACGGTGGGAGGAAGATGCACTCAGGTGTTGGACTCTGTTGCCAGGAGCAAGGGCATCAGAGCAAAGCTAAGTGTTTCCCTGTTTGTCACTTTTCTTCATGTTGGTGTTAGTACAGCGGTGGGGCCAGTGCCTGCACCACCCAGCTCCCTAGTAAGGAATAGGTGTAGGGTGTGCTAGGGTGACAGGTATCCTGATCGGCGACAGGTGAGGAGCCTGTATAGGGAACGTTAGGAGTGTTAGGGACACTGACTCAGGGGAGTGCAGAAGGTTTCCACTCCCCCGTTCCCTATCGCAGTGCCACCGTTGTAAATGTTTCCCTATCCCCTGTGTCTTGTTGTATTAGTTACCGGCCTGCGGGCCGTGTCACACTGGACAATTACACGTGCCATGTCCTGTTGTATTAGTTACCGGCCTGCTGGCCGTGTCACACAGGACGGGGCACGTGACATTATCACCAACCATACATTTTCTCTGGTGAGCCTTTGGCCATGTTCAGACATGTGAGCAATTGCTGCTGGGCCTCACTAGGGTGAGTGAGGAGCTGCAAGGTGTGTTAAAGCAGTTCTAGCAGCAGTAACCGGGGTCTGGGGCCTTCCCTCTGGCTCAACCAGAAAATCAAAATGCGGCTCTGGCAAAGAAGCCCTCTAGAGTCTCTGCTGCGGAGAGGGGCTTGCTCATAGAGTTGGACGTACCCAGGCAGGTGGGTTAAGTTGGTGTCCCCATGGTGCTGTCTGGGGTTCCCCGAGGTGAAGGGGTGCATCCCTGTAGTGAGCAGACTGGTGATATGGTCCGCGGGGCTCACGCCAAATCTTCCATACCACCGAAGAAGCCGCCCCCTCCTGGTCGTGTGGAGGAAGGTGACCAGGGAGTGTATTTTTCCTCCATATTCCAAGCCCCTCCCTCTCCAGTGTGAGCAGCAGGTGTGCTGCGGGGAAGTAGGGGCAAGTCTCTACCCTCGCCATTAGCCAACCCTGGAGGCGCAGGCCTCGTGGTGGAAAGGGTTGGGGGCTGGTGTACCCCTTTGTGGAGTGCGGGGGTGTGAGTGTGGTGACACAGGGGGATGCCTCTGTTGTCAATCCCAGAGAGAGTTCACCGAATGTTGACAAACGAATGTGTGGCAATAAACGTTCAGGTCTGGAACTGTGTGTGAACGAGTGTGTATGGGTCCCACCAAAAAACATCTAGTTGGAAGTGTGTTGTGGAGTTTTACCAGCTCTTATCAAACATACACATATATAACTCGTTCCCCAGGACGGTGCTTTGGAGATGTGTGGTGCCTCCAGAACAAACGTTGCCAATACCAGCGGGTTTGTTTGTCATCAACCTGACGTGCAGGCAGTTGCTGGGGTGAACTCTGGGTCTGGGCGTCCCTGCTGTAGGTGGTTCCCTGATGGGGAGCGGTTTTGAGGGTCCAGAGGCCCCTCATTAAGGGGATGGTACTGTCATGCTCCATGCTGGATCATGTCAGATAAGAGCACTGGTAACCTTTTTTTTTCTCTCTCTAGCTTTGTGCTTAGAGATAGTTTTGCCCCCGGTGGCCAGTATGGTCATTGCACTGGTGTGCTTAGAGACAGTTTTGCCCCGGTGGCCAGTATGGTCATTGCACAGGTGTTTTTAGAGATAGGTTTTGCCCCCGGTGGTGGTTAGTGTAATTGCACGGGAATCACTAACAGGTGTGTTTACTCAATAAAGGTGTGTCAGTTGTTCTGACTCACGTTGGTGATATTGTTGGGCTTTTCCAACCATCCTGGGTGAAGGAAGGAGCTGAGGAGAGTCCAGGGCAGCTCAGTCAGAGTCCTGGAGTGGCAGCTATGGTGTCAGCGAGGAGTTCGTGTAAAGCATGGTGGAGTGGCAGCTATGGTGTCAGTGAAGAATTCTTGCAAAGCTTGGTGGAGTGGCAGCTATGGTGTAGAGCTGCACTCAGTTACTGGACTCTGTTGCTGGAAGCTGCACTCAGGTGCTGTACTCCGTTGCTGGACAGTTGCACTCAGATGCTGGACACTGTTGCTGGACAGCTGCACTCAGGTGATGGACTCTGTTTCTCCAAGGCGGCACTTGGCTGCTGGACACTGTTGCTGGACAACAGCACTCAGGTGTGGGACTCGGTTGCTCCAAGGCGGCACTCGGGTGCTGGACGCTGTTGCTGTAAAGCTGCACCCAGGTGTTGGACACGGTGGGAGGAAGATGCACTCAGGTGTTGGACTCTGTTGCCAGGAGCAAGTGCATCAGAGCAAAGCTAAGTGTTTCCCTGTTTGTCACTTTTACTCATGTTGGTGTTAGTACAGCGGTAGGGCCAGTGCCTGCACCACCCAGCTCCCTAGTAAGGAATAGGTGTAGGGTGTGCTAGGGTGACAGGTATCCTGATCGGCGACAGGTGAGGAGCCTGTATAAGGAATGTTAGGAGTGTTAGGGACACTAACTCAGGGGAGTGCAGGAGGTCTCCACATCCCCCGTTCCCTATCGCAGGGCCCACCATTTTAAATGTTTCCCTATCCCCTGTGTCTTGTTGTATTAGTTACCGGCCTGCGGGCCGTGTCACACTGGGCAATTACACGTGCCATGTCCTGTTGAATTAGTTACCGGCCTGCTGGCCGTGTCACACAGGACGGGGCACGTGACACGTATATCTGCTTGTTGCATTACGGTCAAATACATACTGGGAGAGCGTCTGTGGCTAACAAAATATATACGTAGATTTAATTTTTTTAATACACCTTACACAGCTGGACGCTCGTCATACAGTACCATCTCTCTGCTGGTATTTTTGGTACATTTTCCCAAACATGAGGAAGTATGGTGGAAGAGGCTGCGGACGTGGGCAGGGGGGCGCGGCTGGTACTGCTGGTGGTGGGCATCGGCTGGTTCTGGCAAAGCACAATAGCAGCTTAGGCAGGAGGTGTTGAGCCTGCGTCATCGTCTGGCCCAAGAAAGCCTGTAAGGTTCCATTTTCTTGGAGTAGGAAAACGCTTTTAAAGCCGGACCATCAGGAAGAGGTTTTGGCGTACATTGCCGAAACAGCCACCAGCACTATTGCCTCCTCTTCGGAACGTTCGAAACCTGCAAACATGGAATTGTCAGTGCAGGGTTCTGGTCAGGAAAAACACCGTTCCTTGTGTCACTCACCCCCACCAAAAGTAAAGGATGCGACAGCCCACACTTCAGATTACTCTATGGAGCTCTTTTCACATACCATGCCTGGGTTATCCAGTCAAATCCTGAATTCCCCAGTCCAATATGAATCTGACATGGAGTGCACTGATGCACAGCCACTGCTAGATGATTCTGCTGGTACATTGACCTAGAGCACTACATTGCCCTTGCAGTCTACTGAGCCAGAATCTGACCCTGATGAAACTCAGGTGCCCCTTCCCTCATACTATACCACCTTACACGGTGACACAGAGGAAGGTAAAGAGGAAGGTGCAGATGACTTTGAAGAGGAGGTGATGGATAACCCAGTTCTTGACCCGGATTGGCATCCATTGGGGGAGGAGGGTGGAGCTGGCAATTGTTCAGATAAGGAGAAGGATCCGCAGCTGGCATTGACATCGCAGCAGCGGTTATCTGGCAGGCCCGTAGCTGTCCAAAAACGTGGACCAAAAACTAAAAGAGTTGCAGGACAGCTTGGCCAGACGGTCAACTTAGCACAGCGTGCAAGGCCAGAAAATGTATACCATAGTAGGAAGAGTGCAGTGTGGCACTTCTTTGTCCAAAATCCTACTGATGAGGCAAAGGTTACCTGTAAGAAGTGCGAGCCAAGGTAAACAACTCAGAAATTTGAATACCAGTTGCATGCTTAGACATTTAATCAACATGCACTTGCAAGCATGGACGGACGACAAAACCTCAGGTAGCACATGTGCACCTGCTCCGACTGAAGGTAGCCAGCAACGCTCCATCGCTTCCCCCTCTGTAAGACCACCGCCACCGTTAAGCACACCACCAGCACTAAATGTTGAGGTGTCATCGCAAGGCCAAAGCACTCAGGGAATCACAATGGTTTTGCAACACAACACTGACTCTAGGCCATCGCCACCAATACCATCACCAACCCCCTCTCACTCCATCCGGTCCACAGCTACTTCCCCCATATGCAGCTCTCCAGTCCAGCTCACCCTACCAGACACTCTGAGTAGGACAAGAAAGTACTCATCCTCTCATCCACGTACACTGTGTTTGAACGCCTACATTGCCAAACTAATCTCATTAGAGATGATGCCCTACCATTTGGTTGAAAGCGAAGCTTTCCGCGAGCTCATGGCCTACGCAGTCCCACGCTATGACCTACCCAGTCGGCACATCTTTTCTCGAAAAGGCATCCCAGCCCTCCACCTGCATGTGATAGACCGCATTGTCCATGCACTCAAGCAATCAGTGAGTGGAAAGGTGCACCTCACAACAGATGCATGGTCCAGTAGGCATGGCCAGGGCCGTTACGTGTCCATCACTGCGCACTGGGTTAATGTGGTGGATGCAGGCTCGACAGGGGACAGCAGCGGTGGAACAGTGCTGCCTAGCCCACGGTATAGGAAACAGTTGGCTGTACGCTTTTGACCCTCCTCCTCCATAAGCGAAAGCTCGTCCACAGAGCGCAGTCGCACGAGCACTCCATTCGCAGCTGGCAGTATTGCACACGAGGTGTCCCACTATCGAACAGCTAGTGGTAAGTGTCAGCAGGCTGTGTTAAAGATGATGTCTTTGGGCGACAACAGACACACCACGGAGGTACTGGCCGACTACTTGCAGCGACAAACTGAGTCATGGTTGGGCAGTCTACATCTTGAGGCAGGCAAGGTAGTCAGTGATAACGGCCATAATTTTGTGGCAGCCATAGTCCTTGCAAAACTCACACACATAACTTGCCTGGCTCACACTTTGAACCTGATGGTGCAGTGCTTCCTTAATAATTATCCGGAGTTAACATCCCTTCTCCATAAGGTGCGAAGACTGTGCTCGCACATCCGTCGCTAGCCAGTACACTCCAGTCATATGCAGAAGCTGCAGCGATTGCTCCACCTCCCCAAGCACCGCCTAACCATAGACGTTGCAACAGGGTGGAACTCCACCCTGTACGTGGTTGAGAGGCTGTGCGAACAGAGGCAGGCTGTAATGCATTTGTGGGAGGATACACGGGCAGGCAGTTTGAGGGAAGACATGGAATTGTCAGGTGTGCAGTGGTCAAAGCTGAAAGACCTCTGTAAAGTCCTTCAGTGTTTTGAGGAATGCACACGGCTGGTAAGCGCAGATGACACCATCATAAGCATGAGCATCCCACTTATGCGTCTGCTCATGCAAAGTTTGACGCACATTAAGGATCTGGCGTCTGCAGCGGAGGAGGAACAGGAGGAGAAGGAGGAGGGAAGCCTTGCTGACAGTCAGCCATTGTCTGGTCAGGGAACTGTCCTGGATGAGTTGGAGGAAGAAGAGGAAGAGGAGGAGGATGAGGGGGATGATTATTTTGGGCAGGAGGATGCTTCTCAGGGGGCAAGAGAATATGTTGGCGTTCCAAGGTCAGGTACAGGGTTGTGCGTGACTGTAGGGATGTGGATTTGCCAGAAAGTGCTCCTCCACCCAGCAGTGGCAGTGCATTATTGACACCTGGAACTTTGGCCCACATGTGCGATTATGCCTTGCGGATCCTAAAAAGGGACCCCCGCATTGCCAAGATGATGAAGGATTACAACTACTGGCTGGCCAACATCCTCGATCCACGCTACAAAGGCAAATTACACAACATCATGCCACAGGAGAACCTAGAGATAATATTAGCTAACAAATAAGCAACTCTGGTAAACCGTTTGTTTGAGGCTTTCCCAGCACACAGCAGCGGTGTTGGATCTCCCACGAGTGGGCACAATGGAAGAGGTGTTCGTGGTGCACACAGCCGAAGTGGCGTTGGAGACAGGGGTTTCATGACCATGTTGTGGACTGATTTCTCAAGTACTGCTCACACGACTGCTAATACTGCATCGATTAAAAGTGACAGGAGACAGCAGTTGTTAACAATGGTTACAAACTACTCCTCCTGTCATGATCCAGGCTGGATCTGACAGTTTAAATGCACAATTGAACTTTTTTTCCTTTGGCTGTGTGCCAAAGTGTGGTGTGATTGCCCCCGATGGCCATTAGAATTATTGCACTGTGGTGTCATTTGTTCTAAGCTGCCCCGGTGGTGGTGAGCGGTAGTGCACTTTTAGTTTCTTTGGTTTAATGTGCACGTAATTATAAAACAGGTGTGATGCTCTATAAAAGAATGTCAGGTGTGTATGATCACGGTTGGTGATAGTTAGTAACTCACAAGTAAGCCTGGGTGAAAGATGGGCTGAACAAGAATCCTGGGCAGCCCAGCCAGAGGGGACGAGTGGCAGCTATGGAGTCTGCAGGGAGTGCTGGCATGGATTGGTGGAGTCCAACGATGTGGTCTGCAAGAAGGGCTGGCATGGCATGGTGGAGTCGCCGTTTATGGTATCAGCAGGAAGTGCTTGCATGGCTTGGTGGAGTGGCGACTATGGTGAGAGTTGCACTCAGCATGCTGGACTTGGCTGCTGAAAACTGGACTCAAGCATGCTGGACTTATTGGCAGAAAAGTTAGACTCAAACATGCTGGACTTTTTGGCAGAAGCTGGACACATCTTTGGGACTCTGTTTGCTGGGCAGCTGCAACTGGTGGTGGACTCTGCTCCAAGGCTGCACTATGGTGATGGATCCGGTTATGGTGATGGATCCGGTTGAAGGAGAAGATGCACACAGGTGGTGGGCTCTCTTGCGGGGAGCATAAGCAACAGAGCAAAGCTAAGTGGTGTCCCCCTGTATTGTCATTTTCCCTTATGTGTGTTTAGTGCAGTGGTGGGATTAGTGTCCGCACCGACCAATTCCCTAGTGAGGGTTTAGGTGCAGGGTGAGTCTGGGTTTTGAGGTTCCTGTGCGTCGCCCGGTGCTGAACCGGCATAGGGAACGTTAGGAGTGCAGGGACACTGGCTCAGAGGAGTGCAGGAGGTCACCACTTCCCCGTTTCCCTTTCGCAGGGCCCTCCATTGTTAATGTTACCCAGGTTACCTTTATTGTTTAAATTCGCCTTACTGGAGGCGGGGTTTCCAGACTTTTGTATATATACGTGTAATATCTAAACTGTGTTCCAAATTATTATGCAAAAAGAGTTTAGGAGTGATAAGGTTAGAATTTTTTTGTTTGTCATTTAAACTCATTGATGGTGATGTGTGTCAGGGCTCTTTATATCACTGAAAGCAATTGCAGATATCTGTGCAAATTAGTTTGGCAGGTGTGTCCAAATAAAGGCAAGACTACTTAAGATGGCTGTTCCACGTTATTAAGCAGCCTACATTTTTTGCCAAAATGGGAAAGAAAAAGGATGTGTCGGCTGCTGAGAAGCAACAAATTGTGGAGTATTTAGGTCAAGGCATGACTACACTCAACATTGCCAAGACAATTCATTGTGATCATCGCACAATCAAGAAGTATGTAGCTGATTCCCAGCACACACGTGTGCGTGCTGATAAGGAAAAATTGAGGACTCTTTCCAACAGGCAATTGTGTCAGGTTAAAAGAGCAGCTGCAAAAATGCCTTGTCATAGCAGCAGACAAGTTTTTGAAGCTGCTGGTGCCTCCAACGTCCCCCGAACAACAAGATGCAGGGTCCTTTAGAGATTTGCAGCTGTGCGTAAGCCATCCTGTCGACCACCTCTATCCACTGCACACAAGCAGAAACGTCTCCAGTGGGCCAAACGATACATGAAGACTGACTTCCAAACTGTTTTGTTCACCAATGAGTGCCGTGCAACACTTGATGGTCCAGATGGATGGAGTGGAGGATGGCTGGTTGATGGACACCCCGTGAAAACACGGCTAAGGCGCCAACAAGGAGGAGGTGGAGTAATGTTTTGGGCTGGAATCATGGGGAGAGAGATTGTCGGCCCCTTTAGGATCCCTGAAGGGGTAAAGATGAACTCCATAATCTGTGTGGAGTTTCTAAAACAGCACTTCCTGCCATGGTTCAAGAGGAAGAACAGTGCTTTCCGCAGCAAGATCATTTTCATGCATGATAATGCACCGTCTCATGCTGCAAGTAACACATCTGCATCTCTGGCTGCTATGGGCATAAAAGAGGACAAACTTATGGTGTGGCCACCATCTTCCCCTGACCTCAACCCCATTGAGAACCTCTGGAGCATCATCAAAAGGAGTGTCTATGATGGTGGGAGGCAGTTCACATCTAAGCAACAGCTCTGGGAGGGTATTCTGTCCACATGCAAAACAATTGAAGCACAAACCATCCAAAAACTGACAAATTCAATGGACGAGAGAGTTCAGAAGCTTCTTTAGAACAAGGTGTCCTATGTGCAAATGTAACATCACCTAGAAAAAAGTTTTGACTTGAAAACTGTTTGATTTCATTTTGTAATAAGCTGATAATGCTTATAATTTCACAACTGACCATTTTTTTGTTCAAAATAAAAATAAAAAGGTTGAAAACTCTGCTGTGCATAATAATTTGGAAGTATTGGATTGGTGGAGTCCAACGATGTGGTCTGCAAGAAGGGCTGGCATGACGTGGTGGAGTCGCAGTTTATGGTGTCAGCAGGAAGTGCTTGCATGGCTTGGTGGAGTGGCGACTATGGACTTGGACTTGGCTGCTGAAAACTGGACTCAAGCATGCTGGACTTATTGGCAGAAAAGTTGGACTCAAGCATGCTGGACTTTTTGGCAGAAGCTGGACTCATCTTTGGAACTCTGTTTACTGGGCAGCTGCAACTGGTGGTGGACTCTGCTCCAAGGCTGCACTAGGGTGATGGATCCGGTTATGGTGATGGATCCGGTTGGAGAAGATGCACGCAGGTGGTGGGCTCTGTTGCTAGAAGCGTACGCAACAGAGCAAAGCTAAGTGGTGTTCCCCATGTATTGTCATTTTCCCTTATGTGTGTTTAGTGCAGCAGTGGGATTAGTTTCCACACCGACCAATTCCTTAGTGAGGGTTTAGGTGCAGGGCGAGTCAGAGTTTGAGGTACGCGTGCATCGCCCGGTGCGGAATCGGCATAGGGAACGTTAGGAGTGCAGGGACACTGGCTCAGGGGAGTACAGGAGGTCTCCACGTCCCTACTCCCTATCGCAGGGCCCACCATTGTTATTGTTACCCAGGTTTCCCCTTTATTATTTAAATTCGCCTTACTGGAGGCGGAGTTTCCAGACTACTGTATATATAACGTGTATTACCTAAATTCGCCAGTTGGAGGCGGTGTATCCAGCTGCACGCTTTATTATTTAAATTCACCCTACTGGAGGTGGTGTATCCAGGGTCACGCGTGTCATGGGTTCGCCTTGCGGTACTCGCTGCGTCCAGACACACGTGACCGTGACAATGAGCCTCTGAACGTCTGTCTGTTACTCCGGAAATATATTTGGAGATTTAAGTGTCATGGGAGTTTGTCTTCCAATTAGAAATCGTCCAGACCTGAATAAGTAAGATGCTTCTTTATTGAACATGCCGGCATGGAGAGAGAATGACGACCACACAAGATGTGAGGAGTCCTCTGTCTAACTCAATACATATTCTTAAGAGTTTAAATAGCAAAACCCAAAGGCGTTGAAAACACTACATTTGCAAAAAGAGTACATGGAATATGCTTAGCTTGTTAGAAATCCTTCTTATCTACGTTAGCAGAGAAGTCATGCAAGACAAGGAAAGCCAGCTAACGTTCACAAAAAGTAACACCCAAAAGTAACACCCATGTATTACATCAGCTGAAAAGAGTTTCAAAGTCTTAAGCAAAAATAAATGGCATATATGCAGTCATGTGCATAGATACATATATACATACATATATATATACATATACACACACTCATACATACATACACGCATGGGTATATATATATACACACATATATATACACATACACCCATGCACACATAAGAAAGAACTTTATTACAATTATTATAACATTCCCTCATCTTGTAATAAAATCATTTATCTGTACACATTGGGGACAGATTTCTTTTTGTCAGATTTCACATAAGATCTTCATATAATCTAGAGGGAGAGTAATATGTATATTTATCATTAAGTCCCAAAATTTTCATTCTTTCGTTGGATTCCAAGGTCTCCATTCCTTGATACATAGGTTTTTGTTATGGCAGAGTCAATCAGTCTTTGAACAAGTCCTCTAATGCATAGAATAGCGCAGCGTCCACAAACAATCAGCACTCCGGCCACGATGGTAAGATGTCAACGCAGAAATGAATAATCCGGACCATTTCCCAAACCATCCTTCAGTCCAGGAATATGTCATCATATCCAGAGTTCTCTGCTAATTCATTAGACAGGGCAGTCAGTCCATCAAGAGCTTTGGAGATACTTCCATCAGGATCTGTATCAGGGATAAAGGGTGCAACAAAAATCCTCCAAACATTTTATATACACCTCCCTTTTCTGCTACTAACTTGTCTAATGCCATCCTATTCTGCCAAGCCATGAGAGGAGATGGTCCTAATTGCTCAGCTATCCCTTTAACTGCATCTTGAGTATAATTAACAAATCTCTGCTGGTTATAGTATAAGCAGTTTATCCAATCTACATTCATTTTTATAATCACCCACCAAATTATGGATTCCCACCCGGCTGCTACCTGGTTCCTAGCCTTGTACTCGTTGGTCACTCCCCTGGGAACTCCAATGTCATCTCTGTAGATACTAGAATGGAAGGATCCTTGCGGAGTTTAACGCTTCTGTCTCTTCCCACTATGTACCTTTGGCCATATCCCTGTTGACAACAGGTGGAACGACATGATTGGCTGGACCACCGCACAATCCCCTCGGGAACCATGTGGTAGTCTGGCTCTTTTGCTTTTATCACCGCATAACCACCATACATCCGCTCTCAGGGTAGTCTGGTCTGACCATATGGCTGAGTACTTGGCCCTGTGGGAGACAATGATCCATTCTCTACAAGAATCGCCTTGGAGCTCTCCGAAGTTGTGCCCATGCCCTGGAAGACTAAAACAAGTATAGTTACCAGGATTAGCAATCACCTGTGGTGGGACATCCGGTTTCTCAAGTGGAGGATATAAAAATGATAACATTTTACATTTTCCTTCCCTTTCTGAGGAGACATAAGTTTTACTATACAACTTAATAATTTTTTTTTAAACCTTTTTGCAATGTATTTAAGCCATTCTAACCTTTCATTCTTCTCCTCATAGCCTCTCTCCCTAAAGCTAGTTTATCTTCATAAGTTAGGTTAGACAATCTAACTATGAACCCTATAGACTCTGTTATGGTTCTCTCTGGCATACCTTCCTTGGGTCTATGTATGCTATTATTCTGAACTTCTATGTAGAAATATCATATTGGCTCTAATCCTGACATATCACCTCCTATAACCTTTGATCCCTCATCTTAGGGTTTTTTAAAAATTCTCAGTAGCTGATTACAATTGTTCTTATTTGTGTAAGGGGATCTCCTTTTTCCTAATGTAGAATCAGGCTTTAAATCTATGTAGCCATAAGGCTTATACCTATAGTCTCGGGCTACAATTGTCCATGCTGCTTTACTCCAGTCACACACATCCATCACCTCTGCTATTAGAGCTCATAGCACAAACATACTTATCAGACTGCTAGTTTCACAGCTTGTTCCCTGTCTCTGTATCATTTATACAACAGACAGAAATCCACTAACATGGCGGCCTCCTGCCCAATTTCAAAAGTAGGATTGAAAGTCTTAAATCTGAAACCATTCTACCACCCTGGACTTTCCTCTCCTGCTGGGTCTATTACCCTCCACTCTCCCATCACTATGGTCACGAAGAATATACATGTGACTAACCCTGATGTACACATCCTAGATCTGACCGTCTTGTCCGGGTAGGGGGATGAATGGGAGACTTCACCAGTTTGAGACAAGCTTTCCCTTGTGGAAAACCTCCCTTTGTAGCTGGACTTTGACAAGCAAGTCAGATCCTACTCTGTCCCTACCTGTCTGACAAGTTTACAATATGAGAGATGGATCCAAGAATCTTGACCGCAGTAGGAGAAGTCCACAGGACTTGGTAAGGACCTTCCCATTTAGGATGGTGCTGGTGTCTCTTCTTTATCACCTTCACAAGGACCCAGTCTGCAGGTTTCATGATCTCAGGTTTTGTTAGTGGGTTTTCCTGGAACAAAACTACGAGTAGAAACTTCTTTGTGAGTTAATATCTTAGCCATATATTTTGCTAATGTACAATCAACTTCCTCATCTATCCTTTTAGAGGATTTTAGCTGAGGTAACAGAAAAGATCTCCCGTATATGATTTCAAAGCCTGTCAGCACTACAGATGTCCGTGTGACATACATATTTAGTACAACCAATAGGAGACAGTACAACCAATTTTTCCTGTTTCCTGCATGGTCTTTGTCAACCTATTTTTCAAGCTCCCACTGTGTCTCCCAACCAGTCCGGCTGACTGAGGATGACAGGCACAGCGGTTTCCCAACTCAATTGACAATGTTTTAGGTAATAATAACATTACTTAGTTTACTATATATTTTCTGGAACCCCAAATCTGGGCATGATTTCCTTTAGAAGGGCCTTCGGTACCATTAATGCATCAGGGTGGACAGCTTCGATCCACCTGCTGAAAGCATCCATAATAACAAGGCCGTACTTTTTCCCTCACACTTGTTCAATAAAATCCATACAAATGTGTTGGAATAAGTATTCAGGGTGAGGACATTGTCCTCTCTCTGGTCTCAGATTCCTTTAGGAATTATTTTTGCACAAGTAATGCAGATTAAACAAAAAATTTAATAGTTAGTAAAGCCATACATCATAAATACGTAAGATATGACCTCTACCATCCCCCTTGTTGAGACATAGCTTATGCCATGGCTCAATACTGTGACATATCTGAGGAGGTTACTGTGCAGTTTATACATATAGGTCATCTATAAAGAAATAACCCCTTTTGTTACCAATTTTTTTTTTTTTTTCTTTTTTTCTTTTAATGCCGATAGCATGTTATCCACATATAAGAGGATCTGGCTCCCTTCTGGTGACTCACATTGAGCTAGGTTAGCCGATTTTACCTGGTAAACAATAGTAGGTGATTCACAGTACCCTTGTGGGATTCTGGTGAATGTATACCTGCTCCCCTTATATGTGAATACAAACCAAACCTGGCTATCTGGATGTACCAGGATACTGAAGAAGACATTACTGACATCACTGTAAAGACCTTATGTTCCGGCCTCCAGTCATTCAGCAGAGTATGGGGGTCTGGCACTGTGGGGGCTCTTGGAATCACAGCCTCGTTTACAGATGGGGGCGCCCTCCCTACTGGAAACAAGGTTGTGTTACAAGGTGAGCTGGCACAGGGTATAATCACCCCTTTTATCGATCCCACATCTGCAGGTCATGAGGACCACAAAGATTCTGGGTATGTGGTCAATTCTTCCTCTAATTCTAGGAAAGGATCAGCATTTCTCACTCGTTCCCCCGCCTCGCTGCAGGTGGACACTGGGTTTAGAAATGGTGTTCCACTTTAGTACTTGTGAACATGCCTGCAGTCTGGTATTGTAAAATGAGCCATCGCCCAAATCCTCCCATTGTTACTTTCCTTACACTCTTCAACAAAATCACCAAGGAATTTCCATGATCTACCTTTACATCTGGAAAGGGAAACATGTGGCTCAGTATCTCTAAAAAGCAAAAACAACAATTTAATTTGTTCTGACAGTTTACACCTGACGACACAGTTCCCTTTATAATTCCAGTATATGGTGTGCAAAGAACAATCTAGAGCATGGAAATTCTCATATTTTACATCAGGACCCCTGAAATACCTGTAGTACGTGGAGCAGTGTAGTTCTTCAGGTGTGTGAAAATCTACATGTGTATACCTTTATCTATTGCTTCCTTGATGAAGGACTCCGTAATAAAGGATGGTCCTGCAGTTATTAGATCTAGACTGTAATAATATCTAGATTCCCCATACCTCTGGAGCACCATTGTCTCAGCCATGGATTTCACCTATAGTCCGGCAGCAGTAGGAATTATTCCCAGGCTCAGGGCTGCATCATATCCCTCCCACACAGCTGATAATATAATTTGTGTAATTGCACTTTTACCTGTGCCGAGGGACCGGTGTCTCCACAGGTGCTCCTTTTACCACTATGCAGGCAGCAGACAGTCCAATAGTCGGTATCTCTTCTGGATGGACTAAGGTTCTAGTGGCTCCTGAATCAACAAGAAAAGTGACCTCATGGCTTCCCACAAGGACGGTTGCTTCTGGAAATACAGTGTTTTTTATAAATGTATTTCTACTTTAGCCAAATTAAATATTTCCTCTCATTACACATTTCTTGTACCAAATTTTAAACTAAGTTTATCATCCAATACGACCCATCTGTCAAAGGACACATTCAAGGTCTCCTAGTGGCCCCTTCTTATCTCCAAACCACAAACACATTCCACAACAATCCTCATGTTAACAGCTTATCTCCCACCTCAGGACTGTGTGCTCTGGGTGGTGCCTACTCCTTGTTTGTCAAGACTAAAAAGACAATGTCAGGGGTATACAATTTTCACTCTCTATTTGTTATAATATATAAGAGTTAGGCCTATAAGTTACCAATAAGGACACATTGCACATCTGATCTGAAGACCGTTATCTCTGGGTACCTGATGAGAAAGGACCAAATCCAGTCTCATTCCAGGGATACCTTCTCGGTACAATATTAATAACTTTCCAGCCATCAGATGAAATGGTCAATAACAATCCTGCCTTACAATGAGGACAAGGTCTTAAAATATATATCTATGGGATAAAGTCCCATAATGATGTTACATAAAATTCTTAAACACAAAAAGACAAACAACAAGATGAGGACTATACACAATATAAACCCTGGAGCACAATGGATTTCTACCCACTTTTAAGAAGTTTGACAAATATCAGTGAAATTAATATGTCAACAAGAAGATAAAAAACCAACAACAATTCAATTACTGCTCCTAATATCCAGGATCTAAATAATCCTCACTGATTACACTATGTCCCAGATATTTACCTGCTTGTATCTCTATATCTTGTCATCTCCGTCCAATGAAGACCTGTAAGGACGAGTGTGACAACAAAGTGTAATAAACATGAACGGTCCCCAAGGAATGGGGTCACGATGATAAATGTGGTCACTGATCTGAACAAGATAAATATGCTCACAGGGACTTCTGACCAGTGTAACAGTACAAACACACAACATACAACAGCTTCTACAGTTAGAGAATGGACAGACACACGTACACAGAGACATAAGACAAGAGAGTAAAGTTCCCTCGTACTCCTAGACCTGAAGTGCTGAGATAAAGTCTAATGACACCGCCCCTTTATATACAAAGACGTTCCCGTTCTTAATATCAGGTATTCAGAGCACCACAGGCGCAGACTCTCCTCAGTGAAATGAGGAGGGTTCAGTCACCCTGTGTTATTAAAAGAAAAACATATAACAAAACAACATAGAATATTCTCTATGGGGATCAGGTGACATGTACCTAGGTGATTTATACCACTATAATAACCTATGATTTGTCTCCAGTCCACAGATGACTGTTGACCACGCCTACTGGACTCCCTTATACAGTCAGGATTTTATTTCAATCCTCATACATTCACTCAAGATAACATTCAAGGAGTCTCATGTGTAACATAAAACATATATTTATGGCGTTTTAGTTCTATGTAGTTTTAAAAGACAGACAAAACAGCACACTTAACAGAAAACAACATTGAACAAAGTACAGAAGACAAAACAGAAAACCGGCAAAAATTCATCTTATACCGGATTCCTTAACCCTTTAGTAGCCCTTTTTAAAAACAGCACCCACTGACATATTGAAAACTTCTGTCAGATAGTTTATTAACCCTTCAGGTGATTTACAGGAATTAATGCAAAGTGGTATAGCAGGATACAGCAAGTTGTCAGTTATAGTAGACAGCCGACAGCTGCTGGATCGTCACCTGTGTGGGGATGATATTCTCTTATATCTCAGGTCAGAAAAAAGATATATTGGCTGTCATTAAGGGGTTAATCTAACGAGAATCTCCCTCGATTCTCCCATCTAGATCAATTTAACGTGCACACGGAGTTTTTTATTCCACAGTAGCCTTCTCACACTGGCTTTGTACCCATTCAAAAAATAAAAAAAATAAAATAAATAGAGATTATTGTTATTTAGCGGAATATCTTAAAAGATCAAACAAACCCCAAATCTATGGAGCTCCAATTGCGTGTAAACTTCCAATTTACAGGAGCCTCTCACAAACCCCAATTGGAAAAGTCTACCAGTTCTCTATTCAATTCCTAAAATAACATTCATAATATAATGAAAATTATTAAATGTTCTTACCTGTATTCAGATACAGACGATTCCCAGAGATCCTTAGACTATACGAAATCCGTCACTTTCCCTCAAACCGGTATAACTGATTAATGCCCCTGGTGACGCCTAATGTCAAGGTGGAGGACTTACTTAAGGAGTCCCAGACTCCCCCGTGCACGGTTTACAGTACTCACAGGTGAGGGAAAGGTGTTGGATTCCCGGCCAACGCACCAAAATGTCATGGGAGTTTGTCTTCCAATTAGAAATCGTCCAGACGTGAATAAGTAAGATGCTTCTTTATTGGACATGCCGGCATGGAGAGAGAATGACGACCACACAAGATGTGAGGAGTCCTCTGTCTAACTCAATACATATTCTTAAGAGTTTAAATAGCAAAACCCAAAGGCGTTGAAAACACTACATTTGCAAAAAGAGTACATGGAATATGCTTAGCTTGTTAGAAATCCTTCTTATCTACGTTAGCAGAGAAGTCATGCAAGACAAGGAAAGCCAGCTAACGTTCACAAAAAGTAACACCCAAAAGTAACACCCATGTATTACATCAGCTGAAAAGAGTTTCAAAGTCTTAAGCAAAAATAAATGGCATATATGCAGTCATGTGCATAGATACATATATACATACATATATATATACATATACACACACTCATACATACATACACGCATGGGTATATATATATACACACATATATATACACATACACCCATGCATACATAAGAAAGAACTTTATTACAATTATTATAACATTAAGATTACCCCAACACTGTATACAGCTGTATGCTTGTGTTACATTACCCATTTACAGCTTTTCATATTCTTGTGTAATCCACACTGGGCCTGAGAGCGTTTGTGTCTGCATCCTGAAATATGTATGGAAATTCAGAAAGTTTACACTATACTATATATACCTTGTATCTGGTGATACTGTACCCTTTTTCAACTTTTTATTTTATTGTGTAATCCATACTGAGCCTGTGAGCGTCTGTGTATGACTGTATAGAGCTGTACGCTTCTGATACAGTACCATATATCTGCTGGTATTTTGGGTCCATTTTCCAAAACATGAGGAAGTATGGTGGAAGAGGACGCGGATGTGGGCGTGGGGGACCACCTGGTACTGATGGTGGTGGTGGTGCATCTGCTGGTAGTGCCAAAAACACAATAGCAGCTAAGGCCTCTTTCACACTTCAGTTTTTTGCATCAGTTCAAATCCGCCAAAAAGTCAGACAAGCGGATCCATTCTTAACTGATGTGAACGGATGGCACAGGATCCGTTTTCAGACGGATCCTGAAAATGAGGAAATTTAAAGGAAACGCTGGCCGGGAAGGAGAGAGAGAGAGAGAGAGAGAATTTTTTTTTTTTTTTTGTCCGGCACCCAGAAAGAATTTCGGGTTAAATGAGTGTCTGGAGGATCCGCCAGAGAAAAAAACGTTACAAGCTCCGTTTTGAAATCTTTGAGGATGGTGACGGACAGCAACTTTTGGCGGATCCTCAAAAAAACGAATGCAACGGACAGCAATCCGTCACAATCCGCCATTAATGCAAGTCAATGGGGAAAAAAACGGATCCTCAAAAAAAAATTGAGGATCCGTTTTTTTCAAAACCTGGCGGATTGTGACTGATTGTAAAAAACTGAAGTGTGAAAGAGGCCTAAGGCAGGAGGTGTTGAGCCTGCATCATGGTGTAGCTCCGGAAAGCCTGTAAGGCTCCCTTTTCTGGGAGTAGGTAGACTGCTTTTAAAACCGGAGCATCAGAAACTGTTTTAGGCTTACATTGCTGAAGCAGCCTCCAGCTCTATCGCCTCCTCTTCTGAAGTTTCAAAAAATGCAAGCACTGAGTCGTCAGTGCAGGCTTCTCGTCAGGAGCAACCCCTTTCCTTGTGTCCTTCACCCACACCAAAAGTGAAGGATGCGGCAGCACACACTTCACATTACTCCATGGAGCTCTTTTCACATACCATGCCTGGGTTAATTAAAAATGGGGCCCATCATATACTGGAGCATTCCAAATGGGGGACATCAGATACTGGTGCAGCATTTACGGGGCCCATTATACACTGGATCATTAGAAATGGAGCCCATTATTTATGGAGCATTATAAGGGCCCATCATACACTGGAGCATCGTCCATGAGGACCAACATATACTGGAGCATTCCAAATGGGTGACATCAGACACTGGAGCAGCATTTACGGGGCCCATTATACACTGGATCATTAGAAATGGGGCCCATTATATATGGAGCATTATTAGGGCCCATAAGACACTGGAGCATCATCCATGAGGCCTATCATATACTGGAGCATTCCAAATGGGGGACATCAGACACTGGAGCAGCATTTACAGGGCCCATTATACACTGGAGCATTAGAAATGGAGCCCATTATATATGGAGCATTATTAGGGCCCATCATACACTGGAGCATCGTCCATAGGAACCATCATATACTGTAGCATTGTGTGGAGCTCATCATATACTCTATGGAACATTGAGACCATGACCAATTATTCTGTATGGAGAAATATATGGGGCTCATTATTCTGTATGGCGCACAATGTGGTGGCCATAATACTGTATGGAGAAATATACTGTCCTTTTTTGAGCTATTGTACAATTTACAATAGATCAGTCATGTCATGTAAGCAGTGAAGTATTTGTCATTGTACTATACCTATATTTCTGTGCCGTATCGGAGCATCATGAGTCGTGGTGTTAAAGGGGTGCACTGACACTCTTTCGCCTAGGGCATGCAAAAACCTGGAGCCAGCCCTACCCCCCCACAACTTTAGCCAAATAACCCCCAGTTTTCAATGCGTAACTATTATTATGAAGTAAATTAAGGTTGACAAGCTTCAGTAATAAGAATTGATGTTTTTGGCATTGAAATGGGCACTGTAGGTGTGTTTACTGTCCTCCACTCCCTGCCGACTTTGCTTCCCCATTGACTTGCATTGGGTTTCGTGTTTTAGTCGGCCTCCGACTTTTCCCTATAGTCGTCCGATTTCGTTCGACCCGACTTTTGCGAAAGTCGGGTTTCATGAAATCCGACTCGACCCTAAAAAAGGCAAAGTCGCTCATCTCTAGTCCCTATTACTGCACCTGATACCCCGATGCTGAGCAGCTGCTGCCGTATGTGTCCCTATTACTGCACCTGATACCCCAATGCTGAGCCACTGCTGCTGTATGTGTTCCTATTACTGCACCTGATATCCCAATGCTGAGCTGCTGCTGCCATATGTGCCCCTATTACTGCACCTGATACCCCAATACTGAGCTGCTGATGCCGTATGTGTTCCTATTACTGCACCTGATATCCCAATGCTGAGCAGCTGCTGCCGTATGAATCCCTATTGCTGCACCTGATATCCCAATGCTGAGCCACTGCCGTATGTGTCCCTATTACTGCACTTGATACCCCAACGCTGAGCCACTGCCGTATGTGTCCCTATTACTGCACTTGATACCCCAATGCTGAGCCACTGCTGTATGTGTCCCTATTACTGCACCTGATGCCCAATACTAAGCCGCTGCTGCCATATGTGTCCCTATTACTGCACTTGATACCCCAATGCTGAGCCGCTGCTGCCGTATGTGTCCCTATTACTGCACTTGATACCCCAATGCTAAGCCGCTGCTGCCGCATGTGTCCCTGTTACTGCACTTGATACCCCAATGCTGAGCCACTGCTGTATGTGTCCCTTCTACTGCACTTGATACCCCAATACTGAGCTGCTGCTGCTGCCATATGTGTCCTTATTACTACACCTGATACCCCAATGCTGAGCTGCTGCTGCCGCATGTGTCCCTATTACTGCACCTGATACCCCCTATACACACACAGCTCCGCTCCGCACCCCCTATACACACACGGCTCCGCTCCCTACACCTTGCACACATGCGGCTATGCTCCGTGCACCTTGTACACACGTTCTCTATTCCGTGCACCTTGTACACACGCAGCTCTGCTCCGTACTCCCTGTACACACGCGGCTCTGCTCCGTACACCTTGTACACACGCTGCTCTGCTCTGCACACCCCGTACACACGCAGCTCTGCTCCCTACACGCTGTACACACACGGCTCCATTCCGTACACCTTGCACACATCTGGCTCTGCTCCGTACACCTCGTACACACACGGCTCTGCTCCGTACACCTTGTACATAAACGGCTCTGCTCACGCCATACACACGCGGCTCTGCTTCCCCGTACATCTCATACATGCATATCTCTGCTCCGTACATCTTCTACACACAGGGCTCCGCTCTGTACACCTCATACACACACAGCTTTGCTACATCCACCCTGAAAACCCCTCCTGACCCCACACAGAAACTTCACCTCATCCAGCACCATGACAATCAGCACAACCGAGTCCTGCAGCCACTGAAGCCCCTGATCATGTGACCCCTGACTCCGCCCCTCCTGTGACCTCATCACAGGTCCTGTGCGCACAGAATAGCCCAGGACGACATTGCTGGCTGTGAGGTGAGGGGTCCACTGCTGGCATCGGGGCCCCCCACCGCCTTCTCAGGGGCCCATAGCGGCTGGGCAGCAGAGTAGGGAGATCGATTCTCCCTGCTCTGCCGCAGAATGTAACTGTATGGGTGCACTGTGCACGCCAATACAGTTACAGAAGTGTAGCTCCAGTGGGCCCCCTCAGAGCACGGGGCCCGGTGCGACCGCCCCCTCTGCCCCCCCAGTAGCTACGCTACTGAGTGGATCTATCAGTTCAACAGATCACACACCACACCATATCATCCTCAGGGAAACGGGGCCTGTGAGCGATTTAACCACACTCTGATTCAGATGTTGAGGACTCTGTAAGACGACAGAAAGGCTAGGTGGCCAGAATATGTCTCTGATTTTGTGTGGATCTACAACAATCGAGTCCATGAAACCACAGGTTACACACCCTACCCCTTGTTGTTCTGCCAAACAGGAAAGGAAATCACAGAGCTGGAGCTGGATCCAGGAGAGGACTACCCACAGATGGGGAGTGTCTACCTGGGTCTGAGAACACCGTCACCGTCTACAGACCTTACATCGTATGTTTCAGACACAGCTCTGGGAGCTGGAGCACCCTGAGAAGCTTCCTCTACGGGGGAAAGATCTTCAGGTTGATGACTGGGTGTTGGTGTGGGAGAAACGTCCCTGTGACAAGCTGCAAAATCAGTGGGAGAGTAGGCCATACAGAATGAAGCGTCGGGTCAGTATGGAAGGACCTGTTTATGAGGTTTATCCAGAAGTGGAAGAGAATGCGCCCACCAGAGTGGTTCGTAGGAGTATGCTCCAGCCATGAGTTTCCAAAGATCCCGCACAGAGAGCAGAAACCCCTGTAGTTCCTGAAGTTCTAGTTATGAAGG
This sequence comes from Dendrobates tinctorius, assembly GCF_039654945.1. Lineage (NCBI taxonomy): Eukaryota > Metazoa > Chordata > Amphibia > Anura > Dendrobatidae > Dendrobates > Dendrobates tinctorius. The sequence goes on from NW_027361690.1 coordinate 79,482,863, forward strand.
TGCAAACATCCTTGGGAGGTAAAGGGGTTAATGCAGACAGTGTTCTGGCTATAGTTCATAAGAGTAACAGTGTGGCTGTTATAGTTCATAACAGAATTTTGTGGCAGTTACAGTTCGTAAAGGGATAATGTGTGGCAGTTGTGCAGTCAATATTTTAAAGGAGAGGACAGTGAGGAGGCAACATTTCAGAAGACAGACAGAGTTGGGGCATAATTTCTGCTGAGAGCACAGTGAGGGGCAATTATTTATTTGGGGCACAGCATGGGCAGACATTTTTATTTTTATAATAATAGTCTCATTTTTAAGGACACGGTATAGGGATGTCCAGTAGAAAGTTGGAGAAGAACTGTGGACATGTAAAGTCTTTATAGCATCTGGACTAGATGGAGAACAAAGGGATTAGAATTATTCAAATCAGAGAAGATGTCACCTGAAAGGTACCTGGATGTGAATTTTTATTTGTGATACTAACTAATCTATACTTTTGCTCCTGTATGATCCTCAGTTCAATGATGGCTGGTAACAACAATTGTCACCATCTGATTACCTTTGTTAAGTTCTTATCAGTGATTGTAGGTTCATGCGATACAAATGTATAATGTAGGTACTGACCTACAATGGCAATTGATCAATGCAATGTTTCTTGCAGTATTCATAAACTGGTAGTAATTCTGGTGCTGTATTCATGTACTGATGGTGACAGAGGTGATATATTCATGCTCTGTTAGTTCTGGTAATATATTCCTGTACTAATGAGGCTTCTCATCCTGCATACCTGTAGTGATGGTGGTTCTGATAATGTATTCCTGCACTGATGGTTACGATACCGTATTATTGTACTGATATTGATTTGGGTCATGCATATTGATGTTGATTTAAGTGTTATATTCCTGTACTAATAGTGGTTCTGGTGATATATTTATGTACTTGTAAGGATGTGAGTAAAACAAGCTGTGTCAACAGGGAGTTGAATTTTCTAGCAATGTCTAAGAATGTCTAAGAATGTTTTATTGTTATAGGTCTTGTTTCTAAATCTGCATTTTCTCCTTATGGCTGGTTTGTGTCTGTTTCCTGAAAGTTTTACCTCATGGCCATCCCCGGGGGTTAGGGAGGGCTGTCCATAATGGAACCAGTGGAAGGCATGGGGATACATTTAGCAGTAGTCAGGGTAAGTTATAGTTAAAAGCTTTGGATTTGCCCACATATTGGAAGGGGTTAGATCACGTAAAAAGGGGAAGCACTTCCTAGTTGAGAGGAAAGAGTAGGCAAGTCTCAGACAGTGTGATGTATGACAGGTTCAAGATCAGTAGATGCATAGGCGGTGAAGTGTCCTGTCAGTCTAAAGTCTCCCAAACAGCATGAAGATTTGCGCATATCCCAGGGCAGTCCAGGGCCTAGGAGCCTAAAGAGACATAGGATTCTATGGTCTTTCTCCCTTAAGTGGAAGAGGAAGGTCAGGTCACAGAAAGAGGGAAAGATGGTGGGATTAAGGTACGCTATAAAGCCAGATAGGAAGCCCATGGCATCAACATAGTCTGTCGAGGCGGGGGCAGTTTGGGCAAAATGGAGGTAAGAACTGATAGAATACTGGCCAAAGGGAACACCAACTCTGTCTTAAAATGTGTGACGCACCCGTATTTATCCGAATTACACAGTAAAGCTGAACCTGTTAAACCAGACCAAATGTCTTGTGTTATGTGTGCAGCTGTTTCCAGTCCCAAGGATGGGGAGGTAACAAGGACTCCAGAATGACAAGTACAGAACGAATCCCACAGCACACCATACATACACCAGATTCCAGTTTAGAAGACGGCTTTCAAGGTGAAGAGAAGTCAGAACCGGCCAACAGCATCGGCCCTGACCCCCCCCCCCATACTGATGATGTATTGATGTTATTCATGTACTGATGGTTCTACAGTAGTGATTTTTTTTCTTGTACTGATGAAGGTCCTGATGCTATATTCCTGTACTTTTGGTTGTTGTTGTTGTTATGAGGTATTCATGTACAGTTGTTGGTTCTGAAGATGTATTCATGTACAGATGGTTGTCCTGGTATTATATTCCTCAACGGATGGTGATTTTGGTGATATAGTCATGTACTGAAGATAGTTCTGGTGATGTACTCATGTAATGATGGTGGTGTTGAGGCTGTCTTCCTGTATTGATGCTATTTCTGTTTATGTATATTGATGTAGATTCAAGTTGTATTCCTGTACTGATGGTGGTTCCGATGATATGTTCATGTACTAATGATTCTGGTACTGCATTTATGTACTGATGGTGGTTCTTATTGTTGTATTCCTGTAGCAATCTTGGTCTTGGTGTGGTATTTTTGTCCTGATGAAGGTGCTGATGCTAGATTCCAGTATTTATTGTAGCTCTGATGAGGAATTAAATGTAATGATGTTAGTTCTGGTGCTGTATTCATATACTGATGGTGGTTCTGTTGCTGTATTCCTGCACAAATGTCCTGGTGCTGTATTCTAGTACTGGTGAATGTCCTGGTGTTGTATTCCTGGACTGATGGTGGTTCTGGTGATATAGTCATGTACTGATGATGTTCATGGTGATGTAGTCATGTACTGAAAAAGGTTCTGGTGCTGTATAAATGTACCGATGTTTATTCTGGTGTATCCATGTATTGATAATTATACGTGAGTACAGCATGGGCAGATATTTTTATTCATGGGACACAGTATTAACACTCCTATTTTTAAGGACACAGTGTTGTGATGTGCTGCAAAAAGCTGAATGAGAGCTGTTGATGAAAAAACATCTTTATAGTATCTGGTCTAGATGGAGAAGAATGGAATGGAAATGACTGCAATCAGAGAAGGCATGAATGTAAGGTAGCAATGTAAATCTTTATTTTAATACTGACTACGTCTCATCAGTACTGTAGCTCCTGTATGGTCTGCAGTCTGATGTTGACTGGTAAAAAGAACTCCCAGCATCTCCTTACTTAAGTTATAGTTTCATGCAATACAAATGTATATGGCAGGTGCTGACCTGACATGGCAGTTGATTGCTGTACGAGTTATGTACTGATAATGATTCTGATGCTGAATTCCTGTACTGGTGCTAGTTATTTTCATTTATTCATGTGCTAATGGTGGTTCTGATGTTGCATTTCTGTACTGATGGTTTTACTGATGCTGTTTTCTTGCACTAATTTTGGTTTTGGTGATGTATTCAGGTACAGATGTTGATTCTCGTGCTGTATTCCAGAACTGATGGTGATTCTGGTAACATATTAAAATACTGATGTTCATTCTGGTGCTGCATTCCTGAATTTATGGTGATTATATCTAGTGATATATTGATGTACTGATGTTGATTCTGGTGAATAGTTTATGTATTGATATTGGTTTTGATGCTATATAAATGTACTAATGGTGGTTCTTGTTCTGTATTTGTGTCCTGATTATGAATTTGGTGCTGCATTCTTGTAATGATAGTGGTTTTTGTGCTGCATTCTTGTACAGATGCTGGTTCTGGTGATGTACTCATGTACTGATGATTCTAGTGCTTTAACCATGTACTAATGGTGGTTCTGGTGATGTATTCCTGTGCTAATGATGGTTCTGGTGCTATATAAACAGATCTTTATTCTGAATATGTATTTATGTACTACTGGTGGTCCTGGTAGGTCCTAGTACTGCATTTAGGGGTTTCAGCTCTGATAGCCTCTTTGATATGCACAAGCACAGGGTTTTTATATCAAAACAGCATAAAGTTTATTTTCCTTCATATACTTTACAACTCTAAAATGAAAACAATTGTTTCTTAAGCACAAGTGAATATCAAATCAGTCCTTTCTTCAACACAAATGAATAACAAAACAGTTCTTTCTCTGGGTAAAGCAAAGTAAATCAAAATGTCTCACTATCTTGGTATTACAGGCACTTCTCAGTCTCTAGCATAGACAAATTCACCATGAATGGTCTTTCTCCAGCACCAACACAACACTCTCTGTGCTGAGCCATCTTAGCTGCCTGTAATTAAGCCTGAAAAAACCTGACTGGAGTATCGAAGTAACCATTTCCACCCAGCTCCTTTGGTTGCTCTTAAATCTCAGACCCAAAATCCAGTCAAAATAAAAATCATCTCAGTAACCTATTGCTACTGGCACATCTCTCCCAGGATGTACATCACTGAGGCCAGCTATCTCAGTGACACATACCTGACATCTAGGAGCTAATCTCTTGTTTTTTTACATTGTGTATTGATGATAGTTCTGGCATTGTATTTGTGTACTGATGTTGGTTCTGGTTCTGCATTCCTGTGCTGATCATACCTCTGGTGATGTATTCATGTACTGATGGTGGTTCTAGCGCTGTATTGTTATACTTCTACTGCTTCTGATTGTGTACTTATATAGCAATCATATCAGATTGCGTTCTACATACCGTAGCTATATTAATATAGTAGTATGCCATCTTACAGGAGGATGCCATCTTAAAGAGGACAAACTGAAATGTTTTGCCTTTATTTGTATTTTTATTTCACCTCTCCATTGAGGATATATAAGAAATTAAAGTATTTTGCCTTTAACAGAACTTAATATTTGGTACTGAAACCTTTGTTTGCAATTACAGAGACCAGACGTTTCTTATAATTCTTGACCAAGTTTGCACACACTACAGCAGGGATTTTGACCCACTTCTTCATACAGATCTTCTCCAGATCTTTCATTTTTCATGCTGTCACTTGGTAACATTTAAGCTTCAACTCCCGCCAAACATTTTCTCTTGGGTACAGGTCACGAGATTGGCTAGGCCACTTCAGATCCTTGAAATGCTTGTTTCAGACCTACTGTTGGTTGCCTTGGCTGTGTGTTTCAGGTCATTGTCATGCTCTAAGACCCAACCACGACTCATCTTCAAAGGAAGGAGATTGCTGGCCAAATTCTTGCGATACATGACCCCATCCATCCTCCTTTCAATACGGAGCAGTCATCCTGTCCCCTTTGCAGAAAAGCACCCCCAAACTATGTTTCCCCCACCATGCTTCATGATTGAGATGGTGTTCCTGAGGTTGTACTCATACTTCTTCCTTCAAACACAGAAAGTTGAGTTGATATCTAAAAGTTCTATTTTAGTCTTATCTGACCACATGACCTTCTCCCATCTATCCTTTGGATCAGCTAGGTCGTTATTGGTGAACTTTAAACGGGCCAGGACATGTGCTAGAGTGAGCAGGGGGACCTTGTGTGCCCTGCAGGATTTTAATTCATGATGGCATAGTGTGTTACTAACGATAATGTTTGTGCAATTTAATTATGTAAAAATCATACAATGTGATTTTCTGTCTTTTATTAAGCAGACGGCTGAAAACACAGATAAATAAACCAAAATACTCTTTCCATCTTTTACCAATTAATTTAAAAAAAAGGTCCAACATAGTCCATTGAATTCAACATAGTTCTCCGAATCCAACGTATAAAGCTTATGGAGCCTTATTCTGACACTCCAAAAGCTTTGCAAACAGCCACTTCCGAGTCACAATGCGCTGTGCGAGACCCATCGACTCTGAAGAGAGGTGACACTCACTGACTTACTGACGTAACCGCTCTTCAGAGTCACCTGGCCGTGGAAGTAGCTTTTTGCAAAGCCAATGAAGCGTCAGAACGAGACTCCATAAGCTTTGTACATCGGATTCGGTGCACTACGTCGGATTCGGTGGACTACGTTGGTACTGAATGGGAACTTTTACATACTAAGGGTGGATACACACCAGATACATGTCAGATGTTTTCTATGAAATATAAACAACAATATTACATGTTTTTTTTTTATCTTTTTTTATCAAGATGGAATAAAATTTGGATGTTTTTACACAAAAATTCAGATGTGTAGTTTCTCTACTTTTTCCACTAATACAGTAGATGGTCTGCAACCCCACATCCTGTGTCCAGTTTCTTTCATTATCAATTAGACCCATAGAGAAGCCCAATAATTTTTTAAAAATCAATGCCGGTATTTCTGAATAATAAACCACCATAGCAATCCCACTTCCACTCCATGTAGATGATCAAAAAATAGGAGAAAAATCAGAGTATAGGATTACATAAAGTGTAAAAGTACAATTTTATTGGCTTGCATAGAGTAAAATTACATAATGGCACAAAAACAGGACAGACACAGGAAAAGGGGAAACCCGTGCATCATATTAGATAGCAATATAACCAGCGATTATAAAAGCCACACAAAGTGACTAACTATACATGGTATAATAGAATATCACCCCACCGTCGCCTAAATGATCACCGTTCTATACCTTCCTCTCTTGTGTCCTACACAGAAGCCTGGATTTTATAATTGATTTACTTCCATATAAATTATTATATTGTTAATTGTTGATTATTGATTGCTGTATTCTGGGATATATGCGTATGTCGCTTCTGTTATGTAATATTCTCAATTCATTCTATTACCATAATGACAGCAGCTTCCATATTAGAGTTTGTATTTATGTGGTGTCCCCGTGCGGTGGTGCGCATGCGCGATGTTGCCTCTATTGTTCTCGCTTGGGGCCGGACATCTCTGCGCCTCCGGCGCCCACGTGAGGCATTCTCCTCCCCACGCATGCGCTGTGATGCCTGATGCCCGGCGTCACTCATGCTGAGGACCTAGCTGGGAAACTGCGCATGTGCCGCTAATACTGTGCTCATTGGCTGTACCATACCCGGTGACCTATCACATGACCGGTTACTTTGGCTTTTAAAGGTCCTTGTTGCACTCCTGCTCCACATCCCCTTGAGAAAGCGGCCTAAGTGTAAGCGAAATGCAGATCAGGGTCCTACCATCTGCTTTGGGTCCGTGCACATTCCCTTGGGTAAGCTCCTCAGTCCATGTATGGTGATATACCCACTTTGGGTCTTTACATTTAGGCGATGGTGGGGTGATACTCTCTATTATACCATGTAAAGTTAGGGTAAGTGCACACGGAGTTTTTTGGTGGTGCAGATTTTGTAGTAAAATCCGCAGGACTAAAGTCCTGCGGTTTAGCTGCGGATTTGCCTGCGGTTTTGCCCTGCGGTTTCACACCTCATAATGGATGAGGTGTGAAACCGCAGCGTTTCTGCGCAAAAGAATTGAAATGCTGCGGATTGTAAACCGCAGCAAATCCGCGCGGAAAAATCCGCAACATGTGCACAGCGTTTTCCAGTTTACCATTGAAAACAATGGTACTGTACAACACACCTAAATCTGCTGCGGACCCACAGGGCCAAAACCGCTGCGGATCCGCAGCAGAATCCACACTGTGTGCACATACCCTTAGTCACTTTGTGTAGCTTTTATAATCGCTGGTTATATTGCCATCTAATATTATGCACGGGTTTCCCCTTTTTCCTGTGTCTGTCCTGTTTTTGTGCCTTTATGTAATTTTACTCTATGTAAGCTAATAAAATTGTACTTTTACACTTTATTTAATCCTATACTCCGAGTGTTCTCCTATTTTTTGTTCTTTCAATATCAGCAGGCAACAGGATTATAAAAGTGGCAAAACTCCGATTTTTTTTCAAAATTCCTACATTACTACTGATGAGATCTAATTTAGATGGGAGGAGTAGTGAAGAGCTCTGTCTCTAGCATTACATTCCTCCTTCCCTGCCCTGTCCCTGTCAACATAACGTTTTTTCCGTAGCAACTGCTATCTCCTATCTCAATAATATAAAAATCTGTCTTGCTCAAATACGGACTTTACCTGTGAAATGAGAATTTTGAGTATTAAGGATTAGTCCAGGAGGAGAAAAACGCACATTTCTCTAATAGGAGAGACTACAACGTTTCTTATTTTCATGTGTCCTATCCATACATGAGATAAAAATTAAAATGACAGTTACTTCTTGAGTGTAATCCCTCGCTTGAGCGCAATAATCACTACACTTCTTGTCCATATTTAGTGACAGAATCTTAGTGTGTTAGGTACTGCTCTAAAATTGAGTTGGCTATGTTGTAGGGTCAGTTTTTATGCTTTTCTATTAAACTTCAGACATGGCATGATCCTTAATATTTTTATCCCTGAAATCAATGGGTGACAAATTGGGAAACTAAAGCAAAATCATACATACCAAGCAAAGTGCGGCAGGATCCTCTGATGGACCCAGCCCAGACATAATGATGGACCATTATGGTACAGAAGACGTCAACCCATTGGGAGATGACTTTGGACTAAATCACTTGGCAGGATTTATCTCTTCTGGGTTGATTCACAAGTAACATAGTAGCCCTTGCAGATTATATGTTTCTAGTGTGCAATGACAACAACAAAGTTACTATGCGACTAGGTAGACATATGTTTTTTGTAACAAAGGAGAATATGTTAGAATATTTTTTTTTTGTTAGTTTTTTTCTGCTGTGTGCAAGGAATGCCGGTCCATCAGTGGTTGATTAATAACAGAAAAAAATAAATATGAAATGAAAATGCTAATACCACAGAGACCGTAAAATATAGAAGGCTTCAAGACAAATAATGAGTTAATGTGCACATCTTAAGTAAAGCAACCTCCTTCCAATCCTAACAATAATTGGTATTTTCTCTAATGTGTTGTCAGAGTAATGAGACGCAAAACGATTTTTGAACCCTGTGTGACTTTTAGCTACAATAAACACAATTTGTCAGTGATGTCTGTGGGATTTAAAGAGTTTGATGCAGATAAAAATAGCTGCAGAAATATAACACGGAAAAGGCTTTTGGCAAAGGGCTGTCCAGTTTAATTCATACTTTAAGTATTTGCTAGTTAGGGTCAAAAGCGGAGTGCTTAAGATATTTTGCCCTCTGAATGAACCTGGTTCAGGCAGACAGACTTTTGCTGAAACTTGCAGCTTACAAGATCAAGCCCAACATCAAAGACTCTCTACGTTCCAATCACTGAATTGGTTTAGCTCACACAGAAGGACAGATGTATCATCATAGATAATTAGTGCCTGGATTAATTTACCTACTCCACAATCTTGACTGGTGGCAAAGACATAAAGGAGTTTAGGAGAAAGGCTCGTAGACAAGAAAAGGAGTTGTTAAATTGCAGAGTGCAACGCAAGTGAAAACAAGAGTTTCTCTTTGCGTAAGAAGAACTACAGATTATGCACTTTTTTATACATACAGAACTATATATCAGACACGTGATATAATGTATAATTTATGTAGTGATGTCTTTACTGATACAGTGTACCATATTTTCAGACTGATTTTCTAATTATTTTTCAAACGCCTTTATTTATTGGATATTCTTTGTTTTGTACAACTCAAGCCCAAAATAACACCGACATTCTCACAGCTCTTTATTTCTGTGTCCTCTGGGTGCAGACAGGCATAGTCAGATAGTCAGAATGTAATAGTATTTTGTAGGTATACACAACATCCTAACGCTGGCCAGGTCAGCACCTAGTTCAATAATACCCAAATGTGAAGAGGACCCAGAAACAGCTGCTAAGGCTGTGGTCTTGCATCGGAATTATTTCTTGCTCTGATCCAGGGTTTTGATTTATTTTAAATTTAGGAAATCTAAATTCTGAAGTAATTGATGAGACTAGTCTGAAGTCTAAAGTTATTTAGGAGGGCAGGAGTTTAATTCTTTGGGGGTCTGGTGTGGGATCTGTATTTATTGTGGTTTGGGCTGTGGTCTGTATATATTTTGGAGTCTAATCTAGTTTGTTGCCTTTGCTGCCCCTATTCTACATGTTGTGTCTAAAGATATATTGTTGCTATAGTTAATAATATATTTTTGAAAGTAAAGTAAAGGCCCCACACTGCCGTTTTCATGCAGTTTTCATCAGTCCAGTTAAATGCATGGCGTTTTTAAATAGACGAGCATGGTTTTGACAGTGTGGTTTTTAAATATAGGTTTTAAAACAGTGTCTAATCAAGGGTGTTGCTCATTGCATAAATTAGCCTATTATATTTGACTAATATGTTGCTGGTGAGATCTGCCTGTGTGGCAGCTCACTAGTGACCACTTAGCAATGCACCTGCGATCATAACTGCATCATATCGCTGGTCGGGATCGCTGGTGCATCGCTAAGTGTGACAGTACCTTAATACGGTTAAATATGCATCATTTGCACCTTGTTTGTCTGTGCAAAAACTTTGTGCTGTCAACTGGACTGATCCAAACTGTTTCAACACTGTACTGTGTAGCCTTACCGTTAGGGCTCATTCAGACGTCAAATTTTCTCACTTACGAGAAAAACAGACCAATTATTCTGATCAGAGTTTGATCAGAGTGTGGACCAAGTGTCATCCGTTTTTGTCATCTGTGGAAAAATGAAAAGAAGTTTCTCCACCTTTTCCTTTCTGACAGTCCATGAAAATCGGCAGTAAAAATGTTGCTTCTTTACTGTGAATGCTTCAAGAAAATGCACCAAAAGCCACATTGTGCGAACGAAAATTGTATTCAATTGGATTATTTTCTGAGATGTTGATAACAAATGAGGAAAATGTGTTTGCATCTTGTTAGAATATTGTATTTCGGACTTGTTCCATCATAAAACAATCCATGTATGGTATAGTTACTCACTTTCGCTTGTGTTCTGTCCAAAAGTATAAAGTGAACAAAGGGATTGGATTGCAGAGGACTGGAGTAAAGTTATTTTCTCTGATGAAGCCCCCTTCAGACTGTTTGGGACATCTGGAAGAATAACTGTCTGGGGAAGAAAAGTTAAGCGCTACCTTGAGTTATGTGTCATGCCAACAGTAAAGCATCCCAAAACCATTCATGTGTGGGTTTGCTTTTCATCAAATAGAGAGGGCTCACTTAGAAAAAATGGCCAGGAAACTGCACAGATCTCAATCCCACTTAGAACCTATATGTTATTCACATGTGATAGTAAACAAAGATTTAAAGGATCTAACTATGAAAAAACTGCACAAACCAGATGTGGTTCCTGTACATAGTGGTATACATTAATGAAGGCCCTAGCGGCTTCAGCGCAATCTTGATAAACCCTGAAAGTAAAAGCTAGAGAAGACAACCCGGACTTGGCTCCCTAAAAGGCCGTTGAGTGTATCATGTACCGCCTAAGGAATCGAGGGAGAGTCCAGTGTAAGTAAGAAACCGCAGCAATACACTTATCCCACTGACCTAGATACTCAGAAGTAGGACTAGAACTCCAAGCAGACTCCATTAAAGACTATCACCAGCAGAGAGGACCAAAAAGGGGTAGGTTTACAAAGTACCACGTGCAGTGTGATGGGACAGGCTAGATAACAAATGAAAAACACCTGCTGTCCAAAAATAATGGACAAAGGCAAAAGGTAATCAGCAAACCTGGACAGCAACAGAACCTGCTGTGTCTCAATGGACAGAGCCACCGTCAGAAAAGAACAGGACCGCCGGATCAAATCCCAAGGCATGACGCTATGGTTAATCCTCAAAAAAGGGGTGGGAAAACAAAAACGCAGAAAGTTTGATAAACTCGAAGCACTGATCAGGCAAGAATGGATTGTCTTCAGTCAACATTTGGCCAAGAAGCTGATATCCCGGATGCCACGGAGAGGGTCAGAAGTCTCGAAATATAAGGGTGAACACTGTAACTACTGAATCAATACATAAATGTGATGTATTTATCAAGAAAAGTTTAAAAATGTCTGAAAAACTTAGAATTGTACTCTAATAACCAAAAAAACTGAATAATGGCACAGAGCCAGTTGCTGTGGGCCAGAAGTGAGTTCGCTTTGCTTTGAAACCCCTCTTCTGAACAGGATTCTGACATCACTGTGATGTGCTGTGGAATGCTTTCTGCATTCACTTGAAGCTCGGCAGTCCTTGTTACCTTCCTGTTTATGGGACCAGATTCAGCTACACACATGATAGGAGACTTTAAGCCCAATTCAACAGATTGCTACACACATGATAGGAGACTTTAAGCCCAATTCAACAGATTCAATTTTACTGTGGAAATTCGGATATATGCAGTTGTGGCACACAGAGTGAAATAGAATCCCCTCTGCATGATGTTCTCTTTGTTCAATGTATAATCAGTCCTTGAATATGTTCTGCCTAGCCTGTGCCCACCTCAAGAGCTCCTGTTGGTACCAGGGACTTTCTATCCGGCATAAGAACTTTCCTGTGACCCAACATCTTTCCATCTTGCTGACCGGCATCTTCCTCACAAGAAAAAAAGAGACATGGCACCCAATGCTTTTTTTGGACATTAGGCCCTAGACTGCCCCGGGATCTGCACAAGACTTCAGATGTGTCCTCATACTGTTTGGAGACTTGGCGCCGACAGGACTTCTTTCGCCGCTGTTGTATCACAGCCTGGGAACCTGTTGAACACTTCCTCTGACTTACTTCTATTCCACTAGCATCTGACTCTCAACTTGACTGTCAGCCACTCCAGAACTCCTGAACTGGGAAGTGCTTCCTCTTTTTATCTGATCTAACCCCCTCCCAATATGTGGGCTAATCCCAAGCTATTAACCATATCTTACCCAAAAGATGCAATTATATTCCTATGCCTTGTAATGTTACCCCTAGTGGACAGACCTCCCTCATTCCCTGGGGACAGCCTTGTGGTAAAGCCTCCAGGCAAACTGAGATGCTAAAACGGCCATAAGGTTAGAATGCAAAATTCTTTATCAAAACATGTAACCATAAACATTCATACAAAATATTCTCTTGACCCAATATCTCTTCTCTTGACCCAATGTCTTGTGCCCACCTACAAAACATCTCACTAAAACTTGTAAAAACATTGATGCAACAAACCTTGTGAAAACCAAAGTGTGTGACAGTTTCAAAACTTTTGGCCCGACATCATTATGTGAGCCAAATATTATAATTTTGAATTTTGGCATTATGACACAAGAATACCGTATTTTTCGGATTATAAGATGCAGTTTTTTCCCCCAAATTTGGGGGGGAAATGGACATGCATCTTATAATGCGGATATACCTTACCTGCCGTGGTGGAGCAGGGTCCCGGGGTCGCTGCTGGAGGCGGCAAGAGTGGTGCGTTGCTTGCAGGCTGCGATGAGGGGATATTCCGATGTGCGCCGCTACGGGTGAAAATGGCTGCGGTGCTGTGTGGTGTGGGGGGCTCCACCAGCATTTTGTGAATGCTCAGAGCCCCCCGCATATCCATTACTGCGATGCGGTGGCCTCTGGGAAAATGGCTGCCGGGGGAGGCGCATGCTCAGATTGAGATCTCGGCAATGAGATCTTGTTTCCCTGCGGCCATTTTCCCAGAACCCCCAACACATCCATTACTGCGATGCAGTGGCTCCAGGAAAATGGCTGCCAGGGGCGGCGCATACTTGGATTGAGATTTCGGCCATGAGATCTTGTCCCGAGATCTCAGGAGACGAGATCTCGGCACCCGAGATCTCATTGCCGAGATCCCAATCTGAGCATGCGACGCCCCCAGCGACCATTTTCCCGGAGGCCACCACATCCCAGTAATGGATGTGCAGGGGGGGCTCAGGGCTTCCACAAAATGCCAGCGAAGCCTTCCACACCACAGAACAGCCATTTTCACCCGCAGCGGAGCACCGACTCATCCCAGCCCGCGGACTGCAGCAACGCGCCACTCTTGCCTACACCAGCAGCGACCCTGGGACCCCGCTTCACCGCAGCCACCACCCCTGGTAAGCAATAAGACGCATGGATTATAAGAAGCACCACCATTTTATTACAAAAAAGTTTTTTTCAAAATGTTCTCAAAATTTGGGGGTGCGTCTTATAATCTTATGCGTCTTATAATCCACAAAATACGGTAATTATATAATAACATATTTGGACTGTTATCTATTGTGAGTGTTATATTAATTTCTGCTGCTTTATATTTGAATATCACCTCCTAAAACCTCTGCAATATTTTATGAATTGTTGTATTTTTACTAATGCCAAAAAGAGATTTAGTTTTTATTATTATGTTTTTGTTGCGGCTCTATCTTTTTGGTGAGCATAGTAAACTTCACATTACTTCAATATATTGAAACAACTTCACAACCTCTGATTGAGCAGCAGTCACAAGTTAAACATGTCTGACAAGAAAAGCCTCAGAAAATGTTTTCAAGTAGTTCAATGGCACACACACTTTAAAAAATGTACCAGCTGAACACAACTGAGCAGTGCAAATAAACTTAATACATAAGACTTGGTAGTACACAGATAAGTTACAATAGTGGATGACAGGAGGGTGGCACATTACATGTAGACATGCTGCAAGTGTATTTTTGGCTTTGTGACACAAATAGACATCCTCCAGTCACTACCACTTGGAGGAGTTAAGTAATAGTGTGGTCAGAATAGTAAAGACTGTGGACCCTTCTGCATTTCTCCGGTACCTCTGCGCTACCTGACACTAGCTGCAACTACACTGGCATACAAAACTATTCACCCCCTTGATATTTTTCATATTTTGCTACCTCACAACCTGAAATTTAATAATAATCTTTATTTTTATATAGCGCTAACATATTCCGCAGCGCTGTACAGTTTGCACACATTATCATCACTGTCCCAGATGGGGCTCACAATCTAAATTCCCTATCAGTATGTCTTTGGACTGTGAGAGGAAATCGGAGAAACCCCATGCAAACACTGGGAGAACATACAAACTCCTTGCAGATGTTGTCCTTGGTGGGATTTGAACCCAGGACACCAGCGCTGCAAAGCTGCTGTGCTAACCACTGGAATGTTCTTGTTCAGGAATTGCATTAGTTCATATAAAGAACATGCCTACAAGTGTGACCATTTGGTTTTCTTTTTATTGCAAAGCAAATAAATAGGATAAAGTTACTGAAAACTTCAGTGTGCATAATTAGCTACCTCTCTAAAGGCATTACTTTATAGAGCCTCCTATTGCAGTAATTACAGCTGCAAGTCACTGTGGATAAGTCACTCTGAGCTTTCCACATCTTGCTACTGGGACTTTTGCCCATTTCCCAAAGCAAAACTGCTCCAATTCCTTCAAATCAAATGGTTTCCTCTGGTGAACAGGAATCTTCAAGTCTGACCACAGATTCTCAAATGGATTCAGGTCTGGGCTTTGACTAGGCCACTCCAAAACATTTACATGTTTCCACTTGAACCACTTGAGTGTTGCTTTAGCAGTATGCTTTGGGTCATTGACTTGCTGGACGGTGAACCTCCGTCCCAGTCTCAAATCACTGACATACTGAAACAGGTTTTGCTCAAAAATATCCCTGTATTTCATACCACCCATCTTCTTTACTAGGACCATTTTTCGGATCACTGCTGCTGAAAAACATCCCCCAGCATGATGCTGCCACCAGCATGTTTACTGTGGGGATGGTGTTAGTGGGGTGATGAGTTGTGTTGGTTGTGTTGGTTTGGCGCCAGACATAGCATTTACCCTTGTTGCCAAAAATTTAAATTTTCGTCTCCTCTGACTACAGGACCTTCCTCCATACATTTGGGAAATCTCCCACATGTCTTTTGGCAAATTCAAAATAAGCCTTACAATTTTTGTGTGTAAGAAAAGGCTTTTTTTTGCCCACTCCTCCATGAAGGCCATCTCTTTGGAGTGTATGGCTTATTGTTGTCGTGTGAACAGATACTCCAGTCTCTGCAGCTCCTTCAGGGTTACCTTTGGTCTTTTCACTGCTTCTCTGATTATTATCCTCCTTCCCAGGCTGAGAGTTTTGGTGGGCAGCCCTCTCTTGGCAGGTTTGTTGTGGTACCATGTTCTTTCCATTTGATGATAATGAATTTGATGATGCTCCGGGGAATCATCAGAGATTGCAATTTTTTTTTATAACCCAATCCTGACTTCTACTTCTCAACAACTATGTCCCTGACTTTTTTGGAGATCTCCTTGGTCTTTATAGAATTTTTGGTTAGTGATGCCTCTTGCTTAATGTTGTTGTAGCCTTTCAGAAAAGGTGAGTATATACAGACCATGTGACACTTAGATTTCACACAAGTGAACTTCCTATCCCTACATTTTTAGGGGCTTCATTGCAAAAAGGGTGAATACATATGCATATGCCAATTTTTACTTATTTGATCCCATACATTTAATATTTATTTAAATATCTTTCTCATTTCACTTATCCAACATACACTATTTAGTGCTGATGCATCAAACATAAATTGGATTACAAACATATTTAAACATGTGCAATGTAACAAAATAGGTAAAAAAGCCAAGGGGGTGAATACATTTGCAAGCCACTAGTTCATCTATTCAGCATTCACATGGATTCATGAAGAGTAAATTGTGTCTATCTAACATGTTGGGATTCTATAAGGAGGTGAGTGCAAATCTGGATGTAGGTAATGCGGCTGATATAATTTATCTGGACTTTACGAAGTCATTTGATACTGTTCCACATAACAGCCTTATACTGAAGCAAGGACTGGGGGCAACTATATGCAGATGGGTAAGGAATTGTCTAAATGACAGGAAACAGTCATCATAAATGGTATGTTCTCTAAATGGGATATAGTCAGCAGTGGGGCACCACAGGGATCTGAACTGGGGGCAGAGGGGTACCACAGGGATCTGTGGTAGGACCGATTCTTTTTAACCTCTTTATTAATGACCTTGTGGATGGGATTGAGAGTAAAGTGTCAGTCTTTGCTGACGACACCAAACTATACAGGATATTAAAATCTGATCTTGGCATTACAATATTAGAGAACGATAAGTTGTCTGAGTGGGCAAACACTTGGCAAATGAGGCTAAATGTAGATAAATGTAAAGTAATGCACCTAGGATGGAGTAATCCTATTGTTGCATATACATTAAATGCGACCATACTTGGGACTACAGATCAGGAGAAGGACTTGGGTATTCTGGTTACAAGTAAGCTGAGCAGTAGTACTCAATGTCAAGCAGCAGCCACAAAAGCAAACAATATTTTAGAATGTATAAAAAGAGAGATAAAATCCTGCGATCCCAACGTATTATTACCCCTTTATAAATCACCGGTGAGGCCACATCTAGAATACGGGATCCAGATTTGGGCTCCACATTTTAAAAAGGATATTCAGACGTTAGAATCAGTTTAGCTTAGAAAAAAGACGCCTCACAGGAGGTCTCATTTACATTTATAAATATATATGTGGCCAGTACAAAACACTGGCACATGACTTCCTTCCTAAGACCATACTGAGGACTAGGGGGCGCTCATTACAGGTGAAAGAAAGGCGATTCCGGCAGCTAAACAGGAAAGGGTTATAATAATAATAATAAATGTTATTTCTATAGTGCCGACATATTCCGCAGCACTTTACATTTCAGAGGGGACTTCTACAGACAATAGACATTACAGAATAACAATAATCACATAGATCATAACAGATACCAAGAGGAATGAGGGCCCTGCTCGCAAGCTTACAATCCATGAGGAAAAAGGTAGACACGAAAGGTGGGTGGTAACAATTGCCCTGATTGTATGGACCAGCCCTGATTGTATGGACCAGCCAAAATGTTAAGTCTGTAACAGTACGGACACAGAGGGCTAATGGATGCATAAAGCATGTGGGAACATGATGCGGGGAACCTGGTTATGGCAAAACTTTTAGCTGTGCCACATAGGGATAGATAAGGTTAATGTGTTGAGGCAGAGGCCAGTCTGAATAAATGCGTTTTCAGGGCACGCTTAAAATTGTGGGGATTGGGGACTAATCGTATTGACCTGGGAAGTGCATTCCAAAGAATTGGCGCAGCACGTGTAAAGTCTTGGAGATGGGAGTGGGATGTTCTGATTATTGAGGATGCTAACCTCAGGTCATCAGCAGAACGGAGGGCGCGGGTAGGGTGGTATACTGAAACAAGGGTGGAGATGTAGGGTGGTGCTGAGCCATAGAGAGCTTTGTGGGTGAGGGTAATAAGTTTATACTGAATTCTGGAGTGGATGGGTAGCCTGTGTAATGACTGGCACAAGGTAGAGGCATCGGTGTAACGATTGTTGAGGAATATGAGCCTGGCTGCAGCTTTCAAGGCAGATTGGAGGGGGGAGAGTTTGGTAAGAGGGAGACCGATTAGAAGAGAGTTACAATAGTCGAGATGAGAATGAATAAGAGAAACAGTAAGAGCTTTTGCAGAGTCAAAAGTAAGAAAAGCTCGAACTCTAGAAATGTTTTTGAGGTACAGATAACAAGAGCGAGCCAATGATCGGATGTGGGGGGCAAAGGAAAGCTCGGAGTTAAGTATGACCCCAGACAGCGGGCATGTTGCTGGGGAGTAATAGTGGAACCACACACAGAAATGGCAATGTCGGGTATAGGTACATTAGTAGGGGGAGGAAACACAAGGAGTTCAGTCTTTGACAGGTTCAGCTTCATATATAGTGAGGACATGATGTTAGACACAGCGTTTAGACAATCGCTGTTTTCTAGAAAGGCTGGCGTGATGTCAGGAGAAGCGTATAATTTGGTGTCATCAGCTTAGAGATGGTCCTGGAAACCAAATCTACTGATTGTTTTACCAATAGAGGCAGTGTACAAAGAGAAGAGGAGGGGGCCTAGGACTGATCCTTGAGGAACCCCAACAGTAAGGGGAAGATGAGAGTAGGAACCAGCAAAAGATGCAATAAAGGAGCGGTCAGAGAGATAGGAGGAGAACCAGGAGAGAATAGTGTCCTTGAGGCCAATGGAACGGAGCATAGTGAGGAGGAGCTGATGATCCACAGTGTCGAATGCTGCAGAGAGATCCAAGAGATTTAGCATGGAGTAATGATCATTTGATTTAGCTGTTAGCAGATCATTAGAGACTTTAGTGAGGGCAGTTTCAGTAGAGTGTAAAGAGCAGAAACCGGATTGGAGAGGGTCGAGAAGAGAGTTATCAAAGAGATAGCAGATAAGACGGGAGTGGACCAGGCTTTCCAGGAGTTTAGAGATGAAGGGAAGATTAGAGACAGGTCTATAGTTAGCGGCACAGTTTTGGTCGAGGGATGGTTTTTTAAGTAGTGGATGTATGATGGCATGCATAAAAGAGGGAAAGATACCAGAAGAGAGAGAGAGGTTAAATATTTTAGTTAGGTGAGGGTTGACAGCAGGGGAAAGGGACTAGAGGAGATGTGACGGAAATGGGTCACTGGTGCAAGAGGTTGGGCGAGAAGATGCAAGGAGCCTGCTTACGTCTTCTGTGACTGGTTCAAAATCAGAGAGTGAGCTAGATGCAGTGGGGGAGGGAGGACAGTGCATGGTATGAGGTGATTGGGAGATAATTTCCTGTCGGATCTGGTCAATTTTTTCTTTGAAGTAATTGGCCAGATCGTCAGCTCGAAGCTCTGTGGTTGGGTCCTGTACTCTTGGGTTGAGTAGAGAATGAAAAGTGTCAAAGAGACGTTTACGGTTATTGGACAGTGAGTGATAAGGGTGTTGAAGTAGGCTTGTTTTGAGAGGTGAAAGGCAGTGTTGTATGTTCTAAGCATAAACTTATAATGGATGAAATCTTCGTGTAGATTGGATTTTCTCCACAGACGTTCGGCGCACCTGGAGCACCGCTGCAGGAAACGTGTTTGCAGGGTTCTATTTATAGGTGGTGCAAATTCATCCAGGGTACTTTGAAGTGTTTCATTGTAATGCTTCAATGCAGAATCAGGACATGAGAGGGAGGAGATAGGGGCCAATGAAGACTGCAAGTTCTTCATGTGTTTCTGGGTGTTAATGGCCTGTATGTTTCTATAAGTATGGACAGTGGGGGTGACCTGAGCGGACTGGCAGTTCTTGATAGAGAATGAAAGAAAGTTGTGGTCAGAGAGCGGGAGAGGGGAGTTTACAAAATCATCCACTGCACAAAGCCGAGAGAAGACCAAGTCGAGGGAGTTTCCGTCTTCATGCGTTGGAGAATTAGTAAGCTGTGAAAGGCCAAGCGAGGAGGTTAGAGATAAAAGGTGAGTAGCAGATGGGGAGGGGGAAGAGCAATGGGGATGTTGAAATCGCCCATGATGAGGGTAGGGATGACACAGGAGAGAAAATGTGGAAGCCAAATGGCAAAATGATCCAGGAACTCATGGGAGGGGCCGGGAGGACGATACATCACTGGCACTCGCATGGAGAAGGGGGTGTAGAGTCTGACGGCATGGACCTCAAAAGAAGGGAAGACAAGTGAGGGAAGTTGAGGGATAATCTGAAAGGTACATTTTGGTGATAGGAGCAGACCAACGCCTCCACCTGCTCTATTGTCTGATCTTGGGGTATGAGAGAAGTGTAGTCCACCATATGAAAGAGCAGCAGCAGCGGTAGTGTCTGACTGCTGGATCCAGGTTTCAGTAAGAGCCAGAAGGTTAAGAGAATTAGAAAGGAAAAAGTCATGAATGAAGGAGAGTTTGTTACACACTGAGCGAGAATTCCAAAGGGCACAATTAAGAGAGACAGATGGCATGTAGGGAATATTATTAAGATTAGAGGGGTTTCTGAGTGTAGCAGTTGGGGGGTTTGACTTTCTATTACATGGAGGACCAGGGTTGGGAGCAATGTCTCCTGTGACTAGGAGAAGGAGGATAGAATGAGCAGATGGTTAAGTGATTTGTGAGAGCGTCTCTGATGTTGAATGGTGGGACTGAATGGATCTGTGCTGTGTAGCAATGTGAAAAGAGCGTGAGTGCTATAAATAGGAGAGGAAAAGAGTGAGGGGCCAATATGGATGGAGTGTAGAGAGTTAATGCTAGGGCAGTGGATGTGTGTGAATGCAGCGGCCAGGATATAAATTATACATATGCATATGGTATATATTTGTTGTAATCCAAATGTACAGGGGATAAATGTCTCCTGCCCTGTCTATCTGCCATGTTATAACTACCTCATACTTTGATTAAATGTACTTCGATTAAATGTGCATAAATGCCCCCTGCATAAATGCCTTCCCCAAGCTATGTCTGAATATATAGGAGGCTAAGGCTTAGATCTCCTTTTTTTTTTTTTTGCTCTCTCTCTTCTCGTTAATCAATCAAACTAAATTGAGACAGCACGACCCAATAAGTGTTGTGGTCAGATAAACAAATGTCCAGCACTACATGGATCATAAAGCACTTTGAAAAGTTTCTTGACCTCACAACATAAGGGGACAAGCAGAGTAAGCTGAAATAACTATATATCAGATATCAACTTGCATAGCTGAAAACACATATATAGCATTCAGGATTAACTGCTTGCTGAAATTGAATGAAGTGGAGACACACAGGAGTTGATTCAGAGCAGAGATTGAAAGAGCTGGTTATCAGATATAAGCTTGTAGAGTTGAAAACACATATATAGCATTCAGGATTAACTGCTTGCTGACGACATTGAATGGAGTGGAGACACACAGGAGTTCTTTACAGTTAGAGCAGTCAGACTGTGGAATGTCGACCACAAGAGGATGTAATTGCCGACACTATAACAGCTTTTAAAAAAGGGCTGGACGATTTCTTCAGCACACATAATATTATAGGTTATAGTTAATTTAGTGACAAAATCATAATTGGTGGAGAAAGGTTGAACTTGATGGACGTAGGTCTTTTTTCAACCTGTGTAACTATGTAACAAGGGCACCTAGATGTCCAGTGCTAAGTCTAGCTTAAATGGAAACTGTCAGATCAGATAACAATATTAACCTGCAGATATGGGGTTAATCAACAAGTTAATAGGTTATGGAGGTGCCTGGCCACTGAACTGAAAATGTAACTCCTGATAGAAAAAGAACTTTATTTCTCCTGACAGCTGCCAGCTTTCAGTTATACAGGCGTGGCCGGAGCAATTACAGTCAGAGCGTCAGCTGTAAGCCCACCCCAGCTCTGACTGACAGTCATCTCTGCCATGTATCAGGTTTCCTTTAAAGTTGAAGAAATAAAGAAACCAAATCAAAATTAAGGAAAAGCTATAATCTGCATAGAGTCTACTATGCAGTAAGTCTAAATAGGCATTTTCTTTTGACTTTACTTTGGCCTCATTGTGGCTGTGACTAGGAAGGAGAGGGTATGGAAGGAGAGGATAGAACTTACCGACAAATGATTTTGCAGTCTACCAAATGAACACTGATGGATTTTATACAAGAAAATAGAAATGTGCTGTATAGATAGATTTCAGATTCTAATAGATGGACATCATTGTCAGGAACCTTTTTTTTTTTATAAAAAATTGTAATGAAAAGATTTCAACCTGGCGTGTAGATTTTAGTAAAGGGCATGGAGGATGAAGGATAGATTTTCACATTTCAGCTATTTGACCTTAAATCCTCTGTTGACTGCAATGGCTGGATCAGCGATTAGATATGTACCACTATCAGTGGAGACGGTAGCGCAATTACTGTAGCTTGTAACTTCTCCCCAAGCATTAAAATACAGGAGAGACATGTCTGAATCTTCCAGGCCATTGCTGCTGGAAAGTGAACTAGTCACACTGGTGTGACAGACTGGAGACAGCGGCTGGACTCCCTGCTCTCTGCACGGTCTGCTGTTTAACCCTAGAGGAATAAAGTTAAAATAACAAATCTTCAGGATGTTTCCAGTCCAGCGGAGCCAGGTTGGGATGGTTCACTCCACAACCGATGCAGAAGTCGGGGGGGGGGGGTTGTGTTCTTCCATCTCATCACACAGAGACACTTAGGTCACTAAAAATGAGTTAACACGCAAATTGCGACAGCCAATTAGTCCATTTTACATAAAACTAGATAGCACATGATGCATTTTCACCTGTGCGCTGTCACCTTTTCAGCGCACAATGATGCTTGCTGGATACAGGTGTTAAGAAATGGCCAATATGAAAATTTCTAAATTGTATCATGCACCATAGTTTGTTAGGGATAAGGGAACTTCTGGCCTGCGGTCAGTGTACTGCTAGTGATATCATGCGGCCTGACCCTAGCGGAGATTCCTGGTGAGTCTCAGCACTTAGCTGCATAGTCTGTAAATATGGCTACCTTTTTTCTGTGATCACTAAATGTGGCACACTTATTTTTAAGCTGATAATATTTTATAGCCAGCGAAGGATTTTATAATTATTCAAATGGCCCTTAGTAGGAAAAAGGTTCCCCACAGCCAAATATGAGCACTTGATGGTATTATTCATTTCTTTGGATCCAGTAGTAATATGTGCACCTATCATACTTTAAAGGGAATCTGTCAGTAGGATCAACCCTTTTAAGATATCCATATGGGCATGTAGGTCATAGGAAGCGGAATAAACTGACACATTGATATCTGCGATCTGATGTCATATTCAGGAGAAAACCACATTTTTCTTAATATGTTATTGAGCTGTTAAGATCTACAGTGCCTACAAGTAGTATTCAACCCCCTGCAGATTTAGCAGGTTTACACATTCGGAATTAACTTGGCATTGTGACATTTGGACTGTAGATCAGCCTGGAAGTGTGAAATGCACTGCAGCAAAAAAGAATGTTATTTCTTCGTTTAATTTTTTTGTAAATTGTGAAAAGTTTATTCAGAGGGTCATTTATTATTCAACCCCTCAAACCACCAGAATTCTGTTTGGTTCCCCTAAAGTATTAAGAAGTATTTCAGGCACAAAGAACAATGAGCTTCACATGTTTGGATTAATTATCTTTTTTTCCAGCCTTTTCTGACTATTTAAGACCCTCCCCAAACTTGTGAACAGCACTCATACATGGTCAACATGGGAAAGACAAAGGAGCATTCCAAGGCCATCAGAGACAAGATCGTGGAGGGTCACAAGGCTGGCAAGGGGTACAAAACCCTTTCCAAGGAGTTGGGCCTACCTGTCTCCACTGTTGGGAGCATCATCCGGAAGTGGAAGGCTTATGGAACTACTGTTAGCCTTCCACGGCCTGGACAGCCTTTGAAAGTTTCCTCCCGTGCCGAGGCCAGGCTTGTCCGAAGAGTCAAGGCTAACCCAAGGACAACAAGGAAGGAGCTCCGGGAAGATCTCATGGCAGTGGGGACATTGGTTTCAGTCAATACCATAAGTAACGTACTCCACCGTAATGGTCTCCGTTCCAGACGAGCCCGTAAGGTACCTTTACTTTCAAAGCGTCATGTCAAGGCTCGTCTACAGTTTGCTCATGATCACTTGGAGGACTCTGAGACAGACTGGTTCAAGGTTCTCTGGTCTGATGAGACCAAGATCGAGATCTTTGGTGCCAACCACACACGTGACGTTTGGAGACTGGATGGCACTGCATACGACCCCAAGAATACCATCCCTACAGTCAAGCATGGTGGTGGCAGCATCATGCTGCGAGGCTGTTTCTCAGCCAAGGGGCCTGGCCATCTGGTCTGCATCCATGGGAAGATGGATAGCACGGCCTACCTGGAGATTTTGGCCAAGAACCTCCGCTCCTCCATCAAGGATCTTAAGATGGGTCGTCATTTCATCTTCCAACAAGACAACGACCCAAAGCACACAGCCAAGAAAACCAAGGCCTGGTTCAAGAGGCAAAAAATCAAGGTGTTGGAGTGGCCTAGTCAGTCTCCTGACCTTAACCCAATTGAAAACTTGTGGAAGGAGCTCAAGATTAAAGTCCACATGAGACACCCAAAGAACCTAGATAACTTGGAGAAGATCTGCATGGAGGAGTGGGCCAAGATAACTCCAGAGACCTGTGCCGGCCTGATCAGGTCTTATAAAAGACGATTATTAGCTGTAATTGCAAACAAGGGTTATTCCACAAAATATTAAACCTAGGGGTTGAATAATAATTGACCCACACTTTTATGTTTAAAATTTATTCAAATTTAACTGAGCAACATAACTTTTTGGTTTGTAAGATTTATGCAACTGTTAATAAATCCTGCTCTTGTGTGAAGTTTGAAGGCTCTAACTTATTTGCATCTTATCAAACCTGCTAAATCTGCAGGGGGTTGAATACTACTTGTAGGCACTGTATAAGCCGGAAATAGATCTCTACGAGAATCTGTATGCAGAGATTATTTTAAATGAAAGGTGACATTACCAGTGAGAAAAATGTAATGACTGACGGTCTGCTCTCCTGATCTGTATATCTCAAACTGATATCCTCCTTTTCCATTCAAAATAAGAATGAATTTGAGCAAATCTAAATATCTTATTTCCCCTCCAAATATTTTTTTTTCACGACTAATAAAATAATGGCTCTTCAGCACTAAAAACTAAAAGCTTGATTCATTATTGTATTTGCCCATTTTGTCAAGTTTTTGCTTTTTTTGCGCCTTTTTTATTTTGCACCTTAATCATCTTTCCACTCGAAATTTTTTCAAAGTAACGTTTCCATGTGTTCACCTGTTGTTTGTTCTTTTCTTTTTTAGTTTGCCATTGTGGCAGGAATTTATTGTTCCCTGATGTCTTCATATAATTCAATATTTGCAAGTTTTCAAAAAGACATACATTTTGTTCCAAATGTACCTAAGTACCACCCTGTCACTGGAATGATTTTATGTACACCAATATTTTGTGCCCAAGTTTTGTGGATAAGAAAAGTTTAAGTGCAGGATAAGAAAGCAACATGTTTGATGTCCATTTTAAAGATTATACGTTTTGCTACATGGATCAAGAGAAACCAGAGTGCACACACTCTGTGTGACTGCAGACTTTTGTATCCCCCCAGCTTACGCCCTGTGCGCTGCGAGAATTTGCCGGTTTCTGAGTTGGGAATGGTGGTGATGTATCCGGACATAGCACCTGACGAAACCATGTTTGTGGCGGTGAAATGCGCGTCGAGGTGCTTCATCACAGGCAGTTACCCCCAATTGCTTTATGACTGCAGGTAATTACCATTGATATACTTTTTTAAGCAGTTATTGATGCAGTTTTCATAAGGGATACCTAGGTTATTTTTCACTGGTGGCGTTTTATCTATTTATGCTAAACGCCATAGTCATCTGCTTATCTGGATGGGTGACACCTTACAAGCATTGTATATCCCTTAGAACGCTAATAGGGCAGCTTAGGTATTTATGCAGTTTATTTTTTTTGCGCATACCTTTGTATATCATAGTCCTTTTGGGTTATACCTCCTGTATGCTTCATTGTTACTTGGTCCCTACTATTTGGTACTCTATTTTACTGTGTTGTAGTTTGTAGTTTTTCATGAGATATAATAAAATTTTAATTTATATTTTTTATAAATTTGATCTTAGTCCTTCACTTGCTCTTTTTGGTAGTTGCATTCGTGTGAAGGGATCATAGTAATCTGGGTGATTTTTTTCTGTATTTTCCAGTACCTGTAGCGTTTTCATTTTTCGTGATCTCGGGTAGAGTGAGGGCTTGTTTTTTGCACGCCGAGCTTACGTTTTTAATGATACCATTTTGGTGTGGAAAAGATCTTTTTTTTCGCCCGTTATTGCATTTTAATGCAATGTTGTGGTGACTAAAAAACGTAATTCTGGCATTTTGACATTTTTCTTCGCTACGTCATTTACCTATCGGAATAATTCTTTTTATAGCTGGATAGATCAGGCAATTCTGAATGCAGCAATACCAAATATATGTATATTTTAATTTTTGTAATTGCTTTATTTTGAATCTGGCAAAAGAGAGGTGATTTGAACTTTTATTTTTTTATTTTTTTTTAAAGTTTTAAAAACTTTTTTTTTCACTTTTTGCATGCTTCAATAGTAGAAGCTGTGATAACCCAATCGCCTCTGCTACACATAGATGATCAGATTGCCTATATGTAGCAGAAATGCTCACATGCTATGCGCATATTCATGATTGTAATGAGCGGTACCACGTGACCGCTGAAGGCAGGAAGGGAGACCGTGGAGAAGCGGGGCTGCAGAGACCGCGCCAGGAGGGGGTAAGTTAAGCTATATTCACCTGTCCCCGGTCCATCGCTGCCCACCACTGTCTGCTGCGTCCGCTGTCAGTGATGTTTAGCCAGCAGAGGGGGCGATGATGTGGTTAGTGCATGCCATGCCCTCTGCTGCCTGAACGTCACTGATAGACGTGATAGACAGCGGTGAGCAGCAGTGGACCAGGGGACAGGTGAATATCTCAGGTGCCAGGTCCTGAGCAGGAGAGGTGAGTATGGCATTTATTTTTTTTTGCAGCAGCAGCATGTGGGGGGCATAATATATGGAACAGCATATGGAGGCATATTCTATGGAGCAGCATATATGGGGGCATATTCTATGGGGCAGCATATGGGGGCATATTCTATTGAGCAGCATATGGGGGCAGCATATGGGGACATATTCTATGAAGCAGCATATGGGGGCATATTCTATGGAGCAGCATATGAGGGCATATTCTATGGAGCAGCATATGGGGGCATATTCTATAGAGCAGCATATGGGGGCATATTCTATGGAGCAGCATATGGGGGCATATTCTATGGAGCAGTATATGGGGACATATTCTATAGAGCAGCATATGGGGGCATATTCTATGGGGCAGAATATGGGGGCATATTCTATGGAGCAGCATATGGGGACAGCATATGGAGACATATTCTATGGGGCAGCATATCTGGGCATATTTTATGGAGCAACATATGGGGGCATATTCTATGGAGCATTATATGGGGGCATTGTTGTGAGTTCATTCTCCCCTTCACCTTTGATGTCTGATGAACTCCCTCTGCTGGTGAAGAGAGGTAGTGAAATTGATTGGGATGGGAAGAACCTGTCATCTGAACAGGCGGAGTGTGATTGGACATCTGGAATTTCTGAGTGGATATAAGGCAGCCGACGCCCTGCAGGGCTGCTGGTGATCCTTTCTGCTCTGAGCTCTTGCATCCAGTTTAGTTCCTGTCTACTAAAAGCTAAGTTTTTTGCCCTGCTATTATTCCATGAGATTTTGTCTGGTTTCCTTAGCGTTTGTATTCAGCCAGTCCTGGTTGGGACTGGCTGAATTCCATTTTTGTCTCTGATCAATTGATCTCTTTGCTCTGTCTTCAGAATATACCTGAGTGCTGATATAGTGATTTTGAAGTCTAGCGACTTCAGGGCCTTTTTCCCTATCAGACGGTTGGGACATTTTTGGTAGGGTTTTTTGCAGATTGCAGCCAGCATCTTTTCTGTCCTGTCCTATCTAGTTAGTTGGGCCCCATCGTTTGCTCAGCCTGTCTTTCTGTCTGTGTTTGTGTTGTCATCTTTTTTTTCACAGACAATACATGTTGGGGGCTGTCTATTGCTTTGGGGTCTGCTCTGGGGCAGTTTAGATTTCCCCTTTCCTTCTTTAGGCTTATGTAGTTCTCCAGCTGTGACGAGGGGTCTAGGGCACCGTAGTAACCCCCCACGGCTACTGTTAGTTGTGGTGTATAGGATCAGGGGTCTGCAATCCGATAGCTACCAACCTCTCCGGTTTTCTGGACTTAGCTAGTATTTTTGTTTTCTCCTCCTCCGGTGACTCATTCATAACAGAAAACTTAGCTTTTAGTAGACAGGAACTAAGCTGGATGCAAGAGCTCAGAGCAGAAAGGCTCACCAGCAGCCCTGCAGGGCGTCGGGTGCCTTATATTCACTCAGAAATTCCAGATGTCCAATCACACTCCGCCTATTCAGATGACAGGTTCTTCCCATCCCAATCAATTTCACTACCTCTCTTCACCAGCAGAGGGAGTTCATCAGACATCAAAGGTGAAGAGGAGAATGAACTCACAACAGGGCATATTCTATAGAGCATTATATGGGGGCATATTCTATAGAGCAGAATATGGGGGCATAATCTATGGGGCAGCATATGGGGGCATATTCTATGGGGCAGCATATGGGGGCATATTCTATGGAGCAGCATATGGGGGCATATTCTATGGGGCAGCATATGGGGGCATAATCTATGGAGCATCTTATGGGGCATAATCTATGGAGCATCTTATGGGGCATAATCTATGGAGCATCTTATGGGGGAATAATCTATGGAGCATCTCATGGGGGGCATAATTTATGAAGCACTATATGGGGCTTATTATTCTATGGACCATCTTATGGGGGCATTATTATCCTTTGTGCAGCATTATATGGGGTGTATTTTGTATGGAGCTTCTTATGGGGCCCATCATGAACTGTACGGAGCATTATATGGGGCGCCTGATTCAATATGGATATTCAAAAACATTTAACATACTGATGTCTCAATTAATTTTACTTTTATTGGTATCTATTTTTATTTTTGAAATTTATCAGTAGCTGCTGCATTTCCCACCTTAGGCTTATACAGTTAGGTCAATATATATTTGGACAGAGACAACATTTTTCTAATTTTGGTTCCAGACATTACCACAATAAATTTTAAACAAAACAATTCAGATGCAGTTGAATTTCATACTTTCAGCTTTCATTTGAGGGTATCCACATTAAAATTGGATGAAGGGCTTAGGAGTTTCAGCTCCTTATCAAGTGCCACCCTGTTTTTAAAGGGACCAAAAGTAATTGGACAGATTAAATAATTGTAAATAAAATGTTCATTTCTAGTACTTGGTTGAAAACCCTTTGTTGGCAATGACTGCCTGAAGTCTTGAACTCATGGACATCACCAGACGCTGTGTTTCCTCCTTTTTGATGCTCTGCCAGGCCTTCACTGCGGTGGTTTTCAGTTTCTGTTTGTTTGTGGGCTGAAGTTTAGTCTTTAACAAGTGAAATGCATGCTCAATTGGGTTGAGATCAGGTGACTGACTTGGCCATTCAAGAATATTCCACTTCTTTGCTTTAATAAACTCCTGGGTTGCTTTGGCTTTATGTTTTGGGTCATTGTCCATCTGTAGTATGAAACGACGACCAATCAGTTTGGCTGCATTTGGCTGGATCTGAGCACACAGTATGGCTCTGAATACCTCAGAATTCATTCGGCTGCTTCTGTCCCGTGTCACATCATCAATAAACACTAGTGGCCCAGTGCCACTGGCAGCCATGCATGCCCAAGCCATCACACTGCCTCCACCGTGTTTTACAGATGATGTGGTATGCTTTGGATCATGAGCTGTACCACGTCTTCGCCATACTGGTAGAGGTTGATCTTGGTTTCATCTGTCTAAAGAATGTTCTTCCAGAACTGTGCTGGCTATTTTAGATGTTTTTTAGCAAAGTCCAATGTAGCCTTTTGATTCTTGATGCTTATGAGTGGCTTGCACTGTACCCTCTGTATCCAGGTCTTTTATCTGCTTAATTGAGAATGACATAACGAAGGGATTGCCCACATCTGTCCATGAAATAGCCTTGGAGTCAATTGTCCAATTACTTTTGGTCCCTTTAAAAACAGGGTGGCACATGTTAAGGAGCTGAAACTCCTAAACCCTTCATCCAATTTAAATATGGATACCCTCAAATGAAAGCTGAAAGTCTGAACTTCAACTGCATCTGAATTGTTTTGTTTAAAATTCATTGTGGTAATGTCTAGAACCAAAATTAGAAAAATGTTGTCTCTGTCCAAATATATATGGACCTAACTGTATATGCAGTGCCTTGCGAAAGTATGCGGCCCCCTGGAACTTTTCAACATTTTCCCACATATCATGCTTCAAACATAAAGATACCAAATGTAAATTTTTGGTGAAGAATCAATAAGTGGAACACAATTGTGAAGTTGAACAAAATTTATTGGTTATTTTAAATTTTTGTGGAAATTCAAAAGCTGAAAAGTGGGGCGTCCAATATTATTCAGCTACTTTACTTTCAGTGCAGCTAACTCACTCCAGAAGTTCATTGTGGATCTCTGAATGATCCAATGTTGTCCTAAATGACTAATGATGTTAAATATAATCCACCTGTGTGTAATCAAGTCTCCGTATAAATGCACCTGCTCTGTAATAGTCTCAGGGTTGTGTTTTAGGCACAGAGAGCATCATGAAGACCAAGGAACACAACAGGCATGTCCGTGATACTGTTGTGAAGAAGTTTAAAGCCGGATTTGGATACAAAATCATTTCCAAAACTTTAAACATCCCAAGGAGCACTGTGTAAGCGATCACATTGAAATGGAAGGCGTATTATACCACTGAAAATCTACCAAGACTCGGCCATCCCTCTAAACTTTCATCTCAAACAAGGAGAAGACTGATCAGAGATGCAGCCAAGAGTCCCATGATCACTCTGGATGAACTGCATTGATCTACAGCTGAGATGGGACAGTCTGTCCATAGAACAATAATCAGTCGTACACTGCAAAAATCTGGCCATTATGGAAGAGTGGCAAGAAGAAAGCCATTTCTCAAATATATCCATAAAAAGTGTCATTTAAAGTTTGCAACAAGCCACCTGAGAGACACACTAAACATGTGGAAGAAGGTGCTCTGGTTAGATAAAACCAAAATCGAACTTTTTGGCAACAATGCCAAACAATATGATTGGCGTAAAGGCAACACAGCTCATCACCCTGAACACACCATCCCCACTGTCAAACATGGTGGTGGCAGCATCATGGTTTGGGCCTGCTTTTCTTCAGCAGGGACAGGGAAGATGGTTAAAATTGATGGGAAGATGGATGGAGCCAAATACTGGACCATTCTTGAAGAAAACCTGTTGGAGTCTGCAAAAGACCTGAGACTGGGACGGAGATTTGTCTTCCAACAAGACAATGATCCCAAACATAAAGCAAAATCTACAATGGAATGGTTCACAAATAACAATATCCAAGTGTTAAAATGGTAAAGTCAAAGTCCATACCTGAATCCAATCGAGAATCTGTGGAAAGAGCTGAAAACTGCTGTTCACAAACGGTTTCCATCAAACCTCACTGAGCTCGAGCTGTTTACCAAGGAAGAATGGGCAAGAATTTCAGTCTCTCGATGTACAAAACTGATAGAGACATACCCCAAGCGATTTGCAGCTGTAATCGCAGCAAAAGGTGGTGCAACAAGTATTAAGATAAAGGGGCCGAACAATATTGCACGCCCCACTTTTCAGTTTTTGAATTTCCACAAAAATTTAAAATAACCAACAAATTTCATTCAACTTCACAATTGTGTTCCACTTGTTGTTGATTCTGCAGCAAAAATTTACATTTGGTATATTTATGTTTGAATCATGATATGTGGGAAAAGGTTGAAAAGTTCCATACTTTCACAAGGCACTGTAGTTCGTTTAAAATGTTATAAAAAATTAAGATGTTCAACAGGTCCCATGACTGATTTGAATTGAGGGTACAAGAAAGTGTATGGAATTGAAACAGACACCAGTCCATAGATCAGGTCCTGAGTATCACAAACACCCCAAAATGAAAGAGGGAAGCTTGCGGTGACCTGGTAGGCCAGAGCCTCGGTCGTTGTGCTCCAAATTGCAAACTGCTGCTGAAAGGGAGAAAAGTGGGAGGAACACACCCATTGAGAAATCCGGGTGGTCCTGTCCCAACCAGAGAGAATTGTCATAGAGGCGTACGCGCCGGCGTGTAGCCGTAAGCTACACGGAGCATGATTGCTCCCGGTATTATTTGGCTCCCCATATATCCTGGGTGCTACTTAATGACCGGTCAGACAAAAAGAAGGTGGGGAAGCTTCAGAAAGAAAAAGGAAGGAGACGAGATTGTCGAGGACGACAATGGTAAAAGGAAGGGAGTATGTAGGGAAGTGAACTGACCTATGGACCTTTCTGCAGCAGGAAGGTGAATGCAAAATGTGCTGTAAAAGTGCTTGACGTGGACTGCTGTATATGTATTTGGGAGACAGCTAGAGACAGTAGAAGATGGCTAAACCATTAGGAGGAGACCAAGATCAGCAGGAGTAGGAGACGCTGCAGTACTGAAGTTTGGCCACAAGATGGAAGCAGGGATCTATGAGGAAAGGGCTTAACAACAGTTAAGGCTACAAAACCGCAAAATCATGGGGGCGGAGTCACAGGAGCTCTAGAGGGAAATTCCCAGGGAGGGGAATATAAGAAGGCAGAGAGAGTTCCAGAAGGTAGCCAGTCCAGGAGGAGGAGCTCAGGAGAAGAGACAGAAGGGAGAGACGGACAGAAGAGGAAGCTCCGGAAGGGACTGAGGAGAAAGACGGTCAGGGGGGTGGCCCTGACAGGAGAGCCGCGGACAGAGAAAACCCGGGGGTATACCAGATGGACGGAATCGGACAGGGGAAGCGCTGTGGCCGTGGGCCTAATGGCAGCCACAGTGAAAGAACCGTGAGAGATGTCACTGTAAGAGGAAAGAGAAGAAGGTGAAAGGTACCCGGGCGTCAGCGTGGAAGTTGTCGTGCAGCTGCTGTGTGGTGCTGCGGTCGCCGAGAGGACGGCCAATGAAGAGGACCTGTTGAATGCACATCAGTCTGTGTCTCAAGTCTGTTCGTGGCGGTGAAAAAAGGGACCACCCCCCAGTCGGTACACGATCCTACAAAGGAACAGATGAGGTGTCCAGCATAGTGTGCCAGGTGAAGCTCATCTGTCTTTAAATATCCCATCAATCCCTGCCCAGATGATTGATTCACACCCCCTTTGGTGTAATGCACACAAACTACATGGGCCTCTATTGTCCCAAAAGACGCTAGTGCCCCTGTGCGTTCGACAACCTTTAACTGCATCATCATGGCTGGCCACTAGAGGTAGAGTGTTGAAAGCATTAGATGATGTGTGTATCACATCATAATCTCACCATAGCTGCTGTGATTAGACTGATATCACCTACTGTGCATGCGCCAAGACTGTACTCCAGAGACCTGATGCATCTCAGCTTGGAAAGAAGATTATCATAAGTACATACCGTATATACTCGTGTATAAGCCGACCCGTGTATAAGCCGACCCCCCTAATTTTGCCACAAAAAACTGGGAAAACTCATTGACTCGTGTACAGTATAAGTCTAAGGTGGAAAATGCAGCAGCTACTGGTAAATTTCAAAAATAAAAATAGATACCAATAACAGTAAAATTAATTGAGACATCAGTATGTTAAATGTTTTTGAATATCCATATTGAATCAGGAGTCCCATATAATGCTCCATACAGTTCATGATGGACCCCATAAGATGCTCCATACAAAATACACCCCATATAATGCTGAACAAAGGTTAATAATGCCCCCATAAGATGCTCCATAGAATAATATGCCCCATATAGTGCTCCATAGATTATGCCCCCCATAAGATGCTCCATTGATTATGCCCCCATAAGATGCTCCATAGATTATTCCCCCATAAGATGCTCCATAGATTATGCCCCTAAGATGCTCCATAGATTATGCCCCATATGCTGCCCCATAGAATATGCCCCCATATGCTGCCCCATAGAATATGCCCCCATATGCTGCCCCATAGAATATGCCCCCATATGCTGCCCCATAGAATATGCCCCCAAATGCTGCTCCATAAAATATGCCCCATATGCTGCTCCGTAGAGTATGTCCCCATATGCTGCCCCTATATGCTGCTCCATAGAATATGCTCCTATATGCTGCTCCATAGAATATGCCCCCATATGCTGCTCCATATATTATGCCCCCATATGCTGCTGCAAAAACAAAAAAATGCCATACTCACCTCTCCTGCTCTGGACCTGGCATCTGAGATATTCACCAGTCCTCTGGTCTATCGCTGCTCACCGCTGTCTGTCACGTCGTCTATCAGTGACGTTCAGGCAGCAGAGGGCATGGCGTGCACTAACCACGTCACCGCCCCCTCTGCTGGCTAAACATCACTGACAGAGGATGCAGCAGACAGCGGTGAGCAGCGATGGAGTGGGGACAGGTGAATATCGCTATGCTTACCCCCTCCTGGCGCGGTCTCTGCAGCCCCGCTTCTCCACGGTCTCCCTTCCTGCCTTCAGCGGTCACGTGGTACCGCTCATTACACTCATGAATATGCGCATAAACGCTTAAAAAACGCGAAAAAAACGCAACCACCCAAAATGTGGAAACCATTGGGTTTAGCTGTCTTCTACAGTATATAAGGGTTTTACCCTGTTGGAATAATGCTTGCTTAATTGTCTATATTGCAACTAGTGATGGGTGCACCCGAACAGTAAAGTTCAGGGTCTGTACCGAACACCTACTCTTCGGGCAAGGACTTCTCCAAGATGTTCATGTCACTTTTCGGGTTCAGCATCCTGAACATTGGGTGTTTCCCGTGCTGTCATCTGCATGAAAAATACCGGCGGCTCTGATCGGCGGTAAGATTAATATAGCCAGTCAGAGAGCTGCATGTGCCAGCAGCTGTGACCGGTGGTAAAAAGTTTGCCACCTGTAACAAAGGCATCTGCTGATGATAGCACTACTCCCATCAGCCTATGCCTGCTGTAGTTGATAACAGCTAGAGCAGGCGCCGTTGATGGGAGTATTCATCAGCCGGCGCCTGCGCTATAAATAAATAATATGAGGGTCTGTTCTATTTTTTATAACCAGCATGTCAAAACTGACAGTTGTAGGCTGCAACACTCAGCTGTCAGCTTCAGCATGGCAGGATATCAAGAATAGAGGGGTACCCACGCCATGTTTTTAAATTATTTAAATAATTTTAAAAAATACAAGGGGTCCCTCCATTTTTGACAACAAGCCAAACTAAAGCAGACAGCTGGGGGCTGGTATTCTCAGACTGGTAAGGGGTCATGGATATTGCCTCCCAGCCTAAAAATAGCAGCATTCAGGTGCCCCACAAAAAGGCATATCTATTAGATGCACCAATTCTGGTGCTTTGCCCGGCTTTTCCCACTTGCCCTATGGCGGTGGCAAATGGGGTTAATATTTGTGAAGTTGATGTCACCTTGGTATTGTCAGTTCAGTTGATATTAAGCCCACAGATTAGTAATGAAGAAATGTCTGTAAGACACCTATCCATTACTAACCCCATGGTCATATTATAATTAAAAGCACCCCAAAAAAATTCCTTTATTTGAAATAAATATCCACACCGTTTTACAAATTTATTTAAAAAATAGAACACAAAGTTATACTCACGTTACTCCCATTTCATTGAATCCCTTGTCCCCTGTAAACAGAAAATAATAAACACCAAAAATATTCACCCTATGCCCATATCCCCTGTAAAAAAAGAAAAGTAATAAATAACCATATCCCTCACATGTCCGAAGTGAAGATGTCTCATGCCGTAATCCATGTCTGTGATATGTGGTTTACAATCTGGACGGCGCCATGATGCGATTCTCCAGGCTGAAAACCACGGGAGAATGAAGTGCTGCGAGCACACCCTCAGTGACTAGCGGTGACGTCATCAAGATTACCGTAGGTCACTGAGGCTGCGTTCCAAAACTTCAATGTGAACCGGGACGATGAACTGCGGTGACCTCAATGAGATCCCTGCGAGCACTGTGAACCTCATGTCAAATGATTGGACATCAAAACTGACTTTTAAAATGGTGATATTAAAGAGGACTTGTACATGACTCAATCTGAGGGTTATATGAAAGAGGGTGAAGAGAATTTCATTTGCAAACTACAAAAATCTCTCTATGGTCTTATGTTTTTTCCCAAGAAACAAAGTTAATTTCCACAATTGGATGTGTTTATTAAAAACATGCCTGTGCCAGGATAATCTTATAAATGTGCCCCTGTTGTGTACTGTGTAATGACTGTGTCTGACTGTACAGTGACATTGTCCGATCATACCATATCTCCTGAGCAGGAAGCAAAAAAGTATACAGAAATTAGAGCATGGGATCACAAATAATTCTTTGTTTGAGGTAAAACATTTTTTAAAAACATGAAGGGAAATGCTTTAACTCACAAAAAGAATCAGCTATGATCCCGTACTGTGCTATCTGTATATTCACTTGCATCCCTTACCCTCCCTGCCCAGAAGCTGTGGTATGACCAATACCATGTTCATGCATGGTCAGACACAGCCATTACACAGTGCACAGCAGGGGCACATTTATAACATTTTTTGGGGGGTTGTCTAACAGTCGCTAAACATGTGGGGCAGGAACTTGAGCACCCAATGAAAACTGGAGTGGCGAGCACTTGCGTTCAACACTAATGACAACATATTTAATAAGACATCCTAATGTTATCAAATTCTGTGTCTTAGGCTACTTTCACACTTGCGTTTCTTTGAGCTTCGCTGCGTGCGCAGTGCAAACGCGCATTAAAAACGCATCATGCGTTTTTTATGCGTTTTCTTGTTTTTTTTACAAATAAACGCATGCGTATTTATGCGCAAAAACGCAGCGCAAAAAAACGCAAGTGTGAAACCCGCCTTACCTGTGGGTTGAAAATGCTCACTATACATTTCTGACTTACATAACTCACGTATGACAACCTGACGTACACTATACAACTTACGTATGCCAAACTGATGCACTCTACATGCCACATTAAAAAATTATGTAACAGCAGGAGGGAAGGATCCAGCGATAAAATAGCAGTCTAAAAAATAAATTTTAATCCATTATTTAAAAAATGGATGGCACAAAGTTGTCAAGCAAAATAAAAACACATTGTTGTCAGATCAACGCGTTTTGAGTTTGCAGTCTTTGTCAAGATCTTGATCCTTCCCTCCTGTTGTTACATATGTTTGCTTCAATGGAACCGTGCTGAGTGCCAGCTGTCTAACGAGGAGTCTACACAGTGGTGAGCTGACTTCACAGTCCTTTTTTTTACATTATAAAATTCACATACCAGGAAAATACTAGAATAATTCCAATATAGGGTCACTTGTGGGGGGTTTCTACTGTTTCCAAGTCTGCATTCCAAAACATCACTCCTTCCCTTCCATGCCTTGACGTGTGCAGTAGTTTTCTCTCACATATGGGGTATCAGCATGCTCAGATGAAATTGCAAAACGGATTTCGATGTCCATTTTCTCTGTTACCTTAGTGAAAATAAGATATTGGGACTAAAAGATAAATGTGATTTTTTTATTTTCATGACTCAAAGTTATAATTTTCTGTGAGGCACTTGGGGGTTCACGTTGCTCACCATATACCTAACTAAATTCCTTGGTGAGTCCAGTTTCCAAAATGGAGAAACCGTTTAGGCACATCAGGGGCTCTCCAAATGCAACATGACATCCGCTCTCAATTCCAGCCAATTTTGCATTCAAAGCAGTGGATTTCCCCCACATATTGAGTATCTGAATACTCAGGAGAAATTGTACAACAAATTGTGTGGTCCATTTTCTCTTGTTACCCTTGTAAAAATAAAAAAAAGTTTGGATCTAAAGTAATTATTTTTGAGAAAAAATTAAATGTTCACTTTTTCCTGCCACATTGCTTCAGTTCTCGTGAAGCACATAAAAGGTTAATAAACTTCCTGAATGTGATTTTGAACACCTTGAGGGGTTCAGTTTTTAGAATGGTGTCATTTTTGGGTATTTTCTGTCATATAGGCCCCTCAAAGACACTTCAAATGTGATGTGGTCCCTAAAAAATGGTTTTGTGAATTTTTTTGGGAAAATTAGAAATGACTGGTCAACTTTTAACCCTTCTAACTTCCTACCAAAAAAAATTTTCAATTTCCAAAATTGTGCTGATGTGACGTAGACATGTGGGAAATGTTATTTATGAACCATTTTGTGTGACAGAACTCTGATTTAAGGGCACAAAAATTTAAAGTTTGAAAATTGCAAACTTTTCAAAGGTTTTGCCAAATTTCCATTTTTTTCATAAATAAACTCAAATTATACCAAAGAAATGTTACCACTGTCAGGAAGTACATTATGCCACGAAAGAAACAGTCTTAGAATTGGTGGAATCAGTTGAAGAGTTCCAGAGTAATTGCGTCATAAAGTGACAGTGGTCAGAATTGTAAAATTTGGATTGGTCATTAATATCAAAATTGGCTCTCCAAGTATTTTGGCGTGCTCGGAGATTTAGTGTTTGTTGATGCAGCTGCATGATTTGCGGCTGCTAGACAGGCTAAATACATGTGGGGATTGCATGTTTGTTAGGAATTCCACACATGTATTCAGGCTGTCTAGCAGCAGCAAATCATGCAGCTGTGTTGATAAACCCTAAATCTCCGAGCACGCAAAAATGCTTGGAGATCACCCAAGCATGTTCGGAAAAACCTGAGCAACGAGTATACTTGCTCATCACTAATAATGACCCCTATCGTGGGCCCTTCCAGGTATAATGACCCCCATCCTGGATCCCATTCTGGTATAATGACCCCTATCTTGAACAACTTCCATGTATAATGACCCCATCCTAAGCCTCTCCCTGTTATAGTATCCATTCTGTTTTCCAAAACCTAAAAATAAACAATTCTTCTTACCTTTCTCTGCTCTCATGATGTACGGTGTCCTCTTCTATAGCCGGCATCTGACTTCAGTGTGCCAGTACAGGTAGCACATGACGTCACTGCCATGCGCCGCTCATGACTGGCACACTGATGTCAGCTGACAACCTCTGATTGGCTAGCGGCTTGTATCGCAACGCAGGGAGCTAGAATGTCTCTGTGCTACTATACACACAAGCTTTTTTAATTCTAACCTCCTTTATGGTGCTGGATGTACAACCCTGGGATCTACTCATTCCTTGAATATCCACCAAGATATCTACACACCCTCCCAGAATTTTCCTTGCTCTCGGGACAAGAGGACAATTTGCTATTGCTGAGTTGACTGCGTCTTGTTTTTCTATATTTATAACACATCTCCATTATACTTCCTTTTCATTTTCAAAGATCTATGCTTGACGTCATTTAAAGGAATCTTCCTTGTTTGTCGCCAGCAGATAAACATCTGTCCTAGTCAGGTCATGGACACACTGGTGCAAGGCTTATTTTTCTCCATGCTATAGCGGTTCCCATTGAAAGGTAGCAAGCATTTTTGAGCTGATGAATTAATAAAGATAAGTTAATAACTGTTCATTATTAAATTAATAGCCTTTGGTTTGCTGAAATTGGATTACCCCTCTCAGCAGCTCTCCAGTATGAAGATTCTGCATACACTAACCCTCGTTTCTGCTTCATGGACCCCTTGGAGAACAACTCAGAGCAAGAGGATGGATATAACTGCGCTAACACAAGAAGTAAAAGGTTCGACTGAAGGTATGCTTTAATGTCATGTTCATATTACAGTTTTGTCTAATTAAACAATCAGTAGAGATCCCATCCAGAAAGCCGTGCACTGCTGAGAATTGCACTGTGATTAGAAGAACTGTTCTTTGTAATAGATTATCAGAGACGACTTTTCTATTCCAGAGAGTACAGTATGTTCCAATATGAAAATGCTGACTTTAAACTTTTGCACTTGTGAGAATGTCTCTATGCCTTTTTCAGCCTTTTTTCACTGCGAGTTAGTACTATTGATTCCACACACCTGAGGGTCAGACATATAATCAATGCCCCCTCTGACCTCTCCCTGTGTCCGGGCCTGCAGGGGGCTGAGAAACAAGCGGTGAACGCAACAATTCCTGTCTCACCTTTCCTCACGACAATTCTTTACCGGGAAGAAAAAGCTGCACGCCTCAGAACGCCTTCATCTGACAGCACTGAGAATAACAAAGAGGACACAGATCAATGCTGTAATCTGTAGAGCCCTACAAAGCACTGGTTGCCTTACAGGTTCTATAGGAAAGGAGGTTGGCAATACCGTTTGGTGGGTACAATAGAGATTCATGGACTGAGTAGTGAAATTTCATTACTTTCAAAGTACTTGCAATTAACTTTAATGTTCCTTTTAATTTTTACTCATGAAACGAGCACCTGAAAAACCTTAAGGAACACTCCGGGTCTGAATACATTTTTCCAAAATTGTAACAAAAGTGAAATCTACATAAATGTTGAGAAAATGTACTTACATTCCGTACTTATATGTCTTGTGCGATGCTTTCTTCTCTAGTTCATAGCCAAATCTAGATTCAATATGCGAGTGATTACCAATTTATTTAGACGTTAAAATGAGATACACCTGACTACAAAGCTCCATCTCCAGAATGGACATTTAGGGCTCTGTTCTCAGCCTCTATTAGTTTTGATGGAAAGAATTGTACACTATTGCGTACCCCATTTCAGATTCTCTCAGAAACTGTAGACTTCTTTTCAAATCCATTTTAAGAAACATCACTTATTTAACATCTACTTATTAAAAATCATAAACCACAAAGAAACCCATTATAAGTCAATAGTATCCATAGGGAGCCATTGATAGTCGTTGCCCCACGGATCTGGCAATGCACCATGATTTCCATTACAAGCAGGAACTACCATACAGGAGTGAACAGAGTTTAAATTTTGGACGTTTCAAAAGGGGAAGTATGCTTTTAATTGAGCTAATTTCTTAAATGTACGGTACTATACTCAGTGAGTTCTTACATAAACCAAAGTTTTATTTTGTCTAGAAACCACTTGTAACCGCATGCAATGGTACTCT
Organism: Dendrobates tinctorius; assembly: GCF_039654945.1. Classification (NCBI taxonomy): domain Eukaryota; kingdom Metazoa; phylum Chordata; class Amphibia; order Anura; family Dendrobatidae; genus Dendrobates; species Dendrobates tinctorius. The sequence goes on from NW_027361690.1 coordinate 79,523,907, forward strand.
CTACTCTTATGAACGCTGTTTTCATTACACCAAGGATTGATTCATCTGCTCACTCCACTTTAGCTCCTGATTGTGAAGAAAGAATATGATGCATCTTTACACTTCATTATTCCAAAATGCGATCATATGTGCCTGGTAAATAGATATGATGAATTGTTAACAATGTGCACACCATTGGACAGTCTGTCAACAGACGTTTTGATTGTAAGACCATAAAGTCTTCGCATTTGCAGATAAATTTGTCAACCTTTCAATCTGAATTTTTCCAAACCCGACTTCAAAATTGGTCACAGGTGAATCTGTACACCCTGGAATGAAGTTGCAATCGTACTAGAAAATGAATTCTTCAAGCCTCTAACTATTTGTTGCAGCGTTAGAGTTTTAAGTCTCTGCAAACAGGCGTGAACTGTGCTGGAGGACAAATGCCAAGTCTTGGATCCCAGAATAGACAGAGATAAACAGTGGGAGGACTGAGGGGTCATCATCAGGATATCAATGAAAATGCAACAATCTAGAGTATGAAAGGGTAGCCAGAAGTGAGCAAGGGTCAGAGCCAGAATTAGAATTACCAGGCAGATGATCCAAGGAGCAAGGTCAGGAACAAAGCCCATGACATAGTCAACACACTAGACAAAAACATACAAGAACAAGAGCTAGCAATAGATTGTGGACACCAACCAAAACACAGCACGGAATCTGGATGAGATCTAGACATCATGATCAGATAATGAAACCATGTGAAAAATATTAAATTCTGTGTAAGTATAATGCAAATGTTTTAAAAGAGGTTTATTGCTAAGTTTCACAAGGTTACCAGTGGAAGCCTAAAATAATCTACTACGGAATCTGTACTGTGCCAGCCCGGTAAGTGCAAAGCATTGTCCAGTTTGGAAAACCTATTTTCTATACCCTACTAAAGAATCCTAATTAAGGGATCCTCTGTGAAGGACCCTCATGTCTTGTAGAAACTAATGAGTGGTTACAAACAGCGCCCCTCAGTCTGGATGTCCTATCCTGTCTTTTATTGTGCAGCACTCATTGATTTAAATTCCCACTGTGTAATGTTTTATTTCCCCTGTGGGGGCACTGCAGAGAAATGTAACATTAGCTGTCTGATCTTCCCGAGATTACATTGGATCAGCCTAATATTAAGGGAACCATCTAACTGGTAGGGGCCACTGGCTGCTCTTTCATACGGGGGGCTACACTTCTCTCATACCCCAAGATCAGACAATAGAGCTGGTGGAGGCGTTGGTCTGCTCCTATCACCAAAATGTACCTTTCAGGTTATCCCTCAAGTACCCTCACTTGTCTTCCCTTCTTTTGAGGTCCATGCCGTCAGACTCTACACCCCCTTCTCCATGCGAGTGGCGGTGGTGTATCGTCCTCCCGGCCCCTCCCATCAGTTCCTGGATCATTTTGCCACTTGGCTTCCACATTTTCTCTCCTGTGACATCCCTACCCTCATCATGGGAGATTTCAACATCCCCATTGCTCTTCCCCTCTCCCCATCTGCTACTCACCTTTTATCTCTAACCTCCTCATTTGGCCTTTCGCAGCTTACTAATTCTCCAACGCATGAAGACGGAAACTCCCTCGACTTGGTCTTCTCTCGGCTTTGTGCAGTGGATGATTTTGCAAACTCCCCTCTCCCGCTCTCTGACCACAATCTTCTTTCATTCTCTATAAAGAACTGCCAGGCTGCTCAGGTCACCCCCACTGTCCAGACTTATAGAAACATACAGGCCATTAACACCCAGAAACTTCTGAAGAACTTGCAGTCTTCATTGGCCCCTATCTCCTCCCTCTCATGTCCTGATTCTGCATTGAAGCATTACAATGAAACACTTCAAACTGCCCTGGATGAATTTGCACCCCCTATAAATAGAACACCACAACGCAGACGGCGACAACCCTGGCACACGGTGCAAACACATTTCCTGCAGCGGTGCTCCAGGTGCGCCGAACGTCTGTGGAGAAAATCCAATCTACACGAAGATTTCATCCATTTTAAGTTTATGCTTAGAACATACAACACTGCCCTTCACCTCTCCAAACAAACCTATTTCAACACCCTCATCATCTCACTGTCCAATAACCCGAAACGTCTCTTTGACACTTTTCATTCTCTACTCAATCCAAGAGTACAGGCCCCAACCACGATGCTCAGAGCTGACGATCTGGCCAATTACTTCAAAGAAAAAATTGACCAGATCCGACAGGAAATTATCTCCAAATCCCCTCATACCATGCACTGTCCTCCCTCCCCCACTGCATCTAACTCACTCTCTGATTTTGAGCCAGTCACAGAAGAAGAAGTAAGCAGGCTCCTTGCATCTTCTCGTCCAACTACTTGCACCAGTGACCCATTTCTGTCACATCTCCTCCAGTCCCTTTCCCCTGCTGTCTCCCCTCACCTAACTAAAATATTTAACCTCTCTCTCTCTTCTGGTATTTTTCCCTCCTCATTTAAGCATGCCATCATACATCCACTACTTAAAAAACCATCCCTCGACCAAAACTGTGCCGCTAACTATAGACCTGTCTCTAATCTTCCCTTCATCTCTAAACTCCTGGAACGCCTGGTCCACTCCCGTCTTATCCGCTATCTCTCAGACAACTCTGTTCTCGACCCTCTCCAATCCGGTTTCCGCTCTTTACACTCCACTGAAACTGCCCTCACTAAAGTCTCTAATGATCTGCTAACAGCTAAATCAAATGGTCATTACTCCATGCTAATTCTCTTGGATCTCTCTGCAGCATTCGACACTGTGGATCATCAGCTCCTCCTCACTATGCTCCATTCCATTGGCCTCAAGGACACCGTTCTCTCCTGGTTCTCCTCCTATCTCTCCGACCGCTCCTTTACTGTTTCTTTTGCTGGTTCCTCCTCCTCTCACCTTCCCCTTACTGTTGGGGTTCCTCAAGGATCAGTTCTAGGCCCCCTCCTCTTCTCCTTGTACACTTCCCCTATTGGTCAAACAATCAGTAGATTTGGTTTCCACTACCATCTCTATGCTGATGACACCCAATTATACGCTTCTTCTCCTGACATCACACCAGCCTTTCTAGAAAACACTGGCGATTGTCTAAACGCTGTGTCTAATATTATGTCCTCACTATATCTGAAACTGAACCTGTCAAAGACTGAACTCCTTGTGTTTCCTCCCGCTACTAATGTACCTACACCCGACATTGCCATTTCCGTCTGTGGTTCCACTATTACTCCCCAGCAACATGCCCGCTGTCTTGGGGTCATACTTGATTCCGAGCTTTCCTTTGCCCCCCACATTCGATCACTGGCTCGCTCTTGTCATCTGCACCTCAAAAACATTTCTAGAATTCGACCTTTTCTTACTTTTGACTCTGCAAAAACTCTTACTGTTTCTCTTATTCATTCTCGTCTCGACTATTGTAACTCTCTTCTAATCGGTCTCCCTCTTACAAAACTCTCCCCTCTCCAATCTGTCTTGAATGCTGCAGCCAGGATCATATTCCTCACCAATCGTTACACCGATGCCTCTACCTTGTGCCAGTCATTACACTGGCTACCCATCCACTCCAGAATTCAGTATAAACTTATTACCCTCACCCACAAAGCCCTCCATGGCTCAGCACCACCCTACATCTCCTCCCTTGTTTCAGTATACCACCCTACCCGCGCCCTCCGTTTTGCTGATGACCTGAGGTTAGTATCCTCAATAGTCAGAACCTCCCACTCCCGTCTCCAAGACTTTACACGTGCCGCGCCAATTCTTTGGAATGCACTTCCCAGGTCAATACGATTAGTCCCCAATCCCCACAATTTTAAGCGTGTCCTGAAAACGCATTTATTCAGACTGGCCTATCGCCTCAACACATTAACCTAACCTATCCCTGTGTGGCAGAGCCAAAAGTTTTACCATAACCAGGTTCCCAGCATCATGTTCCCACATGCTTTATGCATCCATTAGCCCTCTGTGTCTGTACTGTTACACACTTAACATTATGGCTGGTCCATACAATCAGGGCAACTGTTACCACCCACCTTTCGTGTCTACCTTTTCCTCATAGACTGTAAGCTTGCGAGCAGGGCCCTCACTCCTCTTGGTATTTGTTATAATCTACTGTATGTGATTATTGTTATGCTGTAATGTCTATTGTCTGTACAAATCCCCTCTGAAATGTAAAGTGCTGCGGAATATGTCGGCGCTATAAAAATAAAATTTATTATTATTATTATAGGGGTTTTCCAATGCAGAGAACCCCTTAAAAGGCAGAACAGCTAAGTATTTCGTTATCCATTTTGTCATGTATTGTGGAATGTATAGTCTGTAGAGCCTATAATACCAAATATTCTGTATTTTTAACCCTCCGTCAGGAACAATGGATCTGACAGGCGCAGCTCTTCTACTTCCATTTCTCCCTTCTCCCCAGATTTTCAGGAAACCCCCTCCCTCTAGATAGTCTCCTGGCTCTAGCTGCTGTGTGAAACCTCATACCACAGTTAGTCTGCAGAGCTTCAGGAAGGAAGATATAGCTGTGCTGGCTTCTCAGGCTCATTGGTCCCGAACACATCACACTTTATAAGGTTGGTATGTAATGTTATTAGTCATTACTATTGTTTATTTAGCTTGTTTTATGAATGGATAGAGAAAGGTTTGTGGATATTTCATATAAATAAGGCAGATTTTCTTACAAATGAAAGTGTACTTCTCAGGAGTTTTGAAATTTGTGTATATCAAAGTTATTACTTTTATGTTGAGTAAATGGGTTTGTTTTGCACCTGATAATGTGTAGTCTCTTTTATTACATCCCTATGAAGGTCTCTGATCACTTTTAGATCACTGAAATTGAGAAAATTAGATATTCTAGGCATTTTTCTAGCCTGCGCTTGACAGGCACATTGTTCCATTACGAGTTAGTGCGAATATTGTTCCTGACGGAGGGTTAAATGTTTTTCTTTTTTCAAAATCATGACAATGTCCTCTATTTTATTATCTAATCAACTACATTTTTTACAATTAAATCTGTTTACATTAATGTACAGGAATCTTTCCAGTAGCAGAGAATGAAGAAGCAGCCCTGTTCAGAAAGACTGTAGACATTATAAACTAAATATCGAGCCCTCGGGTCGACGATATGACCCAGAAGATCTGTGGATGGAATTGCTGGATATTTCTCTCAGTGCTTGGAACAAGCCGTCTGATCATTATTATCGCCTTCCTCATTTAGTTCAGAATACAGTTTTATTGGTTGAAGCTGTCACTGCTGGTAGAGATGGATCATGATGGATCAAAGCTCTCCATGGCTCAGCACCACCCTACATCTCCTCCCTTGTTTCAGTATACCACCCTACCCGCGCCCTCCGTTCTGCTGATGACCTGAGGTTAGCATCCTCAATAATCAGAACCTCCCACTCCCGTCTCCAAGACTATACACATGCTGCTCCAGTTCTTTGGAATGCACTTCCCAGGTCAATATGATTAGTCCCCAATCCCCACAAGTTTAAGCGTGCCCTGATAATGCATTTATTCAGACTGGCCTACCGCCTCAACACATTAACCTAATCTATCCCTGTGTGGCACAGCCAAAAGTTTTATCATAACCAGATTTCCCGCATCATGTTCCCACATGCTTTATGCATCCATTAGCCCTCTGTGTCTGTACTGTTACACACTTAACATTATGGCTGGTCCAAACAATCAGGGTAATTGTTACCACCCACCTTTCGTGTCTACCTCTTTCCTCATAGACTGTAAGCTTGCGAGCAGGGCCCTCATTCCTCTTGGTATCTGTTATAATCTATGTGATTATTGTTATGCTGTAATGTCTATTGTCTGTACAAGTCCCCTCTATAATGTAAAGTCCTGCAGAATATGTCGGTGCTATAGAAATAAAATGTATCATTATTATTATTATTATTATGGATACGAGGTAGAGGCATCAAAAAGCAGAGAGTTGTTATAGAACATCTGGTAGCCAAAGAGTTAAGTAACCCAAAAATTCCATGTAACCCCTGATCCATTAATTATGAGCAGGTATTATTAGATAATAATCAGAACTGTTTATACATCATGTTCTTTTTTTTGGAAATATCCCAAAACTACAAAATAAGTCACTCAAAAACGTAAGAGCCGCGATCATAAAAGGTGGAGGAGATGTGCCACGGATGAGTGCTTTGCTTTGATTGCCACTCCGGTACATGTCGATTACTTGGCCCATTTTATAATGCAAAATTGAAAACTGTGGAGATGCTGCAACCGGGGCATCCAGGCCTGCACCTTTCGGTGAACAGAGTGCTCTCTATTGCAGCTTCCTGGAGGGTGAAATAAGTGAACTAACCTCAAATTATGATGTCACCTCTGGAATTTTTTAATACTGAGAAGCTCAAAACCCATAAAGTAAGATCCTGAGAAAGCATGTGCCAAGCTAATTTACAGAGTTTCCACTTAAAGTAAAGAGCAATACTGCCATCTCCTGGACACGTTGAAGAAATTACTTTATTAACTGTGTGTTGTGTATGTATCAAATAGAGGATTTTAATATAAATCACTTTAGTCAAAGAAGTATTTCATCCTTAAATTTCACTTCATCTAAAGTAAAAACTGATGTTCTGAATACGTTATCTCCCTTTAAATCCCATAGCAAAAATAAATCGCTCTCTTCCGTTACCAAGCACATAGGCCTTGCATCCATGGTAATAACAGGGCAGGGAGACATATTCTTGATCACCCCGTCGGCTGTCTCTACAGAACAGGGCAGTCATTTCAAAGCCTAAGCCTGTCCATCCTCTGACCGCTTTTTGAAAAACTTGCCTGTGATACCAGTACGTTGGGAATATTATCACTGCTTTCCATAAAATTATAAAGAAATAAAAAATACATTTGTTCTCATCACTTCAAAATTGCTTTAATACCTAAAGGAGCTCAGAGTGCCTAACGAAAGGGACAATTTTATTTCTACCTAATTGGGGAACCGTGGGCACTTTAAACTAAAGCTGTCACCAGGATTTTGTATGTAAAGTCAGAGCATCGCGACACAGGGGAAGAGATCTTGATTCCAGTGATGTGTCAGTTAATGGGGTGCCTATTGCGGCTTCATTAAAATCAGTGTTTTAACCGCAGAAGATTATCTCTAGAGGACAAGCTGCCTCCTAGTCTAATCGTGTCTCCACCACTGATTAGCAGCTTTCTGTCACTATACAATGCACACTGAAAGCTGCCAATCACTTCTGTGGGTGAGGCTACACAGGGCTCAACATTCAGAGCTCTGCAAGATCTACAATAGAGAAAACTGTGATTCTATCATAGCTGCTGTAAGGAGGTGGCGGGGAACCTTACGTACCTCCTCTCTTCAGGAAACTGTTCACACAGCCACATGCAGCACCTCATTGTTTATGAATGTTTATACACTGTAATGTTATTTGCTGTAATGTAATGTTTAGATATTGTATCTGTCATGTACTGTTTATAGGCTTAGGGATAGAATAGGATCTTAGGTAGTATAAGTCCATAGTGGGGTAGAATAGAGGGGGACATTATAGAGTTAAGGACTAGAGATAGAGAGTATTATAGAATAGGTTAGGAGATAGGCAGCACTGGGGTTAACTAGATAGGTGGGGCAGCACAGAGTAGGGGAATTTAGTCAGGATATTTCCTGGCTGTGTAAGATGCCAGGCAGCCTGCCCAAGGGCAGGATGTGTGAGCAGTGATAGAAGAGCAAAGGATTATAGGCTGTGGGGATAAAGCTGCAGACGGCAGTAAGGGGCCCCAGGCAGGAGAACAGTGTTGACGGGCACTAGCTGGATAAGATCATCCCTAAGTAGGATCCGGGGTCTATGATCGGGGCAGAAGCCACAGTGGAAGCGTTCTTGGCACCTCTTCCCACTGGAGCCGGACAAGGGGCTGACAATAAGCTGGTGATGGGAAGAAAAGGAGGGACACGGATTGTCCCAAAAGATACGGACGGGATTGCCGGGCAGTGAGAGCTGCTAGAAGGAACAAGGCCAGTCCGGATGACAGGGAAAGCGCAGGATGTGAGACTCTGTGTGAAATATGCTGTCTATGAGATGAAGATGCTGCTGCCCAGTAAAGTTGTGTTGTTTGAAAAGACTTGTGACTCTGAGATCTTTTGTGAAGCTGGAGTGATGGGACCTGAGGAGAGCTGGACAGTGACCGTGTTTTGTTGCATACACAGCAGAAAGGACTTTTGCTTCGTCTTTCAGGTGTCAGGGTGTTGGAACAGTAAAGCCAGTTGCCACGACTGCCACCCTGGCCACCTTACACTGCTACACCCAGTAAACTAAGTGATACATCACTGGAATCAGGATCTCTGTCCCTGGCTTATGCTGCTGTCAGACTGCATAGGAAAAATATGCTAACACATTCCCTTTAAGGGTATGTGCACACGTTGAGGAGTTGCCTGTGAAATTTTCTGCGCGGATTTTTCCTCTCTTGGCAGAAAACGCAGCTGAAAATCCGTACGGATTTGATGCATTTTTTATGCGGATTTTCATGCGGATTTGTAACCTAAATACAGATATATTATTTAGCAAAAAAAAAATTGTGCTGTCATTTCCTTGTCCAACCTCTTCTTTTACATACTCCATTGAAGACCATAATATAATGACATACCATGTTCAAATATAATGTTTACACATAGAAAACAAATATAAGTGAATATATACTGCTCAAAAAATATTGCTTAGTGTTCTTAGAGGACACAGCAGCTGTGAAGCGTGTGCGCATCTCTGAAAACGGAGGGACCATCCGGACACACTGGCACATCTCCTGGGTCGGCACTCGCTGAGGTGAGTGAGGCTCCAAGTGGCGGCTCCAGGCAGTGGCAACACCGCACCGGACACCGACAGACACATCTTCAGGGCCTGGCGCTTGCTGAGGTTCCGTGGCGCTGGCTCCTGCTGCAGCAGCTCACCTGGCACCGCCGCACCGGACACTGACACATCTCCCGACTCCCGGCACTTGTCTCCTCGCTTCCTGGCGGCTCCTGCTCCTGGCACTCGCTGAGGCTCCGAGTCCTCGCTCCGTGGCGGATCTTGCTGCGGCAGCAGTCAGTACGACTTCTCAACCCAAAACAAAGGTGATTTCTGGCTTTGGGGGGGTCGGGGGGGATAGTAGTAGTATACAATGAAAAAATGATTAGGGGGGACTGGGGGAGACTGATGGCTGCTTCATTACAATTCCTATAAAAATGAATTTTATAGGCATTCAGAAGACAAAGTAGCTAAAAAGTCCGGAATTAGATGCAACTGTCTGAATCGGGCTGCCAGGCTTGGGCTGTCACTAATTGTAGCCAAGTTTGGCTTTGCTGCATTGTAGTACATGTAGTGCCAGTGGTATAACTAGAGTCTGATGGGCCCTTCTCCAAAATTTGGATTGGGGCCCTCATTTGCAAGTTGTACAAATATATGGGCCCTTGCAGTGCCCTAGAGCCTATAATGACATGATTGTTCACCTCACCTCCCATACAATAATGTCCCCTGTACTGGCTGTTTCCTCTAATAATCTCCCTCATCTACCTACCTGTCCACCATCCTGGGCCAAATCCTTCTGTAATGTCCCCCATCCTTAACCTCTCCTTTGTATAATGATTCCATCCTGTGTACCTTAATTGTAGAATGACCACCATCCCGGGCCCCTTCTATGATGTTCCCCATCCTGCAACCCTTACCCTACTTTGTATAATACTCCCCATCCTGCGCTTGTTCCTTGTATAATGCTCCCCATCCTGCGCTTGTTCCTTGTATAATGCTCCCCATCCTGGGCTCCTTCCTAGTATTCTGTTCCCATCCTAGGCCCCTTCCTGGTATAATGTCCTTGTATAATGTTCTCCATCCTAGGCTCCTTCCTGGTATAATGTCCTTGTATAATGTTCTCCATCCTAGGCTCCTTCCTGGTATAATGTCCTTGTATAATGTTCTCCATCCTAGGCTCCTTCCTAGTGTAATGCTCCCCATCCTGGGCTCCATCTTGGTATAATGTTCTCCATCGAAGGCCCCTTCCTGGTATAATGTCCTTGTATAATGTCCTCTTCGGTAGCTGGCGTAAGAGGAACCTTCCGGCAAAGGCCTAGTTGTTGTTACACCCTCTGCGACTCTGATCACTACGCCCCTGTTATGCCTATAATATGACTATTACATGTGCAAAAAAATGTAGATACAGAAAAACTGCCCCCTACTATCAGAAATCACTAAAGTTAATGAATCAATAGGTGTGCTGTGACACATGTCTCTGCGAATTCACAACTGTTTGTTGGTGAAAAATAGAAAAGTGCTGCTACCATGTGTCGGTGAATTGCACACTTTACTATGAAAAATGAGCATGTTGCACTAGCTACAACAATGTAGTCTATGGGCAGTTATTCAGGATGACAGTTTGTGAGTCAATGCAATTTCCAAGCAGAAGAAGCCGGAGATTTGTGATATGGAAATGTGATAAAATTGAAAATCTGCAAATTATAATAATAACATCTCAAATAACACATCTATAACTCATCCCAGCTCCAGGAACAAGGACCGAGAAACAGATGCTGCTGTAAGGGAAGGAAATGCGGCACTGCTATCAGAAGGCATGACACAGCAAAGATAGTCGACGTCGTCATAGGCATAGCCAAGCCTTGTACATAGGAACAGTTTATATCAGTTATATTCTTATACATAAGGGCAGTCTTAGAGTAGTTATATTCTTGTACATAAGGGACCGTATTATAGCAGTTATATTCTTGTACATAAGGGCAGTATTATAGTAGTTATATTCTTGTACATAAGGGACCGTATTATAGTAGTTATATTCTTGTACATAGGGGCATTATTATAGTAGTTATATTCTTGTACATAGGGGCAGTATTATAGTAGTTATATTTTTGCACATAGGGAGCAGTATTATAGTAGTTATATTCTTGTACATAGGGGCAGTATTATAGTAGTTATATTCTTGTACATAGGGGCAGTATTATAGTAGTTATATTCTTGTACATGGGGCAGTATTATAGTAGTTATATTCTTGCACATAGGGAGCAGTATTATAGTAGTTATATTCTTGCACATAGGGAGCAGTATTATAGTAGTTATATTCTTGTACATAGGGGCAGTATTATAATAGTTATATTCTTGCACATAGGAGGCAGTATTATAGTAGTTATATTCTTGAACATAGGGACAGTATTATGGTAGTTATATTCTTGTACATAGGGGCAGTATTATAGTAGTTATATTCTTGTATATAGGTGCAGTATTATAGTAGTTATATTCTTGCACATAGGGAGCAGTATTATAGTAGTTATATTCTTGCACATAGGGAGCAGTATTATAGTAGTTATATTCTTGTACATAGGGGCAGTATTATAGTAGTTATATTCCTGTACATAGGAGCAGTATTATAGTAGTAATATTCTTGTTAAATCTGGCATTGTACGATACCTATATTTCTCTGCTGTATCTGTGCATCATGAATCATGGTATATGTTAAAGGGGGGGGCCCACTGAGACTCTTTCGCCCGGGGCCCTCAAAAACCTGGAGCCGGCCCTAGGCTCCCTGGAGCTTTTAAACCTTTTCCCACATATCATGATTCAAACATAAAGATACCAAATGTAAATTTTTGGTGAAGAATCAAAAACACGTGGAACACAATTGTGAAGTTGAACGAAATGTATTGGTTATTTTAAATTTTTGTGGAAAGTCAAAAACTGAAAAGTGGGGCATGCAATATTATTCGGCCCCTTTACTTTCAGTGCAGCAAACTCACTCCAGAAGTTCATTGTGGATCTCTGAATGATCCAATGTTGTCCTAAATGACTAATGATAATAAATATAATCCACCTGTGTGTAATCAAGTCTCCATATAAATGCACCTGCTCTGTGATAGTCCCAGAGTTCTGTTTGAAGCACAAAGAGCATCATAAAGACCAAGGAACACAACAGGCAGGTCCGTGATATTGTTGTGGAGAAGTTTAAAGTCGGATTTGGATACAAAAAATTAGAAAGAGAAAGAAAGAACAGAGAGAGAGAGAAGGAAAGATTAGAGAGGGAAAGAAAGAACAGAGAGGAAGAAAGAAACATAGATAAAGAAAGAACAGAGAAAGAAAGAAACAGTGAGAAAGAAAGAAAAGAGAAAGAAAAACAGAGAGAGGGAAAGATTAGAGAGGGAAAGAAAGAACAGAGCGAGAGAAAGAAACCGAGAGAAAAAAGAAAGAACAGAGAAAAAAAGAAACAGAGAGAGAAAGAAAGAAAGATTAGAGAGGGAAAGAAAGAACAGAGAGATAGAAAGAAACAGAGAGAGAAGATTCTATAAATATACTATAGCAGCCAATTGGAATGCCCACCTAAGCCTCCCAGTGCAGGACATATCATGATCTGTTCACATGGCCGGCATCCCCGATTCCAAGGCGATCCCGCTGTCCGTGCTGTCGAAGGAGGACACGGTGATGGATCTGAAACATTCCCTGGCGTGCTTCCATGGTTTCGTCACAATCTTCTCCCGAAATTACCTCATTTCTGACCAGCTTCCAGAACGTCATTTCCGATGGAACGTCACGTGTGAGTTTTAAAGTTCTCCTCGAGGCTCCGCCGTGTACTCCTGTATCTGCAGGAAAAGTACGCTCCCAGCCAAGATAATGGGGCAGACTCTCAAAATCGGGACTGTCCCGCTGGATCCGGGACGGTTGGTAGGTATGAATGTTCCCCACCATACACCTTGTATGGCTCCGCACACCGAATACACACAAGCTTCCACTTTGTGTGCCTCGTACACACACGGTTCCGCTCCGTACACCTCGCACACACACGGCTCCACTCAGTACACACATGGCTCCACTCCGTAAACCTACCCACATGGCTCTGTTCCGTACGCTTCATACACACAGGGCTCCATTTCGCACACCCCATACACATGCGGCTCTGCTCCGTACACCCCGTACACACACGGCTCCGTACACTTCATACACACAGGGCTCCGTTCCGTACACCTCGCACACACACTGCTCCGCTCCGTACACCTCGCATACACACTGCTCTGCTCTGTACACCTCGTACATATGCAGCTCTGCTCCGCACACTCCGTACACACGTGGCTCCGCTCCGCACACCCTGTACACATGCAGTTCCGCTCCGTACACCTCGTACACACACAGGGCTCCGTAAACTTAATACACACAGGGCTCCATTCCGTATAACTCGCACACACTCGGCTCTGCTCCGTACACCTCGCACAAATTTGGCTCCACTCTGTACACCTCGCACACACGTGGCTCCACTCTGTACAGCTCGCACACACGGCTCCACTCCGTATACCACGTGCACACGCGGCTCCGCTCCGTACATCAAGTGCACACACGGCTCCGCTCCGTACATCTCGTACACACGCAGCTCCGTTCACCTAGTGCACATGTGGCTCCGCTCCGTACACCTTGTACACATATGGCTCTGCTCCATACACCAAGTACACACACGGCTCCGCTCCGCACACCCCGTGAACACGCGGCTCCGCTCTGTACACCCTGTACACACACTGCTCCGCTCCATACACCCCGTACACACACTGCTCTGCTCCGTACACCTCGTACATATACGGCTCAGTTCCGTACACCTCGCACACACATGGCTCATCTCCACACACCTCGCACACACGGCTCCGCTCCGCACACTTCGCACACAAACGGCTCCGCTCCGCACACCTCGTACATGGGTCGCCCTCCCAGGGCTGTGGGGTACTCAGTACCGGGCCGATCTCTCAGAGGGGAATGTCACAGCAGCGGTGACCCGGTCCGTGGCCCTGGGCGCCCATGTAAAAGGGGTTGAGTTGGGAATAGAGTTTATAAGTGATTCATGACGCCACCTGTGGTGTTCGGCAATGAAGATGTTAAGCCGACGCTGCGGACAGATCCCCTGGGACAGATGGTGTGGTGCAGCTAAGATGTTGTGGCCCTCCACAGGTAGGGCAGTAATCCCAGGGCAGTGAGGATAGGTGTTGAGGAAGAGGGTGCAGTGCCTGGCACAGGGATGAAGCAGTGCTGACGGGGTTGCAGGAAGAAGGCAAGGATACAACAGGGTGCAGTTTCTTTACCTTTACTTTGCTTGGCAAATGCAGTCCAGGGTCCAGATTACAGATGGCACAAGAGCTGGCTAGCCTGGAAGCAACTTAGGAATCTCTCTATGCAGATGGGTTGTGTAGTCTCCTTCCTAGCGCTTATTTTTAGGTACTTGCAGTACTATGTTACACTGAAGTTCCACTAGCTTATTCTCTTTAGAACGCCCTCGTATGGCAGACAACTGTAGCCTTCCTCTTCTGGCTCACACATCGCTGCTGTGCCTCCGAGTCTTATGTGGGAATAGAGAATTTACAGCTTCCTATTCCTCCGGTTTCTGTTGCAGGACCATCAGTGTCCGTACAGCCTTGGAGACCGGGCTCCAGATCATGCGCTATAGCTGGGAATGAGCCTGAACTCTCTGCTCAATCTCCCAGCTCTTCTCCTCCACATCCACACACGTTGCCCTCCTCACTCGAACTCCTAATTTCCCTTCCTGCCCCCAGAGAGCAGCTCCTTCCCCCAGTTTTGGGTTCAGAGCTACCTCTGCTGGCCTGGAGTGGGAGCCGTGTTGTGTGTTGTATTTAACTGACAGAGAGACCCTTCATTGCTTCCAAGCATGACATCACACTCCCTAGGAGGAAGGTAATGCCATTGTGGCGACCATACTCCTGGGGGCACCACATTCCCCTCTAGTGCAATTCAGTACTCCCGGACTGAAGAGAAAACATATAAACAATTATAAATATAACAAGATTTCCAAAAGTGAAAAATACAAAAACACAAAAAAAAGAAAAACCCAAAGCTCAAAAATAGTCCTGATGACGATTAGTCCAAGAGTCAGTGTCCATGGTCCAATTCCTGAGCAAGTTGGTAAACTTACTTACAAGTAGAATTTTGACCACACATACTCCTGTAGTCCAATTGTCCATCAAAAACAAAAGAAAATATCCAAAAAGTCTTACAGAGTCTCTGTAGGCACAAAACTTGAAACGTTGCATATTTACAGATTAACATTTACAAAACTTATCTATATGCGGAACCTAAGGGGTGGAATACCTTGGGTACTACGGACAGATCTACGTAGCACTGGTATGGGTAAACTAGGTAGTAACCGTCTGTGAACTCTTAGACTCACTATGGGCATGACAAATTCACCACTGGCAGGACAAAGGTTCTCTGGCTCCACTGCTGGTGTAACATCTGCTGCCTGAACTTCCTGATTTTCAGAGTTCTCTTGAGTCTCTGCTACTTCAGTTGCAGTAGGATGGGGAAAGATTAGGACAGGGACTACGACGGCTTGATCCATTCTTGTCCAATTTGCAGGGAATTCTCCGAGTGCAGTGCTGACCTTTTCTTCTTCTTCTTCCTCTATGGGTTGAAGGTTGTTTTGTTCTTCCATCCTTTCCTTTAGCTGGTCAGGGCACAGTTTCAGATGATCTCTCGACACTGCTGATGAGGTTTCTCCTCCATCTTTACTGATAAGGCACACTTTGGTGTTGTCGAAGTTTGATGGTAAGACGGTGTAGGGTTCAGCTTCCCATTGGTCATCCAATTTATGCATCCTTCTTTTTCTCTTTAGGACTTGTTCTCCTGGTGACAAGGGAACTGCAGGTGCATGTTGATTGTAGTTCTTTTCTTGTTTTTGTCTCGCTTGAGCTAGACTCTTTTCTACGCACTCCTGTACTCTACGGTACTGCTGCTGCCGCTCTGCATCCCAGTCAGGGCCTTGTGGTCCTACTCCTGGGGGTTGGTCCTCTGCCCCAGGGTGGCAGAATCTTGCGATGTGGCCTGCCTTGTTGCAGCGACGACAGATGGGTCTTCAATTCTGGTCATAGCGATCGTTGTCTCTCCTTCGACGTGGCGGGATCCTCTTCTTCCGTAGCCACGGGACATCCTCTGGACTGGAGGCCAGCTGGATCTTCTCCTTTGATGACACATGCAGGGACTGCACAGTTTTGGCAAGTGCAGCCATATTTTTGGTCAGCTCTTGGACCTGAAGGCGCAATTCTGTAGATGGATCATTATCCAGAGTCTGTGCATCAGCCCCCACAGGGCTGGGAGGGAAAGATGCTGTTTCTTGGTGGTATGTGATCGCTGGGCGCCTAGGGGGCGCTGGACGGCTGACATTTGGTTCATGCAGCACCCGAATAGCCCTGTCTTTGAAGTCTGCAAAGTCTAGGTCAGGGTTTTGTAGGGCTATGATGCGCAGCTGTGCTCTGTGGGTACTGGATAGGAGTCCCTCAATAAATTGCTCCTTTAGCAGTCTGTCTCCATCTTTCACACTATCTGGATCAATCTGCTTGATGGCTCGCAGCGCCTCCTGCAGGTTAAGAGCATAGTCCCGTATACTGTCCTGCACTCTTTGCTTACACCCAAAGAATCTCATTTTTATTTCAGCTGCTGTGTGGGTGTCAAAGGTGCTTCTTAGCTTAGCCAGAATTTTTTTAACAGTCTCTTTATCAGTGTCCTGCCAGGCTTTTACTTCCCTTTGTGCTGCACCAGTTAGCTGCCCAATAAGGATGTTCACTTTTTGGTTTTCAGACAGAGGATACACCTCAAACAAACTGCACAGTCTCTCTTTAAATTCACTCAGGGTATGTGACTCCCCTGAATACTGCGGTAGCCAGGCCGCTCCCAGTACATAGGGCATAGACAGCGGCATTATGTGGACTGCAGTAGTGGGCGCTTGTTCCTGCTGCGCTCTGGAGGTGGTGCTGGCTGCTGGATTCTGTGGTGCCATTAGAGCCGCAGCTGCGCTGGCCCCTGCATCTTGCGGCGCTGTGGGGGGCGCGGTGGCATCCACCGCTCCATCTGCTCTTGCCTCAGACATCTTCCCCCCCAAGTTAACGTTTGGCCAGGCCCTGGGTTGCACTGGCTTACCGGCTGCCGCTCTGCAGGCTGGATGATTGGGGGGGGACGCCGGGACTGCAGGCCTCTGCTCCTCACTTCCAGCGCGCTGGCCTCTTCCCGCGCAGCACTTCACTTTTTCACGCTTTTCGGATGGCTCCGCCTATGACGGTCCGCCCCTTTGGCTTCCTGCGTGCGCCAAGCGGCTGGGTAATGGCGGCAATTGCGCAAAGTCTATGGCATTCAACAGTCTCTGGCACACAGGACCCGGGGGTACCGGGCTCCGTAAATCCTGTTCGTGATGCCAAAATGAAATGGGTCTCCCTCCCAGGGCTGTGGGGTACGCGGTACCGGGCCGGTCTCTCAGAGGGGAATGTCACAGCAACGGTGACCCGGTCCATGGCCCTGGGCGCCCATATAAAAGGGCTTAAGTGATGGAATAAAGTTTATGAGTGAATGATTCGTAACGCCACTTGTGGTGTTCGGCAATGAAGATGTTAAGCCGATGCTGCGGACAGATCCCCTGGGACAGATGGTGTAGTGCAGCTATGATGTTGTGGCCCTCCACAGGTAGGGCAGTAATCCCAGGGCAGTGAGGATAGGTGTTGAGGAAGAGGGTGCAGTGCCTGGCACAGGGATGAAGCAGTGCTGACGGGGTTGCAGGAAGAAGGCAAGGACACAACATGGTGCAGTTTCTTTACCTTTACTTTGCTTGGCAAATGCAGTCCAGGGTCCAGATTACAGATGGCACAGGAGCTGGCTAGCCAGGAAGCAACTTAGGAATCTCTCTATGCAGATGGGTTGTGTAGTCTCCTTCCTAGCGCTTATTTTTAGGTACTTGCAGTACTGTGTTACACTGAAGTTCCACTAGCTTATTCTCTTTAGAACGCCCTCGTATGGCAGACATCTGTAGCCTTCCTCTTCTGGCTCACACGTCGCTGTTGTGCCTCCGAGTCTTATGTGGGAATAGAGCATTCACAGCTTCCTATTCCTCCGGTTTCTGTTGCAGGACCATCAGTGTCCGTACAGCCTTGGAGACCGGGCTCCAGATCATGCGCTATAGCTGGGAATGAGCCTGAACTCTCTGCTCAATCTCCCAGCTCTTCTCCTCCACTTCCACACATGTTGCCCTCCTCACACGAACTCCTAATTTCCCTTCCTGGCCCCCAGAGAGCAGCTCCTCCCCCCAGTTTTGGGTTCAGAGCTCCCTCTGCTGGGTTGGAGTGGGAGCTGTGTTGTGTGTTGTATTTAACTGACAGAGAGACCCTTCATTGCTTCCAAACATGACATCACACTCCCTAGGAGGAAGGTAATGCCATTGTGGCGACCATACTCCTGGGGGCGCCACATACACACACGGCTCCGCTCCGTACACCTCGTACACACATGGCTCTGCTACATCCATCCTGTAAACGCCTCCTGACCCCACACAAACAGAGGTCATGGGTCTTCCAGCAGGACAATGACCCAAAACACACTTCAAAAAGCACTAGAAAATGGTTTGAGAGAAAGCACTGGAGACTTCTAAGGTGGCCAGCAATGAGTCCAGACCTGAATCCCATAGAACACCTGTGGAGAGATCTAAAAATGGCAGTTTGGAGAAGGCACCCTTCTAATATCAGGGACCTGGAGCAGTTTGCCAAAGAAGAATGGTCTAAAATTCCAGCAGAGCATTGTAAGAAACTCATTGATGGTTACCGGAAGCGGTTGGTCGCAGTTATTTTGGCTAAAGGTTGTGCAACCAAGTATTAGGCTGAGGGTGCCAATACTTTTGTCTGGCCCATTTTTGGAGTTTTGTGTGAAATGATCAATGTTTTGCTTTTTGCTTCATTCTCTTTTGTGTTTTTTCATTTAAGACAAATTAAATGAAGATAATAATACCAAAGAATTTGTGTTTGCAATCATTTTCAGGAAGAAACTGAGTATTATCTGACAGAATTGCAGGGGTGTCAATACTTTTGGCCACAACTGTATGTATTTACATCGTTCAGCTGAGTGAATTTGGGATATTTATCAGCCGGCCATTACTATGATCGCTCCCCCTTTATCAGCAAGTTTAATAATAATGTATTTTTTTAGCTTTGAGTGCTGCCAACTTTCTTCCCATGTAAAGTTGCTTTTAACACATAAGTGCCCCCTATTGATAGATTGTAATATCTCTGAGATATCATGTTGGACTGAGTTGATATACATTTCTACGGGGTGGTAAGAATGAGTTTGCTGGAAGGTACTGGGAACTCATAAATGTAATAGTTGGATGAAAAACCTGTATACGAAGTTTGTGAGTTGTTGCTGTCCGCCATGTGATGGCTAGAAAAGTGCGCCTTAAGAAAAAGAGTTCTGAAAAATCAATGGAGCTCCTGATCCAAGTGAAAGGTGTTGAAGGTAGGTGTAGGGCAAAAGGTAAGGCCTTTCTGGAGTAGTGTCAGTTCTGTAGGGAAGAGACACTGTGATGAGATGTTATAGACGATGTTGGGATTCCTACCTGTGACCTCATCGTCATCCTTGGAGATTTTGTTGTGGTGTCTCCTCCCCCTCCGTGTCTTCCTCTGTATGGGAGAGCCCGACGTGGTTCTAAAAAATGGGTAGGACGGTGTGTTAAAAATGCTAGTGCAGGGGGCGTGGCCTGGCTGCATGGCGGAAAAGACGTGGCTGACAAGAGCTCCTCCAAAACCCGAAAAATTTCAGGAAATAAGTGAGCCTTGTGTGCTAAATTGATCCCCAATATTTAGATTGTGAGCCCCATCGGGGACAGTGATGATGATGTGTGCAAACTGTAAAGCGCTGCGGAATATGTCAGCGCTATATAAAAATAAATATTATTATTATCCCCAAGATTAGTCTGAACTCATCCTGCATCCTCTGTTGGAGAAATCAACACGGAAGAGTGATCCTTCAACGTATTTGGCTGGACCCGGGAAACAGACCGGAGACCTGTTGGGGAGAAGACGGACGCCATCTTCACAACACAGGGAGCTGCTGCTGACTCTGAAGCGGTGCTGGTGGTATGCACCTTGAGGTACCGTCTGGTGAATCTGCTGAGCCCTGTCCCTTCCCTCCCCTGCATGACTGAGCTTGATCAGTCCGTTCCCGCTGACTCTCCTTCGGCTCTCGGCTCTAACACGCTGAGCGGTGCTGCGCGGCTTCAGCTCTCCTGCTCCTTCCCTCCCTGGCTCCCCGGTGCGGAGCAGGGAGTCTTCTGCGCTGCGGGTACTCACCGCTGTGAAGCCGCCTCTTTGTTCCCCACCTACTGCCTGACAGGTCGGGTTGCCGACGGGACGGACCTGAGGCTGCGGCGGTGGTGCTGAGAGCTTTTTTCCCGCTTCTGACCGGCGCCGTATTGATTGACACGAAGAGGCACTGGGGACAGGGACGGCGGGGATAGCCATTAATTGAAGCTGGGAATCACCTTATTAAGCCACTGCTACCCAGGAAAAATATTTTCCTGCCGCTGTTCGGAGACGGAAGGAGCTCTGCGTACTATTCCTGAGATACAGGCAGCATCTCTCCTGGTCAATTTTGGCGCCAAATCGCCATCTTAAAGAAAGAAAGACAGCTACATATTCATGGTGCTCCTGTATATGATGTATTGCTGCCACCCAGTGGCCAGTCTGGGAATCTCTACTGCACATAGATTTTCCTGCAATTGAATCCAATAGAGAAAAGACTATGTGACCCTTGCTTTTATTCTTCTCTCTATGTCCAAGCGACTACTATAATCTCTGAAACACATACCTTTGGACCAGCCACGCGATTTACCCTCATATTGTTTGTGAATCAGAGTGACGATATGAGTCCCTCTAAATCGCAATCTGCTGCCAATAAACTCAAGACCTATGCCAGAGGCAATAATCTAACGTCCACGCAAAAATCCTCAATTAAATCAATTCAAGAGGACGTATCAATCTCTCAAAGTTCAGAGGATATGGATACGGAGCCCATTTGTCAGGAACACCGCACTGCACTGGCTCACTGAGCCAGTGCACATGTCCTGAGTACAAAAGATACCTGTGGAGCGGGGCAGCAGCAGGGAAGATGCGTGCTTCAAACGAACAGGGCCTGAAGCACGTGATGGCTGGGGGCGTGGCCTAAGCTCCACAGAGCTAGGAGCTGAAGGAAAACTCCTAGAAAGGTAACTACGGGACAAGTTACCAAGGAACATAGGCAGAGACATAAACCAGATTAAGCCGGGGTCAAAGCATGAGATAGCAGGACAGTACCAAAGGGTTAGACAGAGCGGATAATCAGGACGTAGCAATAGATCAGAAAACCAGAAAGGGCAATAGACAGTACAATAGGGGCAAACTGTAACGGAGTAACGATAGCCAAGCCAGGAGGTCAGAACCGGAGAAGACAATAGTACAAAAACGTGAGACAGAGAACAGAGTGAGGGGACAGACTGGGTCATACACGGGAAGCAAACAAGTAACGCAGTAGACACGCACACCTTGGGTCAGACACACAGCCAAAATAACAGTATAGCTGACAGGGAATCCTAGTCTGGAGTGAGTATAAATACCCCTCCCAGATCCAAAGAGAGGCCGGCAAAAGTTAATCCTGCGAGAACAGGACATTAACCATGTCCTAACCATGACACCACACTTAAGCAGGTATCTGAACAACTGTTAATTGCCATTCAAGGTAGTACGACCTCACTGACCGGGAAAATTGAAGAAGTTAAAACTGACCTGGGACTCCTCCGCAATAATATGTCTAATTTGGGAGAAAAGGTCTGGCAGGCGGAGGACAGAATCTCAAGTCTTGAGGACCAAACGGCGCCTCTAAATGAGCGGATCAGAATATTGGTACACAGTCTGTAGCTATGTGTACAAAAAAAGATGATCTGGAAAATAGATCGAGGCAAAATAATATCCGTATCATTGGATTGCCGGAGAGAGCTGAAGGGAACTATCCGAATGATTTTGTGGAAAAATGGATCCGTACTTTGTTTCCGGAAGCCACTTTCTCTGCTGCGTATGTGGTGGAGAGGGCACACAGGGTACCTGGGAGACTAAATCCTCCAGGGGCGCCTCCAAGACCCCTGTTGGCCAGATTTCTCAATTGGAACGACACAGACTATATCCTACAATTGGCGCGGAAGGCCCAAGTAATAAACTATGACAATACTACTGTGATGATGTTTCCAGATTTTTCTGTTAGGAACGGCGGAACGCACTAAATAAATAAATAATAAAGTGCGTTCGGCGCTCGGGGTCCACCGTGCAGAAGGTGTTAACACTGCTGCTAATAAATGGCAGACACGCTATATGGCGGTATAATGTGCATGGGTTCAACGTCACCGATGTGCGCAGAACAGACTCTGTTAACTCACAGAGGCGCTGTAACACAAACATAAACACCGAGCCTGTTAGACTCAAAGGTATCAGCGAAATTGCATGCACGATATCAGGTCACGGGTCCAAGACAGGGGACGGTGTCCGTCTAGACCAACCGTGCTTGCGGCGTCGCTACTGCAGACGCCGGTAAGTGCTGCTGAATGCACCGCGGCGGCAGACACAGCCGCTCTGCGATAGTGCCGTGAGAGACGTGACACCACCGGACGCTAGTGTAGATGTGCGGTGTGCACAGTGGCTTATGGCTTGCCACTGACTGGCGCTGAGTCTCTTTCTATAGTTCCCTATCCACATGCGTAATATCAGAGGGTGGGGAATCTTAATAAGTCAGTCACCAGAATCATACATCCGTCACCATTCACACATCTAACAAGAAGAGTCTATACTAGCGCATGGCCGAGCGGCCATGCGGGCCTTTTATAGCCGTTCGCTGCCGGGACCTTCCAGATCTCTGAGATGGACCAATCAGATCTGGAGAAGGACCTGAGCACGTGACTCCCGACCTCCAATGGGAGATCGTCTCGTGAGCATGCTCAGTGGAGCGGCAGAGGAGCTTAGCCTCAGGAATGACTTGCTGCAGAGCAGCATGTGAGGCTCTGGATTCCTGTTGTGTAGCTGCAGGAATCTGACGCCTAACATTTTTCGACACATCTACAGAAGCGGAGAGCCTCATTTACCTCAATGAAAAGACGTTTCAAAAGCTTAAATGTGATCTATTCTATGGCGTACCCAGCCAGGCTTAGAGTAGTAGATGAGGGAAAGGTAATTTTCTTTCAGAACCCGATAGAAGTGGAGGAATGGATCTCCGGGAAAGAAAGATGGCAGAAGTAATAACAGTGATGTATATTACTATGGTCAAATACTAATGTTTCTTGTATTGCTTATGCTTATACCTGGACTGGGTACTGCAGTGATTTATTACTAGCTGTTTATAGATTAATATGTTTGATCTTGCACGTTGGCTATTTTGTTGCTGTTGCATTTCCCCCTCCCTCCCCCTTTTCTCCTTTCTAGATATGATATGTGCTGGACACATGACTACTTAAGCTCCTGTCCATGGGGAGGTTGACAGAGGAGTTGGTAATGGAGGAGTGGCGGGGCGTTCATCTCCGGGGCGCTGATGTCACTCTTCCTGATCTGGGAACTCGGTTACCCTCAGGGTCAAGTAAAAACTGGGTGACTAGACCTATAATTCTGGATCTGCTGAACTGGGGGGGAAATTGGGGACCTTATTTTCAAGTATGTGATAGATCCGATATATATGTTATTGGTGGTTCGGATTGATGGATGAGAGTATGGGGATTCTAGTTATGCCTATGCTTCATGGACATCCCTTGCTGTTTTTTCATGACCATTATTGGTTAGTGTTTTTTCCTTTAATCAGGAATTTAGCTGGAAACCAATGTTGCATCTATACTTTGTTATTCAGGAAGGATATATATGTAGCGGAGCTGATGGTGAAAGAAGTGAATATTATTTTGCGTATTAATTTGTTGTGGAACCCTCATGGCATTACTTAAACTTTTTTCATGGAACATAAGGGGACTGGGGACTGCTAGGAAACGGAATATGGTGTTTTCTCACATACGTAAGACACAGGTGCAGATAATCTGCCTCCAAGAGACTCACCTGACACCAGACACTATATCTAGAAAGAATAAACCTTGGATACAGTGGCAGAGACACGCCACACATACGTCCTACTCTAGGGGTGTAGTCATCATGATTCATAAATCCTTGCGATGAAGTAGTGAAAAGTAGTCTGGAAGGTAGATTTATCTTTATTTATGCATTCATAGATATGGTGCCTTATGTACTGCTTAATATTTATAATCCGCCACCAACTAAGATGGATATACTCCAACAGGCTGCGATTTTTGTTGCACAATACCCTGAGGCTAAAATGGTATGCACGGGAGATTTTAATATGAGTCTTAAAGCCCATTTAGATAGACTAAGTCCTACAGGGTCTAGGTCTGATAACCAAAATACTACTATACTGGAGGCCTTTATAACAGAGATGATTTGTGGAGGCAACGACATCCCTTTAAGAAAGAATTTTCCTACTTCACGCCGGCTGCCCGCTGTTTGTCCAGAATTGATCACGCATTTGGAAATAATGCTATATTATCGGATTTAAGTGAAATTGAGTACCTCCCCAGAGTGATATCTGATCATGCTCCACTAGAGATCAGCTTCTGTTTGGGTGGCCCTGATAGACCCAAGAGATTCCGCATACACCCATTTTGGCTTTCCCTGATAGGAGAACAGGACAGAATAGCGGACCAGCTGGAGGTGTTTATGACGGACCACAGTGACTTCCCTGATAGATTGGTGGTATGGCATACGCTCAAGGAATATCTAAGGGGGTGTGTTAGATCTACGATCTCATATATTAAAAGAGAATCCTGTATCAGGGAGGAGAGACTTGCTGGGGAGTGTAGACTTTTGGAGGGTGAATATATCAGTAACCCCTCTGACGATTCGTTACATAGATGGCTTGGGAAAGGGAGGGAATATCTGTTGCATCTGCAGGAAAAAGCCCAGAGAAAACTTTTTTTCTCTAAACAGACTTTCTTCGAATTGGGTAACCAGTCGAGTAAATTCTTAGCATATATAGTCCAGCAAAATCAATTGTCCCCACCTGTACTAGCCATTAATACTAAGGAAGGAACCCCGCTACTTAAATCTGACCAAATTGCAAATAGATTTGAAGAATATTTTAAAGATCTGTATGATTCGCAATTGAATCATACTATAGAAGAAATTGACGAATATTTAGACCATATAATATTCCCCACACTATCGGATGAAGATCGGATGTTTTTGGATAAAGATGTCATGCTGGAGGAGATCCAGGAGGCCGCTATGTCCCTCTCTAATGGGAAAACCCCAGGCCCTGATGGAATGCCCATAGAACTCTCTAAAAGATATATTGATCAGTTAGGTCCGGTTTTGTTGCAGACCCTTTCCGAGGCATTGGCTGGGCACTCGCTCCCCCAATCTTTTTATGATGCCACTATAGTGGTAATTCCAAAACCAGATAATCCTACTGAGGAGTGTGGCTCATACCGTCCCATATCTCTACTCAATACTGACTATAAAATGCTCACCAAGCTTATCGCCAATAGGCTTAAAGCAGTAATTCTTAACATAATACATAAAGATCAATCTGGCTTTATGCCAGGAAGATCCACCTCCTCTAATATCAGAAGGGTGCAGGTATTAACACAAATAGGAAATAAATATGAGAAACCTTGGGCGATAGCCTCTTTGGACATTGCAAAGCCTTTTGATTCAATGGAGTGGGATTTCCTACAGAGACTGCTTCGGAATTTTGGCTTCTTGGATAAGTTTCGTGGGTGGATTAAATTACTCTATCATAGACCTAGAGCTAATATCCGTGTTAATGGCTTATTATCGGATTATTTTGAGTTGGGCAGGGGAACTAGACAGGGCTGCCTGCTGTCCCCAATGCTCTTTGCTCTTGCAATTGAACGGATTGCATTGAGGATCAGACAGGATGTTGGGGTGGAAGGAATTAATATAAACTTCAGGATGGATAAGGTGGGATTACATACTGATGATCTAGTACTTTTTCTGGATAAAATAGATCAATCCTTGCCAAGGGCAATTGACCTCATTAATAGATTTGGGGAACTATCCGGTCTTAAAATTTACTGGAGCAAGTCGGTGATTATGTCGCTGGTGGATAACATAACTGTGCCTATGCTATGCGGCCTACAGGTAGTACAAAAATTTAAATACTTAGGTATCATAATATATCAAAACCCAATCAACGACCTTAAAGATAATATCTACCCCCTGGAAGATATGATGAGGGAAAAATTTGAGACATGGTCCCGACTTCCCCTAACTGTTGTGGGTAGAATTGGATTGATTAAAATGATAATCCTTCCCAAATGTCTATATATGCTGGAGCACATATCAATAAGGGTCCCTAAGGGTTTCTTTAAAAAAATAAATAGTATGATGGCAACGTTTGTATGGGGATCGTCTAGATCTAGATTGAGTATTGGATCCTTGCAGAGGCCCAAAAATCAGGGTGGTTATGCTCTCCCGGACCTGTATTTATACTATTTAGCTGGTCAATTGCATCATTTAAAGCACTGGTTAATTGAAGCGGGACTCAGTAATGCAGAGGCACATCTTCCTGAATGGACAAACACTGTGGGCAATATTGGAGGGCTCATATAGACCTCCCAGGGATTGTTATTTGCACATAAATTAGCAATACAAATTTGGCAAGAAAGTAAGCGTATTGTGAAATTCACTGATCAGATTGGGGATGTTCTGATATGGTGATAATCTTGAGTACCCGCTCCTTCAGAACTTACAAGATCCAAATTTTTGGAAACAGAATGGAATAATAACACTTAGTCAGATATTTGAAAATGAAATTTTATTATCGTTTGAAAAAATTCATGTGAGATTTGGAGTTTCCTATAGAGAATTTTATAGATATCTGCAGCTGAGACACGCCATAATGTATCAATTACAGTTTCCTAGAATGAGAATATCTAAATACCCATTGATAGGAATATTATCAACTCAGGGACCTAAGGGGATGATTTCCTCTCCCAGACCTTTTTATTGAACTCTAAGATTGCATCCACTCAACTCGTTGTAGAAAGCAAGTGGCGCCACTTGATACCTTCTATCCTAGATGAACAGTGGAATAACGCCCTAGAGGCACATACGATGGTGTCACCAGCTGCAAACAACATATTAATACAATTGTATATCCTTCACCAGTCGTATTTGACCCCAAGCAGACTTCATAAATTCGGTAGAAGGGCAACGGATGAATGCCATAGATGTGGGGAATCGGGGGTGGAATTTTGGCACATTATCTGGAGCTGTGGTAGTATACGGGGATATTGGAGTGAAGTCAAGTATACGTTGGAACGAATATTGGGAGTACCAATTGAATGCACTCCTGAATTATGTCTCCTGAGTGTTGTGGATGAAGAGATGTGGGTCTATTATGATAGACTATATCTTCGAGAGGTTTTATCTATGACTAGGAAGGCAGTGGTGTTGAGATGGATGGAAGGGAGATCCCCATCGATTAATCAATGGAAGAAATTGGTGAATGACATAATTCCTTATGAGAACATATTATATAAAAACAGAAAATGTCCCCAAAAGTTCCATAGGATTTGGGAAAGGTGGTGTAACTCCTCTTTGACACACTTGGCTCCTAATGATATGGTCTCTTCGATTTCGAGATATGGTCCATGATGTGTGTCACTTCTAGACCATGCAAGCTTTGATTTATGTGAATTTTACAATGTGTATCTTCTATAATCTGACCTGATACGAGCTCATGGATCCTAAATAGATCCTGTAAGCTAAAAGTTGCAACGAATGGTATAATGTACTGTGTAAGAATATTGCGTTGTAATTGTTTTGTTTGTTTCTTATTATTGGACATATGATATCATGGTTATGTCACTATGAATAACTCTGACTCTATATTGTAATGTTTTATGCTTGATATACTATGTTGTGGAATCCTTCAATAAAAAGAGTTTAAAAAAAAAAAATGCGAGTGCACACTGACCAGCACTGAAGAACGTGTGGACACTTCATTCCATCACCTGGGGACCCCATACCTCACAGGTAAAATACTATTACTTCATCATCTTTATGCCATACGCTTATGATACAGGCGGTATATAGCTATTATCCTCCTCTTCACTATAAAATCTTAACTACTCAAACCTATGCTTGTAAGCCTTCCTTACATGTATACATATAATGGGCATCTACCTATGTATGCGCATAGGTACAATCCCCTGACACTTTCCTGAATAGTACAATTTCTTAGTGTCTCCCTTGGAAAAATGTTTTGCCTTCCTATTCTTAGGGGTTACACAGTTCTACCTTAGTTAGCTTTGTATAATTAGGATTTAATTTAATATATAGTATATGTGATAAAATTGAACTTTATTTTACACTTACTTTGACCCATTTTATATTTTTCAATATACAAATTACTAATACTGTTGTATCTTTATATGCAGATATATCTTGAAAAAGGCAATATTATGCCGAAACATCGATGAATTGTACATATATGTATCCATATGAAATTTGGATTTGCCTTTTGTTCAAATAAAATTTCTATTATGATTCAGCTTATCTTAGCCCAGCATGGCGTTGTATAGTGCCCTATAAGAGACCTGGCAGATCCCTGGCTCCACAGACACCATGCAACTTTTTTTAAAAAGATTCCTTGAATCGAAACGTCAATTGCAGACTCACCTTTTTCAGGAGGCGCCGCCACTCAGTGCTCTGCCTCTGAGGCAGCATCTCAGCGCATCACAAGTGTGTGTTGGCTATTCAGTGATGGCGACTGTAATTTTTTGTCAGGTTGTATATTCAATCATGAGTGCTCCATCTGCAGTGGAGGTCATTCTGCGTTATACTACTTCCAAAAAAAAACATCAGCCTGCAAGGTTTTGACCACCCGCTGCACCAGAGAATGCCGGTGTGCATCCGCGAGATGGAGCCATGACTCATACGATATCCCAAGAAGGAGGAAGCAAAGGTGCTGCGTGGAGGTTTTACATGGGGATTTCAAATACCACATAAGCAGAACTGTCAGGGTCCTGTCAGCGCCGGTGTGCAGCCTCCGCTGAGCAGGGATTCACCCGCACTGTAGGGGGGCCCGGGTACGGCCGGAAAGTACAGACAAACAGGACCTGGGGATGCTGAAGTTTAGCAAGCAGTGAAGGACCTATGGTCATGTGACTGCAAGGGGCGGGGCTCAGCGTCCTGCTTCCAGAGATCGGCAGGACACAACTACAGGAATGCTCAGAGTCAGGCAAAATGGGGGTCATACACAGAGATAGCTCTAAAGTACCAGGGATGAGACAGAACG
Organism: Dendrobates tinctorius; assembly: GCF_039654945.1. NCBI lineage: Eukaryota > Metazoa > Chordata > Amphibia > Anura > Dendrobatidae > Dendrobates > Dendrobates tinctorius. Next base: position 79,553,044 of record NW_027361690.1, read on the forward strand.
GATAGTTGGGGCCAAGCAGAGGTCAAAACCAAACAGACATAGAAAGTACCAAGCAGAATCCAACAAGCAGTATCCAGAGAACAGACTGAGTCACACACAGAGTATCAGATAAACAAGAACATAGCACAAGCACACTCAGGGGTCACCACACTATGCCAATGGTGAAAGTATAACTGACGGGGATGGGAGCATCCTGAGGCTATAAGAAGCTTTCCCAGAACCAATGAGAGGCCACAATAATAAGCCCCAGGTGTGCAGGTAAGAGCCTGCACTGGGATCATAACATTAACCCCAGAAGTGCAGGTCCACCAGCACTGGTATCATAACAAGAACATGGTGCTTATGTTATCACAAAATCTCTATTAGGGATAATATAGAGGCAGCTAAGATAAAATTGGAGAAAGAACTTAACATGGAATATATGTCTGATCCTTTCAATCAGCCGCCGTTCCAAAATCTAAAGATTTCTCTACTTGGATCGGTCCCCAAGAAAGGAAATGGTAAAATATGGTGTGCGTGTGTCTATTTCTGCGCTGCTGATAAGGACAGATATCAAACGATATTCTTCAAAGCTTTATTTCAAACAGGTTATATAGTAAACGTGGAAAACACACATTCACCAGAAGACTTGCTACACTCATCAGGATGGAGTTAAACTAGAAGAAGAGGGGACCGGAAGAAAAACAGTAGACTCGAACATGAAGCCAGAAAATATACTGATGAAGGATATGAGGTGCTGCAAAGAAGACCCAAGACAACATACTCAGAAGGGAGGTAAGAAAATTTCTAAAACAATCCTGAGAGAGGAGATTGGAACAAAACAACATCCTCTAAACAGCATGCTCGCAAATGCCAGAAGCCTGACAAAGAAGATGGAAGAACTAGAAGCAGAAATATCTACAGGTAATTATGAAATAGTGGGAATAACCAAAACATGGTTAGATGAAAGCTATGACTGGGCAGTTAACTTACAGGTTTACAGTCTGTTTAGAAAGGATTGTAAAAATCGGAGAAGAGGAGGGGTTTGTCTTTAAGTAAAGTCTTGTCTAAGGGAGGATATTAGTGAAGGGAATGAGGATGTCGAGTTCACATGGGTCGAAATACATGTAGGGAAAAATAGTAACAAAATACCCATTGGGGTCTGTTACAAACCCCAAAATATAACCGAAATCATGGAACATCTACTACTAAGGCAGATAGATGAAGCTGCAACCCATAATGAGGTCCTTGTTATGGGTGACTTTAACTACCCGGATATTAACTGGGAAACAGAGACCTGCGAAACCCATAAAGGCAGCAGGTTTCTGCTAATAACCAAGAAAAATGATCTTTCACAATTGGTGCAGAATCCAACCAGAGGAGCAGCACTTTTATGTTACGAAGCAGGCGCAATGTCGGACGCTAGCACTGTGGATGATGGTGTAGTGGCTTGAGGCTTGCCACGCGCTGGCACTGACTCTAATCTAACCTGTACACATTCGTAATATCAGAGGGAGGGGATCTTAATGAGTCATTCGCAGATTCATACATCCAACATCATTCACACAGTAGCAACATGCGCGCTTTTTATAGGCCGGGACCTTTCGGAACGTTCCAGATCTCCGAGATGGACCAATGAGATCTGAAGCAGGACCTGGGCACATGACTCCCAATCTCCAATGGGAGATCGTCTCGTGAGCATGCCCAGTAGGAGAACAGAGGGACTTAGTCTCTGGAGCGATCTGCTGCAAAGCAATCTCCTCTGCGGGAGATAGACAGCAGGAGACCACAGAATGTGAGGTTCTGGGTTCCTGCAGAGCAGATGCAGAAACCTGACGCCTAACACTTTGAGACCTAATACTATCTAATAGACCTGACAGAATAACAAATCTAGAAAGTACCAAACAAAGAAGCAGTCAAAAAATCCATAAAACTATGATATTTATTATCCTACGCCCCCTGAGGAAGGAGCTTTTTTTAGCTCCGAAACGCGCGTCGGGGACAGGACCGACCTTGCTGCCTCCCCCAGTATTTCAGGTATAGCAATGCAGTTTATTATGTCATCATTATGACGTGTATTATACATCAATTTTATTTGTGCGCTTTTGCACTCTGTCAAGGAATACTCCTTATGAAGGATAGTAGCACTTGCTGTATGATTTGTTATACTATATTCTATATAACCCCTTGACTTCTATTAGCTATACCATCTAGCTCTGCATTCTAGTATCCTGGCGGGGTGTTTGCAGCCTCGTTGGCCCTTCATGACCATTGTGTTCATTTATATGCTGTTCCTTTTCCCTGTACAAACACTGTGTGTCCATATCTATTAATGTTTTAATATTATCTTCAATAAATATCATAGTTTTATGGATTTTTTGACTGCTTCTTTGTTTAGTACTTTCTAGTAAATGTGCAGTTGTCCTGCATTTGTCCTGCCTCAATTATGTGGATCATGATATATGATTTATATTATTGATCTTCTTTTATGGCCATTACATATCTTTGATATTTGGCCTCCACATATAACATGTCTATTACCCTTTTACTAGAATAACAAATCTGCAGGTCGTCGGGCATCTAGGATATAGCGACCACAATATTGTAGTTTTACTTGTCTTTTGCTAGGAGGACTTGTCAGGGAGTCACAAAAACACTGAACTTTAGGAAGGCAAAGTATGACCAGCTTAGAGATGCGCTTAATCTGGTTGACTGGGACAATGTCCACAGAAATATGAATACAGATAATAAATGGGAAATTTTTAAGGACATCCTAAATAGGAACTGTAGGAGGTTTATACCCTGTGGGAATAAAAGGACAAAAACAGGAAAAACCCAATGTGGCAAAAAGAAAGAAGCAAGAGGGGCAATTAACAGTAAAAAGAAAGCATTTAAACTACTAAATCAGGATGGCACTGTTGAAGCTCTAAGAAACTATAGGGAATAAAATACTTTATCTAAAAAACTACCATATTTTTCGGACTATAAGACACACCGGACCATAAGACGCACCCCAAATTTTCAGAAGGAAAATAGGGAAAAAAATAATAATATGTCAAATGTGGGTCCGTCTTACAGTCTGAATTCAGCTTACCAGGGACGGGATCCGGCACAGGTGGAGGAGTGGTCCAGGCTGGTGTGGTGGCGGCGGCTCTGTGCTTGGGCACTGTACTGGGGCAGGTGGGCTGTGCTGGGGCAGGATGGTTGTGCTGGGGCTGGTGGGCTGTGCTGGGGTGCTGTGCTGTGCTGGGGCAGGTGGGCTGTGCTGGGGCAGCTGGGCTGTGCTGGGGCAGGTGGGCTGTGCTGGGTCAGGTGGGCTGTGCTGGGGCAGGTGTGCTGTGCTGGTGCAGCTGGGCTGTGCTGGGGCAGGTCTGCTGTGCTGGGGCAGCTGGGCTATGCTGGGGCAGGTGGGCTGTGCTGGGGCAGGTGTGCTGTGCTGGGGCAGGTGTGCTGTGCTGGGGCATCTGGGCTGTGCTGGGGAAGGTGGGCTGTGCTGGGGAAGGTGGGCTGTGCTGGGGCAGGTGGGCTCTGTGGTTTGGTGGTGGTGGCGGGCTGTGCTCCAATGCAGGGGCGGCGGCTCCGATGCAGGAGCAGCGGCTCTGCCGGCATTTCCTCAAAGCCTGGAGGCCCCCGCAAATCCGTTGCTGCCATGTTGCGGTGGCCTCCGGGAACATGGATGCCAGGAAGATGGCCGCCGGTCCGGGGACGGTGCATGCTCAGGTTCAGATCTCGTCCCGAGATCTCAGGAGACGAGATTCAAATCTCAGCAACGAGATCTGAACCAGAGTATGCGCCGTCCCCGGACCGGTGGCCATCTTCCCGGCGTCCATGTTCCCGGAGGCCACCGCAACATGGCAGCAACAGATGTGCGGGGGCCTCCGGCCTTTGAGGAAATGCCGGCGGAGCCCCCCTCGGAGCACAGAGAGACGCTGCCTCTGCACCGGAGCACAGCCCGCCGCCGCCACCACACCACAGAGCCCCACGGCACCCTCACCAGCCACCAGCCATGGTCGCAAGTGAGTATATTGCGACCATAAGACGCACCCCTGGGGGAAAAAAGTGCGTCGTATGGTCCGAAAAATACGGTAATTAAAGCTGTCAAAAAGGAAACAGAGAAGCACAATGCTAAGGAGAGTAAAGCTAATTATGGTGCTTGAACCTCTAGGTTCAAGCAACATATTGTAATCCGATTTCTTATATTTTATTATTATTATTCTACTTCTTCTTCTCCGCGTTTTCTGCAATTAATGTGGCCCGAACCGCTTGCCGCTCAGACGGTGTTTTGAAGCCCTTGGTGGGGATAGGTGTGCTATGTATTTTTGGAGTCAATCCGATTTGTAGTTTTTAAAAAAATTGCATTTTAAGCAAAATTTTTCCCATAGGAATTAATGGCGACCTTTCCATGACCCCCAACTGACATGGATTGAAGCCACAGCGCAGGTGCAGTGACCTAAAGATGGCACCTATGCAAATGCAGCTTCCACACATGACCCGTATTAGCTAATAGAAGCTGACAGATCGCTGATTCAAGGTCTTAAAGGCACAGCGCGCCAATGGCTTCGGAAAAGCCCCACCCAGTGATGGCTAACCTTGGCACTCCAGCTGTTGTAAAACTACAACTGGGATTTGTAGCTCTCCAACAGCTGGAGTGCCAAGGTTCGCCATCACTGCAGTCGGATGCCAAAGTGGCTTTAGAAGCCCAGTGTGCCAAAGTGGCCCCTGAGGGGCCCGGAGCACCAAAGTGGCCCCCGAGGCAAAGTGGCAGCATGTGTCAACATGGCTAAAGTGGCTACCAAGTGGCCAAAGTGCCTACCGAGGTGCCAAATGTGACAGAGTGGTTACCAAGTGGCCAAAGTGGCTACCAAGGTGCCGAATGTGCCAAAGTGGCTACCAAGTGGCCAAAGTGGCTACAAAGGTGCCGAATGTGCCAAAGTGGCTACCAAGTGGCCAAAGTGGCTACAGAGGTGCTGAATGTGCCAAAGTGGCTACCAAGTGGCCAGAGTGGCTACTGAGGTGCCAAATGTGCCAAAGTGGCTATACACAACATTCACATTCTAACTTTACTTTCTTACAGTCGACACCTGATACACTGCTGTAAAGCTGGCAGCGCTGTTCAAGCACCAAGTATTTCCTTCAGGAAATGCCCATCTAGTTCCAATCTGTTCTTCAACTATATCAATAGTAAAAGAATCATAAGTGAAAGTGTAAGCTCCTTAAAAAATTGTGAGGAAAGAATGGTTGTAGATGACAAGGAAAAAGCTAATATATTAAACATCTTCTTGACGGTATTCATGGTGGAAAATTAAATGCTAGGTGAAATGTCGAGAGACAAAGAAAACCCTATATTAAGGGTCACCAATCTAACCCAAGAAGAGGTGCAAAACTGTCTAAATAAGATTAAAATAGATAAATCTCTGGGTCAGGATGGCATACACCCACGAGTACTAAGAGAACTAAGTAATTTAATAGACAAGCCATTACTTCTTATATTTAAGAATATTTGCTGGCGCATAGCAAATGTGGTACCAATATTCAAAAAGGGCTCTAAAAGTGAACCTGGAAATTATAGGCCTGTAAGTCTAAACTCTATTGTTGGTAAAATATTTGAAGGGTTTCTGAGGGATGTAATTCTGGATTATCTCAATGAGAATAACTGTTTAACTACATAGCAACATGGGTTTATGAGGAATCGCTCCTGTAATACCAACCTAATCAGTTTTTATGAAAAGGTTAATCTATAGACTGGACCAAGGTGAGTCATTGGACGTGGTATATCTTGATTTTTCCAAAGCGTTTGATACCGTGCCACACAAGAGGTTGGTACACAAAATGAGAATGCTAGGTCTGGGGAAAAATGTGTGGAAATGGGTAAGTAACTGGCTTAGTGATAGAAAGCAGAGGGTGGTTATAAATGGTATATTCTCTAACTGGTCACTGGGACTAGTGGGGTACCGCAGGGGTCAGTGTTGGGACCTATTCTCTTCAACATATTTATTAACGTTCTGGTAGAAGGTTTACACAGTAAAATATCGATATTTGCAGATGATACAAAACTATGTAAAGCAGTCATTACAGGGGAAGATAGTATTCTGCTACAGATGCATCTGGATAAGTTGGAAACTTGACCCGAAAGGTGGCTGATGCGGTTTAACAATGATAAATGTAAGGTTATACACATGGGAAGAAGGGTTCAATATCACTATTGTACACTGAATGGGAAACCGCTGGGTAAATCTGACATGGAGAAGGACTTGGGGATCCTAGTTAATGATAACCTGGAGCAGCCAGTGCCAGACAGCGGCTGCCAAGGCAAACAGGATCATGGGGTGCATTAAAAGAGATCTGGATACAGATAATGAGAGCATTATACTGCTTCTATATAAATCCCTGGTTAGACCGCACATGGAGCACTGAGTACAGTTTTGGGCACCAGTGCAAAGGAAGGATATAATGGAACTAGAGCAAGTACAAAGGAGGGCAACAAAATTAATAAAAGGGATGGAGGAACTACCAAACCCAGAGAGATTAGCAAAATTAGGATTGTTTAGTCTAGAAAAAAGATGACTGAGGGGCAATACAAATATCTCTCCGAGGATCTGTTTATACTAAAGAAGGTGATGGTCACAAGGGGGCATTCTCTGCGTCTGGAGGAGAGAAGGTTTTTTCACCAACATAGAAGAGGATTCCTTACTGTTAGGGCAGTGAGAATCTGGAATTCCTTGTCTGAGGAGGTGGTGATGGCGAACTCATTCAAGGGGTTCAAGAGAGGCCTGGATGTCTTCCTGGAGTGTAACAATATTGCATATTACAGTTATTAGGTTCTTTAGAAGGACGTAGATCTGGGGATTCATTCTGACGGAATATAGGCTGAACTGGATGGATAAATGTATTTTTTGCGGCCTTGCTAACTATGTTACTATGAGGTCATGCAGGACTTCTTCCTCAGGACAAAACCTTACAAGTGAATTGTAAAGTCTGTATGTCCTTATATGCGGTCTTTTTAAAAAAAAAAAAACCACGCCAATCTGGGCACATGACACTTCAAAGTTCATGAAACAAAGCATTGCAGAAAATGATTAAATATAATGCAAATAAACAAGCCATGTATGTCACGAATCTACAGATAAAAAAAGAAACAAGATCCAGAAAAATAAAAACATAAAAAGTTTTTATATATAAAAGTGTGTAAAAGAAATGGTTGTTGAATAAACATCCTTTTATAAAACACGTATTTGTCTTTGAGCAACAGCCAATCTGAGTTTTAGGGCCCCATTACACACAGCGAGATCGCTGATTTTGTGACGCCACAGCGATCTCATTAGCGACATCGCTGTGTGTGACATGTATCAGCGACCGGCCGCCCTGCCAGGTATCACTGATCGCGCACGAACGTCCTGGGCCATTTTATGATCGTTGGTCTCCCGCTGGCAAGCACGCATCGCTGCGTGTGGCAGCGGGAAACCATCAAACAGCGACGCTGGGAGCTGGTTTCCAATGTAAACAGCGGGTATCTAAGAGCCGCGCGGCTCTTAGATACCTGCTGTTTACCTTGGAAACCAGCTTGCTCGCTGGTCCCGATCGCTGTTGGGTCTGTCTATGTGACAGCTCACCAGCGATCAGCTAACTATGTCACAGTGATCCCATCCACGTCGGATCATTGGTGGGATCACTAGGACATTGAAGAGTGTAACGGGGCCTTTATCCTGAAGGCTCAGGAAATCGACAATCTTTGCCCAGAGACGTGGTGGAAGATAGTGGAGTATAACTTAGGATTCTGTTAAAGAGTTCTGTGGAATAGTCATTCTCAGGCATTGGACACATGTGTAAGAGAGTGAACTGTGATAACATCAGGAGACAACTAGGACCCTGCGGGGTTTGCCTGTTGGAGCTAAGAGCAGGTGTTGCCCAGGAAAATGTGTGTGCCTAGGGGTGGGGCCTAGTGTCTTCTGTCTATAACGCTGTGAGATGAAACTTCCAGAAGCTGAGAGACTGCCATGTGAGACGCAGCGTGAGGCAGCTCATGAGAAATAAGAAGTCTTGACTCTGTAAAGACTGTTTGCTACCACCTTTTTTTGTGAGAGTGTTAACCCTTTTGCTTGTGAAACGGTAGTTCTGCTGTGAAGCAAGGACAGAGCATTTCTGACAGCTGCGTGACTGTGGAGCTCTGTGGAATCCCTGCTCTGCTGAGTTGAAAAAGGACTGAAGAGATCCTTTCTGTGCAAATTTAAGCAGTCTGTTCCCAGACTAGCGACTGTTAGAGAAGAGACGATATCCTGAATCATCCATATTGAGAGGGATCCCCACAATCCCCATTGAAGTGCTATTCCGGATCGTATCTGGAGGCTTCAGAACTGTAAGTCCCCGGTGTGTGGGCTCGGCAATGGCCGACAAGACACAGAGCTTTGTTTTGCTGTAATTGTTTTGCGCCGAAGATTCTGGGACTGGCTGCAGCCGATGCAAGATATATACCCTAGTAGATGTAATCAAAAAAGTCCGGCACTCAAATATCAAGATGCTTATTGTAAATTTATTTCATGAAGACATAATCCAAAAACGTAACATTTCGGTCATTTCCTTGACCTTCATCAGCCCCACCGTATGCAAATTGTTTCATGTCTACATTTGACGGAGTACATTCATTCTAATGAACTGTACAAATCTCATTGTCTATTATCGCATCGCTATGTAGTCAATATTTTCTGCCTATTGAAAGGAATAGTGACAGTCTACATTTGTTTTTTTTTTATCAAATTAACCATATTTGGCCAGAATTGACTTTTACTCTTAATTACCATACCTAAGAGATCAACTTTCTAGATACTAAAATCATACAGGATGGTGATGGTAACTTGACAATAGATCTTTACACAAAGGAAACTGATCAAAATAATTTATTGCTTTATGAAAGCTGTCACACCAAAGCTGTTAAAAGATCCATCCCATTGTCTCAATTTGAACGAGTTAAAAGAATAGTCAGTGATCCCCAGGTTAGCACTTTACGTATAGATGAAATGGAAGGTAAATTTATTCAAAGAGGTTATCCATGTCGATTACTTCAACAATGTCGGAATAGAACTGTTACATCCATGAAATCTTCTCCAATTCAAAGAATCCCTTTCGTCCATACCTTTCATCCCTTTATGTACAAAATCCACAATATTATCCGTAAGCACTGGCAATTACTTCAGAATAGCTTTCCAGGAGTCCCAGAATTTCAAGTTCCTTTCCTTCCATGTTTCAGGAGGCCCAGTAATTTGAGAAATAAGATTATTCATGCAGACATTGGCTCTGCCATCACAATTCCTAGACAGACATTCCTTTCAACACAGCGGCAAGGCACATTTCCATGTCTCCAATGCGCACAATGCGCTAATGTTCAAAAGGGATCTAAAATCTCTCACCCACTCACAGGCATAAATATACCTAATCAAGGTTTTTTCAATTGTGACTCAAAATCTGTTGTATATGCCATTAAATGCCCTTGTGGCAAAATCTATGTGGGTGAGACTACGCAAGCGATTAAAGATCATATATCCCACCATAAATCGGATATACGCTGTAATAGACATCAACTTCCCATTCCGTATCATTTTCATTCAACAGGTCATTCAATTGCACAGTTACGATTTTTGGTGTTGGAGCAAGTACAAACTAATAAGAGGGGTGGGAATTTGGTTAAAAAACTACAATTAAGAGAAGATTACTGGATCCACTATCTCCAAAGTTTAGAACCAAAGGGATTAAATAGGGAATATGAGCTGTCAGGTTTAATCTGAATTTCCTTTTAGATATATATATACTATTATATAGTGTCTTTGTATTTATATATATAGCTAATTAAATTGTGTGTCTTTGACATTTATTGAATATTCACTCTATACCTATGAATAAGTTCCTTCAGCTAGGCCTATAAATAAATCGTTCAGCCGTTTTCCATATATAGTCTTAACACCTGCTTAATTTCCCCTTATTATCCAAAGAATGATTTCACAAACAGAATGTTTCATTGTGGATAAAATTTATTCATATTTTGCGATTGACATCTCTTTTTTACCATTCTTCAGGTTGCGCCTTGAGTATTAAGATACTCACCTATCTCTCACGTTCCTCTGATGGTTTCTCACGTTCACATGACCTGGACCGCCTCTTGAAACGGTTATATCCTGTTTGAGTTCCAAGACTGCGTTCCTCTGAGCACTTCCTCTTCTGTGAGCTTCTAGTGACGCACTTCCGGTTCGCAGCTCCATGTGCTTTGCACTTGCGTTTCATTCACAGCATCCTACGCCAGTTTCGGTCCACGCTCTCGTGCTTTGCTGCTATTTATAGCTCACTAGCGCCCCGGCTTTTCCAGCGTCCACATCACCGGCTCATACCTGTTCTTCCACGACACAGACACACTGGAAATCTAATCTTATTTGTACTTCTGGTAAGCCACCTCATTTTTGTCTAACAACTTTTTACTTGTGGAAAACTTTCCACTTGCGGATGCCTTTTTTCTATATAACTACGTGGTTCTTATATCAGTACTTAATGGCTACTTTGTTGTTCCTAGATTCCTAAATGAATCATTTCTAATTGAACCATTTTTTGGTGGCTTCCATTAAGAATACATGATCCGGTGAGCTGGCTTTTTGCTTGCATATTTAACCTCTTCCCGACCGCCCACAGTAGATAAACGTTGGCGCTTGCTGGGCTTTGTGCAGCGCCGACGTTTATCTACTGTCGGCGGTTTTGTGCCCCCCGGGACCCCCACATACCTTACAATGCGGGGATCCCGGTGCACAATGCATGCTGGGACCCCCGACGTCATCGAGACCTGATTGGTTCAGGTCCTGATGACGTCAGCGTCAGAGCAGCCAATGGGAGCGATTGCTGGGAAAGCTGCTTGTTTCCTGGCGATCTCACTCATTGTAACGCGGCTTCTCCTCTGATCTAACACTGACAAATGATCAGAGGTGAAGCAGCGTTACTGTGTGACTAGATCGCTGCCTGGCACAGCTGATCGCTGCCTGGCAGAGCTGTGCCAGGCAGCGATCTTGTCACACAGTAACGCTGCTTCACCTCTGATCATCTGTCATTGTGAGATCAGAGGAGAAGTCGCGTTATTATGTGCCAGGCAGCGATCTTGTCACATAGTAACGCTGCTTCTCCTCTGATCATCTGTCAGTGTGAGATCAGAGGAGAAGTGGCGTTACTATGAGTAAGATCGCAGGGCAGCGATCTTGTCACAAAAATAAAAAAAAGTAAAGAAAAAAAAAGCAGGTACACAGGTTAGGGCTAGGGCTAGGGTTAGGGCTGGGATTAAGGTTATAGGTGTGTTGGTGTTAGGTTTGTGGTTAGGGTTATGGTTAGGGCTGAGATTAGGGTTAGGGGTGTGTTGGGGTTAGGGTTGGAATTAGAATTGGGGGTTTCCACTGTTTAGGTACATCAGGGGCTCTGTAAATGCAATATGACGCCCGCAGACCATTCCATCAAAGTCTGCATTTCAGAACGTCACTACTTCCCTTCCGAGCCCCACCGTGTGCCCAAACAGTAGTTTTCTCCCACATATGGGGTACCAGCGTACTCAGGACAAATTGGACAACAACTCTTAGGGTCCAATTTCTCCTGTTACCCTTGTGAAAATAAAAATTGGGGGCTAAAAGATCATTTTTGTGGAAAAAAAATGATTTTTTTATTTTCACACCTCTACAATATAAACTTTACTGAAACACTTGGGGGTTCAAAGTGCTCACCACACATCTAGATAAGTTCCTTGGGGGGTCTAGTTTCCAAAATGGGGTCACTTGTGGGGGATTTCCACTGTTTAGGTACATCAGGGGCTCTGCAAACGTGACATGACACCCGCAGACATTCCATCAAAGTCTGCATTTCAGAACGTCACTACTTCCCTTCCGAGCCCCACCGTGTGCCCAAACAGTAGTTTTCTCCCACATATAGGGTACCAACGTACTCAGGACAAATTGGACAACAACTTTTGGGGTCCAATTTCTCCTATTACCCTTAGGAAAATAAAAATTGGAGGCTAAAAGATCATTTTTGTGGAAAAAAAATGATTTTTTTTATTTTCACGGCTCTACATTATAAACTTTAGTGAAACACTTGGGGCTTCAAAGTGCTCACCACACTTCTAGATAAGTCCCTTGGGGGGGTCTAATTTCCAAAATGGGGTCACTTGTGGGGGGTTTCCACTGTTTAGGTACATCAGGGGCTCTCCAAATGCGACATGGCATCCGATCTCAATTCCAGCCAATTCTGCATTGAAAAAGTCAAACAGCGCTCCTTCCGTTCTGAGCTCTGCCGTGTGCTCAAACAGTGGTTTAGCCCCACATACAGGGTATTGGCGTATTCGGGAGAAATTGCACAAAAAATTTTGTGGTTCATTTTCTCTTTTTACACTTGTGAAAATAAAAAAAAATGGTTTTGAAGTAAAATGTTTGTGAAAAAAAGTTAAATGTTTATTTTTTTCCCTCCATATTCCATTCATTCATGTGAAGCACCTGAAGGGTTAATAAACTTCTTGAATGTGGTTTTGAGTACATTGAGAGGTGCAGTTTTTAGAATGGTGTCACTTTTGGGTATTTTCTGTCATATTGACCCCCCAAACTCACTTCAAATGTGAGGTGGTCCCTAAAAAAAATGGTGTTGCAAATTTTGTTGTAAAAATGAGAAATCGCTGGTCAACTTTTAACCCTTATAACTTCCTAAAAAAAAAAATTATGTTTCCAAAATTGTGCAGATGTAAAGTAGACATGTGGGAAATGTCATTTATTAACTATTTTGTGCAATATCACTCTCTGATTTAAGGGCATAAAAATTAAAAGCTTGAAAATTGCAAAATTTTCTAAATTTTCTCCAAATTTTGATTTTTTTAACAAATAAGCGCAGATCATATCTAAAAATTTTTACCACCATCATGAAGTACAATATGTCATGAGAAAACAATGTCAGAATCAGTAGGATCCGTTGAAGCGTTCTAGAGTTATGACCTCATAAAGTGATACTGGTCAGAATTGAAAATTGGCCCAGTCATGAAGGCAAAAACAGGATCTGGTGCGAAGGGGTTAATGTATCTTCCACTTGGTGGTCCTAATTTCTTCTATGGGCTTCCATATTAACATCTTGCATATCAAGTTTTGGTTTACTCATTTAATACATGCTGGTATAGACTTTGCGTCACTTATACTTTATTTTTCTCTTCATTGATCAATATTATAATTTTTGGTTTGTGAACAAATTATCTAAAATTTCACTGTAAATCTGTATTTCCTTTGTATTACTAGCCTAATCTGTCATCATAATTTTTGTACTAGTGTGCTATTTTTGCAAATATGGATTTATTTTTATATGTTTAAATTTTCTTTGTAATTTTCATGTTTTCAGTCTGATGAAGGTCAAGGAAATGACCGAAACGTTACGTTTTTGGATTATGTCTTCATGAAATAAATTTATAATAAGCTTCTTGATATTTGAGTGCTGGACTTTTTTGATTACATTTGATATAGGGTTTGGTAACCCTTGCCTGAGCACCTATCGTTTCATATAAGGAGTGACGTGTCAATTTATATCAATATACCTGAGTAGATTCTCATCTCAGGTTAATGGTACTGTAGTAATAGATACCCGGGTATCCCTACACTAACTGTTTAGGAACGGTTGTTATATTTGCATATATATTCATATTGTTGGAATTTGATAAGTTATAGTCAGTGTGCAATCCCAGAGTCTCCCATAACGCCTCTCCATCAGATTAACACCTGCTTTAAAGATAGTTCACCAGAAGACTTTGTTTAACCTAGTGGTTAGGTAAAATTCCTCTGTCACTTCAGTGTAATACACATAATTTGGAGATTTTGGGATTGGCACTTTGATTTCAGCCTTAGCTGATTGAGTGTAAATAATTGTGAAATCTCAGACTGTTTCCGATAATCTTGAATTTCATTTCAATTCATATCCCAGTAAAGGGAGTTTTGGTATATCTGTCTCTGCCTCAGTTTGTGACCCACTGGATTTTATTAAGACCTCGGGTCATTACACATGGTTGGCACTTGTGGGTAATGGCTTTGGTTCTGGTGTTGCTTTTATGTTAAAATTGCATGGGTGGCACGACGTCACAAAAAAATTTATTTTTCAGCAGATAGTGAAATGATGGAAGAGGGAGGCAAGATGTGGTGACAAGAAGACAAGTTTAATTTGCACTTTTACAGCGTTTATTGCATATGACGAAAAACGTTTGTAATATATCCATAAGCAAAAGAGACAGCACCTCACAAGTTGGTGAAAAAGAAATCACATTTTATTCTGCCTTCTGTGGCGATGTTTCGATCCCAATGATCTTTATCAAGCTTGATAAAGATCATTGGGATCGAAACGTCACCACAGAAGGCAGAATAAAATGTGATTTCATTTTCACCAACTTGTGAGGCGCTGGCTGTCTATTTTGCTTATGGATATTGGACACTTTTCCAAGAGAGACTTCTTGGATAGGACGTGCGATTCATCTATGGGTGAAGTTGACACTATTTTGTTATGAGACGCTGTGTACCACCACTGGACTGGAAAAACATTTGTAGGGACGGATAATAATATAGTCTGTTTAAGCCTGCATTATCTTTAGCCTTTTTGCAGACCTCAGAGTCAGTGATCTAAATTTTGTATTTAATGGTCCAAGACAGATAAGGAAGGTAAAGGTAAATGGATCACTATCGGAGCATAAAACGGTCATTGCTGTCCAGTACTGATGCTGCAATGAAGAGAAGGGAAGAGATGGATCCAGCACTTCAAATAAAATCCCAAGTTTTATTTCGTTCTTTAAAACATGATTCCCGGGAAAAATTCACACTTAACAATGGCTGTATATAATATCCAAGGACAAAGTCCCAGATTATGAATAAGAAGCATCACTTCGAAACTCATCAACCTTGAAATTTAATTTCTCGTGGGACTTTCTTCTCGGATATTATATACATCCATTGTTAAGTGTGAATTTCTCCCTGGAATCATTAAGTGTAATTATGTTTTAAAAAATGAAATAAAACTTGGGATTTTATTTGAAGTTGCGGATCTATCTCTTCTCTTCATTGACTGCATCCCCTTGGATTTTGGGATCCTGTGCACTGAGTAGTAAGTGAGCTGATCATCTTTCTTTTTATTACTGCAAAGCTATCTAGCTATTAGAGTGCCTGGTTTGGCTTTTCTTCTTAATGCGTTGGAGTCACTATTGTCCCATTTTCAGTTTGGGTTGGTTTTTAAGGCTTTTCTGTCCAGGCTTGGTTTGGTAGCATGTAAATTTGGAATACTTTCTTTTAGAATTAAGGCAGTTATGGAGGCTGATGCCTTAGGCCTTGATGGAGATGGTATTTGTGCTTGAGCTTATGGAAATGTTATTGCTATAAGTCTTATGTTCACCACAATTTGGCTTTTGATTGATTTTTTTGGTTTCCTTTTAGATGTATGTCAACCAGTGATATGGATCGCAGTCATGGGTCAATCTTTCATTCATTGGGTGATGAATAGGAACTTTCATCGACTGGGGAGAAACAACTAGGGATTTGGATATGCAGATGTACAGATTGAATGTGGTCTTCAATAGCAGGATCTTCTACAGATGTGGTATCGGTTAGTAAACTAATAAAAGGCTCATCGGTCTTGGTTATTCATGCAGAGGGAAATTATATGAGGCATGTTAAGTTGGGTGTACTAATTTCTGTTATAGAATCAAATTATTCATGATTTTAAAGCTTTTTTTGATAAGTCTGTTTTTGTTTGGTCTGAGATAATACCATGAAAAGTTTGAGGTGCTAAGACCACAATAAAGGACCAGAAAGCAACTTAATATTAGAATTTCAAAGTTTGTGCAACACTTATCATTAGTGGCAGTACAACATATTAAGTTGCACATCCATAGATTTGGCAGCAAACACTTAAGAAGATGGCACATCCCTGGAGTTTCCCACCAAATCAGTATCACTTCACATTTGAAGTGACTTTTTTGAGGCCTTTAAATATAAAAAAAGGCCCAAACGTTACCTTATTAAGCTGTTCAAAACCACCTTTAGAAAATGTGTTACACCTTCAGATGCTTCACTTCAATGGATGGTACAATTTGTTACACAATTTCTCCTGAGAACGCCACTACCATATAAGAGATCAAAAACTGCTTTTGAGGAACAGTGCATAGTGCAAAACTTGGAAGGGAAAGAGCATCATATTGGAATTCAAATATTGCTGAAATGTTTTGGGATGCCATGTCCGATTGCCAGAGTCCCTGACATGCCAGAAAAAGAGAACCCCGATAAGTGGCCCCATTTTACAAACTACACCCCTCAATGAATTCATCTAGTGACCATATTAACACCATAGGTGCTTCACAGTATTTTATACAATTGCGCAGTGAAGAAAAAATAATTACATCTTTACCACAAAAAATTGTTTTAGCCCCAGATTTTACATTTTTACAGGGGAAAAGGGGTAAAAGTGGCACCAAAACTTGTCACACAATTTCTGCTGAATGTGTCAATATCCTTCATATGTGGCTGTACAGTACTGTTTAGCCACACAATGGGAAGAGAAGGTGCCCTATTTGACTCTTGGAGCACAAATTTTCCTAGAATAGTTTGCGAACTCCATATACTGAACCATTAAGTGCTAGAACAGCAGAGACCCCCTCAAGTGTCACCATTTTGGAAATTACACCCAGCAGGAAATTCATCTACAGGTGCCCTGATGATTTTAACTCCATGGGTGATATCCATAAACAAGCAGTAGGGGATGTGGCAGAGTGAAAATTCCAATTCTGCTTTTGTAGTACAAGTTCATTGTAGTGCCCATACATTGTAGCGGCCATACATTATGCCCAGCTCGTTCTTCTAAAGATATGAACACCGTAAATTAAGTAGGCTACATACCAGACAAACGTGGTTTAGGCACACTGTGGGGCTCAGAAGGGAGAGTGGTATTTGGATTTGGGAGCTGGATTTCTTTTAGAGAAAGCTACAGTGCTTTTCCAGAGCTTTTCTGCTACCAGTAATGTGAAAACCCTATATAATCATTAACAGATGACGGAACTGAGTGGTGAATTGTTTTGTGAATTGAATTGAAGCATTGATTCAGAACACATTTTGAATCATATTTATCCTGCGCTCTATGCTGAGCACTTACTTCAGGGTTTCCATCTAAATGTTCGAATGACGCGATTCAGATGAAACCCCCTAGAGATCTGTTCACTGTAATGAGGCAGGTAGAAATACTTTGTACTCCGTCTGGCCTCTGTTCAGTGGTGTTCTTTTCAGAAGTGCACAAAACTGTGGCTGACTTTGCTTTTATGCACTCTGTCACAGACAACAGCCTCGGTGGGAAGGAGTCACGCAAATCCAAACACTGCTAGCACGCAACTTCATTAATTCCAGTCGTCAAGACAATTATGCAATTACGGTATTTTTCACTTTATAAGACGCTCCGAACTATAAGACGCACCACAAATTTTGAGGAGAAAAATAAGAAAAAAATATTTTTTAATAAAATGCTGGTGCCTCTTATAATCCTTGCGGGGTTGGTGGCTGCGGTGTAGCGGGGCCCCAAGCTCGCTGCTGGAGGAGGCAGGTGTGGAGTGATGCTGCAAGCCGCATTCAGGAATGGGGGGGCTCTGATGTATGCCGTTGCTGCTGCTGCAGGGTCTTGTGCTGCTGCCGGGTTTCTCCGCTTGTCCGGCAGTTGCTGGCCGGTGCTGCGGGTGTCCACGGTGCCCAGCGGTGTAGCGTTGTGTGCCCGTTGATGCCCGGGGCTCTGCCGACATTGTGCGAACTGTACCTGAGTTCTTCCATTTCCTTACTATGTTCCTCACAGTGGAAACTGACAGGTTAAATCTCTGAGACAACTTTTTGTATCCTTCCCCTGAAAAGCTATGTTGAATAATCTTTGTTTTCAGATCATTTGAAAGTTGTTTTGAGGAGCCCATGATGCCACTCTTCATAGGAGAATCAAATAGGAGAACTACTTGCAAGTGGCCACCTTAAATACCTTTTCTCATGATTTGATACACCTGGCTATGAAGTTCAAAGCTCAATGAGGTTACAAAACCAATTTAGTGCTTCAGGAAGTCAGTAAAAAGTAGTTAGGAGTGTTCAAATCAAGAAAATGATAAGGGTGCCCATACTTTTGCACCAGTCAAATTTTGCTTAAATGCAGATTGCACATTTTCTGTTAGTACAATAAACCTCATTTGAATCCAGAAATATAACTGAGTCCATCAGTTATTAGATATATGAAACTGAAATAGCTGTTGCAAAAACCAAAATTGTTATAAAGAAAAAAGGTTAACATTAATAGGGGTGCCCAAACTTTAACATATGACTGTATGTATATGCCTCAGTACAGTCACTGCAAGCTCAACAATAACAAAAAAGGAACCATTACTAGCTGCCACCTCAAATTGTGTTTATACTGGCCGACTGAACACCAGTTACAGATAGTTCATGACTTCAGGGATGCGATTTGCAGATAAAGATGGACAGATATATTTAATTTTATATATTTAAATCCAGAAAGATAGGCAGTGGTATATAAAAGATATACAAGATGATACAAAATTGGATCATAACACGATATATACAATTAAATGAAATAAAAAAGAATAATGAAAGAAGATTACTAAATTTAATGTCATGGAAATGGCTCAGAGCTTAGAGGAGTGCAGCACTCCGATTGGCAAAATGGACCACCCTTACA
Organism: Dendrobates tinctorius; assembly: GCF_039654945.1. NCBI lineage: Eukaryota > Metazoa > Chordata > Amphibia > Anura > Dendrobatidae > Dendrobates > Dendrobates tinctorius. The sequence goes on from NW_027361690.1 coordinate 79,571,749, forward strand.
GCGAAGTATGACTTCAAGAATGAACAAAAGCAGAGACCCAAACTTTAATTATTATTAGCTCAATGCTACACCCACAAACCTCATATTGATGTGGGGGCTGATTGTGGGATGTGCTAGGTCTTTCAGAATTTTATGACATCCCCAACTTACAGGATATTTTCTCCACTGGAAGTCCCAGGACGTAGATATTGTCATCATGTTCTTTATCGCGATTTTACCTTTTTGTAGAGATCATACATATATGACCTGGATAGCACAATCCCTTGGACCAATATTACGTTGGAAGGGTTCTGCTGGCAGAACGGGATGTGAGTGGATGCATTATGTTCGTCCCTTGGCTATGACGCCAAAAATGTATCTCCAATAATTATTGGATAAATGCAAAACCCAATATTCATATCTGGACACCGGAAACAGTGTGTCTGATTACACTTTTCCAGTTTTTCTTTGATCAGAAGAAGCTTATGCCTGGGAAGAACACTTCTCCTTCTCTGCATAAACAAATCTCAGCCTTGTTGTGTTTTTATCAGCAAATGTCCCGTTTTAATTATCTGGTCATTGCAGGGGACCGCTACTTCAATGGAGGTGGAGTTGTCAGTTCTTCTTAAGTTTCTAACTTTCTCAGTTAATTATATTTTCTCTTCCATAGTTGTAATTAGTTTTTCTCATTTCTCCATATGCTCAATGTGAGGATGATACAATATATGTCCCCCTTCTCTGGAGATATCTGTATGAATTTTAATTTTTCTCTATGGACATGACCGAAGATAGGATAGACAGAGTCCAAAGTGGCTCCAACTGCCTCATTATAGGGAATGTTCCATTGGTGGTTGCTTCTGAATCCCATATTTCAGAGATGTGAATGGAGGCAAGTAGAGGCTTATTTTTTGTGGGACAGGATGTTTTCAGGGATTACTCTTTTTACTTACATAAGACTTTTTTATCGCATTGCAATACATTTTTTGTTTGGCAGTATGATGACAAATATGTGAATTTATTGGTGCAATATATGTTTTATTTTTTTTATATATATATATTTTTACAATTCATTTTAACATTGTATGCTTAGTAACTCACTTTCCTTTTTCACTTCCCCCTCTACACATACTCCATGCTGCTCTAACCGTTCATAGTGTTCCAGACAATAATAATGCCCCATGTCTCTATGCATTAACATGGTTATAGAGCCCCCTTTGTGCCTGATTATATAGTAATCATGTTCCATCTATGCTTGTATATATTGTAATAGTACCATATATCTTCTGTGCTTCCACGTGGTAATAAAACCCTACATTGTGCCTCCAGATTGTTATAATGCCACCTCTGTGCCTCCATATAGTAAGATCCCCCTCTTCCACAGATTTTAGCTCTATCCACACCCTGAGATACCATTATAAGTAAGGCACAGCCAGACCAGCCTATAAGTTGCCTGATGAGTAGTATGGGCCTGCCTTTTGGCAAATATGTGAATGCTACTAACCTACCTATACCCAATATTGCAAATGCCTTGGGTGGTTCAACGATAATGCCCAAGCAGCAAGCTTCCTGTCTTGTGGTCATATTTGACACATATTTTAACTTTACTTTATTCCTTATATTCAATCACTCTCTCGCTCACATTATATGCAACTTAAAAATCTCTCCATAATCCGAACTTCTCGCCTTGAAAACTGCAAAAACTCTTACTGTCGCTCTTATTCATTCTCATCTGGACTACTGCAACTCTCTATTAATCAGTCTCCCTCTAACCAAACCATCTCCTCTGTAATCCGTCCTGAAGGCTGCATCATGGGTTGTACTTCTGTACAGCCACTTCACCAATATCTCCACCTTGTGAAAATCATTTCCCTGGTTGCCTGTCTGCTGCTGAGTATGATATAAACTTATCTCTATCTTCAACAAAGTTCTCCATAGTTCTGCACCACACTACATCTCCTTCATCTCGGTCTACCACTCTACCTGTGCTGTCTGTTCTGCAACTGACCTAAAATTAACACCTTGCATAATCCAAACCTCTCATTTCCACCTCCAAGACGTCTCTCATGCTGCGCCAGTTTCCTGGAATGCTCTACCCCAGCCAATCCGATTAATACCTACACTCATTTTTAAGCGTGCCTTACAAACACATCTCTTCAGATAGGCCTATCATCTAACGTCACCAATCTAACCCTACAATGTTCCAGCTTTCTATTTTTTCCTCAGTATGGGGTCCTTCCTATTAATCTGTTTTCACATTTTCCTTGTACCCAATAACCCTTGGCAATTGCTTTTACCCAGAAACTGGCTGATGAGCGTACCATGCAGCTTATTATGCCTGGATCATACATGACAAGCACCTTTTCACCTAAGGCCCTCACTCCTCTTGTAACTGTTGAACTATATGTTACTCTGTAAGGTCTTTATTGTTTGTACATGTCCCCGCTTAATTGTAAAGTGCTGTGGAATATGTTGTTGCTATGGAACTAAAATTATTATTATTATTGCTGAATGCTTATTTCATATAAATTTCCACATGCTCCACATCTTTTACAACTCGGATTTCAGCACTGTCCTGCAAAGTAAAAACTTAATCTAAGCACAAAGCGCTCCACAGTTTCTGACTTCCACCCTTCCCATGATCTTCATTCCGGTAATTATGTAAAACCAAGATCCTCCAAAGACCATAACTCCCACTCTCGTCTGCAAGACTTTTCTTACGTTGCACCTGTTCTCTGGAATGCATTACCCAGGCAATCAAATCACACTTTTAAGCATGCCCTAAAAACACATCTTTTTCGACACGCCACCTCACAATTTTTTTCTTTATCATATCAGGGTGATCTGATTGCAGTCAAGATTCAAACATGTTTATTTCCAGAAGAAACATATACAAAAGTAAAATAAGATTAAAAAATAGCTTATATATTCAATATATTATTTCCTTATTATTATTAAAGGCTTTAAAAACACAAGAAATTTCCGGTTATACCGTCTCAACTCATTTTTCAATAATGACCCTAAAGTATTTTGAGAGGGCCCCACCAACGTTGTGGTAGACTAAGTTTATGGTTATTAGAGTAAAAGTTTGTGTGTCTCGCCTTTCCTGTTGATCTTAAAAACTCAGTTATACCGATAAAGTGTATTCTGTCATTTTACCACTAGAGGTCAGCATGCACTCACAATGGAAATATTCTAGTGGAATGAAGTTGCTCAGAACTTATTTACCGCCTGAAGACCTTGAACTTCACTTCTCTAAATAAGGTCGGATTCACACATCCGTGTGTCACGGTCCAAGTACAGACTGCAATGAACAGACTGGCCCGTGGGTCTCCTGGCCCAAACATTACTGTAAACTAATGAAAAAAAACATTAATAATGGGTACTGGTCATGTCTCCAACCACTATTAACATGCAGATATAGGGTTAATATGCAGGTCAATAGCTTTTCAATGCTGTTTGAATGTCTTATTAAAAGCGCTGCTACTGACAGATATTGAACTCTATTCCTCACAGAAGCCGCCGGCTTTCAGTCATGGAGGCACTGCCAAAGCGATTATTTATCACTCACAGCATTATGAAAGGTGGAAGTGAGCACCACAGCACATCGATTAACAGCTCGCTTTGTGCAGATCCGGAGAAGAGAAAGCCGGAGGATTACAGTTCATTATCTCCTTACAGCTGTACTTTTGTTAAGGAGGACAGACAGCAATGTAACTATTAATCTATAAATGCAAAGACCTCAGTGACATTATCACTATGTCAAAAATAGGGTTTAGGGCTATAAATAGCCACCCTAATCAGGAAAACACCTGAAACACCCACTCCAATAGATATACATGCAAAGAGAAAATATGAGTAACTAGGTGAATATAATAAAAATACGTCTTTATTAGTTAGCATATGTATCACTTAGTACAAAAACACAAAGAGTAAAAGGACACCACAGGGTAGAAAACAGAAAGACCCGGGAAGAACACCCAGCCACAAGATATCAAATAACAAACCAGTGTATATCGGATATAGCCACATCTAGGTAAGTAACCAGTGTCTGCTAATTCCCCATCTCCCAATTGGGAGATCCCTGCGCCACATTATAGATCCGTTGTAGTGACCTAGTGTGCACAAATAAATCTCATATGGCCAATTTAAATAGATATCTTACCAGATGTATAAAACAGGGGCTGAATGGACCCGGGACCAGGTCAGGGGAACACCCGACGCTCGTTTCGCGTGACTACAGGCAAGCTTTCTCAAGGGAAGTATACCGGGGAGTGCGCACAGGACCTTCTTAAACCCATGTGATTAGTCACATGGTTCCCAATCGGCCAATCACAGCGGTTTAACGCGGCGCATGCGCACTGTACACCCGAAGGGCCGAACAATGCGAGAGAGAGCGTCAGACGTTACCCCGGGCAGCAGGGGAGGAGGAGTCCCCGGGAGCCCGGAAGAAGGCAGAAGACACTCCTCCGCATGTCGGCACGCCACTGCAGGTGTTCGGTGCTCCGTGTGTCCGATGCTGCTGCAGGGGCTCTGCCGACATTTCGTGAAAGGCCAGAGCCCCCACAGTTCCTTGGTTTCCTATGTGGTGGACTCCGGGAAAATGGCTACTGGGGGCGGCGCATGCGCAGATGGAGATCTCGGCACCAAGATCTTGGGAGATGATCCTAGCCAGTCTCCGGATCTCAACCCCATAGAAAACCTTTGGAGGGATTTGAAAGTCTGTGTTGCCCTGCAGCAGGTCCATAACATCACTGCTCTAGAGGAGATCTGCATGGAGGAATGGGCCTACATACCACCAACAGTGTGTGCCAACCTTGTGACGACTTACAGAAAACGTATGAACTCTGTCATTGCCAACAAAGGATATATAACAAAATATTGAGATGAACTTTTGTTAATGACCAAATAATTATTTTCCACCATAATTTGCAAAATAAATCTTGCCAAATCAGACAAGGTGATTTTCTGGATATATTTTCTCATTGTGACTCTCATAGTTGTGGTCTACCTATGATGTCAGTTACAGGCCTCTCATCTTCTTAAGTGGGAGAACTTGCACAATAGGTGGCTGACTAAATACTTTTTTCCCCACTGTATACAATAGACTTCAAAAATGATGCCAATAGAATAATGAATTGGGGGGGGGAGCACAAAACAGAGAGACAAAAACAGGTGCAAAGACAATGATGAATCGGGGTAAAGAGTTTATAGCAATTTCACCAGGGGCCGGATTACAATGACAGATAATAATAATGATAATAATAATTTTATTTCTATAGCGCCGACATATTCCACAGCACTTTACATTTTAGAGGGGACTTCTACAGACAATAGACATTACAGCATAACAATAATCACATAGATCAAAACAGATACCAAGAGGAATGAGGGCCCTGCTCGCAAGCTTACAATCTATAAGGAAAAAGGGGAGACACGAAAGGTGGATGGTAACAATTGCTTTTATTGTTTGGACCATCCCTAGTGTATTGGGTGTTCCTGTTGCTGCATGAACCAGTTAACAGTCTAAATATGTAACAGTACAGACACAGAGGGCTATTAACTGCAAAAAGCATGTGAGAACATGATGCGAGGAACCTGGATATGGTAAAAAATTTTGAAATGAGCCACACAGGAATATTTAGGTAGTGCGTTGAGGCGATAGGCAAGTCTGAACAATTGCGTTTTTAAGGCACGCTTAAAACTGTGGGGATTAATCATATTAGCCTGGGTAGTGCATTCCAAAGAATCGGCACAGCACGTGAAAAGTCTTGGAGACGGGAGTGGGAGGTTCTGATTAATGAGGATGCCTCTATTTACTGCGGATCACACAAGATCCACCGATTACAAAGGGTGACGTATCAGCTGATCCTCACTTCACAAATACTTTTATACATGTTCATTAGATGTTTCAATACAAAAAGATAAGGTCTGAATTAGTGTAATGTTACTAATGTAAATGTGAAATTCCTGAAACAACAGGAAGAAAGAATCTAAAAAAGCCCCAGTGAGCAGTGTGAATATTAGATTTTTATTTTTAAAATGTAATATGGTAAAAAAAAGGCCAAATTAAGAATTTTTTTAATATATACACACACATATATATATATATATACATACATACATACACACTTAAATGTGCAAATACATTTAACCCCTTAACAACCGCCGATACGCCTTTTAATGGTGGCAGTTTAGGGTACTTAAACCACAGCGCCGCTAATTAACGGCGCTGAGGTTTAAGGTTATAAAGCCCCCCAGAGTCGGAATTTCTCTGGGTTGTCGGCTGCTGGGGGTAACCGAGACCCCGGAGAACATGATTCGGGTCATTTTACCGACCCCTGTGTTGCAATCACCGTTATTAACGGTAATCGCAAAAAAAAGTCCGATTTGCCATTTAATTTCTCTCTCCTCTGATGTGATCGCACACCAGAGGAGAGAGAAATAGGGTCCCCGTTCTTCCCACCCCTGGGTACCTCCCAGTGTTCCTGGACCCTACTGCTTCCCCCACGGGCACTGGCGTCTTCTTCTGGGAAGAATATGGCGGGTGCATGCGCAGTGCGCACATCGAGATTTGCCGGCCAGCACCCGGCAACAATAGACTTTTCCTATTGGTTCATTTTGGTCACTGTGATAGGGTCTATAACAGTGATTAAAATAAAAAAAATAGTAAATCAACCTCCCGTTTATCACCCCCTTAGTTAGGGAAAAATAATAAAATAAAAAAGTAATCATTTACATTTTCCCATTAGGATTAGAGTTGGGCTAATTTTAGGGTTGGGGGTGTGTTAGGGTTAGGTTTGTGGTTAGGGTTATGGTTGGGATTAGGGTTAGGGGTGGGTTAGGGTTGTGGTTATGGTAAGGGCTGGGTTAGGGTTGTGTTGGGATTAGGGTTGGAGTTAGAATTGGGGGTTTTCCACTGTTTAGGCACATCAGGGGCTCTCCAAACACGACATGGTGTCCAATCTCAATTCCAGCCAATTATGCGATGAAAAAGTCAAACGGTGCTCCTTCCCTTCCGATCTCTGTCGTGCACCCAAACAGTGGTTTACCCCCACATGTGGGGTATAGGCGTACTCAGGACAATTTGCACAACAACTTTGTGTGTCTAATTTCTCCTGTTACCCTTGGGAAAATAAAATTTTGGGGGCGAAAAGTCCATTTTTGTGGAAAAAAATGTGATTTTGTATTTTCACGGCTCTACAATATAAACTTCTGTGAAGCACTTGGGGTTTCAAAGTGCTCACCACACATCTAGATAAGTTCCTTGGGGGGTCGAGTTTCCAAAATGGTGTCACTTGTAGGGGGGGTTTCCTCTGTTTAGGCACATCAGGGGCTCTCCAAACTCTCTCCGATCTCAATTTCAGCCAATTCTGCATTGAAAAAGTCCAACAGTGCTCCTTCCCTTCCGAGCTCTGCTGTGTGTCCAAACAGTGGTTTACCCCCACATATGGGGTAGCGGCGTATTCAGGAGAAATTGCACAACAAATTTTGTGGTTCATTTTCTCTTTTTACACTTGTGAAAATAAAAAAAATTGGTTCTGAAGTAAAATGTTTGTGAAAAAAAGTTAAATGTTCATTTTTTCTTTCCACATTGCTTCAGTTTCTGTGAAGCAAATAAAGGGTTAATTAACTTCTTGAATGTGGTTTTGAGCACCGTGAGGGGTGCAGTTTTTATAATGGTGTCAATGTGGATATTTTCTGTCATGTATACCCCTTAAAATGATTAAAATCTGAGGTGGTACCTAAAAAATGGTTTTGTAAATTTTGTTGTAAAAATGAGAAATCGCTGGTCAACTTTTAACCCTTATAACGTCCTAACAAAAAAAAGTTGCTTCCAAAATTGTGCTGATGTAAAGTAGACATGTGGGAAATGTTATTTATTAAGTAATTTGTGTGACATAATGCTCTGATTTAAGGGCATAAAAATTAAAATTTTGAAAATGGCAAAATTTTTACAATTTTTTGCCATATTTCCATTTTTTTCATAAATAAATGCAAGACATATCGAAGAAATTTTACAAACTAACATGAAGTACAATATGTCATGAAAAAGCAGTCTCAGAATAAGTGGGATCTGTTAAAGCGTTCCAGAGTTATAACCCCATAAAGTGACCGGGATCAGAATTGTAAAAATTGGCCCGGTCATTAAGCTGCAAATTGGCTCTGTCACTAAGGAGTTAAATCAATGTAATTCGAAACCAGTCATGTAATGCTTATGGAAGTGTGCTAGAGGTGAGCCAATATATTGAAGCAGAATTGAACTCTACTCAAATTTTACAAAAATCCACATGTGGCAAAATGCAGACTTTTGTATATGTCTCTTCTGCACAGATTCAGCCGCTCACCAGACTGATCACCACTCTGCTCGTCAAATCTCCCGATTGCTGCCGTGGCGCAGAAATTCCAGCACACAAACGGTCACGGTGCATGTTGTGATGTTATGACATCATGACTTTTCTCGCACTTGCGGCAATAAGATGCATCGAGGACTGGACAGCTTTATCGTAGAGTGCTGTGGAGTATGTTGGCGTTATATAAATAAAATTATTACTAAAAAACAATAAATTCTATTGATCACTGAATGGTGGATATTCTTGTGCCTTTTACATATTCATTTCCATCAATATATTTGGAAACCACACTCCAGTCTGGTGGTTAAAAGTGAATACTCATTTTAGATGATAGAATGACAGTCCGGACAGAAGATTTTCGTGATTAACCCCTTTACCCCCAAGGGTGGTTTGCACGTTCATGACCGAGCCAATTTTTACAATTCTGACCAGTGTCCCTTTATGAGGTTATAACTCTGGAACGCTTCAACGGATCTAGGCGATTCTGAGAATGTTTTCCTGTGACATATTGTACTTCACTTTAGTGGTAAATTTTTTTCGCTATAACTTGCGTTTATTTATGAAAAAAACAGAAATATGGTGAAAATTTTGCAATTTTCAAACTGAATTTTTATGCCTTTAAAGCAGAGACATATGTGACACAAAATAGTGACTAAATAACATTTACCACATGTCTACTTTACATCAGCACAATTTGGGAAACATTTTTTTTTGTTAGGAAGTTATAAGGGTTAAAAGTTGACCAGCGATTTCTAATTTTTACAACAAAACTTACAAAACCATTTTTTTTTTTAGGGACCACCTCACATTTGAAGTCACTTTCAGGGGTCTAAATGGCAGAAAATACCCAAATGTGACACCATTCTAAAAACTGCACCCCTGAAGCTACTCAAAACTACATTCAAGAAGATTATTAACCCTTCAGGTGCTTCAAAGGAGCAGAAGCAACGTGGAAGGAAAAAAATGAACATTTAACTTTTTAGTCACAAAAAATAATATTTTAGCAACAATTTTTTTATTTTCCCAAGGGTAACAGGAGAAATTGGACCCCAAAAGTTGTTGTCCAATTTGTCCTGAGTACGCTGATACCAAATATGTGCGGGGGGGGGACTACTGTTTGGGCAAATGCAGGGCTCAGAAGGGAAGGAGCCCGTTTGACTTTTTCAACCTAAAATTGGCTGTAATTGAGATCGGACGCCATGTCGCGTTTGACGAGCATCTGATGTGCCTAAACAGTGGAAACCCCCCACAAGTGACCCCATTTTGGAAACGAGACCCCCTAAGGAACTTATCTAGATGTGTGGTGACCACTTTGAACTGCCAAGGGCTTCACAGAAGTTTAAAACGCCCGGGCGTGAAAATAAAAAATCATATTTTTTCCACAAACATGATCATTTAGTCACCAATATTTTGTTTTCCCAAGGATAACAGGAGAAATTGGACCCCAAAGGTTGTTGTCAAATTTGTCCTGAGTACGCTGATACCCAATATGTGGGGGGGGGGGCACTACTGTTTGGGCACATGGCAGGGCTCAGAAGGGAAGGAGCCCCGTTTGACTTTTTCAACTTAAAATTGGCTGGAATTGAGATCGGACGCCATGTCGCGTTTGACGAGCGTCTGATGTGCCTAAACAGTGGAAACCCCCCCACAAGTGACCCCATTTTGGAAACTAGACCCCCTAAGGAACTTATCTAGATGTGTGGTGAGCACTTTGAACCCCCAAGTGTTTCACTAAAGATTATAATGCCCGGGCGTGAAAATATAAAATCCTGCTTTGTTCCCACATAAATGATCATTTAGTCCCCAATTTTTAATTTTCCCAAGAGTAACTGGAGAAATTGGACCCCAAAAGTCGTTGTCCAATTTGTCCTGAGTACCCTGATACCCCACATGTGGGAGAAAACTACTGTTTGGGCACACGTCAGGGCTCGAAAGGGAAGTAATGACGTTTTGGAAAGCAGACTTTGATGGAATGGTCTGCGGGCGTCATGTTCCATTTGCAGAGCCATTTATGTTCCTAAACAGTAGAAACCCCCCATAAGTGACCCCATTTTGGAAACTAGACCCCCTAAGGAACTTATCTAGATGTGTGGTGAGCACTTTGAACCCCCAAGTGTTTCACTAAAGATTATAATGCCCGGGCGTGAAAATATAAAATCCTGTTTTGTTCCCACATAAATGATCATTTAGTCCCCAATTTTTAATTTTCCCAAGAGTAACAGGAGAAATTGGACCCCAAAAGTCGTTGTCCAATTTGTCCTGAGTACTCTGGTACCCCACATGTGGGAAAAAAACTGTTTAGGCACACGTCAGGGCTCGAAAGGGAAGTAGTGTTGTTTTGGAATGCAGACTTTGATGGTCTGCTGGCGTCATGTTCCGTTTGCAGAGCCCCTGATGTGCCTAAACAGGAAAAAAACCCACATGTGACATCATTTTGGATACTAGACCCCCAAAGAACAAATCTAGATGTGCCCCCAACTAACCTAATGTAAATTAGTAGTGCATGGAGGTGTGGTACAATTTGAAGCAATCCTTCATACACAGGCCAGGTTTTTCGGGGCAGGTGTCGCATTGATAAGTGGTGTCCCTGCGTATTCCTTTTTTGTAACACACTCGACACCTTTTTTGCGGCTTACCTTTTCTTGGGGTTGGCAGGAGCACCCCCGGAAAATGCTGACCTGGTACAATACGAGCACCTTCAGTTCCAGAAGTACTGGGGCCGCTCATTCCTGAGCGCCAAACATCAGGGCCTTAACCACTACCTCCTGGAACTGAAGGTACGACATATCGCTGGGGCATGCACATTGTGACAGCAGGAATGCGTTGAGCATTGCCATTTGGACGATGTGCACGGCCTTCCTCAATGCATTGTACGGTTGGAGGAGTTGATCGGAGAGATCAACGCCCCCCATGTTTTTGTTGTACCCCACTACACGTCGGTTTGCGGACCTGTGTAGAGGTACCCCGTACAGTGCAGAGGGTACTGCCATCACCGTGTATGGTGGTCAAGAGATGGACATCTCTCTTGTCCTTGTACTTGACCACCAGCAGGTGGTCGCTACATTGGGCTCTGCTCTCACCTTTTCGGAGCATCTGCCCAAGTAGCGTCTTCGGGAGGCCTCTCTGATTTTTGCGGACAGTACCGCAGGCTGCGGTACGTCGCTCAGAGAGGGATTTGTAGAGTGGGATGCTGGTATAAAAGTTATCAGTGTCGAGGTGATAACCTTTATCCAGCAGTGGGTGCACCAAATCCCACACAATTTTCCTCACTCACTCCCAGGAAAGGAGGACACTCAGGGGGTTCAATCCGGGTGTCCTTCCCTTCGTAAACTCTAAACCTGTGGATGTACCTTGAGATACTCTCACACAGCTTATAGAGTTTGATTCCGTATCTGGCCCTCTTACTGGGCAGGTATTGACGGAATCGCAGCCTTCCCTTGAAGTGAACCAAGGACTCTTCCACGCAGATGTCCCTTTGGGGCACGTACACTTCAGCAAACTTTTTGTTGAAGTGTTTGATGACCGGCCGAATTTTGAAAAGATGGTCAAAGTTGGGGTCATCTCGTGCGGGACACTGTTCATTATCAGTATAATGCAGAAACTTGTGGATGGCCTCAAAACGCGTCCGGGCCATGACCATTCGGAACACTAGAGTGTTGTATAAAATATCAACACTCCAATATTGCCGAATTACCGGCTTCTTCAGTATCCCCATATGGAGGACCAGGCCCCAAAACTGTGTCATTTCATCTGCGTCTACAGACCAGTTTGAAAATGTTGAACGCGGGTTTTGCTCCAAAAATTGACGAGCGTACAAATTAGTTTGCTCCACCATGAGATTAACAAAATCCTCAGAGAAAGACTTTGAAAAAGTCAATTTCTGTGAGGCCGGTGGTGTCAAACTTGATTCCTGATTCTGCCACAAAATCAGGAATCAGTGGCTCGTAATTTTCGGGGGGGCGAGGTCCATACGGGGAGCACTGGGTCAGCTGTGGTGTGTTAAAGGGGACCTTAAAAGGCTCAGAGAGATGGCGTCATGGATGTATGTGACGCCATCACTGCAGGGAATCAAACAAACACCAAAGCATCACGTAGGGCGTATTGAGGCATTCAACAGGTGGGAATTTGATATTTTTTGATTTGTCACATTTTCGGCTACTTGTTATTGAAAATTTGGAGAAAATTGGTTAAAACCTAAAGTAACAGTACGGTAACTATTATTTTAGCAACTTAACAATAGAGGACTTAAGAAAATAAATTATTTCACTTTGGTTTTTTTTCACCTAGCAATATACAGCATTATTATTATAGCATCATTTATTCCACGGCACTTTACATGTGAAAAGGGGTATACATAATAAACACAATACAGTAAGTAGACTTGATACAAGTGTCTGTAACTGTCTCCTGCTTCTATCTCTTACTATACATTAAAATGAAGTATAAAATGAATGCACAATTTCAGCGTGTCCTCCATTTACTATTTCTCAATCACACAATACCACATACAGTGCATATGAAGGAAAACAACAAGACTCACGGTGACTCCCTGCAGTAACACAATAATAACAATAGATGGCAGCACTAATTTAACTTTAGTCTTGCATTAAAAAAAAACACCTGTCTTGTTTCCATTAATTTACCTTTATATTGTATTATAAGTAATGTACTGCTTGTAATCAAAGTCCGTGCAGAGTAATAAAGTTATAGTGCAAAGTAAATCATGGCTTATTTCACTCCTCACTGTGATTCAATACATCTTATAGTTTCCCTACATTCAGGAGGGCCGGTATTGAAAATAAATCACCCTCTGTCCAGCAAAAAATATGGACTAGTACGATGCGACCTGCAGTCACATCAGCAGATTTTGCTTTGCTTTGTCTCATAGACCCTCTCTACTCGAGTCTTCCTCTTCTTGCCGAGGTGCGGAGTTGAGTGTCCAGTATTCCGATCATCCTCAGAGACGGTCCTTCCTCTGTCAGGATCCATCCCACTCTCTGGCTTGGAAATCTCCCTTTCTGTGGGCTCAGATAATGTCTTTGCAGAACAACTCTACAATAAGAAGCAGAAAATCTTATTTACCCGGATCTATCATGTCAGCATTTAACTGCATTTAGTACAGAAACTCTGCACCCTTAGCGGATCTGGAGATCCTCAACCGTGAAGGAACTGGACGGTCCGCTCCCAATGACATGAGCTTGTGAGCAGAATAGAAGCAGCTCTTGGTCTTGAAGGAAGCTATACATTTTTTTTTTTTACCACACGGCACTCAGTCCATGCGCTATCCTTTCTGCTCACGGACAGAACAGGGACCAAGACTTGGCTCATCTGAACAAGGCTTTATGCTGAATGTGGATGAACGTGAACATACAACTGGGGCTTCAAACATTCTGAAACGGACACAAATTAAATTCTATGTTGTATATTTGTGCGGCACTTAAAGGGCTGATAACAGGGGACAATACTGTAGATTTAATTAAAGGCTTGAGGTAGAATTACAGAAGTGTTCCTCACAAAGGATATGTTCACACGTTGTGTTTTTGCGGCGTTTTCTTTTTCCCCCTGCAGGAAAAACCTGATATCTTGGCAGTAAAGGCCCCTTTACATTTAGCGATATACCAGCGGTCCCGACCACGATACGACCCGGTCAGGATCACAGGTGCATCGCTAAATGGTCGCTAGTGAGCTGCCACACAGGAAGATCTCACCAGCAATACTCGGCAGTCGTACTTACCTTTCAGACGAAGCGATGACCGCCGTCTTCCGCCAGCGCCCATAGCTCGCTCGTCGGCGCCAGCAGGAAGCAGACGACGAGAAATGGACGTGGACGATCTCAAGCAATCAGCGATAGCCAGCGGGGGAGCCGGTCGGAGGTAAGTATCACATGTAGCGATATCGCTAGTGATATCGCTGCTGCGTCACAAAATCGATGACGTTTTAGCGATATCGCTGTGTGTAAAGCCCCCTTAATAAAAACTCTTTGTAAGCAGTTTCTTTGTCTCTTGTGCATGCTGATAAGGTTTAGTGCCCCCCCCAAAAAAAAAAAAACCACATTACAACAGCCTTAGGTTTTTTCACTAAAACCTAATACCCGCCAATTCCCCATGACGTGCGCAACTGGTGAGTGCCGGAGTGTGTGGATCCGCTTCCGGCGGCGATGACAGCACGCATGCGCAAATGTGACACGTCATCCAATCAGTCAAACTATAAAACACTGGCTGTGAGATCCCGCTCTCATTTCCTTTTTGATAAAGTGAATGCGAAAAATGGGTCAGGATCGTTCCTGGCTCCTTGGCATACTTACACTCACATCATGGGTAAGCACTGATGTACATAAGTGTACTATTGTCTACGACTTGCAATAGAACCACAATAATTTGAGTGAATACCCCATAGCAGGTCTCAGATGGCCTGGTCTCTGATACTATGTGCATCACGGCAGCATAGCTATATTTAACCCCTTTCCTACATTAGATGCACTATTCCGTCCATGTGACCTGGGACCTAAGTCCCAAGGACGGAATAGTATGTCTAGCGCGATCAGCTGCGCTCACGGGTGGATATCACAGCTGACACCAGGCACTGTGTGTCAGGGGCGGTCACAGACCGCCCCCGACACATTAACCCCCGGCACACTGCGATCAAACATGATCGCAGTGTACCGGGGGTTTAGGGAAGCATCGGCAGGGAGGGGGCTCCCTCCGTGCTTCCCTGAGACCCCCGCAGCAGCGCAATGTGCAGCACTGCTGCGGGGGTCTCCTTCCCTGCAAATGGCGGCGGGGACCTGCAGGGAGCTGGCTTCCTCATGCCTGCAAAGCGCCGGCATGAGGAAGCCTCCGGCACTGCCTGTGACAGATCGCTGATCTGTCACAGCGATCTGTGATGTGACAGATCAGCGATCTGTCACATGACAGTGATTCCCCAGTAATAAAGTTAAAAAAAATAATAATATTCCCTAATAAATTCATTTTTTGAAAAAAAAAATAAAATAAATAAAAGTACACATATTTGGTATCACCACATCCGTAACAACCCACCCTATAAAACTGTCCCACTCGTTAACCCCTTTATTGAAACCCTTAAAAAATAAAAAACAAAGCTAAAAATAAAGCTTTATCATCATACCGCCGAACAAAAAGTGCAATAACACGCGATCAAAAAGACGGATATAAATATCCATGGTACCGCTGGAAACGTCAACTTGTCTCGCAAAAATCGAGCCGGCACACATCGTCATCAGCGAAAAAAATAAAAAAGTTATAGCTCGCAGAATAAAGCGATGCAAAAATAATTATTTTTTATCTAAAATTGTTTTCATAGCATAAAAGCGCCAAAACATATAAAAAAAAAAAGACATAAATGAGGTATTGCTGTAACCGTACTGACCCGAAGAATAAAACTGCTTCATCAATTTTCCGCACGCGGAACGGTGTAAACGCACCCCCCAAAAGAAATTCATGAAACGCTGGTTTTTGTTCATTCTGCGTCCCAAAAATCGGAATAAAAAGCGATAAAAAAAAAAATCACGCGCCCGAAAATGGTACCAATAAAAAACGTCAACTAGTCCCGCAAAAAATAAGACCTCACATGACTCGGTGGGTCAAAATATGGAAAAATTATAGCTCTCAATATGTGGTGATGCATAAACTATTTTTACAATAAAAAGCGTCTTTTAGCATGCGACAGCTGCCAAATATAAAAACCCGCCATAAATAATAAATCAAACCCCCCCGTTATCACCCCCTTAGTTAGGAAAAAAAAAAAAAAAAATGTATTTATTTCCATTTTCCCATTAGGGCTAGGGTTAGGGCTAGGGGTGTGTTGGGGTTAGGGTTGGAGTTAGAATTGGGGGGTTTCCACTGTTTTGGTACATCAGGGGCTTTCCAAAAGCGACATGGCGTCCGATCTCAATTTCAGCCAAAAAAGTCAAATGGCGCTGCTTCCCTTCCGAGCTCTGCCATGCGCCCAAATAGTTGTTTACCCCCACATATGGGGCATCAGCGTACTCAGGACAAATTGCACAATAACTTTTGGGGTCCTGTTACTCTTGGGAAAGTAAAAATTGGGGGTGAAAAGATAATTTGTGTGGAAAAAATATGATTTTTTAATTGTACGGCTGTACATGATAAACTTCTGTGAAGCCCTTGGGGGGTTCAAAGTGCTCACCACATATCTAGATAGATAAGTTCCTTGGGGGGGGTCTAGTTTCCAAAATGGGGTCACTTGTGGGGGATTTCCACTGTTTAGGTACATCAGGAGCTCTCCAAGCTTGACATGGCTTCCGATCTGAATTCCAGCCAATTTTGCAGTGAAAAAGTCAAACGGTGCTCCTTCCCTTCTGAGCTCTGCCATGCACCCAAACAGTGGTTCCCCCCCACATATCAGGTATCACCATACTCAGGACAAATTGCACAATAACTTTTGCAGTCCAATTTCTCCTGTTACCCTTGGTAAAATAAAAAAATTGAACCTGAAGTAATTTTTTTTGTGAAAAAAAGTTAATGTTCATTTTTTTTAAACATTCAAAAGATTCCGGTGAAGCACCTGAAGGGTTAATAAACTTCTCGACTCTGATTTTGAGCAACTTGAGGGGTGCAGTTTTTAGAATGGTGTCACTTTTGGGTATTTTCTATCATATAGACCCCTCAAAGTGGCTTCAAATGTGATGTGGTCCATAAAAATAAAATGGTGTTGTAAAAATGAGAAATCGCTGGTCAACTTTTAACCCTTATAACTTCCTAACAAAAAAAAGTTGGTTCCCGAATTGTGCTGATGTAAAGTAAACACGTGGGAAATGTTACTTATTAAGTTTTTTTGTGTGCCGTATCTTTGTGATTTAAGAGCATAAAAATTCAAAGTTGGAAAATTGCAAAATTTTCGCCAAATTTCCGTTTTTTTCACAAATAAACGGAAGTTATATGAATGAAATTTTACCACTAACATGAAGTACAATATGTCACAAGAAAACAGTGTCAGAATCACCGGGATCCATGGAAGCGTTCCAGAGTTATTACCTTATAAAGGGACAATGGTCAGAATTGTAAAAATTGGCCCGGGCATTAACATGCAAACCACCCTTGGGAGTAAAGGGGTTAAATTGCACTTGTTTTGATTTTTTGATTATACGTGCCTGCTGCTGTGGTACACATGTATCTTGGCGATCAGATTGTTCCATGACTACTACCATGATGTTTTTACTATGACTGCATATCTACCATTATTCATGTCTTGGATACATGATTCATTTGTCCTTTTCTGTTATTGTTTGTGAATAGTAATCTTTTTCAGTATGTATAATTGCTCATTAAAGATTTTTGACTTTTTACACATTGCACAGCACTCCAATTTTTGGTTTTCTATGTTATATAGGAGTATACAATTACCATCCATATCTAATTACATGGGAAAATATAAATGCTTGATGAAGCTAATACACTCCCAACTATGTGACATTCATGTAATCTCTGTGAGTTGGATTCCATTCTCTAGATGTGTATTGAACACTTTGAAACCCCCAGGTGCTTCACAGAAGTTTAGAACATTAAACTGTAAAAATAACAAAAAAAATCCCATTTTTCCCACAAATGTTTTTTTTAGCCAAAAATTATGGGGGCCATGTCACATTGGCAGAGCTCAAGAGGTGCCAGAACAGCAAAAACTCCACATAAGTGACCCCATTTTACAAATTAAACCTCTCAATGAATTTCTCTAGGGGTGCAGTGATTATATTGACACCGCAGGTGTGTCACAGAATTTTATACCATTAGGCAGAGAAGAAAAAATAAATTTACATTTTTACCACCAATATTGTGTGTTAGCCCCAAGTTTTACATTTGCATACTGGGGAATGGGTAAAAAAATGGCACCAAAACTTGTCCCATAATTTCTGCTAAATCTCCCCTCAAGTGACCCCATTTTGGAAATTATAACCCTTTGGCAATTTGTCTACAGGTGTAGTAACAATTTTGACTCCATGGGTGTTTTCCAGAAACAAGCAGCATTGGATGTTGCTGACTAAAAATTGCAAACTGTCGTTGTAGTGACCAGTACGCTGTAGTGACCAGTACATTATGCCCAGCTCAAGCTTCTGGAGACATGTACCCATAAATTAGGTGAGCTCTCATCGCTACAGAAATGCCAAACATGTAGGCGCTAAATGTGGTTTAGGCACACTGGGGCTCAGAAGAGAGTGGGGCATTTGGATTTGAGGGCGCAGAATTTGCTGAATTTCTTTTGGAGGGTAAGGAGTCCTTTCGCTTTTCCAGAGCCTTTTTATTAACAGTAGTGTGGATGCACCGTATATTTCCATTAACAGATGACAGACCTGAGTGGGGACTTGCTTTTTTTGTGGTATGAGTTGAAGCTTTTATTGGGAACATTATACATAACATTTGGGATCACATTTATTCGGAGCACTTACTTTGCGGCTTCCATTTAAATTTCTGAGTGACGCGATTCAGATGAAACCCCGAGGGATCCATTCACTATAATGATGCAGCAGAACTACTCTGGACTCAGTCTGGCCTCTGTTCAGCGGTGTCCTTCTTTTTAGAAATGCACAAAACTGTGGCCGATGGAACTTTTATGCAATCCTAAAAAGACGGACACCGCCGAATCACAGGTCAGACGGTGTCCACAGTGCCGCCATTTGCCTCGTTATAGGGAATCTTACGCCAGAGTTCGTGTCTGAATCACGCATTTCAGAGATTTACATGGAAACTCCGATGTAAGCGCTCGGCGCAGAGTGCAGGATAAATGTGCACCAAGCCTTACTGCAATCTTTGGAACGCAGAATGAACAAACCAACAGCAGGTGGTGCGGGTTGGTGCAATTACAGCGATACCAGATTTACATTGGCCTTTTATGTATGGCTTATCTGATGCTCTGCAATGCTTCAGCACTGCCGCGCATTGGAGCAGCGTCTAACAGGCAGACTTTCAGCAGGCGCCCTTAAGCCACCTTCCCTGCAGGACCCCGCAGCCATTTTGGGGCCGGGGGGCTCCATGGGGACCATCAAGACAAGGCGATCGCATTGCGTAGAACTCAGGGAGCCTCCTCCTTGCGTGCGATCTCCTTGCTGTCCCTGTCACTACTGACAGATGCATCAGAGGGGTTAAACGCCTGCGATCGGTGCTAGCATCGATCATGGGCGTTGCTGCAGGGTTTCAGCCTTCACACAGAGCCGACACCTGCATCCGATCGCAGTGGCGCTCATCGTGAGCCCGCGCCATACCTATACCGTTGTTTGCGGGAACGCAGCTCCCGCAAAGCAGTATATGTACGGTGCATGTCGGGAAGGGGTTAAATATTTCTCCACCAATTATACATTTGTCACTAAATTAACTATAACCCACAATGTTATGTGCATCAAGGAAATCATCCAGCCCTTTTGTTAAAAGCAGTTATAATGTCTGCCATTACTACCTTCTGTAGTAGGGCATTCAGTTAGAGCCGTGCTCAGAAGGGGTGATTCCTTTTAATGCCCATCTCAGATGTTTGAGGACTGCTATTGCTGACATAAGAGTATAAGAACTGATAGAGTTCATCATGTAGACATGCCCTGTACAATGCCGAACAGGCAAAACTGGAATTGAGCAAGCGTGCAAGACACATTCTTCTTGGATTGGACTCCAAGACATTACATTTACTGCTTTCGAACCTTGAGAGTACAATAAGTGAGATTGGATGTAATGTCCCATTAATTAGTGATGCTTTACTATTGTTGTTTCCTTTCAGTTTTTTTCCACACCCATAGAGCTATGAAGTGTAAGATTTAATGACCACAGAAGGTTTGACACTTTTGTCTGCTGTTCAGAGTCTGGCTGTTAAAGAGAGTGTTACCAGTATCTCCAAGCAAGCTTTTAACATTTTCAGCTAAATTCCTAAATCTGTGCGCTATTTCCATACGATGGTAGATCTTCTTTCCTTTTTAGCAAACAGATGCAAGCTGCTGCAGCCTGGAGAGAACTTACAGTAGAGCTGAACTGTTTTGATCTAAATCAAGTTCTAATGTGGTGAAAACCTTCTTACAGAGCTCTGCACAATAATTTGGTCTACCTCTGCCTGTTTCCTTTCCTTGCTCCTTCTCCTCCTTTCTCCATAGAGTTTAATGGGATGTGCTCCATGACACCTGCAGTCAGTCTTATCTGAGAAACTCGGATTTCAGCAGGTTTTTCAGAGTGGATGAGAAGTTGAGAAGAGAAGAAGTGTCTGATAAGTGGAGAAGCAAGCAGATTTCTCTGATAATCTTTGTATTATATAACTTCTACTACTGATTTATGCAAAGTTTGTCGAGTTCCATTATCATCAGAACTGACCACCAGCCAGCAAGAAAACCCTGAAATTTCTTGAGAAAATTTTACGTCTCTCAATGTTTTGCAAAGCCTGGTACGCCAAACTGGTACCAACAGATAAAAAAGTGTCTAAAGTGTCTATTTCCAAAAACAGCTTTCTAGTTAAGGTCACTTGTAAAATTTCCATTAAATGCAGTGGTTGCTAAATGTGGTAAAAATAATTATTTGTATTGCATGCTTATGTGAGCACAGGGGCCCTCTGTGTGATTTTTACCAGCTGAAGGGTTGGCTGAAGGCTTTTTGGACAGCAACAATTTTGAAATATGAACATCTGATTCCTATAAAAGTTCTTTTATTATGCCTTGCTCTCTTTAGATTACAATACCATCTAAAAACTTACCACTGGGGTCTCACCAAGCAGAATCTGGAACCAAATATTAGCGCGCTGACTCCAGTCCCCTGGAGGATCCACTTCCCACAGACGATCTTGTTCCTTGTGACTGTCTGCTAGAAATCTGCCACAGACTAAGAAGAGAAGAATATTACGCTTAATCCTGGAGACAGACTATTTGTGAGGAGTCATGATAAATTAGGACCTGACTGCAGAACAATACAGATGTCATTTTATTAAAAAAAAATGCTAACACATTTTGAGCATCTTGTGGAATTAGAGCAATTCCAGTTCTGCTTGAAACCTTGGTTTTCCAGGATTAAGTATTGTAAATATCTTGTAATTTTGAACTGATCTGGCATATACGCTTGGAAAGCTGCCTCAACCTATGCTGAAGGTATTAGGATCTCACATCCCCATGGTGGTATGGCGTCTGGTGGCAGGACTGTGGAGTCGGAGTCGTGGAGTCGGTGCTCATTTTGGTGGAGTCGGAGTCGAAGTTGGAGTCGGTATAAAATGGACCGACTCCGACTCCTAAAATATATAATAAATTGGGTACAGTAGTTCAATGCAGAATATGCTGAATATTTTTTCATAGGAATTTGGGAAAGTTATGAAATGTCCTATAAATGACTGTTCTATTCCTGATCTAAGGCCACATTCACACACAGCGATTTTCCTGCGTTTTTTGAGGATACGTTATTCAGTTGCAAAAGTAGATCAGCTTTTTAACAAACCGCATCACCTGAAAGATTTTTGAGCTCATAGATAATGTTTTCAATAGCAAAAGCAGATTATCCATATCTGTCTATCCATATCATATCTGTACCAAAAAGAATGAAAGCCGGGTAGCACACAGACTAACACTCCTTTTTTTTTAGCACCAGTCAGGTACACCTCATAGTTGCCCAAAAGGACACCAAGGACAGGCATTGCTCGTCTTCAGTAACATCAACTGATAGTTGGAATAAATAGACTGCATTCATCACCACATCTTCTTAAGGTGCAGGCTTTATTTTCAAGTGTAGGGGTGTGAAGTATGAGGTTCTGCAGCAGCTGAGGTGTGCAGTATGAAATTCTGCAGAACAGTATGAGATTCTGCCCCCCCCCAGGTTTGATCCTGGCTACGCCCATAGTGTGAATGTAGCCTGAGGATCTAGGCTTTATCTTAGCCGAGATAAGTCATAGTATGTGTGTATATGTAATATATATATATATATATATATATATATATATATATATATATATATATATATATATATATATATATACACACACACACACATATACACACACACACAAACACAGTGTAGACCAAAAGTTTGGACACAACTTCTCAATCAAAGCGTTTTCTTTATTTTCATGACTATGAAAACTGTAGATTCACTCTGAAGGCATCAAAACTATGAATTAACACATGTGGAATTATATAATTAACAAAAAAGTGTGAAACAACTGAAAATACTGTATGTCTTATATTCTAGGTTCTTCAAAGTAGCCACCTTTTGCTTTGATTTCTGCTTTGCACACTCTTGGCATTCTCTTGATGAGCTTCAAGAGGTAGTCAACGGAAATTGTTTTCACTTCACAGGTGTGCCCTGTCAGGTTTAATAAGTGGGATTTCTTGCCTTATAAATGAGGTTGGGACCATCAGTTGTGTTGTGCAGAAGTCTGGTGGATACACAGGTGATAGTCCTACTGAATAGACTGTTAGAATTTGTATTAAAGGCAAGAAAAAAGCAGCTGAGTAAAGAAAAACGAGTGGCCATCATTACTTTAAGAAATGAAGGTTAGTCAGTCCGAAAAATTGGGAAAACTTTGAAAGTGTCCCCAAGTGCATTGGCAAAAACCATCAAGCGCTACAAAGAAACTGGCTCACATGAGGACCGCCCCAGGAAAGGAAGACCAAGAGTCACCTCTGCTGCGGAGGATAAGTTCATCCGAGTCACCAACCTCAGAAATCGCAGGTTAACAGCAGCTCAGAATAGAGACCAGGTCAATGCCACACAGAGTTCTAGCAGCAGACACATCTCTACAACAACTGTTAAGACTAGAGGAGACTTTGTGCAGCAGGCCTTCATGGTAAAATAGCTGCTATGAAACCACTGCTAAGGACAGGCCACAAGCAGAAGAGACTTGTTTGGGCTAGAGAACACAAGGAATGGACATTAGACCAGTGGAAATCTGTGCCTTGGTCTGATGAGTCCAAATTTGAGATCTTTGGTTCCAACCATCATGTATTTGTGCGATGCAGAAAAGGTGAACGGATGGACTCTACATGCCTGGTTCCCACCGTGAAGCATGGAGGAGGAGGTGTGATGGTGTGGGGGTGCTTTGCTGGTGACACTGTTGGGGATTTATTCAAAATTGAAGGCATACTGAACCAGCATGGCTACCACAGCATCTTGCAGCGGCATGCTATTCCATCCGGTTTGTGTTTAGTTGGACCATCATTTATTTTTCAACAGGACAATGGCCTCAAACACACCTCCAAGCTGTGTAAGGGCTATTTGACCAAGAAGGAGAGTGATGGGGTGCTACGCCAGATGACCTGGCCTCCACAGTCACCAGACCTGAACCCAATCGAGATGGTTTGGGGTGAGCTGGACCGCAGAGTGAAGGCAAAAGGGCCAACAAGTGCTAAGCATCTCTGGGAACTCCTTCAAGACTGTTGGAAGACCATTTCCAGTGACTACCTCTTGAAGCTCATCAAGAGAATGCCAAGAGTGCGCAAAGCAGTAATCAAAGCAAAAGGTGGCTACTTTGAAGAACCTAGAATATAAGACATATTTTCAGTTGTTTCACACTTTTTTGTTAATTATATAATTCCACATGTGTTAATTCATAGTTTTGATGCCTTCAGAATGAATCTACAATTTTCATAGTCATGAAAATAAAGAAAACTCTTTGAATGAGAAGGTGTGTGTGTACAAACTTTGGTCTGTACCGTATACATGTACATGTATACAGTGTATTACATATTTACAATTTATTACAGTTTTTTGTGTTCTAAAGTTGTATTCCAATAAATATATATTCTGTTCTAAATATCTTGATTATTGATATAGAAATGATTAAATGTCTGATGTTCACATTGTACTACAATAAATTTTTCACTTAAATATAAGCAATATATGTGGGAGTCGGAGTTGGAGTCGGTGTAAGGGAAATTGAGGAGTCGGAGTCGCAGATTTGGCTTACCGACTCCACAGCCCTGTCTGGTGGTATGCCAAGACAGAGTCTTTTGGCATATGAAGGGCCAGTGTGTTTGGTAAAGTGTAGTCTGCTGCTTTATCCTATACGTAACGATACAGTATTCTATATGACATACAGGTGCTTCTCAAAATCTCAAAATTAGGATATCAGCAAAAAGTTAATTTATTTCAGTTCTTCAATATAAAAAGAGTTAATCTTATATATATCTAATATATAAAGTTCAAGTGTGTGTATGTATGTATGTATGTATGTATGTATGTATGTATGTATGTATGTCCGGGATTGGCATAAGCACCGTCGCAGCTACAGCCACAAAATTTGGCACAGTCACACGTCTCGACCCCAAAAGTGTCCTAAGCTATGTTGTGAGGCGAAATTTTAACCCCGCGCGTTCCAATTCACCAAACAATTTTGCCCCTATCTACATAATGGGGAAAAAAAATGTGTGTGTATCAAGCCCCACCCCTCATTATGATGTCAATGGTTGCCATGGCGACGCTGGTGTCATCATAGGTTGCAAGCCCCGCCGCTCATTATGATGTCATAATGGTTGACCATGGGATGGAGGATGTGTGATGGGTACATGGGCACGGGACTATGGGATGGCGGATATGTATGATGGGTATATGGGCACGGGACTATGGGATGGAGGATGTGTGATGGGTATATGGGCACTGGACTATGGGATGGAGGATATGTATGACGGGTATATGGGCACGGGACTATGGGATGGCGGATATGTATGATGGGTATATGGGCACAGGACTATGGGATGGCGGATATGTATGATGGGTATATGGGCACGGGACTATGGGATGGAGGATGTGTGATGGGTATATGGGCATGGGACTATGAGATGAAGGATGTGTGATGGGTATATGGGCACTCGACTATGGGATGGCGAATATGTATGATGGGTATATGGGCATGGGACGGCGAATATGTATGATGGGTATATGGGCATGGGACTATGGGATGGAGGATATGTATGATGGGTATATGGGCACGGGACTATGGGATGGAGGATGTTTGATGGGTATATGGGCACTGGACTATGGGATGGAGGATATGTATGACGGGTATATGGGCACGGGACTATGGGATGGCGGATATGTATGATGGGTATATGGGCACGGGACTATGGGATGGAGGATGTGTGATGGGTATATGGGCACAGGACTATGGGATGGCGGATATGTATGATGGGTATATGGGCACGGGACTATGGGATGGAGGATGTGTGATGGGTATATGGGCACTGGACTATGGGATGGAGGATATGTATGACGGGCATATGGGCACGGGACTATGGGATGACGGTTATGTATGATGGGTATATGGGCACGGGACTATGGGATGGAGGATGTGTGATGGGTATATGGGCACAGGACTATGGGATGGCGGATATGTATGATGGGAATATGGGCACGGGACTATGGGATGGAGGATGTGTGATGGGTATATGGGCATGGGACTATAAGATGAAGGATGTGTGATGGGTATATGGGCACTCGACTATGGGATGGCGAATATGTATGATGAGTATATGGGCATGGGACGGCGAATATGTATGATGGGTATATGGGCATGGGACTATGGGATGTAGGATATGTATGATGGGTATATGGGCACAGGCCTATGGGATGGTGGATATGTATGATGGGTATATGGGCACTTGACTATGGGATGGAGGATATGTATGATGGGTATATGGGCACGGGACTATGGGATCATGGATATGTATGATGGGTATATGGGCACGGGACTATGGCATGGAGCATAATTATAATTTGCTATAACTAACCACAGTTAGTTACTATGCCCGGGCAGCGCCGGGCCCTTCAGCTAATATATTTATATATATATATATATATATATATATATATATATATATATATATATATATGTATATAGATAGATAGATAGAGAGTCATTACAGTGTGATACATTTTAAGTGTTTATTTCTGTTAATGTTGATGATTATGGCTTACAGCCAATGAAAACTCAAATATTTTAATTTTGTGAGATGCACCTGTATTTCTTTAAAGACCATATAAAGTGGTATATTCTGCAGCCCTATCTCAGACATATACCTCCAACCCAAGGAATAAAGAATTCAGCTTGTGAACAGCTCCTTAGCTGATTTTATGCCATTTACCAATCAGCTGTTGGCAGAGTTTATACTTTATATATTAAAGTTCAGAGCATTGACCGCGATGGACGGACTGGACGTGGGTCTCCTGACCCAAACTGTACCGCCTCATATGCACCTATGAGACTTTCAAGTCCAGGTCAGGAGACCCGTAGTCAGTCCGCAATTCAGACTGAATATTGGATATTGTGCAGCCGGCCAAATTCATTGGTTAATCCCCAAAAAAGTGTTGTTTTTTCCACTGACATGAGCAGAGAACTGTTGATCTAGTTTCATATTCGTTGGATAATGTACCCTAATTATATTATAAACACAATAAGTGTGCAATATCTATCCAAGGTAACACCATGTTCTTACATTAGGCTTTTCTTACCATGATACATTTCTGGAGAAATGGGAGAGCTGATACCCAAGGCAACTTCTTGTACAAAAGTCTGACAAAAGTCTTGCAGCATTGCTATCCCAAAACCATGCCGCCGCCATTTCTTCCGCACATAAATGGTGTCCAGAACTGGCAGCATGTAACACTGACTGCTTCGGCCACATAGGCTGCCTGGTTCACAAAAAAAAAACATTAGCCCTAAAGTTACTTTTGGACATAAAGACTGTACACGGCCATTACTTAGTTGTAGGCACTGTGTGTACCCTGATGACTGCCCCTAAATCTGAACTAACTTAAGATCCTAGATATTTTCCAAGCAGAGCATTGTGTCCACCAATGGATGACCACTGGCAAATTTTCAACGCCCTGGAAAACGTGTCCTTTTAAATTTCCAGCTCCTGCTAAAGAATATAGCTGGAGAGATAAGTAACATAGCTGGGAAGAGCCACTGAGGTGTTCTGATTTAAAGGGATTAATCCTGATGACGACCTTTAAAATGGGACCTTTAAAGAGGCTGTCCATTCCTTTATCATTGATGACCTATCCTTCGCATAAGTCATCATTGTCTGATCAGTTGGGGTCCGACACCTGGCACCCCTGCCAATCAACTGATCTCGGTGTTTTTGGCGGCGGCTGCGGGCCGAAACTGCTCGGGTGCAAAGCGTCTTCTGATAGTGGCAGGGTACTGCACATTTGCCTCCTATTAATTTCAATAGGTTATCAATGATAAAGTAGTGGACAACCTCTTCACCCATTTTTTTTTTTTTTTTACATCAAACCGAGTACCTTGGTGTTCCTCAACTGATTCTGGAACAGTTTTTCACTTTATTCTTTGCTTCTCCTATCCAAAGTTATGCCTCCTGGTAATAAAAATGCAAGTTTTTCCTTCAGCCAACTGGGCGTGTACTACTGAACTTCTCTGTGGGTGCGGCCATAATTTGATTGGCCAGCGTCAGAGGAGAAAACGCAAACGCGCAGCTGTCTGAAGGTCGAATTTTCACCATGATTCCTGGAGAATATAACTTTGGAACAAAAGGACACAGAAAAAAAAAGGATAACAGTTCCAGAATTAGTGGAGCAAGCAGCAAGTGGAGGAGGCACTCAGGACCTTCCACTGTATTTTTTTAATTTTATTCTATTTGTATGTTCTCAGAGTAATTGTATCCATTGTCTCATGTAATGATAAAACTCTTCCAATACCCAAAAACATGCTTTTAAACTGATAGGAGCCTAATGTGTCTCTAGTATAGGGAGAATACACTGTGAGCCACCACAAAGCACTATTACAATATGTGTACAGATATGCAGAATATGTCTGTGCTATATTAATACAGAAATGAAAATATCTAGTAATCTGCACCTACCAGTCCAGTGACCCAGATAAATACAAGTTTACATCTACAACTCAGTCACGTGTAATTAGTGCACACGTAAAAGGCATGTGTAATTAGCGCTAGAACAGATTTTCACACATTCTGTGACTACGTGTGTAATTTTTCGAGATCTAGTTACCGTGAAGGAAGAAAGGGGGGGCACTAGTTAATCTATTAACCTTATCCTTAACTTTGACGCAGTGTGTTAAGTGGGATGTATCTGGCTGGCAGGCCATGTTCTCTATGGTCGAACAAGTCTGCAGACTGAGTATATAGTCAAAACACACAGTGGATATTGTCACTTCGGCCTGATGAGACAGTCAACAGGAGGTAATTATTTCTGCTGCTTTAGTGCTGGCCTTGGCACTGGGGAGGCCAGAGGAGACCTCGCTGCCAAAAAATGACCCTGTTTGTTAAAAACACTGACACCACCAAGAAAGAATGCAGCACAGGCAGCTCACAAACAATGTCCTGCAAGCTGACAGCTCACTCCGGGCTCAGAGTAAACATGTCATTACCGGACAACAGGGGTCACTTAAGCATCATTAAGTCCTGGCACTGCTAAATCACTTCCATTGGCTCAAGAAAAATATTTTTTTTTTCCTTACACTATTTGTAGTTTGCTGCGATATTCAAATCAACATACTTTCCCACATGCAAACAGAATTTGCTATAAACGGCATATTCACGGGGTGTTTCTTCCACTCAGTGAGTTTGATGGTACTGCAATGTTTTGGGTTTTTTTGTCAAAAGAAGCAATTAAGGCTAGTTTCACATTTGCGTGTCAGGGAGCAGCGACGGCCTGCGCACGGCCGCCGCTAAGCCCCGCCCCCTGCCGCGCCTCCTCCGGTAGCTCCGCCTACCGGCGCATGACGCTGCATGCGTCCCCTATTTTTATCACTGGGGGGTCATACAGATCCCACCACTGTTACCGGTATGTCACAGATGACACCGAGAGATCACTCAGATCCCACCAGTTTGTCAGTGATCTGCAACTCTGCTGCCTCAAATCATCAGGACAATTATGCTATTGACTGATGAGTGATGGACGAGGCTGCTTCTACTATTAAGCTGGATATTGGGGAAGTGAGAGTATGGTATATACACCTTCGATTCTGGCTCATGGAATATACAGCTCTGGCAAAAATTAAGAGACCACTTCCAAATGTAAAGTTTGTCTGATTTTTCTCTTTATCGGGATATTTTTGAGCAAAATGTAAACTTCAGACAACAAGTCTCCGAATTTCCAAGCAATAAATTTTGTTTCTTTTTTCTGAAAAGGAGAAATGGTTAAAATTAAAAAAAAAACAAAAAAACAGTGCTTTCAGACCTCAAATAATGCAAAGAAAACAAATTCATAATCATTTAGAGACAATAATACGAATGTTTTAACTCAGGAAGAGTTCAGAAATCAATATTTTGTGGAATAACCATGATTTTTAATCACAGCTTTCATGCGTCTTGGCATGCGTTCCACCAGTCGTTCACACTGCTTCTGGCGCAAAAATTTAAGCAGTTCTCCTTTGTTTGATGGTTTGTGACTATGCATCATCCTCCTGATTACATTCCAGAGGTTTTCAATGGGGTTCAGGTCTGGAGAATGGGCTGCCCATGACAGGGTTTTGATGTGGTGGTCCCTTAATTTTTGCCAGAGCTGTATATCTGAAATTTGTTATCTAAACCAAACAACTCCTTTATCATTGTTGCAGCACCACTGACCAATACGAATAAGTGAATGTTAACATATACAGTGGGGCAAAAAAGTATTTAGTCAGTCAGCAATAGTGCAAGTTCCACCACTTAAAAAGATGAGAGGCGTCAGTAATTTACATCATAGGTAGACCTCAACTATGGGAGACAAACTGAGAAAAAAAAATCCAGAAAATCACAATGTCTGTTTTTTTTTCATTTTATTTGCATATTATGGTGGAAAATAAGTATTTGGTCAGAAACAAGCAATCAAGATTTCTGGCTCTCACAGACCTGTAACTTCTTCTTTAAGAGTCTCCTCTTTCCTCCACTCATTACCTGTAGTAATGGCACCTGTTTAAACTTGTTATCAGTATAAAAAGACACCTGTGCACACCCTCAAACAGTCTGACTCCAAACTCCACTATGGTGAAGACCAAAGAGCTGTCAAAGGACACCAGAAACAAAATTGTAGCCCTGCACCAGGCTGGGAAGACTGAATCTGCAATAGCCAACCAGCTTGGAGTGAAGAAATCAACTGTGGGAGCAATAATTAGAAAATGGAAGACATACAAGACCACTGATAATCTCCCTTGATCTGGTGCTCCACGCAAAATCCCACCCCGTGGGGTCAGAATGATCACAAGAACGGTGAGCAAAAATCCCAGAACCACGCGGGGGGACCTAGTGAATGAACTGCAGAGAGCTGGGACCAATGTAACAAGGCCTACCATAAGTAACACACTACGCCACCATGGACTCAGATCCTGCAGTGCCAGACGTGTCCCACTGCTTAAGCCTGTACATGTCCGGGCCCGTCTGAAGTTTGCTAGAGAGCATTTGGATGATCCAGAGGAGTTTTGGGAGAATGTCCTATGGTCTGATGAAACCAAACTGGAACTGTTTGGTAGAAACACATCTTGTCGTGTTTGGAGGAAAAAGAATACTGAGTTGCATCCATCAAACACCATACCTACTGTAAAGCATGGTGGTGGAAACATCATGCTTTGGGGCTGTTTCTCTGCAAAGGGGCCAGGACAACTGATCCGGGTACATGAAAGAATGAATGGGGCCATGTATCGTAAGATTTTGAGTGCAAACCTCCTTCCATCAGCAAGGGCATTGAATATGAAACTTGGCTGGGTCTTTCAACATGACAATGATCCAAAGCACACCGCCAGGGCAACGAAGTAGTGGCTTCGTAAGAAGCATTTCAAGGTCCTGGAGTGGCCTAGCCAGTCTCCAGATCTCAACCCTATAGAAAACCTTTGGAGGGAGTTGAAAGTCCGTGTTGCCAAGCGAAAAGCCAAAAACATCACTGCTCTAGAGGAGATCTGCATGGAGGAATGGGCCAACATACCAACAACAGTGTGTGGCAACCTTGTGAAGACTTACAGAAAACGTTTGACCTCTGTCATTGCCAGCAAAGGATATATCACAAAGTATTGAGATGAAATTTTGTTTCTGACCAAATACTTATTTTCCACCATAATATGCAAATAAAATGAAAAAAAAAACCAGACAATGTGATTTTCAGGATTTTTTTTTCTCAGTTTGTCTCCCATAGTTGAGGTCTACCTATGATGTAAATTACAGACGCCTCTCATCTTTTTAAGTGGTGGAACTTGCACTATTGCTGACTGACTAAATACTTTTTTGCCCCACTGTATACTCACAGACTAGTGTGTGTTCATGCGTAGTAGTAGTAGTAGTAGTATAAAAACAGAAAAAGTTTCAATATATTTTTTAAATTAAAGGATAACTCAAATAATGCACCTAAACACTTATGCCCTGATTCATCAAGATAGGCGATTTTCTTGCTGGGTTTCATGCGGAGACATGGTGGAGTCAGAAGCTCTTGATTCATGAAGAGATAGATGCTCCTGATTCATGAAGATGCGTGTAACGAGTGGCGCGCGCCTCTGTGTTTCAAGCCAGAAATCTCAGGCCACGTTCACTATTTGTAAACCAAAACCAGGAGTGGAACTATCATGCTGCTGCGATGCGGGTAGGTGCAGGCTCCACAAGATGGCAGTAGAGTGGAAGCAGGACTGCACCTAAACAGAGCTGACCTGCAGTGCAGCAGCAAGGCTACCACAGGTGGCAGCAGAGTAGTCAAACTAGCCGGGTCAGATCATACACTGTAGCGCAGTACAAAAGGAATACGCAAACTCACGATCAGGGACAAGCCAGAGAATCAGCAACGATAGGAAGTGGATAAGACAAAGACAAAAGTACAGAAGCAGGTCAGGATGCAAGCCAAGTCAAAACCAGGGAGTCAGCACGCTAAAGGGAAACACTGAGCTCAGGACGGGAATAGGGGAAAACAGAAACACGGGATCAGATAGCAAACGTAGCAGTACCAATCAGAGTCAGCTACAGCAACCCTAGGCAGGAACTATAACCGACATCGCCTGCAGGAAGCAGCAGCGATAAATAGCAAACCTGAACCCAGACAGAGGCTGAGAAAGGTTAACCCCTTCATGACCAGACCTGGAAAAAGGGAAAACACGACTCCAACCCCGGTCTGGACCATGACAGGAACAATCAGAGGAAAAGTATAATAGAAACACGTCACCACTTCTGCATTTATCAGCCACTCTTGGTTTTGGCTTACAAATACTGATCTAAATTACTGGCCAAATACTGAATGTGTGAATGTGGCCTTACTCTTTGACTCTCGCTGTGGAGCTCCCTATTACTGTAGTCCTTTATTTTCTCCCTGCTGTTGAGAGATCCACAAGACACAGGGAAGAGAAAGAACAAGATATGGTTAAGCTGTTTTATGTAGCCCTATCACCAAAAAAGGGATTTGCAAACTGTCTATGTGTATGATAACTTGCTAGTTAATGAAGTCCTATTATTACAGCAGCATCAGCCTGGCAGTGTGCATGGTAGATGTGTACCAAAAGTTGAAAGGAAGAAACTGCACTAGGCTTGTAGATACAGTGACTGGTGACCAGGCGGCATCTCCAGTGTACATCTAACTCAGCAGACAGTGTTAATAGCTAAGAGTCACGGAGAATACAGCATATAAGGCCTGTGAAGTTTCAATTTTTTTAACTAGAAGTGCGCTTTAAAACCAAGACAATATTTGTGTTGCCTATTCAGGTCTCCACCCTTCTCTTCTAGAATGGTATGAGCATGACAGCAGAAGAAAATCGATTCTGCGCTGACCACGCCAGAAGAGGAAACTAGCAGGGACCACGGCCAGTGCAATGGAGGACCGGCAGCACATCATTAGGTGAATATAGGCCATTTCTTTATTTTAGTACATTGGGGCCATAGGACAGGTCCTAGAAAAGGGGCATAGAACTCCTTTAACAGAACAAAAACACAACTAGTAAACGGTTAATAAGTCAGCTGAGGGGAAACAGTTAGGGATTTAAGAAAAAGAGGGTTGCAGTTTATGTCATTGACAAATATTAATTTTCATTTCCTTAAGACAATGAAAACCATATGACAATTAGCAACCAGAGTCTGCAGCACAATGTCATGCATGGATTGAAAACGTGGTTCCAATTTCATATTGTTATGAGAAAACCAGAAAACTCTTCTTCCTTTCTCCCTGTAAGCTTAAACACACACTCGGTTTTTAACCTGATATTAACGGCAACATTTATCAAAAACACAAAATTGTAACTGAATATGTAGAATACGCCACATTTGATCGGAAAGACAATAAAATACACATACAGTGACATTTTGGGCATTCACCTTTGTTTTTGTACGTGTAGAACGCCACAGCCTCTCCGTGGTGCCAAAATATCTTGGCCAGCTCCCCTGCAGAGTGTGGAAGGAAGCAAACCCCAGTCTCTGAATCGCCGCCCTCCACAAAGCCACACACCAGGCAGTTCAGAACAAAGAGGACAATCCTTTCTCCACATGTCTGAACCTGAGGAATGACAAACTTGATTACTCCAAAGGAAGTACCAATTCTCAAAGAATCACAAACTGCTGACAAGATCACTTCTCAGCCTCGCTACATGAGTAATAAAGAGATCGATCGGTGCTTCAGGCCCAGAAAACTGTGACATGATGCGAGAAAAACAACATTAGGAAAACATAATCTGTCACGGCGAGTCCCAGCCGGACTGAGGACAAAGCAGCTGCAAAGCTCAGAAATAATATGGTTAATATTATAGGAAATTTATAGTGTTTCTGATCCGACTGCTCAGCCTCATAGACATATATGCTTACATTTAAGGGAGGCAAAATTACACTATAAAGAAAGCACATCTACATCTGGGGCCACGTTCTGTGAGAAGAAGTATACATGTATTTCCAAAATGTGTGGAATGCTCAAAAAACCCATTCATTGAATCAATACTACCCATTCCTCCTTTAGCCCAGGCTCCCAGTTCTTATATTGATGACAGCAATGTCAACTCCTGTCCCTCTTGCACACTTGAGCTTTCCATGCAATTCCATGAGGGGCAAATAACACCACATTTTCTTCAGGGGCATTGAAGGGAGAATGTCTGATCACTACAGATTCTGCATGCTAAAAGGAGTTGTCTCTGATAAGAAAACCCCTTTAAATAAAAAATATATATAGATCACTCACCTTTTTCAGTCCTTGTTGGACTGGATCCATTGACAGTAAGACTTCATCTACACCCAACCACTTGTCATTCATATACACGGCCAAAACTGAGATGACACACAAAAAGTAACATATTAAAGAATAAAAAGACGCTTACAAAGGCAGGAAAATGTAATAGAAATGGGCCCTTCTGCTGACTATAAAGCAGTATGTCTGGTAATCACATTGTTAGGCTCTACACAGCTAAAGTCTATTCTTCAAAGTGGATCATCCAGGACATGGGATAAGCGATACTGCATCTACCCATCTGACTCCATGGACAACACTCAGGTCAGTGTTCAGACACGTCATCAGTACATTCATGTATGGTTTATCCAATGTCTACCATCTGACATCTTCTATAAGGGCCATTATCGACGCTTAACAGAAAAAACTATTCCACACCTGAGTCTCTTTTCTTTGGGTTTACTAAGAGCAGCATTTTCTTAGAATCGTCATCTCGGAACAAAGGGGCATGAAGAACACAATTTGCATCTACGCTTATCTGTAAAAGGAACGGTGTTTTAGTGAATCCATTAAGGTTCCAAATGTTACAAGGTTAGCAGACAATTTTATCCAGATGCTTAGTTTTGGGTAAATTTCTTAGTGATCGCTCTCAAGATGTACTTTCTTGTGAAGATCCTGCTCGTGATGGGAGTCTTACAGATAGTGATCTCAGAGAAATAAAATCAGACCTCTTCTACCTACAGTGGCATGTAAAAGTTTGGGCACCCCTGGTCAAAATTACTGTTATTGTGAACAGTTTAGCAAGTTGAAGATAAAATGATGTCTAAAAGGGCTAAAGTAAAAGATAATACAAAATATATAAATAGTTTTTTTTTTAATGGTCTAATGAAAGAGTGTGATAACCCTTGGAGATTTGTGTGCTCAGAGAACTTTGTCCAAGGTGTTGCACCTTAATTAGCCTGTTAGGGGTTATGGCTTGTTCACTATCATCTTGGAAAAGGCCAGATGATGCAAATTTCCCAGATTCATAAAACCCCAGAATCCTCTAACCTTGTGCCAAAAAACAGCAGCCATGGGTTCTTCTAAGCAGCTGCCTAGCACTCTGAAAATGAAAATAGTGGAGGCCTACAAAGCAGGAGAAGACTATAAGAAGTTGGCAAAGAGTTTTCAAGTTGCCCTTTCCTCAGTCTGAAATGGAATTAAAAAACTGCAGTTAACAGCAACAGTGGAAATCAAGATAAGGCCTGGAAGACCAAGCAAAACTTCAGTGAGAGCTGCTTGTAGAATTGCTAGAGAGGCAAATCAGAACTCCCGCTTTACTGCAAAAGACCTTCAGAGAAATTTATCAGACTTCATAATAACAGCGACCCTGCCTCCTGTGACCTCGCTCCATGGCTGTGGCTCCCCCACCCCCTGTAACCTACATTTGGACCATAAGATGCACCTCCATTTTCCTCCCAAATTTTTTTGGGAAAAAAAAGTATGTCTTATAGTCCAAAAATTACAGTACACTATTTCCCAAGGCATCCTCTTGCAGGCACTGTTTTTGGGGCACTCGATCTTGTATGTTTATAGCAGGCATTCTGACATCCTTTATGGGAGAATACCCTTTTTGGCACTGTATAGGTGACCATAGCTATACAAGTCCAACCCATACAGACTATTTTTATTTACAGGAATATCCCTTTTTAATTAGTCTCTCTAAGTGAGCAAATGTGCTATGTATTAATTCATCTGTAAGGCTCTATCCTCTGCTTTTTGTTTTCAGTGTTTATGGTCTCGACAAAAGGACAGAGGATGCTATCACAACTGGGTCCTCAATGCTCGAGAGGTCCACAAACTACACTGATGTATACAAAAAAATGTATAAAGTACGTTAGCGTGCCAGAAGAGCAATAAAGCTAAATGCACAATTACAGAATGTAGGTGGGATAGGTGAAGATCTCACAATACAGATTATGCACCAGGGTTGAAGAGCTTCCAACTACACCATCGTACAAAAGTGTAAAAATCCTTAGGCTACATTCCCATCATGAGCTCTTGGCGATGTTGCAGATTTTCTGCACTAATTCTGCACCCATTAAGTGAGATAGGGGCAGCACTGCTGCCTTGCAGCGCTGGGGTCCAGGGATCAAATCCCACCAAGGACAACACAACATCTGCAAGCAGTTTGCATGTTCTTCCCGTGTTTGCGTGGGTTTACTCCGGTTTATATTGTCAGCCCCATTGGGGACTGTGATGATAATGTATGCAAAATGCGGAATAATATAGTGCTATATAAGGAAAGCA
This sequence comes from Dendrobates tinctorius, assembly GCF_039654945.1. NCBI lineage: Eukaryota > Metazoa > Chordata > Amphibia > Anura > Dendrobatidae > Dendrobates > Dendrobates tinctorius. The sequence continues at coordinate 79,608,416 of NW_027361690.1, forward strand.
TAATAAGTAAATAAAAATAGTTACTTGCAATTTTTCAAAACTACGCAGCGTAAAAAAAAAAAAAAAAAAAAAAGACTTACCAAAAATTAAACGCGGCAACGTAGCCTTAAAGCATGCTGCCAAAATGTAGATTTTATCATTGCAGAGTATCTATAAATCACACAGTCTAACTGTGGACTTAATTTAGAAAGTTTCTCTTCCCAAGACATCTATGGAATGACAACCGATGTTCTGTGCTTTCTGTAAAAGTCAGTGGAGGGCGCTCAGATAAAATACAAGGATAGCCTCAACCTCTACTGCTGGAAGTATGCAAAACAGCTGAGGATTCATAAGAATTTCTGCTCAGTTTAGGAAGAGCCTCTCGACTGAAGGAGGTGAATATAGTTGAGGCATTGAAAATATGTGAGGGACGTGGGGCGACTCTAAAACAGGGAAGCGAAGAAAAAAAAACTACTAGGTTCAAATGGGGTCTCTGCTTGGAGATGTTGAGAGCGGGACAGTTTGGGTGGGCCTTTTACTGGCAAACATGTTATTCTAGGGTTGCACAACTGGAAATTAGGTAAATATATCAGTAAGAGAAACAACATAAAAATGCAGGCAAGAAAGTTCAGGCTGAAAGCCATAGTTACGTCTGAAGGGGAACCACGAAGACCATTGGCTGGCATTGTAGTCCTTAGGCCGTCACACTGGTTCAGTTCAGTTGTGGTCAGATAACTGTATGTACATACCGTCTCCCCATCTGGACAGGAGAAGACTTCAGCAGAGGGTCCATGACGCCGTCTTATATGCAGGTAGTGGCGGGCTGAGCTCTCCAAGACACCTCTCAAGGTGGACGACGTAAGATTGTCAACAGGGGAACCACATTCTGCAAAACAACATCCCGTGTTAGATATAAAGCTCAGTCTTGTTAACCTTTGGAAGACAAGGGGTTTCCGTAGGAAAAGCAGTAATTCTGAGAAATACAGAATGAAGCACTTGTGAACTTTCAGAGAAGGTTGAATAGCAATTGTCCAATATAATATTACCGTAGTCACTACTTCAGCTGAAATCGCCTCCATCATACGCGCTGAGCAATAGCAATGCACCCAGCTAGTAAGACAATTAGAGCCAGTTCACACAGATTTGATAAGTCATTTTCCTGAAGGAGATTGTGAAAATCGCAGGATTAATAGTTTTGATTTTTAATGTGCTATGGAAAAATAAAACATTGACACAACAAAAAAAAAAAAAAAAATTACTTTTAACACAAAAACCTGAATTAAACAATAAGTCATTTTCTGATGACACATTGCTTTTAAGAACCTCATACTTAGACACAAACTTGACCCAACTATTTCTCCCATGTGTTGGAGATGTGCCTTGCCGAGAGGATCCATCTTTCACCTATTTTGTGACAATGTACAAACTAAATAAACAGGTCTTTGAGTGGAACCTACCATTAGAAACCCTGTTTTTCTCACTTAATGTCTTTCCACAGAATATATCCAGAACTATTAGATTTCTCTTACACATATTGACGGTTGCAGATGTTTGATAGTTTCTGGAGAGAAGCTAACTTCTCCCACGCATTTACTTGATCTATACACTAGAATCGAAGACATTAGGAATGTCGAATTTCGTACCACTTTGAATGATGAAACGGTTGAGTCACTCATTTGGTCTCCCTGGGATAGTTTTTGGATACTCCTGAATATCTAAGAACCTGGTTTACTTAGTTATTCATTTTCCCTTCCTCTTCATTTCCCAATACCTATACTTATCCTCTCCCTTCCGGTCTATTGTCGGTCTTATACGTCTTTCCTCCTTTTCAGATTGTTAAATGAAAATTATAGTATCATAAGTTACTGCATATTTATTATGAATCTGGATTAGTTTGTTTTTATTTTAATCTGATAGTCTAGACAGTGGCATGTAAAAGTTTGTGAACCCCTGGTCAAAATTACTATTATAGTGAACAGTTAAGTAAGATGAAGATGTACAGTAATTATCTCCAAAAAGGGTAAAGTTAAAGATGACACATTTGCCTTGTATTTTAAATTAAAACAATATATATATAGCCATTTTTTACATTTTAAAAATTACAAAAAGGAAAATAGGCTGATGCAAAAGTTTGTGCCCCCATAAGATTTGTGTGCTCAAGGTTTCAGGCCTTAATTAGCCTGTTAGGGTTATGGCTTGCTCACTATCATCGTTAGGAAAGGCCAGGTGATGCAAATTTCTCAGCATTATAAAAGCCCAGCCTTCTCTAACCTTGTGCCAAAAAACAGCAGCCATGGGTTCTTCTACGGAGCTGCCTAGCACTCTGAAAATGAAAGTGGTGGAGGCCGCAAAGTGGGAGAAGGGCTACTGAACACAGGTGAATCCACAAGCGTTCATTGAACCGTGCAGATTCACCATGTCCAATACATTGTATGGGTGAAATTTATCTTGCGGAGGGTTGCATCTCCGCAAGATAAATAGATGTGCTGCGGTCTGGAAAGATGCTCTACATGTCCGTCTCTGCGGAAGAGCCGAAGGCATCTCTGAACGCATAGTGGGCATGGGATTTCTTGACATCCCGTCCACCAAGCTGTAACATCTGGACGCTACATGTTGGACACTGCACAAGTACGGATTGTCCATCCTGCAGCGTTTACGGATCATGTACACATACCCTAAGAAGAAACGTTTTCAAGTTGCCCTTTCTATAGTTCAAAATGTAATTAAGAAATGGCAGTAAACAGCAACTGTGGTTGTCAAGATAAGGTCTGGAAGACCAAGCAAAATTTCATTGAGCTGCTCATTGAATTGCTAGAGAGGCAAATCAAAATCCCCACTTGACTGCAAAAGACCTTAAGAAAGATTTAGCAGACTTTGGAGTTGTGGTATATTGTTCTACTGTTCAGAGACCTGCACAAATGTGGTCTTAATGGAAGAGTCATCAGAAGAAAACCTCTCCTATGTCCGCTCCATAAAATTTAGCATCAGAAGTATGCAAAAGAACATGTAAACAAGCCCTGTGGACCTATGAGGTTAGAATAGAACCCTTTTGCCACAATGACCAAAAGGTATTTATGGAGAAAAATGGCACAGAATTTCAGTAAAACAACATCTCGCCAACCATTAGTCATTTCACAGGTAGAGGGAAGAATGGATTCAATGAAATTTCAAAAAATTCTTGAAGCAAATATACACCGTCTATAACAAAAAAATGCTGAAGTTGAAAAGAGGATGGCTTCTACAAATGGATATCGATCCAAAACACACCTCAAAATCCACAATAGACCTCAAAAAGGCACAAGCTGAAGGTTTTACAATGGCCTTCACAACCTCCTAATCTAAACATCATTGAAAATCTGTGGCTAGACCTCAAAATAGCAGTGCATGCAAGATGACCCAGGAATCTCACAGAACTGGAAGAATTTTCCAAAGAAGAATGGATGAAAATCCCTCAAACAAGAATTGAAAGACTTGTCTGGCTACAAAAAGCATTTACACGTTGTGATACTTGGAAAAGGGGGGTTACTAGGTACTAACCCATTTTACTTTTTGTAATTTTTAAAATGTAAAAGATGAAAAATAAATATTTTTTGACTAAGGAAATGTGTCATCTTTTACTCTAGGCCTTTTAGAGATCATTTAATCTTCAACTTGTTTAACTGTTCAAGCTTTACTGGTCAAGCTCACTAGACATCTTTGAGCCTGTTTCAGAAGAAGTTTCCAAGCTCCTCGCTTCTGCTCGGGCTACAACCTGCAACAGTGACCCCATTCCTTCATATCTCCTGCAGTCTCTCTTAACAGTGGTCACCACTCCTCTCTCTTTCTTCAGGTATCTTTCCCTCCTCATTTAAACATGCCATCATAACCCCTTTACTTAAAAAGCCATCCCTGGACCAGAACTGCACTGCTAACTACAGACCTGTCTCTAATCTTCCCTTCATCTCTAAACTCCTGGAATGCTTGGTCCACTCCCGTCTAATCCGCTATCTCTTGGATAACTCTCTTCTCGACCCCTTATAATCTGGTTTCCGCTATTTACAGTCTACTGAAACTGCCCTCACCAAAGTCTCTAATGATCTACTAACAGCTAAATCGAAAGGTCATTGCTCCCTGCTGATTCTCCTGGATCTCTCTGCCACATTTGACACTGTGGATCACCAGCTCCTCCTCACTATGCTCCGCTCTATAGGCCTCAAGGACACAGCCCTCTCCTGGTTCTCCTCCTACCTCTCTGACCGCTCCTTCACTGTATCTTTTGCCGGCTCCTCTTCCTCTCCTTGTCCCCTTACTATCGGGGTCCCGCAGGGCTCAGTCCTAGGCCCCCTCCTTTTCTCTCTATACACTGCCCCTATTGGACAAACAATCAGCAGATTTGGGTTCTAGTATCATCTCTATGCTGATGACACCCAATTATACACTTCTTCCCCTGATATCACCCCTACCCTAACGCAAAATACCAAGGATTGTCTGTCTGCTGTCTCTAGCATCATGTCCTCCCTCTATCTGAAACTAAATCTCTCCAAAACTGAACTTCTTGTGTTTCTCCCCTCTACTAACCTCACTCTACCTAACATCGAAATAACCCTGGAGGGTTCAACCATAACTCCTAAGCAGCATGCCCGCTGTCTTGGGGTCATATTCGACACCGAACTTTCCTTTACTCCCTATATCCGATCACTCACTCGCTCTTGTCACCTGCATCTTAAAAACATCTCCAGAGTCAGACCTTTCCACACCTTTGAAACTGCTAAGACTCTTACTGTCGCTCTTATTCATTCTCGTCTGGACTACTGCAACTCTCTTCTGATCAGTTTCCCTCTTACCAAACTTTCTCCTCTCCAACCCATCTTGAAAGCGGCAGCCAGGGTCATATTTCTGTCCAGCCACTTCACCGATGCCTCCATCTTGTGCCAGTCATTACACTGGCTACCTATTCGCTACAGGGTCCAGTATAAACTCCTCTCTCTCACCCACAAAGCTCTCCACAGTTCTGCACCGCCTTATATCTCCTCTTTCATCTCTATCGCCCTACACGTGCCCTCCGCTCTACAAATGACCCAAGACTAACATCCCAGGTAAACCGAACCTCGCACCTCCGTCTCCAAAACTTCTCTCGTGCTGCACCAGCTCTCTGGAATGCACTTCCCCAGACGATCAGACTGATAACAAGCCCCAACCTATTCAAGCGTGCGTTGAAAACCCATCTCTTTAAACAAGCCTACCACATCAACTACTCAGTAAACTAACTTTGCCCTGTTCCCTCCTTCCAAATATTATTCTGAATCTGCACCCTATTATTCATCAGTGTCCACACCCTCCATGCACACGATAACTGCACTTGATACTTGACTATTGCACTTAAACACACGGGCTGATGACCGGATCATGCAGCTTTATATTAAAATCCTTTTTTATTATAATTGCCAGCCCTGAAATAACAAGCACTTTTCACCTACTGAGTCCCCCCCCCATTTCCTTGTAGATTGTAAGCTTGCGAGCAGGGACCACACTCTTAATGTCACTGTTTAAATTGTCTTAACTTGTATTGAATTTATTGTCTGTACATGTCCCCGCTTAGGGTGGTTTCACATCTGCATTTAAGGCCGCAGCGTCGGCCTGCGCACGGCCGCCGCTAAGCCCCACCCCTGCCTCCGCCAGTAGCTCCGTCTACGGATGCATGACGCTGCATGCGTCCCCTATCTTTAGCACTGGGGACGCAGGCCGTGCACAGGTATGCGTTTGGCGGCGCATGCGTCCTTTTGACGCTGCGCCGAGCGCACCAAATTGCAACCTGTTGCGTTTGGCGCTGGTTGGCGCAGCGTCAAAAGGACGCATGCGCCGCCAAACGCATGCCTGCGCACGGCCTGCGTCACCAGTGCTAAAGATAGGGGACGCAGGACGCATGCAGCGTCATGCGTCCGTAGGCGGAGCTACTGGCGGAGGCACGGCAGGGGGCGGGGCTTAGCGGCGGCCGTGCGCAGGCCGACGCTGCGGCCTTAAACGCAAATGTGAAACCACCCTTAATTGTAAAGTGCTGAGTAATATGTTGGCGCTATATAAAAATTATTATTAACTGTTCACAGTAATTTTGATACGGGGTGCACAAACTTTTAAATACCACTGTAAGTCATTTTTACCAGGGGTAGGGCAGATGGATTTTCAATATCCGAGCTTTTTTTTTTTTTATTTTATTTTCAGGGACAATAAGCTGCTGCCAGAGGTGTATGGCAGAGACTTTCTCCTGTCTCTCAGTTGAAAACACAAACGCTTGGCTGATTTATGTGCTCATGTGTATCACGGAATTAGGAGAAATGTTGTTGCCAAATCTATGCTTGTCTGACATCTTTCTCAAATGTAAGGTCAGCTTAAAGGGGTTGTTACGGTTTGGCATAGAAGTCTGTAGGCATCCTGTGTGGTAAAGATACCATCAGCTGAAATCTCTTTAAATGATAATGTGCTACAATGTCTGGGTGTGTAACATCTGACCAGACTGTTTGCTTAAGGTAATGTCACACTTAGCGATGCACTAGCGATCCCGACAACGATATGACACGGTCAGGATCGCTGGTGCATCGCTAAATGGTTGCTAGTGAGCTGCCACACAGGAAGATCTCACCAGCGACATAGCAGCGGTCGGGGGTCGCTACTTACCTGTCAGACGAGGTGATGAAGACGTCTTCATGTCCGCGTCCATGCATCGCCCGTCAGCGCCAGCAGGAAGCTGACGACGAGAAACGGTCCAGGACGTTCTCACGCGATCAGCGATAACCAGCAGGGGAGCGGTCGGAGGTAAGTATCACACATAGCAATATCGCTAGCAATATCACTGCTGCGTCACAAAACCAGTGACTTTACAGCGATATAGCTAGCGATATCGCTTAGTGTGACAGGCCCTTTACATTGGTTATGTTTACACATTGCAGTTTTTACGGCTGGATGTAAACATAAATTTACCAGTTTTCTGATAGGGGGTGAGGTCTTGCAAATTGTGCTGAACCGAAACAGTACACTAAAGAATTATTAAAAAAAAAAAAAGGTTCTATTTCGCATGAAGGGTTAAGGTAAAATAATAAATGAAAGTGAAATATGAATGCAAATGAAGGTAACTGCACAGAGGATAGCACATAACCACAGGGAGGGTAAATTTAGAAGCGCGGCCCTCTGCAGAGGGAATTCTGGGCATTACTGAGTCCATCTTAGACAAGAACTGGTAAACAACCCCCTCCCTCTCTACGGCCAGCGGAGCCAAGACTGGAGGGTCTCGCTAAGATATCAGCTTCCTTGCATTTGTTTCTGTGACTTTAAGCTCCACCGAAAGGAATGCATTTATATAGAAAAATATTAATAAGTCATCCCGTTAGATGGGTTATTGAGAACACTTTGTACAGGTCCAAGCTGTTCTATGCACACGGCCACAGGGAAGCCGACAATGCCATGTGACGGAGGGCACCGCACACCACTCTGCTGGGACCTGGGATTTAAAGGAATCAAAACCGTTACGAGGAAAAAAAAACCTTCCCAGCATCAATCATATTGGAGGTTACAATCGGGGATCGAGTGTCTGAAGGTTTCTGTTACAATTTATAACATTTAGAAGCAGCTTTGGCCTTACGTCTAGCTGGTCGTGCATGGCTCCATCTTTGCAACAAAGCTGTTAGAATATTGAAACAACTTAGCATTACTCGATACATGACCCAATAAAGAGGTCACTATGAGTTACACGTGCCATGTAGCCACACAATTATACCCGTTTTCTGACATAATAAAACATAAATTATATGCGTATTACTGAGTGACTTGTGATGTCAAGTTCCTGTACACACTGGCACCGGGTCCCAAACAATCTGAATAGCTGCCAATATTACTAGTACGCCATGTTCACACACGACATCTGGTTTACAGCAATTATGGTAAATACTGCACCAAACTGTAACATGCAAAAAATAACTGCAAGCAGCTTTACTACAAGGGAATGAAATTGTACTGCGACAAGCCGGGCACGAAAAATCCTAATTATTTTATTTGTTTTGCAACTTGCTGCCGTCGTCCAATCCTCTTGCAATATTATTATCCTCTGCTACCAGTCTAAAACTAGATAAGTAATAACAAACAAACCAAAGTGATGAAGTGCAAGTGCTAAAAAGTTACCAGTGCTCAATAATAAATGGCTTGATCTCACCACTGTTGTAGTAATTCTCTACAGGTCGCAGGAGCTCAGAAGATGACTGTATAAAAGGATGGGGGGGAAGAGTTTCTGATATCCCCTGTAGTGCCCCTGTATTGTTCACTAAGCGATGCACCAGCGATCCCGACGATACGACCTGGTAAGGATCGCTGGTGCGTCGCTAAATGGTCGCTAGTAAGCTGTCAAACAGATCTACTCAACGACGCAGCAATGATCCGGCGATACATTTAGAGCATGACCACATCAAGTGCAATCTGTACCTGAACATTACTGGATCGCTCCCATGAAGCCAGATGAAGCAAGTGCAGATGAAGGCCAACCAGGTCTGAACACAGACATATCAGGAATGGCCTCCACACATTGCCTGACCAGCAAACTGACTCTAAATGTATTTAGGAGGCCGTAATGGCACAGCATTTATTAAAAATATATAGAGTAGGACCCCCCATATGAGATTGCCTTGGCGCGGCGGGGTGGCTCAATTGAATTGATCAATTTTTTTGCTAAATATCTTTTTGAATACAGCTAGACATTATGTGCATATGCACTCCAATTTATGCGTTCTAACCTCAAGCAGTGCTGGCTTCCCCCCCTATTTTCGTGAAATAAGAGTTCCTTCATTGGCAGGTAACTCACATATCAGGTCCAGCTAGTTTGTCAGAACCTGGTACAATTGAAAACTCTCTTTTATACAGTAATCTTCTGAGCTCCTGCGACGTGCAGAGAATTACTATAACAGTGGTGAGATCAAGCCATTTATTATTGAGCACTGGTAACTTTTTAGCACTTGCACTTTATCACTTTGGCTTGTTTGTTATGATTATACAGTTTTAGACTATGTGTTAAAAGTTATGTTTTAGCTTATACTGTCTCTCCTCGCTAATTAGTCATAGATCATTTTGAGAGTATTCACTAGTGGGTCACACATAGGGCCAGACTGGGACTAAAATTCAGCCCTGGCACTTGAAAGCACACAGACCCACTTGTCGTATGGTGAATAAGTAATATATTTGTGCAAGAGACGTGAAGTGAGTGTAACATGACTATATAACATACAATCACAGTCACCCCAGTATTACAGCTCAGTCCTATTTATTGCTCTAACGCCGGGGTGACATGAGCGTATAACATGGCTGAGTGCTATGTGATAAAATATCGCCTAGCTCTCTGACCAATGTTATTCTTTGGGGCAGCTCAGATCTGCGATTATTCTCTCATGTCGATTCGGCATGAGAGAACAGTGGCAGAATGCTGGGACTGGCAGCTAAACTCGGCTCACTTGCACCCATACAAGTCTATGGATGCATGTGAAACATCGGATTGCACTTGGATGTCATCCCAGTGCAGTCCGATATACACTGAGACAGGTAATAGAGGAGATGGAGAAATTACTTTCTCTGTCTACTCCGCACCTGCGATTCTGTAGAGCACCTTCAGCTGTTATGACCTGCTGCAAATGTGACGTATAGCCAGATGAGGAATATTGGCCCACTCCTCATGTGCAATGTCTTTCAGTACCTAAACATTCTTGGGTTGTCAAGAAATTAGTCTAAAAATTTAAGGAAAGTGATCACTGTCTTGTACAAACAAGGAAAAAGATTGAAAAACACATCAAAAAGGCACTGAACGTTTCAAGAGATACGGTTGGAAGCAAAGTTCACAAGTACAAAGTTAAAGTAACACTAGCTCCACCACTTGGACATGGCAGAAAGAGGAAACTAATCATCAGCTGCCACCAGATTCCTGATGAGACAGGTGATCAACAGCCCTCGAATGACTGCAAAAATCTGTAGCGAGATTTGGTGGCAGCAGGCGCTAAGGTTTCAGTTTGCACAGCAAAGCAAACACTGAATGCTGAAGGGCTCCAAGCCCTAATTCCAAGAGGTACACCTCTACTGACCTAAAAGCACAAGAAATATGTTCAAAACCATATAACTATGATACAGAAGTTTTGGGATTCTTATTCAGTGTAGTAATCAAACAAAAAATTGAACTTTTCAAGTTTTTGGATGAGTAGTATACATCTGAAGGAGGAAGAATTAAGTATATAAATTGAACCGTAGCAGAGACTTGGTGATGCCTACAGTGAAATATGGCAGTGGTTCAATAATGCCTACAGTGAAGCACGGCGGTGGCTTGGTGATGCCTACAGTGAAGGATGCAAAAAATAAAGAGGGGGAGCGCCCTAAGGTGGTAAATGAGGGACACCAGCGTGTTTAACAAAGGTAATCCACTCACCTGATGTGGTTGTGAAGGGTCACAACCACCTAAGGAAGTTTTGGCCGCTGCAGTTCCCGGGATGCAGATAAAACAGTAGAGAAAAGAAAAGCCGGGGTTCGTCCGCGCTAGACAAGGAACCAACCGAAGATGCAAGGAAACCTTTATTCACACTCAAGCCAATGCGTTTCATGGCCTCCTGACCACTTCATCAGGGCAGCAATGTACAGTGAAGCATGGCAGTGGCTCAATAATGCCTACAGTGAAGCGCGGCGGTGGCTTAGTGAGGCCTACAGTGAAGCATGGTGGTGGCTCGATAATGCCTACAGCTGAAGCATGGCAATAGCTTGTTGATGCTCTGGAGTTGATTTGCTCCCTCTGGCACTGGAAACCTCAGCGTGGGGAGGGCAGGATGATTCAATCAAGTGTCAGGAAATATTTGGAGAAAGTGTCATGGTGTCTGTGTAAAATCCAAAGCTTGAGTGGCATTGGACCTTCCAACAGGACCATGATCCCAAGCATATTTGAATGTCGAGGCTTTGGTTTCAGGAAAAGTCAAGGAAGACTCTGAAGTGGCCATCAGTGCCACTAAAATGTTTGGTGGGATTCGAAGAAAGCAGTGGCAGCACATAAACCCAAGAATATTACTGAACTGGAGGGAATTGCCCATGAGGAATAGGCAAAGATTCCTCAGGAACGAGGCCAGAAGCTGGAGTCTGGCTATTCATCATGATTGCAGCAGGTCTTAACAGCCAAAGGACAGTCTATTTAGTAGTAAAGATGGTGGTCATGAAGATGGAGAATAAGGCCGGGATCACACATGCCAGGAATACGGCCGAGTCTCGCATGTTAATACAAGGCACTGCCGCCAGCACTCGGGAGCGGAGCGTGCAGATCCATGTATTGCTATGTGGCCGCACGCTCCTCTCCCAAGTACCGGCGGCAGTGCCTTGTAATAACATGCGAGACTCGGCCGTATCTGGAGACTCCATTAGACAGAAAAAGTGGCATATTATGCTGAATTTGGAGAAACCACTTTATTAGTTGTGTTGAGTGATTTACAATTGTTGTTTTTTTCCCAAACATTAGAAAATTTGATAACCCTGATCGGCACTGGTGTAGAATAACTGATTGCATCTGTACTTCTCACGACTGTCTGTTACAGTCCGTAATCTCAGGCCTGACCCCGTAGCCCCCTATATGCCAATGATGCTGATAGGACAGGACAGGACCCCTGCGGAGGGGCTCATCATTGTTCCCCATAAAATGCAGATGAATGAATGCAGCCTTGGGCTATTGTGCACAGACACTGAACTGCAATGTGGAATCCCAACGTGCAGCATGTCAATTTATGCTGCGGATTTCACCATCTGCAACACCAAAAGTGAAATCCACGGCAGCTCTGGGGCATTTAAATAACAGTTTTGTGTTCCAGAAAACAAGTCACTTATGGAGATCTGGTGAATCTCTGGGAATGTGGGGTCATCATACGACGACAGTCTCTTTTATTATAGGGCACTGTAGGCGCAGCCAGAGACCCCGACCGTTACCCATCTTATCACCCGGGTGCAGCCCACCACCCGGACCACACATCTGTACTGAACACATGGGAGATTTATCAGAAACGGAGGAAATTAACAGTAACAAGGCTCAGACTGACTTTTGAAAGAGCCTGGAAAATGAGAACTGGAAACGTTACTGAAGTTGAACTTCTTATTCGTCCACTTTCTTAGTTGGCAATTTTGTTTGTTTTTACAGGTTTAAAGACAAAAATAAAAAATTACAATAATAAAATACAACTTAGCGCGGCGCCCTGATGTGAATAGGATTAAAAGCAGCTACAAAAATTATAAAAGTGGCATCAAAGTGGGCACTGGAGCGGTATTGAAAGAGTTAAAGGACTTTGGGTCTCTGATCTCACACTGTGGACCATAGATCAGGGGGCCCCACATGAAACTCAGGTCACCCCAGCCAGGCCCAAAGGGGTTCTGGGCATCAAAGAAGTCAAATAGTCAATCTTCACAGATTTAAATAAAAAAAAATTGGTGTTTTTCAGGGGTTAAATGACTTTGGGCCAGTGATCTCACACCAGCATTACACAGCTACTGATGGTCACTCTAGCCTGGCCCAAATAGCCTCTGGGCACGAGAATGGCCCACTATGATGCGGGGCGTCACTAGCTGTATAATGCTGGAGTGAGATCAGTGGCCCAAAGTCATTTAACCCTTTCAATAACGCCCTTTGGTGCCCACCTTGATGCCCCTTTTTGTGCCAGTATAAGTGCATTCATCAGGGCACCTCGCCGCTTTGTTTTTATCATTAAACCTGTAAAAAAAAAAAAAAGAAATTGCCAAATAAGAAACCAACATCAGCATTGTGACCAGGGAAAGGTTTCCATTCACTGACTGCAAGCACGGCTCACAAAGAAAGGAAAGGACAACTAACAGAATCCTTCATCGCAGGCGGAGTTCAGCTTTATTTACCAGTAGAACTACAAACCCCAGGAGTCAGAACACACTCCGGTCCCCCAATCTTCAGTAGTATAACGTGTTATAACCTTTGTCCACAGCAACAGCGCGTGGAAGGGACTATGAGGCGCTGTAAGGCCAGGAAGACTACAACTCCCAGCATGCCCTCAGCCAGTGGGTGTGCAGTTACATGGAGGCTATACCAGGCCCGGTGCCTTTGGCAGCACTACAAGTGCCAGCAGGAGAGCCATAGGCCTGCTACCAGGCACAGCCCCCCACCCCTCACTATACCTCCTGCTCGGACAGCTCTGCCTCTGGCCCTCGTTATACGCGGCTCCTCCATCACATCCTGCCGCGCCCCCGGGAGCCGCCTCCCGACCCTCCCCGCTCAGCCGCAGCTGCCATAGGCTGAGCCCCTGCTGAGGAGAAGGCGCAGGACGCGGCCTGCTGAGAGGCAAGGGGGGCAGCGAGGAGGGAGGGGGTCTTCTGTGCAACTACAACTCCCACCATGCACACAGCCATACACGGCTGGAGGTCGGGCAGCCCACGTGTTGCTGCTGTGCAGTGCCGTCCATGTGGGACCGGCTGGACCTCGCCACTTACATCACGTGTCCAGCTCATTGCTGAGCGCTGTTCATGGATGCGGTCTTCGCATATCAATAAGGGTGTGTTCACACTGTCTTTACTGCCGGTTTTTTAGTTGTCAAGTAAAAAAGAAAAATGCACTAACAAAACCCTATTAATATGTATGTGAGAACAGCGAGACAGCGAGCTGCACATGGGGTGCAGACTGCCACAGACACCAAGGGCCCAAATCCCCAATACTGGTGTTACCGCCTGAGCCTCTGGTGCCCAGTGCCAGACTGCCCCTGCCCCGATGACTGAAGCCCAGTGCCAGACTGCCCCCCCGATGACTGGAGCCCAGTGCCAGACTGCCCCTGCCCCGATGACTGGAGCCCAGTGCCAGACTGCCCCCCCCCCGATGACTGGAGCCCAGTGCCAGACTGCCCCTGCCCCGATGACTGGAGCCCAGTGCCAGACTGCCCCTGCCCCGATGACTGGAGCCCAGTGCCAGACTGCCCCCCCCCCCGATGACTGGAGCCCAGTGCCAGACTGCCCCCCCCCCCCCGATGACTGGAGCCCAGTGCCAGACTGCCCCTGCCCCGATGACTGGAGCCCAGTGCCAGACTGCCCCTGCCCCGATGACTGGAGCCCAGTGCCAGACTGCCCCTGCCCCGATGACTGGAGCCCAGTGCCAGACTGCCCCCCCCCCCGATGACTGGAGCCCAGTGCCAGACTGCCCCCCCCCCGATGACTGGAGCCCAGTGCCAGACTGCCCCCCCCCCCCCGATGACTGGAGCCCAGTGCCAGACTGCCCCCCCCCCCCCGATGACTGGAGCCCAGTGCCAGACTGCCCCCCCGCCCCGATGACTGGAGCCCAGTGCCAGACTGCCCCCCCGCCCCGATGACTGGAGCCCAGTGCCAGACTGCCCCCCCGCCCCGATGACTGGAGCCCAGTGCCAGACTGCCCCCCCGCCCCGATGACTGGAGCCCAGTGCCAGACTGCCCCCCCGCCCCGATGACTGGAGCCCAGTGCCAGACTGCCCCTGCCCCGATGACTGGAGCCCAGTGCCAGACTGCCCCCCCCCCGATGACTGGAGCCCAGTGCCAGACTGCCCCCCCCCCCGATGACTGGAGCCCAGTGCCAGACTGCCCCTGCCCCGATGACTGGAGCCCAGTGCCAGACTGCCCCTGCCCCGATGACTGGAGCCCAGTGCCAGACTGCCCCCCCCCCCCGATGACTGGAGCCCAGTGCCAGACTGCCCCTGCCCCGATGACTGGAGCCCAGTGCCAGACTGCCCCTGCCCCGATGACTGGAGCCCAGTGCCAGACTGCCCCCCCCCCCGATGACTGGAGCCCAGTGCCAGACTGCCCCCCCCCCGATGACTGGAGCCCAGTGCCAGACTGCCCCCCCCCCCCGATGACTGGAGCCCAGTGCCAGACTGCCCCCCCCGATGACTGGAGCCCAGTGCCAGACTGCCCCCCCGCCCCGATGACTGGAGCCCAGTGCCAGACTGCCCCCCCGCCCCGATGACTGGAGCCCAGTGCCAGACTGCCCCCCCGCCCCGATGACTGGAGCCCAGTGCCAGACTGCCCCCCCGCCCCGATGACTGGAGCCCAGTGCCAGACTGCCCCCCCGCCCCGATGACTGGAGCCCAGTGCCAGACTGCCCCCCCGCCCCGATGACTGGAGCCCAGTGCCAGACTGCCCCCCCGCCCCGATGACTGGAGCCCAGTGCCAGACTGCCCCCCCGCCCAGATGACTGGAGCCCAGTGCCAGACTGCCCCCCCGCCCCGATGACTGGAGCCCAGTGCCAGACTGCCCCCCCCGCCCCGATGACTGGAGCCCAGTGCCAGACTGCCCCCGCCCCGATGACTGGAGCCCAGTGCCAGACTGCCCCCGCCCCGATGACTGGAGCCCAGTGCCAGACTGCCCCCGCCCCGATGACTGGAGCCCAGTGCCAGACTGCTCCCACCCTGACGACTGGTGCACTAGCTTCCCAGGACACAATGGCGGACAGGAGGCCGTTGTGCGATGTCCTAAGACAATTGATATCTTCAGAGTTTTCTTTTCCCGACATGCCCCCCATTATAGAATAAGCCCCTGACTCTGGACAATGCCGTGTGTGATCTGCACCTCTCCCACATTATTATTGTTTATTATTATAGCGCCATTTATTCCATGGCGCTTTACATGTGAGGGGGGTATACATAATACATGCAAGTACAGTAATCTTAAACAATACAAGTCACGACTGGTACAGGAGGAGAGGACCCTGCCCGCGAGGGCTCACAGTCTACGTTATGCCGTATTCATGGATATTACATGATGGCCGTATATTCGGATCTCACCAGTGGGACCACACGTATCCAGAGAACGCCGCTGCTTGTCTGGCAGAGGTGGGATATGGTCCTATACACAGGAATCCCTTGGAGGAGAGCGGCACCGGTCACGGCTGCACTGGTGGGATCCGCATCTACTATACAAACCCTGATGAGACACCGGACGATGCGTGATGGAGCCGCGCTCTGCATGGACTCAGGGCTGCAAAGGCAAAATACAGATGTTATAGGGGATTGTACAAAAATAGAAAGAAATCTCTGTTTTCCTGCTTAATAATGTGTCCTCGGGTTATAGCTGGCATTGCCCCTCAGCTCCAGTGACCTGACCAGGGCTGATGTGTAGCACCACATGCGTATCATGGGGACCACAGCAGTTGGCAATGCTACAAATAGTGTGAAATCTGTAGTAAACCTACATTATGTGGATAATGGTGCAGATTTGAATCTTTTTTTTCTTCTAATAACATGCAAGAAAATCAAAGTCAATGAGTTTGAAATCCATAAAAATATATACAATACATTGCACTTAATACCCACCTCGGCCGCTGCTGCAGAACCTCCCAATACCCACCTCGGCCGCTGCTGCAGAACCTCCCAATACCCACCTCGGCCGCTGCTGCAGAACCTCCCAATACCCACCTCGGCCGCTGCTGCAGAACCTCCCAATACCCACCTCGGCCGCTGCTGCAGAACCTCCCAATACCCACCTCGGCCGCTGCTGCAGAACCTCCCAATACCCACCTCGGCCGCTGCTGCAGAACCTCCCAATACCCACCTCGGCAGCTGCTGCAGAACCTCCCAATACCCACCTCGGCCGCTGCTGCAGAACCTCCCAATACCCACCTCGGCCGCTGCTGCAGAACCTCCCAATACCCACCTCGGCCGCTGCTGCAGAACCTCCCAATACCCACCTCGGCCGCTGCTGCAGAACCGCCCAATACCCACCTCGGCCGCTGCTGCAGAACCTCCCAATACCCACCTCGGCCGCTGCTGCAGAACCTCCCAATACCCACCTCGGCCGCTGCTGCAGAACCGCCCAATACCCACCTCAGCCGCTGCATAACAGCCTTACCAACATCCAGTCAGATTACCAGTACACTAGCAGCAGACCACCATAATAAAGGCTGGGGCAGCACAGGTGCAAAATACTAATGCAAACAACCACTCACACACTACCAATTCATGGTTGCCTATTATTAAAAGTGCACCCAGATGAGTCTTGCATAGGGTTCCAGTCACACAGGTAGGTGTGATGCACAGTGTCTGGCTTACAGCCTATTGATAACACACATACTATTAGATTAAGCGGGCTGCACAGCACTATACAAGTGCACCCCACAAGGACAGACACCCCAGTACACCCAATCAATAATAAAGGGTCTGGCTGCGTCCTGCCGGAAAAGAGAAATGTGCAATAAAAAGATGTATGAAATACATGAGGTATTGGTCAAAATATGCAACTCACCTCAAGGGTCCTTACACTTTAGTGTAGACACTCACAAGTATGAGGGCGTGTGGCGTGGGTTGCTAGCGTGCGCATTTTGGCCAAAATATCGACCAATACCTGATGCATTTTATACATCATTTTCATATATTAATTGTGCATTTTCTGTTTTTATGCAGGACGCAGCCAGGCCCTTTAGTGTTGGGTGATTTGGGGCGTCTGTCCATGTGGGGTGCACTTATATAGGGCTGGGCAGCCCGCCTGATGTAATAGATTCTCTGCACCGGCGCGGGATGCGCCTGCTCTACTCCCTAATACACGGATCTGATCCAGCTTCTATCATAACACAAACAACATATGCCTCATACCCCTTCATCTGAGTCATTCAGAGATTCTGCGACCCCTGGCAAAGACACGGGACTGGTCAGAACAGCTTTTAAATGAGTTGCTTTTCTTTCATCCGATTTAACGCCTGTCTATTGTGTGTGTACACCATTGAATAAAATCACTTTGCAATGGATCTTCAGGCTGTGTGCACACGCTGCGGATTAGGTGAGGATTCATCCGCGCGGATTTTGTAAAATCCGCAAGTGAAACCGCAAGTCAAAATACCTGTGGTTTTACTTGCGGATTGCTCTGCGGTTTTTCATCTCCTCAATGGAGGAGATGGCAAACCGCAGCGGAATCCGCAGAAAGAATTGACATGTCAATTCTTTCTGCGGATTGAAAACCGCGGAAAATTCCGCACCATCTGCATTGCGGTTTTTGATTTCCATAGGGAATCATGGTACTGTACACCGCAGCAAAAACTGCTGCGGAACCGCAGCATAATCCGCAGCGTGTGCACACAGCCTCAGAGTGCGGTGGATACTTCTCCATGGACTAATAGAGTTCCCAGCACCTCTCCTCCTTTTGAGTGAAGACCATTCCTCTTCATTTTTAATAATAGGCAGCCACCTCCTCCATGAATTGGAGGTGTGTGAGTGGTCGTTTCATCAGTATTTTGCACCTGTGCTGACCCTGCCTTTATCATGGGGGGGGGGGGTGGTCTGTTGCATCCTGGTAGTGCATTGGAAAGCTGACCTAGTGTTGGTAAGGCAGTTTCTTTTACTGTGATATTTTTAGAACCTCATATTGCACACTTCAGCTGCTGCAGAACCTCATATTGCACACTTCAGCTGTTTCAGAACCTCATAATGCACACCTGAGCTGCTGCAGAACCTCATAATGCACACCTGAGCTGCTGCAGAACCTCATAATGCACACCTGAGCTGCTGCAGAACCTCATAATGCACACCTGAGCTGCTGCAGAACCTCATAATGCACACCTGAGCTGCTGCAGAACCTCATAATGCACACCTGAGCTGCTGCAGAACCTCTTATTGCACACCTGAGCTGCTGCAGAACCTCATAATGCACACCTGAGCTGCTGCAGAACCTCATAATGCACACCTGAGCTGCTGCAGAACCTCATAATGCACACCTGAGCTGCTGCAGAACCTCTTATTGCACACCTGAGCTGCTGCAGAACCTCATAATGCACACCTGAGCTGCTGCAGAACCTCATAATGCACACCTGAGCTGCTGCAGAACCTCATAATGCACACCTGAGCTGCTGCAGAACCTCATAATGCACACCTGAGCTGCTGCAGAACCTCATAATGCACACCTGAGCTGCTGCAGAACCTCATAATGCACACCTGAGCTGCTGCAGAACCTCATAATGCACACCTGAGCTGCTGCAGAACCTCTTATTGCACACCTGAGCTGCTGCAGAACCTCATAATGCACACTTCAGGGACTGTTTATGCATATTATGGCCGGACAGTACGGTCCGTATTTTTCTACGTTGTGTGTGACACCGGCCTTACACATGAGCTGCCGTAGAACCTTACATTCCACATCTCAAATGGTGCAGAACATTGCAATGCACATCTCAGCTGCTGCAGAACCTCTAAGGCTGGTTTCACATTAGCGCTTTTTAAGCGCACGCACGGCCGGGGGAAGCTCCGCCCCCGAGCCGGCTCTCTGCCCGGCGTGCCCGCCCCTTGCTTGTAGCGCCGCCTCCTAGCGGACAGCGGCGCCTGCGATCGGCGCACCCTATCTTTAGCATAGGGTGCGCAGATCGTGCGCAGGCCGTGCGCTAGTTGCGCTTTGACCTGCGCTGCGCACTTTTGACGGTGCGCCGTGTGCGCCAAAATCGAACTTTTCAGATTTTGGCGCGCACGGCGCACCGTCAAAAATGCGCAGTGCAGGTCAAAGCGCAACTAGCGCACGGCCTGCGCACGATCTGCGCACCCTATGCTAAAGATAGGGTGCGCCGATCGCAGGCGGCGCTACAAGCAAGGGGCGGGCACGCCGCGCAGAGAGCCGGCTCGGGGGCGGAGCTACCCCCGGCCGTGCGTGCGCTTAAAAAGCGCTAATGTGAAACCAGCCTAATACATGCCTCAGCTGCTAGAGAAACTCGTTGTAGACACCTTTGCTGCTAACATTGCATTAAATTGATAGGATGGCTTTGATTTCCACATTGCACCATTACAAGGTAATCTGGAGATGGCAGTGAGCCCATGTAACGGATGAGGCTTTCAATGTTATTTTGCCACCAGATAAGGAACCTGACAGCTGGTTCCCACTTCACAACCCACATGAATCAGACATTGTCTCTATTATTGCAGCCTTGTAGGTTTTACTCTGAAATGCTGCATCTTTTCAGAGAAAACATATAATATCTGTCCGTGGACGATGCGACAAAGATGACTAGCCCAAGAGGAGGCTTCTCTATACTCTGCTTCCCTAGACCGACAGGTTGTAAGTTTTTAAAGTGTTTTACTCCAGAAACCGGGCAAGCACTTTGATAAATCGGGCCACAAGTAGGTAAAAGAGAGATCACAACATACATTCTTCAGGCATTTTCCCCTTTGAAAATAAGGCATAACAATAGAAGTCTATGGAAAGGCTAAAAAGATGCCTGAGCGTCTGTGAGCATTTCATCAGTGTGTTATCCATTGTTTAATGGATTTTAAAAGTGTCCGGAAAATGACGACAGTAGAAAAAAAGATGTCCAAAACACATTGACGTAACGCTACAGAAAATAATTATTGCGCTAGCCGCTGATCTCCCAACGGTTGCCGCAAGTCATCTCCTGCCGCACGGATTTTCCGCAATCGGCGACATTGGCGCAGAATCTTCATAAATAAACCACATACATATTCTAGAATACCCGATGCGTTAGAATCGGGCCACCATCTAGTGTGTGTTTATATGTATGTCCGCAAGGATCGGGTCCTCTCCCCTCTGTACCAGTCTGTCATTGTAAAATTGCTTACTGTTAACGATATCTATAACTTTGTATGTAACCCCCTTCTCATGTACAGCACCATGGAATTAATGGTGCTATATAAATAAATTGAAAAAAAAAAATATATATATATATATATATATATATAAATCTCTTTTTAGGTTATATTGACATTTGCTAAAAATAGCATGATTTCAAATTTTTTTTTTTTTTTTTTTTTTTTTTTTTACATTTGATTGTCTTCCTAGGGGACTTGAACCTGCGATCGCTTGTCCAATTCACTGAACTATTGTATTAGAATATATTGTAAAATTACCATTCAATGAAGCTCAGTAAGGCTAGGTTCACATTAGCGTTTCTGTGCGCAGCGTATCATCTGCATGCAAAAATGCATGTTTATGCAGCGTTTTTATCCGCATCATCATATGCATGACGCCAAAAAAAGCTGTGTGTGAATGCGTTTGTATGAGTTTTTGCATGCGTTTGCGTTGTTTCTGCGCATGCGTTCGATATTTCCAATGCTTTTCCAGTAGTTTCCTTGACACCAGACACCCAATGGTCGTGTCTCATGGGATTCTATATATAGACACACGGTACAGATGAAATCCTCATCTTTTGCTGCTGTATCCAGCTGCAAGATGGATCTTAGCGTGGAGAGCTTCCTTCTTCATCTTGATTTTTCATTGAAATTGGCTGTTGCCTTTGCTGTGGCTTGTGAAGAAGAAAGACGGAGAAGACATCATCGTCACTATTATCAACACCCCATCATTGAAGTCTGAGAGAGCCGTGGAGCCTACCTCTCATTGTACACAGAGCTGCATAAAAACTCGCAAAAGTTCTTGGACTACATGAGGATGTCGGATCAGAACTTCAATGACTTGCTGCAACGTGTCCGAGGATCCATCACCAGGCAGGACGCAAAGCTCCGTCGAGCAATTCCTGCGGAGGAACGTCTGTTGGTGACCCTGAGGTACGTAATTTTGAAAAACAAACACCTGTCGTTAGTATTATTGTTAAAAAAGCCATGTACTTACTTTTTTTTCCCATTTTCTGTTCGGCAGTTACCTGGCTACCGGTGAGACCTTATCTCTACAATTTCAATTCCGGATTGGAGTGTCCACCCTTTCTGGGATTGTTGGAGACATCTGCTGTGCTTTATGTGATGTTTTGCAGGAAGAATTCTTCCTCCATCCCACAACTGAACTCTGGCTGCTGCAAAATTTCTGGACATTTGCAAGTTTCCAAACTGTTTGGGGGCTGTGGACGGCAAACACATTCGGATTATGAAACCAGCTGGAAGCAGATCCGAGTATTTCTGTAAGGCCGGGGTCACACTACCCGACGCAAAATACGGTCCGTATTTTACATGCGTAGTATGGATGAATGACCCCTAAATAGTGCTCCGTAAGCAAGGTGTGGTTGCGTATTTTGCGCATGTCAGCATACGTATGGCGAGATTTTCTCGACGGCTTGCAAAATGGACATTTAACGGTTTTGAGGCCTGCAACCTATTTAAATCATTAGCCTGCACCCTATTTATTGGCTCAGGAACAGGTGGCTGCCTCCATTCTGTCCATTTGTGACCTTGCCTTCACTAGGTGTGTTGGTGTTGTATTGCAACATGGCAGACAGTCTGAGTTTCAACACAACTGAGCAGGTTCTCTTCAACTGGCGTTTGTCACGCCGCTTTGGACAACCATACCCAGTGATAGTGGATCTGCGGAGGAGGAGACGCATGTGGGTCCATCCACTTTTGAGGCAACGACTCACAAGAGGTCATTTTCACCGCCTCTATTCTCTGCGGGAGCATCCGGAAAAATTTTACCAATACTGTCGCATGAGCCTTGCAACATTTGATCTACTCTTGGAGACAGTGCACTCTGGGATAACCTTTCAGGACACAAGGATGCGCAAAGCTATATCTGCAGAGGAGCGACTTCTACTCACACTACGGTATGTACTAGCCAACCACATTCTCTATGTTCATGATGTGTTGCCCAAAGTAAGTATTTTTTGCTTCTTGGACCATGTTTAATACCCTCATCTTATTCAGATATGTTTAAACTTACAGACCAGAATGTTATGTGTAATATGTACTGAATATCACTTAGTCATTGTGTGACCAAATATGTGTGTGTTAGTAGATCTGAATCACTAACAAGTTTGGTATGTACCTGGTGTTTTGTTAATTTGTGCATTCTAAAATATTCCTTTCTCTCTCACCCATGACAGCACCACGGAGAGAGGGGATCCGCCCTTCAGGGACAGGAACCTACAGAAAAAGGGCGGTACCTCTCCTCCGCCTTCAGTTGGGTTCCTGTCCCTGACGGGGGGACCCACAGTACGGCGTACCTCTGAGGAGTCCGGGGCTGGCCTGTCCGGGTATCGGCAGCGGGGAGGCCCCTGTCGCGGCAGGTGCGGTGCCCGAAGCCGCCACCGCCGGGGCCGATGCGGGCTGCCGAGTGAGCGGGGGGAGAGACGCCGGAGTTGCCGCTCCGGAAAGGAGGTCGGGGCTCAGCGGGACCCGGTGGAGCGTGGGCAGCGCCATGGTACGGAGAGTACCAAGATGGCCGCTGCCCCGGAAGTAGACCAACGACTTCCGGGTCCCAGAACCGGGCGCATGCGCAGGAGCACGCTTCCCGACCAGCGCGTGCAGGGGGAGCGGTGACGTCACGCGGCGCCAAGTTTAAAAAAGGTGAGGTGCAGAAACTCCTGGCTGGAAGCGATCCTAACAATGGAGGATAGCGACCAGCAACAGGAGCAGAGGCAGCAGCTGAAACAGCAGCAGCAGCACCACCAACACCACCACCGACAAAAGGAACGAAACACAGAGTGCCGTTCCAGCAGTCACTCCACGCGGCGTAGCACGTCAGCAGCGAGGAGCAGAACGCCACCAGGAGATCAGCCTATACAGGACCTGACTCCGTCTCCCGAACCGGTACCTGCAGCCGCGCGCCTTTTTTTGGGGTAAGTGATCTTCGTGAATGTCACCCTTGTAATGCAATCCCTCTCCCTTATTAGGGAAAGAAGAAGGCTAAAAAGAAGAACAGGGAATGTCCCACTTGTGCTAAACCCCTACCGGTATCATGGGAGAAAAAACTATGCGAGTCCTGTACAAAAGAAATTGTTTGTCAGGAGACTCCGGATTTCGCATCTGACCTAAGGGCCGCAATTAAATCAGAGGTCCAGAGTGCCCTCGAATCCCCTAAACATAAGGATAAAACGAGGAAAAAAGACACGGTAGAAACCTCCCAGTCAGACTCTTCCACATCGGGAGAAATCTCGACTAAATCCTCAGAATCCGGCTCCTCATCCTCAGACGAGGAAACAGGAGGACGCCATTGTTTTCCCCTAGAAGAGGTAGACAAACTGGTGAAAGCTGTAACGTCTACCATGGGGGTATTGGACCCGAGGCCGGATAAGACAGTCCAGGACATAATGTTCGGGGGGCTAGGCCAGAAAAAACGGAGATTATTTCCGCTAAACGAAATCGTCAAGGGTCTAATCAAAAGGGAATGGGACAAGCCAGACAGGAAAAATACTACAGTCCCTTCCCTTAAAAGGAAATATCCCTTTGAGGAGGAGGCATCCACGTCTTGGGACAGAACCCCGAAACTCGATGTGGCAGTCGCTAAAGCTTCAAAGAAATTCGCCCTTCCCTTTGAGGATATGGGCACCCTCAGGGACCCCCTAGATAAGAAGGCAGATACCTTTCTAAAGGGGGCTTGGGAGTCTGCAGGCGGTAACCTCAGGCCAGCGATAGCGGCGACATGTACCTCAAGAGCCCTAATGGTATGGGTGGACCAACTTGAGAAACAGCTGAGGGAAGGGACACCTAGAGATAAAATTCTAGATTCTATCCCAGTAATAAGGGGAGCGGCTGCATTCCTAGCAGACTCATCGGCCGATTCAGTCAGACTGTCGTCCAAAACAGCAGCACTTTCAAACGCGGCCCGAAGGACACTATGGCTTAAAAGTTGGCCAGGGGACCTTCAGACCAAAATGAAATTATGCTCCATCCCCTGTGAAGGAAAATTCCTTTTTGGGGAAACGTTAGATGACATCCTCCAGAAAGCAGGGGACAAGAAAAAAGGATTCCCAAATTTAGGGCCAGCGGCATTTAAAAGACCCTTTCGGAATAGGAGGTTTTTTCAGAGAAGACCACCAAGGGAACAAAAGTGGGATGATAAAAGAAGAGAGGCTTCTTCTTTAATAACTCTCCCTGGACAAAAAGCCCTCCAAGTGACAGTACGCCAAGGGTGGGAGGAAGGTTATCCTTTTTCCTTCCAGCCTGGAGGAGAATTTCAACAAACCCCTGGATAATAAACCTAATCCAGGAGGGCCTAAGGATAAACTTTTTCTCTCTCCTGCCTCAAAAATATGTAACAACGCCGCTGAGATCCAGCATGCGAGAACAGGAAGCGCTAGAAAGCGAGGTTCTAGGCCTAGTAAAAAAAAAAAGGAGTCCTCCAGGAGGTCCCCCTGCAGGATATGGGCAGAGGGTTCTACTCCCCTCTTTTTCTAGTGACCAAACCAGACGGCACCTTTCGTACAATTATAAATCTGAGAAAGCTAAACAAATACGTCAAGAACCAGAGCTTCAAAATGGAGTCGATCAAATCTACCACCAAAGTCCTGTTCCCAAACTGCTACATGACTGTGTTGGACCTCAGCGACGCTTATTATCACGTCCCTATCCACAAAGACTCCAGGAAGTATCTGAGGTTAGCCGTCTCAATAAAAGGCAAGGTCAAAGAATTTCAGTACAGAGCCCTGCCGTTCGGAATATCGATAGCCCCGCGAGTATTCACCAAAATAGTAGCAGAAATGATGGCTCATATAAGGGAACAAGATATAATAATCCTGTATCTAGACGATTTCCTAATAGCGGGCAGCACGGCTCAAAAATGCAGGGAACAGAGAGACAGGGTGATGAACACTCTACAAGACCTGGGCTGGCTTCTAAATCTAAAAAAATCAAGATTGGAGCCCAGCAGGGTACAAGAATTCTTGGGCCTAACACTAGACTCAAGCATTCAGGAGTGTCGCCTCCCAAACCACAAAAAGGAGAAGATCGCTCAAATTACAGCAAGAGCAATCCAAAATCCCTCCATGACACTAAGGAAGGCCATGTCACTGTTGGGTTCACTATCTGCCTGCCTACCAGCAGTTCAATGGGCTCAGTTACACACGAGAAATCTCCAGTGGGACGTATTGGCCAACCAGGCAGTAGTAGGGGGACACCTAGAGGGTCGCATTACCCTAAATTCAAGCACTATTCATTCCCTAGCTTGGTGGGGAAACCAGGAGAACCTGTCCAAAGGGATCCCCTGGGCACCAAAGATAACACACGTAGTGACAACAGATGCCAGTCCCACAGGATGGGGAGCGCACATGAACAACGAGGTGACTCGGAGCGAATGGGGAAATCAAGAATTAAGAGCCTCCTCAAATCAAAAGGAGCTTCTAGCAGTAGGCTATGCCCTAACACACTTCCTACCCCTACTCCAGAACCACCATGTCCGTATCCTTTCGGACAATCGGGTCACAGTGGCCTATATAAACCACCAGGGGGGAACCAGGTCCCGAACCCTAATGGACACATCTGCCAAAATCCTCAAACTAGCGGAGGCAAACCTATTATC
This sequence comes from Dendrobates tinctorius, assembly GCF_039654945.1. Classification (NCBI taxonomy): domain Eukaryota; kingdom Metazoa; phylum Chordata; class Amphibia; order Anura; family Dendrobatidae; genus Dendrobates; species Dendrobates tinctorius. The sequence goes on from NW_027361690.1 coordinate 79,634,555, forward strand.
TCTGACAGCCCTACACATCCGCGGTACAGAGAATCAAAGGGCAGACTTTCTGAGCCGCACCCAATTGCGACAGGGGGAATGGGTACTAAAGCAGTCCATTTTTCGGCAGATTGTAAAAATGTGGGGGACCCCAGACGTGGATCTGTTCGCCGACTTCAAAAACAAAAAAGTAGACGCATTCTGCTCCCTAGATCCCAGGGGGAATCCTCTAACTCTGGACGCATTTATGCTCCCATGGACACAGAATCTAACATATGCCTTTCCCCCAATCATGCTCATTCCAGCAGTCCTAAAGAAAGTCAGGCAGGACAGGGCAAGAATGATACTGATAGCCCCCTTCTGGCCCAAAAGAACCTGGTTTTCCTGGCTAAGAATGCTCTCAGTAACCGACCCATGGGTCCTACCGGATCTCCCGGACCTGCTATCGCAGGGCCCAGTGCTACATCCTCAGGCACCGAACCTCCATTTAACAGCATGGAATTTGAGAGGGCACTGATGAGGGACAGGGGTTTTTCAGAAAACCTGATGACTACACTACAAAAGAGTAGGAAACCGGTTACAATGAGAGCTTATGGTAGAATATGGAAAAAATTTCTATCCACCTCTAGGGCAAAGGTTCAGGACGGGGTTCAGATTGATAAGATTCTAGAATTCCTACAAGTGGGCCTAGAACAGGGTCTGGCGGTCAACACATTAAAAGTCCAAATAGCGGCATTAGGCGCCCTCTATAACCATGATGTGGCAGGTGACCCCTGGGTAGCACGGTTTATTAAAGCCGCAACCAGATCGAGGCCAATAGCCAGTCAAAGATTACCATCATGGGACCTGAATCTTGTACTTTCAACACTGACAGGCCCTCCGTTTGAACCAATTCACTCGGCACCCCTAAAAATCATATCTCTTAAAACGGTGCTTCTGGTGGCACTAACATCAGCCCGAAGAGTGAGCGATATTCAAGCCTTGTCAGCGGGGCCTCCTTTCACAAAAATTCTAGAGGATAGAGTTATCTTAAAACCTGACCCAGCCTATTTGCCCAAAGTGTCATCACATTTTCACAGGTCCCAGGAGGTAGTCCTTCCTTCCTTCTGCCCAAATCCAAAAAATAAGGGGGAAGAAAAGTTCTACACTTTAGATGTTAAAAGGTGCCTAGTACAGTACTTAGAGGCCACCAAAAAGTGTAGGAAGGAAGGCTCTCTCTTTGTGTTTCCAGGGTCCTCGGAAGGGGCTCAAAGCATCCAAGAGTACCCTGGCAAGGTGGATAAGGGATGCGATTGCCCTGGCATATTCATCCAGCGGGAATACCATCCCAGAAGGGCTGAGAGCTCATTCCACAAGGGCAATGGCGACCTCATGGGCTGAAAGATCTGAGGTACCAATAGAACAAATCTGTAAGGCGGCCACCTGGTCATCACCTTCGACCTTTTTGAGGCACTATAGATTAGATCTAGCCTCTACATCTGACCTTCGGGAGAAGGGTCCTTCAGGCGGTGGTCCCTCCCTAAGCTACCAATCTCTGATATTCTCTCCGTGGTGCTGTCATGGGTGAGAGAGAATAGCTTAGTTACTCACCGATAACGGTGTTTCTCGGAACCCATGACAGCACCCGCTTATTCCCCTCCCCTTCACGAGTATGGTGAGCACGTGTTATTGTTAGTAGTGTTTCCGTTTAGGCACGGTGCTTTGATAAGTAAGCAGTATTATAATATTGTGTATGTATTTCTGTTGTCTAACTAACCTGGAGACCCTCTGATGCTCTGTAACCAACTGAAGGCGGAGGAGAGGTACCGCCCTTTTTCTGTAGGTTCCTGTCCCTGAAGGGCGGATCCCCTCTCTCCGTGGTGCTGTCATGGGTTCCGAGAAACACCGTTATCGGTGAGTAAGCTATTTCTGTTGTTCTTCAGCTTCCTGGCCTGTCTTATGCTGCCCTCCACCATGAGTTTTTCATTGGAAGATCTACCATTTCTGGCATAGTCAGGTCGACATGTAGTGAAATATGGTTAAGACTACAGCAACTCATCATGCCTGAGCCCAGGATGGAAGACTGGTTGAGGATATCAAGGGACTTTGAGGAGAAATGCCAGTTTCCTAATTGTGTTGGGGCCCTTGATGGCAAACATATCCGGGTGCGTAAGCCGCCGAACTCTGGCTCCCAATTCTTCAATTATAAACAATACTTTTCTGTTGTATTGTTGGCTCTGGCCGACCCTCAATATAAGTTTATAATTGTTGACATTGGGGCCTATGGAAGGACGGGAGACTCTCGAGGCTTCAATACTTCCATTATGGCTCGGCGGCTACACACCAACCAGTTGGATCTACCACCACCACGCCAGCTACCAGGCTCCACTCAAGAATCAGTCCCTTATGTCCTTGTGGCAGATGAGGCCTTTCAGTTAACACAAAATGTCATGAGGCCATATCCCCGGCGCAACCTGGACCACCGGAGCAGAATTTTTAACTTGCGCCTATCACGTGCTCGGCGACTGGTGGAGTGTTCCTTTGGCATTCTTTGTGCCAAATGGCGGGTACTCCAGTCTGCCATTCAGCTGAGTGAACAAAATGTTGATGAACTTGTTAAAGCCTGTGTGGTTCTTCATAACTTCACCATGATACATGATTGTTCCTCCTCTGCTGGTGTTATGCGTGGGTCGGACAATGTGCGTAGGGCGAGACCACCTATCAACCCTCAACGTAGATCGCTCTCTGGGCTCAAAGTGTGTGATATTTTCACAAATTACTTTGTCACCTGAGGGGGAAACTTCTTGGCAAGAGCATGCTGTGTCTATGTTATAATTTTTTGGTTTATGTCTGTCTAAATATATATATTTAAACCCCTTATGATTCTATGACTGTTTAATTGCATTGGTAAGCGTATGTTAGTATGCTGGCACTTTTTTTTTTTTTGTTTCCTTTCTTTCAAGAAAAACATTATTGCCATATGATAAATGTGGCAATGGGCCAAATTGGCCTTTGTGCAGATGTGAACATTGGGTACAAATAACATTTTCTGACAAACAAAACAACCACAAAACCATTAGGCAATACCAAAATGGCAACATTATAAATTTTGGTAGGTCGGGGGGAGGAGAAGGCGGAAGACCAGCCTGTGTTTGCTGCTGGCTACTTTGCCCAACTTGGCCATCGCCCTGTGTGGGGGCATACTGTTGCCCATGATGTGGGTAGTGTACTGCCTCCTGGGATTGTGGTTGGTACTGGCCAGAGTGATACTGGAGAGGGGCCTCTTGTTGGGGCTGGTAGACCCATGTCTCATACCCACCAAAATAGCCATGTCGTCCCCAACCAGGTTGGGACCAGCCTCCAACACTGGGTGGGAACAAGTGGCCATATTGGTGAGGTTGGCTAGAGCCAGACATATGTGGCTGCTGTTGAAAAGGTTGGGTAGGGGGAGGAAGGGGGTGAGGTGTAGGCCCATGTATTTGAGGATCCTCAGAGCCTGCTTGAGCAAGCGTGTGTGTGTGTGGGGTGTCTAAGGCGCGTCAGATTTCTGAGTGAAAGCTGCCACCTCTCCAGATATTCAAATAACTCATATGGGGTATTGGGGTGTGTGCTTGCATCAAGCAGGATCTGAAAACATCCTCGAATATGTAGCCTCACCTCACAGGAAAGGGCTCGAAGATAAAGGGCCAGGCTGTAAGTATGCCTCCTCGCCATCATCATTATTGACTCTAGCCAGATAGTTCAGTACCCCTGTGTCAACATTGGTACGGGTATCTTGGGCAGGGATATGGCGCCTTCTTCTTACTCACCGGGATGGTCCTGTAGGCTGTGGGGAGCCCCGGATCTGGGCAGTTGCCCTGCTCCTCCTGTATGGCTGATGGTGCAGCAGCAGACGGTCCTGCTTGTGGATGTGGTCCTGGTAGTGGGGTTTGTGGTGCAGGCACTGGGTTTTCCTGAGAGGAATCTTCACCCATGATGGGCTCGGTATCTGAGCTAGTTCCTCTCTCTGTAAGGTTGGACTGAGTTCTGTTATGAAATAGAACAGAGCCAAAATGAAAGACATTTTTTTTTGTGGCCCTGTAAAGTATCTGGGTAATGTGGTGTGAGGTATCTACTTGCGCTGTCAGATCCAGAATAGGAGCGAGGAAGGAGAGGCGATCATAATAAATATATTTTCGCTTTGTGTGGCCCGCATCACCACTCCTGGCCCGCTGCTGAAGTTCCCGCCTGTATTGGTCGCGGATGCTGCTCCAGCGTCTCATCTCATTTTCCACTGCAACGTGACAGGAAATATTCTCAATTTCACATATTTGCTAGGTCAAATTTGCTACCAGTAGCCTTGGCATGTGGCCTTCTAGGGTGTGCTTTCTACCCAGGGTGGCATATATAACTGGGGCATCCTGGCCAGATACACAGGGTCACAATAGTTCAGGTATCAAGTAACTACATTTAATAACTTGGTTGGCTAGGAGGATGAGGAGCTTGCGGCCTGGGCCAAATTATGGCAGTGTAAAACCATGGGTCACATAAAAATCTACCCGCCTCATGAGGCAAAGAGTCCAAGCACAGGAGGGGAGGGGGGGGGGGGGCTGAATTCTAAATGCCTTTTTTGATGTGAGGTAATTTTAAACAGTTTTTGGGTTGTACTTACTCAGTTTCTGCTGCTCCTCACGTGGCCAATCAGCAAAATCGTGGAACATCTGGCAACATATGCGCCTCCATGATGCCTCCTTTCTTGCCCGGTTGGCATAATGGGCATCACGTTGGTCCCAGATTTCTGTCCGCTCCTGCACTAACACAATAAGCATCTTCATGACGCTGCAGGACTCCGTGGAGGCGTACATCCTGGATGTCTGGAGCGCTTTTTGAGCTAATTGGCATGTCTAAGCTTCCTGATGATGGATTGGCCCATTTCCTGTCACCTGCCAAAAGACCTGCGTATTTCTCGCAAGTCACACATGTGGTCCGTGTGTAATCCGTATTTTTTTGTGCACCCATAGACTTGCATTGGCGTACTACAGGTGTAGTACGCTGACAATCGCAGCATGCTGAGATTGGCACGGACCGTAGAATACAGAGGAGAATTATACGGCTGTTGGGAGCTGCCCCATAGAGAATCATTTGTCCGTGTGTAATGTGTGCTTTTAACGCATGTCACTCGTCCGTATTCCTCTCTAGTGTGACCCCTGGCCTAATACTAAATATATTGACTGTAAGACCCGTTAGTACTTCACTCAACAATACACACGTTAAAATAAAGAGCTAAAACACAGGGAGACAGGGATTGTGAAAAAAAAAAAAAAAATTTTAATAATAAAAACAATTTGAAATTTAACAAAAAAAAAGAAATGATGGGATTTACTTTTTGGGTCTGCGGGAGGCAGTTGCATTGTGATGGTAGGCTAGGCGTGGTTGGGGAAGTTGTTACTGGGGAAGTGACAGTCAATTGGGGGATTTTTCAGTCTGAAGAACGCATGCATACACATGTCCTTGCGTAACAATGCGTTCCCATAGACAGTAATGCCTTATCTTGACGCAATCAGGCGCATGGCTGCGCATAATTGACGCCGCAAAAATGCAACATGCTGCGTTTGCCGCACACCGCGAAATGGCACATACGTACACATCCGCATGCAAACGCATGTCCCTGCGTACAACATATTTTAAGATATGTAAGCATGATGCATGCGGATCATAAGCTGCGCACAGATACGCTAATGTGAAACCAGCCTAAAACATAGCAGAAGCATGGTCTTCAGTAGGCCACTGGCTGCCATCGCAACATTATCTGTACTCCGCTTCCAACCTCTTAAATGCCTCTGTCACAAACAGTGACCAATGCAGGCTGCGGGGCATACGTTCGTGCAGCACACTGCCCGATGCAGGTCAAGGATGAAGTTCACGTGAATGGTTTTATACTCGGACCAATGGTGCACATGGAAAAAATGAAAGTGCAGAATGCTCTGTTTTTCAGATCACACTCGCCCAGTGTAGCACTGGGGTGCCAAGGACCCACCAGTAATTGACTTCAGTTACATACAAATTTGACTTTACTCTCATTTACAAAATTACCTATGCGTCCATTTAAGAAACTGGGTCCTTTGTTAAATGAATGATGAGATGTTAATTTTTTTTTTTTTTTTGTACATAACGAATCAAGTGGATTGGGCCAACTACTGGTCATGTAGGACGGTGGGTCACCCACTCCTGCATGGGGGCCCATTGAGGGATTCACCCATTCCACTCTGAGATAGTTAGAGCTTGCACTTTCCCACTAAATGCATTGGGTCCATTTAATAAACTGATACCATACAGACACTAAGTATATCTGTTTTTTATTTATCCCTTGCAATTATTAACATAAGACATTTATTAAATTGTTGATGTAAAATCAGTGCCGTACAGATTTGTCATCCGAATGACAAAACAGATTTTTAAAGGGAATCTGTCACCCTTTCTTTGGAGTATGAGCTGCCAGCATTGACATCAGGGGCTTATCTACAGCATTCTGTAATGCTCTAGATAAGCGCCCCCCCCCCCCCCCGATGTAACGTGAAAAATAAGAAAAACACGTAGTGGCGCAGGTGCACTGCTCTGCCCTATTGAGGGCAGAGAAGAGTCCTGCAGTGCACAGGCGTCGGGAGAGGTCCGGCGCCTGCGCACTGCTCAACAGGGCAGAGCAGTGCGCCGAAGCCACTACAGGAAGAGAAGAAGAGGACTGCATCGTATGAAGATGGGAGGCGCCGGACCGCGACACCCATCGGACCGGACCGCCCCCTCCGGTAAAAATAATCTAACGTGATTTTCTTATCTTTCAGATTACATCGGGGGCTTATCTACAGCATTACAGAATGCTGTAGATAAGCCCCTGATGTCAATGCTGGCAGCTCATACCCCAAAGAAAGGGTGAAAGATTCCCTTTAAATAAATCTTGGACCAGATGTGGTCGATGTATTTACTGAGAAGATCTATGTCAGACTGACTAATCCTGATGCTAATTTTAATGAGCATTTGATGAGTCCAGCTAAATTAATTTTGATGCAAATTTTAACCCCTTCATGACCATTGACATATCTACGTAAAAGGTGCTGTCCCCTGCCTTTGTTGTGGGCTCTCACACCTAGAACCTCAAATTTGACCCAAAAGCCAAATATCCCTAACTTTAGTAGTATGTATTGATATTTTGACCAACTTAAACTGTAATTGTTCTGCTTTCTGTACTATAATCACGGAGTACAAAATGAAAACTATTGTTAAACCCCTTCAGGACCTTGTGGTTTTCAGGTTGTTTTTTTTTTCTTTGGTTTTTTTTTTTTGTCCCCCTTCTTCCCAGAGCCATAACCTCTCTTTCCAGGACGTCCCTCCTGACAGCACCACCAGGAGGTTGTCCTTCTTATCCTTGTTAGGGACAGGAACACAAGAGGTTAAATAGCCCCTCACCACCAACACCCTTCAGTGTTTTTCCTGTCCCTATCGGGGACAGACGCAGAGGAGCGCAGCGGTGCAAGTACCTGTGAAGCGTGAGACGTCGGATCCCGGTGGCAGGAGCTGCTGGGAGCGGTGCTCTCTCAGAGCATTTCGGGCGGCGATTTTCCCCCACCGCAGCAGCACTGAGACCGCTGGAGGTCCCTCAGCGCTAGGGTCGAGCTGGCTGCTCCCCGTCGGCACGCATCCCCTCGGAGGGCTGGGTGCCACAGCAGCTGCTGTTCCTGGCTGCAGGATGCCGGCGCCTCGGGTCCCGGATTTCCGGCACGCCACATCATTGGGGGCGCGCCGGTGACTACTTCCGGGTACAGAACATGGCAGCGCCCAGTGCGACGTGGCCCGGGCAGACAAGGGACCCCACAGGGTCGGCATTGCATGGATTCTGGCGCTCTGTACATGGAGGGACGTCGGCAAAGGGCGGAGAACAGACCCGCACAGATCCGCGCACTGAAGGTTGCGCAGCAGGCAGCTGCACTATCAACAGCAGCTGGGCTCAGAAGGAGGACTAATCAGATGTCTTGAAGCCGGGTAAGGCGACTACTTAAGACACACTGACGGACAGCACACTGACTCAGTAGGGATGAAAGGTGGTAGGCGTTCAGTCCCTAGTGCCAGATCCGGACCATGTGAGTAAAAGGGTAGTAGGGTTCCTTACAGTCTCCATACACAGACACACAGGACCCTCTTTCCTATATACAGTATATTTTGCACGACAAAGAGGCACCTAAGCATTCCACCTCGACCACCAGGAAAAAACCTAGCAAATGCCCCTTATGCTCGGCCAAGCTCCCGTCAGGACATGCAAAAAAGTTATGTGAGGACTGTATATTAGGACTCCTAAGACAAGAACAGTCCTCTCTCCTGGACAATGAGAGGAGGTGCAGTACACAGTCGCAGCACTGGTACCGGCACAATCCCCACGCCCTAAGAGGCCCAGATGGGAGCTGGAACAAAGTTCAGAGGAAGGAGAGGTGTCAGACTCCTCTGATCCTGACTCCGGCAATGGTTCCTCGGCAGCTCGTCTGGAAGAAAGGAAGAGATACCTTGTTTCTGCGGAAGATACAGATATACTCCTATAGGCAGTCCGAGATACAATGAAGGTAGAAGATTCTACAGAACCACGAACAACCCAAGATGAGGTGTTCGGAGGGCTGAGAGCCCGTAGAAATACAGTATTCCCTGTTAATAAACATATAACAGCGATGATATTGGTAGAATGGGAAGAATCGGGGAAGAAACTGATAGTCCCAAAAGGCTTCAGGTACCGTCTTCCTTTTGATCCAGAAGAGACAAAAGTGTGGGAGACAGTTCCGAAGATCGACATACCTGTAGCCAGAGTGTCAAAGAAAATGGCTATCCCCTTTGAGGATTCATCCGGCCTAAAAGATCAGATGGATAGGAGATCAGAGGACCTCCTCAAAGCCTGGGAAGCTTCAGCAGCAGTTATGAAAACTAACATGGCAGCCACCTCTGTAGCCAGATCAATGAGCTTATGGGTGGGGAACTAGAGGATCAGATTAGAGACAAAACCCTCAGAGAGGAGATCCTAAAATCACTACCTCTCCTGAGAATGGATACCGACTTCATGGCGGATGCCTCGGTGGAATCGGTCCGTTTTGCCGCAAGAAATAATGCCTTGTCTAATGCAGCAAAGCGGGCGCTGTGGCTGAGATCCTGGACAGGAGACACTCAGTCGAAGAACAAACTGTGCTCTATACCATTCTCTGGTCTTCGGGCCCGTATTAGATGAGCTACTTGAGAAAGCTTCCGATAAAAAAGGTTTTCCGGAGGAAAAGCCTAAATAAACGCCTTTTTTTCAGAGGACCCGCTCCCCTCCCAGACAGGACTATAGGGGAAAGGGAAAGTCTGGCAGGTGGAGCTAACCAAAGGGAGGAAGAGGGAGAAGTTCTCAGGAGCAGAAGGCAAGACCTACCAGAGAATGACGCCAGGAAGATAGGAGGGAGACTCTGTTACTTCCAAAACATCTGGAAGAATATTACCCAAAACCCATGGGTTCGGAATACGGTCGCAGAAGGTTACAAGATCGAGTTCACCGAGCGACCGCCCAGGAGATAGTGTGACCCACCAAAGACTGTTAAAAGACGTACAGGACCTGATAGACTTAGGGGCCATAACCCGAGTTCCCCATGCTCAGGGATTTCAGGGTCACTACTCAACATTATTCTCCATAAAAAAACCAGGAGGAGAATACCGGACCATAATAAATCTAAAGCCGTTAAATCGTTGGGTGACCTACAAAAGATTCAAGATGGAATCTCTAAAAGCAGTTATACCATTAATAAAAAAAAGGACTTGGTCATGTGCACCCTAGACCTAAAAAGTGCTTGTTATGTGCCCATCCACATATCTCACCAAAAATTCCTCAGGTTCGCGATAAAAAAATCACGGGAAAATACAACATTACCAGTTCCGTTGCTTGCCATTCGGACTCTCCTCGTCACCCCGGATCTTTACAAAACTCATAGCAGAGATCACGGCCCATCTAAGGAAAGAAATACCCTTTATCATACCGTACTTGGACGACCTGCTGCTGGTGGCAGACTCTCCAAACAAATGGAGCAAGACCTTACATCCACCATATCAGTCCTACAGAGCCTAGGATGGGTAATAAATTGGAAGAAGTCGAGCCTAACACCAGAAAGAGATGTTTCTCGAAGTCATACTGAACTCTGGGAAAGAATGTTCCTTCCTTCCCCTGCACAAACAGCAGGCAATCACACAGGAGGTCCAGTGGGACCAGAGACGCAAGTACATCTCCATAAGGAAAGCCATGAGAGTCCTGGGTCTCATGACTCCATGCATCTCCAGTGTACAATGGCGCCAGTTCCACTCAAGAATCCTACAAAGAGAAGTCTTGGCGACCTGGAACGGCAGAGAAAGATCACTAGACAAGAACATGAGACTCTCCGAGGAAGGAAAGCAGTCCCTTTCCTGGTGGACAAAACCTCGGAAAAGGAAGACCCTGGAGACTGTTGCCATGTACAAACATCACTACCGACACCAGTCTCAGAGGCAGGGGGGCTCACATGGAAGGTCAATACCTCCAGGGGACATGGGTCCCATCAGTACGCAACCGGTCCTCGAATTACAGAGAGCTCAGGGCAGTCTGGGAGTCGCTAAAAACATGCCAAGAACAACTGAAGGGTCAGAATGTCAGGATTTTCTCTGACAACTCGACTACAGTTGCCTTCCTTCAACATCAGGGAGGCCCCAGATACCGTCAACTTCAGGACCTAGTGCACGAGATCTTTTGCTGGGCAGAATGGACAATAACCTCAGTTACGGCAGGCCACCTGAAAGGATCCAGAAATCAGGTAGCCGACTTCCTGAGCATAGAGAAGATCCAACCTTCAGAGTGGTCACTAAGTGAGGAGGTCTTCACACAGCTATCCCAACACTGGGGGACACCAGAGATCGACTTATTCGCCACAAAGAATTCAAAAAACAAAATTCTTTACGCTCAGCCCGGCAGACAACCCAACAGTAGACCCTTTTAGCTCAGGAATGGAAGATGGAGCTCGCTTACGCCTTCCTGCTGCTCCCTCTTGTACCAAGGGTCCTAAGAAAGATCCAGGAAAGCAGAGCATCAGTAATATTGATCCTTACTGGCCCAAAAAAGCTGATTCTCCTTACTAAAATGGATGGCACGGGAAGACCTGATACTATTACCAGCGAGACGTGACCTGTTAACTCAGGGACCCTTAGTTCATCAGAAACCAGAAATGTTACAATTATCAGCCTGTATTCTGAGGCGGAGATCCTAAAATCAAAAGGACTCTCTAACTTAGTAATATCTACGATGCAGAACAGTAGAAAGCCGGTAACCTCAGCTATATACCAAAAAATCTGGAAAACATTCTGTTCTCAATGTAAGGGGCCAGTATCGGTCATCCGGGGTCCAGATATCCCGCAGATTCTCGACTTTCTCCAGTCGGGCTTTGACAAAGTACTAAGGCCTAGTACGCTGAAAGTACAGGTGTCAGCCTTAGGCTCATACTCCGACTTCCCCCTAGCCAATCATCCCTGGGTAGTGAGGTTCATAAAAGCCTCTCAGCGGATGAGACCCACAATCCGTAGCTCGATAGGGATAGACGCATAGGGGAGATTCAGGCCCTGTCTTTAGAGCATCCATATTTGAAGATCCAGGAAGACTGCATCGTCTTAAAATTAAATCCAGCCTCTCTTCCCAAAGTGGTTAGACTTCCTCCGGAGTCAATAAATTGTACTACCGGCTTTCTGCCAGAATTACAACAACGAGAAGGAATGCTCTCTCCACCTCTTGGACGTTAAAAGAGCTGTCCTCCAATACTTGGATGTTACAAAAGACTGGAGAGTAGACTCTAACCTCTTCATCCAGATGGCAGGCAAAAACAAAGGGAAGAAGGCATCGAAAGCTACCCTGGCTAGATGGTTGAAGTCAGTGCAGCATTTGTGTCGGCGGGAGAGACTCTGCCAGAAAACCTTAGAGCCCATTCTCTAAGAGCAGTTTCTGCCTCATGGGCAGAGAGCGCGGGAGCATCTATGGACCAGATATGCAGGGCCGCAACCTGGTCTAGATTTAATACCTTTTGCAAACATTTTAAATTAAATGTTAAGGCAAATCCTCAGACAGTCTTTGGGAGGAAAGTCCTCCAGGCTGTAAGCCTGCCCTAGTTGGAGTAATTTGGTAATTCTTCTGGTGGTGCTGTCAGGAGGGGCGTCCTGGAAAGTTGGAATTAGTCCTACTGGTAATGGTATTTCTAGGAGTCCATCATGACAGCACCCCTTATATACCCTCCCTTGAATTTCCTATCTGATATGTGATGTAACATGTGTGGTAGGAGGTTCAATAAAATTACGTTGCATCCATCCTGGTGTGGTACTTAGAAAATCGCTGAAGGGTGTTGGTGGAGAGGGGCTATTTAACCTCTTCTGTGTTCCTGTCCCTATCAAGGATAAGAAGGACAACCTCCTGGTGGTGCTGTCATGATGGACTCCTGGAAATACCATTAACCGGTAGGACTAATTCCAACTTTCCAGGACGTCACTCCAACAAACTTTTTTCAAAATCTTTGTATAAAAACATGAACAACCAACAGCAAAAAAAAAAAAAAAAATGGCATGGGTCCCAGACACCTGTGTGTACCTTAGTCATTGCTTTTTTGCTGTCGGTTGTCCATGTTTTTATACGAAGATTTTAGAATAAAGCTCGTTGGAGTGCAACCTGTTGGTGTTGGATTTTTTACTACTGATTTAACCCCCCCCCCCATTTTCCAGTACACGATATGATAAAACCAAAGTGCGGTAAAATTGCAAAAAAGTGCAATTCCACAATTATCATTTTTTACCATGCTCACTAAATGCTAAAACTGACCTGCCATTATGATTCTCCAGGTCATTATGAGTTTGCAGACACCAAGCGTATAGGTATATATTTTTTTTTTTTTTTTTTTTTTTCCAACCTTTGTGCTTGCTTCAATAGTCTCCATGGGAGAAGCTGCCATCAGATCACCTGAGCTACACATTAGCAGGGCTGAAGCCCTGCTATGTCTAGCAGAAATGCTCATCTGCTATGAGCGTCGGCCACGGGGTGGCGCTCCTAATAGTTTGGCAATTACAACCACTGGGGTCTCCTGCAACCCCGAGTTGTCATGCCAACCCATCGGCGCCCCATGGTCATGTGACACAGGCGCCATTGGGTGGGATTAGTGATGCGCTTCCGACGTGCCATGTTAAATGCCGCTGTTGGAGATTGACAGCAGCATTTAACATGTTAGGGGCACATGTCAGCTTATAAAATCAGCTGACTTGTCAGGAAACATGCGGGCTCAGCGCCAGAACCCGCATGGAATGCAGGGACAAGACCTATGACGTAAATATGTCATAGGTCGTGAAGGGGTTAAAAAAAAGTTCTATGTTTAACATGATCAGATAAACGCCAGAAATGCAGCTTTTCTCTCATTTCCCCACTCCAAAAAAATCAAATTCAATTAAAATATTGCATATTCCCTGAAATGATGCCAATAAAAACTACAACTGACACCGCTCCATCAATGTGTTTAAAAAAAAAAAAAAAAAGGGTCTCAGAAAATGTGAATAATCCAAGTAAAAGCAAAACAACCCTTCATAAGTTCAACACCATAATTGGCCTGACCTGCAATTATTACTAGATTACTATGGGACGATGTTCAGAGTAAAAACTCAGTCCTTTTTTTCTTTTTTTTTCTTTAATCCATAATATTGAAAATTAGAAAATCATATGGCTGTTATCAGCTTATCACTAGGATGACTGCGGTTTGCCTTACTACTGCCCTTCAGTGTACACACAATGCTGATACATGGATTCCACATTTATACATCTGTCGTATATACGGAGGCTGTGACTTGCTCCTTATTCAGGGTTGAGGAAACACTTAGGGTTTTGTACTCAGATCTGCTGGTGTAGTTCTTTGTACCAACAGAAGAGAAGCATTCAGTGCGACTTCTGCGCAGGTGGAGTTATAAGGATCTAGATTTGTCTTTTGACTAGTTTCACCAGAAAGAGACTGCAATGTAGGTTTGTTTCAAAAGACAGCACATCTCAGTAAATTAGAATACTTTATAACACCAGCTTGAAAAAATGATTTTAAAAGTTCGAAATGTTGGCCTATTGAAATGTATGTTCAGTAAATGCACTCAATACTTGGTCGGGGCTCCTTTGGCATCAATTACTGCATCAATGCGGCGTGACATGGAGATCAGCCTGTGGCACTGCTGAGGTGTTATGGAAGCCCAGGTTGCTTTGATAGCAGCCTTGAGCTCGTCTGCATTGTTGTGTCTGGTGTCTCTCACCTTCCTCTTGACAGTACTCCATAGATTCTCTATGGTGTTAAGGTCATGCTAGTTTGCTGGCTAATCAAGCACAGTGACACTGTTGTTTTGTAAACCAGGTATTGGTACTTTTGGCAGTGTGGACAGGTGCCAAGTCCTGGTAGATAATAATTTTCATCTACAATAAGCTTGTTGGCAGAAGGAAGCATGAAGTGCTCTAAAATTTTGTGGTAGACAGCTGCGCTGACTTCGGTCTCTGTCCTGGGCCCTGTATTGCTCAACATCTTTATCAACGATTTAGATGAAGGAATTGAGGGTAAACTGATTAAATTTGCTGATGACACAAAGCTAGGAGGGATAGTTAATAGTAGAGTATAGAGAGAGAGGATTCAAAAAGATATAAATAAACTGGAGCAGTGGGCAGCACATAAAAACCATTCTGTTAACAGGGAAAAATGCAAAGTACTACATCTGGGCAATAAAAATGAAAAAAGCATATACAGAATGGGAGGAATAGGGCTAAGCAACAGCACATGTGAAAAAGACTTGGGTATACTAATAGATCACAGACTGAATATGAGTCAACAGTGTGATGCAGCAGCAAAAAAGGCAAATGCAATTCTAGGATGTATTAACAGAAGCATACAGTCTAGATCACATGAAGTCATTATTGCTCTCTACTCCTCTTTGGTCAGACCTCCTCTAGAATACGGTGTCCAGTTTTGGGCGCCACATTTTAAAAAAGACATCAACAAACTGGAGCAAGTTCAGAAAAGAGCGACCAGAATGGTGACCGGTCTGCAAACCCTGTCTTATGAGGAAAGGTTGCAGGATTTGGGAATGTTTAGCTTGCAAAAGAGAAGACTGAGAGGAGACTTAATAGCTGTCTACAAATATCTCAAGGGCTGTCACATTGTAGAAGGATCATCTTTATTCTCATTTGCACAAGGAAAGACTAGAAGCAATGGGATGAAACTGAATGGAAAGAGACAGATTGGATATTAGAAAAAACTTTTTGACGGTTAGAGTGATCAATGATTGGAACAAGCTGCTACGAGAGGTGGTGAGTTCTCATTCAATAGAAGTCTTCAAACAGAGGCTGGACAGACATTTGTCTGGGATGATTTAGCAAATCCTGCTTTGAGCAGGGGGTTGGACCAGATGGCCCAGGAGGTCCCTTCCAACTCTACCATTCTATGATTCTAAAACACAGTGGACCTACACCAGCAGATGACATGGCTCCCCAAACCAACACTGATTGTGGAAACTTCACACAAGACCTAGGAAATCAAGGTCCCAGAGTCTGGAGGAAGAGTGGAGAGGCACACAATCCAAGCTGCTTGAGATCTAGTGAAAGAACTGAAATTAACTTTTTGATATTCTAATTTTGTGAGATGAACCTGTATATAAGGATTCTCTCTCTATGAAAACTCATGATCACTAGGAGCCTTTTTTTTTTTTTTTTTTTTCTTTTCAAAAAAGGAGATAATGTTACTGTAAACAGAACCTTAGAAATATTGGCCTAGCATCTTTCTTCCTTGACAGTATTCAAACAAATCCCAAATATTACAGACATGCCTAGTAATATCTAATCTCCATTGGTCATTTGGTTTGGATTCTCTAGGACTTGGTGTTTGTCACATTTGAAGACCTTCTAACACATGGGACATGCAGCCCCCATGAGGAGGAGCCTCTCCCATGCTAAATTTGAAAGGATTTACTAATATAATTAAGTGACATTTGTTACTCCAATCATTACATTGTCATTAGTCGAACTGTCAATTTCAGCTAAATCAACCATCTAATTTGTGTTCTCTCCTCTGACAGCTCTTATCCAAGAAGGTGAGGCTACATACACACTTGTTTTACTCGCTTATAAAGAGCCATTAATACCACAGCGCTTTACAGACATTGTCATTACTGTTCCCATTAGGGCTCACAATCTAGATTCCCTATCACTGTCTTTAGTGTGTGGGAGGAAACCCACGCAAACACGGGAAGAACATACAATTTCCTTTCAGATGTTGTCTTTAGAGAGACTTAAATGGAACTTGTCAGGTCCCCCATGCCCTACAACACAGTAGCACTCACTCATTTATGAGTACAGTAAATTGCAGGAGAAATGTTTGTGCTCAAAACTTAACTCAGCTTATGCTCTACATCTGGCCAAACAAGCATACTGCACCACCCTCATCACATCACATCACTATCCCACAATTCAACATTTTTCTATCATGTTTGACATAGAACTTCATTCCCCGTATCCAATCGCTCACTCGCTCATGTCGCCTGCATCTTGAAAACATCTCTAGGATCCAACCTTTTCTCACCTTTGAAAATGCAAAACTCTTACTATCGCTCTTATTCATTCTCATCTGAACTACTGCAACTAATCGGTCTCCTTCTAACCAAACGTTCTCTCTAATCCGTCCTGAATGCGGCAGTCAGGTTCCCATTTCTGTCCAGCTGCTTCTCCGATGCCTCCACATTGTGCCAGTCATTGCACTAGTTACCCATCTGCTACAGAGAAGAATTTAAGCTTTTCACCCACAAAGCTCTCTACAGTTCTTCACAACCATACATCTCCTCTCTCTTTTCTATCACATTACCTGTGCTCTCCATTCTGCAACTGATCTAAGACGAACATCCTCCATAATCCAAACCTCCTACTTAGGCTGAGTGCAGACGGACTTTTTAGCCCTGCGGATTTTTCCGCACAGAATGGAAGAAATCCGCAGGTCAAATGACCTGCATTTTTCGTGCCCCCTTTTCTTATAGATTGTAAGCTTGCAAGTAATACCCTCAGTCCTCCTGTAACTCATGTTGAACCATGTGTTACTAAGCAATGTCTTTATTGTCTGTACATGTCATTTATAAAGTGATGTGGAATATGTTGGCTCTATAGAAATTTTATTATATCTTGCAGGGTCTGACATTTTGAGAATCGACACTAGCAGACTGATTAGCTCATGGCTTCCAATTCAAACAGTCCTAACCTCATTGTTGTCACTGGTAAGTCAGTGGTAAAAACTGAATTGTAGTGGATGAGCAAGCAGTCATCTTCCATGTCAGATTTAGGTTTTAGTTCTGCTTAGGATCAGTGTTCTGACAGGACATTACTTACCAACTTTTTATGTTTGAGGCAGACACTATTTATGAAGTCCCAGCACCATACATCCAAATCACATGGCATAGTGGCCGGGGCTTCAGAGACCAACTCTTTATCATAAGTATTTTTCACAACTTTCTAACTGCGTTGAGTTAATATTGAAGCTACAAGAGGTTTATACAGAACATTTGTTGTCGTGTATAGAATGGAACAGAACACTTTTCTCTTGTCTATAGTAAGGTGAGGATGCCAGGACATGTCTACACATGGATTGGTAAAGTATTAATGGAGCTGAATTTTTGTCCAACAATGTCTTTTTTTTCTTTTTTATTGCAAAGGTTTTGGCCCATTCAGAAATCATTTGGTAAACTCAAGTTGGGAAGCAGTGAAGGTAATCACCCATACAAATTTTTAGAAGTCATTTTGTTGCATGCTTGCTTTACCTTAAAGGGGTTTTCCCACAGACAAGTCAGTTTTAACTAATAAATTGTGGAATAATAAGTTTCACAATAAGTTTTCCAATTGGATGTTTTAAAAACAATCTTCCTGTGCTGAGATAATCTTATAAATGTGCCACTGCTGTGTAATGGCTGTGTCTGACCGTACAGCAACATGGTCTGATCATACCACAGCTCCTGGGCAAGGGAGGAAGCAAAAGAGAAGATACAGACAGGACAGAATGGGATCACCGCTGACTCTTTAGCATAAAATATTGCTTAAACAGGCAGTGAAATGCTATCCCTCACCAAAAGGATCAGCTGTAATACTGTGCTGTTTGTCTGTATATGGTCTTTTGCATTCTCCCCTGCCCAGGAGATGTGGTATGATCAGACCATGCTCCTGTACGGTCAGATATGGACAACAGGCCTGTTTCACACGTCCTGATATTTCCGGAACTGGAAAGCCAGTATCGGAGAGATCAGTGTCCGTGTGTGTAATACAACCCCTGGCAAAAAATTATGTAGTCACTGGCCTTGGAGGATGCTCATTCAGTTGTTTAATTTTGTAGAGAAAAAGCAGATCACAGACATGGCACAAAACTAAAGTCATTTCAAATGGCAACTTTCTGGCTTTAAGAAACACTAAAAAATCAAGAACAAAAATTGTGGTAGTCAGTAATTTTAAACCAAGCATAGGGGAAAAATTATGGAATCATGAAAAACAAACCAACAAAAAAAACACTCCAACACATCACTAATTTAGTATTTTGTTGCACCACCTCTGGCTTTTATAACAGCTTGCATGGACTTAATGAGTGTCAAACAGTACTCTTCATCAATCTGGCTCCAACTTTCTCTGATTGCTGTTGCCAGATCAGCTTTGCAGGTTGGAGCCTTGTCATGGACCATTTTCTTCAACTTCCACCAAAGATTTTCAATTGGATTGAGATCCAGACTATTTGCAGGCCATGACGTTTACCTTATGTGTCTTTTTTTCAAGGAATGTTTTCAGTTTTTGCTCCATGGCAGGATGCATTATCTTGAAAAATGATTTTATCATCCCCCAAACATCCTTTCAATTGATGGGATAAGAAAAGTGTCCAAAATATCAACATAAACTTGTGCATTTATTGAAGATGTAATGACAGCCATCTCCCCAGTGCCTTTACCTGACATGCAGCCCCATATCATCAATGACTGTGGAAATTTGCATGTTCTCTTCAGGCGGTCATCTTTATAAATCTCATTGGAATGGCACCAAACAAAAGTTCAAGCATCATCACCTTGCCCAATGCAGATTCGCGATTCATCACTGAATTTGACTTTCATCCAGTCATCCACAGTCCACGATTGCTTTTCCTTAGCCCATTGTAACCTTGGTTTTTTTTTCTGTTTAGGTGTTAATGATGGCTTTCGTTTTAGCTTTTCTGTATGTAAATCCCATTTCCTTTAGGCGGTTTCTTACAGTTCAGTCACAGACATTGACTCCAGTTTCCTCCCGTTTGTTTGTTTTGTTGTGCAATTCCTGTTTTGGAGAAATATTGCTTTAAGTTTCCGGTCTTGACGCATTGATGTATTCCTTGGTCTACCAGTATGTTTGCCTTTAACAACCTTCCCATGTTGTTTGTATTTGGTCTAGATTTTTAGACACAGCTGACTGTGAACAACCAACATCTTTTGCAACATTGCGTGATGATTTACTCTCTTTTAAGAGTTTGATCATCCTCTCATGTTTCAATTGACATCTCTTGTGTTGGAGCCATGATTCATGTCAGCCCATTTGGTGCAACAGCTCTCCAAGGTGTGCTCACTCCTTTTTAGGTGCAGATTTAATTTGATGCAGGTGTTAGTTTTGGGAATGAAATTTACAGGGTGATTCCATAATTTTTTCCTTATGCTTAGTTTAAAAAAGTAACCATTACTGACTACCACATTTTTTTGTTCTTGATTTCTTTTAGTGTTTTTTAAAGCCAGAAAGTTGCCATTTGAATTGACTTTAGTTTTGAGCCATGTCTGTGATCTGCTTTTTTTTCTACACAATTAAACAACTGAATGAGCGTCCTCCAAAGTTGGTGATTATATAATTTTTGCCAAGGGTTGTACTTGTGGCAACAGTCTGCTGCATCAGTACCACAGGTACCGGTGCCAGAGAAGCAGTGGTACAGTTAACACTGTTCCCCGGCTCCGGGTGCTGAAGACTGCCCTCATCATTCTCTCCTCCTCTACCAGCAATCAGTGCGAGTAGAGGAGAACATTGAGTTATATTCAACTGATAACAGCGAGAGCATGCGGCAGCTGATGGGACTATTACTGCCGCTAAATGCAGTGAGAGCAGGCAACGGCTGATGGAAGTATTCATCAGCTGCCGCCAACGATATAAATAAATGAAAAATCGGGCATGTGTTTCCTGTATTTTTGATAACCAGTCAGGCAGAACGGACAACTGTCAGCGATAGCAAGGCTGGTTATCAAGAATAGAGGGGTCCCCATGCGTTTTCCTTTTAAATATATGAAAAAACGGCATGGGGTCCCCACATTTTTGACAACCAGTCTTGCTAAAGCAGACAGATGGAGATTGGTATTCTCAGTCTTGTAGGGAACCATGGATATTGACCCACTCCACCAGCATAAAAATAGCATTCTGTAGCCGTTGTCGTTTTCCAGGACGTCCCTCCTGACAGCACCATGGAGGGCGTCCTTTTTTCTTTTTAACTGCAAATTGCCTTTTCGAAGAGGACTAGAAGTAGCGCCACCCATAGGAAGTAACAACCCTAGAAGTCAATGTTGACCCTTTAACAAGCCTTGTCACATGACTTGGGATAAAAGCCAAAACCTCAATTTGCCGACACTGTGTTTCGGAGTACTGCCCCTCGTCAGTGCACCCCATAAATGAAATGGTCTCTTTTCACTACACTAATGCCGATCATGTGGAGCTTGGATGCTAAATGTGGTTTAGGCACACTGTGGGGCTCAGAAGTGGGACATTTGGATTTGTAAGTGCAGATTTTGCCAGATTTCTCTTGGGGTGTGGGAGAATGAGCAATGTTGCTTTTCCATAAATTTTTGTGCTACCAGTAATATTGACACCCCCTATATTTCCGATAACGGGTCACGGACCTGAGTGGGAGGCTTGATTTTTGTAGACTGATTTGAAGCTTTTCTTGTTAGCAATTTGGAGTACAGGACATGTTGGCTAACTTAAGGCTGTGTTCAGTTATTCTGTGCTCTATGCTGAGCATTTAGATAGAGGTTTCCTTCTAAATCTCAAAAATACGTGATTCAGACAGAACCCCTGCGGATCCATTCACTATAATGAGACAACCAGAATTACTCTACACTCTGTCTGGCCTCTCTTCAGTGGTGTCCATTATTTTAGAGGTGCACAAAATTGCGGTTGACCCCGCTTTTGGGCATGACTAAAATAAGGACACTGCCGGATCATAGGCCAAAGTGACCCCTATCTGCCTCATTATAGGGAATTTTATGAAAATTTTTAATTTTACCATAATTCACTATTATCTTGTTGCAGGAGCTGGAAAAACTTGGACTTGGAGACGATGTTCAACTCAAGATCATGGAGCTTCCTGTACAATATAGCGAGGTAGAAAAGAAAGTCAATTGGATTTGGACAGAGTTGCAGCCACAGGTTGGTCTATCACATGCGCTATTAATCCAAGTTCTGTTCAAATGTGACAATTTAACAGTGTGTCATGCTTGAGCACAGATTTGGGGGTATTTTTTTGCTCCTAAATTTTGGTGCATTTTGTTGTGTATTGAAAGAGTTGTTCAGGCCTTTGCTAAAAGTCTGCAGTCACTGTCTTCCCAAAGCTAGTCTTTGCAGACCTCCTTACCTTATTCTCCCACCTTCTGTGGCACTTCCACAGTGCCCTTAAAACAAAGGTATCATTCTACTGCCCCATAAACAAAAATATCTTCCATGCTGTACCCCTGAATAAATAATTGCCCCTCACTGTACTTCCTGCACAAAATATCCTCTCCCCCACACCTCTACTCTCCAAAATTTTCCTCAAATATATTTGCGTCTGAAAGACACGGATACGTTTGACTATAAGGATAAGGAAGTGGCGTCTCCTGGACAGCTCTGGAGGCCGCATAAGATCCTCCGGTGGGCTTGTTCTATCAGAATGAATAAGGCTGTTTTGCACACAGGCCCCAGTTCCTCAAAGTTTTTGTCAGGTCGTAAAACACTTTGAAAAGTCAGTTTTTGCACAGCGTGAAGTTGCTCAAAAATTGAGCGACTTTTGGCGTTTCACACTTTAAACTCCCTGTTTATAGGTGGTTGGGGGGGATAACATACATTTGGCTACTACAGTTGGTGCATAATCAGAACATGCACGTCTTTTCATATATAGGAAACTAGAGTGCAGTGCGCTGTGCTATTCTTTCCTGTAAAATTAAAGTTGTTTTTCATCTAAATATATCTTTAAGATTATTATATGTCTTTGATCTATTTCATTCCTAAATGAGACTTCTAAACAACCTGCCTTTGATGGCGTTCGTTTCCTGTTATTCTTTGTTGGCAAAATCTACCAGCTGTCTGTTCATGTTGGAATGTCGGCTTCATCCAAAGCAATTGCCCTAGAGCAATGCGGAAGAAACAAAGGCTACGTGGAGCGAGACCTCAGCGGCGCTCACCCACAAGGAGGCTGCTGTTTGCTGGAAGGGCCGGAAAGAATAGAGTCTGCCGTTAATATGAAAAGCGTCTGCAAAAACATATCATGTCCAGGGGTCGATGTTATCCATTCCAGTGATGCTGGGAGGTAAGGGGAAAAAAAGTTCAGATCTATGCTTTGGCCATTTCTGGAAAGAGCAGCATAGTACAGTAATACCTAGGTTTATGTTTTTAGCATGAAACTGACCATACACTACACAAGTTTGTCTGCAACAGTTGTTGTCCTGGACAATACCAAATGCTAAAAGTTATGCAGCTGAAAAAATTAGTACTTGATCAATGGACTGTACTGAACTCTGATAATGTCAGATTTCATAGACATGCCAGTAGAGCTCTTCTCATCTAGCACACATCCTTACCTCTGTTAGGCCTTGCAACTCATCAGCCCCCAGTGACCATGCTATGGGAGGCCATAGCTGATTCACACTGATGGTGTGAGTTCAGCTCCTGAGCCCCCTTCATTGGTTATAACCTAGGGGGTAATGATTAGGAGTTTATAAATATATACATAGCACGGCCGTACATACCATGCATTCATACACAGTATTGTGTAAAAGAGGCTGTGTTTCTTAAGCGCTTCCACCGCGTTTTTGCCGCAGCAGAAACGCTTAGAAAAACGCATTCCCATGCAATCCTATGGGATTCCGCAGTTACTGTGCCCATGTTGTGAATGTGCCCATGCTGCGGATTTCCCGCTGCGGAATCGCATAGCAGTAAAATCCGCAGCATATCCATTCTTACTGCGGAATCACGGCCATTCTGCCAATCTCTAAAATATAATTATATTATACACACAAACAGCTGGGGAAATAAGTATTGAAGACAAAATAGATTTCCAAAGGTGCTATTGACATAAAATTCTCACCAGATGTCGGTAACAACCCATCCGATCCACACAGGCAATGAAATCAAACCATAGATGTCCATAAATTATGTGTAATAATGGGAAATTGCACAGGGAAAAAATATTGAATACGTGACAAAAGAGATGCAAAAAACCATGGAAAGTCATGACAACAGCTGAAGTCAGTAATCGAAAAGCAATCCTGCTACTTAGTCCAGAATAATATCAGCTGGTTCAACTGACTGCCTATAAAAAGGTGTCTCATTACCAATGTGCCACGCAAAAAAACAGTGAGCTGCCTCAAGACCTTTGCAACCTTATTGCTGCAAAACATACTTATGGCATTTGTTGCAGAGGAATTTCAAAACTACTGAATGCTCCAGTGAGCACTGTTGGTGTCATAATCTGGAAGTCGAAAGAACATAAATTTCACCGTAAACTGGCAACATTCAGGTGTTCATCACAAGATCTCAGACAGAAGAGTGAAAATAATCAGAATTGTCCAAGAGCCAAGGACCAGCTGTAGAGAGCTACAGAATAATAAAATCAGCAGGTACAATTGTTTCAAAGAAATGCTCTGAACTGCCATGTATGCACGCTCGCCACGCAAGACTCCATTGTGGAAAACCATGTAAAAGTACTTTTAAAAGTTTGCTCTACAACATTTAGACAAGCCTGTGAAATACTGGGAGAATATATAGGTGCTTCTCACAAAATTAGAATATCAAACAGTTAATTCATTTCAGTTCTTCAATACAAGAAGTGAAACTCCTATTATATAGTCATTACAAACAGAGTTATCTATTTCACATGTTTATTTCTGTTTATGTTGATTATTATGGCTTGGAGACAATGAAAACCCAAAAGTCATTATCTCAGTAAATGAGAATAATTAACAATAAACACCTGTACAGGCTTCCTAAGCATTTAAAAAGGTCCCGTAGTCTGTTTCAGTAAGTTCCACAATCATGGAGAAGACTGCTGGCTTGACAGATGTCCAGAAGGCAGACATTGACACACTCCACAAGGAGGGTAAGCCACAAAAGACCATTGATAAAGAAGCTGGCTGTACACAGAGTGCTGTATCCAATTATATTAATGGAAAGTTAAGTGGAAGGAAAGTGTGGTAGAAAAAGGTGCACAAGCAACCGGGATAACCGCAGCCTTGAAAGGATTAAAAAAAAAAAAGGCCATTCAAAAATTGGGGGAGATTCACAAGGAGCAGACTGCTGCTGGAGTCATTGCTTCAAGAGCCACGACACACAGATTTATCCAGAACATGGGCTACAAGTGTCACATTCCTTGTGTCAAGCCACTCATGACCAATAGACAATGCCAGAAGCGTCTTACCTGGGCAAAGGAGAAAAAGAACTGGACTGTTGCTCAGTGACCCAAGGTGGTGGTGTCAGATGAAAGCAAATTTTACATTTCATTTGGAAATCAAGGTCCCAGGGTCTGAGGGAAGAGTGGAGAGGCCACAATCCAATCTGCCTGAGGTCTAGTGTGAAGTTTCCACAATCCGTGATGGATTAGGGAACCATGCCATCTGCTGGTGTAGGTCCACTGTGTTTTATCAAGGCCAAAGTCAACGTAGCAGTCTACCTAGAAATTTTAGAGCACTTCATGCTTCCTTCTGCCAATAAGCTTTTTCGAGATGACAATTTCATTCTCAGCAGGACTTGACACCTGTCCACACTGCCAAAAGTACCAATACCTGGTTTAAAAACAACAGTATCACTGTGCTTGATTGGCCAGCAATCTCACCTGACCTTAGCCCCTTAGAGAATCTATGGGGTATTGTCAAGAGGAAGATGAGACACCAGACCCAACAGTGCAGACGAGCTGAAGGCTGCTATCAAAGCAACCTGGGCTTCCATAACACCTCAGCAGTGCCACAGGCTGATCACCTCTATGCCAGGCCACACTGATGCAGTAATTGATGCAAAAGGTGCCCCGACCAAGTATTGAGTGCATTTACTGAACATACATTTCAGTAGGCCAACATTTCGGATTTTAAAATCATTTTTCAAGCTGGTGTTATAAAGTATTCTAATTTACTGAGAATGCCTTTTGGGTTTTCATTGGCTGTAACCCATAATCATCAACATTAACAGAAATAAACACTTGGAATAGATCACTCTGTTTGTAATGACTCTATATAATGAGTTTCACTTTTTGTATTGAACTGGAAACTTTTTGATATTCCGATTTTGCGAAAAGCACCTGTAGTCTGGAAGGAACTAGAGGTCAGTGTTCATAGGAGCCCACGGGACTTTCAGGATTTGAAGAATGTTTGTGTAGATGAATGGGCCAAAATTGCACCTGAGTAACGCATGCGGCTAGTTCCTCCATACAGGTGTCTTGAAGCTGCCATTACCAACATACTCTTGTACGAAGTATTAATTACATGTTAGTAATTGTGTTCAATACGATTTACTTTGCCTGTGTGGATCGGATGGGTTGTTACTGACATCTGGCGAGAATACCATGTGAATAGCACCTTTAGAAATATATTTACTTAGAAAATCTGTGGCATGGTCAATACTTATTTACACACACCTTACTCTTGTAGACCATTTTGGTTATGAACTTATTAGGACTGAAATTCTAAAGACCATTTACTA
Source organism: Dendrobates tinctorius (assembly GCF_039654945.1). Lineage (NCBI taxonomy): Eukaryota > Metazoa > Chordata > Amphibia > Anura > Dendrobatidae > Dendrobates > Dendrobates tinctorius. The sequence continues at coordinate 79,660,518 of NW_027361690.1, forward strand.
ATGCGTATGTCTTTGTAGGTACCTTTGTGACTATTCCTACTATATCTCCCTGCACTGTGGATCAGGGAAAGCAGTGTTTATTCATGTTCCACCATTAAGCGAAATCATAACAGCAGAAGTACTGGGAAATGCCTTGCGAATAATTATCCAAGAGACACTGAGACAGCTAAGCCACTTATGTGAATGATGGCAGAAAATATCCTGGTATAATCAATCATCAGGATCATGGTAGTACAAATCCATTTAGGGAATCTGAATAAAACAAAACCTGCATTTCTTTTTGTATAAATGATTCAATTTCTAAAAAAAAGTAATGTGTTAAAATGCAGGGGGTCAAATGCTCTCATCTCACTGATTTAAAAAAGAAAAATAAAAATCCAATGTTGGTTACATAAACAAGTGTAATGCCTTATTCGCAATTTATTTCAGGATACGGACCGATTATATTCTATGGAGCGCTTCACAGGTCAGCTCTTTTTTTTATTGACCATAGAAAAAAATGGGAGTCCTACTTTTACCCATTTTGCAGATAAAACAGTTAGCACGAATGTAGCAAGCATATTACATGTAAGAGGGTGAAAACTACGGCTATTAATGGACAAATGTCACATGCCACTCATATGCATGCATATATAGGGCCATGTCAGGGCCAACTGCGAATAAGCATGCTAGAAACAACAAACAGGCAGTCATAAGGTCCCATATAAAATGTAAACTTTATTAAATGCAAAATATAAAATAATGAACTAATAGGTACAATGGTGAAGGAGGGGAACAATTCACATACTTAATGGTTACACATTAAGAACGGGCTTACAGGACCAACTGTTATGAATGAGTCACCAGAGGAGGAGAAAACAAAAATACAAGCTAAGTCCAGAAAACCGGAGAGGTTGGCAGCTATCGGATTGCAGACCTCTGATCCTATACACCACAACTAACAGTAGCCGTGGGGGTGTTCCTACGGTGCCCTAGACCCCTCGTCACAGCCGGAGAACTACATAAGCCTAAAGAAGGAAAGGGGAAATCTAAACTGCCCCAGAGCAGACCCTAAAGCAATAGACAGCCCCCAACATGTATTGTCGGTGAAAAACAGATGAAAACACAGACAGAAGGACAGGCTGAGCAAACGATGGGGCCCAACTAACTAGATAGGACAGAAGAGATGCTGGCTGCAATCCGCAAAAAACCCTACCAAAAATGTCCCAACCGTCTGATAGGGAAAAAGGCCCTGAAGTCGCTAGACTTCAAAATCACTATATCAGCACTCAGGTATATTCTGAAAACAGAGCAAAGAGATCAACTGATCAGAGACAAAAATGGAATTCAGCCAGTCCCAACATGGACTGGCTGAATACAAACACTAAGGAAACCAGACAAAATCTCATGGAATAATAGCAGGGCAAAAAACTTAGCTTTTAGTAGACAGGAACTAAGCTGGATGCAAGAACTCAGAGCAGAATGGATCACCAGCAAACCCTGCAGGGCGTTCCCTGCCTTATATACACTCAAACTCCAGATGTCCAATCACACTCCGCCAGTTCAGATGACAGGTTCTTCCCATCCCAATCAATTTCACTACCTCTCTTCACCAGCAGAGGGAGTTCATCAGACATCAAAGGTGAAGGGGAGAATGAACTCGCAACAACCAACCACCCCTGCATCACCATAATGGCACATGAATAATGTGATAGATATCACAAAGACTGCAAGCATAACAAAGCTAGTGCTTACACAAACAAATGGTTAATACCATAAACAAGCAGCCATGAATAAATAGTCACGGTAAAATACCTGGTTGATGCACAAGTGGAGGACCGTCAGCCCTCCCCAACGCGCGTTTCGGAGAGCCAAGCTCCTTCCTCAGGGGTGTAAGGAGAGAGCGCATTTAGGATATATTTATGCAGCGCCAACTGGAAGTGTCTCATTGTCTTTCACAACGCGCTGCCTGTATACACCGCTGCGGCCAGCGTTTCCCCTGTCTGCCGACACCGGAAGCACGTGGGGCCCTACATGATAAAGTGCCAGGCATCGGTAGGAAATTAAGCTGACCGGGACAGGGGGAACAGCAGGCGCATGCGCAATGCAGATAACATACTAGCGGCCATTAAGGATAAGGGCAACAGAAAGGGCACACACAGAACAAAGAAAGTGTAACATAAAAAAATTTAGTATCTGCAAGAGAATTATTCATTTCATACTATAGAAAAAGCTGGCACAACATCAGCAAACAGTATGAATAAATAAACGGCAAGAAAGCCTATTGAAGTGACAATAATTATACAGCAAATTGCAGAGTGCATTATAAACTATATAAACCGCACTATAATGCTAGTTTAAACACTGCAAATGAAAGGAGGATTTATATAGGGAAAGGAATACAAACACTACACATTAGTCTGCCTTCTGGACATCTGCCTTCTGGACATCTGTAAAAATCATTACAAAAATGCATACAAATGATGATGAATAGTGCACATAAAAGGCTTCTACCAATACAGTTACAATATATAGGAATATATGTATGATACAAACAAACATTGTCAAAAAAGACATTAAACAATTATCTCCTCCCCTTAATTTCAATATGATGGATAAGAATTTAGGTTACATCATATAACCTCCTGTACATTATCACAAAATAGGAAGACGCTCAAAAAACGAACAATACATATGTAATATAACAAATCCATCAATAGACAGCAGACGTAGTTGAAGGCTCTCTCCACAGGGTACTTCAAAATTTCAAAACAATTCTTCGGTATGCAAGAAATTATACCAATATCCGAAAAACTAAACAAATAAAAAGAGGAAAAAATATTAAAGCCACGTAAGAACATATGTGCGAACAAAAAGCTGCACATTAATGCACAGCAGGCGGAGATCACAAAAAGGGAGCAAATTATATACTTTCATTAAGTCCATTCAGGTGGATGGTCTGTAATGTCCAAATCCACCTTGTTTCGAACTGGGCCAGGCATTTTGACAGATTCCCTCCCCTAATATTGATGTTAAGAGAATCAATGCCACGTACCCTTAACAGCGCACCATCACATTGATGGAATTCCCTGAAATGCCGTGGCAGGGTTTTCAGGGTGGAAGTGTCCGTGCATACACATGCCGCCTGTATCCCCCAACACGTGCTCTCTGATGCGAACTTTGAGTTGTCTAGTGGTCAACCCTACATATATTAGTCCTCATGGACAGGTGGCATAATATATAACGTACCTGGAAATACAAGATATACGTAATTTTATATTAAAGCGTTTGGTGCCGTCAAAGTTCGCAAAAGAGGTGCACCGCTCAATGTTGAGGCAGGCGATGCACCTGCCGCACAATCACCCCTAACTGGAGCGCTGTCAAGAAATGTTGGCATGGACTGGCCAATGTAGTGGCTACAGGTAAGTTGATCATGCAGGTTTCTGGCCCGCCTGAATGTGTTGGACGGATTATCCGGGAGAAATTTCTTGATGGTTGGGTCAACCTTCAATATGGGCCAACCCTTCTTAATAGCTGATCGCATTTTCTCATGTTGAGGGTGATAAGACAAGATGAATCTCGCCATACCATCCATTTTGGCCTTACGAGTTATACTTTTATATAGTAAGTTATTACGAACTGAATGTTTGGCACGGTGGTATGCTTATTTAATTAACCGCCTACTGTTCCCCTGCCTGGATTTCAAAGTCCTCATCTGTTGAACAGATATGGCGTAGGCGGAGGAATTGCCCTACAGTTATGGCCTTAATCATGTGGCGTGGATGGCAGGAAAAAGTATGGAGCAAGATGTTTGTTGCTGTTTTCTTACGGAAGATAATCTGAATTAAACCGGTTTTATCCTTCCTAATGGTGACATCCCGGAAATGGAAGGTATGGCGAGATTCATCACGTCATATCCTCAACATGAGAAAATGCAATCAGCTATTAAGAAGGCTTGGCCCATATTGAAGGTTGACCCAACCATCAAGACATTTCTCCCGGATAACCCGTCCATCACATTCAGGTGGGCCAGAAACCTGCGTGATCATCTTGCCCGTAGCCACTACATTGGCCAGTCCATGCCAACATTTCTTGACAGCGCTTCAGTTAGGGGTGGTTGTGTGCCATGTGGCAGGTGCACCTCTTTTGCGAACTTTGACGGCACCAAACGTTTTAATATAAAACGACGTGTATCTTGTATTTCCAGGTACGTTATATATTATGTCACCTGTCCATGTGGACTAATATATGTAGAGTTGACCACTAGACAACTCAAAGTTTGCATCAGAGAGCACGTGTTGGGGATACAGGCGGCATGTGTATGCACGGACACTTCCACCCTGAAAACCCTGCCACGGCATTTCAGGGAATTCCATCAATGTGATGGTGCGCTGTTAAGGGTACGTGGCATTGATTCTCTTAACATCAATATTAGGGGAAGGAATCTGTCAAAATGCCTGGCCCAGTTCAAAACAAGGTGGATTTGGACATTACAGACCATCCACCTGAATGGACTTAATGAAAGTATATAATTTGCTCCCTTTTTGTGATCTCCGCCTGCGGTGCATTAATGTGCAGCTTTTTGTTCACACATATGTTCTTACGTGGCTTTACTATTTTTTCCTCTTTTTATTTGTTTAGTTTTTCGGATATTGGTATAATTTCTTGCATACCGAAGAATTGTTTTGAAATTTTGAAGTACCCTGTGAAGAGAGCCTTCAACTACGTCTGCTGTCGATGGATTTGTTATATTACATATGTATTGTTCGTTTACTGAGCGTTTTCCTATTTTGTGATAATGTACAGGAGGTTATATGATGTAACCTAAATTCTTATCCATCATATTGAATTTGAAGGGAGGAGATAATTGTTTAATGTCTTTTTTGACAGTTTGTTTGTATCATACATATATTCCTATATATTGTAACTGTATTGGTAGAAGCCTTTTATGTGCACTATTCAATCATCATTTGTATGCATTTTTGTAGTGATTTTTACATATAGGGTGCTAATGTGTAGTGTTTGTATTCCTTTCCCTATATAAATCCTCCTTTTATTAAGTGTTTAAACTAGCATTATAGTGCGGTTTATAATGCACTCTGCAATTTGCTGTATAATTATTGTCACAAATAGGCTTTCTTGTCGTTTATTTATTCATACTGTTTGCTAATGTTATGCCAGCTTTTTCTATAGTATGAAATGAATAATTCTCTTGCAGATACTATATTTTTTTTATGTTACACTTTCTTTGTTCTGTGTGTGGCCGCTAGTATGTTATCTGCATTGCGCATGCACCTGCTGTTCCCCCTGTCCCGGCCAGCATCATTTCCTCCCGATGCCTGGCACTTGATCATGTAGGGCCCCACGTGCTTCTGGTGTCGGCAGACGGGAAACGCTGGCCGCGGCGGTGTATACAGGCAGCACGTTGTGAAAGACAATGAGGCACTTCCGGTTGGTGCTGCATAAATATATGCTAAATGCGCTCTCTCCTTACGCCCCCTGAGGAAGGCGCTTGGCGCTCAAACGCGTCGGGGTGGGTTGACGGTCCTCCACTTGTGCATTAACCAGGTATTTTACCGTGACTATTTATTCATGGCTGCTTGTTCATGGTATTAACCATTTATTTGTGTAAGCACTAGCTTTGATATGCTTGCAGTCTTTGTGATAATGGCACATAACTAATGTGATAGATATGCTGATGCAGGGCTGGTTGGTCCTGTAAGCCTGATTTTGATGTGTGACCATCAAGTATGTGCATTGTTCCCTTCCTTGACCATTGTACCTATTAGTTCATTGTTTTATATTTTGCATTTAATAAAGTTTACATTTTATATGGGACTGTTTGTTGTTTCTAAATAAAAGTTAGTGAAATCACGAAATCACCTCACCAAGTGCGTCCTAAAACTCAGGTCCAGATGGGCACATGGACCCTAGACGTTGGTGCAGCTTCATTGGGGACACGAGCAATCTCAGGAGCAGTAGGCCAGATGAAGTGGAATCCAGCAGGGATTAATGTAAGTTTAAGCACAGATGGTAGATCACACCAAACATGGGACGCTGGAGTCTCAATCCCAAGACACAGTTGTGTGTCTTAATTGGCCTTGGGAGATAATGTCATTGATCAATGCCAGGCAACTTGCAAAACCCAACATGGAACACAACAGAACAGTGGACCAAGTGTAAGGAAGCAGAGCCCGAGATACTTGGGACAGGTGTGTAACAACATAACAAGGAGTCACTCAAGTTAATGGCTCGTCATAAAAATGGGGCATGTCAGCCATAATAATCTACAGCAGGATCTGCAAAGTGTTCTGTGAACCTGTACTGTAGCCCCATTGCAGGTAAAATAAAGCATAACCGTTCCCCTCAACATCAATGGGTTGTCTAGATAATGCAAGTATGTACAGAGTCCTGCAGGGCAACGTGTTCTGGATAATCACTCTTTTTCCTGGCTCAAGAAAAACTTCTGCAGTCAAAATGTGATGGCAGATTGTGAAATCACAATAAAGTGCAAACGGTTAGGATTCCCTTACATGACCACACTGGAAATATGCAACTTGCACATTTAGAGAGTCATGTTCCGACTGAATTACTTGTTTCTCTCCATCTGCAGTCATTTCTGCAGAAATTTTTCTTGAACGCAGAATTCCCTACTGAAGTTTTTTTTTTCTTTTTTAGATTGGCACTGTAACCTAGATATTCCTTTAGGCTACTTTCACACATCAGGTTTTTTCCGAAAGGCAGGATCCAGTGTAAGTTTTGGAGAACTGAAGAAACGGATCCGGTTTTCTGCTGAATCCGTCTAGCAGGTTATGTCTGTTTCCTGGTGGCTGGCCAATTGGATCTGAGCATGCTCAATTTAAAAAAAAAAAAAAACACGGATCCGGCGCCCAGACTTCTATTGTGGGATAAAGCCGGAATCGCCGAATTGGCCGCTGTCCGGTTTTTCGCCGCAGACAAAAAAACGTTACTAGAGATGTTTTTTCCAGATGCCGGAATCAAAATTTTTGCCGGATCCAGCGAAAACCAGAAGAAATGGAAGGCCATGCGGCGCTAATACAATTTAATGAGAGAAAAACAGATCCGGCGCCTGATTTCACCAGATCCGATTTTTCTAAAAATAGCCGGATCCTGCCTATCGGAAAAAACCTGATGTGTGAAAGTAGCCCTACAGCTGTTACTTCCTTTTGGGAAGTTGGGCGATAACCAAGCGCTCACCAGTTCAGTAACCGTATATAGTTCACTTAGCTTTTTAACAAGTTTATCTGTCTAGACAGTGGACTATACGACACACAATGGAACTAATAACTTGATTAAGACCTGTAATAGGTTGAAACGTTGCTTGATGGCGGAATAAAAGTTGACATTGGAAATCATCATGCTGGATTGGACTCTATTTTTTTTCTTATGTATGCTGTGGAAACTCCAGGTTGGCTCCTTGGAATTTTAAACAAGCGTCCAGCTTAGTGAATGTTGTCAGCCCTCATTTTTTTTTCTCTGGAATGGAACTAGCAACTGTCATGGTGGCCATAGTGGTTGTAACCAAAACTTTGACATGTTAACATATAGGTCATCTTGGAGGGAATCTGTCACCCCCTGGGACATATATGACCTATTACTATGGGCATACAGGTAATAGAAATGTTACACTAGTCCTCTCTGTATGCCTCATATCAATGGTCTCTTCCAGGCTCCAGAGTGCAATGCCTGGAAGAAATCTGTCTCCTGTCTTCATTATCTTACCGGCTAGCTCCCTCCCATCAGCGTCCCAGTGCCCTGTGACATGTAATGGTGGACCCTGACTCCCGCACCTCTGCCCTGCAATAGCGTGACTATACAGTACCTATGCAGCCCTTCTATGGGGATTAGCTCCAGCATTCTTCTGCACAGGAATCCTATAGAAATAAAATACGATTTCTCAACTAGACCGCAAATATGAGGCATGCAGGACAGGTAGGACTATCACCTGTATGCCCATATTAACCCCTTAGTGACGGAGCCAATTTTTTAAAATTCTGACCAATGTCACTTTATGTGGTGATAACTCTGGAATGCTTCAACAAATCCCATTGATTGTTTTTTCGTGGCACATTATAATTTATGATAATGGTAAATTTAGGTCGATAAGTTTTATTTATAAAAAGTTTCAGAAATTGGACAAAAATGTAAAAAAATGGCAATTTTCTAAAGTTGAATGATTATCCCTTTAATCCAGATAGTCATATCACACAAAAACATTAATAACATTTCCCACATGTCTGCTTTAACATCAGCACCATTTTTAAAACGCCAATTTATTTTATTAGCCTTTTAGGAGGTTTAATAATGTAGCAGCTATTTTTCATTTTTTCAAGGAAACTTACAAAATTTATTTTTTTGAGGGACTTATTCAGGTTTGAAGTGATTTTGGGGGTCCTATATATTGGAAGACCCCAAAAGTGATACCATTTTAAAAACAGCACCCCCTGACAAATTGAAAACTGCTGTCAAAGTTTATTAACCCTTCAGGTGATTTTCAGGAATGCAAAGTGGTGTAGCCGGAATGAAAAAGTGTTTGTTTACCACCTAAATGTCACTAACTTCTGAACTGACCGCTACAGCCGGGAGACTCTAAAGGCCCCGTCACACATAGCAGCGATCTCGCTAGCGAGATCGCTGAGTCACAAGTTTTGTGACACAACAGCGATCTCACCAGCGAGATCGCTGTGTGTGACAGTGATCGGCCCCCCTGCCGGTATCGCTGATCGCTGCAAGAAACCTCTGGACATTTTTTTCGTCGCTGATCTCCCGCTGGCCAGCATGCATCGCTGCGTGTGACAGGCGGGAGACCGGCAATCAGCTGGTAACTAACGTACACATCGGGTATCCAAAGGACACGAGTCCCTTGGATACCCGATGTGTACGTTAGTTACCAGCGAGTTACAGGTGCCGCCGCCTCATGCTGGGGACCAGGAGCCCGCGGAGTGTGTACCTTAAGTTTGCCGCCGCACGCTGGGGACCAGGAGGCAGCAGGACGCCGCCAGGAGAGGCCGGGGATGCAGGCGCGCCCTCTGCTGGTGGAGGACTGGAACAGCAGGCACACTTGTCCTCTGCTCCCGGGCTCGCTCCTCACCTCGGCGTGCTGATCCGCTGGTGAAGCTGTCTGTGTGACAGCTCACTAGCGATCACATAGCGACTTACCAGCGATCCTGACACGTTGATATCGTTGTCGGGATCGCTGGTAAGTCGCTATGTGTGACTCCAGCTTAAGGCCGCTATTTGGCCATGAACTGCTATCTCAAACATCAGGACCACACAATCATGATCTCGGTGTGTCAATTAGATTAAAGTTCAAGCCCCCACAATCTATTAACCATTTATTTAATGTAGTCACTTTTGACAGCAGCAACGATGGTTCCAACACTAATCATTTGTGATACAGCAAGTTGTCAGCTATAGTGTAAAGCCGACAGCTGCTGGGTTGTCACCTGTATAGGGATGATATTCCCTTATATCTCAGGTCAGTAAAAAGACGTATTGGCTGTCACTAAGGAGTTAATAGGTCATATGCCCCGGTGTGGGGGGACAGATTCGCTTGAAAGGGTTTTTCCTATGTCCTGTCTTGTGTAGCACACTGCGCACACCCCACTTTCCTGCTTGCTCAGGGCAGTGTGCTCTTGATGATTTACAGCTCAGGCCGGCAGCATGGTTACACTGCCGGCTCAGACTGTACACTTTCCAATGTGCAAGCAGAGACAGCTTTGGAGGAGCAGAGGGGTAACTCTATAGCAAAGAGCTTGTAAGTGCTGCTCTCCTGCCTAGGAGTCATGACACTGCTCACAGACTGCAAGGGTAGCCATTAACCTAGGCAACCAGCAGAAAGGAAAATTAGAAATCCCTCCATTCTTGATTATGAGAAGGCTTTCCAACAAAAAGGTAAATGGAAATTTTTTTTTTTTTTTTTTACACAAGCACTGGTATTTTACATTAAAAGTTGAAAAGCCCTTTGAAGATTTTTTTTTTTTTTTTTTAAAGATGGAAATTATCTAGTGTTAAGACATACAAAACATAAAGAAGTGAATCCAACAAAAATGCATACAGATTTATTTTATTTAACTTAACTCTTGTAGTACTGGAACTACTAGAAAAAAAAGCAGAGTAAGAGAAACTAAACTGCCTTAGGTTCAGCCATTCAAAATAGACAAAAGTTTCTTTTTTTTCCAATAATGTAAAGAATTTAGATTATATAGCAAGAACAGGAATAAATTCTTACAACAGAATATACAAAAACATTTTGAAAATTTTTTTTTCTTATCTACCGATTCATTTAATATAAACACAGGAATATCTTATGAATAATTTACACACAGCATGTAATTTTTATGTAACAAATTGACCATGTTATTTCATTTAATTTTTTTTTTTTTTTAACTTTTTTTGCTTTGCTTTTTCTTAAACAAGAACATTTGGAAAAAAAAAATGTAATCCATTTATATTATTCTTATTAGCAATGCATCAATTCCATAGTTTGTTTTTTTTTTTTGTTATTCCAGAGGTAGTGATCATCTCTGGCCAGTACTTTTCTTTCTGAAGCCTTACTGGATTGAAAAGCAGAAACAAACGAGAATACCCTTTGACAACATTAACTGAACCCGCTGAAGCAGGGGAAACCAAGTTGGCACCAAAATAGTTTCCATGTTCTTATCGGATGTTTCCACGGCTGTATGTAAAGTTTGTTCCAAACAGGAAGAATGTCTTTACAAACCTGCTATATATATATATATATATATTTTTTTTTTAATCAACTCCTCCAATTCTGCTGCCATCCAGTAAAGGTTGGTATATCCATTGCGTTAACTGCAGTATACAGTAAAAGTGAAATGACCAGTATAGCTCTTCCCAATGTATTCCAATGAAACTAGAGGGTTGTGTTAAAATAAAAAAAAAGTATAATATTATCTTCACTGATAATATGGAGCAGAGGATACAGAACTGTTCATTTATAACAATTAGTATTTCACAAAAAGTTAATTGTCACTTTTTGGCATTTCATAAAGCTCAGAAACCAAAGACATTGTAGTGTATTTCTGGAGACATACATTACGGACAGAAACAAACGAGCTAGAAGCGCAGCTAACAGGAATACACATTCAATCATCTTGTCACTATATATTAATGCAACGAGGCAAACAGGAGTGTTATCTGTAAACCAGAATCTTAAATATTCTACCCGTAATCTACTGGACCTGGTAGTCCCGATGAAAAACGCTAGTTAATAAATAGGAAATAATGCGAGACCGTTTCAGAACGACAGAATATGAACTAGTGTGCATGGACTTGGGAGTTTGGCACTAGTGTATGAGGGTGATTCTTATAAAAGCACAAGTTCCATCCTACGTGAATCGGTAGGAGCAGTATTGCCAAGTGCTCCAATGTACTGTATGGAGTAGGGCCCAAATCGGAAGTGAACGGAGCTCTGATTATTCGTCTAGCTGGGAATTGCAAGAGATACCCAATGCTTTATTTATATGTAGATGCTGGCAGCTTCCCCTTAAATGTGCAGTGCCACTTGAATTTTTGATACGTATTGCCCTCCTATTGGAGCAAAAGCTGTACAGCTAAGAAATCCACTTCACAAAGGCTCATTAGTCAACGGTATTTTATTATATTTTTGATAGATATTACTTTAAAAGGGTTATCGGAGATTAGGGCAAAAGAAAAAAAAAAAGTCTGTTTCACCCCGTGAAACAGTGCCACCCTTGTCAATAGGCTATGTCTGATATTGCAGCTCATCCCCACCCAAGTTAATGGGACCAAGTCGCAGTACCAGACACGGAGGTCAGTTTCTGGAAAAAAAACAAAACTTTTCTTCCTCTGTTCCTAGTCCTGGAGAACCCCCTGTAATAGCAGCGCTCACTCATTTGTACAGTAGCGGTCCAACCGCCTACCAGAACCACCGCTCCTGACGCCCGATGTGCAAGAACAGGCAAGATAGCTCTCCGGTCCAATCATTTTAATTGGAGAACCTCGAAAGTTTGTTTTTGTCCCAATGCAAGGTGGGGAACATGAGCCAATTCCTTCAAGAAATTGGTAAGCGAGGCTCATATCTAGTTCTAATCATACAACCTATCTCATGAAGCTATTCACCAAGACAACATTAAATACGCCATTTAATGCATTTTACAAAATAATAAAGCTGGTCTGTTGTAAGTAACACATAAGCAATACGTGTTCTAATACTTTAGTTTGTTTACTTTTACATTGAGTGTCCAAGGACGTTCCTAATTGGGGGACTATAAGTGCCTATGAAGAGAACCCTGGACAAACACATGGAGCAACAAGTAAACAAAAAAAACCACAGTTCTGTATCTCCTGCTCCTCGGTCATCACACCACCTGTCACCTGATTACACAAGGTATCAGTTTGGGACTGACAATCACAACATTGAATGGATGCTACATATTACCTTTAACTTTGCCTAATGTGATAGGATTCGATTTGACTTCCTAAAGGGGCGTTCCCATCACGGACCTTCAGGAGCAGACTAATTCCCAGCCTCCCGACTTGTTGGGAAAGTGCACTCTTGCTTGATATTTCACGCCAGTGGCGCCGGCAGTGGATCCGCTGGTCTAAACTCTGATCTCTGATGCTGTAGGCAGAAGCAGATTTACTGTTCCTCTGCAGCATCGGAGGCATAGGCAGACTAAAGCCGGCCAAACCCTCCGATATGCTAGCTTCGATGCAGCGCTGTGCCTCGGAAACCGGCCACAGCTAACTGTCTGCAGCAGTGGCCGATTACCGAGGTAATGATCAGTGGCCAAAATGAAAAATCCCTCTGGTCTTGAGAACTAAGGATTTCTACTAAAGTAAATTGCTAAGTTTACCCTTTAAGACCTTTGCGTAATACCTCAGGCCCATGATATATGGGTGACTTCAAATGCTACATCCTTTATGACCAATTTCTTTTTTTTTGCAGCTGGATTCTTTTCTATGGCTGAACTGTGCTTATAAGATCACTGGCCAGCCAGAGAGTAAATTCTTGGAATTGGTCCCCGATGATTTTGGTAGTGTGATCTCGCTACTAGAAATTGCCCATATATCTTAAGCTTTGTGCAACGGACAAATCGTTCAGTCACTGTGCCATGATATTTCATGTACACAACCATCTGAACAAGTCTGGCAGGCAATGATTGAATGGCAATCAGAAATGAATAAAGCTTTACTATAAACTGTGTTACTGGTGGACACATAAAAGGCTTATGTGCCTCCGTTATTATGGAGGATATATTCTGGTGCCCACCTGTCCTGTCAAGAGAACTCTGCTGCTGTTCATCTTTGGGGTAGAGATCAATGAAATAGGAAATTTCAATCCTAGAAGACATTACCGGCAATTGGCTATTATAATATGGGCTTTAAAACAACGATGAAGGCCATGATGATAAATTTGCTATTTAGCTCGTTACTGACCTAGGTGGAAATAGGGGTCCCCAAGGTTGAATATCCTATGGCTAGCTGATAAATTACTGAGGCTGTAACTGCTGGCCCAGCACCCTGGTTGTAGCCCCCTATTCTCTGCACCCAGCATTAATCACGTGTTGGGTGGGTAGATGATAAATGCTTTGTGCTGAAATCCCCCTGTAAACGTGCCGCCTCGTTTGAGCAATTCCCCAGTGATCCTCTACTAGAGTTGAACTGGGTTCATGGAGACTGGCATTTAGCACAGCAGACTACGAACAGTGTGCTGGAGCAAGATGCACCAAATCATTAAAGGGGTGTGCGTCACCATAAGAAAGCTGCTGGCCAGCACTGGCACAAAAAATGCCAAGCGCTTCCAAATTTTATTTTTTTTTTTTTTAATACTTCAAGCATTTTTTAAGCCAGAAAACTGGCAAACACTGCTTGATGAATCACAGTCGTGGTGTTTTAGCCTCAGGAAAAGAAACAATCCTCAAACAATTGCACTAATGAAATCGGCATGCTCTAAAGCATCTTACATAGCAAGTATTGGTAAGTGATGTAGTCTACCTGTAATAAACTAAAGGCAGCATTTTATACCTTGGAATTTGACCTATAAATTCAGTATAAATGACATTTTTCCTGACGTAGTCATCTGCAGGACTTGTCCCTACAGCATTGAGAGCCATCTGAGAGTACAGGGGGTGGTAGATTGCTGTCTAACCACCAATAAGCCTGGTGGCAGATTTGCAAGATCAAATCCCCTCCGATTGCCAGGGTTAATTTTCTCAACCAGGACCACATTGTCAATTCTGCTGTTCACATTGTATTAGAGAATGGAAGTTTTGTAAACAACCTCCATAGGTGGAAACCCTTTGCCGACAGTCACCTCTAATGCAAGGTCCGTTCTGCTTTTGGGAACCAAGATCCCAACTGGCCCAGAGTGAGACACAAATCACTGTACAAGAGAGGGTAACAAGACCCCATCATTCCAAGAGAGGGGTACACCAGACCCCATCATTCCAACAGGATCTCTGCACCCAATTCAATTATGAGTGCTCAATATTCGCTCTTGAATTTGGAGAGAACGTTTTCTAGTTGAAGCCATTCTGTGAAAGTAATTTTCTATTATACATCCAATAATAAAGACAATTTGCTTTTTTTTTTCTTTAACATAACCCTCATAGTTTATGGAGAACTGAGGAATCGGTTTAGCAGTATATGTGACAGAGAGAGAGAGGGGGGTGAGGCAATCGCCATGTCCTGAGGTCATCACCATGCCAAGGAGGCACACATCATTGTGAAATAAGCAAAAACCTTTGTAACATCAGACTTCAGTACAGTAAAATATTACCCCTTCCTTAGTAAGAGAACTGGGCAAATGCCCTTACTGCCCGCACCTTCACATTCTGAGTATTGCTAAGACTTGGGATGCCATTTTTTTCTTCTCTGCCCCTACCAGCTGATAAGATGAGTAACTTGCATAGAAGATTCCCAACTGTAAGGCCTTACCTAGAAAAAGCAGCATGTGTTCCACCACAATGCCAGCAAGCTAGAGTATCAAAGGTTGTCCTTTCCTGGTGAAATCCAAGGGATATATGGTATCTGCACTGCAATGTAAGGATGCAGCTAGAATCCATAATGTTCTGGGAAAACATCAGGCTGGTTGCATACATGTGGTTCAGGCACCATTGGCAAAACTGGCAATGGACATCAAAAAGGGCGACAAGGACAGCATTATCCTTTGATATATACTTGGCATCTGCTCCGGGTTTTCCAAGCTCAAACCATGGCTGGACCACAAGTGTATGAGTGTGGCCTAAATCCTTACCGGCTACCTGACTTTCTGCAATAAGGTTGGTATCTAGTAAACAGACAAGCAGCATATCGGTTAGGAGCAGAACCATCAAATATCTTTATAAGTGATGTAGTACCAATTCTATGCAGACATATCTGAACGCTGCCTATTGTGTAACACCTTCCTGCCTTTGTGAGCCCTAGTGAACCTGTTGGCGGCCATGATCCATACATTTACTTCAATGTACCAAGCCAGGAATGCATGACGTTTTCTTACAAAAAGCGGACAACCTTTGACTCTCCAGTAAACGAGCTTCATGGTGGTGTTATTCAGCTACAGCCTGAGAGGTGAATTTTCACCACAACTTTGACTAAAGAGATGCCTTGGAAATGAGCATCCACATAAAAGGCCAGACTTCATGAACGATGGTTCCTTTATGAAACGACATCACTCCTTACCACTAATAATTCCCAGCGCACCCCAACATGCCCCCAGGGAATTGGAATGGCAGATCACCTCTCCCTCCTCTCTGTAACAGCATTTTGTGGCTTGAGTAGTGTATGAGGTTACCGGTTTTATGGTTTATTGTCAACTGGTGAGAAGTGTGAGATGTACTTTTTTTTGTCATTTTTATAGATATACGTTTATATAGATATTTACACATATAAAAAATAAAGAGTGAGGTAGATAAATGTTTGGGAAAAAAATATTGAAAACTGTCCCCTGTCATTTACAAAGAAAAAGAAACAAAAAGAAAAACACTATCTCAATACATATGTTGGGGCAATTTTTGTTTTGTTTTACAGTGACCAAAACCAAGGAGAACAATAAATTAGAAAATGTAAAAAAAAATAAATTCATACATAGAATACCTTCTTAGGTTTAGGGGCCGCAGGGTAAGGACAATATACAAGATGAGATCAGATTCAGCAGGAAAACATCAAGCATTACTACAGACATTCATGTTTTTCTTATGCAGACACAAAAAAACCTGTGAGTTACAGAAGTGTTAAAGTGAAAAACTTCTCCACCCCAAAGCAACTATCGGTGAGATCACTAAATACAATGGGTGACCCCCAAATTGCTGCAAGCCATAGAAGCTAGTCGTGTAATTCTTTCCTCCATGAGTGCGCCTCATTTGAAAAATATCTTGGCTAAAATATTAGGGACGTGCATTATATACTATTCTCCAAATCGCTCCAGGAACAGCCAAAGGGAGGGCGGTCCCATCTGTAGGCCCTTAGAGCCCATTATCCAGCTATAGAAGCGGACAGCGTATGCAGGTAAGTCCCACAGAATTTAGCAAGTCCTATAGTGATGAGCGAATGTGCTCCAGGGTGCTATCGGAGCATGCTCGGGTACTAACCAAGTGTCTTCGGCGTGCTCAATTCATATGTCCGAGTCCCCGCGGCTGCACGTCTCACGGCTGCACGATAGTTTGTTAGGCAATCCCTGCCTGTCAAACAGCCGTGAGACGTGCATCCGTGGGGACTCTAATATATTATTCAAGCACGCCAAAGGCACTCGGTTAGCGCCCGAGCGTGCGCGGAGAACACCTTATCAGAGCACGTTCGCTCATTTCCTAGAGTCTACTCTGTTGTACAACGTATTTTGCTAAAGACAATATATTAGGAAATTGCTCATAATGCTACTTCCCGTAGATAGATCTGCTACCAAGACGCCGTGCTACTCCCTGCAGTGCTACAGAATTGCTTATAATGACATCCCATAGTACTTTAGCCACAAACTTTAAGACTAAAGATGAACACTTACAGATTTTATGCTTTATTACGGGGCAGCATGTATTATTTCTCTACGGGAGAAGCTTTCGCACAATCAAGGCTACCAATGTTTCAGATTATTATAGGCTCAGTCTCAGACTAGCCTCCTCTTTATGTTTAGGTGAAGCTCCTCTCAGCATATGAGAGGACGCAAACTCTACAGTATGTCACTCATACGTCTTCATTTTAGGATTGCTGACAAGTATCACTGTCTGACCCCCAGCAATCAGAAGCTGCACAGTACAGCATCCCCTTTTCTCTAAAAATGGGATCACTGGTGGGGTCCAGATGTTTGACCAATCAGAAAGCATGGCATATTGCCAGGACATGCCATCACTATGATGGAGAAGACGTTTTGAAGGGTTTTCCCCAAGTATGAAATCATCCCATATCCATAAATTACAAGAAAACTTCCTGATCGGTGGGAAGGACCTGCACAGATTCTGGTAATGGGGCAGAGGTTGCACATGCGCATCTCCACTCTGTTCATTCTCTTTAAGATTGCCAAAGATAGCCGGGTACTTTACTTGGCCATTTCCAGCATTCACAGAGAATGAATGGAGCATAAGTGCACAGCTCAACCTACGCTCCCGTCACAAGGTGCTCCGCAGCGCCCTAATCTCGAGGCTGGTGCAGGTCCCCACTCATCAGGAAAGTATCCTCTCTGTTCCATGAAAAGGAGATCACTTCTTTACTTGGCACAATCCCTTTGTGTGCACCAATAGTAGAGCTACCAGTTTAATTCATATGGGTACAGCACATTTGTGCACCATGCAATGCTTGAAAGTGCATTTTGGTCTAAATGTGGATTAAGGTCACGTCTTTAAGTGCAGTAAGTCGCAATGCAAATCATTATGGCCGCTTGATATGACCGAACCTGCTTGCAGTGCAAGGTTCTCTCAATATACCCTCTAACAGGACGATATATAGAGCTGTACATCTAATAGTATATAGGCACAGACATAGGGGCTATTGGTAATAATGTATGTGGTTGCATAAGGCATGGCTCTGCTGACTAGGATAGCACTACATGGCTGCATTCAGAGTGCTGAATAGGTGCCGTTGTTTGGATTCAAATTTGCATGGCCTTATATTCTGGAAAAAAATTAATGCTGGAGATGTACTGAGCAGTGAATCTGTGCCGCTTACAGTACCAGCTTACTAGATGGATATGTCGCAGTGCAATGCAGCAAATAGGTCATTTCATTCATTCCTCAGGCTGGGATTTCTTTGGTGCACTGCTGCTACTGCATAGCTGAAGGCAGTCAGCACATTACGATCTGGAGAAATAAAGACCATGATAATCCAAAAAGTCTCAACTATAAGATGTATCCAGCCCGTTCTGTAGGTGACAGACACGACACTTCGGCACAGCCATCTTCACAAATGCATTGCCTCCATTTCCAGAAAACAAGGTGGGCTTACTGCACGTGGAGACAGTGACGGGCCGCATGGAATCAATTTACTTTCAAAGAATTTGGTCTATGTGTTGGATACAGCTTGCCCTTTGGATTGAATGGGTTTTTCTAGCAATAAAAATAGCTCCCAAAATGTAAGATGAGCAGAATCTAAAAAAATCACATAGATACACACACAGACGACAGATCTGGAAATATGGAGCCTGTCCTGTAGCCATCAGCCAGGGAAATGCTCCAGGATCTGACTACCGCAGGTACAGGGACAAAGAGGATTTAGTAAAGATGAAACTGTACCATCATTACTTCTATTTGTTTTTCACCTGAGTTTTTGCTTGACGCATTGCATTATGACAGAATGGTTGCTGTGTGAGGAGATAAAGGGACATAGGACAATAGTTACACACGGTATCATAAGACACTTGTTTCGCCCCTCCACCCTTCCGTAGACAAATGGTTAACACCTGTAGGAAACCATTCAATTAAACAGAAAAAAATCCACAAAAAGGCATTAAACAAAACATGAAGAATACTACAAGTTCATCTGTGAGGGGTGTTATGTGTACAAGTGGTGCAGAATAACGCCATATTCCAAAATCTCCCATCCCAGTAAATGGAAGTTTCTCGCAAAGTGTGTATAGGTGTGTGTGCCCTGTGAAAAGAGAAGCGGCTTGATAGGAACATGAGGAGATGGAAGAGTAGACCTGAAGGTGCGGTTTTTTTTTCCATTTTTTTTTCTATCGAAGATTAAATACACAAAAAAGATAAAGAAAAAATAGCAGCCTTTTTCTGTACAGACATAGATGAATATCTGAACCATAAAAAAGTTATAAAAGGGACACAATGTGTATGTAAATGATGCTATGACCTCACATTGAACTGTAAGGACCTTCTATAAAGTTGTTGCAAGAAACAAAAATCCCACTCATCCACCCACCCACCCCAAAAGAAAAACAAAACTGTATATACGTATGAGGTGTAAGAAGGTATTACGATTAGAGATGTGGAGAATCCTGGGTTTGCAGGAAAGTCTCATGTAATAAAACATTTCCAATTCAAACCGTGACCTCAAAATACCAATCAAGATGGTCTAATATCTGTTGTGTACCAGGACACACATTCTTCAGTCAAACTCATTGCTGAACCCTCTGTGGTCTTCTGGAAAGCAAAGTTTCCCCACTTTACTATAAACCCCCATCTCCATTTCCTTGTGACGTGCCAGTTTTCTCCAGAATGTATTACAATACATATATGTATATATTTACAGGATTATTCCACTTCCCACCTCATCACACACAAAAAAAAAAAATAAGAAAATAAAATGCTTAATTTAGATAAGCAAATTCCCCATTAGACAAAAAAGTAATAAAGTGTGCATGGGTTTGTGATATGAAAAGGGACTTCATACATCCGCACTGTCCATGCTGTAACAAAACAAATCTATTTGGCAAAGACTGTCAGAATTAAATAAACTTCTGGGTTGCATTACTCTGAAACTTTACTAGTCTGTTTTATAATGGGCCAAAGGTAAAAAATAGTTTTTTTGCTTTTGCTCTGGCCCAAAATGTGATGGGAAAGAAGTGCTTTCATCCTTGTTGTGTGAGAGCAGGTACAGGCTTACCGTGAAACAGTTAGATGGGGGGCACTGGCCTGACGTACCATGTCCTCCAAGTACACCAGTGCCAACTCGGTAGGCATCTGAAGCCCAACCAGAAGAGAAAGTGGATTAGTGTTTGCACGGATAAAGGAGGAAACCTCCCACGTGATAAGTCTTTGATGCACACGAGGGGCTATACTTCTACAAGTGTTCGTCAGACCTCAAGCCTGGATCAGCAGGCCGAGGATTGGGGGAGAGGTAGGGTCCTCTCGTTCTTGCGTCCCCCATTCATGTGTGCGTATGGTTGCCGCTCATCAAAGCTTGCTCTTAAGACAACTACACCTGGACCATTCTCAGCTTTGTGTCCTACGAGATGCTCAGATGTCTGTAAGGTACATGATGGATCCAATGGAATGCTCTCCATGTTCTCTGCCTCCAGGTCCAGCTCCTCTGTATCGGGAGGCTTGTTCTCCTCGCTATAAAAGAACGACGCCTCTCTGTACGCTGGATCAAGCTCATCTTTAATGCTGCTGATTATTTCCAGGAATGAGGGCCTCATTTTAGGATTGTATTGCCAGCACATGCGCATCAACTCAAACCTAGTAAAAGGGAAAAATAAACACCGATTAAGGATTAAAGGAGCTCTAATACCATTAAGAAAAACAATTGCAATTAAAACTGAGATATCTATAAATAAAATCTTCTTAGTCTCCCTCCTCCTGTTTTGTGTCTGGTAGTAGGACAACTGGCTGCAGCAAGAGCCTCCATGATGCCTCAAAACCAGCTGTTAAACAGACGAGAATGTAAAGAACTGGAGAAACAAATGTGTTATTCTGCACTGCCGTGGAGAAAAAAAAATGAAGGATGCCAATCCAATTTCAGTTGGTATTATTTATCAATGCATTTTGACATATAAGACTTCTTCATCAGGACAAACAATGATCGTGGTTTGTCCTGATGAAAAAGCTATATACATCGAAACGCATTGACAAATAAAACCACCTGAAATTGGATTGGCATCCTTCATTTTTGCTCCAGGGCAGCGCAGAATATAACCTGTTTCTCCAGTTCTAGGCATTTATCTCCTTGTGGGTCTGCAGCAGCCTTAAGCCTTAGAAGTGGTTGTGTGCACATAACCCATCCGAGTTTGCTCTTTGTCTCCTCTCCAGTAGAGATGGACGAACCCAAACAGTAAAGTTCGGTGTCCGTACTGAACACCTACTGTTCGTGCGCAGACACCGAACATGGACTTCACCAGTAAGTCCGTGTTACTGTTGGGGTTCGGCTGCCCGAACACCGGGTGTTTGTCGCGCTGTCATGTGCATGACAGTACAGCAAACACCGCTTCTGATCGATGGCAAAATCATCCCCGCCAGTCAGAGAGCCAGACGGAACGACTGACAGGTATGGTATATTGTTGTTTTATTTTAATCTTTTTACAGGAGATTGAGGGCTTCGGTGGAATTAGGCGAGGTCGTAAGTATGGTTTAATTAAGATTATTAAAAGGAGTCTGTGTCATTCTTTTAATTAAAGGACTTTTTATGGGTGTCTGTCTTACAATGTGACTATGGGGTTAGTAATGGGGGTGTCTTATTGACGCCTCTCCATTACTATCCTCAGGGCTTGATGTCACCTGACAATACAAAAGGTGACATCCCCCCCCCCAACTATCACCCCAATTACCACTGCTACAGGGCAAGTGCCAGGCAAAGCGCCAGAATAGGCATATCTAATAGATGTACCTTTTCTGGGCTGCTATTTTTTATGCTGGGGGGGGGGGGCAATATCCACTGCCTCTTATCTTACCAGCCTGAGAATACCAGCCCCCAGCTGTCTGCTTTGGCAAGGCTGGTTTTTTTTTTTCCTAATTATTTATTTAGAAAATTAAAAAAAAAAAAAAACAGCATGGGGACCACACTATTCTTGATAACTAGCCTTGCTGAAGCTGACAGCAGAGGGTTGCTGCCCCTAGCTGTGAGTTTTGCCTGGCTGGATAGCAAAAACACAGGGGAACCCACGCAGGTTTTTTTTTTTTTTTTTAATTATTTATTTACAGTGCAGGAGCGGCTGATGAATACTGCCATCTGCCGCTCCTGCTCTCATAGTAATTATGGCCATCAGGTGTCGGATGATGGGATCAGTAGTCCCATCAGCTGATACCAGTGAACAGAGGTAAAGTTTATACTTTCTATCACAGCTGACTGCTCACGCTGTCTTTTGACTGCGTGGGAACCGCGGCTCTCTGACCGGCGGGGATGATTTCAAATGCTGGATGTTCGGGCCCCCCCATTCAAGTGATGGGGTCCGGGTACTGTTCTGGTACCAGAACTTTTTGTAACTGGCCGAACCCGAACATCCAGGTGTCCGCCCATCTCTACTCTCCAGTGTCTCTCTTGAACCAGACGAGAATGGAATAGATCAGCAGAAAATGAACCACTTTTTTCTCTGCAGGACATCCACAGGAATATAGATCATGCAAACGGATAAAATAAAATGTGGTACATTTTTATCTCCAGTTTACTTGTATTATTTTTTTCTAGATCTGTGTCTGTTTTAAGAGGCAGCAAATGTTAGAGATCACTGAACTCCATCATCTGTCCAATCCCCATTGATCTAGAGCAGAAGCTCCAGCACTCCCACTAGTCTGACTGCAGTGGTCACTTCGAGGACAATCAGTGGTCTTAGCGGTCACATGCTGTATGTATGTCATTTCGCTCTCCTAGGAGAGGTCTGATGTGGTTTGAATTTTTTTTTGTTTCAAAAAGCATAGTTAATCGATTGATACTTTTTATACCACTCTCCATTCTGGCGATGGCGCTCTAGAACAGTGATTAACAAAAGGAAAAAGAAATAGGCCACAAAGCAGGGGATCACCCTAGGCAGGAGATGGCATAAACAATTCAAATTTTATTCAACACAGAAAAACAGAAAAAAAATGTTAAAAACATTAAAAATGGTCAAACATATGACACAAAACACATTGCACAAGGCTCATAATAGAGCAAACCACCTACCGCTAAACACTAGGACCCTAGGTCCATGTAAACAGCATACCAGAGTGTGAAAACATACACCCCCTCAAATAGAAATATTTGACCCACATGGTCTAAGCCCCTGAAATAAGGAGAGAGGGGTATAGGCTAAAATAGCCTCCTACAATGATCAGCACATGTTCACATTAGCGATATACAAAACCCATGTAGAGTGGAGCAGGCAGAGTGGAAAGACCCGCCACGTATCGCCACACTTGGCGAAGCCACCATACACTATGGGTTATTTGTATGCTTCATGTGTATTTTTGAAGCAGTGCAATATATGTTTCTAAAGGGGGTGATTTAAACCGTTTGCCTCTAATATATTCTTTTTTATTGCATTCAGACAAGACACTCCATGAGTTATATATCTCCATCTGTGGTGATTTATGGTATTAGTGTTAACCCTCTTTTCAGGTAATGAATTTATTGTCCACCTTTACTACACAGAGAGTGTTTTCTACCTTCTGCATGGTCAAATATTTCTATTTTTTTGTGTATTTTTTCACACTCTGGTATGCTGTTTACATGGACCTAGGGTCATTTTCCCATTGTGGAGTGTTTAGCGGTAGGTGGTATGCTCTATTATGAGCTTTGTGCAATGTGTTTGTGTGTCATATGTTTGACCATTTTTAATGTTTTTAACAATTGTTTCTGCTATCTCCTGCCTAGGGTGATCCCCTGCTTTGTGGCCTATTTCTTTTGTTAATCACTTACTCTGCTATAGGTCAAGGTTGGACACCCTTAATAGTTCGGTAGTGCCCCCAGTTTCTTGTTTCGGCGCTCTAGAACAGGGGGACAGTCTATATGAAGGACCTGTCCTGTTCAGCGTTAAACATATAGAGACGCGTGGATACTGACAACTTACTGCCAGCTTTCCTCACAGATAACGACTGAGCGCCAGGGTTCCCAGTAGGGATACTCGCCAGCCTCATGCTGTTCTTGTGCATGTGCTGTGCAACTGAGGGCAGAAGTCAGTGCACCCGCCGGATTAGGGACCAATGTGTATTTTGCATGTGGTGGGTGACAGCTGTCAAAGAAGCGAGGTAGCTGAGACACAATGGAGAACAGTGGGCACAACTTTACCCATACTGCATGCAGTGTCCAGGATCCAACTTTACAACTACAGGGGCTCCTGTAATAGCGATATACAGTATAGCTGGCATGAAGATGTGAATCAAAGTGTTAGATTCCCCTGGCCACTATTCTAGCAAAGTTCTGCTTCATAAATAGATAAATATGAGTGCTGGAGCAGGGTTTATTTCTCTTCCAAAGTTGGGATTCCCACAAGCAGCTTTTGGTGCAGCACTCAATGCAGGACTTTAGAGTCAGCAATAAATCAATATACAAAAAAAACATTACGGTATGTCCTCTCTTTTGCATCTGCCTGCATTACATATAGAAAAATTGATACTTTATAGAAGAAGCAAATAAAACATATGCAATGCTAATTAATGTAGCAAATATTAGGCTGTAAAGCCTGACTTTAGGCTATTCCTACAGTGAATGTCAACCACAGTGCCCATGAAGGGTGCCTCTTCTAGTACGAGTCTCTCTTAAAAACAGGATCTCTGTCGTACCCTTGCGGCCCTTCACATGGGGTCCATGCGGGGGAATCCGGTGTGTGCTGAGAAGCCAGACGTCTGACGTGCGCACAGAGCCCTGTCACTTGACGCTCCTGGAGCCATTCCGGACTGACCAAGCTTCCAGCTCTTGCCATAAATGGAAGGCTTTTTAATCCCCCTCTTCCCCTCCTGTGTGGATTTAATACCTTGTTTACTGAGTCTCCAGGAGGAGCAGCACCGCGGACAGGAATCATGTGCGCTCCAGCACAACGCAGCCCATATGTAGGATGGCTATCATTCACCCTCCGAGGTGCCTACAGAGAGCTCGTACATGGGAGATGAGACGGCCCAGATATATCACAACCAGGGCGCTCATCCTCCCCACAGTTATTACACTGCATCTCCTCTACCCCAACGTCAGCAGAGCACACGTGCCACATTTGTGACCAGAGATGGCCACCTTGTAAGGAAAAGAATAGCATTTTCTACCGTTTACTCCTTGGTGACTACATTACTAAGTTCACAGTGATAGGATTACGCTGGCATACAATGGGATCCGTGACAGACGGTGCGCTGTGCACCACGCTCTGATCAAGGCTCATTAGTAATATTGGAATAACATATTGTTATGAAGTGTGACTAGTTAGTTAGGAAACCCATAAGCTGCTACACTACACCCAGGGCTTGTGATCCCGATGCCAGACCACAGAACGCCAGCGCTGATAAACTGTGCCCTTCAACTTTATTGGCACTTTTCAATCAAAGTCGGATTTCGCCTGCAGATATCGGCCGACTGTTACGTGTATGCAGGTGCACCGACTCTGCCAAGATGGAAGACTGACCAATATATGGCCATGTTCGCGTTAAAAAAGAGCTGGAATCTGCTCCAATATTTCCAGCTGAATATCCACAGACAGCAACAACTGCACCACGATTATTAAATCTATGATTCATAACGCAAAACCAACAAGATAAGCAGCAGAATAAAGTGCAGCCAGGCTTTACGAGAATCCCCTAAAGTACAAGCTATAAAGGCTGCCCCCGTCTCTGGCCCCTTCAGTAATGTCCCATGATACTCATCTTTCAATCGCAGCAGCACAGAAACAAATAAACATGTTTTGCAGGCGGCTCACACAGTGTCTGATCGCCAGCGATCGCTGAAAATGCCCCGTCAGGGAGGACAGGAGCTGAAATACTGATTTAGTCTCCGCACAGACCAAGATATCAGCTCCAACAAAACTTCCCTTACTGTAGAGAGATCTGTAGAAGCAGCCAGGGCTCAAATACTGACAATCACGCATCTGCCTACAAAGAGACTACTCTGGATCAGAAGCCATGGTGTAGAATACGCCTCCTGTGCACCCCGAGGAGGTACTGCAGTTTGCCTCTGTTCACACCCGCGATTTACAATGCCTATGTTTTGTTTTTTTTCATTCTATGAACAGATATTGAATTCATGTGGAGGAAAGATCCATTACATAACAGATGCGAAAAGACCCTATATAGTATAACAGGGTCCATCTGGTTTCCGCTATCGTATGTGTGTGTACACACAGAATGCGGTTTTGCAGTAGTTTTTAGTGCAAGCAAACTAAAGGGTCAGGCCGTACTGACATCCTGAAATATGGGATGCCGACTGCTTTTACTTTGTGACCTTCGGATTGGGAAATGCCAAGAACATGGGTTATGTAAGCAGGAAAGTTGTATAATCTTGCAGCACCAAACACATGCAATGCAGATTAAGCATCATGGAATGTTTCTTGCGTATAGTTGGAGCCTCCAGAGGGTAATCCATTGTGACAGAACAGCTCCGACGTCTTCTAGCACAGCAGCTGCTGCACAGCATTTGCAACCCCCAGTCACCCTGACATCTACTACACTGTAACATGCTATTAAAGCCAAGAGGAGATCAGACTAAAAGCAACTCCTGTACAAGCAACCAATTATCTCATCTGACCACCCTTAAGGCCGTCTACCTAAAAGTTGCATAACTTTTCTGCATACAGTTATTAGGTTTTATTTACTTACTATTAGAAAACCCCTTTAATAGCTACATAAATAACGCAGCTAGATTGCTGAAAATAAGGAGAAAGAAGGAATGACCTACAGCATATCCGGGCAGTTGTCTGGCTTCTCCAGGAGACCTCCTTCCATGACGAATCGGAGAACCTGCTCATTGGACATGCCGTGGTATGGCTGTTCGGCCAGAGTAGCAATCTCCCATAGCACTACCCCAAATGACCTACATATATCGGAGAGGAAGAAGAGAGAAAGGTCATGAAAAAGAACAAACTACAAGTATATGTCCCAATCCAAGTCATTTTTAATTTTTTTTTTTTAATACTGATTACATGATTTCTCATTAACACAAGCTACAAATTTAAAAAAAAAAAAAAGAAATCACGCCACCAATACTACTAATTACCAGACATCAGAGTGAGTGGTGAAGACACCATCCTTGAGAGACTCTGGGGACATCCAGCGCACGGGAAGGAGACCTTTTCCTCCTTTTCGATAATAATCTGTCTCATAAATGTCTCGGGTCATGCCAAAATCTGGAGGAAAAAATGTATTGATTTAATAGAACAACCAAATTTCCCCAAGATTTAAAGTAGAAATATTGAGCAGAAATAAATCCCAGAGAGCACCAACATATTTAGTAGTGATTAGCCTCTCGCATCATGTGGCGGTCTGCCATGTTCCCCAGGGTCAGCATTTTGCTACTCCATGGGAGTGGGATTCATCCATTCTCCGAACAGGTTGTTGAACTGACATCCAGCTGGGAGAACCAATACCACCCGAGTCCCCTGCTCTAGGCATTCAACTGTACTTGCGGCTGTCAGCCGGCATCTCCGTGGTCAAGGCCACGTGAAGCAGTGCGATACGGTCACTTGATCACACTGATGTCATTGTTTTGCTTCAGAGAAGGTGGTGATAATGGAAAGTTAAGCGCTGCAAAGAGCTGGGGGAAAGAGAGGATGGGGGGGTTCACAATATAAAGAGAGCGGTGAGGAGAGCGCGGCATACCGAGCGGACAGTATGAAGAGGGGGCAGAGTAAGAAAAGGAGGCAGTGTTGGGAGGGGGACAGTGTGTTAGTTATAGCCAACAAGGGCAAACAATATGCCGGTTATAGTAAACAAGTGCAACAGTGTCGTAGTCATAGTTTTTGAGAAGGATGATGTGGTGGCAATATTTTATTAGAGAGGACCATGTGGAGGGCATGTATCATAAGGAGGACAGTATGGGGGAAATTCTGTGCAGAGAGCACAGCGAGGACAATTATTC
Organism: Dendrobates tinctorius; assembly: GCF_039654945.1. Lineage (NCBI taxonomy): Eukaryota > Metazoa > Chordata > Amphibia > Anura > Dendrobatidae > Dendrobates > Dendrobates tinctorius. Next base: position 79,688,406 of record NW_027361690.1, read on the forward strand.
GTTCAGGTAAACAGTGTGGGCAGATATTTCTTTCAGTGACCTTCTTTCTAAGAGCACCATATCAGGCTGCAGAAGGCCAAAGTATAGGGAAGTCTGCAGGAACAAGACACGGATGTAAAAAATCATCATGGAGTCTCGATTGTATATCAGCGCTTCTGTGTATGTATCCTTCGTCTGTGTATATAAATATATTTGTGAATCAATGTTTTTGCTGCTGTATGTAGGGCCCATTGAAAAAGATTTTTTTTCCAGCTATAACCACCCTTCTGCATGTCCAGTGCTGTCCCTCCACTACTGCCCTATTCTTTCCTTACAGGCTGCAGAGATAATATCACAATTACAGCTCATGTGAATACAACAGCCAATCACTGGGATCAGCGAAGTAGTCAGTCCAAAAAACTAAGCCTAGATGGCTAGGAGCATCACTCATGTGAGCTGCATTCATGACGTCATGAAAGACCAGAGCAGCACATTTTCGAGAGACTGTAGCATGCCAAAGTCTAACAGTGTGTAACATACTCACTGTCAGGATTTGGCTCTGCTTGCCGATTCCAGCGATTACGTGACCACTCATACATGATTTCCATACTTACAGTCACGTGCCAACTAGCTTGCCTACTTCTCTCAATGACGCAAGGGCTATAGATAAATTGCATACGAGCGATTACATGATGACTAATCAGACTGCTTAAGCTGTGTATAGGGTATGAAATACAAAACACTTTTGCCCCCAGATGCAGAAAAACCTAGATAGGACAGTTAAACCAAAAGAGCTAGGCAAGTAAGTCTACATCACACACACCCCCCATCAGCCACACCATTAAAACCACCTCGTGCTGTCAAAACAGATGGGCCCACCAAGGCAATGGACTAAGACCTCTGAAGGTGTTCTGTGGTATCAGGCACCAAGACACTAGCAGAAGATGCTGTAAAGGGAATCTGTCAGTAGGATCCACCCTCCTAAGCTGTCTGTATGGGCATGTAGGTCATAGGAATCATAGAATCGTAGAGTTGGAAGGGATCTTCTGGGCCATCAGGTCCAACCCCCTGCTCAAAGCAGGAATCGCTAAATCATCCCAGACAGATGTCTGTCCAGCCTCTGTTTGAAGATTTCTATTGAAGGTGAACTCACCACCTCTCGTGGCAGCCTGTTCCACTCATTGATCACTCTGTGAAAAAGTTTTTTCTAATATCTAATCTGTGTCTCCTCCCATTCAGTTTCATCCCATTGCTTCTAGTCTTTCCTTGTGCAAATGAGAATAAAGATGAACCTTCTACAATGGGACAGCCCTTGAGATATTTGTAGACAGCTATTAAGTCTCCTCTCAGTCTTTTCTTTTGCAAGCTAAACATTCCCAAATCCTGCAACCTTTCCTCATAAGACAGGGTTTGCAGACCGGTCTCCATTCTGGTCGCTCTTTTCTGAACTTGCTCCAGTTTGTTGATGTATTTTTTTAAAATGTGGCGCCCAAAACTAGACACAGTATTCCAGATGAGGTCTGACCAAAGAGGAGTAGAGAGCAATAATGACTTCACGTGATCTAGACTGTATGCTTCTGTTAATACATCCTAGAATTGCATTTGCCTTTTTTGCTGCTGCATCACACTGTTGACTCATATTCAGTCTGTGATCTATTAGTATACCCAAGTCTTTTTTGCATGTGCTGTTGCTTAGCCCTATTCCTCCCATTCTGTATATGCTTTTTTCATTTTTATTGCCCAGATGTAGTACTTTGCATTTTTCCCGGTTAAAAACCATTCTGTTAGTTGCTGCCCACTGCTCCAGTTTATTTATATCTTTTTGAATCCTCCCTCTCTCTTCTCTAGTATTAGCTATCCCTCCTAGCTTTGTGTCATCAGCAAATTTAATCAGTTTACCCTCAATTCCTTCATCTAAATTATTGATAAAGATGTTGAACGGGGGCGTGGCCTAGCACCTGATGTGAGCTGTCGACTTCTGGAGCTCCTCCGTTGAGACTGGCAATTATCCTGACGATAAGACCCCTCTGGAGGCTGGTGAATCTCTGGGCGGTTGAGAGGGGACTCAGGAGGTCGGCCCCGACGGGTGAAGAGGTGCGGAGCTGCAGAGATGGTCAGGAGAAGGCAGCAAGACGCCAAGGCAGGAGCGGGGATCCGCACCCAAGATGGCGCCGACAGCGTGGAGGCGGCTGAGAGAGCGGACGCGGCAAATGCCTCCTATGCAAAGAGGCTAGAAGTGGCGGCCAAGCTGGAAAAATATGCCTGGGTGGAGGGAGCACGGCAAGAGATGGCTGAAGAGAAGGAGGAACAGGCTGGAGAATGGAGGAATGAGCAAGGAGAAGGCTCTGAGGATGATACGGTACAGGGGGGGGCCGGAGGGGGAAGAAGATGGAAGGGGGAATGATGGTGTGGAACAAGAGAATGTGGAGGAGCTGGTTATAGGGGAGCCCACTTTGCGGGACATTTATGAGGTGATCAGATCATGCAAAACTGCGATAACAACGTTAACTCACAGAGTGGATGGAACTATAGCAGAAGTTACTACAATAAAGGCAGACATGGGCAAAATGGATAAGAGAGTGGGAGAGGTGGAGGAGAGAGTGAGTGTGTTGGAAGACCATATCTCTAAAATGCAAAAGGCCCACACTCAGTGTTTGCAAAAATGTGCTGCTCTGATTAATAAGACTGATGATCTGGAGAATCGTTCACGGAGGAACAATGTAAGATTAGTGGGTATCCCTGAGAAGACTGAAGGAAATGACACTACAAAATTTATTGAAAAATGGCTCCAGGACAAGATAGGTGGTGATAACCTGTCTAAGATGTTTGTGGTGGAAAGGGCTCATCGAGTTCCTATGAAACCCCTTCCGATGGGATCCCCCCCTCGTACGGTCCTTGCCAAGATCCTGAACTATAGAGATAGAGATGCCATATTGAGGTGTGCGCGTACGGCTGAAGACATGTGTATTAATGGCCAGAAGATCTCTATTTACCCTGACTATTCGGCTGAGGTACAAAAACAGAGGATGAGCTATGGAGGGGTTAAAAGGAGACAGAGATTTGAAATTGGTGTACTCTACTCTCTTCCCAGCGAAATTGAGAGTTGTAGCACTGGGGACGGTTCATTTTTTTCCAACACCAGAAGACGCCACTAAGTGGCTGGACTTAAATCAGCAGAAGCTCTCGGCTAATAAAGAAAGAGGGAAGTGAAGGGATGAGGCCGGAAGTGAAGAAGTTGCTGCCATATTGCTGCCTTTGGACTTTGAGTTCACGATTTATCGTGGTTTTCGGAGGACTTATTGTCAAAATGTTGTTTTATATGCGGAGGGGCTGGGGAGGTGTTTTAGTAACAGCGGATTAAGGTACTACGGAAGAGGTAGCTAGACGCTGGACTACCTACTCTCTGATAAGAGAGGTGAACGACAACAGCGGATTAGTTATGGGTTACTGTGTTAAAGAATATGGGGGGGGGGGGGGGGGGGGGGAGTTGGGAGGGTAAGGTTGGGGATTGTTGCCGAGAAATGAGACTTACAAAATTGCTGGGAACAGTGTCCTATTTTCAGGGGTCGGGAATTGGTACTTGGGAGGTATCATGGTGAGAGACACAATTAAAGTCGTTAGCTGGAATATAAGAGGACTGTTGGAGGGGAACCGTAGAACGGCAATAATGGAGTATTTGAGAAAACGGGGGCCGGATGTCATCTGTCTCCAAGAGACGCATTTGCTTGCAGAAAAAGTAGATGTGCTAAAAAGAAGGTGGATAGGGAGGTCTTACCATTCTACGTACTCCTCGTATGCTAGGGGGGTATCGGTGTTGATAGGGGCGTCCACGCCCTTTGAAGAAATTGAGTGCCATATAGATAGGGATGGGCAATATGTTCTATTATTCTGTAAACTCTATGGGCAGTCACTGTGTCTTGCGGCTGTTTATTTCCCACCCCCATATTCCGGGAAAAAGGTACAAGAAATATTTGAATTGTATAAAAGGGCTATGGGGTTTCCCATGTTAATCATTGGAGATGTCAATAATGTGATGGATGAAGGGTGGGATAGACATAAGAAAGATTCAAGCAAAGGTATTAAAAAACTGTCGAAGTTTGGGAATTATATGACGGAGATGGGGATGGTGGACCTCTGGAGGGTGAGGAATGAGAGCGTGGTTTGTTACTCCTGATATTCGGCAACTTATGGCTCCCTCTCCAGGATTGACCTGGCACTGGGAAATGATTTAATGACACGTATGATTTGTGGAATTGAATATCTGCCGAGGGTGATTTCAGACCATAGGCCTATAGAGCTCTTGATTAGACGGGTAGATGGGAGGCATAGACGGGGAGTGGGATGGAAATTGCACCCCTTGTGGCTTGAACATATTGATATGGATATCATTAAGAAGGAAATCACAGAGTACTGGCTGTTAAATGAGGGGAGTGTGGAGGGGCGGGTGGTGTGGGACGCAATGAAAGCTTTTTTGAGGGGTATTCTTTTTAGGGAAATTTCTAGATGTAAATCCAAGACTAGGTTGGAAGATAAGGAGATCATAGAGGATTTGGAAAGAGCAGAAAGGGATATGGTGTCGGACCCATCAGAGATAACTAAATGTAGTTTAAAAGAAGCTCAGGAAGCGGTTAATAAGCTATATATAAAAAAGGCGGAGAGAAAAAGAGCTTTTCAGAAAGTACAGTTTTTTGAGGATGGGGAAAGAGTGGGACACTTACTTTCGGTGGTAGCTGCTGCACAGAGGGAATCGGGGTATGTATACAAACTAAGAACGGGAGAGGGGACTGTATTGACGGAAGTAGAGGATATTTTGGGGGAGTTTAAAAGTTTTTATGAGCAGCTGTATACGTCAGGGGTGGGAGATATAATGGGGAATATTGAAAGTTTCCTGGGTAAGGCGAAACTGCCTAGGATTGGGGACGATGATAGGGGAAGGTTGGAGGAACCTATAACAGAGGAGGAGATTAGATCTGCTATTATGTCAATGGCTAATAACAAGGCTCCTGGGGCTGATGGACTACCGGTTGAGATATATAAGAATTTAATGGACATCTCGGTGGCCAAATTAAAAAAAGTTTTTGAGGAGGCGTTAAAGGTGGGAGAGCTGCCGGTCTCCATGAGAGAGGCGATAATAGTGGTCATTTTAAAGGAAGGAAAGGACCCGGAATTGGCGGAATCGTATAGGCCAGTTTCATTGTTGTCGGCGGACGTTAAGATTTTGGCTAAGGTTGTGGCCGGTCGGTTGGCAAGTGTGGTTCAGGGTTTAGTGCATTCAGATCAGTCGGGCTTTATGCCAAATAAGTCTACTGCGATAAATCTACGTAGATTATTCTTGAATTTGCAGGTGCCGTCGGATAATGAAGGGAATAGAATTGTAGTCTCCTTGGATGCGCGTAAGGCATTTGATAGTGTTGAATGGTGCTATCTTTGGGAAGTGTTGAGATCTTTTGGTTTTGGACCAATTTTTGTTTCATGGGTGAAGTTGCTGTATTTTTCTCCGACTGCTAGGGTGAGAGTTAATGGGGAGGTTTCTGGAAGTTTTGGTTTACATAGGGGGACTAGGCAGGGGTGTCCGCTGTCGCCGCTGCTTTTTGCGTTGGCAGTGGAGCCCCTGGCGCAGCCAATCAGGAACTCGACTTTGGTTAAGGGGTTCCGGTATGGTAGGATAGAGGAGAAAATAGCCTTATACGCAGATGATATACTATTATTTTTAGAAAATTCTGGAGAGGCCTTAGAGGGGGTGATGAACATTCTTGGGGCATTTGGGGAAGTTTCGGGTCTAGAGATCAATTGGGCAAAGTCAAATATTTTGCTGGTAGATGAGGGGGGCGGGGAGATTCCGACGACATTGGAGGGTAGTAGATTGCCGGTGGTTCAGCGGTTCAAATATCTGGGAGTTCGGGTGGCCCTTCCTCTTTCGAGTTATATTGATTTAAATCTGTCCCCATTACTGGACAAATTTAGGAAGAAAGTAGGGGCGTGGTGTAGGTTGTGTCTCTCTGTGGTGGGTAGGATAAACCTGGCTAAAATGATTCTTATGCCTCAATTGTTATATATGTTACATAACTCCCCTGTGTGGCTGCCCAGAAGGTGGTTTCGTACCATTAACTCTATATTTCGAGACCTGGTATGGGGGAAAAAACAGCCAAGAATCAGGCTGGAACTCATGCAGAGGCCTAAGGATGGGGGGGGATTGGCTCTTCCGAATCCCTGGATTTATTTTTTGGCAGCACAGGGTCAGCAGTTAAGAGGATGGAGAGAGGAGAAAGGATTGGGTTCGGTTCAAAGGATTATGGTTTGGTTGGTGGGAAGGGACCCATTGGTTCAAGGTTTGGAGGCAGGGAAGTTTGGGAAGCTGGGGGGACCTATCCTACTTTGATGCTAATTCATAGAGTGTGGGAGGCAATTAAAAGGACAAGAGAAGTGGGAGCATTAACAAATCTCTCCCCAATTTGGAACAATGAAGTACTGCCTGAATTTGTTAAAATGGGGGAATTTAAAAATTGGATATCACTAGGTATACTATATGTGGATCAGATACAGGACGAACGGGGGTTATTGTCCTTTGAGATACTGCGGGGGACGGGGGAGGTATGGGTTGCGGGAGAATAGCAGGTTTCAATATGGACAGCTGAGACATGCATATCAGGTGCAGAGTAAAAAGGTTAATATGAAAATATGTAGAGATATTCTGGTGGACTACGTATGTGCGGAGGGGGGAACGAAGGGGGTAGTTTCAAATATTTACAGGGACTTGCTACATACCTTTCTTAATAGATTTCCCATTAAAGCAAAAGAGAAATGGGAGGAAGAGGTGGGAAGGATAGAGGAGGATACATGGGAAGATATCATGGGATATATTCCTCAGTTATCATTAAGTGAACCGGGTAGACTTTCACAATATTATGTACTACACAGAGTATATAGAACTCCGGATAGGCTTTATAGGGCAGGGCTGAGACAGACTTCTGAATGTCCTAGGTGTCGGTCTGAGGGAGCGGGGATTCTGCATATGTTATGGCAATGTGCGAGACTGAATGCATACTGGTTGGAGGTGGGTGAAGCAATTTGGAAATCGTATGGATGTACAATCACATGGGATCCTGTGGTATGCATTTTGGGGTATGTAGAGGAGATCCAAGTTCAAAATCATCATAAACTGGCCATAGCTAGATTATTGTATGTTGCACGTAAATTGATTGCCAGACATTGGTTGAGTGGAGAGCCGCCGACTCTGGGGGAATTTTATAGACAGTCAGATGTAGTTGTTAAAATGGAGAAGGATATTTATAAGAAAAGGAAAAGTGTGAAATCTTTTGAATCACTTTGGAAACCATGGGTGGAGAGAAACTGATTCCGGAGGGATGCTGTTTACATGTGTAAGCAATGGATGCTAATGTCTCATTATTGGCTATTGAGGATTTAAGGGAGGGGGGGTGGAGGGAGGGAACTGGGGGATTGGTTTTATAATGTCTGTAAATATGTCTATGCTCCTATTTGGGCACAAGTGTGTGCAATTTCATTCTGAATCTTATTAATAAAAATTATCTGATTTAAAAAAAAGATGTTGAACAATACAGGGCCCAGGACAGAGCCCTGTGGTACCCCACTTGAGACATTCTTCCAACTGGATGTGCAGCCATTTACGACCACCTCTTTGGGTCTGATCCCTAAGTCAGTTATGAATCCACCTAACAGTTGCCTTGTCCATTCCATACGTAGCCATTTTTTCAATAATAGGAAGCAGAATACAATGATATATTGATATCTGCGATCCAATGTTTTATTCCAGAGAATTACAGGAAAAATATATATCTTTGTAGCGTGTTGGCCAGTAGATAGAAAAATATAAAAATCTGAGAGTCCTCACTGGATAATACTTTTCAATTAGTCAATAAAAGGTAACAAATCACAAGATTTCAAGACTACTCCGGTCACCACATCAAGCTTGCCATCTTTTCAGCCAGCCACTAAACAGGTATCAACCAATGAGGACACAAATTTTTATTTTTTCCAGATAATTTCACATTTTTCTTAATATGTAAATGAGCTGTTAAGATCTATGGTGCCAGACATAGATCTCCCTGCCTCCAGAGCTTATTGCAAATGAAAGGGGACGTTACCAGTGTGAGACAAGCAGATCAGTAGAGCAGACTGTCAGCCATTACTTGTCTCACACTCACACTGGTAACGCCCCCTTTCATTTAAAATAAGCTCTATTCTCAGACACATCTATGTCCTGCCCACAGATCTTAACAGCCGATTTACATGTTAAGAAAATGTGGGTTTCTCTGGAATAAGGCATCGGATGAGGAGAACAATGTATCATTTTATTCACCTGTTACCTGCATACCCATATAGATGGCTTAGGAGGATTGATCCTACTTTAAACACACCAGCTACCCACTTTCCTTCAGAGGATGCAGCCAGCACAAAAGGGGGCGACACCAGCGCAGAGAGTGAGTACCATCTTGGATTCTGATCTCCAGCGTGCACCTCCACACTGATGTGTTCAGCAGCTCACGGGCTGTGGCAAAGCTCAACCATACCCAGACACTATAGTCATCTTGCAAATTTCACACTGGCCACAGAGGCTATTCCTGTTACTTCAGGAAATCCACATATATTATAATACAGCAATAAACAGACTGACCCTATCCTTTGTACTGAAGCATCTAATGAGCATGTGCAAAGGTCAATGTGAAGAGAGAGGGAACAATGCCATCACCTGCTGTGAATGGTGGATCTTGAGTTATCAGCTGTATATAAGGGTGTTACTTGTCATTGTAATTCTGCCTATGATGGCAATGACCCTGCTGAAAATTCTTAAGCAACAAACAATCTTCTATGCACTGTATGTTCTGACTACTTCCTATCATAGCCAGCATTAACTTTCTTCACGAGTGGACCAGAAAGGCTAGCCTTCACTTCCTAATGTGCATCAGTTACCTTTTAGTGTCCATGACCTTGTTGCCCTACCGTGGGTCCACGTTTACTAGGTACTAACCATGGTAAACCAGCAACACCGCATAAGACCTGCTGTTTTTATAGAGGCACTGACTTAAGGCCCCGTCACACAAAGATGCACCAGCGATCCTGAGAACGATACGACCTTGTCAGGATCGCTGGTGTTTCGCTACATGATCGCTGGTGAGCTGCCAAACAGGCAGCTTCACCAGCAATCACGCTGGTGTCTAAGGTAAATATCGGGTTATTAAGCGGCGCGCGTCACTTACAGTCGTTAACCGATGTGTACCTTAGAAACCTGCGTCCTTGCGCCAGGAGCTGCCAGCACGCAGGTTTCTAAGGTACACATCGGGTAACTAAGTGACGCGTGCCGCTTAGTAACCCGATATTTACCTTAGATACCAGCTCCCAGCGCCTGCTTAGAGCGCTGGGAGCCTCGCTGATCGTTGGCTCCCGCTGCCACACACAGCGATGCGCGCTGGCCAGCGGGATAGCAAAGATGAAAAAATGGCCCAGGACAATGCTGCACGATGAGCGATACCTGGCGGGGGGTGGTTGCTGATCCCCGTCACACACAGCGAGATCGCTGGCAAGATCGCTGTGTGTGACGGGGCATTTAGTCTTCTAGCCCGCACGATCCAGCCCTTGTACAAGAGGCTCAGATACCCACGCTTGCCCATTTATCTTGCTTACAACACATCAACTTTAAGAACTGACTGTTCACGTCCTTCCTACTATACATGACCCTAGTAGGTGCCATTATAAAATGTATTGGCTATACCTGTCAGTGGTTTGATGTCATAGCCGATAGTGCACATATATACATCCTTCTTATAAAGCCACATACAGTACAAGTAAATGAGCCAAGTCTAGCACTACATGTGTTTAAGAAACATGGTAATCCGGATTTACCTCCGATTTTGACTGTGAAATCTTCTGACACCATACAGTTTCTGGCTGCTAGGTCTCTGTGAACAAATTTATTTGCATTGAGATATGCCATCCCATCTGCAATCTCCCCTGCCATCTGGATCATCTTTTTCAATGAAGGGGGAGGCTGCCCAGGGTGACTCTGAAAAGAAACACAAGAGTTGGTCAGGTATAAGGCTATGGGCATACATAATGGTCAGGTGTAAGGTTATGAGCATACATAATGGTCAGGTATAAGGCTATGGGCATACATAATGGTCAGGTATAAGGCTATGGGCATAAATAATGGTCAGGTATAAGGCTATGGGCATACATAATGGTAAGGTATAAGGCTATGGGCATACATAATGGTCAGGTATAAGGTTATGGGCATACATAATGGTCAGGTATAAGGTTATGGTCATACATAATGGTCAGGTGTAAGGTTATGGTCATACATAATGGTCAGGTGTAAGGTTATGGTCATACATAATGGTCAGGTGTAAGGTTATGAGCATACATAATGGTCAGGTATAAGGCTATGGGCATACATAATGGTCAGGTATAAGGTTATGGGCATACATAATGGTCAGGTATAAGGTTATGGGCATACATAATGGTCAGGTATAAGGCTATGGGCATAAATAATGGTCAGGTATAAGGCTATGGGCATACATAATGGTCAGGTGTAAGGTTATGAGCATACATAATGGTCAGGTATAAGGTTATGGTCATACATAATGGTCAGGTATAAGGTTATGGTCATACATAATGGTCAGGTGTAAGGCTATGGGCATACATAATGGTCAGGTATAAGGCTATGGGCATACATAATGGTCAGGTATAAGGCTATGGGCATACATAATGGTCAGGTATAAGGCTATGGGCATAAATAATGGTCAGGTATAAGGCTATGGGCATACATAATGGTAAGGTATAAGGCTATGGGCATACATAATGGTCAGGTATAAGGTTATGGGCATACATAATGGTCAGGTATAAGGTTATGGTCATACATAATGGTCAGGTGTAAGGTTATGGTCATACATAATGGTCAGGTGTAAGGTTATGGTCATACATAATGGTCAGGTGTAAGGTTATGAGCATACATAATGGTCAGGTATAAGGCTATGGGCATACATAATGGTCAGGTATAAGGTTATGGGCATACATAATGGTCAGGTATAAGGTTATGGGCATACATAATGGTCAGGTATAAGGCTATGGGCATAAATAATGGTCAGGTATAAGGCTATGGGCATACATAATGGTCAGGTGTAAGGTTATGAGCATACATAATGGTCAGGTATAAGGTTATGGTCATACATAATGGTCAGGTATAAGGTTATGGTCATACATAATGGTCAGGTGTAAGGTTATGGCATACATAATGGTCAGGTGTAAGGTTATGGGCATACATAATGGTCAGGTATAAGGCTATGGGCATAAATAATGGTCAGGTGTAAGGTTATGGTCATACATAATGGTCAGGTGTAAGGTTATGGTCATACATAATGGTCAGGTGTAAGGTTATGAGCATACATAATGGTCAGGTATAAGGCTATGGGCATACATAATGGTCAGGTATAAGGTTATGGGCATACATAATGGTCAGGTATAAGGTTATGGGCATACATAATGGTCAGGTATAAGGCTATGGGCATAAATAATGGTCAGGTATAAGGCTATGGGCATACATAATGGTCAGGTGTAAGGTTATGAGCATACATAATGGTCAGGTATAAGGTTATGGTCATACATAATGGTCAGGTATAAGGTTATGAGCATACATAATGGTCAGGTATAAGGCTATGGGCATACATAATGGTCAGGTATAAGGTTATGGGCATACATAATGGTCAGGTATAAGGTTATGGGCATACATAATGGTCAGGTATAAGGCTATGGGCATAAATAATGGTCAGGTATAAGGCTATGGGCATACATAATGGTCAGGTGTAAGGTTATGAGCATACATAATGGTCAGGTATAAGGTTATGGTCATACATAATGGTCAGGTATAAGGTTATGGTCATACATAATGGTCAGGTGTAAGGTTATGGTCATACATAATGGTCAGGTGTAAGGTTATGAGCATACATAATGGTCAGGTATAAGGCTATGGGCATACATAATGGTCAGGTATAAGGTTATGGGCATACATAATGGTCAGGTATAAGGTTATGGGCATAAATAATGGTCAGGTATAAGGCTATGGGCATACATAATGGTCAGGTGTAAGGTTATGGGCATCCATAATGGTCAGGTGTAAGGTTAAGGGCATACATAATGGTCAGGTGTAAGGTTATGGGCATACATAATGGTCAGGTATAAGGTTATGGGCATATATAATGGTCAGGTATAAGGTTATGGGCATATATAATGGTCAGGTATAACGTAATGAGCATACATAATGGTCAGGTGTAAGGTTATGGGCATACATAATGGTCAGGTGTAAGGTTATGGGCATACATAATGGTCAGGTGTAAGGTTATGGGCATACATAATGGTCAGGTATAAGGTTATGGGCATACATAATGGTCAGGTGTAAGGTTATGGGCATACATAATGGTCAGGTATAAGGTTATGGGCATACATAATGGTCAGGTGTAAGGTTATGGGCATACATAATGGTCAGGTGTAAGGTTATGGGCATACATAATGGTCAGGTATAAGGTTACGGGCATATTTAATTGTCAGGTATAACGTAATGAGCATACATAATGGTCAGGTATAAGGTTATGGGCATATATAATGGTCAGGTATAAGGTTATGGGCATATATAATGGTCAGGTATAACGTAATGAGCATACATAATGGTCAGGTGTAAGGTTATGGGCATACATAATGGTCAGGTGTAAGGTTATGGGCATACATAATGGTCAGGTGTAAGGTTATGGGCATACATAATGGTCAGGTGTAAGGTTATGGGCATACATAATGGTCAGGTGTAAGGTTATGGGCATACATAATGGTCAGGTGTAAGGTTATGGGCATACATAATGGTCAGGTGTAAGGTTATGGGCATACATAATGGTCAGGTGAAAGGTTATGGGCATACATAATGGTCAGGTATAAGGTTATGGGCATACATAATGGTCAGGTATAAGGTTATGAGCATACACAAAGGTCAGGTACAAGGTAATGAGCGGGTCTGTGGATAGAACACAAATAACCACTCATTAGGAAATAAACACGTCTAAATCATTTGTTTTCTTTTTATTAATATAAAAACTTGATTGATTGTCCATGAAGAGTAGAAGTAAAGTAAAGCAATCAGGCTGATAAAATGCAAATCTGCCTCACAACTTTTGGAAGTGAACCATTTTGTGACAGCCATAAACGCCTACAGCCCAGTGCCCGCTCCAGTACCCATCCGATCTATTACATTCGGCCCAGTTATATGGCCTTAGACAGTAACAGTAATAAGGCTTGAAGCATTGTTTAAATGGAGGGAAGCTCATAAATCCACACGTGTACTTTTCAAGGTAGAAGTCAGGGCACATAATATTCTCTCCTGTCTGCCTCCACCAAGTATCACTGTGGAAACACAGTATGCTGGGAGCTAACCTAGACAGATTTGCTTATTACATTGGTACTGCCCTGCAATCTTAAAGTACATGCATCGCCTTATTCCATACATATCCCTATACCTGCATACACATACAGAAAAAAGTGGTAAGGAAGGAGCAAAATTCAGAACAGAACTCTTACTTATCTACCACTTGTAATTAAATCCCTTCTGCACATAATAAACGCATTAAACCTGATGAAACGCAATAATGAGCGCACAAGTAGTCAGCAGGGGGCAATAAAATAATTAATATACCCATATTCACACAGTCCTGTTTTATAGCAGCATGTTCTCTAAACGCATAACATAGGAATTTAGAGCTCTGGTGATGGCGGGGTCACAAACAAATTACAGTTCTTGGAATTTAGAAGGGGCTCCATAGGGCACTGGAATGCAGATATGCGGCCTTACTTCTGCTAATATGGCCCTGTAACCTTCCCGTAATGGTACCTGGCACACAGATGATTTATTGTCTGGGAATAGGTGACAAAGGAATGTGGAGAATGAGCTGGGGGTTAGCGCTAAATGATCGCCCTCCTCTAAATGAGTCTGAAGGGGAAATGATTACATACAGGTCACAGGAACCACAAAGGCTTGAAAGGGTTTCCAGACATGTTTAAAGCATGTCAATTGGATATACTTCACAGGGTAAATCTATAACTTCAGCATTGCTGGGCATATTGGTGTGTCATCTTCAGGCTCAGATTCTAAATTTCCCTATCACTCAAAGATGATTTAATACAAAACCAATTACCCCATCAGCTTGTGGAGTGTAGAGCTCCCTGATACCATCGTGGTCCTCTAATAGGAGCCATCGCCATAACGAGTCACTTCAAAAAATTTCTTGACACCAAAATATTCCACGGTCATCTTTGAGTGATATTATTGAAATATGACAGCGTTTAGGAACCCCAGCCATTCAACGACAAAGTGGATACCACGCAAAGTTAAAGCATGGGGGTCACAGAGGGCGTAAAATACACCAAGGCTCTTGCTCATGCAACAACTGCAGTGTCCCAAACTCCTCAAGCCCGAACATGCGCAAAAAACTATGCGCCAGGAGCTTTACAACATGGATTTACAGGGCCCAGCAACAGCCCTCAAGCACCATGTCAAATGGAGTGGTGTAACGCCACTATTGTACTCTGAAGTTGTAGAAACGAGTTGTGGGGCTTAATGAATCCAGTTTCTCTACCTGGCATCTGATGGACTAGACTGGGTTTGATGTACGCCACAAGAAGGTCACCTGCATGACTGCACAGTGCCAGCTCTTAAGGTTGGTGGAGGAGTGATAATGCTATGGGGTTGTTTTTTTAGGGGTTAGTTTAGGTTCCTTAGTTCCAGTGAAGGGAACTCTTGATACTTTAACATATTAGGACAGTATATGCTTTCAACGTTGTAGAAACAAATTATTCAAGGCCATATTTTTTTTTTTGCACCATCATGGCTGTGTCCACAAAGATGTGGTTTGCAGAGTTTGGTGTGGAACCTGACTGGCCTCAGAGTCCTGACCTCAACCCCATCTAACACCTTTGAGATTAACTAGAACAGAGACAGTGAGTCAGGTCCTCTCATTCAACATCAGAGTTATTCTCTTTTGCTTCCAAAGTTGTACTATTTTCTGACACTAAAGCACTCTGGATGGGGCAAGATGCATTTAATTTCCATTGACGTGTGTGTGCTCACCAGAAGACGGGCACAGGAGGGGTCAGATCAGGTGTCCACCTGACACTTTCGTTATCAACCTACAGAATAGGACCGTGTACTTATATCGATTTACATCTGCTATGAAAAGCCGCTCCCTCCTAAAAGGACCCTGGATTTCATTTCCGTTCTTACAGTCCAGCAGACGCCCCGCTCCCCTTCTTCATCTGCAACAGCTGCTCCCGCCTTTCCTGTTTACTTCCACCTGCATCACTAAATAGCTGTGCTCCAGATGTAACATGCCAGTGACCCCTGAACGTGCTTTCAATCAATCAGGAACGTATCCGCAAGAATAGTTGAAATACACTGGAGAAGAGAGCATTTTTCATCTGGAAGCGTCTTACTCTGGAACAAAATGCCAGGCAGAGCGTGCATCACGATCAGGAGTCATGCACACAACCATCATTTAAGGATCCATAATAGGGCACTTCTTGGAGCTTATGTTCACTATACCTCTATACATTTCTGATTTACAGTGCGGTCACTGTAACTGAGTTATCTCCAGCCTTCTACTGACCTCTGTGTCTGGTCTTAAGGATCTCAAATAGCTTTTGAGGTCTCCTCGAGTCATTAATTCCATGATGACAAGGGTTGGTTGACCTTGAGAAACAACACCCAACAAACGTACCTGAGAAAAAAGTACCAAACATATGGAAAAGTATGAGAATTTAGTGCGGCTCGACAGATCATGTAATAGGCAGAAAAGATGGCATCAACTTACCACATGGTGACAGTTAAATTCCTTCATCACTGAAGCCTCGTTTAGGAACTCGATCCTTTCCCTCATGCTGGCTGCCTCGTTCACAGTTTTTATGGCCACCCTGGTTTCGGCTTCATCTTTGACCACACCTTTCGCAATCCCTTCATAGACCATTCCAAACGATCCTTGCCCCAGCTCGCGGTTCATCGTTATCTTCTCCCGAGGAACCTCCCACTCGTCGGGCACATACACTGAGATAACAAACCACACTGGTAAATCAGATGTCAGTGGACACAGGAGCAGATTACATCTTATTAAAAGTTTGGCTGGGGCCATACGGTCAATCAACCAAACAGATGGCTGTTTGCCACTGCTAATCGCAGCGTAGTTCAAGTGCCATAGGTTCACGATCAAATGGAACCTGCAAAATCACAAAAATTTGGAACCAGTTGGATTGTTTTGCAACTTGCTTCTCGTAGTCACAGTACCATGCGGGTTTCAATGTGACCCCATACCCAGCACTATGACGCCATTTAGCGATCGCAATCTTTAACTGTGTATTTGCGGTCATAGTCGCGGCATAGTCCCAGCCTAATGTTCCCTTCATATATGTCAGAGGAGTAGGTCGGGGCCATAGTTGATGTATGGATCCGACAGAAGCCTCCATTTGTATGCCAATAGCTATGGACTACATTGCTTTAATGTGCCCTCTGCATTGGATATTAAAGTAAATTACAGTAAAAAATTATACGGATGTAGATCAGGTCAGTGACTGCCAAAAGATACAGCTCTAAGAAATGGTGGCCTATGGGCTCGTTGACAACATTACAAGTATACGGCAAGGAATAGTTCACATGTATACCTTGGAAAAAGCCAAAGAGTAGCTGAACAACACCTTTACATAAGTTTATTTTTTTTTTATATGAATGATCCAAAAGTCATCTACATTTCCAGAAGGCACTGTACCACAACCACCTTTGTTACACCACCCTTATAGAAGGTAATCAGATAGGATATGGCGGGTGACCGAGCATTTCTGCGCATTTGCCTTATTTTTGCATATTATATCCCCCCTTTCAAGTCAATGTGGACGTTCACATGAATTCATTTACGGATTGTCAAAAACTGCATATAAAAAATGGCAGCATGCACTACATAGAGCCGTACTCCGGATCACACTGCCCCATTGTAAGACAATAACGGACTTTACTAAGGGTGACTATTTGTATCTCATGCCTTTTTCACAGAATGCTCATGTGAACCCAGGCTTAGGCTTAAGGTAGGCAAGATGAAAAGCCCAGGGACAGAATTGGATACAGAAGCCACAAATGACGTGACAATCCCTAGTGAATCCATAGGTAGACGGCATTCTCTATATACGGCAGGTATCACATGGGCTCAGTGGTTAGCACTGTCGATCTGCATCTCTGGACTCCTGACCTAGCACAACATTTACGGTACATTGATTTTGTATGTTCTCTCTGTGTCTCTGAGCCCTGGAGATTGTGCAGAGAAGACAAACATACAGAAGGGCCACTGAAATACGGCGTCAGTAAGCCTTACTGTATACCAGACGTGAAGATGAGAGTGAGCAAAGCTGGCAATAGGCTGATGCCATTATAAGCAGCCAAACAGTCCATTATTAGGTGGCAGGCCTACTTTAGGGATGTCAGCTGACGTAACGTACCGTTTTCACCATACAAAACGTCTGGAGTCAAAGGAACCTGAGGCAATCAGAAATGTGCTTTCGGAGACGAGGCGGAAGGATAGAAAGTGCCAATTTTGACCCTTCCAAGCCCAGAAGATTTAAGGGGATAGGACAGAGGGAGGAGAGTAAATTCTTTAACAGATTAAAGTGCCCTGAGGCTTAGAGAAACCAAAACCCAGGTGGAAAGTAATTATGGGATAAGGAGGAGAAAAACATTTTTAGAATACATTTGGTGGATAATTAATATACACGTAGACGGCTCCAGGGCCTTGGTACATCTGCTGTGACGTCTGGTTAGAAAAACAGTCCCAGCTCTACAGAAGGGTGGCGGCTCTAACCAACAATGCTATGGATGTGTAGGCCTCTATACAGCTTCATCGGGACACTACATTCTTATCACTTGGCCTCTTCTGCTGATGCCTCTGGGCCTAAGACGTGCACATTATAAAAGTAATACACGCTTCAGGTTAAGTATATAAAACCTAGGGCTTCCAGTCATTCTGGCGCGTACTGAGATGACCACTGGTCTAATGGACGTTTAGTAGATCAGAATAAGGCGTTACACTGATAATGTGGACCAGTCAAGTAAAAAAAAAAAAAAAATGCTATTAACCTGTAAATATGGGGTTAATCTTCAGGTTAATAGTGTCCTCACACCATGAGGCAGTCACACTGAAAGTCCAACGGCTGGGCCGGCTGTCACTGCCAGGGGCGCCGCTGCTCTATGCAGAGAGCATTGACTGAAACCATGTCGGCCCACCCTTTGAGTGAAAGAAAGCCTGCGGAGGGGGGGATAAAGTTTGTTTCCACCTGGCAGGAGGGTTCTCAAGTGCAGCGGCCACACTGTGTCAGAACGCTAGGAACTTGCAGATTAACAGCTTTTTTTTTTTTTTACAAGACAGGTTCCTTTTAGAAAGTGACTAAAATCCATCTGGATTTCTCTTTAGTTTCTTTTATTGGGAATCTGTCAGCAGGTTCTTGCTATGTAATTTGAGAGCAGCATAATTTAGGGCAAGTAGACCCCGATTCCAGCGATGTGTCACTTACTAGGCTGTGTTCTGCAGTTTCAAGAAAATCAGGATCTTATCAGTAGATGATCAATGCAGGACTATGTCTCTGGTGCCTCCTGGTCATCTGCTCTGTGTTATCCCAGCCCCACCACTAATTACGAGCCCTCTGGCAATACAGTGCACACAAAAGCTGCAGATCAGTGGTGTTAGCTGGGTTATAATGGGCTCAGCTTTTAGAGCAGTGCTAGATCTGCAGCAGAGAAAACAGTAATGTTATCACAACTGCTGCAACCAGTATAAGTAATACATTGCTGGAATCAGGGTCTCTGCTCCTACATCTTGGTGCATCAGTAGTGCCACTAATGCAACTTCCCTACCCCATGTAATATTTTTACCAGTTGGTCTTCAGCTGTTCCCGGTGCTGCTCTGGTCCTGATCTGTCATCTTGTGACCAAAATTTCTGACTGTGGATAATTAGGGTTGTTTGGCACATATACAGCTTTGGCAAAAATTAAGCGACCACTGCAAAATTTTCAGTTTGTCTGATTTTTCTCTTTACAGGTATATTTGAGTAAAATGTAAAATTGCTTTTTTATTCTATAAACTACTGACGTCGTCTTCGAATTTCCAAGCAATAAACTTTGTATTTATTTTCAGAAAATGAGAAATGGTCAAAAGAACAAAAAAAATGCAGTGCTTGCAGACCTCAAATAATGCTAAGAAAACAAGTTCATAATCATTTAGAAACAGCAATACTAATGTTTTAACTCAGGAAGAGTTCAGAAATCAATATTTTGTGGAATAACCATGATTTTTAATCACAGCTTTCATGCGTCTTCGCATGCTTTCCACCAGTCTTTCACACTGCTTTTGGGTGACCTTATGCCACTCCTGGTACAAAAATGTAAGCAGTTCTTTGATGGCTTGTGATTATCCATCTTTCTCTTGATTACATTCCAGAGGTTTTCAATGGCGTTCAGGTCTGGAGATTGGGCTGGCCACGACAGGGATTTGATGTGGTGGTCCTTCATCCACATATTGATTGACATAGATGTGTGGCATGGTGCATTGTCCTGCTGGAAAAAACAGTCCTCAGAGCTGGTGAACATTGCCTGAGCAGAAGGAATCAACTGTTTTTCCAGGATAACCTTGTATGTGGCTTGATTCATACGTCCTTCGCAAAGATTAACCTGCCCAATTCCAGCCTTGCTGAAGCATCTCCAGATCATCACCGATCCTCAACCAAATTTCACAGTGGGTGCAAGACACTGTGGCTTGTACGCCTCTCCAGGTCTTCATCTAACCATTAAATGACCAGATGTTGGGCAAAGCTGAAAATTAGACTCATCAGAGAAGATTAACTTACTCAAGTCCTCTATGGTCCAATCCTTAAGATCTTTGGAAAACTTCAGCCTGGCTCTCCTTTGCTTCTAATTGATGAAAGACTTTTTTCTAGCTTTACATGACTTAAGCCCTGCCTCTAGAAGCCTGTTACGAACTGTTCTTGCTGTGCACTTCACCCCAGCTGCCATTTGCCATTCCTTTTGTCGGTCACTTGATGTCATCCTGCGGTTGCTGAGTGACATTCAAATAAGATGACGGTCATCCCGGTCAGTGGAGAGTCATTTTCACCCTCTGCCGGTCTGTAGTTTTGTTGTCCCCAATGTCTGCTGCTTGAACTTGTTGTAATGGACTGCCGTCTTAGAAATTTTAAGGATGGAGGCAACATGACGCTCACTGTATCCCTCTGCTAGTAAAGCCAGAATTGAGCCCTTCTTTTCCTCACTCAAGTCTTTTCAACTTCTTTGGCATGGTTAAAAGTTATTTTTTCATTTCCATTACTTTTGGGATATTACTAGCACTTGTTTTGCCATCCAGCTTGTCATATTGCAAGAGGATTGTGAACACCACAGCAGGGTTTTTTATACTTTCCTTCAATAAATAAGATTTGGTTCAGGTGACCACCTAATCAGAAGCACATTAAGTAGTATGAGGTGCACTCTGGTTGGAATTCAACTGACACTGGGATGGAATGGCTGTCAGACATGTAGAGAAGCTGATTTTTATAAAACTGTGCAGTGGTCTTTTAATTTTTGCCATAGCTGTAGATTTATATTGCCTCAGCTCCTTTGTTTTGGACTAATGACGGAAATGCCAAGGCTTTGTTTTATTAACTGAGCACGTTCTAGTGCGAGATGTCCTCCTCCCTTCACCTTGGAGGTTCACCAACACTAAGCAGTTGTAGACGGCAGTATCAACAGGACGTTCAAGTTCATGACCTCAGTCATTCACCCAGAATAGTCTGTACCTGCTATGTAGAGTGGTGACTGCTACAGAGCATGAGCTTAGGTGGTCTTCCAAGGGCGAGAGATTGGGTATTTTTTAAGGAATAACAGCACCTGAGCTCTACATCCGTTGATCCGTAGGTCTTTTCCTGGACTTTGTAGTGGGCATCTATGTCCCTCAGGAACAGAGGTCATGAACTAGAACATCCTGTAGATACTACAGTCTACAACTGCTAAATATTTTAGTGTTGGTGAACCTCCAAGATGAAGGGAGGACGACGTCTCGCGCTAGAACGTGCTCAGCTAATAAAACAAAGCCTTGGCATTTCCTCTCCATTATTAGTCCAAAACAAAGGAGCTGACTCAATGTATATCTGTATGTGCCACACGCTGTAATCAGGCTGTACACAAAGCATTATTCTGATGTGGAACGTGTAGCGGAGGTTAGTGCCTGCCTCCATCATGGGTAAAATAAGGTCCGATACTACTTACTTTCTGCTGCACTGAAGTACTCCGGGTTCACAGAGGCATATAACACTCCATTTCCCAATCGTTCACTATTCCTGCAGGGAAGAAACAAAGCATGAAGGAAATAAAGGTTTGTCTAAAGCATTTTTGCAGGTAGAGTTTCCATAAAAACATTGAAAAGTGTGGCTTCTACAGCCTCTATTTATCACAGTACAGGACGGTGAATCAGTCAGTGAGCTGTGCTTACTGCATGTAGCGCTTCTCTCTGTCCTCTCCTGTGTGACATTCTAAGCTGATTTACTGGTATAGAGAGGGTAGAAGGACAGGGAAATCTTTATTCATATGGATCCCATAAATAACTGGTCTGCTTTGCCCTCAACTAGTAGTTTAGAGATTACAGAGGGGCTCATAGCCATCAGTCCAATCACTCATGTATCTGGCAAACATGATTGCTCCATAATTTTGAGTCAAGATACTGAGGGACGAAGAATTAATGATTACTATGAGTAAAATAAGGACTTTCACATATAATTGTATACAGAAAAGAAAAAACTATATAAAATGAGGAGTCTCTACATCTTCCAAACTCCCCATAATACAAAGAAAAACAGACGCACATCTTCCAGAGAGACATCATGACATTTGGCTATCGGTGACACTTGCTTTCATGATGGCACTGGTTTATTTCTACACTTTGATCTCGACAGAGAAAATCACCCAAGATTTGTACATCACGGCATCATCACACAGCACCGAGGCAGGTCCAGACATCATCCGCTCCTCAGACAGAACAAAGGCTGCCTTACAGGATAATCACATGCAAACGTCACTTATCAGAAAAACAGAAACCGCTCCTTCCCTCTCTCCAGGACGAGCCGTAATCGCAGCGTGATGCAAAAAGGCACGAAAAACAAAATAATCCCCCAAACCTGATCATTAAAACTAGTGTTTAATTTAAAGTGTGGCAGCGTTTTCCACATCGGGCTGCAGACGTGGACAGGCAGAAACCGGTGAGAGAATTTATCAGGTAAGACATTTTATACAGGGTCTCACATACAGAAACTAAATTTAATACAGGGAAGTTTCAGACGTACCAGCCAATAGGGGCACCACTTTAGATTTTTTTCAGAGCGCGTTTCAAAATGAAATAAGTGATCGGATTGGTCGAACGCCTTGGTATATATGAAAAAACCAGGAGGGAAAGAATTAAGAAAACAGTTTTAAGAAAAAACTGTCATTGATAAAATATTCCATGTGGGATATTTATCCATTGTCAGCAGCACGTCCTCTCAAGCAACAGCATGTCTTTGTGTGTATTTTGTTTTTTATTCTAACAGTTACAATTGACCTGATATATTATATATATATTATATATACATACACCACCATGGAATCAATCAATCAATATATACATGCACACATTACAATAAATATATTAGTGTGTATATGTGTGTGCATATAAATATGTGTATGTGCATGTGAACATGTTTTATGTGTGTGTATATATGTATGTATGTGGGCACATATATGTGTGTGTGTGTGTTCATATACAATATATATATATATATAATATAGAGACATACATACATACACACACAGTACACAAAAACACACATACATACACACACACACTCATATGCGTGCATATCCCTTGATGCGAGTTTAAAAATAGGATTCAGACGTGCCCCTGAGGGAGCCAGTCATCCCAATGAGCTGAACGGAGTTCAAATGGACTTGATTTGTTCTCCTTTGTGGTATCATGCATTTCAGAGCGCCACAGGAACATTGTAAACTCTGCTTGTATCACTCTGAAAACACTGACTTCCCCACAGAAGAACACAGTCTATTGGAACTATTGGTTCACTTTAGTGACTGGCTCCCTCAGGGGTTTCCCTCAATCCCTGAAAAATGGCATTCAGATGGATACTCCACATGGAGGCCATCAAACCTCTGCCTCCTTCAGCCTTACCTCTTTTTTGTAATGTAGCAGGCGATGAGACAGATTGTCACAAGCAAAAACACTGCGGTGACGGGAAGGATCACAGCCAGGTGCAAGAAATTGTCATTTTGTATATCTGCACAATAATAAGAAAGTACTGTCACCAACAGGAAGAACTGGAAAGGATGAAGAATGGTTTACATTCCATATAACAAAGTAAGTCCCGGCTGGGGAAAAGGATGAATGTGGGGAGTGTATGCAGATCTAGGGACTGGTCACTATAAAATAGATGTAATATTCCTGACCATGAAGTGACCGGCCCATATAATGTAGCAAGAGAGCGGACCCCAATGCCAAGTCCTCACAGTGCGTTGCCTCATGTACCTTTTAAGGCCAAAAAGCTGCATTTTACCAACAGAGGAGGAGTGAAGCCTACCTTCATACTTTTACTAATTGGGATTCATTTCCGCACCTAAGTGCAGCATGCTGTGCAGACAAGAGTGTCTACTGCTGTGGCTTTTAGGGGAAGACATAATTGCTTGTTGTGTTAGAACTTGTGGAGCAGATATTGTTTTTGGCAGATTAAGAGGTACAAGTGGTGAGGACTATGCCACAGACCGTCTGTCGGGAATGCGGTGACCTGTTTTTTTTTTTTAAATGATGTATAGGATTAAAAAAAAAAAAAAAAAATGGTGCACCTCTGATCTTCTATGTGCTGCATATGTGCTACTCACCTCTATCCTTCACATAGAAGGAAACCACCTCTGTCCAGGAACCATTTCCAGAGAGCGATATGGCCCGCACCTGTGCCGTATAGTTGCCGGCATTTAGTCTGGTAATTTTGGCACCTCCCATCTTGTTGTAGTCATGTCTGGAGACACATTCAAGACCAGGAGGCTGCAGTAGAGAAGAGTCATGAGTAATTGTGGTCATTCAAATCAGGAAAAGTAAGGAAAAAAAGGCCTGAAAGACTAAAGCTGAAGGTAGAATTCTGATATAAAGAAGAAGGTCTTGTGCGCCCTCCTTTCCTTCATTCATGGCTACAGACAAGACAACCGCTGACCCAGCAGACGAAGTATTACATAAACCAGCTTATACATCAACGTAAAACTGTGATATGTTGACAAAAGATACATGGTAGGGTTATCGAAAATTGGTTGGTCATGCTAGTCACAGCATGAGAATCCATTACAATCTCATTCAAACACGGATTACATGCTACACAGCTACAGGCCAAAGTACAAGAGGGCCCTGGAGAAAAAGGACTTCTATTCAGGCTGGGAGGTCTCGGATGACATCTCTTGGTCTACCATTAGAATTATATGCATCTTACCTCCCCTTGCAGTTTGTAATCAATCTCATACATCAGGACCAGTCCATTGGGATTAGGGGGCTCCGGCCACTTCAGGACAATTGCATTTTCGTCGTATTCTTCAGAGATGACGGGCCCAGGTATGTTGTCAGCACCAACTACATCACAAAGGCAAGATCAGTGCATGTACATATAGTCATCATCACTTGCCCTAATCTTTTTTAAATTTTACGTATTTCTACTTTACACTGGAATCAGGGGGAGGAAAACAAAACGGATCAGCCAAAAGGGAGTCGAGTTAACGTCGCTCTTACACCTTAGACTATCAAGATATCGACAGGTTTGGCCAACATTCTAATGTTTATGGGAGACCCTGACAGATAACTGGTGAGATAGTTAACAATATGACGTGTTTGATTCATACAGCCAATAGTTTTGCTCTTTAGAGATAAGCCACCGCCAGAAGATGTCTGGCAGCGACTCTTTCAGAGAACAGAGGAGTACTCAGCAGAGCGAGTACTCCTGTATATGGGCGAATCAGGAGAGATAGCAATTGGTCAGACGACAATCGGCCAAACCATTGTTCAACCGATAGATGTCTGAATGTATGAGGGGCTTTAGGAAGAACCCACAGAAATTAGACTGTTGGACAATATCGATAATTTTATTGTAATGTGTATGGAGGCTTTAAGGCATTGCCAGACCTCTGTCAGTGGCTAATTTAGCAGAACAAAGATTCTTTTACCCTAATATAAATTGTCAAGGGAGAAAAAAGAAGCCCACATGCACATTAGAGGGGTAGCTGATCGCACAGGAATCGATGGGCTCAGCCAAATTAATTCTGATGCGAATGGGGGTCTTTACTATGGAAAAAAAATAAAGCTTAAACCATTACCGCTGTGATAAATCATGTATAAATGTGTACAAAGCATAAATGTGTACAATCCTGCTCAACCCAAGTGACCATCAGGATCACAGGCCAAGGCCGGACAATAATGCTGGGTAACTTATTAGTGGCATCCATTGGGCCATTACTCAGATTTTAGCGTAATTATAAAATATCCAGTCATTTCTGGTGACTTATTAATAAATGTAAGAAAGGAACTAATAACTAACACAGAAGGAAGTGGTCTAACCAGATAATTACAGAAATAAGCCTGGAAAGATCAGAAACGTAAAATGACATGGCATTCGAATTAAGCGAAAATGTGAACAAATGAAGGGAGAATTCCGATGTTTTACCAACGCCAATAGAAACAATTTGCGCCGAGTTTGTCAGTGCGTGGGGTTTCCTTAGGGTGCTCCTGGTTTGTCCGGGACACTGGTTAATTCTTAATTCATTCCAGTGTGTTTGTGTATGGCAGGGAAATCAGGTTGTGGACAGGACTGCTGTGAATGACGACAATGTGTACAGCACTGTGAAATAGGTTGGTGCTATACAAACAATGGAAAGAATTGCCAAATGCAAGAACGTCATAACTGTTTGCAGACATTTATTCTAGTGTGAAGAGCGATCTACATTTTAGCATTTTCCGAGTACTAACCTGCAGGCATAGTTCTGGCAAACACAAAGTTGGAAGCGCTGCAGCCAAGTCTTTCTGCCTCGTGGTTGCAGCTGTGGATGTCGATACGGTACAGGGTAAAGGGCATCAGGTTTGAGATAACAGTTCTGTGGTATCTGTGGTCCACCTTTGTCTCAAAGAACGGATACTCCATCTCCTTTGGCTCAGAGTCTGATGTGTTAGACAAGTCTTGAGTGGTGGCATTTCGGCCATAGGCAGCCAATGTTGCATTACCAACAGCAAACAGGTCACGGCGTCTGCGATCAGGCCTACAAACATTAAAGGGGAAATATATGAATCAGGAGGCCATCGTCCATTACCACTAATGGACGCTTTTTTAAACTATTTTCTTGCTGACTGTTGCTAATCAAGATAGAAACAGACTTTGTTTCACAATAGAGGAAAGATCAAGGAAAGGGATCTATAGAATGACCTAGGTGGCCATGGGATAATAAAACCAGAGATCTTTAAGGGTAAGAAATGTTTGTGGGTGTTTCATATCTGAATGGAATTTTTAAAAATGCAGTAATAAGCGCAGTTAGATGAATGGAGGAACATCTACGATCACGGAAACTTTCCACAAGAACACCTGCCACAGGTGAACATGCGGTAAGTGCCCAGATGTGACCACTCAACAACCACAGGTCCAAGAGGCATCGACTGGATGCATAATGTCCTCCAGTTACCGCACACCAAGTTGGTGCAAGAGCTGGAGAACAAAAACGGCCGGTGTTGATGTAATGAGTAATTTGACATTTCTTGGACACATTCATGGTGTGTACACATCAGGTACACAGAGACCATAGTGAAATGTGGCCAGGAGGTACAGCCAGCTCCTGCGCTGCTTACAAAAGGAGGGCAAATGAGGCTGCATTGTCTTCTACATCCGCAGGCAAGCCATGGCACGACGAAGTCACGACACCCACCACACACATTCATCACACTGCCGTGTAGGTTTTACACATGCCTCAAAACACACAAGGACCCCTCCCCGAAATGGAGTAGGAAATGTGATCCGGTATTAGCAGACACTGTGTCGAGTGATGCATTAACTTTGTCTGGGTTTTAGAAAGGTTCACTCACTGCTTCCAAACACCGTGCCCCCAGCTGCCATTCACAGGCTGGATTTTAAGGGTCACGCTGAACATAACAAGGTATCATGTTAAAAGCATTCTGAGAATGTGACCAATTTTGTTTTAAAAAAGCTCCACCTTGGTAAAAATGGTAGCGGAAACCCTTTGTGGCAAGGACACGAATGTATCAGGTTATACAGATGTAAATGCTGCGTGTGCAAACCAATTACTTGTCCTCGCTAGAAAATGCATATATTCATAGTAATGGAAAATTAGTCAACGCTTCAGTATTACTTTCTGCATCAATTTCTCATGGTTTCTCAATTTCTGATTACACAGGAACCTTCATTGATTACTTTCATGGAATAATCATGTGAATTATGTGATACTCTGATACCTGGACGCTTACTAGGATCAGTCCACCACGTGGCTAAGGCCGATTGTTATCTCTGGCCGGAAGTATAAAAAAAACACATGGATTTTTGTGATAACTCACCATAAAATCCTTTTCTCCAAGACGCTCATTGGGGGACACAGATACTGTGGGTGTATGCTTCTGCCGCTAGGAGGCTGACACTAAGTGAAAAAAAGCGGTTAGCTCCTCCTACATCGTATACACCCTCGCCCCTATTTGGTGCCAAAGCAGTAGGAGGACAACAAAATCAGCCTTAATACAGGTACAACATATCCAGAAAAGGACCACCCTTATATCATATAAATAAATGCGTTTTAACCAAACAGAAACAGAACCAACTGGCTAATAGGGTGGGTGCTGTGTCCCCCAATGAAATGAGGACACGACTTTCAGCAGAAAAGGAGGGGCTGGTCTGAGGACCACCTTATCCTTATGGAAAGTGAGGAACGGAGCTCGGCAGGATGGAAGCCCGCCTGATGGAAGTGATGGCCACTAGGAACACCACTTTCCAGGAAAGGTACCTCAAAGAGATATCCTGAAGCGGTTCAAAATGGAGCTTCCTGCAGAACACTTAGGACCATGTTAAGGTCCCAGGCGTCCATAGACGCCTTATAGGGAGGTACCAAGTGGGAGACTCCCTGAATGAAAAGTCTTCACCTGCAAATTGGTAGCAGTTCTGCGCTGGAACAGGATGGATAAGGCCGATGTTTGTCTCCTGAGGGAACCTGGGGCTAAGCCCGAGTCCAATGCTCTACCGATTGAGCTATCCGGGCTCTCTAAGCCCAAGTGGAGAAAAGCCAAGATGTTGGGGATCGAGAATCCCAGCGGGGAAACACCGCGGCGTCGGCACCAAGCAAGGAAGACCTTCCAGGTGTGGTGGTAAATTCGTGCTGAAGCAGGATTCTGGGCGTCAATCACTGTAGCGACCACCTCGCTCCCGAACCCTGCCTGGGTTAGAATCCAAGATTCAACATCCATGCCATCAAACACAGGGTCCCTGAGTTCGGGTGGCAAATCGGCCCTTGAGACAGTAGATCTGGCCGCTCTGGCAGGCGCCAAGGAACGTCGGCGAGCAGCTGCAAAACTGGTTCCATGGCAGAACCCACGCGTCCACCACGAATGCCTGCGGGTCCCTGGCCTGAGCGACATATGTGGGCACCTTGGCATTCACTCTGGAAGCCATCAGGTTCACATATGGAGCTTCCCACAGTTGACAAATCTGCTGAAAAACTTCGGGATGTAGAGACCACTCTCCGGATACAAGACCCTGCCGGCTGAGAAAGTCTGCCGCCCAATTTTCCACGCCCGGAATGTGGACAGCCGAAATCACCGAGTGGTTTGCTTCGGCACAATGAAGAACGAGCTCCACCCCGCGCATGGTTGCTCTGCTGCGGGTGCCCCCTTGATGATTTATGTAAGCCACCGCCGTGGCGTTGTCCGATTGAATCCAGATGGGGCGGCCTGCTAGAAAGTGAAGAAACTTCTGCAGAGCCAGCCGATTTGCTCGTATCTCCAATAAGTTGATCGGCAGGCGTGCCTCCTGTGGCGACCACCGTTCCTGGGCTGTGTGGTGGCGAAAACACCGCTCCCCCACCGAGGAGACTGGCGTCGGTTGTCATTACCAACCAATGATCTGTGGGGAAAGGTTTCCCCTGGGCCAGAGAGGAACTGGTTATCCACCATCCGAGCGACTGCCTGACTTGAGAGGATAGTCGGCACCGCCGATCGCACGTGAAAGGATTCTTGTCCCAGGCTGACGAGGGCGTGCTGCAGGGGGTGAAGGTGGAAGTGGGCGACAGGTATCGCTTCCATTGCTGCCACCATTTTCCCTAGAATCCTCATCCTGGATCGGTTGGTATGAGGGACTGGTTGGCGAAGTGTCCGGACTCCTTGCCGGAGAGCTAGCGCCTTTTCCTGAGGGAGAATTACCAACCCACGGCAAGTGTCGAAGATCATTCCTAGGAAGGAGATCCTCTGAGCTGGCACAAGGGATGACTTCTTTGCATTGCCAACATCCTAAGCGGGCAAGAGTATCTAGTGTGATGTTGACCTTTTCCTCGCATGCCCATATTGACGGGCCCTTGACCAAGAGGTCGTCCAGATAAGGCAAGACGACTATGCCTCGAGAATGCAGTGTGGCCATGACAATTGCCATAACCTTTGTGAACACCCTGGGAGCCGTGGCTAGCCCTAAGGATAGCGCTTTGAACTGAAAATGTTGATCGCAGATGGTGAACCTCTGATGAGGAGGAAAAATGGGAATAAGCGTCCTGGATGCCTATTAAGGCCTAGTATTCTCACTGCTCCATGGCCAATATGCTGTTCCTGATGAATTTGTTCAGAAGCTACAGGTCCAAAACAGGCCTGACAGACCTGTCCTTTTTGGGACCCGCAAAAAAGGTTAGACTAAAACCCATGAGCTCTTTCGTGTTTCGGCACTGGAACAATGACTCCGTTGTACTGGAGCGATTTGATGGCTCCCAATACAGCCCTTGCCTGGGTATCCCTTGGGAGCCGGGAAAGAAAAAACAGTCTTGGAGCATATCTGACAACTCCTATCTTGTAACCTGAGGCCACCAATTCCTTTCCTCAAGCGTCGTGAGCGACATTGACCCAGACGTGGTGAAACCTGAGCAGGTGGCCACCCACCTTGCTGGTGTCGTCTGGTAAAGGCCTCGAGTCATCTGGCTGACGATCTTTGGGATCTGGATCCCCTCGATCTGGGCTGCTAAGTATGCATTCTCCCCCAAATGGGTTGGCTCTATATGAGACTTGCCGCTCCCTATCGTGGTTGGGGCGGCCTGAGGTGGTGGAATTGGCCGCTGTAGTCCACCCGGGGTTGCGACAGGCCTGAAACGTGCCTGAAAACGGGTGACGAAAAAGCGTTTTGACCTTTTGCTGAGGGAGAAACCCGCTCTTTCCTCCTGTGGAGTCAGAGATAAGTTGATCCCACTTCTCCCCAAATAGGTGGCTGCACTGATAAAGCAGGGAATTCAAGGACTTCTTAGAAGTAGAATCGGCTCGCCATGTCCTTCACCATAGGACTCTTCTGTAGAAATTGCATTAGGGGCAGCAAGTGCCGAGCAATTGTCCGCATCCAAAGACGCATTGATTACATACAGTAGTCTCTGGCCATCGCCATCTGACCCGCGACCTCCGAAATCTCTGCAGGTAGATCCTGCTCCTGTGCGACCTGGTTTAATGTTTCTGACCATGATATCATAGCCTTGGCTACCCAAGTTGCCGTGAATGAGGGAGCGAGCGCTGACCCTGACGCCTCATATACTGAGCGAGTTAAGCTCTCTATAAGGCAATCCGTGGGATCCTTAATTGAGGAAGCACCAGGGGCGGATAGCACGGTCTTAGTGGCTAGGCGCGAAACCGGAGGATCCACCATCGGGGATTCCATCCATTTTTTACGGAGGTTCACAGCAAACGGATACCTTGTTTCGAATGAAGCTGGAGTATCCAGGTCAATGGGCTCGTTTGAGTCAAATTCTGAGGTCTGCTCGCTATCAACCACTGGTGACAGGGAGCGAGAAGCAGAACTTACGGATGCCAAGGCACCGGATGGACTGGGTGACGCCGTGTGGATTCGTTTCCCTCGGGTCTGCCTGGAGTGAGAGCGGCCCCTGCAGGCAGGAGGCTCTTGTGAGGTGGAGGTCCCCTCTAAGGCCGGCGAGCCACTGTCCCTGCCCCCACCCGAGGCCTGAAGGGACTCAATTGCATGAACTGAGACAGTGATAGGGCCCACTCTGGGGGCTTGGAACATTGGCCGCAGTCGCAGTGGAGGACGGACACTGAGGTTCTGCTAGGCGTCGGGTTCCAGGCGCTGCACAGCGGGAATCCCGAGCCTTGTCCTCTGCGGTCTGCCCACACCAGCATTGTGGGTTCGGTCGCAGGGGAGGACTCCTGGGCGCGTTCAGAGTCACAGGTTTCACATAATTTTTTACTCTGCACTCGTGGAAAACTGGCCCCACAGGAAATGAATGCGGCATAAAGGAACGTGTTCCTTTTCCCTTTTCTGGTCATATTTGCCAGGCTCAATAACCCCCTCTGCTTTCTATAAGAGGGTTGAAGGAAGGGAGGAGGAAACAAACCCCCTTTTATCGCATGTAGCGCGGCTGCAGGGTCGGGGTCGCACTTACCCTGATCCTGTGTCCCCACATGCTCCTGCCGCTGCCTCTGCGCTCTCCTGCGCTCCTTTCTCCCCTGAGTAGGCCGAAACGTCCTCTCTCGGTCGTGGCCTACCCTGTAATGAGACCGGGGGCTCAATTTGTTCGCGTCCGCCCTAGCTACGGGGGGGGAGCGCCGGAAATGACATCACGCCGAGGGCGGGGCTTCAGCCGTGACTAGGCCGTGGGCTAAATTTCTACCCCTGCCCGCCCGCCTGCACGCTGGCGGCCCCGCAACCATGGCGATCCCGCTGGCCCTTCTCTGAGCCGCTCCATGGACAGACATCCGCGCTGGCGGCCCCCTGCCTGGGGGGGTAGGAGGGAGGAAAGGAAATGCTGGACCAGGTGAGCACCACCTTCCGCCTGGAGCCTTCTCAATGGAGCTCCCGAAACGCTGCCGCAGGGCCCCCCCAGTCCTCCATACCTGCGATAACCTCTGCTACAGATCCAGCGCACCAGGTAGAGGGGATGGGGTAATTTTCTGGATAGTGCAGGCACCCTAACTCCGTCCCCCCTGCAAGGGCGAGAAGGGGGACCGTCCGCCGCCATGCAGCACCGCCGTCTAGCGTTGGTGAAGCAGTGGGGGCCGCACAGACTAGTCTTGTGCCTCTGTGCAAGCCCATGGTTTCAATACAACAGGGCTAAGTCCGGCATTACGTCCCACGTCGCGGGAGAGGATACGTGGAGGGATACTCGCACGTGCTCGCCCGTTGATGGTTTGGGGAAATCGGATCCTTTCAATAGGATGCGTTGCCCGTCTTATCTTCATAAAATAACAAACAAAAAAATAGAAGTCTGGGGAAAAAGACCCAGATATGTCCCACGGTGCGGGAAAGGATACACGGAGACTATACTCAACGTGTGCTCGCCCGTTGATGGTTTGGGGAAATCGCACCCTTTCAGTAGGATCCATTGCCCCTGTCTCATCTTCATAGTAAAAATAAAATAAAAAAAGACAAAGAAAAAGTCTGGAGCAAAACCAGACGTGTGTGCCTCCATGGACACTAAGCAAAAAAATGAGTTCCGCCCGCAATAGGGGCGAGGGTGTATACGACGGAGGAGGAGCTAACCTCTTTTTTTCACTTAGTGTCAGCCTCCTAGCGGCAGAAGCATACACCCACAGCATCTGTGTCCCCCAATGAGGCGAAGGAGAAATAAGAAATTAAAGAAGGTTCTCATTGCATGAAAGCAAACAGAGATCTCTATAAGAAATGAACACAAAGTATACTGACAAAAAGAACGTATCATAGGTATCGAGGCCATATAGTATGTCATGGTCACCGTCAGATGTGCAATGCGTTCTGTCAATGATGGCCATATATCCTGTCACTTCATTCACCTGGCCACATTTCTTTCCAATGAGTATATATAATATAGCACAATACAGCCAGGACGCGCCATACTACAGCTCACTGGACCAAGAAGTTCCGATTCAATATGATCTCTGTTATACGGGATTACTTCAAGTGCAAAAAAAGGTGAACAAAAAAGAAAAAAAAAAGAGGGGGGGGGGATGTTATCTTGTAGATGAACAATAGGAATCAGGGGCTTGTTGTTTTTCCACCATATCCTTCAGACAAGGTTTTTCTCTCTGGGCTGCCTGGACTTGTCAGGTAGGATTACACACAATCCCACTTCACGTTCCTCCTCCAGCAGTCCCGCACTTCTATCCTCTTGTGGAATATTATTCCGCCAGTTTTAAGGCCATCATGGCGAATATCTGGGTTTAGCGTCCACAGAAGTCCTTTCCTAGGGGACTGTTAATCTACAGTTGTGGCCAAAAGTATTGACACCCCTGCAATTTTGTCAGATAATACTCAGTTTCTTCCTGAAAATGATTGCAATCACAAATTCTTTGGTATTATTATCTTCATTTAATTTGTCTTAAATGAAAAAACACAAAAGAGAATGAAGCAAAAAGCAAAACATTGATCATTTCACACAAAACTCCAAAAATGGGCCAGACAAAAGTATTGGCACCCTCAGCCTAATACTTGGTTGCACAACCTTTAGCCAAAATAACTGCGACCAACCGCTTCCGGTAACCAACAATGAGTTTCTTACAATACTCTGCTGGAATTTTAGACCATTCTTCTTTGGCAAACTGCTCTAGGTCCCTGATATTAGAAGGGTGCCTTCTCCAAACTGCCATTTTTAGTTCTCTCTACAGGTGTTCTATGGGATTCAGGTCTGTACTCATTGCTGGCCACCTTAGAAGTCTCCAGTGCTTTCACTCAAACCATTTTCTAGTGCTTTTTGAAGTGTGTTTTGGGTCATTGTCCTGCTGGAAGACCCATGACCTCTGAGGGAGACCCAGCTTTCTCACACTGGGCCCTACATTATGCTGCAAAATTTGTTGGTAGTCTTCAGACTTCAAAATGCCATGCACACGGTCAAGCAGTCCAGTGCCAGAGGCAGCAAAGCAACCCCAAAACATCAGGGAACCTCCGCCATGTTTGACTGTAGGGACAGTGTTTTTTTTTTCTTTGAATGCCTCTTTTTTCTCCTGTAAACTCTATGTTGATGCCTTTGCCCAAAAAGCTCTACTTTTGTCTCATCTGACCAGAGAACATTCTTCCAAAACGTTTTAGGCTTTTTCAGGTAAGTTTTGGCAAACTCCAGCCTGGCTTTTTTATTTCTCGGGGTAAGAAGTGGGGTCTTCCTGGGTCTCCTACCATACAGTCCCTTTTCATTCAGACGCCGACGGATAGTACGAGCTGACACTGTTGTACCCTCGGACTGCAGGGCAGCTTGAACTTGTTTGGATGTTAGTCGAGGTTCTTTATCCAACAACCGCACAATCTTGCATTGAAATCTCTTGTCAATTTTTCTTTTCCGTCCACATCTAGGGAGGTTAGCCACAGTGCCATGGACTTTAAACTTCTTGATGACACTGCGCACGGTAGACACAGGAAAATTCAGGTCTTTGGAGATGGACTTGTAGCCTTGAGATTGCTCATGCTTCCACACAATTTGGTTTCTCAAGCCCTCAGACAGTTCTTTGGTCTTCTTTCTTTTCTCCATGCTCAATGTGGTACACACAAGGACACAGGACAGAGGTTCAGTCAACTTTAATCCATGTCAACTGTCTGCAAGTGTGATTTAGTTATTGCCAACACCTGTTAGGTGCCACAGGTAAGTTACAGGTGCTGTTAATTACACAAATTAGAGAAGCATCACATGATTTTTCGAACAGTGCCAATACTTTTGTCCACCCTCTTTTTTATGTTTGGTGTGGAATTATATCCAATTTGGCTTTAGGACAATTCTTTTTGTGCTTTTTTCACTTAAGACAAATTAAATGAAGATAATAATAACAAAGAATTTGTGTTTGCAATCATTTTCAGGAAGAAACGGAGTATTATCTGACAAAATTGCAGGGGTGTCAATACTTTTGGCCACAACTGTATTCTATATAGTACCTCCATGGAGGGCCACTGTACCTTATGGCTTACTGAAAGGGAGACTTCAGCTACAAAACACATTTATACTCACTTTAAGCAATAATTACATTTTTAGGGTTTGTAGGTTTTTCCCCCCCATTTTCTCACATAAAACCTACTGTAAAATGTAACACTAAATTGGAATACTTTGAGAGTCAGTGGATGTTATTTTTTTTATACGCAAAACGCATCCAAGACTAATTTTACGTTCCTTGACAAATCATTTTGCGTACAGGAGATAGTAAATTGTCTTATCATCTAGACAACACATTTCATTATACCCTATGACGGCACATGGCTAGCAATGGGGGGAGAAGGGGCTCTCTTACTACGGACATTCCCATGGGCCACTAACGCATCAATTCTAGTTCTGGAGGATCCAGCTCCTCCACATATTACATGGATGCCTCTGAATCCTGATCACGGACTGTAAAGAAAATGCTTATGGAAACGTGCAATGTTCTTTTCTTCATGTTTGGTCCAGTGGCTGGACAACTTGGATCAGGAGGGAAGGACTAACCATTTTGGGGTGGACCTGGACCATGCCATTGTGGTTGTGCATATGTACCTTCTTTTAGTGCTTTCCAACCCCTCAGATCTACTTGTCAGACATTTGTCTTTTTCATCAGTATTAATTATGTAACTATATAAAGCTGCATTTTTTTCCTGTGCAGGCTGAGCAGGGTACAGGAGCAAGATACTTTCTATGGGAAGTCCACAATTTCTCAAAGGTCTCATGAAACAGAGGCTAAACAAAGGCTAAAGGGGTTATTTTATAGTGCAGATGTATGATGTGTCACTTCATAGTCACTATCAATGTCAGAGTGAACTACCTTGGAACAAAGATGAAGTTGTGCAGGAAGTTCTCAAACACCTTTCTGTACTCTGCTTCATCATGCTCGGCTTTCTTCTCAGCCTCCGTTTTAGGACATGCACAGCAAGCTCCCTTTTCCTGCCCGTCACCGGATTCTTGCTTGGTTGGCTCATTTTCCTCCTCCATGTCGATGGTCCCATTAGCATATTTACGTATAGGGACTTTATCTGAAATGGAGAAACACGTTAGAACCAATAAAATAGTGAAGACCCATAAACCTGTGATCAATGTATAGACGTTGCCAGATCTGAAGAGACTACAGAAAAAAAAGGCAACCAAAAGTGGAAAAAGTACAAAAAAATTACTGTAAAGAAGTACGTGAGAAAAACAGATTCTTAAAGGGGTTATCCGGTGTTAGGGTACAAGTGTGAACTCACTATGCAACTGCAGACTTGTGAATCCTCACATCGTGTGCACTGGTTAAGTTGCCGCGATTTGAAGTATGCGATTTGCATATTTTCAGCCACATTCCGACTAGACGTGTCCAGTCTCGCTCAAGACATTTGCATTTATTGAGACAGCCCATGTCTAGTCTACAAGTGGCTGCATGTATGCAAATCGCATACTTGCTGTCACACACCCGCCGCCAGCACCGGAGAATCCTTACAGTGTAAGAGTGACTGCAGACTTGCATGCTAAGGTCGGACAACTACTTTAAGGTCTGTGGCCTGGAAGCCATGCTACAATAATTCATGAAAACAATGAAATGAAGATATTTCAGTATAGCAAGTAGGGAATCCTGTACTGTAATCTCTTATTGGAGCTGTAGTAATAAGGTTTATAAACAGACAGCTCCAACCACCATGTCCCAGATCAGCACTATGGGCGCACACAAGAGGAAGACGCACCTTTGGTGCAGTGGTTGTCTTGATACAGATAGCTGTCCTGCGGCTGCTGCTGCCAGCGCACAATGTAGTAGGAGAGGTTGCCATTGGGCAGAGACGGTGGCTTCCACCTCACAATCAGCTGAGAGGACGAATTTGAGGCAGAGATGACATCTAGAGGAATGGAGGGCACTATGGAAGAAAGCAGGCACGTTAGTGGGTAACAAAAACTTATTCCAAGACGTCTTTTTAAGAATTCAATGTGGTAAAAAGAAAAAAGTAAAAGGCAGTCCAGTGGGTAGGACAGCAGCTTGTCGGTGCACGCTCTCCAGAGGACTGAGAATCAGATATGGAAGCAACGCTCTGCAACATTTCAGAGTAAGCCATTCATATTAAGGGAGCAGGCCACCCCTTTAATGACATGATCACACTTACTCTCCTATGAGCTTTGTTTTATTTTTTATACAGAAAAGTACAATTACACCAGCAGAGATTGCTTTGCCTTCAAGATATACGTTATACTTGAGGATAAACTAACGTAGACAATGTTTGAGCGCGAGTTGGAAACCTGTCAATGCAGCAGAAGACCGCAGCTCCTCCAATTACCTGAAGCGTTTGTACGAATGTAGACAATTTTGCTCTTGGCTCCATGAATCTGATGGTTTTCAAGCAGGGTCAAGGTGAGGGCTTTTACAAAGATTGCATAGGAAGTCCAAGGCTTGAGGCCCTGCAGGAGAATCCCGGGGTTCTGATCCTTATTTGCTGGTAGGTCCACATCCACCATGTTCCAGCTGTTGGAGCCACATGCATCCTGACCATCATATTCCGTCACGTTAGGAATGGGGCTGACATTACAAAAGAGAAGGTTGAATAACGTGAGCCATGTAACAATGTGACCATTACAAATACAAGTCTACTTGTCATTACCGCTGCTGCTTGTCTTTCACTCTAACAAAGCCAACTATAAAAA
This sequence comes from Dendrobates tinctorius, assembly GCF_039654945.1. Taxonomy (NCBI): domain Eukaryota; kingdom Metazoa; phylum Chordata; class Amphibia; order Anura; family Dendrobatidae; genus Dendrobates; species Dendrobates tinctorius. The sequence continues at coordinate 79,726,297 of NW_027361690.1, forward strand.
GGGCCAGATGTAGCTGCTGGTAGTTGCAGGCCTGCAGAGTGTAATAGTTTTATCACTTTTTACTTCTATAAGACAGAACACGCGGTTTATTCTTGCAGCAAGATTACAGGTACTAAGAACGACCAAACTGAAGATGAAATTATTGCCAAAATTCAGCTATACCTTGCAACACAGTGCGGAGTGCGGTACCAATCCCAAGTCCTCCTTCACAACCCTTACGATAACTCGCTAATGAATTTGTGTGGAGTAATTCTCAGCCCAAACTTAAATGATCTACCCTTCAAAGACCCAGAAAGCTCGGGGTTTGCCAATTTCTTTCTTTATTACATAGCAGGCCAGCAAAAGGCTTTAAGAAGTTGGACGCCAGGTTCTCAACTTCCAAATTCGGAGAGCCGCTTGGCAGAAGCTGCCTGCTAGGATTTTTGGAGCTTGAAATACCTGACATTTCCAAATTGTTGCCTATGCTCAAGATGGTGCAATTAGTCTGGAGACAGGTGAGACGAGTGAACCCTTTACTTTCCATCATTGGTATCTCAACCATCCTCTCAAGTTTGGAGTGCTCAAAGGGTTCTTTTACTTGACAACCTTTATGACCAGAATATACTGTTCTTTTCCCATCAGTTGAGACATAAGTATGATGTGCCGAGATGGCAATTTTTTTTTTTTTTTTTAAGATATCTTCAATTAATTAATGTCCGCTCTCCAATCATAAAATACAAATGGCAACCATATCTACCTTCCCGTTTGTTAGGTATGCCCATATCAGCCCTATACATGTACATGCTATCAACAGGCATTGGTTTTATTTCACTGAAGATGACAGACAAGTGGGAGCTGCTTATTCCCACTATTAATGGGGAGGACTGCCAGATCTTGAAATCCCCCGTTATTTCTCTCCTTCAGTGAACAAAAAAATAACTGAATTACAAATTATTCACCAAGCATACCAAACTCCATCAAGGTTGTACCGAATCGGTAGATTACCCTCTTCGGAATGTTTGCGGTGTCACACCTTAAATGCCATTTTCTGGCACAAGGTTTCTCTCCTTCTGGCAAAGTATAGTCCCCTTCCTGGCTTCTTAATCCATTCTTCTTCTACTAGATCGTAAACTAGGTTTATTTGGGCTATGGAGTCATCATACCAGAATCTTTCTTACAGAAACTTTATTTATTGATGGCTACAAGATGGCTGGGTAATTCGCCCCCAGCGTTAAGGGTCTGGGTTGGGGTCGATTCCGTAAACGCAATAATCACATATGAGAAAACATTACCATAACAGAGGATGCCCTCAGAAGTTTGGTATGGGGCATATGGAACTCATCGGCGCATACAGTCTTCCACAATTGCGGAGATGTAGGTGGGATTCTTACAGGGGGCAGCAAAAGGTTTCATTATTATTGCAAGATCTGATCAGTTTCAGTTCTGAGTTCTTCAGGTTTGATAACAGAAAAGTAATGTGTATATTGTTTATAGGTTCCTTCACCACAAATGAGGTTTTAATTGACCTGCTAATATCAAACTATGCAGTGATCCGTGTACCTGAGCAACTCCTTATACATACCTTTTGAAGAACAATGCATATTGCTGTACTTTAGGCTTCCTACTTCTGAGTAAGTCTTTTGGAGTACATGCATTATTGTCATGCAACAGTTTTCAATAAAAATGAATTAAAAAAAATGAACAAACCAATGCTGTGTCTATAAGAAAAATGTGACATTTTGGAAACTGGCAGCTAAAAGTTTGAGTACGGAAGGACTTACGCTTCTTTATAGTAGACGGTGAAGCTGATGAGGTCTCTATAATCGGGAGGCTTGTAACGCTGCCACGTCAATAGGATTTTGTTCTTTGTTGTGCTGTTATATATGAAGTTCAGAGTAAAGGTCTCACCTGTAGAAATAAGCAACACTCATGTCATGTACTTCGGCAAAATTTGATTAATCATTTTTTTTGTGCAGGACTGCACCTAAGATGGGCTAATGTAGTCAGACAGAGCCCCATTTCCTTATCCAGGTGCAGTTCTCGTTTCGGATACGTTTTATATAAGATTGGCTACTTACAAGGAGCCATATCTCCATTATTCCTGGGGTTGATGTCCGACTCGGTCTGTCTTCCTCTGGTTCCCGTCGCATTTTCCATATCATAGATCTCTTTTAGACAAAGCCTGGGGTTAAATGCAAAATACATCTTGCCTAGTTTGATGGTGAGGTTGTGCTTCTTCCAGTCCCATAGCTGCTGAAGATTATTGTTGTCCAGTACATAAAACGAGTAAGATCTGGGAAACGCAGGAGAAAAGAAAAGAACTGAGAATATAACCAAGGAAAACTGGATAGAAAATCCCCTGAAGAATTTACCTAGAAACAGTTTTTCATGGCTGAGCTCATATTAAAAGTGACAGGAGGAACAGCACTATACGCTGCTCTACGCTGTCAGAAAGGCGGACCCCACCACAGGGCACACAGCAAGTCAATCAGGTCTAGTGGGCACCATTGTGGTTCATCATGTGATGGTTACGACAGTCCACCATTTTTAGTTTTATGATCCAATAATAGAGCAGAAAGTCGTAAATGATAACGTGATCTCAGCCTTACTATGAGCACAGACACGAAAAAGTGACTGCAGCGCAGAAGCAGCAGTATTTTACCATGTATTCTGTATGTGAATTACTTATATTTAAAGGGAATCTATCACCTCATTTTTCCCCTGTGAGCTGCGCCCGCCGCCATCAGGGGCTTATCTAGAGCATTCTGTAATGCTGTAGATAAGCCCCCGATGTAACCTGAAAGAGAAAAAAAAATGAGTTAGATTATACTCACCCGGGGGGCGGTCCGGTCCGATGGGAGTCACCGTCCGGGTCCTGCACCTCCCATCTTCTAGCGATGACGTCCTCCTCCTTGCTTCTGCCGTGGCTCCTGCGCAGGTGTAATTCTCTGTCCGGTTGAGGGCAGAGTAATGCAGTGCGCAGGCACCGGGAAAAGTCAGAGTTCCGGCGCCTGCGCACTGCAGTACTTTACTTTGCCCTCAACAGGACAGAGAATTATGCCTGCACAGGAGCCGCGGCAGAAGCAAGGAGGAGGACGTCATCGCTAGAAGATAGGAGGCGCAGGACCTGAACCTGCGACGCCCATCGGACCGGCCCGGACCCCCGGGTGAGAATAATATAACTCGTTTTTCTTCTCTTTCAGGTTACATTGGGGGCTTATCTACAGCATTACAGAATGCTCTAGATAAGCCCCTGATGGCGGCGGGCGCAGCTCACAGGGGAAAAATGAGGGGACAGATTGCCTTTTAAGGGGTTGTCCGGGCTTTTCACTAGAACTAGTCGTAACCTCCTACTCTACTCCAAACATGCCCTCTATAGCAACAACCCCACCCTCCATAGCTACAGGCCCTCCCCGTCCACATGAAGAAGCCCTCATCACACAGTAACAAATCCTCTCCCTCTAGCAGCCTCACTGCAGAGAGCAGAGAGCTGCTCCTCCCCCAGACACATGCTGACCAGTGATCTATGGAAAGTGAAACTAGTGAGGAGGGAAAATCGTCCTGAATTCTGGGACAGGCTGCTCCCATCAGTATTTGTGTCATTAGAGACACAGTGCTCACACATACACTGCACCAAATCTGCTGCTGTGTGAAGACATCAGTGACACAGAGCTGTCTCATTCACACAGCAGAGGCTTTGTCACACAACAGATTACATCAGTGACTGCCATCCCCTGTGCAGATTAGAAGCTGCAGACCCCCATCACTGGCCATCACACAGTCTGTTCTCACTGCTGCCAGCAGCCAGGGACAGTGAGGGAAGGAATTACTGATAATGAGTTATGTATTGTAATCATGGAGTGGCCCAGAATACAGGACGATTTTCCCTCCTCACTAGTTTCACTTTCCATAGATCACTGTCCAGCGTGTGTCTGGGGGAGGAGCAGCTGGGTGGTTTTGCTCTCTGCAGTGAGGCTGCTAGAGGGGGAGGATTTGTTACTGTGTGATGAGGGCTTCTTCATGTGGACAGGGAGGGCCTGTAGCTTAGGAGGGTGGGGTTGCTGCTATAGAGGGCATGTTTGGAGTAGAGTAGGAGGTTACGACTAGTTCTCATTTCATTGCCATAACACACCCCACCTTGGACGTTCTGTTCAGAATATCTAGAAAACCGTGCAAACTAGTGACAGAAAGTAAATTACTTATTGTCATAATTCTGCAGCCCAGATATGTACTGAGATTATGTGAAAAGCTCGGACAACCCCTTTAAGTGTTTGGGGTTTTTTTTCACTTTTTTGCATTTACTATAGATTTTTTTTTTCCACGTGGTACTCCAAAACACATGGATATATGAACATCCCCAACAATTTCTGAATGAGGCTGATAGCAAACAGTAAAAGAGTAGTCCCGACTGGGCAAGTTATCAACTATATCTTTAGGACCCCCACCAGCCACAACAAATGTACTCAAAAGTTCAGCTTTTTTTTTTTATCATCTCTGGCACTACTAGTACCATAAATGCATAGCCCCGGTCTCAGAATTTGAGGGGGTGACAGCAGTTGGACCTGTCCTGTGGGTAGGTGATGACATGTCCAGTTAGGAATAGCCACTTTAAAAGCTTTCTTCCCACAGCTCATGAAAATGTAATTAGGACATTTAAGATAGATTCAGGAGTTATTTACTTTACATGTATTGCGTGTGTCATGTCCCCCCCCCTTTGATGTGGGCTCCGGCGGTGAGCCCACATCTTTCCCAGCACATGTCAGCTGTTTTGAACAGCTGACACATGCCTCTAACAGTCGCAGGTGGAATCGCGATACATCCGCGCCTGTTAACCCATTAAACGCCGCTGTCAATCGCTGACAGCAGCATTTAATGTGATCGCACCAGAATCAAGTCACTAATCCCTCCCATCAGCAACCCTATCACATGATTCCGGGTCACAGATGGGTCGTAATGACAACCAGAGGTCTCCTGCAGACCTCTATGGTTGTCATAGCCGGATTGCTATGAGCGCCACCTGGTGGTGGGCGCTCATAGCAAGTCTGCTACATACAGGTGAGAAGCGATCAGACAACTGCAGCTTCTAGTCTCCCATAGAGACTATTGAAGCGAGTGAAAAGTAAAACGAAAAAAAAAAGTTTTTAAAAATATTTAAAAAAAATATATAAAATTGCAAATCACCGCTCATTAACCCCATTCAAAATAAAAATAAGAAAAAAAAACATATTTGGTATCGTCAATATCATAATCGCCCGATCTATCAAGCCATAAAAAGAATTAATCCGATCGGTAAACGGCGTAGCGAAAAAAAAAAGCCAGAATTATGCTTTTTTTGTTGCAGCAACATTGCATTAAAATGCAGTAACGGGCAATCAAAAGATCCTATCCACATCAAAAAGGTACAATTAAAAAAGTAAGCCCAAGGGCTGTGGCGTGAAGTGGTTAAGGGAATCCGTTGCTAGTTTTTTGCTACATAATCTAGGAGCAGAGATCCTGATTGGAGTGGTGTGTCACTTACTGGGCTACTTAACGTAGTCTTTATAACATCACTGTTTTATCAGAAAGAGATCATTAGAATACTTGTAGCCATGTAGTCCTCCATATTCATGAGCTGTGTGTAACCCTACCCCTACCACTGATTGACACCTTTCTGCCTATGCATAGTGTATGCAGAAAGCTGCCAATCAGGTAGATCTGCAGCAGATAAAACAGTCTATAAAACAAAACTGCATCACGCTGCCCAGTAACTGATATAATGCTGGAATCAGGGTCTCTTTCTCTACATCATGATGCTCTCAGATGGGGTTGCAAAAATCGGGCGACACATTCCCTATAAGTTTCCTCCAAATGAGCGGCTGATCGCAGTGTGTCTCGCCGTTGGGACCCCACTAATCTGAACTGGGCTCTGGCTTATAGAGACGAGTCTTGAACCTAGGACTTCTCCCTTCAAAGTGCAGCATAAGCCAGGGAAAGCTGAAAAACTACAGAATGTGCCAACATATATATTTTTTTGTTTTTACCCACAAAAATATATATCTCGAGAAGATTTTCATACACCCACATATTTGTCCTTGTTCTCCTCTTTCCTTTCGGTCGCAATGGTGAGAGTCAGGAGAGGTGGGACAGAAGTTTGTCTTGGCTGAGGCAAGTGTGAGAAAGCTTTTCATGAAAGCTCCAAGTTCCGATTAGTAAGACTTTTAACCCGTGTGAACGTGCCGGATACACTAAAAATAAAGCGGGTTCACAAGACCGACAACTATGCCACCGAAACCCATGCTGGAGTGTGATGGCCGACGAGGAGACAGAGCACCAGATCATCACAGAGAAAGAACATTGTGCTCGGTGAGAGCATCGAATCCTCTTTCAGGGAACAATTGCTAAATTGCTGTGTGATGAAAAGTCATAAGGGTTTGCAAATCTTTCTGCATCAAAATTCTCACTTTTCCTTCCTTCAAGATGTCTGTGTGCTGCTACCCAGAGAGAACTTTCAAAGTTCAGCTCCAGGAAATAACAAGTGGTTTCGATCAGAGCTTTATAACTTATATCTTGAAAATTAGAATACTCAGAATCACAAGCTTTCAAGCTACAGGGAAACCTTTATTTACATAATTGTTATGGCTAGTATCCAAAAGAGATATATATATATTTTTTTTTTTTTTTTAAGAAAATTTTGACACATTATCAGTCAATATCCACATTAATTTTGTAGGACCCATGTCAGATCCTGTATAGTCAGAGTTGCTTTGAAAGGGGTTGTCAAGGCTTGGGATGGAAGTCTGCAATCACTAAGTCTGCAATCACTGCAATCACAAGTGACTGCCGACGTCTGAATCCTCGCAGCGGGTGCACTGCATACTGTCAGGATTTTCCGGTGGACTATGCAATTTGCACTCTGACTAGACATGTGCCGAATTACTCAATTCAAGTGAATTGAACGAGGCCACACACATCTGGATGGCACGTGATCGCATGTAAGCAAATCACCGCTGACATCAAAGAATCCTGACAGCGTGTGAAGCGCAGACTGAGAGAATGACTGCAGACTGTCATCCAAAACCTGGAAAACCCCTTTAACTTACTACATTTCAGCAATATGCTAGACCATCCTGATAAAAACCAAATGCAAACAAGTGAAGAGAGCCTTATCTAACAGCACGCAACAAGAAAAGCAAGGAGACGCTAGAAGGAAAAGAAATACACATGAAAATCTGAAGCTGGATTCTTAGCAAAAACATAAAACAAAACTCCAGGCAAAAAACATTACTCACATAACAGAACAGTAAGACTAGTAACATAATGATCCCACCGAGATCCAAACTTGGGAATGCATTGTGCAAGAAGGGAACATTTTACAGATGACACATTCTTTAGGTAAAATGAATAAATATCTTAAAACGTTAAAATAAGCAGCCTTCAAAAACACATCAGGATGCCAGGAATTCACACCTCTTGAAATTTTAATCCGGCAGGTCAGAAACTACAGGAGAAAGATTTCCCAGGGCCTAAAAATCACTACATACTCCTCCAACACGAGTCCCTGCTTCTCATGCCTAGCTCTTCATGGGAAAAACAGGTTTCCTCTGTGTCAAAGTGAAAAAGATGAACTAGAAAACTAGTGAGATCTGTCCAAACATTGGCATTCCAGGGCTCCGAAAACGAAGCAGAGCTTCTCCTAGTGCCGCCACGTGGGGCCCAGGAAGGTTTTACTATCCTCCAGTTTGGAAGAAGTGCACTAAACAGGTTTCTCAAATGAAGGAGTCACTCACCCATCTGTCTGGTTCTCTCCATTGATGTAACGCAGGCTTTTCAAAAAAGAGAGCGACACTAATGCATGGGAGTGGCGGATTTTCACATATCCAGTCACCGTCTCAATCAGGCCCAAGAATTTCTCCAGCTCTGCAGCAATATTTTCTAAAATCAAGCACAGACAGACACAAATCTGAACATATGGCTTCTCATAATCTATTAAAAGGAATCAGTCGTCAGGCTTTTGCATCCCCATTTTAGATCAGAATGATGTAGGGACAGAGACCCCCGATTCCAGCAATGTGTCACTAACTCGGCTGCTTGCTATGCTCGTTAAAATCAGTTTTAGCTGCTGCAGCTCTGCTCTTCTACTCAGTTATGAGATCTGTCAGCCCACCCATGGCATTGATTCACAGCTTTCTGCACAAGAAAGCTTCCAATCAGTGGTGAGATGTCAGGATAGCTGGAGCTCATTAATATGGAGGACTATACTGCTGCAGGTTTGCTAGTCCTCTCAGTGATTGTCCTGTACTTATGATACAATCACTGTTTTATCAGCTAGAGACGAAGCTCAGAAACGGACACATCGTTGGAATCAGGGTCTCTGCCTCTACCTTATGCTGCTCCAAGATGAGGTCACAAAAAAATCTGGTCAGTCTCTTTAACCATGAAACACAAAACTAAAAAAATATTCCCTAATCAAAACCATTTTGCTTGCATATTGCCATTACTGTGGATTATTTCCAACATATCAAACAGTACTTTAAAGAAACCTGAAGTGACGTGTGAGCTGTAGAAGGTGCACCTGCTTTGCCGATTTAGAAAAACTAACAGAAGCAAAGTGAATGGAGAACGCCTCTCCCTTTACATCGGCCACAGGATCGGGTGACCCCTATTTTGGAGAGAGGTGAAAATCTTGGAGATGGGACCTAATCTACCAGACATTTATAGGCTATGGCTTAAAAGTAATAAGATAACTGCTTTAATGCCCTGTAAGTAGGGAAGCAAACTATGCTTCGGTGGAAACCTAACAGGTCTTTCCAGGATATCGAACAAGGACATCAACACATTGTGGACATAGGACAGACTGGAAGAACATTCACTAAGGAGCTGTTCACATTAGATGAAAGGTAACAACACAGGCAGAAGTGCTCGCTCCTAAGAGTTCATCTGGGCACAGCTTCTCATTCTTTAAAATCGGAATAACATGCGGAAAAACGAATGTGGGATTCATGGTGTGCCAGACCGGTGTCGGGGAACTGACAGGTACGGCCCTGGAGTAAGATGCTTTTAGGCCCCCATTCATCACCATTTCATGTATCCGCCGAGGTTTCCAAGAATACTCCACATGGATGCCAGGAACAAGTCCTGAGCTTTCAGCAACCTGTCTTGGCACCGGCAGCATGACTGGGTGCACAAGTTATCAGCGCTCCCTCCGAACCTCACATCTGTATTCTGACGGCGGCCTCGCTGCAGGAACTCTGTAACTGAACGGCGAGATCCAGGCAGCCAAACAACAGGCTGACCGTCAGCCAAAAGGTAACGGGCTAAATGAGGTGCGATAAAGGTGCGGGAACAAGACGGCCTTTGTTTCATAGACGATGAGCAATGTCCACCAAATACAAAACATCTGTTGATGTTCCCAGTTATGGCAACACGTTGTTGCTGTCCTAATAGTGGGAGGAAATGGCTGCGAGTCCTACACAAGCTCTACATCAAGGAAAAAAAATAATGCCTATCATTCCATCCCTGTGCTACATCCAATTTCCATCCGCTTTTGCTCCAGGTGTCTGCATTTTCCATCCACTATTAGTGTTTTAAAAGTTTCTCCTCCTTTTAAAACAGTAAAAAATACTGTTTAATTAATGCACTCGATGACACACAGATGGTATAGGTTATTTTTTTTTGCTTGCATATGCAATTGATCGGGCGCGTTTTTACACAAATCAGATCAACAATTGACATTTCTCTTTTTTTTTTTTTTAAATTTTCAGACAATCGGTTGACAAAAAAAACAAAGACGTGAACATGACCATAGCCTATAAAGACTACGTCTTCTATATTAACACCACGTATAGAACACGTATGCGAGTCACAGATGGGTTGCAGCTTCTGGGCAGTAATCTACAGACTCATGAATGGAGGCCTTGGGAGAGAGACGGGAAGTTCATCACGAGCAGTGACGGGGGGCTGCCATATCTGCACGGCCAGCATGCGGAGATTAGCGTGCCGACACTGAGCTGGCTCACAGCTGTGCTGGGAAGGGCGGCAGGATGGGATCCAAAGTCAGCACTGGAAACTAGCTGTTCACGCAGGTGTGAGATCCTACGGCTTTGTTATTGTGTGCGTCACAGCCAGCAACACTGCAGCTGCCACCTGGGACGGAGCCCTGTAACCACACGTAAACACCAACACCAGGCAAGTGCTCCCACAGGGAGGCAAGTGCTCCCGCAGGGCAACAGAGCGCGGGTCCCGAAGACGTCCCTCGTGTGGGGGAACAGCAAAGGAGACACATCACCAAAGGGGAATACTGCTGCAAACACTCAAATCTATGGTAAACTGGCATAGAGGAGTGACATCTATTTTTACTGATCTATGGGATGGTAATGGAAGCAATTTTTCGTTTTAGTTAAAATAGTCAAAACAACATTAACCCCTTAGCACAAGATAATGTACATCAGCGCTGGGTGCTGCCGACGCAAGGAAGTGGACCGAGCTCGTCACACGCAGCATGTGTCGGCTGGGTTACACAGCTGTAATCTGACTAACAGCAGTGGCCAGAGATCAGCTATTAACCAAATGGATGCTGTGGTAAAAAAAATAAACATGGATTTTTTTGATAAACTCACCGTAAAATTCTTTTTTCCGAGGCGCTCAATGGGGGACACAGGTACTGTGGGTGTATGCTACTGCAGCCAGGAGGCTGACACTAAGTGAAAGAAAAAAAGGTTAGCTCCTCCTCCGCAGTATACACCCTCGCCTCGATTGCAGGCGGAATCCGTTCGGTGCAAAAGCAGTAGGAGATCTACAAGACAAAATCAGCCTAAATGTAGGTAACAACATGTCTAGAAAAACCACCTGGTATCATAAATACCTATTAATAAGCAAAAAGGAGCCAATTGGCTAACAGGGTGGGTGCTGTGTCCCCCAGTGAGCGTCTCTGAGAAAAGAACTTTACTGTGAGTTTATCACAAAAATCCATGTTTCTCCTTCGCCTCATTGGGGGACACAGGTACTGTGGGACGTCCTAAAGCAGTCCCTGGGTGGGAGTTGACTCATAGGTCCAAGCTACACACACCTTCTGTGTAAGGGTGCGCCACTGCTTGGAGAATCCTTTTACCCAGGCTGCATCTGCTGAAGCCAACGTATGGACATTTGTAATGTTTGGAGAATGTGTGCCAGCTGAACCAGGCTGCCGCATTACATACCTGCTCCGCCGATGCCTTGTGTCGAAGAACCCGCGAGGAGCCCACTGCTCGAGTTGAGTGCGCTCTGATCTCTGCTGGCATAGCTGCGCCTCCGGTGCGGTAGGAATCCTGAATCATCAGCCGAATCCACCTGGCTATGGTCGCTCTTGAGGCAGCAAGTTCCTTCCTGCGACCCTCAGGGAGCACGAATAGCGTGTCTGTCTGACAAAAGAATGCCGTTCGTGACACGTACCTCCTGGGAGCTCTCCCCAGGTCTAACGTATGAAGAGCCTTTTCCACCCGGTGTACTGGTGCCGGGAAAGAAAGGAGGGCAAGGCAATATCCTCATTAAAACGAAATGAGGAAACAACCTTCTGCAGAAAGAGGGGGAGCTGGCCTAAGAACCACCTTCTGAGATATCAGGAACGGAGCTTGGCAAGATAGAGCTGCCAGCTCCGGGACTCGCCTGATTGATGTTATCACCACTAGGAACACCACCTTCCAGGGGAGGTATGTCGAAGATACCTATTGTAGAGGCTTGGATGTAGCTTTCTTCAAAACGCCTAGGACCAGGTTAAGGTCCCAGTTGTCCCGAGGGGTCCTATAGAGGGGTACCAAGTGTGAGACCCCCTTGCTGAAGGTCCATACCTGCAGATTGGTAGTGCTTCTGTGCCGGAACAGGACGGATAAGGCAGATATTAGTCTCCTAAGGGAACTTGGAGCTAGCCCAGAGTCCAAGCCGGACTGGGAGAAAACACCAAAATGTTTGGGAATAGAGAATCCCAATGAAGGATGAACGTGGTCCTGACACCATGAAAAGACAATCCTCCAGGTGTGGTGGAAAATATGTACTGAGGCGGGCTTCTGGGCGCTAACCATTGTAGTAACCACATTGCGTCCGAACCCAACCTAGGTCAGAAACCAAGATTCAACGGCTAAGCTGTCAGACATAGGGCCCCTGAATTCGGGTGGTAGCTCGGGACCTGAGAAGGTAGGTCTGGGCGCCCTGACAGTCGCCAGGGAATGTCAGCGAGTAGCTGCACCAGGTTTGCGTACTACGCCCACCGAGGCCAATCTTGGGCCAGAAGCGTCACTGGAACCTCCTTCTGCCTTAATCCTCTTGATGATCCTTAGGAATAGCGGCAGCGTGGAAAATAGGTATGGGAGGCGAATACTGGTTCCATGGCAGAACCAACGCATTCCCGGTGCTTGCCTGCGGGTCCCGGGACCGAGGCGACCAACGCGACCACCCTGGCGCCTACCCCGGAAGCCGCCCGTTCCACGTCCGGCATTCCCAGACATCGGCATACTTGCCGGAAAAAACCTCAGGGTGTAGTGACCATTCCCTGAACACAAACCCTGCCGGCAGAGGAAGCCTGCCGCCCAGCTCTCTACGTCCGGAATGTAGACGGCCGATCACCGAGTGATTCCTCTCAGCCCAGTGAGAGATATGCCTCACTTCGTACATAGCTGCTCTGCTGCGGGTGCTTCCCTGGTGATTTATGTTAGCCACGGCCGTGGTGTTGTCCGCTTGATTCCGGACAGGGCAGCCTGATAGAGAATGATGAAAAAGTTGTGGAGCCAGCTGGGCTGCTTGAATTTCTAACCAGTTGATAGGGATGCGTGCCCCCTGCGGCAACCACCGTCCCTCGTGATGGTAAAAAAGACTGCTCCGTAGCTGAGGAAACCGGCGTCTGTTGTGACCACCAACCCATGGTCCGGGGGAAAGGGTTTCCCCTGAAGACGGGAGGAACTGACTGCCCTCCATCCAAGTGCCTGTCTGACCAGCCTGGGCAACCAGCACTGGTAATCGAGTGAGAATGGATCCTTGTCCCATGATGACCAGAGGGTGTGCTGCAGGGTGGCGAGGATGGAGTTGGGCAACTGGGATTGCTCCCATTGCTGTCACCCTCTTCTTTACGACCCTCATGCAAAGACGAAAGGTATTAGGGACTGGCTGGCGAAGTATCAGGACTCCTTGACGAAGAGCTAGGGCCTCGTCTTGAGGGAGGATCGCCAACCCTCGGGAGGTGCCAAAGATCATCCTTAAATGGGAACTCCTCTGAGCTGGGACCGGGAATGATCTCTCCAGTTTGACAAACCACCCTAAGCAGGCAAGAGTATCTAGTGTGATGTTGATGCTCTCCTCGCATGCTCGATATGAGGGGGCCCTTAATCAAAATGTCGTCTAAACAAGGCAAGACGACTATGCCCCGGGAGTACAGGATGGCCATGACGACCGCCCTGACCCCTGTGGACGCTCCGGGGGCGGTAGCTAGCACAAAGGGGAGAGCTGCAAACTGAAAAGTATAAGCCGCTGACAGCGAAGCGTAGAACCTTCTGATGTGGAGAGACAATGGGGATGTACAGGTACGTGTCTTGGTGTCGCTAGAAGCCAAACTTTTTCCCTGTTCAATGGCTGCTATGACCGAGTGAAAAGACTCCATCCGGGACTGTCTGATCCTGACCAATCGGTTCCGAAGTTTTAGGACCAGAATGGGCCTGACAGTCCTGTCTCTTTGGGGACCGTGAACGGGTCGGAATAGAAAACCTGACCTCTTTCGCCTTCTGGTTCAGGGATGACAACGCTGTGTTTCTGGAGCAAATCGATGAGGGCTGTTTGACAAAGTCTAACTTGTACCCCGAAGATACCAGCTCCCTTACCCATGTGTCGTGCACGAAGGAGAGCTAGACATGGCGAGGCCAGAGTAGGCGACAGCCTACTCTGCTGGTGTTGCCTGACACTTGCCTTGCGCCATTAGGCTGTTCCGTTTCATGGTAACTCAGAGTAACTAAGTCACTTCCGCCCGCAACCTAGTACCGGCAGAAGCCGGGGACTAAATTTTACATCGCCCGCCCTGACACGGAGACGGGACCACCAAGGAACCGAGGCCTGGAGCGGCCCCTTCAGGGTATGCGCTGCCGAGTGCTTCCGCTGGCGCCCAACCGCTGCCGCCGCCCAGGGGAATGCCGACCCTGGGGATTTCAGGAGCCCTCCCAGCCCACCTCCTTCAGCGCCTCACCCCTGGAGCTCCAGCTGATCCTCAGGGGGGGGGGGGGGGGAAGGGGGGGCTGTATCCAAATCAAGGACGGTGCAGGCACCCTAGCTTCATCTTTCCCTCCAAGGGATGAGGAGAGGGACCGTCCGCCACCTTGCAGCACCGCAGTCTAGCCTTGGTGATGCAGTGGGGGCCGCATGGACTATTCGTAGGCCTCTGTACAGCCTAGGGTTTTGATACCTTAGAGTGGTCAGGGCGAGTCCGGCATCATTTCCCGCATCACATGAAAGGATAAGTGGAGGCGACACTCGCACGCGCTCGCCCGTTGTTGGTTTGGGGAAATTGGACCCTTTCAATAGGATCCGTTGCCCCTGTCTCATCTTCATGGAAAGTAAAAAGGACAAAAAAAAAAAAACAAGTCTGGAAGAGAGACCAGACATGTGTGCCTCCTAGGACACTAAGCAAGAACTGATTCCGCCTGCAAATCGAGGTGAGGGTGTATACTGCGGAAGAGGAGCTAACCATTTTTTCATCCACTTAGTGTCAGCCTCCTGGCGGCAGCAGCATACACCCACAGTACCTGTGTCCCCCAATGTGGCGAAGGAGAGAAAAAAAAAAATAATTATAATATATATATATACATACACACACATATATATATATATATATATATATATATATATATATACACACACACACACACACACACACATACACACACATATATATACACATACACATACATACACACATACAAACACACACACACATATATACACATATACACACACATACAGTATAATATATATAAGCTATGGTCTCCCATCCTGGTATGTGCTGCCACCATCCTATCCTGGTATGCATGGCACCCCTCATTCCTGTCCTGGTATACATGGTACCCTCACCCCCCCCCCAATCCTGGTATGCATGGCACCCCATTCTTCATCCTAGTATGCATGGTCCCCTCACCACCTATCCTGGTATGCATGGCCCCCTCACCCCCAATCCTGGTATGCATGGTACTCCCTCATCCCTATCCTGATATGCATGGTCCCCTCACCACCTATCCTGGTATGCATGGTCCCCTCACCCCCTATCCTGGTATGCATGGTACCCCTCATCCCCAAATCCTGGTATGCATGGTACCCCTCATCCCCCAATCCTGATATTCATGGTACCCCTCACCCCCCTATCCTGGTATGCATGGTACCCCTCATCCCCCAATCCTGGCATGCATGGTACCCTTCATCCCCCAATCCTGGCATGCATGGTACCCTTCATCCCCCAATCCTGGTATGCATGGTGCTCTCACCCCCCCCCCCCATCCTGGTATGCATGGTACCCCTCATCCCCCAATCCTGGTATGCATGGTTCTGTCATTCCCCAATCCTGGCATGCATGGTCCTGTCATCCCCCAATCCTGGCATGCATGGTCCTGTCATCCCCCAATCCTGGCATGCATGGTCCTGTCATCCCCCAATCCTGGCATGCATGGTAGCCCTCATCCCCCAATCCTGGTAAGCATGGTCCTCTCACCTCACCTATCCTGGTATGCATGGTCCCCTCACTCCTATTAAAACTACACACATACAAAAAAAAAAAAAAAAAAAATTTATACTCACCCTTCTTTCCTGTGCTCCAGCGCTGTCACCACGTTCTGCTGGAGGCCACGTTCTGCAAGTGTGTCTTCAGTAAAATGGCGCCGGATTGCGCTATGCGCAATTCCGGCCGCACTCCCGCCCCGGTCTCCGTCCAAAGAGAAGCGCCAACGCTCCTCCCAGTCAGGTAAGTATGGCGTCGGAGATGGCGGTATGCAGTGTGTACGGTACAACCATCTCCAGCGCCATACACACTTTTCACCGCTGGCTGCCTCATTCCGTCTGGAGCCAGACTGCGCAGGCGCGCCGCGCTAGCGCAGTCTATAAAGGCTTCGGACAGAGTGACGCTTACAGCATTATATTATAGATATCTATCTGTCCAGGTTGAAAACGGTTTATCCCCCAGTCATGGATTACGGCATGGGACACATCGTTTTTATTTTAGTTTTATTACAGGAGAACAAGGGCTTCGGTGGAGTTAGACGTTAGATGAGCATAACTGTGTTGTTATTTTTTAATAAATATAGGACTTTATTCTGGCTGTGTGTATTTACCATACAATTATAGGATTAATAATGGATAGGTGTCTTATAGATACCTCTACATTACTAAGCCGTGGGCTTGATGTCACCTGACAAAACAAAGGTCACATCAACCCCACAAATATGAACCCCACTTGCCACCACTATAGAGAAAGTGGGAAGAACCGGACAAACCGCCAGAATTAGTGCATCTAATAGATATGCCTATTCTGGGCAGCTGCGGGCTGGTATTTTTAGGTTGGGGGGCAAATATCAACCGCCCCTTACCAGCCTGAGAATACCAGCCCTCAGCTGCATGCTTTAGCAAGGCTGGTTGTCAAAAATGGGAGGGAATCTCACACCGGGTTGTTTTTTTTAAAAATAATTTATTTAAATAATTAAAAAATATGGCGTGGGGACCCCTCTGTTCTTGATAACTAGCCTTGTTGAAGCTGACAAGCTGAGGATTGAAGCCACCAGCTGTGAGTTTTGCCTGGCTGGTTATCAAAAATACGGGGGAACCCACGCTTTTTTTTTTTTTTTTTAAATTATTTATTTTCCGCGCAGGAGTCGGCTAATGAATACTCCCATCAGCCACTTCTGCTCTCGCTGTAATTAGCGGCAGCAGGTGTCAGATGATGGGAGCAGTAGCTGACACCAGTGACCAAAGCTAAACTTTATACCTCCGATCACAGCTGAGTGCTCCCGCTATCTTTTTTGGGAAGCGGGGCTCTTTGACCGGCAGGGATGATTTCAACGCTGATCAGAAGCGGTGTTTGCTGCGCTGTCATGCACATGACAGCGCGACAAACACCCGATGTTCGGACAGCCGAACATTAACATGGACTTCCTGGTGAAGTCAGTGTTCGGTGTCTGTGCCTGAACAGTAGGTGTTCGGTATGGACGCCGAACTGTTCGGGTTCGCCCATCTCTACTCCTGAGCCCCCTCCACACATGGGACATGGGCAGCACCTCAGCATATACATGCACGTCATTTTGTGGCCAGGTGTTAATATTTTCGCTCTAAAGAAGCACTCCTATCAAAGTTTTTATCCTCTTAATATATTGCAATCATATTTTATAGCACTGTGTACTTACAATTGCTATTAATTCCTTTCTACCCAGCTAATTCTTCAGTTTTCTCTGTTCTATGTAGAAACAGGAAGTGTCTTGTCCCTGCAGAAATCATCCCTCCTCCTGCCATTTGACTTTTGCTGTGATTTTGACTCATACAGGGAAAATTGACCTCCTGTTTGCACAGAGTTAGAAGGATTCAGCTAGCCTGTTAATCACACAATGTCATAGACCTAATAGAAAACAGAAGAATTAGCTGGTTGGAAAGGCAAAATGAGTAATTATAAGTACACAGTGCAATATAATACATGGATTTTTGTGAGTACTCACCGTAAAATCCTTTTCTCCGAGACGCTCATTGGGGGACACAGAGACTGTGGGGTGTGTGCTACTGCCGTCTGGAGGCTGACACTAGGCATACAAAAAACAAGTTAGCTCCTCCTCCACCGCATACACCCTCGCCCCTATAGCGGGCGGAAACCAGTTTAGTGCAAAAGCAGTAGGAGGACATACAAAAATGAGCCTTAATGCAATAAATCATATGTCTGAAAAAAGGATCACCCTGTCTTAAACAAGAAAATATGTTAAATAATAAGTACGAGCCAACCGGCTATCAGGGTGGGTGCTGTGTCCCCCAATGAGCGTCTCGGAGAAAAGGATTTTACGGTGAGTACTCACAAAAATCCATGTTTCTCCTTCGTCTCATTGGGGGACACAGAGACTGTAGGACGTCCTAAAGCAGTCCCTGGGTGGGATAACACTCACCGATCCAAGCCGCATGCTTTCCTGTTTAAAGGTGTGCCACTGCTGCTTGGAGAATTTTTCTGCCCAGGCTCGCATCTGACGAAGCCTGAGTATGCACACTGTAATGTTTACAAAAAGTGTGCAGGCTGGCCCAGGTTGCTGCCTTGCATACCTGTTCTGCCGAAGCCTGGTGCCGAAGCGCCCACGAGGCGCCCACTGCCCGAGTAGAATGCGCCCTTACTCCAGCTGGAACTGGCGTGCCTCTAATACGGTAAGCCTCCTGAATGGTTAGGCGAATCCATCTGGCTATGGTTGACCGTGAGGCTGCGAGGCCCTTCCTGCGCCCTTCGGGGATCACAAACAACGAATCCGTCTGACGGAAAGGTGCTGTCCTGGACACGTATCTCCTGAGAGCTCTTACCAGATCCAATGTGTGGAGCGCCTTTTCCACCCTGTGAACTGGCGCTGGACAGAAAGAAGGCAGCACAATGTCCTCATTAATATGGAACGAGGACACCACCTTTGGTAAAAAAGGTGGCGGAGGCCTAAGGACTACCTTGTCCTTAAAAAAGGTCAGGAAAGGGGCTCTACAAGATAACGCTCCCAACTCCGATACTCGCCTAATGGATGTTATGGCTACCAGGAACACAACCTTTCTGGATAGATATGCCAATGAAACATCCTGTAGTGGCTCAAACGGAGCCTCCTATAGTACCGACAGGACCAGATTAAGATCCCAGGCCTCCAATGGTGCTCTGAAGGGAGGTACTAAATGAACGACCCCCTGCAGGAACGTTCTGATCTGCAAATTGGTAGCGATCTTTCGCTGAAACAGGACCGACAGGGCCGATATCTGTCTTCTAAGGGAACTTGGCGCCAAACCTGCGTCTAGGCCAGACTGAAGGAAAGCCAGTATGTTGGGCACCGAGAAGGACAATGGCGGAACCCCGTGTTCCCGACACCACTGGAAGAAAACCTTCCAAGTGTTATAATAGATCCTTGCCGAGGCTGGCTTTCGGGCCCTTACCATTGTCGCGACTACCTCGCGCCCAAACCCCGCCTGGGTCAGCACCCAAGATTCAATGGCCACGCCGTCAAACGCAGGGCCCCTAAGTTCGGGTGGCAGATCGGTCCCTGGGACAGTAAATCTGGTCGTTCCGGTAGCCGCCATGGTATGTCTGCGATGAGCTGTACCAGATCCGCGTACCATGCCCGTTGGGGCCAATCCGGGGCCAGCAGAATTGCCGGAACCCCCTCTGTCTTGATCTTCCTGATAACCCTGGGGAGAAGTGGCAGCGGCGGGAACAAGTATGGGAGCCAAAATTGGTTCCAGGGTATCACCAATGCGTCCGCTGCGATTGCTTGCGGATCCTGAGACCGGGCGACAAACACGCCCACTTTGGCGTTCTTCCTGGAGGCCATCAAGTCCACGTCTGGTGTTCCCCAGCGCTGGCAAATCTGCTGGAACACCTCGGGATGTAGTGACCACTCCCCGGCCGTGATGTCCTGGCGGCTTAGGAAATCCGCTGCCCAATTCTCGACGCCTGGAATGTGAACCGCTGAGATCATCGAGTGGGTCCTCTCGGCCCAGCGGAGCACATGTTCCACCTCGCGCATGGTTGCCCTGCTGCGTGTGCCCCCCTGGTGATTCACGTACGCCACTGCCGTGGCGTTGTCCGACTGAATCCGAATCGGGTATCCTGCTAGCACGTGTTGGAACTGCTGCAAGGCCAACCGTATTGCTCGAATCTCCAACAGATTGATAGGGAGACGAGCTTCCTGAGGCGACCACTGCCCCTGTGCCGTGTGGTGGCGGAAGATTGCTCCCCAACCGGAGAGACTCGCATCGGTCGTGATCACTAACCAATGATCCGGAGGAAAGGGCTTTCCCTGCAGAAGCGACCGATCGCGTGTCCACCATCGAAGGGTCTGTCGGACCTGAGAGGACAACCTGCACGGGTGATCGAGTGAGAACGGGCTCCTGTCCCAAGCCGCTAACAGGGCATGCTGCAGGGGGCGGAGATGAAACTGAGCAAACGGGATTGCTTCCATCGCTGCCACCATCCTGCCCAGGACCCCCATCCCGAATCGGATAGTATGGAGGCCTGGCTGTTGAAGTCTTCGAGCTCCCTGTCGGAGTGCCCGAGCCTTGTCCTGAGGGAGAATTACCAATCCCTGGGAGGTATCGAATATCATCCCTAGGAAAACAATCCTCTGGGCCGGCGTGAGGAATGATTTCTTCCCGTTGATCATCCATCCTAGACGAGACAAGGTATCCAGTGTGATGGTGACACTCTCCTCGCACGCTGGACGGGACGGGCCCTTTACCAGAAGGTCGTCCAGGTTTGGCAACACCACAATGCCCCGGGAGTGAAGAGTGGCCATGGCGACCGCCATCACCTTCGTGAATATTCTGGGGGCCGTGGCCAAAACGAAAGGCAGCGCCACAAACTGGAAGTGCCGTCCCTCGACCGCAAACCGTAGGAATCTCTGATGCGGGGGGAAAATAGGGATGTGTAAATATGCATCCTGATCATCGATTGAGGCCAGGTATTCTCCCTTCTCCATGGAGGATATAACCGACCGGAGGGACTCCATGCGAAAATGCCTGACCCTGATGAACCTGTTTAGTAGCTTTAGGTCCAGAACCAGCCTTACCGCTCCATCCTTTTTGGGCACTGCGAACAGGTTGGAATAAAACCCTTGGGTTCTTTCGCTCCTTGGCACCGGAACGATGACCCCTTTGTGCTGCAGCACTTCGATGGCCCCCCGTAATGCCTCTGCCCGAGACCTTGACTTGGGAAGCCGGGAGGGAAAAAATCGTGTTGGCGGACTTTTTATAAACTCTATCTTGTACCCGGAAGATATCAGCTCCGTCACCCATGCGTCGCGTGCCACCGCAGCCCATATGTGACAGAACCGTTGCAGACGACCGCCAATCCTGCTGTCCTCGGGTACCGCACTTCTCGAGTCATTTTGTAGAGGGCCTCTGGGACCTGGCCCCCCTTGATCTGGGCGGACGCCCTCGCATCCTACCCAGCGGGTTGGTCCTGTAGGTGACCTGACGCTCTTTGTCATGGTTATAGCGCGCAGGAGCGGGGGTACTGGCCGCTGCCGTCCACGCGGGTGCGCGAAATGCCCGAAAACGCGCCTGAGGCTGACGAAATGGCGTCCTTGTCTTCTGTTGTGGGAGAAAACTACTTTTACCCCATGTTGCGTCCGAAATGAGTCTATCCAATTCTTCCCCAAATAGTCGGTTACCCTGAAAGGGCAGGGAAGTCAAGGATTTTTTAGACACCGAATCAGCCCGCCACAGCCTTAACCACAAGGCTCTCCTAATGGCGATTGCGTTTGCTGCTGCAAGTGCTGCGCTATTAGCTGCATCCAAGGATGCATTAATTAGATAGTCACCCGCCATTGCGATCTGACTTGTTATCTCAGCCACCTCTGCTGGCAACTCCCTATCCTGCAGGATCTCATTTAAAGAGTCCGACCAGGACATCATGGCTTTGGCTACCCATGTTGCCGCAAAGGAAGGGAAGAGTGCTGATCCTGATGCTTCGTATACCGAGCGCGCTAATCCCTCTATGAGCCGATCCGTGGGGTCCTTGATGGCCGAACCACTAGGCACTGATAACAGGGATCTCGAGGCCAGGCGGGATACCGGGGGGTCCACCGCCGGAGACTCTGCCCATTTTTTACAGAGCTCTGGCGCAAATGGATATCTTGATCCTAGCGTCTTCTGTCCTGAAAAATGCTTGTCTGGCCGTTCCCGGTGCCGCTGCACTATATCCTCGAACTCAGGATGAGTGCTGAACACTCTCCGCGGCTTCCGGGCCTTTTTAAAAAGACACCTTATGCCCTGCGGTTAGGGTGACCTCATCATCAATACCCAGAGTCTGGTTGCGGTCTCCGGGGACTGCCGCGCTTTGCGGTAAGCTGCGCTTCCTGCGGCCTACCCCGGACTGCCGTCGGGGACTCCATTTTATCTGGTGCCCGCCCTGCCAGGAGGGGGGCGGCGCCGGAAGTGATGCCGACGGACGCCGCACTGAGGGCGGGACTTCCGCCCGCGGATCAGGCCGGAGCCGCGGCCTAAATTACGATACCCCCCGCCCCGGATCCTGTGACGCCGATACCGGGGACGGGGGGCGCCGAAGCGACGCCGCCTAAGACGCGGCCGGAGCGCTGCCGCCCACTTCCGCCCGCGGCCTAGGCCGAAGCCGCGGGCTAAATTAATGGTGCTACCCACCTGGGGTCCAAACGCCGGGCCCCAGCGACGTCCTCTCCTCCACTTCCTGTGCAGCCACTGCCCGCTCTGCCCCAGGTATTGGGGGGGTTTGGGGGGGGGGGGGGGGTCCACCTGACTCTGCGCCCAGGGCCCTCCGCACCTGCTAGTCTCCTTCTTGGACGGTGCAGGCACCCTAACTCCGTCTGCCCTGTAGGGGCGAGGAGAGGGACCGTCCGCCGCCGTGCAGCACCGCCGTCAAGCGTTGGTGGAGCAGTGGGGGCGCACAGACTAGTCTTGTGCCCGTGTGCAAGCCCATGGTTTCCATACCTAGGGGTGGACAGGGCTAAGTCTGGCATAGTGTCCCACGTCGCGGGAGAGGAGACGTGGAGGGACTCTCGCACGTAGTCGCCCGTTGCTGGTTTGGGGAAATCGGATCCTTTCTATAGGATGCGTTGCCCCTTCTCGTCTTCAAAAAATAACAAACACGAAAAATAGATGTCTGGGGAAAAGTCCCAGAGGTGTCCCTCGGTGCGGGAAAGGATACGTGGAGCGATGCTCAACGCGTGCTCGCCCGTTGATGGTTTGGGGAGATCGGACCCTTTCTATAGGATCCGTCGCCCCTATCTCCTCTTCATAGTGAGAACCGAAAAAGAAACCTAGTCTGGAGAAACCAGACTGCGTGTGCCTCCAAAGACACTAAGCAAAAAACTGGTTTCCGCCCGCTATAGGGGCGAGGGTGTATGCGGTGGAGGAGGAGCTAACTTTTTTGTATGCCTAGTGTCAGCCTCCAGACGGCAGTAGCACACACCCCACAGTCTCTGTGTCCCCCAATGAGACGAAGGAGAAAAGAGGATAACCATTTTAATGGGAGTGCTTTTCTAGCTAAAAACATGATGAGCTAGAAAACTTTTTAATGAGGGAAAAAAAGGGGATGATCACTTTTCCAGGTCATTCTACCATACAATAAATAATTTAAAGGGAACCTGTAGCAGGTTTTACTACCACAAACCAAACACATCCATTATTAAGTCACTGTAATCCAGAAGGAATCCATGCATTTTTTTTTTTTTTAACTCCATTGCTGCGTTCTAAAGTAATATCTATTACATTTTCATGCTGTCTTTTGCTCCCCAATTGACAAGCAACGTCCCTGAGTAACCTGCCTTCTGTGGCGCAAATCTTGCGCAGGTGCTGTCACTGCCTGTGCCGGTCAGAGGGGGTGGCACATGCGAAGATGTATAGTCCTGCTCTCCCCTCGTCATCAGAGCTAGTCCTGATCTCCCCACGTCATCAGATCTAGTCCTGATCTTCTCGAGTCATCAGATCTTTATTGCACAAGCGCCACCATAGAAGTGAAGTCACCTGCACAAAATTACCAGCGGGAAGGCAGGTCTCTCAAGGAGCAAAGGACGGCGGCAGGTGGGAATATTGGCAACAGGAAGGAGAGCTCGAATGCACAGGGACATGCCCCGAGCGCTTGTGGCTTAACAGCATAAATACTGAATAGAAGAATTACTATGGAGTACAATCAAGTGGAGTATAAAAGTGAGGGTATGGACAGTTCCTGTGTTACGGCGATCTATCACCGATGTGTTTGGATTGTGGTAGTAAAACTGATAACCGGTTCCCTTTAATTACAAAACCCAATAAATAATGGCTAAATTGCATTCTTTTCTTCACAATTTCATCCCACTTGAATTTTTTTTCCCTAGTTATTTAGCACATTGTATGGTAAAACGACAACTGCATAAAGCAAGCTATGGCTCTCAGAAGATGAGAAAAGAGAAAAAAAAAATGTAAAAATGACCGTGGAGGCAAGGGGTTAAATGAAACCACAAGTTTGGGATACTCACGGCCCTTGCGGATGTTGAGCATCAGGTTGCCTTTCAGCACGGTGCACCCTTCCAACATCTGAGCGGACGTGACCGAGTCGATGGTTTTCTCATTGGAGTAGCAGATTTTTGGACACAGCCCATCACAGGGACTGCAGAACATGCTGCTGCAGAGAAAGGACACACGTTACTAATGCAGGTCACACAACCAGAAAGACCGTTACCCACTACTTACACAGGAAGGTGTCCGGGGCATTGTGACACAGGCACGTTACTGGGGGCTCTAATGACGGCTAATGGGGGGCTGCTCATCACACATGTTTAAGAGACCTCGCTAGGCTTGTCCTAGGTCTGTGTCCGATTCTGAACGAATACATTCACATAATTGGGCATAAACTGCAGTACCAGACACAACCCGATGAGAAGGGTGGCGCTATACAGGAGTGGATAACACAAAAAAACCCTAGTCAGTCCTATTAAGGTAAGAGCCCAACTAGGGCTCTGTCCAGACCAACGTCAAAGCTTCGGAGAGATAAACGACTGATCCATTTCTAATACAAGTACATTGGAGGCCAACAGATCCCATTGGCATTAACGACTCCTCCTGTTATTTTCCGGTGGAGTAGAGTGGTAGACTATGCACGGTCTGCCCACAAAATGCTATGGAAACCTGATAAATGGATGGACTTGATGGCAAATTAACTCTATAGGAAAGGGACTGTTAATGGCTTCTCCCCTCTGTTTTTCCATAACAGCCATTCCATGCACATTGCTCTTGCACTGGACATTGCAGATGAAGAGAGGATCTCTCCACATATGACAGCTGCTTTTGTCATTGATACCAAGGCACAGGTATTCAGTGACTTGAAGGGGTTGTCCACCACTACTACTGACAAACCCCACCTCAATCCACATGATTGCACCAGTAAAATAACACACATTCTTTGCCTCTGGTGCCAGCACTGGTTCTCACGGGGCTCGAGCAGGATTGTTATGTCAAGTGAGCCCTGCAGCCAGTCAGCGCTGGCTTCAATCAATCCCCACTCCCTCAGGAGAATCGAGCTGCGGCTGGCCTGCTCACTCCCTCCTGATGGCCGAAGGTAACCAGCGCTGATTGGGAACATGGCCCACGTTACATAATCTCATGCGAGCATGGGAGGAGTGTATAAGTGCTATTTTACTGATGCAAACATGCGGATTGAGATGGGGTTGTACAAGACGTGGACACACCCTTTAAGTCACACATAGGCTCCATTTCTTTATATAAAAAAAAGTACACCATGTGATATGTTTTGTACCAGATTCCTCTGCATAGACTAGCAGAATTAATATTTTCAATTTTTTTTTTTTAAATCTTTTTTGGTTTAAAGGGAATTAGTCAGCAGGTTTTTGCTACCTTATCTTAGAGCAGCATGACGTAGGCAAAGAGAAGCTGAATCCAATGATGTATCTCTTAGATTACTGGGTGCAGCAGTTCTCAGACAATCAGTGCTTTTAGATTTAGCATGAAGCAGAGCTGAGAAAGCCAACCCCGCCCACAGCAGGTGGTGTTATGTACATAGCTATAGACAGTGAGCTGCCCATCACAGGAGGCGGCGTTACCGGACTAGTGTAGTCCAACAATGTTAATCTCTTAGTAAAAAACCCTTGGTATGCAACAGAACACACATTGTCAATTGTCACATCCCTGAATTCTGTCTCAGCTTGTCTCCTGCTGCCTTCTCCTGCTGACAAATTCCTTTTAATAACAATTATATCCATGTCCAGCATTACCGCACACTGCTCTCCCCGCTCGCTATCCATCTGCCGCCACCACTATCTGCATTTTCAGGGTATATAGGGGGCTGTGTGGGCTCTTACGGTGTACGGGGATGTCAATATACTTAATTCTGCTCAATATTAGTGATAAAACTAATATTAATCATGTTAATATTGAGAAACATTAATTTCAGCCTATTGGTACGGCCCTCCAAAACAGTCACGGTCTCCCGTGTGGCCCCTTAAAAAAAATTAAATTGCCCACCCTTGATTAAGTCCAACTTATTCAGTTTTATGGTAAAGGTGAACGTGTTGTCAAATCTACGATTAGTTGGACAAGAGACTTTTGTAATTATTTTTATTATTTAAAAGTAGCTAGCAGATATATGATAAATCCAATTTCATGTATCAATGCCCCCAAATAAATGACACCAGAGATACATTTCAGCAGAGGAGATTTCTGGTTACCTTCCGTTGATAATAAAGCCGGATGGACACTCATATCTACATTCACCGTTGTGGATGATGAAGGGATTGACCGCATTATACAAGGTGTGCATATTGGCACAGACTTCCACGGTGATACAGCGCCATCCCTCGAAGCTGTAGGTGTTCTCAGGGCAGCTGGGGACACACCTGCCCTCATAGTAGAAATGTTGGCAGCCCACACAAGCACTGTCGTTGTTCGGAGCGAGGCAGCTTCCCAGGCATTCTGGATGGCAGCACTCATTCTGGTCTGAGCACGCTAGCTTCCCGCACTCGCTGGGGCACACTGCAAAAGACAAAAAAAATCAGTCAGGGACCTACAATATTCACCCCCTAAACTTTTTTTTTTTTTTTTTAAATATCTTAGTCACATAAGAATAGGTTAGGTATGAAATTCTGCAGTGACTATGACTGCAGACTTCTGAATCCTGACAGCACGCTCACTGCACGCTGTCAGGATTCTCCACTCCAGGCAGCAGCGGACAGGCACGTGACCACAAGACTGCGATCTGCATGCATGCAGTCACATACTGACTAGACGTGCTAAGCCTCGCTGCACTTGTTTGAGCAAAGCACGTCTAGTCGGAACGTAGTTGGAAGTATGCAAATTGCACACTGGCGGTAGTGTGACCGCCCACTCTCGATGCAGACACTGAAGAACCCCCGATTGTGCACGGTGTACGCTGTGGGGATTTCACCCCAAATCTGGACTACCCCTTTAAGGCAATTACTGTCACAAGCATGAACTTCTGTTAGACCATCAGGATCACATTTTAATATACTGTAGATTAAAAACAGAAGGGGTAAATCTGTTGGGCATATTGTGCAGCTATCAGTTAAGGCCTCTTTCACACATCCGTCTGTCACCAGTCAAAATCCGCCGTTTTGCTAAAAAAACAGATCCGCCATCTTTCTTGGCGGATCCGTTTTTTTCCCATTGAGTTGCATTACCAGCTGATCTTGACGGATAGTCATCCGTTGGATCCGTTTTTATACGGATCCACCAAAATTTTGCCGTCCGCCAACTTGCCTGGATGGACAATCTCGCTCTCTCTCTAAAAAACGGATGTGTGAAACAGGCCTAACACTTACAAATGAATGGTAAAAACTTTACTATGAAATATGTCCTTCATCCAGTAATGGTCACTGTTTCAATACTTTTATCACATTGCCCGTTAGTGCCAAGCACTTTAGTCACCCGAAGCGACTTTTCAGACCAAAAACTCCCTCTGCGGTGCCCACCACTAGCTGTATCCCTGCTGTCTAACTTGCGGTCTCATTGTAAAGCGTAATAAGCCTTGCAGTAGAGACACATTACAAAAGTGTGAGTGGTCTCTCTCGCTGCTTCTGCTCTCCTGTCTGACAAATTATATACAGGCATAACAGAGGCAGGCTTTCAGTCCAAGAAAGGCAAACCACTACAGCAATGCACACTGTCAAGTAAGAGAAGAGGTTCCAGCACCTATAGTGCTGACAGAATGCTGACAAGGAGGAATGGCCCACTCACAAAGAATTGAAGGGAAGTTCTGAAGCATAAAAAGTGGAACAGTTGCTGGACATAGTCATTTAAAAATACTCCAAAATCATCTCTTCACAAGTAAGGTAATCTGTCCTCAGATAGAGTCCTATTTGAGCATCAGTTTTACTGTAAATATCTTGTCCCCCTGCCCTAAAAAATACTTGGAGGCAGTGCTCACACTCGTCAACATGTCTTTGGCATTTCTAAAGTAAGTTACCAGATTGTTAGTCTTACCGAATCTTTGGCTAATAACGTTAAAGCCACTATATCACAACTATTAATCGAGGGCGGCCACGGAGTCCGCAAGGCTAATACCTGAGACAAAGGCTCCTGAGCTGCCGATACAGATGGGAGCATAGCCTTCCCTAAACTACTGCAAAACTCCAGCAGAGTAATCGCTTTTTAACTTTAGTCCCACAAGCATATGTTCACTAAGCAGCAGGAATGGAAAATCTACAGATTAACACAGATCTACTATTGAACACATGGTTTGCATGACCGCTGAATCACATACTTCCTGTAAGCAAAAGTAATCATACCTAATGAAGGACAGATGAGAAGACACAAATGTGAGTCACTGCCGGGCCCAACTGCCTATGTGCATGGCACAGGCAGGAGACATGGGGAATGCTGAGTACAGGTGTACAGTCACCGCTCAACACCAGCTCACTATCAACCATCAGTTTACCGAGATCTCAAGAAGCCACGATCCCTGCCAAGAATCTGTATCCAAAAACACCAGGATCCCATGTGCTTGTACTGAAGCAAAAGGTAGGCCACCAAACAACTCCGTGGTGATCTGCATCACTCAGAAGAGCCCCAGGTCAGGTCTTAGAGTGCTTTAAGAACGTTCTTCAGATTTTTCCTTCTTGTTTTCAAGACAATTTTCACATTTTTGACAAAACGCAAATTAAAAACCAAATTATACATTTTCAGAAAGTAGATTAAGTGCACCCGGCATTTTACAAGGTTGGGCACCTGGGTTCAAAGGGGGCGATCGCATTTAAGGGCCTGTCACACTAAGCGATATCGCTAGCAATATCGCTATACGTTGTGACGTTATAGCGATATCGCTGTGTGTGATACTTACCTACGACCCGCTCCCCCGCTGGTTATCGCTGATCGCGCGAGAACGTCCTGGACCGTTTCTCGTCGTCAGCTTCCTGCGGAGAGACGAGCCGGGCGGGAGGACGTCAGGATCGCCTGGTGTGACAGGTAAGTAGCGACCCCCGTCCCCAGCGATGTCGCTGGTGAGATCTGCCTGTGTGGCAGCTCACTAGCGACCACTTAGCGATGTACCAGCGATCTTGACCGCGTCATATCGCTGGTCGGGATCGCTGGTGTATCGCTAAGTGTGACAGTACCTTAAGAGAAGTTCCTGCATCCACCAAAAGTCATAGCTAAAACAGGAAAAAAATGACTATAAAGGGTATGTTGACGCGTCAGATTTTGGAATGACAGGACTGTGTGTGTATATAAGGATAAATCTGTTATACAAAACAAGCCAGACCGGAACCTTGGAAACAAGTCTACCCCGTCCCCAGTTCGTTTTCCAAACATTGCTCTCTGTAGTTTGGGACTCACGATCTTATGTAGCCTGTGGATTGGGCAGCATGAATCTGAGGAGTCTCTCTAAGACCGGGGTCACACTTGCGAGTACAATGCGAGAAACTCACACGAGTCTCTCGCATCAATACCAGGCACTGCCGCCGGCACTCGGGACCAAAGTGTTCAGCTGCATAGAAATACATGCAGCCGCACACTCCAGTCCTGAGTGCTGAAGGCAGTGCCGGGTAGAGGCGAGAGTTTCTCACCTTGTACTTGCAAGTCTGACCCCGGCGTAACATTAAAATAAAGTCAGAACTGTGCACAACCGTCTAATAGCTTCATTTCTGACATGTACTCTACACTAGTACACGTAATGGCGCGGCAGAACTCACTGGGAAATTAAGGACTTTCCAGATACAAGCCTGACTATTTTTCCAGGACCAAGCGGCTGTCTTAGGCATAAGAGAACGCAGGCCCAGTGCCCCGCTCACTGGCATCTCAGAGAGCAGCTCTGTTCCCCCACGTGTCTGACACGGACACATCATTGGACATGCAATGCACTGGGCGAAGATTTAGAATGACAAACATCAAAGTAAAGTCGTGTCCTTGAACACAAATAGAAAGCATGAGTTTTTGTGAAACATTTACACAGCGCGATTTGTTGACTGAAAAATAGCTTACTCACCGATAACGGTGTTTCTCGGAACCCATGACAGCACCACGGAGAGAGGGGGTCCGCCCATCAAAGACAGGAACCTACAGATAAAAAGGCGGCATCTCTCCACCGTCCCCAGTTGGTTACAGAGCATCAGAGGGTCTCCCGGTTAATTAACAACAAAAGTATATACATAACATTATAATATTGCATATTATGGAGAAGCCCCGTGTCTAACAAAAAACACTTTACACACATTAACTCGTGCTCACCGCACACGTGAAAGGCGGGGGAATAAGCGGGTGCTGTCATGGGTTCCGAGAAACACCGTTATCGGTGAGTAACTAAGCTGTTCTCTCTCAACCATGACAGCACCACGGAGAGAATTTCAGAGATTGGTAGCTTAGGGAGGGACCACCGCCTGAAGGACCCTTCTCCCGAAGGTCAGGTCAGACGTAGAGGCCAGATCTAAGCGATAGTGCCTAAAAAAGGTAGAAGGTGTTGACCAGGTGGCCGCCTTACAGATCTGCTCTATTGATACCTCTGATCTTTCTGCCCATGAGGTCGCCATTGCCCTTGCAGAGTGAGCTTTTAGACCCTCCGGGATGGTATTCCCACTGGATGAATACGCCAGGGCAATCGCATCCCTTATCCACCTTGCTAGGGTACTCTTGGATGCCTTGAGTCCCTTCCGAGGTCCCTGGAAACACACAAAGAGAGACCCTTCCTTCCTACATCCCTTGGTGGCCTCTAGGTACTGAACTAGACACCTCTTCACATCCAGGGTGTGAAATTTCTCCTCTCCCCTATTCCTAGGGTTTGAGCAGAAGGAAGGAAGGACCACTTCTTGGGACCTATGGAAGTGTGTCGACACCTTAGGTAGGTATGCTGGATCAGGTTTTAATATGAATCTATCGTCCAGGATTTTAGTGAACGGGGGTTTGCTGACAGAGCCTGAATATCGCTCACTCTGCGAGCGGATGTTAGGGCCACTAAAAGTATAGTTTTTAATGATAGGGTTTTTAGGGGTGCTGATTGGATGGACTCGAATGGGGGCCCTGTTAGTGCAGACAACACTAGGTTTAGATCCCATGACGGTATTTTCTGGGTGGTTATAGGCCTAGACCTGGCTGCGGCCGTCATAAACCGTGCCACCCAAGGGTTGCCTGCCACATCCTGGTTATAAAGGGCACCCAGAGCCGCTATCTGTACCTTCAATGTATTAGTTGCCAGCCCCTGCTCTAACCCTTTTTGTAGGAATTCGAGAATTTTGTGAATTTGGATTCCATCTTGAACCCTTACCCCAGAGCGAGATAGAAATTTCCTCCAAGTTCTACCACAGGCCCTGGTTGTGATCTGTTTCCTACTCTTTTGTAGCGTGGAAACCAGGTTTTCTGAAAACCCTCTCCCCTCAGCAGTGCCCTTTCAAATTCCATGCTGTTAAATGGAGGTTCACTGCCCGAGGGTGTAACAAGGGACCTTGGGACAGAAGGTGGGGGAGATCTGGTAGAACCCAGGGGTCGGTTATTGACAGTATTCTCAGCCAGGAAAACCAAGTTCTTTTTGGCCAAAACGGGGCTATTAGTATCATTCGTGCCCTGTCTTCTCTGACTTTCCTTATGACTGCCGGGATGAGAATGGGTGGTGGAAAGGCATACATTAGGCCCTGCGTCTATGGAAGCATAAACGCATCCAGGGTCCTGGGATTCCCCCTGGGGCCTAGGGAACAAAATGCTTCTGCTTTTTTGTTTTTGTGGTCGGCAAACAGATCCATGTCCGGGGTTCCCCACATTTTTACAATTTTCCGAAAAATGGACTGTTTTAGAACCCACTCCCACTGATGTAGCTGGGTGCAACTTAGAAAGTCTGCTGTCTGGTTTTCTGCTCCCCGTATGTGTAGTGCAGATCGGGACAGTAGGTTTTTCTCTGCTAGCGTGAATATTTCGGAGGAGGTGTTCATTAGTGTTCGGGACCTGCTTCCCCCCCTGATGATTTATGTAGGCCATCGTCACTCGATTGTTCGAAAATATTCGGACATGATGTCTCTTTAATACCGGTAGAAAGTGTGTTAGGGCGTAGCCTACTGCCAGCAGTTCCTTTTGGTTCAAGGAGGCTTCTATAGTTCCTGACCTCCCCATTCCCCCTGAGCCACCCTGTTGCTCATGTGTGCTCCCCATCCCTTGGGACTGGCATCCGTGGTGATTATGTGTGTGACTTTTATCACCCAGGGAATCCCTTTGGAGAGGTTGTCTCTGTTTCCCCACCAAGCTAGGGAACGAATAGTTTTGGAGTCTAGTGTAACGTAACCTTCTAAGTGACCTCTTAATACTGACCGATTGGCTTTCCCATTGGAGATGTCTCGTATGTAGCTGCGCCCACTGGACCGCCGGCAGGCATGCGGAGAGGGACCCTAACAGTGACATTTCTTTTCTTAGCGTCGTGGAAGGGTTCTACGTTGCTCTTGCTACCATCTGAGCAATCCTCTCCTTTTTGTGGTCTGGCAGGTAACACTCCTGGCTGTTTGAGTCCAGTGTCAGGCCTAGGAACTCCTGGACTTTCCTGGGATCCAGCCTTAATTTTTTTAGGTTTAGGAACCATCCGAGGTTTTTTTTTTTTTTTTGTTTGTTTTTTTTAGAGTGCCCATCACTCTGTCCCTCTGTTCCCTGCATCTTTGGGCTGAGTTGCTCGCTATTAAAAAGTCGTCCAGATATGGGACTATTAGAACATCTTGTTCTCTTAGGTGAGCCATCATCTCTGCCACTAGTTTCGTGAAGATTCGCGGGGCTACCGAGATCCCAAATGGCAGGGCCCTGTACTGAAATTCCCTTATTTCGCCTCCTATAGAGACCGCAAGTCTGAGGTATTGTCGGGAGTCTTTGTGGATGGGGACGTGATACTAGGCATCGCTGAGGTCTAATACTACCATGAAGCAATGTGGAAAGAGAATTTTGATGGTCGACTTATCGACTCCATATTGAATTTCTCGTTTTTGACATAATCGTTCAGTCTTTTTAGATTTATAATTGTCCGGAAGGTACCGTCTGGTTTGGTTATTAGGAAGAGAGGCGAGTAGAATCCTCTGCCTTTCTCCCGCGGGACAACCTCCTGGAGGACTTTTTTGTTCAACAGGCTTAGAACCTCTTTTTCGAGGGCTTATTGTTCTTTTACTGATCTTAGTGGGGTCACTACATATTTTTGAGGTGGGAGAGAGAGAAAGTCTATCCTTAACTCTGATCCTATCAGATTTAATAACCAAGGGTTGCTCGATATTTTCCTCCAGGCTGGGAGAAAAAAAGCTTAGCCTCCCTCCCACCCTGGGCAAACAGTCACTTGGAGGGCTTTTTGTCTCGGGATGAGTTACCAAAGAAGAACCCCCTGTCTCTCCTTCTGTCGTGCCATTTCTGTTCTCTCGGGGGGTCTCCTCTGAAAAAATGTTTTCTTCCGAAAGGACCTTTTAAAGCCTGTGGGGCCTGTAGGGCCTAAATTTAGGAATCCCTTCTTTTTGTCCCACGCCTTTTCGAGGATGTCATCCAAAGTCTCTCCAAATAGGAATTTCCCTTCACAAGGAATGGCACATAGTTTGTAAATCCCCAGGCCAACATTTAAGCCACAGCGTTCTTCGGGCTGCGCTTGACAGGGCTGCCGTTTTTTATGACAATATTACCGAATCAGCCGAAGAGTCGGCTAAGAAGGCCGCCGCTCCCCTTATCACGGGAATGGATTCCAGGATCTTCTCCCTGGGTGTACCTTCCCTTAGCTGCTTCTCTAGTCAGTCTACCCACACCATGAGGGCTCTGGAGGTACAAGTTGCCGCTATCGCTAGCCTAAGATTTCCTCCTGCTGATTCCCAGGTGCTCTTGAGGAAAGTATCAGCTTTTTTGTCTAATGGGTCCTTTAGAGTACCCATATCCTGAAAGGGGAGTGCAAATTTTTTCGAGACTTTGGTGACTGCCACGTCTAACTTCGGGGCTCTGTTCCAGGACGTGGACGTTCCTCGTCAAATGGGTATTTTCTTTTAAGGGAGGGAACCGTGGAGTTCTTCCTATCTGGTCTCTCCCATTCTTTTTTTTATCAGGCCCTGTACATTCTCGTTTAGCGGGAATACTCTGCGTCTCTTTTGGCCTAATCCCCCGAACTGATCTATCTGGCCGAGGGTCTGCTACCCCCATGGTAGACCTTACCGCTTTTACTAACATGTCTACCTCATCCAGGGGAAAGCAATGACGACCCTCTGTTTCCTCATCTGAGGATGACGAGTCGGTGTCTGAAGTATTTGATGTAAATTCCCCTGACGTCGAGGCCTCTGACTGGGAGGCTGCTACTGTGTCCCTTTTCTTTCCCCTCTCTTTGCGTTTTAGGGATGAAAGGGCACTTTGAAACGCTGATCGGATTACCGCTCTTAGATCCGAGGCGTAATCCAGGGTTTCATCACAAAGAACTTCCTGTATGCAGGAGTTGCAGAGTTTTTTATCCCAAGCTGCTGGTAGCGGCCTTCTACAGGTGGGGCATGCCCTGTTCTTTGTCTTTTCTTTCTTCTTTCCCTAATAAGGGAAAGAAGTCTATTATAATGGTGGGGGGACATTCACGTAGATAACTTACCCCATCATGCACAGTTGCAGGTACCGGTTCGGGAGGTGGATTCGGATCCCTCACTGGCTGATCCACTGCGCTGCGTGGAGTGGCTACTGGACCGGCCCTCTCGCCCGTCCTTTTCTTTTTGCCGGCGCTGGTGCCTGTGCTACTCCTTATGCTGCTGCATTGGCTGCTCCTCATGCTGGTCGCTGTCCTCCATGTCTATAGGACGCTTCCAGCAAGGAGCAGCTCCCACCATCTTCTTTTGAATCTCCCAGGACCTGACGTCACCACCTCCTCCCAGCCTGCCCCGCTGAGCCCCGGGGAGCGCGCAATGCGCATGCGCCGACCGCGGGGACCCAGAGGTCTTCATTCCATTTCCGGGGCAGCGCCATATTGGTACATCTCTGTACCGCGCGCTGCCCCCGCGTGTACCAGCGTCCCTCCAGCCCCATTCTCCTTTTCGGAGCGGCAGCTCGGTCCTCCCCGCCCGCTCACCCTGTACAGCCCCTCGGCTACAGTGGTGGCGGCTTCAGGCACCGGCACCGACCCCGCCGCGGCAGGGGCCTCCCCGCTGCCAGGACTATGAACGAGACGGCCCTGGCTCCTCTTCAAAGGTAAGCCTGCCGCCTGCTGCAGGATCCACGGGTCACCCGTCAAGGACAGGAACCCAACGGGGGGTGGAGGAGAGGTGCCGCCTTTTTATCTGTAGGTTCCTTTCCTTGATGGGTGGACCTCCTCTCTCCGTGGTTCTGTCATGGGTGAGAGAGAAATGGAATATCACAAATCTAACCCAATACTAAAAAAATAAAACTTCTCACAGGGATTTCTTAAGCTTTCAGGTGCAATTTCAGGGTGATCCTAAAATGCACTCTAACCATTTCAGGTGAACTTAATGTGACCTTGAATGCCGTGTCCAACTGTTCAGTGCTTCAGTACTTTTTGTACAACTTGCTGTTCTCTAACAAGGAGCTTAATGGCAAAATTCACAACAGGTGTTTGATAAAATAATAGCCCAATAAATTTCGGGGTACAGTTAGAATTCGTATTAAACAAGTCGTCCTCATCATGCTGTTCACATTTTGACATGATTTTAACAAGACGATACCTACCAATTGATAACCAGTACCTCGCCATTGTGAGGCTTCAAGCAGGATGTTCTCAGACAGAAGAGGCCACTGAGCTTAGAGAGACACAGAGTCATCAGCAGGTTGTAAGGGAGATACAGAGACTGGAACAGTTCCAGAGAGACAGAAGTGGACGTCCTTTGGCCACATCCCACACTGATGACCGCTTCATTGTGAACAATGCCCTTCAGAGCTGTATGACGAACGCTACACAACTCCAGGCACATGTAAGGGAGGCGAGAGGCACCCAAGTATCAATAAGGGCCCGTCACACATAACGACGCACCAGCGATCCAGACAATGATATGACCTTGTCAGGATCGCTCATGTGTCGCTACATGATCGCTGGTGAGCTGCCAAATCAGCACCAGGAGGGTAACAAGTGACGCACGTCGCTTAGTTACCCACTGTGTAACTTAGTTACCAGTGCGCTGGTGCAGGGAGCTGGTAACAAAGGTACACATCGGGTTTCTAAGCAGCGCGTGGCACGTGGTACCGCGCATTAAAGTCATGAATATGCGCATATTCATGACTTTAATGAGCTGTACCACGTGACCGCTGAAGGAAGGAGCCTGAGACCGTGGGATAAGTGGGGGGGGGGCTGAAAAGACATGCCGGGGGGGGGGGTAAGTACGATCTGGCACCCCCGCTCCCCTGGCGTATATGACTCCCGTATAAGCAGGGTGGGGGACTAATTTTTTTGTTAGTAGAGTATGTAATAATTCCTATAATTTAATTCTATTTTTGCTTGCTCATATAGCTCCAACATGTTCTGCAATGCTTTACAAACATCGCTGTCCCCATTGGGGCTCACACGCCAAATTCTTTATCAGTATGTCTTTTGCGTGTGGGAGAAAACCTAAACGGGGAGAACATACAAACTCCTTGCAGATGTTGTCCTTGGTGGGATTGTCCCCTTTTATTTAAAAATAATCTCTAGAGGCAAATTCTCACACAGATCTGTGTCCGGCCTATACATCTTAACACATTTTTTAAGAAAAACATGGATTTCTCTGTAATAAGACATCTAGTCGCAGATTTCAAGGTATCGTATTTTCGGATCATAAAACACATTTTCCTTCAAAATTTTTAAGGAAAGTGTGTGGGGGGGGGGTGCGTCATATAGTCCAGATGTTCCTTATTATCCAGCTGTGCATGAGAGAGCGGCAGCAAAGTGGGTCATAGGAGGCAGGAGCTGGTGGCTGCGGTTAACAGTGTGCCCACTATTAAAGAAAATTAATATTCACTGCTCTCCACCTCCCACAGTCCCGGGTGTGGGGAGCAGTGAATATTCCGGCAGCTGACATCAGTGTGTCGAGGCACATGCCAGTGACGTCATGCGCTGCTTACACGCTGTAATCAGCTGCTAGCATCAGAACAGGAACCTGCGCCGTGAGGGAGTGGAAGGAAGGCGAGTAGAATTGTTTCCTTTTTTTGTGTCTGCAGAGTGATGTGGGCCATATATAAAACATGATGGGGGACTGTTTATCTTTAATTAAAAGAGATAGGAACAACACCTTTGAATCTCTTCACACAAGGCTGCAAACTTTTTTTTTTGCAGCTGGCTTTGTCTGAGAGAAGCACGTGGAAACACCGTCGTACAATAAGTCACAGCAAGATCTGAGGAATTGAATCTGGAAAATGACCTATAATAACAGAATGCAATAACTCCGAGCTTAGCAGAGCACATTATCGGAATTGGCATTCCTTTCCCCACGCACCCATATTATTTAGCCACCTCCAGAACCATGCATTGGGGAGTTATAAAGCATAGCTAACAGGAACTACATACGGTAGGCATATTTATTATCTATGTGCAGATAAAAATCCAGCGGAACCCATTGGCGGCGCCACTGACCCATTCAGATCTTCGGGCGGAAAGTTATGGGCCATCCACAATTCTGGGCAGAAAATCATATTCTCAGACATGGGAGGAGGAAGGCAGCCCAGCCCACGGGAGACAGCAGCGTGTGGGAAGGAACAGCCATGGAGATATAAGGTAGACCCTCATTTTGAGCTTAGTCTTCTAATGGCCTGATGATACGATAGCTGACGCAGCCAGGATAGCCTGTAACTAGGATTTGGTTTGATATTCCCTGCTGAGAGCAGGCACTGAGAAAGCCTGTGCAGCGCCTGTCAGATCTCTGATCTGACAGTGCTGTGCAAATTGTCAGATCACGATCTGACACTAGACAGTGATGTCCCCACCTGGGACAATAAAATAAAGTAAAAAAAAAAAATCACGTGTCAAAACAATTTTAAAAAATTTCCTAAATTAAAAAAAAAATATTCCCTAATAAATTCTTTTTTTGTAAATAAAAAAAATAAAAAAAAGAGTACACGTATAGTATCGCTGCATCCCTTACGACCCGCCCTATAAAACTGTCTCATTAGATAACCCCTTTAGTGAACCCCTTAAAAAATAATAAAAAACAAAGCAAAAAACAATGCTTTATCATCATACCGCCGAACAAAAAGTGAAATAACACGCGATCAAAAAGACACATAAATAACCATGGCACCTCTAAAAACGCCATCTTGTCCCGCAAAAAACAAGCTGCCATACAGCGCCATCAGCAAAAAATTAAACTTACAGCTCGCAGAATAAAGCGATGCAAAAATAATTGTTATATTGTATAATAGTGCCAAAACATAAAAAAATTATATAAATGAGGTATCGCTGTAATCATACTGACCCGAAGAATAAAACCACTTTATCAATTTTACCACACGCGGAACGGTATAAACACAGCCCCCCAAATGAAATTCATGAAATGCTGGTTTTTTTGTTCATTCTGCGTACCAAAAATCAGAATAAAAGCGATCAAAAAATGTCACGTGCCCGAAAATGGTACCAAGAAAAACCTCAACTCGTCCCGCAAGAAATAAGACCTCACATGACTCTCTGGGTCAATATACGGAAAAATTATAGCTCTCAATATGTGATGATCCAAAAACTATTTTTACAATAAAAAGCGTCTTTTAGCGTGTGACAGTTGCCAAACATAAAAGCCTGTTCTAAAACCCGCTATGAATAGTAAATCAAGCCCCCCTTTATCACCCCCTTAGTTAGGGAAAAATAATAAATTTAAAAAAATGTACGGTATTTAATTCCATTTTCCCATTAGGGCTAGGGTTAGGGCTGAGATTAGGGTTAGGGGGGTGTTGGGGTTAGGGTTGGAGTTAGAATTTGGGGGTTGTCACTGTTTAGGCACATCAGGTGCTCTCCAAACACAACATGGCGTCTGATCTCAATTCCAGCCAATTCTGCATTGAAAAAGTCAAACGGTGCTCCTTTCCTTCCAAGCTCTGCCATGCGCCCAAACCGTGGTTTACCCCCACATATGAGGTATCAGCCTACTCAGGACAAATTGCTCAACCTCTTTTGGGGTCCAATTTCTCCTGTTACCCTTGGGAAAATAAAAGTTGGGGACTTAAAGATCATGTTTGTGGAAAAAAAATATGATTTTTTATTTTCATGCCCGGGTGTTATAAACTTCTGTGAAGCACTTGGGGGTTCAGAGTGCTCACCACACATTCACGCAAGTTCCTTGGAGGGGTCTAATTTCCAAAATGGGGTTACTTGTGGGGGGTTTCCACAGTTTAGGCATATAAGGGGCTTTCCAAACGTAACATGACGTCCGATCTCAATTGCAGCCAAAAAAGTCAAATGGCACTGCTTCCCTTCCGAGCTCTGCCATGCGCCCAAATAGTCATTTACCCCCACATGTGAGGTATCAGCGTACTCAGGACAAATTGCACAATAACGTTTGGGGTCCTGTTACCCTTGGGAAAATAAAAATTGGGGGTGAAAAGATAATTTTTGTGGAAAAAATATGATTTTTTAATTGTACGGCTGTACGTTATAAACTTTGCTCCCGAATTGTGCTGATGTAAAGTAAACATGTGGGAAATGTTACTCAAGTTTGTGTGCCATATCTCTGTGATTTAAGGGCATAAAAATTCAAAGTTGGAAAATTGTGAAATTTTCAAAAATTTTGCCAAATTTGCACAAATAATCGCAAGTTATAGGAATGAAATTTTAACACTAACATGAAGTACAATATGTCACGAGAAAACAGTGTCAGAATCACCAGGATCCATGGAAGAGTTCCAGAGTTATTACCTCAAAGGGACAGTTGTCAGAATTGTAAAAATTGGCCCGGTCATGAATGTACAAACCACCCTTGGGGGTAAAAGGGGTTAAAAAGTTTGAGGACCCCTGTTGTAAACAATCATGTAATTATTCCAGAAAGGGAGCCACTACTTATAGTTTATCGGAGGGGCAATGCTGAGCTATAATTTCTCCTCAATGGCATTCATAGACCTCATCAGGGCATGTGGAAAGTGATTTTTCGATAGGAAACTACCTATGAGATGGTGGAAGATCTTCTCAGCCCGCCATCTATAGTGCTACAAGATAGGGGCATAAGAGGCTGCCAGGCATAGCGGATGTCCCAGTAGCCCAGCCCCGGTCACACATGACAATAGTGTCAGCAGACTAGTGACGACAGTATAATTTTCAAGTAGAACTTTTTTCCTTGCGTATAACTGGAGGACGGCCAATAGTCGGACCGCCCGTGGCCTTGCTTACATACCGCTATGAAAAGATCATCACTATTGGTATGTCAATCACACAAAGCATCTAACACATTTCCACCAAACAATGCCTTCAGATTTTTCCGATCCCTCACTTGTGTGGAAGAGAAACTTGTAAGGAGCGTCCGCTCCCGCTTGTATATACCTTATAAGCGTAAAATCCCACTGCCCTTCTATGACTAAGAAGCGAGGAATTGAGGGCGCAGAATCCTCTATATTTATACCTCACCCTGACTCTGCGCATGGCCTATTTCCACTCCTGCTTACTGTACACAGAGCTATTTGAGGCATTGTACGCTGCCTGAACAGTGTGGATGGATTTCCTAACAAGGCCGGTCTGTGTCCCGCAGGAACAAACCTCAAGCTGTCTGGTGCATGGAGAGAGGGCCAAAACCAGAGGGGAGAGGCCCCCTGTCCTGCGGTTTTGGCGTTAGTCTGAAAACCGGTGTTGGTTACAAGTTTTGGGCAATTACATGCCTAGCTGGTGTTAGACGTGTGTCAGCGCTCCTGACACAGTGGGCAAGATCATCGCAATCACGGCTTACATGCTTTGCACAGGGAGGGTAATGGCATCACCCGACACAGGATTTCACATGTCTCCTCAAACTCCCAGACACCAAAAAGGATTCTGTTCCCAGGATATGATCTTCTTTACGGGGAATCCTTCCAAAGCCAGAAAAAGACGACGACATGTTCAACCAATACGATTTGCAAGTAGCCTGAAACGCATCAACAGGCATTACTCGAGACTATATTCACTCATCAGTATTTCTATGCCAAAACATGAAGTGTCTCCGAGACAGAGAACAGGTGTCAATCCTTCAATCATAGTCTTTTTTATATGTTCACTCTTAGCTTTGGGATACAAACAGTGATGCAAACTCCTGCCGTGTATATAAGCCCTGAGAAAGTGCCTGCATCTTAGGCCTGGCTCACATGGCGCGGGTTGTGCACAGGTTTTACGCTTCTTGTATAGTTCCTTCAGTGAGCATTACACTTTGGCAACATTCACTCTTTATGACGGTGCACGGAATTACAGGCGTTAAATTCTAATGTATTGCAGTAGCAGCACAGAGGTGCTGAAAGTTTGTGAACCCTTCAGAATTTTCCAGATTTCTGCATAAATTTGGCGTACAACTATTTTAGATTTAGTCTTCAAATTAAATTAAACCAAATCAAACACGAGTCAAAAACACTAGATTGTCACTGTTTTAAATTAGTAAAACTGATCCAATATCACAGCTCTGTGAGTAGCAAAAGTAAGTGAACCTTTGTTCCTTTGTTTTCAGTCTCGGCTGTGATCGCCTTGTGCAGGATCACCACATCTAGACATTTCGGCTAATCGTTGATCAGACCTGCACATTGGCATGGAGCAACCTTACAATACAGCTTCAATTCTGTTATGTTGGTGGGTGTTCTCCCATGAACTGATCTCTTCAGGTCCTTCCACAACATTTCTATCGGACTAAGGTCAGGACTTCATTTTGGAATGGTCAAGTCAAATTTACAGTAATTCATCTTTAAACCAATGTTGTTTTGTAGAACGAGTTGTGCACTTTAGGTCACTGTCTTGCTTCAGACCCCGGTTCTGTCTAGATTCAGCTCATAGACAGATATCTGGACATTTTCCTTTAGAATTTGCAGGAGTTATCCTTGACACTGATCACTCTTTCAA
Source organism: Dendrobates tinctorius (assembly GCF_039654945.1). Lineage (NCBI taxonomy): Eukaryota > Metazoa > Chordata > Amphibia > Anura > Dendrobatidae > Dendrobates > Dendrobates tinctorius. The sequence goes on from NW_027361690.1 coordinate 79,768,364, forward strand.
ACCACATATCCAAGCCCTTTCCGCTTCCTGCCGACTTCAACTCAAAAATATTTCACGGATCCGTACATTCCTCAACCAAGAATCTGTAAAAACCCTAGTCCATGCCCTCATCACCTCCCGCCTTGACTACTGCAACCTCCTGCTCTGTGGCCTCCCCTCTAACACTCTCGCACCCCTCCAATCTATTCTTAACTCTGCTGCCCGACTAATCCACCTGTCCTCCCGCTATTCCCCAGCCTCTCCCCTCTGTCAATCCCTGCACTGGCTCCCCATTACCCAAAGACTCTAGTTCAAAACCCTAACCATGACATCCAAAGCCATCCACAACCTGTGTCCTCCGTACATCTGTGACCTAGTCACCCGGAACTTACCTGCACGAAACCTCCAATCTTCACAAGATCTCCTTCTGTACTCCCCTCTTATCTCCTCTTCCCACAATCCCATACAAGATTTCACCCGCGCATCCCCTCTACTCTGGAACTCTCCACCACAACATACTGTATCAGACTCTCGCCTACCATGGAAACCTTAAAAAAGAACTTGAAGACCTACCTCTTCCGATAAGCCTACAACTTGCAGTAACCACCGATCCACCAAACCGCTGCACGACCAGCTCTACCCTCGCCTACTGTATCCTCACCCATCCCGTTTTAGATTGTGAGCCCTCGCGGGCAGGGTCCTCTCTCATCCTGTACCAGTCGTGACTTGTATTGTTTAAGATTACTGAACTTGAATGTATTATGTATACCCCTCCTCACATGTAAAGTGTCATGGAATAAATGGCGCTATAATAATAAATAATAATAATAATAATAATAATAATAATAATCAGAACTATAGCAATAGTGAGTAACAAGAGAGGAAAGCGGTAAGAGCTGCCAGGCTGGTTGACAACCCAGTTTTCCCAGAAGTAGTCACAATGATGAAATGTTAGGAAAGAGGTCCGCTCAATAAAAATTCTCTCTCCTGGTTGTTTCAGGGAAGAGGGATATCTAAAGAGGTATATCGGTCTCCAAGATCCTATTCCAGTATGTAGTAGACGTAATAATATTAGCAAATGGCTTCAATTAGAAATGTAGTATAGTTCTTCTGATTTGCTATGTCTCCTACCCCACTTGCAGGACATTGCGGTAGCTTAGGTTTCCATGATTACGACCACACATATAGTGACAGTTAGCTTGCCGAATTAGCTGCAGAGGGAACCCGGCTTCCTGGATCGCCCATCCTGAACAGCTAATAGACGCCGCAGCTTCATGTGTTGCGGCTGTATCACTGTCACAGCACATGCATTGAGAGCCTGTGTGTTGGGCTTTCCATGCATGTGCTGTGACAGTGATACAGCCGCAACACATGAAGCTGCGGCGTCTATTAGCTGTTCAGGATGGGCGATCCAGGAAGCCGGGTTCCCTCTGCAGCTAATTCGGCAAGCGCTATAGCTTGGTGAATAAGAGAGAACCCGGACATATTTGCTCAGTAGTTGAAACCATGGAAATATAAGCTGCAGGAATGCCCAGCACATGGGATAAGCGAAATATAGAAAAGTAGCATAGTCCCTCTGATAAGCTATGTCACTTACTCCATGAGAAGGACATTGAAGTAGCTTATATATCCATGGTTACGACCACTAACAACTGTCACTATATGAGTGGTCATAATCATGGATACCTTCCCTACTGCTGTTAGCTGTAACCATGGAAACATAAGTTACTGCAATACACGTGGCATAAGCGATATAGCTTATCAGAGGAACTATGCTACGTTTCTAAATTCAGGTATTTGCTAATATTTATACACCCACTACATATATGGGATAAGATCTTGAAGGTGGAAATACTCCTTTAAGGCTTGCCATAGACATTGAATAAATGATGGTCAACAGGATGGGCTGACCATGGATGGTTAACTGGGTGTTTTGGGTCTTCTCTGATGAAAAAGTGAAAGTGGCCGATTACCCTCTCCCTGCTGACAACACATGCACACTCAGAGGAGCTGAGCAAGAATGTGTATGCGGGATCATGGGTCGGGAAAACAGCCACGGGGTAAACAAGCCTTTCGCCGTCCGCTACCTACAGAGTATACATGTGACTGGGGGTCATCACTCCCTAGAAGTGAAGAATTAAGCAGCATTAGGCTGTGACATGTCCGCTCTCATGAAAACGGCTTGAAAAGTAATGGAGACTGGTAAATATTTCCTAAAAGGTTCTACCTGGCAAGTTAACAAAAGCAACTGGAGCCGTGCAGAAATAATAGGGAAGGGTGTGCCGCCTGTTAAAACAATGACTCAAGATGTTTTCAGGGCTATATTTCATACTCTGAGGGTCAACTGAGGCAGCAAAGAGAAACCGACAAAAGAACGACTGTAGAATGAAGACGGGAGGGCGAGTCATTCCGCAGGTATTCTTACACATCATGGCCATTTATTTTGCTCTGTTTAGACACCTGCAACTTTGTGCCAAACGCTCGGCGGGTGATGAGTACATTCCTAATGGAAGGCACAAGAGATGGAAACTGCTGTGACCCCGCCAACATCACAGGACATCTATGAGAACCTGCACGGCCTAGAAAGGGTACGGAGCTTTATTGCTGCATTCTCTGGATTATTGGACATTCCCTATATATAGGAGCGATGGTATGCCGTGGGGTAGCTCCAAGTATTGTCCTTGTTACACTCCTCACAGGCCCTGTGCTTCCAGCTTTCACGTTTCAGAGGTCAATCAAAATCACCTTCACAGTAAGCAGAGAAGAAATCCGGGGAAAAGAGGCATTACACGGCACCGCGGCAAGCACGCCAGATCAGCCAACGCTTAGCATGCAGCACATGTAGTCATGGTGTAACCCCCAAATACTAGATCAGGAGCTATAATATGTACAGGGCTAATCTAAGCATGATCATTGGGGGAGTGTAAAGCCAAACTGGGGGCTCCGCTCACTGCTGCATCTGCAGAGCAGTCACTGTAAGGATGAGAAGCAAAAGTGACGGACTTCTCGTAGAGTCAGCAAGCCATCCTAAAGCAATGTTCCCAGACTGAAGCCTGGATGCACCGTCTCCCCAGTGACCTGCCACAAGCGATCTACACGGACTCATCTGCCAGAAATCGCGCCCTCCTGAAGGATTGGTGGTGCGAGGAGGGGGCCGACATATATATTATGTGCAAGCTATACTGGAAACCTACTAATGGGTCTGCGCTGTGTGCCAGGCTTTATGGTTTACAGGCCAATCACGGGAAAGCAATACAAATGGCCTCTTATATCCATGTGTTAGGGGAACCCTACAAATAGCCATCCTGGTACTGGGATTGCTAAAATACGTAGTATAACCATGCCAATAATTCACACAAGGCTGCAAGAAATCGCATATCCTCAGTTACCATGCAAATCCATCCACAAGCGCAAGATTAATAGAGCAGGCTAAGGGTGCGCAGCACAGATTAATCTCAACATTGACCGCCAGGGCTGCACTATATAAAAAAAAATAAAAATAAAAATAAATATATATATATATATATATATATATATATATATATATATATATATATATATATATATATATATATATATATATATATATATATATATATATATACATATACACACACATAGGATCATAGAATGGTAGAGTTGGAAGGAACCTCCTGGGCCATCTGGTCCAACCCCCTGCTCAAAGCAGGATTCGCTAAATCATCCCAGTCAGATGTCTGTCCAGCCTCTGTTTGAAGACTTCCATTGAAGGAGAACTCACCACCTCTCGTGGCAGCCTGTTCCACTCATTGATCACTCTAACTGTCAAAAAGTTTTTTCTAATATCTAATCTGTGTCTCCTCCCATTCAGTTTCATCCCATTGCTTCTAGTCTTTCCTTGTGCAAATGAGAATAAAGTTGATCCTTCTACAATGTGACAGCCCTTGGAGATATTTGTAGACAGCTATTAAGTCTCCTCTCAGTCTTCTCTTTTGCAAACTAAACATTCCCAAATCCTGCAACCTTTCCTCATAAGACAGGGTTTGCAGACCGGTCACCATTCTGGTCGCTCTTTTCTGAACTTGCTCCAGTTTGTTGATGTCTTTTTTTAAAATGTGGTGCCCAAAACTGGACACAGTATTCCAGATGAGGTCTGACCAAAGAGGAGTAGAGGGAAATAATGACTTCACGTGATCTAGACTGTATGCTTCTGTTAATATATCCTAGAATTGCATTTGCCTTTTTTGCTGCTGCATCACACTGTTGACTCATTCAGTCTGTGATCTATTAGTATACCCAAGTCTTTTTCACATGTGCTGTTGCTTAGCCCTATTCCTCCCATTCTGTATATGCTTTTTTCATTTTTATTCCCCAGATGTAGTACTTTGCATTTTTCCCTGTTAAAAACCATTCTGTTAGTTGGTGCCCACTTCTCCAGTTTATTTATATCTTTTTGAATCCTCTCTCTCTCTCTTCTCTAGTATTAGCTATCCCTCCTAGCTTTGTCTCATCAGCAAATTTAATCATACATATATACATACACACACACACACACATATACACACACCAATATCCATATTAAGCTTCACTGAAATGTCCATTTTACATCTATGTATTCTGTCTGTGTTTTTTAAAGATAGAACACATACCCATTACTGTATTAGGGGCTGTTCACATGTCCATGCTTTTTTGAAGACTATGTATCAAAATTTCCCATACAAGTACAAGGGCCCGAAAGATGCTTCTTGTTCCACATGCAGGGTGTTGCACTGCATTGAACAGCGGGGTTGGACACAATGACCCTGGAGCTCCCATTTTTCTATAAGTCGTTTGAAACTAGAACAAAAGTGAAAAAAAAGCACGTGTGTACCAAAAGAATGGAAGCAATGAAGATATACAGCATATTCCTCTAGGCTTTGAGAAGCTTACTGCAGATAAGGCAAGGAAAAAAGACAAGAACAGTGTGCAGAGAGTCCGGCTTGTTGTTCTCCTGCCATAGGGACATGTGTCGGTCACAGCCCGAGCAAGCACATATCTATATGGCAGGATGAATGCCCGAGCAGCCTGGTCTGGGGGACATCAGGGAATATGTGCTCGTGGAGCCCCAGGAATGGCGCAGCTTCACATCTGGATAGAAGGCTGTGTACTGGAAACTACGAGACTAGCGGGTTCTCATGGAAACGTTTCAAGGACTTCACAAGGTGAGAACAGAAATTCCCTTACAAGCCTTGTCCTCACGGATAAAAGAGCCACATATGCTGCAGAAAGCTAAGAGAAGGGGGGCTGAGGAAAGGACAAAGCGCGCAGGAAAACAACAGTGCGGATGAGAAAAGAACAGGCTGCATGAATGGAGGATTGTTCGTGTGTGCAGACGTGGGCATCAATGGCGGAGGCTGGGAACTGCAGCTCCTGGGCACAATGTGACACCACGTGACGCGTGTTTTGGAGTCTGGAGTGAGATCACATGACTGGCCGCGTTTTCCTCCAGACACGCACGTCACAGACACTGTCTGCACCAGAAACACGCACTGCATGTATGATGCAGCGGGATCGGCCATCACACTCCGTCCCGGTCACCCACCGCTTCTGCCATTTTCAGTATTCTTAGTGGCATATGAGAAAGTCGCTATCAGGCGAATGGAGGTAAAAAAGCAGAGGTTCGAAAGAAAAACAACACTGTCTAGCGCCCAGCCCTCTGCCAGCAGCAATGCCAATTGGCCTTGCATGGCATAAAGCGGGCAGCTTAGAAACAAAGCATCGGAGCCCAGTTTTAGGTTAAATGATTGTATTTAACTGCTTAGTGACAGAGCCAAATTTTTGAAATCTGACCAGTGTCACTTTGTGGTAATAACTTTGGAACGCTTCAACAAATCCCATTGATTTGGAGATTGTTTTTTCATGAGACATTATGATAATGGTAAACGTGGGTTGATATGTTTTTTGTGTTTATTTATAAAAAAAAATATCAGAAATTTGTGAAAAATGTTAAAAAAATTGGCAATTTTCAAACTTTGAATGATTATCCCTTTAATCCAGATAGTCATACCACAGCAAAACATTAATAAATAATATTTCCCACATATCTGTTTTACATCAGAACCATTTGTAAAATGTTCTTTCATTTTGTTAGCGTTTTTAGGAGGTTTAAAAATGTAGCAGTAATTTTTCATTTTTTCAAGCAAAATTTACAAAATTTCTTTTTTAGGGACCTATCCATGTTTGAAGTGACTTTGGGGGTTATATATATTGGGAAACCCCCAAAAGTTATACCATTTTAAAAACAGCACCCCTGACATATTGAAAACTGCAGTCAAGTAGTTTATTAACCCTTCAGGTGATTTTCAGGAATTAATGCAAAGTGGCATGACAGAAATGAAAATGGGTATTTTTGCCACCTAAATGCCGCTAACTTCTGAACAGGTTACAACAGCCGGCAGACTAAGGCTGCTGTTTGGTCGTGAATTGCCATGGCAAACATTAGGAGCACACAATCATGATCTGAAGGCACCAATAGGGATAAAGAGGAAACCCCCACACTATGTTAACCATTTATATGATGTAGTAACTATTGACAGCAGCATCTAGGGGTTAAACAGATTTGGATGGTGCAAACACTGATCGTGGCTCATGCAGCAAGTTGTCAGCTGAAGAGGCTATTCTATTATATCTCAGGTCAGTTAAGAGACGTATTGGCCGTCATTAAGGGGTTAAAAAAATTTTACAAACATCCAGTACTCAAACCCATTCAGAATACTATATTCCCCAGATAACATACTCCCCTCTGGCACTGGCACCTTTGGGCTATGTGCCCAGATATGCAGAAAATTTCTGCTTCAAAACCGGACTCCTTCCCAGAAAACGCCATTTTATTTCCGCGTGTTTTTTGCGCAAAAAACGTGCGTTTGATACGTTTTTCCGCGCATCTTCTGACTCATAGGAAATCACTAAAAACGCGAACTTTTCCGCAAAATTAATGAGCATGCTGCGTTTTTTATGCCGGAAAAAATGCATCAATGTGCACAAAAAGCACAGAATTCATTTAAAATGAATGGGATGCTTCTTGTATGCGTTTTTTGAAGCATTTTGACCGGGACAGACGCTTCAAAAACGCTTACGTGGGCACACAGCCTTACTGCGCTGTGTCTCTCGAGGCTCCTGTCACATTGGCTGCAGGGCTCACATAATCTGTGGCCGCTATTGAGCTCACTACCTTTGGATGTACCTTGGACGTTCAGGAAGGTGTGAGCATTGCAGCCTTGTAGCAGCCACCGGTTGGCAGCAGGGTTCATGTGGCATAATGTCATGCAAGTCTCGGGAGACCGAATGCAGACTTCGGTATGGGAGGAGAGGATGGGGTGTTTTTTATTGGATAGTGTGGAATATGCATAGAAAAAGTTGTCAGAGTAGTGGACAACCCTTTAAAGGGGTTACCCACATTAGCGTTCATCAATTTTCCTGGAGCAAAATCTCGGGATAGATGTAACTACATGATTGCTATTGAAATTAGTGGCCATTTGTGTAATAATCAGCTGTGTCCTCCATAGCTAGAGACACTTGTTCTAGTAACCCCCTGCTGGGTAACCGGCCAAAGTCCTTCATGTGTATGGAGGCGGCCTCTGTACATGTGACCACTGCAGGCAATCACTGGCCACATTTGTGCTGATAACCAGCTTGGGTACATATAAAATATTGGATTTATTTTTATTAACTTTTTTTGTGAAGGTGACAGGGAAAAAAAAGGCATTGTCATTGTTTTCTTGAGATTATAAATTTACACCGTGTCCCAGTTTAGCATAAAAAGCATTTCATTATTCTGTCATCACAAAGGACGACGCACGGCTTCACGGAGGCGCCCTGCATGAAGCCCAATAACGGGGCACAGACTGTAAGGACTACTGCTTTACAGAGAGGAGAGGTTTATAACAAACACATTTTACTAGCTTGGCCCGTGCAAAATGTTAGCACATTGGTCGTCGGAGGCGCAGGCAATTTCAGAAAAAGCAAGCTGGTCAAATGTAAATGTATTTCATGAGTTGATGAACACAGACAGGTATTTAAGAGGCCAAAAAATGTCTTCCGGGTGAGGTGCCACCTGCAGGTCATTGTGTCTTTCTGCAGGTTTATGAAAATGAATGTAGAAACTGTATTTAGTGATAAAATCGTGACTGTGGTTTGTTTGGCTATTTTCTTGCTGAAAGGAGCAAGTTTACCTTTCAAATGGGGTATCGTGTGTGTGTGTGGGTGCAGTATGAACGGAGATACAAAGGAATCACTGAAAAACACTGTTTAGAAATAATAGAATAGTTTTTCACTAATCAGAATGTGATACAAATTTTCTAATAGATAATATTTTCTTTTTCAGTTTCAAGATCTCTGCTTGCAGTCATTTAGTGGAAACTATTAATGCTTACTTCTAATTGATAAGATTCTGTCCTGATCTTGTCATACGCTTTGATTTTTACTTGTCCTTCGTTTATTAGATTCTTACCCAGACATCTTAGCACAGTAACTGCAGAACACTTGGTGACACTAGCAGAAATATGCAGCCAGAGAAAGGCATTGTAAAGGGAATCTGTCAGTAAGATCAGCCCTCCTAAGGCCTGTTTCACACTTCCGTTTTTGACCATCAGTCAAAATCCGCCAGTTTTTTAAAAGAAACGGATCCGCCATTTTTTTTGCGGATCCATTTTTTTCCCCATTGAGTTGCACTACCGGCGGATCTTGACGGATGGCCATCCGTTGGATCCGTTTTTTTGCGAATCCGCCAAATTTATTTCGTCCGCCGACATGCCTGGATGGACCTTGCAACTTTTTTTTTGCTGCAGGATCCGCATTTTACAGTGCGCATGCCCGGAGGAAGGACTTTCAGCCGGAATTTTAACCCTGAAATCCTTTCTGGCAGACGAAAAAAAAATTCTCTCTCTCTCGACTGCGGTTCCTTTAAAATTCTGCATTCAACGGATCCGTAAAAATAAAACGGTCCGGTGGCATCCGTTTGCATCAGTTACAAACGAATCCGCTTTCCGCCATTTTGGCGGATTTTAGCTGACAAGAGAAAACGGATGTGTGAAAGAGGCCTATGCCGTCTATAAAGACATGGAGGTCACAAGAAGCCTCCTCCGATCAGACATTGATGACCAATCCTAAGGATAGGCAATGCCTCTTTTAGGCTGTGTGCACACGCTGCGGATTAGGTGCGGATTCATCCGTGCGGATTTTGTAAAATCCGCAGGTGAAATCGCAGGTCAAAAGACCTGCGGTTTTACCTGCGGATTGCTCTGCGGTTTGGCCCTGCGGTTTTTCATCTCCTCAATGGAGGAGATGGCAATCTGCAGAAAGAATTGACATGTCAATTCTTTCTGCGGATTGAAAACCGCAGATAATCCGCGCGGAAAATTCCGCACCGTCTGCACTGCGGTTTTTGATTCCCATAGGGAATCATGGTACTGTACACCGCAGCAAAATCCGCAGCGTGTGCACACAGCCTTAATGAAAGGGGGTGTTACCAGTGTGAGACATGTAATGACTGACAGCCTGATCTGCATGTCTCCACCGCTAAAGCAGACTTCATTCAAAACAAGCTCTGTAGGCGGATTATCGGGGAGATCTATGTCCGGGCCCATAGATCTTTAACAGCTAATTTACATATTAAGAAAACGCAGATTTCTCTGGAATAAGACATCAGATCGCTGATATCAAGGTATCATATTATTCAGCTTCCTATGACCTGCATGCCCATATAGATGGCTTAGGCCGGTTTCACATTTGCGTTAAAGGCCGCAGCGTCGGCCTGCGAACGGCCGCCGCTAAGCCCCGCCTCCGGGCGCATGACGCTGCATGCATCATGCGTCCCCTATCTTTATCACTGAGGTGCGCCGAGCGCAACCAAATTGCAACAGGTTGCGTTTTGCGCTGGTTGGCGCACCGTCAAAAGGACGCAGGCGCCGCCAAAACGCATACTGCGCACGGGCTGCGTCCTCAGTGATAAAGATATAAAGATAGGGGACGCATGATGCATGCAGCGTCATATGCCTGGAGGCGGAGCTATCGGCGGAGGAGCGGCTTAGCGGTGGCCGTGCGCAGGCCGACGCTGCGGCCTTTAACGCAAATGTGAAACCGGCCTTAGGAGGGTTGGTCCTACTGACAGTGCACCTTTCAAAGGGAATCTGTTGCATGAAAAAACACAACCTGCAGGTTTGGGGCTAGTCTGCAGGATAGTAACATTCTGAACCTGCCCAGAGCCGGCACTTCGAGCCCCACCGCCAGGAGGGCGGAGCTTTATTTCTCCCGGCAGCTTTCGGGGTTCAATCACAGGGAGCACCGCCAGCGCATGTTCAGTCACTGCTCAGTACATAGAGACCAGTGGCGATAACTATGCCCCCTGCAGGCCGCCAGCGCCTGGAGCAGGGTTAAAGTGCCAACGCTGGGCAGGTTCAGAACGCCATTATCCGGCAGTAGTAATGCCGAGAGTCAGACTCCCAATCATATATTGATGACCAAGCAATTCAATAGAAGTCACCTGATAATGTAATGTAGGTGGGACCCGAAGGAATGTGGGTGGGGGCGTTACATGGCCAATACTCTGACCCAGCAGGTTTAGAATCTGTTGCTAAAAGGGTACGGGGAATATACTGGGCATCTTATTAGTCCCGGCTTTAGATTTGTAAACTGAACAAATCTCGTTTCTGGTTTGGGAAATCGGTAAAAGGAATCTGTCACCAGGTTTTTGCCACCTTGTCTGAGAGCAGTATACTGTAGGGGCAGAAACCCTGATTCCAGTGATCTGTCACTTACTACAATGTCTGTTATTTTTATAACATGACTGGTTTATCAACAGGAGAATATCACTGAAGGGCTAGTAAACCTGCTGCCACGTAGTCCTCCATATTCACGAGTTCTTTGTAAACCGCCCTCACCAATGATTGGCAGCTTTCTGCCTATGCACAGTGTACACAGAAAGCTGCCAATCACTGGTGGGGTTATACAGAACTGGTAGCAGGGTTGCCAACCGTCCAGAGACTTGAGAAAGCCCAAAAATAAGGCACATAGACCCCCAGCGCGCGTCTTGGGCCCCACACTGACATGAGGCTGGTGGAGGGCCGTGGTCCCGCCCAGGTACATGTGCACATGGCGGCACGGCCTGTAAGCCCAGCACACGCTACACCGATCACCCACTGACCCCCTGATGGAGCTGCATGATTTGGATAGGCCCCCACTATTGTGTGAGGTCTGGGAATACGGCCTGAGCCCGGCAGACGGTGATACCAGCAGCTCCCGGGGTGTGAGGAGGGCGGCATACACCGGCGCACCACTCTCCAGCAGCCACGCTGCAGAACACCCCCATTTCCGTATATGGAGCTATCCTACACGGAGTACTATAATGACCAGGGTGAGTCCATTACCGGGGGTGAGGGGAGGCGGACACGCTTATGTGCTGTAGTAATGCAGTAGCCACGCTGTCTGTGCGTGTCATGTGTGCAGGGCTTCTCTGGCACACACCTGCCCTCAGAGCTTTACGGGATTTGCTCCTAATTATCTCCATGCCGCGCCGTTACGATCTGCATCCTATAGTAAGGCGCAGAGGCATACAAAAGGGCGGGCTCTCGGCTGTGACCAATGAGCGGCCAGGGGGAGGAGCCTGGTGAGCGATGTGTTATTCAGCGCAAAGGAGTAAACAACGTTTTCTGATCGGGGCGGGGCGCGGTAACCCGTGCACTGCCGGCCTCGGTGTGTGCGGTACAGCGCCGGTACACGGCCTTGTGCCGTATCTGGGGCGCACATCTGCATGACGGCAAAAACACAGGGAGCCCGCGCCACCATGTGCCGGGTACCCCCTGCCGTGTGGCGGTGTCCGCTACAGGGCACCGACATCGGGGGCAGCAGAAGCTGCAGGCGGGGGTCCCAGGATTCCGCCCTCATCCTGTCTGCGGACACTGACCGGGCACACCAGAGGCCCACGGACGTGTCCGCACAGTCCGCCACGTGGACCCGTCCCCTGCCTTCTGGCTGTGTGTGAGGTGACACGTGCTCAGTCCAGCATCATGGCCAGGGACGGCTACACGGACGTGCACCGACGCGGGAAGGAGATGGGACGCCTTAGGCTGTGTTCACACACAGCGTTTTTTTAGCGGTTTTTACCGCGGTTTTCACTATAAAACCGCTAAAAATAAGGTGCACAGTCATTTCTATGCATTTTGCACTTTTTGTGCACATGGATGCGTTTTTTACTGCGAAAAAAACGCATCGCGATAAAAACCGCAGCATGCACATTAATTTTGCGGTTTTTTCTGCGGTTTAGGCTTCTCCCATGCTTTTAGAAACCGCTGCGGTAAAAAACGCATCAAAACCGCCGCGGAAAAATAGGTGCGGTTTCTGGGAAGGGATTCAGGTTTTTGTGCAGAAATTTTCTGCAACGTGTGCACTTAGCCTTAGGCCTCTTTCACACTTCCGTTTTTTACAGTCACAATCCGCCAGGTTTTGAAAAAAAACGGATCCGTTTTTTTCCCTATTGACTTTCATTAATGGCGGATTGTGACGGATTGCCGTCCGTTGCATCCGTTTTTTTTGCGGATCCGCCAAAAGTTGCTGTCCGTCACCATCCTCAAAGATTTCAAAACAGCTTGCAACGTTTTTTTTTTTCTGGCGGATCCAACAGACACTCATTTAACCCGAAAAAAAAAAATCTCTCTCTCTCTCTCGTTCCTTTAAATTTCCTCATTTTCAGGATCCTGTGCCATCCGTTCACATCAGTTGAGAACGGATCCGCTTCGATGACTTTTTGGCGGATTGAAACTGATGCAAAAAACTGAAGTGTGAAAGAGGCCTTAGGCTCTGTGCCCACGCTGCGTTTAAGCGATTCCACCGCGTTTTTCACACAGTGGTAACCCTTAAAAATGCAATCCTATGGGATGCAGCAGGTGCTGTACTCATGCTGCGGATTCTACCGCTGCGGAATCGCATAGTGATAAGATCCACAGCATGTTCATTATTTCTGCAGAATCGCGGCGATTCCACCACCACCGGATTGCATTGAAACACTTTCCGCATGTGGCTATGCCAACCATGCATAAAGAGTGCTTCATGTGCGGCTGGTACCCAGGGTCTGCAGGAGGGGAGACTGTCCTCCAGGCCCTGGGTGGCATAACCCTGTAAAAAACAGAGATATACTTACCCTCTGTTGATTCCCGAAGCCTTCCCTCCTCTCAGCCACGCTGTCAGCATCTTCCCGTCCCAGGGATGCATGCGCGAATGACCTCTAATGAGGACGTAGAGGTCTTGCCAGCGTGACATCACAAAGCAGCCCTGGCAACGGAACGTACCGGGAGCGCCGCTGAGGAGATCGGGGGCCGTCAGAAGGCGAGAATAACCATATTTTTCATTATTTTTAACATTCTATTACTATTGATGCCGCATAGGCAGCATCAACAGTAAAAAGGTGGTCGCACTTGTCAAACGCTATGCTTGTGTGTGACCAACCTGTCAATCACTTTTCCAAGTGATGCTTCAATTCACTGGGAAAGCACCAGCATTCTGCAGGCCAAAAACGCTTGTGTTTTGCAGGAAAACACATTCGAATTCCACATGTGTTTTACCCACGGCAGGGAGTTGCGGAAATGCTGCGGACATTTCTACAGCATGTCTGCAACGTGGGCACTTAGCCTTAAGCTGCGCACAGGCCAGCCGCATTACAAGCCGCGCCCGGCAGAGGCCGGCCACAATACAAGCCGCGGCCGGCCACAATACAAGCCGCGGCCGGCCACAATACAAGCCGCGGCCGGCCACAATACAAGCCGCGCCCGGCAGAGGCCGGCCGCATTACAAGCCGCGCCCGGCAGAGGCCGGCCACAATACAAGCCGAGGCCGGCCACAATACAAGCCGCGCCCGGCAGAGGCCGGCCACAATACAAGCCGCGCCCGGCAGAGGCCGGCCACAATACAAGCCGAGGCCGGCCACAATACAAGCCGAGGCCGGCCACAATACAAGCCGAGGCCGGCCACAATACAAGCCGAGGCCGGCCACAATACAAGCCGAGGCCGGCCACAATACAAGCCGAGGCCGGCCACAATACAAGCCGAGGCCGGCCACAATACAAGCCGAGGCCAGCCACAATACAAGCCGAGGCCGGCCACAATACAAGCCGCGCCCGGCAGAGGCCGGCCGCATTACAAGCCACGCCCTGCAGAGGCCGGCCGCATTACAAGCCGCGCCCGGCAGAGGCCGGCCGCAATACAAGCCGCGCCCGGCAGAGGCCGGCCGCATTACAAGCCGCGCCCGGCAGAGGCCGGCCACAATACAAGCCGCGCCCGGCAGAGGCCGGCCACAATACAAGCCGCGCCCGGCAGAGGCCGGCCACAATACAAGCCGAGGCCGGCCACAATACAAGCCGCGGCCGGCCACAATACAAGCCGCGGCCGGCCACAATACAAGCCGCGGCCGGCCACAATACAAGCCGCGGCCGGCCACAATACAAGCCGCGGCCGGCCACAATACAAGCCGCGCCCGGCCACAATACAAGCCGCGCCCGGCCACAATACAAGCCGCGCCCGGCAGAGGCCGGCCACAATACAAGCCGCGCCCGGCAGAGGCCGGCCACAATACAAGCCGCGCCCGGCAGAGGCCGGCCACAATACAAGCCGCGCCCGGCAGAGGCCGGCCACAATACAAGCCGCGCCCGGCAGAGGCCGGCCACAATACAAGCCGCGCCCGGCAGAGGCCGGCCACAATACAAGCCGAGGCCGGCCACAATACAAGCCGAGGCCGGCCACAATACAAGCCGAGGCCGGCCACAATACAAGCCGCGCCCGGCCACAATACAAGCCGCGCCCGGCCACAATACAAGCCGCGCCCGGCCACAATACAAGCCGCGCCCGGCAGAGGCCGGCCACAATACAAGCCGCGCCCGGCAGAGGCCGGCCACAATACAAGCCGAGGCCGGCCACAATACAAGCCGAGGCCGGCCACAATACAAGCCGAGGCCGGCCACAATACAAGCCGAGGCCGGCCACAATACAAGCCGCGGCCGGCCACAATACAAGCCGCGGCCGGCCACAATACAAGCCGCGGCCGGCAGAGGCCGGCCGCATTACAAGCCGCGCCCGACAGAGGCCGGCCACAATACAAGCCAAGGCCGGCCACAATACAAGCCGCGCCCGGCAGAGGCCGGCCACAATACAAGCCGAGGCCGGCCACAATACAAGCCGCGCCCGGCAGAGGCCGGCCGCATTACAAGCCGCGCCCGGCAGAGGCCGGCCGCAATACAAGCCGCGCCCGGCAGAGGCCGGCCGCAATACAAGCCGCGCCCGGCAGAGGCCGGCCGCATTACAAGCCGCGCCCGGCAGAGGCCGGCCGCAATACAAGCCGCGCCCGGCAGAGGCCGGCCGCAATACAAGCCGCGCCCGGCAGAGGCCGGCCGCAATACAAGCCGCGCCCGGCAGAGGCCGGCCGCAATACAAGCCGCGCCCGGCAGAGGCCGGCCGCAATACAAGCCGCGCCCGGCAGAGGCCGGCCGCAATACAAGCCGCGCCCGGCAGAGGCCGGCCGCAATACAAGCCGCGCCCGGCAGAGGCCGGCCGCAATACAAGCCGCGCCCGGCAGAGGCCGGCCGCAATACAAGCCGCGCCCGGCAGAGGCCGGCCGCAATACAAGCCGCGCCCGGCAGAGGCCGGCCGCAATACAAGCCGAGGCCGGCCACAATACAAGCCGCGCCCGGCAGAGGCCGGCCACAATACAAGCTGCGCCCGGCAGAGGCCGGCCACAATACAAGCCGAGGCCGGCCACAATACAAGCCGAGGCCGGCCACAATACAAGCCGCGGCCGGCCACAATACAAGCCGCGGCCGGCCACAATACAAGCCGCGGCCGGCCACAATACAAGCCGCGCCCGGCAGAGGCCGGCCACAATACAAGCCGCGCCCGGCAGAGGCCGGCCACAATACAAGCCGCGCCCGGCAGAGGCCGGCCACAATACAAGCCGAGGCCGGCCACAATACAAGCCGAGGCCGGCCACAATACAAGCCGAGGCCGGCCACAATACAAGCCGAGGCCGGCCACAATACAAGCCGAGGCCGGCCACAATACAAGCCGCGGCCGGCCACAATACAAGCCGCGGCCGGCAGAGGCCGGCCGCATTACAAGCCGCGCCCGACAGAGGCCGGCCACAATACAAGCCGAGGCCGGCCACAATACAAGCCGCGCCCGGCAGAGGCCGGCCACAATACAAGCCGAGGCCGGCCACAATACAAGCCGCGCCCGGCAGAGGCCGGCCGCATTACAAGCCGCGCCCGGCAGAGGCCGGCCGCAATACAAGCCGCGCCCGGCAGAGGCCGGCCGCAATACAAGCCGCGCCCGGCAGAGGCCGGCCGCAATACAAGCCGCGCCCGGCAGAGGCCGGCCGCAATACAAGCCGCGCCCGGCAGAGGCCGGCCGCAATACAAGCCGGCCGCAATACAAGCCGCGCCCGGCAGAGGCCGGCCGCAATACAAGCCGCGCCCGGCAGAGGCCGGCCGCAATACAAGCCGCGCCCGGCAGAGGCCGGCCGCAATACAAGCCGCGCCCGGCAGAGGCCGGCCGCAATACAAGCCGCGCCCGGCAGAGGCCGGCCGCAATACAAGCCGCGCCCGGCAGAGGCCGGCCGCAATACAAGCCGCGCCCGGCAGAGGCCGGCCGCAATACAAGCCGCGCCCGGCAGAGGCCGGCCGCAATACAAGCCGCGCCCGGCAGAGGCCGGCCGCAATACAAGCCGCGCCCGGCAGAGGCCGGCCGCAATACAAGCCGAGGCCGGCCACAATACAAGCCGCGCCCGGCAGAGGCCGGCCACAATACAAGCCGAGGCCGGCCACAATACAAGCCGAGGCCGGCCACAATACAAGCCGAGGCCGGCCACAATACAAGCCGAGGCCGGCCACAATACAAGCCGAGGCCGGCAGAGGCCGGCCGCATTACAAGCCACGCCCGGCAGAGGCCGGCCGCATTACAAGCCGCGCCCGGCAGAGGCCGGCCACAATACAAGCCGCGCCCGGCAGAGGCCGGCCACAATACAAGCCGCGCCCGGCAGAGGCCGGCCACAATACAAGCCGCGCCCGGCAGAGGCCGGCCACAATACAAGCCGCGCCCGGCAGAGGCCGGCCACAATACAAGCAGAGGCCGGCCACAATACAAGCCGAGGCCGGCCACAATACAAGCCGCGCCCGGCAGAGGCCGGCCACAATACAAGCCGAGGCCGGCCACAATACAAGCCGCGCCCGGCAGAGGCCGGCCACAATACAAGCCGAGGCCGGCCACAATACAAGCCGCGCCCGGCAGAGGCCGGCCACAATACAAGCCGAGGCCGGCCACAATACAAGCCGCGCCCGGCAGAGGCCGGCCACAATACAAGCCGCGCCCGGCAGAGGCCGGCCACAATACAAGCCGAGGCCGGCCACAATACAAGCCGAGGCCGGCCACAATACAAGCCGCGCCCGGCAGAGGCCGGCCGCAATACAAGCCGCGCCCGGCAGAGGCCGGCCGCATTACAAGCCGCGCCCGGCAGAGGCCGGCCGCAATACAAGCCGCGCCCGGCAGAGGCCGGCCGCAATACAAGCCGCGCCCGGCAGAGGCCGGCCGCAATACAAGCCGCGCCCGGCAGAGGCCGGCCGCAATACAAGCCGCGCCCGGCAGAGGCCGGCCGCAATACAAGCCGCGCCCGGCAGAGGCCGGCCGCAATACAAGCCGCGCCCGGCAGAGGCCGGCCGCAATACAAGCCGCGCCCGGCAGAGGCCGGCCGCAATACAAGCCGCGCCCGGCAGAGGCCGGCCGCAATACAAGCCGCGCCCGGCAGAGGCCGGCCGCAATACAAGCCGCGCCCGGCAGAGGCCGGCCGCAATACAAGCCGCGCCCGGCAGAGGCCGGCCGCAATACAAGCCGCGCCCGGCAGAGGCCGGCCGCAATACAAGCCGCGCCCGGCAGAGGCCGGCCGCAATACAAGCCGAGGCCGGCCGCAATACAAGCCGCGCCCGGCAGAGGCCGGCCACAATACAAGCCGAGGCCGGCCACAATACAAGCCGAGGCCGGCCACAATACAAGCCGAGGCCGGCCACAATACAAGCCGAGGCCGGCAGAGGCCGGCCGCATTACAAGCCACGCCCGGCAGAGGCCGGCCGCATTACAAGCCGCGCCCGGCAGAGGCCGGCCACAATACAAGCCGCGCCCGGCAGAGGCCGGCCACAATACAAGCCGCGCCCGGCAGAGGCCGGCCACAATACAAGCAGAGGCCGGCCACAATACAAGCAGAGGCCGGCCACAATACAAGCCGAGGCCGGCCACAATACAAGCCGCGCCCGGCAGAGGCCGGCCACAATACAAGCCGAGGCCGGCCACAATACAAGCCGAGGCCGGCCACAATACAAGCCGAGGCCGGCCACAATACAAGCCGAGGCCGGCCACAATACAAGCCGAGGCCGGCCACAATACAAGCCGAGGCCAGCCACAATACAAGCCGAGGCCGGCCACAATACAAGCCGCGCCCGGCAGAGGCCGGCCGCATTACAAGCCACGCCCTGCTGAGGCCGGCCGCAATACAAGCCGCGCCCGGCAGAGGCCGGCCGCAATACAAGCCACGCCCGGCAGAGGCCGGCCGCATTACAAGCCGCGCCCGGCAGAGGCCGGCCACAATACAAGCCGCGCCCGGCAGAGGCCGGCCACAATACAAGCCGCGCCCGGCAGAGGCCGGCCACAATACAAGCCGCGCCCGGCAGAGGCCGGCCACAATACAAGCCGAGGCCGGCCACAATACAAGCCGCGGCCGGCCACAATACAAGCCGCGGCCGGCCACAATACAAGCCGCGGCCGGCCACAATACAAGCCGCGCCCGGCCACAATACAAGCCGCGCCCGGCCACAATACAAGCCGCGCCCGGCAGAGGCCGGCCACAATACAAGCCGCGGCCGGCCACAATACAAGCCGCGCCCGGCCACAATACAAGCCGCGCCCGGCCACAATACAAGCCGCGCCCGGCAGAGGCCGGCCACAATACAAGCCGCGCCCGGCAGAGGCCGGCCACAATACAAGCTGCGCCCGGCAGAGGCCGGCCGCATTACAAGCCGCGCCCGGCAGAGGCCGGCCACATTACAAGCCGCGCCCGGCAGAGGCCGGCCACATTACAAGCCGCGCCCGGCAGAGACCGGCCGCATTACAAGCCGCGCCCGGCAGAGGCCGGCCACATTAGTTATCAAAGCCATGTTAAAATAAAAAACAAAGTTCTGGGTCAGGAAAAGTAGAAGATTTTGACCAGATAGAACCAAATCCCTGCTAGACTTCATTCACACGTCCATAGAAAACAGCCTTTTCACCCGTGTTATCCATTTTGCCTCTGTACTAATATCTGTAGCAGTTTTTTTTTTTTTTGTTTTTTTTTTGTTTTTTTTTTTACACACACATTGGCTCTCCGCAATGAATCATTTAAAACTGGATGAAGCTCAGATGGGGAGCCAAAGTAAAAGGGTCTTGCATCTGTCATCAAGTTTTAACAAATCTTCAGAATTTAATGGCGGAATCTGTTTCACAAAACTGATGAGAAATAGGGCCAGCCCGAGTGTCTGGAAACGAGCACAAGGAGCCATTGTGAAATACATGCATGGATGGATGGATGGATGACACGCTGGACCCGTGTACTGTCTGCAGTCTACAGATGTGTGAATGCAGCCCTATCCGTTAGCTCCAGAGACCTGCTGGAGATCAGAGGCAGACTGCTGAGGGTGCAGCGAGTCTAAGGCTAGGTTCACATTAGCGTTTGTGTGCGCAGTGTATCATCTGCATGCGCGAACGCATGTTAAAACGCATACAAACGCATGGTTACGGAGCGTTTATCCGCATTAGCTTACACATGCCGGCAACAAAACGCTGCGATTGCATGCTTTTTTTTGCATGCGTTTCTTCAGCACATGCGTTTAGAGAATTTCCTTGCGACGAGCCACACCCAATGGGAGTCTCTTTTCCCGGACATGATTTGAACAACACATGCATTTTGAATGAATGTGTACACATGCGTTTCCATAGACAGTAATGCTATTTTTTTTACGCACTCATGGGCATGCCTGCTTATATTTGAGATATTTTTGATGCCTCAAAAAATGCAACATAATGCATTCCCCGCACGCCGTGAAACGATGCATGAATACGCGTTTCCATGCAAACGCATGTCCCTGCGTACACCGTGTTAAAGATAGGGAAACCTGAAGCACGCGGATTGCTGCGGATGAAACGCTGCGCACACAGACGCAAATGTCCTGGAACGAGGACCTGTCTGGATACCACCACCTAACATGGCCGGTAGCATTCACTGCACCTCTAGCAGCCTTGTTACCTAGACCGGGCTCTATTGGCTCCTTGCACCACAGCACATATACCCGGTGTCAGGTGAATGGCATCAGGAGAGGCGTCCGCTGCAGCACACGGAGGAACTCTCCGCTGAGGCTTTTTATTTCCTTCTTTGATTATACCAACACTATATATGCAGCAGGCCAAACTCTAGCTGGCACTCACATAGCTTCATAAAAAAGTGCTTTATTATGTCCAGCCTTCTTGATTACTTTTTTTTGTGTTACTGTATCCACCATTGTTGCTGCGTTTTTTTTAAATTTGGATTTAATAAGGCACTATTTTTTATGAAGATGCAAGTGCCAGCTATTAAGTTTGGACTGTTGCTGTTGTTGGGAGTATTTTGCTGTACACCCGGACAGGTGAGCCAATTGCTCCTTTTCATATTTTCAATATGATACAGGCTCAGTGGCGTCCAGTCCCGGGGTCTCCTGGACGACCCACCTGGATATCTTCTTTCTGAATGATCGTTGGAGCAGACGACTATATGTTCTCCATCCGAGAAAAACGGTCAGGTCATGTTCATCAGAATCTGATCCATTTTCCTCAAATGTGAAAAATTTTCCATTCAGTCTGAGTGTGAAAAATGGACTGTACTTGGATGTTATCAGAGTGCAGTCCGAAGTTTTTCACAGACCCACACACATTGGTGAGTGCCATCTGATTATACTATCAAAGGCAATTCATGCATGCTGACACTTTTTTCCTTCGGACCTGTTCTTCCAAGGGGAAGAAAAAAAAAAAAAATCAGACACGTGCATGGCTCCACAGAATAACATTGCTCTGAGCGTGATCTGGTGTTATAATGGATCGTACTTCAACCAAAACCACGGTGGTCTGCTCAAGCCCCAAGAGGACTTATTTTACCGATATAGGCGAAAACGGATTGATCACCCTCTATGTCCTGAAGATCCAGGTAAAAGTCAAGCAACACCTTACTACTGATAAGTCGGCCTCTCGGTGGGTTGGTAGTGCCATCGGGGGCACAGACTGTCTCAGTGGCTCCACTGAGGTATAATTACAGTACATTAGCCCTACGTGACCACTTATCTTCTTGCTGAGTTATTATTCCTTGGGTGAACGCAGCACAGTCCCAGCATGGATCAGAGCCAGGAGGTGCCTCTAAACGGGACATAACCTGATTCCCCAGATGCTGCAGTGTTGGCGGCTACTACTGTAACCAGGTGTTTGTAGTTCTCCATCTGTGCAGCAAAAGCATCTATAGGCCTGTTTCACACATCAGTTTTTTGGTCAGTCAAAATCCGCTAAAATGGCAGATAACGGATCTGTTCCTGTACTTACCACAACGTTTGGCACCGGACCGATATTTTAACGGGTCCGTCAAAGGAAGAATTTTAAAGGAACTGCTGCCTGGGGGTGGGGAGAGAGAGAGACAGAGAGAATTTTTCAGCCGCCAGCCAGAACAGAGTTTAGGGTTACATTTGCAGCTGAGTGAAGTCTTTTGGGCATGCGCTGTGAGAAATGCGGATCCGGCCGCCCGAAAAAACGTTGCATGGTCCGTTCGGGCATGTTGGCGGACGTCAAAATTTTGTCGGATCCGCAAAAAAACGGATCCAACGGATGGCCATCCGTCAAGATCTGCCGGTAATGCAAGTCAATGGGGAAAAAAAACGGATCCGCCAAGAAAAATGGCGGATCCGATTTTTTTTCCAAATCGGCGGATCTTGACTGATTGTCAAAAACGGAAGTGTGAAACAGGCCTTAACATTGACGGTGCAGCAACCTCCCTACATGTCTACAAGACTCAAGTGTAGGAGCTTATCCCACAGGTGACTATTACATCACGGCTACCACGGTAAACCCACATGATCTACAGGGGTTGTAGGCGCCAATATATGGGGCAACTCCTCAGCCCATTGGACCTGTAGTGAAACACGCAGACACTGACCCACCGAGATGAAGCCATTGCAGCGACATCAACGCTGGCTGCCTGGGCCAGACATGCATAGGACGGCATGTACATGATCACTTAATGTTGGCTGCAGCAACCAATTTCAGCCCGTCTGGGAGACCATGTAATGTGCATGTCCCAACTCATCCCCGACAGCGGATGTTGTGGAGGAAGAAGAGAACGGAGCAATGTAAATTACAACATTTGCCGTTCTCACGGAAGGAAGGCCATTGGGAGAAGTCAGGAATGGATCATTTCCTTCTCCTGTGCATATGTATGGGCAGGTGAGAGTAATGGCTGTCAGCAGAGCAGGTGTTTAGCTGACAGCAAAAGTGTACAGCTACCACTTAAAATAAGTAGTCAGATACATCTTATAATTTCTGCATCAGTTTCCATCTGGCATGTCACGGCCATATTGAGAAACCTGCAAGAGACAAAATGAGCAAAAACCCTGCGTAACTAAAGAAGTAAAAAGCCTTACCATGTGTCAGAGATGACCTCAGTGTGTGAATAAGGACCCGCTACTTTTGTCTGCTCTTATTCACACATTGAGGTCAACTCTGACACATGGTAAGGTTTTTAATATTAGACCGTGCACGACCGTCCCGATCAGAGTCACCTTGTCGACGGTGGGACGGCTTTTATGCTATTTTTGATCAAACACGGTATTACTAAAAACTCTTATTTAAATGCACTTTTGCTTTTTACTTCTTTAGTTACAGCAGGGTTTTTGCTCATTTTGTCTCTTGTAGGTTTTGTATATTTTATGGCCGTTGTGAACATGTGTTTATGTGCTGCATGTATACCAACTCAAACCAAGCTCAATTTGTGTGTTTTATTTTTCTGAAGTGGAAAAAGTCTGACGACTATGTATAAAAATCCCAAACAAAGACGGCTGGGGAGCACTGGACTGTAGCGGGTGAAACGAGGATCCTCTTATTACATTCATGGCATTTCTCCCACTGGCTGGTTCTTTAATCATCCTACAGATCACCTTTAGGCTGTGTGCACACGTAGCGATTTTTAAGCATTTTTGCCGCGATTTTCGGCGCGAAAACACTTAAACATCGTGTACAGAACGCCCCCCATGCATTCCTATGGCATTCCGCACATGCTGTGCTAATGCTGCGCTTTTTTCTGCGGCGGAATCGCATCGCGGAAAAAAATTGCAGCATGGTCATTCTTTTGTGCGGAATCGCAAAGAATTGCCGCGATTCCGCACCCATAGGAATGTATGAGAATCGCTGACTTCCCGCATGTGGCTATGCCAACCATGCGGGAAGTTAAGCGTCTCATGTGCGGTTGGTACCCACGGTGTGGAGGAGAGGAGACTGTGCTACAGGCCCTGGGCACCATACCCCTGTAAAAAAAAGAATAAAAAATAAAAAATCGGGGTCTATTTACCTTCCGGCGTCCAGCGCTGCATTCCCAGCCTAGCGTTCCCAGTAATGCCTTGCGGCAAGGTCCTGTGATGACGTAGTCTCGCGAGATCGCTATAGTAACGCGAGACTACGTCATCACAGGTCTCACAAGGCATTACTGGGAACGCTGAGGCCGGGAATGCAGCGCGGGACGTCGGAAGGTAAATATACACCGATTTTTTTTTTTTTTTTTTAGCATTTTAACATCCTATCTTTTACTATTGATGCCGCATAGGCGGCCTCAATAGTAAAAACTTGGTCACACTTGTCAAACACTATGATTGACGAGTGTGACCAGCCTGTCAATCACTTTCCAAGCGATGCTTCAAATCGCTTGGAAAGTGCTTGAATAACGCACGTGAAAATCGCGGCAAAATCGCGATCATAATCGCGGTGAAATCGCGCGGAAAAAAACACGCGATTTCTGGGAAGGAGTCCGGTTTTTAGTGAGCGTTTTAAAACGCTACGTGTGCACATAGCCTTAATCCTCCATACTCTGCTTCCTTCACTCTTGGCCACGTCTATGGAAGGAGAGGAAGCAATCACATGCCGACTTATATGGACGGACGGTTATGTTTTAGTGCTGCCACTT
Organism: Dendrobates tinctorius; assembly: GCF_039654945.1. Taxonomy (NCBI): domain Eukaryota; kingdom Metazoa; phylum Chordata; class Amphibia; order Anura; family Dendrobatidae; genus Dendrobates; species Dendrobates tinctorius. The sequence goes on from NW_027361690.1 coordinate 79,792,599, forward strand.
CTCACATTTTGCCTTGGAATATTGCCTTTTCCAGATGACCGCAGAACTCTCCTGCAGACAGAACGCCGTTTCATGCTAGGTGTGAGCCGGTCTAATATTTCAGATTGCAGCAATAAGTCATTATAATGCCATTATTTTCATGTCCAGTGAAAAGCCTTGTCCTGTGTAGGGTTAGCGCAAGCGGCTCCGCACAATAGTCACCATGTGCTGCTGGAACTGACGACCCTGCTGCAGTCTTGGCCTAAAATCCTCCATCTCTTTCTGCCTCAGAGAAAATATTTCCGCACATTCCACGCGTGATCACGTGGCCACATAACCGGAAGCCTTTCACACCAGTGCCAACACTATAGAATTTGTCCCTTTGTGTTCCACCCCAGTTTCTACATTTCATGGGCTGACAGCAGCTGATCTATTGCATCCTCCCGTCACTAGGAGTGAGAAGAAAGAGGTCATGGCCTGGTGGAAAAGAAGTAGAACGACTGCCATTCACTAGCAACGACCCAAGACTACGGACATTATTATATATTTATATAGCACCATTGATTCCTTCCATTGATTGGTGGAGAAGGGGTTACATACAAATTACAGATATCACATTAAAAATACTAGCAATCACAGACTGATACAGGGGGGAGAGGACCCTGCCTTTGTGGGCTTCCATGCTACAGGATGGTGGGGAAGGAGGCAGTAGGTTGGGGGGTGCAGCAGCTCCAGTAGTGGTGAGGAGGCAGGGATCATTGCAGGCATGACTGGCATATATCTCATTGGTATGTTAGGGTGCCTAGAGCCTTACCGCTATGGCTTCCCCAGGACATGTGGCAGCAGCGTCTTACCCCCCCCTGCACAATACTGGATTATTGGTTACCTATATCCTGCACCTGACATCCATCATACACTGCTAGGCCAAGAACCAGATAAAATGCACACACAGAGGCATGCACAGAGGATGCCTTACTGATCACAGGGCGTCTTCTGACTGCAGGATTTCCCCGCAACTATTTCTGGCAGTCCCATAGACAATGAATTGAACGAAGGTCGAGCATGCAGACCTTTTCCATTCAAGGCAGGAAAGCCCAGCTCCCAGTCTGCTGGAGCTCATAATTAGGATTGCTGCACCCCCAAGGATCAACAATTCTCCCCAATCTCATGGCTGGACGATAACGTGCAATTTGATGATTATACAGAGCGAAGATATACTACGGCACTGCAGAGAGGTCACCATACACATCAGTCCCCGTCCACTGTCGGTGTGTGGAAGACCATACAACTGCATGGACACGTGCTCACACTCATTAGAAAAGTCACAGTGGATTTCCACTGGATCATTAGAAATTTATTGCAAATTGCTGGCGTACTAACCGCCTGGTTAATCATCAGCGGCTACATGGGGACCTATACATACAGTGAACAAAACCCTCCAGAGAAGGTCTTCTGCTTCTTTCCAACAGAGTCTACAGAAAAATTGTTAATTAAAAAAACAATGAAACTGAAGCATACATTTCTCTAAATAAATGGTTTACAAATGATTTCTAAATCACAGCAGTGAAAAGGTTAACACAATACCCCACTTATACTAATTAAACACTGTTACTACTTGACAAACAACTTCATGGTCTGGCCACCTTCCCTGTGTAAACTCCATCCGGGCCAAGTCTGCTATTTATCCAGCATTAATAAATGCCACTATTTGCGGTGGCAGGAGGCGCCAATCTATTGCCACTTGGTGAAACAGAAATTGATTCCTGATTAATGTTTAATCAAAGCTAAACAGACCCATCTGCGAGGAATGTGCGGCCGTGTGCGGGAATGGCGGCTCTTATCTCAGAGCGGAGCTGCTCGGGGTTATCAGACTCACTTCAGCACCACTGAGGTCAGGGTACATGGGAACCCCGGAAAGGCCACGTACTGCCCTGCTCAGAAACACGAGGGGGGTCCTTGGAGGCTACAGGACACGGTGGGCTGTCACACAGCATTTTGTAAAGCAGCGCACCGCTGGGTTGTTGTTTGCTTTTTTACTTCAGCACTAGTATGACCAATTTACCGCACGCTCCCTGGCATTACACTTACCAGCTACCGCCACCGTCTGTTATCAGCACTGCTCCAGTCGGCCTCTAGCAGGTTGTAACCTGCCGGATGGCTTCAGTGTTTGCTGAAGAGGCCAGAAGTCACAACTCAGTGTAAGTCTATGAGGCCAGAAAGAGGACCTCTCAGCCTTAGGCCGGGGTCACACTTGTGAGAAACTCGCACGAGTCTCGTGTCTCAATACCCGGCACTGCCGCCGGCACTCAGGACCGGAGTGTGCGGCTGCATGTATTTCTATGCAGCTAAGAGCTGGTGACTGTTCCCTCTGACATTCCACTCGGTCAGGTGCTGCAGTCAGAAGATGGTGGCGTGGAACCGGAGCGGCGCTGGGAGCAGCTGAAGACGGCAGCTGGTCAGTATAATACTAGTTGCAGGGAACTTAGATTAGTGGCACCACTCCAGCACTGAAATTAAGAAAACATACACACACACGGGAATGCGGCTTTAAAGGAAAGAAAATTAAAACCACTTAATTTACAAAAAAAATAAAAGTTAAGAAATTGACACTTTAGTTTTTCGTACGGCTGCTGTCCTATGTATTTCTGCAGTATCCGATCACTGGCTCGCTCTTGTTATCTGCACCTCACACATTTCTAGAATTCGACCTTTTCTTACTTTCGACTCTGCAAAAACTCTGTTGCTTTTATTCATTCTCGTCTGGACTATTGTAACTCTCTTCTAATCGGTCTCCCCATTACCAAACTCTCCCCCTCCAATCTGTCTTGAATGCTGCAGCCAGGATCATATTCCTCACCAATCGCTACACCGATGCCTCTACCTTGTGCCAGTCATTACACTGGCTACCCCTCCACTCCAGAATTCAGTACAAACTTATTACCCTCACCCACAAAGCTCTTCATGGCTCAGCACCACCCTACATCTCCTCCCTTGTTTCAGTCTACCACCCTACCCGCGCCCTCCGTTCTGCTGATGACCTGAGGTTAGCATCCTCGATAATCAGGATCTCCCATTCCTGTCTCCAAGACTTCGCAGGTGCTGCGCCATTTTTTTGGATTACAGTACCCTGGATAATTTGTTTAATCCCCAATACCCACAGTTTAAAATGTGCCCTAAAAACGCATTTCTTCGACTGGCCTATTGCCTCAACGCATTGAACTATTCCTGGGTTGCCCATTCAAAATTTTTACCATAGCCAGGTTCCTCCTCTCATGTTCTCACACGCTTCATGCATTTAATAGCCCTCTGTTTGTACTTTTACATTTTCTGGCTGATAATCTGTTCATGCAGAATTACATGAACACCCGAATCTTACACGATGGCTGGTCCCAACAAAGAGCAATTGTTACCACCCACCCTTCGTGTCTCCCCTTCTCCTCATAGACTAAGCTTGCGAGCAGGGCCCTCATTCCTCTTGGTATCTGTTATGTGATTATTGTTATGCTGTAATGTCTATTGTCTGTACAAGTCCCCTCTATAATGTAAAGTGCTACGGAATATGATGGCGCTAGAGAAATAAGATTATTATTTTCCCACAAAACTTGCTCTAAGTTTTTTTTTTTTTCTATAACATTTTATGTTTTCTCTGTAAGTTTTCTATAGACTTCTTTATGGGAGTGAAAAAAAAAAACACTTAATATTTATAAACCATTAAGCCACCAAAAATTGCTGAAAAAATACATCCATGTTCGGGTCACAGATTTTGTTGCGGAAATTTTACCTACTGCGCTGCAAAAATCAAGCAGCCATTGGCTCATAGCAGCTGGGCAGCTTCTGCCATAGCCGTAAGGCATGTGCACACGTGAAGCATTTGATTTTTATTTTGCTTTGTTTTCCAGCACAGCATTGAGGGATTTCCTAGTTACCAGCAAGGTGACGGAGAATCCTGAAGTCTCATTCACTTCATGCATATGTTTGCATTGCAGATTTGAAGCAGTTTCATACATACGTCATGTCAATTCTGTCAGCGGTTTTCACCCATTCTATCGACTGGGGAGTGGGAAACTGCAGCAAAAACAGGCTTTTTGATACAGAAATGTCTGCAACAAATGCCTACCGTGTGCACATAGCCTAAAGGTACTGTCACACTTAGCGATGTACCAGCGATCCCGACCAGCCCCCCAAAGGGGACTGAAAAACTCGACTTATACTCGAGTATATACGGTATTTGTATGGCTGTGTAGGAAGCTGTAATAATCAGCCTGTAGAGAGGCCTATTACAATCCTGGCCTTATTAATGCCTCTAATAACACACAGGCATGGGCTTTTCTTTTGGACAGATGAAGTGCCTGTAAATAAGAGACGAAAACCTATATAGGAAAAAGAAGGGCGACCGGTTACATTCCTGCAGACGATGCAATAACTGAAGTTTTCTTTTGAGGGATTGTTCATACGAAAACCCTTCGGTAACACATCCTGATGATACGGGCAATGTGATCAGCGATAGGTCTTAGGTCAGAGTACACAATAAGCTTGATAACGGATCAGGTTATTGCTGATTATTCAGTCACTGACCAGATTTATATGGGGCAAAGATCAGCAACAATTGCTCTTTCCAAGGATGGCTAAGGAGATCATCGCCCCTTCGATCTCCCTTCCCTATGCCATGACCACTAAATAGCCAATATGTCCACCTTTACTAGATCTGCTCCTTGGTGGGCGGATAGGCAGCTTGTTTTTTCCGCATTATTATTGCGATTAGTGTGCAGTATACACGCCCTTTCGTTTGCACAGACTAGGTACTGATGAGTATGCCCCACTGATCGGAGCAGACACTTTTGCACAGCTGCGGTCGTGCGGATAGAAGGCGCAGAAGTACGCGGGACCCCCTTCTACTAATATTCATCCTGTGGATAGGAGATAGGTGTCTTTTCTAGGAAACCCCAATAAATAGCTCCTCGCTTTCTTAGAAACATCTTAAGAACCTGGCTAGCTGTGGGGAAGAAGCTGCAGATATTTCACATTCCACACGATGAAACAAACATAAAAATCATTGTCTGTGGACGGCTTAAGGCTGTGTGCACACGGTGCGGTTTCTGCTGCGTTTCCGCAGCGGTTTTGCCGCTGCGGAAACGCAGCAGTTCCGCTGACCAAGTACAGTACAATGAAACCCTATGGGGTTTCAAAAACGCTGTGCTGACGGTGCGGTTTTTTCCACGCGGTTTTGCTGCGGTTTACAAACCGCAGCATGTCAATTGTTTGTGCGGTTTCCGCCGCGGTTTCATACCTCTACCATAGTAGAGGTGTGAAACCGCAGGGCAAAACCGCAGACCAAAACGCAGGAAAACCGCAGGTCACTTTACCTGCGGTTTTACCTGCGTTTCCGCGCGGAAAAAACCGCAGCGGAATCCGCAACGTGTGCACATAGCCTTAGAGGTGTATAAAAGAAAGGACAGAACCCCACCGGAGAAAGAGGTAGAGGGGGGATTTCTACATGTACAACAGCTCTATGTTGTGTGACAATACAGAGAGCAGGATGTTCATCTCCGAGCCCGATTGTTACGGAAGAAATCTCCATTAATCCACATAATGACAGGCTAGGATGAATTTCCTCCAAATCGCTTTTTACCTGTCCTCACACACCTGGCAGCCAACAAAACAGGTATTATTACCCCTAAACCAGACAGCAACAGGCAATCAGTGCAACATTGGGACCAAGACTGCGCTTTAGGTACTGTCACACTTAGCGATGTACCAGCGATCCCGACTATCGATATGACGTGGTCAGGATCGCTGGTACATCGCTAAGTGGTCGATAGTGAGCTGCCACACAGGCAGATCTCACCAGCGACATCGCAGGGGACGGGGGTCGCTACTTACCTGTCAAACCAAGCGATCCTGCGTCCTCCCGCCCGGCTCCACGCGTCGCTCGTCGTCACAGCAGGAAGCGCCACAGGATGCTGACGACGAGAAACAGTCCAGCCTGTTCTTGCGCGATCAGCGATAACCAGCGGGGGAGCCGGTCGTAGGTAAGTATCACACACAGCGATATCGCTAGCAATATCGCTATAACGTCACTAGTTATAGCGATATTGCTAGCGATATCTCTTAGTGTGACAGTACCTTTACACTCAGATACCACTCCAGCACACTTTCCTGGATCAATTTGCTCCTTTTTAGTGGCTTTAACCAAGGCTGTGGATTCGGAGTCGTTGAGTCGGTACAAAATGGACGGACTCCTAAAATATATAATTGGGTTCATTAGTTCAGTGCAGGATGTGCTGTAAATGAGGTCTGTTCTGATCCTGATGTAAGAATCTGGGATTTCAGTTGAGATGAATCTGTGCTGCACTTTATGCACATGCTCAGTAGTGACCAGGGCTGTGGAGTCATAGATGAGATGAATCTGTGCTGCACTGTATGCACATGCTCAGTAGTGACCAGGGCTGTGGGGTCATAGATGAGATGAATCTGTGCTGCACTTTATGCACATGCTCAGTAGTGACCAGTGCTGTGGAGTCGTAGATGAGATGAATCTGTGCTGCACTTTATGTATATGCTCAGGAGGGGTTTTTTTTTTTGTTTTTTGATTTTTAGTGCAAACTCAAGTCCCCCATGCCTTTTTGCAACTTTTAGCACCAAAATTCACAAAGTGCAGCACAGATTCATCTCATCTACAACTCCACAGCCCTGGTCACTACTGAGCATGTGCATAAAGTGCAGAACAGATTCATCTCATCTATGACTCCACAGCACTGGTCACTACTGAGCATGTGCATAAAGTGCAGAACAGATTCATCTCATCTATGACTCCACAGCACTGGTCACTACTGAGCATGTGCATAAAGTGCAGCACAGATTCATCTCATCTATGACTCCACAGCACTGGTCACTACTGAGCATGTACATAAAGTGCAGAACAGATTCATCTCATCTATGACTCCACAGCACTGGTCACTACTGAGCATGTGCATAAAGTGCAGCACAGATTCATCTCATCTATGACTCCACAGCACTGGTCACTACTGAGCATGTGCATAAAGTGCAGAACAGATTCATCTCATCTACATCTCCACAGCCCTGGTCACTACTGAGCATGGACATATAGATGAGATGAATCTGTGCTGCACTTTATGTACATGCTCAGTAGTGACCAGGGCTGTGGAGCTGTAGATGAGATGAATCTGTGCTGCACTTTATGCACATGCTCAGTAGTGACCAGGGCTGTGGAGTCAGGAGTCAAGGAGTCGGAAGTCCGGGAAATTGAGAAGTCTGAGTCGGAGGTTTGGCTTACTGACCCCACAGCTCTGCTTCCAAAATCATTCTTATTGACAGCCGAATCACCACTGCCTAACTAGGCAAGCCGGCTGTCAGTCAGAATGAAGTTGGAAGTCCCGCCTCGTCGCGTCAGAAGAGGCAGCTGAATTCCTGGCAGGAGTGGTTTATGACCGCTCTGTGCCAGGGAAGAACAGCGCCAACACATTATAAATGAAGTGTGGAGAGAAACCCAATATAAAATTACGCACATGGCCATCTATGCTTTCAATATACCCAAAAAAGATCCTCTATCAAATAGACTAAAAGCATGTCCTAATTGTCACCTTAATAATTCTGATCTCATACACGGCTCTTGGTCTTGCTCCTCAACAGTTTCATTTTGGGGACTAGTTTCAAACTTGGTTAATACTATTCACTTCTGGAATGGTACGGATAATCTTGGCAAGAAGATGGGTGGTCCTCCTATAATAATGCATACTTAGCTTATATTGGTGAAAAAATTACTTCTTAAATATTGGCTTGATCCAGACAATGTTTTCCAGTACACTACTGACAGAGATAGGAGATCCTACTCTCCCATCTCTCTACAGCACATCCCCAGTAGCAGCATATAGAACATTATACAGAGGTACTGAGAAGGGTAGTTGTGAATCCAGAACAGGGGCAAGATGAAACATATACTAGAAAGCAGCAGCTCGGCTCCTCTACACATAGCCTTCTACGGACAGTTGTTGCAAACTGAGCCATAAGTGAAGATCTAAAAAAGGTATTCATGATATACAATTGTAAACACTCATCTACATTGTAAAGTTGATTTATTTTTTTTTTCTCATCATCTTTGGTTTTGACTTTCATTATTAATCCTTAAAGGGAACCTTTCAGTAGGATCTACCCTCCTAAGCCAACAATATGGACATGTAGGTCATAGGAAGCTGAATAAAATGATTCTTTTATATCTGTGATTGATGTTTTATTACAGAGAAATCCACGGTTTTCTTATATGTAAATGAGCTGTTCATATAAAATAATCTCTGGAGGCAGAGTCATCTTCTAGGCAACATCCTCACCATAGGCTTGAAGAGGTCAATTATATAATGTGATAAGATTATTTCTCAACCACAAGGCATCTGATAAGAGACATACAGGCATCATTCTCCGCAGCAGTCTCTAACCTGTATTCCAATATTAATAGTTTAGATAGGTCAAATGTGGAGACAGGTCAAATGTGGAGACAGACTCCCTTTAGGTCGCATTCACAAGTATGCCAGGTTTTTTGCAGATACCACCATACTTGGGTGGAAAAAAAAAATCCCATCAAACACCTGAGTGGAGCCCGATGGACACCATTAGCTGTGGGGGGGATCTTTCAGGCAGCGTTGGTATCTGTATAATGGATCGAGCGCTGTGTCTCAATACAGATGTGCACCGAGCCTTTGATAATCTGGCCACATAGGGGGTCTTCCAGCACCGATTTTAGGGTGTATACAGACAGTGGTTTATGTACCAAGTACTGTGCAATAAGCTTTGTCTAAGCAGATACTCCTCAAACACTGTCCTCGTCTTCCTTTTGCTCAGCAATTACTGTCTTACAGGAATGGTTAAGTCCCCGATTAAAGACCTGTGTGACCAACTTCACCCAAAGTCCAGCCATTTTATATTGCTGAAGGGGTGAGAAAAGGTTATAACGTCTAATATTACAGAGGAACATACATGCAGTCATGAACCTGGAAATAGCAGTATCTCCTGTCAACTGCACAAAGAGGAGGGCATATCCCTCACTAGTGGAAGGAGTAGACCCACGGGTGGAAGTGGGCACTGTGTAAAAACACTCCATGTGTTTTTTTTCGGTGAACCGTGTTGTGGCTATTAGCTGCATGGTTTTTACATGTGACGTATTAAAGGGAGTCGGTCGCCCCCAAACTGAACCTCTCATACATTCATACAGGAGACTTGGCTTTCATTAGATAGGTCAGAGGTCCCTGATGTAGCTCAGTGCACAGTTCTACCCCTCAAAATTAGAATCATAGAATAGAATCATAGAATGGTAGAGTTGGAAGGGACCTCCTGGGCCATCTGGTCCAACCCCCTGCTCAAAGCAGGATTTGCTAAATCATCCCAGTCAGATGTCTGTCCAGCCTCTGTTTGAAGACTTCCATTGAAGGAGAACTCACCACTTCTCGTGGCAGCCTGTTCCACTCATTGATCACTCTAACTGTCAAAAAGTTTTTTCTAATATCTAATCTGTGTCTCCTCCCATTCAGTTTCATCCCATTGCTTCTAGTCTTTCCTTGTGCAAATGAGACTAAAGTTGATCCTTCTACAATGTGACAGCCCTTTAGATATTTGTAGACAGCTATTAAGTCTCCTCTCAGTCTTCTCTTTTGCAAACTACACATTCCCAAATCCTGCAACCTTTCCTCATAAGACAGGGTTTGCAGACCGGTCACCATTCTGGTCGCTCTTTTCTGAACTTGCTCCAGTTTGTTGATGTCTTTTTTAAAATGTGGTGCCCAAAACTGGACACAATATTCCAGATGAGGTCTGACCAAAGAGGAGTAGAGGGAAATAATGACTTCACGTGATCTAGACTGTATGCTTCTGTTAATACATCCTAGAATTGCATTTGCCTTTTTTGCTGCTGCATCACACTGTTGACTCATATTCAGTCTGTGATCTATTAGTATACCCAAGTCTTTTTCACATGTGCTGTCGCTTAGCCCTATTCCTCCCATTCTATATATGTTTTTTTCATTTTTATTGCCCAGATGTAGTACTTTGCATTTCTCCCTGTTAAAAACCATTCTGTTAGTTGCTGCCCACTTCTCCAGTTTATTTAAAATCCCCTCAAAATTAGTAGCCAATACTCTTCCCCTTATGTGGATTGACAGCGCTAGCTTTGGAATGATGCGGGAATTGAATACCAATTCTGGCACACACAGACTCTGCAGAAGCTGAGAGCACACAGTGTCAGCAGAGGGGGATGTGCGCACACCTGCACTGTCTGCAGCACCCACTCGCTGCACACAGGATCAGTAGTGGACAGCCGAAGCTGACAATAGAGGGGGGGCGAGAAAAAGCCTGCTATGACACTGCGTGGGGAGAGTGCACACTACCGCACGCAGTGTGTGTGCTGATCTCCCTCACCTGTAAGCAGCGGCCATCTGCTACTGTGTAATGAGTGGATGCTACAGACCGGAGAGAAGGATGAAAGACACCTGCACTGACACTGTGTGCCTGCTCAGCTCCTGCAGTGTCAGTGTGTGTGCAGGAACGAAGATTCAGGCAGCGCTTCAACCCAAGCGCTGGGCAAAACTGTGTACTGAGGAGCGCTCATTGCATATCTAATAAAATGGTTTTTATATACACGAAGGGTTACTTCTATGGGACAGTTATAGGCATGCATTGTGAACTGCGCAGAGGTCACTGTGCAGGGAGCAAGAGGAGGGGATACAGGACAATGTAATCCGGATAGTCTTGCTGGTCATGATGGCAAAATGACTACTGGGAGAAGTGTCAGCTTATTGTGGTCAGAGTGAAAACTACATGATTTCATGATCTTCAGGATTAAGAAAAAAAAAAAATAAATAAATTCGATTTAACCTTGATTTAAAGCCACAGACACATTGGACATGGCGCAGGCTACCCTGCATATACTGGAGCACCTTGCTGTAGAATAATACGATGTATAAATCCCCGGCCTTTAGAATTACATGATGTTACAGAGGACTTATGTAAAAGGCAGAAACCTCGGCCCGGCAGGAACAGAATCGCAACGGAACCTAAATATGATAATCCAGCTTGACGGAGCACAGTCTATGTCTCTGGTATGTGCAAAAAGGATAAAAAGCCTACAAGAGCGGCTAAAGAGCTATACAGAGAGTTCTGAACACTCCGAGGGGGGCTGCAGGAACTGTGACATTTAGGAATAAGCCTATAAAGGCACAGAAGCCACGCTGCATGCACACAAAGCCTGTTACATAGTTTTCCATGGTGGGTTTTTTTTTTTTTTTTTTCATCCCCAACACTGCAGTCAAATATTTCTTTAGAGTCAAAAGCAAAAGTATTGAAAAGTCTACATACAAGACATTTCTATTTTGCTTGTTTGGGCTTAAGGGCTTTTTCCTCAGAGTAGGCCGGTCTTTCTGGGGTGTGTGCGCCGTACAGGGAGACGTGCTGGGAGCAGGGGGGACCGTGCCTAGGTTACATCAGTAAAGGTTATGTGGGTGTGAGGGATGTAGTGTTCGCCACGGCTGGGATTTGGGGAATCTCGCCTGTGATTGGTGGCTCTCGGGCCCAATGCCTCCCACCCACCCTGCTGTTATTATTTGTCTATACCAAGTACTCTGTTAAGCATCCGATATCAAGTGCTACTGATTGGCCGGTGGTGACTTCATTGGTGTGCTGGGGTGTATGTTCCAGTTTCCCCTCACAGGGACCTCTAGGACTCACACAGCCTCCGAGCCAAACCAATCCACAGGGCAGAGGCATCAAAAACACACCACCCACCCGAGCCCCACTGCCCACTGCAAACGCACAGCGTGACCGGGAATACGTCCCATGCAGAGACCCCACATACATCCAAACGGTGGCACATGTACCTATACAAAGTACTGCTCTTTGCTCCTACGGTGGATACAGTGATGCAATGCTAAAAAAGGTCATCAGTGCGGAAACATCAGGGAATAGTCACACGTTAAGTATTTGACGGAAACATTTCGGCATCATTCCTGTATCTCTTTGCAGGAAAAGCACGGCTTTGATGCGGTTTTTTTATCTGTGCTTTGGTGCAGATTTTTCCCCGCACACTTTAGTATGGGGAGATCTGCAGCAGAAACACTGGAAGAATGGACATGCCAAAGATTTACATCTACACCAAATCTGCAAGTCACAAAGAAGCAGCGTGTGCACGAGGCGTCAGGATTCCCGGCCACTGTACTGGCATCAGGAAACCGCTCAGCTTTTATGACAAATCTGCACTGAAAAAAGAAAATAAAACAAATGTGTGCAAACCAGCCTTAACAAGTCTTACCACAGTGACACAAATCACTAGAGGCGAGTGGGCAAGGAAAAAAGCGTCAAGGGAGAATTCAATAGCATCCATCACCTGGCACAGGGCAAACGGCCCCGTCTTTCAGACAATACCCCTAACCTAACAATATAGCATTAAAGCAACAGACTGAGCAAATGCAAGAAAGATGTGGATCAATTCTAGAGAAGCATGAAGGGGCAGCACAAATAAGTAGAGCCGCTCTTCACCATCCATGCAACAATGTACACAGCTTTGCGCTTTTGCCACCCAGGAACAGCAAATATAATCACACAGAATATCAATAACTGAGAAGAGTGAAAGGACGACAAAGACCAGGGGAGGATGGCTAGGTCCATTATCAGTCCACAAGGGGAGGATGATTGAGACCATTATAGGTCCAAAAGGGGAGGGCAACTAGGACATTATAGGTCCACATGGGGAAGGTAACAAGGACCATTACAGTTCCACAAGGGGAGGGCGACTAGGTCCATTATAGGCCCACAAGGGGAGGGCGCCTAGGACCATTATAGGTCCACAAGGGGAGGGCGCCTAGGACCATTATAGGTCCACAAGGGGAGGGCGACTAGGACCATTATAGGTCCACAATGAGAGGGTATCTAGGTCCATTATAAATCCAAGAGGAAGCTAACAAGGAAAATTATATGTCTACAAGTTGAGGAAAACTAGGACCATTACAGGTCCACAAGGGGAGGGCGACTAGGACCATTACAGGTCCACAAGGGGAGGGCGACTAGGACCATTACAGGTCCACAAGGGGAGGGCGACTAGGACCATTACAGGTCCACAAGAGGGAAGGTAACAAGGACCGTTACAGGTCCACAAGGGGGAAGGTAACAAGGACCATTACAGGTCCACAAGGGAAAGGTGACAAGGACCATTATAGATCCACAAGGGGTAGGTGACAGGGACCATTATTATAGGTCCACAAGTGGAGCGTGACTAGGTCCATTATCTCCATCCAGTACACACAGCAAAACTCAATTCCAGATGAATGTTAACATTTTCGGTACTAGATAGAGCCCATATAATTATGTTCACATTCAGCGCTTTTAATGCGTTTTCTTCTTCAGGAAAAACACAGCCAATTGCCAGAAATATGTATATAAATATGGCAATTTCAAGTCAGAATTTGCATTTGTGGATTTTTTTTCATGCATTCTTTTTTGTAACACAGCATAATTGATCCTAACTAGTGATGAGCGAGTATACTTGTTGCTCGGGTGTCCTCCGAGTATTTTGGCATGCTCGGAGATTTAGTTTCTGTCAACGCAGCTGCATGATTTGTGGCTGCTAGACAGCCTGAATACATGTGTGGAATGACTGTTTGTTAGGGAATTCCCACGTGTATTCAGGCTGTCTAGCAGTCACAAATCATGCAGCTGAAGCGACGAAAACAATCTCTGAGCACGCCAAAATACTCTGAGGACATCCGAGCAATGAGTATACTTGCTCATCACTAATCCTGACGAGAAAAATGCAATATTATATATACACAAATACACGCTTGCTATTGTAAAATGTGACAGAAAAAATGCAACAGGAAAGGAGAACTTGTGAATAAGGCCTAATTCTTCATCTTTTTCGGTTCCCAAGGTTTGCCATACTCGATCCTACAAATCAGGCGTTGGAGACACACCACAGGGTAGCAAGTGAGAACTGGAGGCAATAAAGGATCCCTATGATCTTCGCAGCACACATCTCAAACTTGAGGATTGGGATATTTCATCAAGAACTGTGGCATGTAAAGTCTAAATGGTGGAAACTGTAAAATGAAAACGATTTCCTTTCCATCCACACATGTTATTATCCTTGCACAGTTTACAATGGATGAAGGCAGCCTATGGGTCAGCGGAGACCTGAAGACATTGCCCCAGACTAGATCACGGCCCTGATTATATGTATGGGGGTTCAGCACCTCTTCAGTGTCCCCATTTACGCCAATGTATATACAGCTTTTAATTTAGCTTAAAATGCATTGCTAATACAAGACTGAAAACAAGCTCCAGCTCTCTGAGCCAACACATGGCACCATGAGAACCGCCGGCTGTATTGTGCGGCTGAAAATATTTACAAAGCCTTCTTCCTGTGTTTCAATACAAAGGACCATAAAACAATGTGTTCGTTTTCTACATGATCGGAAATTTCGCATAAAACAAGTAGTTTACAAGAAGTGAGACTGGTTCCAGTGCGCCGAGATTTCAAGGACACAATGTGAACCACAATAACCTCAGTCCTCAGCTAAACATCGCAAGTCATCATGAAGGTGGAAGGCGAGATGCGGGTGGTGGTGCGGGCACTCACCAAGTACCTAAACAGTCAAGTTGGCATGTCACTTTTTTCCCCCCATAGTATTTAATCTTACATGCATTGTCCAGAGAAAACAAGTTATCCCCCAACAGGATATGGGAAGACGTGCTGATCGGTGAAGTGCAGGGGGAAGGGGCGAACTGCTGGGACCCAAACTAATCAGCAGTTCAGGGACAATTCATCACCAAAGAGTAACCATTATCCCAGGGGCAAAGTGAAGCGGCAGGTTGTAATGGCCACTGTCTCTCCCCCCTCATTCTCCACGTGGCTGCCGTAAAAAGCTGGATGCATTGCTCAGCAGCCCCACAAGGAATGAACTCAGCGGCAGTCGAGCAAGTGCACTGCCACTCTACAAGCATTCATTCTAGTGACTACGAAAAAAACTAATCTTATATGGGTGCATATGAAGTACTGGATAAAAAGAAAAAAAAAAAAACAAAACATTTTTTTCTTCTGCAGGGAGAGGGACAGTGTGCGTGACCAGCAGCTCAGTGATGGACATGCGTTCTGCTATATACTTTGAACACCAGGTGGGGCCAAACTACACAGGCATGTGTGTCATATCACGTCATAAAATAGATTGGCAATTTAATTGTTAAAATTATTCAGTGAATGCGATTTAATTGAGAGCCAAAAACATTAAAAAGGGTAGTTCAGGTTTGGGACAAAAGTCTGCAGTCAATGGACTGCAGACTGCCAAACGGCAATGGTGTGCTGTGAGCACACTGTCAGGATTCCACAGTACTGACATGTAGATTTGCATACTTGCAATTACGGTACATGCAGACTAGTCTCATCCGCTTTCTGCTAATTTTCTTCTATAGAGAAAAGCTTAATGAGTCTCGTCAGCATGTGATCTCAAGTATATAAATCATATACATGCAGTCACATGACCCTCCGCACACATCAGGAATGCTGGGGAATCATGACAGTATGTCCATCACACAGTCTATGTGACCACTGACTACCGAATTGTGTTAAACTACAGACTGTGGTCCCAATACTGGACAACCAACCCCTTTAAATCGTGACTTAAGGCAGTCAAAAAGTAAACCCATTTATGGTGGGATATTGAACGGTACCTCTGTGAGACACTGCCATTAGCAAGAACAGACAAAAGCCCAATGTCAAAGGTCAATTCATATCAACAAGAATGGCGTTAAGGACTCGGAACGGGAGGAGAGCACTGGCACAAGTGTTTTCCGCCTGCCAACTTCAGCACCATTACAGCTACTTTCCTAATCATTAACAGAGGCCTCGCTTCTCTTGCAAGGAGATCCTTCCACTAAATATAGAAAATGTACCCTGCGGATATGGATGCCAGCAAGCATGTGCACGTACTACGAAATAAATATTAATGGCACATACACTGTAGCCTGAGAGGGCACTGCAGCTAGGATGGGGAAGGCACACAGCAATGGGAGGATTAGGGAATATACACGGGGAACAGACTATACAAAATCCCGTCTCCTTGTAGGAAAATTGACAAAGGAGAACTAGTTCATATATTGAGGCAACCAGCCACCTGCCATGCGCCAGCTGTAGGAGGAGCCAAGACCAAACCTATAGCGGACCCATCACAAGCTCAATACTAGTCAGCTTTTGCTCTTATTTTAGGCTAAGTGCACACGTACCGGAACTCTCGCGGAAATTACCGCGAGAATTCCGGAATTCCAGTCCGCGGGAAAACCGCATTTTAAATTCCCGCGATTTTCCCGCGGAAAAACTAGCATTTTGCAAGCGTATTTAGCTTGCAAAATGCTAGCGTTCTCCAAGCGATCTGGAGCATCGCTGGGAGAACTGATTGACAGGTTGGTCACACTCGTCAAACACAGTGTTTGACAAGTGTGACCAACTTTTTACTACTGAGGCCGCCTATGCAGCATCAGTAGTAAAAGATAAAATGTAAAAAAAAAAATAAAAAATGGTGTTATTCTTACCTTCCGACGTCCCGCGCATCCGTTCCCAGTAATCCTTTGCGAAAATGCCCGCGAAGACGTCAGTTCTCGCGGGATCGCGACGTCTCGCGGTAATTCGCGATGACGTCGCGCGAATGACGGCGAGACTTCGCGATCCCGCGAGAACGGACGCCATCGTGGGCATTTTCGCAAAGGACTACTGGGAACGAAAGCGTGAAGAGAAGCAGGAAGGCTGCGCGGGACGTCGGAGGGTGAGAATAACAATATTTTTTATTTTTAAATTCTATTTTTTACAGGGATATGGTACCCAGAGCCCGGAGGACAGTCTAATCTCCTCCGGACCGTGGGTACCATCCGCAAATGTTCTGCTTACTTTCCGCATGGTGTGCACAGTCACATGCGGAAAGTAAGCGGAACAATGCATTCCTATGGGTGCGGGATCGCCGCGATTCCGCAAATTAATGAGCATGCTGCGGTTTTTACCGCGAAGCGATTCCGCCGCGGTAAAAACCGCAGCATTAGCACAGCATTGCGGAATCCCATAGGAATGCATGGGATGCTTATTTTTCGCGTTTTCGCGGCAAAATCGCGCGGTTAAAACCGCCGTGGAAACGCGAAAAAAACGCCACGTGTGAACTCAGCCTTACTCCCAGTGCTCCCAAGTATTTTTTTTTTCTTTTAATCCACAATACAGCTTTAGAAATGTGCCCTTTTACTTTGTACTAATTGTTATGTTTTGTACAATGGGAGGTGCTCACAGTAGGCTGTGGGGGCACGTCTATAGGTTGCGCGGCATAATTACTCAGCGCGCCGCCCCTTGTGAAGATCATAAAAAGGATGACCAGATCGAGGGAAAAGTTTACACTTTTCACCTGGTGTCAAGTCTTCTAAAGAGGATCAGACAACTCTCCAGACTGGTCAGTTTTGGTGCGTACACTACGGATTCTTCGGTATAAGTATTAGGCCAAGTTCACACTGGGTGTTTTTGCTGCATTTTTTAATGCAAATTTTCAGCTGCATTTTACAGTTCCAGCAAAGTCTGAGATTTCAGAAATCTCATCCACACACATTGCTTTTTTCTCATAAGAATTATGTGCTTGGCATGGAATTTTATTCAATGGAGCAGGTCTTTCAGCATGTTTCAATCAATGACATGAATGGGTGGTGAAGAGAAACACGAAAAACGCACCAAAAACACGGGTATTACATACCTGGTAATGTGCTTTTTCATGAGAAATGACGGCACCACGAGAGAGGGGATCCGCCCTTCAAGGACAGGAAACCTTTAAGATAAAAGGGGCGGCTCCTGTCTCCGCATCAGTTGTTTTACAGAGCACGAGAGGAACTCCGCAGGTTAGTGTACATATAAATAATACATCCTTTACACAACTAAATTTCCAACACCCAAGGGAGTGTATAATGCACCCAACTATTGATGTGATCAATTGGTGAGAAAATAAGGGTGCCGTCATGTCTCATGAAAAAACACATTACCAGGTATGTAATACCCGTGCTTTCCATCATACATGTAAATATACATATTTCCCATAAGGGTGGGGGAATCACTGCGTTGAGAAACATGTGATGGTGTCTCCGCAGTGTTGGATGTTGATCTCCATGAGTTCATTCATCCTCATTTTTCACAGTCTTCTACTAGGCATTGCTCCTACTGGCCAGTTTCCTACTCCACACTGATGAGGGGCAATACCCTGAAACAGCTGTCTGTGGATGGATACCATGTTTTGGCATAGGTGGTTTCCTTCTTTGGAGACTGCCCTTCCCGTGGTTGTTCCCTCCCGGGGAAAGACCTGGCTAGTCGTTGCTTGCGTTGAGAAACATGTGATGGTGTCTCCGCGGCTTGTGTTTTGCTTATATTTACATATTTCCCATAAGGGTGGGGCATTGCCCTAGAATCACTGCGTCGAGAAACATGTGAAGACGGAAACTCCCTCGACTTGGTCTTCTCTCGGCTTTGTGCAGTGGATGATTTTGCAAACTCCCCTCTCCCGCTCTCTGACCACAATCTTCTTTCATTCTCTATAAAGAACTGCCAGGCTGCTCAGGTCACCCCCACTGTCCAGACTTATAGAAACATACAGGCCATTAACACCCAGAAACTTCTGAAGAACTTGCAGTCTTCATTGGCCCCTATCTCCTTCCTCTCATGTCCTGATTCTGCATTGAAGCATTACAATGAAACACTTCAAAGTGCACTGGATGAATTTGCACCCCCTATAAATAGAACACCACAACGCAGACGGCGACAACCCTGGCACACGGTGCAAACACGTTTCCTGCAGCGGTGCTCCAGGTGCGCCGAACGTCTGTGGAGAAAATCCAATCTACACGAAGATTTCATCCATTTTAAGTTTATGCTTAGAACATACAACACTGCCCTTCACCTCTCCAAACAAACCTATTTCAACACCCTCATCTCACTGTCCAATAACCCGAAACGTCTCTTTGACACTTTTCATTCTCTACTCAATCCAAGAGTACAGGCCCCAACCACGGAGCTCCGAGCTGACGATCTGGCCAATTACTTCAAAGAAAAAATTGACCAGATCCGACAGGAAATTATCTCCAAATCCCCTCATACCATGCACTGCCCTCCCTCCCCCACTGCATCTAACTCACTCTCTGATTTTGAACCAGTCACAGAAGAAGAAGTAAGCAGGCTCCAAGCATCTTCTCGCCCAACTACTTGCACCAGTGACCCATTTCCGTCACATCTCCTCCAGTCCCTTTCCCCTGCTGTCACCCCTCACCTAACTAAAATATTTAACCTCTCTCTCTCATCTGGTATTTTTCCCTCCTCATTTAAGCATGCCATCATACATCCACTACTTAAAAAACCATCCCTCGACCAAAACTGTGCCGCTAACTATAGACCTGTCTCTAATCTTCCCTTCATCTCTAAACTCCTGGAACGCCTGGTCCACTCCCGTCTTATCCGCTATCTCTCAGAAAACTCTGTTCTCGACCCTCTCCAATCCGGTTTCCGCTCTTTACACTCCACTGAAACTGCCCTCACTAAAGTCTCTAATGATCTGCTAACATCTAAATCAAATGGTCATTACTCCATGCTAATTCTCTTGGATCTCTCTGCAGCATTCGACACTGTGGATCATCAGCTCCTCCTCACTATGCTCCATTCCATTGGCCTCAAGGACACCGTTCTCTCCTGGTTCTCCTCCTATCTCTCCAACCGCTCCTTTACTGTTTCTTTTGCCGGTTCCTCCTCCTCTCACCTTCCCCTTACTGTTGGGGTTCCTCAAGGATCGGTTCTAGGCCCCCTCCTCTTCTCCTTGTACACTGCCCCTATTGGTCAAACAATCAGTAGATTTGGTTTCCAGTACCATCTCTATGCTGATGACACCCAATTATACGCTTCTTCTCCTGACATCACACCA
Source organism: Dendrobates tinctorius (assembly GCF_039654945.1). Lineage (NCBI taxonomy): Eukaryota > Metazoa > Chordata > Amphibia > Anura > Dendrobatidae > Dendrobates > Dendrobates tinctorius. Next base: position 79,812,545 of record NW_027361690.1, read on the forward strand.
GCCTTTCTAGAAAACACTGGCGATTGTCTAAACGCTGTGTCTAATATCATGTCCTCACTATATCTGAAACTGAACCTGTCAAAGACTGAACTCCTTGTGTTTCCTCCCGCTACTAATGTACCTACACCCGACATTGCCATTTCCATCTGTGGTTCTACTATTACTCCCCAGCAACATGCCCGCTGTCTTGGGGTCATACTTGATTCCGAGCTTTCCTTTGCCCCCCACATTCGATCACTGGCTCGCTCTTGTCATCTGCACCTCAAAAACATTTCTAGAATTCGACCTTTTCTTACTTTTGACTCTGCAAAAACTCTTACTGTTTCTCTTATTCATTCTCGTCTCGACTATTGTAACTCTCTTCTAATCGGTCTCCCTCTTACAAAACTCTCCCCTCTCCAATCTGTCTTGAATGCTGCAGCCAGGATCATATTCCTCACCAATCGTTACACCGATGCCTCTACCTTGTGCCAGTCATTACACTGGCTACCCATCCACTCCAGAATTCAGTATAAACTTATTACCCTCACCCACAAAGCCCTCCATGGCTCAGCACCACCCTACATCTCCTCCCTTGTTTCAGTATACCACCCTACCCGCGCCCTCCGTTCTGCTGATGACCTGAGGTTAGTATCCTCAATAGTCAGAACCTCCCACTCCCGTCTCCAAGACTTTACACGTGCCGCGCCAATTCTTTGGAATGCACTTCCCAGGTCAATACGATTTATTCAGACTGGCCTATCGCCTCAACACATTAACCTAACCTATCCCTGTGTGGCAGAGCCAAAAGTTTTACCATAACCAGGTTCCCAGCATCATGTTCCCACATGCTTTATGCATCCATTAGCCCTCTGTGTCTGTACTGTTACACACTTAACATTATGGCTGGTCCATACAATCAGGGCAACTGTTACCACCCACCTTTCGTGTCTACCTCTTTCCTCATAGACTGTAAGCTTGCGAGCAGGGCCCTCACTCCTCTTGGTATTTGTTATAATCTACTGTATGTGATTATTGTTATGCTGTAATGTCTATTGTCTGTACAAATCCCCTCTGAAATGTAAAGTGCTGCGGAATATGTCGGCGCTATAAAAATAAAATTTATTATTATTATTATGGTGTCTCCGCAGTGTTGGATGTTGATCTCCATGAGTTCATTCATCCTCATTTTTCCATCGTACATGACGGCACCACGAGAGAGTTAGAGATTTGTATTCTCTTAGGGAGGGATCACTGCTTGTAACACTCTTCTCCCGAATGTGAGATCAGAGGTAGCAGATGGGTGTAACCCATAATTTTTAAAAAAAAGGTAGACGGAGAGGACCAAGTGGCCGCCTTACAGATTTGGTCGATGGAGGAGTCTGCTCTCTCCGCCCAGGACGTCGCCATGGCCCTTGTGGAGTGGGCTTTTAGACCCTCTGGAACAGCCCTGCCTGCACTACTATACGCTAGCATAATGGCCTCTCTCACCCATCTAGCTATAGTCTGTTTAGAGGTTTTAAAGGCCCTTTCTTGCCACCTGGTATGAGACAAATAAGGCCCTCTGTTGTCTTCAAGGTCTTGTTACCTCTAAATACTGCAGGATACATCTTCTAACGTCTAGGCAATGAAGCCTTTCCTCCTTCTGGTTACTAGGGTTAAGACAAAAGGATGGTAAAACTATCTCCTGAGCCCTATGATATTTTGATACCACTTTAGGAAGGTATGCTGGCTCTAATTTTAACACAACTCTATCGTCCATAACCTGAGTGTAAGGAGGGTCTGCTGTAAGTCCACAACCCTACGGGCCGATGTGAGTGCCACTAATAAGGCTGTTTTTAGTGTTAGAACTTGATCTGATGTTGTGTTTAGTGGTTCAAACGGACTCTGTCAGAGATGATAGGACTAAATTTAGATCCCAAGGAGGAGGAGTAGGGGACGGAACAGAGTCAGCTCTAGTACAGGGCCGGATAAACCTGGTCACCCACCTATTGTTGGCCAGGTCGCAGTTGAACAAGGCTGCCAGGGCTGAGAAGTGTACTTTGAGGGTACTGACAGCTAACCCCAAACTCTAGACCTTTCTGCAGAAATTCCAGTACTGCCACTATCGGGACTTCTCCTTCCTGTATTGGGCCTGCGGTAGATAAGAATTTTTTCCATAAATTTTTGTAGCCACTGGTTTTCTGCTACTGAGTAAGATGGATATTAACCACACTGAGAATCCCTTTTTTATAGTAGTGACCTTTCAAATTCCAGGCTGTCAAATGCAGCCCAGACTTCAGAGGGTGACTGAAGGGACCCCGTGTTAGGAGGTCGTGGTCCTCTGGGAGCACCCATGGGTCCGTTAGTGACATCACTCTCAGCCAGTAGAACCATGGTCTTTTTGGCAAAAAAGGAGCTATCATAATCACTCAGGCTTTGTCCTCCCTGATCTTCCTCAGAATTGCTGGAATGAGGCATATTGGAGGGAAGGCATACAGAAGACCTGATGTCCGCTCTATCCTGAAGGCGTCTACTGCCAATGGCCTGTCTGCTGGGCTTAGGGAGCAGAATTTCTGAACCTTGCTGTTGGCTTTTGAGGTGAAGAGATCTATGCTGGGTTTCCCCCACATGTGCACGATCTGTTGAAAAATGGACTCTTTTAGGCACCATTCTTCTTGCCTTAAGTGGTTCCTGCTCAGAAAGACTGCCTTCAGGTTGTCCACGCCTCGGATATGCAGGGCCGACAATGAGGGGAACTGGTGTTCCACCAGAGTCCTTTTTGTTATTTGCATCAAGGACTGAGAAGGGGTGCCCCCCCTGGTGGTATACATATGCGACCGCCGTTCGGTTGTCTGAAAGGACTCTCACATGGTGACCTCTTAGGTGTGTCAATAATCCTTTTAGTGCCCTTTCAATTGCTAGTAGTTCCCAATCGTTTGAGGATAGGTTTCTTTCCTCCTGGGCCCAGGTATCCTGGAGCCAGTGTGTTTAGGTGGGCTCCCCACCCCCAAGGACTGGCGCCCGTTGTGACCACCTTGTTGGCCGTGTATGTCCAGGGTACTCCTCTCGGAGATGACCCCATCTGTAACCACCACCTGAGTGACTGGAGTACAGGGTCCGGGAGGGTGAACTTCTGCTCAAACTGTCCCTGAAGCCTCAGGTCGTTTTGCAGCACACACACCACTGAAGTTCTCTTGTGTGGAACTGGGCCCATTTCACTGCCGGTATGCAGGAGGTTAGGGACCCCAACACTGACATGGCCCTTCTCAGAGTCGTTTTTTAATGTTGTCACGATTAAATTTTTGATCTTTTCTTCTTCCTCCTCTGGGAGGCTACACTCCTGCACCACCGAGTCCAGTGTTAATCCCAAGAAATTATGGATCATTGCTGGTTCCAGTTTGGATTTTTTGAGGTTTAGCTGCCATCCCAGCATCTGTAGTGTCTCCGTCACTATTTTGACTTGTTCTTGACAGTGAAATTTCCTCCCACTATCAAGAAGTCGTCCAGATTTGGTATCACCAGAGTATATTTTTCCCTGAGATGTGCTGTGACCTCTGCAATCAAATTTTGTGAACACTCGGGGGGGCTATCGCTACCCCAAAGGGCAGAGCCCTGCACTGAAAGTGACGCCATTGAGACCTCATCTGGACTGCCACCCTGAGGTATTTGCGATCTTGTTGTCTGATCGGAACATGGTAATAAGAGTCTTTGAGGTCCAGGACTGCCATATAGTACCGAGGAAAGAGGTGCTTCACTGCCAATCTTATTGTTTCCATTTTGAATGATGGGTCAGATATTTGTTGAGGCCTTTCAGATTTATAATTGTCCTTCAGGAATTGTCTGGTTTTCTTTTTTATAAGAAATAGGGGGGAGTAAAAACCTTCCTTTCTTTCCTCTTCCGGAATCTCTTCCAGGACATGTTTGTCTAGGAGTGAGATTACTTCCCCCTCCAGACTTTGTTTTTCTTGAGAGGACTGTACTGGAGTCTGCATGTATCTTCGTGGCAGCCAGTGGTGGAACCTTAACTCCAGACCTGACGCCACAATTTGTCAGATCCAGGTGCTGGATGAGATCCTCTTCCAGGCTGGGAGAGAGTGAGAGCCCCCCCCCCCCCCCCCCACACACCTGAGAAGGACGGTCACTGGGAGGGTTTTTTGGTGTCTTTGGAGGGCTTGCCGAAGTAGAAACCTCTCCCTCCTCTGGATCGCTTGAGTCAGTTATTTCTGTCTCGATCCCTGTACTGCTGTCTTCTGAATTTTCGGCCCTTCTGAAAAGAGCGCCAAAAGGCCTGAAATGGCTCTTTTGGGAAATTCTTCTTTTTGTTGCCGGCTTTCCCCAACATGTCATCCAGTGCCGATCCAAACAGGAAATTTCCCTCACATGGCAGAGAGCAGAGCTTCATCCTTGCCTGTGTATCCCCCGGCGTCCCACATTAGTTAAGGCTGCCGATTTTGCTGCTAGCCTGGCTGAATCTGCTGAAGCCTCAGCGAGAAAGACTGCCGCTGCTCTAATGGCCAGTATTGCTTTTAAGATTGACTCCCTGGGGACTCCTTGCTCTAGCTGATCCTCCAGGTTATCAACCCATATTTTTAGGGATCTTGCCACACAAGTGGCCGCGATGGCGGGCCTTAGTGCCCTAACCAAGGCCTCCCAGGCTGTTTTAAGACAATTATCTGTTTCTGTCCAGAGGTTTTTTGTTTTTTTTCTTCTTCTAATTGGACACCTGGTTGATCCTGAACCTGTCGGCCTCTTGCGCTTCCTGGATGTACCCCCACGCATGCGCACTACAGCTGGCCTATGCACGCACCCGACAACCACATCCAGTGCGCGCTCTCCTCCGGTGCCTGTGCCCCTTCGGGTGTATGTGTACATACCCGGCTGATGAATGCACACACGCACCTGGGGACCACTTCCGCTGCACACCCCTGCCTGTGTGCGCACCCGAGGATTACCTCCCGGAGCGTGCCCGACCTCTGATGCACTTTCCACTGATATCCTGGCCCTGTGCTGCCCGGGTGTATCTGTTGCGCGCACCCTTCACTTCCGATGCTCGCCGCATCACTTCCAGTGCGCGCCCGTCGCATCGGCTTGTTCCTGGCGCTCCAGCGCCATGACACCCCGCACCGTTGCCCCCTCCATACCTGCCTCCTGGACTTCGCCTGGAGGAAGCAATTACGCCACTGGCCAGCACTGAATACTGTAGGTATTTTTCGTCAGATCTCTCCCTTTTTTCTTTTTTTTGGTGGTCGGTCGTCCTCGACTCAACCGGGGGGGTACACACACTTGGCCTCCGAGGAGTATTAATTCTGCCCGGGCAGTGCCTCACGGGCTGCATGGCCACTATGTGTCAACAGGGAAGGGCACAAAAATGTGTCCTCCGAGGACTTTCATGGGGCAGGTCGGTATCAGGGAGGGTACACGAACCGTGGTCTCCGAAGCCTCAAACTTCACCAGGGCATTTGCCTCACGGGCTGTGGCCATGCATTCGCTCAGGGGGGGCATGGGAATACATGGCCCCCGAGGCGACTACCAGTACCAGGTGACGGATGTAGCAGACCGGTGCCTGCCAGTAATCATCCGACCCAGGCATCCTCTTATTTCTTCAAGAATCTTCAAGAGTTCATCTTGAGAGTTCCCCATCAAGGACAGCAAACCAACAGATGCGGAGAGAGGGAGCGCCTCTTATCTTGAAGGTTTCCTGTCCTTGTTGGGCGGATCCCCTCTCTCGTGGTGGCGTCATGTATGATGGAAAAACACAGGCATCGTGTTTTGCTACTTTTGTGCCAAAACCCCGATTTCTTTTTTTTTTTCTCCCAACACTAAACTTTATCAGCATGCACGAGACAAATCTAGCATGCCAAAACCGCCGCAAAAAACACAAACGCATCAAAACATGCTTTTTTTCTTCAGCTTCTTTCCTACTAAGAGATCAAGTTTTGCTGCAGAAAAAAAAGCTGAAAAAACGCCCAGTGTAAATCTACCCTTGAAGACCACATTGTGCAGTTCCTCCAGCTGCCCCATTCCTTACTTACCCGATTACACTGACCACAAGTTTTCTAATACCATCGTTTTGTGCCCATATATGTTAATTTTTATTTCTATAGCACCAACATACTCAGCAGTACTTCACAATTCAGAGGAGACATGTACAGACAATATATTACAGAGCAACACATAATACAGCACATACAAAGGAGTGCGGGACCTGCTCGAAAGCTTACGGTCTGAGGAAATAGAGGGGAGACTTCCATTGAAGAACTCACCACCTCTCGTGTCAGCCTGCTTCACTCATTGATCACACTTACTGTCAAAATTATTTTTTCCCCAATATCTAATCTGTATCTTCTCCCTTTCAGTGTCATTCCATTGCTTCTTGTGTTTCCATGTGCAAATGGGAATAAGGATGATCCCTCTACACTGTGACAGCCCTTCAGATATTTGTTGACAGCTATTAAGGCTCCTCTTAGTCTTCTTTTTTACATGCTAAACATTCCCAGATCCTTTAACCGTTCCTCATAGGGCATACTTTGCAGTCCACTAACCATTCCTGGTAGCTCTTCTCTGAACTTGCTGCAGTTTTTTAAAATATGATGCCCAGAACTGGACACCGTATTCCAGATAAGGCCTGACCAAAAAGGAGTATAGGGGGATAATTACTTCATATGATCTAGACTCTATGCTTCTCTTAATACAGCCTAGAATGGTGTTTGCCTTTTTTTTTTTTACTGTTGTATCACACTGTTGACTTATGTGCAGTCTGATCTATTAGTATACCCAAATTTTTTGCACGTGCTGTTGCTTAGCTCTATTCTTCCCATTCTATAGATGTCATTTTCGTTTTTCTGGCCCAGATGTAGAATCTTGAATTTCTCCCTTTTAAATGCCATTCTATTAGTAGCTGCCCATTGTTCTGAATCCTTTCTTTGTCTTCTCTAGTGTTGGCTATCCCTCCTAGCTTTGCATCATCTGCACAATTGATAAGTTTACCTTCAGTTTCCTTATCTAGATCATTTATAAAAAAAATCTTGAACACCACTAGAGCCAGGACAGAGCCTTGTGGTACCCCACTTGAATCACTTTTCCAAATGCATGTGCAACCTTTTATTACCACTCTCTGAGTGCCATCACCGAGTCAGTTATGAATCCACCAAACATTAGCCTTGTCAATCCCCATACTTGGTCATTTTTTTCAATAAGGATAGTATTAGATACTTTATCAAATGCTTTACTGAAGTTGAGATATACTATTATCTATTCACATAGTGGTGCATGAACCTATCACCAGCCAGTGGGTACAGTACAGTGTTAGCAGCACACATCCTTTACATAGAACTGTGTGTGGCTAATAATTAGGATCATTAAACAGAACGTGTCACCAGGTTCTCTCAATATAAACTAAAGCCACCACCTTTTCCATCTCTTTTCCAGCAGTCTAGCAACCTGTATATAATATCAATCTTCTACAATCTCAAACGGTCGGGTCCCATGGATGTTACTCGTCTTCCTCGGCGCCTCCCCCCCCCCCACCCCACAATCTTCATCTTCCTGCCTTACTTCATGTGGAGGATGTGTCCCAACGTTATCTACACAACGCTCGCACTCGCTCCAACACAAGCGCACTCTGCTCCATCCTGCCAAGGGCAAAGTACTGTACATACTCCAGTTCTACTTCCGGGTCATCGAAGCTTTTTCTTTTTGTCTTCTCCGAGCGCATTACAGTACTTAAAGTGCAGCACTTCTGTGCAGGAGCAAGACTGCGGGTGCTGGACGCCCATCGGATTGGACCGCACCACATGAGATTCTGAAAAGTCTTTTTTGAGATATGCTGACAGGGTTGGAGGCTTATATACAGGTTGGTAGACTGCTGTACAAAGGTGGTAAAAGGGGACAACCTTAGGTTCCCTTTAAGACTGCTCAAAAATCATCACACACCCCACAAACATACATTTTGCTCGATCATTGGGCAATGGAATTAGCATTCCAAAGAAAGCCCTTTGCCAGTTTGTTAGCCCATAAAATATAATTAATATAAGCCGCCTGTTCCATGTAAACCTACATTTTTGCACATCTACACTGTACAGAGTTCTGTCCATGGCATACAAGAGCAAACCACTGTAACCACCAGACTGTCGGCTAAACCCGTGAACATTAGCCTAATGTGTATGGGGACCTCACGCCTATCACTCACATGCACAATTCCTTAAAGAATCAAGGTTTTTGTCCTCTTGTGTTGCAGTTATATTATATAGCGCTGTCTACTTACAATTGCTCATTTTCCTTTGTACCCAACTAATTCTTCTCTTTTCTCTGCTCTGTGTAGAAACAGGAAGTCTCTGTTTTCCCAGTAGAAATAATTCCCCTCTGCAACTCCTGACCCAGCTGCTCTCTCCTCCATAGACTTTTACAGTGACTTATGACTTGTGCAGGAAAAATTGACCTCCTGTTTCTACATAGAGCGTAGAAGGATTCCACTAGACCAGACCAGGGCAATGTGCAGCACGCGGGCCACATCCAGCCCTCTGGCTGTCTCAGTTCGGCCGTTGGACCGAGACAGCCATGGGGCTGGAAACCAGAGGCCCACAGTTCGCACCGTGCCTGCCCGCTCGCTGACTCCTTTGTCTCCATAGGCGCTGAGTGCACTGATGGAGGAGGAGCCTCCGGCCTCTTCCTCCACCAATCAGCATGTGAAACAGCTGATGTGATGACCTCATTTCATCACGTCAGCTGTGTACTGAAGAGAAGCAGAGCGCCACGGAACGGGACCGACGTGAGTATATTGTTTTTTTTTCATGTGTATGGGATGTTTAGGTGGGTATGGGGAGGCTAGGTCCATTATAGGTCCACAAGGGAAGGGAGATTAGGACCATTATAGGTCCACAAGGGGAGGGCAACTAAATCCATTATTTCAACCCAATACAGAGTAAAACTCAATTCCAGATGAAAGTGAACATTTTTGGTACTAGACAGACAGAGTCCATATAATAATGGTCCTAGTCGCCCTCCTCCCCTTGTGGACCTAGCCTCCCATACCCATTCAGCGCTTTTCATGTGTTTTCTTCTCAAGGAAAAACACAGCCAATTGCCAGAAATATGAATATAAATATGGCAATTTCAAATCAGAATTTGCATTTGTGGATTTTTTTTAGTGACTCAGTATAATTGATCCCAATGAAAAAAAAGCAATAAATATTCTACATGCATACATACACACGCTTGCTATTGTAAAATGTGACAGATAAAATGCAACAGGAAAGGACAGCTTGTGACTAAGGCCTAATTCTTCATCTTTTTCAGTGTCCAAGGTTTGCCATACTCGATCCTACAAATACACATCTTAATAGCCTTTGTCTAAACCCTCAGTGTAAGGCCGTGCAGCACAGGATGGAGCTCGTGAAAGGAGTAGGGGTAAAGCTTAGGACATATTCCACACTGGAATTTCCACTGGCACGGACCAGCATGGTCATATTTGTTTTGGTAATTGTATATGTCAGAGTGTTTGCACAGCTCCATTCAAGTACCGTGTGCGATACAAGTAATGTACAGATGGAAACTCCACCCGGAGCGAACTATGCCCCTCGTATCGCAGCACCATAGAGGGCAGCTCAGGACAATCCCATCTTGTGCATATCTACATAAAACGGCATTCAGCATCCATCCCATAGCACAGGGCATGTCCTATGGGGGTGGACGTCGCTGCACCCAGAGGTTTACGAGAGCACACAGTGTACATAGCGCTGGTATAACGGGGACCCCCTGCTGTAAGGCTCCGCTCTATGGTTGGCCACGGATCACCCTTTTTGGGAAAACAAAAGAACTGTATTGCCTGGGGCGTCACAAACGCTGCAGTTGTGCTACCGCAAAGATGTCGCTCGCTGAACATAATGAGGGAAACTGATCATTCCCCAGTCTTCTGACTCCGTCCCCAAAGACACTTTTTTCTGCTGCACACACAATTTTTTTTTTTTTAAATTGGATGAGGCTTAGTGAACCGGGCGAAGCCACCAGTAGCCGTCACATTTACAATCATTTATCCCAAAAATAGGAATAGAATATAGTGCAAGTGTGATCAAATAAAATGTAATTTTCCGAAGATTATATGGCACCTCATTTATTAAAAAGGCGTGTGCAAGCCAGACGGCGAAATCCAGCACATGAATTGACGTGCTGCGGATATAAAATCTGCATTTAGCAATCTCTTATCCACTTAGCGGCTGCAGTAACACCAGGCAGAACTTCCACTTGCAAATCTAGATGGAAAGTCGTATCCGTCCAATTCAATGCTAGTGCCGTCCTCATCCTGGTGACCGCCACACTTTCCCATGTCGGCGCAGCCCTCCGCCACTAGCGCACCTTCACCGCTGCCAGGTGTACAGCTAGGTTACCATGGAGACGGTTTCCAGAGGACCTCATTGTCTAAGCCAGGCAGAGGGATCCAGGCGCGATCACGGGCTGGAGGGGGTTGGTTTCCACAAGTTCAGCATCCATGTAGCTGGGTAACCATAGTGCACCACAGTGTGCATCATAACACCCATGGAAATGACTTAACTTGCAGCTATTCCTAGACTCGTGTTTAGCCCTTCACTCCTAAAATAGCCGGCACGCTGGTGAGATGAATGAGGAAAGTGATGAAGATCCGAGCTCTGCCGCAGCCCCGCACCGACAGCTCACTGAGTGTGAATCAGTGGCATCAGGCTCCGCGCTAATGCGATTCCTAATAGGAACTGCTCAGCGAACCAACATCTGGCTGCAAATGTGCCCCCCCCCTTCCGAAAAAGCCTCACAGCGTTCACAGGAATGTCCCACGCACAGCGAGGAAGGAAAAAATAAAATCTGCGGGCACAATCAGTGTTTCCTGCAGCCCACTAGCTACACGCACCCACAAGGCGATTAGTCAGACGTGAGGGAGATCACACAGTGCTGGTTCAGAGGCACTCACAGGCCTATTAATGCATGGCAGAAGCAAAACCTGCTGGAAGAAGTTACCGTAGTCTCTAGTCACATCCAAAGCTGCGACTAAATTTTTTATTATCACTTATTTAGATAGCGCCAACATATTCCACAGCACATTACAGAAGGTACTTGCCCGGCCAATACAGATGTAACAGAGTAAACACCTAATGCAACAGATACCGCGAGGAGCGAGGGTCCGGCTCGGGGGCTTACAGTCTATGAACGTGGACTGCCATCCGTGTAAAGCCCCAACCAGCCACCTTTATATCAGACTACTTTCCAATTTTATAAGGGGGAGACAACGGCTAAAGCTGGCGGTATCAGTACCACCCAAATACAAGCTGGTGAAGGGGCACACATTACCGTCACTGTGGATGTTACATCCGGCGCTGCACATGGACAATCTGCAGCAAAACAACTACTGGCTTTTTATCAAAACTCATCAACATCCTGCAGAAAAAAAAATTACCCCCAAATCTACCTGCGACAATGGGCACAGTCCCCTTCGGGAAGACCCTTCCCGCTCCTACATGTGCCGTAGCCTCCGGCAATACAGTTAGTAATTACCACTCCTTGTATGGAAATTATTAGGGTGCACTTATTTTTATTCTTGTTATGGAAACTATAGTAACAAGAGGAGATGGAGATAATTCCACGTGTGCGTGTATCCGGAGACAGGTTTTGTAGGGACACCAGGCACTGCGCAGAGGAGGAGCGATACCAACAGCACATTACCTGCGATTCCCTCCCTGTCGTGACTGCATGAAACGTTACAGAACCGGGCAAGTGTGGAAAAATCTACTTTCCTCAATGTAGGGGGGAAAAATGGCAAGAACAACTGCCAGCAGCCAGCAAGTGAATTCTATCCTTCCGACCATTACACCCATCCCCCACCTCCCACGCACAGGATCTCCCTTGTTATATGCCAATACAAAAGGGGGACGAGTACAAAGAGCAAAGGTCTGAGATGCCCTGAAAGACGCCATCCTGACAGCACCTACCACCTGGGCCACTAATAAAAGAGAAGCAATCATCGGCAGTGATCATACCCATTTATACCATAGCCATTTATTCCAAAGGAACAGTACCCGTGCGTTCAGATGAGCAATAATCGGGAAACGGGTATCTGTGAGAAACATAGCGGCAAACACTGGACGAGCGAACAAAGCATTAATCAGGCGATTGCTAGCATAAACGAGCCAAAGATCGTTCTGCTGTCGGCAGCACATCCAGTTTACACGTGCTGCCGGCAGATGCTGCTGTAGGGGACACAACCTTCGTCTTAGCGATTGTGTGTCCTCGTCGGTGTTCATAGACCGGTGTAATTAAACCAGTAACTGAGAACCAAACGACTTCCTATATAGCTGATCTGAGATTGTTGAGGTGCAATGACGAGAAAAAATTAGCACGTTATTAAACGCCACCTTAAGGTGATGTTCACATTGCCGTTTGGAAATTCCCTTTATTTCCTTCCGTCTTTTAATTGAAGTCATAGAATAATAGAATGGTAGAGTTGGAAGGGACCTCCTTGGCCATCTGGTCCAACCCCCTGCTCAAAGCAGGATTCACTAAACCATCTCAGACAGATATCCGTCCAGCCTCTGTTTAAAGACTTCCATTGAAGGAGAACTCACCAACTCTCGTGGCAGCCTGTTCCACTCAATGATCACTCTGTCAAAAAGTTTTTTCTAATATCTAATCTGTGTCTCCTCCCATTCAGTTTCATCCAATTGCTTCTAGTCTTTCCTTGTGCAAATGAGAATAAAGTTGATCCTTCTACAATGTGACAGCCCTTTAGATATTTGTAGACAGCTATTAAGTCTCCTCTCAGTCTTCTCTTTTGCAAACTAAACATTCCCAAATCCTGCAACCTTTCCTCATAAGACAGGGTTTGCAGACCGGTCACCATTCTGGTCGCTCTTTTCTGAACTTGCTCCAGTTTGTTGATGTCTTTTTTAAAACGTGGCGCCCAAAACTGGACAATATTCCAGATGAGGTCTGAGCAAAGAGGAGCAACAAGGAGAGTGTAACAAGGTCCAAAGTGGACCCCAGATATAACTGATAGAAACGGAAGGAGAGGGTCTACACGTATAGGGGATTGTCTAGGCTCAGTTATGTGCCCATTTCTAGAACAGAAGTGTTGCAAATTGTTTTTTGGTTTAAATAGAGATATAAAAAACCTCAGGATAGACCTTCCCACAATCAAATGCGGTCCCCCCCCTGCTTCGGGTTATGCAACCTGTTTTGGACATTAATTCCATTTCAGATCGAACATCCGAATGACCGTGTGAACACGGATTAAGCTGTAAGCAGCTGAAAGACACCTGGAGTTTATGGAGTCATGCAGGGTATTGTACCGCGGCACAAGGGGTCACTGAGGGTCTGCAACGAGCTGCAAGGACTCAGCATGGTGCTCCACAAAACGGCTGCCAGCTACGTATGATCATAGTTTATTATTTTTTCGCCTTCGGACTTTGAGAGAAATCCACTATATGTCAAAAATCAGAGACATTAGTGTACAAGTGTGGCCCCAGGGACCTATGGAGCCACATTACACCCATGGAGGTCATCCTTAAAGGGGTTAGATCATAAATAAGTGTCAAATGTATGTCGATGAAGACCCCAATGATGTCACAACCACTGGTCGGAGGAATAGGGGTCCGCATCTTCATCAGTTCCAATGACAAATTAATGGGACAGTACAGCACGGGCTATAAATAGGGGACCGTATCCCTAGGATCGGTGCAGGTACAGGCGGGCGTGGGAGCTACAGTAATCAGCCATTTATCACCTCTTCTGAAATGTGCCTCATGGTCTAACCTTTTATTCAATCTGAATCTGCCCTTCATTGATGGATGATCGATCCATAGAAAGGGAGCTATGTGGTGACAACAGAATATGAAGGGTCCAAGGTCTCATAATGTGGATGCAGCATCACCTTCTTATATCGCCCAGTGTAAGGAGACTTATAAGTCTCCAGCACCGTCTCCATACACGGAGCATTGTGCGGTAAGCCAACGTTCCACTGGAAGACGTCTTCATTCACCAAGACTTTAAAGATTACTGTACTTTTAGCAATATTTCCTGAAAGCGCCTGTATGACTGCGACACACATGGAGCACAGCCCACCCTCTGCCCCCTCTGTAGGCTGCCATACCGTGTACATAAGCCCCACACCCCCTCCATACTCCCCCCCCCCCCCCACAAATTCCAACAAACAGAGGTAAAATCCCCCCCTTACGCTGTGCCTCAGCTGCATGCCTCTCTGGGAGCTCCGGAGGGCCCTGTAGCAGCATGTTAAGAAAGAACAAGGGCCTCAAGAAAGGGGAAGAGCCAGTCACCTCTCAGCAACCTCCACCGAAAAACACCAGGCGGGGTGCACTTATTTACTACTGGGCTCAGAGAGACCCAGAGAGGCCACAGCATGAACCGTGCAGGGTATGGATTTATCACAGGAGACGCAGACGACACCCGTGTATTACTGACACCGAGCACCAGCACATTACAGGTGCCATCACCAGGGATTGGCATGCAATAATTATATACCATCTATAGGAATATTCGGATGAGCATAACAAAATCACGATCATGTCTGAGAACATAACACCTGGGGTGCGCCACCGATAACCTTCCTCCCCAATAATTGCCAACAATACAAACTAGTGCTGGCGCCTCCTGCTATATATAGTCCTGCTCTACTGTGAGTCATTCAGATATGAATGGAGCACAGGGATTCTTGTATGATGGAGACCTCCGACCTGAACACACGGCCTTCTGCTTTACCAGCAGGGTTAGGGACGCGCAGACTATGGAGGGTGTGAGATCTACACACACTGCAAGTGCGGATATTAAATGTGCAGTCTGTCAGGTCGGAGACCAATCTGCATTGGAAATTGTGAACATGTGAATTTACCTCTTAAGGACCATTTAGACCGGTTGGTACAATAATCGAGTACTAGCGTTCCTTGACCACTTGTTTCAGACATATTGGCTGGCAATCATCTGACTAATAAGCATGCTTGTTCTCGGCAGCACATTGCCCTCTGTAACAGGACATGTGCTGCTGAGAACTCGATGTTCTATGTGCACGGAACAATTCATTCTGTGCATGGATCAGCGGGCAGCCGATGTAAACTGACAAACTCTCAGGGGTCATTTAAAATGGACTTAGTCAGCACAGAATGACTGTTCAAACCAAGTACAGGCGCAACATAGCACGGCCAGTCATTAGACGTCACCGGCCCACCTGCTTGGTTTCCATCTACATCCTCCGGCTCTATGAAGCCTGAGATGTCAATCAAATAAGAGGAGCTAGTGGGAAAACACGCAGGTGGGAAGGTGTATATAAATGACTGGCCTCACCATGAAGCGCCCAGCGCCTGTACTTGCTTTGAACAGTCATTCTGTGCTGACAGAGTCCCTTTAATGCCGGTTGTCAGCACATCTAAAAAAACAAAAACAGACCCTTAAAAAAAGGCAGACCTACATATCAGCTAATGACTAGTCATATCAAAAGAAGGAACTTCCAAAAACAACTTTTCCCTCCCTTAAAAAGTTGTGTCAGATAAGTGGCGCTATACAGACTACGGCTGTGGAGTCCGTAAGCCAAACCTCCGATTCCTCAATTTCCCCAACTCCGTCCTCACAGCCCCACTACTGAGCATGTGCATAAAGAGCACCACAGATTCATCTCATCTCATCTCCGACTCCACAGCACTGGTCACTACTGAGCATGTGCATAAAGTGCAGCACAGATTCATGTCATCTACGACTCCACAGCACTGGTCACTACTGAGCATGTGCATAAAGCGCAGCACAGATTCATCTCATCTATGACTCCACAGCACTGGTCACTACTGAGCATGTGCATAAAGTGCAGCACAGATTCATCTCATCTATGACTCTACAGCACTGGTCACTACTGAGCATGTGCATAAAGTGCAGCACAGATTCATCTCATCTACGACTCCACAGCACTGGTCACTACTGAGCATGTACATACAGTGCAGCACAGATTCATCTCATCTATGACTCCACAGCACTGGTCACTACTGAGCATGTGCATTAAGTGCAGCACAGATTCATCTCATCTACGACTCCACAGCACTGGTCACTACTGAGCATGTACATAAAGTGCAGCACAGATTCATCTCATCTACATCTCCACAGCCCTGATCACTACCGAGCATGTGCATAAAGTGCAATACAGATTCATCTCATCTCCGACCCCACAGCCTCACTACTGAGCATGTACAGTTAGGTCCATATATATTTGGACAGAGACAACATTTTTATAATTTTGGTTCTAGACATTACCACAATGAATTTTAAACAAAACAATTCAGATGCAGTTGAAGTTCAGACTTTCAGCTTTCATTTGAGGGAGTTTCAGCTCCTTAACATGTGCCACCCTGTTTTTAATGGGACCAAACGTAATTGGACAATTGACTCCAAGGCTATTTCATGGACAGCTGTGGGCAATCCCTTCGTTATCTCATTCTCAATTAAGCAGATAAAAGGCCTGGAGTTGATTTGAGGTGTGGTCCTTGCATTTGGAAGGTTTTGCTGTGAAGGAAATATGTGGTCAAAGGAGCTCTCCATGCAGGTGAAACACAAGCCATCCTTAAGCTGCAAAAACAGAAAAAAAAACCATCCGAGAAATTGCTATAACATTAGGAGTGGCAAAATCTACAGTTTGGTACATCCTGAGAAAGAAAGCAAGCACTGGTGAACTCATCAATGCAAAAAGACCTGGGCGCCCACGAAGACAACAGTGGTGGATGACCGCAGAATAATCTCCATGGTGAAGACAAACCACTTCACAACAGCTAACCAAGTGAACACTCTCCAGGAGGTAGGCGTATCCATATCCAAATCTACCATAAAGAGAAGACAGCATGAAAGTAAATAGAGGGTTCACTGCATGATGCAAGCCACTCAATGGTGTGTGCACACGCTGCGGATTCTGCTGCGGTTCCACAGCGGATTTGGCCACTGCGGGTTCGCAGCAGTTTTTGCTGTTGTGTACAGTACCATTATTCCCTATGGGAATAAAAAACCGCAGTGCAGACGGTGCGGATTTTTCTGCGGTTTTGAAACCGCAGAAAGAATTGACATGTTAATTCTTTCTGCGGATTCCGCTGTGGTTTGCCATCTCCTCCATTGTGGAGATGAAAAACCACAGGGCTAAACCACACAGCAAGCCGCAGGTAAAACCGCAAGTCTTTTGACCTGCAGATTTACCTGCGGATTATACAAAATCCGTGCGGACAAATCCGCACCCCAACCCGCAGCGTGTGCACGTACCCCAAGCATCAAGAATAAAAAGACTAGACTGGACTTTGCCAAAAAACATCTAAAAACGCCAGCACAGTTCTGGAAGAACATTCTTTGAACAGATGAAACCAAGATCAACCTCTACCAGAATGATGGAAAGAGAAAAGTATGGCGAAGGAGTGGTACAGCTCATGATCCAAAGCATACCACATCATCTGTAAAACATGGCGGAGGCAGTGTGATGGCTTGGGCATGCATGGCTGCCAGTGGCACTGGGTCACTAGTGTTTATTGATGATGTGACACAGGACAGATGCAGCCGAATGAATTCTGAGGTATTCAGAGCCATACTGTGTGCTCAGATCCAGCCAAATGCAGCCAAACTGATTGGTCGTCGTTTCATACTACAGATGGACAATGACCCAAAACATAAAGCCAAAGCAACCCAGGAGTTTATTAAAGCAAAGAAGTGGAATATTCTTGAATGGCCAAGTCAGTCACCTGATCTCAACCCAATTGAGCATGCATTTCACTTGTTAAAGACTAAACTTCAGACAAAGGCCCACAAACAAATAGCAACTGAAAACCACCGCAGTGAAGCCCTGGCAGAGCATCAAAAAGGAGGAAACACAGCGTCTGGTGATGTCCATGAGTTCAAGACTTCAGGCAGTCATTGCCAACAAAGGGTTTTCAACCAAGTACTAGAAATGAACATTTTATTTACAATTATTTAATCTGTCCAATTACTTTTTGTCCCTTTAAAAACAGGGTGGCACATGTTAAGGAGCTGAAACTCCTAAACCCTTCATCCAATTTTAATGTGGATACCCTCAAATGAAAGCTGAAAGTCTGAACTTCTGCTGCATCTGAATTGTTTTGTTTAAAATTCATTATAATAATGTCTAGAACCAAAATTAGAAAAATGTTGTCTGTCCAAATATATATATGGACCTAACTGTACATAAAGTGCAGCACAGATTCATCTCATCTATGACCCCACAGCCCTGGTCACTACTGAGCATGTGCATAAAGTGCAGCACAGATTCATCTAATCTATGACCCCACAGCCCTGGTCACTACTGAGCATGTACATACAGTGCAGCACAGATTCATCTCATCTATGACCCCACAGCACTGATCACTACTGAGCATGTACATAATGTGCAGCACAGATTCATCTCATCTATGACCCCACAGCCCTGGTCACTACTGCGCATGTACATAAAGTGCAGCACAGATTCATCTCATCTACGACCCCACAGCACTGGTCACTACTGAGCATGTACATAAAGTGCAGCACAGATTCATCTCATCTATGACCCCACAGCCCTGGTCACTACTGAGCATGTGCATAAAGTGCAGCACAGATTCATCTCATCTATGACCCCACAGCCCTGGTCACTACTGAGCATGTGCATAAAATGCAGCACGGATTCATCTCATCTATGACCCCACAGCCCTGGTCACTACTGCGCATGTACATAAAGTGCAGCACAGATTCATCTCATCTACGACCCCACAGCACTGGTCACTACTGAGCATGTACATAAAGTTGCAGCACAGATTCATCTCCACTAAAAGCAGAGATCCTTAGATCAGGAACAGAACAGACTTTTATTGGACTTTTCAGAACTTTCCCAAATTCTTATGAAAACATTCACAGGACATCCTGCACCCAATTTATTATATATTTTAGGGGTTGGTCCATTTTATACTGACTCCACCGCCCTGATACAGACGCTGATCATCTCTCTAGAAATCGCTAGGTCTCACATTATAACATGATGTTCCATATTAATATTGGAGATTTTCTAAGCTAAATGAGCCAATATTAAAAAAAAAAAAAAAAAAAAAAAAAACCTTGAGTATATGCTTCGCACCAGATTTTATTGCAGGTTAGACTTTTGTTTTACTTCACTAAATAGTTTAAAAAACAAAAAAAAGTCTAGAAAAAGGAGCAATAGCTTAGAAGAGCAAAATATTGGTCCAATGGAAGCCCACTAAGAGAAAAGGGTAATGGTGATGCAGCATATGTATCTCAGTGTATATTTGCCGCACCTTCTGTTTTGGCTAATTTTAAGCAAAGGTGATAATAAATCTGACCCAATATTGGTACATTTTATATGTGGTGAACGATAAATGATCCGGCTGATTATATAGACAGGAGCACCAAGCACAGGGACACAACTGTATAATACGGACCTGAAATCAGGGAACTTTGGAGACTACAGATTTAAAAAATAAATAAAAAAAAAATAAAGACGACATCTGGGGTTGCAGTGGTGCAATGCAGCCATGACTTGAGGTTTTGGATTATTAAACCTGCTGTGAGGAGTTAATAATTTAGAACATTCTGGATATGTGTAATAAGAAAACGCAACATAACTAGTAGGCTATGTGCCCACGTAGTGTTTTTTTCATGCAGAATATTCCTGAGCGGAAACACACACCCTCTTCCCGGGAAAACGCATGCGTTTTATGAAGCGCTTTTGTTAAGCGTTTTAGCATGCGTTTTTGCAAAATGAATGAACAAGCTGCGTTTTTTTGCACCATTTAGCACAACGTGCGGATTCAATTATGTTTCCATGGGATGCTTTTCTTAAGCGTTTCTGCAGCAAAACCGCGCGTCTAAAAGCGCTGCGGAAACGCTTAAAAAAATGCAACGTGGGCACATAGCCGTATTCTTCAGTTGTAAAAATCCATGATCAAGCATGCATGACGATGGAGCAGGGCGCAGTACCGAGTGCTATCACCTACTACTACTTCTACAGGGGTGTACCTAGAAGGCACGCTGGAAGGGTTAATCGGCCCTGTGCCAGTCACATAACAGTGTCTGTGTAACACTCTGCAGTGACAGCCCCGCTGCCACATGGCAGGTTGTAAAACGCGTTGAGCTCTTCTTAGCAGGTGTTCTGTGGAAAGCATTTGTTTTCTCTGGAGAGCGATCATCATTTCTACCTTTACAGGCCAAAAAAAACACTGACCTGCGAGAGCGAGCCAAGAGAGGTGATCATGTATTTAAAGGACAGGTCATACCAGGACTATGACGTCCTGCCTTCAGGAAGGTGTTTCATTTATACACAAGCCAGAATTACGTCTTACCTGTAACATCAATGGCTTTTTTCTCCCTTTTTGTTTGCTTTGGGATTTAACATGTACCAGGAACAAGCTCTCACCAGGCAAGTAGGGACAGAGCAAGGAGGATTAAGAGAACGTCACTTTAAGTTCTACCTAGGAGGTATGGTACAAAAGGCAAGTATGTGCTCACTGAGTGTCTATGTGCTCGAGTAACATGTCCCCGCAGCCGCATGTCTTGTGCGCTGTTCCACATGCAGCCGCAGGGACTCAAACATATCTTTCAATTATGCGGAAGAAGCTGTCAGCACACAAGCACCTTTGCTCATCACTGTTCATTACATTATGTTTATTAAGAAACAAAATAATTTTCAGACTGTCCGTTTTAAGACCAACTAGGTGTCTTTTTAGGAAGAGTTTACAGCAGTTTCATTATCATCAGAGGCAGGATTTTAAACACAACCCAATATCCACCACTTGTCGGCAATGTCACAGCTCCCCTACCACCCCGCCTTTTGTATTGAATCATCTAATGAATGGGTGCACCTGTCAGTCTACTCATTGTGGAGAATGTCAATTAAGATTTTCTAATACAACAGAAAGCTAAAAGTCTTAAAAAAATATCCCAGTGGCATGTGCGAAAACTTTAAGATTTCTATTTAAAAAAAAAAAAAAAAAAAAACACAATGTGATTGGAGAAATTCAATTTTATTTAAAAAAAAAAAAAAGACAAGTTACCAGTGTTTTAACACAAAACCTGATTTATATAATCAAGGAGGGAAGGAAAAGGGGGAAAGTCACCGCATGCAGGTCTAGGGCTCTACTACTGCCATTTTTCTAGGTGGCCAGATCATGTTATTTTTAATATTGCTACAATAAAGGTTATTTTGTATGCATAACAAAAAATACATTATTTCTTGGATGCTGTGTCGCTGGAGATATATCCTCTCTTCCTCTGCTGATTTATACAATAGGTCATTTTCTGAAGATAAGCTGCTTTTACATGATGGGGAATCAAGAAGGAAGGACTTTGATGTCAATTGTTTCAATTTGTCCTTATCATACCAGTTTCCTATCCGTTCTACACAACCTACCACTATGTTCACACTAGTGTCATGGCTTCTATTAATAACAAAGTCATGACAAGTATGATGGAGCTTTTTGTTAATGGATCTAAAGTTTCCTTTATATGTACAGATAGCGGACCAGTTTTTTGTCCAGCCCAAAACTGGTTAATGTAAATGACCAACTGATCTGATTGAAATACGGCTCAAATGACAAAAAAAAACAAAAAACAACCTTATAATCCATTTTCTTCTTGTGCCCCCTTGTCACAGGCTCCGGATCAGCTGGACTTCCTGAGCTGGAGAGAATAAGTGAAGCTAAGCAGAATAGTGAGTTTTATACTCGGAGGAAAGACCAGATGAACAGGACCATAAGAAGCCAGAAGAAAATAAGGGTGACGTGCCGCCACGCCTGACTACATCACACGCCTATTATCCCCACCGCTGTCAGGATGAGCAGGAAGGCATGAAGATCTAATATGGATTTACAAGCAAATACACCTCCAGCAAATGGACACGTCACTGCAGTTCCACAGCACAATGTCACCTCGGCTCACAGATCCAATCTCCGGCTTTTAAGGTTCTAGATTCCAACAGAAAATTGTATTTGACCTCAATAAGCCGCCAGAGAGCCCGTACAATGGAGGGTACTTATCCCCTGTTCCTACAGGAACATTTACGGCTCTATTCACACTGGCATCATGGCCGTCATTTGTAATGGACATGACAGCAGTAACAAATCCAAACAAATGCTAAAACCGCAGATTGCACTTATTTGTAGTGATCCCAAATATCAGAGAGCTGAAAAGATCACTATAGTTCAGGAATGAACAGTGCCTAAGAGAGATGATCACCCTGCGGAAGACTTTCTCCGACAGATGCCACCATATAGCCAAACCTAAACTGTCCACCACACAACATGCCCCCCATTCATTAACACGGGGGTTTGATGACTGGTGCTGGAGTAAGATGCTGCTGTGTGCCCGGGTAACAAATCTACTCCAGCCAAATGGGA
Organism: Dendrobates tinctorius; assembly: GCF_039654945.1. Lineage (NCBI taxonomy): Eukaryota > Metazoa > Chordata > Amphibia > Anura > Dendrobatidae > Dendrobates > Dendrobates tinctorius. Next base: position 79,834,885 of record NW_027361690.1, read on the forward strand.
TTTGTCATCCGCACTCAAGCTGCTAAGCATTTCCGAAAAGTGACAGGGCTGGTGCCAGAATGCCAGAATGCTGGGACAAGCCGTGCAATAAGGTGTTATTCTGCATCATGCAAAACAGACGGCCAATGCCATACAGCGGAGAGCAGGCATACACCGTAGGTGGACACCGGGTTGTTAGGATACTTGGAAAAAAGAGTGCAGAGCTGGCGTATCCAGCACAGGGTCACGTCACTCAACTACCATCTTCTCATCACTTTGCCCAGCCTGGTAATTCCTGACTAGTATCGTTTAATTTGTTTCATTCAGGACATAAAATAAAAAGTGATTTTCTTCCATTACGCCTATGTATTTATTGCAGCGTCTGAAGTCATCCAGGCAGCGGCACAATCAATCTGCAGATGAAAAAGAAGAAATTCAGACAAGCACCGCTCCGCTCAGTATAATAACAGCAATTAAGAAAACCACTAACTACAGCTAAGGACAGAGATAATGACTCTGTTTGGGGTCCACATCGCCGGATGTAATCTTAAAGAAGAAAAAAAAAAGTGCGATGTAAATCAAAACCAAGCACCATCAGCAACTCAGTCTCTGGATCTCGCCATTTCCCAGAACACAAGAAGGGGACACTGAAGAGCGGATTGTGAGGCTCCCGAGTCGTGCTGGATTGGAGACGCGTGGCTTTCAGGCGACGTGGTGGATCCAGCGCAAAGGGGTGGCAACATTTCTGTAAGGCTATGTTCCCACATTGCAAAACACACTGCATTTCCCATCAGATTGTAAGAAATCTCACGCTGTGAAACATATCTGCAAGAGCTGCAGCACATCAACTCCGGCTGCGGATGTAGGCGCCAATTTTACTCTTCGCAGCGGGCAGCAATGACCTCCGTAGCGGTAAGTGCCTTTGGGGATAGTCTGCAGCGGAGACGCTACATTAGAGAGTAGGCTAGAAAGGTATGAGATAAAGGAGCACAAAGCACTCCGCCAGGGTTTTCAGCTATTTATTTTGTCCCTCTCTCTCCATCATCACCTAGCTAATGATCTGTGATTCTGGCACCGTCCCCATACAAGCACCCGCACAAACCCGCCCAACGTCCATTCAGACTTTTCTTGTTTGCTGGATGACGCGCTCCTTTTCTGTGGAGTGGCGGTCATCGAGCAATGCACGCACAGGTATCCCTTTACCATACAAACACGGCACGGCTGGCACCGACTCCCAGGCTTCTCTCTCACCGGCCGTTGTGTCATTTGGCCAGGTCTTCGTCACTAGTGACTTACATGCACTGGTGCGAGCGTAATCAATACGTGGCGAGCGTCACTGCCAAACCAAGGAGTATTTGAGCAGCGATCAAGCACTCTCCCAAAAAGCCTTGCACAAACAAACCATTTCATACATACAAGCGCGTGCTCCCTACCGTGAAAGGTGTGTTAACCTTTACAAGAACACGACCAGAACTCGCTGTTCTGGAGAGATGTAAATCTCAGTCTGTCCATGGAAAGCTCTTTAACCTTATCCCATCCGAACAATAACCATGAAACATGGCTGTCTCTTGCCATCAAGATGCCAGGGCAACATTATCCAATGTGGAGGAGAAGCTGTCATACTGGCAAGATGACAAATATAAGGCAATAGAGAGCTCTGTACTATGAGGATAATGCCGACCACTCGGTGTTTGGGTTATTTTCTATTACTATGGAGCGCAGCGGCTCAGTGGTTAGCACTGTGGCTTTGCAGCGTTGGTGTCTACATCTGCAAGGATTTCTTATGTCCTTCCGGAACTTTATAACCAAGTATAAAAAAAAATTCTACAAATCAGTTATCTAATATTATTTATTATTATAGTGCACCATTTAGTCCATGGTGCTTTACATGTCATATCTAAAAGGACTTTAAAAAAAAAAAAAACGTCATAAACACAATGTGCTACAATACATTGTGGATGGCAACGGAGTACCTTAAGAATTCAGGGGTTTTCCAATCAAGGTCCTAGAAATCACCTACTCTACTCTGTGTGAGATAGTACATTGCTCTTTTCACGTCTTGAAGCTATTCCTTACAAGGACCCTAATCATCTCTAACAAGATCAGCAACTATTTTATTTTTTTTAATGTAAAAGCGTTTAACAGGATGTAACTGTCATTATTTCCAGAAGATACTACCGCATCACTAGCACTTCCAGCAGATCCGACGTGACGCGCACATCGTGTAGCTTTAGAGGCGGCTGCCGTGCCAGTAACTCATTAGGTGAATGGTGGCCCGCTCTCATTTTCTCATGGACGCTCCAGGACATCCTGAGCGTTTCCGGCGTTCACATAATTACAGCTTCCATAAGCCATCACAGGCACATGAGACAGTGGAGAGGACGTCCAGCTAACGTAGTTTGGATGAAAAGGAAAGGAAAAAACAAATCTACATGTTGGATTTACAATTTGCGGAAATAGATCATCTGTAAAATAGACACATGTGGCAGAGGGTCCTTGTGCCAAGAGCACCGTAAGGAAAAGTGACCCGTAACACATGACATTTTCCTTATACACGTACCCTTGAACCCACGGCAGGGGTTATTGTGCCCCGATAACGCTAACATTTTTTACTACTATTTTTGAAGGTTTCTGAGCTTCCCAGCTGCTACATTAGTTTGGGTTTCACTGCAAGCGACAACCAGGCCCATATTATTGTCTCCTTGTTCACTGACTGCCTCCATTTACACGGTGCAACATGCTGCCGATAATTATTTTCATGCCAACATAAAACATCTGATGAGAGATTTGCTCGTTCGTTGGGCGAGAGGTGGCATGTTTACGTCGGCTGATAGACGGGAAGAAACCTTACAAACGCGCCGAGTATCCGCACGGTAATGGCAATGCTGGAATAATTAGCGATTCAATGAATCCGGTCATTGCCAGCATGAAGTGCCACCATTAACTTATCGAACTTCAAGAAGGCGAATCTGCGGGAAAGCTGTGGCAGGAATCCTGCGCTTCAGCAACAGCACTATTGCCGCTCCTCACAGTGTGAACACACGGTATACAACAAACAGGAGCTTGGTATTTTCTTCCATATGTTTTTGCCAAAAAAAAAAAATGGATTTCCGAGGGGAAGAATGAAAACCCAAAGGACAGGTTTTCCTTCTTCCCTCTTCAGGAAGCCAAAAGCATGTTTGGCAAATAAGGAACACCAGGTTCAAAGCCTCCCCTGTAAACAAGTCCCGACATGGGAAAATCAGAGGAACACATCCAACGCCGGCTATTCTGTCCATGAAGCATCCACCCACAAGACAAAACGCAGGGAGATGCCAGACTCCCATTATGTACGGTCAAATGCTTTCCCTGACAATCAGGACAATTCCTCAGGCTGATTTTACTCAGAGTTTGGTAGACAAACATTTATTTTATTTTTTGAGGGGCCAAAAACAATGTGGGAAAATGCTTCATTGAAGCTTATAGTGAGATCCATACAGCGCCACACACAAACCTTATGGGAATAGGGGCTCTTGTTTTCTTATTTAGTTTTTAAAGCTGTGTATTCTGGATGTGACGATTCTGCATGTACAAAATATAGAGAAAAGAGAAATACAAAAAATGCTACAAATTGCAAGTGTTTAAAAAAAAAAAAAAAAAAAAGCTGAAAACATGGTCCTAGAGGACGCCTAAATCAATTAGATCATGCCGTTATCTCCTTACCATCTACAAGAACACGTACAAGACACCGTGGTACAATGTACTGGATCTGTAATGTTTGCACAGTGTTGCAAAATCAATTTGGGAAAGCTTCCACGCGGCTCCTGCGGCATTCCCAGACTGTCTCTATGGCAACCCAAAAACGGATGGAAATCAGGAAAGATCACTTTTCTTTTTTTAACATATACATTGCATAGAAAAGAGACTGTACAACTTGTACCAAATGTAGAACACCCCCCCCCCGCATCAAGCCCCTTCTTACATAAAGCCCCATCATTGCTAGGCTGATAACAATCCAGCTAGCACTACAAAGCCCAGCACTCTGCGGCCTGAGCGTCTAATGCAGTATAATCAGCCTGCTACTAACGCATCAATCACATCTACAGTACTTTAAACACGGCAGATATCACGCAAGATTTTTTTTTTTTGGTGCCACGATATCCACAACAAATTGTTGCTTTGAAATCATGAGAAGGTAGCCGGGAAAAAAAAAAAAAAAAAAGGGCACATAAAAGGTGTATCCAGACATCCCTGCCTACTTCCAAAAAAACAGCACCACAATGTTCCACAGGTTTTCCTAATCCTCCTGGACAAGCACTTTATACCTTGTGGCTGGGGCTTAGATTATAAGGCTACGTTCACATGAGAAGGGTTTGGTGATTTTTTGATGTTGCGGATTTTCCGCACCTATTAGGGCTCTTTCACACTTCAGTTTTTCGTGTCAGTTAAAATCCGCCAAAAAGCGGGTCCGTTCCTAACTGATGTGTACGGATGCCACAGGATCCGTTTTTTGACGGATCTGCAGAATGAAGAATTTTGAAGGAGAGAGAGAGAGAGAGAGAGAGAGAGAGAGAGAGAGAGAGAGAGAGAGAGAGAGAGAGAGAGAGAGAGAGAGAGAGAGAGAGAGAGAGGGGGAAAATAACGGATCCGCCAAAGAAAATGGCGGACCCGTTTTTTTCAAAGCTTGGCGGATTTAGACTGATGGTCAAAAACGGAAGTGTGAAAGAGGCCTTAGATCAATTAGAAAGCAATTTCCAGCATCAGGATCTTCCATAAAAATCCATATTTTTATTATAGAAAAAAAGTCTGCAAACCCCCCCACCACCACTAAAGAATAGCTAAGTTACAGGGCAAACGGATTTTGGACGCAGGTCCTTAATCATTGCAGTGATTTGTATGGAAGATCCTGATGCTGGAAATCCGTTTTCTCCAGCTCCCGAGCACTGGTCTCCATTTGGGAGAGCTGACTCCAGAGGATTCTCTCTCTCCTCCCTTTTTGTATTAGTTCAAATGTTACTTTCCTTTGCATTTTTTATAGTGCGTTTTTATCACGTTGCAGTTTTTCTCTGTTTATGGTATGTCATGTTTTCAATAAAGCCGCTTTGGTTTTCATACTTTCCATTATTTTGCTTTGATAAAACTTTATTGATACATGCAAATGGGAAAAACCTGCACATAAAACGCAGTGACTGATGGATCCTGTTATCGGCTGTGTATAGTAGTCCGCTAAAAACGCCTCCAGAAGCAAAGGAATTATCAGGCCAAAGCCCCAATGGTCAGGGTGAAGATTGCTAAACTACTAATTGATTTTTTTTTATTATAAAGGTCTTTATTTTTAATTTTAAAATAGGTAATTTACTGGCTGCACATTCCTTTTTAGCTCTTACTTTATTTACCAGGACTATTCCACTTTTTTTATATATTTATTTTTTAATTTGTCATTCTGTTCCTGAGAGCTGATCCTTTCTATTTAGTGCTAATTTTTACGGTCATTGCTCACGGGGGTAATAATGCAGAGCAGCCTAAAGACGCCCACAGATAATCCCATGATACACACCCTTATAGGTAGCGACCATAGATATTAGCACTTAAAGTGGTTTCCCCACGAACAATACTTCATTTAAATAATCACATCTCAGAATAATTTCCACAATTGGATGTGTTTAAATACAATGTTCTTGTGCGGAGATAATCTTATAAATGTTCCCCTGCTGTGTACTGTGTAATGGCAGTGTCTGACCGTACAGGGACATGGTCTGATCATACCACAGCTCCTGGGCAGGGGAGGAAGCAAAAGAGAAGATACAGAAAGTAAAACATTGTTTAAACACAGGCAATGAAGTGTTATACTAGACATAAAGAATCAGCTGTTATCCCGTGCCGTAATAAGTGTCTACTCTTTTGCTTCCTCCCTTGCCTGCCCAGGAGCTGTGGTGTGATCAGACCATGCTCCTGTACGGTCAGACACAGCCATTACACAGTACAGATACATTTAAGATTATCTCAGCACAGGATTATTTTACAACACATCCATTTATGGAAACTATTATTACTCCAAGATCTATTGAGTAAAATCAACTTTTGTTTGTGGGGAAAACCCCTTTAAAGGGAATCTGTCCCCCCTTTTTTGAGATATCATATAATAAGGATTCTCTTAGTACTTTTGCTTCCCCCTGACCCCGCACCTTTCATGCATAAATACCTTTTTTATATCGGTTCAGATGTATGTAAACTGCCACGGTCCGGTCCAATGGGCGGGGCTTATTCACCTGCTCCCTCCTCCCTGTCTACACAAGAAGAAATGAGTAGAGCAAGACAGGGTGGGGGTGGGGGGGGGGGGAGCAGGTGAATAAGCCCCGCCCAGCGGACCGGACAGCGGCAGTTTACATACATCTGAACCGATATAAAGAAGGTATTTATGCATGAAAGGTGTGGGGTCAGGGGGAAGCAAAAGTACTAAGAGAATCCTTATTATATGATATCTCAAAAAAGGGGGGACAGATTCCCTTTAACAAAAAGATCCCAATCTTTGAAATCATAACGTGGATTTAAAAAGAAAAAATAAAATAAATGACTTAGGGGAGTAGTGGGAATAGAATAAGAGGAAAAGTTGGACACTTTTGAGCTGGAGACGGGTCTCTAAAGGGGGCTTTACACATAGCAATATCGCTAAAGTGTCACCGATTTTGTGACGCAGCAGCGATATTGCTAGTGATATTGCTACATGTGACACTCACCTCCGACCGGCTCCCCCGCTGGTTATCGCTGATCGCGCGAGATCGGCCTGGTCCATTTCTTGTAGTCGGCTTCCTGCTGGCGCCGACGAGCGAGCCATAGACGCAGGCGGAAGACGGACACCCTCGCCGCGTCTGACAGGTAAGAGTGACTGCTGCTGCATCGCTGGTGAGATCTGCCTGTGTGGCAGCTCACTAGCGACCATTTAGCGATGCACCAGCGATCCTGACTGGGTCATATCGTGGTCGGGATCGCTGGTGCATCGCTAAATGCAAAGGGGCCTTTAGACAATGTAGAAAAGTGATCAACAGTGATAAAATGGAGATAAGGAACAGCTTTCATTTAAAGGGCATCAGTAAAAAAAAAAAAAAAAAAAATACAGCTGGTTGCTATAGGAATCTGCACTAATTTCTCGCAGCCAGTTTACCAGGTGACTTTGTTCCCCTCTCACAGACATCTGGAGTTTGGTAGCAAATTTAGACATGTCGCGCACACACGTGCATGTCATCAAGGAGAAGTCATTCTATGACTGGAGATATGACTGAGAAACCAAAATAAAAAACAAACAATGGCTGCAAATAATAAGGTTCCAAATATCAGGAAAAAATGCAGCAGCCGGAGGCCGAGGTGCCACAACAGGTAGAGAACAGGGCAGCTGCTGTCAATCCTCATTTATCCCACCCCTTTCATGTGTCTCGCCCATGTATTTGTGATTTACACGTGCAAAACCTGCTGTACACCCCGGCCGCGCTCCCAGGCACAACCCAGTGAGCCTGTCACATCGGATACCACTTCACCCGTCCGGTCTGCCTTTTTCGACATTGTTCTCGGGCTGTAAAAATGAAAAGCTGAAATCGGACGTCTTACCAAATAACCCAAGTTCCCAGAGATGGTTTTGCATAAAATAAAGTCTGATATTTTGTTTCTTATAAATTATGAAGCGCCCTGACATTAACCGGAGCAGAAAACAGGAACTCAGCGGCTCACATGGTTACATGTATTATCAATGATCCCCGCCCAGATGATCTGTGCCATCAGGCCCAGCTCCGATGACATCTGCCCGAGCCACAAACAGCAATTAAGTCACCTACCAAAAACAACCCTAGAACTCGAGGAAAGTGGGTTACATTTTCAGGAAACGAGAATAATAAATCTATCGAGACACAAGTCCACCAAATGCCCCCACAAATAGGTGACCATGATCCAAGCACAAGACTGGGATTCCCTGCCAGGCATGCCAGTCCAGGAACAACATGTCCGCAGAGGATGCAGAGGTGCAGCCAGAAGTCTCAGGGCCCCAGGCACAAGCTGGAACGAAGCCCCAATTTACGGTACAGGTTCTCGCGTCTGGTAAAGGACAGCGAGCCATCTATGGCCAGAAATCGCCGCTCTCACTCATGCCCTCAAAAATGCACACAGTGATGCCACTGTACAGAAATCATTCCAACAGTGAGGTCTCTGAACCGGGAAAACGCACAGGATGATCTCTCACTGCAAGAATAATGAAAAAGGTAGCACACAGCGGCGACACACTGCGCGCGCACCGGGGCGACACACTGCGCGCACCGCAAGCACCGTGTGACATTACACTGCACGGACCGTCGTCACAGAGCAGAGACCACAGGCACACAGCAATGTCACAATGCACAGATAATACGCACACACTAACTGTCTCATCGCTACAAAGTGGTAACTGATACAGTACAAAGGTAATGACAAAAAGGAAGGAATGCACATGAAATCATGGTCCCTGAGGTTACACAGCATCCTTAATATTACGACCGTAGGGTAGTAAATAGGGGTGTTACAGCCTCAATATACGAGGCTAGGCCTGCATAGCGGGTTTGGCCACTGCTGTGTATGCGTGGCCAGTCTAGATGACTGCCATAGCAACCGTCCACCACAGGGCATGTTCTAAATTGTATATCATGTGGTATTTTTATTTTTTAGATCAGTGGCCCTCTGTGTAGGAAAGTAAAGTCTTCCACACATTGCTATATACATTACACTCTTGACCGTTAGTAGGTGGATGGGAACATACAGCAAAATGTTAAAAAGTAAATAAATAATATGCCACAAGGTTGTCATAGTACAGGGATGATACCTGGTACTCCCATCTGGGGGCCCAGCATTAATATTCACACATTGTCAGGAATTGCAGTTTTACAAATATGCCACATTAGTCTGCAAAAATTATATATATATTCCCCCCCTTGATCCAACCGACATGTGAGAACACAGGCCTAGCGGTTGAATACTTGACCTTGTGTCGGTGGGTGGTAGCAAAACAACTCATCAGTCGCTGGATGCAAACAAGAACATGTGCGATCACTGACAGCAATCCAAGACCTCGTGAATGCAGCAGTTCCGGTACATGATGCAGATGAGGGATTTTAAAACAAGGATTAAGCTCTATCTGCATAAAACTGGAAAGCCCACAGGCGTGACCAATAATGATCGGAGAAGAGGAAGCCGATAAGTTTCTCATTTATGTAACTACCGCTATAATCTGAGGAATCCACTGCAGCCAAAGATATGCAAGATCCTGATCCAGCAGTGAAATTGGCAATCTGTGACCCCTGGACCAGAGGCCTGTGGACCTCCTCCATCAACTAGCACCGCGGTACCTCTTCTGATTATTAGGTCCCCGTGACATCATGAGTGCATCACGCCATAACAATGACCTGCAAAGCTTTATGCTCCACTCTAATGGTGATATTTTACTAATAAACATTGTGATAAGATAAAACTTTGCCAGTATGTCCACATTGTTGGTTGAAACACTGGAATCACAATAAGGACTGGTCAGACCTGAACTGGCGTCAAGCCCGATCTCTCTCCAATCACACGTTTTGGTTGGCTCATGGCAATTACTGCGTCCGGCTGGGTTGACATTGGCATATTCTGCTGTCATACCGGACTAAGTCTGGTCACTGTATCTGGATGTTGCTCTGAGCTCTGCAATCATATGAAATGGTGACGTTCCCCGTAATGTACAGCTCTCCATCCGCTGTATACATGCGACCATATAAGGGTGTGTGCACACATTGCGGATTGTGCTGCGGATTTTTCCGCATGGATTCTGCAAAATCCGCAGGTAAATCCTGCGGATTAGCCTGCGGTTTTGCTCTGCGGTTTGACACCTGTACAATGGAACAGGTGTGAAACCGCTGCAGAACCCGCACAAAGAATTGACATGCTGCGAATTAGAAAGCGCAGCAAATCCGCGCGGAAAAATCCGCAGCATGTGCACAGCGTTTTTTGCTTTTCATTGATTATAATGGTACTATACACTACAGCAGAAACTGCTGAGGATCCGCAGGACCAAAACCGCTGCGAATCCGCAGCAGAATCTGCAGCATGTGCACACACCCTTAGAGACCACAGGGATCGTAAGTGGACATGTAGGTCAGGCAACTGATGAATAATACACTGGTTTTAATGGACTCAGCCATTGATATAATAAATTAAGCCTACGTTTATGGAAAAGTATTTTATGAAACCCGAGCAAGAACTTGGCCCAAAGTGCCAACCACTGGATGTCGTCCTTCTGTCTATGTTTCCGTCCCCTGCTTGTTATCCATTGTAATCTGCCTCTAGCAGCCGAGTAGTGGAGATGGATTTCTACAAAGTCTACAAAGTATGGTGCCGGGAGAGAACAAGCAGAGACACAAACTTCATACAGGCATAATAGAGTTATAGGCCTCCAGTTACAGGCAGAAGCAAGAGCAATGCTTGCTGGGAAGCTGGGGAAAGAAGTTCTTGTACCTATAGTACTGGCAGAATTATGATACACAGAGACTACTCAACTTGAAGTTGGAAGTGAGCACAGAAAGACCATACTTTTCAGTGAAATAGCATGCGAAATAAAGGCAATCAAAAATTCTTCATCCCACTACAGCGGGAACTGCCCAGTGTAACTGTAAGCCAAGCCGTACCCTTCCTCCATGTAGCTCAGCATGTCCAGGTGCTCCAGTATGCAGCACACTCAGGTGGGGTCACACCTCACGGCTTTGAAGTCCTTGTTCTCAGAAGCCTTTGTTACTAACTGCCCACAAAAAGCCTATTAATAAGGGTCTTCTGTACTCTGCCACATACTCTGCGCCCGCTCTCTCATGGTAAAGCCGAGAACAGTCACATGTACGAGACCTCACAGAAGCTGCAGATTCCAGCAGCTAACATGTTAGAAAAGGATAAGTGGGCAGCACGAGGAGGCTCCGAAGGAGGCCAGCATCTTCCTCCAAAGATTAATGAACATTTCATTCAGTCATTCCTAATACACCAAGCTGGACAGAAGGATTGGGGACGTTACCCATGTGCTACAGGAGAGGAAGAGCCTGGATATACAGCATCTGCACTGACACACTGTAGCAAACTATTTAGGCAAAATGCTCAGCAGTTGAAAACTCCCCTCCCAAATGCAAGCATGACGAAAGGTGACCATACAGCTTTAGGCTCTAAGCTGTGCAGCCCACAGTTATATCCAGTCGCCTCCTCCCGACCCCATACCCAAGTAAGCCAGAAGCAGGCCACAGCCAGACTGATATTCCTTTCTTCTGATGTGTACTGTCAGAGAAAGCTGGTACAATACATACATTGACTGGCTTGGTCAATTCTGGGAAGAAAGTTCAAGTACCCTTAGTTCTGGCAGAATACCAATGAAAAGGATTTCCTTCTGGATGGCAAATTATAGAACAGGAGCTCCTGGACATATTAGACTGGTATGGGCAGTGTAAGACAGCGCTTGCTGCATGTGATGGGGGACACTCACTTAGCAACAGGATGAAAGCACACAGGCACGTTTTCATCACAAAACAGTCTATGCAGTTTATTATGCAACTCAAACCTCTGAATCATGGTCCCTAAACATACCGGACTCCTCTTTGTCCAGTTACCGTGGGCGACCGCACGCCGAACAGTTCATTAACAACCAAGGAACACAACAAGCACCAACAGTCTGTTCTAATGGCAGATACTTGTCTTCCCTTACAGTAACCCCCCTTGTCTGGAGTTACCTTACAGGAGCTCCTGCTCCCCACACTGACTCCTCATCAGTCCTGGCTTCTAGGGAAGCTGCCTTACTGGGATCACCGTCTCATCCAATGCCTTGGGACAAGGGCACTCACGACAATCCAGACCCTCAGAAGGTCCGTTGCTTCCCCAACGCAGTGTCGTCACAGACTCTGCAAGTACATGATCTCACACTGCTATTCAGGAATCCAGTCCACCCACAGGACCTTCCAACACAGTGACCAACCAGGTCCACAGACTCTCCATGCGCTATTCAGGAATCCGGTCAAACACAGAAACCTTCCAGGCATACAGCCTCACCATGTGCTCTTCAGGAAGTCCGTCCACTCATAGGACCTTCCAACACACAGGCCTGACCTCCTGCAGGACCTTACAAGCTAGACCATGTGACCCAAACCATGGCCACAATATGTAGCTGAAACCACCCCCATAGGTGGAAGGTGTGTGTGGCTAGCCAGTTCCGCCCAGCTCTCCGGCTAACCATGTAAGCCCCCCTAGTATAAACAAAAACAAGGCTCGTGGAACTAGAGGATCTGCTCCGCTGCAACACATACCAGCCATTTACAACAATGTCTGTCACTGTCTGACAGCAGCAAAAGCAGTTTTAACTTGTTGTTGGAAATTAGAGGCATATGGGCACCAAACCATGCGGATTCGCCATGTCCAATACATTGTATGAGTGAAATTTAGCTTGCTGAGACGCGAGCCTCCGCAAGAGAAATTGACATGCTGCGGTCTGGAAAGTCCGTCTCCGCAGGTGAGTCACAGGCGTTTCTGGAAGCATAGTGGTCATGGGATTTCATGAAATTCCATCCACTATGCTGCAGCAGCTAGACGCTGTGGATTGGACACTGCACAATGACGCAGCATCCAACTTGCAGCATTTATCGATCGTCTGTACATACCCTAAGGGTATGTGCACCTGTTTCAGATTTGGGATGCTTTTGTCTCATTTTTTGGGCACAGATTTGTGACAAAACCTGAAGCAAAACCTGATGCCAGCAAAGTGAATGATAAACCTGACGTGTCGTGCACACGTTGAACATTTGAACATTTTTGACTTGCAGATTTGGCGCAGAAAATAATCTGCAGCATGTCAATTCTCTGTGCATTTTTGCCAGCGTTTTTCAGCGACTTCACTCAAAGCAATCAAAAACACAGGCAAAAAATGCACCCAAAACACTGCAAAAATGGGTTTTTGCAACTGCATTTTTCCTGCCAAGAGATGCAGAAATTTTACTCTGACTGTGCACATATCCGAATGAGTAACATTTCAATGACAAAATCTCATCTACACAAATTCCTGTTGCACATTTGGAGAAAAATTAGGGATCCCTACTTTTCTACACCAAAAAAAAAACCCACAATTAGCAGTGCTTAAAGGGAATCTGTCAGCAGATGTTTGCTATGTAATTTGGAGACAGCATGAGATAGGGGTTAAAACAGATTTTAGCCATGTCTCTCTTATCAAGCTCTGAGGCTTTGTTTGCTTACAATGACTGTTTTAGCACCAGTAGCTTATCATTGCTGTGACTAGTTGGTGTCATCCGTGGTTCCATATGTCCCCTGCTGTGATAAGCAGCTCACTATCTATAGACATTGTATATACAGAGGTTGGCTGTCATCCCTGGTCCCATACGTCCCCTCTTGTGATAAGCAGAGAACAATACTGCAGTGCGCATGCGCTGGGAAAGGTCAGAGAGGCCCAGCGCCTGCGCACTGCAGTACGTCACTCTGAGCTCAACAGGACAGATAAGTACGTCTGCGCAGGAGCGCGATGCCAGAGAGCAACGAAGCAATAGGAGGGCGGCATAGCAAGAAGATGGGAGGCACCGGACCCGGACCTGCGACACCCATCGGACCGGACTGTACCGGACCGCCCCCCGGGTGAGTATAAATAAAACAAATTTTTCTTATCTTGCAGGTCGGACCGGGGGCTTATCCACAGCATTATAGAATACTGTAGATAAGCCCTGAAAGGCAGTGGCCACATTTTATAGCGGTCAAAACAGGTGACAGGTCCCCTTTAAATAAACATGTGAAAGAGGTAATCTAATTCATACAGTCCCTGCTTGCTGCACTATACTTCCCAGCCCCAGTGAGCGGTACCTGCTGGTCCTTCCTCTCCTGGAGACAGTGCAGCTGGACACAGATAAGCATTTTATGAATGAATTAGAGAAGAAATTGCAGTGTTCAGCCTTCCTGAAGCACGGTCTCTCACGAGATTGTATGCCTCATTCATGTTGTTAAATTGAGTATATTAACCTTGCTTGCTGAGATGCACTAAGAAAGGTCTGGATTCCCAGAACTAATGTAATTAGCCGGGGTACATTCACTCCAGCAACAATGGGAACAGACGGGATATGATTTGATGTAATCAGGAGGCCATCTAAATGGGGCATTGTAGATAGTTTACATTTATTCACAGTGGTCTTTTAAGGCCATGGCACATACCACAATGACAAGGGATAAGGCAGACATCAGAACTAGAAATATAATGCTGGCCACACAGATGGCCCCTGTCTGCAGACTTGCCGCATATTTCACCTTTTTTTGTGTTTCTCATTCCCAATGAGGTCACTAAGATAAGGCGCCAGATCTCTCACCTAAAGCCCCCGTTACACATAGCGATATCACTAGCAACATCGCTGTAACGTCACCGATTTTGTGACGTTATAGCGATATTGCTAGCGATATCACTATGTCTGATAGTTACCTCCGACCGGCTCCCCCACTGCTCACGCGAGAACGTCCTGTACCATTTCTCGTAGGGCGTTCCTGCTGTGGCGACGAGTGGACGCGGGCGGGAGGATGTCAGGATCGCCGCGTCCGACAGGTAAGTAACGACCCCCGACCGCTGCTATGTTGCTGGTGAGATCTGCCTGTGTGGCAGCTCACTAGCGACCACTTAGCGATGCACCAGCGATCCGTATCGTTGTCGGGATCGCTGGTGCATCGCTAAGTGTAACGGTACCCTAACATTTGCTTTTCGATCTATGTCCCCGATCTACCAGTTTACTCAGCTCTTTCATCTGTTGGATCCTTGGCAAACAATCTGACCTGTGATTTAGCAGATGTATCGTGCGTAGTGGGGTAGTCCACCTTTGGGGTCAATTGCTTTTTGTTTTTTAACTTGTATTTGAGGGCTAAAAATAATTTGTGCAATCGGATTACAGTAAAAAAATATTTTACACCGTTTGTCTTCTACTGCCTCTGGCTGCAGAAGGAGTTTTCTGAGAATCTGTCAGTGAGCTCATTCTGAGTAATGGGAGAGTATATAAATATTAACAGAGTCTCCGAAAATCCGATATCACCAACAGGGGGAAAAGAAAAAAAAAGCCCACGGCATCTAAATAAGGCCTTGAGAACCTTGATATACTTTTTAAGGCTTTTTACAAAAAGTGAACCTAATCTTTACAGAGCAGCTCCATCCACGACATATTCCGATCATCGCTGCAGTAGAGATTCTTAGTGTAAAGTGTGAGACTTAACTCCCACTGTGGATCACACATTTCACTCCGCCTGTGCGATAATGCACTTTGTATGACCTGCCAAAGAGCCAAAAGGGAGGCGACAACTACTCTCATCACTTTAAAGGCTCAGGTAATGATTTTCGCATCTCAACATCATTCTTCTTTCACTTCATAAACTACTAAGAAAAACAGGAAACAAAATTATTTTCTTACTAACCAAATGAGACAGATCGTCCACAGATATCAATAGAAAAAAAAGAAAACACATTGGTGCATTATAATTATCTACCTGGGATTCATTCATCCTGAATGGACGGTGTGTTCAGATCTATAATAGGGGCCAGTCTGGTGTGCACGACTCTTCCAGTATAAGTCATCATCTATACACTGAGTACGGACGATATAAAGAGCTCAGTGTGGGATTGATGCCGATCACCAGGATGGGGTCTTGTGTCCTCCGTTCTCCACAGGAGCAGGTCTCACATGTAGCTGTCACTCCTTTCACTTGTACGACATTTCCAAAGATATAGCTAGTGATGTCTAAAGCCTTAGGGCCCCGTCACACATAGCGACTCACCAGCGATCCCAACAACGATATCAACGTGTCAGAATCGCTGGTGAGTCGCTATGTGATCGCTGGTGAGCTGTCAAACAGGCAGCTTCACCAGCAATCAGCACCAGTGACGCCGAGCGCACAGCGTCGCTGTGTACGTTAGTTACCAGCGCGCTGATGCAGGGAGCTGGTAACAAGGGTACACATCGGGTTTCTAAGGGACGTGCGTCACTTAGAAACCCGATGTGTACCTTAGTTACCAGCTCCCTGCATCAGCGCTCTGGTAACTAACGTACACAGAGGGTTTCTAAGCACAGCACCGTGCTTAGAAACCCTGCGTTTACCTTAGTTACCAGCTGATCGCTGGTCTCCCGCCTGTCACACGCAGCGATGCGTGCTGACCAGCGACCAAAAAAATTGTCCAGGGCTTTCCTACAGCAATCAGCGATACCCGGCAGGGGGGCCGGTCGCTGACGCTGTCACACACAGCGATCTCGCTGGTGAGATCGCTGTTACGTCACAAAACTTGTGACTCAGCAGCGATCTCGCTAACGAGATCGCCATGTGTGACGGGGCCCTTAGGCTCAAATGAAGCTGCAGGGCGCATGGGAAACCTGCAGCACCATTCAACTATGGCTACTCGTAGACTTATGGTCCAGGGAAACACAAGTCCACAATTCTGGCAATCACTGGGCGACCTAGTATAGGGGCCGACTCTAATCTCAGTTATGACCAACCCAGTGGATAGGTAAAGCCTTGTTTAGACCCTTAAGGCCCCGTCTCACTAAGCGACTTACCAGCGATCCCGACACCGCTATCAAGGTGTCAGGATCGCTAGTAAGTCGCTATGTGATCGCTGGTGAGCTGTCACACAGACAGCTTCACCAGCGATCAGCACAGCGATGCTGAGCGCCCGGCATCGCTGGCCATCCTGTAAAAAATAGAATCAAAATAAAAAATATAGTTATTCTCACCATCCGATGTCCCGCGCAGTCTTCCGGCCTCTCTCCACGCTCCGATCCCAGTGATCCTTTGCATGAATGACCGCGAGATGTCACGGTCTCGCGGGATAACAAAGTCTCGCGGTCATTCATGCAAAGGATCACTGGGACCGGAGCGTGGAGAGAGGCCGGATGGCTGAACAGGACGTCGGAAGGTGAGAATAACTATATTTTTTATTTTTTTTATTATTTTTTACACCTGATCGCTGGTCTCCCGCTGTCACACACAGCGATGCGTGCTGGCCAGCGGGAGACCAGCGACCAAAGAAATGTCCAGAGGTTTCTTGCAGCGATCAGCGATACCGGCAGGGGGGCCGCTCGCTGATCGCTGTCACACATAGCGATCTCGCTGGTGAGATCGCTGTTACGTCACAAAAGTTGTGACTCAGCAGCGATCTCGCTACCGAGATTGCTTAGTGAGACGGGGCCTTTAGTGAGACGGGGCCTTTAATTAGTCTCTTTTACCTTTATTTTAGGTTTACGGAGTCTACGTAGCCTTCTAACCTGCCAAATCCAATGCATCAATCCATGTCAGAAGTGGGATGCAAATGGTTAATCGTTCATAGTGACTTGTAACAGACAGAATGACACAGAAATGAGTCACAATTTAGGGAACATTAGTACATGGTGGTCAGAGCCTCAAAACAAACCAACATCCTCTGGTGACTCACCATAGTGAAAGGAATGAATGTACAGGCATGGTACAAAGGAAAGGCTTTGTCTGCGCCTCCGACATGCTCACACTGATCTCTGCGAGACCACAAGGACCGCGCACATCCAAACTCACCCACGGCATCGGGACGAGGGGGACAAGCACACCATGACGACAAACGGAAAAAGGAAGAATGCATTTCACAAATCACAGCTATACCTCCATCCAAAACATACAACTGGTGCAAAGAAAGGCTTCAGTGCATAACAGCCATTTGTAACAAGTCATACACACACACACACTACTCTCCAGCAGAAGCCCCCATCCGGGCATCACCGACATCTCTGCGTAGGGAACAGTGGATGACAGGAGTTGTCAGACATCGAGCGCAGGAGGCTGCAGCCAGGAAAACGGCTCATTTACTGCAGAGAAAACACAGCAGACTATTAGACTGTAATCAGTATATAACAGGGTAGTGGATATAAGGTCTCTCCTGCCTGAATATCACAGCTTAGGGTCACCAAACTGACAACGGCCTCCCTATGAGCCCAGACAACACACGCACTTCAGTAGATAAAGGGGAGGCACAGCTACACCCACCAATGGTGTTGGAAGATTCAGGAGAGGCTTCATCCTAAAGACCACATTTCTATCCATAGCTATACGTGTGTGCTGCATTTATTGTTGAATTTAAATTCTTACGGGTTTTATCTCTATTCTCAGCCATCTCTGAGCTATTGGGAGGAGATCGGCACTATGACAGAAATACAGAGTATACATTATACTGTAGTACTGAGCAGTGTGGATGTGACTCCAGCACTGTAACGAAGCTACTGCACCAAATCTTTTTTATGCTTTGTATATATACAGCGCTTTATATATATATCATTGCTGTCCCCAATGGGTCGTACAATCAGCATTATCCCAAATCATACGGCTCGTTAAAGGGTCAATATTGACTTTTAGGATTGCCATTTCCAATAGATGACACTAGAGTTCTAGCCCTCTTACTCTTAAGGAGGTTTTACACATAGCGATATCGCTAGCAATATCGCTAAAACGTCACTGATTTTTTGACGTTATAGCGATATCGCTATGTGTGATACTTGCCTCCGACCGGCTCCCCCGCTGTCTGTCGCTGATCGGGCGGTTCCATTTCTCGTCGGGCTCTTCCTGCTGGGCTTCCTGCTGTGTGAGACGAGCGACGCTGGATGCGGGCGGGAGGATGTCAGGATCGCTGTGTGTGAAAGGTGAGTATCGTCCGCTGCGTCGCTGGTGCATCGCTGTGAGATCTTCCTGTGTGGAAGCTCACAAGCGATCATTTAGCGATGCACCAGCGATCCTGACCGGGTCGTATCGCTGGTGCATTGCTAAATGTAAAAGGGCCTTTAGAAGAGGCAATTTGCATATTCAATTTCCCAGAGAAGCATTTTATGGCTTATAAGTCTCTTTACACAGGCATTCCACAAGGAGAAATGACACCCTTTAGATCTTACTCCCCCCTCCACAGATCCCGTAGAGTATACTATAGGTGGTGTCACCGGACAGCTCACTGTCCTATCAGTCTCTTTTGCTTTGACCAAGATGGATTGGCGCTGTGTTTTTCACAGTGATTGAGGAGTTCAGGAGGCAGAGGGGAAAAAATGGCTCTTAAGTGGAGAAATAAGCAGAATTCTCTGATCTAGTATATTACAAAGCGTCTTACATCCGCCCGCACTATTCCTTTATGCAAACTTTGTTGAAAAGATGGTGAATTAAACCGGATCCCTAAAACATTACGCCAACCTCTTTTCTTTTTTTGAGAGCAGTGTAATACAGCAATATAGTCCATACATTTTATAAAAATCTCACCCGATGACGTTATTTAACTTTAAGGAATCAACATATCTTAAGGTGTTCCTTTTTTTCAGATAAATCTGTGGATGAACCGTGGATCAAATATACAATCCCACTAATAGTCATGAAGTGTTCAAAGGGCAGACAAATCTACCCCCTGCCTATATTCATTCGGTGACTGCTTTTAAATGGAGGGTAAATGAGAAAATTTGTTTTGCGCGACCAAAATAGACCCCAAGATCCTTTAAGACAAAATGATGCAGCAATCACGCATTTTACCCTGCAGGCCAAAATATGATCCCAGGGATATTTTTAGCGTGTAAACAGCTTGTTGGCTAGACGGCTAATTCGGTCCTCTATATGGCCGTGCATGTGCCCGGACAGACCCCCCCTTTGTGTAAACTTGTGGGGGGAACTAATGTGATAAAGAGCTAAAATAACAGATTAAAAAATAAAATGCTGGAAGCCGCACGTCACCCGGATTTATCGGCACCTCTGCGTTACAGTTTAGAGGGCCGCATCGCACAGGCTCTGATGTTTCTGTACGAGTTTTTCGCTGCTGGCCTGCAAGTTATTTTAATCTTCACTGTGCTCCGGGAGCCAAGCAGATGCTGCAGATTTTGGCCGGCTTTCGAATTCCATCTGATGCAACGCGGCAAACACCTCCTGCGCGAGCGGCTCGTGACATTCCTGTCCGGTGCAACCCCGTACTACTGCAATACATACACACAGGGGTATAGGCGGGCAGCGGCATCTAGACAGCGTGCCTCCGATTCATAAATATCCCCCCTATACTACGAGGAGCCAACCACACACTCCATAACAGACAGCAGCAAGCCGTCCGCAGCGCCGTTATTGATACCGCGTGCCCCGAGACACACAAAGCTCCGGCTTTAATCAGTGGTATCGACTAGGATTCCTCCAGCAGCCTGACCTCTTCTGCTCGCTCAGCTGGTTCTCCCCATTTCCAGAAACTGCTGTTACTTTCTGCAGATCTATAAGTAAACAGAAAGCTCGGCTAATGCAAATGGAACCAGGCTGGAAGGGGCAGATTCAGAGGAACCATCACTAACTTACTACAGAAAGGTCACGCTGGGCAAAGGGGACCCCCATAAGCGGAACATAAGCTGCACACCGCCATTTAACCTTTCCTTGACCGGAATACAGATATTCTGGGGGGACGGAGAGCGATGGAGACAACCCATCTGCCCGGAGTATCACGCCCTGCCTGACGTCTGGAGCTGTTTGGGCAAAGAATCTCTCTGCTTTGTTCACACTCGCATTCCTTTGGGATGACAAGCACTGCCCACTGGGCTTCTAGGGTTGGGGCTTGTGGGTTTTTAGCACTCTACCCACTGCCTCCCTCCCCATGTGACTCAGCTGACAAATACTCCCGGCCAATTATATATCAATTAACCCACTCTTTGCTAAAGGGTCCAAGCATAGACTCAAATCCAGTATCCAAGAATGAATTAAAAAAAAATTTTTTTTTATAATATATATATATATATATATATATATATATATATATATATATATATATATATATATATATATATATATATTTTTTTTTTTTTTTTTTTTTTTTTCTTACTAAACCAGCGACCTACTATAAACAGTGTGCGCAGAGATGAGAAGAGCACATGTATCGGGTCGCTGCATAAGCACTTATTAGTATTCTGTATTATCTGACTCGCTACGCTCTTAGACGAGAAATTAAAGGAAGTGAATGCTGCTGGGGTTGCCCATCGATTAACCGATTTGTTGCAAAAATTATAAAAAAAAAAAAAAAAAAATATTAGTGAAAAGTTCTGAAATCTTGTTAACCAATACGGCACCACCTGGTGTTCACAGCCTACAGCAATGTGCGTGTCCATCTAATGAGCCGCATGCTAGCGGACACACATGCTCAATTCCCTTCTCTGCATACTGATCTTTTATGTTGCAAACAGAATTGCTAAAAAATACACATCCCTCAGTAGCCTTTGAGGAATTTTGGTAAGAAAAGGATTGAGATGTGACCCCTCTATAGAAATGAGCAGGGTGGGATACCTTCCATAGCACATGCTGTGGTGCGCTGACATTCCAGCTGCCTGTGCACCCGTACAACATGACGTTCCACCACCCATATTGTGGATGACTTATCACGGGAAGATCATTCCGCAACAGCTGCACAGCTGAGAACCTGCCCATCCCTGGGTTCACCGTCAGTGTCAATAAGTCTAGAGCCTTAAAAAGGCTAACCAGTTGTCTCTACACCAGAAGATTATTCCCAGTATTCTATCAGTACAGGTGAGGGTCACGAGCATGGACCCAATGTGACGGGACACCCTATAAGCCATCCACGAGCTGCCATATGTTAGGGCTGTGCGGTACGGGATTCTTGGAACAGTGGCAAATGCAGAGCTGATACATAGTGAAATATAGGGGCAATACAGTAGCATGGATATTTCTTGCTCCTGTGCAGGCACCATAGGGCAGCACATGGAGTGCCTTCAAAAAAAAGTGGCTTTAATGGCTTCCACCCCATATACTATTAACTTATAACACTGTGTATTTGTGGAAGTCCCTGATCTTTGTAGATAGAACACACACAAAAAGAAGAAGTGGTGCACTCCCTGCACCTCCCCTCAGCCCAGTAAGGAAGAGGCCGAGTTTACAGCCCGGAGGCGGATTACCGAGCCCTTTCAGGATACGGAGATGAATGGGGAACATTGAACTTCCTGCAGCAAACATCAAAGTCAGCCATATAAAAATGTACAAACAAAAGGTGTTGTAGAGAACAGGCAGGCGCAGGGCCCCTCACAGTGCCCCACACCCAGAAATACAAATTAAGAGCTTTCCATGTTATTAGGTGGCTAACCAGTTCCACCGCACCGGGCTGGGATGGTCCTCCCCGGACTGGCCTCTCCTCACAGCTACTTTCTGCATTCTGGCAGATGTAAAAGGAATAGAAAGAAGATGCTTTCCTATACCCGCACAAGTGCCGTAAATGGGGCGCTATGAAAATTCTCACCATGCGTCAATTGCCATGCAAAATAAAATATCTGCAGCACGTGGGAGAGATCTGGCCATATCGCAGCCACGTGGCTGGTGCGATCCCCTGCGGATTTCCGGTGTGCGATTTCACATGGAGGATCGTCCGCATTGTGTGCACACGCTGCGGATTCTGCTGCGGTTCCGCGGCGGATTTGGCAGCTGCGGATCTGCAGCAGTTTTTGCTGCGGTGCACAGTACCATAATATCCTATGGATATTGAAATCCGCAGTGCAGACGGTGTGGATTTTTCCGCACGGTTTTCCTGTGGTTTCTAAACTGCAGAAAGAATTGGCATGTCAATTCTTTCTGCGGATTCCGCTGCGGTTTGCCATCTCCTCCATTGTAGAGATGATAAACCGCAAGTCTTTTGACCTGCAGATTTACCTGCGGATTTTACAAAATCCGCGCTGCCAAATCCGCACTCCATTCCGCAGCGTGTGCACGTACCCTAAGCAGCGGCAAAGAGAAAGGATTTGGAGTTCCGCAGCGATCTGACCTCCAAGCTGGAGCAATCAGACTCAACCACCAGCTTATTTTTATGTGAATGGATAATGGTGCCCATACGTATTAATCGTGTGCGATATTAGTAGCTCTACGGTTTACTTTTAGGGTTTATATTTTGGCAAAATACCTTGTTGCCCCAGTACACATCCCGATGAAAAGCAAGTCTACAAATGACAAGCCATCAGAGATGTGGACTACGACTCCTCTGGTGTTACATCTCCAGAGCCAGCAACCAGGCGCCACAGAGCGGAGCAGTGATGGACGGTAAGCTATAGTGGTATATTGTCTCTTATAAACCATGTACCGGTGCACTGGCTTCTATTAATAGGTACTGCAGTAAATGGCAGACACCGGATGTGTGATGCAGCAGCCGGCAGTACACCATCAGCGCTCATCACCACTTTTCTCTGGTGATATTAATAGGGTGAGAACGAAGAACGTGCTGATCGTAATCACACCGAGTCATGTCCATATAGCATGTGCACTATACTACCCTAACTTCACAGGAGCCATTACAATATGGGGAGGGTGGTAATGTTCCCTTAATAAGCAAGGTGCGTCCACATAATAGTCACACAATATAGTCAGGCTTCCTAGCATTTATACGGTTAGGTCATAAATTTCACCATAGTAGAAACCCTCTAAAAAGACAGTTCACACAAGGGCTGTAGAGTCTGTAAGCAAAACCTCCAACTTCTCAATCTCCCTGACTGACTCCACAGCCCTGGTCACTACTGAGCATGTGCATAAAGTGCAGCACAGATTCATCGCCGACTCCACAACACTGGTCACTACTGAGCATGTGCATAAAGTGCAGCACAGATTCATCTCATCTACGACCCCACAGCACTGGTCACTACTGAGCATGTACATAAAGTGCAGCACAGATTCATCTCATCTACGACTCCACAGCACTGGTCACTACTGAGCATGTACATAAAGTGCAGCACAGATTCATCTCATCTACGACCCCACAGCCCTGGTCACTACTGAGCATGTACATAAAGTGCAGCACAGATTTCTCATCTACTCCACAGCACTGACCACTACTGAGCATGTACATAAAAGTGCAGCACAGATTCATCTCATCTACTACTCCACAGCACTGACCACTACTGAGCATGTACATAAAGTGCAGCACAGATTCATCTCATCTACGACTCCACAGCACTGGTCTCTACTGAGCATGTACATAAAGTGCAGCACAGATTCATCTCATCTACGACTCCACAGCACTGGTCACTACTGAGCATGTACATAAAGTGCAGCACAGATTCATCTCATCTACGACCCCACAGCCCTGGTCACTACTGAGCATGTACATAAAGTGCAGCACAGATTTCTCATCTACTCCACAGCACTGACCACTACTGAGCATGTACATAAAAGTGCAGCACAGATTCATCTCATCTACTACTCCACAGCACTGACCACTACTGAGCATGTACATAAAGTGCAGCACAGATTCATCTCATCTACGACCCCACAGCACTGGTCACTACTGAGCATGTGCATAAAGTGCAGCACAGATTCATCTCATCTCCGACTCCACAGCCCTGGTCACTACTGAGCATGGACAAAGTGCAGCACAGATTCATCTACGACCCCACAGCACTGGTCACTACTGAGCATGGACATAAAGTGCAGCACAGAGTCTTCTCTGCCAAAAACCCAGATCTTTAGATCAGGAACAGAACAGACATCATTTATAGCACATCCTGCACAATTCATTATATACTTTAGGAGTCGGTCCATTTTATGCCGACTCCACAGCCCTAATTCACACGTGTCAGAGTTTACATGGATTTTGGACATTTCATGTAAAAAATTAGAGACAAGTTAAATAATTTACATCGCATGCAGGTACCACGAGTACTTTGTTGCAGATATTCAGAAAAATACACAGTGGAAAAAGCTTGTAAATTCATGCAGTAGATGCTCGCTCTGTGGGTAAAGCCAGTGTGAAATGACAGGATGCTTACCCCTCCACCACACCGAGCTTCTCGGAGGGAGACTTGGGAGTAGGGCAAAGACTGACATACCATTGGTGCAACCTGGGCAGCTGCACAGGGGCCAGAGAGATAAGGGGGCCACCTCCACAGTAGAGCCCATGTATTGCCCCTGCACAGAGGCCCTTACATCTTTGTGTGACAGTGGAGTAGGGGGATCTCAGGAGTGAAACTTTCTTTGGGGGCTCCCACATAGCAATTTTTTACCATCATCCACCCAGCAAGTCTTCTTTACCTTTGTGTAACCAGGGTTGTGCCATCCTTCCCAGGCATCTGCCTCATTGCTACTGTCATTTCACCACTAATGGTCATAGATTGAGCATTTCCATCTCACATCTGAGATTTGCAGTGCCCCAATATCACTCATTGCTCAAGGCGCAATAAAATTCACACTGTAAAATCCCCAATACCTTCAGAAATTCATAAGCACTCCTGGAAGTAAATCCCCCAATACACGAAGCTATTCCACATTTTATTAATGACATATTGCAAAATTGTTGTTCCTATAGGTTAATATCTTGACAAGAATGAACCTATGGTAGGGTAATTATTGGGCTATGTTCCCAATGGTTTGGCGTGCCAGGTACACCCAGTTGATCCAGCCCCATACACAGACGGTCTTCAGGATATTAGCTTGTATGTATGCCAGATTATCACACAAACATAACATGAAGTCAATGACGGGCGGCAGACCGTGATATTTACACAGCAGATCATTCATGTCCAGTGACATCTGCCATCACTGCCTTAAGTTGCCAAAAACACAACTAGCACCCAACGCAATGGGGAAGATTAAACAGGAATACCAGTTCCAAAATATTAATGTACCCATGTAGTAAATGACTCACAACAATATGAAAAACAAGGAGAAACTGAGTCAAAATATACTAAAAAAAAGTAAAGATTTATTAAATTTTACAAAAAAAATGACAAAAATACATAAATATTAGATTTGTATGGGTACAATATGGTTTGATCCATAGGTGACTAAAAAGGCCGGAGAATTGGTCAGGAAAAAAGTGACAATATGCGAGCAACAAGTGATTTATCCAATATAAAGATTCACACTAGACACCTATATCAGCGGATACTCTAAAGTTCAGTTACTGCTCTGTGCTAATAATAATAAATAGGAAAACAATCCAATGAATGACATTATGCACTCACAAATGTACAAGGACGTCCGTCTCGGTCATTAGGAGGGGTGATATCAAACGCCTCCTTTCCCAAAAAGAATGCAGGTGGATGACCAATTCTCCGGGCTTTTTATTCACCTATGTATCAAACCATATTGTACCCATACAAATCTAATATTTATGTATCTTTCTATAATTTTTTTAAACATTAATAAAAAAAAAAAAAAAAAAGTAAAGTTTTTAAGTACATTTTGACTTCTCCTTGTTTTGCAATGGGGAAAATGTAGCAACTTGAAGAGGTTCTCTCACAGCAACACAAAAAAGCAACACTTGGGGCATTTGAGAAGTGCTGCATTTTAATGCCAAAAGATGCATCAGATCCGCTGGAGAAGAGCGCAACCAGAGACCTACAACCTGCAGCATTTTAGCATTTCTTCATCACATGCTGTAGACACTGACGCGACTTGCAGATTGTTGGTGGTCCGGGTTCTAATATCCCCACTAATCGCTACAAAGACTGTTCAGAAGCCCTCCACTCCTGCCAGGCCATGCACAGAACACAGTCTATGAGCCGCTGTACCGCTCTGTGCACACACGTGTAGGACCCCAGCACCTCTGCCGCCAGCGATCAGTCATGGACTCAGACACGAGACCCCCACCCATGTGCAAAGCTGCAGCATACAGCAAATCAGAAAATGTGTTAGTCTGGGAACACTACGATTGCACAGAATTTGTTGAATATTTCTTAGAAGAATAAAATAAAAATTTCACCGCTGTGTGTCCCTAGCTGTTAGGTTGCCATCAATGCTGTTTGGACACTGACCATGTACAGGTGCACACCGTACTGACAAGGGTAAAGCCAACACTCACTTGTCAAATTTATTCGTATATGTCCAACAGGAAAAACATTAGAGAAATCCCAAGACACCTTGAAGGGGAGGAATAACACCGACATCTCGAGCAGGTTACACCTCACTATAGTAACAATAAATAAACCCGAGCAACACTAGAGCATGAAAGTCATCATTGTGCAGACAGAAGGCGGCACACCAATAATACAGCTCCTGATCCCCGGACTCTGGGTTCATTTCAAGAAACTAAACTATACGCAGCCCCCACAATTGTGGCTTATTTTCAAAAAAAGGAGACCAGGAAGTTCAGGGATGATGAGACGGAGCAGATATGGGGGAGCCCCCTCCCTTCCGGGTGGCTAATTAAATATTTCCCTGCAGCCACAATAAAAAAAAAAAATAGATAAAATAAAAAAAGATTCTAAGAAACGTTTGGCAAAGGAACACACTGTTTTAAGAGCAGAGATAGAGGAGGGAGAAAATTCATTCATTGCTAATATACTGCACAATTTAATCAACAACAAATGCTGGCAGCGGAGACAGAAAACTGACTAATCAGCCACTGGCTGCAGGTCCTGGAAGAGCTTCCCGTGTCTGGGAGGCGCCTGATCTCTGCCATGCTTTCCGCAACATACACTTTATTAGCGTTGGATCCCAGCAGATATGGAAAAAGAAAAAACGCTTAGAAGTGTAAACAGCAGAGGAGCAGCGCCATTCACATCCGCCCCGCTGCATCATCATGGAGGTAGACCGCCAGACAGCAGGACTAGGAGGGAAGGGAATGGCGCTAGTCACACCTACAGTGGTACAGAAAGCCGCAGCAGCAATACGCTGCAGGATGGGAACTTAAAGGGGCTGTCCACTGCTTTATTAAGTTAACCTTAATCGGCTCAGGAGCGTAAAAGAAAGCCCATAAACCCTACACCTGCCTAACGTAATGACGCCGCTCCTTCAGTCTCCAGCATTGTAATCTGTTCTGGAATATGTGGGAGGAGCGTCACGTGAGCGATGCAGCCAATCAGCAGCTCCAGATAGGCTGTAGTCTTTACATTCCATCTTCACAAGAAGAGAGCGCTTTCTTCCGGTTTGGACAGAATGTGAAAACTGCAGAATAGTGGCTGCTGATTGGCTGCAGCAGTCACATGACATTCCCACTGGATGATGATGCCTGGAGACAAAGAACCAAATGGGAAGGAGCTGCACCATTATGGCAGGTTAGTTTCCATTTGTCTTACACCATGCTGGGCCCATTGGAGTTTACTTTTAATACATCATCATTGCCAAAATCACACGTAGTTTTTGATGAAATTTTTGCATCAAAGTAGACCCAGGAAGAAGGACACATCCCCATCCTTTTATATTTCCGATTGCTTTTGAATCCATTTCTGGCTTTGACATCAAAAACTGCAGCAAAGGGAAACTAAACAGCAGCGTATAAAGTCCAGTGCAGGTGTGATGTGAAATCCACGCTTTACCTGCTGTCCGGTCATGGATTTTACCCTATACGCTGTAAAGGGAGAAATCTGCAGTGAAAATCCACAGCACAAAATTACACAGTGTGGAGTTATAATCTGCACCGCAGGTCAATTATTCCACTGATTTACTCTAATGTGGAACATTTAATAAAGCGGCCTCCACTTTGCCAAAATAAGCGGTGTTCTTTTGCACCCAGAATACTTAAAACATATCAACCTCAAGTGAATACGGGCTTAACAGTGACCCTGCTGGCCCAGGATTCCCTATGTAAGCAAAAGAAGAGCCCGTTAGAGGTGATAATTGGCATGTAGAGCATGTGTGTCACTGGTAGAGGTCACCGGTGCAAGGAGAGGAGGTTATAATTGAGCTGCACTCTGATTCTTTCCAATCAGGGAGGCAGAACAGAGCAGTTGTGTCTGATCACTAATCATGCCCACTTTTTAGTCAATTGATGTTCCTCTCAGATTGCGAATGCGATAACCAGGACGTCAATCAGCTGGAGAGCAGGGGGCATGGGCTGGAGAGCAGGGGGCATGGGCTTCTCTGGTGTGATCAGCCCCGATGACTGGAAAGAAGCAGACCAAGTACGATCATAACATCGCGTCCTCATTTCACCCATGACGGCTACCGGAGACAGATATGCCATGGCTCTGACTTATTACCTCTAATATGCCCTGCTTTCGTCCACGTAAGGAATCTGAACTTGACAGGTTTCCTTTTAAACATACAGGAAAAAACATTCCCGTAAAAGCATTAGTAACCACAATCCACAAGTCTTCTGACGATTGCCAAGGGACAATACAACAGGTAAATGAGATAGTTCAAGTTTCTACTTCTTACCTTTCTGGCAATGATCTGCTGACCAGCAGCGGTGCGTGTAGTCATTGTTAATGGTCGTCTTCGTACAAAGTGACCTATCTTCCATGACCCCAGGACACATGTCGCCACACTCCTTTGGTGGCTTATTACCGACAATATAGTTGTTGTAGACTGCCTCCAGAACCAGCGACCAATCCACTGTAGAAAGGTAACACAAGTCTGAGTTCTTTTCAATCCGTATAGCACCACGAGTAATGTTCCTCAGGTTGTAAAGTCCAATCTCCTTCAGGTCTGTCATCTCAAAAATGACTATGGCGTAGTTATACAAGAGCTTGCGACCACGAATGACTGTCAGATTTGGAAAGAGGTCACTCAGGCTTTCCAGGCCAGAAACACGGAAAAGCAAAAGATAGTCCGTAATAACAGTAAGCTTGGGGAACCGCATGTTTCGGAAATCCTCAGCCTTGCCATTAGAGATGAGCAGAATCTGGAGGTAGCCTTCAATCACAACACAGTCTTCTAACTGCTTCATCTCCTGGACGTCATTACGGATGTCCACGCCATTACTGCAAACTGACGAGAGAAAGGAGAGAAGGTTAGAAGCTCTGACACAAGATTTATATTAACTTACATTTCACAGCAACCAATCCTTAAAAACAAGTTTAGGATCCCTATTACGTGGTTTTGGGTGACAGTAAAAGAATAACAGCTCATTCACTTAGCGTATTAATGCACTCTAATGCCATGTTCACACAAAGCGATCAAGCTGCGCTCTTTTACAGCAATTTTCTGAAATCGCTGTTTGAACACAGCAATTTTACAGCAATTTAGAAAATATCGCAGCAAAGAACAAAAAAAAGAAAAGTAGCACAATTGCATTGAGTGAACACTGTCTAAGCAGGAGTTCAGACACGGCAAATTTGCAAATACGGTCCGGATTTGCAAGAGCCAATCTACAGCAGATTACGTGTGGCGGGGGACACCATCCACATAGTAAAATAATTCAGGGGGCATGCTACGGATACTGAAATCGGTAGAACGTTCATTACGGTACA
Source organism: Dendrobates tinctorius (assembly GCF_039654945.1). NCBI lineage: Eukaryota > Metazoa > Chordata > Amphibia > Anura > Dendrobatidae > Dendrobates > Dendrobates tinctorius. The sequence goes on from NW_027361690.1 coordinate 79,865,013, forward strand.
AAAACGCAACAGATTTTCACCCCACTGATTTATAGAGGTAAAATTTGAGGTCTATTTACACCACATTCCAGATCTGTACGAAGATCCAGTGCACACATAGCATAATAATGAGACCCTTTCAGTAGCTGCAGCATGTTAAACTGGCCACATCATGATAAAAAGTGACTGCAGAACTGAATAAAACATTTTTTAATATGTCACCTCTGAGGCGGAGATATTGTCTTGTAAAGTTTAGGTTATAATTTATGATAACCCTAAAGGGGTGTTACTACAGATTCTGTTCTGGGGGCCGCGACTTCTTCCCCTGCAGGATGTTAACCAATCTTAAGCTGGAGTCACACACAGCGACTCACCAGCAATCCCGACAACGATATCATCGTGTCAGGATCGCTGGTGAGTCGCTATGTGATCGCTGGTGAGCTGTCACACAGACAGCTTCAAATCCCTCCAACGGTTTTCTATGGGGTTGATATCTGGAGACTGATCCTCCTCACTGGTGTGCTTGGTGTTTGCTATAAGAGATTTTTAAAGAACCAACATATTTTTAAAGTTGTCCAATAAAGCTTTATAAAATTGCAGCCGCCTCCGTCTCAAGTTGGATCAATTTTTTTTTCCTCTTGCTCCTAATTGATGTGGATGCTCACCACAGTCCGTGCTGGGCGTTGGCAGGCTTGGGGATTGCATTGCAGATGGGTAAGCTGACTACACTTTCTTTACTTATATCTGGAGACTGGTTAGGCCACTCCAGGACCTTCATGCTGAAAGACCCAACCACGTTTCATCTTCAATGCCCTTGCTGATGGAAGGAGGTTTGCACTCAAAATCTCTAAATACATGGCCCCATTCATTTACAGTGGGGCAAAAAAGTATTTAGTCAGTCAGCAATAGTGCAAGTTCCACCACTTAAAAAGATGAGAGGCGTCTGTAATTTACATCATAGGTAGACCTCAACTATGGGAGACAAACTGAGAAAAAAAAAAATCCAGAAAATCACATTGTCTGTTTTTTTTTTTTCATTTTATTTGCATATTATGGTGGAAAATAAGTATTTGGTCAGAAACAAAATTTAATCTCAATACTTTGTGATATATCCTTTGTTGGCAATGACAGAGGTCAAACGTTTTCTGTAAGTCTTCACAAGGTTGCCACACACTGTTGTTGGCCCATTCCTCCATGCAGATCTCCTCTAGAGCAGTGATGTTTTTGGCTTTTCGCTTGGCAACACGGACTTTCAACTCCCTCCAAAGGTTTTCTATAGGGTTGAGATCTGGAGACTGGCTAGGCCACTCCAGGACCTTGAAATGCTTCTTACGAAGCCACTCCTTCGTTGCCCTGGCGGTGTGCTTTGGATCATTGTCATGTTGAAAGACCCAGCCACGTTTCATATTCAATGCCCTTGCTGATGGAAGGAGGTTTGCACTCAAAATCTCACGATACATGGCCCCATTCATTCTTTCATGTACCCGGATCAGTTGTCCTGGCCCCTTTGCAGAGAAACAGCCCCAAAGCATGATGTTTCCACCACCATGCTTTAGAGTAGGTATGGTGTTTGATGGATGCAACTCAGTATTCTTTTTCCTCCAAACACGACAAGTTGTGTTTCTACCAAACAGTTCCAGTTTGGTTTCATCAGACCATAGGACATTCTCCCAAAACTCCTCTGGATCATCCAAATGCTCTCTAGCAAACTTCAGATGGGCCCGGACATGTACAGGCTTAAGCAGTGGGACACGTCTGGCACTGCAGGATCTGAGTCCATGGTGGCATAGTGTGTTACTTATGGTAGGCCTTGTTACATTGGTCCCAGCTCTCTGCAGTTCATTCACTAGGTCCCCCCGCGTGGTTCTGGGATTTTTGCTCACCGTTCTTGTGATCATTCTGACCCCACGGGGTGGGATTTTGCGTGGAGCACCAGATCGAGGGAGATTATCAGTGGTCTTGTATGTCTTCCATTTTCTAATTATTGCTCCCACAGTTGATTTCTTCACTCCAAGCTGGTTGGCTATTGCAGATTCAGTCTTCCCAGCCTGGTGCAGGGCTACAATTTTGTTTCTGGTGTCCTTTGACAGCTCTTTGGTCTTCACCATAGTGGAGTTTGGAGTCAGACTGTTTGAGGGTGTGCACAGGTGTCTTTTTATACTGATAACAAGTTTAAACAGGTGCCATTACTACAGGTAATGAGTGGAGGAAAGAGGAGACTCTTAAAGAAGAAGTTTCAGGTCTGTGAGAGCCAGAAATCTTGATTGCTTGTTTCTGACCAAATACTTATTTTCCACCATAATATGCAAATAAAATGAAAAAAAAACAGACAATGTGATTTTCTGGATTTTTTTTTCTCAGTTTGTCTCCCATAGTTGAGGTCTACCTATGATGTAAATTACAGACGCCTCTCATCTTTTTAAGTGGTGGAACTTGCACTATTGCTGACTGACTAAATACTTTTTTGCCCCACTGTATGTACATGGATCAATAGTCCTGGTCTCTTTGCAGAGAAACTGTCTCAAAGCATGATGTTGCCACCCCATGCTTCACAGTAGGTATGGTGTTCACTGGAACATGCAACTCAGCATTCTGTCTCCTCCAAACACGAGTTTTGTTTCTGCCAAACAGTTCTACTTTGGTTTCATCAGACCGTATGATATTTTCCCAATACTCTTCTGGATAATTCAAATGCTCTCTAGCAAACTTCAGACGGCCCAGATATGTACTGGCTTAGCAGGGGGACACATCAGGATCCGAGTCCAAGGCGGTGTAGTGTGTTACTGATGGTAGCCTTTGTTACGGTGGTCTCAGCTCTATGCAGGTCATTCACTAGGTCCCCCCGTGTGGTTCTGCGATTTTTGCTCACCGTTCTTGTCATCATTTTGACCCCACGGGGTGAGATCTTTGCGTGGAGCCCCAGATCAGTGGAGATAATCAGTGGTCTTGTATGTCTTCCATTTTCTGATCATTGCTCCCACAGTTGACTTCATCACACCAAGCTGCTTGCCTGTTGCAGATTCAGTCTTGCCAGCCTGGTGCAGGGCTACAATTTTGTTTCTGGTGTCCTTTGACAGCTCTTTGGTCTTCACCATAGTGGAGTTTGAAGTGTGACTGCTTGAGGATGTGGACACTGGACAGGTGCCTTTTATAATGATTACCTGCAGTAATGGCACCTGTTTGAACTTGTAATGAGTGGGGGACAGAGGAGCCTCTTAAAGAAAAAGTTACAGGTATGTGAGAGCCAGAAATCTTGCATGTTTTTAGGTGACCAAATCCTTATTTTCCACCATAATTTGAAAAATAAATCTTGCCAAATTAGACAAGGTGATTTTCTGGGTTTGTTTTCTTATTTTAACTCTCATAGTTGTGGACTACCTATGATGTCAATTACAGGCCTCTCATCTTTTTGCACAATTGGTGGCTGACTAAATACTTTTTTTCCCCCACTGTAAATAAGACCATGGCTATTCAAACACAGCTGAGTTAGCCCAAACTTGGTAACACAAAACAGCCATCGTTCAGATCAACCAGTTTTAGTTGCAGTTTGCTGTACAGAGATATTCTGACTCGTCTCTCTCCAGCTCCAACACAACCCACGCTGCTCAGCTTCCCCCAGCTGTCTGACCAGTGAACACTTGGCAGTGTTCTAGTCATAGCTATTCAGGTACCTCTAATCAGAACCTGTGGTGCTAGGCTTCAACCCTATCCTACCCAACTTTACTAAAAAAAAATATATATATTTATATTTACAAGCCATACAGTCATATTTATCTGATAGGAATAATAAGGGGTATGTTGACAGAGGACATAACTTGAGTGGGAAATATTTTTGGATTATGCCATGTTACACGTGGATTTATCTCAGATGTTGCTGAGAATTTGCTGCAGATTTCACACTCTATGGCCCAACATGCCCTCGCACACAACGAAAGGGAAAGTGTATATTACAAATTCATTTTATTAAAGATACAAAAATTGATAAAAGGATGCCTCATGTCAAGCCAAGACTGAGAGAAAAAAAAACAAAAAAAAAAACAAGACTACCACTGGTGGCCGAAATTTTTGCCCTAACTAAAACCTAAATGGTTCCACCATGCATAAGTAATGTTTTAATAATGCACCCAAATTGCATTATGTCACGGGGACATCACATGACAGCACAGATCATATCCGGATTGGCCCGTAGGCTTTTTCAATAGACATCCAGGCTTTCTTACCATACACGCCCTCGGAAGAAAAATCGTCGAAAAGCACGTAGAGATGGGAGACACGGCAAATCCCTGGCTTACCACTGAGGTTAAATGACTATCCTGCACCTTTTTCTATTTGGTCCCTCTTGTTGCTGCTAGTTCCAGTTACTATTCAGTTTTCATGCACTGAGGCACTTTATGACCAATTGGTCTGCTTTATTCACTTGGACAGAGATTGACATTTTTACACTGATCTCTATACTTTTCTTTGCCTCTAGTGTGTATATATTATATTTTTTATATATCATGAATATAAAGAAAAGGCACTCTGCTATTATCAATTGCCATTTATTTGTTACAAATATATATAGCCAGTTTTTGGGTGCACTATTAAAACATAACATGTGTGGAACCAATTAGATTTTATTTAGGGCAAAAATCTTGGTGACCAGTGGTAGGCTCTTTTTGCCTAGGTCTTGGCTTGACATGAGGCATCCTTTTATTAATTTTTGTATTTGTATGTTTAATAAAATTAATTTGTAATGCACTCCTTTTCCCTTTCGTTGTGTGCGAGGGCATGTTGTGATACGGAGTGTGACCTTGGATATAAAGGTTATTTATGGACTTGTATGTTTGCAGATTTCACACGCTGTATAAGGGTACGCTGGCGTACTAATCAAGCTTTTCAAGCAGAAGACACATCAGGAAAAAGCTGGTCTTTTCTGCCCTTTTTATTTCTATGTGTAACAGAGAGCATGACGCATTTAAAGGCAGCTCAAAGACAATTTATAACTAGTTACCGACATCCCAGTGTGCATGTTCATTCCTTTTAGCGTTTTACAAAACGCAAAAAAAAAAAGAAACGTTGTGTGCACATACTTTAACAAAGGGTTTGGCAAAAATCAGCAGCATGTTGACATGAGCGGATGACTTATGCAGTATGTGGAGGAGATACCGCCTAGAAGAAGTTTGGCAGTCGCAGAACCAAATTGATTTGCTGAATCAAAACAAGTCCTCAGTGGCTGCAAAGTGGCTAAAAGAAAGGCCGATATTGTTCCCGTTGGCAGGGAAGGTGTTAATACAATGCATTAGCACAACACACATAGGGGCAGCCTACCAACTTCCTACAAAAACACACTTTTTCCCTGCATGGTTTACAAAAGCAGCTTTATCCAGATTGCTTGCACTCCCGGCAGACAGTGTGGATTACACAACTGCTAGCTTTTTTTGTGCCCCTAGGTGATTTTTTTTTTCCTCTCGCTAAACGCAGCCGCTTTAAATTCTCCAATTTGGTTCCTGGTGATTGGTATCGCGGAGAACAATAACATTTTGTATTCAGGTACAATAGATTCCCCTCTTATCGGAATCCGCACATCACAGCTTGTGCAGCCAATGAGACATTTTCAAGAATAAAAAAAACACAAATCCACAAATTCTTGAAATATCCGGGATTTAGAAGAAAATTACAGTGAAAAGTATATGGGGGAATAAAGACGATCCTGTAGTAGAAGACCAGATCTTTCAGCCCACCCAGTGTTAACTTAAAACCCCCCTAGTATGTGTTTACCAGACATGAGCGATGGTGAACCCCATTTTTATAAGTCAGTCAGCCCTAAATGACTGCTCAAAACAAGCTCAGGCAATCTGAGCACCCCAAGGCTAAGTTCACACAAGCCGTTTCTGCCACGTTTTTATGCAAACTTTCAGCTGTTTTTTACAGTACCAGCAAAGTCTATGAGATTTCAAAAATCTCTTGCACGCAACTTGATTTTTTTGTTATCAGGATTGTGTGCTTTACCTGTTTTTTTTCCACAATGGAGCATGTCACTTTTTAAAATTTTTTACCCATTGAAATGAATGGTGATAAACAAAAAACGCAGGCATCGCGTTTTGCTGCCTTTTTGTGCCAAAACCTGATTCTAATAGGACTTTTTTCACTAAACTTTGCAGCATGCACAAGAGTCAAATCCAGCATGCCGAAACTGCAGCAGAAAAACGTAAGGAAAACAAGCATTTTTTTACTGCAGCTTCTTCCTGCCAAGAGATCAGGTTTTGCTGCAGGGAAAAAGAAAGAAAAAAAAAAAAAAAAGCCTAGTGTGAATTTACCCCAAGTATGGCCGATCAGGTCCGTGCATCTTCCCACCTCTCTGTTCTCAACAGCTTTGGCTTTCAATTAGGAAAATGAAGATAGCTGGAAAACATGCATCTTGTACGGACCTGCTCGACCATTCCAAGGGTGCACCTGTGCTTGGTTTGAACAGTCATTTTGTGTTAACAGCCTCGCTTTAAAAATATTGTAGGGGACGAAAATCACCTGTGTTAATTGTAGCCAAATGAATGGCCATTTGGTAAACAGGTGCGGACACCCTAATCCATCATGCTCTGGTCAAAACTCCTAACACTGACTGCAGTTTACCATGCTACACATAAACGGACAACGTGAGCTCATATACGTAGGAGGCGTTGGGCATCTTCGGCTCTGCTTGTGCCAGAACCGGCACCTACAAGGAAATTCTATGCATTTCTTACAAAACATGGTGTCTCCACAACGTGACAACGTATCTGCTTTCAAAAAGCACAACAGCCTGAGGACCTTGGATGATTTGGTTATTTTAGAATGTCATTTGTTTATCAAAAGAGTGAAATTTGGTTTCACAATTAATGATTAAATGTACAATAAGCCCATTCCATCAACTATTTTTATCATCGACCTGAAGCTTCGTATTCTAGCCAGGCGACTGATATATCAGGTCAGTAAATAATGAACTGTAGATATGAAACTCCTGATGTGGAGACAGTATATCCCTTGTACATACACCCAGTAATGGGCGATTGTTATCAGCACTGACAGACTGGGATATGGAGGAGCGCAGATTTCCACTTCTAGGAGTTCAGAGAAAACAAGGCTCGCATCCCGGCTCTCCTGCTCTGGCATCCACTGCTTTCAAAGGAGCAACTGGAGTGGGTGGCATATTATGACAGATAAACCTTTCCTCGGCTGTGATAATAATATTTAAGCTCTTTTCTGATAGTAGCTGTCGGGATGTACGGAGGCAGACAGGAAATTACAGCCATTTGCACACAGAAAACACCTGTCTACCTTCCTTCATGATACCTGGCTGCCAGATGAGACGCAAGTCATTGAGGGGGGGAATCAAACATGGGCAGACCGAGGAGGGAGAGCAGCCCACCCGTCTGTGACCCATCTGCATCTGGAGACCACTGAGGACTGCCATTAACATCTCAGATCTCAGCGGCATTGCTGGAGCAGTAAGGGAAGGCTGACGTTTCACCAACACGCTGTGGTCGCCCTGCACAGGTCAACAAGTTTCCAAAGTGTCCACATATACCAAAACTCCATTAATAACAAACTTACATAGGGATCTCAGTTCAAGACCCACTCCAAGAAACTCTGCGCACACATACCCTTAAGCCCACTATACATATTAGATAGCTGTAGGCCAAACGAGGTTTTGGCCGATCATTCAACCAGCAACTATATTGGTCGGCTCTGCCATATACAGGAGCGCTCGCTTGCTTATGATTGACAGTCCAAAATGAGACATTCCCGATTGCCATCTTCTCTGACAATCAGCTGGCTGGGTTCCCCATACACATTAGCGGGTTTGTCTGACATACATGTATGGGGGCCTTTAGACTGACCCAGAACAACTTGAATGATCCTATATAAGGTTTATTGACTCCATCAGACCCAATATACCAGACACATGCATATAATAAAAGGTGATTGAAGAAATTGACAAGTAATGGGACCAATAACAACAAGCAGGATCATCATGCTTCATAGAAAGGAAATTACATCTATATATAATCACACATATTACAAACTAGCCCCTATACCAACATTCTAGATTCCCACGTCGCTGTATGAGGCCTCGGGGATAACTTGTTGATCTCTGGAGGTTTGGCCACTCGGACTCTAATTTCAAGTTAGGGACTCTGAGACCTCAAGAGCGGAGGCCTCATCCAATGGGACTGTGGGAGAAAGACTAGTACAGCTCTCTGCTCTATGTGGCAGTCCCATAGGCAAGGAATGAAGTCAAGGCTGAGCACGCACACCTCTGCTCCATTAAAGACCTAGCAGTCAGACCTCCACACATCAGTAAGTTTTCCCATATCCTACAACTCGGGGATACCTTACTTTGTGAGCGCAGAGGATGGGAGGATATAACTAATGGAAAACATTTTTTGCAACTGTAACAATAGATCATACCATAATGAAAAAAAAAAACTCAAGTGTTGTGGAATATGTTGGCGCTATAGAAATAAATTGTTAAAAAAAAAAAAAAAAAAAAAACAACTTTGACCTGTACTTTCTATATACTGTACGTATCACGTACCAAAAACTTCCCACCTCGTTATCATTACTTTTGATTGTATTTTCCAGCAATTGGATAAGAAGCTACTACTTAGGGAGAATCAAAAAGGTTAAATTTCCTACTACAATCATTATGATTTTTCCCATAGGAAATATTAGCAAAATAAATTGCCATGCTCACATACCAGGAGATATTTTCCCATGACTGAAGAGCGCTGTGTTTTTTATTATGTGCCATGCCTTTAACAACACATCACATCCGTAACCACATTAGAAGTTGTATGTGAAATATGATGGCGTCCCAGCCTGGACTCACTAAAAATAAACGGGCTCATGGCGTGTACGCCCCATGTGACACGTATGTGTATACAGCACGTCAGATACAACTGGAGTAAATAAAGGACTCTGCTGTTGGCAGTCGCCGCACTCCTACAGAATGGCGGAGGGCGACCTCAGACTGAAGTCACCGGAAGTTCTGCCCATTCTTTCCTTTGGCTTCTTCAATGGCAGCTTTAATGAGGAGCGGCCAATCAGATTGCAGCCATAACAAATCCAAAGTTCAGTCTACGAATGAGGATGGGGGTGGTCAGTACAGTCCTTTCTTCCAGACCATGTCAGGAATGACAAGAATTCCAGGATTTTGCATTATTTTCTGAGTGGGGGGGGGGGGGGGGGGAGGAAGAGGATGGCAGAGGAAATAACCCTTTGGCTTCATGGCTTTCTATTGAAAAGCACTTTGTCATTGTCAAATCACCCAATTCAGAACAATCAAATGTTAGCAAATCGGAAGTACGGAGACAATACTGGCATCTGCCCCAAGGAATCCCATGTAAATCACTAAATACATCAACGTGGCTAAAAAAGAAAAATCAGAACACAATAAAAACTGAGCTAAAATGAAATTGCATATGGCACGTGTATCAGCTACATCCTGGTGATAGTAATAGGTATCTTATTTACAAATATTTTTCTTTGATTTACATATTTTAGTCACTTGTTTGGATGGTTTCCCAATCAAGATTCTGCCCTACCCAACCAAAAAAAAAAAAGCAAAAAAAAACACTGCACAGCTTGGCAACGTTATTGACCAAACTCAAAGTTGTTTGGCAAAGCAATATTTCAGAGGTTCTCCCTATATATCACCACTGGCCACAATGTAGAAGAAAGTTAAAAATAAAAAAAGTCACACCTAGTACAAGAAAAGTGTTCCTACGGCTATGATCATGATGCCTGGACAGGACGCAGGTCTCCAGACCCAAAGCAATAACCTTCCAGGCATGTATAAGGCTGTCCGAGCTTGTGCCACAAAAACCGCAGCCGGACAGTGGCCATCAGATGTGTGAAACCAACCTCCTGTAAGGTGCGATGGGGGCAGGTAAAACAATCCAGAAAACCGTGGTCCTATATAATCTGCGACCATATCATCCAAGAAACAATGATCAAAAGAAAAGGAGTTCTGATACCAAGACAGTTTTTACGGCCAGCAGAATTTGTGATGTTCTCAAACGAGACCCCAGGTCTCTGTATAATGCCATTTAATTTACCTGAGAATAAAAGACATTTTTTTGTTTTGCAGAATATACAGACATCGCTCATCAATACACTAGCAGCTTACAGTAGTATTTGTGTGCGTGCCCAACAAGCACGGCGGCATCATTTTGCTGCCGAGGCTCCGCTGTGTAACAGCTGGCACCATTTCTTCCACGAGCCATATTTTATGGTCTTCTAGCAGGCGAGTTTATTACGGATCATTGTTGCTATATGTAATGCACTATACAAACCTGAAATGTATTGATTTCCATGTCACATTTAGAAGAATAGATGCAAATTTACTGTCAGTTGTTATAAAGTGCCTGCAGGAAATACACATGAGCCTGCCAAGTCCCTGGTGGTCCCGTAGATCCTCCTCCTCGTTAAGCTTTAGTGTATGTGAGTGGTAGAGTACTTACATTGAGAGCACATGGTGGACTAACGTGAATAGGGACAACCTCTAATGTGCTGCAGTGTTGGTGCAATATCATCGACAGGTAATAGCAAAAAGATGGGAGTGTGCAAAAGGACACCTTCTTAAGGTGATCACACACCTTCAAAAACCTTGATCAGTCCATAAATATTCCTCCCCATATAGGCCAGTTTTTGTAAACTGTGTCCTCATTGGGCAAAGGGGAAAATGCAGCTGTCAGACACCCCTGGCAGTGCCTTATTTCTCTTCACAACAGTATAGGGAATGCTGAAATTCAACATGGCCTCTCCTTGCCGTTGGGTTGGCCGAGCTTAGGCTTATGAACATAGTCATCTTCAGGCTGGAGGTCAGTACATCAACTAAATAACAAACCATAACACATCACTGAGTCAAATTGGTTTTTGGACTGGTTGTACTCACTCACACGGTACTGGTTACGCCATTAGAACCAGCCTTATAATAGTAGAATATTATTTGGATTGCCCTTCTCATAATGTGCCCTGATAATTGTACAAGCTCATATCTGGGGTTCCCTATTGTGGGAAAACCCACTAACACAAACCTAGAAATTATGATAAAAGTAAAGAAGGGATAATTCTGCCCCCATCGGTTCAGGAATATGTAGCAAATGCCGTGCACAGTCCTGAACAGAACCCGCAGAGAACATAAGGGATAATTCCCAGCTGCTTTGTAGCACTATCAATTTCATAGAATGGTAGAGTTGGAAGGGACCTCCTGGGTCATCGTGTCCAACCCCCTGCTCAAAGCAGGATTCACTAAACCATCTCAGACAGATGTCTGTCCAGCCTCTGTTTGAAGACTTCTATTGAAGGAGAACTCACCACCTCTCGTGGCAGCCTGTTCCACTCATTGATCACCCTATTTTTGTGAATGGCTGACAGGGAAGGCAAATCAAAGATGCTATGGTACTTAATTAACATCTTTCTATCAACAGGGCAGAAAGGGGTGAAGCTCCTGCTGCAGTCAGGTATCCAACAGCCACTGTGGAGGGAACATGACTGATCCCCAGGACACAGAAAACACTTCTGTATACATTGCTAAGTTTTATCTGTTGTTACACAAGACAAATCTGAAAAAAATAAATAAATAAATAAAGAGCTTAAGACCAGGGATGTACAGCAACAGAGCAATTGGCCCGGAAAATGCAAATCTGTTCGATTTTCCCTCGTATGAATTTGTCCCCAAATACAGCAATGCAAGTCAAAAAAATAAACTTGCGACTTATGAGCAATTTGGTCGTTTACACACAAAATACTTCTGGCAACGTCACATTGCCATCACGATAAATACAGTTGTGGCCAAAAGTATTGACACCCCTGCAATTCTGTCAGATAATACTCAGTTTCTTCCTGAAAATGATTGCAAACACAAATTCTTTGGTATTATTATCTTCATTTAATTTGTCTTAAATGAATAAAAACAAAAAAGAGAATGAAGCAAAGAGCAAAATATTGATCATTTCACAAAAAACTCCAAAAATGGGCCAGACAAAAGTATTGGCACCCTCAACCTAATACTTGGTTGCACAACCTTTAGCCTAAATAACTGCGACCAACCGCTTCCGGTAACCATCAATGAGTCTCTTACAATGCTCTGCTGGAATTTTAGACCATTCTTCTTTGGCAAACTACTCCAGGTCCCTGATATTAGAAGGGTGCCTTCTCCAAACTGCCATTTTTAGATCTCTCCACAGGTGTTCTATGGGATTCTGGTCTGGACTCATTGCTGGCCACCTTAGAAGTCTCCAGTGCTTTCTCTCAAACCATTTTCTAGTGCTTTTTGAAGTGTGTTTTGGGTCATTGTCCTGCTGGAAGACCCATGACCTCTGAGGGAGACCCAGCTTTCTCACACTGGGCCCTTCATTATGCTGCAAAATTTGTTGGTAGTCTTCTGACTTCATAATGCCATGCACATGGTCAAGCAGTCCAGTGCCAGAGGCAGCAAAGCAACCCCAAAACATCAGGGAACCTCCGCCATGTTTGACTGTAGGGACCGTGTTCTTTTCTTCTCCTGTAAACTCTATGTTGATGCCTTTGCCCAAAAAGCTCTACTTTTGTCTCATCTGACCAGAGAACATTCTTCCAAAACGTTTTAGGCTTTTTCAGGTAATTTTTGGCAAACTCCAGCCTGGCTTTTTTATGTCTCGGGGTAAGAAGTGGGGTCTTCCTGGGTCTCCTACCATACAGTCCCTTTCCATTCAAATGCCGACGGATAGTACGGGTTGACACTGTGGTACCCTCAGACTGCAGAGCAGCTTGAACTTACTTGGATGCTGGTCGAGGTTCTTTATCCAACATCCGCACAATCTTGCGTTGAAATCTCTTGTCAATTTTTCTTTTCCGTCCACAACTAGGGAGGTTAGCCACAGTGCCATGGGCTTTAAACTTCTTGATGACACTGCACACGGTAGACACAGGAACATTCTGGTCTTTGGAGATGGACTTGTAGCCTTGAGATTGCTCATGCTTCCTCACAATTTGGTTTCTCAAGTCCTCAGACAGTTCTTTGGTCTTCTTTCTTTTCTCCATGCTCAATGTGGTACACACAAGGACACAGGACAGAGGTTCAGTCAACTCTAATCCATGTCAACTGGCTGCAAGTGTGATTTAGTTATTGCCAACACCTGTTAGGTGCCACAGGTAAGTTACAGGTGCTGTTAATTACACAAATTAGAGAAGCATCACATGATTTTTCGAACAGTGCCAATACTTTTGTCCACCCTCTTTTTTATGTTTGGTGTGGAATTATATCCAATTTGGCTTTAGGACAATTCTTTTTGTGTTTTTTCATTTAAGACAAATTAAATGAAGATAATACCAAAGAATGTGTTTGCAATCATTTTCAGGAAGAAACTGAGTATTATCTGACAGAATTGCAGGGGTGTCAATACTCTTGGCCACAACTGTACATTACTGATCACTTTTACACATACAACATATATTTCAAACATGGACACATCTCCAAGATGGCACAGCTTGAGTTCGTCGTACTGCATAAAATGTCAGAGTTAGTTTTCCCTCAAATCAGATATATGATTATGACTGAACATGTAAGTAGTCGTCCTTGCATAATCACTACATTTCAGTAGAAATCTCCCTGCGCCCTGCTGCGAGAGAAGCATTACTGGCTTCTCTTTAGGAAAAGTTTCCCAAGCAAAACAATAGCAAGGCTAATATCTTTAGAAAATCAGCAGAAGTCATTTTAGGGCAAGCCTTCTTCTTACTAGGAGACTCCCAGCATCAGACTTGTAGAAATAACATTACACTTAAATGATGTCAATAATGCAGCACAACCCAGCAGTACATGTGGCCAGACAACGGCGGCTACGACAGGGCAGCCAGCCAAAAAAACCTGCTTCAAGAAGAACTGAAGAGTGTCACTGGCCACCTCACTGGAGAGAAGCTGAGGGACAGTAAAATGCTGTATAGATGTGCAGGTCTAGTCCTCCAATATCTCAAAAGCCAACACACCCTTTTCCATTTTTTTTTTTTTTTTTAGAAAACGGTTTGTCATAAGAGGTTCCTTGCTACAGAAGCACACATTTAATTCCAGATTAGGATCCAATAAAATCCATTTAAACCTTTTAAATATTTTTATGCAGCTTCAAAAACCGTAGATCCATAAGAAGATCTTTACACAACACTGCAGATGAGGTCTGCACTCCACGAGCACTGCAGAGCACAGCTGGCTCCACGCACAGACTGGAGTCTGGGAGGAATCTGGGACTGTGTGGAAGACGTTACAGTAGAAATATTCCTCCATTCGAGGCAACTTCCTCTGCAAGGTGGCGAGGGCACGAGCAGGACACTAACCACCTTCCTGGCAACCAGGCTAAGGATCCTTTTAATTGGGGGGGAATAAAAAATAGGATAGACGTTCCTTATTAGGGTCACGTGAGGTTCATTTTAGTCTGTGTTTAAGGGAATTCATTGAGAAACACGTGGCGCTACAAAGGCAGATACAACCAAGATTAACCTCCTAGTCCGTCTGCTGCAGCTAAAGCATCACAGCAGAAGCATTTCCTATTCTCATCCATTTTTGTGGATCCGAGTTGACCATTCAAGTCTATAGGGATAGATCCAAATCTCTTGTAAGATGGAGGTAAAACAGGTGACACACAGGAGAAAAAAAAAAAAAAAAAAAACCTGCGTTCAAGCAATGTAAAAACTGATATAAGTGTGTGAATGCCGCCTAAGGTTACATATTGAGATCACTGTAGGATGGATGCAATATTCATTAAAGGGTCTTCACATACACATGCGGAAGTTCTCTCTCCCGACTGCACCACACACACACACGAGCCACTGCCAGACCGCTCTAGAGAATATAAAGGGAAGACTGGGCACCAAAACTGGTAATACCATGGACGCCAAACACTTAGGGTATGTGCACACGTTGTGGATTTGGCCCTGCGGATCCGCAGCAGTTTTCCATGTGGTGTACAGTACCATGTTATCCTATGAAAAGCCAAATCCGCTGTGCACATGCTGCAGAAAATTCCGCTCAGATTTGCCGCTTTCTATTTTCCGCAGCATGTCAATTCTTTGTGCGGAATCCGCAACGTTTTTACACCTCTTCCATTATAGGAATCCGCTGGTGTACAAACGCAGGTGAAATTCGCACAAAATCTGCAGAAAATCCACAGTAAATCTGCAGGTAAAACGAACGTCGTTTTACCTGCGGATTCAGCAAAATCCACGCGGGAAAATCCGAAGCCAAATCCACAACGTGTGCACATACCCTAAAGGTATACAAGAGCCTTAAAAGGGGTTCGATCACGTTTTAGACATTATACCAACTCCCCTCAATTTTTAACAGAAGTGGCGAACACCAGACAAATGCCGTGCTCGGCTATTCGCCAGCGCTGCCATTAAGAATTGGATGGAGCGGAGGTGACCATGACTGACCAGCACTCCATTCACATGGGACATGAGCCCTGGTGCTTGAGATCGGAAGAGACCCACAGTGATCAGGAAGTTATTCCCTTATCCTATGAACAGGGGATAACACCCAGACTTACCACAATCCCTTAAAGTTACATCATAGCAACATAAAAGAAAAAAAAAACTAATTTTTATAAACAAATTTGCCCATTTCTCCATTGTATGCCCACAAAAGTTAAGAAAAGATGCATCACAAAGCTGCTATCATCCACACATACGCTACAGGTTTTGGAAGTTTTAAGATGTGGAGAATAAAAAGCCACCGATTAGCTTTATAATGTTTCATTGCTCCGCTGGTAAATAATTGTCCCAACAGCAGATGAAGAAAACAAGGATCAGGGGTGCTGAATTGTAACATGATGATCATCCTCTTTCCACTGGGGAATTACATCACATATATTTTTATTTTACCAAGTAAACATATACTGATGAATTTTGTTAGCATAAGATCTTATTTGCTGTTCAGGGATTTTTTTATTGCAATGTTTATGTACACGATACTCTACGGCAGCCTCCTTGCCTAATCTGATAATTTAAGGGAAATGCTTTACAACACTTACAAGAACCATAGAAAATAATGGTCTGAAGATATTAATTGAATTCTATGAGAGATTTCCACTTATAATTCAATTCCTACATCGAGGAGCGGATCCAGCCTTAGCTGTGACTGTAATCCAGCCTGTGAGATCAGATGGATAGCTAAAAGTGGTCTGTATGTGCAGAACGGGGGCTGTCAGCTTCTGGCGAAGTTTAGAAGTCAATATTAAAAGATCCTGATAATGTGTAATATTAAGTATACTTTTCAGAATAAACAAATTAAAGAAAAATAAACAGCAAAAGTTCGTAAAAAATAAGCAGAACAAAAACTGGAGCCAGATCTATAGCTCATCAATTTGATGACATTCACTTCAATCAATAAATGCGCTTTTTTCCCTTCTTTTTTTAACACAAACCAGATAATGGCATCAGACAGGAGGGGCTGAGGGGTCAAGTAACAACACTATACATAGTAGTCTTCAAGCCTAAATTGGAGGCAAGACTGGAAAGTAGCGTCCTCTATTTGGGAAGATATGCTGGGACTGTCGGTACCATAACTGGTTGAAAGCAGGGCAAGTGCGTGAATAAAAATTATGCAAACTTAATACACCACATTTTTCCATTTCATTATACCGTTTCTCTTTTGTATGAAGATTTATGCATACGCCTTAGGTTTTTAGACATAAATTTCCCACATTTCCCTTTCATTTTCAAACCTCCCTCACAAGTGAGCTAGGGAAATTTGAGGGAAAACTCCCCAACTCTGGTAATTTAGAATAATCTATACCTAATTACAAAGGATTTAATAGTTTTCCTTTAAATGCTAAATCAAACAGCATAATAAAAAAATTAAAAAAAAAAAAAAAAAATCAAACAAGCATTCTAGCAGTCCAAAAACCTCAAAACAAATGGAAATTCGATCAGAACAAAAGTTTAGAAAAAGGTTTCTAACATGCAGCGGACATGAAAATATTTACAGATTCTATACGAATGATTGATAACCGAACCCTTCAATTAGGTGTGACTGACAATGGAGAAATGATTTGCTACAATAAAATGGAAATCTTTATCATGGAATATGTAAATAGAAAAAAAAAATAAATAGCACAGTTTAAAATATATGAAGATGTCTAAGAAAAGTTTTTTTCCCCCTCTTTCGACAACTGTACATTTTATTTTGTTGTCAACCGTAAGTCTGGTTTTGTTCACTTTTTTATAGTTACATTCGTATTCATAATTTACAAATTCCTTCACAAGCACAATGTTTGAGTCTTTAATCACCATCTCATTCCATACAAAGCTTTACAATCTTTTCCGTACCAACACTACATCGGACACTGTAAAAATCACGTATTAGGACTCTCATGCTAACACACACATACGTCACTGCAATATTTTTTTACCCCATACAGACATTAAGAAATTTCACGCTTTTCTCTGAAGGACAGACTTTAGACAGAGGAAATATTACTACGTACATATATTTAAGCAGAAAGATTCATTAAGGCATTATGAAAACTTTACTTGAAATTCTGTACTGTACTGGACTGTACTAAAAAGTATAATTTTATATAAAAAAATTTAATGAAAAAAAAGCTGACAAAAAAATACAAATTTACTTTGAGCTAGATTATCAACTAGATTATGCACAATCCAGCCATAACTTTGCTTTTGTTTCTTTTTATCATAAGCTTCACAAAATTTAGTTTCATAAAACTTGCAGAAAAATCTAAACAGAAATATGATAAAATAAAAAATAAACAGTAATTACTGATGTAAAAGGGCGAGACCATATTACTAACATTGTTTTACCTTAACACAAACTATTTAAAAGAACCATCATCTGTAACTGTGATACAAGTCAACTAGGGATACAAGACATTCTCAACTTCAACGTCATCCTGCAAGAATTTTACCTGTAAAAATTAGAACCTACCACATAAGATGGAAAAGCCAAGACTAACAATGGATCTTCCATATATCGGATGAAAGAACATCAGAGCTCACATTACGGATATGCCTCGGATACAACATAAATTAGATAACAGAGAGCACAATTAATGATTACCAGCCACCAACTTTACAGTGGTTTCCCTCTAATAATGAGGGGCTCCATGCAACATCCGGCACAAAACAGGGGGTGACCACAATGTATCGTCATAAGACTTTAAAAGCAAAGCTGTTTCCCACTAAACATATCTCCACAAATACCTATATAAAGGCTGAAGTATTTATAATGTTTACAAGCCAACACATGCCTAACGTAATGAAAAGAGAAAGTATAAGGAAATATTTACTATATACTCTGGGGAAAGCTGGAGGAGACAGAGAAGTTCGCGTTTCTCAGCGATATCCCTCATTCTCACAGGCGTTTTACCGCTACAGCTTACATAGCAGATCGTATGAGAGATTACTACTAGAAGCCAACATCAGCACAATAGGAAGTCTTAAAAAAAAAAAAAAAATTCACAATTACCAATCTCTGCAAAAGTATTAGGTAATATTAGGTACAAGTTTAAAAAAAAAAAAAAAGATTTGCGTTAAAAAAAAAAATAAGTAAAACAGAATATATATATATATATATATATATATATATATATATATATATATATATACACATACATACACACACACACTTTTTTTCTTATTTTGCCTATTTACAAAGCAGTAAATTAAACTTTTTTTATGTAAAACTGGTATTAATGTCTTTAGACCAGCTTCCATTATCCTTTTCTTTTACTCTGATAGCCCTGGATAAATTGCATAATTTTATTGTGCCATTAGACACAGTGAATACACAGAATATTTATTGCTACTTTGACATTTCTCCCTACCTGTTGAGTCTATGAATTGTATGAAAACACTATAAAATAAAGCGATGGTTCCTAATAAAGGCCATCCCCAGTGTACTGTTCTATAAAACAATGGCGTGCTCTGCCTGTTCCCGCTCATCCACCTCCTATACAGAATAAGTCAAAGCTTGTAAACAAGGAGGTAGTAAGTGCGTAGCACAGGGTAAGCCAGGACCACCAGTCACACGCCACTCCCCCCTATGATGAAAGCATCAGGTCTCAAACACAAAGGATCTTTATAAATCAAACCAAGGAGGCACCAGAGTAAACCCCTTCCTGCAGATACATGAGACATTAATGGACAGAACAGAGTAACCCCAAATCACTCACAAAAAAACTATTTCAACATTTGGAATTTATTTTTGGCTCGTCCTAAGATTTCCTTTATTTTGGGGACAATCGACGTCTTATGCGACCCCACAAACAAAGCCTGGTCTGTGGATCTACACAGGGATGCCTCGTTTCTTACACAACGAAAAATAAAGTCTAGAAGAAAGAAAAAACAATTAACCCCACAGCTGCCACGCAATCAACGGTCCGGAAATACCCGGGTAGCATTTCTAGGCATCTATGAAGAGTAAACATGGGAAAGCAACCATATCAGTATAATCCCCAGACACAAGGCTGAAACCAGCACGCTGGCGCTCGGTCACAGTTAATCCAGGACTACTGTATATAGTAGGGGCCTGTCTTTCACCCTCCCTGACAAATAATAGCGCAGCCATTGTATACAGTGGCGACTTCTGTTCCATGTTGACAGAGCACTTGATGAGTGTAGTAATACAGTGACTATGAATGGAGGCACAGCAGGGACACTGTACACTCCATCACATCCAGCTAGAAGTAGAAGGACAATCTAAAACTCATTCCAAAAGGGGGTTAATGTGTCCTTGGTCCAGAGGCTGACACTCCACGTGTTAAAGAACCACACAGTTCAAGGCGCTATAGAATATACATCTGCACGGCATGCAACCCCTGAGGAAGCCGTGTCAAGGATACGCCAGCAGAACATTCAGACCCCTTATAACTGAGGGTTTCTTACTGAATCCTTGCATTACTACACTGCGTTGTGTGATGGTGGACCTTAGATTTTTCTTATTATTTGTACGCCGTGATAAAAGGCACTTTACGCTGTTTAGTACTTTGTTGCACTAGGCAGGGGGTAGTTCTGGCCACTAATGGAGAGTTTTCCAGTTTTGCAAGGATCACACCGGTGTTTTCCACTACTAGGACAACTCCTCATTCCCAAGGCTTGGCCCCGATAAAACAAAAAAAAAAGCTTAAACTCCCCTCTCAAGCCGTTGTCGGCACTCGCAGGCCCGGTGTTTTTAGCCATTCGTGTTCGCGCACAAGCCTTAACAGAACTGGGTTTCGCATGATACCAGTGGCAGCACCATTATTCCCAGAGATCTCTACTATGGAAACTCACAGAAAAGCTCTCCCACCCCCCGCATTTACAGGATTCCATTATGGACTTGTATATTGAACAGCACAGACCGGTCTTGTATGACAGACCCCAATGCAATCTGACCGTTCCCACCGACTTATGAAAGGCATGACGAGCTCTGTCAAGGTTTCAGGACTAATGGAGGCAAAAGCCAAGGAAACCGGCGGCAGTGTGAACAGGGGCCTCGTGTGCTCCACAGGCAAGTGGTCAACCAGACTGGGAACTGGAGCCAACGTAACGCAGCAGACAGCACCCATATAATGCATCAGGGCTAAGAAAGGAGTCCGGATACTGGAGCCTATACCAAGTAAATGACATACGGACGGTACATGATGGGTGTGGAAACCTAGGCAGGGCTCCGCGTACCACAACCTAAACAGCCAATAGATGAGTCCTGCCCACAATCTATAGGGGGACACGGCCACACTGTTCGTCCACAGAGACGAGGACAGGCAGACATCTTCCTAAACAGGCTGCAGTGCTGGTGACTGCATGCCCACCTAACGAGGGGTGCCCCAATGATCACCATGCCGGGTGGATCAGCGGGTAAATCTCCGAGGTACGGCCAACACACCATGGACTGACCACATGCTTTACTATCACATCCATTAACCCCATCATGCCCTCAATGGTGCCTCATAGATGTATACAGTCAACATAGAAGCTGCGACATCACCCACACATGACGGTCCCCATACTAGGGACCGGCGGTGGGACAGACATGTCTTCTACTTCACCGGCCACTTATCCGATACTACAAACAGGTAAACGGCATGAACCTTGCAGCAGACTAAAGATGAGGCGGCCGGATCCATGTGCGACTACAGCACCCGGGACATTATGTGGCCCCAAACATCTGCC
Source organism: Dendrobates tinctorius (assembly GCF_039654945.1). NCBI lineage: Eukaryota > Metazoa > Chordata > Amphibia > Anura > Dendrobatidae > Dendrobates > Dendrobates tinctorius. The sequence continues at coordinate 79,886,148 of NW_027361690.1, forward strand.
GCAAATTAATAACAGACCAAGGAGTAAATAACAGAGGCCCCGGAACCAGCCCCCACCCCTGTACCAGGCTGTGAGGGGTCTCACATCGCCAAGCCCCCCTGCGTCCAATTCTGCACAAGACACTGGTCCCCAACCATCCATGTGCCACAACGACAATGACAGGGCGCTGAGGAAACAACATCTGTGGAACCAAAATATAGAGGAGGGGGCAGAAGAAGGGCATTCGGTACCCGATGAGCCCCCCATGCCCAGAGATGTGGTGCAGGGGGCATTCGGTACCCGATGAGCCCCCCATGCCCAGAGATGTGGTGCAGGGGGCATTCGGTACCCGATGAGCCCCCCATGCCCAGAGATGTGGTGCAGGGGGCATTCGGTACCCGATGAGCCCCCCATGCCCAGAGATGTGGTGCAGGGGGCATTCGGTACCCGATGAGCCCCCCATGCCCAGAGATGTGGTGCAGGGGGCATTCGGTACCCGATGAGCCCCCCATGCCCAGAGATGTGGTGCAGGGGGCATTCGGTACCCGATGAGCCCCCCATGCCCAGAGATGTGGTGCAGGGGGCATTCGGTACCCGATGAGCCCCCCATGCCCAGAGATGTGGTGCAGGGGGCATTCGGTACCCGATGAGCCCCCCATGCCCAGAGATGTGGTGCAGGGGGCATTCGGTACCCGATGAGCCCCCCATGCCCAGAGATGTGGTGCAGGGGGCATTCGGTACCCGATGAGCGGGGCACATCCTTGTAACCCATTGTGTGCTGACCCAGACAGGATGTGTAGCCATGGTGGCTGGCACCACCTCTGTGCCCGGCACATGGGATGCTGTAACCTGCGGCACTACAACGCCCAGCACGCTCTGAGGCACAGCCAGTGACTGCTGGGAGTACTAGAGCCACAGGTGGCAGCCCCCGAGCTGTACACACAGGCTATAACGAGGGTCCCACTCGCCCACCACCCCGGAGCACACAGACCCCCGGACAGACACTCACCTTTCCCACCCAAGGGCCCCATGCTCTGGCCCGGACACAGCAGCAGGAGTAGCAGGGGGACCCCCGAGAGCCAGGCCGGAGCCCCCCAGCCCGATCCGGCCTTCATGTCCACAGAAGATTCGTCTCCGCCACTCCTGTCACATCCACGGCGGCCCCCGAAGTGCCCGGGAGAAAGATGGCCGGAGCCCACACACACTGCCCCGATGGCTGGACGGTCCGCGCACCGTGACCTTGCCGCTGCCCCGGGAGTCCGTGGGGCTGGCCGCACACCGAGCAGTGACCGGGAGGTTATGACCCCAGATACCTCCCCGTAATAGAAGGGGCGCAGTCACGTGACGCAGGCGCCCGCGGGTGTCCCGCTCCCCGGCTGTAGTAGTAGTAATAGTGAGAGCCGGGTGTAGTGTGTCAGCGCCGCCGCCGCCGGGGCGTGAGGGACAGACAGCAGACACCCGCAGTGCACGGCAGCAGCTCCGAGTCCTCAGCCTCCATGTCACCCGCCTCAGTCCCGGAGCTCAGCCCGCAGGAGGCCGCTGCGGACCAATGAATGGAGCAGTGTCTCCGCCGCCGGCCTCTTATTCCCGGCCGCTGAAGGTCAGTGCAGACGTGGTGGACGATGGTGGCCGCGGTCAGTGAGAGTGTGAGCGGGCTCCGTGTGCGGCGGGCTCCGGCGCTCTCATTGTGTGATCCCTCTGCTCTATGTGACGTGAATGCTGTAAACAAGAGGCTGAGACGCCGCACACATCCCATCCACCGCGGGCGGCGGCAAAGCCCGGACTGGAGCCGGGACCGGCGGCGTCTGTGCTGCTGATACCCTGTGTGCCCTGCCGGCACTGATACCGTGTGTGCACTGACACTGTGTATACTGCCGGCACTGATACCGTGTGTGCACTGACACTGTGTATTCTGGCGGCACTGGTACCGTGTGTACACTGACACTGTGTATTCTGGCGGCACTGACACTGTGTATACTGCCGGCACTGATACCGTGTGTGCACTGACACTGTGTATACTGCCGGCACTGATACCGTGTGTGCACGGACACTGTGTGTATCTTGCCGGCACTGATACCGTGTGTGCACGGACACTGTGTGTATCCTGCCGGCACTGATACCGTGTGTGCACTGACACTGTGTATACTGCCGGCACTGATACCGTGTGTGCACGGACACTGTGTGTATCCTGCCGGCACTGATACCGTGTGTGCACGGACACTGTGTGTATCCTGCCGGCACTGATACCGTGTGTACACTGACACTGTGTGTGTCCTGCCTGCACTGATACCGTGTGTACACTGACACTGTGTGTGTCCTGCCGGCACTGGTACCGTGTGTACACTGACACTGTGTGTATCCTGCCGGCACTGATACCGTGTGTACACTGACACTGTGTGTATCCTGCCGGCACTGATACCGTGTGTACACTGACACTGTGTGTATCCTGCCGGCACTGATACCGTGTGTACACTGACACTGTGTGTATCCTGCCGGCACTGATACCGTGTGTACACTGACACTGTGTGTATCCTGCCTGCACTGATACCGTGTGTACACTGACACTGTGTGTGTCCTGCCGGCACTGGTACCGTGTGTACACTGACACTGTGTGTATCCTGCCGGCACTGATACCGTGTGTACACTGACACTGTGTGTATCCTGCCGGCACTGATACCGTGTGTACACTGACACTGTGTGTGTGTCCTGCCGGCACTGATACCGTGTGTACACTGACACTGTGTGTGTCCTGCCGGCACTGGTACCGTGTGTACACTGACACTGTGTGTGTCCTGCCGGCACTGATACCGTGTGTACACTGACACTGTGTGTATCCTGCCGGCACTGATACCGTGTGTACACTGACACTGTGTGTATCCTGCCGGCACTGATACCGTGTGTACACTGACACTGTGTGTATCCTGCCGGCACTGATACCGTGTGTACACTGACACTGTGTGTATCCTGCCGGCACTGATACCGTGTGTACACTGACACTGTGTGTGTCCTGCCGGCACTGGTACAGTGTGTACCCTGCCGACACTGTGGGTGTCCTGCTGGCACTGGTACCGTGTGTGCACTGACGCTGTGTGTGTCCTGCTGGCACTGGTACCCTGTGTGCACTGACACTGTGTGTATCCTGCTGGCACTGGTACCGTGTGTACACTGACACTGTGTGTATCCTGCCGGCACTGGTACCGTGTGTACACTGACACTGTGTATACTGCCGGCACTGATACCGTGTGTGCACTGACACTGTGTGTATCCTGCCAGCACTGATACCGTGTGTACACTGACACTGTGTGTATCCTGCCTGCACTGATACCGTGTGTACACTGACACTGTGTGTGTCCTGCTGGCACTGGTACCGTGTGTACACTGACACTGTGTGTGTCCTGCTGGCACTGGTACCGTGTGTACACTGACACTGTGTGTATCCTGCCGGCACTGGTACCGTGTGTACACTGACACTGTGTGTATCCTGCCGGCACTGATACCGTGTGTACACTGACACTGTGTGTATCCTGCCGGCACTGATACCGTGTGTACACTGACACTGTGTGTGTCCTGCTGGCACTGGTACAGTGTGTACCCTGCCGACACTGTGGGTGTCCTGCTGGCACTGGTACCGTGTGTGCACTGACGCTGTGTGTGTCCTGCTGGCACTGGTACAGTGTGTGCACTGACACTGTGTGTGTCCTGCTGGCACTGGTACCCTGTGTGCACTGACACTGTGTGTATCCTGCTGGCACTGGTACCGTGTGTACACTGACACTGTATGTATCCTGCCTGCACTGATACCGTGTGTGCACTGACACTGTGTGTATCCTGCCTGCACTGATACCGTGTGTGCACTGACACTGTGTGCATCCTGCCGGCACTGATACCGTGTGTGCACTGAGACTGTGTGTATCCTGCCTGCACTGATACCGTGTGTGCACTGACACTGTGTGTATCCTGCCGGCACTGATACCGTGTGTACACTGACACTGTGTGTATCCTGCCGGCACTGATACCGTGTGTACACTGACACTGTGTGTATCCTGCCGGCACTGATACCGTGTGTACACTGACACTGTGTGTATCCTGCCGGCACTGATACCGTGTGTACACTGACACTGTGTGTATCCTGCTGGCACTGGTACCGTGTGTACACTGACACTGAGTGTATCCTGCCTGCACTGATACCGTGTGTGCACTGACACTGAGTGTATCCTGCCTGCACTGATACCGTGTGTGCACTGACACTGTGTGCATCCTGCCGGCACTGATACCGTGTGTGCACTGACACTGTGTGTATCCTGCCTGCACTGATACCGTGTGTGCACTGACACTGTGTGTATCCTGCCTGCACTGATACCGTGTGTGCACTGACACTGTGTGTATCCTGCCGGCACTGATACCGTGTGTACACTGACACTGTGTGTATCCTGCCGGCACTGATACCGTGTGTACACTGACACTGGGTTTGGGTTCCTGCAGAACTGGGCCGACTTCTCAGTTGGCTACAGGTTCTACGCTAGGGACGGGCTGCACCTCAATGGGGAGGGTGAAGCTGTGCTGGGGGAGAAAATGGCTAGAAGGTTGGAGGAGTGTTTAAACTAGGGACGGGGGGGAGGGTATTCCTTTTATAGGAGGGGAAGACAGTGCAGCTAGAGACCTGGGCACAAATAATGACATTGGGGGTAGGGGTGGCATGAGGGGTGGGGTTAGAACAGTTAATAATTTAAGAAAGAATAGAGGTACAGAGAGATACATAAAGTGCATGTATACTAATGCCAGAAGCCTCGCCAACAAAATGGAGGAATTGGAGTTAATGTTGTTGGAACATAATTATGACATGGTGGGGATATCTGAGACATGGCTGGATGAGAGCTATAACTGGGCGGTTAATTTACAGGGCTATAGTCTGTTCAGAAATGACCGTACAAATAAGCGAGGGGGAGGTGTGTGTTTATATGTAAAATCATCCTTAAAACCCATCCTTCGTGATAATATATATGAATCTAATGAAAATGTAGAGTCCCTGTGGGTAGAGATAAGGGGAGGGGGGAAAAATAATAAATTACTGATAGGGGTTTGTTATAAATCTCCAAAAATAATGGAAGCTACAGAGAATATCCTCATAAAGCAAATAGATGAAGCTGCGACTCAAGGAGAAGTCATTATTATGGGGGACTTCAACTACCCTGAAATACATTGGGGAACCGAAACCTGCAGTTCCAGCAAGGGTAATAGGTTTCTGATGAGAGACAATTACCTTTCACAACTGGTTCAGGACCCAACAAGAGGGGGGGCACTGCTAGACCTAATAGTAACCAACAGGCCAGACCGCATATCAAATACTAAGGGTTGAGGGTCACTTGGGTAATAGTGATCACAAATTAATAAGTTTTCATGTATCCTTTAATAAGATGTGTAGTAGAGAGGTTACAAGGACACTAAACTTCAGGAAGGCAAATTTCCAACGGATGAGAGATGATCTTGGTGCAATTAACTGGGACGATATCCTGAGACATAAAAATACACAAAGAAAATGGGAGACGTTTATTAGCATCCTGAATAGGACCTGTTCACAATATATACCGTATGGGAATAAACATGCGAGAAATAGGAGGAAACCACTATGGCTAAAATAGAGCTGTAAGGGGCGCAATAAGGGACAAAAAGAAAGCATTTAGAGAATTAAAGCAAGTAGGTAGTGATGAGGCATTAACTAAATACAGAAGATTAAATAAATTCTGTAAAAAGCAAATCAAGACAGCAAAGATTGAGACAGAGAGACTCATTGCCAGAGAAAGTAAAAATAATCCCAAAATATTCTTTAACTACATAAATAGTAAGAAGCTAAAAAATGATAGTGTTGGCCCCCTTAAAAATAGTCTGGGTGAAATGGTGGATGAGGATGAGGAAAAAGCCAATATGCTAAATGACTTTTTTTCAACAGTATTTACACAAGAAAATCCCATGACGGATAACATGATCAGGGATAAAAATTCTCCATTAAATGTCACCTGCTTAACTCAGCAGGAAGTACGGCGGCGTCTACAAATCACTAAAATTGACAAATCCCCGTGCCCGGATGGGATACACCCCCGAGTACTGCAGGAATTAAGTACAGTCATAGATAGACCACTATTTGTAATCTTTAAAGATTCCATAATAACAGGGTCTGTACCACAGGACTGGCGTATAGCAAATGTGGTGCCAATATTCAAAAAGGGGACAAAAACTGAACTTGGAAATTATAGGCCAGTAAGTTTAACCTCAACTGTGGGAAAAATCCTGGAGGGTTTTCTAAGAGATACTATACTGGAGTATCTGGAGAAGAATAACCTTATGACCCAATATCAACATGGGTTTACGAGAGACCGTTCCTGTCAGACTAATCTGATAAGCTTTTATGAAGAGGTAAGTTCCGGACTGGACCAAGGGAATGCAGTGGACGTGGTGTACATGGACTTTTCAAAAGCTTTTGATACGGTGCCACACAAAAGGTTGATACATAAAATGAGAACAATGGGGATAGGGGAAAATATGTGTAGGTGGGTTAAGAGCTGGCTCAGGGATAGGAAACAAAGGGTGGTTATTAATGGAGCACACTCGGACTGGGTCACGGTTAGCAGTGGGGTACCACAGGGGTCAGTTTTGGGCCAGCTTCTTTTTAACATAATTATTAATGACCTTGTAGGGGGCATAGAGAGTAGAATTTCAATATTTGCAGATGACACTAAACTCTGCAGGGTAATCAATACAGAGGAGGACAATTTTATATTACAGGAGGATTTATGTAAACTAGAAGCTTGGGCTGATAAATGGCAAATGAGCTTTAATGGGGATAAATGTAAGGTCATGCACTTGGGTAGAACGAACAAGTTGTATAATTATGTGCTTAATTGTAAAACACTGGGCAAAACAGTCACTGAAAAAGACCTGGGTGTATGGGTGGACGACAAACTCACATTTAGTGGCCAGAGTCAAGCAGCTGCTGCAAAGGCAAATAAAATAATGGGATGCATTAAAAGAGGCATAGATGCTCATGAGGAGAACATAATTTTACCTCTATATAAGTCACTAATGCGACCACACTTAGAATACTGTGTACAGTTCTGGTCTCCGGTGTATAAGAAAGACATAGCTGAACTGGAGAGGGTGCAGAGAAGAGCGACCAAGGTTATTAGGGAACTAGGGGGTCTGCAATACCAAGACAGGTTATTACACTTGGGGTTATTTAGTTTGGAGAATCGAAGGCTTAGGGGTGATCTTATTACAATGTATAAATATATGTGGGGACAATACAAAGACCTTTCTAATGATCTTTTTACTCTTAGACCTGTGACGGGCACAAGGGGGCATCCTCTACGTCTGGAGGAAAGAAGGTTTAAGCATACTCACAGACGCGGATTCTTTACTGTAAGAGCAGTGAGACTATGGAACTCTCTACCATATGATGTTGTAATGAGTGATTCACTTCTAAAATTTAAGAAGGGACTGGATGCCTTTCTTGAAAAGTATAATATTACAGGGTATATACACTAGTCTCCTTAATATTGCGTTGATCCAGGGAGCTAGTCTGATTGCCGTATGTGGAGTCGGGAAGGAATTTTTTTCCCCAATGTGAAGCTTAGGCCTCTTTCACACATCAGGTTTTCGCCGTCAGGCGTGATCCGGCGCTTTTGACAGAAACCGGATCCGGCGAAATGCAATGCCGGATCCGGTTCCCCCCCCATTGACTTGCATTTGCGCCGGATCGCGCCGGATGGCCATGCGTTTCATCCGGTTTTCGCCGGATCCGGCAATGTGTCGCGATCCGGCGTCTGGAAAAAACGGCTACTGTAACGTTTTTTGTCTCCGGCGAAAAAGCCGGACCCGCCAGATCCGGCGCGTCCGGCTTTTTCACACAATGAAAGCCTATGAGCGCCGCAATGCGCCTGATCCGGCGAAAGCCGGATCCGGTGGCCGGATCCGGTTTTTTTTGGTCTGAGCATGCTCAGTGCTCAGTAGCTCTGCCCACAAGACATATATAAAAGCAAGACAGTGGGACCCACAGCCACACCCAACATGCCACCCAAGAAAGCAACCAAGCGCGGCAGGAGACCACTGCAGCACCATCAGCACCACCACCACCCCAAATGGAGCAGCAAATGGAACATGCTGAGGAGGGGAGTCCAGCAGCAGATGAGAGACGGTAATTATCAAATCCCCCATTCCTCCAAACTAGGGCCATGGAATATCAATATATTCATTGGCCCTTTGTTTCTCTTTATTCAACAGCCGCCCAAGAGATGCAGCAGCAGCAGCAGAAATGGCATCACTGGCAGCAGCAACAGCAGCAGCAATACCCACAGCCATGGAGTCTGGCCATCAACAGGACAGCACATCTTCTTCTGGGAGCACTCCCTCGCATCGTCAGCGTTTGACGGTAAGTTTTTATTTCCAAAATCCATCATCTCTGTAATATATGTCTATTCATTGCCTTTTATTTCAAAACAGGAATCACAAGATGAAGAGGAGCTCCCAGAAGAAGAAGGGGTGGACAGACACCTGGAGTGGGCTCACAATTGGTAAGTTTTTTGCATCAAACGCAGAAACACAACATCACACTACACACAACACATAGAAAACAATGTTCTGCAGACCACACACAGCAAACAAATGCCTACATCCAAAGACATAACATTTTTTGTTTTCTTCTCTAGTCTTCCCAATCTGGTGCTTGGCCAAGAGGTCCTCGCAGTGCCTCCCAGGGTCGTCGGCGACAGCAACGCGGCGGTCACCAGCGTGTAAGTATAAATATTTTTGCTTTGTTTTTTTGCACTTTTTATTTCATTTCTTTTGTGGAGGCTAATTATGTTATTTTTGTCTTTTTCTTTAACAGCCTTCACAGCGTGCTCCCGACTCTGACGGTGAGGATGGAGGACTCGATGTGGACCACCTCATCGATCTCGTCAGAGAAAGGGAGCCGCTCTGGAATATGGCTGACCGCCGCCACGCTGACCTTATCGTTACCCGACGACTCTGGGAGGAAATCTGTTCGCTCCTTGTGGGCCGCTGGGAGGACCTCGATGTTCGGGCCCAGATTAAAGAGCGTAAGTATATACAGTACCGGTTGCTTGATGTAAACCACTGTTTCCCGAACTCCAGTCCTCGTGGTCCCCACGGATCATGTGTTCAGGATTTCTATTTACTATGGAAATCCTGAAAACATGACCCCTGGGGACCATGAGGACTGGAGTTTGTGAAACACTGCTGTTGTATACTAACCACTCCTTTCTCGTTTCAGGGAACAGAATTGTGAATCGGTGGCGGTCTGTGAGGGATCGTTTCAAGAAGGAGTTCAATAAAGAGATGCGGGCCCCGAGTGGATCTGGAGGACGCAGGAGCAAGTACGCACAAGCCCTGTCGTTCCTCCGGGAAACAATGGTCACTAGAAGGTAAATATTACACACCACATGTGAAAAAAAAATGTTAGATGTAACTTTTTTTTTTCAGCCAGGGCCATACCATGTCAGTATTTTAATTGTTTTTTTTTCTCTTTATTCCACAGCACGGTGAGCAGCACTCGGGAGCCTGCACGATTGGACCCTTCTGAGGCGATCCCTGAGGAGACCGGCACCGAGGGACACTTCGACCGCCCCGGTACATCTGCACCTTCCCAGCCTTCCCACACATTCGACCCATCTGTCCCATCCACCAGCACAGGAGCATCGTGGCCGCCTACATTACATGAAGCTGCTGGTGAGGAGATCGCTTTCCCTTTACCCCACCCTTCTGCCCCTGCCACCTCTAGTACACCTGCGGGTACTGGGCGGCAGCGGCAGAGGGGTCAGGAAAAGAGTTATGCGCAAGAGTTCTTGCATCTGAATGCATCTTTCCAGAACTGTCTCAAAGTCTTGTCAGAGCAAATCTCCGCAGGCTTTCAGCAGATCAACTCCAGCATTCTGGAGGTGAAGACACTTCTGCAAACCAAGCATTCAGAAGCAAGATCTTCGCCAAACCACACCTTTTTCAGGTCTGTTGTGGAGCGCATGGCAACACTATCTCCTACCCAGCAGATGCATTCGTGCCACGGTGCCCTACAGCAGGTTACCTCCCAACCTCCAACTCCCACCACTGTAGTTCCTCCACCTGCACCCCCTCCAGCCACTTTCCATCCTCCCCCTCCTATTACATCTGCACCCCCTCCAGCCACTTTCCATCCTCCCCCTCCTATTACATCTGCACCCCCTCCAGCCACTTTCCATCCTCCCCCTCCTATTACATACCAGCAACCTCACCAGTACCAGCAACCTCCCCAGTACCAGACATCTCCCCACTTCCAGCAACCTGCCCCGTACCAAACTCCTTCCCCGTACCAAACTCCTTCCCCGTACCAAACTCCTTCCCCGTACCAAACTCCTTCCCCGTACCAAACTCCTTCCCCATACAACTTTCCATCAACATCATCTGCTCCTACAGTCCCTGCCCAACCCTCCACGCCACCGCCCACCACCTCTTCTGCCTCCCACATGTCCACCCATGCTGTAGCTTTTTCCACACCTTCACCTCTAACTGTTCCTTCCCCACCACGATCCCAGTCCTCTCTCCACACACCCAGTGTCGAAGTGTCCCGCAGCCCCTCCAGCAGTATTTCCACCCCACACTACACAGATTTGTAATGTGTGTTTTTTAATAAAAATGCCCATTGGGTTTAAAACCTTTATTAAAAAAGTTTTTTGCACTTTAAAAACATTTTACAAAAAAAAAAAAAAAATTTTAAATAAAAGTTAAATTATCGTTTCACAATGGTTGTCTGTCATTTCTTTCTGCGGCGAACTATGTTTAAAAAAAAAGGTTAAATACAGGGTATTTCAAAGGTAAAAAGGTATTCAAAACCAGGTATATAACTGTGGGTAAATTTTAGCTTTTTGCCACAGTTGTGTTCCTGGTTGTGTTTGAAGCAAAGTATTTCACCTGAAAAGTTGTGTTTATTGTTGGTGATTTCCTAACAATGTACACAACTTTTGTTAAAAGGTGAAATACTTTGCATAAAACACAACCAGGTACACACCTGTGGCCTAAAGCTAAAAATAGAGACCATGACAAGATAGCCAACTTTGGTTGGCAAAGGTATATACTGTTGGTCCAGAAGGTACACAAGTTTGGTTAGAGCACAAATCTTTCACACTCTGTCATCCTGCCAGTGTACTCTGCCTTGAGGTGAGATAAAGTATAGTGCAAAATTGTCCCTCATTACTGAAACCGTCACAGAACTTCTAGTGGTAATATTTCCAATGACAACATCCATCTTCGCCAGTAACTTGCTCTTCTCTCCAACCTGCACTTTCTTCTCTACAACCTGTCAAAGAAGGGCTGTAGGAACATGCTATATATAGTTTTCCAGTAGCCAATCCCGTTCGGAAGGCCACAAGGGTCAATTTTAAAAACCGGATCCGGCGTAATCCGTCGAAAAACGGATAGAAAAACGGATGAACCGGATGAGACGGATCCGGTTTTGTCTGTCAAGAACAAGACGGATCCGGCAGAAAACTGGATCCGGCACATCAGGTTTTACAAAACATTTGCCGGATCCGGCATTCCGGCACGACGCCGGATCGCACCTGATGCCGAAAACCTGATGTGTGAAAGTAGCCTTACTGTTGCCACATGGGGTTTTTTTGCCTTCCTCTGGATCAACATGTTAGGGCAAGTTAGGATAGGATATGGGTTGAACTAGATGGACTTAAAGTCTCCCTTCAACCTTAATAACTATGTTACTATGTTACTGCGTACCCTTCCTGCACTGATACCGTGTGTGCACTGACACTATGTGTATCCTGCCTGCACTGATACCATGTGTGCACTGACACTGTGTGTATCCTGCCTGCACTGATACGGTGTGTGTATCCTGCCGGCACTGATACCGTGTGTACACTGACACTGCGTACCCTTCCTGCACTGATACCGTGTGTGCACTGACACTGCGTACCCTTCCTGCACTGATACCATGTGTGCACTGTACTGCATACCCTTCCTGCACTGATACCATGTGTGCACTGACACTGTTTGTATCCTGCCTGCACTGATACGGTGTGTGCACTGACACTGTGTGTATCCTGCCTGCACTGATACCATGTGTGCACTGACACTGTGTGTATCCTGCCTGCACTGATACCGTGTGTGCACTGACACTGTGTGTATCCTGCCTGCACTGATACCGTGTGTGCACTGACACTGTGTGTATCCTGCCTGCACTGATACCGTGTGTGCACTGACACTGTGTGTATCCTGCCTGCACTGATACGGTGTGTGTATCCTGCCGGCACTGATACCGTGTGTACACTGACACTGCGTACCCTTCCTGCACTGATACCGTGTGTGCACTGACACTGCGTACCCTTCCTGCACTGATACCATGTGCGCACTGTACTGCATACCCTTCCTGCACTGATACCATGTGTGCACTGACACTGTTTGTATCCTGCCTGCACTGATACGGTGTGTGCACTGACACTGTGTGTATCCTGCCTGCACTGATACCATGTGTGCACTGACACTGTGTGTATCCTGCCTGCACTGATACCGTGTGTGCACTGACACTGTGTGTATCCTGCCTGCACTGATACCGTGTGTGCACTGACACTGTGTGTATCCTGCCTGCACTGATACCGTGTGTGCACTGACACTGTGTGTATCCTGCCTGCACTGATACCGTGTGTGCACTGACACTGTGTGTATCCTGCCTGCACTGATACCGTGTGTGCACTGACACTGTGTGTATCCTGCCTGCACTGATACCGTGTGTGCACTGACACTGTGTGTATCCTGCCTGCACTGATACCATGTGTGCACTGACACTGTGTGTATCCTGCCTGCACTGATACCATGTGTGCACTGACACTGTGTATTCTGGCGGCACTGGTACCGTGTGTACACTGACACTGTGTATACTGCCGGCACTGATACCGTGTGTGCACTGACACTGTGTATCCTGCCGGCACTGATACCGTGTGTACACTGACACTGTGTATACTGCCGGCACTGATACCGTGTGTGCACGGACACTGTGTGTATCCTGCCAGCACTGATACCGTGTGTACACTGACACTGTGTGTACCCTTCCTACACTGGTACCGTGTGTACACTGACACTGTGTGTATCCTGCCGGCACTGGTACCGTGTGTACACTGACACTGTGTGTATCCTGCCGGCACTGATACCGTGTGTACACTGACACTGTGTGTATCCTGCCGGCACTGATACCGTGTGTACACTGACACTGTGTGTATCCTGCCGGCACTGATACCGTGTGTACACTGACACTGTGTGTATCCTGGCGGCACTGGTACCGTGTGTACACTGACACTGTGTATCCTGCCTGCACTGATACCGTGTGTACACTGACACTGTGTGTATCCTGCCAGCACTGATACTGTGTGTACACTGACACTGTGTGTACCCTTCCTGCTCTGGTACCGTGTGTACACTGACACTGTGTGTATCCTGCCTGCACTGATACCGTGTGTACACTGACACTGTGTGTATCCTGCCGGCACTGATACCGTGTGTACACTGACACTGTGTGTATCCTGCCGGCACTGGTACCGTGTGTACACTGACACTGTGTGTATCCTGCCGGCACTGGTACCGTGTGTACACTGACTCTGTGTGTATCCTGCCTGCACTGATACCGTGTGTACACTGACACTGTGTGTATCCTGCCGGCACTGATACCGTGTGTACACTGACACTGTGTGTATCCTGCCGGCACTGATACCGTGTGTACACTGACACTGTGTGTATCCTGCCGGCACTGATACCGTGTGTGCACTGACACTGTGTGTATTCTGGCGGCACTGGTACCGTGTGTACACTGACACTGTGTGTATCCTGCCTGCACTGATACCATGTGTGCACTGACACTGTGTATTCTGGCGGAACTGGTACCATGTGTGCACTGATACCGTGTGTACACTGACACTGTGTGTATCCTGCCGGCACTGATACCGTGTGTACACTGACACTGTGTATACTGCCGGCACTGATACCGTGTGTGCACGGACACTGTGTATTCTGGCGGCACTGGTACCGTGTGTACACTGACACTGCGTACCCTTCCTGCACCGATACCGTGTGTGCACTGACACTGTGTGTATCCTGCCTGCACTGATACCATGTGTGCACTGACACTGTGTGTATCCTGCCTGCACTGATACGGTGTGTGTATCCTGCCGGCACTGATACCGTGTGTACACTGACACTGCGTACCCTTCCTGCACTGATACCGTGTGTACACTGACACTGCGTACCCTTCCTGCACTGATACCGTGTGTGCACTGACACTGCGTACCCTTCCTGCACTGATACCGTGTGTGCACTGACACTGCGTACCCTTCCTGCACTGATACCGTGTGTGCACTGACACTGCGTACCCTTCCTGCACTGATACCATGTGTGCACTGCACTGCATACCCTTCCTGCACTGATACCATGTGTGCACTGACACTGTGTGTATCCTACCTGCACTGATACCATGTGTGCACTGACACTGTGTGTATCCTGCCTGCACTGATACCATGTGTGCACTGACACTGTGTGTATCCTGCCTGCACTGATACCGTGTGTGCACTGACACTGTGCGTATCCTGCCTGCACTGATACCGTGTGTGCACTGACACTGTGTGTATCCTGCCTGCACTGATACCGTGTGTGCACTGACACTGTGTGTATCCTGCCTGCACTGATACCATGTGTGCACTGACACTGTGTGTATCCTGCCTGCACTGATACCGTGTCTGAACTAACACTGTGTGTATCCTGCCTGCACTGATACCATGTGTGCACTGACACTGTGTGTATCCTGCCGGCCAGGGCTGTAGAGTCGGTAAGCCAAACCTGCGACTCCGACTCCTCAATTTCCCTTACACCGACTCAGACTCCACGACTCCGACTCCCACATATATTGCTTATATTTAAGTGAAAAATTTATTGTAGTACAATGTGAACATCAGACATTTAATCATTTCTATGATACAATAATCAAGATATTTAGATAGCACATAATATCTATTTATTGGAATACAACTTTAGAACACAAAAAACTGTAATAAATTGTAAATATGTAATACACTGTATAATATCGATTACATACATACGGAACAGACCAAAGTTTGGACACACCTTCACATTTAAAGAGTTTTCTTTATTTTCATGACTATGAAAATTGTAGATTCACACTGAAGGCATCAAAACTATGAATGAACACATGCTACAATTGTAAGGAGAGCTTTAAACTAGAACAACATGGGAAGGGAAGCAAAAGACCAGAAAAAGCCATACACCTGACAAATGCTATTGAGAACTCTGCTATTAGAAGTGGAAAGGAAGAACAAAGACAAAAGAATCTAATTAATACAAATATTGGAGAAAGAGAAACCTATCACAAACTAAAATGTTTCTATACTAATGCACAAAGCATGGGCAACATACAAGGAGAATTGGAACTACTAACACAGTAAAAGAAATATGATGTCATTGGAATCACAGAAACTTGGTGGGACGATACACATGATTGGAATGCAAGACTAGAAGGATACAACTTATTTGCAAGAAACAGACTTGATAAACGAGGAGGAGGTGTTGCATTGTATGTTAGAAACGCGTATATCTGCACAGAGATTGAAGCTTCAGAGACAGGGAGTTCTGTGGAAACTGTTTGGGTAAGAATACAAGGACAGAACAATGGAAAGGACACCATTGTAGGCATTTACTACAGGCCGCCTGTGCAAGCTGAAGATATGGATGAACTCTTTATACATCAAATGGCCAAGTTCTCCCAAAAATATGACATAGTTGTCATGGGAGTTTTCAACTATCCAGACATTTGTTGGGAATCTCTCTCAGGCAAAACTAACAAGTCAAGGAAATTTTTATCCTCTCTTGCTGACAACTTTATCTTCCAAAAGGTAGGGGAGAAAACAAGGGGAACTGCTACCTTGGATCTAATCCTTATAAACAGGGAGGAAATGGTTGAGGAGGTAAAAGTGGCTGGGACCCTAGGAGGTAGCGACCATGCTATTTTAGAATTTTGGATAACTAGAGGAGGAAGACCTGTGAAGACTCAGACGTCAAGGTTAGATTTCAGAAAGGCAGATTTTAAGGGATTCAGAAAGAGAATTGGAGGGATCCTATGGCTGGATATCCTTAAAGACAAAAATGTCCAGGAAGGATGGGAAATCTTGAAAAATGAAATTCTCAAAGCACAGTTGTTAACAATTCCGAAAAGAGGGAAGAATAGGAAGCATTTAAGGAAGCCAGGATGGATGAACACACAACTTAAGCACATGCTAAAAAGGAAGAAAAAAAGGTTTATAAAATGGAAAGAGGGAGGCATATCTAAAGAAAAATATAATGCTGTCTGCAGAACCTGCAGGGCACAAATCAGATTATCTAAAGCTGACAATGAATTGAGGCTTGCAAGAGATGTCAAAAGCAATAATAAAGGATTTTGGGGATATGTCAAAAGTAAAAGAAAATCAAAGATGCTATGGGATTTTTACAGGATGAAAATGATGAAATGGTAAGACAGGATGTTGACAAGGCAGAACTTTTAAATTCCTATTTTGCATCTGTTTTCTCTCAGAAAGGAAATGTAACATCAACTGTTCTTCACTGTCCTATTAAGGGAATAGAAGAATCCAGGATATCTATAAACAGAAAGATAGTGAGGAAACACTTAGCTAACCTAAATGAATTCAAGTCTCCAGGTCCAGATGAATTACACCCCAGAGTACTGAAGGAGATAGCAGAAGAAATTTTTGAATCCCTCTCCATAATCTTTGAAAATTCTTGGAGAACAGGAGAAGTGCCAGAAGACTGGAGAAGAGCAAATGTTGTTCCTATCTTCAAAAAGGGGAAGAAGGTGGACCCAGGCAACTATAGGCCGGTGAGTCTGACTTCTATACCAGGAAAGATCTTTGAACAAATTATTAAACAACATGTATGTCAGTACCTGGATAAGAATGAAGTGATTAAACAGAGTCAGCATGGGTTTGTAACTAATAAGTCATGTCAGACTAACTTAATTTCCTTCTATGACAGAATCACTGATTGGGTTGATCAAGTAAATGCTGTAGATATAGTATATCTTGACTTCAGCAAAGCATTTGACAAAGTATCTCATACAATCCTTATTGAAAAAATGACTAAGTATGGAATGGACAAGGCAACTGTTAGGTGGATTCATAACTGGCTTAGTGATCGGACCCAAAGAGTGGTCGTAAATGGCTGCACATCCAGTTGGAAGAATGTCTCAAGTGGGGTGCCACAGGGCTCTGTCCTGGGCCCTGTATTGTTCAACATCTTTATCAACGATTTAGATGAAGGAATTGAGGGTAAACTGATTACATTTGCTGATGACACAAAGCTAGGAGGGATAGCTAATACTAGAGAAGAGAGAGAGAGGATTCAAAAAGATATAAATAAACTGGAGAAGTGGGCAGCAACTAACAGAATGGTTTTTAACAGGGAAAAATGCAAAGTACTACATCTGGGCAATAAAAATGAAACAAGCATATACAGAATGGGAGGAATAGGCCTAAGCAACAGCACATGTGAAAAAGACTTGGGTATACTAATAGATCACAGACTGAATATGAGTCAACAGTGTCATGCAGCAGCAAAAAAAGCAAATGCAATTCTAGGATGTATTAACAGAAGCATACAGTCTAGATCACGTGAAGTCATTATTTCCCTCTACTCCTCTTTGGTCAGACCTCATCTGGAATATTGTGTCCAGTTTTGGGCACCACATTTTAAAAAAGACATCAACAAACTGGAGCAAGGTCAGAAAAGAGCAACCAGAATGGTGACCGGTCTGCAAACCCTGTCTTATGAGGAAAGGTTGCAGGATTTGGGATTGTTTAGTTTGCAAAAGAGAAGACTGAGAGGAGACTTAATAGCTGTCTACAAATATCTAAAGGGCTGTCACATTGTAGAAGGATCAACTTTATTCTCATTTGCACAATTAAAGACTAGAAGCAATGGGATGAAACTGAATGGGAGGAGACAGATTTGATATTAGAAAAAACTTTTTGACAGTTAGAGTGATCAATGAGTGGAACAAGCTGCCACGAGAAGTGGTGAGTTCTCCTTCAATGGAAGTCTTCAAACAGAGGCTGGACAGACATCTGACTGGGATGATTTAGCGAATCCTGCTTTGAGTAGGGGGTTGGACCAGATGGCCCAGGAGGTCCCTTCCAACTCTATGATTCTATGTGGAATTATATAATTAACAAAAAAGTGTGAAACAACTGAAAATATGTCTTATATTCTAGGTTCTTCAAAGTAGCCACCTTTTGCTTTGATTACTGCTTTGCACACTCTTGGCATTCTCCTGATGAGCTTCAAGAGGTAGTCACTGGAAATGGTCTTCCAACAGTCTTGAAAGAGTTCCCAGAGATGCTTAGCACTTGTTGGCCCTTTTGCCTTCACTCTGCGGTCCAACTCACCCCAAACCATCTCGATTGGGTTCAGGTCTGGTGACTGTGGAGGCCAGGTCATCTGGCGTAGCACCCCATCACTCTCCCTCTTGGCCAAATAGCCCTTACACAGCCTGGAGGTGTGTTTGAGGTCATTGTCCTGTTAAAAATAAATGATGGTCCAACTAAACGCAAACCGGATGGAATAGCATACCGCTGCAAGATGCTGTGGTAGCCATGCTGGTTCAGTATGCCTTCAATTTTGAATAAATCCCCAACAGTGTCACCAGCAAAGCACCCCCACACCATCACACCTCCTCCATGCTTCACGATGGGAACCAGGCATGTAGAGTCCATCCGTTCACCTTTTCTGCGTCGCACAAAGACACGGAGGTTGGAACCAAAGATCTTAAATTTGGACTTGTTAGACCAAAGCACAGATTTCCACTGGTGTAATGTCTATTCCTTGTGTTCTTCAGCCCAAACAAGTCTCTTCTGCTTGTTGCCTGTCCTTAGCAGTGGTTTCCTAGCAGCTATTTTACCATGAAGGCCTGCTGCACAAAGTCTCTTAACCGTGTGTGCACTGATCCTGTGTGTATCCTGCCAGCACTGATACCGTGTGTGCACTGATACTGTGTGTATCCTGTTGGCACAGATACCATGCGTGTACTGATTCCAGGGGTGGACATGCTGCATGTGCAGCCGATGCGGTTGCACCAGGGCCCGGAGGTGAAGGGGGGGCCCTGCAGGGCGGCTAACACTGAGGGCAATCTGGCCTGTTTATCGGGCCCCTGGCCAGATTGCCCTCATGCGTGGCAGGCAGGGAGTGATCCCTGCAGCTCCACTGCCTACATGGCAGCAGAGCGGAGCTGCAGGGATCTGTTCCGTTTCCTGTCTGACACAGCAGCGCGGCTGGATGACATCAGCATTCAGTACGTGTTTGTGTCAGACTTAAAGCTGCCAGAGACGAAGATGCTGCGGCTGCGAGGAAACATGCGGAGAGGTAAGTGGTTGTGTGTGGCTTCGGGGGAAAGTGCAGAGAGGTGCTGTGTGTGTGTGTGTGTGTAGGTGATGGAGAGGACAATGATGGTGGTGAAAAGGGCAATGATGGAGGTGGTGGGGGAGGAGTCAATGATGGAGGTGGTAGAATGGGCAATGGTGGTGGTGGGGAACAAAGCAATGATGGAGGTGGTGGGGGAGAAGATAATGATGAAGATGGTGGAGAGGGCAATGATGGAGGTGGGGGAGAGGACAGTGATGGGATGCAGGGGGAGAAGGAGGACACTGAGGGGTGTGGGGGATTGGGATGGGAGGAAGGGGGACTTATAATAGACTTCTAACAGGGGGAGGTGGAGGAGGACATTAGATATGGATGTAAAATGAATTGGGTGGTGGAGGAGGGTGCTAAGCCCCGGATAGTGTCCTCCCCATCTCACAATTCATTGTGATTTTATCAGGGACTTAAAAATTTTTGGGGACTGGAACAGGAGGTGGTAAGGTGCATAGGACCCTTTATAATGAACTGAAAGGTGGGAGAAGACGCTGTCAGGGGCTTACAATGAATGGGAGGTGGTGGCAGATGCTCAGTACATGATAATGTCTACTCCCACTTCCATATTCATGATGATGCTATTAAGGACTTATAATGAATGAGGGGATGTTAGCACGGGTGGTCAGGAGCGGGAACTCCGAGAGTGGACCCTCTGGACCGTGGCACCGAGGGACCCCGGGCGAGCTGCCAGGTGGAACCGACCCCTATACAGGGACCGTTAGGAGCAGGCCCAGGGGTTCGAGTACCACGGTAGCCGGTACCGAGAGGGGCGGCTCAGGATGGACCGGAGTAAGACTGAGACTGGAGTAGGACGGCAGGAGCACTGAAGACAGGACTGGAGTAGGACGGTAGGAACACAAGGCAGGACTGGAGTAGGATGGCAGGAACACTGAAGGCAGGACTGGAGTAGGACGGCAAGAACACTGAAGGCAGGACTGGAGTAGGACGGCAGGAACACAAGGCAGGACTGGAGTAGGACGACAGGAACACTGAAGGCAGGACTGGAGTAGGTAACCAGGAACACGGGTAGCAGGACTGAGAAGCTGCTGTGAGGAGCAGCCGAGACAGGAACTGCAGGAGCAGAGTGTGCACGATGGAGCGAGGCCAGAGTGTCAGGAAACACAACGATCAGGCGCCTCCCTCAGGGGGAAGCGGCCTGATATGGCCCCGTCTGGTCAGCCATTGGTCCAAAGGTGCTTCCGGGTCAGGGCACAGCCGGAGCATAAGAAGCAGGAAGGAGGCGCGGCCTATGGCGCATGCGCATAGCATGCAGGGAAGGCATCGGTCGCGGACCTGTCTCAGGTGACCGCCGCGGCCGTCGGGTGGAGAGAGGCTGCGGCGTGGGAGCGGAGGGCGACTGCGGCGTGGGAGCGGAGGCCGGGTGAGTATGGCAGAGCGGTGTAACAGGGGACACAGGACAGGGACTAAAGGCCCCGTTACACATAACGATGTCCCAGGGATCCCACCAACGATCCGACATGGATGGGATCGCTGGGACATAGCTGATCGCTGGTGAGCTGTCACATAGACTGCCCCTCCAGCGATCAGGACCAGCGAGCAAGCTGGTTTCCAATGTAAACAGCGGGTATCTAAGAGCCGCGCGGCTCTTAGATACCCGCTGTTTACATTGGAAACCAGCGTCGCTGATCGCTGGTCTCTCGCTGCCACACGCAGCGATGCGCGCTGGCCAGCGGGAGACCAACGATCAAAAAACGGCTCAGGATGATGGAGCGCGATCAGCGATACCAGGCAGGGGGGGCGGTCGCTGATCCATGTCACACACAGCGATTTCGCTGGCGAGATCGCTGTGGCGTGACAAAATCAGCGATCTCGCTGTGTGTGACTGGGCCTTTAGGCTTTGTGCACATGTTCAGGATCTGCAAGCGAAAATTCTGCTGCATATCCTAATGTGTTGGCAGGAAGAAAGTTTCATAACATTTTTTTCCACATTTTTCCCAGGCTTTATGTATTTTCCCCCATTAGTATGGGTGAAATAAGCTGCAAAGCTTGACATTATGCAGATTTTAATCTGCTGCAAATCTGCAAGGAAAAAATAAGCAATGTGTGCATGAGACTTCAGGGATCTCATTCACTTTTTCTGTACTGTTAAGGCCCCTTTACATTTAGCGATGCACCAGCGATCCGACCAGCGATCCCACCCGGTCAGGATCGCTGGTGCATCGCTAAATGATCGCTAGTGAGCTTTCATACAGAAAGACCTCACAGCGATGCAGCAGCGACGCAGCGAACGATACTTACCATTCACACGCAGCGATCCTGGCGTCCTCCCGCCCGCCTCCACGCGTCGCTCGTCGTCACAGCAGGAAGTCTCAGCAGGAAGCGCCCGACGAGAAATGGAGCTGGACATTCTCGCGCGATCAGCGATGGACAGCGGGGGAGCCGGTCGCTGGTAAGTATCACACATAGCGATATCACTAGCAATATCGCTATAACGTCACAAAACCAGTGACGTTTTAGCGATATTGCTTAGTGTAAAACCCCCTTAAGGCTAAGTGCACACGTTGCAGAAATTTTCTGCTCAAAAACCTGAATCCCTTCCCAGAAACCGCACCTATTTTTCCGCTTGCGTTTTTTGCGCAGTTTTGATGCGTTTTTGATGCGTTTTTTTTCCGCAGCGGTTTAAAACCGCATGGAAGAGGCCTAAAACGGTGAAAATCCGCAAAATTAATGAGCATGCTGCGTTTTTTTACCGCGATGCGTTTTTTCGCGGTAAAAAACGCATCAATGTGCACAAAAAGTGCAAAATGCATAGAAATGACTGTGCAGCTTATTTTTAGCGGTTTTATAGTGAAAACCGCTAAAAAAACGCTGTGTGTGAACACAGCCTAAAACTTTGCATATATTCCGTGTGCATGTAGCCTTACAGGTAATTGGGGAGAGTCACAGACTTAATAGTTTATATGATTAGGCCGCAGAGATTATAGGTAATGGGGGGCACAGTGATGCTTATCACTTTATATTTGTAATGGTGCGTGGTTAATAGTATATTTATGGTGGGGTATATATCTGTATTCGGGGGAGACACATGTATGTATAGAATGTATGTGACCTTGTTATTTTCAGGGCTGCAAAGATCGTAATAATAATAAATTTTATTTCTATAATGCCGACATATTCCGCAGCACTTTACATTTCAGAGGGGACTTGTACAGACGATAGCCATTACAGCATAACAATAATCACATAGATGATAACAGATCCCAAGAGGAATGAGGGCCCTGCTCGCAAGCTTACAATCTTTGAGAAAAAGGGGAGACACAAAAGGTGGGTGTTAACAATTGCCCTGATTGTTTGGACCAGCCATAATGTTACATGTGTAACAGTACAGACACAGAGGGCTATGGGATGCATAAAGCATGTGGGAACATGATGCGGGGAACCTGGTTATGGTAAAACTTTTGGCTGTGCCACACAGGGATAGTTAGGTTAATGTGTTGAGGCGGTAGGTCAGTCTGAATGAATGCGTTTTCAGGGCTCGCTTAAAATTGTGGGGATTGGGGACTAATCGTATTGACCTGGGAAGTGCATTTCAAAGAATTGGCGCAGCACGTGTATAGTCTTGGAGACGGGAGTGGGAGGTTCTGATTATTGAGGATGCTAACCTCAGGTCATCAGCAGAACGGAGGGCGCGGGTAGGGTGGTAGACTGAAACAAGGGAGGAGATGTAGGGTGGTGCTGAGCCATGGAGGGCTTTGTGGGTGTGGGGAATAAGTTTGTACTGGATTCTGGAGTGGATGGGTAGCCAGTGTAATGACTGGCACAAGGTAGAGGCATCGGTGTAACGATTGGTGAGGAATATGATCCTGGCTGCAGCATTCAAGGCAGATTGGAGAAGGGAGAGTTTGGTAAGAGGGAGACCGATTAGAAGAGAGTTACAATAGTCCAGACGAGAATGAATAAGAGAAACAGTA
Source organism: Dendrobates tinctorius (assembly GCF_039654945.1). Classification (NCBI taxonomy): domain Eukaryota; kingdom Metazoa; phylum Chordata; class Amphibia; order Anura; family Dendrobatidae; genus Dendrobates; species Dendrobates tinctorius. The sequence continues at coordinate 79,909,568 of NW_027361690.1, forward strand.
AGAGTTTTTGCGGAATCAAAAGTAAGAAAAAGTCGAATTCTAGAAATGTTTTTGAGGTGCAGATAACAGGAGCGAGCCAGTGATCGGATGTGGGGGGCGAAAGAAAGTTCGGAGTCAAGTATGACCCCAAGACAGCGGGCATGTTGCTGGGGAGTAATAGTGGAACCACGCACAGAAATGGCAATGTTGGGTATAGGTACATTAGTAGAGGGAGGAAACACAAGGAGTTCCGTCTTTGACAGGTTCAGTTTCAGATATATTGACGACATGATGTTAGACACAGCGTTTACACAATCGGTGGTGTCAGTGGCGGATTAAGTGGACCATGGGCCCGGGGCTGTTCATAAAACCTGGGCCCCAGTACCCCCCTTCCCAGGAAAACATTTTCTGTCAAAATTTTGTGGCTCTTTTCACAAAAACACTGCATATGCTGATTTTTAGGTATACAAATTGTAACATTTATTAGACCATAAAAACAAAGAAAAATTTCTTTTTTCTCACATGAAATTGTATTGTATGGTCAAACAATATAAATAACATTAAATATTCCTCAAAATCAACAGTCAAAATATATAATGTATATACTGGCCTGTATTTCTTCATACAAGGTAAACATAAGGCTACATTCACCGTACCACATGTAAGTGCAAATAAGAACATGTAAACATAATATTAAACAATAATTCAACATAATTATTTATCTATACAGATGTATATCTGTGTGGGTGGTAGCCTAACAGGAAAAGCGCAATGAGCACAGGCAACAATTTCTTAATGGACTAGAAACTCGGATTTGTTTTGACACTGAAGATCATAAACTGCTCACAGACTTTTTCGGCGAGATTTTTTGGTGCTAAAGTCGTTGATGATTTCTGAGAGGTCTAGACTCTTCAAAAGCTCTTGTTCAATGCTCATTAAAGAGAGATGATTGAGTCTGTCTTGTCCCATTTGACTCCTCAACTCGTTTTTAATTCGTTTAAGTTTTGAAAAAGATCTCTCACCTGTGCAGTTTGAAACCATCATGCATAAATACAGCTAGCTGAGCGCTGCGGTCCCCATGCGGGAATTGACAGCCGTACGGACCGCAGCACTTGGTTTGCTGCGGGTCCGTACGGAAAACCCGCCACCATTCCGCCACGTGTGGACATGGCCTAAAAAGACGTTGCACATAAGCTGTAGGCCTACGGCCAATACGCACAAAATCGCCCAACGTGAACCTGGCCATAGGGGACGTGATGTGAGGACCTGAATGGGTTACGTTACATAATGCGTGCAGTGCACTGCTCACTGGTCCGAGGCTGTTCCTAAAGTCTGGGCACCCGGCACCCCTCTTGACCAAGGCCCCCCCCTGCCCACCCCCCCATGCCCCCCACATCCACATAAAGTAGGTGAGATAAAGATGTGGTAGGCAACTAAGGGCTAAAACACGTGTGCCGGCGATCAAGGACGGAGGCCCAGATGTTATGCGGTGTACTCTTAGAGGGTAATCATCAATAGGCAGGAAATGTACATTCAGTTTAGAATATTTAATGAGCAATCAACATAGGGCTAAAATACATGTATAACAAAGAGTGTTTTTCCCCACATCCACATGAATCAGTCATGACATACCTCCGCCCCACCCTGCTGCGACTTACCCCCAAGTTCGGAGAGGTGAGGAACAGGCAGTGCTGCTGCTGCAACACTGTCCACCAGGCACCAGAGAGATCTTCTTCCTCCTGTGATACACGGCGTCGGCTGGGCTGTCAGTTGCCGGGCCCTGCTATAAAAAGCGCGCATGGCTGTTCCGCCATGCGCTAGTATAGTCATACTTGCTGCTGTGTGTATGTGGATGGATGCATGGACTGGTGAATGACTCATTGAACCCCCCTTCCTTGGATATTACGGCTGTGTGAGGGAATGAGTTATAGCCAGTAATCAGCGCCGGCGCGCCATTGCTCCACTATTGCACCTGCTAGCGTCTAATATCGCGCTTGCGTTACTGCGGTGTTACCTTGCGGCAAGTCTCACGCCGCGCTGCTGTAGCAGCTATTGTTTGCGTCTGCAGTTGCAGCGCAGTTTTTCACGAGAGTACGGTAGGTCCTGGCGGAGTGAGTGCCGTTTTTTAACTACTCCGGTGACCATGCACCGCTGAGTTTCTGTGTTCTGAACAGGCTCAGCGTTGTTATATTTTCTTTATTATTTACACATGCAGCTGCGCACGCTTTTTATAGCAAATGGGACCTTCCAAAGGCTCCAGGCCTTTGGAAGGTCCCGTTTGCTATAAAAAGCGCGCATGGCTGTTCCACCATGCGCTAGTATAGTCATACTTACTGCTGTGTGTATGTGGATGGATGCATGGACTGGTGAATGACTCATTTGAAACTCCCTTCATTGGATATTACGGCTGTGTGAGGGAATGAGTTATAGCCAGTAATCAGCGCCAGCGCCATTGCTCCACTATTGCACCTGCGCTTGCGTTACTGCGGTGTTACCTTGCGGCAAGTCTCACGCCGTGCTGCTGTAGCAGCTATTGTTTGCGTCTGCAGTTGCAGTGCAGTTTTTCACGAGAGTACGGTAGGTCCTGGCGGAGTGAGTGCCGTTTTTTAACTACTCCGGTGACCATATACCGCTCGTGCACCGCTGAGTTCCTGTGTTCTGAACAGGCTCAGCGTTGTTATATTTTCTGTGCGTTTAACCCCTTAGCGACAGAGCCAGTTTGCAGCTTAATGACCAGGCCAATTTTTACAATTCTGACCACTGTCCCTTTATGAGGTTATAACTCTGGAACGCTTTAATGAATCCCGCTGATTCTGAGAATGTTTTTTCGTGACATATTGTACTTCATTTTAGTGGTAAAATTTCTTCGATACGTCTTGTGTTTATTTATGGAAAAAACGGAAATATGGCGAAAATTTTGCAATTTTAAAACTTTAAATTTTTATGCCCTTAAATCAGAGAGATGTGTCACAAAAATTTCTTAATAAATAACATTTCCCACATGTCTACTTTACATCACCACAACCTTGGAAGCAAAAATTTTTTTTGTTAGGAAGTTATAAGGGTTAAAAGTTGACCAGAGATTTCTCATTTTTACAACAAAATTTACAGAACCATTTTTTTTATTGACCACATCATATTTAAAGTCATTTTGAGGGGTGTACATGACATAAAATACCCAAAAGTGGCACCATTCTAAAAACTAGACCACTCAAGGTGCTCAAAACCACATTCAAGAAGTTTATTAACCCTTTAAGTGCTTCACAGGAACTAAAGCAATGTGGAAGGAAAAAATTAACATTTAACTTTTTTTTGCAAAAAATTTACTTCAGAACCAATTTTTTTTATTTTAACAAGTGTTAAAAGAGAAAATCAACCACAAAATTTGTTGTACAATTTCTCCTGAATACGCCGATACCCCATATGTGGGGGTAAACCACTTTTTCAGCACACGGCAGAGCTCGCAAGGTATGGAGCACCGTTTGACTTTTTCAACGCAGAATTGGCTGGAATTGAGATCGGATGCCATGTTGCGTTCGGAGAGCCCTTAATGTGCCTAAACAGTGGAAACCTCCAACAAGTGACCCCATTTTGGAAACTAGACCCTCCAAGGAACTTATCTAGATGTGTAGTGAGTACTTTGAACCCTCAAGTGCTTCACAGAAGTTTATAACGTAGAGCCGTGAAAATAAGAAATCCATTTTTTTCCACAAAAATGATCTTTTTGCCCCCAAATTTGTATTTTTACAAGGGTAACAGGAGAAATCATACCACCACAGTTGTTGTGCGATTTGTCCTGAGTACGCCGATACCCCATATGTGGGGGGGAACCACTGTTTGGGCGCAGGGGAGAGCTCGGAAGGGAAGGAGTGCCATTTTGGAATGCGGACTTTGATGGAATGGTCTGCGGGCATCATGTTGCGTTTGCAGAGCCCCTGATGGGCCTAAACAGTGGAAACCCCCCACAAGCGACCCCATTTTGGAAATCAGACCCCCTAAGGAACTTATCTAGATGTGTGGTGAGCACTTTGAACCCCCAAGCGCTTCACAGAAGTTTATAAACGCAGAGCCATGAAAATAAAGTCTTTTATTTACACAAGTGATTTTATAGACCCAATTTTTAGACCCCCAAAGTTGGTAAATAGTGGAAACCCCTCAATTCTTGCTCCAACCCTAACCCCAACACACCCCTAACCCTAATCCCAACCCTAACCTTAATCCCATTCCTAATTCTAACCCTAATCCTAGTTCGCCCCAACCCTAGCCCAAGCCCTAACCCTAACCCTAACCCTAATGGAAAACTGAAAAAAAAAATTTCTTTATTTTGTCCTAACTAAGGGGGTGATAAACGGGGGGGTTATGTACTATTTTGTTTATTTTGATCACGATGATAGTTTATCATCGTGATCAAAATGAATGAATGGAATCTGCCAGCCGGAGCCGGTAGATTCCCGGCGGGCGCACTGCGCATGCGCCCACCATTTTCCCCGGATCAAAGATGGCGGCGCCCACCGGAGGACGTCGGCGGGACACAGGACTATTATGAATGAGTAACCGGAGGAGAAGAAAACAAAAATACAAGCTAAGTCCAGAAAACCGGAGAGGTTGGTAGCTATCGGATTGCAGACCCCTGATCCTATACACCACAACTAGCAGTAGCCGTGGGGGGTTCCTACGGTGCCCTAGACCCCTCGTCACAGCCGGAGAACTACATAAGCCTAAAGAAGGAAAGGGGAAATCTAAACTTCCCCAGAGCAGACCCCAAAGCAATAGACAGCCCCCAACATGTATTGTTGGTGAAAAACAGATGAAAACACAGACAGAAAGACAGGCTGAGCAAACGATGGGGCCCAACTAACTAGATAGGACAGGACAGAAAAGATGCTGGCTGCAATCCGCAAAAAACCCTACCAAAAATGTCCCAACCGTCTGATAGGGAAAAAGGCCCTGAAGTCGCTAGACTTCAAAATCACTATATCAGCACTCAGGTATATTCTGAAAACAGAGCAAAGAGATCAACTGATCAGAGACAAAAATGGAATTCAGCCAGTCCCAACCAGGACTGGCTGAATACAAACACTAAGGAAACCAGACAAAATCTCATGGAATAATAGCAGGGCAAAAACTTAGCTTTTAGTAGACAGGAACTAAGCTGGATGCAAAAGCTCAGAGCAGAAAGGATCAGCAGCAGCCCTGCAGGGCGTCGGCTGCCTTATATCCACTCAGAAATTCCAGATGTCCAATCACGCTCCGCCTGTTCAGATGACAGGTTCTTCCCATCCCAATCAATTTCACTACCTCTCTTCACCAGCAGAGGGAGTTCATCAGACATCAAAGGTGAAGGGGAGAATGAACTCACAACAGTACCTCCCCCTTGAGGAGGGGTCACTGAACCCTCATCCACGCCACCAGGGCGATCAGGATGGGCCCGATGATAAGCACGAACCAATCTTTCGGCATGAATATCGGATGCAGGGACCCAAGAATTAACCTCCTGGCCATAACCCTTCCATTTAACCAAATACTGGAGTCTCCGTCTAGCCAGACGAGAATCCAGTATCTTCTCAACCTCATATTCCACATTACCTTCAACCAATACAGGGTCAGGAGGTGCCACCACAGGAACTACTGGCTCAACAAACCTCTTTAACAGAGACTTATGAAACACGTTATGGATCTTGAATGTAACAGGAAGGTCGAAAAGAGACTGGATTAAGAATCTCCAAAATCTTGTAAGGTCCAATAAATCTAGGTTTAAACTTTGGAGAAGCCACCTTCATAGAGATTTTCTTTGATAACGACCAAACCATATCACCCACCTTAAACCGGGGACCAATGGTCCTATGCCGGTTGGAAAACCGCTGGGCCTTTTCCTGGGAGAGAGACAACTTATCCACCACTTGGTTCCAAATCTGGTGCATTCTCTCCACCACAGTGTCAACACCTGGGCAGGCAGAAGACTCCACCTGCCCTGAAGAGAATCGAGGATGAAACCCAAGGTTACAAAAAAAAGGTGACATCAAAGTGGCAGAACTAGCTCTATTATTTAAAGCAAATTCAGCCAAGTGCAAAAATGAAACCCAATCATCCTGATCAGCAGAAATAAAACATCTCAAATACGACTCCAAAGTCTGGTTTGTTCTCTCCGTCTGCCCATTGGTCTGAGGGTGAAACGCAGAGGAGAAGGACAACTGAATTCCCAGCTTGGAACAGAAAGTCCTCCAAAATCTAGAAACAAACTGAACTCCTCTGTCAGATACAATGTTCTCAGGAATCCCGTGCAAGCGAACCACCTGTTGCAAAAACAAGGGCACCAACTCTGAGGAAGATGGCAACTTAGGGAGTGGTACAAGATGGACCATCTTAGAGAATCTATCACAAATCACCCAAATAACAGTCATTCTCTGAGAGACAGGCATATCAGAGATAAAATCCATTGAAATATGGGTCCATGGCCTCCTGGGCTTCAGCAATGGCATCAACAACCCACTAGAGCGAGAACAAGGTTTAGACCAGGAGCAAGTCCCACAGGACTGCACAAAATTCCTGACATCACGAGACAAGGCGGGCCACCAAAAAGACCGACTCACCAAATCTCTACTACCAAAAATACCTGGATGCCCAGCCAATGCGGAGCAATGAACCTCAGACATCACTCTCTTCCTCCACTGGTCAGGAACATACAATTTTCCAATGGGACAATGCTCAGGTTTGTCCTCCTGAAACTCTTCCAGAACACGTCTCAAATCGGGCGAGATGGCAGAAAGAACTACCCCCTCACCTAAGATGGTAGCAGGCTTGGTCACAATAGGAGAATCAGCAAAGACACTCCTAGAGAGGGCGTCTGCCTTGACATTCTTAGTGCCCGGAAGAAAAGAGACCACAAAATCAAAACGTGTGAAAAACAAGGCCCACCTAGCCTGACTAGGATTCAAGCGTTTGGCCGACTCCAGGTAAATCAAATTTTTGTGGTCAGTAAGGACCACGACTTGATGTTTAGCTCCCTCCAACCAATGTCTCCACTCCTCAAATGCCCATTTCATGGCTAACAGTTTCCGATTCCCCACATCATAGTTACGTTCGGATGGGGAGAACTTTCGGGAAAAGAAAGCACAGGGATTCATTTTAGATGTTACAGGATCTTTTTGGGACAAAACAGGTTCTGCACCAGTCTCAGAAGCGTCCACCTCTACCTGAAACGGGAGTGAGACATCAGGTTGCCGCAAAACCGGAGCAGAAGTGAACCTTCGCTTCAGCTCCTGAAAAGAAGAAACAGCCTCCGGAGACCAATTTAGCACATCAGCCCCCTTCTTAGTCAAATCAGTCAATGGTTTGGCAATACCAGAAAAATTAGCTATAAATTTACGATAAAAATTAGCAAAACCCAAAAACTTCTGGAGGGCCTTCAAAGAAGTGGGCTGAACCCAATCATAAATGGCCTGTACCTTGGCCGGGTCCATTTCAATAGCTGACGGAGACAAAATAAATCCCAAAAATGAAATCCTCTGTACACCAAAAAGGCATTTCGATCCCTTGACATACAGGGAATTTTCCCTCATAATCCGGAACACAGTCCGAACCTGTTCCACATGAGATTCCCAATCCTTGGAAAAGATCAAAATATCATCCAGATAGATGATCAAAAATTTATCCACAAAGTCTCGGAAAATATCATTCATGAAGCACTGGAAGACAGAAGGGGCATTAGTGAGCCCAAAAGGCATCGCCAGGTACTCAAAATGTCCCTCCGGAGTATTAAACGCCGTCTTCCATTCATCCCCCTGCTTAATGCGAATAAGATTATATGCCCCCCTGAGGTCAAGCTTGGTAAACCAGCAAGCACCCTTAAGTCTGGAGAATAGATGAGAAATCAGGGGTAACGGATACTGATATTTAACAGTAATTTTGTTGAGGGAACGATAGTCAATACAAGGCCTTAATGAACCATCTTTCTTGGCCACAAAAAAAAACCCAGCACCTAAGGGTGAAGAGGATGGTCTAATATGACCCTTCTCCAACGACTCCTTAATATAGGATCACATAGCCTCGTGCTCGGGTACAGATAAATTGAAAAGTCGACCCTTGGGAAATTTACACCCAGGACTCAGCTCAATTGCACAGTCATAACTCCTATGAGGAGGCAAAGACGCAGACTCATTCTCACTAAATACATCATAAAAATCAGCCAAATAGTCAGGAACATCATGCGACTGGGGAGAGGTGGAGAAAATAGGAGCGTCACTAAGGGCACACCGACAACCCCAACTCACCACAGACACAGATTTCCAATCCAAAACTGGATTATGGATTTGCAACCAGGAAAACCCCAGAACGATGGTATCATGCAAATTATGCAACACCAAAAATCTGCAATTTTCTTGATGGTCTGGGGCGACCCGCATTACCACCTGGGTCCAAAACTGAGTTTTATTCTTTGCCAAAGGAGTAGCATCAATACCCCTCAAAGGGATAAGGCCTCTTTCACACATCCGGTTTTCAGCATCAGGCGCGATGCGGCGAAAAGTGTAAAAACCGGATCCGGCGCCGGTTGCCACCGGATCCGGTTTTTCCCCCATTCAGTTTCATTATTGCCGCATCGCGCCGAATACCTATGTGGCGTATCCGGTTTTTGCCTGATCCGGCAAAAACAGCCTGTCCGGCGTCTGGAAAAAACGTTCCATGTAACGTTTTTTTGCAGCGCCGGACCGGCTTTTTCCACAGCGCATGCCCGGACTCTGTGGATGTTAACCCCACAAGTGCTTGGCGAGAGAGAGAGAGATCTCTCTCTGTCACCCGGACACTTGTGAGAGATCTCTCTCGCCCGGCACTTGTGGGGTTAACACTCACAGTGTCTGGGTGAGAGAGAGATCTCTCTGTGGGGTTAACCCCACAAGTGCCCGGCAAGAGAGAGATTCTCTTGCCTGGACACTAAGTGTTAACCCCCCATGTCTCTCTCTCTCCACCCCCCTCCCCTCCCCATCCTCTCCTCCCCTCACCTCCCTTTCAGCAGCTGTCTCATTGGCTGCCTCTGTCTACCTCGTCCTGCGGCTCCTTTAATAATGTCCGAGCCGTATCGTCTCGCCGCACACACATCCGGTGTCACGGCTGCAGGCCGGATCCGGCTGCCCGGCTTTTCGCCGCACGCCGCCGGACCCCACACACCGGATGTGTGAAAGTAGCCTAAGCGTCCGCAGAGGTGTCATAGGAAACCCACAACGTTTAGCAAAATCCAAGTCCATCAGGTTCAGAGCTGCTCCCGAATCCACAAAAGCCTTAGCGGAAAATGTGGACAGGGAGCAGATCAGAGTAATTGCCAGAAGAAACTTAGGTTGAACACCACCCACAGAAAATGTGTGTGCAAAACGTTTCTCTCGTTTAGGGCAGACAGAAATAATATGAGAGGCATCTCCACAGAAAAAACACAGCTTATTACGCCTTCTGAACTCCTGACATTGCGCCCTAGACAAAACTCTATCACATTGCATAGGTTCAGACATTTGTTCAACAGATGGCAACACCTCTTGTGCAGTTTTGCGTTCACTCAAACGCCGATCAACCTGAATGGCTAATGACATAGAATCGTCAAGACCAGAGGGAACAGGAAATCCCACCATAGTATCTGACAAACCCTTCCGAAAGAGAGCTGCCAAGGCACCATCATTCCAGGTAGAAAGGACCGCCCACTTTCGGAATTTTTGACAGTACAACTCTGCAGAATCCTGACCCTGGCCCAATGCCAACAGGGCCTTTTCAGCCTGATCAATAGCATTAGGTTCATCATACAACAACCCCAAGGCCTGAAAAAATGCGTTCACATCAGTCAGAATAGGATCAGCAGGTTTCAAAGAAAGCGCCCAATCCTAGGGATCGCCGCGCAACAAAGAGATGACAATTTTAACCTGCTGCCCGGAGCTCCCTGATGAGTTAGGCTTCAAGGCAAAAAATAATTTACAATTATTCTTAAAATTCAGAAATTTAGACCGATCCCCAAAAAACACATCAGGAGTTGGGATCTTTGGTTCAGCAGCATGTAAATGAGCAAGATAGGCAGAAATTCCCCGCACTTCAGCAGTAAGCTGCTCCACATGATCAGACAATTGCTTAATCTCCATTGAGAAAAAATTCCCCCTACTGCCTCAGAGAAATAGAGGAAAAAATACACCAAAAAAAAAAAATTCTGAACCCTTTTTTTTTTTTTTTTTTTTTTACAATTCTTTCCTGCTATTGAGCACCCTAGAATCTGCGGTATGGCTGGTGATTCTGTTATGAATGAGTAACCGGAGGAGGAGAAAACAAAAATACAAGCTAAGTCCAGAAAACCGGAGAGGTTGGTAGCTATCGGATTGCAGACCCCTAGATCCTATACACCACAACTAACAGTAGCCGTGGGGGGTTCCTACGGTGCCCTAGACCCCTCGTCACAGCCGGAGAACTACATAAGCCTAAAGAAGAAAAGGGGAAATCTAAACTGCCCCAGAGCAGACCCCAAAGCAATAGACAGCCCCCAACATGTATTGTCGGTGAAGAACAGATGAAAACACAAACACAGACAGAAAGACAGGCTGAGCAAACGATGGGGCCCAACTAACTAGATAGGACAAGACAGAAAAGATGCTGGCTGCAATCCGCAAAAAACCCTACCAAAAATGTCCCAACCGTTTGATAGGGAAAAAGGCCCTGAAGTCGCTAGACTTCAAAATCACTATATCAGCACTCAGGTATATTCTGAAAACAGAGCAAAGAGATCAACTGATCAGAGACAAAAATGGAATTCAGCCAGTCCCAACCAGGACTGGCTGAATACAAACACTAAGGAAACCAGACAAAATCTCATGGAATAATACCAGGGCAAAAACTTAGCTTTTAGTAGACAGGAACTAAGATGGATGCAAGAGCTCAGAGCAGAATGGATCACCAGCAGCCCTGCAGGGCGTCGGCTGCCTTATATCCACTCAGAAATTCCAGATGTCCAATCATACACCGCCTGTTCAGATGACAGGTTCTTCCCATCCCAATCAATTTCACTACCTCTCTTCACCAGCAGAGGGAGTTCATCAGACATCAAAGGTGAAGGGGAGGATGAACTCACAACACAGGACTACCGGGAGGGGACAGAGGACCACGGAGAGGTACCGGGGGGGGGATCGGGGACCCTCTTTCTCTCTCCTCTGATGTGCGATCACATCAGAGGAAAGAGAAATTAAATGTAAAATCGCAGCTTTTTTTTTTTTTGCGGTCGCCGTTATAGGGTTAATAACGGCGATCGCAAAAGCGGGGTCGGCAAAAAGCGACCAATTCATGTTCACTGGGGTCTCGGATACCACCGGCAGCCGAGACCCCGGAGAAAATTCGACACTGGGGGGCGCTATGCACTTTCTCCACAGCGCCGTGAATTAACGGTGCTGTGGTTTAAGTACCCTTAATTACCGCCGTTAAAAGGCGTATCGGCGGTCGTTAAGGGGTATGATTGATACTGCACAATCCCTGCCACTACTACCGCTGCTGTGCTAATATACAACACTGCCATGATTGCTGTACTTTTACCACTACAATACATAATACCACCGCTGCTGTGCTGCTATACATACTGCCATGATTGCTGTACTTCTACCACTACAATTCATACTAGGTATGGAGAGGAAGGTGGAGAGTCTCAATACTGAAATCCAAATTCAGAGAGGTGGCAGTGATGGAGCCGGTGGGCGCCTCTCCCGTTGGTGAACACAGCACTGGATAAGTTATAAAGTGGATTCATAGATGGCATTCCATCCAGATAAAATTCAAACCAATTTTAGTCCATGATTCAAAAGAAAATCCGCATAAAAACACCCTGATGCGTTTCTGGTGCACCCTCTGGCTCCATCACTGCCAGCTCTCTGAATTTGAATTTCAGCGTTGGGACTCCCCACCTTCCTTTCCATACCTCTTCCTGTGAATCAGTGAGCTCCGCTTTTCCTCCAGATAATTCATTCTGTGTTATCATCGTTAAATATAGAGGTTGCTTGTTTCTCACAGTGTGATGTCACAGTGCTGATCGGCCACACTATCTGCATACCAATTTATGACTTCTACTTCTTTTGGTCTGGTGCTTATTTTCTTATTTTATTACTATGGGATTCTGATGTGCCAACCTTGCTCAGGTGTTTGATGATCCCAGTGCTGACTCCAATGGTTCCTCGGAACTCAAGGAGTTACTCAAGCAGCTGAATAATTATCCACCCAGGAGCAGCGCACATGGTTGGACCATAATACTTTGAAGAAACAGATGATTCCACGTGTTCTGCTGATCAAAAAAAACTGCCACATATACCTTCTCTGATGATTTCTCTGATAAATGGAATAGTATTTTATCTTATTGTTCAATCAAGTGACTGTGAATGGAACTTGTGTCCTTTGAGGAAATCAGACTTGAAGAAGGATATGGACAAGGTCAATGCCAGTTTGAACAAATTCAGTGCCACTCCGGACCTTGAAAACCTATGCAAAAAAATGATTAAGCATTTGAAAGCACTGGACAATATTATTAAAACTAAAAAAATCTATATTCAATCGAGATACTGTGGACTACAATCTGAACCAGATATGTTGTTGGAAGACTACCGCCCATGATAATTCCTCTGTCAGACCCATTCTTAAGTCTAATAACTATAAGAAACGTATGGACAAATACTGTTATGAATCTGTTTCTTTTTCTTCTTCTGATTGCAATGGTGCTTACCATGATATGGACACTTCATACCACAGCTCGGATACTAGACATGGCCGAATTCAGCCGCAGCCAAAAAACGCAGGATGGGAAGGAGGGGTGGCCGAAGATCAAACCGAAGAAGAATGGAGACACTATCCACCAGGAACAGAGAGTGGAGACGCTTTTACTAAAGGACGATTCCTCTAGTGTCATCGTGCTAACTCCTACTATATTGTCTTCAACTTAAATCAAGGTCTTAAAAAAGGGCCTTAGTTTTGTCCCAACAAAAAACTGATTTATTTTAGACACTCAGCTGTCAACAGGTTTACTAGACTTTTGACTGTTAAAAGACATTTCTTCACTGAGGATTCATCCCGTAACAATACTTGTGTGCCTTTTTTTTCTGCAGAGGGCACTTCTACTTTCTCTCTGAAACAACACAATGCTGTTCTTACCTTAAGATCATTACAAGACATTGCTCCTAAGGATGTTACTGTTATGCCTAATAATTCTACCTAGTACCCGTCGTGATATTCAAGCCAACCCCAATCTTATTATTAGGGTGTGTGCACACGTTGCAGATTCTACTGCGGATCCGCATCGGATTTGGCCCTGCGGATCCGCAGCAGATTCTCTTGCAGTGTACAGTACTATTAGTTTCAATGTAAACTAAAAAACGCTGTGCACATGCTGCGGAAAAATCTGCACTGATTTGCTGCGTATTTGAATCTGCAGCATGTCAATTCTTTGTGCGGAATCTGCAGCGTTTTTCACCTGCTCCATTATAGAATTCTGCAGGTTTAAAAACGCAGGGGAAACCCGCACAAAATCTGCAGAAAATCCACAGTAAATCTGCACTAAATCCGCAGGTAAAACACAGGTCATTTTACCTGCGTATTTAGCAAAATCCACAGCAGAATCCGCAAAGTGTGCACATAACCTCAGACAGTCGGACAAGGGAGGTTGCATCACAGTACTTGATACATCTCCATTAAACTGGTTGAAGACATTCTTACTGATATCTCCTCATACACTCTTTTCCACTCAGACCCCCACTGACACCTTTAAATACACCTTGTCGCATGTGTTTGGGAGTTATTGATAATAAGCTACATAGATGACTGTTAGTAGATCACCCCATTATGCCTATATTCCATGGGCTACCCATAAAGGGGGTATTTCCTCCTCCTCTTCGTCCGATCATTTCAGGGATGGGGTCCCTTAATGAAAATCTGAGCCAATGGGTCGATGATCATTTACAACCATTGGTTGCCAGTACTCCTGGATACCTCAAAAATACTACCTCTGACCTTGGGGTATTTGACAAATTTCCATGGAATGATGACTATTAGTTCACAATACTTGATGTTGTGAACCCTATTCTACCATTCCTTATCATCTTGCTGTCACAGCCATTCAGCATCCTCTCACCTCACTGTAGTCAGTATTCCGCTAATCTCAAGAAATTTATCATTCTGGCACTTCAGTATTTACTCCACCATAATTTTTTCTTGTTCAATTCTAAGTTTTACCTACAATTGTTAGGTGCCCCTATGGGTTCGAGGTTCTCGCTTTCCATTGCAATGCTTTTTTTCTACCAACAATCCATTTTTCAATGACATATTATGGTTTGTGAAGTAGGAGGATGACCTGTTATTGATTTGGCAGGGTGATCCTTCACTGGTGGATAAATTCTCTCTAAATGTTAACTCCAACAACCATAATCTTAGACTGACGGTCAATTGTTCCTCCAAGGGGACATCTTTCCTTGAAATATGGTTACACACACAGCAGATACTATTTTGTTTTGGGAACAGGTCTCTGGAAATACTGTTTTGCACCATTCCAGCTTTCATCCACACACACACACCATTAGTGTCATATCGCTTGGAGAATTTGACCTGGCCAAACAGATTTGTTCCACTCCTGCATCCTTTAATGAAGTACGATTATCCACAAACGACTATTTAATAGAGGTTACAATACTTATGAAATCACAAGAGCATTTAACACTGTTGCAAATAGACTGAGACATCCCTTGTGAGCAATTCTACCAGCTTCCTATGTGAACAGTGCCGCTTTCAAATTAACTTTTTCCACTCCCTATAGTGCACAGTTCTACCAAATCAGTAATATTATCGGCAAATAACTGTTACTAGCCAAGATGATACCCTGCGTACTGTCACCAAGCAGGGTTGCTGATGTGTTCCACCTGTCTATCCACCAAGGGTATTCACAAATGTGGGGGAAACAGGAGCAAGATTTGCCAATATGCCCTTAATAAAACAAAAAATTATTTCTATTTCATCTACAATTAACCACACTATTACATCTTTTATCAACTGTGACACTAATCATGTAGTGTATTGCGTTAGATGTTTGTATTGCCAAGTCAGCTATATTGGCTGTACCATCCGCAAGCTCAAAAAAAGAATTGTGGAACACAGCCAATATTTCTTGCAGTAACTGCGCCTATTCTGGAGCGACAAAACACTTTGTACTCAAAGGTGGTCTTTTACACTTTGTGTTTTTTGGACTGGAAAGGGTGGATCATCCGATCAGAGTAGGGGACTGGAAAAGAGTTTTAATGTTGAGGGAGGCTTATTGGATCCTGAGTTTGAATACAGAATCCCTTAATGGGATGAATTTTAAGAACAATTTGTTCTACATATCTTAATGGCATGCTGCATTTGGGGCTTTTCGTCACTCTGTTTTTCACTTGTTGTATGGGATATGTAATCAGCCGTTGTTCTGTGATTGGATCATTTTTCCTATATACGTTTTTTTGTATTTCCTTTCTGACATCCTATGACTAAGGGTGCACACTGCACCAGAAACGCGTCAGCTTGTTTTTATGTGGTAGTCCTTTTAAATTATGGACTAAATAAATTTGTTTGAATTTTATCTGGACGGAGTGCCGTTTATGAATTCCCTTTATACCTTACAATACATACTACTACCGCTGCTGTGCTGTTATACATATTGCCTTGATTGCTGTACTTCTACCACTACAATACATATTACTGCTGTGCTGCTATACATACTGCCATGATTGCTGTACTTCTACCACTACAATACATACTACTGCTGTGCTGCTATACATACTGCCATGATTGCTGTACTTCTACCACTACAATACATACTACTACTGTGCTGCTATACATGCTGCCATGATTGCTCTACTTCTACCACTACAATACATACTACTGCTGTGCTGCTATACATACTGCCATGATTGCTGTACTTCTACCACTACAATACATACTACTACTGTGCTGCTATACATGCTGCCATGATTGCTGTACTTCTACCACTACAATACATACTACTGCTGTGCTGCTATACATACTGCCATGATTGCTGTACTTCTACCACTACAATACATACTACTGCTGTGCTGCTATACATACTGCCATGATTGCTGTACTTTTATCACTATTATACCTACTACTACCGCTGCTGTGCTGCTATGCATACTGTGTAACGAATCGAAGTGGAGGCACAGGTGGTGAAGTTCACATTCATTGTTAATTGCGATATTTGTGGGACCTCGTGACCATGTTTTGGGGGGCTCCAAAGGGGGCATGACCAAGTGAGCCCCAGACGCCCTTAGCAAGTCCCCTCAAACAGGGTCAGAATGGAGTGTCTGGAGAACACCGGTGCTGCCTCCAGTTAGACCCCAGACATGTGACAGCTGTCCCAGTGGTCTGATTTCGGGCAGCGCGGACGAAATCCACATGTCAGGAACACCGCACTGTACTTGCTCACTGAGCCAGTGCACGTGTCCTGAGTGTCAGGATCCTGTCAGCGCCGGCATGCAGCCTCCGCTGAGCAGGGACTCACCCGCACTGTAGGGGTACCGGGGTCAGGTACAGCCAGAAAGTACCGATGCACAGGACCTGTGGATGCTGAAGTTTAGCAAGCAGACACGGGACCTACGGTCATGTGACTGCAAGGGGGCGGGGCTTAGCGTCCTGCTTAGTGAGATGGAAAGACACTATACAGACTTACTCAGAGTCAGGCAAAACGGGGTTCATACACAGAGATAGCCGTAATGTACCAAGGATGAGACAGAGCGGAAAGTCAAGGCCAAGCAGCAGTCAAAACCAAACAGACATAGAAGGTACCCAGCAGAATCCAAAGCAATATCCAGAGAACAGACCGAGTCATACACAGATTATCAAGCAACCAGAACACAGCACTAACACACTCAGGGGTCACCACACTCTGCCAAGGGCAAGAGTATAACTGACAGGGATGGGAGCGTCCTGAGGCTATAAGAAGCCTCTCCCAGAACCAGGGAGAGGCCACAATCATAGCCCCAGGTGTGCAGGTAAGCCTGCACCGGGATCACAACCTTTAACCCCAGAAATGCTAGTCATCAGCACTGGTTCCAGACATTAACCCCACGTGTGCGAGTCAAACCCGCAATGAGATCATGACAATACCCCCCTCTCAACGGGGGGCCTCTGGACCCCCAGGCTTGCCCGGGTACTTAGCATGGAAAGCCCGCACCAGGCGATCAGCATGCATCAAGCGAGCCGGTACCCAGGACCTGTATTCCGGTCCATACCCCTTCCAATGAACCAGGTACTGTAACGACCGCCGTACCAACCTGGAATCTACGATATGACCAACCTCGTACTCCACCTGCCCCTGGACCAAAACAGGAGAAGCAGCAGACTTGGAGTCTCCCCGGACTGCTTCAAAAGGTTTCAGTAGAGATTTGTGGAAGACGTTAGGAATCTTGAAAGAGGGTGGAAGGCACAGCCTATACGCCACTGGATTGATTTTTTCCACAATCTTGTATGGGCCAATGAATTTGGGCTGAAGGAACCTTCAACTTAATGTTTCGAGTGGAGAGCCAAACCTTGTCTCCAACCTGAAACGTGGGCCCTGGTGTTCGTTTCCTGTCCACGAAAAACTTATACCTGCCCTGAGACCTAGATATACTCCGCTGAACTTCTGCCCATGTATTCTGTAATCGCTGAACAGAGCCCTCAGCCCCGGGACACCCCGAGTCCAGACGAGAAAACTCACCAAAATGAGGACTGAACCCATAATTGATCAAAAAAGGAGTCATACCCGTGGATTGACTCACCCGACTATTGAAGGCAAATTCAGCCAACGGCAGTGCATCGCACCAGTCATTCTGTCTAGCAGAGGTTAGACACCTGAGGATCTGTTCCAGGGACTGGTTAGTGCGCTCCGTCTGACCATTGCTCTCAGGATGGTATGCAGACGAAAAGGACAGAGACATCCCTAATTTTTTGCAGAAAGCACGCCAAAACTTAGCCACAAACTGCACACCACGATCAGACACCACATTCAGGGGTACCCCATGCAACCGCATCACATGCTGCACAAACAACCTGGACAACGTCTCAGCTGACGGTAGTGCGGACAAGGGTACAAAATGAGCCTGCTTAGAAAACCTGTCCACCACTACCCATACCACTGTATTACCCTTAGATGGAGGGAGATTGGTAACAAAATCCATGGATAAGTGAGTCCATGGTCTTTCGGGCACTGCCAAGGGCATCAGCTCCCCTGCCGGCCGGCTATGAGAGCTTTTAGAACGAGCGCAGACCCCACAACCAGCAATTAATTTTTTTATGTCCGAACCAAGGGTGGGCCACCAAAAGATCCTAGCCACCGCCAGACGTGTGGCTGAAATACCAGGGTGAGCACTCAGCTTGGATTCATGGAACTCCTGCAAGAGTTTCAGGCGAAGTTGCTCTGGGACAAACAACTTCCCCTCCGGCTTGGCCGCCGGGGCCCGCGACTGGGCCCCCTGAATCTCCCGTTCCAATTCAGGTGAGACCTCTGCTATCACAACCCCAGGGTGAAGAATGGAGGACGGTGGCTCAGGGGGCGACACCGGCTGAAAACTGCGCGATAAGGCGTCAGCCTTGACATTCTTAGACCCTGGATGAAATGTAATCGTAAACTGAAAACGGGGAAAAAAAAGTGACCAACGGGCCTGTCTGGGCGTTTGTCTTTTAGCAGACTCAATGTATGACAAATTTTTGTGATCCGTGATCACCGTAACCGGGTGACTGGCCCCCTCCAAAAAGTGCCTCCATTCTTCAAACGCCAATTTGACCGCAAGAAGCTCTCTATTGCCTACGTCGTAATTTTTTTCCGCAGCAGAGAACTTCTTGGAAAAAAAAGCATATGGCCTGAGGTTGGTTAGAGTGGCAGGCCCTGGGGACAACACCGCCCCCACCCCCACCTCAGAGGCGTCCACTTCCACGACGAATGGTTTGGACGGATCTGACTGTACTAACACAGGAGCAGACATAAAGCTTCTTTTCAGGGTCGCAAAGGCCTCTTTTGCGAGCGAGGACCAGTTTCTCACATCCGCACCTTTACAAGTAAGATCTGTGAGTGGTTTGACCACCTGTGAAAACCCCCGAATAAATTTGTGGTAATAATTGGCGAACCCCAAGAAGCGCTGAAGACCCTTAAGGTCTCGGGGTTGCACCCAATCCGCAATGGCCTGCACCTTCTTGGGGTCCATGCGAAAACCCTCACAGGACACTATCCCAAAAAAGACAATTCTTGAACAAAAAAACACATTTCTCCAATTTGGCATACAGATGATTTTCCCTCAGTCTTTGGAGAACGGTTCGTACATGATTCAGATGAGATTGACTGTCGTGTGAGTATATCAGAATATCGTCTAAATAAATGACAAAAAAACGACCAATGAGATCCGAGAATACCACGTTGATGAAATTCTGAAATATGACTGGGGCATTGGTAAGACCATACGGCATGACTAAATTTTCAAACAGTCCCTCGGTCGTGAGGAACGCGGTTTTCCATTCATCCCCCTCCCGGACCCTTATCAAATTATATGCCCCCCAAAGATCCAGTTTGGAGAACCGTTTTGCCCCTGAAAGTTGGTTACACAAATCGGGAATCAATGGAAGGGGGTACGTATTTCGTACAGTAATCTTGTTCAGCTCACGAAAATCGAGGCAGGGACGTAAACCACCATCTTTTTTCTTAGCAAAAAAACCCTGCCACCACAGGTGAGACTGAGGGACGTATGTGTCCTTTGCGAAGACTCTCAGCAATGTAATCTTTCATGACCAAGTGCTCAGGGCCAGATAATTTAAACAGACGGGCTTTAGGCAATTTAGCCCCCGGGACTAACTCGATAGCGCAGTCAAAGGGTCTATGTGGCGGCAACATCTCAGCCTCGCTTTCAGTGAACACATCTTTGAATTCTTTCAGGTACTCCGGAATACCTTCCAGCTCGGCAGATGACACAGATACAGATTTAACAAGTTCAACCAATAGTGCAGACTTATCACATAACATCGAATCATTAAACCCCCACTGAACAATCTCCCCCGTTTTCCAGTTGGGTTATGGCGTTGTAACCAGGGCATGCCCAACACCGATCCTGCTGGTAGATTGTCCAGAACCAAACAACTTAATTTTTCCACATGGGTAGCACCCACTTTGAGTGAAAACAAGTCAGACATAAAGAGAATTCCCTCTTTAGTGAGGGGGGAGGAGTCAATGGCCACCACTTTGATCGGAACCTTAAGTCTAACTGTCCCTATCTTACAGCGTGTGACCAATTGGGAGTCAATGAGATTGATGGATGATCCGCAGTCCACGAAAGCTGTAGAGGGAAAACAGCAATCGTCCACTAACCGTTCCACATGAAGCAGCACCTTAGAAAACGAGGAAAAGGGTACCTGAGGGTCTGAGTAGTCTCCCCGCTGACTACCCAGACCTAGTCGTTTCCCGTCGACCAGGTTAAGGATGGACAATCAGGACACTCCCTTTTCCAATGTCCCGTTTTACCACAGTAGAAGCATAACTGCTTTTCTCTCCGGTGTTGTCTCTCCTTTTCCTTCAGGGACAGAGCCCCTACGTCCATGGGTACAGAAACAGTCTCTTTTCCACTAGGGATCAATGGAGTCTCCGCCTGCATCACCCCCCTGGCCCGCAGCCTGCGGTCCATCCGGACGGCCTGGGTCGTGGCGTTCTCGAGAGAGTTAGGTGGGGGATGTAATGCCAAGGCATCCTGTAACCACTCGGACAAGCCTCTGCGAAAGAGTCCTCGGAGTGCGTCGTCGTCCCAAGAGACCTCTGCGGCCCAGTGGCGGAATTCTGTGCAAAACCACTCAGCCGAGTGTTTCCCCTGACAGACACTCCTCACCATGTCCTCTGCCAATCGCACTCGGTCTGGCTCATCATATATGTGCCCGAGGGCCTCAAAAAACGCATTCACAGACACTCTCAGGGACAGTGGGAGGAAGGGAGAAAGCTTTCGTCCCCAGAGGAACGTGGCCTCAAACTAAAGAAGAGTTTGAACCCCTCCATGGAGACCCTGAACTCCTTTTTGTTCCCAGAAAATAAATCAGGCAGTTTAACAGGTGGTTCTGGGGACACCAAAACAACATCACTCGCCCCAGCCCCCAGAGACCCAGCAGCTAAAGCCCCCCACACTGTCTCAGAAACCTGCTGCTGAGAACGAGCCAGAGCTTGCTGCTCCAGAGATAAACCCTGAAACATCTGACTCAGATTTTTCATTTGCTCAGCAAGAGATTCTATGGGATCCATATTTCTCAGCAGTGAAAGAAAAAAAAAAACCCCAAAACTTAACAGTCAGTTATAATGTCAGGATCCTTTCAGCGCCGGCGTGCAGCCTCTGCTGAGCAGGGACTCACCCGCACTGTAGGGGGGCCCGGGGTCAGGTACAACCAGAAAGTACAGATACACAGGACCTGTGGACGCTGAAGTTTAGCAAGCAGTCACAGGACCTATGGTCATGTGACTGCAAGGGGGCGGGGCTTAGCATCTGCTTTCAGAGATGGCAGGACACTATACAGAAATACTCAGAGTCAGGCAAAACAGAGGTCACACAAAGATATCAGTAAAGTACCAGGGATGAGATAGGACCCTATATTGCGCTTGTGTCTCCCTCTTCTCTCACAATACTAGCTGTCCCAGTGGGACAGATGGATAAACAAGTTTAACAGGTATGATGGAGCTGACCAGCGGGTGCCGGGTACACGGGTATACACTGGCGTTGTCCAGATGTTCGGATGGCAGAATATCGGAACGATGGAACTGGCGTAGACGTTATGGACGTCGTACTGGACAGCCAGGTATCAGGTATCACACAGTCTGCGGAGACAAACAGTGTAAGCGGAGTACTTGGCAGAACACTGCAGAAGCACAGGCACAACAACAGCGGAAGCTAGCAACAGAAGATACTTGTTGCTCCGACGTCCTCCCTATGGCGGAGGGTCCAGAAATAGTAATCAGTACCACACCATTTTTCAGGCATTTTTGAAAATGCGCGCTGTCTCTTTAAAAGACCGGGAACCCGTGCGCGCAACCTAAGCACTCACCCCGGGGACCTGCTGATAGCGTGCCAGGAACCAGAGGGGAGGGAAGGAGTAGAGGCTGCGGCAAGACAGCGTGAGGCCTGCACAGAGCGGGAGTCCTGACGGGGACCCCGTGGAGGTATGAGAACAGGGTCAGGACCGAGCGTAACAGTATCCCCCTCTTTACACCCCCTCTTTTTCAAGCCTGCGTAGAATTTCTTTAGTAGGAGGGGGACCTGAATGTTCTCTTTAGGCTCCCATGAACTCTCCTCAGGACTAAAGCCCCTCCAGTCCACCAGATAATAGGTCTTACCCTTTACCTTCTTAGTGCCCAAGATAAGTTCTACCTCAAAGACTTCATCCTCATTGATGGGGTCAGGAGTAGTACCCGGGTCTAAAAAAGTAACTCAAAACCACTGGTTTGAGGAGAAAAACATGGAAAGAGTTAGGCACACGTAAAGAAGCAGGTAATTTCAATTTGTACGAAACCGCATTGATTTGCTTCCGGACTTCAAAGGGTCCAATGTTATGAGTTCATTTTCTCCTTCACCTTTGATGTCCGATGAACTCCCTCTGCTGGTGAAAGGAGGTAGTGAAATTGATTTGGATGGGAAAAACCTGTCATCTGAACAGGTGGAGTGTGATTGGACATCCGGAATCTCTGAGTGGATATAAGGCCGCCGACGCCCTGCTGGGTTGCTGGTGATCCTCTGCTCTGAGCTCTGGCCTCCAGTTTAGTCCTGTCTACTAAAGCTAAGTTTTTGCTCTGCTATTCCATGAGATTTTGTCTGGTTTACTTAGTGTTTGTGTTCAGCCAGGCTGAATTCCATTTTTTGTCTCTGATCAGTTGATCTCTTTGCTCTGTTTTCAGAATATACCTGAGTGCTGATATAGTGATTTTGAAGTCTAGTGACTTCAGGGCCTTTTCTATCAGACGTGTTGGACATTATTTTTGGCAGGGTTTTTGCATGATTGCAGACAGTTGCTTTTCTTTCCTGTCCTATCTAGTTAGTGAGGGCCCCATCGTTTGCTCAGCCTGTCTTTCTGTCTGTGTTTGTGTTTTCATCTGTTTTCACCGTCAATACATGTTGGGGGCTGTCTATTGCTTTGGGGTCTGCTCTGGGGCAGTTTAGATTTCCCCTTTCTTTCTTTAGGTTTATTTAGTTCTCCGGCTGTGATCGAGGTGTCTAGGACCACCGTAGGAACACCCCAAGGCTACTGTTAGTTGTTGTGAATAGGATCAGGGGTCTGCAATCCGCTAGCTAACAACCTCTCCGGTTTTCTGGACTTAGCTTGTATTTTTGTTTTTTCCTCCTCCGGTGACTCATTCATAACAGTCCAATGAAGCGAGGATCCAGTTTGTAGGAGGGCATCTTTAGGTGGATATAGTTGGAGGACAGCCACACCTTATCTTCAGGTCAAAAAGTAGGAGCATCCAGGCGTCTTTTGTCCGCATGCCTCTTCATACGTCGTGAGGCTTTCTCCAAGGTGACTTTGGTGTCGCTCCACACTTTCGAGAATTCCTCCGCAATGGTATCAGCTGCAGGAACTCCAGAAGCTTCAGATATAGGGAGCGGGATTCCGGGTTGAAGTCCAAACACAACCTGGAAGGGCAATTTTCCTGAGGATTCGCTTACTTGGTTATTGTACGAGAATTCTGCCCAAGGCAGCAACTTGACCCATTCATTATGATGCACGTTGACGAAGTCGCGCAGCAATCCGGACAAGATTTGATTGGTCCTCTCCATTTGACCATTGAATTGAGGGTGGTATGCAGAAGAAAAGTCCAGTTCTATCATAACTAACTAGATTACAGACCGCTATCCAGAACCTTGAGGTGAACTGGACACCCCTGTCGGACACTGGAGAGGAAACCCATGTAGACGGAAGATGTGTTGTATGAAGTAATCAGCCAGCTCCAGGGCAAATGGGAGACTGGGTAGCGGAACCAAGTGAACTATCTTCGAAAATCGATCAACCACAACTCAGACAACGGAGCAGCCGGAAGAGATGGGAAGATCAGTAATGAAATTCATTGCGATGTGCTGCCAGGGAGCAGAAGGAAACGGACAAGGCAGAAGCTGCCTGGCTGGCAAACGTTTTGCAGTCTTGTTACAGGCACACGAAGGAGAGGCTGCGACATACTCTTGGATATCCTTGCCCATGGTGGGCCACCAATAGTAACGGGAGATGAGTTACAGGGTCTTTTTCTGACCAACCAACTTGGAAGAGTGACCTGTTGTGAGTTCATTTTCCCCTTCACTACTGAGGCCCGAGGAACTCCCTCTTCTGGTGAAGAAAGGTAGTGAGCCTGATTGTCAAACACCTGGGGCTGATGATGATGACTGGCTGAGTGGAGTTAATGACTGGATATAAGGCTGCCGACACCCTTCTGGCCTGCGGGTGATTTCTCTGTGGACTTCTAGGAAACCAGTCTGATTCCTGCTCATCTAAAGCTAAGATTTCTGCTTTGCCTTTTTGCATTAGTGTTTTGTTTTCCTTGCTTTTCTGGATTCTGCCATTCCCTGCTGGGGTGAGCTGAATCTCCTTTTGCCTGTTGCTCTGTCTTCAGAATATTCCTGAGTACTGACATAGCTTTTTTGAAGCCTAGCGTCTTCAGGGCCTTTTTACTGTCAGTTTGTTGGCTCTTATTTTCATAGGGTTTTTCACGGATTGCAGACAGCAGCCTTCCTGTCCTTTCCTATCTAAGCTAGCATGGGCCCCATCTTTGCTCAGTCTATCTTTCTGTCTGTGTTTTGTTCTTTCTTCTTGCTTCACCGTCATTATATGTGGGGGGCTGCCTTTTGCTTTGGGGTCTGCTCTGGGGCAGTTTAGATTTCCCTTTCTGTCTTTAGGCTATGTAGTCCTCCGGCTGTGATCGAGGGGCCTAGGGCATCGTAGGAGCCCCCCACGGCTACTGCTAGTTGTGTTGATAGGTTCAGGGGTCTGCAATCCGATAGCTGCCAACTTCTCTGGTTTTCTGGACTTAGCTAGCATTTCTATTTTTGCCTCCTACGGTGACTCAATCATAACAGTGACCCCACCGGAGGACACGATTCCGGTCTGAAGTGGTCACGAGAGTCTTTCCTGGGGGAAGCCGAGCAAGGTTAACAGAGGCTACTGACACTAACCTTGACGGCTCGATAATTTGTTGAGGTTCTTCCTCAGAGTCAGGAGGCAGAAAGGCTCTGGAGTGTGCGTCAGCTTTAAAGGGGTTGTCTGGGCTTTTCACATAATCTCAGTACATATCTGCGCTGCAGAATTATGACAATAAGTTTCACTTTGCATAGATCACTGTTCAGCGTGTGTCTGGGGGAGGAGCAGCTCTCTGCACTGAGGCTGCTGGAGGGGAAGAATTCGTTACTGTGTGATGACGGCTGCTTCATGTGGACGGGGAGGGCCTGTAGCTATGGAGGATGGGGTTGTTGCTATAGAGGGCATGTTTGGAGTCGAGTAGGAGGTTATGACTAGTTCTCATTTCAATGCCATAACACCCCTCCACTTGGACGTTCTGTTCAGAATATCTAGAAAACCGTGCAAACTAGTGACAGAAAGTAAATTACTTACTGTCATAATTCTGCAGCCCAGATATGTACTGAGATTATGTGAAAAGCCCGAACAACCCCTTTAACGTTCTTGTCTGCAGGACGAAAATGAAGAAAAAAATTGAACCTGGCAAAAAACAAAGCCCAGCGGGCCTGACAGGGATTCAGCCTCTGTGCAGATTGAAGATAAGCAAGGTTTTTATGATGGGTGAATATTGCAACCTGATGGACTGCTCCCTCGAGGAGGTGTCTCCATTCCTAAAACCTCCAAAAGCTAAGTATTCAGGATTATATAATCTATAACAAACCAGAAAAAGAATAATCCCTAAAAATTAACTTTTAATTCAATCACTAAAAAACATATAATGGTAAAATTACCCAGATACACAGGGGGTCAGGGATACAAGTCAAATCCAAACAGTTGAATAATTCATAAGATAAAGGGCAAAAAAAGCTACTTTGCCCTGGTATGCCCTAATAAGGCCCTTCCTGACCGCGGAGGTTGGCACCCTAGTTGTTGACGATGTGGCGCCCCTGCTCAACGTCGGCGTCCCTAATAACGCCCTAGACCACCCTACGTATACAAAAATAGGGGACACAAAAAATAACCACACTCACACCCATAACACCGAAAATTGAAAAAAAGTGAGGAGACAACTATTGTCTCGTGCAAAAAAGTGCTAAGTGCTGTAAACTTATCTCGTAGTATGCACACTGTAAACTTATCTCATAGTCTAAAAAGCCTCTTACAGTCAAGTGCTTATTTCAAAAGATATGGGTTTTTCGCAGGTCAAATAAGACTTCTCATAATCAAAAATGCTAGCCTGCTACAATAATAAACCAAACCCATATATATATATATAAAAAAAAAAAAAAAGTCTACAGAGAGATCAATGTCTATGGTCAACAGTATCCAAAAATACACATATATTTGTCCAAAATTAAGGACCAGCACAAAAGATTATGTAAACACTGCACATTTAAATGACAGCAAAGTGCTGTCTATCAAACAACTGTTTGCACATGCACATAGCTGTAATCAGCCTAATATATTCCTGAGGCTCAGTCCACCTCAACAAAGGTGCATATGGTAACAATGTAAACAGTGATCTAGCAGCAGTATGCATATAAGGCAATCCTTCATGAGGTTTAAAATCACATCACCTCAATAAGCCTTAAATTCCTCATGTGGCAAGAAAAAATAAAAAGCTCAATGCAATAACCCTTTTCAAAATGCCAGCATATTATATAGACGGACTGTGCTGAATATACTCCCCATAATAATGCAGAAGACCATGAAAATTCATATATAATATGACATTGCAGTACTCAGAATTTCACAAATCAGAGACATCTCCATCTCAAAGGGTTAACATTGTTCATTGAAAAACATGCCACATGAAATCTGTCAAAAACAGTGTGCAGCGTCAGGGGTCAAAAAGTGGGGACTCAGTACCCCTGGCCGCAGTGACAATGCAGTGTGCGGCCAGGGGTACAGAGTGCTCACTTTTTGACCCCAGATGAACCCTCACCAATGTAGAGGGGGAAACGCGTCGGGTTCCTGTCTGCATCTATGGCTGATAAGTATACGCTGCACACTATGTTTTTGACATATCATGTGGCATGTTTTTCAATAAACAATGTTAACCCTTTGAGACGGAGATGTATTGGCACTGTTCGAAAAATCATGTGATGCTTCTCTAATTTGTGTAATTAACAGCACCTGTAACTTACCTGTGGCACCTAACAGGTGTTGGCAATAGCTAAATCACACTTGCAGCCAGTTGACATGGATTAAAGTTGACTCAACCTGTGTCCTTGTGTGTACCACATTGAGCATGGAGAAAAGAAAGAAGACCAAAGAACTGTCTGAGGACTTGAGAAACCAAATTGTGAGGAAGCATGAGCAATCTCAAGGCTACAAGTCCATCTCCAAAGACCTGAATGTTCCTGTGTCTACCGTGCGCAGTGTCATCTTGAAGTTTAAAGCCCATGGCACTGTGGCTAACCTCCCTAGATGTGGACGGAAAAGAAAAATTGACAAGAGATTTCAAGATTGTGCGGATGTTGGATAAAGAACCTCGACTAGCATCCAAACAAGTTCAAGCTGCCCTGCAGTCCGAGGGTACAACAGTGTCAACCCGTACTATCCGTCGGCGTCTGAATGAAAACGGACTGTATGATGGTAGACCCAGGAAGACCCCACTTCTTACCCCGAGACACAAAAAAGCCAGGCTGGAATTTGCCAAAACTTACCTGAAAAAGCCTAAAACGTTTTGGAAGAATGTTCTCTGGTCAGATGAGACAAAAGTAGAGCTTTTTGGGCAAAGGCATCAACATAGAGTTTACAGGAGAAAAAAGAGGCATTCAAAGAAAAGAACACGGTCCCTACAGTCAAACATGGCAGAGGTTCCCTGATGTTTTGCGGTTGCTTTGCTGCCTCTGGCACTGGACTGCTTGACCGTGTGCATGGCATTATGAATGTAGGGCCCAGTGTGAGAAAGCTGGGTCTCCCTCAGAGGTCATGGGTCTTCCAGCAGGACAATGACCCAAAACACACTTCAAAAACCACTAAAAAATGGTTTGAGAGAAAGCACTGAAGACTTCTAAGGTGGCCAGCAATGAGACCTGAATCCCATAGAACACCTGTGGAGAGATCTAAAAATGGCAGTTTGGAGAAGGCACCCTTCTAACATCAGGGACCTGGAGCAGTTTGCCAAAGAAGAATGGTCTAAAATTCCAGCAGAGCATTGTAAGAAACTCATTGATGGTTACCGGAAGCGGTTGGTCGCAGTTATTTTGGCTAAAGGTTGTGCAACCAAGTATTAAGCTGAGGGTGCCAGTTCTTTTGTCTGGCCCATTTTTGGAGTTTTGCGTGAAATGATCAATGTTTTGCTTCATTCTCTTTTGTGTTTTTTCATTTAAGACAAATTAAATGAAGATAATAATACCAAAGAATTTGTGATTGCAATCATTTTCAGGAAGAAACTGAGTATTATCTGACAAAATTGCAGGGGTGTCAATACTTTTGGCCACAGCTGTAACCTCTCCCATCTTCCAATTTAAAACTGGTTCATGCATCCGGAGCCAGGGTAGACCTAAAAGCAAGGAGTGAGACAAACCAGGCAACACATAAAGACGGATTCTTTCCAAATGCGTTAGACCTACCCGAAATTCCACTGGTACTGTCTGGAACCAGACGGTCTCGGTCAGGGGTTTGCCATCCACGGAAGTCACCCGCAACAAATCTGAAAGCACTGGACTGGTATCTGGTAACGGTCCACGACCGCCTGCTGGATGAGATTCCCAGCGGCTCCAGAGTCCAGGTAACAGAGTTCCGAAAATTTTACCGTGCCAAAGGACACGGAGACTGTTATTTGCAGTGATGGAGAGAGATGTTCCTTACCTAGGGTAGCCTCTCCTACAGACCCTAGGCGCTGATTTTTCTGACTTCTTTGAGCAGGAGTGGATCACATGCTCAGGACTGCCACAGTAGAAATAGCTCCCCTCCAGGTGACGCGCCTCCTGGCGGCGGTTGACCAAGCTTACCTGATCCACTTCCATAGCCTCTGGGGATGAAGGCAAAGTCAGAGAAGCCGCAGATTTTGGTGAACCAGAAACCAGGTGGTAGGGCCTCTTATCATGTTTGGTTTCCTTGGAATGTTCCTGAAACCGCAGGTCTATTCGGGTTGCCAGGGATATCAGGTCAGCCAGGGATGTAGGCACTTCCCGTCCCACCAGCTCATCCTTTACTCTTCCCGACAGACCTTCCCAGAAGGCAGCCACCAAGGCCTCGTTGTTCCAGGATAGCTCAGAAGAAAGGGCACGGAACCGAACAGCATACTGAGCCACTGTAAGTCTCCTGGTGTAGCCGGAGAAGAGCAGAAGCTGTCGACGTGGCACGACCGGGTTCGTCAAAGGTCCTGCGGAATGCTTCTAGAAAAGACTGGACATTATTAACCAGAGGGTCCCCTCTCTCCCACAGCGGATTCAGCAGGCGAGAGCCTCTCCAGCAAGGTGAGACATAATGAAGCCCACCTCGGCCCGATCAGAAGCAAACATATGCCCCAGGAGTCCAAAGTGCAGTGTGCACTGGTTGATGAACCCCCGACACTGAACGGGTTTGCCATGGAAGCGGGTGGGGGCCGCCATGCAAGGACCTTTACTTGCCCTGCAACTGGATACCTGGATGCTGGTAGCAGAGACGGGTGCAGCCAAGAATATCAGAGAATCCATACGTGTAGACAAGTTGTGCAGATAGGTCGTGATCTTGTCCTGTTGATCCCTCAGACGGGTAACCTCTTGACATAGCTCCACGGCCGGGGGTCCCTGGTATCCAGCGGGTTCCATGGCCAGAGCAATCTGTAACGAATGGAAGCGGTGGCACAGGTGGTGAAGTTCACATTCGTTGTTTATTGCGATATTTGTGGAACCTCGCGACCACTGTCCGGGTGGCTCCGAAGAGGGCGTGACTAAGTGAGCCCCAGACACCCATAGTAAGTCCCCTAGAACAGAGTCAGAATGGAGTGTCTGGAGACCACTGGTGTTACCTCTAGTTGGACCCCGGACATGTGGCAGCTGTCCAAGCAGGACAGATGAATAAACAAGTTTAACAGGTATGGTGGAGCTGACCGGCGGGTTCTGGGTACATGGGTATGCACTGGCGTTGTCCAGAGGTTCGGATGGCTGAGTAGCGGAATGGGGCAAAACTGGCGTAGACGATACGGACGTTGTCCTGGACAGTCGGGTAACAGACAGTCTGCGGAGACAAACAGTGTAAGCGCAGTACTTGGCATAACACTGCAGAAGCACAGGCACAACAACAGCGGAACCGGAATCTAGCAACAGAAGATATTTGTTGCTACAGCATCCTCCCTATGGCGGAGGGGCCAGAAATAGTAATCGGTACCACGCCATTGGTCAGAGGCATTTTTTAAAAATACGCGCTGTCTCTTTAAGAGACCAGGAGCATGGGCGCGCGACCTAAGCACTCTCGCCGGGGACCTGCTGACAACGCGCCAGGAAGCAGAGGGGAGGGAAGGAGCAGACGCTGCAGCAGGATGGCACAAGGCCGGCACAGAGTGGGAGTCCTGACGGGGACCCCGCGGAGACTTGGGACCGAGCGTAACATACTGCCATGATTGCTGTACTTCTACCACTACAATACATTCTACAGCCGCTGCTGTGCTGCTATACATACTGCCATGATTGCTGTACTTCTACCACTACAATACATACTACTACCGCTGCTGTGCTGCTATACATACTGCCATGATTGCTGTACTTCTACCACTACAATAAATAATACCACTGCTGCTGTGCTGCTATACATACTGCCATGATTTCTGTACTTCTACTACTACAATACATACTACTGCTGTATTACTGCCGCTATAATATGCTATACGTTCTGCCGCTAATGGAGCATTACTACTGGTATGCTTACTATGTATATTATGATGCATACTGAAATAACTGTTGTGTACCTACTGCCAGTTCTAGGACTCCTACGATATAGCACACTATATTACCACAGTTTCTTTTCTACTATACATTCATGCTACTGTGTAAAATTTGACACTAAATTTTACCTCTACACTGTCCTTAATTCAGCTACTTCTCTACTGTACATAGTGCTCTGCTACAACCATTACATTATCCCTAATACCGCTGATGCACTGCTCTAAATACTATTGTTCTTACTAGCCCTACACTCCTGTGGATATTACTATATATACTGTGGGCAGCACGGTGGCTCAGTGGTTAGCTCTGCAGCCTTGCAGCGCTGGTGTCCTGGGTTCGAATCCCACCAAAGACAACATCTGCAAGGAGTTTGTATGTTCTCCCCGTGTTTGTGTGGGTTTCCTCCGGGCACTCCGGTTTCCTCCCACACTCCAAAGACATACTGATAGGGAATTTAGATTGTGAGCCCCATCGGGGACAGTGATGAAAATGTGTGCAAACTGTAAAGCGCTGCGGAATATGTTAGCGCTATACAAAAATAAAGATTATTATTTTATTATTATTATTATACTACACATGGTTTCTGTATTGGAATTGTCACTATTTCTCTTCCTGTAGTTCCACTTATTGCACCTACAGTATCTCTTACTGTCTTTATTACCACTGCTATACAACTTTTTATTGCTGTACTACTGTCTTTACTAGTGCATTATACAGTATATCACTACTAGTACTGTCTTACGGCATGAGAGGTAACAGTGACAGTATTACTGACCTTACTTTATAGTCCTAATAAGCCCTGATTTTAATACCCGTCATGATAATAAAAATAATTTTGATGTTATCATACAAAGTAACAGTGCCAATCTCAAGCCATGGTAAATCTAATAATACATAGTCCTCGTAGTCCACATTCTTGAATAAGTCTTAATAATAATAGTTCAATCCATAAGAGTTTAAGACTCTGATCTGCCATACTTGGCATTACCCCATATATTCCTCATACACAATAGTCTGAATAGTATCAACAGTCCATAGCCTTAATAACCTGTGTATTTGCCCAAATCCAGAATAATATTAATCTTGATCCCTGATATAATTTATATTATTGGACTGTTTTAGTTATCATTTTAATTAGTAGTACAAGAAAACTTCACAAACTATTACTAAGCATACAGTGGGTACGAAAACTATTCAGACCCCTTTAATTTTTCACTCTTTGTTTCATTGCAGCCATTTGGTAAATTCAAAAAAGTTCATTTTTTCTCATTAATGTGCACTCTGCACCCCATCTTCACTGAAAAAAAAAACAGAAATGTTGAAATTTTTGCAAATTTATTAAAAAAGAAAAACTGAAATATCACATGGTCATAAGTATTCATACCCTTTGCTCAGACACTCATATTTAAGTCAACTGTTGTCCATTTCATTGTGATCCTCCTTGAGATAACAGTGGCCTCCATAATCTTTAAATGGAAGAAGTTTGGGACCACCAGAAGTCTTCCTAGACCTGGCCGTCCAGCCAAACTGATCAATCGTGGGAAAAGAGCCCTGGTGAGAGAGGTAAAGAATAACAACAAGATCACTGTAGCTGAGCTCCACAGATGCAGTAGGGAGATGGGGGAGAAAGTTCCACAAAGTCAACTATCACTGCAGCCCTCCACCAGTCAGGCGTTTATGGCAGAGTGGCCAGATGGAAGCCTCTCCTCAGTGCAAGACATATGAAAGCCCACATAGAGTAGGCTAAAAAATACATGAAGGACTCCCAGACTATGAGAAATAATATTCTCTGGTCTGAGGAGACGAAGATATAACTTTTAGGTGATAATTCTAAGCTGTATGTGTGGAGAAAACCAGGCACTGCTCATCACCTGCCCAATACAATCCCAACAGTTAAACATGATGGTGGCTGCATCATGCTATGGGGGTGTTTTTCAGCTGCAGGGACAGGACGACTGGTTGCAATTGAAGGAAACATGAATGCAGTCAAGTACAGAGATATTCTGGATGAAAACCTCTTCCAGAGCGCTCTGGACCTCAGACTTCACCTTCCAACAAGACAATGACCCTAAGCACACAGCTAAAATAACAAAGGAGTGGCTTCAGAAAAACTCTGTGACCATTCTTGACTGGCCCAGCCAGATCCCTGACCTAAACCCAAATGATCATCTCTGGAGAGACCTGAAAATGACTGTCTACCAATGTTCACCATCCAACCTGATGGAACTGGAGAGGATCAGCAAGGAAGAATGGCAGAGGATCCCTAAATCCAGGTGTGAAAAACTTGTTGCATCATTCTCAAGAAGACTCATGGCTATACTAGTTCAAAAGGGAGCTTCTACTCAATACTGAGCAAAGGGTCTGAATACTTATGACCATGTGATATTTCAGTTTTTCTTTTTTAATAAATTTGCAAAAATCTCTACATTTCTGGGGGATTTTTTCCAGTCAAGATGGGGTGCTGAGTGCACATTAATGAGAAAAAAAATTAACTTTTTTAAATTTACCAAATGGCTGCAGTGAAAAATTCAAAGGGGTCTGAATACTTTCCATACCCACTGTAGCTTTTGTCTGTAGTCTTTATTAACATAATACATTTTTTACACAATAGTAGTAAAGGTAGAACTAATCCTTTTCAAACCTAATATAAGCAACCAACATCCAGAAAAGTCTTCATAATAATAGTCCTAATATATAATAAGAAATATAATAGATCATATTAATAGTAATAATATATGCCTTTTTCCTAATAAACCAACAATAATAGGATTGTTAATAGTAATAAATAATAACAGTCCCAATTCTTGAGCAATAAAAGTTATCCATTATAATAATCATCAATATAATATCAGCCCGCATAAAAATAAATCCTTATCCATAATAGTGTTTATAATAATAAACCCCACCAAATTGCCAGCCTGATCCTCAATCGTCTTGCCAATTCTATTCCTAACTGTAATGGTCATGGTAATAGTTATAATATGTACTAATTCTAATAATATGCATGTATAATTCAGCTCTGGCAAAAATTAAGAGACCACTGCAAAAGTTTCAGTTTGTCTGATTTTTCTCTTTATAGGTATACTAACTGAAGAGCCCGGCGTTGCCTGGGCATAGTAACCACCTGTGGTTAGTTATTTCAAATTATAATGATTATATTGCACATAAAAACATTTCACATCATATATTCAACACTACAGATTTGCAACACAAATTAACTAAACGATTACCCAAGTAATGATAGTATTTTATTTTCAACTCATTCAAGATTTTTGGTTTTTCCTTTCAGTGCAAAGATGAACACATTTTTGGCAGTTCCAACTCTCGAACAGACCACATAAAGTTGACGATGAGAAAAGCATGGAGATTGCAAATCGATCCCTACTGCTTTCAAGGACTGTCCCTGAGCATTGTTAATGGACATTGCAAATAGCAGTTGAACTGGAAACTGGAGGCTTTTAAAATAAAAAAAAAAATCAGATGGAATGAATGGAATTCTTGGAATAAAAATGTCCTCTCCTTTAGTACATCCTGTTTCTGAGCTGTGTATCTAACCCTATCCTGTGTGATAATGTCTCCTGAGCTGTGTACCTAATCCTCTCCTGTGTGATACTTTCTGCTGAGCTGTGTATCTAATCCTATCGTGTGTTACTGACTGCTCAGCCGTGTACCTAATCCTATCCTATGTGATACTGTCTGCTGAGCCGTGTATCTAACCTTATCCTGTGTGATACTGACTGCTGAGCCGTTTATCTAATCCTATTCTGTGTGATACTGACTGCTGAGCCGTGTATCTAATCCTATTCTGTGTGATACTGTCTGCTGAGCCGTGTATCTAATACTATTCTGTGTGATACTGTGTGCTGAGCTGTGTATGTAATCCTATCCTGTGTGATACTGTCTGCTGAGCCATGTATCTATTCCTATCCTGTGTGATACTGACTGCTGAGCTGTGTATCTAATCTTGTGTGATACTGACTGCTGAGCTGTGTATCTAATCCTATCCTGTGTGATACTGACTGCTGAGCCATGTGTCTAATCCTCTCCTGTGTGATACTGACTGCTGAGCTGTGTATCTAATCCTATTCTGTGTGATACTGAGCTCCCCCTGGAGTCTGTGTCAGAGGGTGCTCTGTGTTGGCACCGTAATAAATTGTGTTATTTCCAGCTTTACAGAAGGATGATAACACCATAGAAATGATAATAATAGGACAAATTGTTTGGTGAATTGAAACATGCAGGGTTAAAATTTAGCCTCACAACATAGCCTATGACGCTCTCGGGGTCAAGACGTGTGACTGTGCAAAATTTTGTGGCTGTAGCTGCGACGGTGCAGATGCCAATCCCAGACATACACACATACATACATTGAGATTTATATATTAGATTTTTGAGTAAAATGTAAATTGCTCTTTTATTCTATAAACTACTAACAGCATGTCTTTGAATTTCCATGCACTAAATTTTGTATTTATTTTCAAGATCATAATCATTTAGGAACAACAATACTAATGTTTTAACTCAGGAAGAGTTCAGAAATCGATATTTTGTGGAATGACCATGATTTTTACACAATTTTAATGTGTCTTGGCATGCCTTTCACCAATCTTTCAAACTGCTTCTGGGTGACCTTTTGCCACTCCTAGTACAAAAATGTAAGCAGTTCTCCTTTGTTTGATGGCTTGTGACTATCAGTCTTCCTCTAGATTACATTCCGGAGGTTTTCAATGGGGTTCAGGTCTGGAGATTGGGCTGGCCATGACAGGGATTTGATGTGATGGTCGTTCCACACATTGATTGACCTAGCTGTGTGCCATGGCGCATTGTCCTGCTGGAAAAACCAGTTCTCAGAGTTGGGGAACATTGCCTGAGCAAAAGGAATCAACTGTTTTTCCAGGATAACCTTGTATGCAGCTTGATTCATACGTCCTTCGCAAAGATTAACCTGCCCAATTCCAGCCTTGCTGAAGCATCTCCAGATCATCACCAATCCTCAACCAAATCTCATAGTGGGTGCAAGACACTGTGGCTTGTACGCCTCTCCAGGTCTCCATCTAACCATTAGACGACTAGGTTTTGGGCAAAGCTGAAAATTAGACTCATCAGAGAAGATTACCTTACTCCAATTCTCTATGGTCCAATCCTTATGGTCTTTGGCAAACTTCAGCCTGGCTCTCCTTTACTTCTCATTGATGAAAGGCTTTTTTCTAGCTTTACATGACTTGAGCCCTGCATCTAGGAGCCTATTATGAACTGTTATTGCCGTGCACTTCACCCCAGCTGCCATTTGCCATTTCTTTTCTAGGGCACTTGATGTCATCTGCGGTTGCCGAGTGACATTCGAATAAGATGACGGTCATCCCAGTCAGTCAAGAGTCGTTTTCACCCTCTGCTGGCCTATAGTTTTTTTGTCTCCAATATCTGCTGCTTGACCTTGTTGTAATGGACTGCCGTCTTAGAAATTTTAAGAATGGAAGTAACATGACGCTCTCTGTATCCCTCTACTAGTAAAGCCAGAATTGAGCCCTTCTTTTCCTCACTCAAGACTTTTCTTTTCAACTCCTTTGGCATGGTAAAAGTTAATTTTTCATTCCTATTACTTTTTGGATATTACTAGCACTTGTTTTGCCATCCAACTTGTCCTATTGCAAGAGGAATGTGAACACCACAGCAGGGTTTTTTATACTTTCCTTCATTAAATAAAATTTGGTTCAGGTGATCACCTAATCAGAAGCACATT
The DNA here is from genome assembly GCF_039654945.1 of Dendrobates tinctorius. Taxonomy (NCBI): domain Eukaryota; kingdom Metazoa; phylum Chordata; class Amphibia; order Anura; family Dendrobatidae; genus Dendrobates; species Dendrobates tinctorius. Next base: position 79,946,342 of record NW_027361690.1, read on the forward strand.
AAGTAGAATCAGGTGTACTCTGGTTGGAATTCAATTGACACTGGAATGTAATGGCTGTCAGACATGTAGAGAAGCTGATTTTTATAAAGCTGTGCGGTGGTCTCTTAATTTTTGCCAGAGCTGTATTTGTCCTAGTTATAATCCTACTTTACATTTCTAGTAATTGTAATCCTATTTCCTAAATGTTCTAATAGTAACCCTAACCAAAACGAAGCCTAATGTGGGTTTAATCATCCATTCTACGTGCAGTCTGTGCACGCTGCCTGCTTCTTACATGCTGACATATTTTCTAAGGCATCTTGTAGGAATATTTGTATGCATTTAGTCTCAAATATGAAAAAGTATCACATCCCGAAAACATCCTGCTGCATCCAATCCTAGCATGCATTTGGCACATTATCATTATTTCTGGATTCGTGCAGAACATTCCAATAATTTCTAGTGCGTGCTGTCTGAATATCTAGATTCCCAGCTATATCTGGCATGACCATTATTCTCATTGCTAGGAATATTCAGCACTACACATTCCTGCCTCTGTAACACATTTCTAATTCCTACAACAAAGTATTTTTTTTATTCTGTACTGTTATTGTCTTGTAGAATAAATATTGCCTTCCTTCCATCCTTTCTATGATCTGCATCCACATAATTCCTGCATCCTTCTCTAAGGGTCCCGTCACATTTAGCGATGCACCAGTGATCCCGACAAAGATACGACCCGGTCAGGATCGCTGGTGAATCGCTAAATGGTCGCTAGTGAGCTGCCAAACAGGCAGATCTCAGCAGCGACGTAGCAGCGGCAGGCAGTCGTTACTTACCTGTCAGACGCGGCGATGAAGATGTCCTCCCGCCCGCGTCCATGCGTCGCTCCTCGGCGCCTGCAGGAAGCTGACGACGAGAAATGGTCCAGGACGTTCTCGCGTGATCAGCGATAGCCAGTGGGGGAGCCAGTCGGAGGTAAGCATCACACACAGCGATATCGCTGCTGCGTCACAAAATCGGTGACCCTTAAGCGATATCGCTAGCGATCTCACTTAGGCCTGTTTCACACATCCGTATGTTACCATCAGTCAAAATCCGCCGTTTTGCAAAAAAATGGATCCGCCATTTTGCTTGGCGGATCCGTTTTTTTTCCCATTGAGTTGCATTACCGGCGGATCTTGACGGATGGCCATCCGTTGGATCCGTTTATTTGCGGATCCGCCAAAATTTTCGCGTCCACCGACATGCCTGGACGTACAATGCAACGTTTTTTCGGGCGGCCGGATCCGCATTTTACATTGCGCATGCCCGGAGGACTTACCTCAGCCGCAAATGTAACCCTAAACTCTGTTCGGGCGGCTGAAAAATTCTCTCTCTCTCTCGACATCGGTTCCTTTAAATTTCTTCCTTCACCGGATCCGTCAAAAAACGGTTCGGTGCCACACGTTGATGTCCGTACACAGGCGGATCCGTTTTCCCCCATTTTGGCGGATTACAACTGACAGAATAAACTGATGTGTGAAACAGGCCTTAGTGTGACGGGTCCTTTACCGTGTAATCCCACCTGTTGGACATCTGTTGCAGACATTATATGATTCCAGCCTTTTCACAATACACAATCTGAATTATATGATGCATCCAATGCTATTATAATAATTCTTAATGCCTGCAAAATCCCATAATAAAGTTACTCTTTATAGCAATTCTTACTCTCTTAGTTTTATTCTTGCGACTACGATTGCCTCTAATTGTAGCATGATAATATCTGTTATAGCCATGCTTATTGATACAAGTTTACTTTATTCACCAAACATTTTTTTTAAAAAAAGCTCTTAAAAATAGGCGATGCGGATTAAAAAAGGTCACTTGCCGCGAGACGTGAATGTGATTGTTCTTTTATTACACAACGCGTTTCAACACTGACCACAACGCATTTCGGTGCTGTATCGGAATATTTTTCAAGTCACAAAAATTGACCGTTTTTTGTGACTGTTGGTTTTTGGGACTTTAAAAAGGCGCCAGTACAGAGTAAAAACACATTGTCACTTTCAATTCTCGCCGCAAGAGTCCTTCTTTCAACCACGCAGCAAATTTTAAATTGTTTTTTAGTCTTTTGGTGAATTTTACCTGGGGAATCTCCCACAGCCACGCTGCAACAGTTGGATTTTTAGGTGAGCAACACCATTTATTTTTTTATCCTCCTCTCATAGTCAACCTATTTAGTGCACGTTTTACCTTCAAAGCTTTTTTTTATTGCAGATCTTACATTATTGACATATTGTATCTTAGCATTTTGTTTTAGCAGAATCTATCCAATAGGGAGGCATGAATTTTGATCCCCAATTAAATATGAGAGAATCTGTGAAAATAGAAAAAATAATTATGCAGATGACTATTTCAGACCTCTTATATGAAGGCATTGCTGCTGTGTACGATGCTCACCCACCAGAGAAATGCTAGCAAAGATAATTTTCGGACTTTTACCCAAGTCTAAATATAATATTTTACCCTGATCTCTATACAGAACATCAAGTGAAAGTGTTTAAAGGGATAGTCATAGTCCCATCATGGCAACCATTGTCCCTATGCCATCTATGGAATGTAAGCGTCATAGAGCTACAATTGAAGGGTAGCTCTTACTATAGGAAATGTGGGCAGTCTATGTATTTCCTTAGTCTCCCTGCACTAATGTAGGATTTTGCCAGTTCTCCTTGGTAATAAGAGTTTGCAGGCTTTTGAGGAGTCAGACGGTCATTGGCTAATTGCTCCAGTTGTTTCTATAAAGGTGTTGCCTGTGATCCGACAGCAAATTTAATTACCGAAGTTCCCAGTAAATTGTAAAATTATGGGTGTAAAATAAAAAAAATAAAAATTCTCCCACAAATTACAGGGCTTTTTTTTACATTTAAAGTGAAGCTAAACTTTAAACAAATTCTTGATACATTGCATGGTAAGTACTCTTGATTCACGGGGGTTCCAGTCTTGATCCTTCGCTGATCGCTCAATCCACAGGATGGAAGTGTGGAGGAGAGTGAGCTAAGCAGATTTGGGCTCAATAGAAAGTCTATTGGTTCGTACGCCGCTCTGCATGAGCTTAAGGGTAAAGCTTCTGCTGTATGGTTTAAAGGGAATCTGTCAGCAGCATTTCACACCTCAAACAAAGCAGCCATCAGCCAAGCAGGAGGAGGCGGATCTGGGTGTGGAATAGAGCTGGACTGACAGAGGCTTCAGATCTACAAAGAGTTCTTCAGCCTCATTTGCTCTCAGTACAAACTCTGATTTCTCAGGAATGGACTGGCCATGTAAAGGTATTACTGGACATGTATTTGAAAGAGCTATATGCCCATATAAATAGTTTGGATGGGGGGGAAATCCTGCTGAAAGATTCCCTTTAAGTGATAGATGGGGGTCTCAGAACCCAGACTGCCACTGATCAACAGTGCTCACCATGTATTACATCAAATCAAAAATTAGTTTAAAGTATAGTTACTCTTTTTATAATTTTATTCTCTATGGTGAATACAGAGATGAGCAATGTCCCCGATGCTAGGGGGTCCACTGTTCCAGCTTCCCCTTGCGTATGATAAGATTGTTCATATGCCTGAATGACATTGTATATTAATATAGCTGGCACTTTGCTGACTTCTTACAGACTTATTGTATTTTTTAGCTTTGTGATTTCTTTTAAAGTGAACGTGAAACTTCCATGTTGTCTCCCTCTACAGAAGAGAATATCCGTCACAGTAAAGAGCTCACAACATCTAAGGGTATGACTTTATCCGTACATAACTGTATTCATTTTTTCGCCTGTATAGGTCTAATGGGCTTGTTGAGATGCGGCTTGTAAAGATGTTTAGTCAAGAAAATACAAAGAAAAGCTGCAATAAATACCATTTTTTTCTGTTGTGGGACTGGTTTTCCAGTTTTCTATATGCAGCCATTAATGTAAACAATTAAGGTTTTCTGGCTGCCCAGGTTCTGCCCAGGGACATGTATAATAGATCTGTGCTTCAATTGTGTATGTACCCATAGAAACCAGATAGAAAATATCTATTATTTCTATTACTGGCTGCATTGCGAAATCTGGAAAAAGCTGCAAAATGGAAAAAGGGATTAGGCTGTGGGGTAGATGACTCCTGCAGGTAGTACAACGATGGCGATATGTCACTGCTACATCGTAGTGTAATGCCGGTGATGGGGGTCGCACTGTATCTCCTAAGGTGTCACAAAAAGTCACAACCAGATAAAAATCTTCCTACATGCCTGTTGCCATACCGTAGGTACCAAATCGACCCCATTCGCCTTCAGTAACGTGTTGTGGGCCAAAGATGCCATGTGCCCCCAACCTGATATAACAAATGACATTATTATTATCTTTATTATTACTGCAGAATTGCTTCTCATGTATTCCCACAACACTTGGAATGAATATTAGGGGAATTGCTATTTATCCAGCTTCATCATATTGTAAGGAGGCTAAAGGCTGCATAATCAATGGGGAGGTATGTGTCACAGAGATGGCTGTGATGTAACCCGGAGTATTTTTTTAGTGCATGTAAGCACTAAGATGTCGTTTGGTGCACCTGTGTCCAGGTTGCGGGTAGTTATGAGAGATGGGCGGGACTGGCTACCCACATACCTCACAACTGGGTGTGGTTACAGCTTGTGTTATGGAGGCTGTTGTTTGGCACATGGTTTGTGTATTGGGAGGAAGAAGTCCTCCCGTGTGTGTGGCTCCAGACCGAGCCTGCGAGCTGGACATTACCCCAGGCTGTGTGCTCACAGGCCTGGAGGAGCAGAGCCCTGCTAAAGACAGTTATGCTTTGTTTTTGACTGCTTTAAAGGCTGTTTACCTTTTGTTGGTGCTTCTGGGTTTATGAAGCCAATAAACCCACATCAACTTTTAAAGGTACGTGCCTCCTGCTTTCCTCCCTTCGCACCTGAGTGAGTACAACCCCTTACAATATAATATACAGCTCTAAAATCTAAGTCTCTCTTTCCTCCCCGTTTCTACCCCCTTTTTTCTAGACTGTAAGGACACCGTTATTGATTAACTTTTGAGGAAAGGAAGCAATTTCACCATTGATTTTTGGATTTTTTTTTTTATTACCCGTTCGCCAGGAGGGGAAAAAATGTTAACTTTCTGCTGTTGGTACAAAATCTTTTAGGCTTAAAGTCTTTTATGTTGTAGTAATTTTACATAATGAAAATATGTTTTATGGCCAATTGTCATTTTGTGTCCTGGAGAGCAGGCTCACACGAGCGTATGAAATATCATTCAGTGTTTCATGTACAAAAGTGGGAGGATTTGTTTTCTCCCTTGTCATATGTGTGCAGTCGGTATACAGTCCGCTTTTCTGACAGCGGCAGCTATTAATCATTTATAGGATACATTACATTTCCGATGTTACAGAATTGTATCCATAAACTTGTTACACTCTGGCTCCGTCTGACATCTCATTTTTTTCACGCACCCATGGCCTTGAATGGGTAAGTCCCAGATGAAACTAGTGCAAGCTACAATTTTTTTCATACATAGATTCAATCAGTGACAAAAAGCGCTCATCTGCACCGCCCCATTGATTAACATTGGTCTGAACGCTGTCCATTTTTTTTCCATGGTCAGCACTCGGATCAAAAATACGGTCATGTGAATGAGCCTTGTTTACCATAATTTTTATTGAAAATATATTTTTAAAATTTACTTTTTGGGGGAAGTGGGGAAATTTTATTTATTTTTTTGTCCCACTTGGGGATTTGAAGACTGTTGAATCTTTGATAGCTTTTAGCTTTGAAGCGTTAATAATTATAAAACATTGTAGACTACCATTGTTATTGCTCATTCACACATCAGGGTTTTTATTTGCTACATGTGCTAGCCTTAATTTTTATGGATAGATCTAATTACAATGGATGTGAGTCTATTTTTCTAGACCATTTGTCCGCAAGAAAAAAAAGCTACTTACTGATCAAATTTACAGTGCCCCTCAACTGTTTGTGAGGGTTGGAACCAATTCCTTCTACCACTGCTGGACTCATATAAAATTCTTATTTTTATATATTAGGCAGGAAAGCTTTTGACAATTCGATATGGATTTCTAAAGCAAGTTCCCCAGCCTCATCAGGCCTAAGATATTTTTTAATAATGCATGCAGCTCTATTAGATGAGGATCCTGACTGTACACTTGTATCTGTTCATTCAGACTGTATAGACTTTCTAAACCAGACAAGATTCTAATTTTGCTACAAATGAGAAAGAAAACACAGTTTCAACTGTTTTCTATTTTTCGCTATTTGACAGCCAATATTCGACACATGATTTTTAATTTTCTAGGGCTGTCATACGATAGACTAGGGAAGTTAAGAATGGGAATACTGTTTTTTGAGTTTACTCTTTTTACGGGAGACATCACTAGTGTCTGGGTTATATGTCGTTCATTGTGCGGTCATTGCTCATTATCACACTAGTTAATATCTATTTATCCCTGCACCCACAATACACATGTAATAACCATAATCCATAGAAGAAAAGGAGGACCGCGCTCACCGGGCTTGTGAAGAAATCTAGCTGCTTTATTGGCACATGTAAGACATGTTGGCCGGGGGAGTGAGAGCAGGAGTGAACAGGGAGCTGACAACGGACGTTTCGCGCTGAACCAGTGCTTCAACGGGACCCGTTGACATCGGTGACAACTCAATCTATCCAATGAATTTCATTCAATATTCAGAACACGGGATTTTGAAAAACTAGTTGGACTTTTTTTTTACCCCAATAAGTCCATTTACTTTGTGGAGGTGCAGTCACCTGCCGATCTCTTGAGTAGTTATAAAGTGACCGTTCTATTTGGATAAAGAACACTTTTTTTTTTTTCAAAATTCTCTTTTATAGGGGAAAAATGAGGTATAACAGGAGCAAACAAATGTAAAAGGCTTAACGCGTACTGCTGGAAATCATTACAGCCTCTAAAAATATTCCCAGTATGTAAAAAATATGACCAAATTTATGGATTGGAAGTGTTTGCTCATTGTGTTTTCTAATATGGAAACCCTGGGCTAAATTCAAATTCAAGAAGTTTGGATTATATTTTTTCACCATTTAAAGACCTGTCACCTGGTACCGAATTTTTGCTCTTTTTTTTTTTTTTTTCCTGCTTCCGACTATGCCATTTTTTTAAAAAGGAAACCTGGCAACTACTTGGACAAATCCTTCTGAATCCCTATGTTTCCCCCCAGTTAAGTAATAACACCTATACTCCCCGCCGGTGACATGTTAAGTGATCCCTGTGGCCAATCAGTGCTGGCTTCACTCTCCTCTCCTACGGACGGAATTGACATGTGGAGGAAGTTAGATCTGCGGTTGCTCTCTCACTTCCTCTGGGTGTCTTGATGTGTCCGAAGGAGGGGAGAGTGACGCCAGCACTGACTGGCCACAGGTATCGCTTAACAACAATGTCACGTGATACAGTTCAGAGCTGGTACCAACACTGCTGGAACGGCACTGATGAGTATATTATTTTGCTGGGCGGAAACCTAGTAATTCTGAAGGTGTTGTCCGAGTAGACTATCCCTATATCTGGAGGTCAAACGCATTATCAGACCTAACAGGTTAAGGATGTTTTAAAAGAACTAATTATCCTATCCCAGCTCCTTTTGTTATGCCTTGCAAGTAAACACAAGATCACTGTTTTTCTTAAAAGACACCTTATAGAAATATGAAGTCGCCCATGGAATACTAAGGAGCTCCAAAAATTTAGTTTAATATACTTTGAGGACTACATTTGAGTAATGCAGTAGAAAGTCATTAAGTTACATTTTGAGGCTATCTTTCTGGCAGGGACATTTTGGAAGCTAAGTAAAGTGAATTCTTGTAGCCTTGTGTGAGTTGTTCCAGGCGATCTTCTATCATAGATAAGTGGAGAATAGTGACAATTTTCAGCCCTGCAGAACATAGTTACAAAGTACAGTTGAAAAAGACACATCTGTTCAGTTCAATAGAGCAATGAGAAAGGATAATGAGAGTGAGGTATAGGTTCTGTACGTCAACAGTGCATGATCCAGTCTGCAAATTTTCCAGTCCGTCCCTCCGGAAGGCACGCCAGGAGAAACTCATTCCTTGACCTATGACGGGACCGGATCACAGAGAGGTTAAAAGGCCGCTCCCACCTCCACTCTCTAGTGTTTTTTCCTGTCCCTACAGGGTATAGTCACGTGAGAGGTGTCCCTAGAGTGAAGACATCTTATCCTGTGGAACCAAATCCAGCTTTCTTTGCCTCATCCTTTGGAGCTTGGTCTAGCCAAATTAGCAACAATGCTCGGATTGGCCTAGTATTTCTTCTGTTTCAGAACAGGAATCTCAATTCAACTACTATCCATGTTCTGTCTAGCTAGAAGTATTCAGACTTGGCCCTTAATTGCTAAAGCCGGGATGCTATTTCATAATTATGGTTGAAGGGAGACGTATGTTTATTGAGTTCATCCTATAACACAACATACCACAGATCTGGGAGTAAAAAAACAAACAAACCGTGAGGTAGATTCAAAGATTTTTCTCGACTCCACATACAGCAATCCGACTAGTTCCCTTAATCAACATCCTGTCAACAAATGCAAGTCCCTCCTTGTACTTTTGACGTGAATCAACAAACAATACAGCATCATGTGTCAGAGTCCCATACTCTCACTACTCTTTCAGTGGGGAACCCACAGTCTCTAGGCTCTTTCAGTAAGGAATGTATAGTGACCCTAAGTGACCACATTTTACAAATTACACCCCCAATGAATTAATATAGGGGTGCAGTGATTATATTGACGCCACATGTGCCTCCCAGAATTTATACCACTGGGTGGTGAAGAAATAAACAACTAAAATGTTTTTTTTTTTAGCCCCAAGTTTTTAATTTTTATAAGGGCCAATAAGAAAAAAGGACCTCACAGTTTGTTGTGCAATGTCTTCTGAGCACACGAATACCCTACATGTAATCGCAAAATACTTTTCAGGCACAATGGAAAGGTCAGATGAGAAGGAGCGCCATATTATAGTGCAGATTTTGCTGTTTGGGGGTGCCATGATCCACTGGAAGAGCGCCTGAGGTGCCAGAACAGCAGAACACCCATAAGTGACCCCATTTTACAACTACACCTCTCAATTAATTCACCTAGGGGTGCAACGATCATATTGACACCACAGGTGTGTCACAGAATTTTTATACCATTGGGCAGTAAACAAAAAATAATTACATTTTTACCACAAAAATGTTGTGTTAGCCCTGGATTTTACATTTTCTTACAGGAGGATAGGTAAAAATGGCACAAAAATTTGTCACCCTATTTCTGCTGAACGTGGCAATACCCCATATGTGGCTATACAATACTGCTAAGCCTCATGGTGAGAATCAGGAGGGAAGGCGCGCTATTTGACTCTTGGAGAACAAATTTTTCAGAGAATAGTTTGCGGTCTCCATATACAGAGCCCTTAAGTGCCAGAAGAGCAGGATCCCCCTCAAGTGACCACATTTTGGAAATTACACCCCACTTGGAATTTATCTACAGGTGTAATAACTATTTTGATTCCATGTATGTTTTCCAGAAACAAGCAATGGATGTTGCAAAGTGAAAATTGCAAATCTACCAGTATAGTGCCCGTATATTGTAGTGCCTAGTATGCTGTAATGCCCATACATTATGCCCAGCTCATGCTTCTGGAGACTTGCAACCACAACCTCTCCTTGCCACCGAAATGCCAAACATGTGCACACTAAAGTTATTTAGGCACACTATGAGGCTCAGAAGGGAGAGGGGGATTTTGAATTTTGAGCACAGAATGAAATGGATTTCTTTTGGGGGTCGAGGAGCCATAGCACTTTTCCAGAGCCTTTGTACTACCAGTAACGTGAAAGCCCCTATATTTCCATTGAAAGACGATGGGCCTGAATGGGGACTTGCTTTTTTGTGGATTGATTTGAAGCCTTTATTAGGAATGTTTAAATAACATTATGGATCATATAATTATCCTGCGCTCTACGCTGAGCACTTACGTCAATGTTCACATCTAAATCTCTGAATGATGTTATTCAGATGAAACCCCTGAGGCATAGAGGTAGCAGAGTTACTCTGGATTCCATCTACCTCATTTTAGGGAATCTTCCACTGGGGATTCCGTCTGAATCACATATTTGAGAGAGTTACATGAAACTCCGGTGGAAGCGCTCAGCGTAGAGCTCAGGATAAATGTGCACCGAGCTTTACTGCGATCTTTGCAAGGCAGAATTAACAAATCAACAGAAGGGCAAGAATTGCTTTTATTTATTTTTTACGACATTCCTCGTGCGGTATAAGTGATTAGATGACTTTATTCTTCGGGTCGGTCTTTTTTATGTTTGGCTGCTTTCACACTTTGTGCAAAAACTAGTTTTAAGATCTCCATATTTTGAGATCTATAATTTTTCTATACAGTATTTCTACCGACAGAGTCATGCGAGGGCTTATTATTTGCGGGAAGAGTTGATATTTTTGTTGATACCATTTTCGGGCACATAACTTTATTAGCACTTTGTATTGCGATTTTTGGGAGGCAGAATAAACAAAAACCAGCAATTTAGGATTTTTTGGAGGGAGGTTTTTTTTAGACATAGTGATTAGATAGTTTTATACTTTGGATCAGTACGATTACAGCGATACCACATTTATATAATATTTTTATGTTTTGGCGCTTTTACACAATGAAAACGATTTTATAGAAACATGTGTTTTTGCATCACTATATTTTTATACTTTTTTTTATTTCTATGCTGACTAACTGTATGGTGGCTTGTTTTTTTTTTGCAGAACAAGATGATGTTTTCAGTGATACCATTTTTATTTACATTCAACTTTTTGATTGTGTTTTAACACTTTTTTTGGGGACGGTATGATGAAATAGAGTTCACTGAAGGGGTTAAATAGTGTGATAGTTTTATATGTTGGATCATTCCAGATGTGGCAAAACCAAAGTGTGGGTTGTTTTTTTACATAAATATACAGTACAGAAAAAAAGTTTGGACACACCTTCTCATTCAAAGAGTTTTCTTTGTTTTCATGACTATGAAAATTGTAGATTCACTCTTAAGGCTTCAAAACTATGAATTAACACATGTGGAATTATATAATTAACAAAAAAGGGTGAAACAACTGAAAATATGTCTTATATTTTAGGTTCATCAAAAGAGCCTCCTTTTGCTTTGATTACTGCTTTGCTCACTCTTGGCATTCTCTTGATGAGCTTCAAGAGGTAGTCACCGGAGACTGATACAGTATCGATCTCAGCATTTAGTGGGTTAAATGGCTCAAGACTTCCATTTATCACTTGCATCATGATTACTAGTCCGTGTCCTGAATTGCAGCCTTCATTCTGGGGAATTTGGCCTTTTTAAAATGAAGTGTTTTGCCTTCCCGGCCTCGGTATGTTTTTATGTTCAAAAGTAAATGACGTTGTGATCATTTGTACCAAAGTATTCACAAACACTGACATTTCTAGCAATCTCTGCATTGTTAGAAATGATCAGGTGCAACAGAGCATCATCTCTTGTCAAGTCGTCAAGTGTTCCATGAACTGGCCCATAAAATTATCCTGCAACAAGCTTTCGAGTTTTCTCCCCTTTGCAATTATTACCAGGGTAGTTAAGGTCTCCCACGACCAACCTGTGCAGCCTGCGCCATCTTATCACACACCCTACCCTCCTTATCCTCAGTTATGTAGGGGGTCTATAGTTTACCCCAAAGATTACGTTTTCAATGTTAACCTCTCTTTCTAATTCCGACCACACAAGGTTTCAACTTCAAATTCTACTGCATCCCCCTTATTCACCCGAACCTCGCACCATCGGACTGCCTCTTCTTTCCAGCAATGAAGTTATTTTTGAAGGTCAAGCATTTTTCAGATGATGAGACTCTAATTTCCGAAGTCACAATGTGGCTTATGGAGCAACATGTCAACTTCTACAAGTGAGGTGTTTACACATGGGAGAAGTGTGTCCCCCTAGGTGGCACCTATGTAGAGAAGGACTAATGACTGTGCCAAGTTTCATTGCTCTCAGTCTGCAGGAAGTGGGTCAGTGGCACGGTGTCTCAGTGGCATATATATATGTATATATATCACGTAGCGATATCGCTACATGTGACACTTACCTCCGACCGGCTCCTCCGCTGGCTATCGCTGATCGCGCAAGAACGTCTTGGGCCGTTTCTCGGCGGCGGCTTCCTGCTGGCGCCGACGAGCGGCGCATGGACGCGGGCTGAGGACTTCGTCATCGCCGCATCTGACATGTAAGTAATGACCGCTGCTGCGTCGCTGCATCACTGGTGAGATCGGACTGTTTGGCAGCTCACTAGCGACCATTTAGCAATGCACCAGCGATCCTGACCGGGTCGTATCGTTGTCGGGATCGCTGGTGCATCGCTAAATGTAACGGCCCTAAGGCTATGTGCACACGTTACAGAATTCCCGCGCAAGTTACCACGGGAATTCCATTCCGTGGGAAAACCGCATTTTAAATTCCCACGATTTTCCCGCAGAAAAACTAGCGATTTGCAAGCGTAATTAGCTTGCAGACCACTAGCGTTTTCAAAGTTATCTGTAGCATCGCTTGGAGAACTGATTGACAGGCTGATCACACTCATATGACATAGTGTTTGATGAGTGTGACTAACTTTTTACTATAGAGGCTGCCTATGCAGCATCAATAGTAAAAAAATCTAATGTTAAAAATAATTTAAAAAAATAAAAAGTGGCGTTTTTCTCACCTTCCGATGTCCCGCGCAGCGTCACCAGGCTTCAGCGATGCTGCCTGCAGGTCCCGTTCCCAGTGATGCATTGCGGCAATGACCTTTGACAACATCGCGGTCTTGCGAGACCGCTACGGTATCACGAGACCGCAATGTCATCAAAGGTCATTGCCGCAATGCATCACTGGGAACGGGACCTGCCGGCAGCATCGCTGAAGCCTGATGACGCTGCGCGGGACATCGGAAGGTGAGAATATGACGATTTTTTAATTTTAATTCTATTTTTTACAGGGATATGGTACCCAGAGCCCGGAGGACAGTCTCCTCTCCTCCGGACCGCGGGTACCATCCGCAAATGTTCTGCTTACTTTTCGCATGTTGGGCACAGCCACATGTGGAAAGTAAGCAGAACAATGCAATCCTATGGGTGCAGAATCACCGCGATTAAGCAAAATTAATGAGCATGCTGCATATTTTTCCGTGATGCGATTCCGCCACGGGAAAATCCGCAGCATTAACACAGCATTGCGGAATCCCATAGGATTGCATGGGATGCTGTTTTTTGGGGTTTTCGCGTTAAAACCGAGCGTTAAAATGCAAAAAAACTGCAACGTGTGAACACAGCCTTAGGATTTAGGCAGAAGGGGAGCACGCCTGACAAGTCCACAAGGGCTCTAAGCCCAGGACACCATAGCAGCTACGCAACATTGTTGGAAAATAAGCAAAGCACGGGCACAGTCAGACGGGTGCTGGATAAGATCGGAGCACCCGGGGAAATTGCAGTTTATGACAGCAGCAGGAACGGAAAGGAAGAAGTGGTCCAAGAGTCGTGCAGGGCGCAGAGTATTCACCATGTGGCAGATCTTAAATAGGGCTGAAGCCTGCAAGTCTGAGGCGAAGTAGATGAACGGGATCCCTTATATTTTCAGGTCCCACAGGAGTGATGCTGCGGTACCGCCTAGGGCTCTACTACCCCGGAATGTGCGTGAGGATACAGAAAGTAAGCAAGGGAAAGTGCAGGAGGAAGGCTGTGTGAACTGTTACGTAACTGATGTGTCTGGGACCGTTGAAGAGGAAAGTAAAATCGTTGATTTAGTGATTTAGCATCAGAACCGGTATCTGTGTCCGTTATTTCAACCCTGAGCACTGAAACCAAAAGTCGAATCCCTGACCGTGGACCAGCATCCCGGACAGGTACGCCTGTAGAAGCTGATGGTTTTTCTGTGGGAGGAGGTCAGGACACCAGAGCCTTGGTGTGCTCGGCTGCGACTACCATCCTGGCCCCCTCTTACATGGCTACTGTGGGATCCTGAGGAGTGTTTGCCGCTTCCTTATTTCCTATTCTTTTGCATGTCACACATAAGGCTAAGTGCACACGTACCGGAACTCTCGCGGAAGTTACCGCGAGAATTCCGGAATTCCATTCCGCGGGAAAATCACATTTTGAATTCCCGCGATTTTCCCGTGGAAAAACTAGCACTTTGCAAGCGTATTTAGCTTGCAAAATGCTAGCGTTTTCCAAGCGATCTGTAGCATCGCTTGGAGAACTGATTGACAGGTTGTCACACTCGTCAAACATAGTGTTTGACAAGTGTGACCAACTTTTTACTACTGAGGCCGCCTATGCAGCATCAGTAGTAAAAGATAAAATGAAAAAAAAAAATAAAAAATGGGGTTATTCTTACCTTCCGACGTCCCGCGCAGGCGTTCCCAGTAATCCTTTGCGAAAATGCCCGCGATGACGTCAGTTCTCGCGGTCATTCGCGATGACGTCGCGCGAATGACCGCGAGACTTCGCGATCCCGCGAGAACGGACGCCATCGCGGGCATTTTCGCAAAGGATTACTGGGAACGAGAGCTTGGAGAGAAGCGGGAAGGCTGCGCGGGACGCCGGAAGGTGAGAATAACAATATTTTTTATTTTAAATTCTATTTTTTACAGGGATATGGTACCCAAAGCCCGGAGGACAGTCTCCTCTCCTCCGGACCGTGGTTACCATCCACAAATGTTCTGCTTACTTTCCGCATGGTGTGCACAGCCACATGCGGGAAGCGGAACAATGCATTTCTATGTGTGCGGGATCGCCGCGATTCCGCAAAATTAATGAGCATGCTGCGGTTTTTACCGCAAAGCGATTCCGCTGCGGTAAAAACCGCAGCATTAGCACAGCATTGCGGAATCCCATAGGTATGCATGGGATGCTTATTTTTCGCGTTTTCGCGGCAAAATCGCGCGGTTAAAACCGCCGCGGAAACGCGAAAAAAACGCCACTTGTGAACTCAGCCTAAATGTTACAGATCACCAAGCATATTTAACTATTAGACAAAGTGAACGTAAGTAAACACAAAATGCAGTTTTTAAATGAAGGCCTTTGTTATTAAGGGAAAAATAAATCCAAACCTACCATGCCCTGTGTGAAAAAGTAATTGCCTTCCCCATAAAACAAATTAACTTTGATTTATCACATCTTTGGGAAGCTGAGTTCAAATTCCCTAGCCACACCCAGGCCTAATTGCTGCCATACCTGTTCTTAATCATGAAATCGCTGAAATAGAACCTGCCTGACAAAGGGAAGTAGACCAAACGTTCCTCAAAAGCTAGACAACATGCCAAGATCCAATGAAATTCTGGAACAAATGAGAAACAAAGAAATGGGATCTATCTGTCTGGACAAGTTATAAAGCCATTTCTATAGCTTTGGGACGCCAGCAAACCACAGTGGGAGCCATTATCCACAAATGGTGAAAGCATGGAACAGTGGTGAACCATCCCACGAGTGGCCCACTGACTAAAATTACCCCAAGAGTGCAGTGACAACTCATTCAGGAGGTCACAAAAGACCCCACAACAACATCCAAAGAACTGCCAGCCTCAGTTAAGATCACTGTTCATGATTCCACCAAAAGAAAGAGACTGGGCAAAAATTGCCTGCATGGCGGAGTTTTAAGATGAAAGCAATAAGAATATAAAGGTTCATCTTAGCTTTCCAAAAAATATCTTGATGATCCCAAAGACTTTTGGGAGAATACTATGCTTACTGAAGAGACAAAAGTTGAACTTTTTGGAAAGTGTATGTCCCATTACCCCTGTCATAGAAGTAACACAGCATTTCAGAAAAGGAGCATCATACCAACAGTAAAATATGGTGATGGTAGTGTGATGGTCTGTGGCTGGTTTGCTGCTTTAAGACCTGGAAGACTTGCTGTAGTAAGTAGTAATTGTAAACATTTAAGTGTGACAAACATGCAAAAGAATAGGAAATCAGGAACGGGGCAGCACATTTTCACACAACTGTATATATATTTATACAGTCGTGGCCGATCGTGTCGACACCCTTGAAATTGGTCCAGAAAATTATTACAATTACACATGTTTTGTTTTGCACACATTTATTTCCATTGTGTGTATTGGAAAAATAAAAAAAAGCAAAAAAGGCAATTAGTTCAGAATTTCACGCAAAACTCCAAAAAGCGCTGGACAAAATTTTTCCCACACTCAACTTAATATTTGGTTGCACACCCATTGGAATAAATACCTGCAAAGAATCGCTTCCTATAAACACTATCAAGCTTCTCACACCTCTCAAATTGAATTTTTAACCACTCTTCTTTTGCAAACTGCTCTAGGTGTTTCATATTTGAAGGGTTTCTTCTCCCAACAGGAGTTTTAAGATCTTTCCACAGGTTTTCAGTGGGATTTAGTTCCAGACTCATTTCTGGCCACTTCAAAGCTCTCCAGTGCTTTGTTTCTGCCCATTTCTGGGTGCTTTTGAATTATGTTTGGCGTCTTTGTCCTCCTTGAAGACCCATTACCTAGGACACAAACCCATCTTTCTGATGCAGGGCACTACTACATTGTTACCCCAAATCCTTTCAGATTTAATGTTGCCTTGCACACAGTTAAGGCATCCAGTGCCTGAGGCAGCGAAACAACCTCAAAACATCTTTGAACCTGTACTATATTTGACTCTAGGTACTGTGTTCTTTTCTTTGTAGGCCTCATTCTGTTTTTGGTAAACAGTAGAATGCTGTGCTTTACCAAAAAGCTCTATCTTGGCCTTATCTGTCCACAAGACACTTTCCCAGAAGCATTTTGGCTTACTCACGTACATTTTGGCAAACTGCTGTTTAGCTTTTTTTTTATCTCTCTGTGTCAGCAGTGGGGTCCTCCTCGGTCTCCTGCCATAGCATTTCATTCAAATGTCGATGGTTAGTGTGCGCTGACACTGATGCACCCTGAGCCTGCATTAGAGCATGAATTTCTTTAGAACTTGAATGGGGCTGCTAATCCATTATCAGGACCATCCTGCATTGCAACCTTTCATCAATTTCTCTCTGCCATCCACATCCAGGATGATTAGCTACAGTGCCATTGGTTGTAAACTTCTTTATTATGTTGTGCACCGTGGACAAAGGAACATCAAGATCTCTGGAGATGGACTTGTAACCTTGAGATTGTTGATACTTTTTCAACAATTTTGGTTCACAAGTCATCAGACAGTTCTCTTCTCCATGTTTAATGTGCCACATGTAGACATACAATGCAAAAATTAAGTCAATGCCTCCTTTTTATCTTTTTTCAGGTGTGATTTTCATATTGCCCACACCTGTTACTTGCCATAGGTGAGTTTCAAAAAGCATCACACGCTTGTAATAAAGTTGTTTATCCACAATATTGGAAAGAAGTCAACAATTTGGGGATTTTGTGTCAAATTATGTCCAATGTGCCTTTTTCTGTTTTTTTTTTTGTGTTGTTGCAATACACACAAAGGAAATATGTGTATAACAAACAGGGGCACAAGCAATAATTTTCTGGAAGAAATATTTCATTTTCTGGAACAATTTCATGGGTGCCAACACTTTTGGCCATGAATGTATATATAAATATATTATTTTTGCACAAATCTACACTTTTCAATGTGAAGTTACATTTTTGCACATCTGCTTAAGGAGTCAAACTTGGGCTCTTTAGGCACTTACATGTAGGTACCTTAGGTACCAAGCATTTCATCAAAAAAGAAAGTTGGGATTGCTGACAAAGGCTGAAAGATCTTTATAGGATTTATTCCACTTTACCAGATTCAATGTATTTGAGAGTGATTTTAACTCGGTTCAGAAAAATATTTAGAATTGAGAGTCCTCAATGGTTGATATCTTTTAATGGCTAACTGAAAAGATGGTAACACATTGCAAGCTTTCAAGACTACGCAGGTCTCTTAATCAGGCATAGACTCACATATTTATGCACAACACAGCCCAGAAAGAAATAATGCAATAGATAAGACAAGTGACGTGAAGCAGAATTATCATTATGGGAGAGTGATAAACAGTTGGGGCCATAAATATTGGAACAGTACATAGATATGGAGTGGGAATGTTTTATAGGAGGTGTATGGGCATAACTTGGAGCTGATAAAAAGCAGAAACTGGGTTTTAGTCTTTGTCATTCTGGGAGAACATAGTTCGCTGTGAGAATTTCCATTTTTCAAATCTGGAATGCTTCCCTCCGCTACACTCTGAGCTATTTCTGTGACCACGTTTTGTAAGTTTCTTTCATTATTCCCTTTTTATTTTATTCAATTGTATATATCATATTGTTTTGTACCCATTTTGTATCATCTAGTATATTTTTGTAAACACTATCTTTCAGGATTAAATGTAAAATGTAATTGCTTTGTTCCTCTTGCTCTATAAACCGCAACCCTGAAGCCATACCATGGGGTATACTGTACATACAGGTGCTTCTTACAAAATTAGAATATCATCAAAAAGTTAATTTATTTCAGTTCTTCTATACAAAAAGTGAAACTCAGATATTACATAGAGTCATTACAAACAGTGATCTATTTCAAGTGTTTATTTCTGTTAATGTTGATGATTATGACTTACAGCCAATGAAAACCCAAAAGTCATTATCTCAGTAAATGAGAATAATTAACAAAAAACACCTGCAAAGGCTTCCTAAGCGTTTAAAAACTTCCCTTAGTCTGTTTCAGTAGGCTCCACAATCATGGGGAAGACTGCGGACTTGACAGATGTCCAGAAGGCAGTCATTGACACACTCCACAAGGAGGGTAAGCCACAAAAGGTCATTGCTAAAGAAGTTGGCTGTTCACAGAGTGCTGTATCCAAGCATAGTGATGGAAAGTTGAGTGGAAGGAAAAAGTGTGGTAGAAAAAGGTGCACAAGCAACCGGGAAAACCACAGCCTTGAAAGGATTGTTAAGAAAAAGCCATTCAAAAATTTGAATCCAAACAACCCTGAGGATAGGGAAAAAAAGGGAACAACGCCACGCACTATCTAAGTGCAGTAGAAACTAGGTGTAAATTGCACGCTTATATAATTGCACTCACCTAGTCAAAGGCGAAAATGAAGCATTGAAAGGAGATCCGACAGGAATCCAAGGGGAACGGTCGGCAGCTCGGCCGACTGGGCACATGGAAAAGGCCCTCAGACATCCGTGGTAAAACAATAGATAGCAAGGAAAATCCCAGTATGTAGCCGGTGCTTCCGTATAGAGATTCTCATAGATGTTATATATAAATATCTGCTTTATTGAAGTAATATAAAATTACAGTCCTGTAATTTTTTATTACCTCAATAAAGCAGATAGTTATATATAACATCTATGAGAATCTCTGTACGGGAGCACTGGCTACATACTGGGATTTTCCTTGCTATCTATTCACAAATTTGGGGGAGATTCACAAGGAGTGGAGTGTTGCTGTAGTCATTGCTTCAAGAGCCACCACACAGACGTATCCAGGTTACAAGGGCTACAAGTGTCACATTCCTTGTGTCAAGCCACTCATGACCAATAGACAACGCCAGAAGTGTCTTACCAGGACCAAGGAGAAAAAGAACTGGACTGTTGCTCAGTGGTCCAAGGTGTTGTTTTCAGATGAAAGTAAATTTCGCATTTTATTTGGAAATCAAGGTCCCAGAGTCTGGAGGAAGAATGGAGAGGCCACAATCCAAGCTGCCTGAGGTCTAGTGTGGAGATTCCACAATCAGTGATGGTTTGGGGAGCCATGTCATCTGCTGGTGTAGGTCCACTGTGTTTTTTCAAGACCAAAGTCAGCGCAGCCATCTACCGTGGCAGCTAATACAGCTACTGACAGATAATACAGCTATACAGAGGTAGCTGTCAGTCACTGATGGGGCCGCCCACTGGACCTAAAATCCCAGAAAGGTCAGAGGTTTAAATGATTAAATTACAGATTATACTGAATCTTTTCTCACACCACTATATATCAGTCTACTCTGCTCCTCCTGCTCTGTAACATGCTGACTGCATTTTCATGGTGGCAGGTTCCCTTTAAAATAAATTAGGATAACTATATTTTAATTTTTTTCATAAATATGGTGCCTTTTCCTCCAAGATATACAGTTGTGGCGAAAGTATTGACACCCCTGCAATTCTGTCAGATAATACTCAGTTTCATCCTGAAAATGATTGCAAACACAAATTCTTTGGTATTATCTTCATTTAATTTGTCTTAAATGAAAAAATACAAAAGAGAATGAAGCAAAAAGCAAAACATTGATCATTTCACACAAAACTCCAAAAATGGGCCAGACAAAAGTATTGGCACCCTCAGCCTAATACTTGGTTGCACAACCTTTAGCCAAAATAACTGTGACCAACCGCTTCCGGTAACCATCAATGAGTTTCTTACAATGCTCTGCTGGAATTTTAGACCATTCTTCTTTGGCAAACTGCTCCAGGTCCCTGATAATAGAAGGGTGCCTTCTCCAAACTGCCATTTTTAGATCTCTCCACAGGTGTTCTATGGGATTCAGGTCTGGACTCATTGCTGGCCACCTTAGAAGTCTCCAGTGCTTTCTCTCAAACCATTTTCTAGTGCTTTTTGAAGTGTGTTTTGGGTCATTGTCCTGCTGGAAGACCTATGACCTCTGAGGGAGACCCAGCTTTCTCACACTGGGCCCTACATTATGCTGCAAAATTTGTTGGTAGTCTTCAGACTTCATAATGCCATGCACACGGTCAAGCAGTCCAGTGCCAGAGGCAGCAAAGCAACCCCAAAACATCAGGGAACCTCTGCCATGTTTGACTGTAGGGACCGTGTTCTTTTCTTTGAAAGCCTCTTTTTTTCTCCTGTGAACTCTATGTTGATGCCTTTGCCCAAAAAGCTCTACTTTTGTCTCATCTGACCAGAGAACATTCTTCCAAAACGTTTTAGGCTTTTTCAGGAAAGTTTTGGCAAACTCCAGCCTGGCTTTTTTATGTCTCGGTGTAAGAAGTGGGGTCTTCCTGGGTCTCCTACATACAGTCCCTTTTCATTCAGACGCCGACGGATAGTATGGGTTGACACTGTTGTACCCTCGGACTGCAGGGCAGCTTGAACTTGTTTGGATGTTAGTCGAGGTTCTTTATCCAACATCCGCACAATCTTGCGTTGAAATCTCTTCTCAATTTTTCTTTTCCGTCCACATCTAGGGAGGTTAGCCACAGTGCCATGGGCTTTAAACTTTTTGATGACACTGCGCATGGTAGACACAGGAACATTCAGGTCTTTGGAGATGGACTTGTCGCCTTGAGATTGCTCATGCTTCCTCACAATTTGGTTTCTCAAGTCCTCAGACAGTTCTTTGGCCTTATTTCTTTTCTCCATGCTCAATGTGGTACACACAAGGACACAGGACAGAGGTTGAGTCCACTTTAATCCATGTCAACTGGCTGTAAGTGTGATTTAGTTATTGCCAACACCTGTTAGGTGCCACAGGTAAGTTACAGGTGCTGTTAATTACACAAAGTAGAGAAGCATCACATGATTTTTCGAACAGTGCCAATACTTTTGTCCACCCTCTTTTTTATGTTTGGTGTGGAATTATATCCAATTTGGCTTTAGGACAATTCTTTTTGTGTTTTTCACTTAAGACAAATTAAATGAAGATAATAATAACAAAGAATTTGTGTTTGCAATAATTTTCAGGAAGAAACTGAGTATTATCTGACAAAATTGCAGGGGTGTCAATACTTTTGGCCACAACTGTAGGTACTGTGAAAAATGGGACGTTGATAAAGTGACAGATTAATATATAAGCACCTTAGTCAAAGGCTCAGAAAAAATGACAGCACAGTGCACCAACGTACACGTATTGCATGACAGTGAACCGTGCTGTCAATATTCCTCTTATGCCATAACACACCGATATAAATACATGTACAGCTCCCAGAGCACATCTACAAGAAACAGGAAACCAAGAGGAGCTATTCACCTGCTGGTCAGGAGGGCACACACTGACTGCTGTCTGCCTTCATTCTGTATCTGTCTGTCTGTCTTTCATTACATTTATCATATATTTTATATTTTTATTTTAAATATATTAAATTGCATTTAATTTTTTATTTACCGGTATATGTGGCATCAAATTGGACTGTGCTAAATTGGCACAAATATTTACATTGCCAGTATATTGCAGTATAGCGAGATATTTGCACCAGAAATAGACATTAGTAGCTAGAAATCATTTATGTTGGAAACATGTTAGTGTTTGTATTTTCAATATTATTAGAAATTAATCTGATTGATGTTCTTATCAAATGTTAATTATCTGGTCCATGGTGAGCGTGGTCCTGAAAGGTTCCATACAATCATGACCAGATTCACGGCATCACCAACACGTCGCCTCCTAAGGTTGCGTTCCCATGATGAGCTTTTGATCTTGCAGATTTTTAAACCATTTCTGCGCCCATTAAGTAGAATAGGTTACTTGCATTTTTGAAAAATACGCAGCTTGCACAAATCAGCATAAACGCATTGTGTTTCCTTAGGTCGCATTCACTGTTCACAGCTTGTGGTGAAATAGATTTTTCTGTGCGATCTGGTTCTGGAACTACAACTTACAGCATGACCGGAAAGGCCTGGGCCAGGATTTATAGCTTTTCCACAGAAAGAGGGACACATTACGGTTGCCACGAAGTGGTGTGATTGGTCTGTAGGTTTACGTTAAATTCACCACATTAAGGCTAGAGTCACACCAGCATAATTTTTCTATCATCCGAGAAAATCGGGCTGATTATGCTAATCGCACTATGATCAGAGTTTGATCACAATATGATCCGATTTCCTCGAATGTAGAGAAGATGGGAAAAAATTATTCTCCATCTTCTCCATTGTGTCGGTCCGTGAAAAAAAATCAAACTGCACTCAGATGTCATCCGAGTACCATCCAATTTTTTTTCCCACGGACCCATTAACTTGCATGGCCAAGTGCGATCCGTATATCAGATGCAAATCAAGCATGTTGCATTTTTTTTTTAGTTGGACAGACAGTGTCCGAGGAAAAAAATCAGACATTTCCACTGCCGCATAGAATACCATTGGTCCGAGTACGATCCAACAAAACATCTGATTGCACTGGGGCCAATGGTACTCTATGCGGCCATAAAAATGTCTGATATACTGTCGTCTGCACTAGCCTTACCTGTGTTCGAACAAAGGTAATGGCCCCGTGCATTCACTTGATGCACAAAACCCATTCATAAATAGACATGGAGATGGCAAAAATAAATCAGAGTAATTCTAAGTATCGAATTTTATTAGTTGATGCCAATAAAAAGTTCAAGAAAATTATAAAATCATTGGTCCGTGGAAGTCTGTACCAAATATATTACAAGAATATAGAACAAGAATATAGATAATACAAAGTACAGTAGAAGGATAATTATACAAAAATACAAAACAAGATGGAGGAGATCAGAGACATAAAGCCTGATTCTTCATCATTGCATGTCTAACATTTTTTTTGGAGTACACATTTTTTCAAATTGTCAATTGGGGTTTTGTGATTTTTCGGCAATGTGGCTTTTTCAGATGCCTTAGGCCACTTTCACATTTGCGTTTAAGGCCGCAGCTACGGCCTGCGCACGGCCGCTGCTAAGCCCCGCCCCTGCCACGCCTCCTCCGGTAGCTCTGCCTACTGGCGCATGACGCTGCATGCGTCCTGCATCTTTAGCACTGGGGACGCAGGCCGTGCGCAGTATGCGTTTGGCGGCACATGCGTCCTTTTGACGGTGCGCCGAGCGCAACCAAATTGCTACAGGTTGCGTTTGGCGCTGGTCGGCGCACCATCAAAAGGACGCATGCGCCCACCAGCGCCAAACGCAACCTGTAGCAATTTGGTTGCGCTCGGCGCACCGTCAAAAGGACGCATGTGCCGCCAAACGCATACTGCGCATGGCCTACGTCCCCAGTGCTAAAGATAGGGGACGCAGGACGCATGCAGGCGGAGCTACCAGAGGAGGCGTGGCAGGGGGTGGAGCTTAGTGGCGGCCGTGCGCAGGCCATCGCTGCGGCCTTAAACGCAAATGTGAAAGTGGCCTTAGACAGATTCAAGAAATGCAACTTACTTTAAAAAAAAAAGGTCACAACATTTGGTGCAGCTCTGTTCCAGTTCACCCCTTGGAATGATTTTATGCATGTCAGTTAATTTTCAAAATTTTGCAAAACGTGCAACTTTTTCCACTAAGACGTCTGAAAATCACAAAACCAGTTAAAGATAGAAAAAAAAGTATTTTGCTCCATTTTTATGAATTTGGCAAAAAAAATCAATGAAACTACTAGTCAAAAAAGAGAAAAGGCTTAAAAAATGTGCGGAATAAGTATCAGCTAGAATCAGTTCGCTGCAATAACAGCATAAATAAAATCAGTATAAATATATAACTAATGCTATACAAATTGCGAGCTCGAGGGTAAAGCAATGTTAGGCCGGGATCACACATGCGAGAAACTCGGACGAGTCTCGCATGTTAATACCCGGCACTACCGCCAGCACTCGGGAGTGGAGCGTTCAGCTGCATGTATTTCTATGCGGTCGCATGCTCCGATCCGAGCGCCGGCGGCAATGCTGTGTATTAACATGCGAGACTCGTCCGAGTTTCTCGCATGTGTGATCCCGGCCTCAGAGGCAAAATACGAAGGCCCCGATTCATTATTGTATTTATTGTTGAGTTTTTGATGTTTGCTCCCTTTTTTCGTTTGCAACAAATACATCTTTCCATTTGCGTCTTTTGCCTGTTTTTTATTTTTAAGTTCCCCCTTGGTTTAAAGATAAGAGGCAAATGACAGAAAACTACCACTGAGTATAATTTAATTTGTAAACATGAAACATACTTTCTGCATCTTTTTTTTCCCATTGGCTGGCATTTTTTTTAAATTGACTGCAAATTGGTGGGGTTTAGGTCCTGAGACCCCCACCGATCACTCAATAGAAACCCGAGAAGTGCACAGCTCAGGAGACAGGAGCACACAGTTCTAGCTCTAGCTTGAGCGCGCACACGCACAAGAGGGTATGGATTTAATAAGAAACATAGGCTATGAAGCCTTAACTTTCTATTGATCCGTACTCTGCTTTGTGTGCTATCCTCTTCGGAGCTGCACACTTCACAGAAGTCCAGTGAGTGATCAATGGAGTCTCAAGACCTAGACCCTCATCTATCTACAGCCAATTAAAGTGTTTGCTACTTATCATAATCTGTGCAGAAAGTTTAGTTACTCTTTAGAGGGGTCTTCTCAAGGTGTCTATTGAGTAGCACTCCGGCACTCTCCTTTTTCATGGTTTCTGGGTGAGGGGGCAGCACTCCACTTCAGTGACGGCACGCTTCTTTTTCATGGTTTCTGGGTGGGGGGCAGCACTCCACTTCAGTGACGGCACGCTTCTTTTTCATGGTTTCTGGGTGGGGGGCAGCACTCCACTTCAGTGACATTTCTCGTCATCCGCTATCATTGGTTTGGTTTTAAGTCTACACTATTATTACTGTATATACATTTAGAGATACAAGGTATTTGAACAAGCACACTGTACCAGAAAGTGAGAGCGTTGATTAAAAGTGCTGCTCTAGAAGCAGTTGATGGGGCAGGCTGTTGATTTTGCAGGATTTGTAATGGCAGCATGTCAGAAGCTGGGAGGCAGATGAGCAGCAAACTGGTGAATAAAATGGGCTGGAGACAAGTGGAAGATATCTTAGAAGTTAACTCCTCAGCCTGGAATGTAACTACTGCTCATTCTTGGCTCTGGAGTCAGTCTCCTTGGACTCAAGCTGTACACTCGGTAAAGGGCCCATTACACACAGCGATCTCGCTGGCGAGATCGCTGATTTTGTGACACATCAGCGATTTCTCCAGCGAGATCGCTGTGTGTGACATCCAGCAGCGATCGACCCCCCCCGCGGGTTATCGCTGATCGTGCTGGATCTTCCTGGCCCGTTTTTTCATTGCTGGTCTCCCGCTGGCTACCAACGTAAACATCAGGTTACTAAGGGCCGTGGAGGCTGAGCGGCGCACAGACCGGAGTAGCTCTGCTATCTGCTACTCCAGTCTGTCAGACTGGAGTAGCAGATAGCAGAGCTACGCCGGTCTGTCTGCGCCGCTCTGCTTCCACCTCCCGCCCTGCCTGCAGTGCATGCTGGTATCTAGGGTAAACATTGGGTTTCTAAGGGCCCCGCGGCCCT
The DNA here is from genome assembly GCF_039654945.1 of Dendrobates tinctorius. Lineage (NCBI taxonomy): Eukaryota > Metazoa > Chordata > Amphibia > Anura > Dendrobatidae > Dendrobates > Dendrobates tinctorius. Next base: position 79,972,559 of record NW_027361690.1, read on the forward strand.
TAGAAACCCGATGTTTACGTTGGTAACCAGCGTGCTCGCTGGTCCTGATCGCTGGAGGGGCTGTCTATGTGAAAGCTCAACAGCAATCAGCTAAATGTCCCAGCGATCCCATCCACGTGGGATCGTTGGTGGGATCGCTGGGACATCGTTATGTGTAACGGTACCCTAAGATGAAAGCTCTTGCAGCAGGAGAATGAAAGCAGATTTCTTATTAATTTTACATGCCTATGTAGCACCATTGCTTCCACAGCGCTTTACAGACATCATCATCACTGTCACCATTGGGGGCTTACAATCTAATCTCCCTATCAATCTTTAATGTGTGCGACAAAATCAGCTAAACCACAAACTTGCTTATATCCATGCTGTCTAACTAAAGAACATATATAACATGAGGATACCCCTTTAAAGAAGCCATCCCATCAAAATTGCTCATTTTGCCTTTCTACCTAGTTATTTTTCTCTTTTTCTTTAGGTCTATGACATCATGTGATTAAAAACTGACTAGCTGAATCCTTCTAAGCTCTGTGTAGAAACTTGAAGCCTATTTTTTCCTGCATGAGTCATCACTGAAAAAGTCCCTAGCAGGGAGAGGATCAGCTGGGTCAGGAGTTGAAAAGGGAGGTGATCTTTGCAGAGAAAAGAGACTTCTTGTTTCTACATAGAGCAGAGAAAAGAAAATAATTAACTGGGTAGAAAGGCAAAATGAGCAACTGTAAGTTCACCGTTCTACATAATACGATGATGGCAATATATTAAGATGATAGAGAACTTTTTGATTGTAGTGCATCTTTACGTCATGCACACCTCTACTATTCAATTTTTTGCCTTTTAAAAGTGTTGAAGACTATCCTTTCAATTTGAGTCCCTTCCCCAGAGCTTTTCCAATACCTTGTTTATGAGAAAACATTATTTTAGCATAGAGAAGCTTGGTATTGACATTTGTATGCTTTTGCTTGCACAGTGAAAACAGGACTGTATGAGCAGGCAAAACCGTGTAGCTGTAACTGTTCGTATACATTACATACCTGCCTGCAGACAGCTGGCTCCCAACCCATCATAAGCACACACTTAGTCAACTTTATTCCAATGGGAAATAATGTGCTGCCTGAAAGCAAACGTCTTCATTTGTGGAGCCTGGCTACAGCTTCAGAGCATTTGCGATGTGTTAATGTTTTTTATATGCTATGTCAAAATAGCCGAAATGTTTTGTTTTATACTGTCCCTCTAAGACACCAGCTAGAGCGTGATCCATGCCCTTAGGGCTTGTGCCCATAACCGTATTATTGTTCTGAGCACTATCTGACAAAACTTCGGCTTGCATTTGGGCCAATGTTATTCTATAGAGCCGTGCACATGTCCCAAAAAAATTGCTGCATGTCCTAGTTTGATCTGATGTTCGGATCGAACTCGGTCATGCAAGCCACTGAGTGCGTGTAAACCATCGGACTGCACTCGGATGACATATGAGTGCAATCTGATTTCACAGAATGGAGAATATGGATACATTTTCATACATCTAAGAGAATCACATTGCACTATGATCAGAGTGTCATTTCCACAATTGATCTGATTTTCTCTTGGCAAAAAATACACTCGCCTGCAATTAGCCTTAGTATGACTCCCAAAGGAAGTAATGGGCCCCTTCTATGTTCCAGACATGTTTTAAGTGTTACACCCAATTTATTATCAATTTAATGTTTTGCGCGATGTTGTGTTTAATACTAGTGCTGTTTAACAATGGGGTTACTGTGTCACTGTGAGCACAAAGCACTGGAAATTGTTAATGTAGGGTCCTATGTAGAAGGGAGCCCCTTAATGACGGTAGTTGTGCTAACAATGCGCCATAGAGGAGTGTGTGGAATTAAGAGTCCCACTATATAGGAAGTTGTTTTTCCACCAACGAAGACGTTTCAATACTGAAGAAATGGGTCAAGCTAATGGGGTGTATGCCCTGGCTTAAGCAACACCCCCAAGAGAGCAGATAGAGCAGAGAGCACGTCCTTCTATGGATCTAGAACCTATGGACTAGATTTGTGGAATATCTGAACATCATGGCAATATATCTGGAGCGGCATCTGCCAGGCAAAGTAGTTGGTAAATTCACTACATTACTGCCCACTGTTATGATTGAGTCACCGTAGGAGGCAGACACAAAAATAGAAGCTACGTCCAGAAAACCAGAGAAGTTGGCAACTATCAGATTGCAGACCCCTGAACCTATCAACACAACTAGCAGTAGCCGTGGGGGGTTCCTACGGTGCCCTAGACCCCTCGATCACAGCCAGAGAGCTAAATAGCCTAAAGACAAAAAAGGAAATCTAAACTGCCCCAGAGCAGACCCCAAAGTAAAAGGCAGCCCCCAACATATAATGACGGTGAAGCAAGATGAAAAAACACTCACACAGATAGAAAGATAGGCTGAGCAAGCGATGGGGCTCAAGCTAACTAAACAGAACAGGAAAGGAAGGTTGCTGTCTGTAATCTGCCAAAACCCTATCAAAGACATAAGCCAACAAGCTGATATGGAAAAAGACCCTGAAGCAGCTAGGCTTCAAAAACTAAATCAGCACTCAGGTATTTTCAGAAGACAGAGCTAAAGGAATTCAGCTCACCCCAGAAGGGAATGGCAGAAATCCAGAAAAACAAAGCAAAACAAAGTTAAAGCACAAATGCAAAAAGCCGAGCAGGAATTCAGACTGGTCTCCAAGGATCCCACAGAGAAATCACCTGCAGGGCAGAAGGGCGTTGGCAGCCTTATATCCAGTCAGTAACTCCACTCAGCCAGTCATCATCATTAGGCTCAGGTGTTTGATAATCAGGCTCACTACCTTTCTTTACCAGAAGAGGGAGTTCCTCGGGCCTCAGTAGTGAAGGGGAAAATGAACTCACAACAGCCCACGTTATCTTCTGCTGACAAAACTTTACAAAACTATAGAAAACTTATAAACCTTCATCTGAAAGAAGTGAGAGCCATATTGCCTGGTTTGTACTGCAGGTAGTACTGGATGAACATATGGCTGTGAGCACACATGGAGTTTTTATGACCCTTTTTGATACATTTTCTTTTATTTTCCCATACATGAGTGGTTGCAAAAGAGAGGAGCATCAGTCTTTTCTTTATGATCTACTCAAGGCTGCAAATATGAAAAGAGCATATTTTTTTTCAAAAAGCAACAATTGTAGCAGCTCACCGGGTGTACATAGGCTTAATCCAAGGCTCGGACCACGATCCTGTGTAACACTCCAATGAGAATCCAAAAATGCATAATTAGGCCAGCCACATGGATAGAGTATAAATCTTCCTTATTTAGTATTGAGGGAGCAATATGTTGCAACAGAGTAGCATCATAAAATGATGAACAGAGCCTGCACATTTCAAGCGCTTAACCCGCTATTAATCGTGGCTTTTTTTTATTACATCACATAAGTTTATTCTAATGTTATAAATCACATCTAAAAAAAGGACATGTATTTCAGACTTTTTGTCGTATTGAGAAGCCTATGCGAAAAAAAACAAAAGTGAAAAACAACCAGACCTCATCTGGAATACTGTGTCCAGTTCTGGGCACCACATTTTAAAAACAACATCAACAAACTGGAGCAAGTTCAGAGAAGAGTGACCCGGATGGTGAGCGGACTGCAAAGTATGTCCTACAAGGAATGGTTAATGGATCTGAGAATGTTTAGTTTGTAAAAAAAAGAAGGCTAAGGCTGAGTTCACACGTGGCGTTTTTTTCGCGTTTCCGCAGCGGTTTTAATAAGCATCCCATGCATTCCTATGGGATTCCGCAATGCTGTGCTAATGCTGCGGTTTTTACCGCGGCGGAATCGCAGCATGCTCATTAATTTGCGGAATCGCGGCGATCCCGCACCCATAGGAATGCATTGTTCCGCTTACTTCCCGCATGTGGCTGTGCACACCATGCGGAAAGTAAGCAGAACAATTGCAGATGGTACCCATGGTCCGGAGGAGAGGAGACTGTCCTCCGGGCTGTGGGTACCATATCCCTGTAAAAAATAGAATTTAAAATAAAAAATATTGTTGCTCTTACCTTCCGGCGTCCCGCACAGCATTCCCGCCTCTCTCCACGCTTCCGGTCCCAGTAAGCCTTTGCGAAAATGCCCGCGATGGCGTCCGTTCTCGCGGGATGGCAAAGTCTCGCAGTCATTTGTGTGACGTCATCGCGAATTACCGCGAGACATCGCGATCCCGCGAGAACGGACGTCATCGCGGGCATTTTCGCAAAGGATTACTGGGAAAGGATGAGAGGGACGTCGGAAGGTAAGAATAACACCATTTTTTATTTTTTTTTGCATTTTATCTTTTACTACTGATGCTGCATAGGCGGCCTCAGTAGTAAAAAGTTGGTCACACTCGTCAAACACTGTTTGACGAGTGTGACCAACCTGTCAATCAGTTCTCCAAGCGATGCTACAGATCGCTTGGAAAACGCTAGCATTTTGCAAGCTAATTACGCGGGAATTTAAAATGCGATTTTCCCGCGGAATGGAATTCCTGAATTCTCGTGGTAATTTCCGCGAGAGTTCCGGTACGTGTGCACTTAGCCTAAGAGGAGACTTATGGTATGTGCACACATTGCGGATTCGTCTGCGGATCCGCAGCGGATTTGGCCCTGCGGATCCGCAGCAGTTTTCCAAGTGATGTACAGTACCATGTCATCCTATGGAAAACAAAAACCGCTGTGCACATGCTGCAGAACAATCCGCGCGGAAACGCAGCAGTTTATTTTCCGTGGCATGTCAATTCTTTGTGCAGCGTTTCTACACCTATTCCATTCAAGGAATTCACAGGTGTAAAAATGCAGGTGAAATCCGCACTAAATCCACAGTAAATCCACAGGTAAAACGCAGGCATTTTGACCTGCGGATTCTGCAGATTCCGTACGGAAAAATCTGCACACGAATCCGCAACGTGGGCACATACCCTTAATAGCTGTCTACAAATAAATACAACAATTAGCTGGACACGCCTGTAGGAATACACTTCTCTAGACCTGGACACAGTATGACAGATCTAAAAGTCCTAATATTGAAAATTTATTTTAACAGTGACAGAGAAAGAAAAACCCGTGAGTTCAAGTTGATAAATATGTTTCAATCTCTAACAATAGGACTCAATTTGACACCTGGATTCATGACTCATTACATGGACACAGTTCACACCCACACAAGAAGATCTTCAGATCTCTAATAGAATACTTCCACCTCATCAACATGTATAACAAAAAAGCCGGATTACTTACCGGTAATGCTCTTTTAATGAGTCCACGACAGCACCCACTGGAGGTATCGGATCTGCCCCATTTGGAACAGGAAACCCTACAGGAAAGATAAAAGGGGGCGGTCCGCCTCTCCTAAGTTTTGCATTTCAGAGTACCAGGAGGACCGCCAAGGATTAGGCAATGTCTTGTACTTATAACTTTACTTATCCAACTTTAGCAGATATACTTTTAATATTGATATTTCTAGCAGGGAGGGAAGTGAGTGGGTGCTGTCGTGGACTCATTAAAAGAGCATTACCGGTAAGTAATCCGGCTTTTTACCCTTCGCCACGACAGCACCCACTGGAGAGATTCCAGAGACCATCACCTGGGTGGGACCACCGTGCCAAGGACAGTCCTGCCAAAGCTTAGGTCAGAAGTAGACGAAAGGTCAAGTCTATAGTGTCTATAGAAGGTAGAAGGAGATGACCAAATTGCCGCCTTACATATGGTTTCAATTGGAACGTCTCCCCTCTCCGCCCAGGAGGCCGCCATTGCTCTGGTGGAATGTGCTCTGATGTCTTCCGGAGGTTCTTCATTTTTTGCAGAGTAGGCTAAACGAATGGCATCCCTGATCCATTGGGAAATGGTGCTCTTTGTGACTCCATACCCTTTTTTATGGCCCTAAAAAGAAATGAAGAGAGCCCTACACTGCCTCCAGCTCTCGGACCTTTCAATATACTTTAGGACAGTTCTTCTGTCGTCCAAAGTGTGGAATTTCTGCTCTTCCGGAGTGGAGGGATCTTCAAAGAAGGTTGGGAGGAGTATCTCCTGAGACCTATGGTACTTTGTTGATACCTTAGGCAGGTATGAGGGGTCTGGCTTTAATATTAATCTATCCCGATATACCTGCAAAAAGGGTGGATCTATGGACAGGGCCTGGATATCACCCACTCTCCTAGCGGATGTCAGTGCTACCAAGAGGGCCGTCTTAAATGATAAATATTTAAGGGATATCGTATCTATCGGTTCAAAAGGTTCTTCTGTCAGGGCGTCTAACACCAAGTTTAAGTCCCATGTAGGGATTGTGGGTATGTGAACCGGAGTTATTCTTTCACATGCTGTAATGAATCGTGATATCCACTTATTCCCTGTTATATTATGGCCATACAGCGCCCCCAACGCAGACACCTGTACTTTCAGTGTGTTTACTGACAAGCCCAATTCCTTCCCTTTTTGTAGGAATTCTAAGATAGGAACTATCGGGACTTCTGCTGTATGAGATGCTGTATGAAACTGTAGGAATTTTTTCCATATTCTTTTATAAATTTGGGTTGTGGACTGCTTCCTGCTCTGTAGAAGCGTAGTAATTAATGATTGCGAAAACCCTCTTGATCTTAATAGGTGCCTTTCAAGTTCCACGCCGTCAAGTGTAAGTTGTTCACTTGAGGGTGGAAGAAAGGGCCTTGGGAGAGTAGGTTGGAGTTTGAGGGGAGTACCCAAGGATCTGTCACTGACATAATTCGTAGCCACGAGAACCACGGTCTCTTGGGCCAGAAAGGTGCTATCAGGATTACTCTCGCCTTTTCCTCTCTGATTTTCCGAATCACTTGTGGCAGGAGAATCAATGGCGGGAAGGCGTATGCCAGTTTGAATTTCCATGAGGCCTGGAGGGCATCCAGTATGTCTGGGTGATCTGCTGGAGACAGGTAAGCAAAGGTTTTTGTTTGTCTGTTTTCCCTTGTGGCGAAGAGGTCCACTTGAGGATGCCCCCATAGAGCTACTATGTCTTGGAAGATCTGGCGATTGAGGCACCACTCCCCTTGCCGAAGTGTGTGTCGGCTTAAGAAATCTGCTTCTTGGTTGTCCTCTCCTCTGATATGAAGAGCTGAGAGGGACAACAAATTGCTTTCGGCTAAGTTTAAGATTCTTGCCGCAGAAGACATCAGAGTCTCTGATCGAGTACCTCCTTGTCTGTTTATGTAGGCCACCGTGGTGGTGTTGTCCGACAGGATCCTGACATGTTTCTGTTGAAGCTGTGGAAGGAAATGATGTAGAGCATAGTATACTGCTGTCAGTTCTTTTAAATTAGACGAGTATTCTCTTTCCTCTCTATTCCATCTTCCTTGACAAAAGCTATTCCCCATATGGGCTCCCCAGCCTTGGGGGCTAGCGTCGGTGGTTAGGATACCAGATGGTACTATGACCCATGGGACTCCTGAGGATAGATGGTCATCATCTAACCACCATTCCAGAGAAGTCAAGACTTCCTGAGTTAGAGTTATCTTGCTCTCAAGGTGACCACCATGTCGCTTCTCCTCCTGGAGGATCTGATGCTGAAGTGTGCGGACATGATAATGGGCCCACCGGACTGCAGGGGCACAGGAATCTAGCGACCCCAATAGCGACATTGCCCCTCTCAGAGACATGGTCTATCTATGGCTGCCTCTACTTTCTCTTTTGTTAGTGCTATCTTTACCTGAGGAAGTAGACATTTCTGGGTTATGGAGTTCAATTGGAACCCCAAAAACATCTGGAGGGATTGCGGAACGAGCCTGGACTTCTGTATATTGATGATCCAGCCTAGGTCCTGCAAAGATGAGATTGCATCAGCCACTCTTTCGGTACATTGGGTATCTGAGTTCCCGATTATTAGGAAGTCGTCTAAGTAAGGTACGATTAAAGTATCCTTTTGACGAACATAGGCCATCACCTCTGCCATCACCTTGGTGAAGATTCTTGGCGCTGTTGAGAGGCCGAAAGGCATGGCTGTGTACTGAAAATGACGGACCTTGCCATCGAACACCACTGCGACCCTTAGATATTTTTGGTATCTATTATGGATAGGAAGATGATAGTAAGCATCTTTTAAATCAATTCCCGCCATCACACAATTTGGAAAGAGAAGCTTTATGGTGGATCTGATTGATTCCATCTTAAACTTATAATTTTTTATAAACGTATTAAGCTTCTTTAAATTAATAATTGTTCTAAATGTACCATCTGGTTTGGAAATTAAAAATAAGGGAGAGTAGAAGCCTCTACCTTCCTGTCCCTCTGGGACCTCCACTAAAACCCCCTTGCTTAGTAGGCTCCGAATCTCTTCTTCGAGGGCCTTTTGTTGGGCTATAGAGTTAAGGCGGGTTAGGATAAAGAAATCATAAGGGTATTGAAGGAATTCTATTTTCATTCCTTCTTTAATAATACCCAAGATCCATGGGTTTGAGGATATTTGTTCCCATTTTGGATAAAAGAACCGTAATCTACCCCCTACAGGTGGGTCTGATTTTTTAATTTCTATTTTCCCTTCGGAATGTTGGACCCCTGAACATGGTACCCTTTTGTTTCTCTTCTTTTGCGGCCCATCTATTTGATCTTTCCGTTTGCCTCCTTCTTCCAAACGGTCGCCTCTTAAAGGTTCTCCTATAGAAAGGGATAGAAGAGTCAGGGAACGCCTTCTTCCTCTCCTTTGCTTTGGCGAGTATCTCGTCTAGGGCTTTTCCGAAGAGAAACTCACCCTCACACGGGGTTGCACAAATCTTAGCCTTTGATTGCGCGTCCCCCTTCCAGCTCTTCATCCACAACGCCCTCCTGGCGTTGTTCACCAGAGCTGCTGATCTTGCTGCCAGCCGTAGAGTGTCCGCCGACGCATCAGCCATAAAGGCAGCTGCCCCTCTAATTAATGGGATAGCGGCCCGTAATTTTTCTCTGGACACCTTTTGCTCGATTTGCTTATCCAGCTGGTCCAAACACACGAGCATAGATCTAGTGGTGCATGTGCTGGCTACCGCTGGCTTAAAAATACCTGTGGTAGCTTCCCAAGACCTCTTCAATGATGATTCTGCCTTGCGGTCTAACGGGTCTGCCAACAAGCCTGCGTCCTCTACTGGAATAGCCGATTGTTTCGAGGTAGAGGATATAACGGCATCCACTTTTGGCACTTTGGTCCATTTTAATAGCTCCTCATCGCTATATGGATACTTTCTTTTTGAGGCTGATGGGAGAAAACTTCTTTGGTCATGTTTTTCCCATTCCCTCTTTATTAGGGCCTTAATCGCCGGTATTACCGGGAACGCTCTCCTTTTCTTTTCCGCCAATCCCGCAAACATTATGTCTTGTGCGGTTTGGGCACCCCTTGGTTCCTCACACCCCATAGTGCTTCTCACCGATTTAACTAGGTTGTCCACACTATCCAGGGGGAAACATGACCGTCCCTCCATGTCTGATGATGATGAGGATGTGAGTGAGGAGTCAGAGATTAACCCCCCTTCTTCCTCTGACTCTGAGCTGAGGGTTAACTGCTTTTTGCTGCCAGTCTCTGAGGGAGATTTGGCGCGGTTAATAGCCTGTATCTCCTCCCTGATTATAGCTCTAATGTCCTTTGTCGACAATGCGGCCCCCTGCTTTGTCTCTCTGGTGCACTGCTTACAGAGCTTCTTAGGGTAGGAGTCAGGGAGAGGTACAGAGCATAACTCACATTCTTTATGCTTGGATTTCTCCTTTTTCTTGGTCTAGAAGGGGACACCAAGGCGGGGGGGGGGGGGGTGGAGAGGTCAGCTTAGTAGGCAGAGTATATACTTTGCACACTCACCCAGTGAAGCCTTATATTACCGGATCAGATGGCTGAGATCCCGTCCTAGGTCTTGACTCTCCAGTTTCGCTCCTGCGCCCGGTGTCTGTCCTAGTGTTGCGGTCCCTGGTGGAGCTGCCCCCCGCAGAATCTCCTGCTGGAGCGTGCGCTTCCGTTGGGGACGACATGGCTTGTCCCTGCTCAGCTGCGCGCTGTTTAAATAGATTGCGCGCTGCTTTAAATTGGTCTTCTCTTTTTTTTTTTTTTCTCTCCCCGGAAGTCGCTCCTCCCCGGGATTTCCCCGCACATGCGCCGTCGCGCTCAGCCATCCTACCCCGGAAGTTCAATCATTACTTCCGGGGTTAAGGAGTCTCCACGCCGGCCGGCCACCGCGCCCCCGCCTGTTCTCTGCGGCCTGCGCCCACCGCCACCGCTGCCTCACGGGAGCCTCTCTTCCTTTTTTTTTTTTTTTTTCTCTTCTTCTTCTTCGCGCCACAGGCGCACTTACCCGGGCAACGGCGGCGCCTTGGTGCCTCCCCGGCGCACTCCTGGGTGAGACCGGGCGGCCCACCCCGGACATCACCCTCCACCTGCCAGACGAGGGGGGAGCCGTCTAGCGGAGTCTCCCCCGACGCTGCCTCCGGACCGCAGCCCCTGCCGTTCCCAAGGAGACTGCACAGGCGGCATGCATGGCCCAGGTAAGCTTCCTGAAGGATCCTGGCTCCGTTTGGAACAGGAAACCAAAACTGAGGAGGAGAGGCGGACCGCCCCCTTTTATCTTTCCTGTAGGGTTTCCTGTTCTAAATGGGGCGGATCCGATACCTCCAGTGGGTGCTGTCGTGGCGATGGGTAAAACCTTCATTTAATTTCCTTGGACTATCTCTGGCAAGCATCATCTCATGTCCTTGTGTAACTTCTAGTTAAATGTTTCCGTCTCTTCTCAGTAATTGCCTGATGAAGGGGCCTTTCGAGCTCTGAAAGCTTGCAAAAGTAATTTCTCTGGTTAGCCAATAAAGGTATCACTCCTTGAATACTTTTCTAAATTTTTTGGGACATAAGTACTTACATCTATTTTTCTGCCTAAGGCTGGTTTCACATTTGCGTTTTTTAGCGCTGGAAAAAAACGCTAACCTGCGCATGCGTTTTTTCCCCTATCTTTAACATGGGTGCGCATACTTGCGCGCTTGTAAGCGCATGTATGCGATTTTCATGCGCTGCTTTTTTTGGGGTGTGCGATTGGATTTTCCAGACGCATCATGTTGCATTTTTTGGCCCTGCAAAAAAGCGCATGCGCACATATGCGCACGTTTTGCGCTAAAAAGGGCCATTATAGCCTATGGATGCGCATATGTGCGCACTGGCATGCTCATGTAAGCGTTTTTTTGCATATGCGTTTTTTTTTTTTAACCATGGAATTTAGGGGTTTGAGTTAGAGTTAGGGTTAGTTAAGGGGGTTTAGGGTTAGGGTTAGGGTCAGGGTCAGGGTTAGGGTTGGGTTTTGGGTCAGGGTTAGGGTTTAGTATGGTTTGGTTAAGGGTTAGGGTCAGGGTTAGGGTCAGGATTAGGGTTAAGTATGGTTTTGTTAAGGGTTAGGGTCAGGGTTAGGGTTAGGGTTAGGGTTAGGGTCAGGGTTAGGGTTAGGGTTAGGGTCAGGGTTAGGGTTAGGGTCAGGGTTAGGGTTAAGTATGGTTTTGTTAAGGATTAGGGTCAGGGTTAGGGTCAGGATTAGGGTTAAGTATGGTTTTGTTAAGGGTTAGGGTCAGGGTTAGGGTTAGGGTTAGGGTTAGGGTCAGGGTTAGGGTTAGGGTCAGGGTTAGGGTCAGGGTCAGGGTCAGGGTTAGGGTTAAGTATGGTTTTGTTAAGGGTTAGGGTTAGGGTTAGGGTCAGGGTTAGGGTTAGGGTTAGGGTCAGGGTTAGGGTTAGGGTTAGGGTCAGGGTTAGGGTCAGGGTTAGGGTCAGGGTTAGGGTTAGGGTTAGGGTTAGTTAGGGTTTAGGGTTTGGGTTAGGGTTAAGTATGATTTGGTTAAGGGTTAGGGTCAGGGTTAGGGTTAGGGTTAGGGTCAGGGTTAGGGTTAGGGTTAGGGTCAGGGTTAGGGTTAGTAAAGTCATGGTTTGGGTAGTGTGAGGGGCCACCTAAAAATGTTGGAAAAAAACGCAAACGCGGTAAAAACGCGCTAAAAACGCATACAAACGCATAAAAACGCTGCGTTTTTTTCATGCATGCTCATAAAAATGCTTGAAAAAAACGCAGCAGTTGTATGCTTATGTATGCGTTTTTTCAATGCGTTTTTTTGCGGGAAAAACGCGCTGCAAAAAAAAGCAAGTGTGAAACTAGCCTAACACGGTACCACAATATTATTTTGTACTGTACATCGTAAGAAAACAATAAGTAACTACATTTTATAAAGAAAACATGAGATATATTTGGCATCGCTGCCATTTCCAGTGTTGTATATGTGACCTTTAAAGACCTAGCTGCACAAAGAGCAGGTGGAGCCGGCGAAGCGAAGGTCATTTAACGCACCTTAACATGGAGTAAAGCATATCATACAAGCGCAAAAATACCCTATGCTATTGTTTTCTCTTGGATTTCTTTCTATTTTTTTTTCTTTTCAGCTGGTGCGAAGTTTGAGCCTCACTGGGTCTCAGAGATGTGCTGTTCTCGGGGTGTGCACAGAAACGAGAGAAGATTTTAAAATAATATATTATAATATAGTGTAATAAACAGATTAGATAACATTATAAAAAGGAAGCAGCACATACAGACCTGCATTAATATATACAGTGAAACCTGGCTGTTTTAGGCTATGTTCACATGTTACTATTTTGCTACTGTTTTTCTGCAGTCAAAACATGCTCTCTTGGCAGTAAAATTACTGCAGCCAGAATGCAGGTTTTGCTGCATAGCATTTTTGCACTCTCTCATTGTTTTCTATGGGTAAAGAAATGCTGCAAAAGTGCTGAAAGGGTATGTGCACACGTTGCGCATTCTGCTGCGGATACGCAAGTGATGTACAGTACCATTTTAGCTTTTGTTAAAAAAAAAAAAACACTGTGCACATGCTGCAGATTTTTCAGTGCAGATTTGCAGCGGATTCAAATCTGCAGCATGTCAAAACGCAGGGGAAATCCATAGAAATACTGCAGAAAATCCACAGTAAATCTGTACTAAATCCGCAGGTAAAACGCAGGTCATTTTACCTGCGGATTTAGCAAAATTTGCATGGAAATTTCTACAGCAGGATCAGCAACGTGTGCCCATACCCAAAGAAGTGACATTCTGCAGTTTTCCAATTCAGTTAAGTATAAAAAAAAAAGTATGTGCATGAGATTTCAGAAATCTCATCGCTTTTGTTGGTACTGTAAAAAGCAGCTTTTAACTAGCATAAATAAACACAGCAAAAACTCGACATATGTGAACATTCTCTTAAAGAGGTTTCCAGACAAACAGATAGATGGACAGGTAGATGGATAGATAGATATTAAATAGATCGATGGATCGATATTAGGTAGACTAGATGGCGATGCTATTGCATCGGGGGGCAGTAATGTCACGATGGGGGCAGGCTTTGCAGTGTTGAGAATCTGTCCCCCCATTTGTCCACCCACCTATCCACTCCCTCTTTCCCCATGTGCTGACTTCTCCCGTCTGTGCTCTCGTTGATATTTGCTTTTTAAATGGGTTTTCCATGAACAAAAGTTCATTTTGAGAATTGTCTGTGTCTGACTGTGTACAGAACATACCACAGCTCCTGGGCAGGGCAGGAAGCAAAAGACAATACTGACATAACAGCAGGAGATCGCAGAGGATACATTTTGAGAGGTAAAATATTGTGTAAAAACAGTCAGTGAAATATTTTACCTCACAAAATGAATCCTCTGATGGGGTTGTGCTTACAGCCCAACACCGTGCAGGACGCTTTGCATTTGCCACAGAACACCAGGATTGGCAAATTCGCCACTAGCACCCTGTGCTCTTCACAGATGAAAGAAGGTTCACACTGAGCACATGTGACAAACGACAGAGTCTGTAGACACCGTGGAAAGCGATCTGCTGCCTGCAACATCCTTCAGCATGACCGGTTTGGCAATATGGTACCCAGAGCCTGGAGGAGACCTATCTCTCGTAAAAAAAAAGAATTAAAATAAAAAATTGTGATATTCTCACCTTCTGGCGTCCCACGCAGCATCCCCAGGCTTCAGCAATGCTTCCGGCAAGTCCCGTTCCCATCGATGCCTTGCGACAATGACCTTTGATGTAGCGGTCTCGCGGGAATTAAAAAAGCGGATTTCTCGCATATTTCCCGCGGCATTGAATTGCGGAATTCCCGCAGAAATTTCCATGGGAATTCCGGACGTGTGCACATAGCCTCAAAAGTGACCAAAACATCAACCAGAAAGCATTGGTACTGAGATGTGGTCTGTGGTCCCCACCTGCAGAACCACTCCTTTATTGAGGATGTCTTGATAATCTCTATATATAAAAATTAATGTGTGTGTATATCACCAACCAATCATGAAGCATCTTTCATTTCACCAGAGCTGTTTAAAAGAAGCTGAGTTGTGATTGGTTGCTATGAGCAACAGTTTTCCTTGCAACCAATCACTAAGCATTTTTCATTTCACCAGAGCTGTTTAAAAGAAGCTGAGCTGTGATTGGTTGCTATGAGCCACAGTTTTCCCACTCCAGAAAACACCTCAATAGACACTGACATGGTGAGAGAAATCTAGCATCCCCGGGAACATAAGCTCCCAGCCATTGTCTGCCCCCCAGAAAGGAGAGATCATGACAGAAATGAATCCCCCCTCCCGTGTCCATGTACAGCAGCTGTGACAGGATGATGTGGGATATTAGGGGTAGTAGTCCGGTGGCTATGGCTGATGGGATGATGTGGGATATTATAGTGAATGTGGCTATGTGGAGTGGGTGGGGCTCTACACTCAGATATATATATATATATATATATTATAATCATAATTTGTTATAACTAACCGTAGTTAGTTACTATGCCCGGGCAGCGCGGGGCTCTTCAGCTAGTTGCCAATAATTTCCATCTGTTGTCTATTCCATTTGCACAACAGCATGTGAAATTGATTGTCAATCAGTGTTGCTTCCTAAGTGGACAGTTTGATTTCACAGAAGTTTGATTTACTTGGAGTTATATTCTGTTGTTTAAGTGTTCCCTTTATTTTTTTGAGCAGTGTATATATTAGATAGATAGATAGATACAGGGGCTGGCTGGCACTTTTCAGCCTGGGGGGCAATCACAAGGCAGTGGCCCTCCAGTCACGGTGCTTTTGCCCTGCTTATCTCTGGCCACTGCATTAAAGAAGCAGAGATAACAGGCTTTAAAAACAGGGTGGTACATAGATATGGGAACAGAACAAAGCTAGCTGCATCTATATGGAAGCAGAACCAAGTTTGCTGCCTACATAGATACTGCAACAGAAGCAAGCTGACTACATAGATACGAGACTGGAACCAAGATTGCTACGTAGATAAGGAAACTGACTGGAGCTTACTACAGAGATATGGGAGCCGAACCAAGCTTACTACAGAGATATGGGGCAGAACCGAGCTTACTACAGAGATATGGGAGCCGAACCAAGCTTACTACAGAGATATGGGGGCAGAACTAAGCTTACTACAGAGATATGAGAGCAGAACCAAGCTTACTACAGAGATATGGGAGCAGAAGCAAGCTTATTATAGAGATATGGGAGCAGAAGCAAGCTTCCTACAGAGATATGGGGGCAGAACCAAGCTTACTACAGAGATATGGGAGCCGAACCAAGCTTACTACAGAGATATGGGGGCAGAACTGAGCTTACTACAGAGATATGGGAAAAGAATGTAGCTTACTAAAGAGATATGGGAGCAGAACTGAGCTTACTACAGAGATATGGGGGCAGAACTGAGCTTACTACAGAGATATGGGGGCAGAACTGAGCTTACTACAGAGATATGGGAGCAGAACCGAGCTTACTACAGAGATATGAGAGCAGAACCGAGCTTACTACAGAGATATGGGGGCAGAACTGAGCTTACTACAGAGATATGGGGGAAGAACTGAGCTTACTACAGAGATATGGGAGCAGAACCGAGCTTACTACAGAGATATGAGAGCAGAACCAAGCTTACTACAGAAATATGGGAGCAGAAGCAAGCTTACTATAGAGATATGGGAGCAGAACCGAGCTTACTACAGCGATATGGGGGCAGAACTGAGCTTACTACAGAGATATGAGAGCAGAACCGAGCTTACTACAGAGATATGAGAGCAGAACCAAGCTTACTATAGAGATATGGGGGCAGAACTGAGCTTACTACAGAGATATGGGGGCAGAACTGAGCTTACTACAGAGATATGGGAGCAGAACCGAGCTTACTACAGAGATATGGCAGCAGAACCGAGCTTACTACAGAGATATGGGAGCAGAATACAGCTTACTACAAAGATATGGGAGCAGAACGGAGCTTGCTACAGAGATATGGGAGCAGAACGGAGCTTACTATAGAGCTATGGGAGCAGAACTGAGCTTACTACAAAGATATGGGAGCAGAACGGAGCTTACTACAGATATATAGGTGCAAAACCGAGCTTACTACTGAGATATAAGAGCAGAACCGAGCTTACTACAGCGGTATGGGAGCAGAACCGAGCTTCCTACAGAGATTTGGAGCAGAACGGAGCTTACTACAGACATATGGGAGCAGAACCAAGCTTACTACAGAGATATGGGAGCAGAACCAAGCTTACTACAGAGATATGGGAGCAGAACCGAGCTTTCTACAGAGATATGGAAGCAGAACAGAGCTTACTACAGAAATATAGGAGCAAAACGGAGCTTACTACAGAGATATGGGAGCAGAACCAAGCTTACTGCAGAGATATGGGAGCAAGACCGAGCTTACTACAGAAATATAGGATCAAAATGGAGCTTACTACAGAGATATGGAAGCAGAACGGAGCTTATTATAGAGATATGGGAGCAGAACTGAGCTTACTACTGAAATATAGGAGCAGAACCAAGCTTACTACAGAAGTATGGGAGCAGAGCGGAGCTTATTACAGAATTATGGGAACAGAATGGAGCTTACTGCAGAGATATAGGAGCAGAACCAAGTGTACTACAGAAGTATAGGAGCAGAACGGAGCTTACTACAGAGATATGGGAGGAGAACCAAGCTTACTACAGAGATATGGGAGCAGAACCGAGCTTACTACAGAGATATGGGAGCAGAACGGAGCTTACTACAGAGATATGGGAGCAGAACGGAGCTTACTACAGAGATATGGGAGCAGAACGGAGCTTATTATAGAGATATGGGAGCAGAACTGAGCTTACTACTGAAATATAGGAGCAGAACCAAGCTTACTACAGAAGTATGGGAGCAGAGCGGAGCTTATTACAGAGATATGGGAACAGAACGGAGCTTACTACAGAGATATAGGAGCAGAACCAAGCTTACTACAGAAGTATAGGAGCAGAACGGAGCTTACTACAGAGATATGGGAGGAGAACCAAGCTTACTACAAAGATATGGGAGCAGAACTGAGCCCTAAGAAAAAAATAATGGAACCTGAGTGCCCCTATCAAAACTAATAATGTCCCCATTTATAACAAATAATGTCCTCTGAGTGCCCACAAAGCTCTGAATATACAGAATAATGGTCCTACATACCAAAAAACACAATATGATGGTCCCCAAAGCCCTTTATTATACATTGAGGACTCCAGAACTCCCTATATATAGTAAAATGGCTACATAGCCCCTATATAAAATAAGATGTTCCCATTGCCCCTAAATATAGTATGATGGTCCCCAATGACCCTATATACAGCATGAAGGTCCCCCTGCCCCCTATATATAGTATGAAGGTCCCACTGCTCCCTTTATATAGTATGAAATCCCCACTGCCCCCTATATGTATACAGTTGAAACCAGAACTTTAAATCCACTATATACTGTATAAAAATACAAATCTGCATGTTTTTCTCTATCTGACATGAAATTAGAATAAACATTTCCCGTTTTAGGTCATATATGTCTTTTTATATAGTGTATGGAAACTTCTGGTTTCAACTGTATAGTATGATGGCCCCACTGCCCTGTATATATAGTATAAAGGTCCCCACTGCACCAAATAAATAGTTTGGTGGCCGCAGTTGCCCCCATGTATATAGTAGGATGGTCCCAGTTCCCCCATATATATAGTATGATTACCCCAGTTCCCTCTTATATAAAGTATGATGGTCCCACAGCCCAATATATATAGTATGGAGGCACCAGTTCTCCCCATATATATAGTAAGATATCCCCAGCTCACCCCATATATATGTTGACCTCAGTTCCTATGGCTGCAGTTTCCCCCCATATATGCAGTAGGATGGCCCCAGTTTTCCCCCATATATACAGTATGATGGGCGCAGTTTCCCCCCATATATACTGTATGATGGCCGCAGTTTCCCCCCCATATATACAGTAGGATGGCCGCAGTTCCCCCCCATATATACAGTATGATGGCCCCAGCCCCCATATATACAGTGTGATGGCTGCAGTTTCCCCCCCGTATATGCAGTAGGATGGCCGCAGTTCCCCCCCATATATACAGTATGATGCCCCCAGCCCCCATATATACAGGATGATAGCTGCAGTTTCCCCCCCCCATGTATGCAGTAGGATGGCCGCAGTTCCCCCCATATATACAGTATGATGGCCCCAGCCCCCATATATACAGTAGGATGGCCGCAGTTTCCCCCCCATATATACAGTAGGATGGCCCCAATCCCATATATACAGTATGATGCCCCCCTCATATATACAGTATGATGGCCCCACAGCCCCGTTCATTTAAAAAATAATAAAGTTAATACTCACCTCATCCTGATTCCCAGCACCGTGGCCTCCGTGTCCTCTTCTAGCCTGTAGAGCGGCGCAAGACAATGACGTCATCGCGCCGCCTGCGTGCACAACACAGTCTGTCTCATAAGCCGCAGACCACAGCTGAGACAACTAGTCACTGGGATGTGCGCGGCTGTGTCTGCTGTCGGCCACATCGATCACAGCACAGCAGACACGGCCGCACGCAGTTCACTGTGCAGGGCCATCAGGCAGCCGGCCCTGCACAGCTACTGGGGGAGCGGCCCGGGGGGCATTTGCCTCCCTGCCACCCGGCCCAGCCCGCCCCTAGATACATAGATAGATAGATATTAAAAAATGGCAGCACTCCAAAATTCTAATTGAAAAAAGAAAAATAAATTATCCATGCTTTGTGCAACATGTGTAGATAGATAGACAGACATACATACATATCAGATTTTTAAAGCCCGATCATTGGATCAGCAGTCAGTATGTTTATAGCGCATGTTGAATGATGATGATTAGGCTGACTAACTCCAATTATAATGTAATGGCTCTTGATAAATTGCTCCTGATGGTATATTAGATGTAATTATTACTGCCTATGATTATTTGTGAAAGCATCAGTAACATAATTGTGTATTGCATTACTTGTGATAAAAATGACTTGAGACGTTCTGATAGCTACAAAAGTTTAGGAAATTATAAGGCTGTGTTCACATGTTGCTTTATTTGTGCTGCCAAAACCTGCTCTCTTGGCAGAAAAGAAGCTGCTTATTGAAAAGCTGGTTTGCTGCATTTTTGCATTTACTCATTGCTTTCTATGGTGAAAAAAACTACTGCAAAAATTGACTGTACTGTAGTTAAAAAAAAAAAACAAAAAACAGTTTTCCAATTCAGTCAGAAAAAAAGCAATCGTGCATGAGATTTCTGAAATCTCACCTTTTGCTGCTATTGTAAAAACCAGCTTTTAAAAAAGCAACAAAAACACAAATGTGTGAAAATAGGCTAATTTTTCTTACAAATGTTTAGGTTTTTTTAAAATTTTTCCAAAGTTGCAAGCTCCCATGGTACAAGTATATTCCCATGCAGAGAAGTAGTTGCAGTATTTTCTGCCACTGAAAATCCCCTCCAAACATTTGATTAGGCTTGTTCCTGCTGCATGTCCACAGATTATTTCAAAACCATATTCAAATGTATGAAGCAATCCTAAAAATGTCTGCACCAAGCTTACCAGATGTGGATATCTGACATTCCGAAGTATGGAACTGATTTCACTGTTCTACACATTTTGAATAGTTGCCAGGTTCAGTAATGAAATGAGCCATTTATTCATGATTTTGACCTCCTGAATTCAAATCTGACAAGTAATTTAAATACATTTTTAGTTGTCTCTTGTTTCTATGATATCAAAGAGTTTTCCTTTTAGGCTATGTGCCCACGTAGCGTTTTAAAATGCACACTGAAAACCGGACTCCTTCCCAGAAACCGCGCGTTTTTTTCCGCGCGATTTCACCGCGATTATGTTCGCGATTTTGCCGCAATTTTCGCGTGCGATATTCAAGCACTTTCCAAGCGATTTGAAGCATCGCTTGGAAAGTGATTGACAGGTTGGTCACACTCATCAAACATAGTGTTTGACAGGTGTGAGCAGCTTTTTACTATTGAGGCCGCCTATGCGGCATCAATAGTAAAAGATAAAATGTTAAAAATGATTAAAAAAAATTAAAAATCGGGGTATATTTACCTTCCGACGTCCCGCGCCGCCATCTTGGGCCTCAGCGATGCCTTGCGAGACCTGGGATGATGTTGGTCTCGCGTTACTATAGCGATCTCGCGAGACCGCTAGAGTCACGCGAGACCACGTCATCACAGGGCCTTGCCGCAGGGCATTACTGGGAACGCTGAGGCCGGGAAAGCAGCGCGGAACGCCGGAAGGTAAACAGTCTCCTCTCCTCCACACCGTGGGTACCAACCGCACATGAGACGCTTAACTTCCCGCATGGTGGGCATAGCCACATGCGGGAAGTAAGCGATTCTCATGCATTCCTATGGGTGCGGAATCGCGGCAATTCTTTGCGATTCCGCACAAAAGAATGAGCATGCTGCGATTTTTTCCGCGATGCGATTCCGCCGCGGAAAAAAGCGCAGCATTAGCACAGCATGTGCGGAATGCCATAGGAATGCATGGGGGGCGTTCTGTACACGATTTTTAAACGTTTTCGCACCGAAAATCATGGCAAAAACGCTTAAAAATCGCATCGTGGGCACACAGCCTTACTGCTGCATATTACCATTTCATAAACGTTTAAGCACTTTGAAACCTTATTATTTTTGCAAATATAAAGATGCAGAATATTTCGTTGTGACAATTTTCTGATATTTATTTAGAGGAAACTTAGCAAGAATTCAAATAACCGAAACATGTCTAAACACTATTGCGAGCAATAATCACTTACAGAAATTGCCCTACTACATTTGGTCCTCCTTCAGTGACAACTCTTTTTTGCTTGTCTCTTGTACTCCTACATCGGCTCATCTCTTATAATTGTCCAACCGTCATCTACAAGCATTGATGGATTCCATTTTCCTTGATCTCTTTTTTTCCATAGTCACAATATCTTGGTGAAATCTTTCAACATGCACGTTGCTCACTGCTCCACAGTTTGGAGGAAAGGAGTCTAGGTGTGAGTGTAAGGCCGGAGTCACACTGGCGAGGAATATGGCCGAATGAGAGGCGCTAAAAGCACGCATGAGACACGGACAAATGATTCTCCATGGGGTCACTCGCACCAGGCGTATATTTCTCATCCGTATTCTACGGTCCGTGCCAATCGCAGCATGCTGCGATTGTCAGCGTACTACGCCCGTAGTACGCCAATGGAAGTCTATGGGTGCGCAAAAAATACGAATTACACACGGAACACACATGTGACTTGCGAGAAATACGCACCCGGTGTCTTTTAGCAAAGCCGGCAATTCAGTGCGCTGTACAGTAAACTCACCCTGACAGGTTTAATAAAGAAACGAAAGAGTAGATATAGACACACAGAATACATATATATATATATATAAATATATATATATATATATATATATATATATATATATATATATATACACACGCATTCCATGTGTCTATATCTATTCTTACATTTCTTTATTAAAACTGTCATAGGGTTCGACTATAGACCAGTAGCACTCACATCTGTAGCTATGAAAGTCTTCGAAAGAATTATGATGTCCCACCTGATAAAATTCACGCAGAAGCTATGGGACCCGCTTCAGTTTGCCTATAAGGAGAATCGTTCGGCAAACGACACTGTCAAACTGGCACTGAAGTACATTTTGGATCATACAGATGAACTGCACTCATATGTCCGGATTCTTTTCATGGACTTTAGCTCAGCGTTCAATACCATTGATCCGAATTTACTTCATAAAGAAAATGGTAGCTCTTGGAGTCCCTCTTAACTTATGCTTGTGGATTTATAACTTCCTGACAGCCAGGATACAGAGTGTAAAAGTTGGACCATTCACTTCGGACACCTTGGTCACAAACATCGGGGCACCTCAGGGGTGTGTTTTGTCCCCGTTACTGTTTTCTCTCTATACGAATGATTGCATCTCTTCAGCAGACTCAGTAAAAATCTTGAAATTTGCCAATGATATGACACTGATTGGTCTCATCAGGGGAAATGCTGAAGACTTGTATCGGAGTGAGGTGGAAAGAATATGTGACTGGTGTAAAGCCAATAATCTTGTACTCAACACTAAAAAAACTGCTGAGATGGTTGTGGATTTTAGGAAAGATCAACATGAGATACTTCCAATCTACATCCATGACGAAGTAGTTCTTAGGGTCACAGAGACCAAATTCCTTGGTGTTATCATCTCTCATGATCTTAAATGGGGGAAAAACGTGGATGCTGTTATAAGAAAAGCACAACAGAGGATGTTCTTCCTGCGTCAGCTGAAAAGATATGGTTTGTCTAAGAATCTGCTGATCTTATTCTTTAATGCTGTCATCAGATCTGTGATTTGTTCCTCTCTGATAGTCTGGTATGGGGGAGCCACTGCGCATGACAAACTCCGCTTACAAAGGACTTTCAGAACAGCAGAGAGAATTATAGGTTCCCCCCTGCCTAAAATCCAGGATCTTTATGATAAGAGTATTCGATCCCACGCATTGAAAATTTCATCCGATCCCTCTCACACGGGACACTCCTCATTCCAACGTCAGGACGTCGCTTCAGAGTCCCCAAATGCAGCACCAACCGCCATATGAACAGCTTCTATCCACTCTCTGTTCAACAATTAAATCGTCATGTGTAGACTATATACTGTATCTGTCTTGTTAGATGTTACTTGTTGTATCTGTTGTTATATATTATGTTGCCTCTTTGCCACAAAGAATTCCTTGTATATATGTAATATGTACTTGGCGATAATAAATTTGATTTGATTTGATTGATTTGATTATATGTCCATTTTGCAAGCCTGCAAGAAAATCTCGCCATACGGATGCCATACGGATTAAATACGGATGCTGACATGCGCAAAATACGCGACCACACCTTGATTACGGATGACATACGGAGCACTGTTTAGGGGTCTGTCATCCGTATTACGCATGTAAAATACTGACCGTATTTTGCGTCGGTTAGTGTGACCCCGGCCTAAGAAATGAATCTTTAAGGACTTGTTACAGCCAAGATCCTTATACAACCTTTTCCTGGCCCTGCATCAAATGGAGAAGCTCCTCATCTTGAAGAAGCTGATGAACCTGAAGTCCAATAAAGACTCCTTCCTTTGAGTTTGATGCATTTCCACGGTTGAGTGAAGCAATGAGACACTTGAATGCTTTTGCATTTTTACCCATTGCCTTTGCAAAGTTCTTCATCGGGCATGATTTGATATACAATGGTGGCAACAAAATGTTATGTGGGTCAAAAAGTGCTGAATGCAGGACATGTTTATTCCCTGGCTGACGTGAATGTTGGAGTCTTTTTTATTGTAGTGATATTCTCTGCCACGACTATCCCAGGCACACAGAAAGCAGCAGTACTTTGTGTATCCACCCTGGAGACCAAGTAAGAGGGAAACCACCTTTAAGTCATCACCAAGGGGCTACAAATGCTGGTCATAGTTCAGACACCCCAACAGCTGTTTTTCACGTTGTCCGGTTTCTTGCCTGTGGACTGCACAACCAACTGGGATTGAAGGCAGCGCATTGCCATTATGCTCTAAGACGGCTATTAGTCTTGTTTTGGAGGAATCGATGAAGAGCCTCCATTCCTCTGGATTATGACTTCAGAGCTTCCACTAAATTGTTGATGTTGTTGCACAAGATCGACCTCCATGAGAAAGTATTTCATGGTTGCAGGACAAAAAAATCCGAAAATTGTACACTAGGAGATTCCACTGCTGTTGCCTGATAGCAAATCTGCTACATCGGCACATGGCCCTTATTTACCATTTTTGTTATTTTTTCTTTCTTAGGCTGGTTTCACATTAGCGCTTTTTAAGCGCACGCACGGCCGGGGGTAGCTCCGCCCCCGAGCCGGCTCTCTGCCCGGCGTGCCCGCCCCTTGCTTGTATCGCCGCCTCCTAGAGCACAGCGGCGCCTGCGATCGGCGCACCCTATCTTTAGCATAGGGTGCGCAGATCGTGCGCAGGCCGTGCGCTAGTTGCGCTTTGACCTGCGCTGCGCACTTTTGACGGTGCGCCGTGCACGCCAAAATCCGAAAAGTTTGATTTTGGCGCGCAGCGCAGGTCAAAGCGCAACTAGCGCACGGCCTGCGCACGATCTGCGCACCCAATGCAAAAGATAGGAGGCGGCGCTACAAGCAAGGGGCGGGCACGCCGGGCAGAGAGCCGGCTCGGGGGCGGAGCTACCCCCGGCCGTGCGTGCGCTTAAAAAGCGCTAATGTGAAACCAGCCTTACCTGTTAGAAGAATGTGCTGTATATTTATAGACTAGGGAAAGATGTTAGAACATTATCATTCTGATTTATACAAAATAACTCTAGATACAGTTAAAAATAAATCTTCATAACCATGACATGAATAAATGATAATGATAAACCTTAATGTGAAAATGAAATGTTACTGGTTTATATGTTGCTTCTCTCTACACATGGGCTATGTGCCGGTAAAGTTTCTCTTAATTTTACAAGTATCTTTTATTTATTTACATAGAGAATGATCGGTAAGGTTATGTGCACACTGTGCGGATTCTGCTGCGGATCCGCAGCGGATTTGGCCCTGTGGATTCGCAGCAGAACTGCATGTGATGTACAGTAGCATTATAGCCTATGTAAAAATGCGGTTTTGCTGCAGTTTTCCACCTGCTCCAATCTAAAAATCCGCAGGTGGAAAACTGCATAAAAAATGCAGTAAGGGTGTGTGCACACGTAAGCGCTTTTTTCACGTTTTTAAGCGTTTTTACCAGCAAAAACGCTTAAAAAATGCTTACAAGAAGCATCCCATTCATTTTAATGAATTCTGCACTTTTTGTGCATATTGATGTGTTTTTTCCACACAAAAAACGCATTGCGGCAAAAAATGCAGCATGCTCATTAATTTCACTGAAAAATCCGCATTTCTAACTATATTCTATGAGACTGGGGATACTCTGGAAAAAAATTGTGGCAAAAATCACAGCAAAAACGCACAAAAATCGTGGCAAAAATGCGTGGGAAAAAAGTGCGTTTTCTGGGAAGGAATTTTCTGCATACATGGGTGCATAGCCTAAATCCGCATTAAAAATGTACTAAATCTGCAGGAAAAAATGTAGGTCATTTTACCTGCGGATTTAGTAAAATCTGTGCGGAAAATTCCAAATCAGATTCCACACCGTGTGCACATAGCCTTACTTATAAAATGAGCTACAAAAACCCCCAGAAAAGACAGAAAAGTCACTCATATACAGCAGTGATTTATAAAGTAAATGTGTAATTCCACCGCATTTTACAAGCTGTTTTACTACAGACATAATGCAGGTAATACAGTTTTTTTAAACCAGTGGCATTTTTATTGTTTGTGTCTTCAGATGACTTCACATGTGGACTTCTGGTGACTTTAGCTTTTTTGGTTAGCAAGAGACATCCTGTAAATAAAAATGTTGGATTTCTTTACTGTTTGCTATTGAATTTATGCATAGAGTTCTCTACAAACAATTGACAGCCAATCATGGGGTCCATAGGGGGCTTCGTGTCTCTAGTTACACCGTAAAATTCATTTTGCAATAATACATACAATTAAAATAAATAAAGTTGGATATCACCAGTTTCTACAATACTAATGAATAGGTCTCTTAGTTCTGATGATGCTGATGTACTTACTGTGAACCTCCATATAAAAATGACTTTATAAACATTTGTGAAAGTTTTCCTGCCTAATAGTAAAATTTTGCATTTTACAAGTCCAACTAGTTCCTGCGGTGCCATACTCAGGGTCCCGGGGTCCCCGAGCGGTGTTATGACACGTGACCCAGCGCCCAATCAGTGCTGCCGTCACTGTCCCTGCCTCCTGTTGAATTGAACATGAAGAGGAAGTCAGAGATCAGCCGCAGCCTGGAATTCCTCTTCATGATTAATTTGTTCGAAGGATGAGACAGTGACGCCTGCGCTGATTGGGTGCCAGGGTCACGTGTCATACAACCGCACGAGAGCCCCAGGAATGCGAGTGCCAACACTGCTGGAACGGCACCGGCATGGGAGGCGAGTATAAGCTTATTTTATCGGAGCCAAACATTTAGATCAGGAAGGTGTTGCCCTAGTAGTGAACAACCCCTTTAAATTGAGGAATATTACTGCATTGATTTTCAAAGTAAATACATCAGCATCACCAGGTCCAAGAGATCTATTTATCAAGGTGTTCAGTGATACGCTCAGTTTATATTGTGAAATCTGATCATAGATCCTCTTAAAGGGAATTTGTCACTTGGTTTGGGCGGGCGATGAAAACGAGGTCGGTC
Organism: Dendrobates tinctorius; assembly: GCF_039654945.1. NCBI lineage: Eukaryota > Metazoa > Chordata > Amphibia > Anura > Dendrobatidae > Dendrobates > Dendrobates tinctorius. Next base: position 79,999,200 of record NW_027361690.1, read on the forward strand.
TGGTCCAATGGGTGGTGTTCCCGATGTGTGCCGCCTTCCCATCCTTGGCCGCCGTCCGCAGTTTTTTGAGGTCTAGGAGTAGGTCTCCGCAATTTGTTGCGCGTGCGCTAAGCATTCTTGGCTAGCGCACACGCAGTATGCTTTGCCAAATTGCGGGCAAAGCCGAAAAGCCTGACTGCGCATGCGCTGGTTAACTAAGCCCCGGATGTATTTTGCTGTGTTCCGGGGCTAAGTTAACCGGCGCATCGGGAACACCGCCCATTGGACCAGACCGACCTTGTTTTCATCGCCCGCCAAAACCAGGTGACAGATTCCCTTTAAATGCTAGTGCACTAGTGGGGCTGCACTAGATCTGATATTTCTCTTCAAAATAACAAAATAAAAACATTCCAGAAAAGATGCCATAAAGGATCACATTAGAATAAACACAGTTATAATCCCAGGACACCGGCTGCACTATTGATATTATATCCTAGTTGGAAATGAGTCTAGTTGCTGACTTGTGTCCACACAGTGGCTCAGTGGATAGTGAGTCCTGGGTTCAAATCCAACCAAAGACAACATCTGCAAGGAGTTTGTATGTTCTCCCCGTGTTTGCATGGGTTTCCTCTCACACTCCAAAAACATACTTATAGGGAATTTAGATTGTGAGCCCCATCCAGGAAAGTGACGATAATGTGTGCAAACTGTAAAGCGCTGCGGAATATGTTAGCGCTATATAAAAAATAAAGATTATTATTATATTTACAACAGGTAATGTCGGCCACTGTAGGGCACAACACCGGCTGGGCAGTATATGTCACCTAGTGTCTTTGTATTGTTAAATACTGAAATCATGCAAAGGAAATATCTAGAAATAAGATGAAAGGATTTCAGTTCTGCCCTAAAACTTGTTTTAATTTCACTTTTACAGATCTACTGATCACATTAAGAAAAACAAATGTTTCTCACTTGACATTTGTATAATTATCTTCCCTGTATCATAAAAAAGAGAAAAATTCTTCAGCCCACCGCCTATCGGCAGCAATCAGAAAGTCACACAGAAGGATCAAAGGTAGCAGGGATCCCGCACACGGGACAGAAAAAAATCAATGTTTATCCAAAATTGTTACAAACAATGTATATTCCATAAAATGATTGGGCAGAGGGCCTAGAAGACATGGGAGGTATTACACATTTCCAACCTTTGAACTAAGAACCAAGCAGTGGCTGGAAACACATAACTGTCTCATGTCCTTTAGAACTTTTGCCTATTTTGTTTATGGATTATACATTGATGAAGAGGTTTGTAACAATTTTGGAATAAACATTGATTTTATCTATTCTCTTGTGCTGGATCCCCTAGTATCTTACCCGTAGTATATAGCGTCGCCCAACATTTACTATGCACAAATAAAATATACATTAATAAATGTGTCTCTCTTCTAAAACTGATTTCCTACTTATGGGTATTGGGTTATATGGAAAGGAAAAAAGAGGAGAGACAGAACATAGAGTCAAAGTATGGGGCTGCTTCTTAAAGAGCAAATCCTATTTAATATTCTTATTTAGGCCCTTATTCTTTATCATAGGGGGCATAGAAAAGTGGCATTGGCTTTTCTGAACCTTGTATTTCCCCACTTCTCATAAAAGGTGATATAAACTGCATTACTCATAAAGAGACGCTTTGCCAACCGTCAGATGGAGGATGAGGATGGATGATGCTCTTTAGCACTATGTATTTGTATAACTTTATTATTATTATTTCATTGATATCACCCTTAATTCATGTATATATTTCTGCTATTTATTTTTTATATTCCGTCATTTACTATGAATTGAAATCTACATTATTTATTCCATTAGGAATTATGAGCTGCATTTTTTATTTTGCAGGGGCACTTTACTTGTCTTTTATGCACATGTATAATCATATGTGGTGTCTATTCGGTAATTTCATTTCATAGATTAACTTTCACTTTGCGCTTATTGTGGCTACCATATTCATAGATTGGGCTACGCACTTTTGCTCATGAGTAAGGACTATATGACTAATTGCCTGATATATTACCTTGTCCCTTTTCTGGGTCCTTCCTTATTTTCTATCTACATCACAACTTGTGTTCTGCATTCCTCCACCCTCATTTATTTTATCGTTTTCTCGTCTGTCCTGTTGTACGTGGTTTTTACTAATGTGTATCATCCACTTTGCATATAATACAGATTATTTTAATATTTCACTATCTGTCCTGCGCTGGATTCTTGTAGGTGTTAAGTCATAAGACGTGTGGGTCTCGCCTCACGCATGGTCATATTATCTCAATCCGTTTTTTTTTTGTTTGCTACCGTATTGCCCTATCTTGGCTTTCCTATCGCCAGGTATATGTTTAGTTAGCGGCTCAAGCATTATATCAGAACGCCCTGGCTAAAGCAGATTAGCTAGCTGATGCCCCCTCCTCACCCCCAGATCCAGCATCCAGACCCCTTCACGGCTAGATTATTCCTACTCCTAAAACAAATAATGTTGTTTTTGTGGAATTGTTATCATGAAATTCGGTCATTTAATGGGTAAAGTGACTTTTAATATCCACATTGTGACAATATTATGTGCTCAACCCAATGTCATATGACTGAACATTCCACATTAGGCTCATTTTTGGGGGGAAGAAATTCAGAGACCACAGACATTTTCTTAAATATTTTGCAGTCGTCTATGACAAGCATCGTGTGGATGGAATTTGTGGAGCAAGCGAAGTCACTAATGCCCCTGGGTCCATTTTCTTAGCGGTAGACACAATAGAAGCTAGGGTTAAACGTCCTTGTTTGACTGCCAAATCCTTTGTGTTGTAAACTTACGGTAAGCCATTAAAAGCAGGAGCATGTGCGAGGTGTCGGATCCGAATTCACAAGTAGGTTGGATCAGTTCCAGCGCTCAGTAACCCGCATTCTGTGTGTTTTTCTTATCTCTTATCGTCCGCTGCCTCCTTATTGAACGCTAATAACTGGGCTATAATAACACGAGCAGAGTGAATGTCATTAGGAAATCATTATGTCTGCCATTCCGGGAGCGAAAATCAACAATATGCAGGACAGATCGCTTCTCGTCAGTTATGGATTACAGTAAAAGTGCCGGGGCTGGTTACAGTCTTTGGGTTCATTCTTTTATTGCATTATCACCTTTTCTTATCTAATTTTTTAGTGTTTTTCGCCTCTTTTTATTTAGATCTAGTGATGAATGAGTAAACTCGTTGCTCGGGTGTCCTCCAAGTATTTTGGCGTGCGCGGAGATTTAGGGCCCCGTCACACATAGCGACGCACCAGCGATCCCGACAACGATATGACCTTGTCAGGATCGCTGGTGTGTCGCTACATGATCGTTGGTGAGCTGCCAAACAGGCAGCTTCACCAGCGATCAGCACCAGCGAAACGCGGGTAACAAGTGATGCACGTCGCTTAGTTACCCGCTGTGTATGTTAGAAACCAATGCGCTGGTGCAGGGAGCTGGTAACCAAGGTAAACATCGGGTTTCTAAGCACCGCGCAGCGCTTAGAAACCCGATGTTTACCTTGGTTACCAGCTCCAGCTCACTGATCGCTGGTCTCCCGCTTGCCACACGCAGCGATGCATGCTGGCCAGCGGAAGACCAGCGATCAAAAAAATGTCCCGGCCATTCCAGGACGATCAGTGATACCCGGCAGTGGGGCCGGTCGCTGATAGGTGTCACACACAGTGATCTCGCTGGTCAGATCGCTGTTGTATCACAAAACTTGTGACTCAGCAGCGATCTCACTAGCGAGATCGCTGTGTGTGACGGGGGCTTTAGTTTCTATCGACGCAGCTGCATGATTTGTGGCTGCTAGACAGCCTAAACACATGTGAGAAATGCCTGTTTGTTAGGGAATTCCCACATGTATTCAGGCTGTCTAGCAGCCACAAATCATGCAGCTGAGGCGACAAAAACTAAATCTCCGAGCACGCCAAAATACTCGGACACCCGAGCATGCTTGGGAAAACCAGAGCAACGAGTATACTCGCTCATCACTATTTCCATCTAATTCTTCTTTTAATTTTCACCTTTCTTAAAGTCATATTTTACTTTATTGATTTTTTTTATTTCACCGATATGGGAAGAATTTTGGATTTCCAGACCTTTTCGAAAAGTTGCAAAATCTGTCGCAGATGTATCATAAATACTAAATAATGTGTCAAATGTACAGAAAAAACCCCACACCATTCCTCCCGCTGGAGTGATTTTATTTAAGCATTGGAATTTTGGCAGAATTTTTGCGACATTTTAGGAGAACATTCCACTAAAAAGTCACAAAACAGTTTGGAGACAAAAATAAAAAGCATTTTTTATTTTGCGCAAAAAATCACCGTTTTTATGACTTTGGACCAAAATAAACATCAAATACCAAAAGACAAAAAAAGAAAAAGAAAATTGACTTAAAAAAATTACAAATGCTGAACGTGGCCCCTTGAGTTTTCCTTTTATGTCACATTGTACTTAGCCTTAGTTAGATCTGTTTCCAGGAAACTGTTCTAGCCGTCATTACGCCGCACACATTCACCCAGCTTTCGTACAGTCTGGATTGGCAGCGCTGAGTATTTATGAAGTAAGTGGCAAATCAGATGTATTACTGTATCCTGCAAATCAAATACAGAGACTGTGCGAACAGGCGCCAAGTGTGTGGGCACCGCGCTAGCAACTATATTGGTTATCATACAAATTCCCCAGCAACAGACATAACTAAGCAGAGGAGGAAGTCTGTAAGTGGGATGTAATTGTATATTATTGCTACGGGTTACAATTCTCTATACCTTAGAGGGAAATCGTCATTTTACTTTTTTTTTTTTTTATAAATCAATAATACATGTGTCATTTATGTCTTTTCTGAGAATTCCATTCCGTTCTCCTCCTGAACTGATCCCTCTCTTTTACTGCTTGTGCACTTGACCATATTTTCAGCCCGAGTGCGATCTGACACCAATGTTATGATAACGGGCCATTCACATATCCAAATTTTTCCTTGGACTGAGCTGTTCCAAGAAAAAAAAACGCAGCAGCATATCCAAGCTTGATCCAATATTCGGATCACACTTGGCCATGCAAGTTAATGAGTTAGTGGAAAACATTGGACTGCACTCGGATGACATCTGAGTGCAGTCCGATTTCCACAGACTGACAAAATGGAGGAGATGGAGACATTTTTTTTCTCCCCCTTCTTCTCATCTGAGAAAATTGGATCGTACTGTGCTCAGAATCTGATCAAACTCAGAGTTTGATCAGAGTGTTATCTTCATAACTGACCCGATTCTCTTAGGCTGGAGTCACACTAACCTGCGCAAAATATGCTCCGTATTTTACATGCGTAATACGGATGACAGACCCCTAAATAGTGCTCCGTATGTCATCCGTAATCAAGGTGTGGTCGCGTATTTTGCGCATGTCAGCATCCGTATGTAATCCATATGGCATCCGTATGGCGAGATTTTCTCGCAGGCTTGCAAAATGGACATATAATGGAGCCCTATGACAGGGTTTATAACAGAAACCAAAGAATAGATATAGATACATAGAATGTATATATATATATATATATATATATATTCATTCTATGTGTATATATCTATTCTTTCTTTCTTTATTAAACCTGTCAGTGTGAGTTTACTGTATCGTGCACTGAATTGCCGGCTTTGCTAAAAGACACCTGGTGCGTATTTCTCGCAAGTCACACGTGTGTTCCGTGTGTAATCCGTATTTTTTGCGCACCCATAGACTTGCATTGGCGTATTACGGGCGTAGTACGCTGACAATCGCAGCATGCTGCGAGTGGCACAGAGCGTAGGATACGGAGGAGAAATATACGCCTGGTGCGAGTGACCCCATAGAAAATCATTTGTCCGTGTCTAATGCGTGCTTTTTGCGCCTCTCTCTCCCGTATTCCTCGCCAGTGTGACCCCGGCCTTAGATGAGAGAATATGCTCTCTTTTTATCCTAGCATCAAAATTCTCAATTCAGGGGTAAAATCTTTCTTCACTGCATACAGACTTTCCCATTACTGAGATAGGGGATGACAGTTGGTGCTCCTAAAGTTCTATGGAACGTGCACCACAATGTCTCTTTCTGCCTCTAGCTCATCCTCCTCTCCATAAACTCTTACAAGCACTGTCATCTCTTCTCTCAATAATGGGAACATTTGTCAGATTTTACCCATGAAATGAGAGTGAATGATCAGTCTAAGAGAACTTCTCTGTTATAATACATTATAAGGTTACTTATTTTCAGATCTACTATTGGTTTATGAAAAAATTTAAAAAATAAAAGGACGGCTACTCTGTAAGGCCGGGGTCAGACTTGTGAGAAACTCGGGCGAGTCTGGCACGTCAATACCCAGCGCTGCAACCAGCACTCGGGAGCTGAGCGTGCGACTGTATGTATTTGTATGGAGCCGCATGCTCCGCTCCCGAGTGCCAGCGGCAGTGCCTGATATTAAGATGCGGGACTCGTCCGAGTTTCTCTCATGTGTGTTCCCGGCCTAAGGGTGGTTTTACACTTACCATATTTTAGCTTTCTATGGGGCTACAAAATCGGCCTGCAAAAATTCAATGGCGCGCCGTGTGCCGTACGGCCGTGAAAAAATATTGAGCTTGCTCGATATTTTTCACGGCGTACAGACACGGCGCCCATTTAAGTCAATGGGGCCACAAAAACAAACAGGAAGTTTGTTTTTGCGGCGCGCCTTCACTCCGGTTTGGAGTAACGCTGTTTTTTTTCTCCAATACTATTTCCATAGTATTGGGGGAAAAAAAAGGCGATCCGCAAGCATTTTTTTGCAGCCCGTTATACCACAAAAAATGCGGCGATACGGGCCGCAATAACGGACTGCAAAAAAACGCGGCAAGTGTAAAACCACCCTTAATGTGATTACCAGATAGACTTTCGCTCCAGTTTTTTCCCCTCTGGTGCATTCCAGACGATGTGTGAATGAAGTCGGTGGGCTTGGACGTGCACGCGTGCTACTGGTCTAATAATGAGGGTTACGGCGGAGGGAATAATGGACAATCTCTGCCGTATAACGCACTATTCTGCAATGCATAAAGAGTTCATTTCTAAAAGTTAATTTCCATGATCATTTTCTCCCACCAAACACCTCAGGGATTTTTTTCCTTCGCGTTCTCAGTCAGAATTCTCACCCAAACACAAATTGTTTTGCTCTGATTCGGCCGGTTGGAGATCCTTTCCCCCTTTGGCAGGTAATTCCGGGCACTCCCTTCGCTCGCTGCCACCACCCAAATCCGAGTGCTCACAGACACACAGTTTAACCTCTCCGCTTCTTACTCATACAGGCTCCTGCTGCAATTGTATGCGCTGAAGGTGGCATCTCTTTGTGCCACTCTCGCCGGCGCCATCCTCCCATTTAAATCTGAACACACCCTAGCAGTAATCTGCAGATATAATTACTATATTCATTCACCGCCCTTCCCAGACAGTGCGGTCATACAAACACAACCATTTATGGATTCGCTCAACATCCTTATACAGACAAAACGAAAGGTGTGTTTACTCCGGCGCACACAAACCAGTTCATACACCGCAGAGCCGCTTAATGGCGTGTTATTGATTTCAGCATGTTTAACCTCTGCTTAACCCCCGCTCTTCTAGAAGGGAAACTGCAGGCGTCTGTACGCAGACGGGAGAGTCTATCAACTGCACATTGTGTCTCCGAAAGGCACGCCGCAGTCTCCGACATATTTTAAAGGGAAGCTCCACTTCTGATAAACATTGTCTGCAAAGTTCTTTGTGTCCTTTCTGCTTATTAGGAGTTTACAAAAAAAAAAAAAAAAAATCTTATGTTGCCTGAAAGTTGTATCTGGATAATGTTGTGATGCCGCTCTTGAAGGATCTGGTATTACGCTCAATGTACAATGATGCAGCATTTAGTATAGGCTGGTAAAGGGGTCGTCCCATGAACAAAATCCCCATTTTAATTATGTTTGGAATAATAATAAGCTCCACAATTCATCATTCTTGGTGGTCTTTCAAGCTTCAGGGTGTGTGCACACATTGCGGATGTGCTGCGGATCCGCAGTGGATTTACTAGTGATTTCGGCTATGTGCCCACGTATGCAGAAAATTTCTTCTTCAAAACCGGACACCTTCCCAGAAAATGTGCGTTTTATTTCCGCGCGTTTTCCGTGTGTTTTTTGCTTAAAAACCGCACGTTTTTTATGCGGTTTTCTTCCGCGTGTTTTCTGACTCATAGAAAATAGCAAAAACGCATACTTTTCCGCAAAATTAATAAACATGCTGCGTTTCTTACCGCTAAGCGTTTTTTGCGCGGAAAAAAAGCATCAATGTGCACAAAAAGTGCGGAATTCATTTCAAATGAATTGGATGCTTCTTCTATGCGTTTTTGAAGCTTTTGACCGGAACAAACGCTTCAAAAACGCTTACAAGGGCACACAGCCTTACAGTGCAATGTAAATCTATGGGAAATAAAAACCGCTGTGCACATGCTGTGGAAAAATCCACGCGGAAACTACGGTTTATTTTCTGCAGCATGTCAATTCTTTCTGCGGATTTCGCAGCGTTTGTACACCCATTCCATTATATGAATCCGCAGGTGTAAAAATGCATGCCAAATCCGCACTAAATCCGCAGGAAATGTGCAGGCAAAACGCGCTGATTTTGACCTGCGGATTCTGCCAAAAATAACAGATTCCGCGTGGAAAATTCCGCACACAAATCCTCAACGTGTGCACATATCCTAAGGGTGTTATTAAATATATATATATATATATATATATATATTTTTTTTAAACTGATTGGAGAGATCAAAGGAACCATAACTGAAGGAACCTATTATGATTGCGACACCGAGGAGGAAAGCAAGACCAAGCTAAGCCATAGGAAACCAGAGAGGTTGGTATCTAAGCGGATTGCAGACCCCTGATCCTATCCACACAAATAGTAGTAGCCGTGGAGCGTACCTACGATGATCCTAGATGCCTCGACACAGCCGGAGAACTAAATAAGCCTAAAGCAAGAAAGTGGAAATCTAAACTGCCCCAGAGCAGACCCCAAAGGAATAGATAGCCCCCAAGCATTTATTGTCGGTGAGACAAGATGAAAACACAAACGCAGGTAGGAAAATAGACAGAGCAAACGATGGGGCCCACACTAACTAGACAGGACAGGAAAGGAAAGACTCTGCCTGCAATCACGCGAAAAAACCTGCAAAAAATGTCCAACACGTCTGATAGAAAAATACTGAAGTCACTAGACTTCGCCCACTATATCAGCACTCTGGTATATTCTGAAAGCAGAGCAAAAAGAGGCCAATCTAATAAGGGACAAAAACAAACTGGCACAAGCAGTAACATAAGGATGGAAATTCAGCACAGCCCCAGCCGGAGCTGGCTGAAAACACAAAACTGAAATGGACAAAACCAGATCAAATGTGAACATTAGAAAAAGAACACTTAGCTGAGCATGCAGGGACTGAGCTGGAAACTAAGACCTCAGGAGGCAGGAAAAAATCACCAGCAGGGATAGAGGGAGTCGGCTGTCTTAAATCCAGTCAGAAACTCCAGATCCCCAGTCATCCTCCTCATTATCAGGTGGCAGGTCTCTGTTAATTAGATCAGCTCTATTACCTCCAGTAACCACCAGAGGGAGCCCGGAAAGAGAACTCGCGACCCCTCTGTCAATATAATCAGCTCCACTACCTTCACTAGTAACCAGAGGTAGGCCAGAAAGCGAATTCACAACAGGAACCTATACAAAAAAGAGTCCTCCAATAAATGTACATAAAATATCAATTTTATTGAAACATATTAAAAACATTTTTTTTTTTTAAAAAGGGATGACATCACACAGATCAAAAATTGAAAAAAAAAAAAACAAGCTAACACTGAGCAGAAGGATAAGTTATGTCCAGATATTACAACAAATACACAAGAACTTGCAATGAGGTCCCTAAGTTAATAAATGAGAGCAAATATGCTTTAAATTGACTAGGAAAAAAATGAAAACTGCAAGTGAATAAGGACCTACAGGACTTGACTGGGTTTTTTGTCTCAAAAAGACTCCAAGAAATCCATGAAAAGAATATGAAGCATGATATAAAGAAAGCAAAATCAATTGGGAGCCTAGAGAACAAAAAGCTTTCGATGCACACCATAGCTGATCAGAGGTAAAGGTAGTGACAAATACATATTGACATAACAAAGTATAAGATGTGTATTAGCGAAAAGGTGCACATAATTACCCAGGGACCGAGAGTGCTGCAGTGTACCCCTGGATGCGCATTTTGAGAATCTCTTCCTCATAATAACTTCCACAATTGGATGTGTTAAAAAATATTCCCATGCTGAGATAATCTTATAAATGTGCCAGTGTTATGTGCCGTGTAATGGCTGTGTCTGACCATGCAGAGCTTGTCCAGTTTATAGTTGGCACATACCATTGCTCCTTGCCAGGGGGGGGAAGCATATGTCACTTATGATAAGTGAGTATACAGACAACTCAACGCATCACAGATGCTTGCTGTAATGTGCTGCTGCAGTGTTATTTCAGTGCAACCTCCACCAGGGGGTGATGGTGAGGGAAAGAGGTTGCGCGCACACACACAGCAACAGCACAGGTAATGAAAGAGTAGTCAGACTAGCCAAAGTCAGCAACTGTCAGGAGCAGAGGTACCAAGGGAGAAAGCAAGTGCGTAGTCAAGGACGAGCAAGGAGTCAGGACCTACCAGGAACGTTGTATCAGAAATGTAAGACGTAAGCAGTTGTCAGGGTACAAGCTAGAGTCAAAACGGATCAGAGATCGAGGTATCAGAGATGGAAAACAAGAGGCAGAGTCCAGAGATCAGGCCAAGTCATACACAAGTCGGGAAGTCAGAGGCAGAAGGATCACCAGTATAGGGTCAGAGGTTCTAGCCAGGAAGCATGAACTATAGCTGACACTGGCTCGCAGGCTGCAGAGGACTGAAATAGCCCCGCCAGCTCCAGAACGAGGCAGAGGGGATTAACCCCAGCATGACCAGTCCAAAGAGAAGACAGCAGAAAACAAATTTTGAACTGGATCATGACACTTGCTTTCTGAAGTAACACATTTCCTTGTCTTATCACAAGAGTGAGTGTTTCTGCCATGTTACCAGTCCTGTTGGCTCATTGTAAATCAATTCAGTGATATATTAGCTGAACTCCTATGCCACTGATTTATGATAAGCTCAGAGGTCTGGAGACGTGGCAGAAAGTCTCAATCACATGATAAAACAGGCTGGGAACTGTTTTCCCTTAGAAAGAAACAGTGCTGAGTAAGGCTGGTTTCACATTTGCGTTTTTTTGCGCTGGAAAAAAACGCATACGTGCGCATGCGTTTTTTCCCCTATATTTAACATGGGTGCGCATACCTGCGCGCTGGTAAGCGCACGTATGCGATTTTCATGCGCTGCGTTTTTTTGGGGTGTGCGTTTGTATTTTCCAGACGCAGCATGTTGCATTTTTTGGCCCTGCAAAAAAGCGCATGCGCACGTATGCGCACGTTTTGCGCTAAAAATGGCCATTATAGCCTATGGATGCGCATACGTGTACACTGGCATGCTCATGTATGCGTTTTTTTGCACATGCGTTTTTTTTTGGTAACCATGGAATTTAGGGGTTTGGGTTAGAGTTAGGGTTAGTTAAGGGGGTTTAGGGTTAGGGTTAGGGTCAGGGTCAGGGTTAGGGTTGGGGTCAGGGTCAGGGTTAAGTATGGTTTGGTTAAGGGTTAGGGTCAGGGTTAGGGTTAGGGTCAGGGTTAGGGTTAAGTATGGTTTGGTTAAGGGTTAGGGTCAGGGTTAGGGTTAGGGTCAGGGTTAGTTAGGGTTTAGGGTTAAGTATGGTTTGGTTAAGGGTTAGGGTCAGGGTTAGGGTTAGGGTTAGGGTCAGGGTTAGGGTTAGTAAAGTCATGGTTTGGGTTATTGTGAGGGGCCACCTAATGTTGGAAAAAAACGCAAACGCGGTAAAAACGCACTAAAAACGCATACAAACGCATAAAAACGCTGCGTTTTTTTCATGCATGCTCATAAAAATGCTTGAAAAAAACGCAGCAGTTGTATGCTTTTGTATGCGTTTTTTCAATGCGTTTTTTTGCGGGAAAAACGCGCTGCAAAAAAAAGCAAGTGTGAAACTAGCCTTACAACTGTTTTGTCCGTATATTCACTTATCGTAAGTGAATGTCACGGGGGCTTAGTTCAACTAAGGCTGTAATTCCCGGGGCCCCTGTGATGTCCCTATAACTAGGGAAAACCCTGTCTGACCCTCAACCCAGGGTTTTTGCTGAAGGTGCAAATGCCTGAGCCTCCAACCTTTCCTTATCTCCTGCTCAGCCCTGCACTTAACCCTCCACCCTCCACCCAGTGAGGAGACACACCACCAAAGCCCCCACACAAATAAAGACAGACAGGGAGAACTTAAACTGCACTGCGCCGCACACACACAGGAATATACAGTAATGTGAACAGGGCACAACTAAACACAAATATGGGAAGGAGAAAGGATATCGACGGATCATACGACACCAGATACGAATCTCTCTCTCTGCAACACCTCCACTCCAGACCGGAACCACTTGGTATGAAAACACAAGCTATAATCGGCGACGCCCATATGCCAGTATGACTATTTAAAGACCGTGGGCGTGACTAACCTTCCAACCTGGTCTCCAGCAGGATTAACCCCCGAGAGCCTGAAGATCAAGCCGGCGCCACTGAGGCTATAGTGGCTGGAGGTGGAACTACCTCTGCCTGCCGGACGCTGTGGTGTGAACAGCGTCCGACATGACAGTACCCCATCTTCTACGAGGGACCCCAGGGCCCTCAAGACTCATAGGACCCGGCTTGTCCTGATGACGACGGTGAAAAGAACTGACCAGCCGATCCGCATGTATGTCTGAGGCTGGAACCCAAGACCTCTCCTCCGGACCATACCCCCGCCAGTGCACCAAATACTGAAGAGTACGGCGTACTACTCGAGAGTCCACTACCTTGGCGACCTCAAACTCTAAATCGCCATCCACCATGACTGGAGGTGGCATCGGCGTCATGTCCACCAAGCCTACCACCTTTTTCAATAAAGCCCTGTGAAAAACGTTATGTATTTTGTACACCGCAGGAAGTTCCAACCGATAAGCCACTGGGTTAATGATGGCAGAAATCCTAAAAGGCCCAATAAACCTTGGACCCAGTTTTAAAGATGGAATTTTGAGTTTTATGTTCTTCGTAGCTAACCACACCCATTCACCCACACACAGGTCCGGACCTGGCACGCGTCTACTGTCAGCCACCCGTTTGTACCTGGCACTCATGCTCAACAAACGCTGTTTCACCCGCCTCCAGACTGATGACAATTGGGCTCCTAGCTGATCCTCCTCCGGGACACCCCCGGAGTCACCCTGACGTAAGGTACAAAACTGAGGATGTTGACCGTACACACAAAAGAATGGAGACTCTCCTGATGACTCTTGGCGGTGATTATTTAACGCGAATTCGGCCAGAGGAAGGAAAGTAGACCACTCCTCCTGGTTGTCGGACACAAAGCATCATAAATACTGTTCTAGATTTTGGTTCATGCGCTCAGTTTGTCCATTAGACTGTGGATGAAACGCCGATGAATGTGACAACTTGATCCCCAACCTAGAGCAAAAAGCTTTCCAAAACCTCGCCACAAATTGCGTACCCCTATCAGATACTATGTCAGACGGTACTCCGTGGAGTCTGACCACCTCCTTCACAAATACCTGAGCCAACGTCTTAGCATTGGGCAAAGAAGACAACGCCACAAAATGCACCATCTTTGAAAAACGGTCAACCACCACCAGGATGACCGTGTTCCCTGCCGAGGCTGGCAAGTCAGTGATAAAATCCATGGAGATTTCTGTCCATGGCCTATTGGGTACCCCCAGAGGCTGTAGCGTGCCAGCAGGACGGGTTCGGGGTGACTTAGCCCTAGCGCACGTGATGCAAGCTGCCACGTACGAGACCACGTCCTGCCGGATTTTGGGCCACCAGAAACGACGCGATACCAGCTCTAAGGTGCCCTTCACCCCTGGATGACCAGCCAGTACCGAATCGTTGTGTTCCTTCAACACCTTAAGCCGAAGATGCAGGGGTACAAATGATTTGTTGGCGGGAAGTCCTGGTGGTACCTCCTCTTGGGCTTCGGCATTCTCCGCCTCTACCTCCGTCGTGAGAGCCGAGACCACTACCCCTTTCTGGAGGATGGGTACCGGCTCTTCCCGAGGTTCTCCCCCCGGAAAACACCTAGACAAAGCATCCGCCTTGGTGTTTTTAGCCCCGGGACGGTACGTCACAAGGAAATTGAAACGAGTAAAAAACAATGCCCAACGAGCCTGCCTAGGAGACAGACGCTTGGCCGACTCCAGATAGAGCAGATTCTTATGGTCGGTGATAACTGTGACCTGGTGAGCCGCCCCCTCCAAGAAGTGTCGCCATTCCTCAAAAGCCAGTTTGATGGCCAACAACTCCCTGTTGCCGATATCATAATTCCGTTCGGCCGGCGACAGCTTCTTGGAGAAGTAGGCGCATGGATGCATCTCGCTCAAGGACGAGCCTTGAGACAGTACTGCCCCCACTCCCACCTCCGACGCATCAACCTCTACCACAAAAGGTTTAGACACGTCTGGTTGCACCAGAATGGGGGCTGAAGCAAAACTATTCTTCAGACGCTCAAATGCACGTATAGCCACATCAGGCCAGTTCGCCAGATCGGCACCCTTTTTTGTCATGTCCGTGAGCGGTTTGGCGATAGTCGAAAAGTGTTTTATAAATTTCCTATAATAATTCGCAAACCCAAGGAACCGCTGGAGTGCTTTCAGACTCTCCGGCCTCTCCCATTGCAGCACCGCTTGCACCTTAGCGGTGTCCATTTTAAAACCGGCTGCGGACACAATATATCCCAAAAAGGGCAATTCCTGGACAAAAAATAAACATTTTTTCCAGCTTAGCATAGAGCTGGTTCTCCCGGAGCAACTGTAACACCTGCCTAACATGCTCCAAATGAGTGTCCCGATCTCTAGAATAAATGAGGATATCATCCAGGTATACAATCACAAATCTCCCCAGGACATGAGCAAATACATCATTAATAAAATGTTGGAAAACGGCAGGCGCGGTGGTCAACCCAAACGGCATAACCAGACTCTCAAAATGACCCTCAGGAGTGTTAAACGCCGTCTTCCACTCATCCCCCTGACGGACCCTTATGAGGTTATACGCCCCCCTGAGGCCCAGCTTGGAAAACCATTTCGCCCCCGCTACCTGGTTGAACAAATCCGGGATCAACAGCATTGGGTAGGGATCACGGATAGTAATCTGGTTTAACTCTCGGAAATCCAGACACGGGCGTAACCCCCCATCTTTCTTCTTAATGAAGAAAAACCCCGCGGCTACAGGCGAGGACGAAGGCCGGATGTGTCCTTTGCTCAGACTCTCCGCGATGTAGTCTTTCAGAGCTTGTCTCTCAGGACCAGAAATATTAAACATCCTGGCCTTAGGTAATTTGGCCCCGGGTTTTAACCTAATCGCACAGTCATAGGCTCTATGTGGAGGCAGTTCTGAGCAACCCTTCTCAGAGAAAACATCCGCGAAATCCTGCAAAGCCTCCGGCAGGCTGGGCGTCACGGCGGACACACATGTGGCCAAGCAATTGTCTTGGCAGAAACCACTCCATTGTACTATGTCCTGAGTTTTCCAATCAATTACCGGGTTGTGCCTGGACAGCCATGGAAAACCCAGGACCATTTGAGCTGGGAGATTACGGAGGACCCTACATGTAACCGACTCAGAATGTAGGACCCCAATGTGGAGTTTCACCTCTGCCACAAACTCAGTAATCTCCCCTAGAGGGAGGCGAACAGCATTAATGGTCACCACCTGTATGGGGTGAGGAAGTTTTTCGATCTTAAACCCGGCGGTGTGTGCAAACTCCTCATCTATGAGATTGGTGGCGGAACCGCTATCCACAAACACTGATATAGGTAGCTCTCTGCCGGCGATAACCTTGGCAGGGAGCATACATTGAGATACCATCATGGAGGATATGCATACGCTCAGTTGGGTCTCCTCCATACCCTCTGAGCTTAACAGTTTTCCGCCGATGTGACCCTCTTAGGTAGTACCGGGCAAACGTTAACATAATGACCTCTTTTACCACAGTAGAAACATGCTCTGGGCTTCCGGAATCCCGGAGCGCGAGGCTGAACCTGTGCCACGCCAGCAATCTGCATAGGTTCAGGGGACTCATCTACTTCAACCACACCTGCACCTCTGCTTTCCCCCAGAGGTAGCGTCTCCTGTGCCCCCTGACGAAAACGGTGATCAATACGTATCACCAAACTCATGGCAGACTCCAATGATGCCGGAGTCTCATACATCAGAAGGGCTTGTTTCACCCTCCCTGATACCCCATGAATAAACTGGCTCCGCAGTGCTGGGTCATTCCACTGTGTGTCTACAGCCCAGCGGCGAAGTTCCGAACAATAGTCCTCTGCCAAGCGCTCCCCCTGGCGGAGGGCGCGGATTTTAGATTCCGCTAGAGCCAGTCGGTCAGGGTCATCGTAAATGAGCCCGAGGGCAGAAAAAACATTATCGACAGAATGAAATGTAGCAGAGTCAGCTGGTAAGGAAAATACCCATGCTTGGGGGTCACCACTCAGTAATGACAACACCAGCCCTACTCGCTGAGCCTCATTACCTGAGGAGATTGGCCGCATGCGGAAGTATAATTTGCAGGCCTCCCGAAATACGACAAATTTGCTGCGATCGCCTGAAAATCGTTCTGGCAGCGGAAACTTCGGCTCTGCACCAATACCTGCAGATGCCGTTTGAACCTTCGCTACTACCAGGCCCTGCTGCTGAACTGCCCATTTCAACTCGGAGACCTGTAAGGACAGCGCCGCCAACTGGCGGGTTATGGAATCTAATGGATCCATGGACTCCTGAAAAAATGTGGGCCGATTATAATGTCACGGGGGCTTAGTTCAACTAAGGCTGTAATTCCCGGGGCCCCTGTGATGTCCCTATAACTAGGGAAAACCCTGTCTGACCCTCAACCCAGGGTTTTTGCTGAAGGTGCAAATGCCTGAGCCTCCAACCTTTCCTTATCTCCTGCTCAGCCCTGCACTTAACCCTCCACCCTCCACCCAGTGAGGAGACACACCACCAAAGCCCCTACACAAATAATGACAGACAGGGAGAACTTAAACTGCACTGCGCCGCACACACACAGGAATATACAGTAATGTGAACAGGGCACAACTAAACACAAATATGGGAAGGAGAAAGGATAACGACGGATCATACGACACCAGATACGAATCTCTCTCTCTGCAACACCTCCACTCCAGACCGGAACCACTTGGTATGAAAACACAAGCTATAATCGGCGACGCCCATATGCCAGTATGACTATTTAAAGACCGTGGGCGTGACTAACCTTCCAACCTGGTCTCCAGCAGGATTAACCCCCGAGAGCCTGAAGATCAAGCCGGCGCCACTGAGGCTATAGTGGCTGGAGGTGGAACTACCTCTGCCTGCCGGACGCTGTGGTGTGAACAGCGTCCGACATGACAGTGACTTATACTTCCGCCTCTGGCCAGGAGCTGTTATGTGCCAACTGTGAACTGAAGCAGCTTTGCATGGTCAGACACTGCCATTACACAGCACATAGCAAGGGCACATTTATAAGATTATCACAGCACAGGAACATCTTTTTAACACATTCAGTTATGGAAAGTATTCTTATTCCAATATCTATTGATTAAAATGTACTTTGTTCGTAGGACGACCTACGACTGGCCATATATAATTGTTAACTGTCAGCCAAACATTCCTTTGGCTGAAGGCTATCTTTACCAACTCCGCCATAGACAAGGGTGCTCAGCATGAAAGAAAGTTCATGTGTTTGCCACAGAGAAAACAAAACGATCGACGGCTAAAAACCTTGGCTTGATCCTCCATAAATATCAGATGGTTGCTCAATTTAAATGCGTCCATCCTGAAGCATGACAATTTGCAACATGGATAATAATACTTCGTGCATTCCTTGAGCTCATCGAATGTAATTATAATAAGCAGGTACTGAGCAGTAGTAACATAAATGCTGCAGAGCAGGGATTATCTATATTTAATTATTCAGCAGCAATAAACTCCTCGCAGGGAGATAGCGGGGAAAAGGGGTACAATACGAAAACTAAACTGAATAACGGTTGTAGAACAAGACCGTTTTTTGATAACAGCTCACTTATCGTAGCTCCACAGCCCACTCTCTGAAGGTCCCATGGGTAGTAGAATGCCAAAGGGGGTTGGTGTAGCGTCTTCAGGTGTCCCCACCCAACACATGGTCCTGCTTCTGGTGGCAGCGGGCGTTCTCCGGTTTTGTCCGCTGATCCCCTAGTCCAGGTAACTGCGGAGTGATAGGATCAACCTCTCCGCAAGTTTCCACTCGGCGCACGTCTCTCTGAGCACCCGCCGTCACCCGAATGGCTGCACTGCAATACTCTGCCCGGCATGCGCCTCCCTGGATGCCAGCCGACACCTGGATGTCCGTACTACGATGCTTTATCTGACACACGTTCCCCTACGTACCCACCGGTATGGGATCGTCTCTCACGCTACCGCCCTGTCTCTGCACGCTGCGGCCTATCGTTCTCCTCACTGCGGCTGTGATCCGCACCTGCTCAGCGTTCTGGCGGGAAGCTCCCCTCTGTTTCCGCACAGCCCCTTTTTGCTCACTGTCCCTGACCACGCCCCCTTCACCCAGGTTACTGGATCGCTCCGGCTGCAATTGCATTCCCTCCAGCAACAGGTGCGGCCCCAGCAGTTCCGGACCCCGCACTTCAGGAGCCTTGGAACCACGGTTCTCCCTTCTACATAATGATACCCAAAAGGAATTAATAGTGACTCAGTGCAGTCATAACTCATCCTTTACAGAACGGTTGCAGGTGAGGCAAACAGCACCCCATGTCCTCCTGTTTCTGCACTTGCTCTAGTAAAAGGGTTGTCCTATTTCAATTTGTATTAGTAGATAGGAGAGCAAACTTATAAAATAATAAACTGAACTTTTACTCACCCTTCCCAGGTCTAGCGACACCTCTCCAGTGCTGCTCCAGTCTTTTATAATCAGCTGCAGCAGCGACATCACATTGACAGCGCTGCCGATAATGATTGGGCTCAGTGGCTTGTGCTGACTACATCGGCAGAGATGCTGAGCCAACTGATTGCCTGCTGTGATTACGATCACAGATGTGATATCATCTTTGTCGGCTATCAACAAAATGCAGAACAACTGCGGAGAGGCATATGTGGACCAGGGGTGGGTGAATACCGTACATTGTTGGTTTGTTATTTTTAAAGCCAAAGGAGGAGTGAATTTGAAACAGGACAATTCCTTCAACTCCTGATGGCATTACAATATGCCTGTATTCAACATGCAACTGTCTCATGACCGTGGTACTTTAATTGGAAAAAGATAAAGCTTTAAAATTGTGTGTCCCTTGTCTTGCACATGTTTATTGTACTTGTCTATATTTCCCCTTTTCACATGTAAAGTGCCATGGAAAAAATGGCGCTATATAAATGTATAATAATAATAATAATAAAAGAGCTGTTACAAACAGCCAATGTTCCTTTTGGTGGCTTCCAATTGACAAGAAATTTTTCTATCCATTTTTACTACTTAGAGCAGAAATGGTAATGGAAATATGTTACAATGATGCAATAGAAAAAAAGGACATTTGTCACGTGAACATCTTAAAGCAGATCTGTCACCAGATTTCACAATACAAACTGCATAAATCATTAAATAGATCTCTTAGAACTGATGAAGCAGGTGTATTTCCTTTGAGAATCCATGTAAAAATAACTGAATAATACTTTATCAAAGCTTAACTCAATTCCTGCTCACAAATACTAGACTGACAACTCCTCAGTGTCCCTCCTCCCTAAAGCTGCTGCTGAATCCTCACACTACTCAGAAGAAGCTGCAGCTGTTAGTCAGTCTTGTTGGGCAAAGACTGAATATAACTGTAGTTTCACTCATAAAACATTCATCTTGATGTCAGGATTCTACTTAATAATTTGTGATGTAATATGCTATTGAGATGAGCGACTTTGCCTTTTTTTTGGGTCGAGTCGGGTTTCTTGAAACCCGACTTTCGCAAAAGTCGGGTCGAACGCAATCGGCCGCTTATCGTGAAAAGTCAAAGGCCGACTGAAACACGAAACCCAATGTAAGTCAATGGGGAAGAAAAGTCGGCAGTGAGTGGAGGACAGGAAACACACCTACAGTGCCCATTTTAATGCCAAAAACATCAATTCTTATTACTTAAGCTTGTCAACCTTAATTTACTTTATAATAATAGTTAGGCATTGAAAACTGAGGATTATTTGGCTAAAGTTGTGGGGGGGGGGGGGGTAGGGCTGGCTCCAGATTTTCGTGGGCCCAGGGCCAAAGAGTGTCACTGGGCTCCTTTAACACATGCCACAATTCATGATCCTCTGATACGGCAGAGAAATAGCAGTATAGTACAATGAAAAATACTTCACTTCTTACATCACATGACTGATATCCATTTTAAATTCTCCAATAGCTCCAAAAGCGGACAGTATATTACTCCATACAGTATTATGGCCACTGCATAGTGCGCCATACAGAGTAATAAGGTCCTTATATTTCTCCATACAGAATCATTGGTCCCATATAATGTTCGATACAGTATATGATGAGCTCCATAATGCTACAGTATATGTTGGTCCCCATGGATGAAGCTCCACTGTCTTATGGGCCCAAATAATGCTCCATATATAATGGGCCCCATTTCTAATGCTCCAGTGTATAATGGGCCCTGTAAATGCTGCTCCAGTGTCTGATGTCCCCCATTTGGAAAGCTCCAGCATATGATGGGCCTCACAGATGATGCTCTAGTGTACGATTGGTCCAAATAATGCTCCAAATATAATCTGCCCCATTTACAATGCTCCAGTATATGATGGGCCCCATGGATGATGCTCCAGTGTCTTATGGGCCCAAATAATGTTCCATATATAATGGGCCCCATTTCTAATTCTCCAGTGTATAATGGGCTCTGTAAATGCTGCTCCAGTGTCTGATGTCCACCTTTGGAATGTTCCAGTGTATGGTGGGCCCCATATATCATTCTCCAGAGTATAGTGCTCCCCAAAAATTGCTCCCAACCTTTAAAACAATTAAATAAGTCTCCTCGCTAAGGAATCCCTGTACTCTGGACTCCTCGTCGTCCCTATCTTCCATCTCTCTGCACTTGGACTGTTTAGGCAGAGGGCATACAGACGTGATGTCATCGCGCTCTCTGACCAGAATGTCACTGTCAGGAAACGTGGAAGACGTCACGGCGGTGGAGCAGGGAGAGGTAAGTATTTCAACTTTGCAAGTGCTGTGATCCTGAGCAAGCAGGGGGGGCCCAATCGTTGGCGATGGCCCTGGCACAGGGCCCCTCATAGTACGGCAGTGTGTCTGATGGCGGGTGTGCCCGGGTGGGCCCTCCCACCGGCAGAGACACTTTGGCGTACTATGAGGGTCCCTGTGCCAGTGCCGTTGCCCCTGAGTATGCCCGCCCACCTGCTCAAGAAACCCGCACTTTCATCTGCACCTTCCTCTTTGTCACCGAGTAAGGTGGTATAGTATGCTGGAAGGGGAACCTGAGTTTCATCAGTGTCAGATTCTTGCTCAGTACACTGCGAGGACAATGTAGTGCTCTGAGTGAATGTACCAGCAGAAAAATCTAGCAGTGGCTGTGCATCAGTGCACTTCATGTCAGATTCATCTTGGACTGGGGAATTCACGATTTGACTTCATAACCCAGGCATGGTATGTGAAAAGAGCTCCATGGAGTATTCTGTAGTGTGGCCTGCCGCATCCTTCACTTTTGGTAGGGGTGAAGGACACAAGGAAAGGTGTTGTTCCAGACCAGGAGCCTCCACTGACGACTCAGTGCTTTTATTTTTTGAAACTTCAGAAGAGGAGGCGATAGAGCTGGAGTCTGTGTCAGCAATGTGAGCCAAAACTTGTTCCTGAAGCTCCGGCTTTAAAAGCGGTTTACCTACTCCCAGAAAAGGGAGCCTTCGAGGCCTTGCGGAGCCAGATGATGACGCAGGCTCAACACCTCCTGCCTTAGGTGCTATTCTGCTTTTGCCACTACCAGCAGATCCACCACCATCAGTACCAGCTGGCAACTCCCGCCCACTTCCACGGCCTCTTCCACCATACTTCCTCATTTTTGGGAAAATGTACCCAAAATACCACCAGCTATATGGTACTGTAAAACAAGGTACAAGGTGTATATAGTATTGGGGAGAATTTGAATCTCCCTAGAGATTTTAGGAGGCTGAACTATTATCTCAGGCCCACTATAGATTACACCTCAATTTAACAGGCTGAAATAGGTTGGTGTATGACAAGGTACAAGGTGTATATAGTATTGGGGAGAATTTGAATCTCCCTAAATATTTTAGAAGGCTGAACTATTATCTCAGGCCCACTATAGATTACACCTCAATTTAACAGGCTGAAATAGGTTGGTGTATGACAAGGTACAAGGTGTATATAGTATTGGGGAGAATTTGAATCTCCCTAGAGATTTTAGGAGGCTGAACTATTATCTCAGGCCCACTATAGATTACACCTCAATGTAACAGGCTGAAATTGGCTGGTGTATGACAAGGTACAAGGTGTATATAGTATTGGGGAGAATTTGAATCTCCCTAGAGATTTTAGGAGGCTGAACTATTATCTCAGGCCCACTATAGATTACACCTCAATTTAACAGGCTGAAATTGGCTGGTATATGACAAGGTACAAGGTGTATATAGTATTGGGGAGAATTTGAATCTCCCTAGAGATTTTAGGAGGCTGAACTATTATCTCAGGCCCACTATAGATTACACCTCAATTTAACAGGCTGAAATTGGCTGGTGT
This sequence comes from Dendrobates tinctorius, assembly GCF_039654945.1. NCBI lineage: Eukaryota > Metazoa > Chordata > Amphibia > Anura > Dendrobatidae > Dendrobates > Dendrobates tinctorius. The sequence continues at coordinate 80,022,198 of NW_027361690.1, forward strand.
ATGACAAGGTACAAGGTGTATATAGTATTGGGGAGAATTTGAATCTCCCTAGAGATTTTAGGAGGGTGAACAATTATCTCAGGCCCACGATAGATTACACCTCAATTTAACAGGCTGAAATTGGCTGGTGTATGACAAGGTACAAGGTGTATATAGTATTGGGGAATGGGGAGAATTTGAATCTCCCTAGAGATTTTAGGAGGCTGACAATGATGCTCTCAGTCCAAGTATGGCAGCAGGCAGCCTAATAAGCAGGACTGCTGCACACAAAAGTGTGGAAAAATGAACGCTTGGTAACTGTGCAGAAAAGAGGAAGAAAAGTATTTTTGCTTTTAAAAAAGCAGTTTGCACAGCAGTGTGCAAACAGCATTGCAGCTATCAGGGAGCCTTATAAGGCAGCCTTATAACCAACAGAGCTGATGCACAAAAATATATCCTCCCCTGTCACTGCACACAAACTTACTTCAGATCGGCAGAAGTAAGATGGCGGTCGGCATTCACACCCTTTTCTAGCCCCTGTGACCCCACACAAAGCAAGCCAATCACTTGCATGCCCTTCTTAAAGATGGTGGTGACCGCTTCCCATGTCATCGCGTTGCCCACAGTGTGCGTCCTCAATCATTGGCTGAAAAAGGGCGCTTGAAGCATCAATTGAAACGAGTCTTTGGTGCTCTGGTCGCCGACCTCATGGCCGACCTCACACTATGGTCGGGTTTCATGTCATGAAACCCGACTTTAGCGAAAGTCGGCGACTTATGATTTTGACCGACCCGTTTCGCTCAACTCTACTATTAAGGTGTTTGACTCACCATTGGTATGGCCAAACATTTCAGTTCACATTTTACCTACTTGTTCTCCATCTATCTCTGCCAAAATTGGCATTTTTTCATATATACAGTCAATTTATGACTGGAGGGTTTTTAACTCCGAAATGCACATCTCATCAGACGGAAGTTATAAGTGCACACAGTGGTGTACAGGTGCATAGACTTTCAAATGAGCCACAGGATGCTTTATTCACACACTTAGGCAAGACCTTGCTAGTTTTTGCCTGACAAGATGTGAGTAGAGTTGAGCGAAACGGGTGGAAAAATTTCAAAAGTCGCTGACTTTTGGCAAAGTCGGGTTTCATGAAACGAAACCCGACCCTAGGATGAGGTTGGCCACGAGGTCGGCGACTTACGCGCCAAAGTCGCGTTTCAAAAGTTTGTTTTGCTCTCTTTTTCAGCCAATTAGGATCCACGGACACTGTGGGCAACGTGATGACATAGGCAGGGGTCACCACCATCTTTCAGAAGGGCATGCAAGTGATTGGCTTGCTTTGGTGGGCGTCACAGGGGGTATAAAAGGGCGTGCACGCCGACTGCCATCTTACTTCTGCCGATCTCAGTATAGGGAGAGGTTGCTGCTGATTCTGTAGGGAGAGCGTTAGGCAGGGAAGAAGACAAAAAAACTGCTTCTGCTGCTAGCGATTTGGCCTGCACAACACACCAGTCACTGTGTGTGCAGTGCAAGGGGAGGCTATATAGTGGTGTATCAGTGGTGTTGGTTGTTGGGCTGCCTTCTAAGGCTTCCTGACATTCCTGCATTGCTGTTTACCCACTGCTCCGCAAACTGCTTTTTTAAAAGCAATCCCAATTTTTTTTTTTGTCCTGCTGAGAAGAAAAAACAACTGCTTCTGCTGCTAGCAATTTGGCCTGCACAACACACCAGTCACTGTGTGTGCAGTGCAAGGGGAGGCTATATTGTGGTGTATCAGTGGTGTTGGTTGTTGGGCTGCCTTTTAAGGCTTCCTGACAGGCTGGCATTGCTGTTTACCCACTGCTCCGCAAACTGCTTTTTTAAAAGCAATCCAATCTCCCTTATCCTCTAGTCACTTTTGTCACAGCTGTGCCATCGAGCCTGTCACATAGCGCTCAGATATTCATTGGGCCTCACACAATCCAAAAGTGTCCAGTGTCTAAAAGTGTGTGCAGAGATTCAAAATCTCCCTTATCCTCTAGTCACTTTGGTCACAGCTGTGCCATCGAGCCTGTGACATAGCGCTCAGATATCAGTGGGCCTCACACAATCCAAAAGTGTCCAGTGTCCAAAAGTGTGTGCAGAGATTCAAAATCTCCCTTATCCTCTAGTCACTTTGGTCACAGCTGTGCCATCGAGCCTGTCACATAGCGCTCAGATATCAGTGGGCCTCACACAATCCAAGAGTGTCCAGTGTCCAAAAGTGTGTGCAGAGATTCAAAATCTCCCTTATCCTCCAGTCACTTTGGTCACAGCTGTGCCATCGAGCCTGTCACATAGCGCTCAGATATTCATTGGGCCTCACACAATCCAAAAGTGTCCAGTGTCCAAAAGTGTGTGCAGAGATTCAAAATCTCCCTTATCCTCTAGTCACTTTGGTCACAGCTGTGCCATCGAGCCTGTAACATAGCGCTCAGATATCAGTGGGCCTCACACAATCCAAAAGTGTCCAGTGTCCAAAAGTGTGTGCAGAGATTCAAAATCTCCCTTATCCTCTAGTCACTTTGGTCACAGCAGCTGTGCCATCGAGCCTGTCACATAGCGCTCAGATATTCATTGGGCCTCACACAATCCAAAAGTGTCCAGTGTCCAAAAGTATGTGCAGAGATTCAAAATCTCCCTTATCCTCTAGTCACTTTGGTCACAGCTGTGCCATCGAGCCTGTCACATAGCGCTCAGATATTCATTGGGCCTCACACAATCCAAAAGTGTCCAGTGTCCAAAAGTGTGTGCAGAGATTCAAAATCTCCCTTATCCTCTAGTCACTTTGGTCACAGCTGTGCCATCGAGCCTGTGACATAGCGCTCAGATATCAGTGGGCCTCACACAATCCAAAAGTGTCCAGTGTCCAAAGGTGTGTGCAGAGATTCAAAATCTCCCTTATCCTCTAGTCACTTTGGTCACAGCAGCTGTGCCATCGAGCCTGTCACATAGCGCTCAGATATTCATTGGGCCTCACACAATCCAAAAGTGTCCAGTGTCCAAAAGTGTGTGCAGAGATTCAAAATCTCCCTTATCCTCTAGTCACTTTGGTCACAGCTGTGCCATCGAGCCTGTGACATAGCGCTCAGATATCAGTGGGCCTCACACAATCCAAAAGTGTCCAGTGTCCAAAAGTGTGTGCAGAGATTCAAAATCTCCCTTATCCTCTAGTCACTTTGGTCACAGCTGTGCCATCGAGCCTGTGACATAGCGCTCAGATATCAGTGGGCCTCACACAATCCAAAAGTGTCCAGTGTCCACAAGTGTCTGCAGAAATTCAAAATCTCCCCTGTCCTATAGACACCTTGTACCTTGTTTTACATTACTATATAGTTTGTTGGATTTTGTCTACATTTCTACCAAAAATGAGGAAGGCTGGTGGAAGAGGCCGTGGAATTGGGCGGGGGTTGGCAGCTGGTAATGATGGTGTTGGTGGTGGATCTGATGGTAGTGGCAAGAGCAAAATAGGACCGAATGCAGGAGGTGTTGAGCCTGCGTCATCGTCTGGCTACATAAGGCCTCGAACGCTTAGTTTTCTAGGAGTTGGCAAACCGCTTTTAAAGGCAGAGCATCAGGAAAAAGTTTTGTCTTACATTGCTGACTCAGCCTCCAGCTCTATCGCCTCCTCTTCTTCAGTTGTAAAAAGTAAAAGCACTGAGTCGTCATTGGAGGCTCATGTTCATGAACCACACCTTTCCTTGTGTCCTTCACCCCAACCAAGATTGAAGGATGACGCAGGCCATACTACTGATTATTCCATGGAGCTGTTTTCACATACCATGCCTGGATTATCAAGTCAAATGGTGAATTACCCAGGCCAAGATGAATCTGACATGGAGTGCACTGATGCACAGCCGCTGATGGATGATTCTGCTGGTACATTCACTCAGAGCACTACATTGTCCTCGCAGTGTACAGAGCCAGATTCTGACCCTGATGAGACTCAGGTGCCCCTTCCCGCACACTATACCACCATACACGGTGACACAGAGGAAGGTGCACATGACATAGAAGAGGAGGTGATGGATGACCCAGTTGTTGACCCAGATTGGCATCCATTGGGGGAAGAGGGTGCTGCTTCCAATAGCTCAGATGAGGAGCATCCACAGCAGACATCGACATCGCAACAGCTGTTATCTGGCAGGCCCGGAGCACTCCAAAGACAGGTTCCAAACATCAAAAGAGTTGCTGGACAGCTTGTCCAGAGGGTCAAAAGATCACAGCGTGCTAGGCCGCAAAATGTCTGCCAAAGTAGGAAGAGTGCAGTGTGGCACTTTTTTGAACAAAATCCTCATGATCAGGCCAAGGTTATCTGTAAGAAGTGCGCAAAGACCTTTAGCCGAGGGAAAAATCTGAAAAATTTGAATACCAGTTGCATGCTTAGACATTTAATCAGCATGCACTTGCAAGCGTGGACACAACACCAAACCTCAAGTGCCACATGTGCAACTGATCACAACGAAGGTAGTCAGCAACGCTACATTGTTTCCCCCAATGTAAGCCCACCGGTTAGCACAGCAGCAAATGTTGAGGTGTCGTTGCAAGGCCACAGCAGTCAGGGAATCCCACTGTTATATCAACGAAAAACTGATTCTAGGCCATCAGAAAGAACACCAACTCCATCACCATCATCAACCCTCTCTCAGTCCGCCCTGTCCACCGCTACTTCCACCATATGCAGCTCTCAAGTCCAGCTCACCCTCCCAGACACTATGAGTAGGTCAAGAAAGTACTCAGTCTCTCATCCGCGTACACTGGGTTTGAACGCCCACATTGCCAAACTAATCTCGTTTGAGATGATGCCCTTTCGGTTGGTGGAAAGCACAGCTTTCCGCGAACTCATGGCCTATGCAGTACCACGCTATGACCTACCCAGTTGCCACTTCTTCTCTCGCAAAGCCATCCCAGCCCTCCACCATCATGTGAAAGACCGCATTGTCCATGCACTCAAGCAGTCAGTGAGCGGAAAGGTGCACCTCACAACTGATGCATTGTCATGTCGGACGCTGTTCACACCACAGCATCCGGCAGGCAGAGGTAGTTCCACCTCCAGCCACTATAGCCTCAGTGGCGCCGGCCTGATCTTCAGGCTCTCGGGGGTTAATCCTGCTGGAGACCAGGTTGGATGGTTAGTCACGCCCACGGTCTTTAAATAGTCATGCTGGCCTATGGGCGTCGCCGATTATAGCTTGTGTTTCATACCAAGTGGTTCCGGTCTGGAGTGGAGGTGTTCAAGAGAGAGAGATTCATATCTGGTGTCGTATCATCCGTCGTTATCCTTTCTCCTTCCCATATTTGTGTTTAGTTGTGCCCTGTTCACATTACTGTTTATTCCTGTGTGTGTGCGGCGCAGTGCAGTTTAAGTTCTCCCTGTCTGTCATTATTTGTGTGGGAGCTTTGGTGGTGACTTCTCACTGGGTGGAGGGTGGAGGGTTAAGTGCAGGGCTGAGCAGGAGATAAGGAAAGGTCGGAGGCTCAGGCATTTGCACCTTCAGCAAAAACCCTGGGTTGAGGGTCAGACAGGGTTTCCCCTAGTAAAGGGACACCACAGGGGCCCCGGGTATTTCAGCCTTAGTTGAACTAAGCCCCCGTGACATTATAATCGGCCCACATTTTTTCAGGAGTCCATGGATCCATTAGATTCCATAACCCGCCAGTTGGCGGTGCTGTCCATACAGGTCTCCGAGTTGAATGGGGCAGTTCAGCAGCAGGGCCTGGTAGTAGCAAAGGTGCAAACGGCATCTGCAGGTATCGGTGCAGAGCCGAAGTTTCCGCTGCCAGAACGATTTTCAGGCGATCGCAGCAAATTTGTCGTATTTCGGGAGGCCTGCAAATTATACTTCCGCATGCGGCCAATATCCTCAGGTAATGAGGCCCAGCGAGTAGGGCTGGTGTTGTCATTACTGAGTGGTGACCCCCAAGCATGGGCATTTTCCTTACCACCTGACTCTGCTACATTTCATTCGGTCGATAATGTTTTTTCTGCCCTCGGGCTCATTTACGATGACCCTGACCGACTGGCTCTAGCGGAATCTAAAATCCGCGCCCTCCGCCAGGGGGAGCGCTTGGCAGAAGACTATTGTTCGGAATTTCGCCGCTGGGCTGTAGACACACAGTGGAATGACCCAGCACTGCGGAGCCAGTTTATTCATGGGGTATCAGGGAGGGTGAAACAAGCCCTCCTGATGTATGAGACTCCGGCATCATTGGAGTCTGCCATGAGTTTGGTGATACGAATTGATCGCCGTTTTCGTCAGGGGGCACAGGAGACGCTACCTCTGGGGGAAAACAGAGGTGCAGGTGTGGTTGAAGTAGATGAGTCCCCTGAACCTATGCAGATTGCTGGCGTGGCACAGGTTCAGCCTCGCGCTCCGGGAGTCCGGAAGTCCGGAGCATGTTTCTACTGTGGTAAAGGAGGTCATTATGTTAACGTTTGCCCGGTACTACCTAAGAGGGTCACACCGGCGGAAAACTGTTAAGCTCAGAGGGTATGGAGGAGACCCAACTGAGCGTATGCATATCCTCCATGATGATATCTCAATGTATGCTCCCTGCCAAGGTTATTGTCGCCGGCAGAGAGCTACCTATATCAGTGTTTGTGGATAGCGGTTCCGCCACCAATCTCATAGATGAGGAGTTTGCACACACCGCCGGGTTTAAGATTGAAAAACTTCCTCACCCCATACAGGTGGTGACCATTAATGCTGTTCCCCTCCCTCAAGGGGAGATTACTGAGTTTGTGGCAGAGGTGAAACTCCACATTGGGGTCCTACATTCTGAGTCGGTTACATGTAGGGTCCTCCGTAATCTCCCAGCTCAAATGGTCCTGGGTTTTCCATGGCTGTCCAGGCACAACCCGGTAATTGATTGGAAAACTCAGGACATAGTACAATGGAGTGGTTTCTGCCAAAACAATTGCTTGGCCACATGTGTGTCCGCCGTGACGCCCAGCCTGCCGGAGGCTTTGCAGGATTTCGCGGATGTTTTCTCTGAGAAGGGTTGCTCAGAACTGCCTCCTCATAGAGCCTATGACTGTGCTATTAGGTTAAAACCCGGGGCCAAATTACCTAAGGCCAGGATGTTTAATATTTCTGGTCCTGAGAGACAAGCTCTGAAAGACTACATCGCGGAGAGTCTGAGCAAAGGTCACATCCGGCCTTCGTCCTCGCCTGTAGCCGCGGGGTTTTTCTTCATTAAGAAGAAAGATGGGGGGTTACGCCCGTGTCTGGATTTCCGAGAGTTAAACCAGATTACTATCCGTGATCCCTACCCAATGCCGTTGATCCCGGATTTGTTCAACCAGGTAGCGGGGGCAAAATGGTTTTCCAAGCTGGACCTCAGGGGGGCGTATAACCTCATATGGGTCCGTCAGGGGGATGAGTGGAAGACGGCGTTTAACACTCCTGAGGGTCATTTTGAGAGTCTGGTTATGCCGTTTGGGTTGACCACCGCGCCTGCCGTTTTCCAACATTTTATTAATGATGTCTTTGCTCATGTCCTGGGGAGATTTGTGATTGTATACCTGGATGATATCCTCATTTATTCTAGCGATCGGGACACTCATTTGCAGCATGTTAGGCAGGTGTTACAGTTGCTCCGGGAGAACCAGCTCTATGCTAAGCTGGAAAAATGTTTATTTTTTGTCCAGGAGTTGCCCTTTTTGGGATATATTGTGTCCGCAGCTGGTTTTAAAATGGACACCGCTAAGGTGCAAGCGGTGTTGCAATGGGAGAGGCCGGAGAGTCTGAAAGCACTCCAGCGGTTCCTTGGGTTTGCGAATTATTATAGGAAATTTATTAAACACTTTTCGACTGTCGCCAAACCGCTCACGGACATGACAAAAAAGGGTGCCGATCTGGCGAACTGGCCGGAGGTGGCTATACGTGCATTTGAGCGTCTGAAGAATAGTTTTGCTTCAGCCCCCATTCTGGTGCAACCAGACGTGTCTAAACCTTTTGTGGTAGAGGTTGATGCGTCGGAGGTGGGAGTGGGGGCAGTACTGTCTCAAGGCTCGTCCTTGAGCGAGATGCATCCATGCGCCTACTTCTCCAAGAAGTTGTCGCCGGCCGAACGGAATTATGATATCGGCAACAGGGAGTTGTTGGCCATCAAACTGGCTTTTGAGGAATGGCGACACTTCTTGGAGGGGGCGGCTCACCAGGTCACAGTTATCACCGACCATAAGAATCTGCTCTACCTGGAGTCGGCCAAGCGTCTGTCTCCTAGGCAGGCTCGCTGGGCATTGTTTTTTACTCGTTTCAATTTTCTTGTGACGTACCGTCCCGGGGCTAAAAACACCAAGGCGGATGCTTTGTCTAGGTGTTTTCCGGGGGGAGAACCTCGGGAAGAGCCGGTACCCATCCTCCAGAAAGGGGTAGTGGTCTCGGCTCTCACGACTGAGGTAGAGGCGGAGATTGCCGAGGCCCAAGAGGAGGTACCACCAGGACTTCCCGCCAACAAATCATTTGTACCCCTGCATCTTCGGCCTAAGGTGTTGAAGGAACACCACGATTCGGTACTGGCTGGTCACCCAGGGGTGAAGGGCACCTTAGAGCTGGTATCGCGTCGTTTCTGGTGGCCCAAAATCCGGCAGGACGTGGTCTCGTACGTGGCAGCTTGCATCACGTGCGCTAGGGCTAAGTCACCCCGAACCCGTCCTGCTGGCACGCTACAGCCTCTGGGGGTACCCAATAGGCCATGGACAGAAATCTCCATGGATTTTATCACTGACTTGCCAGCCTCGGCAGGAAACACGGTCATCCTGGTGGTGGTTGACCGTTTTTCAAAGATGACGCATTTTGTGGCGTTGTCCTCTTTGCCCAATGCTAAGACGTTGGCTCAGGTATTTGTGAAGGAGGTGGTCAGACTCCACGGAGTACCGTCTGACATAGTATCTGATAGGGGTACGCAATTTGTGGCGAGGTTTTGGAAAGCTTTTTGCTCAAGGTTGGGGATCAAGTTGTCACATTCATCGGCGTTTCATCCACAGTCTAATGGACAAACTGAGCGCATGAACCAAAATCTAGAACAGTATTTACGATGCTTTGTGTCCGACAACCAGGAGGAGTGGTCTACTTTCCTTCCTCTGGCCGAATTCGCATTAAATAATCACCGCCAAGAGTCATCAGGAGAGTCTCCATTCTTTTGTGTGTACGGTCAACATCCTCAGTTTTGTACCTTACGTCAGGGTGACTCCGGGGGTGTCCCGGAGGAGGATCAGCTAGGAGCCCAATTGTCATCAGTCTGGAGGCGGGTGAAACAGCGTTTGTTGAGCATGAGTGCCAGGTACAAACGGGTGGCTGACAGTAGACGCGTGCCAGGTCCGGACCTGTGTGTGGGTGAATGGGTGTGGTTAGCTACGAAGAACATAAAACTCAAAATTCCATCTTTAAAACTGGGTCCAAGGTTTATTGGGCCTTTTAGGATTTCTGCCATCATTAACCCAGTAGCTTATCGGTTGGAACTTCCCGCGGTGTACAAGATACACAACGTGTTTCACAGGGCTTTATTGAAAAAGGTGATAGGCTTGGTGGACACGACGCCGATGCCACCTCCAGTCATGGTGGATGGCGAGTTAGAGTTCGAGGTCGCCAAGGTAGTGGACTCTCGAGTAGTATTTGGTGCACTGGCGGGGGTATGGTCCAGAGGAGAGGTCTTGGGTTCCAGCCTCAGACATACATGCGGATCGGCTGGTCAGTTCTTTTCACCGTCGTCATCCGGACAAGCCGGGTCCTATGAGTCTTGAGGGCCCTGGGGTCCCTCGTAGAAGACGGGGTACTGTCATGTCGGACGCTGTTCACACCACAGCGTCCGGCAGGCAGAGGTAGTTCTACCTCCAGCCACTATAGCCTCAGTGGCGCCGGCCTGATCTTCAGGCTCTCGGGGGTTAATCCTGCTGGAGACCAGGTTGGATGGTTAGTCACGCCCACGGTCTTTAAATAGTCATGCTGGCCTATGGGCGTCGCCGATTATAGCTTGTGTTTCATACCAAGTGGTTCCGGTCTGGAGTGGAGGTGTTCAAGAGAGAGAGATTCATATCTGGTGTCGTATGATCCGTCGTTATCCTTTCTCCTTCCCATATTTGTGTTTAGTTGTGCCCTGTTCACATTACTGTTTATTCCTGTGTGTGTGCGGCGCAGTGCAGTTTAAGTTCTCCCTGTCTGTCATTATTTGTGTGGGAGCTTTGGTGGTGACTTCTCACTGGGTGGAGGGTGGAGGGTTAAGTGCAGGGCTGAGCAGGAGATAAGGAAAGGTCGGAGGCTCAGGCATTTGCACCTTCAGCAAAAACCCTGGGTTGAGGGTCAGACAGGGTTTCCCCTAGTAAAGGGACACCACAGGGGCCCCGGGTATTTCAGCCTTAGTTGAACTAAGCCCCCGTGACATGCATGGTCCAGTCGGCATGGCCAGGGCCGTTACGTGTCCATCACTGCGCACTGGGTTAATGTGGTGGATGCAGGGTCCACAGGGGACAGCGGTGGTGGGACAGTGCTGCCTAGCCCACGGTATAGGAAACAGTTGGCTGTAGGCGTTCGACCCTCCTCCTCCTCCTCCTCCTCCAGAAGCGAAAGCTCGTCCACAGAGCGCAGTCGTACGAGCACTCCATCTGCAGCTGCCACTGTTGCACACGAGGTGTCCCCCTATCGAGCAGCTAGTGAAAAGCGTCAGCAGGCTGTGTTGCAGATGATGTGTTTGGGCGACAGACACACCGCCGAGGTGCTGGCCGAGTACTTGAAGCGACAAACTGAGTCATGGCTGGGCAGTGTACATCTTGAGGCAGGCAAGGTAGTTAGTGATAACGGCCGTAATTTTGTGGCAGCCATAGCCCTTTCAAAACTCAGCCACATACCTTGCTTGGCTCACACCTTGAACCTGGTGGTGCAGTGCTTCCTCAAAAATTATCCGGAGTTAACAGCCCTGCTCCAGAAGGTGCGAAGACTGTGCGCGCACATCCGCCGGTCGCCTGTACACTCCGTTCGTATGCAGAAGCTGCAGCGATTGCTCCACCTTCCCAACCACCGCCTCATTATCGACATTGCAACAAGGTGGAACTCCACCCTGCACATGGTGGAGTGGCTGTGCGAGCAGAGGCAGGCCATAATGCATTTGTGGGAGGATACACGGCCAGGCACTTTGAGAGCAGACATGGAGTTGACAGGTGTGCAGTGGTCGAAGCTGAAAGACCTCTGTAAAGTCCTTCAGTGTTTTGAGGAATGCACACGGCTGGTAAGCGCAGACGACGCCATCCTAAGCATGAGCATCCCACTTATGCGTCTGCTCATGCAAACTTTGACGCACCTTAAGGAGCAGGCGTCTGCAGCCAATGTTGATGAGGAGGAAGAGGAGGAGGGAATCCTTGATGACATTCAGCCATTGTCTGCTCAGGGACCTCTCCTGGACGAGGTGGAGGAAGAAGAGGAGGAGGAGGATGATGATGGGGATGATTACTTAGGGGAGGAGGATGCATCTCGTGGGGCAAGTGAAAATGTTGGCGTGGCAAGGTCTGGTACAGGGTTTGTGCGTGACTGGAGGGATGTGGATTTGCCAGAAAGTGCTCCTCCACCCAGCACTCGCAGTGCATCATTGACACCGGGAACATTGGCCCACATATCAGATTATGCCTTGCAGATCCTAAAAAGGGACCCCCGCATTGCCAAAATGATGAACGATGACGACTACTGGTTGGCCAGCATCCTGGATCCACGCTATAAAGGCAAATTACAAAACATCATGCCACAGGAGAACCTTGACCTAATATTGGCTAATAAACAAGCAACTCTGGTAAATCGGTTGCTTGAGGCATTCCCAGCACACAGCAGCGGTGATGGTTCTCACACGAGCCGTACGGGCCGGGGGCAGCTTGGCAGAGGTGTTCGTGGTGCACACAGCAGAAGTGGCGTTGGAGACAGGGGTTTCATGACAATGTTGTGGACTGATTTTTCAAATACCGCTCACACAACTGGTAATACTGCATCGATGGAAAGTGACAGGAGACAGCAGTTGTCAACTATGGTTACAAACTACTTTTCCTCCCATATCGATGTTCTCCCACACAGGTCATTCCCCTTTGACTATTGGGCCGCTAAACTGGACACCTGGCCTGAATTGGCCCAATATGCCTTACAGGAGCTCGCTTGCCCAGCTGCAAGTGTGCTATCGGAAAGAGTCTTCAGTGCAGCTGGATCAATCCTGACAGAAAAAAGGACCCGTCTGTCAACCCAAAATGTGGATGATCTAACCTTCATTAAAATGAACCATGCATGGGTTTCCAAGGATTTTGTCCCACCTTCCCCTGATGACACATAGGGTGACAGAAAAATGGCTTGCTTTGGTCCACCTCTTCCTGGGACTTCACCTATTTCGCCTTTTGCATCAGCTGAATGTCCAACATCAACATATGCCACTTTCTAAAACTCCCTAGCTGTGCTGCCTCCCCCCCATGGCCGGGGTCACCACCTAGCGCATGACACCGTGCGAGTGCCGTTGCCCTGGACAGGTGGGTAGGCCGACTCTTAGGCGCGGGCACTGGCACAGGGTCCCTCATAGTGCAATCAAGTGTCTCTGACGGTGGTGGTGCACACCCGCCGTCAGACACACCGCTGTACTATGAGGGGCCCAGTGCCAGTACCGACGCCCACGAGTGGGCCCCCCTTGCTTGGGCAGGGCCCCAGCATTTGCAATCTTTACCTCTCCCTGCTCCTCCGCTGTGTAATCTGGGCCGTCAAATCCATACTGTGCCTGACACCGTCTGAGCCTGCCTCCTGATGTATAGACATATATTTTGAATGTGTACGCTATCCATACATGTTATCCGGGGAAACGGTACCCTTTCTAACCTTTGTGCAATCACGTGCAATCCATACTGGGCCTAACACCGTCTGAGCCTGCCTCCTGATGTATAGACATATATTTTGAATGTGTACGCTATCCATACATGTTATCCGGGGATACGGTACCCTTTCTAACCTTTGTGCAATCACGTGCAATCCATACTGGGCCTAACACCGTCTGAGCCTGCCTCCTGAGACATATATTTTGAATGTGTACGCTATCCATACATGTTATCCGGGGAAACGGTACCCTTTCTAACCTTTGTGCAATCACGTGCAATCCATACTGGGCCTAACACCGTCTGAGCCTGCCTCCTGATGTATAGACATATATTTTGAATGTGTACGCTATCCATACATGTTATCCGGGGAAACGGTACCCTTTCTAACCTTTGTGCAATCACGTGCAATCCATACTGGGCCTAACACCGTCTGAGCCTGCCTCCTGATGTATAGACATATATTTTGAATGTGTACGCTATCCATACATGTTATCCGGGGAAACGGTACCCTTTCTAACCTTTGTGCAATCACGTGCAATCCATACTGGGCCTAACACCGTCTGAGCCTGCCTCCTTATGTATAGACATATATTTTGAATGTGTACGCTATCCATACATGTTATCCGGGGAAACGGTACCCTTTCTAACCTTTGTGCAATCACGTGCAATCCATACTGGGCCTAACACCATCTGAGCCTGCCTCCTGAGACATATATTTTGAATGTGTACACTATCCATACATGTTATCTGGGGATACGGTACCCTTTCTAACCTTTGTGCAATCACGTGCAATCCATACTGGGCCTAACACCGTCTGAGCCTGCCTCCTGAGACATATATTTTGAATGTGTACGCTATCCATACATGTTATCTGGGGATACGGTACCCTTTCTAACCTTTGTGCAATCACGTGCAATCCATACTGGGCCTAACACCGTCTGAGCCTGCCTCCTGATGTATAGACATATATTTTGAATGTGTACGCTATCCATACATGTTATCCGGGGAAACGGTACCCTTTCTAACCTTTGTGCAATCACGTGCAATCCATACTGGGCCTAACACCGTCTGAGCCTGCCTCCTGATGTATAGACATATATTTTGAATGTGTACGCTATCCATACATGTTATCCGGGGAAATGGTACCCTTACTAACCTTTGTGCAATCACGTGCAATCCATACTGGGCCTAACACTGTCTGAGCCTGCCTCCTGAGACATATATTTTGAATGTGTACGCTATCCATACATGTTATCCGGGGAAACGGTACCCTTTCTAACCTTTGTGCAATCACGTGCAATCCATAGTGGGCCTAACACCGTCTGAGCCTGCCTCCTGATGTATAGACATATATTTTGAATGTGTACGCTATCCATACATGTTATCTGGGGATACGGTACCCTTTCTCACCTTTGTGCAATCACGTGTAATCCATACTGGGCGTGAGAACGGCTGGCGAGCTGTTAAGCAAGCTACAGCACCTGTGGTTTGCACACGTAAGTTTTTCATTTTTTCAGGAATGACGGTTAGGCCTAATTCCGGAACTGCGGTTGACCTGCACTTACTGGGAAATCATTGTTCGCGGGTAATAATTTTAATCAGTGATCCCCATCACTAACGTTGTTCAGCGGGTTATCTGCACCTGTAAGCGACAAACGCTGGCCTTTTCAGTATAGCGCACATGCAGCCACGGACATGTAAGGGCATGACCCACCAGTTATTGGCCAATCTCATGTGCCAGAGCCTCACGTGTCCCTCTAGTAAGCCGGACTTGGACCGCGGGGCATGACGGAGTCTCGTTCGTTAACGGAATTAAGCTTGCAATGTGTGCATCTGTTCTGTAGCTGGCATGGTTGAGGTTTCCCAGGTGGAGTCGAATTTAACCGTAGGCTCCACTCCTGGTGGTGCCCTTCTGGACATTCCTTTAAGGTTCAGCTTTGCAACCATACTGCCCACGTAAAACAAACACTTTGCCTTCATGAACGCTGTTTGGAGGGTCATGACTCGTGGGAATAACGCCGCCCAATCAGTTAACCTGCTAGAGAGATCCTTCGCTGCTCCCAAGCATGACATCACACTCCCTAGGAGGAAGGTAATGCCACTGTGGTGACCGTACTCCTGGGGGCGACACAAGTGCACTGATGCCCAGCCACTGCTCGATGAATCTGCTGGTACATTGACCCAGACCACTATATTCCCCTCGCACGCTACACGGCCTGAATATGACCCTGATGAAACTCAGGTTACCCTTCCCATATACAGTTCCATCTTACACGGTGACAAAGAGGAAGCTGCAGATGAAAGTGCAGGTTCGGCCCACCCGCCATCAGACACACCACCGTACTATCAGGGGCCCTGTGCCAGTGCCGTCGCCAACGAGTGGGCCCCCCCTGCTTGCCCAGGATCACAGCACTTGCAAAGTTGAAATACTGTGCAGTGAGATGGAAGATGGGGACGACGAGGAGTCCAGACAAGTACAGGGATTCCCTAGCGAGGAGACTTATTTGATTGTTTTCAATGTTGGGACAGCAATTTTTGGGGAGCACTATACTCTGGAGAATGATAGATGGGGCCCACCATACACTGGAACATTCCAAAGGTGGACATCAGACACTGGAGCAGCATTTACAGGGCCCATTATACACTAGAGCATTAGAAATGGGGCCCATTATGTTTGGAGCATTATTTGGGCCCATAAGACAGTGGAGCTTCATCCATGGGGACCAACATATACTGTAGCATTATGTGGAGCTCATCATATACTGTTTCAAACATTATATGGGACCAATGATTCTGTATGGAGAAATAGATGGGCCTCGTCATGAGATGTAAAAAGTGAGGTATTTTTCATTGTACTATACCGCTATTTCTCTGCCGTATCGGAGCATGATGAGTTGTGGTATGTGTTAAAGGGGCGCTCTTTCGCCCAGGGCACATGAAAACCTGCAGCCAGCCCTCCCCCCCCCACAACTTTAGCCAAATAACCCCCATTTTTCAGTGCGTAACTTGTATTATGAAGTTAATTAAGGTTGACAAGCTTAAGTAAGAAGAATTGATGCTTTTGGCATTCAAATGGGCACTGTAGGTGTGTTTCCTGTCCTCCTCTCACTGCCGACTTTTATTCCCCATTGACTTACATTGGGTTTCGTGTTTCGGGACGACCCCGACTTTTCCCTATAATCTGACGATCTTGCTCGACCCGACTTTTGGAAAAGTCGGGTTTCACGAAACGAAACGCGACCCTAAAAAACCAAAAGTCGCTCAACTCTAGTTGTGAGTCATAGAATTTTTTTTTTGGTCAATCATTGTGTGGCGCTCCTGAGGCTCAGTCGCCACAGAGGTACCGCACCTCATCCTGAGGTGTGGTACCCCACCATCCAAGTAAGGTGGAGACTCCCAACCACGCTCCAACACCTGCACCCCACACCACAAAGAAGTGTAGCAAAGCACCTTCGGCGGCTCCCTGCTTGGAGTATAGCAAAGCACCCATTGGTTGCTCCCTGCTTG
The DNA here is from genome assembly GCF_039654945.1 of Dendrobates tinctorius. Taxonomy (NCBI): domain Eukaryota; kingdom Metazoa; phylum Chordata; class Amphibia; order Anura; family Dendrobatidae; genus Dendrobates; species Dendrobates tinctorius. The sequence continues at coordinate 80,038,537 of NW_027361690.1, forward strand.
GGACACGAAACGTGCTGGGAGGTGGGTGGAGTTAGTTTATATTACAAAGAGCGGGAAGAGTTTAGGGATTCAGTCATCCAGTCATTCAGTCACTGGGAGAGAGTGAGGATGCAGAAGGACAGAGAGTGAGATCCAGAGAAGATCCCCGGGAGAGGGATGGATGAAGGAAGTGCTTCAGCAGGCCACAGTGACCTGGGAAAGAGACATAGAAAGGAAACCTGATTGTTCCATAGAAAGAAAGGATTAGTACGGAACGTGAGGAGAAAAGGAGAACAGAGGACGTGGGTTAGAGGAGAACCCTTCCTAGAAGTTCTAAGCGCAAGGCCGGGGCCCGGTCCCCGAGGTTGTATGGATACTAATGATCCTGCAGCAGACACCAGAGGAGTAGAAGTTAACAATACTTTATTCCCACATCAGACTTGGGGGCACAACAGCAACTGAATAGTGAGCTGGGACTAGGAAGCAAGGAGTCCCTGAAGCAGGCTACAGCTGTCTGCCGTATAAAGAAAGTTCATAAGAACATTGGACAGGAGGAACTCCAGTGTAACTTAGTACTGGGAGTACTTCATACATAGGCGCTATAAGAGGAGACGTTCAGAAAGGCACATGTTGGCGGAGCGTTGGAAAGGATTATTCCATCTGGCCTGGAAGTTGACTGAGTCCCTGACCCGGAGGACACGGCACGGAGGCAGGCACCTGCTTGCACAACAGACTGTGAGTAAAGCTTTGGAACTACATGCTCTGGTGTCCTCCACTTATTCCAAATCAAAATCAAATCAAATTTATTATCGCCAAGTACATATTACATATATACAAGGAATTCTTTGTGGCAAAGAGGCAACATAATATATAACAACAGATACAACAAGTAACATCTAACAAGACAGATACAGTATATAGTCTACACATGACGATTTAAATGTTGAACAGAGAGTGGATAGAAGCTGTTCATATGGCGGTTGGTGCTGCATTTGGGGACTCTGAAGCGACGTCCTGAAGGGAGTAGTTGGAATGAGGAGTGTCCCGGGTGAGAGGGATCGGATGAAATTTTCAATGCGTGGGATCGAATACTCTTATCATAAAGATCCTGGATTTTAGGCAGGGGGGAACCTATAATTCTCTCTGCTGTTCTGAAAGTCCTTTGTAAGCGGAGTTTGTCATGCGCAGTGGCTCCCCCATACCAGACTATCAGAGAGGAACAAATCACAGATCTGATGACAGCATTAAAGAATAAGATCAGCAGATTCTTAGACAAACCATATCTTTTCAGCTGACGCAGGAAGAACATCCTCTGTTGTGCTTTTCTTATAACAGCATCCACGTTTTTCCCCCATTTAAGATCATGAGAGATGATAACACCAAGGAATTTGGTCTCTGTGACCCTAAGAACCACTTCGTCATGGATGTAGATTGTGTGGACAGATGTGGGGGAGCGGCGCTCACTTGCTCTTGCTCGCCTTGCTGCTCTCAGTCTTCTTTGGTAGCAACACGGCCTGGATGTTGGGCAGGACGCCCCCCTGGGCAATGGTCACCCCACCCAGCAGCCTGTTGAGCTCCTCGTCATTGCGCACCGCCAGCTGCAGGTGACGGGGGATGATGCGGGTCTTCTTGTTGTCCCGGGCAGCATTGCCGGCCAATTCTAGAATCTCAGCCGTCAGATACTCCAGCACAGCGGCCAGATACACCGGAGCGCCGGCGCCAACTCTCTCGGCATAATTGTCCTTGCGGAGAATCCTGTGCACACGGCCGACTGGGTACTGGAGTCCTGCCCGGGATGAGCGTGTCTTGGCCTTAGCTCGGACTTTGCCTCCTTGTTTGCCACGTCCAGACATCGCGCTGATCTTCTTCTACTGCAGACAGTGAAGAAAAATTCTCCAAACACACCCGGCACTGCTACATCCTGGTGCCCGACATTGCCTCACCTATGCCTTCCTTTTGCCTCTATATCTACACTGCCCTAGGACTACAGCTCCACCTGTGGGGAGCTATAGCATCTTTGCTGTGCCATACCACCAGTCCCAGAGGATCTGCATGCAGCGTCGGCTTAACATCTCCCTTGCCGAACACCACAGGTGGCGTCACGAACTATTCATTTAATCCACTACATTGCACCATTTGAATCCCCCTTTTTACATTGGGTGCCCAGGGCCACGGACCGGGTCACAGCTGCTGTGACATTCCCATCTGAGAGATCGGCCTGGTACCGAGTACCCCGCAGCCCTGGGGGGGCGTCCCAATTGGGGGTCTAGGGATCTGGACTACACCAATTGGCAGCATACGTAAAAGGATAATATAGACATGCTGTATATTTAAAAGCAACCAAAAAAACTATAGGTATAAGTTACAAGGTATATAAGGTATAAGTGATCAAAAACTGTGAGGAGGACAGATGTTTTAGATTAAGTGTGTCATGGGTTATTGACTCTCGATTGGATGATGTTCAAATGGCTCTTGTGAAACTTGTGTCATGTCCCCAAACAGGCTTCACGTGCCTGTCCGCAAAGTAGATTAGTGCAGGAGCTGCTTGCCATTTTTCATGCAATAGCACATGGCAGAGACCTGTCTGTCGTCCAGAGGCTGCCAGTGGCTCAGTCCCAGGTGGCCATTAAAAGTATGTTTTTCTCTGAAATGCATTTCAGAGTCAATCATAGCTTGCTGAGTTCATAAAGTCAGTGCCTGATTATACATGCTGCCCGATCCATGGGCAGCATGTATCAGCTGTCAGGTATGGCAAACTGTTGATATATTATACAATTGTGTGAAAAAGTGTGTTTCCTGATTTCCTATTCTTTTGCATGTTTGTTACACTTATATGTTTCAGCTCACCAAACAAAATAAATATTAGACAAAGATAACACAAGGAAACACAAAATGCAGTTTTTAAATGAAGGTCTTTATTAGTAAGAGAAAAAGGAAATCCAAACCTACAGGGCCCTGTGTGAAAAATTGATTGCCCCGTAAACCTAAAACTAGTTGGGCCACCCTTAGCAGCAACAACTGCAATCAAGCAATTGCGATAACTGGCAATAAGTCTTTTACAATGTTCAGGAGTAATTTTGGCCCACTCATCTTTGCAGAATTGGATTTCCGAGCATGAACCGCTTTTTTATGGTCATGCCAAGGAATCTCAATTGGATTAAAGTTAGCACTTTAACCCTTTCTGACATATGTCGTACTATCCAATCCATGTGCCCTGGGCCTTAATGCCCATGGACGAGATAGTACGTCATAGCAATCAGCTGCACTCACGGGGGGAGCGCAGCTGATCACGGCCGGGTGTCAGCAGATTATCACAGCTGACACCTGGCACTATGTGCCAGGAGCGGTTATGGACCGCTTCCAGCATATTAACCCCCCGGCACACTGCAAACAAACATGATCGCAGTGTTCCGGGGGCATAGGGAAGCATCACGCAGGGAGGGGGCTCCCTGTGTGTTTCCATGAGACCCTCACATCGCATTGTTCTGAGGGCCTCCTCCCTGCAGGACCCCGGATCCAAGATGGCCACGGGGTCCTTCCGGGTCCTACAGGGAGGTGGCTTCTCAGTGCCTGCTGCATAGCCTCCTGCACTACCTGTCAGATCGCTGATCTGACACAGTGTTGTGCAAAGTGTCAGATCAGTGATCTGACTTTACACAGTGATGCCCCCCCCGGGACAATGTAAAAAAAAATGTGTAACAATATTTTTAAAAAAATCCTAAATAAAGAAAAAAAAATATTCCTCAATAAATTCATTTCTTTATTTAAATAAAAATTAAATAAATAAAAGTACACATAGTTAGCATTGCCAAGTCTGTAACAACACGCCCTATAAAACTGTCCCACTAGTTAACCCCTTTAGTGAACCCCTTAAAAAAAAAATAAAAGGGCAAAACACAATGCATAATCATCATACCGTCCAGCAAAAAGTGCAATTTCACACGATCAAAAAGATATATAAATATACATGGTACTGCTTAAAACGTCATCTTGTCCGCAAGAAACGAGCTGCAATACAGCATCATCAGTGAAAAAATAGAAAAGTTATAGCTCACAGAATAAAGCGATGCAAAAATAATTATTTTTTATCTAAAATTGTTTTTATTGTATAAAAGCGCCAAAGCATAAAAAATTATATAAATGAGGTATCGCTGTCATCGTACTGACCCGAAGAGTAAAACCTTTTTATCAATTTTACCACACGTGGAACGATGTAAACCCCCCTAAAAGAAATTCATGAACTGCTGGTTTCTGTTCATTATGCGTCCCAAAAATCAGAATAAAAAGCGATCAAAAAATGTCATGTGCCCGAAAATGGTACCAATAAAAATGTCAACTTGTCCCGCAAAAAATAAGACCTCACATGACTCTATGGGCCGAAATATGGAAAAATTATAGCTCTCAAAATGTGGTGATGCAAAAACTATTTTTTGCAATAAAAAGCGTCTTTTAGTGTGTGACAGCTGCCAAACATAAAAACCGCCATAAATAGTAAATCAAACCCCCGTTATCACCCCCTTAGTTAAGGAAAAATAATAAAATTAAAAAAAAGTATTTATTTCCATTTTCCCATTAGGTTTAGGGCTAGGGTTAGGGTTAGGGGTGTGTTGGGGATAGGGTTGGATTTAGAATTGGGGGGTTGCCATTTTTTCGGCACATCTGGGGCTCTCCAAATGCGACATGGCGTCTGATCTCAATTCCAGCCAATTCTGCGTTGCAAAAGTCAAACGGTGCTCCTTCCCTTCCAAGCTCTGCCATGCGCCCAAATAGTGGTTTACCCCCACATATGTGGTATCAGCCTACTCAGGACAAATTGCACAACAACTTTTGGGGTCCAATTTCTTCTGTTACCCTTTGGAAAATAAAAAATTGGGGACTAAAAGATCATTTTTTGTGGAAAAAAATATGATTTTTTTATTTTTATGGCTCTTCGTTATAAACTTCTGTGAAGCACTTGGGAGTTCAAAGTGTTCACCACACATCTAGATAAGTTCCTTGGTGGGTCTAGTTTCCAAAATGGGGTCACTTGTGGGAGGTTTCCACTGTTTAGGCACATCAGGGGCTCTCCAAATGCTACATGACACCCGCAGACCATTCCATCAAAGTCTGCATTCCAAAACAGCACTACTTCCCTTCCGAGCCCCGACGTGTGCCCATACAGTAGTTTTCTCCCACATATGAGGTATCAGCGTACTCAGGACAAATTGGACAACAACTTTTGGGGTCTAATTTCTCCTGTTACCCTTGGGAAAATAAAAAATTGGAGACTAAAAATCATGTTCGTGGAAAAAATATAATTTTTAAAGGTGTATTGACTTCAAGTTTATTAAAAATACAAAAATGTAACTATATGTATTTGAGTGCTCGCTAGCTGATGCCACCATAGGTTTGATATAGTTATTTATTTGTTTTTATCATTTTGCCGAACCTGTGCAGCACAGTTGTTTTCATGCTTCCAGGTCTTACTATGGTCAAAATTGTCATTATAAAGGACCTCATGATTCCTCTCTCCTCTCATAGCCATTGCCTCTATTTACAGCTGCACTTATGCCACTATTATATCTCAAGGTGTATAATATTGTATATTATTGCTGCAATTAGTCCCTGTGTTTACAGACAGCATAGATCTGCTACTGAGAGGTTGCGCTGTTAAATCACTAACACTGCATGATCTACAGCCCAGCAAATAAGAAAAGTAACTGCCAGGGAGGAGAGAGGATAGCAGTGTAGATAAGAGGAGTGTTATCTCCCATATTACAGGGAGGGTCAGAGAGAGATAACCCTGTGTTTAGTCTTTATGAGATGCCACACAAGCAGGAGATAAACAGCACGATCATGGTCATGCAACCATACATTAGTGTTAAGGTACTGTCACACTAAGCGATATCGCTAGCAATATCGCTATAACTTGTGACGTTATAGCGATATTGCTAGCGATATCGCTGTGTCTGATACTTACCTCCGACCGCTCCCCCGCTGGTTATCGCTGATCGCGCGAGAACGTCCAGGACTGTTTCTCGTCGTCAGCTTCCTGCGGCGCTTCCTGTGGAGAGACGAGCGACGAGCGTGGAGCCAGGCGGGAGGACGCAGGATCGCCTAGTGTGACAGGTAAGTAGCGACCCCCGTCCCCTGCGATGTCGCTGGTGAGATCTGCCTGTGTGGCAGCTCACTAGCGACCACTTAGCGATGCACCAGCGATCCTGACCGCGTCATATCGCTGGTCGGGATCGCTGGTACATCGCTAAGTGTGAAAGTACCTTTAGAGGTGTATTTTACTGCATTTAAACCATGCGCACAATTTTTAATAATCAGAAATACACTTTAGCGGCATTCAATTATCAGGATAAATATTTTCAAATCTTCCAGCAATCAGCTGATCACCACAGGTCCGACAGCTGGAGCACTCTCTGATGACCTATATCCTGTATATTGGTTCCCATTTAAATCTGCCTTCTTTAGGACAAGTACTGTCTCTCGAGTTTGGGTTGTAAAGCAAATGAATCAAAAGCAAATCGTTCAATATTAAACCAAAAATAATAATACAAAATGTAAATTCAGAATAATTTAGCCCTCGCGGGCAGGGTCCTCTCTCCTTCTGTACTTGTGTGTGCCTTGGTTTGCTCATGTTTATTGTACTTGTCTATGGATGACATTCATCCACTCAATGCCGACTTTTATTCCCCATTGACTTGCATTGGGGTCGGGTTTCGGACGAAACGCCGACTTTTTTTGCCCTTGTCGGACCAGTTTCATCTGAAACAAATTTTGTTTCATGAAACCCGATCCGACCAAAGTCGCTCAACTCTAGTAACCACGACTTTTTCTATGATGCAAAGCATCTATAAAGATGCAAAAGGTAATTCCCAATTGTCATGAATTTATTAGTGAATCAGCATCCCAGGGGATTAGGATGTAATGTACATACACAATTTGCCATAATAATAATAATAATAATAATAATAATAATAATAATAATAATTACTGTTGTGTAAATATTGTGTAAACAGAATAAGGGGTTTTCCAATAAAATATTTGTTATAACAAGTCAGTTAGGTAGTTCATAAAACATAGGTGAGCGATGGAGGCGCTCATACTATGTAGGACAGCTGGGGACACTTCCCCAGTATCCCCTCATAAAGCTATATCTGAAACGTGCGTCAGGGTACTGGGCGGTGTGGTCTATTAATTGGTGCATTGATGATGGCAAGTGTTGGTGGGTATTGATGCTATAGCATTATTGTTCTTTAGTAGAAGCTCTGGTTGTGAGGGGTCTCTTTGATATAAATAGTTATATATTACAGTTATTTATCATTTTATTTTGGTCGGAGTTTTACTGAAGGGTCAATGCATGAATTAAGAATCTTATCAAGGCAATCATGTCTTTTGTGTATGCAATCATTTTTTAGTCCCCTGATAATATTTATGTTTGATTCTAGGTTTGTGTAGACACTTTAAACTCCCTTTACATTTTTATTAATTTATTATATATTTTTTATTAATTATATCTGTAGCCATGATGTGTTATACCATAGACCACACTGCCTTTTCCTTTTTTCAGGTTTATCCTCTTAATATATTACAATCATCATATTATATAGCAAGGTGTACTTACTTACAAGTGCTCATTTTGTCTTTCTATTCAGTAAATTCCTCTCTTTTTCTCTGCTTTATGTAGGAACAGGAAGTCTCTTGTCCCTGCATTTATCATCCCCCTCTTCAACTCCTGACCCAGCTGCTACCTCCTCCCCCCTGCCAGGGACTTCTGCAGTTTCTCATGAATTGTGCAGGGAAAATTGACCTCCTGTATCTACGTAGAGCTTAGAAGGTTTTCAGCTAGTCCGTGTCTAATCACGTGATGTCATAGACCTAATGAAAAACAGAAGAATTTACTGGGTAGAAAGCAGTGTCGGACTGGAGTGCCAAGGGCCCACCAGTAACCAACTCCAGGGCCCCACTTTTCAGCTACATGCAAATGTGACAATATCCTCAATCACAAATGTATATGCCAATGAACTGGGTAGATTGTTAAATGAATAAGATGCTACTGTTGTCTGTGCATAGTGATTCAAGTATATTGTGCTCATATAAGAGGTTGGTGGCCAACTCTTGCACAGGGGTCCGCCGGAGGATTCTCCTCTTCTCCTGTGGGCCAGTCCAAACATGCTAGGCAAATTGTGCAATTGTAAGTACACAGTGCTATATGATATGATTGCAATATATTAAGGGGATAAAAACTTTGATGGGGCGTGCTTCTTTAAAGTGTATATTTGTGACTTTACAAAAAAACAAAAATGTACTTAAACACTAACAGGCAGGTAATTTCAGCTTACCTGCCTGTTGTGTCCGGTGCTGTTCACAGACTGCTCCTGCCGGGAATTCAGAAGCCTCTGCTGACGTCACAAGTACAGAGTGGATGCTTCTTTTGCTGTCAGCTCTGTCAATGGGGCGGGACTTCCGACCTCAGTCTGGTTGATAGTGAGATCGTTGTAAGTCACGCCCAATTGCATCAGCAGAGGGAACTGAATCCCCTGCAGGATCCAGCCGAACGGTGCTGTGCACAGCTGGCAGGTAAGTTGCAAATACCTGCCTGCTAGTGCTTAGATACATTTTTTTTCTAAAGTCCTGGATATTCCCTTTAATATTGACTCACTAACAACTTCCTCTGGCTATGACTGCTGATTACTAGGGCTTTCAGCCTTCGAACCCTTGCAATTAGCGCGCCATCAGTCAGAGGCGTATCTAGGTTTTCTGGCACCCGGGGCAAGAATTTGGTTTGGCGCCCCCCCCCACCAAGTACATATGCGACTTGCACAGTTAGTCATGTACCCACGAGCTGCTCTCCCTAATCCTCTCAATGTTCAGTAAAAAACTGAAAGCAGGAAGAGAAGCTCGTTGTCACAGGACCATAACTATGAAAATCGCATATGAGTGAAGTGTCTATGTGATGGATCCCTACTTGAGACTAGGGACTTTTTTTTTTTTACAGTGGTGGAGGAATACAGTGCGGAAGGATACCTACCTTCCGTCATTGTATTCCTGGAGCTGGTAGAGAACGGTAGCATCAGCTGATGCTGCTGTTCTCCACGCAAGATCGACGTGGGACCCTCGTGGACTTCTGCGGATCGGGGTAAGTATATTGGTGGTTTTTTATTTTGATATTTATTCCTCAGGCGACAATGGCTTCGGGGATCAAAGTGACAAGTGACGGTGAGTATGTACTCTATGTTATATGTACTGTATGTCTATATGTATGTATTGTATGTAGTATATATGTATGTTGCATGCATGAAGTATATATGTTGCATGTATGTTGCATGCATGTAGTATATATGTTGTATGTATGTAGTATGTATGTAGCATGTATGTAGTATGTATGTAGTATGCATGTAGTATGTAGCATGTATGTAGTATGTATGTTGCATGTATGTAGCATGTAGTGTGTATGTTGCATGTATGTAGCATGTAGTATATATGTAGTATGTATGTTACATGTAGTATATATAGTATATATGTAGTATGCATGTTGCATGCATGTAGTATATATGTTGTATGTATGTAGTATGTATGTAGCATGTATGTAGTATGTATGTAGCAAGTATGTAGTATGTATGTTGCATGTATGTAGCATGTAGTATATATGTAGTATGTATGTTACATGTAGTATATATAGTATATATGTAGTATGCATGTTGCATGCATGTAGTATATATGTTGTATGTATGTTGCATGCATGTAGTATATATGTATTATGTATGTAGTATGTATGTAGTATGTATGTAGCATGTATGTAGTATGTAGCATGTATGTAGTATGCATGTAGTATGTAGCATGTATGTAGTATGTAGTATATATGTCGTATGTATGTTACATGTAGTATATATGTAGTATGCATGTAGTATGCATGTAGCATGTATGTAGCATGTAAATTTTTTTTTTTTTTTTTTTTTTTTTTTACATTCAACACATTAGCCGGATGATGGGACTACTACTGTCCCATCATTGGCTAATGTGTCAATCACTGTCATGGTAGCAGGCATCGCCCGATGTGACTTGTAGTCCCATCGGACGATGCCTGCACAGACCCCCGGAGCCTGCACAGACCCCCGGAGCCTGCACAGACCACCGGCAGGCCGGTACAGACCCCCGGCAGGCCGCACAGACCCCCGGGCAGTCGGCACAGACCCCCGGAGCCTGCACAGACCCCCGGACAGTAGGCACAGACCACCGGCAGGCCAGCACAGCCCCCCGGCAGGCCGGTACAGACCCCCGGACAGTCGGCACAGCCCCCCGGCAGGCCGGTACAGACCCCCGGACAGTCGGCACAGAGCCCCCGAAGGCCCGAACTGACGGTGCATCATGATGCGCACAGACAGCGCATCATGATGACGTCATTTCGGCAGCCAATCAGAGCCACAAAAGTGGCTCATTGCATTTTGGACTTCCGATTCCGGTATCCGATACGAAAAAAGTATCGGTACTCGGTATCGGAATTCTGATACGGCAAATATCGGCCGATACCCGATACTTGCGGTATCGGAAAGCTCAACACTAGTCATTATAATGCTCTTAAATAAAAATATCTGCAATATGCTGTCATCTCACACTATTCCCCTCCCTCCTCATACTGTCTCCTCTAACATCCCCTCTGTTCACCATACTGTCTCCTCTAACATCCCCTCTGTTCACCATACTGTCTCCTCATATACTTACCCTCTCACTCTCTATACTGTCTGCTCACACATACCCCCGACTCCCCATACTGTGTCTGCACACACCCCATCACCCTCACTCCCCATACTGTGTCCACATACATTAACCCGTTCGCTCCCCATACTGTCTGCACCCATCCCCCATACTGTTTCCTCATACATACTCTTCATTTTGTGTCCTCAAATCTCCCCACACACATTAAATCCCCCATCCCTCACACACATTAAATAACCCCCCATCCCCACTCCAAATCCCCCCACACATTAAGTATCCCCTATCCCCACTCATTAACCCCCCACACATTAACCCCCTTCCCCACTCATTAACCCCCCACACATTAACCTCCATCCCCACTCATTAACGCCCCCACACACATTAACCTCCATCTCCACTCATTAACACCCACACATTAACCTCCATCCCCACTCATTAACCCCCCACAAATTAACCCCCAACCCCACTCATTAACCCCCCACACATTAACCCCCATCCCCACTCATTAATCCCCCCACACACATTAACCCCCCCACACACATTAACCCCCCACACACTAACCCCCAACCCCCCTCATTAACCCCACACACATTAACCCCCATCCCCACTCATTAACCCCCCACACTTTACCCCCATCCCCACTCATTAACCCCCCACACACATTAACCCCATCCCCACTCATTAACCCCCACACATTAACCCCCATCCCCACTCATTAACCCCCCACACACATTAACCCCCTCACACACATTAACCCCCCACACATATTAACCCCTCCACAAATTAACCCCCATCCCCTCATTAACCCCCCACACATTAACCCCCATCCTCACTCATTAACCCCCATCCCCACTCATTAACCCCCCCACAAATTAACCCCCATCCCCTCATTAACCCCCCCACAAAGTAACCCCCATCTCCACTCATTAATCCCCATCCCAACATTAACCCCCATCCCCACTCATTAACCCCCCCACTCATTATCCCCCTTCCCCACATTAACACCCCCCATCTTCGGTGTCTTCAGCTCCACAGTGGAGCACTTACCACCAGCGTTCGCTCTGGGCGCCGGGGAGTGACGTCAGCAGCGTGATCACATGACCTGATCACGCTGCTGATGTCGCTCTGGCCTGGAGGTCAGAGCTTCAATTGTACTGGCGTCTGTATAGACGCCAGTACAATTGTTTCCTGGGAGTCGGCTCTCGCAGCTTCTGTGCGCCAGTTGTCAGTTTGACAGCCGACACAGAGAACGCCCACTCTCAGGCCGGGGGGGCGGCAGAACGCAGCCGCCAGGGAGGACACTGCGGACCGCTGCATTAGGCGGCCCGACTGCGCCCCCTGCCGGCTGCGCCCGGGGCAACTGCCCCGGCTGCCCCCCCTAGATACGCCCCTGCCATCAGTGATGCTGGAATTAGATGGGTCGTTTTTGATTAAACTTTTCTAGAATAGGATACGTGAACTTCTATTTTTTTTGTGTCCACTCCAGTGTTTTGGCTCAAACCTTTAAGAGGACTAGATTTCTTCATAAGTTAGAGATTAACAACAATATTCACTAACAGGTGATCTCTAATCCTTAAAAGGTTGCATACCCCAGTAGAATTTTTGCTTTCTTGGCCTTTTTTCAGAGAGTATGAATGATAATGAAAAAAAATTTCTCCTCTCATGGTTAGTGGTTGGGTGAAGCCATTTATTGTTAAACTACTGTGTTTAATCTTTTTAAATCATAATGACAACCCAAAACATCCAAATTACCCTGATCAAAAGTTTACACACCTTGGTGATTTTGGCCTGATAACATGCACAGAAGTTGACACAAATGGGTTTGAATGCCTACTAAAGGTAACATCCTCACCTGTGACCTGTTTGCTTGTAATCAGTGTATGTGCAAAAAAGCAGAGTTTCTGGGATCCAGACAGACTCTTGCATCTTTCATCCAGCCACTGATGTTTTTGGATTGTGAGTCATGGAGAAAGCAAAAAAACTGTCAACAGATCTACGGGAAAAGATAGTTGAACTGTATAAAACAGGAAAGGGTTACAAAAAGATATCCAAGGAATTGATAATACCAGTCAGCAGTGTTCAAAATGTGATTAAGACATGGAAAATCAGGGACTCAGTAAAAACAAAACCACAGTCACGTACACCAACAAAAATGTTGTCCACAACTGCCAGGAAAATTGTTTGGGATGCAAAGAAAAACGTACAAATAACATCAGCTGAAATACGACTCTCTGAAAACTATACAACTCTCTGAAAACTAGCGGTGTGGCTGTTTCATGATGCACAATAAGGATGCACTTGAAGAAAAATAGGCTGCTTAGTCGAGTCGCCAGGAGAAAGCCATTACTGCACAAATGCCACAAAGTATCTAGCTCGCGTACAATATGAAAAACAGCACAGAGACAAGCCTCAAAACTTCTGAAAGAAGGTAATTTGGATTGATGAGACCAAAATTGAACTTTTTGGCCACAAGCATAAACGTTACATTTGGAGACCGGTCAACAAGACCAATGATGAAAGGAACACCATTCCTACTGTGAAGCACGGAGGTAGATCGCTGATGTTTTAGGGATGTTTAGAGCTTTGACAACTATGAGAGACAATTAAATTTCACAAATAGTTCAGGTCCTAACAAGAGGGGGGGGGCACTGCTAGACCTTATATTAACCAACAGGCCAGGCCGCATATCAAATATAAAGGTTGGGGGTCACTTGGGTAATAGTGATCACAAAATTATAAGTTTTCATGTGTCCTTTAATAAGATGTGTAGTAGAGGGGTTACAAGGACACTAAACTTCAGGAAAGCAAATTTCCAACAGATGAGAGATGATCTTAGTGCAATTATTATTATTATTATTATTATTATTATTATTATTATTATTATTATTATTATTTATTGTTATAGCGCCATTTATTCCATGGCGATTTACATGTAAGGAGGGTATACATAATAAAAACAAGTACAATAATCTTAAACAATGCAAGTCATAACTGGTACAGTCGGAGAGAGGACCCTGCCCGCGAGGGCTCACAATCTACAAGGGATGGGTGATAATACAGTAGGCGAGGGTAGAGCTGGTCGTGCAGTGGTTTGGTCGATCGGTGGTTACTGCAGGTTATAGGCTTGTCGGAAGAGGTGGGTCTTCAGGCTCTTTTTGAAGGTTTCGATGGTAGGTGAGAGTCTGATTTGTTGTGGTAGAGAGTTCCAGAGTAGGGGTGATGCGCAAGAGAAATCTTGTATGCGATTGTGGGAAGAGGAGATAAGAGGGGAGTAGAGAAGGAGATCTTGTGAGGATCGGAGGTTGCGTGCGGGAAAGTACCGGGAGACGAGGTCGCAGATGTATAGAGGAGACAGGTTGTGGATGGCTTTGTATGTCATGGTTAGGGTTTTGTAATGGAGTCTCTGGGCAATGGGGAGCCAGTGAAGGGGTTGACAGAGGGGAGAAGCTGGGGAATAGCGGGGGGGGACAGGTGGATAAGTCGGGCAGCAGAGTTTAGAATAGATTGGAGGGGTGCGAGAGTGTTTGAGGGGAGGCCACAGAGCAGTAGGTTGCAGTAGTCAAGGCGAGAGATGATGAGGGCATGGACCAGGGTTTTTGCAGATTCTTGGGTGAGGAATGAACGGATTCGTGAAATATTTTTGAGTTGAAGTCGGCAGGAAGTGGAAAGGGCTTGGATATGTGGTTTGAAGGAGAGATCAGCGTCAAGGATTACTCCAAGGCAGCGAGCTTGTGGGACTGGGGAGAGTGGGCAGCCATTTATTGTAATTGATAGGTTCGTTGGGGGGGGTCACATGAGATGGGGGAAAGATGATGAATTCTGTTTTGTCCATGTTGAGTTTCAGAAATCTAGCGGAGAAGAAGGATGAAATAGTGGACAGACATTGAGGGATTCTGGTTAGTAGGGAGGTGATATCTGGTCCAGAGATGTAGATCTGTGTGTCATCAGCGTAGAGATGATACTGAAAGCCATGAGATTCTATGAGCTGTCCCAGGCCAAAGGTGTAAATGGAGAACAGCAGGGGCCCAAGGACTGAACCTTGTGGGACTCCGACAGATAGGGGGCGAGGTGAGGAGGTGGTCTGTTAGGTATGATGAGATCCAGGATAGGGCCGAGTCTGTGATGCCGAGGGATGAGAGAGTCTGTAATAATAGGGAATGGTCCACTGTGTCAAAGGCAGCCGACAGGTCCAGGAGGAGGAGGACAGAGTAGTGTCGCTTGCTCTTGGCGGTTAAGAGGTCATTGGTGACCTTAGTAAGGGCAGTTTCAGTGGAGTGGTGTGACCGGAAGCCAGATTGTAAGCGGTCGAAGAGGGAGCAAGAAGAGAGATGGGAGGACAGTTCAATGTAGACGTGTTGTTCCAGGAGCTTGGAGGCGTAGGGGAGAAGTGATATAGGGCGATAGCTAGATACAGAGGATGGGTCAAGAGAGGGCTTTTTGAGGATAGGTGTGATGGAGGCATGTTTAAAGCTTGAGGGGAAAACACCAGTTGTTAGTGATAGGTTGAAGAGATGAGTTAGGGTAGGGATGAAGACTGTGGTGAGGTTTGGTATGAAGTGGGATGGGATCGGGTCAAGTGCACAGGTGGTGAGATGTGATCTTGAGAGTAGAGTGGAGAGTCGATCTTCTGTAATGGTGGAGAAGTTGGTTTTGAAGGTGGAGGGCTGGGAAGTCGGGAGGAAGGGCTCTGGGGGTTGTTGACCAAAACTGTCTCTGATGTTATCAATCTTCTGCTTGAAAAATGAGGCATAGTCTTCAGCTGAGATGAGTGGGGAGGGAGGAGGTGCTGGGGGGCGGAGGAGAGAATTGAAGGTGTTGAATAACTGTTTAGGGTTGTGAGACAGGGAGGATATGAGAGATGAGAAGTAGGATTGTTTAGCTGTGGCGAGTGTGGTCTTGAAAGTAGTGAGGGACTGTTTGAATGCGATGAAGTGCTCGTTGGAGTGGGATCTTTTCCATCTGCGCTCAGCAGCCCTGGAAGCTTGCCTCAGCTCTTTGGTCAGGCTGGTGTGCCAGGGCTGTCTGTTGATTTTGCGAGTTTTGGTATGTGTAAGTGGGGCAGCGGATTCCAAAGCTACGGCTATTGTGGTGTTATATAGAGCGGCAGCGTCATCCACATTGTGTAAGGAACTTATATTTGTGAGAGGGAGAAGGGATTCAGTGAATGAGTGTAGGTCAAGGTGTTTAAGATTTCTGCGAGGGTGTAAAAGTTTGTGGGGTGGGGATTGTAGACATGGAGTGAAGAGGGAAGAGAATGTGAGAAGGTTGTGGTCAGAGAGGGGAAGAGGTGAGTTAGAGAGGTTAGATAGGGAGCAGAGGCGGGTGAAGATGAGGTCCAGTGTGTGGCGATTTTTGTGGGTGGCTGTAGAAGACCATTGAGTGAGGCCGAAGGAGGAAGTGAGAGATAGAAGTTTAGTGGAAGCTGAGAGGGAAGTGTCAATGGGGATGTTGAAGTCGCCCATGATGATAGTAGGGATGTCCGCGGAAAGGAAATGAAGTAGCCAGGTGGTGAAGTGGTCAAAGAAGGTGGTGGCTGGCCCTGGGGGGCGGTAGATGACAGCCAGTTGGAGGTTGGAGGGGGAGTAGATGCGCACAGAGTGCACCTCAAAGGAAGGGAGGGTAACAGAGGGTGGCAGTGGGATTGGGGTGAAGGAGCAGGTATCTGACAGGAGAAAACCAACTCCTCTACCATGTTTGCTGCTGGGGCGGGGGGTGTGAGAAAGGTAGAAGCCACCATGCGAAAGTGCAGCAGGAGAGGCTGTGTCAGAAGGGGTGAGCCAGGTTTCGGTGATGGCGAGGAAGGAGAGTTTGGTAGTAACAAAAAGATCATGGATGTAGGAAAGCTTGTTGCAGACAGAACGAGCGTTCCACAGAGCTCCTGTTAGTGGGACTGGGGAAGCGGGGGCTGGGTGAATGGGTATAAGGTTGGAGTGGTTACGGAAGGTTGTGATAGAGCGTGGATGGGAGGTAGAAATGACTGTGGGAATGTGGTGAGGAGGACCAGGATTTGGAGAGATATCACCAGCAGTGAGAAGGAGTAGGGAAAGTGTTAGCAGGTGGGAGCAGGAGAGGGCATGAGGGGGCTGTCTGTGTTTGGAGACAGAGGATTGTATGTTAAGGAACAGTTTTGAGGCGGAGGTGAGGTGGATGGGGAGGATTGAAGAAGAGATGAACAGTTCCTTACTAGGAGTAGGGATTAGAGGAATTAGCAGAAAGTGAAGGATTATAGGGGTGAAAGTGAAAACAAACAGAAACATTGTTTACAGTGACTGTGTACAGGTACCTTCAGTTCCCTTCTGGTTCAATTCTGGTTTTAATTCTTAAATTAATCTTCACACTTCTAGAACACACTTATAGGAATCACACTGCAGACTGAAGTCTATGCAGTCTGGTGCTCTGCAATATATGTACAGCTAAGGGCATTCAGGTGTGAAGCAGAGAGGAGTGGTCTCTGCTCATCTTGGTCAGAGAATTAAGGGTGGACCAGATGCATACAATCAAGCCAGAGTAAACAAGGTCATAAATACCACTGGGGTAAGCTGGGGTTAGCTGAAAGGCATACCATGTGAATGCTAGGTGCAGAGGCAAGTCTATGTGCAAAGCTGGGTGATGTACTGTGTGCCCTTCATAGACAGACAGCAGGAGAGCAGGAGAGCTGGGTGGATGAACATACCTGTCGGAAGAATAGAGATGCTTGTTAGAGTGCGATGGTGGCAGGTAGCAGGGCACAGTCTGTATACATCCTTCTGGTTTTAATTCTTAAATGCAATAAACTGGGACAATATTCTGAGACATAAAAGTACATAAAGAAAATGGGAGACATTTATTAGCATCCTGAATAGGACCTGTGCACAATATATACCATATGGGAATAAACATGCTAGAAATAGGAGGAAACCACTATGGCTAAACAGAGCTGTAAGGAGCGCAATAAGTGACAAAAAGAAAGCATTTAGAGAATTAAAGCAAGATGAGGCATTAAATAAATACAGAAAATTAAATAAATTCTGTAAAAAGCAAATCAAGGCAGCAAAGATTGAGACAGAGAGACTCATTGCCAGAGAAAGTAAAAATAATCCCAAAATATTATTTAACTACATAAATAATAAGAAGCTAAAAAATGATAGTGTTGGCCCCCTTAAAAATAGTCTGGGTGTGATGGTGGATGAGGATGAGGAATAAGCCAATAAGCTAAATGACTTTTTTCAACAGTATTTACACAAGAAAATCCCCTGACGGATAACATGATCAGTGATAAAAATTCTCCATTAATTGTCACCTGCTTAACCCAGCAGGAAGTACGGCGGCTTCTAAAAATCACGAAAATTGACAAATCCCCGTGCCCGGATGGGATACACCCCCGAGTACTGCAGGAATTAAGTACAGTCATAGATAGACCATTATTTTTAATCTTTAAAGATTCCATAATACGAGTGTCTTTACCACAGGACTGGCATATAGCAAATATGGTGCCAATATTCAAAAAGAGGACAAAAACTGAACTTGGAAATTATAGGCCAGTAAGCTTAACCTTTACAGTGGGTAAAATCCTGGAAGGTGTTCTCAGAGACGCTATACTGGAGTATCTGCAGAAGAATAATCTTGTGACCCAATATCAACAGTCATTCTTGTCAGACTAGTCTGATAAGCTTCTATGAAGAGGTAAGTTCCAGACTGGATCAAGGGAATGCAGTGGACATGCTATATATGGACTTTTCAAAAGCTTTTGATACGGTGCCACACAAAAGGTTGATACATAAAATGAGAACAATGGAGATAGGGGAAAATATGTGTAAGTGGGTTAAGAGCTGGCTCAGGGATAGGAAACAAAGGGTGGTTATTAATGGAGGACACTCAGACTGGGTCACGGTTAGCAGTGGGGTACCGCAGTGGTCAGTATTGGGCCCGCTTCTTTTTAACATATTTATTAATGACCTTGTAGAGGGCATAGAGAGTAGAATTTCAATATTTGCAGATGACACTTAATTCTGCAGGGTGATCAATACAGAGGAGGACAAATTAATATTACAGGAAGATTTATCTAAACTAGAAGCTTGGGCTGATAAATGGCAAATGAGCTTTAATAGGGAAAAATGTAAGGTCATGCACTTGGGAAGAAGAAATAAGATCATTTAAAGATAAGTATAATTATGTGCTTAATTGTAAAACACTGAAAAAAAACCTGGGTGTATGGGTGGACGACAAACACATTTAGTGGCCAGTGTCAGGCAGCTGCTGCAAATAAAATAATGGGATGCATTAAAAGAGGCATAGATGCTCATGAGGAGAGCATAATTTTATCTCTATATAAGTCACTAGTGCGACCTCACTTAGAATACTGTGTTACAGTTCTGATCTCCGGTGTATAAGAAAGACATAGCTGAACTAGAGCGTGTGCAGAGAAGAGCAACCAAGGTTATTAGAGCACTGGGGGGGCCATATATGATGGAACAATACAAAGACCATTCTAATGGTCTTTTTACTCTTAGACCTGAGACAAGGACAAGGGGGCATCCTCTATGTCTGGAGGAAAGAAGGTTTAATCATAATCACAGATGCGGATTCTTTAAGAGTAGTAGTGAGACTATGGAACTCTCTGCCATATGATGTTGTAATGAGTGATTCACTACTAAAATTTAAGAAGGAACTGGATGCCTTTCTTGAAAAGTAAAATATTACAAGTTATATATACTAGATTCCTTGATATTGCGCTGATCCAGGGAGCTAGTCTAATTGCCGTATATGGAGTCAGGAAGGAATTTTTCCCCCCAATGTGAAGCTTAGTGTTTGCCACATGGTTTTTTTTGCCTTCCTCTGGATCAAAATGTTAGGCTATGGGTTGAACTAGATGAACTTAAAGTCTTCCTTCAACCTTAAATACTATGTTACTATGTATGCTACAAAGGCACAGGAAACTTGGTCACAGTTGAAGGAAAGATGAATGCAGCACATCAGCAAATACTGGAGGCAAATTTGCAATCATCAGCCCGGAAGCTGTGCATGGGGATTTTTTTGGACGTGACAACAATCCAAAACACAAGGCCAAGTTGACCTGTCATTGGCTACAGCAGAAAAAAGTGAAGGTTCTGGAGTGGACAACTCATTCTGCTGACCTCAATATCATTGAGCAACTCTGGGGAGATCTCAAGCGTGCAGTTCATGCCAGACAGCCCAGGAATTCACAGGAACTGGAGGCTTTTTGCCAAGAAGAGTGGGCAGCTTTACTATCTGAGAAAATAAAGAACCTCATCCACAACTACCACAAAAGACTTCAAGCCTTCATTGATGTTAGAGGGGTCAATACACGGTATTAAGAAATGGGGTATGTGAACTTTTGATCTGGGTTATTTAGATGTTTTGGGTTGTCATTATGAGTTAAAAAGAGAAAACACACTAGTTTGACACTAAATGGCTTCAGCCAACCACTAACCATGAGTGGAAAAAAAGTTTTGGTGTTATCATTCATATTCTTTGAAAAAGGGCCGAGAAAGCAAAAATTCTCCTGGGGTATGTAAACTTTTGAGCATAACTGTGTGTGTGCGCATATATATATATATACACAGCTGTGGCCAAAAGTATTGACACCCCTGCAATTCTGTCAGATAATACTCAGTTTCTTCCTGAAAATGATTGCAAACACAAATTCTTTGGTATTATTATCTTCATTTAATTTGTCTTAAATGAAAAAACACAAAAAGAATCGTCCTAAAGCCAAATTGGATATAATTCCACACCAAACATAAAAAAGAGGGTGGACAAAAGTATTGGCACTGTTCGAAAAATCATGTGATGCTTCTCTAATTTGTGTAATTAACTGCACCTGTAACTTACCTGTGGCACCTAACAAGTGTTGGCAATAACTAAATCACACTTGCAGCCAGTTGACATGGATTAAAGTTGACTCAACCTCTGCCCTGTGTCCTTGTGTGTACCACATTGAACATGGAGAAAAGAAAGAAGACCAAAGAACTGTCTGAGGACTTGCGAAACCAAATTGTGAGGAAGCATGAGCAATCTCAAGGTGACAAGTCCATCTCCAAAGACCAGAATGTTCCTGTGTCTACTGTGCGCAGTGTCATCAAGAAGATTAAAGCCCATGGCACTGTGGCTAACCTCCCTAGATGTGGACAGAAAAGAAAAATTGACAAGAGATTTCAACGCAAGATTGTGCGGATGTTGGATAAAGAACCTCGACTAACATCCAAACAAGTTCAAGCTGCCCTGCAGTCCGAGGGTACAACAGTGTCAACCCGTACTATCCGTCGGCGTCTGAATGAAAAGGGACTGTATGGTAGGAGACCCAGGAAGACCCACTTCTTACCCCGAGACATAAAAAAGCCAGGCTGGAGTTTGCCAAAACTTACCTGAAAAAGCCTAAAACGTTTTGGAAGAATGTTCTCTGGTCAGATGAGACAAAAGTAGAGCTTTTTGGGCAAAGGCATCAACATAGAGTTTACAGGAGAAAAAAGAGGCATTCAAAGAAAAGAACACGGTCCCTACAGTCAAACATGGCGGAGGTTCCCTGATGTTTTGGGGTTGCTTTGCTGCCTCTGGCACTGGACTGCATGACCGTTTGCATGGCATTATGAAGTCTGAAGACTACCAACAAATTTTGCAGCACAATGAAGGGCCCAGTGTGAGAAAGCTGGGTCTCCCTCAGAGGTCATGGGTCTTCCAGCAGGACAATGACCCAAAACACACTTTAAAAAGCACTAGAAAATGGTTTGAGAGAAAGCACTGGAGACTTCTAAGATGGCCAGCAATGAGTCCAGACCTGAATCCCATAGAACACCTGTGGAGAGATCTAAAAATGGCAGTTTGGAGAAGGCACCCTTCAAATGTCAGGGACCTGGAGCAGTTTGCCAAAGAAGAATGGTCTAAAATTCCAGCAGAGCATTGTAAGAAACTCATTGATGATTACCGGAAGCGGTTGGTCGCAGTTATTTTGGCTAAAGGTTGTGCAACCAAGTATTAGGCTGAGGGTGCCAATACTTTTGTCTGGCCCATTTTTGGAGTTTTGTGTGAAATTATCAATGTTTTGCTATTTGCTTCATTCTCTTTTGTGTTTTTTTAATTTAAGACAAATTAAATGAAAATAATAATACCAAAGAATTTGTGTTTGCAATCATTTTCAGGAAGAAACTGAGTATTATCTGACAGAATTGCAGGGGTGTCAATACTTTTGGCCACAACTGTGTGTGTATATATATAAATATATATATATATGTATATATATACATAGATACACATATTGTAGCTTATTTTTTTCATTACAATGGCAGACATATGCCACTGTCTGAGCATAAAGCTGCATGCGTCTTGGTCATATGCTCACTAACAAGATGTAAACAAGCAGAAATGTAATGTAAACGAAGCAGAGAAAACAACAGCAGCAGCAGCAGCAGCAGCAGCAGCGGCCTGCAGTGGGCTGGAGTCATGCACTTGAAACTGCTGTCAGCTGAACACTTATTTGGCCAACAGCTATTACTCATGATGACTCCACTATAAACATGTTTTGCTGAGCATGTTTTTTTTTAAAGAATATGGACACCTCAAAGGGCTTTTTTTTTGCATAAATGCAAGTGTTTTGGGAAAAAATTATTTTTGCAGTTGGGTTTCATGAAAAAGTTTGCGCTGTTTTACTTCATTAACCTTTGTGTTGCACTGTCTTTTGTTGGTTCCAGAATGAGTTCATTAAGGATCTGTCAGTCAGTGAGTACTGGCAGAGTCTGTAACACTTTTATCTGTCTTTTACTGATCTCTTCTCTTCAGATTTATGATCACATACTAGTTCCTCTCTCATTTGATGATGTTTCAAGTTATAAAATCGTAATCTTTGAGTGATTTATTATTATATCACCTGTTTCCTTACTGTTCTTGTTTTTAATATATTTTTATAACTGGGGTGGTATACAGTTGTGCTCAAAAGTTTACATACCCCAGCTGATTTATTGCTTTCTTAGGCTGAGTTCACATTGCGTTAGGGTCAATCCGCTAGCGGGATCCATTAGATAGTGGCGCTAACGCTATCTAACGGATCCGTTGGCGCAACCATTGACCGCAATATTAATAGCGCATAATAACGCATGCCGATATCGGCATGCGTTAGCAAGTATGCGTTATTTCCTGACACACCCTTGAACGCTGCTTTCAGCGTTTTTGGGTGCGTTGGCATTAACGCACAGCGAATGGACCCGTTTGCTGTGCATAGGAATGTATGGGCTAATGCATGGTAGCGCTAGGTACTGGAGCGCTACCATGCGTTAACGCATACCGTTAGTGCTATGGCGCTAAAGATACCAAAAATGACATTAGCGTTAGCGCATCCGTTTAACGGATCCGTTAAATGGATGCCGTAGCGCAATGTGAACCTAGCCTTAGCCTTTTTTTAGAGAATATGAATGATAACACCAAAACTTTATCTCCACTCATGGTTAGTGGTTGGGTGAAGCCATTTATTGTCAAACTACTGTGTTTTCTCTTTATAAATCACTAGCTGAAGAGCCCAGCGCTGCCCGGGCTTGCCCTAACTTACGTACAGGAGATCCCTTTAAGAGAAGCCTGGGGTCATTACCAGAGCATTTGAAGGCAACTGCCCTGACTTCCATACCGGGAATCCCTTTAAGAGAGGCATGGGGTCAGTACCCAAGTGCAGAGTGGATTTGCCCTCACTTCCATACCGGGGATCCCTTTAAGAGGGCCCTTGGGTCAGAACCAGAGAGCTGAGTGGATTTGCCCTAACTTCCATACCGGGGATCCTTTTAAGCAAGCCTGGGATCAAAACCAGAGCGCTGGATGGATTTTCCCTGACTTGCATACCAATGATCCCTTTAATAGAACCCTGGGGTCAGAATCAGCGCTGAGGGATTTGCCCTAACTTCCATACAGGAGATCCCTTTAAGAGAGCCTGGGGTCAGTACCAGAGCATTTGAAGGCAATTGCCCTGACTTCCATGCCGGGGATCCCTTTAAGAGAGGCATGGGGTCAGAACCAAAGCACTGGATGGATTTGCCCTGCCTTCCATACCGGAGATCCCTTTAAGAAAGGCCTGGGGTCTGTACCAAAACAATGAGTGGACTTGCCCTAACTTGCATACCAATGATCGCTTTAAGAGACCCTGGGGTCAGAACCACAGAGCTGAGTGGAACGGTCCTAACTTCCATACCGGGGATCCCTTTAAGAGAGACTTGAGGTCAAAACCAAAGCGATGGATGGATTTGCCCTGACTTCCATACCGGAGATCCCTTTAAGAGGGAAGATGTGCCTATGGCACGGAGGATGTGTGATGAGTATATGGGCACGGGAGGGAGGATTCATTTCTGTCATATGCTCTCTGCTCCTTTCTGGGGGGCAGACAATGGCTGAGAGCTTATGTTTCTGGGGATGCTAGATTTCTCCCACCATGTCAGTGTCTGCTGAGGTGTTGTCAAGTGGAAAAACTTTCTCATAGCAACCAATCACAGCTCAGCTTCTTTTAACCAGCTCTTGTGAAATGAGAGATGCTTAGTGATTGGCTGCAAGGAAAACTGTTGTTTATAGCAACCAATCACAGCTCAGCTTCTTTTGAACAGTGCTGGTGAAATGAAAGATGCTTCATGATTGGTTGGTAGTACACACATGCATACATATATACACACACATACACCATGTGCAGAATTATTAGGCAAGTTGTATTTGAGAGGATTCTTTTTATTATTGAATAACAACTATATTCTCAATCAGCCCAAAAGACTCATAGATATCAAAGCTTAATATTTTTGGAAGTTGGAGTGGGTTTTTTTTTAGATTTGGCTATCTTAGGAGGATATCTGCTTGTGCAGATAACTATTACTGTGCATAATTATTAGGCAACTTAGTAAAAAACAAATATATACCCATCTCACTTGTTTATTTTCACCAGGTAAACCAATATAACAACACAAAATGTAGAATAAACATTTCTGACATTCAAAAACAAAGCAAAAAAAAAATCAGTGACCAGTATAACCACCTTTCTTTACAATGACACTCAAAAGCCTTCCATCCATAGATTCTGTCAGTTGCTTGATCTGTTTACGATCAACATTGCGTGCTGCAGCCACCACAGCCTCCCTGACACTGTTCGGAGAGGTGTACTGTTTTCCCTCCCTGTAGATCTCACATTTTATGAGGGACCACAGGTTCTCTATGGGGTTCAGATCAGGTGAACAAGGGGGCCATGTAGTTATTTTTTCTTCTTTTAGACCTTTACTGGCCAGCCACGCTGTGGAGTATTTGGATGCATGCGATGGAGCATTGTCCTGCATGAAAATCATGTTTTTCTTGAACGATACCGACTTCTTCCTGTACCACTGGTTAAAGAAGGTGTCTTCCAGAAACTGACAGTAGGTTTGGGAGTTGAGCTTCACTCCATCCTCAACCCGAAAAGGTCCCACAAGTTCATCTTTGATGATACCAGCCCATACCAGTACCCCACCTCCACCTTGCTGGCGTCTGAGTTGGAGTGAAGCTCTCTGCCCTTTATTGACCCAGCCTCGGGCCCATCCATTTGGCCAATCAAGAGTCGCTCTCATTTCATCTGTCCATAAAACCTTAGAAAAATCAGTCTTAAGATATTTCTTGGCCCAGTCTTGACATTTTATCTTATGTTTCTTGTTGAAAGGTGGTCATTTTCCAGCCTTCCTTACCTTGGCCATGTCCCTGAGTATGGCACACCTTGTGCTTTTTGATACTCCAGTAGCGTTGCAGCTCTGAAATATGGCAAAACTGGTGGCAAATGGCATCTTGGCAGCTTCACGCTTGATTTTCCTCAATTCATGGCAGTTATTTTGCGCCATTTCTTATCAACACGCTTCTTGCGAACCTGTTGGATATTTGCCATGAAATGCTTAATTGTTCGGTGATCACGCTTCAAAAGTTTGGCAATTTCAAGACTGCTGCATCCCTCTGCAAGACATTTCATAATTTTTTACTTTTCAGAGTCCATCAAATCTCTCTTCTGACCCATTTTGCCAAAGGAAAGGAAGTTGCCTAACAATTAAGCACACCTTATATAGGGTTTTGATGTCATTAGACCACACTCCTCCTCATTACAGAGATGCAAATCACCTGATTTACATAATTGGCAGTTGGCATTCAAGCCTATACAGCTTGGAGTAGGACAACATGTATAAAAAGGATGATGTGATCAAATACTCATTTGCCTAATAATTCTGCACACAGTGTACATACATACATAAAGTCAGTTTTATATATAGAGATAATGACAACCCAAAACATCCAACTGACCCCGATCAAAAGTTTACATACCCTGGTGATTTTGGCCTGATAGCATGCACAGATGTTGACACAAATAGGTTTGAAAGATAACATCCTCACATGTGATTTGCTTGTAATTAGTGTGTGTGCATAAAAGCTGAATCTCTTGGATCCAGACAGACTCTTGCATCTTTCATCCAGCCACTGATGTTTCTAGATTGTGAGTCATGGGAAAGCAAAAGATTTGTCAACGGATACACAGGAAAAGGTAGTTGAACTGTATAAAACAGGAAAGGGATGCAAAAAGATAGCCAAGGAATTGATACTGCCAGTCAGTAGTGTTTAAACTGTGATTAAGAAATGGAAAATCAGGGGTTCTGTAAAAACATAACCATGGTCAGGTAGACCAACAAAAATTTCTTCCACAACTGCCAGGAATGTTGTTGCAAAGAAAAACCTTCAAATAACATCAGCTGAAATACTTTACTCTATGAAAACTAGCGATGTGACTGTTTCAAGATGCACAATAAGGAGGCACTTGAAGAAAAGTGGGCTGCATGGTTGAGTTGCCAGAAGAAAGCCATTACTGTACAAATGCCACAAAGTATCTCACTCGCCTAAAATATGCAAAACATCACAGAGACAAGCCTCAAAACTTCTGGAACAAGGTAATTTGGTGATGAGACCAAAATTGAACACCATTCCTACCGTAAAGCACAAATTTAGATCACTGATGTTTTGGGGATGTGTGAGCTACATAGGAACAGGAAACTTGGTCAAAGTTGAAGGAAAGATGAATGCAGCATGTTATCAACAAATACAAGAGGCAAATTTGCAATCATCAGCCTGGAACGTACATGGATGCTCCAACATGATAACGATCCAAAACACAAGGCCAAGTCGACCTGTCATTGGCTACAGCAGAGCAAAATGAAGGTTCTGGAGTGGCGATCTCATTTTCCTGACCTCAATATCATTGAGCCATTCTGGGGAGATCTCAAGTGTGCAGTTCATGCTAGACAGCCCAGAAAATTACAGGTACTGGAGGCTTTTTGCCAAGAAGAGTGGGCAGGTTTACCATTTGAGAAAATAAAGAACCTCATCAAGAACTGCCACAAAAGACTTCAAGCTGTCATTGATGTTAGAGGGGACAATACACGGTATCAAGAAATGGGGTATGTAAACTTTTGATCAGGGTCATTTGGATGTTTTGTGTTGTCATTATGATTTAAAAAGAGAAAACACAGTAGTTTGACTATAAATGGCTTCACCCAACCACCATGATTGGAAAAAAGTTTTGGTGTTATCATCATTCATATTCTCTAAGAAAAGGCCAAGAAAGCAAAAATTCTGCTGGGGTATGCAAACTTTTGAGCACAACTGTATATGTTTTTTTTTAATTATGGTCAGTCAATAAAGTAATCAATTGGTGTACATGTATTGCGTTCATATTTGCCTCTTGAATACCCTTTTGGTATACCAATCACCGTGGCAGTAGCTCCTGTGCCTCTCAACAACGAAGGATCGGAAATGTTGAAATGCATCATGGCTGATTCTTCTCTCAACATATGTTGTCGAAGGATTGGTTGACCCCCCTACTTGTGAGATAGTGTTTCAATTCATTGAAATTGGTGGGTTCAGATGACTTCTATCAAGAACAATTGCTGGTGCTTTAGCCCAGCACTTGTAGACTGTGAAGAATTTACCTTTTTGTACTGAAACATCAGTGATCTACTCAGAACCTGTCAAAAATAAACTTAGATCCTATGTAAACGAGGCTTTTAATATAACGAAAACTTAGCCCCACTGAAATATATTTAGTAAAAATGTCTATAGATTTATTTATGTATTTAAAAGAAATTATATTTGTGGTTAAAGTATCAGGAATCCAATTCTTCACCCCCTCTTTCCATCCGAATTCTCCTGTGTTTGTTTAGAGATGATGCTCCTGTGCATCCAACAAGTGAAATAGTGCTTCTAAAATAGCTGTTGACCATGGTTTCTGAACTCGCTCAGATATTCCAGCCCTCAGTCACATTTTAATTTTATCGAGAGGGCTGCAACTGCTCCACAGGGCCTCTCGGAGGGGGACGAAAGCAACACAACTATGTTCTTTGCTTTTGCTTTGCTGCCCCACATGACAAACTAGACTTTATTTTGGCTTCTGTGAAATTTGTAGCAGAGACTAACTTCTTCAGCAGACATCGGGTGAATACTACAAGTCGTGTTGATTATTAGGGTGTTAGGTTTTCCGTGCTGTTTATCTGACACTTGCTGATATATTGTTCTAGTTGTGAGATAACTCCACAGTATGGAGACAGCATTCCGATCCAAGAATATAGTTTGGGTGCATTAAGCTTTCATAGACCATCCATAAAGCGCCTGTCTCCTGAGAGCAGACTGGAGTATTCAGTAGAGCATTTTATCTGCTTTTCAGAATGTGTTTCTTCCTATAAGTATCCAGACTGCGCTGTAAAGGCCACGGTGACATTTGAAATATCAGATTAAAGGCTCAATCCATCTAAACATTGAGCATTTACAGACATTGAGCGCCCTGGTGTTACATCTTTTCTTGTTCTCGAGCCATTGTCATGGTGTTGAACGATCATTTCATTTTAAAAGAGGCTAAAAAAATATTCATAGGAATCCAACCCAAGGGATTTCCTTTATGTCGGGAAATATATTTCCTTTACTGTGAATTCATGCAAAAGCTTTTTATTTTATATATCATTCGCGAATCACCAGTGTACCACAATCATAGAATTTCTGCAATTTTCACATATTTAATTAAATATTCATTTTTTTAACTTCATGTTTGCGTACAACAAGACATTATGAACAGGTCAAGGAGACCTAAAAGGGCAACAGCTGGGGGCCTTCTCCACCTACTTCTAACCAGGAGTTCCCACACACAGGATTTACATAGTAACATAGTAACATAGTTATTAAGGTTGAAGGAAGACTTTAAGTCTATCTAGTTCAACCCATATCCTATCCTAACCTGTCCTAACATGTTGATCCAGAGGATGGCAAAAAAAAAAGCATAAGTAAGTTTCACATTGGGAAAAAATATTCCTTCCCGATTCCACATACGGCAATCAGACTAGCTCCCTGGATCAACGCAATATCAAGTAAACTAGTGTATATAACCTGTAATATTATACTTTTCAAGAAAGGCATCCAGTCACTTCTTAAATTTTAGTAGGGAATCACTCATTACAACATCATATGGCAGAGAGTTCCATAGTCTCACTGCTCTTACAGTAAAGAATCCGCGTCTGTGAGTATGCTTAAACCTTCTTTACTCCAGACGTAGAGGATGCTCCCTTGTCTCCATCACAGGTCTAAGAGTAGAAAGATCATTAGAAAGGTCTTTGTACTGTCCCCGCATATATTTATACATTGCAATAAGATCACCCCTAAACCTTCCTTTTTCCAAACTAAATAACCCCAAGTGTAATAACCTGTCTTGATATTGCAGACCCCCCAGTTCCCTAATAACCTTGGTCGCTCTGCTCTGCACACGCTCTAGTTCATCTATGTCTTTCTTATACACCGGAGACCAGAACTGTGCAAAGTATTCTAAGTGTGGTCGCACTAGTGACTTATATAGAGGTAAAATTATGTTCTCTTCATGAGCATCTATGCCTCTTTTAATGCATCCCATTATTTTATTTGCCTTTGCAGCAGCTGCCTGACACTGGCCACTAAATGTGAGTTTGTCGTCCACCCATACACCCAGGTCTTTTTCAGTGACAGTTTTGCCCAGTGTTTTACAATTAATCACACAATTATACATCTTATTTCTTCTGCCCAAGTGCATGACCTTACATTTATCCCCATTAAAGCTCATTTGCCATTTATCAGCCCAAGCTTCTAGTTTACATAAATCCTCCTGTAATATAAAATTGTCCTCTTCTGTATTAATTACCCTGCAGAATTAAGTGTCATCTGCAAATATTGAAATTCTACTCTCTACGTCCCCTACAAGGTCATTAGTAAATATGTTAAAAAGAAGCGGGCTCAATACTAACCCCTGTGGTACCCCTCTGCTAACCATGACCCAGTCCGAGTGTGCTCCATTAATAACCACCCTTTGTTTACTATCCCTAAGCCAGCTCTTAACCCACCTACTCATATTTTCCCCTAGCCCCATTGTTCTCGTTTTATGTATCAACCTTTTGTGTGGCACAGTATCAAAAGCTTTTGAAAAGTCCATGTACACCAGGTCCACTGCATTTCCTTGGTCCAGTCCGTAACTTACCTCTTTATAAAAGCTTATCAGATTAGTCTGACAGGAGCGGTCCCTCGTAAACCCATGTTGATATTGGGTCATGAGGTTATTCTCCTTCAGATACTCCAGTTTAGTATCTCTTAGAAAAACCTCCAGGATTTTACCCACAGTTGAGGTTAAGCTTACTGGCCTATAATATCCAAGTTCAGTTTTTGTCCCCTTTTTGAATATTGGCACCACATTTGCTATATGCCAGTCCTGTGGTACAGACCCTGTTATTATGGAATCTTTAAAGATTAAAAATGATGGTCTATCTATGACTGTACTTAATTCCTGCAGTACTCGGGGGTGTATCCCATCCGGCCCCGGGGATTTGTCAATTTTAGTGATTTTTTAGACGCCGCCGTACTTCCTGCTGGGTTAAGCAGGTGACATTAAATGGAGAATTTTTTTTTATCACTGATCATGTTATCCGTCATGGGATTTTCTTGTGTAAATACTATTGAAAAAAGTCATTTGGCATATTGACTTTTTCCTCATCCTCATCCACTATTTCACCCAGACTATTTTTAAGGGGTCCAACACTATCATTTTTTAATTTCTTACTATTTATGTAGTTAAAGAATATTTTGGGATTATTTTTACTTTCTCTGGCAATGAGTCTCTCTGTCTCAATCTTTGCTGTCTTGATTTGCTTTTTACAGAATTTATTTAATCTTCTGTATTTATTTAATGCCTCATCACTACCTACTTGCTTTAATTCTCTAAATGCTTTCTTTTTGTCCCTTATTGCGCCCCTTACAGCTCTATTTAACCATAGTGGTTTCCTCCTATTTCTCGCATGTTTATTCCCATACGGTATATATTGTGCACAGGTCCTATTCAGGATGCTAATAAATGTCTCCCATCTCCTTTGTGTATTTTTATGTCTCAGGATATCGTCCCAGTTAATTGCACCAAGATCATCTCTCATCCGTTGGAAATTTGCTTTCCTGAAGTTTAGTGTCCTAGTAACCCCCACACATCTTATTAAAGGATATATGAAAACTTATTATCTTGTGATCACTATTACCCAAGTGACCCCCAACCCTTATATTTGATATGCGGTCTGGCCTGTTGGTTAAATTAATATTAGGTCTAGCACTGCCCCCCCTCTTGTTGGGTCCTGAACCAGTTGTGAAAGGTAATTGTCTCTCATACTCTCATAGTTGTCAAAACCTATTACCTTTGCTGGAACTGCAGGTTTCGGTTCCCCAATGTATTTCAGGGTAGTTGAAGTCCCCCATAATAATTACTTCTCCTTGAGTTGCCGATTCATCTATTTGCTTTATGAGGATATTCTCCATTGCTTCCATTATTTTTGGAGACCGCCCCTATCAGTAATTTATTATTTTTTCCCTCTCCCCTTATCTCCACCCACAGGGACTCTACATTTTCATTAGATTCATATATATTATCACACAGGATTGGTTTTAAGGATGATTTTACATATAAACACACGCCTTCCCCTCGCTTATTTGTACGGTCATTTCTGAACAGACTATAACCCTGTAAATTAACTGGCCAGTCATGGCTCTCGTCCAGCCATGTCTCAGATATCCCCACCATGTCATAATTATGTTCCAACAAAATTAATTCTAATTCCTCCATTTTGTTGTGGCATTAGTATACATGCACTTTATGTATCTCTCTGTACATCTATACTTTATTATTAACTGTTCTAACCCCACCCCCATGCCACCCCAATCCCCAATCTCATTGTTTGTGCCCAGGTCTCTGTCTGCACTGTCTTCCCCTCCTATAAAATGAATACCCTACCCCCAGTACCTAGTTTAAACACTCCTCCAACCTTCTAGCCATTTTCTCCCCCATCACAGCTGCACCCTCCCCATTGAGGTGCAGCCTGTCCCTAGCGTAGAACCTGTAGCCAACTGAGAAGTTGGACCAGTTCTCCAGAAACCCAAACCCCTCCTTTCTACACCAATTCTTGAGCCACTTATTAACCTTCCTAATCTCCAGTTGCCTCTCTGGCATGGCATGTGGTACAGGCAGTATTTCAGAAAATACCACCTTGGAGGTCCTTGCTTTAAGCTTGCAGCCTAATTCCCTGAAATCATCTTTAAGGATCTTCCACCTACCTCTAACTTTGTCATTTGTGCCAATGTGCACCATGATCGCTGAGTTCTCACCAGCACCTCCCAGTAATCTGTCAACCCAATCAGCGATGTGTCAGACTCGAGCGCTGCACCAGGTAGGCCGCACACCGTTTGACGATCCCTGTCTTTGTGACAGATTGCCCTATATGTTCCCCTAATAATTGAGTCCCCCACTACCAGCACCTGTCTGGCCAGCCCTGCTCTCCTATTTCCCCCCTTACTGGAGCAGACACTCCTCCAGCTTTCAGAGGACATGCCTTGCTACAGCAGTGCTACCCCTGTACTGATACTCCCCTCTGTTATGATTAGGTCACCGAGGAGGAGAGCAAGCCCAAGCTAAGCCACTGAAAACCAGAGAGGTTGGTAACTAAGCAGATTGCAGACCCCTGATCCTATCCACACAACTAGCAGTAGCCATGGAGCGTACCTACAATGACCCTAGACGCCTCGGCACAGGCGGAGAGCTAACTAAGCCTAAAGCAAGAAAGGGGAAATACACGGCCTTAATGAACCTTCTTTCTTGGCCACAAAAAAACCCCCAGCACCTAAAGGTGAAGAGGATGGTCTAATATGACCCTTCTCCAATGACTCCTTGATATAAGATCGCATAGCATCATGTTTGGGTACCGATAAGTTGAAAAGCCGACCCTTGGGAAATTTACACCCGGGCATTAAGTCAATTGCACAGTCATAATTCCTATGAGAAGGCAAAGACGCAGACCTTACTCTCACTAAATACATCAGAAAAATCAGCCAAATAGTCAGGAATATCATGAAACTGTGTGGGAGAGAGGGTCCCCGTCGAGTGTCCAGGTCGGAACCAAGGGGACCGTCACCTGGGTTCCGTGGGAAACTGTTTCCGGGGGACAGAGTTCGGGGATGGACCATTGTGACAGACAGATGGGCTGGGGGAGGGACCAGTATAAAGGAGGAGGGGAATTCCCGGGACGATGAGTCAGCAGAACGAGACAGAAGGAGCAGGAGATCGTGGGAGCGACTGAGAGCCAGAGCGACTCACCAGAGTCAGGAAGGAGGCCAGAGACAGGAGGGATACTTCCCCTGGACATCAGTGGGACGGCGCCTAGACGACTGTCCGAGAACCGCTGCCCCGCATCGACCAGCTGCCGCCTCACTCCAACCCACGGCTGCGGCCTGTCTCCCGCTGCCCGCAGCCACTCTGCCCTCACCCGTGGTCGCGGCAAGCCCAGTGCTGTCGGCAGCCACCACTGTTCCGCTCCGGTCCGCAGCAGGGGCCGAGCCTCTGCTTGCTGCGGATTCCCCGTCGCAGCCGTTAGCTGTGCAGGTGGCCTGTCCTTTGCCACCCCACATCGCTGCCTCCTGCCCCAGCCTGGGGGCTGCGGCCCATCCGTCCAAGGACTCCGCCGGGGCCTGTGAGGTTCCAGTGTCATCAGAGCGCCGGAGCGCGCGAAGACTCTGTCAACGCCTCAGCAACTGGGCCCAGTGACTACTACGCCGAAAGACCACCATCCCAAACGACGAGGGACGTCTGGATGGCTAAGTTGACTATATAATTAAGGACCCGTAGTCGGCCATACCGCGGCCCTATAGTGACTGCTAGTGCCGGACGTAGTTGTGTTCTACCCGCTTGTGTTTGCTTGTTAAGAGCCCCTGCGAGGGCAATCCGTGTTACCCCTTTTTGTTGATCAGGCCGTGACTGAGGAAAATTCCCTCTAGTCCTATAAACGTTATTATAGAAAGCGCCAAATTGTCTTGCGACTCGTCACTGCATCCTGCGTGCCTGCAAGCACCACATTTGGCGTAGTCAGCAGGATGCAGTCTCCGAGCGCGGACAACGGGGGCCCCCGGCCCAGCATTTCTTTGGGAGCTATGCTAAGCAATCTACCCAGGTTCTCCGGCAGCAATACTATGCTGTGGAATTGGACGGAGCGAATGCGTGGGTTATTCAGGATGCATCCGCTTACCCCTGACTTAGAGGCAGAAGTGGCCCTGATGGCGTTGGACGGGGAAGCCCGGGATACCGCAATGTTGAGGCCCCGGGGGCAGCCAAACAGCTTTGTCAGGGTGTTTCAGATCTTAGAAGAGACCTATGGGGACCCGACCGATGTGGGGGAACTGAGAACCCAGATGTTTGGAAGCATAAAGAAAGACGGGGAAACAGTGACCCAGTATATGAATGTTTTGCAGGAACTGTTTTTAGCCATTGAAAGGAAGGATGGAGTTGGCGTGGGGACCGTGGACGTAACATTGCGTGACCTGTTAGTGACCGGGTTACAAGACACCATGACAAGACAGGCTTTGCGAGAGCGGGTGCGAGTGGACCCACATCTGACCTTTTCAGAGATAGGGAAGGAGGCACGGGTTCGTATCCATTGCCCCACATAGAAGAGTCTCTGTCCGTCATGGGGAACGCGACGTACTTTTCAAACCTAGACCTGGCCAGTGGGTACTGGCAGGTGCCGATGTCGGAGGAAGACAGAGCCAAGACGGCATTCATCCTTCCCATGGGACTGTTCGAGTTCAATCGGTTGCCGTTTGGGCTGGCCAACGCCCCAGGAACTTTTCAGCGGTTGATGAAGCGGTGTCTAAGAGACCTCAACTTTGAAGCCACGTTGATATACCTGGACGATATTATCATCTATTCCGCCACGTTCGAGGGCCACCTGAAGCAGTTGGGGCAGGTGCTCGGCTGGCTGCAGAAGTACGGGTTAAAGATAAAGCCCCAGAAATGCCACCTGTTTCGCACCCAGATCGAATACCTGGGGCATACCGTCTCGGCAGAGGGCGTCCGACCATCCCTGGAAAAGGTCGCTGCCATCCAGGGGTGGCCTACCCACGAGACGGTGAAGGACGTGCGGGCCTTCTTGGGGTTGGCCGGCTACTACCGTCGGTTCGTGAACAATTTTGCACGCCGAGCTCGAGCCCTGCAAGACCTGCTGAAGGGGGCTCCCGCCGGGGCAATTGGACGGAAGATCCAGTGGCAGCAACCACAAGAGGATGCGTTTTAAGATCTAAAAGCTGCTTTCTCGGACACACCGGTATTGGCATATGCGGATTTCTCGCAACCGTTCAGCCTGCATACCGACGGGAGCCTCCAGGGATTAGGAGCTGTGTTGTCACAGGTGCAGGACGGCCGGGAGAAAGTGATCGCCTACGGTAGCCGGTCGCTGCATGACTCAGAAGGCAACCCGGACAATTACAGCTCCTTTAAGCTCGAGCTCGCGGTAGTGTGGGCATTGACGGAACGATTCGCAGAGTACCTGGCAGGTTCCGAAGTAGTAGTGCGGACCGATAACAACCCGTTAGCCCATTTGGAGAATGCCAAACTGGAGGCCCTAGAGCAGCGGTGGGTGGCTCGGATGGCCAAATTCAATTATAAGATCATCTACAAACGGGGAGCTGAAAATGTGCACGCTGACGCGCTCTCCAGAATCCGACACACCACCCCAGGAAGAAGTCAAGACGACGAATTAGATGCAGATGAGACGCGGTTTGCCCTCACCACCGCCGCGCTTACAGTCAACACGCAAGAAGCGCCTCATCCGGGACTCCTAGGAGGGATGCTGGAATAGCCCCATGACAAATGGATTCAGCAGCAACAGGAAGATACAGAAGTTGAACTCCTACGCCGATGGGTGGCCACCGGTAAATTGTCCATGGGCTCACAGAGACAGACTTTGACCCAAGATATGTTGCTGATGTTGCGCCAGTGGGAAAAACTAGTCATCAAAAAGGGACTTTTATATCGAAAAGCCATGTCACGAACCACGTCAGCTACAATATGGCAGGTGATCGTGCCTGGAACCCATCTCAACCAACTGGCCCGGAAAGCCCATGAGAAGGGGGCTCATTTTGGTGCTCAAAAGACATTACAATGGTTGCAGCAGATAGCGTACCACCCACGCTTGCACGCTGCTGTAGAAGAAGTTTGCCGAACCTGCCGCCCGTGCGAGCTCGCTAAACCCCTGCGCAACGAGCCCACGAAGTAGTCGTGTTCTACCCGTTTGTGTTTGCTTCTTTAGAGCCCCTGCGAGGGCAATCCGTGTTTCCATTTAGAAATTCTGACACTTTTTTTTTTAAAATTCTTTCCTACTTTAGAGTACCCTAGAGTCTACAGTTTGGCTGGTGATTCTGTTATGATTGGGTCACCGAGGAGGAGAGCAAGACCAAGCTAAGCCACAGAAAACCAGAGAGGTTGGTAACTAAGCGGGTTGCAGACCCCTGATCCTATCCACACAACTAGCATTAGCCGTGGAGCGTACCTACGATGATCCTAGATGCCTCGGCACAGCCAGAGAGCTAACTAAGCCTAAAGCAAGAAAGGGGAAATCTAAACTGCCCCAGAGCAGACCCCAAAGGAATAGATAGCCCCCCAACATATATTGTCGGTGAGACAAGATGAAAACACAAACACAGGCAGGAAAATAGACTGAGCAAATGATGGGGCCCACACTGACAGGACAGGAAAGGAAAGATGCTGTCTGCAATCACGCAAAAAAACCCTGCAAAAGGTCCAACACGTCTGATGCAAAAAACACTGAAGTCGCACGACTTCGCAAACTATATCAGCACTCTGGTATATTCTGAAAGCAAAGCAAAAAGAGGCCTATCTAATAAGGGACAAAAACAAACTGGCACAAGCAGTAACATATGAACAGTGATTCAGCAC
Source organism: Dendrobates tinctorius (assembly GCF_039654945.1). NCBI lineage: Eukaryota > Metazoa > Chordata > Amphibia > Anura > Dendrobatidae > Dendrobates > Dendrobates tinctorius. Next base: position 80,075,495 of record NW_027361690.1, read on the forward strand.
AGCCCCAGCCGGAGCTGGCTGACCCACACAAAACTGAGATAGACAAAACCAGATCAAATGCAAACAGAATAGCAAATGAACACTTAGCTGAACATGCAGCGACTGAGCTGGAAACATCAGACCTCAGGAGGCAAGAAGAAAATCAGCAGCAGGGATAGAGGGAGTTGGCTGTCTTAAATCCCAATCTGAAACCCCAGATCGCCAATCGTCATCCTCATTATCAGGGGCAAGCCTCTGTTAATCAGATCAGCTCCATTACCTCTAGTAACCACCAGAGCCCAGAAAGAGAACTCACAACCATTCTGTCAATCTGACCAGCTCCACTACCTTCAGTAATAACCAGAGGGAGGCCAGAAAGTGAATTCACAACACCTCTCATTTGCCAACTTAGCAAACTTATTGGGGTGTGCCTGATCAGGACTAGCCTCCCTGGCGCTCTTCCCTCTACCCCGCCTTCTAACTGTCACTCAGCTTGCTGCTTCACTGTCGTACAGCTCTAACCTAGCATCCCCTCTCATCTATCCCACTGATTGTCTGCTCAGTGAGCAGAAGACACCTTTCCATATTGTCTATGGATCTCAGTGTTGCCAGGGGCACATTTAGATACAGTATCTGGGCTTACAAATGCACATTGTGCTCACATCTTACACAGCAGTATGCACCTTCGACTGACTGGTCAAGGATTGCATACATGTGGCAAGACGTACACTGGATAACATTGGCAATAGTGGTGTACATTCCTAAAGGGGATTGCACCAGACAGAAAAGATAAGTAAAAAAATAAATGAAAAGTATTAATAAAAGATAACAGCGATTCAGTGATTCCTCCCTTGGAAACTCCCTGAATCCAAAGTCACTGAATCAAAAGTCACGCACTTACCACCTTTCGCACTTACGCTTCGGTCACACTCAGCTCGCTTACACTCACTGAAGCAGAAGATTTAGAGAGATTTTTTCTCCCTTCACCAGCAAATCACCCTGCTGCTCAATGCATTTCCAAAAGAACTAAAGTGTTCCTCCACAATATAAAATTTGGATATGGGTCAGGAAAGATAATTGTGAACCTTTATTTTTTTTATTTTTTAAGAGACAGGATTTCTCTTTGTATGGAGATGTGATGCATTTTCATTATTATTATTATTATTATTATTATTATTATTATTATTGAACAATTAAAAGAAGTATCTTGCATTGATTCTTCTTTTTGTTCAAATCTTGCCACCAGCTTTGCCTTGGCCTAGAATATGACTGTCCGTTGAAAGATGTTCTGCTGTTATGAGAAATATTTACGCAGCAGTCTTTTATCCTTTGGCTACTGCTCTATCTATCTCTCTGTCTATCTATCTATCCATCTGATATAGTTCCGTGAGGTTGGATGGTGAACGTTGGTAGAAAGCCATTTTCAGGTCTCTCCAGAGATGCTCAATTTTTTAGGTAATGGCTCTGGCTGGGCCAGTCAAAAATGGTCACAGAGTTGTTCCAAAGCCACTCCTTAGCTATTTTAGCTGTGTGCTTAGGGTCATTGTCTTGTTGGAAGGTGAACCTTTGGCCAAGTCTGAGGTCCAGCGCACTCTGGAAGAGGTTTTCATCCAGGATATCTCTGCATATGGCCGCATTCATGTTTCCTTCAATGGCAACCAGTCGTTCTGTCCCTGCAGATGAAAAACACCCCCATAGCATGATGCTGCCTCCACCATGTTTCAGGCTGTGTGCACACGTAGCGGAACTCTCGCGGAAGTTACCTTGAGAATTCCGGAATTCCATTCCACGGGAAAATCGCAATTTAAATTCCCGCGATTTTCCCGCGGAAAAACTAGCGATTTGCAAGCGTAATTAGCTTGCAGAATGCTAGCATTCTCCAAGCGATCTGTAGCATCGCTTGGAGAACTGATTGACAGGTTGGTCACACTCATCAAACATAGTGTTTGACGAGTGTGACCAACTTTTTACTATTGAGGCTGCCTATGCGGCATCAATAGTAAAAGATATAATGTTAAAAATAATAAAAAATGGTGTTATATTCACCTTCCGGCGTCCCGTGCAGCCTTCCCGGGCCTCAGCGACGCTTCCGTTCCCAGTAATGCCTTGCGAGACCTTTGATGATGTCGCGGTCTCGTGATGCTGTAGCGGTCTCGCGAGGAATAGGACCGCTTCATTATCGCAAGACCGCGACGTCATCAAAGGTCTTGCAAGGCATTACTGGGAACGGAAGCGTCGCTGAGGCCCGGGAAGGCTGCGCGGGATGCCGGAAGGTGAATATAACACCATTTTTTATTCTATTTTTTACAGGGATATGGTACCCATATCCCGGAGGACAGTCTCCTCTCTTCCGGACCGTGGGTACCATCTGCAAATGTTCTGCTTACTTTTCGCATGGTGGGCACAGCCACATGCAGGAAGTAAGCGGAACAATGCAATCCTATGGGTGCGGGATCGCTGCGATTTCGCAAAATAATGAGCTTGCTGCATATTTTTCCGCGATGCGATTCTGCCGTGGGAAAATCCGCAGCATTAGCACAGCATTGCGGAATTCCATAGGATTGCATGGGATGCTGTTTTTTTGCGTTTTCGCGGCAAAATCGCACGTTAAAAAATGCAGTGAAAACGCAAAAAACTGTGACGTGTGAACGCAGCCTAACTGTTGGGATTGTATGGGGCAGGTGATGAGCAGTGTCTGGCTTTCTCCACACATACCGCTAAAATTTATCACCAAAAAGGTCTATCTTTGTCTCATCAGACCAGAGAATTATATTTCTCATAGTCCTTCATGTGTTTTTTAGCAAACTCTATGCAGGCTTTCATATGTCTTGCACTGAGGAGAGGCTTCCGACAGGTCACTCTGCTATAAAGGCCCGACTGGTAGAGGGCTGCTGTGATAGTTGACTTTCTGGAACTTTCTTCTATCTCCCTACTGCATCTCTGGAGCTCAGCCACAGTGATCTTGGGGTTCTTCTTTACTTCTCTCACCAAGGCTCTTCTCCCACGACTGCTCAGTTTGGCTGGACGGCCACGTCTAAGAAGACTTCTGGTGGTCCCAAACTTCTTCCATTTAAGGATTATGGAGGCCACTGTGCTCTTAGGAACCATGAGTACTGCAGAAATTCTTTTGTAACCTTGGCCAGATCTGTGCCTTGCCACAATTCTGTCTGAGCTCCTTGGCCAGTTCCTTTGACCTCATGTTTCTCATTTGGTCTGACAATCACTGTGAGCTGTGAGGTCTTATATAGACAGGTGTGTGCCTTTCCAAATCAAATCCTATCAGTTTAATTAAACACAGCTGGACTCCAATGAAGGAGTAGAACCATCTCGAGGAGTATCACAAGGAAATGGACAGCATGTAACTTAAATATGAGTGTCTGAGCAAAGAGTCTGAATACTTATGACCATGTGATATTTTGTTTTTTCTTTTTTAATAAATTTGCAAAAATTTCTACAGTTCTGTTTTTTCCTACCAGTTAGGGTGCAGAGTGTGCATTAATGAGAAAAAAATAATGAACTTTTTTGAATTTACCAATTGGTTGCAATGAAACAAAGAGTGAAAAATTTAAAGGGGTCTGAATACTTTGCGTACCCACTGTAAATCCTAGCTCTAAGGCTATGTGCACAAGTTGCAGAAATACTGCGGAATTTTCCGCAGCATTTCCACAACTCCCTGCTGCAGGTAAAACGCATGCGAAATTCGCTTGCGTTCTCCCGCAAAACACTAGCGTTTTGCAAGCGTTTTTAGCTTGCAGAATGCTAGCGCTTTTCCAAGCAATTTGAAGCATCACTTGGAAAAGTGATTAACAGGTTGGTCACACTTGTCAAGCATAGTGCAGCATCAATAGTAAAAGATAGATTGTTATAAATAATTTAAAAAAAATGAAAAATATGGTTATTCTCACCTTCTGACGGCCCTCGATGTCCTTAGCGGTGCTCCCGGTATGTTCCGTTTCCAGGCATGCTTTGCGTGAAGGACTTTTGTGACATCACGAGCACGCCACTTCGACGTCATCTCAGGTGATTTGCGCAATGCATCCCTGGGAACGGAATGTACCGGGAGCGCCGCTGAGGAGATCGGGGGCTGTCAGAAGGTGAGAATAACCATATTTTTTATTTTAATTCTATGGTACCCAGGGGCTGGAGGAGAGTCTCCTCTCCTCCAGACCCTGGGCACCATCCGCACATGAAACGCTCACTTTACGCATGGTGGGCATAGCCACATGCATAAAGTGAGCGTTTCAATGCAATCCTATGGTGGAGGAATCGCCACGATTCCGCAGGATTAATGACCATGCTGGGGATTTTATCACTATGCGAATCCACAGCAGAAAAATGCACAGCATTAGCACGGCAACTGCGGAATCCCATAGGATTGCATGGGAATGCGTTTTGTTAGCATTTGTAAAGCGCTTCCGCAGCGGAAAAAAAGCAGCGGAAATGCTTAAAAAGCACCACGTGGGCACACAACATAAAGGTTCTGATTATATTCTCCTTGCCGAATGCATATATCCAGACTAGGTGTTGAGCTTTCTCTGTCACCTGGGGTAGTTGACCACAGTGGATTGTGCTGGAGCTAGAGCGAGAGACCTGCCAGAATACCTCTTTGAGAAGAGACTACACGAGCCGTGTGCACCAAATTGCAACTATCACTGGCTGAAATGGACAATGGCTGTTGTGTTTGACCGAACTGGGACCAGCTCAGCGGTGTATGAGGACCCAAGGACTATTTTATTTAGTTAGCGCCTGGACAAGGCTAGAGATTTTGTGTTTGTGGTTTTGTTTTGGAACTGGGCAACCATTGTTTGACCCATGAATCCAGTGCCTGTGTGAATGCTACCTGATACCTACCTGAGAGCGTGAATCAATACACAAGTTACCACCTTTTGGAGGAAAGATCTCTGTATATTATTAAAAAGAGCATTGCATAAAGGCTCTTTGCCATGCTATTACTTGTGTTTAAGTATACTGTGTTTTGCAATCTTCTAGGCTTTCTCATGCATAAATTTGACTTGCAACTATTTAGCATATGATTAGTTATGTTGATTCTTGTCATGTCACTGCATTGTTCCTTTTTTCCTAAAAAATCAAAATTTAAATTTTTATTATTTTGTTAGTATTTTGTAAATCCACCTTTGGCTTTCAACACTGCCTGAATCTTTCTGGGTATGCTCTCAATCAGATTCAAGCATGTGTTGGCCAGAATCTGATCCCAGGTCTATTGAATCGAGGCTCAGTGTATCTTCCTGAGAAAGGACACAGTCCTGCTATGATTATGACTGGACATTGTTGATACATCTCCGTTTGCTGGTGTCAAGGTTGTTGCAGAAGCAGATAAAAAAATTGCCCATTATTTAAAAAAAACCTGCTATCACTACATCAGCTGCCTTGTTCTAGCGCTGGCACAGCTTCATCAAACGGACATATTTCTTTACAAAATTTTGCATGATTAAATTTACAATGTCTACTATGTAGGGTGCATGTGCTACTTTACCAAAAATGCTTCGGGCATTGCCGCTCATTACAATGCCCAGTTGCTGTTGCCAGGAAGCTATCCAGATTGAGATTTGCTACTAGATGCACAGCAGCAATTCGTCCATTGTATGGCTTTTATCCCCTATGTTGTAAAGCTGTAATACCTTTCGGCAGTGCTTTACCTTGCATGGACAAAAAGAATGAGGGTGGTGTTTCTAATCAAAAGGTGTCCTGCTGCTGCTGGGGATGGTGTCATCATGTCTGTTGAGATGAAATCAGACAGTTTCTTATTTTCACACGTACTATTGATTTATGTAATAAAATTTAAAATGACGGTAACGCTTTAAGATTTGCGTATTATTACAGCACTTATATGTTTGTTTTTATATAAATATACTGTATATATGTATGGTTTTTATATAAATATATATATATTGTGACAGGGTCACTGGTGTCGTACATGAGGAGAGATATGTGTCACAAAGATTGCTGTCTTGTGTGATGTGAAAGCCATCAGTGTTTTCTCCAGTATGGTATGTGCTGAGAGCAATCCTATATGGTCATGGCTTTCATGGTGGATAGGCCAGAGATGGATGGGACACCTACCCACCATATCTCCACCTCCAGGGTGTGGCTGAAGCAAGCCTCTGGATTTCTAGCTCCTGCGAGAGCTTCCGTGTGTGTTGTCCCAGAGGATCTGGGCAGGACGATCCATGGACTATTTATTTTCTTTTGAGCCGGACAGGCCATTTTTCTTTTACCATTTTTTTTTTGGTTTATGTGGCAATAAACCATTGAAAGACTTTAACCACCCATGTGCCTGAGTCTACCTTGAGGAGCAACTGACCCTGTCAATCCCTCACAATCTAATATATAAAGCTCAATGTGGGTGTGTATGTAAGTATGTACTGTATGTATGTATGTTCGGGATTGTATTGGCATCTGCACCGTCTGGACCCCGAGAGCGTCATAGGCTATGTAGTGAGGCAAAATTTTAACCCCGTGCGTTCCAATTCACCAAACAATTTTGCCCCTATCTACATAATGGGGAAAAAGTGAAAGGAAAAGTGTTGGAGGCAAATTGACGGCTGCCAGATGTGAACAAGGGGGACTTAAAGAATGAGAGCGATGGCGCCAAACAGTATATACCATACAGTTGCTAAGGTGGGGCCCTGACATGGGATACTCACCACACACGGGGATATGAACACACACACAAAATGCGTCACACACTACCATGTGCTTCGACACATATACCACCCTCAGCACACATTTCACCACACATACACCAACCTCGCCACTTAAAAGTTGAAACAAAAGTCGCCACTCAAAACTCGCTACGCTCTACCAGAGCTGTTTAAAAGATGAGAAATGAGCTGTGATTGGTTGCTATCAGCAACAGTTTTCTTTGTAGACAGTTGTGGTAACTGAGGCCTATTATTCTTATCATTTCTATGGTGTTATCGTCCTTCTGTAAAGCTGGAAATAACACAATTTATTACCATGCCAACACAGACCACCCTCTGACACAGACTGCAGGGGGAGCCCAGTATCACACAGGATAGGATTAGATACACGGCTCAGCAGTCAGTATCACACAGGATAGGATTAGATACACAGCTCAGCAGTCAGTATCACACAGGAGCGGATTAGACACATGGCTCAGCAGGCAGTATCACACAGGATAGGATTAGATACACAGCTCAGCAGTCAGTATAAATTTTATTTCTATAGCGCTGACATATTCCGCAGCACTTTACATTTCAGAGGGGAATTGTACAGACAATAGACATTACAGCATAACAATAACCACATAGATTATAACAAATACCAAGAGGAATGAGGGCCCTGCTTGCAAGCTTACAATCTATGAGGAAAGAGGTAGACACGAAAGGTGGGTGGTAACAATTGCCCTGATTGTTTGGACCAGCCATAATGTTAAGTGTGTAACAGTACAGACACAGAGGGCTAATGGATGCATAAAGCATGTGGAAACATGATGCAGGGAACCTGGTTATGGTAAAAACTTTTGACTGTGCCACCCAGGGATAAATTAGGTTAATGTGTTGAGGCGGTAGGCCAGTTTGAATAAATATATTTTCAGGGCACGCTTAAAATTGTGGGGATTGGGGACTAATCGTATTGACCTGGGAGGTGCATTCCAAAGAATTGGCGCAGCACGAGTAAAGTCTTGAAAACTGGAGTGGGAGGTTCTGATTATTGAGGATGCTAACCTCAGGTCATCAGCAGAACGGAGGGCGCGGGTAGGGTGGTATACTGAAACAAGGGAGGAGATGTAGGGTGGTACTGAGCCATGGACTGCTTTGTGGGTGAGGGTAATAAGTTTGTACTGGATTCTGGATTTGATGGGTAGCCAGTGTAATGACTGGCACAAGGTAGAGGCATCGGTGCAACGATTGGTGAGGAATATGATCCTGGCTGCAGCATTCAAGACAGATTGGAGAGGGGAGAATTTGATAAGAGGGAGACCGATTAGAAGAGAGTTACAATAGTTGAGATGAGAATGAATAAGAGAAACAGTAAGAGTCAAAAGTAAGAAAAGGTCGAATTCTAGAAATGTGTTTGAGGTGCAGAGGACAAGAGCGAGCCAGTGATCAGATGTGGGGGACAAAGGAAAGCACGGAGTCAAGTATGACCCCAAGACAGTATCACACAGGATAGGAATAGATACACAGCTCAGCAGTCAGTAACACACATGATAGGATTAGATGCGCAGCTCAGCACACAGTATCACACAGAATAGGATTAGATACACGGCTCAGCAGACAGGATCACATAGAATAAGATTAGATACACGGCTCAGCAGTCAGTATCACACAGGATAGGATTAGATGCACGGTTTTTATGTGCAATATAATCATTATAATTTGTTATAACTAACCACAGTTGGTTACTATGCCCAGGCAACGCCCGGCTCTTCAGCTAGTATATATATATGTTAATTTGTTGATATTTTATGTATGTCAAGTGTTGCCCTCACTTCATCATGCCTAGAAAGAAGTCAAATCAATTTCAAAATGCTTTGTTTTTAATGAATGTCATTTTTTTCATTGCATCATGGTCTTCATGTGACAGTGTCCACCACACCACATTTTCTCTATTGCATATATGTGTGTCACTTACAGCTTATCATCAAGAAGCTCACTTTCTCAAACAGACTAGCCTTGGTTTAATTATTTTCATCAGTAGGAAAAATAGGAGTGAGGGGATTTAATCTGCCTTCCTGATTTGTAGTGCTTCAAGAATTAAAAAAAAGGGGTAATTAAATCCACAGAAGGCTGGAAAAGGTGCCATACTGGAGTATATTACAGATCAGTCATAGACTCTGCAGCTCCTGCGCCTCTCCTATCTACTCCATTTCTTGAATCTATGTATTATATAAAAACTGAGACTACCACTTCCATTTTCTATGTTCTTCAGTGCTGCAGTAGTTCACTACACTCTTTTTACAGTAGTCCTCCACAGTTTTAAGCCTTTTTATTCCTATCTTTAATGATGAACTGTGCACTCTGATCTAAAATGTTAAATCTTCAAAGGGCTGCTGCTTTCTCTGCCTCATCTTTTATAGTGGCATTGCTAATTGGCTGCAGTAGAACAATTGATGTTATAGCCACAAGGCACTATGGGGGAAGCCCACATGGCTGCAGCAGATATTATGTTAACCCACTGCCCTGCTGATGCAATCTTCTTCAATGTATGAAATGGTGCTGAGCATTTTCTTGGCAATTTGCATGACTCCAAAATCAAATTGTTTGAGTTTGCCAGGGCTGGAGAAATTTATGACATTTGTCGTGAAAATGGATTTGTTTATCTCCAATAAACACTCCAGGTGGTAAAAGCAGCCTGAAAAAGAAAGTGACGCGAAATCAGTCATCATTATAACTAACAATAAAAATAATTATATTTATATAGTGCCAACATATTCCGTAGCACTTTATATTTTAGGTATAAGGCTTATATATGTTCTTTGCTTCGTCGTTTCTAGGGTATGTGGTGTGAAACAACAGATGGAACTGATGGAGGAACTGATCCTATTGTTTGCAGTGAGATTGTTCCCACTTGTCCTGCTCATCTGTTTTTGCTCTGGACAGGTGTAGGCAGTAAACTAGTGTCCTGATCAGAAAGTTTCATATAGTGTTGGGTTTTCGAACTACACCAGCACTCAGGGATAAATAGTAAAAAAGCATCTGATGCATGTTTGCAACAGTTTTGCCATCATTTCTGATCCATTGACATGCATCTAGTTAAAAATCTGAACCTGATGCAAAGGATGTATGTGAACCAAGCAAAAGAAATAAGTAGTACTGACAGGTTTGTGAAATTCTACACCCTACTGATTAATGAATGCATGGAAAGCAATTAGCCACACTTGATAGAATTATTAAAGTATGGAAAGTGTGATTGTGGAAACGACTTAAGAACAGCATAACGAATATCATTACTGTAAAGTTGTGTACTGTGCCTGAAGGCAAATTGCATTGCAAATGAGCCTGCAAGGGAGAGGTCTTGAAAAGTATATGAAAAAATGCTCACATTTGCATCATGGCTTATAATGGAAGCCACAATGCTTTCCTGGATATGGCACGTAATGGGCACCAACCGCACCCGACGAACCCCACTGATTTATCATGGGGATCTGTTGAGTTCAGCTAAGGTGAGGTGTCACTTGTATTGGAAAAAGTAGCATTGAACACAGCCTCCAAAGAAGAGGTGAATAGACTTTTAAAGAGAGCTTTCCTTTACTTTTTTTTTTACTGAACAAAGAGAAGGGATCATTATAAAATAAAAAATAAGGGTTTCTAAACATGCTGCTCTAACTAACACTATAGCTCCAGTTGCTTTGATGATGTCCCATCAATTCTGTCATTTAACCAGTGAGGCCACTGATTGTTTTCACAGGGTGAAATGACTAATGAACAGAATATCATCACTTCTAGCAAAAAACTGACTGGCACTTCCAAATCAGAAAACTGGTGTGTACAGGTGCGAACTAAGAGTAGCCTTTTGACTGGGCACTCCATCCTACAGACTGTGGTGGTTTTAATTCCAGCAGGATCCTACCTACCCTAATATTCAGGATCCATCCTAAGAGAGGTATTCACACTAGACAGAAGAAAGTTCCAGCTCACCCGTGATTGCATTGCACTATGTTCGGAAGCACGGACCTGCTGTGTCCAAGTGTAAAACATCCAACGAAAAGAGAAATTTCCAGATCAACTGATTCTGTGAAGATCAAGTTTTATTCACGCGTAGATATCAGTTTCTGTCATTTATTGCACTGAAGATTTTATCCTCGGAATCAGTTGAGCCGGACATTTCTCTTTTCGTTAGATTCACACTAGACACCTAGGTTCCCACAAAATCTGAGACTGCCTTGTCGGCTACTTGGCATGCATGAATTGGCCGAATTATGTGCTAAGCATCTCAATTTTTTTTAATTATCTAGAGCAATAATGATATTCATATTTCACATATTACATATCACTTCTAGTCTCAGCATGGGCCACCAGAGAGGCAATGTTGGAGCACTGGTGGATTGGAGTATGAAAGGGTTACTCACAAAATCACAATCCTGTCTTATAATAATGTGTAAGGGGTGAAGCACCGAAGGAGCCGAGGGGGGAGTTGCCTTCCTAGCTCCGTGCCCGGAACCATCGAGCTTGGCGTTAGGTTCCCCAGGGGATGCTTTAGGGACTGCACTAGAACCAGGAACAGGAAGAGGGCAAGACTGGGAGTGGGAGAATTGCGCGCGCTTACAGCAGAGCCACGCAGGGACGGGAGCAGAGAGGACGCTGACACAGGAGGGGAGAGGAGACGGGTGCAGCGACTGAACACTGAGGGACCGCAGACACAGGCGGTGAGCACTGAGCACGAGACTGTACGAGAAGCCTGTCACTGCACCGCTTGGAGCGCTGGTCGCTCCCCTCCTTGTAGAGACTTTGTCACACCGACAGACCGCGTACCTTGACAAGACGCTCCCCTGCAGTGAGACCCTGCCTTACCCTGAGACACTTCCCTGTGACCAAGGGACGTACCGTAACGTGACACTGACCTGCTAAGAAAGACTGTCCCAGGCAGAGCCCCTGACCCTAGTGGGAGAACGCCGCTGCCGCAGCAGAGGGAAAGTCCTTGAGTACAGGGGGATACCGCCATGCGCATATCCCTTGGGCTCCCACGTTAACCCCCCCATACGCCAGTTGGACTATACCTAGGACCCCAGAGACAGAGGACATCAAGCTTGTGCCTCGGTGCCTACGTGATCTCTGCAATCAAGATCTCGGGAACTGATAAGTTTCTTCCCCATAAGAGAATAACTTTTTGTTGTTTGGCACCTCTGATATTTCTCCAGTCTCTGATATCACCTTTTACAGCATTTTCTCTGTTATACTGTATGTTTACCAGTATTACTCCCAGTAAATAAACCTCCCCTTTTACTGTTGGTCTGCCTGCTCCGTGGTGACATATATCCCTCCTGCACGTTATTACACATGTACATTTAGATTTATTAATTTGTGTCTATAGAACTTACATTTTCTCCATTTTGTAAACATCAGTCTCCAAACGATGGCCCGCCAAGCTCTATATTCCCTTCAGTTTCTATTACGTCTGTTCTGCTGTACTTCCTCTGCTCCTAGTCAACCATGCACATCCAGGGACAAAGCATTTCAATGCAAAACGCACGTCGGACGTGGTGGGTCCCTGGATACCAAATCTCTCACTGTGACAACTCTATGGTCATGTTTTTCATGCAGATATACCTATATGTCTAATACATGGCTATGTTGTATCTATACAATAATAATTTCTAAAGGTACAGTATATATGGGAGTGGCATACTTGATTAACCTCCCAGACATCTCACTTGCTGCCCTAATTGTTAACAGCATTTTATTATATATGAAATATTTCTCTTATACAGCTTACTACTTTGCCAACCCAATTTATATAGCAAAGTATATGAATTTGGATATACATACACGTGTATCTATAGTTTAATATGTTTTTGTCATTTTCTAATGACAATGCAGTAATTTATTGTTGTTATACACATGATACCTATGCAATAATATTTTTTATACATTTTTATAGGTATGTATTTCTGCCCAGGTGTACCTACCATTTGCCTTATCTGTAGTATTTCCTTTATGCATATATTTTTCCATTTATAATTTGGTTTTATTAATGATTGTCAAAATAAAGTATTTTGTATTTTATCTGGCCTCTACATAAAGTGTTTCTTCTTGTTATCTGTATATAATGTATACTTTATGGCCTAACTAATAGGATTTGAATCTTTAGGTGTTTCTTTAGCATATACAGTATATTAACAATAAGCCTGCATTTACTGTGCATTGTTAAAAATAATGCGGCTGTGTGTGGGAATAACGCTTTAAAGGAAATCTGGGAGCAGTTTTTTGCTATGTAATCTGAGGAGAACAGGAGATAGAGGCTGAAACACAGAATTCAGGGATGTGTCACTTGTCAAAGTGCTTGCTGTTGTTTACTAACTGTGAAGGGTTTCTCACTAAGGGATTATCACTGCTGGACTACACTAGTCCGGTAACGCCTCCTCCTGTGATAGGCAGCTCACTGTCTATAGACATTGAATACACATGTCAATTAATAACAAATTTATAATAATACATTTTATTTCTATAGCGCCGACATATTCCGCAGAACTTTACATTTCGGAGGGGATTTGTACAGACAATAGACATTACAGCATAACAATAATCACATAGATTATAACAAATACCAAGAGGAATGAGGGCCCTGCTCGCAAGCTTACAATCTATGAGGAAAAAAAAAGGGAGACACGAAAGGTGGGTGGTAACAGTTGCCCTGATGGTATGGACCAGCCATAATGTTAAGTGTGTATCAGTACAGACACAGAGGGCTAATGGATGCATAAAGCATGTGGGAACATGATGCGGGGAACCTGGTTATGGTAAAACTTTTGGCTGTGCCACACAGGGATAGATTAGGTTAATATGTTGAGGCGATAGGTTAGTCTGAATAAATGCGTTTTCAGGGCACGCTTAAAATTGTGGAGTTTGGGGACTAATCGTATTGACCTGGGAAGTGCATTCCAAAGAATTGGCGCAGCACGTGTAAAGTCTTGGAGACGGGAGTGGGAAGTTCTGATTATTGAGGATGCTAACCTCAGGTCATCAGCAGAACGGAGGGCGCGGGTAGGGTGGTATACTGAAACAAGGGAGGAGATGTAGGGTGGTGCTGAGCCATGGAGGGCTTTGTGGGTGAGGGTAATAAGTTCATACTGAATTCTGGAGTGGATGGGTAGCCAGTGTAATGACTGGCACAAGGTAGAGGCATCGGTGTAACGATTGGTGAGGAATGAATAAGAGAAACAGTAAGACTCAAAAGTAAGAAAAGGTCGAATTCTAGAAATGTTTTTGAGGTGCAGATGACAAGAGCGAGCCAGTGATCGAATGTGGGGGGCAAAGGAAAGCTCGGAATCAAGTCAATTACCACACTTGTCACAGTAATCACATTGTGCATACCACTTCCATCTATATCATAACATCTAGACATGGTCCAAGAAAAAAATATAATAGTATATATATATATATATATATATAGTAGGTGATGAAGGGCATATACTTCATAAAATAAAAGAAAAACAATTTATTAGTGATAAATACATATAAAATATACAATTAAAAATAAGCAGGTGAACCTACAGATAACATAGCTATGTGGAAAAATGTACATACATTCATATAGATGGCTAAACTTATGTGAAAAATTAGCTCTCCATTCAGCATTGGGCTAAAGTGCAAGTGCTAGTATAATAGTATAAAAGCCTCACATGCCTTACATAGGCTGCAAGGGTAAAAAACAAAGTTTGCAGTGGTCTGTTTTTTTCTACTAGTTATTGGAGAGTAGTGACTGTGAGCCAAATAGTCTTTCAGATTTCTTGATCTCTTAGCTACAATCGAGGGGGTACATGGTAGAATGTTCTTTAGTATGGGATCTGTCAATAGGATATTCCAAGGTGTTTTGACAATAGAATTAACTTCCTGCCATTGTTTTGTATTGGTGGTAAATTAATCAGTCATACCTGGCTTATTTTGATGGAATCCAATTTTTTGTCATATAATAATTCCTCTCTGGTTGTTTTCAATGCCCTTTTGTGACCAAATTTTATTTGTCTATTGCTATAACCACATTCAATGATCCGACGACCCAGATCATCTTTAGCTTGATTGGTGAAAGTGTTTTCATCCTTGCAGATTTTCCTTACCCTTAAAAATTGCCGCACCAAGATTCCTTTTTTCATTCATGGTAGAAGTGATGATGTGACATGCAGCAGGGTATTTTTACATGTTGATTTTCTAAAGATATCAGTGACAATGAGGCCGTTAGGAAGGGCTGAGATATGCAGGTCCAAGAAGTCTAGCTCTCTTCCGTATTTATATGCAAGTTTTATGTTCACATCATTATTGTTCAAATCTTCCATTAAATGCTCTATTTGATTGATGGAAGTAGCATGGTGAAACAGCGTCTTCGTGATTTCAGCTAATTGGCATGTGGACTTCCCTATACAATATTAGTTATGTAAGCAAATCATGCATGTATACTATGAATGCTTCTTCTGAATTCAGACGTTGGTAATCTCATGTTGGTGCTCTCTAAATCAGGCTTATTCTGTGGCTATTCTAATATGTAATTCACAATTATGCATAATGCATAATAATAAATGCATAATAATAATTATGTTAGCTCTTGCACTTTAGCCCAAACCAGAATGGAGAACTCATTTTTCACATACAGTATGTATGTACATTTTTCCACATACCATATTAGCTGTAGGTGCACTTGCTTATTTTTAATTGTATATTTTACATTAATTTATCGCTAATAATTATGTTTAATTTAGTGAAGCACATGTCGTTTCATAATCTGAGATTATAATATTTTTCTTGGGCCGTGTCTAGATCCTGTGTCTATATATATATATATATATATATATATATATATATGAATATTTGTAGACTTCCATATCAATATGACCAACTTCCTGGCAAGAAAAGAAGGAGGGAAACGAAAAGTTTGTAGGAATTCTGGATTCAATCACCCCAAGACAACTAGGAGACATACTTGTGAGGAGACGACCATAAAGAATGCAAAATGGGTATGCATGGGCAGCACGGTGGCTCAGTGGTTAGCAGTGCACTGCAGCCTTGCAGTGCTGGGGTCCTGGGTTCATATCCCACCAAGGACAACATCTGCAAGGATGTTCATCCCATGTTTGCGTTGGTTTCCTCCGGCTACTCTGGTTTCCTCCCACACTCCAATGACATACTGATGGGGAATTTAGATTATGAGCCTCATTGGGGACAGCGATGACAATGTATATAAAGCGCTGTGGAATAAGATAGCGCTATATAAGGAAAGCATAATAATAACTATCTCCAACCAAAATGGTGAGTTTTTGGGACAAGACTAGATGGAATGGATAAAAGTCCCTAGAGCTATTCTGCGTCAAAAGCAAAAAGGAGTCCTCCACTTCTTCCAAATCAGCATCCTCCAGCTCCAGTATGTCCCCTGTAATAAACTGCAGGTACTAAGGATGTCGCCGAGACAGACCAAGAGTTAAAGGTTTATTTACAAGGATTTTCTCTCCACGCAGGGAGGAGCAGTAGGGGGTTAAAGGTGACAGTATAAAACAGAACAACAGCAGAATGGAGCTCCAGAAAGCAATGAAACAGTTATGCAGGCGTTGAAATGGTTAAACTCAGAAAAATAGAACTTATCAGTGCGGGGAAAGCTTGATTAAAGGGGTCTACTTCTCCCACGTTGGCACCGACAACAGCGGCGCTTGCAGTCTCTAGAGTCTCTTTTCTAAATGAAGCTGGGACTTCAGGTGTTAAAGCCAGGAGAAGGGAGACACTGCAAACCTGAGTCTCCCCTGCTCTGAGTCTCTATATGATACCCCGACTGTCTCTCCACAGGAACGATCTTGCGCACACTAGGAAGTCTCTTTGCCACACTTAGGGGCCCAGCTGGTCACCGCCATCTCCGGGACTACACTCTCAGGTCACTGTCTCTGAACTGTCAGGGGGAAGTCTCCTCTAGTCACGGAGGCTACTGGGTCCACGTACTCACATACGGCACTCTCTACACCTCGTCCTTCGGTCTCTGTCTCTGGAAGAGGGGTTCTCTTTCTCTGGGAGCGCGGTGCTGCAGCCTGGCCTCTGTTCTGCGTGCTCTGCTCTGTTTCTGCACAGTCGACACCCTCCCTATCTCTCTTCGGCGTCCGATGTCGTGACACTGTCTTGCTCTGAGTGGGGCTCTCCTTCTCCCACCGTACCATTCCCTCCAGGGGCAATGTTCCCTCCAATGAGCAGGACCTTTGGAAGGGTGAGCAGTTCTTTGCCATCGCTTTTCTCGGGTAGCGCAATTCCTGGACAG
This sequence comes from Dendrobates tinctorius, assembly GCF_039654945.1. Lineage (NCBI taxonomy): Eukaryota > Metazoa > Chordata > Amphibia > Anura > Dendrobatidae > Dendrobates > Dendrobates tinctorius. The sequence goes on from NW_027361690.1 coordinate 80,092,406, forward strand.
GTGTCCCACTCCTCCGCATGCCCAGCACCCACGTCTGCATCTGTCTGGTTGGTGATTTGGTCTGCATCGTCAATCTCGGCGGGAAGCATCTCTCATCTGCGGTTGCTCTTCACTGCAGAATATGGGGTTACACTCTGGAGCCACCACTGAAGCTTTCTTCATGCTCCGCACCTCTCCTCTAACTCCCTCCACCTGCTTCCGCGCGTTACCTCGGGGTATGCAGCTGGTCTCCAAGACAGCAGTAAGGGCTTCCCACAGACTCTTGACTTTTTCCCAAATTCTTCTCACCTCCAGCCGTGAATCACGGGTCCATGACGGTTCTTCTTCATTTGGGCTGGGTACTCCGCAGTTGTAGCATGTTGGCGGTCCTCTTCAAAAGGTGGCACTGGTCTCACGTTGGAGGGTGGTTTCTCTCTCTCGCACCGGTGGGCTGGTCTGTACAGCAGGGGTTCACTTGGATTCAGCCATTTCTTTGTGGATCTGCTTAATCTCCTTCAAGTCTTTCACCCATTGGGGGGCAGGGGTTGTGATGGCAGCTACCTCCTACTCTGTACCTTCCCCACTGGCACTATCACTCCCTGCTCCTGCTCGCGTGCGCCTCACTCCCAACTTCAGAGAAAGTCGTGCCTGGCTTCACCCGCATACACTCTCACAGGGCCTGCTTCATCATCACGTCTCTCAAGCCTGTCAACAGCTGGTCTCGTAGCACAACGTCAATCGGCCCTACACCTACGCCATCCTTTCGTACGATGGCAGTATGGAGTTCCTGCAGGGCATTCATAAACTGCGTCATGGTCTCCCCTTTTCTTTGAACCCGGTGAAACAGTCGCATGCGCAGCTCCCCTACGTCAGTGGGGTCCCCATGCGTCTCCTCAAATATCAGTAGAACTTTGTCCAGGGTATCTCTCGCCTGGGGGGTCTAAGCATAACAGAGTCTCGTGCCTCCCCCTCTAGGGCCATCACAGCTATTTCTGCAGGGAGGAGCAGTAGGGAGTTACAGGTGACAGTATATAGCAGAAGAACAGCAAAATGGAGCTGTAGAAAGCAATAAAATAGTTATACTGGTGTTGAAACTGTTAAACTCAGAAAAATAGAACTTTTCAGTCTGGGGAAAGCTTGATTGAAGGGGCCTATTTCTCCCACGCTGGCACCGACAACAGCGGCGCTTGCAGTCTCTAGAGTCCCTTTTCTAAATGAAGCTGGGACCTCAGGGGTTAAAGCCAGGAGCAGGGAGATGCTGCAAACCTGAGTTTTCCCTGCTCTGAGTCTCTCTATGAAACTCCTACTGTCTCTCCACAGGAACGATCTTGTGCACACTAGGAAGTCTCTCTGCCACACTTAGGGGCCCCAGCTGGTCACTGCGGTCTCCGGGACTGTGCTCTCGGGTCACTGTCTCTGCACTGTCAGGGGGGAAGTCTCCTCTAGTCACGGAGGCCACCGGTCCCCGTACTCACATACGGCGCTCTCTACACCTCGTCCTTCGGTCTCTGTCTCTGAACGGGGGTTCTCTTTCTCTGTAAGCGCGGTGATGCAGCCTGGCCTCTGCCCTGTGTGCTCTACTCTGTCTCTGGCATGCTCTGCTCTGTGTCTGGCACGCTCTGCTTTCACGCCCTTTCCCTGCACAGCTTCCTGTCCAGCACCCACCCTTTCACAGTTGGGGTGTGGTACCGGCAGTGCCTGTAGTTGCGGAGCAGACGTGCTGGGCATACGTAGACACTCAGCGAGTATACTCACAGTCCATGGGTTCAGCTGTTATGGGGCAGTTGGCAGCCACATGTCTGGGCCCTTGGCACCGCCAACATCTAATTGCTGTGGCATGACTGGACTTTGGGACCGATTTAGGGGACATGGGTCTGTTGTCACTCTCCTGCGGGATACCTCCTCAATACGGGCTCTGTCCGGACTGGCCCCAGTGGAGGGTTGTGGACTATTACTGTCTGTACTGTTACACACTTAACATTATGGTTGGTCCATGCAATCAGGGCAATTGTTACCACCCACTTTTCGTGTCTACTTTTTTCCTCATAGATTGTAATCTTGCGAGCAGGGCCCTCATTCTTCTTGGTATCTGTTATGATCTTTGTGATTATTGTTATGCTGTAATGTCTATCGTCTGTACAAGTCCCCTCTGAAATGTAAAGTGCTGTGGAATATGTCGGCGCTATAGAAATAAAATTTATTATTATTATTATTATTATTTTTCCAGACTCCTGGGCTGGTGGGGCCTTACGTGACAGCCAAAGGGGAGCAGTGTCACGTATAAAGTCCTGATTGGCTGTATACCGCTCAATTAGTCCAACCATCTGGTCCAGAGTGCCCAGGTCCCCTTGTCCCATCCAACACTCTATGGCTGCTGGCAAAGCCCTCACTAGACAATCAACCACCACCCTCTCCACCATCTGGAAAGGAGTTACGGTCTCAGGCTGGAGCCATTTTTTTACCAGCTGAAGTAAGTCATAGACCTGAGACCTGGCGGGACGAGACTCCACTAAAGACCTTTGGAATAACCATCGTGCATGTACATAGGTGTTCACCCCCAGTCGGGCAAGGATCTCACCTTTTAATTTCCCATAGTTCAGGGCATCGTCCCGACTGATGTCCAGGTAGGCTTTCTGGGTATCTCCCGTCAGGAAGGGGCAAACTGGGAACACGTCAAGCTCTCTTTCTCTGCATTGCGCTCAAAATCAGTGAGGAAGACCTCCATGTCGTCCTCAGGACCCATCTTCCTCAGTGCTGACTGGACTTTGTACCGTGCCTAAGAAAGGACCATGGTCGCTGGGTAGGACATCTCACACAGGGCTGCAATCTGTTTCATAATCAAATTGTTGGCTTGCGTCTGCTGCTGTAGCTGCTGCTGAAACTTCTGCAACTTCTGCTGTTGCACTTGAGAGCCAATTGTCTTAAAGGGGTTGTCCGGGCTTTTCACATAATCTCAGTGCATATCTGGGCTGCAGAATACTGACAATAAGTAATTTACCTTCTGTGGCCAGTTTTCAGTGTTTGCTAGATATCAGCTCTTGCTTGTAAGAAAAACGCCCAGGGGGGTGTGTTCTGGCATTGAAATGAGAACTGGTCATTTCCTCCTCACTAGTTTCACTTTCCATAAATCACTGTTCAGCGTGTGTCTGGGGGAGGAGCAGCTGTGTGGTATTGCTTTTTGCACTGAGGCTGCTAAAGGGGGAGGATTTGTTACTGTGTGAGGAGGGATAGGCTTGTTCATGTGGTCGGGGAGGGCCTGTTGCTATGGAGGGTGGGGTTGTTGCTATAGAGGGCAGGTTTTTAGTAGAGTAGGAGGAAACGACCAGTTCTCATTTCAAACAAAAGGGGAATGTAGTTACTTTTAGAGATAACAGCTGCATCATCTCAAAGAAGGGTCATACTCTTGCAGAAGGAAAAATCCAAGATGAACTTTATTAGCTACAATGCAAAGAAAGAGGGTACAGTGCTAGACAAGATCTACATAAGAACTATATCCATGTATGGCACAGACATCTTGGGCACAGAGACCCAGAAGCAGTATGAAAGAAAGCACAACTTGCAAATGGTATTGAAATCAACCCATGTAGTCAAATGATGAAGTGCACTAGCTGTCTTAAAGGGAAAATGTCCAGAAAATCCTTTCCTAAAATAAGCACCACTAGATCTGCACAGCTTCTGGCTCTAATACATACTTATGTATGTGGTTCAATGAGTGTTCAGTTCAAACTCCTAGCAAGAAGAGATATTTTCTCACATTTATGGATGACTACTCCAGATATACAGTCGCCTACCTGCTTCACGGTAAAGGCCCTGTTACACATAACGATGTTCCAGCGATCCCACCAGCGATCCGACATGGATGGGATCACTGGGACATCGTTAGGCTGATCGCTGGGGAGGTGTCACATAGACAGCCCCTCCAGCGATCAGGACCAGCGAGCAAGCTGGTTTCTAATGTAAACAGCGGGTATCCAAGAGCCGCGGCTCCTGGATACCCGATGTTTACATTAGAAACCAGCGTCCAGCGTCGCTGACCGCTGGTCTCTCGCTGCCACACGCAGCGATGCGTGCTGGCCAGTGAGAGACCAGCGATCAAAAAATGGCCCAGGACGATCGAGCACGATCAGCGATACCCGGAAGAGATACCCATCACACAGCGATCTCGCTGGCGAGATCGGCTTGGCGTCACAAAATCAGCGATCTAGCTAGATCGCTGTGTGTGACGGGGCCTTTAGGATGAAGTTCCACAGAAACTTGAAGAATATTTTGCTGTAGTGTTTAGCAAATTTGGAAGAATGCCAACAGCCCTGCGTGCAGATAATGGAACTGAATATATAAGTGGTAAGGTGTAAACCATTTTGAAAAAGGATGGAATCGTGTTCCAGACTACCATTCCATACAACCCAAAACAAAATGGTATTTCAGAGAGAAAGAACTGTACTCTCTGTGAAAGTGGAAAAAGTATGTTGTTTGTTGCAAATCTACCTAAAACGTATTGGGGAGAAGCCATCATGATGACAGCTTGTTATCTTCAAATCAGAGTGCCAGGTAAAGCCACAAATAAAACTCCATATGAGCTATGGAACTGCGAGAAGCCTAACCTGAAGCACCTCAGGATATTTGGAAGCAAAACGTTTGTGTATGTTCCCAAAGAAAAATGTTCCAAGGGGGAATCACAAGTGGGCTATAGCAAAACTCAACAGAGTAACAATCAGCAGAGATGTAGTGATTGTTGAAAACTCTGTATCGCTCAAATTCCATGAAGTTACACCAGTAATTCAACCTAAAATCAAGAACAAGAATCTCAATCACCAAACCCAGATGCCGAAAAGGAAAACACTGAAGTGTGTATAAGCTCTGAAGGCACCAAGGAAGATACAGAAGAACAAAGTCAACCTCCAGTCAGGAGATCAGAAAGGCCAAAGAAAGGTATCCCAGCTAGACGTCTTTCTTATATGGTCAGACACTTGCTGAACCAGAGCCACTATCATGGCAAGAGATGCAAAAACTGCCTGACCACGAGAAGCAGAAGTGGATAAATGCTGCTAATGAAGAGATGGAGTCCCTTCACCAACTCCAGACATGGGAGCTTACTGAGCTACCACATTGAAAAGGAAATTGCAAAACTAGGTGAAATTTTCAACCAGCACTTTGATACTAAGGACCTTGGAAATGTGACATATTATTTGGGAATCCAAATCCAGAGAGAGGAAGATGAGAGTTTTCTTCTCAACCAAAGTTCTAAAATTTCCACAGTCCTAAACCAGTTTGGAATGTTAGAAGCCAAAGGTGCGTCAACACCAATGTATCCATCCTACTTAAAGTTGGAAGGAGAAGAAGATCTGCTACTCAGCAATGAGAGTTACAGACAAGCAGTGGGGGCGCTTCTGTACGTAGCAACTACAACTCGTCCGGATATCACAGCCACAGTTGGAATTCTCTGCTGACGTGGAAGCATGTCACGCCAAAGAGACTGGAATGCAATTAAGAAAATTCTTCAATATCTTAAAGAAACTCAAAGGCTAAATCTTAAGATATTTGCATCAGAAGATCTCACTCTCAGAGGTTATGTGGATGCAGATTGGGCTAGAGCTTCAAGTGATCGGAAATCAACAAGTGGTTCCTTGTTCAAATTAGGGGAAAATTAAATTTCTTGGTCCAGCAGAAAATAAGTGTCATTTGCATTATCTTCTACAGAAGCAGGATATATGTCTGCTGCTTATGCAAGTCAAGAAGTAATTTGGTTGAATCAACTTTTGGAAGATTTTGGCAAGCCATTAGCTCAACCAACAGTTATCTATGAGGACAACCAAGGATGCATTAAACTTGCCAGCAGTGAGAAGATAAATGCAAGGACTAAGCAAATTGATGTAAAAAAAAATCACCATTTACGTGACTTAGTGGAACATGGTGAACATGAGTTTGTTTATTACGAGTCTAACAAGATGATAGCTGGTGGTATGACAAAGCCATTATCACAAGCCAAGTTTGTGGACATCAGAACCGCAATGGGACTAACAGGATAAGTAGTTGTTGAGTGGGGTGTTGGAATATGCTTGGTGCAACAACTCCATTCCTGTCTATGAGTGTTTAGTTGCTAGATTTGCATGCTGTTTATAAAGTTAGAACAAAAAAAACTCCCAGAGGCTCACACAGGGAGAGCATGTGACTGTATTTCCTGTTTTTCCTGTGTCTGTGTATGAGAGAAGCAGCCTGCTGTAGATGCTGCACAGATAGAGACACACAAATGATTTATTCTTGATCTATTAAGCTAAATATTGTTCCTGATTGTTCATGAATAAAGAAGCTCTGTTGTCACACGCTTGGAGAGTATCCTGAATAGTTCGCTGCCAACATAAAGCCTATGCACTAAGTGCAAGGGCTGCCAAAAATTAGAAGAAGGGACTGTAGTACACCCTGGAAAAAATGTAGAGGAGGGCCTCAGAAAACATTATTCCCATTTTTAAGGACTGCATCTCCTAAATTGGCAAAGCTTATGCACTAAGTGCAAGGGCTGAAAAACATGTAACCCTGTGGGGTATGCATATATATAAATATATATAAGCAGGGTCGGACTGGGGTGTCTGCGGCCCACAGGGGGAATCGACTCTAGGGGCCCACCTGACTGCTATATGCAAATACCCGTTAGCAGTTATCCGTGTTATAGTGGAGCATCGACTGTAAAGCACCCCATAACTGGGATGTACAATTATGGTAATTTGCATTAAAGAGTTCTTTGATGAAAACAAGTTATCACCGATCGATAGGTTAGGTAGGTGATAACTTATTGATTGATGAAATCCAACCATTAGAAACCACACCGATCGTAAGAATCGCGAACTTTTATCCTTGACACGGCACTTTTACCCCCATTTTAAAATGGAGTGGAAGATAAGATGTCTCACCGCAGCTTCATTCATCCTCTTTTGGAGCTCCCAGAAATAGCCAAGTGCAGCCCCTTAGGGATTGAATAGATCAGTGGTTAAGTCGTACATACTAATGGGGATAAAAGTTGCACATTCTGCAGATCGGTGAAAGGTCCCAGCAGTCAAACCCCCATCTATCAATAACTTATCACTTTATCCTATGGCCACATTCACATGTTCAGTGTTTGGTCAGTATTTATTGCCCACTACTGGTTTTAGCTTACAAATACTGAGGCAAAATACTGACCAAATACTGAATGTGTGAACATAACCTTAGTATAGGTGATTACTTGTTTTCACCCTAGAACACCTGTAAGTGCATATTTGCTACTGTGTAATAGTCACAGGACAGGGAGGGGTTAAAAGTCCAAGTATTTAATCTCTATTGGAAATCGAGAATCTTCCCTTTATTGATATCAGAGAGAACAAGTGACCTCCATGCAAAGCACAATCCACTATACCAAGACAATAATACCACATACAAGGAACAAATACCACCACACCATGACCAGACCACATATTATCACCACACAGTGACCAAATAATGCCACATAGAGAGGATTAATACGTCACACCATGGCCACACCACATATTACCACTATTACTACCACATAATGACCAAATAATACCTCATACGAGGAGTAAATATAGTCACACCATGACCAGATCACAGATTACCATCACATAGTGACAGAATAATACCAGAATAATAACACATACAGGAGATAAATACCACCACACCATTACCAAACCACACATTACCATCACATAGATGGCCAAATAATATCACGTACAAGAGACAAATGCCACCACACCATGACCAGATCACATATTACCACCACACAGTGACTGAATACTACAATACTTAATAAGAAGCACAATACTAATAACACTAATATTATCACTGGTGACATTATACACAGGAGCTCTGTATATAGTTTGTGTACAGGTAATGCAGTGATCACCAGTGAAATTTTACACAGGAACTCTGTACATAGTATACAGTATATAGTGTCAGTGTACAGGTAATACAGGGATTACCAGTAACTTTATACACAGGAGCTTTGTATCTAGTGTCAGTGTACAGGTAATACAGTGATCACCAGTGACATTATACACAGGAGCTTTGTATATAGTGTCAGCGTACAGGTAAGTGTACAGGTAATATAGTGCTTACCAGTCATATTACAGTATAAACGGAGCTCATGTGTATATAATGTACAGGTAATACAGTGACCACATGTGACATTATACATAGATGCTCTGTACATAGTATACTATTATTATTACTTTACTTTGTATTATTTGTAACAAACATCCTGTAATGGGAGCCTCTTATGGCGTTAGTGGGTGAGCACCTCATTCTTCACTAGAAACCCTAATGGTAGAGTTAGGCTTGGCTCCCGATGGACACCAGGTGTTACTCCAGTACAGACCACGGACACATGGCAGCTGACCCCCAAGGGTCTAGTAGCTGGAACAGCCCAGTAGGAGAATACAGCTGATACAGGCACGCCAAAACACGGGAACCCCAGATGCAGATGAGTACAGCTGGTATACATATAGTCACTGGCAGGTTCTGGCGGCTCCAGCTGATATACAGATTGGCACGGAGGTTAGGGACGGACAGACACTAGAGGAACTGGGCGGGAACTAATGGACAGGGACCTGAGAACTAGCAAGCGTGTTGGGAAGAAACAACATTGCACAGGCTGGTGACACATTAGGAGAGCGCGCATGGCACCTTTAAGAAGGAGGGAGGGAGCGCAAGTGCCCTATGCACAGTGCCCGGGGATCTGACGGAGAGGAAAAAGGAAGAAGTGTGGGATAGGGGCCTTGGCAGTGAGTGAGTGTAGCAGCGGCATTCCTGAACACTGCTCCTCTCCCCAGACAGTGATGCCGGCACTAAACATCCTAATACGAGACCAGGGTTCAATTTCCATTATCGAAACTTCATTTTTATGAGGCCCTCTATAATGTTTTAACAACGTGTTACCATCCCGGGTGTGCGCAAGGTTGAAGGCAATCATACCAGTTTTGCTTACTAAAAATATTTGTACTGTCTTCCCAATATGTTGCCCTTCACACTGTGACTCTCTATGGTGAGATCAGCTCTTTTAGTCTGGTGTGAGCAAATGGCAGGGATAGACCATTTCAGCAGTTTTTGACTCAGGGAATATAGATGCCATTGATTCAGCTATAATGTAATCATTTTGTTGCACTTTTGTAGAGGCAATATAATACAATGTACAGATGATAAAAGTAGCCTATTTGATCATATTGCTTATTTTACTTTTATGTGTATTATTTATTTTATGTGATCTGCTTATAAAGCCAGTCTTTGTACCAGTTATTGACAAAATGATGCTTATACAATGTAATCATTGAGTGCTAGTGTCTGTACCTCTGTGAATTTCTTTTCTTTTCATCATTTTTTTTATATTGATATTTGTAAAGGAACACTACACCTGTAAGCAGTCAATTTATTCTGTTGTATAAAGATACCAGCTTTCTAAACTCTACACTTTAATAACTAAAATACTTTATGTAAAAATATTGTTTGGTGGTTTTTCTTTTTTTTAGATTTTTACTTTAGTATAGTTTGTATAAGCAAATAATATAATGACTTTTTAATATGTTATAAAAATCAATGTTTATTTTGAATTAATGAAAAAAATCCTGTATGCGACTATTTCATATGGCTCACTCGGTCCATCATATGCAATTTTATTAAGTCATTTTTGTTGTTTTGCCTTGTGATATTCAGTGAAGTTCTGTTGCACCAAATTCATTCAAATAAGTCACACGGTTCATGAATTTAGCGCACATGTAAAAAAAGATCTTTTTCTGTCTTTAACCGCTTTTGTGACATTTTATATTAAGGCTGTGTGCCCACGATGTGTTTTGTTAAGCGTTTCCGCAGCGTTTGTGCCGGATCAGACGCTGCAGAAATGCTTAAAAGATGCATCAAATTAATTAGCATGCGTTTTTGTCTTTTTGTGCCAATGCATGCGTTTTTAACCGCTCGGGAATCGCTTAGCGGCTAAAAACGCAGCATGCTCATTAATTCCCGCATTGCTCAGCATTTTTAGCCATCCCCAATGTTCCCAGAAATCGCGTGTCAAAAAAGCGTCAAAAACCGCGCAAGAAACGAGCAGAAAAAGACGCGCGTTTTCTGGGAAAGGGGATCCTTTTCCTGAGCGTTTAAAAACCCTAGCGTGGGCACATAGCCTAAATGTCTCAAAAATTGCTCCACAATTTCTGACATACATAGAATCACTCTGGACTGGAGTACACTTTTGTCAAATTTTGTAACTTTCCAAAAATTTGCAAGTGATGACTAAGGTGAAAATATTGTGAAACCCTAAACCCTGCTCACAGTGGTGAACTAAATAAATAAAAAAGAATAAAAAGGAAAACGCCTATTTAATTGCCTTAAAAAAACATACAGATGGAAAGATAGATTTACCGCAAACAAATTAGGTCTCAAAACACTAAGCTTGACAAAAAAAGGCACAATTGCAAAAATTAATTGAGCCCATACAATTTATTCCCCTATTGTCAGGATAGACCGCCTTGCTGCCCCTATAATTTGCACCAAGAAGTTACTCTACTTATAAAATACTGTGGGATAACGGTGACATGAATATTTAGGAAATTTACCCCATGTATGCCCTGGTTTATGCCATGTTTAACTCTTAAGCTGCAGTCTTCAACACTAATGAAGGGTTCTGGATGGAACTCATCATCTGCTGCTCGTGTGGGTTAACACAGGTCAGGTGTAAAAATAGCCTTTTAATAAATCCAGCCGAGTCACACATTCTCAGCCAGCTATCAAATGGGGTTTACTACTGTACCATTCCTCTCGTGTCAAGAACATTATTATTTTTGTTACATAATTTATCTTGTATCAGATATCGTGAATTTATTATGCCCGTGGTTTCCAGGATAAAGCTAAGAAAAGAAAAATGAGGAATGACAAATGAGCATGGTGTTGGGTGAAATATGACTTAGCAAGTCCAACAAGGATAGAGATAGTGGAATGGAATATCCATCTAAGTAAAAAACCTCATTAAGCCTCGTTCACCCCCCACTCCATCTACCACTTAGTATTTGTGTCAGGAGGAGATAAAGGGACTTCTCGGTTTTTCGAACAAACAAGTTTAACCACTTGAAAGACCAGCTGTTACCAGGACTATTTGAACTGGACAATCTTCTGGAGCAGACTTTCCACCCACTTTGCCCTTCTACGTAGTAAACTCCAAGTTTTCTAGGATGTGCTGAATTCCAAGGTAGACCAAGGATTCATGAAGTATGTTGACCTTCCTTGACTCGCCCCTCTCTGGCATTTGTTCTCATATTTCTAAAAAAATAAATAAAAGAAATACTGTACATATAGTTAAGTGAAATAGAGTTTAAAGCATATATACATCATTATATTGTGGGTTTATTACAGACCCTACGCCTTGTAGAATTCAGTGATGCATGACAGTTTCTAAATCATTCAGAATTTTCCATATAACTGCGTAGATTTGACTTAAACTACAAAATCAAACAAATGAGTCAGAAATATTAGACACTGAATAATTTTCTGTATATAAAAAAATTACAATGTCACATGTCTGTGAGTGGCAAAAGTATTTCAGTATGTGGTGTGAGGCCCTTATGCAGCAATAACTGATTCTATACATGTCTGGTAATTATTTTCATTACTCCTGCACATCGGCATGGAGAAATGTTAGCACTTTCCTCTCTACAAAACTGCATCAACTCTGTTATGTTGGTAGATTTTCTCCCATGAAATCTTCACTTCAGGCCCTTTGACAACATTTCTATAGGAATAAGGTCAGGACTTTGAATTGACTTTCCATAACTTTAACTTTATTCTTATTTAACCATTCTTTTGAGGAACGGCTTGTCTTCTTTGGGTCATTGTCTTGCTGCATGACCCATGTTCTCTTGAGATTCAGATCAAGAACTTATGCCCTGATATTTTCCTTACAATTTGTTGATAAAATTCAGAATTCATTGTTCCATTAAAGTGTTGTCCACTACTAGGACAACCCCTTCTCAATCTGAGAATAAGTAAAAACACCTATACTCACCTCCCGTGTTGGCACCATCCCAGCAGTGTCAGGACTCATTCCAAAAGCTAACATGAGGTTGTTACGTCACGTGAGCCCTGTGCCAAATCAACACAGGCTTTACTGTCCCCACCTTTGGATGTATAAGTAATAAAGAGGAAATGAGGGCCAAGATACAGCAAAACAGACCGAAACCTTGATACTTCCACCACTGTGATCCACAGATGGTATGAGGTTTCTATGCTGCAATGCAATGTTTTTCTTTCACCAAATATAATGATTCTCATTTTCCACAAAACATTGCACCAGTTGCCTTCTTGCTTGTCCAGATGATCTTTATCAAACTGAAAATGGGCAGCAATGTTATTTTTGGAGAACAGGGTCTTTCTTTCCCATTTGTACACAATCTGTCTGACTGTGGATTGGTAAAGTCTAAACCCTTCAGAGATGTGTTTGTAACCTTTTCCAGCCTGATGAACATCAACAACTCTACTCTCCTTTGTTCGTGCTATTATACACTTTCACAAATCTGTTGTGAAAATCAGACTTTTATAAATTACTGATTTTTATATAAAACAGGTCACCCACTGACAATTGATTGTCATCTCATTTGATAGAAAATACTCATACCTCCTCTTTTTTCTTTCCCTCCCCATCCCTATCCTCTCCCCCCCTCCTTCCTCTCCTGCCCTTACTCCCTATTCTTGCCTGTTATTTTAAAATCCAAATAAAATCTTTGGAAAAGAAAATACTCATACCAGGCTTTAATTTTATCTTCAAATTATCTGCTAATCCTAAGGGTTCACATAATTTTGCTAATCACAGACATGTGATATTGGATAATTTTTCTCATTTAAAAATTGTGTTTGAAAATATGATAAGGGTTAGGTCAAGTTTATGCATAAATATGGAAAATGCTGATGGTTTCACAACCTTTCAAGCACGATTGTGTATAACGCAAAATAAAGATATATAATTATTCAATTGTCATATATAGCATGGCCATTTGGTTAGAATAGTACAAAGTTATTACTCAGCTGTCCTGGCTCCAGCGCCAGACCATACATCTCCCCTCTGCAATGGCCAGCTCTCTTGTGCATCATCTGAATGTGATAGCTAGTGCCCACCCCTGATGTCATCTGGCTAGGTTGCTTGCCCCCCAAGTATTGAGTTAGGAATGCACTCTGCTTCCTGGAGCTACCCACATCATCAAGCTAGCTCAGGTCAGAGTATAGATTAAAAAGTACAAATTTTATTGAGTATTACATATAAAAGAATCATAAAAAGTCAGACACAATACAGCAGGTATCAGGAAAAGTATGTTGGGTATGCACAGACAAAATGGTGATAGTGAAAAACACCTGGTAAACCTCCAAAACACAAAGTTTCTTGTATGGCTAATGTCTCTGAGTGCAGGTACTAACTGTTAGGCGTCGGGGTTTCGGGCGCTGCACAGCAGGAATACCGAGCCTTGCCATCTGCGGTCTCCCATTTCCCTCTGGCCGCAGTGGAGCCTGCTCAGCAGACTACACAATCCCGGCATTCTGCCCACACCAGCATCGTGGGTTCGGTTGCTCCTGCCACCTCTGGTCCAGTTATGGCAATGCAGCCTGTCCAGCAGCAAAAGACTCCAGAGTTTAAGTTCTCCCTTCACTCCACTGAGCATGCTCAGGAGACGATCTCCCACTGGGGATCGTGAGTCACATGCTCAGGTCCTTCTCCAGTTCCGATTGGTCCATCTGGAGGATCAGGAAGGTCCCGGAAGGGCACGGCTATAAAAGGCGTGCATGGCCGCCCCGCCATGCACTATAATAGACACTGAGGCTATAGTACTAAGTGTATGTGTGATGATGGATGAATGAGCCTGGTGACTGACGCATTATAATTCCCAACTCCTCTGATATTACGCATGTGTTAGGGATAGGAATTGGAGTCAACACAGAATCTCTGACACTGCATAGCGCCGCAGTGATCCTCATCGTTTGCCTCTTACACCTTGGGCATCAGCCAGCATAGGCCTCCTTGGCCACTGCTATCGCAGCGTCTGCTAGTTACGCCGTGCGTTTTTGGTAGCGCTTTCCAGCCCGGTTATTAGCCTGGTTAGTGGCGTCTGTCAGGGCGGATACTGCACACGGTGCAGCAGTGGTTCACACCCCGTGACCTGTGACGTTAACAGGTTGCGGTTGTTCACCGGCAGGCACGTGTTATGTGAATTAACGGCGTACGTGTCTGTTAGCACCGGCTCAGTGGTTACGCACTGGTGTCCGGCTTTACTCCTACATGCCTTTCCCTCATTGTTTAGCAGCAGTTGGTCACCTCTGCACGGTGGGCCCTGGGCTGCGAACGCACCTTATATATTATTTCATCTTTATTATTTGGTGCGTTCCGCCAGCCCCGTAACATTATCATAGCGCCAGAGCCTGGCTAACAATGACAGACGAGCAGCGCCTGCAGCGATATGTCCATCAGCTGGAGGGCAGGTTGTCCACTCTCGAGCGCTCAGCCTCAGCTGCTGACGTCACTGCAGTCGCCGTCCAGGCGGCAGCAGAGGCGGTCTCCCGTGCCTCTACATCCATTCCTGCCCCGACATTATCCCGTCTCCCGCTGCCCGACAAGTTCTCGGGTGACAGCGCCACCTGTAGGGGATTCGTGAGTCAGTGCTCTATCCAGCTTCAGTTACTGGCCACGCGATTCCCTTCCAAGTGGGCTAAGGTGGGGTTTATCATCTCACTCCTGTCGGGCAGGGCGTTAGAATGGTCCACTCCACTGTGGGAGCGTGATGACCCCGTGGTTCTGAGCGCTGCTCAGTTTCTAATGTCCCTAAAGCAGGTCTTTTTGGGGCCACGGGTCACTCACGACACCTCTCTCCAGTTATTAGCACTAACACAGGGATCCCTCTCGGTCAGCCATTATGCCGTCCACTTCCAGACACTGTCTTCCGAGCTGGAATGGTCTGATAAGACACTCGTCCCTGTGTTCTGGAGAGGTTTGGCAGAGCATGTTAATGATGCTCTAGCTACCAGGAAGGCTCCCATTAGCCTGGAGGAGCTGATTACCCTTTCCACCTGCATAGAGCTCCGTTTTACAGAGCGCGGGTTGGAGCGTGCACAATCCAGACAGAGGGATAGGTTGGCCCCTGCCTTCTCTAAACCTCTTGAACCCCCTGCTATGGGAGTCGTGCCTCCAGAGCCTATGTGTCATGATCCATGCTGGATCAGGACTGATAAAAAGCACAGGTAACCTTTTTTTTTCTTAAGCTGTGCTTAAGTTTGGTTTTTGCCCCCAGTGGCCATTACAATTATTGCACTGTGGTGTCGTTTGTTCTAAGTTTTCCCCTGGTGGTGCACTCTGGTTTCTTTAGTTAAGTGCACATGATTATAATGCAGGTGTGATTGCTCTGGCTCTGCTATAAAAGAGTCACAGGTGTTGCAATCAGTGTTGGTGATAGCGTTCATTTCAACCATCCTTGGTGGAGGAAGGAGCTGGAGAGCATTCCTTGCAGCACTGTCCTGGTGTGGAAGGAGTCATAGGGGATTTCCTTGTAGCTTTGACAGAGCCTGGTGGCAGCGATTCAGGAGGAGAGCTGCATTCTGGTGGTGGACTCTGTTGCCAGGAGCAAGTGCAACAGAGTAAAGCTAAGTGGTGTTTCCTTGTTTGTGTTTTTCCTTAGTGTGTATTAGTGCAGCGGTGGGGCCAGTGCCTGCGCAACCCAGCTCCCTTGCAAGGGATAGGGGTAGGGTGTGCTAGGGCGACAGGTTCCTGATCGGCGCCCGGTGCGGAAACGGCATAGGGAACGTTAGGAGCGTTAGGGACACTGACTCAGTGCAGGAGGTCTCCACATCCCCTTTCCCTATTGTAGGGTCCACCGTTGTAACTGTTTCCCCTTTCCCGTGTTTTGTTGTTTTAGCTACCGTCCTGCGGGTCTCGTCACACAGGACGGGTCATCGTGACACTATGGAGGTGTCTCGTACCGGTCCCAAGTTGCGTCCAGTGCGAATCTCCGCACGCTGTTACCAGTGTCGACACTCTGGTCACCTTGCTAACAGGTGCCCTCAGCGGTCAGGAAAACAATTGCGTCCAGTGGTAGTTGGAGGAGGTCTACTTGATAAAGGAACTTTCTTCTCGAAGCTGTCCTTCCAAGGGACGTTAGAGAGCGGTGCTTCCACCTAGGAGCTAGAGGTCTGCGTGGACTCCGGGGCAGAGGGAAACGTTATGTCCTCGGCCTTCGCCCAACAGCACGCAGCTCCTTTGGTGCCACTTCCTCACCCCGTGACCATCAGGGTGGTAAACGGTTCAACCCTACCATCCCAGATTACACACCAGACAGCACCCTTGGGGCTCTCAATCTCGCCATCCCACCACGAGATGTTGTCTTTCCTCATTTTGCCTGAGGGCATCGACCAGGTTCTCCTAGGAGTTCCCTGGCTCCGTTGCCACTCTCCTCATATTGAGTGGTCCTCAGGAAGAATACTGGGTTGGAGCAAGGACTGTGAGGGAAGGTGTATGAGGGGCAGTGTTCAAGTAGCCTCTACCGAAGTGTCCGCGGATCTCTCCGCGCTTTCCAGGCACTACCAGCAGTGCGCGGACGTCTTTTCTAAAAAACCTGCGGAGACGCTTCCGCCTTATCGCCCCTACTACTGTCCGATAGACCTTTTGCCAGGTGCGGAGCCTCCTCGAGGCTGTGTGCACCCTCTACCCTCCTGGAGACGGAGGCCATGTCACAATATATCTGGGAGAACCTGGCAAGAGGGTTTATTAGGTGTCACCAGCAGGGGCAGGGTTCTTCTTCGTGCAGAAGAAGAGTGGAGAGCTGCGCCCTTGCATTGATTACAGAGGTTTCAATGCTATAACCGTGAAAAACAAGTACCCTCTTCCCCTGATCTCTGAGTTGTTTGACAGGTTGCAGGGGGCCCGGATCTTCACTAAGCTAGATCTACGGGGGGCTTACAACTTGATCTGCATACGGGAAGGGGACGAGTGGAAGACAGCCTTTATTACCAGGGATGGCCACTATGAGTATCTGGTCATGCCCTTCGGTCTCTGTAACGCACCTGATGTCTTCCAGGACTTTGTGAATGATGTCTTTCGCGATATGCTCTCCACCTCGGTGGTGGTCTATCTGGATGACATCCTCATCTTCTCTCCAGATTTGGCCTCTCACCGGAGAGACGTCTGTAAGGTCTTCGACCGTTTGTGGGCGAATTCTCTCTACGCCAAGTTGGAGAAGTGTCAATTTGAGTGGGAGTCCTTGCCGGTCTGGGGCTATATCATCTCGGCCCAGAGGTTGGCTATGGATCCTGCCAAATTGCAGGCGGTAATGGACTGGCAGGAGCCCCACTCTCTTAAAGTGGTGCAGCGTTTTTTGGGCTTCATTAATTATTACCGCTAGTTCATTCCCCACTTCTCCATACTGGTGGCTCCTTTGGTCACCCTCACCAAGAATGGAGCCAATCCAAAGGTTTGGTCGGAACAGGTCTCCGCGGCCTTCTCATCTCTTAAGACCCATTTTGCTGGCGCTCCTATCCTCCATCGTCCCGATGTGGATAAACCCTTTATCCTAGAGGTAGATGCCTCCTCCGTCGGTGCAGGGGCAGTCCTTTTCCAGAAGGATGCCCAAGGTCGTAAGCATCCCTGCTTCTTTTTCTCCAAGACCTTCTCACCGGCGGAGAGAAACTACTCCATCAGGGACAGGGAGTTGCTGGCAATGAAGTTGGCCTTCTCCGAATGGAGACATCTCCTGGAGGGAGCTCGGTTTCCCTTCCAGGTATACACCGACCATAACAACCTGGTGTACTTACAAACGGCCCAGTGGTTAAACTCTCACCAAGCCAGGTGGTCACTTTTCTTCTCCCGCTTACACTTCACCCTGCACTATATGTCCGGTGAGAAGAACGTCTGGGCTGATGCTCTCTCTCGCTCGGTGGTGTCAGCAGAGGAGGAGGAGGCTGAGCCTCGGGTAATCGTCCCCTCTGAGAGTCTGAGGACCGTGGCTCCGGTCGCTCTTGAGTCAGTGCCGCTGCCGGGCAAGTCCTTTGTCCCTCCCCGCCTGCGGCCAGAGGTTCTCGCATGGGCTCTCATCTTCAGCGTGGGTGGTCATTTTGGTACTAGATGGACCACGGAACTCCTGGCAAGAACCTATTGGTGGCCGCACATGGCTCGGGACACGAGAGAGTACATTCAGGCATGCGTCTCCTGTGCTCAGAACAGGTCCTCTAGACAGAGGCCGGCTGGGTTACTGCACCCCTTGCCAGTGGCAGACAGACCCTGAGAGATGGTCGGCATGGATTTTGTGGTCAGCCTGCCCAAATACAGTGGCAGCACGGTCATCTGGGTGGTCACCGATCATTTTTCTAAAATGGTGCATCTGGTGCCACTCGCGCGGCTGCCTTCTGCTCGTGGTCTCGCCACGCTGTTCATAAAGCACCTATTTCCTCTGCACGGTATGCCGGACAAGATAGTTAGTGACCGGGGTCCCCAATTTGCGTCTCGGTTTTGGAGGGAGCGCTGCAATCTGCTCAGCATTGAGCTAAATTTGTCCTCCGCCTATCACCCCAAGACGAACGGGTTGGTTGAGAGAGCTAACCAAACTCTGGTCACATACCTGCGACATTTTGCCTCGGCCAGGCAGGATGACTGGGCATCCTTACTACCGTGGGCAGAATTTGCTCTGAATAAGGCAGTGGCTGATTCCACTGGTCAGACCCCATTCCTCCTTAATTACGGCCAGCATCCGCGCTTTCCCGTCCCGATGCCAGTATCTTCCACTGATTCCAGGGTGGCAGACTTGGAAGTGGAGGCTCGCGACATCTGGGATCGCACTCAGGATGCCATCCGGGCCTATAAGGATAGAATGAGGGCGTCCGCCGACACGCATCGGCGTCCCGCTGCAACTTTTGCCCCTGGTGACTTGGTGTGGCTCTCTGCCCAAAATATCAGAAATATCAGGCTGCAGGCCGAGTCCACCAAGTTTGCGCCGCGATACATCGGTCCCTTCAAGGTCCTGGAGCAGGTCAACCCTGTGGTTTATCGCCTGGCTCCTCCTCCCCACTTGGCCATTTCTGGCACCTTTCACGTGTCCCTCCTTAAGCCTGCCCACTTGTCCCGGTTTTCCGAGTCATCTGCCGGGACATCCGACCTGTCTTCGGACGTGTTCGAGGTCAATGCTATCTTGGGATGCAGGGTGGTGTGTGGCAAAAATTTTTATTTGGTGGACTGGAAGGGTCATGGTCCAGAGGCTCGGACCTGGGAGTCAGTGGAGAATATTCACGCCCCGCTCCTTATCGCAGCATTTGAGCGCAGCGAGGCTCAGTGGGGAAGGGGCCTTAGGAGGGGGGTAATGTTAGGCGTCAGGTTCCGGGCACTGCACAGCGGGAATCCTGAGCCTTGCCATCTGCATTCCTCTCCGGCCGCAGTGGAGCCTGCTCAGCAGACTCCATGATCCAGGAGTTCTGCCCACACCAGCATCGTGGGTTCGGTTGCTGCTGCCACCTCTGGTCCACTTATGGCAATGCAGCCTGTCCAGCTGCAAAAGACTCCAGAGTCTAAGTTCTCCCTTCGCTCCACTGAGCATGCTCAGTTCCGATTGGTCCATCTGGAGGATCAGGAAGGTCCCGGAAAGGCACGGCTATGAAAGGCACGCATGGCCGCCCCGCCATGCACTATGATAGACTCTGAGGCTATAGTACTAAGTGTATGTGTGATGATGGATGAATGAGCCTGGTGACTGACACATTATAATTCCCCCCTCCTCTGATATTACACATGTGTTAGGGATAGGAATTGGAGTCAGCACAGCAGCTCTGACACTGCATAGCGCCACAGTGTTCCTCATCGTATGCCTCTTACGCCTTGGCCACTGCTATCGCAGCGTCCGCTAGTTATGCCATGCACTTTGGTAGCGCTTTCCAGCCCAGTTATTAGGCTGGTTAGTGGCGTCCGTCAGGGCGGATACTGCACACGTTACAGCAGTGGTTCACACCCCGTGACCTGTGACGTTAACAGGTTGCGGTTGTTCGCTTTTCTGTATGTAAATCCCATTTCTTTTAGGCGGATTCTTACAGTTCGGTTACAGACGTTGACTCTAGTTTCCTTCCATTCGTTCCTCATTTGTTTTGTTGTGCATTTCCAGTTTTGGAGACATATTGCTTTAAGTTTCCGGTCTTGACACTTTGATGTCTTCCTTGGTCTACCAGTATGTTTGCCTTTAACAACCGTCCCATGTTGTTTGTATTTGGTCCAGATTTTAGACACAGCTGACTGTGAACAACCAACATCTTTTGCAACATTGCGTGATGATTTACCCTCTTTTAAGAGTTTGATAATCCTCTCCTTTGTTTCAATTGACATCTCTCGTGTTGGAGCCATGATTCATGTCAGTCCACTTGGTGCAACAGCTCTCCAAGGTGTGCTCACTCCTTTTTACATGCAGACTAACGAGCAGATCTAATTCGATGCAGGTGTTAGTTTTGGGAATGAAAATTTACAGGGTGATTCCATAATTTTTTCCCTCAGAATTGAGTGATTCCATAATTTTTTTCCCTATGCTTGGTTTAAAAAAGTAACCATTACTGACTACCACATTTTTTGTTCTTGATTTCTTTTAGTGTTTCTTAAAGCCAGAAAGTTGCCATTTGAATTGACTTTAGTTTTGTACCATGTGTGTGATCTGCTTTTTTCTACAAAATTAAACAACTGAATGAACATCCTCCAAAGTGGGTGATTCCATAATTTTTTGCCAGGTGTTGTACTATTGGGCATGGCTACATTTATTGGTGCCACTTGACAGTCTTCTGCCATTTCTTTGAGCTGTCTGCACACTCAGCTCTGCTACTTTAAGGTGCCTGACTCATCTCTGCTTTTCTGTAGGTCCTTTCCACACATTTGGTTCTGCATTAAGATGACAGTCAGCTTAGTGCACTCTCTCTGGGACTACACCAAGGTGCTGACTGCATGTTCAACCCTGCTATTCTAAGGTGCCTATCAGTATACATTGTTCTGTTCATTGTTCATTGTAGCATCCAGCATTACCAATTCCACTGAACTTGCATGCTGTCCTCATACTCAGCTCTGCATCAAGCTACCAGCCAGCTTACATCTCTTTTCTGCTGCAAGGTGCTGTCTGCACATTTGCCCCTGCTATTCTAAAGTGCCTATCCATTAAACCTGCTCTGCTCATCATTGTACCATCAAGCATGTATAGTTCCACTGATCATTTTCCCATCCAGCATATCCAGCTTTTCTGGTCCTCACGGCTCCACTTGCCTTCTGGCTTGTCTACAGTAGCTCCACTGCATCCATGGAGCTATGGCTTATCAAATCAGATCAGGAGAGGCACTTGGCCACCGAATCACTTTCACCCTGTTCTTCAGAAATGCAATACATGTGTGTTTTGGGTCATTGTCATTTTGGAAAAGTGCACGTCTACCAAAGGCACAGAGTGATGATACAATACAGAGCAGTACTTCTGTGAATTTATGATATCATCAATGAAATGTACCACCAGAATCACTCATGCTGCCCTACTTAAGAACACTGCCACCACCATGTTTTTAAAACCACTGTTCCCTTTAATACTGACACATTTTTTAGATTTTCAGAGAATTTAATTATTAACACTACATGGGTCATTAAAGCCTACAGACAATGACCTTTCAATATTAACTGCTACCTTAATATTACATTCAGAAAGTATCAGGAGCAACAGTGTTTCTGATGATGATGATGATGATGATTAGTATCACATTTTTTTTTTTTTTTTAAGTACTCATCCTAGTATTGTGTTCTGAAGTACATTTATTCACAAATATGTTGTTTGCATGATTCAGGTTTGGTTTCCTGCAAAACAAGTGTTTCTTGATCAGATACTTGTGTTTGCAGCTTGATCTGGAAGTGGCGAGGAAGTTATTACTAATACAATAATTGCTCCTGTAGATCTTTACACATTTACAGTGAGAAGAAAATGCAGCTTGTTGCTAAGGGCATGTAATTCACTATATCATGGTCTTGGAATAACTTGCTTAGTCAGTATGAAGGAGGGATTTATTTATTACAAGCATTAGCAGAATGTTTCATGGGTGATAGAGGACCATTGTGAGAGCAACAAAGAATCTGTGTTACCGCCCCTTGTTGAAAGTGAAATTTGCAATTTGGATGCAGGGAAATTCTGAAACCATATATGTCCACAGAGTGGAAAAAAAAAAACAAATTTACAAATTAAAAAAATAATGAAAGTTCCTCTTGCAAAATAACTAAATCTAAACTCAGATGAACAACACATGGCAAGTAATTACATTGTGTCGTCATTTAAGAAAAGCTAGGCGTTTAATGAAGAAGGAATATGTGAAAAATTAGATGCACTTACTGCATTCGCAGGAATTAAGAGAGTAAGTAGCATCCAGGTGCTGCTAACAGATGCCCTTGATCTATAAGGTTTTCCCGTCTAAAACTACAAGTCTGCAGTTACTTTATGTGACTGCAGACTTGTGAATCATCACATTGCACGCATACTGTGAGGATTCTCCAGTGCTGGCCCAAGCAGCAGGTGGTCATGTGACAACAAATATACGATATGCATACTCCTGAGCTCGTTCCTACTAGATAGACACATCCTTTGGTCAATACAAAAGTATTGAGCGAGGCCACAAACAGTATAGTCTGGTATGTAGTCAGGAGAGTGCATATTGAACACTTTTGGTCACATGACCACCTGCTCCTCGCGCCAGCACTGGAGAATCCTCACAGTGTGCGTGCAATGTGATGATTCACAAGTCTGCAGTCACATAAAGTTACTGCAGACTTGAAGTTTTAGACTGGGCAACCCCTTTAAGTGAATTTTGTTATTTCTTTTTTTTCCAATTACTTATTTCTTTTTACAGTTGTGCTCAAAAGTTTACATACCTCAACAGAATTGTTACTTTCTTGGCCTTTTTTCAGAAAACATGAATGATAACACCAAACGTTTTCTCCACTCATGGTTAGTAGTTGAGTGAAGCCATTTATTGTCAAACTACTGTGTTTTCTCTTTTTGAATCATAATGACAACCCAAAACATCCAAATGACCCTGATCAACAGTTTATATACCCCATTTCTTAATGCCATGTATTGCCCCCTCTAACATCAATGACAGCTTGAAGTCTTTTGTGGTAGTTGTGGATGAAGTTCTTTATTTTCTCAGATGGTAAAGCTGCTCACTTTTCTTGGCAAAAAGTCTCCAGTTCACGTGAATTCCTGGTCTATCTAGCATGAACTGCGCTCTTGAAATGTCCCCAGAGTGGCTCAATGATATTGAGGTCAGGAGACTGAGATGGCCACTTCAGAACCTTCACTTTGTTCTGCTGTAGCCAATGACAGGTCGACTTAGTATTGTGTTTTGGATCGTTGTCATGTTGGAACGTCCAAGTACATCCCATGTGCAGCTTCTGGGCTTATGATTGCAAATTTGCTTACAGTATTTGCTGATAACGTGCTGCATTCATCTTTCCTTCAACTTTGACCAAGTTTCCTGTGCCTTTGTAGCTCACACATCTCCAAAATATCAATGATGCACCTATGACTTTACAGTAGGAATGGTGTTCCTTTCATCATAGGCCTTGTTGACCTCTCCAAATGAAACGTTTAAGGTTGTGGCCAAAAAGTTCAATTTTGGTCTTATCACTCCAAATTACCTTGTTCCAGAAGTTTTGAGGCTTGTCTCTGTACTCTTTAGCGTATTGTAGGTGAGATACTTTGTGGCATTTGCACAATAATGGCTTTCTTCTGGCGACTCGACCATGCAGCCCATTTTTCTTCAAGTGCCTCCTTATTGTGCATCTTGAAAGAGCCACACCACTAGTTTTCAGAGAGTCCAGCATTTCAACTGATGTTATTTGTGGGTTTTTCTTTGCATCCTGAACAATTTTCCTGGCAAATGTCACAGGTGAGGTTAGTAACCATTCAAACCCATTTGTGTCAACTTCTGTGCATGTTATCAGGCCAAAATCACCAGGGTGTGTAAACTTTTGATCAGAGTCATTTGGATGTTTTGGGTTGTGATTATGATTTAAAATGAGAAAACACAGTAGCTTGACAATAAATGGCTTCACCCAACCACTAACCATGAGTAGAGAAAAAGTTTTGGTGTTATCATTCATATTCTCTGAAAAAAGGCCAAGAAAGCAATAATTCTGCCAGGACATGTAATCTTTTGAGCACAACTGTAGTACAAGCAATTGGATAATCACAGGTTCGAATCCTCTAAGGACATCAATAAATACAGTGAAAATTTAAATTTTTTTTTATACCATTAAAAAAAAAGCTTTTAAACCCTTTACCGCCGGAGGATTTTCCATTTTTGTTCGTTTTTGTTTTTCCTCACTTTCATCCAAGAGCCATAACTTATTATTTTTCCAGACATATAGCCATAAGATGGCTTGTTTTTTTGTGAGACGAGCTGTACTTTTCAATGACACCATTCATTTTATCACATGGTGTACTGGAAAGCGTGGAAAAAAATCCAAATGCGTTAAAATTGCTAAAAAAGTGCAATTCAGCAATTGTTTTTTGGGTTCCTTATTCACTGTATTGTAAAATTAACCTGTTTTTTTAAATTTAAATGGTGAAAAAAATCAGAAATTTGTAAGAAAAAACATTTTTGCTTTTGTCCCCATTTTCCTAGATTCAGAACGTTTTCATTTTCCAGGATCTGGGGCTGTGTTATGGCTTATTTTATTGCGCCGTGAATTGACGTTTTTAAACATACCATTTTGGGGTAGATACAATGTCTCGACAACCCCTTTAACATACCATGGGTCTATTATCTTAACCAAAAGCATTAGACACCCATGTCAGGCACCAAATCTTATATACTTTATCATTACAAAATACTCCTCATCACCAGGGGTCTAATGTGGGCCAAAGCAGAATCAAACCAAGGTTTCCATGACTTATCAAATTTTTGAGGACAATGTCTATTTTATATTCCACCCTCTCATAGAAAGCTGCAGTATTTACTATATTGACCCAGTGTGAAATCTGCGGGGTTCTTCCATCTGTCCATCTCATGGTGGTAGCCTTGTGAGCCAAAAGCAATGTTTCCGTGAGAAGAGTGTGAGGGTAGTGAAGCCAGGTCTCCTCATGGAGGATTCCTTCTGAAAACTCCTTAGGGGAGAGTGGTACATGGGATTATATGTTCTTGATGAGGAAAGCTATGGCCTTTTCCAAAAGTGTTCAATAGGAGAACAGTACCACATCAGATGTACAAAATCTGTCACCTCTTTATATAACCTACTTGGTGTCAGGTAGGTCAGGTAGCATTGATAGACTATATACATTCAGACAATCTTGTCATTTCTGGCCAGTGAAACATTTTTGAGGTCAAGGCCTCGTTCAGAGAGGTTTTTAATAGGTAACTTGCAAAGTTGCAATTTGCAATTTTGACCATTTAAGAAGTTGAGACAAGGCATTTAATTACTGCTGAAAAAAGGTGAACTGATGGTCAATAAGGGGTTAAGCATTAGACAGTGTTCATTCGAATCAATGGGCTACTAGTGTAATGTAGTACAAGCCCGATGCTCTTAGTAACCATTCTTTCCAAAATATCAAGATGGGGAATGGTTAACATATTTTTTTGATGTGTAAAAAAGGTTCCCAGTACTTTACAACCCCTATAAATATAGGTAGTCCAATTGTGTGCAGGAAACAAATCCAAGCACACTACACTGTGATGAAAATGGGACTGCACTCGTGAAGTAGGGCTCAGGTCGGATATGTGGACCGGTTCTGACTTCTCTTCATTCTGAAACCCCTCTTAAAAACAGATATTCTTCCCAAGTGTGCTGTGCTGTTGTGCTCACACCGCACTTACTTGAGGGCTGGAAGCTTCTGCTACATCTTTGACTTCGGGACTGGGATTACTTACAGACACAACAGGAGACCTTGAGTCCGGTTCAGATACATTCGGCTGCAGCATATAGTATGAGGCAGAGCCCCCTTCCGTTAATGTTCCGATAGAACACTAGAATTCAAAGTCCTGCCTCCGATAGGCCCGAACTGTCCCCACCTCAACAGCTCCCCATCTGGCAACCCAGGTTTCTTGAGACCCGCCACCGTTTCCTCTTGTTCTTCCCAGACCGGCCTCTTCCTTTTAGGAGAGAACGAGACATGGACTCCAATGCCTTCTCTGGGCCATAGGCCCCGGACCATCCAGGGATCTATACTAGATTCTCAGGGCATCCTTCTGATAGTTGGAAGCTTGTAACTGTTAGAGCCCATCACAGCTTGTACTTGATCCTTTCAGTAGCACTGTCTGAGAATCCTGCCATCAGTAAGTGATTCCCCTTTTTATTTGGTTTAACCCCTCCTAATATGTGGGCTATTCCCAAACCATTTAACTGTTTCTTACTCAGTGTGTATTAAATATATCCCTACAGCCTTCCACTGGTTCCCCTACTGGACAGCCCTCCCCAATCCCCAGGGTCGGCCTTGAGGTTAAACCTCCAGTAAACTGAACACAAATCGGCCATAAGGATAAAATGAACTATTTTATATATAAA
Source organism: Dendrobates tinctorius (assembly GCF_039654945.1). Lineage (NCBI taxonomy): Eukaryota > Metazoa > Chordata > Amphibia > Anura > Dendrobatidae > Dendrobates > Dendrobates tinctorius. The sequence continues at coordinate 80,118,924 of NW_027361690.1, forward strand.
TATCATATACGGTACAAACAAAGCATTTTTCATCAAATTTAAACCACTTGCCACTATGTCTTCTTGAGTCCTGCTCACCCTCTTACATATGTACCCAGGGATAACAGAGAGAAAAGAGAAAAAATTAGGTCAAATTTACCAAAATTAACTTAAAACTTAATCTATAAATGAAAAGCTCTAGACATGCTGTGCTTTATATAAAACTGTAGATCAGAGGATAACTGAGGTTATGTTACTGATCTCTGTATCAGTGGTACAAACTGCTATTTTGCTAACCTCCATATAGTCTATATACTATCCTATGGAAAGGTAAACAGACCTATTCAAGAAAAGTTCTTACAATGTCTTATTACTTGTCTGATGGGTATCTGGAAATCAAGACACATTAATCTCACATTTTGTGATCTGCTAATACATAAAAATTAAAACAGAAATCGTACACAGAGGGTAAGGAAATTTTCCGCACATGATATTTTTCACAAAACGCTGCAGCTTGACATATCCTAATAATATGTAATGAACACCTAGTTAGGATTCTGCTCTGCTTGTTGGTTCCAGTGGTGAGAGACTGCAAGTATGCAAGTAAACTTATGGGTCGCCCCTCACACCCAGGGCAGCGGGGTACTCTGTACCGGGCCGGTGTCAGGGGGATGTGTCACAGCAGCGGTGACCCGGTCCGTGGCCCTGGGCGCCCAATATCAATGGCGGTGATGTCAATAGTGTTATAGCTTAGTTGAATAGTTCGTGACGCCACCCGTGGTGTTTGGCAAGTAAGATGTTGAGCCAACGCTGCATGCAGATCCACTGGGACTGATGATGTGGTGCAGCAAAGATGGTGTAGCTCCCCACAGGTGGAACTGTAGTCCCAGGGCAGTGTGGGTGCAATGGATGAGGAGAGGCGCAGAATGGTATAGATGCTGGTACCCAGATGTAGCGGTGCTGAAGGTGTTAGCGACGAATGAATGGAGGACACCAGGGCTTGTAGTTTCAAAGCTTTACTCCCAGTTCGTGGTACCCACTGGTGCCCGCCTCCGTGCCATGTAATCCAGGGTAGAGACTGAATCAACCTCCCGGGCAAGTCAGGGTTCTGCTCTCCAACACTCTGCCAACATGTGCCTTTCCTGAACAACTCCTCTATTGCTGCGCCTTTTAATGTGAAGAGCTCCAGTACCTCCTGTCAGATGTTCCTAGAACCTTACTTATATGACAGACAGCTGTAGCCTCTATCAGGGACTCCTCTCAGAGTCCTGGCTCGCAAATCGGTTGCTGTTGTGTCCCAAGTCTTGGATGGGAGTAGTGCATTTACAGCCAACTACTCCACCGGTGTCTGCTGCCGAACGATAAGTGTCCACACAACCTCGGGGACCGGGCCCCGGCCTTGCGCTGAGAACCTATAGGCAGGGTTCCTCTTCCAACCCACAACTCCTCTCTATTCTCCTACTCCTTCGTTCCGCGCTGTTCCTTCTCTCTCTTATGGAAGCTTAGGTTGCAGTTCTACGTCTTTCTCCTCTTCTCTTTCCCGTGCCAGCTGGCTCAGATCACAGAGACAGCTGCAGCACTCCTTCCTCTCTTCCTCTCCTAGGGAGCTCATTTCACTAAGACCAGTCCTCAGCCTCTCCTGACTGACTACCTTCCTCCGCCTTGAGCTCCTCTCAGGCTGACCTGCTGTCAGCCTGCTCTCTCTCCCAGACCCTCGTCTGACTGACCTCTAATTCTAAACTTTCCCTCTCTTTTATACTAACTCCACCCACCTCCCAGCACATCTCGTGTTACGAAGCAGGGTTCCACGAAGGGTGCTCTGCTACCCCCAGCTTGAAGCTGCTAGGTGGACCTACTGAACTATCCTGTGTGTGGGATGCAGGTGTTGGAGTGTGGAAAGGAGTTCCCAACCAACCTAGTTGGTGGGGCACTACACCTAAGGAGAAGGTGCAGTACCTCTGTGGCGACTGAGCCTCAGGGGGCCACACTTATACACAAGGGTAGAGATATAAGGAAAGGGGAAAACATCATCAATGTAAGCAGCGTCGGACTGGAGCACCTTGGGCCCACCAGAGAAAATCATTCTTGGGGCCCACTATGTAGCTACATAGAAATAAATACACGACCATCAATTTTGTGGTAAAATGCGCTAAAATCAGTGTATAATATATTGTAGTACACGTCTTAATTATGTAGAACGGTTTGGGGTAGCCCCCTCATAGAATATAAAGTAGCACCCCTCATAGAATATAATGTAGCCTCCCTCATGGAATATAATGCAGCCCCCTCATAATATATAATGCACCCTCCTCATAGGGTATAATACAGCACTCCACAAAATATAATGCAACCAACTCATAAGTTATAATGCAGCCCCCCATAGAGTATAATGTAGCAGCCTCATATGGCATAATGCAGCCCCCTTCATATAGCATAATGCAGCCCCCACACAGAATGTAATGTAGCACCCTCATAAGGTATAATGCAGCCCCCCTCAAAGGGTATAATGCAGCCCCCCTTAAAGGGTATAATGCAGCCCCCTCCACTATTGTGCTCATCACCACCTCCATCATTGCCTCCTCCCCCACTACCATTGTCCTTTCCACCACTACCATCATTGTCCTTTACACCACAACCATCATTGCTTTCTCCCCCAATACCCCGATCTTTGCCCATTCCAATGCCTCCATCATTGCCTCCCCCCCACCATTACCTCCCCATCATCATTGCCTCCTTACCACCATCATTGCCTCCCCATCATCATTGCCTCCCCCACCACCATCATCACCTCCCCATCATCATCATTGCTTCCCCCCTCCACCATCATCGCCTCCTCACCACCATCATCATCATTGCCTTCCACCACCATCATCATTGCCTCCTCACCATCATCCCTGCCTCCCCCCCACCATCATCGCCTCCTCACCACCATCATCATTGCCTCCTCCTCATCATCATTGCCTCCTCACCACCATCATCATTGCCTCCTCACCATCATCACTGCCTCCCCCCACCACCATCATCATCGCCTCCTCACCACCATGATCATTGCCTCCCTCCACCACCATCAAACATACAGCACCACACACAGACAGCACCGCACCACTCTCTCACACACACAAAGCACCGCAGCACATACACACACACATGCACACACACACACACACCTCTACGCAGGTGCCCTGCAGCGAATCCTGGCAGCTTAATCATCCAGCCTTGGTGAGTCAGACAGGAAGTGCCGGGCAGGCGAGTAGGAAGGAGGACAGCAGCGGATCATGACTCGGATCCCTGCAGCTCAGCTCCTGTCAAAAGCTGCAGGGATCGCAATTAGGGTTCGCCCCCCTTTAGGGGCCCACCTCCGGGGCACCGAATCAGCAGCACCAGTGGACAGTGTTAGCTGCAGCTTGATGGCTAACACTGCCCGCTATTAAAGAGAAATGGTATTCATGCCTCTCCACGCCCATGAGGGCGTGGTGAAGCAATATTTTTATTTATTTATCTTTAGCACAGGCCAGGCGCTTGTCTCCAACTGCTGCTCATGGCACCGGGAGGGCCCCCCTTGACACAGGGGCCCCATAGCAGCTGGGTGTGCCGCTATTAGCGACAAGCCACTGGCTCAGGGCCCCTGGAGCAGTGGGGGCCCTAGGCAGCTGCTGGCTAATATGCCAGCAGGTGTCAGAGCCTGGGCCCACCGGAGAATCCTCTGGTTCTCTGGTGGGCCAGTCCGACCCTGAATGTAAGGGAGTAAACAGACTGCAGAAAAGGAGAAAAGCACATAAGTGTAATCCTAGAGGTATGTTTGTAAATGAGATAATGTGGACAGCAGGACCCTGGATACATACAGAGTGTAACGGGAGTGGTGGAACCACTGTGCCGCAATCCAAGGAGACCCTGGAGGGACGTAACTAGGTGCTATAGCAGGACTGACCTCAGATGCACGGCAGCTAACCCCCAGGGACAAGACGCTGGAACAGGCAAGAAAAAAGTTCAGCCGGTACAGGCAGGGACGTCAGGAACCCAGGAGCGGCAGGTGCTGGAAGGCACGGTTGGCAGACAGGTAGGCACTGACAGATGAAGGCAGGTGCAGCTGGTATACAGGTGGGCACAGACAGGTGCAGGCGGATACAGCTGGTATACAGGTGGGTATAGGCGGGTGCAGGCAGGTTCGGCTGGTTTACAGGTGGGCACAGGCAGGTACAAGTGGGTACGGCTGATATACAAGTGTGTTATGACCTGATGAGACCAAGGTACGTTTGGTGCAAAGCCAACTGTGCGTCACCAAAATAACACCATACTCATAGTGAAGCAAGCTGGGTGCAGCATTATGCTTTGGGAGTGTTTTTCGCAGCTGGAAGTTGGGCTTCAGTCAAGGTGGAGGGAATTATGAACAGTTCTAGATATCAGTCAATTTTGCAACAAAACCTTCAGGATGCTTCTAAAAGACTGAAGAAGAAGAGGAATTTCACCTTTCAGCATGCCACTAACACTAAGTATACTTCAAAATCAACAAAAGAATGGCTTCACCAGAAGAAGATCAAAGTTTTGTAATGGCCCAGCCAGAGCCCAGACCTGAACTCAATTGAATATCTGTGTATTGACCTGAAGAGGGATATGCACAGGATATGCCCTATTACTGCAAGGAAGAGTGGGCAAAGATTGACAATTCTAGGTGTTCCATCCTAATAGACTCCTACCCAAAAAGACTGAATGCGATTATAAATTCAAAGTGTATCTCAACAAAGTATTAACATACAGTAAGTGTGTGCATATTTATTATTATTATTATTTATTGTTATAGCGCCATTTATTCCATGGCGCTTTACATGTAAGGAGGAGTATACATAAAAACAAGTACAATAATCTTAAACAATACAAGTCATAACTGGTACAGGAGGAGAGAGGACCCTGCCCGCGAGGGCTCACAATCTTCAAGGGATGGGTGATAATACAGTAGGCGAGGGTAGAGCTGGTCGTGCAGCGGTTTGGTCGATCGGTGGTTACTGCAGGTTGTAGGCTTGTCGGAAGAGGTGGGTCTTCAGGCTCTTTTTGAAGGTTTCGATGGTAGGTGAGAGTCTGATATGTTGTGGTAGAGAGTTCCAGAGTAGGGGTGATGCGCGAGAGAAATCTTGTATGCGATTGTGTGAAGAGGAGATAAGAGGGGAGTAGAGAAGGAGATCTTGTGAGGATCGGAGGTTGCGTGCGGGAAAGTACCGGGAGACGAGGTCACAGATGTATGGAGGAGACAGGTTGTGGATGGCTTTGTATGTCATGGTTAGGGTTTTGTAATGGAGTCTCTGGGCAATTGGGAGCCAGTGAAGGGATTGACAGAGGGGAGAAGCTGGGGAATAGCGGGGGGACAGGTGGATTAGTCAGGCAGCAGAGTTTAGAATAGATTGGAGGGGTGCGAGAGTGTTTGAGGGGAGGCCACAGAGCATGAGGTTGCAGTAGTCAAGGCGAGAGATGATGAGGGCATGGACTAGGGTTTTTGCAGATTCTTGGGTGAGGAATGAATGGATTCGTGAAATATTTTTGAGTTGAAGTCGGCAGGAAGTGGAAAGGGCTTGGATATGTGGTTTGAAGGAGAGATCAGTGTCAAGGATTACTCCGAGGCAGCGAGCTTGTGGGACTGGGGAGAGTGGGCAGTCATTTACTGTAATTGATAGGTTCGTAGGGGGGGTCACGTGAGATGGGGGAAAGATGATGAATTCTGTTTTGTCCATGTTAAGTTTCAGAAATCTAGCGGAGAAGAATGATGAAATAGTGGACAGACATTGAGGGATTCTGTTTAGTAGGGAGGTGATATCTGGTCCAGAGATGTAGATCTGTGTGTCATCAGCGTAAAGATGATACTGAAAGCCATGAGATTCTATGAGCTGTCCCAGGCCAAAGGTGTAAATAGAGAACAGCAGGGGCCCAAGGACTGAACCTTGTGGGACTCCGACAGATAGGGGGCGAGGTGAGGAGGTGGTGTGTGAGTGGGAGATGCTGAATGTCCGGTCTGTTAGGTATGATGAGATCCAGGATAGGGCCAAGTCTGTGATGCCGAGGGATGAGAGGGTCTGTAATAATAGGGAATGGTCCACTGTGTCAAAGGCAGCCGACAGGTCCAGGAGGAGGAGGACAGAGTAGTGTCGCTTGCTCTTGGCGGTTAAGAGGTCATTGGTGACCTTAGTAAGGGCAGTTTCAGTGGAGTGGTGTGACCGGAAGCCAGATTGTAAGCGGTCGAAGAGGGAGCAAGAAGAGAGATGGGAGGACAGTTCAAGGTAGACGTGTTGTTCCAGTAGCTTGGAGGCGTAAGGGAGAAGTGATATAGGGCGATAGCTAGATACAGAGGATGGGTCAAGAGAGGGCTTTTTGAGGATAGGTGTGATGGAGGCATGTTTAAAGCTTGAGGGGAAAACACCAGTTGTTAGTGATAGGTTGAAGAGATGGGTTAGGGTTGGGATGAAGACTGTGGTGAGGTTTGGTATGAAGTGGGATGGGATCGGGTCGATTGCACAGGTGGTGAGATGTGATCTTGAGAGTAGAGTGGAGAGTCGATCTTCTGTAATGGTGGAGAAGTTGGTATTTATTGATGCAAATTCATTAGTTTAGTTTGTTTCTTTATTTTTCTTTTCCACCTGAAATAAATCAGTGTATTTTTCAATTTAATTGTACAGATTATGGGTGACAAAAGTTGGAAAAAATTTAGAAATTATTTTTCATGGTATGATTTTTTTACATAAAAGAAATTTTCTATTTTAATAGGGGGTGCAGTGTTTTTTAAATCCACAGTACATATATACTAAAGAGGGAGAAGGTTAACAACATCTACAAGAAACAAACATGCGGATTCAATAATGTAAAATTAAATCCATACAATAGTTTAGACTATTTGGGAATAAGGTATTCGGCATAAGGCCGGCGTCACACTAGAGAGGAATACGGACGAGTGAGAGGCGTTAAAAAAACGCATTGCACACGGACCAATAATTCTCTATGGGGCAGCTCCCATCAGCCGTATTTATCTTGCGTATATTTTACGGTCTGTGCCAATCGCAGCATGCTGCGATTGTCAGCGTACTACGGCCATAGTACGTCAATGCAAGTCTATGGGTGCGCTAAAAATACGCATTACACACGGACCCGAGAAATACGCACCCGGTGTCTTTTAGGAAAGCCGGAAATTCAGTGCACGATACAGTAAACTCACACTGACAGGTTTAATAAAGAAACGAAAGAATAGATCTAGACACATAGAATACATATATATACAGTGGGGCAAAAAAGTATTTAGTCAGTCAGCAATAGTGCAAGTTCCACCACTTAAAAAGATGAGAGGCGTCTGTAATTTACATCATAGGTAGACCTCAACTATGGGAGACAAACTGAGAAAAAAAAATCCAGAAAATCACATTGTCTGTTTTTTTTTTCATTTTATTTGCATATTATGGTGGAAAATAAGTATTTGGTCAGAAACAAGCAATCAAGATTTCTGGCTCTCACAGACCTGTAACTTCTTCTTTAAGAGTCTCCTCTTTCCTCCACTCATTACCTGTAGTAATGGCACCTGTTTAAACTTGTTATCAGTATAAAAAGACACCTGTGCACACCCTCAAACAGTCTGACTCCAAACTCCACTATGGTGAAGACCAAAGAGCTGTCAAAGGACACCAGAAACAAAATTGTAGCCCTGCACCAGGCTGGGAAGACTGAATCTGCAATAGCCAACCAGCTTGGAGTGAAGAAATCAACTGTGGGAGCAATAATTAGAAAATGGAAGACATACAAGACCACTGATAATCTCCCTCGATCTGGTGCTCCACGCAAAATCCCACCCCGTGGGGTCAGAATGATCACAAGAACGGTGAGCAAAAATCCCAGAACCACGCGGGGGGACCTAGTGAATGAACTGCAGAGAGCTGGGACCAATGTAACAAGGCCTACCATAAGTAACACACTACGCCACCATGGACTCAGATCCTGCAGTGCCAGACGTGTCCCACTGCTTAAGCCTGTACATGTCCGGGCCCGTCTGAAGTTTGCTAGAGAGCATTTGGATGATCCAGAGGAGTTTTGGGAGAATGTCCTATGGTCTGATGAAACCAAACTGGAACTGTTTGGTAGAAACACAACTTGTCGTGTTTGGAGGAAAAAGAATACTGAGTTGCATCCATCAAGCACCATACCTACTGTAAAGCATGGTGGTGGAAACATCATGCTTTGGGGCTGTTTCTCTGCAAAGGGGCCAGGACGACTGATCCGGGTACATGAAAGAATGAATGGGGCCATGTATCGTGAGATTTTGAGTGCAAACCTCCTTCCATCAGCAAGGGCATTGAATATGAAACGTGGCTGGGTCTTTCAACATGACAATGATCCAAAGCACACCGCCAGGGCAACGAAGGAGTGGCTTCGTAAGAAGCATTTCAAAGTCCTGGAGTGGCCTAGCCAGTCTCCAGATCTTAACCCTATAGAAAACCTTTGGAGGGAGTTGAAAGTCCGTGTTGCCAAGCGAAAAGCCAAAAACATCACTGCTCTAGAGGAGATCTGCATGGAGGAATGGGCCAACATACCAACAACAGTGTGTGGCAACCTTGTGAAGACTTACAGAAAACGTTTGACCTCTGTCATTGCCAACAAAGGATATATCACAAAGTATTGAGATTAAATTTTGTTTCTGACCAAATACTTATTTTCCACCATAATATGCAAATAAAATGAAAAAAAAACAGACAATGTAATTTTCTGGATTTTTTTTTCTCAGTTTGTCTCCCATAGTTGAGGTCTACCTATGATGTAAATTACAGACGCCTCTCATTTTTTTAAGTGGTGGAACTTGCACTATTGCTGACTGACTAAATACTTTTTTGCCCCACTGTATATATATATATATACATGTCATTGAGACATACATATATATGAGTGGCTGTCAGGGATGAGACTGGTGGGGATCATACTGTGTGGGTGACTGTTATGATTGGGTCACCGAGGAGGAAAGCAAGACCAAGCTAAGCCACAGAAAACCAGAGAGGTTGGTAAATAAGCGGATTGCAGACCCCTGATCCTATCCACACAACTAGTAGTAGCCATGGAGCGTACCTACGATGATTCTAGACACCTCGACACAGCCGGAGAACTAAATAAGCCTAAAGCAAGAAAGGGGAAATCTAAACTGCCCCAGAGCAGACCCCAAAGGAATAGATAGCCCCCAAACATATATTGTCGGTGAGACAAGATGAAAACATAAATGCAGGTAGGAAAATAGGCTGAGCAAACGATGGGGCCCACACTAACTAGACAGGACAGAAAAGGAAAGACACTGTCTGCAATCACGCAAAAAACCCTGCAAAAAATGTCCAACACGTCTGATAGAAAAATACTGAAGTAACTCGACTTCACCCACTATATCAGCACTCTGGCATATTCTGAAAGCAGAGCAAAAAGAGGCCAGTCTAATAAGGGACAAAATCAAACTGGCACAAGCAGTAACATAAGGATGGAAATTCAGCACAGCCCCAGCCGGGGCTGGCTGTCCACACAAAACTGAATAGACAAAACCAAATCAAATGTGAACAATAGCAAAAGAACACTTAGCTTGAGCATGCAGGGACTGAGCTGGAAACTAAGACCTCAGGAGGCAGGAAAAAATCACCACCAGGGATAGAGGGAGTCGACTGTCTTAAATCCAGTCAAAACTCCAGATGTCTAATCGTCCTCCTCATTATCAGGTGGCAGGCCTCTGTTAATTAGATCAGCTCCATTACCTCCTGTAACCACCAGAGGGAGCCCGGAAAGAGAACTCGCGACCCCTCTGTCAATATAATCAGCTCCACTACCTTCACTGGTAACCAGAGGTAGGCCAGAAAGTGAATTCACAACAGTACCCCCCCTTGAGGAGGGGTCACCGAATCCTCATCCACGTCACCAGGCCGATCAGGATGGGCCCGGTGAAAGGCACGAATCAATCTATCGGCATGAATGTCAGAAGCAGAGACCCAAGAATTATCCTCCTGGCCATAACCCTTCCATTTGACCAAGTACTGGAGTCTCCGTCTAGCCAAACGAGAATCCAATATTTTCTCTACCTCATATTCCACATTGCCTTTAACCAAAACAGGTTCAGGAGGTGCCGCCATAGGAACTACTGGCTCAACAAGCCTCTTGAACAGAGATTTATGAAACACGTTATGGATCTTAAACGTAACTGGAAGAGCCAATCGAATAAGGGACAAAAACAAACTGGCACAAGCAGTAACATAAGGATGGAAATTCAGCACAGCCCCAGCCGGGGCTGGCTGACCACACAAAACTGAATAGACTAAATCAAATCAAATGTGAACAATAGCAAAAGAACACTTAGCTTGAGCATGCAGGGACTGAGCTGGAAACTAAGACCTCAGGAGGCAGGAAACAAATCAACAGCAGGGATAGAGGGAGTCGGCTGTCTTAAATCCAGTCAAAAACTCCAGATGTCCAATCGTCCTCCTCATTATCAGGTGGCAGGCCTCTGTTAATTAGATCAGCTCCATTACCTCCTGTAACCACCAGAGGGAGCCCGGAAAGAGAACTCGCGACCCCTCTGTCAATATAACCAGCTACACTACCTTCACTAGTAACCAGAGGTAGGCCAGAAAGTGAATTCACAACAGGTGACTGTGTGTGCAATCAAATATTGTGGGGCCATTATATTGTGCCTAATTTCATACTTTTTGGTGGTCTGTGGGAGCTTATACTATGTGCAAGGCTATGGGGGCCACCATACTATGCTGGGATGGTAGGGGTATAAAACTATCTATGGTGGGATGTGGGGTCCAGTATACTGTGTGTGGAGGCTGTGGGGACAGCATTCTGTTTTTGGGAGCGCTGTTGATCTTAATATAAGGGTTGAATAACAAGAACAGTAAGATTTACAGCTTTTTATAATAAGAAATAACATTAATATTAATATAAAATAGTAATGTATTAATGTTAAAATTGAACATAATTTCAACGTATTGATTCAGCCTTCTACAACAGTCACGGTCTCTCATGTGGCTCTTTGGGAAAGGTGATTGCACACCTCTGTTCTAGACACATAAAAGAGTTACCAACTCTGTGTAAATCACTACGGTAAGGCTGCTTTCACATTAGCGTTTTTTGCACTGTGCATCGTGCGTATCTGTGCGCATACGTCATGCGTACCTATGTTTAGCATGGCTTACGCATGGTCTTGCGTTTGCATGCGTTCGTCTGCGTTTTTGTGCGCATGCGTTTTTTCAAGGTGTGCATCTAGACGCGCCAGACGCAACCTGTTGCATTTTTGGGTCTGTCCAAAGGCGTAAAAAAAACGCATGCGTTCGCTTGTGCACAGAATGCGTCATAACAACGCATTACTGTCTATGGGAACGCAGGCATGCGCATGGACATGCGTACGCCTGGGTTTGCGTACGCATGCGTTTTACGAGTAAACATGTGTAGACACTGGTTTTAACCCCTAGAAAACGCTTCTACTTGCGCATGATGCGCAGCACACAAAGACGCAAATGTGAAACTAGCCTAATTCTTTGTTAAATCTTTCTGCAGTTAGCAATGTGTAGAGAAACAAATCCTGTGAAAGCAAAATGGTGCAGCATTTTTATAGCAAATGTTTATTGTATGATGACATGTAGCCCAAAATACATGCATTTAAGTAAAAAAAAATGCCCCTTAATTATTATTATTATTATTATTATTATTATTTATTGTTATAGCGCCATTTATTCCATGACGCTTTACATGTGAGGGGGGTATACATAAAAACAAGTACAATAGTCTTAAACAATACAAGTCATAACTGGTACAGGAGGAGAGAGGACCCTGCCCGCGAGGGCTCACAATCTTCAAGGGATGGGTGATAATACAGTAGGCGAGGGTAGAGCTGGTCGTGCAGCGGTTTGGTCGATCGGTGGTTACTGCAGGTTATAGGCTTAATATCCTTTTAATGCAGTTTATTTTGGAATATGAAAAGATCACGTTTCAGTATCAGAGAACGGAAAGCCTGCATATTTTGCAGTAGTTTATCAGTAGACAGGAATGGCAGGAATTGAATTAGAGACTTAAAAATAATATTTCCAAATAAAAATCTTCATCCCTGAAATAAAAAATCCAAAAGAAGGTTGATCCTACTGACAGATTCCCTTTAATTTCTAACATTTGGTAAAATAAAGTTCACAGAATTTTAAATGGTGTTTAACATAAACTATGCTAAAAAATGTTAACATTGCACTGCACTGCATTTCCATACCCCCCCAATTCTCACACACCATGTTCTGAAGTCAGGATTGAACAGATTCAGGGACCATCAGCACTTCTGGAATAATGCATGCAGAATAAATGGAATAAATTAAATTAACTGGATAAGCAATACCACATTTAAGGCTAGTTTTACACTAGCGTATGGCCTCAGTGAAGCTCCACCCCTGGCCACACCTCCTCTGGTCAGCTCCGCCTCTGTCGGCATGCGGCCTGCGTACCCTATCTTTAGCATTAGGTACGCAGGCCGTGCCGATGAATGCATATGCCTCCGCATGCGTCTTTTTGACGCACCTTTAGTAGCCATTCAAACCCATTTGTGTCAACTTCTGTGCATGTTATCAGGCCAAAATCACCAGGGTATGTAAACTTTTGATCAGGGTCATTTGGATGTTTTGGGTTGTCATTATGATTTAAAAAGAGAAAACACAGTAGTTTGACAATAAATGGCTTCACCCAACCAATGACCATGAGTGGAGAAAAAGTTTTGGTGTTATTTATTAATATTCTCTGAAAAAAGGTCAAGAAGGCAAAAATTCTGCTGCGGTATGTAAACTTTTGAGCACAACTGTATCAGCTGTTGGGTTCAATTTAAAGGGAATCTATCACCTGGTTTTTGCTACCCCACCTGAGACCAGCATGATGTACTGGCAGAGACCCTGATTTCAGTTAAGTATCACTTATTGGACTGCTTGATATCATTTTGATAAAAGTCCTGTTTTCTCTGCTGCAGATCTAGCAGTTCTCTGAATGCAAAGCACTGTATAACCTCGCCCACACCACTGATTACCAGTTTTCTGTATACACTACGCATACAGCTCATGAACATGGATGACTATATGGCAGCAGTTTTACTAGTCCTCAAGTGATAATCTCCTGCTGATAATACTGTGTTTCTTCAACGAGATATAAAGACATTTCTGCAGATGAAAAAAAATATTCCGTTTGATGCTGAGGCCTGTACTAGAGAAAAACTAAACTAAATAGCCTTTCTGTAAAAGGAATAGCTGATAGCAGGCTCTGATTATTATCTATGTGTTTATTATGTTTGCTTATGTAGCGCCAACCTATTCTGCAGCTCTTTAGAGACATTGTTGCTGCTGACAATTGCCAACAATTTCCTGACAAATGCCCTTTAAGAGTCCGCAGTTCTACGCCATGCTACGATGTTAGTAAAATAGTTATACAAAGCATGGTGCTGAGCATCAGCCGGTAGAGAGTGGGAGGCGGAAGTGGAGTGTAAAAACAATCGTTCAGTTGTTTCCTGCGCGTGGCCGGGTAATAAGATGCAGAGCCGATAAACTGCTGACAGAAATAAGATTTCCATAGAGCACTCAGCTTCACATTCCTACTAGTGTTGAGTATTCCGATACTGCAAATATCGGGTATCGGCCGATATTCGCTGTATCGGAGTTCCGATACCGAGTTCCGATATTTTTACAATATCGAATACCGGAATCGGAAGCTCCCATAATGCAATGAGCCAGTTGTGTTAGCCATGTTAACTAATGGCATGGCTGTGATTGGCTGCTGAAATGATGTCATCATGATGCACGGTCTGTGCGGGCCTGCCAGGGGTCTGTGCAGGGCTGCCGGGGGTCTGTGCGGGCCTGCCGGGGGTCTGTGCGGGCCTGCCGGGGGTCTGTACGGGCCTGCCGGGGGTCTGTGCGGGCTGCCGGGGTTCTGTGTGGGCTGACGGGGGTCTGTGTGGGCTGCCGGGGGTCTGTGTGGGCTGCTGGGGGTCTGTGCGGGCCTGCCGGGGGTTGTGTGTGTGCAGGCATCGTTAGATGGGACTGCAAGTCCCATTGGGCTATGCCTGCAACAATGACAGTGATTGACACATTAGCCAATGATGGGACAGTAGTAGTCCCATCATCCGGCTAATGTGTTGAATGTAAAAAAAAACAAAAACATACATACTACATACAGTACATACTACATATATACAACATTCATACAGCATACATACATACTACATACATACTTCATATATACTACATTCATACAACATACATACATACTACATACATATTACATATATACTACATTGATACAAAATACATACATGCATACATACTACATACATACTACATATATACTACATTCATACCACATACATACTACATATATACTACATTCATACATACATACTACATACATACTACATATATACTACATTCATACATACATACTACATACATACTACATATATACTACATTCATACAACATACATACATGCATACATACTACATATATACTACATGTATACTACATTCATACAACATACATACATACATACTACATACATACTACATTCATACAACATACATACATACATACTACATATATACTACACTAATTCCTACTAAACTGTCTATGTCTACTGCACACGTATTACAGGGAAAATATTAGATTAGAGATGGAAGTAAATGCAACATCTCAAAGATAAAAATGCACTAGATGTAGATTGCATGTATAAAATAGTAGACAGGGAGGGGGGGAGCAGGTGAATAAGCCCCGCCCATCGGACCAGAGAGCGGCAGTTTACATACATCTGAACCGATATAAAAAAAGGTATTTATGCATGAAAGGTGCGAGGTGAGGGGGAAGCAAAAGTACTAAGAGAATCCTTATGTGACACACAATTGAATGATATCATTATATGATATCTCAAAAAAGGGGGGACAGATTCCCTTTAAATGCCCAATTTTGACCATAAGGAATGATTTTGGGCTTTTTAGGTGAAACAAACGATTGTTCATTTGGACAGATGTCCCATCACTAAATGTCCGTTATTGATACAAACAATGGATGTGCATTTTGAATTTTAGCGGCTGATGATAATCATTTACTGCAACACAAGGGGAAAAAATCCAACATGAGCGATGTAAGCTGAGATGTTTTTTTTTTTTTTTTACACTCGTTGGCTTATTTTTGTCTAATTTGTTTGGGGAGTGACATTACTTTCCTCCACGTTTCCTTTTTCATTACTCATATGTATTCTGACCTTACAGTTATGTGATACCTTCTTACATCTGCCCCCACTCTGCTAACATATAACTGTAAGTAAAAAAAATAATACTAAACTAATGGACGTGCTCATGACTGCATGGTCAGGCAATACTCGGGTCTTGTCTGTATTTAGCTTTATTGCTATGTGGCTATTTGTATGGTCTCTTGCACACGACTGTATAATTCATTTGACGTATAGCACTCGTCCCCATGTTATTCTATGAGGCTAGGCATATGTCTGTTGTTTGTTCCACGGAATGCAAGATTTGCCTCTGAGAATCGGATAGCACTCACCCTTTCAACTCTATGAGTCGGTGAAAAAAATCGGATTGCACTCGCATGACTCCCAAGTGCAGTCTGATTTTCCCAGACTGACATTATAGGTGGAGAAATTTTCTTTTTTCTCTCCACCTCCGTGAAAATTGGATAACACTGATCAGAGTGTATTTAGCATAATTTAGTTATTTTCTATTCAACATGATAAAAAAAATGATTACTGAAGTGTCTTTGCATATAAAACTCCTGATAATAGATATTTATTTTTCTGGTATTAAATTAATGCCAGTGACTGAAATGCTTTGTTATGTTACCCTATAACTCTTTCATCGAATATATCATTAATTTTTTTTTTCTCCACATTGCTTTTTTTTAATCACTCTGTTTAGGTTACATGATGGATGGGTGCCGTAAGGATAGCCCCACTGTGACAGATGCAGCCACAGCAGCTGCCAGAGAGGGACATGCATGCTATGTGATGTCACTGCTTGTGTGGTTACATTGTACGCTTCCATGAGAGGCAGAAATAATCCAACAAAAACAATACATAACTCTGCAGCCCTCTGCGGCCCATTGAAGTGAATCCCTCCTATCATTTTTCTTTCTGCACGAACTTGTCATTGATTTATACAGTTCACCACGGTTGTTTGGGTTGAGAGTGGGCAAAAATAAAGGGATGTGACAAAAAAAATACCGTAAATTGGAAAGATGTTTATGGCTTCTGTTCTTCAGTCGGCTTGCTGGTGGGAGGTCAAGTACATCTCTGAAAATGCTTTGCTTACTCTGTCAACTAAATCTTTAAAATCCTCTTTTGTCTGCTATGTTCTTGTAAGTTTTATATTATGTATGTGACTCGCCTCCAGAGGCCGTGGGGTACTCGGTGCCGGGCCCGTTGATTACAATGGGAGATGTCATAGTGGCAGTGACCCGGCCCGTGGCCTCAGGCGGTCAATATAAAAGGGGGAGAGGAGAGTGATGGGGATAAAATTGTTGAGATGATTTGTGACGCCACCTGTGGTTTCTGGTCAGTTTGACCAGCGCTGCAGGGTTGCTTCTCTGAGACAGATGGTGTGGTGCAGCAATGATGTTGAAGCTCCCCACAGGTGGAGCTGTAGTCTCAGGGCAGAGTAGATGAGGTTGGCAAGTGGGGAGATGGTGTAAAGAAGTAGATGTAGCAGAGCCGGGTGTAAGGCACAAGAATAAGTGGAGGACACAAGGGCCTGTAGTTCCAAGGCTTTTCTCACAGTCTGGTGCACACAGATGCCCGCTTTGGTGCCGTGTCCTCCAGGTCAGGGGCTCAGCCAACTCCCAGGCAAGGTAAAGTACACCTTTCCAGCACTCCTCCAACATGTGCCTTCTCTGAACGTCTCCGCACTGGCGCCTAATCTGAAGTACTTGTAGCTGCGTATTAAACTCAAGTTCCTCCTTCTTGATGTTACTTAGAACTCTACTTGTACGGCAGACGGCTGTAGCCTGCTTCGGGGACTCCTTGCTATCATGTCCCGGCTCACCCACGTTGCTGTTGTGTCCCCAAGTCTTAGATGGTAATAAAGTGGTGATGACTTCTATTCCTCCGGTTTCTGCTGCAGGACCATCAGTATCCATACAACCTCGGGGACCGGACCCCGGCCATGCGCTTCAAACTTCTTACGTTCCGCACTAATCTTTCTTCCTTCTGAAGAATCAGGCTTTCTATGGCTCTTTCCTATGCCAGCAGCTCCAGGTCACAGGAGTCTGCTGCAGCACTTCCTTCACTCCATCCCTCTCAGGGGAACTTCTCTCGCAGACTGACCTTTTCCTAATATTCTCCCCTCTCTTGTGCAGTCTAAGCTCCACCCACCTCCCAGCACTTTTGTGTTCCAAGCAGGGAGCCACAAAGGTTGCTCTGCTACACTACTGGTGTGTGTGTGGGATGTGAGTGTTGGAGTGTGGTGAGGTGTTTCCACCTTACCTGGATAGTGGGGTACCACACCTCAGAAGGAGGTGCAGTACCTCTGTGGCGACTGAACCCTCAGGTTCGCCACATATGTTAGAGTATTGTGACATTAAGGCTATGTGCCCACGATGCGATTTTTAAGCGTTTTTGCCGCAATTTTCAGCGCGAAAACGCAGCGAAAACGTTTAAAAATCGTGTACAGAACGCCCCCCATGCATTCCTATGGCATTCCGCACATGCTGTGCTAATGCTGCGCTTTTCCGCGGCAGAATCGCATCGCGGAAAAAATCGCAGCATGCTCATTCTTTTGTGCGGAATCGCAAAGAATTGCCGCAATTCCGCACCCATAGGAATGCATGAGAATCGCTTACTTCCCGCATGTGGCTATGCCCACCATGCGGGAAGTTAAGCGTCTAATGTGCGGTTGGTACCCACGGTGTGGAGGAGAGGAGACTGTCCTCCAGGCCCTGGGCACCATACCCCTGTAAAAAAAAAGAATAAAAAATAAAAAATCGGGGTATATTTACCTTCCGGTGTCCCGCGCTGCATTCCCGGCCTAAGCGTTCACAGTAATGCCTTGCGGCACGGTCCTGTGATGACGTAGTCTCGCGTGACTCTAGCGGTCTCGCGAGATCGCTATAGCAACGCGAGACTACGTCATCACAGGTCTCGCAAGGCATTACTGGGAACGCTTACGCCGGGAATGCAGCGCGGGACACCGGAAGGTAAATATACCCCGATTTTTTATTTTTTTTAGCATTTTAACATTCTATCTTTTACTATTGATGCCGCATAGGCGGCCTCAATAGTAAAAACCTGGTCACACTTGTCAAACACTATGTTTGACGAGTGTGACCAACCTGTCAATCACTTTCCAAGCGATGCTTCAAATCGCTTGGAAAGTGCTTGAATATCGCACACGAAAATCGCGGCAAAATCGCGATCATAATCGCGGTGAAATCGCGCTGTAAAAACCGCGCGATTTCTGGTAAGGAGTCCGGTTTTTGGTGTACGTTTTAACACGCACCGTGGGCACATAGCCTAAAGGAGCTATTTTTGATTCTTGCCCTTTAAGTGAAAGGGAATGTTCACATTTGAACACCATACTACAATTTATACATGGATATCATCTAGATATAGAGATTTGAAACCTTGTAAGCTCACACATTGCTTTTCATGTACAGATCTTTGTTTTGAACACAAGCCTAGGTTCTAACTACATATATAAAGCAATGCATATCCAAATTAACAAGTTAGATTGAGGTACAAGCCAGTGTAGTGAAATGCCTTTATGTAAAAAAAGACACAAGTACTGTAAAAGTGGTACCTTTTCAACATACAGATACATAGATTTTTTTGGCAAGCACAGGATCACAATATAGTTTTTGCTGTACATTTCTTTAATAAAAGCCAATACAAAATTAGGCACGGGGAGGGGCAATTCATCAAAGCTTTTTCATCTAATTTCTGGCAAAAAATAGATTTGAAAGTGTGCCATTTTTCAAACTGTGACTTCTTGATTTTTCACGCTCATATTCCCAGCTCCAACAAGGTGTGCAAAGCTAGGACAGGACGGAGGCGTGCTGTTCCCCGTTCATCAAATTCATGATGAGCAGCAGAATTCACTACACCACAAATCTTACTCCAGAAGTAAGATTTGTGGCTGGGAGCACATAGCAGCGCATGTCACTACGCACCTGTAGTAACCGACATTTAAAATTTTATTTCATAAATCAGTAGTACACGTAAAAATAAACAGCTTTGTAACACATCTGATCAGAGAGATATGCTTCTTTCTCCACCAGAATTGATCAGTCATTATCAAAATTCTCAATTCTGAGTTATTAAAATCTGAGAATCCTCAGCGGTTGATACCTTTTAGGCTGAGTTCACACGTGGCGTTTTTTTCGCATTTCCGCTGCGGTTTTAAAAAAGTTGGTCACACTCGTCAAACACTATGTTTGACGAGTGTGACCAACCTGTCAATCAGTTCTCCAAGCGATGCTACAGATCGCTTGGAAAACGCTAGCAATTCTGCAAGCTAATTACGTTTGCAAAATGCTAGTTTTTCTGCGGGAAAATCGCGGGAATTTAAAATGCGATTTTCCCGCGGAATGGAATTCCGGAATTCTCGCAGTAATTTCCGCGAGAGTTCCGCTACGTGTGAACCCAGCCTCAATGTCTAACTGAAAAGATAGTAACAAATTGCAGGCTTTCCAGACTACTTGTGTCTCTTCATCAGGCACAGAATAACACAAAATCTGAAGTCACTTATTTATACACAACACGGCACAGGAATAATGCAATAGATAAGACAAGTGACGTGAAACAGAACTATAGATGTGGGACGGGGAGAAAACAGTTGTTGCCGTAAATATTGGAACAGTTCATAGATAAGGAGTGTGAAAGTTTTATTGATTGAGGTCTGGTCGGGATGTGATGCCCCCAGATGGTCTGAGGAGCACATCCCTATGTTTTTATATCAACTAAGGATTGTGCTCCTCTGATGATTTGGGGACATCACAGCTCCAGCAGACCTCAATCACAGGACAATAAAACTTTAACATTCCTAATCTATTAACTGTTCCAATATTTACAGCCACAACTGTTTTCTCCCTGTCCCACATCTATAGTTCTGCTTCATGGCACTTGTCTTCTCTATTGCATTATTCCTGTGTCCTCTTGTGTATAAATGTGTGATTCTTCAGATTTTGTGTTATTCTATGCCTGAGGAAGAGACCTGAGTAGTCTCAAAAGCTTATAATTTGTCACCATCTTTTCAGTTTGCCATTATAAGGTATCAACCACTGAGGACTCTCAAACCTTAATATTTTTCTATCTACTGGTTAACACAGTACAAAGATATACAGCTCTGGCAAAAATTAAGAGAACACTTTCAAATGTTCAGTTTGTCTGATTTTTGTCTTTATAAGTATATTCTTTAGTAAAATGTAAATTGTTCTTTTAGTCTGTAAACTTCTGACAACATGTCTCCTCATTTCCATGCAATACATTTTGTATTTTTTTTCTGAAAAAGAAAAATGGTCACAATTAAAAAAAACAAACAGTCCTTTCAGACCTCAAATAATGCAAAGAAAACAAGTTCATAATCATTTAGAAACAACAATACTAATGTTTTAACTCAGGAAGAGTTCTGAAATCAATATTTTGTGGAATAGCCATGATTTTTAAAAACAGTTTTCATGTGTCTTGGCATGCTTTCCACCAGTCTTTCTGGCTCAAAAATTTAAGCAGTTCTTGATTACATTCCAGAGGTTTTCAATAGGGTTCAGGTCTGGAGAATGGGCTGCCCATGACAGGGTTTTGATGTGGTAGTCTCTTAATTTTTTTCAGAGCTGTATATTTTTCCTGTATTAACTCAGAGGTAACTCAGAAGTAAAATCTGTATTTAGTGAGGACAGACTTTCCCATTACTGAGATGATGGTTGCTATGGATACAATTCTATGTAGACGGAAGGAGGAGCTAGCGGCAGCGCCCCTCCCTCCTATCTCAGTAATGGTAAGGTCCTCCATGAATACAGATTTGACCTCAGAATGGATGATTTTGATAATCAACCCTGGCAGAGAAATAAGCAGATTTCACTGACAAAGTTGGTTATTTCCATGTGTACTTTTGATTTATGAAATAAAAATTAAAACAATGGTTAGTCTTTAACAGGTGTATGCATCTTAATGATTCAGGAGCATCAGTTCCAAAATATCCACTTGTGAGCAGGGTCGGGATGCAGTGACAGGCAAGAGGCAGAGCAAGGGTTAACAATTCTTACTGTTTTAATTGAACAGGTGATGGGATAAACAATCCAATTGCAAAAGGATATGAAGAGTTAATGAACCAGGTAACGGCAGTTCTTTTGTACACTTATCGTGTCAGAGGTTCCTCGGACTGCAAATACTACTTGGTGGTTCGTAGCACCAGCAACGGCTGGCGCGGTGCTTATCCAATTAGGTTCTGTTGGTAACGGCTGTCCATCTTCTGGCGGCAGCGGTCAGTCTCCGGCACCTTCTGCTGAGCCCCTAGTCCATAAGCATATGCAGCCGGAACAAACAAGAACGCAACACTATCAGAGTCCAACGCGAGCGGGCAGGTATATACTGGTAAGGCGGGCCACAAACGTCTGTCCAGCACCCGGTTTTCTCTATGGGGCACGTGTGCTATACTCACAGTCATGAAGCGCACAGCACCTCTCTCTCTACCAGCTATACACTACACTTCTCTCTCTGGAATCCTCACTGGTGACGGCGGGAGTGCATGGACGCGGGTTGGCGCAGTCCCAGTGCTTAAAGGACGGAGCAGGCTTCTCACTGTTCTGCGCGTTGCATGTCCCCACCAAAACTGACTGCTCCCGCGTGCATTGTGGCTGCTGCCGCTTAGCCACACCCCCTGTTCCCGGCTGCAAAGGTCTGTCCAGTCTCTTACTCTTTCCCCCAGACAACAAAGGAGACAGCCCCAACAGATCCGGACCCGGCATAGGGCAGGTACCCACGGCCTGGTTCTTCTCCTTACACACTCACCATGACTGGGGAGAGAATTGCCGGTCTTGATGAATCACCCCTAGTGTTAACGTACATCAAAATCATTATTTTTATTGAAATAACTATAAAAAGTGAAAGGTGTTTTCTACCAGAGCAAATGGAGATCGTAGAAGGAGATTCCCAGCTAGAGGTAATGGGCCAATTCCACCAGCAAAACAGGGAGCAGCTTCTGTCACAGACACATGAAGGGTAGAGTATGATGAGCTACTGGATTGTACAGGGCCCATATACAGTTCTTGCACAGAGGCCCTCTTCCGGCTGTGTGCAACCCCTGGGAATGGACCTCAACATGTATAGTAATTGCTACAAATAGATCTGTGTGCACAAAGTACAGAATGTACAAATCCCAAAAAAAAGGGGCAGTGCTCCAAAGTTAGATAGTGAGAAAATAGATTTTAACCCCTTTTCTCACTTGTCCATTTTTTTGTGCTTCTGTTTATTTTTCTGTCCACATAGATGTATGAGGGCTTGTTTTTTGTTGAAAAATTTTTTACTTTTGAATGAGCCCATTCAGTACAATTCTGGTGATAACAAATTTGTCCAGTTTTTTTTATTACTTTAGTGGTGGAAAAAAAATCAAATGTGTAAGAAAAAATTTCTTTTTACTGTGTCACCATTTCCCGAGACCCATAATATTTTCATTTTTCAGTCAATGGAGCTGTGTGAGGGTTTATTTTTTGCAGGGTGAGTCATTTTTATTGATATAATTTTGGCCTATACTGTATATGACATTTTGATCACTTCTTCCAGCATTTTTTTCCGATGTTCCAGTGAGCAAAAACCTGCGGTAACTTTGACATTTTCATTTTTTCTTCTGTTTTACCAATCAGGTTACTTAATTTCATATTTTGATAGATATTGCTTTCATGGATGCTCTCATACCCTGCATTGTAACTAGAATTCTATGAGCCCTGTTTTGGATTGCAGCCTCCACCAGCATGTTAGTCAAATGTATGGGCCCCTGTATTAATGTTCTTGTCACGAAAGTGACTGACCCGGTATGAAATGACCCAACAGTAGGTCGGTTACCAACAGCACAACAAACAAGGGAATACCGGGGACACAATTACAACGGTGGGCCCTGTGATAGGGAATGGGGAAATGGACACCTCCTGCACTCTACTAAGAATGTGCCCTGATCTCCCAGACGTCCCTATACAGGTTTTTTCAACCTGTCGCCGAGCAGGATACCTATGTCCTCGCTTGCCCTGCACTTATCCCTAAGTAGGGAATTGCCAAGTGAGGACACTGGTACCACCGCTGCACTAATGCAACACAAAGGGAAAGTATGACAGACTAGTTAAAGGAAAACAACACTTACAGTAGCTCTGTGCTGCAAAGCACAACACAGCAGAAATGAAACACCAGATACACTGGACTCAGCTGACGAACAACTGCTCCCAGCAAGCTCCTTCTCCCAGCTTGGTCGCGGCAGAATGAACTTTAACACCGACGGTCAGCTGATGCATCAGGTGACCTTTTGAAGGAAGGTGGGAGTGGTCACCACCTGCATCAGCAAACTCAGCAGCAATGTAATTACACCAGCGGCCACCGGGGGAAAAAACTGGCATTAACACCCGATGGCCTGAAAGGAAAAAAGTTTTAATGTGAGAATCCAGATCTGCCACGGATCCAAAAATGGATCGTGACAGTCCTCTGCCCTGGTCCTTATCCTGCAAAATTGTCTCCCATCCTGTAATAATGTCCCCTGTCCTGGCCCCCATCCTGTAATAATGTCCCGTTGTATAATAATATACCCCAACTTGTAATAATGTCCTCATATTGCAATAATATACCCCATCTTGTAATAGTGTCCTTCAGCATTATACCCATCCTGTAATAATGTCACTCATGGCCCCTTTCTGTAATAATGTCCACTATCCTAGCCCCGTCCTTTAAAAATGTTCCCCATCCTGGCCCCTTCCTGTAACTGTAATAAAGTCCTCCGTCCTGGGCTCTTTACATTATTTAAAAATTGTCCTCTGTCCTGGGCCTTTTAGTTTACAATGTCCCCCGCTTTGAAATCCTTCTAAAACACATTTAATGAATAAATAAATGATTCTTTTCACCTGTTCACGCTTCTACAGCAACCAAGTCTTCATCATCCTCCATAGCCAATACAAAGTGGCACACAATACAACAGGCACCCTGACATCAGCCATCAGCTGCTGGCCTCTGATTGGATGATGGACTGTATAGTGATTGCAGTATAGGGAGCCTGGGGCTCTCAATACACATATTCAACTGAAAATAATGCTTGTGTCAGTGGGCCCCTGACTCCACAGGCCCAGTTGTGGTTGTAGAGGTGACACCACATATGCCTATTTTTTAAAATATATTTTTAATGGGGGAAAAGTTGGGTGGTTTAAACTTTGGTTTAAACTCTTTATATTTTTTAAATGTTTGTCTAAACTTTATACTGTATTTAATAGTCCCCTTAGGGGACTTGAACCTTTGCTCGTCTGATTGCTTGTACTATATACAGCAATACCACAGTATTGCTGTATATAAAAAAATTACAGTCTCCTTTGAACCCTGGTTACAGGCTAGGCTTCAACTGCACTCCATGATGACAGGCACTGAGGTCTTCAACAGACACCTGGCTGTCATAGCAACCTATTGGTGCCTACTAGTGATGAGCGATTGTGCTCGTTACTCGAGATTTCCGAGCATGCTTGGGTGCTCTCTGAGTTTCTTGGGTGTGCTCGTAGATTATGTTTGTGTCACAGCAGTTGCATGATTTGCGGCTGCTAGACAGCCTGAATACGTGTGGGAATTTCCTAACAAACAGGCAATTCCCACATGTATTCAGGCTATCTAGCAAGCCGCAAATCATGCAGCTATGGTGACACAAACTAAATCTCCGAGCACGCCCAATATACTCGGAGAACACCCAAGAATGCTCGGAAATCTCGAGTAACGAGCACACTCACTCACTAGTGCCTACAATGGCTATGCCTGAGCGCTGTTAATGCCAGAGATTGACAGCATTATTTAAAACCTCTTCAGGACTGCAATACGTATATATACTGACCTGAGATATAAGAGAATATCATCCCCATAAAGGTGACAATCCAGCAGTTTTCGGCTGTCCACTATATCTGACAACTTGCCTTATCACAAATTATCGGTGTTGACACCGTCCATATCTGTTTAACCCCTTAGTTGCTGCTGTCAAAAGTGACTACATCAAATAAATGGTTAAAAGATTGTGGGGGCTTGCACTTTAATCTAATTGACACACCGAGATGATGATTGTGTGGTCCTGATGTTTGCCATAGCTGTTCATGGCCAAATAGCGGCCTTAGAGTCTCCCGGCTATAGCGGTCAGTTCAGAAGTTAGCGACATTTAGGTGGTAAACAAACACTTTTTCATTCCGGCTATACCACTTTGCATTAATTCTTAAAAATCACCTGAAGGGTTAATAAACTACCTTACAGCGGTTTTCAATATGTCAGGGGGTGCTGTTTTTAAAATGGTATCACGTTTGGGGTTTTCCAATATATAGCACCCCTAAAGTCACTTCAAACCTGGATAGGTCCCTCAAAAAAATAAATTTTGTAAATTTCCTTGAAAAAATGAAAAATTGCTGCTACATTTTTAAACCTCCTAAAAGGCTAACAAAATAAATTACAGTTTAAAAAATTGTGCTGATGTAAAGCCGACATGTGGGAAATGTGGTTTATTCATGTTTTTCTGTGGTATGACTATCTGGATTAAAGGGATAGTCATTCAAAGTTTGAAAACTGCAATTTTTTTTACATATTTGTCAAGTTTCTGATACTTTTACAAATAAACACAAAACATATCAATCTAAATTTACTATTATCATAAATTATAATGTGCCGCGAAAAAACAGTATCAAAATCACTGGGATTTGTTGAAGCATTCCAGAGTTATGACCACATAAAGTGATATTGGTCAGAATTTAAAAAATTGGCCCGGTCACGAAGGGGCAGAGATGTGGTTGGAGTGCTGCTCCACTCGCCACCGTTGGAGGCAGATCCTGACTGTGTGTCACAGCCATTATCTGACGGGTAGGAGGAGTGCTCAGCCCTGAGCCTGCCCTACCCCTACACCCACTCCCAACTTGCTCCGTACATGTACTCCGGATGTTGGTAAGGGGTTAATCAGCCGATACATGACTTTGGAGTACTACACCCATTTTTGGATTTGTATATGCACATATAGAATTCCTAATGGATTATTGACTATCTGACTAAGCCGTTCCCATTTCATACAGGTGGTGTAGCTATTGACGTTAAGTTCACGGTATTACAAGAATAAAAACAGTTTCTTTTTTCATTAGTAACCTCTGATCTTGGATACTTTCCCAAGTCATTCAAGGTGACTGAAATTTCCAGACTGGAAAACGTAACTGTAGCAAAGGGCAGACCCTGATGCCTTTGTAAAGGATTGCTGTGAAAGCAGAAAAAGAGGGGGCTACACAAGTCTGTCAGTGATTAGAAAACCTTCAGAAGGACAGGGGCATGTTGATGAGAAGTCATGTTCAAGGGATTAAGGATGACGGCTCAGAAGGAAAACTGCTGTAAAGAGAAAGCAGCTGAACGTACGGAATCAAACTGAAAACAGAAGTTTATCCAATATGAAAAGATATTTTGTGTTTCACAAATGTTTACACTGCTGCACAATTGATATCTTTTTATTTTCCATTTTTGGAAAAAAAGTAACAATTTTGTCCTCAAGGTTCATTTCTCACACATTACAAGTTCAAAAAGCCCATTTTTTACTATTTACTATGAGGAAATTCAGAGCTAAAAAAGATTAAGGACCCTCATCTAGAATGACGAACATCTACACAGCACATCACTCACCTATTAGAAAATAGTGAGGAGGAGGACTCTCACAGTCGCACTACAGTTGGTGCTGACGAACCACGGCGATGACTCTGAAGACTCATACACGTTAGATTCAATTAAGTTTCGGACTGAATGATCACTATGTAGAAGCAGCCGTACATATTTTTGTCCATATTGCTTATTACAGTCATTCAACCGGGCCCTACATAGTCGGTGACACCGGGAGAAAACCAAGCTATGGGTCTGGGAGTATTCTTTCACAAACAAACAATTTTTCTTTGAATAAAAGATCCATTTTATGGCTGAAAAAATAACATGGTCAACTATGTTCGATTTGCTGTCAACATGTTATCAATCAGCTCAATCAACTGTTCGTTTCTTTGTTTTTTTTTACCAGACAAACCATCGTTTTGTTTAAAATCATTCATTTTCATAAACTTTAAATCTGATTTGTCTGAGGTCATGGAGAGATCCCAGGCATTAACAATTTAATTCCTAAACTCAGATCTGAACTGAAGCTGCAAGAGATCCACAAGTCTTTATACCAAGAGAAGACTCAGACTGATGAACTTGGTGCTATAGACAGAAAGTTATGGTCAAAGACTCAGCTTGGGTCCATTACCAGATAGGTAGGCAAGGGGTGATAATCTGAAGGATGATACAGAGTCCTTGCCAATGGCTAGTCTGTGGTCAGGATTGGAAGAAACCAACATTGTCCAAGAAAGTGTCCAGGTACTTGGTTAGGAAATAAGCAGGGTTAGCATCCAGACATAGGCATGAGGGCTAGACAAGGTCAAGTTTGTAAAAACAGCCAGGGTCTGAAGTCAATGACAAGTATAGTACACAATGAAGAGAAACTAACAGACTCTATTGTATACTAGCATAGGAAAGCCCGACATGAGGTGAGAGTCTATGTAAGATGCTCGAGAAAGGTAGTTGTGGTTTAGCTACTGCTTCTGCACCCTACAGACAAAACATGACCCCGTCCCAGTGTGCTGCTGTGTGAGGGGTGCATCACATATACTTGTGGCCCATAGGCCTCCACTGGCTCCTGGCTTTCGTGTTCCATAAACCTTTGCAGCAAACAAACCAGGGGACACTACATTTGTTAAAACAGTCAACTTTTATTTCGCAGCCTTCGTTTATTACAATCAGGCATATAGGATAAGGCCTAACGGGTTACAGTCTTTCCCACAGGTACTGGACCTAATTTCAGCCCCGGTTCTCTGTATGAGTAGAGCATCCATCCTGCTAACTTTTCTAGCACTAGGAATCCTTCGACAATCTCCACTACTAGCAGTGCATCCGGATTCCATCACCTCCCACCTCTCAGGGTTTGAGTTCATCTTCCTCTGCAGCTCCGCAGGCTTAGTGTGCCCAAGGCCACCGACATCCATTTCATGGTTCCCAGGCCAACATGCGGACTTGTTACTTGGCACAGTGTAACAGGCTCATGCTGTCTCTAGCAGCTTATTGCCTGTGATCTATACTGTGACTTAACTACCCTTTCTCTAACTCCCCTTGACACTTCCTGAACTTGGAACTAGCTCCCCACCCTAATCTGGGACAGCCATTACAGTTAACCCTATTTATGCTAGACTGCAGCCCCATAGGGTTTTACTTTCAGATTACATACATTAATATAAAATACAAAAATACATTTAACCACATTTAACCATTTGCGGTGTCAAGGAACAGAATATCACCTCCACCACTCCTACATTCCTCCACACTTTAATTATTGTCATCCTCGACCATACTGGACTTTAAAAGAAGAGTTAGTGAGTGCATAGATCAGAAAACACTGTAAAAACATTTGGCTAAAACTAATCCTGATATCTCCTTGCTAGTGACACCCAACCCTTCTTGGTAATGACCCCAGAAACAATGTTTCCATGTCCATATTTTAAACAGGAGCCTTAGTTCAACTCAGCAGTAAACCCCCTCCCCCTTTTTTATAAAATGGCACAATCCAAACAGTCTCTGTTACTGAGAATATTGGGCCCTCCTGGTGACACCACTGCCTACAGCTCCAACAGAAAAAGGTGCAACAGAACAAACAAAAATTGAAGATGAAGTAAACTCAGGCTGATACAGCTTTCACAGGCCTTCCCAGCCTTGAAGGTATCAAAACAGTCCCTCTGATATCTTCCGACAATCAACACGAACTCTGACCAGCACACAAACAGTTTAAATCAGCACTAGAGCACCTTGAGCCAAGACCACCTCCTCTTTCAATATTTCTTTGCGATAGATAAGGCATTTTGACCGTTTCTTGGCCCCCTAGGAGGTCCTGATGAGTCTCTCCTGGCCCTGTGAGAGTTTACTTTGGGGGTTTGTTCTTTTCTCATCGAAGATCATGGGTTTCCAGGGTATGTTTGAACTCTTGAGGGCTTCTTTGACCCACTTCTGCAGGCCTCTCTCAGGGCTCTCTTCCACAGTACCTCCCAGTCTCTCTCCCTCATGTCTTCAAAGGTGTGGGGACATACTAGGGCTGCCTCTTATCAGCCCATCTGACACACCCACTTCACAAACTCCACAGTCTCACCTGGATGCAGACTGTGGAGATGGGGGGCATATACTTGCACTTTACGACATCATGGCTTACATAAACTTCATGCCCAGTCCACTCTACTTCCAGGAACCCAAACCCTAACCCCTTTGAAATATCAAAGTCGATTACGCAACCTCTAGTCTTGGCATCCTCTACCGCCTCCCATCAGGCACTGTTGGATCATCCAGCCACCTCCTCAGAAACAGATCGGGCCACTTTCTATGGACCAGCAAGTTGTCAATCTTGGGTCTTGGGGGGGCGATCAATCACCCACCTTGGTCTGTAGTCAGGGGGACTGTCACAAGTAAGTCCTGTTCTACCTCCCACCTGTTAACATTAGGGAGCTTCCTCTTTCTTGTCTTTACCTCTGAAAGGCCGACATCAGGCTTAACCTGCAGCGCCTCCTCAGGGATCCTTCAGATTGCATCCGGAACAGGGATCAACCACATTGGGCCGCATTCGCCCTTTTCAGGGGGTGCTATTTCTGTGCTGGCAGTGTTGTGAGTTCATTTTACCCTTCACTACTGAGGCCCGAGGAACTCCCTCTTCTGGTAAAGAAAGGTAGTGAGCCTGATTATCAAACACCTGAGTCTGATGATGATGACTGGCTGAGTGGAGTTACTGACTGGATATAAGGCTGCCGACGCCCTTCTGCCCTGCGGGTGGTTTCTCTGTGGGATCCTTGGAGACCAGTCTGAATTCCTGCTCCTCTAAAGCTAAGTTTTCTGCTCGGCTTTTTGCATTAGACTTTGTTTTGCTTTGTTTTTCTGGATTTCTGCCATTCCCTGCTGAGGTGTGCTGAATTCCTTTAGCTCTGTCTTCTGAAAATACCTGAGTGCTTATTTAGTTTTTGAAGCCTAGCTGCTTCAGGGTCTTTTTCATATCAGCTTGTTGGCTTATGTCTTTGATAGGGTTTTGGCAGATTGCAGACAGCAACCTTCCTTTCCTGTTCTGTTTAGCTAGCTTGGGCCCCATCGTTTGCTCAGCCTATCTTTCTATCTGTGTGAGTGTTTTTTCATCTTGCTTCACCGTCATTATATGTTGGGGGCTGCCTTTTACTTTGGGGTCTGCTCTGGGGCAGTTTAGATTTCCTTTTCTGTCTTTAGGCTATTTAGCGCTCCGGCTGTGATCGAGGGGTCTAGGGCATCGTAGGAACCCCCCACGGCTACTGCTAGTTGTGTTGATAGGTTCAGGGGTCTGCAATCTGATAGTTGCCAACTTCTCTGGTTTTCTGGACGTAGCTTCTATTTTTGTGTCTGCCTCCTACGGTGACTCAATCATAACAGGCAGTCTTCTCTCCCTCTGTAAGGGGGTGACTTGGTACGTCACGTGCCGCCCCTCCTTTGATTGCTGTGCACATGCAGTACATGCTGCACCTTGACGGTTATTCATGTTGATGTGATGTAATGTTCATGTACTATAATGCTAATGTAATGTGAGGTCTTCTGCTGTTTATTAATGTGCACTGTAATGTATTTGCCATGCCTTGTAATGTACTGTGTATTGTGCCTTAGCTTAGGAATATATTAGTAGGTAGTGCATGATTTTTGGAATTAGAATAGAGTGGGGCACATTAGAGTTAGAATATAGGAGAGATGTAAGAGTAGGAAGATTTAGGCAGCAAAGGAGTTAAGTTGATGGGAGGGGCACAGAGCAGAGCAGGGCAGCAGGCAGCAGGGGGAGTTCGGTTGCAGCCTGGGGCATCCTGCCCTGAGGGCAAGGGGCATTTTGCTTATGGAACAGTCGCAGACTGAGAAGAGAAAGCTGTTATGGAGGAGAGGACAGCCACCAGTGAACAGAGTTCAATTCAAGGAGGATTCGGGGTTTCTGACCAGGGCAGGTGGAGCTGAGAAGATCGTACCTAGCACCTCTTCCTAAGGAAGCCGGACCTGGGACTAAGAGGAAACTGGTGAGCCTGGAGCACGTGTGGAGCAAAGTAAGTGATCAGGACCAGGGAGAAGGTTCACATGAATGCTGGATCCATTGATTGTGAAGTTCCCTTGCAAGAATGGGAACAAGTGACTTTCATTAAGGGGGCAAGGAGCCCTGAATTGCACTAGGACTAGGTGTCAGCAGTGACCAACATGGTCATATATGAAGGCTTTGTTTTGTTTCCCCCCTGCTGAATTATGGGACTAGAACCCTGAAAGGGTTAATTACCATGGACTGTGTGCTGCTTTAACCCCTTCACTACCAAGGGTGGTTTGCACGTTAACTCCCGGGCCAATTTTTACAATTCTGACCACTGTCCTTTTATGAGGTAATAACTCTGGAACGTTTCCATGGATCCCGGTGATTCTGACATTGTTTTCTCATTACATATTGTACTTCATGTTAGTGGTAAAATTTCATTCAAATAACTTGCGTTTATTTGTGAAAAAAACGGAAATTTGGCGAAAATTTTTAAAATTTTGCAATTTTCCAACTTTGAATTTTTATGCCCTTAAATCACAGAGATATGGCACACAAAAACTTAATAAATAACATTTCTCACATGTTTACTTTACATCAGCACAATTTTGGAACCAAAATTTTTTTTGTTAGGAAGTTATAAGGGTAAAAAGTTGACCGGCGATTTCTCATTTTTGCAACACCATTTTATTTTTACGGACCACATCATATTTGAAGCCACTTTGAGGGGTCTATATGATAGAAAATACCCAAAAGTGACACCATTCTAAAAAATGCACCCCTTAAGGTGCTCAAAACCACATTCAAGAAGTTTATTAACCCTTCAGGTGCGTCACAGGAATTTTTTTGAATATTTAAAAAAAAATGAACATTTAACTTTTTTTCACAAAAAAAATAATTCAGGTTCAATTTTTTTTATTTTACCAAGGGTAACAGGAGAAATTGGACTGGAAAAGTTATTGTGCAATTTGTCCTGAGTACGCTGATACCCCACTTGTGGGGGTAAACCACTATTTGGGCGCATGGCAGAGCTCGGAAGGGAAGCAGCACCATTTGACGTTTTTGGCTGGAATTGAGATCGGACACCATGTCGCGTTTGGAAAGCCCCTGGTGTACCAAAACAGTGAAAACCCCCCATAAATGACACCATTTTGGAAACTAGACCCCCCGAGGAACTTATCTAGATGTGTGGTGAGCACTTTGAACCCCCCAGTGCTTCACAGAAGTTTATAACGCCCGGGCGTGAAAATAAAAAAATCTTATTTTTTCCACAAACATGATCTTTTAGTCCCCATTTTTTTTATTTTCCCAAGGGTAACAGGAGAAATTGGACCCCAAAAGTTGTTGTACAATTTGTCTTGAGTACGCTGATACCCCATATGTGGGAGAAAACTACTGTATGTGCACATGTCGGGGCTCGGAAGGGAAGTAGTGACGTTTTGGAATGCAGGCTTTGATGGAATGGTCTGTGGGTGTCATGTGCATTTAGAGAGCCCCGATGTACCTAAACTATTGAAACTCCCCACAAGTGACCCCATTTTGGAAACTAGACCCCCCACGGAACTTATCTAGATGTGTGGTGAGCACTTTGAACCCCCAAGTGCTTCACAGAAGTTTATAACGCCCGGGCGTGAAAATAAAAAAATCATTTTTTTCCACAAAAATGACATTTTTACCCCCAATTTTTTATTTTCCTAAGGGTAACTTGAATTGAGGCTTGCAAGAGATGTCAAAAGCAATAATAAAGGATTTTGGGGATATGTCAAAAGTAAAAGAAAAGTCAAAGATGCTATAGGATTTTTACAGGATGAAAATGATGAAATGGTAAGACAGGATGTTGAGAAGGCTAAACTTTTAAATTCCTATTTTGCATCTGTTTTCTCTCAGAAAGGAAATGTAACACCAACTGTTATTCATTGTCCTATTAAGGGAATAGAAGAATCCAGGATATCTATAAACAGAAAGATAGTGAGGAAACACTTAGCTAACCTAAATGAATTCAAGTCTCCAGGTCCAGATGAATTACACCCCAGAGTACTGAAGGAGATAGCAGAAGAAATTTTTGAACCCCTCTCCATAATCTTTGAAAATTCTTGGAGAACAGGAGAAGTGCCAGAAGACTGGAGAAGAGCAAATGTTGTTCCTATCTTCAAAAAGGGGAAGAAGGTGGACCCAGGCAACTATAGGCCGGTGAGTCTGACTTCTATACCAGGAAAGATCTTTGAACAAATTATTAAACAACATGTATGTCAATACCTGGATAAGAATGAAGTGATCAAACAGAGTCAGCATGGGTTTGTAACTAATAAGTCATGTCAGACTAACTTAATTTCCTTCTATGACGGTATCACTGATTGGGTGGATCAAGGAAATGCTGTAGATATAGTATATCTTGACTTCAGCAAAGCATTTGACAAAGTCTCTCATACAATCCTTATTGAAAAAATGACTAAGTATGGAATGGACAAGGCAACTGTTAGGTGGATTCATAACTGGCTTAGTGATCGGACCCAAAGAGTGGTCGTAAATGGCTGCACATCCAGTTGGAAGAATGTCTCAAGTGGGGTACCACAGGGCTCTGTCCTGGGCCCTGTATTGTTCAACATCTTTATCAACGATTTAGATGAAGGAATTGAGGGTAAACTGATTAAATTTGCTGATGACACAAAACTAGGAGGGATAGCTAATACTAGAGAAGAGAGAGAGAGGATTCAAAAAGATTTAAATAAACTGGAGAAGTGGGCAGCAACTAACAGAATGGTTTTTAACAGGGAGAAATGCAAAGTACTACATCTGGGCAATAAAAATGAAAAAAGCATATATAGAATGGGAGGAATAGGGCTAAGTGACAGCACATGTGAAAAAGACTTGGGTATACTAATAGATCACAGACTGAATATGAGTCAACAGTGTGATGCAGCAGCAAAAAAGGCAAATGCAATTCTAGGATGTATTAACAGAAGCATACAGTCTAGATCACGTGAAGTCATTATTTCCCTCTTTGGTCAGACCTCATCTGGAATATTGTGTCCAGTTTTGGGCACCACATTTTAAAAAAGACATCAACAAACTGGAGCAAGTTCAGAAAAGAGCGACCAGAATGGTGACCGGTCTGCAAACCCTGTCTTATGAGGAAAGGTTGCAGGATTTGGGAATGTTTAGTTTGCAAAAGAGAAGACTGAGAGGAGACTTAATAGCTGTCTACAAATATCTAAAGGGCTGTCACATTGTAGAAGGATCAACTTTATTCTCATTTGCACAAGGAAAGACTAGAAGCAATGGGATGAAACTGAATGGGAGGAGACACAGATTAGATATTAGAAAAAACTTTTTGACAGTTAGAGTGATCAATGAGTGGAACAGGCTGCCACGAGAAGTGGTGAGTTCTCCTTCAATGGAAGTCTTCAAACAGAGGCTGGACAGACATCTGACTGGGATGATTTAGCGAATCCTGCTTTGAGCAGGGGGTTGGACCAGATGGCCCAGGAGGTCCCTTCCAACTCTACGATTCTATGATTCTATGATTCTATGATTCTATGTAACAGGAGAAATTGGACCCCAAAAGTTGTTTTGCAATTTGTCCTGAATAGGCTGATACCCCATATGTGGGGGTAAAACACTGTTTGGGTGCATGGCAGAGCTTGGAAGGGAAGGAGCACCATTTGACTTTTTCAACGCAGAATTGGTTGGAATTGAGATCAGACGCCATGTTGCATTTGGAGAGCACCTGATGTGCCCAAACAGTGGAAACCCCCCAATTCTAACTCCAACCCTAACCCCAACACACCCCTAACTCTAATCTCAGCCCTAACTCTAGCCCTAACCCCAACACACCCCTAACCCTAATCTCAGCCCTAACCCTAGCCCTAACCGTAGCCCTAGCCCTAATGGGAAAATGGAAATAAATACATTTTCTATTAATTATATTATTTTTCCCTAACTAAGGAGGTGATAACGGGGGGTTTGATTTACTATTTATGGCGGTTTTTATTTTTGGCAGCTGTCACACGCTAAAAGACGCTTTTTATTGTAAAAATAGTTTTTACATCACCACATATTGATAGCTATAATTTTTCCATATTTTGACCCACCGAGTCATGTGAGGTCTTATTTTTTGCGGGACGAGTTGACGTTTTTATTGGTATCATTTTTGGGCACGTGACATCTTTTGATCACTTTTTATTCCGATTTTTGGGACGCAGAATGAACAAGAACCAGTCGTTTCATGAATTTCTTTTGGGGGGTGCATTTACACCGTTCCGCATGCGGTAAAATTGATAAAGCGGTTTTATTCTTCGGGTCAGTATGATTACAGCGATACCTCTTTTATGTCTTTTTTTATGTTTTGGCGCTTTTATGCAATGAAAACAATTTTATATAAAAAATAATTATTTTTGCATCGCTTTATTCTGTGAGCTATAACTTTTTTATTTTTTTGCTGATGATGCTGCATGGCAGCTTGTTTTCTGCGGGAGAAGATGACGTTTTCAGCGGTGCCATGGATATTTATATGCGTCTTTTTGATTGCGCGTTATTTCACTTTTTGTTCGGCGGTATGATAATAAATCATTATTTTTTGCTTCATTTTTTATTTTTATTTTTTAAGGGGTTTGCTAAAGGGGTTAACTAATGGGACAGTTTTATAGGGAGGGTAGTTACGGACGTGGCGATACCAAATATGTGTACTTTTGCTGTTTTTTTCTTTTTTATTTCCAAAAAATGAATTTATTAGGGAATTTTTTTTTTAATTTATTTAGCGATTTTTTAAAAATTATTTTTACACTTTTTTTTTTTTTTAACTTTATTACATTGTCCCAGGGGGGACATAACTGTCCTGTGACAGATCGCTGATCTGTCACATCACAGATCACTGTGACAGATCAGCGATCTGTCACAAGCATAGACGCAGACTTCCTCATGCTTGCGCTTTGCAGGCACTGAGGAAGTCAGCTCCCTGCAGGCCCCCGAAGGTCCCCGTCGCCATTTTGGATCCGGGGACCTTCAGGGAAAGAGCCCCCCGCAGCAGCGCTGCACATTGCGCTGCTATGGGGGGCTCAGGGAAGCACGGAGGGAGCCCCCTCCCTGCCGATGCTTCCCTTTAACCCTTGGTACACCGTGATCGTGTTTGATCGCGGTGTGCAAGGGGTTAACGTGTCGGGGGCGGTCCGTGACCACCCCGACACATTGTACCGGGTGTCAGCTGTGATAATCAGCTGACACCCGGCCGCGATCAGCGGCGCTCACCAAGTGGGCGCCGCTGATCGCTATGACGTAATATTCCGTCCATGGGAATTAGGGCCCAGGTCATATGGACGGAATATTACGTCCAATGTAGGAAAGGGGTTAAGGACTGTTTAAACCCTGAACTTTTACTGTTTTACCCTGAACTGAAAGTATAAAAGCCATGCACTTGTTTTAAAGAGGCTGTGATCTGCAAAGGAAGGGAGGGGGAAGCACTTATGCAGGAGGACCTGAGAACTGAGCCAGGTCAGGACTGTGTGACCTGTTGCTGAGATGGCCACTGGCCAACATGTTTGTTTTGATGTGACTTTCTGTGTTTTATTGATTCTTGTGTTTGGATACCCAGAGCAGGAAAGGACTGACCTACGGGCTCCAAATTGTTGTTTCTTATGTGTATGGGTCCCAGGAGCCAAGGGACCGGGGTCAGCATGGCCCATGTTAAAGAACTTGAACTCTTTGTTCCAGGGATTCAACCGAGTGGAGCCGGGGTCACGGATGACCCAATGAAGTCAATAGAAACTGTGTCAATTTTATTAATATTCTTATATGTTATATTAAAGGAAAATGTGTTTTAACCATTTTATATTACAGGTATCGCCATGGTCGTGGACAACCATATTTAAGAAGAGAGGAATGCAAAGGGGTGACTTGGTACGTCACAAGCCGCCCCTCCTTTGATTGCTGTGCACATGTAGTACATGCGGCACCTTGACGGTTATTCATGCTGATGTGATGCAATGCTCATATACTGTAATGCTAATGTAATATGAGGTCTTCTTCTGTTTATTAATGTGCGCTGTAATGTATTTGCCATGCCTTGTAATGTGTTGTGTATTGTGCCTTAGCTTAGGGATTGATTAGTAGGTAGTGCATGATTATAGGGAATTAGAATAGAGTGGGGCACATTACAGTTAGAATATAGGATAGATAGTTATGATTCGGTCACCTAGGAGGATTCCGAGAAATTAGCTAAGCAACCAGGAAACCAGAAAGGTTGGCAACTTAGCGGATTGCAGACCTCTAAACCTAACAACACAATTAGCATTAGCCATGGGACGTGCCTACGATGCCCTAGATGCCTCGGCATAGCCAAAGAGTTAACTAAGCCTAAAGCAAGAAAGGGGAAAGCTAAACTGCCCCGGAGTGGAACCCCAAAGAAATAGATAGCCCCCAAACACATATTGTCAGTGAGACAAGATGATTTACAAACGCAGGCAGAAAATAGAGTGAGCAAATGATGGGGCCCAACCCAAACTGTCTAGATAGGACAGGACAGAAAAGGTACTGTCTGCAATCACGCAAAAATCCTAAAAAATCCAACACGTCTGATATACAAAAACACTGAGGCCACACGATCTTTCCCCCACTAGATTAGCAATCTGGTGTGAACTGGAAGGAAAGCAAAAGATACTAATATAACAGGGGATTAGCAATACTGAACAGAATGACATAAGCTGTGACATATGAGTGGGGTCCAGTACAAATCCCAGCAGGGAATAATGCTGAACCCACACAGCAAAGCAAAAAGCAGAGAAAGGCAAAAACTATATCAAATGCAAAAGATTCCAGCAAACAAATAACTTGTCTGAATGATGCAAGACCAAGGAGGGGAAAAAGCAGACTTCACAATGCACAGGAAGACAAACAAATCACCAGCAGCAACTGAAGGAAGCTTGCTCACTTAAATCCTCCCTGTTAGTAACCCCTGACTTCCAATCATCGTCTTCAGGTGATAGACTTCTGTCAATACGACCAGCTCCACTACCCGCGGCAACCACCAAAGGGAGCCCCGACTCAGAAGTCAGATAAAGAGAGTTCACAACAATTGATGTAAGATTAGGAAGATTCAGGAAGAAAAGGAGTTAAGTTGATGGGAAGGGCACAGAGCAGGGCAGCAGGGGGAGATATAGAAAGAGATACTTCCTGATTAAGTCAGTTGCAACCTGGGGCATCCTGCTCTGAGGGCAAGGGGCATATTGCTTATGGAACAGTCTCAGACTGAGAAGAGAAAGCTGTTATGGAGGAGAGGATGGCCACCAGTGAACAGAGGTCAATTCAAGGAGGATTCGGGGTTTCTGACCGGAGCAGGTGGAGCTGAGAAGAACGAACCTAGCACCTCTTCCTAAGGAAGCCGGACCTTTGTACTGAGGGGGAACTGGTGAGCCTAGAACACGTGTGGAACAAAGTAAGTGCAGGAGATGGAAGAAGTTGTCAGGAGGAATCAGGTCTGTCTGAAGGACAGGGAGAGTGGGGAGATGCCACTCTGTGCTGCTGATTTGATGGACGCCTTGCTGTTTATTAAAGTACATCTGTTGGAGAAAGACCCCGTCTTTGAAGTGGATTTTCAGAGCCTACAAGGTAGCAGTTGAAAAGAATATAACAGAGCCTGTGAGTGTGCGGTGGAGTATGTTACCCATGTTGTTCAAAGATCTTTGTTTGACTTTTCATGAGCAAGGTGCTGAGGTGCTCACTGACCGTTACTTGGTGAACTCGCCCATGGCTACCACCCTGGGCCACCTTGTTATACCTCAGGTGAGGGAGCCTCGTGTCCGGAAACCGACTAACATAGCATAGCACCCGCAATTCCTTCTCCTGGAGGCCCACCTCTGGCTGCAGAGTACTGGAACACTGGATTACCATCTGCTATGGGGGAGATAGTCCATGAGCAGCGCCCATCGTCCTGTGACTTTCTGCTATGACCCTGGGGTTGACAGTTTCGGGGATCTCCTCCATCTCCTCCTCGCTCACTCCCATCAAACTGTCAGGAGATCCACTCGAGGCTCAATCACTCTGTGCCATCACTGCTTGGAACTCTCTTTGCTGCTCCTCACTCCACATGTGTTGAGCGCCAAAATGGCACCATTCACTCCCTGGCGACACGCTTCCTGCTTGTGCAGCTCCGCCTCTTCCTAGGTCAGACCTCTGATGCGATCGCCGCATCATGTCTTACTTCTGTCAACTCCACCTTTGACTGCGCTTCCTGCTTCTGTCATCTTCCAACCAATGGGCCGTGCCTCGTACTGTGCAGCATCCCTCCTTAGGTACACATCTCCCACTCTGGACTGGACTCTGGCTGCAGGACACATCCCTCACTGGGATGGCACTCCTGTGGACTGGCCATATTTTCAAGCTCTTGGGCACCCTCCACACCCACGTACGATGGTCTTTCTCCTCTTCACTGCCGCTCTCGTGATATTCGGATCCATGCTTTTGGCTGCCATATTACATTGCTTTTCCATCAGAGCAACAAGTCTTCCTTATCCCGTTTTCTTCATGCAAGGAACTTGCATCCTTCCAACTGCATTAAATGTAAGATACCTGAGCCAGGTAGTTGTGGGAGAATTGCTGCTTCTGCAAGCTCTTGTACCCTAAGGACAAACGTGTTCCAGTCCCGATATACTGCTGTGTGTGGGGTGCATCACATATACTTGTAGCCCATAGGCCTCCACTGGCTCCAGGCTTTCATCTTCCAAAACCTTCCTAGCAAACAATCCAAGGGACACTTGGCAGCTATCGGTCATTACAATCATTCATATAGGATAAGGGCCAACGGGTTGCAATCTTTCCCACAGGTACCGGACTTATTTTCAGCCCCAGTTCTCAGTATGAGTAGAGCATCCCTCTTGCTAACTCTTCTAGTACTAAGAATTCTTCTCCACCACTAGCAGTGCACCCGGATTCCATCACCGCTCCCACCTCTGAGGGTTTGAGTTCATCTTTCCCTGCAGCTCCGCAGGCTTAGTGCACCCAAGGGCCCTGATGCCCATCTCCAGGTTTCGAGGTCGACAGACAGACTGGCACGGAAGGGATCTTTGGCAATCCACTGCGCCTAGTAACAGACTCATGCTCCTCCTAGCAGCCTATTGCCTGTGACCGATGCTGTCACTTCATCACCCTTTCTCTAACTCCCCTTGACACTTTCTGAACTTGGCATTAACTCATTTCCCCTCCCTAAGCTTGGCTTGCAGTTGTAGTTAACCCTATCTAGGCTAGACTACAACCCCAGAGGGTTTTACTCTCAGATAACATGCTTCAATATATAAAACATTTAACCACATTTAACCGTTTTGAGTGTCAAGAAGTAGAACATCAGCTCCACCAATCCTACAGCTACACGGTTGGGGTCTGCACAGAATAGCATTGCAGGACCCATTTGGCCCCCAGGCTGCAGATTTTACACTCCTCCTGTAGTGAATTGAAGCTCTTTGTTCCCACACAGATAAAAAGTCAAACACTTGGGGTCTCTGCAGTACGAGGACCTGTAATCAGTTTCTTGTCAATGGAACTTTCTAACAGAATAGATTGTCCAATGGAGGCAACTCCTTTATAGGGTAGAATGCCTTTGCTCATGCTTTACAGATGTTTTAAAATAAAGAGGAAGAAACACTCAGCTGTGAGTGCTGTGCCCCTCAGTTCTGATTATCTGAGCCCTCTAATTCTGATTGGCTGTGCCCAGGGTCGGACTGGGGTGTCTGGGGCCCACAGGGGAATTGATTCTAGGGTTCCATCCTACAGCTATATACATATCTGTAAGTCGTTATCCATGTTACAGTGAAGCTTTCACTGTAAAACACAGACGGCTCCTGCACATCTACTATGCACACACCATAACTGGGATGTACAATTATGGTAGTTTGCATGAAAGATTGTCTTTGATTAAACCAAGTTATCACTGATCCACAGGTTAGGTAGGTGATAAGTTATTGATCGGCAGACTGCAGCCGTGATAGTGCGCTTTGCTCTGTGACCGGCTGCGCGCTGACCTCACATAGCGGTAACATTCAAAGGTTGCCAGCCTATCAAAAGCCGCAGGTGTCAGCGTGCAGCCTCTGAAAGGCCAGTCTATTTAATGTCACACCTATGTGACGTCTGCGCGTGACCTGTCAAAGAGCAGAGTGCCCTGTCACAGCAGCAGTCGGTGTTCATCTGGATGTGTGTCGTTGCAGCTGGTCAGGTAATGAACCTTGCTTGCGAAAACCCCTGCCTGCGCTTTTAAACGGCCCATGCCCCTAAAAACTGTATTTTTTAAAATCTTCTTCTTCTCTCTCTCAGGCCCACCGGGCATTTTAATCGTGCCCCTCAAAGCCAGTCCATCCTTGGCTGTTCCCTTCTTTTGTGAATGGTTGTGCCCCTCAGTTCTGATTGGCTACGCCCTTCAGTTCTGATTGCCTGTGTGTGTCGGTTCAGATTGGCTGATAGGCAGGTCTTGATTGGCTGTGCCTCTCAGTTGTGAATGGCAGTGCTCTCAGTTCTGATTGGCTGTGCCCTTCAGTTCTGATTGGCTGTGCCCCTCGGTTCTGATTGGCAGTGTCCCTCAGTTCTGAGAAGCTAGGCTAGGAAAGCTGAACAAGTAGTGCATGGGCTCATTGACATTTTATGAGTGCATACCCCGCTAACTCAGCTCTCAGAAGAAACCAGAGGAGGGCTGATCAAAACTGAAGGGTCCCCAGCACTCTGCTGAAGCTTCTGCCCTTTTGTTAAGAAATAACAGTTACATTTTAATGCTCTGATCATTTCTAAAATATTTACTATTTCAACCTTTAAAGATACCTGTATTCATGGGAAAGAGCTTATGTGAGCACGGTTGATGTTCACGTTATTGTTGAGCAGTGAACTCGAAATAACAGCAGTTCCCATTGAATGAATTCTTACCGTTTTTGAAAC
This sequence comes from Dendrobates tinctorius, assembly GCF_039654945.1. Taxonomy (NCBI): domain Eukaryota; kingdom Metazoa; phylum Chordata; class Amphibia; order Anura; family Dendrobatidae; genus Dendrobates; species Dendrobates tinctorius. The sequence goes on from NW_027361690.1 coordinate 80,161,125, forward strand.
ATAAACATAATGCTTGTTAGTATAAACACATACGATGAGTTAATCTGCTTAATGTTAGTTTTTCTTCTGCTCTTTTTTATTTATTTTTCCTGATCATCACCTTGATCAAGCAATTAACTTCAAAGGCGGCAGTTGAATGTATAAGACAAGAGGATCCTTGTTTGTGAAGAACAATGGACAGTTCATTTTGATTCTCCGCAATGTTGGATCTATTACTGTTTCTGTGGCTTGTAAAAATTCCTTCATGTTATGTCCTACAATGTTTGTTAGCAGCTCTGGTCAACAATATTTCTATTCTTGCATAGTATATTTTTAGGGTAATTTTGTGGCCCTTATTTCTAAAAATGTAAATAATTTCTGTGATTATTGAAAACAGAAAAAAAATAAAATCAGAAAAAAACCCCACAAGAAATATCTAATGGCATAAGCACAATGATAGAACAAAAAATACGCACCTACAGTTATATTTCCCATCGAAGGCCATGTCATTCTTTAACACAGATTTTGCTTTTTTCCTGTTATCCGACCTACAGGTGAAACAAGTGTAATTTGGGCGTACATTTTGTTGCCCTTCGAAAGAAGTTACGGTGATTATTTTTAGACACAAATATGCCAATGTTGCTCACTTAAGCAGAACTACTACAGAACTATCTTGATATTTTTATATTCTTCGTTAAGTTTTATTTAATGAGCAACTGGAACGTGAGCAAAAACGGAATGTAAAAAGAGCCTTAGAGCATCCTTAGTTAATGGGGTGTTAAGTAACATGTTGGGGACATGATGTGGTGGCACTTACTAATATCTAAGGATTGAAGGTTCACCTCCTAGACTTTCTAGTACATCCTTCCTCACAGACTACACAGAACTTCTTTCCACAAGCTAGCTGCTGATGGCAGACCATTTAACCAAAGCTGTCCATCAGCCTCCTCCAATTGTAAAACACAGTTTTTCCCTTTGATGTTTTTTGAATTAGAGGAAGCGGATGGACAGATCTGGTCGCATGCTCCTCCATCAGCAGCCTTATGAGAGCTGTTCACTAGCAAGTGCAGGAGGTGAACATGTAATACTAATATATTAATAAATATTACAGAATCATATATGCAGCGTATTTATTAAAATAAAGATAAATCTGTAAATTCACAGTGTTCTGTTTAGGATGATCATTTCTTAGCTTGAGTGGAATGTGGTTATAAAGAGAGTTTCATGCTCTGGAGTCCCTGTCCTGTCTTGCATTGCTCAGACAACTTGAATAAGCCCTTTGTGGTGCTTAGCTTCTCCTGTGATGGCGCTGCAAAGAACCAAAATACTTATAGCTAGGTAATGCAAATTCTAGTCAATGTCTTCTCTAGATTTTTCATTACTAGTTCTTCTATACATGATGATCTCACCTTGTCCTTCCCTATTTATTTATTTTACTCATTTATATAGCGCCATTAATTCCACAGCGCTTTACAGACATTATTATCGCTGTCCCCGATGGGGCTCACAATCTAAATTCCCTATCAGTATGTCTTTGGAGTGTGGGGGGAAACCAGAGAACCAGGAGGAAACCCACGCAAACACGGGGAGAACATACAAACTTCTTGCAGATGTTGTCTTTGGTGGGATTTGAATCCAGGACCCCAGCGCTGCAAGGCTGACCACTAGCCACCGTGTCGCCCAAATACCTGAGGCACAGCAGCCATAAACCTCACATGCTAGATCACCCCTCGACTACATTCTGGGTAAGAATTGGTCTGCAATATTTGGGCCCACTATTTCTTGACTCACCCACCTTTCTAACCATTGATTCTCTGAAATCTCACTATGACCTGCCTAATTCTGCATTTTTTCAATAGATTCAACTCAGACATGCCTTTACCGCATAGTTAGGTGCTCATCGAACACAATTAGTTTTCTCTAACCTAGAGTTGTTTTTGAGGTGACAGACCTGGCAAAACCTTTGACGTGTATATATAATTTTTCTGTGTCTGCCATTGAACACTTTGCAAATGTTCTGGTTAAATGCAGGGGGACATACTGGAGCTAGAGGATGCTGATTTTGGAGAAGTGGAGGACTCATTTTTGTCTTCAATGGGAGCTCAAAAGATAATCTCATACACTATACTACAGAAAGTTTACCATGCCTCACTAGAGAGCAGAAAATAGGCATCCCTGATTTTTATCTTTGCGTTTGACGCAGAATAGCTCCAGGGACTTTTATCCATTCCATCTAGTCTTGTCCCAAACACTCACCATTTTGGTTGGAGATAGTTATTATTATTATGCTTTCCTTATATAGCGCTATCTTATACCACAGCGCTTTACATACATTGTCATTGCTGTCCCTAATGAGACTCACAATCTAAATTCCCCATCAGTATGTCACTGGAGTGTGGAAGGAAACCAGAGTAGCCGGAGGAAACCTACACAAACATGGGAAGAACATCCTTGTAGATGTTGTCCTTGGTGGGATATGAACCCAGGACCCCAGCACTGCAAGGCTGCAGTGCTAACCACTGAGCCACCATGCTGCCCATGCATACCCATTTTGCATTCTCTATGGTCCTCTCCTCACAAGTATGTCTCCTAGTTGTCATGGGGTGATTGAATCCAGAATTCCTTCAAACTTTTCATTTCCCTCCTTTTTTTGCCAGAAAGTTGGTCATATTGATGTGGAAGTCTACAAATATCCCTCCATCGCCTGATTGGCTTAATCTAGATAGAAAAAAAGTATCCCATCTACAAGATACATTATATGTCCAGGAAATTTACAAACAAATTTGAGAGGGTTTGGTGACTCTGGCTTGTGTCTGAGCTAGTCCTCTTTCCCCTGGGATTATTTGCTAATGGGGTTTACTTCAGTTGGTATCTTGCTTATTGTGCTACTTCTCTTGGGGTTGGAAGCAGAGACGTGTATGGATAAATGAGTGTGTGTTGTGTATTCTTGGGTATGTCCGTCTTTGTGGATGTTTTTGAATTTTCCTGAGTGCTGTAAGAAGTGTCTGCCAAACTTGTGGTAACTGTGAATTCGCCTTTACTGCTGGATCACTTTGATATCATCCTCCAAAGGGTGACCAATGTTTTTTCGGCATACACATTTATTCCATTCGTCTATGACTTGCTGAGCAGCTTGAGTTCCCATTACCATAAAGTTAAAATGACAAATTTTGTAGGTTGTTCATAGCTATGTTATGTTACTTTTAACCTTATTGTTACATTTATTTTATGATAACTTAAAATTTACCAAAAAAATTAACTGTATGCCCAAGAGCTAGTGTCAAGATATGAGAAGCCAAATAGGTAAGTGTTGTGCCATAGCCAAAATGGAAAATCTCTCAAAAAATCAGATTGTTAACCATTTGTTTTGGATCCTGGACATAGGTAGCTAGGTACAGACAAATGGAAATTTAGAAAACTGTGGCACAGTTTGTGTTATATTTGATTCTATCCAGTTTTGAGTGTCGAGTACATGACCTCTTATTTATAACATGTAGAATACACATGGGAGGTTCTGCTGTTATTTACCTTTGTAGCGTTACAAACTATTAGCTGGATAGTGTACCATTATGTTGCATCAAGCTGGAAATAACAAACCTTAATTTGTTAAGAATATACTTTCTAAATGTCTAATATATTTAATCCAAATACGCGATATTGTTCTAAGCATTAGCACATGTTTCACTTTGCAATTTTCCTGATGGCTTCCCAAGGTGTAATGCCATATTACATTTCAGGAACAACAAGTTTTCCGTTGAGGCCACAAGTTTGCAGCTTGGGACCCATATGTTATGTTGTGTAAGGATCCTGATTTTACTTTTACTAAGCCTTTGAAGATCACAAGACACAAACCCAGCCATTTGATCGGGACATTCCATCAGAAGTGCTGAGCGCAGCGCAGACAGTTCAACGGGAAAGTTAAGTATTAAATAAGGTGAAATGAGGAAAGTGGAGTTAATGTGTCATGTGACAACTTCTTATGTTCCATTATTTCAACCTTTCCTCCTTCAACTTTCATTAGGATCATCCATGGCCAAGACTTGGTAGTGAGGTCATTGTGTAGGCTTAAAAACACAAGTGAATGAGACAAGAGAAATAGTGAAATGCGGCAAGAAAAGACTTGAAATGCACCTTGTAAAACCTATTTTAAGTGTAATCCATAGTAAACTGTTATATATTCAAGGCTATATGGGAGCTTATAGATCCATAACATCGCACGTAAGGCTTCTAGAGATGAAACAGTAACACATGCAAACAGCTAATAAGTTGTTATAGATCAGATGTCTTGCAGACTAAAAAATGTTTGATAACAAAGATTGCATAGAATAGTGTTGTTGTTTTACCATCCATCTTTGAAATAAGGTGCCCAGTCGTGACAGTAAAAAGGCTATGTAAGTTAGTACCCAGAGAGGTTGTGCACCTGCCATATATTTTCTTCAGTGCTTGCTTCTTGACTACTTCTTAGTTCAGCTCCATTTCACCAGAGTTGTGATCTGTGACTCGAGTTCAGCTCCTGTACTTATATGGGGTCTGAACCATTCCTCTGACCATATTCATTCAATTTTTCATCATTTCCACCCTACTGCAGTTCTGCCACTTCTGACTGGCTGCTGTGGGAGCATCACAAGCTCACCAATGCACAGAGACTTGATTTTCAGCACTGTGAGAGCAGAATGATTTATACAGTAGAGATTACTAGACTACCAGAGAGAATAAACATATCTGACAATTGCAACTCATGTAATGATCCAAATAAGCCACTGTAAAGGACAGCTCAGAGATGACTTATGTATTGATGTCTCCACTGATTGGCTCAGATGGATTTCTCCACTTATTGGCTTAGATGGATGCCCCTACCAACTGGCAAGGATGGATGACCCAACTGATTGACTTGGATGGCTGACCCCACAGATTCATTCGGATGGATGACCCCACCGATTGACTTGGGTGGATGACCCCACTGACTTCGATGGATGACCCCACCAATTGACTTTGATTGATAAACCCCATCATTTGACTTTGATTAATGACCCCATTGGTTGACTTTGATTGATGACCCCATTGATTGACAACCCCACCGACTGACTTTGATTGATGACCCCACCGACTGACTACGATTGATGACCCCACCCACTAAATTAGATGGATGCCCCCACTGATTGATTTGGGTGGATGCCCTCACTGATTGACTTGGATCAATGCCCTCACCGATTGACTTGGTCTTTTTCACACATAGAATATTTAGCTAGAATGGTAGCCGGAAGTATTATAGTGGATTCTGATTACTTGAACACTAGATTAAGGCCCGATGCTATCACATCGGGAGGATAGTGACACACCTCTTGCCATGTTAACCCTCAACACACACACCTCCTCAACACACACTCCTCTCACCTTTCACCATCTCCACTCACTCTTTCACTCCACATACGACCCTTTCTCTCACTCCGTCTCTCATACTCACGCCGTCATCGGCAAAATCTCGCAAGATTTCGCCGACGCCATTTTGGATCCCGACGTCGTCCACGCCAGCGACATGTTCTTGCGGTGACGCCATCTTGAGTATCGCGGGATTTTGCCGATCCAAGATGGCGTCGCCGCAAGAACATGTCGTCGGCGTGAACAACGTCTGGATCCAGGATGGCGCCGGCGGAAGAAGATGCCGGGGATCGTGGAGCAGCGACGATGACTGCGTGAGTATGAGAGACGGAGTGAGAGAAAGGGTCGTATGTGGAGTGAAAGAGTGAGTGGAGATGGTGAAAGGTGAGAGGAGTGTGTGTTGCGGAGTGGTGTGTTGAGGGTTAACATGGCAAGAGGTGTGCTGTGACATCACCAGTTACAACTGGACGGAAGTTGTTACAACCCAGAAGCTGCTTAGCGCATTTATTATTATAGATAGTGTACAGTGAAGTCCCTATACACATTATATTAATTCTGAGTAACAGAATTAAATCATGACAGCATCAACAGGGAACATATCAGTCCAAAATGATTCCTCCGCATTCTCAGCAGTTTGAAAACCAAACAGTATAAAAAATTGTATTTGTTAAAGGGAATCTGGTATGTACCCAAAAGCTATTAACCTGCAGATATGGGGTTTGATCTCCAGGTTAATAGTGTTCCAAAACTGTAAGACCACCACACTGAAAGCTTGGCCACCAGGAGGGAGTTAACTTTATTCCTCAAGGTAGCCTCCGGTTTTCAGTCATAGAGGTGTGGCTGACATGGCTTCAGTCACCACTCAGTATCCTGTGAGCGGCGCCTGTAAGCATGCCCCGACACATTTACTAACCTTCGCTACACTGATACTCTGCAGAGAAGGCTGTCAGTCGATGACAAAAAAGTCGATGCCGCGGTATTGGTATGATGGCCGCACAGCTTGGGAATGTGATTAACTCGCATATTAACCTGATATCGGTAGGTTAATAGCGTTTGGGGACATGACAGATTCTCTTCAAATGAACGACCAACCGTGTAAACCGTGTAATACATGGTTGTGTCTAATCCACTACAACATTCTTTACAGCAGTTTACTATTTTTGGGATCATAGCGACGGTTTCCAACCATGGGACACCCCTCGTACTAATAATGCGACAATCTGGACAACCCCATGATCTGTACTGATACATGCAATTATATATACCAATTGTATATGTATAATATATAGTTACATGTATCAGTACAGATCATGGGGTTGTTCAGATGGTTGCATTATTAATATGTACATAGTAGCCCTCTCTATGAGCTGCTGCAACACAACCATGTATTACAACGTGGGGTCATTTATTTAAATAGGTTTCATTTAATACTTCCCAGCACTTGGGCCCTGAGGTCAAATCTGGCCAAGGACAAAATCTGCATGAATTTTGTAAATTTCCTTCCTATGAAATTGGTCCTAGTGTGAGAGACATAGGAAAATTAGTTTCCAAGCCCTACAGATTGATGACAGTCTCTGTATGCTGCTGTGCAATATGTTAGTACTATTTAAGCATCAGGAAATAAATAAAAAAAATAGCAAATAATTTTATATTATTTAAGGAAAATCTAAAAAATTGTTGGAAATTGGATGGACACTGTGGGCCACAAGAGCATTTTTATATGGCATAACTCAGTTTTTTTGGAGGCTGAATGGATATTGTTTTTTGTGTTGCATAATGTTTGATACATTTGAGGTATCTTTAGATATAACACATCTGTCTATAACTCATAGATCTGGCTTAGAACTATGTGCCTGGAGAATCTTTCCCACTTCCCGGAACTTTTTACCCCCAAATTTTCAACTTTCTGATGCCAAAAGAATGATGAAAAAACCTTGATAAATTCCATCCATGATAATATCTGGCCCCTATGGAAGTTGTCATGGCCCATAAGCTTTCATTCATGCAGATATAAATAAGAAAATACTGAATACGTTATTTGGGAACTTGTTAGAGGCACATGTCTCAGGGAGAAATGCCCAGTTTTTCTATGACTTATTTCCGTCATTTCTTTACAACATGGCAATTGGCCAGCTCTCTCCATTGCCATATGGTCATTAGCCAAAAGGTTACTGAGAATTACCGTTTTACACCAAAAAACAGAAAAACCAACTTGTGCAACAAAATCTACTTCTCACATAACATGGCACAATCCTTATCACAGCATAATACTACTACTAATAACTTATATGAACAACACTATAATACTCCATATGGGGGACTTGCTCCTCTAAAATAGTCATACTAAGGCTGAGGTCACACTTGCAAGTGCAATGCGAGAAATTCACCTGAGTCTCTCGCATCAATACCCGGCACTGACGCCGGCGGTTCGGACCGGAGCGTTCAGCTGCATAGAAAGACATACAGCTGCACACTCCGGTCCCAAGTGCCGGTGGCAATGCCGAGTATTGAGGCAAGACACTCGCGCGAGTTTCTCGCATTGCACTTGCAAGTGTGACCTTGGCCTAACCCTAACATTACCGAGTACTATTAGTTTATGTCTTAGCTTTTGGCAAATGTCACATATGTTAAACCTACAGCAGAAATCTAAGTAAAGCATAGAAAATACACCCAGAGATGACAAACCGAATCAGCCTGGAGGGGGTCTCGTCACCGCTTACACATAGTTGAGCTGTCAAAATAACAGCATAGTTTACCAATAGTTCAGGGAATGCGGCCCCCTCATATTTTTTGCACCGTCTAACGAGGAGGCAGTGCCAACTCTACAGATATACAGAAATGGGGCATATACATTCTCCAGCAATCTGCTCCCACATCTCAGTCTCTCACGTTGGCTGTGATAATGACATTCTGGGATCCGGAGATCAGAATGTACATATGCAGCGTGTGGGTGGCAGCCTCACAGTAACAGTTTACAATGTCAGAGATGGCACTGAAGGTTACCCAGGTGCCAGGCTGCCCAGAAAGGCTGTTTACATTCTTTCTGCAGGCTCAGATTGTTTTGTCTCCTTCATACAATCTAAGACATTTGTTCCCATTTCATAAACAGGGTGTAACTTGCTGTGTCTTTTACTTCTGCTAGGAATTATTGTTAATTTTAGAATCATAGAATGGTAGAGATGGTAGGGACCTCCAGGGTCATCGTGTCCAACCCCCTGCTCAAAGCAGGATTCGCTAAATCATCCCAGACAGATGTCTGTCCAGCCTCTGTTTGAAGACTTCTATTGAAGGAGAACTCACCACCTCTCGTGGCAGCCTGTTCCACTCATTGATCACCCTCACTGTCAAAAAGTTTTTTTCTAATATCTAATCTGTACCTTCTCCTTTTATTTAGGCTAGGTTCACATTTATTCAGTGCATCAGGATGGATTTATTTATACATCTGAATTGGAAAAAAACCCTGTATTCTGACATATACGGCAGCGTAACCAGAGACTAAAATGGGCAAGACATAGTAAAAAAGAAAAAAGGCTCTTTTGATTTTGTGTTGTCAGGTTTGAGCCATATTGCAATTTTTTTTTTTAGTATAAAACAACCTAGATGACCCTGCTTTTCTGGTCCTCAAAAAGAAAAAAAACCATAAAAACCATATACACGTTATTGCATGTAGTAATATTGCAAATTTTAATTCATGCAAAACAAATCCTTTTTCCTGTTTGTTCTGTTAAAAGCTAGTTGAGAAAAGAATAAAAAAAAGTTTTTTCTTTAATAAAAACATATATAGACATAGATGAGCGTAGAAGATGTTGACGTTCAGACAGATGTAGTCTGACGTATGGCACGAGCTTGTCTACGTTTTTTGACGTATATGTCCTACGTGTACGTCCCATCAGAAGTACCAATGTGACCCTAGTCTAAGAAACACTTGAAAAAAAAATAAGAATAATAATGAGGAGTATCCAAAAGCTTTGTCAGCATAAGGTTGGATTCCCACAATGCAGCACGTTGGCTCAGTGGTTAGCACTGCAGCCTTGGGGTATGTGCACACGTAGTTTTTAGGTTGTGCGGATTTTGTTGAAAAATCCGCAGGACAAAAGTCCTGCAGCTTATCTGCGGATTAGTCTGCGGTTTTGCCCTGCGGTTTCACAACTCATAATGGATGAGGTGTGAAACCACAGCGGAATCCGCACAAAGAATTGACATGCTGCGGATTGTAACCTGCAGCAAATCCGTGCGGAAAAATCTGCAGCATGTGCAAAGCGTTTTTCAGTTTACCATTGAAAACAATGATTCTGTACAACGCACCTAAATCTGCTGTGGACCCGCAGGGCCAAAACCGCTGCGGATCCGCAGCAGAATCCGCACCGTGTGCACATAGCCTTGCAGCGCTGGGGTTCAAATCCCACCAAGGGCAACATCTGCAAGGAGTTTGTATGTTCTCCCCGTGTTTGCGTGGGTTTCCTCCAGGTTCCCAGTTTTCCTACCACATTCTAAAGACATACTAATAGGGAATTTAGATTGTGAGCCCCATCAGGGACAGCGATGATAATGTGTGCAAACTGTAAAGCGCTGCGGAATATGTTAGCGCTATATAAAAATAAAGATTATTATGGGATTTATAGAAATCTCCTGCCCACTGTGCTTTTTTTTACTTTGTGCAATCTGACCTGCAGTGCGTGTTTTGAAATCCGCAACATATTAATTTCTTTTGCTGGTACGTTGAGTTTTATGTACAGATTTTCCCCATAGATTTGTATCAGATGTATCGGCTTCTACTGGAAAAACACAACAAAAGTACATACAATCCACTCATGACTGTATCAATAAGGTAAATCAACATAGACAAAGCGACAACCAATCCCATATGTGATACATACAGGACAAAAGAAGAGCTCCCACAAAATCTAATATATAAATCTGAATGTGTGTGTATGTTTGTATTTATGCATGTACAGTATGTGTGTATGTCCGGAATTGGCATCTGCACCGTTACAGCTACAGCCACAAAATTTTGCACAGTCACACGTCTGGACCCCGAGAGCGTCATAGGCTATGTTGTGAGGTGAAATTTTAACCCTGCGCATTCCAATTCACCAAACAATTTTGCCCCTAGGTACATAATGGGGAAAAAGTGTATGTATGTATGTATGTGTGTGTATGGCCGGGATTGGCATCTGCACCGTTGCAGCTACAGCCACAAAATTTTGCACATATGTTGTGAGGTGAAATTTTAACCCAGCGGGTTCCAATTCATCAAACAATTTGGCCTATTATTCTTATCATTTCTATGGTGTTATCGTCCTTCTGTAAAGCTGGAAATAACACAATTTATTACCGTGCCAACACAGACCACCCTCTGACACAGACTGCAGGGGGAGCCCAGTATCACACAGGATAGGATTAGATACACGGATCAGCAGTCAGTATCACACAGGATAGGATTAGATACACGGATCAGCAGTCAGTGTCACACAGGATAGGATTAGATACACAGCTCAGCAGTCAGTATCACACAGGAGAGGATTAGACACATGGCTCAGCAGTCAGTATAACACAGGATAGGATTAGATACACAGCTCAGCAGTTAGTATCACACAGGATAGGAATACATACATGGCTCAGCAGACAGTATCACACAGGATAGGAATAGATACAGAGGTCAGCACACAGTATCACACAGAATAGTATTAGATAGTATCACACAGAATAGGATTAGATACACGGCTCTGCAGTCAGTATCACACAGGATAGGATTAGGTACATGGCTCAGCAGTCAGTATCACACAGAATAGGATTAGATACACGGCTCAGCAGTTAGTATCACACAGGATAGGATTAAATACCCGGCTCAGCAGTCAGTATCACACAGGATAGGATTAGATACATGGCTGAGCAGTCAGCAACACACATGATAGGATTCTGTACACGGCTTAGCAGTCAGTATCACAAAGGATAGAGTTAGATACACAGCTCAGCAGATGGTATCACACAGGATAGGATTAGATACACTGCTCAGCAGTCAGTATCACACAGGATAGGATTAGATACACGGCTCAGCAGTCAGTATCACATAGGATAGGATTAGATACACAGCTCAGCAGTCAGTATCACACAGAAGAGGATTAGACACATGGCTCAGCAGTCAGTATCACACAGGATAGGATTAGATACACAGCTCAGCAGTCAGTATCACACAGGATAGGAATACATACACGGCTCAGCATACAGTATCACACAGGATAGGATTAGATACACAGCTCAGCACACAGTATCACACAGAATAGTATTAGATAGTATCACACAGAATAGGATTAGATACACGGCTCTGCAGTCAGTATCACACAGGATAGGATTAGGTACATGGCTCAGCAGTCAGTATCACACAGGATAGAATTAGATACACTACTGAGCAGTCAGTAACACATGATGGGATTAGATACACAGCTCAGCAGAAAGTATCACACAGGAGAGGATTAGGTACATAACTCAGCAGACATCACACAGGATAGGGTTAGATACACAGCTCAGCAGACAGTATAACACAGGATAGGGTTAGATACACAGCTCAGAAACAGGATGTGCCAAAGGCGAGGACATTTTCATTCCAAGAATTCCACTCATTCCATATGATTTGTTTTTTTGATTTTAAATGCCTCCAGTTTCCAGTTCAACTGCTATTTGCAATGTCCATTAACAATGCTCAGGGACAGTCCTTGAAAGTAGTAGGGATCGATTTGCAATCTCCATGCTTTTCTCATGGTCAACTTTACGTGGTCTGTTCAAGAGTTGGAACTGCCAAAAATCTGTTCATCTTTGCACCGAAAGGAAAAACCAAAAATCTTGAATGAGTTGAAAATAAAATACTATCAATACTTGGGTAATCGTTTAGTTAATTTGTGTTGCAAATCTGTAGTGTTGAATATATGATGTGAAATGTTTTTATGTGCAATATTATCATTATAATTTGCTATAACTAACCACAGTTGGTTACTATGCCCGGGCAATGCCGGGCTCTTCAGCTAGTATCAATATAAAACCAATAATGTTATTAATCGATATTAAAAAAGACATGTAAAAAATGCCGCTTAGGGGACGCTAAACACTATATCAGAAATAGGGGCAATGGAATGTAAACTACAGTACCAAGTGAATAAATGCACAGAGTAAGTACAAGTCCAGTGATAACCTATAATAGATGCACGACCACAGCGTATATCAATATCAATTACCACATTACATTAAGAACTGCTAGCAAGTTAGCCCCTCACATAAGACTGCTAGTAACTCCACAGGGTAAATATATGTAGCATAAATATAGCTACCGAATACATTTAAGACAAAGTAAAAATGCAGCCCCCTAGAATACAGTAAGACAAGGGCTGGCCATGAGCGCTATCAATAGCTGGCTCAGACTCCAATGTTTATAGGAATATGAAGACTTTGCTGTCAATTTAATGCAGACTGTTAGATTTATAAAAAAATATAAAATATTTTCATACAGTATAAAAAAGTCATTCCATTAGCACATATGTAGGTTTCTTATTTGATGATACATATCTCATAAACAATCAGTATGATCTGACGTGTGATACATGTGGTCTACACTTGGATGAATATGTTTTTGTGGGGTCTGACGATACCCACACAGGGTTACAGCAGGGGCGCTCAGCGCACCAGCAATAAACTCTCTAAAATGAACTTCAGCTGTTTGGTATAATACTGACATAGTCCGATAGGTCCACAAAATATCTCAGTGTGCTGGTGGCCAATTCAGAGTATCAGCCCCGTGAAGAATGATTCCATTAGGGAGAAAATCTTATCTAACCCCATCCTGTGACATGTCTAGAGGTTATAGAAAGAAGTTTCCACTACTTAAATATTGAAGACTTGTCCTTAGGATATGGCATATGTATCAGGTCGGTGACAGTCTGAAACCCTGCAGAAGTTAGCTGATGGATGGATAGAGCTTGGGGTAGCGGAACACCAGACCTCCGCACCTGTGTAGTGGCCACTGCCATGTACTGCAGAACAGCAGTGGTGTTCTGTCCCATCATACTTGCTGCCGGAGCTGATCAGTGGGGAATACCATAGGCCCCCATTCATTTGATAGTCACTGGATAGGTCATTAATATCGATTCAGTGGAGAACTCCTCCAATATCATGGTGGGGCCCACCGTTTACCATGCTCCTGCCATTATACACATCATCTACACATGAATTGATTCTTAAAAGAGGAAAACTTTTTATAGGGACAGCTCAGGCGCCCAGAAGTTAGTGCTTTTCATTTCCAACTTTAGGATCCTGGAATTGACACTGACCATGGAAGCATCAGCATGGAGCTTGCATGTTCTTCCCGTGTTTGTGTGGCTTTTCCTGATCCTACAATTAAAGAAAAAAAACAACTGTTCGATTATCCAACCTGAATAGCATTTTTTTCAATATTAGAAATTTCTATTACTTGAGAACTTCTGATTACTTATACCCCAATGTGTTATCGGCTGCTTTATATACTAAATCCCAGCTCGCTGACGCCCGGGGATCTCTCGGAGCCCGCACAATGCTGTTCAATAAGCTGAATAACATGTTTGGCTCTGCTTCATCTGTACATGTGCATTACCAGTTATAGATGCAGGGTTTTGATGGGTAAATATAAATCACATGGTTATAAAAAGCCATGATCAAGTATATACATATATACATACTGCTCAAAAGAATAAAGGGAACACTATTCCATTTACAACAGGCTGTTTGTGTTCCCTTTATTATATATTTTTTTTAATTAAGACCCCCTCATTAAAAGCGAGGCCAGCCTCTTTATATCACGGCTAGCATTACAAAACATTTTTCTATCAGTTATTTGGTTATCCGTGGAAAAACAGAAATGTGGCTAATCCGGAAGAAGGGATTTGGAATATGAATCACTCTTGTGAACCAGAAAGAGGCTCAGTTTCACTTCCCCCTCCTGTATCCTAAATGTGGGTCTGTCCTAACATAGCCTTCCCAGCTCCCGGCAAAACGAAAACTCCGAACCACCTCTTAGAGATCCACATACTTTTCCCATGACATAGGAGGAAGCGTAAGGGCTGAAAATAAATCCTGGGCTGGGTCGCTGGCATGGAAGCGAAGAAGTGAGCGAGATTGTGAAAGAGATAGACGTGTGCGCAGAATAGTGAATGGCGCGTCGATGCCACCCAGATATCATTCATTGTGCGGCAGAACGAGGCGACATGTAGGAATGGCGCCCACACAACGCAAGAACTTGTGTCAGTGGCATCCCGTATAGGAAATGAAGGGTTAAAAGGTCTGGGTAACGTAAATACTAGTAAGAACTTCAACATCTATTAAATCACATAAATTCCATGCCGCTTTGTGGGGATTTCTTTCACTATATCCAGGCTAAGAATAACCACAAGTAACGTGGAACAACTGAAAAATCTGGAAATGTTATCAGTAAAGGGAATCTGTCACAAGAGTGAGAACAGCATGATGTAGGGGCACAGACCCTGATTCCAGTGAGGCATCATTTATTCAGCTGCTTTATAAAAATCAGTTTTATCTGCTGTAGATCTACCAATCTCTTAATGCTGAGCTCTGAATAATCCTGCCAATACCACTAACTGACATCTGTCTGTATACACTGTGCATAGGCAGAAAGCTGCTAATCTGTGGTGGAGGCGGAGTGCTACAGAGTTCATGAATATGGAGGACTACATGGCAGCAGGTTTACTAGTCATCTAGTGATAAGCTCTTGCTGATAAAACTGTGATTTTATCAAAACTACAGCAAGCAGCCCAGTAAGTGACATATTGTTGGAATCAGGGTTTCTGACCTTACATCATGATGCTCTCAGATTATGTAGAAATAAACCTGGTGACACAATCCTAATCCTTTTAAAGCCATACACAGCAACTAAACGTGGCTGAAACGGAAGAGTGCAGACCGCGGGCTCCCAAGTAAGTGCATTTACATACAAATTTCGTCAAGTGCATATTTGGCTGGTTTCACATTTGCGTTTTTTAGCGCTGGAAAAAAACGCACACCTGCGCATGCGTTTTTTCCCCTATATTTAACATGGGTGCGCATACCTGCGCGCTGGTAAGCGCATGTATGCGATTTTCATGCGCTGCGTTTTTTTGGGGTGTGCGTTGGGATTTTCCAGCCGCAGCATGTTGCATTTTTTGGCCCTGCAAAAAAGCGCATGCGCACATATGCGCACGTTTTGCGCTAAAAATGGCCATTATAGCCTATGGATGCGCATATGTGCGCACTGGCATGCTCATGTATGCGTTTTTTTGCATATGCGTTTTTTTTTTTAAACCATGGAATTTAGGGGTTTGGGTTAGAGTTAGGGTTAGTTAAGGGGGTTTAGGGTTAGGGTTATGGTCAGGGTCAGGGTTAGGGTTGGGGTTTGGGTCAGGGTTAGGGTTAAGTATGGTTTTGTTAAGGATTAGGGTCATGGTTAGGGTCAGGATTAGGGTTAAGTATGGTTTTGTTAAGGGTTAGGGTCAGGGTTAGGGTTAGGGTTAGGGTCAGGGTTAGGGTTAGGGTTAGGGTTAGGGTCAGGGTTAGGGTCAGGATTAGGGTTAAGTATGGTTTTGTTAAGGATTAGGGTCATGGTTAGGGTCAGGATTAGGGTTAAGTATGGTTTTGTTAAGGGTTAGGGTCAGGGTTAGGGTTAGGGTTAGGGTTAGGGTCAGGGTTAGGGTCAGGATTAGGGTTAAGTATGGTTTGGTTAAGGGTTAGGGTCAGGGTTAGGGTTAGGGTTAGGGTTAGGGTCAGGGTTAGGGTTAGGGTTAGGGTTAGGGTCAGGGTTAGGGTCAGGATTAGGGTTAAGTATGGTTTTGTTAAGGATTAGGGTCAGGGTTAGGGTCAGGATTAGGGTTAGTATGGTTTTGTTAAGGGTTAGGGTCAGGGTTAGGGTTAGGGTTAGGGTTAGGGTCAGGGTTAGGGTCAGGATTAGGGTTAAGTATGGTTTGGTTAAGGGTTAGGGTCAGGGTTAGGGTTAGGGTTAGGGTTAGGGTTAGGGTCAGGGTTAGGGTTAAGTATGGTTTTGTTAAGGGTTAGGGTCAGGGTTAGGGTTAGGGTTAGGGTCAGGGTTAGGGTCAGGATTAGGGTTAAGTATGGTTTGGTTAAGGGTTAGGGTCAGGGTCAGGGTTAGGGTTAGGGTTAGGGTTAGGGTCAGGGTTAGGGTTAAGTATGGTTTTGTTAAGGGTTAGGGTCAGGGTTAGGGTTAGGGTTAGGGTCAGGGTTAGGGTTAGGGTTAGGGTTAGGGTTAGGGTCAGGGTTTGGGTTAGGGTTAGGGTTAGTTAGGGTTTAGGGTTTGGGTTAGGGTTAAGTATGATTTGGTTAAGGGTTAGGGTCAGGGTTAGGGTTAGGGTTAGGGTTAGGGTCAGGGTTAGGGTTAGGGTTAGGGTCAGGGTTAGGGTTAGTAAAGTCATGGTTTGGGTAGTGTGAGGGGCCACCTAAAAATGTTGGAAAAAAACGCAAACGCGGTAAAAACGCGCTAAAAACGCATACAAACGCATAAAAACGCTGCGTTTTTTTCATGCATGCTCATAAAAATGCTTGAAAAAAACGCAGCAGTTGTATGCTTATGTATGCGTTTTTTCAATGCGTTTTTTTGCGGGAAAAACGCGCTGCAAAAAAAAGCAAGTGTGAAACTAGCCTTTCACATGTATTTTGCGTGATATATTTTAGGAGATAAAACATGATGGAGGCACTCCATGTAGTTCCGGAATGTACAGATGCTGCTGGGGAAAGGATCACAGCCTTGTTCTTTGTTTTCTGTGACAACTCCTCTTTTGATTAGACTGCAATAAAGACAATAGTGGGTCACAGTGGGCACCCTGACATCCAAGTGTGGCCCTTGTTACCCAAAGGGCCCTGGCATCTGCCCAAGCATGCCTGGTACTGATGCTACCAATATATACATATTATATGGAACTCCATATCAGAAATTCGGGATAATGAGCCCTCTATTACCAATTCGAAGCACTTTGCCATTGTATATCCATTAAAGGGGTTGTCCCATCTGGACAATCTTTCACCTATACACCGAATAGGCAATAACTTGATATTTGTTAAGGGACTGACTGCGATCCTGAAATGTGCCGTTGGAATAGAGCCTTGTACTTGGCTCTCTGGCAGTCCCCATCAGTAAGTGGCCATCTCTGCATTCCAAAGGAGCATGTCAGGACCCTGCTCTCGAGCCGGGACAATCCCTTTAATTTGGAAGAAAAGCCGACAAAGCAGCTGGTTCCCCAAGGCTACATTCCCGCAATAAGCTTTTTATGAGTTTTTGATGTTCCAGATTTTCTGCACCTATTAAGAAAATTACATTACTTACATCTTTGAGTGCGTTTTTTTTTTACATATGTTTTTATTGTATTTTTGACACTGTTGTTTTCTGGTCTCTTTTTGGTGTGTCATGTTATAAATAAAGCTGCTTTGTTTTCATACTTCCCAATATTTTACTTTGACAAAACTCTACTGCTATAGTAATGTGCGGATTAGATGCGGGATTTTTTATGTGTTTCCATAGCAGAAACACACTAGAAACACATATGCCTTTTTTTTCCTGTGAATTTTCCACATCTAATCGGGTCAATCAGGTGTACTGGCATCTGCACATAACACTTAGCGCAGATCTCAAACCCGCACGGTGGGCAGGAGAATTGTCAGCCCCATCCACGCTGCTGGAACTGGAAGACTCTGCGACTTTGATGCACCAAAAATACAAACTGAGAAAAACTCACCAAAACCTCATTGTGGCCTCAGCCCAAGGCTGTGTTCACACTAACGTTGTGACTTCTCTTCCACAGTTTCACTTTGCAAATATCAGATCTATTAGGAGTTGCCATGATGTATTATGATCTGTTTGAGGAATTTGTTACAATCGGTTGTGGTAGTGTGAACAGAGCATTAGTCGTTCTATGTTATAATGGAAAGCATTGAAATATATATATTGGATGATTTTTTTTCTGTAAGGGCCATTTACTACCTGGTGTGTATGGAAGCTGTAAGATGCTTAGTGGATATGAACTTGAATGATGCCAAAAGCACGTCCTTTCCTACCCATCAGGCAAGTTTACTATGATATACCTTTTTACCACTTTTTGGGCTCACTCACACGAGCGTATAACACTTCCAAGTGCTATGTGATGTTTTATCGGAGAGCACTCAGCCCAATATTATTTTATGGGGCAATCCAGATCCGCGATCTCATCGGCATGAGAAAACAATCGCAATATGCTGTGAGTGCATCTGATTATTGGACCATGCCTACCCACACAAGTCTATGGGTGCGCCTGAAACATCAGACTGCACTCGGATGTCATGCGAGTGCAGTCCGACTACCGCGGACAGAGAGACAATGGAGAAGATGGAGAAATTTCATTCTCCATCTTCTCTACATCTGTTCTGCGATGCCTTAATGCAAGAGAATCAGATCATACTAAGATGACACTAAGATGATCCAAGTATCATTAGCACAATCGGCCCGATTCTCTTGCATGGGAGAATCTACAGCCGTCTGACTGCAGCCTCCATCTGAGGAAACCTATTTCTGATTTTTTTTTTTTTTTTTTTTTTACAAAGGTAGCCAATGGATAACGTATGGAATGCTGCAGTAAACATGGCTTTCTGTTTGATACATATGGGAGAACATTCCCCAACATTTTACAACAAAAACAGAATCTAAAGCCAAAACATGTGAACAGGGCCCAACACAGGTGGAATTCGTCAGCATCGCATAATGTCCATTTTCCTAAACTGCAGATAGCAATAGTAGTTGTGTATTATTTGCCTGGTTGGACGGTATCTTCACAGCTCTGTCCACCTCTAATGATGTACTATAGTAAAGACATTTCTGCTTGCTATGCTCCGATGAGTGACTGCAGCGCGGCTGACGGCGGAGCAGGGCGCACTGTTCTGTGCCGGTGGCTGATTCTTGTAGGAATCATTTTAAATCACTGTCAGCTCTAGATAGAGGGAAGTCATTCTGTAAAATTCCATATAGACAGAACAGTAATAAGTGTGCAGGAGAGACGTAATCCGAACTGACAATTATGAAGTTTCAGCCTATATTGTATTCTTCCCCGCACTGAGGAACTTGCAAATGTGGAGACTTCAGTGCACTAAAGTCATTTTAACACAGCAGTCTTCACCTCGTCATCATATTACAAAGACAAACGCTGATCTTGGGGGATCATAACTACATGGGAGTGGGGGATTATTGAACCCTTAGGGATACATTTAGAGATCTCTATGGATGTGTCCCACATATACAGTATAAATAGACAAACATGTAGCAGATGAAAGAGGCCATGCAGTTCTTTAAAGAGTAACCATCATTTTATTTTTATTTTTTCATAAATCAATAGCACATGTGAGAATAACAACCTTTGTAGCAAATTTAAACAAATCTACTTTCTCCTACTGAGCTGATCTTTCATTCTCAAAATTGTCGATTCATAGGTAAAATTCCTCTTCATTGAATTCAGATTTTCCCATTACTGAGATAGATGACAGTCGGTGCTCATAAACTTCTATGGAGAACTGTAATCGTTGATTCATGAGAATTTGCAGCAAAATGTCTGTGTCTGCCTCTAGCTTCTCCTTCCTCCAAGTCCTCAGCTCTCCATAGAATATTGTAAATGTAAGAGGGGGCCAGGACGGTAGTCGTAGCCAAGGACACTGGGGCTCTGGTGTCCTGACCTCCTCCCACAGAAAAACCATCAGCTTCTACCGGCGTACCTGTTCAAGGTGCTGGTCCACCATCACTGATTCCACAGCGGTGCGACCCAGCTCCTGCACACTTCGTTCCACTGCTCTGGGTTGGAATAACGGACACAGATATCGGTTCTGATGCCAAATCAACAATTTTACTTTCTTCTGCAACGGTCCAGGACACATCAGTTACATTACAGTTCACACAGCCTTCCTCCTGCACTTTCCCTTGCTTACTTTCGTCGTCCTCACGCACATTCCGGGATAGTAGCGCCCTAGGCAGTACCACAGCATCACTCCTGTGAGACCTCATCCCGTTCATCAGCTTCGCCTCAGACTTGCAGGCTTCAGTCCTTTTTAAGATCTGCCACATTGTGAATACTCTGCGCCATGCACAACTCTTGGACCACTATTTCCTTTCCGTTCCTGCTGCTGACATAAATTGCAATTTCCCCGGGTGCTCCGATCTTATCCTGCACCCGTCTGACTGTGCCTGTGCTTTGCTGCTTATCAATGTTGCGTAGCTGTTATGGCATCCTGGGCTTAGAGCCCTTGTGGACTTGTTGGGCGTGCTCTCCCTTCTGACTTATTGCTATAACCTACGCTTGCTTAACCCATAGCAGCTCCTTCTACAATTAACCCTTATGTGAACTACCTAACAAGGCCCGCTAGTATACCCCCATCTAGTGGCCCACAACAGAACTACGCCTACCCAGTCTATGGAACTATGGTATATACTAAGGCTAAGTGCACACGTACCGGAACTCTTGCGGAAATTACCGCGAGAATTCCGGAATTCCATTCCGTGGGAAAATCGCATTTTAAATTCCCGCGGAAAAACTAGCATTTTACAAGCGTATTTAGCTTGCAAAATGCTAGCGTTCTCCAAGCGATCTGTAGCATCGCTTGGAGAACTGATTGACAGGTTGGTCACACTCGTCAAGCATAGTGCTTGACGAGTGTGACCAATTTTTTACTACTGAGGCCGCCTATGCGGCATCAGTAGTAAAAGATAGGATGTAAAAAAAAAAAAAAATGGTGTTATTCTTACCCTCCGACGTCCCGCGCATCCGTTCCCAGTAATCCTTTGCGAAAATGCCCGCGATGACGTCCGTTCTCGCGGGATCGCGATGTCTCGCGGTCATTCGCGATGACGTCGCGCGAATGACCGCGAGACTTCGCGATCCCGCGAGAACGGACGTCATCGCGGGCATTTTCGCAAAGGCTTACTGGGAACGAGAGCGTGGAGAGAGGCGGGAATGCTGCGTGGGACGCCGGAAGGTGAGAATAACAATATTTTTTATTTTAAATTCTATTTTTTACAGGGATATGGTACCCAGAGCCCGGAGGACAGTCTCCTCTCCTCCGGACCGTGGGTACCATCCGCAATTGTTCTGCTTACTTTCCGCATGGTGTGCAGAGCCACATGCGGGAAGTAAGCGGAACAATGAATTCCTATGGGTGCGAGATTGCCGCGATTCCGCAAATTAATGAGCATGCTGCGTTTTTTACCGCAAAGCAATTCCGCCGCGGTAAAAACCGCAGCATTAGCACAGCATTGCGGAATCCCATAGGAATGCATGGGATGCTTATTTTTCGCGGCAAAATCGCGCGGTTAAAACCGCCGCGGAAACGCGAAAAAAACGCGACGTGTGAACTCAACCTTACAGTGCCCTCCACTATTGAACCCGAAGGATGCACTGGCTTACCCTAATCTAAACATTAGTATACGGCATACAACAAAATATAATACAATATATTACATCATGGTAACACATAATGTGGCAATACCAATGAACAGGAGGTAACACTGTACACCATAGTGTAGCAGTACCAAAGCATCGTAACATCTGTACATCATTTACAATATATTAATATTATAACTCCTTATAGTTGAGGTGGCATTAAAGGGAAGGGTACCTTTTCACTAATCGACGCACCAGCGATCCCGATAACAATACAACCTGGTAAGGATCGCTGGTGCATCACTAAATGATCGCTAGTAAGCTGTCAAACAGTCAGATTTACCCAACGACACAGCAACGATCTCGGTGGTCGTTGGGGCCTTGTCACACAGCAGTGATTCTGATGACTCCCGCCTGCGTCCATTATTTCTGAGTCGCTAGCGAGGTCGCTCGTCGGTGTCAAACGCAGCGATGCATGCTGGCCAGCGGGACACCAGCGATCAAAAAATGGCCCAGGACATTCGAGCACGATCAGCGACATCACAGCGGGGGCCTGGTCGCTGCTAAGTGTCACACGTAACGAGATCGCTGGCGAAGTCGCTGTAGCATCACAAAATCGGTGATGCTTCAGCGATCTGGCTAGCGATCTCGCTTAGTGTGAAGTACCCCTTACTTCACTCCCTAACATAAGCACCAACTGTTATCTCTTATCTGTTATGCACATGCCCCAGGACGGTTGATTTTTTTGTGCTCTACGTCAGACTGCAAGTAGCTCGGCGTGCTTCCATGTGTTGTATTTCCTGGGACTTTAAAAGGCATCCAAGCCACACCTATGTCTTGATATTGCTAGTCACTCTTTTAATTTGTCTTCCCACAGTTTCAGTCCACAGTCATCATGACGTCTCCTGGCAGTCCTTTTTCTATAAGTGAAGTAATTGTCTGCAGTTTCCAGTAATCTTGCTACCTGTCAATGGAGGACTTCACCTGCTGGCCTGTGGTTTCCAGTAACCCTGCAACCTTCCAGTGGTCTTCAGGACTTCACCTACTTGTCTGCGGTTTCCAATATTGCTACATACTTGCCTGCGGTTTCCAGTATCACAATCTGCCTGCAGTTTCCAATTTCCAGTTTTGTCTGCGTCTCTATGATGCCTCCTGTCTTCTTGCAGCTGTAAAAGGGGGACAGGACGATAGTCGTGGCAGAGGACACCAGGGCACTAGTGTCCTGACCTCCTCCCACAGAAAAACCATCAGCTTCTACCGGCGTACCTGTTCGAGATGCTGGTCCACCAACAGGGATTCCACAGCAGTGTTGCACAGCTCCTGCACTCTTAGTTCTAGTGCTCTGGTTTGAAATAACAGACACAGATAACGGTTCTGATGCCAAACCAACGAGTTTACTTTCTTCAGTGGTCCTGGACACATCAGTTACATTACCGTTCACACAGCCTTTTTCCTGCACTTTCCATTGCTTAGGTTCTACGTCCTCACGCACAGCCCGGGGTAGTAGCGCCCTAGGCGGTACCGCAACATCACTCCAGTGAGACCTCAATACATAGGGGATCCCGTTCATCTGCTTCGCCTCAGACTTAAAAACACATGTGACATGCACAATGTGAACAAGTCGGTAAGACAACGTTCACACCACCCACTAACTGAGACACAACACGAAAACAGATTTGCAAAAATTCTCTGCAGTAAAATATATGACAGTAATCAGCAAGTGCTGGATAACAAATACAGGGTATTTAGTCGATACGTTTTTTTGCAAAAAAATGTATACCAAGCTGCTTCACCGCGTCAAGGTAACCCGTATTGAAGCAGTCCCTATCTAATGTATTTAAAACCTGAACATCTGAACAGTGTCTAAAATGAACAGGATTCGGACAGGCGCTTCTTAGTATGGGCTTGTGGTGCAAGACAGCTCTTTTGTGCATGCCACACAAGAGAGGGGTGGGGTCTTTCAAACCATGCTAGGCAATGAAAAAACAAATTAAAAACACATGTGACATGCACAATGTGAACAAGTCGGTAAGACAACGTTCACACCACCCACTAACTGAGACACAACACGAAAACAGATTTGCACAAATACTCTGCAGTAAAATATACAACAGTAATCAGCAAGTGCTGGATAACAAATACAGGGTATTTAGTCGATACTTTTTTTGCAAAAAAATGTATACCAAGCTGCATCACCGCGTCAAGGTAACCCGTATTGAAGCAGTCCCTATCTAATGTATTTAAAACCTGAACATCTGAACAGTGTCTAAAATGAACAGGATTTGGACAGGCACTTCTTAGTATGGGCTTGTGGTGCAAGACAGCTCTTTTGTGCATGCCACACAAGAGAGGGGTGGGGTCTTTCAAACCATGCTAGGCAATGAAAAAACAAATTAAAAACACATGTGACATGCACAATGTGAACAAGTCGGTAAGACAACGTTCACACCACCCACTAACTGAGACACAACACGAAAACAGATTTGCACAAATACTCTGCAGTAAAATATACAACAGTAATCAGCAAGTGCTGGATAACAAATACAGGGTATTTAGTCGATACGTTTTTTTGCAAAAAAATGTATACCAAGCTGCATCACCGCGTCAAGGTAACCCGTATTGAAGCAGTCCCTATCTAATGTATTTAAAACCTGAACATCTGAACAGTGTCTAAAATGAACAGGATTCGGACAGGTGCTTCTTAGTATGGGCTTGTGGTGCAAGACAGCTCTTTTGTGCATGCCACATAAGAGAGGGGTGGGGTCTCTCAAACCATGCTAGGCAAGGAAAAAACGGATTAAAAACACATGTGACATGCACAATGTGAACAAGTCGGTAAGACAACGTTCACACTCCCAACTAACTGAGATACAACACGAAAACAGATTTGCAAAAATACTCTGCAGTAAAATATATGACAGTAATCAGCAAGTGCTGGATAACAAATACAGGGTATTTAGTCGATACTTTTTTTGCAAAAAAATGTATACCAAGGTGCTTCACCGCGTCAAGGTAACCCGTATTGAAGCAGTCCCTATCTAATGTATTTAAAACCTGAACATCTGAACAGTGTCTAAAATGAACAGGATTCGGACAGGCGCTTCTTAGTATGGGCTTGTGGTGCAAGACAGCTCTTTTGTGCATGCCACACAAGAGAGTGGTGGTGTCACGGGGTCCTTCTCTGGTATCACACAATCAACAGAGCACGCGAAGAGTGAACAATTCCAAGACCTTTATTCAGGCAAAAATACGAAAAGGTCCATATTCAGTCCACCACACAAAGGATAAGATAGTCCAGAATAAGAATGCAGTCCAGTATCAGGATAAAATGTCCAGGGAAACGAGATTCCAAAACACTCTAGCACCAGAGGATAAAAATGGGTCCTTCTCTCTGAAATGCAGCCTTTTCACCATCTTGTCTCTACCGGAACTGACTTGTCCAGCTGCCGTTCTTCCCCCACCCCCTTCCTTGTCCAGGGGTAGTCAAACAAGTTGCCTCCCAGAGGAGAACAAAAGGCCTTAGGGATTAATGCACTACAGGGGGTCATCAAGAGACAGATACAGTGAGGATGTAGACTTACAATGTAATAAGAAAAGCACTATGAAAATAACTGGAATTCTTAAAAATAGGAATATACAAAAAATGACATCCACATAACATATCACACCATCACAACCTCTCCCCCCCATAATAAGTGAGCACGCCATGAGGTCTACACAGACCTCTGGCCTGCTCACTTTAGTCCACATTGCTCAGTTATTTATAATTCCTTGTACAGTGGCAGGGGTAGGTCGGCCTGGGGAGCCTATGGTTCTTCTTGTCGAGACAGTCCATCGGCGTTCTGGTGTTGGCTTCCTCGTTTGTATTGGATGGAGAAGCTGTAGGGTTGTGAGGACAAGCTCCACCGCAGCAATCTTCCATTGTCCCCTGATACGCGATTCAGCCATGTGAGGGGGTTGTGGTCTGTAACAATTGTAAAGTCTCTGCCATACAAGTAGGGCTGCAATTTTTTTAGCGCCCATACGATGGCAAGGCACTCCTTTTCAATAGTGGCATAGGCAACCCGATACAGTAGTTTCCGACTGGCAAAAGCAACAGGATGTTCTTCTCCGGCGGCATTCACTTGGCTAAGTACTGCCCCAATCCCAAAGGTGGATGCATCTGTCTGCACGAGGAACCTGCGTTTATAATCCGGGGCAGCAAAGACAGGAGCAGTGACGAGGGCAGTCTTTAACGCTGAAAAGGCATCGTCGCATGCCGTCGTCCACGTCACATTCCTAGGCATGTTCTTGCAGGTCAGGTCGGTTAGGGGCTTGGCCAAGGTGCTGAAATTAGAAACAAATTTGTGATAGTAACCAGCAGTTCCTAAAAACGCAAGTACCTGCTTTTTTAGTCTGGGGTCTACACCAGTTGCTAATGGCTTCCACCTTGGCAGGCTCAGGCCTTAGTGTCCCACCCCTTACTCTATGCCCGAGGTACTGCACCTCAGCTATCCCTATTTGGCACTTATCAGGGCGAATGGTCAGTCCTGCAGTAAGGATACAGTCCAGCACTATGCCCAAGTGTTTAAGATGTTCCTCCCAGGTTGTGCTAAAAATGGCGATGTTGTCTAAGTAAGCACAGGCAAAGTCCTGACATTGTTGTAACAGACGATCCACCAGTCTCTGGAAAGTAGCGGGGGCAGTTTTCATCCCAAAGGGCATTCCTAGGAACTCATAAAGCCCAAATGGAGTAATGAAGGCTGAGCGCTCCCGAGCGTCCTCCGTTAGGGGTATCTGCCAGTACCCCTTGCTCAAGTCTAACGTGGTCACAAATTGGGCACTGGCCAGATGATCCAATAGATCATCAATCCTGGGCATCGGATAAGCATCACACTTGGTGGCATCATTTAGTCGTCTGTAATCAACGCAGAATCGTGTTGTACCATCCTTCTTGGGGACCAGGACGACAGGAGAGGCCCAAGAACTGTGAGATGGCTGAATAACTCCCAGTTGTTTCATCTCCTCCAGTTCGTTCTTTATCATGCCTTGAACAGCCTCTAAAACCCGGTAGGCAGCCTGCTGGATGGGGCGTTGTCCGGGGGTTTCCACATGGTGACTGGTGAGAGTAGTCTTCCCCGGCTTTGAGGAGAAAGCAGCAGCCCTCGGCCTTAGTACGGCGACAATATCGTCCTTTTGTATATCCGATAAATGGGAGCCCAGGGGCTCTTGTTCCAGTGATCCTCCCGCTTGGGCAACCTGGAGGAGATCTGGGAGATACTTGTCGTTGGTGGTATCACTAGGGGGGTGGCAGACAGCTAGAACAAGCAGAGATCGGTCGTGGTAGTCTTTCAGCATGTTAATGTGGACGGTTTTCTGTCGTCGACCACTAGAGTCCAGGGCAATAACATAGTTAGTGTCATTAATTTTCTTGACAACCTGATAAGGGCCTTCCCACATTGCTTGAAGCTTGTTGGCAGGGGAAGCAGTAATCATGAGCACTTGCTGTCCTTCCATAAATTCCCGGTTCCTGGCATTACGGTCATACCAGGTTTTTTGTCTGGACTGGGCCATTCGCTGATGTTCTTTAGCGAAGGTAGCTAGCTGGGCGAGACGGTCTCTGAGCTCTAGAACATAGGGAACGATGGGCATTCCGGTATCTGAGATGTCTCCCTCCAAATGTTCTTTCAGAAGAGTGAGAGGCCCACGGACCTTCCGGCTAAACAGTAGTTCGAAGGGAGAGAACCCTGTGGACTCCTGGGGAACCTCCCGATAGGCGAAGAGGAGATGTGGCAGGTACTTTTCCCAGTGTTTTTCAACGTCAACAAAAGCCCTCAGCATATTTTTTAGGGTTCCATTAAAGCGTTCACATAGTCCGTTGGTCTGCGGGTGGTATGGGGTGGTGCGAATGGCTTGAACACCACAGGTATGCCATAAGGACTGGACCAGATCTGACATGAACTGAGTGCCTTGATCCGACAATATTTCACTAGGAAACGCTACCCGGGTAAAGATGGTAACAAGGGCCTCGGCTACCTTTACTGCTGTAATACTGGACAGGGCCACAGCTTCAGGATACCTAGTGGCATAATCCACCATGGTCAGGATATATTTTTTCCCTGACCTGCTGGGGTGGGCCAGAGGACCTATGATGTGGACGGCTACACGTTGAAATGGTTCCACAATTATGGGCAGGGATTGCAGGGGTACCTTATGTCGAGCTCCTGGATGCCGCATTCGCTGGCACACATCACAGGTGCGGCAATAATGGGCTACCGACTGCGAGACGCCCGGCCAGTAAAAACTTTGGGTGAGTCTCTTTTCAGTCCTTTTTCTCCCTTGATGCCCAGCCAAGGGGATGTCATGGGCCAGTTGAAGTAGCTGTGCCCTGTACTTCTGAGGGACAATGAGTTGCCTGGTCGTTGCGTCAGGGTTGCCCTGGTCACTGCCCTTTGTTACACGATGATACAGTCCGTTTTCTCGAGTGAAGCCATCCCCATTATCTCCCATGTGCCCAGTTTCTGCCTTTCGCCTAAGGGCTGCTAAGGTAGTGTCACCCTCTATTTCTCTCCTAAACTCCTCTCTGTCCCAAGACTCTCCCAATGTAGTAGCAGCGAAAGTATTGCTTACCGACTCTGATGCGGTTCGTGGTGGTTGCTCCCCAGTGGGGTCCGGATGACGTAGTGCTTGAAGGGCCTGTAGTCGGGTGACTGCTCCCACAAATTGGCACTGTAACTCCCCAATGTCGTTCCCAAGGAGGATATCTGCAGGAAGTCCTCCCATAACTCCAATCCAACACAGTTTTTCTCCACAACCATAATCCAGGCGCACAGAAGCTCGCTGTATATATTTGCGGGCACCGCCCGCCAGGACAATGGGAATTCCCGGACCCTGGTAAATTGCCTCGGGTCGAACCACACGGGGGTCAGCGATAGTCAAGAATGCCCCCGTGTCTCTAAATCCTGACACTTTGTATCCATCAATAAAGACATCCTGCAGGTGGCGTTGCCGTTGCTCTGAGTAGCTAAAGGACAGAGGCCGGAGTCCGTACACTCCAGGAGGGGTATCTATGGTGCCGTGGTCGGTGGTCCACTCTGGTGGGGGTGGTGGTAGCTCTTCCTCAGGTGTGGTGGAATGTACAAGATGCACTGGAGGAGGTGGGGCTGCATGGGGCTCCCTCCGAATCCTGGAGGGACAGCCAGACTGCAAATGTCCAGGTTGCCCACACCCATAGCACCTCCTCTCTGTGATACCCCCAGATCGTGGTCAGAACTGTTGGGGCCTAGGATTGTGAGGCGTGATTGTCATCGGCTTGCGACTAGGTGGAAGGGCAGATATAATTGGAGGGGGACGGGGCACGGGAGCAGGCCGTGGTTCATTGTCCAGAAGCCTCCTCCATTGCGGCCGGATAGTAAGGGCTTCATCGGCCAGGGCTGCAGCTCTATCCACGGTACACGGCGTGCGCTCCCGGACCCATTCCCGTACCTCTGCAGGGCACTTGGCAAGAAATTGCTCTATAAGGAACGCCTGTATAACATATTCCACAGTAAAGGCGTTTTCTGCTTCCAGCCATCTCCGACATGCCTCGGACATCTTATGTGCATACATCCTAAACGATCCCCCCGTGGTGCATGGGAAGTCTCGGAACTTGGCCCTATATGAGTCTGGGGTTATAGCATGGTAATCCAGGATAGTCCGCTTTACAATGTTATAATCCCAATTCCGCAGTGCATCAATGGTTCGGTAAGCCTCCGCCAAGCTTCCGTTCAGGAGCCCCACTAACAAACGCATCCAGCTAGAGTGGGGCACCTCCATCACAGCACACTGCTGCTCAAAGTCTTTGAAGAACCCCTCCACATCTCCCGAAGCCTCATCAAGTGGCTTAAACTCTGTCCGGGTGATTCGTACAGGCTCCCGAATTGTTGGGGTTACACTCCACATTGCATTACTCCCTTTTTCAAGCTCCATTGCTTCATGTCTCCGCTGTGCCCGGCGGGCAGCCTCCTCCTTGTACTCCTGAGAGACGCCGGGGCCCAGAACCGCCATCTCTTCTTCAAACCACACCAACCACTGGCTTTTCTGGATGGGGATCCCTGTCTCCAGTGCTCGTCCTTCAGACATCTGGGAGGAGGTGGCCGGGCTAGCGCCCACCAGTAGATCGATTAAGGCCTCTTTAGTCAGTCCCTGGTAGTTCAGGCCCAGGTCTCTGGCTCTCTCCTGTAAACTGCATACAGTCCAATTTCTGTACTCACTCTGTGGGTGGTTCTCCATTGGGTGACGCTCTGTTGATCCCACTGCTGCCACCAATTGTCACGGGGTCCTTCTCTGGTATCACACAATCAACAGAGCAAGTGAAGAGTGAACAATTCCAAGACCTTTATTCAGGTAAAAATACGAAAAGGTCCATATTCAGTCCACCACACAAAGGATAAGATAGTCCAGAATAAGAATGCAGTCCTGTATCAGGATAAAATGTCCAGGGAAACGAGATTCCAAAACACTCTAGCACCAGAGGATAAAAATGGGTCCTTCTCTCTGAAATGCAGCCTTTTCACCATCTTGTCTCTACCAGAACTGACTTGTCCAGCTGCCATTCTTCCCCCCACCCCCTTCCTTGTCCAGGGGTAGTCAAACAAGTTGCCTCCCAGAGGAGAACAAAAGGCCTTAGGGATTAATGCACTACAGGGGGTCATCAAGAGACAGATACAGTGAGGCTGCAGACTTACAATGTAATAAGAAAAACACTATGAAAATAACTGGAATTGTTAAAAATAGGAATATACAAAAAATGACATCCACATAACATATCACACCATCACAACCGGGGTCTCTCAAACCATGCTAGGCAAGGAAAAAACGGATTAAAAACACATGTGACATGCACAATGTTAACAAGTCGGTAAGACAACGTTCACACCACCCACTAACTGAGACACAACACGAAAACAGATTTGCAAAAATACTCTGCAGTTAAATATATGACAGTAATCAGCAAGTGCTGGATAACAAATACAGGGTATTTAGTCAATACGTTTTTTTGCAAAAAAATGTATACCAAGCTGCTTCACCGCGTCAAGGTAACCTGTATTGAAGCAGTCCCTATCTAATGTATTTAAAACCTGAACATCTGAACAGTGTCTAAAATGAACAGGATTCGGACAGGCGCTTCTTAGTATGGGCTTGTGGTGCAAGACAGCTCTTTTGTGCATGCCACACAAGAGAGGGGTGGGGTCTCTCAAACCATGCTAGGCAATGAAAAACAGATTAAAAACACATGTGACATGCACAATGTGAACAAGTCGGTAAGACAACGTTCACACCACCCACTAACTGAGACACAACACGAAAACAGATTTGCAAAAATACTCTGCAGTTAAATATATGACAGTAATCAGCAAGTGCTGGATAACAAATACAGGGTATTTAGTCGATACGTTTTTTTGCAAAAAAAGTATACCAAGCTGCTTCACCGCGTCAAGGTAACCCGTATTGAAGCAGTCCCTATCTAATGTATTTAAAACCTGAACATCTGAACAGTGTCTAAAATGAACAGGATTCGGACAGGCGCTTCTTAGTATGGGCTTGTGGTGCAAGACAGCTCTTTTGTGCATGCCACACAAGAGAGGGGTGGGGTCTTTCAAACCATGCTAGACAAGGAAAAAACGGATTAAAAACACATGTGACATGCACATTGTGAACAAGTTGGTAAGACAACGTTCACACTCCCAACTAACTGAGACACAACACGAAAACAGATTTGCAAAAATACTCTGCAGTAAAATATATGACAGTAATCAGCAAGTGCTGGATAACAAATACAGGGTATTTAGTCGATATGTATTTTTGCAAAAAAATGTATACCATGCTGCTTCACCGCGTCAAGGTAACCCGTATTGAAGCAGTCCCTATCTAATGTATTTAAAACCTGAACATCTGAACAGTGTCTAAAATGAACAGGATTCGGACAGGCACTTCTTAGTATGGGCTTGTGGTGCAAGACAGCTCTTTTGTGCATGCCACACAAGAGAGGGGTGGGGTCTCTCAAACCATGCTAGGCAAGGAAAAAATGGATTAAAAACACATGTGACATGCACAATGTGAACAAGTCGGTAAGACAACGTTCACACCACCCACTAACTGAGACACAACACGAAAACAGATTTGCAAAAATACTCTGCAGTAAAATATATGACAGTAATCAGCAAGTGCTGGATAACAAATACAGGGTATTTAGTCGATACTTTTTTTTGCAAAAAAAATGTATACCAAGCTGCTTCACCGCGTCAAGGTAACCTGTATTGAAGCAGTCCCTATCTAATGTATTTAAAACCTGAACATCTGAACAGTGTCTAAAATGAACAGGATTCGGACAGGCGCTTCTTAGTATGGGCTTGTGGTGCAAGACAGCTCTTTTGTGCATGCCACACAAGAGAGGGGTGGGGTCTCACCAAACCATGCGAGGCAAGGAAAAAACGGATTAAAAACACATGTGACATACACAATGTGAACAAGTCGGTAAGACAACGTTCACACCACCCACTAACTGAGACACAACACGAAAACAGATTTGCAAAAATACTCTGCAGTAAAATATATGACAGTAATCAGCAAGTGCTGGATAACAAATACAGGGTATTTAGTCGATACGTTTTTTTGCAAAAAAATGTATACCAAGCTGCTTCATCGCGTCAAGGTAACCCGTATTGAAGCAGTCCCTATCTAATGTATTTAAAACCTGAACATCTGAACAGTGTCTAAAATGAACAGGATTCGGACAGGCGCTTCTTAGTATGGGCTTGTGGTGCAAGACAGCTCTTTTGTGCATGCCACACAAGAGAGGGGTGGGGTCTTTCAAACCATGCTAGGCAAGGAAAAAATGGATTAAAAACACATGTGACATGCACAATGTGAACAAGTCGGTAAGACAACGTTCACACCACCCACTAACTGAGACACAACACGAAAACAGATTTGCAAAAATACTCTGCAGTAAAATATATGACAGTAATCAGCAAGTGCTGGATAACAAATACAGGGTATTTAGTCAATACTTTTTTTTGCAAAAAAATGTATACCAAGCTGCTTCACCGCGTCAAGATAACCCGTATTGAAGCAGTCCCTATCTAATGTATTTAAAACCTGAACATCTGAACAGTGTCTAAAATGAACAGGATTCGGACAGGCGCTTCTTAGTATGGGCTTGTGGTGCAAGACAGCTCTTTTGTGCATGCCACACAAGAGAGGGGTGGGGTCTCTCAAACCATGCTAGGCAAGGAAAAAACGGATTAAAAACACGTGACATGCACAATGTGAACAAGTCGGTAAGACAACGTTCACACCACCCACTAACTGAGACACAACACGAAAACAGATTTGCAAAAATACTCTGCAGTAAAATATATGACAGTAATCAGCAAGTGCTGGATAACAAATACAGGGTATTTAGTCGATACTTTTTTTTGCAAAAAAAATGTATACCAAGCTGCTTCACCGCGTCAAGGTAACCTGTATTGAAGCAGTCCCTATCTAATGTATTTAAAACCTGAACATCTGAACAGTGTCTAAAATGAACAGGATTCGGACAGGCGCTTCTTAGTATGGGCTTGTGGTGCAAGACAGCTCTTTTGTGCATGCCACACAAGAGAGGGGTGGGGTCTCACCAAACCATGCGAGGCAAGGAAAAAACGGATTAAAAACACATGTGACATACACAATGTGAACAAGTCGGTAAGACAACGTTCACACCACCCACTAACTGAGACACAACACGAAAACAGATTTGCAAAAATACTCTGCAGTTAAATATATGACAGTAATCAGCAAGTGCTGGATAACAAATACAGGGTATTTAGTCGATACGTTTTTTTGCAAAAAAATGCATACCAAGCTGCTTCATCGCGTCAAGGTAACCCGTATTGAAGCAGTCCCTATCTAATGTATTTAAAACCTGAACATCTGAACAGTGTCTAAAATGAACAGGATTCGGACAGGCGCTTCTTAGTATGGGCTTGTGGTGCAAGACAGCTCTTTTGTGCATGCCACACAAGAGAGGGGTGGGGTCTTTCAAACCATGCTAGGCAAGGAAAAAATGGATTAAAAACACATGTGACATGCACAATGTGAACAAGTCGTTAAGACAACGTTCACACCACCCACTAACTGAGACACAACACGAAAACAGATTTGCAAAAATACTCTGCAGTAAAATATATGACAGTAATCAGCAAGTGCTGGATAACAAATACAGGGTATTTAGTCAATACTTATTTTTGCAAAAAAAATGTATACCAAGCTGCTTCACCGCGTCAAGGTAACCCGTATTGAAGCAGTCCCTATCTAATGTATTTAAAACCTGAACATCTGAACAGTGTCTAAAATGAACAGGATTCGGACAGGCGCTTCTTAGTATGGGCTTGTGGTGCAAGACAGCTCTTTTGTGCATGCCACACAAGAGAGGGGTGGGGTCTCTCAAACCATGCTAGGCAAAGAAAAAACGGATTAAAAACACATGTGACATGCACAATGTGAACAAGTCGGTAAGACAACGTTCACACCACCCACTAACTGAGACACAACACGAAAACAGATTTGCAAAAATACTCTGCAGTAAAATATATGACAGTAATCAGCAAGTGCTGGATAACAAATACAGGGTATTTAGTCGATACGTTTTTTTGCAAAAAAATGTATACCAAGCTGCTTCATCGCGTCAAGGTAACCCGTATTGAAGCAGTCCCTATCTAATGTATTTAAAACCTGAACATCTGAACAGTGTCTAAAATGAACAGGATTCGGACAGGCGCTTCTTAGTATGGGCTTGTGGTGCAAGACAGCTCTTTTGTGCATGCCACACAAGAGAGGGGTGGGGTCTTTCAAACCATGCTAGACAAGGAAAAAACGGATTAAAAACACATGTGACATGCACAATGTGAACAAGTTGGTAAGACAACGTTCACACTCCCAACTAACTGAGACACAACACGAAAACAGATTTGCAAAAATACTCTGCAGTAAAATATATGACAGTAATCAGCAAGTGCTGGATAACAAATACAGGGTATTTAGTCGATATGTTTTTTTGCAAAAAAATGTATACCATGCTGCTTCACCGCGTCAAGGTAACCCGTATTGAAGCAGTCCCTATCTAATGTATTTAAAACCTGAACATCTGAACAGTGTCTAAAATGAACAGGATTCGGACAGGCACTTCTTAGTATGGGCTTGTGGTGCAAGACAGCTCTTTTGTGCATGCCACACAAGAGAGGGGTGGGGTCTCACCAAACCATGCGAGGCAAGGAAAAAACGGATTAAAAACACATGTGACATACACAATGTGAACAAGTCGGTAATACAACGTTCACACCACCCACTAACTGAGACACAACACGAAAACAGATTTGCAAAAATACTCTGCAGTAAAATATATGACAGTAATCAGCAAGTGCTGGATAACAAATACAGGGTATTTAGTCGATACGTTTTTTTGCAAAAAAATGTATACCAAGCTGCTTCATCGCGTCAAGGTAACCCGTATTGAAGCAGTCCCTATCTAATGTATTTAAAACCTGAACATCTGAACAGTGTCTAAAATTAACAGGATTCGGACAGGCGCTTCTTAGTATGGGCTTGTGGTGCAAGACAGCTCTTTTGTGCATGCCACACAAGAGAGGGGTGGGGTCTTTCAAACCATGCTAGGCAAGGAAAAAATGGATTAAAAACACATGTGACATGCACAATGTGAACAAGTCGTTAAGACAACGTTCACACCACCCACTAACTGAGACACAACACGAAAACAGATTTGCAAAAATACTCTGCAGTAAAATATATGACAGTAATCAGCAAGTGCTGGATAACAAATACAGGGTATTTAGTCAATACTTATTTTTGCAAAAAAAATGTATACCAAGCTGCTTCACTGCGTCAAGGTAACCCGTATTGAAGCAGTCCCTATCTAATGTATTTAAAACCTGAACATCTGAACAGTGTCTAAAATGAACAGGATTCGGACAGGCGCTTCTTAGTATGGGCTTGTGGTGCAAGACAGCTCTTTTGTGCATGCCACACAAGAGAGGGGTGGGGTCTCTCAAACCATGCTAGGCAAAGAAAAAACGGATTAAAAACACATGTGACATGCACAATGTGAACAAGTCGGTAAGACAACGTTCACACCACCCACTAACTGAGACACAACACGAAAGCAGATTTGTAAAAATACTCTGCAGTATTTTACTGCAGAGTATTTTTGCAAATCTGTTTTCGTGTTGTGTCTTCGGCTCAGACTTGCAGGCTTCAACCCTATTTAAGATCTGCCATATAGTGAATCTTCTGCGCCCTGCATGACTCTTGGACCACTCTTTCTGTTCCTGCTGCTGCCGTAAACTGCAATTTCCACGGGTGGTCCGATCTTATACGGCAGTGGTCCCCAACCTTTTTTGCACCAGGGGTCGGCTTCAAGCAAGACCATTCTTCCTTGCCCGGTAGGGCGGGGATAGTTGTGTGGCAGGGGCGGGGCTTTGATCATAAGGGGCGGAGCCATGGATGGGGTTGTAGTTTAGTATATATAACATATAACACCCATATATAGCATGATGGCCCCACACATGTAATCCCCCATATATAATATGATGGCCCCATACATATAACCCCCATATATATATATATATATATGATGGCTCCACACATGTAATCCCCCATATATAGTATGATGACCCCACACATATTACCCCCATATATAGCATGATGGCCCCACACATGTAATCCCCCATATAAAGTATGATGGCCCCACAATGTACCCCACAAAAATACCTCTCTTCATCCACTGCTGCTCAATTTGGGCTGCGGCTGCAGTGTTACTAGGGCCACGGGTGGGAGAACAGAGTGAACGCTCTCTGCCCAAAGACAGAGCTCACACATAACACTGTTATGATAATGGGGTCAGCGTGTTCCCAGATGCAGCCACACATGCGTCGTAGAGTTCAGATGATGAACGCTGTGTGCGTATGCACGCCCCGCCATAGTGATAGGCACCTGCAGTGTTCTCTGAGCCGCCGCAGAGAACAATGTCTGTGTGTATAGAGCTGGTCAGTGCCACCGTCGCGGACCAGCGCAAGAACCCCAACGGCCCGGTCCTGGACCGCGGACCGGTGGTTGGGGACCCCTGTTATACGGCACCCACCTGCCTGTGCTTCTCTGCTTGTCCTCAACGTTACGCAGTTGCTGTGGTATCCTGGGCCTAGAACCCTTGTGGACTTGTCGGGCGTGCACGCCCTTCTGATCTATTCCTATAACCTAAACTAACTTAACCCACAGCTGTTCCTCCTACAGTTAACCTTATATTAACTATCTATCAATTGTACCTAACAAGGCCCACTGGCGAACCCCCAT
This sequence comes from Dendrobates tinctorius, assembly GCF_039654945.1. NCBI lineage: Eukaryota > Metazoa > Chordata > Amphibia > Anura > Dendrobatidae > Dendrobates > Dendrobates tinctorius. The sequence continues at coordinate 80,198,261 of NW_027361690.1, forward strand.
CTAGTGGTTCTCCGCTCTGTGAGGTAGTCGCATCCTGCAGACTACATCAAATGTAAGAGGGGGCAGAACGGTAGTCGCAGCTGAGGACTCTGGGGCTTTAGTGTCCTGACCTCCTCCAACAGAAAAACCAACAGCTTCTACCGGCGTACCTGTTCGAGATGCTGGTCCACCAACAGGGATTCCACAGTGGTGTTGCACAGCTCCTGCACTCTTAGTTCCAATGCTCTCGGCTGAAATAACAGACACAGATACCGGTTCTGATGCCAATGAGTTTACTTTCGTCTTCAACGGTCCCGGACACATCAGTTACATTACAGTTCACACAGCTTTCCTCCGGCACTTTCCCTTGCTTAGTTTCTAGCCACACACTGCATGGTCACGTTGGCCAGGGAGATTGAGCCCTCATCACTCATCATTTGTCCCCTGATGAACCCTCATGAATATGGAGGGGGGAAACGCGTCGGGTTTTTGTCTGCATCTATGGCTGATAAGTATACACTGCACATTATGTTTTGTGACAGATTCCATGTGGCATTTTTTCTAATGAACAGTGTTAACCCCTCAAGACGGAGATTTCTCTGCACTTTGCCTGAGATGTGAAAAGCTGAGGATTGCAAGGTTATGTTATATGTGAATCTTCACTGTTCCCCACATTGTTATGGGGAGTATATCTAGCACAGTTCATCTAATTAATGTGCTTGCATATCCGAAGGGTTACTGTATGGTGCTGTATTTTGTTTTGCCTCAGGGGAAATTGAGGCTTATGGGGGTGATGCAAATCTAAAGTATTGCCCTATATTAATGCGGTTGCTGAAATTTTGCTTATACTGATATTATATGCACGTCTGCTGAGGTTCATTGAGCCTCAGGATATATCATCTGATTAAATTTAGGTGCATGTGCAACAGCTGTTTGATGGACATATATATATATACAGTGGGGCAAAAAAGTATTTAGTCAGTCAGCAATAGTGCAAGTTCCACCACTTAAAAAGATGAGAGGCGTCTGTAATTTACATCATAGGTAGACCTCAACTATGGGAGACAAACTGAGAAAAAAAAATCCAGAAAATCATATTGTCTGTTTTTTTTTCATTTTATTTGCATATTATGGTGGAAAATAAGTATTTGGTCAGAAACAAGCAATCAAGATTTCTGGCTCTCACAGACCTGTAACTTCTTCTTTAAGAGTCTCCTCTTTCCTCCACTCATTACCTGTAGTAATGGCACCTGTTTAAACTTGTTATCAGTATAAAAAGACACCTGTGCACACCCTCAAACAGTCTGACTCCAAACTCCACTATGGTGAAGACTAAAGAGCTGTCAAAGGACACCAGAAACAAAATTGTAGCCCTGCACCAGGCTGGGAAGACTGAATCTGCAATAGCCAACCAGCTTGGAGTGAAGAAATCAACTGTGGGAGCAATAATTAGAAAATGGAAGACATACAAGACCACTGATAATCTCCCTCGATCTGGTGCTCCACGCAAAATCCCACCCCGTGGGGTCAGAATGATCACAAGAACGGTGAGCAAAAATCCCAGAACCACGCGGGGGGACCTAGTGAATGAACTGCAGAGAGCTGGGACCAATGTAACAAGGCCTACCATAAGTAACACACTACGCCACCATGGACTCAGATCCTGCAGTGCCAGACGTGTCCCACTGCTTAAGCCTGTACATGTCCGGGCCCGTCTGAAGTTTGCTAGAGAGCATTTGGATGATCCAGAGGAGTTTTGGGAGAATGTCCTATGGTCTGATGAAACCAAACTGGAACTGTTTGGTAGAAACACAACTTGTCGTGTTTGGAGGAAAAAGGATACTGAGTTGCATCCATCAAACAACATACCTACTGTAAAGCATGGTGGTGGAAACATCATGCTTTGGGGCTGTTTCACTGCAAAGGGGCCAGGACGACTGATCCGGGTACATGAAAGAATGAATGGGGCCATGTATCGTGAGATTTTGAGTGCAAACCTCCTTCCATCAGCAAGGGCATTGAATATGAAACGTGGCTGGGTCTTTCAACATGACAATGATCCAAAGCACACCGCCAGGGCAACGAAGGAGTGGCTTCGTAAGAAGCATTTCAAGGTCCTGGAGTGGCCTAGCCAGTCTCCAGATCTCAACCCTATAGAAAACCTTTGGAGGGAGTTGAAAGTCCGTGTTGCCAAGCGAAAAGCCAAAAACATCACTGCTCTAGAGGAGATCTGCATGGAGGAATGGGCCAACATACCAACAACAGTGTGTGGCAACCTTGTGAAGACTTACAGAAAACGTTTGACCTCTGTCATTGCCAACAAAGGATATATCACAAAGTATTGAGATGAAATTTTGTTTCTGACCAAATACTTATTTTCCACCATAATATGCAAATAAAAGGAAAAAAAAACAGACAATGTGATTTTCTGGATTTTTTTTTCTCAGTTTGTCTCCCATAGTTGAGGTCTACCTATGATGTAAATTACAGACGCCTCTCATCTTTTTAAGTGGTGGAACTTGCACTATTGCTGACTGACTAAATACTTTTTTGCCCCACTGTATATATATTTTCTGTCATCTAAGTGTGCAGTGTTTACAGTGTTTTTTGCTGGTCTTTAAAACTGGACAAACATGTATTTTTGTACACTGTGGACTAGCGATATTGATCTTTCTGTAGACTTTTTTTAAAGATTTTTTTATGGGATTGATCTATTGCAGCAGGCGAATATTTTTGATTACGAGATAAGTCTTATTTCTCCTGATGAAACTCATATTATGAACTAAGCATTTCAAAAGACTTTTTAGACTACGAGATAAGTTTACAGTTTTCCATTACGAGATAAGTTTATAGCACTTAGCACTTTTTTTGCACGAGACAATAATTGTCTCCTCACTTTTTCTATTCTCGTTATTGTGAGTGTGGATATCTTTTGTGTCCCCTATTTTTTTATACGTAGGGAGGTGTAGGGCGTTACTAGGGACGCCGACGTTGAGTGGGGGTGCCACATCGTCAACAACTAGGGTGCCAACCTCCGCGGTCAGGAAGGGTCTTGGTAGGGCACATCAGGGCAAAGTAGCTTTTGGCCCCTCATGTCTGTGAATTATTGAATTATTTGGATACCAGACCCTTTGCTCATTTTTCTTCCCCCCTATGTATTGAGGTAATTTTATCATATCATGCTTTTTAGTGATTGAATTAAAAGTTAATTTTTAGGGATTATTCTTTTTCTGGTTCTGTATTTAGTTTCTACGTCCTCACGCATAGTCCGGGGTAGTAGCGCCCTAGGCAGTACCGCAGCATCACTCCAGTGAGACCTCAATACATAGGTCATCCTGTTCATCCGCTTCGCCTCAGACTTGCAGGCTTCAACCCTATTTAAGATCTGCCACATAGTGAATCTTCTGCGCCCTGCATGACTCTTGGACCACTCTTTCCTTTCTGTTCCTGCTGCTGCCGTAAACTGCAATTTCCACGGGTGCTCCGATCTTATATGGCACCCGTCTGCCTGTGCTTCTCTGCTTGTCCACAACGTTACGCAGCTGCTGTGGCATCCTGGGCCTAGAGCCCTTGTGGACTTATTGGGCATGCTTACCCTTCTGAACTATTCCTATACCCTACACTATCTTAACCCACAGCTGCTCCTCCTACAGTTAACCTTATATGAACTATCTATCAACTGTACCTAACAAGGCCCACTAGCGTACCCCCATCTAGTGGCCCTTTGCGAAACTACACTTACCCAGTCTATGAATACTATATACTACAAGTATCCTTCTCTAATGATCCCAAAGGATGCGCTAACTTTCCCTAATCTATACAGAAATACAAAGGCATAATATGGCATACAACATAATATAATACATCATGGTAACACATAATGTGGCAGTACCAATGAACAGGAGGTAATACACCATAGTGTAGCAGTACTGAAACATCATAAGAACTGTAAATTATTTACAATACACATTACTATTAGAAGTCCTTAAAGGGGAGGCAGCATTAAAGGGATATTCTACTCAATCCCTTACACAGCTTCTATTCCTTGAGTCTGCAATCTGCCAAAGGTCTTCAGTAACTCTGAAATCTGCCTGTGTTTCTTGGATGTCTCCAGCCTGCCTGCGGTTTGCAGGGTCCCACCGGCTTGCCTGTGGTCTCCTGGATGCTTTCCTGCTTGCTTTCAGTGTCCAGCCTCTCGCCTGTTTGCCTGTGGTTTCCTCAACATTTCCAGCTTACCTGCGGTTTCCATGAATTTGCTTGCTTGCCTGTGGTCTCCCGGATGTTTCCTGCTTGTCTGTAGTTTCCAGCATCCCGCCTGCTTGCCTGTGGTCTCTTGGACGTTTCTTGCCTGCCTGCAGTTTCTAGTATCTTGTCTGCTTCTCTGTGGTTCCCAGGACTTTATTAAAACTTTTAGCCTGCCTTCTACATGTCTGCCTGATTGCCTGTGGTCTCCTGGATGCATCCCGCTTGCCTGCAGTTTCCAATTTTCTTCCAGTCTACCTGCAGTTTCCAGTCCATCAGCTGTCCATGTTCCGCATGCTCCACCAAGCTGCTGCATCAAAGCCCATGGCCTTTTTGCCCACCCAGACCTTGGGTTAAACCAGGGATGTCAAATTGAAATACACAGAGGGACAAAATAAAAACCATGGACAAATTTTTGTACCATCCTTGATATTTATTTAAAAAGGTCTACAATTGAGGATGTTTCTCCTTGCAATTAAACGTAAACCATTTGGAAATAAACTTAAAGGCATTGTCCCACGAACTAAGTAGATTTTAAAAAATCATAATATATTTGCAATTTGGTCCTTTTAATGTGCTTGGGTTTATATTATATTTAAATATTTTGTGTTTGCTGATTAAATTCTTGATATCATGAATTATTTTAAGGTAAACTGTTGAATTTAGTCATCTTTTCTTTTGTATTTGGAAGCTCACTTTCAAAATTAAAAATTTAATTTTCAATTTTTAATTTTCAATTAAAATAAAAAAAATTAAAAGTATGGTAACTTTCATGTACAGCAACTTGCAAAAGTATTCAGCCCCTGGCTTTTTACATCTTTTGTTACATTACAATCTGTGTTTAAATATGTTTCTAATCTGATTTGTGTGTGATGCATCAGCACTAAATAGTCTAAGTTGATGAAGTGAAACAAATATATGTATAAATTAAAATTATGGGATCAAATAACTAAAAATTAGCTTGTGCATATGTACTCACCCCTTTTGCAATGAAGCCCCGAAAAATTTAGTGAAAGAAAGTCCACCTGTGTGCAAAGTGTCACATGTCTGTCAGTATATACACACCTTTTCTGAAAGGCCACAGAAGCTGCAACACCATTACCAAGACGCACCACGAAACAAACAACATCATGAAGACGAAAGAGATCTTCAAACAAATCAGGGACAAAGTTGTTGAGAAGTAGAAGTCCGGGTTGGGTTATAAAAAAAATATCCCAATATCCAGTGATCTCCCGGAGCACCATCAAATCCATTGACATGAATTGATACCACAACAAACCTGACAAGAGAGGGCCGTCCACCAAAACTCTCAGCCCGGGAGATTAGGGCATTAATCAGAGAGGAAGCACAGAAACCAAAGGTAACCCTGAAAGAGCTGCAGAGTTCCCAAGGAGAGACTGGAGTATCTCGCTATAGGACCACAATAAGTCGTACACTGCTTGGAGGTGACCTTTATTGAAGAGTGGGCACTTACTTACACACAAAAATTGTAAGGCTCATTTTGAGTTTGCCAAAAGACATGTGGTCACAAAGGTAAACGCTATGTCTGGGGCCAAACCAACACAGCTCATCAACCCAAGAACACCATCCCCAAAGTGAAACATGGTGGTGGCAACATTATATTGTGGGGATGTTTTTTGGCAGTAGGTACAGGAAAAATGGACTGAATTGAGGGGAAGATGGATGGTGCGAAAAACAGGGATATTCATGAGCAAAACCTGTTTCAGTCTGTCAGTGATTTGAGCCTGGAACTTGAGGTTCACTTTCCAACAAGACTAACCCAAACTATACTGCTAAAGAAACACTCGAGTAAATGGTTTGAAGTGGTCTATTCAAAGCCCACACCTTAATCCAATTGAGAATCTATGGTCAGACTTGAAGATTGCTGTTCACCAAAAGAAACCATCTAACTTGAAGGAGCAGGAGAAGTTATGCTTTGAGGAATGGGCAAAAATCCCAGTACCAAGATGTAGAAAGCTCATAGAGACTTAACCAGCAGTAGAAATTGCCGCAACAGGAGGCTCTACAAAATACTGACATTGGGGGGAGAATAGTTATACACACTGAAGGTTTCTGTTATTTTGTCCTATTTGATGTTTGTCTCACAATAAAAAGAAAACCAAATGTTCATAGTTGTAGGCATGTTCTCTACGTGAACTCATGCAAACCCTCAAAAAAACCACAGTGAAATTCCAGGTTGTGAGGTAGCAAAAAAGCCAAAATAACAAGGAGGTGAATAATTTTGCAAGCTGCTATAAATATGCTGCCTTTTAACACTTTTTTTTCTTTTGGAAATAAGCAGTTTGCAGTTTATTAACATGGAGAAATATAGGTTTGCATACAGTATCTGCTATAGTCACAAAATAATACATTTTCAATCAAGATTATTTGCAAAATTGCTTTGATTTTCAATTTAAATGGAGCGTGACACTATATTATTTTTTCTAATGTGGAGATGGTCTTCAAGACTATCGTGTTAAGTTATGTTTTGGACATATTTTGGGTGTTGACATTACTGTCTGTTGTTAACACCGACATCCCATGTACACAGATGAAGCTGCAGAGTATACACACAAAAGATGCATTCTAAATAAGCAAATATGTTCCAAGTTATTTTTTTCACATTTCTGAAAATTCTCCAGTCTGGAGACCTTGTATTTGGGCCAGTAAATATTTTCCAACCCAGTTAACAAAGTATTAGCCTGACACTGGTTGGAAAGGTTACATCACTCTCCACCTCTTTGGTAAGGTTAGACAGACCCATAGCGAAGATCAGAAGAAATGGTAAGAAATCTTTATTTTCCACTAAAACTGTGTGTAATTAGTGCATGCCACAATAGTTTCCAGCTCTGCACGTCCGGCCATTAGGTTTGCAATATGAGATGAATAGTTCTCAGGAATGTTGACAGTTCCTGTGAAACAAACAACATCTCTTATTGAAGGGAAGGTTTGCATTGAGAACGTGCAGTGGAGGCCACCTGCAGAACCAGCCATCAAAACTAATTACCGTTCCCCATCATTATTATTATATCAGATCCGTGAGCACAGACACAAAAAGCTGTTGAGTTGACAACATCCAGATGTGAATAAGGAAGCTTTACTCCGAGTGTTCAACAACTTAATGGATGTACTTTCAGTAATTACTTATTTTTCACCTTTGCAAATTATTGCCGTATATTGGGATAAAACGTTTGGCATCACAGTTTTTGGATTCCAGAATTTATATACAGAAGTATATATTTTCATTCACCTAAGGCAAAGAGTCAGTTGTCCCCTTCATCCTGGTATCTAAATACCCTGCCCAAGTCCGAGTGGGGTGTGAGAATCCACCGGTCTTGCTATTCACACCAACCCCCTCTCGTGCCACATATATACTCATTCTAACCCTTCTTTTTACATAACTGTATATGATTTTTTGTTGAGTTAGACTTGAATATATTCACCCTTCCCCCTATCCAGGGTCATCAATAGGAACCCAAAGACAAATGAAGATCCCACCTTCAGTTCCTCATTTCTGGACTTGCCATGCGAAATTAGTTATCACAGCAAGTAATCCGATTCTTGCTAATCAATGTTAATACTTGATATGATGATAGTAATAATAAGAACATAGTGGTAGTACCCCTTTAGTGTGCCTATCGAACGTGTGACTATAGCTGATATACACAGTATGACCCCAGGGATGCCAGGGCAAACTTAGATATACCCAAACTACTGACCAGGCTACTGTTCTGGATGACCCCAGGGATGCCAGGGCAAACTTAGATATATGTTCGAACTACTGACCAGGCTACTATTCTGGATGACCCCAGGGGTGCCAGGGCAAACTTAGATATACCCAAACTACTGACCAGGCTACTGTTCTGGATGCCCCCAGGGATGCCAGGGCAAACTTAGATATATGTCCGAACTACTGACCAGGCTACTATTCTGGATGACCCCAGGGGTGCCAGGGCAAACTTAGATATACCCAAACTACAGACCAGGCTACTGTTCTGGCATATGGGTTTTAAAGTTGCTGGTTGGAGGGTCACTTCTTTCCCCAAAAGATACTGACAGACATCAGATCCTTAAAAAAAACAGCTTGAATTTTATTTACAGGTCTTACAAGCGGAGACAATAAAACTTTAAACATTGCAGAACCTCAACAGGAAACTACAATGGCATCTGACACAGCTTCCCCCCCAACTGTGAAATGTGGTATGCTTAGGCCTGTGCCGCCTGCACCCTGCCTCTCTGCAATTGTCACAACTTTCACTCTCAAGCTTTTGTCATTCCTTTCCGCCAACGTTCTCGTGTTTATGGTTTGGTATTCCAGTGGTTTAATGTAAAAAAAGTGACAAGACCAAATTAATTTAACAATTCAACTTTACTCGTACTATTTCCCACAGCCCCAGCAGTCCTTTTGGAGCTAAACACTCAGGTTGACATCACACTCCAGCCATCAGATGCATGCAGCGGCCTAAACAGAGCACTTCTTAGCCTACCTCCTACACTGCATTACTCTATCAGCTGTAGACAACTCTCAATTGCTAGCTCACCATCTACTCCATGTCTCGCTCACCAAGACACATTTGGTGAAGCAGTCAAATTTCCTCCAACACTGAGGTTTGTTCCACCTTAAGCAAAGGACTGATCTCCACAGCTTCTTACAGAGCTCCCTGTTTTGTTAACTAACCTCTGGTCCACCACCTCCATTTCAACATCTCCAGATGCTGCTACACCTTCTCCTTATATTGGCTCTCTTCTACCCCACCTAACATCATGACGCAGTATATCAGCAATGCATCAATATGTTTTGTCCCTCAATTTTCCTTAGGCCTAGCTAGTTCTCAATATCTCTAGGGTGACTCTCTGCAGGAAGCCTCGATACGCGTTTCGCGCATAGCTTCTTCAAATGAAGCTATATGCGAAACGCGCGTCTGGGTCCTCACTGCCACATAGTGATCACCTATCCAGGTTTATCTGCATTCCATGATTTCCTGTATCTTAATCAAGTTTCCTTACTGACTATCAATGTTGGTATAATGGGTTGGTTATTTTGCTACTACTGTGAAATATCCAATTTAATATTTATTCCACAGCACTTTATTCATTAATCATGTATATGTCCATTTATTAATTGTCTATCACTTGATTATATTATTTATATAATTCTCCTTTTTTTGGACATGATGAGGATATTTTATCTATATATTGTTGATTAACCCTTATGTACTTTACCATTACTACCAGTATAGCCGTATTGTTAATTATCAGGATTACCTAGATGCTAGCACCTGGCTAGTCATAATACAGGTGGCTATCTCTGCTCTCATCTCCATATTCTATCATTGTTTTTTAAATGTCTTTTTATAAATTGTTATCAATAAACATTATACATTTTACTTGGGTAGAGTACTTATATTTCCTTTGTAGGTTTTGCTGGCATTCACAGAAATTGCAATGATAAAGTTTATGTGAAAAGAATCTATGTGTTAAATTACAAAACTTTAGAAATGAAGGGTTTTTTTCTAGTCTTTTATATTCTAATCTTTCTTTCGTACAACTAAATTTGGATGAATTGAAACAAGTGTTTCTTCATTATCAGTCTTGTTTCTATGGAAATACAATACAATTATTCATTCTCATGCCTGTTCCGTACAGTTTGAAACAGTTTATGTATTTTTGTCAACAGATCTTCTTTGGAAGAAAATATTTTGATTTAGGAAGAGAACTTGAAAATTTATATTTATTAAAGTAACAGGACTCGTTGTGATCAAAGATGCTGCAAAGTTAAAATATTTAAAATATGACAGAAGTAATAGTGAAAATTATTGTTATCATCTGATTTATTCAATTTTACAAACCAAATCTGAAATAAAATAACAGCCAAGCCCTAATAGATTGTAAGCTTGCGACCTCCTGTACTTGATGGACGTTAGGTTACTTTGTATTGTTTTTATTGTCTGTACATGTCCCCGCTTAATTGTAAAGTACTGTGGAAGATGTTGGTGCTTGGTTATTATTGATAGTATTAATTTAGACCTTTTAAATCAACAATCAGTGCCAGTGACACGTTAATAATCTATACTACATCTGTCCTGATAACTTTAAAGAAGCCGTCCCATCAAAGATTTTATCCTCTTAATATATTGCAATCATATTATATAGCACTGTATACTTACAATTGCTCATTTTTCCTTTCTACTCAGCTAATTCTTCTCCTTAATCTGCTCGGTGTAGAAACAGGAAGTCTCTTTTCCCTGCATGAGTCATCCCCTTCTTCAACTCCTGATCCAACTGCTCCCTCCTCCCCCTTGTCATAGATTTTTGAAGTGATGATTTGTTACTTGTGCAGCAAAAATTGACCTCCTGTTTCTACATAGAGGTTAGAAGGATTCAGCTAGTCAGTTTTTAATCATGTGATGTCATAAACTTAATGGAAAACAGAAGAATTAACTGGGTATAAAGGCAAAATGAGCAATTGTAAGTACACAGAGCTATATAATATGACAGTTGCAATATGTTTGGAGGATACAGACTTCGATGGGAGGGTTTCTTTAAGAGGACCTGACACTTGTCATTAATGTGTAATTTTCTTACCTGGCCTAAATGCCTCTGTTTTCCTGAATTTGGCTTTTTTTTGTTCCAAGATGGTAAATTCCTAAACTATGGCCTCCTCTTCCTTACATATAAAGGTAGTACAATTAGCCAAAAGGGCATGGTCTTAAATGCTTTTCTATGAGAGACTCTATGAAGATCACACCATTGTGAATAACAAGATTAGATTTGCATAAAAATAATGTAGGGCCAGATCTCAGGAACAGAGAGGTACAGAAGCAAAAAACAATTCAGGTCTATTAGACCAGCTAAAAAAGAAGCTATTGCATATACAGTTTACAGCAAAGGACAGGTCCCTTTAATAGGTCATTCCCATTTATCCCCATTCCCCGAGTTACATTGTTATCTTTATTACTGTTTACAGCTCGTTGCCAAAAAGGAGCAGCCACCGTTGCTGTCTTGCAGCAGGGACCGAACATGTGCAGGGCTTATAAATTCTTCCCTATTGAACTTGTAAACTGGTCATTTGGGGTGGACACTAGTTAAAAAAGGACCTTTCACTGGATTTGATCATTTAAACTGTATTTATTCTCCAATTTCAACTCATTCTGGAACAGTTTTTCTTTTTCTTTTGTGCCCAACTGTTCCAAAGTTATTTTCACCAGAAAAAAACATGCAAATTTTCCCTTCTACCAATCAGGTGTAGACCACAGAACTGCTTTGTGGGCATTTGCTTTTTCTCCTCTGATGTAGACCAATCAAAACACAGCCGCACTCACAGGGAAGTTCTGTGGTACACACCCAGTTGACTTGAAGAGAAAATTTGCACCTTTATTACCAAGGGGCATAATTTTGAAAAGGTGGATTACAGAAGTAAAAAAAGAACTGTTCTAGAATCAGTGGAACAGCACCAACTGGACGTAGTACTAAGTTTAAATTGAAAAATCCAGTGAAATGTCCTCTTTAAATGGTGATTTCTGTTTATTTTTTCAGTCTATACACTTTCCCAGCTGTTCTGACAGCTAAAGTTGATCATTAACCAGCAGCTTCTTATTTTTGAACCAATCTCTTTACAAGAACAGCAGTATAGGATCATATTGATGCTGATCATTTTCAATCTTGTCCTTTATGTTTGAGTTTTGATCTAGCCTAATTTAGTGACTTCTGGCAATGAAACGTCCTATGTTATTAATAGGTGTCAGCATACATTCAGCCAGTCTTACATTTTTCACCATTTTCCTCTCTGACTAGTATATACCTATATCTTTTAAATTTATTACTCTTCAATTCCACTTCTTAGAATAATCTTTGCATACCACAGGTAGCCATTGTTATTCCCCTCAGGTCCTTCTTCCTTCAAATATGTTTTTTACAATATAGTTCTAGCGGAAATAAAATCTCAAAGACAATTAATATTTACCATATTCTTGGCAGAAATTAGTACAGATTTTTTTAAACTTGTTAATGCAAATTTGGCCCCATTAAAATAAAAACACTTTCACTCACCTCCAGTAGCATTGTTGGCACTCGTGTTCTCGGGGCTCATGTGAGGTTGTTATGTCATGAGAGCACTGCACCCAATCAGCGCTGACATCACTGCCCCAGCCTTTGGACAAATCGAACATCAAGAGGAAATCAGAGAGCCGGCTCAACCCTATCTTCCTGTTGATGTTCAATATGTCTGAAGGCGGGGACAGTGAAGTCAGTGCTTATTGGGTGTAAGGCCCAGGTGACGTAACAACCTCATGTAAGTTCCGACACCGGAAATGAGTATGTGTTTTTATTTTGATTGAGCCAAACATAAGGAGTGAGAAGAGGTTGTCCTAGTAGTGGACAACCCCTTAAAGTGTAACTGCATTTCTGAACAAGTTTTGATATGTCTAAAGACTTGATCAGTGGGGAACCAGGCGCCAGACTTTCACAGTTCATTGAAACATAGGGACAGGGTTAGCTGAAGAAGGTGTCAGAGCCTTTCCTGTGAGCCTGTTTTAGCTAACATTGCCATTTCACTTCAGCGGTTGTTGGGGGTCTCAGCAACCATAGCCCAACCATGCCACAATGACGACATTTAAGATTTTTTTTGAATGTGCAGATACCCATTAAGAGAATTTAAAAATTAACACGAGCAGACAGGTTCTCAGCCAATCAACAGAGATAATCCGCTACCCATATGCCCACACTGCCCACAATCATTTGTCTTACCAAGTCCTACTTCTATCTGCTGAGACAAAGTTTTAAGAAAACCCCCTATGAACCACCTCATCTAACCCCTTGCTCATGTTGTCTCACCTTCCCTTCCCTCAGGGCCTTCTGAACCGGTAGCACGGGTGTAATATCCATTCCTGCCAATTATACAGCAAATTCCTAGATGTACAGATACTGCACATTGTAGGACTTTACAGAAATGATGATATACTAAATGGCGCCATGCAACAAGTTTAGAACACGCAATATTACAAGAACGACTTTTTTTCTCACACGATATCTTTTAGCCAATATAAAAATAACTATTATGTTATTGTTACTACAATCTCCCAGGCACTGATGCAAAATCTATAACAGGGTCCCCCCCTACTGTACCTACTGTATGCCATATATTATTCCAGTCAGTAAAGAATTGAAGATCTGCTGTAATCTGCGGGTACGTCAGGATGCAGCCACATGGATTTTATAACAGGAAAAAATAGATTTTGTACGACCATGATAATTATGTCTTGTCTTTTGCATAACTGCAAAGCCAGATATAACCAAGGACACACTGGATCCTGTGTTGCATATTGCTCAATGAGAAGGATTTCATCAGCACAAATATTCCGGGGCCCCAGACAGTGTGACGACAGAAAAGGCTAGGCCCAGACTTTATGTTTTTTAAAACCTTAAATGCTCTTTCATTAATTTGTTATTTTACAATCTGTATGACCTTATATGTCTCACAATACATGCAAAGGGGATTAGCAAAACAGACAAGGCAGCTGTAAAGATCAAATATGAACCTATCCAGTCTACTGGCAGGTTCCTGAAATGCACTTTTTCTCTGCTACAAAGAATACATTAGAAGTTGCTTGAAAAGAAAAAGAAACAAAAAAGAATGTGACATGCCTTCATTCTGGAATTTAGTAATGTGCCTCATAAAGTCACTCTGCAGGGTACGAGGAAAGCAATTCCAGAGACAAGGTAGATAAAGGAAAAGCACAAACTTCAGATCTATTCTAACTTCATTTTAACCCCTTTACATTGCGTGTTTGTTTTTCTCTCCCTCCTCGAAGAGCCATAACTTTTTTTATTTTTCAATCAAAGTAGCCATATGAGGGCTTGTCTTTTGGAGTAATTTCCGCTTTTGTTCTTTGGCATTCATTGGCCACTAAATATGACCACGCACCGTGATTCGTTCAGTAAGTACCATTACGGAGATCCCAAACTTAGATCTTTTTTTGTTATTTAAATTGTGAAAAAAAATATGTGTCTCCATTTTCTGAGTCCCTGAACTTTTTTTTATTTTTTTCAATGATGTAGCCGTTATTTTGCATGGCATTTATATTTATATCAATTTGGGGTACATATGATATTTGTATCTTTCTTTATTGTATTTTGGAGGGGGTGCATATACTGTACTAAAAGGCAATCCTGGCGTTTTTTTTTATTTATGGCATTTACTGTATGGGTTAAATAATCTAGTATTTTGATAGATCTGACTTTTGGGACTTTTCTATTTTTTTATGTCTATTTTTAATGGAGAGAAAAGAGGGGCGATTTTAATATTTTTTGTTATGGTACTTTAAAGGAGTTGTCCGCTTGAAATCTATAAGTCTGCTGTCACTCTAAGTGACCGCAGATTTGTGAATTCTGACAATGCCCGCACTCCACGCTATGAGAATTCTCCAGTGTCAGTGTGGAACGGCAGTCAGGTGACATCACTGAGAAGAGGAGCAGAACAGCGCAGGATACTAGAGAAGTATATTAAAGGGGTGACTGGTCTCTACTTTTCCTGTTCTCACCTTACAATGCGCAGTCTTGCCGGTTCATCACTTCTCATCTGAGCCGGCAAGGGAGCATTAATTGCACAGTAAGATCCTACTGAAGCACACGTTGGAACTGACAACTAACGAATGTTCAGTACAGCAGGGACTAGACTGGCCCCTGAAACAGACTTCGCTCATGCTTAGTTTCAAAGTGTTGGAGAGGCTGTGACAGTGACCGCAGTTTCTGCCACCGCATGACGTCGCGTTTGACTACCCCAACATGCACTGGGGTGTCTGGAAAAAAGGCATCACAAAGGAAGTAGGTAAAAAAAAATGAAGCAGATAGTGTAGAGAGCGAATGATAGGAAATTTTTAATTGAAGTATATTAGAAAATTGATTAGATTATTGCAATAAATAGAGATTTAGATTAATCTTGGATCACCCTTTTAACATACAGCCTTAACTATATGCAGATATAAACAGATTTACTAAAATAAACTTCATGAGAGCGCTTTTTTTAGTGGCCAAAAGAATGGGAGAAAGTTTGTGCTGTAAATATTTTTTAAGCATTGGGAATCGACTCATTCTAGCTCACCTAAAAGTCACTTAGACGCACAGATTGTAGGGTCACACAGATGCTGCATAACAGAAAACTAAAACTGCGTCCGATATTAAGGGTGCAAGTTAACATCTGTAGGAAACTAAAATGAAGGGTTGTTGACGTGTTCCAGGTTTTTTTTTGTCCTCTCTCATACGTAACTAAGGACCAACAGAGGCCTAGAACATCTCCACAATCCTTATCTTTAGCTTCTTATGGATTTTAATCTGGACCCTTGGTTATTATAATTATATATGATGTTGGATTTCTTAGACTCTGTAGGCATTGTGATGTTTCAGGATCGGCGGTCCTATCATGGTACCCAACGTTAAGATGATGCAGTAACACCTGCAGACTTGGTGCAAACAAACCTATACTTATATACCCTGGAAATAAAAACAAAGCAAAATAAAAATGACATGAAACGCAGTAATTACATGGAGTTGTCCAGCTAACTACACTGGTAGGCTGTAACAGGTCCCTCCTTACAGGAATGTGACGGGAACCAAGCCGTGTAATGGGGGTAACTCAGTGGTGGAACGTCTCCTTTTTTTTCTATTTTTTACGCCACTATATCAACTTGCAGAGGACTAAATTACTTTATTGTTGATTCTCATCCTAGTGTCCTGGAAAGTAAAAAAAATACAGTGCATGAATATGACTGTTTTATGGCCAGGTCATGGGAACTAATATAAATCTATTTTTATAACAGAGCAATGCAGAATAAATAGTATAGGGGGTCGTTACTCTGGTATAGTCTAGACAAGAGCAAAAAGGAAGAATTTATATATATATATATATATATATATATATATATATATATATATATATATATATATATATATAAAACAATCATAAAGATCAAGATATAAAAATAAGAATACATTGTGTATATTTCTGCAATAAAAATAGAATTCAAGTCAATGTAAAATCAGAGATGAATAAGTAAATTAGCATAACATTAAATCATTTTTCCAGTTACATTTCAATGCTTCTTTTAGCTGTTACTCACCTCTTCTGGATCCATCACTGATCGCTGCATCCTCGATCTTCTACTGCCAGGTTTCTCTACTCCTCTGCATGCTGGTTTGCCATGGTGATTGCCTGACAGCTCTCTCCTGGGCCATATAGTCTAGCTTAGGTCACGGCATGCCCTCTCAGTATTTAGGTAGTCATTCTGGCCACAATTTCAAATAGTTACTCTTCCCACCTTCATCTTATTGGTGTCTGAGTCGAAATGGAGGTGCTCGTTACTGATCAAGCCACAGGCCCATCCATCTGGTCCAGCAAGAGTCATTCTCATCTCATCATCTATGAAACCTTTGAAAAAACCTTCAGATATTTCTTGGCCCAGTCTTGATGTTTCAACTTCTGTGTCTTGGTCAGTGGGGGTCAGATTACAGCCTTCGTTACCTTGGTCAAGTCTCTAAACACCTCTGAGCCACAATCTGGAATATGACCGCACTGGAGGATAATGGATTCCTCGCCACTTCACATTTGATTCTTCTCCGATGTTTGGCAGTTATTTTGAGTCTTTTTTTCCACAAAATGTTTTTCGTGACCCTGCTGACTATTTGCAACAAAACTTTTGGTGGTTCTGTGATCACCCCAATATTAACAAGTGCACACCTGGTAATAAATCAGGCTAGTGGCGTAGTGGTGTGCGTCTCCACCCCACCACAAATTTTACTCCAGTCCCTGAAGTAAGGTTTGTTGTGTAGCAAATGCAGCTAATCATGAATTTCATGATGGGATTGCCATGCCCCATCCTGGCCCAGCTGTGCCCACTCTGTCAAGCTGGGCTAAAATAACATGAAAACACCAAAAGTCTCAATTTTCTTTCATGATCCATCAAAGAATTATAATGTTTCACAGCAGTTTTTTGCCACTAATCCGTCGAAAAAGCTTTGATAAATCGTCCCTATTACGTCCCATCAGATGTTTAAAGCATACTTAACCTCAATGTCTCATATTAATTTGGGAAATTGCCATATAGTCAATTCACTTCATATAGATAACAGCTCACAAAATCTCTCAAACTAACAAATCGAATAATGGTGCAAAATTTAAAAAAATGCAAACGACTATATTATATATAAATCCAATTAAAACATGTCATGTATAATTAATATGTAGTTGAACAATTGCATCTAGCCAAATACTGAACACCACATGTGTATCTGCTATCAAATATGAATATTGTATTATATATATATATATATATATATATAAAAATATAAATTGTGACTATAAATAAGCCATTTTTCTAAGCAACACGTGGCGTAAATAATTTGAATTAATAAGAGTAAAATATGTTGTATGGTAATTTCCATATCCTACGATGAATCCTATGATGAATAAAAATAATAGTTCACATTTTTTATATATTTTTATATATTATTTTTACTTTATTATTTAGTCCACTTTGGGGACTTGAACCTGAAATCATTTTATCACTTGTTCTAACTACTGCAATATGATAGAATCATAGAATGTTAGAGTTGGAAGGGACCTCCAGGGTCATCATGTCCAACCCCCTGCTCAATGCAGGATTCACTAAACCATCTCAGACAGGTGTCTGTCCAGCCTTTGTTTGAAGACTTCCATTGTAGGAGAACTCACCACTTCTCGTGGCAGCCTGTTCCACTCATTGATCACCCTCACTGTCAAAAAGTCTTTCTAATATCTAATCTGTGTCTCCTCCCATTCAGTTTCATTCCATTGCTTCTAGTCCTCCTTTGGGCAAATGAAAATATGGATGATCCTTCTACATTGTGACAGCCCTTGAGATATTTGTAGACAGCTATTAAGTCTCCTCTCAGTCTTCTCTTTAGCAAATATTCCCAGATCCTTTAATTGTTTGTTATAGGACACTGTTTTGCAGACCAGTCACCATCCTGGTTGCTCTTCTCTGACATGGCAAGAGCCTCTTAATGAATCAGGAGTGTCTTCTCCAAAATGCCCCCTCATCAAAACCAGTGAGAGAATCAACTGTCTTGATGAATCGCCCCATGTGTTTCAGGAATGCAGGGAACAAAAAAAAAATATATACCAGATTTAGGAGAACAGCAGCATTTAGACCAGGTTAAAAACAAACAAACATATTTATATCTAATAGTAAAGGAATGTATATAATACCCCAGTATTCCATATACCATCAACAAGAAAAAACCCATAGATTATTGGTCATGGTATGGGCAACGGTGCTAATACTTTACTTTGCGCACTACTTTATACTGTTACATGGGTCACTTAGATTTCTTTCACACATGCTTAAGATTTATTCTTTTCTCCTCACTTTTTAACTAGTGTGAAATATCAGAATTAAGTCTTCTAGAAATATGTATAGCTGAACAATCAAGAAAACATTTCAAGCCATTACCAATGGCCTCTATTCTGCTTGATGTGGATAAAGAAGCCTTTACTGCTGCTGACCTGTTAGTGAGGTTACAGAAGTGAGCTGTGCAGCCTGCTCTATCTACCCTGTTATGGACAAATAATGAATGTTCAATGCTGATCTAAAGCCTTGCACTATTCATAAGGACATGGAAAATAAGCGGATGTACAGTATGCATTTGCTATTAGTCATGAGTGGAAATTGTGCTCAGATTATAACAATTAGGGTACATTTTCTGAAAAAGCAATATGAACTGAAGGGTACAGAAATTATCTTTAATTTTTTGTTATTTCAGAGGTTAGAGTCATAGTACACAGAGTTTCTTCCTCCACCCTGGAAGGAGGGTGCTGACGGCACATACAAGTGATCTAACTTCTTCTAACTGACCAGTGAAGTGAACAGAATACATCATTATCCTTTGTAGCACGCCATTCTTATGTTTGATATGCAAAGGAAAGTCATACAATCCTTATTGAAAAAATTACTAAGTATGGAATGGACAAGGCAACTGTTAGGTGGATTCATAACTGGCTTAGTGATCGGACCCAAAGAGTGGTCGTAAATGGCTGCACATCCAGTTGGAAGAATGTCTCAAGTGGGGTACCACAGGGCTCTGTCCTGGGCCCTGTATTGTTCAACATCTTTATCAACGATTTAGATGAAGGAATTGAGGGTAAACTGATTAAATTTGCTGATGACACAAAGCTAGGAGGGATAGCTAATACTAGAGAAGAGAGAGAGAGGATTCAAAAAGATTTAAATAAACTGGAGCAGTGGGCAGCAACTAACAGAATGGTTTTTAACAGGGAGAAATGCAAAGTACTACATCTGGGCAATAAAAATGAAAAAAGCATATATAGAATGGGAGGAATAGGGCTAAGTGACAGCACATGTGAAAAAGACTTGGGTATACTAATAGATCACAGACTGAATATGAGTCAACAGTGTGATGCAGCAGCAAAAAAGGCAAATGCAATTCTAGGATGTATTAACAGAAGCATACAGTATAGATCACGTGAAGTCATTATTTCCCTCTACTCCTCTTTGGTCAGACCTCATCTGGAATATTGTGTCCAGTTTTGGGCACCACATTTTAAAAAAGACATCAACAAACTGGGGCAAGTTCAGAAAAGAGCGACCAGAATGGTGACCGGTCTGCAAACCCTGTCTTATGAGGAAAGGTTGCAGGATTTGGGAATGTTTAGTTTGCAAAAGATAAGACTGAGAGGAGACTTAATAGCTGTCTACAAATATCTAAAGGGCTGTCACATTGTAGAAGGATCAACTTTATTCTCATTTGCACAAGGAAAGACTAGAAGCAATGGGATGAAACTGAATGGGAGGAGACACAGATTAGATATTAGAAAAATCTTTTTGACAGTTAGAGTGATCAATGAGTGGAACAGGCTGCCATGAGAAGTGGTGAGTTCTCCTTCAATGGAAGTCTTCAAACAGAGGCTGGACAGACATCTGACTGGGATGATTTAGCGAATCCTGCTTTGAGCAGGGGGTTGGACCAGATGGCCCAGGAGGTCCCTTCCAACTCTACGATTCTATGATTCATAATATCAACACTTCTCCTTTGCAGGTACTGTACTATGCCTTTTAAAGTGATAGTGTTTGTATCTGTACAGAAAAGGCAGGTGGGATCTCTGATCAAGCATTGATAAGTGATTTGTAGCAAGGAAATAGTAAATTACAGGAATGCAACAAAATGTAGTCAAACTGGAGACATATTTGAAGCGAAGTGTTACCTTGATTGCATAGACCAAGTGTCAACAAGACTGAGAACAGTTGCGAGAAGTTTGCTAATTTTCTTGCTGAGAGGTTGGTGTGGAGAAGATCTAGTAAGCTATACTAAGCTTGGAAATAATGCTGGTTGCAGCATGCAAATCAGGAGTAGCAGACAAGATGATAGACACTTGACTGGAGCTGAGCCATGTGAAGCAGATAAAATCTCCTGACTAAATTAATGCGAACCTGTTGCCTGGTTTGGCCGATATGAGATACAGCCACCGTCTTTCAGGGCTGATATACAACATTCTATAACACTGTATATCTGTCCCCAACCCGACCTGTAAGAGAAGAAAAATAACTTTTATTATACTCACCTGCGGGGCAGTCCGAGCAGAGAGGTGTCGCTCTTCTTGGTCAAGTGCCTCCCATCTTCTTGCGATGCTGCACTCCTTCTTGGTTCGCGTGGATGATACGTTCTTGCATCATCGACACTGTCTCCTCGGCATTGCGCTCCTGTGCCACTGTACTTCTCTGCCCTGTTGAGGACAGAGCAAAGTACTGCAGTGCGCAAGCCCCAGGAAAGGTCAGAGAACCCTGGTGCATGCACACTGTAGTACTTTGCTCTGCCATCAACAGGGCACAGAAGTACGCCTGCACAGGAGAGCAATGCCAAGAAGACACTGTAAATGATGCTGGGACGCATCATCTACACGAACCAAGAAGGAGGGCAGCGATCATGAAAAGATGGGAGCCAATGAACCAAGAAGAGTGACACCCCTCGGACTGGACCACCCCACAGGTGAGTATAATAAAAGTTATTTTTCTTCTCTTACAGGTTGGGTTGGGGGCAGATATACAGGATTATAGAATGCTGTATATCAGCACTGAAAGGTTGTGGCCGTATCTCATATCGGCCAAACCTGGTGACAGGTTTGCTTTAACCCCTTAAGCCCCAAGGGTGGTTTGCACGTTCATGACCGGGCCAATTTTTACAATTCTGACCACTGTCCCTTTATGAGGTAATAACTCTGAAACGCTTCCATGGATCCTGGTGATTCTGACTTTTTTTTTTCTCGTGACATATTGTACTTCATAATAGTGGTAACATTTCATTCATATAACTTGCGTTTATTTGTGAAAAAACGGAAATTTGGCGAAAATTTTGAAAATTTTGCAATTTTCCAAATTTGAATTTTTATGCCCGTAAATCACAGAGATACGGCACACAAAAAAACTTAATAAATAACATTTCCCACATGTTTACTTTACATCAGCACAATTTTGGAACCAAAATTTTTTTTTGTTAGGAAGTTATAAGGGTTAAAAATTGACCAGCGATTTCTCATTTTTGCAACACCATTTTATTTTTACGGACCACATCACATTTGAAGCCACTTTGAGGGGTCTATATGATAGAAAATACCCAAAAGTGACACCATTCTAAAAACTGCACCTCTTAAGGTGCTCAAAACCACATTCAAGAAGTTTATTAACCCTTTAAGTGCATCACAGGAATTTTTGGAATATTTAAAAAAAAATGAACATTTAACTTTTTCACAAAAAAAAAATACTTCAGGTTCAATTTTTTTTATTTTACCAAGGGTAACAGGAGAAATTGGACTGGAAACGTTATTGTGCAATTTGTCCTGAGCACGCTGATACCTGATATGTGGGGGGGAACCACTGTTTCGACGCATGGCAGACCTCAGAAGGGAAGGAGCGCCGTTTGACTTTTTCAATGCAAAATTGGCTGGAATTCAGATCGGACGCCATGTCGCGTTTGGAGAGCCCCTGATGTACCTAAAAAGTGGAAACCCCCCACTTTGGAAACTAGACCCACCCAAGGAACTTATCTAGATATGTGGTGAGAACTTTGAACCCACAAGGGCTTCACAGAAGTTTATAACGTACAGCGGTACAATTAAAAAATCATATTTTTTCCACAAAAATGATCTTTTCTCCCCCAATTTTTATTTTCCCAAGGGTAACAGGACCCTAAAAGTTATTGTGCAATTTGTCCTGAGTACGCTGATACCCCATATGTGGGTGTAAATGACTATTGGAAAGCCCCTGATGTACCAAAACAGTGGAAACCCCCCACAAATTACACCATTTTGGAAACTAGACCCCCCAAGGAACTTATCTAGATGTGTGGTGAGCACTTTGAACCCTCCAGTGCTTCACAGAAGTTTAAAACGCCCGGGCGTGAAAATAAAATTGTATTTTTTCCACAAACGTGATCTTTTAGTCACCAATTTTTTTATTTTCCCAAGGGTTCAAGAAGAAACTGGACCCCAAAAGTTGTTGTCCAATTTGTCCTGAGTACGCTGATACCTCATATGTGGGAGAAAACTACTGTATGGGCACACGTCGGGGCTCAGAAGGGAAGTAGTGACGTTTTGGAATGAAGACTTTGATGGAATGGTCTGCGGGTGTCATGTTGCTTTTGGAGAGCCCCTGATGTACCTAAACAGTGGAAACCCCCCACAAGTGACCCCATTTTGGAAACTAGACCCCCTAAGGAACTTATCTAGATGTGTGGTGAGCACTTTGAACCCCCAGTGCTTCACAGAAGTTTATAACTACTGGGCGTGAAAATAAAAATATCGTATTTTTTCAACAAGCATCATCTTTTAGTCCTCATTTTTTTTATTTTCCCAAGGGTAACAGGAGAAATTGGACCCCAAAAGTTGTTATCCAATTTGTCCTGAGTACGCTGACACCCCAAATGTGGGAGAAAACTACTGTATGGGCACACGTCGGGGCTCGGAAGGGAAGTAGTGACGTTTTGGAATGCAGACATTGATGGAATGGTCTGCAGGTGTCATGTTGCCTTTGGAGAGCCCCTAATTTACCTAAACAGTGGAAACCCCCACAAATGACACCATTTTGGAAACTAGACCCCCTAAGGAACTTATCTAGATGTGTGGTGAGCACTTTGAACCCCCAAGGGCTTCACAGAAGTTTATAACGCCTGGGCATGAAAATAAAAAAATCGTATTTTTTACACAAACATGATCAATTAGTCTCCAAATTTTTTTTATTTTACCAAGGGTAACAAGAGACATTGGACCCCAAAAGTTGTTGTCCAATTTGTCCTGAGTACGCTAATACCTCATATGTGGGAGAAAACTACTGTATGGGTACACGTCGGGGCTCGGAAGGGAAGTAGTGACGTTTTGGAATGCAGACTTTGATGGAATGGTCTGCGGGTGTCATGTGCGTTTGGAGAGCCCCTGATGTACCTAAACTATTGAAACTCCCCACAAGTGACCCCATTTTGTAAACTAGACTCCCCACGGAACTTATCTAGATGTGTGGTGAGCACTTTGAACCCCGAAGTGCTTCACAGAAGTTTATAACGCCTGGGCGTGAAAATAAAAAAATAATTTTTTTCCACAAAAATGATATTTTTGCCCCCAATTTTTTATTTTCCTAAGGGTAACAGGAGAAATTGGATCCCAAAAGTTGCTTTGCAATTTGTCCTGAATATGCTGATACCCTATATGTGGGGGTAAAACACTGTTTGGGCGCATGGCAGAGCTTGGATGGGAAGGAGCACCATTTGACTTTTTCAACGCAGAATTGGCTGGAATTGAGATCAGACGCCATGTTGCATTTGGAGAGCCCCTGATGTGCCCAAACAGTGGAAACCCCCCAATTATAACTCCAACCCTAACCCCAACACACCCCTAACCCTAATCTCAGCCCCAACCCTAGCCCTAGCCCTAGCCCTAACCCTAACCCTAGCCCTAGCCCTAACCCTAACCCTAATGGTAAAATGGAAATAAATACATTTTATTTTTAGTTTTATTATTTTTCCCTAACTAAGGGGGTGATAATGGGGGGTTTGATTTACTATTTATGGCGGTTTTTATGTTTGGCAGCTGTTACACGCTAAAAGACGCTTTTTATTGTAAAAATAGTTTTTGCATCACAACATATTGAGAGCTATAATTTTTCCATATTTTGACCCACCGAGTCATGTGAGGTCTTATTCTTTGCGGGACGAGTTGATGTTTTAATTGGTACCATTTTCGGGCATGTGACATTTTTTGATCGCTTTTTGTTCCGATTTTTGTGATGCAGAATGAAGAAAAAACAGCGTTTCATGAATTTCTTTTGGGGGGGGTGCGTTTACACTGTTCCGCGTGCGGTAAAACTGATAAAGCGGTTTTATTCTTCGGGTCAGTATGGTTACAGTGATACCTCATTTAGGTCTTTTTTTATGTTTTGTCGGTTTTATGCAATGAAAACTATTTTATATAAAAAATAATTATTTTTGCATCGCTTTATTCTGCGAGCTATAACTTTTTAATTTTTTTGCGCATGATGCTGTATGGCGGCTTGTTTTTTGTGGGACAAGCTGACGTTTTCAGTGGTACCATGGATATTTATATGCCTCTTTTTGATCACGCGTTATTGCACTTTTTGTTTGGTGGTATGATAATAAATCATTATTTTTTGCTTCGTTTTTTATTTTTATTTTTTAAGGGGTTCACTAAAGGGGTTAACTAATGGTACAGTTTTATAGGGCGGGTCGTTACGGACACGGTGATACCAAATATGTGTACTTTTATTGTTTTGTTTTTTTTTATTTTCAAAAAATGAATTTATTGGGGAATATATTTTTTTTTTTACTAATTTATTTAGCGATTATTTTTAAATTATTTTTACACTTTTTTTTTTAACTTTATTACATTGTCCCAGGTGGGACATCACTGTCCTGTGACAGATCGCTGATCTGTCACATCACAGATCACTGTGACAGATCAGCAATCTGTCACAGGTATAGAAGCAGACTTCCTCATGCCTGCGCTTTGCAGGCAGTGAGGAAGTCAGCTCCCTACAGGCCCCCGAAGGTCCCCGTCGCCATTTTGGATCCGGGGGCCTGTAGGGAAAGAGCCCCCCGCAGCAGCGCTGCACATTGCGCTGCCGTGGGGGGCTCAGGGAAGCACGGAGGGAGCCCCCTCCCTGCCGATGCTTCCCTTTAACCCCCGGTACACCGCGATCGTGTTTGATCGTGGTGTACAAGGGGTTAACGTGTCGGGGGCGGTCCGTGACCGTCCCTGACACATTGTGCCGGGTGTCAGCTGTGATCGCTATGACGTACTATCCCGTCCCTGGGAATTAAGTCCCAGGGCACATGGACGGGATAGTACGTCTCATAGCAGAAGGGGCTTAAGGCAACTGAAACAATGATACCTAATACCCAGGCACCTAACTTCTGCAAAAGACGGTCTTAAAAGTCCTAGGATAATCTGAGCAGTTTTCCAGTTTACCCCAAAAACCCAGTTTGGACTACTGCAAAGAAAGGAGAAGAGAGAAAAGTCCTATCCTGGAGCCAGGACAGGTAAGTAATAGTAATTAATAAAAAAAAAAAATGTGCTGAAAAATTGCCTTCACTATACAAAATAATATTTTGTATTTACTGTTGTAATAATATCCCTTTAAGTAACGAAACACGCTAAATATTAGCAACAGATGCAAACCACATTGCAGACAATTAATTTTTACAAAACTTTACAGACTTTTGTAAAACAGTGCACATGTGCATATCAATAACATATAGTGAAGTGCTCATTTCCGAAGTTACTAGCCGCCCTAGAGGTGGCTGGTTTCATAGGGAAAAGGCACGCATTTTGGGCAGCTTCCCAGAAAACTTTTTGAATCTGGCCAGAATGCTGGATTTCCAATGTTTCAGAGTCAAAGCTGTCTCTGCTTGCAGCATCAGAGAGCAGGTAGTTTGAGCTATCAGTTCAGCCATGCTGCCTGCCGAACTGTCAATCTTCAGGATGTCCTACCCCTCCTACAAACAGAGAGTGGTTTACTCCTTAAGATAGGAATTTGAGAACCCCTTTAATGGGCTAAAGACAATAAATAATACTAAATTTGCCTCCTCGATATTATAACTCCTCTCATCAGCCTTCATCAGCCCTACCAACCCTTGTGCCACCTTAGATCTTTTCACAATTTTGCACACCTAAAGATCTAAGAGATGTTTGTAGAACTATAATTATTATAAGATGTGTCTATGTACATGTGGATAATATAATTTTCCTAAACCAGAGTTAATTAGGACTAAAAAAAACAACACATAAACATATTCAAATAATTAGCAAAACATGTAACATTTGAGTATTACAAATAAAAAAAACCCCTTTGTCTCTGATCTCAGACAGGTTCTCCTGGATTTTATGGACACAAAAAGAGAATAGTGTCTCTAGTCCTAACATATAGTATGTCAAGGTTCTGTACAAAAATGCTGTTCTCCAGGACTGCGACTATAAGAATGCACTCATTAACATGCATTCCCTGCCGGATAAGTTTGACAGTGGAGTTGCCCTCACTGAGCAGCCACGAGATCCATAACAAACAGGTAAAGCAGCAAAAGGAAATGTTGCCTGGCTACCCAGAATCTAATGAGGGATGGGAAATTACCCAGGACGTCAAATTTTGCAACAGTAAATTTCAACATTTCCCTGTGAAGTGTACACAGCACTACCAGCGCCCTCCAAAGCTAGGATAATTATAATAGTATTAGATCTTGCCCTGTTGTGGGGAGTAAACAGGTTATACAGGTCTGATTTATTCTGAAAGCAAAATAGCCCTTGTATAATAGCAGCTAATGCGACTACAATTAAGAAGGGGCAGGAATTAAGAGTAAATATATGTTTGTATACTGTTCACAAAGATCAAAGCAAAATAATCTCATTTCACAGCTTCATAACTAATACACCAGCAGACCATTTTGTAAAAGCTTGCATTTATTTTTAGCAAATCGTCCCCTTATAGGAACACATGCTAGATTTTGGGGTTACTCCAATTTTGACAATTCTGCATGCTTATAGCATCAACTTAGATACTGAGACTTGCCTAGTTTCTTTCCTTGGTGCAATGGTGCTAAAAAGTCCAAGACAACAAAAAAAAAGAGGTTTGCCAAATTGCTTTGGGGGAACTTGCCCAACTCTTTTCCTTTACCTTTATTTGTTATTTTTAACCATCCATTCACTTATATAGGGCAGTTACATAGTTCCAATACTAAACTAAGCCCAAAACTAGTCTGGCACTCATCCTGGGAGAAATCAGTCATGTTTTACACCATTCAGGAAATGCTCATAACATATTTATATGAAGCATATATATACATATTATTACATGTACAGTGTTTGCATAAATGTAAAAGTGATCTCACTAAAATAATAATAATTCATAGATTGTAAGCTTGCGAGCCGTGTCCTCACTCCTCTTGGTATCTGTTGAGTTATGTGTTACCATGTAATGTCTGATATTGTCGGTACAGAAATCTTGTTATGGGCTGGCGGAACGCATCAAATAAAGAAGTTATAAGGTGTGTTCGCCGCCCGGGGTTCACCGTGCAGAGATGGTAACTGCTGCTCGGTAATGGCGGACGTTATATGGCGGTACAATAGAGGAACACACAGGGTTAACTCCCCCTAGTGTGTACAGAGGCAGACCCTGTTAACTTACAGAGCCGCCCGACCGCCAAACACAAATGCCACAGCCTGTTTACGCTCACAGAGCTCGGCAATGTGAGCACTGGTGTATAGACACAGGACTCTACTGCTGAGACACTGGGTTAGAGTTCCTCTAGTCACACTAGTGCTCAGCACCGGAACCGTGATGCCTGAACAGACACCTATAGGATGCTGTGCCCTGTTAGGCCTCTTTCACACTTCCGTTTTTTACAATCAGTCAAAATCCGCCAGGTTTTGAAAAAAACGGATCCGCAATTTTTTTTTGCGGATCCGTTTTTTCCCCCATTGATTTTCATTATTGGCGGATTGCCGTCCGTTGCATCCGTTTTTGTGAGGATCCGCCATAATGTTGCTGTCCGTCAACATCCTCAAAGATTTCCAAACGGAGCTTGCAACATTTTTTTGGCCGGCGGATCCTCCAGACACTGAATTAACCCGAAATTCTGTCTGGGTGCCGGACAAAAAAAAAAAAATCTCTCTCTCTCTCTCCTTCCCGGCCAGTGGTTCCTTTAAATTTCCTCATTTTGCGGTTCCGTCAAAAAACAGATCCTGTGACATCCGTTCACATCAGTTAAGAACGGATCCGTTTGTCCGCCTTTTTGGCGGATTTTAACTGACACAAAAAACTGAAGACTGAAGTGTGAAAGAGGCCTTAGAAGTCACAGGGTGTAGCTGAACTTTGCTTACCGCACAGCGCAGCTCTTGCGGATGCCAGTAACCAGCCTAAATTCAGACCTGGAAAGCGCTTAGGACACGCACGGCGCCACACTAATGGATGCTGCAGTACCTGCGGTAGCGTGGTGCCTTAGGTAGATTGGTGCTGGCATGTGTGAGGAGCTGGGAGCACTGCGGTGCTAGGCAAAGCCACACAACTCGGCGCTGACTCTGAACTCTAGCCCTAATATCATGCGTATCAAAGGGAAGGGGTTTCATAATGAGTCATTCAGTGGTTCACAAGCATCCACCATCACACACATCTCTACCAAATACAGTGTATACTAGCGCATGGCCGAGTGGCCATGCGAACCATTTATAGCAGCATCCTTCCAGGACCTTCCTGATGGTCCAATCCGAGCTGGAGAAGGACCTAAGCATGTGACCTCCGATCTCCAATGAGAAATCATCGCACAGGCATGCTCAGTAGACCGATAGGAGGACTTAGTCCCTGGAGTAGATCGCTGCTGACCAGCATGTATTTCTATAGCTGGACCAGGGGTAGCAGCAGCAACCAAACCCAGTGCTAGACTGAGCAAGACGCTGGGAACAACGTCTTTGCTGAGCAGGCTCCTCTGTGACTGGAGAGGAATGGGAGACCTCAGAAGGCAAGGGTTGGGATTCCTCCTGTGCAGAGGCAGGAACCCAACACCTGACAAATCTAAAGTGGTGCAGAATATGTTGGCGCTATAGAAATAAAATTATTATTGCTATATTACAATAATAATAATACATTCAATTGGGTCTCGACAAGTGCTCAAAATCCCTATCAAGACATCTTCATGTACAAAAAACAAAGACTCAAAGCCTCAAGGCAAACATTTCATTACCTTCCAGCTCTTAAAACAGAAACACTTGATATCTAACAAAACACAGACATTGCTGAAGAGTTAGGAGGTCACTGGAGACAAAGACTTTAGGAAGCGTAAGAAAACAAGAACAACAGGAACTAAGATTTATATAGATGACATTCCTCCCATAGATAAGAAATTAACTGCTACAATTGTAGAGATAAATACTATTACTAACCTCACGCTGGAAAGAATAATAATAAATCATTTTATTTCTATAGTGCCAACGTATTCTGCAACACTAAAGGCTATATGCACAAATTGCAGATTTTTATGCAGATCCGCAGCATTTTTGGACACGTGGAATTGCACCAAATCCGCAGTGTAATGCACAACCAATGCTAATCAATGGGAATCCAGAATTGGTGTGCACATGCTGTGAAAAACTCTGCACTGATTCTCAGCGTTTTATTTTCCGCAGCATGTCAATTCTTTTTGCGGATCTGCAGCATTTCTGCACCCATTGACTTACATTGCGTCAGTCAAATCCGCAGCAAAACCACAGGTGTAAAAAGGTCTGCGGATTAGCTGCGTATTTGCGTGCCAAAAACGCTGCGGAAAGGAAGGAGGAAGAGTGTGTGGGTGGAGACTATGTGTGAGCGGAGAATATGTGCGGGTCTGTCTGCGGGTGTCTGTGTGTAGCCAGGTGTCGTCTGATGGGACTACTACTCCCATCCGGCTATGGCTAGTGTCACATATAACAGTGACCACATGAACTGAAGATGGGACAGTAGTAGCCCCATCATCCTGCGACTGTGTTCAATTGTAAAACAAAAAAAAACCCACATTCATATTCACCAAACTTCTATTTCCCCGACACCCTCGATCTGCAACAAAAATAAAATAATAAACCAACACAAATACTCCCTAGTCTGCTGTAGCCCTAAATAACGAGTGTCCCACGACAATCTCACATGTAGAACAGTCACATCAAGAGATGTGACCACTCTACATGGCTCCGGTGATACAGTGACAGGAGGCATCCTCTCACAGTGTATCACTGCGTTGCCATCAGGGGTCACCAGAATACGTGCTGTCACTTGCAGCACTGCTGCCTGAGAAAATTCTCACACAGCAGTGGTGCCGTAAAGTGACAGCAAGAATTCCAGTGAACTCTCAGTGATTCACCTCCTGTCAGTGTATCACTGGAGCCGTGTAGAGCTGTCACATCTCCCGATGTGACTGTTCTACATGTGAGATCGTCGTGGGACACTTGTTATTTAGGACTACGTTGGACAAGGGTGTATTTGTGAAGCACAAAGTCCCAATTCATTTAAATGGATTTAAAGAGGCATAAATATGAAAAATTTAAAATTTCAAAAAATGTTTATTGATAAATATAATTAAAATTGAAATTGATTCGCCAAGAAACTTTTAGAACATAAGGGTATTTCATAAAAAGTAGCAAAAGGCAAACAAAAAGACAATTTTATGAATATAAGCAGCACAAAAATCAGGAAAACTATTTCTAAAAGGAGATGTTAACATGTATATTTGAAAAATGTATACTCCAAAAAAGGAAGATTGCAAATTGCTTAAAGAAATAAATGGACCCATGCAAAGAAGGTAAGTATAATATTAAGGTCAAGTGACAAAAATTATTTTACGCACATTAAAAATTACTTATACTTAGGACAAAGTGCCAAGTGCTACAAAATCCATATTGCATGTACAATACACCACTGGAATAAAATTTAAGCCAAGTGGCTGAACAAACCAGCGTGCAAACTGCACGAAACATATATAAGGGCAAAATGTACTCATTTACAGGAGTACATATGAGTCATATAGCTGAACAAACCAGCATGTAAATTGCAAAGTAAATACATAAAGACAAAGCTTACTTATGTGGCACCCCCAGGAGTATGGTCGCCACAATGGCATTGCCTTTCTTCTAGGAAGTGTGATGTCATGCCTGGAAGCAATGAAGGGTCTCTCTGACAGGTAATCTCTACATACAACACAGTTCCCACTCCAGGCCAGCAGAGGGAGCCCTGAACCAAAACTAGGGGAAGAGATTCTCTCTGGGGGCCAGGAGGGGAAATTAGTCAGTTCTGTGAGGAGGGCGAAGTGTGTGGACGTGAGAAGAGCGGGGAGATTGAGCAGAGAGCTGAGGCTCATTCCCCGCTAGAGCGCATGATCTGGAGCCTGGTCTCCAAGGTTGTATGGATACTGACGGTCCTGCAACAGAAACCAGAGGAATAGGAAGCTGTAAATGCTCTATTCCCATCTAAGACTCGGAGGCACCACAGCGACGTGTGAGCCAAAGGAGATAGAAGGCTACAGCTGTCTGCCATACGAGGTAGATCCAAAAGGAAAGAAGAAGGAGGAGCGTCAGTGTAACACAGTACTGCATGTACCTCAAGTAAGCGCTAGAGAGGAGACTACACAACCCATCTGATAGAGAGATTCCTAAGTTGCTTCCAGGCTAATCATCTCCTGTGCCATCTGTAATCTGGACCCTGGACTGCACTTACAAAGTAAAAGTAAAGAAACTACATTCTGCTGTGTCCTTGCCTTCTTCCTGCAACTTCTTCAGCACTGCTACAACTCTGTGCCAGACACTGCACCCTCTTCCTCAAAACCTATTCTCTTCATCTACTCTGCCCTGGGACTACAGCCCTGCCTGTGGAGGGCTATAACATCACTGCTGCACCCCACCATTTGTCCCAGAGGATCTGTCTGCGGCATTGGCTTAACACCTCCCTTGCCGAACACCACAGGTGGCGTCACGAATCACTCATAAACGTTATTCCATCACTCAGCCCCTTTTACATGGGCGCCCAGGGCCACGGACCGGGTCACCGCTGCTGTGACACCTCCCTCTGAGAGACCGGCCCGGTACCGAGTACCCCACAGCCCTGGGAGGGCGACCCACTTACAATGATGAAAATGCAGTTTATGATGCATCCTAGCTACACCCCGACAGCGCCGTTTCCCCTACCAGGTTTCTTCAATAAAGGGGCATGTGTGTAATGGGTGTTTAAAATAGCTCTTTAAATAGCTTGTAATATCTGTCGCAGCTGTGCTATACGTCAGAATATCAGTTGACGATCCCGCATGCACCGCTAACCAAGCCATTCCTGGAAAAGACGTGACTTCCGGTCCACCTTGCTTGGAACACAAGCATGGAAC
Source organism: Dendrobates tinctorius (assembly GCF_039654945.1). Lineage (NCBI taxonomy): Eukaryota > Metazoa > Chordata > Amphibia > Anura > Dendrobatidae > Dendrobates > Dendrobates tinctorius. The sequence goes on from NW_027361690.1 coordinate 80,230,916, forward strand.
GCTCGCGTCACCGGGTGCACGGGGCCAGAAGTCACAGAGAGGGTCAGAGAAGGGCATGAGCAGGCTGAGTGCCGAGGTAAGAGGGGATATCGCTAACATGGATGGCGAGAGGTTTGCTAGTGGCGTGCCTGAATCAGTAAAAGAAAGAGCAGCAATATTTAAAGAAGAAGATGTGCATAACACACCATGATGTAACCATGGTACTAATATGAAACCTTAAAATAGAAAAATGAATAGTAAAAAATATTCGTGTTGGTTTATTATTTTATTTTTGTTGCAGGAGACGAGGGATTCGGGGATTAGGCGATGCTGTAAGTATGGTTAATTAATATTCATTTAAGGAGTCTGTGTTATTATTTCAAATAAAGGACTTTATTCTGGCTGGGTCTTTACCAATTAACTATAGGATTAGTAATGGATAGTTGTCTTATCCTTAGTCTGTCCATTACTAAGCCGTGGGCTTGATATCAATACAAAGGTGACATCAACCTCACAAATATTACCCCACTTGCCACTGCTACAGGGCAAGTGGGAAGAGAGGAGGCTAAGTGCCAGAATTGGAGCATCTATAAGATGCGCCATTTCTGGGGCAGCTGAAAGCTGATGTTTTTAGCCTGGAGAGATGCCAATATACATGGCCCCTTCCCAGGCTATTAATATCAGCCCGCAGCTGTCTGCCTAGCCTTTTGACGGTTCGATTTTATTAGGGGACCCCATGTCAATTTTTTTCTGGGGTTTCACTGTAAACTAGCCAGTAAAGGCTAAGGAAACATCTATGAGCTGATATTAATAGCCTGGCAACCTTTATGGCTATTGGCTCCTTCCCAGAAATATAACATCAGCCCTCAGCCTTCTGCTTTCACTCTGCTGGTTACGAAAATGGTTATGTGGGAGCCCACACAATTTTTTAAATTTAAAAAAAACAAACAGATATTGCGTTTCACGCTGATTTTGTGTGTGTGTGTGTGTCTTTATTTAACTCTTTATGTACCGTTTTATTAATGAGGGTATCTGGCTGAAACCTTTTCATTACTAAACCTTACTATAACGTACATTATACATACAACATTACTATACAACATTACTATATGTATATATTACTATATTTTTTTTCACTTATATTTGTTTTGTGTGTGTAAACATAAATTTGAACATGGTAAGTAATGATATTATGGTTTTCAATGGAGAATGAAAAAGAAGAGGTTGAACAAGGAAATGACATCACAATTTTTTTTTTTAAATAATATATCTTTATTTAGCTCTATGGATTTACCAAAACGCAAACAAATCCGCATGGAAATCCGCGTCAAAAACGCATAAAAAACACGTGGATTTTCCACTGCGTTTTCTGCCAAGAGATGCAAAATCTGCGCAGAAAATTCCAGAAGAAAATCCACAACGTGCGCACATAGCCTTACAGGAGGACAGAGGGTCCTGCTTGCAAGCTTATAATCTATAAGAAAAGGGGGGACACAATAGGTAGAACGTGTGTGTCATGTATGGTCCAGCCATCATTATAATAAAAATGAATATAATAAAGAAGGAAAATTCATCACTTTCAGTTGTAGGAGGCAGATTGACAGGTCTGGTCAAAGTCACAGCTCTGGTCAAAGCTCCTTTCTCATTAGCAATTTGGGAGAGAAAAGCGCAATGAATGACTTTGCACTAGAGGTGAGTGGATCGCTTCGTGCAACCTCCCGGCCTTGCACAAATTTACTGAGCTTCCAGATTCCCATGGAGAGCATTTGGTTCACCAGTCTGGCATAATGTGTAGCGTGGACTGCACAGATTACATCTCGCCAGCCTGGCTAATCATAAGCCTTACTACAGGGTATTTGCTTATTCTGTTTTTATCCTGGTTTCTAATCATAAGCTGAGCCTGGGAACCCGGAGGGTACGGAAATTCACGTATCACCTGCCAACGGCCAAAGAACACTGACCTGGACTGTGTACCGGGGTTGTGCAACGCAATCCGCTCATCTCTTTGAACCTATTCACCTGTATCTGTATTACACACCATACATTCTGGATGCAAAGTTGCCACCAATGGGAACAAAAGATGAGGATGGTGTAGTTACTAACCCATTTAAGAATAATTGTTAAAGTTGGGGAAAAACATTCACAGGACCTTGGTCCAGCAGATATGTTGGTGGTTCATAGCCACCATACAAGAGTCCTGAGAACCTCCTTCTATCATGAGGCATCATTGGCGCTTGTTCTGATTATTAGTACCAGCACAATGTCATCATTGTAGCGTCATGTGTGCATGACATCATAACAGGTCTACTAATCAGAAGAAGCACCCTAAATCTGATCCTCCCACTCCCATCTCCAGGACTTCTCTTATGCTGCACCAGTTTACTAGAATCCACTACCTCAGACAATCCAGTTAATTTCCAGTATCCACAGTTTCAAACTCATTTCTTTAGACCAGGGTTTCCCAACTCCAGTCCTCAAGGCCCACCAACAGATCATGTTTTCAGGATTTCCTTTGTATTGCACAGGTGATGCAATTATCACCTGAGCAATACTAAGGAAATCCTGAAAACATGATTTGTTGGTGGACCTTGAGGACTGGAGTTGGGGAACCCTGCTTTAGACTACTCTATCACCTCACCTTACTCCTTGAACTATTTCCTGTTCTCCAATAGCACTCTGTATCTGTACTTGTACAGATACTGGTTGGTGATGACTGTAGTTATGTGAATGCTGTTATCTATTAGACAGATTGCTGGACTTTACACAACAAACTATTTTATTTTTACCTATCGTGTCCACCTTATTTCATCATAGACTGTAAGCTTGTGAGCAGGATTCTATGTGTTGAACTATGTGTTAATCTGTAAGATTTTTTATTGTCTGTACATGTCCCTTCTGAATTGTAAAGTGCTGCGGAATATTTTGGTGCTATAGAAACAAAAATTATAATTATTATGGCAGGTAGGAGGAGGTTCACAGGGCTCTGCTCCGCCAGCCCAGGACTCCTGACATGGCAGATGGACATGGGTTCTGCAAGTCTTTTTCACAACTCTAATGGCTATATAATCCTTTTTTATAAGTTTGCCTGCTTAATATAAAAATCTGTATTTTATGAGTCCCAGCTCTCATTCATTTTATTGGAAGATACAGTATGCAGCCATTTTGACATGATATCACTCACACATATAACTTTAATGCACTTGCCATAACACTTATGCATGCTTTCTCGAGTATCAGAAAATTAAGTGAAGATGCTAAAATTATCTTTAGGGAAACTGCACTTGTAGTGCATATAGTTACAGTGAAGGATCATCCTCTCTCTGAACCCTTACTCAGTTTTATTCTGCATCTTATATATGGCTCATGGCAATTCTGAGTCGTGGGACATAATGTCATAAATGTAAAATTACCACCTTATTCCGATATTACAACAAACACATTTTCCATGGGTTGTTGTGACCAGTGCAGAATTTGGAATGAGGCAATTCTTGTTGTGTCTAATTCTCTTCTGGGAGCGGTGATTTTAGATAAGTAAGACTCCCACTGCCAAGAGTTCACAGGAAAACCTCTCCTTGCACAGTCTTAGGTTATGTGCACATGCGGAGTATTTGGAGACATATGTAGTGTATACAGTCATATGTAAAAGTTTGGGCACCCCTATTAATGTTAAACTTTTTTCTTTATAACAATTTTGGTTTTTGCAACAGCTATTTCAGTTTCATATATCTAATAACTGATGGACTCAGTTATATTTCTGGATTCAAATGAGGTTTATTGTACTAACAGAAAATATGCAATCTGCACATTTAACAAAATTTGACTGGTGCAAAAGTATGGGCACCTCAACATAAAAGTGACATTAATATTTCGTAGATCCTCCTTTTGCAAAAATAACAGCCTCTAGTCGCTTCCTGTAGCTATTAATGAGTTCCTGGATCCTGGATGAAGGTATTTGTGACCATTCCTGTTTACAAAACAATTCCAGTTCAGTTAAGTTTGATGGTCGCCGAGCATGGACAGCCCGCTTCAAATCATCCCACAGATGTTCAATGATATTCAGGTCTGGGGACTGGGATGGCCATTCCAGAACATTGTAATTGTTCCTCTGCATGAATGCCTGAGTAGATTTGGAGCGGTGTTTTGGATCATTGTCTTGCTGAAATATCCATCCCCTGCGTAACTTCAACTTTGTCACTGATTCTTGCACATTATTGTCAAGAATCTGCTGATACCGAGTTGAATCTATGCGACCCTCAACTTTAACAAGATTCCCGGTGCCGGCATTGGCCACACAGCCCCAAAGCATGATGGAACCTCCACCAAATTTTACTGTGGGTAGCAAGTGTTTTTCTTGGAATGCTGTGTTTTTTAGCCTCCATGCATAACGCCTTTTTGTATGACCAAACAACTCAATCTTTGTTTCATCAGTCCACAGGACCTTCTTCCAAAATGTAACTGGCTTGTACAAATGTGCTTTTGCATACCTCAGGCGACTCTGTTTGTGGCGTGCTTGCAGAAACGGCTTCTTTCGCATCACTCTCCCATACAGCTTCTCCTTGTGAAAAGTGCGCTGTATTGTTGACCGATGCACAGTGACACCATCTGCAGCAAGATGATGCTGCAGGTCTTTGGAGGTGGTCTGTGGATTGTCCTTGACTGTTCTCACCATTCTTCTTCTCTGCCTTTCTGATATTTTTCTTGGCCTGCCACTTCTGGGCTTAACAAGAACTGTACCTGTGTTCTTCCATTTCCTTACTATGTTCCTCACAGTGGAAACTGACAGGTTAAATCTCTGAGACAACTTTTTGTATCCTTCCCCTGAAAAGCTATGTTGAATAATCTTTGTTTTCAGATCATTTGAGAGTTGTTTTGAGGAGCCCATGATGCCACTCTTCATAGGAGAATCAAATAGGAGAACTAGTTGCAAGTGGCCACCTTAAATACCTTTTCTCATGATTTGATAAACCTGGCTAGGAAGTTCAAAGCTCAATGAGGTTACAAAACCAATTTAGTGTTTCAGGAAGTCAGTAAAAAGTAGTTAGGAGTGTTCAAATCAAGAAAATGATAAGGGTGCCCATACTTTTGCACTGGCCAAATTTTGTTTAAATGCAGATTGCACATTTTCTGTTAGTACAATATACCTCATTTGAATCCACAAATATAACTGAGTCCATCAGTTATTAGATATATGAAACTGAAATAGCTGTTGCAAAAACCAAAAATGTTATAAAGAAAAAAGGTTAACATTAATAGGGGTGCCCAAACTTTTACATATGACTGTATATGTCATGTATCTTTATTTATATCTTTATTCCGTAGGGGGTTTATGTAGATACATTTTGGGCACTCTCTTTCAATGTCACATAATGGTCTGAAAAAGGCGGATTACACTATTTGCATATACACAGTAGCTATAGAAATGGATTGGATCCCATGTGATTTACATTGTTGCAAATATGGGTTCATATGCATTGCCTGCTGTCCTGGCTGATAGATGACATGCATGTGTTTATTCTAACAGATAAATTGGCGTGGTGGCACCAAAGGTTTAGCACCACAGACATAATATTATCTTTTTCGTCAAACTGAGTTTATTAGTGTTTCAAATGCTGAAAAAGATCATTATTTACAATGCCAACAGTTTCATGCATCCTTATTTGTCTAATTAATAACTAAATGTGGATATGAGAGCAAATCATTGGTTGCAATGGTAGATTAAGGATTACTATGGCCTCCAATGGAACATGCTGTACATATTGTAATCCCAGTTTCCATTTTTTTTCTTTGTTTTTTTCTGGACAATTGAACCCTCACTGTAGCATTGATCCACTCCCGCCTGGATTACTGCAACGCTCTGTTAATAGGCCTCCTCGTCACTCGACTATCCCCTCTCCAGTCCATACTTAATGCAGCAGCCAGGGTCGTCCATCTGGCTAATCGGTACTCGGAAGCGTCCGCTCTTCGTCAGTCATTACACTGGCTGACCATTCATTATAGGATCCAATTCAAAGTACTTGTTCTCACCCACAAAGCTCTCCATGGTGCAGCACCCCCTACATCTCCTCCCTCATTTCTGTCTATCGGCCTAGCCGATCGCTGCGCTCTGCAAACGACTTTCGACTAACCTCTGCACTAATCCGTACCTCCCACTCCCGACTCCAAGACTTCTCCCATGCTGCTCCTATCCTCTGGAATGCTCTACCCCAAGAAATTAGGACTAACCACAATTTGCATAGTTTTAGGCGCTCCCTCAAAACACATTTGTTCAGAGCGGCTTATCACGTTCACTAATCAAAGTCATTCTATGTGTAAGTGTGCGTGTGTAGCCCATTCACTATCTCCATCCATCCTTCACTCCCTCAAGATGGCTGGACCTTCATTGTAAATATACAATTGTAAATACACACCTGTACTTTGTATCTCCCTCACCTCATGGTAGATTGTAAGCTCTCACGAGCAGGGTCGTCTTATTTCATCTTATTTCATCTTATTTTGCTTTAATTATTGTATTGTTAACGTTGTTACTTATGACTTGTGTTAAACTGTAAAGCGCTGCGGAATATGTTGGCGCTATATAAATAAAGATTATTATTATTATTATTAACTACAAAATCACAGGAGGTCCAACTTTTTAAATTTTGAGACAAACACTGAACCATAAATATTAGACTTTCAACCTAATGACCTTTAATCATAAAGATCGTAGTGTTCAAAAGGTTGTAGAGTAATTAAAAATTAGTATGGCAGCAGAATTGTCACGCTGTGACTATTTGTGATTAGGGAAAGGGGCCCTGAACCGTCCCTAGGACTAGAGTCCTAACTATCCCTACTTCCAAAGGTACTTCTAAAGGTCAGGAGGTTTGGGCCACCAGCCTTACTGTTCTCCTGTTATTTCCTAATCTGTCCCCTCCGCCAGGAGGCCTGGGACAGAAATGCTAGTGTATCAAAAAGTAAGACAGACAAGAATAACAGAAAGCAACAAACATACAAACACTCACCAAAGGTAGAGAGGTATATAGGGAAGGATAGGAATGTACCAACCAAATGGGAACAGGACAATGAGGAAAGCATACACCTAAAAGCAGCATGCAACAACTCCAGTACCAACAATGGTCTCCAATTCAACACAGCATTTCCAAGGAGCTAGGAAACAAAGCTTTCACTGGCAAGGAAGAGAAGGTCTGACCAGATTTTATGGGGAGAGGAAATGACCAGGTCGAGAACAGCTGTGAGATGGAGCTGCAGGTTTCTAACCAGCATAGAAAGGGTTGTTAACTTTTTTAGCACCCAAGGAAACAAAATCTATTTAATATGAAACACAAACACACAGGCTAAATGGAAGATCTGCGATTCACAATGCTAAGTGATCTTCTAACTCTAGATCTCCCAGGTGGATGTGACGAGAATGTAAAAAAAAAAAAAACAATTCTCACCTTGTATATCCCGTCCACAATGGACAGGCCACATGTCAGTATCAGTAAAATTTGTAGGAGAAATTGCACTTTGATAGAACACACATACCAAAAAAAATTGAGCAGATTTTTTTTCTGCCAGATACTGTGGATGGCAGGAAAAAATGTCTGTTTTTTAACACACTGTGCATTTTTACAGACTGTAAGATGGCTGCCGGACAGGTCCTTGAGGGGAGATATGTAGCATCGTGGTTGGTAGCTTCGGTGATGTGTGCTCAGAAAGCACGCTCCAGTGTTGAGAGAGTTATTAGGCCATTCCAGGGCTGAGTTTTACGAGCGGTCAAAAGAGATGGGTGGGAATGACTGCTCACATATACCAACCCCATGGGTATGGTTTAGCAGATAAAATGGAGACTTGAGTGTCTCATGCAGTGTCTGGGTCTGGAGATGTGTGGATCTCCGTTGTGTTGGTCTGTGCTGAGAACTAAGGAAGCGGACACTATACAGAGTGTGTGGACCTGCTCTATTGTATGGACTTTTTACTTTGTGTTTCTACTTTGTCGGGAAATGGCTGTTCTTTTGTTTGGTTCCCTGAGCCGTTTATGCAGTCTTAATAAACCTGCCTGGACATTTCGGCAATACCACTTCCTGTGGCTACCTCAACCGCAGCTGAGTGAGTATAGATATCTACAAGACGGTCAGCAACTCTGTAAATCAAATACTCGAGAAAACTTGAGAAAGATCTTCGGATCGAAACGTCGCCACAGGAGGCAGAATAAATGTGAATTTTTTTCTTCACCAACGTTTGAGGCGCTGTCTTTTCAGTTGTTTGATATGGTCAACAACCCTGGGCATGGGGTCTGAAATGGTATTAAATAAAGCAATATTCACTTGCATTACCTCTGCATTCGAGCCACAGAACTAAGGCTAGTTTCACATTAGCGTTTTTTTGCGCAGCGCATCGGGCGCATAAAAAACGCAAAGAAAAACGCAAAACAAACGCGCGTTTTTTTAACGTCATGCGCACGCTAATGCGTCAAAAAAACGCAGCGTTGCTTGTGTTTTACATGCGTTTTTGCATGCGTTTGTGTTTTTTTATGCACATGCGTTTTTAGGTGTGACATTTTTTCCATTGTCTAGAGAACATTCTAGACTTGTTTAACTCAAAAACGCATGCGCAAAAAAACGCAACCGTGCGCAAGACCATGCGCACACATGCGTTCCCATAGACTTTAATGTGTTGTTTTTGCGCATTCCATGCGCAAGCGTGCGCATGCGTTTTTTTGCCGAGACAGGGCGCACCAAAAAATGCAACATGTTGCGTCTGGCGCGCCTGGCGCGAAAGACAAAAAAACGCATGCGCACGAAAACGCGAGTGTGTGCAAGACCATGCGCACGTCATGTTAAACATAGGTGCGCAGTGCGCAAAAGCGCAAATGTGAAACCAGCCTAATACAGGCAATAAATATACTGTATCTTTGTGGAAACGTATTGTCAGAAAATGGCATACGTTTTAAACCAGGTTTTAATTATATTCATACAGCTTTCCAAGGTTTCATGTTTTTTTGTTACTCTGTCCGTGAAAAACTTTGTTTTAAAAATTAATGACTAGAGCAGTGACACATGTTGTATTCTGCAGCGTACATAGCTTTGCTGTGTAAACTGGCAAGTATAGTCATATAATTATCATTAGAGTATAGGAACTTTATATAGCTGGATACTAAGTATAAAGTATTCTCTAGTCTCTCATGGTGGGGCAGTTCTTTATCTCTTACCAGTCAATGACTGTATTTTATGGAAATATTTTAGATTATTATCTCCCATTCATAAAGCACAGAAACGTTATGGTTCCGTCTATAAAACCAATGCAGGAAGGATATACATATATCCAGATTTATGAATAAAGGCTTGGCAAACAAAAGTTGTGTCTGTCTCTTGCATATTGCAGAGTGTACTACTGTAATACTGTGTTCTTTCTTTTGGCAGATCTGCCATGGAATTTAAAGGGGCTATCCAAAATGATGTGATTTTTTTTTTACTATGGGCCTAAGAACTAACAGGAAGGTAGTTGCTAACTATAATTACCTGCCTGTTGTGTCCGATGCCAATCTCTGCCGGCTCACAGCCGTCACAAACAGCTACTGCTGGAGATTCAACAGCATTTGCTGACATTACATTGGCAGAGCAGCTGCTTCTTTTCTGATCTGCTCTGCTGACGGGTCGTGACCGCTCAGGTCATGCTGATTGACAGCTGGCTCCCCGCTGCCTAACTGTACTATTTCATCAAGCTCAACATGATTTAAGCAGTCAAGCTCAGCCGACAGAGCAGCCCTGAAGAAGAGCTGATCTGTTGACGTGGAGCAGCTGCATTTCTGGAAAGAGCGGTCAGTGACCACTCTGTACCGACGCCAGGCAGAACAGGCAGGTAGTTGCCTCTGTTAGCAACTACCTGCATGTTAGCTTTTAGGCACATAGTAAAGAAAAAAATGCCCTGGACAACCCCTTTAAAGCAGACCTGTCACCAGATTTTGCAACATAAACTGCATACAATATGAAATAGATTTCCTAGATCTGATGAAGCTGGGATGCTTACTTTGAAAAGCCATCTCGGAATGACTGCATAATCCTGATATTAAGATGAGCATTAAAATCTGTATCTTAATATCAGACAGGGAAACTTTTCAAAAGGATTACACAGCTGTTCTGATGTGGATTTTCAAAGTAAGTACACTGATCTTGTCTGGTCTAACAGATTGATTTAGTAATAAAACCAGTGTGTATTATGAAATCTGATGACAGATCCTCCTTTAACCAACTTCAGGTCAAGCATTTCACTTTAAGAAGAAGTGATATACTTTCACATGTGTACTTGGAGGCGACTCACTAATAAAATGACTGGTCTTTGCTGACTTTCTGGAGTAATAGGGGAAGGTTTCCATTCTGATTAGCCAAAGAACTTCCTCTGGAAAATGAGTAAGATTACACATATCCTTACCTTAAAGTGAATCATAGGTGTCGCTTACAAGAAGACCTTGGACTCTTATTGATACTTGTCCTTAGTCGACTTTTAGATCTCTCTTTTAGATCTCTCTAGATCACAATATTGAAAATCAACAATCTTCTGCAAAGTCTATTGTTTAGTCTAGAGCAGATTTAGTCTTGTGTATTGGAAACCCAACTCTGTTGATTTTTCATTAAATATAAATTAGGAAGAGGGGCTGGGACGGGGTAAGGTTAGTAACGAAGCTGTATCTCTTTCCAAAATCCATATCATCAAATAACAATGCGACCACACATGGCCACAAGCATTTCAGTCCTCCTTTTAACAAGAGCAGATGAAATCTTCATTAACCCCACTCTAGTTGAATAGCAGTTTGTCTGGCTGAGTCAGTAATGATTCTGTAAAAGTTCCCTTCTTCAAAAAGCACGGCCACCTACCAAGACGCGTTCTGTATGACTCCATTCTTCTAGGGCGCTCGAGTGTAAATGAACGTGTTTACCAGTGTCAGAATGGCAATGTTAATGAAGCCTTATTTGTTGTGACACAATAACAAGTGATGTATGTGTGTTGTCGAGATGGAGATAAAAGAATGAATTTCTACTTTACTGTTCTACCAAACTTCATCATCACTGAACTCAGACGACCTTTCCTGGGAAGGCAGCGCAGACAATGCCATCTGTTCCCAGATATCATTTTCCATGAAGAGGTTAAATTTGCTGTGCTGACACTGTACATCCTATAGCTTATGCTGAGAATGAAGAGCCCATCGACAAATTAGATCCGCTATGAAAATTAACGCTTCAAGCAAGCATTTGCAGAAAATGTAATTTTGTAGAGAACTTTCACACCCATGTCATATTGGCCTACTGTGAGCCGAAGATACATGTAGCTCTGCTTATAGTAGATGGTTCCTGGATGGACTGTCATCTGAACATCCTACTATGAGGATTCTCTGGTGTTGGGCGCAATGGGTGTGTGACCGCAAGTATGTGATGTTAATACATGCAGTTACGTGCTGACAAAATGGCTACAGTCTGGTCGGAATGTGGACGGAAGTATGAAAAGTGCGTACTAGCAGTCCACCCAGGTATCATTTTAATCAGTATAGTGATGTCAACCTGAAACTGTCTGTAGGTTACTGTGCACAATCCAGTTGAATGGTTCCCTTTAAGCCAAAGTAGGAGAAGAAAGGGAATTATCACACACTCAAAACCTTGCAACAGTGACATATAAATCCACCAAACACCTTCTTCAATAACCACCAACAACAACCACCAAAAACGCTGCAAAAGCTCTCTCTGACAATGAGTGCTAGCCAGGGCCCAGATTATATAGGAGATTGGAGTAGCTAACAAAGCACAGCTCAGCCTTAATGCAAGAAACCTACCAGAAGCTTTCAACTGAGCCGATTAACCTCTGCACTGCTAGAATAAATTTGCACCATTTAATAAGAAGGTGAAGTGCTTCTAATCAGTGCCGAAGTAGGAGAAATCAGACACTGCCATCTTCTGGATCCTCTCTGTCGCAGTAAACCCGTGACAATATCTCTTCTTTCCAGGAGTTTGGGTACTCAATGGACCTCAAACATTTGTGTGTATTAAAGGCCCCGTCACACTAAACGATGTCCCAGCGATCCCACCAACGATCCGACATGATGGGATCGCTGGGACATCGTTAGGCTGATCGCTGGTGAGCTGTCACATAGACAGCCCCAGCGATCAGGACCAGCGGCGCTGGACGCTGGTTTCTAATGTAAACGTCGGGTATCCAGGAGCCGCGCGACTCCTGGATACCCGCTGTTTACCTTGGAAACCGGCGTACACGCTAGTTTCCAAGGTAAACATTGGGTATCTAGGAGCCGCGCGACTCCTGGATACCTGACGTTTACCTTGGAAACCAGCGTGTACGCCGGTTTCCAAGGTAAACAGCGGGTATCCATGAGCCGCGGCTCCTGGATACCCGACGTTTACATTAGCATCCAGCGTCCAGCGTCGCTGATCGCTGGTCTCTCGCTGCCACACGCAGCGATGCGCGCTGGGCAGCGGGAGACCAGTGATCGAAAAACGGCCAAGGCCGCTTGAGCACGATCAGCGATAACCGGCAGGGGGGCCGGTCGCTGATCCCCGTCACACACAGCGATCTCGCTAGCAAGGTCGCTTAGAGTGACGGGGCCTTAAGTCCAGCATCTGTTTTGATTTTGTAGTACTATCCTTAGGAAAGGATGTTCTTGACATTTTGTCTTTAAGACAGGTAGTGCATTTCATTGTCTGATTATATCTTATTGCTTCTGGTTCTCTATGGGCAAGGCATCTATGCCATACATGGATACAATTCTTGTGCTGTTCATATTTAGCAGTTTATACACTTTCCTTGGTTTTAGCTGGTACAACTCATCTTTGATCTTTCCTTCTGTTAGTATGTAACATTCTTTTTGAGATTATACAGCTGTCATCTTTAAATGTAACTTAATTTCCTTATCTTGGAAGTTTCTTCACAGATAACAGATTGCTTTCAAGAATGGGACATAGAGCACATCCTTTACTGAGATCTTTCTGCTTTGTGTTGGGGAGACTTTACAATTAATGTAACCATCTCTTAGTCCCTCTGAATTCATATGCTGACCATTATCCAAGATCACTTTCTCTGAATTACTTTGGTCAAGGTTAAAGAAGCTTCTGTCACTAGTCATATGACTAGTTGCGCCAGAATCTATACACCATGTATGCTTTCATGTACTCGCATTAACAGTAAACACAGCTTCAGTATTTGAAGTGTCATATTTAGAGTTGAGCGATACCGTCCGATACTTCAAAGTATCGTATCGGATGGTATCGGCCGATCTTTAAAAAAAGTATCGGTATCGCCGATTCCGATACCGGAAGTCCCATTCAAGTCTATGGGACTTCCGGTATCGGAATAAGAAAAACCCTTTCCTGCCCTTGTACAGCCTCTCTGGGGTCTGTACGGGCCTTTCGGGGGGCTGTGCCGGCCTGCCAGGGGGTCTGTGCAGGCTCCGGTGGTCTGTGCCGGCCTGCCGGTGGTCTGTGCAGGCTCCGGGGGGCTGTGCCGGCCTGCCGGGGGGTTGTGCCGGCCTGCCGGGGGGCTGTGCCGGCCTGCCGGGGGGCTGTGCAGGCTCCGGGGGGCTGTGCCGGCCTGCCGGGGGGCTGTGCCGGCCTGCCGGTGGTCTGTGCCGGCCTGCCGGTGGTCTGTGCAGGCTCCGGGGGTCTGTGCAGGCATCGTCCGATGGGACTACAAGTCCCATCGGGAGATGCCTGCTACCATGACAGTGATTGACACATTAGCCAATGATGGGACAGTAGTAGTCCCATCATCCGGCTAATGTGTTAAATGTAAAAAAAAAAAAAAAAAAAAATTACATGCTACATACATACAACATGCATACTACATACATGCTACATTCATACTACATACTACATACATGCTACATTCATACTACATAAATACTACATGCAACATACATACTACATATATACTACATGCATGCTACATACATACTGCATGCTACATACATACCACATATATACTACATACATACTACATGCATGCTACATACATAACATATATACTACTTGCATGCTACATACATACTACATGCTACATACTACATATATACTACATGCTACATGCATACTACATGCTACATACTACATATATACTACATGCATGCTACATACATACTACATGCTACATACATACTACATATATACTACATGCATGCTACATACATACTACATGCTACATACATACTACATATATACTACATACATACTACATACATACTACATGCATGCTACATGCATGCTACATACATACCACATACATAACACATATATACTACATGCATGCTACATGCTACATACATACCATATACATACTACATGCATGCTACATACATACTACATGCATGCTACATACATACTACATATATACTACATGCATGCTACATACTACATGCTACATACATACTACATATATACTACATGCATGCTACATACATACTGCATGCTACATGCATGCTACATACATACTACATACATACTACATGCTACATACATACCACATATATACTACATACATACAATACATTCATACAATACATACATAGACATACAGTACATATAACATAGAGTAACATACTTACCAATACTTGTCACATTGTTCCCCGAAGCCATTGTCTTTTCCGGAATAAATATTAACATAACAAACCACAAAAATACTCACCCACGATCCGAAGCAGTCCACGAGTGTGTCCCACGACGATCTTGGGTAGAGAACTGCAGCATCAGCTGTTGCTGCCGTTCTCTACGGGCTGCAGGAATCCAATGACGGAAGGTAGGTATCCTTCCGCACTGTATTCCTCCGCCACTTAAAAAAAAAAAAAGTCCCTAGTCTCACTTTATGCCATTGCTGTGTGGGAATTTCCCACGCAGCAATGGCATAAAGTGAGACTAGGGACTTTTTTTTTTTAAGTGGCGGAGGAATACAGTGCGGAAGGATACCTACCTTCCGTCATTGGATTCCTGCAGCCCGTAGAGAACGGCAGCAACAGCTGATGCTGCAGTTCTCTACCCAAGATCGTCGTGGGACACACTCGTGGACTGCTTCGGATCGTGGGTGAGTATTTTTGTGGTTTGTTATGTTAATATTTATTCCGGAAAAGACAATGGCTTCGGGGAACAATGTGACAAGTATTGGTAAGTATGTTACTCTATGTTATATGTACTGTATGTCTATGTATGTATTGTATGAATGTATTGTATGTATGTAGTATATATGTGGTATGTATGTAGCATGTAGTATGTATGTAGTATGTATGTAGCATGTATGTAGTATGTATGTAGTATATATGTAGTATGTATGTAGCATGCAGTATGTATGTAGTATGTATGTAGTATGTATGTGGTATGTATGTGGCATGTAGTATGTATGTAGCATGCATGTAGTATGTATGTAGCATGCATGTAGTATGTATGTAGTATGTATGTAGTATGTAGCATGTATGTAGTATGTATGTGGTATGTATGTAGCATGTAGTATGTATGTAGTATGTATGTAGTATGTATGTGGTATGTATGTGGCATGTAGTATGTATGTAGCATGCATGTAGTATGTATGTAGCATGCATGTAGTATGTATGTAGTATGTATGTAGTATGTATGTGGTATGTATGTAGTATGTAGTATGTATGTAGCATGCATGTAGTATGTATGTAGCATGCAGTATGTATGTAGTATGTATGTAGTATGTATGTGGTATGTATGTGGCATGTAGTATGTATGTAGCATGCATGTAGTATGTATGTAGCATGCATGTAGTATGTATGTAGTATGTATGTAGTATGTAGCATGTATGTTGTATGTATGTGGTATGTATGTAGCATGTAGTATGTATGTAGTATGTATGTAGTATGTATGTGGTATGTATGTGGCATGTAGTATGTATGTAGCATGCATGTAGTATGTATGTAGCATGCATGTAGTATGTATGTAGCATGCATGTAGTATGTATGTAGTATGTATGTAGTATGTATGTGGTATGTATGTAGCATGTAGTATGTATGTAGCATGCATGTAGTATGTATGTAGTATGTATGTAGTATGTATGTAGTATGTAGCATGTATGTAGTATGTATGTGGTATGTATGTAGCATGTAGTATGTATGTAGCATGCATGTAGTATATATGTAGTATGTAGTATGTATGTAGTATGTATGTGGTATGTATGTAGCATGTAGTATGTATGTAGCATGCATGTAGTATGCATGTAGTATGTATGTAGCATGCATGTAGTATGTATGTAGTATGTATGTAGTATGTATGTAGCATGCAGTATGTATGTAGCATGTATGTAGTATGTATGTAGTATATATGTAGTATGTATGTAGTATATATGTAGTATGTATGTAGCATGTAGTATGTATGTAGCATGCATGTAGTATGTATGTAGCATGTAGTATGTATGTAGCATGCATGTAGTATGTATGTAGCATGTATGTAGTATGTATGTAGTATATATGTAGTATGTATGTAGCATGTAGTATATATGTAGCATGCATGTAGTATGTATGTAGTATTTTTTTTTTTTTTAACATTTAACACATTAGCCGGATGATGGGACTACTACTGTCCCATCATTGGCTAATGTGTCAATCACTGTCATGGTAGCAGGCATCGCCCGATGGGACTTGTAGTCCCATCGGACGATGCTTGCACAGACCCCCGGACATCAGCACAGCCCCCCGGCAGGCCGGCACAGCCCCCCGGCAGGCCGGTACAGACCCCCACAGGGTGCACAGCCCCCCGGCAGGCCGGCACAGCCCCCCGGCAGGCCGGTACAGACCCCCACAGGGTGCACAGACCACCGGCAGGCCGGCACAGCCCCCCGGCAGGCCGGTACAGACCCCCACAGGGTGCACAGACCACCGGCAGGCCGGCACAGCCCCCCGGCAGGCCGGTACAGACCCCGGGCAGTCCACACAGCCCCCCGGCAGGCCGGCACAGCCCCCCGGCAGGCCGGCAGAGACCCCCGGAAGGCCCGAAATGACGGCGCATCATGATGCGCACACACCGCGCATCATGATGACGTCAGTCTGTCAATCAACTTTGAACTTCCGATTCCGATGCCGAATTCCGATATTGAAAAAATATCGGAAGTCGGTATCGGAATTCCGATACAGCAAGTATCGGCCGATACCCGATACTTGCGGTATCGGAATGCTCAACACTAGTCATATTCTTCAGTGATGGCGCTTTTAATCTTTTGATAATTTTTTTTTTCCTGCAGATTCATTCTAGCTTTCCAGATTTTGCAGTCAGACTTTGGGTGCCCTGATTTCTTGCAGACAAAACACTCAAGTGTTTCCTTTGAATGACTTTTATTTTTGGGTACATCTTGGGTTATTAAAGCAGAATCTACTTTGGATACCCCACTGCTGCTTACACTTTTTGTGTTTCACTTATATTCATCTACACAATTTCCTCTGACATACTCCAATGTACGCTTAGAATCTGGATGCGCATCTAGTGCAGTTACAAGTGTGTCAGAGCTTTCTGGTAGAATGCTTAGTAGTAGTAGTGCAGCAACATGGAAATCCTTTTGATCTTCTCCAATGCTCCACAGGCACTCCACAATTTCTGCAGTATTTCTTATGTAATCTTGCATATCTTGGCCATTATTAGCTTAGACTGATACAGCTTTCTACTTAAATAGTGCTTCCTGAGATTTATCTTTTCATGCACTTTCTGCAGTTGTCACACTCCAATCTCCACTGTGGTGATGTCCAAAGAGCTGTTGAAGGACACCAGAAGCAAAATTGTAGCCCTGAACCAGGCTGGGAAGACTGAATCTGCAATAGGCAAGCAGCTTGATGTGATGAAATCAACTGTGGGAGCAATAATAAGAAAATGGAAGATATACAAGACCACTGATAATCTCCCTCGATCTGGGGCTCCACACAAGATCTCACCCTGTGGGGTCAAAATGATCACAGGAACGTTGAGCAAAAATCCCAAAACCACACGTGGGGACCTAGTGAAAGACCTGCATAGAGCTGGGACCACCGTAACAAAGACTACCATCAGTAACACACTACGCTACCAGGGACTCAGATCCTGCAGTGCCAGACATGTCCCCCTGCTTAAGCCAGTACATGTCTGAAGTTTGCTAGAGAGCATTTGGATTATCCAGAAGAGTATTGGGAGAATATCATATGGTCTGATGATACCAAAGAAGACCTGTTTGGTAGAAACAAAACTCGTCGTGTTTGGAGGAGACAGAATGCTGAGTTGCATCCAAAGAGCACCATACCTACTGTGAAACATGGGAGTGGTAACATCATGCTTTGGGGCTGTTTCTCTGCAAAGGGACCAGGACGACTGATCCATGCACATGAAAGAATGAATGGGACCATGTATCGAGATATTTTGAGTGCAAACCTCCTTCCATCAGCAAGAGCAAAATGTGGATGGATCTTTCAGCATGATAATGATACCAAGCACACCGCCAGGACAATGAAGGAGTGGCTTCGTAAGAAGCATATGAAGGTCCTGGAGTGGCCTAGCCAGTCTCGGAATCTCAACCTCATAGAAAACCTTTGGAGGGATTTGAAAATCTGTGTTGCCCAGCAACAGGCCCAAAACATCACTGCTCTAGAGGAGATCTGCATGGAGCAATGAGCCAACATACCACCAATAGTGTGTGCCAACCTTATGAAGACTTACAGAAAATGTTTGACCTCTGTCATTGTCAGCAAAGGATATATAACAAAATATTTAGAGAAACTTTGGTTAATGACCAAATACTTATTTTCCACCATAATTTGCTAAATAAATCTTGCCAAATCAGACAAGGTGATTTTCTGGATTTGTTTTCTCATTTTGACTCTCATAGTTGTGGTATACCTATGATGTAAATTGCAGGCTTCTCTCATCTTTTTAAGTTGGAGAGCTTGCACAATTGGTGACTGACTAAATACTTTTTTCTCCACTGTACATGCACAATCTGATTGTCATCTATTCTAAGGGAGATAGTGCTTTGTGCTTTTTGATCCTTCTCTTCCCAGTCTTCTGGTAGTGGGTCATATCTAGACTCCTGATTTCCACTTGCATTCTCTTATCAGCAACATCTTTACCTTGAATTTCCAGGATTGGTAGTTCTGGTTAGTCAGATTCAGCACTGTGAACTTCACAGAGTTGCTGCTGGTGGCTCTCTTTGCTTCTTTTTCTTAGTGCACTGTTGTTCTCTCTCCTTTGGGCTGTTCTCTGGGTCTTTGAGTTTCTGGGTCTCTGGGTCAATTGGCCTATAACCTGTTGGCAGTGGATTAATTTCTGTACTGTTTAGCCATTCAACAGTGAATATATATGTTTTCAGGAACAAAGATAACACAGCTTACAACTGATATGTCTTGTAGCTTAGGATCTTTTCTGTCAGCTTGCGAAGTGAAAGTAAAATGAATGTGCTTCAGCTACACACACAGTGAGCAATAACTTCCTAGTTCCCTTTTTTAACAGTGCTTTACTGGCAATATAACACTATTGCTGGAGACAGAAACTAATGCATTATTAAACAGTAGTAAATAGTTGCTGCAATATATATAATAATAAGCATTATTCCAACACAGCACAAGTAGTGGAACAATCAGAGGAAAAGTGTAATAGAAACATGTGCACCACTTTAGCCATTTTCAACCACACCTGGTTTTCACTTACAAATACTGATGTAAATTTCTGACCAAATACTGAACGTGGGAACGTGGCCTAAGAAAGAGAGACTATGAATTACCTCTGCTGCAGAAGATAAGTTTATCAGAGTTATCAGATTCAGAAAACGCCAATTGACAGAACCTTGGATCACAGCCAACATAAATGATGCTCAGATATCAATTAACAGACACCAACATCAACTATACATAGGAGACTATGAGAATCAAGTTATTATGGTCAAATAGCTGCAAGGGAGTCACTACTGAGAACTGCAAACTAGAAGAGACATGTTTGGTCAAAGGTTTTTGACATGAAATCAATGAAAATCTTTATTGTGATCCCATGAGTCAGAATTTGAGATTTTTTATTAACACCATGTTATTGTGAGATGCTGAAAAGGTAATCAGGTGGTTTTTGAATGTGTGGTGCCTCTGTATAGCCGCAATTCCCTGATGACACTAGTCATGCTGGCGAAACAAGTCGGGGAGGATTAGGGCAATTTTTAAAAATCAATAGTCAGTGAAGTTATGGTATGGCAATAGATATATTTAGCGGACGCACCTTGAGCCTGAAAAGCCTGAAATTGAATACAGTATTAGGACAATGAGCACTTAAAGGATGTGAGTCTAATTAATAGTATACTACCGTCCCCTTTATAATTAATCTGACCAGTGCGAGTTTTAATATTTTCCTTTAGTAGTTTAGTTAAAAGTTAAATTTTATGGTCTTGAGATAGGGATTATTTGCCTTTTGGCAATTTGTGATGCAAATGAGCAATGATCCCAAACACCCCTACAAGCTATGTAACTGGCTCCTGTCCCCTCTGTTCCTGCTTCAGCAGCTAGGTGGCAGCGCGCCTTTGTTGCGGGTGATGCATTACAGCATCGGTCCTGCTTTATTCCTGGGACTTGTAGTGCCACTAGATCAGGGACTTATGGGGTTAATTGTCTGTTTTTTTTATTACTCCTTTCTGAGAGCCTTGGGCAAGGCTGCCTGCTATTTAAACCCCTAGGTCTCTAACTTCCAGTGTGAGTCAATTAGCTTTGCTGCCTGGCTTGTACGCTAGTCCCTGCTTCTGTTGTTTTCCTGATGCCTCCTGTTTTCGGACATAGGCATGAATTTTGACTATCCTCTTGTCTTACAGTTCTGTTCCTTACGTGACCTCCTGGATCTGACCCGGCTACCTGACGATCCTTCTTGCCTCCAGCTTGAGCTATTGATCTGCAGCTAGCCCTGTGGCTCTTGCTCTGGGACCCCTGTGTAAATCGAGAGGGACAGAGGTTAAAGGTAGAAGGCTAGGGCAACCTCTGAGCTCTAAGAAACAGAGTAGCTTGCGCCAAGCCTGTTCGTGGTTGAATTTTTAAAGCTGACTGGTGACTACGATCAGTGCCCGTGTGACAGAAGGGACATGTAACCAAGATGGATAGGGATGAATTGCTGCATCAGATGACATAGCCTCTAAAATCATTTCACCTCAGCCCAATTGACATGGTTGGGAATGATTTGAACCTCAAAGTGAAGGAAAAGCCGCCAACAAGTGCTCAAAAATGTAGCATATTTGTGGCACCCCTGAGGGTTCAGTTGCCACAGACGTACAGCACCTCCTCCTGAGGTGTGGTACGCCACCTTCCAGGTAGGTTGGAGGCTCCTAACCATGCTCCAACACTCGCATCCCACACAACACGGTAATTCAGCAAAGCCACATTGTGGCTCCCTGCTTGGAGTGTAGCAGAGCACCTTTGGTGGCTTACTGCTTGGAACACGAAACGTGCTGGGAGGCGGGGGGAGTTTAGAATACATAAAAGAGTGGGAAAGTTTAGAATTTCAGTCAGTCAGTCAGAGAGTCACTCAGAGAGGAGTGAGGAGAGAGGATCCCTGAGAGAGGGATGGAGGAAGGAGGTGCTGCAGCAGATCTCAGTGACCTGGGTCTGCTGGCACGGGAACGGAAAGAAGGAGAAAGACATTGAACCGAAACCTGATCTTCCATAAGAAGGAAAGACTAGTACGGAACGTAGGCGTAAAAGGGAACAGAGGATGTGGGTTAGAGGAAGAACCCTGCCTAGAAGTTCTAAGCGCAAGGCCGGGGCCCGGTCCCCGAGGTTGTATGGACACTAATGGTTCTGCAGCAGACACCGGTGGAGTAGTGGGCTGTAAATGCACTACTCCCATCTAAGACTTGGGGGCACAACAGCAACATTGATAGTGAGTCGGGACTCAGGAGTAAGGATTCCACAAAGCAGGCTACAGCTGTCTGCCGTACAAGTAGAATTCTTGGGAACATCTGTCAGGAGGAACTCCAGTGTAACTCAGTACTAAGAGATCTTCACACTTAAAGGCGCTATAGAGGAGACGTTCAGAAAGGCACATGTTGGCGGAGTGTTGGAAGGGAGCGTCCTATCTTGCCTGGAGGTCGACTGAGTCCCTGACCCGGAGGACACAGCACGGAGGCAGGCACCTGTGTGTACTACAGACTGTGAGTAAAGCTTTGGAACTACAAGCCCTGGTGTCCTCCATTCATTCCTGCACCAACACACCTGGTACCACTACATCTGGGTACCAGCTTCTACACTGCCTGCGCCACTCAGCTACCCCTACATCTACACTGCCCTGGGACTACTGCTCCACCTGTGGGGAGCTTCACCATCTTGGCTGCAACACACCACCAGTCCCAGAGGATCTGCATGCAGCGTTGGCTTAACATCTCCCTTGCCGAATACCACAGGTGGCGTCACGAACTATTCATCAATTCTATTTCATTGTTCTTTCACCCCCTTTTGCCATGGAGCCCCAGGGCCACGGACCGGGTCACAGCTTTCATGACAACTCCCATTGAGATCAACGGGCCCGGTACCGAGTACCCCCACAGCCCTGGTTGGGCGCTCCATATTCATTCTTTGGGCAGCTACTGCTTGGAAAACGCTCGTTATTTAAATTACCAAAAAAACATCAACAATGGAGCTGCCACAAAAACGATGTAAAAAAAGTCAATGAAGATGCTTTAGGAAAAACACGGCTGGAAATTTCCTGAAGGGTCTTCTCCTTAGAAAACCTGACTGGTACGCCAGCGCCTAAAAGACGTCTGCATATGTCTTGAGGGGGAAAGTCTATCATCATTCTAGACATGGTTACCTATCGGATGCCTTTCCAACCAGTTTTGCAAATATCATCGGTTATATGGCACTCACAAGGGCTACCATGGATAAGCTCTAATGTGCAATCCGCTCAATCTGTATCGTTAGGTACATACTGAATCAGTGTCGGACTGGAGTGCCAAGGGCCCACCAGCTACCTTGACTTTCGGGGGACCCACTTTTCACCTGCATGTAAATACACTGCTCAAAAAAATAAGGACGCATGGCATTTGCCACAGAACACCAGGATTGGCAAATTCACCACTGGCGCCCTGTGCTCTTCACAGATGAAAGCAGGTTCACACAGAGCACATGTGACAGATGTGACAGAGTCTGGAGACGTCGTGAAGAGCGAACTGCTGCCTGCAACATCCTTCAGCATGACCGGTTAGGCAGTGGGTCTGTAATGGTGGGGTGGCATTTCTTTGGAGGGCCGCACAGTGTTGGGCTGTGAGCACAACCCCATCTGTGGATGTCGGGCACTCAGACCATCCTCATGGAGTCGGTTTCTAACCATTTGTGCAGACACATGCACATTTGTGGCCTGCTGGAGATCATTTTGCAGGGCTCTGACAGTGCTCCTACTGTTCCTCCTTGCAAAAAGGCTGAGGTAGCAGTCCTGCTGCTGGGTTGTTGCCCTCCTACGGCCCCCTCCATGTATCCTGGTGTACATCTCCTGGTAGTGCCTCCAGCCTCTGGACACTATACTGACAGACACAGCAAACCTTCTTGACACAGCTGGCATTGATGTGCCATCCTGGATGAGCTGCACTACCTGAGCCACTTGTGTGGGTTGTAGAGTCAGTCTCATGCTACCACAAGTTTGAAAGCACAACCAACATTCAAAAGTGACCAAAACATCAGCCAGAAAGCATTGGTACTGAGATGTGGTCTGAGGTCCCCACCTGCAGAACCACTCCTTTATTGAGGGGGTCTTGATAATTGCCAATAATTTCCATCTGTTGTCTACTCCATTTCCACAACAGCATGTGAAATTGATTGTCAATCAGTGTTTCTTCTTACGTGGACAGCTTGATTTCACAGAAGTTTGATTTACTTGGAGTTGTATTCTGTTATTTAAGTGTTCCCTTTACTTTTTTGAGCAGCGTATTACATGACCCTCATTCACACATTTACCTATATAATTAATGAGATGCTGTTTTTTTTTCTGTATGGAGTGAATAAAATGAATTATGCCAAATCCTGCCCATACAGTGTTGTTGGGGGCCCAGATCTCCACAAGGGCCCACCGAGGGATACCCGTGTTCCCCTATGGACCAATCTGAGCCTGTACTGAATGAACTGCAGCTATTTGCTCTTCTTATATTTCTATTTTTCACTATTAGAAATTTAGTATAACTTCAGTTCTCATCACAAATCCGAGAGGAAAGCCATCTTGCTTGTCTATAGGACATGGTAATAGGAACCTTCCTATTGTAGTAACCTGAATAACAAAGAAAGTTTCTCCAGCTGTACTAAAACCACAATGGTGCCTTATCTTCACACAAAGCTTTATGATACATTTCTGAAAAAAGCAATTTCTTTTCCCATAATTTCTAGGAGTAAAACTTCTGTATATATAGTACATCTTCTTTTCATTTACTTGTTTTCCTTTGTGAACTTTTAATAGTCAATGATGTCCCTCCAAATATATACTAAAAAAAATCCACTGAGATGAAAGCATTCCTCGCATTGTTCGGCAGTGTCTTCATCCTCTCTTCCCCTAGAAATGATATAGCGTGTGCTTTCACTGCAGCCAGTTTTGACTTAAGGGCATCAACATGTACATCATAAGCATGGGAGTGACATGATAAAATAGTCTTGTGCTGTGTATGTCAAAAAATGGGAAGCATTTCAGGGTCAGAGGAAATACAGCAATGTTAGTCATACTTTTATTCTAGGTCAAATCACAGACAGGATTCTCATTTTCTAAAGTTGTACTTGATAAACAGATTAAGAGGGTTTTCAGGGAGTCCATAAATATGGATGACAGGTTCACTCGCCTAATATAGTGAATTTTTGCACTTTGGTCCCAGAGTGTTGATCTTAGTGCCTATGGCAGCTAATCGTTCATGAAAAATACACTATTGGCTTCATTAAAAGCATATTCACATGATTTCTTAATAATCGTAAATTATTCTAATTCCAAGGATTTGTACCTATTTATACCAGTAATCACCTGAATACAGTACATCTACATTGACAACTACAATAGGTATATGATAAACTAGGAAATGTCAAAAAGCGCACATTGGGTATTTACCAGATAGCATGCAGTTTTATCTTGCTTTTTTAGCACTTATAGTACCTTATGATACGATGAGACCACAGCATTTGAATATCCTTAAATAACAATTCCTCAGCAGCTGCTCCTTTGCTGGTTGGATAAATCCAATATTGATATATAACAAAGGGAGAAATGCGGGTGTGCTGCGCCACTAGTGAAGGGTTCTCAGGATTCAGATGCATAAAAATAAATGACAGTTTATTACCAACGCGTTTCTAGGTCAAATGGACCGCTTCCTCAAGTGAAGATATATATTGCGGTTGTCATGATCCAGAACGGGGTTTCGCTTTGTCCCGTCCTGATCAGACTGGGGGTTAATTGTTCCGCCTCTCTCTGGCAGAGGGCGGCTATTTAATGCTCACTGGACCTAGGTCCGGTGTCAGTTATACTCCTGCCCTCGGTTGAGTTAGTTGACCTTGTGCGAACGTGTGCCTTGTGCCTGATAACTTGCTTGCTTGTTTGGTTTTGATCCGGTTCTGTCCCTGTTACGAGTTCTGCCCCTCTTGTACTGCGCTACCTCTCGTGTATGACTCTCGGCTTGTGACCCGACTTCTCTCTGCTTGTCCCCTTTGTACCACGTCGCCCTCTTGTGTATGACCTTTGGCTTTGTCTGACCACCCGTCTGTTTGTCCCTCCTGTGCCTCGTTTGCCCGTACTGTTGTGACCTCTGTTTTGCCTGACTCTGAGTTGTTGTATGATGTCCTGTCATATCTGAAAGCAGGCCGCTAAGCCCCGCCCCCTTGCAGTCACATGACCATAGGTCCTGTGCCAGCTTGCTAACTTCTGTGTCCGCAGGTCCTGTGCATCTTTACTTTCCGGCGCTGACTGGACCCTGACACCAATAGTTTGAAGCACGCATTGTCACCTCTGTTGCCCTGCTCCACAGGTATCTTTTAGCACTGTTTCTGTACTCAGGACACGCGCACTGGCTCTGTGAGCGAGTGTAGTGCGGTGTATCTGACATTATAACTGACCCATACCATTTTTTTTTCTCTGCTCCCATTCTCCTGTGTGTGTGATGGATCCTATGCACGCTCTTTCTGAGCAGGTGAGGCACCTGACTCGGATGTCTGAGAAACTCCTTGGAGAACAACGAGTCCTGGCTCAGTCTCAGCAGCTGATCGCTGAAACTGTGCAGGGGGTATTCTCATTGGGGGCTCGGGATGTTACATTAGTTTCCCCTGAGTCTCCGGTTAAGTTACCAGATACCTTTTCTGGAGATAAAAGGAAATTCAGAGTTTTCAAGGAGGGCTGTAAGCTTTTTTTTTCATTGAGACCTCACTCTTCGGGGGATGAAGGACAGAGAGTGGGGGTCATTATGTCTCTGTTAAGGGGAGTCCCCCAAGCTTGGGCTTTCTCCCTTTCGACCACGGCCCCCGAGCGTATGAATGTGGATGCATTTTTTGAAGCCCTGAGGCATATTTATGATGAGTCTGATCGAATGCATATGGCTGAGGACATGGTGATGAGTGTGTGCCAGGGGAAGCACTCAGCCGAGTGGTTTTGCTCAGAGTTCAGACGCTGGGCTGCTGAGGTCTGCTGGAATGACGCCGCCCTCTGGGGTTTGTTCCGTAGAGGCCTGTCTAAACATCTGAAAGATGCCTTGGCTCTCCACCCTCCGCCTGATTCCCTGGAGGAGGCTATGACACAGGCCGTCCGAATGGATCGCAGGCTACGGGCGAGGGGAGTGATGCAAATTGAGAGACCGTTATTCTCCCAAGGAAGGGGAGCCAGTCATACATTGGAAGTCACGGAGATGGGAACCATCGACCTCAAAGAAAATGAAAGGAGACAACGGCACATGGGAAAATGCTGTTTTCACTGTGGTGATTCTGGACATTGGAAAAAGGATTGCCCCTCCGGTCCACTGACCAACAAGCGACTGAGCCCGGGTGATTGTCATGGAGGTCAACCAGGCTCTCAGGTACCCTTTTCTGCCTTCTCTAAAATGTTGTTGCAAGTGGAACTTTGTTGTGGGAGTATCTCTACATCCACTTCTGCCTTTGTGGATTGCGGTTCATCATTGAACTTTATTGACTCGGACTTGGTGGCCAGGTGTAAGTTAGGGACAGTTAGGTTGGAGACTCCTATTCACATTGCTGCCATTGACAAAACACCACTGGTTAAGAATAACGTTATGTTTCGCACTGAAGAGTTTCTCCTTAAAGTGAATTCCTTACACCAGGAACACATTTCATGTTTTGTGATGGACAACCTGCCTGCGGGACTGGTGTTAGGGTTCCCCTGATTCCAATTTCATAATCCTGTAATTAATTGGGAATATTGGGACATTGTTAAATGGGGTCCCTATTGTTCTGAGAAATGTTTTGTTACGGTGTCTGTGTTGTCCGTGGGTCTGGAAGATATTCCGGAGTGCCTGAAAGACTATACGGACGTTTTCTCCGAAAAAGAGGTTGAGGTTTTACCACCACACTGCCCATTTGATTGTGCCGTTGACCTGGTTCCAGGTGCTAAATTGCCCAAAGCCCGCTTGTATAACCTTTCGGGTCCAGAACGGGCCGCGATGAAAGAATATATTTCCGAGAGTCTCCGTAAGGGACACATTCGTCCTTCTGTTTCTCCCGTAGCGGCGGGGTTCTTTTTTGTAAAGAAAAAAGATGGTGGTTTAAGCCTATGCCTCGACTTTCGTGAGTTAAATAAGATAACTGTGAGGAATACGTATCCCCTTCCACTTATTCCTGATTTATACAATCAGTTGTCTGGAGCTAAGTGGTTTTCAAAGTTAGATCTACGGGGAGCATATAACCTTATCCGAGTCCGGGACGGAGATGAGTGGAAAACCGCTTTTCTCACTACTGAAGGGTTGTTTGAAAATTTGGTCATGCCTTTTGGTCTGACCAATGCTCCAGCAGTTTTCCAAAATTTCATTAATCATGTGTTGTCTGATTTCATTGGACGTTTTATGGTGGTATATTTGGATGACATATTGATCTACTCTCCTGATAAACAGGCTCACATTGGTCATGTTCGGGCAGTTCTCCAAAGGGTTCAGGAGAACTGTCTCTTTGCTAAATAAGAAAAATGCTTATTTTTTGTCCAGGATTCAGGAACTGTCTTTTCTGGGGTTCATTGTGTCTGCTGAAGGGTATCGCATGGATCCAAATAAGGTGCAGGCCATTGTCGAGTGGGTTCAGCCTTGTGATTAGAAGGCTCTGCAGCGTTTCCTAGGATTCGCCAATTACTACCGTAAATTTATAAGGGGGTTCTCACAGGTGGTTAAACCCCTCACAGACATGACTCAAAAGGGGGCCGATATCAAGAATTGGTCAACCGCAGCGGTAGCGGCGTTTCAGTTTCTAAAAAAATGTTTCATGTCTGCCCCGGTTCTTATTCAACCGGACCCGTCGGAACCATTTATTGTTGAGGTAGATGCCTCAGAGGTGGGGGTGGGGGCGGTATTGTCCCAGGGACCCGCCACTTTGACCAATTTGAGACCTTGCGCCTTTTTCTCAAAGAAGTTCTCCCCTGCAGAGAGAAAATATGATGTGGGGAATCGAGAACTTTTGGTCGTAAAGTTGGCTTTTGAAGAATGGAGGCATTTTTTGGAGGGGGCTGTCCATCCTATAACAGTAATTACGGACCACAAAAACCTAGCTTACAT
This sequence comes from Dendrobates tinctorius, assembly GCF_039654945.1. Classification (NCBI taxonomy): domain Eukaryota; kingdom Metazoa; phylum Chordata; class Amphibia; order Anura; family Dendrobatidae; genus Dendrobates; species Dendrobates tinctorius. The sequence goes on from NW_027361690.1 coordinate 80,259,569, forward strand.
TGAGTCAGCTAAAAGGTTGACTCCCAGACAGGCTAGATGGTCACTTTTTTTTCCCAGTTCAACTTCTCGATCACTTTTCGGCCAGGATCTAAAAATGTCAGAGCGGATGCCTTGTCATGCAGTCTAGATCCGGTGTCCCCCCCGGAACCTCCATCCTCCATTCTTCAGCCTGGGGTGGTGGTGGCAGATATTTCTAATATGTTGGAACTGGAGATTCGGGAGGCTCAGTCTCTGGCACCTCCGACTAAGCCGGTGGATAAGCTTTTCGTGCCAGCTCAGTTTCGCCTCAAGGTCCTCCGGGAGTTCCATGACTCAGTTCTGGGTGGACATCCAGGGATCTCAGCTACCCGGAAGGCCATTGCTGGAGTATTCTGGTGGTCTGCTTTAGCCTCTGATGTTGGGGAATATGTGTCTGCTTGTGATGTTTGTGCCCATGCAAAAACCCCCCATAACCGGCCGGCCGGGGAATTGGTACCACTGCCACTTCCTGAGAGACCATGGACTCATTTGTCCATGGATTTTATCACCAACCTTCCCCCCTCCAAGGGTAATACCGTCGTTTGGGTTGTGGTGGACAGGTTTATTAAGCAGGCACATTTTGTACCTTTGGCAGCACTACCTAATGCGAAAATGTTGCCAGATTGTTCGTTGAGCATGTGGTGCGGATGCATGGGGTACCCTTGAATGTGGTGTCTGATTGAGGAATGCAATTTGTTTCCAGATTTTGGAGGACTTTTTGCAAGAGGTTGGGTATTGGTCTGTCCTTTTCATCCGCTTATCATCCTGAGACTAATGGGCAGACCGAGTGGACCAATCAGTCTCTGGAGCAAATTTTGCGTTGCTTGACCTCAGCCCGACAGGATGATTGGTGTTCTGTGTTACCGTTGGCCGAGTTTGCATTTAACAACCGCATTAACCAGTCTACGGGTACTTCTCCCTTCTTCTGCAATTATGGGTTTCATCCTCATTTTGGAGAATTTTCCCGTTTGAATTCTGGGTGTCCTGGGGCGAATGAGACGATCCAGCGGTTGGGGGAGGTATGGCGGGAGGTCCAGAGTAACATTACGAAGGCCCAGGACAAATTTAAGTTTTTTGCGGACAAAAAATGATCCGAGGGACCGGTGTTTCAGATTGGGGATAAGGTATGGTTGTCCACCAAGAATATAAGGCTCAAGGTCCCCTCTGCAAAGCTTGGACGCAAGTTTATAGGTCCCTATGTAATTACCGAAGCAGTTAACCCGGTGGCTTTTCGGTTTTTGTCCTTCCAGTTTTTACACTGCATTTCTCCTTTTATTACACCATAGGTATGTACCATGTTTATTTCACTCAATACTAAAAAAAATATGAATCTTAAAATGCACCAACTCTTTGTAGGCTTAAGCGGGAGTCACACATAGCAATCTCGCTAGCGAGATCGCTGCTGAGTCACAACTTTTGTGACACAACAGCGATCTCACCAGCGAGATCGCTGTGTGTGACAGCGATCAGCGACCGGCCCACCTGCCGGTATCGCTGATCACTGCAAGAAACCTCTGGACATATTTTTTGTCGCTGGTCTCCCGCTGGCCAACACGCATCGTTGTGTGTGACAGGTGGGAGACCAGCGATCAGCTGTAAAAAATAATAAAAAAAATAAATGACCGCGAGACGTCGCGCTGCCGCGAGATCGTGACATTCTCGCGGTCATTCTCGCGAAGGATTACTGGGACCGGAGCGTGGAAAGAGGCGGGAATGCTGCGCGGGACGTCGGAAGGTGAGAATAACAATATTTTTTATTTTAATTCTATTTTTTTACAGGGATATGGCATCAGCGCTAACGAACACAGCGATGTCGGGCGCTCGGCATCGCTGTGCTGATTGCTGGTGAAGCTGTCTGTTTGACAGCTCATCAGCGATCACATAGCGACTTACCAGCGATCCTGATACGTTGATATCGTTGTTGGGATCGCTGGTGAGTCGCTATGTTTGTGCTTACTGTGGGAGAGTGAAAGTGAACTCTTAGATAAGAATTGCATAGTTGGAATCTGTGTTTCATCTGCTGTCCTTGTATTATAGTAATTCCAGGTTGTTTTCATTGTGGGCACGTTCTCTTTAAAGGGTAAGTCCAGTAGAAAAAAAAGAAATAACTTTGCTTTTCATATATTTTGCTTTCATTGACTAATGTGGTAAAGTTATATTGAATGAACAGCCCAGTCACCAGTCAATATCTCTATTAATTCTCCTCCCCTGTGTATTTTTGCATTTAGACAATTACTAAAGCTCTCAAAGAACAATGGGCACTGGCTGTTTCATTAAAAAATGTTGCCAACTAAATTTATGCTTTAAAATTACAAAGTAAGTAGTACTTACCTACTGAAGCCTTTAATGCCACGCTAGTGCTGCCTCTCTGTTTCTCCGAGGAGTTTTTCATCTACATGGCTGCAGAGATAACGCAGTTACATAGGTTGGAAAAAGACGTAGATCCATCAGGTTCAACCTTTCTCGACCAATTGTGTATTTTGTCACTAAATTTACTATAGCCCGCAATGTTATGTACACTGAGGAAATCGTCCAGCCCTTTTTCAAAAGCTGTTATAGTGTCTGCCATTAATACCTCTTGTGGTTGACATTCCACAGTCTGACTGCTCTAACTGTAAAGAGCCCTTTCCTATTTAGCTCCCGGAATCGCCTTTCTTCCACCTGTAACGAGTGTCCCCTAGTCCTCAGTATGGTCTTTGGAAGGAATAAGTCATGTGCCAGTTTTTGTATTGACCACATGTATATTTATACATATACATGATTTCATGTCTACATATGACTACTGCAGATAGTCACTGTGTTCAGCAGTCTTCTGCCATCTACCTTGCATCACCATTGAGCCCAGTGATTGGTTGCAGTTACTGTTGCTTCTTTTTTTTTTACACGATTATTGGCTGTATGTAAACAAAATTCTGCTGTTGGCTAATTTCTTTCCATCCAAAGTCATCAATGTTTTTTTAAAAAAAGACAAATTATTAATAATAAATTGTCTGATAACAAACATATATTATTTATTTAAAGAGGTTGTCCACTACTTTAACATTGATGACTTATCCTTAGGATATTATGCCGTTACATGTGTGGTACAATTGATAGGGCAGCTTTATTCTTTGGGTCAGTATGATTACAGCGATCAGTGGGGTGTGATACCCGCCATCCCAGCCGATCAGCTGATTGCTCGCTCCTACCAGCAGCTTCCGGAACTGCTCAATCACTGAGCTGCTTTGTTTACCAATAGTGACCCCGGCAGGGTACTGAGCATCCTATTCGAATCCATCGGGGTTCTGAGAACAGCTGATCAGTGGGAGTGCCGGGTGTCGCACCCCCACCGATCAGACATTGATGATCTATCCATTGGGTCACCAATGTTAAAAGTAGTGGGCAACCTTTATTGATTCATTTGTACACTGATCTGCCATAGTGCTGCAATGTGACGAACAGAAGGGTTAATACAGAGAATACAGTAGCCCTGCCCATGTCACCATTCCATACTTCATACAACAGTATAGGAAAAAGTATCTGAGATTTGTCTATGCTAAAAGGTATTTTACTCTAATAAGCTTTGAGGTAGACAACTGCCTGGCCAACACTCCCTCGGAGACCACGATTCGTAATCTGTCTCATGTACCAGTAATGAAACCTTAGAAGCGACTAGGGGACAGTAAGGCTACTGCCAGGTGGCATATTTCAGGCATGCTCCTTTCTCTCTTTTGCTTGTGTTTGTAGCTGATAAAAGGTGTGTGTGTGGTCTGAAAAGTGTCTATTAGAATAGTGAGGATTCTGCAGAAGGTTGTACATCTAGTTATATTGCTATCAAACGCTATTGATGCATATTTGCACGCCTCCCCTCCCCTAGTCAGAATATGTGGACCTTTAGTAATCCAGTATATTCCCCCTTATTCTATTATTTGATGCTAATTACAAGAAAAAAAATGTCTTTTTTACCATACTTGGGTGAGGCTCCTGGCATAAAATTCTACTGGTGTTTTATTGTCACCAGTAGTATCCCTATAGACGAGGGACACATAAAACGCACCATAATAAGTGCAAACTAATAACCTGGCTGGGGCAATCATACAGTGTTTGACATCTGCAGTTATTGTAAGATAAGCGAAGCCCAATAATCTTGTTTAAACTGCGCTCTAAGTAAATAGCGGATATTATAAAATGAATTAGTCAACACATTCCTGGCTCACACCCCAGACTTTATTACGGAGCTTCTTACACATGAGAAGTTTTAGAGCTGTAATAATAACTTTTTGGACAGGTCAGAGAATGTTTTTATGTAGGTTTTTTTTTTTTCAAAATGTGCAAAATGCTATGTTTAACTAGCAAGCATGGTGTCTGGTTTCTTAACTTGCCCTTATCACTTCATGTTGTGGCAAACAGGAAGTCTTTATCTACTAGCAACAGGTGCGTACACTTTTATAAGTATCAGTGTAAACAACTGTTTCCTGAACGTCAGCTGTTTATCAGTATTTTAATGTTTTTTTTTTTCAGGAGGCAATACTTCCAATTATACACAATTTCTTAAGAAATTAATGTGAATTTAAATTCCTAGAATTAGCTGAACATTCTGTTCATGGGCAAATCTATAAACTGATATGAATATGCGAGCAGCTAAACTTCCACTGTTTAGTGTTAACGCTCGGCAGGATCATTGGAATTTGTCACGGTGAATGTATAGGCAGACATTTACAGCTGCATGCCTGTATGGTTGTATATATCTGTCATTGAGTACAATTAAAGAAAAGTATATACTTTTATATACAGTTATGGCTGAAAGTGTTGGCACCCTTTAAATTGTTCCAGAAAATTATTGTAATTGCACATTTTATTCTATACATGTTTATTTCCTTTGTGTGAACTGGAACATCACAAAAACACAGAGAAACAAAGGCAAACCATATATACTCAAGTATAAGCCGACCTGAGTATAAGCCGAGGCACCTCATTTTGCCAAGGAAAACTGGATAAGCTTATTGACTCGAGTATAAGCCGGGTATGCATTGCCCCCTCATCCCATGGCTCACAACCCCCCAGCATGGCTCACAACCCCCCAACATGGCTCACAACCCACAGCATGGCTCACAACCCCCCAGCATGGCTTCCAACCCCCCAGCATGGCTCACAACCCCTCAGCATGGCTCACAACCCCCAAGCATGGCTCACCCCCCTGCATGGCTCACAACCTCTCAGCATGGTTCACAACCCCTCAGCATGGCTCACACCCACCGCATGGCTCACAACCACCCAACATGGCTCACAACCCCCCAGCATGGCTCACAACCCCTCAGCATGGCTCACAACCCCCAAGCATGGCTCACCCCCCTGCATGGCTCACAACCTCTCAGCATGGTTCACAACCCCTCAGCATGGCTCACACCCGCTGCATGGCTCACAACCACCCAACATGGCTCACAACCCCCCAGCATGGCTTATACCCCCCTGCATGGCTCACAACCCCTCAGCATGGCTCACAACCCATCACCATGGCTCACAACCCCCCAGCATGGCTCATAACTCCCCAGCATGGTTCAAAACCCCCCAGAATGGCTTACAACCCCCTCATACCTCACAACCCCCAGCATGGCACACACCAGTCTTACTCACCCTCCTCGCGCGTCCCTGCAATGCATCTCTGTCCCTTGCCGGCAGCTCTTCCTTGTTCCTGTGCTCAGCGGTCACGTGGTACCGCTAATTAAAGTAATGAATATGCGCTCCACACCCATGGGAGTGCAGACACGTGCATATTCATTACCTTAATGAGAGGTACCATGTGACTGCTGAACACAGGAAGAAACTGCCAGCGCTTGGACAGAGATGCAAGGACGGAGATGCAGTGATGGAGGGTGAGAATAGATGTCTTCAGGGAGTATAGATGTCTTCTGGAAGCCCACTCCCCTGCCGGCTTTCTGGGACAATGACTTGTGTATAAGCCAAGGGGGGGGTGTTTTCAGCACAAAAAAATGTGGTGAAAATCTTGGCTTATACATGAGTATATACGGTAATTTCACACAAAACTGCAAAAATGTGGCAGAAACAAATTGTTTCCACCCTCAATTTAATATTTGGTTCCACACCCTTTGGAATACCTACAGTGGCATGTAAAGGTTTGGGCACCCCTGGTCAAAATTACTGTTATTGTGAACAGTTAAGCATGTTGAACATAAAATGATTTCTAAAACGCCTAAAGTTAAAGATTACACATTTCCTTTGTATTTTAAGTAAAAATACATCCCCATGGCTTTTAACCTACTTTGTTACATTAAAACCAGTATTTGTGTGAGCTGCATCAGCACTAAATAGTCTAATTTGGTGAAGTGAAGTGAGAAAAATATAGGCATAAATTACATTTATGGGATCAAATACAGTAACTAAAAATTGGCATGTGCATATGTATTCACCCCTTTTCGATAAAAACCCTAAAAAATTCTGGTGCAAGAAATTACCCTCATAAGTCACATGCTTAGTGACAGGACGTCCTCCTATGTTCAGTCTACAGTGGGTTTGGAAAGTATTCAGACCCCTTTAAATGTTTCACTCTTTGTTTCATTGTGGCTATTTGGCAAACAAAAAAGTTCATTTTTTTCTCATTAATGTACACTCTGCACCCCATCTTGACTGAAAAAAAACAGAAATGAAGACATTTTTGCAAATTAATTAAAAAAGAAACACTGAAATATCACATGGTCATAAATATTCAGACCCTTTGCTCAGTATTGAGTAGAAGCACCCTTTTGATAGTACAGCCATGAGTCTTCTTGGGAATGATGCAACAAGTTTTTCACACCTGGATTTGGGATCCTCTGCCATTCTTCCTTGCAGATCCTTTCCAGTTCCGTCAGGTTGGTTGGTGAACGTTGGTGGACAGGCATTTTCAGTTCTCTCCAGAGATGCTCTTGACTGGGCCAGTCAAGAATGGTCACAGAGTTGTTCTGAAGCCACTCCTTTGTTATTTTAGCTGTTTGCTTAAGGTCATTGTCTTGTTGGAAGGTGAACATTCGGCTAAGTCTGAGGTCCAAAGCACTCTGGAAGAGGTTTTCATCCAGCAGCTGAAAAACACCCCCATAGCATGATGCTGCCCCCACCATGTTTTACTGTTTGGATTGTAATGGCCAAGTGATGAGAATTATCACCAAAAAGTTCTATCTTCATCTCATCAGACCAGAGAATCTTATTTCTCATAGTCTGGGAGTCCTTCATGTGTTTTTTAGCAAACTCTATGCAGGCTTTCATATGTCTTGTACTGAGGAGAGGCTTTCGTCAGGCCACTCTGCCATAAAGACCTGACTGGTGGAGGGCTGCAGTGATAGTTGACTTTGTGGAACTTTCTTCCATCTCCCTACTGCATCTCTGGAGCTCAGCCACTGTGATCTTGGGGTTCTTCTCTACCTCTCTCACCAAAGCTCTTCTCCGACGATTGCTCAGTTTGGCTGGACAGCCAGGTCTAGGAAGACTTCTTCCATTTAAGGATTATGGAGGCCACTGTGCTCTTAAGAACCTTGAGTACTGCAGAAATTCTTTGTAACCTTGGCCAGATCTGTGCCTTGCCATATTTCTGTCTCTGAGCACCTTGGCCAGTTCCTTTGACCTCATGATTCTAATTTGGTCTGACGTGCACTGTGAGCTGTGAGGTCTTATATAGACAGGTGTGTGCCTTTCCAAATCAAGTCCTATCAGTTTAATTAAACACAGCTGGACAGTAGAACCATCTGAAGGAGGATCACAAGGAAATGGACAGCATGTTACTTAAATATGAGTGTCTGAGCAAAGTGTCTGAATACTTATGACCATGTGATATTTCAGTTTTTCTTTTTTAATAGATTTGCACAAATTTCTACATTTCTGTTTTCTTTTTCAGTCAAGATGGGGTGTAGAGTGTACATTAATGAGAAAAAAATGAACTTTTTTGAGTTTACCAAATGGATGCAATGAAACAAAGAGTGAAAAATTTAAAGGGGTCTGAATATTTTCCGAACCCATTGTAAGTGTTACATGGAGTGTCAGTATACACACCTTTTCTGAAAGGCCACAGAGGCTGCAACACCATTAAGTAAGAGGCACCACTAAACAAACATCACCATGAAGACCAAGGAAATCTCCAAACCAGTCAGGGACAAAGTTGTTGAGAAGTACAAATCAGGGTTATAAAAAAAAAAATATCCCAATCTCTGATGATCCCCCAGAGCACCATCAAATCCATTATCATCAAATAGAAAGAATATGGTACCATAACAAACCTGCCACGAGAGGGCCGCAAACCAAAACTCTCAGCTTGGGCAAAGAGGGCATCAGAGAGGCAGCACAGAAACCATTGGTAACCCTGAAAAAAATCAAATGTTCACAGTTGTAGGTGTTTTTTTTACATGAACTGATGCAAACCCTCAAAAATTACCAGTGAAATTCCAGTTTGTGAGGCAAGTTTGAATGAGCATCACATGCTTGAAATAAAGTTGTTTACCCGCAATTTTGGACAAATGCCAACAATTGTCTGGCAAATTTTGGGAGTTTTGCTTGAAATTACGTCCAAATTGTCTTTTTTGTGTTGTTCCAAAACACACAAAGGAAATAAATGTGTGCATAAAATAAATGTGTAATTGCAATAATTTTCTGCGAGAAATACTTAATTTTATGGAACAATTTCAAAGGTGCCAACACTTTCGGCCATAACTGTATATACAATAACTCGAAAAAGTATTCACACCCCCATGAACTTTTACACATTTTTTCATATTACACCCACAAAATTAATTGTATTTTATTGGGATTTTATGTGATAGACCAGCACAAAGTAGCAAGTGTTTGTGAAGTGTAACAGAAATTATACAATGTTTTCTAATTATTTTAAAAATACAAATCTGAAAATTGTCATGTACATTTGTATTTACCCACCTTGAGTCTGATACCCCTAAATTCTCTCCAGAAGTCACATAATTACTAAACTGAGTCCACCTGTGTGTAATTTATTCTCAGTGTAACTACAGCTGTTCTGTGAAGGCCTCGGAGGTTTGTTTGAGAACATTAGGGATTAAACAGAATCATGAAATACAAAGAAAATGCCAGAGTGGTCAGGGATAAATTTCTAGGGAAGAGTGAAGCAGGATTAAGTTATAACTAATAGCCTAAGTTCTGAACATTTCACTGAGTACTGTTCAATACATCATCCAAAAATGGAAAGCGTATACCAAAACTGCAAACCTACCAAGGTGTCCACCTAACCTGACAACTCAAGCAAGAAAAGCACTTATTAAAGAAGTGGCCAAGAGGCCCATAGAGAAGCTGCAAAGATCCACAGCTCAGGTGGAAGAATCAGTCCACATGACAACTGTTAGTCATATACTCCACAAGTCTGACAATTATTGAAGAGTTGCAAGAAGGAAGCCATTTTTGGAAGAAAGCCATATGAAGTCTTGTTTGCAGTTTGCAAAAAGCCATGTAGGGTACACAGCTAGCATGTGGAAGAAGGTGCTTTGGTCAGATAAGACCAAAGTAGAACTTTTTGAGCTAAATGCAAAACACTATGTGTGGTGGAAAACTAACATTGCCCATTACCCTGAAAAAACATCCCCATCATCAAACATGGTGGTGGCAACATGACTATGCTGTGGGGATGCTTTTCTTTAGCATGGAGAGGGAATTTGGGCAGTATTCATGGGAATATGGCTAAATACAAGGCAATCCTAAAGGAAAACTTGTTAGAGGCTGCACCCCTGGTCAAAATTACTGTCATTGTGAACAGTTAAACAAGTTGAAGTTGAAATGATCTCGAGAAGGGCTAAAGCCCCCATCACACACAGCAATCTCGCTAGCGAGATTGCTGCTGAGTCGCAAGTTTTGTGACGCAACAGCGATCTCACCAGCGAGATAGTTGTGTGTGACAACTATCAGCGGCCGGCCCCCCTGCTGGGTATCGCTGATCGTTGTGGAAAGCCCTGGACATTTCTTTATCGTTGGTCTCCCACTGGCCAGCAAGCATCGCTGCGTGTGGCAGGCGGGAGACCAACGATCAGCGAGCTGAAGCTGGTAAGCAAGGTAAACAGCGGGTTTCTCAGCGCCGCGCGGCGCTTAGAAACCCTCTGTGTACCTTAGTTACCAGTGCGCTGATGCAGGGAGCTGGTAACCAAGGTAAACAGCGGGTTTCTAAATGGCGCACGGCGCTTAGAAACCCTCTGTGTACCTTAGTTACCAGCGCGCTGATGCAGGGAGTTGGTAACCAAGGTAAACAGCGGGTTTCTAAGTGCCGCGCGGCATTTAGAAACCCGCTGCTTACCTTGGTTACCATCTCCCTGCACCAGCGCGCTGGTAACTAAGGTACACAGCGACGCGCGCACTCGTCGTCGCTGGTGCTGATCGTTGGTGAAACTGCCTGTTTGACAGCTCACCAGCGATCATGTAGCGACACACCAGCGATCCTGACAAGTTCATATCGTTGTCGGGATCACTGGTGAGTCACTATGTGTGACGGGGCCCTAAGGTTAAAGATGACACATTTCCTTTTGTATTTTAGGCAAAAAAAAGTTATATAAACCTAGTAGCACGCCCTTTTGAAAATATCACAGCTTGTAAACGCTTTTTGTAGCCAGACAAGAGTCTTTCAATACTTGTTTGAGGGAGTGCGGAGTGGCGGTGACGGCACACATACTATGAATTCTGGTGAGCATTTGTAACTTTACATCCATCTCCACTCAGATTATGTGTTGAGTATTTATTTGAAGCACTTTATTATACAACAATTGTTATATCCATGCACTGCACCTTATTGTATAACAGTTGCCATATATATGCACTGCACTTTATTGGCTATAAAAACTGTTGTATATATGCACTGCACTTTATTGGTTAACAATTGTTATATATGCATTGCACTTTATTCTTTTTATTTTTGAATGGAGTGGAGATATATTTTAGAACAAACTATACCATAAGATCCGTTTATTATTAATGTGTGCTGACCTGCCCCCTTTTGCTTTTTTATCATGTATTGTTTGTATGTTTGTATTGTGGTTTTTAATGTGTTCCTTTGGTGTCCTCAATAAAATACATTAATTAATAATGCTTATGTTGTTGTTATATATGGATACGTGGTCTTTTTTTGTTTTATAGTATTGGTTTGTCCTCTTCCTTCAAGTGATGCTTTAATAGGTTTTCTGTACTCCTATTTTTTGTGGTTAAAAGTGTTATTGTTCTTGGCAGGACAATGTGCTGATGAGAACTATATGATCTTGAAGTCTGCTTAAAAATTTTTTCTCCCAATAATCGACAGTTTTGCTCGTTCATCAGGTGATGAGCAGTCTGATTATACTGAAAGAAAATAATCCTATTTCACTTACTGGAAACAGGTGGTAATGTAACACTTGCCATCGTCATTGGATACAAATTTGCCACTGGGTAAAAACTTTTGGTCAGGTATGACCTTAGAAATTTAGATGACAAATTTTAATATTTATGTTTGACTCATCCTTTTGCACCGTAAATGTTATATGCAAGAAATACAACCAGGTGGGTCACATGTTCAATCTGTAGTTTGTCCTTTGGGTGAAGGAATACACCCAACTCATGACTGACCATCATTTTCTCAGATATAAGCAGAGCAAAAAACTGATGTTTTGACCAAATAGTGCTTTAATTTAGAACTATACTTTGCCTGTGTCTGATATATAGGGAACCTGTGACCCAAGAAAACACTATTTACCTGCAAATATGTGGTTAATCTTTAGGTAATTAGCATTATAATGCTGTCTGGCCCGCTTACTGAAAGTGTCGCCAGTAAAAGAAAATTAACTTATTTCCTCCAGGGAGCCACCGACTTTCATTCATGTGGGCATGCATGGAGCGCCTACAGTAAGCGGCTGTAAGCACTCCGCGACATTTTGAGTGACAGAGGTGTTGACAGCTTTTCCAATCCTTTACACATACACTGGGACAATTCTAAAAAAGATTGACAATGTGTATAAAGCTTTTATATTATACTCTATCAGCATATCTATTGTCTGCAGAGAAATAAGTAAAGGATCATTGATCTTGGTGCAAAAGTTCACTTTTCTTCCATCATACCAACTATCGCTTCACCCAACATACCCATAGGTCCCCAATGTCAGGCAATCACCTACACCCTCATGTCCCTCCTACTCTTTACTGTTCATCCTGCTGTCCGTTATTGAAGTTGTGTCCAGCCTGAGTCAAGGGGGTTTGGGACCAATGCAACCTCTATAGATGTCAGTTATTTAGTAATTTTGTGTATGCGGAATTGTAAAAGCCATTTTCATCCAACATTTTATAAACAAGTACAAAAGGTGAGTGAGATCAGTGTGACATGATCTAACCTCAGTGCATCACCCATGCTTTTAAAAGATCGCTAATCCTCCTTTTCAAAAAGGATTATATTCATTTTACTACTACAAATATAAAATTCACTGGCCTGTACTTGCCAGATTATTGTCTACCACGCTTCTTGTGAAGGAGTATAATATTTCATACCATCAGGAACATCTTCTGTTAGATCAGTCATCGGTACAGCAATCACATGCTGAATTACTCCTCAGATGTATTTAGATTGGGTGGAGTGTGCCGCAAAGTAAAAAAAAAAAAAAAGAGGTTGTACAGGGTGTTCCTCGGACTGACAGAAGAGAGAAGATGGAGATTTTTTTTTCTCATCTTCTCCTCATCTGAGAAAATCAGATCACACTATGATAAAACTCTGATCAGCGTGCGATTAGCGCAATCGACCAGATTTTCTTGGATGAGAAAAAACACCATGGTGTGAAGTCTAGCTTTAGAAGCATTATTACTCCAGAAAAAGAGGCAGAAAGGCAATGATGAGTTGGTCCTACAGTCTCAAAGCCAAGCAGCAGAAATTTTTTTTCCCCATCTTCTCCTAATCCGAGAAAATCAGATCACTCTGTGATAAAACTCTGATCAGCATGCGATTAGCACAATCGACCAGATTTTCTCGGATGAGAAAAAAATACAATGGTGTGAAGTCTAGACATCAATCTACCACTATAGTATAATGATACAATTATAATATCAAACTAATGTACATTCTACAACATCTGTAACTGGAGTCATCCCCTGGGGTAATGCCCCCATATTTGCCATTATTTTCTGTTGCTTAACATGAACCTTCACCCAAGAGTGATCAAGATTATGGGATTTTCCAGTCTAAACAGGGGCTGCCATCAAGTATATAATGGCATCAATTTATCCTAGAGCAGAAAGAATGGCGTTCATACCCCTTGTTTATTAAACAGTAAACCATCGCATCCTCAGGAGGGCAGACAGGATGGATGTCTCTTCTGCCATCACCATCTATGTCCATATACAGTGGGGAAAAAAAGTATTTAGTCAGTCAGCAATAGTGCAAGTTCCACCACTTAAAAAGATGAGAAGCGTCTGTAATTTACATCATATGTAGACCTCAACTATGGGAGACAAACTGAGAAAAAAAAATCCAGAAAATCACATTGTCTGTTTTTTTTTCATTTTATTTGCATATTATGGTGGAAAATAAGTATTTGGTCAGAAACAAGCAATCAAGATTTCTGGCTCTCACAGACCTGTAACTTCTTCTTTAAGAGTCTCCTCTTTCCTCCACTCATTACCTGTAGTAATGGCACCTGTTTAAACTTGTTATCAGTATAAAAAGACACCTGTGCACACCCTCAAACAGTCTGACTCCAAACTCCACTATGGTGAAGACCAAAGAGCTGTCAAAGGACACCAGAAACAAAATTGTAGCCCTGCACCAGGCTGGGAAGACTGAATCTGCAATAGCCAACCAGCTTGGAGTGAAGAAATCAATTGTGGGAGCAATAATTAGAAAATGGAAGACATACAAGACCACTGATAATCTCCCTCGATCTGGTGCTCCACGCAAAATCCCACCCCGTGGGGTCAGAATGATCACAAGAACAGTGAACAAAAATCCCAGAACCACGCGGGGGGACCTAGTGAATGAACTGCAGAGAGCTGGGACCAATGTAACAAGGCCTACCATAAGTAACACACTACGCCACCATGGACTCAGATCCTGCAGTGCCAGACGTGTCCCACTGCTTAAGCCTGTACATGTCCGGGCCCGTCTGAAGTTTGCTAGAGAGCATTTGGATGATCCAGAGGAGTTTTGGGAGAATGTCCTATGGTCTGATGAAACCAAACTGGAACTGTTTGGTAGAAACACAACTTGTCGTGTTTGGAGGAAAAAGAATACTGAGTTGCATCCATCAAACACCATACCTACTGTAAAGCATGGTGGTGGAAACATCATGCTTTGGGGCTGTTTCACTGCAAAGGGGCCAGGACGACTGATCCGGGTACATGAAAGAATGAATGGGGCCATGTATCGTGAGATTTTGAGTGCAAACCTCCTTCCATCAGCAAGGGCATTGAAGATGAAACGTGGCTGGGTCTTTCAACATGACAATGATCCAAAGCACACCGCCAGGGCAACGAAGGAGTGGCTTCGCAAGAAGCATTTCAAGGTCCTGGAGTGGCCTAGCCAGTCTCCAGATCTCAACCCTATAGAAAACCTTTGGGGGGAGTTGCCAAGCGAAAAGCCAAAAACATCACTGCTCTAGAGGAGATCTGCATGGAGGAATGGGCCAACATACCAACAACAGTGTGTGGCAACCTTGTGAAGACTTACAGAAAACGTTTGACCTCTGTCATTGCCAACAAAGGATATATCACAAAGTATTGAGATGAAATTTTGTTTCTGACCAAATACTTATTTTCCACCATAATATGCAAATAAAATGAAAAAAAAACAGACAATGTGATTTTCTAGATTTTTTTTTCTCAGTTTGTCTCCCATAGTTGAGGTCTACCTATGATGTAAATTACAGACGCCTCTCATCTTTTTAAGTGGTGGAACTTGCACTATTGCTGACTGACTAAATACTTTTTTTCCCCACTGTAATTAGTCTGTTTATTAGGGGAAATGATTGCTGTAATTAATCAGGTCATTTGATGTAGAAGACACAGTAAAACATGGAGACTTCCATCCTAAATTATTCTCACACTCATTTTATGGCCTCCCTAAGTGCTCTAATGCCTGTGATTAAAAGGAGCAGAATAGGAGACGGGCACGGCGATCTCCGGAGGCTGTTCTGTGGCTTGTGCCATCACATGTTCACCAATGTTTACTTACACAAACACTTAACGAATAACGACGCCAATGAAACCTCCAGAGGAGCTGACGACATAACACCAGATCATGAGATACAGATACAAGAAAACAAAAGGCTATTTCCATATTCCATACTGTACTGCAAAAAAAATCACGTGGCGCAATGGCAAATTTTGTTTGGTGTTAAATACTGTTTCTATCAAAACAAACAAAACGATTATGTGAGCCGTGTTCACACGTTCAGTATTTGGTCAGTATTTTACATCAGTGGAGGAGTGGGTGATAAATCCAGAAGTGGTGACGGGTTTCTATTATACTTTTCCTCTGATTGCTCCACTCCTGGTTTTGGCTTAAAAATACTGATGTAAAATACTGTCCAAATACCAAATGTGTGAACAAGGCCTTAATCTGAACTTTAAAAGTTTGTCATTATAATTTTAAAAGAAAATATCAGTCCTGTAATGCGTGTATCCTATTGTAAGCTCACATATTACTGGTTTCTGTGCAGTCACTGTGCTACCATGTGTTTGGTCCAAGCTGAAGAATTTACTAATAGTTATGTAAAATTGTAATATACTGACGGCTGCTGACCTCTGCTGGAGAAAACAGGTGGTTGCTGTAAATTGGTGTAGAACGTAAAAGTATAAATTACATGAAGTTCTGTTGATGACTGTAATTTTACAGGATGACAGAGGAGGTGATCTCGACAGTAAACTGTGAAAATACTAAAAGAAAGAAAGACAATTTTAAATCAGAGAGAGTGATCAAAGTCAATATATTGTAAAAAGCATACTGAAATAAAGACTGCCCGCCCTCTGTCGGCAGAAGCAACAGGATGGAAGCTGTGACGTCCGTTTGGTGTGAGTCTGAACTGCAAGTAAGACAGCACCCCGAGAAACCCTGAGATCCTTTACCCCTATACAGGGATCTAGAATTACAGTGGAGCCCAAGGGGTAGCTGCCTATGAGAGCAGGGGACCGGATCAGGACGGTCGCCAGGAAGGGATTAATAAACGGAACCGAAAGCATAGTCAGGAGTCCAAGTCAAAACTGGGCGGCAGCAGAGGTACAAAATCGGCAGGCTGAAGCAGAGTCAAAATCCAGGTTAAGGTCAGAGTGATAAACCGGGAGAGCAGCAGAGGTACAAAATCGGCAGGCTGAAGCAGAGTCAAAATCCAGGCTAAGGTCAGAATCATAAACCGGGAGAGCAGCAGAGGTACAAAATCGGCAGGCTGTAGAAGGGTCAGAAATCCAAGCTGAGGTCAGAGTCACAATAGCAATTTAAACACTAGCACACTGGGGAAACCAAGACTATATCTGGCGGCCTGCAGGACAGGCTCCAAAGTATTTGAAGGATAAGGCTATCCCTCACAGGCTCATAGCCTGATGACCTAATCTGGACCGCCCCCAGAACCAGGTCAGATGGCGATGCACCAACCCCTTCACTTCTGACAGAAGAGCGAAGCCTGCGCCCACCAGATGCCTGCGCAGGGGGCCCTTCTCTATCACCACCATCACCCACAGGAGAAACACAGCGATGCCCAATGACAGAGGCATGCGTCAAAGGAGTGGGACCACATGAGGACATAGCACTCCTATCGCCGGCACCACCAGTCGAAGGAGTCTAGATATATCTATAGATAGATACATATATCTATAGATGCATAGATATATCTATAGATAGATACATAGATATTAGGAATGAGACAGATCTATAGATAGATAGCTATGGGATAGATAGATAGATAGATAGATCTATAGATAATATCTATCTATCTATCTATCCCATATCTATCTATCTATCTATCTATCTATCTATCTATCTATCCCATAGCTATCTATCTATAGATCTGTCTCATTCCTAATATCTATGTATCTATCTATAGATACAGTCATATGTTAAAGTTTGGGCACCACTATTAATGTTAACCTTTTTTCTTTATAACAATTTTGGCTTTTGCAACAGCTATTTCAGTTTCATATATCTAATAACTGATGGACTAAGTTATATTTCTGGATTCAAATGAGGTTTATTGTACTAACAGAAAATGTGCAATCTGCATTTAAACAAAATTTGACCAGTGCAAAAGTATGGGCACCTCAACATAAAAATGACATTAATATTTCGTAGATCCTCCTTTTGCAAAAATAACAGCCTCTATTCGCTTCCTGTAGCTATTAATGAGTTCCTGGATCCTGGATGAAGGTATTTGTGACCATTCCTGTTTACAAAACAATTCCAGCTCAGTTAAGTTTGATGGTCGCCGAGCATGGACAGCCCGCTTCAAATCATCCCACAGATGTTCAATGATATTCACGTCTGGGGACTGGGATGGCCATTCCAGAACATTGTAATTGTTCCTCTGCATGAATGCCTGAGTAGATTTAGAGCAGTGTTTTGGATCATTGTCTTGCTGAAATATCCATCCCCTGCGTAACTTCAACTTCGTCACTGATTCTTGCACATTATTGTCAAGAATCTGCTGATACTGAGTTGAATCCATGCGACCCTCAACTTTAACAAGATTCCCGGTGCCGGCATCGGCCACACAGCCCCAAAGCATGATGGAACCTCCACCAAATTTTACTGTGGGTAGCAAGTGTTTTTCTTGGAATGCTGTGCTTTTTAGCCTCCATGCATAACGCCTTTTTGTATGACCAAACAACTCAATCTTTGTTTCATCAGTCCACAGGACCTTCTTCCAAAATGTAACTGGCTTGTCCAAATGTGCTTTTGCATACCTCAGGCGACTCTGTTTGTGGCGTGCTTGCAGAAACGGCTTCTTTCACATCACTCTCCCATACAGCTTCTCCTTGTGCAAAGTGCACTGTATTGTTGACCGATGCACAGTGACACCATCTGCAGCAACCTGATGCTGCAGGTCTTTGGAGGTGGTCTGTGGATTGTCCTTGACTGTTCTCACCATTCTTCTTCTCTGCCTTTCTGATATTTTTCTTGGCCTGCCACTTCTGGGCTTAACAAGAACTGTACCTGTGTTCTTCCAATTCCATACTATGTTCCTCACAGTGGAAACTGACAGGTTAAATCTCTGAGACAACTTTTTGCATCCTTCCCCTGAAAAGCTATGTTGAATAATCTTTGTTTTCAGATCATTTGAGAGTTGTTTTGAGGAGCCCATAATGCCACTCTTCATAGGAGAATCAAATAGGAGAACTACTTGCAAGTGGCCACCTTAAATACCTTTTGTCATGATTTGATACACATGGCTATGAAGTTCAAAGCTCAGTGAGGTTACAAAACCAATTTAGTGCTTCAGGAAGTCAGTAAAAAGTAGTTAGGAGTGTTCAAATCAAGAAAATGATAAGGGTGCCAATACTTTTGCACAGGTCAAATTTTGTTTAAATGCAGATTGCACATTGTCTGTTAGTACAATAAACCTCATTTGAATCCAGAAATATAACTTAGTCCATCAGTTATTAGATATATGAAACTGAAATAGCTGTTGCAAAAACCAAAATTGTTATAAAGTAAAAAGGTTAACATTAATAGGGGTGTCCAAACTTTAACATATGACTGTATATCTATGCATCTATAGATATATGAATCTATCTATCGATAGATAGATATATTTATAGATAGATAAATCTATCTATACGTAGAAAAAAATCTGTTAGGCCAGGGTCACACTTTACGAGAAACTCGCACGAGTCTCGCACCTCAATACCCGGCACTGCCGCCGGCACTCGGACCGGAGTGTTCAGCTGCATAGAAATACATGCAGCCGCACACTCCGGTCTCGAGTGCTGGTGGCAGTGTCAGGTATTGAGCTGCGAGACTCGTGTGAGTTTCTCGCAAGTGTGACCCCGGCATTAAATGCAATATCTGTTTAATTTTAAAAAAAATGGAAAAAAAATTGCGTGGGCTCCCGCGCAATTTTCAAGTCCAGAGTGGGAAAGCCGGCGACTGGATGCCGGTGTTTATAGCCTGGGAAGCAGGTAATACCCATGGATCTTCCCAGGCTATGAGTGTCAGCCCGCAGCTGTCTGCGTAGCCTTTACTGGCAATTATACCCCTATAATTAATAGCCAGAAAGGCTACGCAGACAGCTGCGGGCTGATATTTATAGCCTAGGAAGGGGCCATGGATATTGGCCCCCCTGGCTACAAACACCAGCCCGCAGCGGCCCCAGAAATGGCGCATCTGTAAGATATGCCAATTCCGGCACTTAGCCTCTCTCTCCCCACCTTGTATTGCAAAGTGACATTAAGCCCGGTTAGTAATAGAGAGGTGTCTATTAAACACCTATCCATTACTGATCCTATAGTTGCTAAGGGTTAAATAAACACAAACACTGTCAGAAAAAAGTCTTTTAATGAAATAAAACACTACACAGTTATCCCATTTTATTGTACACCTAATCCATGCGACGCCCTCGATCTCCTGAAAAAAAAAGAAAAATAATAAACAAACCAATACTACCTGTTCCAACATAATCCATTTGATAACGAGTGTCCCACAACATTCTTCCCTATAGAGAAGTCACATCAGAAGATATGACCTCTCTACAGGGCCTCCAGTGACACACTGACAGGAGACAATGGATCCTGCAGTGCCTCACTGAGGTTACCTGAGTTCAGACTCTCACTTTACAGCAATGCTGCGTGAGAATTAGGGTTAGGGTTACGGGACCTCTTTCCCGGTGGCGGAGAGATACACAGCACAAGATTACCTACACCTGCCATTTCATTGCAGGAGCCCCTGTAGAGCACTGACATCACCCGATGTGTTCTACATGGGAGATCGTCGTGGGACACTCGTTGTTATCTGGTCTACAGCGGAAAGGTAAGTATAGGTTGGTATATTATTTTTATTTTTATTACAGGAGATCGAGGGCTTTGGGGAATTAGGTGTATATGGTGAGTATGTACTCTATGTTATATTTTGTATGTACTGTCTATTCTGTATGTTATATGTACTGTATGTTCTGTCTGTTTTTTTTTTTTTCATTCAACACATTAGCCGGGATGATGGGACTACTACTGTCACTGTAGCAGGCATAGCCAGATCGGACAATGCCTGCATACACACACACAGCCCCGCAGACCCCTGGCAACCCCCGTACAGCCCCAGCAACCCCCGCAGACTCCCCGCACAGCCCCGGCAGACGCCCACAGACCCCGGACTGTCCAGCAGACACCCAGCAACCCCCACACAGCCCCAGCAACCCCGTAGACCCCCCCGCGCAGCACTGGCAACCCTCACAGACCCCCCCGCACAGCCCCGGCAGATGCCCGCAGACCCCCGGACAGCCTCGCAGGCCCCCGGATAGCCCTGGCAACCCCCGCACAGCCCCGGCAGACACCCGGCAACCCCTGCACAGCCCCGGACAGCCCTGCAGACCCCCGGATAGTCCCGGCAACCCCCACAGACCCCCGGACAGCCCTGGAAGATGCACGCAGACCCCCTGACAGCCCCGCAGACCTCCGTCAACCCCCACCCAGCCCTGGCAACCCCCGCAGACCCCCTCTCACAGATCCGGCAGATGCCCACAGACCCCCGGACAGCCCCGCAGACCTCCGTCAACCCCCACCCAGCCCTGGCAACCCCCGCAGACCCCCTCTCACAGATCCGGCAGATGCCCACAGACCCCCGGACAGCCCCGCAGACCCCCGGCAACCCCCGCACAGCCCTGGCAACCCCCGCAGACCCCTCGGACAGCCCTGGCAACCCCCGGAACCCCCGCACAGCCCCGCAAACCCCCGGATAGCCCCGGCAACCCTCGCACAGCCCCGCAGACCCCTGCACACACTATACACGCACACACACATAGCCCGGCACACACTATACATGCACACAGTCACCACGCACACTCTGCCCACACACTTCCCTCCTCCCAATCTGCTGCGTTTCATTCACAGCAAAACCGCAAATCTTTTTTACATCTGCGGTTTTGCTGCGGATGTGCCTGACTAAATGCAAGTCAATGGGTGCAGAAACGCTGCAGATCCGCACAAAGAATTGACATGCTGCAGAAAAAAAAACGCTGCGATTCCGCACATTTTTTCCGCAGCATGCGCACAGCAATTTTTTTTTACATAGGATAACAGTGTTTTGTTACACACTTGTGAATTAATTGTGGATCCACAGCAGTAAAACGCTGCGGATCTGCAATAAATCTGCAACGTGTGCACATACCCTTATACGTACATCTGTAGTGGGCAAATTTTTCTGGCATAGTAACATAGTAATACTGTCTGCAAAGTTTTCTCAACAAGAATATATGAAATACTGCTGGAGAGATCAGTGCAAATTGGATCTTATCCGATGCAGAGTGAAATAATACAATCAGATCAGTGGCGTAGCGTGGGGGGGGGGCGGTCTGCCCCAGGCGGCACATGTGTGGGGGCGGCGGGGCAGCAGCAGCAATTTCTCTCTGTGGGAGAAGCACAGAGGCAGTGAGGCACAGTGGAGTGCAGCGGCGGGCAGGGAGCAATCACAGCAGCTCCGCTGCCTGCAAGAGGGAATAGCAGGAGCGGAGCTGCAAGGGTCCGTCCTGCTTCCTGCCCGGACGCTGCGCTTCCTGTTTGACACAGAGAAGCGCCGCTGAATGACGTCATCATTCAGCGGCCGCTGCTGTGTGAGCGAGGAAGCGCGGGCGATGTTGCGGACAGGTGAGAGGTGGTGTCTGTGTGTATGTGTGTGTGTATGTATGTCTGTCTGTGTGTATGTCTGTGTGTATGTCTTTGTGTGTGTAGGTTAGCCTGGCCCTGGAGGAGATGGGGACATGAGAAGACTGTGATGGGGAGAGAAGGCCATAATGCCTGGGCCTGGGGTGATGGGAGAAGGCCATGAGGGGGAAATGGGAGAAGGCCATGATGGGGGTGATGCAGAGAAGGCAATGATGGGGAGAAGACAATGATGGGGTGATGGAGCAAGCATTGACGGGAGTGATGGGGAGAAGGCAGTGATGGGGTGAAGGAGAAGGCAATGATGGGAGTGATGGGGAGAAGACAATGATGGGAGTGATGGAGCAGGCAATGATGGGGGTGATGGAGCAGACAGTGATGGGAGTGATGGAGTGATGGAGCAGGCAATGATGGGGGTGAAGGAGCAGACAATGATGGGGTGATGGAGCAGGCAATGATGGGAGTGATGGGGAGAAGACAATGATGGGGTGATGGAGCAGGCAATGATGGGAGTCATGGGGAGAAGGCAGTGATGGGAGAGATGGGGAGAAGACAATGATGGGGTGATGGAGCAGGCAATGATGGGAGTGATGGAGCAGGCAATGATGGGGGTGATGGAGCAGACAATGATGGGAGTGATGGAGTGATGGAGCAGGCAATGATGGGGGTGATGGAGCAGACAATGATGGGGTGATGGAGCAGGCAATGATGGGAGTCATGGGGAGAAGGCAGTGATGGGGTGATGGAGAAGGCAATGATGGGATTGATGGGGAGAAGACAATGATGGGGTGATGGAGCAGGCAATGATGGGAGTGATAGAGCAGGCAATGATGGGGGTGATGGAGCAGACAATGATGGTAGTGATGGAGTGATGGAGCAGGCAATGATGGGGGTGATGGAGCAGACAATGATGGGGTGATGGAGCAGGCAATGATGGGGTGATGGAGCAGGCAATGAAGGGAGTCATGGGGAGAAGGCAGTGATGGGGTGATGGAGAAGGCAATGATGGGAGTGATGGGGAGAAGACAATGATGGGGTGATGGAGCAGGCAATGATGGGAGTGATGGAGCAGGCAATGATGGGGGTGATGGAGCAGACAATGATGGGAGTGATGGAGTGATGGAGCAGGCAATGATGGGGTGATGGAGCAGGCAATGATAGGGGTGATGGAGCAGACAATGATGGGGTTATGGAGAAGGCAATGATGGAAGTCATGGGGAGAAGGCAGTGATGGGGTGATGGAGAAGGGAGTGATGGGGAGAAGACAATGATGGGGTAATGGAGCAGGCAATGATGGGAGTGATGGAGCAGGCAATGATGGGGGTGATGGAGCAGGCAGTGATGGGGTGATGGAGAAGGCAATGATGGGGTGATGGAGCAGGCAATGATGGGAGTGATGGGGAGAAGACAATGATGGGGTGATGGAGCAGGCAATGATGGGAGTCATGGAGAGGAGGCAGTGATGGGGTGCTGGAGAAGGCAATGATGGGAGTGATGGGGAGAAGACAATGATGGGGTGATGGAGCAGGCAATGATGGGAGTGATGGGGAGAAGGCAGTGATGGGGTGAAGGAGAAGGCAATGATGGGAGTGATGGAGCAGGCTATGATGGGGTGATGGAGCAGACAATGATGGGAGTGATGGGGTGATGGAGCAGGCAATGATGGGAGTCATGGGGAGAAGGCAGTGATGGGGTGATGGAGCAGGCAATGATGGGAGTGATGGAGAGAAGGCAGTGATGGGGTGAAGGAGAAGGCAATGATGGGAGTGATGGAGCAGGCGGCAATGATGGGGGTGATGGAGCAGACAATGATGGGAGTGATGGGGTGATGGAGCAGGCAATGATGGGAGTCATGGGGAGAAGGCAATGATGGGAGTGATGGGGAGAAGACAATGATGGGGTGATGGAGCAGGCAATGATGGGAGTGATGGGGAGAAGGCAGTGATGGGGTGAAGGAGAAGGCAATGATGGGAGTGATGGAGCAGGCGGCGATGATGGGGGTGATGGAGCAGACAATGATGGGAGTGATGGGGTGATAGAGCAGGCAATGATGGGAGTGATGGGGTGATGGAGAATGCAATGATGGGAGTGATGGGGAGAAGACAATGATGGGGTGATGGAGCAGGCAATGATGGGAGTGATGGGGAGAAGACAATGATGGGGTGATGGAGCAGGTAATGATGGGAGTGATGGGGAGAAGGCAGTGATAGGGTGAAGGAGAAGGCAATGATGGGGAGAAGGCAGGGGTGGGGGTGATGGGGAGAAGGCAATGATGGGGGTGATGGAGAGGGCAATGATGGGGTGGTGGGGGGAAAATAAATGATGATGGGGTGGTGGGGGAAAATGCAATGACGGTGGTGGTGGAAAGGGCAATAAATGGGGGTGGTGGAGGAGGAGGAAATGATGGAGGTGGTGGAATGGGCAATGATGGGAGTGATGGGGGAGAAAGCAAAGATAGTGGTGAGGGAGAAGAAAATGATGGAGGTGGTGAAGAGGGCAATGATGGGGTGGGGGAGAGGACAATAATGGGATGCGAGGGGAGGAGGACAATGAGGACAATTTAATCCCTTATTACGTACCATCCTCTCTAGTTATATATGATGCCGTCCCTTATTATATAGCTTCCTCTGCTGTTATGTATAGTGCTGTCTCTTACATAGTGTATTCTTGTTAATTTTGTTATTTACAGTGCCCTCTTTTATTACATAGTCCCCTCTCTTTTTAGATATAAAATGACTGCTGATCGAGGAGCCGGTGACCAAACTACCAGTCCATCAGCTCCTCCATTAGAAAGGAAGCTTTCCCATGCTCCATCAGCCATCATTGCATTATACAGCTAACAAGACAGGACGGTATGTAATAAAAAACAGGGCTCTATATAATCCAATATGTAAGGTCTGTCACATTATTAAAAATTATTATTAAAAAAGCCATTAGGTCTTCATCCAGCATCATCAAGCTAATACATACATATATATACTGTATATAGAGAGAACTGCAAGAAGATGAAAGTCTAGAAATAATAACAGCAGAGTTAGTAGCAGACTAAAAATTAGATCTTTGAGTGTAGTGTGGGCTCTTCGGATGCTTCCGGATTATCAACGATCAAAGGGGCGGCAAATTTTTCGACCGCCCCGGGCGCCACAAACAGTTGCTATGCCACTGAATCAGATTTTACTATCCTGATGCAAGCTATTGATATAGCATGTAAAAATATCCACCGCAGCACTGCAGATCCACGGGTCAGCAAGTGACCATATTGCATATAGATAAATGGGTTATTGTGGATATATTCCGCGCTGCTGAATAATTGTAGGTCCAGATGTGTTTCACATAAAGAATGGTGGTTTAATCAATGTATTTCAAAGTCCAAATGACTTCTTCTTCAGGAAATACCACACAAATACCAAATAGTCCTCGCGAGTCTTGTAATTGGGCCATACCCTCGGGTATTAAGGGAGTTAAGTATTGTGATAGACAGATCTCTATTCCTTATATTTAAAGACTCTATAGAAACAGGGTCTGTTCCTTTTGATTGGCAGCAAGCAAATGTGGTACCAATATTCAAAAAGGGGTGTACAAGGGAACCTGGAAACTATAGGCCGGTAAGCTTAACATCTGTTGTGGGTAAAATTTTTGAAGGGCTTCTAAGGGATACCAATATGGAATATCTCAATGTTAATAAATGTTTAACTCCATATCAACATGGATTTATGAAGGATCGCTCCTGTCAAACTAACCTGATCAGCTTCTATGAGGATGTAAGCCCTCAAATGGACCAAGGAGAATCATTGGATGTCATTTATCTCGACTTCTCTAAAGCATTTGACACTGTTCCACATAAAAGATTGGTAAGTAAGATGAGAAAGCTTGGGCTAGGGGAAAATGTGTGTAGATGGGTAGGTAGCTGGCTTAGTGATAGAAAACAAAGAGTGGTTATTAATGGTGCATACTCAGATTGGTCCAGCGTTACTAGTGGGGTACCACAGGGTTCTGTATTGGGCCCCCTACTGTTTAATATATTTATTAATGATCTAGTGGATGGCTTACACAGTAAAATATCAGTATTTGCAGATGATACAAAACTATGTAAGGTAGTTAACACAAAGGAGGACAGTTTGCAACTACAGACAGATTTGAGTAAATTGGAGAATTGGGCTGAAAAATGGCAAATGAGGTTTAACACAGATAAGTGTAAGGTTATGCACATGGGAAGGAGAAACAGATGCTACAATTCCTTACTAAATGGGAAACTGCTGGGGAAATCAGACATGGAAAAAGACTTAGGCATCTTAGTCAATAAGAAGCTAAATTGGAGTGCCGAGTGTCAGGCAGCTGCCACCAAAGCAAATAGGGTCATGGGATGTATTAGAAGAGGTCTGGGAACACGAGATGAAAACATAATTCTCCCTCTGTACAAATAACTCGTCAGACCACACTTGGAGTATTGTGTGCAATTTTGGACACTTGTGCTCAAGAAAGACATTACTGAACTTGAAAGGGTTCAAAGGCGGGCTACTAAAATGAGAAATGGAGTTGGTTCACTACAATACCCAGAAAGGTTATCAAAATTAGGTCTATTTACTCTAGAAAAGAGAAGACTTAGGGGAGACTTAATATATATGTACAAGTATATCAGAGGGCAATACAGAGATCTCTCCAATGAACTGTTTGTACCAAGGACTGTGACAAGAATAAGGGGGCATTCTCTTCATTTGGAGGAAAGACAATTTCTGCACCAGCATAGAAGAGGGTTCTTCATGGTAAGAGCAGTGAGGCTCTGGAATTCTCTTCCTGAGGAAGTGGTGATAGCCAACTCACTGAATGAATTTAAGAAAGGAATGGATGCTTTTCTTGTGAGTAACAGTATAGAAGGTTACGAATAACATAATATTATAGGTAGATGGTTGACCCAGCTTAGGGGAAGGAACTTTTTTCCCTATAGAGAAAATTGGCTGCTACTCTGTGAGTTTTTTGCCTTCACCAGGATCAACAATGCAGAACAGCTGCACTAAAAATAGGCTGAACTAGATGGACATAAGGTCTTCCTTCAGCCTTCAAAACTATGTAACTATGGATTGAATTCCTTTCCTTGCCCAGTTTTTAAATTCCCCCATTTCTTCAAACTCTGGCAGTCTTTCATTTTGCCATATAGGAGAATAATTAGTCAGGGCCTCCTCTCCCCTAATCCTTTTAATCTCTTCCCACACCTTGTGTACCATGGCCAGAGTGGGGCATGACAGTCCCAGTTTCCTAAAACTACCTGCCTTCAGTCCTTGAACCAATGAGCCTCTCCCCAGTACCCGAACCCGTGCCCTCTGTATCACTCCATCCACTCAGCTGTTGGCTGAGCTACTAGATAATAAAATCACAGGCTCGGGAGTGCCAACCCCTTCTCATTTCTGGGCCTCTGTAATATTTCCAGGCTAATCCTCAGTGGTTTTTCCCCCACACAAGATCCCTAAATATAGAATAGATTGTATGGAACCACCGTTTAGGTAACCATATGGGGGCATTGTGCAGCATGTACAACACCTGGGGCATCAGCACCATTTTAATCAGATTTGTCCTTCCTACTATTGATAAATGTAATATACACTACGCCCCCACTTTGCTTCTGAACTTACCCAGTAGCGGGATCAAATTCAGGTCTATATAGCTCGAAAGCGGGAGAGATACTTGAAAGCTCAGGTACTTGAACTGTCGCACAACCACTAACCTACTACCATCGCACTCTATCCTAAGGTCTTCACCACTACTGTCCACAGATACAATGTTGGATTTCTCCCAATTAATTTCCAGGCCCGACATAGCCTCAAATCTCCCAAGGATGCTCATCACACCCCCACAAGGACGCATCAGGATCTTCCAGGAAAAGCAGCACATCATCTGCGTATAAAGCTATTTTTAACTCTACAGGTCCATATTTAAACCCCCTGACCGAGGCTGTCTTTCTAATTGTCTGCGCCAAGGGCTCCACTCCCAACGCAAAAAGCAGCGGAGACAGCGGACACCCCTGTCTGGTCCCCCTATGAAGAGCGAATTGTCTGGATGCCTGCCCATTAACCCTTACCCTAACAGTTGGGGCTGTATACAACAGCCGCATCCATGATATAAAGGTTGGTCCAAACCCCTAGCACTCCAACACTTTCCAAAGATAGCTCCATTCGATGCTGTTGAATGCTTTACGTGCATCCAACGACACTACCACCCTACAATCCCCATTATCCGACTGCAGCTGCAGATTAAGGAAGAGTCTACATTTGGTCATTTGCTGTAGAAATATTCAGCATAAATCCGGACTGATTGGGGTGGACAAGATCTTGCACCACACTCGTTAATCGGTTGGCCAGAATTTTGGCCAGAATTTTTACATCCGCCGTCAGCAACGAAATGGGCCTGTTGACTCTGTCAACTTCAGATTTCTACCTTCCTTAGAGATGACCACTACCACACCCTTCCTCATGGACAACGACAGTGCACCACACTTCCAAGCCTCCTCGAAGACCGCCTTTAGTCTAGGTGCTACCATCTCAACCAACTGTTTATAGATCTCATCTGGGAGTCCATCCCCCTCCGGAGCCCTATTTTTTGTCATAGACATTATAGCTGTTTCAACCTCCTCCTGTGTTACAGGTTCTACCATTCTCCTGTCACTCTTTGCAATCCTAGGGAGTCCCGCCGCCCCAAGAAACCCTTCCATCTCTGCTGATGAGGCTCCTGACACAGAAGAATATAGCTGCTTATAAAACCGTCTAAAATCTTCCAATATATCCTCCATATTCAAGACCTCCGTTCCCTCTTCCGTCTTCAGCTTGTATACAAATTAGGATTCCCTCTGTGCTGCCGCCACTACTGATAACAAATGGCCCACCCTTTCACCCTCATCATAGAATTGTGCCTTCTGTAAAGCTCTTTTCTTCTCTACTCTCTTTATATATAGTTTGCTGACTCCCTCCTGAGCTTCCTTAAGCCCGTTCTGACTCTCCACTGATGGGTTCACTATCAGTTCCCTTTCCGCCCCTTTCTAAAGCTTCCATCACTGCCCTGTCTTCCGATCTAGTTTTAGGCTTACATCTAGAAATTTCTCGAAACAGAAGACCCCTCAAATATGCCTTTATGGCATCCCACATCTATCAGCACTACCTTCATTGAATATTCGTCTAACTCCACCTTTATTGCTTCCATATTAATATGTTCCAGCCATTGCCCCACCTTCTACATCAGTTTCTGCACCTCCTCCTCCTCACCCTCCAGCTCACCAACATCAACATCAGTTGCAAATTGGAAGCACTGCCTCCGCCAAGAGGCAACAAGCTGTGCTGAAGCTAATCTGCTTAGATGACAAAAGCTGAACACTGCCGCAGAATTGTTGAAAGGTCTAACAGACCAGACTGATCTGTGGCTATCGCACCTGAATCTACAACCAGACGTGGTCATGTGTGACAATGGGCATAACCTGGTGGCAGCTCCAAAGCTTGGTAATCTTGCACATGTAACCCACAAAATTGACACACAAAATTGCCTGCAATAACCCTGCAATATGCCTCACTGACTCCTTCCTTGCCGTGGAGGTTGGCACCCTAAGAGACGATTTTTTTTGGTGCCCCCACTCAACGTGGACTGTCCCTCTCTCCCCTAATAACACCCTATCAATATAGGGGGGAAAACAATATAGCAAAGAAAAGAAATGAAAGGAATAGATCCTTACACAATATATAACATTTCATTTAGTACGTTCAAACCCAGAATTAGCAGGCAACAAAAAAAGGCCAAACAACATTAAGGCTCATAATTGCCACAATGATCCAGAAAAAATGTTAAACACACAGCAGCATATTCACATCCTAGGAGCAGCAATTTTTCCCCCATAAATAAAGGACTTATTCATATATGATAATACCAATGTAACAGCCCCTCAATCATAGGGACTTAAGGCCTTTGAACTAGAGCCATATACAATAATGCAAATGATTAATAATAATATTTATTTTTATATAGCTCTAACATATTCTGCAGCGCTTTACAGTTTGCACACATGTTCATCACTGTCCCCGATGGGGCTCACAATCTTAATTCCCTATCAGTATGTCTTTGGAGTGTGGGAGGAAACCGGAGTGCCCGGAGGAAACCCACACAAACACAGGGAGAACATACAAACTACTTGCAGATGTTGTCCTTGGTGGGATTCGAACCCAGGACCCCAGTGCTGCAAGGCTGCAGCGCTAACCACTGAGCCACCGTGCTGCCCATTGATTGAAATTTAGCATATATTTAGGCCACTTCAAAAAATGTTACACACATAGCGGCATATTCATTAACTTAGGAGTAATGATCTCCCTCGTTGATAAAAGGCTTATTCACATATGGTAATACCAATAGGTAACCCCTCAATCGTAGGGACATAAGGCCTTAAAAATAGAGCAATATACAATGATGCAGATAATTGGAACTTAGCGTATGTTCAGGCCACCCCGATGCGTTTCCCCGTTTGCACGGTTCATCAGGAGGAATGCATATCGATGCCGGATGCCATGATGATGTAAAGCATAACCGGCGCTCTTAGACAGGGGATTTAAATAACCCCCGTTCAATCAATCCCATTATCAGGCTCTGCCTACCTATAATCGGCGGTAACACACTCGGGTCGCGCTGTTATTACATGCTCCACTTCCCCTCCATCTGCGGTCCATGCTGGCGTGCGTATCTCAGCTCCAGGCACTCTATCAAGTCACGGGACAGGCTCCGATCACGTGACCAACGTCACTTCCGGTCTCGGGGATCCTGCACTCCGGTCATATGACCATCATAATTTTTAACATTCATAATTTCCAGCATCATAAAAATAGCGATCGTATATCGCAGAGTCTCTCATCCATCTCGGCTCATGAATATAGCTCAGAGTTGAACAATACAAAATAAGCGATGTCTGATACATACATATGAACAGAGGATGATGATAACCCCAGGATATTACCCATATTTAGGTGAACATCCCCTTCAAAGGGTTAATATCCAATCTCACCATGGGCAATATGAGAAATCGGATATCAATGATACATATATATTTCTATTTTTTCCGCCGAGATAGTTTAACCTCAGGGAGTAGAGCATGCCTAATTTTCTTTCAAACTGATAAAATCAGAAAACCATAGATTATTAATAAAATACAAAGTCCCACAATCAAGTGCATGTTAGAAGAATCCAGATACATGCAGAATATGTAGCTTCTCGACACAGATCCATCAACAAGTACAGGCAATACCCAAACCAGAGGTCCAAAACAGTAGTCTATTGTTTAGATAAAGCAAGTATACGATAGACAATCATTCAAACCCCTCGGGGTAAGGGACTGTAGCCTGAATATCCATTCAGCTTCTCGTCTCTGTATGATCTTGTCCAAATCCCCCCCTCTTATTTTGGGCTTGACCAGTTCTATCATACTAAATGTGTTCTCACTCAAGCGTCCATCATGTACTTCATTCATATGATGGGCCACCGGTGTATCTCGTTTATTTCTTATATCACATATATGCTCGCCCACCCTGACCCTCAGCTCCCTCATGGTTTTCCCAACATAGTCCATGGGGCAGGTACAGGTAGCTTTATAAAAGAGGCCCGAAGATCTACAATTACCAAAGTCCCAGACAGTAAAGACCCTGCCACTTGCCGCACTACTAAAGGTTTTTCCTTGACACATCCTGTCACATCTTGAACAATTCCCACATTTAAAAAAAACAAAAGGTTTCCTATCTAACCAGGTCCCTGGTTTTTTAGGTCTTTGATATAAGCTATGGACAAGCTGGTCCCCTATTGACCTTCCCCTTCTATATGTCACACTCGGTTTAGGGGACACAAATTTTTTAAGATTCGGATCAGCCAGCAAAACACCCCAGTGCTTCTTAAGGGTTTGATAAACTCAGATTGACCATCATATGTGCCAATCAGCCTAACCACATCGGATCCACAGTCCCTATTCTCTCTTTTTCTCAAAAGAGATTGCCTATCGGCAAAGAGGGCCTCATTGTAAGGGCCATCCAGAACTTCACAGGGGTAGTCTCGAGCTCTAAACCTGTCATACAGATCATCCACCTATCTCCTAAAAGTAACAGAATCACTGCAGTTCCTTCTTATACGCATGAACTGCCCCTTTGGTATACCTTTTTAAAGGGGACTGGATGATGGCTTGTCCATCTTAAGAGATTGTTAGTGGACGTGGGTTTATGATATGTACAGTGTTATGAGCTCATTTTCTCCTTCACCTTTGATGTCCGATGAACTCCCTCTGCTGGTGAAAGGAGGTAGTGAAATCGATTTGGATGGGAAAAACCTGTCATCTGAACAGGTGGAGTGTGATTGGACATCCGGAGTCTCTGAGTGGATATAAGGCCGCCGACGCCCTGCTGGGTTGCTGGTGACCCTCTCTGCTCTGAGCTCTGACAGTTTAGTCCTGTCTACTAAAGCTAAGTTTTTACTCTGCTATTGTTCCATGAGATTTTGTCTGGTTTACGTAGTGTTTGTGTTCAGCCAGCCCTGGTTGGGACTGGCTGAACTCCATTTTTGTCTCTGATCAGTTGATCTCTTTGCTCTGTTTTTAGAATATACCTGAGTGCTGGCTGATATAGTGATTTTGAAGTCATGTGACTTCAGGGCCTTTTCTATCAGACGTGTTGGACATTATTTTTGGCAGGGTTTTTACGTGATTGCAGACAGTTGCTTTTCTTTCCTGTCCTATCTAGTTAGTGAGGGCCCCATCGTTTGCTCAGCCTGTCTTTCTGTCTGTGTTTGTGTTTTCATCTGTTTTCACCGTCAATACATGTTGGGGGCTGTCTATTGCTTTGGGGTCTGCTCTGGGGCAGTTTAGATTTCCCCTTTCTTTCTTTAGGTTTATTTAGTTCTCCGGCTGTGAACGAGGCGTCTAGGACCACCGCAGGAACACCACACGGCTACTGTTAGTTGTTGTGAATAGGATCAGGGGTCTGCAATCCGCTAGCTACCAACCACTCCGGTTTTCTGGACTTAGCTTGTATTTTTGTTTTTTCCTCCTCCGGTCACTCAGTCATAACAGAATCACTAGCCATACCGCAGATTCTAGGGTACTCAATAGCAGGAAAGAATTGTAAAAAAAAAAAAAGTCAGAATTTTTTTATGTATATTTTTTCCTCTTTTTCTCTGGGACCGTAGGAGGACTTTTCTTAATGGTGAATAAGCAGTTGTCTGATCGTGTGGAGCAACTGGCTGCTGAAGTGCAGGGAATTTCCGCCTATCTTGCTCATTCACATGCTGCTGAACCAAAGATTCCTACTCCTGATGTATTTTTTGGGGATCGGTCTAAATTTTTGAATTTTAAGAATAATTGTAAATTATTTCTTGCCTTGAAGCCTAACTCATCGGGGAGCTCTGCGCAGCAGGTTAAAATTGTCATCTCTTTGCTGCGCGGCGATCCCCAGGATTGGGCGTTTTATTTGACACCTGATGATCCTATTCTAACTAATGTGGATGCATTTTTTCAAGCCTTGGGGTTGTTGTATGATGAACCTAATGCTATTGATCAAGCTGAGAAAGCCCTGTTGGCATTGAGCCAGGGTCAGGATTCTGCAGAGTTATACTGTCAAAAATTCCGAAAGTGGGCGGTCCTTACTACCTGGAATGATGGTGCCTTGGCAGCTCTCTTTCGGAAGGGTTTGTCAGAAACCGTAAAAAATACTATGGTGGGATTTCCTGTTCCCTCTGGTCTTGATGATTCTATGTCATTAGCCATTCAGGGTGATCGGCGTTTACGTGAACGTAAAAGTACATGAGAAATGTTGCCACCTGTTGAACAAATGTCTGAACCTATGCAATGTGATAGAGTTTTGTCTAGGGCGCAGTGTCAGGAGTTCAGAAGGCGTAATAAGCTGTGTTTTTTTCTGTGGAGATGCCTCTCATATGATTTCCGTCTGCCCTAAACGAGAGAAATGTTTTGCACACACATTTGCTGTGGGTCGTGTTCAACCTAAGTTTCTTCTGGCAATTACTCTGATCTGCTCCCTGTCCACATTTTCCGCTAAGGCTTTTGTGGATTTGGGAGCGGCTCTGAACCTGATGGACTTGGATTTTCCTAAACGTTGTGGGTTTCCTATGACACCTCTGCGGACGCCTATCCCTTTGAGGGGTATTGATGCTACTCCTTTGGCGAAGAACAAACCTCAGTTTTGGACCCAGGTGGTAATGCGGGTCGCCCCAGACCATCAAGAAAATTGCAGATTTTTGTTGTTGCATAATTTGCATGATACCATTGTTCTAGGATTTCCCTGGTTGCAAATCCATAATCCAGTTTTGGATTGGAAATCTGTGTCTGTGGTGAGTTGGGGTTGTCGGTGTGCTTTTGGTGACGCTCCTGTTTTCTCCACCTCTCCCCAGTCGCATGATGTTCCTGACTATTTGGCTGATTTTTATGATGTATTTAGTGAGAATAAGTCTGCGTCTTTGTCTCCTCATAGGAGTTATGACTGTGCAATTGAGTTGAGCCCTGGGTGTAAATTTCCCAAGGGTCGACTTTTCAATTTATCTGTACCCGAACACGAGGCTATGCGATCCTATATTAAGGAGTTGTTGGAGAAGGGTCATATTAGACCATCCTCTTCACCCTTAGGTGCTGGGTTTTTTCTCGTGGCTAAGAAAGATGGGTCATTAAGGCCTTGTATTGACTATCGTTCCCTCAGCAAAATTACTGTTAAATATCAGTATCCGTTACCCCTGATTTCTGATCTATTCTCCAGAGTTAAAGGTGCTTGCTGGTTTACAAAGCTTGACCTCAGGGGGGCGTATAATCTTATTCGCATTAAGCATGGAGATGAATGGAATACGGCGTTTAATACTCCGGAGGAACATTTTGAGTACCTGGTGATGCCTTTTGGGCTCACTAATGCCCCTTCTGTCTTCCAGTGCTTCATGAATGATATTTTCCGAGACTTGGTGGATAAATTTTTGATCATCTATCTGGATGATATTTTGATCTTTTCCAAGGATTGGGACTCTCATGTGGAACATGTTCGGACTGTGTTCCGGATTTTGAGGGAGAATTCCCTGTATGTCAAGGGATTGAAATGCCTTTTTGGTGTACAGAGGATTTCATTTTTGGGATTTATTTTGTCTCCATCAACTATTGAAATGGACCCGGCCAAGGTACAGGCCATTTATGATTGGGTTCAGCCCACTTCTTTGAAGGCCCTCCAGAAATTTCTGGGTTTTGCTAATTTTTATCGTAAATTTATAGCTAATTTTTCTGGTATTGCCAATCCATTGACTGATTTGACTAAGAAGGGTGCTGATGTGCTGAATTGGTCTCCGGAGGCTGTTTCTTCCTTTCAGGAGCTGAAGCGAAGGTTGGGGGCTGTCTATTGCTTTGGGGTCTGCTCTGGGGCAGTTTAGATTTCCCCTTTTTTTCTTTAGGTTTATTTAGTTCTCAGGCTGTGAACGAGGTGTCTAGGACCACCGTAGGAACACCCCACGGCTATTGTTAGTTGTTGTGAATAGGATCAGGGGTCTGCAATCCGCTAGCTACCAACCTCTCCGGTTTTCTGGACTTAGCTTGTATTTTTGTTTTTTCCTCCTCCGGTGACTCATTCATAACAGTACAGTTCCTGATACTCCCATCACGTTCTTTAGAAATTGTCAAGTCAAGGAAATTTATACTTCTGTCATGATGTTCAGAGGTAAATCTATGTCCAACCTGATTGATATTAATAGTCTCCACAAAGCGACGGAACTCAACCTCTGGGCCAGACCAAAAGACCAAAATATCATCAATGTATCTGGCCCAGAGGCTAATATACTGGTTCCACCACTCATCCTTCTCCCCAAAGATATGGGTTTCCTCCCACCAGCCCGGGAAGATGTTAGCGTACTTGGGGGCACAAGGGCTCCCCATCGCAGTACCCCTGAGCTGGTGGAAGTACTCCCCATCAAAGAGAAAGTAATTATGTGTAAGACAGAAAAGCAGAAGTTCTTCAATAAAAGAATTATGTTTCCGACAGTCTACTGCTCTGGTTTGCAAAAAATGATTAATAGCTCTCATCCCATATGTGTGGGGTATACTGCTGTAGAGTGCTTCCACATCGATGGATGCCACCCATGTATCAGTACTCACAGTAATTCCCTCTAATAAGCTCAGGAGATGTAGAGTGTCACGGACATACGAGGGAAGTGATGTCACAAATGGCCTAAGTACTTTATCAAAATATATGCCACTATTTGGAGTCAATGAACCAATCCCGGCTACAATCGGGCGTCCCTTTAGTGGCACCAAACCCTTGTGAACTTTAGGGAGTGCATAAAAAGTTGGTATAATGGATTTATTTGGTACGAAAAATTTCCATTCATTCTTAGACAACAATCCGTCCTCCCTAGCTTTTGTCAAAATGCTCACAAGATCCTCTTGATATATTAAGGTTGGGTCTCCTTTTAATTTCTCATAAGTCCCTGGTTCTAGTAATAGTGATTCACACATTCCCAGGTAGACATAATTACCAAGTTGCCACCCTTGTCAGAGGCTTTTATTATGATGTCATTATTCCTTTCCAATTTTTTTAGAGCTTCCATCTCTCTTGTTGACAGATTTGACATATTCTGATTGTTACATGGGATTTTACATAAATCCGCCTCCACTAGTTTGATGAATATGTCCACACTCGTAATGTCAATCATTGGTGGCATCCTAGTACTCCTATTTTTCAAGTCAGTAAAAGGACCCTTTCCTCTTTCAATCTCATTCTCCCTTAACAGTCATGTCAGAGCTTGCAAACCAACCAGATCCTCCTCCGATAATCCAAGTCTTTTACATTGTTCTAGTTCATTTTTCTGAAAGAACAATTTCCATTTCAGATTACGTCCAAAAAGGTTTAAATCTTTCACACATCGGAAACAATTAAAAGAGCCTGTCGGTACAAAATTCAAACCTTTCTGAAGTACAGCAAAATCATCATTAGTCACGGTATATGAAGATAAATTTATAATTTGGCCTTGATCTACAGATGTCTTTTTCTCAGATCGTACCCCAATGATGGACCTCGATCCAAAAAAGATTGTGCAGGTGTAAATGAGGACGACATATAGGCCCCAGTATTTTGATAGTTGTTCCTCCCTCCTCCCCTTCGCCTGTGTTGGTCCCCTAAGCCACATCATTTACCTCTTGTCTGCCTGCCCCTCCCACGGAGACTCACAAAACTATTCTCTGTACGTTCAGTATCCGATGTATCAATATCAGATGAGGATATCTCAGCTATAGGTCTAGGCTGGTACTCATACGCTCTATTCTCTTTAAATTCACTGATATCACGCAAAAACTGATTATGTTTACGATCTTTCAAAGTTGATTGAAATTTTTCCACAGATGTCTGTAGAATATCCTCCCTTCTAACAAAATCAAGATCAGATTTTTGTTTTTGAGCTTTTTCAATCAGACCAGTTAATTTCTTAGTAGATTCCTCAAATAGCTTTCCTTCCTTAGATAGGAGGAGCTGCATAAAACGAATTGAGGATTCAATTGACTCCTTTGTCCAGGCTGCAAGAAAATTGGGGTTGGAGGTTCGTGGTGAAGGTTGTATACTAATACGTAATCCTTTCGGAACAATCTTATTTTTTATATAACTCTCAAGACCCTTAATTTCCCACCATGATTTTATATTGTCTTTGTAAGCCAAATATAGCTCCTTAAAGATTACCCTTAGTGACGGATTATCAGTACTGTCTAGGGACGCAGCACTAGTAGAGAACACCTGGTTTGCATCTTGTGCCCATAAATCAGTGTTGATGGGTGCCGATAAGAAGCTTGCCATACCCTCTTTTTATCAAAAGTATCTCACTTTAACAAAATTATTCCGGGAGAAGTAATCAAATAATGAACATATATTTCCCTTAAAAACAATTTTTATTTCCTTATTATAGTAAAAAACACCTATTCCAATGTGTAGGGTAAAAAAAAAACCCTATATAACCCACAATATCGACACACAAAATTGCCTGCAATAACCCTGCAATATGCCTCACTGACTCCTTCCTTGCCGTGGAGGTTGGCACCCTAAGAGACGATTTTTTGGCACCCCCACTCAATGTAGACTGTCCCTCTCTCCCCTAATATCACCCTATCAATATAGGGGGGAAAACAATATAGCAAAGAAAAGAAATGAAAGGAATAGATCCTTACACAATATATAACATTTCATTTAGTAGGTTCAAACCCAGAATTAGCAGGCAACAAAAAAAGGCCAAACAACATTAAGGCCCATAATTGCCACAATGATCCAGATCTAGAAAAAATGTTAAACACACAGCGGCATATTCACATCCTTGGAGCAACAATTTTTCCCCCATAAATAAAGGATTTATTCATATATGATAATACCAATGTAACAGCCTCTCAATCATAGGGGCATAAGGCCTTTGAACTAGAGCCATATGCAATAATGCAAATGATTGAAATTTAGCATATATTTAGGCCACCTCAAAAAATGTTACACACATAGCGGCATATTCATTAACCTAGGAGCAATGATCTCCCCCATTGATAAAATACTTATTCACATATTACACGTGATTGCACAAAGGGGAGAAAGGGTACCGTATCCCCGGATAACATGTATGGATAGCATAGTGTACACATTCAAAATATATGTCTATAGATCAGGGGTGGCATTTATGCACATGTTATCGAAGTACATGTATCAAAGTACTTCTGGCAGTTATAACATGGATGAATGTGACACGCATCTCTATTCTCTTCATACAGGTAACCAGCTTTTCCAATCTCTGCTCTGAATCCACTCCTGTGTCTCCATTCAATGTCAGCAAGCAGTTAATCCTGAATGCTATCTATGTGTTTTCAACTCTGCAAGCTTATATCTGGTAACCAGCTTTTCCAATCTCTGCTCTGAATCCACTCCTGTGTCTCCATTCAATGTCAGCAAGCAGTTAATCCTGAATGCTATCTATGTGTTTTCAACTCTGCAAGCTTATATCTGGTAACCAGCTTTTCCAATCTCTGCTCTGAATCCACTCCTGTGTCTCCATTCAATGTCAGCAAGCAGTTAATCCTGAATGCTATCTATGTGTTTTCAACTCTGCAAGCTTATATCTGGTAACCAGCTTTTCCAATCTCTGCTCTGAATCCACTCCTGTGTCTCCATTCAATGTCAGCAAGCAGTTAATCCTGAATGCTATCTATGTGTTTTCAACTCTGCAAGCTTATATCTGGTAACCAGCTTTTCCAATCTCTGCTCTGAATCCACTCCTGTGTCTCCATTCAATGTCAGCAAGCAGTTAATCCTGAATGCTATCTATGTGTTTTCAACTCTGCAAGCTTATATCTGGTAACCAGCTTTTCCAATCTCTGCTCTGAATCCACTCCTGTGTCTCCATTCAATGTCAGCAAGCAGTTAATCCTGAATGCTATCTATGTGTTTTCAACTCTGCAAGCTTATATCTGGTAACCAGCTTTTCCAATCTCTGCTCTGAATCCACTCCTGTGTCTCCATTCAATGTCAGCAAGCAGTTAATCCTGAATGCTATCTATGTGTTTTCAACTCTGCAAGCTTATATCTGGTATATAGTTATTTCAACTTACTCTGCTTGTCCCCTTATGTTGTGAGGTCAAGAAACTTTTCAAAGTGCTTTATGATCCATGTAGTGCTGGACATGTGTTTATTTGACCACAACATTTTATTGGGTCCTGGTGTCTCAATTTAGTGTGATTGATTAACGAGAAGAGAGAGCCAAAAAAAAACAAAAAACTTAGCCTTAACCTCCTATATATTCAGACATAGCTAGGGGGAGCATTTATGCAGGGGTGGCACTTATGCACATGTTATCGAAGTACATGTATCAAAGTACTTCTGGCAGTTATAACATGGCAGTAAGACAGGGCAAGAGACAGGTAAAACATTTATATACATCTACTCTCTGTACATTTGGAGTACAACAAATATATACCATATGCATTTGTGTAATTTTTATCCTGGCCGCTGCATTCACACACATCCACCGCCCTGGCATTAACTCTCCACACTCCATCCATTTTGGCCCCTCGCTCCTTTCCTCTCCTATGTATAGCACTCATGCTCTTTTCACATTGTTAAATTGCACAGATCCAGCCAGTCCCACCATTCAACACCAGAGACGCTCTCACAAATCACTTAACCATCTGCTCACTCTTTCTATCCTCCTTCTCCTAGTTGCAGGAGACATTGCTCCCAACCCTGGTCCCCCATGTTATAGAAAGTCAAACCCCCCCACTGCTACACTCAGAAACCCCTCTAATCTTATTAATATTCCCTGCATGCCATCTGTCTCTCTTAATTGTGCACTTTGGAATTCTCGCTCAGTGTGTAACAAACTCTCCTTCATTCATGACTTCTTCCTTTCTAATTCTCTTAACCTTCTGGCTCTTACTGAAACCTGGATCCAGCAGTCAGATACTACCGCTGCTGCTGCTCTTTCATACGGGGGGCTACACTTCTCTCATACCCCAAGATCAGACAATAGAGCTGGTGGAGGCGTTGGTCTGCTCCTATCACCAAAATGTACCTTTCAGGTTATCCCTCAACTACCCTCACTTGTCTTCCCTTCTTTTGAGGTCCATGCCGTCAGACTCTACACCCCCTTCTCCATGCGAGTGGCGGTGGTATATCGTCCTCCCGGCCCCTCCCATCAGTTCCTGGATCATTTTGCCACTTGGCTTCCACATTTTCTCTCCTGTGACATCCCTACCCTCCTCATGGGAGATTTCAACATCCCCATTGCTCTTCCCCTCTCCCCATCTGCTACTCACCTTTTATCTCTAACCTCCTCGTTTGGCCTTTCGCAGCTTACTAATTCTCCAACGCATGAAGACGGAAACTCCCTCGACTTGGTCTTCTCTCGGCTTTGTGCAGTGGATGATTTTGCAAACTCCCCTCTCCCGCTCTCTGACCACAATCTTCTTTCATTCTCTATAAAGAACTGCCAGGCTGCTCAGGTCACCCCCACTGTCCAGACTTATAGAAACACACAGGCCATTAACACCCAGAAACTTCTGAAGAACTTGCAGTCTTCATTGGCCCCTATCTCCTCCCTCTCATGTCCTGATTCTGCATTGAAGCATTACAATGAAACACTTCAAACTGCCCTGGATGAATTTGCACCCCCTATAAATAGAACACCACAACGCAGACGGCGACAACCCTGGCACACGGTGCAAACACGTTTCCTGCAGCGGTGCTCCAGGTGCGCCGAACGTCTGTGGAGAAAATCCAATCTACACGAAGATTTCATCCATTTTAAGTTTATGCTTAGAACATACAACACTGCCCTTCACCTCTCCAAACAAACCTATTTCAACACCCTCATCATCTCACTGTCTAATAACCCGAAACGTCTCTTTGACACTTTTCATTCTCTACTCAATCCAAGAGTACAGGCCCCAACCACTGAGCTCCGAGCTGACGATCTGGCCAATTACTTCAAAGAAAAAATTGACCAGATCCGACAGGAAATTATCTCCAAATCCCCTCATACCATGCACTGTCCTCCCTCCCCCACTGCATCTAACTCACTCTCTGATTTTGAACCAGTCACAGAAGAAGAAGTAAGCAGGCTCCTTGCATCTTCTCGCCCAACTACTTGCACCAGTGACCCATTTCCGTCACATCTCCTCCAGTCCCTTTCCCCTGCTGTCACCCCTCACCTAACTAAAATATTTAACCTCTCTCTCTCTTCTGGTATTTTTCCCTCCTCATTTAAGCATGCCATCATACATCCACTACTTAAAAAACCATCCCTCGACCAAAATTGTGCCGCTAACTATAGACCTGTCTCTAATCTTCCCTTCATCTCTAAACTCCTGGAACGCCTGGTCCACTCCCGTCTTATCCGCTATCTCTCAGAAAACTCTGTTCTCGACCCTCTCCAATCCGGTTTCCGCTCTTTACACTCCACTGAAACTGCCCTCACTAAAGTCTCTAATGATCTGCTAACAGCTAAATCAAATGGTCATTACTCCATGCTAATTCTCTTGGATCTCTCTGCAGCATTCGACACTGTGGATCATCAGCTCCTCCTCACTATGCTCCGTTCCATTGGCCTCAAGGACACCGTTCTCTCCTGGTTCTCCTCCTATCTCTCCGACCGCTCCTTTACTGTTTCTTTTGCCGGTTCCTCCTCCTCTCACCTTCCCCTTACTGTTGGGGTCCCTCAAGGATCGGTTCTAGGCCCCCTCCTCTTCTCCTTGTACACTGCCCCTATTGGTCAAACAATCAGTAGATTTGGTTTCCAGTACCATCTCTATGCTGATGACACCCAATTATACGCTTCTTCTCCTGACATCACGCCAGCCTTTCTAGAAAACACTGGCGATTGTCTAAACGCTGTGTCTAATATCATGTCCTCACTATATCTGAAACTGAACCTATCAAAGACTGAACTCCTTGTGTTTCCTCCCGCTACTAATGTACCTACACCCGACATTGCCATTTCCGTCTGTGGTTCCACTATTACTCCCCAACAACATGCCCGCTGTCTTGGGGTCATACTTGATTCCGAGCTTTCCTTTGCCCCCCACATTCGATCACTGGCTCGCTCTTGTCATCTGCACCTCAAAAACATTTCTAGAATTCGACCTTTTCTTACTTTTGACTCTGCAAAAACTCTTACTGTTTCTCTTATTCATTCTCGTCTCGACTATTGTAACTCTCTTCTAATCGGTCTCCCTCTTACAAAACTCTCCCCTCTCCAATCTGTCTTGAATGCTGCAGCCAGGATCATATTCCTCACCAATCGTTACACCGATGCCTCTACCTTGTGCCAGTCATTACACTGGCTACCCATCCACTCCAGAATTCAGTATAAACTTATTACCCTCACCCACAAAGCCCTCCATGGCTCAGCACCACCCTACATCTCCTCCCTTGTTTCAGTATACCACCCTACCCACGCCCTCCGTTCTGCTGATGACCTGAGGTTAGTATCCTCAATAGTCAGAACCTCCCACTCCCGTCTCCAAGACTTTACACGTGCCGCGCCAATTCTTTGGAATGCACTTCCCAGGTCAATACGATTAGTCCCCAGTCCCCACAATTTTAAGCGTGTCCTGAAAACGCATTTATTCAGACTGGCCTATCGCCTCAACACATTAACCTAACCTATCCCTGTGTGGCAGAGCCAAAAAATTTTACCATAACCAGGTTCCCAGCATCATGTTCCCACATGCTTTATGCATCCATTAGCCCTCTGTGTCTGTACTGTTACACACTTAACATTATGGCTGGTCCATACAATCAGGGCAACTGTTACCACCCACCTTTCGTGTCTACCTCTTTCCTCATAGACTGTAAGCTTGCGAGCAGGGCCCTCACTCCTCTTGGTATTTGTTATAATCTACTGTATGTGATTATTGTTATGCTGTAATGTCTATTGTCTGTACAAATCCCCTCTGAAATGTAAAGTGCTGCGGAATATGTCGGCGCTATAAAAATAAAATTTATTATTATTATTATTATCAGGAGGCAGGCTCAGACGGTGTCAGGCCCAGTATGGATTACACGTGATTGCACAAAGGTGAGAAAGGGTACCGTATCCCCGGATAACATGTAGGATAGCATAGTGTACACATAAAAAATATATGTCTATAGATCAGGAGGCAGGCTCAAACGGTGTCAGGCCCAGTATGGATTACACGTGATTGCACAAAGGTGAGAAAGGGTACTGTATCCCCAGATAACATGTATGGATAGCATAGTGTACACATTCAAAATATATGTCTATAGATCAGGAGGCAGGCTCAGACGGTGTCAGGCCCAGTATGGATTACACTTGATTGCACAAAAGTGAGAAAGGGTACCGTATCCCCGGATAACATGTATGGAAAGCATAGTGTACACATTCAAAATATATGTCTATAGATCAGGAGGCAGGCTTAAACGGTGTCAGGCCCAGTATGGATTACACGTGATTGCACAAAGGTGAGAAAGGGTACCGTATCCCCGGATAACATGTATGGATAGCATAGTGTACACATTCAAAATATATGTCTATAGATCAGGAGGCAGGCTCAAACGGTGTCAGGCCCAGTATGGATTACACATGATTGCACAAAGGTGAGAAAGAGTACCGTATCCCCGGATAACATGTATGGATAGCATAGTGTACACATTCAAAATATATGTCTATAGATCATGAGGCAGGCTCAGACGGTGTCAGGCCCAGTATGGATTTGACGGCCCAGACTACACAGCGGAGGAGCAGGGAGAGGTAAAGATTGCAAATGCTGGGGCCTTGCCCAAGCAAGGGGGGCCCACTCGTGGGCGTCGGTACTGGCACTGGGCCCCTCATAGTACGGCGGTGTGTCTGACGGCGGGTGTGCACCACCACCGTCAGAGACACTTGATTGACCTATTACGGACCCTGTGTCAGTGCCCGCGCCCAAGAGTCGGCCTACCCACCTGTCCAGGGCAACGGCACTCGCATGGTTTCGTGCGCTAGGTGGTGACCCCGGCCATGGGGGGTGAGGCAGCACAGTTAGGGAGTTTTAGAAAGTGGCATATGTTGATGTTGGACATTCAGCTGATGCAAAAGGCGAAATTGTTCAAGTCCCAGGAAGAGGAGGACCAAAGCAAGCCTTTTTCTGTCACCCTATGTGTCATCAGGGGAAGGTGGGACAAAATCCTTGGAAACCCATGCATGGTTCATTTTAATGAAGGTTAGATCATCCACATTTTGGGTTGACAGACGGGTCCTTTTTTCTGTCAGGATTGATCCAGCTGCACTGAAGACTCTTTCCGATAGCACACTTGCAGCTGGGCAAGCGAGCTCCTGTAAGGCATATTGTGCCAATTCAGGCCAGGTGTCCAGTTTAGCGGCCCAATAGTCAAAGGGGAATGACCTGTGCGGGAGAACATCGATATGGG
This sequence comes from Dendrobates tinctorius, assembly GCF_039654945.1. NCBI lineage: Eukaryota > Metazoa > Chordata > Amphibia > Anura > Dendrobatidae > Dendrobates > Dendrobates tinctorius. The sequence continues at coordinate 80,304,280 of NW_027361690.1, forward strand.
AGGAAAAGTAGTTTGTAACCATAGTTGACAACTGCTGTCTCCTGTCACTTTCCATCGATGCAGTATTACCAGTTGTGTGAGCGGTACTTGAAAAATCAGTCCACAACATTGTCATGAAACCCCTGTCTCCAATGCCACTTCTGCTGTGTGCACCACGAACACCTCTGCCAAGCTGCCCCCGGCCCGTACGGCTCGTGTGAGAACCATCACCGCTGCTGTGTGCTGGGAATGCCTCAACCAACCGGTTTACCAGAGTTGCTTGTTTATTAGCCAATATTAGGTCAAGGTTCTCCTGTGGCATGATGTTTTGTAATTTGACTTTACAGCGTGGATCCAGGATGCTGGCCAACCAGTAGTCGTCATCGTTCATCATTTTGGCAATGCGGGGGTCCCTTTTTAGGATCTGCAAGGCATAATCTGACATGTGGGCCAATGTTCCCGGTGTCAATGATGCACTGCGAGTGCTGGTTGGAGGAGCACTTTCTGGCAAATCCACATCCCTCCAGTCACGCACAAACCCTGTACCAGACCTTGCCACGCCAACATTTTCACTTGCCCCACGAGATGCATCCTCCTCCCCTAAGTAATCATCCCCATCATCATCCTCCTCCTCTTCTTCCTCCACCTCGTCCAGGAGAGGTCGCTGAGCAGACAATGGCTGAATGTCATCAAGGATTCCCTCCTCCTCTTCCTCCTCGTCAACATTGGCTGCAGACGCCTACTCCTTAAGGTGCGTCAAAGTTTGCATGAGCAGACGCATAAGTGGGATGCTCATGCTTAGGATGGTGTCGTCTGCGCTTACCAGCCGTGTGCATTCCTCAAAACACTGAAGGACTTTACAGAGGTCTTTCAGCTTCGACCAATGCACACCTGTCAACTCCATGTCTGCTCTCAAAGTGCCTGGCCGTGTATCCTCCCACAAATGCATTATGGCCTGCCTCTGTTCGCACAGCCGCTCAACCATGTGCAGGGTGGAGTTCTACCTTGTTGCAATGTCGATAATGAGGCGGTGGTTGGGAAGGTGGAGCAATCGCTGCAGCTTCTGCATACGAATGGAGTGTACAGGCGACCGGCGGATGTGCACGCACAGTCTTCGCACCTTCTGGAGCAGGGCTGTTAACTCCGGATAATTGTTGAGGAAGCACTGCACCACCAGGTTCAAGGTGTGAGCCAAGCAAGGTATGTGGCTGAGTTTTGAAAGGGCTATGGCTGCCACAAAATTACGGCCGTTATCACTAACTACCTTGCCTGCCTCAAGATGTATACTGCCCAGCCATGACTCAGTTTGTCGCTGAAAGTACTCGGCCAGCACCTCCGCGGTGTGTCTGTTGCCCAAACACATCATCTGCAACACAGCCTGCTGACGCTTTCCACTAGCTGCTCGATAGGGGGACACCTCGTGTGCAACAGTGGCAGCTGCATATGGAGTGCTCGTACGACTGCGCTCTGTGGACGAGCTTTCACTTCTGGAGGAGGAGGGTTGAACGCCTACAGCCAACTGTTTCCTATACCGTGGGCTAGGCAGCACTGTCCCACCACCGCTGTCCCCTGTGGACCCTGCATCCACCACATTAACCCAGTGCGCAGTGATGGACACGTAACGGCCCTGGCCATGCCGACTGGACCATGCATCTGTTGTGAGGTGCACCTTTCCACTCACTGACTGCTTGAGTGCATGGACAATGCGGTCTTTCACATGATGGTGGAGGGCTGGGATGGCTTTGCGAGAGAAGTGGCGACTGGGTAGGTCATAGCATGGTACTGCATAGGCCATGAGTTCGCGGAAAGCTGCGCTTTCCACCAACCGATAGGACATCATCTCTAACGAGATTAGTTTGGCAATGTGGGCGTTCAAACCCAGTGTACGCGGATGAGAGACTGAGTACTTTCTTGACCTACTCATAGTCTCTGGGAGGGTGAGCTGGACTTGAGAGCTGCATATGGTGGAACTAGCGGTGAACAGGGCGGACTGAGAGAGGGTTGATGATGGTGATGGAGTTGGTGTTCTTTCTGATGGCCTAGATTCAGTCTTTCGTTGATATAGCAGTGGGATTCCCTGACTGCTTTGGCCTTGCAACAACACCTCAACATTTGCTGCTGTGCTAACCGGTGGGCTTACAGTGGGGGAAACAATGTAGCGTTGCTGACTACCTTCTTTGTGATCAGTTGCACATGTGGTACTTGAGGTTTGGTGTTGTGTCCACGCTTGCAAGTGCATGCTGGTTAAATGTCTAAGCATGCAACTGGTATTCAAATTTTTCAGATTTTTCCCTCGGCTAAAGGTCTTTGCGCACTTCTTACAGATAACCTTGGCCTGATCATGAGGATTTTGTTCAAAAAAGGGCCACACTGCACTCTTCCTACTTTGGAAGACATTTTGCGGCCTAGCATGCTGTGCTATTTTGACCATCTGGACAAGCTGTCCAGCAACTCTTTTGATTTTTGGAACCTGTCTTTGGAGTGCTCTGTGGCCGTGATAACAGCCGTTACACGGTACTGAGAGAGGAGCGTGCACGTACACCGCTGTCCGATGTCCGTAAAATTGTCAAGCTCCGTGTTTCTTAAGTATACGGACTGACACACGCTGTCTCTATAGTTTTGAATGTGATCAAACAGCAAATATACTTAACTGTTTGAAAAGCAGACAAAACTAGAAGGTGGAGGTCTGTAAGAACGGAACATGTCCTCGACTTATTCTTACAGAGTCACACACAGATAGCTTCACTGTGGCCGTGATAACGGCCGTTACACGGTACTGTGTGAGGAGCGTACACCGCTGTATGGTGTGAAAAAATGCACGCTCAGTACCTCACCAGGACAAAAAAAAAATTTGGATTGCTTTTAAAAAAGCAGTTTGCAGAGCAGTGGGAAAACAGCAATGCAGCTATCAGGAAGCCTTATAAGGCAGCCTAACAACCAACACAGCTGATCCAGCAAAATATAGCCTCCACTTGCACTGCACACACAGTGGCTGGTGTGTTGTACAGGCAAAATCGCTAGCAGCAGAAGCAGTTTTTGGTGTCTTCTTCCCTGCCTAACGCTCTCCCTACAGAATCAGCAGCAGCAGCAGCTCTCCCTATTCTGAGATCAGCATGAGTAACATGGCGGTCGGCGTGCACGCCCTTTTATACCCCCTGTGACGCCCCCCAAAGCAAGCCAATCACTTGCATGCCCTTCTCAAAGATGGTGGTGACCCCTGCCTATGTCATCGCGTTGCCCACAGTATCCGTGGATCATGATTGGCTGAAAAAGGGCGGAAAAAAAACTTTTGAAACGCGACTTTGGCGCTAAAGTCGCTGAGCTCGTGGCCGACCTCACCCTAGGGTCGGGTTTCGTTTCATGAAACCCGACTTTACCAAAGGTCTGCGACTTTTGAAATTTTTCGACCTGTTTCGCTCAACTCTAGTCATCACATATGGAGTTCTCACACTGCATACAGGATTTCACAGCTGAGACAGGAGATTTTGTACAGTAAGTACAGAAGATCCTGGTATCCTCTGTTGTGAGTTCATTTTCCCCTTCACCATTGAGGTCTGATGAACTCCCTCTTCTGGTGAAGGAAGGTAGTGAGGCTGATTACAAAGCACCTGAGCAGAATGATGATGACTGGGTGACTGGGATTGCTGACTGGATATAAGGCAGCCGACGCCCTTCTGCCTTGCGGGTGATTACTCTGAGGGATTCTTGGAGACCAGTCTGATTCCTGCTCCTCAAAAGGAAACCCCCACGGCTACTGCTAGTTGTTGTTGCTAGGTTCAGGGGTCTGCAATCCGATAGCTGCCAACTTCTCTGGTTTTCTGGACTTAGCTAGTATATCTGTTTTTGCCTCCTACGGTGACTCATTCATAACAGAATCACCCGCCATACCGCAGATCCTAGGGTACTCAATAGCAGGAAAGAATTGTAAAAAAAAAGAAAAAAAAAAGTGTGTATATTTTTTCCTCTATATCTCTGAGGCCGTAGGGGGAATTTTTTTTCTCTCAATGGAGATAAAGCAATTGTCTGATCGTGTGGAGCAGCTCACTGAGGAAGTGCGGGGAATTTGCGCCTACCTTGCTCATTCACATGCTGCTGAACCAAAGATCCCTACTCCTGATGTGTTTTTTGGGTATCGGTCTAAATTTTTGAATTTCAAAAATAATTGTAAATTATTTTTTGCCTTGAAGCCTAACTCGTCAGGGAGCTCCGCGCAGCAGGTTAAAATTGTCATCTCTTTGCTGAGTGGCGATCCCCAGGATTGGGCGTTTTCTTTGAAACCAGATGATCCTATTCTGACTAATGTGAACACATTTTTTCAAGCCTTGGGGTTGTTGTATGACGAACCTAATGCTATTGATCAGGCTGAAAAGACCCTGTTGGCATTGAGCCAGGGTCGAGATTCTGCAGAAATGTACTGTCAAAAATTCCAAAAGTGGGCGGTCCTTATTACCTGGAATGATAATGCCTTGGCAGCTCTCTTTCGGAAGGGTTTGTCAGAAGCCGTAAAAGATACTATGGTGGGATTTCCTGTTCCCTCTGGTCTTGACGATTCTATGTCATTAGTAGAGTTGAGCGATACCATCCGATACTTCAAAGTATCGTATCGGATGGTATCGGCCGATCTTTAAAAAAAGTATCGGTATCGCCGATTCCGATACCGGAAGTCCCATTCAAGTCTATGGGACTTCCGGTATCGGAATAAGAAAAACCCTTTCCTGCCCTTGTACAGCCTCTCTGGGGTCTGTACGGGCCTTTCGGGGGGCTGTGCCGGCCTGCCAGGGGGTCTGTGCAGGCTCCGGTGGTCTGTGCCGGCCTGCCGGTGGTCTGTGCAGGCTCCGGGGGGCTGTGCCGGCCTGCCGGGGGGCTGTGCCGGCCTGCCGGGGGGCTGTGCCGGCCTGCCAGGGGGTCTGTGCAGGCTCCGGGGGGCTGTGCCGGCCTGCCGGGGGGCTGTGCCGGCCTGCCGGTGGTCTGTGCAGGCTCCGGGGGTCTGTGCAGGCATCGTCCGATGGGACTACAAGTCCCATCTGGCGATGCCTGCTACCATGACAGTGATTGACACATTAGCCAATGATGGGACAGTAGTAGTCCCATCATCCGGCTAATGTGTTAAATGTAAAAAAAAAAATAAAAAAAAAAATTACATGCTACATTCATACTACATACTACATACATGCTACATTCATACTACATACTACATACATGCTACATTCATACTACATGCAACATACATACTACATATATACTACATGCATGCTACATATATACTACATGCATGCTACATACATACTACATGATACATACTACATATATACTACATGCATGCTACATACATACTACATATATACTACATGCATGCTACATACATACTACATGCTACATGCATGCTACATACATACTACATGCTACATGCATGCTACATACATACTACATACATGCTACATATATACTACATACATACTACATATATACTACATGCATGCTACATATATACTACATATATACTACATGCATGCTACATACATACTACATATATACTACATGCATGCTACATACATACTACATGCTACATGCATGCTACATACATACTACATACATGCTACATATATACTACATACATACTACATATATACTACATACATACTACATGCATGCTACATATATACTACATGCATGCTACATACATACTACATATATACTACATGCATGCTACATACATACTACATGCTACATGCATGCTACATACATACTACATGCTACATACATACCACATATATACTACATACATACAATACATTCATACAATACATACATAGACATACAGTACATATAACATAGAGTAACATACTTACCAATACTTGTCACATTGTTCCCCGAAGCCATTGTCGTCTACGGAATAAATATTAACATAACAAACCACAAAAATACTCACCCACGATCCGAAGCAGTCCACGAGTGTGTCCCACGACGATCTTGGGTAGAGAACTGCAGCATCAGCTGATGCTGCCGTTCTCTACGGGCTGCAGGAATCCAATGACGGAAGGTAGGTATCCTTCCGCACTGTATTCCTCCGCCACTTAAAAAAAAAAAAAGTCCCTAGTCTCACTTTATGCCATTGCTGCGTGGGAATTTCCCACACAGCAATGGCATAAAGTGAGACTAGGGACTTTTTTTTTTTTAAGTGGCGGAGGAATACAGTGCGGAAGGATACCTACCTTCCGTCATTGGATTCCTGCAGCCCGTAGAGAACGGCAGCATCATCTGATGCTGCCGTTCTCTACCCAAGATCGTCGTGGGACACACTCGTGGACTGCTTCGGATCGTGGGTGAGTATTTTTGTGGTTTGTTATGTTAATATTTATTCCGGAAAGACAATGGCTTCGGGGAACAATGTGACAAGTATTGGTAAGTATGTTACTCTATGTTATATGTACTGTATGTCTATGTATGTATTGTATGAATGTATTGTATGTATGTAGTATATATGTGGTATGTATGTAGCATGTAGTATGTATGTAGTATGTATGTAGCATGCATGTAGCATGTAGTATGTATGTAGCATGCATGTAGTATATATGTAGTATGTATGTAGCATGCATGTAGTATATATGTAGCATGTATGTAGTATGTATGTGGTATGTATGTAGCATGTAGTATATATGTAGCATGCATGTAGTATATATGTAGTATGTATGTAGTATGTATGTAGCATGTATGTAGTATATATGTAGTATGTATGTAGTATATATGTAGCATGTATGTAGTATATATGTAGTATGTATGTAGTATATATGTAGCATGCATGTAGTATATATGTAGTATGTATGTAGTATATATGTAGCATGCATGTAGTATATATGTAGTATGTATGTAGTATATATGTAGCATGTATGTAGTATGTATGTAGCATGCATGTAGCATGTAGTATGTATGTAGCATGCATGTAGTATATATGTAGTATGTATGTAGCATGCATGTAGTATATATGTAGCATGCATGTAGTATGTATGTGGTATGTATGTAGCATGTAGTATATATGTAGTATGTATGTAGTATGTATGTAGTATGTATGTAGCATGCAGTATGTATGTAGTATGTATGTAGTATATATGTAGTATGTATGTAGCATGCATGTAGTATGTATGTAGTATGTATGTAGTATGTATGTAGTATATATGTAGTATGTATGTAGCATGTAGTATGTATGTAGTGTTTTTTTTTTTTTTTTTTTTTTTTTTTAACATTTAACACATTAGCCGGATGATGGGACTACTACTGTCCCATCATTGGCTAATGTGTCAATCACTGTCATGGTAGCAGGCATCGCCCGATGGGACTTGTAGTCCCATCGGACGATGCTTGCACAGACCCCCGGACATCAGCACAGCCCCCCGGCAGGCCGGCACAGCCCCCCGGCAGGCCGGTACAGACCCCCACAGGGTGCACAGCCCCCCGGCAGGCCGGCACAGCCCCCCGGCAGGCCGGCAGAGACCCCGGGCAGTCCACACAGCCCCCCGGCAGGCCGGCACAGCCCCCCGGCAGGCCGGCAGAGACCCCCGGAAGGCCCGAAATGACGGCGCATCATGATGCGCACACACCGCGCATCATGATGACGTCAGGCCGTCAATCAACTGAACTTCCGATTCCGATGCCGAATTCCGATATTGAAAAAATATCGGAAGTCGGTATCGGAATTCCGATACAGCAAGTATCGGCCGATACCCGATACTTGCGGTATCGGAATGCTCAACACTAGTCATTAGCCATTCAGGTTGATCGGCGTTTACGTGAACGCAGGACTGCACGAGAGGTGTTGCCACCTGTTGAACAAGTGTCTGAACCTATGCAATGTGATAGAGTTTTGTCCAGGGAGCAACGTCAGGAGTTCAGAAGGCGTAATAAGCTGTATTTTTTTTGTGGAGATGCCTCACATATTATTTCTGTCTGTCCTAAACGAGAGAAACGTTTTGCACACACGTTTTCTGTGGGTGGTGTTCAACCTAAGTTTCTTCTGGCAATTACTCTGATCTGCTCCCTGTCCACATTTTCCGCCAAGGCTTTTGTGGATTCGGGAGCAGCCCTGAATCTAATGGACTTGGATTTTGCTAAACGTTGTGGATTTCCGATGACACCTCTGCGGACGCCTATCCCTTTGAGGGGGATTGATGCTACTCCTTTGGCGAAAAATAAACCTCAGTTTTGGACCCAGGTGGTAATGCGGGTCGCCCCAGACCATCAAGAAAATTGCAGATTTTTGGTGTTGCGTAATTTGCATGATACCATTGTTCTGGGGTTTCCCTGGTTGCAAATTCATAATCTAGTTTTGGATTGGAAATCTGTGTCTGTGGTGAGTTGGGGTTGTCGGTGTGCCCTTAGTGAGGCTCCGATTTTTTCCACCTCTCCTCAGTCGCATGATGTTCCTGACTATTTGGCGGACTTTTATGATGTATTTAGTGAGAATGAGTCTGCGTCTTTGCCTACTCATAGGAGTTATGACTGTGCAATTGAACTGAGCCCGGGGTGTAAATTTCCTAAGGGTCGACTCTTCAATTTATCTGTACCCGAGCACGAGGCTATGCGATCCTATATTAAGGAGGCGTTGGAGAAGGGTCATATTAGACCATCCTCTTCACCCTTAGGTGCCGGTTTTTTTTTTCGTGGCCAAAAAGGATGGTTCATTAAGGCCTTGTATTGATTATCGTGCCCTCAACAAAATTACTATTAAATATCAGTATCCATTACCCCTGATTTCGGATCTATTCTCCAGAGTTAAAGGTGTTTGCTGGTTTACCAAGCTTGACCTCAGGGGTGCGTAAAATCTTATCTGCATTAAGCATGGGGATGAATGGAAGACGGCGTTTAATACTCCGGAGGGACATATTGAGTACCTGGTGATGCCTTTTGGGCTCACTAATGCCCCTTCTGTCTTCCAGTGCTTCTTGAACGACATTTTCCGAGACTTTGTGGATAAATTTTTGATTATCTATCTGGATGATATTTTGATCTTCTCCAAGGATTGGGATTCTCATGTGGAACATGTTCGGACTGTGTTCCGGATCTTGAGGGAGAATTCCCTGTATGTCAAAGGATCGAAATGCCTTTTTGGGGTACAGAGAATTTCATTTTTGGGATTTATTTTGTCTCCGTCAACTACTGAAATGGACCAGGCCAAGGTACAGGCCATTTATGATTGGGTTCAGCCCACTTTTTTGATGGCCCTCCTGAAGTTTTTGGGTTTTGCTAATTTTTATCGGAAATTTATAGCAAAATTTTCTAGTATTGCCAAGCCATTGACTGATCTGACTAAAAAGGGTGCTGATGTGTTGAATTGGTCTCCGGAGGCTGTTTCTTCCTTTCAGGAGCTGAAGCGAAGATTCACTTCTGCCCCGGTTTTGCGGCAACCTGATGTCTCACTCCCGTTCCAGGTAGAGGTGGACGCTTCTGAGATTGGTGCAGGAGCTGTTTTGTCCCAAAAGGATCCTGTAACATCTAAAATGAATCCCTGTGCTTTCTTTTCCCGAAAGATCTCTCCATCTGAACGTAACTATGATGTGGGGAATCGGGAACTGTTAGCCATGAAATGGGCATTTGAGGAGTGGAGACATTGGTTGGAGGGAGCTAGACACCAAGTCGTGGTCCTCACTGACCACAAGAATTTGATTTACCTGGAGTCAGCCAAACGTTTGAACCCTAGACAGTCTAGGTGGGCCTTGTTTTTTACACGTTTTGATTTTGTGGTCTCTTTTCTTCCTGGCACTAAGGATGTCAAGGCAGACACCCTCTCTAGGAGCTTCTTTGCTGATTCTCCTGTGGTGACCAAGCCTGCTACCATCTTAGGCGAAGGGGTAGTTCTTTCTGCCATCTCGCCCGATTTGAGACATGCTCTGGAAGAGTTCCAGGAGGACAAACCTGAACGTTGTCCCAGTGGAAAGTTGTATGTTCCTGACCAGTGGAAGAAGATAGTGATGTCTGAAGTTCATTGCTCTGCATTAGCTGGTCATCCAGGTATTTTTGGTACTAGAGATCTGGTGAGTCGGTGTTTTTGGTGGCCCGCCTTGTCTCGTGATGTCAGGAATTTTGTGCAGTCCTGTGGGACATGCTCCCGGTCAAAACCTTGTTCTCGCTCTAGTGGGTTGTTGATGCCTTTGCCGGTCCCCAGGCGGCCATGGACCCATATTTCAATGTATTTCATCTCTGATATGCCTGTCTCTCAGAGAATGACTGTTATTTGGGTGATTTGTGATAGATTCTCTAAGATGGTTCATCTTGTACCACACCCTAAGTTGCCATCTTCCTCTGAGTTGGTGCGCCTGTTTTTGCAACAGGTGGTTCGCTTGCACGGGATTCCTGAGAACATTGTATCTGACAGAGGAGTTCAATTTGTGTCTAGATTTTGGAGGACTTTCTGTTCCAAGCTGGGAATTCAGTTGTCCTTCTCCTCTGCTTTTCACCCTCAGACCAATGGGCAGACGGAGAGAACAAAGCAGACCTTGGAGTCGTATTTGAGATGTTTTATTTCCGCCGATCAGGATGATTGGGTTTCATTTTTTCCCTTGGCCGAATTTGCTTTAAATAATAGAGCTTGTTCTGCCACTTTGATGTCACCTTTTTTTTGTAACTTTGGGTTTCATCCTCGATTTTCTTCAGAGCAGGTGGAGCCTTCTGCCTGCCCAGGTGTTGACACTGTGGTGGAGAGAATGCACCAGATCTGGGACCAAGTGGTGGATAAGTTATCTCTCTCCCAGGAAAAGGCCCAGCGGTTTTCCAACCGACATAGGACCATTGGTCCCCAGTTTAAGGTTGGTGATATGGTTTGTTTATCATCAAAATATATCGCTATGAAGGTGGCTTCTCCTAAGTTTAAGCCTAGATTTATTGGACCTTACAAGATTTTGGAGATTATTAATCCGGTCTCTTTTCGTTTGGCTCTTCCTGTCACATTTAAAATTCATAATGTGTTTCATAAGTCCTTGCTGAAGACGTTTGTTGAACCAGTTGTTCCTGGGGTGGCACCTCCGGACCCTGTATTAGTTTAATGTAACATGGAATATGAGGTAGAGAAGATACTGGATTCCCGTCTGGCTAGACGGAGACTCAAAGTATTTGGTTAAGTGGAAGGGTTATGGTCAGGAGGATAATTCCTGGGTCTCTGCCTCTGATATTCATGCCAAAAGATTGGTGCGTGCCTTTCATCGGGCTCACCCTGATCGCCCTGGTGGCATGGATGAGGGTTCGGTGACCCCTCCTCAGGGGGGAGGTACTGTTGTGAGTTCATTTTCCCCTTCACCATTGAGGTCTGATGAACTCCCTCTTCTTGTGAAGGAAGGTAGTGAGGCTGATTACAAAGCACCTGAGCAGAATGATGATGACTGGGTGACTGGGATTGCTGACTGGATATAAGGCAGCCGACGCCCTTCTGCCTTGCGGGTGATTACTCTGAGGGATTCTTGGAGACCAGTCTGATTCCTGCTCCTCAAAAGCTAAGTGTCGTGCTCTACTTTTTGCATTTGTGTTTTGGTTTTGTTTTGCCTTGTTTTTCTGGATTTCTGTCTTTCCCTGCTGGGTGAGCTGAATTCCTTTTTGCTCTGTCTTCAGATAATACCTGAGTACTGATATAGTCTTTTTGAAGCCTAGCGTCTTCAGGGCTTTTTTCCCTATCAGTCTGTTGGCTCTTGTTTTTGAGAGGGTTTTGGCGGATTGCAGACAGCAGCTTTTCTATTCTGTCCTATTTAGTTAGCTTGGGCCCCATCATTTGCTCAGCCTATCTTTCTATCTGTGTGAGTGTTTTTTCATCTTGCTTCACCGTCATTATATGTTGGGGGCTGCCTATTGCTTTGGGGTCTGCTCTGGGGCAGTTTAGATTTCCCTTTCTGTCTTTAGGCTATGTAGTTCTCCGGCTGTGATCGAGGGGTCTAAGGCACCGTAGGAATCCCCCACGGCTACTGCTAGTTGTTGTTGTTAGGTTCAGGGGTCTGCAATCCGATAGCTGCCAACTTCTCTGGTTTTCTGGACTTAGCTAGTATTTCTGTTTTTGCCTCCTACGGTGACTCATTCATAACAATCCTCCATATCAAGCTGAGTAGATATGAAATGCTCCACTATATTCCCTTGCAGGGTTGATGAAATAGCAGTCTTTAATGCTGCTACATTAAACTAATCACTTTTTTCAGGGCTAGTTCAAATAGATTATATTCTGTCATAATAATCACGCTCTTATCTGCAATTCGTGTAGGGTGAGATGTTGCGGTTGGTAGAGCGTATAACCGATTCATGTTTTTTACCCGGAGGCAGTGTATGCGCAGTTTGAGCTCTCAGCTGTCATTTTTTGACAGCACAGGGCCCGCAGCCTCGCAGTGTATCGACACCCCCTCTTCTCAGCCCAGGACCCGCAGCATTGCCCCATTCCTGCCACTGTCGCCAGCTTCCTGAAGCAGCGACCCTGCCTTGTGTCATCTCGCTCTACCGCAGCCGCTCCCCACCTCCCCTCCGGTAAGCTACTGTAACTAGGACTATAAGACACACCACAATTTTATAACATTTTCTTATTTTCAGCACAGTATAAAGAAGGACGGGAAAGTTAAATCCAGCTTCTTAAAATGCAAAACTTTTATTGAAAAATTTTAAAAAAGGATTCCATATCACAGACTAGATTGGCAACACGTTTCAAACCCATACTAGCATTCTTTATCCTCACACTGTGCAACTGCAGACTTTTTAATCACCCCAGCACACTCACTGTGCGCTTGGAGGCAGAGCCAGGAACAGCGGTGATGTATGCGATATGCATTCTCCAGGCCAGAAGCCGTCTAGTGGGCACAGCCTCGCTCCATACATCATCCTATAGTCCTTGGGCTCTCTTCATCTACCCACTGTTGACAACACATTATTACTCCTTTATTTGTTCCCTTTCTGTTGCCAGATATGTTAATATTGAAGATTTCAGGCCATTTCTTCAGAAGAACATGGCCTAAAATTCTCATGCTTGGAAATACCAAATATAGTATGCATGATTAACAGAGAACCAAGGCTCCCATTTTTTCACCCTATTTACTCCTCCACACTGCACCACCACAATGGAGCAGTGGTTGAGCATGTATTTGATTTGAATTCATATGAAATGTTGCACTGCTGATTAAAGAGGGGTTTCTAGAGTTAATCTGTTAAGTTGGTGCTCGTGGAGCTTTCCTAGGATTGTCTCAGCTGTTCAGTTTTGGCCACTTCCCTCTGCTATTTATGCTCACCTCTGGCACTTAAGAATTTCCAGTGTTAGTTCTTACTGCATGGTTAGGAGTTGGAGCTGTGGTTCGTGGTTGTAGTTGGCATTTGGAGATTTATTCAGGAGATTGTTGCTTGGAGTTTTGTTGGTGTACACATCATCCTCTTCTCCTATTTGGTTTCTCCTTCCTTAAACTCGCCTGAGCTCCACTCTGCTGTTTGGTGAGTGTATTTTGTATGATTGTTATTTTCATTTATCCCTATCCGTGTTCCCTTGTTTGTCAGGTTAGTGCTATCCTATACACTTCGGCTTCCCATCTTCCTGGGTGGGGGAGGGGAGACATAAGGGTTGATACTGGAGCACAGAAAGGCATGAGTACCCGGCATCTCCACCTTTAGGAGTAATCCGAGCACAAGGATAGACTAGGGTGGCCATAGTTCTAGAAACATGGTAAGCGTCCACAGTCCCAAGTCACTGCATGACACCTGCCCTCTGTTCTTCACTCTGCAGAATTTTCTAAATGATCTTGAAACAAACAACCTTAAAAAATAATGCAAACTCATTAATAGATCCCCTAATGATCTTATCTGTTTTTGACTGAGGAATGGCAGAATTTTGGGACAGCCAAAGAGCAGAGCTTAGAAATATTTTTGTCCTACTGCAGAAAAATCTGGGGAGAGGCTCCTGCTGCAGCTTGTTGTCATACTGACATACGCAGTATACAGGGGAGGAAGGGGCATATGACTTGTTAGTTTTAATTGTAATATGAAGCAAAATAGGATCAAATGAATAAAAAAAAACGAAGGAAGAAATTGCTGAGATACTTTCTGGTGCAATGGTTACCTGTTTGGATGGAATATGAAGGGAGAAGTGGATCATGGTCTCTGATTGCCTGCAACCATCATGCACCATTATTTATACCAGCAGACCGACAATGGACACTGTGGCCAGTGAGAAAGAGAGGAGGAAGTCTGGGATGTGAGAACATATTTTTTTTTATTCCCCATCAAAGGTCCATACACAGTAAGTTTTAAAGTAGGGTAGTTTTAAGATAAAACAATGCATTTGCAGTGTCATAACAAAATGTTGAAGTGTTTCCCTCTAAGGAACCATATTCCTCCCTAGAAACAGTTCCCTAGATACCAAGAGAATACCTCTATAATAAAACATGTGATCGAGCATTTCAGATTTTTTATGAAAATCTTGAAGGCAGACAGGGAAACAGTAGGATCCTGTTTCAGGCTATGACAATTGTATTTTAGAGGTTGTCCACTACGTTTTCTTAGATGGCCTATCCCTAGGTTACGTCATCAATATCAGTTGTGTTGAGGTCCGACACCCAGCACCCCTGCCAATCAGCTGTTCTCGGTGTCGGGAACGGTGGCCGCCTGCCTAAACTGCTCGATTGCAGAGTTGCGCCGTTCTCTGATAGTGGCAGCGGTAGGGTATTACACATCCGCCTCCTATTGATTAGATTAGGGAGCAAATGTTTAATGCCCTGCCATGGCTACTATCAGAAAACAGAGCAGTTCCGCAATTGTGCAGTTCCGTCAGGCGGCCGCTGACACCGAGAACAGCTGATTGGTGAGTGTGTCAGGTGTCACACCCCAACCGATCAGACATACCCCAACCGATTAGACAAAAAGTAGTGAACAACCTCTTTAAAGATCCCTGCAATTGCTGGTAGAGCATCAATGCCGGTAACATAAAAGCACAGACTTCTGCACCGTGCTGTGCATTTCGACTGGTAACAACCCTATTGTCTTTAAACACAGCCTGATAAATAACAAGAAAAAATATTCATTATACAAACGACTAACTAAGGAATAAATGTAGTTCAAAAGTTGGATTTTAACAGCTTTCCTTTAATTAGCAAGGTAAGGCTACTTTCACACTTGCGTTAGGAGGCGCAGCGTATGCTTGGCGTGAAGCTCCGCCCCTGCCACGCCTCCTCCGGTCAGCTCCGCCTATGGGCGTATGACGCTGCATGCGACCTGCGTACCCTATCCTGCACACCCTATCTTTAGCATTGGGTACAAAGTCCATGTGCAGGTGTGTTTTTGCCGGCACATGCGTCCTTTTTTCACGGTGCGCCGACCTGCGCCATGCGCAGCGTGTTGCATTTTGGTGCGGCCGGCGCATCGTCAAATGGACGCATACACCGGCAAAAGCATGCCTGCGCACGGCCTGCATACCCAATGCTAAAGATAGGGTACGCAGGTCGCATGCAGCATCATGCGCCCATAGGCGGAGCTGACCGGAGGAGGCGCGGCAGGGGACAGAGTTTCACGCTGAGCATACGCTGCGCCTCCTAACGCAAGTGTGAAAGTAACCTTACAATGATATGCATTCACAATATATAGCAAAGCTTAGATCCAAATATTAGGGGTTATTAATTTATTAAGTTTATAGTAAAGATATAATAATCACCTGTAGAGATACTATTTATCATAATAAAGACATTATATACACCTAAACAACAGTATGAAACATTAAAATGAAAATAATGTGATGTACAATCACAAATAAACTAAGACAATCTGTATTCACACTCTTCCTTACTAGCTCCAGAGACATTTTCCTACACGTACAATATTTGTATAGATTTCACGCTGATTGTCTAGACTCAGGAGTAGCAATACTAGGCATGTCATTTTCATGTCATTAAGTTAATGATACACGCCAATGTTTTAATTCTTCACTCAACAATACTAAACTTAATATGTTGTAGAACACAGTTGCCCGAGAACATCACTCCCTAAACAACTGAGCAAAAACCCCTTGCTATACGACACGTTCAGTTCTATTAATACTTGTTCTCATTAGAGGAACCAAGGTGTGGAAAAACAACTCTTCCTGGTAAAATGCTATGGGCAACGGCGTGCAGATGTAGGGTTTGTATTCCCGGGAGCAAAAGACCCATGTGATGCAGCTCTCAATGAGATACGGCAGTTATAATGTTTATACAGGCATATATCTAAGTAATTCTTTGTTGACTTTATATTAGGAAGTCTGTTCAAGCATCAGCATAAAATCTTTCATAACAAAAAAAATCAACACCTTGTAGGGAACTGGTAAGAGATATGAGTGTGTTTTCTCACCTCCTGATCTCTGCTGTTCCCCGGGAATCACACATTTCTACCTATCATCTAGGAGGCCTGCAAAGAAGAGGAGGGAACAATAAAATGATTTTCACAGGAACATCACATTGCAGCAAGGATGGTGACAAGCATGACACATATATATGACCTCTCAGGAACTGTCACCACAGACCTCACAAACACAAATCTCTCATTGCTAAAGGGGAGTAAAAAAAATAACTGTATTTTACTGTATACGTCAGAGTAAATTATGCTATCCTGTGCTGGAGAAGAACTGCAACTGAAAGTCTGCATCGTCATGAGATAATGGCTGATCGAAAACAAATTCACCATAGATTATGAAAAATTCATGACAAATGTATGGCAAAATCTATGCAATTTGCATTCAGATTTGTGCTGGATTGCGCTGTGAATTTGCTATCAATTCCCTACTGAATGTGAGAACAGATGTGGGAGTAACACTTAAAAAACACAATGTAACTCCAAGTCATTCACACTTCTATGAAATTATATTCCGTCCAGATATGAAGCAACACGGATTGTGAATCAATTTCTCCTGCTGTTGTGCAAATGGAGCAGACAACAGGTAGAAATTTTAAGCAATTAGCAAGATAACCACTATACAAAAGTGGTTCTGCAGGTGGTGACCACAGACCATTTCTCTGTTCTGATCCTTTTTGGCTGCTCTTTTGGTCACTTTTGCGTTTTGAGGCAGAAGTTACTCAGGTAGTGCAGCTCATCCAGGATGACACATCAATGTGAGCTGTGGCAAGAAAGGTAGCTGTGTCTGTCGGCACAGTGACCTGAGCATGGAGCACATACCAGGAGACATTGAGTGGGTTGTAGGAGGGCAACGACCCACAGCAGGACTGCTACCTCCTCCTTTGTGCAAGGAGGAATAATGCCAGAGCCCTGTAAAATGACCTCCAGCAGGCCACTAACATTCATGTGTCTACTCTGTCAGACACAGACCCTATGAGGGTAGTATGAAGGCCTGACATCCATAAGTGGGTGTTGTGCAGGGTGATTGGCATTTGCCAGAGAACGCCAACAATGCCAGATTCAACATTGGCGTCATGTGCTATTCACGGACGACAGCAGGTTCACACTGAGCACATGTGACTGATGTGACAGTCTGGAGATGCCGATAAGGTTCTGTTGCCTACAACATCCTCCAGCATGACCAGTTTTCCAGTGAGTCAGTATTGGTGCCCTCCATGTGTTAGTCAGAGGTACCCTGACTGCCATTATGTACCAGGATGAGATTCTCAGACCCATTGTGAGACCATATGAAGGTGAGCTGGGCCCTGGGTTCCTTCTGATGCATCACAATGCTAAGCCCCATGTGGCTGAAGTGTGTCAGCAGTTCCTGCCTGATGAAGGCCTTGATGCTATGGTCTGGCCCGCCCGCTCCCCAGACCTGAATCCAGTCAAGCACATCTGGAACATCATGTCTTGTTCCATCCACAAACGCCAGGTTGCACCACAACTGTCCAGGAGTTGACTGATGCTTTAATCCAGGTCTGGGAGGAGATCCCCCAGGAAAGCATCCGCCTCCTCATCAGGACCATGTCCAGGCATTGTAGGGAGCTCTAACAGGCACATGGAGGCTACACACACTACTGTGAGCATCATTTCCTTGTTTTGAGGCATTTCCAATGAAGTTGAATCAGCATGTAATTTGATTTTCCACTTTTTTTTGAGCATCATTCCAAATCCAGACTATGGGATATTAATTATGATTTACATTGATCGTTTTTGTTTTACTGTTCTCAACGCATTCCACTATGTAATGAATAAAGATCTGCAACATGAATATTTGATTCAGTTATATATAGGATGTGGTATTTTAGTGTTCCCAAAATATTTTTAGCAGTGTATATTACAGTCATCATATTATATGGCACTGTGTACTTACAATTGCTCATTTGCCAGGTCTACTCAGTCTATTCTTCTCTTTTACATTAGATCTATGACATCACGTGATTAAAAACAACCTGCCTGAACCCTTTTAAGCTCTATGCAGAAACAAGTCTCTTTTCGCTGCATGAATCATCATTATAACCACAATTTTACATCCCTGCTTGTCCCTCACAAGGGAAGAAGTGGAGTAGCTGAATCAGGAGTTAAAGACAAGGTGGACGGGGTCTGCCAAGGATTGTGCAGTGATGTAATATTGTAGGTCTAATAATGACTCATGCAGGGAAAAGAGACCTCCTGTTCCTACACAGAGTTTAAAAGGATTCAGCTGGTCAGTTTGCAATGATGTGATACCATAGACCTAATAGAAATGAGAAGAATTAACTGGATAAAAAGGTGAAAAGAGCAATTATATGTACACAGTGCCATGTAATATGATTTCAATATACTATGAGAATAAAAACTTTTATGGAAGTGTTTCTTTAAATGATAGGAAAACAGTGCAACATGCAATCCTATTTTTGCAGTAAATTAAGAAACACCATGATGGTGACCCGATTGGTCCCATTAGAGTCAATAAGCCCTGTGCTCTATGCTTGACTTTCTCCAGCAGTTCCATAAGCAATAAATGGAGCAGGGATTGAGCATCTGCACCTCCCTCCATTCAAGACTCAGTTGCAGAGAACAGTTTTCAGTTTCCGGAGCCCCAATCTCAGGATTTTGAAGTGTCTTAGTGGTGGGGCTCTAGCCACAATCCAGTTAGCCCCTATTTTATAGGTAGGTTAAACCTTAATATTTTGGGATTAGATTTAGAATACTTGAATAATACAAAATATTCAAAGCACTAATTAATGTTCAGTTGTATAGGTATGTCACAGGTCGCCTTCCCCTCGAGTTAAATGCCGCTGTCAGAGATTGACAATGGCATTTAATATGTTAACAGCCATGAGTGGATCGCAATTCCACCCACGGTTGTTAAGGGCACATGACAAGTGCAATGAAATTGCAAAAGAAGTGCAGTTCCACAATTGTTTTTTTTTACCATGTTAACTACATGCTTAACCCCTTACTGCCATGTGACGTACTAGCCCGTCCATGTGCCCTGGGACTTAATCCCCAGGGACGGGATAGTACGTCACAGCGATCAGCGGCGCCCACGTGGTGAGCGCCGCTGAATGTGGCCGGGTGTCAGCTGATTATCACAGCTGACACCCGGCACAATGTGTCAGGGGCCGTCACGGACCGCCCCCAACACTTCAACCCCTTGCACACCACGATCAAACACGATCGCGGTGTACGGGGGTTAAAGGGAAGCATCGGTAGGGAGGGGGCTCCCTCCGTGTTTCCCTGAGCCCCCCACAGCAGCGTAATGTGCAGTGCTGCTGCGGGGGGCTTCATCCCTGCAGGTCCCCGAATCCAAGATTGCGACGGGGACCTTCGGCGGCCTCCAAGGTGCTGACTTCCTCATGCCTGCAAAGCGCAGGCAAGGAGGAAGCCTGTGCAGTGCCTGTGACAGATTGCTGATCTGTAACAGTGATCTGTGATGTGACAGATCAGTGATCTGTCACAGGACAGTGATGTCCCACCTGGGACAATGTAATAAAGTTAAAAAAAAAGTGTAAAAATAAATTTAAAAAAATCGCTAAATAAATTAAAAAAAAAAAAATTCCCTAATAAATTAATTTTTTGGAAATAAAAAAAAAAATTTTTTTTTTTACATATTTGGTATCGCCAAGTCCGTAACGACCCGCCCTATAAAACTGTCCCATTAGTTAACCCCTTTAGCGAACCCCTTAAAAAATAAAAAACAAAGCAAAAAATAATGATTTATCATACCGCCAAACAAAAAGTGCAATAATGCGCGATAAAAAAGACGCATATAAATATCCATGGTACTGCTGAAAACGTCATCTTATCCCACAAAAAACGAGCTGCCACACAGCATCATCAGCAAAAAAATAAAAAAGTTATAGCTCGCAGAATAAAGCGATGCAAAAATAATTATTTTTTATATAAAATTGTTTTCATTGCATAAAAGCGCCAAAACATAAAAAAACGACCTAAATGAGGTATCGTTGTAACCGTACTGACCCGAACAATAAAACCGCTTTATCAATTTTACCGCACGCGGAACGGTGTAAACGCAACCCCCAAAAGAAATTCATGAAACGCTGTTTTTTTGTTCATTCTGCGTCCCAAAAATCGGAATAAAAAGCGATCAAAAAATGTCATGTGCCCAAAAATGATACATGTCCTGCAAAAAATAAGACCTCACATGACTCGGTGGGTCAAAATTTGGAAAAATTATAGCTCTCAATATGTGGCGATGCAAAAACTATTTTTACAATAAAAAGCGTCTTTTAGCGTATGACAGCTGCCAAAAATAAAAACCGCCATAAATAGTAAATCAAACCCCCGTTATCACCCCCTTAGTTAGGGAAAAATAATAAAATTAAAAGAAAATGTATTTATTTCCATTTTCCCATTAGGGCTAGGGTTAGGGCTAGGGTTAGGGCTGAGATTAGGGCTAGGGGTGTGTTGGGGTTAGGGTTGGAGTTACAATTGGGGGGTTTCCACTGTTTGGGCACATCAGGGGGTCTCCAAATGCAACATGGCATCTGATCTCAATTCCAGCCAAGTCTGCGTTGAAAAAGTCAAATGGTGCCCCTTCCCTTTCAAGCTCTGCCATGCGCCCAAACAGTGCTTTACCCCTACATATAGGGTATCAGCCTACTCAGGACAAATTGCAAAACAACTTTTGGGGTCCAATTTCTCCTGTTACCCTTAGGAAAATAAAAAATTGGGGGCAAAAATATCATTTTTGTGGAAAAAAATGATTTTTTTATTTTCACTCCCGGGCGTTATAAACTTCTGTGAAGCACTTGGGGGTTCAAAGTGCTCGCCACACATCTAGATAAGTTCCTTGGGGGGTCTAGTTTCCAAAATGGGGTCACTTGTGGGGAGTTTCAATAGTTTAGGTGCATCAGGGGCTCTCCAAACACACATGACACCCGCAGACCATTCAATCAATGTCTGCATTCCAAAACATCACTACTTCCCTTCCGAGCCCTGACGTGTGCCCATACAGTAGTTTTCTCCCACATATAGGGTATCAGCATACTCAGGACAAATTGAACAACAACTTTTGGGGTCCAATTTCTCCTGTTTCCCTTGGGAAAATAAAAAAATTGGGGACTAAATGATCATATTTGTGGAAAAAATACGATTTTTTTATTTTCATGCCCGGGCATTATAAACTTCTGTGAAGCCCTTGGGGGTTCAAAGTGCTCACCACACATCTAGATAAGTTCCTTAGGGGGTGTAGTTTCCAGAATGGTGTCATTTGTGGGGGGTTTCCACTGTTTAGGTACATCAGGGGCTCTCCAAAGGCAACATGACACCCGCAGACCATTCCATCAAAGTTTGCATTCCAAAACGTCACTACTTCCCTTCCGAGCCCCGACGTGTGCCCATACAGTAGTTTTCTCCCACATATGGGGTATCGGTGTACTCAGGACAAATTGAACAATAACTTTTGGGGTCCATTTTCTCCTGGTACCCTTGGGAAAATAAAAAAATTGGGGACTAAATGATCATGTTTGATGAAAAAATATGATTTTTTTATTTTCATGCCTGGCCGTTATAAACTTCTGTGAAGCACTGGGGGGTTCAGAGTGCTCAACACACATCTAGATAAGTTCCTTAGGGGGGTCTAGTTTCCAAAATGGGGTCACTTGTGGGGGGTTTCCACTGTTTAGGTACATCAGGGGCTTTCCAAAAGCAACATGACACCCGCAGATCATTCCATCAAAGTCTGCATTCCAAAATGTCACTACTTCCCTTCCGAGCCCCGAAGTGTGCCCATACAGTAGTTTTCTCCCACATATGTGTATCGGTGTACTCAGGACAAATTGGACAACAACTTTTGAGGGTCCAATTTCTCCTGGTACCCTTGGGAAAATAAAAAAATTGGTGACTAAAAGATCATGTTTGTGGAAAAAATACGATTTTTTTTATTTTCAAGCCAGGGCGTTATAAACTTCTGTGAAGCACGGGGGGGTTCAAAGTGCTCACCACACATCTAGATAAGTTCCTTGGGGGGGTCTAGTTTCCAAAATGGTGTCATTTGTGGGGGGTTTTCACTGTTTTGGTACGTCAGGGGCTTTCCAAACGCGACATGGTGTCCGATCTCAATTCCAGCCAAAAACGTCAAATGGCGCTGCTTCCCTTCCGAGCTCTGCCATGCGCCCAAATAGTGGTATACCCCCATATGTGGGGTATCAGTGTACTCAGGACAAATTGCACAATAACTTTTAGGGTCCTGTTACCCTTGGAAAAATAAGAATTGAAGGTGAAAAGATCATTTTTGTGGAAAAAATATCATTTTTTAATTGTACAGCTGTTCGTTATAAACTTCTGTGAAGCCCTTGGGGGTTCAAAGTTCTCACCACACATCTAGATAAGTTCCTTGGGGGGTCTACTTTCCAAAATGGTGTCATTTGTGGGGGGTTTCCACTGTTTTGGTATATCAGGGGTTTTCCAATCGCGACATGGTGTCCGATCTCAATTCCAGCCAAAAAAGTCAAATGACGCTGCTTCGTTTCTGAGCTCTGCCATGCACCCAAATAGTGGTTTACCCCCACATATGGGGTATCAGCGTACTCAGGACAAATTGCACAATAACTTTTAGGATCCTGTTACCCTTGGAAAAATAAAAATTGGGGGTGAAAAGATCATTTTTGTGGAATAAATATGATTTTTTAATTGTACCGCTGTACGTTATAAACTTCTGTGAAGCCCTTGTGGGTTCAAAGTTCTCACCACATATCTAGATAAGTTCCTTGGGGGTCTAGTTTCCATAATGGGGTCACTTGTGGGGGGTTTCCACTGTTTAGGTACATCAGGGGCTCTCCAAACGTGACATGGCGTCCGATCTGAATTCCAGCCAATTTTGCAATGAAAAAGTCAAACAACGCTCCTTCCCTTCTGAGCTCAGCCATGCGCCGAAACAGTGGTTCCCCCCACATTTCAGGTATCAGCGTACTCAGGACAAATTGCACAATAACTTTTGCGGTCCAATTTCTTCTGTTACCCTTGGTAAAATAAAAAAAATTGGACCTGAAGTATTTTTCTTGTGAAAAAAAGTTGAATGTTCATTTTTATAAATATTCAAAAAATTCCTGTGACGCACCTGAAGGGTTAATAAACTTCTTGAATGTGGTTTCGAGCAACTTGAGGGGTGCAGTTTTTAAAATGGTGTCACTTTTGGGTATTTTCTATCATATAGACCCCTCAAAGTGGCTTCAAATGTGATATGGTCCGTAAAAATAAAATGGTGTTGCAAAAATGAGAAATCGCTGGTCAACTTTTAACCCTTATAACTACCTAAGAAAAAAAAATTTTGGTTCCAAAATTGTGCTGATGTAAAGTAAACATGTGGGAAATGTTACTTATTAAGTTTTTTGTGTGCCATATTTCTGTGATTTAAGGGCATAAAAATTCAAAGTTGGAAAATTGCGAAATTGTAAAAATTTTCGCCAAATTTCCATTTTTTTCACAAACAAACGCAAGTTATTTGAATGAAATTTTATGACTAACATGAAGTACAATATGTCACGAGAAACAATGTCAGAATCACTGGGATCCATGGAAGCGTTTCAGAGTTATTACCTCATAAAGGGACAGTGGTCAGAATTGTAAAAATTGGCCCGGTCATGAACGTGCAAACCACCCTTGTGGCTTAAGGGGTTAAACTGACCTGCCATTATGATTCTCTAGGTCATTACAAGTTCATAGACACCAAACATGTATACATCCTTTTTTAAAAAAATCCAAAGCTTGGAATAAAAAAAGGCATCATTCTCAGAGACCCGTAGCGCCTCCATTTTTCAAGGTCTTGGGACAAGTGAAGACTTATTTTTTGCGTGCCAAGCTGAAGTTTTCATTTATAACTTTTTATGATAGATATAATGTATTGATTGCCTATTATTACACTTATTGCAATGCTGCGGAGACACAAAAAAACCCACTATTCTGGCGTTTTAACTTTTTTCCTCATTACGCGGGTTACCAGTCAGATTTTTTAAAAATATTTTGATAGATAGAACATTTCTGAATGTGGCGATATCAAATATGTGTATTTTTGAAATTTTTTATTGTTTATTTTGAATGGGGCAAAAGGGGGGTGATTTGAACTATTTTTTAATTATTTTAAAATTTGTATAAAGACTTGAAGCTGCGATTTTCTGATCACTTGTGCTACACAAAGCAGGGCAGCAACCCTGCTATGTGCAGCAAAAATTCTCATCTGCTATCAGCGCCGTCCACGGGGTGCCCATGGAAGGAACTAATGATGCACATCCTGTTTGCGCGAGTTAACATGTTACCAGCCGCAGGGGATCATGATTTCCCCAGTGGCTATTAGGTACACATGACAGCTAATCAGATCAGCTGTCATGTGCTGGAAAAGGTGCGGGCTCAGCGTCAGAGCCTGCACCAATGAAGGGGAGGCTACATATGACATACCTATATGTCATAGGTCGTAAAGGGGTTAACATTCTATGTTAACCCCTTTACGACCTCTGGGCATGCGGTGCCTGGAAGAAAACTCTGCCTCTGGTGTTTCGCCTTCCTATGCTGTACAAGAAATATGACTGTAAAAAGTGAAACTCCTATAGTGGGACAAAGTAAGGAAGTAAAAAAAAAAGTGAAAAAGCATTGAAAAAATATATATATAGAGAAAGATCACTAAATAATATATATATATATATATATATATATATACTGCGCCAAAAAATAAAGGGAACACTTAAACAACTGTATACAACTGCAAGTAAATCAAACTTCTGTGAAATCAAACTGTCCACTTAGGAAGCAACACTGATTGACAATCAATTTCACATGCTGTTGTGCAAATGGAATAGACGACAGATGGAAATTATTGACAATTATCAAGACACCCTCAATAAAGGAGTGGTTCTGCAGGTGGGGACCACAGACCACATCTCAGTACCAATGCTTTCTGGCTGATGTTTTGGTCACATTTGAATGTTGGTTGTGCTTTCACACTCGTGGTAGCATTAGATGGATTTTACAACCCACACAAGTGGCTCAGGTAGTGCAGCTCATCCAGGATGTCACATCAATGCGAGCTGTGGCAAGGTTTGCTGTGTCTGTTAGTGTAGTGTCCAGAGGCTGGAGGTGGGTCGCTCTCCCAGGGCTGTGGGGTACTCGGTACTGGGCAGGTATCAGCGGGATGTGTCACAGCAGCGGGGACCCGATCCGTGGCCCTGGGCACCCAAGTAATGGGGGAAATGTAATGGTTTGAATGACGGTTTGAATGGTTTGTGACGCCACCTGTGGTGCTCGGCAAGGGAGATGTTAAGCCGACGCTGCATGCAGATCCGCTGGGACTGATGGTATGGTGCAGCAAAGATGCAAAAGCTCCCCACAGGTGAAGCTGTAGTCCCAGGGCAGTGTAAATGTGGTCGGCGCGGGGATATAGTGGTGCCGGAAGGTTAGGAAGCAGACAAAGACACAGCGGGGTGCAATTTCTGTACCTTTACACTGAAGTTCCTCTCAATTCTCTTCTACTCTCACTCCTCATATCAAGAGAAATAGCGTGCACTCAAGTCTTATAATTGAGGTGCAGGTGTAACGGACCTGTAGGTCCTATTACCAATAATAATATAGAATCACCGCACACTCTGAGAAATATAATGCCAACAAGTGTTCAATTTATTATGTACAAAAACATGTGGGAGCCAAAAGAGAATATAAAGCACTAGATAGAAGCGATATATATAACGACGTTTCGGCTCAGCCCGAGCCTTTATCAGTTTATCGCTGCAAAATAGAGAAAATTTCATCAAAATATACAGAGACCAAAAAACAATTGCAGAAAAAACAGAAAAGAGAATATACAACACCAAATAAACATCACATTATCCAAATATAATACAGTGATAAGAATACATATATACATATATACATAGATATTATACTGCTTCCACAGAGAACATGGATGTACGAAGCTGGAGCAAAAGCCCAGAGAACTAGTACCATATTCAATAGAATAAGGGGAATAGGGGGAAAGAAAAGGATTACCTGAATCCGTTTTCAAATCTTTTGAATAGATTGTAAGAGAACTCCCAAGAAAATAGCCCAAGTAAAACGGCTGAAAGGAATTTGTCAACATTATGGTTAGTAAAAATAGATAAAAAGAAAAAAATAGAAAAATAAATAAAGTTGTAACCGTAGTTATTCTAGTTTAGTTACCTGTGTGTGGTGTATAGTGCATCGGCAATATGGTAGAGAAAAGCATAACTACCATCCTTGTCATGAGAGGACTTAAGTATATGGTAATGTCATCAAAAAGTATTAGCCCACAGAATAGTATAATGAGATTAATAAATCCACACAAGATGGCCATGCTAAACAACGCTCTTAGTAAAATGCAGGACGTCTCACATTACTATGTGTGTTGCGCATAATATGTAAAATATCAGTAAATTCACTATATAATAGCGCTCTAATTAGATGTCATTTGGAGGGAGAGTTACCTGTGCTTATAGTGCTGTAAAGCGGCGCTCCCGCGCCCGGCTGCAATGGCGTCATGCTATAGCCCTCAGTATGTGGCTGTATTTATATGGGAGCCCAGGCGGCCGCATCCGGCCGGAAGTGAAACCCCTGAACCGGAAGTGACGTCGCGCTGTCTTAATATAGACACTGCGCATGTCTGTGATGGTTGTCAGGGTGATCAGCAGATCAGCGTCCCTGTAATTTTTCTGATAGCGCCAAATAGTGTGTGTGAAGTACGTAGAGGCTATAATTGTATGACATGTGGACAGCATCATAGTATTGCAAAAGAATAATAAGAAAAGTTAATATAGAAGCAGGCATATGGAAAACAATAAACTATGAAAAGAAAATGAAATATGCAAAAGGAAAAAATAAAAGGAGAAAAAAAGGGGAAAAAAACAAAAAAGGAAAATAACAAAGATGGTAAATAAAGAATAAGAGAATAAAAATGAAAATAAAAATAAAAATAAATATAAAAATAGGGAATGAAAAAATGAAAAAACAAAATAAAGAATAAAAAATAAAAAATAAAAATAAAAATAAAGATAAAAAACCAACAAAGTTGCTGACCATGCGCAACTAGTTAAATATGCATGCATTGTATATAGGGTTATAAAGAAAAGTAAAAAATAAAAGATAAAAGACTACAAAATGAAAATTAAAAAATAAAAATAAAAAATTCAAAATAAGAGTCCAGTGGGCGGAGCAAAACTCACCTAGGGTAATAGCATGTTAGCGAGTCTGAAAAATAACAGAAGAAGCAGGGAAAAGGTTATTAGCAGTTATAGGAGCCAGTCTATCTCCCTATTGAGCCCCTTAGGGGCTAGAGTGTCTAACTTGTGTATCCAATAGGTTTCTCTCTCTCTTAATAATTTAACATGGTCGCCCCCTCTCCTTGGGCGTGGTACATGCTCGATTACCTGAAATTTTAATTGTGCCACTGAATGCCACTCACTCCTCATATGGTTGACAGCTGTAGCCGCTATTCCTCTCTTGGCTCGCTCCTTGCTGTTGTGCCTCTGAGTCTTAGATGGGGTAGTGCACTTACAGCCTCCTACTCCTCTGGTGTCTGTTGCAGGACCATTAGTATCCATACAACCGTGGAGACCAGGCTCCAGTTTATGCGCTCTCACTGGAGATGAGCCTTTCCTCTCTGCTCGATCTCCGCGCTTCTTCCACATGTCTGCACACTTCACCCTCCTCACACTAACTGACCACTACTTCCTCTTGGCCCTCAGAGAACACTCCTCCCCTTAACACTGAAACTAGCGGAGGGGTCATTTTGACCCTTTTGCTATTTCTTTTTCCTATAATTTCTAAAATTTTAACAAATGAGTTCTGACTTTTTGTGACTTTTATTTATTCATGGTAGTGTATATTTTAGGACACAAAAATTAATTGTAACTTTTTCAGGGGCCCGGATTTTACAATTCATACCTATAAGTACTGAAGGGGTCAATTTGACCCCATATATAAAATAAAAGTAGTAGTAGGCAAGTCACTTAATATTACAGAGTACAGAAAATCACAGTGCTTCTCCCTAGTTGTAGAGTGTAATTGTATCTTTGCATATCAGGGATGATTCAGCATTTTGTTTTGTCTAAACTTGTCTGAACATGTTTGATCCATGTCTCTTGTAGCGATTTCTGTCTGCACTTCAGAAGCAACCATTACAGTTGAAGCTACAACTCTGCATGTTTGTACAGTGTCGTTTTATTACTTCTGCGATCTTACAAGTCCCTTTTTGCGACGTATATTTGAAGCATGAGTAAGCAGAGGAGTCTGACAAGTGATGAAATTTTGAAATGTCTTCAGAATTCATCTGAAAATGAGTCAGAAGAAGTGGCCCATCATCCACAATGTCTGAACCACAAACAAAAGGACAAGAAATCCGCAAGTGTCGAAAATGTGGAGTTGGAAGATGCAACGAAAACAAAACAACTAAAACTTGCTCAAGCTGTAACAAACCAGTTTGTGGAAAATGCACTGGGAAAGTGGAAGAAAGTACTGTTTGTGTTAACTGTTGGACACCTCATGCTATGACCATGTAAAAGGAAAATGCGTGCTGTACTTGATCTTAACACTGTTCCTACTAAGTTAAAATAAATGTTCTTTAATTTGTTGGCAACAAAAAGTTATTTTTACTCCAGAGTCAGTTCTTTTGAATGGGGGTCAAAATGACCCCTAATGGTAGTTATACGTATTATGAAACATGCGGTAGTTCTAGTGTTAATTCCGGTTCAGAGTCCCCCCTGCTGGCCTGGAGTGGAACTGTGTTGCATGTATTGGTTAACTGCAAGAGAGACCCTTCATTGCCTCCAAGCCTGGCATTACCCTCCCTGGAGGAAGGCAAAGCCACTGGGGCGGCCATACTCCTGGGGGCGCCAAATTCCCCCCTAGTGCAAGTCAGCACTCCTGGGCTGAAAAAAACGTGAAAACATATATTACAGTTAAACAATGTGAACAATTATAATTGTACAAGATTTGAAAAAATGAAAAATGTACAAAAACCACAAGCTCCAAAAACAGTCCTATGATGACAAGTCCAAGCATCAATGTCCATGGTCCATTCCAGGGCAAATGGTGAACTAATTACAAAGAAAGTTTTTGACCACACACAGTCCTGTGGTTCAGTGTCCATGAAACAAGGTACAAACTGGAAAATTTTAAAGGAAACTCTTACAGGTTACCTGTAGGCACAAAACTTGAAAACAGTTACATATATACATTTCGACAGTCATATTTCTTTATATGCGGAACCTAATGGGTGGTATACCTTGTGTGGTACGGGTAGACCTGCGTAATACTGGTGTAGTGTGTAATGCACTGGATACACTACTGGGGGTTCTGTGTTATGAGCTCATTTTCTGTTCCACCAGTTGAGAGTTCCCCTTCCGTTCTCCCTCTGGTGGTGACGGGAGGTGGTGAGGTTGGTTTGAGTGGTAGTGATCTGCCACCTGGTGAGGAAGATAGTGATTGGATCTCTGGAGTATCAGACTGGATATAAGACAGCCGACGCCCTATCCTGTTGCTGGTGATTCAGTCTGTTTCTCAGGTCTAGGAGTCAGCTCTGTTCCAGTCTTCTAAAGTTAAGTTTGTTTTTTGCCAATGTTCACACTTGCTCTTGTTGGTCTTTTCAGTTTTTTGTGTGGTCAGCCAGCCCGGCTGGGCTGTGCTGAATTTCCACTCTTATTTGCCAAATTGCCTTTTTTTTTGTCCCTTATTAGATTGGCCTCTTTTTGCTCTGTCTCAGAATATTTCAGAGTGCTGATATAGTGGGAGAAGTCTAGTGACTTCAGGGTTAATTTTGCTATTAGTTGTGTTGGACAATGTTAGCAGCGGATTAATCAGCGTAACATCCAGAGTCAGCAACACAGAATGTAGATTTATTCATATCCAGGTTGAACAGCTTACAGCATGAAATGTGATCAGTCTGGTATCTGCTGTGGCTTGCAGCATGGGAGCATTACAACAGCAAGAAGGGAAAAGAAGGATGGGGCATCCTGTCTGTTTTTTTTTTTCACTGAACTTTGTTAACAATCTCACAATATGCACAATATATAAAACAGTACAGTAGTAGTTGTTGCAATACATACAGATCAATATGCATTATTCCAACACCCCCATTCAACAACTACTTATCCTCTTAGTCCCAGTGTGGTCCTCAATTCTTGGAACAGAATATCCTTTTGCCACCAACCTTGCTTTAAATCTGTGGACTTTACCTTCAGAGTCATATTTGGTTTTGAAGACCCACTTGCACTTGATTGCCTTTTTGCCCTGTGGCAGCTTGGTGAGTTTCCAAGTTTGAAGTTGATGAAGCGATTTGATTTCCTCATTAGCAGCATTGATCTACTTTGTTCTTTCATGGACAGGTAGTTCTTGCATTTCATCCCATGACTGCGGCTCTGATTCAGGTAGTGTCTTGACTATGTAGGATAGACGTTTAGCTGGTACGCCTCTGTTTGATCTTGAAGATCTCTTGATTTCAGATTCACCTGATTTTTCTGTTGTTCCTTCAGTGGTTGAAGAATCCAGCCAGACCTCTACATCCTCCTTGTTATTGTCTTGTAATTGTGACTTCAGCTGGACTACTGGCGTGATGTCAAAAAACTTGGGGGACACAAAGTTCTCATCAATCACTACATCTCTACTTATTGTGACCTTGTTTGTTTCTGGGTGTAGAATCCTATAACCTTTCTGGGTTTCACTGTAGCCTACCAGGATCATTTCCTTAGAGTGAGATTCTCACTTAGTTCGCCTTTCTTTGGGAACATGTACAAGCGCTTTACTTCCGAATATTCTTATATGATGTAGTTTTGGCTTTCTGCTGTTCCATTGCTCAAACGGAGTTTTCTCTGTAGCTTTACCTGGTAGTCTGTTCTAAAGATAGCAAGCTGTCATGATTGCTTCACCCCAATATGCTGTGGGCAGATTTGCATCAAACAACATACTTCTTCCACTTTCACAGAGTGTTCGGTTCCTTCTTTCCGCGACACCATCTTGCTCAGTATTGTACGGTACAGTGGTCTGAAATAGGATTCTATTTTTCTTTAAAATGCTCTGTGTCTCATTACTTGTGTATTCAGTCCCATTATCTGCATGTAGAATCTTTGGCATTCTCCCAAATTTATTATATACCTCAGCTAGATATACTTCAAGTTTCTCTGGAACTTCTTTCTTGCTGTGAAGCAGATGGACAACTGTATATCTTGAATGATCATCAATAAATGTGAGAAAATATCTCTTCTTCCCAGGAGTCTGAGTGCTCATTGGACCACAGACATCTGTATGTATTAAATCTAGTGTCTGTTCTGTTCTTGTAGTACTTCTCTTAGGAAAAGCTTTTCTAGACATTTTCCCTTTGATGCAGCTAGTACATTTCATTATCTGGTTACATAGATCAATTGTAATGTCCTCAGCTAGTTGCTTTTGAACTAACTTCCTTATTGCTTCTGGGTCTCTGTGTGCTAGGCGCCTATGCCATACATGAATGCAGTTATTGTGCCTTTCTTCCTGAGCAGTATACACACACTCTCTGCATTTAAGATGGTAAAGTTCATTTGTGATTTTTCCTTCTGCTAGTGTGTGGCCCTCTTTTGAGATGATGCAGCTATCATGCTTAAATGTAACTTCATTTCCTTGTTTTGTGAGTTTCTTCACAGATTGTAAATTACTCTCAAGACTAGGCACATAGAGCACATCTTTTACTGGGATCTTCTTGCTTTGTTGCTATGTGTTGGTGAGATTTGACAATCAATATAACCATCTCCTATACCTTGTGAAGTCATGTACTGACCATTAGCCATAATCACTTTCTCTGACTTACTTTGGTTAAGCTTAGAAAAGAAGTCCCTGTTATTAGTCATGTGACTAGTTGCTCCATAGTCTATACACCATGCATGATTTGATGTATTTACACTGACAGTAAATGCAGTTTCAGTATTCACAGAATCATTTTCTGCAGACACAGCACTTTTAACCCTTTGAAGACTGCTTTGCTTTATCAGCTGATTCATTCTAGCTTTCCAGACTCTGTAGTCGGCTTTCAAATGTCCTGATTTCTTGCAAACAAAACATTCACGTGTTTCTTTTAAGTGCTTTCTGTTATCATTTAGATTTTGTGTCTGTAAAGCAGATTCTGCATCGCATGTCCTGCTGTTTACACCTTCCGCTTTCCGCTTATATTCATCTATGAGCTTCCCTCTGACATACTCCAATGTAAGCTCATCATCTGGGCGCGCATCTAGTGCGGTTACAGGCGTATCATAGTTTTCTGGAAGACCGCTAAGCAGTAATGCGGCTACATGAAAGTCCTTCAAATCTTCCCCAATGCCTCTCAGGCGATCTACAATCTCTAGAATGCTTGTTATGTAGTCCTGCATATCCTAGCCATTCTGTAGTTTAGACTGGTACAATTTTCTCATGAGATAAAGTTTATTGCTTAAATTTATCCTCTCATGCACCTTTTGCAGCTGCTCCCACATTTCTCTTGCAGTTTCACTTTTACACACATGCACAATCTGATCATCATCTATACTGAGTGATATGGTACTTTGTGCTTTCTGATCCATCTCTATCCACTACTGTGATACTGGGTCAGGTTTAGGCTCCCGTGTGTATTTCCACGTACCTTCTCTTATCATCAGCATTTTCACTTTGAATTTCCAGGATTGATAATTCTGGTTAGTGAGACTTGGTACTGTAAACTTCATGGAGTTGCTGCTGCTGGTGGCCATCTTTGCTGTCTTCCTTTTCTTTTCTCTGTGCTCTGGGGATCTGGGACTCTAGGACTCTGGGCCCATAACCTATTAGCAGCGGACTAATCAGCGTAACATCCAGAGTCAGCAACACAGAATGTAGATTTATTAATATCCATGTTGAACAGCTTACAGCATGAAATGTGATCAGTCTGGTATCTGCTGTGGCTTGCAGCATGGGAGCATTACAACAGAAAGCAGGGAAGAGAAGGAGGGGGCATCCTGTCTGTTTTTTTTTTTCACTGAACTTTGTTAACAATCTCACAATATATAAAACAGTACAGTAGTAGTTGTTGCAATACATACAGATCAATATGCATTATTCCAGCAGACATTTTGTAGGGTTTTTTGGCAGACTGCAGACAGTGTCTTTCCTTTCCTGTTCTTTCTAGTTAGTCTGGCCCCATCGTTTGCTCAGCCTATTTTCCTGCCTTTGTTTGTGTTTTCATCTTTTTTCACCGTCAATACATGTGGGGGGCTGTCTCTCCTTTGGGGTCTTCTCTGGGGCAGTTAGTTTTCCCCTTTTCCTGCTTTAGGCTTATTTAGTTTCTCCGGTTGTGACGAGGCATCTAGGACCACCGTAGGAACGCTCCACGACTGCTGCTAGTTGCGTGTTAGGATCAGGGGTCTGCAGTCTGCATAGTTACCAACCTCTTTGGTTTTCTGAGACTTAGCTTGTGTTGTTTTTTATTTCCTCCTCGGCTACCCGTTCATAACAGTTCTGCATGGCACAGGGATACTAGATTGTCTAGGAACTCTTAGACTCACCATGGACACAACAGGTTCACAAGGGTGAGGGTTCTCTGGCTCCACTGCTGGTGTGGCATCTGCTGCCTGATTTTCCTGATCCTCAGAATTTTCTTGAATCACATCTTTCTGTGCTACCAATTGGGGAAATGTCAACACTGGCACCACTATAGCATCATATACTTTAGTCCAACTTGCAGGGAATTCTCCAAGTATGGTGCTGACCCTTTCTTCTTCTACGGGTTGGAAGTTGCTCTGTTCTTCCAATCTTTCTTTTATCTGGTCAGGGCATAATTTCAATTGATCCCTTGATACGGCTGCTGAGGTCTCTCCTCCGTCTTTACTAATAAGGCACACCTTGGTATTGTCGAAATTTGAGGGTAGAATGGTGTAGGGTTCAGCTTCCCATTGGTCATCCAATTTATGCAGTCTTCTTTTCCTCTTGAGGACTTGTTCTACTGGTGATAAGGGAACTGCAGGTGCATGCTGATGGTAGTGCCTTTCTTGTTTTTGTCTTGCCTGAGCTAGACTCTTTTCCACACACTCTTGAACTCTACGGTACTGCTGTTGTCTTTCTGTATCCCAGTCAGCTTCTGGGGATGTCACCTCAGGTGTAAGGACTCCCATGTCCAAATCAATAGGCAGCTTGCTAGGCCTTGCTCTCATCAAGTAGGCTGGGGTACAGTTGGTGGAGTTCACTGGAATATGGTTGTAGAGGTCTACTAGATCTGGCAACTTTTCGGGCCACAGATTTCTCTCCTCCAAAGACAATGTCTTCAGTAGGTCAATCACTACCTGGTTCATCTTCTAACACATGCCATTCGTCTGTGGATGATAAGAGGTTGTCCGGATCTTCTTGCAACCATACAAGTTACAGAATTCCTGGAACACTTCTGCTTCGAAAGCTGGACCTTGATCTGTAAGCACTCTTTCAGGGTAACCATGTGGTTTGCAAAAGTACTGTTGGAATGCTCTGGCTGCTGTCCTGGCTGTTTGATCTTTAACAGTCCCAACGACCAGGAATCTTGAGTAGTGGTCCACAATGTTAAGAGCATAGATGTAGCCTGACCGGCTTGGAACCAGATTCACATGGTCCAGGGCTACCAACTCGAGTGGCTGTTTGGTTACTATTGGCTGCAGAGGAGCTCTCTGGCTGTCTCGATCCTTTCTGCGCAGGTTACATTGTCCACACTCCCGGCACCACTTTTCGATGGCTTTCCTCATACCAGCCCAGTAGAATCTCTCCCGGAGCAATGCTTCCAACTTCTTCCATCCGAAGTGGCCAGCTCCATTGTGGTACGCTTCCAAGACCATTGATGCCTCTCTCTTTGGGACCACCACCTGCCAGACCAGCTCATGAGTGCGGGCAGTGATACTCCTCCGACACAGCTTTCCTTCATAAATGAACAGCCGACCTCTTTCCTTCCACAACTGCTGGGTTTCTTCGGGAGCATCCGACTCTGGGCGTGAGTCAGCTTGTGACAGTAGCTCTTTCACCAGGTGGACTGCGGGGTCATCATCCTGAGTTTCTGCCCAGTCATGATGGGGCAATGGATTTAGGGTGACCTCTTTCAAGCCAGACCTTCTGTTTCTCACCCCTTGAGCACGTTGGGCTGCCAGTGGCCGGTGGAAAGGAGGCAACTCTATTTCCTCAAGAGCCTCAGGGTCTTCTCCTGCATCCGGCAGATTAAGCATTCTGGATAGCGCATCAGCATTGGCATTCTTGTGCCCTGCTCGGTACTTGATGGTGAATTCATAGTTAGTCAGCCGAGCCATCCATCGCTGCTCCAGTGCACCTAGTTTTGCAGTTTCCAAGTGGGTCAACGGATTGTTGTCCGTGAAGATAGTAAACTTGGCTGAAGCTAGGTAATGCTTGAACCTTTCAGTGACAGCCCAGACTATGGCAAGGAACTCCAGCTTGAAGGAACTGTAGTTGTCAGGGTTCCTTTCAGTGGGACACAGCTTCCTGCTGGCGTAGATCACTCTTTCTTTTCCATTCTGTACCTGTGACAGTACTGCTCCAAGTCCCACGTTGCTCGAATCAATGTACAACACAAATGGTTTGTCATAATCTGGGTAGGCCAGAACTTCATCACCTGTGAGAGCCATCTTCAGTTGGGTGAAGGACCTCTCCAACTCCTCAGTCCATTCAAATGTGGAATTTTTCTGTTTGGCCTTCTTGAACTGCCCCACCAGAAGATTTTGCATAGGAGTGGCTATTTCAGTGAAGCCTTTGATGAACCTTCGGTAGTAGCCTACCAACCCGAGGAATTGGCGTACTTCATGGAGGTTGCTGGGCTTCGGCCAGTCCCGGATGACTGTGACTTTGTCAGGATCTGGTGCCACACCTTCTGCACTCACATGACCGAGGTACTGTACCTTGGGCTTCAGGAGGTGGCATTTGGAAGGCTTCACCTTCAGGCCAAAGTTGGACAAGGCTTCAAACACCTCAGCCATGTGTTCCAGATGGTCTTCATAAGTCTTGGAGAAAACAATGACATCATCAAGGTACAACAGGACTGTCTCAAAGTATAGTGTGTCCCAGGCAGCACTCCAGCAGCCGTTGAAATGTTCCTGGGGCGGTGCAGAGCCCGAATGGCATATAGTTAAACTCACAGAGACCCACTGGAGTGGTAAATGCTGTTTTCTCCTTGTCTGCCTCTGCCACGGGAACCTGCCAATACCCACTAGTGAGATCTAAGGTGGAAAAGTAGTTAGCAGTTTTAAGTGCAGCTAATGATTCCTCAATTCTAGGTAATGGGTAGGCATCTTTATGTGTAATGCTGTTAATTTTCCTGTAATCAACACACATTATCATGGTTCCATCCTTTTTATTTACAAAAACTATTGGAGCTGCCCAGGGGCTACAACTGTCTCTGCTAACCCCTGCTTCCTTCATCTCTCTCAGCATACCTTTAGCACATTGGTATTGTGTTGGGGGTATAGGCCGATACTTTTCCTTTATGGGTGGATGATCTCCAGTGGCGATATGATGTTGAACCCCTTTTGCCTGCCCAAAATCTAGTGGGTGTTTGCTGAATACCCATTCATACTCTTGTGTCACTCTGTAAACCCCATTTTTCTGGTATGAAGGTGTAGAGTCAGTCCCCACCTGCAGTTGCTGGCACCACTCCTCTAGCTGCTTTCCAGAGCCATTGTCCTCCACCTGGTCGGATGAGACCAAGGGCTCCGCTGCCTGCAATGAGTTGTTATTAACAGTGAGCAGTTTAGCAACTGTGGCGTACCGAGGTATTGTGGCTTCCTCTTCCCCACAATTCAAAAGGCGTACAGGTACTCTCCCCTTTCATACATCAACCACCCCTCTGGCTGTCAGGACAGTGGGCCTGCTATCAGAATATACTGGTTCTACCAATATAGAAATATGGTAATCTTTCCCTCTGAGACCTATGGCTGCCAGACACCAAACCAACATTTCACACCTGGGGGGTATTGCAATGGGAAAAGCATCACTCACTCTGACGCTGCCAATTTCTCCGCCAGAGAGTTCTACCTGTTGTCTTTACATCAGGGCTCTGATCTCCTTCTGCAGAACTCGTTGTTCACTGGAACCAGCAGTCTCAGCCACCTGTTGCAACAAGACAATAACCTCGGAAAGACAATTTTCAATTACATTTGTACCAAGAGTCATCATGGGATTACATTCACGTCGATCAATATCCGCAACTATCAGACCTTGAGATTTTAGCTCTACCCGACCCACTTTAACAGTAATCTCTTTGCATCCAATCTGCGGCAAAGACTGACCATTACTGGCAACTACGGTCAGTTCATCAGTTGGGCCACGGGTAAGTTCAGAATCAGCCCAATACCTCTTGTAAAGAATGTACGGCATAGTGGTCACCTGAGAGCCAGTGTCCAGCAGAGTGTTCATGGGGATACCGTCAATCACCACTGATTGGTCTCCCTCCAACATGCTTGGCTCTCCAGTTCTTTGGGCCTTGTGGTCCTGCTCCTGGGGGTTGGCCCTCTGCCCCAGGGGTTGCTCGTTTAAATGACAGTACCTGGTGATGTGGCCTGACCTGTGACAGTTACGACAGATGGGGCGTCCATCCTGGTCATAGCGATCGTTGGTTCTCCCTCGGAGTGGCAGAATCCTCTTCCTCCGGAGCCATGGGACATGCTCTGGACTGGAAGCCAGCTGGATCTTTTCCTTGGAGGACACTTGCAGGGACTGCACAGTTTTAGTAAGTGCAGCCATTCCTTTGGTCAACTCCTGGACCTGAAGACGCAGATCTTCAGTTGGATCTTTATCCAGAGTCTGTGCATCAGCCTCCACAGGGATGGAAGGGAAAGACGTTGCTTCCTGGTGGTAGGTGATCGCTGGGCGCCTAGGGGACACATAACAATCCACCTCTGAGGATTGTACCGTGTGTGATGTTAAGGTGAAGAAAGAGAAGCCACTTGATGCAGCGCTTGCCATCCACAGGAGCACATCCTCTTTCTAAGCCACATCAACAAGGTGTACCATTGTGCGGTTGCCAAAGAAAGGGAGTCGAGTAGGCAGGCCAGTAACAGATGTTGTCAGTGGCCTTTGGATAGGACAGTGCTTGTTCAATTGAGCTTTCATTCACATTAACACCTAACCCACATACACGTCAAACACCAAGCCTATTACCCCTTCCACCACTACCTCACTTTTTCCCACTCATGTTGTAAGTAGCCTTCCTCTCTTGTAACCTGCTGTTTCACAACGTTAGGCCCACAGCTGTCAGTCACCTGTCACTAAATGAACAATCGCTATTTATTTTCTTAGATAGTGTGCCTGAGCAACACTGTTATGCCTAACGATTTTTAAGTGGAAATCTGGCCTTCTGATTTCCCACTGTAAAATAATGCTTATCCTGTAAAATACTCAGGACTAGTTACCAGATAAAAATGTAGTGGTTTATTTGGATTCTTCCATCAAAGTAAAAGATTATTACAGAAAAACATAAAAATAGATGAAAGAGAAATTGTTCATTAGTTATTGCAAAACGACATGTATTCTTCTTCTCTCCGGGATCCTGAATAGCAAATGGCTGCTGTCCCTCAGTTCGGCTTCTCACATAGCCGTCAAGTAATATCCCAGCTGTCTGTCCATTCAATGCTATATCCGTGCCGAGCTGTCATCCTCGCGTCTGTGTCTCATGATGGGGAGGGAGCAAGAGCGACCTCTACAGTTAGCCATGAATTATATACGTCTCCTAAAGCACGTGGTCTCTACATATATGGAGCTGTCTTTCTACCATGAGCCAAGCTTAAAAATAGCCTATGTCGTGTAAGCTAAAGCAATGTACAGAACTGAGTCTTATAAGAAATTAACGGATTATTAATATTTAACAATTCCCCCTTTTGAGGGAGACAGACATTAATTGGAACCCTCAAAATATAATGAGATCTTTTTTCTTCTTTTCTTCTTCTTTGACAAAATAATTTAATATCAATAATAATAATAATAATAATAATATCAGATTACCGTTATAAGTACTCAATGACATAATTGATGTGAATTCATGTTATGGTAAGCCGTGAACAATATTCATATAAAATATGTATAATTATACTTCCCTAAATCTAAATTGAAGCATTTCAGGTCCAGTCATCATCTGGTGTCATCTGGTCTTCATTTTGATGTCTTCTGTCTTCTTCTTGGTTTTTTTAAAAATACAGTTTTCCTATAGCATATAGATGTTGTAGAAATTGTGTTGTGTATCAAATCAAAGTCCATAAATTCAAATTTTGATAAGAAACAAAGTCTATCAATGAAATGCAGCTTTAATATCTGTGCAGTGTCATCTTTAAAAACCTGGGCTTACATTGGCTCGCCTTGGATATTCTGGAATCCTCCATCGGTACTGGTCTTTGAACAGGTGTGTCGTCTTTGGTCAGCAAAGCAAGGGTTAAAATGACTCTTCCTTGCTAAACATAGCACCATAACCAGTCCTTGTCCTAATGCACAGGACACATGTCAGGGTTGTAGCTTCCTGATAATTGCCTTCATTGTTCACCAGCTTTACATTGAAGCTTTACAGGTGATTAGAAACCTCTGGAACTTGGTAAGAACGTGATAACACAGTTCATCTCAGCATCATAGGAGCATCGTCCTCTGGTTGTCAGGTTAGACACTTTAATTGTGACTGTCAGTGGTGGTTACTGCACTTGTGGCTGTCAGTGGTGGATACTGCACTTGTAAGTAACACAGTCTATTACTCAGAAATCACAGCTTTGTTACCTTCTGGGACTTCTGGATAGCAGCATTCTTCTTCTTGCAACTGATAAGAATCAATTTAGAAATATAAAAAGTCTTTATTAACGTAATTTCAATATCTTGCTTGAAGTCTTCATTCCCTATTCTATACAAATCTGGTAATTTTCCTATCCTATAATATCACAGCGTACCATAGCAATCAGTAATATCCATATAATTATTATCAGAATTTGTACCGTATATGGATTTCAATGTTTGAAATAATAAACCAATAATAAGTGATAATACATTATTATCCATATTTTTTTCATGTGATAGAACATTTTTTATGTCATAGGTGTAATTACCTTTTTCAACCCATAGGTGTCACTGTGTTTTATGTAACCAGTGTTTTCATCTTTATTAATAAGGAATATATTTATTATACTAATAATATGTAGGAATGTATAGCCATGAACCAAAATAAGAATATATGAGTGAGCAAATGAATGAATAAAAGAATTGTTGCATATAACTCAGAAGTGAAACATTTTTCTTTGTAATGAAACCGTATCATTGTTATATTTAATGAAGCAAAATTCTATAGTAGATATTACTTTACTATTGATGAAAAAATAAAAAATAAAAATGTAAGAATTAAAAATAAAAATAGAATAAAAAATTGAAAATTAAGAATAAGAATAAAAATAAGAATAAGGCCTTTATGTTGATGCAGAGTAGTTATGTCTTCAGTAACATATACCCTTAATATTTCCATGATCTGGATTTTCATAATTGTCATAAACTTGTGTTACCAAAATATTCAAATTATGCAACTTTGCATATAATATTCCTCTTACTGTAAAGAAATGACTCTTTATAATACTTAATGTTATTATACCCAATACTTATACCATTGAACCTTATTTCTATTTGTTCTTTATTAAAATGTGTGAAGAAGAGGTATTAATCAACTGTGATGATGTAGTCAGGATCAAAAACATATTTCCCCCTTAATACCAAAAAATATTGTTTCATAAAATAATTCATTTATCAAAACCAAAATGAAAAATAATTAATTTAAAAATTATGTGAATTTATACTTGCTTATACCATTATTTGTCTGAAGATGTGTAACCATCAAAATTAATTTGAATATCATAAAATTATCCTTTGAAAAAATTAATTTGAATGTAGATTTTCTTCATAAACCATTTTGATGTGCGATTGCACTTATCACAATTAACTAAATCAAGAAATAATAATTACTATAGAAATATAGAAATATATGTTGTATAGATAATATTTCATTATGTATCTTAATATTCTAATAATTTAACTGATTTGCATATTTCTCCTAAAGACAGTTTTTTTTTTTTTTTCTTGCATTCAGAATCCTGAGGCTTCACACATACAACAAACGTATCACATTACTCACTCAGCAGCTGCTCATACACTCAGTCACTGTCACTCAGACTGTGTCACATATTAAGTTTAAACCAAATACCTCACATACGAAGGTGTGATGAATACACGTATTTTAACCCAAATTATCCTAATTATCAGTGCATTGTAAACTATTTAAATTTAGTCTCTTAATATTTCTTAGAATATTCCCCAAATACACATGACATAAATATATGTATATGTATAGCTATACTTGACATTTAGGCCTGGAAAAAAAATTCCATTGGTTTGCAAAAGTTGAGACCCCTTAAAAATTCTTTTACTTATTATTAGAACAAGGTTCAAATTTCACATGCTTTGGTTGTCATTCAAGCCATGCAGGAAAAGCACACACACACACACACATTTTAAAATGCAATTAGTTATTTCCTTTTAAGGGTTAGATATATAAAATCATGCAATTATTGCAACTTCCTGTGTAAATAAAGGCATAAATCCTTGGAAGATAATTTTTCCCGATTAAGTCCTGCTTTGAAATGAAAATTCTAAGGAAACATAAAAGATAAGGTTAATATCATATTCATAATTCTAAATTTTATTACTGGAGTAGATTTTAATTTTCACTAAAAAATACAGTTCTACTATTTCTACTTCTACAAACACTCTATATATACTGTATGAATATGTATATACAAACTATAGAACTACAGGATTATACTCTATAAAATAATTACATATAACTCACTAATTGTATAACACTTTTACACAATATATATAATTACTTTTTCTAGCCAATTCCTAAACCCATACTTATTTCTCTGCAAAAAATATCCTGAAAAGTTCTTGCCATTTTAAAGCTGATAGATTCTTGGAACAGAGTATTCAGTTTACAGGCCATGATGTCACTCACCACCTGCTTCTGTCTGTCAAATTCGGCCATCTTTGTTACAGAAAGAAGATCAAAACTCATCATTTTTCTTAACTCAATTTGTGTCTTTTCGGTGATCCTTTGCATCATTCCATAGGGCTTATAACAAATATGTAATTTTCTTCGTTCTTCATAGATTTGATTTTGGGGAAAACTCATTTTAGAAGGTTTTGCTAATGCATGCTTCTGATAAGATTTTACTCTGCCTGTCTTCACAAAATTAGCACAATTTACTTTCCTTTCACGATTCTCGTGTTTTCTGGCAAAATCAAGGGATTGCGCACATTCAAATAAAGAATCTTTTTGTGACGCAATAACACGAGATGCAGGATTTAGAAACCAAAATTTGCTTACAAAACTCCTTATGAGGGACGGTGTTTTGACATTTTCCATGACCGTTCTATACAAGCGGTGAAATATAGACATGAATGTGTAGGTACATTCCTTCCGACCAATCCTTAATTTTTGAAGAATATCAATATCTGGATGATTTTCATTTGATGAACAAAAAATAAGAATCTTTAATCTGTCCTTATCATTTAAATTCTCATGTGTTTCACCAGATAACTTTAAAGTCAATCTCCTAGCAAAATTTACAGGGATCCACACTTTGAACAACTGATTCTTCTCCTCGTTAGATAAATCAAATTTATCAACACAACTTTCAAAAACCTCAGAGTTTCTACAAACATGGATTGTATTGTCATATGCGGGAATTATTTTGCATATCTTTAGCAAACTTTTCCTTACTTTACTTCGGATTTCGGCCTGTGAGTCGTCTATTTTTAGTGGTACGTCTTTCCCTTGTACGTCCTCTACGTCAGTTCTGAAGTCTCCTCCTACTTCTCCATCTTGTTCCACGTCTGCAAGGTCACCTTCAATGGCTGCTGCTACCTGTAACTGTTTCTCCACATTACAGTGAATCTCGGGAACATCACTATTTTCCTTCACACAATCATTTTTGGATTTCTCTGACACAGATCTATGAAATATATCTACCATCAGTAAAATATTTTTTAATCTCTCTCTTTCTCTATTGAAAAACTTAGAATCTAACCTCTGATTCGCCAGTTCGCACTCAGCATATAATCTAAGCCATAATACTTCTGGATTAGACTTGTCTACAGACTTAAATTTCAATCTACTCTGCTTAGCATAAGAATTAATTACATCCATTTCTCTTACCTTGAAATTTCTCAGCTTGTTCCTTTGATGGACAACGCTGGACTCCTGTTTTCACACGTCTGGCACTTTGGCACTTGTAGTACTTCTCAATCCATCTGGCAATTCTTAGTCCTCACGTCTAGGTTCTGTCTGATTCTTGTGAATAGTGGAATTCCCGATAACTTGCACATATGATTTGATGTTAGCAAAGTCCAATCCCCCTTTTGGGCAAGTTGAGGGAAATCCGCAAAAAAAAAAA
Organism: Dendrobates tinctorius; assembly: GCF_039654945.1. Taxonomy (NCBI): domain Eukaryota; kingdom Metazoa; phylum Chordata; class Amphibia; order Anura; family Dendrobatidae; genus Dendrobates; species Dendrobates tinctorius. The sequence continues at coordinate 80,348,025 of NW_027361690.1, forward strand.
TACAAAAATTCAGATCTGGCTGGCTCTCCAATGTAAAATAATGCTTATCCTGTAAAATACTCAGGACTAGTTACCAGATAAAAATGTAGTGGTTTATTTGGATTCTTCCATCAAAGTAAAAGATTATTACAGAAAAACATAAAAATAGATGAAAGAGAAATTGTTCATTAGTTATTGCAAAACGACATGTATTCTTCTTCTCTCCAGGATCCTGAATAGCAAATGGCTGCTGTCTCTCAGTTCGGCTTCTCACATAGCCGTCAAGTAATATCCCAGCTGTCTGTCCATTCAATGCTATATCCGTGCCGAGCTGTCATCCTCGCATCTGTGTCTCATGATGGGGAGGGAGCAAGAGCGACCTCTACAGTTAGCCATGAATTATATACGTCTCCTAAAGCACGTGGTCTCCACATATATGGAGCTGTCTTTCTACCATGAGCCAAGCTTAAAAATAGCCTATGTTGTGTAAGCTAAAGCAATGTACAGAACTGAGTCTTATAAGAAATTAACGGATTATTAATATTTAACACCCACTGAAACACAGTTTTGGAACAAACGATTTGGAGTAGCAAATGGGGCTTCTGGAGACTACCACACAGTTTTTGCACAATCTGTTTTGATGCTGGAAGATTGATTTCACACAGAACAAGTTTACTTTCAGCAGCACTAGCACTAGCGCAGGAGCGACCTCTCTGCACTGTGACAATGAGCAAATGGCGCCAGCAAAACAAGATGTCCGCTTTTTATATGGCCAATGACATGTGACTTTGGCAGCCAATGACAGAAGACCTTGTGTCATGACGTTGTGGATGGTTTCTGCGCCCTGATTGGTTTCCAGAATCAACACACATAAAGTTAAGTGAAAAAAAGCATTTGCCGCACCTGTAATATCTTCAAACGCTCCTTTAACCTCTCCACATCCCCTCCCCTCATCAAACACATCCCCCCCATCCTCTACACTTATCATACAGCAGCACTATCATAGCCAAAGTCATACAAAAGCATTAGTGGAAATGCAATGATTTACCGAATTGTGACCGACTTTTGCCGACTTTGAGTATAAATGCTCGTGAAAGCGAACACAAATCCGAATGTGCTACATTAGTGCCGAATTTGAGATTGATGAACGTTTTCCGAACACGTTCACTCATCTCTATTAATAATGTCATTTTTAAATTAAGCTTGGTGTGCAGTGCCACCTGCTGGTAGCGTTTTATGGCTTCTCATAATGAGCAAAATGCTTCAACATAGTCATGAGCAGCAGAGACGTTGTAGAAATAAGGATAAGCGCACATTACATCTACAGCTATTGTCAGACCGTCTGCAGTGTCATTCATCCACCATAGGGCTCCATTGTTACAAAAACATAGTACACAGTCTGCTATGCTTTCGCATTCCAAATTACTGTGCAAATGCTAATTTTTTCTGATTTTACTAAATGATTGATGAAAAAGAGTCAGTAATATGTTCCAATCATCAACCGTTAGAATATGAATCGAATTTTATTGGACAAACTTCCAAATGATAACAGCATTTTTTCAAAACTAAAAAAACTCAAAACTGTTATGCACAACAGAGTCTGCAAACATTTTATAGGATGTAAAGAACTGAAATAGTTTTTTGTTGAATTTGCAGCATTAACAATTCATGTAAGCTCTCAAATGGACCAAGGAGAATCATTGGATGTCATTTTTCTCGACTTCTCTAAAGCATTTGACACTGTCCCACATAAAAGATTGGTAAGTAAGATGAGAAAGCTTGGCCTAGGGGAAAATGTGTGTAGATGGGTAGGTAGCTGGCTTAGTGATAGAAAACAAAGAGTGGTTAATAATAATAATAATAATAATTTTTATTTATATAGCGCCAACATATTCCGCAGCACTTTACAATTAATGTACAGACAATAAATTCAATACAAGTTAAGACAATTCAAACAGTGACATTAGGAGTGAGGTCCCTGCTCGCAAGCTTACAATCTACAAGGAAATGGGGGGACACAGTATGTGAGAAATGCTTGTTAATTCAGGTCTGGCAATTATAATAGGGATTTTCATATAAAGCTGCATGATCCGGTCATCAGCCCGTGTGTTTAAGTGCAATAGACAAGTATCAAGTGCAGTTATCATGTGCATGAAGGGTGTGGAGACAGATGAATAGTAGGGTGCAGATTCAGAATAATATTTGGAAGGAGGGAACAGGGCAAAGTTAGCTTGCTGAGTAGTTGATGTGGTAGGCTTGTTTGAAGAGATGGGTTTTCAAAGCGCGCTTGAATAGGTCAGGGCTAGGTATCAGTCTGATCGTCTGGGGAAGTGCATTCCAGAGAGCTGGAGCAGCACGAGAGAAGTCTTGGAGACGGAGGTGCGAGGTTCGGATTACGGGGGATGTTAGTCTTAGATCATTTGTAGAACGGAGGGCACGTGTAGGGCGATAGACAGAGATGAGAGAGGAGATATAAGGCGGTGCAGAACAATGGAGAGCTTTGTGGGTGAGAGAGATGAGTTTATACTGGACCCTGTAGCGAATAGGTAGCCAGTGTAATGACTGGCACAAGATGGAGGCATCGGTGAAGCGGCTGGACAGAAATATGACCCTGGCTGCCGCATTCAAGATGGATTGGAGAGGAGAAAGTTTGGTAAGAGGGAGACCGATCAGAAGAGAGTTGCAGTAGTCCAGACGAGAATGAATAAGAGCGACAGTAAGAGTCTTAGCAGTTTCAAAGGTGAGAAAAGGTCGGATTCTGGAGATGTTTTTAAGATGCAGGTGACAAGAACGACTGAGTGATCGGATGTACGGAGTAAAGGAAAGTTCAGTGTCGAATATGACCCCAAGACAGCGGGCATGTTGCTTGGGAGTTATGGTTGAACCCTCCAGGGTTATTTCGATGTTAGGTAGAGTGAGGTTAGTAGAGGGGAGAAACACAAGAAGTTCAGTTTTAGAGAGATTTAGTTTCAGATAGAGGGAGGACATGATGCTAGAGACAGCAGACAGACAATCCTTGGTATTTTGAATTAGGGTAGGGGTGATGTCAGGGGAAGAAGTGTATAATTGGGTGTCATCAGCATAGAGATGATACTGGAACCCAAATCTGCTGATTGTTTGTCCAATAGGGGCAGTGTATAAAGAGAAGAGGAGGGGGCCTAGGACTGAGCCCTGCGGGACCCCGATAGTAAGGGGACGAGAAGAGGAAGAGGAGCCGGAAAAAGATACAGTGAAGGAGCGGTCAGAGAGGTAGGAGGAGAACCAGGAGAGGGCTGTGCCCTTGAGGCCTATAGAGCGGAGCATAGTGAGGAGGAGCTGGTGATCCACAGTGTCAAATGCGGCAGAGAGATCCAGGAGAATCAGCAGGGAGCAATGACCTTTCGATTTAGCTGTTATTAAATCATTAGAGACTTTAGTGAGGGCAGTTTCAGTAGAGTGTAAAGAGCGGAAACCAGATTGTAAGGGGTCAAGAAGAGAGTTATCCGAGAGATAGCGGATTAGACGGGAGTGGACCAGGCGTTCCAGGAGTTTAGAGATGAAGGGAAGGTTAGAGACAGGTCTGTAGTTAGCAGTGCAGTTCTGGTCCAGGGATGGCTTTTTAAGTAAAGGGGTTATGATGGCATGTTTAAATGAGGAGGGAAATATACCTGAAGAAAGAGAGAGGTTAAATATTTTAGTCAGGTGAGTGGTGACCACTGGTGAGAGACTGCAGGAGCTGTGAAGGAATAGGGTCACTGTTGCAAGTTGTAGGCCGAGCAGAAGCGAGGAGCTTGGAAACTTCTTCTTCTGAAACAGGCTCAAAGATGTCTAGTGAGCTTGAGGTGCGGCAGGGAAGGGGATCCAGGCACTGAGGAGATAGGGCTGAGATATCCTGATGGATGTGGTTGATTTTTTCTAGGAAATAAGTGGCCAGATCCTCACCGCTGAGGTTGGTGATGGGGGCCTGTACTTTAGGTTTCAGGAGGGAGTTTAAGGTTTCAAAAAGTCGTCTTGGGTTGTTGGATAGTGAGGTGATGAGGGTGGTGAAGTAGGATTGTTTGGCCAGATGAAGGGCAGAGTTATAGGTTTTGAGCATGAACTTATAGTGGATGAAGTCTTCTGCTAAGAGAGATTTTCTCCACTGCCGCTCTGCACACCTCGAGCAGCGCTGAAGAAAGCGTGTTTGCGTTGTGTGCCAGGGTTGCCGTTGTCTGTGTCGGGTCTTTCTGCGTATAGAAGGTGCTGCTTCATCTAGGGCATTCTTCAGTGTATTATTGAAGTGTGACAATGCTATGTCTGGACAGGAGAAGGTGGAGATGGGGGCTAAAGATGTGTGGAGATTGTCCCTAAGCTGTTGGGTATTAATGGTACGTGTATTCCGATAAGTGTGGTAAGTGGGGGTGTCCCGGGTGAGGAGACAATTCTTGACAGAGAAGGAAAGAAGGTTGTGGTCCGAGAGCGGGAGAGGTGAGTTAGTAAAGTCGTGCAGCGAGCCGGGATGGGAGAAAACCAGGTCCAGAGTATTCCCGTCCTCATGTGTAGGAGAATTAGTAAACTGTGAGAGGTCGAATGAAGAAGTTAGAGAAAGAAGATGAGAGGCAGACTGGGAGAGCGGATCATTGATGGGGATGTTAAAGTCTCCCATGATGAGGGTGGGGATGTCACAGGATAGAAAGTGAGTAAGCCAGGTGGTGAAGTGGTCTAGAAACTGGCGGGAGGAGCCTGGAGGGCGATAAACAACCGCCACTCGTAAGAAGAAGGGCTTAAAGAGTCTGACGGCGTGGACTTCAAAGGAAGGAAATGTAAGTGAGGGAACCGGGGGGATGACCTGGAAAGCACATTGTGATGAAAGGAGCAAACCAACACCTCCACCCTGTCTGTTCTCAGGTCTGGGGGTATGTGAAAATTTCAGCCCACTAAACGAGAGAGTGGCAGCAGCGGTGGTGTCTGAATGCTGGATCCAGGTTTCTGTAATAGCCAGAAGGTAAAGGGAATTAGAGAGAAAAAGATCGTGAATGTAAGTCAGTTTGTTACACACAGACCGTGCATTCCAGAGAGCACATTGGAAAGTGAGAGGAGAAGGCATGCACTGAATGTTAATAAGATTAGCAGGGTTTCTATATGCAGCTGGAGGAGAGTAACGTATGCTGGTGGAGGGAGGCCCAGGGTTGGGGGAGATGTCACCTGCAACTATTAAAAGGAGAAAAAACAGAAAAAGCAGGTGGTGGGATGATTTGTATGAACGTTTTGAGTGCAGCATGGTGGTTTTGGATGGTTTGGTGTGGGTAAGAAATGTCAATAGAGCCTCAGAGTTATACATGGGAGAGGGGAAAAGGGAGGGGTGGATATGCAGAGAGTGCACAGAATGTGTAAAAGTGCAGGCGAGTTGTTAGAAAGCAGAGGTGAAGACAAAAAAGCAGCAGGTTGATATGATCAATGCAAATGTAGTACGACTGACCAAGAAGCATGCCTGCATGAAAAGCTTATGCACCTTACCTGTCTCCTGCCCTGTCCAAATGCATTGTCTAACTGCAAAGCACTTGATCCTGTTGCACTTAATATCTGTTGCACGCGTGAGCCCGCACGCGTGCTATCCCAGCCAGAGCTAAATATATATGAAATGAAATGTCTGCTAGCTTCAGCCACCAAAAGGCCACAATCAGTAATTAACCAATTAGCACAAGGCCAGAGCAGGCATTACTATGCAGGGTAAATAACTAACGCTGGACAAGGCCATCAAACAGAGAAAGGGGAAAAAAAAAAAAAACCTTTCTACACTTCAAAGCAGAAACCAAATAGATAAAAAAAGAAAGACCCACCACAGGAGTGATGGAATGAAATACCATAAAAATATCTGGCAATATATGATGCAGTTCACACTTGTCAAGACAGCACACATGGATGATGGAATGAAATACCATAAAAATATCTGGCAATATATGATGCAGTTCGCACTTGTCAAGACAGCACACATGGATGATGGAATGAAATACCATAAAAATATCTGGCAATATATGATGCAGTTCACACTTGTCAGACAGCACACATGGATGATGGAATGAAATACCATAAAAATATCTGGCAATATATGATGCAGTTCACACTTGTCAGACAGCACACATGGATGATGGAATGAAATACCTGTGTGAAGAAGAGAAGAGAGGAACATCAGCTTCAATGCAATTTCTAACTGCAAAGCACTTGATCCTGTTGCACTTAATATCTGTTGCACGCGTGAGCCCGCACGCGTGCTATCCCAGCCAGAGCTATTATTATTATTATTATTATTATTATTGTTATTAATGGCGCATACTCAGATTGGGCCAGGGTTACTAGTGGGGTACCACAGGGTTCTGTATTGGGCCCCCTACTATTTAATATATTTATTAATGATCTAGTGGATGGCTTACACAGTAAAATATCAGTATTTGCAGATGATACAAAACTATGTAAGGTAGTTAACACAAAGGAGGACAGTTTGCAACTACAGACAGATTTGAGTAAATTGGAGAATTGGGCTGAAAAATGGCAAAAGAGGTTTAAACCCTTAACCCCCAAGGGTGGTTTGCACGTTCATGACCGGGCCAATTTCTACAATTCTGACCACTGTCCCTTTATGAGGTAATAACTCTGGAACGCTTCCATGGATCTGATTCTGATTCTGGTGATTCTGACAATGTTTTCTCGTGACATATTGTACTTCATGCTAGTGGTAAAATTTAATTCATATAACTTGCGTTTATTTGTGAAAAAAATGGAAATTTTTATGCCCTTAAATCACAGAGATACGGCACACAAAAACTTAATAAGTAACATTTCCCACATGTTTACTTTACATCAGCACAATTTTGGAACCCAAATTTTTTTGTGTTAGTAAGTTATAAGGGTAAAAAGTTGACCAGCGATTTCTCATTTTTGCAACACCATTTTATTTTTACGGACCACATCACATTTGAAGCCACTTTGAGGGGTCTATATGATAGAAAATACCCAAAAGTGACACTATTCTAAAAACTGCACCCCTTAAGATGCTCAAAACCACATTCAAGAAGTTTATTAACCCTTCAGGTGCTTCACAGGAATTTTTTGAATATTTAAAAAAAATGAACATTTAACTTTTTTTCACAAAAAAAATACTTCAGGTTCAATTTTTTTTATTTTACCAAGGGTAACAGGAGAAGTTGGACTGCAAAAGTTATTGTGCAGTTTGTCCTGAGTATGCTGATACCTGATATGTGGGGGGGAACCACTGTTTCGGCGCCTGGCAGAGCTCAGAAGGGAAGGAGCGCTGTTTGACTTTTTCAATGCAAAATAGGCTAGAATTCAGATCAGACTCCATGTCACGTTTGGAGAGCAGCCCCTGATGTACCTAAACAGTGGAAACCCCCCACAAGTGACCCCATTTGGGAAACTAGACCCCCCAAGGAACTAGATATGTGGTGAGAACTTTAAACCAACAAGGGCTTCACAGAAGTTTATAACGTACAGCGGTACAATTAAAAAATCATATTTTTTCACAAAAATGATCTTTTCACCCCCAATTTTTATTTTCCCAAGGGTAACAGGACCCTAAAAGTTATTGTGCAATTTGTCCTAAGTGCGCTGATACCCCATATGTGGGTGTAAACCACTATTTGGGCGCATGGCAGAGCTCAGAAGGGAAGCAGCGCCATTTGACTTTTTTTTGGCTGGAATTGAGATCGGACACCAAGTCGCGATTGGAAAACCCCTGATGTACCAAAACAGTGGAAACCCCCCACAAATGACACCATTTTGAAAACTAGACCCCCCAAGGAACTTATCTAGATGTGTGGTGAGAACTTTGAACCCCCAAGGGCTTCACAGAAGTTTATAACGTACAGCCGTACAATTAAAAAATGATATTTTTTCCACAAAAATGATCTTTTCACCCTCAATTCTTATTTTTCCAAGGGTAACAGGACCCTAAAAGTTATTGTGCAATTTGTCCTGAGTGCGCTGATACCCCACATATGGGGGTGTAAACCACTATTTGGGCGCATGGCAGAGCTCGGAAGGGAAGCAGCGCCATTTGACGTTTTTGGCTGGAATTGAGATCGGACACCATGTCGCGTTTGGAAAGCCCCTGATGTACCAAAACAGTGAAAACCCCCCACAAATTACACCATTTTGGAAACTAGACCCCCTAAGGAAGTTATCTAGATGTGTGGTGAGCACTTTGAACCCCCCAGTGCTTCACAGAAGTTTATAACGCCCAGGCGTGAAAATAAAAAAATCGTATTTTTTCCACAAACATGATCATTTAGTCACCAATTTTTTTATTTTCCCGAGGGTACCAGGAGAAATTCAACCCCAAAAGTTGTTGTCCAATTTGACCTGAGTACGCTGATACCCCATATGTGGGAGAAAACTACTGTATGGGCCCACATCGGGGCTCGGAAGGGAAGTAGTGACGTTTTGGAATGCAGACTTTGATGGAATGGTCTGCGGGTGTCATGTTGCTTTTGGAGAGCCCCTGATGTACCTAAACAGTGTAAACCCACCACAAGTGGCCCCAATTTGGAAACTAGACCCCCTAAGGAACTTATCTAGATGTGTGGTGAGCACTTTTAGCCCCCCAGTGCATCACAGAAGTTTATAACGACCAGACGTGAAAATAAAAAAATCGTATTTTTTCAACAAACATGATCTTTTAGTCCCCATTTTTTTTATTTTCCCAAGGGTACCAGGAGAAATTGGACCCCAAATGTTGTTGTCCAATTTGTCCTGAGTACGCTGATACCCCAAATGTGGGAGAAAACTACTGTATGGGCATACGTCGGGGCTCGGAAGAGAAGTAGTGACGTTTAGGAATGCAGACTTTGATGGAATGCTCTGCGGGTGTCATGTTGCCTTTGGAAAGCCCTGAATGTACCTAAACAGTGGAAACCCCCCATAAGTGACACCATTTTGGAAACTAAACCCCCTAAGGAACTTATATAGATATGTGGTGAGCACTTTGAACCCCCAAGGGCTTCACAGAAGTTTATAATGCCCGGGCATGAAAATAAAAATTTTTTATTTTTTCCACAAACATGATCATTTAGTCCCCAATTTTTTCATTTTCCCAAGGGTACCAGGAGAAATTGGACCCCAAAAGTTGTTGTACAATTTGTCCTGAGTACGCTGATACCTCATATGTGGGAGAAAACTACTGTATGGGCACACGTCGGGGCTTGGAAGGGAAGTAGTGACTTTTAGGAATGCAGACTTTGATGGAATGTTCCTGTCAGGATTCGTACCGGGGTCTAGTCTGTTTTCCACAGCAAGTCTCGCTGCCTTACTTGCTGTGCCACACAACCGTTCGTATTATACAGTTTCTGATCAACTAGTTCTTTTTCGTTCATTGTTCTTCTTCCGTTCTGGTGATTGGCTGCTTCACTGTTTCCTGTGCTCATGTCCCGCCTTTTTCCTATTTAGCACCCCACAGGGCTCTCACTCCCTGCCGGTGATTCTTCTGTGGTACGGATTCCTGTCTTCCCTACAGCGCTGTCCGGTACAACCTCTGACAGCCTCCCGGTCTCTCTTTCGTTGAGTACCTCTGGGACTCCAGCTTTCCGCTTTGGTCTTTGCTGAAATCTTAGTATTTTTTGTGTTAGCTTGGGGTTTTCGTGGTTTTACCCTTCAGGTTCATTCACTCTTTAGTTTCACTCTAGGAGTCTTCCTTGCTGCTGCTTGTCTCCCTTAGGTTGTCCTGCACTCATTCCACCCTCGGTTTACCCTCACTGTAGCTCCCTGCACTTACGCCGAGGTAGGGACCGCCGCCCAGTTGTCGCCCACCAGCTAGGGTGGGACAGGCAAGTAGGTAGGGTCAGTGGTGGGTGGAGCTCACTGGCACCCTCTTCCCCTGCCGTGTGGTGGAATCATAACAGTTCCGCGGGTGTCACATGCGTTTGGAGAGCCTCTGATGTACCTAAACTATTGAAACTCCCCACAAGGGACCCCATTTTGGAGACTAGACCCCCCACGGAACTTATCTAGACGTGTGGTGAGCACTTTGAACCCCGGGGTGCTTCAGAGAAGTTTATAAAGCCCGGGAGTGAAAATAAAAAAATCATTTTTTTCCACAAAAATGATATTTTTACCCCCAATTTTTTATTTTCCTAAGGGTAACAAGAGAAATTGGACCCCAAAAGTTGTTTTGCAATTTGTCCTGAGTAGGCTGATACCCCATATGTGGGGGTAAAACACTGTTTGGGCGCATGGCAGAGCTTGGAAGGGAAGGAGCAACATTTGACTTTTTCAACGCAGAATTGGCTGGAATTGAGATCAGACGCCATGTTGCATTTGGAGAGCACCTGATGTGCCCAAACAGTGGAAACCCCCCAATTCTAACTCCAACCCTAACCCCAACACACCCCCAACCCTAATCTCAGCCCTAACCCTAGCCCTAACCCTAGCACTAACCCTAGCCCTAACCCTAATGGGAAAATGGAAATAAATACTTTTTCTATTTTATTATTTTTCCCTAACTAAGGGGGTGATAACGGGGGGGTTGATTTACTATTTATGGCGGTTTTTATTTTTGGCAGCTGTCACACGCTAAAAGACGCTTTTTATTGTAAAAATAGTTTTTGCATCACCACATATTGAGAGCTATAATTTTTCCGTATTTTGACCCACCGAGTCATGTGAGGTCTTATTTTTTGCGGGACGAGTTGATGCTTTTATTGGTATTATGTTCGGGCATGTGACATCTTTTGATCGCTTTTTATTCCGATTTTTGGGACGCAGAATGAACAAAAACCAGCGTTTCATGAATTTCTTTTGGTGGGTGCGTTTACACCGTTCTGCCTGCGGTAAAATTGATAAAGCCCTTTTATTCTTCGGGACAGTACGGTTACAGCGATACCTCATTTAGGTCTTTTTTTATATTTTGGCGCTTTTATGCAATGAAAACAATTTTATATAAAAAATAATTATTTTTGTATCGCTTTATTCTGTGAGCTATAACTTTTTTATTTTTTCACTGATGACGCTGTATGGTGGCTAGTTTTTTGCGGGACAAGATGACGTTTTCAGCTGTACCATGCATATTTATATGCGTCTTTTTGATCGCGCGTTATTGCACTTTTTGTTCGGTGGTATGATAATAAATCATTATTTTTTGCTTCGTTTTTTATTTTTTAAAGGGTTCGCTAAAGGGGTTAACTAATGGGAAAGTTTTATAGGGCGGGTCTTTACGGACGCGGCGATACCAAATGTGTGTACTTTTATTGTTTTGTTTTTTTTATTTCCAAAAAATGAATTTATTAGGGAATATTTTTTTTTTTTTAATTTATTTAGCGATTTTTTTAAAATTATATTTACACTTTTTTTTTTACTTTATTACATTGTCCCAGGTGGGACATCACTGTCCTGTGACATATCGCTGATCTGTCACATCACAGATCACTGTGACAGATCAGCGATCTGTCACAGGCACTGCACAAGGCTTCCTCCTTGCCTGCGCTTTGCAGGCATGAGGAAGCCAACTCCCTGCAGGCCCCCGAAGGTCCCAGTCGCCATCTTGGATTTGGGGACCTGCAGGGATGGAGCCCCCCGCAGCAGCACTGCACATTGCGCTGCTGTGGGGGGCTCAGGGAAGCACGGAGGGATCCCCCTTCCTGCCAATGCTTCCCTTTAACCCCCGGTACACTGCGATCGTGTTTGATCGCGGTGTGCAAGGGGTTAACGTGTCGGGGGCGGTCCGTGACGGCCCCTGACACATCGTGCCGGGTGTCAGCTGTGATAATCAGCTGACACCCGGCCGCGATCAGCGGCGTTCACCATGTGGGCACCGCTGATCGCTGTGATGTACTATCCCATCCCTGGAAATTAAGTCCCAGGGCACATGGACAAGATAGTACGTCACATGACACAAAGGGGTTAACACAGATAAGTGTAAGGTTATGCACATGGGAAGGAGAAACAGATGCTGCAATTACTTACTAAATGAGAAACTGCTGGGGAAATCAGACATGGAAAACGACTTAGGCATCTTAGTCAATAAGATGCTAAATTGGAGTGCCCAGTGTCAGGCAGCTGCCACCAAAGCAAATAGGGTCATGGAATGCATTAGAAGAGGTCTGGGGACACGAGATGAAAACATAATTCTCCCTCTGTACAAATCACTCCTCAGACCACACTTGGAGTATTATGTGCAATTTTGGACGCCGGTGCTCAAGAAAGACATTACTGAACTTGAAAGGGTTCTAAGGCGGGCTACTAAAATGAGAAATGGAGTTGGTTCACTACAACACCCAGAAAGGTTATCAAAATTAGGTCTATTTACTCTAGAAAAGAGAAGACTTAGGGGGGACTTAATATATATGTACAAGTATATCAGAGGGTAATACAGAGATCTCTCCAATGAACTGTTTGTACCAAGGACTGTGACAAGAACAAGGGGGCATTCTCTTCTTTTGGAGGAAAGACAATTTCTGCACCAGCATAGAAGAGGGTTCTTCACGGTAAGAGCAGTGAGGCTCTGGAATTCTCTTCCTGAGGAAGTGGTGATGGCCAACTCACTGAATGAATTTAAGAAAGGAATGGATGCTTTTCTTGTGAGTAACAGCATAGAAGGTTACGAATAACAGAATACTATAGGTAGATGGTTGACCCAGCTTAGGTAAAGGAATTTTTTTTCCCTATGGAGAAAATTGGCTTCTACTCTGTGGGTTTTTTGCCTTCCCCAGGATCAACAATGCAGAACAGCAGCACTAAAAATAGGCTGAACTAGATGGACATAAGGTCATCCTTCAGCCTTCAAAACTATGTTACTATGTTACTATGTTATTTACTGAAATCAAAAGCTTTTTCAATCAAAATCATCTTTACAGGTCAAGTTACATCTTAACATAGGACCCCTTCTTTGATATGCTATTTAATGGCACCCACATTAGCTCCCATGCTATACAATGACCCCTACATTAGTTCCCATGCTATATAATGGCCCCCACATTAGCTCCCATGCTATGTAATGTCCCCCACATTAGCCTCCAAACTCTATAATGGCCCCCACAGTTTATGGAAGCCCCAATTTTAGAGTAGTTCCTACACTGTATCAGAGCCCCCCACAGTAGTCCCTACAATGTATGAGGGATCCCCACACTGTATGAGGCCCCCACAGTCACACCATAAGTTTTAATTAAAATAAAAAACATCATATACTTACCTATCCCAGGATAATGATGAGTCTTCGTGCAAAGCGCCGACGCACACCCTGGGCACGATGATGCAACTGCGCCGGGACTATTTGACTTACCGTGCATGTGCCGTCTCTCTTCTGTCATTACTTTCTCTTCTGTAGACTGCAGGCTTAAAGCGACCTGTGGTCTACGGAACACAGGGAGGTAGTGCAGGGAGATTGTGTTTCCCAGCTCTACCGCAGAGAGTAACTATATCAGCATGCTGTGCACGTCAATAAAGTTAAGGATAGCGTAGCTCGAGGTGGACCCCTCAGAGCGTGGGACCGAGGCGACCGCACCCTCTGCCCCCCTGATGCTATGCTACTGCTGATAGTGTTACACTGACAGGTAGCCTGTTAGATTCTGACTATGTCATGGTCTAAAAGGCTTATATGCAAGGCAATCCTGGTGCCATGGCATCTCTCAATCATGTCAGGGGAGCAGCCATCCTTTATTAAACCTCTTAGGCTATGTGCACACGTTGCAGATTCTGCTGCGTTTTCGGCCCTGCGGAAACGCAGCAGTTCTGCAGACATGGTACAGTACCATGTTAGCCTATGGCATTTCAAATCCGCTATGCTCACACTGCGTTTTTTTCCGCGCGGTTTTGCTGCGGTTTACAAACCGCAGCATGTCAACTGTTTGTGCGGATTCCACACCTTTAACATAGTAGAGGTGTGAAACCGCAGGGCAAAACCGCAGGCTAATCCGCAGGAAAACCGCAGGTCACTTTACCTGCGGTTTTACCTGCGGATCCGCGTGGAAAAACCCCCAGGTGAATCCGCAGCGTGTGCACATAGCCTTAGCTACTACGGATGCTATTGGTCACGGCATCTAAGGAGTTCCAAGTAAATAGCTGGGATCAGAGTTATTTGCAATTCGAGTATTTAGATCGGGATTTTGTCTGTATCATTCTGCTGGCATTTTCAAGTGATGGAACCAGCACAATGTCTGTGCCTGCAGCATTGCCACATTGTAAAATACAGATATGCTGTCATCAGGGGCGGACTGGGACTAAAATTCAGCCCTGGCATTTGAAGTTACACAGGCCCACTAGTCATATGGTGACTATATAATATCTTTGTACACTTGTAGGTTACAAGAAGTGAGAAGAGATTAACACGATTATATAACATGTAGTCACAGCTGTGCCCAGTATTTCAGCTCAGTCCTATTTATTGCTTTTAGTTGCAGTAACTCCTCCCAAAGCTCTGTCCCCTTTTCTACGCACAGTGACAGAATTCCTGGCAGAACTGCTATCCATTGGGCAACCAGACCCCCTGGTCATAGCCGCCCCTATCATACCTCCCAACTTTTGAAGAAGGGAAAGATGGACAAAGACTGCGGCGCGCGCAGCGCGCCACTGCAAATTTTGGCCACGCCCGGCCACACCCATTTCGCAACTAGTCACACCCATGTCCACACCTAATCGCATCCATTTAGCACTGCTCATCACACTGACTGGTACTGAGGGCACAGTGGCTGGCATTATGGGCACACTGACTGGCACTAAGGAAGAGAGAAAACAGAGAGAGAGAAAAAAGAAAACAGAGAGAGAGAAAGAAAGGGGAAAGAAAGAAAGAACAGAGAGAGAAAGAAAGAGGGGAAAGAAATAACAGAGAGAGACAGAGAGAGAAAGAAAGAGGGGAAAGAACAGAGAGAGAAAGAAAATGAGGGAAAGACAGAACAGAGAATGAGAAAGAAAAAGAGAGAGAGAAAGATTCTATAAAGATACTATAGCAGCCCGGCTCCCATTGTAGTGCCCACCTGAGCCTCCCAGTGCAGGACATATCATAATCCGCTCACATGGCCGGCATCCCTGAATCCAAGGTGATCCTGCTGTCTGCGCTGTCGGAGGAGGACACGGTGATGGATCTGAAGCATTCCTGGTTCCGTCACAATCTCCTCAAGAAATTATCTCATTTCCGGTCAGCTTCCAGCACATCACTTCAGGTGGAACGTCATGTGTGTGTTTTAAAATGCTCCTCGGGGCTCCGCCGTGCACTCCTGTGTCTGTGGGAAAAGCCCGCTTTGTATCCTTTGTACACACTTGGCTCCGCTCCTTACATCCCGTACACATATGGCTCCACTCCGTACACACGCGGCTCCGCTCCGTCCACCTCGTACACGCGCGGCTCCTCTCCGTCCACCTCGCACACACGGCTCCGCTCCGTACACCTCGTACACACACGCGGCTCCTCTCCGTCCACCTCATACACACACACACACACACACGGCTCCGCTCCGTCCACCTCGTACACGCGCGGCTCCTCTCCGTCCACCTCGTACACGCGCGGCTCCTCTCCGTCCACCTCGTACATGCGCGGCTCCTCTCCGTCCACCTCGTACACGCGCGGCTCCTCTCCATCCACCTCGTACACACACACGGCTCCTCTCCGTCCACCTCGTACACACACACGGCTCCGCTCCGTACACCTCGTACACACACACGGCTCCGCTCCGTACACCTCGTACACACACGGCTCCATCCGTACACCACGTACACACAGGGCTCTGCTACATCCACAATGTAAACCCCTCCTGACCCCACACATGCCTCAAGCAGCACCATGACAACAGCAAAGCAGAGTCTTGCAGACACCAAGACGCAAGGCTGAGCGCACAGGACCTGTGATGAGGTCACAGGAGGGGCGGAGTTAGGGGTCACATGATCACGGGTCTGTACAAAGGCTCTTGATCATGTGACCCCTGACTCCTCCCCTTCTGTGACCTCATCACAGGACCTGCGAACAGAGAGAGCAGGCAAGCGACTCTGTGAGTGGGGGGGTCTCATGCTAAGGCGAGGATCGGGTGCATGGGGGGGGGCATGGCGGCTTATCTCCCTGCAGTGCGGGAGGAACTTGGAAACTATCACCGCCGTGCCCGCAGAGGGCCGGTGGCAGGAGCAACAGTGGCCGCAGCAGCTGGCAAGCAGCCAGATGATCGGGCACTGCGGCCCACGTGACAGCGGCCCAGCGGGAAAATGCCCGGTTGGTTATATTGCCAATCCGGGCCTGGCTGTCATCAAGGGGCTCTGAAGCCAAGTCTGCTTCTTCCAAAGCAGTTACAAGAGGAACTGGCACAAGAAGCTTCATAAGTAATAACATTATGGAGAAAAAAGTCAGAATTTTCAATCCAGAAAACGGTGATAAATACATTGATCTCACCCCTGCTGTTAGGCCATCATTATACCATGGCTGCTGGTGGGTCTGGTGATGTGGTTCTGATTTTCTAGATCATTAGGCTGTGTAAAGATGGACTTATTTCACAGTCCTATTACGGACTGACCGTGTGTCTCCCAGCCCAAACTTACAGTGTCATAGACACATATGTTTATTTCTATTGATATATGGCCAATACTCCCTTATTATAATTTGGGACTTTTGGTATATATAGTCATCGCCGAAATTGTTGGCACTCTTAAAATTGTTCCAAAAAATGAAGCAGTTCACCAAGAAAATTATTGCAATTACACATATTTTGTTATGCACATGTTTATTATATTTGTGTATATTGGAACACAAAAATAAAACAGAAAAAAAGACAAACTGGACCTAATTTCACACAAGACTCCAAGAATCAGCCAGATAAAATTGTTGGCACTTTCCAAAATTGTGGGTAAACAACTTTGTTTCACAAATGTGATGCTCATTCAAACTCACCTTTGGCAAGTAACTGGCGTGGGCAATATGAAGATCACATGAATCAGATAGATGAACCAGGTAAAAAGGGGATAAGTTGACTCAATCTTTGCATTTGCTTTGTGGTCCAAAATTACAGTTGAGAGGTGTAAGAAGCTTGTTGATAGTAATAGGAAGTGCTTGACTGCAGCTATTTATTCCAAAGGGTGAGCAACCAAATATTAAGTTGAAGGTGCCAACAATTTTGTCCTGCCCAATTTGGGGGATTTATGTGAAATTATATCCAATTTGCCTTTTTGTCTTTGTTTTTTTGTGTTGTTCCAAAACACAAAAAGGAAATAAACATGTGTATTACAAAGCATATGTAATTTAAATAATTTTCTTGGAGAAATATTGCATTTTCTGGAACAATATCAAGGGTGTCAACACTTTCTACTATGGCTGTAGGTATACTCATAGACATGCTAGACAGTATGCCTGGGTCAGGAGGTCTGTGGTCAGTTTGGGCATAGTGGTCTGTACACATATGATTATTTGCATTGATATATGGTCATTAGTACCTCGTTCTAATTTGGGACTTTTGGTATATAGGTGTACTCATACACACAAGCTGAGGATGAAACAAGTATCGAACATGTCACCAATTGTTACGTAAATATATTTCTAAAGGTGCTATCGGTGCTATTAACATGAAATTTTCACCAGATGTCGGTAACAACCCATCCAATCCACACAGGCAAAGAAATCAAACCTTAAATATCCATAAATTAAGTTATGTGTAATAATGAGAAATGACAAAGGAAAAAGCAATGAGCATGCTTTCTGAAATGTATTTAATGATTCTTACAAAAGCCTTTGTTGGAGATGACAGCTTTAAGACACTTCCTGTATGGAGAAACTAGTCGCATACATTGCTCAGGAGTGATTTTGGCCCATTCTTCCACACACTCTTTAAATCCTGAAGGTCCCTTGGGCTACTTTGACGAACTCTGAGCTTTAGTTCCTTTCATAAAATTTTGATTGGATTCAGGTCAGGTGATTGGCTGGGCAATTCTAGCAGCTTTATTTTTTTTCTCTGAAAACAATTGAGAGTTTCCTTGGCTGTGTGTTTGGTATCATTGTCTTGCTGAAATGTCTACCCTCGTTTCATCTTCATCATCCTGGTAGATGGCAGCAGATTTTTATCAAGAATGTCTCAGTACATTTTAACATTCATCCTTCCTTCAATCATATGAAGTTTGCCAATGCCATAGGCTGAAAAACAGCCCCACAGCATGATGTTCCAACCTCCAAACTTCACTGTCGGTATAATGTTTTTGGGGTGATATCCAGTGCCTTATGGCCTCCAAACACGGGTTTTATTACAGCATCCAAAGAGTACAATTTTGGTCTCATCTGACCCGACTACAGGTCTGGTAAAAATTAAGGGACCACCACATCAAAACCCTGTCATGGGCAGCCCATTCTCCAGACCTGAACCCCATTGAAAACCTCTGGAATGTAATCAAGAGGATGATGAACAGTCACAAGCCATCAAACAAAGAAGAACTGCTTACATTTTTGCGCCAGAAGCAGTGTGAAAAACTGGTGGAAGGCATGCCAAGACGCGTGAAAGCTGTTTTTAAAAATCATGGTTATTCTACAAAATATTAATTTCTGAACTCTTCCTGAGTTAAAACATTAGTATTATTGTTTCTAAATGATTATGAACTTGTTTTCTTAGCAGTATTTGAGGTTTGAAAGTACTATTTTTTTTTTTATTTTGACCATTTCTCCTTTACAGGAAAAAAAATTTATTGCTTGGAAATTCGGTAACATGTTGTCAGAAGTTTGTAGACTAAAAGAACATTTTACTCAAAAATATACCTATAAAGAGAAAATCAGACAAACTGAACATTTGGAAGTGGTCTCTTAATTTTTGCCAGAGCTGTATATTCTCAAAGTATTTCACAGGCTGGTCTAGATGTTGTTGAGCAAATATTAAATGTGCTTGAACATGCTTTTAGTTCAACAATGGAGTCTTGCATGGTGAGCATGCATACAGGCCATGGAGGTTGAGTGCATTACTTATAGTTTTCCTTGAAACAATTGTACCTTCCAGGTCTTTCTGGAGCTCTCCACATGTGGCACCTGGCTCTGGAGGAACATCTGGTCGTGGCAGGTTTATGGTGAAACGATGTTCTTTCCAGGTCTGGATTATGGCCCCAACAGTGCTCACTGTAATCAAACTGCTTCTGTAATCAATACCAACAGTTTGTTTTGCAATAATAAGGTGGCAAAGGTCTTGAGACAGCTCACAGGTTTCACCCATCATGAGATGTTTCTTGTGTGGCACCTTGGTATGAGACACCTTGTGATAGGACATTAGTTGAACCAGCTGATACTTTTTTTCACTAAGTGGCACATAACTTAATTTCTGGACATCTATGGTTTGATTTCTTTGCTGGTGTGGATTGGATAGGTTGTTACCGACATCTGCTGAGAATCTCATGTCAATTGCACCTTCAGAAATATATTTACTTAGAAAATTGATGACGTGTTCAATACTTATTTGACCCACTGTAAAAGGTCTGCATACATGCCCATACACACATATGAATTTGAAAGTCTGGGTCACGAAGCTCGCGGTCATTCTGGAATTGTTGTCTGTATACATACTCGTAGACACATATGAGGCAGTACGTCTACTGTAGTTCAGGAGACCCACGGTCAGTCACTTGTGAGGCTGTAAGTCCTGGGTGTAAGGCCCGCGGTCAGTTCATGCATTTTGGTCCGTATACATACTCATAAACACATGTGAGGCAGTACGTCTGGGTTGGGAGGCCAGTGGTTAGACCGAGCATTGTGATCTGTATACATACTCAAAGACACATATGAGACAGTGTGTCCAGGTAGGGAGGCCCACGGTCAGTCCGGAAATTGTGGTCTGTGCACATACTCATAGCTACATGTGAGGCAGTATATCTGGGTCGGGAGGCCCACGGTCAGTCCTGCATTGTGGTCTGTTTATATATACTCATAGACAGATATGAGGCAGTATGTTTGGGTCGGGAGGCTCGTGGTCAGTCTGGACATTGTGGTCTGTATACATACTCATAGACACATGAAGGAGTATGTCTGGTTAAGTAGGCCCACGGTCAGGCCAGGCAACTGTGGTCTGTATAAATACTTGTATACTTATAGACACATGTCAGGCTGTAAGTCTGGGTTGGGAGGCCCGTGGTCAGTTTGGACACTGTGTTAAGTATGCGTACTCATAGCCACATATGAGGCAGTACGTCCATGTAGGGAGGCTTACGGTCAGTTCGGAAATTGTGGTTTGTATACATACTCATAGACCAGAGGCGTAGCTAGGGTTTCGGTTCAGGGGGGGGCGCAACTTCTGAGTGGGCCCCTAACTAGGTAACTTTGATTACAACTCGGTGATGCACCCTAATAGTGGATGTAGGAGATGACCGCGCTGTTACTGAAAATAATCCCTATATAAAGACCAACATGGATATTACCGCAATATGGTCAGTGGTAAATACAGTCCTACAAAACATATGTGATTACTGCACAGGTATAGTTGGTGTCTTACCGCTGACATTCTTTCTGATGGAATCGGTCACTTTTCACGTCTTTACCATCTGGCCCAGACCGACATGACAACTCCTCCAGCCAGGACTCAGCTACAGAGAATAGAACAATGACACGTTTCACTTCTCATATTCCAGCCCCATCACCATATATCCCCAACCTGCACAAACCCATCATCCTGCTGATACCCCAATGCTGAGCCGCTGCTGCCGTATGTGTCCCTATTACAGCACCTGATACCCCAATGCTGAGCCGCTGCTGCCGTATGTGTCCCTATTACTGCACCTGATACCCCAATACTGAGCCTCTGCTGCCGTATGTGTCCTTATTACTGCACCTGATACCCCAATACTGTGTCGCTGCTGCCGTATGTGTCCCTATTACTGCACCTGAGACCCCAATACTGAGCCTCTGCTGCCATATGCGTCCTTATTACTGCACCTGATACCCCAATACTTAGCCGCTGCTGCCGTATGTGTTCCTATTACTGCACTTGATACCCCAATACTGAGCCTCTGCTGCCGTATGTGTCCCTATTACTGCACCTGATACCCCAATACTTAGCCGCTGCTGCCATATGTGTCCCTATTACTGCACCTGATACCCCAATGCTGAGCCGCTGCAGCCGTATGTGTCCCTATTACTGCACCTGATACCCCAATGCTGAGCCGCTGCTGCCGTATGTGCCCCTATTACTGCACCTGATACCCCCTATACACACATGGCTCTGCTCCACACCCCCTATACATACACACACCGCTCTGCTCCGTACACGCTGTACACATGCGGCTCCGCTCCGTACACCTTGTACACACCTGGCTCCGCTCTGTAAACCCCGTACACACGCGGCTCCGCACCATACACCTCGTACACATACGGCTCAAATCCGTACACCTTGCACACACGGCTCCACTCCGTACATGCTGCACACACACGGCTCTGCTCTGTACACCCCGTACACACACGGCTCTGCTCTGTACACCCCGTACACACTTGGCTCCGCTCCGTACACAAACAGCTCTGCTCCTCTGTACACCTCATACATGCATATCTCTGCTCCGTACACCTTCTACACACACGACTCCGCTCTGTACACCTCATACACACAGAGCTCTGCTACATCCACCCTGTAAACCAATCCTGACCGCACACAGAAACTTACTTCACCTCATCCAGCACCATGACAACCAGCACAGCAGAGCCCTGTGCTGAAGCCCTGATCATGTGACCCCCTGACTCCGCCCCTCCTGTGACCTCATCACAGGTCCTGTGCGCACAGAAAAGCTCATAACGACGTTGCTGACTGTGAGGTGGGGGGCCCACTTCTGGCACTGGGGCTCCCCACCGCCTTCTCAGGGGCCCATAGCGGCTGGGCGGCAGAGTAGGGAGATCAATTCTCCCTGCTCTGCCGCAGAATGTAACTGTATGGGTGCGCTGTGCACGCCGATACAGTTGCAGTAGCGTAGCTCAGTGGGCCCCTCAGAGCTCGGGGCCCGGGGCGACCGCCCCCTCTGCCCCCCCCCGGTAGCTACGCTACTGTCATAGACACATATGAGGCAGTACTTCTGGGTCGGAAGCCCTGCGGTAAGTCCGGGCACTGTGATCTGTATACATACTTATAGATGCATTTGAGGCAGTATGTCCAGGTCGGGAGGTCTGCAGTCATTCTGGGCATTGTGATCTGTATAAAGATTCATAGGCCTTTTTCACACATCAGTGGCTCCGGTACTTGTAGTGACAGTTTTCTCACGTACCGGAGACACTGACACACATAGACCCATTCAAATTAATGGGCCTGTGCACATGTCAGCATGTTTTCACGGGCCGTGTGTCTGTGTGCAAAATACGCTGACATGTCCGTTTTAACATGGACACACGGCCCGCAACACGTGCTGCACACGGAGAACTGTTCACTGTCCTCTGTGTTCACCGACAGCCACTGGGAAGAAGTGGCTACTGTAAGCGTTGTTCCCGGCAGCTGGTGCTGACTACGGCTGTGATTCTTCTTTCCTGCTCTGCCGGCAGGAGAGCAGAATGAATGAAAACCAGACGTGGGGTCCACCTCATTTTATGAACTAACCAGATGAAACTTACAGCTGGGGGCTGCAGCCCTCAGCTGTCAGTTTTCTGTAGGGGAAGGACTGGACCTCGATATTGCGGTTATTCAGGTCACAACTACAGTCCTGTCCCTCCCTTACACAGTTACCAAGAAAACCATTGCTAACACATTATGCTGTGTAACAACTCTGCTGGCATCACTGCATGGCCTCCCATCCCTGCACACCAACTTACTCACTGCTCCAGGTCATGCGGTGATTTCTGTCTGCTGCCAGCTCCATGCGCTATGCCTCTTGTTTTCCTGCTTCCTCTCCATGTTTCCTGACTGTGTGTATAGGGGGGCGGCGCTTGAACTCTCTGCTTCTTATGCAGTCAGGGTTCAGCGGTCTAATCTGTCCCCAACCAATCACCTGGAGCCCTTTACTATATAGGATCACCACACCCACTAACGTTTGCCTGTGCAATGTCTATGCTCAGTCAGCTCCTTGCTTCTGAGGAAGCCAGGCCCTGTCCTTTGTCTTGCCTTCCTTGAGAGGCTTTACTCCTAGCATTTCTAGTACACTCTGAGTGCCCGCCAGGAGGCTTATATCCTGGTCCCTGTCTTGTCCAAGCTTTGTCTGAGTACTTGCCTGGTACTTCTTTGCTCGCCCTCCAGGAGGCAGAATATCCTGGTCCCTGTATCCTTCGGTCCCTGTACCTTGTCTTGTACTGTGTCTCTGTTTGAACTCTGTCTTACCTCTGTCTGTCTCACTGTCTGTCAGTCTCCTTGTCTGTGGTTCCTTTCCCTGCTGTGTCTTTCCCTGTGTCCTCCCTATCTGTACCTTGCACTCTTGCAAGCTCCGTCTACCTTGCACTCTTGCAAGCTCCGCCTACCCCGCACTCTTGCAAGCTCCGCCTACTCCGCACTCCTGCGGCTCCGCCTACTCCGCACTTCTGCGGCTCCGTACTCCTGCGGCTCCGCCTACTCCGCACTCCTGCGGCTCCGCCTACTCCGCACTCCTGCGGCTCCGCCTACTCCGCACTCCTGCGGCTCCGCCTACTCAACACTCCTGCGGCTCCGCCTACTCCGCACTCCTGCTTCTGTCATATTCCACACTCTCCTATCCGTACTCGTACCTGCACCTCCAATTTGAACAGGACCCTACCTCTTCCTCCATATTCCATTACTTTCAGCCAGTACCCACTCCTGCTGTGTGAACAGCACCCTACCTGTTCCTTCGTACACCACACCTACCTGCCCTGTGTCTCAAGCCTAGCTTGCCTGCACTGTGTCTCAATTCGTGCCTGCCTGCCCTGTGTCTCAAGCCGTGCCTGCCTGCCCTGTGTCTCAAGCCGTGCCTGCCTGCCCTGTGTCTCAAGCCGTGCCTGTCTGCCCTGTGTCTCAAGCCATGCCTGCCTGCCCTGTGTCTCAAGCCATGCCCACCTGCCCTGTGTCTCAAGCCGTGCCCGCCTGCCTTGTGTCTCAAGCTGTGCCCACTTGCCCTGTGTCTCAGCCTGCTTGTCACTCGCACCTGTCCAGGTGTCCTGTTCCCGAGTGGGATCAGCAGCCACAGCCAGACACCACCCTGGAGTGGCACCTGGCAGCTACCTGCTGCACAAGCCTGACATCACCATCAGAGGCTCCAGTGAAGACCGAGGTAGCTGCCGTAGTCACGCCCCTTCCAAGGTAGTCTGGTTTGTGGCACAGTGGGGCCACAACCCCCCGGCTCGCGCCAATCAGCCTAGGCGCGAGCGTGACATGCTGTAAAGGTTAAAAATCCTGTAGTGCCCGCAAGGTCCACCTGCTGAAGAAGACACATGTGCATGGCCGTCTGACGTTTGCCAATGAACACCTGGATGACTCTGAGTGATTGGGAGAAGGTGCTGTGGTCAGATGAGACACGAATTGAGCTCTTAACTCAACTCGCCGTGTTTGGAGGAAGAGAAATTCAGCCTATGACCCAAAGAACTCCATCCCTACTGTTAAGCATGGAGGTGGAAACATTATGTTTTAGGGGTGTTTCTCTGCTAAGGGCACAGGACTACTTCACCGCATCAATGGGAGAATGAATGAAGCCATGTACCGCAAAATCCTGAGTGACAACCTCCTTCCCTCCACCAGGACATTAAAATGGGTTGTGGCTGGGTTTTCCAGCAAGACAATGACCCAAAGCATACAGCCAAGGCAACAAAGGAGTCGCTAAAAAAAAGCACATTAAGGTCATGGAGTGGCCTATCCAGTCTCCAGACCTTAATCCCACAGAAAACTTATGGAGGGAGTTGAAGCTCCGAGTTGCCAAGCGACAGCCTCAAAATCTTAATGATTTAGAGATGATCTGCAAAGAGGAGTGGATTGTAAGGGAGTGGGGTATGATGTCTCCTATGCCTCCCTTCCCTCTGATTGTTGCCTGTCTTTAACTTTTACAAATATGGTACTGCTACATGTATAATTATGTATGACCGCTCATTATTTATGGCATTGCCACTTGAATGTGTTACCATTGTATGACAAGTGTATATATTGCCTCATGTTCTTGTATGATAAAACTGCTTGTATATTGTATGTCATTTATGTATAGCTAGGGAAAGCTAGTGCATCCTTTATTGGATCATTAGAGGAGGACACTCTTAGTATATAGTTTCCCCATAGACTGGGTAGTTGTAATTATGTTGCGGGCCACTAGGTGGGGGTAAACTAGAGGGGCCTGGTAGGAGGTTCATAGAGGGTTAATTATAGGAGGGGCTGCTGGGTAGTAAGAGGGAAGCTTGTAGAATGTTAAGTCAGACAGGGCCAGGGCGCCCAAGAGTCCACATGGGCTATAAGCCCGGACAGCTTAGCAGTCACGTAACATTAAGTTGTTATTGACCACATTACCCACGGCCACTGCAAGTCTTAGCAGTGGGACAGAACAGGAAAAGGAAGATGTGGTGTCTTACCACCTGTGCCAATGCTTTTAGGGCAGAAGTTGGCTGGACTAAAGAGATGAAAGGAGTTGGCACTTCGACAAGATCGGTACACACGGGCTGGATGCTTCACTGGGGGTCACCAAGCATAGTGATTGATGAATTCAGTGATGGGGCAAAACAGGCTGAAGGAAATGTCATTGTAGTGAGGTCAGACCTGGAAGGAACTGGGAAGCAGTCTAGTACAGTCCGGTCCAGGCCGGTACTGCACAGAAGTGACTAGCAAGGGAAAGATCAGGAAGCAAGCAAATGTGATCATGTACCAACTGTGGATGTACCGTGCGAAATGCTATGTAAAGAAAGTTTTAAATTTGTCTCAGACTGTGTTTCCCTTGCTGTCAGTCGCCTAGAAGAGGGACCGTTATGGCCTGGGAAGTCACTGGGTGAAGATGGGACTGGAGATGCAGGTATGCCGAAGAGCATAGTATTGTTTCATGTAGGGGAAGGGCTGGGCGCAGCTGCCACCCTAGTACAGGTCACGACTATGGTCCTGGCCCTTCATTACAAGATCAAAATTCCTCCTGACATGTGCGCAAACCTCATCAACTACAAAAAACGTCTGACTGCTGTGCTTGCCAACAAGGGTTTTGCCACCAAGTATTAAGTCTTGTTTGCCAGAGGGATCAAATACTTATTTCTACTGGAAAATGCAAATAAATTTATACAATGTGATTTTCTGGATTTTATTTTTGATATGCTATCTCTCAATGTTAAAATTATCCTACCCTTAACATTATAGACTGTTCATGTGTTTGTCGGGAGGTCTGTGGTCAGCCCGGACACTGTGATTTGTATATGGCCCATGACGTACAGTCGCTCTGATTAGTCAGCAATGATCGTCCCTCAGAGGATCCCCATCACATTGTACAATTACACCCCCAGGACCCTCCATGTTGCTGTCAGGACGTGGCATGTGATCCTGGGGGGGCACAGTGTGTACCGCCTAAACGTGCTCATCATGAACCAATCACAGTAATGTTCCGAACCTTTCTCTCTTTACGTAGTTGTACATTTTTGTGCAGAAGTGAAATGACACAGAGGCACGGCCCTGTACTGTATGGTGCCCAGACGGCCCAGAGAGTGCCTGCACACACTGAGGGCACAGGCAGGACAGTGCCAGCTTCACCCCTCCCCATATGGCCATATGATGCCACACAATGCCCACACCACACCCTGCTCAGTCCTCCCCTACAGTGTGTGCGGCAGCCACAGTGACCGCAGGCAGAGCGTGCTCCTGCGCCTCAGCGTCTACACTCCGTATGCTGCCCTCTGCTGGCGGATGGAATCAGCGACGCTCCCCTGTGACGTCACACAAGTTTTGTTCCTAATGTCCCGTTGTCTCCACAGGCTGAACTGCAGGTCATCCCTGACTGGTCACAGCGTCACCTAGGCAACGGCTGTTTCTATCACGCCACTGATGCACACTGACCAACCTCTAATAGACAGAAGCGCCAGGTTCCTCCCAGAAGCCCCAGTATCAGCGCTCCTCATGTTCTACAACCGTCCACGCATACAAGGCCAGTATACACTCGGGATAGAAATCCCCCTTTCATTGAGCACATGGCAGCTTCCGTCTCATATCAGCATTATCTACCGAAGTGCGGAGCCTCAATGCAGACAGGTTTCCGTAGTGTAGTGGTTATCACGTTCGCCTCACACGCGAAAGGTCCCCGGTTCGATCCCGGGCGGAAACACTGGGTTTTTTTATTAGTAATTTTTCTTCTGCTCTTTGTTCTTCTAATTGTATATGTATTTGTTATTGGGTTTGTTTATAAATATTATACAGATTTATGTTATGCTGAGACTGTGACAGCTTCTAGTCTCAGTAGAGGATACCCTTCACTATGTATTTAGACCGGGGCCGGACTGGGACTAAAATTCAGCCCTGGCATTTGAAGTTACACAGGCCCACTAGTCACATGGTGACTATATAATATCTTTTTACACTTGTAGTTTACAAGAAGTGAGAGGAGATTAACACGATTATATAACATGTAGTCACAGCTGTGCCCAGTATTTCAGCTCAGTCCTATTTATTGCTTTTAGGTACAGTACTCCTCCCAAATCTCTGTCCCCTTTTGTATGCACGATTACAGAATTCCTGGCAGAACTGCTATCCATTGGGCAACCAGACCCCCTGGTCATAGCCGCCCCTATCATACCTCCCAACTTTTGAAGAAGGGAAAGATGGACAAAGACTGCGGCGCGCTGCGCGCGCCGCTGCAAATTTTGGCCACGCCCAACCACACCCATTTCACAACTAGTCACACCCATGTCAACACCTAATCGCACCCATTTAGCACTGCTGATCACACTGACTGGTACTGAGGGCACAGTGGCTGGCATTATGGGCACACTGACTGGCACTAAGGAAGAGAGAAAACAGAGAGAGAGAGAAAAAAGAAAACAGAGAGAGCGAGAAAGAAAGGGGAAAGAAAGAAAGAACAGTGAGAGACAAAGAAAGAACAGAGAGAGAAAGAAAGAGGGGAAAGAAAGAACAGAGAGAGACAGAAAGAACAGAGAGAGAAAGAAAGAAGTAAAGAAAAGAAAGAAAGAACAGAGAGAAAGAGAGGAAAGAAAAAGAAAGAAAGAGGGGAAGAAAGAACAGAGAGAGAAAAAAGAACAGAGAAAGAAATAAAGAAAGATTCTACAAAGATACTATAGCAGCCCGGCTCCCATTGTAGTGCCCACCTGAGCCTCCCGATGCAGGACATATCATGATCTGCTCGCATGGCCGGCATCCCCGATTCCAAGGTGATCCTGCTGTCCGCGCTGTCGGAGGAGGACACGGTGATGGATCTGAAGCATTCCTGGTTCCGCCACAATCTCCTCAAGAAATTATCTCATTTCCAGTCAGCTTCCAGCATATCACTTCTGGTGGAACGTCATGTGTGTGTTTTAAAATGCTCCTCGGGGCTCCGCCGTGTACTCCTGTGTCCATGGGAAAAGCCCGCTTTGTATGCTTCGTACACACTTGGCTTCGCTCCGTACATCCCGTACACATATGGCTCCACTCCGTACACACACACGGCTCTGCTCCGTACACCTCGTACACGCGTGGCTCCTCTCCGTACACCTCGTACACGCGTTGCTCCTCTCCGTACACCTCGTACACACACGGCTCTGCTCCGTACACCTCGTACACGCGTTGCTCCTCTCCGTACACCTCGTACACACACGGCTCTGCTCCGTACACCTCGTACACGCGCGGCTCCTCTCCGTACACCTTGTACACGCGCGGCTCCTCTCCGTACACCTCGTACACACATGGCTCTGCTCCGTGCACCTCGTACACGCGTTGCTCCTCTCCGTACACCTCGTACACACACGGCTCTGCTCCGTACACCTCGTACACGCGCGGCTCCTCTCCGTACACCTTGTACACGCGTGGCTCCTCTCCGTACACCTCGTACACACACGGCTCTGCTCCGTACACCTCGTACACACACGGCTCCGCTCCGTACACCTCGTACACACACGGCTCCTCTCCGTACACCTCGTACACGTGTGGCTCCTCTCCGTACACCTCGTACACACGCGGCTCCTCTCCGTACACACGTGGCTCCTCTCCGTACACCTCGTACACGCGTGGCTCCTCTCCGTACACCTCGTACACGCGTGGCTCCTCTCCGTACACCTCGTACACGCGCGGCTCCTCTCTGTACACCTCGTACACGCGCGGCTCCTCTCCGTACACCTCGTACACACGTCGCTCTGCTCCGTACACCTCGTACACGCGCGGCTCCTCTCCGTACACCTTGTACACGCGCGGCTCCCGTACACCTCGTACACGCGTGGCTCCTCTCCGTACACCTCGTATACACACGGCTCTGCTCCGTACACCTCGTACACACACGGCTCCTCTCCGTACACCTCGTAGACGTTTGGCTCCTCTCCGTACACCTTGTACACACGCGGCTCCTCTCCGTACACCTCGTACACACGTGGCTCCTCTCCGTACACCTCGTACACGCGTGGCTCCTCTCCGTACACACACGGCTCTGCTCCGTACACCTCGTACACACGCTGCTCCTCTCCGTACACCTCGTAGACGTGTGGCTCCTCTCCGTACACCTCGTACACACGCGGCTCCTCTCCGTACACCTCGTACACACGTGGCTCCTCTCCGTACACCTTGTACACACGCTGCTCCGCTCCGTACACCTCGTACACGCGCGGCTCCTCTCCGTACACCTCGTACACACGCGGCTCCTCTCCGTACACCTCGTACACGCGCGGCTCCTCTCCGTACACCTCGTACACGCGCGGCTCCTCTCCGTACACCTCGTACACGCGCGGCTCCTCTCCGTACACCTCGTACACGCGCGGCTCCTCTCCGTACACCTCGTACACACGCGGCTCTGCTCCGTACACCTCGTACACGCACACTGCTCCGCTCCGTACACCTCGTACACGCACACTGCTCCTCTCCGTACACCTCGTACACGCGCGGCTCCTCTCCGTACACCTTGTACACGCGTGGCTCCTCTCCGTACACCTCGTACACACACGGCTCTGCTACATCCACACTGTAAATCCTGACCCCACACTTACCTCAACCAGCACCATGATAACAGCAAAGCAGAGTCTTGCAGACGGTAGAGGCAAGGCTGAGCGCACAGGACCTGTGATGAAGTCAGGGGTGACATGATCGGGGGTCTGGACAAAGACTCCTGCTGATCATGTGACCCCCCTGACTCCTCCCCTCCTGTGACCTCATCACAGGTCCTGCGAACAGAGCGAGCAGGCAAGCGAGTCCGACGCTGTGAGTGGCTGCGGGGGGGGAGGAGGTCTCATGCTAAGGCGAGGATGGGGTGCGAGGGGGGGAGTGGCGGCTTATCTCCCTGCAGTGCGGGAGGAACTTGAAACTATCACCGCCGTGCCCGCAGATGATCGGGCGCTGCCGCCCGCGGCCCACGTGACAGCGGCCCAGCGGGAAAATGCCCGGTTGGTTATATTGCCAATCCGGGCCTGATTTAGACATGAAGCTATCTATATATGTTATAAATAGAGAAAAAGAATACAGCAGCACATGTACAGGAATCTAGGCCATGTGAAAACACAGAAAAATATTAAAACCATTCAATTTAGATAATAATCCTCAAAAATATTATCTAAATTTGCCAATTTGTGCACTAAGAACCTTCATTTTCATATTACTGTAAGTAAAAAAAAAATTTTTCAAAAAAATATTTTTGAGGATTAATATCTAAATTGAATGGTTTTAATATTTTTCTGTGTTTTCACATGGCCTAGATTCATGTACATGTGCTGCTGTATTCTTTTTCTCTATATTGGGCAGTTTTTGCAGCTTGCACGTGTTCACACTGGGAGGTGCTGGTCAGGTTTTTTTTCTGTCTATTTAGTTGCTGGGTGCTAGCTGCCTCCAGCCTGATCTTGCACCCCTCCCATTGGCCTTGCAGGTGGCCGCAATCAGCTCTACCTGCCCATACATTGTAGGCTAAAGGCCCCGTTACACTTAGCGATGCACCAGCGATCCCGACCACGGGTGCATCGCTAAATGGTCGCTAGTGAGCTGCCACACAGGCAGATCTCACCAGCGACATAGCAGTGGTCGGGGGTCGTTACTTACCTGTCAGACGCGGCGATCCTGACGTCCTCCTGCCCGCGTCCACGCGCCGCTCGTCGGCGCCAGCAGGAAGCCCAGCAGGAAGCGCCCGACGAGAAATGGACCCGGCCGGTCTCACGCGATTAGTGATAGCCAGCTGGGGAGCCGGTCGGAGGTAAGTATCACACATAGCGATATCGCTAGTAATATCGCTGCTGCGTCACAAAATCGGTGACGCTTTAGCAATATTGCTAGCGATATCGCTATGTGTAAAGGGCCCTTTAGCCCAGTAGTGACATGTTTGTCCAGAATTGTAGGCTGGTGGCCCAGAAGTGGCTTGTGTACGGTAGAGCAGGGACCCATCAGGGGAGGTCACCTTGCTGTGGTTGATGGGCTTACATGAATTGGCCAATTTGTGCACTAAGAACCTTCATTTTCATATTACTGTAAGTAAAAAAAAAAAAACATTGTTGAGGATTATTATCTAAATTGAATGGTTTTAATGTTTTTATGTGTTTTCACATGGCCTAGATTCATGCACATGTGCTGCTGTATTCTTTTTCTCTATATTGTTCAGTTTTTGCAGTTTGCACGTGTTCACACTAAGAGGTGCTGGTCAGGTATTTTTTCTGTCTATGTTATAAATAGATATATATGAGCTACCAGGGGGGCAGAGGGGGCTATCACCCCGGCACTGCCTCATATGGGCCCACCCAGAGTGACCCTAATCTGTATTGACCAGCGCAGCTCACGGATAGGCTGGAGTCACACTAACCTGCGCAAAATACGCTCCGTATTTTACATGCGTAATACGGATCAATGACCACTAAATAGTGCTCCGTATGTCATCTGTAAGCAAGGTGTGGTCGTGTATTTTGCGCATGTGTGTATCCGTATGTAATCCGTATGCAATCCGTATGGCAAGATTTTCTCGCAGCCTTGCAAAATGGACATTTAACGGTTTTGAGGCCTGCAAACAATTTAAATCATTAGCCTGCAGCCTATTTAGACACTCAGAAACAGGTGGCTGCCTACATTCTGTACATTTGTCACCTTGCTTTCACGAGGTGTGTTGGTGTTCTTTGTGCAGCATGGCAGAGGGTCTGACATTCAATACAACTGAGCAGGTTCTCTTTACCTGGCTTTTGTCATGGCGCTTTGGCCAACCATATCCTGTGATAGTGGATCCGTGGAGGAGGAGACGCATGTGGGTCCATCCACTTTTGAGGCAACGACTCACAAGAGGGCATTTTCACCGCCTCTATTCGTCTCTGCGGGAGCATCCGGAGAAATTTTACCAGTACTGTCGAATGAGCATTTCCACATTTGATCGCCTCTTGGAGACAGTGCGTCCTGGGATAACCTTTCAGGACACAAGGATGCGCAAAGCCATATCTGCAGAGGAGCGACTTCTACTCACAATACGGTATGTACTACACAACCACATTCTCTATGTTCATAATGTGTGTGTTAATTTATGTTTTTTGGCCTTCTTGGACAATGTTTAATACCCTCATCTTACTCAAAATATGTTTCACCTGACACAGCAGAATGTTACTTCTAATATGTCCTGCATATCACTTAGTCATTGTGCCACCAAATATGTGTGTGTTGTTCTCTCTCATTTCCTACCAAGTTTGGTCGGCATGTAACTGATTTTTTTTTACTTTAGCCATTCTAAACTGTACTATTTCTGTTGTTCTACAGCTTCCTGTCCACTGGCCTGTCTTATGCCGCCATCCACCATGAGTTTCTCATTGGAAAGTCAACCATTTCAGGCATAGTGAGGTCTACATGTGCACAAATCTGGACAAGACTCCATCAGGTGGTCCTACCCGAGCCCAGGATGGAAGACTGGTTAAGGATTTCAAGGGACTTTGAGGAGGACTGCCAGTTTCCAAATTGTATTGGGGCCCTGGATGGCAAACATATCAGGGTGCGTAAGCCGCCGAACTCAGGCTCCCAATTCTTCAATTATAAACAATACTTTTCTGTTGTATTGTTGGCTCTGGTAGACCCTCAATACAAGTTTATAATTGTTGACATTGGGGCCTATGGAAGGACGGGAGACTCTAGAGTCTTCAATACTTCCATATTGGGTCGGCGGCTATGCACCAACCAGTTGGATCTACCACCACCACGCCAGCTACCAGGCTCCCCCGAACAATCAGTCCCTTATGTCCTTGTGGCAGATGAGGCCTTTCAGTTATCACGCAATGTCATGAGGCCATATCCCCGGCGCAACCTTGACCACAGGAGCAGAATTTTTAACTTGCGCCTATCACGTGCTAGGCGACTGGTGGAGTGTTCCTTTGGGATTCTTTGTGCCAAATGGCGGGTACTCCAGTCTGCCATTCAGTTGAGTGAGCAAAATGTGAATGAAGTTGTCAAAGCCTGTGTTGTTCTGCATAACTTCACCAGGATACATGATTGTTCCTCCTCTGATGGTGTTGTGCGTAGGCCGGACAATGTGCGCAGGGTGAGACCACCTATCAACCCTCAACGTAGACCGCTCTCTGGCCTCAAAGTGCGTGATATTTTCACAAATTACTTTATCTCACCTGAGGGGGCAACTTCTTGGCAAGAGAATGCTGTGTCTATGTTATAATTTGTTTCTTTAAAAGTGTGTCTAAATATATATTACTCAAGCCCTTATGATTCTATGACTGTTTCATTGCATTGGTTGGTGTCTGTTAGTATGTTGTGAGGGATTGTGAAAAATCACACAGAGACGTTAACTAGAGTAGACAAATTTTTAGTTTTGCCTTTTTTTTTTTTGTTTTGCTTAAAGGCAAACATAATTTTGCCATAACACAAATTTGGCAATGGCTAAAATGACCCTTTGTGCCTTCTTTAACTTGGTGTAACATTAACATTACAGAAAAAAACTGCAACAAACATTATGCAATTACAACATTGCTGCATGCCTACATTAAACTTGATTAGGCAACAAAGGGTGAGCTCCATCACCTACATAAAGTCAATAAGATAACACTCACATTTCCTCATAATGTTATCCAATCATAGAAAGATTCCACCATGACAGGCAAGGCTACCTCACATCTTTCACACAGATATTACCTGTCTGTAGAACAGACAATATTTAAGCATGCTATACTGGAAAGGATGAAAATACAAAACTCACTTGTTAAGACATAGAGAGAGCGTGATATTCTGAATGCTGGTCGCCTCAAATTGTTTTACTAGAGATTGCTAACAACAAAGTTGACAACTTAACTAAAGGCAAGCACGCCTTTCCTATGCGTTAGCAAGTGAATAGTGGATTTTCATCCTTTCATGTAACAGTATAGCGCATTTAAATATTCTCTTTTATACACACATTTAATATCTGTGTGAAAGGCGTGAGGTAGCGTTGCCTGTCATGATGGATTGTTTCATATGTTTGGAAAACATTGTTTAAAAATGTGAGTGTTAAATTATGTTCTAAATGTTGGTGAAGGAGAACACCTGTTTTTTTGTCTAGATTAGAAGCACCAGTTACATGTCACTGGACATCTCCAAACTTTTGAATCATAAATCCTCATATGTAGGGGAAGGGGAACGTGGAGGAACAGCCTGTGGGTGCTGCTGGACATTGTGGGCAACATCGCCCTGTGTGGGGCCATACTGGTGCCCATGATGCTGTAGTTGTCCAGCCTCCTGGGCCTGTT
The DNA here is from genome assembly GCF_039654945.1 of Dendrobates tinctorius. Taxonomy (NCBI): domain Eukaryota; kingdom Metazoa; phylum Chordata; class Amphibia; order Anura; family Dendrobatidae; genus Dendrobates; species Dendrobates tinctorius. The sequence goes on from NW_027361690.1 coordinate 80,382,631, forward strand.
GGTGATACTGGCCAGAGTACTGATGATGGTGAGGGGCTTCTTGTTGGCTATGGTAGGCCCGTGGCTCATACCCACCAACATAGCCAGATCGTCCCCAACCAGGTTGGGACCAGCCTCCAACACTGGGTGGGTACAAGTGGCCATATTGGTGGGGTTGGCTTGAGGAAGACATTTGGGGCTGCGGAATAGAAGGATGGGTAGGGGGAGGAAGGGCTTGAGGTGTTGGCCCACGTATTAAGCGCTGATCAGACCCTGCTTGAGCATGCATCTGTGTGGATGGTCTCATGCGCATTAAATTTCTTGGTGAGAGCTGCCACCTCTCCAGAAATTCAAACACCTCATATGGGGTATTGGGGGGGGGGGGTGCTTGCATCAAGCAGGATCTGAATACATCCCCTAATACGGAGCCTGACCTCACGGGTAAGGGCACGGAGATAAAGGGTGAGGCTACGTGCATAGGCCTCCTCACCATCATCTGTAGTGACTCTGGACAAGTAATTCAGTACCCCTGTGTCCACATTGGTCCTGCTCTCTTGAATGGTGACCTGGCGCCTTCTTCTTATTCGCCGTGATGCTAGAGCAGCCTGTGGGGAGGGCCTGATCTGGGCAGTTGGGCTGCTGCTCAAGTTGCCCGGCTCTTCCAGGATGGGTGATGTGGCAGCAGCAGACCGTCCTGGTGGTGTGTTGTGTAGGGCAGCCATTGTGTGTTCTGGTGATGCCTCCTCTTCAGCCATCCTTCTTGTAGGGGGAGAAGATGGGCCAACCACCTCATCCCCTACAGGATCTATAATGGGCTCTGCCTCTGAGGCCGTTCCTCGATCCGTAAGGTTGGATTGAGTTCTTTTATGAAATAGAACAGAGGCAAAAATACATCAATATTTTTGTCCCTGTAAAGTATTTGTGTAATGTTTTTGTGTCATGTGGTGTGAGGTATGTACTTATGGTCTCAGAGCCAGAATTGGGGCGAGGAAGTTCAGCCGGTCATAGTAGATATATTTGCGCTTTACATGGCCAGCATCCCCACTCCTGGACCACTGCTGGCATTCCTGGCGGTACTGGTCCCGGATGCTTCTCCACCGTTTCATCACATCTTCCACTGCAATGTGACAGGAAAGATTGTCAAAATCACATATTTGAGAGGTCACATTTTCAAACAGTAGTCTAGGCATGGGGCCTTCTGGGGTGTGCGTTCTACCCATGGTGGCATATGTAATTGGGCCGATACCCAGGGTCTCATTAGCGCCACTGAAACTAATTTTATTGGCTAGGAGGATGAGGAGCTTGTGGCCTAACCCCTAATTATGGCTGTGTGAAGCCACGTGTCACATCCTAATGTAACGGCCTCATAAGGCTAAGAAAAGTACATGCACAGGAAGGGGGGGGTGCTGATTGTAGATTCATTTTATAGCGCGCGCTAAGGTTAATTTTATTTTTATGGTTGCACTTACGAATTTTATGCTGCTCATCACGTGGTCTGTCACCAAAGTCATGGTACATCTGGCGACAGATGCGCCTCCATGACGCCTCCTTTCTTGTGCGGTTCGCATAGTTTGCGTCGCGTGGGTCCCATATTTCTGGACGCTCCTGCACCAGCACAATGAGGAGCTCTACATTAATGTATGTGGACGCCATGCTGCTGTACTCCGTGGAGGCTGACTTCCTGGATGTCTGGAGCGGTTTTTTAGCTCATTTGCATGTCTAGGCTTCCTGAGGATGGATTGGCCCATTTCCTGTTCACCAGCCAAAAGACCTGTGTATTGCTCGCAGGTCACACGTGTGTTCCGTGTGTAATCCGTATTTTTTGCGCACCCATAGACTTGCATTGGCGTACTACGGGTGTAGTACGCTGACAATCGCAGCATGCTGCGAGTGGCACGGAGCGTAGGATACGGAGGAGAAATATACGCCTGGTGCGAGTGACCCCATAGAGAATCATTTGTCCGTGTCTAATGCGTGCTTTTAGCGCCTCTCACTCTCCCGTATTCCTCGCCAGTGTGACCCCGGCCATACAGTAAATCTCGGCAGTGGGACAGGTGCGGCTCTCCGTTCTGTAGAGCACAGGTCACATTGCTGCAGAACGGCAGGTCCGGGGTGGAGCAATGTGATGACGTCATCGCATCACTGACATCCTGTGTGTGCCCCGGCATGATGACATCACCGCATCAGTCCACTGGCACCCTTCCAAGGTTAGGTGAGTATATGGTATTTTTTATTTTAATACTAGCTGAAGAGCCCGGCACTGCCCAAGCATAGTAACTAACTACGGTTAGTTATAACAAATTATAATGATTATATATATATATATATAAAGCTGAGTGTATAGCCCCGCCCACTCCGCATAGCCACATTCACTATAATATCCCACATCATCCCGTCAGCCAGAGCTACCGGAATACTACCCCTAATATCCCACATAATCCCGTCACAGCCACCAGACAACTACCCCTAATATCCCACATCATCCCATCAGCCAGAGCCACCGAACTACTACCCCTAATATCCCACATCAACCCGTCAGCCAGAGCTACCGGACTACTAATATCCCACATCATCCTATCAGCCAGAGCCACCGGACTACTGCCCCTAATATCCGACATCATCCCGTCAGCCAGAGCCACCGGAGTACTACCCCTAATATCCCACATCATCCCGTCAGTCAGAGCTACCGGACTACTACCACTAATATCCCACATCATCCCGTCAGCCAGAGCTACCGGACTACTAATATCCCACATCATCCCATCAGCCAGAGCCACCGGACTACTACCACTAATATCCCACATCATCCCGTCAGCCAGAGCCACCAGACAACTACCCCTAATATCCCACATCATCCCATCAGCCAGTGCTACCGGACTACTACCACTAATATCCCACATCATCCCGTCAGCCAGAGCTAACGGACTATTTCCCCTTATATCCCACATCATCCCGTCAGCCAGAGCCACCGGACTACTACCCCTAATATCCCACATCATCCCATCAGCCAGAGCTACCGGACTACTACCACTAATATCCCACATCATCCCGTCAGCCAGAGCTACCGGACTACTAATATCCCACATCATCCCATCTGCCAGAGCCACCGGACTACTGCCCCTAATATCCGACATCATCCCGTCAGCCAGAGCCACCGGAGTACTACCCCTAATATCCCACATCATCCCGTCAGCCAGAGCTACCGGACTACTACCACTAATATCCCACATCCCGTCAGCCAGAGCCACCGGAGTACTACCCCTAATATCCCACATCATCCCGTCAGCCAGAGCCACCGGAGTACTACCCCTAATATCCCACATCATCCCGTCAGCCAGAGCTACCGGACTATTTCCCCTTATATCCCACATCATTCCATCAGCCAGAGCCACCGGAGTACTAACCCTAATATCCCACATCATCCCGTCAGCCAGAGCTACCGGACTACTACCACTAATATCCCACATCATCCCGTCAGCCAGAGCTACCGGACTATTTCCCCTTATATCCCACATCATCCCGTCAGCCAGAGCCACCGGACTACCACCACTAATATCCCACATCATCCCGTCAGCCTGGGGTCAGAACCTGAGCGCTGAGGGATTTGCCCTAACTTCCATACCGGAGATCCCTTTAAGAGGGAAGATGTGCCTATGGGATGGAGGATGTGTGATGGGTATATGGGCACGGGAGGGGGATTCATTTCTGTCATGTGCTCTCTGCTCCTTTCTGGGTGGCAGACAATGGCTGGGAGCTTATGTTCCCGGGGATGCTAGATTTCTCCCACCCTGTCAGTGTCTGCTGAGGTGTTGTGGAGTGGGAAAACTGTTGTTCATAGCAACCAATCACAGCGCAGCATCTTTTAAACAGCTCTGGTGAAATGAAAGATGCTTAGTGATTGGGTGGGGCTATGTGGAGCGGGTGTGGCCGATATACACATACTTACACACATACATTTATTGTTATATATATAGAAGATTGGTGTCCATCATACAAATTGGAGGCTATTAAGGGGGCTATCATACAGAGTGAGGGCTACTAAGGGGTCCATCATACAGCTTGGGGGCTACTAAGGGGGCCATCATACAGCTTGGGGGGCTACTAAGGGGTTCTATCATACAACATGGGGGCTACTTAGGGGGGCCATCATACAGCATGGGGGGCTAAAAAGAAGGCCATCATACAGCATGGGGGCTATTAAGGGGGGCATCATCCAGATTTGGGGTGGCTACTAAGGGGGCCATCATACAGCTTGAGGGCTACTTAGGGGTCCATCATACAGCAAGGGGGCTGCTAAGGGGTGGCAATCAACAGCATGGAGGCTACTGAGGGGCCATAATACAGTTTGGGAACTACTAAGGGGGGCCATCATACAGCAAGGAGGCTACTAAGGAGTGGACAGCAACAGCATGGAGGCTACTAAGTGGGCCTTCATACAGCTTGGGGGCTATGAAGGGGTCCATCATACAGCAAGGGGGCTACTAAGGGGTGGCCATCAACAGCATGGAGGCTATTAAGGGGGGCCATCATACAGCATGGGGGCTACTAAGGGGGCCATCATACTGCTTGGGGGCTACTAAGGGGTGGCCATCAACAGCATGGAGGCTACTAAGGGGGCCATCAAACAGCTTGGGGGCTACTAAGGGGAGCCATCATACAGCTTATGGGCTGCTAAGGGGGGCCATCATGCAGCATGGGGGCTACTAAGGGAGGCCATCATACAGCAAGAGGGCTACTAAGGGGTGGCCATCAACAGCATGGAGGCTACTAAGGGGGGCCATCATACAGCATGGGGGCTACTAAGGGGGCCATCATACAGCTTGGGTTCTACTAAGGGGGGCCATCATCATACAGCATAGAGGCTACTAAGGGGTGATCATCAACAGCATGGAGGCTACTAAGGGGGGGCATCATACAGCATGGGGGCTACTAAGGGGGCCATCATACAGCTTGGGGCTACTAAGGGGAGCCATCATACAGCTTGGGTTCTACTAAGGGGGGCCATCATACAGCATAGAGGCTACTAAGGGGTGGCCATCAACAGCATGGAGGCTTCTAAGGGGAGCCATCATACAGCTTGGGGGCTACTAGGTGGAGCCATCATACAGCTTGGGGTCTACTAAGGGGTCTATCATACAGCAAAAGGACTGCTAAGGGGTCCATCATACAGCAAAGGGGCTGCTAAGGGGTCCATCATACAGGAAGGGGACTGCTAAGGGGGCCATCATACAGCATGGGGGTACTAATAGGAACATCACTACAAAGGTGGCCATCATATAGTGTGAGGGCTAAATACAATTAGCAGTTTCCAAGAGATCCAGTATTGAATTTGAATTTTTATGCTAAAGAGCCACAAGTGCTTCAGGATGGGACATTGCACCTGCAGCTCTCCTATCCTCGCTTCCTGTTTCCTGCTCGCCACCTTCCTCCTGTCTGGATTTAAAGGGAACCTATCAGCTTGTTTTTTCCGCAATAAGCTACGGCCGCTGCCTTTCGGGGCTATTCTACAACATTCTGTAATGCTGTAGATGAGCCCCTGATCTAACCTGAAAGATAAGAAAAATAAGTTTTATTATACTCACCCCAGGGTGGTCCGGTCCGATGGGAGTTGCAGGTCCGGGTCAGCCGGACGACGAGAAATGTACCAGGACGATCTTACACGATCAGCGAAATCCAGCGGGGAGCCGGGTCGGAGGTGAGTGTCACATGTAACGAGATCGCTGCCGATATCGCTGTTGCGTCACAAAATCGGTGACGCTTTAGCGACATCACTAGCGATCTCGCTATGCGTGAAGGGGGCTTTAGTCCCTGACTTGTTTGGAGATCTCCTTGGTCTTCCTGGTGATGTTTGGTTAGTGGTGTCTCTTGTTAACCCCTTAGCGACCAAGCCATTTTGTAGGTTAAGGACCAGGCCTTAATTTTGAAATCAGACCACTGTCACTTTATGTGCTTTGATAAAACACTCCGGGATCGCCTTTGCTGGGGTCAAAGGTCACGTGCGTTCAGCATGAAACTCAGGCGCAGAGCTGGGATTCGTGTATAACTGACCCTGGGTCAGGTTTATTAACGGTGAAAGCAATGCAAAAGGAAATAAAACATAAAACAAATCCTTGCCTGTCCGGCACTAACTAAACAATGGACAACCTAACTACCAACTGGCGGGCTTCTCCCGTCCAGCCAAACCACAGTTGCAGTGGGCACTGCTTCCACTCACGTGTGTCTCTCACACAGACAGGCTCTCTGTGTTCCCAGGCTGAGACACTCACACAACCACCTTGCATCCTTTTATATCCGCCTCCCATTATTCATTAGTAAGCAGGTGTGATACTGACCAGACTAGGCCACATAGGAAAGGAATCTGGGCGAGATATACCTGCCCTCATCCACTATTCCCACATGATTCTCACAGTGCTTATAACTCTGGAACGCTTCAACGGATCCCGCTGATTCTGACATTCTTTTCTCGTAACATATTGTACTTCATGTTAGTGGTAAAATTTCTTCGATATAACTTGCGTTTATTTATGGAAAAAACAAAAATATGGTGAAAATTTTTACAATTTTGCAATTTTTAAACTTTTAATCTTTATGCCCTTAAATCAGAGAGATATTTCACAAAAAATACTTAATAGATAACATTTCCCACATGTCTACTTTACATGAGCACAATTTTAGAACCAAAATTTTTTTTTGTTAGGAAGTTATAAGGGTTAAAATTTGATCAGCGATTTCTCATTTTTTTTACAGCAAAGTTTACAAAACCATTTTTTTAGGGACCACCTCACATTTGAAGTCACTTTGAGGGGTTAATATGACAGAAAAAAACAAAAGTGACACCATTCTAAAAACTGCACCCTTCAAGAAGGGAAGGAGCGCCGTTTGACTTATTCAACGCAAAATTGGCTGGAATTGAGATCGGACGCCATGTCACATTTGGAGAGACCCTGATGTGCCTGAACAGTGGAAACCCCCCAAGTGACACCATTTTGGAAACTAGACCCCCCAAGGAGCTTATCTAGATTTGTGGTGCGCACTTTGAACCCCCAAGTGCTTCACAGAAGTTTATAACGTAGAGCTGTGAAAATAAAATAATCATATTTTTTTCCACAAAAAATGATCTTTTTGCCCTCAAATTTTTATTTTCACAAGGGTAACAGGAGAAATAGGACCTCATGGCATGGCAGAGCTTGGAAGGGAAGTAGTGAAGTTTTGGAATGCAGACTTCGATGGAATGGTCTGCGGGTGTCATGTTGCGTTTGCAGAGCCCCTGATGTGCCTAAACAGTGGAAACCCCCCACAAGTGACCCTATTTTGGAAACTAGACCCCCCAAGGAGCTTATCTAGATGTGTGGTGAGAACTTTGAACCCCCAAGTGCTTCAGAGAAGTTTATAACGTAGAGCCGTGAAAATAAAAAAAAAAATTTTTTTCCACAAAAATGATCTTTTTGCCTTCATATTTTTATTTTCACAAATGTAACAAGAGAAATTAGACCCCAAAAGTTGTTGTGTAATTTGTCCTGAGTACGCTGGTACCCCATATGTGGGGGGGAACCACTGTTATCGCCTTACTGCGATCCTTGGGAGGCAGAATGCACAAATCCACAAAAGGTGAAGAATTGGTTTTATTTTTTACGCCTATCCTCGTGCCATATTAGTGATTAGGCGACTTTATTCCTTGGGTCGGTACGATTACAGCGATACCAGATTTATATCCTTTTTTCATGTTTAACTTCTGTCACACACTAAAAGACGCTTTTTTTTGGAAGAATTTTTTGTAAGAAATTTTTGCATCGCCGTATTTTGAGAGCTATAATTTTTCCGTATTCCGGCCGACAGAGTCATCTGCGGGCTTGTTTTTATTGGTACCATTTTCGGGCACATAACGTTTTTTTGATCGCTTTCTATTCCAATTTTTGTGGAGGCAGAATGAACAAAAACTAAAAAAGTCAGGAATTGTTTTTTTTTCCCCTCCGTTCCAGTCACTACGATTACAGCGATACCTCACTTATATCTTTTTTTTATGTTTTGGTGATTTTTACACATTAAAATCTTTTATCGAAAAAAAAATTATTTTTGCATCACTTTATTCTGCGAGCCATAACTTTTTTATTTTTCCGCTGATGGAGCAGTATGGCAGCTTATTTTTTGTGGGACAAGATGACGTTTTCAGCGGTACCATGCTTATTTATATCCGTCTTTTTGATCGCGTGTTATTGCACTTTTTCCAAGTGGTATGATGATACCGCTTGGAAAAAGTATAATGTGCTACTTTTTTGTGGGTTTTTTTACGGCATTCACTGAAGGGGGTAACTAGGGTGACACTTTTATAGATGGGATTTTTACAAATGCAGCAATACCAAACGTGTATTTTTTTGTTCATTTTATTTTTTTTACATAAAAATATGTATTTTTAGAGGAATTTTTAGGGGATTTTTAAAATTATTTTTTTACATATTTTTTTGAAAAAATGTTTTTTGTACCTTGTCCCTTCATGGGACTTTCACTTTCGGTATAATACATTGCAATGGTCCAGCATTGTAATGCATTATACTTATGCTGAAAGATGCTGACACCATGCTGTGAGCATGGTCTCAACAGCTTTCTGTAGGTTGATGACCCGGAGGTTGTCATGACACCTCTGGGTCATCATGGCACAGGTCGGGCCCTGTGATTACATTGTGGGGACACCGACTTGAGGCAGAGGGAGCCCCCTACCCTCTGCCTCCCCCCTCTGAACGCTGTGATCGCGCTTGATTGTAGCACTCAGGGGGTTAACAGTGGGGGCGGCGGGGGGCGCCGCTCCCAGCTGTCAGTGCAGAAGCTCATCCACTTCAGTGCTGAGCTCCTGCACTGATAAGGCAGGAGGTGCTGACATTTGAGCCTCTCCTGCTCGATCGCTGCTGTGTTTGGTTGGTCAGATTGACTGACCAATCACAGCGCTTGGGGTGCAGGGACTGACTATAAGGGTCCCTGCATCTCTTGCCCTGCCTGACAGCTGTCATAGACAGCTGTTGGCACTGAACTGTCACTGCGTGTTTACACGCAGTGACAGTTCAAAGGGATGACATGCACAGTCCATCCTGGTGCGGGAAGTTACCTCCTGCCATGATGGACTGTGCACGTCCATAGACATTAAGGGGTTAATGGTGTTGCAGCCTCTGTGCCCTTTCAGAAAAGGTGTGTATATACTGACAGACATGTGACACTTAGATTGCACACAGGTGGACTTCCTTTCACTAAGCATGTGACTTAGGAAGGTAATTGCTTTCACCAGAAATTTTTTGGGGCTTCGTAGCAAAAGGGGTGAATACATATGCACATGCCAATTTTTAGTCATTTGATCCCATAAATTTATGTCTATATTTTTCTCACTTCACCAGCAGACTATTTAGTGCTAATGTGGCGCCCCTAGGAGTATGGTCGCCACAGTGGCTTTGCCTTCCTCCAGGGGAGGGTAATGCCAGGCTTGGAGGCAATGATGGGTCTCTCTTGCAGTCAATCCATACATGCAACACAGTTCCACTCCAGGCCAGCAGGGAGAACTCTGAACTGGGATTAAGGGGAGGAGTGCTCTCTGAGGGCCAAGAGGAAGGAGTGGTCAGTTAATCGGCATAGGGTGAAGTGTGCAGACGGGTAGAGAGAAGCTGGAGGTTGACCTGGGAAAGGAGAGCTCCCTCACAGTGAGCGCATGAACTGGAGCCTGGTCTCCACGGTTGTACGGATACTAATGGTCCTACAACAGATACCAGAGGAGTAGGAGGCTGTGAATGCCCTACTCCCATCTAAGACTTGAGGGCACAACAGCAGCTTGGATAGAGAGCCGGGACTCAGGAGAAAGGAGCCCCCGAGATAGGCTACAGCTGTCTGCCATGCAAGTAAGGTTCTTGAGAACATCTGACAGGAGGAACTTCAGTGTAACTCAGTACTAGGAGTACTTCATTCAAACAAGCGCTAGGAAGGAGACTGCACAGCCCGTCTGCTGAGAGAGAATCCCTGAGTTGCTTCCAGGCTATCCTGCTCCGTTACCATCTGTAATCAGGACCCTGGTCTGCAGTTATCAAGTAAAGGTACAGAAATTGCACCCCACTGTCTTTTCTGCTTCCTACCCTTACGGCACTGCTACATCCCCATGCCAACCACCTCTACACTGCCCTGGGACTATAGCTTCACCTGTGGGGAGCTTTTACATCCTTGCTGCACTCTACCATCAGTCCCAGCGGATCTGCATGCAGCGTCGGCTTAACATCTCCCTTGCCGAGCACCACAGGTGGCGTCACGAACTATTCCATTCCATTAACTACATTCCCCCATTACTTGGGCGCCCAGGGCCACGGACCGGGTCACCGCTGCTGTGACACATTCCCCTGACACCGGCCCGGTACCGAGTACCCCACAGCCCTGGGAGGGCGACCCATCTTGGCATCACGAACAGGATTACGGAGCCCGGTACTCCCGGGTCCTGTGTGCCATAGACTGTGTGAAAATTGGCACCAATTGCCGCCATTGCCGCACTGCTTGGCGTGCGCGGGAAGAAGGGGCAGGCCTTCATGGGCGGAGCCTGCCACAGAGCGCGAAGAAGTGAAGTGCTGCGCGGGAAGAGGACAGTGTGCGAGAGGAGGAGCTGAGGCCTACAGCCCGGACCGTCAGGCCTGTGAAGCGGCCGCTGGTGAGCTCACATAACCCCCGGCCCTGGCTAACGTTAACTAGGGAGGGAAGAGGTTGTCCGTGCCAGATGGCAATGCAGCGGCAGGCGCCGTTGCCAACCCCGCAGCTCCGCCAGGAGGAGCGCCCACTGCAGCGGTCTCCATAATGCCGCTGTCTATGCCCTACATACCGGGAGCGGCCTGGCTACCGCAGTACTCGGGTGAGTCGCATACCCTAAGTGAATTTAAAGAGAGACTGTGCAGTTTGTTTAAAGTATATCCTCTGTCTGAAAGCCAGAAAGTGAATATCCTGATTGGACAGCTAACGGGTGCAGCACAGAGAGAGATGAAAGCCTGGCAGGATACTGATAAAGAGACTGTTCAAAGATTCTGGCCAAGCTGAGAAGCACCTTTGACACCCACCCTGCAGCTGAAATCAAGATGAGGTTCTTTGGCTGTTCATCCTGACAGTGTGAAGGAGGAAGATAAACTGTTAAAGGAGCAGTTCATTGAAGGACTCCTATCCAGTACCCACAGAGGACAGTTGCGTATTATAACCCTGCAATACCCTGATCTGGACTTTGCTGATTTTAAGGACAGGGCTATTCGGGTACTGCAGGAGTCCACTGACAGCCGTCCAGTGCCCCCTAGGCGCCCAGCGATCACCTACCATCAAGAAGCAACATCTTTTCCTTCCATCCCTGTGGAGGCTGATCCACAGACTCTGGATAAAGATCCAACTGAGGAGCTGCGTCTTCAGGTCCAGGAGTTGACCAAAGGGATGGCTGCACTTACGAAAACCGTGCAGTCCCTGCAAGTGTCCTCCAAAGAAAAGATCCAGCTTGCTTCCAGTCCAGAGGATGTCCCGTGGCTCCGGAGGAGGAGAGCCCCGCCACTTCGAGGAAGGAACAACGATCGCTATGACCAGGACGGACGTCCCATCTGTCGTCGCTGCTACAAGCAGGTCACCTTGCAAGATTTTGTCCTTTAAACGAGCAACCCCTGGGGTAGAGGGCCAACCCCCAGGAATAGGATCCCCAGGCCCAAGGAACTGGCGAGCCAAGTATGTGGGAGGGAGACCGATCCTTCCTGTGGTGATTGACGGCATCCCCATGAACGCTTTGCTGGACACTGGCTCCCAGATGACCACTATGCCGTACATTCTTTACAAGAGGAATTGGGCTGATTCTCAACTTACCTGTTGCCCAACTGATGAACTGACGGTAGTTGCTAGTAATGGTCAGTCTTTGCCGCAGATTGGATGTAAAGAGATTACTGTTAAAGTGGGTCGGGTAGAGCTGAAATCTCAGGGCCTGATAGTTGTTGATATTGATCAACGTGAATGTAATCCCATGATGACTCTTGGTACAAATGTAATTGAAAACTGTCTGTCCGAGGTTATTGTCTTGTTGCAACAGGTGGCTGAGACTACTGGTTCCGGAGAACAACAAGTCCTGCAGAAGGAGATCCGAGCCCTGATGCAAAGACAACAGGTAGAACTCTCTGGCGGAGAAATTCGCAGCGTCAGAGTGAGTGATGCTTTCCCCATTGCAATACCCCCCAGATGTGAAATGTTGGTTTGGTGTCAAGCAGCTATAGGTCTTAGAGGGAGAGATTACCAGGCATTGGTAGAACCAGTATACTCCGATAGCAGACCCACTGTCCTGACAGCCAGAGGGTTGGTTGATGTACGAAAAGGGAGAGTACCTGTACGTCTTTTGAATTGTGGGGAAGAGGTAGCCACAATACCTCGGTACGCCAGAGTTGCTAAGCTGCTCCCATTAATAACAACTCTTTGCAGGCAGCAGAACCCTTGGTCTCATCCGATCAGGTGGAGGACAATGGCTCTGTGAAGCAGCCAGAGGAGTAGTGTCAGCAACTGCAGGTGGGAACTGACTCTACACCTTCATACCAGAAAAATTGGGGGTTTACAGAGTGACACAAGAGTATAAGCGGGTATTCAGCAAACACCCACTAGATTTTGGGCAGGCAAAAGGGGTTCAACATCATATCCCCACGGGAGACCATCCACACATAAAGGAGAGGTACAGACCTATACCCCCAACACAATACCAGTGTGCTAAGAGTATGTTGAGGGAGATGAAGGAGGCAGGGGTCATCAGAGACAGTTATAGTCCCTGGGCAGCTCCAATAGTGTTTGTAAAGAGAAAGGATGGTACCATGAGAATGTGTGTTGATTGCAGGAAAATTAACAGCATTACACATAAAGATGCCTACCCATTACCCAGAATTGAGGAATCATTAGCTGCACTTAAAACTGCTAATTACTTTTCCACCTTGGATCTCACCAGTGGGTATTGGCAGGTTCCCGTGGCAGAGGCAGATAAGGAGAAAACAGCATTTACCACTCCAATGGGTCTCTGTGAGTTCAATTATATGCCATTTGGGCTCTGCACTGCTCCAGGAACATTTCAACGGCTGATGGAGTGCTGCCTGGGACACATGAACTTTGAGAAGGTCCTGTTGTATCTGGATGATGTCATTGTTTTCTCCAAAACCTATGAAGATCATCTGGAACACATGGCTGAAGTGTTTGAAGCTTTGTCCAATTTCAGCCTGAAGGTGAAGTCTTCCAAATGCCACCTCCTGAAGCCCAAGGTACAGTACCTCGGTCATGTGGTCAGTGCAGAAGGTGTGGCACCAGATCCTGACAAGGTCACAGTCATCTGGGACTGGCCGAGGCCCAGCAACCTTCATGAAGTACGCCAATTCCTTGGACTGGTAGGCTACTACCAAAGATTCATCAAAGGCTTTACTGAAATAGCCACCCCTATGCAAAATCTTCTGGTGGGGCAATCCAAGAAGACCAAACAGAAAAATTCCACCTTTGAATGGACTGAAGAGTTGGAAAGGTCCTTCACCAGATTGAAGATGGCTCTCACAGGAGATGAAGTTCTGGCCTACCCAGATTATGACAAACCCTTTGTGCTGTACACAGATGCTAGCAATGTGGAACTAGGAGCAGTACTGTCGCAGGTACAGAATGGGAAAGAAAGAGTGATCTCCTACGCCAGCAGGAAGCTGCGCCCCACTGAAAGGAACCCTGATAACTACAGTTCTTTCAAGCTGGAGTTCCTTGCCATAGTCTGGGCTGTCACCGAAAGATTCAAACATTACCTAGCCTCCGCCAAGTTTACGATCTTCAAGGATAACAATCCGTGGACTCACTTGGACACTGCAAAGCTATTTGCACTGGAACAGCGATGGATGGCTTGGCTATCTAATTATGAGTTTACCATCAAGTACCGGGCAGGGCACAAGAATGTCAATGCTGATGCGCTGTCCAGAATGCGTAACCTACCAGATGCAGGAGAGGACCCTGGGGCTCTTGAAGAGATAGGGCTACCTCTCTTCCACCGGCCACTTGCGGCCCAACGTGCTCAAGGAGTGAGGAACCGACGGTCTGGCTTGAAGGAGGTCACCCTGAATCCATTGCTCCATCATGACTGGGCAGAAACGCAAGATAGTGACCCTGCAGTCCGCCTGGTGAAGGAGCTGCTGGTGATGGAGCTGCTGACACGAGCTGACTCATGTCGAGAGTCGGATGCTCCTGAAGAAACTCAGCAGTTGTGGAAGGAGAGAGGCCGGCTGTTCATTTATGAAAGGAAGCTGTGTCGGAGGAGTATCAATGCCCGCACTCATGAGCTGGTTTGGCAGGTGATAGTCCCAAGGAGAGAGGCATCAATGGTCCTGGAAGCATACCACAATGGAGCTGGACACTTTGGATGGAAGAAGTTGGAAGCATTGCTCCGAGAGAGGTTCTACTGGGCTGGTATGAGGAAAGCCATCGAGAGGTGGTGCCGGGAGTGTGGACAATATAACCTGCGCAGAAAGGATCGGGACAGCCAGCGAGCTCCTCTACAGCCAATCATCACCAAACAGCCCCTTGAGTTGGTAGCCCTGGACCATGTGAAGCTGGTTCCAAGCCGGTCAGGCTACATCTATGCTCTTACCATTGTGGACCACTACTCAAGATTCCTGGTAGTTGTGCCTGTCAAAGATCAAACTGCCAGGACAGCAGCCAGAGCGTTCCAGCAGCACTTCTGTAGACCACATGGGTACCCGGAGAGAGTGCTTACAGATCAAGGTCCAGCTTTCGAGGCAGAAGTTTTCCAGGAATTCTGTAACTTGTATGGTTGTAAGAAGATCCGGACAACACCGTACCACCCACAGACCAATGGCATGTGCGAGAAGATGAACCAGGTAGTGAATGACCTCCTGAAGACTTTGCCCTTGGAGGAGAGGAATCTGTGGCCAGAGAAGTTGCCAGATCTGGTGGACCTCTACAACCATATCCCAGTGAACTCCACCAACTGTACCCCAGCCTACTTAATGAGAGCAAGACCTGGTAATCTGCCTATTGACTTAGACATGGGAGTCCTGACATCTGAAGTAGCATCACCAGATGCTGATTGGGACACAAAGAGGCAGCAACAGTACAGAAGAGTTCAAGAATGTGTGGAGAAGAGTTTGGCCCAGTCAAGACAAAAGCAGGAGAAGCTTTACAATCAAAATGCACCTGCCGTTCCTTTGTCGCTGGGAGAGCAAGTCTTGAAAAGAAAGAGAAGATTGCACAAATTGGATGATCAGTGGGAAGCTGAACCTTATATCATTCTGCCCTCAAATTTTGATAATACTAAGGTATGCCTTGTTAGTAAAGATGGAGGAGAGACCTCAGCAGCGGTATCGAGAGATCATTTGAAGTTATGCCCTGACCAGTTAAAAGAAAGAAAAGAAGAACTAGATAACATCCAACCCATAGTGGAAGAAGAGAAGGTCAGCACCGTGCTTGGGGAATTCCCTGCGAATTGCACTAAAGTAAACGATGCTATAGTGGTGCCCATGTTGATATTTCCCCAATTTGTAGCACCGGAAGAAGTGACTCCAGAGAATCCTGAAAATCAGGAAAATCGGGTAGCAGATGCCACACCAGCAGTGGAGCCAGAGAACCCTTGCCCTGCCAGTGGTGAATCTGTCATGCCTCTGGTGAGTCCAAGAGTCGGTAGGATAATACTACCCAGTAGTGTATCCAGTACATTACCCACTACACCAGTCTTACGCAGGTCTACCCGACCCACACAAGGGATACCACCCATCAGATATCGCATATAAGTAAGTTAAAGTAATGTTAACCTGTACCTGTAAATATGAAACTGTTTTTCAAGTTTTGTGCCTACAGGTAACCTGTAAGAGTTTCCTTTAGTTATACACATTGTACCACAGGACTTGTGTGGTTACCAACTTGTAAATATTTCACCATTTGCCCAGGAATGGACCATGGACATTGATGCTTGGACTTATCATCATAGGACCATTTTTGAAGCACTTGGTTTTTGTAACTTTTCCATTTTTAAATCTTGTGCAATTATTATTGTAACTGTATATATATTTCCTGTTTTTGTTCAGCCCAGGAGTGCTGACTTGCACGAGGGGGGAATGTGGCACCCCCAGGAGTATGGTCACCACAGTGGCTTTGCCTTCCTCCAGGGGAGGGTAATGCCAGGCTTGGAGGCAATGATGGGTCTCTCTTGCAGTCAATCCATACATGCAACACAGTTCCACTCCAGGCCAGCAGGGGGAACTGTGAACCGGGATTAAGGGGAGGAGTGCTCTCTGAGGGCCAAGAGGAAGGAGTGGTCAGTTAGTCGGCAGAGGGTGAAGTGTGCAGACGGGTAGAGAGAAGCTGGAGGTTGAGCTGGGAAAGGAGAGCTCCCTCACAGTGAGCACATGAACTGGAGCCTGGTCTCCACGGTTGTACGGATACTAATGGTCCTACAACAGATACCAGAGGAGTAGGAGGCTGTGAATGCCCTACTCCCATCTAAGACTTGAGGGCACAACAGCAGCTTGGATAGAGAGCCGGGACTCAGGAGAAAGGAGCCCCCGAGATAGGCTACAGCTGTCTGCCGTGCAAGTAAGGTTCTTGAGAACATCTGACAGGAGGAACTTCAGTGTAACTCAGTACTAGGAGTACTTCATTCAAACAAGCGCTAGGAAGGAGACTGCACAGCCCGTCTGCTGAGAGAGAATCCCTGAGTTGCTTCCAGGCTAGCCTGCTCCGTTACCATCTGTAATCAGGACCCTGGACTGCAGTTATCAAGTAAAGGTACAGAAATTGCACCCCGCTGTGTCTTGTCTGCTTCCTACCCTTACGGCACTGCTACATCCCCGTGCCAACCACCTCTACACTGCCCTGGGACTATAGCTTCACCTGTGGGGAGCTTTTACATCCTTGCTGCACCCTACCATCAGTCCCAGTGGATTTGCATGCAGCGTCGGCTTAACACCTCCATTGCCGAGCACCACAGGTGGCGTCGCAAACTATTCCATTCCATTAACTACATTCCCCCATTACTTGGGCGCCCAGGGCCACGGACCGGGTCACCGCTGCTGTGACACATTCCCCTGACACCGGCCCGGTACCGAGTACCCCACAGCCCTGGGAGGGCGACCCACTGATGCATCACACACAAATCGGATTACAAAAATATTTAAACGCATGTTGTAATGTAACAACATTGGCAAAAAGACAAGGGGATGAATAATTTTGCAACCTACTGTATGTATGCACTCACACACATAAAATACTTTCATTTTCTTTCTTTATTTTTTTAACAACACATGCCCTCTAATGTTTTTTAATATGTACGGTAAGGTGATGAATTCGTACCTTTTTTTCCATCATTTTCCCAGCAGATGGCACTGTCTCACTTTATACTCTGCATAACTATCATTCTTTTTGAAGTGCTTCTGAGAAGTTTTCTGTTCATCTCTGAACTCCTCCTTCTTAAATTGTCACTCCCTGTATGTAACTGAAGGCTGTGTCACCTCAGCTAGAGTCTCAGATCTCTGTGGGCAGCTTGATGAAAGGAGCCTTAGGATAATACACAGTGAAAAGGGATCGGAGTTGCTTTTAACCATGTTGTCTGTGAGGAGAGGGTTTGGGGATGAGAAAACCCAACTAAATGAATTAAATAAACGTTTGGACCAGTACCTCTCTAAAGTGAGGCAGCTAGAATCGGAGAACCAGGTACTGGTAGAAGAGATCCACAGACTTCGGCAGGAAAGAGGCGCAGAATGGACAAAAGTTTATTTTAATGAATTGTGCCTGCTGAGGAGACAAGTGGAAGAGCTCAGTATTCAAAAATGTGAAGTAGAACTACAGAAGGACAACCTTTGGCAAGAATTCCAGGATTTGCAAGAATTATGGGAGCAAGTGAGGTCCATGAGACTCAAAATTGACCAACAACTAGAACTTTACAAGAAAGATCTGCAGCAAGCAAAGACTAACCAGGCATCATTGGAAGAACTATATTTTCGTCTCCAACAAGAACGTCAGATCCTTCAAACTTCTCAAGAAGAGGAGATGTTTGCCCTGAGAGATAAAGCTCTTCAGATGCCATTGCAAATTACCATGCAAGACGTTGCGCGACATGGGCTCAGCCTACGGGATGTGCAGAGCTTGTCAATGGAGCTTTCAGAATCTTGGAAGGAAGCCTTCTTGGTTTACCAAAAAAAGATTGAGGAATTAGAGAACACACTGAGGCTGGAGGAAGAAGGCCGTCTTGGAATGGAAGAGGAGGTCAGAGGACAGAAACTACAGATAGAAGAATTGCGCAAAGAATATGAGGAGCTGCTAGGAATTGAGAAGATATTGGAAAAAGAACTGTTGAGGATGAAAGAGAAGTACAGCATGGAGACGGAAGAGTACCAGGTAGGAAACTCATAGTATTACAAAACATGAAAAATATTTTCAGCTTTATAAATAAAAAAAACTAAAAACTCAGCAGTAAATATTTTTCTTCTATTTGCAGTAATTTAAAAGTAATTTGCACGTTTTTACATATAGAATCGTGTTTTGGGTGTATAAGCACTTGTCGCTCAATAAAAAATGATACCTTTTATTTAATGATCTTATATGCTCGTCATCAGAAGTCTAGTGTAGAAATGATAAGCAAATCAGGTTGGAAGTGCATCGGGGTGTGTCAATGCACCTCTACAAAGCAGTCCAGTTGCAAGGACCCACCCACAATGCACTATGGCTTTTACGCAAGGTTTCTGATAACTTATACATCAGACCTTTACGGAAAAAAATTAACATTTAATAATCTGTTTTTACATTTCTGAAAAGAAAAAGAATGACATCCAAACTTGCTACACCTCCGGTTATCAGCCACTTAGCATTTAAAAAAATCAAAATGCAGAACTTGCATTTTTAATGTTATAAATTGCATCCCCCTGACTCTATATTTGCCCCTCTGACCTTCCTCCTGGCTCTGAATAAATGGCATCTCTGCCTGGTAATGCAGCGATGCCATAGTAGAAGTAATATGGCCGCACATCTGAATAAACTTGCCATTCTGTAGTTTGGTGACATTTGGGTGCAAGCGTTGGTGCTGCCGCCAATCCCCTGCTATCTGACACATTATGTAGGAATCCCTGCTGATGGAATTAGGAGGTAATGCTGTCATTTTCAGCACCCGCGGTCCTCCCATTGTCTATGTATGTTTGCAGAGTGGAATATCCCAGGATTTCATCTATGCCATCACACTAATACTTGCTGTATTGTATTTCCAGACTCGGTGTTCAGTTATGTGACCTATCAAAAGATTTCTGTAAACTTTAATCCCTTCACAATCTGTAGTGACATCATTAAAAATCTGCGTGTTACTCCTGCACCTGCCGTAGTCACAGACAGCCAGGCTGGGCCTGTGTAACAGTAGAAGCAATGGGCGCCCAGAAATAGCCTCACCCATCCCAGATTTATCTTCTTTTGTAGTTTTTAAAGGGGCTTAGTAGGAAAAGACATTGAGGGTCTGTATTTAGTGTAAGCCATTACTGTGTGATCTATGTGAGCATGGCCGAGCCACAGAACGGAGGGGCCGCTCCGCTGCCGGAGCCGCCACATTGCCGTCCACATGTGTGCGGCTGATTCTTGCTCTGTAGCTGGTGCCGTTTGGCAGAAGTGACTGTGGTCTGAGGGGATCAGATAGCTGTTCTTTCCTTTCAAAACATTGGGTCTGTTCCTACAGCTGTTTATTCTGGGCTTTTTTTTTTACAATTTTCCATACTTTAGTTTTACCTCTACTGAAGCCAATGAGGGAAATCAAAGCAAAAATTGAGAATGGCTGCAAATACAGTGGGTACTAAAAGTATTCAGACCTCTTTAAATTTTTCACTCTTTGTTTCATTGCAGCCATTTTTTTTCTCAATAATATACACTCTGCACCCCATCTTGACTGAAAGAAACCAGATATGTAGAAATTTTTGCAAATTTATTAAAAAAGAAAAACTGAAATATCACATGGTCATAAGTATTCAGACCCTTTGCTCAGACACTCATATTTAAGTCCCATGCTGTCCATTTCCTTGTGATCCTCCTTGAGATGTGCTACTCCTTCATTAGAGTCCAGCTGTGTTTAATTAAACTGATAGGACTTGATTTGTAAAGGCGCACACCTGTCTATATAAGACCTCACAGCTCACAGTGCAAGTCAGTCTAAATAAGAATCATGAAGTCAAAGGAACTGGCCAAGTAGCTCAGGGACAGAATTGTGGCAAGTCACAGATCTGGCCAAGGTTACAAAAGAATTTCTGCAGTACGCAAGGTTCCTAAGAGCACAGTGGCCTCCATAATCCTTAGATAGAAGAAGTTTGGGACTACCAGAAGTCTTCCAAGACCTAGCCGTCCAGCAAAACCAAGCAATCGTGGCAGAAAAGCCTTGGTGAGAGAGGTAAAGAAGAACCCCAAGATCACTGTGGCTGAGCTCCACAGATGCAGTAGGGAGATGGTAGAAAGTTCCACAAAGTTAACTATCACTGCAGCCCTCCACCAGTCGGGCCTGTATGGCAGAGTAACCCGACGGAAGCCTCTCCTCAGTGCAAGAAATATGAAATATGAAAGCCCTCATAGAGTTTGCAAAAAAACACATGAAGGGCTCCCAGACTATGAGAAATAAGATTCTCTGGTCTGATGAGACGAAGATAGAACTTTTTGGTGATAGTTCTATGCGGTATGTGTGGAGAAAACCAGGCACTGCTCATCACCTGCCCAATACAGTGAAACATGGTGGTGGCAGCATCATGCTATGGGGGTGTTTCTCAGCTGCAGAGACAGGACAACTGGTTGCAATTGAAGGAAACATGAATGCGGCCAAGTACAGAGATATCCTGGATGAAAACCTTTTCCAGAGTGCTCTGGACCTTAGACTTGGCCGAAGGTTCACCCTTCAACAAGACAATGACCCTGAGCACACAGCTAAAATAACAAAGGAGTGGCTTCAGAACAACTCTGTGACCATTCTTGACTGGTCCAGCCAGAACCCTGACCTAAACCAAATTGAGCATCTCTGGAGAGACCTGAAATTGGCTGTCAACCAACGTTCACCATCCAACCTGACGGAACTGGAGAGGATCTGCAAGGAAGAATGGCAGAGGATCCCCAAATCCAGGTGTGAAAAACTTGTTGCATCATTCCCAAGAAGACTCATGGCTGTACTAGCTCAAAAGGGTGCTTCTACTCAACACTGAGCAAAGGGTCTGAATACTTATGACCATGTTTTTCTTTTTTAATAAATTTGCAAAAATTTCTACATTTCTGGTCTTTTTCAGTCGAGATGGGGTGCAGAGTGTACATTAATGAGAAAAAAATGACTTTTTTTGAATTTACCAAATGGCTGCAATGAAACAAAGAGTGAAAAATTTTAAGGGATCTGAATACTTTCCGTACCCACTGTATCTGTGATAGAAATCCATTCAATATACATTAAATGAAGAAAAGAATTGGGACTCCTACACATTATACATACAGGAGCTTTTATAACATCACAAGTTCATTAAAGGGAACCTAAAAAATACATCAGAACACAAAAATAGCAAGTCAAACAACTATATGAGACTTATTAAAAAAAATTCATGTGTTCACAGAAAAACAAACAAGCCAGCATTTCGGCCATTCGGGCCTTTATCAAGGTTAATCTGTGAATCGAGAAGTCAAGGATCCATGTGAGAGACTGCTGTAACTGATGGAGATCTCTCACAAAGATCCTTGACTTCCTGATTCACAGATTTACCTTGATAAAGGCCCCAATGGCCAAAACATTGGCTTGTTTGTTTTTCTGTGAAGACATGAATCTTTTTTTTTAATAAGCCTCATATACTTATTTGCCTTGCTATTTTTGTGTGCCGAAATATTTTTTGGATATAGTTGAGACGGACATATTACTTCAGAGCACCAGCGATTGTTCACAGTTGAGCACAAACCTATTCCTTATCATTAAAGGCAACCTAACAGCTGATACATGGTGCCCGATCCACAGACAGCAGATACATGGTGCCTGATTCACAGACAGCAGGTATCCAGCATGTTTAACTCTGAAACGCTCCAGCAAAACATGGCTTTAACAGCCACCGAGGATCAAGTGTGATTAGTCGGATGGCCAGGTACTCAGTGTCTTCTCCCCACCTGCTCTCCTGGAGTGACAAGTCTCCCTGGCGGCTTTTAAAGTATGTTTTTCACTCTAATGCCGCAGTTACCTGGCTGTATGATTTCAGCCCATGCTGCCTATGGTTTAGCTGTCATCTATGGGAAGGAGGCATGGTCTAATTCGCAGAACATTGCTCCAAAAAATGTGTCAAAATTTTGGCGCAAGTTTCTGGCAAAATGTTAGCCAACTAATACGTGGCGTGAACTTAGTCTGAAAAAAAGAGTCATATTTATTAAAAATCATGAAACACTATGATAAATCTGGCAAATTTTAAGACTTTTTAGTCTAAGTTCGCATTGTCTATGAAGTTTTGAACACAGATTTGCCCACTTATACAAAGAAAGCTGTCAGTCACTGATGGCACCACCGACTGGACCACATATCCCAAAAAGAATCTGTTCTCACAAAATTATATATCAATGTACTCAGTTCCACCTGCTCTATACCATGGTACCAACTGATTGAACTGCATTTTCATGGTAACATGTGGCCTTTAAAGGATTTTTTTTTTAGGATTACCACAATAGGTGTAAAACTATCTAAAGTAGTAAAAGAACAAGAATAGCTGTAATGTATCAAAAATAGCTTGCAGCACAAAAATCGCACAGCAGTGGGTGGCCGCTGGTGACAGCAGAGGGATATACGAGCACATTCTGACACTGCA
The DNA here is from genome assembly GCF_039654945.1 of Dendrobates tinctorius. NCBI lineage: Eukaryota > Metazoa > Chordata > Amphibia > Anura > Dendrobatidae > Dendrobates > Dendrobates tinctorius. Next base: position 80,405,424 of record NW_027361690.1, read on the forward strand.
GATGTTGAGTACCCATCGTGTCAGTGTGCACACTCTCATCTTTCCCTCCTGTCAGCATTGGTGTATGATCCTGTGTGCAGCAAGCGGTTGGTACAGGCAGTGCAAAGGGATCAGAGGGCACCCGTACAGACTAACACTGTGTGAGTCCGTTGCTCCTGCAATGTCAGTACATGCAGGGCTGAGGATCCGACACACACACTGCTCGCTCTGTCAGTCATTATAAGGGGAGGGGCAGAACAAGGTAATTGAGGGGGCACAATGAGCAGTTGATCATGCCAAGGAAGCCCTGAAGTCCCTTCATTTACATATGCGATACAAAATTTTTACGTAAAATAAAATATGTAAAATCTGTATGATTTTTTATAGGGGCTATACAACGCTTTCCAAATTATTATGCAAATGCTATTTTTCACTGATTTTCAATGCAAATGAGTCAGTATATTGTTCAAATCATCAACCTTTAGGCTATGTACCCACATGCAGATTTTTTGCGGAATTTTCCGCAGCAATTCCGCATCTCCCTGCCGCAGGAAATACACAAAAAATCCGCATGCTGACTGACAGGTTGGTCACACTCGTCAAACATAGTGTTTGACAAGTGTGACCAACTTTTTTTTACTATTGATGCTGCCTATACAGCATCAGTAGTAAAAAGATATAATGTTAAAAGTAATAAAAAAAATAAAAAACGTGATATTCTCACCTTCCGGCATCCGCCCCAGCCTTCCCGTTCCTCACAATGCTCCCGGCAGCTCCCGATCCCAACGATGCCTTGCGACAATGACCTGTGATAACGTAGCGGAGACCGCTACGTCATCACAGGTCATTATCGCGCAAGGCATCACTTGGAACGGGACTTGCCGGGAGCATCGCTGAGGCCTGGGAACGCCGGAAGGTGATAATATCAACGATTTTTTATTTTAATTCTTTTTTTTTACTAGGGATATGGTAACCAGGGCCTGGAGGAGAGTCTCCTCTACTCCAGACCCTGGGTACCATCCACACATTTTCCGCAAAAAGAATGAGCATGCTGCGTATTTTTCCGTGATGCGATTTAGCCGCGGAAAAATCTGCAGCATTAGCACAGCATGTGCGGAATGCCATTGAATTCAATGGCTTGCTTATTTTATGTGTTTTCGCGGCGAAAACGAAGGATGGTGACCACACCGTGAGTTTCTCTCCTTTTATACCTAAAGCAGCCAATGACTCGGAGATATTCTTTGCAGCATGAGAGATGGTACATTGTCATACATACAGATGATTTTGCTACATGTGGCACAGTTCTTCTTGTACCATAGAAGAAAGTGGTCAGTGAGAAACTCTATATACTTTGCAGAGATCATTGTCAAACCTTTGTGGAACCTAAAGGAGCCCACCACCTCCCTCCCCATGATTATTGCCCAAAACAAGACTCCACCACCTCCTTGCTGACATCACAGCCTTGTTGGCTCATGGTGGCCATCCAGTGACCATTTCACAATTCCATCCATTTGGATCATCTAAAGTTGCATAGTACTCACCAGTAAACAACACTGTATTAAAATTAGTCTTCATGTTTGTTCGGGCCCACTGCAAGCGTTTCTGCTTATCAGCACTGTTTAGGGGTGGCCGAATAGTAGGCTAATGCACAAATTCAAGCCTACACCTTGAGGTTCACGGGACTTCAGAGGTACTAGCAGCTTCAAATACCTGTTTTCTGCTTTGTAATGGTATTTTAGCAGCTGCTCTTTCTTAATCTGATGAATTTGTGTGGCAGAAACCTTTCTAATTATGCCTTTATCTGTACAAACCTGTCTGTGCTCTGTATCAGCCACAAATTTCATCACACTATGATGATCACGCTTACGTTTTTATTAAGCATCTAATGATTTCATACCTCATTCAAGGCACTGCACGCTTTATGGCAGCAGAGAGGTCCTTTTTCTTTCCCAATTTGCTTGAAACCTGTGGCCTGCTAAATAATGTGGAACGTCCTTCTAAATTAGTTTTCCTTTAATTGGGCCCAACTGGCAAACTAATTATCACAGGTGTTTGATTACAGTGATCCAAAGAGCCCCAAGACACAATACCATTCATGAGTTTAATTTAAAAAAAAAAACATCTTTATGACACTTCAATTAAATTTGCATAGTAATTTTGAACGCAGTATATGAATGTATAAATTGTTTAATTTCAGTTTTGAGGTTGGCAGACTCCGTTTAAGTTTTCTATGATAGGTCCATTCTGCTGTAATTTTCAGCCCAAAGTTCCATTCCAGTCATTGTACTTTACATAGAATATTATGTCACTGTCTGAAAACTCTGTAAAGTGCTGACACCCTAAAATACTGGAAATCAATGAACTCCCGGTTGCCACCAAGGATACCTCACTATGACAATTAACTGAGAAATTAGTGGCCAGACACAGATTTACCCAGTGATAATAGCTCGGGCCCGTGGATTAGAGGCAGGGCATAGCTAGGGGTTCAGCTCGGGGAGCGGGGGCAAAACATCTGAGTGGGCCACTAACCAGGTAACCCTTATTACAATTAGGGTGGGACACCCTAAACCTGGATATAGGGGAGCCTCAGCAGATGAACCTGCTTTTATTGAAAAGCAATTTCTTTACCAAGACCAACACTGATACTACCGCCATATGGTGACCATATAGTGGTAGATACCAGTCCTGCAGAACATGTAAGAGATTACAGTACAGTTATAGTTAGTGACTTACAGCTCACGCGCTCTCTAGCCGTTCACTTTCCCGTCTTTTCCTTCTTGAACAGACCGACACGACAACTTCTCCAGCCAGGACTCGTCTGCAGAGATTACAACACAGACACATTTGACTTATCACATTTCCAGCTCCTATCACATCTATTCCCAACCTGCACAAACCTCTGATCATACTGTCATGCCAAAGCTGAGCTGCTGCTGCCGTATGTGTCCCTATTATTGCACCTGCTATGTGATATTAAAACAGCGCTGATCCTGACACACTGTATCATTTCCCCGCATTACCTCCCACACTGTATAATGGCACCCACATTAGCTCCCATGCTATATAAATTCTCCCACATTAGTTCCTCGCAATATAATGGCCCCCGCATTAGTATAATAGCCCCAACATTAGTTTCCATGCTGTATAATGGCCCCCACTTTAGCTGCCACGGTGTATAATGGCCCCCCAAAATAGCTTCCACGCTGTGTAATAGCCCACACATTAGCTTCCACACTGTATAATGGCCCCTGCATCAGCTTTTACACTGTATTATGGCCCCTGCTTTAGGTTTTACAGTATATGATGGCCCCTGCAATAGCTCCCACACTGTATAATGGCCCCCACATTAGCTCCTACACTCCAAATGTAGGATCCTGACAAGTTCATCGCACGCACAGGACATAAGAGTCCCTCCGAGGTGCAATGACGTCACTGCGCCTGGACTGAAGTTCTGTGCTTATGCCGGTGAATCACCTGCAGTTCTGTAGACTGCAGGCCACTCTAAGGACAGAGAGAGGTAGTGCAGGTAGATCATGTCTCCCTACTCTACCACAGAGGCTGCACATACCGATATATTTATCTGTGACAGTAGCTTCGGGTGGACCCCTCCGAGTGCGGTGCCCAGGGTGACTGCATCCTCTTCCCCCAGGGGGCTACGCTACAGATTAGATGAACTGGAGCCCCTTAGACCAGGTGATTACCATGCTTGCTTCCTTATTGAAAAATGTGCTTTTAAATGTGTTGAAGTCCTATATGATTTGTCAATTATAAGCAAGATTGAGATTGATGAGGTACTCAGCTCCAGAGTCCCAGCAATCTGACTTTTAGGTAATCTTGAGTGTCAGGTCCCTCCGTGCTACAATTGTAACTCTATGACGATCACCTCCATAGATCATATGGCTTTTTCAGAATACCCTTAACTTCTTTTGCTACTATATACATTACTTGTTCTAATGACAGATTCCTTAAGTATTTTTGGCAGCACCACAAACAGGTGATGAATGACAGCAGACGCGACCCTTGCAGAACCATAACAGTAATAAAATACGTCCTCAGCTAAATATACCCCATACATGAAAGCTGGTGGTCGATGAAAGCATGTGGGTTAAATACATATAATACAATTAGCAGAGCTGCTGACATGAAAGTTAATCTTTTGCTTAAATTACCTTCCACCAGAAAAGTCATTACATGCAGCCTGTTGTGTGATGCCGGCTCACTGCTCCGGCAGGTGCTTTGGAGAATCCTAGAACAGCTATATACCATACTAGATGAAGAGCCTGGCGATGTCCGGGCATAGTAACTAACTGTGGTCAGTTATAACAAATTATAATGATTATATTGGACATAAATTGTTGCTGTATATCATCTCCTCCTGTATATAGTATATACCTGTATGTCATCTCCTCCTGTATATATATAGTGGTCCGGTGGCTCTAACGGGATGATGTGGGATATTAGTGGTAGTAGTCCGGTGGCTCTGGCTGATGGGATGATGTGGGATATTAGTGGTAGTAGTCCTGTGGCTCTGGCTGACGGGGTGATGTGGGATATTAGGGGTAGTAGTCTGGTGGCTCTGGCTGACAGAATGATGTGGGATATTAGGGGTAGTAGTCCGGTAGCTCTGGCTGATGGGATGATGTGGGATATTATGGGTAGTAGTCCGGTGGCTCTGGCTGACGGGATGATGTGGGATATTAGTGATAGTAGTCCGGTGGCTCTGGCTGATGGGATGATGTGGGATATTAGTAGTCCGGTAGCTCTGGCTGACGGGATGATGTGGGATATTAGTGGTAGTAGTCTGGTGGCTCTGTCTGACAGGATGATGTTGGGTATTAGGAGTTTCATTTCTGTACTCATTTCTGTAAGTCTTGGCTCTAACGGGTTGATGTGGGATATTAGGAGTTTCATTTCTGTACTCATTTCTGTAAGTCTTGGCTCCCTTTCTTCTTTCTGTAAGCCTTGCTCATGGATGCGTAATACAGCTTTTCTCTTAGAGAAAGCAGATTTCAACCTTGTGGGAGTGTAATACCATTTAGTTAGAAATTTAAAGAAGGACTAATTTAGAGTGGCATTAGTTGTAGTTTAAAGCGAACCAGGCATTGTCAGGTTGGCGCTGTTGCACCCATTAAAATGATACTTGGGTTGGAGAAATCCGTCTTGTGTTTCTTTTTCTAATCTGTATTTGAATTTTTAAGTTAATGAGATGCTTCATGCCAGACAAAGAGAAGTTCCTGATTCTGGGCTCCCCCTGCAGTCTGTGTCAGAGGGTGGTCTGTGTTGGCACAGTAATAAATTGTGTTATATCCAGCTTTACAGAAGGCCGATAACACCATAGAAATCATAAGAGTAATAGGTCTCAGTTACCACAACTGTCTACAAGGGAAATTGATGCTCATAGCAACTAATCACAGCTCAGCTTTCATCTTTTAAAATGCTCTGGTGAAATGAAAGATGCTTAGTGATTGGTTGCTATGGGTAACACAGGTAGTGTAACCTGTTGTGGTAAAGAAGATCTGCCTATGAAATATATATAATAGATATTTTATATATATATATATATATATATATATATATATATATATGTAGATATTTATTATACGGGGCTTTGCGTGAGGAGTGAGTGTGGCTGTGCGGAGTCGGTGGGGCTATGTGGAGTGGGTGGGGCTTGATATGTACACACAAACACATACATACACTCATTTTTATATATATACTGCTCAAAAAAATAAAGGGAACACTTAACACAATGTAACTCCAAGTCAGTCACACATCATGGGATATTAATTTTAATTTACAATAATCATTTTTATGTTTTATTGCTCTCAATGCATTACATGTGTAATGAATGAAAATTTGCAACTGGAATTTGTCATTCAGTGATATCTAGGATGTGTTCCCTTTAGTTTTTTGAGCAGTATATATAGATTATGGGTGAATTCATCATTCTGTATTTCCTCGAGGACATCAATATTTGATGTCTAATAAAACCAATTCACACTTCTCTTTGGCATAGTGACAGCACCATTGGCTGCCATTACAGCTTCCATAAGTAGGGCTGTATTAACCCATGGACTTCCTCTAGGCTCTCTGGTATTTCAGGTCCATTCTGCCATATTATTCTTTCAGTCACTTATTATTGATAGTCTGACCCTGGGCTATGGCCCAATATCCAATATAGACCTTTAAATAATAACTGTTTGAACAGTCAGTATGACATCACAACCCAGAGGTGTGAGCACTACTGTCTTATATACCGTATATATAAATATATATACTGTGTGTATATATATACAGTATAGATATGTGTGTGTGTGTGTGTGTGTGTGCGTGCATATATTGCTATGACTCAGAGCGCAAAGTACCTTTCACAATTTGATCCCTAGGACACAGTTAACAGTGCTTTAGCAAAAACAAAAATACTAATAGTCCTCTAGTTCCTGCAGAGACTCCAGGGTTCAGCTTGGTCTGTCTCCAAGGGAACCTGTCATGTCAAAAATGCTATTAACCTGCAGCTATCTGGTTAGTTGGCAGATTAATAGCATTCTGGGTATAATATAAGTTAGTACACGTCTTAATTATGTAGCAGGGTAGCCCCCTCATAGAATATAAAGTAGCCCCCCCCATAGAATATAATGGAGCCCCACCATTGAACTTAATGTAGTCCCCCTCATAGAATATAATGCAGCCCCCTCATAGGGTATAATGAAGCCCCCCACAAAATATAAAAATTTAATGCAACCCCCTCATAAGGTATAATGCAGCCCCCCCATAGAATATAATATAGCCCCCACATAGAGTATAATGCAGCCCCCTCATATAGTATAATGCAGCCACTCCACAGAATATAATGTAGCCCCCTCTGAGTATAATGCAACCCCCTCATAAGGTATAATGCAGCCCCCATAGAAAATACTGTAGCCCCTCATGTAGTATAATTGTGACGACTCCTGGAGTGGACCCCCTGGGTCGTGGCACCAACCTTCCCAGGGCGAGCTGACCTAGTGCGGGCCACCCCCTATAAAGTAAAGTTTACTTAAAATAAAGTCACAGTACATAGACAAAACCAGGACACACGAGGTCATCAGGACATCAGGACACACGAGGTCATCAGGACACACAAGGTCATCAGGACACACAAGGTCATCAGGACATCAGGACACACGAGCTCATCAGGACACACGAGGTCATCAGGACAAAAGTACACACGAGGTCATCAGGACATCAGGACACACGAGGTCATCAGGACATCAGGACACACGAGGTCATCAGGACATCAGGACACATGAGGAAATCAGGACACACGAGGTCATCAGGACATCAGGACACATGAGGAAATCAGGACATACGAGGTCATCAGGACATCAGGATACACGAGGTCATCCAGACGCAGGCAGGACATCAGGGTCACCCACAGGACATCAGAGTCACCGGCAGACATCAGACGGGAGTCGTTTGGTTCCGGACATCCAACACAACCTGCAGGCACCACTGCAGTCATCCAGCTCCAGGCTCCAGGCAGCGGTCATCAGGTTCCAGACTGCGGTCGTCAGGCTCCAGGCATCAGACCTAGGAAGGAACTCAAGCGTGATGGTACTAACACCACAGGATTGCTGGGCCTGCATGGAGCTAGCACCACATGGTAGTCATAGCACAGCATAATAGATGCTCAGCAGGAACACCGGTGGCAAGAGTCTCAGAGTCACTGGGTGCGGGGCTCCAAACACAGAGGGATTCCAGGAACATAACACAGCAGACAGTTCAGACATAGTCAGGTAAGGGATAGGTACAGGATCAAGGACTCAAGCCTGGATACACCGCCTCCAGGCCAGGGCGAATTTAGACGGGGTCAGGTACAGGATCAGGGATTCAGGACCAGATATACCGCCTCCGGGGCAGGGCGAGGGAACAGGACAAAAAAATCAGGAATCAAGGCAGGGAATTTGGTAACAAAATAGAGACAGACGAGGTCCAGGGACATGACACACATGGCAAGGTTCAGGAGATTTGTGAGTAGCTCTCGCCCCACCCATAGGGCAGGTAAGTTTATAAAGGAGCTGCCCCATAGCAATTGGCTGGGGACAGCATTTCAAGTACACACACTAACCCTGATAAAAGCAGGGAAGGTGTGGCTGCGCACGCCCTAAGCACACACAGAAACCATTGCAGCACAATCAATGCAGGAACTGCAGACTAGAGCACCTGGCATTGTCTGCAAGCCTAGACACATGTGGAAAGTCATGCACCAGCTGCAAATGACCTCACAACCCGCAGACAGCTTCCACAGCGGCGACCAGGGACCGCACATGTGAATGGTCAAGCAGCAGAGCAAAGACCTAACACCACATGTGCAGCTACGCAGCAGAGCAGGGAACTGAGCAGGCTCCACACAGGTAAAAGCCAGCAGTATCCCAGCTCAATTAGGGGGAAAGGAGTAAGGGGTTAAAGCAAGAAACATGCATTGTCACGCCGACAATCAAATACAAACAGAACGGCGTAACATTATCCCCTCCTAAAGCCCCCTCTTCTGAAGTCCCAAAAAAAAAAAAAATACACAGAACTTTTTCTTGGCATGGGCGGTAAGTCCCAGTTCACAAGCAGCAGAGTTCATTGCTCCAGAAATCCAAACTGCTTACCAAGCGCAGGGTGGAAGAACCTAGTCCACTACCAGCTGGGATCCGAGCCATCTCATCCGCTGGCCAAGCGGGGCTCGGAAAAAGTCCTACCGTCCATACATGCTCAGCTGAGTCCAAGGCCAGAGCTTCTGTCACGACTGCAGACACGGCCCAGCAGGCGCCTCCACGCCGATAGCGAGGGGCGGTCCCCCGGGGACGCAATATGGACCCTCTATACCACAGAGGGGGACCCGGGCCTACCCGAACTAGGGAAGGGCAGCGACCGGGATACTGTGACAGCTGAGCATGTGGACAAGGACACGTAGGACTTGATGACACCGCACAACTTCAGGTATAAATAAAGTAAAGTTTACTTAAAGTAAAGTCACAGTACATAGACAAAACCAGGACACACGAGGTCATCAGGACAACAGGACACACGAGGTCATCAGGACACACAAGATCATCAGGACACACGAGGTCATCAGGACACACGAGGTCATCAGGACATCAGGATGGGCCGCCCTCCCAGGGCCGTGGGGTACTCGGTACCGGGCCGGTATCAGTGGGATGTGTCACAGCGGCGGTGACCCGCACCGTGGCCCTGGGTGCCCAAGTAAAAAAAGGGGAGATATGAATGGCTTGAATGTTGTTAAGTGAATAGTTCGTGACGCCACCTGTGGTGTTCGGCAATGGAGGTGTTAAGCCAAGGCTGCAGACAGATCCTCCGGGACAGATGGTGTGGTGCAGCAATGATGGTATAGCCCTCCACAGGCAGGGCTGTTGTCCCAGGGCAGTGTAGATGTGGAGACACTTAGATGGGGTAGTGTTTGGCGCAGGGGATGTAGGTGTGCCAGGCGGACCTACGCAGGAAGGAATGGAGGACACCAGGGCATGTAGTTCCAAAGCTTTACTCACAGTCTGTAGTGCCCGCTTCTGTGCCGTGTCCTCCGGGTCAGGGACTCGGTCAACCTCCAGGCAAGATGGAATGCTCCCTTCCACACTCCGCCAACTTATGTGCCTTTCCTGAACGTCTCCTCTATAGCGCCTTTAAGTGTGAAGATCTCCAGTACCGTGTTACATTGGAGTTCCTCCTGACAGATGTTCCCAAGAACTCTACTTGCACGGCAGACAGCTGTAGCCTGCTTCGGGGACTCTCTACTCCTAAGTCCCGGCTCTCTATCCGTATTGTTGTTGTGCCCTCAAGTCTTAGATGGGAGTAGTGCATTTACAGCCCACTACTCCACCGGTGTCTGCTGCAGAACCATTAGTGTTCATACAACCTCGGGGACCGGGCCCCGGCCTTGCACTTAGAACTTCTAGGCAGGGTTCTTCCTCTAACCCATGTCCTCTGTGTTCCCTTTTACTCCTACTTTCCGTACTTGTCCTTTCCCTTCAATGGAAGCTCAGGCTTCAGGTCAATGTGCTTCTCCTTCTTTCCTTTCCCGTGCCAGCTGGCTCAGGTCACTGAGGCAGCTGCAGCACTCCTTCCTCCATCCCTCCTTCCAGGGATCCCCACTCCTCCCGAGTGGCTTCCTTCCTCACTGACCTCCTGTCAGACTGACCTGTAATCCTAAACCATCCCACTCATATATATATTCTGAACTCCACCCACCTCCCAGCACGTCTAGTGTTCCAAGCAGGGAACCACCAAAGGTGCTCTGCTTCTCTCTAAGCAAAGAGCCGCAATGTGGTTATGCTGAACTACTCTATTGTGTGGGGTGCGAGTGTTGGAGCGTGGTCAGGAGCATCCAACTTACCTGGATGGTGGGGCACCACACCTTAGGAGAAGGTGCAGTACCTCTGTGGCGACTGAGCCTCAGGGGCACCACAAGGACACACGAAGTCATCAGGACATCAGGACACACGAGGTCATCAGGACATCAGGACACACGAGGTCATCAGGACATCAGGACACACGAGGTCATCAGGGCATCAGGACACACGAGGTTATCAGGACATCAGGACACGAGGTCATCAGGACATCAGGACACACGAGGTCATCAGGACACGCGAGGTCATCAGGACATCAGGATACACGAGGTCATCCAGACGCAGGCAGGACATCAGGGTCACCCACAGGACATCAGAGTCACCGGCAGACATTAGACTGGAGTTGTTTGGTTCCAGACATCCAACACGACCTACAGGCACCACTGCAGTCATCCAGCTCCAGGCAGCGGTCATCAGGTTCCAGACTGCGGTCGTCAGGCTCCAGGCATTGGACCTAGGAAGGAACTCAAACGTGATGGTACAAACACTGCAGGATTGCTGGGCCTGCATGGAGCTAGCATTGCATGGTAGTCAAAGCACAGCATAATAGACGCTCAGCAGGAACACCGGTGGCAAGCGTCTCAGAGTCACTAGCTCCAAACACAGAGGGATTCCAGGAACATAACACAGCAGACAGTTCAGATATAGTCAGGTAAGGGATAGGTACAGGATCAAGGATTCAAGCCTGGATACACCGCCTCCAGGCCAGGGCAAATTTAGACGGGGTCAGGTACAGGATCAGGAAATTAGGACCGTATATACCACATCTGGGGCAGGGCGAGGGAACAGGACAAAGCAGGAACCAAGGCAGGGAATTTGGTACCAAAACAGAGACAGACGAGGTCCAGGGACACAGACACGAGACACACATGGCAAGGTTCAGGAGCTTTGTGAGTAGCTCTCGCCCCACCCATAGGGCAGGTAAGTTTATAAAGGAGCTGCCCTTCAGCAATTGGCTGGGGACAGCATTTCAAGTACACACACTAACCCTGATAAAAGCAAGGAAGCAGGGAAAGGTGTGGCAGGGAAGGTGTGGCTGCGCACGCCCTAAGCACACACAGAAACCATTGCAGCACAATCAGTGCAGGAACTGCAGCCTAGAGCACCTGGCATTGTCTGCAAGCCTAGACACACGTGGAAAGTCATGCACCAGCTGCAAATGATCTCACAACCCGTGGACACCTTCCACAGCGGTGACCAGGGACCGCACATGTGAATGATCAAGCAGCAGAGCAAAGACCTAACACCACATGTGCAGCTACGCAGCAGAGCAGGGAACTGAGCAGGCGCCACACAGGTAAAAGCCAGCAGTATCCCAGCTCATTTAGGGGGAAAGGAGTAAGGGGTTAAAGCAAAAAACATGCATTGTCACGCCGACAAATACAAACAGAACGGCGTGACAAGTATAAGGCAGAGCACAGGATTGGAGCGTGTGCCAGGAGGCACAACTGAATATGAGACAGAGTACAGGGTCAGAGCATGTGCCAAGAGGCACAACAGAGTACAAGGCAGAGGACCTGAATGCAGCGCGCAGCCAGGCAGGGACACGGCAGACCAAGCCAGGAAGCACAACAATAATCAGGCACCTCCCCTAGGAAGAGGTAGCCTGATATAGCACATGATCACTAGGGCTTCCGGGTCAAGTCCTCCAGTACCATAGAGAGGATGGACCTGGAGACTGAACTGAGAAGAGCGCGCACATAACATGGAGGGGACAGGAGCCTAGGTATGAGCGGTGCGCGTGCGCACCCGGTGGGACCCCCGGAGCCACCGCGGCTCCGGAAGAGATGACGTCAGAACCGAGGTCCCGCCCACAGGTGAGCGCGGCGTGACCATAATGAAGCCCCCCAGAATATAATGTAACCAATGAGAGAATAATGCAGCCCCCACAGAATGTAATGTAGCCCCCTCATATAGTATAACGCAGCCCCCCTCATATGGCATAATGCAGCCCCCTCATAGGGTATAATACAGCCCCGTTATATAGTATAATGCAGCCTCCCTCAGAGGGTATAACGCAGCCCCCCTCCACCTCCATCATTGTTATCCTCCTCCACCCCTATCATTGTTCTCACCACCGCTTCCATCATTGCCTTCTCACCCACCACCCCTATCATTGCCTTCTCCCCACCACCCCATCATTGCCCTTTCCACCACCTCTATCATTGCTTTCTCCCCTACCACCCCCATCATTGCCTTTTCCACCACCTCTATCATTGCTTTCTCCCCACCACCCCATCATTGCCATCTCTCCACCACCCCATCATTGCCCTTTCCACCACCTCCATCATTGCCTCCTCCCTCACCGCCATCAATGTCCTTTCCACCACTACCATCATTGTCCTTTCCACAAGAACCATCATTGCCTTCTCCCCCACCACCCTATCATTGCCTTCTCCCCACCACCCCATCATTGCCCTTTCCACCACCTCTATCATTGCTTTCTCCCCTACCACCCCCATCATTGCCTTTTCCACCACCTCTATCATTGCTTTCTCCCCCACCACCCCATCATTGCCATCTCTCCACCACCCCATCATTGCCCTTTCCACCACCTCTATCATTGCTTTCTCCCCCACCACCCCCATCATTGCCCTTTCCACCACCTCTATCATTGCTTTCTCCCCCACCACTCCCATCATTGCCCTCACCATCTCTTTCATTGCTTTCTCCCCAACACCCCATCATTGCCTTCTCCCCCACCACCCCATCATTGCCTTCTCCCCACCACCCCATCATTGCCTTTTCCACCACCTCTATCATTGCTTTCTCCCCCACCACCCCATCATTGCCTTCTCTCCACCACCCCATCATTGCCCTCTCCACCACCTCTATCATTGCTTTCTCCCCCACCACCCCCATCATTGCCCTTTCCATCACCTATATCATTGCTTTCTCCCCTACCACCCCCATCATTGCCCTTTCCACCACCTCTAACATTGCTTTCTCCCCCACCACTCCCATGATTTCTCTCCATCTCCTCTATCATTGCCTTCTTCCCCACCACCCCATCATTGCCCATTCGAACACCTCAATCATTGCCTCCCCCCACCAGCACCATCATTGTCCTTTCCATCACAGCCATCATTGCCTTCTCCCCCACCACGCCATCATTGCCCATTCCATCACCTCCATCATTGCCTCCTCCCCCACCGCCCCATCATCCTTTCCACCACCACCAACATTGTCTTCTCCCCCACCACTGTTCTCCATCACCCACATCATTGCCCTCTCCAATACACACACACAGCACCACTCTCCCACACACACAGCACCACACACAAACAGCACCGTACCACGCTCACACACAGCACCACACCACATACACACACGCACGCAGACAGACACACAGCACCACTCACCTCTCTGCACGTTCGCCACAGCACATCCCAGCATCATCTTTGTCGCCGGCAGCTTTCCCTCTGAAACAGCCGCACGTTGAATGATGATGTCATCCAGCTGCGGTGCTGTGTCAGACAGGAAGCACTAGGCAAGATGATATCGGAACCCTGCTGCTCTGCTGCCATTTTCTCCTGTAGGCAGCGGAGCTTCAGGGATCGCTCGCCGATTACCCTCAGTGTTAGCTGTCCCGCAGGTGCCCACCTCCGGGGCCTCGTTGCAGCCGCACTGGCTTTACATGCGGTGTGTCCACCCCTGCGGGCAGTGTTAGCCTCAGCCTCCCGCTAGTAAAGTAAAATGAATATTCACTCCTCTCTATGCCCATGGGGGCGTGGGCAAGCGTGAATATTCATTTATCTTTAGCAGCGGGGACAGGCTTCTGTCTTCAGCTGCTACTCCGCTGGCACAGAGTGGGCCCCCCTGACTCACGTGCTCCATAGCAGCTGGGTGTGTCGCTATTAGCGACATGCCACTGGCTGGGGGCCCCTGGAGCAGCGGGGGCCCTAGGCAGCTGCCAGCCCTGTATGCCAGCAGGTGTAAGTGCCTGGGCCCACCGGAGAATCCTCCAGTTACCTGGTGGACCAGTCCGACCATGACCGGACCTATGATCCTTCCTTACACCGGACCCATTATGAACAACTGGCGAGCTGATGTGAACTTATGTTATTTGCATACTAGTAAAGATATGTTGATTCAAAGAGTGAATTGAGTGACACTCGCAAATGGAAAATATCACTGATTTTGGCTATCGCTCCAATCATCCAAAATCAAATAAACGTATTGCAACCCCATCTGAGATCAGCATGATGTAGGCAAAGAGACCCTAAATCCAACAATGTTTCACTTAGAAAAAAAGCTACAAAAAAGCAGTTTACTGTTTATTATTTTTTCACACGATTTTGAGATATTAGCATTTTCCTTTTACGGTATTTATAGCTCATTGCCTAGGTGACCAACCAGTGCTAAGCTTTAAAGAAGCACTCCCTTCAAAATTTTTATCCTCTTAATATATTGTAATCGTTATATTATACAGTGGTACGGAAAGTATTCAGACCCCTTTAAATTTTTCACTCTTTGTTTTATTGCAGCCAATTGGTAAATTCAAAAAAATTCATTTTTTTCTCATTAATGTACACTCTGCACCCCATCTTGACTGAAAAAAACAGAAATGTAGACATTTTTGCAAATTTATTAAAAAAGAAAAACTGAAATATCACATGGTCATAAGTATTCAGATCCTTTGCTCAGTATTGAGTAGCTGCATCCTTTTGAACTAGTACAGCCATGAGTCTTCTTGGGAATGATGCAACAAGTTTTTCACACCTGGATTTGCCATTGTTCTTTGCAGATCCTCTCCAGTTCCATCAGGTTGGATGTGAACGTTGGTGGACAGCCATTTTCAGGTCTCTCCAGAGATGCTTAATTGGGTTTAGGTCAGAGCTCTTCCTGGGCCAGTCAAGAATGGTCACAGAGTTATTCTGAAGCCACTCCTTTGTTATTTTAGCTTTGTGCTTACGGTCATTGTCTTGTTGGAAGGTGAACTTTCGGCCATGTCTGAGGTCCAGAGCATTCTGGAAGAGGTTTTCATCCAGGATATCTCTGTACTTGGAGCATTCATGTTTCCTTCAATTGCAACCAGTCATCCTGTCCCTGCAGCTGAAAAAATGATGTTGCCACCACCATGTTTCACTGTTGGGGTTGTGATGAGTGGTGCCTGGTTTTCTCCAAACATACCGCTTAGAATTATCACCAAAAAGTTCTATCTTCATCTCATCAGACCAGAGAATCTTATTTCTCATAGTCTGGGAGTCCTTCATGTGTTTTTTTAGCAAACTCTATGCGGGCTTTCATATGTTCATATGTCTTACACTGAGGAGAGGCTTCCGTCGGGCCACTCTGCCATAAAAGCCCGACTGGTGGAGGGGCTGCAGTGATAGTTGACTTTGTGGAACTTTCTCCCATCTCCCTACTGCATCTGTGGCGCTCAGCCACAGTGAACTTGGGGTTCTTCTTTACCTCTCTCACCAAGGCTCTACTCCCACAATTGCTCCATTTGGCTTGACAGCCAAGTCTAGGAAGACTTCTGATGATCCCAGTAGTCCCAAACTTCTACCATTTAAGAATTATGGAGGCCACTGTGCTCTTAGGAACCTTGATTACTCCAGACATTATTTTGTAAACTTGGACAGATCTGTGCCTTGCCACAATTCTGTCTCTGAGCTCCTTGGCTGACCTCATGATTCTCATTTGGTCTGACATGCACTGTGTGCTGTGAGGTCTAATATAGACAGGTGTGTGCCTTTACAAATCAAGTCCTATCAGTTTGATTTAACACAGCTGGACTCCATTGAAGGAGTAGAACTATCTCAAGGAGGATCACAAGGAAATGGACAGCATGTGACTTAAATATGAGTGTCTGAGCAAAGGGTCTGAATACTTATGACCATGTAATATTTCAGTTTTTCTTTTTTAATAAATTTGCAAAAATTTCTAATTTCTGTTTTTTTCAGTCAAGATGGGATGCAGAGTATACATTAATGAGAAAAAAATGAACTTTTTTGAATTTATGAAATGGTTGCATTGAAACAAAGAATGAAAAATTAAAAGGTGTCTGAATACTTTCCATACCCACTGTATAGCACTGTACTTACAATTGCCATGCTGCTCAGAACATTAGCGAAGAATTTGTAGGGCACCTTTATGACAACATTTACCTTGTTGGCCATGTTGCTGTGTAAAAGTTTGAAGGACTTGTCTGGGACTAAGATACTGAAGACTCGTTTTTAGAAAAGCTCACTAATAACAGTGTGGTGGTGGACTGCCACTAAGACCTGGCTGCCAGAAGTTGAAAGTGCATAGAGCCAGGGCACCACAGCTCATTACGCTTTTAGTGGCCATAATCTGGTATTATAGCTCCCGTTGACAAAGATAAGTCAATTCAATACAATCACATGGTATTTACAGTAGATTACAACAACAGTACACAGTGAGAACATATGTGAGACATCATAGACAAGTTTTGTCAAAAAGGAGGTCGCATAAGTTCCATGTGGGGGAGGGGCAGATGAGGGGTCCTGCCACCTCCTTACCTGTGAACAGACTACCTCAGTGAACCCTTCCCAGCTCCACTGGTCCGTCACGCATTGCACTGCTCCGTTTCCCCGTGACCCCACAAACGGTAAACCACACCAGTCCATAAAAACAAAATACTCTTTACTGTCAGTTTCACACCCACACAAAAAACAGCAGAAGATGCAGATGTCTTCCATTTGGATACAACACAGTCAGTGGCGGATTATAATGAGGTCAATTTGGGCAGTTGCCCCGGGCCCAGTGGGGTTAAGGGGCCCACAGCCCAGGCCAGTAAATTGCCCCATTATAATCCGTCACCGCGCAGGGCCGGATTATAGTCAGGGCAGGCGGGGCTTCAGCCCCGGGGCCCCCACCACAAGAGCTTCTAAGGGGGCCCCCACCACATTCCTGCTGGCTGCTGCAATGGCACTCCATCTTCTCCCCACCTAAAAGTGAGTGACCGTGGGGGCGGCATTATGTGCTCTGCTACCAGCAGCATCTACAAGTAGCATGAACGCTGATGCTGCTGGTAGCGTGCAAAGGCTTGTGATGAGATCACAGGAGGTAAGGTGTCAGGGCCCCCGATCATGTGACCCCTGTCTCCTCCCCTCCTGTGACCTCATCACAGGTCCTGTGCGCACAGCACAGAGCACTGAGAGCAGCCATGTATGTGGAGTGCGGCTCTGTGGGTGGAGGTCGGTGCTGGAGGCTCCATTATTCTCTATGTGGAGTGCGGCTCTGTGGGTGGAGGTCGGTGCTGGAGGCCCCATTATTCTCTATGTGGAGTGCGGCTCTGCGGGTGGAGGTCGGTGCTGGAGGCTCCATTATTCTCTACGTGGAGTGCGGCTCTGTGGGTGGAGGTCGGTGCTGGAAGCCCCATTATTCTGTATGTGGAGTGCGGCTCTGCGGGTGGAGGTCGGTGCTGGAGGCTCCATTATTCTCTATGTGGAGTGCGGCTCTGCGGGTGGAGGTCGGTGCTGGAGGCCCCATTATTCTCTATGTGGAGTGCGGCTCTGCGGGTGGAGGTCGGTGCCGGAGGCCCCATTATTCTGTATGTGGAGTGGGGCTCTGCAGGTGGAGGTCGGTGCGGGAGGCCCCATTATTCTGTATGTGGAGTGGGGCTCTGCAGGTGGAGGTCGGTGCTGGAGGCTCCATTATTCTCTATGTGGAGTGGGGCTCTGCGGGTGAAGGTCGGTGCTGGAGGCTCCATTATTCTCTATGTGGAGTGGGGCTCTGCAGGTGGAGGTCGGTGCTGGAGGCTCCATTATTCTCTATGTGGAGTGCGGCTCTGCGGGTGGAGGTCGGTGCTGGAGGCCCCATTATTCTCTATGTAGAGTGTGGCTCTGCGGGTGGAGGTCGGTGCTGGAGGCCCCATTATTCTCTATGTAGAGTGTGGCTCTACGATTCGTGACCCCCGTCACGTGACGAGGGGGGCCCACAGAGTCTGAACTGCCCCGGGCCCTGGCTACCCTTAATCCACCCCTGAACACAGTGGCATGTCTTCAATAAACATTTTCATCTACACAGTTGGTGAATAAGTTAAGAACCTTCAACCTTTCTAGATATAGACACTCCAGCTGACATTTTCCAATTACCTCTTTTCTTCTGCCCACTTTTCTGGATCCACTTAAACAAAGCACCTGTGGCCGCCACTTTACTGTATGTGACCAGCTTCCGAGATCTGGCTGACGCTTATTCATTCCCCGGAGACCCTTAGGGACTCCATTTCTGGCTGTATGTCCCCTTCCCCATCTCTCCTGCTAAGATTATTCCCCTCACAACAATGAAGTTCTTCTTAGATGCTTTCTTTCTCTCTGTCTGCTTTCTTGTTCCACACCCACACACCCCAGGTGAAGATCATCTTGACCAGAGGGTGTCCTACTTCTTCCTCTTCTCTTATCTTATCTCAATTCTTTCCTTTCCCTGAAACAAACCCATAGATCCCCAATCGTCCTCGCCATTGTGGGCTGGCCCAACAGATAACCCTGTGATACCCAACTAATGTCTAAGTACAGACCCCATAAACCTTCTGGACTCAATACCCGAGAATCCAAGGATGGGAACTTTCTATATGCTTCCCAAGATTCATAAGCCAGGCAACCCAGGGAGGCCAATCATCTCAGGGGTGGGAACACTTACTGAAAAAATCTCAGGGTGGGTAGAAAACATCCTCAAGCCGCTAGTAAGGAAGACAGCCAGCTATTTACAGAACACCACAGACCTGCTGAATAAGCTATCCATGATAGGTCCCCTCCCCGATGGCACCATCTTAGCCACCATGGATGTCAAATCCTTATATTCCAACATCCCACACGAAGATGGACTAACTGCCTGCCAAATGTTTCTTGAGTCCAATGGGATCCCCTCTGAGTCTGTAATAACACTTACCTGTTGTGAGTTCATTCTCTGGTTCGGGAGATGGTGCGGCTGCTTTGATCGGTGGAGATCTGCCACCTGAGAATGAGGATGATGATTGGATCTCAGGATTCTCAGATTGGATTTAAGTCAGCCGGCGCCCTATTCAGTGGCTGGTGATTCCTTCTGGCTTATCAGCTCTTGGTTTTCAGCGCTGTTCCAGTCATCTAAAGCTAAGTATTTCTGCTAATGTTCACACTTGATTTTGTTGGTCTATTCAGTTTTTTGTGTGGTCTGCCAGCCCCGGCTGGGGGCTGAGCTGAATTTCCACTCTTATTTATCAGTATTTTGCCAATTGGCTTTTTGTCCCTTACTAGTTCTGTCTCTTTTTGCTCTGTCTCAGAATATTTCAGAGTGCTGATATAGTGGGAGAAGTCTAGTGACTTCAGGGTTAATTTTGCTATCAGAAGTGTTGGACATTATTTTTGTAGGGTTTTTGCAGGTTGCAGACAGTTTCTTCCCTTTCCTTTCCTGTCTAGTTAGTTTGGGCCCCATCATTTGCTGAGCCTATTTTCCTGCCTGTGTTTGTGCCTTCATCTTGTTTGGGGGCTATCTATTCCTTTGGGGTCTGCTCTGGGGCAGTTAGTTTTTCCTTTTCTTGCTTTAGGCTTATGTAGTCCCCCGGCCGTGACGAGGCGTCTAGATTCATTGTAGGCACGCTCCACGGCTACTGCTAGTTGTGTGGTAAGATCAGGGATCTGCAATCTGCATAGTTACCAACCACCCTGGTTTTCTGTGGCTTAGCTTGTTTTGCTTTTTTCTTCTCGGTGACCCATTCATACCTGAATTACCAGCCATACCGCAGATTCTAGGGTACTCAAAGGCAGGAAAGAATTGTAAAAATAAAAAAAGTGTCAGAATTTTTTTTTTTATATGTATATTTTTTCCTCTTTTTCTCTGGGGCCGTAGGAGGATTTTTTTTTTTAAATGGAGATTAAGCAATTGTCTGATCGTGTGGAGCAGCTGGCTGCTGAAGTGTGGGGAATTTCCGCCTATCTTGCTCATTCACATGCTGCTGAACCAAAGATTCCTACTCCTGATGTGTTTTTTGGGGATCGGTCTAAATTTTTGAATTTTAAGAATAATTGTAAATTATTTCTTGCCTTGAAGCCTAACTCATTGGGGAGCTCTGCGCAGCAGGTTAAAATTGTCATCTCTTTGCTGCGCGGTGATCCCCAGGATTGGGTGTTTTCTTTGACACCTGAAGATCCTATTCTGACTAATGTGGATGCATTTTTTCAAGCCTTGGGGTTGTTGTATGATGAACCTAATGCTATTGATCAAGCTGAGAAAGCCCTATTGGCATTGAACCACGGTCAGGATTCTGCAGAGTTATACTGTCAAAAATTCCGAAAGTGGGCGGTCCTTACTACCTGGAATGATGGTGCCTTGTCAGCTCTCTTTCGGAAGGGTTTGTCAGAAACCGTAAAAGATACTGTGGTGGGTTTTCCTGTTCCCTCTGGTCTTGACGATTCTATGTCATTAGCCATTCAAATTGATCGGCGTTTACGTGAACGCAAAACTACACGAGAGGAGTTGCCACCTTTTGGACAAATGTCTGAACCTATGCAATGTGATAGGGTTTTGTCTAGGGCGCAACGTCAGGAGTTTAGAAGGCGTAATAAGCTGTGTTTTTTCTGTGGAGACGTCTCTCATATTATTTCTGTCTGCCCAAAATGAGAGAAATGTTTTGCACACACATTTGCTGTGGGCAGTATGCAACCTAAGTTTCTTTTGGCAATTACACTGATCTGCTCCTTATCCACATTTTCCACGAAGGCTTTTGTGGATTCAGGAGCAGCATTGAATCTGATGGATTTGGACTTTGCTAAACGTTGTGGTTTTTCCATGACGCCTCTGCGAACGCCTATTCCTTTGAGGGGTATTGATGCTACTCCTTTGGGGGAGAATAAACCTCAGTTTTGGACCCAGGTGACGATGCGGGTTGCCCCAGACCACCAAGAAAATTGTAAATTTTTAGTGCTGCATAATTTGCATGATACTATTGTTCTGGGTTTTCCTTGGTTGCAAACTCATAATCCAGTTTTGGATTGGAAATCTGGGTCTGTGGTGAGTTGAGGTTGTCAGTGTGTTCTTAGGGACGCTCCTGTTTTCTCCACCTCTCCTCAGTCTCATGATATTCCTGATTATCTAGCCGATTTTTCTGATGTATTTAGTGAGAGCAAGTCTGCGTCTTTGCCTCCTCATAGGAGTTATGACTGTGCAATTGAGTTGATGCCTGGGTGTAAATTTCCCAAGGGTCGGCTTTTCAACTTATCAGTACCCGAACATGATGCTATGCGATCCTATATTAAGGAGTCATTGGAGAAGGGTCATATTAGACCATCCTTGTCACCTTTAGGTGCTGGGTTTTGTTTTGTGGCCAAGAAAGATGGTTCATTAAGACCGTGTATTCATTATCGTTCCCTTAACAAGATGACGGTTAAATATCAGTACCCGTTACCTCTGATGTCTGATTTATTCTCCAGAGTTAAGAGTGCCTGCTGGTTTACTAAGCTTGACCTCAGGGGGGCGTATAATCTTATTCGCATCAAGCACGGGGATGAATGGAAGACGTCGTTTAATACTCCGGAGGGACATTTTGAGTACCTGGTGATGCCTTTTGGGCTCACTAATGCCTCTTCTGTCTTCCAGTCCTTTATGAATGATATTTTCTGTGACTTTGTGGATAAGTTTTTGATCATCTATCTGGATGATATTTTGATCTTTTCTAGTGATTGGGATTCTCATGTGGAACACGTCCGGACTGTGTTCCAGATTTTGAGGGAGAATTCCCTGTTTGTTAAGGGATTGAAATGCCTCTTTGGTGTACAGAGGATTTCATTTTTGGGATTTATCTTATCTCCATCGACTATTGAAATGGACCCGGCCAAGGTACAGGCCATTTATGATTGGGTTCAGCCTACTTCTTTCAAGGCCCACCAGAAGTTTTTGGGTTTTGCTAATTTCTATTGTAAATTTATAGGTAATTTTTCTGGTATTGTCAAACCACTGACTGATCTGACCAAGAAGGGCGTTGATGTGCTGAAATGGTCTCTTAAGGCTATCTCAGCATTTCAGGAGCTTAAGCAGAGATTTACTTCAGCTCCAGTTTTACGGCAACCTGATGTCTCACTTCCATTTCAGGTGGAGGTAGATGCTTCTGAGATTGGTGCAGGAGCTGTTTTGTCCCAAAAAGACCATGTGACTTCTAAGATGAATCCCTGTGCCTTCTTTTCTCGAAAGTTCTCCCCATCTGAATGCAACTATGACGAGGGGAATCGGGAATTGTTGGCCATGAAGTGGGCATTTGAGGAGTGGAGACATTGGTTGGAGGGAGCTAGACATAAAGTTGTGGTCCTCAACGATCACAAGAATTTGATTTATCTGGAGTCGGCCAAATGCTTGAATCCTAGACAGGCTAGATGGGCGTTGTTTTTCACGCATTTTAATTTTGTGGTCTCTTTTCTTCCGGGCACTAAGAATGTTAAGGCAGACGCCCTTTCTAGGAGTTTCTTTGCCGATTCTCTTAGTGTGACCGAGCCTACTACCATCCTAGGTGAGGGGGTAGTTCTTTCTGCCATTTCGTCCGATTTGAGACGCGCCCTGGAGGAATTTCAGGAGGATAAACCTGAGCGTTGCCCTATGGGAAAATTGTATGTTCCTGACCAGTGGAGAAAGAGAGTGATGTCTGAAATTCATTGCTCCGCATTGGCTGGTCATCCAGGTATTTTTGGTACCAGAGATTTGGTGAGTCGGTCCTTTTGGTGGCCTGCCTTATCTCGTGACGTCAGGAATTTTGTACAGTCCTGTGGGACTTGTTCTCGGTCTAAACCCTGTTCTCGTTCTAGTGGGTTGCTGATGCCCTTGCCGGTGCCAAAGAGGCCATGGACCCATATCTCAATGGATTTTATTTCTGATCTTCCTGTCTCTCAGAGAATGACTGTTATCTGGGTGATTTGTGATAGATTTTCGAAGATGGTCCATCTTGTACCACTCCCAAAGTTGCCATCTTCTGCTGAGTTGGTGCCCTTGTTTTTACAACAGGTGGTTCGATTACATGGGATTCCTGAGAACATTGTGTCCGACAGAGGAGTCCAGTTTGTTTCCAGATTCTGGAAAGCCTTTGGTTCCAATCTGGGAATTCAGTTATCCTTCTCCTCCGCGTTTCATCCCCAGACCAATGGACAGACTGAGAGAACAAACCAGACCTTGGAGTCTTATTTGAGATGTTTTATATCTGCTGATCAGGATGATTGGGTCTCATTTTTGTCCTTGGCCGAATTCGCACTGAACAATAGAGCTAGTTCTGCCACTTTGATGTCACCCTTTTTCTGTAATTTTGGTTTTCATCCTCGATTCTCTTCAGGGCAAATGGAATCTTCGTCCTGCCCAGGTGTGGGGTGTGGACATTGTGGTTAAGAGAATGCAGCAGATATGGGACCAAGTGGTGGATAAGTTGTCACTTTCTCAGGTAAAGGCCCAGCGATTTTCCAACCGGCATAGGACCATTGGTCCCCGGTTTAAAGTGGGTGATATGGTTTGGTTGTCGTCTAAGAATGTTCCTATGAAGGTTGCATCTCCTAAATTTAAGCCAAGATTTATTGGTCCTTATAAGATTTTGGAAATTCTTAATCCTATTTCGTTTCGATTGGCTCTTCCAGTTACGTTTAAGATCCATAACGTATTTCACAAATCTCTGTTGAAGAGGTTTGTTGAGCCAGTGGTTCCTATGGTAGCACCTCCTGACCCTGTGTTGGTCGAAGGCAATGTGGAATATGAGGCAGAGAAAATATTGGATTCTCGTTTGGTTAGATGGAGACTCCAGTATTTGGTCAAATGGAAGGGTTATGGTCAGGAGGGTAATTCTTGGGTCTCTGCCTCCGATATTCATGCCAATAGATTGGTTCGTGCTTTTCACCGGGCCCATCCTGATCGGCCTGGTGGCGTGGATGGGGGTTCGGTGACCCCTCCTCAAGGGGGCGGTACTGTTGTGAGATCATTCTCTTGTTCGGGAGGTGGTGCGGCTGGTTTGATCGGTGGAGATCTGCCACCTGAGAATGAGGATGACGATTGGATCTCAGGATTCTCAGATTGGATTTAAGTCAGCCGGCGCCCTATTCAGTTGCTGGTGATTCCTTCTGGCTTGTCAGCTCTTGGTTTTCAGCGCTGTTCCAGTCATCTAAAGCTAAGTTTTTCTGCTAATGTTCACACTTGATTTTGTTGGTCTATTCAGTTTTCTGTGTGGTCTGCCAGACCCGGCTGGGGGCTGAGCTGAATTTCCACTCTTATTTATCAGTATTTTGCCAATTGGCTTTTTGTCCCTTACTAGTTCTGTCTCTTTTTGCTCTGTCTCAGAATATTTCAGAGGCTGATATAGTGGGAGAAGTCTAGTGACTTCAGGGTTAATTTTGCTATCAGAAGTGTTGGACATTATTTTTGTAGGGTTTTTGCAGGTTGCAGACAGTGTCTTCCCTTTCCTGTCTAGTTAGTTTGGGCCCCATCATTTGCTCAGCCTATTTTCCTCCCTGTGTTTGTGCCTTCATCTTGTTTCACCGTCAATACATGTGTGGGGGATATCTATTCCTTTGGGGTCTGCTCTGGGGCAGTTAGTTTTCCCTTTTCTTGCTTTAGGCTTATGTAGTCCTCCGCCCGTGACGAGGCGTCTAGGTTCATCGTAGGCACGCTTCCCAGCTACTGCTAGTTGTGTGGTAAGATCAGGGATCTGCAATTTGCATAGTTACCAACCACTCTGGTTTTCTGTGGCTTAGCTTGTTTGGCTTTTTTCTCCTCGGTGACCCATCCATAACACTTACCTGATTCATCCTCACACACAACTGTTTCTCTTTCGGTGAGGAGCTATACCTACAACGCATCGGCACCGCTATGAGAAGTAAAATGGCACCCAAGTACGCTAACCTCTTCATGGCTAAACTGGAAAATGACTTTTTAACATCCTGCTCCATCAAACCCTTTGCCTATTTCCGTTACATCGATGACATCTTAATAATCGGGACTGAGCCTAAACAAGAACTTCTAAATTTCCATGACAAATTCAACAAATTTCATCCAACCATAAACTTGACATTGGACCACTCAAAAACAAAAATCAACTTCCTAGACACCACCATAAAAATAAAAAACGGTTTATTCCAAACATCAGTGAATCTGAAACTAATTGACCGTCCCACATACCTCAAATGGGACAGCTTCCATCCTAAACACATTAAAAAGTCCATTGTCTACAGCCAGGCCCCTCAGATATAACCGTATTTGTTCCAGTCCTAAGGACAGGGATGAACACCTAAGCCAGCTTAAAATGTCATTTTTAAATCAAGGTTACCATCCCACCTCCATTGATGATCAGATCGTTAGGGCCACAATAATCCATAGAGGTCAAGTACTTCAATACATAAAAAAAGAGGAAAATCATTGTGTACCTCTGTCAGTTACCTACAACCCACAGCTTGAAATACTGAGAAAAATGGCTAAGAAACTTCATATCCTACACAAAGATGAATGGTTAAAAATACTATTCAAAGACCCCCCCTTGCTATGTTACAGGCAACCTCCCAATCTAAGAAACATCATTATCTGAAGTTCAATGCCCTCAGATTCACCAAGAGGAACATATCCTTGCAATGGGAGAAGATGCAAAACCTGCATTCATATAGAGACCAAAGACAAAATCCAAATTCCCAACAGACAGCAGGACTATAAGATCCCCGGGACATTCACATGTTCCGCTTCCAATGTGGTGTATTTAATTCTATGCAATATATGTCCTGTGGGTGGCCTCTATGTTGGAGAAACAGGACAGAGAAAGAGAGCAAGGATGAGGTCTCATCGTCATACAATTACAGACACAAAAACCCATTTACCTGTGGCTAAACATTTCAGCGGTCCAGGACACAACATAGACAATATGAAAGTTGTCATTTTAAAAGGCAATTTTAAATCACAGAAACATCGGAGGGTGTGGGAACATAAATTCATTACAATCTTTGATTCTATTCACACAAGACTCAATTTGTCAGAAGGATTTATGGTCCATTACCATATATGAGCTATTTCCTCCAAATAGCCCTTTGATCTCACAGAACTTTCACACCACCTATCTAATCTTACCTAATTAAGGATTCTCTCTTCAAGCTCAGTGTTTGTTTATTGAAATATCCATGTATCACACCAAGCCTGTGCTTTATACTGTATATAAATAAGGTTTCTTCAAATATTTTGTTATATCAGCCGTATGAAGGGACGTAAGCAGTCCCGAAAGCTTGGTTTGTAACATCATTCACTATAATTTGTTAGCCATTAAAAGGTATCACCCCACAAGATTCCTATTTTGTTTCTCTCACTGAGAGCACTTTATATATATTTTACCCAACTAACAGGAACAGTAGCCACAGAAGGATAACAATAGAATTCAGTACAATATATTACATGTAAAACATTGGGATATATTAGAGGAGTGGAACACCATCCTCATCACCATCACACATGCACAGATCTTAAAAGTACTTTCCTAGTCTGCTTTTATGCACTGCTTTGAAGCTGGCTGGGATCACTGGAGCCAGTGGCGTAACTACCGGGGTAGCAGCCGAAGCGGTTGCTTTGGGGCCCGGCCCATATAGGGGCCCGGGTCCCCAGCTCCAATCGGCGCTACCCGGGTAGTGCAATTAACTACAACTCCTCCCCTAGCAATGCATGTCTCTTTCACTTACAGCCCCCGGCCGGTGCTTATTCCATCTTCAGTTCTCCGGTGTTCTTCCTGCTTTCAGCGTCCGCTCATTACCTATGCCATAAGTAATGAGCGGCTCATTAATATGCGCATATGTAATGAGCGGCACCACGTGGACACTGAAAGCAGGAAGAACACTGCTGAGATGAGAAGATGGAACAAGCACCGGCCGGGGGCTGCAAGAGACAGAGAGAGAGGTGACTGAGTATAACGGAGGGAGACTCAGGGGCAGGTTCTGTCTGGCCTGGCGGGCCACCGGGTAAATAGACACCATGTGGTGCTGGGCACTATATACCATGTGGTGCTGGGCGCTATATTCCATGTGGTGCTGGGCGCTATATACCATGTGGTGCTGGGTGCTATATACCATGTGGTGCTGGGTGCTATATACCATGTGGTGCTGGGTGCTATATACCATGTGGTGCTGGGTGTTATATACCATGTGGTGCTGGGCGCTATATACACCATGTGGTGCTGGGCGCTATATATATACCAGGTGGTGCTGGGTGCTATATACCATGTGGTGCTGGGTGTTATATATCATGTGGTGCTGGGCGCTATATACATCATGTGGTGCTGGGCGCTATAAACACACCATGTGATGCTGGGTGCTATATACACCATGTGGTGCTGGGCGCTATATACACCATGTGGTGCTGGGTGCTATATACCATGTGGTGCTGGGTGCTATATACCAGGTGGTGCTGGGCGCTATATACCAGGTGGTGCTGGGCGCTATATACCATGTCTTGCTGGGTGCTGTATACCATGTGGTGTTGGGTCAGCAACTTAAAATATAAAATTATCAATGCTTAACTAATTTGAGTGTATTGACTGAGTTACAGGATTAGGAATAATTGTGTTACATTATTTCTAATTCTGTTACTTAATGTGACTCTAGTATGCATTATCAGTAAGGGGGTGTGTCTTGAAGGGGGTGTGGTTTTGAGGGTGTGTGTCTTTAAGGGGGCCCCGTTTAAAAGTTTGCTATGGGGCCCAATCAGTTCTAGTTACGCCCCTGAGTGGAGCGCACTGTTATCTCTTAATTACACCCAGTTCCAGTGCAGTTTTTACTAGTTAGACAACAGTGGCAGTCGGTCTCCTAGGCAACAAGGTGTAAACAGAATAAAGTGACAATATCTCAAGAATATGCAAATTTCCTCTTCAGAGAGAAAGAGGACTTGAACTCTATATCACCACCTGTTGGAAACAGCAATCCTACATGTCACAATCGACCCTTTAACGAATCTTTCAAAATGACGTAGGATAAAAGCCAAATCAGAATCTCAATTTGCAGACACAGTGTTTCGGGCTATTGACCCTCATCAGTGCAAAGTATGACAACTGATTTGGCTAGGTGAGAGGTTCTGGACTGAGGTCTAAGTGGTAACGTTTCTCCTTGTGGAGAGGGACATACTGGCTCTGGCATGTCAAGATGAGGAGGTTTATTCACTGTGCAATACTCGTTAAAGGGTCGATAGTGATAGGGTTGCTGCTTCCAACAGATGGCGCTATAGAGTTCAAGTCCTCTTCCTCTCTGACGAGACAATTTGCATATTAAATTTCCTATCACACCGGACCACACTGCCTGTGAGTATAATATAAGGTCTTTTTGGGATCTGCAGAGGTGATTGAGGACTTTTTTACAGAATTCTAGTTTGCTTTAAAATGGGGCTTAAATATGCTGGCCCTACTTTATACGGAAAAAATCTGGTGACTGAGATCTTGAGATCTCATCTCCCGAGATATTGGCGCCGAGATCTCTATCTGCGCATGCGCCGCCCCCGGCAGCCATTTTACCAGAGTCCACCGCATAGGAAACAATGGAACTGCAGGGGCTCTGGCCTTTCACAAAATGTCGGCAGAGCCCCCGCAGCACTGGACACAGGCAGCATTGGACACCCGCAAAGGCGTGCTGCATATCGGAACACTCCCCCATCCCAGCCTGCAGCAACCCTCCACTCTTGTCTCCTCCAGCAGTGACCCTGCTGCACTGCAGCCACCACCCCCGGTAAGCAATAAGACACATGGATTATAAGAAGCACCACCATTTTATTAAAAAAAAAAAAGTTTTTTTCCTATTTTTCTCCTCCAAATTTGGGGTGCGTCTTATAATCCGAAGTGCCTTATAATCCGCAAAATATGGTACACTTTTCACTACAGCTGTATAATGGTGTTACTGTTACATATGGCTGTGTAGCTATACAGATAGATTCTCCTCAAACACGTCTTCATTACCTCTCCAGTAAATGCCCTGATTCATCTCTAACGTTGGGAACTAACAGAAAACATTGGGGTTTGTAGTCTTTCTGGTTTCTTACTAGTTTGTAAATGCTCACAGTCTTCTAAAGTAGTAACCTGACATAATTTCCACAGGGGATTACATCATCTGGATAAGTCATTTGTGCTGTAATTTCCTGTGACATAGAATTTTAGATTTTTTTTCCTTATTTTTTTAAACAGAAGCTTGGAAAATGTACAAAACAGACTTTGTCCGCAGGCTTCAGCTGTCCTTGATGGACATAAAAGTATATAAGAAGAAGCCATGTATAAGTATTACACAGGAGAAACCCCACCATTACTCATGGAAACAATAAAGACGTTTACATCACACTTCTGATATTTATATCTAGAATGCCGCTGGCAATCTGATTATTACTGTAGGATCGTCAGCACAGGCTGGGATACTATTCATTTATACTTATGAATATCGCATGGTGTCATGAATAGGTGAATACTGCGCACTGGCAATGCACTGATGTTCCCTAAAGAGGTCCTATCGCCTCTCCAGACATATCTGTTTATTAAATAATTCCATTTTGTCAAGTTAGGAATCTATAGGAGGACTAAACAGAGGAACAAAATACCGTAATGCAGAGGTTTAGAAACATGATCTTGAATTATTATTTTGTGGGGAATATAAGTATTTAGTAAAGCAGACCGGCTGACTGGTCCTCCTTACAGGGTTGGTGTATGACCGACAATAATGTCATTTTGGTAAAATATGTTATTGATTTTCAATCAACACCAAATGCAACTGTCACTTTTACTAGCAATCAGGTTGGTCAACCCATTTTCTGGATGCTCGTTGATCAGGTCATTATAGTCAGTAGCTGACCATGTGGCCTGCTGATAAAGCTGAGAGGCAGAGAACACAGTGGCATGACATTTAGTGTCGCAGTCTAGTGGCTGTTACCACTGTGCTGCAGAGATCAGTGAGAGTCACATTGTCTGAATATCCCTGACAATGATGTTAGCAAAATGTGATTAAAGGGAACGTGTCACCATGTCTCCACCATATAAAGTATGGCCACTACCATTAAGGCCTCTTTTACAGCATAAAAAAGTCCCCAATTCCCTCTGCAGATCTAAAAAATAGCATTTATTATACTCACAAGGGGCAATCCAGTGTCTCCACTCTTCCAACAATCGCCATCCTCCTTCCCTTCTTCATGTAGCTGACCGTTCCTACGTCATTCACATGGTGCCCCCCAAAAGTGCCTGCGCAAGGACACTGCCTGGGGTAAAGCAAAGTCCTGGAGTGCGTCGGCTTTACTTCTGGGTCATCAGATCTTTTTGGCCTTTCCTGGCACATGCACACTGTGGAGAGAAGTACATCTGCACAGGAGACCGATGGGGACACTGTGCGGATGACGTAGGCCGCCCCATAACACAAAGCAATGAAGGAGGACGGCAATTGCAGGAAGAGTGGAGGCACCGGATCAGGACCAGAGACGCCCATCGGACCGGACCACCCCATCTGTGAGTATAATAAAAGGTCTTTTTTGGGCTTTGAAAAGGGCAGTGAAAGTATGCTGTAAAAGAGGCCTTAATGATGTTGGCCGTATTTTATATGGGGGCAAACCTGGTGACAGGTTCCCTTTAATATCTTTCATGAAGCAACTCCTTTAACTTATATTTTTGTACAAATTGGAAAGTGTTAGGATGGAAGGAACACTCCACATTACATTAGGCCTAGAGCAGGGCCTAAGTGAGCGATGCACAGCCCCGGTCCCTCTCAGAGTCCTTCTCAGGACCTGCGATCGGCACGACACAAACTATCAGTATTGTCCAGATGGTTTATTTATTTAAATAAAATCACATGATTATGAGAACACTCTGCAAGACATCATTCTCCAAGTTTCTTATCATCCAGCTCCAGCTTGTCATATTTCTGCTCTAGATATAAATATTTTTTCTCTTCTGATAAATATTTGGGTTTCCAAGAAAATATTTAACCTTTTATGAACTGAGCTTGTTACTATTGGCTAAAAAAGATTATGAGATTTATAGGGGTTACTGCATTTGCTGCAAAA
This sequence comes from Dendrobates tinctorius, assembly GCF_039654945.1. NCBI lineage: Eukaryota > Metazoa > Chordata > Amphibia > Anura > Dendrobatidae > Dendrobates > Dendrobates tinctorius. The sequence goes on from NW_027361690.1 coordinate 80,436,737, forward strand.
TGCTTCTAAAAACCAGCAACTTCCAATTTACCTTTTATTAAAAATCTTCACCGTTGTCAGGAAAGGAGGGATGTTTAATTTTATTATTTACTGCTTGTTGCCTTGGTTATCAGCTACCTCTGTAGTCTATCATTGGTGGCAAGTTGCCTATGCGAGAAGTACAACACTGATAATCTTTGCTACAGGGCTGCTCTAAAGCTGGCCATGGATCTGGCCAGATCCTGAGCTCCTCCAATGATGCTTAGGCAAAACTGATGGTAATTTGGTTTAAAGATATTGTTCACTATTTAACATTAATGACCTATAACTAGGATAGGTCTTCAATGTCTGATCGGTGAGCGTGCAACACTCTGCAGCCCCACTGATCAGCAGGTCAAGGTGCCGGCTGCCGAAACTGCTCAGTTACGGAGCTGCTCCACCCACTGATAGTGGCCGTGGCTAAGTACTGCACAGACATCCGCTATTAATTTTAATAAAGGGCGGATGTGCAGTACCCAGCTTTGGCTACTATCAGTAGATGGAGCAGCGCCGTAACTGAGCAGTCCAGCCACCGGCGCCACGTAGAACAGCTGTTCCGCTGCAGAGTGTCGCACCCCCCGCCGATCAGACATTGATGACTTATCGTGAGGACAGGTCATCAATGTTAAAGTAGTAGAAACCTCTTTACGTGTACCATGACTAGAGACATGGGAGACATGAGGTTTATTGCGTGGACCCCATATCATTCTCAGCTCACCTTTAGGTAATCTCTACCGTAGTATAATAGCGAATAAATATTGTACATATGCTATACAATAATGTTAAAGATTTATAAAGAAGTAAAAGAATAAGAAGAAGTGTGGACAATAACTTCTAAAACTGTGACCTAAGTGTACGGATGTATCAGAGTGGACCCAATGATTATTATGTAACAAAACTGCTGACATTAGACACATAAGTCCAAGCAAGTAGTTGCATCTTTGGCCAACAGTGATGTATGATGCAAAAATGAGCAGTTAGGATAGATTAGCGGGACAGGTATTGTAGACTTGTCTCCTCCATTTGTGAATTATAATATTACAAAAATGGTGAGCTAAGGCCTGTCTTGTGAGCGAACATATGTGACGTCATCTGTCACTTATGTGCTGCATCATCATTACTTATCAGTCCGCCCCAGCTTGTCATATAGCTGTGTCACTGGTAAACATTTTATGCCTAAATATTTCACACTAAGATGTCTTCTTGTTTATGTATTTTAGGTTGTGCAGTTAGTTGTTGTATAGACTGTGCGATACATCAGAACCTATTCATCTAAAATCTGCACAATACCAGGAGTAGTAGTAGGGTCAGCCAATGCAACCACTAAAACGGCTTCACTAATGAAACTCTTCTCTGAGAGCCTCCTATTACCAACTATGCAGACAGGTAAACCTATCCCTGTCCTAATAGACAAAAATTACTTGGAATGGGTCAAGTCTGCAGTCACTCTATGTCAGACTATGTGGCTGCAGACTTGTGAACTCTCCAAGCGCGCACATGCACAATGACAGGATTCTCCGGTGCCAGGAGTGGAAAGTTATGTGACTGCAAGTATGTGATTTGCATACTTCTGGCCACATTCTGACTAAACGTGCTCAATTCACTTGTATTTAACGAGGCAGCACACTTCTAGTCAGCAGGTGACTGCATATATGCAAATCGCATACTTGTGCAGTCTCTCAGATGGCCCCTCCTAGTGTTGGTATCGGAGAACCCAGACACCATACTCTGCGCATGCTGTGAGGATTCACAAGTCTTCAATCCGAGTGGCTGCACATTTGAACATCAAGCCTGGACAACCTCTTTCAGTCTTATTTTTTTCAAGAGGTTTTATTGTATTATTATATAACGCTTTGTCAGGCTGGTTTCACATTAGCGCTTTTTAAGCGCACGCACGGCCGGGGGTGGCTCCGCCCCCGAGCCGGCTCTCTGCCAGGCGTGCCCGCCCCTTGCTTGTAGCACCGCCTCCTAGCGCACAGCGGCGCCTGCGATCGGCGCACCCTATCTTTAGCATAGGGTGCGCAGATCGTGCGCAGGCCGTGCGCTAGTTGCGCTTTGACCTGCGCTGCCCACTTTTGACGGTGCGCCGTGCGCGCCAAAATCCGAAAAGTTCGATTTTGGCGCGCACGGCGCACTGTCAAAAGTGCGCAGCGCAGGTCAAAGCGCAACTAGCGCACGGCCTGCGCACGGCCTGCGCACCCTATGCTAAAGATAGGGTGCGCCGATCGCAGGCGCCGCTGTGCGCTAGGAGGCGGCGCTACAAGCAAGGGGCGGGCACGCCTGGCAGAGAGCCGGCTCGGGGCGGAGCCACCCCCGGCCATGCGTGCGCTTAAAAAGCGCTAATGTGAAACCAGCCTCAGTTGTGCAAAAATTCTTTACTGTGGCATAATTACTTGAACGTCTTTCTAGCCCCAGTCATTAAATGAAGGGAACCACCAGCTTTATTTATTATGCTTTGCTTATATAACACTATCATATTTAGCAGCGCTTTACGGACATTATCATCACTGTCTCCGATGTGGCTCACAATCTAAATTCCTTATCAGTATGTCTTTGGAATGTGGGAGGAAACCGGAGAAAACCCACGCAAACACGAGGAGAACATACAAACTCCTTGAAGATGTTGTCCTTGGTGGGATTTGAACCCAGGACTCTAGTGCTGCAAGACTGCAGAGCTAACCACTGAGCCACCGTGCATCATAATTAAAATTTCTTTTTATTGACACCAATATAAAAATTCTATGAATAAACCCACACAGGGGTCTTTCTGTGGCTGAAGTCTGTCTTCCGAGTGCTGCCCATTTTTTAATCATAATAGACATAAGGCGACTCTCCACCGCCCACAGTAAATGTGACCAGGGCCGCCATCAGGGCATTACAGCCCTTACTAGTGTATGGGGCCCCATGAATTGGGGGGGCCCGGCTGCCCGAGCACGCTGGCAGCCCGGGCCGCGCGCTCGGGCCCCCCCAATGATTTGTTCAGGCAGCAGCAGGTGTTTTAAGCTACGGCCCGCCCCAGTGCATTATGGGTCCCGTCCAGCCAGCCTCCCGTGACGTCACACGTTGCTCTGCAGCTCTGCTCCACTTCCTCATTCGGAGTAGAGCGTGCAGCGTGTGCGGTGTCAGTGTGTGTGCACGTGGGTGGCTGGGAGCGGTGGACGGGCGGCAGACACCAAGAGAGAAGAGGCGGCGGCGTGCGCAGCGGACCAGACATGGAGGCAGCAGGCGAGTGAGCAGGTGAGTAGTTTCAGGGCAAGGGGGGCCCAGCCAGCCACACAGCACCAGTCCCACCACAGCCACAGGGCCCCAGGGCAGGCAGGGGCCAGGGGGGGCCCGTGCAGCCAGCCGCATGGCAGCAGTCCCACCACAGCCACAGGGCCCCAGGGCAGGCAGGGGCCAGGGGGGGCTCCGTGCAGCCAGCCGCACGGCAGCAGTCCCACCACAGCCACAGGGCCCCAGAACAGGCAGGGGCCAGGGGGGGCCCTGCGCAGCCAGCCACACGGCAGCAGTCCCACCACAGCCACAGGGCCCCAGGGCAAGCAGGGGCCAGGGGGGGCTCCGTGCAGCCAGCCGCACGACAGCAGTCCCACCACAGCCACAGGGCCCCAGGGCAGGCAGGGGCCAGGGGGGGCCCGTGCAGCCAGCCGCATGACAGCAGTCCAGTCCCACCACAGCCACAGGGCCCCAGGGCAGGCAGGGGCCAGGGGGGGCCCTGCGCAGCCAGCCACAATGCAGCAGTCCCACCACAGCCACAGGTCCCCAGAACAGGCAGGCACCAGGGGGGCCCTGCGCAGCCAGCCTCATGGCAGCAGTCCCACCACAGCCACCAGGAGAGAAGAGGCGGCGGCGTGCGCAGCGGACCAGACGTGGAGGCAGCAGGCGAGTGAGCAGGTGAGTAGTTTCAGGGCAAGGGGGTCCCAGCCAGCCACAATGCAGCAGTCCCACCACAGCCACAGGTCCCCAGAACAGGCAGGGGCCAGGGGGGGCCCAGTGCAGCCAGCCGCACTGCAGCAATCCCACCACAGCCACAGGGCCCCAGGGCAGGCAGGGGCCAGGGGGGCCCTGCACAGCCAACTGCACAGCAGGAGTCCCACCACAACCACAGGGCCCCAGGGCAGGCAGGGGGCAGAATGAGACACGGGGGGCTGGGAGCAGAATGTGAGACATGAGGGCAGAATGTGAGACATGAGGGCAGAATGAGACGCCCGGGGCAGAATGAGACCCCGGGGGAAGAATGTGAGACATGGGGGCAGAATGTGAGACATGGGGGCAGAATGTGAGACATGGGGGCAGAATGTGAGACATGGGGGCAGAATGTGAGACACAGGGGGCCGGGGGTAGAATGGACATGAGGGCTGAATGTGACAGTGAGACACAGGAGGGGCAGAATGGATACGGGGCAGAATGTGGCAGACAGTGATACACGGGGCAGAATGTGAGACACGGGGCCAGAATGTGACAGTGAGACACAGAAGGGAGCAGAACGGATATGGGGGTAGAATATGAGACACGGGGGGGAAGAATGTGACAGTGAGACACAGGAGGGGCAGAATGGATACGGGGACAGAATGTGAGACACATGAGGGGGCAGGATGGGAGACACATGGGGCAGGATGGATACGATGTAGACAGATGGGGCAGGATCGGGAGATCATATGGGGCAGAAAGGATACTCATGAGGGCAAGATGAGAGAAAATATGGCTGGAGTCAGGAATGAGACAGGATGGGGGATATTGGGGGCTAGGATGGGGCATATTATTACCATAGGGGCTAATTAAGGGATATTATTACTGCGGTGATGTATTTATTTTATTTTTTTGAGGATACTGTTTTAAATGGGGGGGTCCTGTTACTGTGCAGAGCTACACTGTCACCTTTTTTTCTTCATCTGGTGTAGAGTAGAAGTTGGGAAAAAAATTAAGTAATGGGTTCTGCAAGTGGAGCTCTAGCTAACTGTGTTATTTCCTGCAGAGACAAGCCCTGGCTGGAAGACGTGATGGCGTTCTGTGCTGAATGAAAGATGAAAAGCGAAGATAAAGGACTTCACCTAGACACGACACTGGTGAGTCAGTTTGTTGCCTGTACACTGACACTATATACAGAGTGCCTTTGTACAATGTCACCAGTGATCACTGTATAACCTGTGCACTGACACTGTACACTATATACAGAGTTCCTGTGTACAATGTCACCAGTGATCACTGTATTACCTGTACACTGACACTATATACAGAGTTCCTGTGTATAATGTCACCAGTGATCACTGTATTATCTGTACACTGACACTATATACAGCGCACCTGTGTATAATGTCACCGGTGATCCCTGTATTACCTGTACACTGGCACTTTATACAGAGTTCCTGTGTACATTGTCACCAGTGATCACTGTATTATCTGTACTCTGACACTATATACAGGGGTCCTGTTCATAATGTAACTGGTGATCACTATTACCTGTACACTGGCACTATATACAGAGCTCCTGTGTATAATGTCACCGGTGATCACTGTATTACCTGTACACAGACACGGCATACTAAGTACAGATCTCCTGTGTATAATGACACTTATGGTGATAATATTATGTTTTTTTTATTAATGATCAGTATTGTTGTATTCTGTCACTGTGGTGATAATATGTGGTCTGGGCATGATGCAGTGGTATTTGTCCTTTGTATGTGCTATTATTCTGTCACTGGTGGTAATTTGTGGCCTGGTCATGGTGTAGCTGTATTTGTTCTTGTATGTGTTATTATTGGTCACCATGTGTTGGTAATATGGTGTCTGGACATGGTGCGGTGGTATTTGTCCCATTTTGACGTGATATTATTGGTCATTTTAAAAATTGAAAAATAAAATATATACCTAAATTGTATTGGATATTTTAACAAATGTTTAATAGGATAGAGTAGAGTAGGGCCTGGCCAAAAGAGTCTACCTTGTCGTGGTGGCAGATTTAAAAAATCTTTTGGCCAAAACAAGAGCTGCTGGCTATGTGTGTGATCTGGAGATGGGACCTGTTAATATGTGATTGGTGAGAAGTGGAGTTTTTCCAAGAGAGAGCCGTGGGACTGTGGACAGTTCTGGGGTGGAGCCTGGGCGGAGTCTCAAGGGGGCCCCGAATATTTTGCCAGTATGGGGCCCCGAAGTTCCTAGTGGCAGCCCTGAATGTGACTATAATTACGGTATTTTAATGAATCATTCACTATATCTAATGGCCTCCACTTTGCTGACGTTTCTTCCATATCTGAAATCTGTGCCACGTTCTCTTCAAGTCTAAAATGGCCATTGCCTAGGAATGTGGAGCACTGTGGCAAATGTGAATCACACCTCCTCTAACCTTTGATTGATGTGGGATGTATGGCACGGTGGCTCAGTGGTTAGCATTGCAGCGCTGGGGTCCTGGGCTCAAATCCCCCCCAAGGAGTTTGTATGTTCTCGCCGTGTTTGAGTGGGTGTTCCCCGGTTTCCTTCCAAAGACCTACTGATACAGAATTTAGATTGTGAGCCCCAATGAGGACAGCAATGATAATGGTTGTAAAGCGCTGTGGAATAAGGTGCTATATAAGCAGCGCATAATAATTATGTATGCATTTCTTCTTTTTTGTGAATGTACCTAGGGGTGTTTACATCTACGTGCACTAGTGTACCTGATGGCCTACATGTGTATAGTGTATGTATGTGCTGAATACTGAGTCTGCTGCCACTGCAAAGAGTAACACAATTTTTAGATGGTTTTCATATAGTCTTAGAATACCTTGTTATTCTTTTGTTGCTTATATCTAGTGATGAGCCCAAGTGCTCGTTACTGGAGTGTGCTGAGTGTGCTTGGGTATGCACCGAGTATGGCGGATGTTCGAGTGACAAGTGACACGTTCGAGTTCCATCGCTCGCATGTTTCACGGCTGTTAGACAGCCACAAAACATGTGGGGATTGCCGCATACTTTGTGACTGTCTAACAGCCGTGAATCATTCAACCGCGTGAACATGCTACTCGAGCATCCGCCATACTCAGTGCATACCCGTGCACCCTCGGCACACTCCAGTAATGAGCACTTGGGCTCATCACTACTTCTGTCCATAAAGAATGGTTATAAACAATAAGTTACTAATTCATTTATGGGGAGAAAAGAAGACTATCAAGTACTGTATCTGACAAATACATGAGCTTACTGAGGGTTACTGGAGTTCCTCTTTAGGTAGATCTGGTTGTTCAGAATTAGAAGAGTCGTTTCAGTAAGTAGTTTATTGATATTCAACAAGCAACAGTGTCTACGGTGATTTCATCAAAGCAAATAAGAGAAATAATTTTAGCAAAGGGCAGGAGTGGGCGAGATACAACGTCAGGCCAAAACTGATATATGTGGATGCATTCAGATGTGCAGAGCTAAGCAGATGTGATGATGAGAATTACATATTAACGTGGCAGTAATATGGGAGCTGTCAGGAAATGTTCAACACCTTCATAGGACTCCTCTACATAGAATCCCTATGGGTCTGCAATACAGGCCAGGCTATAGGTACTCTGATTTCTAGTAATCATTTGGGTGTTTTGTCCAGTGAATTTTATTTTTTGTCTTGTGGTATTCGGTTCTTATTTTTGTACCAAATTCTTCAAAATGCTGCATGTGGATTGAATTTCGCGCCAAGTCAAAGATACTCTTTTTTTAACTTCTTTTAGTGCAAAAAGTTGCTTGATCCTTTAAAAGGTCGCACGTTAGTCTTTAGTTGTTCAAAAATAAAATACAATCAGACAGATGTGTGCTCCTGTAAGGAACTGGAGTACAATTGTGCAAATTTGTTTGTAACATTTTGAAGTCAGAAATAATTAAGGAGGCTTAAACATCTGGATAAGGAAAACTATGGATGAAAACAGAAAAGTCACTAGCCATGCAGTACTGGGGTCCTGAGGTTAAATCCCACCTAGCACACCATCAGCAATGAATCTGTATGTTATCCCTGAGTTTGCTTGAGTTTTCTTCAAAGACATATTGTTAATGAATCTTGACTGTGAGCCCAATAGGGGCAGGGATGATAATGTCTGTAAAGCGATGTGGAATTAATGGCGCTATATAAATGAGAAAAAATTAAAATACGAAAATACGGTACTAACCTGTATTGCACGCAGATGCTGTACAGCTCCATACTAAGGCTCTGTCAAGTGCACAATCCATGAATAGTATATGATAGTATTGATAACTACATACTGTAGCTACCATTTGATAGAATTTATTATAACTCTAAACTGATCTGACAAGTTTAGGAAAACAAAACGTTATGTTAGACAAAATGTATATTACTACTTGTTATTAATTTGTTCCTGCAGATCATAATAGAAGAGTTGGAGAATCAAAAACGGAATATCACCCTAACCATCACGGAGCGTCTGAAGGATTATCACGACCTCATGCAAGTGAAGACAGGACTCAGTCTGGAAGTGGCTGCTTATAGGTAAGGGGAACTTGGAATATATCTCTTCTGCTAACCTAAATTCCATTGGGTGGTCACTTCTGATATCTGTGGAAAGTTTTGCAGGAAATCACATTTTTTATGCAGGCTGAGATTTGAAATGGTAAGAGAGGATACAATTATTTTTGAACAGCTGGATATATAAGCCTACTTATTTGAAAGTGATATAGTAAATGGTGGGATAATTAAAATATAACTTTTATGGTGGAGGGGTTGCAATCGCACCCAGTTTGTAGAGCCTAGTGAGGCATAAAAGGTCCCTTTGTCCCATATAAAAAGCCTAGTCCTATTAAAGACCCATAATAGTTGGGGGCCTAGTTAGAGATTTTGCATTGGTGCCAATGAGCTTCAGGTTGTGCCACAGGCAGTAAACTTCATTAATCTGATGTAAATCCTGACACCTCCATTGTCAGTCCTTAGGATAATTAAGCCAAACAATAAAATAAACCGAAAACACTAAACAAAAAAAACAGAATATAAAAGCATGAGGTGCACCTCTATCGGCACAATCAGATCCGGGTGAAAAAATAGCTGAGGATGCTGATATGAGTGGCACCTACCCATTTGGAAATTTGAGTGAGAACATTCCTTTTTTTAAATAAGATGATTATGATAGTATATACCATCTTGCAAGTTTGTCTGATCATATGGAAATGAGTATGATTTCATCTTATCTTTTAAATAGTTGACACTGAAATTAATTATCTTGTTTAAATTCCCAGTTATTAATGTGCCGGTTTGGTATTGGGTTGAGTGGAGGTCAGTATGATTCTGTGGAATCTTACCTTGGAATTTATTTATTTGGGTAGGTGTCACTAGTGTCAACATACTCAGCTGTTTATTTATAACCCGGATCTGACTGTGCTGGTAGAGGAGCTCTGGATTCTGTGTACAGTGTGACCCCGGCTGTACCCGTATGTGCCCAGTTTACTATATGTGAAGACAGTTTTACCCTCTTTAATAAACTGTTTTAATAAACTATTATTATTTTTTCCATGTGGACAATTTTCTGTGTGGGCAATTTTCCTGTGGACATTCATGGCTATGGGCTTATTTTGGTGTGCATTTTTTCTGTGGGCATGTTTCCTTTGGGCATATCTCACGGAACCGACAATTACCTGTCACGCACAATAAAGATAGATTTATCGATGTAATAATTTTGCAGAATCTTACCTTTGCCAATCTCATCCCTGTTCATGCAAAGAAAATCAAATCTGAAATCCCACGTGGTCACTAGTGTTCGATCACAGACTGAATATGAGTCAACAGTGTGATGCAGCAGCAAAAAAGGCAAATGCAGTTCTAGGATGTATTAACAGAAGCATACAGTCTAGATCACGTGAAGTCATTATTTCCCTCTACTCCTGTTTGGTCAGACCTCATCTGGAATATTGTGTCCAGTTTTGGGCCCCACATTTTAAAAAAGACATCAACAAACTGGAGCAAGTTCAGAAAAGAGCGACCAGAATGGTGACCGGTCTGCAAACCCTGTCTTATGAGGAAAGGTTGCAGGATTTGGGAATGTTTAGTTTGCAAAAGAGAAGACTGAGAGGAGACTTAATTGCTGTCTACAAATATCTAAAGGGCTGTCACATTGTAGATGGATCAACTTTATTCTCATTTGCACAAGGAAAGACTAGAAGCAATGGGATGAAACTGAATGGGAGGAGACACAGATTAGATATTAGAAAAAACTTTTTGACAGTTAGAGTGATCAATGAGTGGAACATGCTGCCACGAGAAGTGGTGAGTTCTCCTTCAATGGAAGTCTTCAAACAGAGGCTGGACAGACATCTGACTGGGATGATTTAGCGAATCCTGCTTTGAGCAGGGGGTTGGACCAGATGGCCCAGGAGGTCCCTTCCAACTCTACGATTCTATGATTCTATGACCAAGTTGTCTATGGCTGACTAGTAAAATTGATTCTGGACGACCACCCTAGACCTAAATGCAAATATTATTGATTTTACTGATTTGTGGCCATCACATTCCCCATACACTTTAATGAAAAGGTGGCCTTGTTTTTTGTGACCATGTGTCCATGTATGTGGAGAACATGATGGACGGAAATGGTGGATGGCACTGAAGAAATTTACAGTATGGCTGGAAGTTGTGAGGAGCTGTGTGAGAAATGGGCACAGACATGAAGTAGGAGGGTTTTCCAGCACAAATGGGGCAAAGTATTGGAATGGTATTGTAGGGACATGATATTATCTCCTTGTAATGGAAGTGATTGGTTAAGGTAGAGATAGTCCTTGTTATTGTAGAACCTGTTCAAAAAGAGTAAAGAACATGAATTTTCATATTCTCCAGAGCTTCTCTTGAACACACCACGACACAATTCTACACATAGACATACAGTTGTGGCCAATAGTATTGACACCCCCTGCAATTCTGTCAGATAATACTCAGTTTCTTCCTGAAAATGATTGCAAACACAAATTCTTTGGTATTATGTTCATTTAATTTGTCTTAAATGAAAAAACACAAAAAGAATTGTCCTAAAGCCAAATTGGATATAATTCCACAACAAACATAAAAAAGAGGGTGGACAAAAGTATTGGCACTGTTCGAAAAATCATGTGATGCTTCTCTAATTTGTGTAATTAACAGCACCTGTAACTTACCTGTGGCACCTAACAGGTGTTGGCAATAACTAAATCACACTTGCAGCCAGTTGACATGGATTAAAGTTGACTCAACCTCTGTCCTGTGTCCTTGTGTGTACCACATTGAGCATGGAGAAAAGAAAGAAGACCAAAGAACTGTCTGAGGACTTGAGAAACCAAATTGTGAGGAAGCATGCGCAATCTCAAGGCTACAAGTCCATCTCCAAAGACCTGAATGTTCCTGAGTCTACCGTGCGCAGTGTCATCAAGAAGTTTAAAGTCCATGGCACTGTGGCTAACCTCCCTAGATGTGGACGGAAAAGAAAAATTGACAAGAGATTTCAACGCAAGATTGTGCAGATGTTGGATAAAGAACCTCGACTAACATCCAAACAAGTTCAAGCTGCCCTGCAGTCCGAGGGTACAACAGTGTCAACCTGTACTATCCGTCGGCATCTGAATGAAAAGGGACTGTATGGTAGGAGACCCAGGAAGACCCCACTTCTTACCCCGAGACATAAAAAAGCCAGGCTGGAGTTTGCCAAAACTTACCTGAAAAAGCCTAAAATGTTTTGGAAGAATGTTCTCTGGTCAGATGAGACAAAAGTAGAGCTTTTTGGGCAAAGGCATCAACATAGAGTTTACAGGAGAAAAAAAGAGGCATTCAAAGAAAAGAACACGGTCCCTACAGTCAAACATGGCGGAGGTTCCCTGATGTTTTGGGGTTGTTTTGCTGCCTCTGGCACTGGACTGCTTGACCATGTGCATGGCATTATGAAGTCTGAAGACTACCAACAAATTTTGCAGCATAATGTAGGGCCCAGTGTGAGAAAGCTGGGTCTCCCTCAGAGGTCATGGGTCTTCCAGCAGGACAATGACCCAAAACACACTTCAAAAAGCACTAGAAAATGGTTTGAGAGAAAGCACTGGAGACTTCTAAGGTGGCCAGCAATGACTCCAGACCTGAATCCCATAGAACACCTGTGGAGAGATCTAAAAATGGCAGTTTGGAGAAGGCACCCTTCAAATATCAGGGACCTGGAGCAGTTTGCCAAAGAAGAATGGTCTAAAATTCCAGCAGAGGATTGTAAGAAACTCATTGATGGTTACCGGAAGCGGTTGGTCGCAGTTATTTTGGCTAAAGGTTGTGCAACCAAGTATTAGGCTGAGGGTGCCAATACTTTTGTCTGGCCCATTTTTGGAGTTTTGTGTGAAATGATCAATGTTTTGCTTTTTGCTTCATTCTCTTTTGTGTTTTTTCATTTAAGACAAATTAAATGAAGATAATAATACCAAAGAATTTGTGTTTGCAATCATTTTCAGGAAGAAACTCAGTATTATCTGACAGAATTGCAGGGGCGTTAATACTTTTGGCCACAACTGTAGCTGAATTTTCTAAGATGTATCAAACATAGTATCTCCTAATAAAATACACTTCACACAAAAATAACATTTAGCTTAAAATGCCATTGAACTCTATGGAGTTCAATTGATACGACCATCATACAAACGCTGAAATGTGGCCACCAGCATCCAAATATGACTATATCTCTGCATAATATGTTTTCTCTGGTTTCAAGGAAAAATCACTCCAGCCATGGCTGATATTCACCCAAGTAAAAACAGAAGTATCCATAGCTCCAGATTAGAAACTTCTTTATTCATTTATCAAATAGTAGTAAAGTCCAGCAGAAAGTAGTGAGCAGACACAACTCAAAGGTGTTTCCAAAGCACCATATGTCCTTAGATATGGCCATGGGAGGTCCAAAGTCCCTTCTGCTACATATAAAGTAGCAGTATTATAAATGATACATGGTAGGTGAGGTGTCCTGATACACATTTGGAGCGGGCTCAGGGGCTATAAGTACCATCCACCTCAATGGCCTCTGTGGGGCGTAAAATATGAGATGCATATGTCCTGCAATGCAATCTCAATCCTCCATACTATTTTCATGACCCTAATCCTGGACCAAGGTGCATAATACTAAATATAAGCAGTGACATGAAGTCCAGGCCCCTGCTAAACATTGCGTTTATGGGCTGGATATAAATCTGTTTCCCTTTGTGTTTTTTGGTAACGTGGTGCTCTTACCCACTTTTTGTTACTGTTTGAATGATCGTTCGTTATTATTTATCATCACTGTCGGTAGAGATGCATGAGGCTAATGTAAATTGAGTCTCCCTACTTCTACAGCCACCTGTCCTCAGGTTCATGTTACAGTGCAAATGGCTGTCGTTATCCCTCTGGGTGTGGTTGCTATGTTGGCTATCATTTTTTTGTTCACACGTCACATACTGAAAAAACATTATCTCTAGTCAGAGAGCAGTGAGTCAGTTTCCGAATCCCAGTAGGATGGTGTCACGTATGAGTCTGCTTTTATTTTGGGTCTACGTTCTCAGGACTTAAAGCTTCAGTTTAGTTCTTAGCCCCTGTTGCCACATTTATGAGGTCCCTCTACTTATTTAGAGTTCTCTATGGTTGCACAAACCACTCACAACTGTAGTCAGATCCTTTGAGCCATCTGTCAATCATTTATCATTTGAACAAAAGTTTTGCTGCCTGAAGCTTAGGCCCCCGTCACACATAGCGACGCACCAGCGATCCCGACAACGATATTACCTTGTCAGGATCGCTGGTGTGTCACTACATGATCGCTGGTGAGCTGCCAAACAGGCAGCTTCACCAGCGATCAGCACCAGCGACAGAAGGGTAACAAGTGACGCACGTCGCTTAGTTACCCACTGTGTACCTTAGTTACCAGCGCGCTGGTGCAGGGAGCTGGTAACTAAGGTACACATCGGGTTTCTAAGTGCCGCGCGCTGCTTAGAAACCCGATGTGTACCTTGGTTACCAGCTCCCTGCACCAGCACGCTGGTAACTAAGGTACACATCGGGTTTCTAAGCGCTGCGTGCCGCTTAGAAACACGACCTTTACCTTAGTTACCAGCACGATGATCGCTGGTCTTCCGCCTGTCACACGCAGTGATGCGTGCTGGCCAGAGGGAGCCCAGCGATCAAAAAAATGTCCAGCCCATTCCAGGACGATCAGCGATAACCGGCAGGGGGGCCGATCGCTGGTAAGTGTCACACACAGCGATCTCGCTGGTGAGATCGCTGTTGCGTCACAAAACTTGTGACTCAGCAGCAATCTCGCTAGCAAGATCGCTATGTGTGACGGGGGCTTAAGGGTGAACACTGGGCTCCATTACACAACGTACTATACATTCATGGGTGACCACATAAATATTGATGCAATCATACATTTCTAAATCTTAACTATAACTATAAGCAGTCATCTTGTTATTCTCAGATTGCCCATATATCTTAGTATAAAGTTAGCTGAACCAACCGATTTAGAGTCATTGACTAGCTTATGTCTATAGGGGCCTGACAACTTTACTCCGGCCACACAATGACAGGGAAAATATGAATGGATATCTTGAATATCAATACTTGATGCGTTTCTTCTCATAGGATATACAGTGGGGGAAATAAGTATTTGGTCCCTTGCTGATTTCGAAAGCTTGCCCACTGACAAAGACATGAACAGTCTATAATTTTAAGGGTTGGTTAATTTTAACATTGGAAGATAGAATATCAAAAATAAAATCCAGAAAATCACATTGTAGAAATTATATACATTTATTTGAATTTTGCAGTGAGAAATAAGTATTTGATCCCCTACCAACCATTAAGAGTTCTTGCTCCTACAGACTAGTTAGACACTCCCAATCAACTCATTACCTGCATTAAAGACAGCTGTCTTACATAGTCACCTTTATAAAAGACTCCTGTCCACAGACTCAATTAATCAGTCAGACTCTAACCGCCACAACATGGGCAACACCAAAGAGCTTTCTAAGGATGTCAAGGACAAGATAATAGACCTGCACAAAGCTGGAATGGGCTACAAAACCAAACATAAGATGCTGGGTGAGAAGGAGACAACTGTTGGTGCAAATAGAAGAAATGCAAAATGACTGTCAATCAACATCGATCTGGGGCACCATGCAAAATTTCACCTCGTGGGGTATCCTTGATCATGAGGAAGGTGAGAGATCAACCTAAAATTACACGGGGGGAACTTGTTAATGATCTCAAGGCAGCTGGGATCACAGTCACCAAGAAAACCATTGGTAACACATTACGCCGAAAAGGTTTAAAATCCTGTTGTGCCAGCAAGGTCCCCCTACTCAAGAATATGAAAAGGAGGATGAATGAACTCATGGAGATCAACATCCGACACTGTGGAGACACCATTACGTGTTTCTCAACGCAGTGATTCTAGAGCACTGCCCCCATCCCTTATGGGAAATATGTAAAACATGCAAAACAGAAGCCGCGGAGACACCATCACATGTTTCTCAACGCAAGCAATGACCAGCCAGGTCTTTGCCCGGGAAGGAACAACCACGGGAAGGGCAGTCTCCAATGAAGGAAACCACCTATGCCAAAACATGGTATCCATCCACATACAGCTGTTTCGGGGTATTGCCCCTCATCAGTGTGGAGTAGGAAACTGGCTGGTAGGAGCAATGCCTAGTAAAAAGACTATGAAAAGGAGGATGAATGAACTCATGGAGATCAACATCCGACACTGCGGAGACACCATCACGTGTTTCTCAACGCAGTGATTCTAGAGCACTGCCCCATCCCTTATGGGAAATATGTAAAACATGCAAAACAGAAGCCGCGGAGACACCATCACATGTTTCTCAACGCAAGCAATGACCAGCCAGGTCTTTGCCCGGGAAGGAACAACCACGGGAAGGGCAGTCTCCAATGAAGGAAGCAGTTAGCTGCGCAGGTGGTCTGTGATTCGCCACCCTACATCGCTGCCGCTTGCCCCAGTCCGGGGACTGCGGCCCATCCCTCCAAGGACTCCACCGGGGCCTGTGGGGCTCCAGTGTCATCAGCACGCCGGAGCACGCGAAGACTTCGCCAACACCTCAGCAACTGGGCCCAGTGACTACTACGCCGAAAGACCACCATCCCGAACGGCGAGGGACGTCTGGACGGCTAAGTTGACTATATATTTACGGACGGCCTTCCGCGGCCCTATAGTGACCGGCTATTGCCGGAAGTAGTCGTGTTCTACCCGTTTGTGTTTGATTGTTTTAGAGCCCTGCAAGAGCAACCCGTGTTGCCCCTTTTGGTGATCAAGCCGTGACTGAGGAAAGTTTCCCTCTAGTCTTATAAACGTTATTATAGAAAGCACCAAATTGTCTCGCGACTCGTCACTGCATCCTGCGTACCTGCAATTACCACATTTTGGCGTAGTCGGCAGAATGCAGTCTCCGAGCGCGGACAACGAGGGCCCCCGGCTCAGCATTTCTTTGGGGGCCATGCTAAGCAATCTACCCAGGTTCTCCGGCAGCAATGCTATGCTGTGGAATTGGACGGAGCGAATGCGTGGGTTATTCAGGATGCATCTGCTTACCCCTGACCTAGAGGCAGAAGTGGCCCTGATGGCGTTGGACGGGGAAGCCCGGGATACCATAATGTTGAGGCCCCGGGGGCAGCGAAACACCTTCGTCAGGGTGTTACAGGTCTTAGAAGAGGCCTATGGGGACCCGACCGATGTGGGGAAACTGAGAACCCAGATGTTTACACGCATGCAGAAAGAGGGGGAAACAGTGATCCAGTATATGAATGTTTTGCAGGAACTGTTTTTAGCCATTGAAAGGAAGGATGGAGTCGGCGTGGGGACCGTGGACGTAACATTACGTGACCTGTTAGTAACTGGGTTACGAGACACCCTGACAAGACAGGCTTTGTGAGAGTGGGTGCGAGTGGACCCACATCTGACCTTTTCAGAGATAAGGAAGGAGGCACGGGTTCGGGAGCAGGAGCAAGAGGCGACGGTCTCCGTGGGGGTGGCTCGGAGTATCGAAGCATCCATAAGCGTCCTGAGCGAACCCTTTTGGGTACAAGAGGTGAAGCAAGAGATACAGAGTATTAAGGGTGAACTGGCCGAAGCCATGAAAGCGGCCACAAGGAGTCGGCCAGGGTCGGGTAAAGGAGGCATGAACCATCGCGGCCCCCACCCAAGTCGGTCCCCATGACCATTTGCCTGTTACGATTGTGGAGAATTGGGACGCTCCACCCGAGAGTGCCCACGTTCCAGTGGGAACCTGCCCCGCTGGCCAAGAAGAGCAGAGGACCCTGAGCCATGGGGACGCCACCTGGATCCGGAGCTCATCACAGGGGGTGGAGGAAGTCACGAAGACCTGGTCGCGCAATGCCCAGTGGTATGGGCAGAGATCGAAGGCCGTGCCGTGCGATGCCTAGTAGATACGGGATCGCAAGTTACGACCATGCCAGAGACTTATTTTCGGCAGCATTTTCCCGAAGCAGTGAGACCTCAGTGGGGGACAGTGATAAAGTTGGTAGCCGCCAACCAGCTACCAGTTCCTGTCGTCGGAGTAGCCTGGATGCAGATTTCGATAAGCGGCAAATCACTCGGCCGCCGGGGAGTGCTCCTGACCCAGGGAGACACAAACAGCAAACATCCGGTTATTCTGGGTATCAACATACTACGAGAGTTCGGCAACCTCCTCCTCAATGAACCCACACAAGAGACTCTGAGCCACTGGGGCTCTCGCACGGCCCAAGGGCAGGTCTTCCAGCAGTTGGTGCGGTAGGCGCGAGTGCTCCAGGAGGCGCTGGGCAAGGTCATCGCACCGGCAGCCCCCCCGCTCGTGCTTCCTCCAGGGCAGACGGTGGTAGCTCTGCCGAACTGTGCCCCAATGCCACTGGAGGGCGTGGAGATGCAGGTGGAGCCATGTTACTCGGAGCGCCTGCACCCTGGCATACTGGTAGCCTGCTCACTGGCCACGGTGCAGGAGGGGACCGTCCTGGTGCGTTGTGTCAACCTGGAAGACCAAGATATCGCCCTGAAGCCCCGGGCCGAAATGGCCAAACTAGTGAGGCCTTTGGAGAAGATGGTGCCGGACCCCGCGGTCCAGTTGAAGGTGCGGCCCAGAGATCCTTGGGCAGTAATGGTACGAACCCAACAGACTGCTGTATCCTCAACCCAGGAAAAAGGTCGAGCCATCCTGGAGAAAATGCGGGCCGAATTTTCTGGCCTAGCGCCAGCCCAACTTCTCCAAGTAGAGACACTTCTTGGACAATTTTACAGTGTCTTCGCCAGCCACGAGGATGACTTCGGATGTACCACGGCCATCACGCATGGGATCCCCACAGCAGGAGTGGCCCCCATCTGGGAGCGATATCGGCAAATGCCACCACAGCTATACAAGGAAGTGAAGACTCTATTAGCCCAAATGCTCTGGAAGGGGGTCATACGAGAAAGCCAGAGCCCTTGGGTGGCTCCTATTGTCCTGGTTTGGAAAAAAGATGGCACTCTGCGTTTTTGCGTGGATTATCGGAAGTTGAACGCCTGCACCATCAAGGATTCGTATCCATTGCCTCGCATAGAAGAGTCTCTGTCTGCCCTGGGGAACGCGACGTACTTCTCAACCCTAGACCTGGCCAGTGAGTACTAGCAGGTGACAGAGAAGAAGAAGACAGAGCCAAGATGGCATTCATCCTTCCCATGGGACTGTTCGAGTTCAATCGGATGCCGTTTGGGCTGGCCAACGCCCCAGGAACTTTTCAGCGGTTGATGGAGCGGTGTCTAGGAGACCTCAACTTTGAAGCCACGTTGATATACCTGGATGATATTATCATCTATTCCGCCACGTTCGATGACCACCTGAAGCGGTTGGGGCAGGTGCTCGGCCGGCTGCAGAAGTATGGGTTAAAGGTAAAGCCCCAGAAATGCCACCTGTTCCGCACCCAGATCGAATACCTGTGGCACACCGTCTCGGCAGAGGGCGTCCGACCATCCCTGGAAAAGGTCGCTGCCATCCGGGGGTGGCCTACCCCCGAAACGGTAAAGGACGTGCGGGCCTTCTTGGGGTTGGCCAGCTACTACCGTCGATTCGTGAAGAATTTTGGACGCCGAACTCGAGCCCTGCAAGACCTGCTGAAGGGGGCTCCCACCGGGGCGAATGGACAGAAGATCAGTGGCAGCAACCGCAAGAGGATGCGTTTCAAGATCTCAAAGCTGCTCTCTCGGACGCCCCGGTACTGGCATATGCGGATTTTTCGCAACCGTTCATCCTGCATACCGACGGGAGCCTCCAGGGACTAGGAGCTGTGTTGTCACAGGTGCAGAATGGCCGGGAGAAAGTGATCGCCTATGGTAGCTGGTCGCTGCATGACTCAGAACGCAACCCGGACAATTACAGCTCCTTTAAGCTCCTCGCGGTAGTGTGGGCAATGACGGAGCGATTTGCAGAGTATCTGGTGGGCTCCGAAGTAGTAGTGCGGACCGATAACAACCCGTTAGCCCATTTGGAGAATGCCAAACTGGGGGCCCTAGAGCAGAGGTGGGTGGCTCGGATGGCCAAATTCAAGTATAAGATCATCTACAAATGGGGTGCTGAAAACGTGCACGCCGACGCGCTCTCCAGAATCCGACACACCACCCCAGGAAGAAGTCAAGATGACGAATTAGAAGCAGATGAGATGCTGTTCGCCCTCACCACCGCCACGCCTACAGTCAACACGCAGGAAGTGCCTCATCCGGGGCTCCTAGGAGGGATGCTGGAACAACCCCATGACAAATGGATTCAGCGGCAACAGGAAGATACAGAAGTTGGACTCCTGCGCCGATGGGTGGCCACTGGTGAATTGCCCACGGGCTCACAGAGACAGGCTTTGACCCAAGATATGTTGCTAATGTTGCGCCAATGGGAAAAACTAATCGTCAAAAAGGGACTTTTATATCGAAAAGCCATGTCACAAACCACGTCAGCTGCGATATGGCAGGCGATCGTGCCGGGAGCCCATCTCAACCAACTGGCCCGGGAAGCCCATGAGAAGGGGGCTCATTTTGGGGCTCAAAAGACTTTACAATGGTTGCAGCAGATAGCATACCACCCACTCTTGCACGCTGCTGTAGAAGAAGTTTGGCGAACCTGCTGCTCATGCGAGCTCGCTAAACCCCCTGCGAAACGAGCCCCGGTGCAAACTATCGTAACATCAGCCCCTCTGGAGCTTCTTACGGTGGACTATCTGACCATAGGTCCTGCCTATCAGGGATATGAACATTGTCTCGTTATGGTGGACCATTTCACCAAGTTCGCCGTGGTCACCCCCACTCGAGACCAAACAGCGGAGTCGGCCACCTATGCGATTTGTAAGAACTTTATTCAAGTGTATGGCTGTCCACAACGAATACATTCTGACCAAGGAGTGTGCTTCCTAGGAAAAGTCATGGAAGAGCTACACCATCTTTACGGTATTGATAAATCGCGGACTACGCCGTACCACCCGCAGGGAAACAGAGCCTGTGAACAATTCAATCACATGCTAATCTAAATGCTACGCACCCTGTAGGGCGACCGCAAGGCCCGCTGGCCTGAATATGTCCCCGAGCTGGTGTGGATATATAACAATCGGGTGCATCGAGTGACTGGTTACACTCTCTACTCGTTGCTGTTCGGCCGGAAAGGCAAAGGAATTACGGAAGTGGAATTGAACCCGGAGGAGCCCCAACCCTGGACCGGGGTATCCTCGTGGGTCCGCAACCACCGGCACTGGCTGCAGACCCTCCACCGTATCGTCCGTACAAAGCTCCAGGATCTAGAACACCAAGGGGGAGCACAGCCCCCGCCCATTGACTTTCAGACTGGGGATCGGGTACTCTTACTTGATCAACGTCCCCAAAACAAGTTAGAACCACGGTGGGAGGTGAACCCGTACCGAGTGTGTTGCGCCGAATAAGCCCCGACGGGCCTGTATATGAAATACAATCTGAAGGAAGCAACGCACCCCTCACTCGGGTTGTGCACCGTAACATGTTACGACCTTGTATGTCTACCGATCCCCCACGGCTCGAACCGACCCTCCAGGTCCCTGACCCCCCGCCCACAGTCTGGGACCTGGATGACGAGGAGGACTTTCCCGCCGCAGCTGCGGGTCGCCCCAGTAGTGGCACGACAATAGACCCGGGAATTCCACCAGAACCAACTATGTGACCACCCTCCTCCACCCCAGAAGACTCCACTACACCCGAGCTTCGACGCTCCGAGCGGTTAACAGCTGACAAACCCCTGAATGTTACGAACAGGACCAGATCGCATGGCGACAAGGACTGTCGTCCCAAAAAACTAACCCGAGTCTATGAAAACCTTCGCCCGAGGACTGGCGAGCATACAGGGTGGGGGAGAGTGGGAGGAACGGCCCCCGTCGAGTGTCCGAGCCGGAACCAAGGGAGACGTCATCTGGGTTCCGGGGGACAGAGTTCGAGGACGGACCGTTGTGACAGACAGATGGGCTGGGGGAGGGACCAGTATAAAGGAGGCAGGGAATCCCCGGGACAATGAGTCAGCAGACCGGGACAGAGGCAGTAGGAGACCGTGGGAGCGACTGCAAGATAGAGCGACCTACCAGTGCCAGGGAAGACGCCGACTGAGGACTCCAGAGGGACGGCGCCAGGGGGATCATCCAAGATTTGCTGCCCCGCTCCAGCCCGCGGCCACTGCGGCCCCAGTTCGACCCGCGGCCGCTGCCGCCTCACCTCAGCTGCCCTGCTCTCACCAGTGGCCGCGGCAAGTACAGTGCCGCCAGCGGCCACCACTGCCCCGCTCCGGTCCGCAGCAGGGACCGAGCCTCTGCTGGCCGCGGACTCTGCGTCGCAGCCGTTAGCTGCGCAGGTGGTCTGTGATTCACCACCCTACATCGCTGCCGCTTGCCCCAGTCCGGGGACTGCGGCTCATCCGTCCAAGGACTCCGCCGTGGCCTGTGGGGCTCCAGTGTCATCAGCACGCCGGAGCGCGCGAAGACTTCGCCAACGCCTCAGCAACTGGGCCCAGCGACTACTACGCCGAAAGACCACCGTCCCGAATAGCGAAGGACGTCTGGACGGCTAAGTTGACTATATATTTACGGACCCGTAGTCAGCCATACCGCGGCCCTAGAGTGACCGGCTATTGCCGGAAGTAGTCGTGTTCAACCCGTTTGTGTTTGATTGATTTAGAGCCCCTGCGAGGGCAACCCGTGTTACCCCTTTTGGTGATCAAGCTGTGACTGATTAAAGTTTCCCTCTAGTCTTATAAACGTTATTATAGAAAGCACCAAATTGTCTCGCGACTTGTCACTGCATCCTGCGTACCTGCAATTACCACATTTGGAGGAAGAGAAATGCTACCCATGACCCAAAGAACACGGTCCCCACTGCCAAGCATGGAAGTGGAAGCATTATGTTTTGAGGGTGTTTCTCTGCTATGGGCACAGGACTACTTTACCACATCAATAGGAGAATGGATGAAGCCATGTACCGTAAAATCCTGAGTGACAACCTCCTTCCCTCCGCCAGGACATTAAAAATGGGTCGTGGCTGGGTCTTCTAGCAACACAATGACCCAAAACATACAGCCAAGGCAACACAGGAGTGGCTCAAAAAGAAGCACATTAAGGTCATGGAGTGGTCTAGCCAGTCTCCAGACCTAAATCCCATAGAAAACTTATGGAGGGAGTTGAAGCTCAGAGTTGCCAAGCAGCAGCCTCAAAATCTTAATGATTTAGAGATGATCTGCAAAGAAGAGTGGACCAAAATTCCTCCTGACGTGCGCAAACCTCATCGTCAACTACAAGAAACGTCTGACTGCTGTGCTTGCCAACAAGGGTTTTTCCACCCAGTATTAAGTCTTGTTTGCCAGAGGGATCAAATATTTATTTCTCACTGCAAAATTCAAATTATTTTATATAATTTATACAATGTGATTTTCTGAATTTTATTTTTAATATTCTATCTCTAAAGCTGTGTGCCCATGTTGCGGTTTTTATGCGTTTCCGCCGCGTTTTTGCCACTTAAAAAACGCTACTAAATAATAATAATTTTATTTCTATAGCGCCAACATATTCCGCAGCACTTTACATTATAGAGGGGACTTCTACAGACAATAGACATTACAGCATAGCATAGCAATAAACACATAGATCAAAACAGATACCAAGAGGAATGAGGGCCCTGCTCACAAGCTTGCAATCTATAAGGAAAAAGGGGAGACACGAAAGGTGGATGGTAACAATTGCTTTTATTGTTTTTATTGTTTAGACCATCCCTAGTGTAAGAATCGGGTGTTCCTGTTGCTGCAAGAAACAGTTAACAGTCTAAATATGTAACAGTACAGACACAGAGGGCTATTAAATGCAAAAAGCATGTGAGAACATGATTCGGGGAACCTGGATATGGTAAAAAAATTTTGAAATGAGCCTCACAGGGATATTTAGGTTGTGCGTTAAGGCGATAGGCCATTCTGAACAATTGCGTTTTTAAGGCACGTTTAAAACTGTGGGGATTGGGGATTAATCGTATTAGCCTGGGTAGTGCATTCCAAAGAATCGGCGTGGCACGTGAAAAGTCTTGGAGACGAGAGTGGGAGGTTCTGATTAATGAGGATGTTAACCTCAGGTCATTAGCAGAATGGAGGGCACAGGTAGGGTGGTAGGCTGAGACTAGGTAGGAGATGTAGGGTGGTGCTGAGTCATGGAGTGCTTTGTGGGTAAGGGTAATAGTTTATACTGAATTCTGGAGTGGATGGGTAGCCAGTGTAAGGACTTGCACAAGGTAGAGGCATCAGTATAGCGATTGGTGAGGAATATGATCCTGGCTGCAGCATTCAGGACGAATTGGAGAGGGGAGAGTTTGGTAAGAGGGAGACCAATTAGTAGAGAGTTACAATACTCCAGACGAGAATGAATAAGAGAAACAGTAAGAGTTTTTGCAGAGTCGAAAGTAAGAAAGGGTCGAATTCTAGAAATGTTTTTGAGGTGCAGATAAATTCGCAGCATGTGCACTGCGTTTTTTTAAAGTCATTGATTTGCATTGTACTGTACAATGCTTGCGGATCTGCAGCGGATCTGCAGAGGCAAATCCGCTGCCGATCCACAGCAAAATCCGCACTGTGTGCACACACCCTTAAGGGTTTGCGTGAGCTGACTTATTTGGTTCTTTTTCTGTCCACAATATTATATTGTTCTGGATAAACACTGTGTTCCTGTTCATATTGGTGTCCAGCAGTGTTGAATTAATTTTTAATTTTTGATGGAATAATAAAATTGATTTTATGGACTATACTCTGTGGTGGTGGTTTATATACTTCCTCTTGTTGTGCTGTGGTTATAATGATAAAAATGACTTTTTTATCTGCTGCTGATCCAACAGTTATCTGAATGTTGAGCTATGTATAACCCTGCCCAGACCACTGATTGGCAGTTTTCTGTGTACAGTGTACATAGGCAGAAAACTGCCAATCTGTGGTGGAGACGGGCTATACGGAACTTATGAATATGTTTGACTGTTGACTACATGGCAGCAGGTTTACCAATCCTTTAATGATAATCTTCTGCTGATAAAACAGAGATTTTACCAAAACTACACTTAGGCTACTTTCACACATCAGGTTTTCGGCGTCAGGCGCGATCCGGCGTCGTGCCGGAATGCCGGATCCGGCAAATGTTTTGTAAAACCTGATGTGCCGGATCCGGTTTTCTGCCGGATCCGTCTTGTTCTTGACAGACAAAACCGGATCCGTCTCATCCGGTTCATCCGTTCTTCTATCCGTTTTTCGACGGATTACGCCGGATCTGGTTTTTAAAATTGACCCTTGTGGCCTTCCGAACGGGATTGGCTACTGGAAAACTATATATATAGCATGTTCCTACAGCCCTTCTTTGACAGGTTGTAGAGGAGAAAGTGCAGGTTGGAGAGAAGAGCAAGTTACTGGCGAAGATGGATGTTGTCATTGGAAATATTACCACTAGAAGTTCTGTGACGGTTTCAGTAATGAGGGACAATTTTGCACTATACTTTATGTCACCTCAAGGCAGAGTACACTGGCAGGATGACAGAGTGTGAAAGATTTGTGCCCTAACCAAACTTGTGTACCTTCTGGACCAACAGTATATACCTTTGCCAACCAAAGTTGGCTATCTTGTCATGGTCTTACTATTATTAGCTTTAGGCCACAGGTGTGTACCTGGTTGTGTTTTATGCAAAGTATTTCACCTTTTAACAAAAGTTGTGTACATTGTTAGGAAATCACCAACAATAAACACAACTTTTCAGGTGAAATACTTTGCTTCAAACACAACTGTGGCAAAAAGCTAAAATTTACCCACAGTTATATACCTGGTTTTGAATACCTTTTTACCTTTTAAATACCCTGTATTTAACCTTTTTTTTAAACATATTTCGCCGCAGAAAGAAATGACAGACAACCAGTGTAAACAATAATTTAACTTTTATTTAAAATATTTTTTTTTGTGTAAACTGTTTTTAAAGTTAAAAAAACTTTTTTAATAAAGGTTTGAAACCAACCAAATGGGCATTTTTATTACAAAAAAAACATTATAACTCGGTGTAGTGTGGGGTGGAAATACTGCTGGAGGGGCTGCGGGACACTTCGACAATGGGAGTGTGGAGAGAGGACTGGGATCATGGTGGGGAAGGAACAGTTAGAGGTGATGGTGTGGAAAAAGCTACAGAATGGGTGGACATGTGGGAGGCAGAAGAGGTGGTGGGCGGTGGAGTGGAGGGTTGGGCAGGGACTGTAGGAGCAGATGATGTTGATGGAAAGTTGTATGGGGAAGGAGTTTGGTACGGGGCAGGTTGCTGGCAGTGGGGAGATGTCTGGTACTGGGGAGGTTGCTGGTACTGGGAAGGTTGCTGGTACTGGTGAGGTTGCTGGTATGTAATAGGAGGGGGAGGATGGAAAGTGGCTGGAGGGGGTGCAGATGTAATAGGAGGGGGAGGATGGAAAGTGGCTGGAGGGGGTGCAGATGTAATAGGAGGGGGAGGATGGAAAGTGGCTGGAGGGGGTGCAGGTGGAGGAACTACAGTGGTGGGAGGTGGAGGTTGGGAGGTAACCTGCTGTAGAGCACCGTGGCACGAATGCATTACATGCATCTGCTGGGTAGGAGATAGTGTTGCCATGCGCTCCACAACAGACCTGAAAAAGGTGTGGTTTGGCGAAGATCTTGCTTCTGAATGCATGGTTTGCAGAAGTGTCTTCACCTCCAGAATGCTGGAGTTGATCTGCTGAAAGCCTGCGGAGATTTGCTCTGACAAGACTTTTAGACAGTTCTGGAAAGATGCATTCAGATGCAAGAACTCTGGCGCATAACTCTTTTCCTGACCCCTCTGCCGCTGCCGCCCAGTACCCGCAGGTGTACTAGAGGTGGCAGGGGCAGAAGGGTGGGGTAAAGGGAAAGCGATCTCCTCACCAGCAGCTTCATGTAATGTAGGCGGCCACGATGCTCCTGTGCTGGTGGATGGGACAGATGGGTCGAATGTGTGGGAGGGCTGGGAAGGTGCAGATGTACCGGGGCGGTCGAAGTGTCCCTCGGTGCCGGTCTCCTCAGGGATCGCCTCAGAAGGGTCCAATCGTGCAGGCTCCCGAGTGCTGCTCACCGTGCTGTGGAATAAAGAGAAAAAAAAAAAAATTAAAATACTGACATGGTATGGCCCTGTCTGAAAAAAAAAAGTTAAATCTAACATTTTTTTTCACATGTGGTGTGTAATATTTACCTTCTAGTGACCATTGTTTCCCGGAGGAACGACAGGGCTTGTGCGTACTTGTACTTGCTCCTGCGTCCTCCAGATCCACTCGGGGCCCGCATCTCTTTATTGAACTCCTTCTTGAAACGATCCCTCACAGACCGCCACTGATTCACAATTCTGTTCCCTGAAACGAGAAAGGAGTGGTCAGTATACAACATCAGTGTTTCACAAACTCCAGTCCTCATGGTCCCCAGGGGTCATGTTTTCAGGATTTCCATAGTAAATAGAAATCCTGAACACATGATCCGTGGGGACCACGAGGACTGGAGTTCGGGAAACACTGGTTTACATCAAGCAACCGGTACTGTATATACTTACGCTCTTTAATCTGGGCCCGAACATCGAGGTCCTCCCAGCGGCCCACAAGGAGCGAACAGATTTCCTCCCAGAGTCGTCGGGTAACGATAAGGTCAGCGTGGCGGCGGTCAGCCATATTCCAGAGCGGCTCCCTTTCTCTGACGAGATCGATGAGGTGGTCCACATCGAGTCCTCCATCCTCACCGTCAGAGTCGGGAGCACGCTGTGAAGGCTGTTAAAGAAAAAGACAAAAATAACATAATTAGCCTCCACAAAAGAAATGAAATAAAAAGTGCAAAAAAACAAAGCAAAAATATTTATACTTACACGCTGGTGACCGCCGCGTTGCTGTCGCCGACGACCCTGGGAGGCACTGCGAGGACCTCTTGGCCGAGCACCAGATTGGGAAGACTAGAGAAGAAAACAAAAAATGTTATGTCTTTGGATGTAGGCATTTGTTTGCTGTGTGTGGTCTGCAGAACATTGTTTTCTATGTGTTGTGTGTAGTGTGATGTTGTGTTTCTGCGTTTGATGCAAAAAACTTACCAATTGTGAGCCCACTCCAAGTGTCTGTCCACCCCTTCCTTCTTCTTCTGGGAGCTCCTCTTCATCTTGTGAATCCTGTTTTGAAATAAAAGGCAATGAATAGACATATATCACAGAGATGATGGATTTTGGAAATAAAAACTTACCGTCAAACGCTGACGATGCGAGGGAGGGCTCCCAGAAGATGATGTGCTGTCTTCCTGGTGGCCACACTCCATGCCTGTGGGTGGTGTTCCAGCTGCTGCCATTGCTGCTGCTGCTGCTGCTGCATCTATTGGGCGGCTGTTGAATAAAGAGAAACAAAGGGCCAATGAATATCTTGATATTCAATAGCCCTAGTTTGGAGGAATGGGGGATTTGATAATTACCGTCTCTCATCTGCTGCTGGCCTCCCCTCCTCAGCATGTTCCATTTGCTGCTCCATTTGGGATGGTGGTGGTGCTGATGGTGCTGCAGTGGTCTCCTGCCTTCTCCTGCTGCGCTTGGTTGCTTTCTTGGGTGGCATGTTGGGTGTGGCTGTGGGTCCCACTGTCATGCTTTTATATATGTCTTGTGGGCAGAGCTACTGAGCATGCTCAGACCAAAAAAAACGGATCCGGCCACCGGATCCGGCTTTCGCCGGATCAGGCGCATTGCGGCGCTCATAGGCTTTCATTGTGTGAAAAAGCCGGACGCGCCGGATCCGGCGTGTCCGGCTTTTTCGCCGGAGACAAAAAACGTTACAGTAGCCATTTTTTCCAGACGCCGGATCGCGACACATTGCCGGATCCGGCGAAAACCGGATGAAACGCATGGCCATCCGGCGCTATCCGGCGCAAATGCAAGTCAATGGGGGGGAAACCGGATCCGGCATTGCATTTCGCCGGATCCTGTTTCTGTCAAAAGCGCAGGATCGCTCCTGACGGCGAAATCCTGATGTGTGAAAGAGGCCTAAGCAGCCCCATAAGTAGTATTGTCAGTCATCTGCAGAGTCACTGGAAGAAGCTGACAGGGGGCAGTTTCGTCTCCAGGTATGGTCATGGGACACCTCTTCGAACTAACTGTCCATGGTTTGCATAGCATTAATCAGGTGCCAGATTCCCTTTTCAACAGATTGTTCAAGAAAGATAATTTATGTAGCGTCCAAGTGTAGGATGAGGTGTGATAACCATCAGGGGATTAGATGCAGCCAAAGTACACAATACATTATGGGCATAATTTGAAGCTACTGGCCTTAATACAAGACCTGTAACCTGGCCACCAACCTTTCTGAGTGAGCCATCTTAGGTATCAAGACCCACGTGCAACCGCTATCTCTGCACTTCCTACATCTAAGCGGTGTGAAGCCAACATCTCCTACAGTATATACAGATTACAGTATGCTGCATTGGTCAGATTACATTGTGTACTCAGCTATCAGCTTGAAGGCAGTTTGGGTGGCTTTAATTCTCCTTCCAAAAACTTTTCTTTTAAGATCACTCATTGGATGATATCTGCTGCATGTAAACATAGCATTTCACCATATTTAGTTTACATATTACACAGCTTTGATTTTCACGGTTTTACCCTATTTTTTCTCATTAATCATGTGGTCTTTAATTCTCACAGAGCACTATTGGAGGCCGAAAACAAAAAGGGTGGAGTGATCTGGACAGAACATTCAGTTCGGGAAAGGCCTGCAGGTGGAGTGATCTGGACAGAACATTCATTTCGGGAAAGGCCTGCAGGTAAGATAAAGTTGTCACTAATTTCTGTTTTAAAGAGAACCTCTTATCTGAATCAGAGCCTGGCTTCATGATTGCAACCAGGTACAGTTTTCTCTGGAGCACTGGTGTCCAGAGACGAGACTATTCCAGCTCCAACCCCACGTAGTGTTTTTGGAACACTTTAAGAGTGTTCTTCAGATCATTTTACCAATCCTCAATTCCCATACTTTAACCAAGTATTGTATATTTTCAATAATTGTATATCATTGAAATGCATTTTATAGTATACTGTATTTTGGAATACATTGTACTAATATGTGTATGTATATACCGTATACACAGGTGCATCTCACAAAATTAGAATATCATCAAAAAGATAATTTATTTCAGTTCTTCAATACAAAACGTGAAACTCCTATATTATATAGGGTCATTACAGACAGAATGATCTATTTCAAGTGTTTATTTCTGTTAATGTTGATGATTATGGCCTACAGCCAATGAAAACCCAAAAGTCATTATCTCAGTAAATTAGAATACTTTATAACATCAGCTTGAAAAAATGATTTTAAAATCCGAAATGTTGGCCTACTGAAATGTATGATCAGTAAATGCACTCAATACTTGGTCGGGGCTCTTTTTGCATCAGTTACTATCCAGGTTGCTTTGACAGCAGCCTTTAGCTCGTCTGCATTGTTGGGTCTGTTGTCTCTCATCTTCCTCTTGACAATACCCCATAAATTCTCTATGGGGTTAAGGTCAGGCGAGATTGCTAGCCAATCAAGCACAGTGATACTGATGTTTTTACACCAGGTATTGGTACTTTTGGCAGTGTGGACAGGTGCCAAGTCCTGCTGGAGAATGAAATTTCCATCTCCAAAAAGCTTGTCGGCAGAGGGAAGCATGAAGTGCTCTAAAATTTCCTGGTAGATCGCTGCGCTGACTTTGGTCTTCATAAAACATAGTGGACCTACACCAGCAGATGACATGGCTCCCCAAACCATCACTGATTGTGGAGACTTCACACTAGACCTTTGAAATCAAGGTCCCAAAGTCTGGAGGAAGAGTGGGAGGGGAAAAGATGAAGATGAGAGACACCAGACCCAGCAATGCAGACGAGCTGAAGGCTGCTATCAAAGCAACCTGGGCTTCCATAACACCTCAGCAGTGCCACACACTGATCTCCTCCATGCCAAAACGCATTGATGCAGTAATTGATGCAAAAGGAGCCCTGACCAAGTATTGAGTGCATTTACTGAATATACATTTCAGTAGATCAACATTTCAGATTTTAAAATCGTTTTTCCAAGCTGGTGTTATAAAGTATTCTAATTAACTGAGATAATGACTTTTGGGTTTTCATTGGCTGTAAGCCATAATCATCAACATTAACAGAAATAAACACTTGAAAACATAATTCTCCCTCTGTACAAATCACTCGTCAGACCACACTTCGAGTATTGCGTGCAATTTTGGACGCCGGTGCTCAAGAAAGACATTACTGAACTTGAAAGGGTTCAAAGGCGGGCTACTGAAATGATAAATGGAGTTGGTTCACTACAACACCCAGAAAGGTTATCAAAATTAGGTCTATTTACTCTAGAAAAGAGAAGACTTAGGGGAGACCTAATATATACAGTGGGGAAAAAAGTATTTAGTCAGTCAGCAATAGTGCAAGTTCCACCACTTAAAAAGATGAGAGGCGTCTGTAATTTACATCATAGGTAGACCTCAACTATGGGAGACAAACTGAGAAAAAAAAATCCAGAAAATCACATTGTCTGTTTTGTTTTCATTTTATTTGCATATTATGGTGGAAAATAAGTATTTGGTCAGAAACAAGCAATCAAGATTTCTGGCTCTCACAGACCTGTAACTTCTTCTTTAAGAGTCTCCTCTTTCCTCCACTCATTACCTGTAGTAATGGCACCTGTTTAAACTTGTTATCAGTATAAAAAGACACCTGTGCACACCCTCAAACAGTCTGACTCCAAACTCCACTATGGTGAAGACCAAAGAGCTGTCAAAAGGACACCAGAAACAAAATTGTAGCCCTGCACCAGGCTGGGAAGACTGAATCTGCAATAGCCAACCAGCTTGGAGTGAAGAAATCAACTGTGGGAGCAATAATTAGAAAATGGAAGACATACAAGACCACTGATAATCTCCCTCGATCTGGTGCTCCACGCAAAATCCCACCCTGTGGGGTCAGAATGATCACAAGAACGGTGAGCAAAAATCCCAGAACCACGCGGGGGGACCTAGTGAATGAACTGCAGAGAGCTGGGACCAATGTAACAAGGCCTACCATAAGTAACACACTACGCCACCATGGACTCAGATCCTGCAGTGCCAGATGTGTCCCACTGCTTAAGCCTGTACATGTCCGGGCCCGTCTGAAGTTTGCTAGAGAGCATTTGGATGATCCAGAGGAGTTTTGGGAGAATGTCCTATGGTCTGATGAAACCAAACTGGAACTGTTTGGTAGAAACACAACTTGTCGTGTTTGGAGGAAAAAGTATACTGAGTTGCATCCATCAAACACCATACCTACTGTAAAGCATGGTGGTGGAAACATCATGCTTTGGGGCTGTTTCTCTGCAAAGGGGCCAGGACGACTGATCCGGGTACATGAAAGAATGAATGGGGCCATGTATCGTGAGATTTTGAGTGCAAACCTCCTTCCATCAGCAAGGGCATTGAAGATGAAACGTGGCTGGGTCTTTCAACATGATAATGATCCAAAGCACACCGCCAGGGCAACGAAGGAGTGGCTTCGTAAGAAGCATTTCAAGGTCCTGGAGTGGCCTAGCCAGTCTCCAGATCTCAACCCTATAGAAAACCTTTGGAGGGAGTTGAAAGTCCGTGTTGCCAAGCGAAAAGCCAAAAACATCACTGCTCTAGAGGAGATCTGCATGGAGGAATGGGCCAACATACCAACAGTGTGTGGCAAACTTGTGAAGACTTACAGAAAACGTTTGACCTCTGTCATTGCCAACAAAGGATATATCACAAAGTATTGAGATGAAATTTTGTTTCTGACCAAATACTTATTTTCCACCATAATATGCAAATAAAATGAAAACAAAACAGACAATGTGATTTTCTGGATTTTTTTTTCTCAGTTTGTCTCCCATAGTTGAGGTCTACCTATGATGTAAATTACAGACGCCTCTCATCTTTTTAAGTGGTGGAACTTGCACTATTGCTGACTGACTAAATACTTTTTTTCCCCACTGTATATACAAGTATATCA
Source organism: Dendrobates tinctorius (assembly GCF_039654945.1). Lineage (NCBI taxonomy): Eukaryota > Metazoa > Chordata > Amphibia > Anura > Dendrobatidae > Dendrobates > Dendrobates tinctorius. Next base: position 80,469,259 of record NW_027361690.1, read on the forward strand.
GAGGGCAATACAGAGATCTCTCCAATGAACTGTTTGTACCAAGGACTGTGACAAAAACAAGGGGGCATTCTCTTAGTTTGGAGGAAAGACAATTTCTGCACCAGCATAGAAGAGGGTTCTTCATGGTAAGAGCAGTGAGGCTCTGGAATTCTCTTCCTGAGGAAGTGGTGATGGCCAACTCACTGAATGAATTTAAGAAAGGAATGGATGCTTTTCTTGTGAGTAACAGTATAGAAGGTTACGAATAACAGAATATTATAGGTAGATGGTTGACCCAGCTTAGGGGAAGGAATTTTTTTCCCTATAGAGAAAATTGGCTTCTACTCTGGGTTTTTTGCCTTCCCCAGGATCAACAATGCAGAACAGCTGCACTAAAAATACAGTAGGCTGAACTAGATGGACATAAGGTCTTCCGTCAGCCTTCAAAACTATGTTACTATGTAAATAGATCACTCTGTTTGAAATGACTCTGTATAATATATGAGTCTCACTTTTTGCCTTGAAGAACTGAAATAAATTAACTTTTTAATGATATTCTATTTTAGTGAGAAACACTTGTTCTTTGCAGGCCAGTCAAGTCAGTCCACACTAAATTTAGCAAATTATTTTTTATTCTTCATTCTTTATTCATGGAAGTTGTGAAATGCTAACATAGAAAACCACATAATTATGTAGAATGTCGTTGTATCATGTAGCATCTTGAGTTACTTTAATTGATGTTAGACCATTAAAATACCATAGATCCAAGCATTTATTTCTCTTTTGCCAAACTGGCAGATGGAAATGAGAGTTGTATCACCAAATCCTAATCCAAAGAACACGTTTTATATAATCTAGAGTCCAATTTGATTAATTAAATTATTAAAAAGGTGATATATAACATGAATTTGGTGAAAACCATTCAGCTCTCCAGTATTACTATGGATATTTTATACCTGTATACATGGTTTTACCAAAACGTATCATGAACATTGCTAAATTCATTGCTAAACTCTCTATTTATAAGCAGTGCCCACATACTTTTGGTGTTCTATACCGTATTTTTCGGATTATAAAATGCTCCGGATTATAAGATGCACCCTAAATTTTGAGGAGAAAAATAGGAAAAAAAATTTTTTTTAATAAAATGGTGGCATTTCTTATAATCCATGCGTCCTAATGCTTACCGTGTGTGGTGACTGCATTGAAGCGGGGTCCCAGGGTCACTGCTGGAGGAGGCAAGTGTGGAGCTTTGCTGCAGGTTGCAGGCTGGGATATAAGGGGGTGTTTCGATGTGCGGCGTGCCGCTGCGGGTGTCCGATGCTGCTGCTGAGCTGTGTCCGGTGCTGCTGCTGCGCTGTGTCCAGTGCTTCTGCTGCACTGTGTCGTATCTGGAGCTGCTGCTACTGCGCTGTGTCCGGTACTGCTGCACTGTGTCCGGTGGTGCTGCGGGAGACTCTGCCAACATTTTGTGAAAGGCCAGAGCCCCCACAGTTCTGTGATTTCCTGTGCGGTGGACTCATGGAAAATGGCCGCTGAGGGGCAGCGCATGCGCAGATGGAAATCTCGGCACCAAGATCTCGGGAGATACGATCTCAGCATTTCACAAAATATCAGCCGAGCCCCCCGCAGCACCGCCTGACACAGCGCAGTAGCAGGAGCACTGGACACAGTGCAGCAGCAGCACCGGACACCGGCAGCGGCACGCTGATAAGGTATATCCGCATTATAAGACACACCCCCATTTTCCCCCCAAATTTGGGGGAAAAAAGTGCATCTTATAATCCGAAAAACACGGTACATCATGCATAAGCATAATGTGACTATTTCCTGTTGTCTCTATTTCCGAGTACAGAATGACCCCAAATAAATAAAAAATATAATTTTAAGAAAATGCCCAAAGGGCCATGTTTCTCTAAAATATATTCTCATGGTATACATAACATGTATGTGATATGTTTTATTTAGGATTTGTAACATCATCCTTTGAGGAATCAACAAAATACTCTCAAAGAGCAACTGAATACCCAATTAGAAGACACAAAGAGGAGAAAAGAAGAAATATAGACACCACAAACATAGACAGATTCGTAACTCGCACTGTACCACAAAAACAAATTAGATCAAAATATTCAAACCTGGGTAATACAAGCAGTTCTTATGTATCTCATGCATATGAAAATGCAACTCACGACAAAAGTGGAAGATGGGAGATAGGTTTTCCTTCAAGATATGACATGTCAAACAAGGCTGCATTCCCACAAACTTTGCATCAGCCAGTGCACCTTACAAACCAGCCAGTAATCACACCATTTTTATTAACCCAGTCAACACTTACAAGTGAAACAAAGAAAGAGGAGAAAGTTAAAGATCTTAAACCAGTTGCTCGTCCAAGAACTCATTCCAAAGAGGCCAAAAAAGTAGATGCACATGTTGGGACAGAAGGTAGAAAACAGGATTCTGTCTCCCAAAGGACTTTAGAATCAAAAGTAATTGAAGAACATAAAGTAACTTCAAAGCCTATAGAACAAATACAACAAACCTTGGAATGTAATCTCGAGTATAGCAAAAAAACAAATACAATCAGTGAAGCAGCAAGTGAGGCAGAACCACTGAGAAAAGAAATGATTCAAGAGGGTAAACAACAAGAGCTTCCCATCAAAAAAGAAAGGAAAAAAAGAGAACAGGCTAAAAAAAGAAAGGATTTAGAAAACGTTGAAATAGGTGATGTGAATGTTGTAGGAGGATCAAATTTTGACATCCATGAGAACACTCGTGTGATAAAAACAGTTGTACTTGGGGAAAAAGAATCCGCAGAGTCAGATCATCCAGTTATATTAGAAATACCAATACAACTGGGAGCAAGAAGAACAGAAATCAGTACACAGGAAAAATATATGGGGGAAAATGCACAAGGAAATGCTAGCCATAAAGATGTGGATGATAGAAACACTTTTATTGGAAAACAAGATAGACTTTCTTCCATTGAGAAGAAACAGGAGGACATTGGACTTAGAACAACAATATTTGGAAAAAGTATGCAAGGAGAGCAGGTTGTCCTGAATATCCCAATACACTGTGAAGAAAGAAAAAGAGAAGATAGATCAGAAATAGAGAATGTGGAACATAGCAGGCTTCCAGGAAACTCTAATCAAACTAATGTGATCGAAGACACTACTTTTCTAAAAAATGAAGAGGTAATTAAAGCACAAGAAATTTACGAAGGGGCAGAAAATTTATCAGAGCATAGTGGGAAGAAAGCTATAGTCACAGATATTCTAAGACAATTAGGGCAACCCACTGCTTTGGATGACTCTAATGTAACCTATATGGAAAAGGAAGAGCAATGTGGTGATGGGTTTGTAAAAACTCAAATTTTTGTGCAGTCTAAAACAACAGAAGAAATGGATTTGTTTGATGAGCCTGACTTAACAGATTTATGGAATACAACAACTGTTCAGTCACCAACAAAATCTATGCCAGGATCAATTGGTAGCTTGCCTGGGGAAATAGAAAGCAGAACAACAAAGAAAACAATCTTAAAGGATGTGTCTGGAGCACAAGCAGAAGAATGGATAGGAAATGTAATTCATTCTGGATTAAAAACAGGGACAGGAAAGTCAATTAATGTTGAGATAGTTGAAGAATCATTTGGAACAATCGAATATGACAAGGGAGAATTTCCTACCCCATTTCATGTAGAAGAGGCAGAGGATAACTACAATATGAAAGAATCAGTCACTTCTGAACAACATACTCCAATATCAACTGAAAGTCTGCAAGATGAAACTGCCCTCAGAGAAGATCCATCTCAAGTTGAAGAAATAACAGAGGGTGAGCATGTTGATGAGGAAACAGATTACTTTGTTTATGTTCCCGATGATAATCCATGTCTAGAAGAAATGGAAGAAGAGGAAACTTTAAGAGGTCAGATTCACACTGAAGAAGAGTCTCATCTTAAGTATTCTTGGCAAGATGAGTTCTTACAAGGATCACAAGGTCGCAAAAGTTTGAGCGAGCTTCTCAAAAATGCCATGGCTACTGAGCAAAGCTCAGCAAGTAAAGATACTTCTGATGGAGAGGAAAAAAGACTGATCAATGAAGACAAAGAACAGTCACATTTTGAAAGCATTATAATTGAGAAAAAGATTGAAGTGCCGCAAGAAATGAAGACATCAATAATCAAATTTTTATCAAAAGATGTTAAAGATCCACAGGAAAAATTGAAAGGAACTTTGGATTGTCTACAAGGAAAACTTCCACAAGACCTTGTTGATGAACTGTCAGCACTGGCTGGAGAAGATCTAACTCAGAGCAGCAGTTTGGCAGTGGATATTAAAAAAGTTGGACAAACTGAAGAAAGTGGTATGGTTACAATTGTAGCAGAAATTAATGTATCACAAACAGTAGATGCCGATGATTTAGATATGTTAGAGCTAGCTAAGGAGAGTGAAGTGACAACCATACATGCATCAAATCTAAAATCATCTGATGATTTACCATCATTCTTTCATAAACAAAATGAAAATCTTACATTTTCAAAAGAATCCGATAAGGATGAAGAATTACGTCACTCCATGGGAGCAAATAGTGGTGAGGAGCATTATACTGAAGAGATCAGTGTCAAAGGGCCAGCCACCACAACAATCCGTTTTAGTCCTACAAGAGAACTATCCATAGGGCAAATCTCCCCTGATGCAAGTAAATTCATAAAACACATCGAACTTGGCAATTATGAGCAAATCTCATATGAGGACACAAGATCTGAACTAGGCTCAGCTGGTGAATTGTCTCCAACAGAAATAAACCGGTCTGAGCATCACATCAAAATTGGACCACGGGAAATACTCTCAAAGAAGCAGATAATTTTTGAGGGTCCTGTTTCAGAAACACTTAAACTGGAAAACGTAAACAATACAGAAGACAGCTCAGACCAGAATAGATCTATTAGACATATTAAAATTAGTCCAGCAGAAAGTTTCCAAGCAGAACAGATTATATTTCATGGACCTATTTTCAAAACAGTGGGCATTGGACAAAATGTCACAGGAGGCTTAACAAGTAGAGATGACTCTGCCGAGAGTGTAAGCCATGCTTACGAAACATTGCTTATTGAGGAAAACCAGAGTGATGATAAAGAGAAAATAATTCAGGTTGATGACTATGTGGCTGGTGCAAGTAAATCTGTCTCACATTTTAAAATTAACTCTGGTGAAATGAGCAAGGAAATTGTATTAGAAAAATCTATTCCAAGACCTAATGTTGATGACTATGTGGCTGGTGCAAGTAAATCTGTCTCACATTTTAAAATTAACTCTGGTGAAATGAGCAAGGAAATTGTATTAGAAAAATCTATTCCAAGACCTAATGAGCTTAGTATCACTTTAGATGCCAACGATGACAGTACTCCTATTGAATATAACTTTGCAACTCAGAAAGTCCATGTAGCAAAGCAAACTAAGCACCAAGGTTATGTTTCTGATGCACAGTCAGATTTTCAGTCAAATGATCGGTCCAGCATCAACACATCTGTCCACCATATTAAATTGAGTCCAAGCAGAGAGCAAATTGTTTTTGAAGGCCGCCTCTCTCCAAATTTTCAAATTAGAGAAGATGGTTCCCATTCGAAAGGTAAAAGCATACCTATTAGACATATACAGCTGGGTTCTCCTGATAGTCATATATCAGAATATATGACTTTTGAAGTACCAACTAAGGAATCCCATGAATTATCAGAGTATATTGTCTCATCTCCATCTGGAGACTCCACTGAGAGTGAGAGGTCAATCAAACACATTAAACTGGGTCCAACAGAGAAGTCATTCACATTTCAAATGGATATAACTAAAATTGCCACAAAGCACACAGGACAAGATGGAGCCCAAGAAACCAGTATGGTGATTACTGAAGGACAGCAATACAGTGAATTAAAGGATGACTCAGATGTGGCAGAAAGTGGATATAGTGAGGAAGAAATTGCTGGCGTCTCTCAGCTCCCTTATAGTATCCCATCCCACCAGGTTATTGGTGATACCTCAGAGGTTGACAGAACTGTGCAGCTACAAAGAATAGTCCACCAAGGTCACATGGTGTCTGATGATAAGAAAGTGGCTGTTGTTTATCTTGATGATGAGGAAGAAGATGAAGAGGAGGAGGAGACAGACCAGGATTATTTACAACGTTCATTTTAAAATGAATTTATGGAAAGATAATGAATGCTAAGAACTCTAAACATAACATATATGACATACTATGTGCATAGCAAACCCAATGACAAGAGTATTTTAGAGCCCATTTACACATTCAGACAGTCTTAAGGCATTGACGGCAGTCATTTTTCTAATGGGTTACTCAATCTATAGCTTGATCAGTCACAAGATTGCTACTGTTTTAAGTCATTTTAGTATTCTAATTAATCAGAATGTGGAGGAAAAAACTATAAATTTATAAAATAACATGAAATCAGAAGGATCTGCGTGTGGAATCAATAAATTATTCTCAAAATTAAATAGGTTTTCCTAAGAAGTTAAATGAGGCCTCGTGCATGGTAATAGGAACACATTTAAGAAATAGCTGGGAACTGAACTGGCACAAAATAGCAAAATATGAATATTCACTCAGAAATGACGTGACAATTTCTTTATGCCAGGACAGTAAATCCGTTTGCACCTCATAGTTGAACTACATAACTTAAAGTAAGTACATAAGTACATTTGTTATTCTGTAACATACAGTATGTCCTAATTGGATCCTCATTGACTTCAACTGACAGGCAATACTCTATATATAGGTCAGACAGCAGTAAATGTATGGCAGCTGTAAGGTCGCACAGATCATGCAGATAGCATGTCTGTAAAATTTAAGGTCAGATGTCATTGAGACTGTTCATCATGATGGATAGGAATAGAAGAAAGCAGCAGGGCTGAGATCAATTTGTAGGTTTCAAAATAAGGGCAGACTTGGATTCAAATCTTTGGCTTAGAGGGCAGCATTGAAAATAATGTAGGCTTTCTTACTGTGCCCACTAAGGGAGTTTCCCCCCAAAAGGAAGATATTAGGTAGGGACAATAGTATCCATTATCATAAAGGACTTGTCAAGTTTCCTTTACATTTCAAAAATGCCTACATTTCCTGTAAATACCTGCATTCCCTGCAAAATAACAATGCAAAAGCATTTTTCCTCTGACATAGTACAATCAATGCTGAAAGTGTCCAATTCTAGATGAACATATTTACTTGACTAAAGAAAAAATACTTGTCAATTTATTCAGAAGTTTCCAGAAGGAATAAGGTTAAGTTCACATATTGCGTATTTAATGTTGATTCATTTGCAGCAAAATTTGCTGTTGTTACATGCAGATTTAGCTACAGATTCTGTTGCGGATTTGCATCAGATGTCTCCCATTCCTTTACAAAGGGTGAAGTCTGCACAGATTCCACACAAAGTATTGACATGCTGCAGATTTGAAAATGAGCACTACAGGTCAATTTCCACATAGCAATGTGTAGGTGTGATTTGTCGAAATATCATTGACCTAACCTGAAATATGGGCCTGTGCACACAATACAGATTTGTCGTGTTGTTTTTCATCGCAGCTTTGTCACAAAACCTGAAGGGTTTCCTGATGCCAGTAAAGTGAACAAACTTGAAGTTTCATGTATTTGTGACTTGCAGATTTGGTGCAGAGAAAAATTGGTGCAGGAATTTCTGCACCAAATACCTAACGTGTGCACATATCCTTAGCGTTTTAGCCAATTTAACCCATACTGAGTGGGAAAAAATCTCCAACAAAAAGGCATATAAAAACCGCATAAAAAACTCCTACTTTACACTGCATTTTTCATGCCAAGAGATGCAGAAATGGTGCAAACATTTCTGTACCAAATACTTAACTTTTGCACATACCTATGCTGCCGATTTTCTGCACACAAATCTGCATGGAAAACACCCCAAATATACAACATGTGAACTTAGTCTTACATGAGACAGCACAGTACAGAATTCTAAGAAAACATGCTCCAAAATGACTATTTTATAGGTTAGGCTGGAGTCACACTAGCGTAGAATACGGACGAGTGCAAGGCGATAAAAAAATTGCATTTTACTCGTCCCAGTGTTAATCTATGGGGCAGCTCACACCAACCGTTTTTTTCTCGCACGTTTTATACGTGCGAGAGAAATCGCAGCATGCTGCGATTGTTTGCGTATCTCAGCCGAGACTCGCCAATGCAAGTCTATGGGTGCGAGAAACAAACGGATTACACACGGGCCATGCGCGTAACTTGCGAGAAATACGCACCGGTGTCCTTTAGAAAAGTCGCAATTCAGGGCATTATACTGTAAAATCACACTGACAGGTTAAAATAGAATAGATAGAATACATGTATGCACAAAGTATAGGCATATATATGTCATTGACACACATATACAGTATACATATTTATATGTCATAGAGCTATAGATAGCAGAATAGGTGAAAATTCAATTGTCGGCATCTGTAAAATCATTACAGATTACGACAGGATATGAGACATGATTTACATACAGTAAACCATTGCATATCCGTTAGATTTATATATGTCTCTCACTAATAATGTTAGTAGTGTGTGTGTAAAATTTTGGAGCTGTAGGTGTTAAATTAAAGGATTAACTTGTTATTGTAAGGTGGCATTAAGGTGACATTAAGCCTGGTTAAAGGGGTTGTCCGGGCTTTTCACATAATCTCAGTACATATCTGGGCTGCAGAATTATGACAATAAGTAATTTACGTTCTGTCACTAGTTTTCTAGATAATCTGAACAGAACGTCCAGGGGGGGGTGATACGGCATTGAAATGAGAACTAGTCGTAACCTCCTACTCTACTCCAAACATGCCGTCTATAGCAACAACCCGACCCTCCATAGCTACAGGCACTCCCCGTCCACATGAAGCAGCCCTCATCACACAGTAAGGGAATTCTTCCCCTCCAGCAGCCTCAGTGCAGAGAGCAGAGAGGTGCTCCTCCCCCAGACACACGCTGAACAGTGATCTATGGAAAGTGAAAGTAGTGAGGAGGGAAAATCGTCCTGTATTCTGGGCCACTCCATGATTACAATACATAACTCATCAGTAATTCCTTCCCTCACTGTCCCAGGCTGCTGGCAGCAGTGAGAACAGACTGTGTGATGGCCAGTGTTGGGGGTCTGCAGCTTCTAATCTGCACAGGGGATGGCAGTCACTGATGTAATCTGTTCTGTGACAAAGCCTCTGCTGTGTGAATGAGACAGCTCTGTGTCACTGATGTCTTCACACAGCAGCAGATTTGGTGCAGTGTCAGCAAGCTCCAGTGACCAGCACCACCCACTGCCCACTCATTGGCTGGCAGTAAACTGCACCAGCACTCATCTTTATCATCATTCCAGCATTGGAAAGAACACAGCAGTGATCTTGTATTTGTGAAAGCAGCACAATACATACATACATACACCCCTCAACACTTCACACTGTTACAGCTGCTGATTGGACAGCTGCTCCCATCAGTATTTGTGTCATTAGAGACACAGTGCTCACACATACACTGCACCAAATCTGCTGCTGTGTGAAGACATCAGTGACACAGAGCTGTCTCATTCACACAGCAGAGGCTTTGTCACACAACAGATTACATCAGTGACTGCCATCCCCTGTGCAGATTAGAAGCTGCAGACCCCCATCACTGGCCATCACACAGTCTGTTCTCACTGCTGCCAGCAGCCTGGGACAGTGAGGGAAGGAATTACTGATAATGAGTTATGTATTGTAATCATGGAGTGGCCCAGAATACACAGAATACAGGACGATTTTCCCTCCTCACTAGCTTCACTTTCCATAGATCACTGTTCAGTGTGTGTCTGGGGGAGGAGCAGCTCTCTGCTCTCTGCACTGAGGCTGCTGGAGGGGAAGAATTTGTTACTGTGTGATGAGGGCTGCTTCATGTGGACGGGGAGGGCCTGTAGCCATGGAGGGTGGGGTTCTTGCTACAGAGGGCATGTTTGGAGTAGAGTAAGAGATTACGACTAGTTCTCATTTCAATGCCATAACACCCCCCCCTTGGACGTTCTGTTCAGAATATCTAGAAAACCGTGCAAACTAGTGACAGAAAGTAAATTACTTATTGTCATAATTCTGCAGCCCAGATATGTACTGAGATTATGTGAAAAGCCCGGACAACCCCTTTAATAATGGAGAGGTTTCAATAAGACACCTATCCATTATTAATCCACTAGTCTCAATGGTTTAAAAAAACACGCACATTATGAAAAAAGACTTTTAATGAAATAAGCACACATTTTTTCCCATCTTTATTTAACTCTTAATCCAATCGAAACCCTTATTCTCCTGTAAAAAATCCAAAATAAAAAACAACAATATCCCATACCTATCTGCCGTACAGTCATGTCCCATACTGCAATTCATCTCAAGGGGTTAAATAGTTTACAACTACCACCACTGTGTAGTGGATTAAAAGCTGCCTGTGCAGCCTCCCCGCCTGACCGGACATGAACTCATTAGTGTGGGAAAGTTTCTGAACATTTTCCCACGCTGTCAGCTCAAAGCGGGTCAGGTGGGGAGTCTGCGCAGCCTCAGTTACTACTGCTGATGTCACGTAGGCAGCACAGCCGCCGGCACTGGGACCAGAGCGTGCGGCTACATGTATTTCTATGCAGCCGCACGCTCTGGTCCCGGTGGCGGCAGCAGTGCCGGGTGTTCGTGAGAGAGACTCATACGAGTCTCTCGCAAGTGATTATGAGCCCTTAAAGCAAGTATTTACTAAAATAGGTGCTTCTTTTTTTCTAGGGCATTTAGTAGTATCACGTTATTCCTGGTTTGAATAAGCCTTTAATTGGGATTCTTTTTCTCCAGTGTCAGTGAACATTTACCATGCATCTGTCGTATTTATGAGTAATGTGAAATGAATGATGAAAAAAGACAAGTGGCAGACACTGTCACCGGTGTGTAAAAGAACAGAATGTTATGTATCCTACAATGTGCTATCAAATAATGCACTAACAACTTAGGGAGAAATCACATCTCCAGTTATTATTAGTCTATATGAAATGCGTATATGCAATTTAATTTTTTAACAAATACTAACATAAGTTCTTGATAACTTGAGTCATATATTAAAGCTCTATCATTTAAAATTGGCGAAAGACAAATGCTGAGTAGGCAGTTCTACTTCTTAGGACACATTGATTCAGTGTGGAGAACTGATGGTACCCAAGGTTATAGGATATTTTGTGGGGGTCTAAGATGATGTCTTTCATTCTTATAAATATTTTCACAGATAATATGATATATTTAATATATGGTCTTGCTGATTCCAAAACTATATGCTTAATTATGCAATTACACAGGACTGATCAGGCTATAGCACCTTCGAGTGGATACCATTTATTTTTCTTTTTGCTGTCAACAATCCAATGCTTTACAGAACCAAAACGTGCTGGCATCTGATGATGAAGACGCTTAACTAATAAGTATATAATAAAAAATACTTAATTTTTACTTTTCTCTTAAGCATTGTCTTGAAGTGGAGCTTTGCCTTTGGTCTAAGTCCTCTGGGCCTTGCGCCTATTTTACGTCTCTTGTTTCAGATGGGTGAGCTTTGCATATTTCACAATGTTTGAAAAAGCTTGTTCTTATTTTTTTAATGCTCAAAGTAATGCATAAAACACCTAACCCCAAAGCCCACTTTTGCTTGCTGGAAGATGTAATTACCATTCCTAACCTAGACTACCAACATGTCTCTATGGGTATGTGCACATGGAGTTTTCTGAAAAGGCTAAAAAATTGCTAAAAAAAAAAAAAAGTTATGCAGACTTTTCCAATTCATTTCTACCGCAAAACCACTTTGCTGTTCATATGTGTAATATTCAGTCTGTCTTTTAAGCAATTTTCTTCAGTTTCAGACTTTGATAAGAAGGAGAAAATAAAGTGCATTTGAATTTTTAAAATAAAATCTCCTAATGGAACTTGCTCCAAACTAGACCTTGTCCAATCAAATGGAGGAAAAAAGCTCTGGAAAAATATACGGTATTAGGAAAATCTACAGGAAACAAAATTCCCCTGAAAGAAAGAACGTGTCCTGACGTGGCTTCCACTCGAAAAATTGTCATTTTTACTTCTTCTAAAAACCCCATGTGTACATAGCCTTAGGATACATTCAGACTGAGAAATTCTACTCTAATAAGTTCTGAAATCCTCCAACTTTCCAATCAAATCTTGTGTTTTTATTGGTGAGTTTCTGTTCCAAAAACTCTTGAAAAAACTCAGTGTGAACATAAGTCTTTTTCACACTTCTCACCACATGTAAGGGAAAGTGAAATCTTTCATCTATGTTTTTAAAATGACCTGTGACTTGCCCTAAAGATGTCATATTTTTTTACCTTGTATAATTGCCGCCACCTCTTCCCTGTGCATAAACCTAATTCTTTAGCCAACTGGTCGTGAGAAGACGTAGAGAAGAGTTGAGGACTGCGCCATCTTGGCTAAAAAGACCACATTTACATACAGAGAGGAACCAAAAATGTACGTGAGATTCCTGTCAAAAGCATCACTTACACCTGTTAAAACAAAAATATGGCAAGTGTCAGCTCCTCTTTAAACCCCTCTGCACAATTCAGAACCTCATGCATGGAGCCGTACACAAGCGCTGTATGCGCCTATTGTGCACTGCTATACAGTCTCATTTGCCTCAGTATGTTTGGAGATACTGCCCCCTAGAAACAATTTAGAGAAGAGCACCTCCGTATATATGGAGAAAGACACAATTTCACATTAGAGGTATAAGGCCTCTTTTATTAAAACTGTTTTAGAGTAATGCTGGCTTTGTTGCTAACAAGCAACCAATAGTGGAGCAGTTTCATTTTCCCAGAGCAGTTAATGAACTGAAAGCTGAGTTGTGATTGGTTGCTGTGGGCAGTTTTACTCTCAGATAGTTTTGATGTGGCCCATTGTATTGAATATTTTTGTTATATATATGTTATATATTGGTAAAAAAAAATTATTTTTGTAATGTGAATGGATGTGCAGCACACAACGTTATTATCTACATATCATACATAACCAATAGAATATATTCACCAAATGTCTATGTGATGCTTACATATAGCAGATGCTGCCATTTTATGTGCTTATCTAATGTAAAGTCTGGCATGTGCTGGGTATGTATATCCCATCTGTTGGGATTTTTTTTTACTTAAAGGGTTTGTCTGGCCTTGGGATACAAGTCTGCAAACTGCAAAGTTGTGAGTCCTCACATCACGTGCACTTAGCTCTGTCAGGATTCTGCGGTGCCAGTGCCAGGAGTGGGTAATCATATGACCGCAAGTATGCGATTTGCATTCTTCTGGTCACATCTCAACTAGACACTACACTTACATTGAGGGAGACATCCCATCTCTAGTTGGTAGTCACTTCATGTATGCAAACCGCACACTTGCGGCCGCACGGCCGCCAGTTTTGGAGCCAGAGAATCCTCACAGCGTGCAGGGTGCGCAATGTGAGGATTCACAAGTCTGCAGTCACATAGAGTGGCTGCAGATTGCAGCCTAATACCGGAATACCCCTTTAAATGCATGTAATTGGGGCTAAAATTAATTATTGTAATTGGGTTTCATTAATAATTTTGCACTGTTTACTTTTTACAGCCTCTTGGTTGTACTGTATTGCAGTACAACCAAGTTAACAGGGAATCCGTGAGTAAGTCCGATATGATGGGGAGACCGGAGAGTTTGTAAATCTTTTATACCTCATTTTTTTTAACTCCTCAGCTGATTTATGACGGTAGACCACATCAAACTGGTATGTGCAGCCTGTAAAAGCCAACTGGTGCAAATGTATTAATAAAACCCAATTGCAAAACTGATTTTTAGAACCAAATACATGCATTTAAGTAAAAAAAAAGTCCACAAAGGTGGGCAACCCTTTTAAGCAATGTGTACATCTACAAATAATCACATGGGCAGTGAATCGGTGGCTTATATAGTGATGAATACTAATCAAGCTTTATGGGGTTCTCTGGATTCAAGAAGTGAGGTTTATATTCCTCAGAACTAGAAGTGCTGACACCCAGATTGTTTGCAGCAAGTCTATAGCATCTGCTGTATGATAATAATAATACAGTCCCATAGATTGTCTCCATTATCATCAGAAACCTAATTTTTCCCAGCTTGTACTTTATATTCCAAAGTGTCAGCACCTTTAGGGTTAAATAATATAAATTTCATGTCTTGAACAAGGAGGATGCCTGTAAAGAATGGCTTCTTTTGCTGTGTCACTTGCTATTTGACAGGTTTGGATTGTATCTGGTATTTTCATATGTGAATTAATTACTTTTGTTTGCACTTTTATTGTTCTGTTTGACTATTAAAGATGTTAAAATCATTTTTTTTGTCTTTTCCTTAAATTTGAAGTCTGCCATTTACAGTATATTATACAGTAATAAAGTTATTGGTCCTACAAAGCTGTGCAGTATCGTGAACTCCTGGAATCTGAGTGATACATATAGCAGAGGGGACAAGAAATAACTAAGTCTCCTGTTGCTGCGGGTTCAAATCTTCTCACCCGTAATTTTATTAAAAAGGAGTGGTCTAGGCTAGTGAAGTGTTTTTTCACTTTCTTAGTGGTCTAGGGTAAGTAATGTCATTGTTATATTCAGGCTGCTCCTGAAGGTCCAACCAACAAGGAGCTATTAAAATAAAACAGGCCACAAAAGTTACCTCCAGTTTGTCACTATATCTGGCCATGATCAAATCCCACCATCCCAGGACATGAGGACATTGTACTTGCTTCTTCCAACCTACCCCTGGAGAAGACATAAACGGGTAATGCTATGGATTTCCTTCTTGACTGGTAGTGCTATTGTTACTGGAGGAAAGAGTGATATGACCCGTCTAAGTTTTCCTCAAGACCAGCATCAGGCAAACCTGGATAAATGGAAAAGAACCCACAGGGCTTGGGTTGGGGGTTCATGTCAACATGTGAAATATGGTTTTCATTGGTCAAGTTGAAGGTGAGCCACATGACAATAACCCAACAATTTACAGCAAGATTTAAGTAGTACAAAATTTCTTCTTGTTCAGTGTCCAGAAAAGAAATCTAATTGCCAGATTATGCGAGAATCTCAATAAAAGAACGCTCTGATTTAGTATCAAGTCAACGTCCTGGTGCATTGAAACATACTTGCCGTAAATGGACATGACGCATGGATAAGGAACCAAAAACATTATATTTAGTATTTTATACGGAATCCTCTTGATTACAAGCTTGTTGAGATTTTATTCTGTCCACATGTGAAACCCTCTCACATTATATACTCTTAGTACAAAATCTCAACTATTTGTGATATTAATCCTCTTTACAATTGTATTTTCCTTATTTCTGTGTTGATCTGCAACTAATAGAGATCTTAGGTTATTCTCCTACCTTTGCCTCTGAGCCCATCAACAGTTTATGACATTTCAGAGTCAGATTGATCTATCAGACTGCCTGAGGATACTATGGTGGACCAAGGCTCTGATGCACTATTGAGACCCAATAAGGTCCAATATAAGCTAATAATTTCAAGCAGTGGGCAGTCCAATTTGGAGCTGTCTTTGTAAGTCAATCATCAAAAAAGTGGCTATGTACACATTCTGTATACAATGGGATGGGGTGGAGCAAAGAACTGCAATTTCATAATGTGGTGGTCTTTAAAGGGAGTCTGTCACCCCATTTTTGGCCTATAAGATGCGGCCACCACCATCAGGGGCTTATCTACAGCATTCTGTAATGCTGTAGATAAGCCCCCGATGTAACCTGAATGATAAGAAAAACGAGTTATATTATACTCACCCGGGCGTCCGGTCAAGTCCGATGTGTGTCGCATTCCGGCCCGGCGCCTCCTATCTTCTAGAGATGGCGTCCTCCTTGCTTCATTCTGCGCTCCTGCGCAGGCATAATTTCTCTGCCCTGTTGAGGTCAGAGTAAAGTACTGTGTTGCGCAGGCGCCGGACCTCTTTGACCTTTCCCGGCGCCTGCGCACTGCAGTACTTTACTCTGCCCTCAAAAGGGCAGAGAAAGTACGCCTGCGCAGGAACGCAGCATGAAGCAAGGAGGAGCACATCATCGTATGAAGATGGGAGGCGCCGGACCGGATCGTGACATCCACCGTACCCGATCACACCCCCCGGTGAGTATAATCTAACTTGTTTTTCTTATCTTTCAGGTTACATCGGGGGCTTATCTACAGCATTACAGAATGCTGTAGATAAGCCCCTAATAGCGGTGGCCGTGGCTGATAGGCCGAAAGTAGGGTGACAGATTCCCTTTAAGTTGTCTGTTCAGAGGTAGTTTATTCCCTCGTTATTAACTTTGGGGAAGATGTGTAGAATTTGTTTGTCTCCAATCTTCCATTCTCTAGCTTCAATGCAAGCACTATTTATTTTTTTTCTGAGTAGAGAATGAGGGGTGTAAACTTTAAAGGGAATTTGTCAGCAGGATTTCACACAAAAAAATATTTAAATGTGCATATAGCTCTTTCACAGACAAGCCCAGCAATGACTTTACCTGGCCATTCTGTTCTTCAGTTACTGAGAAATCAGTGTTTAAATTTATATACAAATCAGGCTGAAAAGCGATTTGTATATATCTGAAGCCTCGGTCATTCCAGCTCTATTTCCCACCCAGTGCCACCTCTTCTCACTTGGTTGTGATTTGAAAAATAGAGGATATAGTAATAAAAACACGACTTGGGGTACAAGAATTTGTGGGATATGAAATTCTGAGAATTAATCTGTCTGCCTTAAAATTTTAAAGCTGTGGATGCTGGAAATTAACCTGATGTTTGGGGAAGTGCATTCTAGAGAACTACTGTAGCACAAGAGAAGTCTTGGAGATGAGAATGGGAGGTACAGATCATGGAGAATGTTAGTTTAGTATCATTAGCTGAACATAGAGCAAATGTAGGGTCATTTGCAGGAGATTTAGTGAAGCACAGCATTGTGCTGAGCTTTCTATGTGTCAGTAGTTTAGTTAAAGTGAATTTAAAATGAAATGGGCAACCTGTGCACTGATTGGTAAAAAGGTTCAGAAAAGTCTTTGGTGTAGTAGTTGGACAGAAAAAGGAAACTGCCTGCTACATTTAGAATAAACTGGAGATGGGAGAGTTCGGAGAGAACTTTTTTGCTTCTTTACCCCAAGACCGCATATTCTCTGCCTAAAAGCATGAGAATATTACATTGGTTAAGTAATAGAGTGTTCTATCTTCAGAAGCCCAACACTCCCCTTCCTCCCAGCATCCTGGTTACTGGGGTGAGTTGTGCTCCTGAAAAGTTCAGACCAGCCACAGGTTCAAACTGCAAACACTTTTGCATCTGCGGCATGGGGGAAGTGCATGGGTACTAAAGCTAGATGATCTTAAGCAAGGAGCCTGCAGTGTGTGCTCCTTGCCTAGGTAACTAGCCACGCTGAGACAGCAGGGTGGTCGGTAACCTAAGCAATGAGCCGTTAACTATAGAATTAAAAGTCCCTTTGCTCTTGAGAACAGGATTTATAATAAAAGATGCATTGCATAGTTGTTGACTTTTACAAGCACTTTACAATTTTAAACATTTAAGAACTTGAGACAACTCCTTAAAAGGGAACCTGTCACTCTATTCATGCTGCCATAACCACCAGCAGCATGATTCAGAGCCTGACTGCAGCATTGCAGCCAAGTTTTTCTCGCAGGCTTCTTCCAGTAACGCCAAACTTTTCCAGTGGTCTTCTTTCATTATCGCACTGGTTGATTGATAGGTCTCTAGCTACACATTGGAGAGACCTGTCAATCAACTATAGCGGTACAGAAAAAGGCCGGCTAGTGGTGGTGTAAAGGTAGGCTAGGGCCGTAGTCATGGCCGAGGACACCGGGGCACCTGAGCCTGGCCTTCCCTCACAGACACACTACATTGTTCTTGTAGTACACTTGCCTCTTCATTCCTGGTGCCGACAGGGCCTACCCTGTGTTCCGTGGGGTCGCCTTTGGGTTCATGTGAATGAACAGATACACAATCCAGGTAAAACTCAAAATGCAAAATTTTACTTTCAGTTCTTCTCAGCACATCCAGTTACATTCCATCATCTACATCAGTTTCCATGTTACACAATACTGAGTCTTTCCCTTCTCCTCTCTCCCTGTCACACTGCTCAAGATTGGGTCGTACCGCACTGTACGTTTTTCCGGCATCCTCGTTGTGTAAGCTCACTGTATACAAGTCTCTAGATGGCTGGGCACACACTTCTTTAGCGTTATGGGGTGTCGGGCAGCTCGGGCATATTGCCCACCAGAGCACTGTGGGCTTCTCACCCCTGACTGAACTAAACCAGGAAATCCTGCTACCTTACTCCCAGCTAACCTCTCCTATGTTAACTATTTACAGGGTGACTAGACTGAGGCTAGTTTCACACTAGTGTTCGGCAGGGCTGCAGATGGCAGCCTACTTCCTCTTTTCATCCTCCATAAAGCCCCGCCCACTGCTGCACCTCTTCATTCAGCTCCGCCTACGTCTGCATGCGTCCTGCGTACCCTATCTTTAACATTGGGTACGCAGGCCATGCGGATGCATGCTGACACATCCGCATGCAACATTTTGATGCGTCCGCCGACCGCAACAAAACGCCACTTGTTGCATTCGGCGCAGCTCAGAGCACCGTCAAAATGACGCGTACTCATGCATCAACATACACCCGCATGGCCTGTGTACCCATTCTTAAAGATAGGGTACGCAGGACGCATGCAGACATAGGCGGAGCTGAATGAAGAAGTGCAGCAGTGGGCGGGGCTTAACAGAGGACGGAAGAAGGAAGTAGGCTGCCATCTACAAAACGCTAGTGTGAAGCCAGACTAAGGGCTCTGTACCCCCATCTAGTGGCTTTAGCACTAACTGAACTGTCCCTATAATATACATTACGCAGTAAGAAGAAACATATATACATACAGGAGCATTATAACATTACACTAAACATTATATCAGTATATATATATATATATACACATGTATCACATATAACATACAGTAACCGGGACATACTTAAAAGGGGTTAGGGAAACACATCATACCTTGTAACCACTTACATTGTCACCAGACTAGTTTTATCTCTCCCTATAGTCCTGATCGGCGCTTCAAGCTATGTTTTCTCCAGAGCGTTTCAGATTAAAACATTCCTGGCTACAATGTTGGTTTAGGCAGCATGAATTCAATGACAGGTTCCCTTAACAAGGGGACATTGTTATCAAATCAGGCCAGCCATTTCACCAGAGCTACTCTTAAAGATGGTTTTAAAAGCATGTCAATGAGCCGCACCCTTAATTAAATGCCAAAAACTTAACATTTAAAACACAGCTCCTATAGTTTGTCTACTGCGGACTAGACATGTGCTGACTGTTTCTTGTGAGCAGGAAACTTTGTCCCCTTCAGGCTGTGAAATAGTTAAAAAAGGGTAACAAATGACATCTTCCCAGCACTCACAGGACACCACATGAGAATAGCTCTTCAGCAAGGAATGCTCCCTCTGACAACTGGAAAGGTCAGGATTATTTTAAAAGGCAGCAGCTTCAGATCTTGTTTAAATTGTAGCACCCAGGCATTTAAATCACAGCTAGTAAGGGAGTCCTGATGGTTTTTCCATCAAGCAGAACACAAACATATTAATTCTACATTAAAATATCAACCCAAAGGCAAAAACAGTCTCGTTTGCTCCTGATAAGGATTTAAGAGGTGGTGGAAGCGCAGGGAATAGACAAAACATAATATCAGCACATCTCTTGCTCTTCAAATGCAATTTTGTTTGCCACATTTCTTTTTGTCAACCTTGAACTATTGCCGCTCTCTCCAGCGTTGTTCTTCTCCTCTTCTCAGTGACCTCACCCCTCTGCAGACTATCCGGGTCACTCTGCGCCCTTCATGACCCCAAAGTGGCTTTTACAGTGTAAGCCTATGGAGTGTAAGAACGAGACTCAATGGTCTTACGTTGTAATAGAGACTTCCGGGTCACTCATAGAGCATAGAGTGAGCAGGAGAGACTGAAGTGCGGTGACGTCACTGAGAAAAGGAGCAGAACGGCGCTGGATCCCGGAGAGAGCAGCAATGTGAGTATATTAAAGGGAATCTGTCACCCTATTTTTTGCCTATCAGCTGCCAGCACCAACATTAGGGGCTTATCTACAGCATTCTGTAATGCTGTAGATAAGCCCCCGATGTAACCTGAAAGATAAGAAAAATGAGTTAGATTATACTCACCCAGGGGTGTTCCGGGTCCGGTCTTGGTCCGATGGGTGTCACGGTCTGGTCCGGCGCCTCCCATCTTCTAACGGTGATGTCTTCTTTGCTGCCTGTCGTGGCTGCTGTGCAGAGCAGAATACTGCAGTGCGCAGGCGCTGGACCTCTCACAGCCATCTGCGCACTGCAGGACTCTGTTCTGCCTTCAACAGGGCAGACCAGTGCGCCTGCGCAGGAGTCGCGATGGGAAGGAAAGAAGAGAACGTCACCGTTAGAAGAAGGGAGGCGCCGGACTGGACCGTGACAGCCAACAGACCAAGACCGGACCCAGAACGCCCCTGGGTGAGTATAATATAACTCTTGCGATCACCATCCTGATTCTTGCTTCATCTGAATAAAGCGTCATACGTCATCCAAATATTGTACTCCATCGCGCTCCTGCACAAGTGTAATTCTCTCTGTACTGCCGAGGGCAGAGCCATGTATGTGCATGCCCTCTTTGGCCTTTCCCAGCGCATGTGCATTACAGAACTTTCTCTGCTCTTGACAGGGCAGCATGAAGCATACCTGCCAAGAAGTGTGATGGAAGACACTGTGTGGATGACATAGGATGCATCATCCACACGCAGCAAGAAGGACGGCAATGGCAAAAAGAAAGAAGGGGCCAGATCAAGACCAAACAACATCCATCACTGGTGATTGTAATAAAAGCTGTTTTTGGTGTTATGAAGAGTGCATTGGGGACATATATACAACAATCTAATAATAAATAATAATATTTATTCATATAGCGCCAGCATTCTAGAATATAAGGGTGTATGGGTCGCCCTCCCAGGGCTGTGGGGTACTCGGTCCTTCAGAGGGGAATGTCACAGCAGCGGTGACTCTGTCCGTGGCCCTGGGCGCCCATTTAAAAGGGGTTGAGTTGGGAATAGAGTTTATAAGTGATTCGTGATGCCACCTGTGGTGTTCGGCAAGGGAGGTGTTAAGCCGATGCTGCAAGCGGATCCTCTGGGACAGATGGTGTAGTGCAGCAATGATGTTGTAGCCCTCCACAGGTAGGGCTGTGGGTCCCAGGGCAGTGTAGTTGAATGTTTAAGAAGAGGGTGCGGTGTTTGGCACAGAGGTGTAGCAGTGCTGAGGATGTTGCAGGAGGAGGCAAGGACACAACAGGGTGCAGTTTCTTGACCTTTACTTGGCAAACGCAGTCCAGGGTCCTGGTAACAGATGGAACAGGAGCAGGCTAGGCTGGAAGCAACTCAGGGATCTCCATTGTGAGTTCATTCTCTGGATCACCAGTTGTGAGTTCTCCTTCCAGACTCCCTCTGGTGGTAATAAGAGGTAGAGAGGCTAATTTGATCGGTGGAGATCTGCCACCTGAGAATGAGGATGACGATTGGATCTCAGGAGTCTCAGATTGGATTTAAGACAGCTGGCGCCCTATTCAGTTGCTGGTGATTCCTTCTGGCTTGTCAGCTCTTGGTTTTCAGCTCTGTTCCAGTCATCTAAAGCTAAGTTTTTCTGCTAATGTTCACACTTGCTTTTGTTGGTCTATTCAGTTTTTTGGTGTGTTCAGCCAGCCCCTGCTGGGGGCTGTGCTGAATTTCCACTCTTATTTATCAGTATTTTGCCAATTGGCTTTTTGTCCCTTACTAGTTCGGTCTCTTTTTGCTCTGTCTCAGAATATTTCAGAGTGCTGATGTAGTGGGAGAAGTCTAGTGACTTCAGGGTTAATTTTGCTATCAGAAGTGTTGGACATGATTTTTGTAGGGTTTTTTGCAGGTTGCAGACAGTGTCTTTCCTTTCCTGTCTATTTAGTTTAGGCCACGTCATTTGCTCAGCCTATTTTCCTGCCTGTGTTTGTGCCTTCATCTTGTTTCACCGTCAATACATGTGTGGGGGCTATCTATTCCTTTGGGGTCTGCTCTGGGGCAGTTAGTTTTCCCTTTTCTTGCTTTAATCTTATTTAGTCCTCTGGCCGTGATGAAGCATCGAGGAACATCGTAGGCACGCTCCACGGCTACTGCTAGTTGTTGTGGTAAGATCAGGGATCTGCAATCTGCATAATTACCAACCTCTCTGGTTTTCTGTGACTTAGCTTGTTCTGCTTTTTTTCTCCTCGGTGACCCATTCATAACAGAATCACCAGCCATACCGCAGATTCTAGGGTACTCAAAAGCAGGAAAAAGTTGTTAAAAGAAAAAAAAAAAAAAGGGTCAGAATTTATGATGATAAGTCCAAGCATCAATGTCCATGGTCCATTCCTGGGCAAATGGTGAACTATGTACAAAGTTGGTGACCACACACAGTCCTGTGGCCTGAGTGTCCATAAAACAAAACGGGAAAACTCAAAAAGGAGAATTCTTACAGATTATCTGTAGGCACAAACCTTGAGAACAGTTACATATATACATTTTTAACAGTTACATTACTTTAATTTGATTATATGCGGAATCTAATGGGTGGTATACCTTGTGTAGTACGGGTAGACCAGCGTAACTCTAGTGTGGGTAAACTGGGTAGTATTCTCCTATGGACTCTTAGTCTCACCAGGGGTATGACAGATTCACCACTAGCAGGGCGAGGGTTCTCTGGCTCCACTGCTGGTATGGCATCTGCTACCTGAACTTCCTGATTTTCAGAGTTCTCATGAGTCACTTCTTCTTGTACTACCAGTTGGGGAAATGTCAACACTGGCACCACTATGGCATCATTTACTTTAGTCCAATTTGCAGGGAATTCCCCAAGTATAGTGCTGACCTTTTCTTCTTCTATGGGCTGGATGTTATTTTGTTCTTCCATTCTTTCTCTTAACTGGTCAGGGCATAATTTCAAATGATCCCTCAATATTGCTGCTGAGGTTTCTCCTCCATCTTTACTAATAAGGCACACCTTGATATTGTCAAAGTTGAGGGTAGAATGGTGTAGGGTTTGGCTTCACATTGGTCATCCAGTTTATGCATCCTTCTTTTCCTCTTGAGGACTTGTTCTCCTGGTGACAAGGAGACTGCAGGTGCATGCTGATTGTAGTTCCTCTCTTGTTTTTGTCTTGCCTGAGCTAGACTCTTTTCCACACACTCTTGTACTCTTCTGTACTGTTGCTGCCTCTCTGTGTCCCAGTCGGCATCGGGTGACGTCACCTCAGGTGTCAGGACTCCCATATCCTAATCAATAGGCAGTTTACCAGGCCTCGCTCTCATTAGGTAGGCTGGAGTGCAGTTGGTGGAATTCACAGGAATGTGGTTGTAGAGGTCTACCAGATCTGGCAAATTTTCTGGCCACAGATTCCTCTCTTCCAAAGGCAAGGTCTTCAGCAGGTCGATCACCACCTGGTTCATCTTTTCACACATGCCATTGGTCTGTGGATGGTACGGTGTTGTCCTGATCTTCTTGCAACCGTACAAGTTACAGAATTCCTGGAACACTTCTGCCTCAAAGGCTGGACCTTGATCTGTAAGCACTCTTTCGGAATATCCATGTGGTCTACAGAAGTGCTGTTGAAAGGCTCTGGCTGCTGTCCTGGCTGTTTGATCTTTGACAGGCACAACTACCAGGAATCTTGAGTAGTGGTCCACGATGGTAAGAGCATAGATGTAGCCTGAGCGGCTTGGGACCAGCTTCACATGGTCCAGGGCGACCAACTCGAGTGGCTGTTTGGTTATTATTGGCTATAGAGGAGCTCTCTGGCTGTTTCGATCCTTTCTGCGCAGGTTACATTGTCCACACTCTCGGCACCACTTTTCAATGGCTTTCCTCATACCAGCCCAGTAGAATCTCTCCCGGAGCAATGCTTCCAACTTCTTCCATCCAAAGTGGCCAGCTCCATTGTGGTATGCTTCCAAGACCATTGATGCCTCTCTCTTTGGGACTACCACCTGCCAGACCAGCTCATGAGTGCGGGCATTGATACTCCTCCGACACAGCTTTCCTTCATAAATGAACAGCCTGCCTCTTTCCTTCCACAACTGCTGGGTTTCTTCACGAGCATCCGACTTTGGGCGTGAGTCAGCTTGTGACAGTAGCTCCTTCACCAGGCGGACTGCGGGGTCACTATCCTGCATTTCTGCCCAATCGTGATGGGGCAATGGATTTAGAGAGACCTCTTTCAAGCCAGACCGCTTGTTTCTCACTCCTTGAGCACGTTGGGCTGCAATTGGCCGGTGGAAGGGAGGTAACTCTATTTCTTCAAGAGCCTCAGGGTCTTCTCCTGCATCTGGCAGATTAGGCATTCTAGACAGCTCATCTGCATTGGCATTCTTGTGCCCTGCTCGGTACTTGATGGTAAACTCATAGTTAGACAGCCGAGCCATCCATCGCTGCTCCAGTGCACCTAGTTTTGCAGTTTCCAAGTGAGTCAATGGGTTGTTGTCCGTGAAGATGGTAAACTTGGCTGAAGCTTGGTAATGCTTGAATCTTTCAGTCACAGCCCCTGCTTGGCCTTCTTGCACTGCCCCACCAGAAGGTTTTGCATAGGAGTGGCTATTTCAGTGAAGCCTTTGATGAACCTTCGGTAATAGCCTACCAACCCAAGAAATTGGCGTACTTCATGGAGGTTGCTGGGCTTCGGCCAGTCCCGGATGACTGTGACTTTGTCAGGGTCTGGTGCCACATCTTCTGCACTCACTACATGACCGAGGTACTGTACCTTGGGCTTCAGGAGGTGGCATTTGGAAAGCTTCACCTTCAGGCCAAAGTTGGACAAGGCTTCAAACACCTCAGCCAGGTGCTTCAGATGGTCTTCATAAGTTTTGGAGAAAAAAATTACATCATCCAGGTACAACAGGACTGTCTCAAAGTTTTTGTGTCCCAGGCAGCACTCCATCAGCCGTTGAAATGTTCCTGGGGCGGTGCAGAGCCCAAATGGCATATAGTTGAACTCACAGAGACCCATTGGGTGGTGAAGGCCATTTTCTCCTTGTCTGCCTCTGCCACGGGAACCTGCCAATACCCACTAGTGAGATCTAAGGTGGAAAAATAGTTAGCAGTTATAAGTGCAGCTAAGGACTCCTCAATTCTGGGTAATGGGTAGGCATCTTTATGTGTAATGCTGTTAATTTTCCTGTAATCAACACACATTCTCATGGTACCATCCTTTTTCTTTACAAAAACTATTGGAGCTGCCCAGGGGCTACAACTGTCTCTGATAACCCCAGCTGCCTTCATCTCTCTCAACATACCTTTAGCACATTGGTATTGTGTTGGGGATATAGGCCGGTACCTTTCTTTAATGGGTGGATGATCTCCAGTGGGGATATGATGTTGAACCCCTTTTGCCTTCCCAAAATCTAGAGGGTGTTTACTGAATACCTGCCCATATTCCTGGGTCACCCTGTAAACCCCATTTTTCTAGTATAAAGGTGTGGAGTCAGTTCCCACTTGCAGTTGCTGGCACCACTCCTCCAGCTGCTTGACAGAGCCATTGTCCTCCACCTGGTCGGATGAGACCAAGGG
Source organism: Dendrobates tinctorius (assembly GCF_039654945.1). NCBI lineage: Eukaryota > Metazoa > Chordata > Amphibia > Anura > Dendrobatidae > Dendrobates > Dendrobates tinctorius. Next base: position 80,494,949 of record NW_027361690.1, read on the forward strand.
CTCTGCTGCCTGCATTGCATTGTTACTGACAGTGAGCAGCTTAGCCACTGTGGCATACCGAGGTATTGTGGCCTACTCCTCCCCACAATTCAAAAGACGTACAGGTACTCTCCCTTTACGTACATCAACTACCCCTCTGGCTGTCAGGACAGTGGGCCTGCTATCAGAGCATACTGGCTCTACCAATGCCTGGTAATCTTTTCCTCTGAGGCCTATGGCTGCCCGACACCAAATCAACATTTCACATCTGGGGGGTATTGCAATGGGGAAAGCATCACTCACTCTGACACTGCCAATTTCTCCGCCAGAGAGTTCTACCTGCTGTCTTTGCATCAGGGCCGTGATCTCCTTCTGCAGGACTCGTTGTTCACTGGAACCAGCAGTCTCAGCCACCTGTTGCAACAAGACAATAACCTCGGAAACACAATTTTCAATTACATTTGAACCAAGAGTCATCATGAGATTACATTCTCGTCAATCAATATCCACAACTATCAGACCTTGAGATTTTAACTCCACCCTCCCTACTTTAACAGTAATTTCTTTACATCCCACTTGCGGTAAAGACTGACCATTACTGGCAACTACTGTTAGTTCATCACTTGGGCCACGGGTGAGTTCAGAGTCAGCCCAATACTGCTTGTAGAGGATATAGGGCATAGTGGTCACCTGGGAGCAAGTGTCCAGCAAAGCGTTCATGGGGATGCCGTCAATCACCACTGGAAGGATCGGTCTCCCTCCAACATACTTGACTCGCCAGTTCCTTGGGCCTTGTGGTCCTACTCCTGGGGGTTGGCCCTCTACCCCAGGGGTTGCTCTTTTAAATAACAGAATCTTGCAAGGTGGCCTGCCTTGTGGCAGTGACGACAGATGGGGCGTCCGTCCTGGTCATAGCGATCGTTGCTCCTCCCTTGGAGTGGCGGGGTTCTCCTCTTCCGGAGCCACGGGACATGCTCTGGACTGGAAGCAAGCTGGATCTTCTCCTTGGTGGACACCTGCAGGGACTGCACGGTTTTAGTAAGTGCAGCCATACCTTTGGTCAACTCCTGGACCTGAAGACGCAGTTCTTCAGTTGGATCTTTATCCAGAGTCTGCATCAGCCTCCACATGGATGGAAGGGATAGATGTTGCTTCCTGGTGGTAGGTGGTCGCTTGGCGCCTAGGGGGCGCTGGACAGTTGACAGTTGGTTCCTGCAGCACCCGGATAGCCCTGTCTTTGAAATCAGCAAAGTCTAGATCAGGGTTCTGTAGGGCTATGATGCGCAGCTGTGCTCTGTGGGTGCTGGATAAGAGTCCTTAAATAAACTGCTCCTTTAACAGTCCGTCTCCATCTTTCACACTGTCAGGGTCAATCTGCTTGACAGCTCGCAGCGCCTGCTGCAGGTTAAGAGCATAGTCCCGTATACTGTCCTGCGCATTCTGTTTGCATCCAAAGAATCTCATCTTGATTTCAGCGGCAGTGCGGGTGTCAAAGGTGCTTCTCAGCTAGGCCAAAATCTTTTTAACAGTCTCTTTGTCAGTGCCAGGCTTTTACTTCTTTCTGTGCTGCACCGGTGAGCTGTCCAATAAGGATGTTCACCTTCTGGCTTTCAGACAGAGGATACACCTCAAACAAACTGCACAGTCTCTCTTTAAATTCACTCAGGGTATGTGACTCCCCTGAATACTGCGGTAGCCAGGCTGCTCCCGGTATGTAAGGCATAGACAGCGGCATTATGGGGACCGCTGCAGTGGGCGCTATTGGAGCTGCGGCCGTGTTGGGCACTGCATCTTGCGGCGCTGAGGGGCTGGCGGGGGTGTCCGCCGCTGCATCGGCGCTTGCCTCAGACATTCTCTTTCCCCCCTAGTTAACAGTTGCCAGGCCCCGGAGTTGAGCGGCTTACTGGCTGTAGGCCTCAGCTCCTCCCCTTCTCGCGCGGTGTCCTTTCTTCCCGCATGACACTTCACTTCCTCGCGCTCTTCAGCAGGCTCCGCCCACGAAACCCCACCTCTTTGGTCTCCCGCGTGCGCCAAGCAGCGGGATAATGGCAGCAATGGCGCCAACAGTCCACAGTACACAAAACAGTCTCTGGCACACAGGACCTGGGGATACCGGGCTCCGTAATCCTGTTCGTGACGCCAAAATGGGTCGCCCTCCCAGGGCTGTGGGGTACTCGGTACCGGGCCGGTCTTTCAGAGGGGAATGTCACAGCAGCGGTGACTCGGTCCGTGGCCCTGGGCGCCCATGTAAAAGGGGTTGAGTTGGGAATAGAGTTTGTAAGTGATTCGTGACGCCACCTGTGGTGTTCGGTAAGGGAGGTGTTAAGCCGATGCTGCAAGCAGATCCTCTGGGACAGATGGTGTAGTGCAGCAATGATGTTGTAGCCCTCCACAGGTAGGGCTGTGGGTCCCAGGGCAGTGTAGTTGAATGTTTAAGAAGAGGGTGAGGTGTTTGGCACAGAGGTGTAGCAGTGCTGAGGATGTTGCAGGAGGAGGCAAGGACACAACAGGGTGCAGTTTCTTGACCTTTACTTGGCAAACGCAGTCCAGGGTCCTGGCTACGGATGGCACAGGAGCAGGCTAGCCTGGTAGCAACACAGGGTTCTCTGTATCAGATGGGTTGTGTAGTCTCCTTCCTAGCGCTGGCTTGATGTACATCCAATACTGTGTTACACTGAAGTTCCTCCTTCTTATCTTCTCTTAGAACTACCTCATATGGCAGACAGCTGTAGCCCTCTATCTCTCTTGGCTCACCCGTCGCTGTTGTGCCTCTGAGTCTTAGGTGGGAATAGAGCATTTGCAGCTTCCTATTCCTCTGGTTTCTGTTGCAGGACCTTCAGTATCCATACAACCGTGGAGACCAGGCTCCAGATCATGCGCTATCATGGGGAGGGAACTCTCTATCCTCAGCTCAACCTCCAGCTTCTCTCCACACGTCTACACTCATTGCCCTCCTCACACTAACTCCTAATTTCCCTTCCTGGCCCTCAGAGAGCACTCCTCCCCCAATTCTGGTTCAGAGCTCCCTCTGCTGGCCTGGAGTGGGAACTGTGCTGCATGACATGGTTAACTGTTAGAGAGACCCTTCATTGCCTCCAATCCTGACATCACCCTCCCTGGAGGAAGGCAATGCCACTGTGGCGACCATACTCCTGGGGGCGCCACATGTACAGGTGCTGGCCCTAGTTGATATGCGAAAAAAATAGGTTACGTGTTCCCTTTAACCTAAAGGTTTGCCCCTACTCTGGCTAGAGTTTACTCCATGTTGAAATCCTGTCCGGAACAACTCACCCTCCATTTATCCAAAAATGGGAGAATGATCTAGGTATTAACTTTACCTCCGTAGCTTTACAGTCACACATAAATCCTCAATCAGTTCCAGATTTCAGGAGGTTGTATATAAGATACTTGCTAGGAGGTACAAAGTCCCATCCTGCCTCCATGTGCTTTTTCCGTTTTCAGATCCCATGTGTTTGTGGCACCCCCCAGGAGAATGGCCGCTACAGTGGCTTTGCCTTCCTCCAGGGAGGGTAATGCCAGGCTTGGAAGCAGTGAAGGGTCTCTCTCGCAGTTAACCTATACATGCAACACAGTTCCACTCCAGGCCAGCAGGGGGGACTCTGAACCGGATTTGAAGGGAGGAGTGCTCTCTGAGGGCCAAGAGGAAGGAGTGGTCAGTTAGTGTGAGGAGGTACACGTGTGCAGACGTATGGAGAGAAACTGGAGGTTGAGCTGAGGAAAGAGAGCTCCCTCCCAGTGAGAGCGCATGAACTGGAGCCTGGTCTCCACGGTTGTATGGATACTAATGGTCCTGCAACAGACACCAGAGGAGTAGGATGCTGTAAATGCCCTACCCCCATCTAAGACACGGAGGCACAACAGTACGGAGTGAGCGAAGAGAAGAATAGCGGCTACAGCTGTCTGCCATACGAGGAGTACTAGTAGAAGAGAATTAGGAGGAACTTCAGTGTAACTCAGTACTAAGAGTACTTCCTTCAAATAAGCACTAAGAAGGAGACTGCACAGCCCATCTGCTGAGAGAGAATCCTGAGCTGCTTCCAGGCCCTCCTGCTCCGGTACCATCTGTAATCAGGACCCAGGACTGCATTTATCAATTAAAAGTACAGAAATTGCACCCTGCTGTGTCTTTGTGTGCTTCCTACCCTTGCGGCACTGCTACATCCCCGTGCCAACCACATTTACACTGCCCTGGGACTACAGCTTCACCTGTGGGGAGCTTTTACATCTTTGCTGCACCATACCATCAGTCCCAGTGGATCTGCATGGAGCGTTGGCTTAACATCTCACTTGCCGAACACCATAGGTGACGTCACAAACTATTCCACTAACTACATTCCACCATTCAAACTTCCCCTATTAATTGGGCGCCCAGGGACCGGGTCACCGCTGCTGTGACACTTCCCGTCGACACCGGCCCGGTACCGAGTACCCCACAGCCCTGGGAGGGCGACCCATGTTGGAAGTGTGGTGTGACCAAGGGATCCTATTTACATATCTTTTGCGAATGTAACATACTCCTTCCTTTTTGGTCAGGAGTGACTGATGTCATTCGTAAAGTCACTAGTTTTACTAGGGAAATGGGTTCAGCCCGTTTCCTTCAACATCACTGCGAGACTCCATTGTCCGCCTATAAACGCTCCTTGCTAAGATTCTTGGTTATGGCAGACAGCTTATATTCCTCTTGTTTGGAAGAAATCTTATTGTCTGCCTATCTCCCTTTGGGTGTCAAAAGTTAATGAGATTTTGTATATGGAAGACTTGACTTCCTCCATCCATGATTCCTACACAAAATTCCGCAATACCTTGTTTCAATGGTTGGAATTCCAAAAGATATCTGAGTACCTTGATCTACTGTGACTATGATTTATTGTGCCATGGTTGCATTGTGTGACATGATTGTATGGTATTTGTTCACCTATCCTGTATAGAACCTGTAAGGTCAAAATTTTTATGCACATGTTAGTGATTTTTTATTGGCAGATCTTCTGTCTTTTGTCCTCTCTTTTCCCCTTCTTAGTCATTTATTGACTACTGGTTTCTTTTTGTCTTCTCTTTTCCTCTTCTTAGTCAATTATTGACTACTGGTTTCTTATCGTTTTTTATTTCCCTTCTTTCTTTTATCCACTTTATATTTGAAAAATGTTTGAGAAGCTCAGAGCGACAGATGTCTTATTTCTGATATCTGATAGTTATTTATACAGACGCAGCTAAATTGTAATATTGAAATTATTTTTGGATTTGTATCCTTCATTGATGTTTTGGTTGTGCTGTGTTGTAAATCTGATTGTCTGAATATTTTCATTAAATAGGGAATTATAAAGGTTTGCCCCCTATAATCATGTCTTACTTTTTATATACACTTTAACACTATGTGGACATAATGGAAATTACAGATAACATTGCCAAAATAATCGGGTAGGTTTACCATACATAAAATATTTAATTGCAAATTGCTGCAAAAATTATAGCACATAACAGCTTGAAAGTTGGAAGATGAGAATAGATCGTTAAGAAAGCGCCTACATTGATACATAAATCTATATTTTAAATAGTGTTTATTACAGCACAGCAATATATGATGGTGCTACATAAATTGGGAATAGCAAGAAAATGTTAATAACAAATACATTAATAAATTATATGTATACAGTACATGGATCATTAGCATGTAATCAAGGGTACTTGTTTTTTCTTCACTCTGCAATATATGAGATTCAGAAATAATTGTACAAAATATACTGAATATAGATGTGTCATATGCACATTTAAGTGAAAAGGGAAAAAAAACTTTTAGTAAGTTTTTTTTACTGTTTTTTTGTTATTTAACCTCATCAGTGGCTAAGCTGATGGCATTAAAATGAAGAGAATCATAGAATCGTAGAGCTGGAAGGGACCTCATGGGCCATCTGGTCCAACCCCCTGCTCAAAGCAGGATTCGCTAAATCATCCCAGTCAGATGTCTATCCAGCCTCTGTTTGAAGACTTCCATTGAAGGAGAACTCAGCTCTTCTCGTGGCAGCGTGTTCCACTCATTGATCACTCTAACTGTCAAAAAGTTTTTTCTAATATCTAATTTGTGTCTCCTCCCATTCAGTTTCATCCCATTGCTTCTAGTCTTTCCTTGTGCAAATGAGAATAAAGATGATCCTTCTACAATGTGACAGCCCTTTAGATATTTGTAGACAGCTATTAAGTCTCCTCTCAGTCTTCTCTTTTGCAAACTAAACATTCCCAAATCCTGCAACCTTTCCTCATAAGACAGGGTTTGCAGATCGGTCACCATTCTGGTCGCTCTTTTCTGAACTTGCTCCAGTTTGTTGATGTCTTTTTTAAAATGTGGTGCCCAAAACTGGACACAATATTCCAGATGAGGTCTGACCAAAGAGGAGTAGAGGGCAATAATGACTTCACGTGATCTAGACTGTATGCTTCTGTTAATACATCCTAGAATTGCATTTGCCTTTTTTGCTGCTGCATCATCACACTGTTGACTCATATTCAGTCTGTGATCTATTAGTATACCCAAGTCTTTTTCACATGTGCTGTTGCTTAGCCCTATTCCTCCTATTCTGTATATGCTTTTTCATTTTTATTGCTCAGATGTAGTACTTTGCATTTTTCCCTGTTAAAAACCATTCTGTTAGTTGCTGCCCACTGCTCCTGTTTATTTATATCTTTTTGAATCCTCTCTCTCTCTTCTCTAGTATTAGCTATCCCTCCTAGCTTTGTGTCATCACCAAATTTAATCAGTTTACCCTCAATTCCTTCATCTAAATCGTTGATAAAGATGTTGAACAATACAGGGCCCAGCACAGAGCCCTGTGGTACCCCACTTGAGACATTCTACCAACTGAATGTGCAACCATTTACGACCACTCTTTGGGTCCGATCACTAAGCCAGTAATGAATCCACCTAACAGTTGCCTTGTCCATTCCATACTTAGTCATTTTTTCAATAAGGATTGTATGATACTTTGTCAAATGCTTTGCTGAAGTCAAGATATACTATATCTACAGCATTTCCTTGATCCACCCAATCAGTGATTCCGTCATAGAAGGAAATTAAGTTAGTCTGACATGACTTATTAGTTACAAACCCATGCTGACTCTGTTTAATCACTTCATTCTTATCCAGGTACTGACATACATGTTGTTTAATAATTTGTTCAAAGATCTTTCCTGCTATAGAAGTCAGACTCACCGGCCTATATTTGCCTGGGTCCACCTTCTTCCCCTTTTTGAAGATAGGAGCAACACTTGCTCTTCTCCAGTCTTCTGGGACTTCTCCTGTTCTCCAAGAATTTTCAAAGATTATGGAGAGGGGTTCAAAAATTTCTTCTGCTATCTCCTTCAGTACTCTGGGGTGTAATTCATCTGGACCAGGAGACTTGAATTCATTTAGGTTAGCTAAGTGTTTTCTCACTATCTTTCTGTTTATAGATATCCTGAATTCTTCTATTCCCTTAATAGGACAGTGAAGAACAGTTGATGTTACATTTCCTTTCTGAGAGAAAACAGATGCAAAACAGGAATTTAAAAGTTCGGCCTTCTCAACATCCTCTCTTACCATTTCATCATTTTCATCCTGTAAAATTCCTATAGCATCTTTGACTTTTCTTTTACTTTTGACATATCCCCAAAATCCTTTATTATTGCTTTTGACATCTCTTGCAAGCCTCAATTCATTGTCAGCTTTAGATAATCTGATTCGTGCCCTGCAGGTTCTGCAGACATCATTATATTCATCTTTAGATATGCCTCCCTCTTTCCATTTTATAAACATTTCTTTCTTCCTTTTTAGCATGTGCTTATGGTTCTGTGTTCATCCATCCTGGTTTACTTAAATGCTTCCTATTCTTCCCTCTTTTCAGAACTTTTAACAATTGTGCTTTGAGAATTTCATTTTTCAAGATTTCCCATCCTTCCTGGACATTTTTTGTCTTTAAGGATATCCAGCCATTGGATCCCACCAATTCTCTTTCTGAATCCCTTAAAATCTGCCTTTCTGAAATCTAACCTTGACGTCTGAGTCTTCACAGGTCTTCCTCCTCTAGTTATCCAAAATTCTAAAATAGCATGGTCACTACCTCCTAGGGTCCCAGCCACTTTTACCTCCTCAACCATTTCCTCCCTGTTTATAAGGATTGGATCCAAGGTAGCAGTTCCCCTTGTTTTCTCCCCTACCTTTTGGAAGATAAAGTTGTCAGCAAGAGAGGATAAGAATTTCCTTGACCTGTTAGTTTTGCCTGAGAGAGATTCCCGACATATGTCTGGATAGTTGAAATCTCCCATGACAACTATGTCATATTTTTTGGAGAAATTGGCCATTTGATGCATAAAGAGTTCATCCATATCTTCAGCTTGCACAGGCGGCCTACAATGGTGTCCTTTCCATTGTTCTGTCCTTGTATTCTTACCCAAACAGTTTCCACAGAACTCCCAGTCTCTGAAGCTTCAATCTCTGTGCAGATATACGCGTTTCTAGCATACAATGCAACACCCCCTCCTCGTTTATCAAGTCTGTTTCTTGCAAATAAGTTGTATCCTTCTAGTCTTGTATTCCAATCATGTGTATTGTCCCACCAAGTTTCAGTGATTCCAATGACATCATATTTCTTTTCCTGCGTTAGTAGTTCCAATTCTCCTTGTTTGTTGCCCATGCTTTGTGCATTAGTATAGAAACATTTTAGTTTGTGATTGTTTTCTCTTTCTCCAATATTTTCATTATTTAGATTCTTTTGTCTTTGTTCTTCCTTTCCACTTCTAATAGCAGAGTTCTCAATAGCATTTGTCAGGTGTATGGCTTTTTCTGGTCTTTTGCTTCCCTTCCCACGTTGTTCTAGTTTAAAGCTCTCCTTACAAGTGTAGCAAGGCGACTACCAAATACTTGTTTTCCAGTCTTCGTAAGGTGCACCCCATCTCTAGAAAGTAGTCCATCGTATAGGTAATTCACTCCGTGATCCAGAATTCCAAATCGTTGTTGACGATTAATGAATAAAATTTGAATTGGGATTTAGGTCCCTGTTATGATGAGTCACCGAAGGAGGAAAAAACAAAATACCAGCTAAGTCCAGAAAAACCAGAGAGGTTGGCAGCTATCGGATTGCAGACCCCTGAACCTATCCACAACAACTAGCAGTAGCCGTGGGGGGTTCCTACGGTGCCCTAGACCCCTCGATCACAGCCGGAGAACTATATAGCCTAAAGACAGAAAGGGGAAAAACTAAAGTGCCCCAGAGCAGACCCCAAAGCAATAGGCAGCCCCCAACATATAATGACGGTGAAGCAAGATGAAAACACTAACACAGATAGAAAGATAGGTTGAGCAAATGATGGGGCCCAAGCTAACTACATAGGACAGGATAGGAAAGCTGCTGTCTGCCATCCGCAAAAACCCTATCAAAATGAGCCAACCGACTGATAGGAAAAACAGGCCCTGAAGTCGCTAGGCTTCAAAAGACTATATCAGCACTCAGGTATATTCTGAAGACAGAGCAAAATATCAACAGATCAGAGACAAAAATGGAGTTCAGCTCACCCCCGGCCGGGGATGGCAGAACGCCCAAAAAACAAGGCAAAACAAAAACAAAACTGAAGAGTACAAAGAAGAGCAGAAAAACTTAGTTTTGAGATGAAGGAATCAGACTGGTCTCCAAGAATCCAGCAGGAAAATCACCAGCCAGGAAGAAGGGCGTCGGCCGCCTTATATCCAGTCCTCAATTCCAGCCACCCAGTCATCATCTAGCTGCCCAGGTGTTTGGTAATCAGCCTCACTACCTTCCTTCACCAGAGGAGGGAGTTCATCACACCTCAATGGTGAAGGGAAAAATGAACTCACAACAGTACCTCCCTCTTGAGGAGGGGTCACCGAACCCTCATCCATGCCACCAGGGCGATCCGGGTGAGCCCGATGAAAGGCATGCACCAATCTTTCGGCATGAGTATCAGAGGCAGAGACCCAGGAATTATCCTCCTGACCATAACCCTTCCACTTAACCAAATACTGGAGTCTCCGTCTAGCCAGATGGGAATCCAGTATCTTCTCTACCTCATATTCCATGTTACCTTCAACCAATATAGGGTCAGGAGGTGCCACCACAGGAACTACTGGTTCAACAAACCTCTTCAACAAGGGCTTATGAAACACATTATGAATTTTAAATGTGACAGGAAGAGCCAACCGAAAAGAGACCGGATTAATAATCTCCAAAATCTTGTAAGGTCCAATAAATCTAGGCTTCATAGCGATATTTTTTGATGACAACCAAACCATATCACCCACCTTAAACTGGGGACCAACGGTCCTACGCCGGTTGGAAAACCGCTGGGCCTTTTCCTGGGAGAGAGACAACTTATCCACTACTTGGTCCCAGATCTGGTGCATTCTCTCCACCACAGTGTCAACACCTGGGCAGGCAGAAGGCTCCACCTGCCCTGAAGAAAATCGAGGGTGAAAACCAAAGTTACAAAAAAAAGGTGACATCAAAGTGGCAGAACTAGCTCTATTATTTAAAGCAAATTCGGCCAAGGGCAAAAATGAAACCCAATCATCCTGATCGGCAGAAATAAAACATCTCCAATACGACTCCAAAGTCTGGTTTGTTCTCTCCGTCTGCCCATTGGTCTGAGGGTGAAACGCAGAGGAGAAGGACAACTGAATTCCCAGCTTGGAACAGAAAGTCCTCCAAAATCTAGACACAAACTGAACTCCTCTGTCAGATACAATGTTCTCAGGAATCCCGTGCAAGCAAACCACCTGTTGCAAAAACAAGGGCACCAACTCAGAGGAAGATGGCAACTTAGGGAGTGGTACAAGATGGACCATCTCAGAAAATCTATCACAAATCACCCAAATAACAGTCATTCTCTGAGAGACATGCATATCAGAGATAAAATCCATTGAAATATGGGTCCATGGCCTCCTGGGCACCGGCAAAGGCATCAACAAGCCACTAGATCGAGAACAAGGTTTAGACCGGTAGCAAGTCCCACAGGACTGCACAAAATTCCTGACATCATGAGACAAGGCAGGCCACCAAAAAGACCGACTCACCAGATCTCTAGTACCAAAAATACCTGGATGACCAGACAATGCAGAGCAATGAACTTCAGACATCATTCTCTTCCTCCACTGGTCAGGAACATACAACTTTCCACTGGGACAACGCTCAGGTTTGTCCTTCTGAAACTCTTCCAGAGCACGTCTCAAATCGGGCGAGATGGCAGAAAGAACTACCCCCTCGCCTAAGATGGTAGCAGGCTTAGTCACAACAGGAGAATCAGCAAGGAAACTCCTAGAGAGGGCGTCTGCCTTGACATTCTTAGTGCCCGGAAGAAAAGAGACCACAAAATCAAAACGCGTGAAAAACAAGGCCCACCTAGCCTGTCTAGGATTCAAGCGCTTGGCCGACTCCAGGTAAATCAAATTCTTGTGGTCAGTAAGGACCACGACTTGGTGTTTGGCTCCCTCCAACCAATGTCTCCACTCCTCAAATGCCCATTTCATGGCCAACAGTTCCCGATTCCCCACATCATAGTTATGTTCGGATGGGGAGAACTTTCGGGAAAAGAAAGCACAAGGATTCATTTTAGATGTCACAGGATCTTTTTGGGACAACACCACTCCTGCACCAATCTCAGAAGCGTCCACTCCACCTGAAACGGGAGTGAGACATCAGGTTGCCGCAAAACCGGAGCAGAAGTGAATCTTCGCTTCAGCTCCTGAAAGGAAGAAACAGCCTCCGGAGACCAATTCAGCACATCAGCACCCTTCCTAGTCAAATCAGTCAATGGCTTGGCAATACCAGAAAAAATTAGCTATAAATTTCCGATAAAAATTAGCAAAACCCAAAAACTTCTGGAGGGCCTTCAAAGAAGGGGGCTGAACCCAATCATAAATGGCCTGTACCTTGGCCGGGTCCATTTCAATAGTTGACGGAGACAAAATAAATCCCAAAAATGAAATCATCTGTACCCCAAAAAGGCATTTCAATCCCTTGACATACAGGGAATTCTCCCTCAAAATCCGGAACACAGTCCGAACATGTTCCACATGAGAGTCCCAATTCTTGGAGAAGATCAAAATATCATCCAGATAGATAATCAAAAATTTATCCACAAAGTCTCGGAATATATCGTTCATGAACCACTGGAAGACAGAAGGGCCATTAGTGAGCCCAAAAGGCATCACCAGGTACTCAAAATGTCCCTCCGGAGTATTAAACGCCGTCTTCCATTCATCCCCATGCTTAATGCAAATAAGATTATACGCCCCCCTGAGGTCAAGCTTGGTAAACCAGCAAGCACCTTTAACTCTGGAGAAAAGATCAGAAATCAGGGGTAACGGATACTGATATTTAACAGTAATTTTGTTGAGGGCACAATAGTCAATACAAGGCCGTAATGAACCATCCTTTTTAGCCACAAAAAAAAAACCAGCACCTAAGGGTGAAGAGGATGGTCTAATATGACCCTTCTCCAATGCCTCCTTAATATAGGATCGCATAGCCTCGTGCTCGGGTACAGATAAATTGAAAAGCCGACCCTTGGGGAATTTACACCCCGGGTTCAGCTCAATTGCACAGTCATAACTCTTATGAGGAGGCAAAGACGCAGACTCATTCTCACTAAATACATCATAAAAGTCAGCCAAATAGTCAGGAACATCATGCGACTGGGGAGAGGTGGAGAAAACAGGAGCATCACTAAGGGCACACCGACAACCCCAACTCACCACAGACAAAGATTTCAATCCAGAACTGGATTATGGATTTGCAACCAGGGAAACCCCAGAACAATGGTATCATGCAAATTATGCAACACCAAAAATCTGCAATTTTCTTGATGATCTGGGGCGACCCGCATTACCACCTGGGTCCAAAACTGAGGTTTATTCTTCGCCAAAGGAGTAGCATCAATACCCCTCAAAGGGATAGGCGTCCGCAGAGGTGTCATATGAAATCCACAACGTTTAGCAAAATCCAAGTCCATCAGGTTCAGAGCTGCTCCTGAATCCACAAAAGCCTTGGCGGAAAATGTGGACAGGGAGCAGATCAGAGTAATTGCCAGAAGAAACTTAGGTTGAACACCACCCACAGAAAACGTGTGTGCACAACGTTTCTCTCGTTTAGGGCAGACAGAAATAATATGCGAGGCATCTCCACAAAAAAATCACAGCTTATTACGCCTTCTGAACTCCTGACGTTGCGCCCTAGACAAAACTCTATCACATTGCATAGGTTCAGACATTTGTTCAACAGGTGGTAACATCTCTCGTGTAGTTTTGCGTTCACGTAAACGCCGATCCACCTGAATGGCTAATGACATAGAATCGTCAAGACCAGAGGGAACAGGAAATCCCACCATAGTATCTTTTACAGTTTTTGACAAACCCTTCCGAAAGAGGGCTGCCAAGGCACCATCATTCCAGGTAGTAAGGACCGCCCACTTTCGGAATTTTTGACAGTACAACTCTGCCGAATTTCGACCCTGGCTTAATGCCAACAGGGTCTTTTCAGCCTGATCAATAGCATTAGGTTCATCATACAACAACCCCAAGGCTTGAAAAAATGCGTTCACATTATTCAGAATAGGATCATCAGGTTTCAAAGAAAACGCCCAATCCTGGGGATCGCCGCGTAGCAAAGAGATGACAATTTTAACCTGCTGCGCGGAGTTCCCCGACGAGTTAGGCTTCAAGGCAAAAAATAATTTACAATTATTCTTGAAATTCAAGAATTTAGACCGATCCCCCAAAAATACATCAGGAGTAGGAATCTTTGGTTCAGCAGCATGTGAATGAGCAAGATAGGCGGAAATTCCCCGCACTTCAGCAGCGAGCTGCTCCACACGATCAGGCAATTGCTTCATCTCCATTGAGAGAAAAATTCCCCCTACGGCCTCAGAGATATAGAGGAAAAAATATGCACACAAAAGAAAAAAAAATTCTGACACTTTTTCTCTCTTTTTTTTTTTTCCCTTTTTCCTTTCCTTACAATTCTCTCCTGCTATTGAGTACCCTAGGATCTGTGGTATGGCTGGTGATTCTGTTATGATGAGTCACCGAAGGAGGAAAAAACAAAATACCAGCTAAGTCCAGAAAAACCAGAGAGGTTGGCAGCTATCGGATTGCAGACCCCTGAACCTATCCACAACAACTAGCAGTAGCCGTGGGGGGTTCCTACGGTGCCCTAGACCCCTCGATCACAGCCGGAGAACTATATAGCCTAAAGACAGAAAGGGGAAAAACTAAACTGCCCCAGAGCAGACCCCAAAGCAATAGGCAGCCCCCAACATATAATGACGGTGAAGCAAGATGAAAACACTAACACAGATAGAAAGATAGGTTGAGCAAATGATGGGGCCCAAGCTAACTACATAGGACAGGATAGGAAAGCTGCTGTCTGCCATCCGCAAAAACCCTATCAAAATGAGCCAACCGACTGATAGGAAAAACAGGCCCTGAAGTCGCTAGGCTTCAAAAGACTATATCAGCACTCAGGTATATTCTGAAGACAGAGCAAAATATCAACAGATCAGAGACAAAAATGGAGTTCAGCTCACCCCCGGCCGGGGATGGCAGAACGCCCAAAAAACAAGGCAAAACAAAAACAAAACTGAAGAGTACAAAGAAGAGCAGAAAAACTTAGTTTTGAGATGAAGGAATCAGACTGGTCTCCAAGAATCCAGCAGGAAAATCACCAGCCAGGAAGAAGGGCGTCGGCCGCCTTATATCCAGTCCTCAATTCCAGCCACCCAGTCATCATCTAGCTGCCCAGGTGTTTGGTAATCAGCCTCACTACCTTCCTTCACCAGAGGAGGGAGTTCATCACACCTCAATGGTGAAGGGAAAAATGAACTCACAACAGTACCTCCCTCTTGAGGAGGGGTCACCGAACCCTCATCCATGCCACCAGGGCGATCCGGGTGAGCCCGATGAAAGGCATGCACCAATCTTTCGGCATGAGTATCAGAGGCAGAGACCCAGGAATTATCCTCCTGACCATAACCCTTCCACTTAACCAAATACTGGAGTCTCCGTCTAGCCAGATGGGAATCCAGTATCTTCTCTACCTCATATTCCATGTTACCTTCAACCAATATAGGGTCAGGAGGTGCCACCACAGGAACTACTGGTTCAACAAACCTCTTCAACAAGGGCTTATGAAACACATTATGAATTTTAAATGTGACAGGAAGAGCCAACCGAAAAGAGACCGGATTAATAATCTCCAAAATCTTGTAAGGTCCAATAAATCTAGGCTTCATAGCGATATTTTTTGATGACAACCAAACCATATCACCCACCTTAAACTGGGGACCAACGGTCCTACGCCGGTTGGAAAACCGCTGGGCCTTTTCCTGGGAGAGAGACAACTTATCCACTACTTGGTCCCAGATCTGGTGCATTCTCTCCACCACAGTGTCAACACCTGGGCAGGCAGAAGGCTCCACCTGCCCTGAAGAAAATCGAGGGTGAAAACCAAAGTTACAAAAAAAAGGTGACATCAAAGTGGCAGAACTAGCTCTATTATTTAAAGCAAATTCGGCCAAGGGCAAAAATGAAACCCAATCATCCTGATCGGCAGAAATAAAACATCTCCAATACGACTCCAAAGTCTGGTTTGTTCTCTCCGTCTGCCCATTGGTCTGAGGGTGAAACGCAGAGGAGAAGGACAACTGAATTCCCAGCTTGGAACAGAAAGTCCTCCAAAATCTAGACACAAACTGAACTCCTCTGTCAGATACAATGTTCTCAGGAATCCCGTGCAAGCAAACCACCTGTTGCAAAAACAAGGGCACCAACTCAGAGGAAGATGGCAACTTAGGGAGTGGTACAAGATGGACCATCTCAGAAAATCTATCACAAATCACCCAAATAACAGTCATTCTCTGAGAGACATGCATATCAGAGATAAAATCCATTGAAATATGGGTCCATGGCCTCCTGGGCACCGGCAAAGGCATCAACAAGCCACTAGATCGAGAACAAGGTTTAGACCGGTAGCAAGTCCCACAGGACTGCACAAAATTCCTGACATCATGAGACAAGGCAGGCCACCAAAAAGACCGACTCACCAGATCTCTAGTACCAAAAATACCTGGATGACCAGACAATGCAGAGCAATGAACTTCAGACATCATTCTCTTCCTCCACTGGTCAGGAACATACAACTTTCCACTGGGACAACGCTCAGGTTTGTCCTTCTGAAACTCTTCCAGAGCACGTCTCAAATCGGGCGAGATGGCAGAAAGAACTACCCCCTCGCCTAAGATGGTAGCAGGCTTAGTCACAACAGGAGAATCAGCAAGGAAACTCCTAGAGAGGGCGTCTGCCTTGACATTCTTAGTGCCCGGAAGAAAAGAGACCACAAAATCAAAACGCGTGAAAAACAAGGCCCACCTAGCCTGTCTAGGATTCAAGCGCTTGGCCGACTCCAGGTAAATCAAATTCTTGTGGTCAGTAAGGACCACGACTTGGTGTTTGGCTCCCTCCAACCAATGTCTCCACTCCTCAAATGCCCATTTCATGGCCAACAGTTCCCGATTCCCCACATCATAGTTATGTTCGGATGGGGAGAACTTTCGGGAAAAGAAAGCACAAGGATTCATTTTAGATGTCACAGGATCTTTTTGGGACAACACCACTCCTGCACCAATCTCAGAAGCGTCCACTCCACCTGAAACGGGAGTGAGACATCAGGTTGCCGCAAAACCGGAGCAGAAGTGAATCTTCGCTTCAGCTCCTGAAAGGAAGAAACAGCCTCCGGAGACCAATTCAGCACATCAGCACCCTTCCTAGTCAAATCAGTCAATGGCTTGGCAATACCAGAAAAAATTAGCTATAAATTTCTGATAAAAATTAGCAAAACCCAAAAACTTCTGGAGGGCCTTCAAAGAAGGGGGCTGAACCCAATCATAAATGGCCTGTACCTTGGCCGGGTCCATTTCAATAGTTGACGGAGACAAAATAAATCCCAAAAATGAAATCATCTGTACCCCAAAAAGGCATTTCAATCCCTTGACATACAGGGAATTCTCCCTCAAAATCCGGAACACAGTCCGAACATGTTCCACATGAGAGTCCCAATTCTTGGAGAAGATCAAAATATCATCCAGATAGATAATCAAAAATTTATCCACAAAGTCTCGGAATATATCGTTCATGAACCACTGGAAGACAGAAGGGCCATTAGTGAGCCCAAAAGGCATCACCAGGTACTCAAAATGTCCCTCCGGAGTATTAAACGCCGTCTTCCATTCATCCCCATGCTTAATGCAAATAAGATTATACGCCCCCCTGAGGTCAAGCTTGGTAAACCAGCAAGCACCTTTAACTCTGGAGAAAAGATCAGAAATCAGGGGTAACGGATACTGATATTTAACAGTAATTTTGTTGAGGGCACAATAGTCAATACAAGGCCGTAATGAACCATCCTTTTTAGCCACAAAAAAAAAACCAGCACCTAAGGGTGAAGAGGATGGTCTAATATGACCCTTCTCCAATGCCTCCTTAATATAGGATCGCATAGCCTCGTGCTCGGGTACAGATAAATTGAAAAGCCAACCCTTGGGGAATTTACACCCCGGGTTCAGCTCAATTGCACAGTCATAACTCTTATGAGGAGGCAAAGACGCAGACTCATTCTCACTAAATACATCATAAAAGTCAGCCAAATAGTCAGGAACATCATGCGACTGGGGAGAGGTGGAGAAAACAGGAGCATCACTAAGGGCACACCGACAACCCCAACTCACCACAGACAAAGATTTCAATCCAGAACTGGATTATGGATTTGCAACCAGGGAAACCCCAGAACAATGGTATCATGCAAATTATGCAACACCAAAAATCTGCAATTTTCTTGATGATCTGGGGCGACCCGCATTACCACCTGGGTCCAAAACTGAGGTTTATTCTTCGCCAAAGGAGTAGCATCAATACCCCTCAAAGGGATAGGCGTCCGCAGAGGTGTCATATGAAATCCACAACGTTTAGCAAAATCCAAGTCCATCAGGTTCAGAGCTGCTCCTGAATCCACAAAAGCCTTGGCGGAAAATGTGGACAGGGAGCAGATCAGAGTAATTGCCAGAAGAAACTTAGGTTGAACACCACCCACAGAAAACGTGTGTGCACAACGTTTCTCTCGTTTAGGGCAGACAGAAATAATATGCGAGGCATCTCCACAAAAAAATCACAGCTTATTACGCCTTCTGAACTCCTGACGTTGCGCCCTAGACAAAACTCTATCACATTGCATAGGTTCAGACATTTGTTCAACAGGTGGTAACATCTCTCGTGTAGTTTTGCGTTCACGTAAACGCCGATCCACCTGAATGGCTAATGACATAGAATCGTCAAGACCAGAGGGAACAGGAAATCCCACCATAGTATCTTTTACAGTTTTTGACAAACCCTTCCGAAAGAGGGCTGCCAAGGCACCATCATTCCAGGTAGTAAGGACCGCCCACTTTCGGAATTTTTGACAGTACAACTCTGCCGAATTTCGACCCTGGCTTAATGCCAACAGGGTCTTTTCAGCCTGATCAATAGCATTAGGTTCATCATACAACAACCCCAAGGCTTGAAAAAATGCGTTCACATTATTCAGAATAGGATCATCAGGTTTCAAAGAAAACGCCCAATCCTGGGGATCGCCGCGTAGCAAAGAGATGACAATTTTAACCTGCTGCGCGGAGTTCCCCGACGAGTTAGGCTTCAAGGCAAAAAATAATTTACAATTATTCTTGAAATTCAAGAATTTAGACCGATCCCCCAAAAATACATCAGGAGTAGGAATCTTTGGTTCAGCAGCATGTGAATGAGCAAGATAGGCGGAAATTCCCCGCACTTCAGCAGCGAGCTGCTCCACACGATCAGGCAATTGCTTCATCTCCATTGAGAGAAAAATTCCCCCTACGGCCTCAGAGATATAGAGGAAAAAATATGCACACAAAAGAAAAAAAAATTCTGACACTTTTTCTCTCTTTTTTTTTTTTCCCTTTTTCCTTTCCTTACAATTCTCTCCTGCTATTGAGTACCCTAGGATCTGTGGTATGGCTGGTGATTCTGTTATGATGAGTCACCGAAGGAGGAAAAAACAAAATACCAGCTAAGTCCAGAAAAACCAGAGAGGTTGGCAGCTATCGGATTGCAGACCCCTGAACCTATCCACAACAACTAGCAGTAGCCGTGGGGGGTTCCTACGGTGCCCTAGACCCCTCGATCACAGCCGGAGAACTATATAGCCTAAAGACAGAAAGGGGAAAAACTAAACTGCCCCAGAGCAGACCCCAAAGCAATAGGCAGCCCCCAACATATAATGACGGTGAAGCAAGATGAAAACACTAACACAGATAGAAAGATAGGTTGAGCAAATGATGGGGCCCAAGCTAACTACATAGGACAGGATAGGAAAGCTGCTGTCTGCCATCCGCAAAAACCCTATCAAAATGAGCCAACCGACTGATAGGAAAAACAGGCCCTGAAGTCGCTAGGCTTCAAAAGACTATATCAGCACTCAGGTATATTCTGAAGACAGAGCAAAATATCAACAGATCAGAGACAAAAATGGAGTTCAGCTCACCCCCGGCCGGGGATGGCAGAATGCCCAAAAAACAAGGCAAAACAAAAACAAAACTGAAGAGTACAAAGAAGAGCAGAAAAACTTAGCTTTGAGATGCAGGAATCAGACTGGTCTCCAAGAATCCAGCAGGAAAATCACCAGCCAGGAAGAAGGGCGTCGGCCGCCTTATATCCAGTCCTCAATTCCAGCCACCCAGTCATCATCTAGCTGCCCAGGTGTTTGGTAATCAGCCTCACTACCTTCCTTCACCAGAGGAGGGAGTTCATCAGACCTCAATGGTGAAGGGAAAAATGAACTCACAACAGGTCCCCTTCGCATCTCCGATTTCTATATTTGTATGCTGTCCATTTTTGAAGGACCGTAAATACGTACAAGCGCACACCCATTTTGTTCAATGGTAGTGGGCATATGTGAGGTTTTTCACACGAACTATATGCTGCATAGTGTGTTATTAGTGTGACACATACCGGCAGTATACTCATCTTTGTTACCAGGCATCGGGTGCTGACTTAAACTCATCATTGTCACCAGGACTCCTGGCAATCAGCGAGACCAGGAGACGCTGATGAGAGTAGGAGTCAGCACTAGCTGTGTGTGTGTGTATATCATGTATTAAATAAATTATTTTTCAAAAAACGGTGCGGTGTCCCCGTTCGTTTTCCTAACCAGCTGAGGTTAAGCCAACATCTGGGGGCTGATGTTAATATTCTGGGAAGGGGCCAATAGCAATGGTTCCCAGGCTATTAATATCAGTTCTTAGCTGTTTTTTAGCCTTTCCTCGTTATTATATGACGTGGGGTCCACCCTATATTTACTAACCATCAAAGGTTAAACAGACAGCTGTGGGTTGACTTCAATAGGCTAGGAAGGGGCCAAGAATATTGGCCCCTCCCAGAGTAAAAACATCAGCCTTCAGCTGCCCCTGAAATGGCACCTCCATTAGATGCACCAAATCTGGCACTTAGCCTCCACTCTTCCCACTTGCTCTGTTGCGGTGGCAAGTAGGGTTATAGTCGTGGAATTGATGTCTGCTGTTTTATAGTCATTGACATCAGGCCCAGGGGTTAGTAATGGAAAGATATCTATCAGACACCCCATCACTAATCGCATGGTCAAATTTAATAAAGACACATTTCTGGGGAAACCATGGCCCTTTCCTAGGCTATTATTATTAGTCCGTAGTTGTCTGTTTTGCCTTTGTTGGTTAGTAAATATAGGGGAATCCCATGTTATTTGAGGGTCTCCCCTATAATAACCAATAAAGGCTAAGCAAACAGTTGTGAGTTAATATTAATAGCCTGGAAACCATTATGGCTATTGGTTGCCCCCTTCTCAAAATATTAACGCCAGCCCCCAGCTTTCAGCTTTTTCTCAACTGGTTATGAAAATTAAGGAGGACCCCCACACCATTTTTTTATTTACTTATTTAAACAATAAATACAAGTACAGAAACAATAAGCATGCAAAGCACTGATTAGAAATCACATTGACATATTTCTTTCTATCTATCAGCTATCTATCTCTATCTTTGAACATCTTTAATACAGAAAACTCTTTCATTTCTATGCTGCATTTCATTCCATACGTGTCACACTGACAGCACATGGACACGGAGAGTACAAGGACACATGAATGTCACATACGTAAACATGGATGGCACACAGACACGGACCACGGATCTCATCAGTACTGGTTTTTCCAGGACCAGAATCACCATATGTGAAGGGGGCCTTATACACTATGACGTTTCATACACTGATGCTTTAGATAAAGTATCTGGGCAAAACATCTACTAAGTCTATAACACCTTTCCTTCTCAATGCCATGATGGAACGTTGGGATTTTTGAGTACACATGTCTCGTTGTGCCACTTAGTGACTGACTTACAGTCGTTTTATTATAGTAAGCATTGGTACTACTCCCGATCAATTTGTTGTTTTCTTTTTTAAGTACTTCATTTTTTTTTCTAGAGCCATATAAGGGATTTGTAGCTTTTCTTTGGAACGCTTTACCTTTTCTCTCTTTATAAGATTTGCTTGAGGTTTTTTTTCTGAAATACTCTAATTTACTGATTTTATTGCATTTGTACCTGTATTTTGTCTAGTTTTTGGTGTTTATTTGCCAGTTTTTTAAGTTAAATTTCGATATTTGTCTTGAGATATTTATTAACGTTTTTTGCTCCAAATTCATCAAAAGACGGCATGATGGCTCAGTGGTTAGCACTGCAGCCTTGCAGCACTGGGGTCCGGGGCTCAAATCCCACCAGGACAACATCTGAAAGGAGTTTGTATGATCTCCCCGTGTTTGTGTGGGTTTCCTCCAGGTACTCCGGTTTCCTCCCACATTCCAAAGACATACTGATAGGGAACTTAGATTGTGAGCCTCATAGGGGACAGTGCCAATAAAGCTTATAAAGCGTTGTGGAATTAATAGCGCTATATAAATGAGTAAAATAAATAAATAAAAAAAGAGTGAACATGGTTTATGAATTTTGCACAAAAGAAAAAAAAATTTTCATGTGTCCTTTGCCTTTTTTCAGACTTTTTAGATCAAATAGTTGGAGGTTCAGTTGAAATGTCACATAAAACGTCCAAAATAATGCAGCCATTCATGAAATCACCCCAGTGAGGCACTGGAATACATTTACACAAAAATGTAATTACTTTTTAAAAAGTCTCCAATGATGAGTCAACCACAAACATCTAGAAAACAAACCACACAAGCCATCAATGCCAAATCTAAAAAAAGTCAAATAGATACACTACCATTCGAAAGTTTAGGGTCACTTAGAAATTTCCTTAGTTTTGAAAGAAAAGCACAATGAAGCTAACATAAAATGATTCGTAAATACACTCTATACATTATTAATGTGGTAAATGACTATTCTAGCTGCACACGTCTGGTTTGTAATGCAATATCTTTATAGGTGTATAGAGGCCCATTTCCAACAACCATCACTCTAGTGTTCTTATGCTACTTTGTGCTTTGTGTTTGCTAACTGTGTAAGAAGGCTAATGGATGGTTAGAATACCCTTGAAAACCCTTGTGCAGGTATGTTAGCACAGCTGAAAACAGTTTGGCTGATTAGAGAAGCTATAAACCTGACCTTCCTTTGAGCTTGTTGAGAATTTGGAGCATTACATTTGTTGGTTCCATTAAACTCTCAAAATGGCCAGAAAAAAAGAACTTTCATGTGAAACTCAACAGTCTATTTGTCAGGAACACCGCACTGCACTTGCTCACTGTGCCAGTGCGGGTGTCCTGAGTACAAAGACAGTACTCACAGATACCTGTGGAGCAGGGCAGCAGCGGTGACGATGCGTGCTTCAGAGTATCAGGACCTGAAGCACATGACTGCTGGGGGCGTGGCCTAAGCTCCACAGATCTAGGAGCTGCAGGGAAACTCCTAGAAAGGTAACTACGGGGCAATGTTACCAAGGGGCATAGACAGAGACAGAAACCAGACGAAGCCAGGGTCAAAGCACCAGATAGCAATACAGTACCACGGGGTTTAGACAGAAAGGATAGTCAGGACGTAGCAATAGGTCAGAAAACCAGAACGGGCAATAGACGGTACAATAGGGACAAACTGTAACGGAGTAACGATAGCCAAGCCAGGAGGTCAGAACCGGAGAAGACAGTAGTACCAAAGCGAGAGACGGAGTACAGAATGAGGGAACAGGCCGGGTCATACACGGGAATCAAACAAGCAACGCAGAATACACGCACACCAGGGGTCAGACACACCAGAACAACAGTATAGCTGACAGAGAACCCTGGTAATGAGTGAGTATAAATACCCCTCCCAGATCCAGAAAGAGGCCACGAACACTTAACCCTGTGAGTGCAGGGCAAGAACCCTGTTCAAACCATGACAGTACCCCCCTCTTAATGGGGGGCCACTGGACCCCCAGGCTTGTCTGGGTATCTGGCGTGGAAAGCCCGCACCAGACGATCGGCATGCACCGAACTGGCCGGAACCCATGACCGATCCTCCAGAGAGTACCCCTTCCAGTGTATCAGATACTGGAGTCTCCGGCGCAC
The DNA here is from genome assembly GCF_039654945.1 of Dendrobates tinctorius. Taxonomy (NCBI): domain Eukaryota; kingdom Metazoa; phylum Chordata; class Amphibia; order Anura; family Dendrobatidae; genus Dendrobates; species Dendrobates tinctorius. The sequence goes on from NW_027361690.1 coordinate 80,518,579, forward strand.
CCACCGGGAGTCAACAATGCGCCCTACTTCATACTCCAGCTGCCCCTCTACCAGCACTGGCAGAGCATTTGATGAGGGATCCTCTCTCACCATCCCCACAGGCTTTAACAGGGACCTGTGGAAGACATTAGAAATTTTAAAGGAGGTGGGCAGCTGCAGTCGGTAGGCTACTGGGTTAACAACCTCCACAACTTTGTATGGGCCAATAAACTTGGGGCCCAGCTTTATAGAAGGTATCTTAAGCTTGATATTGCGGGTGGATAGCCACACCTTCTCCCCTACTGCAAATGCTGGACCTGGCCCCCTCCTCCTGTCAGCAAACCGCTTATAGTTTTCCTGGGCCTTGGAAATATTCCTCTGAACCTCCCTCCAAAGAATTCTAAGACGTTGTGTCACATCCTCAGCACCAGGACAACCTGAATCCATACGGGAAAACTCTCCAAAATGTGGGTTAAAGCCATAGTTGACCTGAAAAGGAGACTTCCCAGTAGACTGACTCACACGACCGTTGAATGCAAACTCTGCCATGGGCAATACCTCACACCAGTCCTCCTGCCTGGAAGAGGCCAAGCATCTCAGAATCTGCTCCAACGATTGGTTCGTGCGCTCCGTCTGTCCATTAGACTCTGGGTGGTAGGCAGAGGAGAAGGACAACGAAATCCCCAGCTTTTTGCAAAAAGCCCTCCAGAACCTGGCTACAAACTGTACCCCTCTGTCTGACACCACATTCATAGGCACTCCATGTAACCTAATTATATGCTGCATAAATAAGCGGGCCAGGGTTTCAGCAGATGGTAACGCGGGGAGAGGTACAAAGTGAGCTTGTTTTGAAAACCTATCCACCACCACCCATATCACCGAGTTGCCCCTGGAAGGGGGAAGATTTGTGATAAAATCCATGGACAAATGTGTCCATGGTCTATCCGGAATTGGCAAAGGCACCAATTCCCCGGCCGGCCGGACCTGAGAACTTTTAGAACGAGCGCACACCCCACATGCAGTCACAAACTTTTTCATATCTGTTACCATAGAGGGCCACCAGAAATCCCTCGCAATTGCCCCCCGGGTAGCTGCAATCCCAGGATGAGCACTCAACACAGAATCATGAAATTCCTGCATAAGTCCGAGACGGAAACGTTCCGGTACAAACAATTTACCCGGGGGTTTACCACCAGGAGCCCGAGCCTGGGCCTCCAAAATCCCTCTCTGTAACTCAGATGAGATTTCGGCCACCACTACTCCTGGCTGAAGAATGAAGGAGGGAGGTTCTGGAGGGGACACCGAATCAAAGCTTTGGGATAAGTCATCAGCCTTGATGTTTTTAGATCCCGGGCGGAATGTGATGGTAAACTGAAAACGAGAAAAAAAAAGTGCCCACCGAGCCTGTCTGGGGGTCAATCTCTTGGCAGACTCGATATAGGCCCAATTTTTCTGATCAGTGATGACTGTAATGGGATGAACAGACCCCTCCAGGAAGTGCCTCCGTTCTTCAAAAGCCAACTTTACCGCCAACAACTCTCTATTGCCGACATCGTAATTTCTCTCAGCAGAGGAAAATCTTTTAGAGAAGAAGGCGCAAGGCCTCAGGTTAGTAAGGGTAGGAGGTCCCTGAGACAAAACTGCCCCCACCCCCACTTCCGAGGCGTCAACCTCCACGACAAAAGGTCTTGACGGGTCGGGTTGTACCAATACAGGGGCTGAAGAAAAGCACTTTTTTAATGTCATGAAAGAGTTTTTTGCAGCTACAGACCAATTTTTTACATCAGCTCCCTTGAGAGTGAGGTCCGTTAGAGGCTTTACCACCTGCGAAAAGCCCTTAATAAATTTCCTATAAAAGTTGGCAAAGCCCAAAAATCGTTGCAACCCTTTCAAGTCATGAGGTTGCACCCACTCCGTAACAGCCTGGACTTTCTTAGGATCCATGCGGAACCCCTCTCCTGACACAATCAACCCCAGAAAGGATACTTCTTGCATGAAAAATGAGCATTTTTCCAGCTTAGCATACAAATGATTCTCCCTCAGTCTCATGAGAACCATCCGCAAATGGTGCAAGTGAGATTGACTGTCCACCGAGTACACCAGAATGTCATCCAAATAGATAACCACAAAATGACCGATTAAATCAGAGAAAATTACATTAATAAAATTCTGAAAAACAGCAGGAGCGTTGGTGAGACCAAAGGGCATAACCAAGTTTTCGAACAGCCCTTCAGTCATCAGGAATGCTGTTTTCCATTCGTCCCCTTCACGGACTCTTATAAGGTTATATGCCCCACGTAAATCAAGTTTAGAGAACCACTTGGCCCCGGTGAGTTGGTTACATAAATCAGGAATTAGGGTGAGAGGGTATGTATTTTTCACAGTAATTTTGTTTAATTCCCGAAAGTCGAGGCACGGCCGCAAACCACCATCTTTTTTCTTAACAAAAAAGAAGCCCGCTGCCACAGGTGAAACAGAAGGCCTAATATGCCCTTTGCGGAGACTCTCAGTAATGTACTCCTTCATGGCTAGACGTTCGGGCCCGGACAAATTGAACAGGCGAGCCTTGGGTAACTTGGCTCCAGGGACTAGATTAATGGCACAATCAAAGGGTCTATGTGGTGGTAGTACCTCAGCCTCACTTTCAGAAAATACGTCTTGAAAATCTTTCAGGCACTCCGGAATACCTTCCAGATCGACAGACGACACTGACACAGATTTTACTGGGGTGACAAGGGTGGTCAAGTTACAACATAGACCATTAGCCATACAACCCCACTGAATGATCTCCCCTGTGACCCAGTCAATAGTAGGATTGTGACGTTGAAGCCAAGGCATACCCAGTATCAGTCCAGCCGGCAGATTATTTATGACAAAACATCTTAATTTTTCCACGTGAGTGGAACCCACTTTCAGAGAAAAGGTATCAGTCATGAAACAAATTCCCTCCTGGGTGATAGGAGACGAATCAATTGCCACGATTTTAACATGATCTTTTAACCTGACTGTCCCTATCTTATGAAAAGTCACAACTTTGGCATCGATCAGATTAATAGAAGAACCACAGTCAACAAAGGCGGTAGTCCCAACCGGGCCGCCTGTAAGTTCCAGTTCCACCGGAAGCAGAATTTTAGTAAGCGAGTAAAAGGGTACCTGGGAGTCTGGGCAACCTCCTCGATTGTTACCCAGACTCAGTCGTTTTCCTGACGGCTTTACTGAAGAAGGGCAAGAAGGACAGTTCCTTCTCCAATGTCCAGCGGATCCACAGTAAAAGCACAATTGGTTGTTTCTTCGGTGTCTCCTCTCTTTTTCCTCCAATGACATGGCACCAACCTCCATGGGCTCAGGACTAGATGCAGAGTCTCTCAGATTGGAGAATAAAGGGGTCTCCTGCAGCATGACCCCTCTTGCCCGCAGCCTATGGTCCATGCGGACAGCCTGGATCATAGCGTTCTCCAAAGAATCCGGTGGAGGATGAAGGGCTAGGGCATCTTTCAAACGTTTGGACAGGCCTCTACAGAACAAACCCCGGAGGGCAGCATCATCCCAGGAGACCTCCGCTGCCCAGCGTCTGAACTCAGAGCAGAACCATTCAGCAGAGTTCCTTCCCTGTGTCACACTCATCACCATATCCTCTGCCAGACGCACTCTATCAGGCTCATCATAAATGTGCCCCAGAGCCTCAAAGAACAAATTCACAGACATGCGTTCAGGAGCAGAGGAAGAGAGAGAGAAAGCCCATGCCTGTGGAGCCCCCGGAAGTAGGGATATGACGACCCCAACCCTCTGGAACTCATCCCCGGAAGAGCGGGGCCTCAGAGAAAAAAAAAGCTTGCATCCTTCTCTGAAAGACCTGAACTCCTTTTTATCCCCTGAGAAAAGGTCTGGCAATTTGACCAGAGATTCTGGGAATGCCAATGACACATCTCTATCCCCAGCACAAGAATCCCCTGTAGAGGCAGCCCCCTGTACCGTATCCACCAACTGTTGCTGGGTCTGGGCCATCATGCGCTGTTCCACATTAAGTTTGTGGAACATTTGGGTCAGGTGCTTGACCTGATCAGCCAAGGCTTGTATGGGATCCATGAGGATAACACACTTTTTTTTTTTTTTTTTTCCCTCAGAGGGGAAAAAAAAAAACTGAAATGGTCAGCTATAGTGTCAGGAACACCGCACTGCACTTGCTCACTGTGCCAGTGCGGGTGTCCTGAGTACAAAGACAGTACTCACAGATACCTGTGGAGCAGGGCAGCAGCGGTGACGATGCGTGCTTCAGAGTATCAGGACCTGAAGCACATGACTGCTGGGGGCGTGGCCTAAGCTCCACAGATCTAGGAGCTGCAGGGAAACTCCTAGAAAGGTAACTACGGGGCAATGTTACCAAGGGGCATAGACAGAGACAGAAACCAGATGAAGCCAGGGTCAAAGCACCAGATAGCAATACAGTACCACGGGGTTTAGACAGAAAGGATAGTCAGGACGTAGCAATAGGTCAGAAAACCAGAACGGGCAATAGACGGTACAATAGGGACAAACTGTAACGGAGTAACGATAGCCAAGCCAGGAGGTCAGAACCGGAGAAGACAGTAGTACCAAAGCGAGAGACGGAGTACAGAGTGAGGGAACAGGCCGGGTCATACACGGGAATCAAACAAGCAACGCAGAATACACACACACCAGGGGTCAGACACACCAGAACAACAGTATAGCTGACAGAGAACCCTGGTAATGAGTGAGTGTAAATACCCCTCCCAGATCCAGAAAGAGGCCACGAACACTTAACCCTGTGAGTGCAGGGCAAGAACCCTGTTCAAACCATGACACTATTCTTGTTCTTAGAAATGAAGGCTATTCCATGCGAGAAGTTGCCAAGAAACTGAAGATTTCCTACAACGGTGTGTACTACTCCCTTCAGAGGAGAGCACAAACAGGCTCTAACCAGAGTAGAAAGAGAAGTGGGAGGCCCCACTGCACAACCGAGCGACAAGTACATTAGAGTCTGTAGTTTGAGAAATTGACGCCTCACAGGTCCTCAACTGGCACCTTCATTAAATAGTACATGCAAACCGCCTGTGTCAATGTCTACAGTGAAGAGGCAACTCCGGGATGCTGGCCTTCAGGGCAGAGTGGCAAAGAAAAAGCCATACCAGACTGGCTAATAAAAGGAAAATATTAATATGGGCAAAAGAACACTGACATTGGACAGAGGAAGATTGGAAAAAAGTGTTATGGACAGACTAATCCAAGTTTGAGGTGTTTGGATCACACAGAAGAACATTTGTGAGACGCAGAACAACTGAAAAGATGCTGGAAGAGTGCCTGACGCCATCTATCAAGCATGGTGGAGGTAATGTGATGGTCTAGGGTTGCTTTGGCGCTGGTAAAGTGGGAGATTTGTACAAGGTAAAAGGGATTTTGAATAAGGAAGGCTATCACTCCATTTTGCAATGCCATGCCAAATGCTGTGGACAGCGCTTGATTGGAGCCAATTTCATCCTACAACAGGACAATGACCCAAAGCACACCTCCAAGTTATGCAAGAACTATTTAGGGAAGAAGCAGGCAGCTCGTATTCTATCTGTAATGGAGTGGCCAGTGCAGTCACCAGATCTCAACCTCATTGAGCTGTTGTGGGAGCAGCTTGACCGTATGGTATGTAAAAAGTGCCCATCAAGCCAAGTCAACTTGTGGGAGGGGCTTCTGGAAGCATGGGGTGAAATTTCTCCAGATTACCCCAGCAAATTAACTGCTAGAATGCCAAAGGTCTGCAATGCTGGAATTGCTGCAAAGGGAGCATTCTTTGACGAAAGCAAAGTTTAAGGCTATGTGCCCACGTAGCGATTTTTAAGCGTTTTTGCCGCGATTTTCGGCACGAAAACGCTGCGAAAATGTTTAAAAATCGTGTACAGAATGCCCCCCATGCATTCCTGTGCTGTGCTAATGCTGCGCTTTTTTCCACGGCGGAATCGCATCGCGGAAAAAATCGCAGCATGCTCATTCTTTTGTGCAGAATCGCAAATAATTGCCGCGATTCCGCACCCATAGGAATGCATGAGAACCGCTTACTTCCCGCATGTGGCTATGCCCACCATGCGGGAAGTTAAGCGTCTCATGTGCGGTTGGTACCCACGGTGTGGAGGAGAGGAGACTGTCCTCCAGGCCCTGGGTACCATACCCCTGTAAAAAAAAGAATAAAAAATAAAAAATCGGGGTCTATTTACCTTCCGATGTCCCGCGCTGCATTCCCGGCCTCAGCGTTCCCAGTAATGCCTTGCGGCAAGGCCCTGTAATGACGTAGTCTCGCGTGACTCTAGCGGTCTCGCGAGATAGCTATAGCAACGCGAGACTACGTCATCACAGGTCTCGCAAGGCATTACTGGGAACGCTGAGGCCCGGGATGGCAGCGCGGGACATCGGAAGGTAAATATACCCCGATTTTTATTTTTTTTTTAGCATTTTAACATTCTATCTTTTACTATTGATGCCGCATAGGCAGCCTCAATAGTAAAAACCTGGTCACACTTGTCAAACACTATGATTGACGAGTGTGACCAACCTGTCAATCACTTTCCAAGCGATGCTTCAAATCGATTGGAAAGTGCTTGAATATCGCACGCGAAAATCGCGGCAAAATCGCGAACATAATCGCGGTAAAATTGCTGTGAAATCGCGCGGAAAATAACGCGCGATTTCTGGGAAGGAGTCCGGTTTTTAGTGAGCGTTTTAAAACGCTACATGGGCACATAGCCTAAAGGAGAAAATTATTATTTCAAATAAAAGTCTTTTTTTCTAACCTTGTCAATGTCTGGACTAGATTTTACATTCATTCTAATAAATGGAAAACACAAAATTGTCAGGATGACCCCAAACTTTTGAACGGTAGTGTATAAAATAGACATAAAAAAGGCACAAATTAAAAGAAGAAATTGTCGCAAACCCAAAAGAGGCTAAAAACACAAACACCTCTCAATAAAAACAGATACAAATGGAATAAAGATTGACAACTTTTGGCATTGTGCATAATTCATGAACCACATGCACAATTTTGATGAATTTTAGGCAAAATCATCATAGAATACCACAAGACAAAAACAGCAAATTATAAATTGGGTCCTAAATGTCAACAAGCTGTGTCAGTCTTTGCCAAGCAGCATTGCCCAATTTGTAACTGTACTGATGTATAAATCTGCTCTGATCATACACGGGGTGATGGTATAAGTATCTGAAAAAGTCATTTTGAATCGTGGAAGTATTGAGGACATATATTTTATGTAGACATATTTTTTATAGCATATCTCTTATTAAACATTCAATGACTGTGATGTTCATCCAGAACAGACTCGACAGAGGGGGGTATGTTTGTGTGCACTTGTGTTTAGTGTGACGGAAATCTTGGAATGGGCCCAAGGTCTGCATCAGTGAGAAAGAAAGAACTACCAAACATGGTTCTCATGGCTGCGTTGATGTCTTCTGCTTTGCTTCGAGCCATAGATGTAACAAAGAGAAATGCTTTCATAGAGGGGTGGTAACTCTTCTTTCCTCCTTATTTAACCCTGTAAATGGGTAAATGAATTTAATTAAACCGAAGAGATTAATCATTAAAATATGAATTGGGATTTATAGAGCCTACCTGTCACTCCAGTTTTGTGGACCTAGTGTAGTTTAAATTATACCCTATAATAACTTTTGTAAGTTGCAAAATGGCTCCTTCATGGTGTTTCCATCACATTCAATAGATGATCACTTGGATTAAGAGCAGGGAAATTTGGAAGCCAATGCCTTGGACTCTTTCTTATGTTCCTTAAACAAATTTTGTAGAGTGGCAAAAAGCAATATATCCTGCTGAAACAAGCCACTGACATTAGCAATATCACTGCTATCTGGGCAAATACTTGATCTGTAACAGTGTTTAGGTGTGTGGTCAGGGGTAGGAATCAAACTCTTAACAACAGGTTCCCTGTCTGTGTTAAGAAACCACGCCCATTTAAAGGCCACTCCCATTTGTCAGTCATACTCGTTTTGTTATCCACACCCATTTTCACATTCACTTTCCTCCACCACAAAATATAAGTAACACAAGCTAAAAGTACAAATCTATAATGCCCATTGGCGCTCACTACTTGCACTGAGTGCCCTGAAAACTGTGCTGGAAAATTACTGGGTATATGTGCATCTGCTGGTAGAAAGACAGGTTCTGAGTGCTAGTCTGTCAAACATATAAATACTTAAATACTAGACCCTCCTCTACTGCTCTTAATAGAGAGTATCTATTTGGCATATTCATTTGTATATTAATTTGTTCACCTGTCTTAATTTGCATTATAAACATCTTCATATGTGTCCAGCTACACCCATGGTTGTGCAAGTTGCCAGTCACTGAGTGATGATTGATGCACCAAGTATTCCCCCATATGAATGAATATCCTCTGCCTCTAGCATTGTTATTTTCATTTGCAATGAATGTAATAGCGCAGTAGTGGGTCTAATATTTAGGAGCGAAAAGTAAAAGCGCTTTCCCCTTTTCATTCCACCTATACCTTCCTTTATGGTCTCATCACCTCCAGTCAAGTCCACATTGTTCAAGTCACACTGTCAGTCACTTCTTATCATGGTGAAAAGTATGAAAGGGTTTTCTACAGGGTTTGAAATTTAGTAATAAAGGCACACTACTCAAATTCGAAAGGATGACTTCCTGTCCAACTGTCTTCTTATCTGTATGCTGCAACTAATCTCTGGCCTCGGCAGCCATAGGCCAAATATGCATAAAATACTGCCATACCGTGAGCACACCATATATTACCACCACATTCTGACCAAATAATACTACATGCAAGGGAGAAGTACCATCATGCCATGACCAGACCACCTATTACTACCACACAGTGACCTAATAATACCACATACAAGTGACAAATACCACCACACCATGACTAGACCACATATTACCACCACATAGTGACCGAATAATACCACATGTGAGGAACAAATACCGTCACATGACCAGACCATATATTACCACTACATAGTGACTAAATAGTACCATATACAATGGAGAAATACCACCATACCATGACCAGACCACATATTATCACCACAGAGTGACTGAATACTGAATACTACAATACTGATCCCAGTGTACAGTATACACTGCTTCCTGGTGATATCATACACAGGAGCTCTGTATATAGTGCATAGTGTAAGAGTACAGGTAATACAGTGACCACCAGTGACATAAACAGGAGCTCTATGTATAGTATATAGTCTGAGTGTACAGGTAATACAGTGATTACCACAGCGGCATTATACACATGAGCTATATAGATATAGTATATAGTGTTAATGTACAGGAAATACAGTGATCACCAGTGACCTTATATAAAGAAGCTTTGTATATAGTATAGTGTCAGTGTACAGGTAATACAGTGACAACCAGTGATATTATTCACAGCAGCTCTTTATATATTGTATGTCACGCTGGTGACAGGCACAGGAAGTAAGCTCCGCCCTACTCATTGTGGTCAAAAATTTGCTTCTCCCAGTCTTGGATCATCTCGCTGAGCTGCCTCTTGCAGCCTTTCCAGCTCTGCTGCATCCATTTGCTGTTCTCCACCAGGCTATAGGGTTGTACGCCCAAACTTTGCAGTAACCTAACCACGTGTGTCCTGCAGAGTTTGGTTTCACTAGCAAAGCCCTAGCTGGTCAAGGGTTTATTAGGCACCTCCTATCTCCACTCCTTGCCTGAATTTAGGTTCCCAGCAGCTTGTCTCTAGTTTGTGTTAGTGCATGTTCGTTCTGTCTCTCCAGTTACCGTTTACCGTTTATAATGATTTTTCAGCTCCTATCATAGAATATATAGTTATCAAAATTCTGGAAAAAAAACCCTAAAAAACATCACATCACGTCAAGGTGACCCTATCCGGGATGGTCCTAACCACTGGTATTAACACCATACCATATGTAAAATGTAATAAATGTGAATACGAGTCAAGCAGGACCGAGACTCTGAGTAATGATAATATTGTAAGTAGGACTATATAAGGCCAATAATACTTTCTGGAGGACTATATGGGGCCCATTATACTGCATAGAGGACTATATTGGGCCCATAATACTTTATGGAGCCTATAATACTGTATGCAAGACTATATGGGGCATATAATACTGTAAGGACTATATGGGGCTCATAATACTTTGTGGAGAACTATATGGTGCCCAATATACAATATGGAGGACTATATAATGCCCATAATATTTTATGGAGCCTATATGGGGCCCATAATATTGTAAGAAAGACTATATGGGGCCCATAATACTTGAAGGAGGACTATATGGGGCCCATAAAACTGTAAAGAGGACTATATGGGGCCCATAATACTTTATGGAAGACGATATGGGGCCCATAATACTGTAAGGAGGACTATATGGGTCCCATAAAACTTTATGGAAGAATATATGGGGCGAATAATACTGTAACACGGACTATATGGGGTCTATAATACTGTATGAAGGATTATGTGGTGCAAATATGGATAATAGGATGGGAGCAAATATGCCAGGATAAGGGACATAAATACCAGGATGGGAGATATATATACCAAGATAAGGCCCAGGTTGGCAGATACATATACCAGGATGGGGCCCATACTGGGATATAAGGGATGGTGTATAAGGGATATACATACCATAATGATGGGGGAAACTCTTAAGTCCTTAGAAGATTTAGAATGCTACAATGGCTCATACATCTGACCAACATGCGGGAGGTAAGGGAGACAGGATAGGGGCCTATCGATACACCTCTGTTTCTCAGCATAAATAATCAATACGATAAGTACTGCACAGATATAAAACGATGCCAATATAACAAGAAGGAAAACATGTATGGACACAATTAGAAAAGTTTATCAATACATCTCAAGGATCATGAAAAAGGACAAATACAGCTAACATTTTTTAAAAAGCATACACCTCACATTGTGCATTCCCCAACTACCCCTCCCCCATATTCAATACATTACAGATTATATAAAAAACAAATTTGATTACTGTATAGAGAGTCAAACATCCACCAAGTATATATAAAACAATACAAAAATGGTCAATATATCAGAAAACCCAAGTGGGCATTAAGAACTTGCTACTGCATATGGAAGAATCAATGACAACACAATAAACCCAATGGCAAGGAAAGCTTCCTGAAGGCATGGGGAGCAGATACGCATATCGCCATTCCTGTTTGCAGCCTCCTTAGGGGCAGCATTCGACTGGCCCCCCAGAAGACCTGAATATCAGCAGTGGGCCCTGGCAGGCATTGCATTGCAGCAGTTCACTTACTGTTTACACAAAATGATATGCTGCTGAGAATGATAATAATAATAATAATAATAATAATAATAATAATAATAAATTTTATTTCTATAGCGCCGAAATATTCCGCAGCACTTTACATTTCAGAGTGGATTTGTACAGACAATAGACATTACAGCATAACAATAATCACATAGATCATAACAGATACCAAGAGGAATGAGGGCCCTGCTCGCAAGCTTACAGTCTATGAGGGAAAAAGGGAGACACGAAAGGTGGGTGGTAACAGTTGCCCTGATTGTATGGACCAGCCATAATGTTAAGTGTGTAACAGTACAGACACAGAGGGCTGATGGATGCATAAAGCATGTGGGAACATGATGCGGGGAACCTGGTTATGGTAAAACTTTTGGCTGTGCCACACAGGGATAGATTAGGTTAATGTGTTGATGATTTTAAAGCAAGATAAAAACCATTGCACCTGACAAGTGAGCGATTTGCTAATTTGTAAGGTGAATACCCTGATTTTTTGGACAAGGTAAAACAAAACAACACTTAGCTTGCTCTGCTGCAATGCTCCTGGACAGCAGAGTTAGCCACTTGACAACAGCATACAACTGAAGCACCACAGAACTCTGCTAGCTCCTGACTCCAGCTTGGTTGGTCTCCGAAGAACAAGTGTATCAGCCACAGTGAGCTGCAGCACCAGGTGGCCTTATAAAGGGATATGGGAGTGGTACCCACCTGCATAGATCATTAATCACAATGCAGTAACACCAGCCGCCACCTTGGGGTAAAAACTAATATTAACCCCTGATAGCCTGAAAGGAAAAAGGTTTATACAAGAGAATCCAGAATCTGACACAGATCCAAAAATGGATCATGACAGTACCCCTCCTTCAATGATGGGCCTCTGGACCCTCAACACTGCACCTCACGAGAAAACCACCTACAGTGAGGATGCCTAAATCCACCAGCGTTCACCTCAACAACCACCTGACTCTCAGGTTTATGGCAAACGTGGGCAGATGGAAATGGCAACGTATGCTTCGGAGGCACCACAAACCTCCAGAGCGTCGACCTGGGGAACGAGTTGTGTATGGGCATAACTGGGGGTAACTCCAGCTGGTAAGTCCCCGGGCCGAGAATGGCCGACGCCCAATACGACCCGATCACCCGAGAACTCCAGACCCCAGCAGCACACTTCCACTGGATGTTTTTGGTGGACACCCATACGTACTCATTCACACATAGGTCCGGACCTGAACGTTTATTGCCAAACACACATTTGCCACAAGATGGTGAACTGTTCATGGAACTGACAACAGAGACGTCCCCCTGTGTCACAACACTCACACCCCCACAGTTCAGAGAGGGAACCACCACCCTCCTCCGACCCCTCCTCCGAGGACTTCATCTCTCAGGGTTGGCTAATGGTGAGGGTTGAGACTTGCCCCTACTCCCTGGTAGCACCTCTGCTGGCCCCACTGGAGAAAGGGACGGTTGTAGAATGACGGCAGAGACAGTAGCCCCCAGGCAGCAGCCCTCACACAACTGACCCCAGCCAACTACTTCCCTAGACTGCCAATCTATTACCGGGTTGTGTCTTTTCAACCATGGGAGGCCTAAAACGATAGATGATGGCATTCCTTCCAAGATGTAGCATGATAGGGACTCTTCATGATGAGTCCCTATATGCAGATTTATATTATCCACGACTTGGGTCAACAATCCCTGGCTAAATGGGACACAGTCAATGGCCTGGACGCTTAGGGGATTGACTAGCGTATTACACCTTAGGCCACGGGTTTGGACAAAGTGAGCATCCACCAGATTGACTCATGCTCCACTGTCCACAAGCACCGATAGACCCTCAGTTTCCCCGCCAAGCACCACTTCTGCAGACAGGGTACACCGAGGGGAAAAAATGGAGGAAATATACACTCCCTGGACACCTCCCTCCACACGACCAGAGGGACGCAGTTCCTTAGCTGGTACAGATGATTTGGCGTGCGCTGGGCAGACCCCGATGAAATGACCAGTCTGCCCACAGTGAAAACATGCTCCCACACCACGACTAACCGCAGGCGACACCGTTTGGGAACTAACTCCTCCCACTTGCATGGGTTCGTCCGTCAGCTCTGGTGTGTCCTACTCCCTAACAAGGACTACAGGGAGCACATTTGGGGCATGTCTCTCCCTGAGGCGTCTATCCACCTGGATGGCAAGGGACATGGCGCGGCCTCCAACGACCTGGGGGCGGCGTACTGCACCAGCGTATCCTGCAACTTAGGGGACAGACTCTGCACAAAATGACTCCTAAGGGCAGGGTCATTCCACTGTGTGTCAGTAGCCCACCTCCTGAACTCTGAGCAATACTCCTCAGCAGGCCGACCCCCCTTCTTGATCTTACGGAGTCAGGTTTCCGCCATCAGGATCTCCATACACCAGCGCCAGAGCCACAAAAAACATAACGATGGTGAATCGGTCGGCAGGGAGAAGGCCCAGGATTGGGGATCATGCTTAAGAAGGGAGACAATTATCCCCACAAGCTGTTCCTCAGTCCCTGATGAACGGGGGCGGAGCCTGAAATATAATTTACAGGCCTCCTGAAACACAAGAAATTTTTCTCTCCCTCCAGAAAACCTGTCAGGGAGAGATATCTTGGGTTCTGGTTGAGCCTGCACCTGAGCCAAGGCCCAGAACCCCACTTCTGCAGCTGCTGCACCACCTCACCCCGCAGCACCTTAAGTTCATCAGTGAGGGAACCAAGCAGTTGGGCAAAGGCCTGCATTTGGGCCATGACTCACCAGAAAAAAAATGGGCAGTTGGTGATAATGTCATGATGTGATTGGCCCTGCATGGCGTGACCCACCGACCGGTCAGTCACAAAACCAACAAAGACAAACAAGGGGACACAGGGGACACAATTACAATGGTGGGCCCTGCAATAGGGAACGGGGAAAGGGACACCTCCTGCACTCTCCTAAGTAAGTGTCCTGAACTCTCCTGACGTTCCCTATACAGATTCTTTCAACCTGTCGCCGACCAGGATACCTTGGTCCCTCACTTGCCCTGCACCTATCCCTTACTAGGGAACAGGCAATTGCACACACAGTTCCCACCGCTATACTAATAAAATACCAGGGGAAGAAAAGAGACAAGGTAAAACAAAACAACACTTAGCTTGCTCTGCTGCAATGCTCCTGGACAGCAGATTTAGCCATTTGACAACAGCATACAACTGAAGCACCACAGAACTCTGCTAGCTCCTGACTCCAGCTTGGTTGGTCTCCGAAGAGCAAGTGTATCACCCACAGTGAGCTGCAGCACTAGGTGGCCTTATAAAGGGAGGTGGGAGTGGTACCCACTTGCATAGATAATTACTCACAATGCAGTAACACCAGCGGCCACCGGGGGCAAAAACCCACCAGTATACTAGCTAAAGTTGTAGTAACACCAGCGGCCACCGTGAGGCAAAAACTAATATTAACCCCCAATGGCCTGAAAGGAAAAAGGTTTATATAAGAGATTCCAGAATCTGACATAGATCCAAAAATGGATCGTGACACTACCCAAAAGGACCATCCCCTGTCGCGGTCTGTGAGCGTGCCGACGGCTCGGGTTCAGTGCCATTCCAGAGGAATCCACATCAAGGACTATTTCCACATTCCAGCGCTCTCAAGCCAAGTGGGACCGGATCCATCAGCACTGTCGGGAGACAGTGCTTCTCATTCCTCCGTAGCAGAGCTAGAGACTTTGGCCACGATTTGAGACGCTGTCAGGAGATTTTCCAGCATTTCTCCTGCAAGCGATACAAGCGATAATATACCTTATTTTTTGTATATCTTATTCTTGAGCATTGTGTTTGTGTGTAATTCCCGCCGCTGCCATACTATTCTTGTCTCCCTGTGTGGAGTATTACTTGTTAATTGTCTGTTCAGTAAATATTGTTATCCCCTTCTCTGCCTCCGGTTCTTCACTGCATCCAACGAACCCTATTCGTTTTACAAAAGCTCATTCCACGATTATCAGCTTGACAAGATGGGAGATAACTCTGCTGTTAGTAACATTTATGCATGGTGGGCCCCAAGAATGGTTTTCTCTATTGGGCCCAAACTACTCCAGTCTGACGCTGCTTAGGGGTCTCAGGAAGCAGCCCATAGACATCTTCCTGTTTTGCTGCCATACAAGCACTAAGCTTCGATATGAATAAAGCATGAAAATGATCTACGTTTTTATTATTTGCAGTGTATTAACATACTTCTTTACAACAGTGGTTCTACTGATCGATGGTCACAGAAAATCAGACTTACCGCTAGAATCCCCACTGATCCAGAGAACAGTGGTACAATGACCTCTCTATGAATGCTCAGGTCTACTATTCTCACATGGTCTCACCTTATCTACTTCTACTTTCAAACAACTGCCCTTTAAATACTATTTTTGTATAACTGCCCTCCATTTCACGGACCTACAGGTGAATGTTCAAAGTGGGGTGCAATGTAGCCCAATCCAGAGTCGGATCCGATAAATCAAATGTACACACTATTTTTCTTCCATGGAAATCACAACAAGACATTCTATATCAAAAATGACCAAAAAGGAGAACCCTAAATCCCATAGGAGATGTTTCTGGTTGAGGCGTTTCAAAACACACTGCTTCTTATTCACAATGCAGTCCAGTATAGCACAATATAAACATTAGGAACATAACATAATATCAGCAGCACATCAACAATGAATGTTTTCTTAGAGTGATCCACATATTTCTTATATGATATTTCCATTAGGTGCACTGCTGTGCTTACCCGGCCTTATTAATATGCTCTAGGCTGGAACTTTAATTGTCTTAGTTTTTATTTTAATGGCTCATAATCATATTAGAAATAACAGAATGCCTTGTGAACTGTCGGCTTATAAATTCATATTTTCCTCTATGAGTCTGGGATTTTTCCAGTTCATTTGATCTAGGTGGGAAAAAAATGGCCACAGCTTCCATATCCACCAAGACTTTGTTAACAGTGCCAACGCTACGCCAGGCTGAATCAATGCAATCCTTTGTTTCCTCACAACGCCCCATCCAGGCACATACACTTGGAAAATAATAGACAATGTGGAATACTGGAAACTTTTAAGCAATGAATCCTTGCAAATTCATTGAGAGAAAAAAAAATGCACACTGCCTCCTTTTCCAGAAAGCTTGCTCATCTTTTCCATTCCTAAGGATGTTTTTCCGTACATTTGTATGACTTCCCTGGAATCCTGCTTGTATTTTGCTAAATTAATCTAAATTCTCAACACAAACTATAGCGCTGTTTTTGAAAATCCATTTACTGTAAGTTTTACTGAATTTGTGCTACCGGTGTGTAATTTTACTGCTGTAAAATTGAGTGGAGTAACTTAAATGGGTAGTTCAGACTAAACTGATCAGTTTTAGGTTAGGCGCAGAAGAGCGGATTTTTTGTCCATCAGAGAGAATCGGATCAATTATGCAAATTACACTCTGATCAAACTCTGATCAGATTGTGATCACAGATCAAAGTGTGACCCAATTCTCTCAGAGGAGAAGATGGAGAAAAAAATGTCTCTATTCTATCAGTCCGAGAAGATCAAACTGCATTCATATGTCATCCGAGTGCAGTCCGATGCTTTCCAAGCACTCATTGACTTACATGGCTGAGTGCAATCCAAATATTGGACAAAATTTGGGTATGCTCCAATTTTTTCCTCGAACTGACATGGAGATGTGCATGGAAATATAGAATAACATAGGTAAAAGTACTATCCGACATCAGATCGCACTCAAACCGATAACGGACATCTGTACATGCCCTTAATTTGCAGGGGGTAACCTAATAGCAAGGATTAAATTTCCCTACAAGTGTCACCATGCTGGATGTGAAGCATTGCATAGTGCTCACTGAAGTAAATATGATGTCCAGATTGCAGAATCACACTGGGTCCACCACAGCAAGAGACATTCCTTGCATCCATGCCTAGTGTACTAAAAATCAGTCATCAATTAAATGTAGCTTAGATTGTTTGTAAGAGGGTGACCGGGATGGCCATGTGCTTCTACCTTGATTAGAAAAAAAAGTTGTAACCTGTGTATATGAAAAAGTGTTTTATATTGCATAGAACCTTATAGGCACCAAGGTGCACAGTTAATGTATTGCTATAATAAGTGGATGACTCGGTGTGATTCTGTATTAGATATAGGGGAAGGATGAGATTAGTACATATGACGTAGGTTAAGATTTAGCTATAAGATAGGATTGAGTATAGTGCAGTGGTGGGCACAATAAGGCACCATAAGTTCAGGAGGTAGACAGGTTTAGGATAGAAACAGTTAATGTTTTTAGGAACAGCCCCAGTGTGGGAGAGGCAGGGCCAGTTTTCAAGAGGAACACTTCCTGGTTAGTGGAGGGAGACTTAGAGATTGGATGGAGATAGCAGTAGTTTGAGGTCTGAGGGCACGAGGAGCATGAGCTGTTCAGCAGTAAGAGAACTTCAGCCATAAACTTAGAGTAGACATTTCTGGACTGTCCGGGGCCTATGGTCCAACTGAGACACTGAGAAGCATGCCTCAATATCTTCCAAGGAAAGAAAGTCGGACGGGGAATTGCATAAGGGAGTTGGGACGGGACTTATGGAAGCTGCAGAGCCGGACGGAGCATCCCACGAGTCAGAGATGCCAGAGAGAAAAGGGATAGCTCAGTGCAAGCGAACAGTGGACATCAGAACGTGCTGTGCTATGGACTTGGAAAACAGAAATGTTTGTCCCCAATACTGCATAATTCAATATGATGAAAATGGACATTTAAGTAAACTTCTTTATTATAAAACAAATTTGATACACCCTAATGTGTGTGCGACGTTTCCTGAAGAACTGGAGTATCAGAGACAGCAAAGACTTGTCACCAAAAAGTTAGTGTTACGCACCACACGCATAGCACATGAGAATTGGGACACTGTTTACTTGCAGGGTGCCTGGATGTGGTGACACAAAAGTCTCTTGCCCATACCTGCCATCCTGTGCAACCTGCAGGTTGACAGACTGATAATTAACCCCTTTACCCCAACGGTGGTTTGCATGTTAATGACCAGGCCAATTTTTACAATTCTGACCACTGTCCCTTTATAAGGTAATAACTCCTGGAAAGCTTCCATGGATCCTGGTGATTCTGACAATGTTTTCTCGTGAGATATTGTACTTCATAATAGTGGTAAAATTTCTTTGATATGACTTTCGTTTATTTGGGGAAAAAATGGAAATTTGGTGAAAATTTTGAAAATTTCGCAATTTCCCAATTTTGAATTTTCATGTCCTTAAAACAGAGAAATATGGCACACAAAATAGATAATAAATAACATTTCCCACATGTTTACTTTACATTAGCACAATTTTGGAACCAACTTTTTTTTTCATTAGGAAGTTATAAGGGGTAAAAGTTGACCAGCGATTTCTCATTTTTACAACACCATTTTTTTTTTAGGGACCACATCACATTTGAAGTCAGTTTGAGGGGTCAATATGATAGAAAATAGCCAAAAGTGATACCATTCTAAAAACTGCACATCTGAAGGTGCTCAAAACCACATTCAAAAAGTTTATTAACCCTTCAGATGCTTCACAGGAATTTTTGGAATGATTAAAAAAATGAACATTTAACTTTTTTTCACAAAAAATTTAATTCAGATCCAATTTGTTTTATTTTACCAAGGGTAACAGGAGAAATTGGACCCCATAAGATGTTGTACAATTTGTCCCGAGTGCGGTGATACCCCATATATGCAGGTAAACCACTGTTTGGGCGCATGGCAGAGCTCGGAAAGGAAAGCGCGCCATTTGACTTTTCAATGCAAAATTGGCTGGAATTGAGATTGGACGCCATGACGCTTTTGGAGAGCCTCTGATGTGCCTAAACAGTGGAACCCCCCCAAAAGTGACACCATTTTAGAAAGTAGACCCCCTAAGGAACCTATCTAGATGTGTGGTGACACCTTGAACCCTCAAGTGCTTTGCAGAAGTTTATAATCTAGAGCCATAAAAATAAAAAATCTTATATTTTTCCAAAAATGATTTTTCGCCCCCAATTTTTATTTTCCCAAGGGTAACAGGAGAAATTGGACCCCAAAAATTGTTGTGCAATTTGTCCTGAGTATGCTGATACCCCATATGTGGGGATAAACCACTGTTTGGGCAAATGCAGAGCACGGAAGGGAAGGAGCACCGTTTGACTTTTTCAATGTAGAATTGGCTGGAATTGAGATCAAATGCATGTCGTGTTTGGAGAGCCCCTGATGTGCGAAACAGTGGAAACCCCCCAATTGTAACTCCAACCCTAACCCTAATCCCAACAATAACCATAACCCTAACCACAAATCTAAACCTAACACACCCCTAACCCTAATCCCAACTCTAACCCTAACTTTAGCCCTAACCCTAACTTTAGCCCAAATTCTAACTTTAGCCCTAACCCTAACTTTAGCCCCAATGCTAACCCTAATCCCAACCCTAACCCTAATGGGAAAATGGAAATAAATACATTTTTTTTATTTTATTATTTTTCCCTAGCTAAGGGGGTGATAAAGGGGGATTTGATTTACTATTTGTAGAGGATTTTTATGTTTGGCTGCTGTCACACACTAAAAGGCGCTTTTTATTGCAAACAATAGTTTTTGCATCACATTTTGAGAGCTATAATTTTTCTATATTTTGACCCACCGAGTCATGTGAGGTCTTATTTTTTGCGGGACGAGTTGACGTTTTTATTGGTACCATTTTTGCGCACATGACTTTTTTATCACTTTTTATTCTGATTTTTGGGAGGCAGAATGAACAAAAAAACAGTAATTTGAATTTCATTTATACCGTTCCGCGTGTGGTAAAATTTATAAAGCAGTTTTATTCTTCGGGTCAGAACGATTTTATAGAAAAAATAATTATTTTTGCAAAGTTTTATTTTGAGAGCTATAACTTTTTCTGATTTTTCCAGTGATGGAGCTATATGGCGTTTTTTTTTTTTGCGGGACAAGATGACATTTTCAGCAGTACCATGTTTTTTTTATACCCATCTTTTTGATTGCGTGTTATTCCACTTGTTGATTGGCAGTATGACGATAAAGCATTGTTTTTTTGCCTTTTTTTAATGGTGTTCACTAAAGGGGTTAACTAGTGGGACAGTTTTATAGGTCGGGTCATTATGGACGTGGCGATACTAAACATGTGTACTTTTATTGTTTAGATTTTTTATTCAAATATTGATTTATTGATGGAGTAAATATTTATTTTTTTATTATTATTTTAAATTTTTTTAATATTTTTACAATTATTTTATTTTATTTTTTTATTTCATTCTATGTTTTACACTTTGTCAGCGTTGCAGGGATTTGTCACTAACCTCAGAGACTTCCTGACATGCAGAGCGCATAACAGGAAGTCTCTGAGCTCTGGTAAACCGGATGTTGTCATGACGACATCGGGTTATCATGGGAGCGATCGGGACCCCACGTCATGCTGCGGGGTCTCCGATCCAAAGGCAGAGGGGCTGTCATAGCTGACATCCCCTCTGCCTGCTCCCAGAACACTGCGATCATGTTTGATCACAGTGTACCGGGAGCTAAAGTGCTGAGAGCGCTCCGTGACCACTCCTGGCACTTAGTGCTGGGTGTCAGCTGTGAGAATCAGCTGACACCCGGCCGCGAACAGCATGAGCGCGGCTAATCGCGTATGACATACTATTCCGTCTATGGTCATAGGGGCCCAGAGCACATGGACGGGATAGTACGTCAAAGGTCAGAAAGGGATTAATTTTTCACAAAGGTCCAATTGGAGATGAAAAAATATTCCCACCCAGTTTTCCCATCAACTTTTTTTTATTTCAAGATATTGATCATTTAAATTTCTGAATTTCTTTATTACTCATATATCTTTGATACATATTTTTTGGTCTATCTCTAGCAAGTTTATTAAAGAGGACCTACCACCAGGTCAAAAGTCACCAGTATTTTCTCTTATTGTCTTCCTGCTGTTCCTCTGAGTATTCAGGGTTTTTTTCTGCTACTTTTTATGTCTTTTTTACCAAGCAGCTGTGGTCACAGGGCAGTTATGCAGAGTAGCTTGAAGATATAATCTCCGAAGCAACACCCCATTGGTAAAGATCCATATACCTGAACCCATATGACGGATTTAAAAAGGAAATAAGGGAATATTCGGGATCAGTGAGAATAAATAAGAGCAAAAACTGGCTAATTTCAGCTGGTGATAGGTTCTCTTTAAATATGTTATAAAGAGGGGAAAAAAATCAGCCAGAACTTTTTCCAGGCAATGTGTTCCATATGATATGCTTGAGAAGTCCAGTGCCCTAAAAAAGTATTCATATCCCATGAACTTTTCCACATTTTTTCACGTTACCCCCACAAGCTTAAATATATTTTCTTAGGATTTTATGTGATATACCAACACAGAGTAGCAAGTATTTGTGATGTGCAAAGGAAATGATTCATGGTTTTCTGAATATTAAAAAAATATAAATCTGAAAATTGTGATGTGCATTTGTATTCAGCCCCCATAATCAATACTTTGTAGGACCACCTCAGCTTTCGCTGCATTTACTACTGTAAGTCTTTGTGGTATGTCTCCATCAGCTTTAGACATCTAGAGGTAACATTTTTGCCCATTCTTCTTTGCACACTCGCTCTAGCTCAGTGAGATTGGATGGAGGCATCTGTGAGCAGAAATTTTCATGTCTTGCCACATATTCTCAATGAGATTTAGGGCTGGACTGTGGCTGGGCCATTCACACACATTAATATGCTTTGATCTAAGCCATTCCACTTTAGCTCTTGCAATATGTTTGGAGTCATTGTCCTGCTGTCCTGCTGGAATGTTAACCTATGCCCCAGTCTCAAGTATTTTGCTGCCTCTAACACAATTTCCTTCAGGATTACCCAGTATTTAGCTTCACCCATATTCCCATCAACTCTGACCAGCTTCCCTGTCCCTGCTGAAGAAAAGCATTCCCACAGAATGATACTGTCACCACCATGTTTGATGATGGGGATGCTGATTTCAGGATGATGTGCAGTGTTATTTTTCCACCACAAATAGTATTTTGCATTTAGCCCAAAAACTCTACTCTGGTCTCATCTGACCAGAGAATCTTCATCTACCTGCTGTGTGTGTACCCTACATGGCCTTTTGCAAATTGCAAATGAGACTTCTTATAGCTTGGATTCAAAAATAGCTTTATTCTTCCCATTCTTCCATAAGAGCCAAGATCTCAATCTGGGCATGCGTCACCTCCAGCTGCCATTTTCCTGAAGTCCACCTCAGTGAGAACAATGCGAAGTGCAAGGACTCTGCTAGCATTTTGTGAAAAATTGGGGCCCGCCGTACCCTCGCACCGCCGAATACCCCCTTCTCCCAGCCCCAGGCCCCCAAAATAGCCCCAATACTGTCGCCACCAGCTTCCTGCAGCAGCAACACTGCTTCCTGTGATCTAGCTCCAATGCAGCCACCCCAGTAAGCTACTTTTGGATTATAAGACATACCCGCATTTTCCTCTCAAATTTTTTGGGGGGAGTTTGCTTTTTAAATCGAAAAATATGGTACTTGCTACTTTGTGTTGGTATATCACATACAATCCCAATAAAATACATTTAAATTTGTGGGTGTAACATGAAAAAATGTGGGAAAGGTCAAAGGGTATGAATACTTTTTAATGTACTGTATTTTGCCAGTAAATCATAGTGAATAGTCAAAGCAGCTAAGTACATCCAGTCGTTTTAATGAAGAATCCTTAAATTATAGCACTTTAAGATGGAGACCAAATATTCCTATCAAACAGTGTCCAACAAATGTCTTTCACTGTGATGGTACAGAACAACAGGACAAACTATTTCTAATCTTGGTGTCCACCTGTTAAAACATGTTAGGTAATTATGGATGGACTGGTAGTAAAATGTCATACTTAATTTATCAGATCCTCTATGACATGGGAAGCCACAATGCATGGAGTATACACTGATATTCTCTATACAAATTGTAAAGGTTAGTCCCATAAAACCCCCAGGACCATATGTCTTTGAGGATCAAGAATTGTGTTACAAATATGCAGTCTAAAAACGTAATTCTTTATTAATTGGCTAGAATGATACATACATATACTGTGCATAAAATATTATGAAAAGTTGCCTCAAGCCAAGGGGGAACCCAGCTCCAGAATCATAATGACATTCCAGTACATTTATTGCATTAAAATGTGCTCTGGAAAATCTTAAAACGAAAACAACAGATACTACTCTGCAATGCTGCCTATGCCATTCCAGGTCTCCTCACTTTCTTTACTAATAGGGAATATCATGAGACTAATGGAGGATATAAGCAGCCTCTAATCTCCTGCAACGTTGACAAGATGTCCAAATCGAGAGAGAGAGAGAGAATGTTACTTTCAGCTCTAATAGAATATTATTATTATTTATAGAATATCACGACTGCGCGTCCTGGGCTCAATCTTATAGGGAACCTAACAGTTGATACAAGCTGCCCAATCCAGGATGAGGCTGACGTATCAGCTTGTTACTTGTCTCCGGGAGAACATTGCGATCGGCAGTCCAAAATCGAACATGCACAATCAACAAGTCTAATGACCATCAGTTATCTGGCGCCCCCAAACACATGAGATCATTGTCCAGTCTAGTCAATATTTTAGTGGGTTTGGCTAACATTAGTCTGATGTGTATGGGGTCATTAAGGAGGAATAGAGATACAAGAAATATATAAGGTGCATGTATTCTAATGCCAGATGCTTCACCAACAAGATTGATGAAGGCTCATTGATAGGAAACAGCATATGATAACCTAATCATAGTGCATTCCAATGATTAACAGTTAACAGTGTGGTACCACAGAGGTTAGTATTGGGCCCTCTTCTTCTTACACTAAAATAAATTCTATGACCTTGTACAAGGCAGAATAGAGTAGAATTTCAATATTTGCAGTTGATATTGAACTCTGCAAGGTAATAAACAAAGAGGAGGATAATTTAATATCACAGAGGGATTTTTATAAATTGGAGGGTTAAACTGAGTAATGGCAAGAGAAATTTAATGTAGATAAAAGTAAAGTGATGCACTTGGGCTGAGGAAATAAAATATACAATCATGTACTAAATGGTAAATCACTGGGTAAACCGTTACTGAAAAACACTTGGGCATATGGTTTGGCATCAAATTCAATGTTAGTGACCAGTGCCAGGCAGCTACTGCCAAGGCAAATAAAATCATAGGATGCTTTAAAAGGAGCCCCGAATGCTTATGACAAGATCATAGCTTCACCTCTATACAAATAGATAGTGCGGCTACACATAGGGTACTGTGTACAATTTTAGGTTCCAGTGTATAATAAGGACATAGCTGAACTGGAGCAGGTGCAAAGAACAGCAACCAAGGTTATTAAGGGAAAGGGGGAAACAAATCCAAAACAGGTTATAAAACTTGGGGTTATTCAGTTAGGAAAAACATAGACTTAGTGCAATCTTATCACAAGGTACAAATATATGAAGGAACGTTAGAAGGGATCTTTATAATTATCTTTATAAAACCTAGACAAGCAACAATACCAAGGGGACATTATCTACGTCTAGAAGAAAGAAGGTTTAATAACTGTCACAGATGCAGATTCTTTACTGTAAGAGCAGTGACATTACGGAATTCTCTGTCACATGATGTTATAATAGTTGATTTGCTAAAAAAGTTCATGGAGAGCCTGGATGGCTTTCTTCGAAAATATGATGTTACATGTAATGTGAACCAGATTCTGTGATGGGGCATTGATTTAGGGAACTAGTCTGATTGCTATATGTGGAGTATGGAAGGAATTTTTTTCTGATAGACGTATGTCTTTTTTGAACCTTAAAAAGTGTGAAACAATGAATATAACGTCAGATCTTTCATCCACTCTGAAGAAATAGTGAAGGCTGCTGCTGATCAGGAGCTGCTGATAGGTCGCAGCAGAGATGTGACACAACAATTTCATGTGGCATGCCTGGAATAACAATACTATCATTACTGGATGGAACAGAAGAGGAGGCGAGTATACATTGTTTTTTGGTTTTTTTTTATGAGGCCCTGAAGTGATTAAAGTGGTGGTCCAAAATTAATATTGATGTTCCTTTCTAAATGTCTCTCTATTTATTTTAATAATATAATCTAATATCTTTTCTAATATTGTTTAAATAAAAAAAAGTCCATATCTTTCCATTTGTAATCTACCTGTTTCATTTTTTTTTTTTTCTTACTTAATTCTGTTTTGATGATGGTTTATGTAAGAATCCCAAGTGCATGCAGCTACAGACTGACTTCCCACCCTGAAACGAAGCATCAGTGACATCAGTTTCAGGGGCTACGCAGTTTCCTGCTCTACTGAGCATGTGTCTGTTGTCAGTTCTGATGTATACTCAGTGCAAGCTCCCTTCTTTCTGTGCAATATTCTCCTAAGGCTACTTTCACACATCAGTTTTTTTAAATCCGGCATGATGCGGCGAAATTTGTGTAAACCGGATCCGGAATTGGATCCGGTTTTTTCACATAGAATGTAATGATCGCCGCATCATGCCGGATGGACATGCGGCGCCTCCGGGTTTTGCCGGATACGGCAAACATGCGCGGTCCGGCGTCTGCAAAAAACGTTGGCTGCAACGTTTTTTTGCAGCGCCGGACCGGCTTTTTCAACTGCGCATGCCCGGGCACTATGAGTTTTAACCCCACAAGTGCCCGGCGCGCATCTCTCTCTCTCTCCCCCTCCCCTTCTCTCTCTCCCTCTCTCTCTCTCTCTCCATACGCTCCATACCTTTCTTTGGCTGGCTCTCTCGTCCCCCTCTGTCTCTCTGGCTGCTCTCTCGTCTCCCGCTGTCTCTCTGTCTGCTCTCTCGTCCCCCGCTGTCTCTCTGGCTGCTCTCTCGTCCCCCGCTGTCTCTCTGGCTGCTCTCTCGCCTCCCGATCTCTCTCCGGCTGGCTCTCTCGACCCCCGGTGCTGCGGCTCCCTTAAATGTCCTCCAAGCCGCATCAGGGGCCGCATGTACATCCGGTGTCACCGCTGCAGGCCGGATCCGGCGGCCCGGCTATTCGCCGCAGGCCGCCGGACCCCTGACACCGGATGTCTGAAAGAGGCCTTAGTGCACATTGACAATGCGCTCCCTCCCCAGCTCTAATTAGAAGTGATGAGCCAGAGACAGAGCGCACTATCAGTGTGCATTATAAGGAGATAACCTGGCAAGCAGAGGACAGACCCAACCCTGAAACAGACGTCACTTTAATTGGCAGGGTGGTCTCTGTGTCCTGTGTTCTTTCTTTACAGTGTGCACTAACAGTGCACTTTGTTGCTGGCTTGTCACTTCTAATTGATGAGCTGATGAGGGAGAACACTGTCACTGCAAACTGAGAAGAATACTACACTGTAAGAAGGGAGCTCATACTGAGCATATGTCAGGATTGACAAGAGACACATGCCCTGTACAGAAGGGACTAGCCCAGCCCTTGAAATGAACATCACTTTGGGACAGAGGCTGTGGCAGTGACTGTAGCCTCTGACCCCCGATGACATCCCACTTGAGTATCCCAGCATGCACTGGAGATTCTCAAATGAAGTGTCATCAAAATGTAAACAGGTAAAAAAGAATATATAAAATAAAGCAATAGACTAGACAAGGAAGGGTATGGACCATATGGGTCCATATGGTATGGGAAGGGTATGGGTATTAAACCTTTTTAGAAAAACATATTATTAAAATAAAAAGAAAGACTTTTAGAATGAAAATCATCATTAGTTTCAGACCACCCATTTAAGCAGGGGTTGTCCAGTAGTGGACTACTCCCTTAGCTAAAAAGGGCAGCCGCAGACAGGTTATAGGTTCTCGTTTAAATTAATTGCATTACAAATAAATTAGACTGCAAATTATTCTACTGGTAATTGTTGCAGCCCATGATCCATTTCACACTAAAGATTACCCAAGCATTGTATAATTGATGTTATGAAGAGTTAAAAGTGAATGACTTCAACGTTTCAAGGGCTGCCTCTTTGCACCAGATGGGAAGTAGAGTTAAAGCATGAAGACGACCGTCAGTTCTACGACAACAGCATTTTGCATCTGTCAGAGAGATGAAAACTGGACATAAGATGTTGTAAAATAAAAGCGGCTGGCACAAAAGAGTAGCTGGGACACCTCCTGGCAGTCGTGTGGTAGAGGTTCACAGCACTATAGAAAATACTAATTACTGTATATGTTTTTCTTTTTATGTGTATGTTTTATTTTTACATGCATCACCCTGCGGACTTTTTGCAGTAATCATTTGCACACTGTCATGCTCGCGCCTTGGCTGATTGGCGCGAGCCGGGGGGTTGTGGAAGGGGCATGACTATAACAGTTACCTCGGTCTTCGCTGGAGCCTCTGATGGTGAGGTCAGGCTTGTGTGGCAGGTAGCTGCCGGGTGCCACTCCAGGGTGGTGTCTGGCTGTGGCTGCTGATCCCACTCGGGGACAAGTCACTTGGACAGGTGCTACAGACAGGCAGGCAGGTAGGCACGGCTGGCAAGGCTGGTACCCAGGCAGACACAGCTGAGACACAGGGCAAGCAGGCACGACTGAGACACAGGGCAAGGCTGAGCCACAGGGCAAGCAGGCAAGGCTGAGACACAGGGCAAGCAGGCACGGCTGAGACACAGGGCAAGCAGGCACAGTTTGATACACTGACAGGCAGGCACGGCTTGGAGACACAAGGCAGGCTGGCACGGACGAGACACAGGGCAGGCTGGCACAGACGAGACACAGGGCAGGCACGGCTTGAGACACAGGGCAGGCAGGCATGGCTTGAGACACAAGGCAGGCAGGCACAGCTTGAGACACAGGGCAGGCAGGTGTGGTGTACGAAGGAACAGGTAGGGACCTGTTCACACAGCAGGAGCAGGTACTGGCCGGAAGGATTGGAATATGGAGGAACAGGTAAGGTCCTGTTCACACAGGAGGTGCAGGTACGGGTACTGATAGGAGGGAGTGGAATATGACGGGACAGGTTTGGACCTGTTCCCACGGGAGGAGCAGGTATGGATATAGGCAGGAGTGTGGAGTAGGCGGAGCCGCAGGAGTGCTGAGCAGGCGGACCCGCAAGGGTGCAGAGCAGACGGAGCCGCAAGGGTGCAGAGCAGGTGGAGCCGAAAGGGGGCAGAGCAGGCGGAGCCGCGAGGGTGTGGAGCAGTTGGAGCAGCGATGGTGCAGAGAAGGCAGAGTCGTGAGGGTGCAGAGCAGGCGGAGTCGCAAGGGTGCAGAGCACAGACAGGGAGGACACAGGGAAAGACACAGCAGGGAAAGAAGCCAAAGACAAGGAGGCAGGGGTAGGAGAGAGTTCAGACAAGGCACAGGGACAAAGACTCAAGGACCAGGATATACTGCCTCCTTGAAGGTGGACGGAGGTACTAGGCAAGACAAGGTCAGGAGCTATAGCACAGAAATCAGGATATTCAGTCTCCTGAAGGGCAGACAGACAGGCACAAGACAAAGCTAGGAGTGTAGCCTCCAGAGAAGGAGAAACACAAAACAGGGCCTGGCTTACTCAGCAGCAAAACACTAACTGAGTTTAGACATTGCACAGGCAATGTTCCAAAGGGTGGGGCAGCCCTAAATAGCAGTAGTGCACCCTGACTCCATAGGAAGCAGAGCATTCAGGCGCCGCCCCCCTATACACACAGTCAGGAAACATGAATATAGCAGACAGGAGACAAGGCAAGGAGCTGGCGGCAGAGAGAAATCACAGCATGAGCGGGAGCAGTGAGTAAGTTGGTGTGCAGGAGATGTGAGGCCATGTAGTGATGCCAGCAGGGTTGTTACACACACATTGCAGCAGGGGTGGGATTCAGCGGGTTCTCCCCGATTCGGTGGAACCGGTTGTTAAAAAAGCAGCCGGTTCCCCGAACCAGGGAGATCTAGAGCCGCGATCCGGTCCTCTGATGTTGCTGGCGCTGCCTGGAGGCAAGGAGCAGAGGAGGACTCTTGCTCTGCTTCCCGCCGGATACCGCGCGCATTGATACGTGACGACGCATGCTGCTGCTCTGTCTGCTGACTAGTACTGGACAGAGCACAGCAGTCAGCACACCCCGGTGGCCCCCGCTGTCCGCGCACTGATTCCTGCGGCTGCCCAGTGAGCTGAGCCTGGACAGGACACTAGTCTGTGTGTGGTGGCCCGCCGCCCGCCTGCCTCACCGCGGGATTAATTTACTTCAGTCTTCAGTTCAACAACTTCAGCCTGTGTATGGTACACAGGCCAACTCCAGGTCAGTTACTGTATATGTGCAGTACTGCTGCTTATTGGGGGCCTGTGCTGTGCTGCCTACTAGGGACCTGTGCCTCCCTATTGGGGAACTGTACTGCCTATTGGGGACCTGTGCTGCCTATTGAGGACCTGTACTGCCTATTAGGGACCTGTGTCTGCCTATTGGGGACCTGTGTCTGCCTATTAGGGACTTGTGCCTGCCTATTAGGGACCTGTGTCTGCCTATTGGGGACCTGTACTGCCTATTAGGGACTTGTGCCTGCCTATTAGGGACCTGTGCCTGCCTATTGGGGACCAGTGCCTGCCTATTGGGGACCTGTGCCTGCCTATTGGGGACCTGTGCCTGCCTATTGGGGACCTGTACATCCTATTGGGGACCTGTACTGCCTATTGGGGACCTGTGCCTGCCTATTGGGGACCTGTGCCTGCCTATTAGGGACCTGTGCCTGCCTATTGGGGACCTGTGCCTGCCTATTAGGGACCTGTGCCTGCCTATTGGGGACCTGTACTGCCTATTGGGGACCTGTTCTGCCTATTAGGGACCTGTGCCTGCCTATTGGGGACCTGTACTGCCTAATGGGGACCTGTACTGCCTATTGGGGACCTGTACTGCCTATTAGGGACCTGTGCCTGTCTATTAGGGACCTGTGCCTGTCTATTGGGGACCTGTGCTGCCTACTAGCGACCTATGCCTGCCATTTGGGGACTTGTGCCTGCCTATTAGGGACCTGTGCCTGCCTATTAGGGACCTGTGCCTGCCTATTAGGGACCTGTGCTGCCTATAGGGAACAATGCTGCCTATTGGGGACCTGTGCTGCCTATTGGGGACCTGTGCTGCCTATTGGGGAACAATGCTGTCTATTGGGGACCTATGCTGCCTATTGGGGACCTATGCTGCCTATTGGGGAACAATGCTGTCTATTGGGGACCTGTGCTGTCTATAGGGAACAATGCTGCCTTTTGGGGACCTGTGCTGCCTATTGGGGAACAATGCTGTCTATTGGGGACCTGCACTGCCTATTGGGGAACAATGCTGCCTATTGGGGACCTATGCTGCCTATTGGGGACCTATGCTGCCTATTGGTGAACAATGCTGTCTATTGGGGAACAATGCTGCCTATTGGGGACCTGTGCTGCCTATTGGGGAACAATGCTGTCTATTGGGGACCTATGCTGCCTATTGGGGACCTGTGCTGCCTATTGGGGACCTATGCTGCCTACTGGGGACCTGTGCTGCCTATTGGGGAACAATGCTGCCTATTGGGGACCTATGCTGCCTATTGGGGACCTATGCTGCCTATTGGTGAACAATGCTGTCTATTGGGGACCTGTGCTGTCTATAGGGAACAATGCTGCCTATTGGGGACCTGTGCTGTCTATAGGGAACAATGCTGTCTATTGGGGACCTATGCTGCCAATTGGGGACCTGCACTGCCTATTGGGGAACAATGCTGTCTATTGGGGAACAATGCTGCCTATTGGGGACCTGTGCTGCCTATTGGGGAACAATGCTGTCTATTGGGGACCTATGCTGCCTATTGGGGACCTGTGCTGCCTATTGGGGAACAATGCTGCCTTTTGGGGAACAATGCTGCCTATTGGGGACCTGTGCTGCCTATTGGGGAACAATGCTGTCTATTGGGGACCTGTGCTGCCTTTTGGGGACCTGTGCTGCCTTTTGGGGAACAATGCTGTCTATTGGGGACCTGTGCTGCCTTTTGGGGACCTGTGCTGCCTATTGGGGACCTGTCCTGCCTATTAGGGACTTGTGCCTGCCTATTGGGGACCTGTACTGCCTATTGGGGACCTGTACTGCCTATTAGGGACCTGTGTCTGTCTATTGGGGACCTGTGCCTGCCTATTGGGGACCTGTGCTGCCTACTAGCGACCTATGCCTGCCATTTGGGGACTTGTGCCTGCCTATTAGGGACCTGTGCCTGCCTATTAGGGACCTGTGTCTGCCTATTAGGGACCTGTGCTGCCTATAGGGAACAATGCTGCCTATTGGAGACCTGTGCTGCCTATTGGGGAACAATGCTGTCTATTGGGGACCTGTGCTGCCTATTGGGGAACAATGCTGTCTATTGGGGACCTATGCTGCCTATTGGGGACCTATGCTGCCGATTGGGGACCTGTGCTGTCTATAGGGAACAATGCTGCCTTTTGGGGACCTGTGCTGCCTATTGGGGAACAATGCTGTCTATTGAGGACCTGCACTGCCTATTGGGGAACAATGCTGCCTATTGGGGACCTATGCTGCCTATTGGGGACCTGTGCTGCCTATTGGGGAACAATGCTGCCTATTGGGGACCTATGCTGCCTATTGGGGACCTATGCTGCCTATTGGGGACTTATGCTGCCTATTGGGGACCTGTGCTGCCTATTGGTGAACAATGCTGTCTATTGGGGACCTGTGCTGTCTATAGGGAACAATGCTGCCTATTGGGGACCTGTGCTGTCTATAGGTAACAATGCTGTCTATTGGGGACCTATGCTGCCTATTGGGGACCTGCACTGCCTATTGGGGAACAATGCTGTCTATTGGGGAACAATGCTGCCTATTGGGGACCTACACTGCCTATTGGGGAACAATGCTGCCTATTGGGGACCTATGCTGCCTATTGGGGACCTGTGCTGCCTATTGGGGAACAATGCTGCCTTTTGGGGACCTATGCTGCCTATTGGGTGTAACGGTTCTAAGTAGGAACCAGAGAGTGGACCCTCTGGGTCGTGGCTCCAGAGCCCCCGAGGGCGAGCGGCCCAGGTGATGACCACCCCCTATACAGGGAGTGTTAGGGGCAGGCCCAAGGGGGGTGAGACCACGACAGCCGGAACCAAAGGGACGACCCAGGGAGTGTACAGAGGGAAAGGCCAAAGGATACTGACTAGAGTAGACCCGGAGCAGGAGGGAACAGAACGTAGGGAACCAGGACCGATCAGGATGGAGCCAGAGCAGGAACGCTGGAAGAAAGACGGAAGGAAGGTTAGGGGGGACTGACCTAGGGGTACAGACGGAACCCTAGCTAAGGGGCTACCGATGACAGCAGCAGGGAAGGACCAGGCGAGGGTCAGGCACGGAGGCAGCAGAGGGAAACTGAGCGGGGGTCCAGACGGGGCTATGGAGCGGAGAGCAGAGCACAGACTAGGAGAGAGGGGGGACCTGAGAGTCGGGGCGACACTGCGCAGGAACGCTGAGCGCCACAGAGAAAGACAAACAGGCGTCCAAAAAATAGGGACCATCGGGCTTGCCGGGGATTGAGCCTTTGGGCAGACTGAACATAGGCCAAATTCTTGTGGTCGGTAAATATCGTAAAGGGATGGACAGCTCCTTCGAGAAGGTAACGCCATTCCTCTAAAGCCAGTTTGATTGCCAGTAGTTCCTTGTCCCCAATGGAGTAATTGCGTTCGGGGGGAGAAAAGGCTTTAGAAAAGAACCCACAGGTGACAGTCCGGCCAGAGGAGGTTCTTTGCAGGAGAACCGCCCCCGCTCCCACGGAGGATGCGTCGACCTCGAGAATGAAGGGTCTCTCGGCATCAGGACGGTGGAGAACGGGCGCTGTAGCGAATTCTCTCTTCAGAGTTTGAAAGGCGTCTTCTGCCTCGGGAGGCCAGAGGCGGGGATTGGCTCCTTTGCGCACGAGAGCAGAGATGGGCTTGGTTATGGTGGAAAAATGAGGAACGAATTGCCTATAATAGTTAGCAAAGCCGAGAAAGCGTTGAATGGCTTTGAGACCAAGGGGACGGGGCCAGGCCAGGATCGTGGACACTTTCTCGGGATCCATCCTCAATCCAGACTTCGAAACGATATACCCAAGGAACGGCAGAGACGGTTGTTCGAAGGCGCATTTCTCCAACTTGGCAAATAGGTGGTTCTCCCTTAGACGCTGCAACACTTGCCGTACATCTCGTCGATGGGTGGAGAGATCTGGAGAGAAGACAAGAATGTCGTCAAGATAAACCACGACACAGGAGTAAAGGAGATCCTGAAAAATATCGTTAACGAGTTCCTGGAATACCGCTGGTGCGTTACAGAGGCCAAACGGCATCACCAGGTATTCATAGTGACCGTCACGGGTGTTGAATGCGGTCTTCCACTCATCCCCAGCGCGAATTCGGACCAAGTTATAGGCTCCTCGAAGATCAAGTTTGGTAAATATTTGCGCCCCTCTCAGGCGATCAAAGAGTTCGGGGATGAGGGGTAACGGGTACTTGTTCTTAATCGTGATGCTGTTCAGACCTCTGTAATCAATGCACGGGCGGAGCGACCCGTCCTTCTTCTTGACAAAAAAGAAGCCTGCGCCCGCAGGAGAGGAAGACTTCTGTATGAAACCCTTGGCTAAGTTCTCTTGAACGTATTCCGACATGGCTTGCGTCTCTGCCGGCGAGAGCGGATAAATCCTACCCCGCGGAGGGGTGGCTCCAGGGACGAGCTCGATGGGGCAATCATAGGGTCGGTGAGGCGGAAGGTTCTCGGCCTCCCTCTTGTCAAAAACATCCGAAAAAGAGCTGTAAGCAATGGGCAACCCGGAGGGTAAGGAGGGGGAAGGAGAACCACCCACGGGACGCACCGGCAGCAGACACCCAGACCTACAGGACTCCCCCCAGCGCAGGATATTACCCTTATGCCAGTCTAAGGTAGGGCCGTGGGCTCGTAACCAGGGAAGGCCTAGAAGGATAGGGTGAGAGATGCTCGCTAGGACATAAAAAGCAATCCTCTCCTTGTGTAGGGCCCCTACCTGGAGTTCTACCTCATGGGTGACCAAGGTAATGGTCTCTTGGAGAGGTTTACCGTCCACGGAAGCAAGGATCCGTGGAGTTTCTAAGGTCTTGACCGGGACCGAAAATTTAAGAACCTCTTTGAGCCTAATAAAATTTCCCGCTGCGCCGGAATCCACATAGGCTGCCAGAGAAAAACGTTTTCCACCAACGTGCAACAAGACAGACAGAGTGAGGGGTAGAGAGGTATCATACACACCTAGGGAGGCCTCTCTTACCTGACCTAGGCGGAGGAGTTTTCCGGACGTTCCGGGCAGGTACGGACCAGATGGGAGTCACTACCACAGTAGAAGCAGAGACCGTGAGTGCGTCTTTCCTCCCGGCGTTGTCCAGATACCTTAAGCCGGTCTACTTGCATGGGTTCAGGCATGGAAGCAGAAGCGGATATTCCGGGCCGGAGACAGGGTAGACCGTGGATGGTTGGGGAAGCACGGGGAAGTCTCCTCTCGCGAGCACGTTCCTGGAACCGAAGGTCGATACGTGTGGCTAGCGAAATGAGATCTTCTAAGGCAGTGGGAGTATCCCGCCCAGCTAACTCATCCTTAATTCGACCCGCGAGGCCTCGCCAAAAGGCCCCTACCAAGGCCTCGTTATTCCATCCCAAATCAGAAGATAAGGTTCGGAATCGGATGGCATACTGACCCACGGTTTGGGACCCTTGGTGGAGGTTAAATAAAGATTCCATAGTAGAGGCCAGGCGACCCGGCTCGTCGAACACTCGACGAAACGTCTCGAAGAAAGTACTTAGCTGGGAGACTACCGGATCATCACGTTCCCAGAGGGGGTTAACCCACGCTAAAGCGTCTCCCTCAAGATGGGAGACAATAAAAGCCACCTTAGCCCGCTCAGTGGGATATTGCAGGGGCAGGAGTTCGAAATGGAGGCGGCATTGATTCAGGAAACCTCGGCACAGCTTGGGATCCCCGTTATAGCGGGGCGGCTTAGCTAAACGGGGTGGCGGGTGAGGCGCCTGGGCTGGAACGGGGGCTGCAGCAGCCGACTGTAAGGAGAGTAGGCGGTCATCTATGGAGGCCATATAACTGAGGATATGGGTCTGGGTATCTCTTTGCTGGGCCAGTTCCTGCTGCAGTCCAGCCAGTTGGGAGGCATTCCCAGGGTCAGAGGACTGGAGCCCGGAAAGACGAGAATCCATGGATTTCATGAAAGCCATGATACGAGTTTTATTCTCCCGCAAAAACAGCAACTCCTTTTGAGCCGCAGCGGCTCCAGCGGGGTCCATGGCCTGTTTGTTCTGTAACGGTTCTAAGTAGGAACCAGAGAGTGGACCCTCTGGGTCGTGGCTCCAGAGCCCCCGAGGGCGAGCGGCCCAGGTGATGACCACCCCCTATACAGGGAGTGTTAGGCGCAGGCCCAAGGGGGGTGAGACCACGACAGCCGGAACCAAAGGGACGACCCAGGGAGTGTACAGAGGGAAAGGCCAAAGGATACTGACTAGAGTAGACCCGGAGCAGGAGGGAACAGAAGGTAGGGAACCAGGACCGATCAGGATGGAGCCAGAGCAGGAACGCTGGAAGAAAGAAGGAAGGTTAGGGGGACTGACCTAGGGGTACAGACGGAACCCTAGCTAAGAGGCTACCAATGACAGCAGCAGGGAAGGACCAGGCGAGGGTCAGGCACAGAGGCAGCAGAGGGAAACTGAGCGGGGGTCCAGACAGGGCTATGGAGCGGAGAGCAGAGCACAGACTAGGAGAGAGGGGGGACCTGAGAGTCGGGGCGACGCTGCGCAGGAACGCTGAGCGCCACAGAGAAAGACAAACAGGCGGAGCCACCGGGTCACGTGCTCCCAGGATGCCCCGCGGTCACAAACGAGCGAGTGCGCATGTGCGTGCATCTGACGCGCCGTGACCCTGCAAAGCCAGACAGGGCACGGCGCGAGGATGAAGGAGGGATGCACCGGGAGGAGGGGGACCCCAGGTGAGCATCGGGGCGCGTAATATTGGGGACCTGTGCTGCCTATTGGGGAACAATGCTGTCTATTGGGGACCTGTGCTGCCTTTTGGGGACCTGTGCTGCCTTTTGGGGAACAATGCTGTCTATTGGGGACCTGTGCTGCCTTTTGGGGACCTGTGCTGCCTTTTGGGGACCTGTTCTGCCTATTAGGGACCTGTGCCTGCCTATTGGGGACCTGTACTGCCTATTGGGGACCTGTACTGCCTATTAGGGACCTGTGCCTGTCTATTAGGGACCTGTGCCTGCCTATTGGGGACCTGTGCCTGCCTATTGGGGACCTGTGTCTGCCTATTAGGGACCTGTGCTGCCTATAGGGAACAATGCTGCCTATTGGGGACCTGTGCTGCCTATTGGGGAACAATGCTGTCTATTGGGGACCTGTGCTGCCTATTGGGGAACAATGCTGTCTATTGGGGACCTATGCTGCCTATTGGGGACCTATGCTGCCTATTGGGGAACAATGCTGTCTATTGGGGACCTGTGCTGTCTATAGGGAACAATGCTGCCTTTTGGGGACCTGTGCTGCCTATTGGGGAACAATGCTGTCTATTGGGGACCTGCACTGCCTATTGGGGAACAATGCTGCCTATTGGGGACCTATGCTGCCTATTGGGGACCTGTGCTGCCTATTGGGGAACAATGCTGCCTATTGGGGACCTATGCTGCCTATTGGGGACCTGTGCTGCCTATTGGGGAACAATGCTGTCTATTGGGGACCTGTGCTGTCTATAGGGAACAATGCTGTCTATTGGGGACCTATGCTGCCTATTGGGGACCTGCACTGCCTATTGGGGAACAATGCTGCCTATTGGGGACCTGCACTGCCTATTGGGGAACAATGCTGCCTATTGGGGACCTATGCTGCCTATTGGGGACCTGTGCTGCCTATTGGGGAACAATGCTGCCTTTTGGGGACCTATGCTGCCTATTGGGGACCTGTGCTGCCTATTGGGGAACAATGCTGTCTATTGGGGACCTGTGCTGCCTATTGGGGAACAATGCTGTCTATTGGGGACCTGTGCTGCCTTTTGGGGACCTGTGCTGCCTATAGGGAACAGCTCCTTGACTGCGCCCCTACTTGTATATGTTTGTTGAAAATGTGAATGTAAATGGGTGTGGTGTAATAATGGGTGTGGCTTAATAATGGGTGTGGCTTAAAATGGGTGTGGCTTTCCTACATACAAACACAGAACCTGTTGTTAAAAATTTGAATCCCATTACTGCATTGCAGTGAAAAAGAGAAGAATGTGTGCAAACCTGCGAACTGAGGTACAAAGTCAGCCGCCCTACTTATTTTTAGGCATTCTTTTTTCACCTAAATGGTTGTCCTAATTTATCTTGCTGGTGTAGGGAGCTCGGGTTTGGCAATAGGTACAATCCTAATCGATGCTTTTAGGAGATCCGAGTATGCAAATCTCTAACAAAAGACCCAGTTAATATGCCTGTGCAACAGTACTGTGAGTTTAGAAGGTTGTTACAGAAATATTATACTTCTTTGTGCTAAAGAGTTTCAGATAAATGTTTTATATTTCTGATGTATTTGCAGTACTATTATTTCTGAATATACAGTTTCAAGAATATTTAGAATTGAGAGTCCTCAGTGGTTGATACCTTTTAATGGCTAACTGAAAAGATGGTAACAAATTGCAAGCTTTCGAGACTACTCAGGTATCAACCACTGAGGACTGTCAATTCTAAATATTCTTCTATCTACTGGCTAACACCGTACAAAGATATATATCTTTCCTATTCAGGTTCAAAACATTTTTAAAAGAATTCCGATGACATAATCTGTGACCCTAGGTAAGACCAGGATAAAGTATTACCGGCTACCAGTCTGCATTCCTAGTAGCTCAAACAGCACAAAAAATAATGTGCTATTTATCTATTAACTGGGCTGAAATAATACACCAGACACACTGTTAAAGTCCTATGTATTCTCCATGCATTCATCTCCCCCTTTTTGCAGGTCGCTGTGTTTCAACACAAAAATTCACTTAAAGAAGCACTCTCACTAATTTTTTATTCATTAAATGTGTGTATATGTGCATGTGAGTGTGTTAATATACTCACCTCCTGCAGCTCTCCAATGTCTCGTGCTGTTCTTCTCTTCTGACTGACGTCACCGCAGTTGTGAATAGCTAGCTCACTCTATGTGTGAGCCAAAAGTCTCTTTTACAATATAAGTATATGGTGCCTTCAGGGCTGCCAACTGCCCTTACTGTTGTATGGGGCCCGGTGAGCAGAAGGAAAGAGGGGAGCCCGGACACAGAAGAGGCCCCCATGTTGTGCTTCTGCTCATCAGGTCCCAGGGTATAATAAAGTAGGTGGCACACATCTCAACACAGGGAGACTTCCTGGAGCTGCACGGAACATCCGTTCAGCTCTAAAGGAGTCCCTTAGCCTCTTCTGTGACGCACTAGTAAAGGAGCATACGCAATGACTGACGTTATCAAATATGCACTGGCATATACGCACGCACCTCGCCAGGACACTAGAAGCGGTGCTGAACCTGCGGGGGATCATCTGAGAGGTAAGTATGAAAAACCTTTTATCTTTTTAATAAATTGAATTAAATGGGCTTGGGAGGAAGCAAATGATGATGAATGTGGGATGGAGTACAGTTAATGATGGTGTATTGAGGTGGGGGAGTTGAAATAAAGATGAATTGGGGGACAGGTTACAGCAAATGATGAATTGATGGTGGACAGAGCAAATAATGATAAATTGAGGGTGGGAGGTGGGGTGAGTAAATAATGATTTGAGGGTGGGGGAGAGCAAAAGATGATGAATTGAGGGTGGGGAAAGAGCAAATGAAGATGAACTGAGACCGGGGGATGGGGGACAGCAAATGATAATGAATTGAGGGTGGGGATAGTAAATTATGATGTACTGAGACAGGGGATGGGGGATAGTAATTCAATGTGAGTTGAGTGTGGAGGTGAGCAAATGATGCTGAATTAAGGATTAGGAAGACCAATTGATGTTGAATTGAGGGTGGGGGTGGGAGGGAGAGAGGACAAGACATTATGAATTGGGGAGGAGGGGACATGTAAATATAATTAATCAGGTGAGCGGGAGGTACAGGGTGGGGGGCATTGAGGATACAGTGGTGTTACTGGTAATGAATAGGGGGAAAACTACAGATGCTAGTTAATTTATATATTTACTGGGTGTAGAAAGTGGCTATTTATAGTTAATGGGTGGACAGTGGTGAATTACAGTTGATATTTGAAATTGTGGGTTGCATAATAACTAATTATATATTAATAGTGGGTGCAAGTCTGTATTCATCCACATAGAGCAGTAGAAATGAAAAAAGTTGGAGAAAAATTGGGGAATGTGCTCTAGAAGTGGTGCTCTAGATAACTGCGTGTTATTTTATGCAGAGACTAGTCCTGACTGGAAGAAGTGGTGGCGGTCTGTACTGGATGAAGAAAAAAAGTGAAGATGAAGGACTTCAACCAGAGATGTCACTGGTGAGCCAGTATGTTAACCGTACACTTACACTATACACTATATACTATATACAGAGCTCATGTGTATAATGTCACTAGAAATCACTGCATTACCTGTACACTGACATTATATACAAAGCTCTTGTGTATAATGTCACTGGTGATCCCTGTATTATCTGGACACTGACACTATATACAGAGCTTCTGTTTATAATGTCACTGGTGATCACTGTATTACCTGTACATTACATACAGAGCTTCTGTGTATAATGGCCCTTATGGCAATATTAGTATTGAGTTTTTTCATTAATGATAAGCATTGTAGTATGTGGTGGTAACATGTGGTTTGATGTTGCAATAGTTGTTCCTTGTATGTGGTATTATTTGGTCACTATGTGATGGTAATATGTGGTCTGGTCATGGTGTGATGGTATTTGTCTCTTGTATGTGGTAATATTAGGTCACTATGTGGTGATATGTGGTCTCGACATGGTGTGGAGGTATATGTTCTTTGTATGTGGTATTATTCAGTCACTGCATGGTGGTAATATGTGGACTGGTCATGATGTGATAGTATTTGTCCCTTGTAGTGGTATTAGTGGTAATTTTAAAAAAATACTAACAAAGTCTACCTTGTCATGGTGGCTGCTTAAAAAAATCTTTTGACCAAACCAAAATCTGATGACTATATATGTGAAATGGGGTTCGATTGGAATTGTTAATGTGTGATTGGTGAGGACGTGGCACAGAAGTGGAGTTTTACCAAGACTTGGCAATGGGATTGTGGAAGGGGTGGAGCCTGGGCAGAGTCTCATGGGGCATGAAAATTTTGTCAGTATGAGGCCATGAAATTCCTGGGGGCAGCCCTGGGTGCCTTGTTCGAATGCTTTGTGTGGCCCGGAGAGTCTGCTGAGCAGTGACGTCACTTACAAGCAGAGAAGAATGGTTCTGGACACTGGAGAGAGAAGGGGAAGGTGAATATATTAATAAACTCACACTACATTACATGCACATCTAACCCCTTAACCCGAAGCCTGTTTTCACCTTCCTGACAGGTTAAATTTTACAATTCTGACCAGTGTCACTTTATGTGGTAATAACTTTAGAATGCTTCAACGGATCTCAGTGATTCTGTGAATGTGTTTTCATGACACAATGTACTTTATAGTAGTGGTAAATTTAGGTTACTGATTTTTGTGTTTTTTAATGGAAATTTGGAGACAATTTTGTCATTTTCAAACTGTTAATTTTTATGCTCTTAAACCAGAGTGTTACATCACATAAGATAGTTCATAAATAACATTTCCCATATGTCTACTTTACTGTTAAGCATCGGGTTTCTGCCGCTGCACAGCAGTAATCCCGAGCCTTGCACTTGGCAGTCTCCCATTCTCCTTCAGCCGCAGAGGAGCCTGCTCAGCAGACTCATCTTTCCCAGCATTGTGCTCAGACCAGCACTGTGGGCTTGCTTGCTGCTGCCATCTCTGGTCCACCTTTAGCAATGCAGGCTGGCCAGCAGCGAGTCTCTCCAGGGACTAAGTCCTCCTTGCGGTCCACTGAGCATGCCCGTGGTGTGATCTCCCATTGGAGATCGAAGGTCACGTGCTCAGGTCCTTCTCCAGATAGGATTGGTCCATCCGAAAGGCCAGGAAGGTCCCAGAAGCACGCGGCTATAAAAGGTTTGCATGGCCACTCGGCCATGCGCTAGTATAGACTGCATTAGCTGACTATCAAGAGTGTGTGTCGTATACATGTATGAATGTCTCTGGTGAATGACTCATTAAGAACCCCTACCCTTGGTACGCATGTGTTGTGCAGCCTAGCCTGTTAAGCGCCCAGGCTTAGGTGTAGGTAGGTCAGAGTCAGTGACAGGCATTGGTCTCCACCAGTGGCTCGGCACGCCACAGTGCACGTGCTCTACACACTGAAGTCAGCGTCTATACCGGCGTCTGCAGTTGCAACGCCTCACGCTCAGAAGGTCTAGAGGGACTCTGACCCCTTGTCCTTGGGGCAGGGTTCTGTGACCGCTTTCTGTGCGCTGCTTGGCCGGGTTCTGTGAGTTAAACTGGCTCCGGTGTTTATGTTCAGTGGTAGTGCGGCTCTGTGAGTTAACAGAGTCGCTGCTATTCACACTGGGTGACGTTAACCCACGTGTGACCTTCCCACGCCGCTTTATACTTCCGCCTTTACTTAGCAGTATACCACCTCTGCACGGTGGACCCCGGGCTGCGAACGCACCTACTATTATTTTATAATTTGGTGCGTTCCGCCAGCCCTAACACTTTACATCACCATCATTTTTTAAATAAAATTTCCTTTTGTTAGGAAGTTAGAAGGGTTAAAAGTTTATCTGCAATTTCTCATTTTTTGAACAAAATTTAGAAAACAATTTTTTTAGGGACTACTGTTATGAATGAGTCACCGGAGGAGGAAAAAACAAAAACACAAGCTAAGTCCAGAAAACCAGAGAGGTTGGTTGCTAGCGGATTGCAGACCCCTGATCCTATTCACCACAACTAACAGTAGCCGTGGGGGGTTCCTACGGTGCCCTAGAACCCTCGTCACAGCCGGAGAGCTAAATAAGACTAATGAAAGAAAGGGGAAATCTAAACTGCCCCAGAGCAGACTCCAAAGCAATAGACAGCCCCCAACATGTATTGTCGGTGAAAAACAGATGAAAACACAAACACAGACAGAAAGACAGGCTGAGCAAACGATGGGGCCCAACTAACTAGATAGGAAAGGACAGAAAAGATGCTGGCTGCAATCCACAAAAACCCTGCCAAAAATAATGTCCAACACGTCTGATAGAAAAGGCCCTGAAGTCACTAGACTTCAAAATCACTATATCAGCACTCAGGTATATTCTGAAAACAGAGCAAAGAGATCAACTGATCAGAGATAAAAATGGAGTTCAGCCCGTCCCAACCAGGGCAGGCTGAACACAAACACTAAGTAAACAGACAAAATCTCATGGAAAAATAGCAGAGCAAAAGCTTAGCTTTTAGTAGACAGGAACTAAACTGGATGCCAGAGCTCAGAGCAGAAATTATCACCAGCAACCCTGCAGGGCATCGGCTGCCTTATATCCACTCAGAAATTCCGGATGTCCAATCACACTCCACCTGTTCAGATGACAGGTACTTCCCATCCAGATCAATTTCACTACCTCCTTTCACCAGCAGAGGGAGTTTATCAGACATCACAGGTGAAGGAGAAAGTGAACTCATAACAGTACCTCCCCATTGAGGAGGGGTCACCGATCCCTCATCCACGCCACCAGGGCGAGCAAGATGGGCCGATGAAAAGCACGAACCAATCTTTCGGCATGAATATCAGATGCAGAGACCCAAGAATTATCCTCCTGGCCATAACCCTTCCATTTAACCAAATACTGGAGTCTCCGTCTAGCCAGACGAGAATCCAGTATCTTCTCAACCTCATATTCCACATTACCTTCAACCAATACAGGGTCAGGAGGTGCCACCACAGGAACTACTGGCTCAACAAACCTCTTTAACAGAGACTTATGAAACACGTTATGGATCTTGAATGTAACAGGAAGAGCCAATCGAAAAGAGACTGGATTAAGAATCTCCAAAATCTTGTAAGGTCCAATAATTCTAGGATTAAACTTTGGAGAAGCCACCTTCATAGGGATATTCTTTGATGACAACCAAACCATATCACCCACCTTAAACTGGGGACCAATGGTCCTATGCCGGTTGAAAAACCGCTGGACCTTTTCCTGGGAGAGAGACAACTTATCCACCACTTAGTCCCAGATCTGGTGCATTCTCTCCACCACAGTGTCAACACCTGGGCAGGCAGAAGACTTCACCTGCCCTGAAGAGAATTGAGGATGAAACCCAAAGTTACAAAAAAAAGGTGACATCAAAGTGGCAGAACTAGCTCTATTATTTAAAGCAAATTCGGCCAAGGGCAAAAAATGAAACCCAATCATCCTGATCAGCAGAAATAAAACATCTCAAATGCGACTCCAAAGTCTGGTTTGTTCTCTCAGTCTGCCCATTGGTCTGAGGGTGAAACACAGAGGAGAAGGACAACTGAATTCCCAGCTTGGAACAGAAAGTCCTCCAAAATCTAGAAACAAACTGAACTCTTCTGTCAGATACAATGTTCTCAGGAATCCCGTGCAAGCGAACCACCTGTTGCAAAAACAAGGGCACCAACTCTGAGGAAGATGGCAGCTTAGGGAGTGGTACAAGATGGACCATCTTAGAGAATCTATCACAAATCACCCAACTAACAGTCATTCTCTGAGAGACAGGCATATCAGAGATAAAATCCATTGAAATATGGGTCCATGGCCTCCTGGGCACCGGCAAAGGCATCAACAACCCACTAGAGCGAGAACAAGGTTTAGACCGGGAGCAAGTCCCACAGGACTGCACAAAATTCCTGACATCACGAGACAAGGCGGGCCACCAAAAAGACCGACTCACCAAATCTCTAGTACCAAAAATACCTGGATGACCAGCCAATGCGGAGCAATGAACTTCAGACATTACTCTCTTCCTCCACTGGTCAGGAACATACTATTTTCCAATGGGACAACGCTCAGGTTTGTCCTCCTGAAACTCTTCCAGAGCACGTCTCAAATCGGGCGAGATGGCAGAAAGACCTACCCCCTCACCTAAGATGGTAGCAGGCT
Organism: Dendrobates tinctorius; assembly: GCF_039654945.1. Lineage (NCBI taxonomy): Eukaryota > Metazoa > Chordata > Amphibia > Anura > Dendrobatidae > Dendrobates > Dendrobates tinctorius. Next base: position 80,563,075 of record NW_027361690.1, read on the forward strand.
TGGTCACAATAGGAGAATCAGCAAAGAAACTCCTAGAGAGGGCGTCTGCCTTGACATTCTTAGTGCTCAGAAGGAAAGAGACCACAAAATCAAAACGTGTGAAAAACAAGGCCCACCTAGCCTGTCTAGGATTCAAGCGTTTGGCCGACTCCAGGTAAATCAAATTCTTGTGGTCAGTAAGGACCACGACTTGATGTTTAGCTCCCTCCAACCAATGTCTCCACTCCTCAAATGCCCATTTCATGGCTAACAGTTCCCGATTCCCCACATCATAGTTACGTTCAGATGGGGAGAACTTTCGGGAAAAGAAAGCAAAGGAATTCATTTTAGATGTCACAGGATCTTTTTGGGACAAAACAGCTCCTGCACCAATCTCAGAAGCGTCCACCTCTACCTGAAATGGGAGTGAGACATCAGGTTGCCGCAAAACCGGAGCAGAAGTGAACCTTCGCTTCAGCTCCTGAAAGGAAGAAACAGCCTCCAGAGACCAATTCAGCACATCAGCACCCTTCTTAGTCAAATCAGTCAATGGTTTGGCAATACCAGAAAAAATTAGCTATAAATTTACGATAAAAATTAGCAAAACCCAAAAACTTCTGGAGGGCCTTCAAAGAAGGGGGCTGAACCCAATCATAAATGGCCTGTACCTTGGCCGGGTCCATTTCAATAGTTGACGGAGACAAAATAAATCCCAAAAATGAAATCCTGTGTACCCCAAAAAGGCATTTCGATCCTTTGACAAACAGGGAATTCTCCCTCAAAATCCGGACCACAGTCCGAACATGTTCCACGTGAGAGTCCCAATCCTTGGAAAAGATCAAAATATCATCCAGATAGATGATCAAAAATTTATCCACAAAGTCTTGGAAAATATCATTCATGAAGCACTGGAAGACAGAAGGGGCATTAGTGAGCCCAAAAGGCATCACCAGGTACTCAAAATGTCCCTCCGGAGTATTAAACGCCGTCTTCCATTCATCCCCATGCTTAATGCGAATAAGATTATACGCCCCCCTGAGGTCAAGCTTGGTAAACCAGCAAGCACCTTTAACTCTGGAGAATAGATCAGAAATCAGGGGTAACGGATACTGATATTTAGCAGAAATTTTGTTGAGGGAACGATAGTCAATACAAGGCCTTAATGAACCATCTTTCTTGGCCACGAAAAAAACCCCCAGCACCTAAGGGTGAAGAGGATGGTCTAATATGGCCCTTCTCCAACGACTCCTTAATATAGGATCGCATAGCCTCGTGCTCGGGTACAGATAAATTGAAAAGTCAACCCTTGGGAAATTTACACCCAGGGCTCAGCTCAATTGCACAGTCATAACTCCTATGAGGAGGCAAAGACGCAGACTCATTCTCACTAAATGCATCATAAAAATCAGCCAAATAGTCAGAAACATCATGCGACTGGGGAGAGGTGGAGAAAACAGGAGCATCACTAAGGGCACACCGACAACCCCAACTCACCACAGACAAAGATTTCCAATCCAAAACTGGATTATGGATTTGCAACCAGGGAAACCCCAGAACAATGGTATCATGCAAATTACGCAACACCAAAAATCTGCAATTCTCTTGATGGTCTGGGGCGACCCGCATTACCACCTGGGTCCAAAACTGAGGTTTATTCTTCGAAAAAGGAGTAGCATCAATACCCCTCAAAGGGATAGGTGTCCGCAGAGGTGTCATAGGAAATCCACAATGTTTAGCAAAATCCAAGTCCATCAGGTTCAGAGCTGCTCCCGAATCCACAAAAGCCTTAGCGGAAAATGTGGACAGGGAGCAGATCAGAGTAATTGCCAGAAGAAACTTAGGTTGAACACCACCCACAGCAAATGTGTGTGAAAAACGTTTCTCTCGTTTAGGGCAGACAGAAATAATATGAGAGGCATCTCCACAAAAAAAACACAGCTTATTACACCTTCTGAACTCCTGACGTTGCGCCCTAGGCAAAACTCTATCACATTGCATAGGTTCAGACATTTGTTCAACAGGTGGCAACACCTCTCGTGCAGTTTTGCATTCACGCAAACGTCGATCAACCTGAATGGCTAATGACATAGAATCGTCAAGACCAGAGGGAACAGGAAATCCCACCAGAGTATCTTTTACAGTTTCTGACAAGCCCTTCCGAAAGAGAGCTGCCAAGGCACCATCATTCCAGGTAGTAAGGACCGCCCATTTTCGGAATTTTTGACAGTACAACTCTGCAGAATCCTGACCCTGGCTCAATGCCAACAGGGCCTTTTCAGCATGATCAATAGCATTAGGTTCATCATACAACAACCCCAAGGCTTGAAAAAATGCGTTCACATTAGTTAGAATAGGATCATCAGGTTTCAAAGAAAACGCCCAATCCTGGGGATCGCTGCGCAGCAAAGAGATGACAATTTTAACCTGCTGCGCGGAGCTCCCCGATGAGTTAGGCTTCAAGGCAAAAAATAATTTACAATTATTCTTAAAATTCAAAAATTTAGACCGATCCCCAAAAAACACATCAGGAGTAGGGATCTTTGGTTCAGCAGCATGTGAATGAGCAAGATAGGCGGAAATTCCCCTCACTTCAGCAGTGAGCTGCTCCACACGATCAGACAATTGCTTAATCTCCATTGAGAAAAAATTCCCCCTACGGCCTCAGAGAAATAGAGGAAAAAATATACACAAAAAAAAAAATTCTGACACTTTTTTTTTTTTTTTTTTTACAATTCTTTCCTGCTATTGAGTACCCTAGAATCTGCGGTATGGCTGGTGATTCTGTTATGAATGAGTCACCGGAGGAGGAAAAAACAAAAACACAAGCTAAGTCCAGAAAACCAGAGAGGTTGGTAGCTAGCGGACTGCAGACCCCTGATCCTATTCACCACAACTAACAGTAGCTGTGGGGGGTTCCTACGGTGCCCTAGACCCCTCGTCACAGTCGGAGAGCTAAATAAGCCTAAAGAAAGAAAGGGGAAATCTAAACTGCCCCAGAGCAGACCCCAAAGCAATAGACAGCCTCCAACATGTATTGTCGGTGAAAAACAGATGAAAACAAAAACACAGACAGAAAGACAGGCTGAGCAAACGATGGGGCCCAACTAACTAGATAGGAAAGGACAGAAAAGATGCTGGCTGCAATCCGCAAAAACCCTGCCAAAAATAACGTCCAACACGGCTGATAGAAAAGGCCCTGAAGTCACTAGACTTCAAAATCACTATATCAGCACTCAGGTATAGTCTGAAGACAGAGCAAAGAGATCAACTGATCAGAGACAAAAATGGAGTTCAGCCAGTCCCAACCAGGGCAGGCTGAAAACAAACACTAAGTAAACAGACAAAATCTCATGGAAAAATAGCAGAGCAAAAGCTTAGCTTTTAGTAGACAGGAACTAAACTGGATGCCAGAGCTCAGAGCAGAAAGGATCACCAGCAACCCTGCAGGGCGTCGTCTGCCTTATATCCACTCAGAAATTCCGGATGTCCAATCACACTCCACCTGTTCAGATGACAGGTTCTTCCCATCCAGATCAATTTCACTACCTCCTTTCACCAGCAGAGGGATTTCATCAGACATCAGAGGTGAAGGAGAAAATGAACTCATAACAGACCACAATCCATTTGAAGTGACTTTGATGTACCTATGTGACAGAAAATATCCAATAGTTTAAAAACTGCAACCCTCAAAGTGCTCAAAACCACATTTAACAAGTTTATTAACCCTTCAGTTGTTTCACAGGAATTAAAGCAATGTGGAAGGAAAAAAATATATATGTGGGGGAAAACTACAGTTTGCGCACACGGCAGGGCTCGGAAAGGAAAGAGTGCCATTTGACTTTTGAATTGCAAAATTGACAGGAACAAACAGTGGACGCCAAGTCGCATTTGCAGAGCCCCTGATGTGTCTAGACAGTGGAAACCCCCCACAAGTGACCCCATATTGGAAACTACACCTCTTCAACGAATTTATCTAGTGCTGTGGTGAGAACTTTGAAAATTTGCTTTAGCCACAAATGTTTCATTTTCTATTTGGAGTATTTTTTAAACATTTTTATGCTGTTTTTTTATTTCACAATAAAGATTTACTATTAGCATGATTTTTTTTGCCTTTGCTCAAATCCACCTTTTCTTTGTACGATACATCATGAACAGAAACCACAACGCAAGTGTGAATAGAACTATGCAAATAGTTACAAGACGATCACTTGCATGCTTAGACACCACATCTACATGTAGGATATATGTACCTACTGTAGCTTATGTAGCGTGGTATTTGAAGAGAACCAGAATACTGAAACAAATCTTATACTATAAATAATATAGTGCCAGCTATATTATAAAAAAAGAAATACGCACATTTACAGTCTGTTTATAGCAACCAGCATAAAACCATCAAAGCAAGGAACAAAGTATGCAATCCCTATAAATAGTGCAGGAGTTCTGGTACATAGGACAGTGGTGCCCTCTACTGAAAATTTTTGGTACAATCAAAAAATCTAGGTTCTGCAACCTTGAAACTTGTCTGTAACACTATTCATTACTGATTTCCTATTATATATACATTGTATAGAGCTAATATATTCTGGAACATTGTACACAGAATGGAATCATGTCCATTCACAGTCATCTCTGTTGTAGCCTGTACTATGCTTATTGCCATGCAGTACATAGCACTGACTACTTTTACAGCACTGACTACATAAAATATTAGCTTTAGGAGCAGATGCAATATTCAGAAAAAGTTGGAGACAGTTTCAACACTGCTTGCATAAATTCCACAGAGGTAGAAAATGCTACAGTGAGAATTTATTATTGGATTTCAGCTAGTTTTGTGGAGTAACAAATTGGAGCATGTGGTAATTGTACTATGATTTCTGACTTTTCACTCCTTTAGCTTCTTTTAAAGGGAACCTGTAACCAGGTTCTCCTAATATCAACTAAAATCACCACCTTAAATTGGTCTATATTGCAGTCCATAAACCTGTATATACTAGAAACCCCAACTACCCCTTCATATCCTATAATAGTTTTTTTTTTTAAAGTCTCTTGTGCCATATGCTAATCAGCCTGATCTGGTCCTATGGGTGTCAGTGGTGTGGGGCCTATGCCTCCTCTTTGGCATAATCGCCGTACTTTTGCTTTGTTTGATGTGGATGACGCATCCTACGTCATCCACAGATCACTGCAAATCTTGCGCCTGTGCAGTTGAAGCACTTTGCTGGCAGGGCAAAGCTCTGTAATGCACATGCACTGGCACAGAGTTTACTTCTGGTTAATAGGTATCGGAGCATTACAGGACTTTGCTAAGGACAAAGCAAAGTGCACCTCAACTGTGCAGGATCAAAATTAGCAGGAATCTGTGGATGATGTAGGATGTGTCATCCACATCAAACAAGACTGGAGGACGGTAATTCTGCTGATAGAAGAGGATTTGAAACCAAAACAAAAAACAAAGGAATGCTTGATGGTATCAGGATGTCAGTGTACTCAGGTAGTATAAATATCCTAAATAAAAAACAAATCTGAACTGAGAAAAGCAAGATAATGTGTATGCACAATGTAAGTGCATATTAACACATGACCATTAACCAGAGAAAACAAAAAGCAAAAAACACAAATGTCCTGAACTAAAAAGTAAAAAATATACTGCAAATAATGCATAAAGGTAATAATAATAATAAGGGTATTTAGTAAACATAATTTTGATCAAAATAATGTACAAGCCATCCCGCCACGTCACGGCAACCCTTGTGGGACAGTCCCTACTCTAGTATTTAAAACCTTTTCACTTGCCAAGTGACGTGAATAAGGATTGAGCGGCTGAACCACTAGTAACAGCTTAGGCCAGACTGGAGGGCTTTCCCAGCTCAGAAAGAGGGCAGTCACACCCATATATGCACTGAATGCACAATAAAATGATTAAAAAACAAATCTGAACTGAGAAAAGCAAGTTAATGTGTATGCACAATGTAAGTGCATATTAACACATGACCATTAACCAGAGAAAACAAAAAGCAAAAAACACAAATGTCCTGAACTAAAAAGTAAAAAATATACTGCAAATAATGCATAAAGGTAATAATAATAATAATAAGGGTATTTAGTAAACATAATTTTGATCAAAATAATGTACAAGCCATCCCTCCATGTCACGGCAACCCTTGTGGGACAGTCCCTACTCTAGTATTTAAAACCTTTTCACTTGCCAAGTGACGTGAATGTGAATAAGAATCGAGCGGCTGAACCACTAGTAACAGCTTAGGCCAGACTGGATGGCTTTCCCAGCTCAGAAAGAGGGCGGTCACACCCATATATGCACTGAATGCACAATAAAATGAATAAAAAACAAATCTGAACTGAGAAAAGCAAGTTAATGTGTATGCACAATGTAAGTGCATATTAACACATGACCATTAACCAGAGAAAGCAAAAAGCAAAAAACACAAATGTCCTGAACTAAAAAGTAAAAAATATACTGCAAATAATGCATAAAGGTAATAATAATAATAATAATAATAATAATAATGGTATTTAGTAAACATAATTTTGATCAAAATAATGTACAAGCCATCCCGCCACGTCACGACAACCCTTGTGAGACAGTCCCTACTCTAGTATTTAAAACCTTTTCACTTGCCAAGTGACGTGAATGTGAATAAGGATCGAGCGGCTGAACCACTAGTAACAGCTTAGGCCAGACTGGATGGCTTTCCCAGCTCAGAAAGAGGGCGGTCACACCCATATATGCACTGAATGCACAATAAAATGAATAAAAAACAAATCTGAACTGAGAAAAGCAAGTTAATGTGTATGCACAATGTAAGTGCATATTAACACATGACCATTAACCAGAGAAAACACAAAGCAAAAAACAAAAATGTCCTGAACTAAAAAGTAAAAAATATACTGCAAATAATGCATAAAGGTAATAATAATAATAATAATAATAATAATAATAATAATAATAATAAACATTTGTGTTTTTTGCTTTTTGTTTTCTCTGGTTAATGGTCATGTGTTAATATGCACTTACATTGTGCATACACATTAACTTGCTTTTCTCAGTTCAGATTTGTTTTTTATTCATTTTATTGTGCATTCAGTGCATATATGGGTGTGACCGCCCTCTTTCTGAGCTGGGAAAGCCATCCAGTCTGGCCTAAGCTGTTACTAGTGGTTCAGCCGCTCGATCCTTATTCACATTCACGTCACTTGGCAAGTGAAAAGGTTTTAAATACTAGAGTAGGGACTGTCCCACAAGGGTTGCCGTGACGTGGCGGGATGGCTTGTACATTATTTTGATCAAAATTATGTTTACTAAATACCCTTATTATTATTATTATTATTATTATTATTATTATTACCTTTATGCTTTATTTGCAGTATATTTTTTACTTTTTAGTTCAGGACATTTGTGTTTTTTGCTTTTTGTTTTCTTTGGTTAATGGTCATGTGTTAATATGCACTTACATTGTGCATACACATTAACTTGCTTTTCTCAGTTCAGATTTGTTTTTTATTCATTTTATTGTGCATTCAGTGCATATATGGGTGTGACTGTCCTCTTTCTGAGCTGGGAAAGCCATCCAGTCTGGCCTAAGCTGTTACTAGTGGTTCAGCCGCTCAATCCTTATTCACATTCACGTCACTTGGCAAGTGAAAAGGTTTTAAATACTAGAGTAGGGACTGTCCCACAAGGGTTGCCGTGACGTGGCGGGATGGCTTGTACATTATTTTGATCAAAATTATGTTTAATAAATACCCTTATTATTGTTATTATTATTATTATTATTATTACCTTTATGCATTATTTGCAGTATATTTTTTACTTTTTAGTTCAGGACATTTGTGTTTTTTGCTTTTTGTTTTCTCTGGTTAATGGTCATGTGTTAATATGCACTTACATTGTGCATACACATTAACTTGCTTTTCTCAGTTCAGATTTGATTTTTATTCATTTTATTGTGCATTCAGTGCATATATGGGTGTGACCGCCCTCTTTCTGAGCTGGGAAAGCCATCCAGTCTGGCCTAAGCTGTTACTAGTGGTTCAGCCGCTCGATCCTTATTCACATTCACGTCACTTGGCAAGTGAAAAGGTTTTAAATACTAAAGTAGGGACTGTCCCACAAGGGTTGCCGTGACGTGGCGGGATGGCTTGTACATTATTTTGATCAAAATTATGTTTACTAAATACCCTTATTATTATTATTATTATTATTATTATTATTACCTTTATGCATTATTTGCAGTATATTTTTTACTTTTTAGTTCAGGACATTTGTGTTTTTTGCTTTTTGTTTTCTCTGGTTAATGGTCATGTGTTAATATGCACTTACATTGTGCATACACATTAACTTGCTTTTCTCAGTTCAGATTTGATTTTTATTCATTTTATTGTGCATTCAGTGCATATATGGATGTGACCGCCCTCTTTCTGAGCTGGGAAAGCCATCCAGTCTGGCCTAAGCTGTTACTAGTGGTTCAGCCGCTCGATCCTTATTCACATTCACGTCACTTGGCAAGTGAAAAGGTTTTAAATACTAAAGTAGGGACTGTCCCACAAGGGTTGCCGTGACGTGGCGGGATGGCTTGTACATTATTTTGATCAAAATTATGTTTACTAAATACCCTTATTATTATTATTATTATTATTATTATTATTACCTTTATGCATTATTTGCAGTATATTTTTTACTTTTTAGTTCAGGACATTTGTGTTTTTTGCTTTTTGTTTTCTCTGGTTAATGGTCATGTGTTAATATGCACTTACATTGTGCATACACATTAACTTGCTTTTCTCAGTTCAGATTTGTTTTTTATTCATTTTATTGTGCATTCAGTGCATATATGGGTGTGACCGCCCTCTTTCTGAGCTGGGAAAGCCATCCAGTCTGGCCTATGCTGTTACTAGTGGTTCAGCCACTCGATCCTTATTCACATTCACGTCACTTGGCAAGTGAAAAGGTTTTAAATACTAGAGTAGGGACTGTCCCACAAGGGTTGCCGTGACGTGGCGGGATGGCTTGTACATTATTTTGATCAAAATTATGTTTACTAAATACCTTTATTATTATTATTACCTTTATGCATTATTTGCAGTATATTTTTTACTTTTTAGTTCAGGACATTTGTGTTTTTTGCTTTTTGTTTTCTCCAGTATAAATATCCTGCAAAAACAAGAGTGATACACCTGCTACCAATAACCAGACCTAGGTGATAGTATACGGACAGTTGGAGACGAAGGCAACGTGCTGAAACGCGTGTTGGGGAGGATGTCATCCTGGATATTGAGATGCACCAGTAAGTAAAGCTATTTCTTCACTTTGGAATGATTTTTTAATACTACTACGTGGTTTTTTCTCTCCTCCTAATACTTGACTCGATGTTTCTACATGGTGCCTTGACATTTTTTATATGGTGCCCTGATATATTCTTCCAAAAATCTATGTAAGGGGAAGGAACTAGTTAGGCATGTGTCTTCCGTGATGGGTCCTGAACCGTCAGGGCTGTCACCTAAGTCGCAGGGGGAAAAGCTTAAAGCGTGAAACCACTCCCTATACTCAAGTGAAGGGGGCGTGACCAAACTGAGAGAATGTTCGCGCGCGAGGATTCAAATAGTTTGGGTGGAAATGTTGAGCGCGCGAGAGGCCTGTGAGGTAAAATCAGCTGAGAGGTGACTGGGCAGTGTAGAGCAGAGCCTGGGATGGCAGAGTGCTTTGACAGGAGACTATCAACTGAGTACTCTGAGACACTGCTGTCCCCACTGACATCTCTGCCCTCACTGAGACCGCTAACACAGCCGACAACTCTGCCACAGTCGCCCCCGCCGACAGCACTGACCGTGAGAGACAAGGTCTGTGAACTGGACTTAGGCATGTGTCGAGTCAACACAATGAACCGGGCCATTGTAAACTGTGTTTGGGCAGTGCTGCAAGTCTCCAGAGTGTTGGGACACTCACCGCTGAGGTAAAAGACGTTTCCCTCTTCATCGCTTCATCTTCTGGACCCAAGACACACATCAGGATCCCATCGTCAGGCTATATTATGCCAGCTTCCTCAGGACTGTGTCAGACCTCCACTGCGACACATCCTAAGCGGCTCCAGTCACGGTCAGCAGTTTAACCGTGACTGACACCTGAGGGATAAGGCCTGTTTCACACTTCCGTTTTTTGACCATCAGTCAAAATCCGCCAGTTTTTTTTAAAAAAACGGATCCGCTACTTTTTTTGCGGATCCGTTTTTTTCCCCATTGATTTGCATTACCGGCGGATCTTGACGGATGGCCATCCGTTGGATCCACCAAATTTTTTTCGTCCGCCGGCATCCCTGGACGGACCTTGCAACGTTTTTTTGGCTGCAGGATCCGCATTTTCCAGAGCGCATGCCCGGAGCAACGATGTCAGGGAGAAATTTAACCCTGAAATCATTTCTGGTGGACAGAAAAAATTCTCTCTCTCTCTTTCGGCTGCGGTTCCTTTAAAATTCTGCATTCAACGGATCCGTCAAAAAGACGGTCCGGTGGCATCCGTTTGCATCAGTTATAAACGGATTTTTACTGACAAGAAAAAACAGAAGTGTGAAACAGGCCTAAGTAGAATTTAATTGTACTGTCTGCCTTACTTATCCCTGTTCCTTAAGTTATCCCCAATAGTCATTCGCTGTATTAGAGAATAATATCCCTCCGTTTTCTCTCTGCATGGAGATTTCTGTTGTAAAATAAACCCCTATTACCCTTGGTCTGTGTACGGTCCATTACTGCATCCTATTTGCCTGCAGTCTCCTCACATATACACCATCTATGGTGACACCTACTGGAACTGCTCTGCACTTGCACTTTAGTAGTTACGGATATTTTGAACACACTACTTATATGCACTTTACATACCCCATGATTTCCTCGATATTATTGACATTTTTGTATATGTATCTATTAATTCACAATGATTGGCACTTAAAAATTTAAACCCCAGTATTCCTTGTTTTTAATCTGTTATGCACTGTATTAATTTCACTTTGTCACATGCATTGATGAAGTTTTTCTGATATTTACAGTATACCTGATTTAATACATTTAATAAATTATTGTGATTTTTCACCACATTATACTTGGACTGTATGGTCGGCTTCTTCCTCTTGGTTTTCTCAATAGAAGAGGAGCAGACTCCAGACTACCGACACCCATCAGACTGGACCCTGTTGAGTAGCATACGGCATTGTTATCTTATAAAAGGTATTTTGGGGGAATTTGTGAGTGAAGTTGGTGTGTTTATATATAGGTTGTTGGACTGCAATATTGAACCAGTTAAAGGTGGTGACTTCATTTTATATTGGGAAATGCTGGTGACAGGTTCCTTTTAACCCCTTTACCCCCAAGGGTGGATTGCACGTTCATGACAAGGCCAATTTTTACAATTCTGACCACTGTCCCTTTATGGGGTAACTATCTGAAGAGCCCGGCGCTGCCCGGGCATAGTAACTAAATGTGGTTAGTTATAGCAAATTATAATTATCCTCCCTCCCATAGTACCTTGCCCATATACCCATCATACATATCCTCAATCCCATAGTCAAGTGCCCATATACCCATCACACATCCTCCATCCCATAGTCCCATGCCCATATACCCATCACACATCCTCCATCCCATAGTCCCATGCCCATATACCCATCATACATATTCGCCATCCCATAGTTGAGTGCCCATATACCCATCACACATCCTCCATCCCATAGTCCCATGCCCATATACCCATCATACATATCCTCCATCCCATAGTCCTATGCCCATATACCCATCATACAATTCCGCCATCCCATAGTTCCGTGCCCATACACCTGCCATACATATCCTCCATCCCATAGTCCAGTGCCCATATACCCATCACACATCCTCCATCCCATAGTCCCGTGCCCATATACCCATCATACATATCCTCCATCCCATAGTCCAGTGCCCATATACCCATCACACATCCTCCATCCCATAGTCAACCATTATGACATCATAATGAGCGGCGGGGCTTGCAACCTATGATGATATCAGTGTCGCCATGGCAACCATTATGACATCATAATGAGGGGCGGGGCTTGATACACACGCACTTTTTCCCCATTATGTAGATAGGGACAAAATTGTTTGGTGAATTGGAACGCGCGGGGTTAAAATTTCACCTCACAACATAGCCTAGGACGCTCTCGGGGTCCAGACATGTGACTGTGCCAAATTTTGTGGCTGTAGCTGCGACGGTGTGGATGCCAATCCCGGACATACACACACATACATACATACATACATACATACACACACTTGAGCTTTATATATTAGATAACTCAGGAACGCTTCCATGGATCTCGGTGATTCTGACATTGTTTTCTCGTGACATATTGTACTTCATGTTAGTGGTAAAGTTTCGTTGATATAACTTGCATTTATTTGTGAAAAAAATGGAAATTTTGCTGAAAATTTTGAAAATTTCGCAATGCATAAAGGTAATAATAATAATAATAATAATAATAATAATAAACATTTGTGTTTTTTGCTTTTTGTTTTCTCTGGTTAATGGTCATGTGTTAATATGCACTTACATTGTGCATACACATTAACTTGCTTTTCTCAGTTCAGATTTGTTTTTTATTCATTTTATTGTGCATTCAGTGCATATATGGGTGTGACCGCCCTCTTTCTGAGCTGGGAAAGCCATCCAGTCTGGCCTAAGCTGTTACTAGTGGTTCAGCCGCTCGATCCTTATTCACATTCACGTCACTTGGCAAGTGAAAAGGTTTTAAATACTAGAGTAGGGACTGTCCCACAAGGGTTGCCGTGACGTGGCGGGATGGCTTGTACATTATTTTGATCAAAATTATGTTTACTAAATACCCTTATTATTATTATTATTATTATTATTACCTTTATGCTTTATTTGCAGTATATTTTTTACTTTTTAGTTCAGGACATTTGTGTTTTTTGCTTTTTGTTTTCTTTGGTTAATGGTCATGTGTTAATATGCACTTACATTGTGCATACACATTAACTTGCTTTTCTCAGTTCAGATTTGTTTTTTATTCATTTTATTGTGCATTCAGTGCATATATGGGTGTGACTGTCCTCTTTCTGAGCTGGGAAAGCCATCCAGTCTGGCCTAAGCTGTTACTAGTGGTTCAGCCGCTCAATCCTTATTCACATTCACGTCACTTGGCAAGTGAAAAGGTTTTAAATACTAGAGTAGGGACTGTCCCACAAGGGTTGCCGTGACGTGGCGGGATGGCTTGTACATTATTTTGATCAAAATTATGTTTAATAAATACCCTTATTATTGTTATTATTATTATTATTATTATTACCTTTATGCATTATTTGCAGTATATTTTTTACTTTTTAGTTCAGGACATTTGTGTTTTTTGCTTTTTGTTTTCTCTGGTTAATGGTCATGTGTTAATATGCACTTACATTGTGCATACACATTAACTTGCTTTTCTCAGTTCAGATTTGATTTTTATTCATTTTATTGTGCATTCAGTGCATATATGGGTGTGACCGCCCTCTTTCTGAGCTGGGAAAGCCATCCAGTCTGGCCTAAGCTGTTACTAGTGGTTCAGCCGCTCGATCCTTATTCACATTCACGTCACTTGGCAAGTGAAAAGGTTTTAAATACTAAAGTAGGGACTGTCCCACAAGGGTTGCCGTGACGTGGCGGGATGGCTTGTACATTATTTTGATCAAAATTATGTTTACTAAATACCCTTATTATTATTATTATTATTACCTTTATGCATTATTTGCAGTATATTTTTTACTTTTTAGTTCAGGACATTTGTGTTTTTTGCTTTTTGTTTTCTCTGGTTAATGGTCATGTGTTAATATGCACTTACATTGTGCATACACATTAACTTGCTTTTCTCAGTTCAGATTTGATTTTTATTCATTTTATTGTGCATTCAGTGCATATATGGGTGTGACCGCCCTCTTTCTGAGCTGGGAAAGCCATCCAGTCTGGCCTAAGCTGTTACTAGTGGTTCAGCCGCTCGATCCTTATTCACATTCACGTCACTTGGCAAGTGAAAAGGTTTTAAATACTAAAGTAGGGACTGTCCCACAAGGGTTGCCGTGACGTGGCGGGATGGCTTGTACATTATTTTGATCAAAATTATGTTTACTAAATACCCTTATTATTATTATTATTATTATTATTATTACCTTTATGCATTATTTGCAGTATATTTTTTACTTTTTAGTTCAGGACATTTGTGTTTTTTGCTTTTTGTTTTCTCTGGTTAATGGTCATGTGTTAATATGCACTTACATTGTGCATACACATTAACTTGCTTTTCTCAGTTCAGATTTGTTTTTTATTCATTTTATTGTGCATTCAGTGCATATATGGGTGTGACCGCCCTCTTTCTGAGCTGGGAAAGCCATCCAGTCTGGCCTATGCTGTTACTAGTGGTTCAGCCACTCGATCCTTATTCACATTCACGTCACTTGGCAAGTGAAAAGGTTTTAAATACTAGAGTAGGGACTGTCCCACAAGGGTTGCCGTGACGTGGCGGGATGGCTTGTACATTATTTTGATCAAAATTATGTTTACTAAATACCTTTATTATTATTATTACCTTTATGCATTATTTGCAGTATATTTTTTACTTTTTAGTTCAGGACATTTGTGTTTTTTGCTTTTTGTTTTCTCCAGTATAAATATCCTGCAAAAACAAGAGTGATACACCTGCTACCAATAACCAGACCTAGGTGATAGTATACGGACAGTTGGAGACGAAGGCAACGTGCTGAAACGCGTGTTGGGGAGGATGTCATCCTGGATATTGAGATGCACCAGTAAGTAAAGCTATTTCTTCACTTTGGAATGATTTTTTAATACTACTACGTGGTTTTTTCTCTCCTCCTAATACTTGACTCGATGTTTCTACATGGTGCCTTGACATTTTTTATATGGTGCCCTGATATATTCTTCCAAAAATCTATGTAAGGGGAAGGAACTAGTTAGGCATGTGTCTTCCGTGATGGGTCCTGAACCGTCAGGGCTGTCACCTAAGTCGCAGGGGGAAAAGCTTAAAGCGTGAAACCACTCCCTATACTCAAGTGAAGGGGGCGTGACCAAACTGAGAGAATGTTCGCGCGCGAGGATTCAAATAGTTTGGGTGGAAATGTTGAGCGCGCGAGAGGCCTGTGAGGTAAAATCAGCTGAGAGGTGACTGGGCAGTGTAGAGCAGAGCCTGGGATGGCAGAGTGCTTTGACAGGAGACTATCAACTGAGTACTCTGAGACACTGCTGTCCCCACTGACATCTCTGCCCTCACTGAGACCGCTAACACAGCCGACAACTCTGCCACAGTCGCCCCCGCCGACAGCACTGACCGTGAGAGACAAGGTCTGTGAACTGGACTTAGGCATGTGTCGAGTCAACACAATGAACCGGGCCATTGTAAACTGTGTTTGGGCAGTGCTGCAAGTCTCCAGAGTGTTGGGACACTCACCGCTGAGGTAAAAGACGTTTCCCTCTTCATCGCTTCATCTTCTGGACCCAAGACACACATCAGGATCCCATCGTCAGGCTATATTATGCCAGCTTCCTCAGGACTGTGTCAGACCTCCACTGCGACACATCCTAAGCGGCTCCAGTCACGGTCAGCAGTTTAACCGTGACTGACACCTGAGGGATAAGGCCTGTTTCACACTTCCGTTTTTTGACCATCAGTCAAAATCCGCCAGTTTTTTTTAAAAAAACGGATCCGCTACTTTTTTTGCGGATCCGTTTTTTTCCCCATTGATTTGCATTACCGGCGGATCTTGACGGATGGCCATCCGTTGGATCCACCAAATTTTTTTCGTCCGCCGGCATCCCTGGACGGACCTTGCAACGTTTTTTTGGCTGCAGGATCCGCATTTTCCAGAGCGCATGCCCGGAGCAACGATGTCAGGGAGAAATTTAACCCTGAAATCATTTCTGGTGGACAGAAAAAATTCTCTCTCTCTCTTTCGGCTGCGGTTCCTTTAAAATTCTGCATTCAACGGATCCGTCAAAAAGACGGTCCGGTGGCATCCGTTTGCATCAGTTATAAACGGATTTTTACTGACAAGAAAAAACGGAAGTGTGAAACAGGCCTAAGTAGAATTTAATTGTACTGTCTGCCTTACTTATCCCTGTACCTTAAGTTATCCCCAATAGTCATTCGCTGTATTAGAGAATAATATCCCTCCGTTTTCTCTCTGCATGGAGATTTCTGTTGTAAAATAAACCCCTATTACCCTTGGTCTGTGTACGGTCCATTACTGCATCCTATTTGCCTGCAGTCTCCTCACATATACACCATCTATGGTGACACCTACTGGAACTGCTCTGCACTTGCACTTTAGTAGTTACGGATATTTTGAACACACTACTTATATGCACTTTACATACCCCATGATTTCCTCGATATTATTGACATTTTTGTATATGTATCTATTAATTCACAATGATTGGCACTTAAAAATTTAAACCCCAGTATTCCTTGTTTTTAATCTGTTATGCACTGTATTAATTTCACTTTGTCACATGCATTGATGAAGTTTTTCTGATATTTACAGTATACCTGATTTAATACATTTAATAAATTATTGTGATTTTTCACCACATTATACTTGGACTGTATGGTCGGCTTCTTCCTCTTGGTTTTCTCAATAGAAGAGGAGCAGACTCCAGACTACCGACACCCATCAGACTGGACCCTGTTGAGTAGCATACGGCATTGTTATCTTATAAAAGGTATTTTGGGGGAATTTGTGAGTGAAGTTGGTGTGTTTATATATAGGTTGTTGGACTGCAATATTGAACCAGTTAAAGGTGGTGACTTCATTTTATATTGGGAAATGCTGGTGACAGGTTCCTTTTAACCCCTTTACCCCCAAGGGTGGATTGCACGTTCATGACAAGGCCAATTTTTACAATTCTGACCACTGTCCCTTTATGGGGTAACTATCTGAAGAGCCCGGCGCTGCCCGGGCATAGTAACTAAATGTGGTTAGTTATAGCAAATTATAATTATCCTCCCTCCCATAGTACCTTGCCCATATACCCATCATACATATCCTCAATCCCATAGTCAAGTGCCCATATACCCATCACACATCCTCCATCCCATAGTCCCATGCCCATATACCCATCACACATCCTCCATCCCATAGTCCCATGCCCATATACCCATCATACATATTCGCCATCCCATAGTTGAGTGCCCATATAACCATCACACATCCTCCATCCCATAGTCCCATGCCCATATACCCATCATACATATCCTCCATCCCATAGTCCTATGCCCATATACCCATCATACAATTCCGCCATCCCATAGTTCCGTGCCCATACACCTGCCATACATATCCTCCATCCCATAGTCCAGTGCCCATATACCCATCACACATCCTCCATCCCATAGTCCCGTGCCCATATACCCATCATACATATCCTCCATCCCATAGTCCAGTGCCCATATACCCATCACACATCCTCCATCCCATAGTCAACCATTATGACATCATAATGAGCGGCGGGGCTTGCAACCTATGATGATATCAGTGTCGCCATGGCAACCATTATGACATCATAATGAGGGGCGGGGCTTGATACACACGCACTTTTTCCCCATTATGTAGATAGGGACAAAATTGTTTGGTGAATTGGAACGCGCGGGGTTAAAATTTCACCTCACAACATAGCCTAGGACGCTCTCGGGGTCCAGACATGTGACTGTGCCAAATTTTGTGGCTGTAGCTGCGACGGTGTGGATGCCAATCCCGGACATACACACACATACATACATACATACATACATACACACACTTGAGCTTTATATATTAGATAACTCAGGAACGCTTCCATGGATCTCGGTGATTCTGACATTGTTTTCTCGTGACATATTGTACTTCATGTTAGTGGTAAAGTTTCGTTGATATAACTTGCATTTATTTGTGAAAAAAATGGAAATTTTGCTGAAAATTTTGAAAATTTCGCAATTTTCCAACTCTTAATTTTTATGCCCTTAAATCACAGAGATATGGCACACAAAAAACTTAATAAATATCATTTCCCACAAGTTTACTTTACATCGGCACAATTTGGGAACCAAAATTTTTTTTTGTTAGGAAGTTATAAGGGTTAAAAGTTGACCAGCGATTTCTCATTTTTACAACACCATTTTATTTTTAGGGACCACATCACATTTGAATCCACTTTGAGGTGTCTATATGGTAGAAAATACCCAAAAGTGACACCATTCTAAAAACTGCACCCCTCAAGGTGCTCAAAACCACATTCAAGAAGTTTATTAACCCTTCAGGTGTTTCACAATAATTTTTTGAATGTTTAAAAAAATGAACATTTAACTTTTTTTCACAAAAAAAATTACTTCAGGTCCAATTTTTCATTTTTTTTTTATTTTACCAAGGGAAACAGGAGAAGTTGGACTGCAAAAGTTATTGTGCAATTTGTCCTGAGTACGTTGATACCTGATATGTGGGGGGGGGAAACCACTATTTTGGCTCATGGCAGAGCTCAGAAGGGAAGGCGTGCCGTTTGACTTTTCCAACGCAAAATTGGCTGGAATTCAGATTGGACGCCAAGTCACGTTTGGAGAGTCCCTGATGTGCCTTAACAGTGGAAACCACCCACAAGTGACCCCATTTTGGAAACAAGACCCCCCAAGGAACTTATCTAGATATGTGGTGAGAACTTTGAACCCCAATGGGCTTCACAGAAGTTTATAACGTACAACCGTACAATTGAAAAATCATATTTTTTCCACAAAAATGATCTTTTTAGGGATGAGTGAGCATATTCGTGAGTATTCGGTACTTGGCGGTACTCGAAAAATAGCGAGTATTTCACTACTCACCTCGCTATTCGGTTCTCCCGCCCAGCAGTTGCCAATCACAGTAATGCCGCACCCTTATTGGTTGTGGGTGGCATTACTATGATTAGCTGGCCGCCCAGCTTCCTATGAGTCATCAATCATAGCCTGGCACTAAGCCCTGCCTGCTGCCGCCATTTTCTGCACATTGCATGCAGAACACAGCTAGTGTAGGGAGAGCATGAGCAACTGCTAGGAAGAGTTGTGTTTTTTGGTTCAAATCAGCCAGAAATCCTCTGTAAAACCCAAAAGCTCTTTTCAGAGCTGAAAGTATAAGGTCAGGGACCGAGTAGTGACCGTTTTCCCAGCTTTTATTTAGGCCACATTTACCCCTGCAGGGCAGGTTTTTTGTGCTGCTGCCGTGCTGCATTCACAGTGAATAGTACGCACGATACTGCACAACTGACACGCAGCCAGCACCGCTGTCTTGTGTGGTGTCTGGGGTGCGTATTCTTGCCTTAAACCTCAGGGCATTTTTTTGTACTGCTGCCGTGCTACGTTCACATAATAACACGGGGCCCCATACTGGGAAATTTTTCTGGACCCCCTTTAGACTCCGCGCAGGCTCCACCCCAGCCCCACCTCCACTCCTCAAACTGTCCACAGTCCCACAGCTCTCTTGGAAAAACTCCACTTCTCACCAATCACACATTAACAGTTTCCATCTCCAGATCACACATATAGCCGGCAGCTTTTGCTTTGGACTAAAGATTTTTTAAGCCGCCATCACAACACTGTAGACTCTTTTGGCCGAGCCCTACTCTACTGTAACCTTTTAAACATTTGTTAAAATATGCAATACAATTTAGATACAGTATATTTTTATTTATTTTTCAATTTTTAAAATGACCAATAATATCATATACAAGGGACAAATACCATCGCACCATGTCCAGACCACATATTACCACCACATAGTGACCTATAATACCACATACAAGGAACAAATACCACCGCACCATGACCAGACCACATATTACTACCACAGTGACCGAATAATATCACATACAAGGAACAAATACCACCGCACCATGACCAGACCACATATTACCACCACAAAGTGATCAAATAATAGCACATACAAGGGACAAATACAACAACACCAAGTCCAGACCAAATTTTACCACCACATAGTGACTGAATACTACAATGCTGATCAGTAATAAAAAACCACAATACCATCAGCATAAGTGCCATTATACACAGGAGATCTGTACTTAGTATGCAGTGTCTGTGTACAGGTAAAACAGTGATCAATGACATTATACACAGGAGCTCTGTATATAATGTACAGGTAATACAGTGATCACTGGTGACATTATGCACAGGACCTCTGTATACAGTATACAGTGTATAGTGTCAGTGTATAGGTAACACACTAACTCACCAGTAATGTATCTAGGTGAATTCCTTCATCTTTGCTTATCATCTTTCATCCAGCACAGACCGCCATCACGTCTTCCAGCCAGGACTCGTCTCTGCAGGAAATAACAATTATCTAGAGCTCCGCTTGCAGAACACATTACTTATTTTTTTCCCAACTTCTACATTACATCACATGAAGAAAAAAAGGCGACATAGTGTCACTCTACACAGTAACAGGACCATCCCCCCCTTTAAAACAGTATACTCAAAAAATAATATAAAGACATCACTGCATAATATCCCTTAATTAGCCCCTATGGTAATAATATTCCCCATACTGGCTCCCGTGTGTCTCATTCCTAGCTTCAGCCATATGTTCTCCCATCCCGCCCCCATGAGTATCCATTGTGCCCCATATGATCTCCCCATCTGTCTCCATCGTATCCATCCTGCCCCATGATCCTGCACCCTTCCTGTGTCTTACTGCCACATTCTGCCACCTCCTGTGTCTTACTGCCACATTCTGCCCCAGTGCCTCACATTCTGCCACCTCCTGTTTCTCACTGTCACATTCTGCCCCATGTCCATTCTGCCCCCCCTGTGTCTCTGTTATGAATGAGTCACCGGAGGAGGAAAAAACAAAAATACAAGCTAAGTCCAGAAAACCGGAGAGGTTGGTAGCTAGCGGATTGCAGACCCCTGATCCTATTCACCACAACTAACAGTAGCCATGGGGGGCTCCTACGGTGGTCCTAGACCCCTCGTCAAAGCCGGAGAACTAAATAAGCATAAAGAAAGAAAGGGGAAATCTAAACTGCCCCAGAGCAGACCCCAAAGCAATAGACAGCCCCCAACATGTATTGTCGGTGAAAAACAGATGAAAAAACAAACACAGACAGAAAGACAGGCTGAGCAAATGATGGGGCCCAACTAACTAGATAGGACAGGACAGAAAAGATGCTGGCTGCAATCCGCAAAAACCCTACCAAAAATGTCCCAACCGTCTGATCCCCCATCATGTCCAGCATTCTGCCCCATCATGTCCAGCATTCTGCCCCATCATGTCCAGCATTCTGCCCCATCATGTCCAGCATTCTGCCCCATCATGTCCAGCAATCTGCCCCATCATGTCCAGCAATCTGCCCCATCATGTCAATCAATCTGCCCTATCATGTCCGGCATTCTGCCCCATCATGTCCAGCAATCTGCCCCATCATGTCCAGCAATCTGCCCCATCATGTCCAGCAATCTGCCCCATCATGTCCAGCAATCTGCCCCATCATGTCCAGCATTCTGCCCCCATCATGTTCAGCATTCTGCCCCCATCATGTCCAGCATTCTGCCCCATCACGTCCAGCATTCTGCACCATCACGTCCAGCATTCTGCCCCATCACGTCCAGCATACTGCCCCCATAATGTCCAGCATTCTGCCCCATAATGTCCAGCATTCTGCCCCATCATGTCCAGCATTCTGCCCCATCACATCCAGCAATCTGCCCCATCATGTCCAGCATTCTGCGATCATGTCCAGCAACCTGCCCCATCATGTCCAGCAATCTGCCCCCATCATGTCCAGCAATCTGCCCCCATCATGTCCAGCATTCTGCCCCATCATGTCCAGCATTCTGCCCCATCATGTCCAGCAATCTGCCCCCATCATGTCCAGTAGAGTTGAGCGAAACGGGTCGAAAAAATTCTAAACTCGCCGACTTTTGGTAAAGTCGGGTTTCATGAAACGAAACCCGACCCTAGGATGAGGTCGGCCACGAGGTTGGCGACTTACGCGCCAAAGTCGCGTTTCAAAAGTTTGTTTTGCGCTCTTTTTCAGCCAATCAGGATCCACGGACACTGTGGGCAACGTGATGACATAGGCACGGGTCACCACCATCTTTCAGAAGGGCATGCAAGTGATTGTCTTGCTTTGGTGGGCGTCACAGGGGGTATAAAAGGGCGTGCACGCCGACCGCCATCTTACTTCTGCCGATCTCAGTATAGGGAGAGGTTGCTGCTGATTCTGTAGGGAGAGCGTTAGGCAGGGAAGAAGACCAAAAAACTGCTTCTGCTGCTAGCGATTTGGCCTGCACAACACACCAGTCACTGTGTGTGCAGTGCAAGGGGAGGCTATATAGTGGTGTATCAGTGGTGTTGGTTGTTGGGCTGCCTTCTAAGGCTTCCTGACAGGCTGGCATTGCTGTTTACCCACTGCTCCGCAAACTGCTTTTTTAAAAGCAATCCAATCTCCCTTATCCTCTAGTCACTTTGGTCACAGCTGTGCCATCGAGCCTGTCACATAGCGCTCAGATATTCATTGGGCCTCAAACTGCTTTTTTAAAAGCAATCCCAATTTTTTTTTTTTGTCCTGCTGAGAAGAAAAAAAAACTGCTTCTGCTGCTGATAGCAATTTGGCCTGCACAACACACCAGTCACTGTGTGCAGTGCAAGGGGAGGCTATATAGTGGTGTATCAGTGGTGTTGGTTGTTGGGCTGCCTTTTAAGGCTTCCTGACAGGCTGGCATTGCTGTTTACCCACTGCTCCGCAAACTGCTTTTTTAAAAGCAATCCAATCTCCCTTATCCTCTAGTCACTTAGGTCACAGCTGTGCCATCGAGCTTGTCACATAG
Organism: Dendrobates tinctorius; assembly: GCF_039654945.1. NCBI lineage: Eukaryota > Metazoa > Chordata > Amphibia > Anura > Dendrobatidae > Dendrobates > Dendrobates tinctorius. Next base: position 80,585,949 of record NW_027361690.1, read on the forward strand.
CGCTCAGATATTCATTGGGCCTCACACAATCCAAAAGTGTCCAGTGTCCAAAAGTGTGTGCAGAGATTCAAACTCTCACTTATCCTCTAGTCACTTAGGTCACAGCTGTGCCATCGAGCTTGTCACATAGCGCTCAGATATTCATTGGGCCTCACACAATCCAAAAGTGTCCAGTGTCCAAAAGTGTGTGCAGAGATTCAAAATCTCACTTATTCTCTAGTCACTTAGGTCACAGCTGTGCCATCGAGCCTGTCACATAGCGCTCAGATATTCATTGGGCCTCACACAATTCAAAAGTGTCCAGTGTCCAAAAGTGTGTGCAGAGATTCAAAATCTCACTTATCCTCTAGTCACTTAGGTCACAGCTGTGCCATCGAGCTTGTCACATAGCGCTCAGATATTCATTGGGCCTCACACAATCCAAAAGTGTCCAGTGTCCAAAAGTGTGTGCAGAGATTCAAAATCTCACTTATTCTCTAGTCACTTAGGTCACAGCTGTGCCATCGAGCTTGTCACATAGCGCTCAGATATTCATTGGGCCTCACACAATCCAAAAGTGTCCAGTGTCCAAAAGTGTGTGCAGAGATTCAAACTCTCACTTATCCTCTAGTCACTTAGGTCACAGCTGTGCCATCGAGCTTGTCACATAGCGCTCAGATATTCATTGGGCCTCACACAATCCAAAAGTGTCCAGTGTCCAAAAGTGTGTGCAGAGATTCAAACTCTCACTTATCCTCTAGTCACTTAGGTCACAGCTGTGCCATCGAGCTTGTCACATAGCGCTCAGATATTCATTGGGCCTCACACAATCCAAAAGTGTCCAGTGTCCAAAAGTGTGTGCAGAGATTCAAACTCTCACTTATCCTCTAGTCACTTAGGTCACAGCTGTGCCATCGAGCTTGTCACATAGCGCTCAGATATTCATTGGGCCTCACACAATCCAAAAGTGTCCAGTGTCCAAAAGTGTGTGCAGAGATTCAAACTCTCACTTATCCTCTAGTCACTTAGGTCACAGCTGTGCCATCGAGCTTGTCACATAGCGCTCAGATATTCATTGGGCCTCACACAATCCAAAAGTGTCCAGTGTCCAAAAGTGTGTGCAGAGATTCAAAATCTCACTTATTCTCTAGTCACTTAGGTCACAGCTGTGCCATCAAGCCTGTCACATAGCGCTCAGATATCAGTGGGCCTCACACAATCCAAAAGTGTCCAGTGTCCAAAAGTGTGTGCAGAGATTCAAAATCTCACTTATTCTCTAGTCACTTAGGTCACAGCTGTGCCATCGAGCCTGTCACATAGCGCTCAGATATCAGTGGGCCTCACACAATCCAAAAGTGTCCAGTGTCCACAAGTGTGTGCAGAAATTCTAAATCTCCCCTGTCCTATAGACACCTTGTTTTACATACTATATAGTTTGTTGGATTTTGTCTACATTTCTACCAAAAATGAGGAAGGCTGGTGGAAGAGGCCGTGGAATTGGGCGGGGGTTGGCAGCTGGTAATGATGGTGTTGGTGGTGGATCTGATGGTAGTGGCAAGAGCAAAATAGGACCGAATGCAGGAGGTGTTGAGCCTGCGTCATCGTCTGGCTACATAAGGCCTCGAACGCTTAGTTTTCTAGGAGTTGGCAAACCGCTTTTAAAGCCAGAGCATCAGGAAAAAGTTTTGTCTTACATTGCTGACTCAGCCTCCAGCTCTATCGCCTCCTCTTCTTCAGTTGTAAAAAGTAAAAGCACTGAGTCGTCATTGGAGGCTCATGTTCATGAACCACACCTTTCCTTGTGTCCTTCACCCCAACCAAGATTGAAGGATGACGCAGGCCATACTACTGATTACTCCATGGAGCTGTTTTCACATACCATGCCTGGATTATCAAGTGAAATGGTGAATTACCCAGGCCAAGATGAATCTGACATGGAGTGCACTGATGCACAGCCGCTGATGGATGATTCTGCTGGTACATTCACTCAGAGCACTACATTGTCCTCGCAGTGTACAGAGCCAGATTCTGACCCTGATGAGACTCAGGTGCCCCTTCCCGCACACTATACCACCATACACGGTGACACAGAGGAAGGTGCACGTGACATAGAAGAGGAGGTGATGGATGACCCAGTTGTTGACCCAGATTGGCATCCATTGGGGGAAGAGGGTGCTGCTTCCAATAGCTCAGATGAGGAGCATCCACAGCAGACATCGACATCGCAACAGCTGTTATCTGGCAGGCCCGGAGCACTCCAAAGACAGGTTCCAAACATCAAAAGAGTTGCTGGACAGCTTGTCCAGAGGGTCAAAAGATCACAGCGTGCTAGGCCGCAAAATGTCTGCCAAAGTAGGAAGAGTGCAGTGTGGCACTTTTTTGAACAAAATCCTTATGATCAGGCCAAGGTTATCTGTAAGAAGTGCGCAAAGACCTTTAGCCAAGGGAAAAATCTGAAAAATTTGAATACCAGTTGCATGCTTAGACATTTAACCAGCATGCACTTGCAAGCGTGGACACAACACCAAACCTCAAGTGCCACATGTGCAACTGATCACAACGAAGGTAGTCATCAACGCTACATTGTTTTCCCCACTGTAAGCCCACCGGTTAGCACAGCAGCAAATGTTGAGGTGTCGTTGCAAGGCCACAGCAGTCAGGGAATCCCACTGTTATATCAACAAAAGACTGATTCTAGGCCATCAGAAAGAACACCAACTCCATCACCATCATCAACCCTCTCTCAGTCCGCCCTGTCCACCGCTACTTCCACCATATGCAGCTCTCAAGTCCAGCTCACACTCCCAGACACTATGAGTAGGTCAAGAAAGTACTCAGTCTCTCATCCGCGTACACTGGGTTTGAACGCCCACATTGCCAAACTAATCTCGTTTGAGATGATGCCCTTTCGGTTGGTGGAAAGCACAGCTTTCCGCGAACTCATGGCCTATGACCTACCCAGTCGCCACTTCTTCTCTCGCAAAGCCATCCCAGCCCTCCACCATCATGTGAAAGACCGCATTGTCCATGCACTCAAGCAGTCAGTGAGCGGAAAGGTGCACCTCACAACTGATGCATGGTCCAGTCGGCATGGCCAGGGCCGTTACGTGTCCATCACTGCGCACTGGGTTAATGTGGTGGATGCAGGGTCCACAGGGGACAGCGGGGGTGGGACAGTGCTGCCTAGCCCACGGTATAGGAAACAGTTGGCTGTAGGCGTTCGACCCTCCTCCTCCTCCACCTCCTCCAGAAGCGAAAGCTCGTCCACAGAGCGCAGTCGTACCAGCACTCCATCTGCAGCTGCCACTGTTGCACACGATGTGCCCCCCTATCGAGCAGCTAGTGGAAAGCGTCAGCAGGCTGTGTTGCAGATGATGTGTTTGGGCGACAGACACACCGCCGAGGTGCTGGCAGAGTACTTGAAGCGACAAACTGAGTCATGGCTGGGCAGTGTACATCTTGAGGCAGGCAAGGTAGTTAGTGATAACGGCCGTAATTTTGTGGCAGCCATAGCCCTTTCAAAACTCAGCCACATACCTTGCTTGGCTCACACCTTGAACCTGGTGGTGCAGTGCTTCCTCAAAAATTATCCGGAGTTAACAGCCCTGCTCCAGAAGGTGCGAAGACTGTGCGCGCACATCCGCCGGTCGCCTGTACACTCCGTTCGTATGCAGAAGCTGCAGCGATTGCTCCACCTTCCCAACCACCGCCTCATTATCGACATTGCAACAAGGTGGAACTCCACCCTGCACATGGCGGAGCGGCTGTGCGAGCAGAGGCAGGCCATAATGCATTTGTGGGAGGATACACGGCCAGGCACTTTGAGAGCAGACATGGAGTTGACAGGTGTGCAGTGGTCGAAGCTGAAAGACCTTTGTAAAGTCCTTCAGTGTTTTGAGGAATGCACACGGCTGTTAAGCGCAGACGACGCCATCCTAAGCATGAGCATCCCACTTATGCGTCTGCTCATGCAAACTTTGACGCACCTTAAGGAGCAGGCGTCTGCAGCCAATGTTGATGAGGAGGAAGAGGAGGAGGGAATCCTTGATGACATTCAGCCATTGTCTGCTCAGGGACCTCTCCTGGACAAGGTGGAGGAAGAAGAGGAGGAGGAGGAGGATGATGGGGATGATTACTTAGGGGAGGAGGATGCATCTCGTGGGGCAAGTGAAAATGTTGGCGTGGCAAGGTCTGGTACAGGGTTTGTGCGTGACTGGAGGGATGTGGATTTGCCAGAAAGTGCTCCTCCACCCAGCACTCGCAGTGCATCATTGACACCGGGAACATTGGCCCACATGTCAGATTATGCCTTGCAGATCCTAAAAAGGGACCCCCGCATTGCCAAAATGATGAACGATGACGACTACTGGTTGGCCAGCATCCTGGATCCACGCTATAAAGGCAAATTACAAAACATCATGCCACAGGAGAACCTTGACCTAATATTGGCTAATAAACAAGCAACTCTGGTAAATCGGTTGCTTGAGGCATTCCCAGCACACAGCAGCGGTGATGGTTCTCACACGAGCCGTACGGGCCGGGGGCAGCTTGGCAGAGGTGTTCGTGGTGCACACAGCAGAAGTGGCGTTGGAGACAGGGGTTTCATGACAATGTTGTGGACTGATTTTTCAAATACCGCTCACACAACTGGTAATACTGCATCGATGGAAAGTGACAGGAGACAGCAGTTGTCAACTATGGTAACAAACTACTTTTCCTCCCATATCGATGTTCTCCCACACAGGTCATTCCCCTTTGACTATTGGGCCGCTAAACTGGACACCTGGCCTGAATTGGCACAATATGCCTTACAGGAGCTCGCTTGCCCAGCTGCAAGTGTGCTATCGGAAAGAGTCTTCAGTGCAGCTGGATCAATCCTGACAGAAAAAAGGACCCGTCTGTCAACCCAAAATGTGGATGATCTAACCTTCATTAAAATGAACCACGCATGGGTTTCCAAGGATTTTGTCCCACCTTCCCCTGATGACACATAGGGTGACAGAAAAATGGCTTGCTTTGGTCCACTTCTTCCTGGTACTTCACCTATTTCACCTTTTGCATCAGCTGAATGTCCAACATCAACATATGCCACTTTCTAAAACTCCCTAACTGTGCTGCCTCCCCCCTCATGGCCGGGGTCACCACCTACCGCACGACACCGTGCGAGTGCCGTTGCCCTGGACAGGTGGGTAGGCCGACTCTTGGGCGCGGGCACTGGCACAGGGTCCCTCATAGTGCAATCAAGTGTCTCTGACGGTGGTGGTGCACACCCGCCGTCAGACACACCGCTGTACTATGAGGGGCCCAGTGCCAGTACCGACGCCCACGAGTGGGCCCCCCTTGCTTGGGCAGGGCCCCAGCATTTGCAATCTTTACCTCTCCCTGCTCCTCCGCTGTGTAATCTGGGCCGTCAAATCCATACTGTGCCTGACACCGTCTGAGCCTGCCTCCTGAGACATATATTTTGAATGTGTACGCTATCCATACATGTTATCCAGGGATACGGTACCCTTTCTAACCTTTGTGCAATCACGTGCAATCCATACTGGGCCTAACACCGTCTGAGCCTGCCTCATGCTGTATAGACATATATTTTGAATGTGTACGCTATCCATACATGTTATCCAGGGATACGGTACCCTTTCTAACCTTTGTGCAATCACGTGCAATCCATACTGGGCCTAACACCGTCTGAGCCTGCCTCATGCTGTATAGACATATATTTTGAATGTGTACGCTATCCATACATGTTATCCAGGGATACGGTACCCTTTCTAACCTTTGTGCAATCACGTGCAATCCATACTGGGCCTAACACCGTCTGAGCCTGCCTCATGCTGTATAGACATATATTTTGAATGTGTACGCTATCCATACATGTTATCCAGGGATACGGTACCCTTTCTAACCTTTGTGCAATCACGTGCAATCCATACTGGGCCTAACACCGTCTGAGCCTGCCTCCTGAGACATATATTTTGAATGTGTACGCTATCCATACATGTTATCCAGGGATACGGTACCCTTTCTAACCTTTGTGCAATCACGTGCAATCCATACTGGGCCTAACACCGTCTGAGCCTGCCTCCTGCGACATATATTTTGAATGTGTACGCTATCCATACTTGTTATCCAGGGATACGGTACCCTTTCTAACCTTTGTGCAATCACGTGCAATCCATACTGGGCCTAACACCGTCTGAGCCTGCCTCCTGAGACATATATTTTGAATGTGTACGCTATCCATACATGTTATCCAGGGATACGGTACCCTTTCTAACCTTTGTGCAATCACGTGCAATCCATACTGGGCCTAACACCGTCTGAGCCTGCCTCATGCTGTATAGACATATATTTTGAATGTGTACGCTATCCATACATGTTATCCGGGGATACGGTACCCTTTCTAACCTTTGTGCAATCACGTGCAATCCATACTGGGCCTAACACCGTCTGAGCCTGCCTCCTGAGACATATATTTTGAATGTGTACGCTATCCATACATGTTATCCAGGGATACGGTACCCTTTCTAACCTTTGTGCAATCACGTGCAATCCATACTGGGCCTAACACCGTCTGAGCCTGCCTCATGCTGTATAGACATATATTTTGAATGTGTACGCTATCCATGCATGTTATCCAGGGATACGGTACCCTTTCTAACCTTTGTGCAATCACGTGCAATCCATACTGGGCCTAACACCGTCTGAGCCTGCCTCATGCTGTATAGACATATATTTTGAATGTGTACGCTATCCATACATGTTATCCGGGGATACGGTACCCTTTCTAACCTTTGTGCAATCACGTGCAATCCATACTGGGCCTAACACCGTCTGAGCCTGCCTCATGCTGTATAAACATATATTTTGAATGTGTACGCTATCCATACATGTTATCCGGGGATACGGTACCCTTTCTAACCTTTGTGCAATCACGTGCAATCCATACTGGGCCTAACACCATCTGAGCCTGCCTCCTGAGACATATATTTTGAAGGTGTACGCTATCCATACATGTTATCTGGGGATACGGTACCCTTTCTGACCTTTGTGCAATCACGTGTAATCCATACTGGGCGTGAGAACGGCTGGCGAGCTGTTAAGCAAGCTACAGCACCTGTCCAGACAAGTACAGGGATTCCCTAGCGAGGAGACTTATTTGATTGTTTTCAATGTTGGGACAGCAATTTTTGGGGAGCACTATACTCTGGAGAATGATAGATGGGGCCCACCATACACTGGAACATTCCAAAGGTGGACATCAGACACTGGAGCAGCATTTACAGGGCCCATTATACACTAGAGCATTAGAAATGGGGCCCATTATGTTTGGAGCATTATTTGGGCCCATAAGACAGTGGAGCTTCATCCATGGGGACCAACATATACTGTAGCATTATGTGGAGCTCATCATATACTGTTTCAAACATTATATGGGACCAATGATTCTGTATGGAGAAATAGATGGGCCTCGTCATGAGATGTAAAAAGTGAGGTATTTTTCATTGTACTATACCGCTATTTCTCTGCCGTATCGGAGCATGATGAGTTGTGGTATGTGTTAAAGGGGCGCTCTTTCGCCTAGGGCACATGAAAACCTGGAGCCAGCCCTCCCCCCCACAGTTTGTAGCCAAATAACCCCCATTTTTCAGTGCGTAACTTGTATTATGAAGTTAATTAAGGTTGACAAGCTTAAGAAAGAAGAATTGATGCTTTTGGCATTCAAATGGGCACTGTAGGTGTGTTTCCTGTCCTCCTCTCACTGCCGACTTTTATTCCCCATTGACTTACATTGGGTTTCGTGTTTCGGGACGACCCCGACTTTTCCCTATAATCGGACGATCTTGCTCGACCCGACTTTTGGAAAAGTCGGGTTTCACGAAACGAAACGCGACCCTAAAAAACCAAAAGTCGCTCAACTCTAATGTCCAGCATTCTGCCCCATCATGTCCAGCATTCTGCCCCATCATGTCCAGCATTCTACCCCATCATGTCCAGCAATCTTCCCCATCATGTCCAGCAATCTTCCCCATCATGTCTAGCATTTTGCCCCCATTATGTCTGCAATCTGCCCCCATTATGTCCAGCATTCTGCCCCTTCATGTCCAGCATTCTGCCCCTTCATGTCCAGCATTCTGCCCCATCATGTCCAGGAATCTGCCCCATCATGTCCAGGAATCTGCCCCATCATGTCCAGCATTCTGCCCCATCATGTCCAGCAATCTGCCCCATCATGTCCAGCAATCTGCCCCATCATGTCCAGCATTCTGCCCCATCATGTCCAGCAATCTGCCCCATCATGTCCAGCAATCTGCCCCATCACGTCCAGCATTCTGCCCCATCACGTCCAGCATTCTGCCCCATCACGTCCAGCATTCTGCCCCCATCATGTCCAGCATTCTGCCCCATCATGTCCAGCATTCTGCCCCATCATGTCCAGCATTCTGCCCCATCATGTCCAGCAATCTGCCCCATCATGTCCAGCATTCTGCCATCATGTCCAGCAATCAGCCCCCATCATGTCCAGCAATCTGCCCCATCATGTCTAGCATTTTGCCCCCATTATATCTGCAATCTGCCCCCATTACATCCAGCATTCTGCCCCCATTATGTCCAGCATTCTTCCCCTTCATGTCCAGCATTCTGCCCCTTCATGTCCAGAATTCTGCCCCATTATGTCCAGGAATCTGCCCCATCATGTCCAGGAATCTGCCCCATCATGTCCAGCATTCTGCCCCATCATGTCCAGCATTCTGCCCCATCATGTCCAGCAATCTGCCCAATCATGTCCAGCAATCTGCCCCATCATGTCCAGCATTCTGCCATCATGTCCAGCAATCAGCCCCCATCATGTCCAGCAATCTGCCCCATCATGTCTAGCATTTTGCCCCCATTATATCTGCAATCTGCCCCCATTACGTCCAGCATTCTGCCCCCATTATGTCCAGCATTCTTCCCCTTCATGTCCAGCATTCTGCCCCTTCATGTCCAGAATTCTGCCCCATTATGTCCAGGAATCTGCCCCATCATGTCCAGCATTCTGCCCCATCATGTCCAGCATTCTGCCCCATCATGTCCAGCAATCTGCCCAATCATGTCCAGCAATCTGCCCCATCATGTCCAGCATTCTGCCCCATCATGTCCAGCATTCTGCCCCATCATGTCCAGCATTCTGCCCCCATCACGTCCAGCATTCTGCCCCATCACGTCCAGCATTCTGCCCCCATCACGTCCAGCATTCTGCCCCCATAATGTCCAGCATTCTGCCATCATGTCCAGCAATCTGCCCCATCATGTCCAGCATTCTGCCCCATCATGTCCAGCATTCTGCCCCTTCATGCCCAGCATTCTGCCCCATTATGTCCAGGAATCTGCCCCATCATGTCCAGCATTCTGCCCCATCATGTCCAGCATTCTGCCCCATCATGTCCAGCAATCTGCCCCATCATGTCCAGCAATCTGCCCCATCATGTCCAGCATTCTGCCCCCATCATGTCCAGCAATCTGCCCCATCATGTCCAGCAATCTGCCCCATCATGTCCAGCATTCTGCCCCCATCATGTCCAGCATTCTGCCCCCATTATGTCCAGCATTCTGCCCCCATCATGTCCAGCATTCTGCCCCATCATGTCCAGCAATCTGCCCCCATTATGTCTGCAATCTGCCCCCATTATGTCTGAAATCTGCACCCATTATGTCCAGCATTCTGCCCCCATCATGTCCAGGATTCTCCCCCATCATGTCCAGCATTCTGCCCCATCATGTCCAGCAATCTGCCCCATCATGTCCAGCATTCTGCCATCATGTCCAGCAATCTGCCCCATCATGTCCAGCATTCTGCCCCATCATGTCCAGCAATCTGCCCCATCATGTCCAGCATTCTGCCATCATGTCCAGCAATCTGCCCCATCATGTCCAGCATTCTGCCCCGGGCCCCCCTGTTTGCTGCTTTCAATTAAAAGAAAAAAGTTCTTCCTTACCAGGCCGCGCTCTAGCGGCGACGCTCGCGCTCCCTCCACGCTGCTGAAGCGCGCGCTCACCGGCGACTGAACGTGATGACAGACGCCAGCGAGGGGTGCGCTGCGGCTGACATCAGCTGCCAGCCTCCGATTGGCTGGCGGCTGTTAACTATTGACGTGCGGGCCGACGGGCCTGCATATCAATAGCGTTCAGCTGCCACAGCGCAGCGCCGCTAAGGGCCCGGTTTAGCGTGCCGGTAGGGGCCCGGTGAGCAGATGAGACGGGGCCCGATGCGGGCCCCCTCTGCCTACCGGGCCCCATACGCCAGTCAGGGCAGTAATGCCCTGATGGCGGCCCTGACACACGGTACTGCACAACTGACACACAGGCAGCACCACTGTCTTGTGTGGTGTCTGGGGTGCGTATTCTTGCCTTAAACCTCAGGGCAGTTTTTTTGTGCTGCTGCCGTGCTGCATTCATAGCGAATAGCACGCACGGTACTGCACAACTGACACGCAGCCAGCACCGCTGTCTTGTGTGGTGTCTGGGGTGCGTATTCTTGCCTTAAACCTCACGGCAATTTTTTTGTGCTGTTGCGGTGCTGTGTTCACAGTGAATAGTACGCATGCACGGTACTGCACAACTGACACGCAGCCAGCACCGCTGTCTTGTGTGGTGTCTGGGGTGTGTATTCTTGCCTTAAACCTCAGGGTAATTTTTTTGTGCTGTTGCGGTGCTGTGTTCACAGCGAATAGTATGCACGCACGGTACTGCACAACTGACACGCAGCCAGCACCGCTGTCTTGTGTGGTGTCTGGGGTGCGTATTCTTGCCTTAGACCTCAGGGCATTTTTTTATGCTGCTGCCGTGCTGCGTTCACATAATAGCAAATAGTACGCACGCACGGTACTGCACAACTGATACGCAGGCAGCACCGCTGTCTTGTGTGGTGTCTGGGATGTGTATTCTTGCCTTAAACCTCAGGGCAATTTTTTAGTGGTAGCACCGCTGTTTTGTGTGGTTACTGGGGTGCGTAATCTCACCTTAAACCTCAGGGTAATTTTTTTCTGCTGCTGCGTTACTGTTTGTAAAACACAAAGCAGTACTAGGCTGTAGTGCTACCTTCCACAAAGCACTAACTGCTCCTTGTTCCCCAATATCTGCATCTGAACATCTGCAACTATGGCAGAAAAATCCAAAATTCCTAAAAAGACTGTTGTGAAGGGACAGGGAAGTGGACGTGGGGTCGTTGGTGCCTAACAAGGCACAGAGTCTGGGAGATTGAAGAAGGTTGATGCATCTAGTTTCCTGGCGAAATTTCCCGGTCTGGAACATAAACGGGCCTGGAAGCCAGAATAACAAGAGCAGATACTGTCTTGGATGGCTGACAAGGCCTCCATGAAATGTTCTAGCAGCACCCAATCGTCCATGACAAAACAGTCTACTGTTCATACAGATAACGCTGGGTCATCCTATTCTCAACCTGTTCCTAGTTCATCACCCGGTCAGGAGTCACAGGAAACATTTGACCCCAACCTTGGTCACTCCGATGATCTGTTTGGTCCATTTTCTTTTGTTGCCTATGGCCTCTCACCACGCGACATTGAAGAAGAACATGAGGGGGTATCGTCTGTTGAAGATGGCCAAATATTTGAAACCCCACGTACAGAAGAAAGCCACTTTCATCCACCTGATATACCGGGTGACGAGGTGTAGGCTGATGGTGATGACACACAGTTGCCATCTGTCCAGTCACCAATATCAGCACGGAAGGAGGATGACATGGACGACTAGGTGGTCGATGATGAGACCACCTATCCGACCTGGTCTGTTGGCACGCATAGCCAGCACAGCAGCACAGAGGATGAAGGTGGATACGTAGCACAAAAAAAGGCACCAAGGGCTACTGGTTTGAGCAGAGTGCGAAGTGTGTCACCTATTGCCAAGAGCAATACCTCTGTGCCCCAAGTCAAGGCAAGGGTGCGTTCAGCCGCTGTCTGGAAATTTTTTTCCGATAGTCCTTCTGAACCAAATGTTGTCATCTGTAGCATCTGCCATAGGAAACTGAGCAGAGGCCAGGGCAAAGGCAACCAAAGCACCACCAGTATGCGGAAACACATGGTAGCCAAGCACCCTAGTCGGTGGGCTGAACAACAGGGTACCAAATAAGTGTCTGCGACTGCGGGTCAAACCACTGCCATGTCGCCTGTGATACGGCCTCACCAATCTGCTGGGCAGGAAGCAGGTGATCATCATACCTCTTGCTCACAAGCTGCGGTTGCACACACACAGGCCACAACAAGCTCATCCACTTGTTTGTCCCTGGAAAGCGTCCAATTGTACGTGCCCCAGATGTATGAAAGGAGGCGTAAATACCAAGCCACGCACCCACAAGCACAAATACTGAACGCGCACATTGCCAAGTTGCTAGCCATGGAGATGTTGCCATTTAGGCTTGTGGGGACACAGTCTTTCCGTGATCTTTTGGTTGTGGCTGCCCCATGATACTCGGTTCCCAGCCGGCACTATTTTTCCCGCTGTGCCGTCCCCGCGTTACACCAGCACGTCTTAAACAATCTAAAGCGTGCTCTCACTAATGCCGTAACCGGGAAGGTCCATCTTACAACAGACACGTGGACAAGTACTTGTGGCCAGGGACGATACATCTCTGTCACGGCACACTGGCTCAACCTGGTGGAGGGTGGGACAAAGTCTCAAACTGGACCATCAACACATATCCTACCCACACCATGAATAGCGGGTCCAACCTCAATCAGGGTTTCCACCTCATCATATACGTCCAGTTTCCCCTCTTCCTCCTCCTCCGCCTTGTCATGCTATGCTGAATTACCCTCCACATCACTCCCAAGTTGGGAGCCGTGCAGCTGTAGGGAAGGTGACCTGATGGATGGACGGACTAGTCAGAGTGAAGAAGGAAAGGTTTGCAGAGTGTAGGTATGTGTCAGTTATTACAGTGGGGAAACAGCTAGGAAAGTGTAGTGGACGTGCAGTACCTTGGGTTGACCATTAGATGGCAGGACTTGACAACAGCTTATGGCTTTAGAAAACTTTGGTCATGGGGGGCGGGGTTACAGTGACAGGGGACCGGGAGAGCTATAAATACTGAGGGAGGGTTCCAGAAGGTTCCAGTCCCCAGGGGGAGCTCCAGTGGCAGGAGGACTGCGACAGTCTGTGCGCTGTGAGGAGAATCTAAACCAGGGGGACTGAGGAGAGAGATCGTCAGGGGGGTGGTCCTGATAGGAAGAACCGCAGAAGGGACGAGGCACTGGGTGTGAGACACCGTATTTGTCACGACGACTGATCAGTGGAAGCGCTGTTGGCTTAAGGGCCTAAGGCGGCCACAGTGACGGACCTGTCAGGCGCGTCGACGAGTGAAGAGGGGACGGTGTGTGCATACACGTCCCCCAGTGTAACGTGCGGTGTGTAAGAAGCGGCCCTGGAAACGGAGGGCCGTGAGGTAAAGGAAGTGCGGTGTGCTTCTGAGCCCGTCAGGCGGACGGCAAGTGAGAAATAAACTTGGACTTGTTGCACCCAGAATCTGCCTCCATCGTGTCTCTGTTTTTATCTCTGCGCGGTAAGAAGAGGGACCACCCCCCAGCTCGGCCCCCACCTCTACATTTGTAGTCGGCAGGATCGCCGCCGCTAATACATCATCTTCTGCAGCAGGCCTGCCTTAAAGGATGGAGAAGGACTTGGACTGTGCTGCTTGGATTATAAATACCTGTGGAATACAACTGGCTTACCTGTGGATTACAAATTGGGAGCGCTGTGGTGACTCAGTGGTGCTGACAGAAGATCCGGGGTGGTACCAGGTGCTGCGCAAGATGGCGGCATTGCTACAACGCAGGGGAGAGGTCCGAGTGTTTGCAGTCGTGTTGAATGGACTGGGGCCCCCTCCAACGTACCCCCGTGGACAGCAGTATGTGCCCGGAGGCCGACGCTCCCATGTACTGGACCCTGGCAGATGGGTGGAAAGGTCTGCCAATGCCCCACCCAGCAGGAGAAGTGGCACAGAAGAAAAGCTTGGCTGTAGCTGTCTGGCGCCATTCGATTGCTGCCCAACGGCCGGTATCAGACGCTGCGGGTGTCGGGGCATCGGCCGCCTGGAGTGGCAATGGAGGCGGGAGATGGAGCTGTGGCAGAAGTCGCCCTCAGAGCCACGGGTGAGCAGCGGAATACTGAGCTGGGGAGCGGAGCCTGAGCGGAGTCATCGAGAGCGGCCGCCACCAATACAAGCAGAAGACTTCACAGCGGAGCCCCCGAGTCCGGAGGAACGGCCCGCCGGACAGTGGAGCAAGGAACGGAGGCTGCGGGGGCCACCGCGTGATGATGGGACGGAGGCTGCAGCGCCGGGGAAGGTGAGAGTACCTCCAGCCCTATCAGTGCCTCCGCAGGCGGCCCCCACCATTCTGCTGCAGCACGCGGCCCCCTGCGCACGGGAAGGCCTAGTTACCACTGGCCCCATGGTGTATGCGGAACTGAGCGAGGCCCCCGCTCAAGTCCCCTTGTCAAGAGCTGCCTTGTTGGAACCGGCCGTTACTCCGGCTCCGTTAGAAGTTTTGAATGCGGCCTACCCTGCGGCCGCGGTATTGCCAGCGTTAGAACCGGCTGTGGCCTGTTTGACAGGCCCTGTTACTCCAGCCCTCAAGGACCCGGCTGTCCTCACCTGCCACCCGGCCCCAGCGGCTGCTGGGCCGCAGATTTCATCGGCCGCCTCTGCCCCACGCGTTTTTACAGCGAAGTCACGCCCACCGGTCTCTGGGACTGGAATGGCACCCTCCGTTTGGGTCGCGGAGGTGATCAAACAAAAGAAAGTTCGGGAGCAGGAGGTATGGAGCCTGCTCCACTCAAAGGGGGAGGCGGGCATGGCGGTGGAAAGATCCCGGGGACAGCTGGTATACACCAACATTGATAGAGGATACGGTTTTATCCGGGATGAGACTGGACAAAAGGTTTATATTAATGTGGCATCTATTCGTCACGGCCGGGCTCTACATGAGGGGGACTGGGTGTCGTACTACAAGGAGTACTGCCCCCGTGGCTACTACGCGGTAGCTGTGGTTGCTGAGCCAGAGGACCGTGAACCCCCGTAGTAAGAACTCCTAGGACACTCCCTATACCCCGGGCGCTCCACGGCTGTGGGCCCCCTCGCTGCCAGCCTTCCGGGAGTGGTTTGAACTCTCGAAATTTCGTTGCACCGTTGTGCCAAAGCATAAGGACAGTTGATGTATATGTTAATGAAAATTTGATATAAGAAGTTAAAGTTGTTGGTTGTATTAAGCCTGGCCGAGCGGGGTGTCAAGAAGCGAGGGAGTGCATATGTCCAAGGAAGGGGGGAGGACGAAAGGGGGATCTGCAATGTTATGTTGTATTATGTTGGTTTTAAAATGAGCAAAAGAAAATGAAAAAAAAAAATATAAAAATGGGTACTTGTGCTATTATAAAGTTGTTTAATGTATAATATACCAAAGTAAAATGCAACAGGTCCGGGTAAGGGAAGGTCTGCGGGACAAAAGGAAAGTGTGAGATCCGGTTGGGATCTAAGAGTTGAGGAGGTCTGGGAGACCGGGACGCCGACCATGATATGTTATTGAAAGAAAGGAAAATGAGTTGGAAGACGTGAGGAAGACAGCCATCCTAGGCCAGGTCCCCAACACCACGGACACCCCTGAAGGAGGAAGGCGGGCGCTGGTAATGATCTGGAAGGTAAGAGACCTCGATCATGGCGTACCGAATAGTGGAAGGTGACAGTAGGGGAGAGTAGGGGAAGGTACACGCCATAGAGAGAATATGGGTGTACCTAGCCCAATTTGAAAGACGTCATGTGGCGTGCGCGCTGGTGAGTAGCAGCAGGCTGCTCAGAGCATAGAGCTCCCAGTATGGTTCGGCCCCCGCAGATAGTGGGTTTGGCTCAACAGCTGGTCCGACAACAGAATGTAGGTGTAGCTTCAGAACGACGAAGGCAGGGATGACGATTGTCGAGGACGACAATGGACAAAGGAAGGGAGAGTGTAGGGAAGGTGACCGGACGGACTAGTCAGAGTGAAGAAGGAAAGGTTTGCACAGTGTAGGTAGGTGTCAGTTATTACAGTTGGGAAACAGCTAGGAAAGTGTAGTGGACGTGCAGTACCTTGGGTTGACCATTAGATGGCAGGGAGGAGTGTGAGCAAAGGACTTGACAACAGCTTAGGGCTTTAGAAACCGTTGGTCATGGGGGCGGGGCTACAGTGACAGGGGACCGGGAGAGCTATAAATACTGAGGGAGGGTTCCAGAAGGTTCCAGTCCCCAGGGGGAGCTCCAGTGGCAGGAAGACTGCGACAGTCTGTGCGCTGTGAGGAGAATCTAAACCAGGGGGACTGCTGTGAGGAGAATCTAAACCAGGGGGACTGAGGAGAGAGAACGTCAGGGGGGTGGTCCTGATAGGAAGAACCGCAGAAGGGACGAGGCACTAGGTGTGAGACACCGTATTTGTCACGACGACTGATCAGTGGATGCGCTGTTGGTTTAAGGACCTAAGGCGGCCACAGTGACGGACCAGTCAGGAGCGTCGACGAGTGAAAAGGGGATGGTGTGTGCATACACGTCCCCCAGTGTAACGTGCGGTGTGTAAGAAGCGGCCCTGGAAACGGAGGGCCGTGAGGTAAAGGAAGTGCGGTGTGCTTCTGAGCCCGTCAGGCGGACGGCAAGTGAGAAATAAACTTGGACTTGTTGCACCCAGAATCTGCCTCCATCGTGTATCTGTTTTTATCTCTGCGCGGTAAGAAGAGGGACCACCCCCCAGCTCGGCCCCCACCTCTACATTTGTAGTCGGCAGGATCGCCGCCGCTAATACATCATCTTCTGCAGCAGGCCTGCCTTAAAGGATGGAGAAGGACTTGGACTGTGCTGCTTGGATTATAAATACCTGTGGAATACAACTGGCTTACCTGTGGATTACAAATTGGGAGCGCTGTGGTGACTCAGTGGTGCTGACAGAAGATCCGGGGCGGTACCAAGTGCTGCGCAAGATGGCGGCATTGCTACAACGCAGGGGAGAGGTCCGAGTGTTTGCAGTTGTGTTGAATGGACTGGGGCCCCCTCCAACGTACCCCCGTGGACAGCAGTATGTGCCCGGAGGCCGACGCTCCCATGTACTGGACCCTGGCAGATGGGTGGAAAGGTCTGCCAACGCCCCACCCAGCAGGAGAAGTGGCACAGAAGAAAAGCTTGGCTGTAGCTGTCTGGCGCCATTCGATTGCTGCCCAACGGCCGGTATCAGACGCTGCGGGTGTCGGGGCATCGGCCGCCTGGAGTGGCAATGGAGGCGGGAGATGGAGCTGTGGCAGAAGTCGCCCTCAGAGCCACGGGTGAGCAGCGGAATACTGAGCTGGGGAGCGGAGCCTGAGCGGAGTCATCGAGAGCGGCCGCCACCAATACAAGCAGAAGACTTCACAGCGGAGCCCCCGAGTCCGGAGGAACAGCCCGCCGGACAGTGGAGCAAGGAACAGAGGCTGCGGGGGCCACCGTGTGATGATGGGACGGAGGCTGCAGCGCTGGGGAAGGTGAGAGTACCTCCGGCCCTATCAGTGCCTCCGCAGGCGGCCCCCACCATTCTGCTGCAGCACGCGGCCCCCTGCGCACGGGAAGGCCTAGTTACCACTGGCCCCATGGTGTATGCGGAACTGAGCGAGGCCCCCGCTCAAGTCCCCTTGTCAAGAGCTGCCTTGTTGGAACCGGCCGTTACTCCGGCTCCGTTAGAAGTTTTGGATGCGGCCTACCCTGCGGCCGCGGTATTGCCAGCGTTAGAACCGGCTGTGGCCTGTTTGACAGGCCCTGTTACTCCAGCCCTCAAAGACCCGGCTGTCCTCACCCGCCACCCGGCCCCAGCGGCTGCTGGGCCGCAGATTTCATCGGCCGCCTCTGCCCCACGATTTTTTACAGCGAAGTCACGCCCACCGGACTCTGGGACTGGCATGGCACCCTCCGTTTGGGTCGCGGAGGTGATCAAACAAAAGAAAGTTCGGGAGCAGGAGGTATGGAGCCTGCTCCACTCAAAGGGGGAGGCGGGCATGGCGGTGGAAAGATCCCGGGGACGGCTGGTATACACCAACATTGATAGAGGATACGGTTTTATCCGGGATGAGACTGGACAAAAGGTTTATATTAATGTGGCATCTATTCGTCACGGCCGGGCTCTACATGAGGGGGACTGGGTGTCGTACTACAAGGAGTACTGCCCCCGTGGCTACTACGCGGTAGCTGTGGTTGCTGAGCCAGAGGACCGTGAACCCCCGTAGTAAGAACTCCTAGGACACTCCCTATACCCTGGGCGCTCCACGGCTGTGGGCCCCCTCGCTGCCAGCCGTCCGGGAGTGGTTTGAACTCTCGAAATTTCGTTGCACCGTTGTGCCAAAGCATAAGGACAGTTGATGTATATGTTAATGAAAATTTGATATAAGAAGTTAAAGTTGTTGGTTGTATTAAGCCTGGCCGAGCGGGGTGTCAAGAAGCGAGGGAGTGCATATGTCCAAGGAAGGGGGGAGGACGAAAGGGGGATCTGCAATGTTATGTTGTATTATGTTGGTTTTAAAATGAGCAAAAGAAAATGAAAAAAATAAAAAATAAAAATGGGTACTTGTGCTATTATAAAGTTGTTTAATGTATAATATGCCAAAGTAAAATGCAACAGGTCCGGGTAAGGGAAGGTCTGCGGGACCAAAGGAAAGTGTGAGATCCGGTAGGGATCTAAGAGTTGAGGAGGTCTGGGAGACCGGGACGCCGACCATGATATGTTATTGAAAGAAAGGAAAATGAGTTGGAAGATGTGAGGAAGACAGCCGTCCTAGGTCAGGTCCCCAACACCACGGACACCCCTGAAGGAGGAAGGCGGGCGCTGGTAATGATCTGGAAGGTAAGAGACCTCGATCATGGCGTACCAAATAGTGGAAGGTGACAGTAGGGGAGAGTAGGGGAAGGTACACGCCATAGAGAGAATATGGGTGTACCTAGCCCAATTTGAAAGACGTTGTCATGTGGCGTGCGCGCTGGTGAGTAGCAGAAGGCTGCTCAGAGCATAGTGCTCCCAGTATGGTTCGGCCCCCGCAGATAGTGGGTTTGGCTCAACAGCTGGTCCGACAACAGAATGTAGGTGTAGCTTCAGAACGACGAAGGCAGGGATGACGATTGTCGAGGACGACAATGGACAAAGGAAGGGAGAGTGTAGGGAAGGTGACCGGACGGACTAGTCAGAGTGAAGAAGGAAAGGTTTGCACAGTGTAGGTAGGTGTCAGTTATTACAGTGGGGAAACAGCTAGGAAAGTGTAGTGGACGTGCAGTACCTTGGGTTGACCATTAGATGGCAGGGAGGAGTGTGAGCAAAGGACTTGACAACAGCTTAGGGCTTTAGAAACCGTTGGTCATGGGGGCGGGGTTACAGTGACAGGGGACCGGGAGAGCTATAAATACTGAGGGAGGGTTCCAGAAGGTTCCAGTCCCCAGGGGGAGCTCCAGTGGCAGGAAGACTGCGACAGTCTGTGCACTGTGAGGAGAATCTAAACCAGGGGGACTGCTGTGAGGAGAATCTAAACCAGGGGGACTGAGGAGAGAGAACGTCAGGGGGGTGGTCCTGATAGGAAGAACAGCAGAAGGGACGAGGCACTAGGTGTGAGACACCGTATTTGTCACGACGACTGATCAGTGGATGCGCTGTTGGTTTAAGGACCTAAGGCGGTCACAGTGACGGACCTGTCAGGAGCGTCGACGAGTGAAGAGGGGATGGTGTGTGCATACACGTCCCCCAGTGTAACGTGCGGTGTGTAAGAAGCGGCCCTGGAAACGGAGGGCCGTGAGGTAAAGGAAGTGCGGTGTGCTTCTGAGGCCGTCAGGCGGACGGCAAGGGAGAAATAAACTTGGACTTGTTGCACCCAGAATCTGCCTCCATCGTGTCTCTGTTTTTATCTCTGCGCGGTAAGAAGAGGGACCACCCCCCAGCTCGGCCCCCACTTCTACACAGCAGCGCATCGGCAAAGCGGCAAAACGCTCTGCTGAAGCTGATCTGCTTAGGTGACACACCACACACTGCAGCAGAGCTTTGGCAATTAATAAAACAACAGAACGATCAGTGGCTCTCCCCACTGCAACTCCAACCTGGTCTGGTTGTCTGCGTCAATGAGCATAACCTGGTGACGGCTTTAAAGCTCGGGAAGCTGGTACACATGCCATGCATGGCTCACGTGCTGACCCTGGTGGTGCAGAAATTTATAAAAACATACCCTGACTTGCCGTACCTACTTGAGAAAGTGTGCCGTATTTGCGCCCATTTCCGCGACTCCTCAACCACTGTTGCCGGTCTTGCAGTGCTTCAAAAGCAATTTAATTTGCCAAACCACAGACTCATTTGCGACCTGCCAACACGGTGGAACTCAACATATCATATGTTGGCAAGGGTAAGGCTAGTTTCACACTAGCGTTTTTGAGCGCAGAGACGGCCTGCGCATGGCCGCCTCTAAGCCCCGCCCCCTGCCGCGCCTCCGCCGGTAGCTCCGCCTACCGGCGCATGACGCTGCATGCGCCCTGCGTCCCCTATCTTTATCACTGGGGGCGCAGGCCGTGCGCAGTATGCATTTGGCGGCGCATGCGCCTTTTTGACGGTGCGCCGGCGCAACCAAACTGGCGCAGGTCGGCGCACCGTCAAAAGGACGCATGCGCCGCCAAACGCATACTGCGCACGGCCTGCGCCCCCAGTGATAAAGATAGGGGACGCAGGGCGCATGCAGCGTCATGCGCCGGTAGGCGGAGCTACCGGCGGAGGCGCGGCAGGGGGCGGGGCTTAGCGGCGGCCGTGCACAGGCCGTCGCTGCGCTCAAAAACGCTAGTGTGAAACTAGCCTGAGTAAGCAGCAGAGGGCACTTTCTGAATACCAGCTTAAACATGCCCGTCACACTGAGACTCAGCCAAGACACATAACAACTGTCGAGTGGGTGTGGATCGCTGATATTTGTGAGGTGCTTGAAAACTTTGAGTACTGCACCAAGCTTGTGAGCGGTGATCAGGCTATTATCAGCGTAACCATCCCTATGCTATGTCTGCTGAAAAAATCGCTGCAGAATCAAAAAATGGAATCTTTGCGTGCCCAGCAGCTGGCTATGGAGCAAGATTTCACAATGAGTGATCCTACCCAGCCCAGCCAATATCATCAGGTAACATTGATGGATGAAGATGATGAAAATGAGGAGAGAGAGGACTTCTTTTTCAGTGGTACCGAGGGGATACCTCATGCTACAGAGAGGAATCCAAACCCCAGCTTCATGTCTGTCCACCATGGGTGGAATGAAGAGGAGGAGGTGGAGGAGGAGAGTCAGTGTGAGGAGAGGATGGGTATTGTTCCTCCTTCAGGGGTCACAGAAAATTTGTCTCTATGCAGCTTGGCACACATGGCACACTTTATATCTGACTGTCTGTGCGAAGACCCTCGCGTATTCCACATTTTCAATAGCAACCTATGCTGGTTGGCCACCTTTCTAGACCCACGGTACAAGGACAAATTTCCTTCGCTACTGTTGCAGTCACCAAGGGGTTTCACAGTGGAGTCCTTCAAGAAGGCTGTTGTCGATAATTTGATGGCAACTGTTTCCTCAGACACCACTGCTAGCAGAGATACCATCTCTGTGCAGCAGCATGCATTAATGAGGAGAGATACGCCAAGCAGGTCCAAAAGAGGTGGTGGCAAAATGTCCACAAACTGGGCCATCTTCAATAAACTGGCTCATCACCAAGGACTAGCTGCAACAGTAGCAATGTCAAGGAGGAAGAAGCTGAACAAAATGGTCAACGACCATCTAAGTGACCATACCTGCATCCTTCCTGACGCTTCTGTACCGTTTAATTGCTGGGTATCCAAGCTACATAGTTGGCCCGACCTCTCCTTCTATGCCTTGGAGGTGCTGGCCTGCCCTGCTGCTAGTTTGATTTCAGAGCGTGTTTTCAGTGCCGCTGGGGCAATCATCACAGATACACGTGTGGCGCCCCAAGGAGTATGGTCGCCACAGTGGCATTGCCTTCCTCCTCGGGAGTGTGATGACATGCTTGGAAGCAATAAAGGATCTCTCTAGCAGTGAACCACAACACACAACACAGTTTCCATTCCAGGTCAGCAGAGGGAGCTCTGAACCAAACCTGGCGGAGGAGCTGCTCTCTGGGGGCCAGGAAGGAAGATTGGAGAGTTCGTGTGAGGAGAGCAATGTGTGTGGACATGGAGGAGAAGAGCTGGGAGATTGAGCAGAGAGTTCAGGCTCATTCCCAGCTATAGCGCATGATCTGGAGCCCGGTCTCCAAGGCTGTACGGACACTGATGGTCCTGCAACAGAAACCGGATGAATAGGAAGCTGTAAATGCTCTATTCCCACATAAGACTCGGAGGCACAACAGCGACGTGTGAGCCAGAAGAGGAAGGCTACAGCTGTCTGCTATACTAGGGAGTTCTAAAGAGAATAAGCAAGTGGAACTTCAGTGTAACACAGTACTCCAAGTACCTAAAAATAAGCGCTAGGAAGGAGACTACACAACCCATCTGCATAGAGAGATTCCTAAGTTGCTTCCAGGCAAGCCAGCTCCTGTGCCATCTGTAATCTGGATCCTGGACTGCATTTGCCAAGCAAAGTAAAGGTAAAGAAACTGCACCCTGTTGTGTCCTTGCCTTCTTCCTGCAACCCCATCAGCACTGCTTCATCCCTGTGCCAGACACTGCACCCTCTTCCTCAACACCTATCCTCACTGCCCTGGGATTACTGCCCTACCTGTGGAGGGCCACAACATCATAGCTGCACCACACCATCTGTCCCAGAGGATCTGTCTGCAGCGTCAGCTTAACATCATCATTGCCGAACACCACAGGTGGCGTCACGAATCATTCACTCATAAACTTTATTCCATCACTTAACCCCTTTTACACAGGCGCCCAGGGCCATGGACCGGGTCACCACTGCTGTGACATTCCCCTTTGAGAGACCGGCCCGGTACCGAGTACCCGACCCACACGCACACGGTTGACTACAGAGAATGCAGACAGTCTGACTCTGATAAAATTTAACAAGGACTGGATTTCGCAACATTATTTAAGCCCTCCAGATGACAGTATCCCAACCTAAAGTCACCCAACACGTCTTTTTTTTAAATTGGTGATCACTTCCATCCCATTCCCTTCCCATACAAGCCCTTTTTCTTCTTCTTACACATGTTTTCAAAACCTGCTTCTGACACATGTACCTCATGGTCAATAAGCTAAAAACAATGTTACGTTAATTAATATTTCCCATCGGAGGCACTTGTGATGAGAGCGAGACCCTTCTTCCTTCATCAACCATGCCATCATGCCCCTTGGACTAATTTTTGGAGACACTATTGCTATGCCTGGACACTGGGCGGCCACCTCCATGCTAGTAGTCCGACTCCTAGCTTCATCATAATTGTTTGGCCCTTCAGACCTGTCTTGCTTCCTTCATGAACTATGATACAGCTTCATGGGCTAATTTTTGGAGACACTATGGCTATGCCTGGACTCTGGGCACGGCGACCTCTATGCTAGTAGTCCTGGCTTTATCATAATGATTTGGCCCTTCAGACCTGCCTTTCTTCCTTCATCAACCATGATACAACCCCTTGGGTTAATTTTTGGAGACACTATGGCTATGCCTGGACACTGGGCACGGCCACCTCTATGCTAGTAGTCCTGGCTTTATCGTAATTGTTAGGCCCTTCAGACCTGCCTTGCTTCCTTCATCAGCCATGATACAGCCCCTAGGGCTAATGTTTTGAAAACACTAAATCTATGCCTACACATTGGGCAGTGGCACAACAAGGACAGTAGTCCAAGCTTTATAATTGTGAATACCTTGTGATGATGATGATGATGGGTGGCTTCTTCCTGCGTTAACCATAACACAGCCCCTACCCCTAGGGCAGATTGCTCTCCTTACACCACTTAAGGTACTGTCACACTTAGCGATGCACCAGCGATCCCGACCAGCGATATGACGCGGTCAGGATCGCTGGTACATCGCTAAGTGGTCGCTAGTGAGCTGCCACACAGGCAGATCTCACTAGCGACATCGCTGGGGTCGGGGATCGCTACTTACCAGTCACACCAGGCGATCCTGCATCCTCCCGCCCGGCTCCACGCGTCGCTCGTCGTCACAACAGGAAGCGCCGCAGGAAGCTGACGACGAGAAACAGTCCTGAACGTTCTCGCGCGATCAGCGATAACCAGCAGGGGAGCCGGTCGTAGGTAAGTATCAGACACAGCGATATCGCTAGCAATATCGCTATAACGTCACTAGTTATAGCGATATTGCTAGCGATATCTCTTAGTGTGACAGGCCCTTTACACACTTAGCTGTCAGTAGATTGACTCCATCATCACTCTTACGGTACTTCTGATATATCACTGGCACTGCGTAAGTGGCATACAAGTACCGCTCTTCCGGCAAAAAACCAAAGGACTTAAAATAGTGTTTGTACATTCTAGTGAAGCAGTGGTGTAAAAAAAAAAAAAAATCGTGCAGCCCCTGACCAGGTGCCCCCATGTTATATACATTTGTTTACAGCATTTTTTAACATTTACACATTTTTTAGCGTTTTCCTCAGCCACCAGAACGCTTTGAAGGGTCCAGCAGACAATTACTCACATTTTCCATTGACTATCATTGGACTTGCTATTCGTACCGAATACCCGAGTATTAGGGCATACTCGGTACGAGTATAGCGAGTCCGAACACTTCAGTACTCGCTCATCCCTAGATCTTTTCACACAAAATTTTTATTTTGCCAATGGTAACAGGGCCCCAAAACATATTGTGCAATTTGTCCTGAGTATGCTGATACCCCATATGTGGGGGTAAACGACTATTTGGGCGTATGGCAGAGCTCAGAAGGGAAGCAGCGCCATTTGACTATTTTGGCTGGAATTGAGATCGGACGCCATGTTGCGTTTGGAAAGCCCCTGATGTGACAAAACAATGGAAACCCCCCCACAAATGACACCATTTTGGAAACTAGACCCCCAAAGGAACTTATCTGGATGTGTGGTGAGCACTTTGAACCCCAAGGGCTTCACAGAAGTTTATAACGCCCGGGCGTGAAAATAAGAAATCATATTTTTTTCCACAAAAATGATCTTTTATTCCCCAATTTTTTTATTTTCCCAAGGGTAACAGGAGAAATTGGACCCTAAACGTTATTGTCCAATTTGTCCTGAGTACGCTGATACCCCATACGTGGGAGAAAACTACTGTATGGGCACACGTCAGGGCTCGGAAGGGAAGTAGTGACGTTTTGGAATGCAGACTTTGATGGAATGGTCTGGGGGTGTCATGTTGCCTTTGGAGAGCCCCTGATGTGCCTAAACTTTGGAAACCCCCACAAGAGACCCCATTTGGGAACTAGACCCCCCAAGGAATGTATCTAGATGTGTGGTGAGCACTTTGAACCCCCAAGTGCTTCACAGAAGTTTATAACGCCCAGGCGTCAAAATAAAAAAAATACTATTTTTTTCCACAAACATGATCTTTTAGTCCCCAATTTCTTTTATTTTCCAAAGGGTAATAGGAGAAATTGGACCCCAAAAGTTGTTATCCAATTTGTCCTGAGTACGCTGATACCCTTTTATGATAGAAAACTACTGTATGGGCACACATCAGGGCTTGGAAGGGAAGTAGTGACGTTTTGGAATGCACACTTTGATGGAATGGTCTGCGGGTGTCATGTCGCATTTGGAGAGCCTCTGATGTGCCTAAACTGTGGAATCTCCCACAAGTGACCCTATTTTGGAAACTAGACCCCCCAAGAAACTTATCTAGATGTGTGATGAGCACTTTGAACCCCCAAATGCTTCACAGAAGTTTATAACGCCCGGGCGTGAAAATAAAATAATCATATTTTTTCCACAAACATGATCTTTTAGTCCCCATTTTTTTTATTTTCCCAAGGGTAACAGGAGAAATTGGACCCCAAAAGTTGTTATCCAATTTGTCCTGAGTACGCTGATACCCCATATGTGGGAGAAAACTACTGTATTATTATTATTATTATTTATTGTTATAGCGCCATTTATTCCATGGCACTTTACATGTAAGGAGGGGTATACATAATAAAAACAAGTACAATAATGTTAAACAATACAAGTCATAACTGGTACAGGAGGAGAGAGGACCCTGCCCGCGAAGCCTCACAATCTACAAGGGATGGGTGAGAATACAGTAGGCGAGGGTAGAGCTAGTCATGCAGCGGTTTGGTCGATCGGTGGTTACTGCAGGTTATAGGCTTGTTGGAAGAGGTGGGTCTTCAGGCTCTTTTCGAAGGTTTCGATGGTAGTTGAGAGTCTGATATGTTGTGGTAGAGAGTTCCAGAGTAGGGGTGATGCGCAAGAGAAATCTTGTATGCGATTGTGGGAGGAGGAGATAAGAGGGGAGTGGAGAAGGCAATCTTGTGAGGATCGGAGGTTGCGTGCAGGAAAGTACCGGGAGACGAGGTCACAGATGTATGGAGGAGACAGGTTGTGGATGGCTTTGTATGTCATGGTTAGGGTTTTGTACTGGAGTCTCTGGGCAATGGGGAGCCAGTGAAGGGATTGACAGAGGGGAGAAGCTGGGAAATAGCGGGTGGGACAGGTGGATTAGTCGGGCAGCAGAGTTTAGAATAGATTGGAGGGGTGCGAGAGTGTTCGAGGGGAGGCCACAGAGCAGGAGGTTGCAGTAGTCAAGGCGAGAGATGATGAGGGCATGGACTAGGGTTTTTGCAGATTTTTGGTTGAGGAATGAACGGATTCGTGAAATATTTTTGTATGGCACACGTCAGGGCTTGGAAGGGAAGTAGTGACGTTTTGGAATGCAGACTTTATGGAATGGTCTGCGGGTGTCATGTCGCGTTTGGAGAGCCTCTGATGTGCCTAATCTGTGAAATCCCCCACAAGTGACCCCATTTTGGAAACTAGACCCCCCAAGGAACTTATCTAGATGTGTGGTGAGCACTTTGAACCCCCAAATGCTTCAAAGAAGTTTATAACGCCCGGGCGTGAAAATAAAATAATCATATTTTTTCCACAAACATGATCTTTTAGTCCCCATTTTTTTTTATTTTCCCAAGGGTAACAGGAGAAATTGGACCCCAAAAGTTGTTATCTAATTTGTCCTGAGTATGCTGATACCCCATATGTGGGAGAAAACTACTGTATGGGAACACGTCAGGGCTTGGAAGGGAAGTAGTGACGTTTTGGAATACAGACTTTGATGGAATGGTCTGCGGGTGTCATGTCGCGTTTGGAGAGCCTCTGATGTGCCTAAACTGTGGAAACACCCACAAATGACCCTATTTTCAGAAACTAGACCCCCCCCAAGGAACTTATCTAGATGTCTGGTGATCACTTTGAACCCCCAAGTGCTTCACAGAAGTTTATAACGTAGAGCCATAAAAATAAAAAAAATAATATTGTTTTTTCCACAAAAATTATATTTTTGCCCCCAATTTTTATTTTCCCAAGGGTAACAGGAGAAATTGGACCCCAAAAGTTGTTGTGCAATTTGTCCTGAGTAGGCTGATACCCCATATGTGGGGGTAAACCTCTGTTTGGGCGCATGGCAGAGCTTGGAAGGGAAGGAGCACCGTTTGACTTTTTCAACGCAGAATTGGCTGGAATTGAGATCAGACGCCATGTTGCATTTGGAGACCACCTGATGTGCCTAAACAGTGAAAACCCCCCAATTCTAACTCCAACCCTAACCCCAACACACCTCTAACCCTAATCTCAGCCCTAACCCTAGCCCTAACTCTAACCCTAACCCTAATGGGAAAATGGAAATTAATTCCTTTTTTTAAAATTTTATTATTTTTCCCTAACTAAGGGGGTGATAACGGGGGGTTTGATTTACTATTTATGGCAGTTTTTATGTTTGGCAGCAGTCATACGCTAAAAGACGCTTTTTATTGTAAAAATAATTTTTGCATCACCACATTT
This sequence comes from Dendrobates tinctorius, assembly GCF_039654945.1. Classification (NCBI taxonomy): domain Eukaryota; kingdom Metazoa; phylum Chordata; class Amphibia; order Anura; family Dendrobatidae; genus Dendrobates; species Dendrobates tinctorius. The sequence continues at coordinate 80,613,896 of NW_027361690.1, forward strand.
TGAGAGCTATAATTTTTCCATATTTTGACCAACCGAGTCATGTGAGGTCTTATTTTTTGCGGGACGAGTTGACGTTTTTATTGGTACCATTTTCGGGCACGTGACTTTTTTTATCGCTTTTATTCCGATTTTTGGGACGCAGAATGAACAAAAAACAGCATTTCATGATTTTCTTTTGGGGGGGATGCGTTTACATCGTTCTGCGTGTGGTAAAATTGATAAAGCAGTTTTATTCGTCGGGTCAGTACGATTACAGCGATACCTCATTTATGTTTTGGCTCTTTTATGCAATGAAAACAATTTTATATAAAAAATATTTTTGCATCGCTTTATTCTGCGAGCTATAACTTTTTTATTTTTTTGCTGATGATGCTGTGTGGTAGATCGTTTTTTCCAGGACAAGATGACGTTTTCAGCGGTACCGTGGTTATTTATATCCGTCTTTTTGATCGCGGGTTATTGCACTTTTTGTTCGGCGTATGATGATAAAGCATTGTTTCTTGCTTTGTTTTTTATTTTTATTTTTTAAGGGGTTCACTAAAGGGGTTAACTAGTGGGACAGTTTTATAGGGCGGGTCGTTACGGATGCAGCAGTACTAAATATGTGTACTTTTATTGTTTTTTTATTTCCAATAATGAATTTATTAGGGAACATTTATTTATCTTTAAATTTGGTTAGGGATTTTTTATAAATTATTTTTACACTTTTTTAGTTTTTTCTTTGCTTTATTTTATTGTCACAGGGGGGGACATTACTGCAATGTGTCAGATCGCTGATCTGACAGTTTGCACAGCACTCTGTCAGATCAGCGATCTGACAGGTGCTGCACAGTCTTCCTCCGTGCCTGGAAGCTGCCTCCCTGCAGGCCCCCGGAGGCCCCGCAGCCATTTTGGGAAGGAGACCCTCGGACAGCGCAGCACATCGCGCTGCTCTGGGGGTCTCAGGGAAGCATGGAGGGAGCCCCCTCCCTGCCCGATGCTTCCCTAATCCTCAGGTACACTGTGATCATGTTTAATCGCAGTGCGCCAGGGGTTAACGTCCGTGACCGCCCCTGACACATAGTGCCGGGTGTCAGCTGTGATAATCAGCTGACAAACGGCCGCGATCAGCGGCGCCCCCCCCCGCAGTGCCGCTGATCGCTTAGACGTACTATACCGTCCCCGGTCATTCGGACCCGGGTACCGTGGACGGGATAGTACGTCTCATGTCAGAAAGGGGTTAAAAGGAACCTGTCAGCAGGATTGTGCATAGTAACCTACACACTGTGTCAGGTCGGTGCATTTCTACTGATTAAAATGATACCTTGGTGGATGAAATTCATCTAAATGGTTGTTCTTTAATCTTTATTTTCAGTTTGTAGTTAATGAGATTCTCGGGCCCTAGGTTGGGGTTGGTGTATGCGCTGCTCTGATTAAGTATTCATAATGCAGAATGCTGACAGGTCACTGATCCCTCACTGACCTGCCCCCTAGTTTACATAATGAATACCTAACATACTGAAGAAAGAGACAAAAACGCTTAATCGCTTGTTTAGTGTGCCAATAATACATTTTCTTGATGTTATCCAGCTAGGGAAGAAAAACAATTTGAAAAGGGCGCCTGCTGCACCTGCACAGTAGCAATTATCAGTGTCTAGCTGTGATCCGATAGCTGCTACTCAGCATGCCCCGGCGGCGCCATCTTACTGGAGAAGAAAAAAAAAAATCCTCCTCCAAGATGATGCCGCCCATGTATTATTGCCACACTAAAAATGCGATTATGCTGCAGAGCAGGTGCCATGGCTGGCACCTGCCTGCAGAAGCATTTTTGGTCTCTTTCTTCAGTATGTTAGGTATTTATTATGTAAACTAGGGGTCAGGTCAGTGAGGGATCAGTGACCTGTCAGCATTCTGCATTATGAATATCTAATCAGAGCACCACATACATGAACCCTGCCTTAGGGCACGAAAATTTCATTAACTACAAACTGAAAATAAAGATTAAAGAACAACCACAAGACAGATTTCATCTACCAAGGTATCATTTTAATCAAATAATGGCACCGACCAGACACTGTGTGTAGGTTACTCAGCACAATCCTGCTGACAGGCTCCCTTTAAATAGTGATAAGAAAAGAGTATGGGAAGAAATTGAAGGGGCACTGTCCACAAATGTCTGACAAATACACCATGTTACAAATTATTATGCAAATGATATTTTTCTCTGATATTCCTAAATGGTCAGTGCAAATGACAGTCAGTCTAATAAAAGTCATCCCCCGTAAGAGCAGTGGTCCCCAACGTTTCTGACCTTGAGAGCCACATTCAGCTTAGAGAGAGGGTCGCGAGCCACATTCAGCACTGAGAGAGGGTCGCAAGCCACATCTCGCTCCCACCCCCTTCAAAGAAGTGTCAACCAAAGCCCCCATTACAGGTATAAATAACCAAAGCTTTTCCACAGAAATCACTCCAAAGCAGTGCACTGAGATCCAGGGGTTCCCACAATACCCCCATTCAGAATTCTCCCATCAAGGACTCCCAACACAATGTCACATCCAACTTTGAGCACCTCCTCTAACAGGTAGTACTATCCTCCAGCATAGCATACCTAAAACATCTCTAAACCGCTAAGACCAATAAATGTGCATCCACATCTGCTCTTCTGTGCAGGGCTACTCACAAAATTCACCATTTTGAGATGTGCTCTTGTGGCGCCCCCAGGGGCATGGTCGCCACACTGGCTTTGCCTTCCTCCAGGGAAGGGTAATGCCAGGCTCGGAAGCAGTGATGGGTCTCTCCAGCAGTTAACCTAATGCATGCAACACAGTTCCACTCCAGGCCAACAGGGGGAACTCTGAACCAGGATTGAGGGGAGGAGTGCTCTCTGAGGGCCGAGAGGAAGGAGGGGTCAGTTAGTTGAAGGAGGTCCACGTGTGCAGACGTGTGGAGGAAAGTGGAGGTTGAGCTCCGGGTGGAGAGCTCCCTGACTGCAAGAGCGCAAGAACTGGAGCCTGGTCTCCACGGTGGTACGGATACTAACGGTCCTGCCACAGATACCAGAGGAGTAGGAGGCTGTAAATGCCCTGCTCCCAGCAAAGACTTGGGACACAACAGCAATTGAATAGAGAGCCAGGACTCAGAAGAGGAGTCCCCGAAAGAGGCTATAGCTGTCTGTCATACAAGTATAGTTCTAGGAACATCTGAAGAGAGGCATTTCAGAGTAACTAAGTACTGGAGTTCTTCACACCACAAGGCGCTAGGAAGGAGACTGCACAGCCCTTCTGCTGAGAGAGAATCCTGATCTGCTTCCAGGCTAACCTGCCCCAATACCATCTGTAATCAGGACCCTGGACTGCATATACTAAGTAAAGGTACAGAAACTGCAACTGCTGTGTCTTGTCTGCTCCCTACGCTTCCAGCACTGCTACATCCCCGTGCCGGATACATCTACACTGCCCTGGGACTACAGCTCCAACTATGGGGAGCTTTTACATCTTTGCTCCATCCTACCATCAGTCCCAGCGGATCTGTATGCAGTGTTGGCCTAACACCATACTTGCCAAACACCACGGGTGGCGTCACAAACTATTCAACCATTAACTACATCTCCCCATTGCTTGGGCGCCCAAGGCCATGGACCGGGTCACCGCTGCTGTGACACATCCACCTGACACCGGCCCGGTACCAAATACACCACAGCCCTAGGAGGGCGACCCACTCTTCATACCTGTTTGCTAGACCTAATGCGCAAAGCTGGCAGAGTCGCAAGCCACAATTCATGGGAACGCGAGCCACATGTGGCTCCCGAGCTACAGGTTGGGGATCCCTGCATTAGAGTATACATCGATTTTATTGAAGAAACCGCCCAATGATAACAGTATAATCTCCAAAATGAATAAAAACTCAAAATGCACTGTTCCAAATTATTAGGCACAGTAGAATTTTTAAACATTTGATATGTTTTAAAGATCTGAAAATGCTCATTTGTGGAATTTGCAGCATTAGGAGGTCACATTCACTGAACAAAAAAGCTATTTAACTCCAAAACATCCTAACAGGCCGAGTTACATGTTAACATAGGAACCCTTCTTTGATATCACCTTCACAATTCTTGCATCCATTTAACTTGTGAATTTTTGGAGAGTTTCTGCTTGTATTTCTTTGTATAAAGTCAGTATAGCCTCCCAGAGTTGCTGTTTTGATGTGTACTGCCTCCCACCCCCATAGATCTTTTGCTTGATGATACTCCAAAGGTTCTCTCTAGGGTTGAGGTCAGGGGAAGATTGTGGCCACACCATGAGTATAAATCCTTTTATGCCCATAGCAGCCAATGACTCAGAGGTATCCTTTGCAGCATGAGATGGTGCATTGTCATGCATGAAGATGATTTTGCTCCTGAAGGCACGTTTCTGCTTTTTATAGAATGGAAGAAAGTTGTCAGTCAGAAACTCTATATACTTTGCAGAGGTCATTTTCACACCTTCAGAAATCTTAAAGGGCCCTACCAGCTGTTTTCCCATGAGTCCAGCCCAAAACATGACTCCTCCACCTCCTTGCTGACATCACAGCATTGTTGGGACGTGGTGGCCATCCACCAACCATCCATTGGTCCATCCATCTGGACCATCCAGGGTTGCTCGACACTCATCAGTAAACAAGGCTGAAAATTAGTCTTCATGTATGTCTGGGCCCACTGCAACCCTTTCTGCTTGTGAATACTGTTTAGGGGTGGCAGAATATTAAGCTTTTGCACCACAGCAAGCCTTTGAAGCAGTAGCGTAGCTACCAGGGGGGCAAGGGACAGTGGCCCCAGGCCCCGCTTTGAGGGGGCCCACCAGAGCTACAATACACCACTATTCTGTGGCAGAGCAGGGAGAATCGATCTCCCTACTCTGCTGCCCGGCCGCTATGGGCCCCTGAGAGGGCGGTGGGGGGGCCTCGGTGCCAGCAGTGGGCCCCCCACCTCTCAGCCAGCAATGTCGTCCTGGGCTATTCTGTGCGAACAGGACCTGTGATGAGGTCACAGGAGGGGCAGAGTCAGGGGTCACATGATCAGGGGCTTCAGTGGCTGCAGGACTCTGCTGTGCTGGTTGTCATGGTGCTGGCTGGATGAGGTGAAGTTTCTGTGTGGGGTCAGGAGGGGTTTACAGGGTGGATGTAGCAGAGCTGTGTGTATGAGGTGTTGAGGTGTACAGAGCGGAGCAGTATGTGTAGACGGTGTACGGAGCAGAGATATGCATGTATGAGGTGTACGGAGGAGCGGAGCCGTGTGTGTAGAAGGTGTTCAGAGCAGAGATATGCATGTATGATGTGTACAAGTTGTATGGAGCTGTGTGTGTATGGGGTGAGCAGAGCCGTTTGTGTACAAGTTGTACGGAGTGGAGCCGCGTGTGTGCAGCGTGTAAGGAGCGGAGCCGCGTGTGTACAGCATGTACGGAGCGGAGCCGCGTGTGTACAGCGTGTACGGAGTGGAGCCGCGTGTGTACAGCGTGTACTGAGCAGAGCCATGTGTGTACAGCGTGTACGGAGCGGAGCCGCGTGTGTATAAGGGGTGCAGAGGCGTGTGTGTATAGGGGGTATCAGGTGCAGTAATAGGGACACATGCAGCAGCAGTGGCTCAGCATTAGGGTATCAGGTGCAGTAATAGGGACACATACGGTATCAGTGGCTCAGTATTGGGGTATCAGGTGCAGTAATAGGGACACATATGGCAGCAGCGGCTCAGTATTGGGGTATCAGGTGCAGTAATAGGGACACATGCGGCAGCAGCGGCTCAGCTTTGGGGTATCAGGTGCAGTAATAGGGACACATAAGGCAGCAGAGGTTCAGTATTGGGGTATCAGGTGCAGTAATAGGAACACATACGGCAGCAGCGGCTCAGCATTGGGGTTTCAGCAGGATGAGAGGTTTGTGCAGGTTGGGGATACATGGTGATGGAGCTGGAATATGAGAAGTGGAACATGTCGTTGTTGTATTCTCTGTAGCCGAGTCCTGGCTGGAGGAGTAGTCATGTCGGTCTGGGCCAGATGGAAAAGATGTGAAAAGAGAACAATTCCATCAGAAAGATCATCAGCGGTAAGACACCAACTATAATTGTCCAGGAATCACATATGTTTTGTAGGACTGGTATTTACCACTGACCATATGGTGGTAATATCCATGCTGGTCTTTATATAGAGATTATTTTCAGTAACAGCGCGGTCATCTCCTACGTCCACTATTAGGGTGCGTCGCCGAGTTGTAATCAACGTTACCTAGTTAGGGGCCCACTCAGAAGTTTCTCCCCCCCTGAACCAAAACCCTAGCTACGCCTCTGCTTTGAAGGATCCTACACCTTGAGGTTCGAGGGACTCCAGAGGCACCAGCAGCTTCAACTATCTGTTTGCTGGTTTGTAATGGCTTTTTAGCAGCTGCTCTCTTAATCCGATGAACTTGCCTGGCAGAAACCTTCCTCATTCTGCCTTTATCAGCACTATCACGTCTCTGCTCAGAATCAGCCACAAATCTCTTAACAGTACTATGATAACGCTTAAGTTTTCGGGAAATATCTAATGTTTTCATCCCTTGACCAAGGCATTGCACTTTTTGATGCATTTCCGCAGCAGAGAGATCCTTTTTCTTTTCCATGTTACTTGAAAACTGAGTCCTGCTCAGTAGTGTGGAACATCCAGTTTTCCTTTTATTGGGCTCACATAGCAAACTAATTTCCACAGGTATCTGAGATTGATTTCAGTGATCCAAAGAACCCTGAGACACAATACCATCAATGGGTTTCTTTAAAACAAACAAAAAAAACGCTATGACACTTAAAAACAATTTGCATAATAATTTGGAACATGGTGTATACCTGTCGGAGTATTGGATGTATACTTGCAGGAGAATTGGATGTATACCTGCCAGAGTATTGGATGTATATGTATCAGAGTATTGGATGTATACCTGCAGGAGAATTGGACATATAAATGCCGGAGTATTGGACAGATATGTGTCAGAGTATTGGATATATACCTGCCGGAGTATTGGATGTTTACCTGCCAGAGAATTGGATGTACACCATCAGGAGTATTAGATGCATACTTGCAGGAAAATTAGACGTATAACTGCCAGAGTATTGGACGCATACGTGTCAGAGTATTAGATGTGTAACTGCAGGAGTATTCAATGTATATGTGTCAGAGTATAGGATGTATACTTGCTGGAATATTGGACGTATACCTGCTGGAGTAATGGAAGTTTACGCGTCAGAGTGTTCAATGTATACCTGCAGGAGAATTGGACTTATATCTGCTGGAGTACTGGATGTGTACGTATCAGAGTATGGGATGTATACCTGCCGGAGTATTGGATGTTTACCTGCTAGAGAATTGGACATATACCTGAGGGAGTATAGGATATTGAACATGTACCTGCCGGAGTATTGGAAGTATACCTTCTAAACTATGGGATGTATACCTGCGGGAGTATTGACCGTATATGTGCTAGAGTATAGAAAGTACACCTGCCGGAGTATTCAATGTATACGTGCCAGAATATAGGACAAGTTCAGGCCCGGATTGGCCACTTACCCAACCGGGCATTTTCCCGCTGGGCCGCCATTTTCTTGAGGTTATGGGCCGCTGATGGCGGCGGCGGCCGGTCAGCCTCTTTTTCCTGCCGCCGGCCCTTTAAATTTTCTGGCAAGGCGGCAGGCAGCGGGGGTTAAAAACGTGCCACGACGTGGTGACGCTGCACGTCGTCGGTCGACAAGGCCCCGCCCCCGGACCGCTGCAGGAGCAGGAGGAAACCTTGCGGCTGCGGCCATTTTTAATTTGAGCGCGTGGCGTGGGCGAGTCGGCGACGGTGCGGCCCTGGTGATGCTGCAGCTACGGCCCTGGTTACACTGCAGCCGTGGCCGAGCCAGAGCGGCAGGGAACAAGGTGAATGACTTTTTTTATTCTTTTTTTATAAATCAAACAGTATTATGTAGGGGACCATATGTGGGGCTAGTGTACTGTATGGGGGATAACATGTGGGGCCAGTGTACTGTATGGGGGATAACATGTGGGGCCAGGGTACTGTATGGGGGATGACATGTGGGGCCAGTGTACTGTATGGGGCATGACATGTGGGGCCAGTGTACTGTATGGGGGATGACATGTGTGGGGCCAGTGTATTGTATGGGGGATGACATGTGGGGCCTGTGTACTGTATGAGGCATGACATGTGGGGCCAGTGTACTGTATGGGGGATGACATGTGGGGCCAGTGTTCTGTATGGGGGATAACATGTGGGGCCAGTGTTCTGTATGGGGGATAACATGTGGGGCCAGTGTACTGTATGGGGGATAACATGTGGGGCCAGTGTACTGTATGAGGGATAACATGCGGGGCCAGTGTTCTGTATGGGGCATGACATGTGGGGCCAGCGTACTGTATGGGGGATGACATGTGGGGCCAGTGTACTGTATGGGGGACTACATCAGGGTCCAGCATACTATATGGGGAATGACACAGGTTGGGCCAGTGTACTACATGGGGTAAAACACAGGTGGGGCCAGTGTTCTATATGGGGGATGACACAGGTGGGGCCAGTGTACTATATTGGGGATGACACAGGAAGGGCCAGTGTACTATATGGGGGATGACACAGGTGGGGCCAGTGTACTTTATGAGGGATCACAGGTGGCTCCAGCGTACTATATGGGTGACTACAGGTGGGGCCAGCTTATTATATGGGGGATTACAGGTGGGGCCAGCTTACTATATGGGGGATTACAGGTGGGGCCAGTATACTATTTGGGAGAATACAGGTGGGGCCTGTGTACTGTATGTGATGCCATTATATGTGGGGCCATCGTACTGTATGTGATACCATTATATTTGGGGCTGTCACAGTATTTGCAGGGCTATTAGGACTTTTGCTCTGGGACCCCATGTGGCTCCAGACCATCAGTCAGCCGCAGTATGTTGTTGTTCCTGCCCCAATCTGCAGCAATCTGGGTCACTGGATGAGTTAGGATTCTATGCCATCCCAGAGACAAATTTAGTAAATTTAAAGAGAATGTCCACTATTTTAACATTGATGACCTATCCTTATCTCATCAATGTCTGATCTGTGTGGGTGTGACTCCTGGCATCCCTGCCAATTGGCTGTTCTCGGTGATGGCTGGAACTTCTCAGTTACGGCACAGCTGTCTACTGTATACTGGCCACGGCCGCGTACTGCACATTCGTGACCTATTCAAATCAATAAGGGGCGGATGTGCAGAACCCGGTTGTGGCCACTTTACGCTTTGCTGTGCAGTTCTGTAACAGCAGTTCCCGCCGGCACTGAGAACAGCTGATCTGCCAATGGTGCCAAGTGTCGCAGCAACGCCGGTCAGACATTGATCACCTGTCCTAAGGATAGGTCATCAGCGTTAAAGTAGTGGGCAACCCCTTTAAATACTCATATTTCCCTCCTCTGGTACAAAACTGGCTCGTCGCTAACTTTTGGTGCTGATGATAATTACGTTTTCTCCCTACTAAAATTGCCAATCCTCCAACCGGTTTTGCACCAGGAGCTTATTTGGCCAAGAACATATGACTTCTATCAGTGCTGGACAATCAGTCCCTATATAAATCAGATCTTTTAGGCCAAATAAGCTCCTGGTGGAGGTCTGGCTGGAGGACTGTACGTTTTTAGTAGGGCGACAACTGCTTTAATTTTCTTTGTGGTGATCATATTAAGGGCTTGTTCACATGATTGCTGATTACCAGAGAATCAGATGGATTATGGTAATGACTTTGGTCACACTCTGATCCCCGTCTGATCAGTGTCAGTTTACTGTGATCTGCTTCTCTCGCATGAGAGTATGGTATCACAGGTGTGAAGGAGACGGAGAACTTAATGTCGCCACCTTCTCCATTGTCTACGTCAGCTAAAATCAGACTGTAGTTGAATGACGTCAGAGTGAAGTCCAATGTGTCACACGCACCCATAGACTTGTACGGGTGATCCAAATTCCAAAGTCACTCGCCGCATGCTGCAAATTTCAGACCTATTTGGACTGAAGAAAATAACGCAGATCTGCTCTGCCCCATAGTATAACATTGGGCTGAGTGCTATCTGATAAAACATCACACACAGCCCTCTGCCGTATTATACGCCAGTGTGAGCGAGCCCTCGCTGCGCCAAACAAATTCTCGTCTCCCTCCATCAATAGAAAAGTTAGAGAATTGGAGGAGAAGTAATGAGAACGTGTTTGGCAAATCACAAAGTTATGGTTACGTAACAACTGTCTGCACCACCACGAATCCCAACATTACACTCTGTTAGTGTTCAGCAATGGGTGGAAAACCCCTTTAACAATGTTGGAGTATGGGCTGAGTGTATAAATAAGATGTAGTGACGTTAGGTCCTCCTGCACCTAGGGAAGGCATTGAAGACGTCTTAATTATGATTCCCCCTTCCAAAACCAAAAATTGCCAGCGGGGTCATGGGGCATAGGCGCGGTCACAGAATGCTGTATCTCCCAACTTTTAAAGAAAAAGTCATTTTTCACCTATTGAACTCCCTTGGGCCTGTTTCACACTTCAGTTGTTTGACGTCAGTTGCAAACCCCCAAAGTGTGAAAAAACGGATCCGTTTCCACTATGCATAAAAAGAATGCACCGGAAGAGAGAAGAGAGAGATTTGCCAGAACGGCATTTGGGGTTAAAATGCATGACAGAATAAATGTTCCGGGCATGCGCAGTTTAAAATAGTGGGTCCACCCCTGAAAAAAAATGTTCCCTAGCCTGTCTACTCCAGATGGCAGATGCTAAACAACAAACAAATCCGTCAAAAAACAGATGCAACGGACGACCATCAGACATAATCCGCCGCTAATGCAAGTCTATGGGAAAAAAAAAACGGACCCACCAAAAAAAGGCGGATCCGTTTTTTTATAAACCTGGTGGATTTTGACTGACGTCAAACAACTGAAGTGTGAAAGAGGCCTTACTGTTCTCACCTACAAGCTGTACAGAAAAGATTGCATGGAAGATACATTTATTTACTATTTAACCCCTTTACCCCCAAGGGTGGTTTGCACGTTCATGACGGGCCAATTTTTACAATTCTGACCACTGTCCCTTTATGAGGTAATAACTCTGAAAAGCTTCCATGGATCCTGGTGATTCTGACATTGTTTTCTCGTGACATATTGTACTTCATGTTAGTGGTAAAATTTAATTCATATAACTTACGTTTATTTGTGAAAAAACGGAAATTTGGCGAAAATTTGGAAAATGTCGCAATTTTCCAACTTTCAATTTTTATGCCCTTAAATCACAGAGCTACGGCACACAAAAAACTTAATAAGTAACATTTCCCACATGTTTATTTTACATCAGCACAATTTTGGAACCAAAATTTTTTTTTTTAGGAAGTTATAAGGGTTAAAAGTTGACCAGCGATTTCTCATTTTTACAACACCATTTTATTTTTACAGACCACATCACATTTGAAGCCACTTTGAGGGGTCTATATGATAGAAAATACCCAAAAGTGACACCATTTTAAAAACTGGACCCCTCAAGGTGCTCAAAACCACATTCAAGAAGTTTATTAACCCTTCAGGTGCTTCACAGGAATTTTTTGAATATTTAAAAAAAATGAACATTTAACTTTTTTTCACAAAAAAAATATTTCAGGTTCAATTTTTTTTATTTTACCAAGGGTAAAAGGAGAAATTGGACTGGAAAAGTTATTGTGCAATTTGTCCTGAGTATGCTGATATCTGATATGTGGGGGGGAACCACTGCTTCGGCGCATGGCAGAGCTCAGAAGGGAAGGAGCGCCGTTTGACTTTTTCAATGCAAAATTGACTGGAATTCTGATTGGACGCCATGTCACGTTTGGAGAGCTCCTGATGTACCTAAACAGTGGAAACCCCCCACAAATGACCCCATTTTGGAAACTAGACTCCCCAAGGAACTTATATAGATATGTGGTGAGAACTTTGAACCCACAAGGGCTTCACAGAAGTTTATAACGTACAGCGGTACAATTAAAAAATCATATTTTTTCCACAAAAATGATCTTTTCACCCCCAATTTTCATTTTCCCAAAGGTAACAGGACCCTAAAAGTTATTGGGCAATTTGTCCTGAGTACGCTGATACCCCATATGTGGGGGTAAACCACTATTTAGGTGCATGGCAGAGCTCGGAAGGGAAGCAGCACCATTTGACTTTTTTGGCTGGAATTGAGATCGGACACCATGTCGCGTTTGTAAAGCCCCTGATGTACCTAAACAGTGGAATCCCCCCACAAGTGACCCCATTTTGGAAACTAGACCCCCTAAGGAACTTATCTAGATGTGTGGTGAGCACTTTGAACCCCCCAAGGGCTTCACAGAAGTTTATAATGCCCGGGCGTGAAAATAAAAAAATCGTTTTTTTTCCACAAACATGATCATTTAGTCCCCAATTTTTTTATTTTCCCAAGGGTACCAGGAGAAAATGGACCCCAAAGGTTGTTGTCCAATTTGTCCTGAGTACCCTGATACCCCATATGTGGGAGAAAACTACTGTATGGGCCCACGTCGGGGCTTGGAAGGGAAGTAGTGACGTTTTGGAATGCAGACTTTGATGGAATGGTCTGCTGGTGTCATGTTGCCTTTGGAGAGCCCCTAATGTATCTAAACAGTGGAAACCCCCCACAAATGACACCATTTTGGAAACTAGACCCCGTAAGGAACTTATCTAGGTGTTTGGTGAGCACTTTGAACTTTCCCAGTGCTTCACAGAAGTTTATAACGCCCGGGCGTGAAAATAAAAAAATCGTATTTTTTCCACAAACAAGATCATTTAGTCCCCAACTTTTTTATTTTCCCAAGGGTACCAGGAGAAAATGGACCCAAAAGTTGTTGTCCAATTTGTCCTGAGTATGCTGATACCCCATATGTGGGATAAAACTACTGTATGGGCCCACGTCAGGGCTTGGAAGGGAAGTAGTGATTTTTTGGAATGCAGACTTTGATGGAATGGTCTGCGGGTGTCATGTTGCCTTTGGAGAGCCCCTAATGTACCTAAACAGTAGAGACGCCCAACAAATGACACCATTGTGGAAACTAGACCCCCTAAGGAACTTATTTAGGTGTGTGGTGAGCACTTTGAACTCCCCCAGTGCTTCACAGAAGTTTATAACGCCCGGGCGTAAAAATAAAAAAATCGTATTTTTTCCACAAACATGATCATTTAGTCCCCAATTTTTTTATTTTCCCAAGGGTACCAGGAGAAAATGGACCCCAAAAGTTGTTGTCCAATTTTTCCTGAGTACACTGATACCCCATATGTGGGAGAAAACTACTATATAGGCACACGTCGGGCATCGGAAGGGAAGTAGTGACGTTTTGGAATGCAGACTTTGATGGAATGGTCTGTGGTTGTCATGTTGCCTTTGCAGAGCCCCTGATGTACCTAAGCAGTGGAAACAATCCACAAATGACACCATTTTGGTAACTAGACCCCCTAAGGAACTTATCTAGATGTGTGGTGAGCACTTTGAACCCCCCAAGGGCTTCACAGAAGTTTATAATGCCCGGGCGTGAAAATAAAAAAATCGTTTTTTTTCCACAAACATGATCATTTAGTCCCCAATTTTTTTATTTTCCCAAGGGTACCAGGAGAAAATGGACCCCAAAGGTTGTTGTCCAATTTGTCCTGAGTACCCTGATACCCCATATGTGGGAGAAAACTACTGTATGGGCCCACGTCGGGGCTTGGAAGGGAAGTAGTGACGTTTTGGAATGCAGACTTTGATGGAATGGTCTGCTGGTGTCATGTTGCCTTTGGAGAGCCCCTAATGTATCTAAACAGTGGAATCCCCCCACAAATGACACCATTTTGGAAACTAGACCCCGTAAGGAACTTATCTAGGTGTTTGGTGAGCACTTTGAACTTTCCCAGTGCTTCACAGAAGTTTATAACGCCCGGGCGTGAAAATAAAAAAATCGTATTTTTTCCACAAACAAGATCATTTAGTCCCCAACTTTTTTATTTTCCCAAGGGTACCAGGAGAAAATGGACCCCAAAAGTTGTTGTCCAATTTGTCCTGAGTACACTGATACCCCATATGTGGGAGAAAACTACTGTATGGGCACACGTCGGGGATCGGAAGCGAAGTAGTGACGTTTTGGAATGGAGACTTTGATGGAATGGTCTGCGGGTGTCATGTTGCCTTTGGAGAGTCCCTGATGTACCTAAACAGTGGAAACCCCCCACAAATGACACCATTTTGGAAACTAGACCCCCTAAGGAACTTATCTAGATGTGTGGTGAGCACTTTGAACCCCAAAGGGCTTCACAGAAGTTTATAACGCCCTGGCGTGAAAATAAAAAAATCATATTTTTTCCCACAAAAATGATATTTTTTCCCCCAATTTTTCATTTTCATAAGGGCAACAGAAGAAATAGGATCCCAAAAGTTGTTTTGCAATTTTTCCTGAGTAGGCTGATACCCCATATGTGTGGGAAAACACTGTTTGGGCGCATGGCAGAGCTTGAAAGGGAAGGAGCACCATTTGACTTTTTCAACGCAGAATTGGCTGGAATTGAGATCAGACGCCATGTTGCGTTTGGAGAGCACCTGATTTGCCCAAACAGTGGAAACCCCCCAATTCTTACTCCAACCCTAACCCCAACACACCCGTTACCCTAATCTCAGCCCTAGCCCTAGCCCTAACCCTAGCCCTAACCCTAGCCCTAGCCCTAACCCTAATGGGAAAATGGAAATAAATACATTTTTTAAATTTTATTATTTTTCGCTAACTAAGGGGGTGATAATGGGGGGTTTGATTTACTATTTATGGCGGTTTTTATTTTGGCAGCTGTCACACGCTAAAAGACGCTTTTTATTGTAAAAATAGTTTTTGCATCACCACATATCGAGAGCTATAATATTTCCGTATTTTGACCCACTGAGTCATGTGAGGTCTTATTTTTTGCGGGACGAGTTGATATTTTTATTGGTAGCATGTTCGGGCACGTGACTTTTTTGATAGCTTTTTATTCCGATTTTTGGGACACAGAATGAACAAAAACCAGCGTTTCATGAATTTCGTTTGGGGGGTGCGTTTACACCGTTCCATGTGCGGTAAAATTGATAAAGTGATTTTATTCTTCTGGTCAGTATGGTTACAGCGATACCTCATTTATGTCATTTTTTTATGTTTTGGCGCTTATATGCAATAAAAACAATTTTATATAAAAAATAATTATTTTTGCATCGCTTTATTCTGCGAGCTATAACTTTTTTATTTTTTCTCTGATGATGCTGTGTGGTTGCTCGTTTTTTGTGGGACAAGATGACGTTTTCAGCATTACTATGGATATTTATATGAGTCTTTTTGATTGTGCGTTATTGCACTTTTTGTTCGGCTGTATGATAATAAATCATTATTTTTTGCTTCGTTTTTTTATTTTTATTTTTTAAGGGGTTTGCTAAAGGGGTTAACTAATGGGACCGTTTTATAGGGCAGGTTGTTACGGACGCGGCGATACCAAATATGTGTACTTTTATATTTTTTTATTTTTTTTTATTTCCAGAAAATGAATTTATTAGGGAATATTTTTTTTTTTTTTTAATTTATTTAGCGATTTTTTAAAAATTATTTTTACACTTTTTTTTTTAACTTTATTAGGTTGTCCCATGGGGGACATCACTGTCCTGTCACATCACAGGTCACTGTGACGGATCAGTAATCTGTCACAGGCACTGCACAAGGCTTTCTCGTGCCTGCTGTCACGTCGCCGTCAGACTCGGGGCCTGCTGTTCCGCCCTCAGCCACTAGGAGACGACGGACTGTCACACCGCCCTCGGGCTCGGGGCCTGCTGTCCAGGCCTCGGCCACCAGGAGGCGCCGGACTGACACATCGCCGTCGAACTCGGGGCCTGCTGTTCCTGCCTCGGCCACTGGGAGGCGCCGTGGCTCGCGCCCGAGTGATGGCGGCAACAGTGAAAGGGCTTCTGCGCAGGCGTCTAGTGGACGCAGACTCCGCTCCTCTGTCAGTCATGAAGGGGTTGGTGCATCATCCTCAGGTCTGGTCCTGGGGGCGGTCCTGATGACATCATCAGCCCGGGAGCCTGTGAGGGATGACCTGATCCCTCAAATACCTTGGGACTGGGTTTGCAAGCCGCCTGGTATATTCTTGGTTCCCCTTGCGTGCTACTTTGTGATTTACTTTAGTTTACTCTGACCTCAGCCTGGATTTCTGACTATTCTATTGCCTACCGTTTTTGTACTTTGCCTTTCTCCCGACTACTGACGCTGACCTTGGCTTGGACCCCTGACCTCCCTTCTGCCTGCTGATTCTGTACCTCTGCTATTCTCCCGGTTTGTGACCTTGGCCTGGATATTCGACTCTGCTACCGCCTGCCGTTTTTGCACCTCTACCGCCCTCCCGTTTTGTGACCTTGGCCTGGACTCTCGACTCTGCCTCTGCCTGCCGTTTCTGTACCTCCACTGCTCGCCTGGTTCTGACTACATTTTTGGCTCCTTCCTGCTTTTCTATTGGCGACCGTCCTGCTCTGGCGCACTGTCCCTATTCTGACAGCGCCTCCTGGGCTCTGTTGTAAATCCAGATCCCTGTATAGGGGTAAAGGGTATCGGGGTTACTCGGGGCGCTGTCTTTGTGCAGCCCAGACTTGCAGACGGACGTTACACCTGCGCTTTGCAGGCACTGAGGATGCCAGCTCCCTGCAGGCCCTCGAAGGTCCCGGTCGCCATCTTGGATCCGGTGACCTGCAGGGAAAGAGCCCCCCGCAGCAGCACTGCATATTGCACTGCTGTGGGGGGCTCAGGGAAGCACGGAGGGAGCCCCCTCCTTGCTGATGCTTTCCTTTATCCCCCTGTACACCGCGATCATGTTTGATCGCGGTGTGCAAGGGGTTAACGTGTCGGGGGCGGTCCGTGACCGCCCCTGACACATAGTGCCGGGTGTCAGCTGTGATAATCAGCTGACACCCGGCCGCGATCAGCAGCGCTCACCACGTGGGCACAGCTGATCGCGCTAGACGTACTATCCCGTCCATGGGCATAGGGGCCCGAGTCCCATGGATGGGATAGTACGTCTGATGTCAGAAAGGGGTTAAGAATAGAGATTTGTATGTGGGCTGCTTTGGTTTGTGTGCCAGGGCTGATTTTCAGTCCCAGTCCGGCCCTGGACAAGTACCTACCGGAGTATAGGACGTTTACCTGCAGGAGTATTGGATGTATACCTGCCGGAATATTGGATGTATACCTGCTGGAGTATTGGAAGTATACCTGCAGTATAGGACATATACCTGCCGGCAGGGCCGCCATCAGGGCATGACAGGCCTTACATGTGTATGGGGCCCGGTGATTAGGGGGGCCCGACCATGCTGGCAGCCCGATCCGCGCTGGGGCCCCCCTACATTTTATACAGGCTTCTGCAGCTTTATTTTAAATTCAGACTCAGCACCTGCTGGGCCCCCCGGGCCCCCTGGGCCCCTCGGGCAGGCCCCCCCCGCACCATGGTCCAGCCAGCGCAGAAATCCCCCCCTGCACAATGGTCCAGCCACAGCTCCGCCCTCACCTGACGTCACACACTGCTCTGCTCATCCACTTCCTCATTCAGTCAGTGTGCTACGTGGGACTGGGAGAGGGAGGGAGCCTCGCCGCTGGAGCACAGCCAGATAACAAGGTAAGAAGAATTTTTTTTTTTTTGAGAGCGGCTATCCAGGGGGCCTGGGGCAGAATGCTGGACGCTGGGGCAGAATGCTGGGGGCAGAATGCTGGACGCTGGGGGCAGAATGCTGGGGGCAGAATGCTGGATGCTGGGGCAGAATGCTGGACGCTGGGGGCAGAATGCTGGGGGCAGAATGCTGGATGCTGGGGGCAGAATGCTGGACGCTGGGGGCAGAATTCTGGAGGCAGAATGCTGGACGCTGGGGGCAGAATGCTGGGGGCAGAATGCTGGATGCTGGGGGCAGAATGCTGGACGCTGGGGGCAGAATTCTGGAGGCAGAATGCTGGACGCTGGGGGCAGAATGCGGGGGGCAGAATGCTGGACGCTGGGGGCAGAATGCGGGGGGCAGAATGCTGGACGCTGGGGGCAGAATGCTGGGGGCAGAATGCTGGACATGGGGCAGGAATGCTGGGGGCAGAATGGACATGGGGCAGAATGCTGGACGCTGGGGGCAGAATGCTGGACGCTGGGGCAGAATGCTGGACGCTGGGGGCAGAATGCTGGGGGCAGAATGCTGGACGCTGGGGGCAGAATGCTGGGGGCAGAATGCTGGACGCTGGGGGCAGAATGTTGGACGCTGGGGGCAGAATTCTGGGGGCAGAATGCTGGACGCTGGGGGCAGAATGCTGGACGCTAGGGGCAGAATGCTGGGAGCAGAATGCTGGACGCTGGGGGCAGAATGCTGGACATGGGGCAGAATGCTGGGGGCAGAATGGACATGGGGCAGAATGCTGGACGCTGGGGCAGAATGCTGGACATGGGGCATAATGCTGGACACTGGGGGCAGAATAGACATGGGGCAGAATGCTGGATGCTGGGGGCAGAATGCTGGACATGGGGCATAATGCTGGACACTGGGGGCAGAATGGACATGGGGCAGAATGCTGGACGCTGGGGACAGAATGCTGGACGCTGGTGGCAGAATGCTGGATATGAGGGCAGACTGTGAGACGGGGCAGAATGCTGGACATGGGGCAGAAGAATGCTGGACGCTGGGGCAGAATTCTGGACATGGGGCAGAATGCTCGAAGCTGGGGCAGAATGCTGGAGACTGAGGCAGAATGCTGGACGCTGCGGGCAGAATGCTGGACATGGGGGCAGGCTGTGAGCTGGGGCAGAATGTTGGACGCTGCGGGCAGAATGGTGGACGCTGGGGGTAGAATGCAAGAGACTGGGGCAGAATGCTGGACATGGGGGCAGAATGTGACAGTGAGACACAGGAGGGGCAGAATGTGACAGTGAGACACAGGAGGGGGCAGAATGTGACAGTGAGACACAGGAGGGGGCAGAATGTGACAGTGAGACACAGGAGGGGGCAGAATGTGACAGTGAGACACAGGAGGGGGCAGAATGTGACAGTGAGACACAGGAGGGGGCAGAATGTGACAGTGAGACACAGGAGGGGGCAGAATGTGAGACACCGGGCATGATTGGAGATAGATGGAGCAGGGTCATGGGGCAGGATGGATACGATTTAGACAGATTGGTCAGGAGGGGAGATCATATGGGGCAGAATGGATACTGATGAGGGTGGGATGGGAGAACATATGGCTGAAGCCAAAAATGAGACACACGGGAGTCAGGATGGGGGATATTATTACCATAGGGGCTAATTAAGGGATATTATTACTGCAGTGATGTATTTTATTTTCTTGAGGATACTGTTGTAAATGGGGGGGCGGTCCTGTTACTGTGTAGAGTGATACTATGTCGCCTTTTTTTCTTCATGTGGTGTAATGTAGAAGTTGGGAAAAAATAAGTAATGTGTTCTGCAAGCGGAGCTCTAGATAACTGTGATATTTCCTGCAGAGACAAGTCCTGGCTGGAAGACGTGATGGCGATCTGTGCTGGATGAAAGATGAAAAACAAAGATGAAGGACTTCACCTAGAGACATCACTGGTGAGTTAGTGTGTTACCTGTACACTGACACTATGTACAGAGGTCCTGTGTATAATGTCACCGGTGATCACTGTGTTACCTGTACATTATATACAGAGCTCCTGTGTATAATGTCATTGATCACTATATTACCTGTACACAGACACTGCATACTAAGTACAGATCTTGTGTGTATAATGTCTCTTATGGTCATAGTATTATGTTTTTTTAATTAATGTCAGTATTGTAGTATTCAGTCTCCATGTGGTGGTAATATGTGGTCTGGGCGTGGTGCAGTGGTATTTGTCCCTTGTATATTCTATTATTTGGTCACTTTGTGGTGGTAATTTGCGGTCTGTTCATGGTGCGGTGGTATTTGTTCGTTGTATGTGATATTATTCGGTCACTATGGTAGTAATATGTGGTCTGGTCATGGTATGGCGGTATTTGTTCCTTGTATGTCTTATTATAGGTCACTATGTGGTGGTAATATGTGGTCTGGACATGGTGTAGCGGTATTTGTTCCTTGTATGTGATATTATTGGTCATTTTAAAAAATTGAAAAATAAATAAAAATATACCTAAATTGTATTGCATATTTTAACAAATATTTAATAGGTTACAGTAGAGTAGGGCCTGGCCAAAAGTGTCTACCCTGTTATGGTGGCGACTTAAAACAATCTTTTGGCCAAAGCAAAAGCTGCTGGCTATATGTGTGACCTGGTGATGGGAACTGTTAATGTGTGATAGGTGAGAAGTGGAGTTTATCCAAGAGAGCGGTGGGACTGTGGACAGTTCGAGTGGTGGAGGCGGGGCTGGATGGAGCCTGGGCGGAGTCTAAAGGGGGCCCCGAAAATTTTGCCAGTATGGGGCCCCGAAATTCCTAGTGGCAGCCCTGCCTGCCGGAGTACTGGATGTACGACTGATGGAGTATTCACCTGCCTTATGTACTATGCTTTCCTGCGGTTTTTACCTTTTGGTTGGAGCATGGCTGTTTTGTGTCCTACCTGGGATTCTGGAGTTAATAAACCCTTCTTTGCTAAACTAACTTGTTGCATGTGTGAACACGGCCTAATGCCGACCTCAAGCACTACCTGAGAGATTCCCTACAATGCCCTTATAGATGGTTTAGGAGGGTTGATCCTCCTGACAGATTCCCTTATAAGGAGACTAATAGGGGAACTATTAATATTATAAGGAGACCCAGAGGGGTAGTATTAATATTATAAAGAGACCTTAGTGAGAATGCTCATATATTTGTATTATTGATAGTAATACATTTTGATTTGCTCCAATGGTAGGCAGGGTCATCTTTGTAATAGTAGTGGGTGTGGGAGAGCAGCATGGGTCTGTGTGCTTCATATGCCAGGGCTGGATGCAGTCCCAGTCTGTCCCTGTTCCCGCAATAAAGATACATAATTTATCACTGCAATCTGAATTTATTATTCACACAAATTGTTAGAATATTTATTCTGTTTAACAAATATAAATAATTTCTTACAACATGAAAATAGACTAACTGATCAGAAAAGTAAAGCACCCATTGCCCTTTCCTCCACGCCTGCATCTGGTACTGATGCTGAGCCTATATTGTTGCCTCCTTAAGAGATACTAGCCAACTTCCTTATAAGGTAAGAGGCCCCTTTAGAATCAGAACACAAGATTCCATTATGACATCATTATGACATCACAATTGACCATCACTACTTACACAAGTGTTTACACTCCGATCATCACTTTGACAACCTGTTGTCATTGCTGTTTGTGATAAGCTGCATAGCAAGTCATACACTATTGCGATTGGATTTATTTTCAATGTCTGGAATTTCTTCAGACAAACTTCAGGTGTTAGCACTACTCCAGGGGATTCTTACCACCTATGACCCTGACATTGTGCTACCACTACCCGATAGCGTCCTCAGCTTCACTTACCGGCTGGTTATGGAGCTAGTGAGAGACTGCCTGACCAAATACCACCAAGGTCGCATAAGCCTAGAATACCTAGAGCATTTACAGCAGAACATCTGGACATTGGTCCAACAGGTAAGTAGCAGATAATCTGCACAAATCATATAAATATAATAATGGAATACAAGATTAAGTTTAACCTAAATGCAATACCCAGAATAACCGGGGAGATGAAATAGGGCCTACAAGCTACATGACAAGGGAAAAGGTGGGATATAAAGGGTTAATAGAAGTAGGGTGAGAAGGTTGTGGATTATGGACATGGGGGATTGGATAGATAACACTTTAAGGATCAGGATTATTTTTTGCTTTTCTGCTCTCATCTTTTCATAACTTTCTTTCAAGAGCCATAACTGTTATTTTCCCATTGACATAGACATGGAAGGACTTGTATTAAAGTGACGGGGATCTTCAGCAGACCCTCAGGTGTCACAGTAAGTGGTCCCCTGCGATCACATCATAGAGGGTGGATGAGAGCTAGACAGCGGTGTGCCCACCATATAAATGCTGCTGTCAGACATTGACTGCATCATTTAAATGGTTAGCAGAAAAACAGCCGCTGCCAGAACTCAGCTCCGTCCGCGGCTATTACAGACGGCTGCCGTTATGTAATGTACCTGTATATTCCGTGTGATTAGGTAGCTCAGCTCCGGACCCCCCTCCACATGGGAGGACTCCATTCGTGGGAAGGAGTTATGGAGGACAATAAATGGAAGAAGGTTGGGGAGATTCCACCTTTTTGCAGTTTCATGTTCCAGCATCTAACCAACCAGCCCTTATTCATATATATATGAAGAGATGGGGAGGAAAGGAAGCAGGATGTAAAAGATGGTACTTGATAAGTAGGGGTCTTGGGGAGGTAGGATTGTGTTCCTATCATCACAGAAGCGGGGGATGGGTCTGGGTATGAGGCTGCTAAATGTGAGGTCCTTTGGACGGAGGTTACTGCTGGGGAAATAGTGACTTCGGATACATCCCAATATAATGAGTGGACTTATGTCCTGGGAAGATAGAGGTATTATTATGGGATATTAACACCTTACTCCTTGTGCCTGTGTGGTGCGTGTAGGGGCTAATTCTGAATTAGGTTTTGTTTTTTTCTGGTCTGGTGTTGCAGTCACCCCGTGTTTGGAGTGTGAGGCTGCTGTGGCCATTTTCCACAAGTCCCAGTCAGCCATATGCGTTATTTCCATACACTGGGTGCGGAGGAAGGACATGGAAATGTAAAGGTTCTCAGGCGACCGGTTCCATCGGCAGCGGTCATGTAGTACTTGTAGTGCCGATAGCAGGGGTAACATGGTGACATAAATGGCCTCCTCCATTCTGCACTTTATCTGATGATTTTCTTTTCTTGTTTCTTCTCATTTCTATAGGCCGAAGAAAAATCCCACAGTGGAGAATTGGCCTTTATTAAACAATTGGCCCAAAATGTCCTGCTAGTACTGGAGAATCCGGCCTACTCACCGGAGCGTCTGGTAAGGATCCGTTATCTTCT
Source organism: Dendrobates tinctorius (assembly GCF_039654945.1). Taxonomy (NCBI): domain Eukaryota; kingdom Metazoa; phylum Chordata; class Amphibia; order Anura; family Dendrobatidae; genus Dendrobates; species Dendrobates tinctorius. Next base: position 80,636,930 of record NW_027361690.1, read on the forward strand.
TCATCTCACGCCCATGTTGTCTGATCGTCTCCAGATTAATAATAAACAATGGTGCTAAAAACTGCCGACTGCACAAGCAGCGAATAATGCGGTAAATCAGAGTAACCCCAGATATGAGAACTTGTACTAATTGACATAGGCGGGTTATTAGCCTTATAATAAAGTATAGTGACAGGAGTGCAGGTGTAATGTAGATAAATGCCGTGTATGAGGACAGAGGCAAACAGTTATATACCGTAGATAAGATTCTATATTTCCAGCAGCCATCAGTACAGCAGGAGAATATACCTGCAGTGATTGTCACACTCCACATCCCGGATTCATCGCTATATGTGCAGTTTACCCCTTACCTGACACATATTGAATTGTGGCTCAATCTCCGACGACTATAGGCGGCAACTCTTCCTATCAGCGGCATCTGATTTTCATGCTTATTAATAATTGTTTGCTCCTGTCCTCATACATGTGCACTATATTTTTGAAAAAGTGTGTCTTATAATCCGAAAAATATGGTATTTTATCTATATTACACCTGCAATCCTGTCATTATTCTGTATTATGTGGTTAATAACCCGTCTACATCAGTTAGCACAAGCACACATTCTTGGTTTTATTCTTCCCCAGATTACCAGTCATATAGCAGAAGGTCAGATGTGTGATATCAGACGCCTCTCTGTCCGCTCCAGGCAGACACAGGACACTTTATGGCAGCCTGTCTCTGTGGCTCCATCATCTGTGATGACAGTCTGTACTCAGCAGTGCAGAGTTTGTATTTCCGCCTCTGTCTCACGCGATTATCACAATCTTCCTTCTTGTAAATGCTGCAGTTCTGATAGACGTTATTAGAGAACAGTGGTATATACAAATCCCTTATATATTAATATGGACTTACTGGAGAGATTCGCCGTGTATAGTCCGACCTATACCGAAATTATCATGTAAATCCAGTATTACTCCTTCCTGCCTTATATATACGGTCATTTAGTGTCTGTGAAATGTTATATAAATTGTATATATTATATCCATCAGGAAATATCAGAAGATGACTCCAAAGAGACACAAAACCTCCATATTGCTGACCCTGATACCCGTCAGCCGGGGCTAAACCCTGATCTGATGGAAGGTAAGCCGATCATCTAATATTTTACATTCAATGTCAAGTTATAGAGAACGGTAGAGAATATGGAGATTTACTCCTCATCCTCTGTATGAGGCCGGTGACGGCTCATGAACCCCCTATAGACTGTAATGGAGGGGACTGATGTAATTTGGCTTCTCCCCTCTGGGCTTTTCTCAGCCCCCAATCATGTCATTGATGTGACTCGATCAGATCCTGAAGAAGCACACATTTATGGTACAGTATACATTATATAGATATGCCATAACTATACACAGTGTGTGCAGAATATCCATACACCTCGTATTACTCCATGTACAGGGGTCTTGGCATTTCCTTCACTATATGGATGTTATATAATAAGTGCTGATATAGACTAATACATGACGTCTCTTCATTATTTCATCATTACTTTAGGAATAACTGTGCCGGCAAATACTGATGGAGGAATATGTGAGACACCAGAGATCATCCAGGAATCTGACAATGTAAGTATCAGAGGGACGTCTGTGTATCATCTGATTACGGGTGTGAATTACACATCCCATATTATACCCCATATGATAATGGGATATCGCTGTTTTTCATGTAGATCAGACCTATTGTGTGTGATGATGACGTTATTATTTTACCTCCTCTGTGTGATGTCCCCTATCCTCCCTTGCAGTACAATGACATATGTGTATGGGGGATATCCCCCTATAATATAATAGTGTCTGTGGAGGGTCCAGCTTGTATCACCTCCTCTACATCTGCTGTAGTGTAATCAGCAGGGACGTAATGTAGAAGTGAGACCTTCCTGCATCTGGAGCTGACATGTTTCTCCAGCTTCTGTGTCTTACTGTCATTTCTTATTCCTCTATAGGCCTTGATCGGATCATATAACCCGTGGAGGTTACCTTGTAAGAACGACTATAAGCCGATCAAACTGATCAGCTCTGGATCTTTTGGGTGAGCTTTATTTTGGTATAATAATTTATTTCCCAGGGCTCCTTATGACGATGCCTATGTCTCTGTGCTTTGCCCCTGCAATGCTCCCATAGAGAAATTATATGAGTCCACATCACTATCCACATCAGTGAATATTCAGGTCAGGTAGGATGTGACAGGGATGAGGACCCCCACTAGTGTTCATTTATGGAGTGTTATTTTATGTAATTCTAGACATGGATTTCTAGTGATGGCCTCACATCTAGTATTAACCATTAGGTCAGGAGATCATTAGATGAGGTCTATAGACACATTGTTAGTAAGAATTCATAATAAATCTTGGATTTTACTTTTCTCTAGGGCCGTCCACCTAGTGCGCCATAAAGACTCAAACCAAGTATGTGCTATGAAGAAAATAGACATACAGAACCTTAAAGAGCCAAGGAGACTTGAACGAGCCTTTCTGGAGAGGGACATCTCAATCTTCGCTGATTGTCCCTTTGTGGCCTCCATGTTCTGCTCCTTTCCTACTAAAATTCATCTGTGTATGGTCATGGAGTATTTACCAGGTAGGACACATCCATTGTATCTATATCCAGCCTCAATGGCTTAATCCTAGCACCTATATATAACCAGAATGTGCCCACTAGGACGGGTACATGTCCACACTGCAATTACTATAATGTATCTGTTACCAAGATGCCAGAAAAACCATTGATCTCTGTGAACGTCTCCCCTGTAAGCCCTCACTGAGCATGGCAGCAATTTCCACTATGGATAAACGGAAGATTTCTCTTTACTTGAACAATTTTTATAAATAGGAACTTTCACAGAGAAATAATTTAGAGAATAGTAGATGAGGTCCGGCTAGGCCTCTTTGTAAGGGTCACTGTGTAGTATACAGTTGTGGGTTAAGGCCCCGTTACATTTAGTGATGCACCAGTGATCCCGACCACGATACAACCAGGTCAGGATCGCTTGTGCATCGCTAAATGGTTGCTAGTTAGCTGCCAAATATGCAGATCTCACAAGCGACGCAGCAGTGCTTGGTGGTCGATACTCACCTGTCAGACGCAGCGATGATGACCGTCTTCCGCCCGCGTCCATGGCTCGCTCTTCGGTGGAATACTCCTAGTAGGCGAGTTAGGGAAGGGAACTCTGGTTCAGCAACTTGTGAGAGATCCTATGAGACTCCGGGAATGCAAAGTGTTAGCCAAGGCTTGAGAGCTGTGGGTCTGAAAAGAGACAAGTCGGCGAGGCTGGGGGCACATACAGTAAAGAAGTTAGCCACAGTCGCTTTTTCTAAGTGGTTCATGAAAGTGGGCTAATGCTAGAGAAAGTAGGAAGATGCAGCTGAAGATTTATAGCTATCTAAGAAATTTAGAAGCCCCTAACTCTGATAGTGAAAAGTTTCACCACTTGTGCCGGTGAAAAATGTTTGTTGAAGACATGCCACTGTATTGTAACCTAAAGAAGGATGTCTGTGTCTCCAGCTGTGCTTTTTTATGAACAGTAAAGTCAAACTTGTTTTTATACACCGTTGTGATCTCTCATTCGTGGGGTCACGGGGAACCCCAGCCACGCTGTGTGGCAAACCAGATAAGCCGAGAGGTGTCAACAGCTGCAACAGCATCACTTACACTGGAAACAGGCCACTGTTTTCGGTAATGTGCTAAGGTGCCTGACTCATGACACTCGCCTACGGCTACCACCCTGGGCACTGTTTCACAGTATACACACTATATTACTCAGTCCATCTCTATGTATGAGATCCTGCCCCAATGTGTCCGCCTATTTCTTTTTCACCTTAATCATGTGTAATTTGCATTGTAACAAATTCTCACCTGTCATATTTGCTTTCTACTGTAGGAGGAGGCTGTGACAATCTTTTAAAGGACATAGGTCGTTTTCCTGTCCCCCTGGCCCGTATGTACATTGCGGAAACGATTTTGGCTGTGGAATACCTGCACAGCTATGGTGTGGTCCACCGAGACCTGAAGCCCGAGAAGTAAGTGACCCTTATAGTATAATAATGGGGAAGAAGGTTAAAGTTTCTCTTACAGTATATGGGTTATTACTCGGGGCTAACTTCATTTTTTTCTTTCACAGCCTCCTGATAACATCAACGGGACATATTAAAGTCACGGATTTTGGACTTTCAACACTCGGCATCATGAGACCAACATCAGACATCTACAGAGCTCCAATTGAGGACATCACCAGCGAGTTCGATGATAATGAGGTCAGCTTTACTGACCGGACCTTCTACTTCACAAATCTCATCTCTTTCTCCTTCTCTGATAATTTCTCATCTAGAAAATGTTTCCATTGATGTTATGTATCACATTTATATTTATTGATCATCATCTAATTATTCTGTTGTATTCCAGACTGGTGGCACCCCTCATTACATGGCTCCAGAAGTCATCTTAAGGAAAGCATATGGCAGGCCTATTGACTGGTGGTCAGTAGGGATCATCCTATATGAATTTCTTTATGGATTTACACCATTTTATGGAGATTCCCAAAGGGAGATTTTACTCAGTGTCGTCAGGGGTAAGTAAAATATTCTGAATGCTGTGTGATGTCACAGTTATTTGGTTTAATTGGTTTTGTGCTTTAGTTTCTAGCTTTGTTAAGGAAAATGGTTTATATGAAAATAAATGTAAAGGTTGAATTTCCTGTAATATTTGCTTTTTATGTAACAGATGACATAACTTGGAGATATAATGAATACATTGCTCCACATGATGCTCGGAACCTGATAACTGGGCTGCTCCAAAAAAATCCAGCACAGAGACTTGGGACAGGTAATATTATAATAGTATTATTAATGACTTATTATACCTCTCTGACCAGACAAATGGTTGTGTCTGTGAGGATCAGCACTGAGGTTTTCTTCCTACTTTCAGTACAATTCCTTCATGTCGGCTACATTACATCTTCAGTTTTTAATATAAACAATAGAGATATGGACCAGCTTCTTTGACAATGACTGTATTGCTTTCTTTCTTGTCTTCCTTTTCCAGGAGGAGCAAATGAGATAAAAATTCATCCATTTCTATGTTGCTTAAGTTTTCTCAACCTTCCAAGTCAGAAGCCCCTGTTATGTCTTGATCTAGCATCAGATGAGGACACCTGCTACTTTAATAGTAAGTGAAATGAGACGTCATCTGCCTGAAACTGCAGTGTGTCTTGTCTTTCATGTTATGTGTCAATTATTTCCCATTATTATTAGTGATAGCATGGTGACTGTCTGACCATGGTCTTATACTAATAATCTTTTATAACTTTTGTCCTTTGCAGCTAGCTTTAAGAAACACCAACATATGGATTCAGATGAGGAGAACACAAGTGAGGACAATGACTGTCCAGAAGTCCAAAATTTTGTGTCATCTTCTCAAAGGTTTTCTAAAGTAAGTATGTGGACAATAAAATGTATAAAACCTATAATTAGAAAAAAGTTTAAATATAAGATATCTTATAAAAATAAATAATAATAATCTTTATTTTTATATAGCGCTAACATATTCCACAGCGCTTTACAAATTGCACACATTATCAACACTGTCCCCGATGGGGCTCACAATCTAAATTCCCTATCAATATGTCTTTGTAATGTGGGAGGAAACTGGAGTACACGGAGGAAACCCACACAAACAAGGGGAGAACATACAAACTCCATACAAATTTTATATTTCTCTGCTTGTTTCAGCTATATACAAAAAGTACCAGGATGATGAACAATGTAGAAGAGCGTATGTTGTCTTCAAAGTGTTTCCCAGAGAATAGCGAACAAAGCTCAGACATGTGAGTAGATTATTATCATGAGATTTAGGTCTGATATATGTTCAGATCCAAATATAAGACACGAGAACACAAATATAGGTCCAGCATCCAGCTCTTAATGATTTCTGATTTCTGTGTGTCTGGCTTGTGATATCACTGTAGTAATAACTGATCAATGTGACCAGCCATTCATTTCCAGTTCACTACAGACCAATATTACTAGTTACACTCTATTCCTGCTGGTAGAATTGGGATTACAGACAGATGTTCTTCCATTTTTCTATTGTTTTTACTCTGAATTTACTTGTCTTTCTTCTACCAAACAGGCACAGAGAGTCTTCTTCCAAACTTGATGGTGACAAAATCAGCGAGTCATCCTCGCTCTCATTGTCAGGTACTGTATGTACAGATTTATAGGCCACACTATTATAAGCTATAATAAAAAAGTAAAATGTGGATCAGCTCTTAAAGACTCAGAAAATTACTTTCTTTATTCCCGTTGTCCCCCTTAGTATTCCGTTTTTTGTTTTGTTAAAATACCCCATATGGTTCCAGAGATATGGGACTTTTTATTTAGTGCTAACACTTACGGTCTTTACCAATGGGGCGTGGCTCACAGGATTCTCTGGAGGCATGTTTACAGGCAAAAATTACCTGTGAGTCACGCCTCCATGGTAAAGATAATTACAATTAGCACTAAATAAAAAGGCCCAAATCTTCAGAACCCTATGGGGGATTTTAACAAATCTAAAAGAAACAGAATAGTCAAGGGATCAGTGGAAATAAAGTAGAGTGAATCCTGGACACTTTTGACCTAGTGACAGGTCCCCTTAGAAGTTACTCTGACATTTTATCTAACTGATTACATAATAACATTGTGGCTAGCTGCAAGTAATGTCATGTTAATAAGGGGACATATTTCCTTTGGGAGACCCCACATGGCGACACACAGAGAAGCTGCAGGTGCATATTAAGGCCTGTTTCATACCTCCGTCGTCGGCGGTCAGCTGAAATCCGCCAAAGATGGAAAGAAACTGATCCGTCTCCGTTTAGCGATGTCGGATGACATTGGACCACGTAGGAGAACGGATCCGTGGAAGAAGCAATGCGGCTTGATTTAAAGTGCCCGCGGTCGTCTCCATGGCCGCAATCTCGCGGGAGGTCGTCCCCATGGCCGCGATCTCGCGGAAGGCCGGTCGTCCCCATGGCCGCAATCTCGCTGGAGGCCGGGCGTCCCCATGGTCACGATCTCGTGGGAGGCCGGGCGTCCCCATCGATCTCGCGGGAGGCCAGGCGACCCCAACCATGGGCGCGATCGCTTGCGGGAGGCCGGTCCGGTATTCAAGATCGGGAGGTTGATGCCGGTGAGGAGAGAGAGAGAGATTTTAGCGGGTCCCGGGACGGTAGATAAGGGTTAAAATGCTTCCCGGAGAGAAAATAGCTGACGGTCACTGCAAAAAAACGTTGCAGGGTCCGTCTCATCCGCCCGGGAGCCACTAAAATCTTGGCTGATCCGTAAAGTAACGGGTGTGACGGACGACCGTCAGTCAAGATCCGCCAATAATGTAAGTCTATGGGTGTAAAAAACGGATCCGCCCCTTTTTTGGCGGATCCGTTTTTTAAAAAAATTGGCGGATCTTGACTGATGGGAAAAAAATGATGTGTGAAACAGGCCTTAATCAGTTTGCATACTCTATAAACGTACAAAGCTAATCTTATAGAAGTTTATCATCAACATCTGTTTCTGAATTTTTGATTAGATTCTCCTGCTCAGAAGAGAAGAAAATCTGCACGAAAATTGAAAAAACAACAAAAAACAGAGATAGTAGAAGAGGAGGAAAGGAGGCGAGGTAAGTGTGACAATAGGGTCCATGTTTTATTATGTCAATGAGAAGAATTCATGTGGAGCAGATGTCATCTGTCAGTGGTGGGATTGTCACATGTATGACCACTGACAATGATCCCCTTACCCATGTATGGAGAGCATCCCTCTACCGTCCTCTCTCAGTGACACCACAGTGGTATCCTCTAAAATGGAGTCCCATTACTTACATGAGTTTTACATCTTTTCTCATAGGTTCCATCTTCCGCCGGATGATATCATCGTGTCGGCGTGGATTCTCCAGGGCTGCTCGCGCTGTCAGAGAAAGCTGCATTTTTGCCTGCTATCCCCAGAGCACCAGAGACATCGCATGGACAGAAGACCCCCACATCTAGAGCCCTGAAGAAAGTGCGGCACGTCCACCATCAGTGCTGTACCTATATGGAAGGACTTGTACATCTACTTGTGGCATTCTGACCAGCACAAAACATCTTCAAAAGACGAAGACATCTTCAAGAACATCTCTTGATCCTTTCCTTCAATGCTTAATTTAAAAATATCAATAAATAAAAATATAAAATTGATTAATGTCATTTTGAATCTAATTATAATGGTGATAGTAATGGCATATCAATACGATACACGTCATAAATGTCTCAAGGGTAGGACACCAAACATGAGAAGATTGGTTCTATATTTCCCATTAACCCTCTAAACTCAGGCCAATAGTGGAGGAGAGTAACACATATTCCGTATATTCCATTATTCCTAAGCGTACATGTACATAGCACTTTACAGATGCCAGCATGCCCACATAGTTTTCTCCTGGTAGACACTGTAGGAAAATGTAAGCGGTGTTTTTCCTCAGGTGTCTTTTGTGTAGTTTTTGCAGTTGGTGTTTTTTTAACTATATACAGTAGGGAACGTCTTCTTAAAAGAAGCAACCAGCAGAATGAGCAATCATTTCCGTTATCCTTGTGCACAGACCACAAGAGTGGCAACCAATCTAGAGAAACATGTTCTGATTCACTGGTTTTATAAGAACTGAGACACCTTAACCCCTTTACTGCCAAGGGTGGTTTGCATGTTAATGCCTGGGCCAATTTTTACAATTCTGACCACTGTCCCTTTATGAGGTAATAACTCTGGAACGCTTCCATGGATCCTGGTGATTCTGACATTGTTTTCTCATGACATATTGTACTTCATGTTAGTGGTAAAATTTCATTCATGTAACTTGCGTTTATTTGTGAAAAAACAAACGGAAATTTGGCAAAAATTTTGAAAATTTTGCAATTTTCCAACTTTGAATTTTTATGCCCTTAAATCACAGAGATATGGCACACAAAAAACTTAATAAGTAACATTTCCCACATGCTTACTTTACATCAGCACAATTTTGGAACCAAAATTTTTTTTTGGAAGTTATAAGGGTTAAAAGTTGACCAGTGATTTCTCATTTTTACAACACCATTTTATTTTTAAGGATCGCAGCACATTTGAATTCACTTTGAGGGGTCTATATGATAGAAAATACTCAAAAGTGACACCATTCTAAAAACTGCACCCCTCAAGGTGCTCAAAACCACATTCAAGAAGTTTATTAACCCTTCAGGTGCTTCACAGGAATTTTTTGAATGTTTAAAAAAAATGAACATTTAACTTTTTTTCACAAAAATTACTTTAGGTCCAATTTTTATTTTGGGCAGGACGGTGGCTCAGTGGTTAGCGCTGCAGCCTTGCAGCGCTGGGGTCCTGGGTTCAAATCCCACCAAGGACAACATCTGCAAGGAGTTTGTATGTTCTCCCCTTGTTTGCGTGGGTTTCCTCCGGGTACTCCGGTTTCCTCCCACACTCCAAAGACATACTGATAGGGAATTTAGATTGTGAGCCCCATCGGGGACAGTGATGAAAATGTGTGCAAACTGTATAGCGCTGCGGAATATGTTAGCGCTATATAAAAATAAAGATTATTTATTATTATTATTTTATTTTACCAAATGTAACAGTAGAAAATGGACTGCAAAAGTTATTGTGCAATTTGTCCTGAGTATGCTGATACCTGATATGTGGGGGGAACCACTGTTTCGGCGCATGGCAGAGCTCGGAAGGGAATGAGCGCCATTAGACTTTTTCAACGCAAAATTGGCTGGAATTGAGATTGGGAGCCATGTCACGTTTGGAGAGCTCCTGATGTGCCTAAACAGTGGAAACTCTTCAAAAGTGACCCCAGTTTGGAAACTAGACTCCTCAAGGAACTTATCTAGATGTGTGGTATGAACTTTGAACCCCCAAGGGCTTCACAAAAGTTTATAACGTACAGCCGTACAATAAAAAAATCATATTTTTTCCACAAAAATGATCTTTTCACCCTCAATTTTTATTTTCTCAAGGGAAACAGGACCCCAAAAGTTATTGTGCAATTTGTCCTGTGTATGCTGATACCCCATATGTCGGGGTAAACCACTATTTGGGCGAATGTCAGAGCTCAGAAGGGAAGCAGCGTCATTTGACTTTTTTGGTTGGAATTGAGATCTGACGCCATGTTACATTTGGAGAGCCTTTTATGTGCCTAAACACTGGAAACCCCCCACAAATTACACCATTTTGGAAACTAGAGCCCCCAAGGAACTTATCTAGATGTGTGATGAGCACTTTAAACCCCCAAATGCTTCACAGAAGATTATAACGCCTGGGCGTGAAAATAAAAAAATCATATTTTTTCCACAAATATGACCTTTAGTCCCCAATTTTTTTATTTTCCCAAGGGTAACAGGAGAAATTGGACCCCAAAAGTTGTTGTACAATTTGTCCTGAGTACGCTGATATCCTATATGTGGGAGAAAACTGCTGTATAGGTACACATCTGGGCTCGGAAGAGAAATAGTGATGTTTGGAATGCAGACTTTGATGGAATGGTCTGCGGGTGTCATGTTGCGTTTGGAGAGCCTCAGATGTGCCTAAACTGTGGAATCCCCCCACAAGTGACCCCATTTTGGAAACTAGACCCCCCAAGGAACTTATCTAGATGTGTGGTGAGCACTTTGAACCCTCAAATGCTTCATAGAAGTTTATAACACTTGGGCGTGAAAATAAAATAATCATATTCTTCCCAAAACATGATCTTTTAGTCCCCTTTTTTTTATTTTCCTAAGGCTAACAGGAGAAATTCGACCCCAAAAGTTGTTGTCCAATTTGTCCCGAGTACGCTGATACCCCATATGTGGGAGGAAACTACTGTATGGGCACACGTCGGGACTCGGAAGGGAAGTAGTGACGTTTTGGAATGCAGACTTTGATGGAATGGTCTGCGGGTGTCATGTTGCCTTTGGAGAGCCCCTGATGTACCTAAACAGTGGAAACCCCCCACAAATGACACCATTTTGGAAACTAGACCCCCTAGGTTCTTCCCATCCCAATCAATTTCACTACCTCTCTTCACCAGCAGAGGGAGTTCATCAGACATCAAAGGTGAAGGGGAAAATGAACTCACAACAGTACCTCCCCCTTGAGGAGGGGTCACCGAACCCTCACCCACGCCACCAGGGCGATCAGGATGGGCCCGATGAAAGGCACGAACCAATCTTTCGGCATGAATATCGGATGCAGGGACCCAAGAATTATCCTCCTGGCCATAACCCTTCCATTTAACCAAATACTGGAGTCTCCGTCTAGCCAGGCGAGAATCCAGTATCTTCTCAACCTCATATTCCACATTACCTTCAACCAATACCGGGTCAGGAGGTGCCACCACAGGAACTACTGGCTCAACAAACCTCTTTAACAGAGACTTATGAAGCACGTTATGGATCTTAAATGTAACAGGAAGAGCCAATCGAAAAGAGACTGGATTAAGAATCTTCAAAATCTTGTAAGGTCCAATAAATCTAGGTTTAAACTTTGGAGAAGCCACCTTCATAGCGATATTCTTTGATGACAACCAAACCATATCACCCACCTTAAACTGGGGACCAATGGTCCTATGCCGGTTGGAAAACCGCTGGGCCTTTAACTGGAAGAGAGACAACTTATCCACCACTTGGTCCCAGATCTGGTGCATTCTCTCCACCACAGTGTCAACACCTGGGCAGGCAGAAGGCTTCACCTGCCCTGAAGAGAATCGAGGATGAAACCCAAAGTTACAAAAAAAAGGTGACATCAAAGTGGCAGAACTAGCTCTATTATTTAAAGCAAATTTGGCAAAGGGCAAAAATGAAACCCAATCATCCTGATCAGCAGAAATAAAACATCTCAAATACGACTCCAAAGTCTGGTTTGTTCTCTCCATCTGCCCATTGGTCTGAGGGTGAAACGCAGAGGAGAAGGACAACTGAATTCCCAGCTTGGAACAGAAAGTCCTCCAAAATCTAGACACAAACTGAACTCCTCTGTCAGATACAATGTTCTCAGGAATCCCGTGCAAGCGAACCACCTGTTGCAAAAACAAGGGCACCAACTCTGAGGAAGATGGCAACTTAGGGAGTGGTACAAGATGAACCATCTTAGAGAATCTATCACAAATCACCCAAATAACAGTCATTCTCTGAGAGACAGGCATATCAGAGATAAAATCCATTGAAATATGGGTCCATGGCCTCCTGGGCACCGGCAAAGGCATCAACAACCCACGAGAGCGAGAACAAGGTTTAGACCGAGAGCAAGTCCCACAGGACTGCACAAAATTCCTGACATCACGAGACAAGGCGGGCCACCAAAAAGACCGACTCACCAAATCTCTAGTACCAAAAATACCTGGATGACCAGCCAATGCAGAGCAATGAACTTCAGACATCACTCTCTTCCTCCACTGGTCAGGAACATACAATTTTCCAATGGGACAACGCTCAGGTTTGTCCTCCTGAAACTCTTCCAGAGCACGTCTCAAATCGGGCGAGATGGCAGAAAGAACTACCCCCTCACCTAAGATGGTAGCAGGCTTGGTTATAACAGGAGAATCAGCAAAGAAACTCCTAGAGAGGATGTCTGCCTTGACATTCTTAGTGCCCGGAAGAAAAGAGACCACAAAATCAAAACGTGTGAAAAACAAGGCCCACCTAGCCTGTCTAGGATTCAAGCGTTTGGCCGACTCCAGGTAAATCAAATTCTTGTGGTCAGTAAGGACCGCGACTTGATGTTTAGCTCCCTCCAACCAATGTCTCCACTCCTCAAATGCCCATTTCATGGCTAACAGTTCCCGATTCCCCACATCATAGTTAGTTACGTTCGGATGGGGAGAACTTTCTGGAAAAGAAAGCACAGGGATTTATTTTAGATGTTACAGGATCTTTTTGGGACAAAACAGCTCCTGCACCAATCTCAGAAGCGTCCACCTCTACCTGAAACGGGAGTGAGACATCAGGTTGCCGCAAAACCGGAGCAGAAGTGAACCTTCGCTTCAGCTCCTGAAAGGAAGAAACAGCCTCCGGAGACCAATTCAGCACATCAGCACCCTTCTTAGTCAAATCAGTCAATAGTTTGGCAATACCAGAAAAATTAGCTATAAATTTACGATAAAAATTAGCAAAACCCAAAAACTTCTGGAGGGCCTTCAAAGAAGTGGGCTGAAGCCAATCATAAATGGCCTGTACCTTGGCCGGGTCCATTTCAATAGTTGACGGAGACAAAATAAATCCCAAAAATGAAATCCTCTGTACACCAAAAAGGCATTTCGATCCCTTGACATACAGGGAATTTTCCCTCAAAATCCGGAAAACAGCCCGAACATGTTCCACATGAGAGTCCCAGTATCAATACAAAAAGAGAGTCCCAATCCTTGGAAAAGATCAAAATATCATCCAGATAGATGATCAAAAATTTATCCACCAAGTCTCGGAAAATATCATTCATGAATCACTGGAAGACAGAAGGGGCATTAGTGAGCCCAAAAGGCATCACCAGGTACTCAAAATGTCCCTCCTGAGTATTAAACGCCGTCTTCCATTCATCCCCATGCTTAATGCGAATAAGATTATACGCCCCCCTGAGGTCAAGCTTTGTAAACCAGCAAGCACCTTTAACTCTGGAGAATAGATCAGAAATCAGGGGTAACGGATACTGATATTTAACAGTAATTTTGTTGAGGGAACGATAGTCAATACAAGGCCTTAATGACCCATCTTTCTTAGCCACGAAAAAAAACCCAGCACCTAAGGGTGAAGAGGATGGTCTAATATGACCCTTCTCCAACGACTCCTTAATATAGGATCACATAGCCTCGTGCTCGGGTACAGATAAATTGAAAAGTCGACCCTTGGGAAATTTACACCCAGGGCTCAGCTCAATTGCACAGTCATAACTCCTATGAGGAGGCAAAGACGCAGACTCATTCTCACTAAATACATCATAAAAATCAGCCAAATAGTCAGGAACATCATGCAACTGGGGAGAGGTGGAGAAAACAGGAGCATCACTAAGGGCACACCGACAACCCCAACTCACCACAGACACAGATTTCCAATCCAAAACTGGATTATGGATTGGCAACCAGGGAAACCCCAGAACAATGGTATCATGCAAATTATGCAACACCAAAAATCTGCAATTCTCTTGATGGTCTGGGGCGACCCACATTACCACCTGGGTCCAAAACTGAGGTTTATTCTTCGCCAAAGGAGTAGCATCAATACCCCTCAAAGGGAAAGGTGTCCGCAGAGGTGTCATAGGAAATCCACAACGTTTAGCAAAATCCAAGTCCATCAGGTTCAGAGCTGCTCCCGAATCCACAAAAGCCTTAGCGGAAAATGTGGACAGGGAGCAGATCAGAGTAATTGCCAGAAGAAACTTAGGTTGAACACCACTCACAGCAAACGTGTGTGCAAAACGTTTCTCTCGTTTAGGGCAGACAGAAATAATATGCGAGGCATCACCACAGAAGAAACACAGCTTATTACGCCTTCTGAACTCCTGACATTGCGCCCTAGACAAAACTCTATCACATTGCATAGGTTCAGACATTTGTTCAACAGGTGGCAACACCTCTCGTGCGGTTTTGCGTTCACGCAAACGCCGATCAACCTGAATGGCTAATGACATAGAATCGTCAAGACCAGAGGGAACAGGAAATCCCACCATGGTATCTTTTACAGTTTCTGACAAACCCTTCCGAAAGAGAGCTGCCAAGGCACGATCATTCCAGGTAGTAAGGACCACCCACTTTCGGAATTTTTGACTGTGAAACTCTACAGAATTCCGACTCTGGCTCAATACCAACAGGGCCTTTTCAGCCTGATCAATAGCATTAGGTTCATCATACAACAACCCCAAGGCTTGAAAAAATGCATTCACATTAGTAAGAATAGGATCATCAGGTTTCAAAGAAAACGTCCAATCCTGGGGATCGCCGCGCAGTAAAGAGATGACAATTTTAACCTGCTGCGCGGAGCTCCCCCACGAGTTAGGCTTCAAGGCAAAAAATAATTTACAATTATTCTTAAAATTCAAAAATTTAGACCGATCCCCAAAAAACACATCAGGAGTAGGGATCTTTGGTTCAGCAGCATGTGAATGAGCAAGATAGGCGGAAATTCCCCGCACTTCAGCAGTGAGCTGCTCCACACGATCAGACAATTGCTTCATCTCCATTGAGAAAGAAAAAAAATTCCCCCTACGGCCTCAGAGACATAGAGGAAAAAATATACACAAAAAAAAAAAATTCTGACAAACTCTTTTTTTTTTTTTTTTTTTAACAATTCTTTCCTGCTATTGAGTACCCTAGGATCTGCGGTATGGCTGGTGATTCTGCTATGAATGAGTCACCAAAGGAGGAAAAAGCAAAAATACAAGCTAAGTCCAGAAAACCGGAGAGGTTGGTAGCTATCGGATTGCAGACCCCTGATCCTATCCACAACAACTAACAGTAGCCGTGGGGGGTTCCTACGATGCCCTAGACCCCTCGATCACAGCCGGAGAACTAAATAGGCCTAAAAAAAGAAAGGGGAAATCTAAACTGCCCCAGAGCAGACCCCAAAGCAATAGGCAGCCCCCAGCATATAATGACGGTGAAGCAAGATGAAAACACTAACACAGATAGAAAGATAGTTTGAGCAAACGATCGGTCCCAAGCTAACTAAAAAGGACAGGATAGAAAAGCTGCTGTCTGCAATCCGTGAAAAACCCTACCAAAAAATGTCCCAACCGTCTGATAGGAAAAACAGGCCCTGAAGTCACTAGGACTTCAAAATGACTATATCAGCACTCAGGTAAATTCTGAAGACAGAGCAAAGAGACAAACTGATCAGAGACAAAAATGGAACTCAGCACACCCCTGACCGGGGATGGCTGACCTCCAAAAAACAAGGTAAACAAAACAAAACTAATAAGTTCAATAGCAGAGCAAAAACTTATCTTTGGGAAGCAGGAGTCAGACTGGTCTCCAAGAATCAGCAGAGAAATCACCAGCGACTCAGAAGGGCGTCGGCTGCCTTATATCCAGTCAGAAGTTCCTGTTACCAAGTCATCATCTACCAGATCAGGTGTCTGGTAATCAGCCTCACTACCTTCCTTCACCAGAAGAGGGAGTTCATCAGACATCGACGATGAAAGGGAAAATGAACTCACAACATTTAGGCTTGTTTAGTTCTCCTGTCTGTATTTGTGTTTTCATCTGTTTTTCGCCGACAATACATGTTGGGGGCTGTCTATTGCTTTGGGGTCTGCTCTGGGGCAGTTTAGATTTCCCCTTTCTTTCTTTAGGCTTGATTAGTTCTCCGGCTGTGACGAGGGGTCTAGGAACCCCCCACGGCTACTGTTAGTTGTGGTGAATAGGATCAGGGGTCTGCAATCCGCTAGCTACCAACCTCTCCAGTTATCTGGACTTAGCTTGTGTTTTTGTTTTTTCCTCCTCTGGTGACTCATTCATAACAGGGGGCTGTCTTTCCTTTGGGGTCTGCTCTGGGGAGTTAGTTTTCCTCTCTTCCTGCTTTAGGCTTATGTAGCGCTCCGGTTGTGACGAGGCGTCTAGGATCACCGTAGGTACGCTCCACGTCTGCTTCTAGTTGTGTGTGGTAAGATCAGGGCTCTGCAGTCTGCATAGTGACCAACCTCTCTGGTTTTCTGAGACTTAGCGTTTGTTGCTTTTTTCCTCCTCGGTGACCCATTCATAACAGAATCACCAGCCATACCGCAGATTCTAGGGTACTCAAAAGCAGGAAGGAATTGTTTTAAAAAAAAAAGAAAAAAGGGAAAAGAAAAAAAAGTGTCAGAATTTTTTTTTTTTTTTTTTATATTTTTTCCTCTTTTTCTCTGGGACCGCAGGAGGATTTTTTTTTTCTCCATTAAGATTAAGCATCTGTCTGATCGTGTGGAGCAACTTGCTGCTGAAGTGCAGGGAATTTCTACCTACCTCATTCAGTCACATGTTGCTGAACCCAAGATCCCTACTCCTGATGTGTTTTCTGGGGATCGGTCTGAATTTCTGAATTTTAAGAATTATTATAAATTATTTCTTGCCTTGAAGCCTAACTCATCAGGGAGCTCCGTGCAGCAGGTTAAAATTGTCACCTCCTTGCTGCGCAGCGATCCCCAGGATTAGGCTTTTTCTCTGACACCTGAAAATCCTATTCTGACTAATGTGGATGCATTTTTTCAAGCCTTGGGGTTGTTGTATGATGAACCTAATGCCGTTGATCAAGCTGAGAAAACCCTGTTGGCATTAAGCCAGGGTCAGGATCCTGCAGAGTTATACTGTCAAAAATTCCAAAAGTGGGCGGTCCTTACTACATGGAATGATAGTGCACTGGCAGCTCTCTTTCGGAAAGGTTTATCAGAGACCGTAAAGGATGTTATGGTGGGATTTCCTGTTCCCTCTGGTCTGGATGGCTCTATGTCATTAGCCATTCAAGTTGATCGGCGTTTACGTGAACGTCAGACTACACGGGAGGCGCTGCCACTTTCTGAACAAATGTCTGAACCTATGCAATGTGATGGGGTGTTGTCTAGGGCGTAACGTCAGGAGTTTAGAAGGCGTAATAAGCTGTGTTTTTTCTGTGGAGTCGCCTCTCATACTATTTCTGTCTGCCCTAAATGATAGAAACGTTTTGCACACACATTTGCTGTGGGCAGTGTACAACCTAAGTTTCTTTTGGCAATTATTTTGATCTGCTCCTTGTCCACATTTTCCACAAAGGCTTTTGTGGATTCAGGAGCAGCTCTGAATCTGATGGATTTGGACTTTGCTAAACATTGTGGCTTGTCCATGACGCCTCTGCAGACGCCTATTCCTTTGAGGGGTATTGATGCCACTCCTCTGGCAGAGAATAAACCTCAGTTTTGGACCCAGGTGACGATGCGAGTTGCCCCAGACCACCAAGAAAATTGTAAATTTTTGGTTCTGCATAATTTACATGATACTATTGTTCTGGGTTTTCCCTGGTTGCAAACTCATAATCCAGTTTTGGATTGGAAATCTGTGTCTGTGGTGAGTTGGGGTTGTCAGTGGGTTCTTAGGGACGCTCCTGTTTTCTCCACCTCTCCTCAGTCTCATGATATTCCTGATTATCTGGCTGATTTCTCTGATTATTTAGTGAGAGTAAGTCTGCGTCTTTGCCTCCTCATAGAAGTTATGACTGTGCAATTGAGTTGATGCCTGGGTGTAAATTTCCCAAGGGTCGGCTTTTCGACTTATCTGTACCCGAACATGATGCTATGCGATCCTATATTAAGGAGTCGTTGGAGAAGGGTCATATTAGACCATCCTCGTCACCTTTAGGTGCTGTTTTTTTTTGTGGCCAAAAAAGATGGTTCATTAAGACCGTGTATTGATTATCGTTCCCTTAACAAGATGACGGTTAAATATCAGTACCCGATACCTCTGATGTCTGATTTATTCTCCAGAAGTTTTTGGGTTATGCTAATTTCTATCGTAAATTTATAGGTAATTTTTCTAGTATTGTCAAACCACTGACTGATCTGACCAAGAAGGGAGCTGATGTGCTGAATTGGTCTCCTGAGGCTGTCTCAGCATTTCAGGAGGTTAAGCGGAGATTTACTTCAGCTCCAGTTCTATGGCAACCTGATGTCTCACTTCCATTTCAAGTGGAGGTAGACGCTTCTGAGATTGGTGCAGGAGCTGTTTTGTCCCAAAAAGATCCTGTGACTTCTAAGATGAATCCCTGTGCCTTCTTTTCTTGAAAGTTCTCCCCATCTGAACGCAACTATGACGTGGGGAATCGGGAATTGTTGGCCATGAAATGGGCATATGAGGAGTGGAGACATTGGTTGGAGGGAGCTAGACATCAATTTGTGGTCCTCACCGATCACAAGAATCTGATTTATCTGGAGTCGGCTAAACGCTTGAATCCTAAACAGGCTAGATGGGCCTTGTTTTTCACGCGTTTTAATTTTGTGGTCTCTTTTCTTCCGGGCACTAAGAATGTTAAGGTAGACGCCCTTTCTAGGAGTTTCTTTGCTGATTCTCTTAATGTGACCGAGCCTACTACTATCCTAGGTGAGGGGATAGTTCTTTCTGCCATTTTGCCCGATTTGAGACGCGCCCTGGAGATATTTCAGGAGGATAAACCTGAGCGTTGCCCTATGGGAAGATTGTATGTTCCTGACCAGTGGAGAAAGAGAGTGATGTCGAAGTCCATTGCTCCGCATTGGTTGGTCATCAAGGTATTTTTGGTACCAGAGATTTGGTGAGTCGGTTGTTTTGGTGGCCTGCCTTGTCTCGTGATGTCAGGAATTTTGTACAGTCCTGTGGGACTTGTTTTCGGTCTAAACCCTGTTCTCATTCTAGTGGGTTGCTGATGCCCCTCCCGGTGCCCAGGAGGACATGGACCTATATCTCATTGGATTTTATTTCTGATCTTCCTGTCTCTCAGAGAATGACTGTTATCTGGGTGATTTATGATAGATTTTCAAAGATGGTCCATCTTGTACCACTCCCAAAGTTGCCATCTTTCGCTGAGTTGGTACACTTGTTTTTACAACAGGTGGTTCGGTTACACGGGATTCCTGAGAACATTGTGTCCGATAGAGGGGTCCAGTTTGTTTCCAGATTTTGGAAAGCCTTTTGTTCCAATCTGGGAATTCAGTTATCCTTCTCCTCCACGTTTCATCCCCAGACCAATGGGCAGACTGAGAGAGCAAACCAGACCTTGGAGTCTTATTTAAGATGTTTTATATCTGCTGATCAAGATGATTGGGTCTCATTTTTGCCCTTGGCCGAATTTGCCCTGAACAATAGAGCAAGTTCTGCCACTTTGATGTCACCCTTTTTCTGTAATTTTGGGTTTCATCCTCGATTCTCTTCGGGACAGGTGGAATCTTCGTCCTGCCCAGGTGTGGACACTGTGGTTGTGAGAATGCAGCAGATATGGGACCAAGTGGTGGATAAGTTGTTACTCTCTCAGGAAAAGGCCCAGCGTTTTTCCAACCGGCATAGGACCATTGGTCCCCGGTTTAAAGTGGGTGATATGGTTTGGTTGTCATCTAAGAATATTCCTATGAAAGTTGCATCTCCAAAATTTAAGCCAAGATTTATTGGACCTTATAAGATTTTGGAGATTCTTAATCCAGTTTCTTTTCGGTTGGC
The DNA here is from genome assembly GCF_039654945.1 of Dendrobates tinctorius. Lineage (NCBI taxonomy): Eukaryota > Metazoa > Chordata > Amphibia > Anura > Dendrobatidae > Dendrobates > Dendrobates tinctorius. The sequence continues at coordinate 80,657,120 of NW_027361690.1, forward strand.
TCTTCCAGTTACGTTCAAAATCCATAGCGTATTTCACAAATCACTGTTGAAGAGGTTTGTGGAGCCAGTAGTTCCTGTGGCGGCTCCTCCTGACCCTGTTTTGGTTAAAGGCAATGTGGAATATGAGGTAGAGAAAATATTGGATTCTCGCTTGGTCATACGGGGACTCCAGTATTTGGTCGAATGGAAGGGTTATGGCCAGGAGGATAATTTTTGGGTCTCTGCCTCGGATATTCATGCCAATAAATTGGTTTGTGCTTTTCACCGGGCCCATCCTGATCGGCCTGGAGGCGTGGATGAGGGTTCGGTGACCCCTCCTCAAGGTGGGGTACTGTTATGAGCTCATTTTCTGCTCCACCAGCTGGGAGTTCTCCTTCCGTTCTCCCTCTGGTAGTGACAGGAGGTAGTGAGGTTAGTTTAATTGGTAATGGTCTGCCACATGACGAGGAGGATAGTGATTGGATCTCTGGAGTATCAGACTGGATATAAGACAGCCGACGCCCTATCCTGTTGCTGGTGATTAGTCTGCTACTCAGGTCTTGGACTTCAGCTTTGCTCTAGTCATCTCAAGTTAAGTTTCTTTTTTGCTAATGTTCACACATGCTCTAGTTGGTCAACTCAGTTTTTGTGTGGTCAGCTAGCCCGGCTGGGCTGTGCTGAATTTCCACTCTTATTTATCTGTATTTGCCAATTTGCCTTTTTGCCCTTTATTAGATTGGCCTCTTTTTTGCTCTGTCTCAGAATATTCCAGAGTGCTGATATAGTGGGAGAAGTCTAGTGACTTCAGGGTTAATTTTGATATCAGAAGCGTTGGACATTATTTTTGGTAGGGTTTTTGGCAGATTGCAGACAGTATCTTTCCTTTCCTTTCCTTTCAAGTTAGTTTGGCCCCATCATTTGCTCAGCCTATTTTTCTGCCTTTGTTTGTGTTTTCATCTCGCTTCACCGTCAATACATGTGGGGGGCTGTCTTTCCTTTGGGGTCTGCTCTGGGGAGTTAGTTTTCCTCTCTTCCTGCTTTAGGCTTATGTAGCGCTCCGGTTGTGACGAGGCGTCTAGGACCACCGTAGGCACGCTCCACGACTGCTTCTAGTTGTGTGTTAAGATCAGGGCTCTGCAGTCTGCATAGTGACCAACCTCTCTGGTTTTCTGAGTCTTAGGCTGAGTTCACACGTAGCGTTTTTTTCGCGTTTCCGTGGCGGTTTTAACCGCGCGATTTTGCCGTGGAAACGCGAAAAATAAGCATCCCATGCATTCCTATGGGATTCCGCAATGCTGTGCTAATGCTGTGGTTTTTACCGCGGCGGAATCGCTTTGCGGTAAAAACCGCAGCATGCTCATTAATTTGCGGAATCGCGGCGATCCCGCACCCATAGGAATGCATTGTTCCGCTTATTTTCCGCATGTGGCTGTGCACACCATGCGAAAAGTAAGCAGAACATTTGCGGATGGTACCCACGGTCCGGAGGAGAGGAGACTGTCCTCCGGGCTTTGGGAACCATATTCCTGTAAAAAATAGAATTTAAAAATAAAAAATATTGTTATTCTCACCCTCCGGCGTCCCGCGCAGTCTTCCCGCTTCTCTCCACGCATCCGTTCCCAGTAGTCCTTTGCGAAAATGCTCGCGATGACGTCCGTTCTCGCGGGATCGCGAAGTCTCGCGGTCATTCGCGCGACGTCATCGCGAATTACCGCGAGACGTCGCGATCCCGCGAGAACTGACGTCATCGCGGGCATTTTCGCAAAGGATTACTGGGAACGGATGCGCGGGACGTCGGAGGGTAAGAAACACTATTTTTTTTTTTTTTTTACATCCTATCTTTTACTACTGATGCTGCATAGGCGGCCTCAGTAGTAAAAAGTTGGTCACACTGTCAAACACTGTGTTTCACGAGTGTGACCAACCTGTCAATCAGTTCTCCAAGCGATGCTCCAGATCGCTTGGAAAACGCTAGCATTCTGCAAGCTAATTCCGCTTTCAAAATGCTAGTTTTTCCGCGGGAAAATCGCGGGAATTTAAAATGCGATTTTCCCGCGGACTGGAATTCCGGAACTCTCGCGGTAATTTCCGCGAGAGTTCCGTTACGTGTGCACTTAGCCTTAGCGTTTGTTGCTTTTTTCCTCCTCGGTGACCCATTCATAACAGAGAACCCTTCCCAAGTTCACAGCTCAAGGCCGGGGTCCGGTCCCCAAGGTTGTACGGATACTAATGGTCCTGCAGCAGACACCGGAGGAATAGAAGTCACCATTTTATTCCCACACAAGACTTGGGGGCACAACAGCAATGATAGTGAGCCGGGACTAGGTAGTAAGGAGTCCCCGACGCAGGCTTCAGCTGTCTGCCGTACAAGTAGAGTTCATAGGAACATCTGACAGGAGGAACTCCAGTGTAACTCAGTACTGTGAGTACTTCACTCAAAGGCACTAAGAGGGGGACGTTCAGAAAAGGCACATATGTTCGTGGAGTGTTGGAAGTTGCCTGGAAGTTGGCTGAGCTCCTGACCCGGAGGACACGGTACGGATGCGGGCACCTGTACCTGCAAGAGACTGTGAGTAAAGCTTGGAACTACATGCCCTGGTGTCCTCCACTTATTCACGTGCCAACCCGCCCGGCACTGCTACATCCCTTGCACCAGACACTACACCATCTAAGTGTCACTTCACCTACTCTGCCCTGGGACTACAGCCCTGCCTGTGGAGGGCTATAACATCATTGCTGCACCACACCATCTGTCCCAGAGGATCTGTCTGCAGCGTCGGCTTACATCTTCATTGCCGAACACCACAGGTGGCGTCACGAATCATTCATAAATAGTGTTGAGCGATACCGTTCGATACCCAAAAATATCGTATCGGATGGTATCGCCCGATACCAAAAAAAATATCGGGTATCGCCGATTCCGATACCGGAAGTCCCATTCAAGTCAATGGGACTTCCGGTATCGGGATTAAAAAAAGCCCTTTATTTCCTTGTTGGCTAATTCTACATAATTGAAAACAAATAAGAATCATGTAGAATGTATTGTGGGAGGTGGAGGAGACATTAAAGGCATAGTGGTTTATTCAAATCACATGGCATAGCATTAATTCCAATTTTTTTTTTCAAGACGTTCGGAGTTAAAAAGATATTGATTATGTTAACTTTTTTATATTTTGTCAGATATGTATGTTTCACAAATTCCATGCTCTTCACCTTCTTTTGTACTTCTCCCACACTTTCTCCTTCATGATCCGCAGCAGTAGCATTTTTTTCATCAACTTTTTCTTCACCTTATTCATCTTCTTCTTCTTCACCTTCTTCCCATTATTTTTTTTTTCCATTCTTCATATTCTTCTTATTCAGCTATTATTAATTTTCACATGCTATTTCTTCATCTTCTTCCTATTTTTCTTTTTCTTCATTTTCTTATGGTGACAGGCATTCCTGTAGACCTTATCTATAAAAGTTAAAAGATTACACCTTACGTTCTGCCTGTCACAAAAGATTTACAACAGGATTTGTCCGCGTTCAGTTTGGCCTGCAGCAGCAGGCATTTTCCAGGGGCACCACGAGGAGGAACGGACTCACCCCCATTTACTGCTTAGTCTTCTTCTGCTTATAATTTTGATATCTTCCATGCTGATTTTTAATCTTATGCTTAATGTTCTTCTGCTTTCTGTTCTTCTGCTTCTGCTTCTTCTGCTTCTTGTTCTTCTGTCTTTTGTTCTGTATCTTGGTGGTTGTCTTCATGTTCTTTGTCCTCTTGGTCATATTATTTAGGGTCATATTTCTGGTGTTCTTTGGTGTGGTCTTCAGGGTCGTCGTCATCAGGGTCGTCGTCATGGAGATCAATAAGGATTACCAAAGACAATTTCAAAAAGCTTGATCTTGGAAATGTAGCAGAAGGTACAAGAAGGCTGAGAAACTGTCGAGAACCAGCTGACAGTACTGGAACCCGTAGTGGCAGCAGAAGGAACAAGAGCCAATGGCACTACTGAGGAACAGCTGACGGTGCTGGACCCCGGTTACTATGCAGGAGTTACCTGTGCTAGAAACCACTACCAAGGACCAGCTGATGTTTCTGGACCTCGGATACCGAGATGGAGGCACCTAGGCCAAAGACTCTGGCGAGAACCAGCTGACAGTGCTGGCACCCGGATGGGTAGCAGAAGGAACAAGAGCCAATGGCACTACCGAGGACCAACTGACGGTGCTGGACCACGGTTACTAAGCAGAAGGTACCTGTGCTAAAAAGCACTACCAAGGACCAGCTGACAGTGCTGGACTTCGGATACCGAGATGGAGGCACCTAGGCCAAAGGCTCTGGCGAGAACCAGCTGACAGTGCTGGCACCCGGATGGGTAGCAGAAGGAACAAGAGCCAATGGCACTACCGAGGACCAACTGACGGTTCTGGATCACGGTTAATAAGCAGAAGGTACCTGTGCTAAAAAGCACTACCAAGGACCAGCTGACGGTGCAGGACCTCGGATACCGAGATGGAGGCACCTAGACCAAAGGCTCTGGCGAGAACCAGCTGACAGTGCTGGCACCCGGATGGGTAGCAGAAGGAACAGGAGCCAATGGCACTACCGAGGACCAACTGACGGTGCTGGACCACGGTTACTAAGCAGAAGGTACCTGTGCTAAAAAGCACTACCAAGGACCAGCTGATGGTGCTGGACTTCGGATACCGAGATGGAGGCACCTAGGCCAAAGGCTCTGGCGAGAACCAGCTGACAGTGCTGTCACCCGGATGGGTAGCAGAAGGAACAAGAGCCAATGGCACTACCGAGGACCAACTGACGGTGCTGGACCACGGTTACTAAGCAGAAGGTACCTGTGCTAAAAAGCACTACCAAGGACCAGCTGACGGTGCAGGACCTCGGATACCGAGATGGAGGCACCTAGACCAAAGGCTCTGGCGAGAACCAGCTGACAGTGCTGGCACCCGGATGGGTAGCAGAAGGAACAGGAGCCAATGGCACTACCGAGGACCAACTGACGGTGCTGGACCACGGTTACTAAGCAGAAGGTACCTGTGCTAAAAAGCACTACCAAGGACCAGCTGATGGTGCTGGACTTCGGATACCGAGATGGAGGCACCTAGGCCAAAGGCTCTGGCGACAACCAGCTGACAGTGCTGGCACCCGGATGAGTAGCAGAAGGTACCCATCCAAAGCAAAGTAGCCAGGCCGCAAGCCGGCCGCAGTTACCGAAACCCACAGTCCTACAGGGGGTCCAGGTCCCATTGGCACTACGGATCCAGCCTTCCAGCCTTCAGTGCCAGATCCCGCAGTCCACATAGGAGTCACCTAAACTGCAGGCACCGTAGAGTCGGCTAACCCGGCCGCAAGACGACAGGACAACGGATTGGTGGCAAAGTGACGTTGACACTACCCGGAAACAGCTGGCGTGCTGAAAACAGGCTGGGTAACAGGGAGTACCCGTGCCAAAGACACTGCTGAGAACCAGCTGACGGTGCTGGAACCCAGATGGGTAGCAAAAGCTACAAGAGCCAATGGCACTACCGAGGAACAGCTGATGGTGCTGGACCACGGTTACTAGGCAGGAGGTACCTGTGCTAGAAGGCACTACCAAGGACCTGCTGACGTTGCTGGACCTCGGATACCGAGATGGAGGCACCTAGGCCAAAGGCTCTGGCGAGAACCAGCTGACAGTGCTGGCACCCGGATGGGTAGCAGAAGGAACAAGAGCCAATGGCACTACCAAGGACCAACTGACGGTGCTGGACCACGGTTACTAAGCAGAAGGTACCTGTGCTAAAAAGCACTACCAAGGACCAGCTGACGTTGCTGGACCTCGGATACCGAGATGGAGGCACCTAGGCCAAAGGCTCTGGCGACAACCAGCTGACAGTGCTGGCACCCGGATGGGTAGCAGAAGGTACCCATCCAAAGCAAAGTAGCCAGGTCGCAAGCCGGCCGCAGTTACCGAAACCCACAGTCCTACAGGGGGTCCATGTCCCATTGGCACTACGGATCCAGCCTTCAGTGCCAGATCCCGCAGTCCACATAGGAGTCACCTAAACTGCAGGCACCGTAGAGTCGGCTAACCCGGCCGCAAGACGACAGGACAACGGATTGGTGGCCAAGTGAACTTGACACTACCCTGAAACAGCTGACGTGCTGGAACCAGGCTGGGCAGGAGGGAGTACCCGTGCCAACGAAACTTCTGAGCAGCAACTGGTGATGTTGGAGCCCAGGGACAATCATGGTGTAGGCCGAGGCCTAGTTGGTGGCAGTATTATATAGGTTGTAGACTACAACAGACTGTCAACGCGCTCCAATTAGGCATCTGTCTCCACTCCATTTCCAGGATTTCACCTGACCACCAACACCGCCAGTTTATGCGTACAGTAGCCGTCTGCCCAATCCACACGTGTTCCTGTGTTACTGGGGTTCTGTAATGTCAGCAGATCCCCTGATGTGTGTCTGGCAATGTCTCCTGCTCTGTCCACATTCCCACCACTTGTAGTGGGAAGGTGGACAGCGCAGGAGACAGTGCTGGACACACATTGGGGGATCAGCTCACGTAACAGAACACCAGGAACACAGGAACAAGTGTGGAATGCGTGGACGGCAACTGTGAGCAGGAACTGGTGGTGTTGGAGGTCAGGGGAAATACTAGAGACAGAGTGGAGACAGAGGCCAAATCAGAGAATGTTTAAATTAGAAGTAGTTACAATTTGGAGGCAGCAGCAATTTGCCCTCCACACAGCAGGGGATCAGCTGACGTTACTGACCCCCACTTTCACATGAACGAGTGTTTTTTTCTGTGTGGACAGCACTTCCGAGCAACAACTGACGATGCTGGAGCCCAGGGATAGTCATTTTGTAGGCTGAGGCCTACTTGGAGGCAGTTTAAGATAAGACGTTGTTTGAATTTGGAGGCAGCAGGAGAGTTTGCCGTACACACAGCAGGGGATCAGCTGACGTTACCAAACCCCACTTACACATGAGCGAGTGTTTTGTCTGTGCGTACAGCACTTCTGAGCACCAACTGGCGGTGTCGGAGCCCAGGGAAAATCAGGTAGTAGGCCGAGGCCTACTTGGAGCCAGGTGTATATCTGAGGTACTTTGAGTTTGGAGGGAGCAGGACACTTTGCAATACACACAGCAGGGGATCAGCAGACATTACCGAACCCCACTTACACATGAACAAGTGTTTTGTCTGTGCGTACAGCACTTCTGAGCACCAACTGGCGGTGTTGGAGCCCAGGGAAAATCAGGTAGTAGGCTGAGGCCTACTTGGTGGCAGTTTTAGATTGTTTCTACACTACTACTAACTGTCAACGTACTCCAATTAGGCCTCTGTCTTCACTCTGTTTCGAGTATTTCCACTGGCTTCCAACCACGCCAGTTGCTGCTCTGAAATGCCGTCTACACAACCAACACTTGTTCCTGTCTTACTGGGGTTCTGTAACAGCAGCTTCTCCCTAGAGGTGAGTCAGGCAATGTCTCCTGCTCTGTTCACGTTTCCACTACAAGTAGTGGGAATGTAGACAAAGCAGGAGACATTGCCGGACTCACCTCTGGAAATGAGCAGATGTTACAGGACCCAGGTAACACAGGAACAAGTGTTGATTGTGCAGAAGGCACTTGAGAGCAGAAACAGGCAGTGTTGTAGGCCAGAGGAAATATCCAAAACAGAGTGGAGACAGAGGGCAAATCAGAGAACATATTAAATCAGAGGTAGTCAGAAGTTGTAGGCAGCAGGAGAGTTTGCCGTACACACAGCAGGGGATCAGCTGACGTTACCAAACCCCACTTACACATGAGCGAGTGTTTTGTCTGTGCGTACAGCACTTCCGAGCACCAACTGGCGGTGTTGGAACCCAGGGAAAATCAGGTAGTAGGCCGAGGCTAACTTGGAGCCAGGTGTAAATCTGAGGTTGTTTGACTGTGTAGGGAGCAGGACACTTTGCCATACACACAGCAGGGGATCAGCTGACGTTACCAAACCCCACTTACACATGAGCGAGTGTTTTGTCTGTGTGGACAGCACTTCTGAGCAACAACGGGCGTTGCTGTAGCCCAGGAAATAAAGTTCAGGTCATAGAAACATGAACACAACAGGAGACCTGGATCCTGTTGCCAGGCAATTATTTATTCTGGAAGAGGACTGGCAAATTCAGGTGAGATCCAGGCCTTGTTCATTTTCACAAAATAAGCCGGTCAACATTATCAGCGGATAGTCGCGTGCGACGGTCTGTTACCACACCACCTGAAACACTAAAGACACGTTCCGATAATACACTGGCAGCAGGGCAAGCCAGCACCTTCAATGCATACTGGCTAAGCTCTGGCCATGTATCCAGCTTAGAGACCCAAAACTTGAACGGGGAAGAGCCGTCTGGGAGTACACTAACAGGGCAAGACAAGTAGTCTGTCACTATCTGACGGAAACGTTGCCTCCTGCTGACTGGAGCCGTCTGTGATGGTGTAGCCGTTTGTGGCGGTCCCACAAAACTTTTCCACATTTGGGCCATACTGGCCTTGCCTTGTCCTGCGGCACAGCCTCTGCTACCTCTTTGTGCAGAGCTTCCTCCACTGCCTCTACTCACATGGCTGCTTTGAAAAGCACTATCAGCAACACTTGCGGGGGGGAATGGAGAACATGATGGCCTGCACAAGTGTTTCTTGATACTCCCGCATTTTACGCTCCCGGTTCAACTGTGGTATGAGGCTTTGTAAGTTGTCCCGGTAGCGAGGATCTAGGAGGGTGTACACCCAATAATCAGCCGTGTGGAGAATGTTGGCGATACGGCGGTCATTTAACAAGCACTGCAGCATGAAATCAACCATGTGCTGCAGACTGCCAACTGGACCGGAAACGCTGTCCCCAGCTTGAGGCAGCATCTCAGCCTGCTCAGCATCACCCCACCCTCGCTGTACACACTGACTACTAGAGCCTTGTGTACCTCCCTCCTCTGGAGAGATGTGTTCCTCCTCCTCCATTGACTCCTAGTCATCCTTCTCACTAAGTGTCCCCTGCCTGGGCCTTTGTGTGGAAGCACGTTGCGCAGACTTGCCAGAAGCAGATGGCATTTCTGACTCCTCATCCTCGACCTCTTCAAAAACCTCCTCACTTAGTGCTTGTAAGGTTTTTTGAAGCAGACAGATAAGGGGGACAGTCATGCTGACTAGTGCATCATCTGCACTGGCCATCCGCGTAGAGTCATCGAAGGCACGCAAAACTTGGTAGATGTCCCTCATAGTGGCCCACTCAGTGGTGGTGAAGTGTGTCCAGCGCACAGTGCGACTTGTTTGCGCCTGATGCAGCTGGTACTCCATTACTGCTGCCTGCTGCTCACACAACTGCTCCAACATATGTAACATTGAATTCCACCTGGTGGGGAGGTCACATATGATGTGATGTTCTGGCAGGCGGAATCGGCGTTGCAGAGATGCAATGCGTGATCTTGCCATGCTGGAACGCCGCAAGTGAGCACGCTCTAGGCGAACCTTGTGCAGCAGTGCATCAAGATCCGGATAGTCCCTCAGAAAGCTCTGCACGACCAAATTGAGCACGTGTGCCAGACATGGTATGTGAGTGAGGTTGCCTAGGCCCAGAGCTGCAACTAGATTTCGGCCATTGTCACTCACTACCAAACCTGGCTGGAGATTCGCTGGCACAAGCCACACATCGCTCTCCTGCTTGATGGCATTCCAGAGCTCCTGTGCTGTGTGGCTCCGATTCCCCAAAGAAATTAATTTAAGGATGGCCTGTTAACGTTTGGCCACACCTGTGCTCATATCTGGCCTAACAGGCTCATGCACTGCTGATTCCGAGGAAATAGAGTAGGAGGAGGACTCAATACGTACAGACTGCATTCCTGCAATCCTTGGAGTTGGCAGAATACGTACAGAGCCACTCTCCAGATCTGTACCCGGCTCCACAACATTGACCCAATGGGCAGTGAGGGAAAGGTATCGTCCCTGTCCATGGCTACTGGTCCACGCACCGGTGGTCAGGTTAACTTTGCTACTGACGGCGTTTAGTAGCTTATTTTTAATTTTTCCCTCCACATGCTTTTGCAGGGCAGGGACGGCTTGCCTGCTGAAATAAAAGCGGCTGGGCACATTGTATTGTGGAACTGCCAATGACATCAAGTTCCGGAAGGTGTCAGTCTCCACCAGCCTGAATGACAGCATCTCAAGGGCCAGTAGTTTGGCAATGCCGGCATTCAGAGCCAGTGCTCGGGGATGGTTTGCCGAGTATGGACGCTTTTTCTCCCATGCCTGTGCTACCGATTGCTGGTGAGTGGCCTGGGAGTGTGCTGATGACTGAGAACGTGGTTCAGTGGGTGGAATTTCACTGGGTCTCTGGACAACAGTGGCAGAGGTTCTTTCATGGCGTTCCAGTGAGGAAGCCGAACCAGCTGTGTGTGAGCTGGAGGAAGAGGCCCCAACACGAGCTGAAGAGGTGGTAGGTGCTGCTGAAGGTTGGCCTACATCTTCAGTGTGTCTGTGTAACTCCACCTCGTGCTTGGTACGCACATGTTTCCACATATTTGTGGTATTGAGGTTGCTCACATTTTTCCCTCGTTTAACTTTCTGATGACACAGCTTGCATTTGACAAACCAAATGTCATCTGCAACTGTGTCAAAAAAAGACCACGCACTGCAAGTCCTGGGAGCGCCCGTTTTGTGTTTTGGAAGAGGATTGCTCCTCACGGGTGCCAAAGTGGAGGCTACGGGCTACCAAGTCTGCCCCCGCCCTCTCCCTCCTGTTTTGGCCGTTCGGGGAATCTCTTCCTCAGAGCTGCTCCCACCACCTTCCTGTGGCTGACGCCATGATGGGTCAAGGACCTCATCATCTCCACTCCCCACTTCAAGCACCGGCTGGTCCTGGGTTGTCTCGCCAGCACCGTACGCACCAGAAATTGGCAACTGAGTCTCATCATCATCAGATGAGTACTGAGGTGTGCTGACAATAGGCACTGGCCCACCCGCCTCTTCAGATTCAGAGGGACAAAGCAGTTGCGCATCACTGCATACTCCCTCTTCTTCACGCTCTAGAATGCTGCTTGGCTGGCCACCTCTTTCCAAGCCAACAGATTCTGAGAACAGAAGTAAAGATTGAGATGGCTCCTGTCCAGGGCTCTCAGACTGCCTGGGCAATTTGGCAGGTGGTGAAGAGACGGATGGTTGCTCTTCAGTGCTCTGGCCCTGAGAGGATGCAGAAGTCATTGAAGTGGATGCGTTAGCTGCCATCAATCCGACAACGGCTTCAATTTGTTCGTCACGCAGCAGTGGGGTACGGCGAGGTCCTACAAAGCTGCGCATGAAGGACTGTTGCCTGGTAAAAGTGGGGGATGCCGGGTCACTGGTGGCCGCAGCAGACACCGAATCCCCACGTCCTCTCCCTGCTGAATCCCCCCGTCCTCTCCCTGCTGAAACTCCATGGCCACGACCACGTGCCTTACTCCCTGCCTTCTTCTTCTTGGTAGACTGATAAAGATAGGCAGAAAAGTAAAAAAGGGGGGGCTTAGTGTTCTTATTCCTGAACACCTGCTAACCAGTATAAGAAACACTAATTTTGCTAAGAGTGTGTGTACTACACTTTAATATGATCTAATGTGGCCTACACAACTCTAAAGTGGAGTGTTTGGTGAACTTTATTTCCTTTATTTTGGGGGGGGGGAAATAAAAGGATGTGACCAAAGTTTGAAAGCTATAGTATCACAAACTTTTTGGAGCGATTACAATGCAGGAAGCTAACCTACAATGCAATTGATGAGGCTCCAAAAAATAGGGTGATACTAGTCTGGCTGGCCCTGAAGGGCACAAGCCAGCAAAAAGCCTCCTCTATCTAATCCTATACAGTGTTTGCAACCAACCAATGACAATGGATGCAGATGGAAGCACACTAATATAGGAGCAAAAATCTGGACAAATTAGCTGCAAAAAAAGGACTATGTATGAGGCAGTGACGCACGCTGAGCGGACTACAACCAGCGGTGGCTGTAGAACACACTGCAACGTGAGCTGCACTCACACAGAGAGACCTATCAGACAGCCAAAAACAGTGCAGAGAAATGGGCTATAGTACTGAAAGGCTGCTGAAAGGCTCCACTGTCCACTCCTTTAGTGTTTGCAACCAACGTATATGGATACGTATGGAAGCACACTATACAGGAGAAAAAAAAAGCAGCAATAAAAGAAAAATGTGTATGAGGCAGAGACACATGCTGGGCGGCCTACAAGCAGACGTGCCTGCAGGACACACTACACAGCGTGGGTCTGCACTCACACAGCCCTTGCAGACAGCTATTAAAACAGCGCTGCTGGGCTAAAAAAGCTACAGTGGTGGATTATGTAGCCTGGGTATAGCAATAGATATGTTTGATGATCGCTATTTCTAACTGTCCCTCACAGTCTTCAACAGCAGCCTGTCCCTAACTGAATTCACAGCAGAGTGAACCCGAAATGGCGGCTGCTGCGGTTTTTATAGTGCATCATGACATCATTTCAGCAGCCAATCACAGCCATGCCAGTAGATAACATGCCTACATGCCTAACAGGATGTGCCCACACTTCTGAGGATCCCCATTGGCTGAATCAAATCGAGCGGGCTCCTAGCATTATGGGAACTTCCGATTCCGGTATTCGATATGAAAAAAGTTTCGGAACTAAGTATCGGAATTCCAATACAGCTAATATCAGCTGATACCTGATACTTGCGGTATCGGAATGCTCAACACTATTCATAAACTTTCCCCTGTTTACAATGGGCGCCCAGGGCCACGGACAGGTCCCAGCTGCCGTGACATCTCCCATTGAAGCACATCGGGTCTGGTACCGAGTACCCCACAGCCCTGGGAGGGCGACCCATATCCAGCTAGGGAAGAAAAACAATTTGAAAAGGGCGCCTGCTGCACCTGCACAGTAGCAACCATCAGTGTCTAGCTGTGATCCGATAGCTGCTACTCAGCATGCCCCGGCGGCGCCATCTTACTGGAGAAGAAAAAAAAAATCCTCCTCCAAGATGATGCCGCCCATGTATTATTGCCACACTAAAAATGCGATTATGCTGCAGAGTAGGTGCCATGGCTGGCACCTGCCTGCAGAAGCATTTTTTGTCTCTTTCTTCAGTATGTTATTTATTTATTATGTAAACTAGGGGCCAGGTCAGTGAGGGATCAGTGACCTGTCAGCATTCTGCATTATGAATATCTAATCAGAGCACCACATACATGAACCCTGCCTTAAGCGGGAGTCACACATAGTGATCTCGCTAGCGAGATCGCTGCTGAGTCACTACTTTTGTGTGACAGCGATCAGCGACCGGCCCCCCTGCCGGTATCGCTGATCGCTGCAAGAAACCTCTGGACATATTTTCGTCGCTGGTCTCCCGCTGGCCAGCACGCATCGCTGCGTGTGACAGGCGGGAGACCAGCGATCAGCTGTAAAAAATAGAATTAAAATAAAAAATATTGTTATTCTCACCTTCCGACGTCCCATGCAGCGTTCCCGCCTCTTTCCACGCTCCGGTCCCAGTAATCCTTTGCGAGAATGACCGCGAGATGCCGCGACGTCTCGCGGTCATTCTCGCAAAGGAGCACTGGGACCGGAGCGTGGAAAGAGGCGGGAACTCTGCACGGGACGTCGGAAGGTGAGAATAACAATATTTTTTATTTTAATACTATTTTTTACAGGGATGGCATCAGCGCTCGGCATCGCTGTGCTGATCGCTGGTGAAGCTGTCTGTGTGACAGCTCACCAGCGATCACATAGCGACTTACCAGCGATCCTGACTCCTTGATATCGGTGTCGGTATCGCTGGTAAGTCGCTATATGTGACTCCAGCTTTAGGGCACGAAACATTCATTAACTACAAACTGAAAATAAAGATTAAACAACAACCACAAGACAGATTTCATCTACCAAGGTATCATTTTAATCAAATAACGGCACCGACCTGACACTGTGTGTAGGTTACTCAGCACAATCCTGCTGACAGGCTCCCTTTAAATAGTGATAAGAAAAGAGTATGGGAAGAAATTGAAGGGGCACTGTCCACAAATGTCTGACAAATACACCATGTTACAAATTATTATGCAAATGATATTTTTCTCTGATTTTCCTAAATGGTCAGTGCAAATGACAGTCAGCCTAATAAAAGTCATCACCCGTAAGAGCAGTGGTCCCCAACGTTTCTGACCTTGAGAGCCACATTCAGCTTAGAGAGAGGGTCGCGAGCCACATTCAGCACTGAGAGAGGGTCGCAAGCCACATCTAGCTCCCACCCCCTTCAAAGAAGTGTCAACCAAAGCCCCCATTACAGGTATAAATAACCAAAGCTTTTCCGCAGAAATCACTCCAAAGCAGTGCACTGAGATCCATGGGTTCCCACAATACCCCCATTCAGTATTCTCCCATCAAGGACTCCCAACACAATGTCACATCCAGCTTTGAGCTCCTCCTCTAACAGGTAGTACTATCCTCCAGCATACCATACCTAAAACATCTCTAAACCCCTAAAGGACCTGTCACACTAAGCGATATCGCTAGCAATATCGCTATAACTTGTGACGTTATAGCGATATTGCTAGCGATATCGCTGTGTCTGATACTTACCTACGATACGCTCCCCCGCTGGTTATCGCTGATCGCGCGAGAATGTCCTGGACCGCTTCTCGTCGTCAGCTTCCTGCGGCGCTTCCTGTGGAGAGACGAGCGGCGAGCGTGGAGCCGGGCGGGAGGACGTCAGGATCGCCTAGTGTGACAGGTAAGTAGTGACCCCCGACCCCTGCGATGTCACTGGAGAGATCTGCCTGTGTGGCAGCTCACTAGCGACCACTTAGCGATGTACCAGCGATCCTGACCGCGTCATATCGCTGGTCGGGATCGCTGGCACATCGCTAAGTGTGACATTACCTTTAGACCAATAAATGTGCATCCAGATCTGCTCTTCTGTGCAGGACTACTCACAAAATTCACCATTTTGAGATGTGCTCTTCATACCTGTTTGCTAGACCTAATGCACCAAGCTGGCAGAGAGTCGCGAGCCACAATTCATGGGAACGCGAGCCACATGTGGCTCCCGAGCTAAAGATTGGGGATCCCTGCATTAGAGTATACATCAATTTTATTGAAGAGACCTCCCAATGATAACAGTATAATCTCCAAAATGAATAAAAACTCAAAATGCACTGTTCCAAATTATTAGGCACAGTAGAATTTCTAAACATTTGATATGTTTTAAAGAACTGAAAATGCTCATTTGTGGAATTTGCAGCATTAGGAGGTCACATTCACTGAACAAAAAAGCTATTTAACTCCAAAACATCCTAACAGGCCGAGTTACATGTTAACATAGGAACCCTTCTTTGATATCACCTTCACAATTCTTGCATCCATTTAGCCTGTGAGTTTTTGGAGAGTTTCTGCTTGTATTTCTTTGTATGAAGTCAGTATAGCCTCCCAGAGCTGCTGTTTTGATGTGAACTGCCTCCCAGCCTCATAGATCTGTTGCTTGAGGATACTCCAAAGGTTCTCTATAGGGTTGAGGTCAGGGGAAGATTGTGGCCACACCATGAGTATAAATCCTTTTATGCCCATGGCAGCCAGTGACTCAGAGGTATCCTTTGCAGCATGAGAAGGTGCATTGTCATGCATGAAGATGATTTTGTTCCTGAAGGCACGTTTCTGCTTTTTAGAGAATGGAAGAAAGTTGTCAGACAGAAACTCTATATACTTTGCAGAGGTCATTTTCACACATTCAGGAACCTTAAAGGGCCCTACCAGCTGTTTTCCCATGATTCCAGCCCAAAACATGACTCCTCCACCTCCTTGCTGACATCACAGCCTTGTTGGGACGTGGTGACCATCCACCAACCATCCATTGGTCCATCCATCTGGACCATCCAGGGTTGCTCGACACTCATCAGAAAACAAGGCTGAAAATTAGTCTTCATGTATGTCTGGGCCCACTGCAACCATTTCTGCTTGTGAATACTGTTTAGGGGTGGCAGAATATTAGGCTTTTGCACCACAGCAAGCTTTTGAAGCAGTAGCGTAGCTACCGGGGGGGCAGGGGACAGTGGCCCCGAGCCCCGTGCTCTGAGGGGGCCCACCGGAGCTACAATACACCACTATTCTGTGGCAGAGCAGGGAGAATCAATCTCCCTACTCTGCTGCCCGGCCGCTATGGGCCCCTGAGAAGGTGGTGGGGGGGCCTCGGTGCCAGCAGTGGGCCCCCCACCTCTCAGCCAGCAATGTCGTCCTGGGCTATTCTGTGCGCACAGGACTTGTGATGAGGTCACAGGAGGGGCAGAGTCAGGGGTCACATGATCAGGGGCTTCAGTGGCTGCAGGACTCTGCTGTGCTGGTTGTCATGGTGCTGGCTGGATGAGGTGAAGTTTCTGTGTGGGGTCAGGAGGGGTTTACAGGGTGGATGTAGCAGAGCTGTGTGTATGAGGTGTTGAGGTGTACAGAGCGGAGCAGTGTGTGTAGACGGTGTACGGAGCAGAGATATGCATGTATGAGGTGTACGGAGGAGTGGAGCCGTGTGTGTAGAAGGTGTACAGAGCAGAGATATGCATGTATGAGGTGTACAAGTTGTATGGAGCCGTGTGTGTATGGGGTGAGTGGAGCCGTTTGTGTACAAGTTGTACGGAGTGGAGCTGCATGTGTGCAGCGTGTAAGGAGCGGAGCCGCGTGTGTACAGCGTGTACGGAGCAGAGCCGCATGTGTACAGCATGTATGGAGTGGAGCCGCGTGTGTACAGCGTGTACGGAGTGGAGCCGCGTGTGTATAAGGGATGCGGAGCGGAGCCGTGTGTGTATAGGCGGTATCAGGTGCAGCAATAGGGACACATGCAGCAGCAGTGGCTCAGCATTAGGGTATCAGGTGCAGTAATAGGGACACAAACGGCAGCAGCGGCTCAGTATTGGGGTATCAGGTGCAGTAATAGGGGCACATAAGGCAGCAGCGGCTCAGTATTGGGGTATCAGGTGCAGTAATAGGGACACATATGGCAGCAGAGACTCAGTATTGGGGTATCAGGTGCAGTAATAGGGACACATACGGCAGCAGCGGCTCAGCATTGGGGTATCATGTGAAGTAATAGGGACACATACGGCAGCAGCGGCTCAGTATTGGGGTATCAGGTGCAGTAATAGGGACACATATGGCAGCAGCGGCTCAGCATTGGGGTATCAGGTGCGGTAATAGGGACACATAAGGCAGCAGCGGCTCAGCATTGGGGTATCAGGTGCAGTAATAGGGACACATATTGCAGCAAAGGCTCAGTATTGGGGTATCAGGTGCAGTAATAGGGACACATACGGCAGCAGCGGCTTGGTATTGGGGTATCAGGTGCTGTAATAGGGACATATATGGCAGCAGCGGCTCAGCATTGGGGTATCAGGTGCGGTAATAGGGACACATACGGCAGCAGCAGCAGCTCAGTATTGGGGTATCAGGTGTAGTAATAAGGACACATAAGGCAACAGTGGCTCAGCATTGGGGTATCAGGTGCAGTAATAGGGACACATACGGCAGCAGTGGCTCAGCATTGGGGTATCAGGTGCAGTAATAGGGACACATATTGCAGCAGCGGCTCAGCATTGGGGTATCAGGTGCAGTAACAGGGACACATACGGCAGCAGCGGCTCAGCATTGGGGTATCAGCAGGATGAGGGGTTTGTGCAGGTTGGGGATACATGGTGATGGAGCTGGAATATGAGAAGTGGAACATGTCATTGTTGTATTCTCTGTAGCCGAGTCCTGGCTGGAGGAGTAGTCATGTCGGTCTGGGCCAGCTGGAAAAGACGTGAAAAGAGAACAATTCCATCAGAAAGATCGTCAGCGGTAAGACACCAACTATAATTGTCCAGGAATCACATATGTTTTGTAGGACTGGTATTTACCACTGACCATATGGTGGTAATATCCATGTTGCTCTTTATATAGAGATTATTTTCAGTAACAGCGCGGTCATCTCCTACGTCCACTATTAGGGTGCGTCGCCGAGTTGTAATCAACGTTACCTAGTTAGGGGCCCGCTCAGAAGTTTCGCCCCCCCCTGAACCAAAACCCTAGCTACGCCTCTGCTTTGAAGGATCCTACACCTTGAGGTTCGAGGGACTCCAGAGGCACCAGCAGCTTCAACTATCTGTTTGTTGGTTTGCAATGGCTTTTTAGCAGCTGCTCTCTTAGGCTGTGTGCCCACGTAGCAATTTTTAAGCGTTTTTGCCGCGATTTTCGGCGCGAAAACGTTTAAAAATCGTGTACAGAACGCCCCCCCATGCATTCCTATGGCATTCCGCACATGCTGTGCTAATGCTGCACTTTTTTCCGCGGCGGAATCGCATGGCGGAAAAAATCGCAGCATGCTCATTCTTTTGTGCGGAATCGCAAAGAATTGCCGCGATTCCGCACCCATAGGAATGCATGAGAATCGCTTACTTCCCACATGTGGCTATGCCCACTATGCGGGAAGTTAAGCGTCTCATGTGCGGTTGGTACCCACGGTGTGGAGGAGAGGAGACTGTGCTACAGGCCCTGGGTACCATACCCCTGTAAAAAAAAAGAATAAAAAATAAAAAAACGGGGTATACAGTATTTACCTTCCGATGTCCCGCGCTGCATTCCCAGCCTAGCGTTCCCTGTAATGCCTTGCGGCAAGGCCCTGTAATGACGTAGTCTCGCGTGACTCTAGCGGTCTCGCGAGATCGCTATAGCAACGCGAGACTACGTCATCACAGGTCTCGCAAGGCATTACTGGGAACGCTGAGGCCCGGGAATGCAGCGCGGGACATCGGAAGGTAAATATACCCCGATTTTTTTATTTTTTTTTAGCATTTTAACATTCTATCTTTTACTATTGATGCCGCATAGGCAGCCTCAATAGTAAAAACCTGGTCACACTTGTCAAACACTATATTTGACGAGTGTGACCAACCTGTCAATCACTTTCCAAGCGATGCTTCAAATCGCTTGGAAAGTGCTTGAATATCGCACGCGAAAATCGCGGCAAAATCTCGATCATAATCGCGGTAAAATCGCGCGGGGAAAAAACGCGCGATTTCTGGGAAGGAGTCCGGTTTTTAGTGAACGTTTTAAAACACTACGTGGGCACATAGCCTTAATCCTATGAACTTGCCTGGCAGAAACCTTCCTCATTCTGCCTTTATCAGCACTATCACGTCTCTGCTCAGAATCAGCCACAAATCTCTTAACAGTACGATGATCACGCTTAAGTTTTCGGGAAATATCTAATGTTTTCATCCCTTGACCAAGGCATTGCACTTTTTGATGCATTTCTGCAGCAGAGAGATCCTTTTTCTTTTCCATGTTACTTGAAAACGGAGTCCTGCTCAGTAGTGTGGAACATCCAGTTTTCCTTTTATTGGGATCACATAGCAAACTAATTTCCACAGGTATCTGAGATTAATTTCAGTGATGCAAAGAACCCTGAGACACAATACCATCAATGGGTTTCTTTAAAACAAACAAAAAAAACACTATGACACTTAAAAACAATTTGCATAATAATTTGGAACATGGTGTATACCTGTTGGATTATTGGATGTATACTTGCAGGACAATTGGATGTATACCTGCCAGAGTATTGGATGTATATGTATCAGAGTATTGGATGTATACCTGCAGGAGAATTGGACATATAAATGCCGGAGTATTGGACAGATATGTGTCAGAGTATTGGATATATACCTGCCGGAGTATTGGATGTATATGTATCAGAGTATTGGATGTATACCTGCAGGAGAATTGGACATATAAATGCCGGAGTATTGGACAGGTATGTGTCAGAGTATTGGATATATACCTGCCGGAGTATTGGATGTTTACCTGCCAGAGAATTGGATGTACACCATCAGGAGTATTAGATGCATACTTGCAGGAAAATTAGACGTATAACTGCCAGAGTATTGGACGCATACGTGTCAGAGTATTAGATGTGTAACTGCAGGAGTATTGGATGTATATGTGTCAGAGTATAGGATGTATACCTGCTGGAATATTGGACGTATACCTACTGGAGTAATGGAAGTTTACGTGTCAGAGTGTTGAATGTATACCTGCAGGAGAATTGGACTTATATCAGCTGGAGTATTGGATGTGTACGTATCAGAGTATGGGATGTATACATGACAGAGTATTGGATGTTTACCTGCTAGAGAATTGGACATATACCTGAGGGAGTATAGGATATTGAACATGTACCTGCCGGAGTATTGGACGTATACCTTCTAAACTATGGGATGTATACCTGCGGGAGTATTGACCGTATATGTGCTAGAGTATAGAAAGTACACCTGCCGGAGTATTCAATGTATACGTGCCGGAATATAGGACAAGTACAGGCCCGGATTGGCCACTTACCCAACCGGGCATTTTCCCGCTGGGCCGCCATTTTCACGAGGTTATGGGCTGCTGATGGCGGCGGCGGCGGCCGGTCGGCCTCTTTTTCCTGCCGCCGACCCTTTAAATTTTCTGGCAAGGCGGCAGGCAGCGGGGGTTAAAAACGTGCCGCGACGTGGTGACGCTGCACATCACCGGTCGACAAGGCCCTGCCCCCGGACCGCAGCAGGAGCAGGAGGAAACCTTGCGGCCGCGGCCATTTTTAATTTGAGCGCGTGGCGTGGGCGAGTCAGCGACGGTGCGGCCCTGGTGATGCTGCAGCCACGGCCCTGGTTACGCTGCAGCCGTGGCCGAGCCAGAGCGGCAGGGAACAAGGTGAGTGTCTTTTTTTATTCTTTTTTTATAAATCAAACAGTATTATCTAGGGGACCACATGTGGGGCCAGTGTACTGTATGGGGGATAACATGTGGGGCCAGTGTACTGTATGGGGGATGACCTGTGGGGCCAGTGTACTGTATGGGGCATGACATGTGGGGCCAGTGTACTGTATGGGGAATGACATGTGTGGGGCCAGTGTATTGTATGGGGGATGACATGCGGGGCCAGTGTTCTGTATGGGGCATGACATGTGGGGCCAGTGTACTGTATGGGGGATAACATGTGGGGACAGTGTACTGTATGGGGGATGACATGTGGGGCCAGTGTACTGTATGGGGCATGACATGTGGGACCAGTATACTATATGGGGGATGACATGTGTGGGGCCAGTGTATTGTATGGGGGATGACATGCGGGGCCAGTGTTCTGTATGGGGCATGAGATGTGGGGCCAGTGTACTGTAAGGTGGATGACATGTGGGGCCAGTGTACTGTATGAGACATGACATGTGGGGCCAGTGTACTGTATGGGGGATGACATGTGTGGGGCCAGTGTATTGTATGGGGGATGACATGCGGGGTCAGTGTACTGTATGGGGCATGACATGTGGGGCCAGTGTACTGTATGAGGGATGACATGTGGGGCCAGTGTACTGTATGGGGGACTACATCAGGGTCCAGCATACTATATGGGGAATGACACAGGTTGGGCCAGTGTACTACATGGGGTACAACACAGGTGGGGCCAGTGTACTATATGGGGGATGACACAGGTGGGGCCAGTGTACTATATGGGGGATTACACAGGTGGGGCCAGTGTACTTTTTGGGGGATGACAGGTGGGACTATCGTACTATATTGGGGACTACAGGTGGGGCCAGCGTACTATATGGTGGATGACAAAGGTGGGGCCAATGTACTATATGGGGGATGACACAGGTGGGGCCAGTGTACTTTATGAGGGATCACAGGTGTTTCCAGCGTACTATATGGGTGACTAAAGGTGGGGCCAGCTTACTATATGGGGGATTACAGGTGGGGCTAGCTTACTATATGGGGGACTAGCTTAAGAGCCCGGCGCTGCCCAGGCATAGTAACTAACTGTGGTTAGTTATAACAAATTTTAATAATCCTCCATCCCATAGTCCCGTGCCCATATACCCATCACACATCCACGATCCCATAGGCCCGTTCCCATATAACCATCATACATATCCTCCATCCCATAGTCGAGTGCCCATATACCCATCCTCCATCCAATAGTCCCATGCCCATATACCCATCATACATATTCTCCATCCCATAGTCCCATGCCCATATACCCATCATACATATCCTCCATCCCATAGTCGAGTGCCCATATATCCATCATACATCCTCCATCCCATAGTCGAGTGCCCATATACCCATCACACATCCTCCATCCCATAGTCCCGTGCCCATATACACGTCATACATAGCCTCCATCCCATAGTCCCGTGCCCATATACTCGTCATACATATCCTCCATCCCACAGTCCCATGCCCATATACTCGTCATACATATCCACCATCCCATAGGCCCATGCCCATATACCCATCATACATATCCTCCATCCCATAGTCGAGTGCCCATATACCCATCACACAACCTCCATCCCATAGTCCCATGCCCATATACCCATCATACATATTCTCCATCCCATAGTCCCATGCCCATATACCCATCATACATATTCGTCATCCCATAGTCGAGTGTTCATATACCCATCCCACATCCTTCATCTCTTAGTCCCATGCCCATATACCCATCATACATGTCCTCCATCCCATAGTCGAGTGACCATATACCCATCATACAACCTCCATCCCATAGTCCCAGTGCCCATATACCCATCATACAACCTCCATCCCATAGTCCCGTGCCCATATACCCATCATACATATCCACGATCCCATAGGCCCATGCCCATATACCCATCATACATATCCTCCATCCCATAGTCGAGTGCCCATATACCCATCACACAACCTCCATCCCATAGTCCCAGTGCCCATATACCCATGATACATATCCTCCATCCCATAGTCCCGTTCCCATATACCCATCATACATATCCTCCATCCCATAGTCCGGTGCCCATATACCCATCACACATCCTCCATTCCATAGTCAACCATTATGACATCATAATGAGCGGCGGCAGGGCTTGCAACCTATGATGACATCAGTGTGATGCTTCTCTAATTTGTGTAATTAACAGCACCTGTAACTTACCTGTGGCACCTAACAGGTGTTGGCAATAACTAAATCACACTTGCAGCCAGTTGACATGGATTAAAGTTGACTCAACCTCTGTCCTGTGTCCTTGTGTGTACCACATTGAGCATGGAGAAAAGAAAGAAGATCAAATAACTGTCTGAGGACTTGAGAAACCAAATTGTGAGGTTGCATGAGCAATCTCAAGGCTACAAGTCCATCTCCAAAGACCTGAATGTTCCTGTGTCTACTGTGCGCAGTGTCATCAAGAAGTTTAAAGCCCATGGCCACAACTGTAAGACCTCACAGCTCACAGTGCATGTCAGACCAAATGAGAATCATGAGGTCAAAAGAAATGGCCAAGGAGCTCAGAGACAGAATTGTGCCAAGGCACAGATCTAGTCAAGGTTGCAAAAGAATATCTGCAGTATTCAAGCTTCCTAAGAGCACAGTGGCCTCCATAATTCTTAAATGGAAGACGTTTGGGACCACCAGAGTCTTCCTAGACCAGGCCGCCAACCAAACTGAGCAATCGTGGGAGAGGAGCCTTGGTGAGAGAGGTAAAGAAGAACCCCAAGATCACTGTGGCTGAACTCCACAGATGCTGTAGGAAGATGGGAGAAAGTTCCACAAAGTCAACTCTCACTGCAGCCCTCCATCAGTTGGGCCTTTATGGCAGAGTATCCCGATGGAAGGCTATCCTCAGTGCCAGACATATGAAAGCTCACATAGAGTTTGCTAAAAAAACACCTGAAGGATTCACAGACTATGAGAAATAAGATTCTCTGGTCTGATGAGACGAAGAAAGAACTTTTTGGTTATAATTCTAAGCGGTATGTGGGTGAGAAACTCAGGCACTGCTCATCACCTGCCCAATACAATCCCAACAGTGAAACATGTTGGTAGCAGCATCATGCTATGGGGGTGTTTTTCAGCTGCAGGGAAAGGATGACTGGTTGCAATTGAAGGAAACATGTATGCGGCCAAGTACAGAGATATCCCGGATGAAAACCTCTTCCAGAGTGCTCTGGACCTCATACTTGGCAGAAAGTTCACCTTGCAACAAGACAATGACCATAAGCTCACAACTAAAATAACAAAGGAGTGGCTTCAGAGAAACTCAGTGACCATTCTTGACTGGCTCAGCCAGAGCCCTGACCTACACCCAATTGAGCATCTCTGGAGGGACCTGAAAATGGCTGTCCACCAACGTTCACCATCCAACTAAGAATGACAGACGATCCCCAAATCCAGGTGTGAAAAACTTGTCGCATCATTCCCGAGAAGACACATGGCTGTACTAGCTCAAAAGGGTGCTTCTACTCAATACTGAGCAAGGGTCTGAATACATATGACCATGTGATATTTCAGTTTTTCTTTTTTAATAAATTTGCAAAAATGTCTACATTCCTGTTTTTTTTCAGTCAAGACAGGGTGCGGAGTGTACAGTAATGAAAACAAATGAACTGTTTGAATTTACCAAATGGCTGCAATGAAACAAAGAGTGAAAAATTTAAAGGGGTCTGAATACTTTCCTATCTATCTATGGCCTCACATTTGACTCCAAAATACTTTTGTATTCTGAGGAGCTCAAGGTTGACTCAATGACTGCAAATTGCTCAGATCCTGTGTCATCAGCATACATTTGAATGGCCTGTGTACCCAATGTTAAAGATAGGTACGCAGGACACATGCCGTCGCATGCCGATGCATGCGGAGCTGAATGGAAGAGGTGAGGCAGTGGGCAGGGCTTACACATGCTTCCTTAATCTTTTTTTTAGAAAGAAGTGAATTTAAATTGGCAACTCTTCCAAACAAGTCATACTTGTTCAGTTTTTTTTCTAACTATACTGTCATGAACTTGAACATTTAACATGCTAACTCAGGAAATTTGTAATTTCTTTTAGGCTGTGTGCCCACGTTGCGCTTTTGTAATCGTTTTTGCCATGATTTTTGGCATGAAAACACTTAAAAAACTCATATTGAACGCACCCCATGCATTCCTATGGCATTCCGCACATGCTGTGCTAATGATGCGTTTTTTTCCGAGGCGGATTCGCATCTCGGAAAAAAACGCAGCATGCTCATTCCTTTTGCAGAATCGCTGCGATTCTGCAAAGAATTGCCTTGATTCTGTACCCATAGGAATGCATGAGATCCGCTTAACTTCCCGCATGTGGCTATGCCCACCATGTGCAAAGTGAGCGGGTCATGTGTGGATGATACCCAGGGTCTAGAGGAGAGGAAACTGTCCTCCAGGCCATGGGTACCAAATCCCTGTAAAAAAAAGAATTAAAAATAAAAAATGGTCTTATATTCACTTTCTGGCGTCCCGCGTAGCCTTCCCGGGCCTCAGCGATGCCCTGCGAGTCCTTTGATGATGTCACGGTCCCGAGATACTGTAGTGGTCCCTATTCCTCGTGAGACCGCTACAGTAACGCGAGACCTCATGTCATCAATGGTCTCGCAAGGCATTACTGGGAACGGGAGCATCGCTGAGGCCCGGGAAGGCTGCGCGGGACGTCGGAATGAGAGAATATCACAATTTTTTATTTTTTTAGTATTTTTAACATTCTATCTTTTACTATTGATGCCGCATAGGCAGCCTCAATAGTAAAAAGTTGGTTACACTTGTCAAACACTATGTTTGACGAGTGTGACCAACCAGTCAATCACATTCCAAGCGATGCTTCAAATCGCTTGGAAAGTGCTTGAATTCCGCACGTGAAAATCGCTGGAAAAACGCGTTAATAACCGTGAAAAAATCGCGCTAAAATCGCGCGGAAAAAAATGCATGTTTTCTGGGAAGGAGTCCGGTTTCAGGTGTCAGGTTTTAAACGCCATGTGGGCACATAGCCTCTGCCTTGCACAGTCTGAATTTGTAGGATGTTCACTCTCAAGAAGATTGTCAGCTGTCTTAAATGTTTCCTACTTGTGAATAATCCTTCTCACTGTAGAGTGATGGATTCCAAATTGTTTGGGAATTGACATATAAAAAATCATTCAAAGATTGATAAGGAACAAAAAGTTTCTCTAAGATCATCAATGATGTATTTCATCTTTAGCTGTATGATAACACATGCCTGAGTACTCAAAGAAGCAAATTACCAAAACTTCTACTTTTACAGAGCTGGTCACACTTGCTGATGAACATTTAACCCCTTCCTGACATCTGACGTACTCTCCCGTCCACGTGACCTGGGCCTGTATGACCGTGGATGGGACAGTACATCATCTCGATCAGCTTCGCTCACGGGGGCTGACAGCTGATCGCGACCAGGTGTCAGCTGATTATCACAGTTGACACCCGGCACTATGTGCCAGGAATGGTTACAGACCGCTCCCGGCACATTAACCTCCGGCACATTGTGATAAAACATGAAATGGAAGCATTGCGCAGGGAGGGGGTTCCCTGCATGCTTCCTTGAGACCCTCAGAACAACGCAATGTGCTTGGGTTGTTCTGAGCGCCTCCTCCCTGCAGGACCCCAGATCCAAGATAGCCTGGTGTCCTTCCGGGTTCTGCAGGGGGTGGCTTCTCAGTGCCTGTTGGGGTTCAAAGTGCTCACCACACATCTATATATGTTCCTTTGGGGGTCTAGTTTCCATAATGGGGTCACTTGTGAGGGGTTTCCACTGTTTAGGCACATCAGGGGCTCTCCAAATGCGACATGACACCGCAGGCCACTCCATCAAAGTCTGTACTCCAAAACATCACTACTTCCTTTCCGAGCCTCGATGTGTGCCCATACAGCAGTTTTCTGCCACATATGTTGTATCAGCATACTCAGGACAAATTGGACAACAACATTTGGGGTACAATTTCTCCTGTTATCCTTGGGAAAATGAAAAATTGGGGACTGAAAAATCGTGTTTGTGGAAAAAAATATGATTTTTTTTATTTTCCCACTCGGAAAGTGCTCACCACACTTCTAGATAAGTTCCTTGGGGAGGTCTAGTTTCCAAAATGGTGTCACTTGTGGGGAGTTTCTACTGTTCAGGCACAACAGGGGCTCTCCAAACGCAACATGGCGTATGATCTCAATTCCAGCCAATTTTGGATTGAAAAAGTCAAACTGCACTCCTTTCCTTCCGAGTTCTGCCATGCACCCAAACAGTGGTTTACCCCGTACTCAGGACAAATTGCACAATAATTTTGGGGTCCTGCTTCCCTTGGGAAAATAAAAATTGGGGTAGAAAGATCATTTTTGTTGAAAAAATATGATTTTTTAATTTTACGGCAGTAAGTTATAAACTTCTATGAAGCCCTTGGGGGTTCAAAGATCTCACCACACATCTAGATAAGTTCCTTGGGGGGTCTAGTTTCCAAAATGGGTCACTGGTGGGGTTTTTTCACTTTTTAGGCACATCAAGGGCTCTCCAAATGCGTCATGGCGTCCGATCTCAATTCCAGCCAATTTTGCGTTGAAAAAGTCAAACTGTGCTCCTTCCCTTCCTTGCTCTGCCATGCACCAAAACAGTGGTTCCCCCCACATATGGGGTATCAGCATACTAATGACAAATTGCATAATAACTTTTGGGGTCCAATTTCTCCTCTTACCCTTGGTAAAATAAAAAAAAATTGGACCTTAAGTAATTATTTTTGTGAAAAAAGTTAAATGTTCATTTTTTTTAAACATTCAAAAAAATTCCTGTGAAGCACCTGAAGGGTTAATGAATTTCTTGAAAGTAGTTTTGAGCACCTTCAGGGGTACAGTTTTAAGAATGGTGTCATTTTGGGGTATTTTCTGTCAATATAGACTCCTCAAATTGACTTCAAATGTGATGTGGTCTCTAAAAAAAATGGTGTTGTAAAAATGAGAAATCGCTGGACAATTTGAACCCTTATAACTTCCTAACAAATAAAATTTTGGTTCCAAAATTGTGCTGATGTAAAGTAAACATGCAAACCACCCTTAGGGGTAAAGGAGTTAAGCAATCACATTTGATTAGCATCATCTGACTGCTATTTGCTTTTTACTTACTATAGTAGTAAGGAATATCCAACTGACCTGATTGCAAGCAATACCACAAAACACTGTAAAAAATAGAATATATATAATAATTGACCCCCTGACGAAGGATTTAATCTGAAACGCGCGTCGGGGCTGCATTGCTCGTTTACCGGCAGTCCTTAAAGGTATATACCTTAATTTGTCCTTTCTCACCTCCCTGTTGGTTTGCACTTAGCACCTTGCACTTTATATAATCACTAGCTGAAGAGCCCGGCGCTGCCCGGGCATAGTAACTAATTGTGGCTAGTTATAACAAATTATAATAATCCTCCATCCCATAGTCCCGTGCCCATATACCCATCACACATCCACGATCCCATAGTCCCGTGCCCATATACTCGTCATGCATATCCTCCATCCCATAGTCCCGTGCCCATATACTCGTCATACATATCCTCCATCCCACAGTCCCGTGCCCATATACCCATCATACATATCCTCCATCCCATAGTCCCGTGCCCATATACCCATCATACATATCCTCCATCCCATAGTCCCGTGCCCATATACCCATCATGCATATCCTCCATCCCATAGTCCCGTGCCCATATACCCGTCATACATATCCTCCATCCCATAGTCCAGTGCCCATATACCCATCACACATCCTCCATCTCATAGTCAACCATTATGACATCATAATGAGCGGCGGCAGGGCTTGCAACCTATGATAACATCAGCGTCGCCATGGCAACCATTGTGACATCATAATGAGGGGTGGGGCTTGACGCGCACACACTTTTTCCCCAGTATGTAGACGGGGCAAAATTGTTTGGTGAATTGGAACGCGCGGGGTTAAAATTTCGCCTCACAACATAGCTTAGGACGCTCTCGGGGTCCAGACGTGTGACTGTGCCAAATTTTGTGGCTGTAGCTGCGACGGTGCGGATGCCTATCCCGGACATACACACATACACACACACACACACATACATACATACACACATACATACACACTTTGAGCTTTATATATTAGATTACAGGTGGGGCCAGTATACTATTTGGGAGAATACAGGTGGGGCCTGTGTACTGTATGTGATGCCATTATATGTTGGGCCATCGTACTGTATGTGATGCCATTATATTTGGGGCTATCACAGTATTTGCAGGGCTATTAGGACTTTTGCTCTGGGACCCCATGTGGCTCCAGACCATCAGTCAGCCGCAGTATGTTGTTGTTCCTGCCCCAATCTGCAGCAATCTGGGTCACTGGATGAGTTAGGATTCTATGCCATCCCAGAGACAAATTTAGTAAATTTAAAGAGAATGTCCACTATTTTAACATTGACGACCTATCCTTATCTCATCAATGTCTGATCTGTGTGGGTGTGACTCCTGGCATCCCTGCCAATTGGCTGTTCTCGGTGATGGCTGGAACTGCTCAGTTACGGCACAGCTGTCTACTGTATACTGGCCACGGCCGCGTACTGCACATTCGTGACCTATTCAAATCAATAAGGGGCGGATGTGCAGAACCCGATTGTGGCCACTTTACAGTAGATTGAGCTTTGCTGTGCAGTTCTGTAACAGCAGTTCCCGCCGGCACTGAGAACAGCTGATCTGCCAATGGTGCCAAGTGTCGCAGCAACGCCGGTCAGACATTGATCACCTGTCCTAAGGATAGGTCACCAGTGTTAAAGTAGTGGGCAACCCCTTTAAATACTCATGCTTCCCTCCGCTGGTACAAACCAGGCTCGTCGCTAACTTTTGGTGCTGATGATAATTACGTTTTCTCCCTACTAAAATTGCCAATCCTCCAACCGGTTTTGCACCAGGAGCTTATTTAGCCAAGATCATATGATTTCTATCAGTGCTGGACAATCAGTCCCTATATAAATCAGATCTTTTAGGCCAAATAAGCTCCTGGTGGAGGTCTGGCTGGAGGACTGTCTGTTTTTAGTAGGGCGACAACTGCTTTAATTTTCTTTGTGGTGATCATATTAAGGGCTTGTTCACATGATCACATGTGTCAGTTTACTGTGATCTGCTTCTCTCGCATGAGAGTATGGTATCACAGGTGTGAAGGAGACGGAGAACTTAATGTCGCCACCTTCTCCATTGTCTACGTCAGCTAAAATCAGACTGTAGTTGAATGACGTCAGAGTGAAGTCCAATGTGTCACACGCACCCATAGACTTGTACGGGTGATCCAAATTCCAAAGTCACTCGCCGCATGCTGCAAATTTCAGACCTATTTGGACTGAAGAAAATAACGCAGATCTGCTCTGCCCCATAGTATAACATTGAGCTGAGTGCTATCTGATAAAACATCACACACAGCACTCTGCCGTATTATACGCCAGTGTGAGCGAGCCCTCGCTGCACCAAACAAGTTCTCGTCTCCCTCCATCAATAGAAAAGTTAGAGAATTGGAGGAGAAGTAATGAGAACGTGTTTGGCAAATCACAAAGTTATGGTTACGTAACAACTGCCTGCACCACCACGAATCCCAACATTACACTCTGTTAGTGTTCAGCAAGCTGCACTGCTAACAATGTGCAATGGGTGGAAAACCCCTTTAACAATGTTGGAGTATGGGCTGAGTGTATAAATAAGATGTAGTGACGGTAGGTCCTCCTGCACCTAGGGAAGGCATTGAAGACGTCTTAATTATGATTCCCCCTTCCAAAACCAAAAATTGCCAGCGGGGTCACGGGGCATGGCGCGGTCACAGAACGCTGTATCTCCCAACTTTTAAAGAAAAAGTCATTTTTCACCTATTGAACTCCCTTGGGCCTGTTTCACACTTCATTTGTTTTACGTCAGTTGCAAACCCCCAAAGTGTGAAAAAACGGATCCGTTTCCACTATGCATAAAAAGAATGCACCGGAAGAGAGAAGAGAGAGATTTGCCACTGCCAGAACGGCATTTGGGGTTAAAATGCATGACAGAATAAATGTTCCGGGCATGCGCAGTTTAAAATAGTGGGTCCACCCCTGAAAAAAACGTTCCCTAGCCTGTCTACTCCAGATGGCAGATGCTAAACAGGGTAAAAGGAGAAATTGGACTGGAAAAGTTATTGTGCAATTTGTCCTGAGTACGCTGATATCTGATATGTGGGGGGGAACCACTGCTTCGGCGCATGGCAGAGCTCAGAAGGGAAGGAGCGCCGTTTGACTTTTTCAATGCAAAATTGGCTGGAATTCTGATTGGATGCCATGTCAGGTTTGGAGAGCCCCTGATGTACCTAAACAGTGGAAACCCCCCACAAGTGACCCCATTTTGGAAACTAGACTCCCCAAGGAACTTATATAGATATGTGGTGAGAACTTTGAACCCACAAGAGCTTCACAGAAGTTTATAACGTACAGCGGTACAATTAAAAATCATATTTTTTCCACAAAAATGATCTTTTCACCCCCCAATTTTTATTTTCCCAAAGGTAACAGGACCCTAAAAGTTATTGGGCAATTTGTGCTGATACACCATATGTGGGGGTAAACCACTATTTAGGTGCATGGCAGAGCTCGGAAGGGAAGCAGCACCATTTGACTTTTTTGGCTGGAATTGAGATCGGACACCATGTCGCGTTTGGAAAGCCCCTGATGTACCTAAACAGTGGAATCCCCCCACAAGTGACCCCATTTTGGAAACTAGACCCCCTACGGAACGTATCTAGATGTGTGGTTAGCACTTTGAACTCCCCCAGTGCTTCACAGAAGATTATAACGCCCGGGCGTGAAAATAAAAAAATCGTATTTTTTCCACAAACATGTTCATTTAGTCCCCTTTTTTTATTTTCCCAAGGGTACCAGGAGAAAATGGACCATAAAAGTTGTTGTCCAATTTGTCCTGAGTACGCTGATACCCCATATGTGGGAGAAAAATACTGTATGGGCACACGTCGGGGCTCAGAAGGGAAGTAGTGACGTTTTGGAATGCAGACTTTGATGGAATGGTCTGTGGGTGTCATGTTGCCTTTGGAGAGCCCCTAATGTACCTAAACAGTGGAACCCCCCCACAAATGACACCATTTTGGAAACTAGACCCCCTAAGGAACTTATCTAGATGTTTGGTGAGCACTTTGAACCCCCAAGGGCTTCACAGAAGTTTATAATGCCCGGGTGTGAAAATAAAAAAATCGTATTTTTTCCACAAACATGATCATTTAGTCCCCAATTTTTTTATTTTTCCAAAGGTACCAGGAGAAAATGGTACCCCAAAAGTTGTTGTCCAATTTGTCCTGAGTATGCTGATACCCCATATGTGGGACAAAACTACTGTATGAGCCCACGTAGGGGCTTGGAAGGGAAGTAGTGACGTTTTGGAATGCAGACTTTGATGGAATGGTCTGTGGTTGTCATGTTGCCTTTGCAGAGCCTCTGATGTACCTAAGCAGTGGAAACAATCCACAAATGACACCATTTTGGAAACTAGACCCGCTAAGGAACTTATCTAGATGTGTGGTGAACACTTTGAACCCCCCAAGGGCTTCACAGAAGTTTATAATGCCCGGGCGTGAAAATAAAAAAATCGTTTTTTTTCCACAAACATGATCATTTAGTCCCCAATTTTTTTATTTTCCCAAGGGTACCAGGAGAAAATGGACGCAAAAGGTTGTTGTCCAATTTGTCCTGAGTACCCTGATACCCCATATGTGGGAGAAAACTACTGTATAGGCCCACGTCGGGGCTTGGAAGGGAAGTAGTGACGTTTTGGAATGCAGACTTTGATGGAATGGTCTGCTGGTGTCATGTTGCCTTTGGAGAGCCCCTGATGTATCTAAACAGTGGAAACCCCCCACAATTGACACCATTTTGGAAACTAGACCCCCTAAGGAACTTATCTAGATGTGTGGTTAGCACTTTGAACCCCCAAGGGCTTCACAGAAGTTTATAATGCCCGGGCGTGAAAAGAAAAAAATCGTATTTTTTCCACAAACATGATCATTTAGTCCCCAATTTTTTTATTTTCCCAAAGGTACCAGGAGAAAATGGACCCCAAAATTTGTTGTGCAATTTGTCCTGAGTACACTGATACCCCATATGTGGGAGAAAACTACTGTATGGTCCCACGTCGGGGCTCGGAAGGGAAGTAGTGACGTTTTGGAATGGAGACTTTGATGGAATGCTCTGCGGGTGTCATGTTGCCTTTTGGAGAGCCCCTGATGTACCTAAACAGTGGAAACCCCCCACAAATGACAACATTTTGGAAACTAGACCCCCTAAGGAACTCATCTAGGTGTGTGGTGAGCACTTTGAACTCCCCCAGTGCTTCACAGAAGTTTATAACGCCCGGGCGTAAAGGTAAAAAAATTGTATTTTTTCCACAAACATGATCATTTAGTCCCCAATTTTTTTATTTTCCCAAGGGTACCAGGAGAAAATGGACCCCAAAAGTTGTTGTCCAATTTGTCCTGAGTACACTGATACCCCATATGTGGGAGAAAACTACTGTATAGGCACACGTCGGGCCTCGGAAGGGAAGTAGTGACGTTTTGGAATGCAGACTTTGATGGAATGGTCTGTGGTTGTCATGTTGCCTTTGCAGAGCCCCTGATGTACCTAAGCAGTGGAAACAATCCACAAATGACACCATTTTGGAAACTAGGCCCCCTAAGGAACTTATCTAGATGTGTGGTGAACACTTTGAACCCCCAAGGGCTTCACAGAAGTTTATAATGCCCGGGCGTGAAAATAAAAAAATCGTTTTTTTTCCACAAACATGATCATTTAGTCCCCAATTTTTTTATTTTCCCAAGGGTACCAGGAGAAAATGGACTCAAAAGGTTGTTCTCCAATTTGTCCTGAGTACCCTGATACCCCATATATGGGAGAAAACTACTGTATGGGCCCACGTCGGGGCTTGGAAGGGAAGTAGTGACGTTTTGGAATGCAGACTTTGATGGAATGGTCTGCTGGTGTCATGTTGCCTTTGGAGAGCCCCTGATGTACCTAAACAGTGGAAACCCCCCACAATTGACACCATTTTGGAAACTAGACCCCCTAAGGAACTTATCTAGATGTGTGGTTAGCACTTTGAACCCCCAAGGGCTTCACAGAAGTTTATAATGCCCGGGCGTGAAAATAAAAAAAATCGTATTTTTTCCACAAACATGATCATTTAGTCCCCAATTTTTTTATTTTCCCAATGGTACCAGGAGAAAATGGACCCCAAAAGTTGTTGTGCAATTTGTCCTGAGTACACTGATACCCCATATGTGGGAGAAAACTACTGTATGGTCCCACGTCGAGGCTCGGAAGGGAAGTAGTGACGTTTTGGAATGGAGACTTTGATGGAATGCTCTGCGGGTGTCATGTTGCCTTTTGGAGAGCCCCTGATGCACCTAAACAGTGGAAACCCCCCACAAATGACACCATTTTGGAAACTAGACCCCCTAAGGAACTTATCTAGATGTGTGGTGAGCACTTTGAACCCCAAAGGGCTTCACAGAAGTTTATAACGCCCTGGCGTGAAAATAAAAAAATCATATTTTTTTCCCACAAAAATGATATTTTTTCCCCCAATTTTTCATTTTCCTAAAGGCAACAGAAGAAATAGGACCCCAAAAGTTGTTTTGCAATTTTTCCTGAGTAGGCTGATACCCCATATGTGGGGGTAAAACACTGTTTGGGCGCATGGCAGAGCTTGGAAGGGAAGGAGCACCATTTGACTTTTTCAACGCAGAATTGGCTGGAATTGAGATCAGACGCCATGTTGCGTTTGGAGAGCACCTGATTTGCCCAAACAGTGGAAACCCCCCAATTCTTACTCCAACCCTAACCCCAACACACCCCTTACCCTAATCTCAGCCCTAGCCCTAACCCTAGCCCTAGCCCTAACCCTAATGGGAAAATGGAAATAGATACATTTTTTAAATTGTATTATTTTTCCCTAACTAAGGGGGTGATAACGGGGGGTTTGATTCACTATTTATGGCGGTGTTTATTTTGGCAGCTGTCACACGCTAAAAGACGCTTTTTATTGTAAAAATAGTTTTTGCATCACCACATATCGAGAGCTATAATATTTCCGTATTTTGACCCACTGAGTCATGTGAGGTCTTATTTTTTGCAGGACGAGTTGATATTTTTATTGGTATCATGTTCGGGCACGTGACTTTTTTGATAGCTTTTTATTCCGATTTTTGGGACACAGAATGAACAAAAAACCAGCGTTTCATGAATTTCTTTTGGGGGGTGCGTTTACACCGTTCCACGTGCGGTAAAATTGATAAAGTGATTTTATTCTTCTGGTCAGTATGGTTACAGCGATACCTCATTTATGTCATTTTTTTATGTTTTGGCGCTTTTATGCAATAAAAACAATTTTATATAAAAAATAATTGTTTTTGCATCGCTTTATTCTGCGAGCTATAACTTTTTTATTTTTTCTCTGATGATGCTGTGTGGTTGCTCGTTTTTTGTGGGACAAGATGACGTTTTCAGCGGTACTATGGATATTTATATGAGTCTTTTTGTTCGGCTGTATGATAAAAAATCATTATTTTTTGCTTCGTTTTTTTATTTTTATTTTTTAAGGGGTTCGCTAAAGGGGTTAACTAATGGGACAGTTTTATAGGGCAGGTTGTTACGGACGCGGCGATACCAAATATGTGTACTTTTATATTTTTTTATTTTTTTTTATTTCCAGAAAATGAATTTATTAGGGAATATTTTTTTTTTTTTTTTAAATTTATTTAGCGATTTTTTTAAAATTATTTTTACACTTTTTTTTAACTTTATTAGGTTGTCCCACGGGGGACATCACTGTCCTGTCACATCACAGAACACTGTGACAGATCAGTAATCTGTCACAGGCAATGCACAAGGCTTTCTCGTGCCTGCTGTCACGTCGCCGTCAGACTCGGGGCCTGCTGTTCCGCCCTCAGCCACTAGGAGACGACGGACTGTCACACCGCCCTCGGGCTCGGGGCCTCCTGTCCAGGCCTCGGCCACCAGGAGGCGCCGGACTGACACATCGCCGTCGAAACTCGGGGCCTGCTGTTCCTGCCTCGGCCACTGGGAGGCGCCGTGGCTCGCGCCCAAGTGATGGCGGCAACAGTGAAAGGGCTTCTGCGCAGGCGTCTAGTGGACGCAGACTCCGCTCCTCTGTCAGTCATGAAGGGGTTGGTGCATCATCCTCAGGTCTGGTCCTGGGGGCGGTCCTGATGACATCATCAGCCCGGGAGCCTGTGAGGGATGACCTGATCCCTCAAATACCTTGGGACTGGGTTTGCAAGCCGCCTGATATATTCTTGGTTCCCTTTGCGTGCTACTTTGTGATTTACTATAGTTTACTCTGACCTCAGCCTGGATTTCTGACTATTCTATTGCCTACCATTTTTGTACTTTGCCTTTCTCCCGACTACTGACGCTGACCTTGGCTTGGACCCCTGACCTCTCTTCTGCCTGCTGATTCTGTACTTCTGCTATTCTCCCGGTTTGTGACCTTGGCCTGGATATTCGACTCTGCTACCGCCTGCCGTTTTTGCACCTCTACCGCCCTCCCGTTTTGTGACCTTGGCCTGGACTCTTGACTCTGCCTCTGCCTGCCGTTTCTGTACCTCCACTGCTCGCCTGGTTCTGACTACATTTTTGGCTCCTTCCTGCTTTTCTATTGGCGACCGTCCTGCTCTGGCGCACTGTCCCTATTCTGACAGCGCCTCCTGGGCTCTGTTGTAAATCCAGATCCCTGTATAGGGGTAAAGGTTATCGGGGTTACTCGGAGCGCTGTCTTTCTGCAGCCCAGACTTGCAGACGGACGTTACACCTGCGCTTTGCAGGCACTGAGGAAGCCAGCTCCCTGCAGGCCCCCGAAGGTCCCGGTCGCCATCTTGGATCCGGTGACCTGCAGGGAAAGAGCCCCCCACAGCAGTGCTGCATATTGCACTCAGGGAAGCACGGAGGGAGCCCCCTCCTTGCCGATGCTTTCCTTTAACCCCCTGTACACCGCGATCATGTTTGATCGTGGTGTGCAAGGGGTTAACGTGTCGGGGGTGGTCCGTGACCACCCCGACACATAGTGCCGGGTGTCAGCTGTGATAATCAGCTGACACCCGGCCGCGATCAGCGGCGCTCACCACGTGGGCGCCGCTGATCGCGCTAGACGTACTATCCCGTCCATGGGCATAGGGGCCCGGGTCCCATGGATGGGATAGTACGTCTGATGTCAGAAAGGGGTTAAGAATAGAGATTTGTATGTGGGCTGCTTTGGTTTGTGTGCCAGGGCTGATTTTCAGTCCCAGTCCGGCCCTGGACAAGTACCTACCGGAGTATAGGACGTTTACCTGCAGGAGTATTGGATGTATACCTGCCGAAATATTGGATGTATACCTGCTGGAGTATTGGAAGTATACCTGCAGTATACAGTGGGTACGGAAAGTATTCAGACCCCTTTATATTCTTCACTCTTTGTTTCATTGCAGCTATTTGGTAAATTCTATAAAGTTCATTTTTTCTCATTACTGTACACTCTGCACCCCATCTTCACTGGAAAAATACAGAAATGTAGAAATTTTTGCAAATTTATGAAAAAAGAAAACCTGAAATCTCCCATGGTCATAAGTATTCAGCCCCTTTGCTCAGTGTTGAGTAGATGCACCTTTTGAGCTAGTACAGCCATGAGTCTTCTTGGGAATGATGCCACAAGTTTATCACCCCTGGATTTGGGAATCCTCTGCCATTCTTCCTTGCAGATCCTCTCCAGTTCCGTCAGGATGGATGGTGAACGTTGGTGGACAGCCATTTTCAGGTCTCTCCAGAGATGCTCCATTGGGTTTAGTCAGGGCTCTGGCTGGGCCAGTCAGGAATGGTCACAGAGTTCTCCTGAAGCCACTCCTTTGTTATTTTAACTGTGTGCTTAGGGTCTTTGTCTTGTTGGAAGGTGAACCTTCGGTCAAGTCTGACGTCCAGAGCTCTCTTGAAGAGGTTTTCATCCAAGATATCTCTGTAATTGGCCGCATTAATGTTTCCTTCAATTGCAACCAGTCGTCCTGTCCCTGCAGCTGAAAAACACCCCCATAGCATGATGCTGCCACCACCATATTTCACTGTTGGGATTGTATTGGGCAGGTGATGAGCAGTGCCTGGTTTTCTCCACACATACCGCTTAGAATTATCACCAAAAAGTTCTATCTTTCTCTCATCAGACCAGAGAATCTTATTTCTCATAGTCTGGGAGTCCTTCATGTGTTTTTAGCAAACTCTATGCAGGCTTTCATATGTCTGGCACTGAGGAGAGGCTTCCGTCAGGCCACTCTGCCATAAAGGCCTAACTGGTGGAGAGCTGCAGTGATAGTTGACTTTGTGGATCCTTCTCCCATATCCCTACTGCATCTATGGAGCTCAGCCACAGTGATCTTGGGGTTCTTCTTTACCTCTCTCACCAAGGCTCCTCTCCCACGATTGCTCAGTTTGGCTGGACGGCCAGGTCTAGGAAGACTTCTGGTGGTCCCAAACTTCTTCCATGTAAGGATTATGGAGGCCACTGTGCTCTTAGGAACCTTGACTAGTGCAGAAATTCTTTTGTAACCTTGGCCAGATCTGTGTCTTGCCACAATTCTGTCTCTGAGCTCCTTGGACAGTTCCTTTGGCCTCATGATTCTCATTTGGTCTGACATGCACTGTAAGCTGTAAGGTCTTATATAGACAGGTGTGTGCCTTTACGAATCAAGTCCTATCAGTGTAATTACGCACAGCTGGACTCCAATGAAGGAGTAGAACCATCTCAAGGAGGATCACAAGGAAAT
This sequence comes from Dendrobates tinctorius, assembly GCF_039654945.1. Lineage (NCBI taxonomy): Eukaryota > Metazoa > Chordata > Amphibia > Anura > Dendrobatidae > Dendrobates > Dendrobates tinctorius. The sequence goes on from NW_027361690.1 coordinate 80,695,779, forward strand.
GGACAGCATGTGACTTACATAGCAGTGTCTGAGCAAAGGGGCTGAATACTTATGACCATGGGATATTTCAGCTTTTCTTCTGTAACAAATTTGAAAACATTTCTACATTTCTGTTTTTTTCCAGTGAAGATGGGGTGCAGAGTGCACATTAATGAGAAAAAAATGAACTTTGTTGAATTTACCAAATGGCTGCAATGAAACAAAGAGTGAAAAATGTAAAGGGGTCTGAATACTTTCTGTACCCACTGTAGGACATATACCTGCCGGAGTACTGTATGTACGACTGCTGGAGTATTCACCTGCCTTATGTACTATGCTTTCCTGCGGTTTTTACCTTTTGGTTGGAGCATGGCTGTTTTGTGTCCTACCTGGGATTCTGGAGCTAATAAACCCTTCTTTGCTAAACTAACTTGTTGCCTGTGTGAACACGGCCTAATGCCGACCTCAAGCACTACCTGAGAGATTCCCTACAATGCCCTTATAGATGGTTTAGGAGGGTTGATCCTCCTGACAGATTCCCTTATAAGGAGACTAATAGGGGAACTATTAATATTATAAGGAGACCCAGAGGGGTAGTATTAATATTATAAAGAGACCTTAGTGAGAATGCTCATATATTTGTATTATTGATAGTAATACATTTTGATTTGCTCCAATGGTAGGCAGGGTCATCTTTGTAATAGTAGTGGGTGTGGGAGAGCAGCATGGGTCTGTGTGCTTCATATGCCAGGGCTGGATGCAGTCCCAGTCTGTCCCTGTTCCCACAATAAAGATACATAATTTATCACTGCAATCTGAATTTATTATTCACACAAATTGTTAGAATATTTATTCTGTTTAACAAATATAAATAATTTCTTACAACATGAAAATAGACTAACTGATCAGAAAAGTAAAGCACCCATTGCCCTTTCCTCCACGCCTGCATCTGGTACTGATGCTGAGCCTATATTGTTGCCTCCTTAAGAGATACTAGGCAACTTCCTTATAAGGTAAGAGGCCCCTTTAGAATCAGAACACAAGATTCCATTCTGACATCATTATGACATCACAATTGACCATCACTACTTACACAAGTGTTTACACTCCGATCATCACTTTGACAACCTGTTGTCATTGCTGTTTGTGATAAGCTGCATAGCGAGTCATACACTATTGCGATTGGATTTATTTTCAATGTCTGGAATTTCTTCAGACAAACTTCAGGTGTTAGCACTACTCCAGGGGATTCTTACCACCTATGACCCTGACATTGTGCTACCACTACCCGATGGCGTCCTCAGCTTCACTTACCGGCTGGTTATGGAGCTAGTGAGAGACTGCCTGACCAAATACCACCAAGGTCGCATAAGCCTAGAATACCTAGAGCATTTACAGCAGAACATCTGGACATTGGTCCAACAGGTAAGTAGCAGATAATCTGCACAAATCATATAAATATAATAATGGAATACAAGATTAAGATTAACCTGAATGCAATACCCAGAATAACCGGGGAGATGAAATAGGGCCTACAAGCTACATGACAAGGGAAAAGGTGGGATATAAAGGGTTAATAGAAGTAGGGTGAGAAGGTTGTGGATTATGGACATGGGGGATTGGATAGATAACACTTTAAGGATCAGGATTATTTTTTGCTTATCTGCTCTCATCTTTTCATAACTTTCTTTCAAGAGCCATAATTGTTATTTTCCCATTGACATAGACATGGAAGGACTTGTATTAAAGTGACGGGGATCTTCAGCAGACCCCCAGGTGTCACAGTAAGTGGTCCCCTGCGATCACATCATAGAGGGTGGATGAGAGCTAGACAGCGGTGTGCCCACCATATAAATGCTGCTGTCAGACATTGACTGCGTCATTTAAATGGTTAGCAGAAAAACAGCCGCTGCCAGAACTCAGCTCCGTCCGCGGTTATTACAGACGGCTGCCGTTATGTAATATACCTGTATATTCCGTGTGATTAGGAAGCTCAGCTCCGGACCCCCCTCCACATGGGAGGACTCCATTCGCGGGAAGGAGTTATGGAGGACAATAAATGGAAGAAGGTTGGGGAGATTCCTCCTTTTTGCAGTTTCATGTTCCAGCATCTAACCAACCAGCCCTTATTCATATATATATGAAGAGATGGGGAGGAAAGGAAGCAGGATGTAAAATATGGTACTTGATAAGTAGGGGTCTTGGGGAGGTAGGATTGTTCCTATCATCACAGAAGCGGGGGATGGGTCTGGGTATGAGGCTGCTAAATGTGAGGTCCTTTGGACGGAGGTTACTGCTGGGGAAATAGTGACTTCGGACACATCCCAATATAATGAGTGGACTTATGTCCTGGGAAGATAGAGGTATTATTATGGGATATTAACACCTTACTCCTTGTGCCTGTGTGGTGCGTGTAGGGGCTAATTCTGAATTAGGTTTTGTTTTTTTTCTGGTCTGGTGTTGCAGTCACCCCGTGTTTGGAGTGTGAGGCTGCTGTGGCCATTTTCTACAAGTCCCAGTCAGCCATATGCGTTATTTCTATACACTGGGTGCGGAGGAAGGACATGGAAATGTAAAGGTTCTCAGGCGACCGGTTCCATCGGCAGCGGTCATGTAGTACTTGTAGTGCCGATAGCAGGGGTAACATGGTGACATAAATGGCCTCCTCCATTCTGCACTTTATCTGATGATTTTCTTTTCTTGTTTCTTCTCATTTCTATAGGCCGAAGAAAAATCCCACAGTGGAGAATTGGCCTTTATTAAACAATTGGCCCAAAATGTCCTGCTAGTACTGGAGTATCCGGCCTACTCACCGGAGCGTCTGGTAAGGATCCGTTATCTTCTTCATCTCATGCCCATGTTGTCTGATCGTCTCCAGATTAATAATAAACAATGGTGCTAAAAACTGCCGACTGCACAAGCAGCGAATAATGCGGTAAATCAGAGTAACCCCAAATATGAGTACTTGTACTAATTGACATAGGCGGGTTATTAGCCTTATAATAAAGTATAGTGACAGGAGTGCAGGTGTAATGTAGATAAATGCCGTGTATGAGAACAGAGGCAAACAGTTATATACCGTAGATAAGATTCTATATTTCCAGCAGCCACCAGTACAGCAGGAGAATATACCTGCAGTGATTGTCACACTCCACATCCCGGATTCATCGCTATATGTGCAGTTTACCCTTTACCTGACACATATTGAATTGTGGCTCAATCTCCGACGACTATAGGCGGCAACTCTTCCTATCAGCGGCATCTGATTTTCATGCTTATTAATAATTGTTTGCTCCTGTCCTCATACATGTGCACCATATTTTTGAAAAAGTGTGTCTTATAATCCGAAAAATATGGTATTTTATCTATATTATACCTGCAATCCTGTCATTATTCTGTATTATGTGGTTAATAACCCGTCTACATCAGTTAGCACAAGCACACATTCTTGGTTTTATTCTTCCCCAGATTACCAGTCATATAGCAGAAGGTCAGATGTGTGATATCAGACGCCTCTCTGTCCGCTCCATGCAGACACAGGATATTTTATGTCAGCCTGTCTCTGTGGCTCCATCATCTGTGATGACAGTCTGTACTCAGCAGTGCAGAGTTTGTATTTCCGCCTCTGTCTCACACGATTATCACAATCTTCCTTCTTGTAAATGCTGCAGTTCTGATATGCAAATTGCCTCTTCAGAAAGAAAGAGGACTTTTACTCTACAGCGCCACCTATTGGTAGTAGCGATCCTACAAGTCACAATCAACCCTTTAACGAGTCTTGTAGTATGACTTAGGATACAAGCCAAATCAGAATCTCAATTTGCAGACACGGTGTTTCGAACCGTTGGCTCTCGTCAGTGCAAAGTATGAGATCTGATTTGGCTAGGTGAGAGGCTCTGGAGTAGGGTCTAAGAAGTAAGGTTTCTCCTTGCGGAGAGTGACATGCCAGCTGTGGCTTGTCAAGGTAAGGAGACTTATTCGCCGTGCAATGCTCCTCTGGGAAAATAATATGCAAATTGCCTCTTCAGAAAGAAAGAGGACTAGTCTAGAGCCTCTCACCTAGCCAAATCAGATCTCATACTTTGCACTGATGAGAGCCAACAGCTCGAAACACCGTGTCTGCAAATTGAGATTCTGATTTGGCTTGTATCCTAAGTCATACTACAAGACTCGTTAAAGGGTTGATTGTGACTTGTAGGATCGCTAGTACCAATAGGTGGCGCTGTAGAGTAAAAGTCCTCTTTCTTTCTGAAGAGGCAATTTGCATATTATTTTCCCAGAGGAGCATTGCACGGCGAATAAGTCTCCTTACCTTGACAAGCCACAGCTGGCATGTCACTCTCCGCAAGGAGAAACCTTACTTCTTAGACCGCAGTTCTGATAGACGTTATTAGAGAACAGTGGTATATACAAGTCCCTTATATACAGTGGGGAAAAAAGTATTTAGTCAGTCAGCAATAGTGCAAGTTCCACCACTTAAAAAGATGAGAGGCGTCTGTAATTTACATCATAGGTAGACCTCAACTATGGGAGACAAACAGAAAAAAAAATCCAGAAAATCACATTGTCTGTTTTTTTTCATTTTATTTGCATATTATGGTGGAAAATAAGTATTTGGTCAGAAACAAAATTTCATCTCAATACTTTGTGATATATCCTTTGTTGGCAATGACAGAGGTCAAACGTTTTCTGTAAGTCTTCACAAGGTTGCCACACACTGTTGTTGGTATGTTGGCCCATTCCTCCATGCAGATCTCCTCTAGAGCAGTGATGTTTTTGGCTTTTCGCTTGGCAACACGGACTTTCAACTCCCTCCAAAGGTTTTCTATAGGGTTGAGATCTGGAGACTGGCTAGGCCACTCCAGGACCTTGAAATGCTTCTTACGAAGCCACTCCTTCGTTGCCCTGGCGGTGTGCTTTGGATCATTGTCATGTTGAAAGACCCAGCCACGTTTCATCTTCAATGCCCTTGCTGATGGAAGGAGGTTTGCACTCAAAATCTCACGATACATGGCCCCATTCATTCTTTCATGTACCCGGATCAGTCGTCCTGGCCCCTTTGCAGAGAAACAGCCCCAAAGCATGATGTTTCCACCACCATGCTTTACAGTAGGTATGGTGTTTGATGGATGCAACTCAGTATTCTTTTTCCTCCAAACACGACAAGTTGTGTTTCTACAAAACAGTTCCAGTTTGGTTTCATCAGACCATAGGACATTCTCCCAAAACTCCTCTGGATCATCCAAATGCTCTCTAGCAAACTTCAGACGGGCCCGGACATGTACAGGCCTAAGCAGTGGGACACGTCTGGCACTGCAGGATCTGAGTCCATGGTGGCGTAGTGTGTTACTTATGGTAGGCCTTGTTACATTGGTCCCAGCTCTCTGCAGTTCATTCACTAGGTCCCCCCCGCGTGGTTCTGGGATTTTTGCTCACCGTTCTTGTGATCATTCTGACCCCACGGGGTGGGATTTTGCGTGGAGCACCAGATCGAGGGAGATTATCAGTGGTCTTGTATGTCTTCCATTTTCTAATTATTGCTCCCACAGTTGATTTCTTCACTCCAAGCTGGTTGGCTATTGCAGATTCAGTCTTCCCAGCCTGGTGCAGGGCTACAATTTTGTTTCTGGTGTCCTTTGACAGCTCTTTGGTCTTCACCATAGTGGAGTTTGGAGTCAGACTGTTTGAGGGTGTGCACAGGTGTCTTTTTATACTGATAACAAGTTTAAACAGGTGCCATTACTACAGGTAATGAGTGAAGGAAAGAGGAGACTCTTAAAGAAGAAGTTACAGGTCTGTGAGAGCCAGAAATCTTGATTGCTTGTTTCTGACCAAATACTTATTTTCCACCATAATATGCAAATAAAATGAAAAAAAACAGACAATGTGATTTTCTGGATTTTTTTTCTCAGTTTGTCTCCCATAGTTGAGGTCTACCTATGATGTAAATTACAGACGCCTCTCATCTTTTTAAGTGGTGGAACTTGCACTATTGCTGACTGACTAAATACTTTTTTTCCCCACTGTATTAATATGGACTTACTGGAGAGATTGGCCGTGTATAGTCCTACCTATACCGAAATTATCATGTAAACCCAGTATTTTTCCTTCCTGCCTTATATATACGGTCATTTAGTGTCTGTGAAATGTTATATTAATTGTATATATTATATCCATCAGGAAACATCAGAAGATGACTCCAAAGAGACACAAAACCTCCATATTGCTGACCCTGATACCCGTCAGCCGGGGCTAAACCCTGATCTGATGGAAGGTAAGCCGATCATCTAATATTTTACATTCAATGTCAAGTTATAGAGAACTAAAAGAGAAAGAGCGCAATAGGGTCTTACCCAAGTAAAATGGATATAAATCAAGCTATTATACTCACCAATAACAGGAGAGTTTCAGGCACAACGGAATAGAGGTCAAGCTGCTGCACATCCAAATGGCCACTCAGTGACCATAAATCATCAGATTTACAAAGAAAGAATTTTTGGATTTAAACGTGCGCTGCTAGACAAACATATCATCCCCTGAGGAAGAAGTGTCAACTTCGAAAAGCGTTGGGAATTAAAAGTATATAAGTATACAATCTGCAAGGAGTCGTTTGTCTAGCAGCGCACGTTTAAATCCAAAAATTCTTTCTTTGTAAATCTGAAGTTATAGAGAACGGTAGAGAATATAGAGATTTACTCCTCATCCTCTGTATGAGGCCGGTGACGGCTCATGAACCCCTATAGACTATAATGGAGGGGGCTGATGTAATTTGGCTTTCCCCTCTGGGCTTTTCTCAGCCCCCAATCGTGTCATTGTTGTGACTCGATCAGATCCTGAAGAAGCACACATTTATGGTACAGTATACAGTATATAGATATGCCATAACTATACACAGTGTGTGCAGAATATCCATACACCTCGTATTACTCCATGTACAGGGGTCTTGGCATTTCCTTCACTATATGGATGTTATATAATAAGTGCTGATATAGACTAATACATGACGTCTCTTCATTATTTCATCATTACTTTAGGAATAACTGTGCCGGCAAATACTGATGGAGGAATATGTGAGACACCAGAGATCATCCAGGAATCTGACAGTGTAAGTATCAGAGGGACGTCTGTGTATCATCTGATGACGGGTGTGAATTACACATCCCATATTATACCCTATATGATAATGGGATATCGCTGTTTTTCATGTAGATCAGACCTATTGTGTGTGATGATGACGTTATTATTCTACTTCCTCTGTGTGATGTCCCCTATCCTCCCTTGCAGTACAATGACATATGTGTATGGGGGATATCCCCCTATAATATAATAGTGTCTGTGGAGGGTCCAGCTTGTATCACCTCCTCTACATCTGCTGTAGTGTAATCAGCAGGAACATAATGTAGAAGTGAGACCTTCCTGCATCTGTAGCTGACATGTTTCTCCAGCTTCTGTGTCTTACTGTCATTTCTTATTCCTTTATAGGCCTTGATCGGATCATATAACCCGTGGAGGTTACCTTGTAAGAACGACTATAAGCCGATCAAACTTATCAGCTCTGGATCTTTTGGGTGAGCTTTATTTTGGTATAATAATTTATTTCCCAGGGCTCCTTATGACGATGCCTATGTCTCTGTGCTTTGCCCCTGCAATGCTCCCATAGAGAAATTATATGAGTCCACATCACTGTCCACATCAGTCAATATTCAGGTCAGGTAGGATGTGACGGGGATGAGGACCCCCACTAGTGTTCATTTATGGAGTGTTATTTTATGTAATTCTAGACATGGATTTCTAGTGATGGCCTCACATCTAGTATTATCCATTAGGTCAGGAGATCATTAGATGAGGTCTATAGACACATTATTAGTAAGAATTCATAATAAATCTTGAATTTTACTTTTCTCCAGGGCCGTCCACCTAGTGCGCCATAAAGACTCAAACCAAGTATGTGCTATGAAGAAAATAGACATACAGAACCTTAAAGAGCCAAGGAGACTTGAACAAGCCTTTCTGGAGAGGGACATCTCAATCTTCGCTGATTGTCCCTTTGTGGCCTCCATGTTCTGCTCCTTTCCTACTAAAATTCATCTGTGTATGGTCATGGAGTATTTACCAGGTAGGACACATCCATTGTATCTATATCCAGCCTCAATGGCTTAATCCTGGCACCTATATATAACCAGAATGTGCCCACTAGGACGGGTACATGTCCACACTGCAATTACTATAATGTATCTGTTACCAAGATGCCGGAAAAACCATTGATCTCTGTGAACGTCTCCCCTGTAAGCCCTCGCTGAGCATGGCAGCAATTTCCACTATGGATAAACGGAAGATTTCTCTTTACTTGAACAATTTTTATAAATAGGAACTTTCACAGAGAAATAATTTAGAGAATAGTAGATGAGGTCCGGCTAGGCCTCTTTGTAAGGGTCACTGTGTAGTATACAGTTGTGGGTTAAGGCCCCGTTACATTTAGTGATGCACCAGCGATCCCGACCACGATACGACCAGGTCAGGATCGCTTGTGCATCGCTAAATGGTTGCTAGTTAGCTGCCAAATAGGCAGATCTCACAAGCCGTCGCTTGGTGGTCGATACTCACCTGTCAGACACAGCGATGATGACCGTCTTCCGCCCGCGTCCATGGCTCGCTCATCGGTGGAATACTCCTAGTAGGCGAGTTAGGGAAGGGAACTCTGGTTCAGCAACTTGTGAGAGATCCTATGAGACTCCGGGAATGCAAAGTGTTAGCCAAGGCTTGAGAGCTGTGGGTCTAAGAAGAGACAAGTCGGCGAGGCTGGGGGCACATACAGTAAAGAAGTTAACCACAGACGCTTTTTCTAAGTGGTTCATGAAAGTGGGCTAATGCTAGAGAAAGTAGGAAGATGCAGCTGAAGATTTATAGCTATCTAAGAAATTTAGAAGCCCCTAACTCTGATAGTGAAAAGTTTCACCACTTGTGCCGGTTTAAAATGTTTGTTGAAGACATGCCACTGTATTGTAACCTAAAGAAGGATGTCTGTGTCTCCTGCTGTGCTTTTTTGATCAATGAAATGAACAGTAAAGTCAAACTTGTTTTTATAGTGAAAAATGAGGATGAATGAACTCATGGAGATCAACATCCAACACTGCGGAGACACCATCACATGTTTCTCAACACAGTGATGCTAGAGCATTGCCCCTATCCCTTATGGGAAATATACAAAAACATGTAAATCAACATGTGATGGTGTCTCCGCAGTGTTGGATGTTGATCTCCATGAGTTCATTCATCCTCATTTTTCACAGTCTTTTACTAAGCATTGCTCCTACTAGCCAGTTTCCTACTCCACACTGATGAGGGGCAATACCCCAAAACAGCTGTCTGTGGATGGATACCATGTTTTGGCATAGATGGTTTCCTTCATTGGAGACTGCCCTTCCTGTGGTTGTTCCTTCCCGGTGAAAGACCTGGCTAGTCATTGCTTGCGTTGAGAAACATGTGATGGTGTCTCCGCGGCTCTTGATTTACATGAAACTTGTTTTATACACCGTTGTGATCTCTCATTCGTGGGGTCACGGGGAACCCCAGCCACGCTGTGTGGCAGCCCAGAGAAGCCGAGAGGTGTCAACAGCTACAACAGCATCACGCACACTGGAAACAGGCCCCTGTTTTCGGTAATGTGCTAAGGTGTCTGACTCATGACACTCGCCTACGGCTACCACCCTGGCCACTGTTTCACAGTATACACACTATATTATTCAGTCCATCTCTATGTGTGAGATCCTGCCCCAATGTGTCCGCCTATTTCTTTTTCACCTTAATCATGTGTAATTTGCATTGTAACAAACCCTCACCTGTCATATTTGCTTTCTACTGTAGGAGGAGGCTGTGACAATCTTTTAAAGGACATAGGTCGTTTTCCTGTCCCCCTGGCCCGTATGTACATTGCGGAAACGATTTTGGCTGTGGAATACCTGCACAGCTATGGTGTGGTCCACCGAGACCTGAAGCCCGAGAAGTAAGTGACCCTTATAGTATAATAATGGGGAAGAAGGTTAAAGTTTCTCTTACAGTATATGGGTTATTACTTGGGGCTAACTTCATTTTTTTCTTTCACAGCCTCCTGATAACATCAACAGGACATATTAAAGTCACGGATTTTGGACTTTCAACACTCGGCATCATGAGACCAACATCAGACATCTACAGAGCTCCAATTGAGGACATCACCAGCGAGTTCGATGATAATGAGGTCAGCTTTACTTACCGGACCTTCTACTTCACAAATCTCATCTCTTTCTCCTTCTCTGATAATTTCTCATCTAGAAAATGTTTCCATTGATGTTATGTATCACATTTATATTTATTGATCATCATCTAATTATTCTGTTGTATTCCAGACTGGTGGCACCCCTCATTACATGGCTCCAGAAGTCATCTTAAGGAAAGCATATGGCAGGCCTATTGACTGGTGGTCAGTAGGGATCATCCTATATGAATTTCTTTATGGATTTACACCATTTTATGGAGATTCCCAAAGGGAGATTTTACTCAGTGTCGTCAGGGGTAAGTAAAATATTCTGAATGCTGTGTGATGTCACAGTTATTTGGTTTAATTGGTTTTGTGCTTTAGTTTCTAGCTTTGTTAAGGAAAATGGTTTATATGAAAATAAATGTAAAGGTTGAATTTCCTGTAATATTTGCTTTTTATATAACAGATCACATAACTTGGAGATATAATGAATACATTGCGCCACATGATGCTCGGAACCTGATAACTGGGCTGCTCCAAAAAAATCCAGCACAGAGACTTGGGACAGGTAATATTATAATAGTATTATTAATGACTTATTATACCTCTCTGACCAGACAAATGGTTGTGTCTGTGAGGATCAGCACTGAGGTTTTCTTCCTACTTTCAGTACAATTCCTTCATGTCAGCTACATTACATCTTCAGTTTTTAATATAAACAATAGAGATATGGACCAGCTTCTTTGACAATGACTGTATTGCTTTCTTTCTTGTCTTCCTTTTCCAGGAGGAGCAAATGAGATAAAAATTCATCCATTTCTATGTTGCTTAAGTTTTCTCAACCTTCCAAGTCAGAAGCCCCTGTTATGTCTTGATCTAGCATCAGATGAGGACACCTGCTACTTTAATAGTAAGTAAAATGAGACGTCATCTGCCTGAAACTGCAGTGTGTCTTGTCTTTCATGTTATGTGTCAATTATTTCCCATTATTATTAGTGATAGCATGGTGACTGTCTGACCATGGTCTTATACTAATAATCTTTTATAACTTTTGTCCTTTGCAGCTAGCTTTAAGAAACACCAACATATGGATTCAGATGAGGAGAACACAAGTGAGGACAATGACTGTCCAGAAGTCCAAAATTTTGTGTCATCTTCTCAAAGGTTTTCTAAAGTAAGTATGTGGACAATAAAATGTATAAAACCTATAATTAGAAAAAAGTTTAAATATAAGATATCTTATAAAAATAAATAATAATAATAATCTTTATTTTTATATTGCGCTAACATATTCCGCAGCACTTTACAAATTGCACACATTATCAACACTGTCCCCGATGGGGCTCACAATCTAAATTCCCTATCAATATGTCTTTGTAGTGTGGGAGGAAACTGGAGTACATGGAGGAAACCCACACAAACAAGGGGAGAACATACAAACTCCATACAAATTTTATATTTCTCTGATTGTTTCAGCTATATACAAAAAGTACCGGGATGATGAACAATGTAGAAGAGCGTATGTTGTCTTCAAAGTGTTTCCCAGAGAATAGCGAGCAAAGCTCAGACATGTGAGTAGATTATTATCATGAGATTTAGGTCTGATGTATATTCAGATCCAAATATAAGACACGAGAACACAAATATAGTTCCAGCATCCAGCTCTTAATGATTTCTGATTTCTGTGGGTCTGGCTTGTGATATCACTGTAGTAATAACTGATCAATGTGACCAGCCATTCATTTCCAGTTCACTACAGACCAATATTACTAGTTACACTCTATTCCTGCTGGTAGAATTGGGATTACAGACAGATGTTCTTCCATTTTTCTATTGATTTTACTTTGAGTTTACTTGTCTTTCTTCTACCAAACAGGCAGAGAGAGTCTTCTTCCAAACTTGATGGTGACAAAATCAGCGAGTCATCCTCGCTCTCATTGTCAGGTATGTACAGATTTATAGGCCACACTATTATAAGCTATAATAAAAAAGTAAATTGTGGATCAGCTCTTAAAGACTCAGAAAATTACTCTCTTTATTCCCATTGTCCCCCTTAGTATTCCGTTTTTTGTTTTGTTAAAATCCCCATATGGTTCCAGAGATATGGGACTTTTTATTTAGTGCTAACACTTACGGTCTTTTCCAATGGGGCGTGGCTCACAGGATTCTCTGGAGGCATGTTTACAGGCAAAAATTACCTATGAGTCACGCCTCCATGGTAAAGATAATTACAATTAGCACTAAATAAAAAGGCCCAAATCTTCAGAACCCTATGGGGGATTTTAACAAATCTAAAAGAAACAGAATAGTCAAGGGATCAGTGGAAATACAGTAGAGTGAATCCTGGACACTTTTGACCTAGTGACAGGTCCCCTTAGAAGTTACTCTGACATTTTATCTAACTGATTACATAATAACATTGTGGCTAGCTGCAAGTAATGTCATGTTAATAAGGGGACATATTTCCTTTGGGAGACCCCACATGGCGACACACAGAGAAGCTGCAGGTGCATATTAAGGCCTGTTTCATACCTCCGTTGTCAGCGGTCAGCTGAAATCCGCCAAAGGTGGAAAGAAACTGATCCGTCTCCGTTTAGCGATGTCGGATGACATTGGACCACGTAGGAGAACGGATTCGTGGAAGAAGCAATGCAGCTTGATTTAAAGTGCCAGCGGTCGTCTCCATGGCCGCGATCTCGCGGGAGGCCGGTCGTCCCCATGGCCGCGATCTCGCGGAAGGCCGGTCGTCCCCATGGCCGCGATCTCGCGGGAGGCCGTGCGTCCCCATGATCGCAATCTCGCGGGAGGCCGGGCGTCCCCATCGATCTCGCGGGAGGCCAGGCGACCCCAACCATGGGAGCGATCGCTTGCGGGAGGCCGGTCCGGTATTCAAGATCGGGAGGTTGGTGCCCGTGAGGAGAGAGAGAGAGATTTTAGCGGCTCCCGGGACGGTAGTTAAGGGTTAAAATGCTTCCCGGAGAGAAAATAGCGGACGGTCACTGCAAAAAAACGTTGCAGGGTCCGTCTCATCCGCCCGGGAGCCACTAAAATCTTGGCGGATCCATAAAGTAACGGGTGTGACGGACGACCGTCAGTCAAGATCCGCCTATAATGTAAGTCTATGGGTGTAAAAAACGGATCCGCCCCTTTTTTGGCGGATCCGTTTTTTAAAAAATTTGGCGGATCTTGACTGACGGGAAAAAAATGATGTGTGAAACAGGCCTTAATCAGTTTGTATAATCTATAAAGGTACAAAGCTAATCTTATAGAAGTTTATCATCAACATCTGTTTCTGAATTTTTGATTAGATTCTCCTGCTCAGAAGAGAAGAAAATCTGCACGAAAATTGAAAAAACAACAAAAAACAGATAGTAGAAGAGGGGGAAAGGAGGCGAGGTAAGTGTGACAATAGGGTCCATGTTTTATTATGTCAATGAGAAGAATTCATGTGGAGCAGATGTCATCTGTCAGTGGTGGGATTGTCACATGTATGACCACTGACAATGATCCCCTTACCCATGTATGGAGAGCATCCCTCTACCGTCCTCTCTCAGTGACACCACAGTGGTATCCTCTAAAATGGAGTCCCATTACTTACATGAGTTTTACATCTTTTCTCATAGGTTCCATCTTCCGCCGGATGATATCATCGTGTCGGCGTGGATTCTCCAGGGCTGCTCGCGCTGTCAGAGAAAGCTGCATTTTTGCCTGCTATCCCCAGAGCACCAGAGACATCGCATGGACAGAAGACCCCCACATCTAGAGCCCTGAAGAAAGTGCGGCACGTCCACCATCAGTGCTGTACCTATATGGAAGGACTTGTACATCTACTTGTGGCCTTCTGACCAGCACAAAACATCTTCAAAAGACGAAGGCATCTTCAAGAACATCTCTTGATCCTTTCCTTCAATGCTTAATTTAAAAATATCAATAAATAAAAATATAAAATTGATTAATGTCATTTTGAATCTAATTATAATGGTGATAGTAATGGCATATCAATACGATACACGTCATAAATGTCTCAAGGGTAGGACACAAAACATGAGAAGATTGGTTCTATATTTCCCATTAACCCTCTAAACCAGGCCAATAGTGGAGGAGAGTAACACATATTCCGTTATTCCTAAGCGTACATGTACATAGCACTTTACAGATGCCAGCATGCCCACATAGTTTTTCTCTAGGTAGACACTGTAGGAAAACGTAAGCAGTGTTTTTCCTCAGGTGTCTTTTTAGCAGTTTTTGCAGTTGGTGTTTTTTTTAACTATATACAGTAGGGAACGTCTTCTAAAAAGAAGCAACCAGCAGAATGAGCAATCATTTCCGTTATCCATGTGCACACACAATAAGAGTGGCAACCAATCTAGAGGAAACATATTCTGATTCACTGGTTTTATAAGAACTGAGACACTTTAACACCTTTACTCCCAAGGGTGGTTTGCATGTTAATGCCTTGGGCCAATTTTTACAATTCTAACCACTGTCCCTTTATGAGGTAATAACTCTGGAACGCTTCCATGGAGCCTGGTGATTCTGACACTGTTTTCTCATGACATATTGTACTTCATGTTAGTGGTAAAATTTCATCCATGTATCTTGCGTTTATTTGTGGGAAAAAAACGGAAATTTGGCAAAAATGTTGAAAATTTTGCAATTTTCCAACTTTGAATTTTTATGCCCTTAAATCACAGAGATATGGCACACAAAAATCTTAATAAGTAACATTTCCCACATGTTTACTTTACATCAGCACAATTTTGGAGCCAAAATGTTTTTTTTAGGAAGTTATAAGGGTTAAAAGTTGACCAGTGATTTCTCATTTTTACAACACCATTTTATTTTTAAGGATCGCAGCACATTTGAATTCACTTTGAGGGGTCTATATGATAGAAAATACACAAAAGTGACACCATTCTAAAAACTGCACCCCTCAAGGTGCTCAAAACCACATTCAAGAAGTTTATTAACCCTTCAGGTGCTTCACAGGAATTTTTTGAATGTTTAAAAAAAATGAACATTTAACTTTTTTTCACAAAAATTACTTTAGGTCCAATTTTTTTTATTTTACCAAATGTAACAGGAGAAAATGGACTGCAAAAGTTATTGTGCAATTTGTCCTGAGTATGCTGATACCTAATATGTGGGGGGAACCACTATTTCGGCGCATGGCAGAGCTCGGAAGGGAATGAGCGCCGTTAGACTTTTTCAACGCAAAATTGGCTGGAATTGAGATTGGGAGCCATGTCACGTTTGGAGAGCTCCTGATGTGCCTAAACAGTGGAAACTCTTCAAAAGTGACCCCAGTTTGGAAACTAGACTCCTCAAGGAACTTATCTAGATGTGTGGTAAGAACTTTGAACCCCCAAGGGCTTCACAGAAGTTTATAACGTACAGCCGTACAATAAAAAAATCATATTTTTTCCACAAAAATGATCTTTTCACCCCCAATGTTTATTTTCCCAAGGGAAACAGGACCCCAAAAGTTATTGTGCAATTTGTCCTGAGTATGCTGATACCCCATATGTCAGGGAAAACCACTATTTGGGCGAATGGCAGAGCTCAGAAGGGAAGCAGCATCATTTGACTTTTTTGGCTGCAATTGAGATCTGACGCCATGTTACATTTGGAGAGCCTTTTATGTGCCTAAACACTGGAAACCCCCCACAAATGACACCATTTTGGAAACTAGAGCCCCCATGGAACTTATCTTATCTTTATTTTCCCAAGGGTAACAGGAGAAATTGGACCCCAAGAGTTGTTGTACAATTTGTCCTGAGTACGGTGATATCCTATATGTGGGAGAAAACTACTGTATGGGTACACATCAGGGCTCGGAAGAGAAATAGTGACGTTTTGGAATGCAGACTTTGATGGATTGGTCTGCGGGTGTCATGTTGCCTTTGGAGAGCACCTGATGTGCCTAAACTGTGGAAACTCCCACAAATGACCCAATTTTGGAAACTAAACCCCCCAAGGAACTTATCTAGATGTCTGGTGAGCACTTTGAACCCCCAAGTGCTTCACAGAAGTTTATAACGCCCGGGCGTGAAAATAAAAAAATCCTATTTTTTCCACAAACATGATCTTTTAGTCCCCAATTTTTTTATTCTCCAAAGGGTAATAGGAGAAATTGGACCCCAAAAATTGTTGTCCAATTTGTCCTGAGTACGCTAATACCCCTTTTATGATAGAAAACTACTGTATGGGCACACGTCAGGGCTTGGAAGGGAAGTAGTGACGTTTGGAATGCAGACTGTCACGGTCACGTGTGTCAGGACGCAGATGATGCCGCAAGGCGGACCCATAACACACGTGACCCTGGATACACCGCCTCCAGTGGGGCGAATTTAAATAATAGAACGTGCAGGTGGATACGCCGCCACCACCTGGCGAATTTAGGAATTACACGTTAACATATACATTTCTGGAAACACCGCCTCCAGTACGGCGAATTTAAATAATAAGGGGGGAACCTGGGAAACTTTAACAATGGTGGGCCCTGCGATAGGGAATGGGGACATGGAGACCTCCTAAGCTCCCCTGAGCCAGTGTCCCTGCACTCCTAACATTCCCTATACAGGCTCCGCGCCTGTCGCCGCACGCGAACCTTAAAACCCTGGCTCGCCCTGCGCCTAAACCCTCACTAGGGAATAGGTCGGTGCGGAGACTAATCCCACCACTGCACTAACAACACACATGAGGAAAGAGACAATACAGGGGGAACACCACTTAGCTTTGCTCTGTTGCGTGCGCTCCTAGCAACAGAGCCCACCACCTGGATCCATCACCATAACTGGATCCGTCACCATCGTGCAGCCTGGGAGCAGAGTCCATCACCACTTGCAGCAGTCCAGTACACAGAGTCCCAAGATGAGTCCAGCCTCTGCCAAGAATCCAAGCATGCTCGAGTCCAGTTCTCACAAACCAAGTCGAACATGCTGAGTGCAACTCTCTTCCAAGTCGCCACTCCTCTAAGCCATGCCTGCACTTCCCGCCGACACCATAAACTGCGACTCCACCAGGCCATGCCAGTCCTTCCTGCAGACACCATTAGCTGGCACTCGTTCTCTCTGGCTGACTGCGCAGGACTCCTATCCAGCTCCATCATTCCACCAGGCTCTCCAACAACTCAGCAAGAAATGAATCAATATCACCAGCAGTGAGTGAACACCCTGAGACCCATTTATAGAGCCCCACACCTGAACCATAATTAAGTGCAACCTAACCTAAGGTGCAATACCACTAACCACCACCGGGGACAGTCAAAACACCTATGAACTTAACCAAAGTAAAAAAAGTTCACTTTGTGCTTTTAATACCGCCAGATCCAACACTGGATCATGACAGTACCCCCTCCTTAATGAGGGGCCTCTGGACCCTCAAGACCACCCCTCATTAGGGAAACACCTACAGCGGGGACGCCCAGACCCTGAGTTCACCCCACCACTACCTGACACTTCAGGTTTATGACAAACACCGCTGATATTGGCAATAAAGTTCCTTTTGGAGGGACCACTCATCTCCACAGCGCCGACCAGGGGAACGAGTTAATGTATGTGTATATTTGCTCAGAGCTGATCAGACTCCACAACACATTTCCACAAGATGTTTTTTGGTGGCACCCATACATGCTCGTTCACACACAGGTCCGGACCTGAACGTTTATTGCACACATACATTTGTCATTTTTTGGTGAACTCACTCTGGACTTGACAACAGAGGCGTCCCCCTGAGTCACCACACTCACACCCCCGCTATTCACCAAGGGACACCACCCTCCAACCCTTTCACCATGAGGACTGCGCCTCTTAGGGTTGGTTAATGGCGAGGGTAGAGATTTGTCCCTACTCCCCCGCAGCACACCTGCTGCACACACCAGGAGGAGAAGGGAACCGGGAAATGGAGGAAATATACTCTCGCTGGTCGCGTCCACACGACCAGGAGGGCGGCTTCTTCGATGGTATGAAGACTTGGCGTAAAACCCTGCGGACTATCACACCAGTCAGCTCACCACAGGGGCATACCCCTTCACCTCGGGGAATACCAGGCAGCTCCGTGGGGCACCATTCCTCCCACCTGCCTGGGTGCGCCCGCCTTCATGAACCAGTCCTGCTCCCCAGCAGCGACTCTAGGGGGTTTTAGTACCATAGCCGCAGGAATATGGAGGAAAATATATATACTCGCTGGTCGCCTCCACATGACCAGGAGGGGCGGCATCGAAGATTTGGCATGGGCCCCGCGGACTATTCACCAATCTGCTCACTACAGGGACGAATCCCTTCACCTCGGGGAATACCAGGCAGCTCCGTGGGGGACCATTCCTCCCACCTGCCTGGGTGCGTCCCCTGTAAGAGCAAGTCCCACTCCCCAGCAGCGACTCTAGGGGCTTTTGCCAGACCGCAGCCGCCATTTTTGTTTCTCTGGTTATCTGAGCAGAGGCCCCAGACCCTGATAACTGCTGCTGCAGCGGCTTAAACACACCTTGCCGCTCCCCACTGCACCTCAGTGAGGCCCGGCAGCAATTACCACAGGTCTCCACATGGCCAAAGCTCACCAGAAAAAAAAGTAAAGGCTGGTGATAATGTCACGGTCACGTGTGTCAGGACGCAGATGATGCCGCAAGGCGAACCCATAACACACGTGACCCTGGATACACCGCCTCCAGTGGGGCGAATTTAAATAATAGAACGTGCAGGTGGATACGCCGCCACCACCTGGCGAATTTAGGAATTACACGTTAACATATACATTTCTGGAAACACCGCCTCCAGTACGGCGAATTTAAATAATAAGGGGGGAACCTGGGAAACTTTAACAATGGTGGGCCCTGCGATAGGGAATGGGGACATGGAGACCTCCTAAGCTCCCCTGAGCCAGTGTCCCTGCACTCCTAACATTCCCTATACAGGCTCCGCGCCTGTCGCCGCACGCGAACCTTAAAACCCTGGCTCGCCCTGCGCCTAAACCCTCACTAGGGAATAGGTCGGTGCGGAGACTAATCCCACCACTGCACTAACAACACACATGAGGAAAGAGACAATACAGGGGGAACACCACTTAGCTTTGCTCTGTTGCGTGCGCTCCTAGCAACAGAGCCCACCACCTGCGTGCATCTTCCCCTCCACCTGGATCCATCACCATAACTGGATCCGTCACCATCGTGCAGCCTGGGAGCAGAGTCCATCACCACTTGCAGCAGTCCAGTACACAGAGTCCCAAGATGAGTCCAGCCTCTACCAAGAATCCAAGCATGCTCGAGTCCAGTTCTCACAAACCAAGTCGAACATGCTGAGTGCAACTCTCTTCCAAGTCGCCACTCCTCTAAGCCATGCCCGCACTTCCCGCCGACACCATAAACTGCGACTCCACCAGGCCATGCCAGTCCTTCCTGCAGACACCATTAGCTGGCACTCGTTCTCTCTGGCTGACTGCGCAGGACTCCTATCCAGCTCCATCATTCCACCAGGCTCTCCAACAACTCAGCAAGAAATGAATCAATATCACCAGCAGTGAGTGAACACCCTGAGACCCATTTATAGAGCCCCACACCTGAACCATAATTAAGTGCAACCTAACCTAAGGTGCAATACCACTAACCACCACCGGGGACAGTCAAAACACCTATGAACTTAACCAAAGTAAAAAAAGTTCACTTTGTGCTTTTAATACCGCCAGATCCAACACTGGATCATGACACAGACTTTGATGGAATGGTCTGCGGGTCTCATGTTGCGTTTGGAGAGCCTCAGATGTGCGTAAACTGTGGAATCCCCCCACAAGTGACCCCATTTTGGAAACTAGACCCCCCCATGGAACTTATATAGATGTGTGGTGAGCATTTTGACCCCGAAATGCTTCACAGAAGTTTATAACACTTGGGCGTGAAAATAAAATAATCATATTTTTCCCAAAACATGATCTTTTAGTCCCCTTTTTTTTTTATTTTCCCAAGACTAACAGGAGAAATAAGACCTCAAAAGTTGTTGCCCAATTTGTCCCGAGTACGCTGATACCCCATTTGTGGGAGAAAACTACTGTATGGGGACACGTCGGGACTCGGAAGGGAAGTAGTGACGTTTTGGAATGCAGACTTTGATGGAATGGTCTGCGGGTGTCATGTTGCCTTTGGAGAGCCCCTGATGTACCTAAACAGTGGAAACACCCCACAAATGACACCATTTTGGAAACTAGACCCCCTAGGTTCTTCCCATCCCAATCAATTTCACTACCTCTCTTCACCAGCAGAGGGAGTTCATCAGACATCAAAGGTGAAGGGGACAATAAACTCATAACAGTACCTCCCCCTTGAGGAGGGGTCACCGAAACCTCACCCACGCCACCAGGGCGATCAGGATGGGACCGATGAAAGGCACGAACCAATCTTTCGGCATGAATATCGGATGCAGGGACCCAAGAATTATCCTCCTGGCCATAACCCTTCCATTTAACCAAATACTGGAGTCTCCGTCTAGCCAGGCGAGAATCCAGTATCTTCTCAACCTCATATTCCACATTACCTTCAACCAATACCGGGTCAGGAGGTGCCACCACAGGAACTACTGGCTCAACAAACCTCTTTAACAGAGACTTATGAAACACGTTATGGATCTTAAATGTAACAGGAAGAGCCAATTGAAAAGAGACTGGATTAAGAATCTCCAAAATCTTGTAAGGTCCAATAAATCTAGGTTTAAACTTTGGAGAAGCCACCTTCATAGCGATATTCTTTGATGACAACCAAACCATATCACCCACCTTAAACTGGGGACCAATGGTCCTATGCCGGTTGGAAAACCGCTGGGCCTTTTCCTGGGAGAGAGACAACTTATCCACCACTTGGTCTCAGATCTGGTGCATTCTCTCCACCACAGTGTCAACACCTGGGCAGGCAGAAGGCTCCACCTGCCCTGAAGAGAATCGAGGATGAAACCCAAAGTTACAAAAAAAAAGGTGACATCAAAGTGGCAGAACTAGCTCTATTATTTAAAGCAAATTCGGCCAAGGGCAAAAATGAAACCCAATCATCCTGATCAGCAGAAATAAAACATCTCAAATACGACTCCAAAGTCTGGTTTGTTCTCTCCATCTGCCCATTGGTCTGAGGGTGAAACGCAGAGGAGAAGGACAACTGAATTCCCAGCTTGGAACAGAAAGTCCTCCAAAATCTAGACACAAACTGAACTCCTCTGTCAGATACAATGTTCTCAGGAATCCCGTGCAAGCGAACCACCTGTTGCAAAAACAAGGGCACCAACTCTGAGGAAGATGGCAACTTAGGGAGTGGTACAAGATGGACCATCTTAGAGCAGGGGTCCCCAACCGCCGGTCCGCGGCCCAGCACCGGGTCGCTGCAGTGCCCTTGCCGGTCCGCGGACACAAGGGGAGCCAGGGGCGGTCAGTGGCGTAGCGGGGCAGGGGCGGCGCGCAGCAGTTCTTAGCGGCATGTGTAGCGGCGACCAGGGAGCGATTAAGCAGCTCCGCTGCCTGCAAGAGGGAATAGAAGGAGCGGAGCTGCAAGGACCCGTCCACTGCGTCCAGCTTCCTGCCCGCCGCCCGCGCTTCCTGTCTCTGACTGACACAGAGAGGAGCGCGCCGCTGCTGTGTCAGAGCGAGGAAGCGCGGGCGATGCTGCGACAGGTGAGAGGAGAGAGGTCTTGTCTGTGTGTATGTATAATGTGTGTATGTCTGTGTGTGTGTGTGTGTGTATGTGTGTATATGTATGTGTGTGTGTGTGTGTGTGTGTATGTATGTGTGTGTATATGTGTGTGTATGTGTGTGTGTATGTGTGTATGTGTGTGTGTCTCTTTGTGTCTGTGTGTGTGTAGGTTAGCCTGGCCCTGGAGGAGATGGGGACATGAGGAGAAGACAGTGATGGGGAGAGAAGGCCATGATGGGGGTAATGGGAGAAGGCATTGATGGGAGTGATGGGGAGATGGCAATGATGGGGTGATGGAGAGACGGCAGTGATGGGGTGATGGGGTGAAGGCAATGATGGGAGTGATGGAGAGACGGCAGTGATGGGGTGATAGGGTGAAGGCAATGATGGGGAGAAGGGAGTGATGGGGTGAAGGCAAGGATGGGGGTGATGGAGCACTCATTCAAAATCTATGGTGAGTTGAGTCACATTATAAATGTTATTTAATTATAAGTATGCACTGCTAAACTACAACTGCGTCCATAGCCCCGCCCCCTTATGACCAAAGCCCCGCCCCTGCCACACCTCCATCCCCACCCTGCCGGGCCATGGAAGAATGGTCTTGCTTGAAACCGGTCCCTGGTGCAAAAAAGGTTGGGGACCACTGTCTTAGAGAATCTATCACAAATCACCCAAATAACAGTCATTCTCTGAGAGACAGGCATATCAGAGATAAAATCCATTGAAATATGGGTCCATGGCCTCCTGGGCACCGGCAAAGGCATCAACAACCCACTAGAGAGACAACAATGTTTAGACCGAGAGCAAGTTACACAGGACTGCACAAAATTCCAGACATCACGAGACAAGGCGGGCCACCAAAAAGACCGACTCACAAAATCTCTAGTGCCAAAAATACCTGGATGACCAGACAATGCAGAGCAATGAACTTCATACATCACTCTCTTCCTCCACTGGTCAGGAACATACAATTTTCCATTGGGACAACGCTCAGGTTTGTCCTCCTGAAACACTTCCAGAGCACGTCTCAAATCGGTCGAGATGGCAGAAAGAACTACCCCCTCACCAAAGATGGTAGCAGGCTTGGTTACAACAGGAGAATCAGCAAAGAAACTCCTAGAGAGGGATTCTGCCTTGACATTCTTAGTGCCCGGAAGAAAAGAGACCACAAAATCAAAACGTGTGAAAAACAAGGCCCACCTAGCATGTCTAGGATTCAAGCGTTTGGGCGACTCCAGGTAAATCAAATTCTTGTGGTCAGTAAGGACCGCGACTTGATGTTTAGCTCCCTCCAACCAATGTCTCCACTCCTCAAATGCCCATTTCATGGCTAACAGTTCCCGATTCCCCACATCATAGTTACGTTCGGATGGGGAGAACTTTCGGGAAAAGAAAGCACAGGGATTTATTTTAGATGTTACAGGATCTTTTTGGGACAAAACAGCTCCTGCACCAATCTCAGAAGCATCCACCTCTACCTGAAACGGGAGTGAGACATCAGGTTGCCGCAAAACCGGAGCAGAAGTCAATCTTCGCTTCAGCTCCTGAAAGGAAGAAACAGCCTCCGGAGACCAATTCAGCACATCAGCACCCTTCTTAGTCAAATCAGTCAATGGTTTGGCAATACCAGAAAAATTAGCTATAAATTTACGATAAAAATTAGCAAAACCCAAAAACTTCTGAAGGGCCTTCAAAGAAGTGGGCTGAACCCAATCATAAATGGCCTGTACCTTGGCCGGGTCCATTTCAATAGTTGACGGAGACAAAATAAATCCCAAAAATGAAATCCTCTGTACCCCAAAAAGGCATTTCGATCCCTTGACATACAGGGAATTCTCCCTCAAAATCCGGAACACAGTCCGAACATGTTCCACATGAGAGTCCCAACCCTTGGAAAAGATCAAAATATCATCCAGATAGATGATCAAAAATTTATCCACCAAGTCTCGGAAAATATCATTCATGAAGCACTGGAAGACAGAAGGGGCATTAGTGAGCCCAAAAGGCATCACCAGGTACTCAAAATGTCCCTCCGGAGTATTAAACGCCGTCTTCCATTCATCCCCATGCTTAATGCGAATAAGATTATACGCCCCCCTGAGGTCAAGCTTTGTAAACCAGCAAGCACCTTTAACTCTGGAGAATAGATCAGAAATCAGGGGTAACGGATACTGATATTTAACAGTAATTTTGTTGAGGGAACGATAGTCAATACAAGGCCTTAATGACCCATCTTTCTTAGCCACGAAAAAAAACCCAGCACCTAAGGGTGAAGAGGATGGTCTAATATGACCCTTCTCCAACGACTCCTTAATATAGGATCGCATAGCCTCGTGCTCGGGTACAGATAAATTGAAAAGTCGACCCTTGGAAATTTACATCCAGGGCTCAGCTCAATTGCACAGTCATAATTCCTATGAGGAGGCAAAGACGCAGACTCATTCTCACTAAATACATCATAAAAATCAGCCAAATAGTCAGGAACATCATGCGACTGGGGAGAGGTGGAGAAAACAGGAGCATTCTTAAGGGCACACCGACAACCCCAACTCACCACAGACACAGATTTCCAATCCAAAACTGGATTATGGATTTGCAACCAGGGAAACCCCAGAACAATGGTATCATGCAAATTATGCAATACCAAAAATCTGCAATTCTCTTGATGGTCTGGGGCGACCCGCATTACCACCTGGGTCCAAAACTGAGGTTTATTCTTCGCCAAAGGAGTAGCATCAATACGCCTCAAAGGGATAGGTGTCCGCAGAGGTGTCATAGGAAATCCACAATGTTTAGCAAAATCCAAGGCCATCAGGTTCAGAGCTACTCCCGAATCCACAAAAGCCTTAGCGGAAAATGTGGACAGAGAGCAGATCAGAGTAATTGCCAGAAGAAACTTAGGTTGAACACCACCCACAGCAAATGTGTGTGCAAAACGTTTCTTTCGATTAGGGCAGACAGAAATAATATGCGAGGCATCACCACAGAAGAAACACAGCTTATTACGCCTTCTGAACTCCTGACGTTGTTCCCTAGACAAAACTCTATCACATTGCATAGGTTCAGACATTTGTTCAACAGGTGGCAACACCTCTCGTGCGGTTTTGCGTTCACGCAAACGCCGATCAACCTGAATGGCTAATGACATAGAATCGTCAAGACCAGAGGGAACAGGAAATCCCACCATAGTATCTTTTACTGTTTCTGACAAACCCTTCCGAAAGAGAGCTGCCAAGGCACCATCATTCCAGGTAGTAAGGACCGCCCACTTTCAGAATTTTTGACAGTACAACTCTGCAGAATTCCGACTCTGGCTCAATGCCAACAGGGCCTTTTCAGCCTGATCAATAGCATTAAGTTCATCATACAACAACCACAAGGCTTGAAAAAATGCATTCACATTAGTAAGAATAGGATCATCAGGTTTCAAAGAAAACGCTTAATCCTGGGGATCGCCGCGCAGCAAAGAGATGACAATTTTAACCTGCTGCGCAGAGCTCCCGGACAAGTTAGGCTTCAAGGCAAAAAATAATTTACAATTATTCTTAAAATTCAAAAATTTAGACCGATCCCCAAAAAACACATCAGGAGTAGGGATCTTTGGTTCAGCAGCATGTGAATGAGCAAGATAGGCAGAAATTCCCCGCACTTCAGCAGTGAGCTGCTCCACACGATCAGACAATTGATTCATCTCCATTGAGAAAGAAAAAAAAATTCCCCCTACGGCACCAGAGACATAGATGAAAAAATATACACAAAAAAAATAAAAATTCTGACAAACTCTTTTTTTTTTTTTTTTTACAATTCTTTCCTGCTATTGATTACCCTAGGATCTGCGGTATGGCTGGTGATTCTGTTATGAATGAGTCACCAAAGGAGGAAAAAACAAAAATACAAGCTAAGTCAAGAAAACCGGAGAGGTTGGTAGCTATCGGATTGCAGACCCCTTATCCTATCCACAACAACTAACAGTAGCCGTGGGGGGTTCCTACAATGCCCTAGACCCCTCGATCACAGCCGGAGAACTAAATAGGCCTAAAGAAAGAAAGGGGAAATCTAAACTGCCCGAGAGCAGACCCCAAAGCAATAGGCAGCTCCCAACATATAATGACGGTGAAGCAAGATGAAAACACTAACACAGATAGAAAGATAGGTTGAGCAAACGATGGGGCCCAAGCTAACTAAAAAGGACAGGATAGAAAAGCTGCTGTCTGCAATTCATAAAAAACCCTACCAAAAAATGTCCCAACCGTCTGATAGGAAAAACAGGTCCTGAAGTCACTAGGACTTCAAAATGACTATATCAGCACTCAGGTAAATTCTGAAGACAGAGCAAAGAGACAAACTGATCAGAGACAAAAATGGAACTCAGCACACCCCCGACCGGGGATGGCTGAACTCTTAAAAACAAGGTAAACAAAACAAAACTAATAAGTTCAATAGCAGAGCAAAAACTTATCTTTGGGAAGCAGGAGTCAGACTGGTCTCCAAGAATCAGCAGAGAAATCACCAGCGACTCAGAAGGGCGTTGGCTGCCTTATATCCAGTCAGAAGTTCCTGTTACCCAGTCATCATCTACCAGATCAGGCGTTTGGTAATCAGCCTCACTACCTTCCTTCACCAGAAGAGGGAGTTCATCAGACATCGACGGTGAAGGGGAAAATGAACTCACAACATTTAGGCTTATTTAGTTCTCCGGCTGTGACAAGGGGTCTAGGGCACCGTAGTCATCTTCATGACTCATTCATAACAGGGGGCTGTCTTTCCTTTGGGGTCTGCTCTGGGGAGTTAGTTTTCCTCTCTTCCTGCTTTAGGCTTATGTAGCGCTCCGGTTGTGACGAGGCGTCTAGGACCACCGTAGGCACGCTCCACGACTGCTTCTAGTTGTGTGTTAAGATCAGGGCTCTGCAGTCTGCATAGTGACCAACCTCTCTGGTTTTTGAGACTTATCATTTGTTGCTTTTTTCCTCCTCGGTGACCCATTCATAACAGAGAACCCTTCCCAAGTTCACAGCTCAAGGCCAGGGTCCGGTCCCCGAGGTTGTATGGATACTAATGGTCCTGCAGCAGACACCGGAGGAATAGAAGTCACCATTTTTTTCCCACACAAGACTTGGGGGCACAACAGCAATGATAGTGAGCCGGGACTAGGTAGTAAGGAGTCCCCGAAGCAGGTTTCAGCTGTCTGCCGTACAAGTAGAGTTCATAGGAACATCTGACAGGTGGAACTCCAGTGTAACTCAGTACTGTGAGTACTTCACTCAAAGGCACTAAGAGGGGGACATTCAGAAAAGGCACATATGTTGGCGGAGTGTTGGAAGTTGCCTGGAAGTTGGCTGAGCTCCTGACCCGGAGGACACGGTACGGATGCGGGCACCTGTACCTGCAACAGACTGTGAGTAAAGCTTGGAACTACATGCCCTGGTGTCCTCCACTTATTCACGTGCCAACCCACCCGGCACTGCTACATCCCTTGCACCAGACACTACACCATCTAAGTGTCACTTCACCTACTCTGCCCTGGGACTACAGCCCTGCCTGTGGAGGGCTATAACATCATTGCTGCACCACACCATCTGTCCCAGAGGATCTGTCTGCAGCGTCGGCTTACATCTTCATTGCCGAACACCAAAGGTGGCGTCACGAATCATTCATAAATAGTGTTGAGCGATACCGTTCGATACCCAAAAAATATCGTATCGGATGGTACCGTCCGATACGAAAAAAATATCGGGTATCGCCGATTTCGATACCGGAAGTCCCATTCAAGTCAATGGGACTTCCGGTATCGGAATTAAAAAAAAGCCCTTTATTTCCTTGTTTGCTAATTCTACATAATTGAAAACAAATAAGAATCATGTAGAATGTATTGTGGGAGGTGGAGGAGACATTAAAGGCATAGTGGTTTATTCAAATCACATGGCATAGCATTAATTCCAATTTTTTTTTTCAAGACGTTCAGAGTTAAATAGATATTGACTATGTTAACTTTTTTATATTTTGTCAGATATGTATGTTTCACAACTTCCATGCTCTTCACCTTCTTTTGTATTTCTCCCACACTTTCTCCTTCATGATCCGCAGCAGTAGCATTTTTTCATCAACTTTTTCTTCACCTTATTCATCTTCTTCTTCTTCACCTTCTTCCCATTATTTTTTTTTTCCATTCTTCATATTCTTCTTATTCAGCTATTATTAATTTTCATATGCTATTTCTTCATCTTCTTCCTATTCTTCTTTTTCTTCATTTTCTTATGGTGACAGGCATTCCTGTAGTACTTATCTATATAGAAAAGTTATAAGATTACAGCTTATGTTCTTCCTGTCACAAAAGATTTACAACAGGATTTGTCCGCGTTCAGTTTGGCCTGCAGCAGCAGGCATTTTCCAGGGGCACCACGAGGAGGAACGGACTCACCCCCATTTACTGCTTAGTCTTCTTCTGCTTATAATTTTGATATCTTCTATGCTGATTTTTAGTCTTATGCTTAATGTTCTTCTGCTTTCTGTTCTTCTGCTTCTGCTTCTTCTGCTTCTTGTTCTTCTGTCTTTTGTTCTGTATCTTGATGGTTGTCTTCATGTTCTTTGTCCTCTTGGTCATATTATTTAGGGTCATATTTCTGGTCTTCTTTGGTGTGGTCTTCAGGGTCGTCGTCATCAGGGTCGTCGTCATGGAGATCAATAAGGATTACCAAAGACAATTTCAAAAAGCTTGATCTTGGAAATGTAGCAGAAGGTACAAGAAGGGTGAGAAACTGGCGAGAACCAGCTGACAGTACTGGAACCCGTAGTGGCAGCAAAAGGAACAAGAGCCAATGGCACTACTGAGGAACAGCTGACGGTGCTGGACCCCGGTTACTATGCAGGAGGTACCTGTGCTAGAAACCACTACCAAGGACCAGCTGACGTTGCTGGACCTCGGATACCAAGATGGAGGCACCTAGGCCAAAGGCTCTGGCGAGAACCAGCTGACAGTGCTGGCACCCGGATGGGTAGCAGAAGGAACAAGAGCAAATGGCACTACCGAGGACCAACTGACGGTGCTGGACCAAGGTTGCTAAGCAGAAGGTACCTGTGCTAAAAAGCACTACCAAGGACCATCTGATGGTGCTGGACTTCGGATACCGAGATGGAGGCACCTAGGCCAAAGGCTCTGGCGAGAACCAGCTGACAGTGCTGGCACCGGGATGGGTAGCAGAAGGAACAAGAGCCAATGGCACTACCGAGGACCAACTGACGGTGCTGGACCACGGTTACTAAGCAGAAGGTACCTGTGCTAAAAAGCACTACCAAGGACCAGCTGACGGTGCTGGACTTCGGATACCGAGATGGAGGCACCTAGGCCAAAGGCTCTGGCGAGAACCAGCTGACAGTGCTGGCACCCGGATGGGTAGCAGAAGGAACAAGAGCCAATGGCACTACCGAGGACCAACTGACGGTGCTGGACCACGGTTACTAAGCAGAAGGTACCTGTGCTAAAAAGCACTACCAAGGACCAGCTGACGGTGCTGGACTGCGGATACCGAGATGGAGGCACCTAGGTCAAAGGCTCTGGCGAGAACCAGCTGACAGTACTGGCACCCGGATGGGTAGCAGAAGGAACAAGAGCCAATGGCACTACCGAGGACCAACTGACGGTGCTGGACCACGGTTACTAAGCAGAAGGTACCTGTGCTAAAAAGCACTACCAAGGACCAGCTGACGTTGCTGGACCTTGGATACAGAGATGGAGGCACCTAGGCCAAAGGCTCTGGCGAGAAACAGCTGACAGTGCTGGCACCCGGATGGGTAGCAGAAGGTACCCATCCAAAGCAAAGTAGCCAGGCCGCAAGCCGGCCGCAGTTACCGAAACCCACAGTCCTACAGGGGGTCCATGTCCCATTGGCACTATGGATCCAGCCTTCAGTGCCAGATCCCGCAGTCCACATAGGAGTCACCTAATCTGCAGGCACCGTAGAGTCGGCTAACCCGGCCGCAAGACGACAGGACAAAGGATTGGTGGCAAAGTGACCTTGACACTACCCGGAAACAGCTGGCGTGCTGAAAACAGGCTGGGCAACAGGGAGTACCCGTGCCAAAGACACTGCCGAGAACCAGCTGACGGTGCTGGAACCCAGATGGGTAGCAAAAGCTACAAGAGCCAATGGCACTACCGAGGAACAGCTGACGGTGCTGGACCACGGTTACTAGGCAGGAGGTACCTGTGCTAGAAAGCACTACCAAGGACCTGCTGACGTTGCTGGACCTCGGATACCGAGATGGAGGCACCTAGGCCAAAGACTCTGGCAAGAACCAGCTGACAGAGCTGGCACCCGGATCGGTAGCAGAAGGAACAAGAGCCAATGGCACTACCGAGGACCAACTGACGGTGCTGGACCACGGTTACTAAGCAGAAGGTACCTGTGCTAAAAAGCACTAGCAAGGACCAGCTGACGTTGCTGGACCTCAGATACCGAGATGGAGGCACCTAGGCCAAAGGCTCTGGCGAGAACCAGCTGACAGTGCTGGGACCCGGATGGGTAGCAGAAGGTACCCATCCAAAGCAAAGTAGCCAGGCCGCAAACCGGCCGCAGTTACCGAAACCCACAGTCCTACAGGGGGTCCATGTCCCATTGGCACTAAGGATCCAACCTTCAGTGCCAGATCCCGCAGTCCACATAGGAGTCACCTAAACTGCAGGCACCGTAGAGTCGGCTAACCCGGCTGCAAGACAACGGATTGGTGGCAAAGTGACCTTGACACTACCCAGAAACAGCTGGCGTGCTGGAACCAGGCTGGGCAGGAGGGAATACCCGTGCCAACGAAACTTCTGAGCAGCAACTGGTGATGTTGGAGCCCAGGGACAATCATGGTGTAGGCCTACTTGGTGGCGGTATTATATAGGTTGTAGACTACAACAGACTGTCAACGTGCTCCAATTAGGCATCTGTCTCCATTCTGTTTCCAGGATTTCACCTGACCACCAACACCGCCAGTTTATGCGTACAGTAGCCGTCTGCCCAATCCACACGTGTTCCAGTGTTACTGGGGTTCTGTAAGGTCAGCAGATCCCCTGATGTGTGTTTGGCAATGTCTCCTGCTCTGTCCACATTCCCACCACTTGTAGTGGGAAGGTGGACAGCGCAGGAGACAGTGCTGGACACACATTGGGGGATCATCTCACGTAACAGAACACCAGGAACACAGGAACAAGTGTGGAATGCGTGGACGGCAACTGTGAGCAGGAACTGGCGGTGTTGGAGGTCAGGGAAAATACTAGAGACAGAGTGGAGACAGAGGCCAAATCAGAGAATGTTTAAATCAGAAGTAGTTACAATTTGGAGGCAGCAGCAGTTTGCCCTCCACACAGCAGGGGATCAGCTGACGTTACTGACCCCCACTTTCACATGAACGAGTGTTTTTTTCTGTGTGGACAGCACTTCCGAGCAACAACTGACGATGTTGGAGCCCAGGGATAGTCATTTTGTAGGCTGAGGCCTACTTGGAGGCAGTTTAAGAAAAGACGTTGTTTGAAGTTGGAGGCAGCAGGAGAGTTTGCCGTACACACAGCAGGGGATCAGCTGACGTTAACAAACCCCACTTACACATGAGCGAGTGTTTTGTCTGTGCGTAAAGCACTTCTGAGCACCAACTGTCGGTGTCGGAGCCCAGGGAAAATCAGGTAGTAGGCCGAGGCCTACTTGGAGCCAGGTGTAAATCTGAGGTACTTTGAGTTTGGAGGGAGCAGGACACTTTGCCATACACACAGCAGGGGATCTACAGACGTTACCGAACCCCACTTACACATGATCAAGTGTTTTTTTTGTGTGGACAGCACTTCTGAGCACCAACTGGCAGTGTCGGAGCCCAGGGAAATTCAGGTAGTAGGCCGAGGCCTACTTGGAGCCAGGTGTAAATCTGACGTACTTTGAGTTTGGAGGGATTGGACACTTTGCCATACACACAGCAGGGGATCAGCTGATGTAACCAAACTCCACTTACACATGAGCAAGTGTTTTGTCTGTGCGTACAGCACTTCTGAGCACCAACTGGCGGTGTTGGAGCCCAGGGAAAATCAGGAAGTAGGCTGAGGCCTACTTGGTGGCAGTTTTAGAATGTTTCTACACTACTACTAACTGTCAACGTACTCCAATTAGGCCTCTGTCTTCGCTCTGTTTCGAGTATTTCCTCTGGCTTCCAACCGCGCCAGTTGCTGCTCTGAAATGCCATCTGCACAACCAACACTTGTTCCTGTGTTACTGGGGTTCTGTAACAGCAGCTTCTCCCTAGAGGTGAGTCAGGCAATGTCTCCTGCTCTGTCCACTTTTCCACTACAAGTAGTGGGAATGTAGACAAAGCAGGAGACATTGCCGGACTCACCTCTGGAGATGAGCAGATGTTACAGGACCCAGGTAACACAGGAACAAGTGTTGATTGTGCAGACGGCACTTGAGAGCAGAAACAGGCGGTGTTGTAGGCTGGAGGAAATACTCAAAACAGAGTGGAGACAGAGGGCAAATCAGAGAACATATTAAATCAGAGGTAGTCAGAAGTTGTAGACAGCAGGAGAGTTTGCCGTACACACAGCAGGGGATCAGCAGACGTTACCGAACCCCACTTACACATGAACAAGTGTTTTTTCTGTGTGGACAGCACTTCCGAGCACCAACTGGCGGTGTTGGAACCCAGGGAAAATCAGGTAGTAGGCTGAGGCCAACTTGGAGCCAGGTGTAAATCTGAGGTTGTTTGACTGTGGAGGGAGCAGGACACTTTGCCATACACATAGCAGGGGATCAGCTGACATTACCAAACCCCACTTACACATGAGCAAGTGTTTTGTCTGTGCGTACAGCACTTCTGAGCACCAACTGGCGGTGTCGGAGCCGAGGGAAAATCAGGAAGTAGGCTGAGGCCTACTTGGTGGCAGTTTTAGATTGTTTCTACACTACTACTAACTGTCAACGTACTCCAATTAGGCCTCTGTCTTCACTCTGTTTCGAGTATTTCCTCTGGCTACCAACCACGCCAGTTGCTGCTCTGAAATGCCGTCTGCACAACCAACACTTGTTCCTGTGTTACTGGGGTTCTGTAACAGCAGCTTCTCCCTAGAGGTGAGTCAGGCAATGTCTCCTGCTCTGTCCACTTTTCCACTACAAGTAGTGGGAATGTAGACAAAGCAGGAGACATTGCTGGACTCACCTCTGGAGATGAGCAGATGTTACAGGACCCAGGTAACACAGGAACAAGTGTTGATTGTGCAGACGGCACTTGACAGCAGAAACAGGCGGTGTTGTAGACCGGAGGAAATACTCAAAACAGAGTGGAGACAGAGGGCAAATCAGAGAACATATTAAATCAGAGGTAGTCAGAAGTTGTAGGCAGCAGGAGAGTTTGCCGTACACACAGCAGGGGATCAGCTGACGTTACCAAACCCCACTTACACATGAGCGAGTGTTTTGTCTGTGCGTACAGCACTTCCGAGCACCAACTGGCGGTGTTGGAACCCAGGGAAAATCAGGTAGTAGGCTGAGGCCAACTTGGAGCCAGGTGTAAATCTGAGGTTGTTTGACTGTGGAGGGAGCAGGACACTTTACCACACAGCAGGGGATCAGCTGACGTTACCAAACCCCACTTACACATGAGCGAGTGATTTGTCTGTGCGGACAGCACTTCTGAGCAACAACGGGCATTGCTGTAGCCCAGGAAATAAAGTTCAGGTCATAGAAACATGAACACAACAGGAGACCTGGATCCTGTTGCCAGGCAATTATTTATTCTGGAAGAGGACTGGCAAATTCAGGTGAGATCCAGGCCTTGTTTATTTTCACAAAAGTATGCCGGTCAACATTATCGGCGGATAGTCGCCTGCGACGGTCTTTTACCACACCACCTGCAGCACTAAAAACACGTTCCGATAATACACTGGCAGCAGGACAAGCCAGCACCTCCAATGCATACTGGCTAAGCTCTGGCCATGTATCCAGCTTAGAGACCCAAAACTTGAACGGGAAAGAGCCGTCTGGGAGTACACTAACAGGGCAAGACAAGTAGTCTGTCACCATCTGACGGAAACGTTGCCTCCTGCTGACTGGAGCCGTCTGTGATGGTGTAGCCGTTTGTGGCGGTCCCACAAAACTTTTCCACATTTGGGCCATACTGGCCTTGCCTTGTCCTGCGGCACTGCCTCTGCTACCTCTTTGTGCAGAGCTTCCTCCACTGCCTCTATCCACATGGCTGCTTTGAAAAGCACTACCAGCAACACTTGCGGGGGAATGGAGAACATGATGGCCTGCACAAGTGTTTCTTGGTACTCCCGCATTTTACGCTCCGGGTTCAACTGTGGTATGAGGCTTTGTAAGTTGTCCCGGTAGCGAGGATCTAGGAGGGTGTACACCCAATAATCAGCCGTGTGGAGAATGTTGGCGATGCGGCGGTCATTTAACAAGCACTGCAGCATGAAATCAACCATGTGCTGCAGACTGCCAACTGGACCGGAAACGCTGTCCACAGATTGAGGCAGCATCTCAGCCTGCTCAGCATCACCCCACCCTCGCTGTACACACTGACTACTAGAGCCTTGTGTACCTCCCTCCTCTGGAGAGATGTGTTCCTCCACCTCCATTGACTCCTCGTCATCCTCCTCACTAAGTGTCCCCTGCCTGGGCCTTTGTGTGGAAGCACGTTGCGCAGACTTGCCAGAAGCAGATGGCATTTCTGACTCCTCATCCTCGACCTCTTCAAAAACCTCCTTAGTGCTTGTAAGGTTTTTTGAAGCAGACAGATAAGGGGGACAGTCATGCTGACTAGTGCATCATCTGCACTGGCCATCCGCGTGGAGTCATCGAAGGCACGCATAACTTGGCAGATGTCCCTCATAGTGTCCCACTCAGTGGTGGTGAAGTGTGTCCGGCGCACAGTGCGACTTGTTTGCTCCTGATGCAGCTGGTACTCCATTACTGCTGCCTGCTGCTCACACAACCACTCCAACATATGTAACATTGAATTCCACCTGGTGGGGAGGTCACATATGATGTGATGTTCTGGCAGGCGGAATCGGCGTTGCAGAGATGCAATGCGTGATCTTGCCATGCTGGAACGCCGCAAGTGAGCACACTTTAGGCGAACCTTGTGCAGCAGTGCATCAAGATCCGGATAGTCCCTCAGAAAGCTCTGCACGACCAAATTGAGCACGTGTGCCAGACATGGTATGTGAGTGAGGTTGCCTAGGCCCAGAGCTGCAACCAGATTTCGGCCATTGTCACTCACTACCAAACCTGGCTGGAGATTCGCTGGCACAAGCCACACATCGCTCTTCTGCTTGATGGCATTCCAGAGCTCCTGTGCTGTGTGGCTCCGATTCCCCAAAGAAATTAATTTAAGGATGGCCTGTTAACGTTTGGCCACACCTGTGCTCATATCTGGCCTAACAGGCTCATGCACTGCTGATTCTGAGGAAATAGAGTAGGAGGAGGACTCAATACGTACAGACTGCATTCCTGCAATCCTTGGAGTTGGCAGAATACGTACAGAGCCACTCTCCAGATCTGTACCCGGATTCACAACATTGACCCAATGGGCAGTGAGGGAAAGGTATCGTCCCTGTCCATGGCTACTGGTCCACGCATCGGTGGTCAGGTTGACCTTGCTACTGACAGCGTTTAGTAGCTTATTTTTAATTTTTCCCTCCACATGCTTTTGCAGGGCAGGGACGGCTTGCCTGCTGAAATAAAAGCGGCTGGGCACATTGTATTGTGGAACTGCCAATGACATCAAGTTCCGGAAGGTGTCAGTCTCCACCAGCCTGAATGACAGCATCTCAAGGGTCAGTAGTTTGGCAATGCCGGCATTCAGAGCCAGTGCTCGGGGATGGTTTGCCGAGTATGGCCGCTTTTTCTCCCATGCCTGTGCTACCGATTGCTGGTGAGTGGCCTGGGAGTGTGCTGATGACTGAGAACGTGGTTCAGTGGGTGGAATTTCACTGGGTCTCTGGACAACAGTGGCAGAGGTTCTTCCATGGCATTCCAGTGAGGAAGCCGAACCAGCTGTGTGTGAGCTGGAGGAAGAGGCCCCAACACGAGCTGAAGAGGTGGTAGGTGCTGCTGAAGGTTGGCCTACATCTTCAGTGTGTCTGTGTAACTCCACCTCGTGCTTGGTACGCACATGTTTCCACATATTTGTGGTATTGAGGTTGCTCACATTTTTCCCTCGTTTAACTTTCTGATGACACAGCTTGCATTTGACAAACCAAATGTCATCTGCAACTGTGTCAAAAAAAGACCACGCACTGCAAGTCCTGGGAGCGCCCGTTTTGTGTTTTGGAAGAGGATTGCTCCTCACGGGTGCCAAAGTGGAGCTACGGGCAACCAAGTCTGCCCCCGCCTTCTCCCTCCTGTTTTGGCCGTTCGGGGAATCTCTTCCTCAGAGCTGCTCCCACCACCTTCCTGTGGCTGACGCCATGATGGGTCAAGGACCTCATCATCTCCACTCCCCACTTCAAGCACCGGCTGGTCCTGGGTTGTCTCGCCAGCACCGTACGCACCAGAAATTGGCAACTGAGTCTCATCATCATCAGATGAGTACTGAGGTACTGAGGTACTGCCTCTTCAGATTCAGAGGGACAAAGCAGTTGCGCATCACTGCATACTCCCTCTTCTTCACGCTCTAGAATGCTGCTTGGCTGGCCACCTCTTTCCAAGCCAACAGATTCTGAGAACAGAAGTAAAGATTGAGATGGCTCCTGTCCAGGGCTCTCAGACTGCCATCCATCCGACAACGGCTTCAATTTGTTCGTCACGCAGCAGTGGGGTACGGCGAGGTCCTACAAAGCTGCGCATGAAGGACTGTTGCCTGGTAAAAGTGGGGGATGCCGGGTCACTGGTGGCCGCAGCAGACACCGAATCCCCACGTCCTCTCCCTGCTGAATCCCCCCGTCCTCTCCCTGCTAAAACTCCACGGCCACGACCACGTGCCTTACTCCCTGCCTTCTTCTTCTTGGTAGACTGATGAAGATTGGCAGAAAAGTAAAAAAGGGGGGGCTTAGTGTTCTTATTCCTGAACACCTGCTAACCAGTATAAGAAACACTAATTTTGCTAAGAGTGTGTGTACTACACTTTAATATGATCTAATGTGGCCTACACAACTCTAAAGTGGAGTGTTTGGTGAACTTCATTTCCTTTTTTTTGGGGGGGGGGAAAATAAAAGGATGTGACCAAATTTTGAAAGCTATAGTATCACAAACTTTTTGGAGCGATTACAATGCAGAAAGCTAACCTACAATGCACTTGATGAGGCTCCAAAAAATAGGGTGATACTAGTCTGGCTGGCCCTGAAGGGCACAAGCCAGCAAAAAGCCTCCTCTATCTAATCCTATATAGTGTTTGCAACCAACCAATGACAATGGATGGAGATGGAAGCACACTAATATAGGAGCAAAAATCTGGACAAATTAGCTGCAAAAAAAGGACTATGTATGAGGCAGTGACGCACGCTGAGCGGACTACAACTAGCGGTGGCTGTAGAACACACTGCAACGTGAGCTGCACTCACACAGAGAGACCTATCAGACAGCCAAAAACAGTGCAGAGAAATGGGCTATAGTACTGAAAGGCTGCTGAAAGGCTCCACTGTCCACTCCTTTAGTGTTTGCAACCAACGTATATGGATACGTATGGAAGCACACTATACAGGAGAAAAAAAAAGCAGCAATAAAAGAAAAATGTGTATGAGGCAGAGACACACGCTGGGCGGCCTACAAGCAGACGTGCCTGCAGGACACACTACACAGTGTGGGTCTGCACTCACACAGCCCTTGCAGACAGCTATTAAAACAGCGCTGCTGGGCTAAAAAAATACTACAGTGGTGGATTATGTAGCCTGGGTATAGCAATAGATATGTTTGATGATCGCTATTTCTAACTGTCCCTCACAGTCTTCAACAGCAGCCTGTCCCTAACTGAATTCACAGCAGAGTGAACCCCAAATGGCGGCTGCTGCGGTTTTTATAGTGCATCATGACATCATTTCAGCAGCCAATCACAGCCATGCCAGTAGTTAACATGCCTACATGCCTAACAGGATGTGCCCACACTTCTGAGGATCCCCATTGGCTGAATCAAATCGAGCGGGCTCCTAGCATTATGGGAACTTCCGATTCCGGTATTCGATATGAAAAATTTTTCGGAACTAAGTATCGGAATTCCAATACAGCTAATATCAGCCGATACCTGATACTTGCGGTATCGGAATGCTCAACACTATTCATAAACTTTCCCCTGTTTACAATGGGCGCCCAGGGCCACGGACAGGTCCCAGCTGCCGTGACATCTCCCATTGAAGCACATCGGGTCCGGTACCGAGTACCCCACAGCCCTGGGAGGGCGACCCATATCCAGCTAGGGAAGAAAAACAATTTGAAAAGGGCGCCTGCTGCACCTGCACAGTAGCAACTATCAGTGTCTAGCTGTGATCCGATAGCTTCTACTCAGCATGCCCCGGCGGCGCCATCTTACTGGAGAAGAAAAAAAAAATCCTCCTCCAAGATGATGCCGCCCATGTATTATTGCCACACTAAAAATGCGATTATGCTGCAGAGCAGGTGCCATGGCTGGCACCTGCCTGCAGAAGCATTTTTTGTCTATTTATTCAGTATGTTATTTATTTATTATGTAAACTAGGGGTCAGGTCAGTGAGGGATCAGTGACCTGTCAGCATTCTGCATTATGAATATCTAATCAGAGCACCACATACATGAACCCTGCCTTAAGCGGGAGTCACACATAGTGATCTCGCTAGCGAGATCGCTGCTGAGTCACTACTTTTGTGTGACAGCGATCAGCGACCGGCCCCCCTGCCGGTATCGCTGATCGCTGCAAGAAACCTCTGGACATATTTTCGTCGCTGGTCTCCCGCTGGCCAGCACGCATCGCTGCGTGTGACAGGCGGGAGACCAGCGATCAGCTGTAAAAAATAGAATTAAAATAAAAAATATTGTTATTCTCACCTTCCGACGTCCCGTGCAGCGTTCCCGCCTCTTTCCACGCTCCGGTCCAAGTAATCCTTTGCGAGAATGACCGCGAGATGCTGCGACGTCTCGCGGTCATTCTCGCAAAGGAGCACTGGGACCGGAGCGTGGAAAGAGGCGGGAACGCTGCACGGGACGTCGGAAGGTGAGAATAACAATATTTTTTATTTTAATTCTATTTTTTACAGGGATGGCATCAGCGAACACAGCGATGCCGGGCGCTCGGCATCGCTGTGCTGATCGCTGGTGAAGCTGTCTGTGTGACAGCTCACCAGCGATCACATAGCGACTTACCAGCGATCCTGACACCTTGATATCGGTGTCGGTATCGCTGGTAAGTCGCTATATGTGACTCCAGCTTTAGGGCACGAAACATTCATTAACTACAAACTGAAAATAAAGATTAAAGAACAACCACAAGACAGATTTCATCTACCAAGGTATCATTTTAATCAAATAACGGCACCGACCTGACACTGTGTGTAGGTTACTCAGCACAATCCTGCTGACAGGCTCCCTTTAAATAGTGATAAGAAAAGAGTATGGGAAGAAATTGAAGGGGCACTGTCCACAAATGTCTGACAAATACACCATGTTACAAATTATTATGCAAATGATATTTTTCTCTGATTTTCCTAAATGGTCAGTGCAAATGACAGTCAGCCTAATAAAAGTCATCACCCGTAAGAGCAGTGGTCCCCAACGTTTCTGACCTTGAGAGCCACATTCAGCTTAGAGAGAGGGTCGCAAGCCACATTCAGCACTGAGAGAGGGTCGCAAGCCACATCTAGCTCCCACCCCCTTCAAAGAAGTGTCAACCAAAGCCCCCATTACAGGTATAAATAACCAAAGCTTTTCCGCAGAAATCACTCCAAAGCAGTGCACTGAGATCCATGGGTTCCCACAATACCCCCATTCAGTATTCTCCCATCAAGGACTCCCAACACAATGTCACATCCAGCTTTGATCTTCTCCTCTAACAGGTAGTACTATCCTTCAGCATAACATACCTAAAACATCTCTAAACCCCTAAAGGACCTGTCACACTAAGCGATATCGCTAGCAATATCGCTATAACTTGTGACGTTATAGCGATATTGCTAGCGATATCGCTGTGTCTGATACTTACCTACGATACGCTCCCCCGCTGGTTATCGCTGATCGCGCGAGAATGTCCTGGACCGCTTCTCGTCGTCAGCTTCCTGCGGCGCTTCCTGTGGAGAGACGAGCGGCGAGCGTGGAGCCGGGCGGGAGGACGTCAGGATCGCCTAGTGTGACAGGTAAGTAGCGACCCCCGACCCCTGCGATGTCGCTGGAGAGATCTGCCTGTGTGGCAGCTCACTAGCGACCACTTAGCGATGTACCAGCGATCCTGACCGCGTCATATCGCTGGTCGGGATCGCTGGCACATCGCTAAGTGTGACATTACCTTTAGACCAATAAATGTGCATCCAGATCTGCTCTTCTGTGCAGGACTACTCACAAAAGTCACCATTTTGAGATGTGCTCTTCATACCTGTTTGCTAGACCTAATGCACCAAGCTGGCAGAGAGTCGCGAGCCACAATTCATGGGAACGCGAGCCACATGTGGCTCCCGAGCTAAAGGTTGGGGATCCCTGCATTAGAGTATACATCAATTTTATTGAAGAAACCTCCCAATGATAACAGTATAATCTCCAAAATGAATAAAAACTCAAAATGCACTGTTCCAAATTATTAGGCACAGTATAATTTCTAAACATTTGATATGTTTTAAAGAACTGAAAATGCTCATTTGTGGAATTTGCAGCATTAGGAGGTCACATTCACTGAACAAAAAAAGCTATTTAACTCCAAAACATCCTAACAGGCCGAGTTACATGTTAACATAGGAACCCTTCTTTGATATCACCTTCACAATTCTTGCATCCATTTAACTTGTGAGTTTTTGGAGAGTTTCTGCTTGTATTTCTTTGTATGAAGTCAGTATAGCCTCCCAGAGCTGCTGTTTTGATGTGAACTGCCTCCCACCCTCATAGATCTGTTGCTTGAGGATACTCCAAAGGTTCTCTATAGGGTTGAGGTCAGGGGAAGATTGTGGCCACACCATGAGTATAAATCCTTTTATGCCCATGGCAGCCAGTGACTCAGAGGTATCCTTTGCAGCATGTGATGGTGCATTGTCATGCATGAAGATGATTTTGTTCCTGAAGGCACGTTTCTGCTTTTTAGAGAATGGAAGAAAGTTGTCAGACAGAAACTCTATATACTTTGCAGAGGTCATTTTCACACATTCAGGAACCTTAAAGGGCCCTACCAGCTGTTTTCCCATGATTCCAGCCCAAAACATGACTCCTCCACCTCCTTGCTGACATCACAGCCTTGTTGGGACGTGGTGACCATCCACCAACCATCCATTGGTCCATCCATCTGGACCATCCAGGGTTGCTCGACACTCATCAGAAAACAAGGCTGAAAATTAGTCTTCATGTATGTCTGGGCCCACTGCAACCATTTCTGCTTGTGAATACTGTTTAGGGGTGGCAGAATATTAGGCTTTTGCACCACAGCAAGCCTTTGAAGCAGTAGTGTAGCTACCGGGGGGGCAGGGGACAGTGGCCCCGAGCCCCGCACTCTGAGGGGGCCCACCGGAGCTACAATACACCACTATTCTGTGGCAGAGCAGGGAGAATCAATCTCCCTACTCTGCTGCCCGGCCGCTATGGGCCCCTGAGAAGGTGGTGGGGGGGCCTCGGTGCCAGCAGTGGGCCCCCCACCTCTCAGCCAGCAATGTCGTCCTGGGCTATTCTGTGCGCACAGGACTTGTGATGAGGTCACAGGAGGGGCAGAGTCAGGGGTCACATGATCAGGGGCTTCAGTGGCTGCAGGACTCTGCTGTGCTGGTTGTCATGGTGCTGGCTGGATGAGGTGAAGTTTCTGTGTGGGGTCAGGAGGGGTTTACAGGGTGGATGTAGCAGAGCTGTGTGTATGAGATGTTGAGGTGTAGAGAGCGGAGCAGTGTGTGTAGTCGGTGTACGGAGCAGAGATATGCATGTATGAGGTGTACAGAGGAGCGGAGCCGTGTGTGTAGAAGGTGTACAGAGCAGAGATATGCATGTATGAGGTGTACAAGTTGTGTGGAGCCGTGTGTGTATGGGGTGAGTGGAGCCGTTTGTGTACAAGTTGTACGGAGTGGAGCTGCATGTGTGCAGCGTGTAAGCAGCGGAGCCGCGTGTGTACAGCATGTACGGAGCGGAGCCGCATGTGTACAGCATGTACGGAGTGGAGCCGCGTGTGTACAGCGTGTACGGAGTGGAGCCGCGTGTGTATAAGGGGTGCGGAGCGGAGCCGTGTGTGTATAGGCGGTATCAGGTGCAGCAATAGGGACACATGCAGCAGCAGTGGCTCAGCATTAGGGTATCAGGTGCAGTAATAGGGACACATACGGTATCAGTGGCTCAGTATTGGGGTATCAGGTGCAGTAATAGGGACACAAACGGCAGCAGCGGCTCAGTATTGGGGTATCAGGTGCAGTAATAGGGGCACATAAGGCAGCAGCGGCTCAGCATTGGGGTATCAGGTGCCGTGATAGGGACACATATGGCAGCAGAGACTCAGTATTGGGGTATCAGGTGCAGTAATAGGGACACATACGGTAGCAGTGGCTCAGCATTGGGGTATCATGTGCAGTAATAGGGACACATACGGCAGCAGCGGCTCAGTATTGGGGTATCAGGTGCAGTAATAGGGACACATATGGCAGCAGCGGCTCAGCATTAGGATATCAGGTGTGGTAATAGGGACACATAAGGCAGCAGCGCCTCAGCATTGGGTATCAGGTGCAGTAATAGGGACACATATTGCAGCAAAGGCTCAGTATTGGGGTATCAGGTGCAGTAATAGAGACACATACGGCAGCAGCGGCTCAGTATTGGGGTATCAGGTGCAGTAATAGGGACACATATGGCAGCAGCGGCTCAGCATTGGGGTATCAGGTGCGTTAATAGGGACACATACGGCAGCAGCAGCTCAGTATTGGGGTATCAGGTGTAGTAATAAGGACACATACGGCAGCAGTGGCTCAGCATTGAGGTATCAGGTGCAGTAATAGGGACACATATTGCAGCAGCGGCTTAGCATTGGGGTATCAGGTGCAGTAATAGGGACACATAAGGCAGCAGCGGCTCAGCATTGGGGTATCAGCAGGATGAGGGGTTTGTGCAGGTTGGGGATACATGGTGATGGAGCTGGAATATGAGAAGTGGAACATGTCGTTGTTGTATTCTCTGTAGCCGAGTCCTGGCTGGAGGAGTAGTCATGTCGGTCTGGGCCAGCTGGAAAAGACGTGAAAAGAGAACAATTCCATCAGAAAGATCGTCAGCGGTAAGACACCAACTATAATTGTCCAGGAATCACATATGTTTTGTAGGACTGGTATTTACCACTGACCATATGGTGGTAATATCCATGTTGCTCTTTATATAGAGATTATTTTCAGTAACAGCGCGGTCATCTCCTACTTCCACTATTAGGGTGCATCGCCGAGTTGTAATCAACGTTACCTAGTTAGGGGCCCGCTCAGAAGTTTCGCCCCCCCTGAACCAAAACCCTAGCTACGCCTCTGCTTTGAAGGATCCTACACCTTGAGGATCGAGGGACTCCAGAGGCACCAGCAGCTTCAACTATCTGTTTGTTGGTTTGCAATGGCTTTTTAGCAGCTGCTCTCTTAGGCTGTGTGCCCACGTAGCGATTTTTAAGCGTTTTTGCCGCGATTTTTGGCGCAAAAACGCTGCGAAAATGTTTAAAAATCGTGTACAGAACTCCCCCCCATGCATTCCTATGGCATTCCGCACATGCAGTGCTAATGCTGCGCTTTTTTCCGCGGCGGAATCGCATAAATAAAAAAATCGGGGTATATTTACCTTCCGATGTCCCG
Organism: Dendrobates tinctorius; assembly: GCF_039654945.1. Taxonomy (NCBI): domain Eukaryota; kingdom Metazoa; phylum Chordata; class Amphibia; order Anura; family Dendrobatidae; genus Dendrobates; species Dendrobates tinctorius. The sequence goes on from NW_027361690.1 coordinate 80,739,570, forward strand.
CGCTGCATTCCCGGCCTAGCATTCCCAGTAATGCCTTGCGGCAAGGCCCTGTAATGACGTAGTCTCGCGTGACTCTAGCGGTCTCGCGAGATCGCTATAGCAAAGCGAGACTACGTCATCACAGGTCTCGCAAGGCATTACTGAGAACGCTGAGGCCCGGGATGGCAGCGCGGGACATCGGAAGGTAAATATACCCCGATTTTTTTATTTTTTTTAGCATTTTAACATTCTATCTTTTACTAGTGATGCCGCATAGGCAGCCTCAATAGTAAAAACCTGGTCACACTTGTCAAACACTATGTTTGACGAGTGTGACCAACCTGTCAATCACTTTCCAAGCGATGCTTCAAATCGCTTGGAAAGTGCTTGAATATCGCACGCGAAAATCGCGGCAAAATCTCGATCATAATCGCGGTAAAATCGCGGTGAAATCGCGCGGAAAAAACTGCGCGATTTCTGGGAAGAAGTCCGGTTTTTAGTGAGCGTTTTAAAACGCTACGTGGGCACATAGCCTTAATCCGATGAACTTGCCTGGCAGAAACCTTCCTCATTCTGCCTTTATCAGCACTATCACGTCTCTACTCAGAATCAGCCACAAATCTTTTAACAGTACGATGATCACGCTTAAGTTTTCGGGAAATATCTAATGTTTTCATCCCTTGACCAAGGCATTCGCATTTCCGCAGCAGAGAGATCCTTTTTCTTTTCCATGTTACTTGAAAACTGAGTCCTGCTCAGTAGTGTGGAACATCCAGTTTTCCTTTTATTGGGCTCACATAGCAAACTAATTTCCACAGGTATCTGAGATTGATTTCAGTGATCCAAAGAACCCTGAGACACAATACCATCAATGGGTTTCTTTAAAACAAACAAAAAAAACGCTATGACACTTAAAAACAATTTGCATAATAATTTGGAACATGGTGTATACCTGTCGGAGTATTGGATGTATACTTGCAGGACAATTGGATGTATACCTGGCAGAGTATTGGATGTATATGTATCAGAGTATTGGATGTATACCTGCAGGAGAATTGGACATATAAATGCCGGAGTATTGGACAGATATGTGTCAGAGTATTGGATATATACCTGCCGGAGTATTGGATGTTTACCTGCCAGAGAATTGGATGTACACCATCAGGAGTATTAGATGCATACTTGCAGGAAAATTAGACGTATAACTGCCAGAGTATTGGACTCATACGTGTCAGAGTATTAGATGTGTAACTGCAGGAGTAGAGTTGAGCGACTTTTGTTTTTTTAGGGTTGCGTTTCGTTTCGTGAAACCCGACTTTTCCAAAAGTCGGGTCGAGCAAGATCGTCCGATTATAGGGAAAAGTCGGGGTCGTCCCGAAACACGAAACCCAATGTAAGTCAATGGGGAATAAAAGTCGGCAGTGAGAGGAGGACAGGAAACACACCTACAGTGCCCATTTGAATGCCAAAAGCATCAATTCTTCTTTCTTAAGCTTGTCAACCTTAATTAACTTCATAATACAAGTTACGCACTGAAAAATGGGGGTTATTTGGCTACAAACTGTGGGGGGGGAGGGCTGGCTCCAGGTTTTCATGTGCCCTGGGCGAAAGAGCGCCCCTTTAACACATACCACAACTCATCATGCTCCGATACGGCAGAGAAATAGCGGTATAGTACAATGAAAAATACCTCACTTTTTACATCTCATGACGAGGCCCATCTATTTCTGCATACAGAATCATTGGTCCCATATAATGTTTGAAACAGTATATGATGAGCTCCACATAATGCTACAGTATATGTTGGTCCCCATGGATGAAGCTCCACTGTCTTATGGGCCCAAATAATGCTCCAAACATAATGGGCCCCATTTCTAATGCTCTAGTGTATAATGGGCCCTGTAAATGCTGCTCCAGTGTCTGATGTCCACCTTTGGAATGTTCCAGTGTATGGTGGGCCCCATCTATCATTCTCCAGAGTATAGTGCTCCCCAAAAATTGCTGTCCCAACATTGAAAACAATCAAATAAGTCTCCTCGCTAGGGAATCCCTGTACTTGTCTGGACAGGTGCTGTAGTTTGCTTAACAGCTCGCCAGCCGTTCTCACGCCCAGTATGGATTACACGTGATTGCACAAAGGTGAGAAAGGGTACCGTATCCCCAGATAACATGTATGGATAGCGTACACATTCAAAATATATGTCTCAGGAGGCAGGCTCAGACGGTGTTAGGCCCAGTATGGATTTCACGTGATTGCACAAAGGTTAGAAAGGGTACCGTATCCCTGGATAACATGTATGGATAGCGAACACATTCAAAATATATGTCTATACAGCATGAGGCAGGCTCAGACGGTGTTAGGCCCAGTATGGATTGCACGTGATTGCACAAAGGTTAGAAAGGGTACCGTATCCCTGGATAACATGTATGGATAGCGTACACATTCAAAATATATGTCTATACAGCATGAGGCAGGCTCAGACGGTGTTAGGCCCAGTATGGATTGCACGTGATTGCACAAAGGTTAGAAAGGGTACCGTATCCCTGGATAACATGTATGGATAGCGTACACATTCAAAATATATGTCTCAGGAGGCAGGCTCAGACGGTGTTAGGCCCAGTATGGATTGCACGTGATTGCACAAAGGTTAGAAAGGGTACCGTATCCCTGGATAACATGTATGGATAGCGTACACATTCAAAATATATGTCTATACAGCATGAGGCAGGCTCAGACGGTGTTAGGCCCAGTATGGATTGCACGTGATTGCACAAAGGTTAGAAAGGGTACCGCATCCCTGGATAACATGTATGGATAGCGTACACATTCAAAATATATGTCTATACAGCATGAGGCAGGCTCAGACGGTGTTAGGCCCAGTATGGATTGCACGTGATTGCACAAAGGTTAGAAAGGGTACCGTATCCCTGGATAACATGTATGGATAGCGTACACATTCAAAATATATGTCTCAGGAGGCAGGCTCAGACGGTGTTAGGCCCAGTATGGATCGCACGTGATTGCACAAAGGTTAGAAAGGGTACCGTATCCCTGGATAACAAGTATGGATAGCGTACACATTCAAAATATATGTCTCAGGAGGCAGGCTCAGACGGTGTTAGGCCCAGTATGGATTGCACGTGATTGCACAAAGGTTAGAAAGGGTACCGTATCCCTGGATAACATGTATGGATAGCGTACACATTCAAAATATATGTCTCAGGAGGCAGGCTCAGACGGTGTTAGTCCCAGTATGGATTGCACGTGATTGCACAAAGGTTAGAAAGGGTACCGTATCCCTGGATAACATGTATGGATAGCGTACACATTCAAAATATATGTCTCAGGAGGCAGGCTCAGACGGTGTCAGGCACAGTATGGATTTGACGGCCCAGATTACACAGCGGAGGAGCAGGGAGAGGTAAAGATTGCAAATGCTGGGGCCCTGTCCAAGCAAGGGGGACCCACTCGTGGGCGTCGGTACTGGCACTGTGCCCCTCATAGTACAGCGGTGTGTCTGACGGCGGGTGTGCACCACCACCGTCAGAGACACTTGATTGCACTATGAGGGACCCTGTGCCAGTGCCCGCGCCCAAGAGTCGGCCTACCCACCTGTCCAGGGCAACGGCACTCGCACGGTGTCGTGCGGTAGGTGGTGACCCCGGCCATGGGGGGGGGAGGCAGCATAGTTAGGGAGTTTTAGAAAGTGGCATATGTTGATGTTGGACATTCAGCTGATGCAAAAGGCGAAATAGGTGAAGTACCAGGAAGAGGTGGACCAAAGCAAGCCATTTTTCTGTCACCCTATGTGTCATCAGGGGAAGGTGGGACAAAATCCTTGGAAACCCATGCGTGGTTCATTTTAATGAAGGTTAGATCATCCACATTTTGGGTTTACAGACGGGTCCTTTTTTCTGTCAGGATTGATCCAGCTGCACTGAAGACTCTTTCCGATAGCACACTTGCAGCTGGGCAAGCGAGCTCCTGTAAGGCATATTGTGCCAATTCAGGCCAGGTGTCCACTTTAGCGGCCCAATAGTCAAAGGGGAATGACCTGTGTGGGAGAACATCGATATGGGAGGAAAAGTAGTTTGTTACCATAGTTGACAACTGCTGTCTCCTATCACTTTCCATCGATGCAGTATTACCAGTTGTGTGAGCGGTATTTGAAAAATCAGTCCACAACATTGTCATGAAACCCCTGTCTCCAACGCCACTTCTGCTGTGTGCACCACGAACACCTCTGCCAAGCTGCCCCCGGCCCGTACGGCTCGTGTGAAAATCATCACCGCTGCTGTGTGCTGGGAATGCCTCAAGCAACCGATTTACCAGAGTTGCTTGTTTATTAGCCAATATTAGGTCAAGGTTCTCCTGTGGCATGATGTTTTGTAATTTGCCTTTATAGCGTGGATCCAGGATGCTGGCCAACCAGTAGTCGTCATCGTTCATCATTTTGGCAATGCGGGGGTCCCTTTTTAGGATCTGCAAGGCATAATCTGACATGTGGGCCAATGTTCCCGGTGTCAATGATGCACTGCGAGTGCTGGGTGGAGGAGCACTTTCTGGCAAATCCACATCCCTCCAGTCACGCACAAACCCTGTACTAGACCTTGCCACGCCAACTTTTTCACTTGCCCCACGAGATGCCTCCTCCTCCTCCTCTTCTTCCTCCACCTCGTCCAGGAGAGGTCCCTGAGCAGACAATGGCTGAATGTCATCAAGGATTCCCTCCTCCTCTTCCTCCTCATCAACATTGGCTGCAGACGCCTGCTCCTTAAGGTGCGTCAAAGTTTGCATGAGCAGACGCATAAGTGGGATGCTCATGCTTAGGATGGCGTCGTCTGCGCTTACCAGCCGTGTGCATTCCTCAAAACACTGAAGGACTTTACAAAGGTCTTTCAGCTTCGACCACTCCACACCTGTCAACTCCATGTCTGCTCTCAAAGTGCCTGGCCGTGTATCCTCCCACAAATGCATTATGGCCTGCCTCTGTTCGCACAGCCGCTCCACCATGTGCAGGGTGGAGTTCCACCTTGTTGCAATGTCGATAATGAGGCGGTGGTTGGGAAGGTGGAGCAATCGCTGCAGCTTCTGCATACGAACGGAGTGTACAGGCGACCGGCGGATGTGCGCGCACAGTCTTCGCACCTTCTGGAGCAGGGCTGTTAACTCCGGATAATTTTTGAGGAAGCACTGCACCACCAGGTTCAAGGTGTGAGCCAAGCAAGGTATGTGGCTGAGTTTTGAAAGGGCTATGGCTGCCACAAAATTACGGCCGTTATCACTAACTACCTTGCCTGCCTCAAGATGTACACTGCCCAGCCATGACTCAGTTTGTCGCTTCAAGTACTCGGCCAGCACCTCGGCGGTGTGTCTGTCGCCCAAACACATCATCTGCAACACAGCCTGCTGACGCTTTCCACTAGCTGCTCGATAGGGGGACACATCGTGTGCAACAGTGGCAGCTGCAGATGGAGTGCTCGTACGACTGCGCTCTGTGGACGAGCTTTCGCTTCTGGAGGAGGTGGAGGAGGAGGAGGGTCGAACGCCTACAGCCAACTGTTTCCTATACCATGGGCTAGGCAGCACTGTCCCACCACCGCTGTCCCCTGTGGACCCTGCATCCACCACATTAACCCAGTGCGCAGTGATGGACACGTAACGGCCCTGGCCATGCCGACTGGACCATGCATCAGTTGTGAGGTGCACCTTTCCGCTCACTGACTGCTTGAGTGCATGGACAATGCGGTCTTTCACATGATGGTGGAGGGCTGGGATGGCTTTGCGAGAGAAGAAGTGGTGACTGGGTAGGTCATAGCGTGGTACTGCATAGGCCATGAGTTCGCGGAAAGCTGTGCTTTCCACCAACCGAAAGGGAATCATCTCAAACGAGATTAGTTTGGCAATGTGGGCATTCATACCCAGTGTACGCGGATGAGAGACTGAGTACTTTCTTGACCTACTCATAGTGTCTGGGAGGGTGAGCTGGACTTGAGAGCTGCATATGGTGGAAGTAGCGGTGGACAGGGCGGACTGAGAGAGGGTTGATGATGGTGATGGAGTTGGTGTTCTTTCTGATGGCCTAGAATCAGTCTTTCGTTGATATAACAGTGGGATTCCCTGACTGCTGTGGCCTTGCAACGACACCTCAACATTTGCTGCTGTGCTAACCGGTGGGCTTACAGTGGGGGAAACAATGTAGCGTTGATGACTACCTTCGTTGTGATCAGTTGCACATGTGGCACTTGAGGTTTGGTGTTGTGTCCACGCTTGCAAGTGCATGCTGGTTAAATGTCTAAGCATGCAACTGGTATTCAAATTTTTCAGATTTTTCCCTCGGCAAAAGGTCTTTGCGCACTTCTTACAGATAACCTTGGCCTGATCGTGAGGATTTTGTTCAAAAAAGTGCCACACTGCACTCTTCCTACTTTGGCAGACATTTTGTGGCCTAGCACGCTGTGATCTTTTGACCCTCTGGACAAGCTGTCCAGCAACTCTTTTGATGTTTGGAACCTGTCTTTGGAGTGCTCCGGGCCTGCCAGATAACAGCTGTTGCGATGTCGATGTCTGCTGTGGATGCTCCTCATCTGAGCTATTGGAAGCAGCACCCTCTTCCCCCAATGGATGCCAATCTGGGTCAACAACTGGGTCATCCATCACCTCCTCTTCTATGTCATGTGCACCTTCCTCTGTGTCACCGTGTATGGTGGTATAGTGTGCGGGAAGGGGCACCTGAGTCTCATCAGGGTCAGAATCTGGCTCTGTACACTGCGAGGACAATGTAGTGCTCTGAGTGAATGTACCAGCAGAATCATCCATCAGCGGCTGTGCATCAGTGCACTCCATGTCAGATTCATCTTGGCCTGGGTAATTCACCATTTCACTTGATAATCCAGGCATGGTATGTGAAAACAGCTCCATGGAGCAATCAGTAGTATGGCCTGCGTCATCCTTCAATCTTGGTTGGGGTGAAGGACACAAGGAAAGGTGTGGTTCATGAACATGAGCCTCCAATGACGACTCAGTGCTTTTACTTTTTACAACTGAAGAAGAGGAGGCGATAGAGCTGGAGGCTGAGTCAGCAATGTAGGACAAAACTTTTTCCTGATGCTCTGGCTTTAAAAGCGGTTTGCCAACTCCTAGAAAACTAAGCGTTCGAGGCCTTATGTAGCCAGACGATGATGCAGGCTCAACACCTCCTGCATTCGGTCCTATTTTGCTCTTGCCACTACCATCAGATCCACCACCAACACCATCATTACCAGCTGCCAACCCCTGCCCAATTCCATGGCCTCTTCCACCAGCCTTCCTCATTTTTGGTAGAAATGTAGACAAAATCCAACAAACTATATAGTATGTAAAACAAGGTGTCTATAGGACAGGGGAGATTTTGAATTTCTGCACACACTTTTGGACACTGGACACTTTTGGATTGTGTGAGGCCCACTGATATCTGAGCGCTATGTGACAGGCTCGATGGCACAGCTGTGACCTAAGTGACTAGAGAATAAGTGAGATTTTGAATCTCTGCACACACTTTTGGACACTGGACACTTTTGGATTGTGTGAGGCCCACTGATATCTGAGCGCTATGTGACAGGCTCGATGGCACAGCTGTGACCTAAGTGACTAGAGAATAAGTGAGATTTTGAATCTCTGCACACACTTTTGGACACTGGACACTTTTGGATTGTGTGAGGCCCAATGAATATCTGAGCGCTATGTGACAAGCTCGATGGCACAGCTGTGACCTAAGTGACTAGAGGATAAGTGAGAGTTTGAATCTCTGCACACACTTTTGGACACAGGACACTTTTGGATTGTGTGAGGCCCAATGAATATCTGAGCGCTATGTGACAAGCTCGATGGCACAGCTGTGACCTAAGTGACTAGAGAATAAGTGAGATTTTGAATCTCTGCACACACTTTTGGACACTGGACACTTTTGGATTGTGTGAGGCCCAATGAATATCTGAGCGCTATGTGACAAGCTCGATGGCACAGCTGTGACCTAAGTGACTAGAGGATAAGTGAGAGTTTGAATCTCTGCACACACTTTTGGACACTGGACACTTTTGGATTGTGTGAGGCCCAATGAATATCTGAGCGCTATGTGACAAGCTCGATGGCACAGCTGTGACCTAAGTGACTAGAGAATAAGTGAGATTTTGAATCTCTGCACACACTTTTGGACACTGGACACTTTTGGATTGTGTGAGGCCCAATGAATATCTGAGCGCTATGTGACAGGCTCGATGGCACAGCTGTGACCTAAGTGACTAGAGAATAAGTGAGATTTTGAATCTCTGCACACACTTTTGGACACTGGACACTTTTGGATTGTGTGAGGCCCAATGAATATCTGAGCGCTATGTGACAAGCTCGATGGCACAGCTGTGACCTAAGTGACTAGAGGATAAGTGAGAGTTTGAATCTCTGCACACACTTTTGGACACTGGACACTTTTGGATTGTGTGAGGCCCAATGAATATCTGAGCGCTATGTGACAAGCTCGATGGCACAGCTGTGACCTAAGTGACTAGAGAATAAGTGAGATTTTGAATCTCTGCACACACTTTTGGACACTGGACACTTTTGGATTGTGTGAGGCCCAATGAATATCTGAGCGCTATGTGACAAGCTCGATGGCACAGCTGTGACCTAAGTGACTAGAGGATAAGTGAGAGTTTGAATCTCTGCACACACTTTTGGACACTGGACACTTTTGGATTGTGTGAGGCCCAATGAATATCTGAGCGCTATGTGACAAGCTCGATGGCACAGCTGTGACCTAAGTGACTAGAGAATAAGTGAGATTTTGAATCTCTGCACACACTTTTGGACACTGGACACTTTTGGATTGTGTGAGGCCCAATGAATATCTGAGCGCTATGTGACAAGCTCGATGGCACAGCTGTGACCTAAGTGACTAGAGGATAAGTGAGAGTTTGAATCTCTGCACACACTTTTGGACACTGGACACTTTTGGATTGTGTGAGGCCCAATGAATATCTGAGCGCTATGTGACAAGCTCGATGGCACAGCTGTGACCTAAGTGACTAGAGGATAAGTGAGAGTTTGAATCTCTGCACACACTTTTGGACACTGGACACTTTTGGATTGTGTGAGGCCCAATGAATATCTGAGCGCTATGTGACAAGCTCGATGGCACAGCTGTGACCTAAGTGACTAGAGAATAAGTGAGATTTTGAATCTCTGCACACACTTTTGGACACTGGACACTTTTGGATTGTGTGAGGCCCAATGAATATCTGAGCGCTATGTGACAGGCTCGATGGCACAGCTGTGACCTAAGTGACTAGAGAATAAGTGAGATTTTGAATCTCTGCACACACTTTTGGACACTGGACACTTTTGGATTGTGTGAGGCCCAATGAATATCTGAGCGCTATGTGACAAGCTCGATGGCACAGCTGTGACCTAAGTGACTAGAGGATAAGTGAGAGTTTGAATCTCTGCACACACTTTTGGACACTGGACACTTTTGGATTGTGTGTGGCCCAATGAATATCTGAGCGCTATGTGACAAGCTCGATGGCACAGCTGTGACCTAAGTGACTAGAGAATAAGTGAGATTTTGAATCTCTGCACACACTTTTGGACACTGGACACTTTTGGATTGTGTGAGGCCCAATGAATATCTGAGCGCTATGTGACAAGCTCGATGGCACAGCTGTGACCTAAGTGACTAGAGGATAAGTGAGAGTTTGAATCTCTGCACACACTTTTGGACACTGGACACTTTTGGATTGTGTGAGGCCCAATGAATATCTGAGCGCTATGTGACAAGCTCGATGGCACAGCTGTGACCTAAGTGACTAGAGGATAAGTGAGAGTTTGAATCTCTGCACACACTTTTGGACACTGGACACTTTTGGATTGTGTGAGGCCCAATGAATATCTGAGCGCTATGTGACAAGCTTGATGGCACAGCTGTGACCTAAGTGACTAGAGAATAAGTGAGATTTTGAATCTCTGCACACACTTTTGGACACTGGACACTTTTGGATTGTGTGAGGCCCAATGAATATCTGAGCGCTATGTGACAGGCTCGATGGCACAGCTGTGACCTAAGTGACTAGAGAATAAGTGAGATTTTGAATCTCTGCACACACTTTTGGACACTGGACACTTTTGGATTGTGTGAGGCCCAATGAATATCTGAGCGCTATGTGACAAGCTCGATGGCACAGCTGTGACCTAAGTGACTAGAGGATAAGTGAGAGTTTGAATCTCTGCACACACTTTTGGACACTGGACACTTTTGGATTGTGTGAGGCCCAATGAATATCTGAGCGCTATGTGACAAGCTCGATGGCACAGCTGTGACCTAAGTGACTAGAGGATAAGGGAGATTGGATTGCTTTTAAAAAAGCAGTTTGCGGAGCAGTGGGTAAACAGCAATGCCAGCCTGTCAGGAAGCCTTAAAAGGCAGCCCAACAACCAACACCACTGATACACCACTATATAGCCTCCCCTTGCACTGCACACAGTGACTGGTGTGTTGTGCAGGCCAAATTGCTATCAGCAGCAGAAGCAGTTTTTTTTTCTTCTCAGCAGGGCAAAAAAAAAAAATTGGGATTGCTTTTAAAAAAGCAGTTTGAGGCCCAATGAATATATGAGCGCTATGTGACAGGCTTGATGGCACAGTTGTGACCAAAGTGACTAGAGGATAAGGGAGATTGGATTGCTTTTAAAAAAGCAGTTTGCGGAGCAGTGGGTAAACAGCAATGCCAGCCTGTCAGGAAGCCTTAGAAGGCAGCCCAACAACCAACACCACTGATACACCACTATATAGCCTCCCCTTGCACTGCACACACAGTGACTGGTGTGTTGTGCAGGCCAAATCGCTAGCAGCAGAAGCAGTTTTTTGGTCTTCTTCCCTGCCTAACGCTCTCCCTACAGAATCAGCAGCAACCTCTCCCTATACTGAGATCGGCAGAAGTAAGATGGCGGTCGGCGTGCACGCCCTTTTATACCCCCTGTGACGCCCACCAAAGCAAGCCAATCACTTGCATGCCCTTCTGAAAGATGGTGGTGACCCGTGCCTATGTCATCACGTTGCCCACAGTGTCCGTGGATCCTGATTGGCTGAAAAAGAGCGCAAAACAAACTTTTGAAACGCGACTTTGGCGCGTAAGTCGCCGACCTCGTGGCCGACCTCATCCTAGGGTCGGGTTTCGTTTCATGAAACCCGACTTTGCCAAAAGTCGGCGACTTTTGAATTTTTTCGACCCGTTTCGCTCAACTCTATGCAGGAGTATTGGATGTATATGTGTCAGAGTATAGGATGTATACCTGCTGGAATATTGGACGTATACCTGCTGGAGTAATGGAAGTTTACGCGTTAGAGTGTTGAATGTATACCTGCAGGAGAATTGGACTTATATCTGCTGTAGTATTGGATGTGTACGTATCAGAGTATGGGATGTATACATGACAGAGTATTGGATGTTTACCTGCTAGAGAACTGGACATATACCTGAGGGAGTATAGGATTTTGAACATGTGCCTGCCGGAGTATTGGAAGTATGCCTTCTAAACTATGGGATGTATACCTGCGGGAGTATTGACCGTATATGTGCTAGAGTATAGAAAGTACATCTGCCGGAGTATTTAATGTATACGTGCCGGAATATAGGACAAGTACAGGCCCGGATTGGCCACTTACCCAATCGGGCATTTTCCCGCTGGGCCGCCATTTTCATGAGGTTATGGGCTGCTGATGGCGGCGGCGGCGGCCGGTCGGCCTCTTTTTCCTGCCGCCGGCCCTTTAAATTTTCTGTCAAGGCGGCAGGCAGCGGGGGTTAAAAGCGTGCAGCGACGTGGTGACGCTGCACATCATCGGTCGACAAGGCCCCGCCCCCGGACCGCAGCAGGAGCAGGAGGAAACCTTGCGGCCGCGGCCATTTTTAATTTGAGCGCGTGGCGTGGGCGAGTCAGCGACGGTGCGGCCCTGGTGATGCTGCAGCCACGGCCCTGGTCACGCTGCAGCCATGGCCGAGCCAGAGCGGCAGGGAACAAGGTGAGTGTCTTTTTTTATTCTTTTTTTATAAATCAAACAGTATTATCTAGGGGACCACATGTGGGGCCAGTGTACTGTATGGGGGATGACCTGTGGGGCCAGTGTACTGTATGGGGCATGACATGTGGGGCCAGTGTACTGTATGGGGGATGACATGTGTGGGGCCAGTGTATTGTATGGGGGATGACATGCGGGGCCAGTGTTCTGTATGGGGCATTCCATGTGGGGCCAGTGTACTGTATGGGGGGATAACATGTGGGACCAGTGTACTGTATGGGGGATGACATGTGGGGCCAGTGTACTGTATGGGGCATGACATGTGGGACCAGTATACTATATGGGGGATGACATGTGTGGGGCCAGTGTATTGTATGGGGGATGACATGCGTGGGGCCAGTGTTCTGTATGGGGCATGACATGTGGGGCCAGTGCACTGTATGGGGGATGACATGTGGGGCCAGTGTACTGTATGGGGGATGACATGTGTGGGGCCAGTGTATTGTATGGGGGATGACATGCGGGGCCAGTGTTCTGTATGGGGCATGAGATGTGGGGCCAGTGTACTGTAAGGTGGATGACATATGGGGCCAGTGTACTGTATGAGGCATGACATGTGGGGCCAGTGTACTGTATGGGGGATGATATGTGTGGGGCCAGTGTATTGTATGGGGGATGACATGCGGGGTCAGTGTACTGTATGGGGCATGACATGTGGGGCCAGTGTACTGTATGGGGGATGACATGTGGGGCCAGTGTACTGTATGGGGGACTACATCAGGGTCCAGCATACTATATGGGGAATGACACAGGTTGGGCCAGTGTACTACATGGGGTACAACACAGGTGGGGCCAGTGTACTATATGGGGGATGACACAGGTGGGGCCAGTGTACTATATGGGGGATTACACAGGTGGGGCCAGTGTACTTTTGGGGGATGACAGGTAGGACTATCGTACTATATTGGGGACAACAGGTGGCGACAGCGTACTATATGGTGGATGACATAGGTGGGGCCAATGTACTATATGGGGGATGACACAGGTGGGGCCAGTGTACTTTATGAGGGATCACAGGTGGCTCCAGCGTACTATATGGGTGACTAAAGATGGGGCCAGCTTACTATATGGGGGATTACAGGTGGGGCCAGCTTACTATATGGGGGATTACAGGTGGGGCCAGTATACTATTTGGGAGAATACAGGTGGGGCCTGTGTACTGTATGTGATGCCATTATATGTGGGGCCATCGTACTGTATGTGATGCCTTTATATTTGGGGCTATCACAGTATTTGCAGGGCTATTAGGACTTTTGCTCTGGGACCCCTTGTGGCTCCAGACCATCAGTCAGCCGCAGTATGTTGTTGTTCCTGCCCCACTCTGCAGCAATCTGGGTCACTGGATGAGTTAGGATTCTATGCCATCCCAGAGACAAATTTAGTAAATTTAAAGAGAATGTCCACTATTTTAACATTGATGACCTATCCTTATCTCATCAACGTCTGATCTGTGTGGGTGTGACTCCTGGCATCCCTGCCAATTGGCTGTTCTCGGTGATGGCTGGAACTGCTCAGTTACGACACAGCTGTCTACTGTATACTGGCCACAGCCGCGTACTGCACATTCGTGACCTATTCAAATCAATAAGGGGCGGATGTGCAGAACCCGGTTGTGGCCACTTTACAGTAGATTGAGCTTTGCTGTGCAGTTCTATAACAGCAGTTCCCGCCGGCACTGAGAACACCTGATCTGCCAATGGTGCCAAGTGTCGCAGCAACGCCGGTCAGACATTGATCACCTGTCCTAAGGATAGGTCATCAGTGTTAAAGTAGTGGGCAACCCCTTTAAATACTCATGCTTCCCTCCTCTGGTACAAACCAGGCTCGTCGCTAACTTTTGGTGCTGATGATAATTACGTTTTCTCCCTACTAAAATTGCCAATCCTCCAACCGGTTTTGCACCAGGAGCTTATTTGGCCAAGATCATATGATTTCTATCAGTGCTGGACAATCAGTCCCTATATAAATCAGATCTTTTAGGCCAAATAAGCTCCTGGTGGAGGTCTGGCTGGAGGACTGTCCATTTTTAGTAGGGCGACAACTGCTTTAATTTTCTTTGTGGTGATCATATTAAGGACTTGTTCACATGATTGCTGATTACCAGAGAATCAGATGGATTATGGTAATGACTTTGGTCACACTCTGATCCCCATCTGATCAGTGTCAGTTTACTGTGATCTGCTTCTCTCGCATGAGAGTATGGTATCACAGGTGTGAAGGAGACGGAGAACTTAATGTCGCCACCTTCTCCAAAATCACCATCTCTAAAATCAGACTGTAGTTGAATGACGTCAGAGTGAAGTCCAATGTGTCACACGCACCCATAGACTTGTACGGGTGATCCAAATTCCAAAGTCACTAGCCGCATGCTGCAAATTTCAGACCTATTTGGACTGAAGAAAATAACGCAGATCTGCTCTGCCCCATAGTATAACATTGGGCTGAGTGCTATCTGATAAAACATCACACACAGCCCTCTGCCGTATTATACGCCAGTGTGAGCGAGCCCTCGCTGCACCAAACAAGTTCTCGTCTCCCTCCATCAATAGAAAAGTTAGAGAATTGGAGGAGAAGTAATGAGAATGTGTTTGGCAAATCACAAAGTTATGGTTACGTAACAACTGTCTGCACCACCACGAATCCCAACATTACCACTCTGTTAGTGTTCAGCAAGCTGCACTGCTAACAATGTGCAATGGGTGGAAAACCCCTTTAACAATGTTGGAGTATGGGCTGAGTGTATAAATAAGATGTAGTGACGTTAGGTCCTCCTGCACCTAGGGAAGGCATTGAAGACGTCTTAATTATGATTCCCCCTTCCAAAACCGAAAATTGCCAGCGGGGTCATGGGGCATAGGCGCGGTCACAGAATGCTGTATCTCCCAACTTTTAAAGAAAAAGTCATTTTTCACCTATTGAACTCCCTTGGGCCTGTTTCACACTTCAGTTGTTTGACGTCAGTTGCAAACCCCCAAAGTGTGAAAAAACGGATCCGTTTCCACTATGCATAAAAAGAATGCACCGGAAGAGAGAAGAGAGAGATTTGCCAGAACGGCATTTGGGGTTAAAATGCATGACAGAATAAATGTTCCGGGCATGCGCAGTTTAAAATAGTGGGTCCACCCCTGAAAAAAACGTTCCCTAGCCTGTCTACTCCAGATGGCAGATGCTAAACAACAAACAAATCCGTCAAAAAACAGATGCAACGGACGACCATCAGTTATAATCCGCCGCTAATGCAAGCCTATGGGAAAAAAAAAACGGATCCACCAAAAAAAAGGTGGATCCGATTTTTTATAAACCTGGTGGATTTTGACTGACGTCAAACAACTGAAGTGTGAAAGAGGCCTTAGGCCTCTTTCACACATCAGGTTTTCGCCGTCAGGCGCGATCCGGCGCTTTTGACAGAAACCGGATCCGGCGAAATGCAATGCCGGATCCGGTTTCCCCCCCATTGACTTGCATTTGCGCCGGATCGCGCCGGATCGCGCCGGATGGCCATGCGTTTCATCCGGTTTTCGCCGGATCCGGCAATGTGTCGCGATCCGGCGTCTGGAAAAAACGTCTACTGTAACGTTTTTTGTCTCCGGCGAAAAAGCCGGACACGCCGGATCCAGCGCGTCCGGCTTTTTCACACAATGAAAGCCTATGAGCGCCGCAATGCGCCGGATTCGGCGGCCGGATCCGGTTTTTTTGGTCTGAGCATGCTCAGTAGCTCTGCCCACAAGACATATATAAAAGCAAGACAGTGGGACCCACAGCCACACCCAACATGCCACCCAAGCCAAGAACCAGGAGAAGGCAGCAGACATCTGCAGCACCATCAGCACCACCACCAAATGGAGCAGCAAAGGGAACATGCTGAGGAGGGGAGTCCAGAAGCAGATGAGAGACGGTAATTATCAAATCCCCCATTCCTCCAAACTAGGGCCATGGAATATCAAGATATTCATTGGCCCTTTGTTTCTCTTTATTCAACAGCCGCCAAAGAGATGCAGCAGCAGCAGCAGAAATGGCATCACTGGCAGCAGCAACAGCAGCAGCAATACCCACAGCCATGGAGTCTGGCCATCAACAGGACAGCACATCTTCTTCTGGGAGCCCTCCCTCGCATCGTCAGCGTTTGACGGTAAGTTTTTATTTCCAAAATCCATCATCTCTGTAATATATGTCTATTCATTGACTTTTATTTCAAAACAGGAATCACAAGATGAAGAGGAGCTCCCAGAAGAAGAAGGAAGGGGTGGACAGACACCTGGAGTGGGCTCACAATTGGTAAGTTTTTTGCATCAAACGCAGAAACACAACATCACACAACACACAACACATAGAAAACAATGTTCTGCAGACCACACACAGCAAACAAATGCCTACATCCAAAGACATAACATTTTTTGTTTTCTTCTCTAGTATTCCCAATCTGGTGCTCGGCCAAGAGGTCCTCGCAGTGCCTCCCAGGGTCGTCGGCGACAGCAACGCGGCGGTCACCAGCGTGTAAGTATAAATATTTTTGCTTTGTTTTTTTGCACTTTTTATTTCATTTATTTTGTGGAGGCTAATTATGTTATTTTTGTCTTTTTCTTTAACAGCCTTCACAGCGTGCTCCCGACTCTGACGGTGAGGATGGAGGGATTGATGTGGACCGCCTCATCGATCTCGTCAGAGAAAGGGAGCCGCTCTGGAATATGGCTGACCGCCGCCACGCTGACCTGATAGTTACCCGACGACTCTGGGAGGAAATCTGTTCTCTCCTTGTGGGCCGCTGGGAGGACCTCGAAGCTCGGGCCCAGATTAAAGAGCGTAAGTATATACAGTACCGGTTGCTTGATGTAAACCAGTGTTTCCCGAACTCCAGTCCTCGTGGTCCCCACGGATCATGTGTTCAGGATTTCTATTTACTATGGAAATCCTGAAAACATTACCCCTGGGGACCATGAGGACTGGAGTTTGGGAAACACTGATGTTGTATACTAACCACTCCTTTCTCGTTTCAGGGAACAGAATTGTGAATCGGTGGCGGTCTGTGAGGGATCGTTTCAAGAAGGAGTTCAATAAAGAGATGCGGGCCCCGAGTGGATCTGGAGGACGCAGGAGCAAGTACAAGTACGCACAAGCCCTGTTGTTCCTCCGTGGAAACAATGCTCACCAGAAGGTAAATATTACACACCACATGTGAAAAGAATGTTAGATGTAACTTTTTTTTTTCAGCCAGGGCCATACCATGTCAGTATTTTAATTGTTTTTTTTTCTCTTTATTACACAGCATGGTGAGCAGCACTCGGGAGCCTGCACGATTGGACCCTTCTGAGGCGATCCCTGAGGAGACCGGCACCGAGGGACACTTCGACCGCCCCGGTACATCTGCACCTTCCCAGCCTTCCCACACATTTGACCCATCTGTCCCATCCACCAGCACAGGAGCATCGTGGCCGCCTACATTACATGAAGCTGCTGGTGAGGAGATCGCTTTCCCTTTACCCCACCCTTCTGCCCCTGCCACCTCTAGTACACCTGCGGGTACTGGGCGGCAGCGGCAGAGGGGTCAGGAAAAGAGTTATGCGCAAGAGTTCTTGCATCTGAATGCATCTTTCCAGAACTGTCTCAAAGTCTTGTCAGAGCAAATCTCCGCAGGCTTTCAGCAGATCAACTCCAGCATTCTGGAGGTGAAGACACTTCTGCAAACCATGCATTCAGAAGCAAGATCTTCGCCAAACCACACCTTTTTCAGGTCTGTTGTGGAGCGCATGGAAACGCTATCTCCTACCCAGCAGATGCATGTAATGCATTCGTGCCACGGTGCTCTACAGCAGGTTACCTCCCAACCTCCACCTCCCACCACTGTAGTTCCTCCACCTGCACCCCCTCCAGCCACTTTCCATCCTCCCCCTCCTATTACATCTGCACCCCCTCCAGCCACTTTCCATCCTCCCCCTCCTATTACATACCAGCAACCTCACCAGTACCAGCAACCTCCCCAGTACCAGACATCTCCCCACTTCCAGCAACCTGCCCCGTACCAAACTCCTTCCCCGTACCAAACTCCTTCCCTGTACCAAACTCCTTCCCCATACAACTTTCCATCAACATCATCTGCTCCTACAGTCCCTGCCCAACCCTCCACTCCACCGCCCACCACCTCTTCTGCCTCCCACATGTCCACCCATTCTGTAGCTTTTTCAACACCATCACCTCTAACTGTTCCTTCCCCACCACGATCCCAGTCCTCTCTCCACACACCCAGTGTCGAAGTGTCCCGCAGCCCCTCCAGCAGTATTTCCACCCCACAGTACACAGATTTGTAATGTGTGTTTTTTGTAATAAAAATGCCCATTGGGTTTAAAACCTTTATTAAAAAAGTTTTTTGCACTTTAAAAACATTTTACAAAAAAAAAAAAAATTTAAATAAAAGTGAAATTATCGTTTCACAATGGTTGTCTGTCATTTCTTTCTGCGGCGAACTATGTTTTAAAAAAAGGTTAAATACAGGGTATTTCAAAGGTAAAAAGGTATTCAAAACCAGGTATATAACTGTGGGTAAATTTTAGCTTTTTGCCACAGTTGTGTTCCTGGTTGTGTTTGAAGCAAAGTATTTCACCTAAAAAGTTGTGTTTATTGTTGGTGATTTCCTACCAATGTACACAACTTTTGTTAAAAGGTGAAATACTTTGCATAAAACACAACCAGGTACACACCTGTGGCCTAAAGGTAAAAATAGTAAGACCATGACAAGATAGCCAACTTTGGTTGGCAAAGGTATATACTGTTGGTCCAGAAGGTACACAAGTTTGGTTAGGGCACAAATCTTTCACACTCTGTCATCCTGCCAGTGTACTCTGCCTTGAGGTGACATAAAGTATAGTGCAAAATTGTCCCTGAAACCGTCACAGAACTTCTAGTGGTAATATTTCCAATGACAACATCCATCTTCGCCAGTAACTTGCTCTTCTCTCCAACCTGCACTTTCTTCTCTACAACCTGTCAAAGAAGGGCTGTAGGAACATGCTATATCTAGTTTTCCAGTAGCCAATCCCGTTCGGAAGGCCAGAAGGGTAAATTTTAAAAACCGGATCCGGCGTAATCCGTCGAAAAACGGATATAAAAACGGATAGAAAAACGGATGAACCGGATAAAACGGATCCGGTTTTGTCTGTCAAGAACAAGACGGATCCGGCAGAAAACCGGATCCGGCACTTCAGGTTTTACAAAACATTTGCCGGATCCGGCATTCCGGCACGACGCCGGATCGCGCCTGACGCCGAAAACCTGATGTGTGAAAGTAGCCTTACTGTTCTCACCTACAAGCTGTACAGAAAAGGTTGCATGGAAGATACATTTATTTACTATTTAACCCCTTTACCCCCAAGGGTGGTTTGCACGTTCATGACCGGGCCAATTTTTACAATTCTGACCACTGTCCCTTTATGAGATAATAACTCTGAAAAGCTTCCATGGATCCCGGTGATTCTGACATTGTTTTCTCATGACATATTGTACTTCAAGTTAGTGGTAAAATTTCATTCATATAACTTACGTTTATTTGTGAAAAAACGGAAATTTGGCGAAAATTTGGAAAATGCTGCAATTTTCCAACTTTCAATTTTTATGCCCTTAAATCACAGAGCTACGGCACACAAAAAACTTAAAAAGTAACATTTCCCACATGTTTATTTTACATCAGCACAATTTTGGAACCAATTTTTTTTTTTTTAGGAAGTTATAAGGGTTAAAATTTGACCAGCGATTTCTCATTTTAACAACACCATTTTATTTTTACGGACCACATCACATTTGAAGCCACTTTGAGGGGTCTATATAATAGAAAATACCCAAAAGTGACACCATTCTAAAAACTGGACCCCTCAAGGTGCTCAAAACCACATTCAAGAAGTTTATTAACCCTTCAGGTGCTTCACAGGAATTTTTTGAATATTTAAAAAAAATGAACATTTAACTTTTTTTCACAAAAAAAATATTTCAGGTTCAATTTTTTTATTTTACCAAGGGTAAAAGGAGAAATTGGACTGGAAAAGTTATTGTGCAATTTGTCCTGAGTACGCTGATATCTGATATGTGGGGGGGAACCACTGCTTCGGCGCATGGCAGAGCTCAGAAGGGAAGGAGCGCCTTTTGACTTTTTCAATGCAAAATTGACTGGAATTCTGATTGGACGCCATGTCAGGTTTGGAGAGCCCCTGATGTACCTAAACAGTGGAAACCCCCCACAAGTGACCCCATTTTGGAAACTAGACTCCCCAAGGAACTTATATAGATATGTGGTGAGAACTTTGAACCCACAAGGGCTTCACAGAAGTTTATAACGTACAGCGGTACAATTAAAAAATCATATTTTTTCCACAAAAATTATCTTTTCACCCCCAATTTTTATTTTCCCAAAGGTAACAGGACCCTAAAAGTTATTGGGCAATTTGTCCTGAGTACACTGATACACCATATGTGGGAGAAAACCACTATTTAGGTGCATGGCAGAGCTCGGAAGGGAAGCAGCACCATTGGACTTTTTTGGCTGGAATTGAGATCGGACACCATGTCGCGTTTGGAAAGCCCCTGATGTACCTAAACAGTGGAATCCCCCCACAAGTGACCCCATTTTGGAAACTAGACCCCCTACGGAACATATCTAGATGTGTGGTTAGCACTTTGAACTCCCCCAGTGCTTCACAGAAGATTATAACGCCGGGGCGTGAAAATAAAAAAATCGTTTTTTTTCCACAAACATGATCATTTAGTCCCCAATTTTTTTATTTTCCCAAGGGTACCAGGAGAAAATGGACCACAAAAGTTGTTGTCCAATTTGTCCTGAGTACGCTGATATCCCATATGTGGGAGAAAACTACTGTATGGGCCCACGTCAGGGCATGGAAGGGAAGTAGTGACGTTTTGGAATGCAGACTTTGATGGAATGGTCTGCTGGTGTCATGTTGCCTTTGGAGAGCCCCTGATGTACCTAAACAGTGGAAACCCCCCACAATTGACACCATTTTGGAAACTAGACCCCCTAAGGAACTTATCTAGATGTGTGGTTAGCACTTTGAACCCCCAAGGGCTTCACAGAAGTTTATAATGCCCGGGTGTGAAAATAAAAAAATCGTATTTTTTCCACAAACATGATCATTTAGTCCCCAATTTTTTTATTTTCCCAATGGTACCAGGAGAAAATGGACCACAAAAGTTGTTGTGCAATTTGTCCTGAGTACACTGATACCCCATATGTGGGAGAAAACTACTGTATGGTCCCACGTCGGGGCTCGGAAGGGAAGTAGTGACGTTTTGGAATGGAGACTTTGATGGAATGCTCTGCGGGTGTCATGTTGCCTTTTGGAGAGCCCCTGATGTACCTAAACAGTGGAAACCCCCCACAAATGACACCATTTTGGAAACTAGACCCCCTAAGGAACTTATCTAGATGTGTGGTGAGCACTTTGAACCCCAAAGGGCTTCACAGAAGTTTATAACGCCCTGGTGTGAAAATAAAAAAATCATATTTTTTTCCCACAAAAATGATATTTTTTCCCCCAATTTTTCATTTTCCTAAGGGCAACAGAAGAAATAGGACCCCAAAAGTTGTTTTGCAATTTTTCCTGAGTAGGCTGATACCCCATATGTGGGGGTAAAACACTGTTTGGGCGCATGGCAGAGTTTGGAAGGGAAGGAGCACCATTTGACTTTTTCAACGCAGAATTGGCTGGAATTGAGATCAGACGCCATGTTGCGTTTGGAGAGCACCTAATTTGCCCAAACAGTGGAAACCCCCAATTCTTACTCCAACCCTAACCCCAACACACCCCTTACCCTAATCTCAGCCCTAGCCCTAGCCCTAACCCTAGCCCTAACCCTAGCCCTAGCCCTAACCCTAGCCCTAGCCCTAACCCTAATGGGAAAATGGAAATAAATACATTTTTTAAATTTTATTATTTTTCCCTAACTAAGGGGGTGATAACGGGGGGTTTGATTTACTATTTATGGCGGTGTTTATTTTGGCAGCTGTCACACGCTAAAAGACGCTTTTTATTGTAAAAATAGTTTTTGCATTACCACATATCGAGAGCTATAATGTTTCCGTATTTTGACCCACTGAGTCATGTGAGGTCTTATTTTTTGCGGGACGAGTTGATATTTTTATTGCTATCATGTTCGGGCACGTGACTTTTTTGATAGCTTTTTATTCCGATTTTTGGGACACAGAATGAACAAAAACCAGCGTTTCATGAATTTCTTTTGGGGGGTGCGTTTACACCGTTCCACATGCGGTAAAAT
Source organism: Dendrobates tinctorius (assembly GCF_039654945.1). NCBI lineage: Eukaryota > Metazoa > Chordata > Amphibia > Anura > Dendrobatidae > Dendrobates > Dendrobates tinctorius. The sequence continues at coordinate 80,761,928 of NW_027361690.1, forward strand.
TGATAAAGTGATTTTATTCTTCTGGTCAGTATGGTTACAGCGATACCTCATTTATGTCATTATTTTATGTTTTGGCGCTTTTATGCAATAAAAACTATTTTATATAAAAAATAATTATTTTTGCATCGCTTTATTCTGCGAGCTATAACTTTTTTATTTTTTCTCTGATGATGCTGTGTGGTTGCTCGTTTTTTGTGGGACAAGATGACGTTTTCAGCGGTACTATGGATATTTATATGAGTCTTTTTGTTCGGCTGTATGATAAAAAATCATTATTTTTTGCTTCGTTTTTTTATTTTTATTTTTTAAGGGGTTCGCTAAAGGGGTTAACTAATGGGACAGTTTTATAGGGCAGGTTGTTACGGACGCGGCGATACCAAATATGTGTACTTTTATATTTTTTTATTTTTTTTTATTTCCAGAAAATGAATTTATTAGGGAATATTTTTTTTTTTCTTTTAAATTTATTTATCGATTTTTTTAAAATTATTTTTACACTTTTTTTAACTTTATTAGGTTGTCCCACGGGGGACATCACTGTCCTGTCACATCACAGAACACTGTGACAAATCAGTAATCTGTCACAGGCACTGCACAAAGCTTTCTCGTGCCTGCTGTCACGTCGCCGTCAGACTCGGGGCCTGCTGTTCCGCCCTCAGCCACTAGGAGACGACGGACTGTCACACCGCCCTCGGGCTTGGGGCCTCCTGTCCAGGCCTCGGCCACCAGGAGGCGCCGGACTGACACATCGCCGTCGAACTCGGGGCCTGCTGTTCCTGCCTCGGCCACTGGGAGGCGCCGTGGCTCGCTCCCGAGTGATGGTGGCAACAGTGAAAGGGCTTCAGCGCAGGCGTCTAGTGGACGCAGACTCCGCTCCTCTGTCAGTCATGAAGGGGTTGGTGCATCATCCTCAGGTCTGGTCCTGGGGGCGGTCCTGATGACATCATCAGCCCGGGAGCCTGTGAGGGATGACCTGATCCCTCAAATACCTTGGGACTGGGTTTGCAAGCCGCCTGGTATATTCTTGGTTCCCCTTGCGTGCTACTTTGTGATTTACTATAGTTTACTCTGACCTCAGCCTGGATTTCTGACTATTCTATTGCCTACCATTTTTGTACTTTGCCTTTCTCCCGACTACTGACGCTGACCTTGGCTTGGACCCCTGACCTCTCTTCTGCCTGCTGATTCTGTACTTCTGCTATTCTCCCGGTTTGTGACCTTGGCCTGGATATTCGACTCGGCTACCGCCTGCCGTTTTTGCACCTCTACCGCCCTCCCGTTTTGTGACCTTGGCCTGGACTCTCGACTCTGCCTCTGCCTGCCGTTTCTGTACCTCCACTGCTCGCCTGGTTCTGACTATATTTTTGGCTCCTTCCTGCTTTTCTATTGGCGACCGTCCTGCTCTGGGGCACTGCCCCTATTCTGACAGCGCCTCCTGGGCTCTGTTGTAAATCCAGATCCCTGTATAGGGGTAAAGGGTATCGGGGTTACTCGGGGCGCTGTCTTTCTGCAGCCCAGACTTGCAGACGGACGTTACACCTGCGCCTTGCAGGCACTGAGGAAGCCAACAACCTGCAGGCCCCCGAAGGTCCCCGTCGCCATCTTGGATCCGGTGACCTGCAGGGAAAGAGCCCTCCACAGCAGCGCTGCATATTGCACTGCTGTGGGGGGCTCGGGGAAGCACGGAGGGAGTCCCCTCCTTGCCGATGCTTTCCTTTAACCCCCTGTACACCGCGATCATGTTTGATCGCGGTGAGCAAGGGGTTAACGTGTCGGGGGCGGTCCGTGACCGCCCCTGACACATAGTGCCGGGTGTCAGCTGTGATAATTAGCTGACATCCGGCCGCGATCAGCGGCGCTCACCACGTGGGCGCCGCTGATCGCGCTAGACGTACTATCCCGTCCATGGGCATAGGGGCCCGGGTCCCATGGATGGGATAGTACGTCTGATGTCAGAAAGGGGTTAAGAATAGAGATTTGTATGTGGGCTGCTTTGGTTTGTGTGCCAGGGCTGATTTTCAGTCCCAGTCCGGCCCTGGACAAGTACCTACCGGAGTATTGGACGTTTACCTGCAGGAGTATTGGATGTATACCTGCCGGAATATTGGATGTATACCTGCTGGAGTATTGGAAGTATACCTGCAGTATAGGACATTTACCTGCCGGAGTACTGGATGTACGACTGCTGGAGTATTCACCTGCCTTATGTACTATGCTTTCCTGCGGTTTTTACCTTTTGGTTGGAGCATGGCTGTTTTGTGGCCTACCTGGGATTCTGGAGCTAATAAACCCTTCTTTGCTAAACTATCTTGTTGCCTGTGTGAACACGGCCTAATGCCGACCTCAAGCACTACCTGAGAGATTCCCTACAATGCCCTTATAGATGGTTTAGGAGGGTTGATCCTCCTGACAGATTCCCTTATAAGGAGACTAATAGGGGAACTATTAATATTATAAGGAGACCCAGAGGGGTAGTATTAATATTATAAAGAGACCTTAGTGAGAATGCTCATATATTTGTATTATTGATAGTAATACATTTTGATTTGCTCCAATGGTAGGCAGGGTCATCTTTGTAATAGTAGTGGGTGTGGGAGAGCAGCATGGGTCTGTGTGCTTCATATGCCAGGGCTGGATGCAGTCCCAGTCTGTCCCTGTTCCCACAATAAAGATACATAATTTTTCACTGCAATCTGAATTTATTATTCACACAAATTGTTAGAATATTTATTCTGTTTAACAAATATAAATAATTTCTTACAACATGAAAATAGACTAACTGATCAGAAAAGTAAAGCACCCATTGCCCTTTCCTCCACGCCTGCATCTGGTACTGATGCTGAGCCTATATTGTTGCCTCCTTAAGAGATACTAGGCAACTTCCTTATAAGGTAAGATGCCCCTTTAGAATCAGAACACAAGATTCCATTATGACATCATTATGACATCACAATTGACCATCACTACTTACACAAGTGTTTACACTCCGATCATCACTTTGACAACCTGTTGTCATTGCTGTTTGTGATAAGCTGCATAGCGAGTCATACACTATTTGCGATTGGATTTATTTTCAATGTCTGGAATTTCTTCAGACAAACTTCAGGTGTTAGCACTACTCCAGGGGATTCTTACCACCTATGACCCTGACATTGTGCTACCACTACCCGATGGCGTCCTCAGCTTCACTTACCGGCTGGTTATGGAGCTATTGAGAGACTGCCTGACCAAATACCACCAAGGTCGCATAAGCCTAGAATACCTAGAGCATTTACAGCAGAACATCTGGACATTGGTCCAACAGGTAAGTAGTAGATAATCTGCACAAATCATATAAATATGATAATAATGGAATACAAGATTAAGATTAACCTAAATGCAATACCCAGAATAACCGGGGAGATGAAATAGGGCCTACAAGCTACATGACAAGGGAAAAGGTGGGATATAAAGGGTTAATAGAAGTAGGGTGAGAAGGTTGTGGATTATGGACATGGGGGATTGGATAGATAACACTTTAAGGATCAGGATTATTTTTTGCTTTTCTGCTCTCATCTTTTCATAACTTTCTTTCAAGAGCCATAACTGTTATTTTCCCATTGACATAGACATGGAAGGACTTGTATTAAAGTGACGGGGATCTTCAGCAGACCCCCAGGTGTCACAGTAAGTGGTCCCCTGCGATCACATCATAGAGGGTGGATGAGAGCTAGACAGCGGTGTGCCCACCATATAAATGCTGCTGTCAGACATTGACTGCATCATTTAAATGGTTAGCAGAAAAACAGCCGCTGCCAGAACTCAGCTCCGTCCGCGGCTATTACAGACGGCTGCCGTTATGTAATATACCTGTATATTCTGTGTGATTAGGTAGCTCAGCTCTGGACCCCCCTCCACATGGGAGGACTCCATTCGCGGGAAGGAGTTATGGAGGACAATAAATGGAAGAAGGTTGGGGAGATTCCTCCTTTTTGCAGTTTTATGTTCCAGCATCTAACCAACCAGCCCTTATACATATATATATATGAAGAGATGGGGAGGAATGTAAAAGATGGTACTTGATAAGTAGGGGTCTTGGGGAGGTAGGATTGTGTTCCTATCATCACAGAAGTGGGGGATGGGTCTGGGTATGAGGCTGCTAAATGTGAGGTCCTTTGGACAGAGGTTACTGCTGGGGAAATAGTGACTTCGGATACATCCCAATATAATGAGTGGACTTATGTCCTGGGAAGATAGAGGTATTATTATGGGATATTAACACCTTACTCCTTGTGCCTGTGTGGTGCGTGTAGGGGCTAATTCTGAATTAGGTTTTGGGTTTTTTCTGGTCTGGTGTTGCAGTCACCCCGTGTTTGGAGTGTGAGGCTGCTGTGGCCATTTTCTACAAGTCCCAGTCAGCAATATGCGTTATTTCCATACACTGGGTGTGGAGGAAGGACATGGAAATGTAAAGGTTCTCAGGCGACCGGTTCCATCGGCAGCGGTCATGTAGTACTTGTAGTGCCGATAGCAGGGGTAACATGGTGACATAAATGGCCTCCTCCATTCTGCACTTTATCTGATGATTTTCTTTTCTTGTTTCTTCTCATTTCTATAGGCCGAAGAAAAATCCCACAGTGGAGAATTGGCCTTTATTAAACAATTGGCCCAAAATGTCCTGCTAGTACTGGAGAATCCGGCCTACTCACCGGAGCGTCTGGTAAGGATCCGTTATCTTCTTCATCTCATGCCCATGTTGTCTGATCGTCTCCAGATTAATAATAAACAATGGTGCTAAAAACTGCCGACTGCACAAGCAGCGAATAATGCGGTAAATCAGAGTAACCCCAAATATGAGTACTTGTACTAATTGACATAGGCGGGTTATTAGCCTTATAATAAAGTATAGTGACAGGATTGCAGGTGTAATGTAGATAAATGCCGTGTATGAGGACAGAGGCAAACAGTTATATACCGTAGATAAGATTCTATATTTCCAGCAGCCATCAGTACAGCAGGAGAATATACCTGCAGTGATTGTCACACTCCACATCCCGGATTCATCGCTATATGTGCAGTTTACCCCTTACCTGACACATATTGAATTGTGGCTCAATCTCCGACGACTATAGGCGGCAACTCTTCCTATCAGCGGCATCTGATTTTCATGCTTATTAATAATTGTTTGCTCCTGTCCTCATACATGTGCACTATATTTTTGAAAAAGTGCGCCTTATAATCCGAAAAATATGGTATTTTATCTATATTATACCTGCAATCCTGTCAGTATTCTGTATTATGTGGTTAATAACCCGTCTACATCAGTTAGCACAAGCACACATTCTTGGTTTTATTCTTCCCCAGATTACCAGTCATATAGCAGAAGGTCAGATGTGTGATATCAGACGCCTCTCTGTCCGCTCCAGGCAGACACAGGACACTTTATGGCAGCCTGTCTCTGCGGCTCCATCATCTGTGATGACAGTCTGTACTCAGCAGTGCAGAGTTTGTATTTCCGCCTCTGTCTCACGCGATTATCACAATCTTCCTTCTTGTAAATGCTGCAGTTCTGATAGACGTTATTAGAGAACAGTGGTATATACAAATCCCTTATATATTAATATGGACTTACTGGAGAGATTCGCCGTGTATAGTCCGACCTATACCGAAATTATCATGTAAATCCAGTATTACTCCTTCCTGCCTTATATATACGGTCATTTAGTGTCTGTGAAATGTTATATTAATTGTATATATTATATCCATCAGGAAACATCAGACGATGACTCCAAAGAGACACAAAACCTCCATATTGCTGACCCTGATACCCGTCAGCCGGGGCTAAACCCTGATCTGATGGAAGGTAAGCCGATCATCTAATATTTTACATTCAATGTCAAGTTATAGAGAACGGTAGAGAATATGGAGATGTACTCCTTATCCTCTCTATGAGGCCGGTGACGGCTCATGAACCCCCTATAGACTATAATGGAGGGGGCTGATGTAATTTGGCTTCTCCCCTCTGGGCTTTTCTCAGCCCCCAATCATGTCATTGATGTGACTCGATCAGATCCTGAAGAAGCACACATTTATGGTACAGTATACAGTATATACATATGCCATAACTATACACAGTGTGTTCAGAATATCCATACACCTCGTATTACTCCATGTACAGGGGTCTTGGCATTTCCTTCACTATATGGATGTTATATAATAAGTGCTGATATAGACTAATACATGACGTCTCTTCATTATTTCATCATTACTTTAGGAATAACTGTGCCGGCAAATACTGATGGAGGAATATGTGAGACACCAGAGATCATCCAGGAATCTGACAGTGTAAGTATCAGAGGGACGTCTGTGTATCATCTGATGACGGGTGTGAATTACACATCCCATATTATACCCCACATGATAATGGGATATCGCTGTTTTTCATGTAGATCAGACCTATTGTGTGTGATGATGACGTTATTATTCTACCTCCTCTGTGTGATGTCCCCTATCCTCCCTTGCAGTACAATGACATATGTGTATGGGGGATATCCCCCTATAATATAATAGTGTCTGTGGAGGGTCCAGCTTGTATCACCTCCTCTACATCTGCTCTAGTGTAATCAGCAGGGACGTAATGTAGAAGTGAGACCTTCCTGCATCTGGAGCTGACATGTTTCTCCAGCTTCTGTATCTTACTGTCATTTCTTATTCCTTTATAGGCCTTGATCGGATCATATAACCCGTGGAGGTTACCTTGTAAGAACGACTATAAACCGATCAAACTTATCAGCTCTGGATCTTTTGGGTGAGCTTTATTTTGGTATAATAATTTATTTCCCAGGGCTCCTTATGACGATGCCTATTTCTCTGTGCTTTGCCCCTGCAATGCTCCCATAGAGAAATTTTATGAGTCCACATCACTATCCACATCAGTCAATATTCAGGTCAGGTAGGATGTGACGGGGATGAGGACCCCCACTAGTGTTCATTTATGGAGTGTTATTTTATGTAATTCTAGACATGGGTTTCTAGTGATGGCCTCACATCTAGTATTAACCATTAGGTCAGGAGATCATTAGATGAGGTCAATAGACACATTGTTAGTAAGAATTCATAATAAATCTTGGATTTTACTTTTCTCCAGGGCCGTCCACCTAGTGCGCCATAAAGACTCAAACAAAGTATATGCTATGAAGAAAATAGACATACAGAACCTTAAAGAGCCAAGGAGACTTGAACGAGCCTTTCTGGAGAGGGACATCTCAATCTTCGCTGATTGTCCCTTTGTTGCCTCCATGTTCTGCTCCTTTCCTACTAAAATTCATCTGTGTATGGTCATGGAGTATTTACCAGGTAGGACACATCCATTGTATCTATATCCAGCCTCAATGGCTTAATCCTAGCACCTATATATAACCAGAATGTGCCCACTAGGACGGGTACATGTCCACACTGCAATTACTATAATGTATCTGTTACCAAGATGCCAGAAAAACCATTGATCTCTGTGAACGTCTCCCCTGTAAGCCTTCACTGAGCATGGCAGCAATTTCCACTATGGATAAACGGAAGATTTCTCTTTACTTGAACAATTTTTATAAATAGGAACTTTCACAGAGAAATAATTTAGAGAATAGTAGATGAGGTCCGGCTAGGCCTCTTTGTAAGGGTCACTGTGTAGTATACAGTTGTGGGTTAAGGCCCCGTTACATTTAGTGATGCACCAGCGATCCCGACCACGATACGACCAGGTCAGGATCGCTTGTGCATCGCTAAATGGTTGCTAGTTAGCTGCCAAATAGACAGATCTCACAAGCGACGCAGTAGTGCTTGGTGGTCAATACTCACCTGTCAGACACAGCGATGATGACCGTCTTCCGCCCGCGTCCATGGCTCGCTCATCGGTGGAATACTCCTAGTAGGCGAGTTAGGGAAGGGAACTCTGGTTCAGCAACTTGTGAGAGATCCTATGAGACTCCGGGAATGCAAAGTGTTAGCCAAGGCTTGAGAGCTGTGGGTCTAAGAAGAGACAAGTCGGCGAGGCTGGGGGCACATACAGTAAAGAAGTTAACCACAGACGCTTTTTCTAAGTGGTTCATGAAAGTGGGCTAATGCTAGAGAAAGTAGGAAGATGCAGCTGAAGATTTATAGCTATCTAAGAAATTTAGAAGCCCCTAACTCTGATAGTGAAAAGTTTCACCACTTGTGCCGGTGAAAAATGTTTGTTGAAGACATGCCACTGTATTGTAACCTAAAGAAGGATGTCTGTGTCTCCAGCTGTGCTTTTTTATGAACAGTAAAGTCAAACTTGTTTTTATACACCGTTGCGATCTCTCATTCGTGGGGTCACGGGGAACCCCAGCCACGCTGTGTGGCAGACCAAAGAAGCCGAGAGGTGTCAACAGCCACAACAGCATCACGCACACTGGAAACAGGCCCCAGTTTTCGGTAATGTGCTAAGGTGTCTGACTCATGACACTCGCCTACGGCTACCACCCTGGGCACTGTTTCACAGTATACACACTATATTATTCAGTCCATCTCTATGTGTGAGATCCTGCCCCAATGTGTCCGCCTATTTCTTTTTCACCTTAATCATGTGTAATTTGCATTGTAACAAACCCTCACCTGTCATATTTGCTTTCTACTGTAGGAGGAGGCTGTGACAATCTTTTAAAGGACATAGGTCGTTTTCCTGTCCCCCTGGCCCGTATGTACATTGCGGAAACGATTTTTGCTGTGGAATACCTGCACAGCTATGGTGTGGTCCACCGAGACCTGAAGCCCGAGAAGTAAGTGACCCTTATAGTATAATAATGGGGAAGAAGGTTAAAATTTCTCTTATAGTATATGGGTTTTTACTCGGGGCTAACTTCATTTTTTTCTTTCACAGCCTCCTGATAACATCAACAGGACATATTAAAGTCACAGATTTTGGACTTTCAACACTCGGCATCATGAGACCAACATCAGATATCTACAGAGCTCCAATTGAGGACATCACCAGCGAGTTCGATGATAATGAGGTCAGCTTTACTTACCGGACCTTCTACTTCACAAATCTCATCTCTTTCTCCTTCTCTGATAATTTCTCATCTAGAAAATGTTTCCATTGATGTTATGTATCACATTTATATTTATTGATCATCATCTAATTATTCTGTTGTATTCCAGACTGGTGGCACCCCTCATTACATGGCTCCAGAAGTCATCTTAAGGAAAGCATATGGCAGGCCTATTGACTGGTGGTCAGTAGGGATCATCCTATATGAATTTCTTTATGGATTTACACCATTTTATGGAGATTCCCAAAGGGAGATTTTACTCAGTGTCGTCAGGGGTAAGTAAAATATTCTGAATGCTGTGTGATGTCACAGTTATTTGGTTTAATTGGTTTTGTGATTTAGTTTCTAGCTTTGTTAAGGAAAATGGTTTATATGAAAATAAATGTAAAGGTTGAATTTCCTGTAATATTTGCTTTTTATATAACAGATCACATAACTTGGAGATATAATGAATACATTGCTTCACATGATGCTCGGAACCTGATAACTGGGCTGCTCCAAAAAAATCCAGCACAGAGACTTGGGACAGGTAATATTATAATAGTATTATTAATGGCTTATTATACCTCTCTGACCAGACAAATGGTTGTGTCTGTGAGGATCAGCACTGAGGTTTTCTTCCTACTTTCAGTACAATTCCTTCATGTCGGCTACATTACATCTTCAGTTTTTAATATAAACAATAGAGATATGGACCAGCTTCTTTGACAATGACTGTATTGCTTTCTTTCTTGTCTTCCTTTTCCAGGAGGAGCAAATGAGATAAAAATTCATCCATTTCTATGTTGCTTAAGTTTTCTCAACCTTCCAAGTCAGAAGCCCCTGTTATGTCTTGATCTAGCATCAGATGAGGACACCTGCTACTTTAATAGTAAGTGAAATGAGACGTCATCTGCCTGAAACTGCAGTGTGTCTTGTCTTTCATGTTATGTGTCAATTATTTCCCATTATTATTAGTGATAGCATGGTGACTGTCTGACCATGGTCTTATACTAATAATCTTTTATAACTTTTGTACTTTGCAGCTAGCTTTAAGAAACACCAACATATGGATTCAGATGAGGAGAACACAAGTGAGGACAATGACTGTCCAGAAGTCCAAAATTTTGTGTCATCTTCTCAAAGGTTTTCTAAAGTAAGTATGTGGACAATAAAATGTATAAAACCTATAATTAGAAAAAAGTTTAAATATAAGATATCTTATAAAAATAAATAATAATAATCTTTATTTTTATATAGCGCTAACATATTCCGCAGCGCTTTACAAATTGCACACATTATCAACACTGTCCCCGATGGGGCTCACAATCTAAATTCCCTTTCAATATGTCTTTGTAATGTGGGAGGAAACTGGAGTACACGGAGGAAACCCACACAAACAAGGGGAGAACATACAAACCTCATACAAATTTTATATTTCTCTGCTTGTTTCAGCTATATACAAAAAGTACCGGGATGATGAAGAATGTAGAAGAGCGTATATTATCTTCAAAAAGCTCAGACATGTGAGTAGATTATTATCATGAGATTTAGGTCTGATGCATGTTCAGATCCAAATATAAGACACGAGAACACAAATATAGGTCCAGCATCCAGCTCTTAATGATTTCTGATTTCTGTGGGTCTGGCTTGTGATATCACTGTAGTAATAACTGATCAATGTGACCAGCCATTAATTTCCAGTTCACTACAGACCAATATTACTAGTTACACTCTATTCCTGCTGGTAGAATTGGGATTACAGACAGATGTTCTTCCATTTTTCTATTGTTTTTACTCTCAATTTACTTGTCTTTCTTCTACCAAACAGGCAGAGAGAGTCTTCTTCCAAACTTGATGGTGACAAAATCAGCGAGTCATCCTCGCTCTCATTGTCAGGTATGTACAGATTTATAGGCCACACTATTATAAGCTATAATAAAAAAGTAAAATGTGGATCAGCTCTTAAAGACTCAGAAAATTACTTTCTTTATTCCCATTGTCCCCCTTAGTATTCCGTTTTTTGTTTTGTTAAAATACCCCATATGGTTCCAGAGATATGGGACTTTTTATTTAGTGCTAACACTTACGGTCTTTACCAATGGGGCGTGGCTCACAGGATTCTCTGGAGGCATGTTTACAGGCAAAAATTACCTGTGAGTCATGCCTCCATGGTAAAGATAATTACCAGAAGGCCGGTCATCCCCATGGCCGCGATCTCGCGGGAGGCCGGGCGTCCCCATAATCGCAATCTCGCGGGAGGCCGGGTGTCCCCATCGATCTCGCGGGAGGCCAGGCGACCCCAACCATGTGCGCGATCGCTTGCGGGAGGCCGGTCCGGTATTCAAGATCGGGAGGTTGGTGCCCGTGAGGAGAGAGAGAGAGATTTTAGCTGCTCCCGGGACGGTAGTTAAGGGTTAAAATGCTTCCCGGAGAGAAAATAGCGGACGGTCACTGCAAAAAAACGTTGCAGAGTCCGTCTCATCCGCCCGGGAGCCACTAAAATCTTGGCGGATCCGTAAAGTAACGGGTGTGACGGACGACCGTCAGTCAAGATCCGCCAATAATATAAGTCTATGGGTGTAAAAAACGGATCCGCCCCTTTTTTGGCGGATCCGTTTTTTAAAAAATTTGGCGGATCTTGAGTGACGGGAAAAAAATGATGTGTGAAACAGGCCTTAATCAGTTTGCATAATCTATAAAGGTACAAAGCTAATCTTATAGAAGTTTATCATCAACATCTGTTTCTGAATTTTTGATTAGATTCTCCTGCTCAGAAGAGAAGAAAATCTGCACGAAAATTGAAAAAACAACAAAAAACAGAGATAGTAGAAGAGGGGGAAAGGAGGCGAGGTAAGTGTGACAATAGGGTCCATGTTTTATTATGTCAATGAGAAGAATTCATGTGGAGCAGATGTCATCTGTCAGCAGCGTCGGACTGGAACACCTTGGGCCCACCAGAGAAAATCATTCTTGGGGCCCACTATGTAGCTACATAGAGTTAAATACCAGACCACCAATTATGCAGTAAAACACGCTAATATCCGGGTATAATATAAGGTTGTACATGTCTTAATTATGTAGCAGGAGTTGGGGTAGCCCCCTCATAGAATATAAAGCAGCCCCCTCACATAGTATAATGCAGCCATCTCATAGAATATAATGCAGCCATCTCATAGAATATAATACTGCCCCCCCTCATAGGGTATAATGCTGCCCCCTCATAGGGTATAATACTGCCCCCCTCATAGGGAATAATGCCCCCCTCATAGGGTATAATGCTATATAGATATATAGATATAGAGTTAGATAGATATAGATAGAAAGATAGATGTAGAAATAGATAGATATAGAGATAGATAGTAGATAATGGATAGAAAGTAGATAATGGATAGATATAGATAGAAAGATTCATAGAGATAGATAGAGATAGATAGAGATAGATATAGAAAGAAATATAGATAGATAGATCGATAGGTAGACAGATATAGAGATAGATAGAAAATAGATAATGGATAGATAGATAGATAGATAGATAGATAGATAGATATAGAGATAGATAGCTATAGATAGAAAGGTATAGAGATAGATATAAAGATAGAGATAGATAATAGATAGAGATAAATAATAGATAGAGATATACAGATATAATAATAATAATAATATAGACATATATAGATAGATATAGAGATAAATATATATAGATAGATGGCTATAAATAAAAATAGATATAGAGATATATATAGAGATAGATAGATATAGAGATAATAGATATAGAGATAGATAGATATAGAGATAGATATAGAGACAGATAGATATAGAAAGATAGATATAGAGATAGATATAGAGATAATAGCTAGATATAGAGATATGTATAGAGATAGATAGATATAGAGTTAGAAAGATAGAGAGATATAGAGATAGATAGCTAGATAGATAGATAGATAGATATAGATAATAGAGATAATAGATAGATATAATAGATAGATATAGAGATAGATATAGAGATAGATGAATAGATCAATAGATAGATAGATAAAGAGAGAGATAGATAGATAATGAGATATAGAGATAGATATAGAGATATAGTGTTAGATAGAAAGATAGATATAGAGATAGATAGATATAGAGATAGATATGGACATAGAGATAGATAGATAGATATATAGATATAGAGATAGATAGATATAGAGATAATATATAGATAGATAGATAGATAGATAGATATAGAGATAATATATAGATAGCTATAGAGAGAGAGATATAGAGATAGATATAGAGAGAAACAGATATAGATATAGAGATAGATATAGAGATAGATAGATATAGTGATAATAGATAGATATAGAGATAGATAGATATAGATATAAAGATAGATAGAGATAGAGAGAGCGGTAGATAGAGAGAGATAGATATAGAGAGAGATAGATACAGAGATCGATAAATAGATAGAGAGATAGATATAGATATAGATAATAGATAGATAATAAATATAGAGATAACAGATAGATATAGAGATAGAGTAAGATAGAAAGATATAGAGATAGGTAGATATAGATAATAGAGATAGCTAGATAGATAGACATAATAGATAGATATAGATATAGATAGATATAGAGATAGATAGAAAGATAGATATAGAGATAGATGTAGAGATAGAAAGATAGATATAGAGATAGAGTGATAGATAGATAGAGATAGATATAGATAATAGATAGAGATAAATAGCTAGATAGATAGATAGATAGATAGAGAAAGATAGATAGATATAGAGATAGATATAGAGATAGAAAGATAGATAGATAGATATACAGAGAGATATAGAGAGAAATAGATATAGATATAGAGATAATAGATATATATAGAGATATATAGATATAGATATAGAGATAGATACAGAGAAAAGATATAGAGATAAATAGATAGAGAAGGATAGATAGATATATAGATATAGAGATAGAAAGATAGATATAGAGATAGAGCGATAGATAGATAGATATACAGAGAGATAGATATAGAGATAGATAGAGATATATAGATAGATATAGAGAGAAATAGATATAGAGATAGATATAGAGATAGAGATAGATATATAGATATAGATATAGAGATAGATATAGATATAGAGATAGAGCGATAGATAGCTAGAGATATAGATATAGAGATAGATAGATTCAGAGAAAAGATATAGAGATAGATAACGGATAGATAAATAGATAGATACTGTAGGTATAGAGATAGATAGATATAGATATTAGATAGAGATATATATAGATAAAGATAGATAGATAGATAGATATAGATGGTAGCTAGATAGATAATATAGAGATAATAGATATAGAGAGAGTAAGATAGATAGATATAGAGATAGATAGATAGACATAATAGATAGATATAGAGATATATATAGAAAGATATAGAGATAGATGTAGAGATAGAAAGATAGATACAAAGATAGAGCGATAGATAGAGATAGATATAGAAATAGATAGATATAGATAATAGATAGAGATAGATATAGAGATAGATATAGATAATAGATAGAGATAGATATAGAAATAGATAGATATAGATAATAGATAGAGATAGAAAGATAGATAGATATAAGAGAGATAGAGAGAGAGATATATAGAGATAGATAGATAGATAGATAGATAGAGTGAGAGAGATATAAAAAAAAACAAAACACAATACTCACCTCTCCTCCTCGCTCCCACGCTGATCCCGGCTTCAGTGTCAGGAGCTGCCCCCTCTGCCAGACACACAGCGGGTGCGCGATGTAGTGACGTCATCGCGCACTGGCTGTGAGCCAGGAGCAGAGAGGACTGAGGGCGGCGCCGGCCCTGATGCAGAGCGGCTTACTGGGCTGGGGGCGGGGCCTCTGGGGGGTGGAGACCTGAAATGATATTCACTGCTCCGCAGTGAATATTCATTTCTCTTTAGCAGCGGGGACAGGGGCTCCTGCCTCCTGACACCCGCTGCTGCTCCGCTGGCAGGGGCCCCCATAGCAGCTGCATGGTGTGCGACACACCACTGGCTGGGGGCCCCTGGAGCAGCGGGGGCCCTAGCTGACTGCTGGCCCTGTATGCCTGCAGGTGCCAGAGCCCACCAGATGCCAGGGCCCACCGGAGAATCCTCCGGTTCTCCGGTGGGCCATTCCGACGCTGTCTGTCAGTGGTGGGATTGTCACATGTATGACCACTGACAATGATCCCCTTACCCATGTATGGAGAACATCCCTCTACCGTCCTCTCTCAGTGACACCACAGTGGTATCCTCTAAAATGGAGTCCCATTACTTACATGAGTTTTACATCTTTTCTCATAGGTTCGATCTTCCGCCGGATGATATCATCGTGTCGGCGTGGATTCTCCAGGGCTGCTCGCGCTGTCAGAGAAAGCTGCATTTTTGCCTGCTATCCCCAGAGCACCAGAGACATCGCATGGACAGAAGACCCCCACATCTAGAGCCCTGAAGAAAGTGCGGCACGTCCACCATCAGTGCTGTACCTATATGGAAGGACTTGTACATCTACTTGTGGCCTTCTGACCAGCACAAAACATCTTCAAAAGACGAAGGCATCTTCAAGAACATCTCTTGATCCTTTCCTTCAATGCTTAATTTAAAAATATCAATAAATAAAAATATAAAATTGATTAATGTCATTTTGAATCTAATTATAATGGTGATAGTAATGGCATATCAATACGATACACGTCATAAATGTCTCAAGGGTAGGACACCAAACATGAGAAGATTGGTTCTATATTTCCCATTAACCCTCTAAACCAGGCCAATAGTGGAGGAGAGTAACACATATTCCGTTATTCCTAAGCGTACATGTACATAGCACTTTACAGATGCCAGCATGCCCACATAGTTTTTTCTAGGTAGACACTGTAGGAAAACGTAAGCAGTGTTTTTCCTCAGGTGTCTTTTTTGCAGTTTTTGCAGTTGGTGTTTTTTTAACTATATACAGTAGGGAACGTCTTCTAAAAAGAAGCAACCAGCAGAATGAGCAATCATTTCTGTTATCCTTGTGCACAGACCACAAGAGTGGCAACCAATCTAGAGGAAACATGTTCTGATTCACTGGTTTTATAAGAACTGAGACACTTTAACCCCTTTACTCCCAAGGGTGGTTTGCATGTTAATGCCTGGGCCAATTTTTACAATTCTGACCACTGTCCCTTTATGAGGTAATAACTCTGGAACACTTCCATGGATCCTGGTGATTCTGACACTGTTTTCTCATGACATATTGTACTTCATGTTAGTGGTAAAATTTCATCCATGTATCTTGCGTTTATTTGTGGGAAAAAAACGGAAATTTGGCAAAAATGTTGAAAATTTTGCAATTTTCCAACTTTGAATTTTTATGCCCTTAAATCACAGAGATATGGCACACAAAAATCTTAATAAGTAACATTTCCCACATGTTTACTTTACATCAGCACAATTTTGGAACCAAAATTCTTTTTTTAGGAAGTTATAAGGGTTAAAAGTTGACCAGTGATTTCTCATTTTTACAACACCATTTTATTTTTAAGGATCGCAGCACATTTGAATTCACTTTGAGGGGTCTATATGATAGAAAATACTCAAAAGTGACACCATTCTAAAAACTGCACCCCTCAAGGTGCTCAAAACCACATTCAAGAAGTTTATTAACCCTTCAGGTGCTTCACAGGAATTTTTTGAATGTTTAAAAAAAATGAACATTTAACTTTTTTTCACAAAAATTACTTTAGGTCCAATTTTTTTTTATTTTACCAAATGTAACAGTAGAAAATGGACTGCAAAAGTTATTGTGCAATTTGTCCTGAGTATGCTGATACCTGATATGTGGGGGGAACCACTATTTCGGCGCATGGCAGAGCTCGGAAGGGAATGAGCGCCGTTAGACTTTTTCAACGCAAAATTGGCTGGAATTGAGATTGGGAGCCATGTCACGTTTCGAGAGCTCCTGATGTGCCTAAACAGTGGAAACTCTTCAAAAGTGACCCCAGTTTGGAAACTAGACTCCTCAAGGAACTTATCTAGATGTGTGGTGAGAACTTTGAACCCCCAAGGGCTTCACAGAAGTTTATAAGATACAGCCGTACAATAAAAAAATCATATTTTTTCCACAAAAATGATCTTTTCACCCCCAATGTTTATTTTCCCAAGGGAAACAGGACCCCAAAAGTTATTGTGCAATTTGTCCTGAGTATGCTGATACCCCATATGTCGGGGTAAACCACTATTTGGGCGAATGGCAGAGCTCAGAAGGGAAGCAGCATCATTTGACTTTTATGTGCCTAAACACTGGAAACCCCCCACAAATGACACCATTTTGGAAACTAGAGCCCCCATGGAACTTATCTAGATGTTTGATGAGCACTTTACACCCCCAAATGCTTCACAGAAGATTATAACGCCTGGGAGTGAAAATAAAAAAATCATATTTTTTCCACAAATATGACCTTTTAGTCCCCAATATTTTTATTTTCCCAAGGGTAACAGGAGAAATTGGACCCCAAGAGTTATTGTACAATTTGTCCTGAGTATGGTGATATCCTATATGTGGGAGAAAACTACTGTATGGGTACACATCAGGGCTCAGAAGAGAAATAGTGACGTTTTGGAATGCAGACTTTGGTGGATTGGTCTGCGGGTGTCATGTTGCCTTTGGAGAGCCCCTGATGTGCCTAAACTGTGGAAACTCCCACAAATGACCCAATTTTGGAAACTAAACCCCCAAGGAACTTATCTAGATGTCTGGTGAGCACTTTGAACCCCCAAGTGCTTCACAGAAGTTTATAACGCCCGGGCGTGAAAATAAAAAAATCCTATTTTTTCCACAAACATGATCTTTTAGTCCCCAATTTTTTTATTCTCCAAAGGGTAATAGGAGAAATTGGACCCCAAAAATTGTTGTCCAATTTGTCCTGAGTACGCTAATACCCCTTTTATGATAGAAAACTACTGTATGGGCACACGTCAGGGCTTGGAAGGGAAGTAGTGACGTTTGGAATGCAGACTTTGATGGAATGGTCTGCGGGTGTCATGTTGCGTTTGGAGAGCCTCAGATGTGCGTAAACTGTGGAATCCCCCCACAAGGGACCCCATTTTGGAAACTAGACCCCCCCATGGAACTTATCTAGATGTGTGGTAGCATTTTGAACCCCCAAATGCTTCACAGAAGTTTATAACACTTGGGCGTGAAAATAAAATAATCATATTTTTCCCAAAACATGATCTTTTAGTCCCCTTTTTTTTATTTTCCCAAGACTAACAGGAGAAATTCGACCTCAAAAGTTGTTGCCCAATTTGTCCCGAGTACGCTGATACCCCATTTGTGGGAGAAAACTACTGTATGGGGACACGTCGGGACTCGGAAGGGAAGTAGTGACGTTTTGGAATGCAGACTTTGATGGAATGGTCTGCGGGTGTCATGTTGCCTTTGGAGAGCCCCTGATGTACCTAAACAGTGGAAACACCCCACAAATGACACCATTTTGGAAACTAGACCCCCTAGGTTCTTCCCATCCCAATCAATTTCACTACCTCTCTTCACCAGCAGAGGGAGTTCATCAGACATCAAAGGTGAAGGGGAAAATAAACTCATAACAGTACCTCCCCCTTGAGGAGGGGTCACCGAACCCTCACCCACGCCACTAGGGCGATCAGGATGGGCCCGATGAAAGGCACGAACCAATGTTTCGGCATGAATATCGGATGCAGGGAGCCAAGAATTATCCTCCTGGCCATAACCCTTCCATTTAACCAAATACTGGAGTCTCCGTCTAGCCAGGCGAGAATCCAGTATCTTCTCAACCTCATATTCCACATTACCTTCAACCAATACCGGATCAGGAGGTGCCACCACAGGAACTACTGGCTCAACAAACCTCTTTAACAGAGACTTATGAACACGTTATGGATCTTAAATGTAACAGGAAGAGCCAATCGAAAAGAGACTGGATTAAGAATCTCCAAAATCTTGTAAGGTCCAATAAATCTAGGTTTAAACTTTGGAGAAGCCACCTTCATAGCGATATTCTTTGATGACAACCAAACCATATCACCCACCTTAAACTGGGGACCAATGGTCCTATGCCGGTTGGAAAACCGCTGGGCCTTTTCCTGGGAGAGAGACAACTTATCCACCACTTGGTCCCAGATCTGGTGCATTCTCTCCACCACAGTGTCAACACCTGGGCAGGCAGAAGGCTCCACCTGCCCTGAAGAGAATCGAAGATGAAACCCAAAGTTACAAAAAAAAGGTGACATCAAAGTGGCAGAACTAGCTCTATTATTTAAAGCAAATTCGGCAAAGGGCAAAAATGAAACCCAATCATCCTGATCAGCAGAAATAAAACATCTCAAATACGACTCCAAAGTCTGGTTTGTTCTCTCCATCTGCCCATTGGTCTGAGGGTGAAACGCAGAGGAGAAGGACAACTGAATTCCCAGCTTGGAACAGAAAGTCCTCCAAAATCTAGACACAAACTGAACTCCTCGGTCAAATACAATGTTCTCAGGAATCCCGTGCAAGCGAACCACCTGTTGCAGAAACAAGGGCACCAACTCTGAGGAAGATGGCAACTTAGGGAGTGGTACAAGATGGACCATCTTAGAGAATCTATCACAAATCACCCAAATAACAGTCATTCTCTGAGAGACAGGCATATCAGAGATAAAATCCATTGAAATATGGGTCCATGGCCTCCTGGGCACCGGCAAAGGCATCAACAACCCACTAGAGAGACAACAATGTTTAGACCGATAGCAGGTCCCACAGGACTGCACAAAATTCCTGACATCACGAGACAAGGCGGGCCACCAAAAAGACCGACTCACCAAATCTCTAGTGCCAAAAATACCTGGATGACCAGCCAATGCAGAGTAATGAACTTCAGACATCACTCTCTTCCTCCACTGGTCAGGAACATACAATTTTCCAATGGGACAACGCTCAGGTTTATCGTCCTGAAACACTTCCAGAGCACGTCTCAAATCGGTCGAGATGGCAGAAAGAACTACCTCCTCACCTAAGATGGTAGCAGGCTTGGTTACAACAGGAGAATCAGCAAAGAAACTCCTAGAGAGGGCGTCTGCCTTGACATTCTTAGTGCCCGGAAGAAAAGAGACCACAAAATCAAAACGTGTGAAAAACAAGGCCCACCTAGCCTGTCTAGGATTCAAGCGTTTGGCCGACTCCAGGTAAATCAAATTCTTGTGGTCAGTAAGGACCGCGACTTGATGTTTAGCTCCCTCCAACCAATGTCTCCACTCCTCAAATGCCCATTTCATGGCTAACAGTTCCCGATTCCCCACATCATAGTTACGTTCGGATGGGGAGAACTTTCGGGAAAAGAAAGCACAGGGATTCATTTTAGATGTTACAGGATCTTTTTGGGACAAAACAGCTCCTGCACCAATCTCAGAAGCGTCCACCTCTACCTGAAACGGGAGTGAGACATCAGGTTGCCGCAAAACCGGAGCAGAAGTGAACCTTCGCTTCAGCTCCTGAAAGGAAGAAACAGCCTCCGGAGACCAATTCAGCACATCAGCACCCTTCTTAGTCAAATCAGTCAATGGTTTGGCAATACCAGAAAAATTAGCTATAAATTTACGATAAAAATTAGCAAAACCCAAAAACTTCTGAAGGGCCTTCAAAGAAGTGGGCTGAACCCAATCATAAATGGCCTGTACCTTGGCCGGGTCCATTTCAATAGTTGACGGAGACAAAATAAATCCCAAAAATGAAATCCTCTGTACCCCAAAAAGGCATTTCGATCCCTTGACATACAGGGAATTCTCCCTCAAAATCCGGAACACAGTCCGAACATGTTCCACATGAGAGTCCCAACCCTTGGAAAAGATCAAAATATCATCCAAATAGATGATCAAAAATTTATCCACCAAGTCTCGGAAAATATCATTCACGAAGCACTGGAAGACAGAAGTTGCATTAGTGAGCCCAAAAGGCATCACCAGGTACTCAAAATGTCCCTCCGGAGTATTAAACGCCGTCTTCCATTCATCCCCATGCTTAATGCGAATAAGATTATACGCCCTGAGGTCAAGCTTTGTAAACCAGCAAGCACCTTTAACTCTGGAGAATAGATCAGAAATCAGGGGTAACGGATACTGATATTTAACAGTAATTTTGTTGAGGGAATGATAGTCAATACAAGGCCTTAATGACCCATCTTTCTTAGCCACGAAAAAAAACCCAGCACCTAAGGGTGAAGAGGATGGTCTAATATGACCCTTCTCCAACGACTCCTCAATATAGGATCGCATAGCCTCGTGCTCGGGTACAGATAAATTGAAAAGTCGACCCTTGGGAAATTTACACCCAGGGCTCAGCTCAATTGCACAGTCATAATTCCTATGAGGAGGCAAAGACGCAGACTCATTCTCACTAAATACATCATAAAAATCAGCCAAATAGTCAGGAACATCATGCGACTGGGGAGAGGTGGAGAAAACAGGAGCATTCTTAATGGCACACCAACAACCCCAACTCACCACAGACAGATTTCCAATCCAAAACTGGATTATGGATTTGCGACCAGAGAAACCCCAGAACAATGGTATCATGCAAATTATGCAACACCAAAAATCTGCAATTCTCTTGATGGTCTGGGGCGACCCGCATTACCACCTGGGTCCAAAACTGAGGTTTATTCTTTGCCAAAGGAGTAGCATCAATACCCCTCAAAGGGATAGGTGTCCGCAGAGGTGTCATAGGAAATCCACAACGTTTAGCAAAATCCAAGGCCATCAGGTTCAGAGCTACTCCCGAATCCACAAAAGCCTTAGCGGAAAATGTGGACAGGGAGCAGATCAGAGTAATTGCCAGAAGAAACTTAGGTTGAACACCACCCACAGCAAATGTGTGTGCAAAACGTTTCTTTCGATTAGGGCAGACAGAAATAATATGCGAGGCATCACCACAGAAGAAACACAGCTTATTACGCCTTCTGAACTCCTGACGTTGTGCCCTAGACAAAACTCTATCACATTGCATAGGTTCAGACATTTGTTCAACAGGTGGCAACACCTCTCGTGCGGTTTTCCGTTCACGCAAACGCCGATAAACCTGAATGGCTAATGACATAGAATCGTCAAGACCAGAGGGAACAGGAAATCCCACCATAGTATCTTTTACGGTTTCTGACAAACCCTTCCGAAAGAGAGCCTCCAAGGCACCTTCATTCCAGGTAGTAAGGACCGCCCACTTTCGGAATTTTTGACAGTACATCGCTGCAGAATTACGACTCTGGCTCAATGCCAACAGGGCCTTTTCAGCCTGATCAAGCATTAAGTTCATCATACAACAACCACAAGGCTTGAAAAAATGCATTCACATTAGTAAGAATAGGATCATCAGGTTTCAAAGAAAACGCTTAATCCTGGGGATCGCCGCGCAGCAAAGAGATGACAATTTTAACCTGCTGTGCGGAGCTCCCCGACGAGTTAGGCTTCAAGGCAAAAAATAATTTACAATTATTCTTAAAATTCAAAAATTTAGACCGATCCCCAAAAAACACATCAGGAGTAGGGATCTTTGGTTCAGCAGCATGTGAATGAGCAAGATAGGTGGAAATTCCCCGCACTTCAGCAATGAGCTGCTCCACACGATCAGACAATTGCTTCATCTCCATTGAGAAAGAAAAAAAAACTTCCCCTACGGCCTCAGAGACATAGAGGAAAAAATATACACAAAAAAAATAAAAATTCTGACAAACTCTTTTTTTTTCTTTTTTTTTTTACAATTCTTTCCTGCTATTGATTACCCTAGGATCTGCGGTATGGCTGGTGATTCTGTTATGAATGAGTTACCAAAGGAGGAAAAAACAAAAATACAACCTAAGTCCAGAAAACCGGAGAGGTTGGTAGTTATCGGATTGCAGACCCCTTATCCTATCCACAACAACTAACAGTAGCCGTGGGGGGTTCCTACGATGCCCTAGACCCCTCGATCACAGCCGGAGAACTAAATAGGCCTAAAGAAAGAAAGGGGAAATCTAAACTGCCCGAGAGCAGACCCCAAAGCAATAGGCAGCTCCCAACATATAATGACGGTGAAGCAAGATGAAAACACTAACACAGATAGAAAGATAGGTTGAGCAAACGATGGGGCCCAAGCTAACTAAAAAGGACAGGATAGAAAAGCTGCTGTCTGCAATTCATAAAAAACCCTACCAAAAAATGTCCCAACCGTCTGATAGGAAAAACAGGCCCTGAAGTCACTAGGACTTCAAAATGACTATATCAGCACTCAGGTAAATTCTGAAGACAGAGCAAAGAGACAAACTGATCAGAGACAAAAATGGAACTCAGCACACCCCCGACCGGGGATGGCTGAACTCCAAAAAACAAGGTAAACAAAACAAAACTAATAAGTTCAATAGCAGAGCAAAAACTTATCTTTGGGAAGCAGGAGTCAGACTGGTCTCCAAGAATCAGCAGAGAAATCACCAGCGACTCAGAAGGGCGTCGGCTGCCTTATATCCAGTCAGAAGTTCCTGTTACCCAGTCATCATCTACCAGATCAGGTGTTTGGTAATCAGCCTCACTATCTTCCTTCACCAGAAGAAGGAGTTCATCAGATATCGACGGTGAAGGGGAAAATGAACTCACAACATTTAGGCTTATTTAGTTCTCCGGCTGTGACGAGGGGTCTAGGGCACCGTAGGAGCCCCCCACGGCTACTGTTAGTTGTGGTGAATAGGATCAGGGGTCTGCAATCCGCTAGCTACCAACCTCTCCGGTTTTCTGGACTTAGCGTGTGTTTTTGTTTTTTCCTCCTCCGGTGACTCATTCATAACAGGGGGATGTCTTTCCTTTGGGGTCTGCTCTGGGGAGTTAGTTTTCCTCTCTTCCTGCTTTAGGCTTATGTAGCGCTCCAGTTGTGACGAGGCGTCTAGGACCACCATAGGCACGCTCCACATCTGCTTCTAGTTGTGTGTTAAGATCAGGGCTCTGCAGTCTGCATAGTGACCAACCTCTCTGGTTTTCTGAGACTTAGCGTTTGTTGCTTTTTTCCTCCTCTGTGGCCCATTCATAACAGAATCACCAGCCATACCGCAGATTCTAGGGTACTCAAAAGCAGGAAGGAATTGTTTTAAAAAAAAAAGAAAAAAGGGAAAAGAAAAAAAGTGTCAGAATTTTTTTTTATTTTTAAATTTTTTCCTCTTTTTCTCTGGGGCAGTAGGAGGATTTTTTTTTCTCCATTAAGATTAAGCATCTGTCTGATCGTGTGGAGCAACTTGCTGCTAAAGTGCAGGGAATTTCTACCTACCTCATTCAGTCACATGTTGCTGAACCCAAGATCCCTACTCCTGATGTGTTTTCTGGGGATCGGTCTAAATTTCAGAATTTTAAGAATAATTGTAAATTATTTCTTGCCTTGAAGCCTAACTCATCAGGGAGCTCTGTGCAGCAGGTTAAAATTATCATCTGCGCGGCGATCCCCAGGATTGGGCGTTTTCTCTGACACCTGAAAATCCTATTCTGACTAATGTGGATGCATTTTTTCAGGCTTTGGGGTTGTTGTATGATGAACCTAATGCCGTTGATCAAGCTGAGAGAACCCTGTTGGCATTAAGCCAGGGTCAGGATCCTGCAGAGTTAAACTGTCAAAAATTCCGAAAGTGGGCGGTCCTTACTACATGGAATGATAGTGCACTGGCAGCTCTCTTTCGGAAAGGTTTATCAGAGACCGTAAAGGATGTTATGGTGGGATTTCCTGTTCCCTCTGGTCTGGATGGCTCTATGTCATTAGCCATTCAAGTTGATCGGCGTTTACGTGAACATCAGACTACACGGGAGGCGCTGCAACTTTCTGAACAAATGTCTGAACCTATGCAATGTGATGAGGTGTTGTCTAGGGCGCAATGTCAGGAGTTTAGAAGGCGTAATAAGCTGTGTTTTTTCTGTGGAGTCGCCTCTCATACTATTTCTGTCTGCCTTAAACGAGAGAAACGTTTTGCACACACATTTGTTGTGGGCAGTGTACAACCTAACTTTCTTTTGGCAATTACTTTGATCTGCTCCTTGTCCACATTTTCCACAAAGGCTTTTGTGGATTCAGGAGCAGCTCTGAATCTGATGGATTTGGGCTTTGCTAAACATTGTGGCTTGTCCATGACGCCTCTGCAGACGCCTATTCCTTTGAGGGGTATTGATGCCACTCCTCTGGCAGAGAATAAACCTCAGTTTTGGACCCAGGTGATAATGCGAGTTGCCCCAGACCACCAAGAAAATTGTAAATTTTTGGTTCTGCATAATTTACATGATACTATTGTTCTGGGTTTTCCCTGGTTGCAAATGCATAACCCAGTTTTGGATTGGAAATCTGTGTCTGTGGTGAGTTGGGGTTGTCAGTGTGTTCTTAGGGACGCTCCTGTTTTCTCCACCTCTCCTCAGTCTCATGATATTTCTGATTATCTGACTGATTTCTCTAATGTATTTAGTGAGAGTAAGTCTGCGTCTTTGCCTCCTCATAGAAGTTATGACTGTGCAATTGAGTTGATGCCTGGGTGTAAATTTCCCAAGGGTCGGCTTTTCAACTTATCTGTACCCGAACATAATGCTATGCGATCCTATATTAAGGAGTCGTTGGAGAGGGTCATATTAGACCATCCTCGTCACCTTTAGGCGCTGTTTTTTTTTTGTGGCCAAAAAAGATGGTTAATTAAGACCGTGTATTGAATTATTGTTCCCTTAACAAGATGACGGTTAAATATCAGTACCCGATACCTCTGATGTCTGATTTATTCTCCAGAAGTTTTTGGGTTTTGCTAATTTCTATCGTAAATTTATAGGTAATTTTTCTAGTATTGTCAAACCACTGACTGATCTGACCAAGAAGGGAGCTGATGTGCCGAATTGGTCTCCTGAGGCTGTCTCAGCATTTCAGGAGATTTACTTCAGCTCCAGTTCTACGGCAACCTGATGTCTCACTTCCATTTCAAGTGGAGGTAGACGCTTCTGAGATTGGTGCAGGAGCAGTTTTGTCCCAAAAAGATCCTGTGACTTCTAAGATGAATCCCTGTGCCTTCTTTTCTTGAAAGTTCTCCCCATCTGAACGCAACTATGACGTGGGGAATCGGGAATTGTTGGCCATGAAATGGGCATTTGAGGAGTGGAGACATTGGTTGGAGGGAGCTAGACATCAATTTGTGGTCCTCACCGATCACAAGAATCTGATTTATCTGGAGTCGGCTAAACGCTTGAATCCTAGACAGGCTAGATGGGCCTTGTTTTTCACGCGTTTTAATTTTGTGGTCTCTTTTCTTCCGGGCACTAAGAATGTTAAGGCAGACGCCCTTTCTAGGAGTTTCTTTGCTGATTCTCTTAATGTGACCAAGCCTACTACTATCCTAGGTGAGGGGGTAGTTCTTTCTGCCATTTTGCCCGATTTGAGATGCGCCCTGGAGAAATTTCAGGAGGATAAACCTGAGCGTTGCCCTATCGGAAGATTGTATGTTCCTGACCAGTGGAGAAAGAGAGTGATGTATGAACTCCATTGCTCCGCATTGGCTGGTCATCCAGGTATTTTTGGTACCAGAGATTTGGTGAGTCGGTTGTTTTGGTGGCCTGCCTCGTCTCGTGATGTCAGGAATTTTGTACAGTCCTGTGGGACTTGTTCTCGGTCTAAACCCTGTTCTCGTTCTAGTGGATTGCTGATGCCCCTTCCGATGCCCAGGAGGCCATGGACCTATATCTCAGTGGATTTTATTTCTGATCTTCCTGTCTCTCAGAGACTGACTGTTATCTGGGTGATTTGTGATAGATTTTCGAAGATGGTCCATCTTGTACCACTCCCAAAGTTGCCATCTTCCGCTGGAGTCTTGGAGTCTTATTTAAGATGTTTTATATCTGCTGATCAAGATGATTGGGTCTCATTTTTGCCCTTGGCCGAATTTGTCCTGAACAATAGAGCAAGTTCTGCCACTTTGATGTCACCCTTTTTCTGTAATTTTGGGTTTCATCCTCGATTCTCTTCGGGACAGGTGGAATCTTCGTCCTGCCCAGGTGTGGACACTGTGGTTGTGAGAATGCAGCAGATATGGGACCAAGTGGTGGATAAGTTGTCACTCTCTCAGGAAAAGGCCCAGCGTTTTTCCAACCGGCATAGGACCATTGGTCCCTGGTTTAAAGTGGGTGATATGGTTTGGTTGTCATCTAAGAATATTCCTATGAAAGTTGCATCTCCAAAATTTAAGTCAAGATTTATTGGACCTTATAAGATTTTGGAGATTCTTAATCCAGTTTCTTTTCGGTTGGCTCTTCCAGTTACGTTCAAAATCCATAACGTATTTCACAAATCACTGTTGAAGAGGTTTGTGGAGCCAGTAGTTCCTGTGGCGGCTCCTCCTGACCCTGTTTTGGTTAAAGGCAATGTGGAATATGAGGTAGAGAAAATATTGGATTCTCGCTTGGTCAGACGGGGACTCCAGTATTTGGTCAAATGGAAGGGTTATGGCCAGGAGGATAATTCTTGGGTCTCTGCCTCGGATATTCATGCCAATAAATTGGTTCGTGCTTTTCACCGGGCCCATCCTGATCGGCCTGGTGGCGTGGATGAGGGTTCGGTGACCCCTCCTCAAGGGGGGGTACTGTTATGAGCTCATTTTCTGCTCCACCAGCTGGGAGTTCTCCTTCCGTTCTCCCTCTGGTAGTGACAGGAGGTAGTGAGGTTAGTTTAATTGGTAATGGTCTGCCACATGATGAGGAGGATAGTGATTGGATCTCTGGAGTATCAGACTGGATATAAGACAGCCGACGCCCTATCCTGTTGCTGGTGATTAGTCTGCTACTCAGGTCTTGGACTTCAGCTCTGCTCCAGTCATCTCAAGTTAAGTTTGTTTTTTGCTAATGTTAACACATGCTCTTGTTGGTCAACTCAGTTTTTGTGTGGTCAGCCAGCCCGGCTGGGCTGTGCTGAATTTCCACTCTTATTTATCTGTATTTGCCAATTTGCCTTTTTGTCCTTTATTAGATTGGCCTCTTTTTTGCTCTGTCTCAGAATATTCCAGAGTGCTGATATAGTGGGAGAAGTCTAGTGACTTCAGGGTTAATTTTGTTATCAGAAGCGTTGGACATTATTTTTGGTAGGGTTTTTGGCAGATTGCAGACAGTATCTTTCCTTTCCTGTCCTTTCAAGTTAGTTTGGCCCCATCATTTGCTCAGCCTATTTTTCTGCCTTTGCTTGTGTTTTCATCTCGCTTCACCGTCAATACATGTGGGGGGCTGTCTTTCCTTTGGGGTCTGCTCTGGGGAGTTAGTTTTCCTCTCTTCCTGCTTTAGGCTTATGTAGCGCACCGCTTGTGACGAGGCGTCTAGGACCACCGTAGGCACGCTCCACGACTGCTTCTAGTTGTGTGTTAAGATCAGGGCTCTGCAGTCTGCATAGTGACCAACCTCTCTGGTTTTCTGAGACTTAGCATTTGTTGCTTTTTTCCTCCTCGGTGACCCATTCATAACAGAGAACCCTTCCCAAGTTCACAACTCAAGGCCGGGGTCCGGTCCCCGAGGTTGTATGGATACTAATGGTCCTGCAGCAGACACCGGAGGAATAGAAGTCACCATTTTTTTCCCACACAAGACTTGGGGGCACAACAGCAATGATAGTGAGCCGGGACTAGGTAGTAAGGAGTCCCCGAAGCAGGCTTCAGCTGTCTGCCGTACAAGTAGAGTTCATAGGAACATCTGACAGGAGGAACTCCAGTGTAACTCAGTACTGTGAGTACTTGACTCAAAGGCACTAAGAGGGGGACGTTCAGAAAAGGCACATATGTTGGCGGAGTGTTGGTAGTTGCCTGGAAGTTGGCTGAGCTCCTGACCCGGAGGACACGGTACGGATGCGGGCACCTGTACCTGCAATAGACTGTGAGTAAAGCTTGGAACTACATGCCCTGGTGTCCTTCACTTATTCCTGTGCCAACCCGCCTGGCACTGCTACATCCCTTGCACCAGACACTACACCATCTAAGTGTCACTTCACCTACTATGCCCTGGGACTACAGCCCTGCCTGTGGAGGGCTATAACATCATTGCTGCACCACACCATCTGTCCCAGAGGATCTGTCTGCAGCGTCGGCTTACATCTCCATTGCCGAACACCACAGGTGGCGTCATGAATCATTCATAAATAGTGTTGAGCGATACCGTTCGATACCCAAAAATATCGTATCGGATGGTATCGTCCGATACGAAAAAAATATCGGGTATCGCCGATTCCGATACCGGAAGTCCCATTCAAGTCAATGGGACTTCCGGTATCGGAATTAAAAAAAAGCCCTTTATTTCCTTGTTGGCTAATTCTACATAATTGAAAACAAATAAGAATCATGTAGAATGTATTGTGGGGGGTGGAGGAGACATTAAAGGCATAGTGGTTTATTCAAATCACATGGCATAGCATTAATTCCAATTTTTTTTTTCAAGACGTTCGGAGTTAAAAAGATATTGACTATGTTAACTTTTTTATATTTTGTCAGATATGTATGTTTCACAACTTCCATGCTCTTCACCTTCTTTTGTACTTCTCCCACACTTTCTCCTTCATGATCCGCAGCAGTAGCATTTTTTTCATCAACTTTTTCTTCACCTTATTCATCTTCTTCTTCTTCACCTTCTTCCCATTATTTTTTTTTTCCATTCTTCATATTCTTCTTATTCAGCTATTATTAATTTTCATATGCTATTTCTTCATCTTCTTCCTATTCTTCTTTTTCTTCATTTTCGTATGGTGACAGGCATTCCTGTAGTACTTATCTATAAAAGTTATAAGATTACGTTCTGCCTGTCACAAAAGATTTACAACAGGATTTGTCCGCGTTCAGTATGGCCTGCAGCAGCAGGCATTTTCCAGGGGCACCACGAGGAGGAACGGACTCACCCCCATTTACTGCTTAGTCTTCTTCTGCTTATAATTTTGATATCTTCTATGCTGATTTTTAGTCTTATGCTTAATGTTCTTCTGCTTTCTGTTCTTCTGCTTCTGCTTCTTCTGCTTCTTGTTCTTCTGTCTTTTGTTCTGTATCTTGGTGGTTGTCTTCATGTTCTTTGTCCTCTTGGTCATATTATTTAGGGTCATATTTCTGGTCTTCTTTGGTGTGGTCTTCAGGGTCGTCGTCATCAGGGTAGTCGTCATGGAGATCAATAAGGATTACCAAAGACAATTTCAAAAAGCTTGATCTTGGAAATGTAGCAGAAGGTACAAGAAGGCTGAGAAACTGTCGAGAACCAGCTGACAGTACTGGAACCCGTAGTGGCAGCAAAAGGAACAAGAGCCAATGGCACTACTGAGGAACAGCTGACGGTGCTGGACCCCGGTTACTATGCAGGAGGTACCTGTGCTAGAAACCACTACCAAGGACCAGCTGACGTTGCTGGACCTCGGATACCGAGATGGAGGCACCTAGGCCAAAGGCTCTGGCGAGAACCAACTGACAGTGCTGGCACCCGGATGGGTAGCAGAAGGAACAAGAGCCAATGGCACTACCGAGGAACAGCTGACGGTGCTGGACCACGGTTACTAGGCAGGAGGTACCTGTGCTAGAAGCACTACCAAGGACCTGCTGACGTTGCTGGACCTCGGATACCGAGATGGAGGCACCTAGGCCAAAGGCTCTGGCGAGAAGCAGCTGACTATGCTGGCACCCGGATCGGTAACAGAAGGAACAAGAGCCAATGGCACTACCGAGGACCAACTGACGGTGGTGGACCACGGTTACTAAGCAGAAGGTACCTGTGCTAAAAAGCACTACCAAGGACTAGCTGACGTTGCTGGACCTCGGATACCGAGATGGAGGCACCTAGGCCAAAGGCTCTGGCGAGAACCAGCTGACAGTGCTGGCACCCGGATGGGTAGCAGAAGGTACCCATCCAAAGCAAAGTAGCCAGGCCGCAAGCCGGCCGCAGTTACCGAAACCCACAGGCCTACAGGGGGTCCATTTCCCATTGGCACTACGGATCCAGCCTTCAGTGCCAGATCCCGCAGTCCACATAGGAGTCACCTAATCTGCAGGCACCGTAGAGTCGGCTAACTCGGCCGCAAGACGACAGGACAACGGATTGATGGCAAAGTGACGTTGACACTACCCGGAAACAGCTGGCGTGCTGAAAACAGGCTGGGCAACAGGGAGTACCCGTGCCAAAGACACTGCCGAGAACCAGCTGACGGTGCTGGAACCCAGATGGGTAGCAAAAGCTACAAGAGCCAATGGCACTACCGAGGAACAGCTGACGGTGCTGGACCACGGTTACTAGGCAGGAGGTACCTGTGCTAGAAAGCACTACCAAGGACCTGCTGACGTTGCTGGACCTCGGATACCGAGATGGAGGCACCTAGGCCAAAGGCTCTGGCGAGAACCAGCTGACAGTGCTGGCACCCGGATCGGTAGCAGAAGGAACAAGAGCCAATGGCACTACCGAGGACCAACTGACGGTGCTGGACCACGGTTACTAAGCAGAAGGTACCTGTGCTAAAAAGCACTAGCAAGGACCAGCTGACGTTGCTGGACCTCGGATACCGAGATGGAGGCACCTAGGCCAAAGGCTCTGGCGAGAACCAGCTGACAGTGCTGGCACCCGGATGGGTAGCAGAAGGTACCCATCCAAAGCAAAGTAGTCAGGCCGCAAGCCGGCCACAGTTACCGAAACCCACAGTCCTACAGGGGGTCCATGTCCCATTGGCACTACGGATCCAGCCTTCAGTGCCAGATCCCGCAGTCCACATAGGAGTCACCTAAACTGCAGGCACCGTAGAGTCGGCTAACCCGGCCGCAAGACGACAGGACAACGGATTGGTGGCAAAGTGACCTTGACACTACCCGGAAACAGCTGGCGTGCTGGAACCAGGCTGGGCAGGAGGGAATACCCGTGCCAACGAAACTTCTGAGCAGCAACTGGTGATGTTGGAGCCCAGGGACAATCATGATGTAGGCCTACTTGGTGGCAGTATTATATAGGTTGTAGACTACAACAGACTGTCAACGTGCTCCAATTAGGCATCTGTCTCCACTATGTTTCCAGGATTTCACCTGACCACCAACACCGCCAGTTTATGCGTAAAGTAGCCGTCTGCCCAATCCACACGTGTTCCAGTGTTACTGGGGTTCTGTAATGTCAGCAGATCCCCTGATGTGTGTCTGGCAATGTCTCCTGCTCTGTCCACTTTCCCACCACTTGTAGTGGGAAGGTGGACAGCGCAGGAGACAGTGCTGGACACACATTGGGGGATCATCTCACGTAACAGAACACCAGGAACACAGGAACAAGTGTGGAATGCGTGGACGGCAACTGTGAGCAGGAACTGGCGATGTTGGAGGTCAGGGAAAATACTAGAGACAGAGTGGAGACAGAGGCCAAATCAGAGAATGTTTAAATCAGAAGTAGTTACAATTTGGAGGCAGCAGCAGTTTGCCCTCCACACAGCAGGGGATCAGCTGACGTTACTGACCCCCACTTTCACATGAACGAGTGTTTTTTTCTGTGTGGACAGCACTTCCGAGCAACAACTGACGATGTTGGAGCCCAGGGATAGTCATTTTGTAGGCTGAGGCCTACTTGGAGGCAGTTTAAGATAAGACGTTGTTTGAAGTTGGAGGCAGCAGGAGAGTTTGCCGTACACACAGCAGGGGATCAGCTGACGTTAACAAACCCCACTTACACATGAGCGAGTGTTTTGTCTGTGCGTACAGCACTTCTGAGCACCAACTGGCGGTGTCGGAGCCCAGGGAAAATCAGGTAGTAGGCCGAGGCCTACTTGGAGCCAGGTGTAAATCTGAGGTACTTTGAGTTTGGAGGGAGCAGGACACTTTGCCATACACACAGCAGGGGATCAGCAGACGTTACCGAACCCCACTTACACATGAACAAGTGTTTTTTCTGTGTGGACAGCACTTCCGAGCACCAACTGGCGGTGTTGGAACCCAGGGAAAATCAGGTAGTAGGCCGAGGCCAACTTGGAGCCAGGTGTAAATCTGAGATTGTTTGACTGTGGAGGGAGCAGGACACTTTACCAAACACACAGCAGGGGATCAGCTGACGTTACCAAACCCCACTTACACATGAGCAAGTGTTTTGTCTGTGCGTACAGCACTTCTGAGCACCAACTGGCGGTGTCGGAGCCCAGGAAATAAAGTTCAGGTCATAGAAACATGAACACAACAGGAGACCTGGATCCTGCTGCCAGGCAATTATTTATTCTGGAAGAGGACTGGCAAATTCAGGTGAGATCCAGGCCTTGTTCATTTTCACAAAAGTAAGCCAGTCAACATTATCGGCGGATAGTCGCGTGCGACGGTCTGTTACCACACCACCTGCAGCACTAAAGACACGTTCCGATAATACACTGGCAGCAGGGCAAGCCAGCACCTCCAATGCATACTGGCTAAGCTCTGGCCATGTATCCAGCTTAGAGACCCAAAACTTGAACGGGAAAGAGCCGTCTGGGAGTACACTAACAGGGCAAGGCAAGTAGTCTGTCACCATCTGACAGAAACGTTGCCTCCTGCTGACTGGAGCCGTCTGTGATGGTGTAGCCGTTTGTGGCGGTCCCACAAAACTTTTCCACATTTGGGCCATACTGACCTTGCCTTGTCCTGCGGCACTGCCTCTGCTACCTCTTTGTGCAGAGCTTCCTCCACTGCCTCTACCCACATGGCTGCTTTGAAAAGCACTGCCAGCAACACTTGCGGGGGGAGTGGAGAACATGATGGCCTGCACAAGTGTTTCTTGGTACTCCCGCATTTTACGCTCCCGGTTCAACTGTGGTATGAGGCTTTGTAAGTTGTCCCGGTAGCGAGGATCTAGGAGGGTGTACACCCAATAATCAGCCGTGTGGAGAATGTTGGCGATGCGGCGGTCATTTAACAAGCACTGCAGCATGAAATCAACCATGTTCTGCAGACTGACAACTGGACCGGAAACGCTGTCCCCAGCTTGAGGCAGCATCTCAGCCTGCTCAGCATCACCCCACCCTCGCTGTACACACTGACTACTAGAGCCTTGTGTACCTCCCTCCTCTGGAGAGATGTGTTCCTCCACCTCCATTGACTCCTCGTCATCCTCCTCACTAAGTGTCCCCTGCCTGGGCCTTTGTGTGGAAGCACGTTGCGCAGACTTGCCAGAAGCAGATGGCATTTCTGACTCCTCATCCTCGACCTCTTCAAAAACCTCCTCACTTAGTGCTTGTAAGGTTTTTTGAAGCAGACAGATAAGGGGGACAGTCATGCTGACTAGTGCATCATCTGCACTGGCCATCCGCGTGGAGTCATCGAAGGCACGCAAAACTTGGCAGATGTCCCTCATAGTGGCCCACTCAGTGGTGGTGAAGTGTGTCCGGCGCACAGTGCGACTTGTTTGCGCCTGATGCAGCTGGTACTCCATTACTGCTGCCTGCTGCTCACACAACCGCCTCAACATATGTAACATTGAATTCCACCTGGTGGGGAGGTCACATATGATGCGATGTTCTGGCAGGCGGAATCGGCGTTGCAGAGATGCAATGCGTGATCTTGCCATGCTGGAACGCCGCAAGTGAGCACACTCTAGGCGAACCTTGTGCAGTAGTGCATCAAGATCCGGATAGTCCCTCAGAAAGCTCTGCACGACCAAATTGAGCACGTGTGCCAGACATGGTATGTGAGTGAGGTTGCCTAGGCCCAGAGCTGCAACTAGATTTCGTCCATTGTCACTCACTACCAAACCTGGCTGGAGATTCGCTGGCACAAGCCACACATCGCTCTCCTGCTTGATGGCCTTCCAGAGCTCCTGTGCTGTGTGGCTCCGATTCCCCAAAGAAATTAATTTAGGGATGGCCTGTTGACGTTTGGCCACACCTGTGCTCATATCTGGCCTAACAGGCTAATGCACTGCTGATTCCGAGGAACTAGAGTAGGAGGAGGACTCAATACGTACAGACTGCATTCCTGCAATACTTGGAGTTGGCAGAATACGTACAGAGCCACTCTCCAGATCTGTACCCGGCTCCACAACATTGACCCAATGGGCAGTGAGGGAAAGGTATCGTCCCTGTCCATGGCTACTGGTCCACGCATCGGTGGTCAGGTTGACCTTGCTACTGACGGCGTTTAGTAGCTTATTTTTAATTTTTCCCTCCACATGCTTTTGCAGGGCAGGGACGGCTTGCCTGCTGAAATAAAAGCGGCTGGGCACATTGTATTGTGGAACTGCCAATGACATCAAGTTCCGGAAGGTGTCAGTCTCCACCAGCCTGAATGACAGCATCTCAAGGGCCAATAGTTTGGCAATGCCAGCATTCAGAGCCAATGCTCGGGGATGGTTTGCCGAGTATGGCCGCTTTTTCTCCCATGCCACCTTGGCAGGTGGTGAAGAGACAGATAGTTGCTCTTCAGTGCTCTGGCCCTGAGAGGATGAGGAAGTCATTGAAGTGGATGCGTTAGCTGCCATCCATTCGACAACGGCTTCAATTTGTTCGTCACGCAGCAGTGGGGTACGGCGAGGTCCTACAAAGCTGCGCATGAAGGACTGTTGCCTGGTAAAAGTGGGGGATGCCGGGTCACTGGTGGCCGCAGCAGACTCCGAATCCCCACGTCCTCTCCCTGCTGAAACTCCACGGCCACGACCACGTGCCTTACTCCCTGCCTTCTTCTTCTTGGTAGACTGATTAAGATAGGCAGAAAAGTAAAAAAGGGGGGGGGCTTAGTGTTCTTATTCCTGAACACCTGCTAACCAGTATAAGAAACACTAATTTTGCTAAGAGTGTGTGTACTACACTTTAATATGATCTAATGTGGCCTACACAACTCTAAAGTGGAGTGTTTGGTGAACTTTATTTCCTTTTTTTTTTGGGGGGGGGGAATAAAAGGATGTGACCAAAGTTTGAAAGCTATAGTATCACAAACTTTTTGGAGCGATTACAATGCAGGAAGCTAACCTACAATGCAATTGATGAGGCTCCAAAAAATAGGGTGATAGTAGTCTGGCTGGCCCTGAAGGGCACAAGCCAGCAAAAAGGCTCCTCTATCTAATCCTATATAGTGTTTGCAACCAACCAATGACAATGGATGCGGATGGAAGCACACTAATATAGGAGCAAAAATCTGGACAAATTAGCTGCAAAAAAGGACTATGTATGAGGCAGTGACGCACGCTGAGCGGACTACAACCAGCGGTGGCTGTAGAACACACTGCAACTTGAGCTGCACTCACATACAGAGAGACCTATCAGACAGCCAAAAACAGTGCAGAGAAATGGGCTATAGCACTGAAAGGCTGCTGAAAGGCTCCACTGTCCACTCCTTTAGAGTTTGCTACCAACGTATATGGATACGTATGGAAGCACACTATACAGGAGAAAAAAAAAGCAGCAATAAAAGAAAAATGTGTATGAGGCAGAGACACACGCTGGGCGGCCTAAAAGCAGACGTGCCTGCAGGACACACTACACAGCGTGGGTCTGCACTCACACAGCCCTTGCAGACAGCTATTAAAACAGCGCTGCTGGGCTACAAAAATGCTACAGTGGTGGATTATGTAGCCTGGGTAGAGCAATAGATAAGTTTGATGATCGCTATTTCTAACTGTCCCTCACAGTCTTCAACAGCAGCCTGTCCCTAACTGAATTCACAGCAGAGTGAACCCCAAATGGCGGCTGCTGCGGTTTTTATAGTGCATCATGACATCATTTCAGCAGCCAATCACAGCCATGCCAGTAGTTAACATGCCTACATGCCTAACAGGATGTGCCCACACTTCTGAGGATCCCCATTGGCTGAATCAAATTGAGCGGGCTCCTAGCATTATGGGAACTTCCGATTCCGGTATTCGATATGAAAAAAGTATCGGAACTAAGTATCGGAATTCCGATACAGCTAATATCGGCTGATACCCGATACTTGCGGTATCGGAATGCTCAACACTATTCATAAACTTTCCCCTGTTTACAATGGGCGCCCAGGGCCACGGACAGGTCCCAGCTGCCGTGACATCTCCCATTGAAGCACATCGAGTCCGGTACCGAGTACCCCACAGCCCTGGGAGGGCGACCCATATCCAGCTAGGGAAGAAAAACAATTTGAAAAGGGCGCCTGCTGCACCTGCACAGTAGCAACTATCAGTGTCTAGCTGTGATCCGATAGCTGCTACTCAGCATGCCCCGGCGGCGCCATCTTACTGGAGAAGAAAAAAAAAATCCTCCTCCAAGATGATGCCGCCCATGTATTATTGCCACACTAAAAATGCGATTATGCTGCAGAGTAGGTGCCATGGCTGGCACCTGCCTGCAGAAGCATTTTTTGTCTCTTTCTTCAGTATGTTATTTATTTATTATGTAAACTAGGGGTCAGGTCAGTGAGGGATCAGTGACCTGTCAGCATTCTGCATTATGAATATCTAATCAGAGCACCACATACATGAACCCTGCCTTAAGCGGGAGTCACACATAGTGATCTCGCTAGCGAGATCGCTGCTGAGTCACTACTTTTGTGTGACAGCGATCAGCGACCGGCCCCCCTGTCGGTATCGCTGATCGCTGCAAGAAACCTCTGGACATATTTTCGTCGCTGGTCTCCCGCTGGCCAGCACGCATCGCTGCGTGTGACAGGCGGGAGACCAGCGATCAGCTGTAAAAAATAGAATTAAAATAAAAAATATTGTTATTCTCACCTTCCGACGTCCCATGCAGCGTTCCCGCCTCTTTGCACGCTCCGGTCCCAGTAATCCTTTGCGAGAATGACCGTGAGATGCCGCGATGTCTCGCGGTCATTCTCGCAAAGGAGCACTGGGACCGGAGCGTGGAAAGAGGCGGGAACGCTGCACGGGACGTCGGAAGGTGAGAATAACAATATTTTTTATTTTAATTCTATTTTTTACAGGGATGGCATCAGCGAACACAGCGATGCCGGGCGCTCGGCATTGCTGTGCTGATCGCTGGTAAAGCTGTCTGTGTGACAGCTCACCAGCGATCACATAGCGACTTACCAGCGATCCTGACTCCTTGATATCGGTGTCGGTATCGCTGGTAAGTCGCTATATGTGACTCCAGCTTTAGGGCACGAAAATTTCATTAACTACAAACTGAAAATAAAGATTAAAGAACAACCACAAGACAGATTTCATCTACCAAGGTATCATTTTAATCAAATAACGGCACCGACCTGACACTGTGTGTAGGTTACTCAGCACAATCCTGCTGACAGGCTCCCTTTAAATAGTGATAAGAAAAGAGTATGGGAAGAAATTGAAGGGGCACTGTCCACAAATGTCTGACAAATACACCATGTTACAAATTATTATGCAAATGATATTTTTCTCTGATTTTCCTAAATGGTCAGTGCAAATGACAGTCAGCCTAATAAAAGTCATCACCCGTAAGAGCAGTGGTCCCCAACGTTTCTGACCTTGAGAGCCACATTCAGCTTAGAGAGAGGGTCGCGAGCCACATTCAGCACTGAGAGAGGGTCGCAAGCCACATCTAGCTCCCACCCCCTTCAAAGAAGTGTCAACCAAAGCCCCCATTACAGGTATAAATAACCAAAGCTTTTCCGCAGAAATCACTCCAAAGCAGTGCACTGAGATCCATGGGTTCCCACAATACCCCCATTCAGTATTCTCCCATCAAGGACTCCCAACACAATGTCACATCCAGCTTTGAGCTCCTCCTCTAACAGGTAGTACTATCCTCCAGTATACCATACCTAAAACATCTCTAAACCCCTAAAGGACCTGTCACACTAAGCGATATCGCTAGCAATATCGCTATAACTTGTGACGTTATAGCGATATTGCTAGCGATATCGCTGTGTCTGATACTTACCTACAATCCGCTCCCAAGCTGGTTATCGCTGATTGCGCAAGAACGTCCTGGACCGTTTCTCGCCGTCAGCTTCCTGCGGCGCTTCCTGTGGAGAGACGAGCGGCGAGCGTGGAGCCGGGCGGGAGGACGTCAGGATCGCCTAGTGTGACAGGTAAGTAGCGACCCCCGACCCCTGCGATGTCGCTGGAGAGATTTGACTGTGTGGCAGCTCACTAGCGACCACTTAGCGATGTACCAGCGATCCTGACCGCGTCATATCGCTGGTCGGGATCGCTGGCGCATCGCTAAGTGTGACATTACCTTTAGACCAATAAATGTGCATCCAGATCTGCTCTTCTGTGCAGGACTACTCACAAAATTCACCATTTTGAGATGTGCTCTTCATACCTGTTTGCTAGACCTAATGCACCAAGCTGGCAGAGAGTCGCGAGCCACATGTGGCTCCCGAGCTACAGGTTGGGGATCCCTGCATTAGAGTATACATCAATTTTATTGAAGAAACCTCCCAATGATAACAGTATAATCTCCAAAATGAATAAAAACTCAAAATGCACTGTTCCAAATTATTAGGCACAGTAGAATTTCTAAACATTTGATATGTTTTAAAGAACTGAAAATGCTCATTTGTGGAATTTGCAGCATTAGGAGGTCACATTCATTGAACAAAAAAGCTATTTAACTCCAAAACATCCTAACAGGACGAGTTACATGTTAACATAGGAACCCTTCTTTGATATCACCTTCACAATCCTTACATCCATTTAACTTGTGAGTTTTTGGAGAGTTTCTGCTTGTATTTCTTTGTATGAAGTCAGTATAGCCTCCCAGAGCTGTTGTTTTGATGTGAACTGCCTCCCACCCTCATAGATCTGTTGCTTGAGGATACTCCAAAGGTTCTCTATAGGGTTGAGGTCAGGGGAAGATTGTGGCCACATCATGAGTATAAATCCTTTTATGCCCATGGCAGCCAATGACTCAGAGGTATCCTTTGCAGCATGAGAAGGTGCATTGTCATGCATGAAGATGATTTTGCTCCTGAAGGCACGTTTCTACTTTTTAAAGAATGGAAGAAAGTTGTCAGACAGAAACTCTATATACTTTGCAGAGGTCATTTTCACACATTCAGGAACCTTAAAGGGCCCTACCAGCTGTTTTCCCATGATTTCAGCCCAAAACATGACTCCTCCACCTCCTTGCTGACATCACAGCCTTGTTGGGACGTGGTGACCATCCACCAACCATCCATTGGTCCATCCATCTGGACCATCCAGGGTTGCTCGACACTCATCAGTAAACAAGGCTGAAAATTAGTCTTCATGTATGTCTGGGCCCACTGCAACCATTTCTGCTTGTGAATACTGTTTAGGGGTGGCAGAATATTAGGCTTTTGCACCACAGCAAGCCTTTGAAGCAGTAGCGTAGCTACCGCGGGGGCAGGGGACAGTGGCCCCGGGCCCCGTGCTCTGAGGGGGCCCACCGGAGCTACAATACACCACTATTCTGTGGCAGAGCAGGGAGAATCGATCTCCCTACTCTGCTGCCCGGCCGCTATGGGCCCCTGAGAAGGTGGTGGGGGGGCCTCGGTGCCAGCAGAGGGCCCCCCACCTCTCAGTCAGCAATGTCGTCCTGGGCTATTCTGTGCGCACAGGACCTGTGATGAGGTCACACGAGGGGCAGACTCAGGGGTCACATGATCAGGGGCTTCAGTGGCTGCAGGACTCTGCTGTGCTGGTTGTCATGGTGCTGGCTGGATGAGGTGAAGTTTCTGTGTGGGGTCAGGAGGGGTTTACAGGGTGGATGTAGCAGAGCTGTGTGTATGAGGTGTTAAGGTGTACAGAGCGGAGCAGTGTGTGTAGACGGTGTACGGAGCAGAGATATGCATATATGAGGTGTACGGAGGAGCGGAGTCATGTGTGTAGAAGGTGTACAGAGCAGAGATATGCATGTATGAGGTGTACAAGTTGTATGGAGCCGTGTGTGTATGGGGTGAGCGGAGCCGTTTGTGTACAAGTTGTACGGAGTGAAGCTGCATGTGTGCAGCGTGTAAGGAGCGGAGCCGCGTGTGTACAGCGTGTACGGAGCGGAGCCGCATGTGTACAGGATGTACGGAGTGGAGCCGCATGTGTACAGCGTGTACGGAGCAGAGCCATGTGTGTACAGCTTGTACGGAGCGGAGCTGCGTGTGCATAAGGGGTGCGGAGCTGAGCCGTGTGTGTATAGGGGGTATCAGGTGCAGCAATAGGGACACATGCAGCAGCAGAGGCTCAGCATTAGGGTATCAGGTGCAGTAATAGGGACACATACGGTATCAGTGGCTCAGTATTGGGGTATCAGGTGCAGTAATAGGGATACATACGGGAGCAGTGGCTCAGCATTTGGGTATCAGGTGCAGTAATATGGTCACATACGGCAGCAGAGGCTCAGTATTGGGGTATCAGGTGCAGTAATAGGGACACATACGGCAGCAGTGCCTCAGCATTTGGGTATCAGGTGCAGTAATAGGGTCACATATGGCAGCAGTGGCTCAGTATTGGGATATCAGGTGCAGTAATAGGGACACATATGGCAGCAGAGACTCAGTATTGGGGTATCAGGTGCAGTATTAGGGACACATACAGGGCCGGCGTTTGGACCAGGCAGACCAGGCAGATGCCTGGGGCCCCCACCTACAAAGGGGGCCCCCTGCATCTGCAGTCCATTTATGAAGTGCCCAGAGGGTGTACAGCAGTGAATAACGCTGTGCATTGCTCTGAAGTCTTGGAGTGTCTCTCGCAAAGCCCCTTGAGCCCCCCTGTCTCTCCCTGCAGTTAGGTTAAAAGTTGAGAGTGAGGGGGAGGGTCCGATTACAGCACAGCAGATGACTGCAGCTCTATGTCTCCTCCTGTGTCATGGCTGCTCCTAGCACTGACCTGAGAATGGATATGCCTAAGTGAAGCCACAGAACCTGGTAAGAGCAGCAACATCAGGTCAAAGTGCAGTGATTTACTCACTGTGGTCCCAGAGCTCTGTGCTGATTGCTGTAGGATCAGGATTCACAGCCACATACAGCAGCGATCAGCATCAGCTCTGACCACAGTCACTTATCACTGCTTGTAATGTGACAGGGCGACCTCCTGTCACTACTGTCTGGATGACATGACAAGGATATTGTCTGCTGAATCAGGGGATTTATGATATAGAAATAAATGAATTCCGATGTGAAATAACAAGGGTAAACCATACATATATATAGTACTAGTACAGGTTTGCATAGGAATCAGCGTTTTTGGTGCCTTTTTTTTTTGCAGTCAAAAAATTATTAATGATCTAGTGGATGGCTTACACAGTAAAATATCAGTATTTGCAGATGATGCAAAACTATGTAAGGTAGTTAACACAAAGGAGGACAGTTTGCAACTACAGACAGATTTGAGTAAATTGGAGAATTGGGCTGAAAAATGGCAAATGAGGTTTAACACAGATAAGTGTAAGGTTATGCACATGGGAAGGAGAAACTGATGCTACAATTACTTACTAAATGGGAAACTGCTGGGGAAATCAGACATGGAAAAAGACTTAGGCATCTTAGTCAATAAGAAGCTAAATTGGAGTGCCCAGTGTCAGGCAGCTGCCACCAAAGCAAATAGGGTCATGGGATGCGTTAGAAGATGCCTGGGGACACGAGATGAAAACATAATTCTCCCTCTGTACAAATCACTCGTCAGACCACACTTGGAGAATTGTGTGCAATTTTGGACGCCGGTGCTCAAGAAAGACATTACTGAACTTGAAAGGGTTCAAAGGCGGGCTACTAAAATGATAAATGGAGTTGGTTTACTACAATACCCAGAAAGGTTATCAAAATTAGGTCTAATTACTCTATAAAAGAGAAGACTTAGGGGAGACTTAATATATATGCACAAGTATATCAGAGGGCAATACAGAGATCTCTCCAATGAACTGTTTGTACCAAGGACTGTGACAAGAACAATGGGGCATTCTCTTCGTTTGGAGGAAAGACAATTTCTGCACCAGCTTAAAAGAGGGTTCTTCATGGTAAGAGCAGTGAGGCTCTGGAATTCTCTTCCTGAGGAAGTGGTGATGGCCAACTCACTGAATGAATTTAAGAAAGGAATGGATGCTTTTCTTGTGAGTAACAGTATAGAAGGTTACGAATAACATAATATTATAGGTAGATGGTTGACGCAGCTTAGGGGAAGGAATTTTTTTCCCTATGGAGAAAATTGGCTTCTACTCTGTGGGTTTTTTGCCTTCCCCAGGATCAACAATGCAGAACAGCTGCACTAAAAATAGGCTGAACTAGATGGACATAAGGTCTTCCTTCAGCCTTCAAAACTATGTTACTATTTTAAAGCTGGCTCTCTTGGCAGTAAAAACACTGCTTTCAAAATGCCCATTTTTTAGGGTATGTGCAAACGATCCGGAAATGGCAGCACTTTGAACATAGCGGACTTGTGCTCCGTCTAAACTGCTGCCATCTTTTGAACGCAGGTGATTCCACATGTGGTCACTGAACCGTGCGAAATCACTGCGTCCAGTACATGGTAGGG
Organism: Dendrobates tinctorius; assembly: GCF_039654945.1. Lineage (NCBI taxonomy): Eukaryota > Metazoa > Chordata > Amphibia > Anura > Dendrobatidae > Dendrobates > Dendrobates tinctorius. Next base: position 80,805,319 of record NW_027361690.1, read on the forward strand.
GTGAGATTTTCTAAAACTTTTTCATTGCTTTCTACGGGTGCAAAAAATTGCTGAAAGAAGTGACGCTGCAGATTTAAAGAACGCTGCAGTTGTGAAATTCAGTCAGGAGAAAATAAAAGGGTGTGCGGGAGATCTCTGAAAATCTCAGTCTTTGCTTGTGCTGTAAAATGCTGTAAGCTTCTTATTTGCAGAAGAAAAAGCTGCAGAAATTCTGCATATGAACGTGGCCAAGAGCGGCTTTTTAAAGTGCCAGCAAAACATATGAGATTTCCGAAATCTCCTGCATGCGCTTGATTTTTTTCAGACTGAATTTCAGAACTGTAGCAATTTTTAAATCTATAACGTGTCACTTCTTTCAGTGTGTTTTCACCTTTAGAAAGCAATGAAAGAATAAAAAAGAAAGCTGCAGATTTTGCATCGGTATTTTTTGCTGCAATTTTTGAAATGGTTTTGGTGAATTAAACTATTAAGTGTCATTCACACGTTCAGTATTTGGTCAGTATTTCACATCAGGATTTGTAATGCAGAAACAGCAGTGGAACAATCAGAGGAAAAGTATAACAGAAACAGGTCACCACTTCTGGATTTCTCACCCTCCTGGTTTTGACTTGCACATACTGATGTGAAATACTGACCGAATACTCAACGTGTGAACGTGGCCTTAAACATACTGTAGACAAAGCAATCATCCTCACTTTAAAAAAAGCTGAGAAAAGTGTAAATAACCCCAGAAAACAAGCTGAAAAACAGGTGTTTTGAACGCAACATTTTTACTGCCAATTGAACAGGTTTTGGCTACTGAAAAAAATGCATGTAAACATAGCCATAGCGTTTCAGAGTAAGACTATCTGTGGTGTTACATAGGACTGCAGGTGACATCTACTACATTATCTGTTCTCCAAGAGTTATTACTGCTATCTCTGGTGTTACATAAGATGAGGTCAGAGTCATGTGACTGGTCACATGAGCCGGGGAGGGCTTCTGTTCTGGAGTGTGCTATGCATAGAGGGAATTGTATGGCGATCGGTACACAGCCCCTTCTGAAATGACAGGTGGGCGTGGTGGCTGATTCGCAGTGCAGGAAAACTGCAATCCCGGCCTGGATATCGGGTGGGAGTGTCAAAATCAGGACTGTTCCGCTGGATCCAGGACAGTTGGGAGCCCTGCTGTGTTATCTGCAGTGTTAAAAAAAAATTAAGAGGGGGTTGGGGGACAACTTTTTGTCTTGGGGCCTGGCCCTCCAATCTTTTCTGATCCTAGCCACGCTCCTGTGTAATGCTAATAGTGGCAGACCCATTGATCGATATAAGGCCCCTGAATATGGGGGCCACAGTGCCAGCACTGGGTCCAGGCCCCTCTGCCACCTGTATCCACTTCCTGCTCATGTAATGTAACCTAAATGTGTGGTTTTACAATGTTAACATTTGGGGCCCCACTTTAAACTTTTGCCTAGGGCCCCACTTTGTCTAAAACCGGCCCTGGACACATACAGCAGCAGAGGCTCAGTATTGGGGTATCATGTGTAGTAATAGGGACACATAAGGCAGCAGCGGCTCAGCATTGGGATATCAGGTGCAGTAATAGGGACACATATGGCAGCAGTGGCTCAGCGTTGGGGTATCAGGTGCAGTAATAGGGATACATATTGCAGCAGTGGCTCAGCATTGGGGTATCAGGTGCAGTAATAGGGACACATACGGCAGCAGCGGCTCAGCATTGGGGTATCAGCAGGATGAGGGGTTTGTGCAGGTTGGGGATACATGGTGATGGAGCTGGAATATGAGAAGTGGAACATGTCGTTGTTGTATTCTCTGTAGCCGAGTCCTGGCTGGAGGAGTAGTCATGTCAGTCTGGGCCAGATAGAAAAGACGTGAAAAGAGAACAATTCCATCAGAAAGATCGTCAGCGGTAAGACACCAACTATAATTGTCCAGGAATCACATATGTTTTGTAGGACTGGTATTTAGCACTGACCATATGGTGGTAATATCCATGTTGGTCTTTATATAGAGATTATTTTCAGTAACAGCGCAGTCATCTCCTGCGTCCACTATTAGGGTGCGTCGCCGAGTTGTAATCAACGTTACCTAGTTAGGGGCCCACTCAGAAGTTTCTCCCCCCCTGAACCAAAACCCTAGCTACGCCTCTGCTTTGAAGGATCCTACACCTTGAGGTTTGAGGGACTCCAGAGGCACCAGCAGCTTCAACTATCTGTTTGCTGGTTTGTAATGGCTTTTTAGCCGCTGCTATCTTGATCCAATGAACTTGCCTGGCAGAAACCTTCCTCATTCTGCCTTTATCAGCACTATCACGTCTCTGCTCAGAATCAGCCACAAATCTCTTAACAGTACGATGATCACGCTTAAGTTTTCGGGAAATATCTAATGTTTTCATCCCTTGACCAAGGCATTGCACTATTTGATGCATTTCCGCAGCAGAGAGATCCTTTTTCTTTTCCATGTTACTTGAAAACTGTGTCCTGCTCAGTAGTGTGGAACATCCAGTTTTCCTTTTATTGGGCTCACATAGCAAACTAATTTCCACAGGTATCTGAGATTGATTTCAGTGATCCAAAGAACCCTGAGACACAATACCATCAATGCGTTTCTTTAAAACAAACAAAAAAAACGCTATGACACTTAAAAACAATTTGCATAATAATTTGGAACATGGTGTATACCTGTCGGAGTATTGGATGTATACTTGCAGGACAATTGGATGTATACCTGCCAGAGTATTGGATGTATATGTATCAGAGTATTGGATGTATACCTGCAGGAGATTTGGACATATAAATGCCGGAGTATTGGACAGATATGTGTCAGAGTATTGGATATATACCTGCCAGAGTATTGGATGTTTACCTGCCAGAGAATTGGATGTACACCATCATGAGTATTGGATGCATACTTGCAGGAAAATTAGATGTATAACTGCCAGAGTATTGGACTCATACGTGTCAGAGTATTAGATGTGTAACTGCAGGAGTATTGGATGTATATGTGTCAGAGTATAGGATGTATACCTGCTGGAGAATTGGACGTATACCTGCTGGAGTAATGGAAGTTTACGCGTCAGAGTGTTGAATGTATACCTACAGGAGAATTGGACTTATATCTGCTGGAGTATTGGATGTGTGCATATCAGAGTATAGGATGTATACATGACGGAGTATTGGATGTTTACCTGCTAGAGAATTGGACATATACCTGAGGGAGTATAGGGTATTGAACATGTACCTGCCGGAGTATTGGAAGTATACCTTCTAAACTATGGGATGTATACCTGCGGGAGTATTGACCGTATATGTGCTAGAGTATAGAAAGTACACCTGCCGGAGTATTCAATGTATTCCTGCCGGAATATAGGACAAGTACAGGCCCGGATTGGCCACTTACCCAACCGGGCATTTTCCCGCTGGGCCGCCATTTTCATGAGGTTATGGGCCGCTGATGGCGGCGGCGGCGGCCGGTCGGCCTCTTTTACCTGCCGCTGGCCCTTTAAATTTTCTGGCAAGGTGGCAGGCAGCGGGGGTTAAAAGCGTGCCACGACGTGGTGACGCTGCACGTCGTCGGTCAACAAGGCCCCGCCCCCGGACCGCAGCAGGAGCAGGAGGAAACCTTGCGGCCGCGGCCATTTTTAATTTGAGCGCGTGGCGTGGGTAAGTCAGCGACGGTGCGGCCCTGGTGATGCTGCAGACATGGCCCTGGTTACGCTGCAGCCGTGGCCGAGCCAGAGTGGCAGGGAACAAGGTGAGTGTCTTTTTTTATTCTTTTTTTATAAATCAAACAGTATTATGTAGGGGACCACATGTGGGGCCAGTGTACTGTATGGGGGATAACATGTGGGGCCAGTGTACTGTATGGGGGATGACATGTGGTGCCAGTGTTCTGTATGGGGCATGACATGTGGGGCCAGTGTACTGTATGGGGGATGACATGTGTGGGGCCAGTGTATTGTATGGGGGATGATATGCGGGGCCAGTGTTCTGTATGGGGCATGACATTTGGGGCCAGTGTACTGTATGGGGGATGACATGTGGGGCCAGTGTACTGTATGGGGGATGACATGTGTGGGGCCAGTGTATTGTATGGTGGATGACATGCGGGGCCAGTGTACTGTATGGGGGATGACATGTGTGGGGCCAGTGTACTGTATGGGGGATGACATGTGGGGCCAGTGTACTGTATGAGGCATAACATGTGGGGCCAGTGTACTGTATGGGGGATGACATGTGTGGGGCCAGTGTATTGTATGAGGGATGACATGCGGGGTCAGTGTACTGTATGGGGCATGACATGTGGGGCCAGTGTACTGTATGGGGGATGACATGTGGGGCCAGTGTACTGTATGGGGGACTACATCAGGGTCCAGCATACTATATGGGCAATGACACAGGTTGGGCCAGTGTACTACATGGGGTACAACACAGGTGGGGCCAGTGTACTATATGGGGGATGACACAGGTAGGGCCAGTGTACTATATTGGGGATGACACAGGTGGGGTCAGTGTACTATATGGGGGATGACACAGGTGGGGCCAGTGTACTATATGGGGGATTACACAGGTGGGGCCAGTGTACTTTTGGGGGATGACAGGTGGGACCATCGTACTATATTGGGGACTACTGGTGGGGCCAGCGTACTATATGGTGGATGACATAGGTGGGGCCAATGTACTATATGGGGGATGACACAGGTGGGGCCAGTGTACTTTATGAGGGATCACAGGTGACTCCAGCGTACTATATGGGTGACTACAGGTGGGGCCAGCTTACTATATGGGGGATTACAGGTGGGGCCAGCTTACTATATGGGGGATTACAGGTGGGGTCAGTATACTATTTGGGAGAATACAGGTGGGGCCTGTGTACTGTATGTGATGCCATTATATGTGGGGCTATCGTACTGTATGTGATGCCATTATATTTGGGGCTATCACAGTATTTGCAGGGCTATTAGGACTTTTGCTCTGGGACCCCATGTGGCTCCAGACCATCAGTCAGCCGCAGTATGTTGTTGTTCCTGCCCCAATTTGCAGCAATCTGGGTCACTGGATGAGTTAGGATTCTATGCCATCCCAGAGACAAATTTAGTAAATTTAAAGAGAATGTCCACTATTTTAACATTGATGACCTATCCTTATCTCATCAATGTCTGATCTGTGTGGGTGTGACTCCTGGCATCCCTGCCAATTGGCTGTTCTCGGTGATGGCTGGAACTGCTCAGTTACGGCACAGCTGTCTACTGTATACTGGCCACGGCCGCGTACTGCACATTCGTGACCTATTCAAATCAATAAGGGGCGGATGTGCAAAACCCGGTTGGGGCCACTTTACAGTAGATTGAGCTTTGCTGTGCAGTTATGTAACAGCAGTTTCCACCGGCACTGAGAACAGCTGATCTGCCAATGGTGCCAAGTGTCGCCGCAACGCCGGTCAGACATTGATCACCTGTCCTAAGGATAGGTCATCAGTGTTAAAGTAGTGGGCAACCCCTTTAAATACTCATGTTTCCCTCCTCTGGTACAAACCTGGCTCGTCGCTAACTTTTGATGCTGATGATAATTAAGTTTTCTCCCTACTAAAATTGCCAATCCTCCAACCGGTTTTGCACCAGGAGCTTATTTGGCCAAGAACATATGATTTCTATCAGTTCTGGACAATCAGTCCCTATATAAATCAGATCTTTTAGGCTAAATAAGCTCCTGGTGGAGGTCTGGCTGGAGGACTGTCCGTTTTTAGTAGGGCGACAACTGCTTTAATTTTCTTTGTGGTGATCATATTAAGGGCTTGTTCACATGATTGCTGATTACCAGAGAATCAGATGGATTATGGTAATGACTTTGGTCACACTCTGATCCCCGTCTGATCAGTGACAGTTTACTGTGATCTGCTTCTCTCGCATGAGAGTATGGTATCACAGGTGTGAAGGAGACGGAGAACTTAATGTCGCCACCTTCTCCATTGTCTACGTCAGCTAAAATCAGACTGTAGTTGAATGACGTCAGAGTGAAGTCCAATGTGTCACACGCACCCATAGACTTGTACGGGTGATCCAAATTCCAAAGTCACTCGCCGCATGCTGCAAATTTCAGACCTATTTGGACTGAACAAAATAACGCAGATCTGCTCTGCCCCATAGTATAACATTGGTCTGAGTTCTATCTGATAAAACATCACACAGCACTCTGCCGTATTATACGCCAGTGTGAGCGAGCCCTCGCTGCGCCAAACAAGTTCTCGTCTGCCTCCATCAATAGAAAAGTTAGAGAATTGGAGGAGAAGTAATGAGAACGTGTTTGGCAAATCACAAAGTTATGGTTACGTAACAACTGCCTGCACCACCACGAATCCCAACATTACACTCTGTTAGTGTTCAGCAAGCTGCACTGCTAACAACGTGCACTGGGTGGAAAACCCCTTTAACAATGTTGGAGTATGGGCTGAGTGTATAAATAAGATGTAGTGACGTTAGGTCCTCCTGCACCTAGGGAAGGCATTGAAGACGTCTTAATTATGATTCCCCCTTCGAAAACCAAAAATTGCCAGCGGGGTCACAGGGCATAGGCGCGGTCACAGAATGCTGTATCTCCCAACTTTTAAAGAAAAAGTCATTTTTCACCTATTGAACTCCCTTGGGCCTGTTTCACACTTCAGTTGTTTGACGTCAGTTGCAAACCCCCAAAGTGTGAAAAAACGGATCCGTTTCCGCTATGCAAAAAAAGAATGCATCGGAAGAGAGAAGAGAGAGATTCACCACTGCCAGAACGGCATTTGGGGTTAAAATGCATGACTGAATAAATGTTCCGGGCATGCGGAGTTTAAAATATTGGGTCCACCCCTGAAAAATACGTTCCCTAGTCTGTCTACTCCAGATGGCAGATGCTAAAAAACAAACAAATCCGTCAAAAAACAGATGCAATGGACGACCATCAGTTATAATCCGCCGCTAATGCAAGTCTATGGGAAAAAAAAAAGGATCCACCAAAAAAAGGCGGATCCGTTGTTTTATAAACCTGGTGGATTTTGACTGACGTCAAACAACTGAAGTGTGAAAGAGGCCTTACTGTTCTCACCTACAAGCTGTACAGAAAAGGCTGCATGGAAGATACATTTATTTACTATTAAACCCCTTTACCCCCAAGGTGGTTTGCACGTTCATGACCGGGCCAATTTTTACAATTCTGACCACTGTCCCTTTATGAGGTAATAACTCTGAAACGCTTCCATGGATCCCGGTGATTCTGACAATGTTTTCTCATCACATATTGTACTTCAAGTTAGTGGTAAAATTTCATTCATATAACTTACGTTTATTTGTGAAAAAAACGGAAATTTGGCGAAAATTTGGAAAATTTTGCAATTTTTTATGTTTTTTTGTTTTATGTTTTTTGCAGTTTTTATGCCCTTAAATCATAGAGATACGGCACACAAAAAACTTAATAAGTAACATTTCCCACATGTTTACTTTACATCAGCACAATTTTGGAACCAAAATTTTTTCTTTAGGAAGTTATAAGGGTTAAAAGTTGACCAGCGATTTTTCATTTTTACAACACCATTTTATTTTTACGGACCACATCACATTTGAAGCCACTTTGAGAGGTCTATATGATAGAAAATACCCAAAAGTGACACCATTCTAAAAACTGCACCCCTCAAGGTGCTCAAAACCACATTCAAGAAGTTTATTAACCCTTCAGGTGCTTCACAGGAATTTTTTGAATTTGAAAAAAAAAATGAACATTTAACTTTTTTTCACAAAAAAAATATTTCAGGATCAATTTTTTTTATTTTACCAATGGTAAAAGGAGAAATTGGACTGGAAAAGTTATTGTGCAATTTGTCCTGAGTATGCTGATATCTGATATGTGGGGGGAACCACTGTTTCGGAGCATGGCAGAGCTCAGAAGGGAAGGAGCGCCGTTTGACTTTTTCAATGCAAAATTGGCTGGAATTCTGATCGGACGCCATGTCACGTTTGGAGAGCCCCTGATGTACCTAAACAGAGGAAACCCCCCACAAGTGACCCCATTTTGGAAACTAGACCCTCCAAGGAACTTATCTAGATATGTGGTGAGAACTTTGAACCCACAAGGGCTTCACAGAAGTTTATAACGTACAGCGGTACAATTAAAAAATCATATTTTTTCCACAAAAATGATCTTTTCACCCCCAATTTTTATTTTCCCAAGGATAACAGGGTGCTAAAATTTGTGCTGAGTACGCTGCTACCCCATATGTGGGGGTAAACCACTATTTGGGCGCATGGCAGAGCTCGGAAGGGAAGCAGCACCATTTGACTTTTTTGGCTGGAATTGAGAGCGACACCATGTCGCGTTTGGAAAGCCCCTGATGTACCTAAACAGTGGAAACCCCCACAAATGACACCATTTTGGAAACTAGACCCCCTATGGAACTTATCTAGATGTGTGGTGAGCACTTTGAACCCCCAAAAGCTTCACAGAAGTTTATAATGCCCGGGTGTGAAAATAAAAAAATTGTATATTTTCCTCAAACATGATCATTTAGTCCCCAATTTTTTTATTTTCCCAAGGGTACCAGGAGAAAATGAACCTAAAAGTTGTTGTTCAATTTGTCCTGAATAGGCTGATACCCCATATGTGGGAGAAAACTACTGTATGGGCACACGTCGGGGCTTGGAAGGGAAGTAGTGACGTTTTGGAATGCAGACTTTGATGGAATGGTCTGCGGGTGTCATGTTGCCTTTGGAGAGCCCCTGATTTACCTAAACAGTGGAAACCCCCCACAAATTACACCATTTTGGAAACTAGACCCCCTAAGGAACTTATCTAGGTGTGTGGTGAGCACTTAGAACTCCACCAGTGCTTCACAGAAGTTTATAACGCCCGTGCGTGAAAATAAAAAAATCGTATTTTTTCCACAAACATGATCATTTAGTCTCCAATTTTTTTATTTTCCCAAGGGTACAAGGATAAAATGGACCCCAAAAGTTGTTGTCCAATTTGTCCTGAGTACACTGATACCCAATATGTGGGAGAAAACTACTGTATAGGCACACGTCAGGACTCGGAAGGGAAGTTGTGACGTTTTGGAATGCAGACTTTGATGGAATTGTCAGCGGGTGTCATGTTGCCTTTGGAGAGCCCCTAATGTACCTAAAGAGTGGAAATTCCCCACAAAAGACACCATTTTGGAAACTAGACCCCCTAAGGAACTTATCCAGGTGTGTGGTGAGCACTTTGAACTCCCCCAGTGCTTCACAGAACTTTATAACGCCCTGGCGTAAAAGTAAAATAATCGTATTTTTTCCACAAACATGATCATTTAGTCCCCAATTTTTTTATTTTCCCAAGGGTACCAGGAGAAAATGGACCTCAAAAGTTGTTGTTCAATTCGTCCTGAGTATGCTGATAACCCATATGTGGGTGAAAACTACTGTATGGGCCCACGTCGGGGCTTGGAAGGGAAGTAGTGACGTTTTGCAATACAGACTTTGATGGAATGGTCTGCGGGTGTCATGTTGCCTTTGTAGATCCCTAATGTACCTAAACAGTTGAAACCCCCAACAAATGACATCATTTTGGAAACTAGACCCCCTAAGGAACTTATCTAGGTGTGTGGTGAGCACTTTGAACTCCCCCAGTGCTTCACAGAAGTTTATAACGCCCGGGCGTGAAAGTAAAAAAATCGTATTTTTTCCACAAACATGATCATTTAGTCCCCAATTTTTTTATTTTTCCAAGGGTACCAGGAGAAAATGGACCCCAAAAGTTGTTGTCCAATTTGTCCTCAGTACACTGATACCCCATATGTGGGAGAAAACTACTGTATAGGCACACGTTGGGACTCGGAAGGGAAGTTGTGACGTTTTGGAATGCAGACTTTGATGGAATGGTCTGCGGGTGTCATGTTGCCTTTGGAGAGCCCCTAATGTACCTAAACAGTGGAAACCCCCCACAAATTACATCATTTTGGAAAGTAGACCCCCCTAAGGAACTTATCTAGATGTGTGGTGAGCACACTGAACCCCCAAGGGCTTCACATAATGCCCAGGCGTGAAAATAAAAAAATCATATTTTTTCCACAAACATGATCATTTAGTCCCCAATTTTTTTATTTTCCCAAGGGTATCAGGAGAAAATGGACCCCAAAAGTTGTTGTCCAATTTGTCCTTAGTATGCTGATACCCCATATGTGGGAGAAAACTACTGTATAGGCACACGTCGGGCCTCGGAAGGGAAGTAGTGACGTTTTGGAATTTAGACTTTGATGGAATGATCTGCGGGTGTCATGTTGCCTTTGGAGAGCCAGAGCCCCTAATGTACCTAAAGAGTGGAAACCCCCCACAAATGACACCATTTTGGAAACTAGACCCCCTAAGGAACGTATCTAGGTTTGTGGTGAGCACTTTGAACTCCCCCAGTGCTTCACAGAACTTTATAACGCCCTGGCGTAAAAGTAAAATAATTGTATTTTTTCCACAAACATGATCATTTAGTCCCCAATTTTTTTATTTTCCCAAGGGTACCAGGAGAAAATGGACCCCAAAAGTTGTTGTCCAATTTGTCCTGAGTACACTGATACCCTATATGTGGGGGAAAACTACTGTGTAGGCACACGTCGGGCCTCGGAAGGGAAGTAGTGACGTTTTGGAATGCAGACTTTGATGGAATGGTCTGCGGGTGTCATGTTGCCTTTGGAGAGCCCCTAATGAACCTAAACAGTGGAAACCCCCCACAAATTACACCATTTTGGAAACTAGACCCCTTAAGGAACTTATGTAGGTGTGTGGTGAGCACTTTGAACTCCCCCAGTGCTTCACAGAAGTTTATAACGCCCGGGCGTAAAAGTAAAAAAATCATATTTTTTCCACAAATATGATCATTTAGTCCCCAATTTTTTTATTTTCCCAAGGGTACCAGGAGAATATGGACACAAAAAGTTGTTGTCCAATTTGTTCTGAGTACACTGATACCCCATATGTGGGAGAAAACTACTGTATAGGCACACGTCGGGCCTCGGAAGGGAAGTAGTGATGTTTTGGAATGCAGACTTTGATGGAATGGTCTGCGGGTGTCATGTTGCCTTTGGAGAGCCCCTAATGTACCTAAAGAGTGGAAATTCCCCACAAAAGACACCATTTTGGAAACTAGACCCCCTAAGGAACTTATCCAGGTGTGTGGTGAGCACTTTGAACTCCCCCAGTGCTTCACAGAAGTTTATAACGCCCGGGCGTAAAAGTTAAAAATTAATATTTTTTCCACAAACATGATCATTTAGTCCCCAATTTTTTTATTTTCCCAAGAGTACCAAAAGAAAATGGACCCCAAAAGTTGTTGTCCAATTTGTCCTCAGTACACTGATACCCCATATGTGGGAGAAAACTACTGTATAGGCACACGTCGGGACTCGGAAGGGAAGTTGTGACGTTTTGGAATGCAGACTTTGATGGAATGGTCTGCGGGTGTCATGTTGCCTTTGGAGAGCCTCTGATGTACTGTACCTAAACAGTGGAAACCCCCCACAAGTGGCACCATTTTGGAAACTAGACCCCCTAAGGAACTTATCTACATGTATGGTGAGCACTTTGAACCCCCAAGGGCTTCACAGAAGTTTATAATGCACGGGCATGAAAATAAAAAAATTGTATTTTTTCCACAAACATGATCATTTAGTCCCCAATTTTTTTTATTTTCCCAAGGGTACCAGGAGAAAATGGACCACAAAAGTTGTTGTGCAATTTGTCCTGAGTACCCTAATACCCAATATGTGGGAGAAAACTACTGTATGGGCCCACGTCGGGGCTTGGAACGGAAGTAGTGACGTTTTGGAATGAAGACTTTGATGGAATGCTCTGCGGGTGTCATGTTGCCTTTGGAGAGCCCCTGATGTACCTAAACAGTGGAAACCCCCCACAAATGACACCATTTTGGAAACTAGACCCCCTAAAGAACTTATCTAGATGTGTGGTGAGCACTTTGAACCCCAAAGGGCTTCACAGAAGTTTATAACGCTCGGGCGTGAAAATAAAAAAATCATATTTTTTTCCCACAAAAATGATATTTTTTCCCCCAATTTTTCATTTTCCTAAGGGCAACAGAAGAAATAGGACCCAAAAGTTGATTTGCAATTTTTCCTGAGTTGGCTGATACCCCATATGTGGGGGTAAAACACTGTTTGGGCGCATGGCAGAGCTTGGAAGGGAAGGAGCACCATTTGACTTTTTCAACGCAGAATTGGCTGGAATTGATATCAGACGCCATGTTGCGTTTGGAGAGCACCTGATGTGCCCAAACAGTGGAAACCCCCCAATTCTTACTCCAACTCTAACCCCAACACACCCCTTACCCTAATCTCAGCCCTAACCCTAGCCCTAACCCTAGCCCTAACCCTAATGGGAAAATGGAAAAAAATACATTTTTTTAATTTTATTATTTTTCCCTAACTAAGGGGGTGATAACGGGGGGTTTGATTCACTATTTATGGCGGGGGGGTTTTTTGGCAGCTGTCACACGCTAAAAGACGCTTTTTATTGTAAAAATAGTTTTTGCATCACCACATATCGAGAGCTATAATATTTCCGTATTTTGACCCACTGAGTCATGTGAGGTCTTATTTTTTTGCGGGACGAGTTGATATTTTTATTGGTATCATGTTTGGGCACGTGACTTTTTTGATAGCTTTTTATTCCGATTTTTGGGATGCAGAATGAACAAAAACCAGCGTTTCATGAATTTCTTTTGAGGGGTACGTTTACACCGTTCCACGTGCGGTAAAATTGATAAAGTGGTTTTATTCTTCTGGTCAGTATGGTTACAGCGATACCTCATTTATGTCTTTTTTTATGTTTTGGCGCTTTTATGCAATAAAAACAATTTTATATAAAAAATAATTATTTTTGCATCGCTTTATTCTGCGAGCTATAACTTTTTTATTTTTTCTCTGATGATGCTGTGTGGTGGCTCGTTTTTTGCAGGACAAGATGACGTTTTCAGTTGTACCATGGATATTTATATGAATCTTTTTGATTGCGCGTTATTGCACTTTTTGTTCAGCGGTATGATAATAAATCATTATTTTTTGATTTTTTTTTATTTTTATTTTTTAAGGGGTTCGCTAAAGGGGTTAACTAATGGGACAGTTTTATAGTGCAGGTTGTTACGGACGTGGTGATACCAAATATGTGTACTTTTATATTTTTTTATTTTTTTTTATTTCCAAAAAATGAATTTATTACGGAATATATTTTTTTTTATTTATTTAGCGATTTTTTTAAAATTATTTTTACACTTTCTTTTTACTTTATTTGGATGTCCCAGGGGGGACATCACTGTCCTGTCACATCACAGATCACTGTGACAGATGAGCAATCTGTCACAGGCACTGCACAAGGCTTCCTCGTGCCTGCTGTCACGTCGCCGTCAGACTCGGGGCCTGCTGTTCCCCCCTCAGCCACTAGGAGACGACTGACTGTCACGCCGCCCTTGGGCTCAGGGCCTGCTGTCCAGGCCTTGGCCACTGGGAGGCGCCGTGGCTCGCGCCCGAGTGATGGTGGCAACAGTGAAAGGGCTTCTGCGCAGGCGTCTAGTGGACGCAGACTCCGCTTCTCTGTCAGTCATGAAGGGGTTGGTGCATCATCATCAGGTCTGGTCCTGGGGCGGTCCTGATGACATCATCAGCCCGGGAGCCTGTGAGGGATGACCTGATCCCTCAAATACCTTGGGACTGGGCTTGCAAGCCACCGGATATATTCTTGGTTCCCCTGCGTGCTACTTTGTGATTTACTATAGTTTACTCTGACCTCAGCCTGGATTTCTGACTATTCTATTGCCAACCGTTTTTGTACTTTGCCTGTTGTGAGTTCATTTTCCCCTTCACCGTTGATGTCTGATGAACTCTCTCTGCTGGTGAAGAGAGGTAGTGAAATTGATTGGGATGGGAAGAACCTGTCATCTGAACAGGCGGAGTGTGATTGGACACCCGGAATCTCTGAGTGGATATAAGGCAGCCGACGCCCTGCAGGGTTGCTGGTGATCCTTTCTGCTCTGAGCTCTGGCATCCTGTTTAGTTCCTGTCTACTAAAAGCTAAGTTTTTGCTCTGCTATTTTTCCATGAGATTTTGTCTGTTTACTTAGTGTTTGTGTTCAGCCTGCCCTGGTTGGGACGGGCTGAACTCCATTTTTGTCTCTGATCAGTTGATCTCTTTGCTCTGTCTTCAGAATATACCGGAGTGCTGATTTAGTGATTTTGAAGCCTAGTGACTTCAGGACCTTTTCTATCAGACGTGTTGGACATTATTTTCGGCAGGATTTTTGCGGATTGCAGCCAGCATCTTTTCTGTCCTTTCCTATTTAGTTAGTTGGGCCCCATCGTTTGCTCATTCCTGTCTTTCTGTCTGTGTTTGTGTTTTCATCTGTTTTTCACCGACAATATATGTTGGGGGCTGTCTATTGCTTTGGGGTCTGCTCTGGGGCAGTTTAGATTTCCCCTTTCTTTCTTTAGGCTTATTTAGTTCTCCGGCTGTGAACGAGGGGTCTAGGGCACCGTAGAAACCCCCCACGGCTACTGTTAGTTGTGGTGAATAGGATCAGGCGTCTGCAATCCGATAGCTACCAACCTCTCCAGTTTTCTGGACTTAGCTTGTATTTTTGTTTTTTCCTCCTTCGGTGACTCATTCATAACATTGCCTTTCTCCCGACTACTGATGCTGACCTTGGCTTGGACCCCTGACCTCTCTTCTGCCTGCTGATTCTGTACCTCTGCTATTCTCCCGGTTTGTGACCTTGGCCTGGATATTCGACTCTGCAACCGCCTGCCGTTTTTGCACCTCTACCGCCCTCCTGTTTTGTGACCTTGGCCTGGACTCTCGACTCTGCCTCTGCCTGCCGTTTCTGTACCTCCACTGCTCGCCTGGTTCTGACTACATTTTTGTCTCCTTCCTGCTTTTCTATTGGCGACCGTCCTGCTCTGGCCCACTGCCCCTATTATGACAGCGCCTCCTGGGCTCTGTTGTAAATCCAGATCCCTGTATAGGGGTAAAGGGTATCGGGATAACTCGGGGCGCTGACTTTCTGCAGCCCAGACTTGCAGACGGACGTTACACCTGCGCTTTGCAGGCACTGAGGATGCCAGCTCCCTGCAGGCCCCCGAAGGTCCCCATCGCCATCTTGGATCCAGTGACCTGCAGGGAAAGAGCCCCCCGCAGCAGCGCTGCATATTGCGCTGCTGTGGGGGGCTCAGGGAAGCACGGAGGGAGCCCCCTCCTTGCCGATGCTTTCCTTTAACCCCTTGTACACCGCGATCGTGTTTGATCACGGTGTGCAAGGGGTTAACGTGTCGGGGCGGTCCGTGACCGCCCCTGACACATAGTGCCGGGTGTCAGCTGTGATAATCAGCTGACACCCGGCCGCGATCAGCGGCGCTCACCACGTGGGCGCCGCTGATCGCGCTAGACGTACTATCCCGTCCATGGGCATAGGGGCCCGGGTCCCATGGATGGGATAGTACGTCTGATGTCAGAAAGGGGTTAAGAATAGAGATTTGTATGTGGGCTGCTTTGGTTTGTGTGCCAGGGCTGATTTTCAGTCCCAGTCCGGCCCTGGACAAGTACCTACCGGAGTATAGGACGTTTACCTGCAGGAGTATTGGATGTATACCTGCCGGAATATTGGATGTATACCTGCTGGAGTATTGGAAGTATACCTGCAGTATAGGACATATACCTGCCGGAGTACTGGATGTACGACTGCTGGAGTATTCACCTGCCTTATGTACTATACTTTCCTGCAGTTTTTACCTTTTGATTGGAGCATGGCTATTTTGTGTCCTACCTGGGATTCTGGAGTTAATAAACCCTTCTTTGCTAAACTAAATTGTTGCCTGTGTGAACACGGCCTAATGCCGACCTCAAGCACTACCTGAGAGATTCCCTACAATGCCCTTATAGATGGTTTAGGAGGGTTGATCCTCCTGACAGATTCCCTTATAAGGAGACTAATAGGGGAACTATTAATATTATAAGGAGACCCAGAGGGGTAGTATTAATATTATAAAGAGACCTTAGTGAGAATGCTCATATATTTGTATTATTGATAGTAATACATTTTGATTTGCTCCAATGGTAGGCAGGGTCATCTTTGTAATAGTAGTGGGTGTGGGAGAGCAGCATGGGTCTGTGTGCTTCATATGCCAGGGCTGGATGCAGTCCCAGTCTGTCCCTGTTCCCACAATAAAGATACATAATTTTTCACTGCAATCTGAATTTATTATTCACACAAATTGTTAGAATATTTATTCTGTTTAACAAATATAAATAATTTCTTACAACATGAAAATAGACTAACTGATCAGAAAAGTAAAGCACCCATTGCCCTTTCCTCCACGCCTGCATCTGGTACTGATGCTGAGCCTATATTGTTGCCTCCTTAAGAGATACTAGGCAACTTCCTTATAAGGTAAGAGGCCCCTTTAGAATCAGAACACAAGATTCCATTATGACATCATTATGACATCACAATTGACCATCACTACTTACACAAGTGTTTACACTCCGATCATCACTTTGACAACCTGTTGTCATTGCTGTTTGTGATAAGCTGCATAGCGAGTCATACACTATTTGCGATTGGATTTATTTTCAATGTCTGGAATTTCTTCAGACAAACTTCAGGTGTTAGCACTACTCCAGGGGATTCTTACCATCTATGACCCTGACATTGTGCTACCACTACCCGATGGCGTCCTCAGCTTCACTTACCGGCTGGTTATGGAGCTAGTGAGAGACTGCCTGACCAAATACCACCAAGGTCGCATAAGCCTAGAATACCTAGAGCATTTACAGCAGAACATCTGGACATTGGTCCAACAGGTAAGTAGCAGATAATCTGCACAAATCATATAAATATAATAATGGAATACAAGATTAAGTTTAACCTGAATGCAATACCCAGAATAACCGGGGAGATGAAATAGGGCCTACAAGCTACATGACAAGGGAAAAGGTGGGATATAAAGGGTTAATAGAAGTAGGGTGAGAAGGTTGTGGATTATGGACATGGGGGATTGGATAGATAACACTTTAAGGATCAGGATTATTTTTGGCTTTTCTGCTCTCATCTTTTCATAACTTTCTTTCAAGAGCCATAACTGTTATTTTCCCATTGACATAGACATGGAAGGACTTGTATTAAAGTGACGGGGATCTTCAGCAGACCCCCAGGTGTCACAGTAAGTGGTCCCCTGCGATCACATCATAGAGGGTGGATGAGAGCTAGACAGCGGTGTGCCCACCATATAAATGCTGCTGTCAGACATTGACTGCATCATTTAAATGGTTAGCAGAAAAACAGCCGCTGCCAGAACTCAGCTCCGTCCGCGGCTATTACAGACGGCTGCCGTTATGTAATATACCTCTATATTCTGTGTGATTAGGAAGCTCAGCTCCGGACCCCCCTCCACATGGGAGGACTCCATTTGCGGGAAGGAGTTATGGAGGACAATAAATGGAAGAAGGTTGGGGAGATTCCTCCTTTTTGCAGTTTCATGTTCCAGCATCTAACCAACCAGCCCTTATACATATATATATGAAGAGATGGGGAGGAAAGGAAGCAGGATGCAAAAGATGGTACTTGATAAGTAGGGGTCTTGGGGAGGTAGGATTGTGTTCCTATCATCACAGAAGCGGGGGATGGGTCTGGGTATGAGGCTGCTAAATGTGAGGTCCTTTGGACGGAGGTTACTGCTGGGGAAATAGTGACTTCGGATACATCCCAATATAATGAGTGGACTTATGTCCTGGGAAGATAGAGGTATTATTATGGGATATTAACACCTTACTCCTTGTGCCTGTGTGGTGCGTGTAGGGGCTAATTCTGAATTAGGTTTTGTTTTTTTCTGGTCTGGTGTTGCAGTCACCCCGTGTTTGGAGTGTGAGGCTGCTGTGGCCATTTTCCACAAGTCCCAGTCAGCCATATGCGTTATTTCCATACACTGGGTGCGGAGGAAGGACATGGAAATGTAAAGGTTCTCAGGCGACCGGTTCCATCGGCAGCGGTCATGTAGTACTTGTAGTGCCGATAGCAGGGGTAACATGGTGACATAAATGGCCTCCTCCATTCTGCACTTTATCTGATGATTTTCTTTTCTTGTTTCTTCTCATTTCTATAGGCCGAAGAAAAATCCCACAGTGGAGAATTGGCCTTTATTAAACAATTGGCCCAAAATGTCCTGCTAGTACTGGAGAATCCGGCCTACTCACCGGAGCGTCTGGTAAGGATCCGTTATCTTCTTCATCTCATGCCCATGTTGTCTGATCGTCTCCAGATTAATAATAAACAATGGTGCTAAAAACTGCCGACTGCACAAGCAGCGAATAATGCGGTAAATCAGAGTAACCCCAAATATGAGTACTTGTACTAATTGACATAGGCGGGTTATTAGCCTTATAATAAAGTATAGTGACAGGATTGCAGGTGTAATGTAGATAAATGCCGTGTATGAGGACAGAGGCAAACAGTTATATACCGTAGATAAGATTCTATATTTCCAGCAGCCACCAGTACAGCAGGAGAATATACCTGCAGTTATTGTCACACTCCACATCCCGGATTCATCGCTATATGTGCAGTTTACCCCTTACCTGACACATATTGAATTGTGGCTCAATCTCCGACGACTATAGGCGGCAACTCTTCCTATCAGCGGCATCTGATTTTCATGCTTATTAATAATTGTTTGCTCCTGTCCTCATACATGTGCACCATATTTTTGAAAAAGTGTGTCTTATAATCCGAAAAATATGGTATTTTATCTATATTATACCTGCAATCCTGTCATTATTCTGTATTATGTGGTTAATAACCCGTCTACATCAGTTAGCACAAGCACACATTCTTGGTTTTATTCTTCCCCAGATTACCAGTCATATAGCAGAAGGTCAGATGTGTGATATCAGACGCCTCTCTGTCCGCTCCAGGCAGACACAGGATAGTTTATGGCAGCCTGTCTCTGCGGCTCCATCATCTGTGATGACAGTCTGTACTCAGCAGTGCAGAGTTTGTATTTCTGCCTCTGTCTCACGCGATTATCACAATCTTCCTTCTTGTAAATGCTGCAGTTCTGATAGATGTTATTAGAGAACAGTGGTATATACAAATCCCTTATATATTAACATGGACTTACTGGAGAGATTCGCCGTGTATAGTCCGACCTATACCGAAATTATCATGTAAATCCAGTATTACTCCTTCCTGCCTTATATATACGGTCATTTAGTGTCTGTGAAATGTTATATTAATTGTATATATTATATCCATCAGGAAACATCAGACGATGACTCCAAAGAGACACAAAACCTCCATATTGCTGACCCTGATACCCGTCAGCCGGGGCTAAACCCTGATCTGATGGAAGGTAAGCCGATCATCTAATATTTTACATTCAATGTCAAGTTATAGAGAACGGTAGAGAATATGGAGATTTACTCCTCATCCTCTGTATGAGGCCGGTGACGGCTCATGAACCCCCTATAGACTATAATGGAGGGGGCTGATGTAATTTGGCTTTCCCCTCTGGGCTTTGCTCAGCCCCCAATCATGTCATTGATGTGACTAGATCAGATCCTGAAGAAGCACACATTTATGGTACAGTATACAGTATATAGATATGCAATAACTATACACAGTGTGAGCAGAATATCCATACACCTCGTATTACTCCATGTACAGGGGTCTTGGCATTTCCTTCACTATATGAATGTTATATAATAAGTGCTGATATAGACTAATACATGACGTCTCTTCATTATTTCATCATTACTTTAGGAATAACTGTGCCGGCAAATACTGATTGAAGAATATGTGAGACACCAGAGATCATCCAGGAATCTGACAGTGTAAGTATCAGAGGGACGTCTGTGTATCATCTGATGACGGGTGTGAATTACACATCCCATATTATACCCCATATGATAATGGGATATCGCTGTTTTTCATGTAGATCAGACCTATTGTGTGTGATGATGACGTTATTATTCTACCTCCTCTGTGTGATGTCCCCTATCCTCCCTTGCAGTACAATGACATATGTGTATGGGGGATATCCCCCTATAATATAATAGTGTCTGTGGAGGGTCCAGCTTGTATCACCTCCTCTACATCTGCTCTAGTGTAATCAGCAGGAACATAATGTAGAAGTGAGACCTTCCTGCATCTGGAGCTGACATGTTTCTCCAGCTTCTGTGTCTTACTGTCATTTCTTATTCCTTTATAGGCCTTGATCGGATCATATAACCCGTGGAGGTTACCTTGTAAGAACGACTATAAGCCGATCAAAATGATCAGCTCTGGATCTTTTGGGTGAGCTTTATTTTGGTATAATAATTTATTTCCCAGGGCTCCTTATGACGATGCCTATGTCTCTGTGCTTTGCCCCTGCAATGCTCCCATAGAGAAATTATATGAGTCCACATCCCTGTCCACATCAGTCAATATTCAGGTCAGGTAGGATGTGACGGGGATGAGAACCCCCACTAGTGTTCATTTATGGAGTGTTATTTTATGTAATTCTAGACATGGATTTCTAGTGATGGCCTCACATCTAGTATTAACCATTAGGTCAGGAGATCATTAGATGAGGTCTATAGACACATTGTTAGTAAGAATTCATAATAAATCTTGGATTTTACTTTTCTCCAGGGCCGTCCACCTAGTGCACCATAAAGACTCAAACCAAGTATGTGCTATGAAGAAAATAGACATACAGAACCTTAAAGAGCCAAGGAGACTTGAACGAGCCTTTCTGGAGAGGGACATCTCAATCTTCGCTGATTGTCCCTTTGTGGCCTCCATGTTCTGCTCCTTTCCTACTAAAATTCATCTGTGTATGGTCATGGAGTATTTACCAGGTAGGACACATCCATTGTATCTATATCCAGCCTCAATGGCTTAATCCTAGCACCTATATATAACCGGAATGTGCCCACTAGGACGGGTACATGTCCACACTGCAATTACTATAATGTATCTGTTACCAAGATGCCGGAAAAACCATTGATCTCTGTGAACGTCTCCCCTGTAAGCCCTCACTGAGCATTGCAGCAATTTCCACTATGGATAAACGGAAGATTTCTCTTTACTTGAAGAATTTTTATAAATAGGAACTTTCACAGAGAAATAATTTAGAGAATAGTAGATGAGGTCCAGGTAGGCCTCTTTGTAGGGTCACTGTGTAGTATACAGTTGTGGGTTAAGGCCCCGTTACATTTAGTGATGCACCAGCGATCCCGACCACGATACGACCAGGTCAGGATCGCTTGTGCATCGCTAAATGGTTGCTAGTTAGCTGCCAAATAGGCAGATCTCACAAGCCGTCGCTTGGTGGTCGATACTCACCTGTCAGACGCAGCGATGATGACCGTCTTCCGCCCGCGTCCATGGCTCGCTCATCGGTGGAATACTCCTAGTAGGCAAGTTTGGGAAGGGAACTCTGGTTCAGCAACTTGTGAGAGATCCTATGAGACTCCGGGAATGCAAAGTGTTAGCCAAGGCTTGAGAGCTGTGGGTCTAAGAGACAAGTCGGCGAGGCTGGGGGCACATACAGTAAAGAAGTTAACCACAGATGCTTTTTCTAAGTGGTTCATGAAAGTGGGCTAATGCTAGAGAAAGTAGGAAGATGCAGCTGAAGATTTATAGCTATCTAAGAAATTTAGAAGCCCCTAACTCTGATAGTGAAAAGTTTCACCACTTGTGCCGGTTTAAAATGTTTGTTGAAGACATGCCACTGTATTGTAACCTAAAGAAGGATGTCTGTGTCTCCTGCTGTGCTTTTTTGATCAATGAAATGAACAGTAAAGTCAAACTTGTTTTTATAGTGAAAAATGAGGATGAATGAACTCATGGAGATCAACATCCAACACTGCGGAGACACCATCACATGTTTCTCAACACAGTGATGCTAGAGCATTGCCCCTATCCCTTATGGGAAATATGCAAAAACATGTAAATCAACATGTGATGGTGTCTCCGCAGTGTTGGATGTTGATCTCCATGAGTTCATTCATCCTCATTTTTCACAGTCTTTTACTAAGCATTGCTCCTACTAGCCAGTTTCCTACTCCACACTGATGAGGGGCAATACCCCAAAACAGCTGTCTGTGGATGGATACCATGTTTTGGCATAGATGGTTTCCTTCATTGGAGACTGCCCTTCCCGTGGTTGTTACTTCCCGGTGAAAGACCTGGCTAGTCATTGCTTGCGTTGAGAAACATGTGATGGTGTCTCCGCGGCTCTTGATTTACATGAAACTTGTTTTTATACACCGTTGTGATCTCTCATTCGTGGGGTCACGGGGAACCCCAGCCACGCTATGTGGCAGACCAGAGAAGCCGAGAGGTGTCAACAGCTACAACAGCATCACGCACACTGGAAACAGGCCCCTGTTTTCGGTAATGTGCTAAGGTGTCTGACTCATGACACTCGCCTATGGCTACCACCCTGGGCACTGTTTCACAGTATACACACTATATTATTCAGTCCATCTCTATGTATGAGATCCTGCCCCAATGTGTCCGCCTATTTCTTTTTCACCTTAATCATGTGTAATTTGCATTGTAACAAACCCTCACCTGTCATATTTGCTTTCTACTGTAGGAGGAGGCTGTGACAATCTTTTAAAGGACATAGGTCGTTTTCCTGTCCCCCTGGCCCGTATGTACATTGCGGAAACGATTTTGGCTGTGGAATACCTGCACAGCTATGGTGTGGTCCGCCGAGACCTGAAGCCCGAGAAGTAAGTGACCCTTATAGTATAATAATGGGGAAGAAGGTTAAAGTTTCTCTTACAGTATATGGGTTATTACTTGGGGCTAACTTCATTATTTTCTTTCACAGCCTCCTGATAACATCAACAGGACATATTAAAGTCACGGATTTTGGACTTTCAACACTCGGCATCATGAGACCAACATCAGACATCTACAGAGCTCCAATTGAGGACATCACCAGCGAGTTCGATGATAATGAGGTCAGCTTTACTTACCGGACCTTCTACTTCACAAATCTCATCTCTTTCTCCTTCTCTGATAATTTCTCATCTAGAAAATGTTTCCATTGATGTTATGTATCACATTTATATTTATTGATCATCATCTAATTATTCTGTTGTATTCCAGACTGGTGGCACCCCTCATTACATGGCTCCAGAAGTCATCTTAAGGAAAGCATATGGCAGGCCTATTGACTGGTGGTCAGTAGGGATCATCCTATATGAATTTCTTTATGGATTTACACCATTTTATGGAGATTCCCAAAGGGAGATTTTACTCAGTGTCGTCAGGGGTAAGTAAAATATTCTGAATGCTGTGTGATGTCACAGTTATTTGGTTTAATTGTTTTTGTGCTTTAGTTTCTAGCTTTGTTAAGGAAAATGGTTTATATGAAAATAAATGTAAAGGTTGAATTTCCTGTAATATTTGCTTTTTATATAACAGATGACATAACTTGGAGATATAATGAATACATTGCTCCACATGATGCTCGGAACCTGATAACTGGGCTGCTCCAAAAAAAATCCAGCACAGAGACTTGGGACAGGTAATATTATAATAGTATTATTAATGACTTATTATACCTCTCTGACCAGACAAATGGTTGTGTCTGTGAGGATCAGCACTGAGATTTTCTTCCTACTTTCAGTACAATTCCTTCATGTCGGCTACATTACATCTTCAGTTTTTAATATAAACAATAGAGATATGGACCAGCTTCTTTGACAATGATTGTATTGCTTTCTTTCTTGTCTTCCTTTTCCAGGAGGAGCAAATGAGATAAAAATTCATCCATTTCTATGTTGCTTAAGTTTTCTCAACCTTCCAAGTCAGAAGCCCCTGTTATGTCTTGATCTAGCATCAGATGAGGACACCTGCTACTTTAATAGTAAGTAAAATGAGACGTCATCTGCCTGAAACTGCAGTGTGTCTTGTCTTTCATGTTATGTGTCAATTATTTCCCATTATTATTAGTGATAGCATGGTGACTGTCTGACCATGGTCTTATACTAATAATCTTTTATAACTTTTGTACTTTGCAGCTAGCTTTAAGAAACACCAACATATGGATTCAGATGAGGAGAACACAAGTGAGGACAATGACTGTCCAGAAGTCCAAAATTTTGTGTCATCTTCTCAAAGGTTTTCTAAAGTAAGTATGTGGACAATAAAATGTATAAAACCTATAATTAGAAAAAAGTTTAAATATAAGATATCTTATAAAAATAAATAATAATAATCTTTATTTTTATATAGCGCTAACATATTCCGCAGCGCTTTACAAATTGCACACATTATCAACACTGTCCCCGATGGGGCTCACAATCTAAATTCCCTATCAATATGTCTTTGTAATGTGGGAGGAAACTGGAGTACACGGAGGAAACCCACACAAACAAGGGGAGAACATACAAACTCCATACAAATTTTATATTTCTCTGCTTGTTTCAGCTATATACAAAAAGTACCGGGATGATGAACAATGTAGAAGAGCGTATGTTGTCTTCAAAGTGTTTCCCAGAGAATAGCGACCAAAGCTCAGACATGTGAGTAGATTATTATCATGAGATTTAGGTCTGATGTATGTTCAGATCCAAATATAAGACACGAGAACACAAATATAGGTCCAGCATCCAGCTCTTAATGATTTCTGATTTCTGTGGGTCTGGCTTGTGATATCACTGTAGTAATAACTGATCAATGTGACCAGCCATTCATTTCCAGTTCACTACAGACCAATATTACTAGTTACACTCTATTCCTGCTGGTAGAATTGGGATTACAGACAGATGTTCTTCCATTTTTCTATTGATTTTACTTTGAGTTTACTTGTCTTTCTTCTACCAAACAGGCACAGAGAGAGTCTTCTTCCAAACTTGATGGTGACAAAATCAGCGAGTCATCCTCGCTCTCATTGTCAGGTATGTACAGATTTATAGGCCACACTATTATAAGCTATAAAAAAAAAGTAAAATGTGGATCAGCTCTTAAAGACTCAGAAAATTACTCTCTTTATTCCCATTGTCCCCCTTAGTATTCCGTTTTTTGTTTTGTTAAAATACCCCATATGGTTCCAGAGATATGGGACTTTTTATTTAGTGCTAACACTTACGGTCTTTTCCAATGGGGCGTGGCTCACAGGATTCTCTGGAGGCATGTTTACAGGCAAAAATTACCTATGAGTCACGCCTCCATGGTAAAGATAATTACAATTAGCACTAAATAAAAAGGCCCAAATCTTCAGAACCCTATGGGGGATTTTAACAAATCTAAAAGAAACAGAATAGTCAAGGGATCAGTGGAAATAAAGTAGAGTGAATCCTGGACACTTTTGACCTAGTGACAGGTCCCCTTAGAAGTTACTCTGACATTTTATCTAACTGCTTACATACTAACATTGTGGCTAGCTGCAAGTAATGTCATGTTAATAAGGGGACATATTTCCTTTGGGAGACCCCACATGGCGACACACAGAGAAGCTGCAGGTGCATATTAAGGCCTGTTTCATACCTCCGTTGTCAGCGGTCAGCTGAAATCCGCCAAAGGTGGAAAGAAACTGATCCGTCTCCATTTAGCGATGTCGGATGACATTGGACCACGTAGGAGAACGGATCCGTGGAAGAAGCAATGCAGCTTGATTTAAAATGCCCGCGGTCGTCCACATGGCCGCGATCTCGTGGGAGGCCGGGCGTCCCCATGATCGCAATCTCGCGGGAGGCCGGGCGTCCCCATCGATCTCGCGGGAGGCCAGGCGACCCCAACCATGGGCGCGATCGCTTGCGGGAGGCCGGTCCGGTATTCAAGATCGGGAGGTTGGTGCCCGTGAGGAGAGAGAGAGAGATTTTAGCGGCTCCCGGGACTGTAGTTAAGGGTTAAAATGCTTCCCGGAGAGAAAATAGCGGACGGTCACTGCAAAAAAAGTTGCAGGGTCCGTCTCATCCGCCCGGGAGCCACTAAAATCTTGGCGGATCCGTAAAGTAACGGGTGTGACGGACGACCGTCAGTCAAGATCCGCCAATAATGTAAGTCTATGGGTGTAAAAAACGGATCCGCCCCTTTTTTGGCGGATCCGTTTTTTAAAAAATTTGGCGGATCTTGACTGACGGGAAAAATATGATGTGTGAAACAGGCCTTAATCAGTTTGCATAATCTATAAAGGTACAAAGCTAATCTTATAGAAGTTTATCATCAACATCTGTCTCTGAATTTTTGATTAGATTCTCCTGCTCAGAAGAGAAGAAAATCTGCACGAAAGTTGAAAAAACAACAAAAAACAGAGATAGTAGAAGAGGGGGAAAGGAGGCGAGGTAAGTGTGACAATAGGGTCCATGTTTTATTATGTCAATGAGAAGAATTCATGTGGAGCAGATGTCATCTGTCAGTGGTGGGATTGTCACATGTATGACCACTGACAATGATCCCCTTACCCATGTATGGAGAACATCCCTCTACCGTCCTCTCTCAGTGACACCACAGTGGTATCCTCTAAAATGGAGTCCCATTACTTACATGAGTTTTACATCTTTTCTCATAGGTTAAATCTTCCGCCGGATGATATCATCGTGTCGGCGTGGATTCTCCAGGGCTGCTCGCGCTGTCAGAGAAAGCAGCATTTTTGCCTGCTATCCCCAGAGCACCAGAGACATCGCATGGACAGAAGACCCCCACATCTAGAGCCCTGAAGAGAGTGCGGCACGTCCACCATCAGTGCTGTACCTATATGGAAGGATTTGTACATCTACTTGTGGCCTTCTGACCAGCACAAAACATCTTCAAAAGACGAAGGCATCTTCAAGAACATCTCTTGATCCTTTCCTTCAATGCTTAATTTAAAAATATCAATAAATAAAAATATAAAATTGATTAATGTCATTTTGAATCTAATTATAATGGTGATAGTAATGGCATATCAATACGATACACGTCATAAATGTCTCAAGGGTAGGACACCAAACATGAGAAGATTGGTTCTATATTTCCCATTAACCCTCTAAACCAGGCCAATAGTGGAGGAGAGTAACACATATTCCGTATATTCCGTTATTCCTAAGCGTACATGTACATAGCACTTTACAGATGCCAGCATGCCCACATAGTTTTTTTCTAGGTAGACACTGTAGGAAAACGTAAGCAGTGTTTTTCCTCAGGTGTCTTTTTTGCAGTTTTTGCAGTTGGTGTTTTTTTTAACTATATACAGTAGGGAACGTCTTCTAAAAAGAAGCAACCAGCAGAATGAGCAATCATTTCCATTATCCATGTGCACACACAATAAGAGTGGCAACCAATCTAGAGGAAACATGTTCTGATTCACTGGTTTTATAAGAACTGAGACACTTTAACCCCTTTACTCCCAAGGGTGGTTTGCATGTTAATGCCTGGGCCAATTTTTACAATTCTAACCACTGTCCCTTTATGAGGTAATAACTCTGGAATGCTTCCATGGAGCCTGGTGATTCTGACACTGTTTTCTCATGACATATTGTACTTCATGTTAGTGGTAAAATTTCATCCATGTATCTTGCGTTTATTTGTGGAAAAAAAACGGAAATTTGGCAAAAATTTTGAAAATTTTGCAATTTTCCAACTTTGAATTTTTATGCCCTTAAATCACAGAGATATGGCACACAAAAATCTTAATAAGTAACATTTCCCACATGTTTAGTTTACATCAGCACAATTTTGGAACCAAAATGTTTTTTTTAGGAAGTTATAAGGGTTAAAAGTTGACCAGTGATTTCTCATTTTTACAACACCATTTTATTTTTAAGGATCGCAGCACATTTGAATTCACTTTGAGGGGTCTATATGATAGAAAATACTCAAAAGTGACACCATTCTAAAAACTGCACCCCTCAAGGTGCTCAAAACCACATTCAAGAAGTTTATTAACCCTTCAGGTGCTTCACAGGAATTTTTTGAATGTTTAAAAAAAATAAACATTTAACTTTTTTTCACAAAAATTACTTTAGGTCCAATTTTTTTTTATTTTACCAAATGTAACAGGAGAAAATGGACTGCAAAAGTTATTGTGCAATTTGTCCTGAGTATGCTGATACCTGATATGTGGGGGGAACCACTATTTCGGCGCATGGCAGAGCTCGGAAGGGAATGAGCGGTGTTAGACTTTTTCAACGCAAAAATGGCTGGAATTGAGATTGGGAGCCATGTCACGTTTGGAGAGCTCCTGATGTGCCTAAACAGTGGAAACTCTTCAAAAGTGACCCCAGTTTGGAAACTAGACTCCACAAGGAACTTATCTAGATGTGTGGTGAGAACTTTGAACCCCCAAGGGCTTCACAGAAGTTTATAACGTACAGCCGTACAATAAAAAAATCATATTTTTTCCACAAAAATGATCTTTTCACCCCCAATGTTTATTTTCCCAAGGGAAACAGGACCCCAAAAGTTATTGTGCAATTTGTCCTGAGTATGCTGATACCCCATATGTTGGGGTAAACCACTATTTGGGCGAATGGCAGAGCTCAGAAGGGAAGCAGCATCATTTGACTTTTTTGGCTGAAATTGAGATCTGACGCCATGTTACATTTGGAGAGCCTTTTATGTGCCTAAACACTGGAAACCCCCCACAAATGACACCATTTTGGAAACTAGAGCCCCCATGGAACTTATCTAGATGTGTGATGAGC
This sequence comes from Dendrobates tinctorius, assembly GCF_039654945.1. Taxonomy (NCBI): domain Eukaryota; kingdom Metazoa; phylum Chordata; class Amphibia; order Anura; family Dendrobatidae; genus Dendrobates; species Dendrobates tinctorius. The sequence continues at coordinate 80,833,996 of NW_027361690.1, forward strand.
ACTTTACACCCCCAAATGCTTCACAGAAGATTATAACGCCTGGGCGTGAAAACAAAAAAATCATATTTTTTCCACAAATATGACCTTTTAGTCCCCAATTTTTTTTTTTCCCAAGGGTAACAGGAGAAATTGGACCCCAAGAGTTGTTGTACAATTTGTCCTGAGTACGGTGATATCCTATATGTGGGAGAAAACTACTGTATGGGTACACATCAGGGCTCGGAAGAGAAATAGTGACGTTTTGGAATGCAGACTTTGATGGATTGGTCTGCGGGTGTCATGTTGCCTTTGGAGAGCCCCTGATGTGCCTAAACTGTGGAAACTCCCACAAATGACCCAATTTTGGAATCTAAACCCCCCAAGGAACTTATCTAGATGTCTGGTGAGCACTTTGAACCCCCAAGTGCTTCACAGAAGTTTATAACGTCCGGGCGTGAAAATAAAAAAATCCTATTTTTTCCACAAACATGATCTTTTAGTCCCCAATTTTTTTATTCTGCAAAGGGTAATAGGAGAAATTGGACCAAAAAAAATTGTTGTCCAATTTGTCCTGAGTACGCTAATACCCCTTTTATGATAGAAAACTACTGTATGGGCACACGTCAGGGCTTGGAAGGGAAGTAGTGACGTTTGGAATGCAGACTTTGATGGAATGGTCTGCGGGTGTCATGTTGCGTTTGAAGAGCCTCAGATGTGCGTAAACTGTGGAATCCCCCCACAAGTGACCCCATTTTGGAAACTAGACCCCCCATGGAACTTATATAGATGTGTGGTGAGCATTTTGAACCCCCAAATGCTTCACAGAAGTTTATAACACTTGGGCGTGAAAATAAAATAATCATATTTTTCCCAAAACATGATCTTTTAGTCCCCTTTTTTTTATTTTCCCAAGACTAACAGGAGAAATAAGACCTCAAAAGTTGTTGCCCAATTTGTCCCGAGTACGCTGATACCCCATTTGTGGGAGAAAACTACTGTATGGGGACACGTCGGGACTCGGAAGGGAAGTAGTGACGTTTTGGAATGCAGACTTTGATGGAATGGTCTGCGGGTGTCATGTTGCCTTTGGAGAGCCCCTGATGTACCTAAACAGTGGAAACACCCCACAAATGACACCATTTTGGAAACTAGACCCCCCAGGTTCTTCCCATCCCAATCAATTTCACTACCTCTCTTCACCAGCAGAGGGAGTTCATCAGACATCAAAGGTGAAGGGGAAAATAAACTCATAACAGTACCTCCCCCTTGAGGAGGGGTCACCGAACCCTCACCCACGCCACCAGGGCGATCAGGATGGGCCCGATGAAAGGCACGAACCAATCTTTCGGCATGAATATCGGATGCAGGGACCCAAGAATTATCCTCCTTGCCATAACCCTTCCATTTATCCAAATACTGGAGTCTCCGTCTAGCCAGGCGAGAATCCAGTATTTTCTCAACCTCATATTCCACATTACCTTCAACCAATACCGGGTCAGGAGGTGCCACCACAGGAACTACTGGCTCAACAAACCTCTTTAACAGAGACTTATGAAACACGTTATGGATCTTAAATGTAACAGGAAGAGCCAATCGAAAAGAGACTGGATTAAGAATCTCCAAAATCTTGTAAGGTCCAATAAATCTAGGTTTAAACTTTGGAGAAGCCACCTTCATAGCGATATTCTTTGATGACAACCAAACCATATCACCCACCTTAAACTGGGGAACAATGGTCCTATGCCGGTTGGAAAACCGCTGGGCCTTTTCCTGGGAGAGAGACAACTTATCCACCACTTGGTCCCAGATCTGGTGCATTCTCTCCACCACAGTGTCAACACCTGGGCAGGCAGAAGGCTCCACCTGCCCTGAAGAGAATCGAGGATGAAACCCAAAGTTACAAAAAAAAGGTGACATCAAAGTGGCAGAACTAACTCTATTATTTAAAGCAAATTCGGCCAAGGGCAAAAATGAAACCCAATCATCCTGATCAGCAGAAATAAAACATCTCAAATACGACTCCAAAGTCTGGTTTGTTCTCTCCATCTGCCCATTGGTCTGAGGGTGAAACGCAGAGGAGAAGGACAACTGAATTCCCAGCTTGGAACAGAAAGTCCTCCAAAATCTAGACACAAACTGAACTCCTCTGTCAGATAAAATGTTCTCAGGAATCCCGTGCAAGCGAACCACCTGTTGCAAAAACAAGGGCACCAACTCTGAGGAAATGGCAACTTAGGGAGTGGTACAAGATGGACCATCTTAGAGAATCTATCACAAATCACCCAAATAACAGTCATTTTCTGAGAGACAGGCATATCAGAGATAAAATCCATTGAAATATGGGTCCATGGCCTCCTGGGCACCGGCAAAGGCATCAACAACCCACGAGAGCGAGAACAAGGTTTAGACCGAGAGAAAGTCCCACAGGACTGCACAAAATTCCTGACATCACGAGACAAGGCGGGCCACCAAAAAGACCGACTCACCAAATCTCTAGTACCAAAAATACCTGGATGACCAGCCAATGCAGAGCAATGAACTTCAGACATCACTCTCTTCCTCCACTGGTCAGGAACATACAATTTTCCAATGGGACAACGCTCAGGTTTGTCCTCCTGAAACACTTCCAGAGCACGTCTCAAATCGGTCGAGATGGCAGAAAGAACTACCCCCTCACCTAAGATGGTAGCAGGCTTGGTTACAACAGGAGAATCAGCAAAGAAACTCCTAGAGAGGGCGTCTGCCTTGACATTCTTAGTGCCCGGAAGAAAAGAGACCACAAAATCAAAACGTGTGAAAAACAAGGCCCACCTAGCCTGTCTAGGATTCAAGCGTTTGGCCGACTCCAGGTAAATCAAATTCTTGTGGTCAGTAAGGACCGCGACTTGATGTTTAGCTCCCTCCAACCAATGTCTCCACTCCTCAAATGCCCATTTCATGGCTAACAGTTCCCGATTCCCCACATCATAGTTATGTTCGGATGGGGAGAACTTTCGGGAAAGCACAGGGATTCATTTTAGATGTTACAGGATCTTTTTGGGACAAAACAGCTCCTGCACCAATCTCAGAAGAGTCCACCTCTACCTGAAACGGGAGTGAGACATCAGGTTGCCGCAAAACCGGAGCAGAAGTGAACCTTCGCTTCAGCTCCTGAAAGGAAGAAACAGTCTCCGGAGACCAATTCAGCACATCAGCACCCTTCTTAGTCAAATCAGTAAATGGTTTGGCAATACCAGAAAAATTAGCTATAAATTTACGATAAAAATTAGCAAAACCCAAAAACTTCTGAAGGGCCTTCAAAGAAGTGGGCTGAACCCAATCATAAATGGCCTGTACCTTGGTCGGGTCCATTTCAATAGTTGACGGAGAAAAAATAAATCCCAAAAATGAAATCCTCTGTACCCCAAAAAGGCATTTCGATCCCTTGACATACAGGGAATTCTCCCTCAAAATCCGGAACACAGTCCGAACATGTTCCATATGAGAGTCCCAATCCTTGGAAAAGATCAAAATATCATCCAGATAGATGATCAAAAATGTATCCACGGGGGGCGTGGCCTGCTTGCTAATGGCACCGGTCACTTAGCTGCTGAGCTCCAGCCACTTCGACTCATAATCGGCTCATTGCGGCTCGCCAGCGGCACCAATCTCTCTGCACACGGGGGGGGAGTGCTGCGGAGGTATCCAGGATCGTAGCATGCCAAGGGGAAAATCCCAGAAGAAGCTGTCCCCGGCGAAAGTTACAGACTTCTTCTCCAGCACGGGGCGAGGGAAAATGGCGGCAGCATCCTCCTCCACAGCTTCCTCACGCTCATCCAGGAGGGGATCCACAGCAGGCCCAGACTTGGACACAGACGCTGCAGATATACCGCTTACCAAAGGTACAATGCAGAAACTGCTCAGTGCCCTCCGCTCATCACTGCAGCAGGATTGGAAAGATATGGTGGCTGAGCTGAGGGGAGATATCACTGCCATAGGCAGCCGTACAGCACATATTGAATCTAAAATGGGGGAGCTGACAAAGTCACACAATAGCCTCATTGATGCCAATGCAGCACTGGAGGAACAAGTGCAAAAGCTCCATACCAAGGTCTTGGATTTAGAGGACAGGTCCCGCCGAAATAATATAAGAATCAGAGGAATTCCAGAGGCCATACCAGACAAGGGGCTGCAGAGTTTTCTGGGCTCCTTGCTGCAGGAGCTGCTCCCAGACCTGACTGCAACTGATTTCCTGGTGGACAGAATACACAGAGTCCCTAAGCCTAAATCCCTCAGTGCTGATGTCCCTCGGGACACTTTAGCTCGCCTGCACTTTTACAAGACCAAAGAAGCCCTGCTGCAAGCCCTGAGAAAGAGACCCCCTCTGTCTGAGCAATTCCGGCACCTGTCCATTTTTCCAGATCTGTCTGCAGGAACCCTGGCAAAAAGGAGGGAATTTGCTCCTTATACCAAAGTTCTCAGGGATGAAGCTATATCCTATAGATGGGGTTTCCCTGTAAAGATCCTGCTTTTCCGAGCAGGAAATACCCACGCCTGCCATTCCCCACAGCAGTTGGCAAAGCTCCTATCCTCATGGAACTTGGCAAATCTCCCTGCCAGATCTCCAAGAGCTACAGGATCATCCCAACAGGATAAAGTGAATGAAGATTGGTCCGTCGCGTGAGTATGTGATATGTTTGAGTCGCGGCTGAGACTTAGTTGCTACTTTTAAGGTCCGCTGGTTCTGTTCAACCAGGACCCTGAACCCCCATGGCGGTAAATTTCCACCATACCGCAGGCCCCTTTTTTGGGCTTTTTTCTTTGTGGACTGATGCTCCCTACATCAGTAATGTTAGTGATGTCAATATTGTTAGTGTTATCTCTTTCCTGCCTAACCTTCCTTTTCCCCCTGCAGCTCTAGGCAAGAGACTTTTTTTTCATGTACAATGGTACTGAACTGTATGTCTATAAATGTTAGGGGTCTGAACTCGCCAGCCAAGAGATCCATGTTTTGGCGGGAAGTGGTTAAATCCAAATGTGATGTAATATGTGGTCAGGAGTCTCATCTCCTCCAAGGGGACTCGCACAGGTTAAATAATGCTAAATTTCCTTTCATACTGCTGGCTTGTGGAAAAAAAAAAAAAGGCTGGAGTATTCATTTGTGTAAAAAATACTGTTGCGTTCACACTACATTCACAACATTTAGACCCTGACGGTAGATACGCCATTATTAATTGCTCCATAAATGGATCTAAGTATACTATTGCAACCGTTTACGCCCCCAACTCTGGTCAGATCAGCTTTTTGCGGAGGTTTCTTTCCAAGCTTTCATCCGTTAAAGAGGGTAAGCAAATAATCTGCGGGGATTTTAACATGGTAATGTCCAGCACTCTGGATTGCTCCAATACTGCTGTAAAGAGGAAGGAGATGAGCAAATAATTTCAGAAAGGCATCTCCATGATATATGGAGATACCAACATGCAAATGAGAGGGACTACACATTCTTCTCGCCTCGGTTCACCTCTTACAGCAGATTGGACTACTTTCTGGTTGATAGCTCACTTATTATGGATTGCTCAGATTCAAAAATTGGACTTATAGCTTGGTCGGACCACGCCCCCATATACCTGACAGTTCAGGAGCAAAGCCGCGCGCCTGTTTTTGCCCGGTGGCGCATGAATGACTCCCTCCTAGCCTGTAGACAAATCTCTGAGGAGTTGCAGGCCGACCTCGCAGAGTTTTTTAACTTTAATGATAACAAGGAGGTGACAGAGGAAACGCTTTGGTCTGCACACAAGGCCTATATTAGGGGGTCATTCATCAAAATTGCCACTAGGGAGAAAGGGAGGCGTCAGGCAACTTACAAAGCTCTACTGTCCCACATAGTACTTTTGGAAGCCCACAATAAATCTGCCCCAAACTTGTCGACATCTGACGAACTCAGGAAACTAAGAACACAGCTCCGCCAGGTGTTGATGGCAGACTATGAGAAAAACTTAAGATCCCTCAAACAGCGGTACTATGTGATGGGTGACAGGGCGGGTGCCTTACTAGCCAGGAGGGTTAAAAAACGAGAAATGCAAAATAAAATTGAATACCTCGTGACGGGTTCTAATGCCACAATACGCAACCCAACGGAAATAGCCAACGCATTCGCTGACTTTTACCAGCGCCAAAAGAAATTCAGCTCCAGGCCCAGACGGCCTCACTAACTCCTATTATAGGCAATTCACTGAAACCCTGTCTCCTTTCCTCCTGAGACTTTTCTCCTCTTGGCGAGCCACAGCAGATATTTCACCAAATAATCTAGAGGCCATTATAACTACCCTGCCAAAACCAGGAAAACCCCCTATTTTACCAGGAAACTTCAGGCCAATATCCCTCCTAAACTGCGACTTAAAATTGTACGCCAAAATAATCTCAGCTAGAATACATAAAGTTCTTCCATCACTGATTTCCCCGGATCAAGTGGGGTTTGTGGCGGGGAGGCAGGCGAAAGATGGGACGAGACGTATGCTGGATCTGATTGCGGTGGCTGAGGGGAGGAAAATCCCCAGTGTATTCCTGTCCCTGGACGCAGAGAAGGCGTTCGACAGGGTGCACTGGGGATATCTGAAATCTGTTCTGGCCAAGTTTGGTTTCAAAGGCCCCATACTTAATGCCATAATGGCGCTGTACTCTAACCCTAACGCCAAAGTTCTGGCATCCGGATTTATATCTCGGAGTTTTGAATTAACCAATGGGACACGCCAGGGGTGTCCGCTCTCCCCTATCATCTATGCCCTTGCTATAGAGCCTCTGGCGCAGACTATCCGTGAATGCCCTCGGATCTCGGGGATTCGAGTGGGGAGTATAAATCATGTGGTCAGTCTATATGCAGATGACGTGATTTTATCTTGCACTAATGTAGAGGTGTCCCTACAACACGTAATGGAGATCCTGTGCTCCTTCGCTCAAGTCTCGTATTACAAGCTTAATATTACCAAGTCCTTAATTTTTCCGCTCTTCTTGCCAGCCTCTACCAGAGCCACTCTTTCTCATCTTTACCCTTTCAAATGGGAAGACGAGGGAATCCCCTACCTGGGTATTATACTGGCCCCGCTACACTCCGTGATCCGGAAAAATCTGCTGACCCTGCACACCTCATTGGATAAAGAACTTACTCGCCTTTCTCTTCTCCCGCTCTCTTGGGTGGCGAGAATGCAGACTTTTAAAATGATCTGTCTCCCAAAAATTATCTACTTACTTCGGTGCCTGCCCCTAACAATTCCGCAACGGTATCTCACCAAAATTCATTCGCTAATGAGTAAATTTATATGGGCTGGGAAAAAACCTAGAATAGCCCTGAGATGTATGCATGCCCCGTTCAGTGGTGGAGGAATGGGTATTCCTAATATTCTAACATATCACAGAGCTGCTATCCTGGAACCGGCTCGAGATTGGTGGAAGAATGATTCAGACTTGAGATGGTTACAGATTGAGTACACCTGGGCACAGGCCCACTCCCCTAAACAATTCATAGACTCCCTGCTCCTAACTCCTTCGCCCCCCGGCGATCTTCTACCCACCACAGCAGCTCTAAAGAAAGCTTGGTCCTTATGGAGCAAGCCAGTGTCACAGGCTCTAGGTCCCAGCCTTCCCCTTAGATCGCTGGAAGCCTTCATTCCGAATTTGAATCTTGCCGCCTGGACACGTGGAGGTCCAATTACCCTAGCAGATCTCTATAGAGAAGGCGTCCTACTCCCGTACTCAGAAATGTGTGTTAAATTTAACCTCCCCCGACACAGTTTATTCCAGTATTTTCAAATACGTCACTTCCTTCAGTCCGCTCCTCACCTACCGGTTCCCACAACAGCCGACCACGCCGCAATTAAAAAATTCTTTCAAAATAGCAAAATCAAAGGCCTTTCATACATCCATAACCTGCTAAACTCCCCGGAACCGGACAAACAATTGCCGTATATGCTCAAATGGGAAAAAGATATAGCCTCTCAGCTTCCGTCGCAAGAATGGTTCGCGGCCTCAAAATGGATCCACAAATTCTCTTCATGTCTCAATCACATAGAGCAATTAAAAAAGGTTCATCTTCGGTGGTACAACTCCCCTACTAAACTGGCTTCTTTTTCCCCACATATGTCACCTTTGTGCTGGAGGGGATGCAACCACAGGGGCACCTTGTGTCATATGTGGTGGTTTTGCCCTAAGTTATCTAACTTCTGGCAGGAGGTGTTCAATCTAATCCATGAGGTTACTAGTCTCCGTCTTTCCCCAAACCCAACCTTAGCGGTGCTACACATTGGCCTAGATGGGATCCCGGATCTTTTAAAAAATATCATTTCTCACATTCTCATAGCCGGCAGGTACTGTGTGGCATACAAGTGGAGGTCGGTGAGCCCCCCTACAAAAACAGAACTAATTGAGAGGACCAACCTACACTGGCTATACGAAACCAACTTGACCCCCAATCTAGAGAAGAGAACGGTGAGACTTAAACAATGGCATCCGTGGGCCACTTCCCTTTATGCAACGGCCCTCCCCCAGATACAGACACCTACACCATAAATAAATTGATTGTGCCTAAGAATGCCATGCATGTAGAGCTGCTTCCCCTTCCCCCTCCCCCCCCCCTCTCCCCGCTTCTATGTTCAAGTTGTTGTTGGAAGGGGTATTTAATGTCCCAGATTGATATTCTAATAATGGCTCGAGGTTATTCCACCTCTTGCTACTCATTGCTCCTGTTCTTGATGTTTTTGTATGAGAAGTTTGTATTTTTTCTGAAAACTCAATAAAAACCTTTATGATAAAAAAAAAAAAAATGTATCCACCAAGTCTCGGAAAATATCATTCATGAAGCACTGGAAGACAGAAGGGGCATTAGTGAGCCCAAAAGGCATCACCAGGTACTCAAAATGTCCCTCTGGAGTATTAAACGCCGTCTTCCATTCATCCCCATGCTTAATGCGAATAAGATTATACGCCCCCCTGAGGTCAAGCTTTGTAAACCAGCAAGCACCTTTAACTCTGGAGAATAGATCAGAAATCAGGGGTAACGGATACTGATATTTAACAGTAATTTTGTTGAGGGAACAATAGTCAATACAAGGCCTTAATGACCCATCTTTCTTAGCCACGAAAAAAAACCCAGCACCTAAGGGTGAAGAGGATGGTCTAATATGACCCTTCTCCAACGACTCCTTAATATAGGATCGCATAGCCTCGTGCTCGGGTACAGATAAATTGAAAAGTCAACCCTTGGGAAATTTACATCCAGGGCTCAGCTCAATTGCACAGTCATAATTCCTATGAGGAGGAAAAGACGCAGACTCATTCTCACTAAATACATCATAAAAATCAGCCAAATAGTCAGGAACATCATGCGACTGGGGAGAGGTGGAGAAAACAGGAGCATTCTTAAGGGCACACCGACAACCCCAACTCACCACAGACACAGATTTCCAATCCAAAACTGGATTATGGATTTGCAACCAGGGAAACCCCAGAACAATGGTATCATGCAAATTATGCAACACCAAAAATCTGCAATTCTCTTGATGGTCTGGGGCGACCCGCATTACCACCTGGTCCAAAACTGAGGTTTAATCTTCGCCAAAGGAGTAGCATCAATACCCCTCAAAGGGATAGGTGTCCGCAGAGGTGTCATAGGAAATCCACAACGTTTAGCAAAATCCAAGGCCATCAGGTTCAGAGCTACTCCCGAATCCACAAAAGCCTTAGCGGAAAATGTGGACAGGGAGCAGATCAGAGTAATTGCCAGAAGAAACTTAGGTTGAACACCACCCACAGCAAATGTGTGTGCAAAACGTCTTTCGATTAGGGCAGACAGAAATAATATGCGAGGCATCACCACAGAAGAAACACAGCTTATTACGCCTTCTGAACTCCTGACGTTGTGCCCTAGACAAAACTCTATCACATTGCATAGGTTCAGACATTTGTTCAACAGGTGGCAACACCTCTCGTGCGGTTTTGCGTTCACGCAAACGCCGATCAACCTGAATGGCTAATGACATAGAATCGTCAAGACCAGAGGGAACAGGAAATCCCACCATAGTATCTTTTACGGTTTCTGACAAACCCTTCCGAAAGACAGCTGCCAAGGCACCATCATTCCAGGTAGTAAGGACCGCCCACTTTCGGAATTTTTGACAGTACAACTCTGCAGAATTACGACTCTGGCTCAATGCCAACAGGGCCTTTTAAGCCTGATCAATAGCATTAAGTTCATCATACAACAACCACAAGGCTTGAAAAAATGCGTTCACATTAGTAAGAATAGGATCATCAGGTTTCAAAGAAAACGCTTTATCCTGGGGATCGCCGCGCAGCAAAGTGATGACAATTTTAACCTGCTGCGCGGAGCTCCCTGACGAGTTAGGCTTCAAGGCAAAAAATAATTTACAATTATTCTTAAAATTCAAAAATTTAGATCGATCCCCAAAAAACACATCAGGAGTAGGGATCTTTGGTTCAGCAGCATGTGAATGAGCAAGATAGGCGGAAATTCCCCGCACTTCAGCAGTGAGCTGCTCCACACGATCAGACAATTGCTTCATCTCCATTGAGAAAGAAAAAAAAAATTCCCCCTACGGCCTCAGAGACATAGAGGAAAAAATATACACAAAAAAAATAAAAATTGTGACAAACTCTTTTTTTTTTTTTTTTTTACAATTCTTTCCTGCTATTGATTACCCTAGGATCTGCGGTATGGCTGGTGATTCTGTTATGAATGAGTCACCAAAGGAGGAAAAAACAAAAATACAAGCTAATCCAGAAAACCGGAGAGGTTGGTAGCTATCGGATTGCAGACCCCTGATCCTATCCACAACAACTAACAGTAGCCGTGGGGGGTTCCTACGATGCCCTAGACCCCTCGATCACAGCCGGAGAACTAAATAGGCCTAAAGAAAGAAAGGGGAAATCTAAACTGCCCGAGAGCAGACCCCAAAGCAATAGGCAGCTCCCAACATATAATGACGGTGAAGCAAGATGAAAACACTAACACAGATAGAAAGATAGGTTGAGCAAACGATGGTGCCCAAGCTAACTAAAAAGGACAGGATAGAAAAGCTGCTGTCTGCAATTCATAAAAAACCCTACCAAAAAATGTCCCAACCGTCTGATAGGAAAAACAGGCCCTGAAGTCACTAGGACTTCAAAATGACTATATCAGCACTCAGGTAAATTCTGAAGACAGAGCAAAGAGACAAACTGATCAAAGACAAAAATGGAACTCAGCACACCCCCGACCGGGGATGGCTGAACTCCTAAAAACAAGGTAAACAAAACAAAACTAATAAGTTCAATAGCAGAGCAAAAACTTATCTTTGGGAAGCAGGAGTCAGACTGGTCTCCAAGAATGAGCAGAGAAATCACCAGCGACTCAGAAGGGCGTCGGCTGCCTTATATCCAGTCAGAAGTTCCTGTTACCCAGTCATCATCTACCAGATCAGGTGTTTGGTAATCAGCCTCACTACCTTCCTTCACCAGAAGAGGGAGTTCATCAGACATCGACGGTGAAGGGGAAAATGAACTCACAACATTTAGGCTTATTTAGTTCTCCGGCTGTGACAAGGGGTCTAGGGCACCGTAGGAGCCCCCCTCGGCTACTGTTAGTTGTGGTGAATAGGATCAGGGGTCTGCAATCCGCTAGCTACCAACCTCTACGGTTTTCTGGACTTAGCGTGTGTTTTTGTTTTTTCCTCCTCCGGTGACTCATTCATAACAGGGGGCTGTCTTTCCTTTCGGGTCTGCTCTGGGGAGTTAGTTTTCCTCTCTTCCTGCTTTAGGCTTATGTAGCGCTCCGGTTGTGACGAGGCATCTAGGACCACCGTAGGCACGCTCCACGACTGCTTCTAGTTGTGTGTTAAGATCAGGGCTCTGCAGTCTGCAGTCTGCAGTCTGCATAGTGACCAACCTCTCTGGTTTTCTGAGACTTAGCATTTGTTGCTTTTTTCCTCCTCAGTGACCCATTCATAACAGAGAACCCTTCCCAAGTTCACAGCTCAAGGCCGGGGTCCGGTCCCTGAGGTTGTATGGATACTAATGGTCCTGCAGCAGACACCGGAGGAATAGAAGTCACCATTTTTTTCCCACACAAGACTTGGGGCACAACAGCAATGATAGTGAGCCGGGACTAGGTAGTAAGGAGTCCCCGAAGCAGGCTTCAGCTGTCTGCCGTACAAGTAGAGTTCATAGGAACATCTGACAGGAGGAACTCCAGTGTAACTCAGTACTGTGAGTACTTCACTCAAAAGCACTAAGAGGGGGACGTTCAGAAAAGGGACATATGTTCGTGGAGTGTTGGAAGTTGCCTGGAAGTTGGCTGAGCTCCTGACCCGGAGGACACGGTACGGATGCGGGCACCTATACCTGCAACAGACTGTGAGTAAAGCTTGGAACTACATGCCCTGGTGTCCTCCACTTATTCACGTGCCAACCCGCCCGGCACTGCTACATCCCTTGCACCAGACACTACATCATCTAAGTGTCACTTCACCTACTCTGCCCTGGGACTACAGCCCTGCCTGTGGAGGGCTATAACATCATTGCTGCACCACACCATCTGTCCCAGAGGATCTGTCTGCAGCGTCGGCTTACATCTTCATTGCCGAACACCACAGGTGGCGTCACGAATCATTCATAAATAGTGTTGAGCGATACCGTTCGATACCCAAAAATATCGTATCGGATGGTATCGTCCGATACGAAAAAAATATCGGGTATCGCCGATTCCGATACCGGAAGTCCCATTCAAGTCAATGGGACTTCCGGTATCGGAATTAAAAAAAAGCCCTTTATTTCCTTGTTGGCTAATTCTACATAATTGAAAACAAATAAGAATCATGTAGAATGTATTGTGGGAGGTGGAGGAGACATTAAAGGCATAGTGGTTTATTCAAATCACATGGCATAGCATTAATTCCAATTTTTTTTTTCAAGATGTTCGGAGTTAAAAAGATATTGACTATGTTAACTTTTTTATATTTTGTCAGATATGTATGTTTCACAACTTCCATGCTCTTCACCTTCTTTTGTACTTCTCCCACACTTTCTCCTTCATGATCCGCAGCAGTAGCATTTTTTCATCAACTTTTTCTTCACCTTATTCATCTTCTTCTTCACCTTCTTCCCATTATTTTTTTTTTCCATTCTTCATATTCTTCTTATTCAGCTATTATTAATTTTCATATGCTATTTCTTCATCTTCTTCCGATTCTTCTTTTTCTTCATTTTCTTATGGTGACAGGCATTCCTGTAGTACTTATCTATAAAAGTTATAAGATTGCAGCTTACGTTCTGCCTGTCACAAAAGATTTACAACAGGATTTGTCCGCGTTCAGTTTGGCCTGCAGCAGCAGGCATTTTCCAGGGGCACCACGAGGAGGAACGGACTCACCCCCATTTACTGCTTAGTCTTCTTCTGCTTATAATTTTGATATCTTCTATGCTGATTTTTAGTCTTATGCTTAATGTTCTTCTGCTTTCTGTTCTTCTGCTTCTTGTTCTTCTGTCTTTTGTTCTGTATCTTGGTGGTTTTCTTCATGTTCTTTGTCCTCTTGGTCATATTATTTAGGGTCATATTTCTGGTCTTCTTTGGTGTGGTCTTCAGGGTCGCCATCATCAGGGTCGTCGTCATGGAGATCAATAAGGATTACCAAAGACAATTTCAAAAAGCTTGATCTTGGAAATGTAGCAGAAGGTACAAGAAGGCTGAGAAACTGGTGAGAACCAGCTGACAGTACTGGAACCCGTAGTGGCAGCAAAAGGAACAAGAGCCAATGGCACTACTGAGGAACAGCTGACGGTGCTGGACCCCGGTTACTATGCAGGAGGTACCTGTGCTAGAAACCACTACCAAGGACCAGCTGACGTTGCTGGACCTCGGATACCGAGATGGAGGCACCTAGGCCAAAGGCTCTGGCGAGAACCAGCTGACAGTGCTGGCACCCGGATGGGTAGCAGAAGGAACAAGAGCCAATAGCACTACCGAGGACCAACTGACGGTGCTGGACCAAGGTTTCTAAGCAGAAGGTACCTGTGCTAAAAAGCACTACCAAGGACCAGCTGATGGTGCTGGACTTCGGATACCGAGATGGAGGCACCTAGGCCAAAGGCTCTGGCGAGAACCAGCTGACAGTGCTGGCACCGGGATGGGTAGCAGAAGGAACAAGAGCCAATGGCACTACCGAGGACCAACTGACGGTGCTGGACCACGGTTAATAAGCAGAAGGTACCTGTGCTAAAAAGCACTACCAAGGACCAGCTGACGGTGCTGGACTTCGGATACCGAGATGGAGGCACCTAGGCCAAAGGCTCTGGCGAGAACCAGCTGACAGTGCTGGCACCCGGATGGGTAGCAGAAGGAACAAGAGCCAATGGCACTACCGAGGACCAAATGACGGTGCTGGACCACGGTTAATAAGCAGAAGGTACCTGTGCTAAAAAGCACTACCAAGGACCAGCTGACGGTGCTGGACCTCGGATACCGAGATGGAGGCACCTAGGCCAAAGGCTCTGGCGAGAACCAGCTGACAGTGCTGGGACCCGGATGGGTAGCAGAAGGTACCCATCCAAAGCAAAGTAGCCAGGCCGCAAGCCGGCCGCAGTTACCGAAACCCACAGTCCTACAGGGGGTCCATGTCCCATTGGCACTACGGATCCAGCCTTCAGTGCCAGATCCCGCAGTCCACATAGGAGTCACCTAAACTGCAGGACCGTAGAGTCGGCTAACCCGGCCGCAAGACGACTGTCACGCGGGGCTTAGGACAACTAAGGCAGAAATACCCGGGGCCCCTGTGGTGTCCCTTTCACTAGGGGAAACCCTGTCTGACCCTCAACCCAGGGTTTTTGCTGAAGGTGCAAATGCCTGAGCCTCCACCCTTTCCTTATCTCCTGCTCAGCCCTGCACTTAACCCTCCACCCTCCACCCAGTGAGGAGACACACCACCAAAGCCCCCACACAAATAAAGACAGACAGGGAGAACTTAAACTGCACTGCGCCGCACACACACAGGAATATACAGTAATGTGAACAGGGCACAACTAAACACAAATATGGGAAGGAGAAAGGATAACGACGGATCATACAACACCAGATACGAATCTCTCTCTCTGCAACACCTCCACTCCAGACCGGAACCACTTGGTATGAAAACACAAGCTATAATCGGCGACGCCCATATGCCAGTATGACTATTTAAAGACCGTGGGCGTGACTAACCTTCCAACCTGGTCTCCAGCAGGATTAACCCCCGAGAGCCTGAAGATCAAGCCGGCGCCACTGAGGCTATAGTGGCTGGAGGTGGAACTACCTCTGCCTGCCGGACGCTGTGGTGTGAACAGCGTCCGACATGACAGTACCCCATCTTCTACGAGGGACCCCAGGGCCCTCAAGACTCATAGGACCCGGCTTGTCCGGATGACGACGGTGAAAAGAACTGACCAGCCGATCCGCATGTATGTCTGAGGCTGGAACCCAAGACCTCTCCTCCGGACCATACCCCCGCCAGTGCACCAAATACTGAAGAGTACGGCGTACTACTCGAGAGTCCACTACCTTGGCGACCTCGAACTCTAAATCGCCATCCACCATGACTGGAGGTGGCATCGGCGTCGTGTCCACCAAGCCTACCACCTTTTTCAATAAAGCCCTGTGAAAAACGTTATGTATTTTGTACACCGCAGAAAGTTCCAACCGATAATCCACTGGGTTAATGATGGCAGAAATCCTAAAAGGCCCAATAAACCTTGGACCCAGTTTTAAAGATGGAATTTTGAGTTTTATGTTCTTCGTAGCTAACCACACCCATTCACCCACACACAGGTCCGGACCTGGCACGCGTCTACTGTCAGCCACCCGCTTGTACCTGGCACTCATGCTCAACAAACGCTGTTTCACCCGCCTCCAGACTGATGACAATTGGGCTCCTAGCTGATCCTCCTCCGGGACACCCCCGGAGTCACCCTGACGTAAGGTACAAAACTGAGGATGTTGACCGTACACACAAAAGAATGGAGACTCTCCTGATGACTCTTGGCGGTGATTATTTAACGCGAATTCGGCCAGAGGAAGGAAAGTAGACCACTCCTCCTGGTTGTCGGACACAAAACATCGTAAATACTGTTCTAGATTTTGGTTCATGCGCTCAGTTTGTCCATTAGACTGTGGATGAAACGCCGATGAATGTGACAACTTGATCCCCAACCTTGAGCAAAAAGCTTTCCAAAACCTCGCCACAAATTGCGTACCCCTATCAGATACTATGTCTGATGGTACTCCGTGGAGTCTGACCACCTCCTTCACAAATACCTGAGCCAACGTCTTAGCATTGGGCAAAGAAGACAACGCCACAAAATGCGCCATCTTTGAAAAACGGTCAACCACCACCAGGATGACCGTGTTCCCTGCCGAGGCTGGCAAGTCAGTGATAAAATCCATGGAGATTTCTGTCCATGGCCTATTGGGTACCCCCAGAGGCTGTAGCGTGCCAGCAGGATGGGTTCGGGGTGACTTAGCTCTAGCGCACGTGATGCAAGCTGCCACGTACGAGACCACGTCCTGCCGGATTTTGGGCCACCAGAAACGACGCGATACCAGCTCTAAGGTGCCCTTCACCCCTGGATGACCAGCCAGTACCGAATCGTGGTGTTCCTTCAACACCTTAAGCCGAAGATGCAGGGGTACAAATGATTTGTTGGCGGGAAGTCCTGGTGGTACCTCCTCTTGGGCCTCGGCAATCTCCGCCTCTACCTCCGTCGTGAGAGCCGAGACCACTACCCCTTTCTGGAGGATGGGTACCGGCTCTTCCCGAGGTTATCCCCCCGGAAAACACCTAGACAAAGCATCCGCCTTGGTGTTTTTAGCCCCGGGACGGTACGTCACAAGAAAATTGAAACGAGTAAAAAACAATGCCCAGCGAGCCTGCCTAGGAGACAGACGCTTGGCCGACTCCAGATAGAGCAGATTCTTATGGTCGGTGATAACTGTGACCTGGTGAGCCGCCCCCTCCAAGAAGTGTCGCCATTCCTCAAAAGCCAGTTTGATGGCCAACAACTCCCTGCTGCCGATATCATAATTCCGTTCGGCCGGCGACAGCTTCTTGGAGAAGTAGGCGCATGGATGCATCTCGCTCAAGGACGAGCCTTGAGACAGTACTGCCCCCACTCCCACCTCCGACGCATCAACCTCTACCACAAAAGGTTTAGACACGTCTGGTTGCACCAGAATGGGGGCTGAAGCAAAACTATTCTTCAGACGCTCAAATGCACGTATAGCCACCTCAGGCCAGTTCGCCAGATCGGCACCCTTTTTTGTCATGTCCGTGAGCGGTTTGGCGACAGTCGAAAAGTGTTTTATAAATTTCCTATAATAATTCGCAAACCCAAGGAACCGCTGGAGTGCTTTCAGACTCTCCGGCCTCTCCCATTGCAGCACCGCTTGCACCTTAGCGGTGTCCATTTTAAAACCGGCTGCGGACACAATATATCCCAAAAAGGGCAACTCCTGGACAAAAAATAAACATTTTTCCAGCTTAGCATAGAGCTGGTTCTCCCGGAGCAACTGTAACACCTGCCTAACATGCTCCAAATGAGTGTCCCGATCGCTAGAATAAATGAGGATATCATCCAGGTATACAATCACAAATCTCCCCAGGACATGAGCAAATACATCATTAATAAAATGTTGGAAAACGGCAGGCGCGGTGGTCAACCCAAACGGCATAACCAGACTCTCAAAATGACCCTCAGGAGTGTTAAACGCCGTCTTCCACTCATCCCCCTGACGGACCCTTATGAGGTTATACGCCCCCTGAGGTCCAGCTTGGAAAACCATTTCACCCCCGCTACCTGGTTGAACAAATCCGGGATCAACGGCATTGGGTAGGGATCACGGATAGTAATCTGGTTTAACTCTCGGAAATCCAGACACGGGCGTAACCCCCCATCTTTCTTCTTAATGAAGAAAAACCCCGCGGCTACAGGCGAGGACGAAGGCCGGATGTGTCCTTTGCTCAGACTCTCCGCGATGTAGTCTTTCAGAGCTTGCCTCTCAGGACCAGAAATATTAAACATCCTGGCCTTAGGTAATTTGGCCCCGGGTTTTAACCTAATCGCACAGTCATAGGCTCTATGTGGAGGCAGTTCTGAGCAACCCTTCTCAGAGAAAACATCCGCGAAATCCTGCAAAGCCTCCGGCAGGCTGGGCGTCACGGCGGACACACATGTGGCCAAGCAATTGTCTTGGCAGAAACCACTCCATTGCACTATGTCCTGAGTTTTCCAATCAATTACCGGGTTGTGCCTGGACAGCCATGGAAAACCCAGGACCATTTGAGCTGGGAGATTACGGAGGACCCTACATGTAACCGACTCAGAATGTAGGACCCCAATGTGGAGTTTCACCTCTGCCACAAACTCAGTAATCTCCCCTTGAGGGAGGGGAACAGCATTAATGGTCACCACCTGTATGGGGTGAGGAAGTTTTTCGATCTTAAACCCGGCGGTGTGTGCAAACTCCTCATCTATGAGATTGGTAGCGGCACCGCTATCCACAAACACTGATATTGGTAGCTCTCTGCCGGCGATAATAACCTTGGAAGGGAGCATACATTGAGATACCATCATGGAGGATATGCATACGCTCAGTTGGGTCTCCTCCATACCCTCTGAGCTTAACAGTTTTCCGCCGATGTGACCCTCTTAGGTAGTACCGGGCAAACGTTAACATAATGACCTCTTTTACCACAGTAGAAACATGCTCCGGGCTTCCAGAATCCCGGAGCGCGAGGCTGAACCTGTGCCACGCCAGCAATCTGCATAGGTTCAGGGGACTCATCTACTTCAACCACAGCTGCACCTCTGCTTTCCCCCAGAGGTAGCGTCTCCTGTGCCCCCTGGCGAAAACGGCGATCAATACGTATCACCAAACTCATGGCAGACTCCAATGATGCCGGAGTCTCATACATCAGGAGGGCTTGTTTCACCCTCCATGATACCCCATGAATAAACTGGCTCTGCAGTGCTGGGTCATTCCATTGTGTGTCTACAGCCCAGCGGCGAAATTCCGAACAATAGTCCTCTGCCAAGCGCTCCCCCTGGCGGAGGGCGCGGATTTTAGATTCCGCTAGAGCCAGTCGATCAGGGTCATCGTAAATGAGCCCGAGGGCAGAGAAAACATTATCGACCGAATGAAATGTAGCAGAGTCAGCTGGTAAGGAAAATGCCCATGCTTGGGGGTCACCACTCAGTAATGACAACACCAGCCCTACTCGCTGGGCCTCATTACCTGAGGAGATTGGCCGCATGCGGAAGTATAATTTGCAGGCCTCCCGAAATACGACAAATTTGCTGCGATCGCCTGAAAATCGTTCTGGCAGCGGAAACTTCGGCTCTGCACCGATACCTGCAGATGCCGTTTGCACGTTTGCTACTACCAGGCCCTGCTGCTGAACTGCCCCTTTCAACTCGGAGACCTGTAAGGACAGCGCCGCCAACTGGCGGGTTATGGAATCCATGGGATCCATGGACTCCTGAAAAAATGTGGGCCGATTATAATGTCACGCGGGGCTTAGGACAACTAAGGCAGAAATACCCGGGGCCCCTGTGGTGTCCCTTTCACTAGGGGAAACCCTGTCTGACCCTCAACCCAGGGTTTTTGCTGAAGGTGCAAATGCCTGAGCCTCCACCCTTTCCTTATCTCCTGCTCAGCCCTGCACTTAACCCTCCACCCTCCACCCAGTGAGGAGACACACCACCAAAGCCCCCACACAAATAAAGACAGACAGGGAGAACTTAAACTGCACTGCGCCGCACACACACAGTAATATACAGTAATGTGAACAGGGCACAACTAAACACAAATATGGGAAGGAGAAAGGATAACGACGGATCATACGACACCAGATACGAATCTCTCTCTCTGCAACACCTCCACTCCAGACCGGAACCACTTGGTATGAAAACACAAGCTATAATCGGCGACGCCCATATGCCAGTATGACTATTTAAAGACCGTGGGCGTGACTAACCTTCCAACCTGGTCTCCAGCAGGATTAACCCCCGAGAGCCTGAAGATCAAGCCGGCGCCACTGAGGCTATAGTGGCTGGAGGTGGAACTACCTCTGCCTGCCGGACGCTGTGGTGTGAACAGCGTCCGACATGACAGTGACAGGACAACGGATTGGTGGCAAAGTGACCTTGACACTACCCGGAAACAGCTGGCGTGCTGGAACCAGGCTGGGCAGGAGGGAATACCCGTGCCAAGGAAACTTCTGAGCAGCAACTGGTGATGTTGGAGCCCAGGGACAATCATGGTGTAGGCCTACTTGGTGGCAGTATTATATAGGTTGTAGACTACAACAGACTGTCAACGTGCTCCAATTAGGCATCTGTCTCCACTCTGTTTCCAGGATTTCACCTGACCACCAACACCGCCAGTTTATGCGTACAGTAGCCGTCTGCCCAATCCACACGTGTTCCAGTGTTACTGGGGTTCTGTAATGTCAGCAGATCCCCTGATGTGTGTCTGGCAATGTCTCCTGCTCTGTCCACATTCCCACCACTTGTAGTGGGAAGGTGGACAGCACAGGAGACAGTGCTGGACACACATTGGGGGATCATCTCACGTACCAGAACACCAGGAACACAGGAACAAGTGTGGAATGCGTGGACGGCAACTGTGAGCAGGAACTGGCGGTGTTGGAGGTCAGGGAAAATACTAGAGACAGAGTGGAGACAGAGGCCAAATCAGAGAATGTTTAAATCAGAAGTAGTTACAATTTGGAGGCAGCAGCAGTTTGTCCTCCACACAGCAGGGGATCAGCTGACGTTACTGACCCCCACTTTCACATGAACGAGTGTTTTTTTCTGT
The DNA here is from genome assembly GCF_039654945.1 of Dendrobates tinctorius. Taxonomy (NCBI): domain Eukaryota; kingdom Metazoa; phylum Chordata; class Amphibia; order Anura; family Dendrobatidae; genus Dendrobates; species Dendrobates tinctorius. Next base: position 80,854,844 of record NW_027361690.1, read on the forward strand.
GTGGACAGCACTTCCGAGCAACAACTGACGATGTTGGAGCCCAGGGATAGTCATTTTGTAGGCTGAGGCCTACTTGGAGGCAGTTTAAGATAAGACGTTGTTTGAAGTTGGAGGCAGCAGGAGAGTTTGCCGTACACACAGCAGGGGATCAGCTGACGTTAACAAACCCCACTTACACATGAGCGAGTGTTTTGTCTGTGCGTACAGCACTTCTGAGCACCAACTGGCGATGTCGGAGCCCAGGGAGAATCAGGTAGTAGGCCGAGGCCTACTTGGAGCCAGGTGTAAATCTGAGGTACTTTGAGTTTGGAGGGAGCAGGACACTTTGCCATACACACAGCAGGGGATCTACAGACGTTACCGAACCCCACTTACACATGAACGAGTGTTTTTTTTGTGTGGACAGCACTTCTGAGCACCAACTGGCGGTGTCGGAGCCCAGGGAAATTCAGGTAGTAGGCCGAGGCCTACTTGGAGCCAGGTGTAAATCTGAGGTACTTTGAGTTTGGAGGGAGCAGGACACTTTGCCATACACACAGCAGGGGATCAGCTGATGTTACCACACTCCACTTACACATGAGCAAGTGTTTTGTCTGTGCGTACAGCACTTCTGAGCACCAACTGGCGGTGTTGGAGCCCAGGGAAAATCAGGTAGTAGGCTGAGGCCTACTTGGTGGCAGTTTTAGATTGTTTCTACACTACTACTAACTGTCAACGTACTCCAATTAGGCCTCTGTCTTCACTCTGTTTTGAGTATTTCCTCTGGCTTCCAACCGCGCCAGTTGCTGCTGTGAAATGCCGTCTGCACAACCAACACTTGTTCCTGTGTTACTGGGGTTCTGTAACAGCAGCTTCTCCCTAGAGGTGAGTCAGGCAATGTCTCCTGCTCTGTCCACTTTTCCACTACAAGTAGTGGGAATGTAGACAAAGCAGGAGACATTGCCGGACTCACCTCTGGAGATGAGCAGATGTTACAGGACCAAGGTAACACAGGAACAAGTGTTGATTGTGCAGACGGCACTTGAGAGCAGAAACAGGCGGTGTTGTAGGCTGGAGGAAATACTCAAAACAGAGTGGAGACACAGGGCAAATCAGAGAACATATTAAATCAGAGGTAGTCAGAAGTTGTAGGCAGCAGGAGAGTTTGCCGTACACACAGCAGGGGATTTGCTGACGTTACCAAACCCCACTTACACATGAGCGAGTGTTTTGTCTGTGCGTACAGCACTTCTGAGCACCAACTGGCGGTGTCGGAGCCCAGGGAAAATCAGGTAGTAGGCCGAGGCCTACTTGGAGCCAGGTGTAAATCTGAGGTACTTTGAGTTTGGAGGGAGCAGGACACTTTGCCATACACACAGCAGGGGATCAGCAGACGTTACCGAACCCCACTTACACATGAACAAGTGTTTTTTCTGTGTGGACAGCACTTCCGAGCACCAACTGGCGGTGTTGGAACCCAGGGAAAATCAGGTAGTAGGCTGAGGCCAACTTGGAGCCACGTGTAAATCTGAGGTTGTTTGACTGTGGAGGGAGCAGGACACTTTGCCATACACACAGCAGGGGATCAGCTGACGTTACCAAACCCCACTTACACATGAGCAAGTGTTTTGTCTGTGCGTACAGCACTTCTGAGCACCAACTTGCGGTGTCGGAGCCCAGGGAAAATCAGGTAGTAGGCTGAGGCCTACTTGGTGGCAGTTTTAGATTGTTTCTACACTACTACTAACTGTCAACGTACTCCAATTAGGCCTCTGTCTTCACTCTGTTTCGAGTATTTCCTCTGGCTTCCAACCACGCCAGTTGCTGCTCTGAAATGCCGTCTGCACAACCAACACTTGTTCCTGTGTTACTGGGGTTCTGTAACAGCAGCTTCTCCCTAGAGGTGAGTCAGGCAATGTCTCCTGCTCTGTCCACTTTTCCACTACAAGTAGTGGGAATGTAGACAAAGCAGGAGACATTGCCGGACTCACCTCTGGAGATGAGCAGATGTTACAGGACCCAGGTAACACAGGAACAAGTGTTGATTGTGCAGACGGCACTTGAGAGCAGAAACAGGCGGTGTTGTAGACCGGAGGAAATACTCAAAACAGAGTGGAGACAGAGGGCAAATCAGAGAACATATTAAATCAGAGGTAGTCAGAAGTTGTAGGCAGCAGGAGAGTTTGCCGTACACACAGCAGGGGATCAGCTGACGTTACCAAACCCCACTTACACATGAGTGAGTGTTTTGTTTGTGCGTACAGCACTTCCGAGCACCAATTGGCAGTGTTGGAACCCAGGGAAAATCAGGTAGTAGGCCGAGGCCAACTTGGAGCCAGGTGTAAATCTGAGGTTGTTTGACTGTGGAGGGAGCAGGACACTTTGCCATACACACAGCAGGGGATCAGCTGACGTTACCAAACCCCACTTACACATGAGCGAGTGTTCTGTCTGTGTGGACAGCACTTCTGAGCAACAACGGGCGTTGCTGTAGCCCAGGAAATAAAGTTCAGGTCATAGAAACATGAACACAACAGGAGACCTGGATCCTGTTGCCAGGCAATTATTTATTCTGGAAGAGGACTGGCAAATTCAGGTGAGATCCAGGCCTTGTTTATTTTCACAAAAGTAAGCCGGTCAACATTATCGGCGGATAGTCGCGTGCGACGGTCTGTTACCACACCACCTGCAGCACTAAAAACACGTTCCGATAATACACTGGCAGCAGGGCAAGCCAGCACCTCCAATGCATACTGGCTAAGCTCTGGCCATGTATCCAGCTTAGAGACCCAAAACTTGAACGGGAAAGAGCCGTCTGGGAGTACACTAACAGGGCAAGACAAGTAGTCTGTCACCATCTGACGGAAACGTTGCCTCCTGCTGACTGAAGCCGTCTGTGATGGTGTAGCCGTTTGTGGCGATCCCACAAAACTTTTCCACATTTGGGCCATACTGGCCTTGCCTTGTCCTGCGGCACTGCCTCTGCTACCTCTTTGTGCAGAGCTTCCTCCACTGCCTCTACCCACATGGCTGCTTTGAAAAGCACTACCAGCAACACTTGCGGGGGAATGGAGAACATGATGGCCTGCACAAGTGTTTCTTGGTACTCCCGCATTTTACGCTCCCGGTTCAACTGTGGTATGAGGCTTTGTAAGTTGTCCCGGTAGCGAGGATCTAGGAGGGTGTACACCCAATAATCAGCCGTGTGGAGAATGTTGGCGACGCTGCGGTCATTTAACAAGCACTGCAGCATGAAATCAACCATGTGCTGCAGACTGCCAACTGGACCGGAAACGCTGTCCCCAGCTTGAGGCAGCATCTCAGCCTGCTCAGCATCACCCCACCCTCGCTGTACACACTGACTACTAGAGCCTTGTGTACCTCCCTCCTCTGGAGAGATGTGTTCCTCCACCTCCATTGACTCCTCATCATCCTCCTCACTAAGTGTCCCCTGCCTGGGCCTTTGTGTGGAAGCACGTTGCGCAGACTTGCCAGAAGCAGATGGCATTTCTGACTCCTCATCCTCGACCTCTTCAAAAACCTCCTCACTTAGTGCTTGTAAGGTTTTTTGAAGCAGACAGATAAGGGGGACAGTCATGCTGACTAGTGCATCATCTGCACTGGCCATCCGCGTGGAGTCATCGAAGGCACGCAAAACTTGGCAGATGTCCCTCATAGTGGCCCACTCAGTGGTGGTGAAGTGTGTCCGGCGCACAGTGCGACTTGTTTGCGCCTGATGCAGCTGGTACTCCATTACTGCTGCCTGCTGCTCACACAACCGCTCCAACATATGTAACATTGAATTCCACCTGGTGGGGAGGTCACATATGATGTGATGTTCTGGCAGGCGGAATCGGCGTTGCAGAGATGCAATGCATGATCTTGCCATGCTGGAATGCCGCAAGTGAGCACACTCTAGGCGAACCTTGTGCAGCAGTGCATCAAGATCCGGATAGTCCCTCAGAAAGCTCTGCACGACCAAATTGAGCACGTGTGCCAGACATGGTATGTGAGTGAGGTTGCCTAGGCCCAGAGCTGCAACTAGATTTCGGCCATTGTCACTCACTACCAAACCTGGCTGGAGATTCGCTGGCACAAGCCACACATCGCTCTTCTGCTTGATGGCATTCCAGAGCTCCTGTGCTGTGTGGCTCCGATTCCCCAAAGAAATTAATTTAAGGATGGCCTGTTAACGTTTGGCCACACCTGTGCTCATATCTGGCCTAACAGGCTCATGCACTGCTGATTCCAAGGAAATAGAGTAGGAGGAGGACAGACTGCATTCCTGCAATCCTTGGAGTTGGCAGAATACGTACAGAGCCACTCTCCAGATCTGTACCCGGCTCCACAACATTGACCCAATGGGCAGTGAGGGAAAGGTATCGTCCCTGTCCATGGCTACTGGTCCACGCATCGGTGGTCAGGTTGACCTTGCTACTGACGGCGTTTAGTAGCTTATTTTTAATTTTTCCCTCCACATGCTTTTGCAGGGCAGGGATGGCTTGCCTGCTGAAATAAAAGCGGCTGGGCACATTGTATTGTGGAACTGCCAATGACATCAAGTTCCGGAAGGTGTCAGTCTCCACCAGCCTGAATGACAGCATCTCAAGGGCCAGTAGTTTGGCAATGCCGGCATTCAGAGCCAGTGCTCGGGGATGGTTTGCCGAGTATGGCCGCTTTTTCTCCCATGCCTGTGCTACCGATTGCTGGTGAGTGGCCTGGGAGTGTGCTGATGACTGAGAACGTGGTTCAGTGGGTGGAATTTCACTGGGTCTCTGGACAACAGTGGCAGAGGTTCTTCCATGGCGTTCCAGTGAGGAAGCCGAACCAGCTGTGTGTGAGCTGGAGGAAGAGGCCCCAACACGAGCTGAAGAGGTGGTAGGTGCTGCTGAAGGTTGGCCTACATCTTCAGTGTGTCTGTGTAACTCCACCTCGTGCTTGGTACGCACATGTTTCCACATATTTGTGGTATTGAGGTTGCTCACATTTTTCCCTCGTTTAACTTTCTGATGACACAGCTTGCATTTGACAAACCAAATGTCATCTGCAACTGTGTCAAAAAAAGACCACGCACTGCAAGTCCTGGGAGCGCCCGTTTTGTGTTTTGGAAGAGGATTGCTCCTCACGGGTGCCAAAGTGGAGGCTACGGGCAACCAAGTCTGCCCCCGCCCTCTCCCTCCTGTTTTGGCCGTTCGGGGAATCTCTTCCTCAGAGCTGCTCCCACCACCTTCCTGTGGCTGACGCCATGATGGGTCAAGGACCTCATCATCTCCACTCCCCACTTCAAGCACCGGCTGGTCCTGGGTTGTCTCGCCAGCACCGTACGCACCAGAAATTGGCAACTGAGTCTCATCATCATCAGATGAGTACTGAGGTGTGCTGACAATTGGCACTGGCCCACCCGCCTCTTCAGATTCAGAGGGACAAAGCAGTTGCGCATCACTGCATACTCCCTCTTCTTCACGCTCTAGAATGCTGCTTGGCTGGCCACCTCTTTCCAAGCCAACAGATTCTGAGAACAGAAGTAAAGATTGAGATGGCTCCTGTCCAGGGCTCTCAGACTGCCTGGGCAATTTGGCAGGTGGTAAAGAGACAGATGGTTGCTCTTCAGTGCTCTGGCCCTGAGAGGATGCGGAAGTCATTGAAGTGGATGCGTTAGCTGCCATCCATCCGACAACGGCTTCAATTTGTTCGTCACGCAGCAGTGGGGTACGGCGAGGTCCTACAAAGCTGCGCATGAAGGACTGTTGCCTGGTAAAAGTGGGGGATGCCGGGTCACTGGTGGCCGCAGCAGACACCGAATCCCCACGTCCTCTCCCTGCTGAATCCCCCCGTCCTCTCCCTGCTGAAACTCCACGGCCACGACCACGTGCCTTACTCCCTGCCTTCTTCTTCTTGGTAGACTGATAAAGATAGGCAGAAAAGTAAAAAAGGGGGGGGCTTAGTGTTCTTATTCCTGAACACCTGCTAACCAGTATAAGAAACACTAATTTTGCTAAGAGTGTGTGTACTACACTTTAATATGATCTAATGTGGCCTACACAACTCTAAAGTGGAGTGTTTGGTGAACTTTATTTCCTTTTTTTGGGGGGGGGGGGGGGAAAAGGATGTGACCAAAGTTTGAAAGCTATAGTATCACAAACTTTTTGGAGCGATTACAATGCAGGAAGCTAACCTACAATGCAATTGATGAGGCTCCAAAAAATAGAGTGATACTAGTCTGGCTGGCCTTGAAGGGCACAAGCCAGCAAAAAGCCTCCTCTATCCAATCCTATATAGTGTTTGCAACCAACCAATGACAATGGATGCAGATGGAAGCACACTAATATAGGAGCAAAAATCTGGACAAATTAGCTGCAAAAAAAGGACTATGTATGAGGCAGTGACGCACGCTGAGCGGACTACAACCAGCGGTGGCTGTAGAACACACTGCAACGTGAGCTGCACTCACACAGAGAGACCTATCAGACAGCCAAAAACAGTGCAGAGAAATGGGCTATAGTACTGAAAGGCTGCTGAAAGGCTCCACTGTCCACTCCTTTAGTGTTTGCAACCAACGTATATGGATACGTATGGAAGCACACTATACAGGAGAAGAAAAAGCAGCAATAAAAGAAAAATGTGTATGAGGCAGAGACACACGCTGGGCGGCCTACAAGCAGACGTGCCTGCAGGACACACTACACAGCGTGGGTCTGCACTCACACAGCCCTTGCAGACAGCGATTAAAACAGCGCTGCTGGGCTAAAAAAATGCTACAGTGGTGGATTATGTAGCCTGGGTATAGCAATAGATATGTTTGATGATCGCTATTTCTAACTGTCCCTCACAGTCTTCAACAGCAGCCTGTCCCTAACTGAATTCACAGCAGAGTGAACCCCAAATGGCGGCTGCTGCGGTTTTTATAGTGCATCATGACATCATTTCAGCAGCCAATCACAGCCATGCCAGTAGTTATCATGCCTACATGCCTAACAGAATGTGCCCACACTTCTGAGGATCCCCATTGGCTGAATGTGTGACGTTATAGCGATATTGCTAGCGATATCGCTGTGTCTGATACTTACCTACGATCCGCTCCCCCACTGGTTATCGCTGATCGCGCGAGAACGTCCTGGACCGCTTCTCGTCGTCAGCTTCCTGCGGCGCTTCCTGTGGAGAGACGAGCGGCGAGCGTGGAGCCGGGCAGGAGGACGTCAGGATCGCCTAGTGTGACAGGTAAGTAGCGACCCCCGACCCCTGCGATGTCGCTGGAGAGATCTGCCTGTGTGGCAGCTCACTAGCGACCACTTAGAGATGTACCAGCGATCCTGACCGCGTCATATCGCTGGTCGGGATCGCTGGCACATCGCTAAGTGTGACATTACCTTTAGACCAATAAATGTGCATCCAGATCTGCTCTTCTGTGCAGGACTACTCACAAAATTCACCATTTTGAGATGTGCTCTTCATACCTGTTTGCTAGACCTAATGCACCAAGCTGGCAGAGAGTCGCGAGCCACAATTCATGGGAACGCGAGCCACATGTGGCTCCCGAGCTAAAGGTTGGGGATCCCTGCATTAGAGTATACATCAATTTTATTGAAGAAACCTCCCAATGATAACAGTATAATCTCCAAAATGAATAAAAACTCAAAATGCACTGTTCCAAATTATTAGGCACAGTAGAATTTCTAAACATTTGATATGTTTTAAAGAACTGAAAATGCTCATTTGTGGAATTTGCAGCATTAGGAGGTCACATTCACTGAACAAAAAAGCTATTTAACTCCAAAACATCCTACAAGGCCGAGTTACATGTTAACATAGGAACCCTTCTTTGATATCACCTTCACAATTCTTGCATCCATTTAGCTTGTGAGTTTTTGGAGAGTTTCTGCTTGTATTTCTTTGTATGAAGTCAGTATAGCCTCCCAGAGCTGCTGTTTTGATGTGAACTGCCTCCCAGCCTCATAGATCTGTTGCTTGAGGATACTCCAAAGGTTCTCTATAGGGTTGAGGTCAGGGGAAGATTGTGGCCACACTATGAGTATAAATCCTTTTATGCCCATGGCAGCCAATGACTCAGAGGTACCCTTTGCAGCATGAGAAGGTGCATTGTCATGCATGAAGATGATTTTGTTCCTGAAGGCACGTTTCTGCTTTTTAGAGAATGGAAGAAAGTTGTCAGACAGAAACTCTATATACTTTGCAGAGGTCATTTTCACACATTCAGGAACCTTAAAGGGCCCTACCAGCTGTTTTTCCATGATTCCAGCCCAAAACATGACTCCTCTACCTCCTTGCTGACATCACAGCCTTGTTGGGACGTGGTGACCATCCACCAACCATCCATTGGTCCATCCATCTGGACCATCCATGGTTGCTCGACACTCATCAGAAAACAAGGCTGAAAATTAGTCTTCATGTATGTCTGGGCCCACTGCAACCATTTCTGCTTGTGAATACTGTTTAGGGGTGGCAGAATATTAGGCTTTTGCACCACAGCAAGCCTCTGAAGCAGTAGCGTAGCTACCGGGGAGGCAGGGGACAGTGGCCCCGAGCCCCGCACTCTGAGGGGGCCCACCGGAGCTATAATACACCACTATTCTGTGGCAGAGCAGGGAGAATCAATCTCCCTACTCTGCTGCCTGGCCGCTATGGGCCCCTGAGAAGGTGGTGGGCCTCGGTGCCAGCAGTGGGCCCCCCACCTCTCAGCCAGCAATGTCGTCCTGGGCTATTCTGTGCGCACAGGACTTGTGATGAGGTCACAAGAGGGGCAGAGTCAGGGGTCACATGATCAGGGGCTTCAGTGGCTGCAGGACTCTGCTGTGCTGGTTGTCATGGTGCTGGCTGGATGAGGTGAAGTTTCTGTGTGGGGTCAGGAGGGGTTTACAGGGTGGATGTAGCAGAGCTGTGTGTATGAGGTGTTGAGGTGTAGAGAGCGGAGCAGTGTGTGTAGTCGGTGTACGGAGCAGAGATATGCATGTATGAGGTGTACGGAGGAGCGGAGCCGTGTGTGTAGAAGGTGTACAGAGCAGAGATATGCATGTATGAGGTGTACAAGTTGTATGGAGCCGTGTGTGTATGGGGTGAGTGGAGCCGTTTGTGTACAAGTTGTACGGAGTGGAGCTGCATGTGTGCAGCGTGTAAGCAGCGGAGCCGCGTGTGTACAGCGTGTACGGAGCGGAGCCGCATGTGAACAGCATGTACGGAGTGGAGCCGCGTGTGTACAGCGTGTACGGAGTGGAGCCGCGTGTGTATAAGGGGTGCGGAGCGGAGCCATGTGTGTATAGGCGGTATCAGGTGCAGCAATAGGGACACATGCAGCAGTAGTGGCTCAGCATTAGGGTATCAGGTGCAGTAATAGGGACACATACGGTATCAGTGGCTCAGTATTGGGGTATCAGGTGCAGTAATAGGGACACAAACGGCAGCAGCGGCTCAGTATTGGGGTATCAGGTGCAGTAATAGGGGCACATAAGGCAGCAGCGGCTCAGCATTGGGGTATCAGGTGCCGTAATAGCGACACATATGGCAGCAGAGACTCAGTATTGGGGTATCAGGTGCAGTAATAGGGACACATACGGTAGCAGCGGCTCAGCATTGGGGTATCATGTGCAGTAATAGGGACACATACGGCAGCAGCGGCTCAGTATTGGGGTATCAGGTGCAGTAATAGGGACACATATGGCAGCAGCGGCTCAGCATTGGGGTATCAGGTGCGGTAATAGGGACACATAAGGCAGCAGCGGCTCAGCATTGGGGTATCAGGTGCAGTAATAGGGACACATATTGCAGCAAAGGCTCAGTATTGGGGTATCAGGTGCAGTAATAGAGACGCATACGGCAGCAGCGGCTCAGTATTGGGGTATCAGGTGCAGTAATAGGGACACATATGGCAGCAGCGGCTCAGCATTGGGGTATCAGGTGCGGTAATAGGGACACATACGGCAGCAGCAGCTCAGTATTGGGGTATCAGGTGTAGTAATAAGGACACATAAGGCAGCAGCGGCTCAGCATTGGGGTATCAGGTGCGGTAATAGGGACACATAAGGCAGCAGCAGCTCAGCATTGGGGTATCAGGTGCAGTAATAGGGACACATATTGCAGCAAAGGCTCAGTATTGGGGTATCAGGTGCAGTAATAGAGACACATACGGCAGCAGCGGCTCAGTATTGGGGTATCAGGTGCAGTAATAGGGACACATATGGCAGCAGCGGCTCAGCATTGGGGTATCAGGTGCGGTAATAGGGACACATACGGCAGCAGCAGCTCAGTATTGGGGTATCAGGTGTAGTAATAAGGACACATAAGGCAGCAGCGGCTCAGCATTGGGGTATCAGGTGCAGTAATAGGGACACATACGGCAGCAGTGGCTCAGCATTGAGGTATCAGGTGCAGTAATAGGGACACATATTGCAGCAGCGGCTCAGCATTGGGGTATCAGGTGCAGTAATAGGGACACATACGGCAGCAGCGGCTCAGCATTGGGGTATCAGCAGGATGAGGGGTTTGTGCAGGTTGGGGATACGTGGTGATGGAGCTGGAATATGAGAAGTGGAACGTGCCGTTGTTGTATTCTCTGTAGCCGAGTCCTGGCTGGAGGAGTAGTCATGTCGGTCTGGACCAGCTGGAAAAGATGTAAAAAGAGAACAATTCCATCAGAAAGATCGTCAGCGGTAAGACACCAACTATAATTGTCCAGGAATCACATATGTTTTGTAGGACTGGTATTTACCACTGACCATATGGTGGTAATATCCATGTTGCTCTTTATATAGAGATTATTTTCAGTAACAGCGCGGTCATCTCCTACGTCCACTATTAGGGTGCGTCGCCGAGTTGTAATCAACGTTACCTAGTTAGGGGCCCGCTCAGAAGTTTCGCCCCCCCTGAACCAAAACCCTAGCTACGCCTCTGCTTTGAAGGATCCTACACCTTGAGGTTCGAGGGACTCCAGAGGCACCAGCAGCTTCAACTGTCTGTTTGTTGGTTTGCAATGGCTTTTTAGCAGCTGCTCTCTTAGGCTGTGTGCCCACGTAGCGATTTTTAAGCGTTTTTGCCGCGATTTTCGGCGCAAAAACGCTGCGAAAACGTTTAAAAATCGTGTACAGAACGCCCCCACATGCATTCCTATGGCATTCCGCACATGCTGTGCTAATGCTGCGCTTTTTTCCGCGGCAGAATCGCATCGCGGAAAAAATCGCAGCATGCTCATTCTTTTGTGCGGAATTGCAAAGAATTGCCGCGATTCCGCACCCATAGGAATGCATGAGAATCGCTGACTTCCCGCATGTGGCTATGCCCACTATGCGGGAAGTTAAGCATCTCATGTGCGGTTGGTACCCACGGTGTGGAGGAGAGGAGACTGTGCTACAGGCCCTGGGTACCATACCCCTGTAAAAAAAAGAATAAAAAATAAAAAATCGGGGTATATTTACCTTCCGACGTCCCGCGCTGCATTCCCAGCCTAGCGTTCCCAGTAATGCCTTGCGGCAAGGCCCTGTAATGACATAGTCTCGCGTGACTCTAGCGGTCTCGTGAGATCGCTATAGCAACGCGAGACTACGTCATCACAGGTCTCGCAAGGCATTACTGGGAACGCTGAGGCCCGGAATGGCAGCGCGGGACATCGGAAGGTAAATATACCCCGATTTTTTTATTTTTTTTAGCATTTTAACATTCTATCTTTTACTATTGATGCCGCATAGGCGGCCTCAATAGTAAAAACCTGGTCACACTTGTCAAACACTATGTTTGACGAGTGTGACCAACCTGTCAATCACTTTCCAAGCGATGCTTCAAATCGCTTGGAAAGTGCTTGAATATCGCACGCGAAACTCGCGGCAAAATCTCGATCATAATCGCGGTGAAATCGCGCGGAAAAAACCGTGCGATTTCTGGGAAGGAGTCCGGTTTTTAGTGAGCGTTTTAAAACGCTACGTGGGCACACAGCCTTAATCCGATGAACTTGCCTGGCAGAAACCTTCCTCATTCTGCCTTTATCAGCACTATCACGTCTCTACTCAGAATCAGCCACAAATCTCTTAACAGTACGATGATCACGCTTAAGTTTTCGGGAAACATCTAATGTTTTCATCCCTTGACCAAGGCATTGCACTTTTTGATGCATTTCCGCAGCAGAGAGATCCTTTTTCTTTTCCATGTTACTTGAAAACTGAGTCCTGCTCAGTAGTGTGGAACATCCAGTTTTCCTTTTATTGGGCTCACATAGCAAACTAATTTCCACAGGTATCTGAGATTGATTTCAGTGATCCAAAGAACCCTGAGACACAATACCATCAATGGGTTTCTTTAAAACAAACAAAAAAAACGCTATGACACTTAAAAACAATTTGCATAATAATTTGGAACATGGTGTATACCTGTCGGAGTATTGGATGTATACTTGCAGGACAATTGGATGTATACCTGCCAGAGTATTGGATGTATACCTGCAGGAGAATTGGACATATAAATGCCGGAGTAATGGACAGGTATGTGTCAGAGTATTGGATATATACCTGCCGGAGTATTGGATGTTTACCTGCCAGAGAATTGGATGTACACCATCAGGAGTATTAGATGCATACTTGCAGGAAAATTAGACGTATAACTGCCAGAGTATTGGACGCATACGTGTCAGAGTATTAGATGTGTAACTGCAGGAGTATTGGATGTATATGTGTCAGAGTATAGGATGTATACCTGCAGGAGAATTGGACTTATATCTGCTGGAGTATTGGATGTGTACGTATCAGAGTATGGGATGTATACCTGCCGGAGTATTGGATGTTTACCTGCTAGAGAATTGGACATATACCTGAGGGAGTATAGGATATTGAACATGTACCTGCCGGAGTATTGGAAGTATACCTTCTAAACTATGGGATGTATACCTGCGGGAGTATTGACCGTATATGTGCTAGAGTATAGAAAGTACACCTGCGGGAGTATTTAATGTATACGTGCCGGAATATAGGACAAGTACAGGCCCGGATTGGCCACTTACCCAACCAGGCATTTTCCCGCTGGGCCGCCATTTTCATGAGGTTATGGGCTGCTGATGGTGGCGGCGGCGGCGGCCGGTCGGCCTCTTTTTCCTGCCGCCGGCCCTTTAAATTTTCTGGCAAGGCTGCAGGCAGCGGGGGTTAAAAGCGTGCCGCGACGTGGTGACGCTGCACATCGTCGGTCGACAAGGCCCCGCCCCCGGACCGCAGCAGGAGCAGGAGGAAACCTTGCGGCCGCGGCCATTTTTAATTTGAGCGCGTGGCGTGGGCGAGTCAGCGACGGTGCGGCCCTGGTGATGCTGCAGCCACGGCCCTGGTCACGCTGCAGCCGTGGCCGAGCCAGCACGGCAGGGAAAAAGGTGAGGGTCTTTTTTTATTCTTTTTTTATAAATCAAACAGTATTATCTAGGGGACCACATGTGGGGCCAGTGTACTGTATGGGGGATAACATGTGGGGCCAGTGTACTGTATGGGGGATGACCTGTGGGGCCAGTGTACTGTATGGGGCATGACATGTGGGGCCAGTGTACTATATGGGGGATGACATGTGTGGGGCCAGTGTATTGTATGGGGGATGACATGCGTGGGGCCAGTGTTCTGTATGGGGCATGACATGTGGGGCCAGTGTACTGTATGGGGGATGACATGTGGGGCCAGTGTACTGTATGGGGGATGACATGTGTGGGGCCAGTGTATTGTATGGGGGATGACATGCGGGGACAGTGTTCTGTATGGGGCATGAAATGTGGGGCCAGTGTACTGTAAGGTGGATGACATGTGGGGCCAGTGTACTGTATGAGGCATGACATGTGGGGCCAGTGTACTGTATGGGGTATGACATGTGTGGGGCCAGTGTATTGTATGGGGGATGACATGCGGGGTCAGTGTACTGTATGGGGCATGACATGGGGGCCAGTGTACTGTATGGGGATGACATGTGGGGCCAGTGTACTGTATGGGGGACTACATCAGGGTCCAGCATACTATATGGGGAATGACACAGGTTGGGCCAGTGTACTACATGGGGTACAACACAGGTGGGGCCAGTGTACTATATGGGGGATGACACAGGTGGGGCCAGTGTACTATATGGGGGATAACACAGGTGGGGCCAGTGTACTTTTTGGGGGATGACAGGTAGGACTATCGTACTATATTGGGGACTACAGGTGGGGCCAGCGTACTATATGGTGGATGACATAGGTGGGGCCAATGTACTATATGGGGGATGACACAGGTGGGGCCAGTGTACTTTATGAGGGATCACAGGTGGCTCCAGCGTAATATATGGGTGACTAAAGGTGGGGCCAGCTTACTATATGGGGGATTACAGGTGGGGCTAGCTTACTATATGGGGGATTACAGGTGGGGCCAGTATACTATTTGGGAGAATACAGGTGGGGCCTGTGTACTGTATGTGATGCCATTATATGTGGGGCTATCGTACTGTATGTGATGCCATTATATTTGGGGCTATCACAGTATTTGCAGGGCTATTAGGACTTTTGCTCTGGGACCCCATGTGGCTCCAGACCATCAGTCAGCCGCAGTATGTTGTTGTTCCTGCCCCAATCTGCAGCAATCTGGGTCACTGGATGAGTTAGGATTCTATGCCATCCCAGAGACAAATTTAGTAAATTTAAAGAGAATGTCCACTATTTTAACATTGATGACCTATCCTTATCTCATCAATGTCTGATCTGTGTGGGTGTGACTCCTGGCATCCCTGCCAATTGGCTGTTCTCGGTGATGGCTGGAACTGCTCAGTTACGACACAGCTGTCTACTGTATACTGGCCACGGCCGCGTACTGCACATTCGTGACCTATTCAAATCAATAAGGGGTGGATGTGCAGAACCCGGTTGTGGCCACTTTACAGTAGATTGAGCTTTGCTGTGCAGTTCTATAACAGCAGTTCCCACCGGCACTGAGAACAGCTGATCTGCCAATGGTGCCAAGTGTCGCAGCAACGCTGGTCAGATATTGATCACCTGTCCTAAGGATAGGTCATCAGTGTTAAAGTAGTGGGCAACCCCTTTAAATACTCATGCTTCCCTCCTCTGGTACAAACCAGGCTCGTCGCTAACTTTTGATGCTGATGATAATTAAGTTTTCTCCCTACTAAAATTGCCAATCCTCCAACCGGTTTTGCACCAGGAGCTTATTTGGCCAAGATCATATGATTTCTATCAGTGCTGGACAATCAGTCCCTATATAAATCAGATCTTTTAGGCCAAATAAGCTCCTGGTGGAGGTCTGGCTGGAGGACTGTCCGTTTTTAGTAGGGCGACAACTGCTTTAATTTTCTTTGTGGTGATCATATTAAGGGCTTGTTCACATGATTGCTGATTACCAGAGAATCAGATGGATTATGGTAATGACTTTGGACACACTCTGATCCCCGTCTGATCAGTGTCAGTTTACTGTGATCTGCTTCTCTCGCATGAGAGTATGGTATCACAGGTGTGAAGGAGACGGAGAACTTAATGTCGCCACCTTCTCCATTGTCTACGTCAGCTAAAATCAGACTGTAGTTGAATGACGTCAGAGTGAAGTCCAATGTGTCACAAGCACCCATAGACTTGTACGGGTGATCCAAATTCCAAAGTCACTCGCCGCATGCTGCAGATTTCAGACCTATTTGGACTGAAGAAAATAACGCAGATCTGCTCTGCCCCATAGTATAACATTGGGCTGAGTGCTATCTGATAAAACATCACACACAGCACTCTGCCGTATTATACGCCAGTGTGAGCGAGCCCTCGCTGCGCCAAACAAGTTCTCGTCTCCCTCCATCAATAGAAAAGTTAGGGAATTGGAGGAGAAGTAATGAGAATGTGTTTGGCAAATCACAAAGTTATGGTTACGTAACAACTGTCTGCACCACCACGAATCCCAACATTACACTCTGTTAGTGTTCAGCAAGCTGCACTGCTAACAACGTGCACTGGGTGGAAAACCCCTTTAACAATGTTGGAGTATGGGCTGAGTGTATAAATAAGATGTAGTGACGTTAGGTCCTCCTGCACCTAGGGAAGGCATTGAAGACGTCTTAATTATGATTCCCCCTTCCAAAACCAAAAATTGCCAGCGGGGTCATGGGGCATAGGCGCGGTCACAGAATGCTGTATCTCCCAACTTTTAAAGAAAAAGTCATTTTTCACCTATTGAACTCCCTTGGGCCTGTTTCACACTTCAGTTGTTTGACGTCAGTTGCAAACCCCCAAAGTGTGAAAAAACGGATCCGTTTCCACTATGCATAAAAAGAATGCACCAGAAGAGAGAAGAGAGAGATTCGCCACTGCCAGAACGGCATTTGGGGTTAAAATGCATGACAGAATAAATGTTCCGGGCATGCGCAGTTTAAAATAGTGGGTCCACCCCTGAAAAAAACGTTCCCTAGCCTGTCTACTCCAGATGGCAGATGCTAAACAACAAACAAATCCGTCAAAAAACAGATGCAACGGACGACCATCAGTTATAATCCGCCGCTAATGCAAGTCTATGGGAAAAAAAAAACGGATCCACCAAAAAAAGGCGGATCCGTTTTTTTATAAACCTGGTGGATTTTGACTGACGTCAAACAACTGAAGTGTGAAAGAGGCCTTACTGTTCTCACCTACAAGCTGTACAGAAAAGGTTGCATGGAAGATACATTTATTTACTATTTAACCCCTTTACCCCCAAGGGTGGTTTGCACGTTCATGACCGGGCCAATTTTTACAATTCTGACCACTGTCCCTTTATGAGGTAATAACTCTGAAAAGCTCCATGGATCCCGGTGATTCTGACATTGTTTTCTCGTGACATATTGTACTTCAAGTTAGTGGTAAAATTTCATTCATATAACTTACGTTTATTTGTGAAAAAACGGAAATTTGGCGAAAATTTGGAAAATGCCGCAATTTTCCAACTTTCAAATTTTATGCCCTTAAATCACAGAGCTACGGCACACAAAAAACTTAATAAGTAACATTTCCCACATGTTTATTTTACATCAGCACAATTTTGGAACCAAATTTTTTTTTTTTAGGAAGTTATAAGGGTTAAAAGTTGACCAGCGATTTCTCATTTTTACAACACCATTTTATTTTTACGGACCACATCACATTTGAAGCCATTTTGAGGGGTCTATATGATAGAAAATACCCAAAAGTGACACCATTCTAAAAACTGGACCCCTCAAGGTGCTCAAAACCACATTCAAGAAGTTTATTAACCCTTCAGGTGCTTCACAGGAATTTTTTGAATATTTAAAAAAAATGAACATTTAACTTTTTTTCACAAAAAAAAGTATTTCAGGTTCAATTTTTTTATTTTACCAAGGGTAAAAGGAGAAATTGGACTGGAAAAGTTATTGTGCAATTTGTCCTGAGTACGCTGATATCTGATATGTGGGGGGGAACCACTGCTTCGGCGCATGGCAGAGCTCAGAAGGGAAGGAGCGCCGTTTGACTTTTTCAATGCAAAATTGGCTGGAATTCTGATTGGACGCCATGTCAGGTTTGGAGAGCCCCTGATGTACCTAAACAGTGGAAACCCCCCACAAGTGACCTCATTTTGGAAACTAGACTCCCCAAGGAACTTATATAGATATGTGGTGAGAACTTTGAACCCACAAGGGCTTCACAGAAGTTTATAACGTACAGCGGTACAATTAAAAAATCATATTTTTTCCACAAAAATGATCTTTTCACCCCCAATTTTTATTTTCCCAAAGGTAACAGGACCCTAAAAGTTATTGGGCAATTTGTCCTGAGTACGCTGATACACCATATGTGGGGGTAAACCACTATTTAGGTGCATGGCAGAGCTCGGAAGGGAAGCAGCACCATTTGACTTTTTTGGCTGGAATTGAGATCGGACACCATGTCGCGTTTGGAAAGCCCCTGATGTACCTAAACAGTGGAATCCCCCCACAAGTGACCCCATTTTGGAAACTAGACCCCCTACGGAACGTATCTAGATGTGTGGTTAGCACTTTGAACTCCCCCAGTGCTTCACAGAAGATTATAACGCCCGGGCGTGAAAATTAAAAAATCGTATTTTTTCCACAAACATGATCATTTAGTCCCCTTTTTTATTTTCCCAAGGGTACCAGGAGAAAATGGACCCCAAAAGTTGTTGTCCAATTTGTCCTGAGTACGCTGATACCCCATATGTGGGAGAAAAATACTGTATGGCCACACGTCGGGGCTCAGAAGGGAAGTAGTGACGTTTTGGAATGCAGACTTTGATGGAATGATCTGTGGGTGTCATGTTGCCTTTGGAGAGCCCCTAATGTACCTAAGCAGTGGAAACCACCCACAAATGACACCATTTTGGAAACTAGAACCCCTAAGGAACTTATCTAGATGTGTGGTGAGCACTTTGAACCCCCAAGGGCTTCACAGAAGTTTTTAATGCCCGGGCGTGAAAATTAAAAAATCGTTTTTTTTCCACAAACATGATCATTTAGTCCCCAATTTTTTTATTTTCCCAAGGGTACCAGGAGAAAATGGACCCCAAAAGTTGTTGTCCAATTTGTCCTGAGTACACTGATACCATATATGTGGGAGAAAACTACTGTATGGGCACACGTCGGGACTTGGAAGGGAAGTAGTGACGTTTTGGAATGCAGACTTTGATGGAATGGTCTGCGGGTGTCATGTTGCCTTTGGAGAGCCCCTGATGTACCTAAACAGTGGAAACCCCCCACAAATGACACCATTTTGGAAACTAGGCCCCCTAAGGAACTTATCTAGATGTGTGGTGAGCACTTTGAAACCCCAAGGGCTTCACAGAAGTTTATAATGCCCGGGTGTGAAAATAAAAAAATCGTATTTTTTCCACAAACATGATCATTTAGTCCCCAATTTTTTTATTTTTCCAAAGGTACCAGGAGAAAATGGTACCCCAAAAGTTGTTGTCCAATTTGTCCTGAGTATGCTGATACCCCATATGTGGGACAAAACTACTGTATGAGCCCACGTAGGTGCTTGGAAGGGAAGTAGTGACGTTTTGGAATGCAGACTTTGATGCAATGGTCTGCGGGTGTCATGTTGCCTTTGGAGAGCCCCTAATGTACCTAAACAGTGGAAACCCCCCACAAGTGACAACATTTTGGAAACTAGACCCCCTAAGGAACTCATCTAGGTGTGTGGTGAGCACTTTGAACTCCCCCAGTGCTTCACAGAAGTTTATAACGCCCGGGCGTAAAAGTAAAAAAATTGTATTTTTTCCACAAACATGATCATTTAGTCCCCAATTTTTTTATTTTCCCAAGGGTACCAGGAGAAAATGGACCCCAAAAGTTGTTGTCCAATTTGTTCTGAGTACACTGATACCCCATATGTGGGAGAAAACTACTGTATAGGCACATGTCGGGCCTTGGAAGGGAAGTAGTGACGTTTTGGAATGCAGACTTTGATGGAATGGTCTGTGGTTGTCATGTTGCCTTTGCAGAGCCCCTGATGTACCTAAGCAGTGGAAACAATCCACAAATGACACTATTTTGGAAACTAGACCCGCTAAGGAACTTATCTAGATGTGTGGTGAGCACTTTGAACCCCCCCAAGGGCTTCACAGAAGTTTATAATGCCCGGGCGTGAAAATAAAAAAAATCGTTTTTTTTCCATAAACATGATCATTTAGTCCCCAATTTTTTTATTTTCCCAAGGGTACCAGGAGAAAATGGACTCAAAAGGTTGTTGTCCAATCTGTCCTGAGTACCCTGATACCCCATATGTGGGAGAAAACTATTGTATGGGCCCACGTCGGGGCTTGGAAGGAAGTAGTGACGTTTTGGAATGCAGACTTTGATGGAATGGTCTGCTGGTGTCATGTTGCCTTTGGAGAGCCCCTGATGTACCTAAACAGTGGAAACCCCCCACAATTGACACCATTTTGGAAACTAGACCCCCTAAGGAACTTATCTAGATGTGTGGTTAGCACTTTGAACCCCCAAGGGCTTCCAGAAGTTTATAATGCCCGGGCGTGAAAATAAAAAAATCGTATTTTTTCCACAAACATGATCATTTAGTCCCCAATTTTTTTATTTTCCCAATGGTACCAGGAGAAAATGGACCCCAAAAGTTGTTGTGCAATTTGTCCTGAGTACACTGATACCCCATATGTGGGAGAAAACTACTGTATGGTCCCACGTCGGGGCTCAGAAGGGAAGTAGTGACGTTTTGGAATGGAGACTTTGATGGAATGCTCTGCGGGTGTCATGTTGCCTTTTGGAGAGCCCCTGATATACCTAAACAGTGGAAACCCCCCACAAATGACACCATTTTGGAAACTAGACCCCCTAAGGAACTTATCTAGATGTGTGGTGAGCACTTTGAACCCCAAAGGGCTTCACAGAAGTTTATAACGCCCTGGCGTGAAAATAAAAAAATCATATTTTTTTCCCTCAAAAATGATATTTTTCCCCCAATTTTTCATTTTCCTAAGGGCAACAGAAGAAATAGGACCCCAAAAGTTGTTTCGCAATTTTTCCTGAGTAGGCTGATACCCCATATGTGGGGGTAAAACACTGTTTGGGCGCATGGCAGAGCTTGAAAGGGAAGGAGCACCATTTGACTTTTTCAACACAGAATTGGCTGGAATTGAGATCAGATGCCATGTTGCGTTTGGAGAGCACCTGATTTGCCCAAACAGTGGAAACCCCCCAATTCTTACTCCAACCATAATCCCAACACACCCGTTACCCTAATCTCAGCCCTAGCCCTAACGCTAGCCCTAGCCCTAGCCCTAATGGGAAAATGGAAATAAATACATTTTTTAAATTTTATTATTTTTCCCTAACTAAGGGGGTGATAACGGGGGGTTTGATTTACTATTTATGGCGGTGTTTATTTTGGCAGCTGTCACACGCTAAAAGACGCTTTTTATTGTAAAAATAGTTTTTGTATCACCACATATCGAGAGCTATAATATTTCCGTATTTTGACCCACTGAGTCATGTGAGGTCTTATTTTTTGCGGGACGAGTTGATATTTTTATTGGTATCATGTTCGGGCACGTGACTTTTTTGATAGCTTTTTATTCCGATTTTTGGGACACAGAATGAACAAAAACCAGCGTTTCATGAATTTCTTTTGGGGGGTGCGTTTACACCGTTCCACATGCGGTAAAATTGATAAAGTGATTTTATTCTTCTGGTCAGTATGGTTACAGCGATACCTCATTTATGTCATTTTTTTATGTTTTGGCGCTTTTATGCAATAAAAACAATTTTATATAAAAAATAATTATTTTTGCATCGCTTTATTCTGCGAGCTATAACTTTTTTATTTTTTCTCTGATGATGCTGTGTGGTTGCTCGTTTTTTGTGGGACAAGATGACGTTTTCAGCATTACTATGGATATTTATATGAGTCTTTTTGTTCGGCTGTATGATAAAAAATCATTATTTTTTGCTTCTTTTTTTATTTTTATTTTTTAAGGGGTTCGCTAAAGGGGTTAACTAATGGGACAGTTTTATAGGGCAGGTTGTTACGAACACGGCGATACCAAATATGTGTACTTTTATATTTTTTTATTTTTTTTTATTTCCAGAAAATGAATTTATTAGGGAATATTTTTTTTTTTTTTAAATTTATTTAGCGATTTTTTTAAAATTATTTTTACACGTTTTTTTAACTTTATTAGGTTGTCCCACGGGGGACATCACTGTCCTGTCACATCACAGAACACTGTGACAGATCAGTAATCTGTCACAGGCACTGCACAAGGCTTTCTCGTGCCTGCTGTCACGTCGCCGTCAGACTCGGGGCCTGCTGTTCCGCCCTCAGCCACTAGGAGACGACGGACTGTCACACTGCCCTCGGGCTCGGGGCCTCCTGTCCAGGCCTCGGCCACCAGGAGGCGCCGGACTGACACATCGCCGTCGAACTCGGGGCCTGCTGTTCCTGCCTCGGCCACTGGGAGGCGCCGTGGCTCGCGCCCAAGTGATGGCGGCAACAGTGAAAGGGCTTCTGCGCAGGCGTCTAGTGGACGCAGACTCCGCTCCTCTGTCAGTCATGAAGGGGTTGGTGCATCATCCTCAGGTCTGGTCCTGGGGGCGGTCCTGATGACATCATCAGCCCGGGAGCCTGTGAGGGATGACCTGATCCCTCAAATACCTTGGGACTGGGTTTGCAAGCCGCCTGGTATATTCTTGGTTCCCCTTGCGTGCTACTTTGTGATTTACTATAGTTTACTCTGACCTCAGCCTGGATTTCTGACTATTCTATTGCCTACCGTTTTTGTACTTTGCCTTTCTCCCGACTACTGACGCTGACCTTGGCTTGGACCCCTGACCTCTCTTCTGCCTGCTGATTCTGTACTTCTGCTATTCTCCCGGTTTGTGACCTTGGCCTGGATATTCGACTCTGCTACCGCCTGCCGTTTTTGCACCTCTACCGCCCTCCCGTTTTGTGACCTTGGCCTGGACTCTCGACTCTGCCTCTGCCTGCCGTTTCTGTACCTCCACTGCTCACCTGGTTCTGACTACATTTTTGGCTCCTTCCTGCTTTTCTATTGGCGACCGTCCTGCTCTGGCGCACTGCCCCTATTCTGACAGCGCCTCCTGGGCTCTGTTGTAAATCCAGATCCCTGTATAGGGGTAAGGGTATTGGGGTTACTCGGGGAGCTGTCTTTCTGCAGCCCAGACTTGCTGACGGACGTTAAACCTGCGCTTTGCAGGCACTGAGGAAGCCAGCTCCCTGCAGGCCCCCGAAGGTCCCGGTCGCCATCTTGGATCCGGTGACCTGCAGGGAAAGAGCCCCCCGCAGCAGCGCTGCATATTGCATATGCTTTCCTGCGGTTTTTACCTTTTGGTTGGAGCATGGCTGTTTTGTGTCCTACCTGGGATTCTGGAGCTAATAAACCCTTCTTTGCTAAACTAACTTGTTGCCTGTGTGAACACGGCCTAATGCCGACCTCAAGCACTACCTGAGAGATTCCCTACAATGCCCTTATAGATGGTTTAGGAGGGTTGATCCTCCTGACAGATTCCCTTATAAGGAGACTAATAGGGGAACTATTAATATTATAAGGAGACCCAGAGGGGTAGTATTAATATTATAAAGAGACCTTAGTGAGAATGCTCATATATTTGTATTATTGATAGTAATACATTTTGATTTGCTCCAATGGTAGGCAGGGTCATCTTTGTAATAGTAGTGGGTGTGGGAGAGCAGCATGGGTCTGTGTGCTTCATATGCCAGGGCTGGATGCAGTCCCAGTCTGTCCCTGTTCCCACAATAAAGATACATAATTTATCACTGCAATCTGAATTTATTATTCACACAAATTGTTAGAATATTTATTCTGTTTAACAAATATAAATAATTTCTTACAACATGAAAATAGACTAACTGATCAGAAAAGTAAAGCACCCATTGCCCTTTCCTCCACGCCTGCATCTGATACTGATGCTGAGCCTATATTGTTGCCTCCTTAAGAGATACTAGGCAACTTCCTTATAAGGTAAGAGGCCCCTTTAGAATCAGAACACAAGATTCCATTATGACATCATTATGACATCACAATTGACCATCACTACTTACACAAGTGTTTACACTCCGATCATCACTTTGACAACCTGTTGTCATTGCTGTTTGTGATAAGCTGCATAGCAAGTCATACACTATTGCGATTGGATTTATTTTCAATGTCTGGAATTTCTTCAGACAAACTTCAGGTGTTAGCACTACTCCAGGGGATTCTTACCATCTATGACCCTGACATTGTGCTACCACTACCCGATGGCGTCCTCAGCTTCACTTACCGGCTGGTTATGGAGCTAGTGAGAGACTGCCTGACCAAATACCACCAAGGTCGCATAAGCCTAGAATACCTAGAGCATTTACAGCAGAACATCTGGACATTGGTCCAACAGGTAAGTAGCAGATAATCTGCACAAATCATATAAATATAATAATAATGGAATACAAGATTAAGATTAACCTAAATGCAATACCCAGAATAACCGGGGAGATGAAATAGGGCCTACAAGCTACATGACAAGGGAAAAGGTGGGATATAAAGGGTTAATAGAAGTAGGGTGAGAAGGTTGTGGATTATGGACATGGGGGATTGGATAGATAACACTTTAAGGATCAGGATTATTTTTTGCTTTTCTGCTCTCATCTTTTCATAACTTTCTTTCAAGAGCCATAACTGTTATTTTCCCATTGACATAGACATGGAAGGACTTGTATTAAAGTGACGGGGATCTTCAGCAGACCCCCAGGTGTCACAGTAAGTGGTCACCTGCGATCACATCATAGAGGGTGGATGAGAGCTAGACAGCGGTGTGCCCACCATATAAATGCTGCTGTCAGACATTGACTGCGTCATTTAAATGGTTAGCAGAAAAACAGCCGCTGCCAGAACTCAGCTCCGTCCGCGGCTATTACAGACGGCTGCCGTTATGTAATATACCTGTATATTCTGTGTGATTAGGAAGCTCAGCTCCGGACCCCCCTCCACATGGGAGGACTCCATTTGCGGGAAGGAGTTATGGAGGACAATAAATGGAAGAAGGTTGGGGAGATTCCTCCTTTTTGCAGTTTCATGTTCCAGCATCTAACCAACCAGCCCTTATACATATATATATGAAGAGATGGGGAGGAAAGGAAGCAGGATGTAAAAGATGGTACTTGATAAGTAGGGGTCTTGGGGAGGTAGGATTGTGTTCCTATCATCACAGAAGCGGGGGATGGGTCTGGGTATGAGGCTGCTAAATGTGAGGTCCTTTGGACGGAGGTTACTGCTGGGGAAATAGTGACTTCGGATACATCCCAATATAATGAGTGGACTTATGTCCTGGGAAGATAGAGGTATTATTATGGGATATTAACACCTTACTCCTTGTGCCTGTGTGGTGCGTGTAGGGGCTAATTCTGAATTAGGTTTTGTTTTTTTCTGGTCTGGTGTTGCAGTCACCCCGTGTTTGGAGTGTGAGGCTGCTGTGGCCATTTTCCACAAGTCCCAGTCAGCCATATGCGTTATTTCCATACACTGGGTGCGGAGGAAGGACATGGAAATGTAAAGGTTCTCAGGCGACCGGTTCCATCGGCAGCGGTCATGTAGTACTTGTAGTGCCGATAGCAGGGGTAACATGGTGACATAAATGGCCTCCTCCATTCTGCACTTTATCTGATGATTTTCTTTTCTTGTTTCTTCTCATTTCTATAGGCCGAAGAAAAATCCCACAGTGGAGAATTGGCCTTTATTAAACAATTGGCCCAAAATGTCCTGCTAGTACTGGAGAATCCGGCCTACTCACCGGAGCGTCTGGTAAGGATCCGTTATCTTCTTCATCTCACGCCCATGTTGTCTGATCGTCTCCAGATTAATAATAAACAATGGTGCTAAAAACTGCCGACTGCACAAGCAGCGAATAATGCGGTAAATCAGAGTAACCCCAAATATGAGTACTTGTACTAATTGACATAGGCGGGTTATTAGCCTTATAATAAAGTATAGTGACAGGATTGCAGGTGTAATGTAGATAAATGCCGTGTATGAGGACAGAGGCAAACAGTTATATACCGTAGATAAGATTCTATATTTCCAGCAGCCATCAGTACAGCAGGAGAATATACCTGCAGTGATTGTCACACTCCACATCCCGGATTCATCGCTATATGTGCAGTTTACCCCTTACCTGACACATATTGAATTGTTGCTCAATCTCCGACGTCTATAGGCGGCAACTCTTCCTATCAGCGGCATCTGATTTTCATGCTTACTAATAATTGTTTGCTCCTGTCCTCATACATGTGCACCATATTTTTGAAAAAGTGCGCCTTATAATTCGAAAAATATGGTATTTTATCTATATTATACCTGCAATCCTGTCATTATTCTGTTTTATGTGGTTAATAACCCGTCTACATCAGTTAGCACAAGCACACATTCTTGGTTTTATTCTTCCCCAGATTACCAGTCATATAGCAGAAGGTCAGATGTGTGATATCAGACGCCTCTCTGTCCGCTCCAGGCAGACACAGGACACTTTATGGCAGCCTGTCTCTGCGGCTCCATCATCTGTGATGACAGTCTGTACTCAGCAGTGCAGAGTTTGTATTTCCGCCTCTGTCTCACGCGATTATCACAATCTTCCTTCTTGTAAATGCTGCAGTTCTGATAGACGTTATTAGAGAACAGTGGTATATACAAATCCCTTATATATTAATATGGACTTACTGGAGAGATTCGCCGTGTATAGTCCGACCTATACCGAAATTATCATGTAAATCCAGTTTTACTCCTTCCTGCCTTATATATACGGTCATTTAGTGTCTGTGAAATGTTATATAAATTGTATATATTATATCCATCAGGAAATATCAGAAGATGACTCCAAAGAGACACAAAACCTCCATATTGCTGACCCTGATACCCGTCAGCCGGGGCTAAACCCTGATCTGATGGAAGGTAAGCCGATCATCTAATATTTTACATTCAATGTCAAGTTATAGAGAACGGTAGAGAATATGGAGATTTACTCCTCATCCTCTGTATGAGGCCGGTGACGGCTCATGAACCCCCTATAGACTATAATGGAGGGGGCTGATGTAATTTGGCTTCTCCCCTCTGGGCTTTTCTCAGCCCCCAATCATGTCATTGATGTGACTCGATCAGACCCTGAAGAAGCACACATTTATGGTACAGTATACAGTATATACATATGCCATAACTATACACAGTGTGTGCAGAATATCCATACACCTCGTATTACTCCATGTACAGGGGTCTTGGCATTTCCTTCACTATATGGATGTTATATAATAAGTGCTGATATAGACTAATACATGACGTCTCTTCATTATTTCATCATTACTTTAGGAATAACTGTGCCGGCAAATACTGATGGAGGAATATGTGAGACACCAGAGATCATCCAGGAATCTGACAGTGTAAGTATCAGAGGGACGTCTGTGTATCATCTGATGACGGGTGTGAATTACACATCCCATATTATACCCCACATGATAATGGGATATCGCTGTTTTTCATATAGATCAGACCTATTGTGTGTGATGATGACGTTATTATTCTACCTCCTCTGTGTGATGTCCCCTATCCTCCCTTGCAGTACAATGACATATGTGTATGGGGGATATCCCCCTATAATATAACAGTGTCTGTGGAGGGTCCAGCTTGTATCACCTCCTCTACATCTGCTGTAGTGTAATCAGCAGGGACGTAATGTAGAAGTGAGACCTTCCTGCATCTGGAGCTGACATGTTTCTCCAGCTTCTGTGTCTTACTGTCATTTCTTATTCCTTTATAGGCCTTGATCGGATCATATAACCCGTGGAGGTTACCTTGTAAGAACGACTATAAGCCGATCAAACTGATCAGCTCTGGATCTTTTGGGTGAGCTTTATTTTGGTATAATAATTTATTTCCCAGGGCTCCTTATGACGATGCCTATTTCTCTGTGCTTTACCCCTGCAATGCTCCCATAGAGAAATTTTATGAGTCCACATCACTATCCACATCAGTTAATATTCAGGTCAGGTAGAATGTTACGGGGATAAGGACCCCCACTAGTGTTCATTTATGGAGTGTTATTTTATGTAATTCTATACATGGATTTCTAGTGATGGCCTCACATCTAGTATTAACCATTAGGTCAGGAGATCATTAGATGAGGTCTATAGACACATTGTTAGTAAGAATTCATAATAAATCTTGGATTTTACTTTTCTCCAGGGCCGTCCACCTAGTGCGCCATAAAGACTCAAACCAAGTATGTGCTATGAAGAAAATAGACATACAGAACCTTAAAGAGCCAAGGAGACTTGAACGAGCCTTTCTGGAGAGGGACATCTCAATCTTCGCTGATTGTCCCTTTGTGGCCTCCATGTTCTGCTCCTTTCCTACTAAAATTCATCTGTGTATGGTCATGGAGTATTTACCAGGTAGGACACATCCATTGTATCTATATCCAGCCTCAATGGCTTAATCCTAGCACCTATATATAACCGGAATGTGCCCACTAGGACGGGTACATGTCCACACTGCAAATACTATAATGTATCTGTTACCAAGATGCCAGAAAAACCATTGATCTCTGTAAACGTCTCCCCTGTAAGCCATCACTGAGCATTGCAGCAATTTCCACTATGGATAAACGGAAGATTTCTCTTTACTTGAACAATTTTTATAAATAGGAACTTTCACAGAGAAATAATTTAGAGAATAGTAGATGAGGTCCGGCTAGGCCTCTTTGTAAGGGTCACTGTGTAGTATACAGTTGTGGGTTAAGGCCCCGTTACATTTAGTGATGCACCAGCGATCCCGACCACGATACGACCAGGTCAGGATCGCTTGTGCATCACTAAATGGTTGCTAGTTAGCTGCCAAATAGGCAGATCTCACAAGCGACGCAGTAGTGCTTGGTGGTCAATACTCACCTGTCAGACGCAGCGATGATGACCGTCTTCCGCCCGCGTCCATGGCTCGCTCATCGGTGGAATACTCCTAGTAGGCGAGTTAGGGAAGGGAACTCTGGTTCAGCAACTTGTGAGAGATCCTATGAGACTCCGGGAATGCAAAGTGTTAGCCAAGGCTTGAGAGCTGTGGGTCTAAGAAGAGACAAGTCGGCGAGGCTGGGGGCACATACAGTAAAGAAGTTAACCATAGACGCTTTTTCTAAGTGGTTCATGAAAGTGGGCTAATGCTAGAGAAAGTAGGAAGATGCAGCTGAAGATTTATAGCTATCTAAGAAATTTAAAAGCCCCTAACTCTGATAGTGAAAAGTTTCACCACTTGTGCCGGTGAAAAATGTTTGTTGAAGACATGCCACTGTATTGTAACCTAAAGAAGGATGTCTGTGTCTCCAGCTGTGCTTTTTTATGAACAGTAAAGTCAAACTTGTTTTTATACACCGTTGTGATCTCTCATTCGTGGGGTCACGGGGAACCCCAGCCACGCTGTGTGGCAGACCAGAGAAGCCGAGAGGTGTCAACAGCCACAACAGCATCACGCACACTGGAAACAGGCCCCAGTTTTCGGTAATGTGCTAAGGTGTCTGACTCATGACACTCGCCTATGGCTACCACCCTGGGCACTGTTTCACAGTATACACACTATATTATTCAGTCCATCTCTATGTATGAGATCCTGCCCCAATGTGTCCGCCTATTTCTTTTTCACCTTAATCATGTGTAATTTGCATTGTAACAAACCCTCACCTGTCATATTTGCTTTCTACTGTAGGAGGAGGCTGTGACAATCTTTTAAAGGACATAGGTCGTTTTCCTGTCCCCCTGGCCCGTATGTACATTGCGGAAACGATTTTTGCTGTGGAATACCTGCACAGCTATGGTGTGGTCCACCGAGACCTGAAGCCCGAGAAGTAAGTGACCCTTATAGTATAATAATGGGGAAGAAGGTTAAAGTTTCTCTTACAGTATATGGGTTATTACTCGGGGCTAACTTCATTATTTTCTTTCACAGCCTCCTGATAACATCAACAGGACATATTAAAGTCACGGATTTTGGACTTTCAACACTCGGCATCATGAGACCAACATCAGACATCTACAGAGCTCCAATTGAGGACATCACCAGCGAGTTCGATGATAATGAGGTCAGCTTTACTTACCGGACCTTCTCCTTCACAAATCTCATCTCTTTCTCCTTCTCTGATAATTTCTCATCTAGAAAATGTTTCCATTGATGTTATGTATCACATTTATATTTATTGATCATCATCTAATTATTCTGTTGTATTCCAGACTGGTGGCACCCCTCATTACATGGCTCCAGAAGTCATCTTAAGGAAAGCATATGGCAGGCCTATTGACTGGTGGTCAGTAGGGATCATCCTATATGAATTTCTTTATGGATTTACACCATTTTATGGAGATTCCCAAAGGGAGATTTTACTCAGTGTCGTCAGGGGTAAGTAAAATATTCTGAATGCTGTGTGATGTCACAGTTATTTGGTTTAATTGGTTTTGTGATTTAGTTTCTAGCTTTGTTATGGAAAATGGTTTATATGAAAATAAATGTAAAGGTTGAATTTCCTGTAATATTTGCTTTTTATATAACAGATGACATAACTTGGAGATATAATGAATACATTGCTCCACATGATGCTCGGAACCTGATAACTGGGCTGCTCCAAAAAAATCCAGCACAGAGACTTGGGACAGGTAATATTATAATAGTATTATTAATGGCTTATTATACCTCTCTGACCAGACAAATGGTTGTGTCTGTGAGGATCAGCACTGAGGTTTTCTTCCTAATTTCAGTACAATTCCTTCATGTCGGCTACATTACATCTTCAGTTTTTAATATAAACAATAGAGATATGGACCAGCTTCTTTGACAATGACTGTATTGCTTTCTTTCTTGTCTTCCTTTTCCAGGAGGAGCAAATGAGATAATAATTCATCCATTTCTATGTTGCTTAAGTTTTCTCAACCTTCCAAGTCAGAAGCCCCTGTTATGTCTTGATCTAGCATCAGATGAGGACACCTGCTACTTTAATAGTAAGTAAAATGAGACGTCATCTGCCTGAAACTGCAGTGTGTCTTGTCTTTCATGTTATGTGTCAATTATTTCCCATTATTATTAGTGATAGCATGGTGACTGTCTGACCATGGTCTTATATTAATAATCTTTTATAACTTTTGTACTTTGCAGCTAGCTTTAAGAAACATCAACATATGGATTCAGATGAGGAGAACACAAGTGAGGACAATGACTGTCCAGAAGTCCAAAATTTTGTGTCATCTTCTCAAAGGTTTTCTAAAGTAAGTATGTGGACAATAAAATGTATAAAACCTATAATTAGAAAAAAGTTTAAATATAAGATATCTTATAAAAATAAATAATAATAATCTTTATTTTTATATAGCGCTAACATATTCCGCAGCGCTTTACAAATTGCACACATTATCAACACTGTCCCCGATGGGGCTCACAATCTAAATTCCCTTTCAATATGTCTTTGTAATGTGGGAGGAAACTGGAGTACACGGAGGAAACCCACACAAACAAGGGGAGAACATACAAACTCCATACAAATTTTATATTTCTCTGCTTGTTTCAGCTATATACAAAAAGTACCGGGATGATGAACAATGTAGAAGAGCGTATGTTGTCTTCAAAGTGTTTCCCAGAGAATAGCGAACAAAGCTCAGACATGTGAGTAGATTATTATCATGAGATTTAGGTCTGATATATGTTCAGATCCAAATATAAGACACGAGAACACAAATATAGGTCCAGCATCCAGCTCTTAATGATTTCTGATTTCTGTGGGTCTGGCTTGTGATATCACTGTAGTAATAACTGATCAATGTGACCAGCCATTCATTTCCAGTTCACTACAGTCCAATATTACTAGTTACACTCTATTGCTGCTGGTAGAATTGGGATTACAGACAGATGTTCTTCCATTTTTCTATTGTTTTTACTCTCAATTTACTTGTCTTTCTTCTACCAAACAGGCAGAGAGAGTCTTCTTCCAAACTTGATGGTGACAAAATCAGCGAGTCATCCTCGCTCTCATTGTCAGGTATGTACAGATTTATAGGCCATACTATTATAAGCTATAATAAAAAAGTAAAATGTGGATCAGCTCTTAAAGACTCAGAAAATTACTTTCTTTATTTCCATTGTCCTCCTTAGTATTCCGTTTTTTGTTTTGTTAAAATACCCCATATGGTTCCAGAGATATGGGACTTTTTATATAGTGCTAACACTTACGGTCTTTACCAATGGGGCGTGGCTCACAGGATTCTCTGGAGGCATGTTTACAGGCAAAAATTACCTGTGAGTCACGCTTCCATGGTAAAGATAATTACAATTAGCACTAAATAAAAAGGCCCAAATCTTCAGAACCCTATGGGGGATTTTAACAAATCTAAAAGAAACAGAATAGTCAAGGGATCAGTGGAAATAAAGTAGAGTGAATCCTGGACACTTTTGACCTAGTGACCGGTCCTCTTAGAAGTTACTCTGACATTTTATCTAAATGATTACATAATAACATTGTGGCTAGCTGCAAGTAATGTCATGTTAATAAGGGGACATATTTCCTTTGGGAGACCCCACATGGCGACACACAGAGAAGCTGCAGGTGTATATTAAGGCCTATTTCATACCTCCGTCGTCGGCAGTCAGCTGAAATCCGCCAAAGGTGGAAAGAAACTGATCCGTCTCCGTTTAGCGATGTCGGATGACATTGGACCACGTAGGAGAACGGATCCGTGGAAAAAGCAATGCAGCTTGATTTAAAGTGCCCGCGGTCGTCTCCATGGCCGCGATCTCGCGGGAGGTCGTCCCCATGGCCGCGATCTCGCGGAAGGCCGGTCGTCTCCATGGCCGCAATCTCGTGGGAGGCCGGGCGTCCCTATCGATCTCGCTGGAGGCCAGGCGACCCCAACCATGGGAGCGATCGCTTGCGGGAGGCCGGTCCGGTATTCAAGATCGGGAGGTTGGTGCCGGTGAGGAGAGAGAGAGATTTTAGCGGGTCCCGAGATGGTAGTTAAGGGTTAAAATGCTTCCCGGAGAGAAAATAGCTGACGGTCACTGCAAAAAAACGTTGCAGGGTCCGTCTCATCCGCCCGGGAGCCACTAAAATCTTGGCTGATCCGTAAAGTAACGGGTGTGACGGACGACCGTCAGTCAAGATCCGCCAATAATGTAAGTCTATGGGTGTAAAAAACGGATCCGCCCCTTTTTTGGCGGATCCGTTTTTTAAAAAAATTGGCGGATCTTGACTGACGGGAAAAAAATGATGTGTGAAACAGGCCTTAATCAGTTTGCATAATCTATAAACGTACAAAGCTAATCTTATAGAAGTTTATCATCAACATCTGTCTCTGAATTTTTGATTAGATTCTCCTGCTCAGAAGAGAAGAAAATCTGCACGAAAATTGAAAAAACAACAAAAAACAGAGATAGTAGAAGAGGGGGAAAGGAGGCGAGGTAAGTGTGACAATAGGGTCCATGTTTTATGATGTCAATGAGAAGAATTCATGTGGAGCAGATGTCATCTGTCAGTGGTGGGATTGTCACATGTATGATGACTGACAATGATCCCCTAACCCATGTATGGAGAGCATCCCTCTACCGTCCTCTCTCAGTGACACCACAGTGGTATCCTCTAAAATGGAGTCCCATTACTTACATGAGTTTTACATCTTTTCTCATAGGTTCGATCTTCCGCCGGATGATATCATCGTGTCGGCGTGGATTCTCCAGGGCTGCTCGCGCTGTCAGAGAAAGCTGCATTTTTGCCTGCTATCCCCAGAGCACCAGAGACATCGCATGGACAGAAGACCCCCACATCTAGAGCCCTGAAGAAAGTGCGGCACGTCCACCATCAGTGCTGTACCTATATGGAAGGACTTGTACATCTACTTGTGGCTTTCTGACCAGCACAAAACATCTTCAAAAGACGAAGGCATCTTCAAGAACATCGCTTGATCCTTTCCTTCAATGCTTAATTTAAAAATATCAATAAATAAAAATATAAAATTGATTAATGTCATTTTGAATCTAATTATAATGGTGATAGTAATGGCATATCAATACGATACACGTCATAAATGTCTCAAGGGTAGGACACCAAACATGAGAAGATTGGTTCTATATTTCCCATTAACCCTCTAAACTCAGGCCAATAGTGGAGGAGAGTAACACATATTCCGTATATTCCGTTATTCCTAAGCGTACATGTACATAGCACTTTACAGATGCCAGCATGCCCACATAGTTTTTTTTAGGTAGACACTGTAGGAAAACGTAAGCAGTGTTTTTCCTCAGGTGTCTTTTGTGTAGTTTTTGCAGTTGGTGTTTTTTTAACTATATACAGTAGGGAACGTCTTCTAAAAAGAAGCAACCAGCAGAATGAGCAATCATTTCCGTTATCCTTGTGCACAGACCACAAGAGTGGCAACCAATCTAGAGGAAACATGTTCTGATTCACTGGTTTTATAAGAACTGAGACACCTTAACCCCTTTACTGCCAAGGGTGGTTTGCATGTTAATGCCTGGGCCAATTTTTACAATTCTGACCACTGTCCCTTTATGAGGTAATAACTCTGGAATGCTTCCATGGATCCTGGTGATTCTGACATTGTTTTCTCATGACATATTGTACTTCATGTTAGTGGTAAAATTTCATTCATGTAACTTGCGTTTATTTGTGAAAAAAAAACGGAAATTTGGCAAAAATTGTGAAAATTTTGCAATTTTCCAACTTTGAATTTTTATGCCCTTAAATCACAGAGATATGGCACACAAAAAACTTAATAAGTAACATTTCCCACATGTTTACTTTACATCAGCACAATTTTGGAACCAAAATTTTTTTTAGGAAGTTATAAGGGTTAAAAGTTGACCAGTGATTTCTCATTTTTACAACACCATTTTATTTTTAAGGATCGCAGCACATTTGAATTCACTTTGAGGGGTCTATATGATAGAAAATACTCAAAAGTGACACCATTCTAAAAACTGCACCCCTCAAGGTGCTCAAAACCACATTCAAGAAGTTAATTAACCCTTCAGGTGCTTCACAGGAATTTTTTGAATGTTTAAAAAAAATGAACATTTAACTTTTTTTCACAAAAATTACTTTAGGTCCAATTTTTTTTTTATTTTACCAAATGTAACAGTAGAAAATGGACTGCAAAAGTTATTGTGCAATTTGTCCTGAGTATGCTGATACCTGATATGTGGGGGGAACCACTGTTTCGGCGCATGGCAGAGCTCGGAAGGGAATGAGCGCCATTAGACTTTTTCAACGCAAAACTGGCTGGAATTGAGATTGGGAGCCATGTCACGTTTGGAGAGCTCCTGATGTGCCTAAACAGTGGAAACTCTTCAAAAGTGACCCCAGTTTGGAAACTAGACTCCTCAAGGAACTTATCTAGATGTGTGGTAAGAACTTTGAACCCCCAAGGGCTTCACAGAAGTTTATAACGTACAGCCGTACAATAAAAAAATCATATTTTTTCCACAAAAATGATCTTTTCACCCCCAATTTTTATTTTCTCAAGGGAAACAGGACCCCAAAAGTTATTGTGCAATTTGTCCTGTGTATGCTGATACCCCATATGTCGGGGTAAACCACTATTTGGGCGAATGGCAGAGTTCAGAAGGAAAGCAGCGTCATTTGACTTTTTTGGCTGGAATTGAGATCTGACGCCATGTTACATTTGGAGAGCCTTTTATGTGCCTAAACATTGGAAACCCCCCCACAAATTACACCATTTTGGAAACTAGAGCCACCAAGGAACTTATCTAGATGTGTGATGAGCACTTTAAACCCCCAAATGCTTCACAGAAGATTATAACGCCTGGGCGTGAAAATAAAAAAATCATATTTTTTCCACAAATATGACCTTTAGTCCCCAATTTTTTTATTTTCCCAAGGGTAACAGGAGAAATTGGACCCCAAAAGTTGTTGTACAATTTGTCCTGAGTACGCTGATATCTTATATGTGGGAAAAAACTACTGTATAGGTACACATCGGGGCTCGGAAGAGAAATAGTGATGTTTGGAATGCAGACTTTGATGGAATGGTCTGCGGGTGTCATGTTGCGTTTGGAGAGCCTCAGATGTGCCTAAACTGTGGAAACCCCCCACAAATGACACCATTTTGGAAACTAGACCCCCTAGGTTCTTCCCATCCCAATCTGAAACTACTGTATGGGCACACGTCGGGACTTGGAAGGGAAGTAGTGACGTTTTGGAATGCAGACTTTGATGGAATGGTCTGCGGGTGTCATGTTGCCTTTGGAGAGCCCCTGATGTACCTAAACAGTGGAAACCCCCCACAAATGACACCATTTTGGAAACTAGACCCCCTAGGTTCTTCCCATCCCAATCAATTTCACTACCTCTCTTCACCAGCAGAGGGAGTTCATCAGACATCAAAGGTGAAGGGGAAAATGAACTCACAACAGTACCTCCACCTTGAGGAGGGGTCACCGAACCCTCACCCACGCCACCAGGGCGATCAGGATGGGCCCGATGAAAGGCACGAACCAATGTTTCGGCATGAATATCGGATGCAGGGACCCAAGAATTATCCTCCTGGCCATAACCCTTCCATTTAACCAAATACTGGAGTCTCCGTCTAGCCAGGCGAGAATCCAGTATCTTCTCAACCTCATATTCCACATTACCTTCAACCAATACCGGGTCAGGAGGTGCCACCACAGGAACTACTGGCTCAACAAACCTCTTTAACAGAGACTTATGAAGCACGTTATGGATCTTAAATGTAACAGGAAGAGCCAATCGAAAAGAGACTGGATTAAGAATCTCCAAAATCTTGTAAGGTCCAATAAATCTAGGTTTAAACTTTGGAGAAGCCACCTTCATAGCGATATTCTTTGATGACAACCAAACCATATCACCCACCTTAAACTGGGGAACAATGGTCCTATGCCGGTTGGAAAACCGCTGGGCCTTTAACTGGATGAGAGACAACTTATTCACCACTTGGTCCCAGATCTGGTGCATTCTCTCCACCACAGTGTCAACACCTGGGCAGGCAGAAGGCTTCACCTGCCCTGAAGAGAATCGAGGATGAAACCCAAAGTTACAAAAAAAAGGTGACATCAAAGTGGCAGAACTAGCTCTATTATTTAAAGCAAATTTGGCAAAGGGCAAAAATGAAACCCAATCATCCTGATCAGCAGAAATAAAACATCTCAAATACGACTCCAAAGTCTGGTTTGTTCTCTCCATCTGCCCATTGGTCTGAGGGTGAAACGCAGAGGAGAAGGACAACTGAATTCCCAGCTTGGAACAGAAAGTCCTCCAAAATCTAGACACAAACTGAACTCCTCTGTCAGATACAATGTTCTCAGGAATCCCGTGCAAGCGAACCACCTGTTGCAAAAACAAGGGCACCAACTCTGAGGAAGATGGCAACTTAGAAGGTGGTATAAGATGGACCATCTTAGAGAATCTATCACAAATCACCCAAATAACAGTCATTCTCTGAGAGACAGGCATATCAGAGATAAAATCCATTGAAATATGGGTCCATGGCCTCCTGGGCACCGGCAAAGGCATCAACAACCCACGAGAGCGAGAACAAGGTTTAGACCGAGAGCAAGTCCCACAGGACTGCACAAAATTCCTGACATCACGTGACAAGGCGGGCCACCAAAAAGACCGACTCACCAAATCTCTAGTACCAAAAATACCTGGATGACCAGCCAATGCAGAGCAATGAACTTCAGACATCACTCTCTTCCTCCACTGGTCAGGAACATACAATTTTCCAATGGGACAACGCTCAGGTTTGTCCTCCTGAAACTCTTCCAGAGCACGTCTCAAATCGGGCGAGATGGCAGAAAGAACTACCCCCTCACCTAAGATGGTAGCAGGCTTGGTTACAACAGGAGAATCAGCAAAGAAACTCCTAGAGAGGATGACTGCCTTGACATTCTTAGTGCTCGGAAGAAAAGAGACCACAAAATCAAAACGTGTGAAAAACAAGGCCCACCTAGCCTGTCTAGGATTCAAGCGTTTGGCCGACTCCAGGTAAATCAAATTCTTGTGGTCAGTAAGGACCGCGACTTGATGTTTAGCTCCCTCCAACCAATGTCTCCACTCCTCAAATGCCCATTTCATGGCTAACAGTTCCTGATTCCCCACATCATAGTTACGTTCGGATGGGGAAAACGTTCGGGAAAAGAAAGCACAGGGATTCATTTTAGATGTTACAGGATCTTTTTGGGACAAAACAGCTCCTGCACCAATCTCAGAAGCGTCCACCTCTACCTGAAATGGGAGTGAGACATCAGATTGCCGCAAAACCGGAGCAGAAGTGAACCTTCGCTTCAGCTCCTGAAAGGAAGAAACAGCCTCCGGAGACCAATTCAGCACATCAGCACCCTTCTTAGTCAAATCAGTCAATGGTTTGGCAATACCAGAAAAATTAGCTATAAATTTACGATAAAAATTAGCAAAACCCAAAAACTTCTGGAGGGCCTTCAAAGAAGTGGGCTGAACCCAATCATAAATGGCCTGTACCTTGGCCGGGTCCATTTCAATAGCTGACGGAGACAAAATAAATCCCAAAAATGAAATCCTCTGTACCCCGAAAAGGCATTTCGATCCCTTGACATACAGGGAATTCTCCCTCAAAATCCGGAACACAGTCCGAACATGTTCCACATGAGAGTCCCAATCCTTGGAAAAGATCAAAATATCATCCAGATAGATGATCAAAAA
The DNA here is from genome assembly GCF_039654945.1 of Dendrobates tinctorius. Classification (NCBI taxonomy): domain Eukaryota; kingdom Metazoa; phylum Chordata; class Amphibia; order Anura; family Dendrobatidae; genus Dendrobates; species Dendrobates tinctorius. The sequence continues at coordinate 80,893,028 of NW_027361690.1, forward strand.
TTTATCCACCAAGTCTCGGAAAATATCATTCATGAAGCACTGGAAGACAAAAGGGGCATTAGTGAGCCCAAAAGGCATCACCAGGTACTCAAAATGTCCCTCCGGAGTATTAAACGCCGACTTCCTTTCATCCCCATGCTTAATGCGAATAAGATTATACTCCCCCCTGAGGTCAAGCTTTGTAAACCAGCAAGCACCTTTAACTCTGGAGAATAGATCAGAAATCAGGGGTAACGGATACTGATATTTAACAGTAATTTGGTTGAGGGAACGATAGTCAATACAAGGCCTTAATGACCCATCTTTCTTAGCCACGAAAAAAACCCCAGCACTTAAGGGTGAAGAGGATGGTCTAATATGACCCTTCTCCAACGACTCCTTAATATAGGATCACATAGCCTCGTGCTCGGGTACAGATAAATTGAAAAGTCGACCCTTGGGAAATTTACACCCAGGACTCAGCTCAATTGCACAGTCATAACTCCTATGAGGAGGCAAAAACGCAGACTCATTCTCACTAAATACATCATAAAAATCAGCCAAATAGTCAGGAACTGTCATGGGAAGCCTAGGTAACTTTAGGCTGAAACCCCGGGGCCCCTGCGGTGTCCCTCAGACTAGCGGAAACCCTGTCTGTCCCTCAACCCAGGGTTTACACTGAAGGTGTGCCTGCCTGGGCCTCCACCCTGTCCTTGTCTCCTGTCCAGCCCTAAGCTGAACCCACCACCCTCCACCCAGTGAGGAGACCAAGCACCAGATACCACAAATAAGTATGGACAGGGATAACAGAAATGCACCACACCGCGTACACACAGGGGAATACAGTTATGTGCAAGCGCAACCAAATAATACAACACAGGGAGGCAAAATGGCAACAATGGAATATACTACACCAGCAACCGTATGCTCCTTAGACCACCACTCCAGACCGGTATCGCTTAGCACAAGGCAAGAGCTATAGTCGGCGACACCCATAGTCACACAGGGCAATTTAAAGACAGAGGGCGTGGCTAAGCCCTCAGCCAGAATGACAGCCTGGTTAACCCAATCCAACCCGGATCAGAAGACCAACCAGTGCCGCTGAGAACCATGTGGTAGGATGGGGTATTACCGCTGTCTGCCGGACACCCTGGTGTGAACAGTGTCTGACATGACAGTACCCCGCCTTCTACGAGGGACCCCAGGAACTTCACAATGTCGAGGACCCGGCTTGTCCGGATGGCGGCGATGAAACACTGTAATCAGTCGGTCCGCATGTATGTCCGAGGCCGGCACCCAAGTCCTCTCCTCAGGACCATAGCCACACCAGTGGACCAGGTACTGTAGAGTGCGACGCACTACCCGAGAGTCAACCACCTTGGACACCTCAAACTCCAACGTGCCATCCACCAAGACGGGAGGTGGTGGCACGGGAGAAACATCAACAGCACCCACAAGTTTCTTAAGTAACGCCTTGTGAAACACATTATGTATCTTGTATACGGCAGGTAACTCTAAACGAAATGCCACAGGGTTGATAATTGGGGAGATCCTAAATGGACCAATGAACCTGGGCCCCAACTTAAGCGATGGTATTTTGAGTTTGATGTTCCTTGTAGACAACCACACCCAATCACCCACACACAGGTCCGGACCAGGCACACGTCTACTGTCAGCCACACGTTTATACCTAGAACCTACATTCAGCAAGCGCTGCTTTACTCTCCTCCAAACAGATGACAATTGTGCTCCCAACTGGTCCTCCTCAGGGACGCCCGCAGAGCTCCCTTGGCGCAAGGTACAGAATTGGGGATGTTGACCATAAACACAAAAGAAAGGAGATTCCCCAGACGATTCCTGATAATGATTGTTTATCGCGAATTCAGCCAGAGGAAGAAACGCCGACCACTCTTCCTGATTGTCAGACACAAAACAGCGTAAGTATTGTTCCAGGTTTTGGTTCATACGCTCAGTCTGCCCATTCGACTGAGGATGGAAAGCCGATGAATGAGACAATTTAATCCCTAGGCGTGAACAAAAAGCTTTCCAAAATTTTGCCACAAATTGTGTACCTCTATCAGATACAATGTCAGACGGGACACCATGAAGTCTGACCACCTCACGAATAAATACCTGAGCAAGGGTCTTCGCATTGGGCAAAGATGGCAAAGCAACGAAATGCGACATTTTAGAGAACCGATCAACTATTACCAGAATGACCGTGTTCCCAGCCGAGGAGGGCAAATCCGTAATGAAATCCATGGAAATCTCAGTCCATGGCTTACTGGGCACACAGAGAGGATGCAATGTGCCAGCAGGACGGGAGCGTGGTGTCTTGGCCCGTGCGCACGTGGTACAGGCTGACACATATGAGGCCACGTCCTGCCGGATATTGGGCCACCAAAAACGACGTGATACAAGTTCCAGAGTGCCCTTAACTCCTGGGTGACCCACCAGGACAGTATCGTGATGTTCTCCTAACACTTTTAAGCGTAGGTGTAGTGGCACAAATGATTTATTAGGAGGCAGATACGGCGGTACCTCCTCCTGAGCATCAGCAATCTCTGCCTCAATCTCTGTCGTGAGAGCCGAGACCACAACTCCCTTTTGGAGGACAGGCACCGGATCCTCACGTGGCTCTCCACCTGGAAAACATCTGGACAAGGCGTCCGCCTTAGTATTCTTAGAACCTGGTCGGTATGTCACAAAAAAATTGAACCGGGTGAAGAATAACGCCCAGCGAGCCTGTCTGGGGGACAGGCGTTTAGCAAACTCTAAATAAAGCAGATTCTTATGGTCTGTTATAACAGTAATCTGATGGACAGCCCCCTCCAAGAAGTGTCGCCATTCCTCAAATGCCAACTTGATGGCCAACAATTCCCTGTTACCAATATCGTAATTACGCTCGGCCGGCGACAGTTTCTTGGAGAAGTAGGCACACAGATGCAATTCGCCCAAGGATGGACCCTGAGACAGTACCGCCCCCACTCCAACCTCAGATGCATCCACCTCCACGGTAAATGGTAGGGAGACATCAGGCTGAACCAGGATGGGAGCTGAAGCAAAACTGTTTTTGAGGAATTCAAACGCGCGCACAGCAGCCTCAGACCAGTCAGAAAAGTTGGTACCTTTTTGAGTCATGTCGGTGAGCGGCTTAGCAATCATAGAAAAATTCGCAATAAATTTCCTATAATAGTTTGAAAAGCCCAGGAATCGCTGAAGCGCCTTGAGATTATCAGGCCGATCCCACTGCAGCACCGCTTGCACCTTAGCGGTGTCCATTTTAAACCCTGAGGCGGAAATGACATAACCCAAAAAAGGTAATTCTTGGACGAGAAATACACATTTCTCAAGCTTGGCATAGAGCTTGTTTTCCCTGAGCAACTGCAACACCTGCCTAACATGCTCTATGTGTGCCTCACGGTCGCGTGAGTAAATAAGAATGTCATCAAGGTATATAATAACAAATTTCCCCAAGAGATGAGAAAAGACATCATTTATGAAATGTTGAAATACTGCTGGCGCGCTCGTCAACCCAAATGGCATCACCAAATTCTCAAAATGACCCTCAGGGGTATTAAATGCCGTCTTCCATTCATCCCCTTGACGGACTCTTATGAGATTGTACGCCCCCCTGAGGTCAAGCTTGGACAACCATTTGGCACCAGACACCTGGTTGAACAAATCGGGTATCAGTGGCATCGAGTAGGGGTCACGAACCGTAATCTGGTTGAGTTCCCTGACATCCAGACACGGGCGTAATCCGCCATCTTTCTTCTTGACAAAGAAGAACCCCGCCGCCAATGGAGATGATGAAGGCCTGATGTGCCCTTTGCTTAGACTTTCTGCAATGTATTCTTTGAGAGCTTGCCTCTCAGGACCTGAGATATTAAACATCCTGGCTTTTGGTAACTTGGCCCCCGGTTTTAACCTCATAGCACAGTCATAGGGTCGGTGAGGTGGCAGCTCTGAACAACCTCTTTCAGAAAATACATCAGCAAAGTCCAGCAGTGGCTCCGGGATGCTGGGAGTCACAGCGGAGATACACGTGGCCAGACAACTCTCCTGGCAGTATCTGCTCCACTGAATTATGTCCTGGGTTTTCCAATCAATCACCGGATTGTGCATAGACAACCATGGAAATCCCAGAACTACCTGAGCAGGTAAATTACTGAGCACCTTACATGTTACCCGCTCAGAGTGTAGGACCCCAATGTGGAGTTTTACATCAGCCACAAACTCTTTAATCTCCCCTTGTGAGAGAGGGGAGGCATTGATGGTAACCACCCGGATAGGATTAGGCAGCTTCTCCACCTTAAATCCCGCAGTACGCGCAAACTTTTCATCAATGAGATTAGCGGCTGAACCACTATCTACAAATACAGTAATTGACAGCTCTTGGCCCCCGATAACTACCTTGGCAGGGAGCATACACTGGGAGACCACCACGGAGGATATGCAAAGGCTCAGACTAGACTCCTCCAAACCCTCTAAGCCTAGCAGTTTTCCGCCGGCATGTCTTTCTTAGGTACCAGGGCGCAAGCATTAATAAAATGTCCTTTTTTGCCACAAAAAAAACAGACCCCTTGCTTTCTGGGCAAGGGACATTTATGCTTGTTATTATGTGTATGTGATATACCAGCGATCTGCATAGGTTTTACGGATTCACCCGAGGCAACCTCACCAGAGACTGCCCCCCCCCCCCACAGGCGATGTCTCCTGCGACCTCTGACGAAAGCGGCGATCAATGCGTACTACAAGCACCATAGCAGCCTCCAGAGCAGCGGGAGTCTCATACATTAGCAGAGCTTGTTTAACCCTTTCAGAAAACCCATGCAAAAGTTGACTCCTTAGTGGAGGGTCATTCCATTGCGTGTCCACAGCCCAGCGACGAAATTCAGTACAGTAATCCTCCGCCAGTCACTCACCCTGGAGTAGAGAGCGTATTTTAGATTCTGCTAACGCCAGTCTGTCAGGATCGTCATAGATTAAACCCAGAGCCGAAAAAAAAAGGTCTACGGACTCAAATGCAGATGAATCAGAAGGTAGTGAAAACGCCCATGCTTGTAGGCCACCACCCAGCAAGGAAACTACCAAGCTCACACGCTGAGCCTCATTTCCTGAGGAGAGAGGACGCATGCAAAAATACAATTTGCAGGATTCACGAAATACAACGAACTTACAGCGATCACCAGAAAATCGTTCAGGGAGAGGTAACTTAGGTTCAGCTGCCCTGACTGCTACCTCAGTTTGCACAGCAGGAACGGAGAGGCCTTGTTGCTGTACCGCCCCCCTCAGTTCAGTGACCTGTATGGACAGAGCCTCCAGCTGCTTGGTTATGGAGACTATAGGATCCATGGTAAAAAATTCCTTTTTTTTTTTTTTTTCTCTTTTTGGGCCGACTATAATGTCATGGGAAGCCTAGGTAACTTTAGGCTGAAACCCCGGGGCCCCTGCTGTGTCCCTCAGACTAGGGGAAACCCTGTCTGTCCCTCAACCCAGGGTTTACACTGAAGGTGTGCCTGCCTGGGCCTCCACCCTGTCCTTGTCTCCTGTCCAGCCCTAAGCTGAACCCACCACCCTCCACCCAGTGAGGAGACCAAGCACCAGACCCCACAAATAAGTATGGACAGGGATAACAGAAATGCACCACACCGCGTACACACAGGGGAATACAGTAATGTGCAAGGGCAACCAAATAATACAACACAGGGAGGCAAAATGGCAACAATGGAATATACTACACCAGCAACCGTATGCTCCTTAGACCACCACTCCAGACCGGTATCTCTTAGCACAAGGCAAGAGCTATAGTCGGTGACGCCCATAGTCACACAGGGCAATTTAAAGACAGAGGGCGTGGCTAAGCCCTCAGCCAGAATGACAGCCTGGTTAAACCAATCCAAGCCAGATCAGAAGACCAACCAGCACCGCTGAGAACCATGTGGTAGGATGGGGTATTACCGCTGTCTGCTGGACACCCTGGTGCGAACAGTGTCCGACATGACAGGAACATCATGCGACTGGGGAGAGGTGGAGAAAACAGGAGCATCACTAAGGGCACACCGACAACCCCAACTCACCACAGACACAGATTTCCAATCCAAAACTGGATTATGGATTTGCAACCAGGGAAACCCCAGAACAATGGTATCATGCAAATTATGCAACACCAAAAATCTGCAATTCTCTTGATGGTCTGGGGCGACCCGCATTACCACCTGGGTCCAAAACTGAGGTTTATTCTTCGCCAAAGGAGTAGCATCAATACCCCTCAAAGGGATAGGTGTCCGCAGAGGTGTCATAGGAAATCCACAACGTTTAGCAAAATCCAAGTCCATCAGGTTCAGAGCTGCTCCCGAATCCACAAAAGCCTTAGTGGAAAATGTGGACAGGGAGCAGATCAGAGTAATTGCCAGAAGAAACTTAGGTTGAAAACCACCCACAGCAAATGTGTGTGCAAAACGTTTCTCTCGTTTAGGGCAGACAGAAATAATATACGAGGCATCACCACAGAAGAAAAACAGCTTATTACACCTTCTGAACTCCTGACGTTGCGCCCTAGACAAAACTCTATCACATTGCATAGGTTCAGACATTTGTTCAACAGGTGGCAACACCTCTCGTGCGGTTTTGCGTTCACGTAAACGCCGATCAACCTGAATGGCTATTGACATAGAATCGTCAAGATTAGAGGGAACAGGAAATCCCGCCATGGTATCTTTTACGGTTTCTGACAAACCCTTCCGAAAGAGAGCTGCCAAAGCACCATCATTCCAGGTAGTAAGGACCGCCCACTTTTGGAATTTTTGACAGTACAACTCTGCAGAATTCCGACTCTGGCTCAATGCCAGCAGGGCCTTTTCAGCCTGATCAATAGCATTAGGTTCATCATACAACAACCCCAAGGCTTGAAAAAATGCGTTCACATTAGTAAGAATAGGATCATCAGGTTTCAAAGAAAACGCCCAATCCTGGTGATCGCCGCTCAGTAAAGAGATGACAATTTTAACCTGCTGCGCGGAGCTCCCCGACGAGTTAGGCTTCAAGGCAAAAAATAATTTACAATTATTCTTAAAATTCAAAAATTTAGACCGATCCCCAAAAAACACATCAGGAGTAGGGATCTTTGGCTCAGCAGCATGTGAATGAGCAAGATAGGTGGAAATTCCCCGCACTTCAGCAGTGAGCTGCTCCACATGATCAGACAATTGATTCATCTCCATTGAGAAAGAAAAAAAAAATTCCCCCTACGGCCTCAGAGACATAGAGGAAAAAATATACACAAAAAAAAAAAATTCTGACAAACTCTTTTTTTTTTTTTTTTTTACAATTCTTTCCTGCTATTGAGTACCCTAGGATCTGCGGTATGGCTGGTGATTCTGCTATGAATGAGTCATCGAAGGAGGAAAAAGAAAAAATACAACCAAGTCCAGAAAACCGGAGAGGTTGGTAGCTATCGGATTGCAGACCCCTGATCCTATCCACAACAACTAACAGTAGCCGTGGGGGGTTCCTACGATGCCCTAGACCCCTCGATCACAGCCGGAGAACTTAATAGGCCTAAAGAAAGAAAGGGGAAATCTAAACTGCCCCAGAGCAGACCCCAAAGTAATAGGCAGCCCCCAACATATAATGACGGTGAAGCAAGATGAAAACACTAACACAGATAGAAAGATAGGTTGAGCAAACGATGGGGCCCAAGCTAACTAAAAAGGACAGGATAGAAAAGCAGCTGTCTGCAATCCGTAAAAAATCCTACCAAAAAATGTTCTAACCGTCTGATAGGAAAAACAGGCCCTGAAGTCACTAGGACTTCAAAATGACTATATCAGCACTCAGGTAAATTCTGAAGACAGAGCAAAGAGACAAACTGATCAGAGACAAAAATAGAACTCAGCACACCCCCGACCGGGGATGGCTGAACTCCAAAAAACAAGGTAAACAAAACAAAACTAATAAGTTCAATAGCATAGCAAAAACTTATCTTTGAGAAGCAGGAGTCAGACTGGTCTCCAAGAATCAGCAGAGAAATCACCAGCGACTCAGAAGGGCGTCAGCTGCCTTATATCCAGTCCGAAGTTTCTGTTACCCAGTCATCATCTACCAGATCAGGTGTTTGGTAATCAGCCTCACTACCTTCCTTCACCAGAAGAGGGAGTTCATCAGACATCGATGGTGAAAGGGAAAAAGAACTCACAACATTTAGGCTTGTTTAGTTCTCCTGTCTGTGTTTGTGTTTTCATCTGTTTTTCACCGACAATACATGTTGGGGGCTGTCTATTGCATTGGGGTCTGCTCTGGGGCAGTTTAGATTTCCCCTTTCTTTCTTTAGGCTTGTTTAGTTCTCCGGCTGTGACGAGGGGTCTAGGGCACCGTAGGAACCCCCCACGGCTACTGTTAGTTGTGGTGAATAGGATCAGGGGTCTGCAATCCGCTAGCTACCAACCTCTCCGGTTATCTGGACTGAGCTTGTGCTTTTGTTTTTTCCTCCTCCGGTGACTCATTCATAAAAGGGGGCTGTCTTTCCTTTGGGGTCTGCTCTGGGGAGATAGTTTTCCTCTCTTCCTGCTTTAGGCTTATGTAGCGCTCCGGTTGTGACGAGGCGTCTAGGATCACCATAGGCACGCTCCACGTCTGCTTCTAGTTGTGTGTTAAGATCAGGGCTCTGCAGTCTGCATAGTGACCAACCTCTCTGGTTTTCTGAGACTAGGCTGGTTTCACATTTGCGTTTTTTTGCGCTGTAAAAAAACGCATACGTGCGCATGCGTTTTTTCCCCTATATTTAACATGGGTGCGCATACCTGCGCGCTGGCATGCGCACGTATGCGATTTTCATGCGCTGCGTTTTTTTGGGGTGTGCGTTTGTATTTTCCAGACGCAGCATGTTGCATTTTTTGGCCCTGCAAAAAAGCGCATGCGCACGTATGCGCACGTTTTGCGCTAAAAATGGCCATTATAGCCTATGGATGCGCATACGTGCGCACTGGCATGCGCATGTAAGCGTTTTTTTAGCAGTGTCCACTTGTTGTACTAGTTATAATCTTCTAAAGTCAAAAAAAAAAAGTCTATATAAAGGAGGTGCCTGCCAAAACTCTGCCACTACTACACTGACAGATTGGAGAGCAGACAGTCAACAAGGAACCCATCTTATATCAGCGAAGAATGTGAGTATATTACATTATATGCCTGTCCTTTTAAATTATGTATGTACTAATGATTTTTATTATTTTTACATGCAGTATGTCTTCAGAATCCGAGTATTCCCCATCGCGGCAGGAATTGGCGCAAGCAGACCGTGAGGTGATTATTTTCGTGCATCTGGTAAGTATATCTGCTGCTTCTCCAAATCTCTTACGTTTTTTTCTACTTTTTTAAGACATCGTCATCATCATCTTCTGCGGACGGGACTAGTGAGGGCGAAGAGCAGGAGTAGCGAAGCCAAGTCCCGGTGGTGATACGGAATGTATGTATCAAATGATTTGTAATGTTCTTTATTTTTTATCTTCTATTTTTACTCTTTTTTATGTTTCTTTTTTTGTAACGTTTTATTCAATTTAAATTTGATTATTCTAATGGATGTGTTTTGTCTAGGTTCCACAACGGGATGAAGACGTCTACCTGGATAATGAGCAGCTCATCAGCCTGGTCCAGGAGCGTTCGCCGTTGTGGGACAGCCGTGACCGGCTGCACAAGGACATTGTGGTGACCCGGCGGCTATGGAATGAGGTGGCCGCAGCGTTGATGGATGGCTGGGACAGCGCCACAGCATCCTCCAAAAAGGCGTTTAGTGAGTATTTCCCTGCTCTGTATTGTGCCGCAGTGACTGTTGTCCTTGACGGTACTGTTGGGTTTCGTGCTAGGCATATTCTAGCAGGAAACCCAACAGTGTCATTGGGGTCTACAGTGACTGCTTTGAGTATTGTATTGCTACATTGTGCTGCAGTGACTGTTGTCCTTGACGGCACTGTTGGGTTTCGTGCTAGGTGTATACTAGCAGGAAACCCAACAGTGTCATCGGGGTCTACAGTGACTGCTTTGAGTATTGTATTGCTACATTGTGCCGCAGTGACTGTTGTCCTTGACGGCACTGTTGGGTTTCGTGCTAGGTGTATTCTAGCAGGAAACCCAACAGTGTCATCGGGGTCTACAGTGACTGCTTTGAGTATTGTATTGCTACATTGTGCCGCAGTGACTGTTGTCCTTGACGGCACTGTTGGGTTTCGTGCTAGGTGTATTCTAGCAGGAAACCCAACAGTGTCATCGGGGTCTACAGTGACTGCTTTGAGTATTGTATTGCTACATTGTGCCGCAGTGACTGTTGTCCTTGACGGCACTGTTGGGTTTCGTGCTAGGTGTATTCTAGCAGGAAACCCAACAGTGTCATCGGGGTCTACAGTGACTGCTTTGAGTATTGTATTGCTATATTGTGCCGCAGTGACTGTTGTCCTTGACGGCACTGTTTTTTTTTTAACAACAGTGGACAAAGTCCGAACACGTTCGATCAAGGACCGCTTCAACAGTGATGTTCGTGCTGAGGGCCAGGTTCGCAGTGGATCTGCGTCAAGGACCAGAACTAGATACCGTCACTATCACGCGTTGCAGTTCCTAAGACCGGTCCTTGCCACGAGATCGTAAGTATTATAAATTTTGGGTTTTTATTTTTATTAATCTGTGTTTTTCTAATCCACAGCTGATGCTTCTTGTAAAGGCATGGTAGTAATGATTTTCCTTTATTCCACAGCACCTGGAGCAGCACCCTGCAACCTGGCCCTGGAGCGGTCCTTCCTCGGACGTCCTCTGACCCGTCCCAGCCATCCGACAGCCAGGAAGCACCTTGCAGGTCAGCCACACACACAGCTGGTGACCAGGAAGCTGGGCCATCAGGTGTTCCCCTGTCCCAGGTCTCTGCCACTGGTTATGCGGGCACTACCCGCCAGCGGTAGAGGGCCTTGGACAGGAATGTCTTGCCCGAGTTTATGCATTTGAGCGAGGCCTTTAATTCCAGCCTCAAGTCACTGTCCGACAGAGTTGAAAGCGGTTTTGCACTCATGGAACGTGGTTTTAACCACTTTGAACACCGCTTCAATTCTGTAGAACAGCGCCTTGACCGTCTGGAGGCCGACCTCAACAGACCAGCACACCATTTTTTTAGTAAGATTGAAAAGGGCATGGCGGAACACCTTAGTCTTGAGCAACAGCTGAATGTGCTGCAGGCCTGCAACAATGCTTTCTTGCAGGCTATGCAGCATAATCGGTACGGTCAGCAGTCAGTGGTGTCATTTCCACCTGTGCCACCATTGACTCGCTTCACCTCACTACCGACTTGTGCTGCATACCACTGCACGGACACCTCTATTCAAAGCCAGGACACCCACCGTTACACCACCACAAGTCTGAGTGCAGCTGGTCACTTCACCGACACCACCATGGCAAGCGCTGCTCCTGTCTGGAGCACCACTGCCACTCCCATGCATGCGTGGAGCTCAGCCACCACTAGGCAAACATGGAACAGCCCTGCCGCTACAACAACATGTAGTAGCCCTGCCACCACCACTCTGCAAACCTGGACCATCACTGCCGCCACCAGTCCTCCTGCAAGGACGAGCACTGCCAACGAAGAGCAGCAGCAGCAGCCACCTCAGCAGCAGCAGCCACCTCAGCAGCAGCCACCTCAGCAGCAGCAGCAACCACCTCAGCAGCAGCAGCAGCCACCACAGCAGCAGCAGCAGCCACCTCAGCAGCAGCCGCCACCTCAGCAGCAGCAGCAGCCACCTCAGCAGCAGCAGCAGCCACACCAGCAGACGGGGGACCTACACTCAATATTTGCCCCTAGTTCAAGGCGAAATCTATCAAGGCGGGCATTGGGCCAAAGTCGGTCCAGGCACACAAGCCTACGGCGACATGCCATTACAACTAATGTACCTGAACAGATTTCCTCTCCTCCAAGTGTTCCTAGTTTAATTCCCTTAACTGGACTACCTTCCCCCACAAGTTTTGTTGCCCCTTCCCCTCAAACACCGTCTTCAACTGCAAGTGTTGCATATTCCCTGCACACCCCCAAATTGAAACCATCTGCCCCCAAACGCCGTAAAAAATAATTTTTTGGTTTACTTTTTTTGATTAAAAATAAATTTACATTTGTGGTTCACCATTAAAAAGTTTCATTAATGTTGTTTGCGCCGCTCACACACACTGATGGGTAAATACATGTTAAAAACCAACCCAAGGCCTAGTATAGTCATATGTGAAATACCACGGCCTAGTATAGTCATACCAAGGCCTAGTGTAATAACTCTAGTTTTACCAACTTGGATCTGGTTTCATGAAAAACAAACTGTTGAAACTTGTCTAAAAAATAAGTTTCTTTCTAGTTTCACCAGTTTGTTTTTTGTGAAACAAGATGCTAGTTGTTAAAAATCGAGTTATTACAGTAGGCCTTGGTATGACTATACTAGGCCGTGGTATTTCACATATTACTATACTACTAGCCCCAAGGCCTACTATACTCATATTTGAAATACCACGGCCTAGTGTAGTCATTCCAAGGCCTAGTGTAATAACTCTAGTTTTACCAACTAGAATCTGGTTTCATGAAAAACAAACTGTTGAAACTTGTCAAGTTTCAACAGTTTGTTTTTCGTGAAACAAGATCCTAGTTGGTAAAAATCGAGTAGGCCTTGGTATGACTATACTAGGCCGTGGTATTTCACATATGACTATACTAGTAGGCCCAAGGCCTACTATACTCATATTTGAAATAACACGGCCTAGTATAGTTATTCCAAGGCCTAGTGTAATAACTTGTAAGTTGGAATGGAGCAGATTACATTCATCCACTCAATGCTGACTTGTATTCACCATTGACTTTCATTGGGGTTGGGTTTTGAGGGTTGTGTTTTGAGAAAATCACATACTTTTTTTTCAACTAGTTGCACAATTTTCTCTTGAAAAAATTTGGTTTCCTGATTCATGGCCTGCAGCTTTGCTCGTTCCAATATATTTCACGCAGACTAGCAATGCTGCATTTTAACTCGTATGTGTATTTACCTGCCCAGGTGTGTGAACATCAAAAAATTCAGTTATACATGGGAAGTTTTTTATTTAATTGGAGTTTAAAAAATATAGTGCACTCAGTAATGGTATCAAATAAGGTTTTTTATTACCATAAACAAACAAAAACATTACACCATTTCATCTTGCCAGTGCACCCGTCCTACATCAGAAATAAAGTAGGCCGCAAATTGGTCCCTCATTTGGCCAACTTCAACGGATGACCTGAGAGTGTGCTGAGTGAATTCAGGCAATGGGTTAGGAGCATCATCGTCCAGTTCAAAGGTCGGGTGCTCTTTAGCCATCACAAAGTTATGTAGAACCACACAGGCCTTCACCACCTCATCGACTGTTTCAAGTTTAAGATTAATGGCCGTGCCCAGAATTCGCCATCTGGAGACAAGAATCCCAAAAGCACACTCGACAGTTCTTCTGGCCCTGGTCAGCCTGTAATTAAATATTTTTTTGGTGTGGTCCAAGTCCCGGCTGGAGTAGGGTTTAAGTAAGTTTCCGCACATTTGAAAAGCCTCATCGCCAACCATTACAAAGGGCAGTGGCGGAGCTTCGGTGTGAGGAAGAGGCCGTGGCATAGGGAAATTAAATTGGTTGCCATACAACCTCCGGCCCATGTCTGAGTTTTTAAAAGCCTGTGAGTCATTACCACGGCCAAATGCTCCAATGTCCACTGCTACAAACATACATCCGGCATCCGCAATCGCCATGAGTACTATTGAAAAGTACTTTTTGTAATTATAGTACTCAGATCCCGTTCTTTGGGGTTTGATGATCCGTATGTGTTTACCATCAACAGCTCCCAAACAGTTGGGAAAATTGCATACTGTCCAGAATTTGTCAGCAATTTCCATCCACTTTTCAGCGGTGGGCAGGGGCATAAATTCTGGACAAAGAACATTCCAGAGAGCCCGGCAGGTGTCAGCAACAATTCCAGACAAGGTAGAGATTCCAATACGGTACTGGAAGTGTAGTGAAGATAGGGTTTCTCCAGTCGCCAGGAATCTGTGAACAGACAAAGAAGTAAAATTAATATTTATGTATATTATTTTAAAAAACTATAAAATAAAATATTAGTACATTCACGAAAACTAATTACCCAAGGTTTTGAATACTAAATTTAAAAAAAACCCATCAGACCGCACCCCTTGGTTTTTAAAACATACCGTAATGTCACCAGTAGCCGTTCCTCAGGAGGAATCGCACGACGGAGCTGTGTGTCCTGTCTCCGGATGGATTGTTGGACACGAGCAAGCAAATCCATGAAACTTTCGTGGGACATCCGGATATAATCTGTAAATTTCTCCGGGTTTGACTGGAGCTCGCTGTAGAGGGTGTGGTATGCCCCACGGCTATCACGGAGTTCAACAATCGGATGTATCCACATACGCCGCCGTCTTCGCTGCCTCTCTCTCTTCCTTTGTTCATGGCAAGCAACTGCATACGCCTGAGCCATCGCGATGTCCAAATCCAAGTTGAAGTGAAAACTCTTCCAGCGCAGATCCATGGACACGAGAAGAATCAAGCAAATGTGAAGAATACTGTAGACAGGGTCTATATATTAACATACCACACCCACAATGCAGTCCCATTGGTCTTGTGTGTTGTTGATTGGTTGTTTTTTCTTTTTTGTGGGGTTTTTCCAAAATCTGTAAAAAAACGCAAACGCACAAAAAACGCATACAAACGCACAAAAACGCTACGTTTTTTTCCTGCATGCGCATAAAAATGCTTGAAAAAAACGCAGCGTTTGTATGCATTTGTATGCGTTTTTTTAATGCGTTTTTTTGCGGGAAAAACGCGCTGCAAAACAGAATTACCAGCCATACCGCAGATTCTAGGGTACTCAAAAGCAGGAAGGAATTGTTTTAAAAAAAAAAAGAAAAAAGGGAAAAGAAAAAAAAGTGTCAGAATTTATTTTTTTTTGTAATATTTTTTCCTCTTTTTCTCTGGGGCCGTAGGAGGATTTTTTTTTTCTCCATTAAGATTAAGCATCTGTCTGATCGTGTGGAGCAACTTGCTGCTGAAGTGCAGGGAATTTCTACCTACCTCATTCAGTCACATGTTGCTGAACCCAAGATCCCTACTCCTGATGTCTTTTCTGGAGATCGGTCTAAATTTCTGAATTTTAAGAATAATTGTAAATTATTTCTTGCCTTGAAGCCTAACTCATCAGGGAGCTCTGTGCAGCAGGTTAAAATTATCATCTTGCTGCGCGGCGATCCCCAGGATTGGGAGTTTTCTCTGACACCTGAAAATCCTATTCTGACTAATGTGGATGCATTTTTTCAGGCTTTGGGGTTGTTGTATGATGAATAGTGTTGAGCATTCCGATACCGCAAGTATCGGGTATCGGCCGATACTTGCTGTATCGGAATTCCGATACCGACTTCCGATATTTTTTCAATATCGGAATTCGGCATCGGAATCGGAAGTTCAAAGTTGATTGACGGCCTGACGTCATCATGATGCGCGGTGTGTGCGCATCATGATGCGCCGTCATTTCGGGCCTTCCGGGGGTCTCTGCCGGCCTGCCGGGGGGCTGTGTGGACTGCCCGGGGTCGGTACCGGCCTGCCGGGGGGCTGTGCCGGCCTGCCGGTGGTCTGTGCACCCTGTGGGGGTCTGTACCGGCCTGCCGGGGGGCTGTGCCGGCCTGCCGGTGGTCTGTGCACCCTGTGGGGGTCTGTACCGGCCTGCCGGGGGGCTGTGCCGGCCTGCCGGTGGTCTGTGCACCCTGTGGGGGTCTGTACCGGCCTGCCGGGGGGCTGTGCCGGCCTGCCGGGGGGCTGTGCTGATGTCCGGGGGTCTGTGCAAGCATCGTCCGATGGGACTACAAGTCCCATCTGGCGATGCCTGCTACCATGACAGTGATTGACACATTAGCCAATGATGGGACAGTAGTAGTCCCATCATCCGGCTAATGTGTTAAATGTTAAAAAAAAAAAAAAAATACTACATACATACTACATACATACTACATGCTACATACATACTACATATATACTACATGCATGCTACATACATACTACATGCTACATACATACTACATATATACTACATGCATGCTACATATATACTACATGCATGCTACATACATACTACATATATACTACATGCATGCTACATACATACTACATGCTACATACATACTACATATATACTACATACATACTACATACATGCTACATACATGCTACATACATACTGCATGCTACATACATACTACATACATACTACATGTTACATACATACCACATACATACTACATACATGCTACATGCTACATACATACTACATGCATGCTACATACATACTACATACATACTACATGCATGCTACATACATACTACATGCATGCTACATACATACTACATGCATGCTACATACATACTACATGCATGCTACATACATACTACATGCTACATACATACCACATACATACTACATACATACTACATACATACTACATGCTACATACATACTACATATATACTACATGCATGCTACATACATACTACATGCTACATACATACCACATACATACTACATACATGCTACATACATACTACATACATACTACATACATACTACATGCATGCTACATACATACTACATACATACTACATGCATGCTACATACATACTACATGCATGCTACATACATACTACATGCATGCTACATACTTACTACATGCTACATACATACCACATACATACTACATACATACTACATACATGCTACATGCTACATACATACTACATATATACTACATGCATGCTACATACATACTACATATATACTACATGCATGCTACATACATACTGCATGCTACATGCATGCTACATACATACTACATACATACTACATGCTACATACATACCACATATATACTACATACATACAATACATCCATACAATACATACATAGACATACAGTACATATAACATAGAGTAACATACTTACCAATACTTGTCACATTGTTCCCCGAAGCCATTGTCTTTTCCGGAATAAATATTAACATAACAAACCACAAAAATACTCACCCACGATCCGAAGCAGTCCACGAGTGTGTCCCACGACGATCTTGGGTAGAGAACTGCAGCATCAGATGATGCTGCCGTTCTCTACGGGCTGCAGGAATCCAATGACGGAAGGTAGGTATCCTTCCGCACTGTATTCCTCCGCCACTTAAAAAAAAAAAAGTCCCTAGTCTCACTTTATGCCATTGCTGCGTGGGAATTTCCCACACAGCAATGGCATAAAGTGAGACTAGGGACTTTTTTTTTTTAAGTGGCGGAGGAATACAGTGCGGAAGGATACCTACCTTCCGTCATTGGATTCCTGCAGCCCGTAGAGAACGGCAGCATCATCTGATGCTGCAGTTCTCTACCCAAGATCGTCGTGGGACACACTCGTGGACTGCTTCGGATCGTGGGTGAGTATTTTTGTGGTTTGTTATGTTAATATTTATTCCGGAAAAGACAATGGCTTCGGGGAACAATGTGACAAGTATTGGTAAGTATGTTACTCTATGTTATATGTACTGTATGTCTATGTATGTATTGTATGGATGTATTGTATGTATGTAGTATATATGTGGTATGTATGTAGCATGTAGTATGTATGTAGTATGTATGTAGCATGCATGTAGCATGCAGTATGTATGTAGCATGCATGTAGTATATATGTAGTATGTATGTAGCGTGCATGTAGTATATATGTAGTATGTATGTAGCATGTAGCATGCATGTAGTATGTATGTAGTATGTATGTAGTATGTATGTAGTATGTATGTAGTATGTATGTAGCATGCAGTATGTATGTAGCATGCATGTAGCATGCATGTAGTATGTATGTAGCATGTAGTATGTATGCAGCATGTAGTATGTATGTAGCATGTAGTATGTATGTAGCATGCATGTAGTATGTATGTAGTATTTTTTTTTTTTTAACATTTAACACATTAGCCGGATGATGGGACTACTACTGTCCCATCATTGGCTAATGAGTCAATCACTGTCATGGTAGCAGGCATCGCCCGATGGGACTTGTAGTCCCATCGGACGATGCCTGCACAGACCCCCGAAGCCTGCACAGACCACCGGCAGGCCGGCACAGCCCCCCGGCAGGCCGGCACAGCCCCCCGGAGCCTGCACAGACCACCGGCAGGCCGGCACAGCCCCCCGGCAGGCCGGCACAGCCCACCGGAGCCTGCACAGACCACCGGCAGGCCGGCACAGCCCCCCGGCAGGCCGGCACAGACCACCGGAGCCTGCACAGACCCCCTGGC
Source organism: Dendrobates tinctorius (assembly GCF_039654945.1). Lineage (NCBI taxonomy): Eukaryota > Metazoa > Chordata > Amphibia > Anura > Dendrobatidae > Dendrobates > Dendrobates tinctorius. Next base: position 80,911,364 of record NW_027361690.1, read on the forward strand.
AGGCCGGCACAGCCCCCCGAAAGGCCCGTACAGACCCCAGAGAGGCTGTACAAGGCAAAAACAGGGTTTTTCTTATTCCGATACCGGAAGTCCCATAGACTTGAATGGGACTTCCGGTATCAGAATCGGCGATACCGATACTTTTTTTAAAGATCGGCCGATCCATTCCGATCCGATACTTTGAAGTATCGGACGGTATCGCTCAACTCTAATGATGAACCTAATACCGTTGATCAAGCTGAGAGAACCCTGTTGGCATTAAGCCAGGGTCAGGATCCTGCAGAGTTATACTGTCAAAAATTCCGAAAGTGGGCGGTCCTTACTACATGGAATGATAGGGCACTGGCAGCTCTCTTTTGGAAAGGTTTATCAGAGACCGTAAAGGATGTTATGGTGGGATTTCCTGTTCCCTCTGGTCTGGATGCTCTATGTCATTAGCCATTCAAGTTGATCGGCATTTACGTGTACATCAGACTACACGGGAGGCGCTGCCACTTTCTGAACAAATGTCTGAACCTATGCAATGTGATGGGGTGTTGTCTAGGGCGCAACGTCAGGAGTTTAGAAGGCGTAATAAGCTGTGTTTTTTCTGTGGAGTCGCCTCTCATACTATTTCTGTCTGCCCTAAACGAGAGAAACATTTTGCACACACATTTGCTGTGGGCAGTGTACAACCTAAGTTTCTTTTGGCAATTACTTTGATCTGCTCCTTGTCCACATTTTCCACAAAGGCTTTTGTGGATTCAGGAGCAGCTCTGAATCTGATGGATTTGGACTTTGCTAAACATTGTGGCTTGTCCATGACGCCTCTGCAGACGCCTATTCCTTTGAGGGGTATTGATGCTACTCCTCTGGCAGAGAATAAACCTCAGTTTTGGAACCAGGTGATAATGCGAGTTGCCCCAGACAACCAAGAAAATTGTAAATTTTTGGTTCTGCATAATTTACATGATACTATTGTTCTGGGTTTTCCCTGGTTGCAAACTCATAATCCAGTTTTGGATTGGAAATCTGTGTCTGTGGTGAGTTGGGGTTGTCAGTGTGTTCTTAGGGACGCTCCTGTTTTCTCCACCTCTCCTCAGTCTCATGATATTCCTGATTATCTGGCTGATTTCTCTCATGTATTTAGTGAGAGTAAGTCTGCATCTTTGCCTCCTCATAGAAGTTATGACTGTGCAATTGAGTTGATGCCTGGGTGTAAATTTCCCAAGGGTCGGCTTTTCAACTTATCTGTACCCGAACATGATGCTATGCGATCCTATATTAAGGAGTCGTTGGAGAAGGCTCATATTAGACCATCCTCGTCACCTTTAGGCGCTGTTTTTTTTTGTGGCCAAAAAAGATGGTTCATTAAGACCGTGTATTGATTATCGTTCCCTTAACAAGATGACGGTTAAATATCAGTACCCGATACCTCTGATGTCTGATTTATTCTCCAGAAGTTTTTGGGTTTTGCTAATTTCTATCGTAAATTTATAGGTAATTTTTCTAGTATTGTCAAACCACTGACTGATCTGACCAAGAAGGGAGCTGATGTGCTGAATTGGTCTCCTGAGGCTGTCTCAGCCTTTTAAGAGCTTAAGCGGAGATTTACTTCAGCTCCAGTTCTACGGCAACCTGATGTCTCACTTCCATTTCAAGTGGAGGTAGACGCTTCTGAGATTGGTGCAGGAGCTGTTTTGTCCCAAAAAGATCCTGTGACTTCTAAGATGAATCCCTGTGCCTTCTTTTCTTGAAAGTTCTCCCCATCTGAACGCAACTATGACGTGGGGAATCGGGAATTGTTGGCCATGAAATGGGCATTTGAGGAGTGGAGACATTGGTTGGAGGGAGCTAGACATCAATTTGTGGTCCTCACTGATCACAAGAATCTGATTTATCTGGAGTCGGCTAAACGCTTGAATCCTAGACAGGCTAGATGGGCCTTGTTTTTCACGCGTTTTAATTTTGTGGTCTCTTTTCTTCCGGGCACTAAGAATGTTAAGGCAGACACCCTTTCTAGGAGTTTCTTTGCTGATTCTCTTAATGTGACCGAGCCTACTACTATCCTAGGTGAGGGGGTAGTTCTTTCTGCCATTTTGCCCGATTTGAGATGCGCCCTGGAGAAATTTCAGGAGGATAAACCTGAGCGTTGCCCTATCGGAAGATTGTATGTTCCTGACCAGTGGAGAAAGAGAGTGATGTATGAACTCCATTGCTCCGCATTGGCTGGTCATCCAGGTATTTTTGGTACCAGAGATTTGGTGAGTCGGTTGTTTTGGTGGCCTGCCTTGTCTCGTGATGTCAGGAATTTTGTACAGTCCTGTGGGACTTGTTCTCGGTCTAAACCCTGTTCTCATTCTAGTGGGTTGCTGATGCCCCTCCCGATGCCCAGGAGGCCATGGACCTATATCTCAGTGGATTTTATTTCTGATCTTCCTGTCTCTCAGAGACTAACTGTTATCTGGGTGATTTATGATAGATTTTCGAAGATGGTCCATCTTGTACCACTCCCAAAGTTGCCATCTTCCGCTGAGTTGGTATACTTGTTTTTACAACAGGTGGTTCAGTTACACGGGATTCCTGAGAACATTGTGTCCGATAGAGGGGTTCAGTTTGTTTCCAGATTTTGGAAAGCCTTTTGTTCCAATCTGGGAATTCAGTTATCCTTCTCCTCCGCGTTTCATCCCCAGACCAATGGGCAGACTGAGAGAGCAAACCAGACCTTGGAGTCTTATTTAAGATGTTTTATATCTGCTGATCAAGATGATTTGGTCTCATTTTTGCCCTTGGCCGAATTTGTCCTGAACAATAGAGCAAGTTCTGCCACTTTGATGTCACCCTTTTTCTGTAATTTTGGGTTTCATCCTCGATTCTCTTCGGGACAGGTGGAATCTTCGTCCTGCCCAGGTGTGGACACTGTGGTTGTGAGAATGCAGCAGATATGGGACCAAGTGGTGGATAAGTTGTCACTCTCTCAGGAAAAGGCCCAAGCGTTTTTCCAACCGGCATAGGACCATTGGTCCCCGGTTTAAAGTGGGTGATATGGTTTGGTTGTCATCTAAGAATATTCCTATGAAAGTTGCATCTCCAAAATTTAAGTCAAGATTTATTGGACCTTATAAGATTTTGGAGATTCTTAATCCAGTTTCTTTTCGGTTGGCTCTTCCAGTTACGTTCAAAATCCATAACGTATTTCACAAATCAAATGTTGAAGAGGTTTGTGGAGCCAGTAGTTCCTGTGGCGGCTCCTCCTGACCCTGTTTTGGTTAAAGGCAATGTGGAATATGAGGTAGAGAAAATATTGGATTCTCGCTTGGTCAGACGGGGACTCCAGTATATGGTCAAATGGAAGGGTTATGGCCAGGAGGATAATTCTTGGGTCTCTGCCTCGGATATTCATGCCAATAAATTGGTTCGTGCTTTTCACCGGGCCCATCCTGATCAGCCTGGTGGCGTGGATGAGGGTTCGGTGACCCCTCCTCAAGGGGGTTACTGTTATGAGCTCATTTTCTGCTCCACCAGCTGGGAGTTCTCCTTCCATTCTCCCTCTGGTAGTGACAGGAGGTAGTGAGGTTAGTTTAATTGGTAATGGTCTGCCACATGATGAGGAGGATAGTGATTGGATCTCTGGAGTATCAGACTGGATATAAGACAGCCGACGCCCTATCCTGTTGCTGGTGATTAGTCTGCTACTCAGGTCTTGGACTTCAGCTCTGCTCCAGTCATCTCAAGTTAAGCTTGTTTTTTGCTAATGTTAACACATGCTCTTGTTGGTCAACTCAGTTTTTGTGTGGTCAGCCAGCCCGGCTGGGCTGTGCTGAATTTCCACTCTTATTTATCTGTATTTGCCTTTTTGTCCTTTATTAGATTGGCCTCTTTTTTGCTCTGTCTCAGAATATTCCAGAGTGCTGATATAGTGGGAGAAGTCTAGTGACTTCAGGGTTAATTTTGTTATCAGAAGCGTTGGACATTATTTTTGGTAGGGTTTTTGGCAGATTGCAGACAGTATCTTTCCTTTCCTGTCCTTTCAAGTTAGTTTGGCCCCATCATTTGCTCAGCCTATTTTTCTGCCTTTGCTTGTGTTTTCATCTCGCTTCACCGTCAATACATGTGGGGGGCTGTCTTTCCCTTGGGGTCTGCTCTGGGGAGTTAGTTTTCCTCTGTTCCTGCTTTAGGCTTATGTAGCGCACCGGTTGTGACGAGGCGTCTAGGACCACCGTAGGCACGCTCCACGACTGCTTCTAGTTGTGTGTTAAGATCAGTGCTCTTCAGTCTGCATAGTGACCAACCTCTCTGGTTTTCTGAGACTTAGCGTTTGCTGCTTTTTTCCTCCTCGGTGACCCATTCATAACAGAGAACCCTTCCCAAGTTCACAGCTCAAGGCCGGGGTCCGGTTCCCGAGGTTCTACGGATACTAATGGTCCTGCAGCAGACACCGGAGGAATAGAAGTCACCATTTTATTCCCACACAAGACTTGGGGGCACAACAGCAATGATAGTGAGCCGGGACTAGGTAGTAAGGAGTCCCTGAAGCAGGCTTCAGCTGTCTGCCGTACAAGTAGAGTTCATAGGAACATCTGACAGGAAGAACTCCAGTGTAACTCAGTATTGTGAGTACTTCACTCAAAGGCACTAAGAGGGGGACATTCAGAAAAGGCACATATGTTGGCGGAGTGTTGGAAGTTGCCTGGAAGTTGGCTGAGCTCCTGACCCGGAGGACACGGTACAGATGCGGGCACCTGTACCTGCAACAGACTGTGAGTAAAGCTTGGAACTACATGCCCTGGTGTCCTCCACTTATTCACGTGCCAACCCGCCCGGCACTGCTACATCCCTTGCACCAGACACTACTCCATCTAAGTGTCACTTCACCTACTCTGCCCTGGGACTACAGCCCTGCCTGTGGAGGGCTATAACATCATTGCTGCACCACACCATCTGTCCCAGAGGATCTGTCTGCAGCGTCGGCTTACATCTTCATTGCCGAACACCACAGGTGGCTTCACGAATCATTCATAAATAGTGTTGAGCGATACCGTTCGATACCCAAAAATATCGTATCGGATGGTATCGCCCGATACGAAAAAAATATCGGGTATTGCCGATTCCGATACCGGAAGTCCCATTCAAGTCAATGGGACTTCCGGTATCGGATTTAAAAAATGCCCTTTATTTCCTTGTTGGCTAATTCTACATAATTGAAAACAAATAAGAATCATGTAGAATGTATTGTGGGAGGTGGAGGAGACATTAAAGGCATATTGGTTTATTCAAATCACATGGCATAGCATTAATTCCAGTTTTTTTTTTCAAGACGTTCGGAGTTAAAAAGATATTGACTATGTTAACTTTTTTATATTTTGTCAGATATGTACGTTTCACAACTTCCATGCTCTTCACCTTCTTTTGTGCTTTCTCCTTCATGATCCGCAGCAGTAGCATTTTTTTCATCAACTTTTTCTTCACCTTATTCATTTTCTTCTTATTCACCTTTTTCCCATTATTTTTTTTTTCCATTCTTCATATTCTTCTTATTCAGCTATTATTAATTTTCATATGCTATTTCTTAATCTTCTTCCTTTTCTTCATTTTCTTATGGTGACAGGCATTCCTGTAGACCTTATCTATAAAAGTTATAAGATTACACCTTACGTTCTGCCTGTCACAAAAGATTTACAACAGGATTTGTCCGTGTTCAGTTTGGCCTGCAGCAGCAGGTATTTTCCAGGGGCACCACGAGGAGGAACGGACTCACCCCAATTTACTGCTTAGTCTTCTTCTGCTTATAATTTTGATATCTTCCATGCTGATTTTTAGTCTTATGCTTAATGTTCTTCTGCTTTCTGTTCTTCTGCTTCTGCTTCTTCTGCTTCTTGTTCTTCTGTCTTTTGTTCTGTATCTTGGTGGTTGTCTTCATGTTCTTTGTCCTCTTGGTCATATTATTTAGGGTCATATTTCTGGTCTTCTTTGGTGTGGTCTTCAGGGTCGTCGTCATCAGGGTCGTCGTCATGGAGATCAATAAGGATTACCAAAGACAATTTCAAAAAGCTTGATCTTGGAAATGTAGCAGAAGGTACAAGAAGGCTGAGAAACTGTCGAGAACCAGCTGACAGTACTGGAACCCGTAGTGGCAGCAGAAGGAACAAGTGCCAATGGCACTACCGAGGACCCACTGACGGTGCTGGACCACGGTTACTAAGCAGAAGGTACCTGTGCTAAAAAGCACTACCAAGGACCAGCTGACGGTGCTGGACTTCGGATACCGAGATGGAGGCACCTAGGCCAAAGGCTCTGGCGAGATCCAGCTGACAGTGCTGGCACCCGGATGGGTAGCAGAAGGAACATGTCACGCGGGGCTTAGGACAACTAAGGCAGAAATACCCGGGGCCCCTGTGGTGTCCCTTTCACTAGGGGAAACCCTGTCTGACCCTCAACCCAGGGTTTTTGCTGAAGGTGCAAATGCCTGAGCCTCCACCCTTTCCTTATCTCCTGCTCAGCCCTGCACTTAACCCTCCACCCTCCACCCAGTGAGGAGACACACCACCAAAGCTCCCACACAAATAAGACAGACAGGGAGAACTTAAACTGCACTGCGCCGCACACACACAGGAATATACAGTAATGTGAACAGGGCACAACTAAACACAAATATGGGAAGGAGAAAGGATAACGACGGATCATACGACACCAGATACGAATCTCTCTCTCTGCAACACCTCCACTCCAGACCGGAACCACTTGGTATGAAAACACAAGCTATAATCGGCGACGCCCATATGCCAGTATGACTATTTAAAGACCGTGGGCGTGACTAACCTTCCAACCTGGTCTCCAGCAGGATTAACCCCCGAGAGCCTGAAGATCAAGCCGGCGCCACTGAGGCTATAGTGGCTGGAGGTGGAACTACCTCTGCCTGCCGGACGCTGTGGTGTGAACAGCGTCCGACATGACAGTACCCCGTCTTCTACGAGGGACCCCAGGGCCCTCAAGACTCATAGGACCCGGCTTGTCCGGATGACGACGGTGAAAAGAACTGACCAGCCGATCCGCATGTATGTCTGAGGCTGGAACCCAAGACCTCTCCTCCGGACCATACCCCCGCCAGTGCACCAAATACTGAAGAGTACGGCGTACTACTCGAGAGTCCACTACCTTGGCGACCTCGAACTCTAAATCGCCATCCACCATGACTGGAGGTGGCATCGGCGTCGTGTCCACCAAGCCTACCACCTTTTTCAATAAAGCCCTGTGAAAAACGTTATGTATTTTGTACACCGCAGGAAGTTCCAACCGATAAGCCACTGGGTTAATGATGGCAGAAATCCTAAAAGGCCCAATAAACCTTGGACCCAGTTTTAAAGATGGAATTTTGAGTTTTATGTTCTTCGTAGCTAACCACACCCATTCACCCACACACAGGTCCGGACCTGGCACGCGTCTACTGTCAGCCACCCGTTTGTACCTGGCACTCATGCTCAACAAACGCTGTTTCACCCGCCTCCAGACTGATGACAATTGGGCTCCTAGCTGATCCTCCTCCGGGACACCCCCGGAGTCACCCTGACGTAAGGTACAAAACTGAGGATGTTGACCGTACACACAAAAGAATGGAGACTCTCCTGATGACTCTTGGCGGTGATTATTTAACGCGAATTTGGCCAGAGGAAGGAAAGTAGACCACTCCTCCTGGTTGTCGGACACAAAACATCGTAAATACTGTTCTAGATTTTGGTTCATGCGCTCAGTTTGTCCATTAGACTGTGGATGAAACGCCGATGAATGTGACAACTTGATCCCCAACCTTGAGCAAAAAGCTTTCCAAAACCTCGCCACAAATTGCGTACCCCTATCAGATACTATGTCAGATGGTACTCCGTGGAGTCTGACCACCTCCTTCACAAATACCTGAGCCAACATCTTAGCATTGGGCAAAGAAGACAACGCCACAAAATGCGCCATCTTTGAAAAACGGTCAACCACCACCAGGATGACCGTGTTCCCTGCCAAGGCTGGCAAGTCAGTGATAAAATCCATGGAGATTTCTGTCCATGGCCTATTGGGTACCCCCAGAGGCTGTAGCGTGCCAGCAGGACGGGTTCGGGGTGACTTAGCCCTAGCGCACGTGATGCAAGCTGCCACGTACGAGACCACGTCCTGACGGATTTTGGGCCACCAGAAACGACGCGATACCAGCTCTAAGGTGCCCTTCCCCCCTGGATGACCAGCCAGTACCGAATCGTGGTGTTCCTTCAACACCTTAAGCCGAAGATGCAGGGGTACAAATGATTTGTTGGCGGGAAGTCCTGGTGGTACCTCCTCTTGGGCCTCGGCAATCTCCGCCTCTACCTCCGTCGTGAGAGCCGAGACCACTACCCCTTTCTGGAGGATGGGTACCGGCTCTTCCTGAGGTTCTCCCCCTGGAAAACACCTAGACAAAGCATCCGCCTTGGTGTTTTTAGCCCCGGGACGGTACGTCACAAGAAAATTGAAACGAGTAAAAAACAATGCCCAGCGAGCCTGCCTAGGAGACAGACGCTTGGCCGACTCCAGATAGAGCAGATTCTTATGGTCGGTGATAACTGTGACCTGGTGAGCCGCCCCCTCCAAGAAGTGTCGCCATTCCTCAAAAGCCAGTTTGATGGCCAACAACTCCCTGTTGCCGATATCATAATTCCGTTCGGCCGGCGACAGCTTCTTGGAGAAGTAGGCGCATGGATGCATCTCGCTCAAGGACGAGCCTTGAGACAGTACTGCCCCCACTCCCACCTCCGACGCATCAACCTCTACCACAAAAGGTTTAGACACGTCTGGTTGCACCAGAATGGGGGCTGAAGCAAAACTATTCTTCAGACGCTCAAATGCACGTATAGCCACCTCAGGCCAGTTCGCCAGATCGGCACCCTTTTTTGTCATGTCCGTGAGCGGTTTGGCGACAGTCGAAAAGTGTTTTATAAATTTCCTATAATAATTCGCAAACCCAAGGAACCGCTGGAGTGCTTTCAGACTCTCCGGCCTCTCCCATTGCAGCACCGCTTGCACCTTAGCGGTGTCCATTTTAAAACCGGCTGCGGACACAATATATCCCAAAAAGGGCAACTCCTGGACAAAAAATAAACATTTTTCCAGCTTAGCATAGAGCTGGTTCTCCCGGAGCAACTGTAACACCTGCCTAACATGCTCCAAATGAGTGTCCCGATCGCTAGAATAAATGAGGATATCATCCAGGTATACAATCACAAATCTCCCCAGGACATGAGCAAATACATCATTAATAAAATGTTGGAAAACGGCAGGCGCGGTGGTCAACCCAAACGGCATAACCAGACTCTCAAAATGACCCTCAGGAGTGTTAAACGCCGTCTTCCACTCATCCCCCTGACGGACCCTTATGAGGTCATACGCCCCCCTGAGGTCCAGCTTGGAAAACCATTTCGCCCCCGCTACCTGGTTGAACAAATCCGGGATCAACGGCATTGGGTAGGGATCACGGATAGTAATCTGGTTTAACTCTCGGAAATCCAGACACGGGCGTAACCCCCCATCTTTCTTCTTAATGAAGAAAAACCCCGCGGCTACAGGCGAGGACGAAGGCCGGATGTGTCCTTTGCTCAGACTCTCCGCGATGTAGTCTTTCAGAGCTTGCCTCTCAGGACCAGAAATATTAAACATCCTGGCCTTAGGTAATTTGGCCCCGGGTTTTAACCTAATCGCACAGTCATAGGCTCTATGTGGAGGCAGTTCTGAGCAACTCTTCTCAGAGAAAACATCCGCGAAATCCTGCAAAGCCTCCGGCAGGCTGGGCGTCACGGCGGACACACATGTGGCCAAGCAATTGTCTTGGCAGAAACCACTCCATTGCACTATGTCCTGAGTTTTCCAATCAATTACCGGGTTGTGCCTGGACAGCCATGGAAAACCCAGGACCATTTGAGCTGGGAGATTACGGAGGACCCTACATGTAACCGACTCAGAATGTAGGACCCCAATGTGGAGTTTCACCTCTGCCACAAACTCAGTAATCTCCCCTTGAGGGAGGGGAACAGCATTAATGGTCACCACCTGTATGGGGTGAGGAAGTTTTTCGATCTTAAACCCGGCGGTGTGTGCAAACTCCTCATCTATGAGATTGATAGCGGAACCGCTATCCACAAACACTGATATAGGTAGCTCTCTGCCGGCGATAATAACCTTGGCAGGGAGCATACATTGAGATACCATCATGGAGGATATGCATACGCTCAGTTGGGTCTCCTCCATACCCTCTGAGCTTAACAGTTTTCCGCCGATGTGACCCTCTTAGGTAGTACCGGGCAAACGTTAACATAATGACCTCTTTTACCACAGTAGAAACATGCTCCGGGCTTCCGGAATCCCGGAGCGTGAGGCTGAACCTGTGCCACGCCAGCAATCTGCATAGGTTCAGGGGACTCATCTACTTCAACCACACCTGCACCTCTGCTTTCCCCCAGAGGTAGCGTCTCCTGTGCCCCCTGGCGAAAACGGCGATCAATACGTATCACCAAACTCATGGCAGACTCCAATGATGCCGGAGTCTCATACATCAGGAGGGCTTGTTTCACCCTCCCTGATACCCCATGAATAAACTGGCTCCGCAGTGCTGGGTCATTCCACTGTGTGTCTACAGCCCAGCGGCGAAATTCCGAACAATAGTCCTCTGCCAAGCGCTCCCCCTGGCGGAGGGCGCGGATTTTAGATTCCGCTAGAGCCAGTCGGTCAGGGTCATCGTAAATGAGCCCGAGAGCAGAAAAAACATTATCGACCGAATGAAATGTAGCAGAGTCAGCTGGTAAGGAAAATGCCCATGCTTGGGGGTCACCACTCAGTAATGACAACACCAGTCCTACTCGCTGGGCCTCATTACCTGAGGAGATTGGCCGCATGCGGAAGTATAATTTGCAGGCCTCCCGAAATACGACAAATTTGCTGCGATCGCCTGAAAATCGTTCTGGCAGCGGAAACTTCGGCTCTGCACCGATACCTGCAGATGCCGTTTGCACCTTTGCTACTACCAGGCCCTGCTGCTGAACTGCCCCTTTCAACTCGGAGACCTGTAAGGACAGCGCCGCCAACTGGCGGGTTATGGAATCCATGGGATCCATGGACTCCTGAAAAAATGTGGGCCGATTATAATGTCACGCGGGGCTTAGGACAACTAAGGCAGAAATACCCGGGGCCCCTGTGGTGTCCCTTTCACTAGGGGAAACCCTGTCTGACCCTCAACCCAGGGTTTTTGCTGAAGGTGCAAATGCCTGAGCCTCCACCCTTTCCTTATCTCCTGCTCAGCCCTGCACTTAACCCTCCACCCTCCACCCAGTGAGGAGACACACCACCAAAGCTCCCACACAAATAAGACAGACAGGGAGAACTTAAACTGCACTGCGCCGCACACACACAGGAATATACAGTAATGTGAACAGGGCACAACTAAACACAAATATGGGAAGGAGAAAGGATAACGACGGATCATACGACACCAGATACGAATCTCTCTCTCTCTGCAACACCTCCACTCCAGACCGGAACCACTTGGTATGAAAACACAAGCTATAATCGGCGACGCCCATATGCCAGTATGACTATTTAAAGACCGTGGGCGTGACTAACCTTCCAACCTGGTCTCCAGAAGGATTAACCCCCGAGAGCCTGAAGATCAAGCCGGCGCCACTGAGGCTATAGTGGCTGGAGGTGGAACTACCTCTGCCTGCCGGACGCTGTAGTGTGAACAGCGTCCGACATGACAGAACAAGAGCCAATGGCACTACCGAGGACCAACTGACGGTGCTGGACCACGGTTACTAAGCAGAAGGTACCTGTGCTAAAAAGCACTACCAAGGACCAGCTGACGGTGCTGGACTTCGGATACCGAGATGGAGGCACCTAGGCCAAAGGCTCTGGCGAGAACCAGCTGACAGTGCTGGCACCCGGATGGGTAGCAGAAGGAACAAGAGTCAATGGCACTACCGAGGACCAACTGACGGTGCTGGACCACGGTTACTAAGCAGAAGGTACCTGTGCTAAAAAGCACTACCAAGGACCAGCTGACGGTGCTGGACCTCGTATACCGAGATGGAGGCACCTAGGCCAAAGGCTCTGGCGAGAACCAGCTGACAGTGCTGGCACCCGGATGGGTAGCAGAAGGAACAAGAGCCAATGGCACTACCGAGGACCAACTGACGGTGCTGGACCACGGTTACTAAGCAAAGTACCTGTGCTAAAAAGCACTACCAAGGACCAGCTGATGGTGCTGGACTTCGGATACCGAGATGGAGGCACCTAGGCCAAAGGCTCTGGCGAGAACCAGCTGACAGTGCTGGCACCCGGATGGGTAGCAGAAGGAACAAGAGCCAATGGCACTACCGAGGACCAACTGACGGTGCTGGACCACGGTTACTAAGCAGAAGGTACCTGTGCTAAAAAGCACTAGCAAGGAGCAGCTGACGTTGCTGGACCTCGGATACCGAGATGGAGGCACCTAGGCCAAAGGCTCTGGCGAGAACCAGCTGACAGTGCTGGCACCTGGATGGGTAGCAGAAGGTACCCATCCAAAGCAAAGTAGCCAGGCCGCAAGCCGGCCGCAGTTACTGAAACCCACAGTCCTACAGGGGGTCCATGTCCCATTGGCACTACGGATCCAGCCTTCAGTGCCAGATCCCGCAGTCCACATGGGAGTCACCTAAACTGCAGGCACCGTAGAGTCGGCTAACCTGGCCGCAAGACGACAGGACAACGGATTGGTGGCAAAGTGACCTTGACACTACCCGGAAACAGCTGGCGTGCTGGAACCAGGCTGGGCAGGAGGGAGTACCCGTGCCAACGAAACTTCTGAGCAGCAACTGGTGATGTTGGAGCCCATGGACAATCATGGTGTAGGCCGAGGCCTACTTGGTGGCAGTATTATATAGGTTGTAGACTACAACAGACTGTCAACGTGCTCCAATTAGGCGTCTGTCTCCACTCTGTTTCCAGGATTTCACCTGACCACCAACACCGCCAGTTTATGCGTACAGTAGCTGTCTGCCCAATCCACACGTGTTCCTGTGTTACTGGGGTTCTGTAATGTCAGCAGATCCCCTGATGTGTGTCTGGCAATGTCTCCTGCTCTGTCCACATTCCCACCACTTGTAATGGGAAGGTGGACAGCGCAGGAGACAGTGCTGGACACACATTGGGGGATCAGCTCACGTAACAGAACACCAGGAACACAGGAACAAGTGTGGAATGCGTGGACGGCAACTGTGAGCAGGAACTGGCAGTGTTGGAGGTCAGGGGAAATACTAGAGACAGAGTGGAGACAGAGTCCAAATCAGAGAATGTTTAAATCAGAAGTAGTTACTATTTGGAGCCAGCAGCAGTTTGCCCTCCACACAACAGGGGATCAGCTGACGTTACTGACCCCCACTTTCACATGAACGAGTGTTTTTTTCTGTGTGGACAGCACTTCCGAGCAACAACTGACGATGTTGGAGCCCAGGGATAGTCATTTTGTAGGCTGAGGCCTACTGGGAGGCAGTTTAAGATAAGATGTTGTTAGAATTTTGAGGCAGCAGGAAAGTTTGCCGTACACACAGCAGGGGATCAGCTGACGTTACCAAACCCCAATTACGCATGAGCGAGTGTTTTGTCTGTGCATACAGCACTTCTGAGCACCAACTGGCGGTGTCGGAGCCCAGGTAAAATCAGGGAGTAGGCCGAGGCTTACTTGTAGCCAGGTGTAAATCTGAGGTACTTTGAGTTTGGAGGGAGCAGGACACTTTCCCATACACACAGCAGGGGATCAGCTGACGTTACCAAACCCAACTTACACATGAACAAGTATTTTGTCTGTGCGTACAGCACTTCTGAGCACCAACTGGCGGTGTTGGATCCCAGGGAAAATCAGGTAGTAGGCTGAGGCCTACTTGGTGGCAGTTTTAGATTGTTTCTACACTACTACTAACTGTCAGCGTACTCCAATTAGGCCTCTGTCTTCACTCTGTTTCGAGTATTTCCTCTGGCTTCCAACCACGCCAGTTTCTGCTCTGAAATGCTGTCTGCACAACCAACACTTGTTCCTGTGTTACTGGGGTTCTGTAACAGCAGCTTCTCCCTAGAGGTGAGTCAGGCAATGTCTCCTGCTCTGTCCACTTTTCCACTACAAGTAGTGGGAATGTAGACAAAGCAGGAGACATTGTCGGACTCACCTCTGGAGATGAGCAGATGTTACAGGACCCAGGTAACACAGGAACAAGTGTTGATTGTGCAGACGGCACTTGAGAGCAGAAACAGGCGGTGTTGTAGGCCGGAGGAAATACTCAAAACAGAGTGGAGACAGAGGGCAAATCAGAGAACATATTAAATCAGAGGTAGTCAGAAGTTGTAGGCAGCAGGAGAGTTTGCCGTACACACAGCAGGGGATCAGTTGACGTTACCAAACCCCACTTACACGTGAGCGAGTGTTTTGTCTGTTCGTACAGCTTCCGAGCACCAACTGGCAGTGTTGGAACCCAGGGAAAATCAGGTAGTAGGCCAGGGCCAACTTGGAGCCAGGTGTAAATCTGAGGTTGTTTGACTGTGGAGGGAGCAGGACACTTTGCCATACACACAGCAGGGGATCAGCTGACGTTACCAAACCCCACTTACACATGAGCGAGTGTTTTGTCTGTGTGGACAGCACTTCTGAGCAACAACAGGAGTTGCTGTAGCCCAGGAAATAAAGTTCAGGTCATAGAAACATGAACACAACAGGAGACCTGGATCCTGTTGCCAGGCAATTATTTATTCTGGAAGAGGACTGGCAAATTCAGGTGAGATCCAGGCCTTGTTCATTTTCACAAAAGTAAGCCGGTCAACATTATCGGCGGATAGTCGCGTGCGACGGTCTGTTACCACACCACCTGCAACACTAAAGACACGTTCCGATAATACACTGGCAGCAGGGCAAGCCAGCACCTCCAATGCATACTGGCTAAGCTCTGGCCATGTATCCAGCTTAGAGACCCAAAACTTGAACGGGGAAGAGCCGTCCGGGAGTACACTAACAGGGCAAGACAAGTAGTCTGTCACCATCTGACGGAAACGTTGTCTCCTGCTGACTGGAGCCGTCTGTGATGGTGTAGCCGTTTGTGGCGGTCCCACAAAACTTTTCCACATTTGGGCCATACTGGCCTTGCCTTGTCCTGCGGCACTGCCTCTGCTACCTCTTTGTGCAGAGCTTCCTCCACTGCCTCTACCCACATGGCTGCTTTGAAAAGCACTACCAGCAACACTTGCGGGGGGAATGGAGAACATGATGGCCTGCACAAGTGTTTTTTGATACTCCCGCATTTTACGCTCCCGGTTCAACTGTGGTATGAGGCTTTGTAAGTTGTCCCGGTAGCGAGGATCTAGGAGGGTGTACACCCAATAATCAGCCGTGTGGAGAATGTTGGAGATGCGGCGGTCATTTAACAAGCACTGCAGCATGAAATCAACCATGTGCTGCAGACTGCCAACTGGACCGGAAACGCTGTCCCCAGCTTGAGGCAGCATCTCAGCCTGCTCAGCATCACCCCACCCTCGCTGTACACACTGACTACTAGAGCCTTGTGTACCTCCCTCCTCTGGAGAGATGTGTTCCTCCTCCTCCATTGACTCCTCGTCATCCTCCTCACTAAGTGTCCCCTGCCTGGGCCTTTGTGTGGAAGCACGTTGCGCAGACTTGCCAGAAGCAGATGGCATTTCTGACTCCTCATCCTCGACCTCTTCAAAAACCTCCTCACTTAGTGTTTGTAAGGTTTTCTGAAGCAGACAGATAAGGGGGACAGTCATGCTGACTAGTGCATCATCTGCACTGGCCATCCGCGTGGTCATCGAAGGCACGCAAAACTTGGCAGATGTCCCTCATAGTGGCCCACTCAGTGGTGGTGAAGTGTGTCCAGCGCACAGTGCGACTTGTTTGCGCCTGATGCAGCTGGTACTCCATTACTGCTGCCTGCTGCTCACACAACCGCTCCAACATATGTAATGTTGAATTCCACCTGGTGGGGAGGTCACATATGATGCGATGTTCTGGCAGGCAGAATCGGCGTTGCAGAGATGCAATGCGCGATCTTGCCATGCTGGAACGCCGCAAGTGAGCACACTCTAGGCGAACCTTGTGCAGCAGTGCATCAAGATCCGGATAGTCCCTCAGAAAGCTCTACACGACCAAATTGAGCACGTGTGCTAGACATGGTATGTGAGTGATGTTGCCTAGGCCCAGAGCTGCAACTAGATTTCGGCCATTGTCACTCACTACCAAACCTGGCTGGAGATTCGCTGGCACAAACCACACATCGCTCTCCTGCTTGATGGTATTCCAGAGCTCCTGTGCTGTGTGGCTCCGATTCCCCAAAGAAATTAATTTAAGGACGGCCTGCTGACGTTTGGCCACACCTGTGCTCATATCTGGCCTAACAGGCTCATGCACTGCTGATTCCGAGGAACTAGAGTAGGAGAAGGACTCAATATGTACAGACTGCATTCCTGCAATCCTTGGAGTTGGCAGAATACGTACAGAGCCACTCTCCAGATCTGTACCCGGCTCCACAACTTTGACCCAATGGGCAGTGAGGGAAAGCTATCGTCCCTGTCCATGGCTACTGGTCCACGCATCGGTGGTCAGGTGGACCTTGCTACTGACGGCGTTTATTAGCGCATTTTTAATTTTTCCCTCCACATGCTTTTGCAAGGCAGGGACGGCTTGCCTGCTGAAATAAAAGCGGCTGGGCACATTGTATTGTGCAACTGCCAATGACATCATGTTCTGGAAGGTGTCAGTCTCCACCAGCCTGAATGACAGCATCTCAAGGACAAATAGTTTGGCAATGCCGGCATTCAGAGCCAGTGCTCGGGGATGGTTTGCCGAGTATGGCCGCTTTTTCTCCCATGTCACCTTGGCAGGTGGTGAAGAGACAGATAGTTGCTCTTCAGTGCTCTGGCCCTGAGAGGATGAGGAAGTCATTGAAGTGGATGCGTTAGCTGCCATCCATTTGACAACGGCTTCAATTTGTTTGTCACGCAGCAGTGGGGTACGGCGAGGTCCTACAAAGCTGCGCATGAAGGACTGTTGCCTGGTAAAAGTGGGGGATGCCGGGTCACTGGTGACCGCAGCAGACACCGAATCCCCACGTCCACTCCCTGCTGAAACTCCACGGCCACGACCACGTGCCTTACTCCCTGCCTTCTTCTTCTTGGTAGACTGATAAAGATAGGCAGAAAAGTAAAAAAGGGGGGGCTTAGTGTTCTTATTCCTGAACACCTGCTAACCAGTATAAGAAACACTAATTTTGCTAAGAGTGTGTGTACTACACTTTAATATGATCTAATGTGGCCTACACAACTCTAAAGTGCAGTGTTTGGTGAACTTTATTTCCTTTTTTTTTTTTGGGGGGGGGGGAAATAAAAGGATGTGACCAAAGTTTGAAAGTTATAGTATCACAAACTTTTTGGAGCGATTACAATGCAGGAAGCTAACCTACAATGCAATTGATGAGGCTCCAAAAAATAGGGTGATAGTAGTCTGGCTGGCCCTGAAGGGCACAAGCCAGCAAAAAGGCTCCTCTATCTAATCCTATATAGTGTTTGCAACCAACCAATGACAATGGATGCGGATGGAAGCACACTAATATAGGAGCAAAAATCTGGACAAATTAGCTGCAAAAAAGGACTATGTATGAGGCAGTGACGCACGCTGAGCGGACTACAACCAGTGGTGGCTGTAGAACACACTGCAACGTGAGCTGCACTCACATACAGAGAGACCTATCAGACAGCCAAAAACAGTGCAGAGAAATGGGCTATAGCACTGAAAGGCTGCTGAAAGGCTCCACTGTCCACTCCTTTAGTGTTTGCAACCAACGTATATGGATACGTATGGAAGCACACTATACAGGAGAAAAAAAAAGCAGCAATAAAAGAAAAATGTGTATGAGGCAGAGACACACACTGGGCGGCCTAAAAGCAGACGTGCCTGCAGGACACACTACACAGCGTGGGTCTGCACTCACACAGCCCTTGCAGACAGCTATTAAAACAGCGCTGCTGGGCTACAAAAATGCTACAGTGGTGGATTATGTAGCCTGGGTAGAGCAATAGATATGTTTGATGATCGCTATTTCTAACGGTCCCTCACAGTCTTCAACAGCAGCCTGTCCCTAACTGAATTCACAGCAGAGTGAACCCGAAATGGCGGCTGCTGCGGTTTTTATAGTGCATCATGACATCATTTCAGCAGCCAATCACAGCCATGCCAGTACTTAACATGCCTACATGCCTAACAGGATGTGCCCACACTTCTGAGGATCCCCATTGGCTGAATCAAATCGAGCGGGCTCCTAGCATTATGGGAACTTCCGATTCCGGTATTCGATATGAAAAAAGTATTGGAACTAAGTATCGGAATTCCGATACAGCTAATATCGGCTGATACCCGATACTTGCGGTATCGGAATGCTCAACACTATTCATAAACTTTCCCGTTTACAATGGGCGCCCAGGGCCACGGACGGGTCCCAGCTGCCGTGACATCTCCCATTGAAGCACATCGGGTCCGGTACCGAGTACCCCACAGCCCTGGGAGGGCGACCCATATCCAGCTAGGGAAGAAAAACAATTTGAAAAAGGCGCCTGCTGCACCTGCACAGTAGCAACTATCAGTGTCTAGCTGTGATCCGATAGCTGCTACTCAGCATGCCCCGGCGGCGCGATCTTACTGGAGAAGAAAAAAAAAATCCTCCTCCAAGATGATGCCGCCCATGTATTATTGCCACACTAAAAATGCGATTATGCTGCAGAGCAGGTGCCAGCCTGCAGAAGCATTTTTTGTCTATTTCTTCAGTATGTTATTTATTTATTATGTAAACTAGGGGTCAGGTCAGTGAGGGATCAGTGACCTGTCAGCATTCTGCATTATGAATATCTAATCAGAGCACCACATACATGAACCCTGCCTTAAGCGGGAGTCACACATAGTGATCTCGCTAGCGAGATCGCTGCTGAGTCACTACTTTTGTGACACAACAGCGATCTCACCAGCGAGATCGCTGTGTGTGACAGCGATCAGCGACCGGCCCCCCTGCCGGTATCGCTGATCGCTGCAAGAAACCTCTGGACATATTTTCGTCGCTGGTCTCCCGCTGGCCAGCACGCATCGCTGCGTGTGACAGGCGGGAGACCAGCGATCAGCTGTAAAAAATAGAATTAAAATAAAAAATATTGTTATTCTCACCTTCCGACGTCCCGTGCAGCGTTCCCGCCTCTTTCCACGCTCCGGTCCCAGTAATCCTTTGCGAGAATGACCGCGAGATGCCGCGATGTCTCGCGGTCATTCTCACAAAGGAGCACTGGGACCGGAGCGTGGAAAGAGGCGGGAACGCTGCACGGGACGTCGGAAGGTGAGAATAACAATATTTTTTATTTTAATTCTATTTTTTACAGGGATGGCATCAGCGAACACAGCAATGCCGGGCGCTCGGCATCGCTGTGCTGATCGCTGGTAAAGCTGTCTGTGTGACAGCTCACCAGCGATCACACAGCGACTTACCAGCGATCCTGACTCCTTGATATCGGTGTCGGTATAGCTGGTAAGTCGCTATATGTGACTCCAGCTTTAGGGCACGAAAATTTCATTAACTACAAACTGAAAATAAAGATTAAAGAACAACCACAAGACAGATTTCATCTACCAAGGTATCATTTTAATCAAATAACGGCACCGACCTGACACTGTGTGTAGGTTACTCAGCACAATCCTGCTGACAGGCTCCCTTTAAATAGTGATAAGAAAAGAGTATGGGAAGAAATTGAAGGGGCACTGTCCACAAATGTCTGACAAATACACCATGTTACAAATTATTATGCAAATGATATTTTTCTCTGATTTTCCTAAATGGTCAGTGCAAATGACAGTCAGCCTAATAAAAGTCATCACCCGTAAGAGCAGTGGTCCCCAACGTTTCTGACCTTGAGAGCCACATTCAGCTTAGAGAGAGGGTCGCGAGCCACATTCAGCACTGAGAGAGGGTCGCAAGCCACATCTAGCTCCCACCCCCTTCAAAGAAGTGTCAACCAAAGCCCCCATTACAGGTATAAATAACCAAAGCTTTTCCGCAGAAATCACTCCAAAGCAGTGCACTGAGATCCATGGGTTCCCACAATACCCCCATTCAGTATTCTCCCATCAAGGACTCCCAACACAATGTCACATCCAGCTTTGAGCTCCTCCTCTAACAGGTAGTACTATCCTCCAGCATACCATACCTAAAACATCTCTAAACCCCTAAAGGACCTGTCACACTAAGCGATATCGCTAACAATATCGCTATAACTTGTGACGTTATAGCGATATTGCTAGCGATATCGCTGTGTCTGATACTTACCTACAATCCGCTCCCAAGCTGGTTATCGCTGATCGCGCAAGAACGTCCTGGACCGTTTCTCGCCGTCAGCTTCCTGCGGCGCTTCCTGTGGAGAGACGAGCGGCGAGCGTGGAGCCGGGCGGGAGGACGTCAGGATCGCCTAGTGTGACAGGTAAGTAGCGACCCCCGACCCCTGCGATGTCGCTGGAGAGATTTGACTGTGTGGCAGCTCACTAGCGACCAATTAGCGATGTACCAGCGATCCTGACCGCGTCATATCGCTGGTCGGGATCGCTGGCGCATCGCTAAGTGTGACATTACCTTTAGACCAATAAATGTGCATCCAGATCTGCTCTTCTGTGCAGGGCTACTCACAAAAGTCACCATTTTGAGATGTGCTCTTCATACCTGTTTGCTAGACCTAATGCACCAAGCTGGCAGAGAGTCGCGAGCCACAATTCATGGGAACGCGAGCCACATGTGGCTCCCGAGCTACAGGTTGGGGATCCCTGCATTAGAGTATACATCAATTTTATTGAAGAAACCTCCCAATGATAACAGTATAATCTCCAAAATGAATAAAAACTCAAAATGCACTGTTCCAAATTATTAGGCACAGTAGAATTTCTAAACATTTGATATGTTTTAAAGAACTGAAAATGCTCATTTGTGGAATTTGCAGCATTAGGAGGTCACATTCACTGAACAAAAAAGCTATTTAACTCCAAAACATCCTAACAGGCCGAGTTACATGTTAACATTGGAACCCTTCTTTGATATCACCTTCACAATCCTTGCATCCATTTAACTTGTGAGTTTTTGGAGAGTTTCTGCTTGTATTTCTTTGTATGAAGTCAGTATAGCCTCCCAGAGCTGCTGTTTTGATGTGAACTGCCTCCCACCCTCATAGATCTGTTGCTTGAGGATACTCCAAAGGTTCTCTATAGGGTTGAGGTCATGGGAAGATTGTGGCCACACCATGAGTATAAATCCTTTTATGCCCATGGCAGCCAATGACTCAGAGGTATCCTTTGCAGCATGAGATGGTGCATTGTCATGCATGAAGATGATTTTGCTCCTGAAGGCACGTTTCTACTTTTTATAGAATGGAAGAAAGTTGTCAGACAGAAACTCTATATACTTTGCAGAGGTCATTTTCACACATTCAGGAACCTTAAAGGGCCCTACCAGCTGTTTTCCCATGATTCCAGCCCAAAACATGACTCCTCCACCTCAGTGGCGTAGCAACTGTTTGTGGCGCCCGGGGCGGTCGAAAAATTTGCCGCCCCTTTGGTCGTTGATAATCCGGAAGCATCCGAAGAGCCCACACTACACTCAAAGATCTAATTTTTAGTCTGCTACTAACTCTTCTGTTATTATTTCTAAATTTCTAGACTTATATATGGGTATATAGCATATATAGGTGTTCCCAGGGGTGTATACTTGTATATAGCTTCGATAGGTGGCTTCCAGAGGTGTATACAGGTGTACATAGCTTCTATAAAAGGCTCACTGGTGCCGTACATGACTGGCGTAAATGACTGCCCTCCATGACTTGCATACATGACTTGCGTACATGACTGGGTTACATAACTGGCTTACAAGACTGACATAAATGATTGGCATACATGACTTGCGTAAATGACTGGCTTACCTTACCTGACTGGCTTACATGACTGGCGTATATGACTGGCGTACATACATTGTGCACATGACTGGCATAAATGACTGGCATTCATGACTGTCTTTCATGATGGGCCTACATGACTGGCATACTTGACTGGCGTACATGACTGGCGAATATGACAGGCGTGCCGCGTACGTGACCGGTGGAGTCCAGAGCAGTTGAAAAGTTGTGGCATTTTTTTAGGACGCTGATATCTGCTCTCGAGGCGTTTGTATCCAGCGCTGACTACATTACAGCTGGAGTAGAATACGCCAATCTCCAGGACTTAGTGTCAGCATTGGAGCAACCAGAAAAAGGAAAATGAGTAACTGATCCGACCACACAAAGCAGAACATTTGGGGTTGATGGACCCCGGTGTATAATACAGCCGGTGTGGCAGGTGTCACAGTCTGAGTGTCTCCCCTCAGGGCCCCCACAGCAGGTGTCACAGTCTGAGTGTCTCCCCTCAGGGCCCCCACAGCAGGTGTCACAGTCTGAGTGTCTCCCCTCAGGGCCCTCACAGCAGGTGTCACAGTCTGAGTGTCTCCCCTCAGGGCCCTCACAGCAGGTGTCACAGTCTGTCTCCCCTCAGGGCCCTCACAGCAGGTGTCACAGTCTGAGTGTCTCCCCTCAGGGCCCTCACAGCAGGTGTCACAGTCTGAGTGTCTCCCCTCAGGGCCCTCACAGCAGGTGTCACAGTCTGAGTGTCTCCCCTCAGGGCCCTCACAGCAGGTGTCACAGTCTGAGTGTCTCCCCTCAGGGCCCCCACAGCAGGTGTCACAGTCTGAGTGTCTCCCCTCAGGGCCCTCACAGCAGGTGTCACAGTCTGAGTGTCTCCCCTCAGGGCCCCCACAGCAGGTGTTACAGACAGTCTGAGTGTCTCCCCTCAGGGCCCTCACAGCAGGTGTCACAGTCTGAGTGTCTCCCCTCAGGGCCCTCACAGCAGGTGTCACAGTCTGAGTGTCTCCCCTCAGGGCCCCCACAGCAGGTGTTACAGACAGTCTGAGTGTCTCCCCTCAGGGCCCCCACAGCAGGTGTCACAGTCTGAGTGTCTCCCCTCAGGGCCCCCACAGCAGGTGTCACAGTCTGAGTGTCTCCCCTCAGGGCCCTCACAGCAGGTGTCACAGTCTGAGTGTCTCCCCTCAGGGCCCCCACAGCAGGTGTTACAGACAGTCTGAGTGTCTCCCCTCAGGGCCCTCACAGCAGGTGTCACAGTCTGAGTGTCTCCCCTCAGGGCCCTCACAGCAGGTGTCACAGTCTGAGTGTCTCCCCTCAGGGCCCCCACAGCAGGTGTTACAGACAGTCTGAGTGTCTCCCCTCAGGGCCCCCACAGCAGGTGCCACAGTCTGAGTGTCTCCCCTCAGGGCCCTAACAGCAGGTGTCACAGTCTGAGTGTCTCCCCTCAGGGCCCTCACAGCAGGTGTCACAGTCTGAGTGTCTCCCCTCAGGGCCCTCACAGCAGGTGTCACAGTCTGAGTGTCTCCCCTCAGGGCCCCCACAGCAGGTGTTACAGACAGTCTCTGTGTCTCCCCTCAGGGCCCTCACAGCAGGTGTCACAGTCTGAGTGTCTCCCCTCAGGGCCCTCACAGCAGGTGTCACAGTCTGAGTGTCTCCCCTCAGGGCCCCCACAGCAGGTGTTACAGACAGTCTGAGTGTCTCCCCTCAGGGCCCCCACAGCAGGTGTCACAGTCTGAGTGTCTCCCCTCAGGGCCCTCACAGCAGGTGTCACAGTCTGAGTGTCTCCCCTCAGGGCCCTCACAGCAGGTGTCACAGTCTGAGTGTCTCCCCTCAGGGCCCTCACAGATATCCCGGGCAGGCTGGGCAGCGCTTCCCGCTGTCCCCCTCACTCACCGGCTCCTGTGTCCCGGGATCTGCTCCTGCGTCACCTCAGCTCAGCAGCCACGTGTTCTTCGGGCAGCTCCGACCCGCGGCCAACACCTCCTCCGACGTCCAGGCTCCAGGAGCGGATGGGCGTTCACCTGAGTGCGCCCAGCACCGGCTCAGGAGCGAACAGCAGCCGGGGCTCCGAGTCCGAGTTCAGCAGAGCAAGGTAGAAAGCGCCTGAGGCTGAGCTGCGCCTGCACTGTGCCTCCGCGGAGTCCGCGCTTCTTCCACGGCAGAGGAGAGAAGAGGAACTGCTGCTGCCACGCGGCGCCGCCCCCACATACTTGCCGCCTAGGGCGGACCGCCCCCCCCCGCCCCCCCACGCTATGCCACTGCTCCACCTCCTTGCTGACATCACAGCCTTGTTGGGACGTGGTGACCATCCACCAACCATCCATTGGTCCATCCATCTGGACTATCCAGGGTTGCTCGACACTCATCAGTAAACAAGGCTGAAAATTAGTCTTCATGTATGTCTGGGCCCACTGCAACCATTTCTGCTTGTGAATACTGTTTAGGGGTGGCAGAATATTAGGCTTTTGCACCACAGCAAGCCTTTGAAGCAGTAGCGTAGCTACCGTGGGGGGCAGGGGACAGTGGCCCCGGGCCCCGTGCTCTGAGGGGGCCCACCAGAGCTACAATACACCACTATTCTGTGGCAGAGCAGGGAGAATCGATCTCCCTACTCTGCTGCCCGGCCGCTATGGGCCCCTGAGAAGGTGGTGGTGGGGCCTCGGTGCCAGCAGAGGGCCCCCCACCTCTCAGCCAGCAATGTCGTCCTGGGCTATTCTGTGCGCACAGGACCTGTGATGAGGTCACACGAGGGGCAGACTCAGGGGTCACATGATCAGGGGCTTCAGTGACTGCAGGACTCTGCTGTGCTGGTTGTCATGGTGCTGGCTGGATGAGGTGACGTTTTTGTGTGGGGTCAGGAGGGGTTTACAGGGTGGATGTAGCAGAGCTGTGTGTATGAGGTGTTGAGGTGTACTGTCACGTCCGCCATGTCTGCCATGTCTGTTTGTCTCAAGAACTCCTGGAGCGATGTGCATGCGCATGTTTTGTCTGCTGTCCTGCATGTTCGCTAGAGCTGTGTGCAGACTCACCTCATGTCTGAGCTGCAGGATCCCTGCGTTTCTGCTCTGCCTTCTGTGATCTTCTCGTCATGTCTGGAGTCCTTGATCATGTGATGTTTCTTAAGATCCTGCACTGTCTGGTTCTGCAATCATCTCGTCATGTCTAGAATCCCGGATCACGTGTTCTTCCTAGGATCCTGCACTGGTTGGTTCGGTGATCATCTCGTCATGTCTGAAACCCTGATCATGTGACGTTTCCTAAGATCCTGCACTGTCTGGTTCTGCTATCATCTCGTCATGTCTAGAATCCCGGAAGTGCTCCCCTGGTCCTGACCTGGAGGAGGAGGTGCTATGCCCTATATCAGGCCGCCTCTTCCTATGCTCAGGGCCTGATTATTGTGTTGCTTCCCTGCAAGGCTCTGGGTCTGTGGGGTTGCTCCCTCTATTCTGTGCCCTTGCACTTTGCTCTGTAGTGCGTCTCTGCACACGCTCCGTGCTCGTATTCCGCCTCTTGTCTTGTGCCATGTCTTGTGTTGTCTCTCGTGCCATGTTTGTCTTTGCCTTGCTTTGCCTTGTAGTCCTTCTGCTGTTCTTTGTCTTAGTCTGTTTTGCTATGTCTCGCCTTAGCTATGCTTTGACTTGTAGTCCTTCCTTTGTTCTCTGCCTCGCCTGTTTTGCCATGTCTTGCTTTTGCTATGCTTTGACTTGTAGTCCTCCCTGTGTTCTCTGCCTTGCTATTCCTTGCTTTGTGTTCCTCCCTATGGTCTCAGTCTTTGCTTGCTCTGCCTCGCTCTCTCCTATGGTGCTCTGTAGTGCTCCCTGGCGCACGCACCATTTCTCCTCTCCTTAGTGCTTGTTTCTTTGTCTAGTCCCAAGGTCTTCCCTTGGCCCGGCTCTGGGCTTCTGCCTACGCTCCGCTGCTAGACTCTGTCCTCTCTCTGACCTGGCTCTGTTTCTGCCTGTATTCCTTGCCTTGTTCCCTGCCTTGTCCTTGCATTGAACCCCAGCGTGGGTTCCCCTTGGCCGTCTCCTGTGCCGTGGTAAGTGCCACGTGTTTGTGTACAGCCGTGTGTACTGGCCAGTGTGGCGTGCCCCCTGGCGTGGCTCCTAGCATGCAGCCCTTCCTTGTGCCCTGGCGTGGCTCCTAGCACGCACCCTGCCTTGAACCCTGGCGTGGCTACTAGCACGCACCCTGCCCTGAACCTGGCGTGGCTCCTAGCACGAAGGTTCCTTTGCCCCCTCCTGTGCCTTAGTCGTGCCTCGTGCTGGCGTTACAGCCGTGTGCATTGGCCAGTGAGGTGTGCGTCCCTGCGTGGCTCCTAGCACGCAGCCCTTCCTTGTGCCCTGGCGTGGCTCCTAGCACGCACCCTGCTCTGAACCCTGGCGTGTCTCTACACGCACTCTGTCTTGTGCCTTGGCGTGTCTCTACACGCACTCTGTCTTGTGCCTTGGCGTGTCTCTACACGCACTCTGTCTTGTGCCTTGGCGTGTCTCTACACGCACTCTGTCTTGTGCCTTGGCGTGTCTCTACACGCACTCTGTCTTGTGCCTTGGCGTGTCTCTACACGCACTCTGTCTTGTGCCTTGGCGTGTCTCTACACGCACTCTGTCTTGTGCCTTGGCGTGTCTCTACACGCACTCTGTCTTGTGCCTTGGCGTGTCTCTACACGCACTCTGTCTTGTGCCTTGGCGTGTCTCTACACGCACTCTGTCTTGTGCCTTGGCGTGTCTCTACACGCACTCTGTCTTGTGCCTTGGCGTGTCTCTACACGCACTCTGTCTTGTGCCTTGGCGTGTCTCTACACGCACTCTGTCTTGTGCCTTGGCGTGTCTCTACACGCACTCTGTCTTGTGCCTTGG
Source organism: Dendrobates tinctorius (assembly GCF_039654945.1). NCBI lineage: Eukaryota > Metazoa > Chordata > Amphibia > Anura > Dendrobatidae > Dendrobates > Dendrobates tinctorius. The sequence continues at coordinate 80,938,204 of NW_027361690.1, forward strand.
CGTGTCTCTACACGCACTCTGTCTTGTGCCTTGGCGTGTCTCTACACGCACTCTGTCTTGTGCCTTGGCGTGTCTCTACACGCACTCTGTCTTGTGCCTTGGCGTGTCTCTACACGCACTCTGTCTTGTGCCTTGGCGTGTCTCTACACGCACTCTGTCTTGTGCCTTGGCGTGTCTCTACACGCACTCTGTCTTGTGCCTTGGCGTGGCTACACACGCACTCTGTCTTGTGCCTTGGCGTGGCTACACACGCACTCTGTCTTGTGCCTTGGCGTGGCTACACACGCACTCTGTCTTGTGCCTTGGCGTGGCTACACACGCACTCTGTCTTATTCTATGCTTTGGCGTGGCTACACACGCACCCTGTCTCGTTTGCGAACCTTGGCGTGTCCCCTACACACGCACCTTGCACCTAGTCTTGAACCCTGGTGTGTCCCCTACACACGCACCTAGTCTTGGACCTTGGCGTGTTCCCTAAACACGCACCCTGCTTGGATATCTGTCGTGCCTCCTTGCCTGAACCCTGGTTTGCCTGCCGGATGCCCGGAACCTGCCTACCGTTGCCAGAGGTCCGGAACCAGATGACTACGGCCTGATGTCCGGAGCTGACGTCCGCATCCTGATCCCTGGACCCTGTCAGTTTGCCAGCAGTCCGGAGTCCGATGCCATCTTGCCATTACCTCTGCCTAGGCGTGCCATCTGGCACGTACCATGTTATGGACCTTGGCGTGCCCACGCGCGCACCTTGCACGTTTTGCTTGTTTTCTCTGTATGTGATCTTGTGTTATTCTAATGAAGATACTTTGCACCTACGTCTAGTCTCGTCTTGCTTCCTGCTTGTCCTTGTCGTCAGACACTCGTCTAGTGTCCCCTGAGCCGGCCGTCTGGTCCCAGCAGTCGTGGTGGCTCACCCCCTTGGTCTTGCCCCTGACACTCCCTGTATAGGGGGTGGATTCTCACAAGGTCAGCTCGCCCTCGGTGGGTGGGTGCCACGACCCAGAGGGTCCACTCAAAAAATGGGCTCAGCAGGAGCTGAGTCCGTCACATGTACAGAGCGGAGCAGTGTGTGTAGATGGTGTACGGAGCAGAGATATGCATATATGAGGTGTACGGAGGAGCGGAGTCGTGTGTGTAGATGGTGTACAGAGCAGAGATATGCATGTATGAGGTGTACAAGTTGTATGGAGCCGTGTGTGTATGGGGTGAGCGGAGCCGTTTGTGTACAAGTTGTACGGAGCGGAGCTGCATGTGTGCAGCGTGTACGGAGCGGAGCCGTGTGTGTACAGCGTGTACGGAGCGGAGCCGCATGTGTACAGGATGTACGGAGTGGAGCCGCGTGTGTACAGCGTGTACGGAGCAGAGCCATGTGTGTACAGCGTGTACGGAGCAGAGCCGCGTGTGCATAAGGGGTGCGGAGCTGAGCCGTGTGTGTATAGGGAGTATCAGGTGCAGCAATAGGGACACATGCAGCAGCAGTGGCTCAGCATTAGGGTATCAGGTGCAGTAATAGGGACACATACGGTATCAGTGGCTCAGTATTGGGGTATCAGGTGCAGTAATAGGGATACATACGGCAGCAGCGGCTCAGCATTTGGGTATCAGGTGCTGTAATATGGTCACATACGGCAGCAGAGGCTCAGTATTGGGGTATCAGGTGCAGTAATAGGGACACATACGGCAGCAGTGCCTCAGCATTGGGGTATCAGGTGCAGTAATAGGGTCACATATGGCAGCAGTGGCTCAGTATTGGGGTATCAGGTGCAGTAATAGGGACACATGCAGCGGCTCAGTATTGGGGTATCAGGTGTAGTAATAGGGACACATAAGGCAGCAGCGGCTCAGCATTGGGGTATCAGGTGCAGTAATAGGGACACATATGGCAGCAGTGGCTCAGCGTTGGGGTATCAGGTGCAGTAATAGGGACACATGCAGCAGCAGCTCAGCATTGGGGTATCAGCAGGATGAGGGGTTTGTGCAGGTTGGGGATACATGGTGATGGAGCTGGAATATGAGAAGTGGAACATGCCGTTGTTGTATTCTCTGTAGCCGAGTCCTGGCTGGAGGAGTAGTCATGTCAGTCTGGGCCAGATAGAAAAGACGTGAAAAGAGAACAATTCCATCAGAAAGATCGTCAGCGGTAAGACACCAACTATAATTGTCCAGGAATCACATATGTTTTGTAGGACTGGTATTTAGCACTGACCATATGGTGGTAATATCCATGTTGGTCTTTATATAGAGATTATTTTCAGTAACAGCGCGGTCATCTCCTACATCCACTATTAGGGTGCGTCGCCGAGTTGTAATGAACGTTACCTAGTTAGGGGCCCACTCAGAAGTTTCGCCCCCCCTGAACCAAAACCCTAGCTACGCCTCTGCTTTGAAGGATCCTACACCTTGAGGTTTGAGGGACTCCAGAGGCACCAGCAGCTTCAACTATCTGTTTGCTGGTTTGTAATGGCTTTTTAGCCGCTGCTATCTTGATCCAATGAACTTGCCTGGCAGAAACCTTCCTCATTCTGCCTTTATCAGCACTATCACGTCTCTGCTCAGAATCAGCCACAAATCTCTTAACAGTACGATGATCACGCTTAAGTTTTCAGGAAATATCTAATGTTTTCATCCCTTGACCAAGGCATTGTACTATTTGATGCATTTCCGCAGCAGAGAGATCCTTTTTCTTTTCCATGTTACTTGAAAACTGTGTCCTGCTCAGTAGTGTGGAACATCCAGTTTTCCTTTTATTGGGCTCACATAGCAAACTAATTTCCACAGGTATCTGAGATTGATTTCAGTGATCCAAAGAACCCTGAGACACAATACCATCAATGGGTTTCTTTAAAACAAACAAAAAAACCGCTGACACTTAAAAACAATTTGCATAATAATTTGGAACATGGTGTATACCTGTCGGAGTATTGGATGTATACTTGCCGGACAATTGGATGTATACCTGCCAGAGTATTGGATGTATATGTATCAGAGTATTGGATGTATACCTGCAGGAGATTTGGACATATAAATGCTGGAGTATTGGACAGATATGTGTCAGAGTATTGGATATATACCTGCCAGAGTATTGGATGTTTACCTGCCAGAGAATTGGATGTACACCATCATGAGTATTGGATGCATACTTGCAGGAAAATTAGATGTATAACTGCCAGAGTATTGGACGCATACGTGTCAGAGTATTAGATGTGTAACTGCAGGAGTATTGGATGTATATGTGTCAGAGTATAGGATGTATACCTGCTGGAGTATTGAACGTATACCTGCTGGAATATTGGACGTATACCTGCTGGAGTAATGGAAGTTTACGCGTCAGAGTGTTGAATGTATACCTACAGGAGAATTGGACTTATATCTGCTGGAGTATTGGATGTGGGCGTATCAGAGTATGGGATGTATACATGACGGAGTATTGGATGTTTACCTGCTAGAGAATTGGACATATACCTGAGGGAGTATAGGGTATTGAACATGTACCTGCCGGAGTATTGGAAGTATACCTTCTAAACTATGGGATGTATACCTGCGGGAGTATTGACCGTATATGTGCTAGAGTATAGAAAGTACACCTGCCGGAGTATTCAATGTATTCCTACCGGAATATAGGACAAGTACAGGCCTGGATTGGCCACTTACCCAACCGGGCATTTTCCCGCTGGGCCGCCATTTTCATGAGGTTATGGGCCTCTTTTTCCTGCCGCCGACCCTTTAAATTTTCTGGCAAGGTGGCAAGCAGCGGGGGTTAAAAGCGTGCCACGACGTGGTGACGCTGCACGTCGTCGGTCAACAAGGCCCCGCCCCCGGACCGCAGCAGGAGCAGGAGGAAACCTTGCGGCCGCGGCCATTTTTAATTTGAGCGCATGGCGTGGGTAAGTCAGCGACGGTGCGGCCCTGGTGATGCTGCAGACATGGCCCTGGTTACGCTGCAGCCGTGGCCAAGCCAGAGCGGCAGGGAACAAGGTGAGTGTCTTTTTTTATTCTTTTTTTATAAATCAAACAGTATTATGTAGGGGACCACATGTGGGGCTAGTGTACTGTATGGGGGATAACATGTGGGGCCAGTGTACTGTATGGGGGATGACATGTGGCGCCAGTGTTCTGTATGGGGCATAACATGTGGGGCCAGTGTACTGTATAGGGGATGACGTGTGGGGCCAGTGTATTGTATGGGGGATGACATGCGGGGCCAGAGTTCTGTATGGGGCATGACATTTGGGGCCAGTGTACTGTATGGGGGATGACATGTGGGGCCAGTGTACTGTATGGGGGATGACATGTGTGGGGCCAGTGTATTGTATGGTGGATGACATGCAGGGCCAGTGTTCTGTATGGGGCATGACATGTGGGGCCAGTGTACTGTATGGGGGATGACATGTGGGGCCAGTGTACTGTATGAGGCATAACATGTGGGGCCAGTGTACTGTATGGGGGATGACATGTGTGGGGCCAGTGTATTGTATGAGGGATGACATGCGGGGTCAGTGTACTGTATGGGGCATGACATGTGGGGCCAATGTACTGTATGGGGATGACATGTGGAGCCAGTGTACTGTATGGGGGACTACATCAGGGTCCAGCATACTATATGGGCAATGACACAGGTTGGGCCAGTGTACTATATGGGGTACAACACAGGTGGGGCCAGTGTACTATATGGGGGATGACACAGGTAGGGACAGTGTACTATATTGGGGATGGCACAGGTGGGGCCAGTGTACTATATGGGGAATGACACAGGTGGGGCCAGTGTACTATATGGGGGATTACACAGGTGGGGCCAGTGTACTTTTGGGGGATGACAGGTGGGACCATCATACTATATTGGGGACTACAGGTGGGGCCAGCGTACTATATGGTGGATGACATAGGTGAGGCCAATGTACTATATGGGGGATGACACAGGTGGGGCCAGTGTACTTTATGAGGGATCACAGGTGGCTCCAGCGTACTATATGGGTGACTACAGGTGGGGCCAGCTTACTATATGGGGGATTACAGGTGGGGCCAGCTTACTATATGGGGGATTACAGGTGGGGTCAGTATACTATTTGGGAGAATACAGGTGGGGCCTGTGTACTGTATGTGATGCCATTATATGTGGGGCTATCGTACTGTATGTGATGCCATTATACTTGGGGCTATCACAGTATTTGCAGGGCTATTAGGACTTTTGCTCTGGGACCCCATGTGGCTCCAGACCATCAGTCAGCCGCAGTATGTTGTTGTTCCTGCCCCAATTTGCAGCAATCTGGGTCACTGGATGAGTTAGGATTCTATGCCATCCCAGAGACAAATTTAGTAAATTTAAAGAGAATGTCCACTATTTTAACATTGATGACCTATCCTTATCTCATCAATGTCTGATCTTTGTGGGTGTGACTCCTGGCATCCCTGCCAATTGGCTGTTCTCGGTGATGGCTGGAACTGCTCAGTTACGGCACAGCTGTCTACTGTATACTGGCCACGGCCGCGTACTGCACATTCGTGACCTATTCAAATCAATAAGGGGCGGATGTGCAAAACCCGGTTGGGGCCACTTTACAGTAGATTGAGTTTTGCTGTGCAGTTATGTAACAGCAGTTTCCACCGGCACTGAGAACAGCTGATCTGCCAATGGTGCCAAGTGTCGCCGCAACGCCGGTCAGACATTGATCACCTGTCCTAAGGATAGGTCATCAGTGTTAAAGTAGTGGGCAACCCCTTTAAATACTCATGTTTCCCTCCTCTGGTACAAACCTGGCTCGTCGCTAACTTTTGATGCTGATGATAATTAAGTTTTCTCCCTACTAAAATTGCCAATCCTCCAACCGGTTTTGCACCAGGAGCTTATTTGGCCAAGAACATATGATTTCTATCAGTTCTGGACAATCAGTCCCTATATAAATCAGATCTTTTAGGCTAAATAAGCTCCTGGTGGAGGTTTGGCTGGAGGACTGTCCGTTTTTAGTAGGGCGACAACTGCTTTAATTTTCTTTGTGGTGATCATATTAAGGGCTTGTTCACATGATTGCTGATTACCAGAGAATCAGATGGATTATGGTAATGACTTTGGTCACACTCTGATCCCCGTCTGATCAGTGTCAGTTTACTGTGATCTGCTTCTCTCGCATGAGATTATGGTATCACAGGTGTGAAGGAGACGGAGAACTTAATGTCGCCACCTTCTCCATTGTCTACGTCAGCTAAAATCAGACTGTAGTTGAATGACGTCAGAGTGAAGTCCAATGTGTCACACGCACCCATAGACTTGTACGGGTGATCCAAATTCCAAAGTCACTCGCCGCATGCTGCAAATTTCAGACCTATTTGGACTGAACAAAATAACGCAGATCTGCTCTGCCCCATAGTATAACATTGGTCTGAGTTCTATCTGATAAAACATCACACAGCACTCTGCCGTATTATACGCCAGTGTGAGCGAGCCCTCGCTGCGCCAAACAAGTTCTCGTCTGCCTCCATCAATAGAAAAGTTAGAGAATTGGAGGAGAAGTAATGAGAATGTGTTTGGCAAATCACAAAGTTATGGTTACGTAACAACTGTCTGCACCACCACGAATCCCAACATTACACTCTGTTAGTGTTCAGCAATGGGTGGAAAACCCCTTTAACAATGTTGGAGTATGGGCTGAGTGTATAAATAAGATGTAGTGACGTTAGGTCCTCCTGCACCTAGGGAAGGCATTGAAGACGTCTTAATTATGATTCCCCCTTCGAAAACCAAAAAATTCCAGCAGGGTCACGGGGCATAGGCGCGGTCACAGAATGCTGTATCTCCCAACTTTTAAAGAAAAAGTCATTTTTCACCTATTGAACTCCCTTGGGCCTGTTTCACACTTCAGTTGTTTGACGTCAGTTGCAAACCCCCAAAGTGTGAAAAAACGGATCCGTTTCCGCTATGCAAAAAAAGAATGCACCAGAAGAGAGAAGAGAGAGATTCACCACTGCCAGAACGGCATTTGGGGTTAAAATGCATGACTGAATAAATGTTCCGGGCATGCGCAGTTTAAAATGTTGGGTTCACCCCTGAAAAATACGTTCCCTAGTCTGTCTACTCCAGATGGCAGATGCTAAAAAACAAACAAATCCGTCAAAAAACAGATGCAACGGACGACCATCAGACATAATCCGCCGCTAATGCAAGTCTATGGGAAAAAAAAAACGGATCCACCAAAAAAAGGCGGATCCGTTGTTTTATAAACCTGGTGGATTTTGACTGACGTCAAACAACTGAAGTGTGAAAGAGGCCTTACTGTTCTCACCTACAAGCTGTCCAGAAAAGGTTGCATGGAAGATACATTTATTTACTATTTAACCCCTTTACCCCCAAGGTGGTTTGCACGTTCATGACCGGGCCAATTTTTACAATTCTGACCACTGTCCAGTTATGAGGTAATAACTCTGAAACGCTTCCATGGATCCCGGTGATTCTGACAATGTTTTCTCATCACATATTGTACTTCAAGTTAGTGGTAAAATTTCATTCATATAACTTATGTTTATTTGTGAAAAAAACGGAAATTTGGCGAAAATTTGGAAAATTTTGCAATTTTTTATGTTTTTTTGTTTTATGTTTTTTGCAGTTTTTATGCCCTTAAATCATAGAGATACGGCACACAAAAAACTTAATAAGTAACATTTCCCACATGTTTACTTTACATCAGCACAATTTTGGAACCAAAATTTTTTTTTTAGGAAGTTATAAGGGTTAAAAGTTGACCAGCAATTTCTCATTTTTACAACACCATTTTATTTTTACGGACCACATCACATTTGAAGCCACTTTGAGGGGTCTATATGATAGAAAATACCCAAAAGTGACACCATTCTAAAAACTGCACCCCTCAAGGTGCTCAAAACCATATTCAAGAAGTTTATTAACCCTTCAGGTGCTTCACAGGAATTTTTTGAATTTTAAAAAAAAATGAACATTTAACTTTTTTTCACAAAAAAAATATTTCAGGATCAATTTTTTTTATTTTACCAATGGTAAAAGGAGAAATTGGACTGGAAAAGTTATTGTGCAATTTGTCCTGAGTATGCTGATATCTGATATGTGGGGGGAACCACTGTTTCGGTGCATGGCAGAGCTCAGAAGGGAAGGAGCGCCGTTTGACTTTTTCAATGCAAAATTGGCTGGAATTCTGATCGGGCGCCATGTCACGTTTGGAGAGCCCCTGATGTACCTAAACAGAGGAATCCCCCCACAAGTGACCCCATTTTGGAAACTAGACCCTCCAAGGAACTTATCTAGATATGTGGTGAGAACTTTGAACCCACAAGGGCTTCACAGAAGTTTATAACGTGCAGCGGTATAATTAAAAAATCATATTTTTTCCACAAAAATGATCTTTTCACCCCCAATTTTTATTTTCCCAAGGGTAACAGGGTGCTAAAATTTGTGCTGAGTACGCTGATACCCCATATGTGGGGGTAAACCACTATTTGGGCGCATGGCAGAGCTCGGAAGGGAAGCAGCACCATTTGACTTTTTTGGCTGGAATTGAGATCGACACCATGTCGCGTTTGGAAATCCCCTGATGTACCTAAACAGTGGAAACCCCCACAAATGACACCATTTTGGAAACTAGACCCCCTAAGGAACTTATCTAGATGTGTGGTGAGCACTTTGAACCCCCAAGGGCTTCACAGAAGTTTATAATGCCCGGGTGTGAAAGTAAAAAAATCATATATTTTCCTCAAACATGATCATTTAGTCCCCAATTTTTTTATTTTCCCAAGGGTACCAGGAGAAAATGGACCTAAAAGTTGTTGTCCAATTTGTCCTGAATATGCTGATACCCCATATGTGGGAGAAAACTACTGTATGGGCACACGTCGGGGCTTGGAAGGGAAGTAGTGACGTTTTGGAATGCAGACTTTGATGGAATGGTCTGCGGGTGTCATGTTGCCTTTGGAGAGCCCCTAAGGTACCTAAAGAGTGGAAATTCCCCACAAAAGACACCATTTTGGAAACTAGACCGCCTAAGGAACTTATCCAGGTGTGTGGTGAGCACTTTGAACTCCCCCAGTGCTTCACAGAAGTTTATAACGCCTGGGCGTAAAAGTTAAAAATTAATATTTTTTCCACAAACATGATCATTTAGTCCCCAATTTTTTTATTTTCCCAAGGGTACCAGGAGAAAGTGGACACCAAAAGTTGTTGTACAATTTGTCCTGAGTACATTGATACCCCATATGTGGGAGAAAACTACTGTGTAGGCACACGTCAGGCCTCGGAAGGGAAGTAGTGACGTTTTGGAATTCAGACTTTGATGGAATGTTCTGCGGGTGTCATGTTGCCTTTGGAGAGCCCCTAATGTACCTAAAGAGTGGAAACCCCCCACAAATGACACCATTTTGAAAACTAGACCCCCTAAGGAACTTATCTAGGTGTGTGGTGAGCACTTTGAACTCCCCCAGTGCTTCACAGAACTTTATAACGCCCTGGCGTAAAAGTAAAATAATCGTATTTTTTCCACAAACATGATCATTTAGTCCCCAATTTTTTTATTTTCTTAAGGCTACCAGGAGAAAATGGACCTCAAAAGTTGTTGTCCAATTCGTCCTGAGTATGCTGATAACCCATATGTGGGTGAAAACTACTGTATGGGCCCACGTCGGGGCTTGGAAGGGAAGTAGTGACGTTTTGCAATACAGACTTTGATGGAATGGTCTGCGGGTGTCATGTTGCCTTTGTAGAGCCCCTAATGTACCTAAACAGTTGAAACCCCCAACAAATGACACCATTTTGGAAACTAGACCCCCTAAGGAACTTATCTAGGTGTGTGGTGAGCACTTTGAACTCCCCCAGTGCTTCACAGAAGTTTATAACGCCCGGGCGTAAAAGTAAAAAAATCGTATTTTTTCCACAAACATGATCATGTAGTCCCCAATTTTTTTATTTTTCCAAGGGTACCAGGAGAAAATGGACCCCAAAAGTTGTTGTCCAATTTGTCCTCAGTACACTGATACCCCATATGTGGGAGAAAACTACTGTATAGGCACACGTCGGGCCTCGGAAGGGAAGTAGTGACATTTTGGAATTTAGACTTTGATGGAATGATCTGCGGGTGTCATGTTGCCTTTGGAGAGCCCCTAATGTACCTAAAGAGTGGAAACCCCCCACAAATGACACCATTTTGGAAACTAGACCCCCTAAGTAACTTATCCAGGTGTGTGGTGAGCACTTTCAACTCCCCCAGTGCTTCACAGAAGTTTATAACGCCCGGGCGTAAAAGTTAAAAATTAATATTTTTTCCACAAACATGATCATTTAGTCCCCAATTTTTTTATTTTCCCAAGAGTACCAGAAGAAAATGGACCCCAAAAGTTGTTGTCCAATTTGTCCTCAGTACACTGATACCCCATATGTGGGAGAAAACTACTGTATAGGCACACGACGGGACTCGGAAGGGAAGTTGTGACGTTTTGGAATGCAGACTTTGATGGAATGGTCTGCGGGTGTCATGTTGCCTTTGGAGAGCCTCTGATGTACTGTACCTAAACAGTGGAAACCCCCCACAAGTGGCACCATTTTGGAAACTAGACCCCCTAAGGAACTTATCTACATGTATGGTGAGCACTTTGAACCCCCAAGGGCTTCACAGAAGTTTATAATGCCCGGGCATGAAAATAAAAAAATTGTATTTTTTCCACAAACATGATCATTTAGTCCCCAATTTTTTTTTATTTTCCCAAGGGTACCAGGAGAAAATGGACCCCAAAAGTTGTTGTGCAATTTGTCCTGAGTACCCTAATACCCCATATGTGGGAGAAAACTACTGTATATGCCCACATCGGGGCTTGGAACGGAAGTAGTGACGTTTTGGAATGAAGACTTTGATGGAATGCTCTGCGGGTGTCATGTTGCCTTTGGAGAGCCCCTGATGTACCTAAACAGTGGAAACCCCCCACAAATGACACCATTTTGGAAACTAGACCCCCTAAGGAACTTATCTAGATGTGTGGTGAGCACTTTGAACCCCAAAGGGCTTCACAGTAGTTTATAACGCTCGGGCGTGAAAATAAAAAAATCATATTTTTTTCCCACAAAAATGATATTTTTTCCCCCAATTTTTCATTTTCCTAAGGGCAACAGAAGAAATAGGACCCAAAAGTTGATTTGCAATTTTTCCTGAGTTGGCTGATACCCCATATGTGGGGGTAAAACACTGTTTGGGCGCATGGCAGAGCTTGGAAGGGAAGGAGCACCATTTGACTTTTTCAACGCAGAATTGGCTGGAATTGAGATCAGACGCCATGTTGCGTTTGGAGAGCACCTGATGTGCCCAAACAGTGGAAACCCCCCAATTCTTACTCCAACCCTAACCCCAACACACCCCTTACCCTAATCTCAGCCCTAACCCTAGCCCTAGCCCTAACCCTAGACCTAACCCTAATGGGAAAATGGAAAAAAATACATTTTTTTAATTGTATTATTTTTCCCTAACTAAGGGGGTGATAACAGGGGGTTTGATTCACTATTTATGGCCGGGGGGTTTTTGGCAGCTGTCACACGCTAAAAGACGCTTTTTATTGTGAAAATAGTTTTTGCATCACCACATATCGAGAGCTATAATATTTCCGTATTTTGACCCACTGAGTCATGTGAGGTCTTATTTTTTTGCGGGACGAGTTGATATTTTTATTGGTATCATGTTTGGGCACGTGACTTTTTTGATAGCTTTTTATTCCGATTTTTGGGATGCAGAATGAACAAAAACCAGCGTTTCATGAATTTCTTTTGAGGGGTGCGTTTACACCGTTCCACGTGCGGTAAAATTGATAAAGTGGTTTTATTCTTCTGGTCAGTATGGTTACAGCGATACCTCATTTATGTCATTTTTTTATGTTTTGGCGCTTTTATGCAATAAAAACAATTTTATATAAAAAATAATTATTTTTGCATCGCTTTATTCTGCGAGCTATAACTTTTTTATTTTTTCTCTGATGATGCTGTGTGGTGGCTCGTTTTTTGCGGGACAAGATGACGTTTTCAGTTGTACCATGGATATTTATATGAATCTTTTTGATTACGCGTTATTGCTCTTTTTGTTCAGCGGTATGATAATAAATCATTATTTTTTTTATTCTTTTTTTATTTTTATTTTTTAAGGGGTTCGTTAAAGGGGTTAACTAATGGGACAGTTTTATAGTGCAGGTTGTTACAGACGTGGCGATACCAAATATGTGTACTTTTATATTTTTTTATTTTTTTTTTTATTTCCAAAAAATGAATTTATTACGGAATATATTTTTTTTTTTATTTATTTAGCGATTTTTTTTTAAATTATTTTTACACTTTTTTTTTACTTTATTTGGATGTCCCAGGGGGGACATCACTGTCCTGTCACATCACAGATCACTGTGACAGATGAGCAATCTGTCACAGGCACAGCACAAGGCTTCCTCGTGCCTGCTGTCACGTCGCCGTCAGACTCGGGGCCTGCTGTTCCGCCCTCAGCCACTAGGAGACGACGGACTGTCTCGCCGCCCTCGGGCTCAGGGCCTGCTGTCCAGACCTTGGCCACTGGGAGGCGCCGTGGCTCGCGCCCGAGTGATGGCGGCAACAGTGAAAGGGCTTCTGCGCAGGCGTCTAGTGGACGCAGACTCCGCTTCTCTGTCAGTCATGAAGGGGTTGGTGCATCATCATCAGGTCTGGTCCTGGGGCGGTCCTGATGACATCATCAGCCCGGGAGCCTGTAAGGGATGACCTGATCCCTCAAATACCTTGGGACTGGGCTTGCAAGCCGCCGGATATATTCTTGGTTCCCCTGCGTGCTACTTTGTGATTTACTATAGTTTACTCTGACCTCAGCCTGGATTTCTGACTATTCTATTGCCAACCGTTTTTGTACTTTGCCTGTTGTGAGTTCATTTTTCCCTTCACCGTTGATGTCTGATGAACTCTCTCTGCTGGTGAAGAGAGGTAGTGAAATTGTTTGGGATGGGAAGAACCTGTCATCTGAACAGGCGGAGTGTGATTGGACACCCGGAATCTCTGAGTGGATATAAGGCAGCCGACGCCCTGCAGGGTTGCTGGTGATTCTTTCTGCTCTGAGCTCTGGCATCCTGTTTAGTTCCTGTCTACGAAAAGCTAAGTTTTTGCTCTGCTATTTTTCCATGAGATTTTGTCTGTTTACTTAGTGTTTGTGTTCAGCCTGCCCTGGTTGGGACGGGCTGAACTCCATTTTTGTCTCTGATCAGTTGATCTCTTTGCTCTGTCTTCAGAATATACCGGAGTGCTGATTTAGTGATTTTGAAGCCTAGTGACTTCAGGACCTTTTCTATCAGACGTGTTGGACATTATTTTCGGCAGGATTTTTGCGGATTGCAGCCAGCATCTTTTCTGTCCTTTCCTATTTAGTTAGTTGGGCCCCATCGTTTGCTCATTCCTATCTTTCTGTCTGTGTTTGTGTTTTCATCTGTTTTTCACCGACAATACATGTTGGGGGCTGTCTATTGCTTTGGGGTCTGCTCTGGGGCAGTTTAGATTTCCCCTTTCTTTCTTTAGGCTTATTTAGTTCTCCGGCTGTGAACGAGGGGTCTAGGGCACCGTAGAAACCCCCCACGGCTACTGTTAGTTGTGGTGAATAGGATCAGGGGTCTGCAATCCGATAGCTACCAACCTCTCCAGGTTTCTGGACTTAGCTTGTATTTTTGTTTTTTCCTCCTTCGGTGACTCATTCATAACATTGCCTTTCTCCCGACTACTGACGCTGACCTTGGCTTGGACCCCTGACCTCCCTTCTGCCTGCTGATTCTGTACCTCTGCTATTCTCCCAGTTTGTGACCTTGGCCTGGATATTCGACTATGCTACCGCCTGCCGTTTTTGCACCTCTACCGCCCTCCTGTTTTGTGACCTTGGCCTGGACTCTCGACTCTGCCTCTGCCTGCCGTTTCTGTACCTCCACTGCTCGCCTGGTTCTGACTACATTTTTGGCTCCTTCCTGCTTTTCTATTGGCGACCGTCCTGCTCTGGGGCACTGCCCCTATTATGACAGCGCCTCCTGGGCTCTGTTGTAAATCTAGATCCCTGTATAGGGGTAAAGGGTATCGGGGTTACTCGGGGCGCTGTCTTTCTGCAGCCCAGATTTGCAGACGGACGTTACACCTGCGCTTTGCAGGCACTGAGGAAGCCAGCTCCCTGCAGGCCCCCGAAGGTCCCCATCGCCATCTTGGATCCAGTGACCTGCAGGGAAAGAGCCCCCCGCAGCAGCGCTGCATATTGCGCTGCTGTGGGGGGCTCAGGGAAGCACGGAGGGAGCCCCCTCCTTGCCGATGCTTTCCTTTAACCCCCTGTACACCGCGATCGTGTTTGATCACGGTGTGCAAGGGGTTAACGTGTCGGGGCTGTCCGTGACCGCCCCTGACACATAGTGCCGGGTGTCAGCTGTGATAATCAGCTGACACCCGGCCGCGATCAGCTACTATCCCGTCCATAGGCATAGGGGCCCGGGTCCCATGGATGGGATAGTACGTCTGATGTCAGAAAGGGGTTAAGCATAGAGATTTGTATGTGGGCTGCTTTGGTTTGTGTGCCAGGGCTGATTTTCAGTCCCAGTCCGGCCCTGGACAAGTACCTACCGGAGTATAGGACGTTTACCTGCAGGAGTATTGGATGTATACCTGCCGGAATATTGGATGTATACCTGCTGGAGTATTGGAAGTATACCTGCAGTATAGGACATATACCTGCCGGAGTACTGGATGTACGACTGCTGGAGTATTCACCTGCCTTATGTACTATGCTTTCCTGCGGTTTTTACCTTTTGGTTGGAGCATGGCTGTTTTGTGTCCTACCTGGGATTCTGGAGCTAATAAACCCTTCTTTGCTAAACTAACTTGTTGCCTGTGTGAACACGGCCTAATGCCGACCTCAAGCACTACCTGAGAGATTCCCTACAATGCCTTTATAGATGGTTTAGGAGGGTTGATCCTCCTGACAGATTCCCTTATAAGGAGACTAATAGGGGAACTATTAATATTATAAGGAGACCCAGAGGGGTAGTATTAATATTATAAAGAGACCTTAGTGAGAATGCTCATATATTTGTATTATTGATAGTAATACATTTTGATTTGCTCCAATGGTAGGCAGGGTCATCTTTGTAATAGTAGTGGGTGTGGGAGAGCAGCATGGGTCTGTGTGCTTCATATGCCAGGGCTGGATGCAGTCCCAGTCTGTCCCTGTTCCCACAATAAAGATACATAATTTATCACTGCAATCTGAATTTATTATTCACACAAATTGTTAGAATATTTATTCTGTTTAACAAATATAAATAATTTCTTACAACATGAAAATAGACTAACTGATCAGAAAAGTAAAGCACCCATTGCCCTTTCCTCCACGCCTGCATCTGATACTGATGCTGAGCCTATATTTTTGCCTCCTTAAGAGATACTAGGCAACTTCCTTATAAGGCAAGAGGCCCCTTTAGAATCAGAACACAAGATTCCATTATGACATCATTATGACATCACAATTGACCATCACTACTTACACAAGTGTTTACACTCCGATCATCACTTTGACAACCTGTTGTCATTGCTGTTTGTGATAAGCTGCATAGCGAGTCATACACTATTGCGATTGGATTTATTTTCAATGTCTGGAATTTCTTCAGACAAACTTCAGGTGTTAGCACTACTCCAGGGGATTCTTACCATCTATGACCCTGACATTGTGCTACCACTACCCGATGGCGTCCTCAGCTTCACTTACCGGCTGGTTATGGAGCTAGTGAGAGACTGCCTGACCAAATACCACCAAGGTCGCATAAGCCTAGAATACCTAGAGCATTTACAGCAGAACATCTGGACATTGGTCCAACAGGTAAGTAGCAGATAATCTGCACAAATCATATAAATATGATAATAATGGAATACAAGATTAAGATTAACCTAAATGCAATACCCAGAATAACCGGGGAGATGAAATAGGGCCTACAAGCTACATGACAAGGGAAAAGGTGGGATATAAAGGGTTAATAGAAGTAGGGTGAGAAGGTTGTGGATTATGGACATGGGGGATTGGATAGATAACACTTTAAGGATCAGGATTATTTTTGGCTTTTCTGCTCTCATCTTTTCATAACTTTCTTTCAAGAGCCATAACTGTTATTTTCCCATTGACATAGACATGGAAGGACTTGTATTAAAGTGACGGGGATCTTCAGCAGACCCCCAGGTGTCACAGTAAGTGGTCCCCTGTGATCACATCATAGAGGGTGGATGAGAGCTAGACAGCGGTGTGCCCACTGACGGCTGCCGTTATGTAATATACCTGTATATTCCGTGTGATTAGGAAGCTCAGCTCCGGACCCCCCTCCACATGGGAGGACTCCATTTGCGGGAAGGAGTTAGGGAGGACAATAAATGGAAGAAGGTTGGGGAGATTCCTCCTTTTTGCAGTTTCATGTTCCAGCATCTAACCAACCAGCCCTTATACATATATATAAGAAGAGATGGGGAGGAAAGGAAGCAGGATGTAAAAGATGGTACTTGATAAGTAGGGGTCTTGGGGAGGTAGGATTGTGTTCCTATCATCACAGAAGCGGGGGATGGGTCTGGGTATGAGGCTGCTAAATGTGAGGTCCTTTGGACGGAGGTTACTGCTGGGGAAATAGTGACTTCGGATACATCCCAATATAATGAGTGGACTTATGTCCTGGGAAGATAGAGGTATTATTATGGGATATTAACACCTTACTCCTTGTGCCTGTGTGGTGCGTGTAGGGGCTAATTCTGAATTAGGTTTTGTTTTTTTCTGGTCTGGTGTTGCAGTCACCCCGTGTTTGGAGTGTGAGGCTGCTGTGGCCATTTTCCACAAGTCCCAGTCAGCCATATGCGTTATTTCCATACACTGGGTGCGGAGGAAGGACATGGAAATGTAAAGGTTCTCAGGCGACCGGTTCCATCGGCAGCGGTCATGTAGTACTTGTAGTGCCGATAGCAGGGGTAACATGGTGACATAAATGGCCTCCTCCATTCTGCACTTTATCTGATGATTTTCTTTTCTTGTTTCTTCTCATTTCTATAGGCCGAAGAAAAATCCCACAGTGGAGAATTGGCCTTTATTAAACAATTGGCCCAAAATGTCCTGCTAGTACTGGAGAATCCGGCCTACTCACCGGAGCGTCTGGTAAGGATCCGTTATCTTCTTCATCTCACGCCCATGTTGTCTGATCGTCTCCAGATTAATAATAAACAATGGTGCTAAAAACTGCCGACTGCACAAGCAGCGAATAATGCGGTAAATCAGAGTAACCCCAAATATGAGTACTTGTACTAATTGACATAGGCGGGTTATTAGCCTTATAATAAAGTATAGTGACAGGATTGCAGGTGTAATGTAGATAAATGCCGTGTATGAGGACAGAGGCAAACAGTTATATACCGTAGATAAGATTCTATATTTCCAGCAGCCATCAGTACAGCAGGAGAATATACCTGCAGTGATTGTCACACTCCACATCCCGGATTCATCGCTATATGTGCAGTTTACCCCTTACCTGACACATATTGAATTGTGGCTCAATCTCCGACGACTATAGGCGGCAACTCTTCCTATCAGCGGCATCTGATTTTCATGCTTATTAATAATTGTTTGCTCCTGTCCTCATACATGTGCACCATATTTTTGAAAAAGTGCGCCTTATAATCCGAAAAATATGGTATTTTATCTATATTATACCTGCAATCCTGTCATTATTCTGTTTTATGTGGTTAATAACCCGTCTACATCAGTTAGCACAAGCACACATTCTTGGTTTTATTCTTCCCCAGATTACCAGTCATATAGCAGAAGGTCAGATGTGTGATATCAGACGCCTCTCTGTCCGCTCCAGGCAGACACAGGACACTTTATGGCAGCCTGTCTCTGCGGCTCCATCATCTGTGATGACAGTCTGTACTCAGCAGTGCAGAGTTTGTATTTCCGCCTCTGTCTCACGCGATTATCACAATCTTCCTTCTTGTAAATGCTGCAGTTCTGATAGACGTTATTAGAGAACAGTGGTATATACAAATCCCTTATATATTAATATGGACTTACTGGAGAGATTCGCCGTGTATAGTCCGACCTATACCGAAATTATCATGTAAATCCAGTTTTACTCCTTCCTGCCTTATATATACGGTCATTTAGTGTCTGTGAAATGTTATATAAATTGTATATATTATATCCATCAGGAAATATCAGAAGATGACTCCAAAGAGACACAAAACCTCCATATTGCTGACCCTGATACCCGTCAGCCGGGGCTAAACCCTGATCTGATGGAAGGTAAGCCGATCATCTAATATTTTACATTCAATGTCAAGTTATAGAGAACGGTAGAGAATATGGAGATTTACTCATTATCCTCTGTATGAGGCCGGTGACGGCTCATGAACCCCCTATAGACTATAATGGAGGGGGCTGATGTAATTTGGCTTCTCCCCTCTGGGCTTTTCTCAGCCCCCAATCATGTCATTGATGTGACTCGATCAGACCCTGAAGAAGCACACATTTATGGTACAGTATACAGTATATACATATGCCATAACTATACACAGTGTGTGCAGAATATCCATACACCTCGTATTACTCCATGTACAGGGGTCTTGGCATTTCCTTCACTATATGGATGTTATATAATAAGTGCTGATATCGACTAATACATGACGTCTCTTCATTATTTCATCATTACTTTAGGAATAACTGTGCCGGCAAATACTGATGGAGGAATATGTGAGACACCAGAGATCATCCAGGAATCTGACAGTGTAAGTATCAGAGGGACGTCTGTGTATCATCTGATGACGGGTGTGAATTACACATCCCATATTATACCCCACATGATAATGGGATATCGCTGTTTTTCATATAGATCAGACCTATTGTGTGTGATGATGACGTTATTATTCTACCTCCTCTGTGTGATGTCCCCTATCCTCCCTTGCAGTACAATGACATATGTGTATGGGGGATATCCCCCTATAATATAACAGTGTCTGTGGAGGGTCCAGCTTGTATCACCTCCTCTACATCTGCTGTAGTGTAATCAGCAGGGACGTAATGTAGAAGTGAGACCTTCCTGCATCTGGAGCTGACATGTTTCTCCAGCTTCTGTGTCTTACTGTCATTTCTTATTCCTTTATAGGCCTTGATCGGATCATATAACCCGTGGAGGTTACCTTGTAAGAACGACTATAAGCCGATCAAACTGATCAGCTCTGGATCTTTTGGGTGAGCTTTATTTTGGTATAATAATTTATTTCCCAGGGCTCCTTATGACGATGCCTATTTCTCTGTGCTTTACCCCTGCAATGCTCCCATAGAGAAATTTTATGAGTCCACATCACTATCCACATCAGTTAATATTCAGGTCAGGTAGAATGTGACGGGGATGAGGACCCCCACTAGTGTTCATTTATGGAGTGTTATTTTATGTAATTCTATACATGGATTTCTAGTGATGGCCTCACATCTAGTATTAACCATTAGGTCAGGAGATCATTAGATGAGGTCTATAGACACATTGTTAGTAAGAATTCATAATAAATCTTGGATTTTACTTTTCTCCAGGGCCGTCCACCTAGTGCGCCATAAAGACTCAAACCAAGTATGTGCTATGAAGAAAATAGACATACAGAACCTTAAAGAGCCAAGGAGACTTGAACGAGCCTTTCTGGAGAGGGACATCTCAATCTTCGCTGATTGTCCCTTTGTGGCCTCCATGTTCTGCTCCTTTCCTACTAAAATTCATCTGTGTATGGTCATGGAGTATTTACCAGGTAGGACACATCCATTGTATCTATATCCAGCCTCAATGGCTTAATCCTAGCACCTATATATAACCGGAATGTGCCCACTAGGACGGGTACATGTCCACACTGCAATTACTATAATGTATCTGTTACCAAGATGCCAGAAAAACCATTGATCTCTGTAAACGTCTCCCCTGTAAGCCTTCACTGAGCATTGCAGCAATTTCCACTATGGATAAACGGAAGATTTCTCTTTACTTGAACAATTTTTATAAATAGGAACTTTCACAGAGAAATAATTTAGAGAATAGTAGATGAGGTCCGGCTAGGCCTCTTTGTAAGGGTCACTGTGTAGTATACAGTTGTGGGTTAAGGCCCCGTTACATTTAGTGATGCACCAGCGATCCCGACCACGATACGACCAGGTCAGGATCGCTTGTGCATCACTAAATGGTTGCTAGTTAGCTGCCAAATAGGCAGATCTCACAAGCGACGCAGTAGTGCTTGGTGGTCAATACTCACCTGTCAGACGCAGCGATGATGACAGTCTTCCGCCCGCGTCCATGGCTCGCTCATCAGTGGAATACTCCTAGTAGGCGAGTTAGGGAAGGGAACTCTGGTTCAGCAACTTGTGAGAGATCCTATGAGACTCCGGGAATGCAAAGTGTTAGCCAAGGCTTGAGAGCTGTGGGTCTAAGAAGAGACAAGTCGGCGAGGCTGGGGGCACATACAGTAAAGAAGTTAACCATAGACGCTTTTTCTAAGTGGTTCATGAAAGTGGGCTAATGCTAGAGAAAGTAGGAAGATGCAGCTGAAGATTTATAGCTATCTAAGAAATTTAAAAGCCCCTAACTCTGATAGTGAAAAGTTTCACCACTTGTGCCGGTGAAAAATGTTTGTTGAAGACATGCCACTGTATTGTAACCTAAAGAAGGATGTCTGTGTCTCCAGCTGTGCTTTTTTATGAACAGTAAAGTCAAACTTGTTTTTATACACCGTTGTGATCTCTCATTCGTGGGGTCACGGGGAACCCCAGCCACGCTGTGTGGCAGACCAGAGAAGCCGAGAGGTGTCAACAGCCACAACAGCATCACGCACACTGGAAACAGGCCCCAGTTTTCGGTAATGTGCTAAGGTGTCTGACTCATGACACTCGCCTACGGCTACCACCCTGGGCACTGTTTCACAGTATACACACTATATTATTCAGTCCATCTCTATGTATGAGATCCTGCCCCAATGTGTCCGCCTATTTCTTTTTCACCTTAATCATGTGTAATTTGCATTGTAACAAACCCTCACCTGTCATATTTGCTTTCTACTGTAGGAGGAGGCTGTGACAATCTTTTAAAGGACATAGGTCGTTTTCCTGTCCCCCTGGCCCGTATGTACATTGCGGAAACGATTTTTGCTGTGGAATACCTGCACAGCTATGGTGTGGTCCACCGAGACCTGAAGCCCGAGAAGTAAGTGACCCTTATAGTATAATAATGGGGAAGAAGGTTAAAGTTTCTCTTACAGTATATGGGTTATTACTCGGGGCTAACTTCATTATTTTCTTTCACAGCCTCCTGATAACATCAACAGGACATATTAAAGTCACGGATTTTGGACTTTCAACACTCGGCATCATGAGACCAACATCAGACATCTACAGAGCTCCAATTGAGGACATCACCAGCGAGTTCGATGATAATGAGGTCAGCTTTACTTACCGGACCTTCTCCTTCACAAATCTCATCTCTTTCTCCTTCTCTGATAATTTCTCATCTAGAAAATGTTTCCATTGATGTTATGTATCACATTTATATTTATTGATCATCATCTAATTATTCTGTTGTATTCCAGACTGGTGGCACCCCTCATTACATGGCTCCAGAAGTCATCTTAAGGAAAGCATATGGCAGGCCTATTGACTGGTGGTCAGTAGGGATCATCCTATATGAATTTCTTTATGGATTTACACCATTTTATGGAGATTCCCAAAGGGAGATTTTACTCAGTGTCGTCAGGGGTAAGTAAAATATTCTGAATGCTGTGTGATGTCACAGTTATTTGGTTTAATTGGTTTTGTGATATAGTTTCTAGCTTTGTTAAGGAAAATGGTTTATATGAAAATAAATGTAAAGGTTGAATTTCCTGTAATATTTGCTTTTTATATAACAGATGACATAACTTGGAGATATAATGAATACATTGCTCCACATGATGCTCGGAACCTGATAACTGGGCTGCTCCAAAAAAATCCAGCACAGAGACTTGGGACAGGTAATATTATAATAGTATTATTAATGGCTTATTATACCTCTCTGACCAGACAAATGGTTGTGTCTGTGAGGATCAGCACTGAGGTTTTCTTCCTAATTTCAGTACAATTCCTTCATGTCGGCTACATTACATCTTCAGTTTTTAATATAAACAATAGAGATATGGACCAGCTTCTTTGACAATGACTGTATTGCTTTCTTTCTTGTCTTCCTTTTCCAGGAGGAGCAAATGAGATAATAATTCATCCATTTCTATGTTGCTTAAGTTTTCTCAACCTTCCAAGTCAGAAGCCCCTGTTATGTCTTGATCTAGCATCAGATGAGGACACCTGCTACTTTAATAGTAAGTAAAATGAGACGTCATCTGCCTGAAACTGCAGTGTGTCTTGTCTTTCATGTTATGTGTCAATTATTTCCCATTATTATTAGTGATAGCATGGTGACTGTCTGACCATGGTCTTATATTAATAATCTTTTATAACTTTTGTACTTTGCAGCTAGCTTTAAGAAACACCAACATATGGATTCAGATGAGGAGAACACAAGTGAGGACAATGACTGTCCAGAAGTCCAAAATTTTGTGTCATCTTCTCAAAGGTTTTCTAAAGTAAGTATGTGGACAATAAAATGTATAAAACCTATAATTAGAAAAAAGTTTAAATATAAGATATCTTATAAAAATAAATAATAATAATCTTTATTTTTATATAGCGCTAACATATTCCGCAGCGCTTTACAAATTGCACACATTATCAACACTGTCCCCGATGGGGCTCACAATCTAAATTCCCTTTCAATATGTCTTTGTAATGTGGGAGGAAACTGGAGTACACGGAGGAAACCCACACAAACAAGGGGAGAACATACAAACTCCATACAAATTTTATATTTCTCTGCTTGTTTCAGCTATATACAAAAAGTACCGGGATGATGAACAATGTAGAAGAGCGTATGTTGTCTTCAAAGTGTTTCCCAGAGAATAGCGAACAAAGCTCAGACATGTGAGTAGATTATTATCATGAGATTTAGGTCTGATATATGTTCAGATCCAAATATAAGACACGAGAACACAAATATAGGTCCAGCATCCAGCTCTTAATGATTTCTGATTTCTGTGGGTCTGGCTTGTGATATCACTGTAGTAATAACTGATCAATGTGACCAGCCATTCATTTCCAGTTCACTACAGTCCAATATTACTAGTTACACTCTATTCCTGCTGGTAGAATTGGGATTACAGACAGATGTTCTTCCATTTTTCTATTGTTTTTACTCTCAATTTACTTGTCTTTCTTCTACCAAACAGGCAGAGAGAGTCTTCTTCCAAACTTGATGGTGACAAAATCAGCGAGTCATCCTCGCTCTCATTGTCAGGTATGTACAGATTTATAGGCCATACTATTATAAGCTATAATAAAAAAGTAAAATGTGGATCAGCTCTTAAAGACTCAGAAAATTACTTTCTTTATTTCCATTGTCCTCCTTAGTATTCCGTTTTTTGTTTTGTTAAAATTCCCCATATGGTTCCAGAGATATGGGACTTTTTATATAGTGCTAACACTTACGGTCTTTACCAATGGGGCGTGGCTCACAGGATTCTCTGGAGGCATGTTTACAGGCAAAAATTACCTGTGAGTCACGCCTCCATGGTAAAGATAATTACAATTAGCACTAAATAAAAAGGCCCAAATCTTCAGAACCCTATGGGGGATTTTAACAAATCTAAAAGAAACAGAATAGTCAAGGGATCAGTGGAAATAAAGTAGAGTGAATCCTGGACACTTTTGACCTAGTGACCGGTCCCCTTAGAAGTTACTCTGACATTTTATCTAAATGATTACATAATAACATTGTGGCTAGCTGCAAGTAATGTCATGTTAATAAGGGGACATATTTCCTTTGGGAGACCCCACATGGCGACACACAGAGAAGCTGCAGGTGTATATTAAGGCCTATTTCATACCTCCGTCGTCGGCAGTCAGCTGAAATCCGCCAAAGGTGGAAAAAAACTGATCCGTCTCCGTTTAGCGATGTCGGATGACATTGGACCACGTAGGAGAACGGAACCGTGGAAAAAGCAATGCAGCTTGATTTAAAGTGCCCGCGGTCGTCTCCATGGCCGCGATCTCGCGGGAGGTCGTCCCCATGGCCGCGATCTCGCGGAAGGCCGGTCGTCTCCATGGCCGCAATCTCGTGGGAGGCCGGGCGTCCCTATCGATCTCGCTGGAGGCCAGGCGACCCCAACCATGGGAGCGATCGCTTGCGGGAGGCCGGTCCGGTATTCAAGATCGGGAGGTTGGTGCCGGTGAGGAGAGAGAGAGATTTTAGCGGGTCCCGAGATGGTAGTTAAGGGTTAAAATGCTTCCCGGAGAGAAAATAGCTGACGGTCACTGCAAAAAAACGTTGCAGGGTCCGTCTCATCCGCCCGGGA
This sequence comes from Dendrobates tinctorius, assembly GCF_039654945.1. NCBI lineage: Eukaryota > Metazoa > Chordata > Amphibia > Anura > Dendrobatidae > Dendrobates > Dendrobates tinctorius. Next base: position 80,962,670 of record NW_027361690.1, read on the forward strand.
GCCACTAAAATCTTGGCTGATCCGTAAAGTAACGGGTGTGACGGACGACCGTCAGTCAAGATCCGCCAATAATGTAAGTCTATGGGTGTAAAAAACGGATCCGCCCCTTTTTTGGCTGACGGGAAAAAAATGATGTGTGAAACAGGCCTTAATCAGTTTGCATAATCTATAAACGTACAAAGCTAATCTTATAGAAGTTTATCATCAACATCTGTCTCTGAATTTTTGATTAGATTCTCCTGCTCAGAAGAGAAGAAAATCTGCACGAAAATTGAAAAAACAACAAAAAACAGAGATAGTAGAAGAGGGGGAAAGGAGGCGAGGTAAGTGTGACAATAGGGTCCATGTTTTATTATGTCAATGAGAAGAATTCATGTGGAGCAGATGTCATCTGTCAGTGGTGGGATTGTCACATGTATGATGACTGACAATGATCCCCTTACCCATGTATGGAGAGCATCCCTCTACCGTCCTCTCTCAGTGACACCACAGTGGTATCCTCTAAAATGGAGTCCCATTACTTACATGAGTTTTACATCTTTTCTCATAGGTTCGATCTTCCGCCGGATGATATCATCGTGTCGGCGTGGATTCTCCAGGGCTGCTCGCGCTGTCAGAGAAAGCTGCATTTTTGCCTGCTATCCCCAGAGCACCAGAGACATCGCATGGACAGAAGACCCCCACATCTAGAGCCCTGAAGAAAGTGCGGCACGTCCACCATCAGTGCTGTACCTATATGGAAGGACTTGTACATCTACTTGTGGCTTTCTGACCAGCACAAAACATCTTCAAAAGACGAAGGCATCTTCAAGAACATCGCTTGATCCTTTCCTTCAATGCTTAATTTAAAAATATCAATAAATAAAAATCTAAAATTGATTAATGTCATTTTGAATCTAATTATAATGGTGATAGTAATGGCATATCAATACGATACACGTCATAAATGTCTCAAGGGTAGGACACCAAACATGAGAAGATTGGTTCTATATTTCCCATTAACCCTCTAAACTCAGGCCAATAGTGGAGGAGAGTAACACATATTCCGTATATTCCGTTATTCCTAAGCGTACATGTACATAGCACTTTACAGATGCCAGCATGCCCACATAGTTTTTTTTAGGTAGACACTGTAGGAAAACGTAAGCAGTGTTTTTCCTCAGGTGTCTTTTGTGTAGTTTTTGCAGTTGGTGTTTTTTTAACTATATACAGTAGGGAACGTCTTCTAAAAAGAAGCAACCAGCAGAATGAGCAATCATTTCCGTTATCCTTGTGCACAGACCACAAGAGTGGCAACCAATCTAGAGGAAACATGTTCTGATTCACTGGTTTTATAAGAACTGAGACACCTTAACCCCTTTACTGCCAAGGGTGGTTTGCATGTTAATGCCTGGGCCAATTTTTACAATTCTGACCACTGTCCCTTTATGAGGTAATAACTCTGGAATGCTTCCATGGATCCTGGTGATTCTGACATTGTTTTCTCATGACATATTGTACTTCATGTTAGTGGTAAAATTTCATTCATGTAACTTGCGTTTATTTGTGAAAAAAAAACGGAAATTTGGCAAAAATTGTGAAAATTTTGCAATTTTCCAACTTTGAATTTTTATGCCCTTAAATCACAGAGATATGGCACACAAAAAACTTAATAAGTAACATTTCCCACATGTTTACTTTACATCAGCACAATTTTGGAACCAAAATTTTTTTTAGGAAGTTATAAGGGTTAAAAGTTGACCAGTGATTTCTCATTTTTACAACACCATTTTATTTTTAAGGATCGCAGCACATTTGAATTCACTTTGAGGGGTCTATATGATAGAAAATACTCAAAAGTGACACCATTCTAAAAACTGCACCCCTCAAGGTGCTCAAAACCACATTCAAGAAGTTAATTAACCCTTCAGGTGCTTCACAGGAATTTATTGAATGTTTAAAAAAAATGAACATTTAACTTTTTTTCACAAAAATTAATTTAGGTCCAATTTTTTTTTTATTTTACCAAATGTAACAGTAGAAAATGGACTGCAAAAGTTATTGTGCAATTTGTCCTGAGTATGCTGATACCTGATATGTGGGGGGAACCACTGTTTCGGCGCATGGCAGAGCTCGGAAGGGAATGAGCGCCATTAGACTTTTTCAACGCAAAACTGGCTGGAATTGAGATTGGGAGCCATGTCACGTTTGGAGAGCTCCTGATGTGCCTAAACAGTGGAAACTCTTCAAAAGTGACCCCAGTTTGGAAACTAGACTCCTCAAGGAACTTATCTAGATGTGTGGTAAGAACTTTGAACCCCCAAGGGCTTCACAGAAGTTTATAACGTACAGCCGTACAATAAAAAAATCATATTTTTTCCACAAAAATGATCTTTTCACCCCCAATTTTTATTTTCTCAAGGGAAACAGGACCCCAAAAGTTATTGTGCAATTTGTCCTGTGTATGCTGATACCCCATATGTCGGGGTAAACCACTATTTGGGCGAATGGCAGAGCTCAGAAGGAAAGCAGCGTCATTTGACTTTTTTGGCTGGAATTGAGATCTGACGCCATGTTACATTTGGAGAGCCTTTTATGTGCCTAAACACTGGAAACCCCCCACAAATTACACCATTTTGGAAACTAGAGCCCCCAAGGAACTTATCTAGATGTGTGATGAGCACTTTAAACCCCCAAATGCTTCACAGAAGATTATAACGCCTGGGCGTGAAAATAAAAAAATCATATTTTTTCCACAAATATGACCTTTAGTCCCCAATTTTTTTATTTTCCCAAGGGTAACAGGAGAAATTGGACCCCAAAAGTTGTTGTACAATTTGTCCTGAGTACGCTGATATCTTATATGTGGGAGAAAACTACTGTATAGGTACACATCGGGGCTCGGAAGAGAAATAGTGATGTTTGGAATGCAGACTTTGATGGAATGGTCTGCGGGTGTCATGTTGCGTTTGGAGAGCCTCAGATGTGCCTAAACTGTGGAAACCCCCCACAAATGACACCATTTTGGAAACTAGACCCCCTAGGTTCTTCCCATCCCAATCTGAAACTACTGTATGGGCACACGTCGGGACTTGGAAGGGAAGTAGTGATGTTTTGGAATGCAGACTTTGATGGAATGGTCTGCGGGTGTCATGTTGCCTTTGGAGAGCCCCTGATGTACCTAAACAGTGGAAACCCCCCACAAATGACACCATTTTGGAAACTAGACCCCCTAGGTTCTTCCCATCCCAATCAATTTCACTACCTCTCTTCACCAGCAGAGGGAGTTCATCAGACATCAAAGGTGAAGGGGAAAATGAACTCACAAAAGTACCTCCCCCTTGAGGAGGGGTCACCGAACCCTCACCCACGCCACCAGGGCGATCAGGATGGGCCCGATGAAAGGCACGAACCAATGTTTCGGCATGAATATCGGATGCAGGGACCCAAGAATTATCCTCCTGGCCATAACCCTTCCATTTAACCAAATACTGGAGTCTCCGTCTAGCCAGGCGAGAATCCAGTATCTTCTCAACCTCATATTCCACATTACCTTCAACCAATACCGGGTCAGGAGGTGCCACCACAGGAACTACTGGCTCAACAAACCTCTTTAACAGAGACTTATGAAGCACGTTATGGATCTTAAATGTAACAGGAAGAGCCAATCGAAAAGAGACTGGATTAAGAATCTCCAAAATCTTGTAAGGTCCAATAAATCTAGGTTTAAACTTTGGAGAAGCCACCTTCATAGCGATATTCTTTGATGACAACCAAACCATATCACCCACCTTAAACTGGGGAACAATGGTCCTATGCCGGTTGGAAAACCGCTGGGCCTTTAACTGGATGAGAGACAACTTATTCACCACTTGGTCCCAGATCTGGTGCATTCTCTCCACCACAGTGTCAACACCTGGGCAGGCAGAAGGCTTCACCTGCCCTGAAGAGAATCGAGGATGAAACCCAAAGTTACAAAAAAAAGGTGACATCAAAGTGGCAGAACTAGCTCTATTATTTAAAGCAAATTTGGCAAAGGGCAAAAATGAAACCCAATCATCCTGATCAGCAGAAATAAAACATCTCAAATACGACTCCAAAGTCTGGTTTGTTCTCTCCATCTGCCCATTGGTCTGAGGGTGAAACGCAGAGGAGAAGGACAACTGAATTCCCAGCTTGGAACAGAAAGTTCTCCAAAATCTAGACACAAACTGAACTCCTCTGTCAGATACAATGTTCTCAGGAATCCCGTGCAAGCGAACCACCTGTTGCAAAAACAAGGGCACCAACTCTGAGGAAGATGGCAACTTAGAAGGTGGTATAAGATGGACCATCTTAGAGAATCTATCACAAATCACCCAAATAACAGTCATTCTCTGAGAGACAGGCATATCAGAGATAAAATCCATTGAAATATGGGTCCATGGCCTCCTGGGCACCGGCAAAGGCATCAACAACCCACGAGAGCGAGAACAAGGTTTAGACCGAGAGCAAGTCCCACAGGACTGCACAAAATTCCTGACATCACGTGACAAGGCGGGCCACCAAAAAGACCGACTCACCAAATCTCTAGTACCAAAAATACCTGGATGACCAGCCAATGCAGAGCAATGAACTTCAGACATCACTCTCTTCCTCCACTGGTCAGGAACATACAATTTTCCAATGGGACAACGCTCAGGTTTGTCCTCCTGAAACTCTTCCAGAGCACGTCTCAAATCGGGCAAGATGGCAGAAAGAACTACCCCCTCACCTAAGATGGTAGCAGGCTTGGTTACAACAGGAGAATCAGCAAAGAAACTCCTAGAGAGGATGACTGCCTTGACATTCTTAGTGCTCGGAAGAAAAGAGACCACAAAATCAAAACGTGTGAAAAACAAGGCCCACCTAGCCTGTCTAGGATTCAAGCGTTTGGCCGACTCCAGGTAAATCAAATTCTTGTGGTCAGTAAGGACCGCGACTTGATGTTTAGCTCCCTCCAACCAATGTCTCCACTCCTCAAATGCCCATTTCATGGCTAACAGTTCCCGATTCCCCACATCATAGTTACGTTCGGATGGGGAGAACGTTCGGGAAAAGAAAGCACAGGGATTCATTTTAGATGTTACAGGATCTTTTTGGGACAAAACAGCTCCTGCACCAATCTCAGAAGCGTCCACCTCTACCTGAAATGGGAGTGAGACATCAGATTGCCGCAAAACCGGAGCAGAAGTGAACCTTCGCTTCAGCTCCTGAAAGGAAGAAACAGCCTCCGGAGACCAATTCAGCACATCAGCACCCTTCTTAGTCAAATCAGTCAATGGTTTGGCAATACCAGAAAAATTAGCTATAAATTTACGATAAAAATTAGCAAAACCCAAAAACTTCTGGAGGGCCTTCAAAGAAGTGGGCTGAACCCAATCATAAATGGCCTGTACCTTGGCCGGGTCCATTTCAATAGCTGACGGAGACAAAATAAATCCCAAAAATGAAATCCTCTGTACCCCGAAAAGGCATTTCGATCCCTTGACATACAGGGAATTCTCCCTCAAAATCCGGAACACAGTCCGAACATGTTCCACATGAGAGTCCCAATCCTTGGAAAAGATCAAAATATCATCCAGATAGATGATCAAAAATTTATCCACCAAGTCTCGGAAAATATCATTCATGAAGCACTGGAAGACAAAAGGGGCATTAGTGAGCCCAAAAGGCATCACCAGGTACTCAAAATGTCCCTCCGGAGTATTAAACGCCGACTTCCTTTCATCCCCATGCTTAATGCGAATAAGATTATACTCCCCCCTGAGGTCAAGCTTTGTAAACCAGCAAGCACCTTTAACTCTGGAGAATAGATCAGAAATCAGGGGTAACGGATACTGATATTTAACAGTAATTTGGTTGAGGGAACGATAGTCAATACAAGGCCTTAATGACCCATCTTTCTTAGCCACGAAAAAAACCCCAGCACTTAAGGGTGAAGAGGATGGTCTAATATGACCCTTCTCCAACGACTCCTTAATATAGGATCACATAGCCTCGTGCTCGGGTACAGATAAATTGAAAAGTCGACCCTTGGGAAATTTACACCCAGGACTCAGCTCAATTGCATAGTCATAACTCCTATGAGGAGGCAAAAACGCAGACTCATTCTCACTAAATACATCATAAAAATCAGCCAAATAGTCAGGAACTGTCATGGGAAGCCTAGGTAACTTTAGGCTGAAACCCCGGGGCCCCTGCGGTGTCCCTCAGACTAGCGGAAACCCTGTCTGTCCCTCAACCCAGGGTTTACACTGAAGGTGTGCCTGCCTGGGCCTCCACCCTGTCCTTGTCTCCTGTCCAGCCCTAAGCTGAACCCACCACCCTCCACCCAGTGAGGAGACCAAGCACCAGATACCACAAATAAGTATGGACAGGGATAACAGAAATGCACCACACCGCGTACACACAGGGGAATACAGTTATGTGCAAGCGCAACCAAATAATACAACACAGGGAGGCAAAATGGCAACAATGGAATATACTACACCAGCAACCGTATGCTCCTTAGACCACCACTCCAGACCGGTATCGCTTAGCACAAGGCAAGAGCTATAGTCGGCGACGCCCATAGTCACACAGGGCAATTTAAAGACAGAGGGTGTGGCTAAGCCCTCAGCCAGAATGACAGCCTGGTTAACCCAATCCAACCCGGATCAGAAGACCAACCAGTGCCGCTGAGAACCATGTGGTAGGATGGGGTATTACCGCTGTCTGCCAGACACCCTGGTGTGAACAGTGTCTGACATGACAGTACCCCGCCTTCTACGAGGGACCCCAGGAACTTCACAATGTCGAGGACCCGGCTTGTCCGGATGGCGGCGATGAAACACTGTAATCAGTCGGTCCGCATGTATGTCCGAGGCCGGCACCCAAGTCCTCTCCTCAGGACCATAGCCACACCAGTGGACCAGGTACTGTAGAGTGCGACGCACTACCCGAGAGTCAACCACCTTGGACACCTCAAACTCCAACGTGCCATCCACCAAGACGGGAGGTGGTGGCACGGGAGAAACATCAACAGCACCCACAAGTTTCTTAAGTAACGCCTTGTGAAACACATTATGTATCTTGTATACGGCAGGTAACTCTAAACGAAATGCCACAGGGTTGATAATTGGGGAGATCCTAAATGGACCAATGAACCTGGGCCCCAACTTAAGCGATGGTATTTTGAGTTTGATGTTCCTTGTAGACAACCACACCCAATCACCCACACACAGGTCCGGACCAGGCACACGTCTACTGTCAGCCACACGTTTATACCTAGAACCTACATTCAGCAAGCGCTGCTTTACTCTCCTCCAAACAGATGACAATTGTGCTCCCAACTGGTCCTCCTCAGGGACGCCCGCAGAGCTCCCTTGGCGCAAGGTACAGAATTGGGGATGTTGACCATAAACACAAAAGAAAGGAGATTCCCCAGACGATTCCTGATAATGATTGTTTATCGCGAATTCAGCCAGAGGAAGAAACGCCGACCACTCTTCCTGATTGTCAGACACAAAACAGCGTAAGTATTGTTCCAGGTTTTGGTTCATACGCTCAGTCTGCCCATTCGACTGAGGATGGAAAGCCGATGAATGAGACAATTTAATCCCTAGGCGTGAACAAAAAGCTTTCCAAAATTTTGCCACAAATTGTGTACCTCTATCAGATACAATGTCAGACGGGACACCATGAAGTCTGACCACCTCACGAATAAATACCTGAGCAAGGGTCTTCGCATTGGGCAAAGATGGCAAAGCAACGAAATGCGACATTTTAGAGAACCGATCAACTATTACCAGAATGACCGTGTTCCCAGCCGAGGAGGGCAAATCCGTAATGAAATCCATGGAAATCTCAGTCCATGGCTTACTGGGCACACAGAGAGGATGCAATGTGCCAGCAGGACGGGAGCGTGGTGTCTTGGCCCGTGCGCACGTGGTACAGGCTGACACATATGAGGCCACGTCCTGCCGGATATTGGGCCACCAAAAACGACGTGATACAAGTTCCAGAGTGCCCTTAACTCCTGGGTGACCCACCAGGACAGTATCGTGATGTTCTCCTAACACTTTTAAGCGTAGGTGTAGTGGCACAAATGATTTATTAGGAGGCAGATACGGCGGTACCTCCTCCTGAGCATCAGCAATCTCTGCTTCAATCTCTGTCGTGAGAGCCGAGACCACAACTCCCTTTTGGAGGACAGGCACCGGATCCTCACGTGGCTCTCCACCTGGAAAACATCTGGACAAGGCGTCCGCCTTAGTATTCTTAGAACCTGGTCGGTATGTCACAAAAAAATTGAACCGGGTGAAGAATAACGCCCAGCGAGCCTGTCTGGGGGACAGGCGTTTAGCAAACTCTAAATAAAGCAGATTCTTATGGTCTGTTATAACAGTAATCTGATGGACAGCCCCCTCCAAGAAGTGTCGCCATTCCTCAAATGCCAACTTGATGGCCAACAATTCCCTGTTACCAATATCGTAATTACGCTCGGCCGGCGACAGTTTCTTGGAGAAGTAGGCACACAGATGCAATTCGCCCAAGGATGGACCCTGAGACAGTACCGCCCCCACTCCAACCTCAGATGCATCCACCTCCACGGTAAATGGTAGGGAGACATCAGGCTGAACCAGGATGGGAGCTGAAGCAAAACTGTTTTTGAGGAATTCAAACGCGCGCACAGCAGCCTCAGACCAGTCAGAAAAGTTGGTACCTTTTTGAGTCATGTCGGTGAGCGGCTTAGCAATCATAGAAAAATTCGTAATAAATTTCCTATAATAGTTTGAAAAGCCCAGGAATCGCTGAAGCGCCTTGAGATTATCAGGCCGATCCCACTGCAGCACCGCTTGCACCTTAGCGGTGTCCATTTTAAACCCTGAGGCGGAAATGACATAACCCAAAAAAGGTAATTCTTGGACGACAAATACACATTCCTCAAGCTTGGCATAGAGCTTGTTTTCCCTGAGCAACTGCAACACCTGCCTAACATGCTCTATGTGTGCCTCACGGTCGCGTGAGTAAATAAGAATGTCATCAAGGTATATAATAACAAATTTCCCCAAGAGATGAGAAAAGACATCATTTATGAAATGTTGAAATACTGCTGGCGCGCTCGTCAACCCAAATGGCATCACCAAATTCTCAAAATGACCCTCAGGGGTATTAAATGCCGTCTTCCATTCATCCCCTTGACGGACTCTTATGAGATTGTACGCCCCCCTGAGGTCAAGCTTGGACAACCATTTGGCACCAGACACCTGGTTGAACAAATCGGGTATCAGTGGCATCGAGTAGGGGTCACGAACCGTAATCTGGTTGAGTTCCCTGACATCCAGACACGGGCGTAATCCGCCATCTTTCTTCTTGACAAAGAAGAACCCCGGCGCCAATGGAGATGATGAAGGCCTGATGTGCCCTTTGCTTAGACTTTCTGCAATGTATTCTTTGAGAGCTTGCCTCTCAGGACCTGAGATATTAAACATCCTGGCTTTTGGTAACTTGGCCCCCGGTTTTAACCTCATAGCACAGTCATAGGGTCGGTGAGGTGGCAGCTCTGAACAACCTCTTTCAGAAAATACATCAGCAAAGTCCAGCAGTGGCTCCGGGATGCTGGGAGTCACAGCGGAGATACACGTGGCCAGACAACTCTCCTGGCAGTATCTGCTCCACTGAATTATGTCCTGGGTTTTCCAATCAATCACCGGATTGTGCATAGACAACCATGGAAATCCCAGAACTACCTGAGCAGGTAAATTACTGAGCACCTTACATGTTACCCGCTCAGAGTGTAGGACCCCAATGTGGAGTTTTACATCAGCCACAAACTCTTTAATCTCCCCTTGTGAGAGAGGGGAGGCATTGATGGTAACCACCCGGATAGGATTAGGCAGCTTCTCCACCTTAAATCCCGCAGTACGCGCAAACTTTTCATCAATGAGATTAGCGGCTGAACCACTATCTACAAATACAGTAATTGACAGCTCTTGGCCCCCGATAACTACCTTGGCAGGGAGCATACACTGGGAGACCACCACGGAGGATATGCAAAGGCTCAGACTAGACTCCTCCAAACCCTCTAAGCCTAGCAGTTTTCCGCCGGCATGTCTTTCTTAGGTACCAGGGCGCAAGCATTAATAAAATGTCCTTTTTTGCCACAAAAAAAACAGACCCCTTGCTTTCTGGGCAAGGGACATTTATGCTTGTTATTATGTGTATGTGATATACCAGCGATCTGCATAGGTTCCACGGATTCACCCGAGGCAACCTCACCAGAGACTGCCCCCCCCCCACAGGCGATGTCTCCTGCGACCTCTGACGAAAGCGGCGATCAATGCGTACTACAAGCACCATAGCAGCCTCCAGAGCAGCGGGAGTCTCATACATTAGCAGAGCTTGTTTAACCCTTTCAGAAAACCCATGCAAAAGTTGACTCCTTAGTGGAGGGTCATTCCATTGCGTGTCCACAGCCCAGCGACGAAATTCAGTACAGTAATCCTCCGCCAGTCACTCACCCTGGAGTAGAGAGCGTATTTTAGATTCTGCTAACGCCAGTCTGTCAGGATCGTCATAGATTAAACCCAGAGCCGAAAAAAAAAGGTCTACGGACTCAAATGCAGATGAATCAGAAGGTAGTGAAAACGCCCATGCTTGTAGGCCACCACCCAGCAAGGAAACTACCAAGCTCACACGCTGAGCCTCATTTCCTGAGGAGAGAGGACGCATGCAAAAATACAATTTGCAGGATTCACGAAATACAACGAACTTACAGCGATCACCAGAAAATCGTTCAGGGAGAGGTAACTTAGGTTCAGCTGCCCTGACTGCTACCTCAGTTTGCACAGCAGGAACGGAGAGGCCTTGTTGCTGTACCGCCCCCCTCAGTTCAGTGACCTGTATGGACAGAGCCTCCAGCTGCTTGGTTATGGAGACTATAGGATCCATGGTAAAAAATTCCTTTTTTTTTTTTTTTTTTTTTTTTCTCTTTTTGGGCCGACTATAATGTCATGGGAAGCCTAGGTAACTTTAGGCTGAAACCCCGGGGCCCCTGCTGTGTCCCTCAGACTAGGGGAAACCCTGTCTGTCCCTCAACCCAGGGTTTACACTGAAGGTGTGCCTGCCTGGGCCTCCACCCTGTCCTTGTCTCCTGTCCAGCCCTAAGCTGAACCCACCACCCTCCACCCAGTGAGGAGACCAAGCACCAGACCCCACAAATAAGTATGGACAGGGATAACAGAAATGCACCACACCGCGTACACACAGGGGAATACAGTAATGTGCAAGGGCAACCAAATAATACAACACAGGGAGGCAAAATGGCAACAATGGAATATGCTACACCAGCAACCGTATGCTCCTTAGACCACCACTCCAGACCGGTATCTCTTAGCACAAGGCAAGAGCTATAGTCGGTGACGCCCATAGTCACACAGGGCAATTTAAAGACAGAGGGTGTGGCTAAGCCCTCAGCCAGAATGACAGCCTGGTTAAACCAATCCAAGCCAGATCAGAAGACCAACCAGCACCGCTGAGAACCATGTGGTAGGATGGGGTATTACCGCTGTCTGCTGGACACCCTGGTGCGAACAGTGTCCGACATGACAGGAACATCATGCGACTGGGGAGAGGTGGAGAAAACAGGAGCATCACTAAGGGCACACCGACAACCCCAACTCACCACAGACACAGATTTCCAATCCAAAACTGGATTATGGATTTGCAACCAGGGAAACCCCAGAACAATGGTATCATGCAAATTATGCAACACCAAAAATCTACAATTCTCTTGATGGTCTGGGGCGACCCGCATTACCACCTGGGTCCAAAACTGAGGTTTATTCTTCGCCAAAGGAGTAGCATCAATACCCCTCAAAGGGATAGGTGTCCGCAGAGGTGTCATAGGAAATCCACAACGTTTAGCAAAATCCAAGTCCATCAGGTTCAGAGCTGCTCCCGAATCCACAAAAGCCTTAGTGGAAAATGTGGACAGGGAGCAGATCAGAGTAATTGCCAGAAGAAACTTAGGTTGAACACCACCCACAGCAAATGTGTGTGCAAAACGTTTCTCTCGTTTAGGGCAGACAGAAATAATATACGAGGCATCACCACAGAAGAAAAACAGCTTATTACACCTTCTGAACTCCTGACGTTGCGCCCTAGACAAAACTCTATCACATTGCATAGGTTCAGACATTTGTTCAACAGGTGGCAACACCTCTCGTGCGGTTTTGCGTTCACGCAAACGCCGATCAACCTGAATGGCTATTGACATAGAATCGTCAAGATCAGAGGGAACAGGAAATCCCGCCATGGTATCTTTTACGGTTTCTGACAAACCCTTCCGAAAGAGAGCTGCCAAAGCACCATCATTCCAGGTAGTAAGGACCGCCCACTTTTGGAATTTTTGACAGTACAACTCTGCAGAATTCCGACTCTGGCTCAATGCCAGCAGGGCCTTTTCAGCCTGATCAATAGCATTAGGTTCATCATACAACAACCCCAAGGCTTGAAAAAATGCGTTCACATTAGTAAGAATAGGATCATCAGGTTTCAAAGAAAACGCCCAATCCTGGGGATCGCCGCTCAGTAAAGAGATGACAATTTTAACCTGCTGCGCGGAGCTCCCCGACGAGTTAGGCTTCAAGGCAAAAAATAATTTACAATTATTCTTAAAATTCAAAAATTTAGACCGATCCCCAAAAAACACATCAGGAGTAGGGATCTTTGGCTCAGCAGCATGTGAATGAGCAAGATAGGTGGAAATTCCCCGCACTTCAGCAGTGAGCTGCTCCACACGATCAGACAATTGATTCATCTCCATTGAGAAAGAAAAAAAAATTCCCCCTACGGCCTCAGAGACATAGAGGAAAAAATATACACAAAAAAAAAAATTCTGACAAACTTTTTTTTTTTTTTTACAATTCTTTCCTGCTATTGAGTACCCTAGGATCTGTGGTATGGCTGGTGATTCTGCTATGAATGAGTCATCGAAGGAGGAAAAAGAAAAAATACAAGCAAGTCCAGAAAACCGGAGAGGTTGGTAGCTATCGGATTGCAGACCCCTGATCCTATCCACAACAACTAACAGTAGCCGTGGGGGGTTCCTACGATGCCTTAGACCCCTCGATCACAGCCGGAGAACTTAATAGGCCTAAAGAAAGAAAGGGGAAATCTAAACTGCCCCAGAGCAGACCCCAAAGTAATAGGCAGCCCCCAACATATAATGACGGTGAAGCAAGATGAAAACACTAACACAGATAGAAAGATAGGTTGAGCAAACGATGGGGCCCAAGCTAGCTAAAAAGGACAGGATAGAAAAGCAGCTGTCTGCAATCCGTAAAAAATCCTACCAAAAAATGTTCTAACCGTCTGATAGGAAAAACAGGCCCTGAAGTCACTAGGACTTCAAAATGACTATATCAGCACTCAGGTAAATTCTGAAGACAGAGCAAAGAGACAAACTGATCAGAGACAAAAATGGAACTCAGCACACCCCCGACCGGGGATGGCTGAACTCCAAAAAACAAGGTAAACAAAACAAAACTAATAAGTTCAATAGCATAGCAAAAACTTATCTTTGAGAAGCAGGAGTCAGACTGGTCTCCAAGAATCAGCAGAGAAATCACCAGCGACTCAGAAGGGCGTCAGCTGCCTTATATCCAGTCCGAAGTTTCTGTTACCCAGTCATCATCTACCAGATCAGGTGTTTGGTAATCAGCCTCACTACCTTCCTTCACCAGAAGAGGGAGTTCATCAGACATCGATGGTGAAAGGGAAAAAGAACTCACAACATTTAGGCTTGTTTAGTTCTCCTGTCTGTGTTTGTGTTTTCATCTGTTTTTCACCGACAATACATGTTGGGGGCTGTCTATTGCATTGGGGTCTGCTCTGGGGCAGTTTAGATTTCCCCTTTCTTTCTTTAGGCTTGTTTAGTTCTCCGGCTGTGACGAGGGGTCTAGGGCACCATAGGAACCCCCCACGGCTACTGTTAGTTGTGGTGAATAGGATCAGGGGTCTGCAATCCGCTAGCTACCAACCTCTCCGGTTATCTGGACTGAGCTTGTGCTTTTGTTTTTTCCTCCTCCGGTGACTCATTCATAACAGGGGGCTGTCTTTCCTTTGGGGTCTGCTCTGGGGAGATAGTTTTCCTCTCTTCCTGCTTTAGGCTTATGTAGTGCTCCGGTTGTGACGAGGCATCTAGGATCACCATAGGCACGCTCCACGTCTGCTTCTAGTTGTGTGTTAAGATCAGGGCTCTGCAGTCTGCATAGTGACCAACCTCTCTGGTTTTCTGAGACTTAGCGTTTGTTGCTTTTTTCCTCCTCGGTGACCCATTCATAACAGAATTACCAGCCATACCGCAGATTCTAGGGTACTCAAAAGCAGGAAGGAATTGTTTTAAAAAAAAAAAGAAAAAAGGGAAAAGAAAAAAAGTGTCAGAATTTATTTTTTTTTGTAATATTTTTTCCTCTTTTTCTCTGGGGCCGTAGGAGGATTTTTTTTTTCTCCATTAAGATTAAGCATCTGTCTGATCGTGTGGAGCAACTTGCTGCTGAAGTGCAGGGAATTTCTACCTACCTCATTCAGTCACATGTTGCTGAACCCAAGATCCCTACTCCTGATGTCTTTTCTGGGGATCGGTCTAAATTTCTGAATTTTAAGAATAATTGTAAATTATTTCTTGCCTTGAAGCCTAACTCATCAGGGAGCTCTGTGCAGCAGGTTAAAATTATCATCTTGCGCGGCGATCCCCAGGATTGGGAGTTTTCTCTGACACCTGAAAATCCTATTCTGACTAATGTGGATGCATTTTTTCAGGCTTTGGGGTTGTTGTATGATGAACCTAATACCGTTGATCAAGCTGAGAGAACCCTGTTGGCATTAAGCCAGGGTCAGGATCCTGCAGAGTTATACTGTCAAAAATTCTGAAAGTGGGCGGTCCTTACTACATGGAATGATAGGGCACTGGCAGCTCTCTTTTGGAAAGGTTTATCAGAGACCGTAAAGGATGTTATGGTGGGATTTCCTGTTCCCTCTGGTCTGGATGCTCTATGTCATTAGCCATTCAAGTTGATCGGCGTTTACGTGTACATCAGACTACACGGGAGGCGCTGCCACTTTCTGAACAAATGTCTGAACCTATGCAATGTGATGGGGTGTTGTCTAGGGCGCAACGTCAGGAGTTTAGAAGGCGTAATAAGCTGTGTTTTTTCTGTGGAGTCGCCTCTCATACTATTTCTGTCTGCCCTAAACGAGAGAAACATTTTGCACACACATTTGCTGTGGGCAGTGTACAACCTAAGTTTCTTTTGGCAATTACTTTGATCTGCTCCTTGTCCACATTTTCCACAAAGGCTTTTGTGGATTCAGGAGCAGCTCTGAATCTGATGGATTTGGACATTGCTAAACATTGTGGCTTGTCCATGACGCCTCTGCAGACGCCTATTCCTTTGAGGGGTATTGATGCTACTCCTCTGGCAGAGAATAAACCTCAGTTTTGGACCCAGGTGATAATGCGAGTTGCCCCAGACAACCAAGAAAATTGTAAATTTTTGGTTCTGCATAATTTACATGATACTATTGTTCTGGGTTTTCCCTGGTTGCAAACTCATAATCCAGTTTTGGATTGGAAATCTGTGTCTGTGGTGAGTTGGGGTTGTCAGTGTGTTCTTAGGGACGCTCCTGTTTTCTCCACCTCTCCTCAGTCTCATGATATTCCTGATTATCTGGCTGATTTCTCTCATGTATTTAGTGAGAGTAAGTCTGCGTCTTTGCCTCCTCATAGAAGTTATGACTGTGCAATTGAGTTGATGCCTGGGTGTAAATTTCCCAAGGGTCGGCTTTTCAACTTATCTGTACCCGAACATGATGCTATGCGATCCTATATTAAGGAGTCGTTGGAGAAGGGTCATATTAGACCATCCTCGTCACCTTTAGGCGCTGGTTTTTTTTTTGTGGCCAAAAAAGATGGTTCATTAAGACCGTGTATTGATTATCGTTCCCTTAACAAGATGACGGTTAAATATCAGTACCCGATACCTCTGATGTCTGATTTATTCTCCAGAAGTTTTTGGGTTTTGCTAATTTCTATCGTAAATTTATAGGTAATTTTTCTAGTATTGTCAAACCACTGACTGATCTGACCAAGAAGGGAGCTGATGTGCTGAATTGGTCTCCTGAGGCTGTCTCAGCCTTTTAAGAGCTTAAGCGGAGATTTACTTCAGCTCCAGTTCTACGGCAACCTGATGTCTCACTTCCATTTCAAGTGGAGGTAGACGCTTCTGAGATTGGTGCAGGAGCTGTTTTGTCCCAAAAAGATCCTGTAACTTCTAAGATGAATCCCTGTGCCTTCTTTTCTTGAAAGTTCTCCCCATCTGAACGCAACTATGACGTGGGGAATCGGGAATTGTTGGCCATGAAATGGGCATTTGAGGAGTGGAGACATTGGTTGGAGGGAGCTAGACATCAATTTGTGGTCCTCACTGATCACAAGAATCTGATTTATCTGGAGTCGGCTAAACGCTTGAATCCTAGACAGGCTAGATGGGCCTTGTTTTTCACGCGTTTTAATTTTGTGGTCTCTTTTCTTCCGGGCACTAAGAATGTTAAGGCAGACACCCTTTCTAGGAGTTTCTTTGCTGATTCTCTTAATGTGACCGAGCCTACTACTATCCTAGGTGAGGGGGTAGTTCTTTCTGCCATTTTGCCCGATTTGAGATGCGCCCTGGAGAAATTTCAGGAGGATAAACCTGAGCGTTGCCCTATCGGAAGATTGTATGTTCCTGACCAGTGGAGAAAGAGAGTGATGTATGAACTCCATTGCTCCGCATTGGCTGGTCATCCAGGTATTTTTGGTGAGTCGGTTGTTTTGGTGGCCTGCTTGTCTCGTGATGTCAGGAATTTTGTACAGTCCTGTGGGACTTGTTCTCGGTCTAAACCCTGTTCTCATTCTAGTGGGTTGCTGATGCCCCTCCCGATGCCCAGGAGGCCATGGACCTATATCTCAGTGGATTTTATTTCTGATCTTCCTGTCTCTCAGAGACTAACTGTTATCTGGGTGATTTATGATAGATTTTCGAAGATGGTCCATCTTGTACCACTCCCAAAGTTGCCATCTTCCGCTGAGTTGGTATACTTGTTTTTACAACAGGTGGTTCAGTTACACGGGATTCCTGAGAACATTGTGTCCGATAGAGGGGTTCAGTTTGTTTCCAGATTTTGGAAAGCCTTTTGTTCCAATCTGGGAATTCAGTTATCCTTCTCCTCCGCGTTTCATCCCCAGACCAATGGGCAGACTGAGAGAGCAAACCAGACCTTGGAGTCTTATTTAAGATGTTTTATATCTGCTGATCAAGATGATTTGGTCTCATTTTTGCCCTTGGCCGAATTTGTCCTGAACAATAGAGCAAGTTCTGCCACTTTGATGTCACCCTTTTTCTGTAATTTTGGGTTTCATCCTCGATTCTCTTCGGGACAGGTGGAATCTTCGTCCTGCCCAGGTGTGGACACTGTGGTTGTGAGAATGCAGCAGATATGGGACCAAGTGGTGGATAAGTTGTCACTCTCTCAGGAAAAGGCCCAGCGTTTTTCCAACCGGCATAGGACCATTGGTCCCCGGTTTAAAGTGGGTGATATGGTTTGGTTGTCATCTAAGAATATTCCTATGAAAGTTGCATCTCCAAAATTTAAGTCAAGATTTATTGGACCTTATAAGATTTTGGAGATTCTTAATCCAGTTTCTTTTCGGTTGGCTCTTCCAGTTACGTTCAAAATCCATAACGTATTTCACAAATCACTGTTGAAGAGGTTTGTGGAGCCAGTAGTTCCTGTGGCGGCTCCTCCTGACCCTGTTTTGGTTAAAGGCAATGTGGAATATGAGGTAGAGAAAATATTGGATTCTCGCTTGGTCAGACGGGGACTCCAGTATATGGTCAAATGGAAGGGTTATGGCCAGGAGGATAATTCTTGGGTCTCTGCCTCGGATATTCATGCCAATAAATTGGTTCGTGCTTTTCACCGGGCCCATCCTGATCAGCCTGGTGGCGTGGATGAGGGTTCGGTGACCCCTCCTCAAGGTGGGGTACTGTTATGAGCTCATTTTCTGCTCCACCAGCTGGGAGTTCTCCTTCCATTCTCCCTCTGGTAGTGACAGGAGGTAGTGAGGTTAGTTTAATTGGTAATGGTCTGCCACATGATGAGGAGGATAGTGATTGGATCTCTGGAGTATCAGACTGGATATAAGACAGCCGACGCCCTATCCTGTTGCTGGTGATTAGTCTGCTACTCAGGTCTTGGACTTCAGCTCTGCTCCAGTCATCTCAAGTTAAGCTTGTTTTTTGCTAATGTTAACACATGCTCTTGTTGGTCAACTCAGTTTTTGTGTGGTCAGCCAGCCCGGCTAGGCTGTGCTGAATTTCCACTCTTATTTATCTGTATTTGCCTATTTGCCTTTTTGTCCTTTATTAGATTGGCCTCTTTTTTGCTCTGTCTCAGAATATTCCAGAGTGCTGATATAGTGGGAGAAGTCTAGTGACTTCAGGGTTAATTTTGTTATCAGAAGCGTTGGACATTATTTTTGGTAGGGTTTTTGGCAGATTGCAGACAGTATCTTTCCTTTCCTGTCCTTTCAAGTTAGTTTGGCCCCATCATTTGCTCAGCCTATTTTTCTGCCTTTGCTTGTGTTTTCATCTCGCTTCACCGTCAATACATGTGGGGGGCTGTCTTTCCTTTGGTGTCTGCTCTGGGGAGTTAGTTTTCCTCTGTTCCTGCTTTAGGCTTATGTAGCGCACCGGTTGTGACGAGGCGTCTAGGACCACCGTAGGCACGCTCCACGACTGCTTCTAGTTGTGTGTTAAGATCAGTGCTCTTCATTCTGCATAGTGACCAACCTCTCTGGTTTTCTGAGACTTAGCGTTTGCTGCTTTTTTCCTCCTCGGTGACCCATTCATAACAGAGAACCCTTCCCAAGTTCACAGCTCAAGGCCGGGGTCCGGTTCCCGAGGTTCTACGGATACTAATGGTCCTGCAGCAGACACCGGAGGAATAGAAGTCACCATTTTATTCCCACACAAGACTTGGGGGCACAACAGCAATGATAGTGAGCCGGGACTAGGTAGTAAGGAGTCCCTGAAGCAGGCTTCAGCTGTCTGCCGTACAAGTAGAGTTCATAGGAACATCTGACAGGAAGAACTCCAGTGTAACTCAGTATTGTGAGTACTTCACTCAAAGGCACTAAGAGGGGGACATTCAGAAAAGGCACATATGTTGGCGGAGTGTTGGAAGTTGCCTGGAAGTTGGCTGAGCTCCTGACCCGGAGGACACGGTACAGATGCGGGCACCTGTACCTGCAACAGACTGTGAGTAAAGCTTGGAACTACATGCCCTGGTGTCCTCCACTTATTCACGTGCCAACCCGCCCGGCACTGCTACATCCCTTGCACCAGACACTACTCCATCTAAGTGTCACTTCACCTACTCTGCCCTGGGACTACAGCCCTGCCTGTGGAGGGCTATAACATCATTGCTGCACCACACCATCTGTCCCAGAGGATCTGTCTGCAGCGTCGGCTTACATCTTCATTGCCGAACACCACAGGTGGCTTCACGAATCATTCATAAATAGTGTTGAGCGATACCATTCGATACCCAAAAATATCGTATCGGATGGTATCGCCCGATACGAAAAAAATATCGGGTATTGCCGATTCCGATACCGGAAGTCCCATTCAAGTCAATGGGACTTCCGGTATCGGATTTAAAAAATGCCCTTTATTTCCTTGTTGGCTAATTCTACATAATTGAAAACAAATAAGAATCATGTAGAATGTATTGTGGGAGGTGGAGGAGACATTAAAGGCATAGTGGTTTATTCAAATCACATGGCATAGCATTAATTCCAGTTTTTTTTTTCAAGACGTTCGGAGTTAAAAAGATATTGACTATGTTAACTTTTTTATATTTTGTCAGATATGTACGTTTCACAACTTCCATGCTCTTCACCTTCTTTTGTGCTTTCTCCTTCATGATCCGCAGCAGTAGCATTTTTTTCATCAACTTTTTCTTCACCTTATTCATTTTCTTCTTCTTCACCTTCTTCCCATTATTTTTTTTTTCCATTCTTCATATTCTTCTTATTCAGCTATTATTAATTTTCATATGCTATTTCTTAATCTTCTTCCTATTCTTCTTTTTCTTCATTTTCTTATGGTGACAGGCATTCCTGTAGACCTTATCTATAAAAGTTATAAGATTACACCTTACGTTCTGCCTGTCACAAAAGATTTACAACAGGATTTGTCCGTGTTCAGTTTGGCCTGCAGCAGCAGGTATTTTCCAGGGGCACCACGAGGAGGAACGGACTCACCCCCATTTACTGCTTAGTCTTCTTCTGCTTATAATTTTGATATCTTCCATGCTGATTTTTAGTCTTATGCTTAATGTTCTTCTGCTTTCTGTTCTTCTGCTTCTGCTTCTTCTGCTTCTTGTTCTTCTGTCTTTTGTTCTGTATCTTGGTGGTTGTCTTCATGTTCTTTGTCCTCTTGGTCATATTATTTAGGGTCATAGTTCTGGTCTTCTTTGGTGTGGTCTTCAGGGTCGTCGTCATCAGGGTCGTCGTCATGGAGATCAATAAGGATTACCAAAGACAATTTCAAAAAGCTTGATCTTGGAAATGTAGCAGAAGGTACAAGAAGGCTGAGAAACTGTCGAGAACCAGCTGACAGTACTGGAACCCGTAGTGGCAGCAGAAGGAACAAGTGCCAATGGCACTACCGAGGACCCACTGACGGTGCTGGACCACGGTTACTAAGCAGAAGGTACCTGTGCTAAAAAGCACTACCAAGGACCAGCTGACGGTGCTGGACTTCGGATACCGAGATGGAGGCACCTAGGCCAAAGGCTCTGGCGAGATCCAGCTGACAGTGCTGGCACCCGGATGGGTAGCAGAAGGAACATGTCACGCGGGGCTTAGGACAACTAAGGCAGAAATACCCGGGGCCCCTGTGGTGTCCCTTTCACTAGGGGAAACCCTGTCTGACCCTCAACCCAGGGTTTTTGCTGAAGGTGCAAATGCCTGAGCCTCCACCCTTTCCTTATCTCCTGCTCAGCCCAGCACTTAACCCTCCACCCAGTGAGGAGACACACCACCAAAGCTCCCACACAAATAAGACAGACAGGGAGAACTTAAACTGCACTGCGCCGCACACACACAGGAATATACAGTAATGTGAACAGGGCACAACTAAACACAAATATGGGAAGGAGAAAGGATAACGACGGATCATACGACACCAGATACGAATCTCTCTCTCTGCAACACCTCCACTCCAGACCGGAACCACTTGGTATGAAAACACAAGCTATAATCGGCGACGCCCATATGCCAGTATGACTATTTAAAGACCGTGGGCGTGACTAACCTTCCAACCTGGTCTCCAGCAGGATTAACCCCCGAGAGCCTGAAGATCAAGCCGGCGCCACTGAGGCTATAGTGGCTGGAGGTGGAACTACCTCTGCCTGCCGGACGCTGTGGTGTGAACAGTGTCCGACATGACAGTACCCCGTCTTCTACGAGGGACCCCAGGGCCCTCAAGACTCATAGGACCCGGCTTGTCCGGATGACGACGGTGAAAAGAACTGACCAGCCGATCCGCATGTATGTCTGAGGCTGGAACCCAAGACCTCTCCTCCGGACCATACCCCCGCCAGTGCACCAAATACTGAAGAGTACGGCGTACTACTCGAGAGTCCACTACCTTGGCGACCTCGAACTCTAAATCGCCATCCACCATGACTGGAGGTGGCATCGGCGTCGTGTCCACCAAGCCTACCACCTTTTTCAATAAAGCCCTGTGAAAAACGTTATGTATTTTGTACACCGCAGGAAGTTCCAACCGATAAGCCACTGGGTTAATGATGGCAGAAATCCTAAAAGGCCCAATAAACCTTGGACCCAGTTTTAAAGATGGAATTTTGAGTTTTATGTTCTTCGTAGCTAACCACACCCATTCACCCACACACAGGTCCGGACCTGGCACGCGTCTACTGTCAGCCACCCGTTTGTACCTGGCACTCATGCTCAACAAACGCTGTTTCACCCGCCTCCAGACTGATGACAATTGGGCTCCTAGCTGATCCTCCTCTGGGACACCCCCGGAGTCACCCTGACGTAAGGTACAAAACTGAGGATGTTGACCGTACACACAAAAGAATGGAGACTCTCCTGATGACTCTTGGCGGTGATTATTTAACGCGAATTCGGCCAGAGGAAGGAAAGTAGACCACTCCTCCTGGTTGTCGGACACAAAACATCGTAAATACTGTTCTAGATTTTGGTTCATGCGCTCAGTTTGTCCATTAGACTGTGGATGAAACGCCGATGAATGTGACAACTTGATCCCCAACCTTGAGCAAAAAGCTTTCCAAAACCTCGCCACAAATTGCGTACCCCTATCAGATACTATGTCAGATGGTACTCCGTGGAGTCTGACCACCTCCTTCACAAATACCTGAGCCAACATCTTAGCATTGGGCAAAGAAGACAACGCCACAAAATGCGCCATCTTTGAAAAACGGTCAACCACCACCAGGATGACCGTGTTCCCTGCCGAGGCTGGCAAGTCAGTGATAAAATCCATGGAGATTTCTGTCCATGGCCTATTGGGTACCCCCAGAGGCTGTAGCGTGCCAGCAGGACGGGTTCGGGGTGACTTAGCCCTAGCGCACGTGATGCAAGCTGCCACGTACGAGACCACGTCCTGACGGATTTTGGGCCACCAGAAACGACGCGATACCAGCTCTAAGGTGCCCTTCACCCCTGGATGACCAGCCAGTACCGAATCGTGGTGTTCCTTCAACACCTTAAGCCGAAGATGCAGGGGTACAAATGATTTGTTGGCGGGAAGTTCTGGTGGTACCTCCTCTTGGGCCTCGGCAATCTCCGCCTCTACCTCCGTCGTGAGAGCCGAGACCACTACCCCTTTCTGGAGGATGGGTACCGGCTCTTCCCGAGGTTCTCCCCCCGGAAAACACCTAGACAAAGCATCCACCTTGGTGTTTTTAGCCCCGGGACGGTACGTCACAAGAAAATTGAAACGAGTAAAAAACAATGCCCAGCGAGCCTGCCTAGGAGACAGACGCTTGGCCGACTCCAGATAGAGCAGATTCTTATGGTCGGTGATAACTGTGACCTGGTGAGCCGCCCCCTCCAAGAAGTGTCGCCATTCCTCAAAAGCCAGTTTGATGGTCAACAACTCCCTGTAGCCGATATCATAATTCCGTTCGGCCGGCGACAGCTTCTTGGAGAAGTAGGCGCATGGATGCATCTCGCTCAAGGACGAGCCTTGAGACAGTACTGCCCCCACTCCCACCTCCGACGCATCAACCTCTACCACAAAAGGTTTAGACACGTCTGGTTGCACCAGAATGGGGGCTGAAGCAAAACTATTCTTCAGACGCTCAAATGCACGTATAGCCACCTCAGGCCAGTTCGCCAGATCGGCACCCTTTTTTGTCATGTCCATGAGCGGTTTGGCGACAGTCGAAAAGTGTTTTATAAATTTCCTATAATAATTCGCAAACCCAAGGAACCGCTGGAGTGCTTTCAGACTCTCCGGCCTCTCCCATTGCAGCACCGCTTGCACCTTAGCGGTGTCCATTTTAAAACCGGCTGCGGACACAATATATCCCAAAAAGGGCAACTCCTGGACAAAAAATAAACATTTTTCCAGCTTAGCATAGAGCTGGTTCTCCCGGAGCAACTGTAACACCTGCCTAACATGCTCCAAATGAGTGTCCCGATCGCTAGAATAAATGAGGATATCATCCAGGTATACAATCACAAATCTCCCCAGGACATGAGCAAATACATCATTAATAAAATGTTGGAAAACGGCAGGCGCGGTGGTCAACCCAAACGGCATAACCAGACTCTCAAAATGACCCTCAGGAGTGTTAAACGCCGTCTTCCACTCATCCCCCTGACGGACCCTTATGAGGTCATACGCCCCCCTGAGGTCCAGCTTGGAAAACCATTTCGCCCCCGCTACCTGGTTGAACAAATCCGGGATCAACGGCATTGGGTAGGGATCACGGATAGTAATCTGGTTTAACTCTCGGAAATCCAGACACGGGCGTAACCCCCCATCTTTCTTCTTAATGAAGAAAAACCCCGCGGCTACAGGCGAGGACGAAGGCCGGATGTGTCCTTTGCTCAGACTCTCCGCGATGTAGTCTTTCAGAGCTTGCCTCTCAGGACCAGAAATATTAAACATCCTGGCCTTAGGTAATTTGGCCCCGGGTTTTAATCTAATCGCACAGTCATAGGCTCTATGTGGAGGCAGTTCTGAGCAACTCTTCTCAGAGAAAACATCCGCAAAATCCTGCAAAGCCTCCGGCAGGCTGGGCGTCACGGCGGACACACATGTGGCCAAGCAATTGTCTTGGCAGAAACCACTCCATTGCACTATGTCCTGAGTTTTCCAATCAATTACCGGGTTGTGCCTGGACAGCCATGGAAAACCCAGGACCATTTGAGCTGGGAGATTACGGAGGACCCTACATGTAACCGACTCAGAATGTAGGACCCCAATGTGGAGTTTCACCTCTGCCACAAACTCAGTAATCTCCCCTTGAGGGAGGGGAACAGCATTAATGGTCACCACCTGTATGGGGTGAGGAAGTTTTTCGATCTTAAACCCGGCGGTGTGTGCAAACTCCTCATCTATGAGATTGGTAGCGGAACCGCTATCCACAAACACTGATATAGGTAGCTCTCTGCCGGCGATAATAACCTTGGCAGGGAGCATACATTGAGATACCATCATGGAGGATATGCATACGCTCAGTTGGGTCTCCTCCATACCCTCTGAGCTTAACAGTTTTCCGCCGATGTGACCCTCTTAGGTAGTACCGGGCAAACGTTAACATAATGACCTCTTTTACCACAGTAGAAACATGCTCCGGGCTTCCGGAATCCCGGAGCGTGAGGCTGAACCTGTGCCACGCCAGCAATCTGCATAGGTTCAGGGGACTCATCTACTTCAACCACACCTGCACCTCTGCTTTCCCCCAGAGGTAGCGTCTCCTGTGCCCCCTGGCGAAAACGGCGATCAATACGTATCACCAAACTCATGGCAGACTCCAATGATGCCGGAGTCTCATACATCAGGAGGGCTTGTTTCACCCTCCCTGATACCCCATGAATAAACTGGCTCCGCAGTGCTGGGTCATTCCACTGTGTGTCTACAGCCCAGCGGCGAAATTCCGAACAATAGTCCTCTGCCAAGCGCTCCCCCTGGCGGAGGGCGCGGATTTTAGATTCCGCTAGAGCCAGTCGGTCAGGGTCATCGTAAATGAGCCCGAGGGCAGAAAAAACATTATCGACCGAATGAAATGTAGCAGAGTCAGCTGGTAAGGAAAATGCCCATGCTTGGGGGTCACCACTCAGTAATGACAACACCAGCCCTACTCGCTGGGCCTCATTACCTGAGGAGATTGGCCGCATGCGGAAGTATAATTTGCAGGCCTCCCGAAATACGACAAATTTGCTGCGATCGCCTGAAAATCGTTCTGGCAGCGGAAACTTCGGCTCTGCACCGATACCTGCAGATGCCGTTTGCACCTTTGCTACTACCAGGCCCTGCTGCTGAACTGCCCCTTTCAACTCGGAGACCTGTAAGGACAGCGCCGCCAACTGGCGGGTTATGGAATCCATGGGATCCATGGACTCCTGAAAAAATGTGGGCCGATTATAATGTCACGTGGGGCTTAGGACAACTAAGGCAGAAATACCCGGGGCCCCTGTGGTGTCCCTTTCACTAGGGGAAACCCTGTCTGACCCTCAACCCAGGGTTTTTGCTGAAGGTGCAAATGCCTGAGCCTCCACCCTTTCCTTATCTCCTGCTCAGCCCTGCACTTAACCCTCCACCCTCCACCCAGTGAGGAGACACACCACCAAAGCTCCCACACAAATAAGACAGACAGGGAGAACTTAAACTGCACTGCGGAGCACACACACAGGAATATACAGTAATGTGAACAGGGCACAACTAAACACAAATATGGGAAGGAGAAAGGATAACGACGGATCATACGACACCAGATACGAATCTCTCTGTCTGCAACACCTCCACTCCAGACCGGAACCACTTGGTATGAAAACACAAGCTATAATCGGCGACGCCCATATGCCAGTATGACTATTTAAAGACCGTGGGCGTGACTAACCTTCCAACCTGGTCTCCAGCAGGATTAACCCCCGAGAGCCTGAAGATCAAGCCGGCGCCACTGAGGCTATAGTGGCTGGAGGTGGAACTACCTCTGCCTGCCGGACGCTGTAGTGTGAACAGCGTCCAACATGACAGAACAAGAGCCAATGGCACTACCGAGGACCAACTGACGGTGCTGGACCACGGTTACTAAGCAGAAGGTACCTGTGCTAAAAAGCACTACCAAGGACCAGCTGACGGTGCTGGACTTCGGATACCGAGATGGAGGCACCTAGGCCAAAGGCTCTGGCGAGAACCAGCTGACAGTGCTGGCACCCGGATGGGTAGCAGAAGGAACAAGAGTCAATGGCACTACCGAGGACCAACTGACGGTGCTGGACCACGGTTACTAAGCAGAAGGTACCTGTGCTAAAAAGCACTACCAAGGACCAGCTGACGGTGCTGGACCTCGTATACCGAGATGGAGGCACCTAGGCCAAAGGCTCTGGCGAGAACCAGCTGACAGTGCTGGCACCCGGATGGGTAGCAGAAGGAACAAGAGCCAATGGCACTACCGAGGACCAACTGACGGTGCTGGACCACGGTTACTAAGCAAAGTACCTGTGCTAAAAAGCACTACCAAGGACCAGCTGATGGTGCTGGACTTCGGATACCGAGATGGAGGCACCTAGGCCAAAGGCTCTGGCGAGAACCAGCTGACAGTGCTGGCACCCGGATGGGTAGCAGAAGGAACAAGAGCCAATGGCACTACCGAGGACCAACTGACGGTGCTGGACCACGGTTACTAAGCAGAAGGTACCTGTGCTAAAAAGCACTAGCAAGGAGCAGCTGACATTGCTGGACCTCGGATACCGAGATGGAGGCACCTAGGCCAAAGGCTCTGGCGAGAACCAGCTGACAGTGCTGGCACCTGGATGGGTAGCAGAAGGTACCCATCCAAAGCAAAGTAGCCAGGCCGCAAGCCGGCCGCAGTTACTGAAACCCACAGTCCTACAGGGGGTCCATGTCCCATTGGCACTACGGATCCAGCCTTCAGTGCCAGATCCCGCAGTCCACATGGGAGTCACCTAAACTGCAGGCACCGTAGAGTCGGCTAACCTGGCCGCAAGACGACAGGACAACGGATTGGTGGCAAAGTGACCTTGACACTACCCGGAAACAGCTGGCGTGCTGGAACCAGGCTGGGCAGGAGGGAGTACCCGTGCCAACGAAACTTCTGAGCAGCAACTGGTGATGTTGGAGCCCATGGACAATCATGGTGTAGGCCGAGGCCTACTTGGTGGCAGTATTATATAGGTTGTAGACTACAACAGACTGTCAACGTGCTCCAATTAGGCGTCTGTCTCCACTCTGTTTCCAGGATTTCACCTGACCACCAACACCGCCAGTTTATGCGTACAGTAGCTGTCTGCCCAATCCACACGTGTTCCTGTGTTACTGGGGTTCTGTAATGTCAGCAGATCCCCTGATGTGTGTCTGGCAATGTCTCCTGCTCTGTCCACATTCCCACCACTTGTAGTGGGAAGGTGGACAGCGCAGGAGACAGTGCTGGACACACATTGGGGGATCAGCTCACGTAACAGAACACCAGGAACACAGGAACAAGTGTGGAATGCGTGGACGGCAACTGTGAGCAGGAACTGGCAGTGTTGGAGGTCAGGGGAAATACTAGAGACAGAGTGGAGACAGAGTCCAAATCAGAGAATGTTTAAATCAGAAGTAGTTACTATTTGGAGCCAGCAGCAGTTTGCCCTCCACACAACAGGGGATCAGCTGACGTTACTGACCCCCACTTTCACATGAACGAGTGTTTTTTTTCTGTGTGGACAGCACTTCCGAGCAACAACTGACGATGTTGGAGCCCAGGGATAGTCATTTTGTAGGCTGAGGCCTACTGGGAGGCAGTTTAAGATAAGATGTTATTTGAATTTTGAGGCAGCAGGAAAGTTTGCCGTACACACAGCAGGGGATCAGCTGACGTTACCAAACCCCAATTACGCATGAGCGAGTGTTTTGTCTGTGCGTACAGCACTTCTGAGCACCAACTGGCGGTGTCGGAGCCCAGGTAAAATTAGGGAGTAGGCTGAGGCTTACTTGTAGCCAGGTGTAAATCTGAGGTACTTTGAGTTTGGAGGGAGCAGGACACTTTGCCATACACACAGCAGGGGATCAGCTGACGTTACCAAACCCCACTTACACATGAACAAGTATTTTGTCTGTGCGTACAGCACTTCTGAGCACCAACTGGCGGTGTTGGATCCCAGGGAAAATCAGGTAGTAGGCTGAGGCCTACTTGGTGGCAGTTTTAGATTGTTTCTACACTACTACTAACTGTCAGCGTACTCCAATTAGGCCTCTGTCTTCACTCTGTTTCGAGTATTTCCTCTGGCTTCCAACCACGCCAGTTTCTGCTCTGAAATGCCGTCTGCACAACCAACACTTGTTCCTGTGTTACTGGGGTTCTGTAACAGCAGCTTCTCCCTAGAGGTGAGTCAGGCAATGTCTCCTGCTCTGTCCACTTTTCCACTACAAGTAGTGGGAATGTAGACAAAGCAGGAGACATTGTCGGACTCACCTCTGGAGATGAGCAGATGTTACAGGACCCAGGTAACACAGGAACAAGTGTTTATTGTGCAGACGGCACTTGAGAGCAGAAACAGGCGGTGTTGTAGGCCGGAGGAAATACTCAAAACAGAGTGGAGACAGAGGCCAAATCAGAGAACATATTAAATCAGAGGTAGTCAGAAGTTGTAGGCAGCAGGAGAGTTTGCCGTACACACAGCAGGGGATCAGTTGACGTTACCAAACCCCACTTACACGTGAGCGAGTGTTTTGTCTGTTCGTACAGCTTCCGAGCACCAACTGGCGGTGTTGGAACCCAGGGAAAATCAGGTAGTAGGCCAGGGCCAACTTGGAGCCAGGTGTAAATCTGAGGTTGTTTGACTGTGGAGGGAGCAGGACACTTTGCCATACACACAGCAGGGGATCAGCTGACGTTACCAAACCCCACTTACACATGAGCGAGTGTTTTGTCTGTGTGGACAGCACTTCTGAGCAACAACGGGAGTTGCTGTAGCCCAGGAAATAAAGTTCAGGTCATAGAAACATGAACACAACAGGATACCTGGATCCTGTTGCCAGGCAATTATTTATTCTGGAAGAGGACTGGCAAATTCAGGTGAGATCCAGGCCTTGTTCATTTTCACAAAAGTAAGCCGGTCAACATTATCGGCGGATAGTCGCGTGCGACGGTCTGTTACCACACCACCTGCAACACTAAAGACACGTTCCGATAATACACTGGCAGCAGGGCAAGCCAGCACCTCCAATGCATACTGGCTAAGCTCTGGCCATGTATCCAGCTTAGAGACCCAAAACTTGAACGGGGAAGAGCCGTCCGGGAGTACACTAACAGGGCAAGACAAGTAGTCTGTCACCATCTGACGGAAACGTTGCCTCCTGCTGACTGGAGCCGTCTGTGATGGTGTAGCCGTTTGTGGCGGTCCCACAAAACTTTTCCACATTTGGGCCATACTGGCCTTGCCTTGTCCTGCGGCACTGCCTCTGCTACCTCTTTGTGCAGAGCTTCCTCCACTGCCTCTACCCACATGGCTGCTTTGAAAAGCACTACCAGCAACACTTGCGGGGGGAATGGAGAACATGATGGCCTGCACAAGTGTTTTTTGATACTCCCGCATTTTACGCTCCCGGTTCAACTGTGGTATGAGGCTTTGTAAGTTGTCCCGGTAGCGAGGATCTAGGAGGGTGTACACCCAATAATCAGCCGTGTGGAGAATGTTGGCGATGCGGCGGTCATTTAACAAGCACTGCAGCATGAAATCAACCATGTGCTGCAGACTGCCAACTGGACCGGAAACGCTGTCCCCAGCTTGAGGCAGCATCTCAGCCTGCTCAGCATCACCCCACCCTCGCTGTACACACTGACTACTAGAGCCTTGTGTACCTCCCTCCTCTGGAGAGATGTGTTCCTCCTCCTCCATTGACTCCTCGTCATCCTCCTCACTAAGTGTCCCCTGCCTGGGCCTTTGTGTGGAAGCACGTTGCGCAGACTTGCCAGAAGCAGATGGCATTTCTGACTCCTCATCCTCGACCTCTTCAAAAACTTCCTCACTTAGTGTTTGTAAGGTTTTCTGAAGCAGACAGATAAGGGGGACAGTCATGCTGACTAGTGCATCATCTGCACTGGCCATCCGCGTGGTCATCAAAGGCACGCAAAACTTGGCAGATGTCCCTCATAGTGGCCCACTCAGTGGTGGTGAAGTGTGTCCAGCGCACAGTGCGACTTGTTTGCGCCTGATGCAGCTGGTACTCCATTACTGCTGCCTGCTGCTCACACAACCGCTCCAACATATGTAATGTTGAATTCCACCTGGTGGGGAGGTCACATATGATGCGATGTTCTGGCAGGCAGAATCGGCGTTGCAGAGATGCAATGCGCGATCTTGCCATGCTGGAACGCCGCAAGTGAGCACACTCTAGGCGAACCTTGTGCAGCAGTGCATCAAGATCCGGATAGTCCCTCAGAAAGCTCTACACAACCAAATTGAGCAGGTGTGCTAGACATGGTATGTGAGTGATGTTGCCTAGGCCCAGAGCTGCAACTAGATTTCGGCCATTGTCACTCACTACCAAACCTGGCTGGAGATTCGCTGGCACAAACCACACATCGCTCTCCTGCTTGATGGCATTCCAGAGCTCCTGTGCTGTGTGGCTCCGATTCCCCAAAGAAATTAATTTAAGGACGGCCTGTTGACGTTTGGCCACACCTGTGCTCATATCTGGCCTAACAGGCTCATGCACTGCTGATTCCGAGGAACTAGAGTAGGAGGAGGACTCAATATGTACAGACTGCATTCCTGCAATCCTTGGAGTTGGCAGAATACGTACAGAGCCACTCTCCAGATCTGTACCCGGCTCCACAACTTTGACCCAATGGGCAGTGAGGGAAAGCTATCGTCCCTGTCCATGGCTACTGGTCCACGCATCGGTGGTCAGGTGGACCTTGCTACTGACGGCGTTTATTAGCGCATTTTTAATTTTTCCCTCCACATGCTTTTGCAAGGCAGGGACGGCTTGCCTGCTGAAATAAAAGCGGCTGGGCACATTGTATTGTGCAACTGCCAATGACATCATGTTCCGGAAGGTGTCAGTCTCCACCAGCCTGAATGACAGCATCTCAAGGGCCAATAGTTTGGCAATGCCGGCATTCAGAGCCAGTGCTCGGGGATGGTTTGCCGAGTATGGCCGCTTTTTCTCCCATGTCACCTTGGCAGGTGGTGAAGAGACAGATAGTTGCTCTTCAGTGCTCTGGCCCTGAGAGGATGAGGAAGTCATTGAAGTGGATGCGTTAGCTGCCATCCATTTGACAACGGCTTCAATTTGTTTGTCACGCAGCAGTGGGGTACGGCGAGGTCCTACAAAGCTGCGCATGAAGGACTGTTGCCTGGTAAAAGTGGGGGATGCCGGGTCACTGGTGACCGCAGCAGACACCGAATCCCCACGTCCTCTCCCTGCTGAAACTCCACGGCCACGACCACGTGCCTTACTCCCTGCCTTCTTCTTCTTGGTAGACTGATAAAGATAGGCAGAAAAGTAAAAAAGGGGGGGCTTAGTGTTCTTATTCCTGAACACCTGCTAACCAGTATAAGAAACACTAATTTTGCTAAGAGTGTGTGTACTACACTTTAATATGATCTAATGTGGCCTACACAACTCTAAAGTGCAGTGTTTGGTGAACTTTATTTCCTTTTTTTTTTTTGGGGGGGGGAAATAAAAGGATGTGACCAAAGTTTGAAAGCTATAGTATCACAAACTTTTTGGAGCGATTACAATGCAGGAAGCTAACCTACAATGCAATTGATGAGGCTCCAAAAAATAGGGTGATAGTAGTCTGGCTGGCCCTGAAGGGCACAAGCCAGCAAAAAGGCTCCTCTATCTAATCCTATATAGTGTTTGCAACCAACCAATGACAATGGATGCGGATGGAAGCACACTAATATAGGAGCAAAAATCTGGACAAATTAGCTGCAAAAAAGGACTATGTATGAGGCAGTGACGCACGCTGAGCGGACTACAACCAGCGGTGGCTGTAGAACACACTGCAACGTGAGCTGCACTCACATACAGAGAGACCTATCAGACAGCCAAAAACAGTGCAGAGAAATGGGCTATAGCACTGAAAGGCTGCTGAAAGGCTCCACTGTCCACTCCTTTAGTGTTTGCAACCAACGTATATGGATACGTATGGAAGCACACTATACAGGAGAAAAAAAAAGCAGCAATAAAAGAAAAATGTGTATGAGGCAGAGACACACACTGGGCGGCCTAAAAGCAGACGTGCCTGCAGGACACACTACACAGCGTGGGTCTGCACTCACACAGCCCTTGCAGACAGCTATTAAAACAGCGCTGCTGGGCTACAAAAATGCTACAGTGGTGGATTATGTAGCCTGGGTAGAGCAATAGATATGTTTGATGATCGCTATTTCTAACGGTCCCTCACAGTCTTCAACAGCAGCCTGTCCCTAACTGAATTCACAGCAGAGTGAACCCGAAATGGCGGCTGCTGCG
Source organism: Dendrobates tinctorius (assembly GCF_039654945.1). Taxonomy (NCBI): domain Eukaryota; kingdom Metazoa; phylum Chordata; class Amphibia; order Anura; family Dendrobatidae; genus Dendrobates; species Dendrobates tinctorius. Next base: position 80,995,474 of record NW_027361690.1, read on the forward strand.
GTTTTTATAGTGCATCATGACATCATTTCAGCAGCCAATCACAGCCATGCCAGTACTTAACATGCCTACATGCCTAACAGGATGTGCCCACACTTCTGAGGATCGCCATTGGCTGAATCAAATCGAGCGGGCTCCTAGCATTATGGGAACTTCCGATTCCGGTATTCGATATGAAAAAAGTATCGGAACTAAGTATCGGAATTCCGATACAGCTAATATCGGCTGATACCCGATACTTGCGGTATCGGAATGCTCAACACTATTCATAAACTTTCCCCTGTTTACAATGGGCGCCCAGGGCCACGGACGGGTCCCAGCTGCCATGACATCTCCCATTGAAGCACATCGGGTCCGGTACCGAGTACCCCACAGCCCTGGGAGGGCGACCCATATCCAGCTAGGGAAGAAAAACAATTTGAAAAGGGCGCCTGCTGCACCTGCACAGTAGCAACTATCAGTGTCTAGCTGTGATCCGATAGCTGCTACTCAGCATGCCCCGGCGGCGCGATCTTACTGGAGAAGAAAAAAAAAAATCCTCCTCCAAGATGATGCCGCCCATGTATTATTGCCACTCTAAAAATGCGATTATGCTGCAGAGCAGGTGCCAGCCTGCAGAAGCATTTTTTGTCTATTTCTTCAGTATGTTATTTATTTATTATGTAAACTAGGGGTCAGGTCAGTGAGGGATCAGTGACCTGTCAGCATTCTGCATTATGAATATCTAATCAGAGCACCACATACATGAACCCTGCCTTAAGCGGGAGTCACACATAGTGATCTCGCTAGCGAGATCGCTGCTGAGTCACTACTTTTGTGACACAACAGCGATCTCACCAGCGAGATCGCTGTGTGTGACAGCGATCAGCGACCGGCCCCCCTGCCGGTATCGCTGATCGCTGCAAGAAACCTCTGGACATATTTTCGTCGCTGGTCTCCCGCTGGCCAGCACGCATCGCTGCGTGTGACAGGCGGGAGACCAGCGATCAGCTGTAAAAAATAGAATTAAAATAAAAAATATTGTTATTCTCACCTTCCGACGTCCCGTGCAGCGTTCCCGCCTCTTTCCACGCTCCGGTCCCAGTAATCCTTTGCGAGAATGACCGCGAGATGCCGCGATGTCTCGCGGTCATTCTCACAAAGGAGCACTGGGACCGGAGCGTGGAAAGAGGGGGGAACGCTGCACGGGACGTCGGAAGGTGAGAATAACAATATTTTTTATTTTAATTCTATTTTTTACAGGGATGGCATCAGCGAACACAGCAATGCCGGGCGCTCGGCATCGCTGTGCTGATCGCTGGTAAAGCTGTCTGTGTGACAGCTCACCAGCGATCACATAGCGACTTACCAGCGATCCTGACTCCTTGATATCGGTGTCGGTATCGCTGGTAAGTCGCTATATGTGACTCCAGCTTTAGGGCACGAAAATTTCATTAACTACAAACTGAAAATAAAGATTAAAGAACAACCACAAGACAGATTTCATCTACCAAGGTATCATTTTAATCAAATAACGGCACCGACCTGACACTGTGTGTAGGTTACTCAGCACAATCCTGCTGACAGGCTCCCTTTAAATAGTGATAAGAAAAGAGTATGGGAAGAAATTGAAGGGGCACTGTCCACAAATGTCTGACAAATACACCATGTTACAAATTATTATGCAAATGATATTTTTCTCTGATTTTCCTAAATGGTCAGTGCAAATGACAGTCAGCCTAATAAAAGTCATCACCCGTAATAGCAGTGGTCCCCAACGTTTCTGACCTTGAGAGCCACATTCAGCTTAGAGAGAGGGTCGCGAGCCACATTCAGCACTGAGAGAGGGTCGCAAGCCACATCTAGCTCCCACCCCCTTCAAAGAAGTGTCAACCAAAGCCCCCATTACAGGTATAAATAACCAAAGCTTTTCCGCAGAAATCACTCCAAAGCAGTGCACTGAGATCCATGGGTTCCCACAATACCCCCATTCAGTATTCTCCCATCAAGGACTCCCAACACAATGTCACATCCCGCTTTGAGCTCCTCCTCTAACAGGTAGTACTATCCTCCAGCATACCATACCTAAAACATCTCTAAACCCCTAAAGGACCTGTCACACTAAGCGATATCGCTAACAATATCGCTATAACTTGTGACGTTATAGCGATATTGCTAGCGATATCGCTGTGTCTGATACTTACCTACAATCCGCTCCCCCGCTGGTTATCGCTGATCGCGCAAGAACGTCATGGACCGTTTCTCGCCGTCAGCTTCCTGCGGCGCTTCCTGTGGAGAGACGAGCGGCGAGCGTGGAGCCGGGCTGGAGGACGTAAGGATCGCCTAGTGTGACAGGTAAGTAGCGACCCCCGACCCCTGCGATGTCGCTGGAGAGATCTGCCTGTGTGGCAGCTCACTAGCGACCACTTAGCGATGTACCAGCGATCCTGACCGCGTCATATCGCTGGTCGGGATCGCTGGCACATCGCTAAGTGTGACATTACCTTTAGACCAATAAATGTGCATCCAGATCTGCTCTTCTGTGCAGGGCTACTCACAAAAGTCACCATTTTGAGATGTGCTCTTCATACCTGTTTGCTAGACCTAATGCACCAAGCTGGCAGAGAGTCGCGAGCCACAATTCATGGGAACGCGAGCCACATGTGGCTCCCGAGCTACAGGTTGGGGATCCCTGCATTAGAGTATACATCAATTTTATTGAAGAAACCTCCCAATGATAACAGTATAATCTCCAAAATGAATAAAAACTCAAAATGCACTGTTCCAAATTATTAGGCACAGTAGAATTTCTAAACATTTGATATGTTTTAAAGAACTGAAAATGCTCATTTGTGGAATTTGCAGCATTAGGAGGTCACATTCACTGAACAAAAAAGCTATTTAACTCCAAAACATCCTAACAGGCCGAGTTACATGTTAACATAGGAACCCTTCTTTGATATCACCTTCACAATCCTTGCATCCATTTAACTTGTGAGTTTTTGGAGAGTTTCTGCTTGTATTTCTTTGTATGAAGTCAGTATAGCCTCCCAGAGCTGCTGTTTTGATGTGAACTGCCTCCCACCCTCATAGATCTGTTGCTTGAGGATACTCCAAAGGTTCTCTATAGGGTTGAGGTCAGGGGAAGATTGTGGCCACACCATGAGTATAAATCCTTTTATGCCCATGGCAGCCAATGACTCAGAGGTATCCTTTGCAGCATGAGATGGTGCATTGTCATGCATGAAGATGATTTTGCTCCTGAAGGCACGTTTCTACTTTTTATAGAATGGAAGAAAGTTGTCAGACAGAAACTCTATATACTTTGCAGAGGTCATTTTCACACATTCAGGAACCTTAAAGGGCCCTACCAGCTGTTTTCCCATGATTCCAGCCCAAAACATGACTCCTCCACCTCCTTGCTGACATCACAGCCTTGTTGGGACGTGGTGACCATCCACCAACCATCCATTGGTCCATCCATCTGGACCATCCAGGGTTGCTCGACACTCATCAGTAAACAAGGCTGAAAATTAGTCTTCATGTATGTCTGGGCCCACTGCAACCATTTCTGCTTGTGAATACTGTTTAGGGGTGGCAGAATATTAGGCTTTTGCACCACAGCAAGCCTTTGAAGCAGTAGCGTAGCTACCGCGGGGGGCAGGGGACAGTGGCCCCGGGCCCCGTGCTCTGAGGGGGCCCACCGGAGCTACAATACACCACTATTCTGTGGCAGAGCAGGGAGAATCGATCTCCCTACTCTGCTGCCCGGCCGCTATGGGCCCCTGAGAAGGTGGTGGGGGGGCCTCGGTGCCAGCAGAGGGCCCCCCACCTCTCAGCCAGCAATGTCGTCCTGGGCTATTCTGTGCGCACAGGACCTGTGATGAGGTCACACGAGGGGCAGACTCAGGGGTCACATGATCAGGGGCTTCAGTGACTGCAGGACTCTGCTGTGCTGGTTGTCATGGTGCTGGCTGGATGAGGTGACGTTTTTGTGTGGGGTCAGGAGGGGTTTACAGGGTGGATGTAGCAGAGCTGTGTGAATGAGGTGTTGAGGTGTACTGTCACGTCCGCCATGTCTGCCATGTCTGTTTGTCTCAAGAACTCCTGGAGCGATGTGCATGCGCATGTTTTGTCTGCTGTCCTGCATGTTCGCTAGAGCTGTGTGCAGACTCACCTCATGTCTGAGCTGCAGGATCCCTGCGTTTCTGCTCTGCCTTCTGTGATCTTCTCGTCATGTCTGGAGTCCTTGATCATGTGATGTTTCTTAAGATCCTGCACTGTCTGGTTCTGCAATCATCTCGTCATGTCTAGAATCCCGGATCATGTGTTCTTCCTAGGATCCTGCACTGGTTGGTTCGGTGATCATCTCGTCATGTCTGAAACCCTGATCATGTGACGTTTCCTAAGATCCTGCACTGTCTGGTTCTGCTATCATCTCGTCATGTCTAGAATCCCGGAAGTTCTCCCCTGGTCCTGACCTGGAGGAGGAGGTGCTATGCCCTATATCAGGCCGCCTCTTCCTTTGCTCAGGGCCTGATTATTGTGTTGCTTCCCTGCAAGGCTCTGGGTCTGTGGGGTTGCTCCCTCTATTCTGTGCCCTTGCACTTTGCTCTGTAGTGCGTCTCTGCACACACTCCGTGCTCGTATTCTGCCTCTTGTCTTGTGCCATGTCTTGTGTTGTCTCTCGTGCCATGTTTGTCTTTGCCTTGCTTTGCCTTGTAGTCCTTCTGCTGTTCTTTGTCTTAGTCTGTTTTGCTATGTCTCGCCTTAGCTATGCTTTGACTTGTAGTCCTTCCTTTGTTCTCTGCCTCGCCTGTTTTGCCATGTCTTGCTTTTGCTATGCTTTGACTTGTAGTCCTCCCTGTGTTCTCTGCCTTGCTATTCCTTGCTTTGTGTTCCTCCCTATGGTCTCAGTCTTTGCTTGCTCTGCCTCGCTCTCTCCTATGGTGCTCTGTAGTGCTCCCTGGCACACGCACCATTTCTCCTCTCCTTAGTGCTCGTTTCTTTGTCTAGTCCCAAGGTCTTCCCTTGGCCCGGCTCTGGGCTTCTGCCTACGCTCCGCTGCTAGACTCTGTCCTCTCTCTGACCTGGCTCTGTTTCTGCCTGTATTCCTTGCCTTGTTCCCTGCCTTGTCCTTGCATTGAACCCCGGCGTGGGTTCCCCTTGGCCGTCTCCTGTGCCGTGGTAAGTGCCACGTGTTTGTGTACAGCCGTGTGTACTGGCCAGTGTGGCGTGCCCCCTGCGTGGCTCTTGCACGCAGCCCTTCCTTGTGCCCTGGCGTGGCTCCTAGCACGCACCCTGCTCTGAACCCTGGCGTGTCTCTACACGCACTCTGTCTTGTGCCTTGGCGTGTCTCTACACGCACTCTGTCTTGTGCCTTGGCGTGTCTCTACACGCACTCTGTCTTGTACCTTGGCGTGTCTCTACACGCACTCTACCTTGAACCTTGGCGTGTCTCTACACGCACTCTGTCTTATACCTTGTACCTTGGCGTGTCTCTACACGCACTGTCTTATTCTATGCTTTGGCGTGGCTACACACGCACCCTGTCTCGTTTGCGAACCCTGGCGTGTCCCCTACACACGCACCTAGCCTTGAACCCTGGCGTGTCCCCTACACACGCACCTAGCCTTGAACCCTGGCGTGTCCCCTACACACGCACCTAGCCTTGAACCCTGGCGTGTCCCCTACACACGCACCTAGCCTTGGACCCTGGCGTGTCCCCTACACACGCACCTAGCCTTGGACCTTGGCGTGTTCCCTAAACACGCACCCTGCTTGGATATCTGTCGTGCCTCCTTGCCTGAACCCTGGTTTGCCTGCCGGATGCCCGGAACCTGCCGACCGTTGCCAGAGGTCCGGAACCAGATGACTACGGCCTGATGTCCGGAGCTGACGTCCGCAGCCTGATCCCTGGACCCTGTCGGTTTGCCAGCAGTCCGGAGTCCGATGCCATCTTGCCATTACCTGTGCCTAGGCGTGCCATCTGGCATGTACCATGTTATGGACCTTGGCGTGCCCACGCGCGCACCTTGCACGTTTTGCTTGTTTTCTCTGTATGTGATCTTGTGTTATTCTAATGAAGATACCTTGCACCTACGTCTAGTCTCGTCTTGCTTCCTGCTTGTCCTTGTCGTCAGACACTCGTCTAGTGTCCCCTGAGCCGGCCGTCTGGTCCCAGCAGTCGTGGTGGCTCACCCCCTTGGTCTTGCCCCTGACACTCCCTGTATAGGGGGTGGATTCTCACAAGGTCAGCTCGCCCTCGGTGGGTGGGTGCCACGACCCAGAGGGTCCACTCAAAAAATGGGCTCAGCAGGAGCTGAGTCCGTCACAGTTAATCAGGCCATGGACTCCGCTGGTACCTCGGCTACCCGTCTGATGACCCGTCTGTTATAGATTCTGATCTGCTCTGTCTCCTGGACTCTCCTGAATATGGCGGTACCCCGGCCACTCTTCTGATGTAAATCAGACCTGGCCCTTGACCTCTGGACTCATTTGGAAATGATGGCAGCCAGAGTAAGAAGACTTGCTTGTCTAACCGCAGTCCTCCCCACTGGATCTTCATGTCTCATTAGCGGCTCCTGTGTCTTGACCGGTGCAGGTGTCCGTTTCAGATGTCGGATCAACATTGTTGGAGTGGTTTGTACTAAACTCTGGTTTCTGCCGAAGAAAATTTTTTTTTTTTTTTTCTTCTTTCCAGCCCCGGTGAGAGGGGGCTTAAAGAGGGGGGTACTGTCACGTCCGCCATGTCTGTTTGTCTCAAGAACTCCTGGAGCGATGTGCATGCGCATGTTTTGTCTGCTGTCCTGCATGTTCGCTAGAGCTGTGTGCAGACTCACCTCATGTCTGAGCTGCAGGATCCCTGCGTTTCTGCTCTGCCTTCTGTGATCTTCTCGTCATGTCTGGAGTCCTTGATCATGTGATGTTTCTTAAGATCCTGCACTGTCTGGTTCTGCAATCATCTCGTCATGTCTAGAATCCCGGATCATGTGTTCTTCCTAGGATCCTGCACTGGTTGGTTCGGTGATCATCTCGTCATGTCTGAAACCCTGATCATGTGACGTTTCCTAAGATCCTGCACTGTCTGGTTCTGCTATCATCTCGTCATGTCTAGAATCCCGGAAATTCTCCCCTGGTCCTGACCTGGAGGAGGAGGTGCTATGCCCTATATCAGGCCGCCTCTTCCTATGCTCAGGGCCTGATTATTGTGTTGCTTCCCTGCAAAGCTCTGGGTCTGTGGGGTTGCTCCCTCTATTCTGTGCCCTTGCACTTTGCTCTGTAGTGCGTCTCTGCACACGCTCCGTGCTCGTATTCTGCCTCTTGTCTTGTGTTGTCTCTCGTGCCATGTTTGTCTTTGCCTTGCTTTGCCTTGTAGTCCTTCTGCTGTTCTTTGTCTTAGTCTGTTTTGCTATGTCTCGCCTTAGCTATGCTTTGACTTGTAGTCCTTCCTTTGTTCTCTGCCTCGCCTGTTTTGCCATGTCTTGCTTTTGCTATGCTTTGACTTGTAGTCCTCCCTGTGTTCTCTGCCTTGCTATTCCTTGCTTTGTGTTCCTCCCTATGGTCTCAGTCTTTGCTTGCTCTGCCTCGCTCTCTCCTATGGTGCTCTGTAGTGCTCCCTGGCACACGCACCATTTCTCCTCTCCTTAGTGCTCGTTTCTTTGTCTAGTCCCAAGGTCTTCCCTTGGCCCGGCTCTGGGCTTCTGCCTACGCTCCGCTGCTAGACTCTGTCCTCTCTCTGACCTGGCTCTGTTTCTGCCTGTATTCCTTGCCTTGTTCCCTGCCTTGTCCTTGCATTGAACCCCGGCGTGGGTTCCCCTTGGCCGTCTCCTGTGCCGTGGTAAGTGCCACGTGTTTGTGTACAGCCGTGTGTACTGGCCAGTGTGGCGTGGCTCTTGCACGCAGCCCTTCCTTGTGCCCTGGCGTGGCTCCTAGCACGCACCCTGCCTTGAACCCTGGCGTGGCTACTAGCACGCACCCTGCCCTGAACCTGGCGTGGCTCCTAGCACGAAGGTTCCTTTGCCCCCTCCTGTGCCTTAGTCGTGCCTCATGCTGGCGTTACAGCCGTGTGCATTGGCCAGTGAGGTGTGCGTCCCTGCGTGGCTCCTAGCACGCACTCTGTCTTGTGCCCTGGCGTGGCTCCTAGCACGCACTCTGTCTTGTGCCTTGGCGTGTCTCTACACGCACTCTGTCTTGTGCCTTGGCGTGTCTCTACACGCACTCTGTCTTGTGCCTTGGCGTGTCTCTACACGCACTCTGTCTTGTGCCTTGGCGTGTCTCTACACGCACTCTGTCTTGTGCCTTGGCGTGTCTCTACACGCACTCTGTCTTGTGCCTTGGCGTGTCTCTACACGCACTCTGTCTTGTGCCTTGGCGTGTCTCTACACGCACTCTGTCTTGTGCCTTGGCGTGTCTCTACACGCACTCTGTCTTGTGCCTTGGCGTGTCTCTACACGCACTCTGTCTTGTGCCTTGGCGTGTCTCTACACGCACTCTGTCTTGTGCCTTGGCGTGTCTCTACACGCACTCTGTCTTGTGCCTTGGCGTGTCTCTACACGCACTCTGTCTTGTGCCTTGGCGTGTCTCTACACGCACTCTGTCTTGTGCCTTGGCGTGTCTCTACACGCACTCTGTCTTGTGCCTTGGCGTGTCTCTACACGCACTCTGTCTTGTGCCTTGGCGTGTCTCTACACGCACTCTGTCTTGTGCCTTGGCGTGTCTCTACACGCACTCTGTCTTATTCTATGCTTTGGCGTGGCTACACACGCACCCTGTCTCGTTTGCGAACCTTGGCGTGTCCCCTACACACGCACCTCGCTTTGAACCCTGGCGTGTCCCCTACACACGCACCTTGCCTTGCACCTAGTCTCGAACCCTGGCGTGTCCCCTACACACGCACCTAGCCTTGGACCCTGGCGTGTCCCCTACACACGCACCTAGCCTTGGACCTTGGCGTGTTCCCTAAACACGCACCCTGCTTGGATATCTGTCGTGCCTCCTTGCCTGAACCCTGGTTTGCCTGCCGGATGCCCGGAACCTGCCGACCGTTGCCAGAGGTCCGGAACCAGATGACTACGGCCTGATGTCCGGAGCTGACGTCCGCAGCCTGATCCCTGGACCCTGTCGGTTTGCCAGCAGTCCGGAGTCCGATGCCATCTTGCCATTACCTGTGCCTAGGTGTGCCATCTGGCACGTACCATGTTATGGACCTTGGCGTGCCCACGCGCGCACCTTGCACGTTTTGCTTGTTTTCTCTGTATGTGATCTTGTGTTATTCTAATGAAGATACCTTGCACCTACGTCTAGTCTCGTCTTGCTTCCTGCTTGTCCTTGTCGTCAGACACTCGTCTAGTGTCCCCTGAGCCGGCCGTCTGGTCCCAGCAGTCGTGGTGGCTCACCCCCTTGGTCTTGCCCCTGACACTCCCTGTATAGGGGGTGGATTCTCACAAGGTCAGCTCGCCCTCGGTGGGTGGGTGCCACGACCCAGAGGGTCCACTCAAAAAATGGGCTCAGCAGGAGCTGAGTCCGTCACATGTACAGAGTGGAGCAGTGTGTGTAGATGGTGTACAGAGCAGAGATATGCATGTATGAGGTGTACAAGTTGTATGGAGCCGTGTGTGTATGGGGTGAGCGGAGCCGTTTGTGTACAAGTTGTACGGAGCGGAGCCGCGTGTGTACAGCGTGTACGGAGCAGAGCCATGTGTGTACAGCGTGTACAGAGCAGAGCCGCGTGTGCATAAGGGGTGCGGAGCTGAGCCGTGTGTGTATAGGGAGTATCAGGTGCAGCAATAGGGACACATGCAGTGGCTCAGCATTAGGGTTTCAGGTGCAGTAATAGGGACACATACGGTATCAGTGGCTCAGTATTGGGGTATCAGGTGCAGTAATAGGGATACATACGGCAGCAGCGGCTCAGCATTTGGGTATCAGGTGCTGTAATATGGTCACATACGGCAGCAGTGCCTCAGTATTGGGGTATCAGGTGTAGTAATAGGGACACATAAGGCAGCAGCAGCTCAGCATTGGGGTTTCAGCAGGATGAGGGGTTTGTGCAGGTTGGGGATACATGGTGATGGAGCTGGAATATGAGAAGTGGAACATGTCGTTGTTGTATTCTCTGTAGCCGAGTCCTGGCTGGAGGAGTAGTCATGTCAGTCTGGGCCAGATAGAAAAGACGTGAAAAGAGAACAATTCCATCAGAAAGATCGTCAGCGGTAAGACACCAACTATAATTGTCCAGGAATCACATATGTTTTGTAGGACTGGTATTTAGCACTGACCATATGGTGGTAATATCCATGTTGGTCTTTATATAGAGATTATTTTCAGTAACAGCGCGGTCATCTCCTACGTCCACTATTAGGGTGCGTCGCCGAGTTGTAATGAACGTTACCTAGTTAGGGGCACACTCAGAAGTTTCGCCCCCCCTGAACCAAAACCCTAGCTACGCCTCTGCTTTGAAGGATCCTACACCTTGAGGTTTGAGGGACTCCAGAGGCACCAGCAGCTTCAACTATCTGTTTGCTGGTTTGTAATGGCTTTTTAGCCGCTGCTATCTTGATCCAATGAACTTGCCTGGCAGAAACCTTCCTCATTCTGCCTTTATCAGCACTATCACGTCTCTGCTCAGAATCAGCCACAAATCTCTTAACAGTACGATGATCACGCTTAAGTTTTCAGGAAATATCTAATGTTTTCATCCCTTGACCAAGGCATTGTACTATTTGATGCATTTCCGCAGCAGAGAGATCCTTTTTCTTTTCCATGTTACTTGAAAACTGTGTCCTGCTCAGTAGTGTGGAACATCCAGTTTTCCTTTTATTGGGCTCACATAGCAAACTAATTTCCACAGGTATCTGAGATTGATTTCAGTGATCCAAAGAACCCTGAGACACAATACCATCAATGGGTTTCTTTAAAACAAACAAAAAAACCGCTATGACACTTAAAAACAATTTGCATAATAATTTGGAACATGGTGTATACCTGTCGGAGTATTGGATGTATACTTGCAGGACAATTGGATGTATACCTGCCAGAGTATTGGATGTATATGTATCAGAGTATTGGATGTATACCTGCAGGAGATTTGGACATATAAATGCTGGAGTATTGGACAGATATGTGTCAGAGTATTGGATATATACCTGCCAGAGTATTGGATGTTTACCTGCCAGAGAATTGGATGTACACCATCATGAGTATTGGATGCATACTTGCAGGAAAATTAGATGTATAACTGCCAGAGTATTGGACGCATACGTGTCAGAGTATTAGATGTGTAACTGCAGGAGTATTGGATGTATATGTGTCAGAGTATAGGATGTATACCTGCTGGAGTATTGAACGTATACCTGCTGGAATATTGGACGTATACCTGCTGGAGTAATGGAAGTTTACGCGTCAGAGTGTTGAATGTATACCTACAGGAGAATTGGACTTATATCTGCTGGAGTATTGGATGTGGGCGTATCAGAGTATGGGATGTATACATGACGGAGTATTGGATGTTTACCTGCTAGAGAATTGGACATATACCTGAGGGAGTATAGGGTATTGAACATGTACCTGCCGGAGTATTGGAAGTATACCTTCTAAACTATGGGATGTATACCTGCGGGAGTATTGACCGTATATGTGCTAGAGTATAGAAAGTACACCTGCCGGAGTATTCAATGTATTCCTACCGGAATATAGGACAAGTACAGGCCCGGATTGGCCACTTACCCAACCGGGCATTTTCCCGCTGGGCCGCCATTTTCATGAGGTTATGGGCCTCTTTTTCCTGCCGCCGACCCTTTAAATTTTCTGGCAAGGTGGCAGGCAGCGGGGGTTAAAAGCGTGCCACGACGTGGTGACGCTGCACGTCGTCGGTCAACAAGGCCCCGCCCCCGGACCGCAGCAGGAGCAGGAGGAAACCTTGCGGCCGCGGCCATTTTTAATTTGAGCGCATGGCGTGGGTAAGTCAGCGACGGTGCGGCCCTGGTGATGCTGCAGACATGGCCCTGGTTACGCTGCAGCCGTGGCCGAGCCAGAGCGGCAGGGAACAAGGTGAGTGTCTTTTTTTATTCTTTTTTTATAAATCAAACAGTATTATGTAGGGGACCACATGTGGGGCTAGTGTACTGTATGGGGGATAACATGTGGGGCCAGTGTACTGTATGGGGGATGACATGTGGCGCCAGTGTTCTGTATGGGGCATAACATGTGGGGCCAGTGTACTGTATAGGGGATGACGTGTGGGGCCAGTGTATTGTATGGGGGATGACATGCGGGGCCAGAGTTCTGTATGGGGCATGACATTTGGGGCCAGTGTACTGTATGGGGGATGACATGTGGGGCCAGTGTACTGTATGGGGGATGACATGTGTGGGGCCAGTGTATTGTATGGTGGATGACATGCGGGGCCAGTGTTCTGTATGGGGCATGACATGTGGGGCCAGTGTACTGTATGGGGGATGACATGTGGGGCCAGTGTACTGTATGAGGCATAACATGTGGGGCCAGTGTACTGTATGGGGGATGACATGTGTGGGGCCAGTGTATTGTATGAGGGATGACATGCGGGGTCAGTGTACTGTATGGGGCATGACATGTGGGGCCAATGTACTGTATGGGGATGACATGTGGAGCCAGTGTACTGTATGGGGGACTACATCAGGGTCCAGCATACTATATGGGCAATGACACAGGTTGGGCCAGTGTACTATATGGGGTACAACACAGGTGGGGCCAGTGTACTATATGGGGGATGACACAGGTAGGGACAGTGTACTATATTGGGGATGGCACAGGTGGGGCCAGTGTACTATATGGGGAATGACACAGGTGGGGCCAGTGTACTATATGGGGGATTACACAGGTGGGGCCAGTGTACTTTTGGGGGATGACAGGTGGGACCATCATACTATATTGGGGACTACAGGTGGGGCCAGCGTACTATATGGTGGATGACATAGGTGAGGCCAATGTACTATATGGGGGATGACACAGGTGGGGCCAGTGTACTTTATGAGGGATCACAGGTGGCTCCAGCGTACTATATGGGTGACTACAGGTGGGGCCAGCTTACTATATGGGGGATTACAGGTGGGGCCAGCTTACTATATGGGGGATTACAGGTGGGGCCAGCTTACTATATGGGGGATTACAGGTGGGGCCTGTGTACTGTATGTGATGCCATTATATGTGGGGCTATCGTACTGTATGTGATGCCATTATACTTGGGGCTATCACAGTATTTGCAGGGCTATTAGGACTTTTGCTCTGGGACCCCATGTGGCTCCAGACCATCAGTCAGCCGCAGTATGTTGTTGTTCCTGCCCCAATTTGCAGCAATCTGGGTCACTGGATGAGTTAGGATTCTATGCCATCCCAGAGACAAATTTAGTAAATTGAAAGAGAATGTCCACTATTTTAACATTGATGACCTATCCTTATCTCATCAATGTCTGATCTTTGTGGGTGTGACTCCTGGCATCCCTGCCAATTGGCTGTTCTCGGTGATGGCTGGAACTGCTCAGTTACGGCACAGCTGTCTACTGTATACTGGCCACGGCCACGTACTGCACATTCGTGACCTATTCAAATCAATAAGGGGCGGATGTGCAAAACCCGGTTGGGGCCACTTTACAGTAGATTGAGTTTTGCTGTGCAGTTATGTAACAGCAGTTTCCACCGGCACTGAGAACAGCTGATCTGCCAATGGTGCCAAGTGTCGCCGCAACGCCGGTCAGACATTGATCACCTGTCCTAAGGATAGGTCATCAGTGTTAAAGTAGTGGGCAACCCCTTTAAATACTCATGTTTCCCTCCTCTGGTACAAACCTGGCTCGTCGCTAACTTTTGATGCTGATGATAATTACGTTTTCTCCCTACTAAAATTGCCAATCCTCCAACCGGTTTTGCACCAGGAGCTTATTTGGCCAAGAACATATGATTTCTATCAGTTCTGGACAATCAGTCCCTATATAAATCAGATCTTTTAGGCTAAATAAGCTCCTGGTGGAGGTTTGGCTGGAGGACTGTCCGTTTTTAGTAGGGCGACAACTGCTTTAATTTTCTTTGTGGTGATCATATTAAGGGCTTGTTCACATGATTGCTGATTACCAGAGAATCAGATGGATTATGGTAATGACTTTGGTCACACTCTGATCCCCGTCTGATCAGTGTCAGTTTACTGTGATCTGCTTCTCTCGCATGAGAGTATGGTATCACAGGTGTGAGGGAGACGGAGAACTTAATGTCGCCACCTTCTCCATTGTCTACGTCAGCTAAAATCAGACTGTAGTTGAATGACGTCAGAGTGAAGTCCAATGTGTCACACGCACCCATAGACTTGTACGGGTGATCCAAATTCCAAAGTCACTCGCCGCATGCTGCAAATTTCAGACCTATTTGGACTGAAGAAAATAACGCAGATCTGCTCTGCCCCATAGTATAACATTGGTCTGAGTTCTATCTGATAAAACATCACACAGCACTCTGCCGTATTATACGCCAGTGTGAGCGAGCCCTCGCTGCGCCAAACAAGTTCTCGCCTGCCTCCATCAATAGAAAAGTTAGAGAATTGGAGGAGAAGTAATGAGAATGTGTTTGGCAAATCACAAAGTTATGGTTACGTAACAACTGTCTGCACCACCACGAATCCCAACATTACACTCTGTTAGTGTTCAGCAATGGGTGGAAAACCCCTTTAACAATGTTGGAGTATGGGCTGAGTGTATAAATAAGATGTAGTGACGTTAGGTCCTCCTGCACCTAGGGAAGGCATTGAAGACGTCTTAATTATGATTCCCCCTTCGAAAACCAAAAAATTCCAGCAGGGTCACGGGGCATAGGCGCGGTCACAGAATGCTGTATCTCCCAACTTTTAAAGAAAAAGTCATTTTTCACCTATTGAACTCCCTTGGGCCTGATTCACACTTCAGTTGTTTGACGTCAGTTGCAAACCCCCAAAGTGTGAAAAAACGGATCCGTTTCCGCTATGCAAAAAAAGAATGCACCAGAAGAGAGAAGAGAGAGATTCACCACTGCCAGAACGGCATTTGGGGTTAAAATGCATGACTGAATAAATGTTCCGGGCATGCGCAGTTTAAAATGTTGGGTTCACCCCTGAAAAATACGTTCCCTAGTCTGTCTACTCCAGATGGCAGATGCTAAAAAACAAACAAATCCGTCAAAAAACAGATGCAACGGACGACCATCAGACATAATCCGCCGCTAATGCAAGTCTATGGGAAAAAAAAAACGGATCCACCAAAAAAAGGCGGATCCGTTGTTTTATAAACCTGGTGGATTTTGACTGACGTCAAACAACTGAAGTGTGAAAGAGGCCTTACTGTTCTCACCTACAAGCTGTCCAGAAAAGGTTGCATGGAAGATACATTTATTTACTATTTAACCCCTTTACCCCCAAGGTGGTTTGCACGTTCATGACCGGGCCAATTTTTACAATTCTGACCACTGTCCAGTTATGAGGTAATAACTCTGAAACGCTTCCATGGATCCCGGTGATTCTGACAATGTTTTCTCATCACATATTGTACTTCAAGTTAGTGGTAAAATTTCATTCATATAACTTATGTTTATTTGTGAAAAAAACGGAAATTTGGCGAAAATTTGGAAAATTTTGCAATTTTTTATGTTTTTTTGTTTTATGTTTTTTGCAGTTTTTATGCCCTTAAATCATAGAGATACGGCACACAAAAAACTTAATAAGTAACATTTCCCACATGTTTACTTTACATCAGCACAATTTTGGAACCAAAATTTTTTTTTTAGGAAGTTATAAGGGTTAAAAGTTGACCAGCAATTTCTCATTTTTACAACACCATTTTATTTTTACGGACCACATCACATTTGAAGCCACTTTGAGGGGTCTATATGATAGAAAATACCCAAAAGTGACACCATTCTAAAAACTGCACCCCTCAAGGTGCTCAAAACCATATTCAAGAAGTTTATTAACCCTTCAGGTGCTTCACAGGAATTTTTTGAATTTTAAAAAAAAATGAACATTTAACTTTTTTTCACAAAAAAAATATTTCAGGATCAATTTTTTTTATTTTACCAATGGTAAAAGGAGAAATTGGACTGGAAAAGTTATTGTGCAATTTGTCCTGAGTATGCTGATATCTGATATGTGGGGGGAACCACTGTTTCGGTGCATGGCAGAGCTCAGAAGGGAAGGAGCGCCGTTTGACTTTTTCAATGCAAAATTGGCTGGAATTCTGATCGGGCGCCATGTCACGTTTGGAGAGCCCCTGATGTACCTAAACAGAGGAATCCCCCCACAAGTGACCCCATTTTGGAAACTAGACCCTCCAAGGAACTTATCTAGATATGTGGTGAGAACTTTGAACCCACAAGGGCTTCACAGAAGTTTATAACGTACAGCGGTAAAATTAAAAAAATCATATTTTTTCCACAAAAATGATCTTTTCACCCCCAATTTTTATTTTCCCAAGGGTAACAGGGTGCTAAAATTTGTGCTGAGTACGCTGATACCCCATATGTGGGGGTAAACCACTATTTGGGTGCATGGCAGAGCTCGGAAGGGAAGCAGCACCATTTGACTTTTTTGGCTGGAATTGAGATCGACACCATGTCGCGTTTGGAAATCCCCTGATGTACCTAAACAGTGGAAACCCCCACAAATGACACCATTTTGGAAACTAGACCCCTAAGGAACTTATCTAGATGTGTGGTGAGCACTTTGAACCCCCAAGGGCTTCACAGAAGTTTATAATGCCCGGGTGTGAAAATAAAAAAATCGTATATTTTCCTCAAACATGATCATTTAGTCCCCAATTTTTTTATTTTACCAAGGGTACCAGGAGAAAATGGACCTAAAAGTTGTTGTCCAATTTGTCCTGAATATGCTGATACCCCATATGTGGGAGAAAACTACTGTATGGGCACACGTCGGGGCTTGGAAGGGAAGTAGTGACGTTTTGGAATGCAGACTTTGATGGAATGGTCTGCGGGTGTCATGTTGCCTTTGGAGAGCCCCTAATGTACCTAAAGAGTGGAAATTCCCCACAAAAGACACCATTTTGGAAACTAGACCGCCTAAGGAACTTATCCAGGTGTGTGGTGAGCACTTTGAACTCCCCCAGTGCTTCACAGAAGTTTATAACGCCTGGGCGTAAAAGTTAAAAATTAATATTTTTTCCACAAACATGATCATTTAGTCCCCAATTTTTTTATTTTCCCAAGGGTACCAGGAGAAAGTGGACACCAAAAGTTGTTGTACAATTTGTCCTGAGTACATTGATACCCCATATGTGGGAGAAAACTACTGTGTAGGCACACGTCAGGCCTCGGAAGGGAAGTAGTGACGTTTTGGAATTCAGACTTTGATGGAATGTTCTGCGGGTGTCATGTTGCCTTTGGAGAGCCCCTAATGTACCTAAAGAGTGGAAACCCCCCACAAATGACACCATTTTGAAAACTAGACCCCCTAAGGAACTTATCTAGGTGTGTGGTGAGCACTTTGAACTCCCCCAGTGCTTCACAGAACTTTATAACGCCCTGGCGTAAAAGTAAAATAATCGTATTTTTTCCACAAACATGATCATTTAGTCCCCAATTTTTTTGTTTTCTTAAGGCTACCAGGAGAAAATGGACCTCAAAAGTTGTTGTCCAATTCGTCCTGAGTATGCTGATAACCCATATGTGGGTGAAAACTACTGTATGGGCCCACGTCGGGGCTTGGAAGGGAAGTAGTGACGTTTTGCAATACAGACTTTGATGGAATGGTCTGCGGGTGTCATGTTGCCTTTGTAGAGCCCCTAATGTACCTAAACAGTTGAAACCCCCAACAAATAACACCATTTTGGAAACTAGACCCCCTAAGGAACTTATCTAGGTGTGTGGTGAGCACTTTGAACTCCCCCAGTGCTTCACAGAAGTTTATAACGCCCGGGCGTAAAAGTAAAAAAATCGTATTTTTTCCACAAACATGATCATTTAGTCCCCAATTTTTTTATTTTTCCAAGGGTACCAGGAGAAAATGGACCCCAAAAGTTGTTGTCCAATTTATCCTCAGTACACTGATACCCCATATGTGGGAGAAAACTACTGTATAGGCACACGTCGGGCCTCGGAAGGGAAGTAGTGACATTTTGGAATTTAGACTTTGATGGAATGATCTGCGGGTGTCATGTTGCCTTTGGAGAGCCCCTAATGTACCTAAAGAGTGGAAACCCCCCACAAATGACACCATTTTGGAAACTAGACCCCCAAAGGAACGTATCTAGGTTTGTGGTGAGCACTTTGAACTCCCCCAGTGCTTCACAGAACTTTATAACGCCCTGGCGTAAAAGTAAAATAATCGTATTTTTTCCACAAACATGATCATTTAGTCCCCAATTTTTTTATTTTCCCAAGGGTACCAGGAGAAATTGGACCCCAAAAGTTGTTGTCCAATTTGTCCTGAGTACACTGATACCCTATATGTGGGAGAAAACTACTGTGTAGGCACACGTCAGGCCTCGGAAGGGAAGTAGTGACATTTTGGAATGCAGACTTTGATGGAATGTTCTGCGGGTGTCATGTTGCCTTTGGAGAGCCCCTAATGTACCTAAACAGTGGAAACCCCCCACAAAAGACACCATTTTGGAAACTAGACCCCCTAAGTAACTTATCCAGGTGTGTGGTGAGCACTTTCAACTCCCCCAGTGCTTCACAGAAGTTTATAACGCCCGGGCGTAAAAGTTAAAAATTAATATTTTTTCCACAAACATGATCATTTAGTCCCCAATTTTTTTATTTTCCCAAGAGTACCAAAAGAAAATGGACCCCAAAAGTTGTTGTCCAATTTGTCCTCAGTACACTGATACCCCATATGTGGGAGAAAACTACTGTATAGGCACACGACGGGACTCGGAAGGGAAGTTGTGACGTTTTGGAATGCAGACTTTGATGGAATGGTCTGCGGGTGTCATGTTGCCTTTGGAGAGCCTCTGACGTACTGTACCTAAACAGTGGAAACCCCCCACAAGTGGCACCATTTTGGAAACTAGACCCCCTAAGGAATTTATCTACATGTATGGTGAGCACTTTGAACCCCCAAGGGCTTCACAGAAGTTTATAATGCCCGGGCATGAAAATAAAAAAATTGTATTTTTTCCACAAACATGATCATTTAGTCCCCAATTTTTTTTTATTTTCCCAAGGGTACCAGGAGAAAATGGACCCCAAAAGTTGTTGTGCAATTTGTCCTGAGTACCCTAATACCCCATATGTGGGAGAAAACTACTGTATATGCCCACATCGGGGCTTGGAACGGAAGTAGTGACGTTTTGGAATGAAGACTTTGATGGAATGCTCTGCGGGTGTCATGTTGCCTTTGGAGAGCCCCTGATGTACCTAAACAGTGGAAACCCCCCACAAATGACACCATTTTGGAAACTAGACCCCCTAAGGAACTTATCTAGATGTGTGGTGAGCACTTTGAACCCCAAAGGGCTTCACAGAAGTTTATAACGCTCGGGCGTGAAAATAAAAAAATCATATTTTTTTCCCACAAAAATGATATTTTTTCCCCCAATTTTTCATTTTCCTAAGGGCAACAGAAGAAATAGGACCCAAAAGTTGATTTGCAATTTTTCCTGAGTTGGCTGATACCCCATATGTGGGGGTAAAACACTGTTTGGGCGCATGGCAGAGCTTGGAAGGGAAGGAGCACCATTTGACTTTTTCAACGCAGAATTGGCTGGAATTGAGATCAGACGCCATGTTGCGTTTGGAGAGCACCTGATGTGCCCAAACAGTGGAAACCCCCCAATTCTTACTCCAACCCTAACCCCAACACACCCCTTACCCTAATCTCAGCCCTAACCCTAGCCCTAGCCCTAACCCTAGCCCTAACCCTAATGGGAAAATGGAAAAAAATACATTTTTTTAATTTTATTATTTTTCCCTAACTAAGGGGGTGATAACAGAGGGTTTGATTCACTATTTATGGCGGGGGGTTTTTTGGCAGCTGTCACACGCTAAAAGACGCTTTTTATTGTAAAAATAGTTTTTGCATCACCACATATCGAGAGCTATAATATTTCCGTATTTTGACCCACTGAGTCATGTGAGGTCTTATTTTTTTGCGGGACGAGTTGATATTTTTATTGGTATCATGTTTGGCACGTGACTTTTTTGATAGCTTTTTATTCCGATTTTTGGGATGCAGAATGAACAAAAACCAGCGTTTCATGAATTTCTTTTGAGGGGTGCGTTTACACCGTTCCACGTGCGGTAAAATTGATAAAGTGGTTTTATTCTTCTGGTCAGTATGGTTACAGCGATACCTCATTTATGTCATTTTTTATGTTTTGGCGCTTTTATGCAATAAAAACAATTTTATATAAAAAATAATTATTTTTGCATCGCTTTATTCTGCGAGCTATAACTTTTTTATTTTTTCTCTGATGATGCTGTGTGGTGGCTCGTTTTTTGCGGGACAAGATGACGTTTTCAGTTGTACCATGGATATTTATATGAATCTTTTTGATTACGCGTTATTGCACTTTTTGTTCAGCGGTATGATAATAAATCATTATTTTTTTTATTCTTTTTTTATTTTTATTTTTTAAGGGGTTCGTTAAAGGGGTTAACTAATGGGACAGTTTTATAGTGCAGGTTGTTACAGACGTGGCGATACCAAATATGTGTACTTTTATATTTTTTTATTTTTTTTTTTATTTCCAAAAAATGAATTTATTACGGAATATATTTTTTTTATTTATTTATTTAGCGATTTTTTTAAAGTTATTTTTACACTTTTTTTTTACTTTATTTGGATGTCCCAGGGGGGACATCATTGTCCTGTCACATCACAGATCACTGTGACAGATGAGCAATCTGTCACAGGCACAGCACAAGGCTTCCTCGTGCCTGCTGTCACGTCGCCGTCAGACTCGGGGCCTGCTGTTCCGCCCTCAGCCACTAGGAGACGACGGACTGTCACGCCGCCCTCGGGCTCAGGGCCTGCTGTCCAGGCCTTGGCCACTGGGAGGCGCCGTGGCTCGTGCCCGAGTGATGGCGGCAACAGTGAAAGGGCTTCTGCGCAGGCGTCTAGTGGACGCAGACTCCGCTTCTCTGTCAGTCATGAAGGGGTTGGTGCATCATCATCAGGTCTGGTCCTGGGGCGGTCCTGATGACATCATCAGCCCGGGAGCCTGTGAGGGATGACCTGATCCCTCAAATACCTTGGGACTGGGCTTGCAAGCCGCCGGATATATTCTTGGTTCCCCTGCGTGCTACTTTGTGATTTACTATAGTTTACTCTGACCTCAGCCTGGATTTCTGACTATTCTATTGCCAACCGTTTTTGTACTTTGCCTGTTGTGAGTTCATTTTTCCCTTCACCGTTGATGTCTGATGAACTCTCTCTGCTGGTGAAGAGAGGTAGTGAAATTGTTTGGGATGGGAAGAACCTGTCATCTGAACAGGCGGAGTGTGATTGGACACCCGGAATCTCTGAGTGGATATAAGGCAGCCGACGCCCTGCAGGGTTGCTGGTGATTCTTTCTGCTCTGAGCTCTGGCATCCTGTTTAGTTCCTGTCTACGAAAAGCTAAGTTTTTGCTCTGCTATTTTTCCATGAGATTTTGTCTGTTTACTTAGTGTTTGTGTTTAGCCTGCCCTGGTTGGGACGGGCTGAACTCCATTTTTGTCTCTGATCAGTTGATCTCTTTGCTCTGTCTTCAGAATATACCGGAGTGCTGATTTAGTGATTTTGAAGCCTAGTGACTTCAGGACCTTTTCTATCAGACGTGTTGGACATTATTTTCGGCAGGATTTTTGCGGATTGCAGCCAGCATCTTTTCTGTCCTTTCCTATTTAGTTAGTTGGGCCCCATCGTTTGCTCATTCCTATCTTTCTGTCTGTGTTTGTGTTTTCATCTGTTTTTCACCGACAATACATGTTGGGGGCTGTCTATTGCTTTGGGGTCTGCTCTGGGGCAGTTTAGATTTCCCCTTTCTTTCTTTAGGCTTATTTAGTTCTCCGGCTGTGAACGAGGGGTCTAGGGCACCGTAGAAACCCCCCACGGCTACTGTTAGTTGTGGTGAATAGGATCAGGGGTCTGCAATCCGATAGCTACCAACCTCTCCAGTTTTCTGGACTTAGCTTGTATATTTGTTTTTTCCTCCTTCGGTGACTCATTCATAACATTGCCTTTCTCCCGACTACTGACGCTGACCTTGGCTTGGACCCCTGACCTCCCTTCTGCCTGCTGATTCTGTACCTCTGCTATTCTCCCAGTTTGTGACCTTGGCCTGGATATTCGACTCTGCTACCGCCTGCCGTTTTTGCACCTCTACCGCCCTCCTGTTTTGTGACCTTGGCCTGGACTCTCGACTCTGCCTCTGCCTGCCGTTTCTGTACCTCCACTGCTCGCCTGGTTCTGACTACATTTTTGGCTCCTTCCTGCTTTTCTATTGGCGACCGTCCTGCTCTGGGGCACTGCCCCTATTATGACAGCGCCTCCTGGGCTCTGTTGTAAATCCAGATCCCTGTATAGGGGTAAAGGGTATCGGGGTTACTCGGGGCGCTGTCTTTCTGCAGCCCAGATTTGCAGACGGACGTTACACCTGCGCTTTGCAGGCACTGAGGAAGCCAGCTCCCTGCAGGCCCCCGAAGGTCCCCATCGCCATCTTGGATCCAGTGACCTGCAGGGAAAGAGCCCCCCGCAGCAGCGCTGCATATTGCGCTGCTGTGGGGGGCTCAGGGAAGCACGGAGGGAGCCCCCTCCTTGCCGATGCTTTCCTTTAACCCCCTGTACACCGCGATCGTGTTTGATCACGGTGTGCAAGGGGTTAACGTGTCGGGGCGGTCCGTGACCGCCCCTGACACATAGTGCCGGGTGTCAGCTGTGATAATCAGCTGACACCCGGCCGCGATCAGCTACTATCCCGTCCATAGGCATAGGGGCCCGGGTCCCATGGATGGGATAGTACGTCTGATGTCAGAAAGGGGTTAAGAATAGAGATTTGTATGTGGGCTGCTTTGGTTTGTGTGCCAGAGCTGATTTTCAGTCCCAGTCCGGCCCTGGACAAGTACCTACCGGAGTATAGGACGTTTACCTGCAGGAGTATTGGATGTATACCTGCCGGAATATTGGATGTATACCTGCTGGAGTATTGGAAGTATACCTGCAGTATAGGACATATACCTGCCGGAGTACTGGATGTACGACTGCTGGAGTATTCACCTGCCTTATGTACTATGCTTTCCTGCGGTTTTTACCTTTTGGTTGGAGCATGGCTGTTTTGTGTCCTACCTGGGATTCTGGAGCTAATAAACCCTTCTTTGCTAAACTAACTTGTTGCCTGTGTGAACACGGCCTAATGCCGACCTCAAGCACTACCTGAGAGATTCCCTACAATGCCCTTACAGATGGTTTAGGAGGGTTGATCCTCCTGACAGATTCCCTTATAAGGAGACTAATAGGGGAACTATTAATATTATAAGGAGACCCAGAGGGGTAGTATTAATATTATAAAGAGACCATAGTGAGAACGCTCATATATTTGTATTATTGATAGTAATACATTTTGATTTGCTCCAATGGTAGGCAGGGTCATCTTTGTAATAGTAGTGGGTGTGGGAGAGCAGCATGGGTCTGTGTGCTTCATATGCCAGGGCTGGATGCAGTCCCAGTCTGTCCCTGTTCCCACAATAAAGATACATAATTTATCACTGCAATCTGAATTTATTATTCACACAAATTGTTAGAATATTTATTCTGTTTAACAAATATAAATAATTTCTTACAACATGAAAATAGACTAACTGATCAGAAAAGTAAAGCACCCATTGCCCTTTCCTCCACGCCTGCATCTGGTACTGATGCTGAGCCTATATTGTTGCCTCCTTAAGAGATACTAGCCAACTTCCTTATAAGGTAAGAGGCCCCTTTAGAATCAGAACACAAGATTCCATTATGACATCATTATGACATCACAATTGACCATCACTACTTACACAAGTGTTTACACTCCGATCATCACTTTGACAACCTGTTGTCATTGCTGTTTGTGATAAGCTGCATAGCGAGTCATACACTATTTGCGATTGGATTTATTTTCAATGTCTGGAATTTCTTCAGACAAACTTCAGGTGTTAGCACTACTCCAGGGGATTCTTACCACCTATGACCCTGACATTGTGCTACCACTACCCGATGGCGTCCTCAGCTTCACTTACCGGCTGGTTATGGAGCTAGTGAGAGACTGCCTGACCAAATACCACCAAGGTCGCATAAGCCTAGAATACCTAGAGCATTTACAGCAGAACATCTGGACATTGGTCCAACAGGTAAGTAGCAGATAATCTGCACAAATCATATAAATATAATAATAATGGAATACAAGATTAAGATTAACCTAAATGCAATACCCAGAATAACCGGGGAGATGAAATAGGGCCTACAAGCTACATGACAAGGGAAAAGGTGGGATATAAAGGGTTAATAGAAGTAGGGTGAGAAGGTTGTGGATTATGGACATGGGGGATTGGATAGATAACACTTTAAGGATCAGGATTATTTTTTGCTTTTCTGCTCTCATCTTTTCATAACTTTCTTTCAAGAGCCATAATTGTTATTTTCCCATTGACATAGACATGGAAGGACTTGTATTAAAGTGACGGGGATCTTCAGCAGACCCCCAGGTGTCACAGTAAGTGGTCACCTGCGATCACATCATAGAGGGTGGATGAGAGCTAGACAGCGGTGTGCCCACCATATAAATGCTGCTGTCAGACATTGACTGCGTCATTTAAATGGTTAGCAGAAAAACAGCCGCTGCCAGAACTCAGCTCCGTCCGCGGCTATTACAGACGGCTGCCGTTATGTAATATACCTGTATATTCTGTGTGATTAGGAAGCTCAGCTCCGGACCCCCCTCCACATGGGAGGACTCCATTTGCGGGAAGGAGTTATGGAGGACAATAAATGGAAGAAGGTTGGGGAGATTCCTCCTTTTTGCAGTTTCATGTTCCAGCATCTAACCAACCAGCCCTTATACATATATATATGAAGAGATGGGGAGGAAAGGAAGCAGGATGTAAAAGATGGTACTTGATAAGTAGGGGTCTTGGGGAGGTAGGATTGTGTTCCTATCATCACAGAAGCGGGGATGGGTCTGGGTATGAGGCTGCTAAATGTGAGGTCCTTTGGACGGAGGTTACTGCTGGGGAAATAGTGACTTCGGATACATCCCAATATAATGAGTGGACTTATGTCCTGGGAAGATAGAGGTATTATTATGGGATATTAACACCTTACTCCTTGTGCCTGTGTGGTGCGTGTAGGGGCTAATTCTGAATTAGGTTTTGTTTTTTTTCTGGTCTGGTGTTGCAGTCACCCTGTGTTTGGAGTGTGAGGCTGCTGTGGCCATTTTCCACAAGTCCCAGTCAGCCATATGCGTTATTTCCATACACTGGGTGCGGAGGAAGGACATGGAAATGTAAAGGTTCTCAGGCGACCGGTTCCATCGGCAGCGGTCATGTAGTACTTGTAGTGCCGATAGCAGGGGTAACATGGTGACATAAATGGCCTCCTCCATTCTGCACTTTATTTGATGATTTTCTTTTCTTGTTTCTTCTCATTTCTATAGGCCGAAGAAAAATCCCACAGTGGAGAATTGGCCTTTATTAAGCAATTGGCCCAAAATGTCCTGCTAGTACTGGAGAATCCGGCCTACTCACCGGAGCGTCTGGTAAGGATCCGTTATCTTCTTCATCTCACGCCCATGTTGTCTGATCGTCTCCAGATTAATAATAAACAATGGTGCTAAAAACTGCCGACTGCACAAGCAGCGAATAATGCGGTAAATCAGAGTAACCCCAAATATGAGTACTTGTACTAATTGACATAGGCGGGTTATTAGCCTTATAATAAAGTATAGTGACAGGAGTGCAGGTGTAATGTAGATAAATGCCGTGTATGAGGACAGAGGCAAACAGTTATATACCGTAGATAAGATTCTATATTTCCAGCAGCCACCAGTACAGCAGGAGAATATACCTGCAGTGATTGTCACACTCCACATCCCGGATTCATCGCTATATGTGCAGTTTACCCCTTACCTGACACATATTGAATTGTGGCTCAATCTCCGACGACTATAGGCGGCAACTCTTCCTATCAGCGGCATCTGATTTTCATGCTTATTAATAATTGTTTGCTCCTGTCCTCATACATGTGCACCATATTTTTAAAAAAGTGCGCCTTATAATCCGAAAAATATGGTATTTTATCTATATTACACCTGCAATCCTGTCATTATTCTGTTTTATGTGGTTAATAACCCGTCTACATCAGTTAGCACAAGCACACATTCTTGGTTTTATTCTTCCCCAGATTACCAGTCATATAGCAGAAGGTCAGATGTGTGATATCAGACGCCTCTCTGTCCGCTCCATGCAGACACAGGATATTTTATGGCAGCCTGTCTCTGTGGCTCCATCATCTGTGATGACAGTCTGTACTCAGCAGTGCAGGGTTTGTATTTCCGCCTCTGTCTCACGCGATTATCACAATCTTCCTTCTTGTAAATGCTGCAGTTCTGATAGACGTTATTAGAGAACAGTTGTATATACAAATCCCTTATATATTAATATGGACTTACTGGAGAGATTCGCCGTGTATAGTCCGACCTATACCGAAATTATCATGTAAATCCAGTATTACTCCTTCCTGCCTTATATATACGGTCATTTAGTGTCTGTGAAATGTTATATTAATTGTATATATTATATCCATCAGGAAACATCGGACGATGACTCCAAAGAGACACAAAACCTCCATATTGCTGACCCTGATACCCGTCAGCCGGGGCTAAACCCTGATCTGATGGAAGGTAAGCCGATCATCTAATATTTTACATTCAATGTCAAGTTATAGAGAACGGTAGAGAATATGGAGATGTACTCCTCATCCTCTGTATGAGGCCGGTGACGGCTCATGAACCCCCTATAGACTGTAATGGAGGGGGCTGATGTAATTTGGCTTCTCCACTCTGGGCTTTTCTCAGCCCCCAATCATGTCATTGATGTGACTAGATCAGATCCTGAAGAAGCACACATTTATGGTACAGTATACAGTATATACATATGCCATAACTATACACAGTGTGTGCAGAATATCCATACACCTCGTATTACTCCATGTACAGGGGTCTTGGCATTTCCTTCACTATATGGATGTTATATAATAAGTGCTGATATAGACTAATACATGACGTCTCTTCATTATTTCATCATTACTTTAGGAATAACTGTGCCGGCAAATACTGATGGAAGAATATGTGAGACACCAGAGATCATCCAGGAATCTGACAGTGTAAGTATCAGAGGGACGTCTGTGTATCATCTGATGACGGGTGTGAATTACACATCCCATATTATACCCCATATGATAATGGGATATCGCTGTTTTTCATGTAGATCAGACCTATTGTGTGTGATGATGACGTTATTATTCTACCTCCTCTGTGTGATGTCCCCTATCCTCCCTTGCAGTACAATGACATATGTGTATGGGGGATATCCCCCTATAATATAATAGTGTCTGTGGAGGGTCCAGCTTGTATCACCTCCTCTACATCTGCTGTAGTGTAATCAGCAGGAACATAATGTAGAAGTGAGACCTTCCTGCATCTGGAGCTGACATGTTTCTCCAGCTTCTGTGTCTTACTGTCATTTCTTATTCCTCTATAGGCCTTGATCGGATCATATAACCCGTGGAGGTTACCTTGTAAGAACGACTATAAGCCGATCAAACTGATCAGCTCTGGATCTTTTGGGTGAGCTTTATTTTGGTATAATAATTTATTTCCCAGGGCTCCTTATGACGATGCCTATGTCTCTGTGCTTTGCCCCTGCAATGCTCCCATAGAGAAATTATATGAGTCCACATCACTATCCACATCAGTCAATATTCAGGTCAGGTAGGATGTGACGGGGATGAGGACCCCCACTAGTGTTCATTTATGGAGTGTTATTTTATGTAATTCTAGACATGGATTTCTAGTGATGGCCTCACATCTAGTATTAACCATTAGGTCAGGAGATCATTAGATGAGGTCTATAGACACATTGTTAGTAAGAATTCATAATAAATCTTGGATTTTACTTTTCTCCAGGGCCGTCCACCTAGTGCGCCATAAAGACTCAAACCAAGTATGTGCTATGAAGAAAATAGACATACAGAACCTTAAAGAGCCAAGGAGACTTGAACGAGCCTTTCTGGAGAGGGACATCTCAATCTTCGCTGATTGTCCCTTTGTGGCCTCCATGTTCTGCTCCTTTCCTACTAAAATTCATCTGTGTATGGTCATGGAGTATTTACCAGGTAGGACACATCCATTGTATCTATATACAGCATCAATGGCTTAATCCTAGCACCTATATATAACCAGAATGTGCCCACTAGGACGGGTACATGTCCACACTGCAATTACTATAATGTATCTGTTACCAAGATGCCAGAAAAACCATTGATCTCTGTGAACGTCTCCCCTGTAAGCCCTCACTGAGCATGGCAGCAATTTCTACTATGGATAAACGGAAGATTTCTCTTTACTTGAACAATTTTTATAAATAGGAACTTTCACAGAGAAATAATTTAGAGAATAGTAGATGAGGTCCGGCTAGGCCTCTTTGTAAGGGTCACTGTGTAGTATACAGTTGTGGGTTAAGGCCCCGTTACATTTAGTGATGCACCAGCGATCCCGACCACGATACAACCAGGTCAGGATCGCTTGTGCATCGCTAAATGGTTGCTAGTTAGCTGCCAAATAGACAGATCTCACAAGCGACGCAGCAGTGCTTGGTGGTCGATACTCACCTGTCAGACGCAGCGATGATGACCGTCTTCCGCCCGCGTCCATGGCTCGCTCATCGGTGGAATACTCCTAGTAGGCGAGTTAGGGAAGGGAACTCTGGTTCAGCAACTTGTGAGAGATCCTATGAGACTCCGGGAATGCAAAGTGTTAGCCAAGGCTTGAGAGCTGTGGGTCTAAGAAGAGACAAGTCGGCGAGGCTGGGGGCACATACAGTAAAGAAGTTAACCACAGACGCTTTTTCTAAGTGGTTCATGAAAGTGGGCTAATGCTAGAGAAAGTAGGAAGATGCAGCTGAAGATTTATAGCTATCTAAGAAATTTAGAAGCCCCTAACTCTGATAGTGAAAAGTTTCACCACTTGTGCCGGTTTAAAATGTTTGTTGAAGACATGCCACTGTATTGTAACCTAAAGAAGGATGTCTGTGTCTCCTGCTGTGCTTTTTTGATCAATGAAATGAACAGTAAAGTCAAACTTGTTTTTATACACCGTTGTGATCTCTCATTCGTGGGGTCACAGGGAACCCCAGCCACGCTGTGTGGCAGACCAGATAAGCCGAGAGGTGCAACAGCATCACTTACACTGGAAACAGGCCACTGTTTTCGGTAATGTGCTAAGGTGTCTGACTCATGACACTCGCCTACGGCTACCACCCTGGGCACTGTTTCACAGTATACACACTATATTATTCAGTCCATCTCTATGTGTGAGATCCTGCCCCAATGTGTCCGCCTATTTCTTTTTCACCTTAATCATGTGTAATTTGCATTGTAACAAACCCTCACCTGTCATATTTGCTTTCTACTGTAGGAGGAGGCTGTGACAATCTTTTAAAGGACATAGGTCGTTTTCCTGTCCCCCTGGCCCGTATGTACATTGCGGAAACGATTTTTGCTGTGGAATACCTGCACAGCTATGGTGTGGTCCACCGAGACCTGAAGCCCGAGAAGTAAGTGACCCTTATAGTATAATAATGGGGAAGAAGGTTAAAGTTTCTCTTACAGTATATGGGTTATAACTCAGGGCTAACTTCATTTTTTTCTTTCACAGCCTCCTGATAACATCAACAGGACATATTAAAGTCACGGATTTTGGACTTTCAACACTCGGCATCATGAGACCAACATCAGACATCTACAGAGCTCCAATTGAGGACATCACCAGCGAGTTCGATGATAATGACGTCAGCTTTACTTACCGGACCTTCTACTTCACAAATCTCATCTCTTTCTCCTTCTCTGATAATTTCTCATCTAGAAAATGTTTCCATTGATGTTATGTATCACATTTATATTTATTGATCATCATCTAATTATTCTGTTGTATTCCAGACTGGTGGCACCCCTCATTACATGGCTCCAGAAGTCATCTTAAGGAAAGCATATGGCAGGCCTATTGACTGGTGGTCAGTAGGGATCATCCTATATGAATTTCTTTATGGATTTACACCATTTTATGGAGATTCCGAAAGGGAGATTTTACTCAGTGTCGTCAGGGGTAAGTAAAATATTCTGAACGCTGTGTAATGTCACAGTTATTTGGTTTAATTGGTTTTGTGATTTAGTTTCTAGCTTTGTTAAGGAAAATGGTTTATATGAAAATAAATGTAAAGGTTGAATTTCCTGTAATATTTGCTTTTTATATAACAGATGACATAACTTGGAGATATAATGAATACATTGCTCCACATGATGCTCGGAACCTGATAACTGGGCTGCTCCAAAAAAATCCAGCACAGAGACTTGGGACAGGTAATATTATAATAGTATTATTAATGGCTTATTATACCTCTCTGACCAGACAAATGGTTGTGTCTGTGAGGATCAGCACTGAGGTTTTCTTCCTAATTTCAGTACAATTCCTTCATGTCGGCTACATTACATCTTCAGTTTTTAATATAAACAATAGAGATATGGACCAGCTTCTTTGACAATGACTGTATTGCTTTCTTTCTTGTCTTCCTTTTCCAGGAGGAGCAAATGAGATAATAATTCATCCATTTCTATGTTGCTTAAGTTTTCTCAACCTTCGAAGTCAGAAGCCCCTGTTATGTCTTGATCTAGCATCAGATGAGGACACCTGCTACTTTAATAGTAAGTAAAATGAGACGTCATCTGCCTGAAACTGCAGTGTGTCTTGTCTTTCATGTTATGTGTCAATTATTTCCCATTATTATTAGTGATAGCATGGTGACTGTCTGACCATGGTCTTATATTAATAATCTTTTATAACTTTTGTACTTTGCAGCTAGCTTTAAGAAACACCAACATATGGATTCAGATGAGGAGAACACAAGTGAGGACAATGACTGTCCAGAAGTCCAAAATTTTGTGTCATCTTCTCAAAGGTTTTCTAAAGTAAGTATGTGGACAATAAAATGTATAAAACCTATAATTAGAAAAAAGTTTAAATATAAGATATCTTATAAAAATAAATAATAATAATCTTTATTTTTATATAGCGCTAACATATTCCGCAGCGCTTTACAAATTGCACACATTATTAACACTGTCCCCGATGGGGCTCACAATCTAAATTCCCTTTCAATATGTCTTTGTAATGTGGGAGGAAACTGGAGTACATGGAGGAAACCCACACAAACAAGGGGAGAACATACAAACTCCATACAAATTTTATATTTCTCTGCTTGTTTCAGCTATATACAAAAAGTACCGGGATGATGAACAATGTAGAAGAGCGTATGTTGTCTTCAAAGTGTTTCCCAGAGAATAGCGAACAAAGCTCAGACATGTGAGTAGATTATTATCATGAGATTTAGGTCTGATATATGTTCAGATCCAAATATAAGACACGAGAACACAAATATAGGTCCAGCATCCAGCTCTTAATGATTTCTGATTTCTGTGGGTCTGGCTTGTGATATCACTGTAGTAATAACTGATCAATGTGACCAGCCATTCATTTCCAGTTCACTACAGTCCAATATTACTAGTTACACTCTATTCCTGCTGGTAGAATTGGGATTACAGACAGATGTTCTTCCATTTTTCTATTGTTTTTACTCTCAATTTACTTGTTTTTCTTCTACCAAACAGGCAGAGAGAGTCTTCTTCCAAACTTGATGGTGACAAAATCAGCGAGTCATCCTCGCTCTCATTGTCAGGTATGTACAGATTTATAGGCCATACTATTATAAGCTATAATAAAAAAGTAAAATGTGGATCAGCTCTTAAAGACTCAGAAAATTACTTTCTTTATTTCCATTGTCCTCCTTAGTATTCCGTTTTTTGTTTTGTTAAAATACCCCATATGGTTCCAGAGATATGGGACTTTTTATATAGTGCTAACACTTACGGTCTTTACCAATGGGGCGTGGCTCACAGGATTCTCTGGAGGCATGTTTACAGGCAAAAATTACCTGTGAGTCACGCCTCCATGGTAAAGATAATTACAATTAGCACTAAATAAAAAGGCCCAAATCTTCAGAACCCTATGGGGGATTTTAACAAATCTAAAAGAAACAGAATAGTCAAGGGATCAGTGGAAATAAAGTAGAGTGAATCCTGGACACTTTTGACCTAGTGACCGGTCCTCTTAGAAGTTACTCTGACATTTTATCTAACTGATTACATAATAACATTGTGGCTAGCTGCAAGTAATGTCATGTTAATAAGGGGACATATTTCCTTTGGGAGACCCCACATGGCGACACACAGAGAAGCTGCAGGTGTATATTAAGGCCTGTTTCATACCTCCGTCGTCGGCAGTCAGCTGAAATCCGCCAAAGGTGGAAAGAAACTGATCCGTCTCCGTTTAGTGATGTCGGATGACATTGGACCACGTAGGAGAACGGATCCATGGAAAAAGCAATGCAGCTTGATTTAAAGTGCCCGCGGTCGTCCCCATGGCCGCGATCTCGCGGGAGGTCGTCCCCATGGCCGCGATCTCGCGGAAGGCCGGTCGTCTCCATGGCCGCAATCTCGTGGGAGGCCGGGCGTCCCCATCGATCTCGCTGGAGGCCAGGCGACCCCAACCATGGGAGCGATCGCTTGCGGGAGGCCGGTCCGGTATTCAAGATCGGGAGGTTGGTGCCGGTGCGGAGAGAGAGAGATTTTAGCGGGTCCCGAGATGGTAGTTAAGGGTTAAAATGCTTCCCGGAGAGAAAATAGCTGACGGTCACTGCAAAAAAACGTTGCAGGGTCCGTCTCATCCGCCCGGGAGCCACTAAAATCTTGGCTGATCCGTAAAGTAACGGGTGTGACGGACGACCGTCAGTCAAGATCCGCCAATAATGTAAGTCTATGGGTGTAAAAAACGGATCCGCCCCTTTTTTGGCGGATCCGTTTTTTAAAAAAATTGGCGGATCTTGACTGACGGGAAAAAAATGATGTGTGAAACAGGCCTTAATCAGTTTGCATAATCTATAAACGTACAAAGCTAATCTTATAGAAGTTTATCATCAACATCTGTCTCTGAATTTTTGATTAGATTCTCCTGCTCAGAAGAGAAGAAAATCTGCACGAAAATTGAAAAAACAACAAAAAACAGAGATAGTAGAAGAGGGGGAAAGGAGGCGAGGTAAGTGTGACAATAGGGTCCATGTTTTATTATGTCAATGAGAAGAATTCATGTGGAGCAGATGTCATCTGTCAGTGGTGGGATTGTCACATGTATGACCACTGACAATGATCCCCTTACCCATGTATGGAGAGCATCCCTCTACCGTCCTCTCTCAGTGACACCACAGTGGTATCCTCTAAAATGGAGTCCCATTACTTACATGAGTTTTACATCTTTTCTCATAGGTTCGATCTTCCGCCGGATGATATCATCGTGTCGGCGT
Organism: Dendrobates tinctorius; assembly: GCF_039654945.1. Lineage (NCBI taxonomy): Eukaryota > Metazoa > Chordata > Amphibia > Anura > Dendrobatidae > Dendrobates > Dendrobates tinctorius. The sequence continues at coordinate 81,029,103 of NW_027361690.1, forward strand.
GGATTCTCCAGGGCTGCTCGCGCTGTCAGAGAAAGCTGCATTTTTGCCTGCTATCCCCAGAGCACCAGAGACATCGCATGGACAGAAGACCCCCACATCTAGAGCCCTGAAGAAAGTGCGGCACGTCCACCATCAGTGCTGTACCTATATGGAAGGACTTGTACATCTACTTGTGGCATTCTGACCAGCACAAAACATCTTCAAAAGACGAAGGCATCTTCAAGAACATCGCTTGATCCTTTCCTTCAATGCTTAATTTAAAAATATTAATAAATAAAAATATAAAAGTGATTAATGTCATTTTGAATCTAATTATAATGGTGATAGTAATGGCATATCAATACGATTCACGTCATAAATGTCTGAAGGGTGGGACACCAAATATGAGAAGAATGGTTCTATATTTCCCATTAACCCTTTAAACTCCAGCCAATAGTGGCAGAGAATAACACATATTCCGTTATTCCTAAGCGTACATGTACATAGCACTTTACAGATGCCAGCATGCCCACATAGTTTTTTCTAGGTAGACACTGTAGGAAAACGTAAGCAATGTTTTTCCTCAGGTGTCTTTTTTGTAGTTTTTGCAGTTGGTATTTTTTTAACTATATGCAATAGGGAACGTCTTCTAAAAAGAAGCAACCAGCAGAATAAGCAATCACTTCCGTTATCCATGTGCACAGACCATAAGAGTGGCAACCAATATTGAGGAAACATGTTCTGATCCACTGGCTTTACAAGAACTGAAACACTTTAACCACTTTACTCCCAAGGGTGGTTTGCATGTTAATGCCCGCGCCAATTTTTACAATTCTGACCACTGTCCCTTTATGATGTAATAACTCTGGAACGCTTCCATGGATCCCGGTGATTCTGACATTGTTTCCTCATGTCATATTGTACTTCATGTTAGTGGTAAAATTTCATTCATATAACTTGCGTTTATTTGTGAAAAAAATGGAAATTTGGCAAAAATTTTGAAAATTTAGCAATTTTCCAACTTTGAATTTTTATGCCCTTAAATCACAGAGATATGGCACACAAAAAACTTAATAAATAACATTTCCCACATGTTTACTTTACATCAGCACAATTTTGGAACCAAAATTTTTTTCTTAGGAAGTTATAAGGGTCTAAAGTTGACCAGCAATTTCTCATTTTCACAACACCATTTTATTTTTAGGGACCGCATCACATTTAAAGCCACTTTGAAGGGACTATATGATAGAAAATACCCAAAAGTGACACCATTCTAAAAACTGCACCCCTCAAGGTGCTCCTCAAAACCACATTTAAGAAGTTTATTAACCCTTCAGGTGCTTCACATGAATTTTTTGAATGTTTAAAAAAAATGAACATTTAACTTTTTTTCACAAAAAAAATTACCTCAGGTCCAATTTCTTTTTATTTTACCAAAGGTAACAGGAGAAATTGGACTGCAAAAGTTATTGTGCAATTTGTCCTGAGTATGCTACCTGACAGGTGGGGGGAACCACTATTTTGGTGCATAGCAGAGCTCGAAAGGGAATGAGCGCCGTTAGACTTTTTCAACGCAAAATTGGCTGGAATTGAGATTGGGAGCCATGTCACGTTTGGAGAGCCCCTGATGTGGCTAAACAGTGGAAACTCCCCACAAGTGACCCCATTTTGGAAACTAGACCCCCCCTAGGAACTTATCTAGATGTGTGGTGAGAACTTTGAACCCACATGGGCTTCACATAAGTTTTTAACGTACAGCCATAAAATTAAAAAATCATATTTTTTCCAAAAAAATGATCTTTTCACCCCCAATTTTTATTTTCCTAAGGTAAACAGGACCTCAAAAGTTATTCCGCAATTTGCCCTGAGTACGCTGATACCCGATATGTGGGAGTAAACCACTATTTGGGTGCATGGCAGAGCTCGGAAGGGAAGCAGCGCCGTTTGACTTTTTTGGCTGGAATTGAGATCGGACGCCATGTTGCATTTGGAGAGCCCCTGATGTGACTAAGCAGTGGAAACCCCCCACAAATGACACTATTTTGGAAACTAGACCCCCCAAGGAACTTATCTAGATGTGTGGTGAGAACTTTGAAGGGAAGCAGCGCCATTTGAATTTTTCGGCTGGAATTGAGATTGGACGCCATGTTGCATTTGGAGAGCCCCTGATGTGCCTAAGCAGTGGAAACCCCCCACAAATGACACCATTTTGGAAACTAGACCCCCCCTAGGAACTTATCTAGATGTGTGGTGAGAACTTTGAACCCACATGGGCTTCACATAAGTTTTTAACGTACAGCCATAAAATTAAAAAATCATATTTTTTCCAAAAAAATGATCTTTTCACCCCCAATTTTTATTTTCCTAAGGTAAACAGGACCTCAAAAGTTATTCCGCAATTTGCCCTGAGTACGCTGATACCCGATATGTGGGAGTAAACCACTATTTGGGTGCATGGCAGAGCTCGGAAGGGAAGCAGCGCCGTTTGACTTTTTTGGCTGGAATTGAGATCGGACGCCATGTTGCATTTGGAGAGCCCCTGATGTGACTAAGCAGTGGAAACCCCCCACAAATGACACTATTTTGGAAAATAGACCTCCCAAGGAACTTATCTAGATGTGTGATGAGCACTTTGAACCCCCAAGTGCTTCACAGACGTTTATAACGCCTGGGCGTGAAAATAAAAAAAACATTTTTTCCACAAATATGACCTTTTAGTCCCCAATTTTTTATTTTCCCAAGGGTAACAGGATAAATTGGACCACAAAAGTTGTTGTCCAATTTGTCCTGAGTATGCTGATACTCCATATGTGGGGGTAAACCACTGTTTGGGCACACGGCGGGGCTCGAAAGGGAAGTGGTGACATTTTAGAATGCAGACTTTGATGGAATGGTCTGCGGGTGTCATGTCGCATTTGGAGCGTCCCAGATGTGCCTAAACTGTGGAAACCCCCCACAAGTGACCCCATTTTGGAAACTAGACCCCCCAAGGAACTTATCTAGATGTGTCGTGGGCACTTTCAACCCCCAAAGTGCTTCACAGAACTTTAACGTGAAAATACAAAAATCATTTTTTCCACAAACATGACCTTTTAGTCCTCAATTTTTTTATTTTCCCAAGGGTAACAGGAGAAATTGGACCCCAAATGTTTTTGACCAATTTGTCCTGAGTACGCTGGTACCCCAGATGTATGGGTAAACCACTGTTTGGGTGCATGGCAGAGCTTGGAAGTGAAGGAGCACCATTTGACTTTTTCAACACAGAATTGGCTGGAATTGAGATCAGACGCCATGTTGCGTTTGGAGAGCCCCTGATGTGCTCAAACAGTGGAAACCCCCCAATTCTAACTCCAACCCTAACCTCAACACACCCCTAACCCTAATCTCAACCCAAGCCCTAACCCTAGCCCTAACCCTAACCCTAGCCCTAACACTTGCCCTAACTCTAGCCCTAACTCTAACCCTAGCCCTATCCCTAACCCTAATAGGAAAATGGAAATAACTAAATTTTTTTAATTTTATTATTTTTCCCTAACTAAGGGGGTGATAATGGGGGTTTGATTTACTATTTGTGGCGGATTTTTATGTTTTGCAGCTGTCGCACGCTAAAAGCTGCTTTTTATTGTAAGAATAGTTTTTGCATCCCCACATTTTGAGAGCTATAATTTTTCCGTATTTTGACCCACCAAGTCATGTGAGGTCTTATTTTTTGCAGGACGAGTTGATGTTTTTATTGGTGCTATTTTCGGGCACGTGACATTTTTTGATCGCTTTTTATTCTGATTTTTGGGACACAGAATGAACAAAAACCAGCAATTCAAGAATTTCTTTTGGGGAGGGCGTTTACACCGTTCCGCATGTGGTAAAATTGATAAAGGGGTTTTATTCTTCGGGTCAGTACGATTACAGCAATACCTCATTTATATTTTTTTTTATGTTTTGGCGCTTTTATACAATAAAACCAATTTTATATAAAAAATAATTATTTTTGCATCGCTTTATTCTGCGAGCTATAACCTATTAAATTTTTCGCTGATGATGTTGTATGGCAGCTCGTTTTTTGCGGGACAAGATGACGTCTTCAGCGGTACCATGGCTATTTATATCCGTCTTTTTGATTGCGAGTTATTGCACATTTTGGTCGGCGGTATGATGATAAAGCATTGTTATTTGAATTGTTTTGGGTTTTTTTGAAGGGGTTCACTAAAGGGATTAACTAGTGGGACAGCTTTATAGGGCAGGTCATTACGGAAGCAGCGATACAAAATATGTGTACTTTTATTGTTTTTTTATTTAGAAAAAGAATTTATTAGGTAATTTTTTTATTTATTTTGGGATTTTTTTAAAATTACTTTTACAAGTGTTTTTTTTTTTTACTTTATTATATTGTCCCAGGGGGGTACATCACTGATCTGACACTTAGAACAGTGCTGTGTCAGATCAGAGATCTGACAGGTGCTGCTGCAGGCTTCCTCTGTGCCTGCTCTCAGCAGGCAGTGAGGAAGCCGCCTCCCTGCAGGACCCCGAAGGTCCCCGTGGCCATATTGGATGCGGGGGCCTGCAGGGAGGAGGACCCTCAGAGCGATGCAGCACATCGCTCCGAGGGTCGCAGGGAAGCACGGAGGGAGCCCCTCCCTGAGCACTTCTCTCCTATGCCCCGGTACACTGCGATCATGTTTGGGTTAATGGGGTTAATGTGACGGGGGCGGTCTGTGACCGTCCCTGACACATAGTGCCGGTGTCAGCTGTGATAATCAGCTGACACCTGGCCGCTCCACCCGTGAGCACCGCTGATCGCGCTGGACGTACTATTCTGTCTGTCAGGATCCTGTTGTCGCGTCCGTCTGCAAGTCTGGGCTGCAGACAGACAGCGCCCCGAGTAGCACCGACACCCTTTACCCCTATACAGGGATCTGGATTTACTGCAGAGCCCAGGAAGCGCTGTCTGAACAGGAGCAGAGTGCCAGAGCAGAACGGTCGCAATAGAACAGCAGGAAGGGAGCCAAAAATGGAGTCGGAAACCAGGCGAGCAGTGGAGGTACAGAAACGGCAGGCAGAGGCAGAGTCGAGAGTCCAGGCAGAGGTCAAAAACCGGGAGAGTAGCGGAGGTACAAAATCGTCAGGCAGTAGAGGGGGTCAGGAATCCAGGCCAAGGTCAGCGTCAGTAATCAGGAGAAATGCAAGGTACAAAAACGGCAGGCAACAGAGTAGTCAGAAGTTCAGGCTGAGGTCGGAGTTAACGATAGGCAATCACAAGTAACACGTAGGGGAACTAAGAATATATCCGGCGGCTTGCAAGCCTAGTCCCAAGGTATTTGAGGGATCAGGTCGTCCCTCACAGGCTCCCGGGCTGGTGATGTCATCAGGACCGCCCCCAGGACCAGACCTGATGATGATGCACCAGCCCCTTCATGACTGACAGAGGAGCGGAGTCTGCGTACAGTAGACGCCTGCGCAGAAGCCCTTTCATTGTTGCCGCCCTCACTCGGGCGCGAGTCACGGCGCCTCCTAGTGGTTGAGGGCGGAACAGCAGGCCCCGAGATCGACGACGACATGTCAGTCCGGCGTCTCCTGGTGGCCGAGGCCTGGACAGCAGGCCCCGAGCCCGAGGGCGGCGTGACAGTCCGTCGCCTCCTAGTGGCTGAGGGCGGAACAGCGGGCCCCGAGTCTGACGGCGACGTGACAGTCCGTCGCCTCCTAGTGGCTGAGGGCGGAACAGCGGGCCCCGAGTCTGACGGCGACGTGACAGTCCGTCGCCTCCTAGTGGCTGAGGGCGGAACAGCGGGCCCCGAGTCTGACGGCGACGTGACAGTACCCCCTCTCCAGGAGGGGCCTCCGGACCCTCAAAACCCGGTTTGTCAGGGTGAAGGAGATGAAATCTCCTAATTAATGCCTTGGCATGGATGTTCCTTGCGGGGACCCAGGACCTCTCCTCCGGGCCGTAGCCCTTCCAGTGTATAAGATACTGTATGGAGTCTCTCACAAGGCGGGAGTCAAGGATACCCTGGACTTCATACTCCAAGGACCCTCCGACCGAAACAGGAGGAGGAGGGGACTGGACAGGGTGAATTGGGGAGCGATACAGTTTGAGGAGAGACTTGTGGAACACGTTAGGTAATTTAAATGACTGCGGAAGTTTCAAACGGAAGGCTACCGGGTTAACCACTTCTATAATTTCATATGGGCCGATAAATCTGGGACCCAGTTTGGCAGACGGTACTTTCAGTTTGATGTTTTTAGTAGAAAGCCAAACCTTGTCCCCAACCCCCAAGTGTGGCCCCTTGGACCGTCGTCTGTTTGCAGCTGAAGCCTGTCTAACTTGAGCCCCTTTCAAATTCGTATTTACTTCAGACCATATTGTTTTCAAGCGATGTATGTTTTTCTCTACCCCAGGGAGCTCCGACATCCTAGCCGAGAAAGACCCAAAGCGCGGATGCAATCCAAGGTTACAAAAAAAAGGGGTAGTTTTAATGGAGTCCTGGTAGCGATTATTTAAGGCAAACTCAGCCAATGGCAGATGTTCTACCCAATCGGACTGGTGTCCTGACACGTAACAACGGAGGTATTGCTCCTGAGCTTGATTAGCACGTTCGGTTTGCACATTGGTTTCGGGGTGGTAGGCCGAGGAGAAGGATAACTCAACACCGATGCGTTTACAGAACGCCCTCCAGAATTTTGAGACGAACTGGTTACCTCTGTCGGACACAATATTTGACGGAACACCATGAAGACGTACAATGTGCACAAGGAACAATTTGCTCAAGGTTTCGGAGTTAGGCAAGCCAGACAGGGGAATAAAATGGCACTGTTTGCTGAACCTGTCTACCACCACCCAGATACATGTTTTCCCATCTGAGGTCGGCAGGTCTGTGATGAAGTCCATGGAGATGTGGGTCCATGGACTCTCAGGGGTGGGCAAGGACTGAAGCCAGCCAGCAGGGCGATTATGGGTGGATTTGGCGCGGGCACAGACTTCACATGCTGAAACATAGTTCTTACAGTCCTTGACCACCGTCGGCCACCAAAAGTTCCTAGTTACCAACCTGGTGGTATTATTGAGCCCAGGATGACCTGCCAGAACAGAGTCATGTGACTCTTTAAGAACTTGAAGGCGAAAGGAATTTGGAGCAAACAATTTTTTGGGGGGTGTAGTGTCAGGAGCTCGTTCCGGAGACCTACGGATCTCCTCCAGAAGGTCCAAGGAAACTGCCGACACGACGATCCCATTGGCTAATATCGGAACGGGTTCACAGTCTTCGGCTTGTGTGGGGCAAAAACTGCGAGAGAGGGCATCGGCCCTCACATTTTTCGTGCCAGGGCGAAAGGTGATTAAAAAATTGAACCTTGAAAAGAACAAGGCCCACCTGGCCTGCCTGGAATTCAGTCTTTTAGCTGACTCCAGGTAGGTCAGGTTTTTGTGGTCTGTAATGACGGTGACCTTGTGTTTGGCGCCTTCAAGAAAGTGACGCCATTCCTCGAAGGCCCATTTGATTGCTAGTAATTCCCGATTCCCAATATCATAGTTCTTCTCTGTGGCAGAGAACTTTCGGGAAAAAAAAGCACATGGGCGCAGCTGAGTGAGGGCTGCAGTGCCTTGCGATAGCACTGCTCCCACTCCGACTTCGGAGGCATCCACCTCCACAACAAATGGGCGGTCTAAGTCAGGTTGTACTAAAACCGGGTTGGCCACAAAGCATTCTTTTAACATAGAAAATGCTTGAATGGCCTCGGGATTCCAGTTGGCCACGTCTGCCCCCTTCCGGGTTAGATCCGTGAGTGGCTTGGCAATCTCAGAAAAACTCCTGATAAACTTACGGTAGTAATTGGCAAATCCCAAAAATCGCTGCAGTGCTTTTAGCGATTTGGGTTGCACCCACGCCTTAATAGGTTGGATCTTGGCAGGATCCATGCGGAACCCCCTGCCTGAGACCATGTACCCCAAAAATTGTACCTCCTCAGCGAAAAAGACACATTTCTCCAACTTAGCAAACAAGGAGTTCTTCCGCAGTCTCTGCAGTACTGAACGGACGTGTTGAGCATGTGTCACAGGGTCAATGGAGTAAATCAAAATGTCATCCAAGTACACAACGACATACACACCACAGATGTCCCTGAAAATATCGTTAACAAAGTGCTGAAACACTGCAGGAGCATTGCTGAGTCCGAAAGGCATTACTAGGTACTCAAAGTGACCAAGAGGTGTATTAAACGCTGTCTTCCACTCATCGCCGTCTCTTATGCGGATTAGATTGTATGCCCCCCGGAGGTCAAGTTTAGTAAACCAACGGGCTCCATTTAGCTGATTAAAAAGATCAGGGATGAGTGGAAGCGGGTACTGGTTCTTTATAGTGATTGCATTTAATTCCCGGTAGTCAATGCAGAGTCTGAGACCACCATCTTTCTTCTCTACAAAGAAGAACCCAGCTCCAACTGGTGAAATAGATGGTCTAATGAACCCCTTTCTTAAGCTATCCGCTATGTACTCATTCATGGCCTGACGCTCTGGACCAGAGAGATTAAATATTCTCCCTTTTGGAAGACGGGCATCAGGAATTAGGTTTATAGGACAATCATACTCTCTGTGGGGCGGTAGTTTCTCAGACTCTATAACGGAAAAGACATCTCCATAATCCCTGAGAGCAAACGGTATGAAGGGGTGTTTTTTTGGCTTGGTTTGATTTACTGCTACAGACATGCAATTATCCTGGCATTGCGAACTCCAGCGCACCACATCACCCAGGTGCCAGTCAATGACAGGGTTATGTTGACGTAGCCACGGCATTCCCAAAATGATTGCAGAAGATAGATTGTCCAACACAAAAAAGGAAATAAGCTCAGTATGTAGTGCTCCTACTGACATAGTTATCTTAACAGTAACAAATTTAACCCCCTCCTGAATAATGGATGTGCCATTAATAGCCGTGGTTTTAATTGGAATATTAAGTTTCAGTAGTGGGACACCAAGTTTTTTAGCAGCAAAAGAGTCCATAAAATTCCCTTCAGACCCGCTATCGACATAGGCTTTTAAACACAGAGAATCCTGACCAAAATACAATGAAATAGGTAGTAAAACTTTGACCGCATCTGCGGGCAATACCTGAGCCTCTGCGCAACCATAGCCAGAGCTGCTCAGAGGCTGATGTTCCCGGGGTACGGATCTCTGACGTTCAGCTTTGTCCCTGGAGTCTCCTAACTGCAGCATGCTCGAGCAGGAAGGTGAGACTGATCCTCCAGGCTGTATACTGAGGCTTAGTAACAGGTGTTTTAGGTCAACAATCAGCTCAGGCAAGAGAGGAAAGGAAAAAAAATTCAGAGAAGCTGTCTTTATACAGGTGTGATATATATATACACACAAGAGACAGTTTTATTTGGGCCGGATATAATGTCGCGTCCGTCTGCAAGTCTGGGCTGCAGACAGTCAGCGCCCCGAGTAGCACCGACACCCTTTACCCCTATACAGGGATCTGGATTTACTGCAGAGCCCAGGAAGCGCTGTCTGAACAGGAGCAGAGTGCCAGAGCAGAACGGTCGCAATAGAACAGCAGGAAGGGAGCCAAAAATAGAGTCGGAAACCAGGCGAGCAGTGGAGGTACAGAAACGGCAGGCAGAGGCAGAGTCGAGAGTCCAGGCAGAGGTCAAAAACCGGGAAAGTAGCGGAGGTACAAAATCGTCAGGCAGTAGAGGGGGTCAGGAATCCAGGCCAAGGTCAGCGTCAGTAATCAGGAGAAATGCAAGGTACAAAAACGGCAGGCAACAGAGTAGTCAGAAGTTCAGACTGAGGTCGGAGTTAACGATAGGCAATCACAAGTAACACGTAGGGGAACCAAGAATATATCCGGCGGCTTGCAAGCCCAGTCCCAAGGTATTTGAGGGATCAGGTCGTCCCTCACAGGCTCCCGGGCTGGTGATGTCATCAGGACCGCCCCCAGGACCAGACCTGATGATGATGCACCAGCCCCTTCATGACTGACAGAGGAGCGGAGTCTGCGTACAGTAGACGCCTGCGCAGAAGCCCTTTCATTGTTGCCGCCCTCACTCGGGCGCGAGCCACGGCGCCTCCTAGTGGTTGAGGGCGGAACAGCAGGCCCCGAGATCGACGACGACATGTCAGTCCGGCGTCTCCTGGTGGCCGAGGCCTGGACAGCAGGCCCCGAGCCCGAGGGCGGCGTGACAGTCCGTCGCCTCCTAGTGGCTGAGGGCGGAACAGCGGGCCCCGAGTCTGACGGCGACGTGACAGTCCGTCGCCTCCTAGTGGCTGAGGGCGGAACAGCGGGCCCCGAGTCTGACGGCGACGTGACACCTGTCAGCACTGGCATGCAGACTATGCTGAGCAGGGACTCACCTGCACTGTAGGGGGGCCTGGGGTCAGGTACAGCCGGAAAGTACAGATACACAGGACCTGAAGTTTAGCAAGCAGTCACAGGACCTACGGTCTTGTGACTGCAAGGGGGCGGGGCTTAGAGTCCTGCTTTCAGAGATGGCAGGACACTATACAGAAATACTCAGAGTCAGGCAAAATGGAGGTCATACACGGAGATATCAGTAAAGTACCAGGGATGAGACAGAACGGATAGTCAGGGCCAAGCAGAAGTCAAAACCAAACAGACATAGAAGGTACCAAGCAGAATCCAAAGCAATATCCAGAGAACAGACCAAGTCGTACACAGAGAATCAAGCAACCAGAATACAACACAAACACACTCAGGGGTCACCACACTATGCCAAGGGCGAAAGTATAACTGACGGGGGATGGGAGCTTCCTGAGGCTATAAGAAGCTTTCCCAGAACCAATGAGAGGCCACCATGATAGCTCCCAGGTGTGCAGGTAAGAGTCTGCACTGAGATCAAAATATTAACCCCAGAAGTGCCCGTCACCCAGCACTGGTATCATGACAGTACCCCCTCTCAACGGGGGGCCTCTGGACCCCCAGGCTTGCCCGGGTACCTAGCATGGAAAGCCCGAACCAGGCGATCCGCATGCATCAACCGGGCCGGCACCCATGACCTGTCCTCCGGCTCATACCCCTTCCAATGAACTAGGTACTGTACTGACCGCTGTACCCACCTAGAATCTACGATGTCACCAATCTCATATTCCACATGTCCCTCAACCGAAACCGGAGGAGCAGCGGACTCGGTGTTATGAATGGGTCACAAAAAGCAACACACGCTAAGTCTCAGAAAACCAGAGAGGTTGGTCACTATGCAGACTGCAGAGCCCTGATCCTAACACACGACTAGAAGCAGTCGTGGAGCGTGCCTACGGTGGTCCTAGACGCCTCGTCACAACCGGAGCGCTACATAAGCCTAAAGCAGGAAGAGAGGAAAACTAACTCCCCAGAGCAGACCCCAAAGGAAAGACAGCCCCCCACATGTATTGACGGTGAAGCGAGATGAAAACACAAACAAAGGCAGAAAAATAGGCTGAGCAAATGATGGGGCCAAACTAAGTTGAAAGGACAGGAAAGGAAAGATACTGCCTGCAATCTGCCAAAAAACCCTACCAAAAATAATGTCCAACGCTTCTGATAACAAAATTAACCCTGAAGTCACTAGACTTCTCCCACTATATCAGCACTCTGGAATATTCTGAGACAGAGCAAAAAAGAGGCCAATCTAATAAAGGACAAAAGGCAAGTTGGCAAATACAGATAAATAAGAGTGGAAATTCAGCACAGCCCAGCCGGGCTGGCTGACCACACAAAAACTGAGATGACCAACAAGAGCAAGTGTGAACATTAGCAAAAAACAAACTTAACTTGAGAATACTGGAGCAGAGCTGAAGTCCAAGACCTGAGAAGCAGACTGAATCTCCAGCTACATGATAGGGCGTCGGCTGTATTATATCCAGTCTGATACTCCAGAGATCCAATCACTATACTCTTCGTCAGGTGGCAGACCATTACCAATTAAACTAACCTCACTACCTCCTGTCACTACCAGTGGGAGAACGGAAGGAGAACTCCCAGCTGGTGGAGCAGAAAATGAGCTCATAACAACTCGGAATCTCCCTGGACTGCTTCAAAAGGCTTCAGTAGAGATCTATGGAAGATGTTAGGGAACTTGTAAGAGGGTGGAAGGCACAGCCTGTACGCTACTGGGTTGATTTTTTCCACAATCTTGTACTGGCCAATGAATTTGGGGACCAACTTGGCTGACGGAATCTTTAACTTAATGTTTCGCGTGGAGAGCCAAACTTTCTCTCCAACCTGCAACATGGAACCAGGTGTTCGTTTCCTGTCCGCGAAAAACTTATACCTGCCTTGAGACCTAGATATACGCCGCTGGACTTCTGCCCATGTATCTTTTAACCGCTGAACAGAGTCCTCAGCCCCGGGACACCCCGAATCCAGACGAGAAAACTCACCAAAATGAGGACTGAACCCACAGTTGATCAAGAAAGGGGACATACCAGTGGATTGACTCACCCGACTATTGAAGGCAAATTCAGCCAACGGCAGTATATCACACCAGTCAGTCTGTCTAGCAGAAGTCAGACATCTGAGGATCTGTTCCAGAGACTGATTAGTACGCTCCGTCTAACCATTACTCTCAGGATGGTATGCGGACGAAAAGGACAGAGATATCCCTAATTTTTTTGCAGAAAGCACGCCAAAACTTAGCCACAAACTGCACACCACGATCAGACACCACATTCAGGGGTACCCCATGCAAGCGGACCACATGCTGCACAAACAATCTGGATAAGGTCTCAGCTGAAGGTAATGCGGACAGGGGAACAAAATGAGCCTGCTTTAAAAATCTGTCCACCACTACCCATACCACCGTATTACCCCTGGAAAAGGGAAGATTGGTAATAAAATCCATGGACAGGTGGGTCCATGGTCTTTCAGGAACTTCCAAGGGCATCAGCTCCCCCGCCGGCTGGCTATGGGAGGTTTTAGAACGAACGCAGACCCCACAACCAGAAATGAATTTCTTTATATCAGAACCAAGGGTAGGGCACCAGAAGATCATAGCCACCGCCAGTCGCCTGGCTGATATACCAGGGTGAGCACACAACTTGGATTCGTGGAACTCTTGCAAGAGTTTAAGGCGAAGTTGCTCAGGGACAAACAACTTGCCCCCTGGCTTGGCCACAGGAGCCAGCGACTGGGCCCCATCAATTTCCCATTCCAATTCAGATGAGATCCCTGCTAACACCACCCCAGGGTGCAGAATGGAGGACTGTGGCTCAGGGGCATACACAGGGTGAAAACCGTGAGATAAGGCGTCAGCCTTGACATTCTTTGACCCTGGACGGAATGTAATAGTAAACTGGAAACGAGAAAAAAAAAGTGACCAACGGGCCTGTCTGGCGTTAATCTTTTAGCAGACTCAATGTATGACAAAGTTTTGTGATCAGTGATCACAGTAACCGGGTGACTGGCCCCCTCCAAAAAGTGCCTCCACTCCTCAAACGCCAACTTGACCGCAAGAACCTCTCTATTGCCTACATCATAATTTCTTTCAGCAGCAGAGAACTTCCTGGAAAAGAAAGCACATGGCCTGAGGTTGGTTAGAGTGGCAGGCCCTTGGGACAACACTGCCCCCACCCCCACCTCAGTGGCATCCACCTCCACCACAAATGGTTTTGACGGATCTGGCTGTACCAACACAGGAGCAGACATAAAACATTTTTTCAGCATCGCAAAGGCCTCTTTTGCGAGCAAGGACCAATTTCTCACATCCGGACCTTTGCATGTTAGATCCGTGAGAGGTTTGACCACCTTCGAAAACCCCCGGATAAATTTGCGGTAATAATTGGCGAACCCCAAGAAGCGCTGAAGACCCTAAAGATCTCGGGGTTGCACCCAATCCGCAATGGCCTGCACCTTCTTTGTGTCATGCGAAAACCCTCACAGGATACAGTTAAACCTAAAAAAGACAATTCTTGCACACAAAATACACATTTCTCCAATTTGGCATACAGATGATTTTCTCTCAGTCTTTGGAAAACCGTTCGTACATGTTCCAGATGAGAATGCCAGTCGGAGGAATATATCAAAATATCATCTAAGTAGATAACGACAAAATGACCAATGAGATCCGAGAATACCACGTTGATAAAATTCTGAAATATGGCGGGGGCATTGGTAAGTCCAAAAGGCATGACTAAATTTTCAAACAGTCCCTAGGACATGAGGAACGTAGTTTTGCACTCATCCCCCTCTCGGACCCTTATCAAATTATATGCCCCCCGAAGATCCAGTTTAGAAAACCACTTTGCCCCTGATAGTCGGTTACACAAGTCGGGAATCAACGGAAGGGGGTACAGTAATCTGATTAAGCTCCCGAAAATCGAGACAGGGATGTAACCCACCATCTTTTTTCTTTACAAAAAAGAAACCTGCCGCCACAGGTGAGACTGAAGGACGTATGTGTCCCTTGCCCAGACTTTCAGCAATGTACTCCTTCATAGCCAAGCGCTCAGGGCGGGTTAAATTAAACAGATGGGCTTTAGGTAATTTAGCCCCCGGGACCAGCTCGATAGCGCAGTCAAAGGGTCTATGTGGCGGTAACGTCTCGGCCTCGCTTTTAGAGAATACATCTTCGAAGTCCTTCAGGCATTCCGGAATACCTTCCAGCTCGACAGATGATACAGACACAGACTTAACAGGTTCAACCAGCAGTGCGGATTTATCACATAACTTAAAATCATTAAACCCCCATTGAACAATCTCCCCCGTTTTCCAGTTATTAAGTTATGGCGTTGTAACCAGGGCATGCCCAACACCAACCCTGCAGGTAGATTGTCCAGCACAAAGCAACTTAGGTTTTCCACATGAGTAGCGCCCACTCTGAGCGAAAACAAGTCAGACATGAAGAGAATTCCCTCCTTAGTGAGGGGAGAGGAGTCAATGGCCACCACCTTGATCGGAACCTTGAGCCTAACTGTCCCTATCTTGCAGTGTGTGACCAACTGGGAGTCAATGAGATTAATCGATGATCCGCAGTCCACAAAGGTTGTAGAGGGAAAAGAACTACCGTCCACAAACAGTTCCACATGAAGCAACACTTTAGAAAATGAGGAAAAGGGTACCTGAGGGTCTGAGTAGTCTCCCCGTTGACTACCCAGACCTAGTCATTTCCCGCCGACCGGGTCGAAGACGCGCAATCAGGACACTCCCTTTTCCAATGTCCCTTTTTACCGCAGTAAAAGCATAACTGCTTGTCCTTCCGGCGTTTCCTCTCCGTATCCTTTAGGGAGAGGGTGCCTACATCCATGAGCTCAGGGGCAGTCTCTTTTCCACTGGGGAACAATGGAGTCTCCACCTGCATCACCCCTCTGGCCCGCAGCCTGTGGTCCATCCGGACGGCCTGGGTCATGGCGTCCTCGAGAGAGTTAGGTGGGGGATGTAACGCCAAGGCATCCTGCAGCCGCTCGGACAAGCCTCTGCGAAAGAGTCCTCAGAGTGCGTCGTCGTCCCAAGAGACATCTGCGGCCCAGCGGTGGAATTCAGTACAAAACCACTCATGCGAGTGTTTCCCCTGACAGACGCTCATCATCATGTCCTCTGCCAATCGCACTCGGTCAGGCTCATCATAAATGTGCCCGAGGGCCTCAAAGAATGCATTCACAGACAGTCTCTCAGGGGCAGTGGGAGGAAGGGAGATAGCCCAAGCTTGTGGGGACCCTCTTAATAACGACATAATGACCCCTACCTTCTGGTTTTCGTCCCCAGAGGAATGTGGTCTCAAACTAAAAAAAAGTTTGCCCTCCAAGAAGACCCTGAACTCATTTTTGTTCACAGAAAAAAAGTCAGGCAGTTTAACAGGTGGTTCCGGGGACACCAGAACAACATCCCTCGCCCCAGCCCCCGGAGACCCAGCAGATAAAGCCCCTCGCACTGTCTCAGAAACCTGCTGCTGAGAACGAGCCAGAGCTTGCTGCTCCAGAGATAAACCCTGAAACATCTGAGTCAGACTTTTCATCTGGTCAGCCAGAGACTGTATGGGATCCATAACTCTCTGCACAAAAAAACCCAAAAACTTAATGGTCAGTCATAATGTCAGGATCCTGTCAGCGCCGGCGTGCAGCCTCCTCTGAGCAGGGACTCACCTGCACTGTAGGGGAGCCCAGGTTCAGGTACAGCCGGAAAGTAAAGATACACAGGACCTGTGGATGCTGAAGTTTAGCAAGCAGTCACAGGACCTACGGTCATGTGACTGCAAGGGGGCGGGGCTTAGCATCCTGCTTTCAGAGATGGCAGGACACTATACAGAAATACTCAGAGTCAGGCAAAACGGAGGTTATACACAGAGATATCAGTAAAGTACCAGGGATGAGACAAAACGGATAGTCAGGGCCAAGCAGAAGTCAAAACCAAACAGACATAGAAGGTACCAAGCAGAATCCAAAGCAATATCCAGAGAACAGACCAAGTCGTACACAGAGAATCAAGCAACCAGAACACAGCACAAACACACTCAGGGGTCACCACACTATGCCAAGGGCGAAAGTATAACTGACGGGGGATGGGAGCTTCCTGAGGCTATAAGAAGCTTTCCCAGAACCAATGAGAGGCCACCATAATAGGTCCCAGGTGTGCAGGTAAGAGTCTGCACTGAGATCAAAACATTAACCCCAGAAGTGCCGGTCACCCAGCACTGGTATCATGACACTGTCCTTGGGACTTAAGTCCCAGGTCACATGGACAGAATAGTACGTCCAATGTAGGAAAGGAGTTAATATCAGTCAGGGCCAGCATCAGCACCATATGCACCTGGGCAAGTGCTGGGGCCTTGAACCAGGGACATCGGCATGCTATGGGGCTTGCTGGTTGTGCTAGTGCCAACACTCACGAGTGCGCACCCCCCACTTGCTCATCATTCCGGCACTTGCGATACCAACCTCTCCCTGTTCCTCTGTTGCGGAGGCTTCCACATCCCCTGACTGTGACGCTTCAAGTCAGAGAGCGCGATGATGTAACTAGCATGCGCCCTCTGCCTGAACAGTCAGTGCAGAGAACCGGAAGAAGGTGATGCTGAGGAGTCCGGAGCAGAGAAGCGGCTAGTTAGGAGAAGTGAGAATTTCATTTATTTTTATGTTTGGAGCAATATATGGGATTCATCATATGGGGACCATCTTATATGGAGCATTATATTGGGCCCATTATATATGGAGCATCTTATGGGGCTCATTATACATAGAGCATCATATGGGGCCCATCATATACTGGAGAAACATATGGGGCCCAAACATATATGAAGCATCTTATTGGGTTCATTATATATGGAGCATCTTATGGGGCCCATTATATACTGGAGCATTATATGGAGCCAATCATATACTGTATGGCGCATTATATGGGGCCTATTCTGTATGGAGTATTATATGGGGCCCATTCTGTGTGGAGCAATATATGGGGCCCATCATAAACTGTATGGAGCAATATATGGGGCCTATTTTGTATGGAGCATCATATTGGGCAAATTCTGTATGGAGCATTATATGAGGTCCATCACAAACTGCATGGAGCGTTATATGGGGCTCATTACTGTATGTATGCAGCAATATATGGAAATCATTATACTGTATGGAGCATTATACCTGGCTCATTATACTGTATAGAGCATTATATGGGGTTCATTACACTGTATGAAGCATGATATGGGGTTCATTACTGTATACTGTATAGAGCAATATATGTGGCTCATTGTGCTGTATGGGGCCTATCATATACTGTATAGACAATTACATTATATGGGGCCCATTATACATGGAATAATATACGGGGCCCATCATATACTGTTATGGTTGCAGTTACAGGATGGCGATGTGGGAACAACCCAAAAGTGGACCCTCTGGGTCACGGTACCAGAGCCCCCGAGGGTGAGCAGACCAGGTGTGGCCACCCCCTGTACACAGACGCCATGTAGCTAAGGATATGTGTCTGAGTGTCACGCTGCTGAGCCAATTCTTGTTGTAAGCTTGCCAACTGAGCGGCGTTACCAGGGTCAGAGGATTGGAGAGCGGAAAGACGCGAGTCCATGGTTTTCATAAAGGACATAATGCGAGTCTGATTCTCCTGAAGGAAAACTAACTCTTTTTGCGCAGCCGAGGCTCCGGTGAGGTCCATGGCCTCACTGTACTGTTACGGTTGCTGTTACAGGATGGCGAAGTGGGAACAACCCGAAAATGGACCTTCTGGGTCACGGTACCAGAGCCCCTGAGGGCGAACGTACCAGGGGTGGCCACCCACTATACAGAGAGTGTTAGGGGCACGCCCACGGAGGGTAGAACCGTGACGGCCGGAACCAAAGGGGCGACTGGGGTTAAGCCTAGAGAGGACACAGAAGAATCAAAGCTGTTGCAGAGAAGGACCTGGGGACTACAGAGAATGGCCGCATACCGAGCTCAGCGGGTGGCAAAGGCGGGAGGCTGCAATAGAGAGAAGACACAGGTAAAGACACAGAATGGGAGAAAAGGCTGGAGGCAGGCGGACAGAGGCAGACACAGGAAACAAAGGCGAGCAAGGGAAGGCAGAAGGGACAGGGTGAGGGCTGCCAGAGGTGGCGCAGCAAGGGAGCAGAAAAGAGGCAAGGTCTGAGACACAGTGAGCGCTGAAGGAGACAGCGTCACCGCAGTCAACAGTCAGGCAACTTACCTGGCCTGACGCTGATCCTAAGTAGTCGTTGGGCGCCGCCATGTTGGAGGCGGAGCCACCGCGTCATCACTCCTAGGAGGCAGAGCGCCGGGATCCCCACAGTGCCCAGGCGCCCGACGCTGAGGGAAACGGAAGCCGGGCGCGGGGACACGCCGGGCCACAGGATCGCGCCGGGAGGTGCGCGCATCAGAAGAGACAGCCGGGACCGTGACAGTACCCCCCCCTCTTACTCCCCCCCCCTTAATGTTGGTGAGAAATCGTCTCATAATAAGGGGAGCATTAATATTCTCACGGGGCTCCCATGATCTCTCCTCCGGGCCGAAACCTTTCCAATCAACCAAAAGCAAAGTTCTTCTTCTGTCATCATGGCTAAAATGTCCCGCACCTCGAAAATGTTATCTGAACTACAAGGTTGGGAAGTCTGAGCCGACGCAGAGTGAAAATGATTAAATACTGCAGGCTTGAGGAGGGATACATGAAAGGTATTCGGGATTTTCAGAGAGGTGGGCAATTTTAACTTGTAGGCCACGTCGTTGATACGACTCAGGATCTCAAAGGGGCCAATGTAACATGGACCTAACTTATAGGAAGGAATTTTTAACCTGATATACCGTGAGGATAACCAAACCCTATCTCCAGGGTTATACGGGGGAGCGTCTAACCGGTTTTTGTAGGCATACCTTTTCATCCTGAGGCTGGATTTTTCGAGAGCCTCTTTAGTCTCCCTCCAAATCTGAGAGAAGTCTGTAGACAAGGAGTCCACTGCCGGTACACCCGAGGTAGGGGAAACAGGAAGGGGAATGCCGGGGTGTTGGCCAAAAACCACAAAAAAAGGAGACTTGGATGATGCCTCGCCAGGATGGTTGTTATAGGCGAATTCCACCCAAAGAGGAAGAGAGACCCAGTCGTCTTGGTGAGCATTGGTGAAATGCCGAAGGTATGATGTTACAGCTTGGTTGACTCGCTCCACCTGGCCATTAGACTGGGGGTGATAGGCTGAGGAAAAATCCAAAGTTATCTTCAACAATCCACAGAGAGCTCGCCAAAAACGGGAGGTAAACTGGACTCCTCGATCCGAAACGATATGCTGAGGAAAACCATCCTCACCAACTCGGGAGCAGTAGGCAGGCTAGGCAGTGGAATGAAGTGGGCAATTTTGGAAAATCGATCCATGACCACCAATATCACCGTACATCTGGAAGAAGGAGGACAGGAGGGGATGAAATCCAGGACGTCTTTGCGAAGTGAAGGCCATCAATAATGACGGGAGACAAGAGAGAGAGTCTTTTTAACTCGGGCATGTCCAGAGAACTTAGACGAATGGCTCCAACGAAGAAACTTCACTCTGTCTTTACTTCGAACAAGGGTTTTACCGGCAGGTGGGGACACTATGTTCAGTGGAGCCACAATAAGGATTTTGGCCGGATTGATGAGATGTGCCGGACCCTCTTCCTTATCCACTGATAAGAACGACCGTGATAGGGCATCAGCCTTGATGTTCTTGACCCCGGGTCGGAAGTGGAGTTCGAAGTCAAAACTTTCGAAAAACAGCGACCATCTGGCCTGCCGTGGGTTAAGCATTTGAGCGGACTGAAGGTAGGCCAAATTCTTGTGATCCGTGAAGATGATGAACGGATGGCTCCCTCGAGAAGATGACGCCATTCCTCGAGAGCCATTTTTATGGCCAACAGCTCTCTATCTCTAATGGCATAGTTTCGTTCAGGAGTGGAGAAGGCTTTAGAAAAGAGCCCGCAGGTGAGAGTACTCCCGGAAGAGGATTTTTGCATAAGAACAGCTCCAGCTCCCACAGAGGATGTGTCAACTTCGAGAATAAATGGCCTACTGGTATCCGGGCGATGGAGTACAGGAGATTTCGCAAATTCTTGCTTCAAAAGCGACCTCCGCATCAGGAGGCCAAAGGTTGGGATTGACTCCTTTGCGGACAAGAGCGGAAATAGGCTTAGTCAAAGATGAGAAGTGGGGAATAAATTGCCTATAATAATTGGCAAAACCCAAAAAACGTTGAATTGCCTTTACTCCGAGAGGACATGGCCAATTGAGAACTGCTGAGACTTTCTCAGGGTCCATCTCCAACCCCGAGCTCGAGACGATGTAACCAAGAAAAGGCAACAAAGTCTGCTCAAAAATGCACTTCTCCAATTTGGCAAAGAGGTGGTTCTCCCTGAGACGTTGGAGAACTTGGCGGACATCTCGGCGATGTGTGGCTAGATCGGGGGAGTAGACCAAGATATCGTCCAGGTAGACCATGACACAGGAGTAGAGGAGATCTCGAAAGATGTCGTTAACGAGTTCTTGGAACACTGCAGGTGCGTTGCAGAGACCAAACGGCATAACCAAATATTCATAGTGCCCGTCACGCGTATTGAACGTAGTCTTCAACTCATCCCCGGAGCGTATGCAAACAAGATTGTAGGCTCCTCAAAGGTCGAGCTTGTTAAACACCCGTGCTCCCTTCAGGCGATCAAAGAGCTCAGAGATGAGTGGCAGGGGGTATTTGTTCTTTATCGTGATGCGATTCAGGCTACGGTAGTCAATGCACGGACGCAAAGACCCATCCTTCTCCTTCACAAAAAAGAAGCCTGCTCCTGCAGGGGACTAAGACTTCCGAATAAATCCTCTAGCCAAGTTGTCTTGAATGCATTCAGACATGGCTTGGCTCTCTGCTGAGGAGAGAGGATAAATTCTACCACGAGGAGGAGTGGTACCCGGACGAGCTCGATGGGGCAGTCGTACGGACAGTGCGGAGGGAGAGTCTCAGCTTCTCTTTTGTCGAAGACATCCGAAAAAGCACTGTAAGGCAACGGCAACCCGGAGGGAACATGGAACGGACGGGGGTTACCTACGGGACGCACCGACAGCAGACACTGAGCCCGACAGGACTCCCCCCAGCGCAAGACTTTGCCACTATGCCAATCCAAAGTGGGCTCGTGGAGCCGCAGCCAAGGAAGGCCGAGAAGGATAGGATGGGAGATACCTGCTAAAGCATAAAATGTAATTTTCTCCTTGTGCAGGGCCCCTATTTTTAACTCCACCTCTTGGGTGACAAGAGTAATGGTCTCTTGCAAAGGTCGACCATCTACGGATGCGAGAACCTGGGGATTTTCTAAGGTCCTCACAGGGACAGAAAGTTTGTTAACTTCCTCAAGCCTAATAAAATTTCCGGCGGCGCCCGAGTCCACATAGGCCGCTAGAGGAGCCCGCTTCCCACCTACATGCAAGAGGACAGACAAAGTGAGGGGTTGAGAGGTATCACATATGCCTAGGGAGGTCTTTCTTACCTGGCCTAGGCGGAGAAGTTTTCCGGACGCTCAGGACAAGATCGCAGCAAATGGGAGTTGCTGCCGCAGTAGAAACAAAGGCCCTGGAGACTTCTCTCCCTCCGACGCTGGCCAGAGAGCTTAAGGCGGTCTACCTGCATTGGTTCTGGTGCAGGAGCGGAGATCCTTGGTTGGGGACTGGGCGGTCTGCGAACCAAAGATAATGGACGGGGAACCCTTCTCTCCCGAGCCTGCTCCTGGCAATCCGGGTGGCCAGGGAAATCAGATCTTCCAGAACTGTGGGGGTGTCATGACCAGCAAGCTCATCCTTTATACGGCTCGAGAGGCCTCGCCAAAATGCGCCCACCAGTGCCTTGTTGTTCCAGCCTAAATCAGAGGACAAGGTCCTAAACTGTATGGCGTACTGGCCCACGGTCTGAGAATCTTGGCAGAGGTTAAACAGAGCCTCAGTGGTGGAGGCAAGATGGCCCAGTTTGTCAAATACCCGCCGAAAAGTGTCCAAAAATACAGATAACTGGGTGACCGCAGGGTCATCACGCTCCCAGAGGGGATTGACCCAAGCCAAAGCGTCCCCCTCCAAATGGGAGATGATGAAGGCCACCTTGGCTCGGTCTGTGGGATACTGCTGGGGCAGCAGCTCAAAATGAAGGCGGCACTGGTTTAGAAAACCCCGGCACAATTTGGTGTCACCGTTATACTGGGGTGGCTTGGCTAACCGTGGAGGCGGGTGAGAAACCGGAGCAGGAGGGGGAGCTGAGGCGGCCGACTGCAAGGAAAGTAACCGTCCACAGACGCCATGTAGCTAAGGATATGTGTCTGAGTGTCACGATGCTGAGCCAATTCTTGTTGTAAGCCCGCCAACTGAGCAGCGTTACCAGGGTCAGAGGATTGGAGAGCGGAAAGACGCGAGTCCATGGTTTTCATAAAGGACATAATGCGCGTCTGATTCTCCCGAAGGAAAACTAACTCTTTTTGCGCAGCCGAGGCTCCGGTGGGGTCCATGGCCTGACTGTACTGTTACGGTTGCTGTTACAGGATAGCGATGTGGGAAGAACCCGAAAATGGACCCTCTGGGTCACGGTACCAGAGCCCCTGAGGGCGAGCGGACCAGGGGTGGCCACCCCCTATACAGAGAGTGTTAGGGGCAGGCCCACGGAGGGTAGAACCGTGACGGCCGGAACCAAAGGGGCGACTGGGGTTAAGCCTGGAGAGGACACTCAGAAGAATCAAAGCTGTTGCAGAGAAGGACCTGGGACTACAGAGAATGGCTGCGTACCGAGCTCAGCGGGTGGCACAGGCGGGAGGCTGCAATAGAGAGAAAGCACAGGTAAAGACACAGAATGGGAGACAAGGCTGAAGGCAGGCGGACAGAGGCAGACACAGGAAACAAAGGCGAGCAAGGGAAGACAGAAGGGACAGGGCGAGGGCTGCCAGAGGTGGCACAGCAAGGGCACAGAAAAGAGGCAAGGCCTGAGACACAGTGAGCGCTGAAGGAGACAGCGTCACCGCAGTCGACAGTCAGGCAACTTACCTGGCCTGATGCTGATCCTAAGTAGTCGGTGGGCGCCGCCATGTTGGAGGTGGAGCCATCGCGACATCACTCCTAGGAGGCAGTGCGCAGGCGCCGGGCCACAGGAGCGCACCGGGAGGTGCGCGCATCAGAAGAGACAGCCGGGACCGTGACATATACCTTTTGAAGCATTATATGGGACCCATTCTCTATGGAGCATTATATGGGGCCCATTATATATGGAGCATCTTATGGGGCTCATTATACATAGAGCATCATATGGGGCCCATCATATACTGGAGAAACATATGGGGTCCAAACATATATGAAGCATCTTATTGGGCTCATTATATATGGAGCATCTTATGGGGCCCATTATATACTGGAGCATTATATGGAGCCAATCATATACTGTATGGCGCATTATATGGGGCCTATTCTGTATGGAGTATTATATGGGGTCCATTCTGTGTGGAGCAATATATGGGGCCCATCATAAACTGTATGGAGCAATATATTAGGCTCGTTATACAGTATGGAGCAATATATGGGGCTCATTATACTGTATGGACCATTATATGGGGTAAATATTCTGTATAGAGAAATATGTGATGCCCATAATACTGCATGGAACAATATATGGAGCTCATTATTCTGCATGGAGGACTATTTGGTGCCCATAATATTGTATGGAGCAATATATAGGGCTCATTATTCTACATGGAAAACTATGTGATACTCATAATACTGTCCGGTTTCTGAGCTATTGTAGAATTTACAATAGATATCACTCATGCAATGTAAGAAGCAAGTGGCATTGTACTATACCTATATTTCTCTGCTGTAACCGTACAATACGAATTGTGTTATGTGTTAAAGGAACCCACTGAGAGTGTTTCGACCGGGGGGACCCACGAAAACCGGGAGCCGGACCTGACCTCAGTAGTGCTTTATTTCAGTTCAATATACGAAAAACAAAAAAACCTGTCTGGGAGAGAAGAACAGGCAAAGCACGGCGCCCTATGTGCGCAAGCACAATATGTAATAGTCTTTGATGGGGGCACAACTTCATGCACCCACCTGATGGAAGACCAATATGGCTTTAGATCGTGTATCCTCAAAAAATTCCTCTGGGATACTTTTCAATGGACAGGGCTTGCAGCTTGCATCGGGTGGATCCAAGTGAAAGAACCAGTTACAGGCTCACACAGGACAAGTAAATCAAAACGAACACATCCAGACCATGAATGGCAGCGCTTCCCAATACTCTTTTTTATTAAAGGCTTTATAAGCGCTTCACAGATGATTTGATTATCATATGGAAGGGGACAGAGGAGGAAGCTGCACAATTAATAAAGGATGTTAATAATAACACCGGGGGGATCACCTTCACATCACTAATCAACAAAGTAAAAATGGTGTTTCTTGATTTGGAGATAAACCATAGTGGGAATTTTTTTTTTAATATTATACATTACAAGAAGTGGAAGATACCCCGCAGTCAATTTTTTCGTATAAGAAAGAATTGTAAGCGAGAATCTGATTATGCGGCTCAGTCCAAAATCCTAAAAAGAAAATTTAAGGAAGAAAGATACCCAAAAAATCTGATAAATGGTGCATATAGAGACAACAAAATAGAGACACAGGAGGAAAGTTTAGAAGGAAAAATAGGAAAGGGGATAATTTGATTATTGGTAAAGAAAAAAGTGATGACCGCTGGAAATTGAAATTTGTGACTACATTCAATAGGGGAAATAAAGTTATAAGAACTGTGCTTTTAAAATATTGGTATATCTTGAAACCTGACCCTGTTTTGGGAAAACATCTCCCTGATAAACCAGGGATTACATATAGAAGGAGGAAAACTTTGAATAATTTGGTGTCCCCTAGTAAATTAAAAAAACTGTTAGATTTAAAAAGAAAAAAACAAAAATAAGAATGTGGATGTGAGTCCTGGGAAGCGCTACTGTTCATGGGCTGGATGTGTTCGTTTTGATTTATTTCAGTTCAATGCACAAGAACAGTTTGTTTTCTGTGCTGTAGATTATGGGGGTCTCAGCAGACAAAACACACTGGAAGCGTAGCCAAGGGTTCAGCAAACGGGACGTGAAACATCTGTGTCATGTCTCATGATTTTGGAATCATACAGACAGTATTGTGTGGCGCCCCCAGAAGTATGGCCGCCACAGTGGCTTTGCCTTCCTCCAGGGAGGGTAATGCCAGGCTTGTAGGCAATGAAGGGTCTCTCTCGCAGTCAATCTATGCATGCAACACAGTTCCACTCCAGGCCAGCAGCGGGAACTCTGAACCGGAATTAAGGGGAGGAGTGCTCTCTGAAGGCCAAGAGGAAGGAGTGGTCAGTTAGTCTGCGGAGGGTGAAGTGTGCAGACGTGTGGAAGGAGCGCTGAGATAGAGCTGAGAGGAAGAGCTCATCTCCCATAAGAGCGCATGAACTGGAGCCTGGTCTCCACGGCTGTATGGACACTGATGGTCCTACAGCAGACACCAGAGGAGTAGAATGCTGTAAATGCAATACTCCCATCTAAGACTTGAGGGCGCAACAGCAACACGGATAGTGAGCCGGGACTTAGGAGTGAGGAGTCCCTGGAACAGGCTACAGTTGTCTGCCGTACAAGTAGAGTTCTTGGGAACATCTGACAGGAGGAACTTCAGTGTAACTCAGTACCGGAGATCCCTCAAGTAAGCACTAGGAAGGAGACTGCACAGCCCATCTGCTGAGAGAGAATCCCTGAGTTGCTTCCAGGCTAGCCTGCTCTGGTACCATCTGTAATCAGGACCCTGGACTGCAGTTATCAAATAAAGTAAAGGTACAGAAATTGCACCCCGCTGTGTCTTGTCTGCTTCCTACCTTTCCGGCACCGCTACATCCCCGTGCCAACCACATCTACACTGCCCTGGGACTACAGCTTCACCTGTGGGAAGCTTTTACATCTTTGCTGCACGATACCATCAGTCCCAGCGGATCTGCATGCAGCGTCGGCTTAACCCCTCCCTTGCCGAGCACCACAGGTGGCGTCACGAACTATTCATCTAACTACATTCCACCATTCACATCTTCCTATTACTTGGGCGCCCAGGGCCATGGTCCGGGTCACCGCTGCAGTGACACATCCCACTCATACCGGCCCAGTACCGAGTACCCCACAGCCCTGGGAGGGCGACCCAATTGCATTACCATTGTGTTGCTATAGGTTGCTTTTTTATTGCTATGCAATAAGGTTTGCCCTGTTTAGAAGTTTGGCTTTCCTCTCTCCCTTTCTTTCTTTTATGTAGTTGTGATGTCCGTAACCCTTCACTTCTTCCTCATTTTTCTTCCCCATTCACCATCTGCCAACTTAGAAGCTCATGCGTATACAACCCTGTTTTGCAAAAGTATTTTATACTTACTGTATGTGTGCATATTTTCAAAAAATCAGCTGGAAAATAAACCTTCTGGAATCTTCAATTTGCCATTCAAGAGGTATTAGAGTCAGGGACAGCATTTACATGTTTGAATTGAACTTCAAATTAAAATGAGGTGGGTGAGGGATCAGTGTAGGCCTGCTGTGCTGGGAGCCCTGATACCACATGCAATAGCTCAACTTGCTTTGATGCTCAGCCACAATCTGGTGGCACAAATATCAGTTTGGTAGACTACTATTGTCAGAAAAATGTAAGGATAGTAACACGGGTAGTTGACTCAAAGAGGATGGAGGCCTGCCGGTCTGGGAGGCCTACTGCTACAGGAAATACACATGAAGGAGATCCAATCAGGAGTCTAAACATTTCAAAAAATTAGTGGCAGACACCAACAAAGTGTCATCAATTTCACCAGAGTAGCAATACTATAATAGGGACCGACACCTGTTCCACTACAGCCAACCCAGGAGCTGGAGACCCAATCAGGAGTATTCAAATTTAAAATAATTATGAGCAGACACCACCATTCTGGCATCAATTTCATCAGAGTAGAAATAGTATAATGGGGAGCGACATTTCTTCCACTACAGCCAACTCAGCAGATGCAGATCTAATCAGGAGTCTTAAAATTTCAAAAACATTAGAGCATGACACCACCGAATGGCATCAATTTCACAAGAGTATAAATATTATAATGAGGAGCAACATCTCTTCCATTACCTAGCAGATGGAGAACAATCAGGAGTGTTCACATTTCCCACAATTAGTGGCAGACACCAACAAAGTGGCATCAATTTCAACAGAGTAGAGGTGCTTCTCACAAAATTAGAATATCATCAAAAAGTTAATTTTCAGTTCTTCCATACAAAAAATGAAACTCATACATTATATAGAGTCATTACAAACAGAGAACAGAGTGATCTATTTCAAGGGTTTATTTCTGTTAATGTTGATGATTATGGCTTACAGCCAATGAAAACCCAGAAGTCATAAACTCAGTAAATTAGAATACTTTCACCAGCTTGAAAAATGATTTCAAAATCCGAAATGTTGGCCTATTGAAATGTATGTTTAGTAAATGCACTCAATACTTGGTCGGGGCTCCTTTTGCGTCAATTACTGCATCAATGCGGAGTGGCATGGAGGCAATCAACCTGTGGCACTGCTGATGTGTCATGGAGGCCCAAGTTGCTTTGAAAGCAGCCTTCAGATCGTTGGGTCTGGTGTCTCTCATCTTCCACTGCGTTTATCTGTCAGGACACCACCAGCAGCGCTGAAGACACGTTTTCATAGAACGCTGGTTGCCATGCATGATAAAACCTCCAAGGAGTGAGAGACGAGCTCAAGCCACTCACCCATTTTTGAAGACCAAAATTTGAGACAGTCCAAACCCTCCCTGATGGTATTGATATTGAGTTCTAGATACTCTTGCACCATCCTTTCCATTCGTTCACCACGTGTCAGACTTGGACTCTCTTGTGCTGGTGCATGAGCTGGCCTAAAAATTTTGTCAAAGGACTCTCAGAAATTGCTTCTGCCACTAATGCTGCATGCTTACAAAATTTCCACAAGCCAGCAAAGATCATGTCAGCCTGGTCCACACTCATCCTCTGCAGCAGCTTCACGCTCCAAGCTGCGACTCTGTGACGACTCCTGGAGTGGACCCTCTGGGTCGTGACACCAACCCTCCCAGGGCGAGCTGACCTAGTGAAGACCACCCCCTATACAGGGAGTGTCAGGGGCAAGCCCCAGGGGGTGAGGCACCACGACTGCTGGCACCAGGCGGCCGGCTCACAGGAGACACGAGTGGGTGAGAGTGTCTGCAGGAACGTGTAAAGTGTGGACACGGGAACACGTGGTATACAGAGACTTCGTTCGTCCGGGTGTGAGCGAAGCAGGAAGCGTGCAAGGAGCACGTCAGAGCACTGAGTCAGGCAGCAGGCATGCCAGGAGGTGTAACAGAGTAAGAGACTGAGTACAGGATCAGAGTGTGTGCCCGGAGGCACAACTGAGTATAAGACAGAGCACGGAATCAGAGTGTGTGCCAGGAGGCACGACTGAGTATAAGACAGAGTACAGGGTAAGAGCGTGTGCCAGGAGGCACAACCGAGTATGAGACAGAGTACAGTGTCAGAGCATGTGCCAGGAGGCACAACCGAGTACGAGACAGAACACAGGGTCAGAGCGTGTGCCAGGAGGCACAACCAAGTACAAAGCAGAGTGCAGATTCAGAGCGTGTGCCAAGAGGCACAACAGAGTGCAAGGCAGAGGACCTGAGTACAGCGCACAGCCAGGCAGGGACACGGCAGACCAAGCCAGGAAGCACAGCAATAATCAGGCACCTCCCCTAGGGGGAGGTCGTCTGATATAGCACATGACTACTACTGGTTCCGGGTCAGGAACTAGCCAGAAAGCACATGACCACTACAGGTTCCGGGTCAGGTCCTCCATTACCATAGAGAGGACCGAGCCCTATACAGCACTGACAAGAGCGCGCAAGCGCAAACGTGACATGTAGGAGGAGGCCCGGGGACGAGAGCTGCGCGTGCGCACCCTACGGGACCCCCGGAGTGACCGCAGCTCCGGAAGAGATGACGTCGGGACCGAGGTCCCGCCCCCAGGTGAGCACGGCGTGACAGTACCCCCCCCTTTACGCCCCCTCTTTCTAAAACTGGAGAGGAACTTAGACAAAATCTGGGGTGCGTGGATATTCTCCCTGGGTTCCCATGACCTCTCCTCGGGGCCAAAACCCTTCCAATCGACCAGGAACATGGTTCTCCCTCTTACCTTCTTCATGGCCAAAATGTCATTCACCTCAAACTCATCCCCCAAGCCAACAGGCTGGGGTGTGTGGCCTGGAGAAGGATGAAATCGGTTAAGAACCACAGGTTTTAGGAGAGACACATGGAAGGAATTGGGAATACGGAGTGAAGGAGGCAGCTTCAATTTGTAAGCAACATCATTAATCCGCCTGAGGACCTCAAAAGGACCAATGTAACGGGGACCCAGTTTGTAAGATGGTACCTTAAGGCGGACGTATTTGGTGGAGAGCCACACCTTGTCACCAGGGAGAAATGGAGGAACGTCCAGGCGCCTCTTGTCAGCGTGTAATTTCATTCTGTCCCGTGCTTTCTCGAGAGCGGTTTTGGTCTCCTGCCATACCCTGGAGAACTCCACAGACTGAGAATCGGCAGCAGGTACCCCCGAGACAGGAAGTACCGGTAGAGGCACATTGAGATGCTGTCCAAAGACGATGAAGAAAGGAGACTTGGTAGACGATTCACTGGAGTGATTATTGTAGGCGAACTCAGCCCAAGGAAGTAGACCGACCCAGTCATTCTGATGAGCATTAGAAAAATGCCGGAGATAGGATGTAAGGATCTGGTTGGTACGTTCCACCTGCCCATTGGTTTGGGGGTGATAGGCGGAAGAGAAATCCAATGACACTTTCATGAGTCCGCATAGAGCTCTCCAGAACCGGGAGGTGAATTGGACCCCTCTATCAGACACGATGTGCTGGGGGAAGCCGTGAATCCTGAAGATATGGGAAATGAAGATCTTCGCCAAGTCAGGAGCAGAGGGTAGTCCGGGAAGAGGAATGAAGTGAGCCATCTTTGAAAATCGGTCAACAACCACCAAGACCACAGTACAACCGGAAGAACAAGGCAGATCAGTAATGAAATCCATGGCTATGTGCTGCCATGGAGCCGACGGAATGGGAAGCGGGAACAGAAGACCGGAGGGTGGTTGTCTGGGTATCTTGTTCTGGGCACAGGACGGGCAAGATGCTACAAAGTCTTTAACATCCTGGGAGAGTGAAGGCCACCAATAATGGCGAGAGATTAAGTCCAAAGTCTTTTTGACACCAACGTGGCCGGCAATCTTGGACGAATGTCCCCAATTTAGCACTCGTTTTCGGTTATTCTCAGCCACAAAGGTTCTTCCCGGAGGTAACGTGGTTAACTTGACAGGAGCCACAGTAATTACTTTGGATAAATCAATGATATGAGAGGGTTCTTCCTCTGCATCAGACTACAGGAATGATCTTGACAACGCATCCGCTCTAACGTTCTTATCGCCGGGCCGAAAATGTAGCTCAAAGTCAAAGCGGGCGAAGAATAGGGACCACCGGGCTTGCCGAGGATTGAGCCTCTGTGCGGACTGGATGTACGCCAGGTTCTTATGGTCTGTGAAGATCTTGAATGGATGTATGGCACCCTCCAGTAAGTACCTCCACTCCTCCAAGGCCAACTTAATGGCCAATAGCTCTTTGTCGCCAATGGAGTAGTTCTGCTCAGTGGAGGAAAATACTTTAGAAAAGAAGCCACAGGTGACAAAACGTCCAGAAGAGGATTTCTGCAGAAGGACTGCGCCAGCCCCAGTAGAGGATGCGTCTACCTCAAGAGTGAAAGGTCTACTAACCTCAGGTCGGTGAAGCGCCGGAGCAGCGGCGAAGGCTTGTTTCAACGACTGGAAGGCCTCTTCAGCCTCAGAGGGCCAAGCCTTTGGGTTAGCTCCCTTGCAGATAAGGGACGAGATGGGGCGAACCAACGAGGAAAAATGAGGAACGAACTGTCGGTAGTAGTTCGCAAAACCAAGGAAGCGTTGGATTGCCTTCACCCCATGGGGCTGTGGCCAATCGAGGACGGCGGACACTTTTGCCGGATCCATGCATAGACCTGATTCTGAGATAATGTAGCCCAAGAATGGCAGGGACGTTTGCTCGAAGGCACATTTCTCGAGCTTGGCATAAAGGCGGTTCTCCCTCAGGCGCTGGAGGACTTGACACACGTTCTTTCTGTGGGCGGAGAGGTCTGGAGAAAAAACGAGGATGTCATCCAGATAGACTACCACGCAGGAGTACAGCATATCCCGGAAGACGTCATTCACGAACTCCTGGAAAACCGCTGGGGCATTGCAGAGGCCGAAGGGCATGACCAAGTACTCGTAGTGACCGTCTCTGGTGTTAAAGGCGGTCTTCCACTCATCCCCGGAACGAATGCGGATCAAGTTGTAGGCCCCACGAAGATCCAGTTTGGTGAAAATTCGAGCTCCTCTAAGTCGGTCAAAGAGCTCCGGGATCAATGGCAATGGGTACTTGTTCTTGACCGTGATATTGTTCAGGCCTCGGTAGTCTATGCAAGGACGGAGGGAACCGTCCTTCTTTTTTACAAAGAAAAATCCCGCTCCCACGGGCGAGGAGGACTTACGGATGAAACCTCTAGCAAGGTTCTCCTGGATATAGTCAGACATAGCTTGGGTCTCAGCAGGGGATAGCGGGTATATCCTACCCCTGGGTGGCGTAGAACCAGGAATGAGGTCAATCGGACAGTCATATGGCCGATGGGGAGGCAGAGTCTCGGCCTCCTTCTTGTCGAAAACATCTGCAAAGGACCAGTAAGCCGACGGCAGACCTGTAGGTGCCGGGGATGGACCGGCAGAGTTCATCAGACGGACGGGCAACAGGCACTTCTCCTGACAGAACGGTCCCCACCGGAGTATCTCCCCCGACCGCCAGTCCAGGGTTGGCTCATGAGTCCGTAGCCAAGGGAGGCCTAGAAGAAGTGCGTGAGACATGGTGGACAAGACGAGGAAGGAGATCTTCTCCAGGTGCAGGGCTCCGATCTGCAGCTCGATCTCTTCGGTGGCCTGGGTAACGGACTCCAGCACGGACGTACCATTGACCGAAACAATCGACCGAGGAGTCTCCAGGGATCTGACAGGAATCCGGTATTTTTTAACCGCCTCGAGTGTGATAAAATTCCCCTCCGCGCCAGAATCCAGGAAAGCCTCCTCAGAATAACGCTTGGCACCGAGATTCAATAATACGGACACGAGCAGGGGAGGAGAGGAATCACGTACACCTAGGGAGGCCTCTCCTATCAACCCTAGGCGGAGAAGTTTCCCGGCTTCTTGGAGCAGGAACGGAGGAGGTGAGAGGAGCTCCTCTCTCTGGCTAATTCACGGGCACGTTCCTGAAACCGCAGGTCGATGCGTGTCGCCAGTGAGATCAGATCCTCTAAAGAGGTGGGAGTATCCCGACCTGCCAGTACGTCTTTGATCCGACTGGACAGGCCACGCCAAAAGATCCCTACGAGAGCCTCGTTGTTCCAACCGAGTTCGGAGGCCAAGGTACGAAAATGGATGGCATACTGTCCTACCGGTAGCGTACCCTGATGGAGGTTAAAGAGGGACTCGGTGATAGAGGCCAGCCGACCCGGCTCGTCGAACACCTTGCGGAAGGTGTCCAAAAAGGTGGAAAGCCGAGAGACGAGTGGGTCATTGCGCTCCCAGAGGGGGTTCACCCATGCTAATGCCTCCCCCTCTAAGTGTGAAACAATAAAGGCAATTTGGGCGCGCTCAGTGGGATAGTGCTGCGGCAAAAGCTCAAAATGTAACCGGCATTGGTTCAGAAATCCTCGACAAAACTTAGGGTCCCCGCTATATCGGGGTGGCTTGCCGAGGCGCGGCATCGGGTGCGGGGCCGAGGACTGGGCAGAAACGGATTGTATGGCCGACAAACGAGACTCCATGGATTTCAAAAAGACCATAATCATGGTCTGACTCTCCCGTAGGAACACCAGTTCCTTTTGGATGGAGGTATGGCACCAGCGGGGTCCATGGCCTGATTATACTGTGACGACTCCTGGAGTGGACCCTCTGGGTCGTGACACCAACACTCCCAGGGCGAGCTGACCTAGTGAAGACCACCCCCTATACAGGGAGTGTCAGGGGCAAGCCCCAGGGGGTGAGGCACCACGACTGCTGGCACCAGGCGGCCGGCTCACAGGAGACACGAGTGGGTGAGAGTGTCTGCAGGAACGTGTAAAGTGTGGACACGGGAACACGTGGTATACAGAGACTTCGTTCGTCCGGGTGTGAGCGAAGCAGGAAGCGTGCAAGGAGCACGTCAGAGCACTGAGTCAGGCAGCAGGCATGCCAGGAGGTGTAACAGAGTAAGAGACTGAGTACAGGATCAGAGTGTGTGCCCGGAGGCACAACTGAGTATAAGACAGAGCACGGAATCAGAGTGTGTGCCAGGAGGCACGACTGAGTATAAGACAGAGTACAGGGTAAGAGCGTGTGCCAGGAGGCACAACCGAGTATGAGACAGAGTACAGTGTCAGAGCATGTGCCAGGAGGCACAACCGAGTACGAGACAGAACACAGGGTCAGAGCGTGTGCCAGGAGGCACAACCAAGTACAAAGCAG
Source organism: Dendrobates tinctorius (assembly GCF_039654945.1). Taxonomy (NCBI): domain Eukaryota; kingdom Metazoa; phylum Chordata; class Amphibia; order Anura; family Dendrobatidae; genus Dendrobates; species Dendrobates tinctorius. The sequence continues at coordinate 81,063,134 of NW_027361690.1, forward strand.
AGTGCAGATTCAGAGCGTGTGCCAAGAGGCACAACAGAGTGCAAGGCAGAGGACCTGAGTACAGCGCACAGCCAGGCAGGGACACGGCAGACCAAGCCAGGAAGCACAGCAATAATCAGGCACCTCCCCTAGGGGGAGGTCGTCTGATATAGCACATGACTACTACTGGTTCCGGGTCAGGAACTAGCCAGAAAGCACATGACCACTACAGGTTCCAGGTCAGGTCCTCCATTACCATAGAGAGGACCGAGCCCTATACAGCACTGACAAGAGCGCGCAAGCGCAAACGTGACATGTAGGAGGAGGCCCGGGGACGAGAGCTGCGCGTGCGCACCCTACGGGACCCCCGGAGTGACCGCAGCTCCGGAAGAGATGACGTCGGGACCGAGGTCCCGCCCCCAGGTGAGCACGGCGTGACAGACTCCAGTGCACAGAAGATACTTGTAGATCATCCCTTGTCAGCCAATCACAGATGTGCTTGTTTTGAGCAGGTTGCGGGATGCAGTAACGGACAGGAGACAGAGAAAGAGATAACGTAATTTTACTTGAACAGGGGTATACCCACGCATGGAGGAGAGATGATAAACAGGGGTATAACGGACTGGTATACGGGATGAGGTAAAAAGTATAATAGAAATAGCAACAATTCTCAAGGGTTAACTTATCAGTCCAACAGCTTCCTGACTGAAAAGTCCACAGTGTGACCAGTGGCGCCAACACGGTCAGTGCATGGTAGATCCGATGCATGTGTACCAACTCAAACCAAGCTCAATTTTTGTTTTTTTCTTTGTATTTTTGCATTCTGTACAAGCTGAGGTGTGGCCTCCGTCTCCTGAGCTGGAAATTGTATTTAAAGGCTTCCCCTGACTGGTGTCCAGAGTTTGGGCCCCGATCCTTGTGTGGCGCCCCTGAGGCTCCGTCGCCACAGAGGTACTGCACCTTCTCCTAAGGTGTAGTGCCCCACCATCCAGGTAAGGTGGGAACTCCTGACCACGCTCCAACACTCGCATCCCACACAACACAGTAGTTCAGCAAAGCCACATGCGGCTCCATGCTCAGAGGGTAGCAGAGCATCTTTGGTGGTTCCCTGCTTGGAACACTAAACGTGCTGGGAGGCAGGTGGAGTTTAGAATATAAAAGAGCGGGGAGGTTCAGAATTACAGTCAGTCGGTCAGTCAGTCAGATGGAGAGGTAGAGGGAGAAGGTCACTCGGAGAGGATCCCTGGAAGAGGGATGGAGGAAGGAGTGCTGCAGCTGCCTCAGTGATCTGAGCCAGCTGGCACGGGAAAGGAAAGAAGGAGAAAGATGTTGAACTGAAACCTAAGCTTCCATAAGAAAGAGAGATTAGTACAGAACGAAGGCGTAGAAGAGAACAGAGAGGACGTGGGTTTGGAGAGAACCCTGCCTATAGGTTCTAAGCGCAAGGCAGGAGCCCAGTCCCCGAGGTTGTATGGACACTTATGGTTCGGCAGCAGACACCGGTGGAGTAGTCGGCTGTAAATGCACTACTGCCATCTAAGACTTGGGGGCACAACAGCAACATGGGAGAGCCGGGACTCAGGATTAGAGAGTCCCCGAAGCAGGCTACAGCTGTCTGCCGTACAAGTAGAGTTCTTGGGAACATCTGTAAGGAGGAACTCCAGTGTAACTCAGTACTAGGAGATCTTCACACTTAAAGGTGCTATAGAGGAGACGTTCAGAAAGGCACATGTTGGCGGAGTGTTGGAAGGGAGTGTTCCATCTTGCCTGGAGGTTGACTGAGTGTCATGGGAAGCCTAGGTAACTTTAGGCTGAAACCCCGGGGCCCCTGCGATGTCCTTCAGACTAGGGGAAACCCTGTCTGTCCCTCAACCCAGGGTTTACACTAAAGGTGTGCCTGCCTGGGCCTCCACCCTGTCCTTGTCTCCTGTCCAGCCCTAAGCTGAACCCACCACCCTCCACCCAGTGAGGAGACCAAACACCAGACCCCACAAATAAGTATGGACAAGGATAAGGGAAATGCACCACACCGCGTACACACAAGAGAGAACAATAATGTGCAAGGGCAACCAAATAATACCATACAGTGAGGCAAAATGGCAACAACGGAATATGCTACACCAGATATTGTATGCTCCTAAGACCACCACTCCAGACCGGTATCGCTAGCACAAGGCAAGAGCTATAGTCGGCGATGCCCATAGTCACGCAGGACAATTTAAAGGCAGAGGGCGTGACTAAGCCCTCACCCAGAATGACAACCTGGTTAACCCAATCCAAGCCGGATCAGAAGACCAACCAGCGCCGCTGAGAACAAAGTGGTAGGATAGGGTATTACTGCCGTATGCCGGACACCCTGGTGCGAACAGTGTCTGACATGACAGTACCCCGCCTTCTATGAGGGACCCCAGGAACCTCACAATGTCAAGGGCCTGGCTTGTCCAGATGGCGGCGATGAAACATCGTAACCAGTCGGTCTGCATGTATGTCCGAAGCCGGCACCCAAGTCCTCTCCTCAGTACCATAGCCACTCCAGTGGACAAGGTACTGTAGAGTGCGACGCACTACCCGAGAGTCAACCACCTTGGACACCTTAAACTCCAACGTGCCATCCACCAAGATGGAAGGCGGTGGCAAGGGAGAAACATCAACAGAACCCATGACCTTTTTAAGTAACGCCTTGTGAAACACATTATGTATCTTGTATACGGCAGGTAACTCCAAATGAAATGCCACAGGGTTGATAATTGCGGAGATCCTAAACGGACCAATGAACCTGGGACCCAACTTAAGTGATGGTATTTTGAGTTTGATGTTCCTTGTGGACAACCACACCCAATCACCCACACACAGGTCCGTACCTGGCACACGTCTACTGTCAGCCACACGTTTATACTTAGAACCTACACTCAGCAAGCGCTGCTTTACTCTCCTCCAAATGGATGACAATTGTGCTCCCAACTGGTCCTCCTCAGGAACGCCAACAGAGCACCCCTGGCGCAAGGTACAGAATTGGGGATGTTGACCATAAACACAAAAAAAAGGAGATTCCCCAGACGATTCCTGACAATGATTGTTTATCGCGAATTCAGCCAGAGGAAGAAACGCCGACCACGCTTCCTGATTGTCAGACACAAAACAGCGTAAGTATTGTTCCAGGTTTTGGTTCATACGCTCAGTCTGCCCATTTGACTGAGGATGGAAAGCCGATGAATGAGACAATTTAATCCCTAGGCGTGAACAAAAGGCTCTCCAAAATTTTGCCACAAATTGTGTACCTCTATCAGATACAATGTCAGACGGGACACCATGAAGTCTGACCACCTCGCGAATAAATACCTGTGCAAGGGTCTTCGCATTTGGCAAAGATGGCAAAGCAACGAAATGCGACATTTTAGAGAACCGATCAACTATTACCAGAATGACCATGTTCCCAGCCGAGGAGGGCAAATCCGTAATGAAATCCATGGAAATCTCAGTCCATGGCTTACTGGGCACACAGAGAGGATGCAACATGCCAGCAGGATGGGAGCGTGGTGTCTGGGCCCGTGCGCACGTGGTACAGGCGGACACATATGAGGCCACGTCCTGCCGGATTTTGGGCCACCAAAAACGACGTGATACAAGTTCCAGAGTGCCCTTAACCCCTGGGTGGCCTGCCAGGACAGTATTGTGATGTTCCCTTTACACTTTTAAGCGTAGGTGTAGTGGCACAAACGATTTATTAGGAGGCAGATCCGGCGGTACCTCCTCCTGAGCCTCAGCAATCTCTGCCTCAACTTCTGTCGTGATAGCCGAGACCACAACACCCTTTTGGAGGATAGGCACCGACTCCTCACATGGCTCTCCACCCGGAAAACATCTGGACAAGGCGTCTGCCTTAGTATTCTTAGAACCTGGTCGGTAGGTCACAAAAAAATTGAACCGGGTGAAGAATAACGCCCAGCGAGCCTGTCTGGGGGACAGGCGTTTAGCAGACTCTAAATAAAGCAGATTTTTATGGTCTGTTATAACAGTAATCTGATGGACAGCCCCCTCCAAGAAGTGTCTCCATTCCTCAAATGCCAACCTGATGGCCAACAATTCCCAGTTACCAATATCGTAATTACGCTCAGCAGGCGACAGCTTCTTGGAGAAGTAGGCACACGGATGCAATTTGCCCAAGGATGGGCCCTGAGACAGTACCGCCCCCACTCCAACCTCAGATGCATCCACCTCCACGGTAAATGGTAGGGAGATATCAGGCTGAACCAGGATGGGAGCTGAAGCAAAACTGTTTTTGAGGAATTCAAAGGCGCACACCGCAGCCTCGGACTAGTCAGAAAAATTGGTACCTCTTTTAGTCATGTCGGTGAGCGGTTTAGCAATTATAGAAAAATTCTTAATAAATTTCCTATAATAGTTGGAAAAGCCCAGGAACCGCTGAAGCGCCTTGAGATTATCAGGCCGATCCCAATGCAGCACCGCTTGCACTTTAGCGGTGTCCATTTTAAACCCTGAAGTGGAAATTACATAACCCAAAAAAGGTAATTCTTGGACGACAAATACACATTTCTCAAGCCTGGCATAGAGCTTGTTCTCTCTGAGCAACTGCAATACCTGCCTAACATGCTCTATGTGTGTATCACGGTCACGTGAGTAAATAAGAATGTCATCAAGGTATATGATAACAAATTTCCCCAAAAGATGAGAAAAGACATCATTTATGAAATGTTGAAATACTGCTGGCTCGCTCGTCAACCCAAATGGCATCACCAAATTCTCAAAATGACCTTCAGGGGTATTAAATGCCGTCTTACATTCATCCCTTTGACGGACTCTTATGAGATTGTACGCCCCCCTGAGGTCAAGTTTGGAAAACCATTTGGCACCAGACACCTGATTGAACAAATCGGGTATGAGTGGCATCGGGTATGGGTCATGAACCGTAATCTGGTTGAGTTCCCTGAAATCCAGACACGGGCATAATCGACCATCTTTCTTCTTGACAAAGAAGAACCCCACCGCCAATGGAGATGATGAAGGCCTAATGTGCCCTTTGCTTAGACTTTCTGCAATGTATTCTTTGAGAGCTTGCCTCTCAGGACCTGAGATATTAAACATTCTGGCTTTCGGTAACTTGGCTCCCGGTTTTAACCTAATAGCACAGTCATAGGGTCGGTGCGGTGGCAGCTCTGAACAACCTTTTTCAGAAGATACATCAGCAAAGTCCAGCAGTGGCTCCGGGATGCTGGGAGTCACCGCGTAGATACACGTGGCCAGACAACTCTCCTGGCAATATCTGCTCCACTGAATTATATCCTGGGTTTTCCAATCAATCACCGGATTGTGCATAGACAACCATGGAAACCCCAGAACTACCTGAGCAGGTAAATTACTGAGCACCTTACATGTTACCCGCTCAGAGTGTAGGACCCCAATGTGGAGTTGTACATCAGCCACAAACTCTTTAATCTCCCCTTGTGAGAGAGGGGAGGCATTGATGGTAACCACCCGGATAGGATTAGGCAGCTTCTCCACCTTAAATCCCGCTGTCCGCGCAAACCTCTCATCGATGAGATTTGCAGCTGAACCACTATCTACAAATACAGTAATCGACAGCTCTTGGCCCCCGACTACAACCTTGGCAGGGAGCATACACTGGGAGACCACCACGGAGGATATGCAAAGGCTCAGACTAGACTCCTCCAAACCCTCTGAGCCTAGCAGTTTTCCGCTGGCGCGTCTTTCTTAGGTACCAGCCGGCAAGCATTAATAAAATGTCCTTTTTTGCCACAAAAAAAACAAACCCCTTGCTTTCTGGGCAAGGGACATTTATGCTTGTTATTATGTGAATGTGATATACCAGCGATCTGCATAGGCTCCATGGATTCACCTGAGGCAACCTCACCAGAAACTGCCCCCCCCCACAGGCAATGTCTCCTGCGACCTCTGACGAAAGCAGCGATCAATGTGCACTACAAGCACCATAGCAGCCTCCAGAGAGGCGGGAGTCTCATACATTAACATAGCCTGTTTAACCCTTCCAGAAACCCCATGCAAGAATTGACTCCTTAGTGCAGGGTCATTCCATTGAGTGTCCACAGCCCAGCGACGAAATTCAGTAGAGTAATCCTCCACCAGTCGCTCACCCTGGAGTAGAGAGCGTATTTTAGATTCTGCTAACGCCAGTCTGTCAGGATCGTCATAGATTAAACCAAGAGCAGAAAAAAAAAGTCTACGGACTCAAATGCAGGTGAATCAGAAGGTAGTGAAAAGGCCCATGCTTGTGGATCACCACTCAGCAAGGAAATTACCAAGCCCACACGCTGAGCCTCATTTCCTGAGGAGAGTGGACGCATACAAAAATACAATTTGCAGGATTCACGAAATACAGCGAACTTACAGCGATCACCAGAAAATCGTTCAGGGAGAGGTCACTTGGGTTCAGCTGCCCTGACTGCTGCCTCAGTTTGTACAGCAGGAACTGACAGGCCTTGTTGCTGGACTGCCCCCCTCAGTTCAGTGACCTGTATGGACAGAGCCTCCAGCTGCTTGGTTATGGAGACTATAGGATCCATGGTAAATAATTTTTGGGCCGACTATAATGTCATGGGAAGCCTAGGTAACTTTAGGCTGAAACCCCGGGGCCCCTGCGATGTCCCTCAGACTAGGGGAAACCTTGTCTGTCCCTCAACCCAGGGTTTACACTAAATGTGTGCCTGCCTGGGCTCCACCCTGTCCTTGTCTCCTGTCCAGCCCTAAGCTGAACCCACCACCCTCCACCCAGTGAGGAGACCAAACACCAGACCCCACAAATAAGTATGGACAAGGATAAGGGAAACGCACCACACCTCATACACACAAGAGAGAACAATAATTTGCAAGGGCAACCAAATAATACCATACAGGGAGGCAAAATGGCAACAACAGAATATACTACACCAGATATTGTATGCTCCTAAGACCACCACTCCAGACCGGTATCGCTAGCACAAGGTGAGAGCTATAGTCGGCGACACCCATAGTCACGCAGGACAATTTAAAGGCAGAGGGCGTGACTAAGCCCCAGCCAGAATGACAACCTGGTTAACCCAATCCAAGCCGGATCTGAAGACCAACCAGCGCTGCTGAGAACAAAGTGGTAGGATGGGGTATTACCGCTGTCTGCTGGACACCCTGGTGCGAACAGTGTCCGACATGACACAGAGTCCCTGACCCGGAGGACAACCACAGAGGCAGGCACCTGTGTGCACTACAGACTGTGAGTAAAGCTTTGGAACTGCAAGCCCCGGTGTCCTCCATTCATTCTCGCGCCAACGCACCCAGCACCGCTACACCTGGGTACCAGATTTTACATCGCTTGTGCCTCTCCTCGTCCCCTACATCCACACTGCCCTGGGGCTACAGCTCCACCTGTGGGGAGCTTCACCATTTTAGCTGCAACACACCATCAGCTGTTATGAGCTCATTTTCTGCTCCACCAGCTGGGAGTTCTCCTTCCGTTCTCCCTCTGGTGGTGACAGGAGGTAGTGAGGTTGGTTTAATTGGTAATGGTCTGCCACCTGATGAGGAGGATAATGATTGGATCTTTGGAGTATCAGACTGGATATAAGACAGCCGACGCCCTATCCTGGTGCTGGTGATTCAGTCTGCTTCTCAGGTCTTGGACTTCAGCTCTGCTCCAGTCTTCTCAAGTTGTTTGTTTTTGCTAATGTTCACACTTGCTCTTGTTGGTCAACTCAGTTTTTGTGTGGTCAGCCAGCCCGGCTGGGCTGTGCTGAATTTCCACTCTTATTTATCTGTATTTGCCAATTTGCCTTTTTGTCTTTTATTAGATTGGCCTCTTTTTTGCTGTGTCTCAGAATATTTCAGAGTGCTGATATAGTGGGAGAAGTCTAGTGACTTCAGGGTTAATTTTGTTATCAGAAGTGTTTGACATTATTTTGGGTAGGGTTTTTTTGGCAGATTGCAGACAGTTTCTTTCCTTTCCTGTCCTTTCAATTTAGTTTGGCCCCATCGTTTGCTCAGCCTATTTTTCTGCCTTTGTTTGTGTTTTCATCTTGCTTCACCGTCAATACATGTGGGGGGCTGTCTTTCCTTTGGGGTCTGCTCTGGGGGAGTTAGTTTTCCTCTTTTCTTACTTTAGGCTTATTTAGCTCTCCGGTTGTGACGAGGCATCCAGGACCATCGTAGGCACGCTCCACGACTGCTGCTAGCTGTGTGTTAAGATCAGGGATCTGCAATCTGCATTGTTACCAACCTCTCTGGTTTTCTAAGACTTAGCGTGTGTTGCTTTTTTTTCTCCTCGGTGACCCATTCATAACAATCAGCCCCAGAGGATCTGCAAGCAGCGTCAGCTTAACACCTCACTTGCCGAACACCACAGGTGGCGTCACGAAGTATTCATCTAATTACATTCCACCATTCACAATTTCCCCCATTACTTGGGCGCTGCTGTGACACGTCCCACTGACACCGGCCCGGTACCGAGTACCCTACGGACCTGGGAGGGCGACCCACTTGTCTGCCCTTATTCACACAGACGTCAACTTTGACACATGATAAGGTTATTAATACTAGATAGTGTAGGACCGCCCCGACCACAGAGTCACCTTGTCGAAGGTGGGACGGCTTTTATGCTATGTTTGATCAAATACAGTATTACTAAGAACTGTATGATTTAAATGCACTTTTGCTTTTTACTTATTTAATTATAGCAGGGTTTTTTCATTTTGTCTTTTGTAGGTTTTGTATGCTTTTTGGCCATGTGAACATGCATTTATATGCTGCATGTGTACCAACTCAAACCAAGCTCAATTTTTGTGTTTTATCTCCTCCACTTGATCAAGATCTTTTGATAGACAAGGGCATAGCATATTCCGATGGACCCTTCGAGTAGGGGTGTCTTTCTCCCCTTCAGGTTGGGCTTCGTAGACAGGACCTTCAGTGCTGATTCTTCGTTTTACTCGATAAAGAGTTTTTTCCAGCTGTACTTCAGTTTGTCTCAAGAGCGCTTGTCTCAGACCAACACACGGTCCCCGGCTTGTAGAGCTGTCCCTCGCAGGGGAGGTGTCTCCAGATGCTCAAGTTCCCAAAACTTAGTCTGCACAAGGTGGTGCAGTGTTTGTACCCGGTGATGATGTTCTCGAACCCAGGTGGACACCCCCGTCCGTGGGTAGTCCTCCTCTGGATCCAATTCCAGCTCAGTAATCTCTCTATCCGGTCGGCCGAATAGCAGAGTATATGGCGTGTACCCGGTAGTGTGATGTACTCGGTTATTGTACAACCAAACTACTTCAGCTACAGATTCAGGCCAACTGACTTTTCTGTCTTCCTCTAGCATCCTCAACATCTGAATCAGAGTTCGATTGAACCGTTCACAGGCTCCATCTCCCTGAGGATGATAGGGCGTCGTCCAAAATTTTTCAAGCTGGTATATGCAATGCAATTCTTCCACTACTCGCCCCTGGAAACAGGCGCCTTGATCAGAGTGGATCCTCTTCGGGCAGCCGTACACTTGAATGAAATTCCTGCAAATGGCTTTTGCCGCTGATTCAGCAGTTTGATCCTGAGATGGAGTCACAATAGCAAATTTGGTGAAGTGGTCAGTCATAACCAGGCAATGTTCATATCCGAGGTGGGCCGGACCTATCGTCAGATAATCTATTATCAACACTTCTAGGGGGGCAGAAGTCATGACAGTCTGTGTGGGAGCTCAATGATCCGGAGGTTTAGCTAAAGGTACTGTCACACTTAGCAATGTACCAGCGATCCCGACCAGCGATATGACGCGGTCAGGATCGCTGGTACATCGTTAAATGGTCGCTAGTGAGCTGCCACACAGGCAGATCTCACTAGCGACATCGCTGGGGACGGGGGTTGCTACTTACCTGTCACACTAGGCGATCCTGTGTCCTCCCGCCCGGCTCCACGCTCGTCGCTCATCTCTCCACAGGAAGCGCCGCAGGAAGCTGACAACGAGAAGCGGTCCAGGACATTCTCGCGCGATCAGCGATAACCAGCGGCGGAGCGGGTCGTAGGTAAGTATCAGACACAGCGATATCGCTAGTAATATCGCTATAACGTCACAAGTTATAGCGATATTGCTAGCGATATCGCTTAGTGTGACAGTACCTTAACTCACAGCTTCTACACTGCTGACATGCCTCTTCGACTACAGCTTTTAGTCGAGGATGGTAGACTATCTTCTGTAGCCACTGAAAGGTTTTCACTTGACCGAAATGAGCTCCTCTTTCGTGTGCCTCTGTGGCCACCTTATGAAGCAGCGTCTCGGGGATCACCACTTGCCAGGTAACACCCAGTTCCCGTTGCATCTGGATCTTCCGGTACAACAGTCCATCTTTGAGGTGGAGCCTTTCCCACTGTCAAAGGACCTGCAGAGACCCCGGTGACAGGGCGTCTCTCTCTCTCTAACTTGGCAGTTGTTTTAGAGTTACCCACTGTCTCATTTGAGCGAGTTCCCCATCTTCCTGTTGCAATCGAACCCACTCGTCACGGGGTCGTCCCAGAATGCATTCTCTGGATGCTGCCTGAATCTGTTCCTGCGTAGCTGCCAATGTCCTGGCAGAATCACGGAACTCAGTGATTTCTTCAGCCTCCAGTTCTTTGTCCCGGTTGGGTCCAGGTCTCTTATGTGTCCCTGTGGATAAGGAGTCTGTGTGAGTGTTCTCTGTTCCCCTCATGTAGGCGATTCTATATCGATACTTCGCCATCTGAGCCACCCAGTGCTGCTCCAGGGCTCCTAGCCTCGCGTTTTCCAATGGGCAGGGTGAGCACAGTTTGGCCCGGTGGTAGAACAAGGTTGGCTGCGGCTGGAATGATCACTTTTCCCAGTGTCTTCCCATCACTAGAGGTTTCTTGGGCTTGGGCCACATGGATCAACTGCTGGAACACTCTCCTTTGGGGAGTACGAGGGCTCCACTGTTTCAGGAACACTTCTGTCGACTCATTGATAAGAAAACTTCCGAGTTCCTTCAATACGTTCATCCATAGGTCAGCACCACTCCCTTCCGACCCAGATCTTTGCCACAAACAGTAACTTGCATCCAGACCACCCCTGCAACTGGGATGGCTAAATGATTAGCAGTAATCAACTTTATCACCGTGCCCCGCATCGTTTCAGGGAAATGCCGTCTGAAGTTTGTCTCAGGCATCGTGGTCATTTGAGAGCCGGTGTCAATCAAACAACGGCCCGGCCATCCATTTCAGTCCAAACGAGAGGACACATGGAAACTAGACTTGTGGGACTTCTGGTTCTCCTTCTTGACTGTTCAGGCTCCAGGTGGCATCCCTCAGCCATGGAGCCTCCTAGTTTAACGGACGGCATTGGAGGAGTTTCCCCCATCGCACAGAACCCCAAGCCTAATTTGCAGTCTCACCGCAGTTTTAACATGTAGGCAGTTCTTCCCTGTGGGACGTTCTCAGGACCAGTTCTACCCCTGGACAAGTTTGATGATGCTGTTCTCATATCTCCTGGATCTCTTTCCGCAACTCTTCCACCCATCCTGGTTCGGTGACCATGGTCACAGACACCTCCCCGCTCCGGACCTTCTCCGTCGGGACTGTCAACTCCTGCTCGCGCGTGCGCTTCACTCCCAACTTCTAAAAAAAAAAGATCATGGGCGGATTTACTCGCAAGCGCTCTCGCAAGGCCTGATTCAGTAGCGCATCTGTCAAGCCTGTCACCAACTGATTCCGCAGTACTATGTCAGTAGACCCTACGACTACACCGTCTTTCTTAATAATTGCAGTATGGATCTCCTGTAGCAGGTTCATGCACTGGGTCACAGTCTCCCCCTCCATTTGAACACGGCTAAATAAACGCATACGTAATTTTCCTACGTCCGTGGGGTCTCCGTGCATTTCTTCTAGTATTTGAAGCACCTTGTTAAAAGTGTCCCGCTCTTGAGGGGGTCTAAGCATGACAGAATTCCTCGCCTCTCCATCCAGAGCTAACATGGCAACCTCTGCCTCTAACGCGGGGGTCATGGGGTGCATCCTCATCATTCCCCTGACCCGCTCAGTCCAGTCCCATAGCAGAGTGTTGCTTCCAGAAAATTTCGGGAGGTTACTTAACATCGCCTCCAGGGGGATATGCTGGACCTTGGGGCTCCCCCAACTGCTTGCTCTGCCACCTCCGTGCTGTTGGACTGCATCCTGCTGACTAAGTGTGAGCAGTAATGCGGGATGCAGTAATTGTTAGGAGACAGAGCAAGAGTTAACGTAATTTTACTTGAACAGGGGTGTACTTCATGCAGGGAGGAGAAATGATAAACAGGGGTATAACAGATCGGTATACGTGAAGAGGTAAAGAATATAATAGAAAATGCAACAGTTCTCAAGGGTTAAGGTATCAGTCCGACGGCTTCCTGACTGGAGTCCACAATGTGAACAGTTTCACCAACACGGTCAGAGCGTGGTAGATCCGTTGTCGTCCTGAAGGCGTAGTTGAGCTGAATTCCAATGGCAGCGATTTATCCTCGACGTCTTTAACGGATTCCTTGGTTCAGGGTTTACTGAGTGGGGTGCAGGGCAGTCCACAACGGAGTCTAACGTGGCTCGACAGATGTACACCGGGGAATAAGAGCACAGCTCACGGTGAATCATCCGGTCCTTCTCAAGCGGTGCGCGCGCAATATTCATGGGCCTGAAGCGTCTGGCACCTCACGTTGCAGAGGCCAGCGGGCACAAGGCATGATCCTGGGGTCACAGTCTCTGTGAGTTGTCACAGGGAAGCACGAGTGTAGGCTTGCGCTATTCCGGTGCTCCATACACTGAGCACTCACCTCTCCCTGCTGCACGCTGCTTGTTCCCGCCAAGTCTGTCTGCTTACGTGCGCTCTGTTGCTTTCTGCTCTTAGCCACGACCCCTGCTGCACAGTGCAAAGGTCGGTCCGGATCTCTAAGCTTTCCCCCCCGACAGTTCCGAACCCGGCGCAAGAGAGGTACCACCAGTCCTTCTTCTTACACTTGTAAGGCAAAGTCTGTGATTGGCTGAGAGGTAACGATGCACAAATGTCACTGTGCACTCCATATCATCTTAGACATTGTACCAGGGGCGCTCTGTAGATCTCCATCCTATCCCCCTATATAGTGGATCATTTCATTACATTTATTCCCGGCCCTTCCCCTACCTAGCCTAGTCCTCCCTCCTCACCTCCCCTATTCTCATGTATCCCAGTGCTGCGGATCACTGAGAGACGCTGAGAAGAGTGCATACGCGCACAGCAGCAGCAGTGAGTCACACGCAGAGCCACAGCTTCAATGACTCACTGAGACTCCCTCCCTCTCCATCACTCCTCTCTTCCTTCGTCCACCGTCACCATAGATACTGCACCGCACCAGCCACTTAATGAATACTAACAGGTGAGGAAGGGGTCCCGTTTGACCGTCATATCATATGCGTGCAGCAGAGCGGGCCCCCCTGCTTCTCCTGTTAGCAGTAATACTGCCGCCAGCTGTCATTCACCACATTGCTTTCTCTGTCCTTCGGGAGCCCCCTCCAGTTGTACCGGTTGAACCGGCAGTATGTCTGCTCAATTATAACTTACATGTTGCATGGACCTATTCTTGTGCTCATCATGCTACTGCAATATATTGTTATGTATATGGCTACAGGGCTCAGGGGTCTTTTGTATTGGTTTTAATTGATTTTATGTTTGTCTACCCTCCTTCTCTTTCTCATGTTAATAAATTTTGAGCATTATTATGTACTAGCTGAAGAACCCGGCGCTGCCCAGGCATAGTAACTAACTACGGTTAGTTATAACAAATTATAGTGATTATATACACTCACTGGCCACTTTATTAGGTACACCTGTCCAACTGTGTGTTAAGACTTAATTTCTAATCAGCCAATCACATGGCGGCAACTCAGTGCATTTAGGCATGTAGACATGGTCAAGACAATCTCCTGCAGTTCAAACCGAGCATCAGTATGGGGAAGAAAGGTGATTTGAGTGCCTTTGAACGTGGCATGATTGTTGGTGCCAGAAGGGCTGGTCTGAGAATTTCAGAAACTGCTGATCTACTGGGATTTTCACGCACAACCATCTCTAGGGTTTACAGAGAATGGTCCGAAAAAGAAAAAAAATCCAGTGAGCGGCAGTTCTGTGGCCGGAAATGCCATGTTGATGCCAGAGGTCAGAGGAGAATGGGCAGACTGGTTCGAGCTGATAGAAAGGCAACAGTGACTCAAATTGCCACCCGTTACAACCAAGGTAGGCAGAAGAGCATCTCTGAACGCACAGTGCGTCGAACTTTGAGGCAGATGGGCTACAGCAGCAGAAGACCACACTGGGTACCACTCCTCTCAGCTAAGAACAGGAAACTGAGGCTACAATTTGCACAAGCTCATCGAAATTGGACAGTAGAAGATTGGAAAAACGTTGCCTGGTCTGATGAGTCTCGATTTCTGCTGCGACATTCGGATGGTAGGGTCAGAATTTGGCGTAAACAACATGAAAGCATGGATCCATCCTGCCTTGTATCAACGGTTCAGGCTGGTGGTGGTGGTGTCATGGTGTGGGGAATTTTTTCTGGGCACTCTTTGGGCCCCTTGGTACCAATTGAGCATCGTTGCAACGCCACAGCCTACCTGAGTATTGTTGCTGACCATGTCCATCCCTTTATGACCACAATGTACCCAACATCTGATGGCTACTTTCAGCAGGATAATGCGCCATGTCATAAAGCTCGAATCATCTCAGATTGGTTTCTTGAACATGACAATGAGTTCACTGTACTCAAATGGCCTCCTCAGTCACCAGATCGCAATCCAATAGAGCATCTTTGGGATGTGGTGGAACGGGAGATTCGCATCAGGGATGTGCAGCCGACAAATCTGCGCCAACTGTGTGATGCCATCATGTCAATATGGTCCAAAATCTCTGAGGAATGCTTCCAGCACCTTGTTGAATCTCTGCCACGAAGAATTGAGGCAGTTCTGAAGGCAAAAGGGGGTCCAACCCCTTACTAGCATGGTGTACCTAATAAAGTGGCCAGTGAGTGTATATATATCTATATATATATACATATATAAAGCTGAGTGATTAGCCCCGCCCACTCCGCATAGCCACATTCACTATAATATCCCACATCATCCCGTCAGCCAGAGCTACCGGACTACTACCCCTAATATCCCACATCGTCCCATCAGCCAGAGCCACTGGACTACTAATATCCCACAACATCCCGTTAAAGCCACTGGACTACTACCCCTAATATCCCACATCAGCCAGAGCCACCGGACAACTACCACTAATATCCCACATCATCCCGTCACATACACTGGACTACTACCCCTAATATCCCACATCAACCCGTCAGCCAGAGCTACCGGACTACTACCCCTAATATCCCACATCGTCCCATCAGCCAGAGCCATCGGACTACTAATATCCCACATCATCCCGTTAAAGCCACTGGACTACTACACCTAATATCCCACATCATCCCGTCAGCCAGATCCACCGGACAACTACCACTAATATCCCACATCATCCCGTCACAGCCGCCGGACTACTACCCCTAATATCCCACATCATCCTGTCAGAGCCACCGGACTACTACCCCTAATATCGCACATCATCCCATCAGCCAGAGCCACCGAACTACTCCCCCTAATATCTCACATCATCCCGTCAGTCTGGGGTCAGAACCAGAGCGCTGACTGGAACGGTCCTAACTTCCATACCGGGGATCTCTTTAAGAGGGGCCTTGGGTCAGAACCAGAGCGCTGAGTGGATTTGCCCTAACTTCCATACAGGAGATCCCTTTAAGAGGGGCCTGGGGTCAGTACCAGAGCATTTGAAGGCAATTGCCCTGACTTCCATACCGAGGATCCCTTTAAGCGAGGCATGGGGTCAGAAACAAAGCACTGGATGGATTTGCCCTGACTTCCATACCGGAGATCCCTTTAAGAAAGGCCTGGGGTCAGTACCAAAATACTGAGTGGATTTGCCCTAACTTGCTAACCATTGATCCACGGGAGGGGGGATTCATTTCTGTCACGTGCTCTGTGCTCCTTTCTGGGGGGCAGACAATTTCTGGGAGCTTATGTTCCTGGGGATGCTAGATTTCTCCCACCATGTCAGTGTCTGCTGAGGTGTTGTCAAGTGGGATAACTTGCTCATAGCAACCAATCACAGCTCAGCTACTTTTAACCAGCTCTGGTGAAATTAGAGATGCTTAGTGATTGGTCGCAAGGAAAATTGTTGATCATAGCAACCAATCACAGCTCAGCTTCTTTTGAACAGCTCTGGTGAAATGAAAGATGCTTCGTGATTGGTTGGTGATACACACATACATATATTCAGTTTTATATATAGAGATTTCTGAGTGTGTGCATCGTTTTTAGTGATGAGCGAAATTGTTTGGAAAACAACCGTCAAACATAAATTCGGCACGAATATGGCACATTCGGATTCGTGATCTGAAACACGAGCAAAATTTTATAAAAATCAGAAAAAATTGGTAACATTCGGTAAAAAGTGCAGGAAAATATTTGCGTTGCCAGAGAAATATTTTCAGCACTTTAACAATGATAATGGTGGTGTATCATGAGCGTTTGGCACGTGTATGATAAGGGTAGGGGGTTGCAGAGCTCAGAGGCGTGGCGGTTTTGCAACCACAGCACATCAATAATTTTCTTATTTTTTTCTAACTTTACGTGTGCACATTGCAGCTAACCAAACAGGGCGCAGGAAGCGCTCACAATGTCCTGACACAGCGGCTTGTCCAGCTAGTGTCCAGTGTGGCTGTTAAATTTACATTCCAGCATTTATTTTTGTCATTACTGAGGTCCACAGACAAAGCCAACAGGGCACATGTCCTACAAGTGTGTTGTGCACTGCTTCTAGTGGACTCCATGCACGAGTATAGCGTTCTAAATCTTATTTTATCACTAGCTAAATGTGAAACAGCCTGTTGTACCCCACCTTGTCATTTAATGCTGTGGTGATATGAAACTATGAATTTTTTTCTGTTGCTGAATATGATATAGCCTGCCGTAATATCCCACGTTGTCATTTTGTGGCGGTGATGTGAACCTGTCTGTAGACCTAATGCTCATTAAAAAAAATTATATTTTTTTCTGTTGCTAAATGTGATACAGAGGGGTCTCAGTCAGGGGTGATACAAGGAGAGAGGTTAAGTCAGACAGGGGTGATACACAGAGAGGGGGTGCAGTCAGTCATGGATGTTACAGGGGAGAGGGGCTCACAGTCAGTCGGGTGATACAGGGAGAGGCGTCAGTCAGGGGAGAAACAGGGAGAGGGGGCGCAGTCTGTCAGGGGTGATACAGGGAGAGGGGTTCAGTCAGTTAGGGGTAATACAGGAGAGAGGGGCCGAAGTCAGTCGGGGTGATACAGGGAGAAGGGTCTCAGTCAGTCAGGGGTGATAGAGGGAGAGGGGTCTCAGTCAGGGGTGTCAAAGGAGAGAGGGCGCGCAGTCAGTCAGTGTTGATACAGGGAGAGATGCACAGTCAGGGGTGATACAGGGAGAGGGGTCTCAGTCAGGGGTGATACAGGGAGAGGGAGTGCAGTCCGTCAGGGGTGATACAGGAAGAGGGATCTCAGTCGGTCAGGGGTGATACAGGAGAGAGGGGTCTCAGTCATTCAGGGGTGATACAGGGAGAGGCGTTTCAGTCAGTAAGGGGTGATACATGGAGAGGCATCTCAGTCAGTAAGGGGTGATTCATGGAGAGGCGTCTCAGTCAGGGGTGATACAGGGAGAGGCGTCTCAGTCAGTCAGGGGTGATACAGGAAAAGGGATCTCAGTCGGTCAGGGGTGATACAGGAGAGAGGGGTCTCAGTCATTCAGGGGTGATACAGGGAGAGGCGTCTCAGTCAGTAAGGGGTGATACATGGAGAGGCATCTCAGTCAGTAAGGGGTGATTCATGGAGAGGCGTCTCAGTCAGGGGTGATACAGGGAGAGGCGTCTCAATCAGTCAGGGGTGATACAGGGAGAGGGGTCTCAGCCAGTCAGAGGTGATACAGGGAGAGGGGTCTCAGTCAGGGGTGATACAGAGAGAAGGGTCTCAGTCAGTCAGGGGTGATACAGGGGAGAGGGGGCTCAGTCAGGGGAGATACAGGGAGAGGGGGCTCAGTCCGTCAGGGTTATACAGGGGAGAGTGGTCTCAGTCAGTCAGGGATGATACAGGCGAGAGAAGTTCAATCAGTCAGGGGTGATACATTGAGAGGGGTCTCAGTCAGTCAGGGAAAACACAAGCCGCGGAGACACCATCACATGTTTCTCAACGCAAGCAATGACTGGCCAGGTCTTTCCCCGGGAAGGAACAACCACGGGAAGGGCAGTCTCCAATGAAGGAATCCACTTATGCCAAAACATGGTATCCATCCACAGACAGCTGTTTCGGGGTATTGCCCCTCATCAGTGTGGAGTAGGAAACTGGCCAGTAGGAGCAATGCCTAGAAGACTGTGAAAAATGAGGATGAATGAACTCATGGAGATCAACATCCAACACTGCGGAGACACCATCACGTTTCTCAACGCAGTGATTCTAGAGCAATGCACCAATCCCTTATGGGAAATATGTAAAAACATGCAAAACACAAGCCACGGAGACACCATCACATGTTTCTCAACGCAAGCAATGACTGGCCAGGTCTTTCCCCGGGAAGGAACAACCACGGGAAGGGCAGTCTCCAATGAAGGAAACCACGGCTTGTTTTGCATGTTTTTACATATTTCCCATAAGGGATGGGGGCATTGCTCTAGAATTACTGCATTGAGAAACATGTGATCGTGTCTCCGCAGTGTTGGATGTTGATCTCCATGACTTCATTCATCCTCATTTTTCACAGTCTTCTACTAGGCAGTTTCCTACTCCACACTGATGAGGAGCAATACCCCGAAACAGCTGTCTGTGGATGGATACCATGGTTTGGCATAGGTGGTTTCCTTCATTGGAGACTGCCCTTCCCGTGGTTGTTCCTTCCCAGGGAAAGACTTGGTCAGTCATTGCTTGCGTTGAGAAACGTGATGGTGTTTCCGCGGCTTGTGTTTTGCATGTTTTTACATATTTCCCATAAGGGATGAGGGCATTGCTCTAGAATCACTGTGTTGAGAAACATGTGATGGTGTCTCCGCAGTGTTGGATGTTGATCTCCATGAGTTCATTCATCCTCATTTTTCTCAGTCAGTCAGGGGTGATACAGAAAGAGTTCAGTCAGTCAGAGATGAAACAGGGAGAGGGGGCGTAGTCAGGGGTGATACAGGGAGAGGGGTCTCAGTCAGTCAGAGGTGATACAGTGAGAGAGGGGTATCAGTCAGTCAGTGGTGATAGAGGAGAGAGGGGCCGCAGTCAGTCAGGGGTGATACAGGGAGAAGGGACTCAGTCAGGGGTGATGCAGGGAGAAATGTCTCAGTCAGTCAGGGGTGATAGAGGGACTGGTGTCTCAGTCAGTCAGGGGTGATACAGGGAGAGGGGTCTCAGGCAGGGTTGATACAGGGAGAGTGACTCAGTCTATCAGGGTGATACAGGGAGAGGTGGTGCAGTCCGGTTGGGGATGATACAGGGAGAGGAATCTCAGTCAGTCAGGGGTGATACAGGAGAGACCGATTTCAGTCATTCAGGGGTGATATAGGGAGAGAGGTTCAGTGACTCAGGGGTTATACATGGCGAGGGGACGCAGAGGTAGAGGGGTCTCAGTCAGTCAGGGGTGATACAGGGAGAGGGGTCTCAGTTAGTCAGGGGTGATATAGGGACAGGTGTCTCGGTCAGTCAGGGGTGATACAGGTAGAGGTTCAGTCACTCAGGGGTTATATACGGAGGGGGGGTGCAGTCAGTCAGAGGTGATACAGGGGAGAGGGGCTCAGGGGTGATACAGGGAGAGAGGTCTCAGTCAGGGGTGATACAGGGAGAGTTCAGTCAGTCAGGGATATACAGGGAGAGGGGGCGCAGTGAGTTAGGGGTGATACAGGGAGAGGAGTCTCAGTCAGTCAGGGGTGTTACAGGGAGAGGCGTCTCAGTCAGTCAGGGGACAAACAGGGAGAGGGGGCGCAGTCTGTCAGGGGTGATAGAGGTAGAGGGGTCTCAGTCAGTCAGGGGTGCTACATGAGAGGGGGCGCAGTCAGTCAGGGGTGATACAGGGAGAGGGGTCTCAGTCAGTCAGGGGTGCTACATGAGAGAGGGGGCGCAATCAGTCAGGGGTGATACAGGGAGAGGCGTCTCAGTCAGGGGAGAAACAGAGAGGGGGGCGCAGCTTGTCAGTGGTGATACAGGGAAAGGGGTCTCAGTCAGGGGTGCCACAGGAGAGAGAGGGCGCAGTCAGTCAGTGGTGATACAGGGAGAGGGGCACAGTCAGTCAGGGGTGATACAGAGAGAAGGGTCTCAGTCAGTCAGGAGTGATACAGGGAAAAGGGTCTCAGTCAGGGGTGATACAGGGAGAGTGGGCGCAGTCCGTCAGGGGTGATACAGGAGAGAGGGGTCTCAGTCATTCAGAGGTGATACAGTGAGAGGCGTCTCAGTCATTCAGAGGTGATACAGTGAGAGGCGTCTCAGTCAGGGGTGATACAGGGAGACATCTCAGTCAGGGGTGATACAGGGAGAAGGGGCTCAGTCAGTCAGGGGTGATACAGGGAGAGGGGGCTCAGTCAGTTAGGCGTGATACAGGGGAGAGGGGGTCTCAGTCATTCAGGGGTGATACAGAGAGAGGGGGCGCAGTCAGTCAGGGGTGATACAGGGAGAGGAGGCTCAATCAGTAAAGGGTGATACAGGAAGAGGTGGATACAGGGAGTGCAGGCTCAGTCAGTCCAAGGTGATACTAAGGACTCAGTAAGTCAGGAGTAATAGTAAAAATATGGGAATGGGGCCTTCATTCATCCCTAAGTGACTGAGACCCCCTCTACCACCCATGACTAAAGCACCCTTCCATTTTCAGTCACTTACTGTTAGATTGGCAGGGGGCCTCAGTTAGTTATATGTGATGCTGACATAGTCAGGTGCATAGACCAGACTCCCTTTTGTGCTGCACCACCAGGGAGCCATCTGTCTCCCGCTTCTTCTTACACTCACTGTGCCTGCACTGGTGCAGGGGAGGCGAGGGGAGCGCGTTCTTTACAAATTACAGCATGGCTCTTTACTTGAGCTGTGTGTATCTCTCTACTTGTCTCACTTCAGCAGCTTAGACTATTTAGCGCTGATGCATCACACACAAATTGGATCACAAAAATATTTACACACAGGTTGTAATGTAACAAAACAGGTAAAAAGCCAAGGGGGTGAATACATTGCACGCCACTGTGGTCAGCTATGGAGGCCTCTCTGTGCAGTGCACTTCCCACTCACTTCCAGCTCTGGCCATGTGTTGTGGTCCCCCCCATCAGGGAAAACCTTGCGGGTAAGCTGCAGGCCAGCGCCAGGGCGTGGCCCCCACTGACACATTTTGGCGCAGAGCAGGTAGAAGACTGCGCCAACCTGTCTGAGTGCGCTCTCACCAGGGCTGTGGAGTTGGTAAGCCGAACCTGCGACTCCGACATTTCCCTTACACCGACTCCGACTCCCACATATATTGCTTATATTTAAGTGAAAAATTTATTGTAGTACAATGTGAACATCAGACATTTAATCATTTCTATGATCCAATAATCAAGATATTTAGATAGAACATAATATATTTATTGGAATACAACTTTAGAACACAAAAAACTGTAATAAATTGTAAATATGTAATACACTAATGAACTACTGTACCCAATTTATTATATATTTTAGGAGTCGGAGTCGATCCATTATATACCGACTCCAACTCCGACTCCACCAAAATGAGCACCGACTCCGACTCCACGACTCCACAGCCCTGGCTCTCACACAAGTCACGTGGTGCAGGCAAATCGTGCTCATGTGACCATGTGCATCCAGGCAGCTGCTATGGACCATGAGCTGGAGTACTGACCACGTGCTCATATGCCACAGCTTGTAACCGTGCGCCCTTCAGCCCTCCCTCGCTTCTAAATGCACCGCGTCAGGCAGGGTATCCCTCCAGAGTTACCCGGTTACCACGTGACTTGGCAGTAGAGTAATAACCTGCTTTACTTTCCTAATTATTATTCTAATTAATGATAGGTTATCGACGCTGCCAATCAAAAAAAACAACCAATTATATGCGGCCCTACAAAAACGTAGGCTTAGACTCGACACCAATAAGGAACGGCTAATCCGAATAACAGCTGTGACCCCATAGCCAATCAGAGCTTAACTAGGACTGGTTGCTTTGTTATCTTAAACGTCATTGATTCACGGAGAGCCCGCCCAGTTTATGTCCCAACCAATCAGCTGATGGCCCTGCCCCCAAGGCCAATCAGGATGCCGGTTTCATGGTTGGTGTTAATAGATTTGCCAGGACTTCAAGCGCAATAAAAAGGTGAGTAGTTGTGTAGTGATGAGAGCGAGAGCGGCGCAGGCTGTGCTGGGTCCCCGTGTCTCATAGGCGGCATAGCTGTCACTGAGGGCAGTGTGGAGATCCGTGTATGGGCGCACGGTGCATCGGTCCTGGGTGCGCGAAGATAGAAGGGGCGAGCACCGCTGCGGGATCTATAAACGGCATGAAAGCCCCAGAGCCAGCAATAGGCGCTGCTCCACCGCAGGACATGATCCACCAGTAACCTGTGGTCGCTGGACGGGACCCCTGAGAGCCAGCGCTCACCTGATGGCATCAGCATGTGGGCCGGCTAATGACAGCTGAGCCCGGGGTGCCATCAGGTGACAGCGGCCTCTCCGGGATCCATCCAGTAGCCAAGCCTTGGGGGACGGTCACCGCTCAGGCTGGGTGCACACATTGCGCCATTTTCCAATACCCGTAGCGTCTCCCTTTTTTGTGATCTCGGGTTGGGTGAGGGCTTATTTTTGCGTGTCAGACTGATGTTTTTATTGACTTTGTTTTGTTTTTTTTTATTTTGAATGGGGCAAATAGGGGGGTGATTTGAAATTTTATATTTTTAAAAGCTTTTTTTTTTTTTCTTTTTGCATGCTTCAATAGTCACCATGGGAGACTAGAGGCTGCCATAACCTGATTGCCTCTGCTCCATAGGGGCAATGATCACATCGCCTGTATGCAGCAGAATACCTTGCCGGCGCTCATAGCAATCCAGCAGTGGCAACCATATAGGTCTCCAGGTGACCTCTGGTTGTCATGCCAACCCATCGGTGACCCGCGATCACGTAACAGGGGTCACTGACAGGTGGATTTCTGGCACGATTGCCGGAAGTGCATGTTAAAAGCTGCTGGCAGTTTGGCAGTGGCATTTAATGGGTTAATAGCCGCAGGTGGATCTATTCCACCTGTGGATGTTCCGGGCACATGTCATCTGTTCAAAAAGTTTGCTTTAATGAACATATCAATAACATTATTAATAGCAAACACAATAACACATGTATCCTCTGCATCTAAACATGTTATTGACACATGCTGTTAGTCTTTCATCCTTTAACCCGTTTACCCCCAAGGGTGGTTTGCACGTTCATGACCGGGCCAATTTTTACAATTCTGACCATTGTCCCTTTATGAGGTTATAACCCTGGAACGCTTCCATGGATCCCGGTGATTCTGACTTTGTTTTCTAGTGACATATTGTACTTCATGTTAGTGGTAAAATTTCATTCCTATAACTTGCGTCTATTTGTGAAAAAAATGGAAATTTTCCAACTTTGAGTTTTTATGCCCTTAAATCACAGAGATACGGCACACAAAAAACTTAATAAATAACATTTCCCACGTGTTTACTTTACATCAGCACAATTTTGGAACCACATTTTTTTTTTTGTTAGGAAGTTATAAGGGTTAAAAGTTGACCAGCGATTTCTCATTTTTGCAACACCATTTTATTTTTACGGACCACATCACATTTGAAGTCACTTTGAAGGGTCTATATGATAGAAAATACCCAAAAGTGACACCATTCTAAAAACTGCACCCCTCAAGGTGCTCAAAACCACATTCAAGAAGATTATTAACCCTTCAGGTGCTTCACAGGAATTTTTTGAATGTTTAAAAAAAAATGAAATTTTTTTTCACACAAAAATAACTTCAGGTCCAATTTTTTTATTTTACCAAGGGTAACAGGAGAAATTGGACTGCAAAAGTTATTGTGCAATTTGTCCTGAGTACACTGATACCTGATCTGTAGGGGGGAACCACTGTTTCGGCGCATGGCAGAGCTCAGAAGGGAAGGAGCGCCGTTTGACTTTTTCAATGCAAAATTGGCTGGAATTCAGATCGGACGCCATGTCACGTTTGGAGAGCCCCTGATGTGCCTAAACACTGGAAAACCCCCCACAAGTGACTCCATTTTGGAAACTAGACCCCCCCAAGGAACTTATCTAGATGTGTGGTGAGAACTTTGAACCCACAAGGGCTTCACAGAAGTTTATAACGTACAGCCTTACAATTAAAAAATCATATTTTTTCCACAAAAATGATCTTTTCACCTCCAATTTTTATTTTCCAAAGGGTAACAGGACCCTAAAAGTTATTGAGCAATTTGTCCTGAGTACGCTGATACCCCATATGTGGGGGTAAACCACTATTTGGGCGCATGGCAGAGCTCGGAAGGGAAGCAGCGCCATTTGACTTTTTTGTCTGGAATTGAGTTCGGACACTATGTCGCGTTTGGAAAGCCCCTGATGTGCCAAAACAGTGGAAAACCCTCACAAATGACACTAATTTGGAAACTAGACCCCCCCCCCCAAAGAACTTATCTAGATGTGTGGTGAGCACTTTGAACCCCCCCAAGGGCTTCATAAAAATTTATAGCGCCCGGGCGTGAAAATAAAAAAATATTTTTTCCACAAACATGACCTTTTAGTCCCCAATTTTTTTTATTTTCCCAAGGGTAACAGGATAAATTGGACCCCAAAAGTTGTTGTCCAATTTGTCCTGAGTAGGCTGATACCCCATATGTGGGGGTAAAACACTGTTTGGGCGCATGGCAGAGCTTGGAAGGGAAGGAGCACCATTTGACTTTTTCAACGCAGAGCTGGCTGGAATTGACCCTAGCCCTAACCCTAATGGGAAAATGGAAATAAATACTTTTTTTTAATTTTATTATTTTTCCCTAACTAAGGGGGTGATAAAGGGGGGTTTTATTTACTATTTATAGTGGGTTTTTATGTTTGGCAGCTGACATACACTAAAAGATGCTTTTTATTGTAAAAATAGTTTTTGCATCACCACATTTTGAAAGCTATAATTTTTCCATATTTTGACCCACCGAGTCATGTGAGGTCTTATTTTTTTATCAATATATTAATTATAATTATATTTATAATTATATTAATTGTATTACTTAATATTAAGCAGAATTAAGTACGCTGAAATCTCCTTTATATCGTTTAAACCCTAATAGAGCCCCTTTTATATATTGTATGAGCCCCCCACAACCTTCCAATATACTGCATGAGCCCTACAGAGCCTCCACATATACACCATAAACCTCACGCAGCCTCCCCTATATGCAGCATGAGCCCCACATAGTCTGCCCATGTCCAGCGTGAGGTCCCTGTAGTCTCCCCATGTCCAGCATGAGGCCCCTATAGCCAACCCATGTGTCAGTGTGAGGCCCCCGTAGCCATGCCACGTCCAGCATTAGGTCCCCATAGCCTTCCCATGTCCAGCATGAGGTCCCCATAGCCACCTCCTGTCAAGCGTGAGGCCCCCATAGCCGTGCCATGTCCAGCGTGAGGCCCCCATAGCCGTGCCATGTCCAGCGTGAGGCCCCCATAGCCTCCCCATGTCCAGCGTGAGGTCGCCATAGCCTTCCCATGTCCAGCTTGAGGCCCCCAATTGCCTCCCCATGTTCAGTGTGAGGCCGTCGTAGCCTTCCCATGTCTTGCCTGAGGCCCTGATAGTCACCCCATGTCCAGCGTGAGGCCCTCATAGCCTTCCAATGTCCTGCCTGAGGCCCTGATAGCCACCCCATGTCCAGCGTGAGGTCCCCATAGCAACGCCATGTCCAGCGTGTGAGGCCCCCATAGCAACGCCATGTCCAGCGTGAGGCCCCCATAGCCACCCCATGTCCAGCGTGAGGTCCCCATAATCTCTCCATGTCCGGTGTGAGGCCCCGCATAGCCTCCTCATGTCCAGCATGAGATCCCTATAACCTCCTCATGTCCAGCCAAATATCCCACACAGATGAAAAAAAAAGAACACCACATACTCACCTCGGGTCCCGTTCCCCCAGCGCTCTGATTTTGTTCCTGTCTCCGGTGTGCTCCTCCACCAATGAACCAGGGCAGAAGGAGACAGTGGGCGGGCGTGAGATGGCATGGTGCGGCCTGTGGGCCACTGGTTTCAGCCCCTCGGCTTGTGGGCCACTGGTTTCAGCCCCTTGGCTGTCTAGGTCTGCGGGCCGGACAGGGAATGTCAGAGGGCCGGATATGGCCCACGGGCTGCACTTTGCCCAGGTCTGGATTGGCGTGTCATAGGTGATGCAGTAAAGGGCCCTGAAGAGGAACCCCCAAGGGATGCCCATAAACTTAAAAAGACTGTACCCTGTATTTCTGGATCTGATTTACCAGTTCTCAGTGTGTCTACCTCTGTACACATTGGAGAACGCCATGATGGCGGCTCAGGCACATTTATGTGACTGCATTATATCATTATTGCCGTATTCATGTGTAAGGACTTTATATTTCCTAGAACCTGGCTGATGTTTGCTCCCTGCACATATGTTTTGATTGTACAGGCGTCTATTTAGGTAACAGATCCAGTGTAAACCACGTGCACATTCACCGCAGTCACAGGAAGATCCACGTAAGCCAGGCTCAGACGTTGATACTATCTGGATTTAGACACAGATTCCTGAAAATCCACAGAGGATTTGCCTAGTGCGAATCCTGACTGTGCAAACAAAGCCTAAATAACTGAAGCCTCGTGGTCCTAACTAATGCTCGCTTTTATTTTACTGCACTGAGAGGAGGTATCAAGTCCTGAAAATGAATTAAAGTGTATTATACAAAACATTGTGATCGTCAATACAAAGCTGTTCTCCACTATCCTTTCAATAAACTCAGGCTGAAATGAGACTTCTGTGTTTTATGGTCCGTAAACTGGCCAGGAGTTACTGCGGGTCAGGAGACCTGAGGCTGGTCCGGGAATTGTGGTCCGAATACGGACTATGAAACATGGAAGTCTGGTTTCAGCCTTAGGCTCCTTTTATGTCTAACACAATGCAAAATATTTTATTTCCCCTAAATGATGTTCTGAGCCCGGAAATTCGCCCCAAAGTGCTGTCCACTCCGTAATGCCAAGGGTAAGCCTTCTCAAACCGCAGAGACAGAGTACAGGAAGAGAGCAGGGCTTTATATCTGCTGTTCTATCTGCAAAATTACATAGAGAAATAGCAGGGAGGTGGGCTTTTAGGCCAAGGCAGGCCAGCTATTGGCATGAGCAAGTGCACGCAGGGAAGTTAGGGAGAGGAAATTCCAGCACCTATAAAGCTGGCAGAATGCAGATAAAGAGGAACCTCTCACCTGCAAAGAATGGATAGCAGGTTACAGAGCATGATAGGTGGGATATTTCATGCTTTATATAATGAATTGGGTACAGTAGTTCAATGCAGAATGTGCAGAATATTTTTTTCATAGGAATTTTATAGCTCTTAGTTACCCGCTGTTTAACTTGGAAACCAGCGTCGCTGATCGCTGGTCTCTCGCTGCCACACGCAGCAATGCGCGCTGGCCAGCAGGAGACCAACGATCAAAAACGGCCCATGACTTTCGAACGCGATCAGCGATACTCGGCAGGGGGGCCGGTCGCTGATCCATGTCACACACAGCGAGATCGCTGTGGCGTCACAAAATCAGTGAACTCGCTGGCAATATCGCTGTGTGTGACGGGGCCTATAGTCTACAAGAGGGACATGCTGGAAATCTGATTGGAAAAGTGAGGAAATTGGTTATTGCCGCCAGAACCCCTAAAATTGATTCCATCTTGAAGAGACGCGCTGGGAAAGGGGCAATTGTCGATCAAGCCACTCGGTGGGGCAGCACTTATTTAATGATTGAGCGATTGCTTGAACTAAAACCGTTTCTTATAGATATGACGAACCCTCAGGTAACCCTAAATGAAGGTCAATGGACACAGGTGGCTGAATTGAAGGAATTGCTTAATCACCCATTTACAGTGACTAAAAAGTGACAAGCTGAGGATTTAACTCCTGGCATTTTCATAAGGGAGTGGAAGAACTTGCTGTTTTGCCTGTCCCAAAGAGGAGGTTTAATCGCAGATGGCATTTCTGCTTCAATGAAACGCAGAGAGTCACAGCTATTGGAAAATAACATTTTTCTGGCAGCTGTTTATGTGGACCCAAGTCATCGTATATTGCTTGATGATCAACAGCTTACTAAAGGAAAAGAAGCTCTGACTGAGGTAGCAGTTAGGATGAGTGGCCTACAGGAGGACTGCCAGGCGCAAGGGGACTTGAGTCCTGACAGTGTTACTGCTGCCATATCTTCATCCTCATCAGATGAGGAGTTTGACTTTGACAAGTATTTGGATGACATGGAGCAGGCAAAGCGTTGCCGCAAGGAAAAAGATTTCACTCCGTCTCCTATAGCAAGCAGATTGACCATATTTCAGCAAAATGTTTCACTTGCTCTCAAAGAAATAGAAAAATTCAACCGTTCATCAAAACTGACTGTGCATGAGGCAATTCCTTTATACCAGGAAATTGTTAGGGATGTTGCCCACGTGGTTACGGCTTTGCCTCCAACCCAAGTTAGTGTAGAGAGGTTGTTCTCTGGCCTTAAAATTATTAGATCAGATTTTAGGTCATCTATGAAGGAGGATCTGATGGAGGCAATTCTATTTCTTAGAACAAATTCATAGACTGCACAAATGTTATTTAGTATGTTTTTGTTGAAAACTGTTTTTTGCCACTTACATAGTTTATTACATAGTGTTATATATATAGTGTATTACATATTTACAATTTATTACAGTTTTTTGTGTTCTAAAGTTGTGTTCCAATAAATATATATTATGTTCTATCTAAATATCTTGATTACTGTATCATAAAAATTATTTCATGTGTGATGTTCACATTGTACTACAATAAATTTTTCGCTTAAATATAATCAATATATGTCGGAGTCGGTGTAAGGGAAATTGAGGAGTCGGAGTCGCAGGTTTAGCTTACCGACTCCACAGCCCTGGTTTCATGGCCATAATAGGCTGAAAAACAGCTAAAGCAGTTTTAACCTGATGTGGGGGTGAGGCCAGCAAGTCTTGTGTTTTTACAAATTTTGTGTGGAAGGACAGCAATGTCTTAAATGGGTTCTCCCAAGCTAGAAAGTTATCCACAGGATAGGTGATAAGACGCTGACCTCCGGGGTCCCATCAATCCCAAGTACAGCACTCAGCAATGTCTGGCAGTCTCGTGAGCATTCATTGGAGTGGTGAGAATGTATGGCCATTGCTCTGTTCCAAGTTGGTATTTCAGAGCTTGTGGATAGGTGAGAACTTGCTAAGTGGGAACAATCCCTTTATAAAGTTTACTACATGTTGGCCTGATGCTATCGCATCGGGAGCACAGTGTGTGTGTGTGGGCGTGTCCTGCCGCTGCCTGCACACCCACCTCCATGCAGTCACAGCCGGCAGGTAAGATGGTGGTTTGCGGCCTGTGCTGCAGATGGGGTGTGGCGCCACCAGAGGGCGCCCGCACCCCATCTCCAGCACAGGCCGCAAGCCGCGGTCTTTGTTGCCGGCTGTGACTGTACGGAGGTGGATGGGCAGGCAGCAGCGGGATCCAGCGCGTGTACTCAGGCGGCGGGTCCAGCGGGGGGAGGGTCCGGCGTGGGTGTCCCGCTGGTGGTACTGCGGAAAGGCCTGGTACCACCAGCGGGTGCCATATTGAAATACCCATCACCTGGGTATTCCAATATGACGGTCAGCGTACTTCTGGTGGATTGTGGGATTCGAGGACGTCCGGACAGAAGTGGATGACGGACAATTTTAGGTAAGTATATGATAGATAATTAATGAACATCCGAGCCAAAGATAACGACTTCTACAACATGGTTCAGTATTAAATAGTCATGGCCGAAATTGTTGGGACCCTTCAAATTATTCCAGAAAATGAAGTATTTCTCCCTGAAAAATTATTGCAATTTCACATTTTGTTATGCATGTTTATTTCCTTTGTGTGTATTGGAACAACATAAAAAATGAGAAAAAAAGGCAAGTTGGACATAATTTCACACAAAACCTCAAAAGTAGGCCAGACAAAAGTGTTGGCATTCTCAGCTTAATATTTGGTTGCACCCCCTTTGGAATATATAACTACAATCAATCTCTTCCTATAACCATAAACAAGCTTCTTACACTTCTCAATTGGAATTTTTCACTACTCTTCTTTTACAAACTATTGCAGATCTCTTATATTTGAAGGCACCTACCCCAACAACAATTTTAAGATCTCTCCTCAGGTTTTCAACAGGGTTTAGATCTGGACTCATTGTTGGCCATTTCAGAGCTCTCCAGTGTTTCCATACCATTTTGGGTGCTTCTTGAAGTTTGTTTAGGGTCATTGTCCTTTTGGAAGACCCATGACCTAGAAGGCAACCCCAGCTTTCTGACATGGGACACTAAATTTCCACCCAAAATCCATTGGTAAGCCTCCACCATATTTGACTGTAGGTAGTGTGTTCTTTTCTTTGTAGGACGCATTCCGTTTTCGGAGAACAGTAAAATTCTGTGCTTTATCAAAATGCTCTATCTTGGTCTCATCTGTCCACATGACCCTTTCCCATAAGGATTTTGGCTTACTCGTGTACATTTTGGCAAACTGCAGTCTCGCTTTTTTATGTCTCTGTGCCAGCATTGGGGTTCTCCTCTATCTCCTGCCATAGCATTTCACGCAAATGTTGACAGTTTGCAAGACTCTTAACACTGATGCACCTTTGTGCCTGCTGGATAGCTTGAATTTCTTTGAAACTTGATTGGGGCTTCTTATACACCATCCCGACTATCCTGCGTTGCAACTTTTTATGCATTTTTTTCTGACCTCCACAGCGATTAGCTACAGTGCCATGGGTTGTAATCTTGAATATATTGTGCACTGTGGACAAAGGAACATCAAAATCTCTGTCGATGGACTTGTAATCTTGAGATTGTTGATATTTTTTAACAATTTTGGTTCTCTGTTCCTCTTTCTGTTCTCCATTCTTAGTGTGACACACAATGTATCAATTGCGTCAACTTCTCTTCTCTTTATCTGGTTTCAGGTGTGATTTTTCGTATTGCCCACACCTGTTATTTGCCACAGGTGAGTTTGAACAAGCATCACATGCTTGAAGCAAACTTGTTTACCCACAATTTTGGAAAGGGGCCAACAATTCTGTACTGCCCACTTTTGAGGTTTTGTGTGAAATTATTATGTCCAATTTGCTTTTTTTTTTTTTCCTGTTTTTTTTTTTTTTTTTGTGTTGTTCCAATACACAAAGGAAATAAACATGCGTATAACAAAACATACAGTGGGGAAAAAAAGTATTTAGTCAGTCAGCAATAGTGCAAGTTCCACCACTTAAAAAGATGAGAGGCGTCTGTAATTTACATCATAGGTAGACCTCAACTATGGGAGACAAACTGAGAAAAAAAAATCCAGAAAATCACATTGTCTGTTTTTTTTTCATTTTATTTGCATATTATGGTGGAAAATAAGTATTTGGTCAGAAACAAGCAATCAAGATTTCTGGCTCTCACAGACCTGTAACTTCTTCTTTAAGAGTCTCCTCTTTCCTCCACTCATTACCTGTAGTAATGGCACCTGTTTAAACTTGTTATCAGTATAAAAAGACACCTGTGCACACCCTCAAACAGTCTGACTCCAAACTCCACTATGGTGAAGACCAAAGAGCTGTCAAAGGACACCAGAAACAAAATTGTAGCCCTGCACCAGGCTGGGAAGACTGAATCTGCAATAGCCAACCAGCTTGGAGTGAAGAAATCAACTGTGGGAGCAATAATTAGAAAATGGAAGACATACAAGACCACTGATAATCTCCCTCGATCTGGTGCTCCACGCAAAATCCCACCCCGTGGGGTCAGAATGATCACAAGAACGGTGAGCAAAAATCCCAGAACCACGCGGGGGGACCTAGTGAATGAACTGCAGAGAGCTGGGACCAATGTAACAAGGCCTACCATAAGTAACACACTACGCCACCATGGACTCAGATCCTGCAGTGCCAGACGTGTCCCACTGCTTAAGCCTGTACATGTCCGGGCCCGTCTGAAGTTTGCTAGAGAGCATTTGGATGATCCAGAGGAGTTTTGGGAGAATGTCCTATGGTCTGATGAAAGCAAACTGGAACTGTTTGGTAGAAACACAACTTGTTGTGTTTGGAGGAAAAAGAATACTGAGTTGCATCCATCAAACACCATACCTACTGTAAAGCATGGTGGTGGAAACATCATGCTTTGGGGCTGTTTCTCTGCAAAGGGGCCAGGACGACTGATCCGGGTACATGAAAGAATGAATGGGGCCATGTATCGTGAGATTTTGAGTGCAAACCTCCTTCCATCAGCAAGGACATTGAAGATGAAACGTGGCTGGGTCTTTCAACATGACAATGATCCAAAGCACACCGCCAGGGCAACGAAGGAGTGGCTTCGTAAGAAGCATTTCAAGGTCCTGGAGTGGCCTAGCCAGTCTCCAGATCTCAACCCTATAGAAAACCTTTGGAGGGAGATGAAAGTCCGTGTTGCCAAGCGAAAAGCCAAAAACATCACTGCTCTAGAGGAGATCTGCATGGAGGAATGGGCCAACATACCAACAACAGTGTGTGGCAACCTTGTGAAGACTTACAGAAAACGTTTGACCTCTGTCATTGCCAACAAAGGATATATCACAAAGTATTGAGATGAAATTTTGTTTCTGACCAAATACTTATTTTCCACCATAATATGCAAATAAAATGAAAAAAAAACAGACAATGTGATTTTCTGGATTTTTTTTTCTCAGTTTGTCTCCCATAGTTGAGGTCTACCTATGATGTAAATTACAGACGCCTCTCATCTTTTTAAGTGGTGGAACTTGCACTATTGCTGACTGACTAAATACTTTTTTTCCCCACTGTATGTGTAATTGCAATAATTTTCTGGTAAACATATTTCATTTTCTGGAACAGTTTCAAGGGTGCCAACACTTTCGGTCATGACTGTATATGAAAGGTTTTTAAAGGGAATTTCTCGCAAAGACCTATTTTTCTATATGCCCTGTTACACTGTCAAACTTGCCCTGACACTTCCTTAGAATGGATAAAAAAAACTGCAGCCCTGTGTTTTCGTGACATCACTCAACTACGATCACTCTTCTGGTCAAAGTGTTAATTCATCTTCTGCTAGAAAGCAAGTCATTCTATTTCACTACTGAGACCCGCTGGTCTCAATGTATTTAATGTAAATATCCATTTGCTTTCTGCTTTTGACATTTGGTGTATATAATTTCCTCCCCGATAATGTTTTTTTTTTACAAAGAGCTTCCCAACAATTTTCCATTGTGTGCCTTCTTGCAATGATATGATAATGGGTGCCCTGTGAATTGTCTTTCAATGTTATACATACCGTATTTTTCGCTTTATAAGACGCGCCTGATTGTAAGACGCACCCCCCAAATTTGGTGAAGAAAAAGAGAAAAAGTGTTTATTTTATGTTAAATGGAGGTGTGTCTTATAATGCCAGTGTCTGTCTTTCAAATCATATGCCGTATATGTCCCTCATCCTGGTATCTATATAACCTCCATCCTGGCACATTGCCCCCTTGTGCTGGCACATAGCCCCCACATCCCATCCCAGATATGGCCCCCCCGGTCACTATATGCTCCCTTGCTGGCACTCACATGGCCCCCCTCTCTCTGTATGCCCTCCTGCTGGCACGCACATGGCCCCCTCTCTCTATATGCCTCCCTGCTGGTACGCACACGGCCCCCACGTCCCTATATCCCCCCTGCTGGCACACATTGTCCCCCCCATCCCTATATTCCCCCTGCTGGCATACATTGCCCCTCGTTCATATATTCCCCCCTGCTGGCACACATTGCCCCTCGTTCATATATTCCCCCCTGTTGGCACACATTGTCCCTCCGTCCCTATATTCCCCCTGCTGTCACATATGGCCCCGTCCCTATATTTCCTCACTACTGGCAAGCACATGATAAAATAATAAACAGTTAACTCACCTTCTGATGATGACTCCTGCTCCCAGCTCCCCCCGTGGCTTTCCTGTGTCTGTTGAGATCCTCCTCCTGCGAGGGCGCGCACAGCTGCTGCTCATTCAGGCAGCTCATTGTAGCTACAGGACCTTCCATGATGTAACCAATAGGACCTGCGGTCACGTGACTCGCAGTGCACACTGGGAGTCACGTGACCGCAGGTCCTATTGGTCACATCATGGAAGGTCCTGAAGCGATGAACTGCCTGGATGAGCAGCTGCTGCCGCGCACCCTGCAGGAGGAGGGTGCAGTGCCTACAAGTAGTATTCAACCCCCTGCAGATTTAGCAGGTTTGATAAGATGCAAATAAGTTAGAGCCTTCAAACTTCACACAAGAGCAGGATTTATTAACAGATGCATAAATCTTACAAACCAAAAAGTTATGTTGCTCAGTTAAATTTTAATAAATTTTAAACATACAAGTGTGGGTCAATTATTATTCAACCCTTAGGTTTAATATTTTGTGGAATAACCCTTGTTTGCAATTACAGCTAATAATCGTCTTTTATAAGACCTCATCAGGCCGGCACAGGTCTCTGGAGTTATCTTGGCCCACTCCTCCATGCAGATCTTCTCCAAGTTATCTAGGTTCTTTGGGTGTCTCATGTGGACTTTAATCTTGAGCTCCTTCCACAAGTTTTCAATTGGGTTAAGGTTAGGAGACTGACTAGGCCACTCCAACACCTTGATTTTTTTGCCTCTTGAACCAGGCCTTGGTTTCCTTGGCTGTGTGCTTTGGGTCGTTGTCTTGTTGGAAGATGAAATGATGACCCATCTTAAGATCCTTGATGGAGGAGCGGAGGTTCTTGGCCAAAATCTCCAGGTAGGCCGTGCTATCCATCTTCCCATGGATGCGGACCAGATGGCCAGGCCCCTTGGCTGAGAAACAGCCCCACAGCATGATGCTGCCACCACCATGCTTGACTGTAGGGATGGTATTCTTGGGGTCGTATGCAGTGCCATCCAGTCTCCAAACGTCACGTGTGTGGTTGGCACCAAAGATCTCGATCTTGGTCTCATCAGACCAGAGAACCTTGAACCAGTCTGTCTCAGAGTCCTCCAAGTGATCATGAGCAAACTGTAGACGAGCCTTGACATGACGCTTTGAAAGTAAAGGTACCTTACGGGCTCGTCTGGAACGGAGACCATTGCGGTGGAGTACGTTACTTATGGTATTAACTGAAACCAATGTCCCCACTGCCATGAGATCTTCCCGGAGCTCCTTCCTTGTTGTCCTTGGGTTAGCCTTGACTCTTCGGACAAGCCTGGCCTCGGCACGGGAGGAAACTTTCAAAGGCTGTCCAGGCCGTGGAAGGCTAACAGTAGTTCCATAAGCCTTCCACTTCCGGATGATGCTCCCAACAGTGGAGACAGGTAGGCCCAACTCCTTGGAAAGGGTTTTGTACCCCTTGCCAGCCTTGTGACCCTCCACGATCTTCTCTGATGGCCTTGGAATGCTCCTTTGTCTTTCCCATGTTGACCATGTATGAGTGCTGTTCACAAGTTTGGGGAGGGTCTTAAATAGTCAGAAAAGGCTGGAAAAAGAGATAATTAATCCAAACATGTGAAGCTCATTGTTCTTTGTGCCTGAAATACTTCTTAATACTTTAGGGGAACCAAACAGAATTCTGGTGGTTTGAGGGGTTGAATAATAAATGACCCTCTGAATAAACTTTTCACAATTTAAAAGCCAGCCCACCCCAGCCCCCTGACACCACGCCAGAGCCGCCCCCCCTATTCTATAGCACAGCAGCACACAGATTCGCATTATAAGACGCACCCCCCACTTTCCCTCAAAATTTGGGGGAACAAAAGTGCGTCTTATAATCCGAAAAATACGGTAAGTTCTTTAATCCTCACTCGTAATTCACGTTTTGTTCTGCCAAAAGGATATCTGTCAGCAGGTTTTTGCTACCTCATCTGAGACCAGCATAATATGGGAAAGACACCCTGATTCCAGCGATGTGTCACTTAGTCTACAGGGTGCAGCAGTTCTGACACAATCAGAGTTCATTGATGTAACATAAAGCAAAGCTCTGAACGTTGCCCCCACCCACACCAGGCTACATATGTACAACGTCTATAGACAGTGAGCTGGGTGTGGTTGCACGTGACCAGCTAATCACAGCAATAATAATGTCCTAGTGATAAAACCTTCACTGTAAGTACACAGCTTGATAAGTGACACATAGTTGAATTTGGAGTTTTAACCCTGACCTCATGCTGCCCTCATATTAAATATCACATTCCCTTTAAGGCTATGTGCGCATGTTGCGGATTTGCTTGCAGAAATTTCTACACGCTTTCTGCATCTCTTGGCAGAAAACGCAGTGGGAAATCCATGCATTTTTGTTGCGGTTTTGTATGCGTTTTTGTAAATCCTTGGAGCTGAATAAAGTTATATTATTTAAAAAGAAAAAAGAATTGTGATGTAATTTCCTTGTTCAACCTCATCTTTTTCATTGTCCATTGAAGACCATAACATCATTACATACCATGTTCAAATTTATTATGTTTACACACACAGAACAAATATAAGGGAATATATATATATATATATATATATATATATATATACAGCTTTGGCAAAAATTAAGAGACCACTGCACAGTTTTATAAAAATCAGCTTCTCTGCATGTCTGACAGCCATTCCGTTCCAGTGTCGGTTGAATTCCAACCAGAGGACACCTCATTCTACTTAATGTGTCTCTGATTAGGTGATCACCTGAACCAAATCTTATTTAATGAAGGAAAGTATAAAAAAAACCCTGCTGTGGTGTTCACAATCCTCTTGAAATAGGACAAGCTGGATGGCAAAACAAGTGCTAGTGATATCCCAAAAGTAATAGGAATGAAAAAATAACTTTTAACCATGCCAAAAGAGTTGAAAAGTCTTGAGAGAGGAAAAGAAGGGCTCAATTCTGACTTTACTAGCAGAGGGATACAGTGAGCGTCATGTTGCCTCCTCCATCCTTAAAATTTCTAAGACGGCAATCCTTTACAACAAGGTTAAGCAGCAGACATTGGGGACAAGAAAACTACCTACTGGCAGAGGGTGAAAACGACACTCCACTAACCGGAATGACCGTCATCTTATTCAAACGTCACTCAGCAACCGCAGGATGACATCAAGTGACCTACAAAAGGAATGGCAAATGGTTGCTGGGGTGAAGTGCACAGCAAGAACAGTTCGTAACAGTCTTCTATAGGCCGGGGTCAAGTTATGTAAAGCTAGAAAAAGACTGGTGGAAAGCATGCCAAGATGCATGAAAGCTGTGATTAAAACTCATGGTTATTCCACAAAATTTTGAGTTCTGAACTCTTCGTGAGTTAAAACTTTAGTATTGTTGTTTCTAAATGATTATGAACTTGTTTTCTTAGCATTATTTGAGGTCTGCAAGCACTGCATTTTTTTGTTCTTTTGACCATTTCTCATTTTCTGAAAAGAAATAAAAAATTTAATGCTTGAAAATTCGAAGACATGTTGTCAGTAGTTTATAGAACAAAAGAACAATTTACATTTTACTCAAAAATGTACCTATAATGAGAAAAAACAGACAAACTGAAAATTTTGCAGTGGTCTCTTAAATTTGCCAGAGCTGTGTGTGTGTGTGTGTATATATATATATATATATATATATATATATATATAATTACCAAGCCTGTGGTTTAGTAATGAACAGGTGTCAGCCAGATATCCTCATTAATAAAACGGTACATAAAGAGTTGAATAAAGACACACAAAATTTGCGTGAAACGCAATATCTGTTTATTTTTCAAAAAATGTAAAAAAAAAATTTGCAAGGCCTCCCGCATAATTTTTATAGCCATCAGAGGGAAAGCTGAGGGCTGATGTTAATATAGGAAGGAGCCAATAGCTATAAAGGTTCCCAGGCTATTAATATCAGCCCGCAGCTATTTGCTTAGCCTTTACTGGCTAGTTTACAGGGCAGCCCCAGAAAAAAATTGACATGGGGTCCCCCTATAGAATCAAACCTACAAAGGATAGGAAGACAGGTGCGGGTTGATATTAATAGCCTGGGAAGGGGCCATGTATATTGGCACACCCCCCAGGCTAAAAACATCAGCTCTCAGCTGCCCCAGAAATGGCGCATCTTATAGATGTGCCAATTCTGGCACTTAGCCTCGCTCTTCCCACTTGCCTTGTAGTGGTGGCAAGTGGGGTTCATATTTGTAAGGTTGATGTCACCTTTGAATTGTCAGGTGACATCAAGCCCACGGCTTAGTAATGGAAAGGTGTCTATAAGACACCTATCCATTACTAATCCTATATTTACAGTGGCGAAAAAAAAAGTATTTAGTCAGCCACCAATTGTGCAAGTTCTCCCACTTAAAAAGATTAGAGAGGCCTGTAATTTACATCATAGGTAGACCATAATTATGAGAGTCAATATGAAAAAACAAATCCAGAAAATCACCTTGTCTGATTTGGCAAGATTTATTTTTCAAATTATGGTGGAAAAAAAGTATTTGGTCACCTAGAAACATGCAAGATTTCTTTCTCTCACAGACCTGTAACTTCTTCTTTAAGAGACTCTTCTGTCCTCCACTCATTACCTCTAGTAATGGCACCTGTTTGACCTTGTTATCAGTATAAAAGACACCTGTCCACAACCTCAAACAGTCACACTCCAAACTCCACTATGGTGAAGACCAAAGAGCTGTCGAGGGACACCAGAAACAAAATTGTAGCTCTGCATCAGACTGGGAAGACTGAATCTGCGATAGGCAAGCAGCTTGGTGTGATTAAATCAACTGTGGGAGCAATAATAAGAAAATGGAAGATATATAAGACCACTGTTATTCTCCCTCGATCTGGGGCTCCACACAAGATCTCACCCCGTGGGGTCAAAATGATCACAAGAATGGTGAGCAAAAATCCCAGAACCACACGTGGGGACGTAGTGAATGACCTGCATAGAGCTGGGACCACCATAACAGGCTACCATCAGTAACACACTACGCCGCCAGGGACTCAGATCCTGTAGTGCCAGACGTGTCCCCCTGCTTAATCCAGTACATGTCCGAGCCCGTCTGAAGTTTGTTAGAGAACATTTGGATTATCCAGAAGAGTATTGGGAGAATGTCATATGGTATGATGAAACTAAAGTGGAACTGTTTGGTAGAAACAAAACTCGTTGTGTTTGGAGGAAACAAAATGGTGAGTTGCATCCAAAGAACACCATACCTACTGTGAAGCATGGCGGTGGCAACATCATGCTTTGGGGCTATTTCTCTGCAAAGGGACTAGGACGACTGATCCGTGTTCATGAAAGAATGAATGGGCCGATCTATCATGAGAT
This sequence comes from Dendrobates tinctorius, assembly GCF_039654945.1. Lineage (NCBI taxonomy): Eukaryota > Metazoa > Chordata > Amphibia > Anura > Dendrobatidae > Dendrobates > Dendrobates tinctorius. The sequence goes on from NW_027361690.1 coordinate 81,102,671, forward strand.
TTTGAGATCAAATCTCCTTCCATCATCAGCAAAGGCATTGAAGACGAATCGTGGATGGGTTTTTCAGCATGGTATTGTTTCCAAACACACCGCCAGGGCAAAGAAGGCGTGGCTTCGTAAGAAGCATATGAAGGTTCTGGAGTGGCCTAGCCAATCTCCAGATCTCAACCTCATAGAAAACCTTTGGAGGGATTTCAAAAGTCCGTGTTGCCCAGCGACAGGCCCAAAACATCACTGCTCTAGAGGAGATCTGCATGGAGGAATAGGGCAACATAACACCAGCAGTGTGTGCCAACCTTGTCAAGACTTACAGAAAACGTTTGACCTCTGTCATTGCCAACAAAGGATATACAACAAAATATTGAGATGAACTTTTGTTTATGACCAAATACTTATTTTCCACCATAATTTGCAAAATAAATCTTGCTGCCAAATCGGACAAGGTGATTTTCTGGATTTGTCAGTTACAGGCCTCTCTCATCTTTTTAAGTGGGAGAACTTGTACAATTGGTGGCTGATTAAATACTCTTTTCCCTACTGTATTTGGCAAATAGACCCACAGCCAGAATAAAGTCCTTTATTTGAAATAATCACACATACTTCTTTATTGAATCTTAATTAACCATACTTACTGAACACCTAATCCTCGACGCCCTCGTCTCCTGCAACAAAAATAAAATTATAAACCAAAGTATAATACTATCCAGTCCGACATAGTCCATTTAATACATTACTAGCCGTGTTCCCCAACTCCGGTCCTCAAGAGCCACCAACAGGTCGTGTTTTCAGGATTTCCTTAGTATTGCCAGGTGATAATTACATTCTGGACGGGCAAGAATTCCATCACCTGGGCAATACTAAAGAAATCCTAAAAACATGACCCGTTGGTGGCTCCTGAGGAACCGAAGTTGGGGAACACTGCATTAGGGCTACAAGGGATAGCAGTTGGGTAGCAGGGGCGCCAACTTCGTTTCATAATAGGGTGCCAGTCTCCGCTGTTAGGTAGGGCCTGCATTTTAGGGAGAGTATATACTTTTTTGATGTATTTCATAGATGCCTCCTTTCAATATATCATCACCTAGTTTCCCTTCTCCCTAGAAAATTGACCAGCTCTTTCATAAAATCTTCTACCGATAGTATAACTGACAATTCTCAGTGCATCTTTTTTCCTGTTCCCAATCAGGGATTAGCAAAGGTAGAAGGGAGAGCCACTGCGCAGGAATAGGGTGCCAACCTCAGCTGGCGGGTAGGGCTGCACAGCAATAGAGCAGGGGCAGACACCTCCCCTGGCTCCTCAATCTCATGTCTCCGTTTTAAGTTGGTGATGGTATTCTGTGTAATTTACTTGTGTCTATATAAACTTTTTAAGACTAACAAAATAAAAGTTATTTTTTATATTGTATCACGTTAACTGGAGTTTTCTCTGTGAGCTTTTTGTCAAACTCCAAGGATATTTTTTCAATACTGCGAATTTACTGCTCCCATCAGCCTACACCTGCTTCCACTAATAACAGCGAGAGCAGGCCGCAGCTGATGGCAGTAACCATCAGCCAGTGCCTACGCTCTAAATAAATAATTTAAAAAAAGACAAACGTCATGGGTTCCCTTGTATTTTTGATAACCAGCCAGGCAAAACTGACAGTTGAGAACTGCAACCCTCAGCTGTCAGCTTTAGAAAGGCTAGTTATCAAGAATAGAGGGGCCCCCACGCCATTTTTTTTAATTATTTAAATAAATCATTTTAAAAACTGGCTCGGGGTCCCCCCCCCCATTTTTGACAATGAACCTTGCTAAAGGTGACAGCTGGGGGCTGGTATTCTCAGGCTGGTAAGGGGCCATTTATACTGCCCCCCCCAGCCTAAAAATAGCAGCCGCCCAGAAAAGGCTTGCCCGGCTCTTCCCACTTTCCCTGTGGCAAGTGGGGATCATGTTTGTGAGGTTGATGTCACCTTTGTATTATCTTATGACATCAAGCCCACAGCTTAGTAATGGAGAGGCGTCTATAAGAAACCTGTCCATTACTAATCCAATAGTTGTATTATAAGGCTGAGTTCACACGTGGCGGTTTTTTTCCGCGTTTCCGCGGCGGTTTTAACCGCGCGATTTTGCCGCGAAAACGCGAAAAATAAGCATCCCATGCATTCCTATGGGATTCCGCAATGCTTTGCTAATGCTGCGGTTTTTACCGCGGCGGAATCGCTTCCCGGTAAAAACCGCAGCATGCTCATTAATTTGCGGAATCGCGGCGATCCCGCACCCATAGGAATGCATTGTTCCGCCTACTTCCAGCATGTGGCTGTGCACACCATGCGGAAAGTAAGCAGAACATTTGCGGATGGTACCCACGGTCCGGAGGAGAGGAGACTGTCCTCCGGGCTTTGGGTACCATATCCCTGTAAAAAATAGAATTTAAAATAAAAAATATTGATATTCTTACCTTCCGGCGTCCCGCGCAGCCTTCCCGCTTCTCTCCACGCTCTCGTTCCCAGTAAGCCTTTGCGAAAATACCCACGATGGCGTCCGTTCTCGCGGGATCGCGAAGTCTCGCGGTCATTCGCGCGACGTCATCGCGAAAGACCGCGAGACATCGCGATCCCGCGAGAACGGACGTCATCGCGGGCATTTTCACAAAGGATTTTACATTTTATCTTTTACTACTGATGCTGCATAGGCGGCCTCAGTAGTAAAAAGTTGGTCACACTCGTTAAACACTATGTTTGACGAGTGTGACCAACCTGTCAGTCAGTTCTCCAAGTGATGCTACAGATCGCTTGGAAAACGCTAGCATTTTGCAAGCTAAATACGCTTGCAAAATGCTAGTTTTTCCGCGGGAAAATCGCAGGAATTTAAAATGCGATTTTCCCGCGGACTGGAATTCCGGAACTCTAGCGGTAATTTCCGCGAGAGTTCCGGTACGTGTGCAATTAGCCTAAATGAACACACAGCTGCGGACTCAGCGTGGCTCTCTGACTTTTTACTTGTTATAGGGTCGATAGTGACTTGTAGGATCGCTGCTTCCAACAGATGGTGCTATAGAATTCAAGTCTTCTTCCTCTCTGAAGAGGCAATTTTCATATTTAACTTCCCAGTGGAGCATTGCACAGCAAATAAGCCTCCTTACCTTGGCATGCCAGAGGCGGTATGTTACTCTCCACAAGGAGAAACGTTACCCCTTACACTTAGGTACATGACCGACACATAAAATCAAGCACTGGCTAAAACACGTGCACTTCAATCTTCTTAGATTAAATAGAAAATATATGACGCATATACCATCCCAAAGCCTTTAATGTCTCTACGCGTTTCTCGCCCCTTTAACAAACGACTCCTAATAACACAATAGCACAATAGCCTCAAATAATGGGTCCGCAGACTATTACCTAAGAGATCTCAAACTAAAATGTACCCCAAACTCAGTTGTTCTGTGTACGCTAATAACTGAATCAATAAAGGCAGAAAAATGACCCACAAAGCAGAAAAAAGGCCAAAAAGTTGTTATAGTTTTTACATGGATTAGTCAACCAGAAAAATCCTCCTGTAAAACCCCTCTGTGTGAACATACCTTTATATCTATCTTATAGGGTAACATAAGCACTGTATTTGGGATCCATGCACATCAGCAGGTATTTTTGTGAAACGCATTTCGGGCAGTTACAAGCGTCTTTCTGTGGCAGTGTCAGGCGTGTTCTGTAACATTACTTGGAGGCTGGAGATTGATGGTCTCTTCATGACAGGTCCCATCTCGCTTTAGCATTGATGTGGACTGACTCACGGTCACAATATTGTAACCTGCACCTGTTTCCTCAGCTATGATCCGATTTCGACATCTGATAGCAGCCTCTGACTTGTTGGCTGGTGATCTGTAAACTGCTACGAGCACAGCTTTTTGGGACAAACAATCATCAGGAATGATGGGCCAAAGTGTTATTCCCTTTACCTGTTGCTGGTTTATCCTGGTTACATATAAAAGAAAGGAATTTCTGAAATAGTTTTTCAAGCTTTCCATGTAGGAGATGATCTCTGTTTGGAGGGATTTTGAATTCACAATAAGCCAACATGACCTGATATAGAAGTTTATCTGCTGGTACCAGTACTGATCCTGAAATATAACCTCCAATTTTTGTCAATCTTGTGGTACTCTGTGATTAAAATGATGGATCAACTTTTCTGATGTGATTGAGATTTTTCTAAGAAAAAAAAAAAAGTAATTGCTGGAAGGTGAGTAATCTAATAACCCCAAAAATCATTTAAAAGGGATGTATTATCTTTCTTGAGAAGCCTTCTGCTTGACAAGAGGTAGTATGTTCCTGAAGATTGACAGTTCAGGCCAGCGACATGGTTGCTCCCTGATGCTGCTAGTAAGCACAGCTTTGGCTCCTTAACATCATAGTAGCGCAGGGGCACCGAAGGTAGTCAGATCCCACAATCCTGCCAACTTCTGAGCTGTGCTTGCATGCTGTGTAGTGCCCGCTCTTTGCCTAGGAAACTGGCCACCTCCGATGGAGACGTGGTGAGTAACCTAGGCCACGAGCAGTACATTATTACACTAAAAATCATTGGGAACAGACAGAGGTAAATAGCAAAGTTGCTTGATTTTACAGACAAGTTCTCTGATGACAATCATCTGATTACCATGTCGCTTGAGCTCCATGTACCTGTCATTGGGATTTAGTGTGGAACCAAATAAAGAGATTTTTACTGTATTTTTAAGACTATTAGAAATGCCTGAGTATAGGACATTTCAAAGGTTTAGACAACATAGAATAGGTATAACAAAATGTTTATTCTACATTGTGTGCAGAACTATTAGGTAATTTGTATGTTTGATGATTAAATTTATTACTGAACAACTACTGCGCTGTCGGTCAATCCAAAAGGTTAATAAACCTGAAGCCTGAATATTAAAAAGTAAAAATCAGGTTTTGTCTTCCTTAGGAGAATTTCTCCGGGTGTAGAATTATCGGGTAGCTATCAGTGTGCGAATAAGTGAGAATAAGTCCCCCTAATTTTTGTTAACCAGCTGATGTAAAGCAAACAGCTGAGAGCTGATCTTAATAGCTTGGGAAGGGAGTAATAAACATGGAGCTTCCCATGCTATTAATATCAGCTCACAGCTGTCTACTTTGCCTTTACTGGTTATTTAGAAGAGGTGATCAAAAAAATATGGCATGGGGTCCCGCTATTTTTAATATCCAGCAAAGGCTATACAGACAGCTGCAGGCTGATATTATTAACCTAGGAAGGGGCCATGGATATTGGCCCACTTCCATGCTAAGAACATCAGCCACCCCAGAAATGGCGCATCCATTAGATACAACAATTCTGGCACTTAGCCTCTGCTCTTCCCATGTGCCCTGGAGCGGTGGCACGTGGGGTAATAGTATTGAGTTTGATGTCAGCTGACATGGAACCCAGGGGTTTAGTAAAGGGGAGGTGTCTATAAGACACCCCCATTACTAACCCCATAGTAAAATGTAATAAAGACAAACAGATAAAATTCTCACAATGTGAGTGGTGACGTCAGTAAGGTGACCGGGGTCCATTGGCTATGAACTCCGGTGACCTTACTCATGTCATTGCTAGACACTGCATGAATGTTCTCATGTTGCTATCTCAGTGTGTTCTGGCTGGCTTGCTGAGCTGTTGAATCATGCCACCGCTCAACAAACCATCCGGCTGGAGTTCTTTGTGAGACAGCATCACATAGGGATTATCTGTGGACTGGTGAGGATTAATTTGTGTTTTTATTTTTATATTAATAAATGGGTAAAAGAGGATTGGGGAGTTTTTACTTCAAATAAAGGACTTTACTTTGTGTTTCTCTTTGTTACCTTTGACTGTGGGGTTAGTAATGGGGTGTCTTATAGACACCTCTCCATTACTAACCCATGGGCCTTGTGTCAGCTGACATTAACCCCAATACTATTACCCCCCTTGCCACCCCACCAGAGCAAGTGGGAAGAGCAGAGGCTAAGTGCCAGAATTGGCACATCTAATGTCTGATCTAATTGGCTGATGTTCTTAATCTGGTAGGGGGCCAATATCCATGGCTACTTCCTAGGCTATTAATATCAGCCCACCGCTGTCTGACTAGCCTTTGCTGATTATTAATAATAGGGGGTACCCCACGTCACTTTTTTGGGGGGAGCACCCTTTGTCAATAACCAGTAAAGGCAAAGTAGATAGCTGTTGGCTGATATTAATAGCCTGAAAAGTTCCATGTTTATTACCTACTTCTCTGTCTATTAAGACCAGCTCTCAGCTGTCTGCTTTCCCTCAGCTGGTTAATAAAAATTAGAGGGATCCCACTCCATTTTTTTCTTTTATTTAATTTTGAAATAAATACAAGTACAAAAAACTACACAAGTAAAGCACTGATTATCTATTTCTGTATATAACATTGTTTTATTACTCAGAAAACTAGCTTGAAATGACACAGTAATTCTCTGTGAAAGCTGATGTTAAAATGTTAAAAACGCATTATATACGACTGTCAAATGATTGCTCCTTAAAAAAAACTCACTTCACTCGCATGACTCTCATTCTTCTTTTCAGGAACAGCATTGGAGCGATTTTATTTACACTGATGAGTGTGAGCCCTTAGAAGAACTATACTACACTTCTAATTAGAGGTGTTTTCTAATATTATTCTTACTACATATTGCAATAGGATCTTGGAGATGGGATTAACCCATAACTCTTTAGTGTTTAGGAAGACTTATAAGAACCCTGGAAATTGTCTCAGTGTCTTTTTAAGGCTACTTTCACACATCAGGTTTTCGGCGTCAGGCGCGATCCGGCGTCGTGCCGGAACGCCGGATGCGGCAAATGTTTAGTAAAACCGGATGTGACGGATCCGGTTTTCTGCCGGATCCGTCTTTTTCTTGACAGACAAAACCGGATCCGTCTCATCCGGTTCATCCGTTTTTCTATCCGTTTTTCGACGGATTACGCCGGATCCGGTTTTTAAAATTGACCCTTGTGGCCTTCCGAACGGGATTGGCTACTGGAAAACTAGATATAGCATGTTCCTACAGCCCTTCTTTGACAGGTTGTAGAGAAGAAAGTGCAGGTTGGAGAGAAGAGCAAGTTACTGGCGAAGATGGATGTTGTCATTGGAAATATTACCACTAGAAGTTCTGTGACGGTTTCAGGGACAATTTTCCACTATACTTTATGTCACCTCAAGGCAGAGTACACTGGGATGACAGAGTGTGAGAGATTTTTGCCCTAAACTTGTGTACCTTCTGGACCAACAGTATATACCTTTGCCAACCAAAGTTGGCTATCTTGTCATGGTCTTACTATTTTTACCTTTAGGCCACAGGTGTGTACCTGGTTGTGTTTTATGCAAAGTATTTCACCTTTTAACAAAAGTTGTGTACATTGGTAGGAAATCACCAACAATAAACACAACTTTTTAAGTGAAATACTTTGCTTCAAACACAACCAGGAACACAACTGTGGCAAAAAGCTAAAATTTACCCACAGTTATACCTGGTTTTGAATACCTTTTTACCTTTGAAATACCCTGTATTTAACCTTTTTTTAAAACATAGTTCGCCGCAGAAAGAAATGACAGACAACCATTGTGAAACGATAATTTAACTTTTATTTAAATTTTTTTTTTTTTTGTAGAATGTTTTTAAAGTGCAAAAAAACTTTTTTAGAAAGGTTTTAAACCCAATGGGCATTTTTATTACAAAAAACACACATTACAATTCTGTGTACTGTGGGGTGGAAATACTGCTGGAGGGGCTGCGGGACACTTCGACACTGGGTGTGTGGAGAGAGGACTGGGATCTTGGTGGGGAAGGAACAGTTAGAGGTGAAGGTGTGGAAAAAACTACAGAATGGGTGGACATGTGGGAGGCAGAAGAGGTGGTGGGCGGTGGAGTGGAGGGTTGGGCAGGGACTGTAGGAGCAGATGATGTTGATGGAAAGTTGTATGGGGAAGGAGTTTGGTACGGGGAAGGAGTTTGGTACGGGGAAGGAGTTTGGTACGGGGCAGGTTGCTGGAAGTGGGGAGATGACTGGTACTGGGGAGGTTGCTGGTACTGGGGAGGTTGCTGGTATGTAGTAGGAGGGGGAGGATGAAAAGTGGCTGGAGGGGGTGCAGATGTAATAGGAGGGGGAGGATGGAAAGTGGCTGGAGGGGGTGCAGGTGGATGAACTACAGTGGTGGGAGGTGGAGGTTGGGAGGTAACCTGCTGTAGAGCACCGTGGCACGAATGCATTACATGCATCTGCTGGGCAGGAGAGAGCGTTTCCATGCGCTCCACAACAGACCTGAAAAAGGTGTGGTTTGGCGAAGATCTTGCTTCTGAATGCATGGTTTGCAGAAGTGTCTTCACCTCCAGAATGCTGGAGTTGATCTGCTGAAAGCCTGCGGAGATTTGCTCTGACAAGACTTTGAGACAGTTCTGGAAAGATGCATTCAGATGCAATAACTCTTGCGCATAACTCTTTTCCTGACCCCTCTGCCGCTGTCGCCCAGTACCCACAGGTGTACTAGAGGCGGCAGGGGCAGAAGGGTGGGGTAAAGGGAAAGCGATCTCCTCACCAGCAGCTTCATGTAATGTAGGCGGCCACGATGCTCCTGTGCTGGTGGATGGGACAGATGGGTCGAATGTGTGGGAAGGCAGGGAAGGTGCAGATGTACCGGGGCGGTCGAAGTGTCCCTCGGTGCCGGTCTCCTCAGGGATCGCCTCAGAAGGGTCCAATCGTGCAGGCTCCCGAGTGCTGCTCACCGTGCTGTGGAATAAAGAGAAAAAAAAACAATTAAAATACTGACATGGTATGGCCCTGGCTGAAAAAAAAAAGTTACATCTAACATTTTTTTCACATGTGGTGTGTAATATTTACCTTCTGGTGAGCATTGTTTCCCGGAGGAACGACAGGGCTTCTGCGTACTTGTACTTGCTCCTGCGTCCTCCAGATCCACTCGGGGCCCGCATCTCTTTATTGAACTCCTTCTTGAAACGATCCCTCACAGACCGCCACCGATTCACAATTCTGTTCCCTGAAACGAGAAAGGAGTGGTTAGTATACAACATCAGTGTTTCACAAACTCCAGTCCTCATGGTCCCCAGGGGTCATGTTTTCAGGATTTCAATAGTAAATAGAAATCCTGAACACATGATCCGTGGGGACCACGAGGACTGGAGTTCGGGAAACACTGGTTTACATCAAGCAACCGTTACTGTATATACTTACGCTCTTTAATCTGGTCCCGAGCTTCGAGGTCCTCCCAGCGGTCCACAAGGAGAGAACAGATTTCCTCCCAGAGTCGTCGGGTAATGATCAGGTCAGCGTGGCGGCGGTCAGCCATATTCCAGAGCGGCTCCCTTTCTCTGACGAGATCGATGAGGCGGTCCACATCAATCCCTCCATCCTCACCATCAGAGTCGGGAGCACGCTGTGAAGGCTGTTAAAGAAAAAGACAAAAATAACATAATTAGCCTCCACAAAAGAAATGAAATAAAAAGTGCAAAAAAACAAAGCCAAAATATTTATACTTACACGCTGGTAACCGCCGCGTTGCTGTCGCCGACGACCCTGGGAGGCACTGCGAGGACCTCTTGGCCGAGCACCAGATTGGGAAGACTAGAGAAGAAAACAAAAAATGTTATGAGTTTGGATGTAGGCATTTGTTTGCTGTGTGTGGTCTGCAGAACATTGTTTTCTATGTGTTGTGTGTAGTGTGATGTTGTGTTTCTGCGTTTGATGCAAAAAACTTACGAATTGTGAGCCCACTCCAAGCGTCTGTCCACCCCTTCCTTCTTCTTCTGGGAGCTCCTCTTCATCTTGTGATTCCTGTTTTGAAATAAAAGGCAATGAATAGACATATATTACAGAGATGATGGATTTTGGAAATAAAAACTTACCGTCAAACGCTGACGATGCGAGGGAGGGCTCCCAGAAGAAGATGTGCTGTCCTGTTGATGGCCAGACTCCATGGCTGTGGGTATTGCTGCTGCCAGTGATGCCATTTCTGCTGCTGCTGCTGCTGCTGCTGCATCTCTTTGGCGGCTGTTGAATAAAGAGAAACAAAGGGCCAATGAATATCTTGATATTCCATGGCCCTAGTTTGGAGGAATGGGGGATTTGATAATTACCGTCTCTCATCTGCTTCTGGACTCCCCTCCCGTTCAGCATGCTGCTCCATTTGGGGTGGTGCTGATGGTGCTGCTGCTGCATCTCTTTGGCGGCTGTTGAATAAAGAGAAACAAAGGGCCAATGAATATCTTGATATTCCATGGCCCTAGTTTGGAGGAATGGGGGATTTGATAATTACCGTCTCTCATCTGCTGCCAGAAAATGTAGCAGCAGACATGAGTTTGCCCTTACTGTATAGTGGTCTACTTAAGTACAGTGTGACAAAACAGATCTGAGACAACCTTATAGGGGTTGTACCAGGTTAACACTTATCACTGATCCACCAATGGGACCCCAATAATCCCAAGAATGTAGTTCTGAAGTTCACTCTTTGAATGGACTGAATATGGCCACTGCCTCATTAATTTCCGTGAGACTGCAGGAAACGGTACAGCAAGTTCCATACCATGCTGCAATGGTGTTTAATGCTGGAGCCAGGGGGCACTATAGAGCCATATTCTCAGCACATGAGGGATCCTATTCGTGAGAATCCGGCCAATTTATGTATCATGTTGATGACCTGGTTACCAGTGGATGAAGGGCACACCCTGCCATATTTTTATGCCATGTCTTAACTTAATTTCTTGCCTTCTAGATGATCTGAGATGTTGACATGCACTTTGTCCAGTTGGATGGACCCCAGCCAAACATGGCTTCAGAACTCTGCCAGACCATCTCTGTGGCCAAGCTGGAAAGACACAAGAATCTCTTCTTAAATTACCGCAACCTAAACCACTTTCCTCTAGAACTGCTGAAAGATGAAGGACTTCAGTATCTGGAGAGACTTTACATGAAGCGCAATTCTCTGACCACACTGGTGAGTACAGGAACATGAATCGTGTGGGGTCATTCGGGGCAGCAAGTTTCCAGATGCCACCCACGTTCCAACAGGAGGTCAGATGATTTGGCATACATAAATGAGAAGTGGGCATAGCCTAACATGTCACCATACCCACCGAAATGTCAGGAAGGCTGCAAACACCGACACGCTCTGGAGTTCTCTACAAGATTTCTGCACAGAGACACAGAATCTATAGACACAGATACTGAATTTATAAGACTAGTGCTCCTCATCCTTCTCTGATAGCCGCTGAATAGTATATTAATGTGCCTGTACTGCTCACCTCCTGAATATATTGGCACCTTAAGAAATGAGAGGACATTGAATTGGGACCTTCCAGGATTAACAAAAATGCACAGCTTTCATCTTGGTATATACAGTTGTATAATGTGTTTTTTTTTTTTTGTTCTTTTGTTTTTATTTTGCAGCCGGAAAATCTTGCCCAGAAGCTCCCAAATCTTGTTGAACTGTAAGTAGGTCTCCTCTCATATTAATACACACTCAAGGGCAATAGGATGTAACTAATAGCCCAAAAAATGAAGCGATCCAATCAATATTATGTAATAAAATCACGCAATTTTTATTTGATGAAACAAAAATTAAAAAGACTACATATCATTTTACATAATATACCCCAAGGGGAAATTGCACAGCCCAAGATACTATAATCAGAACAATAAGTGTACATACATGACACAATAAATAGCCATCAAATACCTCATACAATTGCTATAATCCTCATAATTCTCACTATAAAAAAACTATCAAGGGTTGACATTACTGAATTTAGTTATATGAGTGCCAAACTGACCCGAGAAGGTCTATTAAATAGCATCTACAATATCAGTTGCTTCCCCAGAGATAATAACAGCATATCCTGAAATAATCATAGCTAGAAAGCATAATGCCAGTGTCTAAATAGCCTGAACAAGTTACCGCATAAAAGCAATATCGGTATAGATCCTAATTACCTTAGCCGAGGTGTGACGGTAATCGTGGTGCTGTGCTTTTATGCGGTAACTTGTTCAGGCTATTTAGACACTGGCATTATTTTATGCTTTCTAGCTATGATTATTTCAGGATATGCTGTTATTATCTCTGGGGAAGCAACTGATATTGTAGATGCTATGTAATAGACCTTCTGGGGTCAGTTTGGCACTGATATAACTAAATTCAGTAATGTCAACCCTTGATAGTTTTTTTATACTGAGAATTATGAGGATTATAGCAATTGTATGAGGTATTTGATGGTTGTGTATGTACACTTATTGTTTTGATTATAGTATCTTGGGCTGTGCAATTCCCCCTTGGGGTATATTATGTAAAATGATATGTAGTCTTTTTAATTTTTGTTTCATCAAATAAAAATTGTGTGATTTTATTACATAATATTGATTGGATTGCTTCATTTTTTGGGCTATTAGTTACATCCTATTGCCCTTGAGTGTGTATTATTGTGGTAAAAGTGCCAATATAGTATATTTGAAGGACACTTTAGTGTGCTCCTCTCATATTAACTGTTTTATTCCATTGTATCCACTGGAGGGCGGTAAAGTCCTTGTGTCAATCTCATTGATTTACTGACTAAAAAACATAAAGGCGACCTGTTACCGGATTTTCCAGATATAAACTGTATCCACCACCTTTCAGATGTCTAGAAAAGTATCCCTGCAACCTCTTCATAAGGGTCCAGCTACCTCACATGCGTAAGAAAGTGCCTTTTATATTCTTTTTCTATATTCTAATCAGCGCCTCCTCTGTCCCCGGTGTCTCCAGACTGTGATCGGTGCCTCCTTTGTTCCCTTATTCACCATCTCTCCAGTCTTGATTGACGTGTCTGACTTCTGCATCACCCACGGAGTCCGTTCAACTCTCTTGCCTGCACAGTAGGGAACAGGAGTTGCTGTCAAAACGCTGTGTGGATGACAGCAGCCGCGTCAATCGAAGCAAGAGCAACGGAGACTGTGGGGACAGAGGAGTCACCTAGCACAGTCTACAGATACCCATCGGATCGCTCAGCTCTGATTAGTATATGGACCGGCACAATTGTATAAGGTATTTTCTTAGGTTTGCCGGCCAGCCAGGCTCTCATAAAGGTGTTGCTGGCGTGCTAGACTAGACAGCACAAAGGTGATGGATATTATTTATATAGGGAAAACATGGTGACAGGTTCCCCTTAAAGATATGGTTGCAAGCTTCATTATTCCTCATCATTGAAATGCTAGAAGATCGCAGCGGCTCAGTCTTGGCATTTTTGTCATTGTGCTCTATGATGGATGAAAGTGTTACTAAAGCAGCAATTCTAATGTGTATCTAGGGCTACACGGTGACATTGTGCCACGCGACATTGAGATTGCGGCATTGTCTTCATCATTGCATGTAATGACTTCCTTTGGTGTTGCAGTGCGGCCTACCTCAATTGTGATGGATGGTTGCCATTGTTTCCTAATTTGTTCTGTTTTCTGAGACTGCTCCCAAGGTTGCACATAACTCATAGACTTTAATCCCTCCCAACATTTGCCCAGTGTGTTTGCTGTATATTTGGAGCACCTGTATGGAGCGGGCTCAGGAGTCCACATGGTGAGTGACGGCTGTGTTATACAGCCAGTACCTGCCTTTAATATTCGTGAATAGAGCTGTTTAACCACTGAAATGCTACTCTCTAGCTCAGTAGGACATGCGTTTGGGCGACCATCTCCACAATGATCTCCCCACAGCCTCCCGTGACCCTGGCAATCAGAACATTGTATGTACCAAAAATAAAAACATCCCTAAATTGTGAATTTGTTTACTCAGTAAAATATGTGAAAAAACCCCTATACAAGTTTGGTGTTGCCGTAATGGTACTGCCCTGGAGACTCAGGTTATCAGGTCATTTTTACCCTTAATACTATAAAAACAGAACCTTAAAAGAATTGTTTTTTCCATCCACTATTTCACCCGATATAGAATAATTTAACCCGTTTTTCATTACATTATATGGTAAAATCATTTGTGTGATTCAAACACACAACTTGGCCTTCAGAAAACAAGCCCTTTTACAGCTATGTCGACAGAAAAGTAAAAAACAAAAAAAAAAAGTTATGGCTCTTGGAAAAAAGGGAAAGAAAAATAAAAGTGCATAAATAGAAGAATTCTCCCAGTGATGAAGGGTTTTTACTCCTTCTCACTCATCTGAACTCACATCTTAATATTATACATTATCCAGACAACGGTTTAAACCTACAGTAAGGTGTTCCTTATCTGAAATAGTAGGTCACTATTAAAGAATCAATCATTTGAGTAATAGTTAATGCTTTACATCATCTGGGTGTGCCCACTTTTTTTCTTCAGTAACCTGCAGTGCTCTTTCTTTTATATATTGTTTTTAACCGCTTCCCGACCGCCCACAGTAGATAAACGTTGGCGCTTGCTGGCTTTGTGCAGCGCCGACGTTTATCTACTGTCGGCGGTTTTGTGCCCCCCGGGACCCCCACATACCTTATAACGCGGGGATCCCGGTGCACAATGCATGCTGGGACCCCCGACGTCATCGAGACCTGATTGGTTCAGGTCCTGATGATGTCAGCGTCACAGCAGCCAATGGGAGCGATCGCTGGGAAAGCTGCTTGTTTCCCGGCGATCTCACTCATTGTAATGCGACCTCTCCTCTGATCTCACACTGACAGATGATCAGAGGAGAAGCAGCGTTACTGTGTGACAAGATCGCTGCCTGGCACAGCTGATCGCTGCCTGGCACAGCTGTGCCAGGCAGGGATCTTGTCACAGTAACGCTGCTTCTCCTCTGATCATCTGTCAGTGTGAGATCAGAGGAGAAGTCGCGTTACTATGTGCCAGACAGCGATCTTGTCACATAGTAACGCTGCTTCTCCTCTGATCATCTGTCAGTGTGAGATCAGAGGAGAAGTGGCGTTACTATGTGACAAGATCGCTGTCTGGCACATAGTAACGCGACTTCTCCTCTGATCTCACACTGACAGATGATCAGAGGAGAAGCAGCGTTACTGTGTGACAAGATCGCTGCCTGGCACAGCTGATCGCTGCCTGGCACAGCTGTGCCAGGCAGGGATCTTGTCACAGTAACGCTGCTTCTCCTCTGATCATCTGTCAGTGTGAGATCAGAGGAGAAGTCGCGTTACTATGTGCCAGACAGCGATCTTGTCACATAGTAACGCTGCTTCTCCTCTGATCATCTGTCAGTGTGAGATCAGAGGAGAAGTGGCGTTACTATGAGTCAGATCGCAGGGCAGCGATCTTGTCACAAAAAGAAAAAAAAAGTAAAGAAAAAGAAAAGCAGGCACGCAGGTTAGGGTTAGGGCTAGGGTTAGGGCTAGGCTTAGAGCTAGGGCTGGGATTAGGGTTATGGGTGTGTTGATGTTAGGTTTGTGGTTAGGGTTATGGTTAGGGTTGGGATTAGGGTTAGGGGTGTGTTGGGGTTAGGGTTGGAATTAGAATTGGGGGTTTCCACTGTTTAGGTACATCAGGGGCTCTGTAAATGCAACATGACGCCCGCAGACCATTCCATCAAAGTCTGCATTTCAGAACGTCACTACTTCCCTTCCGAGCCCCGACGTGTGCCCAAACAGTAGTTTTCTCCCAAATATGGGGTACCAGCGTACTCAGGACAAATTGGACAACAACTCTTAGGGTCCAATTTCTCCTGTTACCCTTGTGAAAATAAAAATTGGGGGCTAAAAGATCATTTTTGTGGAAAAAAAATGATTTTTTTTATTTTCACGGCTCTACATTATAAACTTTAGTGAAACACTTGGGGTTCAAAGTGCTCACCACACATCTAGATAACTTCCTTGTGGGGTCTAGTTTCCAAAATGGGGTCATTTGTGGGGGGTTTCCACTGTTTAGGTACATCAGGGGCTCTGCAAACGCAACATGACACCCGCAGACCATTCCATCAAAGTCTGCATTCCAGAACGTCACTACTTCCCTTCCGAGCCCCACCGTGTGCCCAAACAGTAGTTTTCTTCCACATATGGGGTATCAGCGTACTCAGGACAAATTGGACAACAACTTTTGGGGTCCAATTTCTCCTGTTACCCTTGTGAAAATAAAAATTGGGGGCTAAAAGGCCATTTTGTGGAAAAAAAATGATTTTTTATTTTCATGGCTCTACGTTATAAACTTCTGTGAAGCACTTGGGGGTTCAAACTGTTCACAACACATCTAGATAAGTTCTTTAAGGGGTCTAGTTTCCAAAATGGGGTCACTTGTGGGGGGTTTCCACTGTTTAGGTACATCAGGGGCTCTCCAAATGCGACATGGCATCCGATCTCAATTCCTGCCAATTCTGCATTGAAAAACTCAAACGGCACGCCTTCTGTTCTGAGCTCTGCCGTGTGCTCAAACAGTGGTTTAGCCCCACATGCGGGGTATCGGCGTATTCGGGAGAAATTGCACAAAAAATTTTGTGGTTCATTTTCTCTTTTTACACTTGTGAAAATAAAAAAAAATGGTTCTGAAGTAAAATGTTTGTGAAAAAAAGTTAAATGTTTATTTTTTCCTTACACATTCCATTCATTCATGTGAAGCACCTGAAGGGTTAATAAACTTCTTGAATGTGGTTTTGAGTACATTGAGAGGTGAAGTTTTTAGAATGGTGTCACTTTTGGGTATTTTCTGTCATATTGACCCCTCAAACTCACTTCAAATGTGAGGTGGTCCCCCAAAAAATGGTGTTGTAAATTTTGTTGTAAAAATGAGAAATCACTGGTCAACTTTTAACCCTTATAACTTCCTAAAGAAAAAAAATTATGCTTCCAAAATTGTGCAGATGTAAACTAGGCATGTGGGAAATGTTATTTATTAACTATTTTGTGCGATATGACGCTCTGATTTAAGGGCATAAAAATTAAAAGTTTGAAAATTGCAAAATTTTCTAAATTTTCGCCAAATTTCGATTTTTTTTTTTTAACAAATAAGCGCAGTTCATATCTAACAAATTTTACCACCATCATGAAGTACAATATGGCACGAGAAAACAATGTCAGAATCAGCAGGATCCGTTGAAGCGTTCTAGAGTTATGACCTCATAAAGTGACACTGGTCAGAATTGAAAAAATTGGCCCGGTCACGAAGGCAAAAACAGACTCGGGTGCGAAGGGGTTAAATATATCTAATAAAATTTTTATTTTTTATTTTATACCTTGGCCTTTTGTAAAATTTTTCTTCTTTTGTCATGTCGTCTCTCCTGGCTGTCTTTAGAAAGGCTGCACGGACCAGGGCTCATACAACTGAACGCCTGCTCTCTCTCCCCGTGGGCAAAACACTACTCAGACAACACAGGGTGAGGATAAAACAGTGTGGCATTAACTTATTGAACCACCAACACACAATAGCATATAGAACAGTCCCAGCAAATACCCAAGATGGTGTAAATTACAAAGTCTCACCCTTCCGCTGACTTGCCGGGATTAGAGCCACTTCCTGTGCCTCATACCCCCACCAGTGATACCCCACTTTTGGCAGGCCTCCACAGCGAAGAGGTAACGGCAAGCTTAGGAAGCTAACCGAGAGCAGTGAGGTATGTGGCCAGGTGACCCGATTGTCTCAACCTAGATTCTTTTACGGCATCTTTGTGGTTTCAGTGATGGTCAATGAAGCAGTACTGTGTCTTCCCGGTCCGTAGTACCCTAAGCTGAGATCCTGAAGAGTCACCTCGACCAGAAGAAAAAGTCTCTTTACATAGTTCTCAACTGGCCTTCAACCAGCATCCAGAGGTCAGAGAGAGATGTGAATGAGGCCAACCTGCATTGTTCAATTATGTAAGCTATTTGCATAGTTTTCCCACATCTTTTTGGAAATGCCAACAAACTGTCTGGCATAAACAATGTAAGTAATCAACATATCAGCACACATCATTGTTCAGTGGCCATGCCTTACTGATTTGCAAAGATAACAGAAGATAAACTGTAGAAGATAATTTCATACATCTAAATATTCGTCCTACATAAAGACTCAATACTTAAGTCAACAGTTTATGATTGTGGGTTACTCAATTTACATTTAGCATAATTAAGAAGAAATGCTGTGTTGTCACAGCTCCTCGCTCCCCAAAAGAAATCCAGGGAATTCTGCGCTCCCAAATCCAAGTGCCCCTTCTGAGCCCCAGTGTTCCTAAACCACATTTAGAAAAATTGCTAATTACGGCTCTCCTGTGGATGGTGCCCAAGTAAGATGATTTTCCATGTAAATCTTGTAGAAAACTTTGCACTCAAGTAAATTCTGTAAGCAGATAATTTTATTGTGTGCAGGCAATCCAAAAATAAAGACGACGTTTTGGTCCTACAATGATCTTCATCAGCCAGACAGATTGCAGTGTGCACAGAGTGAGGGTATGTGCACACGTAAGTGCTTTTTCGCATTTTTTAAGCGTTTTTACCAGCAAAAAAACGCTTACAAGAAGCATGCGTAAAAAATGCCGCATGCTCATTACTTTTGCGGAAAAATCCGCATTTCCAGCTATTTTCTATGAGACTGGGGACGCTCCGGAAAAAAACGCGGAAAAATCGCGCAGAAAATTTGTGTGTGGGGGGGGGGGGGCGTGCGTTTTCTGGGAAGGAGTCCGGTTTTCAGTTAGGAATTTTCTGCATATGTGTGCACATACCCTTACGGGCTGAAACGAACGCTCAGGGGCCCCTGAGTATGTAGAGCCCGGCACCGCTGCCACCCCCCTCCCTCGTATTGCGCATTCAACTTATTGGCATCATAGACACTGATCTGATACAGTTGAAAGCAGTGATAGAGGTGAGAGAATCATTTGACGCTCACTCTCCAATCACTCTGCCTCTGACTCAGCTTGTGCCAGCAGTGGAGCTAATCAGACACTGAGACGCTCTGCAGAAGCCAGAGCAGCAGGGGAATGAGGAGAGGTAAGTATTGTGTGTGTGTCTGCTGCACTATACTGTGTGTGTGGGGGGACTGCCCTATACTTTATTGTGTGTGTGTCTGCTGCACTATACTGTGTTGTGCATTTGTGTGTCTGCTGCACTATACTGTGTGTGGTGGGACTGCACCATACTGTATTGTGTGTTTCTGCTGCACTATACTGTGTATGTGGAGGGCTTCATTATACTATGTGTGGAGGCTTCACTATACTGTGTGTGTGGGAGGCTGCACTATACTGTGTGTGGGGGCTGCACTATACTGTGTGTGTGGGCTGCATTATACTTTGTGTGGGTGCTGCATTATACTTTGTGTGGGGGCTGCATTATACTTTGTGTGGGGGCTACACTATACTGTATGGGGGGACTGCACTATACTGTGTGGGGGGGCTGCATTATACTGTATGTGTGCAGGCTGCATTATACTGTGTCTGGGCTGCATTATACTCTGTGTGGGAGGACTGCACTATTCTTGGTTGTGTGGGGGCTGGACTATACTATGTGAGGGGGGCTGCACTTTACTGTGTGTGGGGGGACTGCACTATACTGTTTGTGTGGGGGCTGCACTATACCGTGTGTTTGTGTTGGGGGCTGCATTATACTCTGAGGGCGCTGCATTATTCACTGGGATGCTGCGTTATACTCTGAGGGCACTGCATTATACTCAGGGTGCTGCATTATTCTCAGGTGGGCTGCGTTTACACTCTGAGGGCACTGCATTGTACTCTGAGGGGGTTGCATTATACTGTGTGTGTGTGTGTGTGTGTGTGAGGACTATCTGTACCAATCATTCTTCCTCAGCCGGAGTAAGGGTAGATGCACACAGTCAGTAAGCGATACGGGTTGGACGCTGCGTACTTGTGCAGCGTCCAGATGTTACAGAACAGTGGATGGGATTTCAAGAAATCCCATGTCCACTATGCGTGCACAGACATGCGGCGCGTCTCTCCAGACCGCAGCATGCCTATTTATCTTGCGGAGACACGAGCCTCCGCAAGATAAATTTCACCCGTAGAATGTATTGGACACGGTGAATCCACACGGTTGAGTGAACACATGCGGATTCACCTGCGTTCAATAGCCGGCAAGCACTTTGGACGCAACGGACATATGCTGCGTCCAAAGTGCTGCCAATTACTGAACGTGTGCCCATACCCTAAGGAGGCCGGTAAACAAGTGGTGAATAACTTCAGTGTTGTCGATCGCGCTCGTTTAGCGACCTGAACTCAGCGCAGGTACAACTGAAATGTTTCTGTGTGATGGTGCAATATGTGAGCATTTGTGGCTCCACTGTAAATTTTTGCCCAGGGCCCCACTTTATCTAAAACCGGCCCTGACTGTACAACCACATAAGGGATATTTCTACATTCAGGAGGAATTGTGGGACAAATGTTGGTGCCATTTTCACCCATTTTCCCTTGTGAAAATGTAAAATCTGGGGCAAAAACAAAATATTGGTGGTAAAAATGTTATTATTTCTTCACTGCCCAGTGGTATAAAATTCTGTGAGACACCTGTGGTGTCAATATGATCACTGCACCTTAGATAAATTCATTGAGAGGTGTAGTTTTTAAAATGTGGTCACTTATGAGGGTTCTGCTGTTCTGGCACCGCAGGGGCTCTCTCTGTGGGTCATGACACCCGCAAACCTTAACAGTAAAATATGCACTATAATATGGGGCTACTTTCCTTCTGAACTTTGTACTGTGCTAGAAAAGTATTTTCCGATTACATGTAAGGTATCGCCGCACTCGGGAGAAATTTTTACAACAAACCGAGGTCCATGAATTCCTATTAGCCCTTAGAAAAATTAAAAACTTGGGGCTAAAACAACATTTTAGTGTCAAAAATGTAATTATTCTTTCTTCACCGCCAAATGGTATAAACTTCTGTGACGCACATGTGGTGTCAATATGATCAGTGCAGCTCCAGATGAATTAATTGAGGGGTGTAGTTTATAAAATGAGATCATTTATTGGGGGTTCTACTGTTCTGGCTCCTCAAGGGCTCTGTCAGTGTGACCTGGCACCCTCAAACCTGTCCAGCAAAATGTGCACTACAATATAGCGCTCTTTCTCTTCTGAGCTTTGCACTGTGCTCAAAAGTACTTTTTAGTTACATATGGAGTATTGGTGTACTCAGGAAAAATTGCACAGCACATTTTGGGGCCCATTTTCTCCTGCTATCATTATGAAAATGAAAAAATTGGGGGCTAAAACAATATTTTTATGGAAAACACAGATCAACGTAAAATTCTGTGAAACACCTGTGGGTTCAAGGTGCTCTCCACACGTCTAGATAAATTCCTTTAGGGGTCTAGTTTCCTAAATGGGGTGACATGTGGGGGGGTTTCCACTGTTTAGGCACATCAAGGGCTCTCCAAACACATCATGACACCAGCAGACAATTCCATCAAAGTCTGCATTCCATAACGTCACCCCTTCCTCTCTGAGCCCTGTCGTGTGTCCAAACAGTAGTTTTCCCCCAAATATGGGGTGTCTGCATACTCAGATGAAATTGCACAATGTATTTTGGGGTACATTTTCTCCTGTTACCCTTGTTAAAATAAAAAAAATTGGAACTAAAAGAACATTTTTGTAGAAAAAAATTATTTTTTATTTTCTTGGCTCTACGTTATAAACTTTAGTGGGGATTCCAGGTGCTCAACACACATCTAGATACAGTCCTTGAGGGGTCTAGTTTCCAAAATGGGATCACTTTCCACGGTTTAGGCACATCAGGGGCTCTTCAAACGTGACATGGCGTCCACTATTTGTCCAATTTAGCAGTCTAATGGCGCTCCTTCGTTTCCAAGCCTTGCCATGTTCCCAAACAGTAGTTTTCCCCCACATATGGGGTATCGGCATACTCGTGAGAAATTCCACAACAAATTTTGGGGTCCATTTTGTACTGTTACCCTTGTAAAAATTGTGTCTACAGTTAAATGTTCATTTTTTTCCTTCTACATTACATTAATTCCTGTGAAGCACTTGAGTTAATAAACTTCTTGAATGTGGTTTTCAGCACCTTGAGGGGTGCAGTTTTTAGAAGGGTGTAACTTTTGGGTATTTTCTGTTATATAGGCAGCCACTTCAGATGTGATGTGGTCCTTAAAAAATGGTTTTGTAATTTTTGTTGGAAATATGAGAAATTACTGGTCAACTTTTAACCCTTCTAACTTCCTAACAAAAAAAAAATTATGTTTCAAAAATTGTGCTGATGTAAAGTAGACATGTGGGAAATGTTATTTATAAACTATTTTGTGTGACATACTCTCATAGGGGTAACAGGAGAAAATGGACCACACAATTTGTTGTGCAATTTCTCCTAAGTATGCCGATATCCAATATGTGGAGGAAAGCTTTTATTTGTGCGCACGGCAGGGCTTGGAAGGGAAGGAGCACCATTTGAGTTTTTGAATGCAATATTTACTGGAGAGCCCTTGATGTGCCTAAACAGTAACCCCCCCCCACAAGTGACAACATTTTGGAAACTAGACCCCCTAAGGGAACATACCTAGATGTGTATTGAGCACCTTGAGTAACCTTGAACCCCAGGGTGCTTCACAGAAGTTTACCACGTTGCGCCGTGAAATAAAAAAAAAAAAAACATTTTCCCCACAAAAATGTTTTTTACTTCCATATTTTGCATTTTCATAAGGGTAACAGGAGAAATTGCACCATATAATTTTTTGTGCAATTTCTTATGAGCATGTCGATACACCATATTTGGGGTAAAACTACTGTTTGGGCGCACGGAAGGGAAGGAGCACCATTTGACTTTTTGAATGCAAAACTTGCTTGAATACCGTAATTAGCGGACGCTGTGTCATGTTTGGAGAGCCACTGAAGTGCCTAAACAGTGGTAACCCCCCACAAGTGACACCATTTTGGTTCAGGGAACTTATCTAGATGTGTATTGAACACCTTGAACTCCAAGGTGCCTCACAGAAGTTTATAATGTTGAGCCTTAAAAAACAAAAAAAAATCACATTTTTCCCACACAATTTTTATTTTTTTAAACTTTTTATTGAAAGATTCCACAAATTAATACAACAAGCATAAGACATTGCAGTATAGAATACGGATCAGCATATCATTATCATCCAAAGTAGATATAGAAGCATACTTTCAACAATAGAGTAAACAAGCACTACAAATAAAGTATAACATTTCTACAAAGCATTGCACCATCAAACCAACAGGTTCTTTATCAGAGTTTAAATCTGTATTTATTCAGATTGTAATAGATATTTATTCTTAAGATCACTCACACCATCACTTTTATACTTTGAAGAACGTATGTTTCAGGGGTTATACCGCAAAATTGATGAGGTTATAACATCATGATGTGGCCAGATGTGACGCAAATTTTATTTTATTTTATTTTTTTTAGCCCCAAATTTTGCATTTTCACAAGGGTAATGAAGAAAATAGGCCGCAACATTTGTTGTGAAATTTCTCCTGTGTTCATCAATACCCCATATGTGGTCGAAAACTACTTTTGAGGCACATTGCATAGCTCAGAAGGGACATAGCGCCATATTACAGCGTAGATTTTGCTGCACTTGTTTGGGGGTGCCATGTCACATTGGCAGAGCACTTGAGGTGCAAGGACAGCAGAACACCCCATAAGTGACCCCATTTTACAAACTATACCTCTCAATGAATTTATCTAGGGGTGCAGTGTTTATATTGATTCCACAGGTGTGTCACAGAATTTTATACATTTGAGCAGTGAAGATAAAATAATTTACATTTTTAATTGTGTTAGCCTCAAATTTTACATTTTCATACAGGGAAATGGGTAAAATTGGCACCAAAATTTGTCCCACAATTTCTGCTGATTGTAGAAATACCCATATGTGGCTGTACAGTACTGCTTAGCCACACGGCGCGAGTCGGGAGGGACAGAGCGCTATTTGCCTCTAGAGAGCAGATTTTGCCAAGGTCATGCTTCTGGAGACACGTACCCGTAAATTAGGCAGGCTCTCATCACTTCAGAAATGCCAAAAATGTGGGCGCTAAATGTGGTTTAGGCACACTGGGGCTCAGAAGGTAGGGGGCATTTAGATTTTTCTTAGCGCAGAATTTACTGAATTTCTTTTGATGTGCGAGGAGTCATTTAGCTTTTCCAGAGCCTTTGTACTACCAGTAATGTAGAAGGGGACTTGCTTTTTTTGTGGATTGAGTTGAACCTTTTATTGGGAACATTTTACATAACGTTTGGGATCACATTTATCCGGCGCTCTACGCTGAGCACTTACATCGGGGATTCCATCTAAATCTCTGAGTGACGTGACAGATGAAACCCCCGAGGGATCCATTCACTATAATGTGTTACTCTGGACTCTGTCTGGCTTCTATCCACCGTTGTCTTTCTTTTCAGAAGTGCACAAAACTGTAGTCGGCCGGGCTTGTTTGCTCGCCTAAAACGACACACTGCCTGATCACAGGTCAGACAGTGTTCACTCTGTCTCCATCTGCCTCATTATAGGGAATCTTCCGCAGGGGGTTCCGTCTGAATCACGGATTTCAGATATTTACACGGAAACCGTGATGTAAGCGCGAAGTGCAGGATAAATGTGAGCCCAGCCTTACTGCGATCTGTGAGAGGTAGAATGAACAAATCAACAGCAGATGAAGAATTGGTTTTATGTATTTTTTACGCCGTTCCTTGTGCGGTATTAGACGTCTTTATTCTTTGGGTCAGTGCAATTTCAGCCATCCCAATTTATATCGGGTTCTTATGTTTGGCTGCTGTCACGCACTAAAAGACATTTCATTTTTCAAAAACTAGTTTTTGCATCGCCATGCTTAGACAGCTATAATTTTCCCATATTTCGGCCAACAGAGTCATGTGACGGCTTCTTTTTTGCGGGACGAGTTGACATTTCTATTGGTACTATTTTTGGGCTCATAACATTTTTTGATGGCCTACTATGCCGATTTTTAGGAGGCAGAATAAACAAAAAACAGCAATTCAGGAATTGAACGTTCCGCATGTGGTAAAATTGATAAAGCGGTTTTATTCTCCGGATCAGTACGATTACAGCAATACCTCATTTATATCATTTTTTTATGTTTCGGTGATGTTACACAATAAAAACAATTTTTTAGAAAAAATAATTTTGCATCGCTTTATTCTGAGAGCTATAACTTTTTTTTATTTTTCTGCTGACGGAGCTTTATAGCGGCTTGTTTTTTGCGGGACCAGATGGCATTTTGTATCTTGTTTTATTGCACTTTTTGTTCAGCAGTATGATGATAAAGCATAGTTTTTTTACCCTGTTTTTTATTTATTTATTTTTTACACTGTTCGCTGAAGGGGTTAACTAGTGGCGATAACAAGTGTGTACTTTTTTGTTTGTTTGTTTTTATACATAAATCATTGTATTTATTGTAATAATATATTTTTTTTCTCTATTTGAGGATTTTTTTTTTTTTTTACATTTTTACACTTTGTAATAACTTTTTTTTAACGTTTTTACATTGTCCCAGGATGGGACTGCACTGTACAGTGACAGATCACTGATCTGATACTCTGCAATGCTTCTGCACTGCCCGGGCATGTGAGCAGTGTCTGATCGGCAGGGAAGGAGGCGTATCAGCTCCTTCTCTTCGCAGACGCTCAAAAGCCACCTTCCGTGAAGGACCCCGCAGCCATCTTGTGGCCGTTGGTCACCATGGACACTATCTGCACAACGCGATGCGATTGCGTTGTGCTGATGGGAGCAGACAGGGAGCTCACTCCCTGTGTGATGCACCTCGATGTCACTGTTACTATTGACACCATAATCAGAGTTGTTAAACGTCGTTGCTACGGGGTGTCACCTCTCATGCAGAACTGACACCTGCACCTAATCAAAGGGGTTATAGAGATCTGTGCCTTTTTATTCATTGCTATTTTTATGTTCTTTACAAGGGGTGGTGCTTACAGGGGGATAATGCAGAACAACCTAAATATGCCTCCAGAAGATCCTATAAGCATGCCCCCTTGTGAAGACCATAAAGTTCATATCTCTGGATCAGTATGATGCATTAAAAAAAGCAAACAAAAAGAAACTGAATACTCATAGGAGCAGTGAGAGTACAAAAGAGCAAAAACTGTCCACTTGTGACCTTGTGAGAGCTCTTTTAACCAGGTCAACTCTTTAACCCCTTAACCCCCAAGGGTGGTTTGCACGTTCATGACCGGGCCAATTTTTACAATTCTGACCACTGTCCTTTTATGAGGGAATAACTCTGGAACGCTTCCATGGATCCCGGTGATTCTGACATTGTTTTCTTGTGACATATTGTACTTCATGCTAGTGGTAAAATTTCATTCATATAACTTGCGTTTAATTGTGAAAAAAATGGAAATTTGGCGAAAATTTTGAAAATTTCGCAATTTTCCAACTTTGAATTTTTATGCCCTTAAATCACAGAGATACGGCACACAAAAAACTTAATAAGTTATAATGGTTAAAAGTTGACCAGCGATTTCTCATTTTTGCAACACCATTTTATTTTTATGGACCACATCACATTTGAAGCCACTTTGAGGGGTCTATATGATAGAAAATACCCAAAAGTGACACCATTCTAAAAACTGCACCCCTTAAGGTGCTCAAAACCACATTCAAGAAGTTTATTAACCCTTCAGGTGCTTCACAGGAATTTTTTGAATATTTAAAAAAAAATGAACATTTAACTTTTTTTCACAAAAAAAATACTTCAGGTTCAATTTTTTTTATTTTACCAAGGGTAACAGGAGAAGTTGGACTGCAAAAGTTATTGTGCAGTTTGTCCTGAGTACGCTGATACCTGATATGTGGGGGGGAACCACTGTCGGCGCATGGCAGAGCTCAGAAGGGAAGGAGCGCCGTGTGACTTTTTCAATGCAAAATTGGCTAGAATTCAGATCGGACGCCATGTCACGTTTGGAGAGCCCCTGATGTACCTAAACAGTGGAAACCCCCCACAAGTGACCCCATTTTGGAAACTAGACCCCCCAAGGAACTTATCTAGATATGTGGTGAGAACTTTGAACCAACAAGGGCTTCACAGAAGTTTATAACGTACAGCGGTACAATTAAAAAATCATATTTTTTCCACAAAAATGATCTTTTCACCCCCAATTTTTATTTTCCAAAGGGTAACAGGACCCTAAAAGTTATTGTGCAATTTGTCCTGAGTATGCTCATACCCCACATGTGGGTGTAAATGACTATTTGGGCGCATGGCAGAACTCAGAAGGGAAGCAGCGCCATTTGACTTTTTTGGCTGGAATTGAGATCGGACACCATGTCGCGATTGGAAAGCCCCTGATGTACCAAAACAGTGAAAACCCCCTACAAATTACACCATTTTGGAAACTAGACCCCCCAAGGAACTTATCTACTTTAAATGTATGGTGAGCACTTTGAACCCCCCAGTGCTTCACAGAAGTTTATAACGCCCGGGCGTGAAAATAAAAAAAATCGTATTTTATCCACAAACATGATCTTTTAGTCACCAATTTTTTTTATTTTCCCAAGGGTACCAGGAGAATTTGGACCCCAAAAGTTGTTGTCCAATTTGTCCTGAGTACGCTGATACCTCATATGTGGGAGAAAACTACTGTATGGGCACATGTCAGGGCTCGGAAGGGAAGTAGTGACGTTTTGGAATTCAGACTTTGATGGAATGGTCTGCGGGTGTCATGTTGCCTTTAGAGAGCCCCTGATGTACCTAAACAGTGGAAACCCCCACAAGTGGCCCCATTTTGGAAACTAGACCCCCTAAGGAACTTAGCTAGATGTGTGGTGAGCACTTTGAACCCCCAAGTGCTTCACAGAAGTTTATAATGCCCGGGCGTGAAAATAAAAAAAACATTTTTTTCCACAAAAATGATATTTTTCCCCCAATTTTTTATTTTCCTAAGGGTAACAGGAGAAATTGGACCCCAAAAGTTGTTTTGCAATTTGTCCTGAGTACGCTGATACCCTATATGTGGGGGTAAAACACTGTTTGGGCGCATGGCAGAGCTCGGAAGGGAAGGAGCACCATTTGACTTTTTCAACGCAGAATTGGCTGGAATTGAGATCAGACGCCATGTTGCATTTGGAGAGCCCCTGATGTGCCCAAACAGTGGAAACCCCCCAATTCTAACTCCAACCCTAACCCCAACACACCCCTAACCCTAATCTCAGCCGTAACCCTAGCCCTAACCCTAGCCCTAACCCTAATGGAAAAATGGAAATAAATACATTTTTTTTATTTTATTATTTTTCCCTAACTAAGGGGGTGATAACGGGGGGGGGGTTTGATTTACTATTTATGGCGGTTTTTATGTTTGGCAGCTGTCACACGCTAAAAGACGCTTTTTATTGTAAAAATAGTTTTTGCATCACCACATATTGAGGGCTATAATTTTTCCATATTTTGACCCACTGAGTCATGTGAGGTCTTATTTTTTGCGGGACGAGTTGACATTTTTATTGGTACCATTTCTGGGCATGTGACATCTTTTGATTGCTTTTTATTCCGATTTTTGGGACGCAGAATGAACAAAAAACAGCGTTTCATGAATTTCTTTTGGGGGGGCGTTTACACCGTTCCGCCTGCGGTAAAATTGATAAAGCCCTTTTCTTCTTCGGGTCAGCACGGTTACAGCGATACCTCATTTAGGTCTTTTTTTATGTTTTGGCGCTTTTATGCAATGAAAACAATTTTATATAAAAAATAATTATTTTTGCATCGCTTTATTCTGCGAGCTATAACTTTTTTATTTTTTCGCTGATGATGCTGTGTGGTAGCTCGTTTTTTGCGGGACAAGATGACGTTTTCAGCGGTACCGTGGATATTTATATGCGTCTTTTTGATCGCGCGTTATTGCACTTTTTGTTCGGCGGTATGATAATAAATCATTATTTTTTGCTTCGTTTTTTATTTTTATTTTTTGAGGGGTTAACTAATGGGACAGTTTTATAGGGCGGGTCGTTACGAACACGGCGATACCAAATATGTGTACTTTTATTGTTTTGTTTTATTTACAAAAAAATGAAATTTTTTTTTTATTTATTTAGCGATTTTTTTTTTTTTTTTTAAATTATTTTTACACTTTTTTTTTTTTTACTTTATTACATTGTCCCAGGTGGGACATCACTGTCCTGTGACAGATCGCTGATCTGTCACATCACAGATCACTGTGACAGATCAGCGATCTGTCACAGGCACTGAACATGGCTTCCTACTTGCCTGCGCTTTGCAGGCATGAGGAAGCCAGCTCCCTGCAGGCCCCCGAAGGTCCCCGTCGCCATCTTGGATTCGGGGACCTGCAGGGATGGAGCCCCCCGCAGCAGCGCTGCACATTGCGCTGCTGTGGGGGGCTCAGGGAAGCACGGAAGGAGCCCCCTCCCTGCCGATGCTTCCCTTTAACCCCCGGTACACCGCGATCGTGTTTCATCGCGGTGTGCAAGGGGTTAACGTGTCGGGGCGGTCCGTAACCGCCCTTGACACATTGTGCCGGGTGTCAGCTGTGATAATCAGCTGACACCTGGCCGCGATCAGCGGCGCTCACCATGTGGGCGCCGCTGATCGCTGTGACGTACTATCCCGTCCCTGGGAATTAACCCCTTCACGACCCATGACGCCTACGTAGGCGTCATGAAAAGCAGTGCCCAAACGACCTATGACGCCTACGTAGGCGTCATGCTATAAATAGCCCCCCTGCGGGTCGGGTGACCGGGGTCACTGAAAGGTCACCCGACCCGCACACAAAGGACCCTTCAGAGTTAACACCTGGGGGTGTGGCTTAGCCCCCACGTGCCTACGATCGCTCTGATTGGCTGTTAAAAGTGAAACTGCCAATCAGAGCGATTGTAATATTTCACCAATGAAAATTGGTGAAATATTACAATCCATCCATGGCCGATGCTGAAATAGCATCGGACATGGCTGGACACCGAGACCCGACCCCCCCCACACCGACTGACGGCACCGATCGGCTGCCGCCACCGTCTGACGGCACCGATCGGCAGCCGCCGTCATGATCTGCCCCTCCGCCTTCCCTCCGCCCCCCAGCCCTCCGATCGCCCCTCCGATCACCCACTCTCACCCTCCTTTGTGCCTCCGACCTCCCGCTATCCGTCCCGGTGTCCTGCCGTCCAGCGTCATGGGCGCCGCCATCTTGCAAGATGGCGGGCGCATGCGCAGTGCGCCGAATCGAATCTGCAACGCTGCAGATTCATTCATTTATTTTGATCACTATGATAAACTTTCATAGTGATCAAAATAAATAAAAAGTAAATCACCGCCCCCCTTATCACCCCCATAGGTAGGGACAAATAATAAAATATATATTTTTTTTTTTCCATTAGGGTTAGGTCCAGGGCTAGGGTTAGGGTTAGGGCCAGGGTTAGGGCTAGGGTTAGGGTTGGACTAAGGGTTAGGGTTGGACTAAGGGTTAGGGTTGGACTAAGGGTTAGGGTTGGACTAAGGGTTAGGGTTGAACTTAGGGTTAGGGTTGAACTTAGGGTTAGGGTTGGAATTGGGGTTAGGGTTGGGTTGGGGTTGGGATTACGGTTAGGCTTGTGGTTAGGGTTAGAGATGGGATTTCGTTAGGGGTGTGTTGGGATTAGGGTTGTGGTTAGGGTTATGATTAGGGTTAGGGGTGTGTTGGGGTTAGGGTTGGAGATAGAATTGAGGGGTTTCCACTGTTTAGGTACATCAGGGGCTCTCCAAACGCGACATGGAGCCACCATTTATTCCAGCCAATTTTGCGTTCAAAAAGTCAAACGGTGCTCCCTCCATTTCGAACC
Organism: Dendrobates tinctorius; assembly: GCF_039654945.1. Classification (NCBI taxonomy): domain Eukaryota; kingdom Metazoa; phylum Chordata; class Amphibia; order Anura; family Dendrobatidae; genus Dendrobates; species Dendrobates tinctorius. The sequence goes on from NW_027361690.1 coordinate 81,133,353, forward strand.
CCGACGTGTGCCCAAACAGTGGTCCCCCCCATATATGGGGTACCAACGTACTCAGGACAAACTGGACAACAACTTTTGGGGTCCAATTTATCCTGTTACCCTTGTGAAAATAAAAAATAGTGGGCTAAAAATCACTTTTTGAGGAAAAAAAAAAATTTTTTTATTTTCACAGCTCTGCGTTATAAACTTCTGTGAAGCACTTGGGGGTTCAACGTGCTCACCACACATCTAGATAAGTTCCCTGGGGGGTCTAGTTTCCAAAATGGGGTCACTTGTTGGGGGTTTCCACTGTTTAGGTACATCAGGGGCTCTGCAAACGTAACATGACGCCCACAGACCATTCCATCAAGTCGGCATTTCAAAGCGTCACTACTTCCCTTCCGAGCCCCAACGTGTGCCCAAACAGTGGTCCCCCCCCATATATGGGGTGCCAACGTACTCAGGACAAACTGGACAACAACTTTTGGGGTCCAATTTATCCTGTTACCCTTGTGAAAATAAAAAATAGTGGGCTAAAAATCACTTTTTGAGGAAAAAAAAATATTTTTTTATTTTCACAGCTCTGCGTTATAAACTTCTGTGAAGCACTTGGGGGTTCAAAGTGCTGACCTCACATCTAGATTAGTTCCTTAGGTGATATAGTTTCCAAAATGGGGTCACTTGTGGGGGGTTTCCACTGTTTAGGTACATCAGGGGCTCTGCAAACATAACATGACGCCCACAGACCATTCCATCAAGTCGGCATTTCAAAACGTCACTACTTCCCTTCTGAGCCCCAACGTGTGCCCAAACAGTGGTCCCCCCCACATATGTGGTACCAGCGTACTCAGGACAAGCTGGACAACAACTTTTGGGGTCCAATTTATCCTGTTACCTTTGTGAAAATAAAAAATAGCAGGCTAAAAATTTATTTTTTGAGGGAAAAAAAATATTTTTATTTTAACGGCTCTGCGTTATAAACTTCTGCGTAGCACCTGGGGGTTCAAAGTGCTCACTATGCATCTAGATAAGTTCCTTAGGGGGTCTAGTTTCCAAAATGGGGTCATTTGTGGGGGAGCTCCAAAGTTTACGCACACAGGGGCTCTGCAAACACAACATGGTGTCCGCTAACGATTGGAGCTAATTTTCCATTCAAAAAGTCAAATGACGCTCCTTCCCTTCTGAGCCATGCCGTGCGCTCAAACAGTGGTTTTCCCCCACATATATGGGGTACCAGTGTACTCAGGACAAACTGGACAACAACTTTTGGGGTCCAATTTATCCTGTTACCCTTGGGAAAATAAAAAATAGCGGGCTAAAAATCATTTTTGAGGAAAAAAAATTATTTTTTTATTTTCACTGCTCTGCGTTATAAACTTCTGTGAAGCACTTGGGGGTTCAAAGTGCTCACCACACATCTAGATAAGTTCCTTCGGGGGGTCTAGTTTCCAAAATGGGGTCACTTGTGGGGGAGCTCCAATGTTTAGGCACACAGGGGCTCTCCAAATGCGACATGGTGTCCGCTAACGATTGGAGCTAATTTTCCAATCAAAAAGTCACAAGGCGCTTCTTCCCTTCCGGGCCTTGCGGTGCGCCCAAACAGTGGTTTATGACCACATATGAGATATTGATGTACTCAGGAGAAATTGCCCAACAAATTTTAGGATCCATTTTATCCTGTTGCCCATGTGAAAATGAAAAAACTGAGGCCAAATAAAATTTTTGTGAAAAAAAAAAGTACTTTTTTTTTTTTTTACAGATCAATTTGTGAAGCACCTGGGGGTTCAAAGTGCATACTATGCATCTAGATAAGTTCCTTGGAGGGTCTAGTTTCCAAAATGGGCTCACTTGTGGGGGAGCTCCAATGTTTAGGCACACAGGTACTCTTAAAACAAGACATGGCAACCGCTAAACATTCAAGCATATTTTACATTCAAAAAGTAAAATGGCGCTCCTTGCCTTCTGAGCCCTGCCGTGCGCCCAAACAGTGGTTTATGACCACATATGAGGTATCAGTGTACTCAGGAGAAATTGCCCAACAAATTTTAGGATACATTTTATCCTGTTACCCATGTGAAAATGAAAAAACTGATGCTAAAATAAAATTTTGGTTGGAAAAATTAAAATGTCCATTTTTTCATTCCATGTTGCTTTAGTTCCTGTGAAGCACCTGAAGGGTTAATAATCTTCTTGAATGTAGTTTTGAGTAGCTTGAGGGGTGCAGTTTTTAGAATGGTGACACTTTTGGGTATTTTCTGCCATTTAGACCCCTCAAAGTGACTTCAAATGTGAGGTGGTCCCTAAAAAAATGGTTTTGTAAATTTTGTTGTAAAAATGAGAAATTGCTGGTCAACTTTTAACCCTTATAACTTCCTAACGAAAAAAAATGTTGTTTCCAAAATTGTGCTGATGTAAATTAGACATGTGGGAGATGTTATTTATTAACTATTTTGTGTCACATAACTCTCTGGTTTAACAGAATAAAAATTCAAAATTTGAAAATTGCAAAATTTTCGCCAAATTTCCATTTTTTTCACAAACGCAAAAATTATCGACCTAAATTTACCACTATCATGAAGCCCAATATGTCACGAAAAAACAATCTCGGAATCGCTAGGATACGTTGAAGCGTTCCTGAGTTATTACCTCATAAAGGGACACTGGTCAGAATTGCAAAAAATGGCCAGGTCATTAAGGTCAAAATAGGCTGGGTCATGAAGGGGTTAAGTCCCAGGGCACATGGACGGGATAGTACGTCACATGACAGAAAGGGGTTAAGGAGCATTGGAGCATTAAGTATAGAACAAGGCCAGCTGTTTACAGTGGAATTCAGATTTGGGTGATGGGGGAAATAATTTAACTCTTGTCTGAGTAATATTAGTATTTTTTATACCACCACATATTTTCTCGCCACCAGTCTTACTACATGTCCAGAATTATTTAGTTGCCCTAAAGCTGGAGTCACACATAGCGACTTACCAGCGATCCCGACACCGATATCAACGTGTCAGGATCGCTGGTAAGTCGCTATGTGATCGCTGGTGAGCTGTCACACAGACAGCTTCACCAGCGATCAGCACAGCGATGCCGAGCGCCCGGCATCGCTTGCCATCCCTGTAAAAAATAGAATTAAAATAAAAAATATAGTTATTCTCACCTTCCGACGTCCCGCGCAGTCTTCCCGCCTCTCTCCACGCTCCGATCCCAGTGATCCTTTGCGAGAATGACCGCGAGACGTCACGGTCTCGTGGGAGCATGAAGTCTCGCGGTCATTCGTGCAAAGGATCACTGGGACCGGAGCGTGGAGTGAGGCAGGATGGCTGAACGGGACGTCGGAAGGTGAGAATAACTATATTTTTTATTTTAATTCTATTTTTTACAGCTGATCGCTGGTCTCCCGCCTGTCACATGCAGCGATGCGTGCTGGCCAGCGGGAGACCAGCGACAAAAAATATGTCCAGAGGTTTCTTGCAGCGATCAGTGATACCGGCAGAGGGGCCGGTCGCTGATCGCTGTCACGCACAGCGATCTCGCTGGTGAGATCGCGGTTACGTCACAAAAGTTGTGACTCAGCAGCGATCTCGCTAGCGAGATTGCTATGTGTGACTCCCGCTTAACTCATTGGTCCCCAACCTTTCTGACCTTGAGAACCACATTCAGCTTAGAGAGATGGTCACGAGCCACATTCAGCACTAAGGATATGTGCACACGGTGCGAATTTTGCTGCAGTTCAGCAGCAGATTTGGCCCTGTGGAACTGCAGCAGAACTGCAAGTGATGTACAGTATCATTTAAGGCTATGTAAAGCAAAAAACGCTGTTGCACATGCTGCAGATTTTTCCATGCAGATTTGGTGTGGATTTTAAAAGCAGCATGTCACTTCTTTTGTGCAGTTCTGCAGCAGTTTTACACCTGCTCCATTATAGAAATCCGGAGGTGTAAAACTGCAGGGGAAATCCGCACAAAAACTTGCAGTAAATGTGCACTAAATCCGCAGGTAAAACGCAGGTCATTTTATCTGCAGATTTAGCAAAATCTGTGCTGAAAATTCCACAGCAGAATCTGCAACGTGTGCACATACCCCAAGAGAGGGGCGTGAGCCACATCCAGCCCCCCCACCCCCTTCAAAGTAGTGTCAACCAAAGCCCCCATTACAGATATAATGATAACCAAAGTTTTTCCACAGAAATTACTCCAAATCAGTACACTGAGATCCAGGGGTTCCCACAATACCCCCATTCAGTATTCTCCCATCAAGGACTCCCAACACACGGTCACATCCATCTTTGAGCATCTCCTCTAACAGGTAGTACTATCCTCCAGCATACCATACCTAAAACATCTCTAAACCCCTGAGACCAGTAAATGTCCTTCTAGATCTGCTCTTCTGTGCAGGGCTACTCACAAAATTCACCATTTTGAGATGTGCTCTTCCTACCTGTTTGCTAGATCTAATGCACCAAGCTGGCAGACAGTCGTGAGCCACAGTTCATGGGACCGCGAGCCACATGTGGCTCCCGAGCTACAGGTTGGGGATCCCTGCCCTAACTTTTTGCAGCTAAGGGTCAGCATTAATTTATTAGCGTCAGATTCATGTTGTGGTCAGAGTGGACAGGCAGGAGCACCAGAAACAGCCAGTCGTGAGAGTGCCAGGTGTCGTTGATCTGATATTGTTGACCTATCCTTAGGATAGGCCATCTATATAAAAGTAGTGGACAAACCCTATAAGTCTTTGATTAGGTACAAAAAAAAATTGGGTAAAACATTGATGCATCTGGCACATGAATTTATGGCATCGTAATATCGTAAAGTGTATGAAAATTTGGGTGCAAGCGCAAGGTTTGATGTCCCCCACACAGCACACAACGTTTTTGGTCTCCAGAACACATTGTCAAATTGTTGTTCTTCAAACTGGGTGATTGGAGAAATCATATAGCTTTTGTTTTCAGACGTACCATTGACTTGAAGGAGGCTCATGGGAGTCTAAATTTTGAAATATTGGACTCTATTTGACCTCCTTTGCACCAACGTTCACTATTGTGTCTGCACAATATGCAAAAAAAAATCATACCCAGGCCAGAATTTTATATTATATAGGTGACAAGTTTACTTTGGGCCATTTCTCAAAAGTTTGATATCACCATCTTCAGGGTTTGAACGTGCAATTGTTTCTTCTTTTATCACAGCCCAAAATTGCGTCCTATTCACTTTGTGCATAAAGGTTGATGACTTTCCATATAAAATCCCTTTAGTACACATTATGACTGCCAGTCATGGCTATAACCTCAGAACACTTGTAACCACCACCATTTAGAGATGGCCATTCTCATATTTACTTTACAATAACACATACACCAAATTACTTTGTGGATTGCCTCGTGCTTGGAAACAAAAGTACAAAGTCTAAAGTAAAAAAGCTACAAATCTTATTTTTTCTGTCCAAACACAACAATTAGAGGACACATGTTTTTAGACTGTATCTTAAAAAAAGCTTGCATTTAGATTTACGTAAAATGATTTGCAGGGCCCTGGTCCAGTCGACCCTCATTAGTAGTCCGTGCCAATATTGGGCACACTAGATGAGGTGGATCCTCAAAGCTCAAGGTCCTGGTAAGCACATGGGCCATGGGCGTCAGTGCTGCAGGCAGTTCAGGCACGTGGGAAACAGGTAGCAGAGGTGCAGAAGCTACAGTCAGACCGGCGTCCCGGAACAGGCAGCAAAGGTCTTGGAACACCGGTAACAGCAGAGGTCCCAGAAGCCACAGGCGGACAAGAGAGATCCTGTAAGGTGCAGTTGGACATGTAGAAGAGGTCCTGGAAGATTGGGGACACGTAGCAGAGATCCTGGAAGCTGCACCCGGACACTTAGCAGAGGTCCTGGAAGATCGGGAGCAGGTGGGAGAGGTCCTGGAAGCTACAAGTGGACTGGAGACATCCTGGAAGATTGGGAACAGGTAGTAGAGGTCCCGGAAGTTGCTGGTCGACAGGAGATGTCCTGACAACCGCAGGTGAATACGTACCAGAGGTCCTGGAGGACCGGGAACAGGTAACGGACAGCTCTCCTGAGCAACTAGAAAGTTTTAATACCAAGACAAAGGTGTGTGTCCTGGTAGGCCCAGGCCGATGATCATATGAGATCACATTGGGCCATCTGCAAAGCCTGAGGTGGAGCACAACGCAAGACTGGGGTGAGTGGAGCAAAGCCCGGATGCAGGTCAGGTGTGTAACAGCCAGACTTACTATTCAGAAGATTAGACAGGGATGCTGGCAGGTGGGAGGTTCCCAGGGTTCTGCTTCCGCAGCCACAGACAACCGATATGGTTGCTGGATCAGAGTGTTGCAACCCTTTCTGCTCAACGCTACACTCTAAATCTGGACAAGATATACCAAGAGCGTTTGTGTTTAGTAAAGAATTAAAAGTGCAGTTTTTACAAGACAAGGAGGATTGAGGGAGGGAGATTGTCCTTCAGTCTGGTGGCACAAACGGCAGTCAGCTTTGTCTAAACCGAAGACAACTGAAGGGCAGGCAAAATCGAGTATATTAACATGGCCGTGTCGCCAGCGGGAAGCTAGCCAGATCCCAAACACTAGGTTTTCAATGTGCCCTTCATAATGGTGAAGGACTCTCTGGGTATCTTAGTGGGCACAGACTGTACATAGGACAAAGTCTGAACACCCTCTCCAAAATTAAGCAGAGTAGAAAAGTCATTGTGACATGCCTCTGGCACAAATGCGAAAACCGCTGTGAAATTAATTTCTTTTTTACCTGTGTCATTTCCTATCTGTCATCATTTAATTAATGACCTGAAATTTCTTTAGCAGTCACAAAATCCCTGTAATGGACACAACGGGTCACTTAATGGAAATACCGCAACAATCAACCATGTGGCACAATCAATTAAGAATACTACATTGTCTGCTAACTTCTCATCTCTAGTCTACATGTCCTGTGCAGTATAAACAGTCTCCAAATTAAGGCCAATAGATGATAAATATTCATTGGATATATCTCATTTGTCTTCAAGGGGTTGTCCGTGACCTGATCAATTATATCCCTTACGTGCCTAATTTTAAGGTTACTTTTTAAGAACACTTGAGGAACAGCAAGTTCTATGTACAGGTTTAAATGTTTTCACAAACAGGATCGGACCATGCTTCCATTATTATGCCAAAGACCTCCAATTATAATGGTATCAGAGTTCTTCCTGGTGAGCCGAGGACTTTTGCTGTAATTTGGTCAAAAACTCTGCTGTTTTGTTTTCATATGATTGTATTACAAAATTCATAGGTCTGACCCCTATAAATATTTAAGTGCTTACCTTCACACAAGCATAGGGAGACACAGAAAGATTATGTTGAGCTTTTTAACAAGTTTTTTTTTATTTTGCCCTAGATCTGGATTCACAGCTGCACAGTTTAGTACTTCTGTATAATTTTATCCATGCTTCTGCTGCTTTTGTCTGCTGCTTTTGTCTGTGTGCTATCTAAGGAATCAAGAGGAAGAATACCTCTCTTTGTGCTGTGCTATGTTTTGAAGATTTTTAGCAGCTAATCTCATACCACCAGCTCAGAGTCAATTGCAAATGAAGAACCAGAGTCTGCAGATGGAAAAACTTCTGAAAATGCATAATACAAGTCATATAATGACCAGAAAAAGTGTTATTCCTTACACACAATAAGTTATTCTAAAAAGTTTATTGAAAGTATATTCCCCTTTAAGGGTACGTGCACACGCTGCGGAATCCGCTGCGGATTAATCCGCACGGATTTTGCAAAAACCGCAGATAATCCGCAGGTCCAAAGACCTGCGGATTATCTGCGGTTTGGTCCTGCGGATTCACTATCTCCACAATGGTGGAGATAGGAACCCGCAGCGGTTTCCGCAGAAAGAATTGACATGCAATTCTTTCTGCGGATTCAAAACCGCAGCAAATCCGCGCGTTTTTTTCCGCAGCGTCGGCACAGCGTTTTTTGTTTTCCCATTCAAATGAATGGTACTGTACACCGCAGCTAAAACTGCTGCGTGTCCGCAGCGGCCAAAACCGCTGCGGAAACGCAGCGGAATCCGCAGCGTGTGCACACAGCCTAAGAGTTATATGAACAGTAATTAATTGCTGTATTCACACATAAGTCAATCAATAAATAGGATCGTCCTTTATACGTCTAAGCATAGAAAGAGCAGGGATTTTCAAGAGTAAAATATAATTATACACTGCAGATTAGAAATTCTGTTTAACAGCGAATGTTTTCTTTACGTTATAAAGATTCGGTTTCCTGCAGCTTTTTCCGATTTAGGCTGTGTGCCCACGTAGCGATTTTTAAGCGTTTTTGCCGTGATTTTTGGCGCGAAAACGCTGCGAAAACGTTTAAAAATCATGTACAGAACGCCCCCTATGCATTCCTATGACATTCCACACATGCTGTGCTAATGCTGCGCTTTTTTCCGCAGCGGAATCGCATCGCGGAAAAAATCGCAGCATGCTCATTCTTTTGTGCGGAATCGCAAAGAATTGCCGAGATTCCGCACCCATAGGAATGCATGAGAATCGCTTACTTCCCACATGTGGCTATGCCCACCATGCGGGAAGTTAAGCGTCTCATGTGCGGTTGGTACCCACGGTGTGGAGGAGAGGAGACTGTGCTACAGGCCCTGGGTACCATACCCCTGTAAAAAAAAAGAATAAAAAATAAAAAATCGGGGTATATTTACCAGCCGATGTCCCGCGCTGCATTCCCGGCCTAAGCGTTCCCAGTAATGCCTTGCGGCAAGGCCCTGTAATGACGTAGTCTCGCGTGACTCTAGCGGTCTTGCGAGATCGCTATAGCAACGCGAGACTACGTCATCACAGGTCTCGCAAGGCATCACTGGGAACGCTGATGCCCGGGAATGCAGCGCGGGACGCCGGAAGGTAAATATACCCCGATTTTTTTATTTTTTTTAGCATTTTAACATTCTATCTTTTACTATTGAGGCCGCATAGGCAGCCTCAATAGTAAAAACTTGGTCACACTTGTCAAACACTATGTTTGACGAGTGTGACCAACCTGTCAATCACTTTCCAAGCGATGCTTCAAATCGCTTGGAAAGTGCTTGAATATCGCACGTGAAAATCGCGGCAAAATCGCGATCATAATCGCGGTAAAATCGCAGTGAAATTGCGCGTTTTTTTCAGCACGATTTCTGGGAAGGAGTCCGGTTTTTAGTGAGCGTTTTAAAACGCTACGTGGGCACATAGCCCTAATGTCATTCCAAAAAAATCTACATTTCTCTTAATATGTAAATGAGCTGCTAAGATTTTCGTGATCTGCATGAGAATTTGCCTCTAGTGCTTATTGTAAATTAAAGGGGGCATTACCAGTGTGAGACATGTAATGACTGACAGTCTGCTCTCCTGATATGCATGTCTCACACTGGAAATGCCCCATTCCATTTAGGATAAGCTCTGGGGGCAGACTCTCATGCAGATCAGTATCCGGCCCATAGATCTTAACAGTTAATATGGATTTCTCTGGAATAAGACATCGGACACATGGGTGTCTGTCATACATCAGATTAATGTACGTTTGATTCAGGTTTCTTTGATACACGACTCTGAATACTGACACGTGACACCTAGATGTAAAACTAAAATGATACCTGGCTCTCACCTCTGACTTTCTTCACTTGTAAGAAGGAGTATTAGCTAGATAAAATAGTGGCCACCCAAATGGAAACCAAGCAGACACCAATATAGTCATAGGATGGATCCCTTTTCTGGTAGCAATTCCAGTTTTCTATTCCTAAAACTGAACTTCTATTACTAGTCTGAACCTTGCTTTATTTGGCAAACAGTCCTCAAAGTGACGACAAATGTTGGCACACATTTACCAATACATGTTTATGTGGTTATGCTGAAATTTTGTCACAATTTTAATGACATTTTGTCTTCATCTGGTGCAAATTTTATGTGATTTTGGGGGAAATTGACAAGTGAAGAAGGTCATAGATGAAAGTCAAATATCATTTGAGTTTATAATCTAGCTATATGTAGTGGGGTTGACTTTCTAAGCTACCTGCACTGGAAACTTGTCTTAATCTTTGCCAAGTTTTGCTTTACAACACATGTATAATTCGTTTTAGACATGCTCTTTTGACTTGTGCTCCAAGGAACGTACTAACATTGTATTGAAATTGCTCCAAACGTGCCAAAATTTTGACAACATGCAGTGGGTACGGAAAGTATTCAGACCCCTGTAAATTTTTCACTCTTTGTTTCATTGCAGCCATTTGGTAAATTCAAAAAAGTTCCTTTTTTTTCTCATTAATGTACACTCTGCACCCCATCTTGACGGAAAAAAAGCCAGAAATGTAGAAATTTTTGCAAATTTATTAAAAAAGAAAAACTGGAGTTGCCGATCTGCGGTCAGAGTCATGTATCAGAGTGAGATATTTCGCTTAAACTTCCATTTATCTGGGGATGTCTCAGTAGGGACATTATGTACAGTAACTGCAAACACTAAACTTCTTTGACATCAAGGAGCGATGCCTGGCAGAATATGTTTCTTCCAAGGCTGCGGTCATACAGCACATTTTTGTTTATTCTGGAATTGGTGGCTTGTTATTCTGAAAAGTGAAAGTGGTCAGTAATGAGTTAAACATGTGCCATCTTGTATTTCTGCCTGCCTTTATCTCTCTTCTTTTTTGCCCTTGATGCTTCTAGCATATTAACATGTCTGGAAGTGTATGTCCTTGATGAAGTCCTTCAGGGTAGCAGCTGTTCATGGGTTTTTTTTCTTCTTTATTTTCGAAGGTATCTCCACTCAAATAACATTGTGTTTGTCCCAGAAGGTAAGTGTCGTTACGTGATAATTTGGTCAACCGTCCCTCTCCTTGGATAATATGCTCGCTCGTATGATGCAAAAATCATCTATACTTGATCACCTTCTAGCAAAGTGAAATGAGATAGGAACAGTTTTTTTTGCAGTAAGCTAATTAAAAGCAGGTTTACGCCCATGCCATCCACAGGATCCGACTGTAATAAGCTGCTGAGTTCCTGCTACGTATTCTGGGACCGGACCTAGCTCCAATCCCAGCACTTTAAACCCTCAGATGTACCTGTCAACAGTGATGGCGACAAGTGAGGAGTTTGACAGAGGAAAATCACTCTCTGTCAGCCCATCTGCACCCCCGCAGCACGTTCGTGGGGTGCCTATTGTTCCTATGGCAGGAAGGAGGCCAAATAATGGCCTCCATGTTTGCCATAAACCTCAGCCTATCAGATCCAACCTGATAGGCTAAATGTCAATCAAATATTGTCAGGTTACATAATGCACTGTACAATATAGTCCCTTGTGGGACCAATAAGGGAATGAAACGCTGCACCCCGGGGATCCCGGAAGCTAAGAAATTTGTTGACCTCCCATCCAGAGGCCGGCGCTACAGACCTGGCTGATGGACCAGAGACCCACAAATTGATTTTGTCTCCCCATGAGTGTAATATATTGATCAAAAAATCACATGCGCCACAAGATGAAACCAACAAAAATTACAGTTTGTCATGCAAAACATAAGCCATCATACAGCTCCACTGACGGAAAATTGTGAAACTTCTGACTGACGAATATGGTGATACAAAAACAAGTGATTTTATTTTTCCAAAGTGTGTATTGTCTAATATAATAAAACTATATAAATTTGTCATCTCCATTTTCGTCCTGATCACTTTGCTTTTGAAGTATTGTAGAATTGTAGGTTTGTTCTATATTCCTTCCCGTAAAGAGTTAATAAGCTATATGTACCCCGAAAATTGATTCCACTGACAAATACAACTAAAAAAGTTGTCGAATGATGGTCATAACAAAAATTATAGCTCCTGGAATGCGACAATAAATTTTTTTTTTTTTAAAATGGTCTGTCATAAAGGCCAAAAGTGGCTGTGAATCCAAGGGGTTAATGAATGCTATAGAGACAAAAAAGATAGTGGAATTGTGCCTTTTTTCACCATTGCACCCCACTTTTATATTTTTTCCTTTCTTGGCACTTTGGTAAAATAATTGGTGGCATTCAAAACTCCAACTCATGTGGACACAACAGTAAAGGAGTTCTGGCTCTTGGAGGAAGAATATAAGAAATCCAAGAGCAAACATGGCAAGTTATGTATTCTGGAAGGGGCTGAAGGCGTTTCTGGTTTTGTCCGCAGCCATCGGCTCCCTGGTGAAGCTGCAGTCCCTGGACCTCAGTGATAACGCTCTTGAAATCTTGTGCCCCGACATCGGAAGGCTGAAATCACTGCGCCATTTACGGCTGACGAACAACCGCCTGAAATACCTTCCTCCAGGTAAGGACTGACCTACACGCACACCTGCTCGCGGAGCCGGAGACCCCCAGCTGTTGCCCGTCAGAGCCATGTGTCTTTCTTGTAACGTAGAAGTGCTAGTGAAAGGAAATGCTGTGTGATTAATACTGCAACTGTCCAGGTACGGGCTGATTTCCTGAAAGTTCTCGTAGCCCTGACATGTTGTTCATTGCGGCAGAGCGATGCCGTCATGTCTTTGTACTATCATTTACATAGTGTTTTTCTGCACATTTTGGTTTTTGGCCACATGATAGGTATATTTTGCACAAAATGACTAAATATTCTCAGCATTTTGTAAAATGAAAGAGATTAGCAGGAATGTAAACGTCAGATTGTGAATATCTGCCTTGGAACCACTTTAAAGCCATTTATTTAAAGGAAATGAACGGTGAGAAGTTCTGTAATACATTTCTACTACTCAGATGGCTTTCCAAGCTGGAGACATCTGGGTACTAGCACGGAGCGGCCATAGGGAGGTCATTTGTGCAGCTCCTTTCCTTTTTGGCATTTGCATCCCAGACCCCTCTGCTGTCTTCTTTCACCGGCTGCAGCACCGGTATTGGGGACAGCAGATTGAGGCCGCCCGCGGCCGTCACCCATACTCGGGTAAGACATGGTTATTCGGATGAGGAGAAGGACGCTGGCCTCTGCAGGATATGTCTGACAGCAGAAAAGGATTGGGCATGTTCCTGTAAACCTGATGCTCAGAGGCAGGCCGGTAACAGTTGTATTACATGATTTCTCCTCACAATTATAGGGGTTGTACCGCCATTAAATCTGACCTTACTCTGTGCACAGACAGAACAATTTTTCAGGTAGAAAGTGTTGTTCCATACTTGTTGTGGCGCCCCCTGCTGTTCTTGTTATCAGAATGTCCGGGTTAATGTGTCCAGGATCCACTTCTAGTTCATCAATTCTTGTTGGCGGAGCTACAAAATAGCAGGAATCCTATATAAGGCTGTGTTCACACCTTGCATTTTTTTCTGCAGCAAAACCTGCTCTCGTCAGTAAAGATGCTGTTTACAAAAAGCAAGTGTCGCTGAGTTTTTATTGCTGCAGTTTTGTTGTCTCTTGTGCATGTTGATAAAGTTTAGTTTCCCCAAAATCTGCAGGATTTCATTTCTTTAGGTTTTTGCAGCCAAACCTGATACCTGCGGTTTTTGCTGCGTTTTTCCGCTTGTCCATTGTTTCCTTTGGGTGAATAAACACTGTAAAATTCCGAAAGAAGCGACGTGCTGCCGTTTGCGAAAACGTAGCAGTTCTCCAAATCAGTCAGGAAAAAAAACAACGTGTGTGTATGAAATGTCTGAAATCTCATAGACTTTGCTGTTGCTGTAAAACGCAGCTGAAAATTTGCATTTAACAAAACCTCAGCACAAACGCAACGTGTGAACATAGCCCAAAAGTATCCAGACAGTGTGTGGACACAATAAAATGTTGCGTCATGTACAAGCTCCATAAGGTGGCCTTTTCACCGCTCAGTAATTCTGCTTGGTGGGCTGTGGGTCTCAGAACCCATTCTAGTACTCATCTATAGGAGGTATAACATATAAAAATGTTCACGGTAGTTACACTTTAATACATTAAAGGCTCATTGTCACTATATTAAATGGTTAAACTCACAGTGTCTGTAAAATCAATCCACTTTGCAATCTGCTTGTAACTAAATATCTACTGAGTTCTCAAGAACAAGGGATTTCTAATTTTGTGCTCTGCTCATTGCAGAAGGTCTATCAGCAATGGCCGGTCTCCTAGGCAACAAGAGCAGCGCTTACAAGCTCTTACCTGTAGAGTTTTCACTGCTCTGAAGCTGACGGGAGAGTGTAAAGTTCAGGCCAGTTATGTAGCAATACCATGTGTCCAGACTGTCAGTGATGAGCATACCAACCCAAGGCTAACAGTAATTTGGGGAGCAGTGCGCTCCTAAAGAAAGACTGTAAGGTAAACTCTTTTTCAGTGGATGTCGGGAGAGGGAATCAAGAGTATCAGGGGAAACAACAACAATATCTAGACAAGAAGCATTGAATTGGAATGAGTCAACAGGTTTTTCCTGTGTAATTTGTCAGCACCATGATGTAGGGACAGAGACCCTGATTCCAGCGATGCATCACTTAATTTACTGGGTGCAGCAGTTGTGTTAGAGTCACAGTTTTCCCTGCTGCAGATTTAGCAGAGCTCAGTTGTTGATCTGTGTATAACCCACCCACTCCACAGCTTTCTGTGCACATTGTATAGTGATTGGGAGCTGCTAATCAGTGTGAGGGGCTTGTTTGACTACCCTGCAATTGCCAAGTTGTCCTGTAGTAATAATCTCCTGCTGATAAAACACTTGATTGTATTGAAACAGCAAAACACATCCCCAGTAAGTGACACATCGCTGGAATCAGGGTATCTGCTCCTATGTTATGCGGTTCTCAGATTACACAGATTCCTTTTAAAAATTATAATAATTCCAGTTATAAAATTGTCCTGTTTTTTTTTTCATGATCTTGTAAATGAATATTTATTCATAGGGCAGTCCTGACAAGGCTGCAGAGAGCCCCAAATGGATTTTCAGGGTTTGAGAACAGGAACATTACTTGCAAAACCTAACGTACTGTCCAACAGTGATGTGAATTCAGGTTGCATCTTCTTCTGTGTGAGCGGCCTTCTTCAGGCTGTGTGGTTAAGACTTGTGCTCACGTTTCTAGAAATTGGAAAGCTGAAAGAACTGCAGACGTTAGACCTTTCCACCAATCACTTGGCCAGTTTACCAGAGAAACTGCACCTCTGCCAGTCGCTGCGTTATCTGACCGTGGATCGGAACTTCCTGTGCAGCGTTCCACGCCAACTGTGCCAGCTGGCTAGTCTGAACGAGCTCTCCATGGCCGGGAACCGCCTGGCATCTCTGCCTTTGGGTAAGACAGATGACAAGGTCTTTCCGAATTGTTAATGTTCAGAAGCTGTTATATGTAAAACACATCCTGACAAAATAATCACACAGACCCTTAAGATTTTGTGAGCGACAGACAGACTTACGAGAAATCTCAGACTAGATAGAATCACTACCGGGCATCATCCTGTCTTCTTTGAAGTAATGACACAAGATGAGATCTAGAAGAACTCGGTGACTGAAATCCTAAACTGAAAGGGATTTTACCCCAAACCATATACTGGTATTCAATAGTATAAATCCTACACAAAACACGGAGATATAATCCACAAAAAATATAATAAAAGTACGTTTTATTGTTGCAAATACATAAAAACTGGTACAAAATACAGACAAATGACAAAAGTGCTCACACAAGGCTCACATGTGGTAACCGCTAACAACACCCTATATAGCAGATTGGGTAATGAATGTATATAAAGCGATGAGTCTCTATACTGCCAATATGTTCATATCATAACGATATTATATATGCATAGTGCACAGGTTCGTGTCATAACGATATTGTATATGCATAATGCACAGGCCACCATATAGGAAAAACAGCGCTAACACACTCCAAATAATGAATTAAATAGAACGCAATACAAAGAGTTAATATCATACCCATATAGTAACTGCAGGTGAGCACGGCACAAGACAGAGCAGCCCCGACGCGCGTTTCGCATGGGCTTCCTCGGGGGGCTGTGTCTGTGTGTTGGACATATGGGCATTTTATGTAGGAGATCCAGGTGTACATGATTATCAGCGCCATTATCGGCGCATGCGCAGTGTTAAGCAAGACGCCACAAAGCAACGCCCACAGCCGCCCATGTGACCGGAAGGCAGAGGGAACTCCCTCATGACGTCAATAGCCTCCCGTGTCACCGCTAGCCGCCGGAAAGTTGAATCATGGGAGCCGCCACACTGGGCATGCGCACACACACTGAAGCCACCATCTTTAATATGGGCAGAAAAGAGGGCATAGATATCGCTGTATCTCATGTTGATAGAGACAATATTGAAGTGAATAAAGAAGATATAAATACCGCAAAATCTCATATTAATGACAACAATAATAAAGTGCAACTGTGACTATCTATTATAATAGCAAGGGCAATAAAAAAATAAAAATATAAAGATCACCCCTGCTAAACAGACACGCATAAATGTAATTATTATGTAATAAAAGATGAAAAAATAAGTATAAATGTGAAACATAGATACTAGGATTAAACTAATAAAATCCCAGAAAAAGGAAAATTATGTTGTGAATGACAAAAAATATATATAATGCATAGTGATAATATATCAACATATAAAGATAGGATAAAAAGACCCCCCCCATATAGAATAGTCAACCCAATAATGACAGGACCGCTTCAGGATAGCCGTATCTTGAATAGCCGATTATTCTGAATCCACTCGATGATCCCCAATCATAAGATACTCCGAACATCAGACAATGATGGAATGAATACAATGAGCGATAATAGTATGGTGGCAGCTATGTATGTAGGCGGCCACAGACCCTCAATGTATGGACGCACATTATAATTTCTTACCAGAGATTTCCTCATCAAAAGATCAAATGCAGTTATACTTTAAAGGGTTTTTCATTGCGCTTACCAATACCAGTCAGGACACTTTCATGCCAGTCACCTTCTGCAGCAGAAGTAACATCGGAGAGACCCTTTAAGGAATATTTTTGAAAATTAATTTTATGGTATGGTTGCATTCTTTCCTATAGGAAACCTACCCATGGTGCATAAAGTTGTACTACACTGTACTTTGGGGTATCTTACATATTTCTTACTAAAGGTGCCCAGATGCAAGAAGTGCCAAACCCACCGAATTCGGAGAGACTGACCAACCTACTGAGGTTTATGGGGGCCTTCCAACTCTTCCCCCAACAGCTGATGCCCAAGCAATATGACAGGAGGGTGTATTTGAAAAAGGGGTTACTAAGACATACTGTAAGCTCTGCCTGTACAGACTACTTTCTATTTAAAATAACCTATTGTTTAAATTAGGTTTTTTAGTTAATTGTGTGGGGGTTTTTTCAGCAATTTATTTTTTTTTTATATTGAAATTTGTATGAAAAATAAAAATTTAGCAAATTTCACCACTGGGGCTTTTTTAGACTCATACTTCCTGTTGTTTCAGGAAACAACACATGCACATAGCCACAATAAACAAACTCCAAACTGGTGGCCAGTGTGCAAATGGTAAGATTATTAATATTGTTTATTTATTTTTTTGTTAAATAAATATCGTGATTTAAAATTGCCACATTAAAAAAAAATACATGTAACCCAAAAACCCAATTGTTTCAGGAAACAACACATGCACATAGCCACAATAAACAAGCTCCAAACTGGTGGCCAGTGTGCAAATGGTAAGATTATTAATATTGTTTAAATATTTTTTTTTGTTAAATAAATATCGTGATTTAAAACTGCAACATTAAAAAAAATAAATACATGTAACCCAAAAACTCAATTTAAACAATAGGTCTTTTACTGATGATGGCTTCCCTTTATACGCATCTGTCAGTTGTATGCTTGTAAGTGTCCACATTATGTGACACATCCTCATTTAGATGTCTATAAACAGCCATTAAAAAAGGGTTTATGTGCCCATAAGCTGCACAAGTTTTACCCGAGTGTCAAGGACGTTCACATCTCACTCCCTGACTGCAGTACACAATATTCAGACTCATTGTGAAAGTTATGGGCACTTCTGGTTCTAGTTACTTGGTTTTATTGTTGACTAGTGCCCAAATTCTGTGTTGTCTTATTGCCTTCACAAAGTGATTTTTGAAAGGGGTTGTCCGGTCTAAAATGAAAAGTCTGCAGTCTCTCTATGTGACTGCAGACTTATGAATCCTCCCAGCGCACCGCACTGTAGGCTGCAAGGATTCGCCTCTGTCTTCCCCCAGGAACTTGCAAGAAAAAGGTTGTGGTTTTCTGTAGAGTGACTGCGCCAAAATATGCAGTAGCAATCTGCTCTGATTATTGTGTTTTTGTTGTGATTTTTTTATTATACATTTTCCCCTATTTTTTAATTATTTTATTTTTTTTTTTTGCATTTTTCATGCAAATTTGGCAAAGTATTTTTATGCTGTTTTTAGTACAGACAAAATGGAAGCCTGCACTTAATGGAAACCTGTCACCAGGTTTGGCCGATATGAGATCCGGCCACCATCTTTCAGGGCTGATATACAGCATTCTGTTATCCTGTATATCTGCCCCCAATCCGACTTGGAAGAGAAGAAAAATAACTTTTATTATGCTCACCTGCAGGGCGGTCTGGTCTGGTGAGTATCGCTCTTCTTGGTCCGGCGCATCCCATTTTCTTGCAATGCCGCCCTCCTGCTTGCTTCATATGGATGACGCGACCCTGCATCATCCACACAAGCTCCCCAGCATCGCGCTCCTGCGCAGGCGTGCTTCTCTGCCCTGTTGAGGGCAGAGCAAAGTACTGCAGTGCGCAGGCGCCGGGGCTCTCTGACCTTTCCCAGACCGGACCGCCCCACAGGTGAGTATAATAAAAGTTATTTTTCTTCTCTTCCAGGTCGAGTTGGGGGCCGATATACAGTGTTATAGCATGCTGTATATAAGCCCTGAAAGGTGATGGCCGTATCTCATATCGGCCAAACCTGGGGACAAGTTCCCTTTAAGAATGTTTCACGCTCCTCTTTAGGCCTATTGGGAAGAAAAACACAGTTTAACAACATTTTTAAACACTTAGTGGACACGACTTTTCATTGAGTTGCATCCATTTTGCTTGCACTTTTAAGCTTAGCGGATTTTTTTCCCTTAAAAATGCAGGATTTATTCTACATGAGAACATCGCCTTATGCAATTTTTTTTCTTGCCTTTTAATGCCGTGATTTTCTTGCATCTTTTACAAGCTTTTGTTCATGTTTTTTTTTTTTATTTACACAGGCATGGTTTTTTTTTATGTTTTTTGTAGAGAAGATTTTGGGAAAATGCTTGGACATATATCTGTGTGTATAAATCATGTACCCACAGTTACTCGAACATATTTTTCAAGCACACCCAAGACACTCTGTTAGCACCCGAGCATGCTCAGATAACACCTCAGCGCACATTTGCTCCTCATTATTTAGTGCATGACATGTGATCCCCATCCGCTGAAATGCAGGGGTTAACACAAGTGATTTTTAGCACTACCTCCTCCCTGTCTATTGCAGCACCTCGGTGTGCTCTTGGCTGGTGCTGCTGCTGTACAAGCAGCGTCTGGTTTTGCCCCTTGTGCGCAGTGAGCAGAAGTTCCCATATTTGGACTTTCTGTGAGTTTGGCTATCGCCTCCAGTCCAGTCCACAGCTCAATGTAAATCACAAGCATTACTCGCCAGACAATAGCGCAGCAGCTGCCAACATCTGAGCTGCGGTGATAAAAAAAATAATGTGCTGGGCTACGGCCAAGGGGCCAGCGGAGTGACGATATACTGCGCGAGCTTCCCGTACAGCGGGAGCTGGTGAGGAGCATGCATGGGGTTAATGCTCCTGGTGTCATCGCTGACGGCACACTCGGGTGACAGGCTCTGTACTGTGCCCACACGCAGCTAACCGGGTGAACTCTTTGCCCTCCAGCCTGAAGGTGGCGGAGGCCTAGAGCAGATACCCTCCAGGGAATGTAGTATATTAGAATGACATTAATGTTTCTGCTTGGCTGAGATTCAGTGAACTCGGACCATCTACAAGAGACATAAAACAGGAATGTTAAAAATTCACCTCTCTTCAACCTTTAATAATTAGGGCAGGTCACAACCTCTATTAATACCCCACTATATTAAAGGGAAACAATTTGTGGTTTTAGGTATTCAAGGGTTACATGGAGTAATCATACGTGTCCCCACCGTGAATCTGTAACATATTGTATTAAAGAAATCAGCTTCTTTCCCTTCCAGGACTGATCATTTATTCTCAAAGTTATCAATTCATGAGTAAAATCTGTTTTCAAATAAATATAGACTTTCCCAATACTGAGATAGGAGATGACAGTTGGTGCTCTTAAAGTTCTATGTAGAACTGCAACTGTCGTTTCAGGGGAACTTGTAGCAGAATGTTTATTTGCATTTTAGCGCCTTCTCCCCTCTCCATATCATTTTAAAAGCTCCAACTGTCACCTCCGATCTCTCTTCATTTAACACAGATTTTTGGGGAAAAAAAAATTTGTGTGTAAGGCCTTTTTCACATTTCCGTTTTTTGACGTCAGTCAAAATCCGCCAGTTTCTGAAAAAACACAGATCCGCCCCTTTTTTGGCGGATCCGCTTTTTTCCCCCATAGACTTGCATTAGTGGTGGATGTTGACTGACGGTCGTCCGTTGGATCCGTTTTTTGATTCTCCCTCCCTCTCTCTCTCACTCTCTCTCTGTCTCTCTCTCTCACCCTCTCTCTCTCTGTCTCTCTTTAAATTTCGGCACTTTGCATCTTCCGCGGATCCGTACTGAAAAGTGGTCCGCTGACATCCGTACGTCACTAAACGGAGGTGGATCCGTTGTTTTTTTACCTTTGGCGGATTTCAGCTGACCGCCGACAACGGAAATGTGAAGCAGTCCTAATCATTTTCTTTTTTTCATATTTTCTTGCTTTTTATATCCAGACTTGGGAAGATCCCGGGAATTGCAGTATGTTTATGTGGACAACAACATTCAGCTAAAGGGTCTCCCCTCCTATCTCTATAATAAAGTGATTGGCTGCAGCGGGTGAGTCCACCACTTTTTAGTATTGATTTTTAAAGAAGATAAAATTCAGTTAAAGGGAATCTGTCAGTAGGATCAACCCTCCTAAGGAGACTATATGGGCATGTAGGTCATAGGAAGCTGAGTAATATGATACCTTGATATCTGTGATCCGATGTCTTATTTGAGAGAAATCCACGTTTATCTTTATATGTAAATGAGCTGTTAAGATCTACTGGCTGGACACTGATCTGTATGAGAATCTGCCTCCAGAGATTATTGTAAGTTAAAGGGTGCCTTAAAAGTGTGAGACATGTAATGACTGACAGTCAGTTCTCCTAATCTATATGTCTCACACTGGTAACGTCCAAATTCATTTGCAATCAGCTCTGGAGGCTGACTCTCAGGTAGATCTCTGCTCAGCCCATAGTTCTTAACAGTTTATTTACATATTAAGAAAAATGTGCATTACTTTGGAATAAGACATCGGCTCTCAGATATCACGGTATCATTTTATTCACTTTTCTATAACATACTTGCCCTTGTGCACAGCTTGGGAGGGTTGATCCTGCTAACAAATCACCTTTAAATGGAATCTGTCCTCAGATTTGACCTATCTAAACTATTAGTCATACAGGCTATAGAATACTGAGAACAGTCCTACCTGTATGTTTCCTAACAGATATGTTGTTGGTGAGAAGTCAACTTTTATCACTTTATATAAATGAGCTGTTCCAGGCAATGGAGAGGATGGTGCCTGGAGATTACTCTGCCTCCAGAGCTTATTTTAAATGAAAAGGAAGTTCCCAGTGTGAGACAAGTAACTAACACAGAACAGGAGAAATTAAATTTGTCTTCTTGCAAACACATTTTGCAGCTCTCTCAGCTCTGCTGTACTGCAACAATATTGCAGCCTTGTCTGTCTGTGAACTGGAAGCTGAAGCTGAGAGGAACCTGCAGATGTGTCAGGTATAATCACACACAGCTCTGCAGTGAGATCAGGAGAGTAGAGGGTGGCCATTACATATCACACTGGTAACGCCACCTTCGTGTAAAATAATCTATGGAGGCAGAGTTATCTTCCAGGCACTGTCCTCCCCAGAGCCTGGAAGAGGTCACTAATATAAAGGGATAAAAGATGATTTATCAGCAACAACACATCTGACATCAGACACAAAGGGAGGACTTTTTCAGAAGTCTATAACCTGTATGCCCATATTAATAGTTTAGCTAGGTCACATTTGGTGACAGATTCTCTTTAAATTATTTTGGTTAAGTTAGTTTAAGAACAAGAAAAAATTAGTTAGCGAGCCCTATTGTGGATGTTATGGCTTCAGAATGGATTATCTACTACTTTATCCAGGGACTTGAACAGCACAGATTTCCAATTTTGCAGCTATACACACGAGAGGGATTAAACACGACCCTACGTAAGCAAATGGGATATTCAAGCTGGATGAAAACCCATGTAGGGGCTGTAATGGCGCTTGCAGGAGCATAACTTCTCACACCTGACCCTAGAAGAACTAGATAGATAAAGCAATGTATTGTTACATTAAGCTGAAAGGAATCAGTTTTGTTACAGTTAAAAATATAAAATTCATAGCAGTCTCTATTCCTGCCTGTGATCTATCTCCTCCAGTCCAAAACTCGGCACTAAGCCCCTCTGGACACAGGCCAGGCTGTGATCACTATTTTCCACTGTTAAGTGATTGGAAATGGCTCCTGCTAAGCGCATGGTTGGATGTTTTTTTTTCTAGGGTTAGCTGTTCTAGACACGTAGATGCCTTTGTCAGAGAATTCCAGGAAAGAAAGACACCTTGTGATGTTAACAGTTTCCTTCCTTCCATCCTCACAGCTGCGGCTCGCTCGTTCCCATATCTGAAACAAAGCTGCTTTCTTTCACCTCTGGGCCACTGAGCGTCCTTCTCCCGGCCGAGGTGAAGACTATCGGTTTATCCACCGACCCGGTATTGCCCCTGCAAGAACTGGCGCTGCGCTCCCTCCATGCTGCTCTGTGCGCATTCATACCAGGTGATCTTTTTTGCACACTAGATAAACAGAAACCTTTTCACATTTTGTAACCTGAATTGTCTGCGAATAAAAATAAAAAAAATCAGACTAAAAAATAACCTTTACACTACGTACTGTTCGGGGCACATTCCCTGCTGCTCACCTTTAGGTCCTAGCCCCTCTCTTTGGCATTGAGGTTTGGTTTGTAGGTGCGAAACACTGGGAATAATGTGGGATAGGATGTACTGTAGTTGTGTGCACATCTTGGCATCTCATAAAGTGCTCTGTAGCAAATGTCCTTTGGCCAAGTTATATTGACCCAGATGTTCTAACTTTATATTATGACCTTTGTCAGTCATCAGATTACAGGAGCTGATTACAATGTAGGAAAACCGCTCAGTGAGTGTTGGTATAACCGCTCTGGTGAGAAGCGTTGCGAGGCGCCAAATTATTTTTGCCATGGTGTATAAGGGATAGGACCCTACTCGAGCACCTTGCCCTGGGGCTGGAGAGCCATGTTCCCTTTCTGCTACTTTTTTGTTCGACCTCTGCTTTGGCTACGTTGTTAGGGTAGAACGCTGGCTCAGTGGTTAGCACTTGCAGCACTGGGGTCCTGGGTTCAAATCCCACCAAGGACAACATCTGCAAGGAGTTTGTATGTTCTCCCTGTGTTAGCGTGGGTTTCCTGCCACACTCCAAAGACATACTGATAGGGAATTAATGGCGCTATAAAAGTGAGTAAATAAATAAAGTAACGTTATTTTTCAATGTAGCATGGGAGACGCTCCTACGACTTCTCATAAATCTGTATTTAATAACATTTTCCATGGACCGCTCTGTATAGGTTCAGACAGGATATGGCTTCTGTTTTGGTTTTCTTTGATTCTCGGAGTCATGTACCACCTACTCAAGCCCCCCCAAAATCAAGTGCATTCCTTAAAGAATAACATAAACTGACCTCTCTCTTTCTGTTTCATCAGATATAAGCTGCCTTTCTTACATGACATTACCCAGGAGTCTGTTGGAGCTACTGCGGAATCCTCTAGGGCACTGCCACCGCTGCAGCCAGTCCATGTTTACTATTGTTTATCCAAAGCTCTTCCCCCTGAGAGAGACCCCTATGGCTGGACTACATCAAGGGTAATGCAAAAGATCACAAAAGTGGCCTCCAATATTGGGTCTCACGTTTGAGGTGCAGTTTGTGAGATTTTCTTATATTTGAGCGCTAGGTTTTACGCAGCATTTTTAGAAGCAGTTGACTGTAGTTCTTTATCTAAGGTAAGAGCAGGATCGAGACTTTGGCTACACAACATTCATATCGCTGTGTGCTAATGTCACAACTGATAGTGGATATGGTCACACTGAAATCCATCAGGTTCACATTTCTGCCAACTGTCATGTCGCAAACTCATTAACGTCCAAGGGATGGTCATTCACTGTCATTAGTGGCCATTTAACAGCACCATGTGATCTTTATGTCACACCTCCAAATTAGCCCTGTGGCTCTAGTCTCATGGTTTCTGTCTATGTACTACTCATTGGTCGTATCATCATCTCTCATTAAAGACAAAGTGAAAAGGCATCTGGTTAGAAGTTGTGAGCACTCGCTTCGTGTAAAAGTGGGGTCCTCTACAGAGCCATACTGCAGTGCAAGCATGAGCTTACCAGGGGAAAAGGTTGCATGGGACTGCTAGAGCACCGACGTTACATAAAATATATGACAAATGTACATAAGCCATTTCTGAAGTAACTTTCAGATGGGAGATTTATAGTGACCCATTACCCCCCATAGTACTGTAAATGTATAGCCACCATACCTGACTCCTGTCTGATCCTGCGCCTACACTATTTTATATCAGTGCTCCATCCTCTTGGCCACTGCAGAGGCATAGGGAGCACTGAGGAAAGACTTAAAGGGGTTGTCCACTACTAGGAAAACCCCTTTTAATTCCCCATGTTTGGCCCTGTGAAAATAAAAACACTTACACTCCCTTCCCGTGTCTGCGCTGTTCCAGTGGTGTTGGCATTCGGGTTCCCGGGGTTCACGCGAGGCTCTTCTGACACGTGAGTCCTGGGCCTATGGGACGTCAAGAGCTGCGGCTGGTTGCTCACTTCCTCTTACTAATATGCCAAAAGGCTGGGACAGAGATGCCATTGCAGATTGGGCGCGGGGTTCACGTGTCATAACCTCACATGAGCCCTGGGAATTCAAATATATAGTCACATGGGGATGGAGGGCCTCATTAACAAGTAAAGAGCTTAAAGACTATGAACAGCTTTGACATGGGAAAAATGATTTCATCTATGTTATTAGCATAAGTAATTTACAGCCTGCAGTCTTCGTTCCATCATTCATTTTCAGACCAATTATTCCAAGTTTCAGGTTTTTCTATTGCGGGAGTGTCTCTCCCTGTAGTATAGGCTGGATGTGAGGGCTGTGTGTATCTAGGATGCTGCTCTCTTCACTTGCTTTCTTGTTTCAGCACAGCTCCAGAACTATTTTTCGTCTCAATGTGCTTTCCTTCTCGCCTGGAGCCTGTTTTCAGTGCTTTCCATGAGACTGTAGATAATTCCCCATCTCTTGATTGCAGATCCAGGTACAACCCTTTTCCTGGTGCTATCACTAACAGCCAGAAAAGGGAGGTAGGAGCACAGGAGCAGGACCTTTGCAGATTTGTATTATTTGTGCAGATCATCAGCTAAATAAAGATCTTAAAGACATTGTCACAGCAAAATAGAAGAAAATGATTGATGAGGACTATTTAGAAAGTTGATTAACTTTGATGTAAGGAAAAGAACATATGTATTCTGACAAATTTAACCATAAGCCAGTATGAAACCTACCAATATCTGGTCTCTTTATTTGAAGAAACTGAGGTCATATAAGGTTTTTCAAAGTTAAGAAGAAATGATAACTATAAATATCAGCATATTGGTTAAAGGGGTTGTCTAATGTTCTGCAAGAGCAAACTTCCCCAGCCTCCAGGCTTCCTGCTGGTCAGGGGGGCGTTGCTCTCCTGCGTGATTGACAGTTCAGACCAGCGGAATCATCTGCTTACTGGTCCATACTGTCCGTTCTTTAGACAGAGGCACATCGGAGAGTTGCAGATGCACTGAAGCTGACCGGTATGGCGCGAACAGAGTGCCCCAGCAAGCCGAACAGCATCACAGCAGCGCTTACAAGCTCTTTTGCAAAGAGCATATAAGCACTGTACTTGTTTGGAGAGGATTTTTAATAATATGTAAATTGCAAAGTTGCTTCTTTTTACAAGCGTTTAACAATTTTAAGTATTAAAGAACATGAGAATAACCCTTTAATTACTAATCTGCATGTATGAAGTAGGATAATGACCAGACCCCTGACACATCCCCGTTCTTTTCTTGCAGGAGAACAGCTGTCAGTTTTGTGGCATACTGCTGCTCTATCCAGTGTCTCCAGACATTCGATCTACTAAGTTGATATTTATCTTCCCTGGCAATATTGGACTATCCTATCTTGCCCCATCGTCTTAAGTAACAACCAGCAGTGATATTTCTGGAACGTGTGATTCGGTGTGAGTGACCCCGGGGACTGACAATGGTCACGTTGACTACACTGTTACACTTACTGTCCTTTCCTGCAGGTTCTTCAGTAAAGACTCTCTTCTCCTTGTGTGTCTTTGGATGAATCATACATACCACAGGGAGGCGGATCTGACATCCAAAATGCATGTGAGGGATGTGATTTAATAAACAGGCCCACGCTGGCCTTAACCATTACTCAGTACTGACACCATACATATTACAGAAGATTCTGACAAGGATTTGTGTAATATGAAACAACACAAAATATGATTGGCAACTTAGCTAATGCAGACTGGTGGAGTAGCCTTTGTTGTACACATCTGTGGTTTGCAGTGGATCGTAGGCCTTTTCCCGTATGTTTCTAGACATTTCAGATATTATATGAACACAAGGTGCAAGAAAGTCTTCACTGAATTGCCAAACATGAAAGCCACCGAGTGATGCGTCAGCCCTGGTACTGGATGATCGGAGAAGACAGTAGTGATGGCATTGCCGGATGGCTTCCCAGTACCGGGGCGGCCTTGCAATCCTCCATAACCCAACAGTAACAATGGTGCTTCATTAAGATGAAATGTTTCGGAATCTTGTCTTTTAACTAGTTCTCTGCCGCAGATGAGAACAAATCCATTATAACTAGTACTGAGAGCAAAACGATGGATGTACGTCATCACTCCATGGCTTTTATCTGGGATCAGAAGGGTTGCAGATTTTTTCTTCTGGACCACATGTGCCGACAGCAAATCTCTCAACGCCGTGTGTTAAAAAAAACACCATGGCTGCTGACCAGACATCTTATTAAAGGCCCAGGAATAGATCGTCATTTCTAATGACCTGATCCAAGAAACGTCTCAACAAAATATGGACTGAAATAAAGCTTGTGTTTATGTGAAACTCCAGCCTGTTCTGTGACTTGTTCTTCAACATAACTACATAAAAGGGGTAAAGAGGCTGAACGCCGTTTTATAATGCTCCCAAGGCGGTATGAGATTTACATTGTAGGATGAATATTGTCATTTATGTTTTGATCTGTCGTAGCGTTCAAGAACGCTCACACTTTTCTGCTGCATTAAAAAGCACAGTCATCCCTTGCGTTACATTATTCATCTGATAACTGTTGTATATCGAAACCATTACACTGGAGGCCAAAACTCTGTCAAAATTATTATTAGTAAATTTCAACATAAAATTAAAAAAAAAACTAAACTAGCCAGATATGTAAGACAGATAAAGTAAGTCCTTATATATAAAGTCAGAAAGAGAAGCTGTAAGCTGTACATCGCTTTCTACATAGAGCAGGGGTGCAGAAACTTTTTTTTTTGTCTGAGGGCCATATTCTCCTATTAAACCAACCCCAAGGACCACAATAAAACTTAAGGTATTAAGACCTTAAAGAGGTGGTCCACTGTATTCTATACTTCCCCCACTGATTTAACCCTTCTATTGAAGTATTTTTGTAAAATCTCTTGCTGTCCACTTTCTGAGAGCGGCTCCATCGCTGACTGCTCACTTGGCATCACGTGACCCCTGCTGCAGACACCGCTGATGTCCCGTCAAGTACCAGAATGCCTTGCTTCACCCAGTTGAGTGGACTGTGGGCGGAGTTTCACTGCACGTCACAGCCCAGTATCCGGCGCGCGCTTTCTCTCTCTGATTTCATTATCCAGGGCTGCACGCTACCGGGTCACACCTAGGTGAAGCAAGACATTCTGGTACTTGACACAACATCCGTGGCTGCTGCAGCCGGGGTCACGTGACGCCAAGTGAGCGGTCAGCGATAGCACCGCTGACAGGCAGAGAGGACAGCAAGAGGAATTTACAAAATTATTTCTATACAAAGGTTAAATCCGTGAGGGAATTATAGAATGTAGTGTTTTTGCCATGATGTTCAAAACTACTGTAAGTGCACATTATTTTTGGCATAAATTTGCCAAAAATGTGCAGTTTGCCACTATTTCAGAAAGCCCTGAACAAGAAAATCACTGTGGTCCAAATGCATCTGCAATTCATGAACGCAGTTTTATCGTTTACCAAATCTTTATGCCATAAATTTCAGGTTCAACTTCCAGACGCCAGACTATCTGAAGAACTGGGGTAACAATTTCCCTAATCAGCACTTAAGAGCTCAGCATTTCACAATTGCCACCTCTCCATTTCATATACTCATTTCTGGACCTTACTGAACATAGGAAAAAATTATTGTAATTTAGGATCATCCTTCTATAGAGACACAATCCACGGTCTAATGAGCCAGGTGGTGCACGGAATGGAAGAAAATAATGTACAGTAGAATGCCAGAGAATGTAGAAAAGAAATGTCCAGCACTCATCCCAAGGTTCAATAACTCATTCCCTTTTATTAGATGGACTTAAAATCCAACAGTACAACATATAAAAATAAATGTGTATAGACTATTAATCATAACGTATTCATAGGATTAAGAATCCATGAACTTGGGTTTGATACACGTTGGTCTATACACGTAGATTTTATGTATATCTAATGCCAACTTTCTACAGAACCTTGGGATGAGTGCTCGAAACATCTTTTCTTCGTTTCTGAATTTCCGAACTGGGGCCAAGGGACTCCATTCTCCTGCAATACAGGGGAACCTGTAGCATTAGTACCTGTCGAAGTCTTCTCCTTAGCTGTGTGCCACTCCTCTCCTTTTTACGGGTGATCAACCACACACAGAGGAGCATTTCCAGATCAATGAAGGCCACGTGGTGACCAGAGAAGAAGCTTGTCATGGCACAGATAGAGAGCAGCACAGAACCTGTAATACTGCCCTTACTGTATCGATAAGTGCTAATAGACAGCAACTTCACCACTTTTGAATTAGAAGTTTTTCAGAAAATGTTTAGAGTCCATAATTTTGACATTATACCAATTACCCAGAGTTGTAATTTTTAAAATTGTCTAATTACTGCAGTGACTGAGTTCCTAAGACTGGTCTTCCAGGATGTGTGTGGCGTATGTACGGTTTATGCTAATATAACCAGAAAGTAAATGCAGTTGAAAAACGTGAAATCATAGATCAAGAGATGTCTTTGAGGAAACCTTGGGATAGTAGAATCGCTGTGACTTACACGCTGTAAGAACCATGAATGGATGCTCTATTTTTGTTCTGTACGGAGTCTGCAGACGGTACGATTAGTGCTGACTGTGTGCTCCACATAACCACATAATGATATATTGGTCACTATTTTTAGGAACATTCAAACTGCATATACAGTACCTTTCAGTAAGGAGCGGAATCTCTGGCAACATTTACATCTGGCTTGGATCCCTCTATTAATGAAAGTGATATAAAAGGTGCTGTATTTGTATTCAATCAATGTAATCATAGAGTACAGAATTTATGGATAATTTTTACTCACTAAATCTCTATCGGTCTGTCCAGTGATGAATACCCTTCCTGACACAAGTGTTGTAGGTACAGTTTTAGCCTACAGAGTAGAGTTACATTCCTAGGATGCATCCCCTTGTGGGCCACAGATGGCATCTTCTTGTTTGGCCCCTCACAGTTTGTGGAGAAAAGTTTCTTGGCTGATTAGTGGTAAAGCAAGAGGCACAATGCTTCATATCCGAATGTGTCATTGTGTCTATGGATTCCAGATTATTCTTTATCCACCAGAACAAAATACTGTAACACCAAAGTCCATTAGATGCCTTCCTAAGGCTGCCAGGATCAACATTACCACGTGGATACACGGTTCTTCCATGTTTGAAACTTTGGTTTGAAAAGTGAAGGACATTAACTTTTGGTACGAAGAGCACATCCTTCACAAGAACATGGTGCTATGTCAGGGGTCGGCAATTCATTTTCCCAATGGGCCATTTGAAAGACTGTGACTGTGGTGAAGGGACAAATCAAATTGCTGAAATTAATTTAATTTAATATTATTAACATATTTTGATATCAATGTTATTGCTTAATATTAAGCATAATTACCTTATAAACTCGAACATAAGCTGAGGCACCTAATTTTGCCACGGAAAACAGTAAGCTTATTGACTTGAGTATAAGCCGGGTATGCATTGTCCCCTCATCCCTGTCCTGCTATGCGTGGCTCCCCCCGTCCTGTCCTGGTATGCTTGGCTCCCCCCGTCGCTGTCCTATGCGTGGCTCCCCTGTCCTGGTATGCGTGGCTTCCCCCATCGCTGTCCTGCTATGCATGACTCCCCCCATCGTTATCGTATGCATGGCTCCCCCCTCCTGTCCTGGTATGCATGCTTGATGTTACAAAAAAAAACATCCTACTCACCCTCCTCCAGCATGCCCTCGATGCATCTCGCTGGTGGTGGCTTTCAGCAGCTCTTCCTGCTGAGCGATCACTTGGCACCGCTCATTAAGGTTATAAATATGCGCTCCACGCCTATGGTAGTGAAGACGCGTGTATATTCATTACCTTAATGAGTGGGGCCACGTGATCGCTCAGTACAGGAAGAGCTGCTGAAAGCCGGCACCAGCGAGATGCATCGAGGGCACGTTGGAGGAGGGTGAGTTTGAAGTCTTCTGGAAGCCGGTGGCTGCAGCGGAACAGGCTTTAGCCATAGCCACCGCCTTCTGCTGCTGCTCCCCCTCCCCCGCTGGCTTTCTGGACAATGACTTGTGTATAAGCCGAGGGGGGCGTTTTCAGCTTAAAAAAATGTACTGAAAAACTCGGCATATATACAGTATGCATGTCTCAGAATATCTCAGGAGCCGGGGCGTGAGCCAGTGGCGATACCGGAACCTGGTCTGCATAGCGCGCCGGTGTCCCCGCCTGCTCAGGACACCAGCACCTGGCCCCCAGCGACGAGAGGTGAGTATGTCTTTTTTTTTTTATTCGCAGCAGCATATGGGGCCATAACCTTTATGGAGCAGCATATTGTGCATAATATATGGGGCAGCATATGGGGCATAATCTATGGAGCAGCATATAGGGCATAATCTATGGAGCATCTTATGGGGCCATAGCCTTTATGGAGCAGCACATGGGGCATAATCTATGGAGCATCTTATGGGGCCATTATTAACCTTTGTGCGGCATTATATGGGGCATTTTGTATGGAGCATCTTATGGGGCCATCATAACTGTATGGAGCATTATATGGGGCTCCTGATTCAATATGAATATTCAAAAACATTTAACCTACTGATGTCTCAATTAATTTTACATTTATTGGTATCTATTTTTTATTTTTGAAATTTATCGCATTTTCCACCCTAGGCTTATACTCGAGTCAATACGTTTTCCCAGTATTTTGTGGCAAAATTAGGGGGGTCGGCTTATTCTCTAGTATATACGGTAATTTATTGTTTTTTTAAAACTTTAGAAATCATACTGCTCTTGTTAATCAGCCCTGGCAGCTTGATCAACAGCTACCCACATAGAATGATGCCCACAATTGCCTCCCCACATGGTATGGTGGTGCCCACACAGTGTGCTCCTCCACAGACCCCCAAAATGGTATACTGGCCCCAACAGCTGCCCAGCACAGGTACTGACTGACAATCAAAAGAACTACCTCCCAAAATGCGCTGTTCCAGTCTGTTGTGTGCAGACCGAGGCTTTGCACAACAGGTGCAACCTAGTGATGTAAGCACACCTGTTCTCCTAAGACTAACACCCAGGCTGAATGTGGAGCAGGGAGCTCAATAGAATTCAGAATCTTTTTTTTCACTCTTTGGTTCATTGCAGCCATTTGGTGAATTCAAAAAAGTTCATTTTTTCTCATTAATGTACATTAATGTACACTCTGCATCCCATCTTGACGGAAAAAAACGTAGAAATTTTTGCAAGTTTATTAGAAAAGAAAAACTGAAATATCACGTGGTCATAAGTATTCAGACCCTTTGCTCAGAAACTCATATTTAAGTCACATGCTGTCCATTTCCTTGTGATCTTCCTTGAGATGTTTCTACTCCATTGAAGTCCAGCTGTATTTAATTAAACTAATAGGACTTGATTTGTAAAGGCACACACCTGTCTATATAAGAGCTCACAGTGCATGTCAGACCAATTGAGAATCATGAGGTCAAAGGAACTGGCCAAGGGGCTCAGAGACAGAATTATGGCAAGGCAAGATCTGGCCAAGGTTACAAAAGAATTTCTGCAGTACTCAAAGTTCCTAAGAGCACAATGACCTCCATAATCCTTAAATGGAAGAACTTTGGGACCATCAGAAGTCTTCCTAGACTTGGTAGTCCAGCCAAACTGAGCAATCGTGGCAGAAAAATCTTGGCGAGAGAGGTAAAGAAAAACCCCAAGATCACTGTAGCTCCACAGATGCAGTAGGGAGATGGGAGAAAGTTCCACAAAGTCAACCGTCACTGTGTCATGATCTCAGTGCGGGTTTGACTCGCACACGTGGGGTTAATGTCTGGAACCAGTGCTGATGACTGGCATTTCTGGGGTTAAAGGTTGTGATTCCAGTGCAGGTTTATCTGCACACCTTGGGCTTATGATCCTGGCCTCTCCCTGGTTCTGGGAAAGCTTCTTATAGCCTCAGGACGCTCCCATCCCCGTCAGTTATACTTTCGCCCTTGGCATAGTGTGGTGACCCCTGAGTGTGTTTGTGCTATGTTCTTGTTTGCCTGATACTCTGTGTATGACTCGGTCTGTTCTCTGGATACTGCTTGTTGGATTCTGCTTGGTACCTTCTATGTCTGTTTGGTTTTGATCTCTGCTTGGCACCGACTCTCCATTCTGTCTCATCCCTGGTACTTTACTGTTATCTCTGTGTATGACCCGGTTTGTCTGACTTTGAGAATTCCTGTATTAGTGTTCTGCCTATCTCTGACAGCAGGACGCTAAGCCCCGCCCCCTTGTGGTCACATGACCATAGGTCCTTCACTGCTCACTGACTTTAGCTTCTCCAGGTCCTGTTTGCTTGAACTATCCGGCCGTGTCTGACCCCGGGCCCCTCTGCAGTGTGGGTGAGTCCTTGCTCAGCCGTGGCTGCACGCCGACCTTAACAGGACCGTGACACACTGCAGCCCTCCACTAGTCGGGCCTTTATGGCAGAGTGGCCCAACGGAAGCCTCCGCAGTGCAAGACATATGAAAGCCCGCATAGAGTTTGCTAAAAAACACATGAAGGACTCCCAGACTATGAGAAATAGGATTCTCTGGTCTGATGAGACAAAGATAGAACTTTTTCGTGATAATTCTAAGTGGTATGTGTCTAGAAAACCAGGCACTGCTCATCAGCTCATCACATGCCCAATACAATCCCAACAGTGAAACGTGGTGGCAGTATCATGCTATGGGGGTGTTTTTCAGCTGCAGGGACAGGACGACTGGTTGCCATTGAAGGAAACATGAATGCGGCCAAGTACAGAGATATCCTGGATGAAAACCTCTTCCAGAGTGGTCTGGACCTCAAACTTGGCCGAAGGTTCACCTTCTAACTAGACAATGACCCTAATCACACAGCTAAAATAACAAAGAAGAGGCTTCAGAACACACAGCTAAAATAACAAAGAAGTGGCTTCAGAACAACTCTGTGACCATTCATGACTGGCCTAGCCAGAGCCCTGATCTAAACCCAATTGAGCATCTCTGGAGAGACCTGAAAATGACTGTCCACCAACGTTCACCATCCAACCTGACGGAACTGGAGAGGATCTGCAAGGAAGAATGTCAGAGGATCCCCAAATCCTTTTGTGAAAAACTTGTTGCATCATTCCCAAGAAGACCCATGGTTGTACTAGCTCAAAAGGGTGCTTCTACTCAATACTGAGCAAAGGGTCTGAATACTTATGACCATGTGATATTTCAGGGTTTTTTTTAAGAAATTTGCAAAAATTTCTACATTTGTTTTTTTTTTTCAGACAAGATGCAGTGCAGAGTGTACATTAATGAGAAAAAAAATGAACTTTTTTGAATTTACCAAATGGTTGCAATGAAACAGAGAAAAACCAATAAGAGACCTGGTTCCATAATTCTAGTTCTCATGTCACGGACTCCCACAGATTACTCAATCACAAAGATCTGTGATGTATGCTTTTCTTCATTTTTCACATGATAGACCATTTTTTGCTGAACGATTCTCACATAATGGCAGTGATATCTACCCCCACAAGGTAAAACTATAATTTACTTAGTGTTTTAACACAATGTATTAAGCCAAAAACGTCCCATAAAGAGAAAGGACCCTTTTATTATGTGACCAACGTCCGTGAGATGAAAGTACACTTGCAATTTTTCATTAACTGTTGATGAAAATTATTAGTTCACACATTTGTATGCAGCAAAATGAAATCATTTGGAGTCCTGTGGAGCTCCTCCGCCTACAATTAGAGATTTCTTCCTGCGTTACATAAAAATGACAAAATCTGAAGGTCATTGATGCATAAAGATTGAAGGGCAGCATT
This sequence comes from Dendrobates tinctorius, assembly GCF_039654945.1. Taxonomy (NCBI): domain Eukaryota; kingdom Metazoa; phylum Chordata; class Amphibia; order Anura; family Dendrobatidae; genus Dendrobates; species Dendrobates tinctorius. Next base: position 81,168,229 of record NW_027361690.1, read on the forward strand.
AATCAAGAAAAAAAAAAAAGTATTTAAAAAATAAGTATTGATTTCCTCCTACTGAGTGCAGAATATTAACAAACGACAGAAAACGAGCTCAGAAATATCATTAGTGTGAACAGGAACTATGCATTGTGCTTATGTGTTATTATATCCAGTCTTGATTTACTTATGCATCCAGCCATATGTTTTATGCCGGAGCCAGACGTAACTAATGACAAAGTTGTGCACTTTGCACATGCAGCATTTTTCTGTCCAGCACAGGGAGTCAAACGATGGCGCGGGACGCAGAAATGTTCACATAGAAGAATATAGGTTCAGTTGTGTCATCACTTTCCATCCGGTGTTTTTTGCTACATTGAAATGAATCGTGGCAATTGGGCCAGATATGAGGATTTTCAGTCGACCCGAGACATACTGTAAAAGTAATACAAAATTTTAAAATTATAGTAAAAAATAGATTGAAATGTTTGCTAGAACATGTCTTTATCCTGATTTGACAGACACAGTGCCCCCAAATATACTGATTGCAATATTGTCTCCAAATGCAGTGAATGACACAGTGACCTTGTATATAGTGATAACCAAAGTCACCCCAATACAGTGAGAGCCCCACTGCTCCCTGTTACTACATGGTAATCATTGTCCCCCAGATAGCGACAGCTTCAGTTTCCCTAAAACAGATATGACCACATTTCCACAGAGCCTTCAAATATAGTGAAAGAGTGTCCACCGATATAGTAATAGCCCCAGTACTGTCAGAAGTGACAGCCAACACAATGACACAACACTGTCCTCAAAATATAGTGAAACCCACGATACCTAGTGGTGAAGCATGGGGGATAAAATGAGGAAAAAAACTTTAAGTTTAGGGATTGGGTTAGGGTTAGGACTAACATTAGGGATTGGGTTAGGGTTAGGGCTAACATTAGGGCTAGGGTAATAACATTGTTACATAAAAATGTAGACAAAAAATATATACAGCAGCATATAAGTTTTTATTTCTAAAATGTTTGCAAAAAGAAGAAAAAAGCTTGGAGTCCAAAGCGCAAATTAGAGTTACATCAATATTTTCCTCAAATTCCAATACACGTATTTGGGAGATTAAGGATGTAATCACGGTGCACACAGACAGAAGAGGGTTCGTGTCCATTTTTAGAATGGAAAAAAAACGTGCATCATGTAGAACTTTTATTTGTCCATTCTAAAAACTGACACATGATGGAAACCAGATGGTTTCAGGTCTTCAATTGATCCATTTTTCATTGGTCTGCTCCAAAACACTAAAAATAGAACTGTCATGACACAGCTGCCGGGTGACCCGGGACCAGGAGCTCCTTCCAGACCCTAACACTAGGTGGTGCCCTAGCTCGCCCTACTCCCCGGGATACTTGTGGAGGTGAAGATGCCGGGGCCTCCACACTTACCTTATCTCCTAAGTTAGCCCTCCGTCTGGTCTGTTCTCTTCCCCGCCCAGGGAAGAGGAGGCAGGGCTATTCTCTTCCCCCGCCCAGGGAAGAGGGGGCACTACTGTGCTCCATAGTACACCAACCCAACAAACAAGGCAACACAGACAAGGGTTACCATAAAACTCCAGGCATACAAAGTATTCACTCACATTTAACAGAGGAATGCACCGGGGTGTGGAGGTAGGGGAATAAACCAAAATAGAGAAGGATAAGGAATTACCAAACATACAAACCAAACAGTAGTCACACATAACTCATTCATCTCTCCCTCTCCTATGTACTCCTCTCCCACTGTTAGCCATGCAGCAAATGCTAGCACTGACAAGGATTAGTAATAGAGCCCAGATTATAAAGGGAAAAGGAGTGGATATCTGAGCACAGCTGTGAGCACAGGGATTTCCAACATGGCCGATTAAGCCCTTTTCTGCCAGAAGAAATATTTAAAATGAAGTAGAAGTGCTTCTTCTCAGCGGCGGAGTAGGAGCAATCAGACGCTGCTGTCTTCTGACTCCACACTGTCCAGTAACAGGAACAGACAAACAGAATTTGCAAGGGCAGGTGTGAACGTAGTCTTAATCTGGCCACACAACCGACAGAAACTATATTTTGAGTGTCTGTTGCAAATAGCGTCAGATATGATAGGATGAATTGAATTTTGTACGCAGCGCAATTCTTCCAGTAAAAGTGATGAAACCCGGATGACTCCATAATCAATGAACCTGTCAGTCACTGATGATATCTGTTGTACAATTTATGACACTGCATCATGGCTTCTGTTCTAGACTGGATCCATGATGTCAAAAGAGCCAAAAATAGGATTTTGTTATAAAATCTTTTCTAGTGACAATAACGACTGTGATTGTTATAGTTATCACTAAAATTATGCTCAATCTTCTACTCACACAATTCTGGCCAAACATGGATATCAAAGGGTTTGTTCCGATGCGGCAATCCGATAATAACATATGCATGTACAGCTGTGGCGAAAAGTATTGACACCCCTGCAATTCTGTCAGATAATACTCAGTTTCTTCCTGAAAATGATTGCAAACACAAATTCTTTGGTATTATTATCTTCATTTAATTTGTCTTAAATGAAAAAACACAAAAGAGAATGAGGCAAAAAGCAAAACATTGATCATTTCACACAAAACTCCAAAAATGGGCCAGACAAAAGTATTGGCACCCTCAGCCTAATACTTGGTTGCACAACCTTTAATCAAAATAACTGCGACCAACCGCTTCCGGTAACCATCAATGAGTTTCTTACAATGCTCTGCTGGAATTTTAGACCATTCTTCTTTGGAAAACTGCTCCAGGTCCCTGATATTTGCCTTCTCCAAACTGCCATTTTTAGATCTCCTCTCCACCGGTGTTCTATGGGATTCAGGTCGGGACTCATTGCTGGCCACCTTAGAAGTCTCCAGTGCTTTCTCTCAAACCATTTTCTAGTGCTTTTTGAAGTGTGCTTTGGGTCATTGTCCTGCTGGAAGACCCATGACCTCTGAGGGAGACCCAGCTTTCTCACACTGGGCCCTACATTATGCTGCAAAATTTGTTGGTAGTCTTCTGACTTCATAATGCCATGCACACGGTCAAGCAGTCCAGTGCCAGAGGCAGCAAAGCAACCCCAAAACATCAGGAAACCTCCGCCATGTTTGACTGTAGGGACTGTGTTCATTTCTTTGAATGCCTCTTTTTTTCTCCTGTAAACTCTATGCTGATGCCTTTGCCCAAAAAACTCTACTTTTGTCTCATCTGACCAGAGAACATTCTTCCAAAACATTTTAGGCTTTTTCAGGTAAGTTTTGGCAAACTCCAGCCTGGCTTTTTTATGTCTCGGGGTAAGAAGTGGGGTCTTCCTGGGTCTCCTACCATACAGTCCCTTTTCATTCAGACGCCGACGGATAGTACGGGTTGACACTGTTGTACCCTCGGACTGCAGGGCAGCTAGAACTTGTTTGGATGTTACTTGAGGTTCTTTATCCAACATCCGCACAATCTTGTGTTGAAATCTCTTGTCAATTTTTCTTTTCCGTCCACATCTAGGGAGGTTAGCCACAGTGCCATGGGCTTTAATCTTTTTGATGACACTGCGCATGGTAGACACAGGAACATTCAGGTCTTTGGAGATGGACTTGTAGCCTTGAGATTGCTCATGCTTCCTCACAATTTGGTTTCTCAAGTCCTCAGACAGTTCTTTGGTCTTCTTTCTTTTCTCCATGCTCAATGTGGTACACACAAGGACACAGGACAGAGGTTGAGTCAACTTTAATCCATGTCAACTGGCTGCAAGTGTGATTTAGTTATTGCCAACACCTGTTAGGTGCCACAGGTAAGTTACAGGTGCTGTTTATTACACAAATTAGAGAAGCATCACATGATTTTTCGAACAGTGCCAATACTTTTGTCCACCCTCTTTTTTTATGTTTGGTGTGGAATTATATCCAATTTGGCTATAGGACAATTCTTTGTGTTTTTTCATTTAAGACAAATTAAATGAAGATAATAATACCAAAGAATTTGTGTTTGCAATCATTTTCAGGAAGAAACTGAGTATTATCTGACAGAATTGCAGGGGTGTCAATACTTTTGGCCACAACTGTACTGTCAACAACAACAAATCCCCCAGTGTTAAATGAATGTACAGTCCTCAACTTTGAAATTAGGAAAAGCCATGGAATTATGGAAATCACCATATTATATGCAAATGATGAAAAAATTGAAACAAATTTTCAAAACATCTCGATTTATTCAGTATCAAGTATGAGCTGCACGTGCAGAAATCCCTGCACTTTCACACCTTGGCTGCTATCAAAGCCCAATTGTCGGCGTGGTAGGACATTCCTCAGATAACCATTAATAGCCTCATGGATAACAGCCGTGTGCAAGTGCGGGAACGTCTGCGCGTGTTGCTCATACTCATTGCTCATAAATCAATATGTTTTGAAAATTTGTTCCATTTGTTCATCATTTGTGCATCATTACCATGTCTATCCATCCTGTGATCTTCATAGCTCCATGACTTTTCTTTCTTGGTGTTGCAATTTCAATGTTGAGGAAAGATGCATAAACATTTTAGAAATGAGCTTAGGTAGGAGAGGAGGGATCCAAAACCTGAAACCCATTTTTGTGTAGTTAAAATTTCATTTTTTTTCTGATTTCATGTCAGATATTGAGAAAAACAATTGTGTGTCTTTTTATATACTGTATGTAAACTTCTGGTTTCAACTGTATATTCGCTAAAATAGGGGTGGATGGAATAACTAAATTTTGGACCTGATTAGACTGATGTGTAGTATAGAGGCTAAACAATTATACCTACAAAATTAAAACTTATTGGTAGTCTATGAATATATTGCATGTATACAATAATAGTGTGACCCAACAGCAGTATATAACACTGCCGAACCTAATTAGCGTGGCTACTTAAAAGTGTTGGAGTAATGGTTTAGATTTAGATAGTAAGACCTTGGTTACTGTGCACACTAGTTCTCAGCCGACCGCCAATTGTCGCAATCAGTGGTTCATAGACCGATACAGGTGAGTAACACTCAGTTGTGTGCTATGGCGTGATACAATACTAATATTTATAATATGTGTGCATATTCGAGGGATTACAGCAGCAGTACCCCTTTTTTGTTAGGTGTATAATAATAGTCACAGGTTACACCAGCACTGATGAGATTAGATATTTCCTTACCCTATAAGTATTGAGAAATATTGGTCATAAATCTCTACTAGGGTTGAAACACAATTATACACGATGTAGCATCTCCATGCAGAAACCCACAATGCATTCACCATTAGGTTCAGATGCCATATTTTAAATATCAAATGGCAACTGAACCTAATGGCTTTCCTGGGGATTGCATGAAATTGTTATGTCACTTCCTCCGGCTGTTTATGACAGCACGCTGGCTCAGTGGTTAGTAGTGTAGCCTTTTTTTTTTAATATCTACAAGGAGTCTGTATGTTCTCCCTGTGTTTGCGTGGGTCCCTCCCACACTCCAAAGACATACTGAATCTAGATTGTGAGCCCCACTGGGGACAGTAATAATAATGTCTGTAAAGCATTTTGGAATTAATGGCACTATATAAGTTAGTAAAATAAATAAAATGCTTCATTTGTCTGAAAGAGGTGAGAGTGAAGTGGCCTTGTACCCCAGAGGAGCCAGTGCGAACAGCATCAGCACCAGCGGTGTGTATAAATAGTTATGTGAAAAAAGTGTTTCCTCCTTCCTGATTTCCTATTCTTTTGCATGTTTGTCAAACGTAAATTTTTCAGATCAGTAAACAAATTTAAATATTATACAAAGATAACACAAGTAAACACAAAAAGCAGTTTTTAAATAAAGGTCTTTATTATTAAGGGAAAAATATATCAAACCTACAGAGCCCTATGAAAAAGTGAAGCTGAGTTCAAATTCCCTAGCCATGCCCAGGCCTGATTACTGCCACACCTGTTCTTAATCAAGAAATCACTTAAATAGGACCTGCCTGACAAGGTGAAGTAGACCAAAAGCTAGACATCTTGCCACTATCCAAAGAAATTCTGGAACAAATGAGAAACAACGTAATTGAGATCTATCAGTCTGGAAAAGGTTATAAAACCATTTCTTAAGCTTTGGGACTTCGGGAACTACAGTGAGAGACATTATCCACAAATGGCAAAAACATGAAACAGTGGTGAACCTTCCCAGGAGTGGCTGGTCAACCAAAATTACCCCAAGAGCACAGCGACGACTACCACAACAACATCCAGAGAACTGCAGGTCTCACTTGCCTCAGTTAAGGTCAGTTTTCATGAATCCACCATAAGAAAGGAACTGGGCAAAAATGGCCTGCATGGCAGAGTTCCAAAACAAAAAGCACTGCTGAGCAATAAAAACATAAAGACTGGTCTCAGTTTTGCCAGAAAACATCATGATGATCCCCAAGACTTTTGGGAGAATACTCTGTCGACTGACAAGATAAAGGTTGAACTTTTTGGAAGGTGTATGTCCCATTACATCTGGCATAGAAGTAACACAGCATTTCAGCAAAGGAACATCATACCAACAGTAAAATGTGGTGGTAGTGGGATGATCTGGGGCTGTTTTGCTGCATCAGGACCTGAAAAACTTGCTGTGGTAAATGGAGCCATGAATTCTGCTGTCTACCAAAAAATCCTGAAGGAGAATGTCCAGCCATCTGTTCGTGACCTCAAGTTGAAGCATACTTGGGATATGCAGCAGGACAATGAACCAAAGCACAACAGCAAGTTCACCTCAGAGTGGCTTATAAAAACAAATCTTTGGAGTGGCCTAATCAAAGTCCTGACCTTAATCCGATTGAGATGCAGTGGCATGAACGTAAAAAGGCGGTTCATGCTCGCAAACCTTCCAATGTGGCTGAATTACAACAATTTCGCAAAGATGAGTGGGCCAAAATTCCTCCAGAGTGTTGTAAAAGACTCATTGACAGCTACCGAAACATTTGATTGCAGTTGTTGCTGCTAAGGGTGGCCCAACCAGTTATTAGGTTTAGGGGGCAATCACTTTTTCACACAAGGCCCTGTAGGTTTGAATTTCTCTATCCCTTAATAATAAAGATGTCCATTTAAAAACTGCATTTTGTGCTTACTTGTGTTATCTTTGTCTAATATTTAAATTTGTTTGGTGATCTGAAACATTTAAGTGTGAAAAACATGCAAAAGAATGGGAAATCAGGAATGGGGCAAACACTTTTTTCACACAACAGTAAGTTACTATTTTGCTTAGGGGGAAACAGAGATGTGTAGCAGACGTCACCCTTCAATGTACATCTGTAGTCTACCTCTGAGAGAGACGCAATGGTGAGATTAGCGAAGGTGGTGTTATGCCATGTTGCACACTGTGTCTTTACATTGTGGTGATTGGTGATGAGTAATAATGATGTGTGATACACATACATCTTTCCTTATTATCGAGTGATCTGTCCATGTAACCCTAGTTATGTGGCAAATACAAGTGCCGCCTATGTAAGCTCTTTGTAGTGTAATACTATTTTCTGATTTAAGAAGCTTACGGGATCAACACGAGTCAAGACTCTTACATCCTTCAAGAAGTGGGCTGCGCTGTGACCCTACACTTGTCCCATACCTTCCCATCACTGATTAATGTGTGGGGTCAGAGACTTTTTGACCCCAGGTTGATCCTGGTATACTTACACATCGCAACTTAATACAGCCAGTATAAATACTCTAATGCCAACAATCAACTATAAAGATCCACTGCTTGTTTGTTGGGCTCATCACTGACTTCGTGTAAGTGTGTTATAGTTATGGAGCGCCAAAGAATTTCGCAGCATTTATGCAATTTACTACATAAAACTAATCATAATGACGAGCACAATGAAAGAGTAAGGCCGGGATCACACATGCGAGAAACTCAGACGAGTCTCGCATCTTAATACCAGGCACTGCTGCCGGCACTTGGGAGCGGAGCATGCTGCTGAACAGAAATACATGCCAGGTATTGACATGCGAGACTTGTCCGAGTTTCTCACAAGTCTGACCCCGGCCTAAATCTGATCAGCAATTGTTCTAGTGACTGTCAGACAGTCCAGTACCAGCCTTCCCCATATGTACATCCTGAATCATATGCTCTATAACACGCTCCATACAGTGCACAGCATAATGAAGCTTAGAGGTTCCCTTTAAAAGATCTCAAGAAAAGCAATTATGTAAGCGATGCCCATGTACTTTGTGCATGTCTGTGTGGTTTCCTAGCAAACCCTCACAAGTCTGACAATTTATTTTACATGTGTCTGGTGGTTTTGTGACCTACTGTTTTGCAGGTCCTTCAGTCCGTTAGTTTGGTGCCATAATCTATTTCTGGTACCGTTGCTTTAGGTTGACCATGTGGACTTTACTGTTCTTGTCTTTGTTATTTGACAGCCGTTCCATTATCCATGATTACACCCATTTTGTTTGTGGCAATGTCAGACAGGGCCGGGACGAGGGGTAGGAACCCACCTACTAGGGTGCTACCTCCTGCCTCCATGAGGGGGACGCACTTTGGGGGCAAAAAAAGATATCATATTTTGCGGACTATAAGATATTTCTGCTGTAGCTGTAGGGGAAAAAGGTGGGAGAGGAGGAGCAGGGTCACATGAGGCAGGAGCCAGCGGCTCTGGGAAACACTGTGCCCACTATTAAGGAAAATGAATATTTACTGCTCCCCATGCCCATAGTCCCTCCCTCCTCTATGGACTGAAGCCAGTGCTAAGAGATGGGTGGGACTATGGGAGTGGAAAGTAGTGAACATTCATTTTCCTTAATAGCGGTGTAAGGTAGCGCTGTCATTCAAGGTTGGGGACACTCGCTTGGCAGCCAAATAATCAGATCCGGCACGGGTTTTCCATAAAACAAGAACAGTCCATGCAGTTTATTCAGGCATCATAAACCATAACCAGCAACATAAAGTTCATATAATCAGCATAGCGTTCATGACAGAGCTTCCCTCTGTTAAGCCTGTGGTAACACAGGTTACGCAATGTCCAGTACTCAGGCTCTTCAGCCTCACAGATATCTCACCCCGTCAGGGTTCCCTCATGGCTGCTTCAGCTCACTGCAGACGTTCATTCCCATTCCCTGGGAACTGTCAGACGCTTGCAGCCATTACTCACAGCATTCACGTGCTGTCAGGCAGGAAGCCCCATCTCCCAGAGGAACCTTCCACAACGGACCAACCGAGTCCGAGCATTCACTCATGTGACCTACCCTGGCCACTTTATATGGTCTGTAGCCACGCCCACCGGGTCACATGGCTATGACCTCATCACAGGTCCTACAAGCATTCATACATTCTTTACTATGGTGTTCTAGCCACACCCCTGGGTGGATTTGTAGGTAGCTCTCCCTAACCCATTGGCACGAAACCTCAGCAGTATCACTGCTGATCAACACATACACAAGCCTTCATCCCGAGGCCACCCACCTTGAGATACATTACGATCATTCAGCATTCTACTCCTATCAGGACACTGGAAATGCTTATACGCCTGTCCTGGGACACCCACACAGCGCCCCCTAGCGGACACAGTGGTCACTATACCACAGCGGGTAAAAGTGTGAGCCACAGCAGCCGGCTTCCTGCAGCGGCTGGGCGATCATGTGTGTCCACTATTTAGGAAAATGAATATTCAATGCTCCCCACTCCCATAATTCCGGGCGTACGGAGCAATGAATATTCCAGCACCTGACGTCGGTGTATGGGGGCACATGGCAGTGACGTCACACGCTGCTTACTCGCTGAATTCAGCAACTGGAACCAGAACAGGACACCTCTCCGTGAGGGAGTGGAAGGAAAGTAAGTAGAATTTTTTTTTTTAATGTGAGCGGCGTGATGGAGGCCATTTATACTAGGCGGGGGGCCATCTATATCAGAATGTGGGGCTGTATATACTAGGATGGTGAGCCACATATACCAGAATGGTGAGCCATGTATACCAGGATGAAGGCATCTATACCAGGATGGGGGGCCATCTATACCAGAATATGGGAGCCATCTATGCCAGAATGGAGCCATATAAATGGAAGGAGGACAGGATGGGGGACATTAGTAGAGAATTGGGGGACATTACCCCTTTAATAGTGTCAGCAGAAGATCCCCCCACCCCATGGTATAGGCCATGGTTTATAATGGTGGATGGTATAGCGTTTATAAATGATAATGGCAGACAGCGTGGTGGGTGTAGCTCATTAAGGCTGACATTATGGAGGTCATATACTATGGGAAGCTTATTTAGGTAATATGTGTAAAGGGGACTATATGGACATGTGCTGCAGAAGGCAAGAAAAGAGAAAAGACTCAAAGAGGTTACCCATAAGATACCTGGATGTAAATATTTTCTGTTGATACTGACTGCTTCTCATATGTACTGTGGTTCCTATATGGTCCTGTGAAGAATCGCACAGGAAAAGGGGGTGTCGACTTCGCTCATCTCGGGGGAGGGGAGATAAGGACCCAGCAGGGATCGGCTCTCTGGCACCACCACTTGCCCCAGGTCAGATATGGAACTGCACTGAGGGCAAGTAGTCGCCGGAAAGGCTTCTCTTATAGGCATAAGTTGATGAGGCGCTCCCAGTGAGGGGGGATATACATCATCAGTCCAGGCTGGGGTTATATATATATAAACCTCCTGGCCGTCACTGCCAGAGTTCCTCACCAAAACATTACGGTTTGCTGCCACAATTTCCAGCCAGCCAGCAGGCTTATATCAGGTCAGAAACCAACCTGGGTAGTGTATAGTAACCAAGAGAGCGTGTGGTCGTGGGGATTCGTGTATGGATATAAAAGAGCAGTCCAAGCTTAATTTTATATTTAATCACCCAACGGCACACTAGAAATATACAGGCATATATTTACAGAACAATATACAAGTATATAGTCAAGAGTGTAGTACAAGCTTAGGGTATAGATATATTGCAATTACCGTGCTATGTAGCATGTGACCACAGGGAGGCGCTGATGGATCACTGGTCCAAATCTTAGTTACGTGGTTCCCTTGGCCACGTCAGATAACAGATCCTCCTGCCAGTAGAAAACTAAGCTAAAAAATGAGGAGCTGTCTCATATCTTCTAGGCTGTTCCTTCCCACACTCTGTGCCAACCCCTGGGCTTGTGCAGCCTCTCTCGTCCCATCTCTAAAACTGTGATTTTCCAGGCAGAACCGTGGATGGCCCATAACTTTCCACCCGTAACTCCAAATGGGTCGGCGGCACCGCCACTGGGTTCCGCTGGATTTAATCTGTGCAGGGAGAACAAATATGCCTACCATATGTAATCCCTGGTATCTACGCTTCGTAACTCCATAATGCAGAGTGCTACAGGTGGCTGCCGGGCACAGGCATGTGGGGGAAGGAATGCTGGTTCTGAAAATGTGCTCGGCTAGGCTCAGAGATATTGCATTCTGCTATTATAGGTCATTTTACAGATTCAATACCTCAGAGCCTTGCTGTGACCTGTAGTGTCACGATGTCTCCATGTGTTTGAGTCAAACAAAGGAATCCAGTTTGGCTGTAGCTGCACTAGAACTCACACCCTTGTGCTAATTGCTAGTCACCAAGCTTCAAATGGCTTGTTCTTGGAGTTAATTAATTACTCGTTTCCTCAGCTTTCCCTGTTTTACTGGTGCTTCTGTGCGGCACACATACGGACTGGACCATCTTAGACTGCTTCCCAGTTTCTTCCTGGCCTAACCTTGCCATGATGACAATTCCTTCTGCCTGTTTCACCCCAGACTTGAAATCATCAGTCATCCAGTTTAGTTGCCTCTGGAAAAGCATCCAACAGTTCCCTGCGAAGCTCCAACTTCCTTCTGTTCCTCACTCCAACCGACTCCCGCCCTAATGGCGTCTGCCCAGGGTATGAGTTACCACTTCTTCCTACTGTACTGGCCCACTGCAATTATGCCCAGTGGCCGTGGATAATGTGGGCTGCAGCTGCTTAACGTTTCGTGGTTGCTGAGTCGTCCTGGGCCTATAGCTCATGTGGACACTTCGGGCACCCTGGCCCCATCTGACTAACTTCCCTTCTGCTCTAACCTTAACTCTCAGCAGGCCCTCTTACACAACCCTATACTACCTACTAACTATTGTGTATACTAGAGTGCCCCCTCTAGTGTTCACCCAAGAGTACTACGCTTTCCCTATACTGTACATGAAACATAGTGAACATTATCACACTATATACAATGAGGAACATGAAAACACAGCAATGGTAATACCCAGAAGGGATAGAAGTACCATATCATACATTAGGTAGTACATAAAACATGTAGCAATACCAGTAAGCAAAAAGGCATAAATACAGCAAAGAACGTAATTAAACAAACCCCTTTACACAAACAATGACTGATTCCATGTCTAACTTTGAAACGCACTCCCTGTTGAGCGTCACCTTAAAGTGCATCAATTTTTTACTTTTGCCAGCATTTTTTGATGAAAAAGGAGGGTACTTTAGGGGTCTTGTTATTTTAGAGTCTGGCTCATTCCTTTACTTGGGTGCTGAGGGTTCATCCGGCTGGGAGGGGGTGCGTCCGCAGCTTCATCTGCCTAGTGCACAACAATACCATGTCTTGGTCCTCATGTCAGGTGTATGTTAGTTAAAGGAGTTTTCCTGGCAAATAACAAAATTTGTATGAGTGTGAAAAATTGGGAATCTTAACAATATAGAAAATGCTGACTGTTAGGATCCTGCTCTGGCATTTCCAGCAGTCGTTGCGTGACCGCTCAGTCTTGCGGTCACATGTCCACCACCACCGCTTTCTCCTCCACGTCTCTCAATGCTTCATTCAGAGAAGTAAATGTTTCTCAACATAGTACTGAGCAAGGTTTTGTACTTCACCTTCGCATTGAAGTTAAGAATAAAACGCTGGAGTGGTGCTTTAATGTTCCCTGTCTGAAACAAGTAGTAGGAACCCTTGTAAATTAGGCTCAGTTCCTGGGGTTCTTGTGTTCTAATATACATTGTACACATTTTTAATTATGACAATCTTGTAAACTTTTTTTTGGAAAGATTAGCCTATTGGCTCTTTATACCAGTATGTGACATAACAGTGGCACATGTTGCAGCTGTCCATTAGCTGTACAGTGTAGGATTAAATTAAAGGATCTACCGTAGTTTTCTTTATATGTATTTTTTTCTGAATTATTTCCCAAAATGTATTTGACTTTTTTATATCGTGGCCATTTTTCTATAGTCTGCTTATATGTACTACTCTGCTTCTCTAATTGTTGTACGGCTTTCATAGCCGCATAACAAAAAAGGCATTATCACAGAGAATCAGGATTTAGGAAATGACTAATACTGACTTCTTTTATTATACTCGCCCAACTACACCCAAATCAAATATTATTTTAGCAATAGCTGCATATTTAAAGCTACTTGCAAATTTAAGAAAAAATGTAGTTAAAAGAAACTAAGACTGGGAGGATGTCAAAACTCAAAAGACCCTCACGTTACCCTTGTAAAAAGGAAATCTTCCACTAGTAAATGTTTCATAAAGATTGAAGTGCAGATATGTTACTAAGAAACTCGATGGGGTTTTCCCACCCTAGAAAGTGATGGCATGCAGGGAGCACAAGTAAGTTTTATACAATAAGTTTTACCTCAAAGATGAAAGTTCCTCCATCTAGTTTACAATGCAAAACATGCAAGTCTGATACTGGTTTTACAAAATAAGAATTCTGGAATGTAGTGAAAAAGAGTAAAATGGTTAACATCTGGTTAAAGATTAGAAAATAGAAGGTGGGGATTAATAGAGCAGAGCTAATGGGGGACCACAAGGGTAAGTATTGTGTTATTCTCATGATGTTAATGACTTTGTAGATGGCTTAGAGAAGTTGATTGGAGATATTAAAGGGAATCTGTCAGTGGGGTCAACCCCCCTCTAAGCTATCTATTTGGGCTATGAGATCATAGAAAGCTGGAGAAAATGATACTTTGATATCTGTGATTCAATGTCTTATTCCAGATCAATCCACTTTTTTCTTATATGCAAATAAGCTGTTCTCGAGCCAAGGGCCAGACACTGATCTGCATGAGAATCTGCCTCCATAGAATTTTTTACATGAAAGAGAGAATTACTAGTGTGAGACATGTAATGACTGACAGTTTGCTCTCATAATCACACACAGCTCTGCAGTGAGATCAGAGCTATCATGGTACAGCAGAGCTAACACGGTACAGCAGAGCTAACACGGTACAGAAGAGCTAACATGGTACAGAAGAGTTAGCATGGTACAGAAGAGCGAACACGGTACAGAAGAGTTAACATGGTATAGAAGAATTAACATGGTACAGAAGAGCTAACACAGTACAGTAGAGCTAACATGGTACAGAAGAGCTAACATGGTACAGCAGAGCTAACAGGGTACAGCAGAGATAACATGGTGCAGAAGAGCTAACATGGTACAGAAGAGCTAACACGGTACTGCAGAGCTAACATGGTAAAGAAGAGCTGACACAGTACAGCAGAGCTAACATAGCACAGCAGAAATGAAATTTGTCTCATTATAAAAACATTTGTATTTATCCTCTCGCTGCACTTCAGCTTCTATCTCACAGGCAGTCAGTGTGGGGGGAAGGCTGTACAGCAGAACTGAGAGCACAGTGTTTGGAATAAAACAAGGTTTAACTTTGCTGTGCTATGTTGGTTATAATCAGGCACAGCCCTGAAGCAGAACTACCAGCACTATGAGAGAACAAGTGCTGCTGCAAATGTTTGTAATGAGAAAAACTTCACTTCTGCTGTACTGAGCTAGCTCTGCTGTACGGTGTTAGCTCTGATCTCACTGCAGAGCTGTATGTGATTATGAGATCAAACTGTCAGTCATTACATGTCTCCCACAGGTAATGCCCCCTTTCATGTAATATAATCTCTGGAGGCAGTTTCTCAGGGAGATCTATGTCCGGACCATATTCCTGAACAGCTCATTTACATGTGAAAATAAACCTAGATTTCTCTGCAGTAAAACATTGGATTATTGATATTGAGCATCATGTATTCAACTTTTTATGACCTACATGTACATACGACTTAGGACGGTTTATTCTTCTTACAGATTGCCATTAAGCTCTACCGAATAAAAACACAGGAGGGTATTATGTAACATCTCAGAGGGATTTGGGGAGACTAGTGGACCCATATAGAGACTCATCATTAGCTAGATTACAATAATGAAATACAATGAATTAAATATACATCAGACCTGTATAAGTTTTACATTTGTGGGGTTAGGACACAGATTTTCTTTTAATTTTGCAAAAAAATTAAATCTGTATTTTTTCAATAAATCGCAATTTATGTGGAAATATAAACTCTTCTCAGACTGTCAGATACTACAGGCGAATATGGTTCAGTACCTCCACTAGTCACTAGTGAAAAAGATGCCATTTGCTAGGGGTATAGCATCACTTTCTGTTATGTGGATGATTCTTTGAAACTCACTTTTAGGGCCTAGGTCATACGTTTTTTCATTTTTGTGCATCTGCAGTGCAAAATGTGCTTCTTCAGCTGTTATTTAGGGACGTTCTCCAGAATACACAATGTTGGAGTGTTCTCTGTGGTAAGGAATGGGTGTGGAACTCAAGAGACAGGAATTGGCAAGCTTCCTCAGAAGTATCAACACCTGCCTCATAGTGACACCTCCAGCTACACTATAGCCTCACTCCAATAGGAAAGCGTTTCAAAGTGATCAGAGCTGTGTGAGCTTCTTAATGCAGTACAGATGTGTGTACATGAATGCTTCATATTCACACATGACACCTTTATATATTGAGTGAAAACACAGCAAGAAAGGTTTTATATACAGTAGCTCTCTTTATTTTACAAGAATAAAAGAGTTACAAACCCTTAATAGCTATGTAAACGTTCTCACAAAAAATGTTATTGTTCAATTGCTTCCTAAATGTAAACTTAAACAACTTTTTAAATAGTCTTCATTAAAAAAATTCTATCATTTTTTGCTGCAGTGTTTGTAAGACATTTATCTAGCTAAATTTTGCAGAAATGTTACAAATCTGTTCCGATGCCCTACTCCTGACAACTCTCTGCTCCCTTTTCTCAGTGCTAGTTATAGCACCAATTGGGGGAGAGGTTGTACACAGAGAGGGGAAAGTATCTATGGTCTCTGGGAGGGCAGAGAAGATAGGCTATAGATAAGCAAGAAAGCACATGGAGAGGAAAATACAATCCTGGTGCTGTGCTGATACATGAAAGAAAGTGAAGACAGCGGCACTCTGGATACACACTGACCTCACGCTCATCATGTATTGCACAAAAGGAAACTCCCACAAAAATCTGAAATTTTACTCAATCTGGAAACTGCACATTAGGGCATCTGAAATGAATAAAGAAATGAAGATCGCAGACTGAAACTTTGTATAATTTTAAGAATTTGAAAAACAATGGAAGCAAAAACAACCATGTTAAATTAACAAGCTTTATTATGAGTAATTCAACATGGTAAAATATAGGAAATATATTACCCCACCTATCGAGGATGCAGGTATGCAGAAGTTAATAAGGTAAAAGGCAGTCCTAATAAGGTATAAAGGATTCAAAATGACATGACAGTGTGAACCCATAGTGGGTTATACACAGTGTATGTCAATGAGATGTATGCAAAAATGGAGGTCATATAGCCAAGTAGTATAAAAATAAACAGAAAACCTGAACTACTGGAAAGGGTGAGGAGCAGTACCCCAACGCACGTTTCATGTTAGCGTCTTCCAGGGGTATGCCACGAATATCATTTCAAAACTATTCTTATATGTCAAAGATATAGCCTTTAATTAGCTAAAACATTTTCTTTCACAATTTTTTTTAGCTACTTTAGCTTTTGTGGAAATTCAGCAATATGCAGGCCATCAGATGAGTGCGAATGATGCTTAGATGAGTTAATTTTTCATACAGATGTTACTATGTCCAAGCCTAATGCATAAATATAGTGAAAAAACAAGCTTACTCTGTAAACACAGTAAAATCTAAAAAGATCATTGACAATATAAAAAAAAAAATTATAAACTTGAACAATGGGGTACAAGATCAAACCCATCACTGGAAATCTCTAAACCAACATCCTACATGTCAGTAACCCTTCAAATCAATGGAGCTTTTCAACGAGTTTCAGAGATTACCAGTAACTGAAATTTCAGAGCAGGACCTAAAGGGGATGGGTAATTTATTCACAAAGTCTCTGGTCTAAACTGCCATCTATCTTTCCCCAGTCCCCCATACATAAGAACACTTAGCGTGGCTGAGCTCTGCTGCATTTTCTATAAGAATGTATGTATACACAGTGCCTACCGACATCACTTTTGCAATAGGAAGACACTTCAGGAAAACCCTGGCAACTTTTCTCCTTGTCAGACAAAAGGATTGAGCCACTCAGTTCCAAATTCCCAATCGAGTGACAGTTGGGAGACCCCCATAAACAGTAAAGGTGATCTGTCAGTAGATTTTTGCTACCTTAGAGTACGAAAAGAGACACTGATTCCAACGATGCATCACTTAGTTTACTGGGTGCAGCAGTTGTGACACAATCAAGGTTTTTAGTGTAGCAGAGCTCAGAAAGCTAACCCCACCAACGCCACAGTTTTCTTGTCATTGACAGTGAGCTGCTTATCAGAAGGGGAGGTGTGGTCAGACAAGGGCTCACTTGCACTGTGGTCACAGCAGTGATAATCTCTTGGTGATAAAACCTTCATTGTATGGAAACAACAGCGTACAACCTAATAAGTGTCACATCCCTGAAATCTGTGTCTGAGATTATCTTTAATAGCTCAGCCATTCCTACCAAAATCTGTGGGTTCATGTAACTTGTATCTAATGTGTACGGGGACCTTTAGAAGAAATGGATTTGTACTTTCAATAGTCACGGCACAACTACTCTCCAATTTACTTTATATAGGTGATCAGAGTCTTGTGTATATGGATACAAAATATTCTCTATACTTATACACCAGAAAACCTAATAAGTGGCTTTGTCTCACACTCTGCACTTTGGTAGAGAGATATTGCCTGGTTTGGCTCCTCCATCCATCTCATTGTCTAAAATGAGGAGAAATAGACAGAACAAGGGTAACTAAAGCACATGACAAGACCCTGCTTTTCTAGACATGGTGCATTGCATTCACGGTGCCCAGTCTGCAGTTTTACCCACAGACCTCACTCCCTTCACAGTGATCTGAATCCCACAGAGGAAGCACAAACCACAGCGTGTCCACTACAGCTTCCAGCAAAGTGAATAGGCAACCAGCTCTCACCCAGCTGCAGTGTGGCTGCGAAATATGGAAGTGGCTGAACACGACGAAACAGGAAACTGATCTGTAAACCCCCTTTTTACACCAGTTTTAGTATTTGAAAGATAAAAAGTATCTGCAAAATACTGTATACACAGGGCATTAGACAGTGCTGACCGGCAGCGTAGAAGTGTAAGCTACCGGCCCAGAAAACTCACAACATATTGGTGCATTGGAAAACTGATGCTTTGATTTCTTTTACTTTACATTATATTGGGGTACAAATTGGACATTTTTTACTTTGCTTAATTTCTTGGCTGTTGTCAAAATGAATTGAAGTGTGAAGGCGTGATTTGCTCCTCAGGCTCTGTTCTTACGAGTATTTGGTGAGTTTTTAATGTAGCAGATTAGGTAAATTAGGCTATTTGTATTTTTATTCATTGAGGTTTTAGTGTGGCCTTTTACATGCGTTTTTATCGCGTTTTTTGCCTCCTGTTTCTACCTCATTTTAGGAATAAAGCTGCTTTGTTTTTTATTCTTCCTGATATTTGGCTTTGTCAAAACTTTATTGATATGGTCATGTGTGGATTACATATGTTTTTCTCTGCGAATTTTCATTATTTAATGCAATTCTATGAGGAAAATCTGTACATAAGACTCAACGTACCCCCAAGACAAACTGGCATGTAATGGATGTCAGACACACCGCAAGTCGGTTTATGCAGTGTGAAAAACAGGAGCACAGTGGCCACGAGATTCATATAAATCCCATCCACTTTGCTGGAACTGTTAGGCCATGTTCACATGTTCAGTATCTGGTCAGTATTTTACCTCAGTATTTGTAAGCCAAAACCAGGAGTGGGTGATCAATACAGAATTGGTGACGTGTTTCTATTACACTTCTCATCTGATTCTTCCACTCCTGGTTTTGGCTTACAAATATTAATGTATAATACTGACCAAATACTGAATGTGTGAATGTGGCCTAAGACAAAACATTTTTTGCCCAGTGAAAATGCTCAAGTCAAAAAATTATTGTGGGAACATAACCTCAAGCTTCTAAAAATGAAAATTGGTATATCATGGCCCCTAACAACCTGATCAGTCCCATGCTGTATGGAATATGCCTTGCTACAAACCCGGCCCTTAGGCTATGTGCACACCATGAGTTTTTGATGCATTTTCGCGGCTTTCTTTAAGGGCAGTCTCACACGTCCAGATAATTCCGGTACTGGAAAAAACGGTACCGGAGCTATCCATGTCCGTGTGTCCGTGTGGATATGTGGTATCTCCGTGTGGCACACGTGTGCCGCTTCAGGACCACATGGACGTCCGCAGGGGAAGAAGCGCTACAGTAAGCGCTGTTCCCCTGCGGCTGGTGCTGAACGCATCTGTCATTCTTCTCTCCTGCTCTGCCGGCAACAGCGAGCAGGAGAGAATGAATGAATGAATGAAAACCTGACGTGGGGACCCCCTCTGTTTGTGAACCAACCCAGAAAAACTCATAGCTGGGGGCTGCTATTCTCAGGCTGGTAAGGTGCCATTGATCTTTTGCCTCCCCCAGCCTAAAAACAGCAGCCCCCATCTATTAGATGCGCCTATTCTGGAGCTTGGTTGGGTTCTTCCCATTTGCCCTGTAGCGGTGGCAAGTGGGATCATAAGGGGTGAATGTCACCTTTGTATTGTAAGGTGACATTAAGCCCGGATTAGTAATGGAGAGGTGTCAATAAGACACCGATCCATTATTAATCCTAGAGTTATTATTAAAAGGTTAAATAAACACACACGCAATAAGAAGAAAGCAATTAATGAAAGAATACACTACACACAGTGTTTAAAGCTTTATTATACTCCTAATTCCATATCAACGCCATCGTTCTCCTGTAAAAAATTATAAAATAAGCCAACAATATCCATATATATATATATATTCACTTACATTTGTTTTGTGTTTGTAGACATTATAAATTTGAACATGGTATATAATGACATCATGGTCTTCAAAGAAGAACGAAAAAGAAGAGGTTGGACAAGGAAATGACATCAAAATTTTTTTTATTTTTAATAGTATATCTTTATTTAGCTCTATGGATTTTCAAAAACGCATGAAAAAACGCATAAAAAAAGCATAAAAAGTGAGTATTTTTCGCTGTCTTTTTCTGCCAAGAGATGCAGAAACCTTGCAGAAATTTTTGCAAGCTTATACACAACATGCGCACAAAGCCTTACTGTCTTCCTTCCTATACCAGGTATTGCAGCAGCCACATTGACTGATAAAGCCAGGTTCAGACAAGTGTATGTAAAATCGTCCATTTTTCATCCAGAAATCAAAAACGGACAATTTTCCATCCGGATTTTCATCTGTATGCAATGCATATGTCTCTTGTTTCTTTTTTTTTTTTAATAAAAAAGCTGTATGACATCTGTATGGCACATGTTTTTTACATGAACAATCTAGTAAATAATAAAAGGGCAAATATAGTTTCCTATGTTAATAATTATAATAGATCCATGAAAAACATAAGCCATACAGACGGTAACACTTATGTTTGCGATTTGGTTTTTGAACAACCCATTAATCCATTACAGATCAAAGTAGCGTGACTCGCCCCCAGAGGCCGTGGGGTACTCGGCGCCGGGCCCGTTGATTACAATGGGAGATGTCACAGTGGCGGTGACCCAGTCCGTGGCCTCAGGCGGTCAATGTAAAAGGGGTAGAGTGATGGGGATAAAGTTTTTGAGATGATTCGTGACGCCACCTGTGGTTTCTGGTCAGTTTGACAGGTGCTGCAGAGTTGCTTCTCTGGGACAGATGGTGTGGTGCAGCAATGATGTTGAAGCTCCCCACAGGTGGAGCTGTAGTCCCAGGGCAGAGTAGATGAGGTTGGTAAGTGGGGAGATGGTGTAAAGAAGTAGATGTAGCAGAGCCGGGTGTAAGGCGCAAGAATAAGTGGAGGACACAAGGGCATGTAGTTCCAAGGCTTTACTCACAGTCTGGTGCACACAGATGCCCGCTTCGGTGCCGTGTCCTCCAGGTCACGGGCTCAGCCAACTCCCAGGCAAGGTAAAGTACACCTTTCCAGCACTCCTCCAACATGTGCCTTCTCTGATCGTCTCCACACTAGCGCCTAATCTGAAGTACGTGTAGTTGCATATTAAAGTCAAGTTCCTCCTTCTTGATGTTACTTAGAACTCTA
Organism: Dendrobates tinctorius; assembly: GCF_039654945.1. Lineage (NCBI taxonomy): Eukaryota > Metazoa > Chordata > Amphibia > Anura > Dendrobatidae > Dendrobates > Dendrobates tinctorius. Next base: position 81,189,658 of record NW_027361690.1, read on the forward strand.
TTTGTACGTCAGACAGCTGTAGCCTGCTTTGGGGACTCCTTGCTATCATGTCCCGGCTCACCCACGTTGCTGTTGTGTCCCCAAGTCTTAGATGGGAATAAAGTGGTGACGACTTCTATTCCTCCGGTTTCTGCTGCAGGAACATCAGTATCCATACAACCTCGGGGACCGGACCCCGGCCATGCGCTTCAAACTTGAGGAAGGGCTCTGCTTTGACCGTAGTCCTTAGTTCTCTTCTTCTCCTCACGTTACGCACTAATCTTTCTTCCTTCTGAAGAATCAGGCTTCCTATGGCTCTTTCCTGTGCCAGCAGCTCCAGGTCACAGGAGTCTGCTGCAGCACTTCCTTCACTCCATCCCTCTCAGGGGATCTTCTCTCACAGACTGACCTTTTCCTAATATTCTCCCCTCTCTTGTGCAGTCTAAGCTCCACCCACCTCTCAGCACTCGTGTTCCAAGCAGGGAGCCACCAAGGTTGCTCTGCTACACTACTGGTGTGTGGGTGGGATGTGTGTTGTGAGTTCATTTTTCCCTTCACCATTGAGGTCTGATGAACTCCATCCTCTGGTGAAGGAAGGTAGTGAGGCTGATTACCAAACACCTGGGCAGCTAGATGATGACTGGGTGGCTGTAATTGAGGACTGGATATAAGACAGCTGACGCCCTTCTGCCTTGCTGGGATTCTGCTGGATTCTTGGAGACCAGTCTGATTCCTACGTCTCAAAGCTAAGTTTTTCTGCTCTGCTTTGTACACTTCAGTTTTGTTTTTGTTTTGCCTTGTTTTTTGGGAGTTCTGCCATCCCCGGCCGGGGGTGAGCTGAATTCCATTTTTGTCTCTGATCTGTTGATCTTTTGCTCTGTCTTCAGAATATACCTGAGTGCTGATATAGTCTTTTGAAGCCTAGCGACTTCAGGGCCTGTTTTTCCTATCAGTCGGTTGGCACATTTTGGATAGGGTTTTTGCGGATGGCAGACAGCAGCTTTCCTATCCTGTCCTATTTAGTTAGCTTGGGCCACATCATTTGCTCAACCTATCTTTCAATCTGTGTTAGTGTTTTCATCTTACTTCACCGTCATTATATGTTGGGGGCTGCCTATTGCTTTGGGGTCTGCTCTGGGGCAGTTTAGTTTTCCCCTTTCTGTCTTTAGACTATGTAGTTCTCCGGCTGTGATCGAGGGGTCTAGGGCACCGTAGGAACCCCCCACGGCTACTGCTAGTTGTTGTGGATAGGTTCAGGGGTCTGCAATCCGATAGCTGCCAACGTCTCTGGTTTTTTCTGGACTTAGCTAGTATTTTGTTTTTTTTCCTCCTTCGGTGACTCATCATAACAGAATCACCAGCCATACCGCAGATCCTAGGGTACTCAATAGCAGGAGAGAATTGTAAAAAAAAAAAAAAAAAAAAAAAAAGTGTGTCAGAATTTTTTTTTGTGCATATTTTTTCCTCTATATCTCTGAGGCCGTAGGGGGAATTTTTCTCTCAATGGAGATGAAGCAATTGTCTGATCATGTGGAGCAGCTCGCTGCTGAAGTGCAGGGAATTTCCGCCTATCTTGCTCATTCACATGCTGCTGAACCAAAGATTCCTACTCCTGATGTGTTTTTTGGGGATCGGTCTAAATTCTTGAATTTCAAGAATAATTGTAAATTATTTTTTGCCTTGAAGCCTAACTCGTCGGGGAACTCCGCGCAGCCAGGTTAAAATTGTCATCTCTTTGTTGCGCGGCGATCCCCAGGATTGGGCGTTTTCTTTGAAACCTGATGATCCTATTCTGAATAATGTGAACGCATTTTTTCAAGCCTTGGGGTTGTTGTATGAGGAACCTAATGCTATTGATCAGGCTGAAAAGACCCTGTTGGCATTAAGCCAGGGTCGGGATTCGGCAGAGTTGTACTGTCAAAAATTCCGAATGTGGGCGGTCCTTACTACCTGGAATGATGGTGCCTTGGCAGCTCTCTTTCGGAAGGGTTTGTCAGAAACTGTAAAAGATACTATGGTGGGATTTCCTGTTCCCTCTGGTCTTGACGATTCTATGTCATTAGCCATTCAGGTGGATCGGCGTTTACGTGAACGCAAAACTACACGAGAGATGTTGCCACCTGTTGAACAAATGTCTGAACCTATGCAATGTGATAGAGTTTTGTCTAGGGCGCAACGTCAGGAGTTCAGAAGGCGTAATAAGCTGTGTTTTTTTTGTGGAGATGCCTCGCATATTATTTCTGTCTGCCCTAAACGAGAGAAACGCTGTGCACACACGTTTTCTGTGGGTGGTGTTCAACCTAACTTTCTTCTGGCAATTACTCTGATCTGCTCCCTGTCCACATTTTCCGCCAAGGCTTTTGTGGATTCGGGAGCAGCTCTGAACCTGATGGACTTGGATTTTGCTAAACATTGTGGATTTCCTATGACACCTCTGCGGACCCCTATCCCTTTGAGGGGTATTGATGCTACTCCTTTGGCGACAAATAAACCTCAGTTTTGGACCCAGGTGGTAATGCGGGTCGCCCCAGACCATCAAGAAAATTGCAGATTTTTGGTGTTGCATAATTTGCATGATACCATTGTTCTGGGGTTTCCCTGGTTGCAAATCCATAATAAAGTTCTGGATTGGAAATCTTTGTCTGTGGTGAGTTGGGGTTGTCGGTGTGCCCTTAGTGATGCTCCTGTTTTCTCCACCTCTCCCCAGTCGCATGATGTTCCTGACTATTTGGCTGACTTTTATGATGTATTTAGTGAGAATGAGTCTGCGTCTTTGCCTCCTCATAGGAGTTATGACTGTGCAATTGAGCTGAACCCGGGGTGTAAATTCCCCAAGGGTCGGCTTTTCAATTTATCTGTACCCGAGCACGAGGCTATGCGATCCTATATTAAGGAGTCGTTGGAGAAGGGTCATATTAGACCATCCTCTTCACCCTTAGGTGCTGGGGTTTTTTTCGTGGCTAAAAAGGATGGTTCATTAAGGCCTTGTATTGACTATCGTGCCCTCAACAAAATTATTGTTAAATATCAGTATCCGTTACCCCTGATTTCGGATCTATTCTCCAGAGTTAAAGGTGCTTGCTGGTTTACCAATCTTGACCTCAGTGGGGCGTATAATCTTATTCGCATTAAGCATGGGGATGAATGGAAGACGGCGTTTAATACTCCGGAGGGACGTTTTGAGTACCTGGTGATGCCTTTTGGGCTCACTAATGCCCCTTCTGTCTTCCAGTGCTTCGTGAACGATATATTCCGAGACTTTGTGGATAAATTTTTGATTATCTATCTGGATGATATTTTGATCTTCTCCAAGAATTGGGACTCTCATGTGGAACATGTTCGGACTGTGTTCCGGATTTTGAGGGAGAATTCCCTGTATGTCAAGGGATCGAAATGCCTTTTCGGGGTACAGAGGATTTCATTTTTGGGATTTATTTTGTCTCCGTCAACTATTGAAATGGACCCGGCCAAGGTACAGGCCATTTATGATTGGGTTCAGCCCACTTCTTTGAAGGCCCTCCAGAAGTTTTTGGGTTTTGCTAACTTTTATCGGAAATTTATAGCTAATTTTTCTGGTATTGCCAAGCCATTGACTGATTTGACTAGGAAGGGTGCTGATGTGCTGAATTGGTCTCCGGAGGCTGTTTCTTCCTTTCAGGAGCTGAAGCGAAGATTCACTTCTGCTCCGGTTTTGCGGCAACCTGATGTCTCACTCCCGTTTCAGGTGGAGGTGGACGCTTCTGAGATTGGTGCAGGAGTGGTGTTGTCCCAAAAAGATCCTGTGACATCTAAAATGAATCCTTGTGCTTTCTTTTCCCGAAAGATCTCCCCATCCGAACGTAACTATGATGTGGGGAATCGGGAACTGTTGGCCATGAAATGGGCATTTGAGGAGTGGAGACATTGGTTGGAGGGAGCCAAACACCAAGTCGTGGTCCTTATTGACCACAAGAATTTGATTTACCTGGAGTCGGCAAAGCGCTTGAATCCTAGACAGGCTAGGTGGGCCTTGTTTTTCACACGTTTTGATTTTGTGGTCTCTTTTCTTCCGGGCACAAAGAATGTCAAGGCAGATGCCCTCTCTAGGAGTTTCCTTGCTGATTCCCCTGTTGTGACTAAGCCTGCTACCATCTTAGGCGAGGGAGTAGTTCTTTCTGCCATCTCGCCCGATTTGAGACGTGCTCTGGAAGAGTTTCAGGAGGACAAACCTGAGCGTTGTCCCAGTGGAAATTTGTATGTTCCTGACCAGTGGAGGAAGAGAGTGATGTCTGAAGTTCATTGCTCTGCATTGGCTGGTCATCCAGGTATTTTTGGTACTAGAGATCTGGTGAGTCGGTCTTTTTGGTGGCCCGCCTTGTCTCATGATGTCAGGAATTTTGTGCAGTCTTGTGGGACTTGCTCCCGGTCTAAACCTTGTTCTCGCTCTAGTGGCTTGTTGATGCCTTTGCCGGTGCCCAGGAGGCCATGGACCCATATTTCAATGGATTTTATCTCTGATATGCCTGTCTCTCAGAGAATGACTGTTATTTGGGTGATTTGTGATAGATTCTCTAAGATGGTCCATCTTGTACCACTCCCTAAGTTGCCATCTTCCTCTGAGTTGGTGCCCTTGTTTTTGCAACAGGTGGTTCGCTTGCACGGGATTTCTGAGAACATTGTATCTGACAGAGGAGTTCAGTTTGTGTCAAGATTTTGGAGGACTTTCTGTTCCAAGCTGGGAATTCAGTTGTCCTTCTCCTCTGCGTTTCACCCTCAGACCAATGGGCAGACAGAGAGAACAAACCAGACTTTGGAGTCGTATTTGAGATGTTTTATTTCTGCCGATCAGGATGATTGGGTTTCATTTTTGCCCTTGGCCGAATTTGCTTTAAATAATAGAGCTAGTTCTGCCACTTTGATGTCACCTTTTTTTTGTAACTTTGGGTTTCACCCTCGATTTTCTTCAGGGCAGGTGGAGCCTTCTGCCTGCCCAGGTGTTGACACTGTGGTGGAGAGAATGCACCAGATCTGGGACCAAGTAGTGGATAAGTTGTCTCTCTCCCAGGAAAAGGCCCAGCGGTTTTCCAACCGGTGTAGGACCGTTGGTCCCCAGTTTAAGGTGGCTGATATGGTTTGGTTGTCATCAAAAAATATCGCTATGAAGGTGGCTTCTCCTAAGTTTAAGCCTAGATTTATTGGACCTTACAAGATTTTGGAGATTATTAATCCGGTCTCTTTTCGGTTGGCTCTTCCTGTCACATTTAAAATTCATAATGTGTTTCATAAGTCCTTGTTGAAGAGGTTTGTTGAACCAGTAGTTCCTGTGGTGGCACCTCCTGACCCTGTATTGGTTGAAGGTAACATGGAATATGAGGTAGAGAAGATACTGGATTCCCATCTGGCTAGACGGAGACTCCAGTATTTGGTTAAGTGGAAGGGTTATGGTCAGGAGGATAATTCCTGGGTCTCTGCCTCTGATATTCATGCCGAAAGATTGGTGCGTGCCTTTCATCGGGCTCACCCGGATCGCCCTGGTGGCATGGATGAGGGTTCGGTGACCCCTCCTCAAGGGGGAGGTACTGTTGTGAGTTCATTTTTCCCTTCACCATTGAGGTCTGATGAACTCCCTCCTCTGGTGAAGGAAGGTAGTGAGGCTGATTACCAAACACCTGGGCAGCTAGATGAAGACTGGGTGGCTGGAATTGAGGACTGGATATAAGGCAGCCGACGCCCTTCTGCCTTGCTGGTGATCCTGCTGGATTCTTGGAGACCAGTCTGATTCCTGCATCTCAAAGCTAAGTTTTTCTGCTCTGCTTTGTACACTTCAGTTTTGTTTTTGTTTTGCCTTGTTTTTTGGGAGTTCTGCCATCCCCGGCCGGGGGTGAGCTGAATTCCATTTTTGTCTCTGATCTGTTGATCTTTTGCTCTGTCTTCAGAATATACCTTAGTGCTGATATAGTCTTTTGAAGCCTAGCGACTTCAGGGCCTGTTTTTCCTATCAGCCGGTTGGCACATTTTGGATAGGGTTTTTGCGGATGGCAGACAGCAGCTTTCCTATCCTGTCCTATTGAGTTAGCTTGGGCCCCATCATTTTCTCAACCTATCTTTCTATCTGTGTTAGTGTTTTCATCTTGCTTCACCGTCATTATATGTTGGGGGCTGCCTATTGCTTTGGGGTCTGCTCTGGGGCAGTTTAGTTTTTCCCCTTTCAGTCTTTAGGCTATGTAGTTCTCCGGCTGTGATCGAGGGGTCTAGGGCACCGTAGGAACCCCCCACGGCTACTGCTAGTTGTTGTGGATAGGTTCAGGGGTCTGCAATCCGATAGCTGCCAACCTCTCTGGTTTTTTCTGGACTTAGCTAGTATTTTGTTTTTTTTCTTCCTTCGGTGACTCATCATAACAGATGTGAGTGTTGGAGTGTGGTCAGGTGTCTCCACCTTACCTGGATAGTGGGGTACCACACCTCAGGAGGAGGTGCAGTACCTCTGTGGCAACCGAACACTCAGGGGCGCCACAAGCGCATGTTGCGATTTTTTACACACAGAAGTTAGGTCCGTGTGTAAAAACATTCATGTGAACTACTACATTGACTTACATTGGTCTGTGTTTGATCCTTTTTGCTTATGGACAGCATAAGAATGTTTAATATGCTCATCTGAACGAGTCATAATGCAAATACAAAGGTCACAGAGGAGCTCTATTTGGCCACGTTCACACGTTCAGTATTTGGTCAGTATTTTACATCAGTATTTGTAAGCGGAAACTAGGAGTGGGTGAAAAATGCAGAAGTGGAGCTTATGTTTCTATTATACTTTTCTTCTGATTGTTCCACTCCTCATTTTGGCTTATTTACTGACCAAATACTGAACGTATGATTGTGGCCTTAATAAAGCCTGTTACTGGTATCTGTTTGTAAATTACAATCTTTGATGATTCTTTCTGTGATCCATTGCACATCATATATCATAAATGTCTGATAGTTGAAAGTCCCAGAAGTGGAACCCTCACCTATCAAGACGGGGGCGGACCTACCATTGGTACAACTTTGGCAGTCGCACAAGAGCCTAAGCAGTAAGGGGAACACTACCACCTCCAAAGCAGGTGGAACTGTGCATTATGATGAACTTTTGGACTTCAAAAGGGCCCATATCTTCTTCTTGCACTGTGACCTCTTTTGTCTGTCTCCTCTCCTAAGGCCAGATTCACACATTCAGATAAATACGGTACCGGGAAAACCAGTAACGGAGCTATCCGTGTCCGCGTGGACACGTGGTACCTCCGTGTGGCACACGTGTGGCAACTGTGTGCTGCACGTGAGCCGCATCAGGACCACACGGACGGCGCCGGGAAGAAGCGCTACAGTAAGCGCTGTTCCCGGCGGCTGGTGCTGACCGCAGCTGTGATTCTTCTCTCCTGCTCTGCTGGCAGTAGAGAAGAATGAATGAAAACTCGATGTGGGGTCTCCCTCATTTTATGAACCAACTAGACGAAACTGACAGCTGGGGGCTGCAGCCCTCAGCTGTCAGCTTCATCAAGGTTGGTTCTTAAGAATAGAGGGGTCCCCGTGCTGTTTTTTTAATTATTTATGTAAGTTTCGTCTGGTTGGTTCATAAAATGAGCGGGACCCCACGTCGGGTTTTCATTCATTCTTCTCTCCTGCCTGCAGAGCAGGAGAGAGGAATCACAGCCACCAGCCACCGGGAACAGCGCTTACAGTAGCCGCTTCTTCCCTGCGGCCGTGAGCACGAAGGACAGTGTGAACATGCTGACATCTGCATAGACCCATTCATTTGTATAGGTCTACGTGTGTCAGTGTCTCTGTGTGTTCAGCACATTCAACTCTCTCCTCTGTCCACCACTGCCACCTCCAACTCCCCTCATCTCTGCTGAGGACTTTGCCACATACTTCAAAAACAAGATTGACCAAACAAGGCAAACCTTTACAGTTTCACCACCCCAACCGCTCCACATACCAGACCTCTGCCCTTCCCTAATAACCTCCCTCTCCAACATCACTGAAGGAGAGCTTACTCATCTCCTTTCCAAATCAATCCTCACCGTCTGTGTACTTGACCCCATCCCTTCCCACCTGCTCCCCAACCTCACTAACATGATCATTCCAGCCCTAACCCATCTCTTCAACCTATCCCTAACTTCTGGTATCTTCCCCTCTGCCTTCAAACATGCCACCATAACACCCATTCTCAAAAAATCAAACCTTGACCCAACTGCTCTGCCCAGCTATCGCCCCATATCACTGCTCCCGTTTGCTTCCAAACTCCTTGAAGAGCATGTCCATGCTCAACTTTCCTCCCACCTCTCATCTAACTCCCTCCTTGACATCCTGCAATCTGGCTTCCTCCCCCACCACTCCACTGAAACTGCCCTGACCAAAATTACTAATGACTTACTCACAGCCAAAGCTAACAGACAGTTCTCCATCCTCCTCCTTCTTGACCTGTCCTCTGCCTTTGACACAGTTGACCACTGCCTACTGCTACAGTTTCTTTCTTCCCTTGGCATAAAAGACCTCACCCTGTCCTGGACCTCCTCATACCTTTCTGACCGCACATTCAGCGATTCCCACTCCCATACTACCTCCTCATCCCGCCCCCTCTCTGTTGGAGTCCCCCAAGGCTCTGTCCTGGGGCCCCTACTTTTTTCCATCTACACTCTTGGCCTAGGACAACTCATAAAGTCCCATGGCTTCCAGTACCACCTGTATGCAGATGACACTCAGATCTACCTCTCTGGTCCAGATGTCACCACTCTGCTGTCCAGAATCCTGGAGTGTCTATCAGCCATATCCTCCTTTTTCACCTCTCGCTTCCTAAAACTCAACGTAGACAAAACTGAACTCATTATCTTTCCTCCATCTCATGTATCTTCCCTACCCAATCTATCTATTATGGTAAATGGCATCATGCTCTCTCCTGCACCTGAAATCCGCTGCCATGGAGTAACTCTCGACTCTGCCCTGTCCTCCAAACCGCACGTCCAATCTCTTGCCACCTCCTGTCGCCTCCAACTCAAAAATATTTCCAGAGTCCGTCCCTTCCTCAGTCCTCAATCTACTAAAACTCTTGTACATGCCCTCATCATCTCCCGCCTTGACTACTGCAACACCCTCCTCTGTGGCCTCCCTGCTAACTCTCTTGCACCACTCTAGTCTGTCCTCAATTCTGCTCTCTCCTCGCTACTCCCCTGTCTCTCCCCTCTGCAAATCCCTCCATTGGCTCCCAATTCCCCAACGAATCCAGTTCAAACTACTAACACTGACCTACAAAGCCATCCACAACCTTTCCCCCCTATATCTCTGAACCAATATCTTCCCTCACGTACTCTTCGATCCTCCCAAGACCTCCTACTCTCCTCCACACTTATTTGTTACTCACACAACCGCCTCCAAGATTTCTCCCGAATATCCCCTATCCTCTGGAATGCCATGCCTCAACACGTCCGAATATCCACCACCCTCGGATCCTTAATAATAAATAATAATCTTTATTTTTATATAGCGCTAACATATTCCGCAGCGCTTCACAGTTTGCACACATTTTCATCACTGTCCCCGATGGGGCTCACAATCTACATTCCCTATCAGTATGTTTTTGAAGTGTGGGAGGAAACCGGAGTACCCGGAGGAAACCCACGCAAACACGGGGAGAACATACAAACTCCTTGCAGATGTTGTCCTTGGTAGGATTCGAACCCAGGACCCCAGCGCTGCAAGGCTGCGGCGCTAACCACTGAGCCACCGTGCTGCCCTTCAAAAGGAACCTGAAAACCCATCTTTTCAGGAAAGCTTACAGACTGCAATAACCATTCTGCCACCTCACCACCGCCTGAGCTGCCGCCTCATCACCACCAGAGCTGCTGCACCCCCGACCTTCTGTCTTTTCCCCGCTATCCCGTAGAATGTAAGTCAAGGACAGGGTTCTCTCCCCTCTGTACCAGTCTGTCATTGTAAATTTGTTGTGGAAACTTGTTTACTGTTAACGATATCTATAACGTTGTATGAAACCCCCCTTCTTATGTACAACACCATGGAATTAATGGCGCTCTATAAATAAATAAATAATAATAATATGTGAGAAAACTGTCACTACACGTACCGGAGCCACTGTGAAAGAGGCCTAAATCAAGAGATAATAAATTTTATTTTTATAGCGCCGACATATTCCGCAGCAAGAGATAGTCGGTCACCTGTGTACTTGTTCTTCTGTACGCAAGAGAAAAAGAGGCAAAATGGCTGAAAGTATTTCCTCAAAAGTTTATTAATTTTCGGGAAAATACTGAGCATTTCACAATTGCTATAAAGTATAGTGAGAGAGCCACACACATGCTCGTATCGTCCATCAGATGTGTATGAATATTTTGTGGCTTTGGTTTGTGGAACACCACAGCCTTATGCAAAATTGGAAAAATTCCCCACTAAAAACACTCTGCCATTATATTTGGTCTTTAGTGTCATCATTTATTTTGAGTGTTCCTCCTTTTGACTACTACTCATTCTTATTATACCCTGTTGGGAGCAACAGTAACACATTTTGCGCCTTCACTTTGTATGCACTCTCTATGTCTGGCAGATGAAGTATAGTAAAAATGCATGCAACATAGCCATCTCTGAAACCAGAGCTGTTTGAAAGAGCCTGAGACTTTTCTTTGTTTTTTTTTACTGGTAGTGGTTATAATGGCAGATTATGCACAATACCTATATATTGCCACTATACAAACCATCTATCTATAACTAGTATGTTGCTTGGAGGGAAAGTTCCGATATAGAATGTGTAAACCAAGACAAACACCACATTTACAAATTAATTAAAGGGGTTTTCCTTGAACAAAGTACATTTTAATGAATAGATCTTGGAATAAAAGTAAGTTCCATGGTTGGATGTGCTAAAAAATGTTCCTGTGCTGAGATAATCCAATATATGTACTGTGTAATGGCTGTGTCTGACCGTGCAGGAACATGGTCTGATCATACCACATCTCCTGGGCAGGCGAGTAAGCAAAAAAGAAGATACAGACAGGACAGCAGGGGATCTCAGCTATTTCTTTCTGTGAGGTAAAACATGTTTAAAAACAAGGCAGGTAAATGTTTTACCTCACAGAATCATCTGTGATCCCATGTGGTCCTCTGTGTATCTTCTCTTTTGCTTCCTCCCCTGCCCAGGAGCTGTAGTATGATCAGACCATGTCCCTGTACGGTCAGACACAGCCATTACACAGTACAAAGCAGGGGCACATTTATAAGATTATATCAGCGCAGGAACATTATTTTAACACATCCAATTGTGCAACTTATTTTTATTCCAACTCTAATGAGTAAAATGAATTTTGTTTATGGGACAACCCATTTTACAGTACTTTTTTTTGCATTAACCCCTTTCTGACATTAGGCGTAGTAGTACGCCAACGTCAGACTCCCTCCCTTTGATGTGGGCTCCAGCACATCTTTCCCGGGACATGTAAGCTGTTTTGAACAGCAGACATGTGCCCGGAATAGCCGCAGGTGGAATCACGATCTACCCGCGGCTATTAACCCGTTAAATGCCGCTGTCAAACGCTGACAGCAGCATTTTACTCGCGCTTCTGGCCATAGGTTACGTGATCGATCGAGGGTCACCGATTCGTTGGCATGACAAAAAATCAAACATACACATATTTGGTATCGCCGTGTTCAGAATTGCCAGATCGTATCTGCACCAAAATGGTATTATTAAAAACGTGAGCTCGGCACGCAAAAAATAAGCCCTCACCCAACCCGAAATCACGAAAAATGGAGACGCTATGGGTCTCGGAAAATGGCGCAAATTTTTTTTTCTTTTCAACAAAGTTTGGAATTTTTTTCACCACATATAAGTAGATAAAAAAGGACCTAGACATATTTGGTGTCTATGAACTTGAAATGACCTGGAGAATTATAATGGCAGGTCAGTTTTAGCATTTAGTGAACCTAGTAAAAGAGCCAAACAAAAAACAACTGTGGGATTGCACTTTTTGAAATTTCACCACACTTGGAATTTTTTTCCCGTTTGACAGTACACGACATGGTAGAACCAATGATGTCGTTCAAAAGTACAACTCGTCCCGCAAAAAAACAAGCCCTCACATGGCCATATTGATGGAAAAATAAAAAAGTTATGGCTCTGAGAAGAAGGGTAGCGAAAAACAAAAACGCAAAACCGAAAAAAGCTCTGGTCATGAAGGGGTTAAATGATCCCCAAAAGATTGCACACTTCTTTTTTTTTTCTTAGCATTAACCAGTGTTGAAATCTGCAGATAGAGATACACATAACAATTGATTCAGTATAAGGCTATGTGCACACACTGCAGATTTTTATCTGCAGAACCGCAGGTAAAATGGCCTGCGGTTTGGCCTGCGGTTTTGTCCTGCCCTGGACAATATAATAGGTGGCAAACCGCAGCAGAATACGCAGAAACAATTGACATGTCATTTCTTTCTGCGGATTCATAACCACAGCTTTTCCGCAGTTAAAAATCCGCAGCAATGTTAATCCCATAGGATAACATGCTACTGTACACTGTCTGCAGAACTGCTGCGGCCAAAACTGCAGCGGAACCGCAGCAAAAACCGCAGAGTGTGCACATAGCCTTAGGGCTCATACTCACTTGCAAGAGACTTACAGGATTCTCGTGCGAGTCTCTCGCATGAAAACCTGACACTGCCGCCGGCACTCGGACCGGAGCGTGCAGCCACATAGAAATGCATGTAGCTGCACGCTCCGGTCCCAGTGCCGGTGGCAGTGTCAGGTTTTCATGCGAGAGACTAGCATGAGAATCCTGTAAGTCTCTTGCAAGTGACTATGAGCAATAATGGTCACTTTCTCTTAAGGCACGGTAGCCTACTAGTGATTAATTACTGCCAAACTATTTATATAATTCAGTTTTCACATCTTTATATATCATAATCTGTTGAAGCCGTAGAGATATGTGTAGAAATCTGCAAATTGTGACTTGCAGATCCGGTGGTCTGGGGGTCAGCCATTGTCTGAGACTGATGGATGACAACAGCCATAATTTTAGCTCAAGGTCTTAGACACAGCATTGTTGTTTTGAGAGAGAAGAAAGAGTGGAAGGTTTTTTCCCATTATTTTCAGAGAGAATATAAAGCAGGAAGTCAGGCTCCCTCCAGCCTGATTACATAGGAAGGGGGCGAGATTTTGGTGGTCCTGAAGCAAACTTGTCATGATTGAGTTAACAGCCATGGAATAAAGCTAAGTCAGTATCCACCCTATAATTCCTTTCTGCACTGCAGCGCACTATTTACACGGAGTTTATTGGTTCATTTATATGAATCCCAAGTGTAAGTACTCCCTGGAGTACACTATCACTAAAAATGTAGGTTCACAGGAGTGTATTCCTGGTCCCAGTGTTTTCTGTGACTAACAATGCACAAACCAATGTTATTCTATGGGAAAATGCAGAAGAGCAATTTTTTTCACTGACTGAATCGGCATGTAAAAAAAATGGCAGCATGCCCTAGTTTCTTCCGTAAATTGGACGAGACTCACCCATTCAAGTCTATGGGTGCGCCCAAAAAATCAAATGCCACAGTAGAGCATCTGGCTATTTATGGTACATTATAATTCTGTAATATAGGTAACTGTAAGTGGTCTTGTAAATTATGAATAAACTGCTGTGAAAAAAAAGACAGATTGTTATACGGACAGCACATGGATGACAAGTGAGAAAAATAATCATCTGAGTTCTTTCTGAACGAAACTCTGAACGATTTTTTTATACGCTTGGGTGAACTTACAGAAACAGAGTTAGCGGGCTTGTACCGGATATGAAAAGCATGGCTGCTTTCATCCACAGACATTGCCACATCGGTACAGCTCGGCCCCAATTACTTTCACCTGCGATATCAGACTCTCCTCGTGACAGCTAGGGTATTGTTTTTGAAAGAAGCCCTTTTATTGTAATATACTGCAGGTGCTGAGGATGTCGCCACGGATCCGAGACAGACCAAGAGTTAAAGGTTTATTTACAGGGACTTTACTCTCCACGCAGGGAGAAGCAGTGGGAGGGTTAAATGTGACAGAGTAAACAGTAAAACAGCAAAATAGACTAAAGAAATCAGTCCGGGGAAAGCTTGATTGAAGGGTCTCTTTCTCCCATGATGGCACCAACAACAGCAGTGCTTGCAGTCTCTGTAGTCTCTCCCCTGGATGAAGCTGGAACCTCAGGAGTTAAAGCAAGGAGCAGGGAGACGATGTGAACCTGAGTCTCCCCTGCTCTGAGTCTCTGTAACATACACCATCTGTCTCTCCGCAGGAACGATTCTGCGCACACTGGGAAGTCTCTTTACCACACTCAGGGGCCCCGGCTTGTCACTGGGGTCCCCAGGACTGCACTCTCAAGTCACTGTCTCTGCACTGTCAGGGGTAAGTCTCCTCTAGTCACAGAGGCTACCGGGTCAACGGACTCACATGCGGCGCGCTCAACACCTCGTCCTTCAGATGCAGTTCTCCCTCTCTGGGAGCGCAGTGCTGCAGCCTGCTCCTTGTCTGGCGTGCTCTGCCCTGTCTCTGGTGCGCTCTGCTTTGTGCCTGGCACGCTCTCCTTTCGCACCCTTTCCCTGCACAGCTACCTTTTCAGCACCCCTCCTCCCTTGTCACAGCTCCCATGGTCACATGGTCCAGTCGGCCCGGTCCCAAATCTCTTCCCCCGGCAACCCTGCTGTCTGGCTAGGTGGTTCCGGATACGGAGCAGGAAAGGTAGCCTCTTTTTGACGCTTCTTCCTCTTCACCCCATTACACTATGTGGAAAGTTTTGCGCAATCTGGCATAATTTAAAAAGGATAGTGAAAAATTACAGCCTAGGTATCCAATACCGAGAGAGCTTAACACAAATGCATTAACATGAAAAGACACACTATCCGAGCTTTACCTATACACTACAAATGTTCAAAGTGATTTCCATTGGTGGCGCGGCAGATGTGTAGGTGATACTCAAGTTCTGTCCAGACATGTTTCAGCAAATCCAAAGGTTTGGACTCCACTGTTTCAGTGATGGAAATATCTTTGAACATATGTAATGTATAGATAAAGCTTGGATCGATAGTGTGTCGGTTAATATTAGTACATTTGTGTTATGTTCTCTCAGTTATAGATATATTTTGCTATCATTTTGCACTATTTTTTTTAATCACCCTGTATTTTAAATATATCAGATGCAAGGCAAGTGACAGTGCTACTGAATAAAAGGAGGTTTAATAAAATACTGGTACATACATTCATTGCAACACACAGATTTACAGATGCTATATATTGATTTGGCTAGCTATTCAATGTTTTCAATGATGACATAGTCACAAACTTAAAGATGACAGTTGTGGAACTCTGTCTATTTAATGCACTTCCTACAAGGTTGTCAACCTTCCAGAAATTCCAGGACAGTCGGTAAAAATAAGACACCTTTTTGAACTGTCCGTAATTTTTTGGAGACTGTAAAAACGTATTTAGAATATTTTAACTGTAGTTATTATCATTTTACAGTTCACAGTGTGTGCAACTGATGTCTTCATGTCAGAATTTTTGGCTGTAGACATGGATCACTGTTAATCGTATTGATTATTTATGGTTTTCCAATGTGTCCCTAAAAAAAGTTGTCTTTTCATGATTTTTTGATAAGCTGATTAGAAAAAAATAAAAAGTCAATTGGCATTCCTGAATTCCTGTGCATCTATAAGGAGTCCTGGGAAGGTGAACACTCCAGACCCTGAGTGCCTATGAACGTGCACAAAAGTCTGTCCCCGAGTGTCGAGGTAAGTTAGTAAATGCTTGTAATTGGATGTCACAGCAAATGAAAGAGTGCATGGATGTGTATCTACCTCCTGATCAGTGAGCGAGCACGTACAGGTGCTTCTCACAAAATTAGAATATCATCAAACAGTTCATTTATTTCAGTTCTTTAATACAAGAAGTGAAACTCATATATTACATAGTCATTACAAACAGAGTGATCTATTTCAAGTGTTCATTTCTGTTAATGTTGATGATTATGAAAATGAAAACTCAAAAGTCATTATCTCAGTAAGTTAGAATACTTTATAACACCAGCTTGAAAAATGATTTTAAAATCCGAAATGCTGGCCTACTGAAATGTATGTTCAGTAAATGCACTCAATACTTGGTCGGGGCTCCTTTTGCATCAATTACTGCATCAGTGCGGCGTGACAAGGAGGTGATCAGCCTGTAGCACTGCTGAGGTGTTATGGAAGCCCAGGTTGCTTTGATAGCAGCCTTTAGCTCGTCTGCATTATTGGGTCTGGTGTCTCTCATCTTCCTCTTGACAATAACCCATAGATTCTCTATGGGGTTAAGGTCAGGTGAGTTTGCTGGCCAATCAAGCACAGTGATACTGCTGTTTTTAAACCAGGTATTAGTACTTTTGGCAGTGTGGACAGGGGCCAAGTCCTGCTGGAGAATGACATTTCCATCTCAAAAAAGCTTGTCGGCATAGGGAAGTGTGGCGCTCCTGAGGCTCAGTCGCCACAGAGGTACTGCACCTTCTCCTAAGGTGTGGTGCCACACCATCCAGGTAAGTTGGAGGCTCCTGACCACGCTCCAACACTTGCACCCCACAAAATAGAGTAGTTCAGCAAAACCACATTGCAGCTCCTTGCTTAGAGAGAGGCAGAGCACCTTTGGTGGTTCCCTGCTTGGAACACTAGATGTGCTGGGAGGTGGGTGGAGTTCAGAATATATATATGAGCGGGATGGTTTAGGATTACAGGTCAGTCTGACAAGAGGTCAGTGAGAGAGGAAGCCACTCAGGAGGAGTGGAGATCCCCGGAAGAGGGATGGAGGAAGGAGTGCTGCAGCTGCCTCAGTGATCTGAGCCAGCTGGCACGGGAAAGGAAAGAAGGAGAAAGACATTGAACTGAAGCCTGAGCTTCCATAGAAGGGAAAAGGACAAGTACGGAACGTAGGAGTAAAAGGGAACATAGAGGACATGGGTTATTATTATTACTATTATTATTTATTATTATAGCGCCATTTATTCCATCACACTTTACATGTGAGGAGGGGTATACATAATACATACAAGTACAGTAATCTTAAACAATACAAGTCACGACTGGTACAGGAGAGAGGACCCTGCCCACGAGGGCTCACAATCTACAAAGGAATGGGTGAGGATACAGTATGCCAGGGTTAGAGGAAGAACCCTGCCTAGAAGTTCTAAGCGCAAAACCGGGGACCGGTCCCCGAGGTTGTATGGACACTAATGGTTCTGCAGCAGACACCGGTGGAGTAGTGGGCTGCAAATGCATTACTCTCATCTAAGACATGAGGGCACAACAGCAACACAGATAGAGAGCCGGGACTTAGGAGTAGAGAGTCCCCTGTTATGATTGAGTCACCGTAGGAGGCAAAAACAGAAATGCTAGCTAAGTCCAGAAAACCAGAGAAGTTGGCAGCTATCGGATTGCAGACCCCTGAACCTATCAACACAACTAGCAGTAGCCGTGGGGGGTTCCTACGATGCCCTAGACCCCTCAATCACAGCCGGAGAATTAAATAGGCCTAAAGAAAGAAAGGGGAAATCTAAACTGCCCCAGAGCAGACCCCAAAGCAATAGGCAGCCCCCAAACATATAATGACGGTGAAGCAAGATGAAAATACTAACACAGACAGAAAGATAGACTGAGCAAAGACGGGGCCCAAGCTAACTAGATAGAAAAGGACAGGAAGACTGCTGTCTGCAATCCGTGAAAAACCCTATGAAAATAAGAGCCAACAGACTGACAGTGAAAAAGGCCCTGAAGACGCTAGGCTTCAAAAAAGCTATGTCAGTACTCAGGAATATTCTGAAGACAGAGCTACAGGCAAAAGGAGATTCAGCTCACCCCAGCAGGGAATGGCAGAATACAGAAAAGCAAGGAAAACAAAAAAAACAAAACAAAAATGCTAACAGGCAAAACAGAAAACTTAGCTTTAGAGGAGCAGGAATCAGACTGGTGTCCTAGAAGTCCACAGAGAAATCACCAGCAGGGCAGAAGGGCGTCGGCAGCCTTATATCCAGTCCGTGACTCCACTCAGCCAGTCATCCTCATTAGGCTCAGGTGCCTGATAATCAGGCTCATTACCTTCCTTTACCAGAATAGGGAGTTTACCAGACCTCAGTGACGAAGGGGAAAATGAACTCACAACAGTACCTCCCCCTTGAGGAGGGGTCACCGAACCCTCAACCACACCACCAGGGCGATCAGGGTGAGCCCGATGAAATGCACGCACCAATCTTTTGGCATGAATATCAGAGGCAGAGACCCAGGAATTATCCTCCTGACAATAACCCTTTCACTTAACCAAATACTGGAGTCTCCGTCTAGCCAGACGGGAATCCAGTATTTTCTCTACCTCATATTCCATGTTACCTTCAACCAATACAGGGTCTGGAGGTGCCACCCCAGGAACAACTGGTTCAACAAACCTCTTCAACAAGGACTTATGGAACACATTATGGATTTTAAATGTGACAGGAAGAGCCAAACGAAAAGAGACCGGATTAATAATCTCCAAAATCTTGTAAGGTCCAATAAATCTAGGCTTAAACTTAGGAGAAGCCACCTTCATAGCAATATTTTTTGATGATAACCACACCATATCACCAATCTTAAACTGGGGACCAATGGTCCTATGTCGATTGGAAAACCGCTGGGACTTTTCCTGGGAGAGAGATAACTTATCCACCACTTGGTCCCAGATCTGGTGCATTCTCTCCACCACAGTGTCAACACCTGGGCAGGCAGAAGGCTCCACCTGCCCTGAAGAAAATCGAGGATGAAACCCAAAGTTACAAAAAAAAGGTGACATCAAAGTGGCAGAACTAGCTCTATTATTTAAAGCAAATTCGGCCAAGGGCAAAAATGAAACCCAATCATCCTGATCAGCGGAAATAAAACATCTCAAATACGACTCCAAGGTCTGGTTTGTTCTCTCTGTCTGCCCATTGGTCTGAGGGTGAAAAGCAGAGGAGAAGGACAACTGAATTCCCAGCTTGGAACAGAAAGTCCTCCAAAATCTAGACAAAAACTGAACTCCTCTGTCAGATACAATGTTCTCAGGAATCCCGGGTAAGCGAACCACCTGTTGCCAAAACAGGGGCACCAACTCAGAGGAAGATGGCAACTTAGGGAGTGGTACAAGATGAACCATCTTAGAGAACCTATCACAAATCACCCAAATAACAGTCATTCTTTGAGAGACCGGCATATCAGAGATGAAATCCATTGAAATATGGGTCCATGGCCTCCTGGGGACTGGCAAAGGCATCAACAACCCACTAGAGCGAGAACAAGATTTAGACCGGGAGCAAGTCCCACAGAACTGCACAAAATTCCTGACATCATGAGACAAGGTGGTCCACCAAAAAGAGCGACTCACCAGATCTCTAGTACCAAAAATACCTGGATGACCAGCCAATGCAGAGCAATGAACTTCAGACATCACTCTCTTCTTCCACTGGTCAGGAACATACAACTTTCCACTGGGACAACGCTCAGGTTTGTCCTCCTGGAACTCTTGCAGAGCAAGTCTCAAATCGGGCGAGATGGCAGAAAGAACTACCCCTTCGCCTAAGATGGTAGCAGGCTTGGTCACCACAGGAGAATCAGCAAAGAAACTCCTAGAGAGGGCGTCTGCCTTGACATTCTTAGTTCCAGGAAGAAAAGAGACCACAAAATCAAAACGTGTAAAAAACAAGGCCCACCTAGCCTGTCTAGGGTTCAAGCGTTTAGCCGACTCTAGTTAAATCAAATTCTTGTGGTCAGTGAGGACCACAACTTGATGTTTAGCTCCCTCCAACCAATGTCTCCACTCCTCAAATGCCCATTTCATGGCCAACAGTTCCCGATTCCCCACATCATAGTTACGTTCAGATGGAGAGAACTTTCGGGAAAAGAAAGCACAGGGATTCATTTTAGATGTTACAGGATCCTTTTGGGACAAAACAGCTCCTGCACCAATCTCAGAAGCATCCACCTCTACCTGGAACGGGAGTGAGACATCAGGTTGCCGCAAAACCGGGGCAGAGGTAAATCTTCGCTTCAGCTCCTGAAAGGAAGCAACAGCCTCAGGAGGCCAATTCAACACATCAGCACCATTCTTAGTCAGATCAGTCAATGGCTTGGCAATACTAGAAAATTTTGCTATAAATTTCCGATAAAAATTAGCAAAACCCAAAAACTTCTGGAGGGCCTTCAAAGAAGTGGGCTGAACCCAATCATAAATGGCCTGTACCTTGGCCGGGTCCATTTCAATAGTTGACGGAGACAAAATAAATCCCAAAAATGAAATCCTCTGTACTCCAAAAAGGCATTTCGATCCTTTGACATACAGGGAATTCTCCCTCAAGATCCGGAACACAGTCCGAATATGTTCCACATGAGAATCCCAATCCTTGGAGAAGATCAAAATATCATCCAGATAGATAATCAAAAATTTATCGACAAAGTCTCGGAAAATATCGTTCATGAAGCACTGGAAGACAGAAGGGGCATTAGTGAGCCCAAAAGGCATCACCAGGTACTCAAAATGTCCCTCTGGAGTATTAAACGCCATCTTCCATTCATCCCCCTGCTTAATGCGGATAAGATTATACGCCCCCCTGAGGTCAAGCTTGGTAAACCAGCAAGCACCTCTAACTCTAGAGAATAGATCCGAAATCAGGGGTAACGGATACTGATATTTAATAGTAATTTTATTGAGGGCACGATAATCAATACAAGGCCTTAAAGAACCATCCTTTTTGGCCACAAAAAAAAACCCGGCACCTAAGGGTGAAGAGGATGGTCTAATATGACCCTTCTCCAACGCCTCCTTAATATAGGACCGCATAGCCTCGTGCTCGGGTACAGATAAATTGAAGAGCCGACCCTTGGGAAATTTACACCCCGGGCTTAGTTCAATTGCACAGTCATAACTCCTATGATGAGGCAAGGACGCAGACTCATTCTCACTAAATACATCATAAAAGTCCGCCAAATAGTCAGGAACATCATGCGACTGAGAAAAGGTGGAAAAAACCGGAGCCTCACTAAAGGCACACCGACAACCCCAACTCACCACAGACACAGATTTCCAATCCAAAACTGGATTATGAATTTGCAACCAGGGAAACCCCAGAACAACGGCATCATGCAGACCATGCAATACCAAAAATCTGCAATTTTCTTGATGGTCTGGGGCGACCCGCATGACCACCTGGGTCCAAAACTGAGGTTTATTTTTAGCCAAAGGAGTAGCATCAATCCCCCTCAAAGGGATAGGCGTCTGCAGAGGTGTCATCGGAAATCCACAACGTTTAGCAAAATCCAAGTCCATTAGGTTTAGCGCTGCTCCCGAATCCACAAAAGCCTTGGCGGAAAATGTGGACAGGGAGCAGATCAGAGTAATTGCCAGAAGAAACTTAGGTTGAACACCACCAACAGAAAACGTGTGTGCAAAGCGTTTCTCTCGTTTAGGACAAACGGAAATAATATGCGAGGCATCTCCACAGAAAAAACACAGCTTATTACGCCTTCTGAACTCCTGACGTTGCGCCATAGACAAAACTCTATCACATTGCATAGGTTCAGACGTCTGTTCAACCGGTGGCAACACCTCTCGTGCAATCCTGCGTTCACGTAAACGCCGACCAACCTGAATGGCTAATGACATAGAATCGTCCAGACCAGAGGGAACAGGAAATCCCACCATAGTATCTTTTACGGCTTCTGACAAACCCTTCCGAAAGAGAGCAGCCAAGGCATTATCATTCCAGGTAGTAAGGACCGCCCACTTTCGGAACTTTTGACAGTACAACTCTGCAGAATCTCAACCCTGGTTCAATGCCAACAGGGTCTTTTCAGCCTGATCAATAGCATTAGGTTCGTCATACAACAACCCCAAAGCTTGAAAGAATGCGTTCACATTAGTCAGAATAGGATCATCTGGTTTCAAAGAAAACGCCCAATCCTGGGGATCGCCACGCAGCAAAGAGATGACAATTTTAACCTGCTGCGCGGAGCTCCCTGACGAGTTAGGCTTCAAGGCAAAAAATAATTTACAATTATTTTTGAAACTCAAAAATTTAGATCTATCCCCAAAAAATACATCAGGTGTAGGGATCTTTGGTTCAACAGCATGCGAACGAGCAAGGTAGGCGGAAATTCCCCGCACTTCCGCAGCGACCTGCTCCATACGATCAGACAATTGCTTAATCTCCATTGAGAGGGAAATAAAAAATTCCCCCTACGGCCTCAGAGATATAGAGGAAAGAATATACACACACCTTTTTTTTTTTTTTTTTTTTTAAACACAATTCTTTCCTGCTATTGAGTTCCCTAGGATCTGCGGTATGGCGGGTGATTCTGTTATGATTGAGTCACCGTAGGAGGCAAAAACAGAAATGCTAGGTAAGTCCAGAAAACCAGAGAAGTTGGCAGCTATCGGATTGCAGACCCCTGAACCTATCAACACAACTAGCAGTAGCCGTGGGGGGTTCCTACGATGCCCTAGACCCCTCAATCACAGCCGGAGAATTAAATAGGCCTAAAGAAAGAAAGGGGAAATCTAAACTGCCCCAGAGCAGACCCCGAAGCAATAGGCAGCCCCCAACATATAATGACGGTGAAGCAAGATGAAAATACTAACACAGACAGAAAGATAGACTGAGCAAAGACGGGGCCCAAGCTAACTAAATAGAAAAGGACAGGAAGGCTGCTGTCTGCAATCCGTGAAAAACCCTATGAAAATAAGAGCCAACAGACTGACAGTGAAAAAGGCCCTGAAGACGCTAGGCTTCAAAAAAGCTATGTCAGTACTCAGGAATATTCTGAAGACAGAGCTACAGGCAAAAGGAGATTCAGCTCACCCGAGCAGGGAATAGCAGAATACAGAAAAGCAAGGAAAACAAAAAAAACAAAACAAAAATGCTAAAAGGCAAAACAGAAAACTTAGCTTTAGAGGAGCAGGAATCAGACTGGTGTCCTAGAAGTCCACAGAGAAATCACCCGTAGGGCAGAAGGGCGTCGGCAGCCTTATATCCAGTCCGTGACTCCACTCAGCCAGTCATCCTCATTAGGCTCAGGTGCCTGATAATCAGGCTCATTACCTTCCTTTACCAGAATAGGGAGTTCACCAGACCTCAGTGAAGAAGGGGAAAATGAACTCACAACAGTCCCCAAAGCAGGCTAAAGCTGTCTGACGTGCAAGTAGAGTTCTTGGGAACATCTGTCAGGAGGAACTCCAGTGTAACCCAGTACTAGGAGATCTTCACTCTTAAAGGCGCTATAGAGGAGACGTTCAGGAAAGGCACATAATTTGGCGGAGTGTAGAAGGGAGCATTCCATCTTGCCTGGAGGTTGACTGAGTCCCTGACCCGGAGGACACGGCACAGAAACGGGCACTACAGACTGTGAGTAAAGCTTTGGAACTACATGCCCTGGTGTCCTCCATTCCTTCCTGCATCCGTCCGCCTGGCACTGCTACATCCCCTGCGCCGGACACTACACCATCTAAGTGTGTCCACATCTACACTGCCCTGGGACAGCAGCCCTGCCTGTGGAGGGCTATAACATCATTGCTGCACCACACCATCTGTCCCGGAGGATCTGTCTGCAGCGTCAGCTTAACACCTCCCTTGCCGAACACCACAGGTGGCGTCACAAACTATTCATTTAACTACATTTCACCATTCACTTCTTCCTATTACTTGGGCGTCCAGGGCCATGGTCCGGGTCACCGCCACTGTGATACATCCCACTGATACCGGCCCGGTACCGAGTACCCCACAGCCCTGGGAGGGTGACCCAGAAGCATGAAGTGCTCTAAAATCTCCTGGTAGACGGCTGCGCTGACTTTGGTCTTGTTAAAACACAGTGGACCTACACCAGCAGATGATATGTGTCATGATCCAGGACGGGGTTTCGCTTTGGCCCGTCCTGGTCAGACTGGGGTTAATTGTTCTGCCTCTCTTCGCAGAGGGCGGCTATTTAGTGTTCTCTGGACCTAGGTCCGGTGTCAGTTATACTCCTGCCCTCGGCTGAGTTAGTTGACCTCTTGTATACGTATGCCTTGTGCCTGATAACTTGTTGTTTGTTTGGTTGTGATCCGGTTCTGTCCCTGTTACGAGTTCTGCCTGCCTCTCTTGTACCGCACCGCTCTCTTGTGTATGACTCTCTGCTTGTGACTCGACTGCTCTCTGCTCATCCCTTTGGTACCGCACCGCCCTCTTGTGTATGACCTTTGGCTTTGTCTGACCTCCTGTCTGTTTACCCCTCCTGTACCTCGTTTGCCCGTACTGTGTATGACCTCTGTTTTGCCTGACTCTGAGTTTTCTATCTTCTCTAAAAGCAGGATGCTAAGTCCCACCCCCTTGCAGTCACATGACTGTAGGTCCTGTGCCGGCTTGCTAAACTTCAGCGTCCAGGTCCTGTGCATCTGTACTTTCTGGCTGTTCTTGTCCCCAGGGGTCCCTACAGTGCGGGTGAGTCCCTGCTCAGCGGAGGCTGTACGCCGGCGCTGTCAGGATCCTGAGAACATGGCTCCCCAAACCATCACTGATTGTGGAAACTTCACACTAGACCTTAAGCAGCTTGGATTGTGGCCTCTCCACTCTTCCTCCAGACTCTGGGACCTTGATTTTCAAATGAAATGCATAATTTACTTTCATCTTAAAACAACACCTTGGACCACTGAGCAACAGTCCAGTAGGTTTTCTCCTTGGCCCACATAAGACGCTTCTGGCGTTGTCTATTAGTCATGAGTGGCTTGACACAAGGAATGTGACACTTGTAGCCAATGTCCTGGAAACGTCTGTGTGTGGTGGCTCTTGAAGCAATGACTCCAGCAGCACTCCACTCCTTGTGAATCTCCCCCAATTTTTGAATGACCTTTTTTAACAATCCTTTCAAGGCTGTGGTTATCTTGGTTGCTTGTGCACCTTTTTCTACCACACTTTTTCCTTCCACTCAACTTTCCATTAATATGCTTGGATACAGCACTCTGAACAGCCAGCTTCTTTAGCAATGACCTTTTGTGGCTTACCCTCCTTGTGGAGTGTATCAATGTCTGCCTTATGGACATCTGTCAAGTCAGCAGTCTTCCCCATGATTGTGGAGCCTACTGAAACTAAGACTAAGGGACCTTTTTAACCGCTTAGAAAGCCTGTACAGATGTTTTTTGAAAATTATTCTAATTTACTGAGATAATGGCTTTTGGGTTTTCATTGGCTGTAAGCCATAATCATCAACATTAACAGAAATAAACACTTGAAATAGATCACTCTGTTTGTAATGACTCTATAGAATATATGAGTGTCACATTTTGTATTGAAGAACTGAAATAATTTAACTTTTTGATTATATTCTATTTTTGTGAGAAGCACCTGTAGCCCTGCATGAATAAGAAGGAGAGTACCTGAACCTATTACCGAATACTATTTTTTATATTATACATCATGTGGATATTTTATGGCAAATTTCCTATGTATAGATTGTAAACAATTTTATATTACCAGTCCAGAACTTAAGGGGAACCTGACCACGGGCAGCATTTATCAAACACTGGCTGTATGATTTCAGCGAGGTATGTTTGACTGTTAAACGCTTCAGAATTTTAGAGAAAACATACTTGAAAAGCAGCCAGAGACTAAGTCACACAGGTGACTAATTCGACAGACGTGTCCCTAAGGGCTATTGTTCCCTCAGGAGAAGATGCTATGGACCTGCCTATCCTACCAGTCTCCCTTGCAGCTCAGTCCATTAAATACTTTTATATACATACTCCAAAATAGTACTATTGCTGAATACAGCTCAAAATTTCGAAAAACAAAAGCACTTACCCTTAGTTTTTAATTTTGTATACAGATTCGGACTAGCCCATAGGGTAACAGGAGAATTTCCCGGTGGGCCCCTGTGCAGATCTGGGCCCCGAGCCCCACTGTATGGGCAGTACTTGTGGGCCCTTGGCACCCCAATCTGACACTGTTTGTATGTGCACACAAAGGTTTTTCAGGAGTTTTATGGAAAGTTTCTGCTCAAATAAATCCTGAAAAATCACTAACAAAACTATTTGAAAGACTCTTGCTATTCATTTGTCCTGTAAAACAACTTGTTGGTCATATGTTTAGAGTTTTGAGTTTTTTCCTTCCTTCTGCTTCAGGTTTTTCCTGGTGGGAGAAAAGAAACTGCATGTTACGTCTATGAAGCGTCTCCTGATGGAAAATGCTCCAAATTAGGCACTGTCCAATGATTAGGATGCAAAAAAATGGGAAAACAACGCTTCAGGATAAAAAAAAACCTCTTTGCAACCACACAAAGAAGGATCCTTTCTTAGGCCTCATTCACACATCAGTATTTTTGATCAGTATTTGTATGCCAAAACCAGGAGTGTCTCCAAAACAAAGAACATGTGTCAGTCTTTCAATAATACATTTTCTCGGTAAGTTCCATTCCTGGCTTTGGCACACAAACACTGATGCAAAATACTGACGTGTGAATGAGCCTTTAGAAGCAGTTTTCACTAGAAAACTCATTTTCATTGCCTTGAAAAAATTCTATGTGCATCATACCAAAAGACCATGTTCACACGTTCAGTTTTTTACTTCAGTATTTGTAAGCCAAAAGCAGGAGTGGAACAGTGAGAGGTAAAGTATAATAGAGACACGTCACCACTTCTGAATATTTTATCCACTCCTGATTTTGGCTTACAAATACTGAGGTAAAAATCTCACCGAATACTGAACGTGTGCATGTGGACTTATAGCAGAGAAAATGCGGAGTGGCTGTACATTGGTTGCATCTGTAATGCCTATTTTGGCTGTGTATTTAATGGGTTAATATAATATGGGAAAAATAATTATACGCAAATCAATTTCCCAGGTCTTTTACGATATCACTTCCATCTAGGCGGTGTTTGATGATTTTACTGGTGAAACTTCACTCGTTATAACATACTAATTATAAAGGAACTGGGACATAATTGACTGCAGAATGAAGCGCAGGAAATAGCCATTTAATAAAAGGGAGAGGGAAAAGGAGCAAATTAACGAGCAGAGATTTCTGTAGGTGAACACATCAATTACATTAAGAAACAGGAACTACAGGGTCAATATGTCATGTAATAATCTGCATATTCATAAAGGCTCGTCAGCATAATGAGCAGGTCTGTGACTCACTGGATGTCTATCACATACATGTTCTCACAAGATAATGGGAATCTATAGAAGCGTTACTACTGTTCCATAGCACCGACCACTGTGTAACATAGTAACATACTTGTTAAGGTTGAAGGAAGACTTTAAGTCCATCTAGTTCAACCCATAGCCTATCCTAACTTGCCCTAACATGTTGATCCAGAGGAAGGCAAAAAAAAACCATGTGGCAAACAGTAAAAAAATTCCTTCCCGACTCCACATATGGCAATCAGACTAGCTCCCTGGATCAACGCAAAGAACAACGTATACATATATATGGTCAATCTGTCAGAGACACCGCACTGCACTTGCTCATAGAGCCAGTGCGCGTGTCCTGAGTACAGAAGCAGTGCTAAAAGATACCTGTGGAGCAGGGCAGCAGAGGTGACCATGCGTGCTTCAGGCTAATAGTGTCAGGGTCCAGTCAGCGCTGGAAAGTAAAGAGGCATAGGACCTGCGGACACTGAGACTGAATAGTCTGCACGGGACCTATGGTCATGTGACTGCAAGGGGGCGGGGCTTAGCATCCTGTATTCAGATAGGACAGGACACCATACAACAAATCAGAGTCAGGCAAAACAGAGGTCACAGCAGTACGGGCAAACGAGGTACAGGAGGGACAAACAGACGGGTAGTCAGACAAAGCCAAAGGTCATACACAAGAGGGCGACGTGGTACCAAGGGGACGAGCAGAGAGAAATCGGGTCACAAGCAGAGAGTCATACACGAGAGGTAGCGCAGTACAAGAGGGTCAGGCAGAACTCGTAACAGGGACAGAACCAGATCACAACCGAACAAGCAAGCAAGATATCAGGCACAAGGCACACGTATACAAGAGGTCACTTAACTCAGCCGAGGGCAGGAGTATAACTGACACCGGACCCAGGTCCAGTGAGCACTAAATAGCCTCCTGCTGCCAGAGAGAGGCAGCACAATTAACCCATAGTCTAAACAGGATGGGTCAAAGCGAAATCCCGTCCTGGATCATGACAGTACCCTCCTCTCAATGGGGGGCCACCGGACCCCCAGGTCTCTCAGGGTACTTGGCGTGAAAGGCTCGGATCAACCGATCCGCATGAACTGATTGAGCAGGAACCCACGAGCGTTCCTCAGGACCGTAGCCCTTCCAATGTATCAGATACTGAAGGGCGCGACGGACCAACCTGGAGTCGACAATTCGTTCCACCTCGTACTCAGCCTGCCCATCTACCAGAACCGGTGTCGGGGAAGATGATGATCCCTCCCCACTGGACCTCACAGGTTTCAAAAGGGCCTTATGGAAAACATTAGGGATCCTTAGAGATGGCGGAAGACTCAACCGAAAAGCCACCGGGTTAACTGCTTCGGTAATTACATAGGGACCTATAAACTTGGGTCCAAGCTTCGCAGAGGGGACCTTGAGCCTTATACAGTGGGGAAAAAAAGTATTTAGTCAGTCAGCAATAGTGCAAGTTCCACCACTTAAAAAGATGAGAGGCGTCTGTAATTTACATCATAGGTAAACCTCAACTATGGGAGACAAACTGAGAAAAAAAAATCCAGAAAATCACATTGTCTGTTTTTTTTTCATTTTATTTGCATATTATGGTGTAAAATAAGTATTTGGTCAGAAACAAAATTTCATCTCAATACTTTGTGATATATCCTTTGTTGGCAATGACAGAGGTCAAACGTTTTCTGTAAGTCTTCACAAGGTTGCCACACACTGTTGTTGGTATGTTGGCCCATTCCTCCATGCAGATCTCCTCTAGAGCAGTGATGTTTTTGGCTTTTCGCTTGGCAACACAGACTTTCAACTCCCTCCAAAGGTTTTCTATAGGGTTGAGATCTGGAGACTGGCTAGGCCACTCCAGGACCTTGAAATGCTTCTTACGAAGCCACTCCTTCGTTGCCCTGGCGGTGTGCTTTGGATCATTGTCATGTTGAAAGACCCAGCCACGTTTCATCTTCAATGCCCTTGCTGATGGAAGGAGGTTTGCACTCAAAATCTCACGATACATGGCCCCATTCATTCTTTTATGTACCCGGATCAGTCGTCCTGGCCCCTTTGCAGAGAAACAGCCCCAAAGCATGATGTTTCCACCACCATGCTTTACAGTAGGTATGGTGTTTGATGGATGCAACTCAGTATTCTTTTTCCTCCAAACACGACAAGTTGTGTTTCTACCAAACAGTTCCAGTTTGGTTTCATCAGACCATAGGACATTCTCCCAAAACTCCTCTGGATCATCCAAATGCTCTCTAGCAAACTTCAGACGGGCCCGGACATGTACAGGCTTAAGCAGTGGGACACGTCTGGCACTGCAGGATCTGAGTCCATGGTGGCGTAGTGTGTTACTTATGGTAGGCCTTGTTACATTGGTCCCAGCTCTCTGCAGTTCATTCACTAGGTCCCCCCGCGTGGTTCTGGGATTTTTGCTCACCGTTCTTGTGATCATTCTGACCCCACGGGGTGGGATTTTGCGTGGAGCACCAGATCGAGGGAGATTATCAGTGGTCTTGTATGTCTTCCATTTTCTAATTATTGCTCCCACAGTTGATTTCTTCACTCCAAGCTGGTTGGCTATTGCAGATTCAGTCTTCCCAGCCTGGTGCAGGGCTACAATTTTGTTTCTGGTGTCCTTTGACAGCTCTTTGGTCTTCACCATAGTGGAGTTTGGAGTCAGACTGTTTGAGGGTGTGCACAGGTGTCTTTTTATACTGATAACAAGTTTAAACAGGTGCCATTACTACAGGTAATGAGTGGAGGAAAGAGGAGACTCTTAAAGAAGAAGTTACAGGTCTGTGAGAGCCAGAAATCTTGATTGCTTGTTTCTGACCAAATACTTATTTTCCACCATAATATGCAAATAAAATGAAAAAAAAACAGACAATGTGATTTTCTGGATTTTTTTTTCTCAGTTTGTCTCCCATAGTTGAGGTCTACCTATGATGTAAATTACAGATGCCTCTCATCTTTTTAAGTGGTGGAACTTGCACTATTGCTGACTGACTAAATACTTTTTTTCCCCACTGTATTTTTGGTGGATAACCATACCTTATCTCCGACCTGAAACACTGGACCCACGGATCGTTTTTTGTCCGCAAAAAATTTAAATTTGTCCTGGGCCTTCGTAATGTTATTCTGGACCTCCCGCCATACCTCCCCCAACCGCTGAATCGTCTCGTCCGCCCCAGGACACCCAGAATTCAAGCGGGTAAATTCTCCAAAATGAGGATGAAACCCATAATTGCAAAAAAAAGGAGATGTACCCGTAGACTGGTTAGTGCGGTTGTTAAATGCAAACTCAGCCAATGGTAACACAGAACACCAATCATCCTGTCGGGCTGAGGTCAAACAACGCAGAATTTGCTCCAGAGACTGATTGGTCCGCTCAGTCTGCCCATTAGTCTCTGGATGGTAGGCGGATGAAAAGGACAGACCAATACCCAACCTCCTACAAAAAGCTCTCCAAAATCTGGACACAAATTGCACTCCCCTATCAGACACCACATTCAGGGGTACCCCATGCAACCGCACCACATGCTCCACAAACAATCTGGACAATGTTTCCGCATTAGGTAGAGCTGCCAAAGGTACAAAATGTGCCTGCTTACTAAACCTGTCCACTACGACCCAGACCACGGTATTACCCTTGGAAGGGGGAAGGTTGGTGATGAAATCCATGGACAGATGAGTCCATGGTCTCTCAGGAATTGGCAGTGGTACCAATTCCCCGGCCGGCCGGTTATGGGGAGTTTTCGCATGGGCACAAACCTCACACGCAGACACATACTCCCCAACATCAGAGGCTAAAGAAGACCACCAGAATATTCTAGCAATGGCCTTCCGGGTCGCTGAGATCCCTGGATGTCCACCCAGAACTGAGTCATGGAACTCCTGGAGGACCTTGAGACGAAACTGAGCTGGCACAAAAAGTTTATCCAACGGCTTAGCTGGAGGTGCAAGAGCCTGGGCTTCTCGAATCTCCCGTTCCAACACATTAGAAACCTCTGCCACCACCACCCCAGGCTGAAGAATGGAGGATGGAGGTTCCGGGGGGGACACCGGATCAAGACTGCGTGACAATGCATCCGCTCTGATATTCTTGGATCCTGGTCGAAAAGTGATCGAGAAGTTGAATCGGGAAAAAAAAAGTGACCATCTAGCCTGTCTGGGAGTCAACCTTTTAGCTGACTCAATGTAAGCTAGGTTTTTGTGGTCCGTGATTACCGTTATAGGATGAACAGCCCCCTCCAAAAAATGCCTCCATTCTGCAAAAGCCAATTTTACGGCCAGAAGTTCCCAATTCCCCACATCATAGTTTCTCTCCGCAGGGGAGAACTTCTTTGAGAAAAAGGCGCAAGGTCTTAAATTGGTCAAAGTGGCGGGTCCCTGGGACAATACCGCCCCCACCCCCACCTCTGAGGCGTCTACCTCAACAATAAATGGTTCAGAGGGGTCCGGTTGGATAAGAACCGGGGCCGACATGAAACATTTTTTCAAAAACTGAAATGCCGCTACCGCTGCGGTTGACCAATTCTTGATATCAGCCCCCTTTTGAGTCATGTCTGTGAGGGGTTTAACCACCTGTGAGAACCCCCTTATAAATTTACGATAATAATTAGCGAACCCTAGGAAACGTTGCAGACCCTTCAAATCACACGGTTGAACCCACTCGAGAATGGCCTGCACCTTATTAGGATCCATGCGATACCCTTCAGCAGACACGATGAACCCCAGAAAGGACAGTTCCTGAACAAAAAATAAACATTTTTCAAGTTTAGCAAACAGACAGTTCTCCCTGAGCCTTTGGAGAATTGCCCGAACATGACCAATGTGAGTCTGTTTATCAGGCGAGTAGATTAAAATGTCATCCAAATACACCACCATAAAACGTCCAATCAAATCGGAGAACACATGATTTATGAAATTTTGGAAGACCGCTGGAGCGTTGGTCAGGCCGAAGGGCATGACCAAATTTTCAAACAATCCTTCAGTAGTGAGAAAAGCGGTCTTCCATTCATCTCCGTCCCGGACTCGGATAAGGTTATACGCTCCCCGTAGACCTAATTTCGAAAACCACTTAGCTCCGGACAACTGATTGTATAAATCAGGAATAAGTGGAAGGGGATAAGTATTCCTCACAGTTATTTTATTTAACTCACGAAAATCGAGGCATGGGCGCAAACCACCGTCTTTTTTTTTTTTACAAAAAAGAACCCTGCCGCCACAGGAGAAACAGAAGGACGAATATGTCCCTTACGGAGGCTCTCGGAAATATATTCCTTCATCGGATTTTTACAGGTTGAAAATGATGAAATGGTAAGACAGGATGTTGAGAAGGCTGAACTTTTAAATTCCTATTTTGCATCTGTTTTCTCTCAGAAAGGAAATGTAACATCAACTGTTATTCACTGTCCTATTAAGGGAATAGAAGAATCCAGGATATCTATAAACAGAAAGATAGTGAGGAAACACTTAGCTAACCTAAATGAATTCAAGTCTCCAGGTCCAGATGAATTACACCCCAGAGTACTGAAGGAGATAGCAGAAGAAATTTTTGAACCCCTCTCCATAATCTTTGAAAATTCTTGGAGAACAGGAGAAGTGCCAGAAGACTGGAGAAGAGCAAATGTTGTTCCTATCTTCAAAAAGGGGAAGAAGGTGGACCCAGGCAACTATAGGCCGGTGAGTCTGACTTCTATACCAGGAAAGATCTTTGAACAAATTATTAAACAACATGTATGTCAATACCTGGATAAGAATGAAGTGATTAAACAGAGTCAGCATGGGTTTGTAACTAATAAGTCATGTCAGACTAATTTAATTTCCTTCTATGACGGTATTACTGATTGGGTGGATCAAGGAAATGCTGTAGATATAGTATATCTTGACTTCAGCAAAGCATTTGACAAAGTCTCTCATACAATCCTTATTGAAAAAATAACTAAGTATGGAATGGACAAGGCAACTGTTAGGTGGATTCATAACTGGCTTAGTGATCGGACCCAAAGAGTGGTCGTAAATGGCTGCACATCCAGTTGGAAGAATGTCTCAAGTGGGGTACCACAGGGCTCTGTCCTGGGCCCTGTATTGTTCAACATCTTTATCAACGATTTAGATGATGGAATTGAGGGTAAACTGATTAAATTTGCTGATGACACAAAGCTAGGAGGGATAGCTAATACTAGAGAAGAGAGAGAGAGGATTCAAAAAGATTTAAATAAACTGGAGAAGTGGGCAGCAACTAACAGAATGGTTTTTAACAGGGAGAAATGCAAAGTACTACATCTGGGCAATAAAAATGAAAAAAGCATATATAGAATGGGAGGAATAGGGCTAAGTGACAGCACATGTGAAAAAGACTTGGGTATACTAATAGATCACAGACTGAATATGAGTCAACAGTGTGATGCAGCAGCAAAAAAGGCAAATGCAATTCTAGGATGTATTAACAGAAGCATACAGTCTAGATCACGTGAAGTCATTATTTCCCTCTACTCCTCTTTGGTCAGACCTCATCTGGAATATTGTGTCCAGTTTTGGGCACATTTTAAAAAAGACATCAACAAACTGGAGCAAGTTCAGAAAAGAGCGACCAGAATGGTGACCGGTCTGCAAACCCTGTCTTATGAGGAAAGGTTGCAGGATTTGGGAATGTTTAGTTTGCAAAAGAGAAGACTGAGAGGAGACTTAATAGCTGTCTACAAATATCTAAAGGGCTGTCACATTGTAGAAGGATCAACTTTATTCTCATTTGCACAAGGAAAGACTAGAAGCAATGGGATGAAACTGAATGGGAGGAGACACAGATTAGATATTAGAAAAAACTTTTTGACAGTTAGAGTGATCAATGAGTGGAACAGGCTGCCACGAGAAGTGGTGAGTTCTCCTTCAATGGAAGTCTTCAAACAGAGGCTGGACAGACATCTGACTGGGATGATTTAGCGAATCCTGCTTTGAGCAGGGGGTTGGACCAGATGGCCCAGGAGGTCCCTTCCAACTCTACGATTCTATGATTCTATGATTCTATGATTCTATCGCAGCCCGTTCCGGACCCGAGAGGTTATACAGGCGGGCTTTGGGCAATTTAGCACCTGGAACCAGGTCAATGGCACAATCAAATGGGCGGTGTGGTGGTAAAACCTCAGCCTCTTTTTCGGAGAAAACGTCAGTATAATCTATCAGGCACTCCGGAATGCCTTCTAGACCCACGGACGACACAGACACAGAAACAAGACATTTCTCAGAGCAATAGGGGCCCCATTTAACAATATCCCAAGATTCCCAATTAATCACAGGATTATGCAGCTGTAACCAGGGGAACCCCAACACCAGTCCCGCAGGCAGGTTGTTCATTACAAAACATGAAATACGTTCCTGGTGTAAGGAACTCACTTTAAGGAGAAACTCTTCAGTACAAAACACAATGTCATTCTTAACCAGTGGTGTTTTGTCAATAGCAACAAGGTGAATCGGAGTTTCCAACCTAATTGTCCCTAACTTACACCTGGCCACCAAGTCAGAGTCAATAAAGTTCAATGATGAACCGCAATCCACGAAGGCAGAAGTGGATGTGGAGACACCCCCACAACAAAGTTCCACTTTAGAAAATGCAGAAAAGGGTACCTGAGAGCCTGGGTGACCTCCACGATAATCACCCGGGCTCAGTCGCTTGTTGGTTAGTGGCCGGGAGGGGCAATCCTTTTTCCAATGTCCAGACTCGCCACTGTGAACACAGCATTTTCTCACGTGCCGTTGTCTCCTTTCTTCCTCCTTAAGGTTGATGGTTCCCATCTCCGTGATTTTCAATGAAGAACTGGCTCCCCTTCCTTGGGAGAATAATGATGTCTCGGTTTGTATCACTCCCCTTGCCCGTAACCTGCGATCCATTCGGACGGCCTGTGTCATAGCTTCCTCCAGGGCATCAGGTGGGGGGTGGAGAGCCAAGGCGTCTTTCAGATGCTCAGACAGGCCTCTACGGAACAACCCCCGGAGAGCGGCGTCGTTCCAGCAGACCTCAGCAGCCCAGCGTCTGAACTCTGAGCAAAACCACTCGGCTGAGTGTTTCCCCTGGCAAACATTCATCAGCCTGTCCTCAGCCATACGCACCCGATCAGGCTCATCATAAATATGCCCCAGGGCCTCAAAAAATGCATCCACAGTCAAACGCTCAGGGGCCGTGGTAGGAAGGGAGAAAGCCCAAGCTTGGGGGGCTCCCCTTAACAGAGACATAATGACCCCCACTCTCTGACTTTCATCCCCAGAAGAGTGTGGTCTTAAGGAAAAAAAAAGCTTACAGCCTTCCTTGAAAACTCTGAAGTCATTTTTATCTCCAGAAAAGGTATCTGGTAACTTCACTGGAACAAAATTAATTGAATAATTTCCACATTACACATAATTTGCAGTTGGTACCCTGACTCTTTTTTCCTCTTTTTTTCTTTTTTTCTGTTTCTTTTCCTATGATGGGGTGTAAAGAATTTGTTTTTATTCACAAGATAATCCCTGACAATGTCCATAATATGGGTGTTGGCGTTTTGTACCGATTCATAACGCCTATGCAATCATAAAATGACTTAATAATTCGGATCCCGTATAAATAATGATAGGGGGACGCATTCAACATTTATGATTGAGTAAATGAAGCCGCACTTTTAGATTGATGCAATAAAACAAAGTGAGCGGCTCCTAATGATACGTGATGGTCAGGTGACTGCTTAGACCAATCACGCAATATTTTGATATGCAGACCGACAGGCCCGGTTACGCCCAGGAAGTGTGGCAAGGTATGGTCGGTTCCTGTCTCAACATGACGCGCGGCGCCTGTTTAGGAAAACCCAGGAAGTGGGGCAAGTTGCCTGAGCAGATGCCGGCGTCATGCGCAAACCGGAAGTACTGAACGGGGCAACCGGAAACGGCAACAAGCCGCGGTATGCCGCGATTTATAAAAGGCAGCTATCTCACAACGGGCGTGCTATGCGCCAGAAGAAGGTGTCACAATACCCCTGATGAGTCAGACATTGATGAAACGCGTTGGGTGACAATTCTGGAGATCGGGCCACGATCTTGGGGTTTTCAGATGGACCTTACCTGATCATCCGTTCTTCATAGAAGCGTTTAAAGATAAGTACAGCGGTCTCAGTTCCTATAGTGGTATCATAGATGGATACAATTTGCTGATGAGGTGATTTTATGCTTATGCATTTGACCGATGCTGTACATATGCTGTGCTATTTGTATATGGGCTGGATACATGTCTATTAAGTAATAATAATTCTGATGACATAAAGGCCGGTTGGCACACTATTACATATATATAAGGCCCATATGGTCGGAGAGTCCAGGTTTTGAAACACTTGGACAAGAAATACGATAATGTCCAGGGCCATATGGTACCTCATAAAGTACATAACGGTTTGTTTTTAAATAGAGCACTGCACAATTGCACTTTGGCACATGTTTGTTTAGATTTGATGTATGGTTTTTAAAGAATCATTAAAGGTTATGTTTTATTGTTTATGATATACCAATTTGCTACCTCTAACTTCACTGGAGACTCAGGGGAAATTAATGTAACATCCCGAGCCCCCCATGAAAGAACTCCCTGCACAGTGTCGGCAATCAGCTGCTGAGACTGAGCCAGGACTCTTTGTTCTCCAAAGAGTTTCTGAGACATCTGCGTCAGATGCTTAACCTGCTCAGAAAGAGCGTGCACAGGATCCATCACACACACAGGTGAATGGGAGCAGAGAAAAAAAAATGGTATGGGTCAGTTATAATGTCAGAGACACCGCACTGCACTTGCTCATAGAGCCAGTGCGCGTGTCCTGAGTACAGAAGCAGTGTTAAAAGATACCTGTGGAGCAGGGCAGCAGAGGTGACCATGCGTGCTTCAGGCTAATAGTGTCAGGGTCCAGTCAGCGCTGGAAAGTAAAGAGGCACAGGACCTGCGGACACTGAGACTGAATAGTCTGCACGGGACCTATGGTCATGTGACTGCAAGGGGGCGGGGCTTAGCGTCCTGTATTCAGATAGGACAGGACACCATACAACAACTCAGAGTCAGGCAAAACAGAGGTCACAGCAGTACGGGCAAACGAGGTACAGGAGGGACAAACAGACGGGTAGTCAGACAAAGCCAAAGGTCATACACAAGAGGGCGACGTGGTACCAAGGGGACGAGCAGAGAGAAATCGGGTCACAAGCAGAGAGTCATACACGAGAGGTAGCGCAGTACAAGAGGGGCAGAACTCGTAACAGGGACAGAACCAGATCACAACCGAACAAGCAAGCAAGATATCAGGCACAAGGCACACGTATACAAGAGGTCACTTAACTCAGCCGAGGGCAGGAGTATAACTGACACCGGACCCAGGTCCAGTGAGCACTAAATAGCCTCCTGCTGCCAGAGAGAGGCAGCACAATTAACCCATAGTCTAACCAGGACGGGTCAAAGCGAAATCCCGTCCTGGATCATGACACAATCATACGGCCCCGACTCAATGAGCGCAGGTCAACACCACCAGCAGAAAGCTTTTCTACATCGATCACATGAAATCTTGATGACTATAGAGTCCACGCTGAAGAACCGGTGGCCATAATGTGATGTTTAGCCATTTACATTACATGTTTATCTTCTCACATCTCCTTGCATTGCATTGCGCTTCTTTGCTGCATTAGTGGCTCTGTATAATATACTAATTGGCTACTGTCCATTGTATACACTTATGAAGTATATGTCCGAAAGTAGCCACAGTCTGGTTGGCTGTCACGGCATCCGTCCACTTTGCAGACCCATTGCTCAAAAAATGTATACCACACTTATAATTATAATTTGTCCAACCCACACGTTTATAGGGTGTATCCAGGATTTTTTTTATTTTTACTATGAGGCTAAAAATTAAAAGACAGGTAGTTGGTAGTTACCAGCTTGTCCTACCTGGCAGCGGCACAGAGCTGCCGATGATTTAGCTGCTCAACGACAACACTGCGGCTCTTCCCGGCTGCTCTGTGGTTGGAGTGTGACTACTGACGTCATGCTGATTGACAGCCGGCTTCCCCTGAGGAGCCAACCGCCGATCAGCATGATGTCGGCAGTCATGTCCAGTCAACAGAGCAGAATGTAAGAATTTTCGTCAGTAGGGGTCTGTGACCTCTAATACACTCGTACTATCTGGTATAGTGAACAGGGGGCATACTACCAATTATAGCCTCAATTCTTTACATATTTTCACTAATGCCCATACCAGCCACATATGTTTGTTGTAAAATCCTTCTACAATGTGGTGTGAAAAACCTTTTTCCGTATTTCCCATTCATTCAATTTCATGTTCTCTGCCACAAAGGGGACAATGAAAACCTACAGATGTGTCTACCCTTAGCCTGTCTTGGATACATTTGACATAATTCCAAATGAATAAATGCATGCATCTTTTAACCCAGAGGCTATGGATGACAGATGGTTGAAGAATGGCATCCATCATAGACATTTAATATATACGGTACTTTATTATTTAATTTTTAAGGTAGGTGATGGATAGCATCTATTAAGGCAACCATCTGACATATATTTTTGTAATATTTTTCTTTGACATTGACACACCATACATTTCAGGATATTTTGGATTTAGAGACAAGTAAGGTCAGATCTGCAGATGTCAAGATAGGCTGGAGCATCAATGACCCTAACCAATATGAAGAATTGGCAATGGAGGGCAGTATATGAGCAACAATGCTTTTAAAAGATGGGTGCAATATTACCATAAGGATATGTGCACACGTATGCAGAAAATTTCTGCATAAAAACAGGACTCCTTCCCAGAAAACGCGTGTTTTTTTCCACGCATTTTTGCCGCGATTTTTGAGCGTTTTTGCCGCGATTTTTTCAGCGCATCCCCAGACACATAGAAAATAGCCAGAAATGTGGAATTTTCCGCGAAATTAATGAGCATGCTGCATTTTTTACCGCGATGCATTTTGTTTTTTTTCGCGGCAAAAAATGCATCAATATGCACAAAAAGTGCAAAATGCGTTAAAATGAATGGGACGCTTCTTTTAAGCGTTTTTTAGGTGGATTTTTTGGTAAATCCGCGAAAAAACGCAAACACAGCCTAAGTGTTTTCTGAAATATGACTGAGTCATGCCAAAAAATGATACCAGTAGTATTGGACCCCAAAATCTAACAGTACATGTGCATTATACAATCCCATTGCAGTGAAACAGAGATATTCAATGACAGATCAAAGGTCTATGAAGAGCTGCCCCTTCGTTCTAATTACTAGTAGTGATCACATGGTACAGAGGTCGCTATTAATATCATATGACATGTTTTAGTGTCTACAGATGTTTTTCGAGCCTACAATAATGCAGCGTATTGCATAACGCTTGCATTAGCCCAATGCATCCACATCATCTGAGCACCACGGTATTGCAGACCGCATTTTGTTACAGAATATGTTCAGCATATGACAGCTTTCTGCTTCTTGGCAGTAGAACTCCCAGCACCAGTATACAACCATGCAGGCTGCTACAGTTGGTGGTAATGGCATGTCACAAATTCATGGAATCTTTAGAGTGAAACTGCAGCTGCTCTTCACATCTCACAAGCATGTGTGTTCTTTCATGTGATCTGGAGAGCAAATGGCAGGACCTCCCAAGAAAAAGAGCTTTCTTAATAAACCTGAGCCTGCACACAATTCACGTAATATTGCTTCATTATACAAATACATTAATCTTTTAAGATTCTTTCCTCTATACAATATCAAAAAAGAAATATACAATTGGAAGTGCTGTAAATCTCCAGCCTGGCCAATCAATTCTACCATCTTTTTGTGGGACAATGGCTTAATTCATTAAACCTAGCGCTGTACAAGCAGGTCTTAGTGATGGGCTGTGGTGGAGTGAGAGGCGCCCTTCACTTAATGAATCATGTGCATCTTAAAAGTGGCATACATTTACGTGTGCCTTGCCAGAAACTGTACTCCAATCAGTTACTAGAGTAAGATTTCTGGTGTAGGGTATGCCACGTCTGATCATTAATTAGACGGCCCGTGTTCCATCTACTTTCGCGAAACAGGCTGGGACTGGTGTAAAAACAGCAAAAGTTGCGCTAACATTTCACCACTTTAAAACGCCACTTTTCTGGTGTAAACATCTTGATGTATTGGCCCGTATATCTTTTTAGTATCGGCAAATGTGGCTTTTTTTTTTTTAAAATGCAGGACCGCCATTAGATATTTGGTCATTGCTCATCTCTGTTCAAACAGTTCATTTACTATGCCTTCTGCTGTTTCATGGTATTATGTGTACATTGTAAAAGTATTTGTACACCAACACATTACACCTACAGGAGCTTTTTTGACATCCCAATCTACATCCATAGAATACACTATGGGGTTGGTAACCACTTTACAGCTGTAACAGCTTCCTCTCTCCTGGGAAATGTTTCACATGATTTTCGAGTTGGTCTGTAGGAATTTTTGCGCTTTCATCCAGATGAGCATTTATGAGGTCAGACACTGATGTTGGATCTCCATTCTAGTTTATCACAAATATATTTGATGGATTTGAGGTCAGAAATATGAATGGGTAAGAAAGGTTCTTCAGCACCAAACTCATCAAACCATGTCTTTATAGACTTCTCTTTGTACATTAGGACATAGTCATGTTGAAAGAGAAAAGGGCCTTCTCAAACAGTTTCCACAAAGTTGGAATTATATAATTGTCTAAAATGTCTTGGCATGCTATTATTTTGCCAGGACAACCCCTTTAAGCGAAAATTTTCCAGTAGTGAATAATCCCTGTAAGTCTTCAAAGATAATTCTTCTCTAGGAGCACACTAGCTGCAGATCCCAGCTGTCATGTCTATCAGCGCACCTTACAATTTCAGAACTTCATCAATGACAAGGTCAAAATGTCCTAATGCCAACCTGCGGTATGTCCAATAGCACTGTCATGATACTATGTAAGGGGCCATTCACTATTAAACACATAGCACAGAAAAGCTTCAATTCATCTGGCTTAAGTTATATTATTAAAGGCAAACTAGGGAATGTCTGAATGGTATGGTAAGGACAGAGAAGAAGAAACTTTAAACAAGAGTGCTTGCACATTAGACAAAAGAAACATCTACTTCTTGGGTGTTCCTAGTGTGTAGACAGCAATGGGTTTGTGATGAGTTATATATTAGTCATTTCCTAATATTTGAGGAAGCAGAAAGCGTGGATTATTTCCTTTGGTTTTTAATACTTGATCATCAACATAGATATACTGTATACACAGTAACATAGTAACATGGTAAGTGAGATTGAAAAAAGAATGAAATACACTGCAGTAATAATATCCCTTAATTAGCCCCTTTTTTAATAATATCCCCAATTCTGGCCCAGTGTATCTCTTTTCTGGCTCCAGCCTTTTATTCTCCCATCCTGCCCCCATATGATCTCCCAATCCTGCCCCTTCTGTCTCATGATCCTGACCCATCTGTCCCATGATCCTGCTGCCCCATCTGTCTCCATAGTATCCATCCTGCCCCATGACCCTGCACCACGTGTCTCCCATCTTGCCCCCTGTGTCTCCCATCCTGCCCTGTCTCAAATTCTGCCTCCTGTGTCTCACATTCTGCCCCCTGTGTCTCCCATCCAGCCTTGTCTCACATTCTGTCCCCTGTGTCTCACATCCTGCCCCGTTTCTCATATCCTGCCCCCTGTGTGTTGTGAATTCACTTTCTGGTCTGCCTCTGGTTGCAGGTGAGGGTGATGGAGCTGGTTGTATTGACAGAGGAGTCATGAGTTCTGTTTCCGGGCTCCGTCTGGTGGTTGCAGGAGGTAATAAAGCTGATCTAATTAACAGAGACCTGCCACCTGATAATGAGAACAACAACTGGACATCCGGAGTCTCTGACTGGATTTAAGACAGCCGACTCCCTCTATCCCTGCTGGTGATTTTTCCTGCCTCCTGAGGTCTTAGTTTCCAGTTTAGTCCCTGCATTCTCAAGCTAAGTGTTCTTTGCTATTGGTCACATTTGATTTGGTTTTGTCTATTCAGTTTTGTGTGGTCAGCCAGCCCCGGCTGGGGCTGTGCTGAATTTCCATTCTTATGTTACTGTTTGTGCCAGTTTGCTTTTTGTCCCTTATTAGATTGGCCTCTTTTTGCTCGGTTTTCAGAATATGCCAGAGTGCTGATATAGTGGATGAAGTCTAGTGACTTCAGGGTTTTTTTTGCTATCAGAAGTGTTGGACATTTTTGCAGGGTTT
This sequence comes from Dendrobates tinctorius, assembly GCF_039654945.1. Taxonomy (NCBI): domain Eukaryota; kingdom Metazoa; phylum Chordata; class Amphibia; order Anura; family Dendrobatidae; genus Dendrobates; species Dendrobates tinctorius. Next base: position 81,232,068 of record NW_027361690.1, read on the forward strand.
TTTGGCGTGATTGCAGACAGTATCTTTCCTTTCCTGTTCTTTCTAGTTAGTGTGGGCCCCATCGTTTGCTCAGCCTATTTTCCTACCTGTGTTTGTGTTTTCATCTTGTCTCACCGACAATATATGTTTGGGGGCTATCTATTCCTTTGGGGTCTGCTCTGGGGCAGTTTAGATTTCCCCTTTTCTTGCTTTAGACTTATTTAGTCCTCCGGCTGTGTCGAGGCGTCTAGAATCATCGTAGGTACGCTCCACGGCTACTGCTAGTTGTGTGGATAGGATCAGGGGTCTGCAATCCGCTTAGTTACCAACCTCTCTGGTTTTCTGTGGCTTAGCTTGGTCTTGTTTTCCTCCTCGGTGACCCAATCACAACACTGTGTCTCACATCCTGCCCCCTGTGTCTCACATCCTGCCCCCTGTGTCTCACATTCTGCCCCCTGTGTCTCACATCCTGCCCTGTCTCACATTCTGCCTCCTGTGTCTCACATCCTGCCCCCTTGTCTCACATCCTGCCCCCTGTGTGTGACATTCTGCCCCCTGTGTCTCACATCCTGCCTTCTGTTTCTCCCATCCTGCTCCGGGCTTGCCACTTTTAATAAAAATGAAAAAAAAACACTTTCTCCTTACCTTGCCGCGCTCTGGTGGCGATGTTCCCTCCATGCCGTTCAAGCGCGCACTCGCCAGTGAATGGCAATGACGTCATACGCCGGCAACGTGCGTGCTGACGTCAGCTGCCAGCCTCCGATTGGCTGTTGGCTTTTAACTATTGATGTGCGGGCCCGGGCCCACACGGCAATACAGTTTAACTGAACCTGCTTCTCAGATGCAGGTTCAGTTTCTGCACTGGCAGAAACCTGCCGCTAGGGCCCTGTTAGCAGATGAGACAGAGCCCGGTGCAGGCCCCCGTTACCCACTGGGCCCCATATGCCAGTCAGGGCAGTAATGTCCTGATGGCGGCCTTGTGTATGTTACTCCCCCTCCCAGGGTCCAGCACTGAGTCTTCATTGCTGCTCCCTGGGTCTGTTATTGTCGGAGGCACTGACGTGACGTTGATAGCACCGGAGCCAATAAGTGAGCTCAGCAGCTCTGCCCGAGTTGATGGCACAAGCAGCTCAGAGTGCTTAGCTCAGCTGTTGGCTGCAGCGCTGTCAACATAATGTCAATGCTGCAGACATAAGACAGCAGGAGCAGTGGTGGAGACTCAGGGAGGGTTAGTAAAGTGCTGGGTTTTTGGTTTTTTTTTTCAAAACAAATTGCAGCCAGAGTGTGAGGGGTTTTCAAAATAAAAAAAATATATATAAAAAAAATTGAAGGACAATTCTTGTAGTAATACGATGTCATCACTGAGCAATGAAAATGTGACATCTCTTGTAGATTGGCCTGTAAGTGCATTTGGGTTATGCCAGAGCGCATTGTAATGACCCCATCTGTATGAGGCTTCAAAGATCGATTTCTCAGAGATGGCACCTCAAGCTACTGCAAAACAGGTATCATTTTTCTGATAGGACCTTAATAGTCATGTCACTAGTTTCATTAAAGGGAATATGTCATCAGGTTTTTGCTACCTAATCTGCAGCCCCCACCATTGATTGGCATCTTTCTATGTACACTGTGCATAGACAGAAAGCTGCCAATCAGTGGTGTGGGCAGAGGTCACATAGAGCTCAGAACTACGGTACTATATCTACAGATAAAACAGTGATTTGTAACAAGATGTCAAAAGGCAACCCAGTAAGTGACACATCAATTTAATCAGGTTTTCTGCTTCTACATTATTCTATTCTCAGATGAGCAAAAACCTGGTAATAGATTCCCTTGAATAAAATCAAAATGACAGGTTAACCTGAAACTGGGCAACTTCAAAATTGAAAAAAAAACAATGTATTTCCCTTTCACTACAACGTACATCTTGTATGACTGTGCTATTTACATGCAAAAAAAATTCCATATGTTTTATTCCAGTCCCACAAGGGAGCTTGATAATTGGATAGTTATATGGTCCACCTTGTACTTGCTATAATGGATAGTTATTTACTAACTTCTAGTTGCTAGTTTCTTGTGTTTGCAGCATCTCAATATGGGCAATATAATGATAGTGATAAACAGGACATGAAATATATAAAAACAGCACACAGTTTATACCAAATATTGACCAAATAATCTGCAAATATTACAACAAAAGAGCAGAAGGCCCTGCATATTTGAGCTGACAGTGTAAAGGAAATGAGGCCAGTAGCAGAATGTATAGAAGCACGTCTGAGCGTAAAGGTGATTTATAAGCATTGATGCATGGACCAGTCACCTAGCCAGCATCTGTGCAAACACCAATAGGAAAAGATAAAGTACATAAGGCTGGAGCGTTACTGATACCAAGTCAATAGCGATAGAAAAAGTAGACTGAAAATCAAGTGCTGTTGTGCAGTATATACACAGTATATATTTTATATATATATATACATACACACACATACACACTTAAAATTGAAATTGCAACACCAAGAAAAGAAGAGTTGTGGAAATCACAGGATCATTAGACATAGATCATAGAATCATAGAATGTTAAGTTGGAAGGGACCTCCAGGGATATTGTGTCCAACCCCCTACTCAATGCAGGTTTTACTAAACAATCTTAGACAGATGTCTGTCCAGCCTCTGTTTGAAGACTTCCATTGAAGGAGAACTCACCACCTCTCATGGCAGCCTGTTCCACTCATTGATCACCTTCACAGTCAAAAAGTTTTTTCTAATATCTATACTGTATCTTCTTCCTTTCAGTTTCATTCCATTGCTTCTCCTGTTTCCATGTGCAAATGAGAATAATGGTGATCCCTCTACATTGTGACATCTCTTCAGATATTTGTAGACAGCTATTAAGTCTCCTCTTAGCCTTTTTTTAACAAGCTAATCATTCCCAGATTCTTTAACCTTCCTCGTAGGACATACTTTGAAGTCCGCTCACCATACTGGTAGCTTTTCTCTGAACGAACTTGCTCCAGTTTTTCAATGTATTTTTTTAAAATGCGGTGCCCAGAACTGGACACAGTATTCCAGATGAGGCCTGACCAAGGAGGGGATATTTTCTTCACGGGATCTAGCCTCTATGCTTCTCTTAATTCATTGCAGATCTATGTTTGCCTTTTTTGCTGCTGCATCACACTAATTCATATACAGTCTGTGATCTATTAGTATACCCAAGTCTTTTCACACGTGCTGTTGCTTAGTTCTATTCCTCCCATTCTATAGATATAATTTTCATTTTTCTTGGACTCATGTAGAATCTTGCATTTCTAGAATCTTGCATTTCTCCCTGTTAAATACCATTCTATTGGTCGCTGCCCATTGTTCAAGCTTATCTAGATCCTTCTGAATCCACATGTTAATGATATGGAAATGAAAAAATGGAGACATTTTCAAAACATCTTGATAAATTAAGAATGTAGTATGAGAACCACTGGCAGAAATACACACACTTACACATTGTGGCTGCTATCATTGAGGTTAATAACGGTTGTCTGAGGAAAGTTCTGTAATGCTGAATGCTCTTGGTCTTGGGCAAATCATCAAGATCCACTGCTGACAGCTCCCTTTGCAATAGCAGACCAATGACATCCAAGATGTGCACTATGGGAAACAAGTCCAGAGATGTTGCATGCCACGGTAGCACATTAGGCCACACTGGCTGCTCACAGTAGCACGAGCAACATGTGGGCTGGTGTTCTATTGAAAAACAGCGCCACATTTTCTCTTAAAGAGAGCCTGTCAGAAGCATTTTACTAAGTAAAGTACAGATATTGGTGTTGGCATACCGATTAAAATGATGCCTCATATAATAACTATCTTCATGTATCTGGGCAGGACTGTGGGTAGGTTCTCCAGCTTGGATCAGTCCACTCTGCTGTGTATGGGCGTCCCTTCTTCTTGGTCTAAAATTTCACACCGGCACCGTCCTAGCAGTGCTTGTGCAAATTGAGCTCTTGGAAGGCTTCAGGAAAATGGCGCCAGCGGCTGCACATGCGATGATTGCTCAGCAGGACATCTGGCTAGTAGCACAGTATCATGCTAGCGCCTTATGACGGTTTGTGTAGACACTGTATGAGATGTCTAATTTCACTTGCGGTACAGAATGGATTACCAGGTATTCTAGACAATACTTGGGATAATAATTGTTAGGATATAAGTTTAGCACATGATTAGTTGATGATGTTGTAGGCAGAATTTTCATTACGATAGATAACCACCAGTAGAGGACAGAGCTTTTGGTAAAGCACCATTAGGGTAAATGCACATGACGTAACCTGCTTAGTAAGACGCTAGATAAGTGTGAAATGAGTGGACATATATATTTAGGCTTCAGGTTTCCAGCGACTCAAAAAGTGGTTAAAAAAAGTAATCTAACCATTCTTCAGGCAACATCCATCTGTAAGCTGCTCACTGTTCTTTGCTCACTTATTAATATTATTATCCTTTTTTAAAACATCATTAATTTAATGGTGCTGCACATCTGGAAAGCCAAATAAAACTGCCCCAATCAGGATCGAATCAATTGGAGAAAGTTTGTCAGATACCAATTAGTAATGAGTTACATGACTCCAGGCGAAAAATGATTCAGGCACTTAATGCATCAGCATCATAAATACTCAGATAATGACAGATGTGGATATGTTAACAAGAAGGGACATGTTTGACAAGTGACTGAATACATGCAGCCAGTAATGATGCTAAATGATGTGAATTATTATAGCCTACCATATAATAAAGTATGATGATTTTTTACATAGATTTACCATTTAAATGGACTTTAAAGACTTTTAACACACAGCTAGTTCCAGAAATATTTGAGGATATTCACATCCTAAATGGAGTAAGGGTTTAGCAATTACAGCTCTTTAACTTCTTCATCCCCGGACGATTTTCCATTTTTCATTTTTGTTTTTTCTTTCCCTTCTTACAAGAGCCATATCCTTTTTATTTTTCTGTCAATATGGCCATACGAGGGCTTGTTTATTGTGGAATGAGTTGTAGTTTTGAATGACACCACTGATTTTACCATATAGTGTACTGGAAAACAAACAAAATCCAAGCGCAGTGAAATTGCAAAAAAAAAAAGTGCAATTGCACAATTGCTTTTTTTTTTATTATTTGCCATGTTCACTATATGGTAATTCTGAACAGGTAATTGGCTACCCCAGGTCAGTACGAGTATGAAGATACGGTACCAAGCATGTGTGATTTATGTAAAAAAAATCAGAAATTTGTATGAAAAAAGTTTTTGCGTTTGTCGCCATTTTCCGAGACACATAACGGTCTTATTTTTCATGATCTGGGGCTGTGTGAGGGCTTATTTTTTCTTCGCTTGTTATTGCATTTTAGTGCAATGTTGCAGCGACCAACAAAATGTTATTCTGGCGTTTTGTTTTTTTGTTGCTACGTTGTTTACCGTTTGGATTAATTTACTTAATATTTTCATAGAACAGACATTTCTGAAAGCAGGGATAGCAAATTTGTGTATTTTTTAAATTGTTTTATTTTTAATGGGGCAAAGGGGGGTGATTTGAACTTTGTTCTTTTTTATATTTTTTAAACTTTTTTTTCACTTTTTACTTTATTTAATAGTTCTGTTAGGAGACTCGAAGCTGGGACCATCAGATCGCCTGTGCTATACATAGCAGGAAGTCAGCAAAAATCTTCTGCAGACCCCGGCTGTCATGATAACCCATCGACGCCCCACGATCATGTGACAGAGGGGCCAATGGTGGGGACTTCTGACACGCTTCTTGCTGTGCCTGACAAATGCCGCTGTCAGTGATTGACAGCGGCTTTTAACTTGTTAACAGCATTGGATTAATCTCAGATCCCACCTGTAGCTGTTACAGGCACTTGATGGCTGATTAAATCAGCCATCAAGTGCGGGGAAAGATGCAGGCTCAGCGCCAGATCCCATATTAAAGGCTGAGACACAGCTTATGACATAAATATAAGTCAATCGTGAAGGGGTTAATATGTAGTTGCCACTCTTTAAAGGAACCAAATATAATTGGACAATTATCTCAATAGCTCTTTAATGGGCTGCATGGGCTACTCCCTCATTAATCCATCATCAATTAAAGGGAATCTGTCACCCTTTTTCTTGATTATCAGCTGCCGCAACTGACATCAGGGGCTTATCTACAGCATTCTGTAATGCATTCTGTAATGTGTAGATAAGCCCCCGATTTAACCTGAAAGAGAAGAAAAACATGTTAGATTATACTCACCTGAGGGGGCGATCCAGTCCGATGGGTGTTGCGGTCCAGTCCGGCGCCTCCCATCTTCATACAATGCCGTCCTCTTCTTCCCGTCCTGTAGTGGATCCGGCGTAGGTGCACTGCTCTGCCCTGTTGAGGGCAGAGCAGAGTCCTGCAGTGCGCAGGCGTCGGGAGAGGTCTGGCGCCTGCACACTGCAGTATTCTGGTCTGCCCCCAAAAGGGCAGAGCAGTGCGCCTGCGCCAGAGCCACTACAGGACAGGAAGAAGAGGACATCATCGTATGAACATGGGAGGCGCCGGATCGGACAGCGACACCCATCGGACCGGACCGCCCCCTCCGGTGAGAATAATCTAATGTGTTTTTCTTCTGTTTCAGGATACATCAGGGGCTTACCTACAGCATTAGAGAATGCTTTAGATAAGCCCCTGATGTCAGTGGCGGCAGCTGATAGTCAAAAAAAGGGTGACAGATTCCCTTTAAGCATGAGGTCTGAAGCTAATTCCAGATGTGGCATATAGCTGTGGTCCTACAAAAAGCGGAACTCTCAATGAAGGAACTCTCAATGAAAGAGAAACAGATCATAATTAGGCTGAAAACAAACAAAAATCCATAAGAAATATAGCAGAAATATTAGGAATGGACAAATCTACAGTTTGGTATATCCTGCAAGCAAAGAGCGCTCTGGTGAGCTTGAGAACGTAAAAAGGCCTGGACGTCCATGGAAGAGAACAGTGGTGGATGATCGCTGAATACTTTCCATGGTGAAGAAAAGGTCCTTCGCAACATCCACCCAAGTGAAGAACATTCTCCAGGAAATAGGTGAACTTCCACATTGATTTGCGTAGGCTCCAACACTACATTTCTCATGACTAGCACATTGGATTTCAACAAAAAAGGTATAATTTTTGCTTGACGCTACACAGGTATACCACTTGTTCCATATAGAAAACTGTGCTGACAGATTATGTTTAAGAAGATAATGACATCAGCCACTAGACAAAGGGAAAGAAAATACTAATTGACCCATGAGTCTACTGTGTAGCTCGCAGTAAAGGCGGTTTATGCATATTGTTATACAAATTTCTTTCATCTTATTTCCCTTTGCTTCATATAAAAGACTTACTGATGTCAACCCAACCAAATAAATCTAGAAGAATCAAGCCACAAGGGAGCATTGCAGAATTGGCTCACATACTAGGACTATGTGAAGTAAATAGCGCGAGCCCCTCTGTGTTCTGCTGCTTGGTGAATAATTCTTTGCACTTTGGAAGTCATTACCTTCATCCCAGCTCACAGCTTTGTTCCATGTACAGTTGGTGTGAAGCCTCAGTAACAGTTGGCTGCTGAACCTGCTGCAGAAGAGAGCCACAGGTGATGGAAAAAGAAATTGGTCTCTGCAGGATAAGGAGACTTTGCAATGTGTATCTGATGCTAAGCATCCTGATCTAACTCCAGGTGGATGTTAACTCCTTCCCCACTACCAATCCTTCTATAATATTTTATTATTCAACATTAAAATGTATTTGTTTGCAAAAAAAAGAACATTGACACTCAATATCCAGTGAGTGTGCTTCATTGTGGTTACATTACAAGCCACAAATATATAAGTCATAGACAATGTGACAAATAATAATTCATCTGAATTGTAGCTACAAACATACAGACAACATGTCAGCGCACCTTTCATGTACTGTGAAGGATTCTACCATGGGATACAGGATGACGCAGCAGAATGAATTCATTCATTAAAGGGAATCTGTCACCAGGTTTTTGCTATGTCTGAGAGCAGCATGATGTAGGAAAAGGAATGCTGATTCCTGGGATGTGTCACTTAGTTTACTTGGAGCAGCAGTTGTGACACAGAGCTCTAAGATGCAGCCTGAAGCAAAGCTCAAAAGCTAACCCCATCCCAATCTATTGACAGTAAGCTGCTAATCAAAGAAGGGGGCGTGGTCAGACAACTGCTCACCAGTGATAATGTCCTACTGATAAAACCTTCATTATCACTAAACAACAGCACACAGCCTGATAAGTGACATATTGCTGAATCTAGTGTTTTAACTACAACCTCATACTGTCCTTAGTTTACATAACAAAAACCCACTGAGAGATTCCGTTTATGAAACATTGTATTACAATATTAAAAAAATGCACCATATGTGTCTCTAGTTCTTCTACTTCGCAATCCATTTTTATCTACTATAAAGATTGGCCAATGGATTGGATAGCATTTATATCATATCAGAATCAGTTCTGTAATCTGTTGATTTAAAAAGGTTGTTCACTAATTTTACATTGATTACCAAGCCTTAGGATAGGTAATTAATGTCTGATCAGCCGGGATCCAGCATCCGACAGCCCCGCCAATCATCTGTTATTGGTGACGGCAGCCGCCGGCCGGAGGTTCTCATTTGCATAGCTGGCCATGTTCTGGTAATGGCTGCCGCAGGTTACTACACATCTGTCTCCTATTGAAATCAATAGGAGGAGGCTGTGTAGCACCCTGCGGTGACCACCAAAAGAAGACCCTCAGCTCCGCAAGTGAGTACTTCCGCCACCGCCACCGATAACAGCTGATCTGACGAGGTGCTGGGTGCCAGACCCTGGCCTATCAGACATTGATGACCTATCCTAAGGATTAGTCATCAATGTAAAAGTAGCGGAAAACCTATTTGTAGCGTTGGTGTACCTGCACACTGCCTCCCTCCCCCAGCAGGGACGATGACTCCCTCACTGCCGCAGCACCGCAATTCCTCCTCCTCCTGCTGCTCTGGCCCAGGGTCTGCACACGGCTCGCAGATCCCAAGGCACTGTGATTAGGGCATGCACAGTCCCTCCCTCTTAAAGGGACAGTGCTTGCTGTCCTGAATTGTCCCCAGCCAAAGACACTTAATATTTAAGGCACATACACCTGATGGGAGGTGCCTGTACAACGTTGTTAGTCTGTTCACAAATACGATTGCTAGTTCTCAGGTCCCAGTCCTCTAGTTCTCGCTAGTGTATATCTGTCCCTAAGCTCCTTGCCAGTGCATTCCTTGTCAGTCTGTATTACAGCCACATCCTCTAGCACTTGCTGTGCCAGCCTGTACATCAGCCGTATCTGCCAGTGCATGTGGTGCCAGCCTGTACATCAGCTGGATACACCAGCACTTGCCGTGCCAATCTGTATATCAGCTGTACCCACCTGTACCAGCCATGACCATCTGTAAAAGTCAGGTGCTCACCTAGTCATGTGCCTCTAGGCTCTCCTCAGATCAAGGCACAATGGTTCCACCACTACCATTACACCATTCAAGAGCAGACACTGACAGCTTGGGGCCCCTGTGGTTTGTCTTCCAGGTGGCTTGTTGCAAACTTTAAGCAACACTTTTTATGGATATCTTTGCGAAATGGCTTTCTTCTTGCCACTCTTCCATAAAGGCCAGATTTGTGCAGTGTACAACTGATTTTTGTCTTATGGACAGACTGTCCCATCTCAGCTGTAGATCTCTGTAGTTCATCCAGAGTGATCATGGGCCCCTTGGCTGCATCTCTGATTAGTCTTCTCCTTGTTTGAGATGAAAGTTTAGAGGGACGGCCGGGCCTTGGTAGATTTGCAGTGGTATAATACGCCTTCCATTTCAATATGATCGCTTGCACAGTGCTCCTTGGGATGTTTAACGTTTTAGACATCATTTTGTATCCAAATCCAGCTTTAAACTTCTCCACAACAGTATCACGAACCTGCCTGTTGTGTTCCTTGGTCGTCATGATGCTCTCTGTGCTTCAAACAGAACCCTAAGATTATCACAGAGCAGGTGCATTTATACGGAGTCTCTTGATTACACACAGGTGGATTATATTTATCATCATTAGTCATTTAGGACAACATTGGATCATTCAGAGATCCACAATGAACTTCTGGAGTGAGTTTGCTGCACTGAAAGTAAAGAGGCCGAATAGTATTGCACGCCCCACTTTTCAGTTTTTTAATTTCCACAAAAATTTAAAATAACCAATAAATTTCGTTCAACTGCACAATTGTGTCCCACTTGTTGTTGATTCTCCATGAAAAACTTACATTTGGTATCTTTATGCTTGAAGCATGATATGTTGGAAAAGGTTGAAAAGTTCCAGGGGGCCGAATACTTTCACAATGCACTGTATATATATACTATATATATATATATATATATATATCGTATATACTCGAATATAAGCCGAGATTTTCAGCCCATTTTTTGGGGCTGAAAGTCCCCCTCTCGGCTTATATTCGAGTCATATACACAAGGGGGTCGGAGGGGGAGGGGGGCGGGGGTGTCAGGTCATACTTACCCATCCTGGCACTGTCTCTTCAGCCCCCAGCATCTCTGCGATCTCCCTTACTTCCTTCAGCGGTCACGTGGTACCGCTCTTTAAAACTCATGAATATGCGCATATTAATGAGTGGTACCACGTGACCGCTGAAGGCAGGAAGGGAGAACGCGGAGAAGATGGGGGCTGAAGAGACAGCGACAGGACGGGTAAGTAGAGCGATACTCACCTGTCCTGCGTCCATGGCTGCTTGCTGCTGTCTGGCACATCATCTGTCAGTGACGTTCAGACAGCAGAGGGTGCGGTGATGTGGTTAGTGCGCGTTGCGCCCCCTGCAGTCTGAACGTCACTGACAGATGACGTGCCAGACAGCAGCAAGCAGCCATGGACGCAGGACAGGTGAGTATCTCAGGTGCCAGCAGTGACACCGGCACCTGGCCCCAGCGACGGAGAGGTGAGAATGTCATTTTTTTATTTGTAAATGCAGCAGCAGCGGCAGCATATGGGGCATAATCTATGGAGCATCTTATGAGGGCAGCATGTAGGGGCATAATCTATGGAACTTTTTATGGGGGCAGCATATGGGGGAATAATCTATGGAGCATCTTATGGGGGCAGCATATGGGGGAATAATCTATGGAGCATCTTATGGGGGCAGCATATGTGGGAATAATCTATAGAGCATCTTATGGGGGCAGCATATGGGGCAAAATCTATGGAGCATCTTATGGGGGCAGCATATGGGGGAATAGTCTATGGAGCATCTTTAGGGCATAATCTATGGAGCATCTTTTCCACCCTAGGCTTATACTCGAGTCAATAAGTTTTCCCAGTTTTTTGTGGCAAAATTAGGGGGGTCGGCTTATACTCGGGTCGGCTTATACTCGAGTATATACAGTACATATAAATATATACTGTATGTGTATATATATGTATCTTACATAGTCTCCTTTATTACGCTACTAGCTGAAGAGCCCGGCGTTGCCCGGGTATAGTAACTAACTTTGGTTACTTGTGAGCCCGCCTCCCCTTGCAGTGTAGTGTAAAATAGTGACCAAATACTGAACATGTGAATGTGGCCTTATACACAGCCTCCACCTGCAGCGCCTCACTCTTCTCTATACACAGCCTCATACAGCAGCAGAACGTGACTTTTGTCATTTTCCCATCACGCCTCTCATTTTCCCCCTCACATCTCTCATTTTCTCCCTCACATCTCTCATTTTCCCCTTGCCTCATACACAGCCTCCACCTGCAGCGCCTCACTCTTCTCTATACACAGCCTCATACAGCAGCAGAACATGACTTTTGTCATTTTCCCATCACGCCTCTCATTTTCCTCCTCACATCTCTCATTTTCTCCCTCACATCTCTCATTTTCCCCTTGCCTCATACACAGCCTCCACCTGCAGCGCCTCAGAGCTAGAGATGGCTTGATACACACACACACATACACATACATATGGCAAAGAGAACAACAGGTGAACGGCACTAAGGCAATGATTCCACATACATCTCAAAGGTAGATCCTCTTGGACTGAACACTGTGGGTAATAAGCAGCCAGTATTTGGTGCTCAGCATCGAAAAAATACAAAAATCATGAATTGAAGCAAAGAATAGTGATGCGGCACTCACAAGATTGTTGAAAAAACATTGTCCTTTATTGAGCCATCATGGGCTTAGACAAAGTTTTTTAGACAGGCAGGTTTAATGAGGCATGCGGGGAACAGACGTCGCAGCCCTGAAAATAACAAGGTCACATATATTGTATAAATACTTGTGTCTCCCCCCGAATACAGATATGTAACCCATCATTAAAAATATAGAGTGATAAGCAGTACTGTGCCCCCCATTACCTATAATCTCTGCTGCCCAATAATATAAATTATTCAATCTCTCCCCAATTAATTGTAAGGCTATGTGCACATGGAAAATATGCAAGGTTTTATAGCACAAGCGAAGTGAATGAGATCCCTGAAGTCTCATGCATACTCTGCTTATTTTTTCCTTGCAGATTTGCAGCAGATTAAAATCTGTATAATGTCAATTCTTACAGCTTATTTCACCTGTACTAATGCGTAAAGCATGGGAAAAATGTGGAAAAAAATAAATGCATTTTATGCAACTTTCTTCCTGCTAACACATTAGGATATGCAGTAGAATTTTCACCTACAAATCCTGAACATGTGCACATAGCCATAAGGGCCTTTCACACATAGCGAGATCGCTAGCGATATCGCTAAAACGTCACCAATTTTGTGACGCAACAGCGATATCATTAGCGATCTCGCTTTGTGTGACACGTACCTGCGACCCCCCGCTGGATATCGCTGATCGTGCTCGAAGTGCCAGGGCCATTTTTTCCTTGTTGGCATCCCGCTGGCGCCGACTAGCGACGCATGGACGCAGCCGGACGTCATCATCGCTGCGGTGTGACAGATAAGAGCGACCGCCGACGGATCACTTATCGCTGCTGCGTCGCTGGTGAGATCTGCCTGTTTGGCAGCTCACTAGCGACCATTTAGCGATGCACCAGCGATCCTGACTGGGTCATATCGTTGTCGGGATTGCTGGTGCATCGCTAAATGTAACGGGACCCTTAGTCCCTGTCCTGTGTCCCCATCATTCATTATAAGTCCTTGATAACGTCTTCTCCCACCCCCAGATTCATTATGATGCTATCAGGTACTGAGCCTCTTTCGCTTCCTCCCAATTCATTACAAGTCCCTGACAGCGTCTTCTCCAACCTTTCAATTAATTATAAAGGGTCCTATGCACCTTACCACCTCCTCTCCCAATCACCAATAAATTTTAAGTCCCTGATAGCATCACAATGAATTGTGAGATGGAGGAGGACACTATGAGGAGCTTAGCACCCTCCTCCACCACCCAATTCATTTTACATCCATATCTAACATTCTCCTTCCCCTCTTCGTAAGTCCATTATAAGTCCCCCTTCCTCCCTTCCCAATCCCCCACATCCCTCATTGTCTTCCTCCCCCTGCATTCCATTATTGTCCTCTCCCCCACCTCCATCATTGCCCTCTCCCGCACCGCAATCATTATTCCCCCCACCACCAAAATCATTGTTCTCACCATCACCTCTATCATTGCCCTCTCCACCCGCCCAATCTTTGTCCTCCCCATCACCTCCGTCATTGCCCTCTCCACCACTCCAATCATTGTCCTCCCCATCACCTCCATCATTGCCCTCTCCACCACCCCAATCATTGTTCTACCCCTCCACCTCCATTATTGACATCTCCACCACAACAATCATTCTTTTCCCCACCACCTCTATCATTGCCCTCTCCACCACCCCAATCATTGCCCTCTCCACCACCTCCATCATTGCACTTTTCCCCATCATTACCCTCTCCATCACCTCCATCATTGTCCTCTCCACCACCTTCATCATTGCCTTTTCCTCCACCTCCTTCATTGCCTTCTCCACCATCTCCATCATTGCCTTCTCCCCACCTTCATCATTGCTTTCTCCACCACCACCTCCAACATTACCTACACACACACACACACACACAAACACACACACAGCACCACTCACCTCTCCACACGTTCCACCACAGCATCATCATCGCTTGCAGCTTTCTATCTGACACAGGCGCGCTGACTTCATCCAGACGCGTGGCTGTGTCAGACAGAAAGTGCCGGGCAGGAAGCACAGGATGGATCCCTGCAGCTCTGCCGCCAATTTCTCCCGTAGGCAGCAGAGCTGCAGGGATTGTTCCCTGCCCGCCGCACATGAGGACAATCTGGCCAGAGGCTCCCCTCCACCTCTGGGCCGTAGAAAGGTCAGATTGACCTCAGTGTTAGCCGCCCTGCAGAGGCCCGCCTCCACCTCCGGTCCCCGATGCGGCTGCATCGGCTGCACATGCGATATGTCCTCCCCTCACACCATTTCATAATTATCATGGGGCTTTTCCACTTTTACAAAGTAGACTCTAACCCAGGGGTGGGCAATTCAATTTCTCGAGGCACCATATGAAAGACCGTGACTGTTGTGGAGGGCCGAACCAATATGCCAAAATTAATTCTGCTCAATATTAATATTGATATATTATAATAATCATATTATTGATAATTTTATTAATATTAATTGCATCACTTAATATTGAGCAGAATTAAGTATGCTGACATCCCCCTATATATCATTTGAACCCAAGCACAGCCCCTTCTGTATATCGTATGAGACCCCCAACAGCCCCTTATATGCGGCATGAGCCCCACACAGCCTCCTCCATATGCAGCATGAGCCCCACACTGCCTCCCTATATACTGCATGAGCCCCACACAGCCTCTCCCATATGTGGCATGAGCCACACACAGCCTCCCCCATATGCAGAATGAGCCCCACACAGCCTCCCCCATATACAGCATGAGCCCGACACAGTCTCCCCCATATACACTGCATGAGCCCCACACAGCCTCTCTATATACACTGCATGAGTCCCACACAGCCTCCCTATATATACTGCATGTGTCCCACACAGCCTCCCGATATGCAGCATGTCGCCCCCATAGCCTCAACATGTGCAGCATGTTGCCTCCATATGCAGCACCATGTGCCACATGTTTCCCTCATATGCAGCATGTCACTCCCCCTATGTGCAGCACCATGTCACTCCCACTATGTGCAGCACCATGTCACTCCCCTTATGTGCAGCACCATGTCACTCCCCCTATGTGCAGCACCATGTCAACCCCTCTGTGTGCAGCATCATGTCACCCCCTCTGTGTGCAGCATCATGTCACTCCCTCTGTGTGCAGCACCATGTCACCCCCTCTGTGCGCAGCACAATGTCACCCCCTCTGTGCGCAGCACCATGTCACCCCATCTGTGCGCAGCACCATGTCACCCCCTCTGTGTGCAGCACCATGTCACCCCCTCTGTGTGCAGCACCATGTCACCCCCTCTGTGTGCAGCACCATGTCACCCCCTCTGTATGCAGCACCATGTCACCCCCCCATGAGCAGCACTATGTCACCCCCCTGTGTGCAGCACCATGTCACCCCCCATAGCCTCCCCATGCCCACCCAAACAGCCCATACACAAAAAGAAAAAAAACACCACATACTCACCTTGGTTCTGTTCCCCGGCGCTCTGCTTCTCTCACTGATCTCCGGTGTACACAGCTGACGCGATGATATGACATCATCGCATCAGCTGTTTCACATGCTGATTGGTGGTGGAAGTGGAAGGAGGCCCCTCTTCCACCAAAGGTATCAGCGGCACAGCGCATAGCTGCACATGGAAACAGCAAGCAGGTGGGCACCGTGCGGCCCGTCGTGCTCTGATTTCCAGCGCCACGGCTGTCTCGGTCTGGCCCGAGAGCTGCACTTTGCCCAGGTCTGCTCCAATCTATCAGATAGTAGTAAAAACAAACAGAGATAGAACTCATCCTGTAGTAGAAGTAATCTAGCTAAAGGATATAAAATCTTCAACTTTATTTGTGAACTAAAAAAGAGAGAGAAGCCAGCGCTACCTATGGTCAGAACGCAATACATATAGTGCATATGCACATATTGATTTCTAACTGTATTTCAAAATGAGACATTTAGCAAACAATTGGTCAATTCTTTGAGTCACCCCGCCACGCTAAGGCATTCTCATATGGGGCAGTCCTACTCTACGTTTTTGTGACATTACGGCCTCCTAAATGTATTAAAAGCAAAACCACATTAAATGCAAACTGTACCTGAAGCGCTTCTGAATCACTCCCATGGCGCCAGAAAGGGCAAACGCAGATAATGGTTGACCAGGTCCGGACATAGACATTTCAGGTCCAACCTGAAAGACAAACGGTATTAGTGGGGTATTGGCAGGACACTTGTGGAGCACAGCAGAACACTGACACAACAGAACACTTGAACCGGAAACACTTGTTGCTCCGGCGCCTCCTCTATGGCAGAGGGGACAGAAATAGTACTAGCTACAACAACATTGGTCTGGAACAAATTTGAAAAATGCGCGCTGTCTCTTTAAGAGACCGGGAGCGCGCACACGACCTCAGCGTAATACATGGAGATCTGCTGGCCGCCTGCCAGGAAGCAGGAGAGGGACCAGGGGCAAAGGCTGAACAGCAGGGAGCAGACTGGGAGCGGGGACCCTGACGGGGACCCTGCGGAGGTACGGGTGCGGGTGTTACAAACACAGCCAAAACACAGATAGCAGAGCAGCGGTGGGGAGCCAGCGCTGGACAAAGGGAGGGTGAGTAGTATCAGTTGGGGTCCACTTTTCTAAAAGCCGAAAGCCCCTTTAGGTTTATTGACTTTAACATTACATAACTCATTATTTTTTGTGTTTTCTCTTAGTTTATATAAAGTGGCACTGTACTTTCCAGAAAGTTTGCATATACCAATAGTGCATTTGAATAAAAGAAATGTCCCCATAAATGAGCCACTTATTTTTCCATCTTGCTCAAACAAGACAAACTGCCAGCAGAGTTAGGAATCAGGTTACATCTCCTATTATTCTGTATGAAGAGGGGAGGAAGAAGAAATAGGAAGCAGAGTGAGAAAAAAGGCAGAGGGCGACACAAAAAGATTGTGCTGCACTTTCTAACAAGTCTTTTACCTTATCCCAGAGATGGATTAACATCTATAGCGCACAGTTCTGCTATACAAATTCTTTGATGCTGCTCCTGCTTTTCTGTGTGCTAAGTAATGAAGAACAGGAATACCCCTTTGTGTGCTGTGATTTGTATGGGAGAGATAATGACAGCTTGTCTCCTCCTCTCCTCCCACCAGCTCAGAGTCAATTGCAAAATTAAGAGATAGTGCCGGAAAGCTTATGAAGATTCATGATCCAAGTCACAGAATGATCAGAAATAGTGTTATCCTTTATGTTCACACAGATGTCAGCTTATTTTGGCAAGGCACTTGAAAGTATAGTTATCATTTAGGGAAAGTAATGGCCTCTGCTCCTTCCCAACTGATTACATCCATTCTTCAATAAAAAAAGTCCAAAAATTTTCACTAGGCTAATATAATTCAGACAATACAGGGGTGCACACATCAGTTCATGGATCACAAATAAATTTTAAGAGTATCCCAACAAGTCCAAGTGACGGACCCATTTGCAATCTGTAACCCAGTTTGGTATCTTCATAAGTATATTTTTTTAAATATCCTTGTCATATGGCAAGTAATGCTTTGAAGATACAGTTTTGGCATATATAATTCATTAACACATGTATTATAGCCATGTACAGTGGAGAAAATAAGTATTTGACACACTTCTGATTTTGCAAGTTTTCCTACCTCGAAAGAATGGAGAGGTCTGTAATTTTTATCGTAGGTACACTTCAACTGTGAGAGACAGAATCTTAAAAAGTCCAGAAAATCACATTGTATGATTTTTACATAACTAATTTGAATTTTGTTGCATGAAATATATACTGTATCTGATACAATAGAAAAACAGAACTTATTATTTGGTACAGAAACCTTTGTTTGCAATTACAGAGGTCAGACGTTTACTGTAGTTCTTGACCAAGTTTACGCACACTGCAGCAGGGATTTTTGCCCACTCCTCCATACAGATCTACTTCAGATCTTTCAGGTTTCGGGCCTCTCGCTGGGCAACATTGAGTTTCAGCTCCGTCCAAAGATTTTCTATTGCGTTCAGTTCTGGAGACTGGATATGGCATTCCAGTACCTAGAAATGATTCTTACGGAGACACTCCTTAGTTGCCGTGACTGCGTGTTTTGGGTCATTGTTATGATGGAAGACCCAGCTAAGACCAATCTTCAATGTTCTTACTGAGGGAAGGGGGTTGTTGGCCAAAATCTCACGATACATGACCCCATTCATCCTCCCTTCAATACGTTGCAGTCATCCTGTCCTCTTTGCAGAAAAGCACCCATAGGTATGATGTTTCCCCAACCATGCTTCACAGTTGAGATTGTGTTCTGTGGGTTTTACTCATCCTTCTTCTTCCTCCAAACATGATGAGTTGAGTTGACAACAAAAAGTTCTATTTTGGTTTCATCTGACCACATGACCTTCTCCCATGCCTCCTCTGGATCATCCAGATGGTCATTGGCATACTTCAAACAGGCCTGGACATGTGCTGGCATGAGCAGGTTTACCTTGCGTGCCCTTCAAGGTCTTAATTCATGACGGCATAGTGTGTTACGAACAGTAATGTTTGAGAGTGTGGTCCCAGCTCTCTTCAGGTCATTGACCAGGTCCTGCCATGTAGTTCTGGGCTGATTTTTGACCTTTCTCAGAATCATCCTTATCCCACAAGGCAAGACCTTGCATGGAGCCCCAGACCAAAGAAGATTGACAGTCATCTTGTGTTTCTTCCATTTTCTAATAATTGTGCCAACAGTTGTTGCCTTCTCACCAACTGCTTGCCTATTGTCCTGTAGCCCATACCAGCCTTGTGCAGGTGTACAATATTATCCATGGTGTCCTTAGTCAGCTGTTTTGTCTTGGCCATGGTCTAGAGGTTGGAGTGTGATTGATTATGTGGACAGGTGTCTTTTATACAGGTAATGAGTTCAAATGATGCAATTAATACAGGTAATGAGTGCAGAGTAGGAGGCTTCTTAAAGAAAAACTAACAGGTCTGTGAGAGCCAGAATTCTTGCTTGGTTGGTAGGTGATCAAATACTTTCATGCAATAAAATACAATTTAATTATTTAAAAATCATACAAGGTGAGTTTCTTTTTTATTTTTTTATTTTTAGATTGTGTCTCTCACAGTTGAAGTGTACCTACGATAAAAATTACAGACCTCTCCATTCTTTGTAGGTGGGAAAACTTGCAAAATCGGCAGTCTATCGAATGCTTATTTTCCCCACTGTACAGGAGTCTTTAAAGGAGTTTTCCACTACTAGAGAACCCATTTAATCCATTCAAGACCACATAGAAAATTAAAACAATCTATACTCACCTTACGCAGTGGCGCCATTCCTCTGATGTTGGCGCTGCTATTCCCAGTGGGTCACATGATATTATTGCAGCCAATGAGCAGCAGCTGATTCACTTCAGCTCATTAATATTCCATCAGTGGGAACTTCCTCTCTCATGAAATTATATAAGCTGCTGCTGATTGGCTGCATCATTCACGTCACACAATAATGTCGTGTGACCTGCAGGAATACTGCTGACATAGCTTTAAAGTTGCCTCTGCGGGTGGAAAATACAGATTTTTTTTTCTTTCAATAGTGCCCTGAAATGATTAAGCTGCAGGTGTCCATGTGACAAGGCATTCAAAGGTAATCTGTCATGTGGATCAACCCACCTAAATCATCTACGGTATATCAGCTTATATAAAGCTGAACAAAGTAAGGGTGGTTTCACATTAGCGCTTTTTAAGCGCACGCACGGCCGGGGGTAGCTCCGCCCCCGAGCCGGCTCTCTGCCCGGCGTGCCCGCCCCTTGCTTGTAGCACCGCCTCCTAGCGCACAGCGGCGCCTGCGATCGGCGCACCCTATCTTTAGCATAGGGAGCGCAGATCGTGAGCAGGCCGTGCGCTAGTTGCGCTTTGACCTGCGCTGCGCACTTTTGACGGTGCGCCGTGCGCGCCAAAATCCGAAAAGTTTGATTTTGGCGCGCACGGCGCACCGTCAAAAGTGCGCAGCGCAGGTCAAAGCGCAACTAGCGCACGGCCTGCGCACGATCTGCGCACCCTATGCTAAAGATAGGGTGCGCCGATTGCAGGCACCGCTGTGCGCTAGGAGGCTGCGCTACAAGCAAGGGGCGGGCACGCCGGGCAGAGAGCCGGCTCGGGGGCGGAGCTACCCCCGGCCGTGCGTGCGCTTAAAAAGCGCTAATGTGAAACCACCCTAATACTTTGATATCTGGGTTCCGATGTCTTATTCCAGAGAAGTGCAACAGGAGAACACACTGTCAGTCATTACATGTCTCCCACTGATAATGCCCCTTTTCATTTAAAATAAGCTCTGAAGACAAAGTCTTCAGGAGATCTATGTCCGGCCCATAGATCTTAACAGACAATTTGCATTTGTATTTCTCTGGAATAAGACATCGGATCACAGATATCAATGCATCATTTTATTCAACTTTCTATGACCTGTAATCACAATATAGACAGCTTAGGAGAGATAATCCAACTGACAGACTCTGACCAGTGGAAGGTGCAGGATGTATATTAATCAATTACAAAGAATTTAAACAATTTTGTCACATTAAAAAAAAATAATTTGGATTTTTCACTGTGTCTTGGTTTGTAATTTTTGTGTCTCTGTTCCATCTAGTCAGTTTACATACCGGCAATCAAGGGTGAACATACCATTGTTAAATCGCCATGTGAGTAAGGGACCCAACCTCAACTTAAAGCAGCTTATAATTTTTATTACATTGCATGTAAATAAATACCTGAGGCGCTTATTTTGGCTAAAAGTTACTAATGGATTCTTAGGGAGGCATAAGAGAGGTTCTCTGTAATGAGATATTGGGCTGTTTTTCTCCATTCTTGCATTAGCATAAAATCCAATAAAACATATGCCCAGGCTTATATGTTAATGCACATAGCAAGTTACCCATCAATTTATTATATTGCATTTCTATTTTGTATAGTATTGCTTTAATTGTAAATATAAATTACGGTATATATACCGTGTATATATATATATATTTTTTAACATATATGTACTGTATATGTATATATAAAAAAAATTTATGCAGCTAGATTATGTGCATATACTGTATATTTACTGAATATATACATATTGTACATACACACACAGATATATATATATGCATGCACTTAATTTAGCTGCTAGGACTTAACTACTTCAAGTTGGAAATACAATGAAACTGTCATGTCGGACGCTGTTCACACCACAGCATCCGGCAGGCAAAGGTAGTTCCACCTCCAGCCACTATAGCCTCAGTGGCGCCGGCCTGATCTTCAGGCTCTCGGGGGTTAATCCTGCTGGAGACCAGGTTGGATGGTTAGTCACGCCCACGGTCTTTAAATAGTCATACTGGCCTATGGGCGTCGCCGATTATAGCTTGTGTTTCATACCAAGTGGTTCCGGTCTGGAGTGGAGGTGTTCAAGAGAGAGAGATTCATATCTGGTGTCGTATGATCCGTCGTTATCCTTTCTCCTTCCCATATTTGTGTTTAGTTGTGCCCTGTTCACATTACTGTTTATTCCTGTGTGTGTGCGGCGCAGTGCAGTTTAAGTTCTCCCTGTCTGTCATTATTTGTGTGGGAGCTTTGGTGGTGACTTCTCACTGGGTGGAGGGTGGAGGGTTAAGTGCAGGGCTGAGCAGGAGATAAGGAAAGGTCGGAGGCTCAGGCATTTGCACCTTCAGCAAAAACCCTGGGTTGAGGGTCAGACAGGGTTTCCCCTAGTAAAGGGACACCACAGGGGCCCCGGGTCTTTCAGCCTTAGTTGAACTTAGCCCCCGTGACATTATAATCGGCCCACATTTTTCAGGAGTCCATGGATCCATTAGATTCCATAACCCGCCAGTTGGCGGCGCTGTCCATACAGGTCTCCGAGTTGAATGGGGCAGTTCAGCAGCATGGCCTGGTAGTAGCAAAGGTGCAAACGGCATCTGCAGGTATCGGTGCAGAGCCGAAGTTTCCGCTGCCAGAACGATTTTCAGGCGATCGCAGCAAATTTGTCGTATTTCGGGAGGCCTGCAAATTATACTTCCGCATGCGGCCAATATCCTCAGGTAATGAGGCCCAGCGAGTAGGGCTGGTGTTGTCATTACTGAGTGGTGACCCCCAAGCATGGGCATTTTCCTTACCACCTGACTCTGCTACATTTCATTCGGTCGATAATGTTTTTTCTGCCCTCGGGCTCATTTACGATGACCCTGACCGACTGGCTCTAGCGGAATCTAAAATCCGCGCCCTCCGCCAGGGGGAGCGCTTGGCAGAAGACTATTGTTCGGAATTTCGCCGCTGGGCTGTAGACACACAGTGGAATGACCCAGCACTGCGGAGCCAGTTTATTCATGGGGTATCAGGGAGGGTGAAACAAGCCCTCCTGATGTATGAGACTCCGGCATCATTGGAGTCTGCCATGAGTTTGGTGATACGTATTGATCGCCGTTTTCGTCAGGGGGCACAGGAGACGCTACCTCTGGGGGAAAACAGAGGTGCAGGTGTGGTTGAAGTAGATGAGTCCCCTGAACCTATGCAGATTGCTGGCGTGGCACAGGTTCGGCCTCGCGCTCCGGGAGTCCGGAAGTCCGGAGCATGTTTCTACTGTGGTAAAGGTGGTCATTATGTTAACGTTTGCCCGGTACTACCTAAGAGGGTCACACCGGCGGAAAACTGTTAAGCTCAGAGGGTATGGAGGAGACCCAACTGAGCGTATGCATATCCTCCATGATGGTATCTCAATGTATGCTCCCTGCCAAGGTTATTGTCGCCGGCAGAGAGCTACCTATATCAGTGTTTGTGGATAGCGGTTCCGCCACCAATCTCATAGATGAGGAGTTTGCACACACCGCCGGGTTTAAGATTGAAAAACTTCCTCACCCCATACAGGTGGTGACCATTAATGCTGTTCCCCTCCCTCAAGGGGAGATTACTGAGTTTGTGGCAGAGGTGAAACTCCACATTGGGGTCCTACATTCTGAGTCGGTTACATGTAGGGTCCTCCGTAATCTCCCAGCTCAAATGGTCCTGGGTTTTCCATGGCTGTCCAGGCACAACCCGGTAATTGATTGGAAAACTCAGGACATAGTACAATGGAGTGGTTTCTGCCAAGACAATTGCTTGGCCACATGTGTGTCCGCCGTGACGCCCAGCCTGCCGGAGGCTTTGCAGGATTTCGCGGATGTTTTCTCTGAGAAGGGTTGCTCAGAACTGCCTCCACATAGAGCCTATGACTGTGCTATTAGGCTAAAACCCGGGGCCAAATTACCTAAGGCCAGGATGTTTAATATTTCTGGTCCTGAGAGACAAGCTCTGAAAGACTACATCGCGGAGAGTCTGAGCAAAGGTCACATCCGGCCTTCGTCCTCGCCTGTAGCCGCGGGGTTTTTCTTCATTAAGAAGAAAGATGGGGGGTTACGCCCGTGTCTGGATTTCCGAGAGTTAAACCAGATTACTATCCGTGATCCCTACCCAATGCCGTTGATCCCGGATTTGTTCAACCAGGTAGCGGGGGCAAAATGGTTTTCCAAGCTGGACCTCAGGGGGGCGTATAACCTCATAAGGGTCCGTCAGGGGGATGAGTGGAAGACGGCGTTTAACACTCCTGAGGGTCATTTTGAGAGTCTGGTTATGCCGTTTGGGTTGACCACCGCGCCTGCCGTTTTCCAACATTTTATTAATGATGTCTTTGCTCATGTCCTGGGGAGATTTGTGATTGTATACCTGGATGATATCCTCATTTATTCTAGCGATCGGGACACTCATTTGCAGCATGTTAGGCAGGTGTTACAGTTGCTCCGGGAGAACCAGCTCTATGCTAAGCTGGAAAAATGTTTATTTTTTGTCCAGGAGTTGCCCTTTTTGGGATATATTGTGTCCGCAGCTGGTTTTAAAATGGACACCGCTAAGGTGCAAGCGGTGTTGCAATGGGAGAGGCCGGAGAGTCTGAAAGCACTCCAGCGGTTCCTGGGGTTTGCGAATTATTATAGGAAATTTATAAAACACTTTTCGACTGTCGCCAAACCGCTCACGGACATGACAAAAAAGGGTGCCGATCTGGCGAACTGGCCTGAGGTGGCTATACGTGCATTTGAGCGTCTGAAGAATAGTTTTGCTTCAGCCCCCATTCTGGTGCAACCAGACGTGTCTAAACCTTTTGTGGTAGAGGTTGATGCGTCGGAGGTGGGAGTGGGGGCAGTACTGTCTCAAGGCTCGTCCTTGAGCGAGATGCATCCATGCGCCTACTTCTCCAAGAAGTTGTCGCCGGCCGAACGGAATTATGATATCGGCAACAGGGAGTTGTTGGCCATCAAACTGGCTTTTGAGGAATGGCGACACTTCTTGGAGGGGGCGGCTCACCAGGTCACAGTTATCACCGACCATAAGAATCTGCTCTACCTGGAGTCGGCCAAGCGTCTGTCTCCTAGGCAGGCTCGCTGGGCATTGTTTTTTACTCGTTTCAATTTTCTTGTGACGTACCGTCCCGGGGCTAAAAACACCAAGGCGGATGCTTTGTCTAGGTGTTTTCCGGGGGGAGAACCTCGGGAAGAGCCGGTACCCATCCTCCAGAAAGGGGTAGTGGTCTCGGCTCTCACGACTGAGGTAGAGGCGGAGATTGCCGAGGCCCAAGAGGAGGTACCACCAGGACTTCCCGCCAACAAATCATTTGTACCCCTGCATCTTCGGCCTAAGGTGTTGAAGGAACACCACGATTCGGTACTGGCTGGTCACCCAGGGGTGAAGGGCACCTTAGAGCTGGTATCGCGTCGTTTCTGGTGGCCCAAAATCCGGCAGGACGTGGTCTCGTACGTGGCAGCTTGCATCACGTGCGCTAGGGCTAAGTCACCCCGAACCCGTCCTGCTGGCACGCTACAGCCTCTGGGGGTACCCAATAGGCCATGGACAGAAATCTCCATGGATTTTATCACTGACTTGCCAGCCTCGGCAGGGAACACGGTCATCCTGGTGGTGGTTGACCGTTTTTCAAAGATGGCGCATTTTGTGGCGTTGTCCTCTTTGCCCAATGCTAAGACGTTGGCTCAGGTATTTGTGAAGGAGGTGGTCAGACTCCACGGAATACCGTCTGACATAGTATCTGATAGGGGTACGCAATTTGTGGCGAGGTTTTGGAAAGCTTTTTGCTCAAGGTTGGGGATCAAGTTGTCACATTCATCGGCGTTTCATCCACAGTCTAATGGACAAACTGAGCGCATGAACCAAAATCTAGAACAGTATTTACGATGCTTTGTGTCCGACAACCAGGAGGAGTGGTCTACTTTCCTTCCTCTGGCCGAATTCGCATTAAATAATCACCGCCAAGAGTCATCAGGAGAGTCTCCATTCTTTTGTGTGTACGGTCAACATCCTCAGTTTTGTACCTTACGTCAGGGTGACTCCGGGGGTGTCCCGGAGGAGGATCAGCTAGGAGCCCAATTGTCATCAGTCTGGAGGCGGGTGAAACAGCGTTTGTTGAGCATGAGTGCCAGGTACAAACGGGTGGCTGACAGTAGACGCGTGCCAGGTCCGGACCTGTGTGTGGGTGAATGGGTGTGGTTAGCTACGAAGAACATAAAACTCAAAATCCCTTCTTTAAAACTGGGTCCAAGGTTTATTGGGCCTTTTAGGATTTCTGCCATCATTAACCCAGTGGCTTATCGGTTGGAACTTCCCGCAGTGTACAAGATACACAACGTGTTTCACAGGGCTTTATTGAAAAAGGTGGTAGGCTCTGTGGACACAACGCCGATGCCACCTCCAGTCATGGTGGATGGCGAGTTAGAGTTCGAGGTCGCCAAGGTAGTGGACTCTCGAGTAGTACGCCGTACTCTTCAGTATTTGGTGCACTGGCGGGGGTATGGTCCAGAGGAGAGGTCTTGGGTTCCAGCCTCAGACATACATGCGGATCGGCTGGTCAGTTCTTTTCACCGTCGTCATCCGGACAAGCCGGGTCCTATGAGTCTTGAGGGCCCTGGGGTCCCTCGTAGAAGACGGGGTACTGTCATGTCGGACGCTGTTCACACCACAGCATCCGGCAGGCAAAGGTAGTTCCACCTCCAGCCACTATAGCCTCAGTGGCGCCGGCCTGATCTTCAGGCTCTCGGGGGTTAATCCTGCTGGAGACCAGGTTGGATGGTTAGTCACGCCCACGGTCTTTAAATAGTCATACTGGCCTATGGGCGTCGCCGATTATAGCTTGTGTTTCATACCAAGTGGTTCCGGTCTGGAGTGGAGGTGTTCAAGAGAGAGAGATTCATATCTGGTGTCGTATGATCCGTCGTTATCCTTTCTCCTTCCCATATTTGTGTTTAGTTGTGCCCTGTTCACATTACTGTTTATTCCTGTGTGTGTGCGGCGCAGTGCAGTTTAAGTTCTCCCTGTCTGTCATTATTTGTGTGGGAGCTTTGGTGGTGACTTCTCACTGGGTGGAGGGTGGAGGGTTAAGTGCAGGGCTGAGCAGGAGATAAGGAAAGGTCGGAGGCTCAGGCATTTGCACCTTCAGCAAAAACCCTGGGTTGAGGGTCAGACAGGGTTTCCCCTAGTAAAGGGACACCACAGGGGCCCCGGGTCTTTCAGCCTTAGTTGAACTTAGCCCCCGTGACAGAAACAATAAGGTATAGTAAACAGTCGTGTCATTAATTATCGTAAGACACCTGATAAATGAAGTCGCTTGTTTTCCTTTGTGCTTGTCTTTCTCAATGTGTATGGCTGCCTTTCTCCCCACTGGGGACAAACTGTTACCCAATTAGCTCCTATCTCTCTGAAGGCAATGGAGCTTATTGTAAAATTTCTAAGGATAAATATTTAAAAGGTCTAATAAGAGCTTTCACCTGATTATCTCAAACCAATTATTAGTGTGTTGTACCTTTGCTCTTCTGTGGGGGAAATAGGCGCATGTTCGGGTATTTTGCTTTTGTATGGGTTTTTTTTCTGCATGAAGAATTAAAGAATAATGAGTAGGGAATGAGATTTTTTTTTCTTGAAGATTGCTGTCATTGGCCTTGCGCCTCACCCCTTTAATTTTCCACATGATATGATTTATGAGATGCAAATTTATTTAGTGTTAAAGAAGAGTCTTGGCAGCGGAATTCTCACAACACGCTGCTCATTAATCATCCCCGACAATGAGTGAGAGAGACTCAGGTACACAGTATCCTTTACTTAATTATAGCTTAGTGCCGATAAAGGCTGAGAAAGAAGATGACGGAACTGCTACAAGATTTTAATAGTCTCCTTCCAGAAACTCTCTTCTTTTCCTAATTTTCTACTTGCACATTTTTTTTCTACTGTCATTAATCCACATGCTTAGCAGGGTGTTCTCGGCTCTCCTGTTATTAAATAGGTCACGGATGCAGATAATATACTTTTTTGTTTCTAAAAATAAAATAATTCTGGGCTAAAATGTGGCGGGAGTTTTTTTATCAAAAGGAGGCAAAAATATTCTTGCAAAGTCCTCTATTTATTCTCTTGAACAATAGTGTACCAAATAGTCTGGAGAGTATGAAGTATGTTCATCCTGAATGTACAAAGGGAAAATAATAACGTTAGGGTTATATAACACCATCAAATATTTAATTAGAAAGTGAAGAAACTCTCTTCAATGGATCCGAAAAGAGAAGAAGTGGTGTATATAGTTACATGAAAAGCTACTTAGGCCAGGATCACACTACCGTGTGTGAGGCGAGAAATTCGCATGAGTCTCTCGCTTCAACACCTGGCACTGCTGCCGGCACTCAGGACCGGCGCTGCGGCTGCATGTATTTCTATGTAGCTGTAGCTCCGGGCCGAGTGTCGGGTGTTGATGCGAGAGGCTAGTGCGAGTTTCTCGCATCACACACGGTAGTGTGATCCTGGTCTCAAAATCAGATCAGGCCAATGGCTCATGTCCCCTATGTTACATCATGACTTGTCTGCTGTAAGGGATATTTTAATATATTAGTTGGATATATGTAAATATATATATTAGTTACTGGTTCCCTTATTACTCAATGTCTGCACATATGTCTACACAGCTTCCTTTTGATTTGGTGTAGTCATACTTTGGTGGAGTCATACTTGGCGCCAAATATCTATCTGGTACAAGCCAAAAAAAAATTATTAATGCAGCGTCAACCATATAGATTCTGTCATAGGACGTAAGGAGGATGATCTATAATCCTTTACAATATCTAATTAAAAGAAAAGTGTCAACAGCATCTCAGATAGAAATAATGGTTTCATCTGCATTACTTCATCACAGATACAGCGAAGACCGCAACGTTTCGACCCTACCAACCAAATGGGCCTTTTACAAGCTCTAAGGCTTGACCCATCTGTCTTCTCTGTGTCTGTGATGAAGTAATAAAGAGGAATCCAATATTGGATTCTGGTACATACCTGTCTGTTCATATGAACTGACAAGAAAAATGGACAAAGCTTCAAAACTTATGAGAAAGTAATATCAAAGCAAAAAATGCAGTGTGAAGCGGGTGACAACTGACAACTGCTCTTGGCCGTTACTGGACAGGTATGCTCAATGACGGGACTTCACCTAAATTGTGAAACATCTGACAGTAGAATTTGGAAGTTCTATATCATGGGACCTAAAAAATAAATAAATGAATAAAGGATTTATATATATTGATGACATGACCGAAAAGCTTTATTCTAAGTAGAGCCCTACCACTGTGTTAAATTGTGTAACATCTGCAGCCCTATTTTTTTTCCCCTGATCAGCTGCAGAGGTCACATTCTGGCTGAACTCAGGCTTAATTTTGACAAAATGTGAACAGTTCAGCCAATCAGCAGTCGCTGATTGACTGCAGCATTCATGTGATGACCCTGCCAGATGTTGATCCCCGTAGAATGAGGGGTGACACCAGCTATAGAGGAGTTTGCATCAGTTTGGAAGTTTTATTTTTTTTCTTACCCAGCTGGCCCATTAATAAGAGGTTGGCTAGTAGCGGACAATCCCTTTAAATTAAACTATAGTAACTGTCCAACTTGTGATATTGGTACAGTGATATAGGCACTAATTTTGGTTTCCACGTGGATGAGCCACTTTATAGTTTTTGTTCTTTTTCTTTGCAAATACTACAGTCCAGTAACTGAAAGGTTAATTTGATATATGCATAGGTAGGTGATGACTATGTAATCAGGCAGGAATAGGCCTGTTAAAGTGTTGTTTTCTGAAAAATGGAAACAAATGGTAAAGATAAGTGAGATCAACAGAGGGAATATGTATTGGATGACAATGGGTAGAGGATAACATAGGGGCACACAGATAAAAGATGATAAGAGCATGGTAACTGTAATATGTTGAGAATTGTTTTTTTAAGCTTAAAACCATAAGGGACGCACATATTTTGCACATTCAAGACCTGACAATTTTTTCATTTTTTCATCATTGTATTCCAAAAGCTAGAACATTTTTCACCAATGTAGCTACATAATTGCATGGTTTGGCAGAAAAAGCTGTATTTTCTTAATAGTGATAGTTTATATCTAAAAATTATTAATTATGTCTTATACATTTTTGGGAGAGTACAAAAAATAAGGGCAATTCTGCAATTTTTGAGGTTTAACAAATATGTGTCAGTGCAGCCACTTAATCTTGGTGCTTAAAGTTGGGCATTGTTTGCCCATGTGTGTGATATAATGTAGTTACAAAAGAAAAAGTGGATGATATGCGCTAAATGCACTTAGAGTCTGTGTCACGAGGGTGTCAAGTCTCCCTGGAAGACCTGGAGTTAGACGGTGTAATGAAAATGAATTGCAGGTCTTTTTTAGAGATGGTGTGATTTTTGTCCCATATTAAATGGATTTAGTTTCCTCTGGTGCTGAAGAGGTTAACAACCCTTTCTGTGCTGGACAGAAATATGCAGCTACATTTGAGCTGCCTCTGATCTGGTAATTACCTCTTCCGATAAAAAAACTAGTCAGACCTTCTTGTCCCTGCCAGTGAACGTTTTGTCTTCCTTTGCTGTGGGCTAAAGCTAAGTGGTTGGAGTACAGTTGTTGTAGTAGTATTCTGTGGTTTGCTGTAGTATGTGTGTGTTTATCTCCTGGTCCCTATTCCATTTAGTTTATTCCTCTCTATCCCTATCCTCCTCCTTATTGTTGGTTAGTGCTTTTGTATGATAGAATTTTTCTATTATCCCTGTTTTGTCTGTGTCTTGTTTACCTTACATTTCTGTCCCATGCCTCATGGGATGGGAGAGGAGACAGATAAGGGTTTAACAGGAGCATAGTTAGGTCGGTGACTCAGACCTCTCTATCTTCAAGAGACCCCCGGGACAAGGATAGTTAGGGTTCCAGTACCATGGACAGTTTGAGGCCCCCCTTCCTTAAAGGGAATCTGTCACCCCTTTTTTCGAATATGAGCTGCCGGCACCGACATCAGGGGCTTATCTACAGCATTCTGTAATGCTGTAGATAAGCCCCCGATGTAACCTGAGCGATAAGAAAAAAGAGTTATATTATACTCACCCCGGCGTCCGGTCCGGTCCGATGGGTGTCGCCGTCCGATCCAGCGCCTCCCATCTTCATACGATGCTGTCCTCTTCTTTCCTTCCTGTCGTGGCTCCTGCGCAGGCGCACTGCTCTGCCCTGTTGAGAGCAGAGTCCTGCAGTGCGCAGGCGCCGGGAGAGGTTCGGCACCTGTGCACTGCAGTATTCTGCTCTGCCCTGCGCCGGAGCCACGACAGGAAGGAAAGAAGAGGACGGCATTGTATGAAGATGGGAGGCATTGACAGGCTCCCTTTAAATTAAGAACTGGTTTTTCATTTCATATTGAGCCAAATGTTTTGCATTGGTGAAAGGTCTGGAATGCAGGCGGCCGGTTTATCACCCAAACACTTCTGTCTAAGAAGTAAGGTTTCTCCTTGCGGAGAGTGACATGCCAGCTGTGGCTTGTCAAGGTAAGGAGACTTATTCGCCGTGCAATGCTCCTCTGGGAAAATAATATGCAAATTGCCTCTTCAGAAAGAAAGAGGACTTTTACTCTACAGCGCCACCTATTGGTAGTAGCGATCCTATAGAAGATCCTATAGAAGATCCAAACACTTCTGTGAATCCATGCTGTTGTGATGGATGCAGTATGTGGTTTAGCTCATCAGGTAAATTATGGAAGGCCCTCCCTAAAATAGGCGTTGTCTGGATGGGAGCATATGTGGATCTAAAATTTTTGTAAACTGTTCAGCATTGATATTGCCTTTCAAGATGCGTAACCTGCCCTTGCTATAGGTACTAATGCAGCCCCATACTATCAGAGATGCAGGAACTGCGCACTGATAACAAGTTGGGTGGTCCCTTTACTCTTGAGGTTGCAGAACACAGCATTCAAGGTTTCCATTAAAGAGGATGGTGTCATGCAGATTGACAGCTGACTTCTCCCAATTAGGCAGTGGAATTCAGCTGTCAATCATCATACCACCAGTAGTCCTGCCCTGACAACATAGAAAGAAACTGCTGCTCTGTTGACAGGGAGTAGCTGAATCTCTGGTAGGAGCAGTCAATGACCGGTGTCAGATACAACAGACATGTAGTTGCCTCTGCTAGCACTGCATGCCTTTTTTACTAAAGTCCCAGACATCCTCTTTATGAATTTCATATTTCGATCCACCTGACCACAGACAGTTTTCCATTTTGTCACAGTCCATTTTAAATTAACCTTGGCCCAGAGAAGATGGCAGTGTGTACGGATTATGTATACATTTCACATGATAAATCTATAACTTGCATTTGTGGATTGCACAAAGAACTGTGTTCACAGGCAATTATTTCTGGAATGGAAGATGGTGGGATATTCAAAATATTTGCTATTTTTTATTGAGGAACGTTTGTCTTAAATTGTTTCACAATTTTTAGATGCAGTTGTTCACAAATTGCTGAAACGCTGACCATCTTTGCTTCTGAGAGACTCTGCGTCTCTGACATGTTCTTCTTATACACAGTCATGTGAAAATCGACCCTCCAGCTGTTTTTCCTCAGTTCCACTTTTCCAGCCTTTTCTTCACCCTACCCTAATTTTTTTAATATTTGTTGCTACTATCAATTTCTAAATGAGATAAAGGGGTTTTGCAATATTATTTGACCCCCTTTTATACAGTATGTCCTAACTCTTTCTAACAATCAGTTTTCTAATATTTTTTTTATTACCAAAGCTGCTTTTGTGAGCACATCTCTATGTGGGTCATATATTGCTCTGTTATAGAAAAAGACCGTGGCACAACCGTGCAGGTGCACAAGTAGGGTTCCAAACCAATAAATATAATTCCAAATACTTGGCAGTCAGCTTTGGTATTTTAGATGAGATATTTAATTTTGTCCAATCGTGGTACTTTTATCAAACGTTTCGGTCACACCTTGACCTTCATCAGTGTACCAACTGTGAGAGGTAGACATAAAACTGATAGGTATAGCAGATTATTAGTGAAGGTCCAATTTGCGGTTTAATGGACCTCAAAATTAACATTACGTATTTACAGGGAACATGTGATCCAGGAATCAATCATTTTTAGGACTGTTATGCTGAAAAAGATCCAGTATTCACCGGGTATCATTGGTGACAGTGGAAGAAAGTCCTTGGATTGCCCGTGACACCTGCTGTGAAAGGCAGCCCTGCGGGCACCAATGACTTGCGCCTCTTATTTTACCCGATTTCAGTTCCCAGATCAGAAGTAACAGAGTCTGCGTCACAACAGAGGAATATAGGACCCACATAGAGATGCACTCACAGAAGCAGCGCAGGTAAAGAAAAATTTAAAAAGTATATTAGAAAACTGATTGTTAGGAAGACTTAGGACATATGAAAGGGGGTTGAATAATATTAATGCTTTCAAATCAAATAGAAAAGTGCCAAACTTTCACCTTCTGATCTATGCTCTCCGTTAATTTGTGAAAAAAAAAATTATGGCTATAAGAGATTTCCAAATCAATTGCATTGCTATTTTCATTACATTTTAAACAGAATGCCAGTATTTTTTTAGGGGTGTATATTTAATACTAAAACTCCACCGATGTCCAGTTTCAGCATCAGTCTGTGTCTCAACAGTTCCACTTCCAACTTGTGCTCAAAACATAAGAGAATTTTCATCTGTCAGTATGTCTTCTGTGTTGTGCGTTGGGGGCTGGCTGAATGCTCATTTTGGTAGCTAAGCCAGCCCCTTTTACATACAACACGGATTAAGCTAAAACTTTAAAATCTATGAAGATATGGTAATACAAGTACAGTATATTAGTAAGTTACAACATTTTCTGTAAATAAACCTCCCCCAAAGAAAAAAAAAAAAAGAGTAGTAACATGAACTAAAACAATACATTTTGCAGGGAATGATCATATATAAGTCATCTTATTGTTTGAAACATAGAACTTAATGAGCATATTATCACTGTGGTACAGAGTACCTCTCAGTTCTGGCTCATAAAAGAGGTTCCAAGATAGGGCTGGATAAAAATGTCTTATGACTCAGTTTATGGGAACAATTTGAACGTAGTAACACCAATAGTCATACTATGTAATAAAACATAATAAAAGGTAGAAAATATAAAGTTATTGAATATTTTCCATCTCAAGCCGCAAAGAAATTGTTCCAATGAACAATGATTAGTATCTCCAAATATGGCTGGTATTCTAAAGGCTTAGTATAAACTTCCAAACCTAATATGTATGGTCACCAATTTCTCTGATCATTTGGTGAAAAGAATTGTTGGATTTTGCCATACACTAGACTGCCCCCAGACATAAGAAAAATGTTAATTGCAGATCCTTTTTTTTAAAATTACAAATCGGTTTTATGGTAAGGAGAACTTATTCTAAATCTATGCCGCCATGCAATATAGTTATACTGCAGATACAGTCATATGTTAAAGTTTGGGCACCCCTATTAATGTTAACCTTTTTTCTTTATAACAATTTTGTTTTTTGCAACAGCTATTTCAGTTTCATATATCTAATAACTGATGGACTCAGTTATATTTCTGGATTCAAATGAGGTTTATTGTACTAACAGAAAATGTGCAATCTGCATTTAAACAAAATTTGACCGGTGCAAAAGTATGGGCACCTCAACATAAACGTGACATTAATATTTCGTAGATCCTCCTTTTGCAAAAATAGCAGCCTCTAGTCACTTCCTGTAGCTATTAATGAGTTCCTGGATCCTGGATGAAGGTATTTGTGACCATTCCTGTTTACAAAACAATTCCAGTTCAGTTAAGTTTGATGGTCGCCGAGCATGGACAGCCCGCTTCAAATCATCCCACAGATGTTCAATGATATTCAGGTCTGGGGACTGGGATGGCCATTCCAGAACATTGTAATTGTTCCTCTGCATGAATGCCTGAGTAGATTTGGAGTGGTGTTTTGGATCATTGTCTTGCTGAAATATCCATCCCCTGTGTAACTTCAACTTCATCACTGATTCTTGCACATTATTGTCAAGAATCTGCTGATACTGAGTTGAATCCATGTGACCCTCAACTTTAACAAGATTCCCGGTGCCGGCATTGGCCACACAGCCCCAAAGCATGATGGAACCTCCACCAAATTTTACTGTGGGTAGCAAGTGTTTTTCTTGGAATGCTGTGTTTTTTAGCCTCCATGCATAACGCCTTTTTGTATGACCAAACAACTCAATCTTTGTTTCATCAGTCCACAGGACCTTCTTCCAAAATGTAACTGGCTTGTCCAAATGTACTTTTGCATACCTCAGGCGACTCTGTTTGTGGCGTGCTTGCAGAAACGGCTTCTTTCGCATCACTCTCCCATACAGCTTCTCCTTGTGCAAAGTGCGCTGTATTGTTGACCGATGCACAGTGACACCACCTGTAGCAAGATGATGCTGCAGGTCTTTGGAGGTGGTCTGTGGATTGTCCTTGACTGATCTCACCATTCTTCTTCTCTGCCTTTCTGATATTTTTCTTGGCCTGCCACTTCTGGGCTTAACAAGAACTGTACCTGTGTTCTTCCATTTCCTTACTATGTTCCTCACAGTGGAAACTGACAGGTTAAATCACTGAAACAACTTTTTGTATCCTTCCCCTGAAAAGCTATGTTGAATAATCTTTGTTTTGAGATCATTTGAGAGTTGTTTTGAGGAGCCCATGATGCCACTCTTCATAGGAGAATCAAATAGGAGAACTACTTGCAAGTGGCCACCTTAAATACCTTTTTTCATGATTTGATACACCTGGCTATGAAGTTCAAAGCTCAATGAGGTTACAAAACCAATTTAGTGCCTCAGGAAGTCAGTAAAAAGAACTTAGGAGTGTTCAAATCAAGAAAATGATAAGGGTGCCCATACATTTGCACCGGTCAAATTTTGTTTAAATGCAGATTGCACATTTTCTGTTAGTACAATAAACCTCATTTGAATCCAGAAATATAACTGAGTCCATCAGTTATTAGATATATGAAACTGAAATAGCTGTTGCAAAAACCAAAATTGTTATAAAGAAAAAAGGTTAACATTAATAGGGGTGCCCAAACTTTAACATATGACTGTATGACTATTCCTATTCCCAACCTCCTCTAATTAAATCTGCTATATGGAGTAGGAAGAGTCATTAAACAGACACAAGGGCACAATTAGCATTGACCTTATTGCTTATCTATATTGGAAGCCCTGTACCTCCATGTATGTAGGTTACCATCATTAATCCTAAATAAAGTATACTTATAGACCAGGTATATGCAGTATATAGTGGCAATAGACAACAGAGTACCTAAACACATTCTCTACTGGAAGACAGTCTCTAACCAGACAGGCCTAAATGCATCTGCACTAATCCAGGGTGCAGCGGACCCAAGTAAAATGGCAGCTGCACAGGTGCATAAATACCAAATGAAACAGCCAGCCTACAATCAGGGATTGGCCGTGTGGTACACAAGTGCAGAAGAAATAATCCGCATGTGGCAGTGTTCACACAGGGAAAGCAGGGCTTCTGGTTCACAACCTCTTAGTAACACCATATAGGGGGGCTGCCCAGTGCCAACTAGAATGCATCCCGTGTGTACAGAGGCCACAAGTTTGCAGAACCTTTTAGGCCCAACTGCACCCCGAAAGAAATATATTTTACTCCCTAGTAACCCATTCCCTCCCTGCGTGGAGTATTCCCTGTAATAAAACCTTTAACTCTTGCTCTGCCTCCTGCTCGTCACTGCATCCCGTATACATGCTATCTCACAACGTCATGCTGATTGACAGCCAGCACCCCATAGTTAGGCAGTGAGGAGTCAGCTGTGTCATACATTATAACATTGGCAGTGATGCTTCATTGACGGAGCAGAGTTAAAGAAAAGAAGCTGAACTATTGATGTGGAATCTAATGAAACAGCAGAATAGATGGCAGGAACAGTGCGTGATCTCTCTAAGGCTACTTTCACACATCCGTTTTTTTAAATCCGGCATGATGCGGCGAAATTTGTGTAAACCGGATCCGGAATTGGATCCGTTTTTTTCACATAGAATATAATGATCGCCGCATCATGCCGGATGGACATGCGGCGCCTCCGGGTTTTGCCGGATACGGCGAACATGCGCCGTCCGGCGTCTGCAAAAAACGTTGGCTGCAACTTTTTTTGCAGCGCCGGACCGGCTTTTTCAACTGCGCATGCCCGGGCACTATGAGTTTTAACCCCACAAGTGCCCGGCGCGCATCTCTCTCTCTCTCTCCCCCTCCCCTTCTCTCTCTCTCTCTCTCTCTCCATACGCTCCATACCTTTCTTTGGCTGGCTCTCTCGTCCCCCTCTGTCTCTCTGGCTGCTCTCTCGTCCCCCGCTGTCTCTCTGGCTGCTCTCTCGTCCCCCACTCTCTCTTCGGCTGCTCTCTCTTTCCCCCGCTCTCTCTTCGGCTGCTCTCTCGTCCCCCGCTCTCTCTTCGGCTGCTCTCTCGTCCCCCGCTCTCTCTTCGGCTGCTCTCTCGTCCCCCGCTGTCTCTTTGGCTGCTCTCTTGTCCCCCGCTGTCTCTCTGGCTGCTCTCTCGCCTCCCGATCTCTCTCCGGCTGGCTCTCTCGACCCCCGGTGCTGCGGCTCCTTTAAATGTCCTCCAAGCCGCATCAGGGTCCGCATGTACATCCGGTGTCACCGCTGCAGGCCGGATCCGGCGGCCCGGCTATTCGCCGCAGGCCGCCGGACCCCTGACACCGGATGTCTGAAAGAGGCCTTAGCCAGCAGAGATTGGCTCTGGGAAGAAAGTTCTTAACCCCATGAGAAAAAATTATAAAAGTTCTGGATAACTCCTTTAAGTATGGAGTGTGGGTTATCACTCTCCAGCCAGCTGCTGTAACAACATTAGTCTATAGTGAACTACACTTCACAAGATGATGCAAAGCAAGGAGGGATAGCTAACACTAGAAAAGACAAAGAAAGGATTTCGTTTCTGTCGCCGTAGCTGCCTGATTTGCGGCTGCTAGCCAGCCTGAATACATGTGGGGATTGCTGTAACAAATGGAAGCGGAGGCAGAGATGGTGAAGTTCACATTCGTTTTTATTTTTTAAGTGGAACCTCGGAACCACGGTCCGGGGGCCTCCGAAGGGGGCGTGACTAGTGAGCCCCGGGTACCCGTAGTAAAGCCCCTCAGGCAGGGCCAGAATGGAATACCCGGAGGACACAGGTGCTACCTCCAGTTGGTACTAAAAAGATAGATTTCAGCTCACCTTTAGTAAGTTCATGCAAACTAGTTGAAAGTTCCGAGCATGGACACGTCTCTGCTAAGACGCATGTTAGAGTCCAAGAAAGAAAAAGAAGGTCCAGCTCCAGGAGATAAAATCCAAAATTTTTTTGTTGAATCACATTAAAAAATATATAAATTCATGGCTGCTTGTGATCAAGTGTCGACAAACAAATAGAGTTACCGCATGGGGATATTCCCAAAGTCTCTGAACGCGTTTCGAGCGCAAGTGCTCTTAGACTCAGACTCCAGTTAGACCCCGAACACGTGTCAGCTGTCCCAGCGGGACCAAAAGGGATAACAAAAGTTACAGCAGAGTCCGTAATGAGACGGGTCCTGGATCCGGGTAGTTGGTAAGGAGTCGGTTCCAGTGACCTTCACACAGTCCTTGGACTCGGATGGCTGTTGGCGGAACGGGATGGCTTAGGCCTAGATGATTGCAGATATAACCAGGTAACACAGGATACTGATATGCTGTGGAGACAAAGAGCATTAGACAATGCACAGAGACTGCAGATGCAGCGCAGACAGGTTAGCATGAGAACCGGATGTAGCAATGATAGATACTCATTGCTCCGGTGCTCTCCCTATGGAGGAGAGGCCAGAAATAGCAGCCAGTGCGCTGCCATTGGTTAATTGCACTTTTTGAATAATGCACGCCGCCCCTTTAAGAAGGCAAGAGAGCGGGCGTGCCCTAATAGCCTTAGCTACAGATCTCCTCACAGGACGCCAGGAGGAGGAGGCAGGAGGGAGGCCGGAACGCTGAGCAGCAGCATGAGAGGCTCGAGGTGAGTGTCCAGAACGGAGAGCAGCGGCAGGCCTGGACGCAGCGCCAGGACGGGGGCCAGGTGTGGCAGTGGCAGACCTGGGCGCAGCGCCAGGACGGGGACTGGGTGTAACAATTGCCTGTTTGTTAGGAAATCCCCATATGTATTCAGGCTGTCTAGAAGCTGTAAATCAAGCAGCAACGGGTGACAGAAACTAAATCTCCGAGCACATCCAAATACTCGGAGCTCACCCAAGCATGCTTGGGAAATCTCGAATAATGAGTTTACTTGCTCATCACTAATAATTAACTAATTTAAAAAATTGAAGGTAACAACACATCTCAAAGAAGTTGGGACAGAGCCATGTATACCATAGTGTAGCATCCTCTCGACTGCTTACAACAGTTTGTGAACAACCGGGAAGTGAAGAGACCAACTGATATTTGGGTGAGGAAAGTATTTCTATTCTTGTCTGATGTAGGATTCTAGCTTCTTAACAGTCCTGGGTCTTTGCCTGATTTTTATTTCATAATGTGCCAAATGTTTTCTATAAGTGAAAGGTCTGGACTGCAGGCAGCCGGTTCAACACCCCAACTTTTCTTCTGGAAAGTCATGCTGTTGTGATGAGCGAAGAATATGATTTTGCATTGTCATGCTGAAATATGCAAGGCTGTTCCTGAAATAAACGTTATCTAGATGGGAGCATATGTTGTTCTAAAACCTCTAAATAAGGGAAAAGTCAGATGGCAATATAACTCGGACAGGGATCACAACGCAGTACTTGGACTAGCTGGCAGCTCTTCCCTCTCAAGTGTGACAGCATGTATTTCTATGCAGCTGTTACACGCGGGCCTAGAGAGCTGACGGCCAGTCCAAGCATTTAGTTCCGATCCTTGCCTCCGGTACAGCCAACTGACTCTTCCTTTATGCTCAGTATTGATAGTGCCATTCAACATGTGTAAGCTGTCCATACCATAGGCACTAATGCAATCCTATATCATCAGAGATGCAGGCTTTTGAACTGTGTGATGATAACCTGGATGGTCCTTCTCCTATTGAGTCCATAGGACTTGGAGTCCAGGGTTTCCATAAAGAATGTTCAACGCCAAGGCCTTGAAACTAAGCATGCATATGACCTCCCCTGATGACCTGAGAGGAGAACCGCGGTGGGAGGCACGCAGGGCTATTTAGGGCCAGATGAGAGAGAGCTGTGGACTGCCCTTGTAACGGCAGGAAGTATCGGGTTCAGGGACATTATACTGACCCATAGGGCCTTGTAGGGTTATACTCAGAGGCGTAGCTAGGGTTTTGCTTTGGGGGGGCGAAACTTCTGAGTGGGCCCCTAACTAGGTAACTTTGATTACAACTCGGTGACGCACCCTAATAGTGGATGTAGACGATGACTGCGCTGTTACTGAAAATAATCCCAATATAAAGACCAACATGGATATTACATGGTCAGTGGCAAATACCAGTCCTACAAAACATACAAGTGATTACTGCACAGTTACAGATAGTGCCTTACCGCTGACGTTCTTTCTGATGGAATCGTTCACTTTTCACATCTTTTCCATCTGACCCAGACCGACATGACAACTTCTCCAGCCACGACTCTACTACTGAGAATACAACAAAGACATGTTTCACTTCTCATATTCCAGCCCCAACACCATCTATCCCCAACCTGCACAAACTCCTCATCCTGCTGCTACCCCAATACTGAGCCGCTGCTGCCCTATGTGTCCCTATTACTGCACCTGATACCCCAATACTGAGCTGCTGCTGCTGTATGTGTCCCTATTACTGCACCTGATACCCCAATACTGAGCCGCTGCTGCTGTATGTGTCCCTATTACTGCACCTGATACCCCAATACTGAGCCGCTGCTGCCCTATGTGTCCCTATTACTGCACCTGATACCCCAATACTGAGCTGCTGCTGCTGTATGTGTCCCTATTACTGCACCTGATACCCCAATACTGAGCCTCTGCTGCTGTATTTGTCCCTATTACTGCACCTGATACCCCAATGCTGAGCCGCTGCTGCCATATGTGTCCCTATTACTGCACTTGATACCCCAATGCTGAGCCGCTGCTTCCGTATGTGTCCCTATTACTGCACCTGATATCCCAATGCTGAGCCGCTGCTGCAGTATGTGTCCCTATTACTACACCTGATACCCCAATACTGAGCCGCTGTAGCTGTATGTGTCCCTATTACTGCACCTGCTGTGTGGTTCTGTGTGACCTCTAAATTCTAAAGCATCCCTCTATAATATAGTAATGCCTGGTGCAATTGTCCTAGAAAACAGTGCCCACATATTGTGTCCTAGAATGTAATATTGCCCTCTGTGTGCCCCGTTTGACAGTCACTGTAACCTGAGTTCCCCTATAACAATAAGTGCCCACTTTACATTTATTAATGTCCTGAGTCCCCCCCTGTACAGCTCCCCAATACACAGTAATATGCCCCCTCAATGTATACATACTGACCCCTTAGTATCCCCCAATGATGGCTCCAACACTGTATGATGGCCCCCTCAATAATCTCTACATTGTATGATGGCCCCCTAGATAGCCTCCATATAGTATAATACACCAGATAGTCCTCAATATAGTATAATGCAGCCCCCATAGGCATACTCTACAGTATAATGCAGCCTCCCCATGGGCAGACTCAATAGTATATTGCAGCCCCCATAAGCAGACTGTAATGTAAGGCAGCACCCCCCAACCCCCTATAGGCAGCCTGTAATATAAGGCAGCACTCGCCCATAGGCAGACTGTAGTATAAGGCACCCCCCATCCCCTATAGGCAGACTGTAGTATAAGGCAGCACCCCCCATTCGCTCCATGCACCTTGTACACATATGGCTCCGCTCTGTACACCTTGTACACAAACAGCTCCGCTCCGAACACCTTGTACACAAACGGCTCCGCTCCGTACACCTTGTACACAAACGGCTCAGCTCACCCCATACATACGCGGCTCCGCTCCTCCGTACACCTCATACATGCATATCTCCGCTTCATACACCTTCTACATACACAGCTCTGCTACATCCACCTGGCTGTAAACCCCTCCCTTCCCCACACATAAACTTCACCTTATCCAGCACCAATGCATGACAACCAGCACAGCAGAGTCCTGCCACTGAGCCACTGAAGTCCCTGATCATGTGACCCCCTGACTCCGCCCCTCGTGTGACCTCATCACAGGTCCTGTGCACACAGATTAACTCAGGATGACATTGCTCGCTGGCTGTGAGCCCACTGCTGGCACCGGGGCCCCCCACTGCCTTCTC
This sequence comes from Dendrobates tinctorius, assembly GCF_039654945.1. NCBI lineage: Eukaryota > Metazoa > Chordata > Amphibia > Anura > Dendrobatidae > Dendrobates > Dendrobates tinctorius. Next base: position 81,273,945 of record NW_027361690.1, read on the forward strand.
AGGGGCCCATAGCGGCCGGGTGGCAGAGTAGGGAGATCGATTCTCCCTGCTCTGCTGCAGAATATAACTGTATGGGTGCGCTGTGCACGTCGATACAGTTACAGTAGTGTAGCTCCGGTGGGCCCCCTCAGAGAGCAGGGCCCGGGGCGACCGCCCCCTCTGCCCCCCCGGTAGCTATGCTACTGGTTACATAATACTTGTTATAATACTTTATAACATATAATACTTATGTATAATACTTATAGGTTATAATACTTGTGACTCAGCACAAGTAGCATTAAAGCCCCGCTTAGTGTGACGGGGCTTTAATGCTACTGCTTTTACTCTATTTAGACCTGATAGGGATAATCACCTTTGAAGCACCGGATGATGACGGTCTCCTTGGTCGTCCTGTGAGCTGCAACATTGGGTGAGAGATTTCCATTTTTTGTAAGGTGTAACAGCTGTCATTGGACATTTCCTCATGCACTTCATATACATCATATGTGTACTATATATGACCGCTGTCGTTTTCAGGTATCCATTGTGAAGGACTGATCAATGCCTCATCAGGGCCCTCACTCCTCTTGGTATCTGTTATTCTATGTGATTATTGTTATGCTGTAATGTCTATTGTCTGTACAAATCCCCTCTGAAATGTAAAGTGCTGCGGAATTTGTCGACACTATAGAAATAAAATGTATTATTATTATTATAATGCCTCTTTTTCAGACCTATATGCAACCACTGTCATTTTTGGGTCTATGTAAAGTTTTGTTTCTGTTTTTTTGCTGTGTGAAGTATTTATCGATAGGTCCTTCTGTATACAGTATATTAGTCCACCACTGTGGCTGTATTATAGTTATCTAATCCTTATTTAAGGAAGGCATTTTTGCTTTTATTCATTTCACCAAGCTACCATTACAGTAAGCAAGGAGAACAGAACTGATGACAGAAGAAAAAATGTTGAAAAACATCAGCAATCTCAAGGTTACAAGTCCATTTCCAGAGATCTTGATGTTCCATTGTTAATGGGGCGCAACATAATCAAGAAGTTTACAATCCCTGGTACTGTAGCTAATCTCCCAGGACGTAGACGGCAGAGAAAAAGTGATGAAAGGTTGCAACTCAGGACTGTCCGAACAGTGTATAAGCAGCCCCAATCAAGTTCCTAAGAAATTCAAGCTGTCCTGCAGGCTCAGGGTGCATTAGTGTCAGCGCAAACTATCTGTCGACATATGAGTGAAATTAAATGCCATGGCAGGAGACCGAGGAGGACCCCACTGCTGACACAGAGACATAAAAAAACTAGAGTGCAATTTGCCGAAATGAACATGAATACACTGATGAGCAAAAGGGTAACTATGTTTTGAACGTTTCAATTTTCAGGTTTTATATCTAACCATCCATTACTGCTTCGAACTTGAGACTACCATCATTTTACAGGCAATCATCTTGGCTATCTCATACATAAAATTGGCTTGCAACTATTTAACATATGATTAATTATGCAGATTCTTGTCATGTCACTGCATTTTTACTGTTTTGCTTCTAAAAGTCTTAATTTTAATTTTTATTACTTTGTTAATATTTTGTAAATCCAATGCCGCCAGAATCCTTCTGGGTATGACCTCGCTCAGTTTTAAGCATGTCTTCTTTGAAACCTGATCCAAGGTCTCTTTTACACTTTCAAAGTTGGTGCATACTGGTGGACTCACTTGGGTAGGTATACAGCTTTTCTACAACTCTACCCACAAGTGTTCGATTGGGTTGAGGTCTGGGGACTGTGGAGGCCAATCCAGCATCTTTACTTCATTGTCATTGAACCATTTCTTTGCCATCCATGTTATATGCTTCGGGTCATTGTCCTGCTGGAACATTATGTCGTCCTCTTCATACTTATAGTACTCGAGTGTACAAGGTAAAACGTCTTGTAGGATACTCACATTAGCTCAGCATTGAGACCACTATCGATCTTGGTCAAGTTTTCAACATCTTTAGCTGTGAAACAACCTCATATCATTAATCCTTCAATTTGTCTATCCATTAACCCCTTTTTACCTTGTTTCGTCCAAGCCCATTTGTGCCCAATTATGCCTTTTTTCCTCTGTTTGTTTGTGTTAACCCAATACACACAAAGGAAATAAACGTGTATAACAAAACATGCGTAATTGCAATAATTTTCTGGTAGAAATACTTAAATACATCATTTTCTGAAACAATTTCAACACTTTCCGTTGGCAAAAAAGATGTGCCGACACAACTTATTTTGTTGTTTTTTAAAAAAGTGATTTTAGCTGGATCTGGTTTTTTTTAACATTTAAGTCTATGGAAAAGGGATACATTAATCAGCCATTCATTTTTCTTTCAATTGAAAAGGATCTTTTATTGCCTTACTGGATCAGTTTCAACTGGAAAATAACAGAAGGCTATTGTCAAGTTATTGCCAAGGACAACGGGTGGCAACCCTATCCCTCAAGCTAGGGCAACCTCTGATGGTGGAGATGCTAGGGCCTTGTACCTTGCTAGGCTCCTGTCATGTCGGACGCTGTTCACACCACAGCATCCGGCAGGCAGAGGTAGTTCCACCTCCAGCCACTATAGCCTCAGTGGCGCCGGTTTGATCTTCAGGCTCTCGGGGGTTAATCCTGCTGGAGACCAAGTTGGAAGGTTAGTCACGCCCACGGTCTTTAAATAGTCATACTGGCATATGGGCGTCGCCAATTATAGCTTGTGTTTCATACCAAGTGGTTCCGGTCTGGAGTGGAGGTGTTCAAGAGAGAGAGATTCATATCTGGTGTCGTATGATCCGTCGTTATCCTTTCTCCTTCCCATATTTGTGTTTAGTTGTGCCCTGTTCACATTACTGTTTATTCCTGTGTGTGTGCGGCGCAGTGCAGTTTAAGTTCTCCCTGTCTGTCATTATTTGTGTGGGAGCTTTGGTGGTGTGACTCCTCACTGGGTGGAGGGTGGAGGGTTAAGTGCAGGGCTGAGCAGGAGATAAGGAAAGGTCGGAGGCTCAGGCATTTGCACCTTCAGCAAAAACCCTGGGTTGAGGGTCAGACAGGGTTTCCCCTAGTAAAAGGGACACCACAGGGGCCCCGGGTATTTCAGCCTTAGTTGAACTAAGCCCCCGTGACATTATAATCGGCCCACATTTTTTCAGGAGTCCATGGATCCATTAGATTCCATAACCCGCCAGTTGGCGGCGCTGTCCATACAGGTCTCCGAGTTGAAAGGGGCAGTTCAGCAGCAGGGCCTGGTAGTAGCAAAGGTGCAAACGGCATCTGCAGGTATCGGTGCAGAGCCGAAGTTTCCGCTGCCAGAACGATTTTCAGGCGATCGCAGCAAATTTGTCGTATTTCGGGAGGCCTGCAAATTATACTTCCGCATGCGGCCAATATCCTCAGGTAATGAGGCCCAGCGAGTAGGGCTGGTGTTGTCATTACTGAGTGGTGACCCCCAAGCATGGGCATTTTCCTTACCAGCTGACTCTGCTACATTTCATTCGGTCGATAATGTTTTTTCTGCCCTCGGGCTCATTTACGATGACCCTGACCGACTGGCTCTAGCGGAATCTAAAATCCGCGCCCTCCGCCAGGGGGAGCGCTTGGCAGAAGACTATTGTTCGGAATTTCGCTGCTGGGCTGTAGACACACAGTGGAATGACCCAGCACTGCGGAGCCAGTTTATTCATGGGGTATCAGGGAGGGTGAAACAAGCCCTCCTGATGTATGAGACTCCGGCATCATTGGAGTCTGCCATGAGTTTGGTGATACGTATTGATCGCCGTTTTCGTCAGGGGGCACAGGAGACGCTACCTCTGGGGGAAAACAGAGGTGCAGGTGTGGTTGAAGTAGATGAGTCCCCTGAACCTATGCAGATTGCTGGCGTGGCACAGGTTCAGCCTCGCGCTCCGAGATTCCGGAAGCCCGGAGCATGTTTCTACTGTGGTAAAGGAGGTCATTATGTTAACGTTTGCCCGGTACTACCTAAGAGGGTCACACCGGCGGAAAACTGTTAAGCTCAGAGGGTATGGAGGAGACCCAACTGAGCGTATGCATATCCTCCATGATGGTATCTCAATGTATGCTCCCTGCCAAGGTTATTATCGCCGGCAGAGAGCTACCTATATCAGTGTTTGTGGATAGCGGTTCCGCCACCAATCTCATAGATGAGGAGTTTGCACACACCGCCGGGTTTAAGATCGAAAAACTTCCTCACCCCATACAGGTGGTGACCATTAATGCTGTTCCCCTCCCTCAAGGGGAGATTACTGAGTTTGTGGCAGAGGTGAAACTCCACATTGGGGTCCTACATTCTGAGTCGGTTACATGTAGGGTCCTCCGTAATCTCCCAGCTCAAATGGTCCTGGGTTTTCCATGGCTGTCCAGGCACAACCCGGTAATTGATTGGAAAACTCAGGACATAGTACAATGGAGTGGTTTCTGCCAAGACAATTGCTTGGCCACATGTGTGTCCGCCGTGACGCCCAGCCTGCCGGAGGCTTTGCAGGATTTCGCGGATGTTTTCTCTGAGAAGGGTTGCTCAGAACTGCCTCCACATAGAGCCTATGACTGTGCTATTAGGTTAAAACCCGGGGCCAAATTACCTAAGACCAGGATGTTTAATATTTCTGGTCCTGAGAGACAAGCTCTGAAAGACTACATCGCGGAGAGTCTGAGCAAAGGTCACATCCGGCCTTCGTCCTCGCCTGTAGCCGCGGGTTTTTTCTTCATTAAGAAGAAAGATAGGGGGTTACGCCCGTGTCTGGATTTCCGAGAGTTAAATCAGATTATTATCCGTGATCCCTACCCAATGCCGTTGATCCCGGATTTGTTCAACCAGGTAGCGGGGGCGAAATGGTTTTCCAAGCTGGACCTCAGGGGGGCGTATAACCTCATAAGGGTCCGTCAGGGGGATGAGTGGAAGACGGCGTTTAACACTCCTGAGGGTCATTTTGAGAGTCTGGTTATGCCGTTTGGGTTGACCACCGCGCCTGCCGTTTTCCAACATTTTATTAATGATGTATTTGCTCATGTCCTGGGGAGATTTGTGATTGTATACCTGGATGATATCCTCATTTATTCTAGCGATCGGGACACTCATTTGGAGCATGTTAGGCAGGTGTTACAGTTGCTCCGGGAGAACCAGCTCTATGCTAAGCTGGAAAAATGTTTATTTTTTGTCCAGGAGTTGCCCTTTTTGGGATATATTGTGTCCGCAGCCGGTTTTAAAATGGACACCGCTAAGGTGCAAGCGGTGTTGCAATGGGAGAGGCCGGAGAGTCTGAAAGCACTCCAGCGGTTCCTTGGGTTTGCGAATTATTATAGGAAATTTATAAAACACTTTTCGACTGTCGCCAAACCGCTCACGGACATGACAAAGAAGGGTGCCGATCTGGCGAACTGGCCTGAGGTGGCTATACGTGCATTTGAGCGTCTGAAGAATAGTTTTGCTTCAGCCCCCATTCTGGTGCAACCAGACGTGTCTAAACCTTTTGTGGTAGAGGTTGATGCGTCGGAGGTGGGAGTGGGGGCAGTACTGTCTCAAGGCTCGTCCTTGAGCGAGATGCATCCATGCGCCTACTTCTCCAAGAAGCTGTCGCCGGCCGAACGGAATTATGATATCGGCAACAGGGAGTTGTTGGCCATCAAACTGGCTTTTGAGGAATGGCGACACTTCTTGGAGGGGGCGGCTCACCAGGTCACAGTTATCACCGACCATAAGAATCTGCTCTACCTGGAGTCGGCCAAGCGTCTGTCTCCTAGGCAGGCTCGCTGGGCATTGTTTTTTACTCGTTTCAATTTTCTTGTGACGTACCGTCCCGGGGCTAAAAACACCAAGGCGGATGCTTTGTCTAGGTGTTTTCCGGGGGGAGAACCTCGGGAAGAGCCGGTACCCATCCTCCAGAAAGGGGTAGTGGTCTCGGCTCTCACGACTGAGGTAGAGGCGGAGATTGCCGAGGCCCAAGAGGAGGTACCACCAGGAATTCCCGCCAACAAATCATTTGTACCCCTGCATCTTCGGCCTAAGGTGTTGAAGGAACACCACGATTCGGTACTGGCTGGTCACCCAGGGGTGAAGGGCACCTTAGAGCTGGTATCGCGTCGTTTCTGGTGGCCCAAAATCTGGCAGGACGTGGTCTCGTACGTGACAGCTTGCATCACGTGCGCTAGGGCTAAGTCACCCCGAACCCGTCCTGCTGGCACGCTACAGCCTCTGGGGGTACCCAATAGGCCATGGACAGAAATCTCCATGGATTTTATCACTGACTTGCCAGCCTCGGCAGGGAACACGGTCATCCTGGTGGTGGTTGACCGTTTTTCAAAGATGGCGCATTTTGTGGCGTTGTCCTCTTTGCCCAATGCTAAGACGTTGGCTCAGGTATTTGTGAAGGAGGTGGTCAGACTCCACGGAGTACCGTCTGACATAGTATCTGATAGGGGTACGCAATTTGTGGCGAGGTTTTGGAAAGCTTTTTGCTCTAGGTTGGGGATCAAGTTGTCACATTCATCGGTGTTTCATCCACAGTCTAATGGACAAACTGAGCGCATGAACCAAAATCTAGAACAGTATTTACGATGCTTTGTGTCCGACAACCAGGAGGAGTGGTCTACTTTCCTTCCTCTGGCCGAATTCGCATTAAATAATCACCGCCAAGAGTCATCAGGAGAGTCTCCATTCTTTTGTGTGTACGGTCAACATCCTCAGTTTTGTACCTTACGTCAGGGTGACTCCGGGGGTGTCCCGGAGGAGGATCAGCTAGGAGCCCAATTGTCATCAGTCTGGAGGTGGGTGAAACAGCGTTTGTTGAGCATGAGTGCCAGGTACAAACGGGTGGCTGACAGTAGACGCGTGCCAGGTCCGGACCTGTGTGTGGGTGAATGGGTGTGGTTAGCTACGAAGAACATAAAACTCAAAATCCCATCTTTAAAACTGGGTCCAAGGTTTATTGGGCCTTTTAGGATTTCTGCCATCATTAACCCAGTGGCTTATCGGTTGGAACTTCCTGCGGTGTACAGAATACATAATGTTTTTCACAGGGCTTTATTGAAAAAGGTGGTAGGCTTGGTGGACACGACGCCGATGCCACCTCCAGTCATGGTGGATGGCGAGTTAGAGTTCGAGGTCGCCAAGGTGGTGGACTCTCGAGTAGTACGCCGTACTCTTCAGTATTTGGTGCACTGGCGGGGGTATGGTCCAGAGGAGAGGTCTTGGGTTCCAGCCTCAGACATACATGCGGATCGGCTGGTCAGTTCTTTTCACCGTCGTCATCCGGACAAGCCGGGTCCTATGAGTCTTGAGGGCCCTGGGGTCCCTCGTAGAAGACGGGGTACTGTCATGTCGGACGCTGTTCACACCACAACATCCGGCAGGCAGAGGTAGTTCCACCTCCAGCCACTATAGCCTCAGTGGCGCCGGTTTGATCTTCAGGCTCTCGGGGGTTAATCCTGCTGGAGACCAAGTTGGAAGGTTAGTCACGCCCACGGTCTTTAAATAGTCATACTGGCATATGGGCGTCGCCGATTATAGCTTGTGTTTCATACCAAGTGGTTCCGGTCTGGAGTGGAGGTGTTCAAGAGAGAGAGATTCATATCTGGTGTCGTATGATCCGTCGTTATCCTTTCTCCTTCCCATATTTGTGTTTAGTTGTGCCCTGTTCACATTACTGTATATTCCTGTGTGTGTGCGGCGCAGTGCAGTTTAAGTTCTCCCTGTCTGTCATTATTTGTGTGGGAGCTTTGGTGGTGTGACTCCTCACTGGGTGGAGGGTGGAGGGTTAAGTGCAGGGCTGAGCAGGAGATAAGGAAAGGTCGGAGGCTCAGGCATTTGCACCTTCAGCAAAAACCCTGGGTTGAGGGTCAGACAGGGTTTCCCCTAGTAAAAGGGACACCACAGGGGCCCCGGGTATTTCAGCCTTAGTTGAACTAAGCCCCCGTGACAGCTCCTATAATAACATTATCTGTTCCCTCCGCCACCCAGGGAGGTATGAGACAGTAAACGGGGATAAAAAAAAACTACAAACATACAAATACACTCACAAAACAACAGAATGGGATACAGGGGAGTGTAGGTGTGACAAACCAAAAGGAATAGGATAGGGAGAAAAAAGCACAAACTAGCTCCACTCAGAAATCTCCTGAAAATCACTCCAAACGCCTGCTGCTAACACTGAACATCTCCTTTAACTCCAAACCAAGAAGTAGTAAAACTATCACTGGCAAAGAAGGAAGCCAAGAGGTATGCTCTTAGACATGCAGGGAGTAACAAACTCAGAATAGCTGACACAATAAAGACAGAGAACTCGAGGAGCCCAATTAAGCAGTATAACCCTTGCAGCAACAGAGTAATGAAAGCCTGAACTACTAGTAGGACGTTGGAGCTGTTCTAGCCACTGCAGGTGTATGTGTCACTGGACACTGCGCTTCTCTAACCCCACTCTGCCACAGTATCCCTGTGACATCTATTTAACGGATCCATTTTCCATACACTAAAATGTTTAAAAAAATGGATCCAGTTTCAATCATTTTTTTTCAAAACGAACAAAAGCATTGTGTCTGCACAACTTTTTTGCCAACGGATTGCGGCTGGATCTGTTATAATGGATGATTACTGGACATGTGAACATAGCCTTAGTAAAATATTGGTTGTTAGAGCACAGTAGTCTTAGGCTAGGTTCACACTTATGTTGAAGCCTCAGGAGCTATTTCCTGAAAGAGCTTTATATGATAATAAAAACAGAAAAACTGAACTCCGAATGCCGGTTTCATTGGAGCCAAACATGTAATATTTAAGTCTGAAAAAAAAGAGAGCGAAACACAATTGTTCAAGGTCTTGTGGCCATTTATATAGCACTGACTCTCAACATATATTCTGTAAGTGTTGTAACTGTAATAAAACACTTTTACAGACTGCTGCCCGCTCCTATACAACTCATAATGTTTTTACATCTATATTGACTGCCATATTGTGGAAAGGATACATAAAACAATAGTATTTTGCTTTATTGAATGCCAGTGCTGTATAAGTTAATTGCCTTTTATAACCTGCAAAACAGAACATATATTGCCGACATCTCAGAAATGTCTTAAAGTGTTTTCCTTCCATTAAAACACTTGATTCATAAAGGGCAACTGTTCACCAATCTACAGGAAACCCTAAGAAGCAGGTTTTGAGTTTTCGGAACCTAAAGAATTTCAAGTATGTTATGTATAGAAATATTTAATGACCAGTTTGGGTGAGACGAATGCAAGAAGGCTTTGAATGAGGTGCCCTCATGAAACGGTGAAATGATCTGCATTCCATGGATGGATAATGTAAACACCGATGGCATCTCAGACTTCTTGTAGACAGCACGTAGCTGAAATATACTGTCTTGTGGGAGACAGGCTTCTGCCCATAAAAGAAAGACAAATATTTCCTGAACGACAAGTAAATGTCCTGCAAATTATGATATGCATCGCATTTGATTCTTTTTTTTTTTGTAGTATCTAGTTGGATTTTATTTCCTTGCAGCAGATCTTAGCAAGTCATTACATGTTTCGGTGGCTTTATCAAGGGAAAAAAAATTTGATGAACCTTTTGACATCTGAATGTGGAATTTAGAGTTTTTGTTGAGAACAAATGCACAAATCTAATTAAAAAGAGGAGAAAATTAAATGTAAACATATAGGACTGTAAATTGGTTTTAAGCACTATTTTTTTTTTCAAATAACCAATATTTGTGTTAAATTAAAAAAATAAAATAAAATGAACTCACCATACAAATCCAGCGTTTCTTCTGCGCCAGACTCATTTTTACCAAATTAAAGCTTTGATTCCTAAAATACAAACTTTTGTTTTAATGCTTGACATCTCTAGGACTGGGTTCACATTATTGTTTGGTTCACACTCTTTTTTTTTTTTTTTTAGCCTCACGCAACTCAATGGATCATAAGTAAATTGTAAAACTAATGCAAAAATTCCAGCCCCATAATTGACACTTCCAACTGAACTGGCACCTGAAACTGTGCAGTGCAAAAACTGATATGCCGAACATTTGGGAAAGATACCACTGCGTAAAATATATAAATGCTTGAAAATAGCTCACATCCCTGAGGCGAAACGTCCCCACTTTGGGGTGCTGAATTTCACTTTTTCACAAGTACGCTGTCTGCCTGCTGCTGTTTTTTCACTATTTTTAATATAAAGAAATATACTTTATTTATATATATATATATATATATATTATACGCTATCTTGGCAACATTTTATGAGCGGCTTACAGGTTGCTTATATACAATTTGCTGAACTCTCAGGGTATTGTATATATTTGGAGGAAATAGATACGCCAATGTTCGAAGCGTAAAATTTAAGACATATAAGACCACTTTCCAAATCTGGATACAGCCCCCAAACGTCTACGTTTTGCTACGCCTTGTTCAAAAGGATTGCTTAGGTAAAACCCAGACTGTTGGCAAATATAATACCCATATCTTGTATCCAAAAATCCTGTAGTAAAGCTAAGAAATTGGGCACTGGTGTAGGAAAAAGGCTCAGGGAGGACTATACTTTTCTGCTCTAGGTCTATTGTACCATAAAATTCTGTGTGAAAAAAAAACTAATTAAATCTACATAAAGGAATCATACAATGAATAGGGCTGACATGGAAAAATAAGAGTCAACTACAGTGCACCAAGTATGTCGAAGACAGAATCAAAATTAATTAATTGCAGAAAATTGTCATACAAACTCTATTTTATCAAGATGAGACAATTTATTATAATAAATCACATACAGTTTACATAAATATTAAAAAAGGGTTAATGGAGTAATCCCAGCTCATTTTTCCTCATAGCATACAAGAAGTTTTGAACATCACCAGAGACTTCTTAATACCCAAGACAATCATCTAAGCCCAACAAGTGTCAATATCAGTCCACGGAGAGCAATAAACCTAATGAAACTATCTATACTATGGGAAAATAATATACACCAAAGCAATGGAAGAAGAGTAATACATGAACACTGAGACAGACAGAGACAGACACAGCAACAAAATGAGGCAGCAAACCAGTAGTCTTCTGTGATTTTAGGGTGCCCTAATAGCCCATGGTATGTTTTGGTTAAAAAAAAAAAAGTGTGAACCCGTCTCAAGCAGCATACAAGTGTATTAGTCACATCTTTATAGGGGCAGAAATTATAATGATTATTTAAAGATGACACATTTCCTTTGTATTTTAGGCAGACAAAAGAATATATTATACATATATACACTCACTGGCCACTTTATTAGGTACACCTGTCCAACTGTGTGTTAAGACTTAATTTCTAATCAGCCAATCACATGGCGGCAACTCAGTGCATTTAGGCATGTAGACATGGTCAAGACAATCTCCTGCAGTTCAAACCGAGCATCAGTATGGGGAAGAAAGGTGATTTGAGTGCCTTTGAACGTGGCATGATTGTTGGTGCCAGAAGGGCTGGTCTGAGAATTTCAGAAACTGCTGATCTACTGGGATTTTCACGCACAACCATCTCTAGGGTTTACAGAGAATGGTCCGAAAAAGAAAAAAAATCCAGTGAGCGGCAGTTCTGTGGCCGGAAATGCCATGTTGATGCCAGAGGTCAGAGGAGAATGGGCAGACTGGTTCGAGCTGATAGAAAGGCAACAGTGACTCAAATTGCCACCCGTTACAACCAAGGTAGGCAGAAGAGCATCTCTGAACGCACAGTGCGTCGAACTTTGAGGCAGATGGGCTACAGCAGCAGAAGACCACACTGGGTACCACTCCTCTCAGCTAAGAACAGGAAACTGAGGCTACAATTTGCACAAGCTCATCGAAATTGGACAGTAGAAGATTGGAAAAACGTTGCCTGGTCTGATGAGTCTCGATTTCTGCTGCGACATTCGGATGGTAGGGTCAGAATTTGGCGTAAACAACATGAAAGCATGGATCCATCCTGCCTTGTATCAACGGTTCAGGCTGGTGGTGGTGGTGTCATGGTGTGGGGAATTTTTTCTGGGCACTCTTTGGGCCCCTTGGTACCAATTGAGCATCGTTGCAACGCCACAGCCTACCTGAGTATTGTTGCTGACCATGTCCATCCCTTTATGACCACAATGTACCCAACATCTGATGGCTACTTTCAGCAGGATAATGCGCCATGTCATAAAGCTCAAATCATCTCAGATTGGTTTCTTGAACATGACAATGAGTTTACTGTACTCAAATGGCCTCCTCAGTCACCAGATCTCAATCCAATAGAGCATCTTTGGGATGTGGTGGAACGGGAGATTCGCATCAGGGATGTGCAGCCGACAAATCTGCGCCAACTGTGTGATGCCATCATGTCAATATGGTCCAAAATCTCTGAGGAATGCTTCCAGCACCTTGTTGAATCTCTGCCACGAAGAATTGAGGCAGTTCTGAAGGCAAAAGGGGGTCCAACCCCTTACTAGCATGGTGTACCTAATAAAGTGGCCAGTGAGTGTATATATATATATATATAATCAATGTGCTTAACAATCTCTATATATAAAAATGAATGTATGTATGTATGTATGTATGTGTGTGCGTGTGTATCACCAACCAATCACAAGGAATCTTTCATTTCACCAGAGCTGTTCAAAAGAAGCTCAGCTGTGATTGGTTGCTATGATCAACAGTTTTCCTTGTAACCGATCACTAAGCATCTCTCATTTCACCAGAGCTGGTCAAAAGTAGCTGAGCTGTGATTGGTTGCTATGAGCAAGTTTTCCCACTTGACAACACCTCAGCAGACACTGACATGGTGGGAGAAATCTAGCATCCCTGGGAACATAAGCTCCTAGCCATTGTCTGCCCCCAAGAAAGGAGCACATGACAGAAATTAATCCCCCCCGTGGATCATTGGTATGCAAGTTAGGGCAAATCCAATCAGCGTTTTGGTACTGACCCCAGGCCTTTCTTAAAGGGATCTCAGGTATGGAAGGCAGGGCAAATCCATCCAGTGCTTTGTTTCTGACCCCATACCTCTCTTAAAGGGATCCTCAGTATGGAAGTCAGGGCAAATCCATCCAGCACTCTGGTTCTGATCCCAGGCTTTCTTAAAGGGATCCCCAGTATGGAGGTTAGGGCAAATCCACTCAGCGCTCTGGTTCTGAACCAAGGCCCCTCTTAAAGGGATCCCTGGTATGGAAGTGAGGGCAAATCCAATCTGCACTTTGGTACTGACTCCAGTCCTCTTAAAGGGATCATCGGTATGGAAGTCAGGGCAATTGCCTTCAAATGCTCTGGTACTGACTCCAGGCTCTCTTAAAGGGATCTCCTCTACAGAAGTTAGGGCAAATCCCTCAGTGCTCTGATTCTGACCCCAGGGTTCTATTAAAGGGATCATTGGCATGCAAGTCAGGGCAAATCCACTCAGCACTCTGGTTCTGATCCCAGGCTTTCTTAAAGGGATCTCTGGTATGGAAGTTAAGACCGTGCTGACGGGATGATGTGGGATATTAGGGGTAGTAGTCCGGTGGCTCTGGCTGACGGCATGATGTGGGATATTATAGTGAATGTGGCTATGCGGAGTGGGTGGGGCTATACACTCAGATATATATATATGTATATACTGTATATATATATATATATATGTATGTATATAGTTATAATCATTATAATTTGTTATAACTAGCCGTAGTTAGTTACTATGCCTGGGCAGCGCCGGGCTCTTCAGCTAGTTTACAATAATTTTGACCAGGGGTTCACAAACTTTTACATACCACTGTAGATAGCTAGATAGATAGCTCATAGACAAATAAACAGATATTTTGTTAGGAATCTGATCATAAAAGGGACAAACCAATTTTACCATCTTGGTAAAATCACTGGTGCGTAACCAGTAAATCGGGGAAGATGAGGTTTAGGGGGTATGCTGGTAGAGAAAATGGAACTGTGTGCTGATCCATTGAAATACATAAAAATAGAGATATATGTCTGAAAGTTGGCTGAAAGTAGAGGCTATTTGTGGTGCCAATAACTACCGTAGATATTGTGTGTATACAAGAGTAGCTATTCACGATTGGCTTCACACCATCACATACACTATGTGTTTGTAGTTAGTGTAGATGCTATACTTATAATACAGATCTGTGGTGGTTTTCCCACGATGGGGTAAAAATTAAAATTCAGGTAAGGTAGGCACATAAAAAATGAAGGAGCGTGGATATAACTTAGGCTAATCTAAATAATTAGAATAATTTATACAACTTCCGTATAGCAATCAAGTAATGTGCAATGTCTAAAATTCATGCATGCACCAGAATGATAGTGCAAGTAGACTGAAGGTGCCCCGCACTAATAGCGCTGCATATGCACTAAATCCATTTTTACAATTTATTTTTTCAATATTTTAATAAAAACTACGGTAATCAATACAAAACTTGGAATTGTTAACATTTTTTCTCTCTGCAGAATATCAGCCTAAGAGTGTGTGCAGACGCTGCGGAATCCGCTGCGGATTAATCCGCACGGATTTTGCAAAAACCGCAGATAAACCGCAGGTCAAAAGACCTGCGGATTATCTGCGGTTTGGTCCTGCGGATTCACCATCTCCACAATGGTGGAGATAGGAACCCGCTGCGGATTCCGCAGAAAGAATTGACATGTCACTTCTTTCTGCGGTTTCAAAACCGCAGCAGATCCGCGCGGATTTTTCCGCAACGTCTACACAGCGTTTTTTTGTTACCATTCATTTGAATGGTACTGTACACCGCAGCTAAAACTGCTGCGGAAACGCAGCGGAATCCGCAGCGTGTGCACATACCCTAAGGACTCATTCACACATTGAGTATTTGGTGAGTTTTCTACCCCAGTATTTGTAAGCCAAACCAGGAGTGGAACAGTCAGAGGAAAAGCATAAGGCCGGCATCACACTAGAGTGAAATACGGACGAGTAAGAGGTGTTAAAAAAACCGCATTGCACACGGACTAATGATTCTCTGAGCCAATCGCAGCACAGCAGACTACGACCATAGTACGCCAATGCAAGTCTGTGGCTGCGCAAAAAAAACGCAATACACATGGACTAGATGTGTGACTTACGAGAAATACGCACCCGGTGTCCTTTAGAAAAGCCGGCAATTCAGTGTGAGATACAGTAAATGACAGGTTTAATAAAGAAACGAAAGAATAGATATATACACATAGAATACACACATATATATACATACAGTATATATGTATTCTATGTGTATATATCTATTCTTTCGTTTGTGTTTGAAAACCTGTCATAGGGCTCCAATATATGTCCATTTTGCAAGCCTGCGAGAAATTCTCGGCATACGGATGCCATACGGATGCTTACATGGGAAAAATACGCGGCCACACCCTGACAACGGATGACATATGGATCACTACTTAGGGACCATTTCTGGGTATTACGGCCGTACAATATGGTCCGTATTTTTCTACGTTGTGTGTGACGCCGGCCTAATAGAAACATCTGAACCACTTCTGCATTTTTCACCCACTCCTGGTTTTGGCTTACAAATACTGGGGTAAAAAACTCAACAAATACTGAATGTGTGCATGTGGCCTAAGGACTCATACCCATTTGCTAGAAAAATAACGGTCCGGACCGAAAAAACGAAAGAGTGCTATGTGAGTGCAATGCGATTTCCGTGCGATTTCTCCACGGAACATCCGTATGACATGCGTATGCAATCCGTATGCAATGCGATTTTAACATGAGCTTTTACATATAGCAGTTCTCTTTATGTTAAATCTCATGTTAAAATAGCATTGTAAAAAAACTGTGCACATCGTTTTAAAACAAAATAATCTTCAAAACATACACATAGATAGATAGATAGATAGATAGATAGATAGATAGATAGATAGATAGATAGATAGAGATATATATAGATAGATATAGTAAAAGTCGGCAGAGGCCGCGTACAGTAAAGAATAGAATAGGTTCAAATAGAATAGATAGACAAGATATATACACATAGTATTTGAGAGAGAGATATCAGAATAGCCATTAATTCATTTGTCGGCTTTTGTAAAATAATTGCAGAACCTGACAGGATAGGACAAATGGTACATATAGATTAGTAAGCCATTGCATATCAGGGAGATTTATATATGTCAGTGACTACTAATTTTATTAGTGTGTTTGTGTAAAATTTTGGAACTGTAGGTGTTAAATGAAAGAATATAATCACGGAAAAAAATTGTGTGGGCTTCTGCGCAATTTTTTCCTCCAGAGAGGGAAAACCAGTGACTGAGGGCAGATATTAATAGCCTAGAAAGGGACCATTGTTTTTGCCCCCCCCCGGCTAAAAACATCTGTGCCCAGAAACGCCAGAAAAGACGCATCTGTAAGATGTGCCAATTCTGGCACTTACTCTCTCTCTTCCCATTGCTCTGCAGTGGGTGGCATTTGGGGTAATAAGGGGTTAACGTCACCTTGCTATTGTAAGGTGACATTAAGCCCAGTTAATAATGGAGAGGTATTAATAATACATCTATCCATTATTAATCCAAGAGTATGAAAGGGTTAAAAAACACAAACACTTTAAGAATAAAGTATTTTAATGAAATAATTAAACACATAGGTCTCCCATGTTTATTAAATTCCCAGTCCAAGTGAAGCCATTGATCTCCTGTAAAAAAATAAAAACAAACAATATCCCATACCTGTCTGCCATGCAGTCAAGTCCCATGCTGCAATCCATCTCAAGAGGTTAAATAGTTTACAACCGGGAGCGGTGCTAATGCTACTGACACGGCTGTAAACCACTGCGGAATGAATGAAAAGCTGCCTGCGCAGCATCCCCGCCTGACCGGACATGAACTCTGTAGTGTGGGAAAGTTTCTGAACATTTTCCCACGCTGCCAAGTTCACCTCAGGTCAGGCAGGGCCTCTGGGAAGCCTCAGTGACGTCATATATTTATATTTTTATCTTTTTTCATCTCATATCATTATATATGATTTTTTGTGAAAATAAGAATAAAACCTCTTTTTGCAACATCTTGTCTTTGTTATTAATATTATATGTTATTATATCTCTTTTTTGTGGTACATTTAATAAAATAATTTATTTTATGATCAGTACTTTGAATGTCTTTTGTTTGGGCTATATATTGTACTAGATATTCTGAGTTTTCGGTGATTTTTTTAGTTTACTATTGGTATCTCTTTTCTATATAGGTGCCTACCTGGCGAAGCAGAGCCTTGCTGTGGACATTTTTTATTTTTTTGTCTGATCTAAAGGCTGTTTGTTTTCTGTTTGGCTTCTGGGATTATGAAGTAATAAACCCACATGAACTTTTAACCCCTTCACTACCAAGGGTGGTTTGCACGTTAAATCCCAGGCCAATTTTTACAATTCTGACCACTGTCCCTTTATGAGGTAATAACTCTGAAACGCTTCCATGGATCCCGGTGATTCTGACAATGTTTTCTCGTGACATATTGTACTTCATGTTAGTGGTAAAATTTCATAAAAATAACTTGCGTTTATTTGTGAAAAAAATGAAAATTTGGCGAAAATTTTTTAAATTTCGCAATTTTCCAACTTTAAATGTTTATGCCCTTAAATCACAGAGATACGGCACACAAAAAACTTAATAAATAACATTTCCCACATGTTTACTTTACATCAGCACAATTTTGGAACCAAAATTTTTTATTGTTAGGAAGTTATAAGGGTTAAAAGTTGAACAGCGATTTCTCATTTTTGCAACACCATTTTATTTTTACGGACCACATCATATTTGAAGCCACTTTGAGGGGTCTATATGATAGAAAATATCCAAAAGTGACAGCATTGTAAAAACTGCACCCCTTAAGATGCTCAAAACCACAATCAAGAAGTTTATTAACCCTTCAGGTGCGTCACAGGAATTTTTTTGAATATTTAAAAATATTTAAAAGTCCTCTTTCTTTCTGAAGAGGCAATTTGCATATTATTTTCCCAGAGGAGCATTGCATGGCGAATAAGCCTCCTTACCTTGACAAGCCAGAGCTGGCATGTCACTCTCCGCAAGGAGAAACCTTACCTCTTAGACCTCAGTCCAGAGCCTCTCACCTAGCCAAATCAGATCTCATACTTTGCACTGACGAGAGTCAATAGCTCGAAACACCGTGTCTGCAAATTGAGATTCTGATTTGGCTTTTATCCTAAGTCATATTACAAGACTCGTTAAAGGGTTGATTGTGACTTGTAGGATCGCTACTACCAATAGGTGGCGCTGTAGAGTAAAAGTCTTCTTTCTTTCTGAAGAGGCAATTTGCATATAAAAAAATGAACATTTAACTTTTTTTCACAAAAAAAACACTTCAGGTTCAATTTTTTTTATTTTACCAAGGGTAACAGGAGAAATTGGATGCAAAAGTTATTGTGCAGTTTGTCCTGATTACGCCGATACCTGATATGTGGGGGGACCACTGTTTCGGCGCATGGCAGAGCTCAGAATGGAAGGAGCGCCGTTTGACTTTTTCAATGCAAAATTGGCTGGAATTCAGATCGGATGCCAGTCACGTTTGGAGAGCCCCTGATATACCTAAACAGTGGAAACCCCCCACAAGTGACTTCATTTTGGAAACTAGACCCCCAAGAACTTATCTAGATGTGTGGTGAGAACTTTGAACCCCCAAGGGCTTCACAGAATATTATAACGTACAGCCATACAATAAAAAAAATCATATTTTTTCCACAAAAATGATCTTTTCACCCTCAATTCTAATTTTTCCAAGGGTAACAGGACCCTAAAAGTTATTGTGCAATTTGTCCTGAGTACGCTGATACCCCACATGTGGGGGTAAACCAGTATTTGGGGGCATGGCAGAGCTCGGAAGGAAAGCAGCACCATTTGACGGTTTTGGCTGGAATTGAGATCGGACACCATGTCGCGTTTGGAAAGCCCCTGATGTACCAAAACAGTGAAAACCCCCCACAAATGACACCATTTTGCAAACTAGACCCCCCAAGGAACGTATCTAGATGTGTGGTGAGCACTTTGAACCCCCCAGTGCTTCACAGAAGTTTATAACGGCCGGGTGTGAAAATAAAAAAATCGTATTTTTTCCACAAACATGATCTTTATAGTCACCAATTTTTTTATCTTCCCAAGGGTACCAGGAGAAATTAGACCCCAAAAGTTGTTGTCCAATTTGTCCTGAGTACGCTGATACCCCATATGTGGGAGAAAACTACTGTATGGGCACACGTCGGGGCTCGGAAGGGAAGTAGTGACGTTTTGGAATGCAGACTTTGATGGAATGGTCTGCGGGTGTCATGTTGCCTTTGGAGAGCCCCTGATGTACCTACACAGTGGAAACCCCCCACAAATGACCCCATTTTGGAAACTAGACCACCTAAGGAACTTATCTAGATGTGTGGTGAGCACTTTGAACCCCCAAGGGCTTCACAGAAGTTTATAATGCCCGGGCATGAAAATAAAAAAAATCGTATTTCTTCCACAAACATGATTATTTAGTCATCAATTTTTTTATTTTTCCCCAAGGGTACCAGGAGAAATTGGACCCCAAAAGTTGTTGTCCAATTTGTGCTGAGTACGCTGATACCCTATATGTGGGAGAAAACTACTGTATGGGTACACGTCGGGGCTCGGAAGGGAAGTAGTGACGTTTTGGAATGCAGACTTTGATGGAATGGTCTGCGGGTGTCATGTTGCTTTTGGAGAGTCCCTGATGTACCTAAACAGTGGAAACCCCCCACAAGTGACCCCATTTTGGAAACTAGACTCCCTAAGGAACTTATCTAGATGTGTGGTGAGCACTTTGAACCCCCAGTGCTTCACAGAAGTTTATAACGACCGGGTGTGAAAATAAAAAAATCGTATTTTTTCAACAAACACGATATTTTTGCCCCCAATTTTTTATTTTCCTAAGGGTAACAGGAGAAATTGGACCCCAAAAGTTGTTTTCCAATTTGTCCTGAGTAGGCTGATACCCTATATGTGGGGGTAAAACACTGTTTGGGCGCATGGCAGAGCTTGGAAGGGAAGGAGCACCATTTGACTTTTTCAACGCAGAATTGGCTGGAATTGAGATCAGACGCCATGTTGCATTTGGAGAGCATCTGATGTGCCCAAACAGTGAAAACCCCCAATTATAACTCCAACCCTAACCTCCACACACCCCTAGCCCTAACCCTAACCCTAGCCCTAATGGGAAAATGGAAATAAATACATTTTCTTTTAATTTTATTATTTTTCCCTAACTAAGGGGGTGATAACGGGGGGTTTGATTTACTATTTTTGGCGGTTTTTATGTTTGGCAGCTGTCACACGCTAAAAGACACTTTTTATTGTAAAAATAGTTTTTGCATTACCACATATTGAGAGCTATAATTTTTCCATATTTTGACCCACCGAGTCATGTGAGGTCTTATTTTTTGCGGGACGAGTTGACCTTTTTATTGGTATCATTTTCGGGCATGTGACATCTTTTGGTCGCTTTTTATTCCGATTTTTGGGACGCAGAATGAACAAAAACCAGCGTTTCATGAATTTCTTTTGGAGGGTGCGTTTACACCGTTCCGCCTGCTGTAAAATTGATAAAGCCCTTTTATTCTTCGGATCAGTACGGTTACAGTGATACCTCATTTAGGTCTTTTTTATGTTTTGGCGCTTTTATGGAATGAAAACAATTTTATATAAAAAATTATTTTTGCATTCTGCAAGCTATAACTTTTTTTTTTTTTTGCTGATGATGCTGTATGGTGGCTCGTTTTTTGCAGGACAAGATGACCGTTCCTGACACATTGTGCCGGGTGTCAACTGTGATAATCAGCTGACACCCGGCCGCGATCAGCGGCGCTCACCAAGTGGGTGCCGCTGATCGCTATGACGTAATATTCCGTCCATGGGAATTAGGTCCAGGGTCACATGGACGGAATATTACGTCCATTGTAGGAAAGGGGTTAAAGGAACAAGCCTTCTGCTTTCCTCGCGTCGCACCCAAGTGAGTACAACCCCTACAGTCACGTTCAGTATTTGGTCAGTATTTTACATTAGTATTTGTAAGCTAAAATCAGGAGTGCGTGATAAATCCAGACTTGGTGACATGTTTCTATTATACTTTTCCTTTGATTGTTCCACTCCTGATTTTGGCTTACAAATACCGAGGCAAAATACTAAACGTGTGAACCTGACTTTAGACCTTTTTTTTTTGTCTTATAGCTCTGCTCCAAAAACTTCCTTGAAAAAAAAAATCCCTTCAAAATATATAAAGGACCCTTCCATTAATTTATACAGGAAATCCACTTTTGTCGCTTAAATTATTTGTTGTTAATTGGTCTTCAAAAAAAAGTTTCCGTAAAAATAAAAGCTCCTCAAGAAAGGAGTGATTCCTGCTAGAACAACTAATTTGGCCATATTTATCAATTCCGATCTTTTGAAGTCATGTCTCTTTTTTTTTGTCTTGTAGTATTCAATGAGGTTTATTAAGCCAAATTCACCAATATAGTACATACAGTTAATGAATTTTGCATAGATTAAAAAAAAGTTCTATATGTCTGTCTTTAACCTGGTTTGTGACTTTTTAACTAAAAATATGGCAAAATGTGAGCTAAAATTCCAGACTAGCATACAAATGATTCGGGGGTGGGATGGATTACACTTGTTACAAAATTTTAAACTCTGAGTTGATGATAAATTTTGCGACTTTTCAGAGGTGTTCAAAAATGATGAGTTTTCTACTAGAAACTGCTTCAGAAAACTGTCTTGGTGTATGTGCACACAATCTTTTTGCTTAGTTTTCGGAGATAGTAAATGAAAACTCTCCAAATCCTTAAAAATACAAAACTCCTAAAAAAACCCTGGAATTTCTGCTCCATTTCCACTCCAAAAACTCAGTGTGCGCATACTCTTTGGAGGTTTTTTTCCTAAAACTGTTTTGGGGGAGAATTTCTTTAAACACTTTTTTCTTGTTTTTGTAGCCTTTTGCTAGGACAGTTACTAGTTTGGAGATGATTAGCCTTTTTAAACAAGCGTCATGCACTCTGCTTTGCCACCAAACGTTTTTCAAAACCTGAAGCAGAGAAACACGTTCAGTACAATGATCATGTAAACCGCAAATGTTTTTGTTTCTTTCAAGTGGATCCGAACCAAAAACCTCATCAGAAAATTCGGTGTGCACATATCCCAATGGTTTTTTTCTTCTTTTAGATGAAATCTGAAAGCTTTTACTATTTTTGAAACTGTGTATTTTGTAAAGGCACACACGAGATACAGGCCTGTGATATTATAATTTCTGATTCCAGGCACCTATCTTATCACTTTACCATCAAGATATACATGAGAATGTCGCTTCTGAGAAGTGACAAGTCGAGTATCACCCACCAACCACAGACAGCTTGTAAAGCGCACTGTCCATGCAGTTGTCAGCTGATGAGTGATAGATCGGCAAAGTGCCAATATCTTCCTTCAGCCAGAGATAGTGCTACAAGTTAATCTGTTTGCCATTGTGAGTTTCTGGATTGTACATTTTTAACCCTTTCATACAAGATTTTTGGCAAATCAGATGCAGTATCACCCAGAATTATTTTGGTAAATTTGTACAAAATAGCAATAAATATATATATATATGTATATTTGCATACAAACACACAGCTACTCCTTGCTATGTTATAAACATTAAAATAGAAGTCAAACTGTTCTTTTCTATTCTTATATATTCTTAAATATTTTTTTCTAGTCAGCATAGTCAGCAGTTTAGGGGTAATTTATCATGCAGAAGAGTTTTGAAAAAAAAAGTCCAAACCTTGGCCAAGTAGCAAGCACCCACTTTTACTGCAGTTCACACAAACTAATAAGCAAGGTGCGAATTGCTCCAAATTCTGCCCTGGATACATTAGTAATCAAAGGACACACAAGGGGATCCTTAATGCGTGTGTATCAGCAACAAAAGAGAATTTATTTTAAAGGTGTTTTACAGTACTGTAACCCTTTAAGGATGCAGACAACTTTTTTTTTTTGCACATCCAGTTTTTCCTCCCCTTTCTCAAAAGCCACTGACATAGCTATAGCTGTATGAGTGCTTGTTTTTGTGCATGGAACTGCAGTTTTTAATGGTACCATTTCTGGGTATGTATTACATCTTGATTCAGGGTCGTACTGGGGTGGCTAAGGCCCATAGGGGAATTGACTCTAGAGGCCCTCCCTACACCTATGTGCCAATGTTATCACCGTTATAGTGGAGTATCGACTGTAAAACAGGCCTACTTCACAACCCTCGTATCTTCCCTATCTTACAATCCCAAACAGTTATTCAAAACTTTCAACTCCCTCCTCCACCCACCACTGCCCCCTCCAACCTCCCTCATCTCTGCTGAGGACTTTGCCACGCACTTCAAAAATAAGATCGACCAAACAAGGCAAGTCTTCATTGTTCAACCACCACAACCCCTTTGTATACCAGACCAATGCCCAAACCCCATAACCTCCCTCTCCAACATCACTGAAGGTGAGCTTAATCGCCTCTTCTCCAAATCGCACCTCACAACCTGTGCACTTGACCCCATCCCATCCCACCTCCTCCCCAACCTCACCACCACACTTATCCCATCCCTAACCCACCTCTTCAACCTATCGCTAACGTCCGGTACCTTCCCTTCTGCTTTTAAACATGCGACAATCATGCCTATCCTTAAAAAGTCAACCCTCGACCCAACCGCTATGTCCAGCTATCGCCCAATATCACTGCTCCCATTCGCTTCCAAACTCCTGGAGATGCACGTCCACGCTGAACTTTCCTCCCACCTCTCATCTAACTTGCTCTTTGACAATCTACAATCTGGTTTCCGCCCCCAAAATTACTAACGACCTACTTACAGCCAAAGCAAACGGACAATACTCTATACTCCTGCTTCTAGACCTGTACTCTGCATTCGACACAGTTGACCACTGCCTCCTACTACAGATCCTCTCCTCCTTTGGCATCAAAGACCTCGCCCTATCCTGGATCTCCCCATACCTTTCAAACCACACATTCAGCGTCTCCCACTCCCACACTACCTCCTCATCCCACCCTCTCTCTGTTGGAGTCCCCCAAGGCTCTGTTCTAGGACCCCTACTCTTCTCAAATTATACCCTTGGCCTGGGTCAACTCATAAAGTCCCATGGATTACAGTACCACCTTTATGCTGACGACACTGAGATCTACCTCTCTGGCCCAGATGTCACCTCTCTGCTGCCCAGAATCCCGGAGTGTCTATCAGCCATATCCTCCTTCTTCTCCTCTCGCTTCCTCAAGCCCAATGTGGACAAATCAGAACTCATCATCTTTCCTCCATCTCACAGATCTTCCTTACCTGACGTATCTATCACAATTAATGACATCACACTTTCCCCAGTACCGGAAGTCCGCTGCCTCGGAGTAACCCTTGACTCTGCCCTGTCCTTCAAACCCCATATCCAAGCTCTTTCTATCTCCTGTCGCCTCCAGCTCAAAAATATTTCCAGAATCCGTCCTTTCCTCAACCCTCAATCTACTAAAATGCTTGTGCACGCCCTCATCATCTCCTGCCTTGACTACTGCAACATCCTTTTCTGTGGTCTCCCTGCTAACACCCTCGCACCTCTCCAGTCCATCCTTAACTCTGCTGCCTGACTAATTCATCTATCTCCTCGCTACTCCTCCGCTTCTCCCCTCTGCAAATCTCTTCACTGGCTTCCATTCCCTCAGCATATCCAGTTCAAATTACTAATACTGACCTACAAGCCCATCTATAACCTGTCTCCTCCATATGTCTCTGAACTAATCTCCCGATACCTTCCCTCACATAATCTACGGTCATCCCAAGACCTCCTTCTCTCCTCCACACTTATTCGCTCCTCACCCAACCGCCTCCAAGACTTCTCCCGAATAGCCTCCATCCTCTGGAATTCTTTGCCCCAACATGTCAGACTATCAACCACATTCGGATCCTTCAGACGGAACCTGAAAACCCACCTCTTCAAGAAAGCCTACAGCCTGCAATGACCCCGCTGCCTCCTCACCACTACCGGAGATATCACTTCAACCAACACCGGAACTGCTGCAACCCACCAACCTACTGTCTCCTTCCCCACCATCCTGTAGCATGTAAGCCCGAAAGGGCAGGGTCCTCGCCCCTCTGTATCAGTCTGTCATTGTAAGTTTGTTTACTGTAAGTTATATCTGTAATTTGTATGTAACCCTTTCTTATGTACAGCACCATGGAATCAATGGTGCTATATAAATAAATAATAATAATAAAGCACAGGCAGCTCCTGCACATCTACTGTGCACACACCATAACTGGGATGTACCTTTACAGTAGTCTGCATTAAAGTGCTTATTTGATTAAAACAAGATTAATAATAGTACATACAAGGGAGAAATGCTGCCACACTTGACCAGACCATATAGTAAACGAATAATACTACATACAAGTGAGAAATATTGCCACACCTTGACCAAAACATATACTAATCACCACATAGTGACTGAATAATACTATATACAAGGGAGAAATGCTGCCACTCCATGACCAGGCTACATACTACCACCACAGAGACCGAATAGTGCAATACTGATCTTGAATAAAAAACACAATACTAATAACACTGTTATTACCACCAGTGACATTACACACAGGACCTCTGTATATAGTATGGTGCCAGTGTTCACGTAACACAGTGATCACCAGTGACATTATACACAAGAGCTCTGTATATAGCTCATAATGTGCAGGTAATACAGGGATCATCTGTAACATTGTACACAGGAGGTCTATATACATGTATAGTGTACACTATATAGGTAATAGAGTGAACACCAGTGACATTATACACAGGAGCTCTGTATATAGCATATAATGTACAGGTAATATAGTGATCATCTGTGACATTATACACAGGAGCTCTGTATATAGTGACAGTGTACAGGTAATACAGGGATCACCAGTGACATTATACACAGGAGCTCTGTATATAGTGTCAGTGTACAGGTAATACAGTGATCACTGGCGACATTATACACAGGAACTCTGTATATCGAGTCAGTGTACAGGTCAAACAGTGATTAGCAGTGACATTATATAGGGCGGAAAATAAATATTTGATACACTGTCGAATTTGCAAGTTTTCCCTCCTACAAGGAATGGAGAGGTCTGTCATTTTTATTGTAGGTACACTTCAACTGTGAGACATAGGATCTAAATTAAAAAAAAGAAAATCACATTGTATGATTTCTAAATAAATTGTATTTTATTGCATGAAAAAAATAATTGATCACCTAGCTACCAGCAAGAATTCTGTCTTTCAAAGACCTGTTAGTTTTTCTTTAAGAAGCCCTCCTACTCTGCACTCATTACGTGTATTAATTGCACCTGTTTGAAGTCATTATCAAAGACACCTGTCCACACACTCAAATCAATCACACTCTAAACCTCTCCACCATGGTCAAGACCAAAGAGCTGTCTAAGGACACTAGGGACAAAATTGTAGACATGCACAAGGCTGGGATAGTCTACAGGACAATAGGCAAGAAGGTTGGCAAAAAGACAACTGTTGGCACAATTATTAGAAAATGGCAGAAACACAAGATGACTTTCAATCTTCCTCAGTCTGGGGCTCAATGCAAGATATCGCCTCGTGGGGTAAGGATAATTTTGAGAAAAATCAGGAATAAGGCTAGTTTCACACTAGCGGTTTTTAGCACTGCGTTTCGTGCGCAATAGAATCACATACAAAAAACGCATCATGCGTTTTGTATGCGTTTGCTTTTTTATGCGCATGCGTTTTAACCAGTTTCTAGCCATGCTAACTCTTAAAATGCATGCGATTTTAAACGCAGGCGTGCGCATGTCCATGCGCACACCTGCGTTCCCATAGACTGCAATGTGATTTTTTTTGCGCATTTTGAGCGCAAGCGTGCACATGCATTTTTTTGAGACAGGTCAAAGGGACAAAAAATGCAACAGGTTGCGTCCGGCGCGCCTAGGCGCACACTGCAAAAAACGCATGTGCACAAAATCGCATACGAACGCGTGCAAACGCTAGACCATGCGCCCCCATGTTAAAGATAGGGGCGCAGGACGCATGCGCATGGATGCGCACAAAGCGCAGCGCTAAAAAACGCTAGTGTGAAACCAGCCTAAGCCCAGAATTACACGGAAGGACCTGGTCAATGACCTGAAGAGAGCTGGGACCACAGTCTCAAACATTAATGTTACTAATTCAGTACGTCATCATGGATTAAAATCCTGCTGTGCATGCAAGGTACATGTCCAGGCCCGTTTGAAGTTCACCAGTGAACATCTGGATGATACAGAGGATGCATGGAAGAAGGTCATGTGGTCATATGAGACCAAAATAGAAGGATGAGTACAACCCCATAAACACCATCCCAACCGTGAAGCATGGTTGGGAAAACATCATACTTTCGGGGTGCTTTTCTGCAAATGAAACAGGACGACTGTACCATATTGAAGCAAGGATGGATGGGGTCATGTATTGGGAGACTTTAGCCAACAACCTCCATTCCTCAGAAACAGCATTGAAGCTGGGTCGAAGGCTGGGTCTATCAGTATGACAATGACCTGAAACACACAGTCAGTGCAACTAAAGAGTGGCTCTATAAGAAGCATTTCAAGGTCCTGGAGTAGCCTAGCCAGTCTCCAGACCTGAATGCAATAGAAAATATTTGGAGGGAGCTGAAACTCAATGTTGCCCAGGGACAGCTCCAAACCCTGAAAGATCTGGAGATCTGTATGGAGGAGTGGGTCAAAATGCCTGATGCAGTGTGACAAACTTGTTCAAGAACTAAAATGTCTGACCTCTAAAATTGCAAACAAAGGTTTCTGTACTAAATGTTAAGTATTGTTTTCCTATTGTATCAAATACTTATTTCATGCAATAAAATGCAAATTAATTACTGTATATACTCGAGTATAAGCCGACCTAATTTTGCCACGGAAAACTGGGTAAGCTTATTGACTTGAGTATACGCGTAGTATGCATTGCCCCCTCATCCCTGTCCTGGTATGCATGGCTCCCCCCGTCGCTGTCCTGGTATGCGTGGATCCCCCGTCGCTGTCTTGGCATCCATGGCTCCTCCCTGTCACTATCCTGGTATAGGTGGCTCCCCCCGTCGCTGTCCTGGTATGCGTGTCTCCCCCCCCCTTCATTGTATGCATGCTTCCTATTGCAAAAAAACCCATCCAACTCACCCTCCAGCTTACCCTCGCAGCACCTCGTTCCGGCTTCCAGCATCTCTTCCTGTGCTGAGTAATCACGTGGCACCGCTCATTAAGGTAATGAATATTCCCTCCACGCCTATGGGAGTGGAGACTCGTGCATATTCATTACTTTATTGAGCGGTGCCACGTGTTCACTCAGCACAGGAAGAGCTGTCAGAAGCCAGCACCAACGAGACGCTGTGAGGGTGTCGGGACCAACGAGATGCATGGCACTCTGGAGGGTGAGTATGATGTCTTCTGGAAGCCGGCGGCTGCGACTGCAGCTGTCACTGTGCGCGCTATAAGAGAAATGAATATTCACTTCTCTTTAGCAGCAGCACAGGCTGTAGCCACAGCCGCCGGCTCCTGCCTCTGTCACGCGCTGCTCTGCCGGTGTTCTGGGACAATTGAGTCGTGTATAAGCCGAGAAGGGTGTTTTCAGCACAAAAAAGTGCTGGAAAACTCGGCTTATACACGAGTATATACGGTATGTAAAAAACATACAATGTCATTTTCTGGATTTCTATTTAAGATTTTGTCTCTCACAGTTGAAGTGTACCTAGAATAAAAATAAAAGACCTCTCCAATTTTTGTAGGTGGGAAAAATTGCAAACTCAGCAGTGTATCAAAATCATATTTTCCCTACTGTACACAGGAACTCTGTTTATAGTGTACAGATAATACAGTGATCACCGGTGACATTATACACAGGAGCTCTATAAACAGTGTACAGGTAATACAATGATCACCAGTGACATTATATAAAGGAGCTCTATATATGTCAGTTTCCAGGTAATACAGTGATCACCAGTGACTTTAAATACAGGAGCTCTGTATATAGCTTATAATGTACAGGTAATATAGTGATCACCAGTGGCATTATACACAGGAGCTCTGTATATAGTGTAAAGTATGCGTGTACATGTGATACAGAGACATCTGCAAGTCGCTTTGCATAAGTGTCTATAAACTTTCCACATCATGCCACTGGGTCTTTTGCCCATTCCTCAAGGCAAAACGGCTCCAGCTCATTCAAGTTAGATGGTTTCCTCTGGTGAACAGCAATCTTTAAGTCTGACCATAGATTCTCAATTGGACTAAGGGTATGTGTGTCATGATCCAGGATGGGGTTTGTCTTTGGCCCGTCCTGGTCAGACAGGGGTTAATTGTTTCTGCCTCTCTCTGGCAGAGGGCGGCTATTTAATGCTCACTTGACCTAGGTCCGGTGTCAGTTATACTCCTGCCCTCGGCTGAGTTAGTTGACCTCGTGCATACATGTGCCTTGTGCCTGATAACTTGTTGCTTTTGATCCGGTTCTGTCCCTGTTACGAGTTCTGCCTGTCCCTCTTGTACTGCGCTACCTCTCTGTGTATGACCCTTCTGCCTGTGACTTGACTATTCTCTGCTCGTCCTTCTGCTGCCACACAGCCCTCTCTGTGTACGAACCCTCGCCTATCTGACCTGCGTTTTCCTCTACTACAGTTTCCCTGCAGTAAGTACATTACATCATCTGCAGCCATAGGACGCTAAGCCCCGCCCCCTGCAGTCACATGATCGTAGGTCCTGGGGCTCGTTACTATTTTCAGTGCCGCAGGTCCTGTCTGCTTGAACCATCACTACAGTGTTGGACCTCGCACTCTCCCATAGTGTGAGTAAGTCACCCTGCTCTGCGTGGCAGATTGCCGCCACTGACAGGGTCCTGACATTATAACTGACCGTTACCATTTTTTTTTCTTCGCTCCCCTTCTGTGTGTGTGATGGATCCTATGCACGCTCTTTCTGAGCAGGTAAAGCACCTGACTCAGATGTCTCAGAAACTCCTGGGGGAACAACTAGCCCTGGCTCAGACTCAGCAGCTAATTGCTGACACTGTGCAGGGGGTTTTATCATCAGGGGCTCGGGATGTTACATTAGTTTCCCCTGAGTCTCCGGTTAAGTTACAGGATACCTTTTCTGGAGATAAACAGGAATTCAAAGTTTTCAAGGAGGGCTGTAAGCTTTTTTTTTTTCATTGAGACCACACTCTTCTGGGGATGAAAGTCAGAGAGTGGGGGTCATTATGTCTCTGTTAAGGGGAGCCCCACAGGCTTGGTGTCACGTCACCGTCAGACTCAGGGCCTGCTATCCCGGCCTCGGCCAGTAGGAGGCGCCGGACTGTCACATCACCGTCAGACTCAGGGCCTGCTGTCCCGGCTCGACCACTAGGAGGCGCCGGACTGTCCCATCACCGTCTGACTCGTGGCCTGCGGTTCCGTCCTCGGTCTCTGGGAGGCGCTGTGCTTCAACCCCGAGTGATGGTGGCGACAGTTATGAGGCTCCTGCGCAGGTGTCCGCTGGACGCAGGCTTCGCTCCTCGGTCAGTCATGAAGGGGCTGGTGCATCACCATCCAGCCTGGTCCTGGGGGCGGTCCGGATGACATCATCAGCCCAGGAGCCTGTGAGGGATGACCTGATCCCTCAAATACCTTGGGACTGCTCTTGCAGGCCGCCGGATATATTCTTGGTTCCCCTGCGTGTTACTGTGTGAATTACTGTTTGACTGACTCTGACTTTTGCCTGGACTTCTGACTCTGCTTCTGCCTAACGATTCTGTACCTCTGCAACTCTCCTGGTTTATGACTCTGACTTCGGCCTCGATTCTGACTCTGCTTCTGCCTAACGATTCTGTACCTCTGCGACTCTCCTGGTTTATGACTCTGGCTTCGGCCTGGAATCTGACTCTGCTACTGTCTACTGTTTTTATACCATTTCTGCCCGACTGGTTTAGTCTCGGATAACATTGCCTCTGTGTCCTGTATTGGAACACCTTTCTGGCGACCGTCCTGCTCTGGTCATTGCTCCTATTCAGACAGCGCCTCCTGGGCTCTGCTATAAATCCAGATCCCTGTATAGGGGTAAAGGGTATCAGTGTTTCTCGGGGTGTTGTCTGGCTGCAGCCCAGACCGCAGGCAGACGTCACATTATATCCGGCCCAAAAAATAAAACTGCTTTTTGTGTCTATACTTAACACATATAAAAGCAGTTTTCCTTACCTTTTTTTTGTCCTCTTCCTCCTGACTGAGCTGATTCTTGGCCCAAACATCTGTTACATTGCACAGCCTGGAAGGTCACTCTCAGGCTCAAGCATGCTGCAGCCTGGAAGCTTCAAGGAAAATGCTGGCTGTTGGAAATCCACATTACTGGATCATTGCCCCCTGGACAGCTCTGGGGGCCAGGTATTGCCCGCAAATGCGGCCAAACTGTTGTTACCAGTTTCCCTTTCTTTTGCTAAGAAACGTCTGTGTGTGAAGGCTTATGTGGATTGTGGTGCTGCCGGCAACCTTATGGATTTTTTATTTGCTAGGAGCCTTGGTGTACCTCTGTCAAGGCTTAAAGCGCCTATTCAGACTACTGCGATTAATGGTACATCTATATTCCAGGGAGGCGTGGAATTCGTTACTGCCGAAATTTCTATGTCAGTGGGGACATTACATAACGAACAGATGTCATTTTTTGTTATACATAATTTATCAGATCCCGTTGTATTAGGCATGCCATGGTTGCACCAGCATAATCCAGTTATTGACTGGCGCATAGGTGATATCGTGCGCTGGAGTCCACGGTGTCAGAGTAACTGTATGTCACTGTCAGTGAACCAAATTAAAATTAAAACACCTTCTATTCCATATGCGTTTAGGGATTATGAAGATGTTTTCTCCATAGTGGAGTCTGAGAAACTACCTCCTCACAGAGAATACGAGTGTCCTATTGACTTGGTCTCTGGTGCCCGTCTCCCTAAGGGGAGAATATTCAACCTCTCTGGTCCTGAGCGTGTAGCCATGAATGACTACATAGCAGACAGCCTACGAAAAGGCTTCATTAGACCTTCCACCTCACCTGTAGGAGCTGGGTTTTTCTTTGTAGAGAAAAAAGATGGTGGACTCAGACCATGTATTGATTACCGTGAGCTGAACGCCATTACTGTAAAAAATCAGTACCCGCTGCCACTCATTCCTGATCTTTTTAATCAGTTACTGGGAGCCCGCTGGTTTACTAAACTTGACCTCCGGGGGGCATATAACCTGGTCCTCATAAGAGATGGGGACGAATGGAAAACGGCCTTTAATACACCCCTTGGCCATTTTGAGTACCTGGTAATGCCGTTCGGACTCAGTAACGCTCCTGCAGTATTTCAGCACTTCGTCAGCGATATTTTCAGAGACATTTGTGGGGTGTATGTCGTCGTATATCTGGACGACATTTTGATTTATTCTGCTGACCCCGTGACACATGCTCAACACGTTCGTTCAGTACTGCAAAGACTGCGCGAAAACTCTTTGTTTGCGAAATTTGAAAAATGTGGGTTTTTTTGCCGAAGAGGTGCAGTTTTTAGGATACATGGTCTCAGGCCAGGGGTTCCGCATGGATCCTGCCAAGATTCAACCTATTAAGGATTGGGTGCAACCCAAATCGCTGAAAGCACTGCAGCGATTTTTGGGATTTGCGAATTATTATCGCAAATTCATCAGGGGATTCTCAGAGATTGCCAAGCCACTCACGGACCTTACCCGGAAAGGGGCGGACGTGACCAATTGGAATCCTGAGGCAACTCGGGCTTTTTCTACACTAAAAGAGTGCTTCGTGGCCAACCCGGTGTTGATTCAACCAAACTTGGACCACCCGTTTATTGGAGAAGTAGATGCCTCCGAAGTCGGAGTGGGAGCAGTGCTCTCGCAAGGCACTGCATCCCTCACTCAGCTTCGCCCATGTGCCTTTTTCTCCCGCAAATTCTCTGCCACGGAGAGAAACTATGACATCGGCAATCGGGAGTTACTGGCAATCAAGTGGGCCTTCGAGGAATGGCGCCACTTCCTCGAAGGTGCCAAACACAAGGTTACTGTTATTACCGACCACAAAAACCTAACCTACCTAGAGTTGGCTAAAAGACTAAATCCTAGGCAGGCCAGGTGGGCCTTGTTTTTCTCCAGGTTTGATTTTTTTAATCACCTTTCGCCCTGGAACTAAAAATGTGAGGGCAGATGCCCTCTCCCGCAGCTTTTGCCTCACACAGACCGAGGACTATGAACCAGTTCCAATATTGGCTAATGGGATTGTCGTGTCGGCAGTATCTCTGGACCTCCTGGAGGAGATCCGTAGGTCATCAGAACGAGCTCCTGACACTACACCCCCCAAAAAATTATTCGTTCCAGCTACCTTTCGCTTACAAGTGTTAAAAGAATCACACGACTCCGTCCTGGCAGGCCATCCTGGTCTCAATAATACCACTAGGCTGGTAACCAGGAACTTTTGGTGGCCGACGCTGGCCAAGGACTGTAAGGACTACGTCTCAGCGTGTGAAGTCTGTGCCCGCGCCAAGTCCCCCCATAATCGCCCTACCGGCTGGCTTCAGTCCTTGCCCACACCTGAGAGTCCATGGACCCACATCTCCATGGACTTCATTACAGACCTGCCACCCTCCGATGGGAAAACTTGTATCTGGGTGGTGGTGGACAGGTTCAGTAAGCAGTCTCACTTTGTTCCCCTGTCTGGCTTACCTAACTCTGAAACTTTAAGTAAGTTGTTTGTTCTTCACGTTGTACGTTTGCACGGCGTTCCGGCAAATATTGTGTCCGACAGGGGTACCCAGTTTGTCTCGAAGTTCTGGAGGGCGTTCTGTAAACGTATTGGTGTTGAGTTGCCTTCTCCTCGGCATACCATCCCGAAACCAATGGTCAAACTGAGCGTGCCAACCAAGCGCTGGAGCAATACCACCGCTGCTATGTCTCAGCACATCAGTCAGATTGGGTGGAACATTTGCCATTGGCGGAGTTCGCTCTCAATAATAGATACCAAGTCTCCATCAAAACTACCCCCTTTTTCTGTAACCTTAGACTACATCCGCGCTTTGGATCATTTTCGGCCAAGATGTCGGAACTCCCAGGGGTTGAGCAAAATATACATCGTCTGAAGACAATTTGGTCCGAAGTAAACTCAAATTTGAAAGGGGCTCAGATTAGGCAGGCTTCGGCGGCTAATAGACGACGATCCCAGGGGCCGCACCTGGGAGTTGGTGACAAGGTTTGGCTCTCTACAAGAAACATCAAACTTAAGGTACCGTCTGCCAAACTGGGTCCCAGGTTCATCGGCCCATATGAAATATTAGAGGTAATTAACCCGGTAGCGTTTCGGTTGAAACTCCCGCAGTCGTTTAAAATTCCTAATGTTTTCCATAAGTCCCTCCTCAAGGTGTACCGCTCCCCAATTCGTCCCGTCCAGTCCCCTCCTCCTCCAGTTTTGGTCAAGGGTGCCTTGGAGTACGAAGTCCAGGGCATCTTTGATTCCCATCTAGTGAGAAACTCTGTGCAATATTTAGTGCATTGGAAGGGCTACGGCCCAGAGGAGAGGTCCTGGGTCCCCGCTAGTGACATTAATGCAAAGGGGTTGATTAGAAGGTTTCACCTCCTCCACCCTGACAAACCGGGTTTTGAGGGTCCGGAGGCCCCTCTTAGAGGGGGGGTACTGTCACGTCACCGTCAGACTCAGGGCCTGCTGTCCCGGCCTCGACCACTAGGAGGCGCCGGACTGTCCCATCACCGTCTGACTCGTGGCCTGCGGTTCCGGCCTCGGTCTCTGGGAGGCGCTGTGCTTCAACCCCGAGTGATGGTGGCGATAGTTATGAGGCTCCTGCGCAGGCGTCCGCTGGACGCAGGCTTCGCTCCTCAGTCAGTCATGAAGGGGCTGGTGCATCACCATCCAGCCTTTTCCTGGGGGCGGTCCGGATGACATCATCAGCCCAGGAGCCTGTGAGGGATGAGCTATCCCTCAAATACCTTGGGACTGCTCTTGCAGGCCGCCGGATATATTCTTGGTTCCCCTGCGTGTTACTGTGTGAATTACTGTTTGACTGACTCTGACTTTTGCCTGGACTTCTGACTCTGCTTCTGCCTAATGATTCTGTACCTCTGCGACTCTCCTGGTTTATGACTCTGACTTCGGCCTCGATTCTGACTCTGCTTCTGCCTAACGATTCTGTACCTCTGTGACTCTCCTGGTTTATGACTCTGACTTCGGCCTGGATTCTGACTCTGCTACTGTCTACTGTTTTTATACCATTTCTGCCCGACTGGTTTAGCCTCGGATATCATTGCCTCTGTGTCCTGTATTGGAACACCTTTCTGGCGACCGTCCTGCTCTGGTCATTGCTCCTATTCAGACAGCGCCTCCTGGGCTCTGCTATAAATCCAGATCCCTGTATAGGGGTAAAGGGTATCAGTGTTTCTCGGGGTGTTGTCTGGCTGCAGCCCAGACGTCACACTTGGGCTTTCTCCCTTCCGACCACTGCCCCTGAGCGTATGACTGTGGATGCATTTTTTGAGGCCCTGGGGCATATTTATGATGAGCTTGATCGGATGCGTATGGCTGAGGACATGGTGATGAGTGTGTGCCAGGGGAAGCACTCAGTCGAGTGGTTTTGCTCAGAGTTCAGACGCTGGGCTGCTGGGATGATGCCGCCCTCTGGGGTTTGTTCCGTAGAGGCCTGTCTGAACATCTGAAAGATGCCTTGGCTCTCCACCCGATTCCCTGGAGGAGGCTATGACACAGGCCGTCCGAATGGATCGCAGGATACGGGCGAGGGGAGTGATGCAGATTGAGACCCCGTTATTCTCCCAAGGAAGGGGAGCCAGTCCTACATTGGAAACCAAGGAGATGGGAACCATCGACCTCAAGGAGAAAGAAAGGAGACAACGGCGCTTGGGAAAATGCTGTTTTCACTGTGGCGATTCTGGACATTGGAAAAAGGATTGCCCCTCCTGTCCACTGACCAACAAGCGACTGAGCCTGGGTGATTGTCGTGGAGGTCACCCACGCTCTCAGGTACCTTTTTCTCCATTTTCAAAAATATTGTTGCAAGTGGAACTTTGTTGTGGGAGTGTCTCCACATCCACTTCTGCCTTCGTGGATTGCGGATCGTCTTTGAACTTTATTGACTCTGACTTGGTGTCCAGGTGTAAGTTAGGGACAGTTAGGCTGGAGACTCCTATCCATGTTGTTGCCATTGACAAAACACCACTGGCTAAGAATGACATCATATTTCTTACAGAGGAGTTTCTCCTTAAAGTGAGTTCCTTGCACCAGGAACATATTTCATGCTTTGTTATGGACAACCTGCCTGCGGGACAGGTGTTGGGGTTCCCCTGATTACAATTACATAATCCTGTGATTAATTGGGAATCTCGGGACATTGTTAAATGGGGTCCCTATTGTTCTGAAAAATGTCTTGCTACTGTGTCTGTGTCGTCCGTTGGTCTTGAAGGTAATCCGGAGTACCTAAAAGACTATACGGACGTTTTCTCCGAAAAAGAGGCTGAAGTTTTACCACCACACCGCCCACTTGATTGTGCCATTGACCTGGTTCCAGGTGCTAAATTGCCCAAGGCCCGCTTGTATAACCTTTCGGGTCCCGAGCGGGCTGCTATGATGGAATACATTTCCAAGAGTCTCCATAAGGGACACATTCGTCCTGTCTCTCCCGTGGCGGCGGGGTTCTTTTTCGTAAAGAAAAAAAAAGACGGTTTGCGCCCATGCCTCGATTTTCGAGAGTTAAATGAGATAACTGTGAGAAATACGTATCCCCTCCCACTTATTCCTGATTTGTACAATCAGTTGTCTGGAGCTAAGTGGTTTTCGAAATTAGATCTACGGGGAGCGTATAACCTTATCCGAGTCCGGGAAGAAGATGAGTGGAAAACTGCTTTTCTCACTACTAAAGAGTTGTTTGAAAATTTGGTCATGCCTTTCGGTCTGACCAATGCTCCAGCAGTCTTCCAAAATTTCATCAATCACGTGCTCTCTGATTTTATTGGACGTTTTATGGTTGTGTATTTGGATGACATATTGATCTATTCTCCTGATAAACAGGCTCACATTGGTCATATTCGGGCAGTTCTCCAAAGGCTTCGGGAGAACTGTCTCTTTGTTAAACTAGATAAATGTTTATTTTTTGTTCAGGAACTGTCTTTTCTGGGATTCATTGTGTCTGCTGAGGGGTATTGCATGGATCCTAATAAGGTGCAGGCCATTGTTGATTGGGTTCAACCTTGTGATTTGAAGGCTCTGCAGCGTTTCCTAGGATTCACCAATTATCGCAAATTTATAAGGGGGTTCTCACAGGTGGTTAAACCCCTCACAGACATGACTCAAAAGGGGGCCGATATCAAGAATTGGTCAGCCGCAGCAATAGCGGCGTTTCGGTTTTTAAAAAAATGTTTCATGTCTGCTCCGGTCCTTATTCAACCGGACCCGTCTGAACCATTTATTGTTGAGGTGGACACCTCAGAGTTGGGGGTGGGGGCGGTATTGTCCCAGGGACCCGCCACTTTGACTAATTTGAGACCTTGCGCCTTTTTCTCGAATAAATTCTCCCCTGCGGAGAGAAACTATAATGTTGGAAATCGAGAACTTCTGGCCGTGAAGTTGGCCTTTGAAGAATGGAGGCATTTGTTGAAGGGGGCTGTCCATCCTCTAACCGTAATTACGGACCACAAGAACCTAGCTTACATTGAGTCAGCTAAAAGGTTGACTCCTAGACAGGCTAGATGGTCACTTTTTTTTCCCCGATTCCACTTCTCTATCACTTTTCGGCCAGGATTCAAAAATGTCAGAGCTGATGCCTTGTCACGCAGTCTAGATCCGGTGTCCCCCCCCCCCCCGAACCTCCATCCTTCAGCCCGGGGTGGTGGTGGCAGGTATTTATAATATGTTGGAACGGGAGATTCGGGAAGCCCAGTCTCTTGCACCTCCGGCTAAGCCGGTGGATAAACTTTTCGCACCAGCTCAATTTCGTCTCAAGGTCCTCCGGGAGTTCCACGACTCAGTGCTGGGTGGACATCCTAGGATCTCGGCTACCCAGAAGGCCATCGCTAGAATATTCTGGTGGTCTTCATTAGCCTCTGATGTTGGGGAATACGTGTCTGCTTGTGATGTTTGTGCCAGTGCGAAAACCCCCCATAACCGGCCGGCCGTGGAATTGGTACCACTGCCAATTCCTGAGAGACTATGGACTCATTTGTCCATGGATTTCATCAGCAACCTTACCCCCTCCAAGGGTTATACCGTCGTTTGGGTTGGGGTGGACAGGTTTAGTAAGCAGGCACATTTTGTACCCTTGGCGGCTCTACCTAATGCGGAAACGTTGTCCAGATTGTTTGTTGAGCATGTGGTGTGGTTGCATGGGGTATCCTTGAATGTGGTGTCTGATAGGGGAGTACAATTTGTTTCCAGATTTTGGAAGGCATTTTGTAAGTGGTTGGGTATTGGTCTGTCCTTTTCATCCGCTTACCATCCAGATATTAATGGGCAGACTGAGCGGACCAATCAGTCTCTGGAGCAAATTCTGCGTTGCTTGACCTCAGTCCGACAGGATGATTGGTATACTGCGTTACCTTTGGCCGAGTTTGCGTTTAACAACCGCATTAACCTGTCTACGGGTACATCTCCATTTTCTGCAACTATGGGTTTCATCCACATTTTGGAGAGTTTACCCATTTGGACTCTGGGTGTCCTGGGGCAGATGAGACTATCCAGCGGTTGGGGGGGAGGTATGGCTGGAGGTCCAGAGTAACATTACGAAGGCCCAGGATAAATATAAGTTTTTTGCAGACAAAAAACGGTCCGTGGGGCTGGTGTTCCAGGTTGGTGATAAAGTATGGTTATCTACCAAGAATATAAGGCTCAAGGTCCCCTCTGCGAAGCTTGGTCCTAAATTTATTGGTCCCTATGAAATTACCGAAGCGGTTAACCCGGGGGCTTTTCGGTTGCATCTCCCACCATCTCTACGGATCCCCAATGTTTTCCATAGGGCCCTTTAGAAACCTGTGGGGAGGGATCATCGTCTTCCCCGCCACCGATTTTGGTAGACGGGCAGTCTGAGTACGAGGTGGAATGAATTGTTGACTCTAGGTTGGTCCGTCGTCCCCTTCAATATCTTGTATATTGTATATTGGAAAGGCTAAGGTCCTGAAGACCGGTCGTGGGTTCCTGCTCGATCGGTTCATGCGGATCGGTTGGTCCGGGCCTTTCACACCAAGTATCCTGAGAGACCCGGGGGTCCAGTGGCCCCCCGTTGAAAGGAGGGTACTGTCATGATCCAGGATTGGGTTTGTCTTTGGCCCGTCCTGGTCAGACGGGGGTTAATTGTTTCTGCCTCTCTCTGGCAGAGGGCGGCTATTTAATGCTCACTTGACCTAGGTCCGGTGTCAGTTATACTCCTGCCCTCGGTTGAGTTAGTTGACCTCGTGCGTACGTGTGCCTTGTGCCTGATAACTTGTTGCTTGTTTGCTTTTGATCCGGTTCTGTCCCTGTTACGAGTTCTGCCTGTCCCTCTTGTACTGCGCTACCTCTCTGTGTATGACCCTCTGCCTGTGACTTGACTATTCTCTGCTCATCCCTCTGGTACTGCACAGCCCTCTCCGTGTACGAACCCTCGCTTGTCTGACCTGCGTTTTCCTCTACTAGTTTCCCTGCAGTAGGTACATTACATCATCTGCAGCTATAGGATGCTAAGCCCCCCCCCTGCAGTCACATGATCGTAGGTCCTGGGTCTCCTTACTATTTTCAGGTCCTGTCTGCTTGAACCATCACTACAGTGTTGGACCTCGTGCTCTCCCATAGTGTGGGTATGTCACCCTGCTCTGCGTGGCAGTTTGCCGACGCTGACAGGGTCCTGACAATGTGCACACGGAGTTTTTTGGTGGTGCGGATTTTGTAGTAAAATCTGCAGATAAATCCGTAGGACTAAAGTCCTGCGGTTTATCTGCGGATTTGCCTGCGGTTTCACACCTCATAATGGATGAGGTGTGAAACCGCAGCGTTTCTGCACAAAAGAATTGACATGCTGTGGATTGTAAACCGCAGCAAAACTGCGCTGAAAAATCCGCAGCATGTGCACAGCGTTTTCCAGTTTACTATTGAAAACAATGGTACTGTACAACGCACCTAAATCTGCTGCGGACCCGCAGCTGCAGAAACTCTGCAGATCCGCAGCAGAATCCGCACCGTGTGCACATACCCTAAGGTCTGAGCTTTGACTAGGCCACTCCAAAACATTTACACCTTTCCCCTTAAACAACTCAAGTGTTGCTTTAGCAGTATGCTTTAGGTCATTGTCTTGCTGGAAAGTGAACCTTCGTTCCAGTCACAAATCAATGACAGAGTGACCAGAATAACCCTGTATTTTGCACCATCAATATTCCCCTCAGCTCAAACCATTTTCCTCGTTTCTGCTGCCGAAAAACATCAACACTGCATGATGCTGAGACCCATTTTTCACTGTGGGGCGTTTTCTTGGGGGTGATGAGCTGTGTTGGTTTGGCGCCAGACATAGTATTTACTTTTGTGGGCAAAAAGTTCAATTTTGGTCTCATCTGAACATAGCATCTTCCTCCATACATTTGGAGAGTTTTGCACGTCTTTTGGCAAACTCAAGACAAGCTTTACAATTTTTGTGTGTCAATAAAGGCTTTTTAAAGGCTACCTCTATGGAGTCCACAGCTTATTGTGGTTATATGGACAGATACTCCAGTCTCTGCTTGGGAACTCTGCAGCTCTTTCAGGGTTACCATTTGGCTTCTGTGCTGCCTCTCTGATAAATGCCCTCCTTGCCCGGGGTGAGAGTTTTGGTTGGCAGCCCTCTTTTGGAAGATGTTTTTGTGGTACCATGTTCTTTCCACTAAATGATAATGCATTTGTTGGTGCTCTGGATGATCATCAGAGATTGGACTATTTTGTACTTCTCGACATCTTTGTCCCTGACTTGTTTGGAGATCTCAGTGGTGTTGTTTGGTTAACGGAGCCACTTGATAGTGGTGTTGCAGCCTCTGTGGCCTTTCAGAAAAAGTGTGTATATACTGACAAACCATGTGACACTTAGATTGCAAACCAGACAGGCCCAAATGCATCTGCACTAATCCAGGGTGCAGCGGACCCAAGTAAAAATGGCAGCTGCACAAGTACATAAATACCGAATGAAACAGCCAGCCTACAATGAGGGATTGGCCGTGTGGTACACCAGTGCAGAAAAAATAATCTGCGTGTGGCAGTGTTCACACAGGGAATGCAGGGCTTCTGGCTAACAACCTCTTAGTAACACCATATAGGGGGGCTGCCCAGTGCCAACTAGAATGCATCCCGTGTGAACAGAGGCCACAAGTTTGCAGAACCATTTGGGCCCAACTGCACCCTGGAAAAAATATAAAAAGTGCACAACAAACTTGTGGCCTCTGTTCACACGGGATGCATTCTAGTTGGCACTGGGCAGCCCCCCTATATGGTGTTACTAAGAGGTTGTTAGCCAGAAGCCCTGCATTCCCTGTGTGAACACTGCCACACGCAGATTATTTTTTCTGCACTGGTGTACCACACGGCCAATCCCTCATTGTAGGCTGGCTGTTTCATTCGGTATTTATGCACCTGTGCAGCTGCCATTTTTACTTGGGTCCGCTGCACCCTGTATTAGTGCAGATGCATTTAGGCATGTCTGGTTTGTAACCAATTTTTTGGAGGTTTTTTTCCTCTTTCTGTGGTGTTCATGTTAGAGTAGGGACTGACAAGTGTAAGGAACTTTGACGCAGTTTGTCAGCTTCCATATTAAGGCCTTGATATCAACTAATACCTTACATATATTGCTATGTTTGTTGTGCACTTTTTATATTTTTTCCAGGGTGCAGTTGGGCCCAAATGGTTCTGCAAACTTGTGGCCTCTGTTCACACGGGATGCATTCTAGTTGGCACTGGGCAGCCCCCCTATATGGTGTTACTAAGAGGTTGTTAGCCAGAAGCCCTGCATTCCCTGTGTGAACACTGCCACATGCGGATTATTTTTTCTGCACTGGTGTACCACACGGCCAATCCCTCATTGTAGACTGGCTGTTTCATTCGGTATTTATGCACCTGTGCAGCTGCCATTTCTACTTGGGTCCGCTGCACCCTGGATTAGTGCAGATGCATTTGGGCCTGTCTGGTTTGTAACCAATTTTTTGGAGGTTTGTTTTCCCTCTTTCTGTGGTGTTCATGACACTCAGGCTGTGTGCACACGCTGCGGATTTTGCTGCGGTTCCGCAGCGGTTTTGGCCGCTGCGGACCCGCAGCAGTTTTTGCTGCGGTGTACAGTACCATGATTCCCTATGGGAATCAAAAAACGCAGTGCAGACGGTGCGGAATTTTCCGCGCGGATTATCTGCGGTTTTCAATCCGCAGAAAGAATTGACATGTCAATTCTTTCTGCGGATTCTCCTGCGGTTTGCCATCTCCTCTATTGAGGAGATGAAAACCCGCAGGGCAAAACCGCAGAGCAATCCGCAGGTAAAACCGCAGGTCTTTTGACCTGCGGTTTCACCTTCGGATTTAATAAAATCCGCGCGGATGAATCCGCACATAATCCGCAGCGTGTGCACACAGCCTCAGATTGCACACAGGTAGACTTGCATTCTGTAACATCTGCAGGCACCTCCGCACTGCCCTGGCATCAGCAGCACCCTCCAGAGCTACCTCCTCCTTCACTGTGCTCTGATGGTGCGCCTAGTGCACGTTCTTCTGCTCTTACAGGGGCTGTGAGCGAACATAGTAAAATGTCCTCAGCATTGATAAAGGCATCCGCCGAAACATGTAGTTTTAGGGGGGATGAGGGGTGAAATTTTTGTCACAATATGTAACGTTTTTCATTCATTAAGTATTAAGACTTTTTTGCAGAAATGTCTACTACTGTTCCTTCAACGCTCGCTGGAAAAACTCTCCTTGTTTGGATGCAGCTGCGCTTAGTTTGGACCAAACTACATCCGTGCTGGAGCATCTTAAACGGCCATCACAGTGGTGCGCTGAAATTTAATAATATATACAGTATATATACCACGGTACTGTCACTGCCAGCTCCACAATAACAAAAAAATGGAACCACTCCGATTGGGAAAATGGAACATTCTTAAGGCCCCGTCACACACAGCGATATCGCCAGCGAGATCGCTGATTTTGTGACGCCACAGCGATCTCGCCAGCGACATCGCCGTGTGTAACATGGATCAGCAACCACCCCCCCTACTGATCGTGCAGGATCGTCCTGGGCCGTTTTTTGATTGTTGGTCTCCCGCTGGCCAGTGCGCATCGCTGCGTGTGGCAGCGGGAGAGCAACGATCAGCGATGCTGCACGCTGGTTTCCAAGGTAAACAGCGGGTAACCAAGAGCCGCGCGGCTCTTAGATACCCGCTGTTTACATTGGAAACCAGCTTGCTCGCTGGTCCTGATCGCTGGTGGGGCTATGTGACAGTTCACCAGCGATCAGCTAACGATGTCCCAGCGATCCCATCCACGTCGGATCGTTGGTGGG
Organism: Dendrobates tinctorius; assembly: GCF_039654945.1. NCBI lineage: Eukaryota > Metazoa > Chordata > Amphibia > Anura > Dendrobatidae > Dendrobates > Dendrobates tinctorius. The sequence goes on from NW_027361690.1 coordinate 81,317,471, forward strand.
ATCACTGGGACATCGCTATGTGTAATGGGGTCTTTACAGAGAACTTATGTCTTCCAGAATAAACAAACAGAGATTCACATTTTCATTTTTATTAGTTCAAGGCTATGCCCAGACACAATGAAGACACATGGGGCTGGTGGTGGGATGTGCTAGGTCTTTCAGAATTCCATGAGATCTATAACTTACAGGATATTTTTGCCTCTGGAGGTCCCAGGTGTAGATAGTGTTCTCATGTTTTTTATCGCGATTTTATGTCTATGGAGATGAAACATGGCATGGAAAGCACCACCCATCGGAACAATAATAAGCTGTAGGGGTTCTGCCGTTGTTATGGTGTTATGAGTGCGTTATGTGCGTCCCTTCGCTACAACTCTGAAAATATATCTCCCATAAATAACGGATAGATGCAAACCCTAATATTCATCACTGACCACTAGCTCCAAAACATTTAAGGAGATTATTTGATCAAAGGCAGCCCTATCCCTGGGAAAGGTACTTTTAGGCCTCTGCGTCAACAGATATCAGTCTTGTTGCCTTCTTCCCAGCAAATCTCCCTCCTGTAATTATCTGGTCACCTCAGAAGGCCCCTACTTCAATGGAGATGGAAGTGTCAGCTCTCCTTCTCTTCCCTAATTGTAGTTTCTCTTTCCAGCTATAACTATTCCCATATGCTCCCTGTGAATTTCTACTTCAATGGATGTTGAAGCGTTAGTTTTTTCTCTCTTCCTGAGGGGGACATGTCCATATACCATCCTGATATAAATGTCCCTTATCCTGGTATATACTGTATATCAGCTATTCTGTTTTTGCTCTTTAATGCATAGAATAAAAAAATTATTATACTCACCTTCCCTTCACATGGCATCCTCTTCTGTAGCTGGCACATGACTGCAGTGTGCAAGTGACGGAAGCGCATGACATCATTGTCATGCAACCCCAATCACTTGCATGGCAACATCAGCAGCTGGCCTCCGATTGGCTGGCAGCATGTATTGCAGTGCATGGACATGGCAGGTTTCTACGCCTCAACACATTTCAGCAAAATGTGCATTCAAAGATGCCCATCCAGTTAATGTTTGAGCTGGTGTAGGCGGACCTGGTTGTGACCGCTGCAAACATGATTGTTACGCCCGATTACTAGCTTCCATGGTGGATACATCATTCATGGAATGTTATAGGCAGTAGCGTGGCTACTGGGGGGCAGAGGGGGCGGTTGCCCCGGCCGTGCGCTCTGAGGGGGCCACCCAGAGCTACACTACTTATCGGCATGCGCAGCGCGTCGATACAATTACATTCATGTGTGGCAGTGCAGGGAGAATCGATCTCCCTGTTCTGCCGCACGGCCGCTATGGGGCCCTTGAGCAGGCGGGGGGGCCTGGTACCAGCAGTGGGCCCCCGCCCATCATTGCAGGGTCTGCTGTATCGGCATCTAGCCCATACAGCTGACCGTCACCGCAGTGCTGAGAGAGGGAGCTTTAGGCTCCCTCTTCCATCATCCCCCTCTCCCTGACAGCGGGCGCGATGACGTCACTGCCTGGCGCCCGCTGTCAGGAGAGGAGCGGGAGAGCAGGGAGCAGCACAGGAGCCAGGAGGAAGAGAGGTGTGTACTGGATTTATTTTTGTAACAGGCTGCTTTATAATAAGCAGTCTATGGGGGTACAGAGGCTGTCTATGGTGGTACAGAGGCTGTCTATGGTGGTACAGAGGCTGTCTATGGTGGTACAGAGGCTGTCTGTGGGAGTAGAGAGGCTGTTTATGGGGGTACAGAGGCTGACTATGGGGGTACATTATAATACAGAGGCTGCCTATGGGGGTACAGAGGCGGCTGCCTATGGGGGTACAGAGGCTTACTATGGGGGTGCGTTATAAGATAGAGGCTGCCTATGGGGATGCATTATAATACAGAGGCTGCCTATGGGGGTGCATTATAATACAGAGGCTGCCTATGGGGCTGCATTATAATACAGAGGCTGACTATGGGGCTGCATTATAATACAGAGGCTGCCTATGGGGCTGCATTATAATACAGAGGCTGCCTATGGGGCTGCATTATAATACAGAGGCTGCCTATGGGGCTGCATTATAATACAGAGGCTGCCTATGGGGCTGCATTATAATACAGAGGCTGCCTATGGGGCTGCATTATAATACAGAGGCTGCCTATGGGGTTGCATTATAATACAGAGGCTGACTATGGGGGTGCATTATAATATAGAGGCTGCCTATGGGGGTGCATTATAATACAGAGGCTGCCTATGGGGGTGCATTATACTATAGACTCTGCCTATGGGGAGTGCATTATACTATATTGAGGACTATCTGGTGTATTATACTATATCAGGGGTCCCCAACTTGTAGCTTGGTAGCCACATGTGGCTCGTGGTCCCATGAATTGTGGCTCGCGACTGTCTGCCAGCTTGGTGCATTAGCTCCAGGTCTAGCAAACAGGTATGAAGAGCACATCTCAAAATAGTGATTTACGTTAGTAGCCCTGCACAGAAGAGCAGATCTGGATGCACATTTACTGGTCTTGGGGGTTTAGAGATGATTTAGGTATGGTACGCTGGAGGATGGTACTACCTGTTAGAGGAGGCGCTCAAAGCTGGATGTGACAGTGTGTTGAGAGTCCTTGATGGGAGAATACTGAATGGGGGTATTGTGGGAACCCCTGGATCTCCAGGAACTTCTTTGGAGTGATTTATGTGGAAAAGCTTTGGTTATCATTATACCTGTAATGGGGTCTTTGGTTGACACTACATTGAAGGAGATGGGAGCTGGATGTGGCTCACGGCCCTCTCTCTGCTGAATGTGGCTCGCGACCCTTTGGATAAGCAGAATGTGGCTCTCAAGGTCAGAAAGGTTGGAGACCACTGTGCTATATGGATGCTATCTAGGGGACCATCATACAGTGTGGGGATTATAGTGACGGGGCCATCATACAGTGAGGGGGCATTACACTGTGTATAAGAGAGCATCATACTGTGTATAGGGTAGCTGTACAGGGGGAGGCTTGGGACATTACTAAATGTAATGTGGGCACTTATTATAGGGGAACTTGGGTTACTGTGACTGTCAAAGGGGCACACAGGGCACTATTACATTCTAAGGGACAAAATGTGGGCACTGTTTTCTAGGGCACTTGCACCCGGCATCACTATATTGTAGAGGGTTGCTTTAAAATTTAGAGGTCACACAGGGCCACACAGTAGGTGCAGTAATAGGGTCACATACGGCAGCAGCGGCTCAGTATTGGGGTATCAACAGGATGAGCAGTTTGTGCAGGAAGAGAATAGTCCAATTGGTGACAGTGCTGAAAATATGAGAAGTGAAACGTGTCTTTGTTGTATTCTCTGCAGCCGAGTCCTGCCTGGAGGAGTCGTCATGTCGGTCTGGGCCAGATGGAAAAGACGTGAAAAGTGAACGGTTCCGTCAACGGTAAGACATTATCTGTAACTCTGCTGTAATCTATTATATGTTCTGTAGAACTGGTATTATTTACCTCTGACCAAATGGCGGTAATATCAATATTGGTCTTTTTATATATAGATTATTTTTGGCAACAGCGCGGTCATCTGTTGAGGTTAGGGGCCCACTCAGAAGTTTCGCCCCCCCTGAACCAAAACCCTAGCTACGCCTCTGGATAGGATTACTAATGATGACCTATTCTTATGAAAGGTCATCTATATCAGATCGGTGGGGTCCCACTTACCTTCACTCCCAATAGACCTAACTTGGATTGATATTAGGCTACTGTATTATTATACAATTGATAGTACCACAGGACTCACAATAGGTGATTGCCATAGCTCACAACCTCCCCCTCCCAGTGACCTTTGCCCATATCAAAACATGCCTAGAAAGTTCTCCTGTACAAATAGTGAGATCAAGTCTATGTCCATGTAGCTGCTGAAAGGAACAGGAAGCATAGGTCTAATATTAGCCCTAGTAGCCAAAGTAAAAATTACGTTTTTTGATATAGTGATATTTTAAAATTTAACAAAAACCTGAATAATACAATAGGTCATTTTCTGATTACACATTTCCTTTAATATTTAATTATGGGACAACCTCTAAGTTGGTACACAAAGTCTAGTATAACAATACAGCAAAGGTGTATGCCCCAGTAATTGCAAGCAGTCCGATAAGGTTTACATACTGCTTGTAAGATAAAGGGTGTAACCGTGAGACTGCCAATATTGAGAAGATATGTGTATATTTGATCAGTGACAGGCCAAATTCATACATTTCTACAAAAATCAGTGATTTATAAAATGTGGTACATATAATAAAACTGACAAGAATAATTGTGCCAGTTTCTGTATAGCAGAAATAACATTTTAACTGCTTAATTTCTTATAATATTATACACGTGTACGACTATGCTGAATACGGTAACAAAAATGACACCAGTGGTGATCACCACATCTTTATCAAGATCAAAAGAATTGGTGGTGTTAGCCTGAATATGAAAACACTTTCTATGTAAGGCTACGTTACCACGATGAGCTTTTGGTAAGTTTTTGACACTGTGTATTTTCTTAAAAAAATGCAAGTAACCTTTTTTACTTAAAGGGTGTAGAAAAGGTGCAAAAAAATCTGCAACATCAAAAACTCACCAAACGCCCATCATGGGAAAGTGGACTTAAGCTATGTCCATGAGTTGCGGTTCTGCTACCTTTTTTTAAGAAAAGTTTAACCCCTTTACCCCCAAGAGTTGTTTGCACGTTCATGACCAGGCCAATTTTTACAATTCTGACCACTGTCCCTTTATGAGGTAATAACTCTGGAACGCTTCCATGGATCCCGGTGATTCTGACTTTGTTTTCTCGTGACATATTGTACTTCATGTTAGTGGTAAAATTTCATTGATATGACTTGCGTCTATTTGTGAAAAAAACGGAAATTTGGCGAAAATTTTGAAAATTTCGCAGTTTTCCAACTTTGAATTTTTATGCCCTTAAATCACAGAGATATGGCACACAAAAAAATTAACCCCTTCATGACCCAGCCTATTTTGACCTTAATGACCTGGCCATTTTTGGCAAATTCTGACCAGTGTCCCTTTATGACATAATAACTCAGGAACGCTTCAACGCATCCTAGCGATTCTGAGATTGTTTTTTCGTGACATATTGGGTTTCATGTTAGTGGTAAATTTAGGTCGATAATGTTTGCAATTATTTGTGAAAAAAACAGAAATTTGGTGAAAATTTTGAAAATTTCGCAATTTTCACATTTTTAATTTATATTCCGTTAAACCAGAGAGTTATGTGACACTAAATAGTTAATTAATAACATTTCCCACATGTCTACTTTACATCAGCACAATTTTGGAAACAAAATTTTTTTGTCAGGAAGTTATAAGGGTTAAAAGTTGACCAGCGATTTCTCATTTTTACAACAAAATTTACAAATCCATTTTTTTTAGGGACCACCTCACATTTGAAGTCACTTTGAGGGGTCTATATGGCAGAAAATACCCAAAAGTGACACCATTCTAAAAACTGTACCCCTCAAGCTACTCAAAACTACATTCAAGAAGATTATTAACCCTTCAGGTGCTTCACAGCAACTAAAGCAATGTGGAAGGAAAAAATGGACATTTTAATTTTTCCAACAAAAATTTTCTTTTAGCATCAATTTTTTCATTTTCACATGGGTACCTCATATGTGGTTATAAACTACTGTTTGGGCGCACGGCAGGGCCCGGAAGGGAAGGAGCACCATTTGACTTTTTGAATGGAAAATATGCTGGAATATTTAGAGGTTGCCATGTCGAGTTTGAAGAGTCCCTGTGTGCCTAAACATTGGAGCTCCCCCACAAGTGACCCCATTTTGGAAACTAGATCCCCCAAGGAACTTATCTAGATGCATAGTGAGCACTTTGAACCCCCAGGTGCTTCACAAATTGATCCGTAAAAAAGGACTTTTTTTTCACAAAAATTTTCTTTTAGCCTCAGTTTTTTCATTTTCACATGGGCAACAGGATAAAATGGATCCTAAAATTTGTTGGCCAATTTCTCCTGAGTACACCGATACCTCATATGTGGTGATAAACCACTGTTTGGGCGCACGGCAGGGCCCGGAAGGGAAGGAGCAACATTTGGCTTTTTGAATGGAAAATTAGCTCCAATCGTTAGCGGACACCATGTCATGTTTGGAGAGCCCCTGTGTACCTAAACATTGGAGCTCCCCCACAAGTGACCCCATTTTGGAAACTAGACCCCAGAAGGAACTTATCTAGATGTGTGGTGAGCACTTTGAACCCACAAGTGCTTCACAGAAGTTTATAATGCAGAGCAGTGAAAATAAAAAATCATTTTTTTTCCTCAAAAATGATATTTTAGCCTGCCATTTTTTATTTTCACAAGGCTAACAGGAGAAACTGGACCAAAAAAGTTGTTGTGCAATTTGTCCTGAGTACGCTGGTATCCCATATGTGGGGGGGGAACCACTGTTTGGGCGCATGGGAGAGCTCAGAAGGGAAGGAGCGCGATTTTGGAATGCAGACTGATGGAATGTTCTGTGGGCATCATGTCGTGTTTGGAGAGCCCCTGTGTACCTAAACATTGGAGCTCCCCCACAAGTGACCCCAATTTGGAAACTAGACCCCCCAAGGAGCTTATATAGATGTGTAGTGAGCACTTTGAACCCCCAAGTGCTTCACAGATGTTTATAAACCTAAAGCCATGAAAATAAAAAAATCATTTTTTTTCCTCAAAAATGATTTTTTAGCCTGCTATTTTTTATTTTCACAAGGGTAACAGGATAAATTGGACCCCAAAAGTTGTTGTCCAGTTTGTCCTGAGTATGCTGGTACCCCATATGTGGGGGGGAACCACTGTTTGGGCGCACGGCAGGGCTCAGAAGGGAAGGAGCGCCATTTGACTTTTTGAATGGAAAATTAGCTCCAATCGTTAGCTGACACCATGTCGTGTTTGGAGAGGCCCTGTCTGCCTACACTTTGGAGCTCCCCCACAAATGACCCCATTTTGGAAACTAGACCCCCTAAGGAACTTATCTATATGCATAGTGAGCACTTTGAACCCCCAGGTGCTTTACAGAAGTGTATAACACAGAGCCGTGAAAATAAAAATAATTCCTCAAAAAATGATTTTTTAGCCCGCTATTTTTTATTTTCACAATGGTAACAGGAGAAATTGGACCCCAAAAGTTGCTGTCCAGTTTGTCCTGAGTACGCTGGTACCCCATATGTGGGGGGACCACTGTTTGGGCACACGTCGGGGCTCGGAAGGGAAGTAGTGACGTTTTGAAATACCGACTTGATGGAATGGTCTGCGGGCGTCATGTTACGTTTGCAGAGCCTCTGATGTGCCTACACAGTGGAAACCCCCCACAAGTGACCCCATTTTGGAAACTAGACCACCCAAGGAACTTATCTAGATGTGTGGTGAGCACTTTGAACCCCCAAGTGCTTCACAGAAGTTTATAAACGCAGAGCAATGAAAATAAAAAATCTTTTTTTTTCCTCAAAAATGATTTTTTTAGCCCACAATTTTTTATTTTCACAAGGGTAACAGGATAAATTCGACCCCAAAAGCTGTTGTCCCGTTTGTCCTGAGTATGCTGGTACCCCATATGTGCGGGGGGACCACTGTTTGGGCACACGTCGGGGCTCGGAAGGGAAGTAGTGACGTTTTGAAATACCGACTTGATGGAATGGTCTGCGGGCGTCATGTTACGTTTGCAGAGCCTCTGATGTGCCTAAACAGTGGAAACCCCCCACAAGTGACCCCATTTTGGAAACTAGACCACCCAAGGAACTTATCTAGATGTGTGTTGAGCACTTTGAACCCCAAAGTGCTTCACAGAAGTTTATAACGCAGAGCCGTGAAAATAAAAAAATCATTTTTTTCACAAAAATCATTTTTTTAGCCCCCAATTTTTTATTTTCCCAAGGGTAACAGGAGAAATTAGACCCCCAAAGTTGTTGTGCAATTTTTACTGAGTATGCTGATACCCCATATGTGGGGGTAAACCACTGTTTGGGCACACGTCGGGGCTCGGAATGGAGGGAGTGCTGTTTGACATTTTGAACGCAAAATTGGCTGGAATAAATCGTGGCGCCATGTCGCGTTCGGAGACCCCGTGATGTGCTTAAACAGTCGAAACCCCTCAATTCCAACTCTAACCCCAATACACCCTTAACTCTAACCCAACCCTAATCATAACCCTAACCCCAATACACCCCTAAACCTAATCCCAACTCTAACCCTAACCACAAGCCTTACCCTAATCCCAACTCCAACCCACCCCTAACCCTAATCTTAACCCTAATTCCAGCCCTAACCCTAATTCCAACCCTAACCCTAATTCCACCCCTAACCCTAATTCCAACCCTAACCCTAATTCTAACCCTATTTCTAACCCTAACCCTTTCACTAACCCTAACCCCAACCCTAAGGCTAAGTGCACACTAGGGTGACCGGATCTCATATGGGGGGGAAAAAATGTCAGAATCTTGTTCGTCTGGACCCCACAAAACGATTCCCCTTTCCAGATATTGAGAGAGCCAAAATTTGAGCTCGATCAAACGACGTTAACCCGTGTCGCTCAAATTTGAAAAAATCCAAATTGAGGTATTTTAAGATTTAGGTATTTTGCATAGTCTGTTAGGCCATGTGCACACGATGCAGATTTGCAGCGTTTCCGCAGCGGATTTTACCGCGCAGAAACGTTGCATATCCGCATTGTGATGTACAGTACCTTTAAAATGAATGAAAAAAAAAAAACGCTGTGCAGACACTGCGGATTTTTCCGCGCGGTTTTCCTGCGGTACAAAATCCGCAGCATGTTGCTTCTTTTGTGCGGTTTTCTATCTCCCCTGTTACCAAATCCGCAGGGGGAAGACCGCAATGGAAAACCGCACAAAAACCGCATGAAAACCGCGTGAAAAATGGAAGAAATCCGCAGGAAAAATGCAGGTCATTTGACCTGCGGTTTTCTTCCATTCTGCACGGAAAAATCCGCAGGGCTCAAAACCCCGTCTGCACTCAGCCTTAGACTATAAAGAATGTGACAACAACATTGCAGAAATAGCCCTGACCAAATTTTCGAACCATTTGTGGTATTTGAATGCAGAGTTGGTGGGATTATCGTTTTTTGATCCCACCATTACAGACAATGAAAAGTTGTTAATGGCTAATAAATTGCTCAGTAGCACAGATGAACCATCAGAGCACGCTAACCTACATGAGTTGATAATTTTACATAGTTATCTAATCTATTCTAGAGCTTTTGTTAAAGTAGTTTTTGAAACGTCAGAATATAATGCTCGGCATTTGCTTACAACTTGCAGGACATATTGCTTTTGTTCTTCATCTTTTGTCAGAAGGTCGTTAAAGTCGGTTACTTCTTACCTCTTTTAATTTTTCTTTCCTAACTTTTGGATTTACAACCCTAGCGTGCTCTGATGGTTCATCTGTGCTACTGAGCAATTTATTAGCCATTAACAACTTTTCATTGTCTGTAATGGTGGGATCAAAAAACGATAATCCCACCAACTCTGCATTCAAATACCACAACTGGTTCGAAAATTTGGTCAGGGCTATTTCTGCAATGTTGTTGTCACATTCTTTATAGTCTAACAGACTATGCAAAATACCTAAATCTTAAAATACCTCAATTTGGATTTTTTCAATATCTGGAAAGGGGAATCGTTTTGTGGGGTCCAGACGGACAAAATTCCGACATCGATTTTTTGCGGTCACCCTAGTGCACACGTACCGGAACTCTCGCGGAAATTACCGCGAGAGTTCCGGAATTCCATTCTGCGGGAAAATCGCATTTTAAATTCCCGCGATTTTCCCGTGGAAAAACTAGCATTTTGCAAGCGTATTTAGCTTGCAAAATGCTAGCGTTTTCCAAGCGATCTGTAGCATCGCTTGGAGAACTGATTGACAGGTTGGTCACATTCGTCAAACATAGTGTTTGACAAGTGTGACGAACTTTTTACTACTACTACTACTACTACTACTTTTACTACTACTTACGGACGTCATCGCGGGCATTTTCGCAAAGGATTACTGGGAACGGATGCGTGGAGAGAGGCGGGAATGCTGCGCGGGACGCCGGAAGGTAAGAATAACAATATTTTTTATTTTATAATTCTATTTTTTACAGGGATATGGTACCCAAAGCCCGGAGGACAGTCTCCTCTCCTCCGGACCGTGGGTACCATCCGCAATTGTTCTGCTTACTTTCCGCATGGTGTGCACAGCCACATGCAGGAAGTAAGCGGAACAATGCATTCCTATGGGTGCGGGATCGCCGCGATTCCGCAAATTAATGAGCATGCTGCGTTTTTTTACCGCGAAGCGATTCCGCCGCGGTAAAAACCGCAGCATTAGCACAGCTTTGCGGAATCCCATAGGAATGCATGGAAAGCTTATTTTTCGCGTTTTCGCGGCAAAATCGCGCGGTTAAAACCACAGCGGAAACGCGAAAAAAAAGGTACGTGTGAACTCAGCCTTAATGGAAAAAAAAAATATTTTTTTTATTTTAATTATTTGTGCCTGGCTATGGGGGTGATAAACAGGAGGTGTATTTACTTTTTTTTAATTTGATCTCACAGTGAGAGTGTATCACAGTGATCAAATAAAATGAACGGTCAGCCGGCAAATTCATGGGCGCCGCCATCTTGGACAATGGCAGGCGCACTGCGCAAGCGCCCGCCATTTTGCAAGATGGCGGCGTCCATCATCCGGACGTCGGGACACCGAGAGCCACAGCGGGACACCGGGAGCCACGACGGGACATCGGAGGTACCGGGGGGAATTGGAAGGTGGGGGGAAGCGATAGGAAGGGGAGGGGGAGCAGATGATGACGGCGGCGGGGGCCGATTGGCCCCGCCAGTCGGTGTGGGGGGGGGTCGGGTGTCGGTGTCCAGCCATGTCCGATGCTATTGCAGCATCGGCCATGGCTGGATTGTAATATTTCACCAAATTTCATTGGTGAAATATTACAAATCGCTCTGATTGGCTGTTTCACTTCTAACAGCCAATCAGAGCGATCGTAGGCACGTGGGGGGCTAAGCCACGCCCCCTGGGATTAACCATAGTGTCCTTTGTGTGCGGGTCGGGTGACCTTTCAGTGACACCGATCACCCGACCCGCAGGAGGGCAATTTATAGCATGACGCCTACGTAGGCATCATGGGTCGTTTGGGCACGACTTTTCATGACGCCTACGTAGGCGTCATGGGTCGTGAAGGAGTTAATAAATAACATTTCCCACATGTTTACTTTACATCAGCACAATTTTGGAACCAAATTTTTTTTGTTAGGAAGTTATAAGGGTTAAAAGTTGACCAGCGATTTCTCATTTTTACAACACCATGTTATTTTTTTACGGGCCACATCACATTTAAAGTTACTTTGAGGGGTCTATATGACAGAAAACACCCAAAAGTGATACCATTCTAAAAACTGTACCCCTCAAGGTGCTCAAAACCACATTCAGGAAGTTTATTAGTTTATTATTGCTTCACAGGAAGTTTTTGAATGTTAAAAAAATGAATATTTAACTTTTTTTCACAAAAAAAAAATACTTCAGGTCCAATTTTTTTATTTTACCAAGGGTGACAGGTGAAATTGGACTGCAAAAGTTATTGTGCAATTTGTCCTGAGTACGCTGATACCTGATATGTGGGGGGAACCACTGTTTCGGCGCATGGCAGAGCTCAGAAGGGAAGGAGCACCGTTTGACTTTTTCAATGCAAAATTGGCTGGAATTCAGATCGGATGCCATGTCACGTTTGGAGAGCCCCTGACGTGCCTAAACAGTGGAAAGACCCCACAAGTGACCTCATTTTGGAAACTAGACCCCCCAAGGAACTTATCTAGATATGTGGTGAGGACTTTGAACCCCCAAGGGCTTCACAGAAGTTTATAACGTACAGTCGTACAATTAAAAAATCATGTCGTGTTTGGAAAGCCCCTGATGTGCCAAAACAGTGGAAACCCCCCACAAATGACATCATTTTGGAAACTAGACCCCCCAATCAATTATCTAGATGTGTGGTGACAACTTTGAACCCCCAGTGGCTTCACAGAAGTTTATACCGCCCGGGCGTGAAAATAAAAAAATAAAATATTTTTTCCACAAACATTATCTTTTAGTCCCCAATTTTTTTATTTTCCCAAGGGTAACAGGAGAAATTGGACCCCAAAAGTTGTTGTCCAATTTGTCCTGAGTACACCGATACCCGATATGTGGGAGAAAACTACTGTATGGGCACACTTCGGGACTTGGAAGGGAAGTAGTGATGTTTTGGAATCCAGATTTTGATGGAATGGTCGGCGGGTGTCATGTCGCGTTTGGAGAGCCTCTGATGCACCTAACCTGTTGAAACCCCCCACAAGTGACCCCATTTTGGAAACTAGACCACCCAAGGAACTTATCTAGATGAGTGGTGAGCACTTTGAACCCCCAAGTGCTTCACAGAACTTTATAACGCCCGGGCGTGAAAATAAAAAAATCATTTTTTCGAAAAAAAATGATATTTTTGCCCCCAATTTTTTATTTTCTTAAGGGTAACAGGAGAAATTGGACCCCAAAAGTTGTTTTACAATTTGTCCTGAGTAGGCTGATACCCCATATGTGGGGGTAAACCACTGTTTGGGCGCATGGCAGAGCTTGGAAGGGAAGGAGCACCGTTTTATTTTTTCAATGCAGAATTGGCTGGAATTGAGATCAGACGCAATGTTGCGCTTGGAGAGCACCTCATGTGCCTAAACAGTGGAAACCCCCAATTCTAAATCCAACCCTAACCCCAACACACCCCTAACCCTAATCTCAGCTCTAACCCTAGCCCTAACGGGAAAATGGAAATAAATACATTTTTTTTAATTTTATTATTTTTCCCTAACTAAGGGGGTGATAACGGGGGGTTTGATTTACTATTTATGGCGGTTTTTATGTTTGGCAGCTGTCACACGCTAAAAGACGCTTTTTATTGCAAAAATAGTTTTTGCATCACCACATTTTGAGAGCTATAATTTTTCCATCTTTTGTCCCACCAAGTCATGTGAGGTCTTACTTTTTGCGGGACGAGTTGACATTTTTATTGGTACCATTTTCGGGCACGTGACATTTTTTGATCGCTTTTTATTTCGATATTTGGGACGCAGAATGAACAAAAACCAGCATTTCATGAATTTCTTTTGGGGTGTGCATTTACACCATTCCGCGAGTGGTAAAATTGATAGAGCAGTTTTATTCTTCGGGTCAGTAAGATTACAGCAATACCTCACTTATGTCGTTTTTTTATGTTTTAGCGCTTTTATGCAATAAAAACAATTTTATATAAAAAATTATTAATTTTCTATCTCTTTATTCTGCGAGCTATAACTTTTATTTTTTCGCTGATGACGCTGTGTGGTGGCTCGTTTTTTGCGGGACAAGATGATGTTTTCAGTGGTACCATGGTTATTTATATCTTTTTGATCGCGCGTTATTGCACTTTTTGTTCGGCGGTATGATGATAAAGCATTTTTTTGCTTTGTTTTTTATTTTTATTTTTTAAGGGGTTCGCTAAAGGGGTTAACTAATGGGACAGTTTTATAGGACGGGTCGTTACAGATGCGGCAATACTAAATATGTGTACTTTTGTTTTTTTTATTTCCAAAAAATGAAATTATTAGGGAATATTTGTTTTATTTATTTAGCGCTTTTTTATAAATTATTTTTACACTTTTTTTTTTTTACTTTATTACATTGTCCCAGGGAGGGGACTTCACTGTCATGTGTCAGATCGCTGATCTGACACTTCACACAGGACTGTGTCAGATCAGCGATCTGACAGGCGCTGCAGAGGCTTCCTCACTGCCTGCGTTCTGCAGACACTGAGGAAGCCGCCCCCCTGCAGGCCCCCGTGGCCATATTGGATCCGGGGGCCAGCAGGGAAGGAGGCCCCCAGAGCAACGCAGCTCATCGCGCTGCGCTTGGGGTCTCAGGGAAGCACGGAGGGAGCCCCCTCCCTGCCGATGCTTCTCTAAACCCCCGGTAAATTGCCATCATGTTTGATCGCAGTGTGCCAGGGGTTAAAATGCCGGGGGCGGTCCGTGTCCACCCCTGACACATAGTGCTGGGTGTCAGCTGTGATAATCAGCTGACACCCGGCCGCGATCAGCGGCGCCTCCCCCGGGAGCTGATCGCGATGACGCACTATCCCGTCCCCGGTCATAGGGGCCTGGGTACCGTGGACGGGATAGTACGTCAGATGTCAGAAAGGGGTTAAGCTGCTTATAAAAAGCAGGTTTTGTTTAGTTTTTGCTGCATTTTTATTACTGTGTCTTTGACAGGTTACATTTGTCTCTTGTGCATGCTGATAAAGTTTAGTGCATAAAAAAAATCTGATTCAATCAACTTCAGGTTTTGGCATAAAAAAAACTCAGCAAAACCTGATACCTATGTTTTTGTAGCATTTTTTTGCACTATCCATTGCTCTCAATGAGTGAAAAACGCTGTAAAAACGTTGAAAGAAGTGACATGCTGCATTTTGCAAAAACGCAGCTCTTTGACGAAACTGCCAGGGGGGAAAAAAAAAAAAAAACTGTGTTCATGAGATTTCCGAACTCTCAAAGACTTTGAAGGTATTATGAAATGTTGAAAATTTGCATAAAAAAACACAGCTTTAGGTTTTTGGTGAGTTTTTGAAGTTGCAGATTTTCTGCAGCATTTCTGCACCTATTATGTAAATTAGATTACTTTCCTTTTTTACCATTGCATTTTTGTCTCTTTTTGGTATGTCATGTTTTAAATAAAGCTGCTTTGTTTTTGATACTTCCTGGTATTTGGCTTTGACAAAGCTTTATTGATACAGTCATGTGCGGATTACATGCATTTTTGCGGCAGAAACACACTAAAAACACTTGTGCGTATTTTTTATCAGTGGAGTTTACAATCACCTAATTCAAGTCTATGAGGAAATTCTGTACATAAAACTCAGCGTACAAGCAAGAGAAAGCGACGTGTAGCAGATTAGAAACACACACACTCCCCGCAGGTCAGTTTACTCTGAGTAGCAAATGAAAAGCACATTGGACATTAAATTTCTATAAATTCCATCCACTTTACAGGAACTGTAAGATGCTGTGTTTTTGAAGCCGCGAAAATACGACGTGTCAAAATCTCCCCATGTACACACTGCCGTAAAAAATTATGGCTTCAGCAAAGAAAAGAAGAAGTGATACTTGCCCTGACAGATCCCTTTTACCAAGTCCCCTCTATTCTTTACTCTCCCCGCTATTCTTTACTTCTTGATCTAATCTCAGTAGTGATTTACGCCAGTTACTAAAAAGTACAAGTCAGTCCTCCAGACATGAGTAAAGGATTTTACCAGAATAGCAAGTTATTCCATAGTGATTTGATAAGGGACAACCGCTGAGACCCCTATCCGGAGAAAGAGCCCATCTTGAATAGAGCAGAACTGTACATGCTCACCCTACACTCCATTCATTGTAGGACTGCTAAGAAAGAAGGCCAAGTACAGCACTCGGCTATTTCCGGCAAACACAGAGACAATTAAAAGAGTGGAGGTTGAGCATGTGCAACTCTGCACCATTCAAGACAGGAGACTAAATAGCACCATTTTTGGGATCACCGATTCGAGGATAACTTTTAGGGATAGCCATTTAAGTCCGTCCGACATATGGCTCTAACTGTTCATCCAGATTGCAGGTAACTGCCTGTAATTAGGCATGGCACAGGCACAGGAGTTGTGCCTGTGCCATTGAAAGCAAGAGCTAGCTGTTATACATAGCTGAGATCCTTCTGCATGTGCTTTCAGTAGTGTCAGAAGCATATGAGGAGTCAGAGATCATGAACTTTGTCAGCTCATTCGCACCCCCTAGTGTGGTTGTGGTGTGCCGTTGGGTTGCTATGGCAAAAGGAAGCCTAACTAGATGTGTCTGCCCTATCGGCCAACCTACCAGAAACCATTTGAGAACACCTGAGAGATGGTCTGTCACGCTGGTGGATTGTGGACCCACTGTGCCACAGGCTGGGTTTACTCTGGAGGGGCGTAACTAAGCAGCTACCTGGTTTTCACTGGTGCCTCTGATGGTGAGGTTAGGCTTGAGCTGCAGGTAGCCGCCAGGTACCACTCCAGGGCACTGTCCGCAATTGTAGCAACTGACACCATGGGTCAGGGATGCTGGTTCAGGTTCGGAGTCCCAGGCAGGACCTGTTACACGTACAAATGCAGACAGTTTGGCTTCTGGATACAAGACAGGATGGCCACTGGTATGGGTTTAGAGTGTGCAGCTTCTCGATAGAAGACAGTGCGGCCACTGGTATGGGTTCAGATTGTGCAGGTTCTGGATAGAAGACAGGACTAGGACAAGACAATTTCACGTTTGGACTAGGTAATGGTACTGGTCAATTACAGGTTCAGACAGGACAGTACAGGGTAAGGTTCAAGCAGTACGGACGCAGAGACCTAACAAGGAAGTACAAACTCATAATGTACTAAAGTTGCTCAGGCAACTTCCAAAAATTGACGGCGCCTTAAGTTCTAAGTGCCTCAAAGCTACTGAAGGATTAGATAATGAACTGTAAAACATAGATTGTGCAGAATATTATCAATGTGCTTAAAGTATTGCATGCTTAAATCCCCAGAGGGACTAGTTAAAAAAAAAATTGGTTCAAAAATGTTTTTAAGAAAAAGTGATCAAATAGGATGAAAAGGATGAAGTGGTCAAAAATGGTGTTGAGAAGACGGAACTAATTTGCATCATTTTGATGGTGCAACGACCACACCAAAATGCCACATGTTGCATTCGGCGCAGGTCGCCGCACCGTCAAAATGACGCATGTGGAGGAATCCGCATACATCGGCACGACCTGCGTACCTAATGCTAAAGATAGGGTACGCAGGCCGCATGCCGACGGAGCTGACCGGAGGAGGTGCGGCAGTGGGCGGAGCTTCACGGAGGAAGTCCTCATCCCTCCGCAGCTCCTCCATACGCGAGTGTGAAATTAGCCTACGAAAACAATTGTAACAATTGATCTTCACGGTGCTATTGAAGGAATAAAATAATCCACACTCTCTATAAACAGAGGGTAAGTGTAACTTTAATGAATTTGATTCTGCTGGCCCAAATTAATTACATCCTAGGGCACTGAAAGAGTTAGCAGAGGAATTTGCAGAATCACTAGCCAAAATCTTTGAAAAATCCTGGAGGACAGGAGAAGTCCCAGAAGATTGGAAAAGGGCAAATGTTATCACTATCTTCAAAAAAAAAAAAAAAAAGATGGATCCAGGGTGGATCAGGGAAATGTGATATAGTATATCTCAACTTCAGCAAAACATTTCATAAAGTATCTCATACAATCCTTATTGAAAAATGACAAAGTAAGGAATTGACAAGGCTACAGTTAGGTGGATTCCTAACTGGCTCAGTGATCGTACTCAAAGTATGGTAATAAATGGTTGCACATCCAATTGGAAGAGTGTTTCAAGGCTCTGTCCTGGCCCCAGTGTTGTTCAACATTTTTATAAATGATCTAGATAAGGGAACTAAAGGTAAACTGATCACATTTTCTGATAATGCAAAGCTAGGAGGGATAGCTAGCACTAGAGAAGACAGAGAAAGGACTGAGGAGGATCTATATAAGCTTGACTAATGGGCAACAGACTAATAGAATGGTATTTAATTCTACATCTGGGCAAGAAAAATGAAAATTACATCTACAGAAAGGGAGGAATAGAACTAAGTAACAGCACGTGTGAAAAAGACTTGGGTATACTAATAGATCACAGACTGCACGAGTCAACAGTGTGATGCAGCAGCAAAAAAGGCAAAAGGCAAACACAGTTTTAGGATGTATTAAAAGAAGCAATTATCCCCGTCTACTCCTCCTTGGTCAGGCCCCATCTGGAATACTGTGGGGTTTATAAAAAAATATAGAATTGGTGATTTTTAGTTTATTGTGCCTCCTAGAGTGTTATAATAAGTGATCAAAACGTTGCATCTACCACTAAATGGCACCAATGAAAAATGCAGCTTGTCAAGAAAAAAAAAATCAAGTCTCGATAAAGCTTTGCTGATTGAAAATTGTGAAATTTCTGGCTCTCAGAATATGGCAACTCAAACAATTTTTTTTTTCTTCAAAGTGTAATAATTGTACATACAACTAATAAAATAATATATCAAATTTCTGTGGTTTTATTTTATTAACACTTTGTGTGCAGTATGGTGGATAGCGAAAAATGTCAAATGCAAAAAAACTGTGGCAGAATTGCGGTTTTGTTTTTATTCCTCTCCATAAAGAATTAATACATGTTTTAATAAGTTATGTATCCCAATATGATGCCAATGATGGACACAAATTATCTTACAAAAAAATAAATAAAAACAATTCATCATATGACTATATCGCTGAAAAAAAACCATCCTAATTAAAAGGAGAAAAATAAATAAATATACTGTCATAAAGGAGAAAACTGTCTATGGGTTAAGTAGATACTTACATTATTGAGGAAAAAGTAAAACAAGAACAATGCTTGAATATGATTGTTTAGCTTTTGAATGTGATTTTCCAATTTTATTCCTTTTAGAAATATATGAATGCATTGATGCATAGTTATTATCATTCCCCATTTCAAAAAGATGTGTCCCCTCACAGCTGGTCTTCAAGAATTCCTACTTGAAATATATGACTACCGTATATACTCGAGTATAAGCCGACCCGAGTATAAGCCGACCCCCCTAATTTTGCCACAAAAAACTGGGAAAACTTATTGACTCGAGTATAAGCCTAGGGTGGGAAATGCTCCATAGATTATTCCCCCATATGCTGCCCTCATAAGAAGCTCCATAGATTATTCCCCCATATACTGCCCCCATAAGAAGCTTCATAGATTGTTCCCCCATATACTGCCCCCATTAGAAGCTCCATATTGTTCCCCCATATGCTGCCCCCATTAGAAGCTCCATATTGTGCCCCCATATACTGCCCCCATTAGAAGCTCCATATTGTTCCCCCATATACTGCCCCCATTAGAAGCTCCATATACTGCCCCCATTAGAAGCTCCATATTGTTCCCCCATATACTGCCCCCATTAGAAGCTCCATATTATTCCCCCATATGCTGCCCCCATAAGAAGCTCCTTAGATTATGCCCCCATGTGCTGCTGCTGCATGTAAAAATAAAAAAAATGACATACTCACCTCTCCGTCGCTGGGTGTCAGATACTCACCTGTCCTGCGTCCATGGCTGCTCACCGCTATCTGCCACGTCATCGGTCAGTGACGTTCAGACTGCAGGGGGCGCGGCGCGCACTAATCACGTCACTGCGCCCTCTGCTGTCTGAAGTCACTGACCGATGACAGACAGCAGCAAGCAGCCATGGACGCAGGACAGGTGAGTATCGCTATACTTACCCGTCCTGACGCTGTGTCTTGAGCCCCCAGCTTCTCCGCGCTCTCTCTTCCTGCCTTCAGCGGTCACGTGGTGCCGCTCATTAAAACTCATGAATATGCGCATATTCATGAGTTTTAATGAGCGGCACCACGTGACTGCTGAAGGCAGGAAGAGAGAGCGCGGAGAAGCTGGGGGCTCAAGACACAGCGTCAGGACGGGTAAGTATGACCTGACACCCCCGCCCCCCTCCCCCTCTGACCCCCCGGTGTATATGACTCGAATATAAGCCGAGAGGGGGACTTTCAGCCCAAAAAAACGGGCTGAAAATCTCGGCTTATATTCGAGTATATACGGTACATAACCAACTACATGTTACCATTCCCATTGTCTTTACGATGCCACATTGTTTCTTTGGTGCTGTATACATTAGAAAATAAATAAACAATAGGGTTATTATTGAAAAGATAAAAAAAAATATTTTGGAAGAAGACAGTTGATCACTACAGACCCAAGGTCAGCTCATGACTCTATTGGAATACATCTGTAATGTTTTTTGATTTTTTTTTTAAGTGCAAAGCTCCCAAAATACACTACACCCTGTACAGAAACACTCGAGGGTCATTTATTCAAAACACGGTTCGTGACATTGGAAAGACATCATATTCAATTGATTCTACATGTCTCAGATTTGCTGTGTTGAAGGGTTACACACTTTTGGAGGTACAGTCTGGTGTTGTAGTCTGCATGTAAAGCAGCTGTTGCCCAGCTGTCTATCAGCACTCTTAGACGGCTGAGAATGGTCATGATGGTGCTACTATTTAGAGCGCATGACCCTACACATTTTGTAATGTTCCTAATAGAAAACCTAAGAGTCATATTGCCATAAATCATTAAATGGTTACTCTATGTACTCACATAAATTTTTGCAAATACCCGAGTTGAAGCCTACAGTATTTAGACAGACCAATAAATTGGAAATAAGGGTACATGCAGGGGCGGACACTGACAGCTTGGGGCCCCTGTGCAAGAAATGTGTCTGGGCCCCCCTCCTCCTTTGGCGTCAAAGCTACGTGTGTGTGTGTGTATATATATATATATATTGATATTATATAGCCACACACACACACACACACACACATACATGTATATATATTACATAGTCTCCTTTATTATGTATATTGCTGTCCCTTACACAGTGCCCTCTCTTGTTATGTACAGTACCGTCCCTTACATATTGAATTATATAGATCCCTGTTTTTTATTACATACCGTCCTGTCTTGTTAGCTGTATAATGCAATGATGGCTGATGAAGCATGGGAAAGCTTCCTTTCTTTTTTTTTTTTTTTTTTTTTAAAACCAGTTATTTTTATTTAGGTTTCAAAAGATTTTAAACAATAAACAGTGGATCTCAATATACATGTAACAATTCACATATCTTGCAGTAATACAATCAAAGCCATCCCCCCCTCCCCCCTCCCCCAATACTCCTTATGCCGGGTATACTTGAGAGTCTTAGCAATCATATCACCGCCATCCAGAGCTTCCTTTCTAATGGAGGAGCTGATGGACTGGTAGCTTGGTCACCGGCTCCTCGATCAGCAGTCATTTTATATCTAAAAAGAGAGGGGACTATGTAATAAAGGAGGGCACTGTAAATAACAAAATTAACAAGAACACACTATGTAAGAGACAGCACTATATATAACAGCAGAGGAAGCTATATAATAAGGGATGGCACCATATATAACTAGAGAAGATAGTACTTAATAAGAGATGGTGTTATACATACAGTTGTGGCCAAAAGTATTGACACCCCTGCAATTCTGTCAGATAATACTCAGTTTCTTCCTGAAAATGATTGCAAACACAAATTCTTTGGTATTATCTTCATTTAATTTGTCTTAAATGAAAAAACACAAAAGAGAATGACGCAAAAAGCAAAGCATTGATAATTTCACACAAAACTCCAAAAATGGGCCAGACAAAAGTATTGGCACCCTCAGCCTAATACTTGGTTGCACAACCTTTAGCCAAAATAACTGCGACCAACCGCTTCCGGTAACCATCAATGAGTTTCTTACAATGCTCTGCTGGAATTTTAGACCATTCTTCTTTGGCAAACTGCTCCAGGTCCCTGATATTTGAAGGGTACCTTCCCCAAACTGCCATTTTTAGATCTCTCCACAGGCGTTCTATGGGATTCAGGTCTGGACTCATTGCTGGCCACCTTAGAAGTCTCCAGTGCTTTCTCTCAAACCATTTTCTAGTGCTTTTTGAAGTGTGTTTTGGGTCATTGTCCTGCTGGAAGACCCATGACCTCTGAGGGAGACCCAGCTTTCTCACACTGGGCCCTACATTATGCTGCAAAATTTGTTGGTAGTCTTCAGACTTCATAATGCCATGCACACGGTCAAGCAGTCCAGTGCCAGAGGCAGCAAAGCAACCCCAAAACATCAGGGAACCTCCGCCATGTTTGAATGTAGGGACTGTGTTCTTTTCTTTGAATGCCTCTTTTTTTCTCCTGTAAACTCTATGTTGATGCCTTTGCCCAAAAAGCTCTACTTTTGTCTCATCTGACCAGAGAACATTCTTCCAAAACGTTTTAGGCTTTTTCAGGTAAGTTTTGGCAAACTCCAGCCTGGCTTTTTTGTGTCTCGGGGTAAGAAGTGGGGTCTTCCTGGGTCTCCTACCATACAGTCCCTTTTCATTCAGATGCCGACGGATAGTACGGGTTGACACTGTTGTACCCTCGGACTGTAGGGCAGCTTGAACTTGTTTGGATGTTAGTCGAGGTTCTTTATCCAACATCCGCACAATCTTGCGTTGAAATCTCTTGTCAATTTTTCTTTTCCGTCCACATCTAGGGAGGTTAGCCACAGTGCCATGGGCTTTAAACTTCTTGATGACACTGCGCACGGTAGACACAGGAACATTCAGGTCTTTGGAGATGGACTTGTAGCCTTGAGATTGCTCATGCTTCCTCACAATTTGGTTTCTCAAGTCCTCAGACAGTTCTTTGGTCTTCTTTCTTTTCTCCATGCTCAATGTGGTACACACAAGTTCACAGGACAGAGGTTGAGTCAACTTTAATCCATGTCAACTGGCTGCAAGTGTGATTTAGTTATTGCCAACACCTGTTAGGTGCCACAGGTAAGTTCCAGGTGCTGTTAATTACACAAATTAGAGAAGCATCACATGATTTTTCGAACAGTGCCAATACTTTTGTCCACCCTCTTTTTTATGTTTGGTGTGGAATTATATCCAATTTGGCTTTAGGACAATTCTTTGTGTTTTTTCATTTAAGACAAATTAAATGAAGATAATAATACCAAATAATTTGTGTTTGCAATCATTTTCAGAAAGAAACTGAGTATTATCTGACAGAATTGCAGGGGTGTCAATACTTTTGGCCACAACTGTAATAAAAGAGGAAACTATGTAACTAAGGATGGTGTTATACAGAATTCGTGAGTACACTATATACTAAGAGACTGTGTTAGACATAGTGAGTACACTATATACTAAGGGACTGTGTTAGACATAAGCGATAATAATGTCTTCCTCCACCTCCCCCTGTTCCTAAGGCCATTATAAGTCCCCCTTCCTCCCATCCCAATCCCCCACACCCTTCATTGTCCTCTTCCCCTTTCATCCCATTATTGTCCTCTCCCCCACCCCATCATTGCCCTCTTCACCACCTCCATCATTTCCTCCTCCTCACCACCCCCATTTATTGCCCTTTCCTCCACCATCATTGCATTCTCCCCCACCACCCCATCATCATTTCTTTTTCCCCCACCACCCCATCATTGCCCTCTCCATCACCTCCATCACTGCCTTATCCCCATCACCCCCATCATTGCCTTCTCCCCATCACTCCCATCATTGCCTTCTCCTTCACCCCATCACTGCCTTCTCCCCATCACTCCCTGCTCCATCCCCCATCACTGCCTGCTCCATCACCCCATCACTCCCACCATTGCCTTCTCCATCACCCCATCACTCCCATCATTGCCTGCTCCATCACCCCATCACTCCCATCATTGCCTTCTCCCCATCACTCCCATCATTGCCTGCTCCATCACCCCCATCCTTGCCTGCTTCATCACCCCATCACTCTCATCATTGCCTGCTCCATCACCCCATCACTCCCATCATTGCCTGCTCCATCACCCCATCATTGCCTTCTCCCCATCACTCCCATCATTGCCTGCTCCATCACCCCATCACTCCCATCATTGTCTTCTCCCCATCACTCCCATCATTGCCTTCTCCATCACCCCCATCCTTGCCTGCTCCATCACCCCATCACTCCCATCATTGCCTGCTCCATCACCCCATCACTCCCATCATTGCCTTCTCCCCATCATTGCCTGCTCCATCACTCCCTTCTCCCCTTCATTCCCATCACTGCCTTTTCCATCACCCCATCACTGCCTTCTCTCCATCACTCCCATCATTGCCTTCTCCCCATCACTCCCATGATCCCATCAATGCCTTCTCTCCATCACCCCCATAATGGCCTTCTCCCATTACCGCCGGCATCATGGCCTTCTCTCCCCATCACGGTGTTCTCCTCATGTCCCCATCTCCTCCAGGGCCAGGCTAACCTACACACACACAGACATACACACATACATATATACACATACATACATATACAAACACACAGACATACACACACATTATATACACACACACAGTTAGGTCCATATATATTTGGACAGAGACATTTTTCTAATTTTGGTTCTAGACATTACCAAAATGAATTTTAAACAAGACAATTCAGATGCAGTTGAAGTTCAGACTTTCAGCTTTCATTTGAGGGTATCCACATTAAAACTGGATGATGGGTTTAGGAGTTTCAGCTCCTTAACATGTGCCACCTTGTTTTTAAAGGGACCAAAAGTAATTGGACAGATTAAATAATTGTAAATACAATGTTCATTTCTAGTACTTGGTTGAAAACCCTTTGTTGACAATGACTGCCTGAAGTCTTGAATTCATGGACATCACCAGATGCTGTTTCCTCCTTTTTGATGCTCTGCCAGGCCTTCACTGCAGTGGTTTTCAGTTGGTTTCGGTTTGTGGGCCTTTCTGTCTGAAGTTTAGTCTTTAACAAGTCAAATGCATGCTCAATTGGTTTGAGATCAGGTGACTGACTTGGCCATTCAAGAATATTCCACTTCTTTGCTTTAATAAACTCCTGGGTTGCTTTGGCTTTATGTTTTGGGTCATTGTCCATCTGTAGTATGAAACGATGACCAATCAGTTTGGCTGCATTTGGCTGGATCTGAGCACACAGTATGGCTCTGAATACCTCAGAATTCATTTGGCTGCTTCTGTCCTGTGTCACATCATCAATAAACACTAGTGACCCAGTGCCACTGGCAGCCATGCATGCCCAAGCCATCACACTGCCTCCGCCGTGTTTTACAGATGATGTGGTATGCTTTGGATCATGAGCTGTACACGCCTTCGCCATACTTTTCTCTTTCCATCATTCTGGTAGAGGTTGATCTTGGTTTCATCTGTCCAAAGAATGTTCTTCCAGAACTGTGCTGGCTTTTTTAGATTTTTTTTTAGCAAAGTCCAGTCTAGTCTTTTTATTCTTGATGCTTATGAGTGGCTTGCACCGTGCAGTGAACCCTCTGTATTTACTTTCATGTAGTCTTCTCTTTATGGTAGATTTGGATATTGATATGCCTACTTCCTGGAGAGTGTTGTTCACTTGGTTGGCTGTTGTAAAGAGGTTTCTCTTCACCATGGAGACTATTCTGCGATCATCCACCACTGTTGTCTTCGGTGGGCGCCCAGGTCTTTTTGCATTGATGAGTTCACCAGTGCTTTCTTTCTTTCTCAGGATGTACCAAACTGTAGATTTTGCCACTCCTAATGTTGTAGCAATTTCTCGGATGGATTTTTTCTTTTTTTTGCAGCTTAAGGATGGCTTGTTTCACCTGCATGGAGAGCTCCTTTGACCGCATGTTTCCTTCACAGCAAAACCTTTCAAATGCAAGCACCACACCTTAAATCAAATCCAGGCCTTTTATCTGCTTAATTGAGAATGACATAACGAAGGGATTGCCCACACCTGTCCATGAAATAGCCTTGGAGTCAATTGTCCAATTACTTTTGGTCCCTTTAAAAACAGGGTGGCACATGTTAAGGAGCTGAAACTCCAAAACCCTTCAACCAATTTTAATGTGGATACCCTCAAATGAAAGTTGAAAGCTGAAAGTCTGAACTTCAACTGCATCTGAATTGTTTTGTTTAAAATTCATTGTGGTAATGTCTAGAACCAAAATTAGAAAAATGTTGTCTCTGTCCAAATATATATGGACTCTGTGTCAGACAGGAAGCGCGGGCGGCGGGCAGGGAGCAGGATTGGTCCTTGCAGCTCGGCTCCTGCTATTCCCTCTTGCAGGCAGCGGAGCTGCTTGGTTCACTCCCTGCCCGCCGCTACACGAGGGCAATCTGGCCAGGTGCCCCCCGGAGCAAACGGCCAGATTGCCCTCATCATTAGCCGCCTTGAAGGGCCCCCTGGAGGCTCTGAGCCCCGGTGCAGTGCACCGTTTGAACGGGCGGTATGTCCGCCCATGGGTACATGGGGTCAACATAGGCTGCCAAACGAGCACAACTCTTATTCGTCGCTTGTGGTGAAGTATAAGCTTGCTTAAAAATCATTTGCAGCAGCACATCATCCTGTGTGTACAGGTAATATGCGGCGGATAACATGATGTTATATGAACGTTGCTCGTTTCACGATATTCTTGTACTGTTATTCTTCCGACAGGTATGTCCATCCACCCAGCTCTCCTGCTGTCTGTCTATGAAGGACACACAGTGCGTCACCCAGCTTTGCACATAGACTTGCCTCTGCACCTAGCATTCACATGGTATGCCTTTCAGCTAACCCCAGCTTACCCCAGTGTTATTTATGACCTTGTTTACTCTGGCTTGATCATATACATCTGGTCCACTCTTAATTGTCTGGCCAAGATGAGCAGAGACCACTCCTCTCTGCTTCACACCTGACTGCACTTAGTTGTACATATATTGCAGAGTACAAGTCTGCATAGACTTCAGTCTGCATTGTGATTGCTAGAAGTGTGTGCTAGAAGTGTGAAGATTAATTTAAGAATTAAAACCAGAATTGAACCAGAAGGGAACTGAAGGTAACTGGACACAGTCACTGTAAACAATGTTTCTGTTTGTTTTCACTTTCACCCCAATAATCCTTCACTTTCTGCTAATTCCCCTAATCCCTACTCCTAGTAAGGAACTGTTCATCTCTTCTTCAATCCTCCCCATCCACCTCACCTCCGCCTCAAAACTGTTCCTTAACATACAATCCTCTGTCTCCAAACACAGACAGCCCCCTCATGCCCTCTCCTGCTCCCACCTACTAACACTTTCTCTGCTCCTTCTCACTGCTGGTGATATCTCTCCAAATCCTGGTCCTCCTCACCACATTCCCACAGTCATTTCTACCTCCCATCCACGCTCTATCACAACCTTCCGTAACCTCTCCAACCTTATACCCATTCACCCAGCCCCCGCTTCCCCAGTCCCACTAACAGGAGCTCTGTGGAACGCTCGCTCTGTCTGCAACAAGCTTTCCTACATCCATGATCTTTTTGTTACTACCAAACTCTCCTTCCTCGCCATCACCGAAACCTGGCTCACCCCTTCTGACACAGCCTCTCCTGCTGCACTTTCGTATGGCGGCTTCCACCTTTCTCACACCCCCCGCCCCAGCAGCAAACATGGTGGAGGAGTTGGTTTTCTCCTGTCAGATACCTGCTCCTTCACCCCAATCCCACTGCCACCCTCTGTTACCCTCCCTTCCTTTGAGGTGCACTCTGTGCGCATCTACTCCCCCTCCAACCTCCAACTGGCTGTCATCTACCGCCCCCCAGGGCCAGCCACCACCTTCTTTGACCACTTCACCACCTGGTTACTTCATTTCCTTTCCGCGGACATCCCTACTATCATCATGGGCGACTTCAACATCCCCATTGACACTTCCCTCTCAGCTGCCACTAAACTTCTATCTCTCACTTCCTCCTTCGGCCTCACTCAATGGTCTTCTACAGCCACCCACAAAGATGGCCACACACTGGACCTCATCTTCACCCGCCTCTGCTCCCTATCTAACCTCTCTAACTCACCTCTTCCTCTCTCTGACCACAACCTGCTCACATTCTCTTCCCTCTTCACTCCATGTCTACAATCCCCACCCCACAAACTTTCACACCCTCGCAGGAATCTTAAACACCTTGACCTACACTCATTCTCCGAATCCCTCCTCCCTCTTACAGATATAAGTTCCTTACACAATGCGGATGACGCTGCCGCTCTATATAACACCACAATAGCTGTAGCTTTGGAATCCGCTGCCCCACTTACACATACCAAAACTCGCAAAATCAACAGACAGCCCTGGCACACCAGCCTGACCAAAGAGCTGAGGCGAGCTTCCAGGGCTGCTGAGCGCAGATGGAAAAGATCCCACTCCAACGAGCATTTCATCGCATTCAAACAGTCCCTCACTACTTTCAAGACCACACTCGCCACAGCTAAACAAACCTACTTCTCATCTCTCATATCCTCCCTGTCTCACAACCCTAAACAGTTATTCAACACCTTCAATTCTCTCCTCCGCCCCCCAGCACCTCCTCCCTCCCCACTCATCTCAGCTGAAGACTTTGCCTCATTTTTCAAGCAGAAAATTGATAACATCAGGGACAGTTTTGGTCAACAACCCCCAGAGCCCTTCCTCCCGACTTCCCAGCCCTCCACCTTCAAAACCAACTTCTCCACCATTACAGAAGATCGACTCTCCACTCTACTCTCAAGATCACATCTCACCACCTGTGCACTCGACCCGATCCCATCCCACTTCATCCCAAACCTCACCACAGTCTTCATCCCAACCCTAACCCATCTCTTCAACCTATCACTAACAACTGGTGTTTTCCCCTCAAGCTTTAAACATGCCTCCATCACACCTATCCTCAAAAAGCCCTCTCTTGACCCATCCTCTGCATCTAGCTATCGCCCTATATCACTTCTCCCATACGCCTCCAAGCTACTGGAACAACACGTCTACCTTGAACTGTCCTCCCATCTCTCTTCTTGCTCCCTCTTCGACCGCTTACAATCTGGCTTCCGGTCACACCACTCCACTGAAACTGCCCTTACTAAGGTCACCAATGACCTCTTAACTGCCAAGAGCAAGCGACACTACTCTGTCCTCCTCCTCCTGGACCTGTCGGCTGCCTTTGACACAGTGGACCATTCCCTATTATTACAGACCCTCTCATCCCTCGGCATCACAGACTTGGCCCTCTCCTGGATCTCATCATACCTAACAGACCGGACATTCAGCGTCTCCCACTCACACACCACCTCCTCACCTCGCCCCCTATCTGTCGGAGTCCCACAAGGTTCAGTCCTAGGGCCCCTGCTGTTCTCTATTTACACCTTTGGCCTGGGACAGCTCATAGAATCTCATGGCTTTCAGTATCATCTTTATGCTGATGACACACAGATCTACATCTCTGGACCAGATATCACCTCCCTACTAACCAGAATCCCTCAATGTCTGTCCACTATTTCATCCTTCTTCTCCACTAGATATCTGAAACTCAACATGGACAAAACAGAATTCATCATCTTTCCCCCATCTCACGTGACCCCCCCTACGAACCTATCAATTACAGTAAATGACTGCCCACTCTCCCCAGTCCCACAAGCTCGCTGCCTCGGAGTAATCCTTGATGCTGATCTCTCCTTCAAACCACATATCCAAACCCTTTCCACTTCCTGCCGACTTCAACTCAAAAATATTTCACGCATCCGTTCATTCCTCACCCAAGAATCTGCAAAAACCCTAGTCCATGCCCTCATCATCTCTCGCCTTGACTACTGCAACCTCATGCTCTGCGGCCTCCCCTCAAACACTCTCGCACCCCTCCAATCTATTCTAAACTCTGCTGCCCGACTAATCCACCTGTCCCCCCGCTATTCCCCAGCTTCTCCCCTCTGTCAATCCCTTCACTGGCTCCCAATTGCCCAGAGACTCCATTACAAAACCCTAACCATGACATACAAAGCCATCCACAACTTGTCTCCTCCATACATCTGTGACCTCGTCTCCCGGTACTTTCCTGCACGCAACCTCCGATCCTCACAAGATCTCCTTCTCTACTCCCCTCTTATCTCCTCTTCCCACAATCGCATACAAGATTTCTCTCGCGCATCACCCCTACTCTGGAACTCTCTACCACAACATATCAGACTCTCACCTACCATCGAAACCTTCAAAAAGAGCCTGAAGACCCACCTCTTCCGACAAGCCTATAACCTGCAGTAACCACCGATCGACCAAACCGCTGCACGACCAGCTCTACCCTCGCCTACTGTATTATCACCCATCCCTTGAAGATTGTGAGCCCTCGCGGGCAGGGTCCTCTCTCCTCCTGTACCAGTTATGACTTGTATTGTTTAAGATTATTGTACTTGTTTTTATGTATACCCCCCTCACATGTAAAGCGCCATGGAATAAATGGCGCTATAACAATAAATAATAATAATAATAATAATACTGTAAACAGGCTGCCGATGAACTAGCAAAACGCTCATTCATGTTTTAGCTTACTTCAAAATCACCATTCTTGGCTGTGCATCCTCTTGTGAAAATAGGACTTGTGCTGATGAGAACAATCAGCTACTGATTGTTCAGGGCGCATTGCTTATCCCACTCTGTCTGTGTAACCCGGCTCTTAAACGACTGAGTGGGAAATATTTACCAATCGGCGGTCGTTTAGTGCTGACAGTCGGTCCGTGTAAACAGACTCATGTGGGCAGAGTTTATCAGCCAACATGACTAGGTAAGGCCGGTTTCACATTAGTGCTTTTTAAGCGCACGCACGGCCGGGGGTAGCTCCGCCCCCGAGCCGGCTCTCTGCCCGGCGTGCCCGCCCCTTGCTTGTAGCGCCGCCTACTAGCGGACAGCGGCGCCTGCGATCGGCGCACCCTATCTTTAGCATAGGGTGCGCAGATCGTGCGCAGGCCGTGCGCTAGTTGCGCTTTGACCTGCGCTGCACACTTTTGACGGTGCGCCGTGCGCGCCAAAATCAAACTTTTCGGATTTTGGCGCGCACGGCGCACCGTCAAAAGTGCGCAGCGCAGGTCAAAGCGCAACTAGCGCACGGCCTGCGCACGATCTGCGCACCCTATGCTAAAGATAGGGTGCACCGATCGCAGGCGCCGCTGTCCGCTAGTAGGCGGCGCTACAAGCAAGGGGCGGGCACGCCGGGCAGAGAGCCGGCTCGGGGGCGGAGCTACCCCCGGCCGTGCGTGCGCTTAAAAAGCGCTAATGTGAAACCGGCCTAAGAAAGACATAACATCTTAGATTTTCATGTCTGCCATCTGTTTTTAGCAGCAGTGAATAAAGGATTTCCCTACTTAAAAATAACTACTTAGGACAGCACCAAGACTGGAACAATGGATGATAGAAACAATATATATGTAGATGAAACATACGTCACTATAATGGCCTACAGATTGATATGAAAATTCTACCCTAGAAGAATATGTACCAGATGCAAAGTAGACTATGCTGAACGAGACACCAAATATGTGGGTGATGCAGAGGAACAGGAGATAATATATAGGTTTGCAGCAAGAAATTCAATATAACTTGTATTTTAATAATGAGATGGGCTTTCCATCTTTAAGGCTATGTGCACACGTGCGGAATTGCCGCAGAAATTTCCACGGCAATTCCCCTGCCGCGGGAAATACGCGGGAAATCCCCATGCAGAATTCCTGAGAAAAACTAGGGTTTTGCAAGCGTAATTAGCTTGCAGAATGCTAGCCGTTTCCAAATGATCTGTAGCATCGCTTGGAAAACTGATTGACAGGTTGGTCACACTCGTCAAACATAGTGTTTGACTAGTGTGACCAACTTTTTACTATGGAGGCTGCCTATGAAGCATCAATAGTAAAAATATATAATGTTAAAAATAATTAAAAAAAAATATAAAAAATCGTGATATTCTCACCTTCCGGCGGCGGCCGCACGGTTCCCGATCCTCGCGATGCTCCCGGCAACTCCCGTTCCCAGCGATACTTTGCGACAATGACCCCAGATGACGTAGCATCACGCGAGACCGCTACGTCATCACAGGTCATTGTCGCAAAGCATCACTGGGAACGGCAGTTGCCGGGAGCATCGCTGAGGCCTGGGAAGGCTGTGGGGGCCGCCGGAAGGTGAGAATATCACGATTTTTTATTTTAATAATTTTTTTTTTTTTTTAAACAGGGATTTGGTACCCAGGGCCTGGAGGAGAGTCTCCCCTCCACCAGACCCTGGGTACCATTCGCACATGAGCAGCTCATTTTGCACATGATGGGCATAGCCACATGAGGAAAGTAAGCGTATCAATGCATTCCTATGTGTGCGGAATCCCCGTGATTACGCACAAAGAATGAGCATGCTGCGTATTTTTCCATGATGCGATTCCGCCGCAGAAAAATACACAGCATTAGCACAGCATGTGCGGAATGCCATTGAATTCAATGGGTTGCTTTTTGTAAGCGTTTTCGTGGTGAAAAAACGCGGCAGAAAAGCATAAAATCCGCAACATGTGCACATAGCCTTAAAGAAATATTGGGAGCTGATTATGGGCTTCAAGAGCAATTGGACACATACTTGTCTATGCTGAACCTTATGGGCACCATTAGGGCTGAGACTCATTATAATGCTAGATATTGGGTCGCATCAACTTCCGTCCTCTAGTCTTTCCCTGAAGTAAGTTGGAGACAGTTACCTCTCTTTTGGGGTGCTTATATCAAAAGGTTATCGATTGGTATGAAAAAACATTTACAAAAATGAAAATGTAAAGGGGATACATTGATATGGTGCAGTTAAGAGTATCTGAAGAATGAAGAATACTGAAAATTAAGTTTGGAAGACACCAATTGTATATGATACGGGTCAAGAAAACCTGCTTTGGGTCAGTTTAACCAGTGTCAATAGCTGTAAGTGCCAAAATAAGCAAAATGGTAATGAAAAGAGGATATTACTGCCGTCGTTTTGTGGATCCAGAGTGGGAAGGCAAGGAACCAATTGAGTGTGAGAAGGCCAGCACGATGGTGAGAAGGCAGAGCTGGAAATGGACATATCACTGCTAAGAGAAGAACAAGGCGAGGTATTGGAAAATGAAATGGCAGTGACAAGAACGCTTCATACACTTCTGTTGTAGTGATTAACCCCTTACCTACAATGGACGTAATATTCCGTCCATGTGACCCTGGACCTAACTACCATGGACGGAATATTACGTCCCAGCGATCAGTGGCGCCCACGTGGTGAGCGCCGCTGATCGCGGCCGGGTGTCAGCTGATTATCACAGCTGACACCCGGCACAATGTGTCAGGGGCAGTCACGGACCACCCCCGACATGTTAACCCCTTGTACACCACGATCAAACACGATCTCGGTGTACCGGGGGTTAAAGGGAAGCATCGGCAGGGGGGGGCTCCCTCCTTGCTTCCCTGAGCCCCCCACGGCAGCGCAATGTGCAGCGCTGCTGCGGGGGGCTCTTTCCCTACAGGCCCCCAGATCCAAGATGGCGACGGGGGCCTTCGGGGGCCTGCAGGGAGCTGACTTCCTCACTGCCTGCAAAGCGCAGGCATGAGGAAGTCTGCAGCAGTGCCTGTGACAGATCGCTGATCTGTCACAGTGATCTGTGATGTGACAGATCAGCGATCTGTCACAGGACAGTGATGTCCCACCTGAGACAAGGTAATAAAGTAAAAAAAAAAAAAAAAAGTGTTAAAAATAATTAAAAAAAAAAAAAATCGCTAAATAAATTAGTAAAAAAAAAAAAAAAAAAATATTCCCCAATAAATCCATTTTTTCAAAATAAAAAAACCCAAAAACAATAAAAGTACACATATTTGGTATCGCCGCGTCCGTAGCGACCCGCCCTATAAAAGTGTCCCATTAGTTAACCCCTTTAGCGAACCCCTTAAAAAATAAAAATAAAAAACAAAGCAAAACATAATGATTTATTATCATACCACCGAACAAAAAGTGCAATAACGCGCGATCAAAAAGACACATATAAATATCCATTGTACCGCTGAAAACGTCATCTTGTCCCGCAAAAAACGAGCAGCAATACAGCGTCATCCACAAAAAAATAAAAAAGTTATAGCTTGCAGAATAAAGCGATACAAAAATAATTATTTTTTATATAAAATTGTTTTCATTGCAAAAAACCGACAAAACATAAAAAAAGACCTAAATGAGGTATCGCTATAACCGTACTGACCCGAAGAATAAAAACGCTTTATCAATTTTACCGCATGCGGAACGGTGTAAACGCACCCCCCAAAAGAAGTTCATGAAACGCTGGTTTTTGTTCATTCTGCTTCCCAAAAATCGGAATAAAAAGCGATCAAAACATGTCATGTGCCCGAAAATGGTGCCAATGAAAACGTCAACTCGTCCCGCAAAAAAATAAGACCTCACATGACTCAGTGGGTCAAAATACGGAAAAATTATAGCTCTCAATATGTGGTGATGCAAAAACTATTTTTACAATAAAAAGCGTCTTTTAGCGTCTGACAGCTGCAAAACATAAAAACCGCCATAAATAGTAAATCAAACCCCCCGTTATCACCCCCTTAGGTAGGGAAAAATAATAAAACTAAAAGAAAATGTATTTATTTCCATTTTCCCGCTAGGGTTAGGGCTAGGGCTAGGGCTCAGATTAGGGTTAGGGGTGTGTTGGGGTTAGGGTTGGAGTTATAATTGGGGGGTTTCCACTGTTTGGGCACATCAGGTGCTCTCCAAAGGCAACATGGCGTCTGATCTCAATTCCAGCCAATTCTGCGTTGAAAAAGTCAAATGGTGCTCCTTCCCTTCCAAGCTCTGCCATGCGCCCAAACAGTGTTTTACCCCCACATGTAGGGTATCAGCCTACTCAGGACAAATTACAAAACAACTTTTAGAGTCCAATTTCTCCTGTTACCCTTAGGAAAATAAAAAATTGGGGGCAAAAATATAATTTTGCGGAAAAAAATGTTTTTTTTATTTTCACGCCCAGGCGTTATAAACTTCTGTGAAGCACTTGGGGGTTCAAAGTGCTCTCCACACATCTAGATAAGTTCCGTGGGGGGTCTAGTTTCCAAAATAGGGTCACTTGTGGGAAGTTTCAATAGTTTAGGTACATCAGGGGCTCTCCAAACGCACATGACACCCACAGACCAATCCATCAAAGTCTGCATTCCAAAACGTCACTACTTCCCTTCCCAGCCCCGACGTGTGCCCATACAGTAGTTTTCTCCCACATATGAGGTATCAGCATACTCAGGACAAATTGGACAACAACTTTTGGGGTCCAATTTCTCCTGTTACCCTTGGGAAAATAAAAAAATTGGAGACTAATTGATCATGTTTGTGGAAAAAATACGATTTTTTTATTTTCACGCCCGGACGTTATAAACTTCAGTGAAGCACTGGGGGGTTCAAAGTGCTCACCACACATCTAGATAAGTTCCTTGGGGGGTCTAGTTTCCAAAATGGTGTCATTTGTGGGGGGTTTCTACTGTTTTGGTACATCAGGGGCTTTCCTAACGCGACATGGTGTCCGATCTCAATTCCAGCCAAAAATGTCAAATGGCGCTGCTTCCCTTCCGAGCTCTGCTATGCGCCCAAATAGTCATTTACACCCACATATGGGGTATCAGCGTACTCAGGACAAATTGCACAATAACTTTTAGGGTCCTGTTACCCTTGGAAAAATAAAAATTGGGGGTGAAAAGATCATTTTTGTGGAAAAAATATGATTTTTTAATTGTACCGCTGTACGTTATAAACTTCTGTGAAGCCCTTGTGGGTTCAAAGTTCTCACCACATATCTAGATAAGTTCCTTGGGGGGTCTAGTTTCCAAAATGGGGTCACTTGGGGGGGTTTCCACTGTTTAGGTACATCAGGGGCTCTCCAAACGCGACATGGCGTCCGATCTGAATTCCAGCCAATTTTGCATTGAAAAAGTCAAACGGCGCTCCTTCCCTACTGAGGTCTGCCATGCGCTGAAACAGTGGTTCCCCCCCACATATCAGGTATCAGCGTAGTCAGGACAAATTGCTCAATAACTTTTGCAGTCCAATTTCTCCTGTTACCTTTGGTAAAATAAAGAAAATTGAACCTGAAGTATTTTTTTTGTGAAAAAAAGTTAAATGTTCATTTTTTTTTTAATATTCAAAAAATTCCTGTGACGCACCTAAAGGGTTAATAAACTTCTTGAATGTGGTTTTAAGCACCTTAAGGGGTGCAGTTTTTAGAATGGTGTCACTTTTGGGTATTTTCTATCATATAGACCCCTCAAAGTGGCTTCAAATGTGATGTGGTCCCTAAAAATAAAATGGTGTTGCAAAAATGAGAAATCGCTGGTCAATTTTTAACCCTTATAACTTCCTAACAAAAAAAAATTTTGGTTCCAAAATTGTGCTGATGTAAAGTAAACATGTGGGAAATGTTATGTATTAAGTTTTTTGTGTGCCGTATCGCTGTGATTTAAGGGCATAAAAATTCAAAGTTGGAAAATTGCAAAATTTTCAAAATTTTCGCCAAATTTCCGTTTTTTTCACAAATAAACGCAAGTTATTTGAATGCAATTTTACCACTAACATGAAGTACAATATGTCATGAGAAAACAATGTCAGAATCACCGGGATCCATGGAAGCGTTCCAGAGTTATGACCTCATAAAGGTACAGTGGTCAGAATTGTAAAAATTGGCCCGGGAGTTAACGTGCAAACCACCCTTGGTAGTGAAGGGGTTAACCCCTTCACTACCAAGGGTGGTTTGCACGTTAACTACCGGGCCAATTTTTACAATTCTGACCACTGTACCTTTATGAGGTCATAACTCTGGAACGCTTTCATGGATCCTGGTGATTCTGACATTGTTTTCTCGTGACATATTGTACTTCATGTTCGTGGTAAAATTGCATTCAAATAACTTGCGTTTATTTGTGAAAAAAACGGAAATTTGGCGAAAATTTTGAAAATTTCGCAATTTTCCAACTTTGAATTTTTATGCCCTTAAATCACAGCGATACGGCACACAAAAAACTTAATACATAACATTTCCCACATGTTTACTTTACATCAGCACAATTTTGGAACCAAAATTTTTTTTTGCTAGGAAGTTATAAGGGTTAAAATTTGACCAGCGATTTCTCATTTTTGCAACACCATTTTATTTTTAGGGACCACTTCACATTTGAAGCCACTTTGAGGGGTCTATATGATAGAAAATACCCAAAAGTGACACCATTCTAAAAACTGCACCCCTCAAGGTGCTTAAAACCACATTCAAGAAGTTTATTAACCCTTTAGGTGCGTCACAGGAATTTTTTGAATATTAAAAAAAAATGAACATTTAACTTTTTTTCACAAAAAAAATACTTCAGGTTCAATTTTCTTTATTTTACCAAGGGTAACAGGAGAAATTGGACTGCAAAAGTTATTGTGCAATTTGTCCTGACTACGCTGATACCTGATATGTGGGGGGGAACCACTGTTTCGGCGCATGGCAGAGCTCAGAATGGAAGGAGCGCCGTTTGACTTTTTCAATGCAAAATTGGCTGGAATTCAGATCGGACGCCATGTCACGTTTGGCGAGCTCCTGATGTACCTAAACAGTGGAAACCCCCCCAAGTGACCCCATTTTGGAAACTAGACCCCCCAAGGAACTTATCTAGATATGTGGTGAGAACTTTGAACCCACAAGGGCTTCACAGAAGTTTATAACGTACAGCGGTACAATTAAAAAATCATATTTTTTCCACAAAAATGATCTTTTCACCCACAATTTTTATTTTTCCAAGGGTAACAGGACCCTAAAAGTTTTTGTGCAATTTGTCCTGAGTACGCTGATACCCCATATGTGGGTGTAAATGACTATTTGGGCGCATAGCAGAGCTCGGAAGGGAAGCAGCGCCATTTGACGTTTTTGGCTAGAATTGAGATCGGACACCATGTCGCGATTGGAAAACCCCTGATGTACCAAAACAGTGGAAACCCCCCACAAATGACACCATTTTGGAATCTAGACCCCCCAAGGAACTTATCTAGATGTGTGGTGAGAACTTTGAACCCCCAAGGGCTTCACAGAAGTTTATAACGTACAGCAGTACAATTAAAAAATCATATTTTTTCCACAAAAATGATCTTTTCACCCTCAATTCTTATTTTTCCAAAAGTAACAGGACCCTAAAAGATATTGTGCAATTTATCCTGAGTACGCAGATACCCCACATGTGGGTGTAAACCACTATTTGGGCGTATGGCAGAGCTCGGAAGGGAAGCAGCGCCATTTGACGTTTTTGGCTGGAATTGAGATCGGACACCATGTCGCATTAGGAAAGCCCCTGATGTACCAAAACAGTAGAAACCCCCCACAAATGACACCATTTTGGAAACTAGACCCCCCAAGGAACTTATCTAGATGTGTGGTGAGCACTTTGAACCCCCCAGTGCTTCACTGAAGTTTATAACGTCCGGGCGTGAAAATAAAAAAATCGTATTTTTTCCACAAACATGATCTTTTAGTCCCCATTTTTTTATTTTCCCAAGGGTAACAGGAGAAATTGGACCCCAAAAGTTGTTGTCCAATTTGTCTTGAGTACGCTGATACCTCATATGTGGGAGAAAACTACTGTATGGGCACACGTCGGGGCTCGGAAGGGAAGTAGTGACGTTTTGGAATGCAGACTTTGATGGAATGGTCTGCGGGTGTCATGTTGCGTTTGGAGAGCCCCTGATGTACCTAAACAGTGGAAACCCCCCACAAGTGACCCCATTTTGGAAACTAGACCCCCTAATGAACTTATCTAGATGTGTGGTGAGCACTTTGAACCCCCCCAGTGCTTCACAGAAGTTTATAACGACCGGGCGTGAAAATAAAAAAATCGTATTTTTTCCACAAACATGATCTTTTAGTCCCCATTTTTTTATTTTCCCAAGGGTAACAGGAGAAATTGGACCCCAAAAGTTGTTGTCCAATTTGTCCTGAGTACGCTGATACCTCATATGTGGGAGAAAACTACTGTATGGGCACACGTCGGGGCTCGGAAGGGAAGTAGTGACGTTTTGGAATGCAGACTTTGATGGAATGGTCTGCGGGTGTCATGTTGCGTTTGGAGAGCCCCTGATGTACCTAAACAGTGGAAACCCCCCACAAGTGACCCCATTTTGGAAACTAGACCCCCTAATGAACTTATCTAGATGTGTGGTGAGCACTTTGAACCCCCCCAGTGCTTCACAGAAGTTTATAACGACCGGGCGTGAAAATAAAAAAATCGTATTTTTTCCACAAACATGATCTTTTAGTCCCCATTTTTTTATTTTCCCAAGGGTAACAGGAGAAATTGGACCCCAAAAGTTGTTGTCCAATTTGTCCTGAGTACGCTGATACCTCATATGTGGGAGAAAACTACTGTATGGGCACACGTCGGGGCTCGGAAGGGAAGTAGTGACGTTTTGGAATGCAGACTTTGATGGAATGGTCTGCGGGTGTCATGTTGCGTTTGGAGAGCCCCTGATGTACCTAAACAGTGGAAACCCCCCACAAGTGACCCCATTTTGGAAACTAGACCCCCTAATGAACTTATCTAGATGTGTGGTGAGCACTTTGAACCCCCCAGTGCTTCACAGAAGTTTATAACGACCGGGCGTGAAAATAAAAATATCGTATTTTTTCAACAAACATCATCTTTTAGTCCCCATTTTTTTTATTTTCCCAAGGGTAACAGGAGAAATTGGACCCCAAAAGTTGTTGTCCAATTTGTCCTGAGTACGCTGATATCTCATATGTGGGAGAAAACTACTGTATGGGCACACGTCGGGGCTCGGAAGGGAAGTAGTGACGTTTTGGAATGCAGACTTTGATGGATTGGTATGCGGGTGTCATGTGCGTTTGGAGAGCCCCTGATGTACCTAAACTATTGAAACTCCCCACAAGTGACCCCATTTTGGAAACTAGACCCCCCACGGAGCTTATCTAGATGTGTGGAGAGCACTTTGAACCCCCAAGTGCTTCACAGAAGTTTATAACGCCTGGGCGTGAAAATAAAAAAAACATTTTTTTCCGCAAAATTATATTTTTACCCCCAATTTTTTATTTTCCTAAGGGTAACAGGAGAAATTGGACCCCAAAAGTTGTTTTGTAATTTGTCCTGAGTAGGCTGATACCCTACATGTGGGGGTAAAACACTGTTTGGGCACATGGCAGAGCTTGGAAGGGAAGGAGCACCATTTGACTTTTTCAACGCAGAATTGGCTGGAATTGAGATCAGACGCCATGTTGCCTTTGGAGAGCACCTGATGTGCCCAAACAGTGGAAACCCCCAATTATAACTCCAACCCTAACCTCAACACACCCCTAACCCTAATCTGAGCCCTAGCCCTAACCCTATCCCTAACCCTAACCCTAGCCCTAACCCTAACCCTAGCCCTAACCCTAACCCTAGCCCTAGCCCTAACCCTAACCCTAGCCTTAACCCTAGCCCTAGCCCTAACCCTAGCCCTAACCCTACCCTAACCCTAACCCTAGCGGGAAAATGGAAATAAATACATTTTCTTTTAGTTTTATTATTTTTCTCTAACTAAGGGGGTGATAACGGGGGGTTTGATTTACGATTTATGGCGTTTTTTATGTTTGGCGGCTGTCGCACGCTAAAAGACGCTTTTTATTGTAAAAATAGTTTTTGCATCACCACATATTGTGAGCTATAATTTTTCCATATTTTGACCCACCGAGTCATGTGAGGTCTTATTTTTTGCGGGACGAGTTGACGTTTTTATTGGTACCATTTTCGGGCACGTGACATTTTTTGATCGCTTTTTATTCCGATTTTTGGGATGCAGAATGAACAAAAACCAGCTTTTCATGAATTTCTTTTGGGGGGGTGCGTTTACACCGTTCCGCGTGCGGTAAAATTGATAACGCGTTTTTATTCTTCGGGTCAGTACGGTTACAGCGATACCTCATTTAGGTCGTTTTTTTATGTTTTGTCGGTTTTTTGCAATGAAAACAATTTTATATAAAAAATAATTATTTTTGTATCGCTTTATTCTGCGAGCTATAACTTTTTTATTTTTTTGCGGATGATGCTGTATGGTGGCTCGTTTTTTGCGGGACAAGATGACGTTTTCAGCGGTACCATGGATATTTATATGCGTCTTTTTGATCGCGCGTTATTGCACTTTTTGTTCGGTGGTATGATAATAAATCATTATTTTTTGCTTCGTTTTTTATTTTTATTTTTTAAGGGGTTCGCTAAAGGGGTTAACTAATGGGACAGTTTTATAGGGCAGGTCATTACGGACGCGGCGATACCAAATATGTGTACTTTTATTGTTTTGTTTTTTTTTTATTTTCAAAAAATGGATTTATTGGGGAATATTTTTTTTTTTTTAACTAATTTATTTAGCGATTTTTTTTAAATTATTTTTAACACTTTTTTTTTTTTTTTTTTTACTTTATTACCTTTACCCAGGTGGGACATCACTGTCCTGTGACAGATCGCTGATCTGTCACATCACAGATCACTGTGACAGATCAGCGATCTGTCACAGGCACTGCTGCAGACTTCCTCATGCCTGCGCTTTGCAGGCACTGAGGAAGCCAGCTTCCTCAGGCCCCCGAAGGCCCCCGTCGCCATCTTGGATTCGGGGGCCTGGAGGAAGGGAGTCCCCCGCAGCAGCGCTGCACATTGCGCTGCCGTGGGGGGCTCAGGGAAGC
This sequence comes from Dendrobates tinctorius, assembly GCF_039654945.1. NCBI lineage: Eukaryota > Metazoa > Chordata > Amphibia > Anura > Dendrobatidae > Dendrobates > Dendrobates tinctorius. The sequence continues at coordinate 81,358,697 of NW_027361690.1, forward strand.
ACGGAGGGAGCCCCCTCCCTGCCGATGCTTCCCTTTAACCCCCGGTACACCGCGATCGCGTTTGATCGCGGTGTGCAAGGGGTTAACGTGTCGGGGGCGGTCCGTGACCGCCCCTGACACATTGTGCCGGGTGTCAGCTATGATAATTAGCTGACACTCGGCCGCGATCAGCGGCGCTCACCACGTGGGCGCCGCTGATCGCGATGACGTAATATTCCGTCCATGGTAATTAGGTCCATGGTCACATGGACGGAATATTACGTCAATTGTAGGTAAGGGGTTAAAGTGGCCCAGCACTCTATCTTTTGTAAATAAATAAATAAAAATCTAATAGTGCTTTACAATCCTCTAAGATGGTGAATATTGGGGTTAAATGCGCTTCCACAACTGTGGGATAACCAGAAGACAGAAGTAGAATACATTTTTGGACAGGGGTCCTTATCCAGTCTCTGGAAAGATGAGTCTACAGACTGATAGAGGATTATATGTTTCAGATCAATGACTTTGTGCAGAAAGTGTGGATTAGAGGACATGCTTACCAGAAATGAAGCACGGTATCCTGAATATGATCACCTGGCCAGCAAAGTCACTCACCATAGGATATGCAAAACAGAAGCCGCGGAGACACCATCACGTGTTTCTCAACGCAAGCAATGACCTTTGCCCGGGAAGGAACAACCACGGGAAGGGCAGTCTCCAATGAAGGAAACCACCTATGTCAAAACATGGTATCCATCCACATACAGCTGTTTCGGGGTATTGCCCCTCATCAGTGTGGAGTAGGAAACTGGCTGGTAGGAGCAATGCCTAGTAAAAAGACTATGAAGAGGAGGATGAATGAACTCATAGAGATCAACATCCGACACTGCGGAGACACCATCACGTGTTTCTCAACGCAGTGATTCTAGAGCACTGCCCCCATCCCTTATGGGAAATATGTAAAACATGCAAAACAGAAGCCGCGGAGACACCATCACGTGTTTCTCAACGCAAGCAATGACCAGCCAGGTCTTTGCCCGGGAAGGAACAACCACGGGAAGGGCAGTCTCCAATGAAGGAAACCACCTATGCCAAAACATGGTATCCATCCACATACAGCTGTTTCGGGGTATTGCCCCTCATCAGTGTGGAGTAGGAAACTGGCTGGTAGGAGCAATGCCTAGTAAAAAGACTATGAAGAGGAGGATGAATGAACTCATAGAGATCAACATCCGACACTGCGGAGACACCATCATGTCTTTCTCAATGCAGTGATTCTAGTGCACTGCCCCCATCCCTTATGGGAATATGTAAAATATGCAAAACAGAAGCCGCGGAAACACCATCACGTGTTTCTCAACGCAAGCAATGACCAGCCAGGTCTTTGCCCGGGAAGGAACAACCACGGGAAGGGCAGTCTCCAATGAAGGAAACCACCTATGCCAAAACATGGTATCCATCCACATACAGCTGTTTCGGGGTATTGCCCCTCATCAGTGTGGAGTAGGAAACTGGCTGGTAGGAGCAATGCCTAGTAAAAAGACTATGAAGAGGAGGATGAATGAACTCATAGAGATCAACATCTGACACTGCGGAGACACCATCACGTGTTTCTCAACGCAGTGATTCTAGAGCACTGCCCCCATCCCTTATGGGAAATATGTAAAACATGCAAAACAGAAGCCGCGGAGACACCATCACGTGTTTCTCAACGCAGTGATTCTAGAGCACTGCCCCCATCCCTTATGGGAAATATGTAGTTTCCTACTCCACACTGATGAGGGGAAATACCCCAAAACAGCTGTATGTGGATGGATACCATGTTTTGGCATAGGTGGTTTCCTTCATTGGAGACTGCCCTTCCCGTGGTTGTTCCTTCCCGGGCAAAGACCTGGCTGGTCATTGCTTGCGTTGAGAAACACGTGATGGTGTCTCCGCGGCTTCTGTTTTGCATGTTTTACATATTTCCCATAAGGGATGGGGGCAGTGCTCTAGAATCACTGCGTTGAGAAACGTGATGGTGTCTCCGCAGTGTCGGATGTTGATCTCTATGAGTTCATTCATCCTCCTCTTCATAGTCTTTTTACTAGGCATTGCTCCTACCAGCCAGTTTCCTACTCCACACTGATGAGGGGCAATACCCCGAAACAGCTGTATGTGGATGGATACCATGTTTTGGCATAGGTGGTTTCCTTCATTGGAGACTGCCCTTCCCGTGGTTGTTCCTTCCCGGGCAAAGACCTGGCTGGTCATTGCTTGCGTTGAGAAACAAGTGATGGTGTCTCCACGGCTTCTGTTTTGCATGTTTTACATATTTCCCATAAGGGATGGGGGCAGTGCTCTAGAATCACCATAGGATAAGCACTGGGCTATTTTCCCAAAATGCAAAAACAGAAAAACTCCTGCTGCAGAAGTAGACAGAATCAGCATAGTACATGAGATTGTAAGAAATCTAATGCGAGTGCTGGGAAATATATCCGCAAAGTAAATTGACTGGAGCTGTAGGATTGACACCCGCTCCTTGTAAATTTATGAGGTGCCAAGCAAAGGGTGAGATATGCAGCTCTCCCACTTGTACTTCACTTATATCCACAGTGGTAAATGCCTGTGTGAGCATCGCTTGGAGAGACGCTATTTGGGATCATAACCTGATGGGGCCAACATGGAACCCCTCACCCACTGGATCACGATTTCCAAATTGGAAACAAAATCCTTGTGCTACAAAATGGAAAATTTATTCTAATTTGTTCACTAGACACCTGGATGAACCTTCTCTTTATCTGTGCACAGGGCTTTATATAATAATAATTTAATAATAATTATATTTATATAGCACAAACATATTCCGCAGCACTTTACAATTAAGCCGGCACATGTACAGACAATAAAGACCTTACAGAGTAACACATAATACAACACATACCAAGGACTGAGGATCCTACTTGCAGGCTTACAATGTATAAGGAAAGGGGGGGGAGGACACAACAGGTAAAAAGTGCTTGTCATCAGGGGCGTAACTACCATGGTCGCAGGAGTCGCCACTGCGACCGGGCCCGGGGGGAGTCAGGGGCCCAGCAGGCATATCTCCCAATCGTCCGGATTCTCGCGGGACAGTCTCATTTTTGACCCCCCCCTGCGTCCCGCACTGCACTGAGCCGCCACACCCCCCATCCTTGCCCTCCTGCAGAGACCCACCGCACTGACAGCAACCTGTCGCTAGGCTGTTTTCTCCAATGTGTGCACTGTGTCTGCAGGACTCTGCTGTGCTGGCTGTCATGGTGCTGGATCAGATAAAGTTCATGTGTGGGGTCAGGAGGGGGTTACAGGATGGATGTAGCAGAGCTGTGTGTGTACAAGGTGTACAGAGCGGAGCCGTGTGTGTAGGAGGTGGACGGAGCGGAGCCGTATGTATACAAGGTGTACGGAGCGGAGCCGTATGTGTACAAGGTGTACGGAGCGGAGCTGTGTGTGTACGAGGTGTACGGAGCGGAGCCGTGTGTGTACGAGGTGTACGGAGCGGAGCCGTATGTGTACGAGGTGTACGGAGCGGAGCCGTGTGTGTACGAGGTGTACGGAGCGGAGCCGTGTGTGTACGAGGTGTACGGAGCGGAGCCGTGTGTGTACGAGGTGTACGGAGCGGAGCCGTGTGTGTACGAGGTGTACGGAGCGGAGCCGTGTGTGTATGAGGTGTACGAAGCAGAGCCGTGTGTGTACGAGGTGTGCGGAGCCGTGTGTGTACGAGGTGTACGAAGCAGAGCCGTGTGTGTACGAGGTGAGCGGAGCCATGTGTACGAGGTGTACGGAGCGGAGCCGTGTGTACGAGGTGAGCGGAGCCATGTGTACGAGGTGTACAGAGCGGAGCCGTGTGTGTACGAGGTGTACGGAGCGGAGCCGTGTGTGTACGAGGTGTACGGAGCGGAGCCGTGTGTGTACGAGGTGTACGGAGCGGAGCCGCGTGTATGAGGTGTAGAGCGGAGCCGCGTGTGTACGAGGTGTATGGAGCCGAGCCGCATGTGTACGAGGTGTACGGAGCCGAGCCACGTGTGTACTGTGTACGAGGTGTACGGAGCCGAGCCGCGTGTGTATGAGGTGTAGAGCGGAGCCGCGTGTGTACGAGGTGTACGGAGCGGAGCCGTATGTGTACAAGGTGTACGGAGCGGAGCCGTGTGTATACGAGGTGTACGGAGCGGAGCCGTGTGTGTACGAGGTGTACGGAGCGGAGCCGTGTGTGTACGAGGTGTACGGAGCGGAGCCGTGTGTGTACGAGGTGTACGGAGCGGAGCCGTGTGTGTACGAGGTGTACGGAGCGAAGCCGTGTGTGTACGAGGTGTACGGAGCGGAGCCGTGTGTGTACGAGGTGTACGGAGCGGAGCCGTGTGTGTACGAGGTGTACGGAGCGGAGCCGTGTGTGTACGAGGTGTACGGAGCGGAGCCGTGTGTGTACGAGGTGTACGGAGCGGAGCCGTGTGTGTACGAGGTGTACGGAGCGGAGCCGTGTGTGTACGAGGTGTACGGAGCGGAGCCGTGTGTGTACGAGGTGAGCGGAGCCATGTGTACGAGGTGTACGGAGCAGAGCCGTGTGTGTACGAGGTGTACGGAGCCGAGCCACGTGTATGAGGTGTAGAGCGGAGCCGCGTGTGTACGAGGTGTATGGAGCCGAGCTGCATGTGTACGAGGTGTACGGAGCCGAGCCACGTGTGTACTGTGTACGAGGTGTACGGAGCCGAGCCGCGTGTGTACGAGGTGTACGGAGCGGAGCCGTATGTGTACAAGGTGTACGGAGCGGAGCCGTGTGTATACGAGGTGTACGGAGCGGAGCCGTGTGTATACGAGGTGTACGGAGCGGAGCCGTGTGTGTACGAGGTGTACGGAGCGGAGCCGTGTGTGTACGATGTGTACGGAGCGGAGCCGTGTGTGTACGAGGTGTACGGAGCGGAGCCGTGTGTGTACGAGGCAGAGCCGTGTGTGTACGAGGTGTACGGAGCCGAGCCGCGTGTACGAGTTGTTGAGCGGAGCCGCGTGTGTACGAGGTGTATGGAGCCGAGCCGCATGTGTACGAGGTGTACGGAGCCGAGCCGCGTGTGTACGAGGTGTAGAGCGGAGCCGCGTGTGTACGAGGTGTAGAGCGGAGCCGCGTGTGTACGAGGTGTAGAGCGGAGCCGCGTGTGTACGAGGTGTAGTGCGGAGCCGCGTGTGTACGAGGTGAGCGGCGCAGAGCCGTGTGTATGAGGTGAGCGGAGCGGAGCCGTGTGTGTACGAGGTGAGCGGAGCGGAGCCGTGTGTGTACGAGGTGTACGGAGCGGAGCCGTGTGTGTACGAGGTGTACGGAGCCGAGCCGCGTGTATGAGGTGTAGAGCGGAGCCGCGTGTGTACGAGGTGTATGGAGCCGAGCTGCATGTGTACGAGGTGTACGGAGCCGAGCCACGTGTGTACTGTGTACGAGGTGTACGGAGCCGAGCCGCGTGTGTACGAGGTGTAGAGCGGAGCCGCGTGTGTACGAGGTGTACGGAGCGGAGCCGCATGTGTACGAGGTGTACGGAGCGGAGCCGCGTGTATACGAGGTGTACGGAGCGGAGCCGTGTGTGTACGAGGTGTACGGAGCGGAGCCGTGTGTGTACGAGGTGTACGGAGCGGAGCCGTGTGTGTACGAGGTGTACGGAGCGGAGCCGTGTGTGTACGAGGTGTACGGAGCGGAGCCGTGTGTGTACGAGGTGTACGGAGCGGAGCCGTGTGTGTACGAGGTGTACGGAGCGGAGCCGTGTGTGTACGAGGTGAGCGGAGCCATGTGTACGAGGTGTACGGAGCGGAGCCGTGTGTGTACGAGGTGTACGGAGCCGTGTGTGTACGAGGTGTACGGAGCGGAGCCGTGTGTGTACGAGGTGTACGGAGCCAAGCCGCGTGTGTACGAGGTGTACGGAGCAGATCCGCGTGTGTACGAAGTGAGGTGAGCGGAGCCGCGTGTTTACGAGGTGAGCGGAGCCGCGTGTTTACGAGGTGAGCGGAGCCGCGTGTGTACGAGGTGAGCGGAGCCGCGTGTGTACGAGGTGAGCGGAGCCTCGTGTGTACGAGGTGAGCGTAGCGGAGCCGCATGTCCACGAGTTGAGCGTAGCGGTGCCGCGTGTCCACGAGGTGTACAGAGCGGAGCCACGCGTGTACGAGGTGTACGGAGCAGAGCCACGCGTGTACGAGGTGTACGGAGCAGAGCCACGCGTGTACGAGGTGTACGGAGCAGAGCCACGCGTGTACGAGGTGTACGGAGCAGAGATGTGCGTGCATTTTGGCATGGGGGGCCCATTTGAAAGAAATATATAGTATATAGCAAGATAAATGTATACTATGAGTTATTTTTATATGGTTTCAATCAGTTTAATATAATATACACTGAGATGAGGTAAGCAAAAGGTCACTGAAACCTACTTAAGATAAAGGAATGTAAATTACTGGTCATTTGTTTATCCATCAACAAAGAACCATTGATATTCAAGGCAACTACCCTAATTAGATTGGGTGTGTTAACTTTCCCAAGGATGTTATCTTGTGCTCCGAAGCCCCTCCTCCAGCTTGCTGTATTTCTGCCATGTGGCACACATGAGGCTCCCTCCAGCTTCCTGTATTATATACTGGTTAAAACAGGTATTGAGGGGATGTGTTTATAGCCAATGCACAATAGACTTGTGACATCATTCCCCACATGGTGGGGCTGGACACACCTTTTAGCTGGACATTTAAAAGAACCAGGACACATGTGCTCAGTCTCTTTTGGCTCCTGGAGGATGACGTCTATCTGAATAATGTAACGTATGAATAATGCTTGTTTCTGATTAATGCATATGTATTTATAGTTTTATACTGTTTATTATTTGATCTTATCACTTATTAAGTAAATCAATAATTTAGTAAATTCAATTCTTGTGTGAGCATTTTCTTATTCATTACAATCCATTGGAACCCTTACAATACAATAATGGAGCATCAAAGGTCACTCCAATTTGAATCATGTATCCACAAAGTCAATTGTTATTCCCAAGGGAATATCGCGGTCAGTGATGAGGTGCGTTGCCGCTTGTTACAGGGAAGTTTGAGACCTATAATATTAAATGATCCCTGGACTTCAGATGAGAATAGAAGTCTGATGAAGAAAGCCGCAGCTTTTGAAACGCCTCGGATATTGTTCTGCTTACCAGCCCGGCTTACATTTGGACTCGAGTGAAGTCACTCACCACGATCTGCTAGTGGTTTATTACCGCTCAGGTCAATCGGCAGTGAACCTCCCAGCGCATGCAACTGGCTGGGGCTGCGCTGCTGCTTCTTGATTGTCTCACACACCGAACAGCCAACACCCACCACCCGGGCCAGCTGGAGGCTTTTGCGGTCTTGTGGTATCCAATAAAAGGTTCAGTGCACCACCGCACTTCTCATCTCTCATGAGGACTAGAGACAGCGAACCTCACGCAATTCCTATACAGTGACGCAGCAGCAGGGAAAAGACCTTCTCCTCCTGCAGATTACTGGTTCTCAACCACGGACCGAGCTTTTGTGTTTTACTTCTATTCTCATCCAATGCCAGGGATTATTTAATATTATACTGTAGGTCTCAAACTTCCCTGTAACAAGCAGCAATGCACCACATCATCAATGACTGCGATATTCCCTTGGAAATAACACTTGACTACCTGTGGATATGTGATTCAAATTGGAGTCACCTTTGATGCGCCATTGTCTTGATATATATCATAGATTTCCTTTCCACTAGTAAATGTGTGCGAGTGACACTCTGTGCACTCACCTACTGAGCGGTTATTATTTACGCGATCATCTATTTGGGACCTGATCGGAACACCGGTCCCACCTTTTTCATACTGTATGTGCACACCCCTCTCTGCCCTTAGGCCTGTTTCACACTTCCGTTTTTTCAAATCCGTCAAAATCCGTTGGTTTCCGTAAAAAAACGGATCCGCCATTTTTTTGCAGGATCCGTTTTTTTGTCCCATAGACTTCCATTAGTGGTTACCGCGGATCCGTCAAAAAAACGGATCCGTTTTTTTTAAAAACGGATCCGTTTGCATCAGTTTCCGTCAAAAAAACGGAAACGGATCCGTTTGGCGGACACAAAAACGGAAGTGTGAAACATGCCTTAGCGCCGTTTGGAATTTTAAAACCACATATTCCCCTGCTGATTCCTCGCCACTTCTCTGTCCTGCTACCCTGACGAGCTCTTTAAAATGTTTGGGGTGATCACTAGAAGTTGAAACAATGGGCTGGACTGCAGCCTGTGGACAGGTCTGACCACCTCCTCCTGCCCGATCAGCACTATTGTTGAGGGGCTTCCAGGAATATTCCTGTAATATTGTAGTCAAGCATTGCTCAGATTAAGCCGCTGTAGAGAGAAGTGCTGTAACTAGTGCGGTTGCAGCTCCGACCGGGCACGGCGGATGAGGGGCCCACCGATGCCAGCACAAACTTAAGCTGGATGTGCATCCGAAGATGTACATTCAATTGAAGTGTATTGCAGCGCACAGACCCATAGGGTGTACAAACTGTAAAGCGCTGCGGAATATGTTAGCGCTATATAAAAAGAGATTATTATTATTAGTAGTATACTGCACAGCCCATAGTCATACATGTAGTAAACTGCACAGCCCATAGTCATACATGTAGTAAACTGCACAGCCCATAGTCATACATGTAGTATACTGCACAGCCCATAGTCATACATGTAGTAAACTGCACAGCCCATAGTCATACATGTAGTAAACTGCACAGCCCATAGTCATACACATAGTATACTGCACAGCCCATAGTCATACATGTAGTATACTGCACAGCCCATAGTCATACATGTATTATACTGTTCCCCATAATTCTTCATGCAGTATAATGCACAGCCCATAGTCATCCATGTGGTATAATTCACATTCCCTGAGTTTTTCCAACAAGATGGTGCACCACCACATTATGGGTGTCAGGTCCGAGCATTCCTACAAGGAATCTGACCCCCTTAGACTAGCATTTCTTCTGCGGTGTTGCTATAAGTATGTCAAGAGTGGGAGAAGAGGGTTGCATTGACAATCCAACACAATGGGCAGCACTTTGAACACATTTTATAAGTGGTCATAAACTTGTAAATAACTCATGAAAGAATAAAGATATATTAAAACCAATCACAACATTGTTTTTCTTGTCAATTTCTCAATAAGTTTGATGTGTCACATAACCATCTTCATATTGGAAAAAATAAAGTTGGATCCAAAATGGCCGACTTCAAAATGGCCACCATGGTCACCATCCATCTTGAAAAGATTCCCCCCTCCCATATACTAATGTGCCACAAACAGGAAGTTGATATCACCAACCATTCCCATTATATTTAGGTGTATCCATATAAATGGCCCACCCTGTAGATTAAAGAATAGTGGCAGAATGGAGGCCATATACCAAGACGTGGGATATATGTCAGGCTGGGGCCCGGGATAAGGGCCATATACCAGGATGATGGACATTATGGATACATATATCTTAGTTCCGCCACTGGCAGAGAGGCACAGAATACTTTGGACCAGGAGGGAACACAACATTGGTGCTACCTGGTCAGCCACGCAAGGGCCCAAGAGGGAAGGGGCCACAGCGACCTCCAGAGCAGCTTGTGTCCCAGGCAGAGGGCCCCTCATCTACGTGAGATCCCCGAGTGTCCGACAAAAGTCAGGGTCCAGACCAAAGAGAGCAATCGGGCGTCACAGAACTGGTGGAGAAGTGGGAACTAGGCACATTTTTAATTCGTGCTATATTTCCCACTATAATGCCATAGGGCACCGGACAGACGCTCCCCTACACCGGCCTCCGGTCCCCGCCCGCTGGCCGCAGCGCTCCGCCGGTTGTGACGGTCCGGAGCAGCACACGCCCCGCGCACGCCTCACCTACAGCTGACAACAACATTCACCACACCTCACGTATCCCCGCCTCCGCCGCATGATGATTGGCTAAGCTGCGCGTCTATCACTCCCCTATTTGACCGGCCCCTCCTCTTGTCTCCTGTCACTTGTGTTAGCCAATAGCCCGAGGCGACGGGACAGATGACGTCATCGGTTGCCAAGAGGAATCCAACGTGCGAGCTGTCAAGGCTAGCGACCTCATTTCTCTCCCGCCTTATCCCGTGACGGCTGCGTTGTTTATCTGTGGCCTCTCTAAAGACGGGACGTGTTCTGTGACAGGGCGACGTGATCTCCCTTTAGCCTGTTCTGGCTTTTGAGCTGCCGGTGACGTCATCAACCGGGCCTTTGGCGCGGAGTGATCCGCCCTCTTCAGACCCCCGAGTTCCAGGAGGTGAAGCGGCTGTGGCGGAGTGTCACCAAGAAGAAATTATCTAGTGTGGTGTTGAAAGTGGACGAAAAGAAGTCCGCTGAGAGCCGTGCGCTGCAGGTGAGGGCCGTGCGGAGGCAGTGCGGGGTGTGTACCAGCGGGAGGAGGACCGGAGCCAGCGCTGGAGGCAGTGACCGCACCGGCAGCACACTGGTGAGTACGGAGTGTCGGGGCGCTGCTCCTGTGCTGTCATTTGTTTTTGTAGCCTGGAGCTCTGGTTTCTGGGAAGTAATTGTGCTACCTGTTATATAGCAGCAGACCCCCAACATCCAGGAGCCGGAAACTTGCTGTGGTGGGGTTCCCACACTTTATTGCCCATATGTGGTGCCCCCTGTCCTGTCACCTACATATGTGGCTGTGGCAGCGGAGATTAGATACCCTCAGACATTATACCTCACCGTGACAGCGGAGATTAGATACCCTCAGATATTATACCTCACCGTGACAGCGGAGACTAGATACCCTCAGATATTATACCTCACCGTGACAGCGGAGATTAGATACCCTCAGATATTATACCTCACCGTGACAGCGGAGATTAGATACCCTCAGACATTATACCTCACCGTGACAGCGGAGATTAGATACCCTCAGATATTATATCTCACCGTGACAGCGGAGATTAGATACCCTCAGACATTATACCTCACCGTGACAGCAGAGATTAGATACCCTCAGACATTGTACCTCACCGTGACAGCGGAGACTAGATACCCTCAGACATTATACCTCACCGTGACAGCAGAGACTAGATACCCTCAGATATTATATCTCACCGTGACAGCGGAGATTAGATACCCTCAGATATTATATCTCACCGTGACAGCGGAGATTAGATACCCTCAGATATTATACCTCACCGTGACAGCGGAGATTAGATGCCCTCAGATATTATATCTCACCGTGACAGCGGAGATTAGATGCCCTCGGATATTATACCTCACCGTGACAGCGGAGATTAGATGCCCTCGGATATTATACCTCACCGTGACAGCGGAGATTAGATGCCCTCGGATATTATACCTCACCGTGACAGCGGAGATTAGATGCCCTCGGATATTATACCTCACCGTGACAGCGGAGATTAGATACCCTCGGATATTATATCTCACCGTGACAGCGGAGATTAGATACCCTCAGACATTATACCTCACCGTGACAGCGGAGATTAGATACCCTCAGACATTGTACCTCACCGTGACTGCGGAGATTAGATACCCTCAGACATTATACCTCACCGTGACAGCGGAGACTAGATACCCTCAGACATTATACCTCACCGTGACAGCGGAGACTAGATACCCTCAGACATTATACCTCACCGTGACAGCAGAGACTAGATACCCTCAGATATTATATCTCACCGTGACAGCGGAGATTAGATACCCTCAGATATTATATCTCACCGTGACAGCGGAGATTAGATACCCTCAGATATTATACCTCACCGTGACAGCGGAGATTAGATACCCTCAGATATTATATCTCACCGTGACAGCGGAGATTAGATGCCCTCGGATATTATACCTCACCGTGACAGCGGAGATTAGATGCCCTCGGATATTATACCTCACCGTGACAGCGGAGATTAGATGCCCTCGGATATTATACCTCACCGTGACAGCGGAGATTAGATGCCCTCGGATATTATACCTCACCGTGACAGCGGAGATTAGATGCCCTCGGATATTATACCTCACCGTGACAGCGGAGACTAGATACCCTCGGATATTATACCTCACCGTGACAGCGGAGACTAGATACCCTCGGATATTATACCTCACCGTGACAGCGGAGACTAGATACCCTCGGATATTATACCTCACCGTGACAGCGGAGACTAGATACCCTCGGATATTATACCTCGCTGTGAGATACATCTTTGTGCTGTACAGTACGTTCCTCGTCAGTATACACTATGCTCACGTGGCTCCACCACCTGCTGGGGCGAGATGTGACGTGACACCGGGTGTGGAGGTCCGCATCGTCACCCACTGCCAGTGTAAGAACCCCCGTGGCTGCAGGTAGAGCCGTACATATCGGTAATGTAACTTTCTGGGTGTTATATTGATACCTGTCAGCTCTTACTGACTGTCTCCTGGAGTGTCAGACAGTCTGCCGGATTGTGTCCCCCCAGGACAAGAGTTGCCATCCCTGGAGTGACTGACGTCCCCCATCCTTGTCGTGACGTCCCCCTGTCACGACATGTAGATGCGATCGTGTCAGATTGAAAGTCTGCGTCTCTTAATGATAATTGTTCTTTTAAAGGGAATCTGTCAGCCCTTTTTTGAGATATCATATAATGATATCATTCAATTGTGTGTCACATAAGGAGTCTCTTAGTACTTTTGCTTCCCCCTGACCCCGCACCTTTCATGCATAAATACCTTTTTTATATCAGTTCAGATGTATGTAAACTGCCGCTGTCTGGTCCGCCGGGCGGGGCTTATTCACCTGCTCCCCCCCCTCCCTACACAAGAAGAAATACATAGAGCAAGACAGGGAGGGGGGGAGCAGGTGAATAAGCCCCGCCCAGCGGACCGGACAGCGGCGGGTCATTGATTACATTTACCTATACTAGTCCGTCCCTTATACCAGACGCTGCCATCCATGTGCTGTTCATGTTTATCTCTTCAGTTTTATTTATTTTTTTTTTGTTTATGGGAAAAACTGAAACACTGATGGGAAAAACTAAAAAGCTAACCAATCACTGATGAAGATCGGTAAACACTGTTGAAAATTGTCTATTTTTTGTGTACAAGAAAAACTCTGACATCTGAATTAGTCCTTATGAATTTGCCTTTTATTTACTTCTTGGACAACCCCTTCCTTCCTAAATACTATGTTCTTCAGCTTAAAATAAAAATACCCTATACTCCCTCTGCTCTGGCGTCGTTGTTGTCAGCGCAGAGTCTCCCAGAGCTACCGTGACATTGTCACGTGAGCCCTGCAGCCTATCATTGGCCATTAATGGCCTGTGGCACTCTCTCCCATTGGACACCTGACTTTCTTCCCAGGGATTTGTGAGCTCTGCAGCCTGTTAGTGGCCTCTGTTGGGTTGCAGTGCTCATGTGACATAATAATGTTATCAACGCACCGGTGCTGGAGGTGAGTATTCATCATATTTTTATTTTCTATGGGGCACTATTGCATTTAAGAAGTTTCTGAAAATGTGTAAAATTTTGCTCTATTTTGGTTGGAAAAAATGATTTGTCCTTCAGTTGCTGTGTACAAAGCATTTATTGTGCCAGTTCTGTTCCAGGCCGTAAGCAGTTTGTGCCCCTTTATATGGCTGCATGTTGCATATAGGGAAGAATACCTAGTATTACGGCATGTTATTGGACATGCAACGCTGTAAAAATCAATGAGAAAAGCCTCCATATGAAAGGAGACACTCATAGAAATACAGTAAGGACCATTCCATTTCTGTAGGTGGTATATTACGTGTCCATAGTACAGCTGTACACATGAGCCTTAGGGACCTTGTGAATGTGCCTCCATGTAATCTGATTTCTTTCATACACCTACTCTGATCTCCAATGCTTTTCCATAATATGAGTAGTCTATCAGGTCCTGATCACATCCCGTTTATGGCTTCCAGTTGACGAATATGCCAGGAATAGTTCCCAAACTATGCCATACTATGGCAATCGTCACCCTAAGCCGCCATGTAAAATAATGTATATGTATTGTGTTTTTTTTTTTTTCTATTCCTGTATGTAATAATGTCGTCTATTGCACTAATTCATACCTTCTTCTTTTGTAATAGACTGACGTATAGTGGCCCGATGGAGGCTGACAGGACACCGTTGTTCTCCATAGGGTTCTGTTAACCCGAGGTAGGACAGTAGTGTCTTCTTGGCCTCCATCTTGATGTGTATATCAGGAGCTGAGCCCTGAACACAAGCATATAACGTGTCGTGAACCTTTACTATTGTGTTATTCATGTCTTGGTTACCAAGTATGTTTTTTGTGAAGTGTTTTAACACTACAGGCCAGAAATATCGAAAGCGTGTGCAAGAAAAGCTGGGGCAGGCAAAAAAGAAGTGCATCGTTAGTGAGCGTTAATACAGTCTCACATTTGCTCTTGCAGCATCTGTCTGAGTCGCGGCGGTATTCAGAGTCTCATTAATAATGTGACCGCCAAACAAACTGTTTAATTGGGTGACTGTGCTCCCAATGCTGCCTCGTGTAGTCACCTAGAGGTGCATCCAGATGTTCTCCTCTCCATCACTACCACAGTCACGTCTTTGGGGACAACGGCAGCGGGTAAACACATTTGATAAACAGATTTAATAGCTGGGATCAATTGAAGAAGCTTCCATCATGACATTTGTGGGTTAACCCTTTGGTGATCGCATAATAGTCAGCTGCACGTGATTTGGTGATCGGATAGTAAAAATGCCCACTGGAAGTTAGTTTCTTGTCTGAGAGAAATGTCTCCACTTTGGGACATCGGTATAAAAATTTTCCACTATTTCCTAAAAAGCTGCTTTGTGATATAGAAATTACTTCTGTAATAATCACTTAGGCCTCTTCGGTAGGTGTCTATCTTCCATTTTGGTCCTCAACATGCCAGATCCTTTGTTCTCAATGTTTTGGGCTTAGACATTTGTCATATCCTATCACAAGCAAAGAGCCCCTTTGATTATAATGGTGGGCTCTGGCTGGTTTCAGTTTTTGTGTCCTAAAATGGATAGGGAAGCATAACTCACATCCTCAGATGTGAACAGAGTCCAGGGCTGGATCTGCACAATGAGAGTAATGGCACATTTTATTGTTTTTTAGGTTTGTATATTTTTTTTTTTTTTGAGAACTAAATCTAGGAATATTTATCTTAAAATAGTTATTTAAAAAAACGCCATTAAATAAGTTTGTCCACCATTGAGAGGATAATTATTTTTGTCTTAAATGCATGCGTTTTGGACTAAATATAATTCTTGCATTAGGTTTTCATTAAAATTGTTGCACCATTTGCCTTCTGTGTGCAGCATGAGTTAGATGAGGATCCCTGAGTGAGCTTGCTCCGATTCTCTGAGAGGAGAGTTTGTAACTTTTTGCTGAGCTCCTCTCAGCTGATTTATGATTACAGACCACATCAAAGTTGAATGTGAGCCTGTAAAAGCCAGCATGTATTACAAGCCCTGTAAGCCACAGGAGCAAAAGCATCATGGCTTCTCATTCCCACGATCAGTGTTTGTACCAGTTCACTGTCGTGGATACGTATCCAATGGTGTTTTGTGGTTATAACGATTTTACTGAGGCTTGGTACTGAGAAGTAATGTGTTTGCTTGTTTTTAAGCCCAGCTACCTTAATTAACCCTTCCTACCACAGCTAATTTTTTGTTTTTGCGATAACGTTTTTTCCCTCTTATTCTTCCAAGAGCCATAAGTTTCTTGTTGACAGAGCCATATCACATATTTAGTTTTTTTTGCGGGACAAAGTTGTAATTTTGTTGGAGGCGTGCAAGGGTACTAAAGCCGTAAGGATCCTGCAATTAATTTATTTATTTTTCCTGTGCATTTTGCCACTGTCGATTCACTGTTGAAAATCCATAAAGACTATGTCCCATGTGGACAGTCCTTCAGGGTTATGTTACACTTATTACATGTTTTCTTAAACAAAAACATTTGTGCTCTTGGCTCTTTCTCTATATTAGACCTTAGTAAAGTAAGGCTGTGTGCACACGATGCAGATTTGCAGTGGATCCGCAGCGGATTTTACCGCGCAGAAACGTTGCATATCCGCATTGTGATGTACAGTAGCCTTAAAATCAATGAAAAAAAAAAAACCGCTGTGCAGACGCGCGGTTTTCCTGCGGTACAAAATCCGCAGCATGTTACTTCTTTTGTGCGGTTTTCCATCTCCCCTGTCACCAAATCCGCAGGGGGAAAATCTCAGTGGAAAACCGCACAAAAACCGCAATAAAACCGCAGGAAAAATGGAAGAAATCCGCAGGAAAAATGCAGGTCATTTGACCTGCGGATTTCTTCCATTCTGCGCGGAAAAATCTGCAGGGCTAAAAAGTCCGTCTGCACTCAGCCTAGGGTATGTGCACACGTTGCGGATTATGCTGCGGATCCGCCTCTGTGAATCCGCAAGCAGAGTACAGTACAATGTTATCCAATGGCTTTTAAAAACCGCAGTGCGCATGCTGCGGATCATTTTACCTGCAGATTTACCCGCAAATCCGCGCGTAAAAATCTGCAGCTGAATCCGCACTGTGTGCACTCGCCTTTAGGCTATGTGCCCACGTTAGTGTTTTAAACGCTCAGGAAACGGGTCTCCTTCCCAGAAAATGCACGTTTTTGCGCAAAAACAGCGCGTTTTTGATGCGATTTTTTTTATTTATTTAATTTTTTTTTCCGCGCGTCTTTTGGACTATAGGAAATAGCCAAAAACGCGGACCTAAGCGGAAGTTAATGAACATGCTGCGTTTTTTACTGCTAAGCTTAGCGGTAAAAAACGCATCCATTGGCACAAAAAGGTCAAAATGAATGGGATGCTTCTTTCAAGAGTTTTTGATGCAGTTTGACCCCGAAAAACGCATCAAAAACGCTTAAACGCAACGTGGGCACACAGCCTTAAAGAGATTTTTCACGTCCTAAGAAAATATATATTTTACCGACTCAAAAAAACAAAACCCAAATTCTGACGTACAGTGAGTCTCAAGTCACATAATATGGCTATTGGCACAGTGGCACGTGATCCTGGTAAATTTTAATTATCTTTTGTGAATATAGTGATAACCCCCAAAATATATGTGCCCACTTTGGATGTGGAAAATCAGCAGTGCTTTAAATTATTGGCGATGTGAATGAGATCTCGCAAAATATCATCCATGTGCTGCGGAGAATGTCTATCCGAGGCTGCAGATTTCCAAATCCACAGCATGTCGATAATGTGGCCAATCTTCACCGTTTCTACAGCGGTTATGGCTTGTTGGAAATTATAAACTTATATGTTGGTTTTTTCATGGGAGTGTGAGAGTTGGGGAAATGACAAAATATGTAAAGTACAGTATGTTTTGTTTTTGTTTTCATTGCTATCGTACAGATTTATTTATTTATTTTTTAAATAATCGTTAACATTTATTCCCCCAACACCACCCCACCCCAAAAGCTCCAAATCCAAGTAAGGTTTCTGTGAGTGTGCTTGCACTTGAGTAGCGTACACAGAAGATGGAAACTAAATAAATACACTTCATTGAGGCATCTGCTGCAAATATCTGATGCTTATTCTTCTGTTCTCTAGACATGTTGCAATCTATCTTCCCTTGTAATGTATTAGAAAGAGCAGGATAGATAATAAAAAGTATGAGATGGAAGTAAGAATAGTCCCTGCCGTGTATATATAGCTTATTTGCTTGGCTCACGTAGCGTGTTAGAGGAGGAACCACTGGGTTAAGTGTTTTTTCCACCCTTTATTTGTAGCACCAGTGGCACGTGTGTGCTCAGTAAATAGACGTCTGCGCCAGAGGCCCGCCTCAGATTAGAAGGGCTGGCACGCATCCTATAGGAATTTTTTTTTTTTTTTTTCTAAACTGGATGCTGTTTATAGTGTTACTGTAGCAGATATAGTATCCAATGAATGAGTAAAATATAGCAGCCATTCAAAATAACCACCCAAATAGATTTGCTCACTGTACTATGAAGGACTATTTCTGGCTGTCATATTCCCTAGGTTCCCCTTCAGTCAGCACCAGATGATTCAGGATGTTTTTAGCCTTGGAAATTCCAGCGCATTACATTCTCTTTCGATAAGAGATCGTCTTAAAGTTTATTTTAATTTGCCGTCCATCGGTCGGTCTTATGAGTCTCTAGAAGGAAAGGTGCTCCATATCTGCAGATAATGCACACATCACAACCGGTAGTTGTAACGTCACCTGCCCCACTCACCTCACAATGCAGAATTGTGCGCAACCTGGATAACTTGCACTCTGAAGAAGAAAAAAAACACATCGTAAATTGACCTGCGATGCAGATTAGTAATGCAGTGAAAGGGTAAAAGCTTCAGCAAATCTGTGGCCCTTTTAGTACTAAATACTCAACTTCAGTGAGTTTTGTATTCTGCATCAGTCCCAAAAAGATGTATCCTCCGACATCTAAATTCCCTAATGGAAAATATGGGTGTCATATGCCATATTTAAGGGAATGTGTCATTACCAAATGGCCTATTTGTTTAAATTGGGTCTTTATCTTATGTCTAAAAACATTTTTTACATTTTTGCTACAGATTCCCGTATCAATTTTATATATTGAAGAGAAAAAAAATACATAGGACACTTAGGCTAATACTAGATTTATACTTCCTGTTTTTCTGTAAGACATTTCCGTAGTCTCATTATCATCACAGACAAGGTTTCACCACTATATGCATTAGATAACATTCCCTTTTTATGTATTTTATTACATAATTTTCTTTTTCTTTTTCCATGTAATAACTGTAATAAATTAGTGATCCCACACTGCATTTCACTTGGTGGGTTTTGCCACTACCTGTTTATTCTATTTTTAAATTTTGACCATAAGTGATCCATAACGTGTATACTGGTAATGATATGTCTCCCAGTATAGTCCTATCAAGGTAGTACAATTGTCCTGTACCTGTTATAAGTGTACGATATAGCCTTTTACAGCTTGTATTTCCAGTGTTGTTTGCCAGTTTTACCAGATTTCTTAACTTTTTTTTTTTTTTTTAATTTCTCCTTTCAAAACTTTTTACTCTTTGGATTATTAAGTCAGGGCTAAAGACTTGATGGGAAAAACCCATTGCAGATTCTGCCACCGATTTAATCTTCACGTCACAGAGGGTAGAATCCGCAGACATAATAGACGTGCCTTGTATTTTTTTTTCTCGCAACACGTGGACATGTTTTGTTTAGATATCCTCTTTCTACTATCGTTCATCTTCCACCCACAATTCTGGGTGGAGAATTTTCACTTTTTTTTTTTTTTGCTACATTTGAACATACTCGATGTTTAATTTGCAATGGTTTTAAAATGAAACTAGAACAGTTTCTATCAAACTGCAATCAGACTTTTCAATGCCATACTTTACCTGTTCAAGTCAATGGGAAAATTTACAGAAACAATTAAGGTAACGGTGTTCTCTGCCAAAATGTTGGCTCCGTTTGTAAAACTGTCTTTTTAATTGGGATTGCTGGCTGTTTTATGGGATGCTGTGATATTGTTGATCTTTCCTTAGGATTGGCCTTCAATATCCAATTAGTGGGAGTCTTAAGGCCCCGTTACATTTAGCGATGCACCATCGATCCCGACAACGATACGACCCGGTCAGGATCACTGGTGCATCGCTAAATGGTCGCTAGTGAGCTGCCAAACAGGCAGATCTCACAGCGACGCAGCTGCGGTCGTTACTTACCTTTCACACGCAGCGATGCTGACGTCCTCCCGCCCGCGTCCACACATCGCTCGTCGGCGCCAGCAGGAAGCGCCCGACGAGAAATTGACCTGGCCGATCTCGTGCGATCAGCGACAGACAGCGGGGGAGCCGGTCGGAGGTAAGTATCACACATAGCGATATCGCTAGCAATATCGCTGCTGCATCACAAAATCGGAGACGCTTTAGCGATATTGCTAGCGATATCGCTATGTGTAAAACCCCCTTTACTCCTTGCAGTGCTTTACTATAAGGGTACCGTTACACTTAGCGATGCACGAGCGATCCCGACAAAGATATGGATCGCTGGTGCATCGCTAAGTGGTCGCTAGTGAGCTGCCACACAGGCAGATCTCACCAGAGACATAGCAGCGGTCGGGGGTCGCTACTTGCCTGTCAGACGCGACGATCCTGACGTCCTCCCGCCTGCGTCCACGCGTCGCTTGTCGGCGCCACAGGAAGCCCAGCAGGAAGCGCCCGACGAGAAATGGTCCAGGACCTTCTCGCTCGATCAGCGATAACCAACGGGGGAGCCGGTCGGAGGTAAGTATCACATCTAGCGACATCGCTATGTGTAACGGTCGCTTACGTGCTGCTTCTCTTCTGTTGGTATATTGGCACAGCACCAACCATTGGGGTAGTGACTTTGCCTGGCATTGCAGCACAGTCTGATCCTCCTGAGTGATGCTGACCACTAGGATCAGACACCAGTGCTACAAAATGTACAGGCCTAATAAATAATGGAGAGGACGTGATGCTCACTGGAGCACCACAACCCCTTTTAATAAACAGGTGACTATATTGGGGGAGTCAAAACCCCTCCCTCTTATATTTTACCCTACCCAAAAGACCTCCATACACATTAGATGAAAGTTGGCTTAGCCCGCAAATTTAAGCACAGCTGACTGACTCACTGTTTTCAGTGGAGATAGCCCTCTGTCAAAGGTATCTAGCTTCTGCTTTCTCCTCTCTCCCCATTGAAAACATAATTGCTTGACCAACCACATGTGTCTGATAAATTGACACCATGAGATCTTGATCGTGTAGTCCTGATAGTTGCCATTGCAGTTCACGGCTCAATAGCGCCTTAGAGTGTGCCGGCTATAGCGGCCTGTTTAGAAGTTTTCAAAATTTAGGTGGTAAAAATAAACTTCTTCATTCCTGTTATGCCACTTTGTATTACGGTCATTCCTGAATAGAACATGAATGGTTAATGAGCTACCTGAAAGCAATTTTGAATACATTGAGGGGTGCCATTTTTAAAATGGTATCAATATATAGGACTCCCAAAGTCACTTCAAAACTGAATAGGTCCCCATAAAAATAAGTTTTGTAAACTTCCTTGAAAAATTACTGCTTCATTTTGTAAACCTTCTAAAATGCTAACAAAATAAAATAACATTTTACAAATGGTGCTTATGTATAGCCAATATGAGGGAAATGTCATTTATTATTGTTTTTGTATGGTATGACTGGATTAAAGGAATAATCATTCAAAGTTTGAAAATTGCAATTTTTTTTTTTTTTTTTTTTTTTTTTTTTTTTACTTTTGTCAAATTTCCGATCATATTTATTAAAAAAATGCAAAACGTGGCAACCTAAATTTACCATTATCATAAAGTGTAATGTGTCACGAAAAACAGTCTCTGCATCCCTGGGATATGTTGAAGCATTCCAGAGTTATTACTGTATAAAGAGACACATGTCAGATTTTTAAAAAATTGTCCCTGTCACTAAGGGGTTAAAAGTACCTCCTACAATTTGTTCTTCTCCACTGATTCTGGAACAGTCATTTATTTTTTTTTTTCTGTGCCCCTCTGTTCCAGTGTTTTGCCCCCTGGTAAGAAAGATGCAAATTTCCCCTTCAATAAACTGGGCGTGTAGCACCGAGCTTCTCTGTGGGCTTTTACTTTTTGTCCTCTGACGCTGGCCAATCAAAATACAGCCGCATCCACAGAGACGCACTGTGGTATACCTGCAGGTTGTTGAAGGGAAAATTTGCATCTTCATTAAAGGGTGGCTTGACTTTGGAACAGAGAGGCACAGAAGAAAAAGTGGAACTGTTCCTGAATCAGTGGAGCAGCACAAATTGGAGGAGGGGTACGCAGGTTAAGTCATAAAAATCCAATGTAAAGTCTCCTTTAAAGATAGTTCATCAATATTAAAAACTTGGAAATCCCAGTGGCGTGACATTTTTTTTTTTCAGTTGGTGAGAATGTCAGGTCTTGGACATACAATATATAATATAATAACTAAGACGTGTAGAATTACCACCATGAAACACATTTTGACACCTCCAGTATTCCCTTAGATCTGTAGCTATGGGGACTATTGGCTCAAATGGATGACTTTGGTTAAGATGGAGACTAACATCCATGAGTAACAGTGATCGGTTGCTTCAGTTCTCTGGCTCATCGGGTCAGAGGGCATCATGGTGACTAAAGTTCTACATGGCACAGACTAAATCGGCTTGAAAGGGAAAACTGGCATCCTTTACCTGTGAAGAGTAGTAATGTCATCTGTCTTCAAAATGTACTTTATTCCAGAGAAAACACAGAAAACGTCTTGAGCCTCTGCACCTGCACAAGGGGCACGTTATAGTCGCATGCTCGCCTGTGGTTTGCAGTTGTTAATTCCTGTTTCATTTGCAGCTTGTCTCTTCTCTTATCTCTTACCAGAATACAAGTACTGATCCTCATTAGTCTTTACAGTAAAGTGATACCAGTTCTTTTGGTCTTTTCATCGTTCTGTTCTGGGGTTATGGTTAATACTGAATTTCCGTAATCTGCTTCTATACTTATAAAATGATTTACAAAATTTCCTGTTCTTTGTTTTGGTGTCTGTAAATTTCAGTTTTCTAACAGACACAATATGCTCTCCCCGCACCACCAAATGGTTCACATTTTGTCGCCACTGGGGTGAAAATGATGATTTTGACAATTGCAAGATGGAACCTGTTGCATTGATTGGCACTGATCTTTAGATATGAAGCTATGGGAGCAAAACACATGTGTAAGTTCTTATTGTTGGACATTCTCCCTTTATGTCCCATACACATAGTGCTGAAAGTGAGCACAGAAGAATAAATGCGTTTTGATTATAAAATCCCTGACATTTTCATTATTCGTGTGGATTTTGCATAGAAATGTGGCAGAGAAGCCGCATTGATAAGATTATGGCACAATCCGGCATGCCCCCCCCAACCTCCTGATGAGTCACATTGAATGATAGTGGGGCTAACATGCATGAATGAGCTGGCACTTCTCTCTGCACCAGAACTTTGGATTTTTCCAGGTGAAATCCTGAAATGTGGATTTAACCTTATCACGGCTGCCCAATAGGTGGTCGTCCGGCAGTAGTGCATCGCATGACTGACAGCATGCTTCTTACTGATGTACCAGAAGGGTTTGATGTCTAGATGGTGCAGGTATAAATATTGGAGTTGGATAGATTGGGATTACGCACCGTGCATATTTTCAGTAGGTCTGGAATCTGTTGTAGATGTGAAAAAAATGCTCCTTTCCGGTTTAGGAAACAACATAAAATAAGTCTAATCTCTAGATAAGGCCAATGATACTGGTAGAAGGTGGTTTCTGTTCAAAGTGTAAATCACGCTTCTGGCCTAGAGTGAATGGTGATTGCAGAATCCCAGTGCGCCAATTGCTTGAGATGATCATCGCAAATAATCCATGTTGCCCTAGGCTCCTTTTGTGTGAATGAATTTTTTTTTTCATATTCCATATAACATAAAATCTGCCACTGTCGATCTGTGACCAGACACCGACAGATTTGGCTTGTTCATAAACATCACGTGATAGTGGTATTGGCCTCATGCAGTCGCACCATTACATTCCCAAATATTGCTAGTTGTGAGTCCCAAGTGACCTCTGATATTAGTTTCTGTATTTTTTTTCTTTCTCTTTTAGGGTATGTATCCATGTAGCAGAAAACGCGGTACGTTTTTACATAAGCAGCAAAAAAATCTGCAACGTAGATTGATCTCCACAGCGTATTAATGTATCCCGTGGACGTCAGTGCGTATTTTACTTTTTTGCATTTACATTGCAACTTTTTAACAACCATATCCAAAGTGGCATTTGGCACTGTGGGATGTGCGTTGACATCGCCTTTTGTGTCTACAGTCAAAAAGCAATTTTGGGAGGTTTAGTGGTGAAATCATGGGAATCTTTTTAGCGCATTTACGCTTGTGTTGTAATTGCATTAGTAAATCTTTCCAATAGCTGTGTGCACAGGGCAGAAATTACCAGAATGCAATCAGATTTCTGTCTCTGAGGACTTCTCTTCTCCACTCGCAGCTTGTGTTCTGTAGTTGAAAACGCATCTCATAAAATTGGAAAACAAATGTCCTGGGACAACACGAGATAAAAATCTGTTGCGAGGAGGTTAGGACTATGAGGCTACTTTCCCACATAACAATTATGCTTTGGAATCAGATGCTACTTAAAAAGATTCTTCTGGAGCCCTCATCTTGGAAAACTACAAATATATTGAAGTCTTAAGGCCCCTTTACATTTAGCGATGCACCAGCGATACGACCTGGTCAGGATTGCTGGTGCATCGCTAAATGGTCGCTAGTGAGCTGCCAAACAGGCAGATCTCACAGCGATGTAGCAACGCAGCAGCGGTCGTTACTTACCTTTCAGACGCGGCAATCCTGACGTCCGCGTCCATGCGTCGCTCGTCGGCGCCAGCAGGAAGCGCCCGACGAGAAATGGATCCGGCCGATCTCGCGCGGTCAGTGACAGACAGCGGGGGAGCCGGTCAGAGGTAAGTATCACACATAGCGTGACGCTTTAGCGATATCGCTATGTGTAAAGGCCCCTTTAGAGAAATCTGGAGCATTTGAAATGGATTACATATTTAATTACATTTCTCAGAAAACTGGAATATTTTTTTCTGGGGTCCTGATTTGAATACTCTCCTTGTAGTGGCGCTGTTTCAGCAATGTTGAGACTACTGTTCCCAGTGGGTGATGTGACATTGTTGCCATGTGCCAGTAGTCAATCTGGTGACTACAGCTGATCAATATTTTGTCAGGATTGACTTCCGCTCTGATGATGACACATGGTGAATGCTGCAGCTGACGAGCGGCCGCACATTGGCTGCAATCGGCATGTGATACATTAAGTCACATCACTCTCCTGGAACGGCAGCACTGCTGGTGATTAGGCGTTTTGTTTTTTTAGCGTTCTGGACTCTAAATAACTGTGGTTGACAACACCCTTAATATACATGTTATAATCTTGAGAAAATGGTGATGAGCATCAGGAGGCTTCAGGATATTGACCAGACATTGCCTTGTACAAACCTTCATCGATGGGCCGTAATTGTTAGGCTACGTGCACACGCTGCGGATTCCGCTGCGGTTTCGCAGCGGTTTTGGCCGCTGTGGACCCGCAGCAGTTTTAGCTGCGGTGTACAGTACCATTCAAATGAATGGTAACCAAAATCCGCTGTGTAGACGGTGCGGATTTATCCGCGCGGTTTTCCTGCGGTTTTGAAACCGCAGAAAGAATTGACATGTCAATTCTTTCTGCGGAATACGCAGCGGTTTCCGATCTCCACCATTGTGGAGATGGTGAAACCGCAGGACCAAACCGCAAATAAACCGCAGGTCTTTTGACCTGCGGTTTTATCTGCGGTTTTTGCAAAATCCGCGCGGATGAATCCGCAGCGGATTCCGCAGCGTCTGCACACACCCTTACAGTTGTCAGTGGTCCTTGCGAAATACCAAATAACAAGTCCCCACATTGCTTACTGCTGTGATAAAGCTGTCCTCCTACCCTCACCTTCCATGGTTCTTTAACATAGAATAAGTCAAACATGTAAAGAGTTTTTACCATCAGTTTTTCTCACATGACAAAATGAAAATTGACTACTGATAGAGATTTCGCAAGCTTTTCCTGTTGTGAAAAGCGGACAGCATGAGGATGTCATCGGAGTGCTGTTCTATTTTTTCACGGATCTTTAGACTTTGGCAAGTTAGGTGTGTGACTTGGCTCAAAATCCAATGTACAAAATTAGAATATCATCAAAAGGTAATTTATTTCAGTTCTTCAATAGAAAAAGTGAAACTTATATTCTATAGAGTCATTACTAACAGTGTGATCTATTTCAAGTGTTTATTTCTGTTAATGTTGATGATTATGGCTTACAGCCAATGAAAACCCAAAAGTCATTATCTCAGTAAATTAGAATACTTTATAACACCTGCTTGAAAAATGATTTTAAATTCCAAAATGTTGATCTACTGAAATGTATGTTCAATAAATGCACTCAATACTTGGTAGGGGCTCCTTTTGTATCAGTGACTGCATCAATGCGGCGTGGCATGAGTTGATCAGCCCGTGGCACTGCTGAGGGGTTATGGAAGCCCAGGTTGCTTTGATTGCAGCTTTCAGCTCGTCTGCATTGTTGGGTCTGGTGTTTCTCATCTTCCTCATTGGACATTGGTCTGAATGCAGTCCGATTTTTAATTGGATTACATTCGTCTGATTTAATCGTAAGTGGGAATGAGCTCTTGATGTCGATAGTGTGCGAGTTTCTATTCCACTCGCAATCATCACTGTAAGATGTCTTTTATAAAAAGGAAAAATGCTCCAAATCTATAGAGCTCCCGCACAGTGCCGTATTGTGGTTGTCTGGTAGATGACAATTCACAGCGAAATATTAGTGAGATTTGCAGATGCAATGTGCGCCGATGAATGTTTGTACCATTTATTTTTTGCCTTCCTATTCCCATTTATCCAGTCCATGTGCCATACCAAGACATATGGATACCGTAGAGCAGTGTTTCTCAACTCCAGTCCTCAAGACCCACCAACAGGTCAAGTTTTCAGGATATCCTTAGCATTGCACAGGTGATTTCAACACCTGCTCAAGCATTAATTCCATCACCTGTGCAATACTAAGGAAATCCTGAAAACATGACCTGTTGGTGGGTCTTGAGGACTGGAGTTGAGAAACACTGCCGTAGAGGGTGGTCCTTTGCTGGAGACTCTCTAAATGAGCTAGTGACAAAAACCATTAACAGTACAAACTACAAAAAAAAAATAATTACTGAAAAATAAGAATAAGGCAACTCTTTTTTTTTTCATCAGAGAATGTTTTACTGGGGTCTTGGAAGCCAAACCTCCATATTAAAGACCCCCTCTCACAATAGAAATATAGTCCGTAAAGATGGCTGCTATTCTGCTAGGCTCCAGCCATGTATGGCTCTAACAGCCGTTCATCTGATTGACCACCATGCAATACCGAATATGCAGCAGCCAATGACAGAGAGAGACATGATTGGCAAAATCAGCTGGGTCCTAGACATAATGGAAGATTCACTAAACTTGAAGTTTTATATTCTCTAACACTTTTAGTAAGATGCATCACACCTATTAAGTCTGGCCCCCTTGTTCCCAGCAGGCTTTCCTCTATGCTTGGCTGTTATGGGCATTGGTTTGCAATTTTTGGCAACTTCTGGTGCAAATTTTAATAAATCCAAGGTAAAGATGTTGCTCACCCCTCTCCCTTTCTTCTCACTATGTATGCGCCTGATTGCGCTTTTCTGAGTTTACATTGCACATAGACACATAATGGCAGAAAACTAAGGAATGAAATATGATGTACAATTAAACTAATGTATCAAGCAGTGAGCTTTTATACCAGAATTACAATTAACCAGGTTATTAATTTAATTATTTTCTATGGTTTTTGAGATCTGATGGCTTTTGAATTTTACATTAAGGTTAGATATCAATCATGACCAAGTCTCAGGGCTGTGGAGTCGGAGTCGTGGAGTCGGAGTTAGTTTTGGTTGGAGTCGGAGTCGGTAGAAATGTTCCGACTCCAGCTTTAAAAAAAATGTATTAATATTTCATAATTGAACTTTCATATGAATTTTATAAATGTTACTCAAATATATATGTTCTATCAAACTATGAACAACAGTGATAAGCAGTTCTGCTGGAGATAGAGACATTTCTTACTTCTTGTGTGTCACTGTTCTCCACGGCCCTTATCTAATCTTATACTTGGTTAACCTCATGCTGCCCCAACCCCCCTACTTACAATGTATGAAACTGAAAGTGAAAATGTGTTGCAAATTCTTAGTAGTAAAGCTCCTCCTCTAGACTAGATCATACTAGGTGTGCGTCTTCCAAGCATCTCACAGCTGCCTGCTACTCAGAAGAGGAAGACTGTAAGAAGTATTATCCTTTCAACAAACTTTGCATCAGTTAACTGTGAGTACATGAGGAATAATAACAGTATTACTGACCACTATATCAGTTGTACGACCTGGCAATAATTTTGCACAATTGTTTTTAGGAAAAACAATTGTCATTTGGATTGTGAATGCAGAATTAAAAACCTGAGAATGTCAAAGAAGCATCACATTAAATCAGCTGTATTTGAACATTTCACCATCACTCAAGATAGAAAACATTATGTCTGTCAGTGTATGACAAATGATCCAGACGAAAACAAATGCTGTGAAGCCAAGATGAGTGCATATTCAGGCAAAGATAAAAATGCTCCTACCAGAGCTTCTAATCTAAAGAGACATTTACAGCGCTTTCATCCAGAAGTACTGAAAGCAGTGGATGAGAGAGACTGCATCCAAACCAATGAACCAGTGCCCAGCTCTTCCAGCCAAACAAAGGAGCAGAGAACTTTGCAGCCATCAGTTGCAAGATATTTTGTCAGTGACAAAGTTACTGTGACAATGACAGTAGATACATTTAAAAAACAGATCATAGAGCTTGTTGTAAAGGATAGTGTGCCTATTTCATTATTTTCACGACCAGCTTTTATGTGTCTGAATGGGGAAATGGCCCGCAAGCTTGGTGTTTCTCTGGAGAGAGAGAGAGTATTAGAAAATTAGTAATCGAAGAAGCTTTTAAACAAAAGGAAGAACTTAAAAAAACTCTCAAGGGACGTTTTCTGTTTCTTAAAATGGATGCCTGCACACGTCACAGAGTGAACTATTTTGCCATCAATGTCCGATTTGTTTGTGACAAAAATGAAATAGTTACCAAGACATTGGCAGTAAAAGACACCAAAGCTCATCACACCAGTGAGTTTCTCCAGGTCTTGGTGGAAAAGGTTCTGCAAGACTATGAACTTAAAAAAGAGCAAGTTCTCTCTGTCATAACTGACAATGCTTCAAATATGATAAGTACTATTAAGCTAATGAATGAGAGTAATGATGGTGACCAGCAGCTAGAAGAACATTCTGGGTCCACAGACACAGAAATGTTTGAAATAGAGGAACACAGTATTGTAACTGAGGAGCAAACTGAAGTTGCTTCAGATGAACAGCAACATGATAGTTTAGATGATCTTGTTGAAACTGTGTCAATATGTTCTTTCATTCATCACATGCGCTGTGTTGTGCATACGCTACAGCTGGCTATAAGAGACAGTCTGCAAGAAGGACATGCTGCTGCACTGATTGGCAAGGTGAGAAAATTGGCTACTGTTGCCAGAACCCCTAAAGTTGACTCAATTTTGAAGAGACGTGCTGGAAAAGGGGCAATTATTGATCAAGCCACACGATGGGGCAGTACTTACTTAATGATTCAGCGCTTGGTTGAACTGAAAACCTTTCTTGTAGACATGGCTAACCCTCAACTGACGCTAAATGAAAGTCAGTGGAATCAGGTGACTGAGCTGGAAAAATTGCTAGAGCACCCATTTACAGTTACTAAAAAATTACAAGCAGAGGACTTAACTCCAGGTATTTTCTTAAAGGAGTGGAAGAACCTGATGTTTCGCCTGTCCCAAAGAGGAGGGTTAATTGCAAGTGGCATTGCTACATCAATGAAACGGAGAGAGGAGCTACTATTACAAAATAACATTCTTTTGGCAGCTGTTTATGTAGACCCAATGCATCGGATTCTTCTAGATGATCAACAGCTAAGTAAAGGAAAAGAAGCTCTGTTTGAAATAGCAGTAAGGGTGAAAGGGTTGCAGAACAGTCAGGAGGAACAAGAAGAATTTGGTCGTCCTGCCACATCTTCACCCTCATCATCAACTGAAGAATTTAATTTCGAAAAATGTTTGGATCACAAGGACCGTGCAAAGCGTTCCCGCATAGAAGAAGAGTCATCCCCATCAAGGAACACAGCCAGTACATTTCAGCAGAATTTTTCATGTGCACTAAAAGAAATTGAGAAATTTGACCGTTCATCAAAAATAATAAGCGATTCCTCTGTATCCTGACATTGTCAGAGATGTTGCCCGAGTGGTTACTGCTTTGCCACCAACACAAGTTAGTGTAGAGAGGTTGTTCTCTGCTCTCAAAATAATTAGATCAGATTTGAGGGCATCCATGAAGGAGGATCTGACAGAGGCAATACTTTTTCTGAGGACAAATTTATAGATTTCTTCTTATTAACTGCATAAAAGTGTTTATTGCATATTTACTTACAGTTTATAAAAGTTATTTGCTATATTCTAATTGTATTCTAATAAATGTAGTTTTTGCTCTAAGTGGTCTGATTACTTATATGATGGTGAGAAACTGAATAAGCACGATGTTTAATATTTTACAACAGTAAATTTGTTGTTATGAATTGGCCATTTATGAAGGAGTCGGAGCCGGAGTCGGAGCCTGATAAAATCCAGGAGTCGGAGTCGCAACTGTGGCTTACCGACTCCACAGCCCTGCCAAGTCTATCACCTCTTGTCTGAAGTTCTAGATTGGAGAGTAGTGCTGCTGTACTTGGCTCGCTGAAAATTGCCCAAACTTATCCATTGGAGTAACTAATGTCACCGACATCACTCACTGACAACAAGTAGAGAAAAGGTGACTGTGTAAGATTTACAGGCATTCACTTTCTTTTTGCCGCAGAGCTGGATTCACTGGATGCTAATGATAACTGTTTATATTAATGAAAAGTGGTAATGCACCAGTGCCAGTGATTCTGTGTTGGGGCATTGGCACCACGGCGTCCGGGAACTAGTGTGGAATCCAGAACCCTTTGGGGCCTCTCGGGATATCTGCTGCCGAGCAAAAAGTATTCATGTAACTTCTAATGAACTGCAAAGCCTGAGATATGTTAACTGTGTGTAGTACACATCCCGGGTAATGACCTTGAGTGACTAACTCTCACAACAGCACATTATGAATCCCAAGGATAGAGGACACACAAGTTCAACTAGCATTACTTTTTTGGTTCTGTCTTGTCATATGTCACTTAAGAGAACCACACGAAAAAATCCTGGTGCACATCATCTGCTCTCTGGAGTTCACACTGAGAGCGGAAAATGCCCTACTACACCTGAGATTACCAGCCTTGTGCGAGGGAATAGAAATCTGCAGAGTGCCAACCTACGCTGCACATGTTATCGCAGATTTCTCACTTTTTTTAATGTATCATTTGCACAAAAATATCCACATCCATTTTTAGCTAATCTATTTCCCGCACCCGAAAAGTTTAACGCGCAACATGCTTTTTAAGGCTGTGTGTGCACATTTAGTAGTTGCAGCAGATTTTTCTGCTGCAAAATACAGAGTGTTAGCAGGAAAACTGCGTAAAATATAGTTGTAGTTGCCGCGTTTTGACGTGATTTTGATGCCTTTTACTTGCATTTTTTTCCCGTTCACTTAAATGTGTGAAAAATTGCAGCAAAAAAAAAACAACACTGAAAGAATTGACCTACTGCAGAACTGAAAATTAATCAAATCTACAAGGAAAAAAAACCAAAGCAGCATGTACAGGAGATTCAAAAATCCTCAGTCACTTTGCTGGTGCTGACTCCTATTTGCTTATATGTGAAACCCATGTTAGACCTCGGTTAGATGTTCATTTTCTTTTCTTTTTTTTCCTCGTATGTGAAAGAAAAAGATGAACCGATTTTCATCAATGTTTTGGATTAGATTCTCATCAGTGCTTTAGTCAGTGTGTCCATTTTTACGGTCTGTGTTCTGTCCGTGAAAAACACAGAACGTGTACATGATTCATGGACATTTGAAGGAAGCGTTGGTTCTTTTGCTGTTTAGAACAGAAAACTCAATTCTTGGGCTTGTGTTTCTAGAGCAGCGCCTCATGGGAGATCAGATACCTTAGATCGAATTCAGATGTCCATGTATCACTTTCAAAGTACAGATAGTGAATCTCAAAGCGGCCATGGGTCTCCTGACCTAACCTTGACTGCTTTGTCTAGTTTGGGTGATGAAACCCACGGTTGGCCCATGCTCGGACAGTGATTAACAGACATCTGAATTTGGCTCAAACTCTATCATGTTGATGTGATACGATTCTCTCGCATGAGAATCGTATCACACCGGTCTGGAGTAGATGGAGAACTGTTTCTCCATCTTCTCCATTGTCTCTGCCCGCGTAACTCAGACTGCACTAAGATGACATCCGAGTGCAGTCCAATGTTTTACACGCACACAAATACTTGTAGAAGTGCGCATAGTCCGATATGGGATGCACTTGCAGCATGCTGTGATTTTTTTTAAAATATTTTTTTCCTCATGCTGAATCCCTGCCCCATAGTATAACCATGGGGCTGAGTGCTATCATATAAAACGTCATATAGCACTCGGCCATGTTGTATGTCAGTGTGAGCGAGCCCAAAGACCTAAGCTGCTTGGTCTCATGTCTGTCTGCAGAATGGAGCCAAACCCCTGTGTGGTCCAGGCATGACTAAAGACTTTGGAAATCCCAGATATGTGGACAATAATATGAAATGATGAAAACCGTACAAGAATAGTAAGCTATGGGACTTACACCATACATGCTTACTTATTAAAATGGCTGCTTGTATGTTGTTGCTCCCATCCAGCCCTCTTAGAATGCCATCTACTACATGTAGAAAAATTGCTAGTCTTTCAAGAAACTTTTCCTATAATGACATGCAGCAGAGACTACCTCGACACATTGAACCTTTCATTTCCCATCAGATATGTATCGTAAATACTTTTTAAAAGAAAAAAAATAGCCAAAACAGATACAAGTATTTACCATAGAAATGAATTGGGAAGTTTTCAAAACGTTTTTGCCAAACATTTTGAACATTATCTGCTAAAACGTAAAACAACAAAAAAAACAAAGTGTAAGTGTAGCCTAAAAGTGATATTCTCAATGTGGATATTTATCACACAACCTGTGGGGCATGCTCCTATCTCCACAACAGGGGTCTGGTGAGGTAGAGGAGGTATTCAATGCAGAGAATTAAAGGGTTATTTCCCACTACTTAGATGGGTAAAATTGAAAGGTGTTGTAAAACAAGGAACCTTACAATTTATTTGTTTTAAAATAAGTTTTTTTCCTTCATTGTAATGTTTACCTCTAATGGCTTAGGGCAAGACTGTCCAGTGCTTACAGGTTCTTTCCAATAGACCTTGTAAGACACTGCAGGGAAGTGCATTGAGCAGCAGGGTGGTTTGCTGGTAAATAAAGGGGGGGGGGGAATCTTTTAAATCTTCTGCCTGAGCGAGTGTGAACGAGCTGAGTGTGACCTGAGTGTAAAGGCCCCGTCTCACTAAGCGATCTCGGCAGCGAGATCGCTGCTGAGTCACAACTTTTGTGACGTAACAGAGATCTCACCAGCGAGATCGCTGTGTGTGACAGCGATCAGCGAGCGGCCCCCCTGCCGGTATCGCTGATCGCAGGAAGAAACCTCTGGACATTTCTTTGGTCGCTGGTCTCCCGCTGGCCAGCACGCATCGCTGCGTGTGACAGGCGGGAGACCAGCGATCAGGTGTAAAAAATAATTAAAAAAATAGTTATTCTCACCTTCCGACGTCGCGTTCAGCCATCCCGCCTCGTCGCGTTCAGCCATCCCGCCTCTCTCCACACTCCGGTCCCAGTGATCCTTTGCACGAATGACCGCGAGATGTCACGGTCTCGCGGGATAACAAAGTCTCGTGGTCATTCGTGCAAAGGATCACTGGGACCGGAGCGTCGAGAGAGGCAGGATGGCTGAACGCGACGTCGGAAGGTGAGAATAACTATATTTTTTATTTTGATTCTATTTTTTACTGGGATGGCAAGCGATGCCGGGCGCTCGGCATCGCTGTGCTGATCGCTGGTGAAGCTGTCTGTGTGACAGCTCACCAGCGATCACATAGCGACTTACCAGCGATCCTGACACCTTGATATCGGTGTCGGGATCGCTGGTAAGTCGCTTAGTGTGACGGGGCCTTAAGTGCGAACTGTGGTAAGTGTGTGACTTGTGATTCAGTGAGTTTGGATCCAGGGAGTTTCCAAGGAAGGTATTACTGTTATATTTTATTAATACTCTTTATTTATTTTTGCTTACCTTTTCTGTCTGGTGCAATCCCCATTAGGATGTGCTCCACTATTGCCAATGCCAGCCAGTGCACGTCTTGCTGCATGTATGAAATCCTTGAACAGCCGGTCGAGGGTGCATACTGCTGTGCGAGATGTGAGCATGTTGTGCATTTGAAAGCCCAGATACTGGATCTAAATGTGCAGCTGACAACACTGAGATCCATAGACAATATGGAAAGGCGTCTTCTGCTCACTGAGCAGACGCTCAGTGGGATAGATGAGGGGGGGATGCTAGGTTGGAGCTGCAGGACAGTGAAGCAGCTAGCTGGGTGACAGAAGGCGGGGTAGAGGGAAGAGCACCAGGGAGGCTAGTCCTGATATGACACACCCCAATAAGTTTGCTAAGTTGGCAGATGAGAGGGGTGTCAGTACAGGGGTAGCACTGCTGCAGCAAGGCATGTCCTCTGAAAGCCGGAGGAGTGTCTGCTCCAGTAAGGGGGGAAATAGGAGAGCAGGGCAGGCCAGACAGGTGCTGGTAGTGGGGGACTCAATTATTAGGGGAACAGGGCAATCTGTCACAAAGACAGGGATCGTTGAACGGTGTGCTGCCTTCCTCGCGCTCGAGTCTGACACATCGCTGATCGGGTTGACAGATTACTGGGAGGGGCTGGTGAGGACTCAGCGATCATGGTGCACATTGGCACAAATGACAAAGTTAGAGGTAGGTGGAAGGTCCTTAAAGATGATTTCAGGGAATTAGGCTGCAAGCTTAAAGCAAGGACCTCCAAGGTGATATTTTCGGAAATACTTCCTGTGCCATGCCAGAGAGGCAACGGGAGATTAGGGAGGTTAATAAGTGGCTCAGGAATTGGTGTAGGAAGGAGGGGTTTGGGTTCCTGGAGAACTGGGCCGATTTCTCAGTTGGCTACAGGTTCTACGCTAGGGACAGGCTGCACCTCAATGGGGAGGATGCAGCTGTGCTGGGGGAGAAAATGGCTGGAAGGTTGGAGGAGTGTTTAAACTAGGTACTGGGGGGGAGGGAGGGTATTCATTTTATAGGAGGGGAAGACAGTGCAGATAGAGACCTGGGCACAAATAATGAAATTGGGGGGTGGGGTTAGAACAGTTAATAATTTAAGAAAGAATAGAGGTACAGAGAGATACATAAAGTGCATGTATACTAATGCCAGAAGCCTCGCCAACAAAATGGAGGAATTGGAGTTAATGTTGTTGGAACATAATTATGACACGGTGGGGATATGAGAGCCATGACTGGGCGGTTAATTTACAGGGCTATAGTCTGTTCAGAAATGAACGTACAAATAAGCGGGGGAAGGCGTGTGTTTATATTAAAATCATCCTTAAAACCCATCCTGTGTGATAATATATATGAATCTAATGAAAATGTAGAGTCCCTGTGGGTAGAGATAAGGGGAGGGGGGGAAAATAATAAATTACTGATAGGGGTTTGTTATAAGTCTCCAAAAATAATGAAAGCAACAGAGAATATTCTCATCAAGCAAATAGATGAAGCTGCGACTCAAGGAGAAGTCATTATTATGGGGGACTTCAACTACCCTGAAATACATTGGGGAACCAAAACCTGCAGTTCCAGCAAAGGTAATAGGTTTTTGACAACTATGAGAGACAATTACCTTTCACAACTGGTTCAGGACCCAACAAGAGGGGGGGCACTGCTAGACCTAATAGTAACCAACAGGCCAGACCGCATATCAAATATAAGGGTTGAGGGTCACTTGGGTAATAGTGATCACAAAATAATAAGCTATCAGGTGTACTTTAATAAGATGTGTAGTAGAGGGGTAACTAGGACACTAAACTTCAGGAAAGCAAATTTCCAAAGGATGAGAGATGATCTTGGTGCAATTAACTAAGACGATATCCTGAGACATAAAAATACACAAAGAAAATGGGAGACGTTTATTAGCATCCTGAATCAAAAAAACGGGGGCACCACCGAAAGGTCTAGAGAGGAATCCAACCCTGGCCTACACAACAATGTAACAATATAAGAAAAGAAAAACACACACAGGGGATCACCCAAGGCAGGAATTAGCATAAAATTATACAAACTTTATTGACATAGAACAAGCAAAAAAACATTAAAAATAGTCACACATGTGACATACAGACAAATCACACTAGACTCCTAATAGAGCCAACTACCTGTAGCAAAAAATACTCCACAAAATACCAATATGAGTGGAAGCCCTAGAACCATATAAACAGCATATCGAAATATGGTAGGTGTGGACCATCAATATAATCAGTGCATAACCTATGTAGAGAATATAGAATATGGAATTGACCCACACACAAATACATATGAAAAAAAATAGTTCAAGACCTAATAAAGCATAGCTGAAGTTGGGAACTAGAGGTCACCATGAGTAGGGCACACAAATAATATAGATAATAAAAAGAAAACATCCAATGGAACTGTGTTACCTAGGAGCAGCTTATCCATATGCGTTGCATAAGTGTCAGGGATGACAGGCTTAAATGGCCAGCCACCAGAATATAATGGACCAAGTCCAACAGCGGACATGGAGCACTAGAAGCCCACAATATGACCAAGTGGTAATGGGTACATAAGGATAAAAAGGGCTAAAATAGCCATTTTGCTACAGGTAGTTGGCTCTATTATGAGTCTAGTGTGTCTTTGTCTGTATGTCACATGTGTGACTTTTTAATGTTTTTAATGTTTTTTTGCTTGTTCTTTCTGTGTCAATAAAGTTTGTATAATTTTCTGCTAATTCCTGCCTTGGGTGATCCCCTGTGTGTGGCCTATTTCTTTTTTCTTTTCTTATATTTTTGGCGAGCGTCGGCTTATTCTGAGTCGTTTTTCTTGAATGAGTGGACCCTCTGGGACGTGGCACCCACCCACCTAGGGCGAGCTAACCTAGTGAGAAGCCACCCCCTATACAGGGAGTGTCAGGGGCAGGGCCAAGGGGTTGAGCCACCATGGCAGCTGGACCAGATGGCCGACTCAGGGAAACAAGACAAGGCGAGACAAGACGTTAGTTCAAAGTATGTTCATTAAGGAACAATTCAGGGTCAAACAGGTACCAAACATAAACACACTGGAAACACATAGCAAGGTGCGTGCAAGGGCATGCCAAAGTCCAAGGCATGGTTCGTGCAAGATGGTAGGCAGAGGCACGATGACGTCAGACTCCGGACAGCAAGCGAAGATCAACCGGGACATCAGGTTCTATGGCTCTGATGGTCGATCAGCAGGATCCGGGCATCCGGTAATTCAGACCAGGGTTCTATGCAAGGAGACAAGACAAAGTTAGAGACATGATGCGTGTCAAGGAACACGCCGGTGTTCAAGACAGGGTGCGTGCCCGAAGACACGCCAGGATCCAAGAAAGGGTACGGTGGCAACGGAATCCGGAGTGCTGGCATCGACCGACAGGGTCCAGGAATCAGGCTGCGGAAGTCAGCTTCGGACACCAGGCCGCAGTCATCTAGGTCCGGACCTCTGGCAGCGGTCGGCAGGTTACGGAATCCAGCAAGCAGGACAGGGTTCAAAGCAGAGCAAAGTAAGCAAAAGACTTGTGCAAGTGTAGCACGAAAACGCACAGTGCGAGAACCAGCGTGAGTGCAAGGGAGAACGGAAACCACGGCTGGAGCACCGGCAGGCGGTACCGGCGGGTGGCACAGGCAGGCGGGCACTAGAGGTGGCACGGCTGAGGCACACACAGGCGGTAACCACTATAGCACTGGACGGCGGGCACGGCTGAGGCACACAGGCGGGCACGACAGGAGCGGCATGGCTGAGGCGCAATGGGCGACCAGGCGCGTGCAAGAGGGCACGGAGCCACAAGGCAGGGCTAGGCAAAGGTACAGGACAGACGCGTGCGAGACAGCACGGCAAAGCCTAGTAAGAGAGGTGCAAGAGTGCACGAAATATCAGGGACAAGGCATAGAGTACGAGGCAGAGTCCTGCGCATGCAGAGGGCATGCCAGGGGCAAAGTACAAGGCGAGACTTGCGTGTGCTGAGGGGCACGCCAGGGACAGGTTCAAAGTGAGGCCTGCACGTGTAGAGAGACATGCCAGGGACAGGGTACACGAAGCAGCAAGGTAAGACACCAGGCTGAGCTTAGGCAGAATACGGAACCAGGAACGGAGGCATAGGCAGAAAGACGGAGCAGGAACAGCGCTAGCAGCGGAGCGTAGGCCGAAGCCCAGAGCCAGGCCAAGGCACAGCCTTGGGACTAGACATGGAAAAGAGCACAAAAGTAAACGAGGAGGAATAGTGCGTGTGCCAGGGAGCACTACAGAGCACCATAGGAGAGAGCGAGGCAGAACCAGCAAAGACAGAGACCATAGGGAGGAACAAGGCAGAGCAAGGTAAGGTACGGAACAAGGAACGGAAGCTAGACTGAAGCACAGAACGGAATAAGAGCAGACAAACATAAGACATGGCACGAGACAAGAGACGGAGTACAAGCACAGAGCGTGTGCAGAGACACATTACAGGGCAGAGTGCAGGGGCACAGAATAGAGGGAGCGACCCAGCAGACCCAGCAGCAATGCAGGGAAGCAACACAATACTCAGGCCCCGACCATAGGGAGGGGCAGTCTGATATAGGGCATTGGCACCTCCACTTCCGGGTCAGGACCAGGGGAGAACTTCCGGTTCAGATCCTCAGGATAACAGAGAGCAGTCACATGATCAGAAGTTTCAGACATGCAGAGATTATTGCAGAACCGGACAGTGCTGGATCCTAGGAATGGTCACATGATCAGGGGTTTCAGACATGCAGAGATGATTGCAGAAGGCAGAGCAAAAACGCAGGCATCTAGCAGCCCAACAGTCACAAGGTAAGTGTGCACAATGCACCAGAGATCACGCAGGATAGCAGACTTGATATGCACGTGCACATCGCTCCAGGGGTTCTTGAGGCAAAACAGACATGGCGGACATGACAATATTGTTTATTAGCATCCTGAATAGGACCTGTGCACAAGATATACCGTATGGGAATAAACATGTTAGAAATAGGAGGAAACCACTATGGTTAAATAGAGCTGTAAGGGGCAGGGGAAGAGTCTTGAGGAGATCATTTGCATATTCCCAGTGCCTTCTGGGATAAGTGAAGAGTCTCCGCGAGCTCTACGATCACTGGGTTTTGGCCGTTGCAGCTGAAAAGAGGAAATCGGAAAACCAGGGGAAGAGTCTTGAGGAGATCATTTGCATATTCCCAGTGCCTTCTGGGATAAGTGAAGAGTCTCCGCGAGCTCTACGATCACTGGGTTTTGGCCGTTGCAGCTGAAAAGAGGAAATCGGAAAACCAGGGGAAGAGTCTTGAGGAGATCATTTGCATATTCCCAGTGCCTTCTGGGATAAGTGAAGAGTCTCCGCGAGCTCTACGATCACTGGGTTTTGGCCGTTGCAGCTGAAAAGAGGAAATCGGAAAACCAGGGGAAGAGTCTTGAGGAGATCATTTGCATATTCCCAGTGCCTTCTGGGATAAGTGAAGTCTCCGCGAGCTCTACGATCACTGGGTTTTGGCCGTTGCAGCTGAAAAGAGGAAATCGGAAAACCAGGGGAAGAGTCTTGAGGAGATCATTTGCATATTCCCAGTGCCTTCTGGGATAAGTGAAGAGTCTCCGCGAGCTCTACGATCACTGGGTTTTGGCCGTTGCAGCTGAAAAGAGGAAATCGGAAAACCAGGGGAGGAGTCTTGAGGAGATCATTTGCATATTCCCAGTGCCTTCTGGGATAAGTGAAGAGTCTCCGCGAGCTCTACGATCACTGGGTTTTGGCCGTTGCAGCTGAAAAGAGGAAATCGGAAAACCAGGGGAAGAGTCTTGAGGAGATCATTTGCATATTCCCAGTGCCTTCTGGGATAAGTGAAGAGTCTCCGCGAGCTCTACGATCACTGGGTTTTGGCCGTTGCAGCTGAAAAGAGGAAATCGGAAAACCAGGGGAAGAGTCTTGAGGAGATCATTTGCATATTCCCAGTGCCTTCTGGGATAAGTGAAGAGTCTCCGCGAGCTCTACGATCACTGGGTTTTGGCCGTTGCAGCTGAAAAGAGGAAATCGGAAAACCAGGGGAAGAGTCTTGAGGAGATCATTTGCATATTCCCAGTGCCTTCTGGGATAAGTGAAGAGTCTCCGCGAGCTCTACGATCACTGGGTTTTGGCCGTTGCAGCTGAAAAGAGGAAATCGGAAAAATCGGAATTTTGGCTCATCTTTCATCGTTTTTAAGAAATCTCAAGATGGAAGAGGCCAGGAGCCATTTGGTGAGCTGCATTTCTTGCTACATGTTCACAGACTTACCAGTGGAAAAGCCAAATTTCACATGCCACAAATGCAAGCTTGTGTCCCTGTTGGAGGAAAAGTTGCAAAATCTCGAAGAGAGGTTGGCTACGTTGAAGATCATTAAGGAAGGTGAAGAGTTCTTGGACAGAGCAGAATTATCTCTTCATGTTACAGAAAGAGAAGAAATTCGAAGTGCACCTGAAGAAACAGAGGAATGGAGACATGTGACCCAGAGAAGCAGGAGGATCAGGAGGCAGTCAGCACCCATACTGCTCAGAAACCAGTACCAGGCTCTCACGCAGGAAAACGATGAAGAAATACATCAGGATAAGACTTTGCCAACAAACAGCAACCTTGTACGCCTTCAGAGTCCTCCTGGATGGAGAAAGAAAAATGTTGTGAAGAAGAAACGGAGAGTGGTGGTCATGGGGGATTCCCTGTTGAGAGGAACAGAGGCCGCTATCTGCAGACCGGATATAACTTCAAGAGAAATGTGCTGTCTTCCAGGTGCAAAAATTAAAGATGTGTCTGACAGGATATCAGGACTCTCCAGACCTACAGATGACTACCCATTCCTGCTACTACATGTGGGGACAAATGACACCGCAAGAAACAACCTGGAAACCATCTGCAGAGACTTTGAAGACTTAGGCAAGAAAGTGAAAGAACTGGGAGCGCAGGTGGTCTTCTCTTCCATCCTCCCAGTGGATGGCCATGGAACAAGGAGGTGGAATAAGATTCTGCAGGTGAACAACTGGCTACGTCGATGGTGCCGTCAGCAACGATTTGGATTTCTGGATCACGGAGTGAACTACTTATACGATGGACTACTTGCTAGAGATGGGGTGCACCTTACGAAGACTGGAAAGCATGTATTTGGAAGTCGCCTTGCTACACTTGTAAGGAGAGCTTTAAACTAGAACAACATGGGAAGGGAAGCAAAAGACCAGAAAAAGCCATACACCTGACAAATGCTATTGAGAACTCTGCTAATAGAAGTGGAAAGGAAGAACAAAGACGAAAGAATCTAATTAATAAAAATATTGGAGAAAGAGAAACCAATCACAAACTAAAATGTTTCTATACTAATGCACAAAGCATGGGCAACAAACAAGGAGAATTGGAACTACTAACACAGGAAAAGAAATATGATGTCATTGGAATCACTGAAACTTGGTGGGACGATACACATGATTGGAATACAAGACTAGAAGGATACAACTTATTTGCAAGAAACAGACTTGATAAACGAGGAGGAGGTGTTGCATTGTATGTTAGAAACGCGTATATCTGCACAGAGATTGAAGCTTCAGAGACTGGGAGTTCTGTGGAAACTGTTTGGGTAAGAATACAAGGACAGAACAATGGAAAGGACACCATTGTAGGCATTTACTACAGGCCGCCTGTGCAAGCTGAAGATATGGATGAACTCTTTATGCATCAAATGGCCAAGTTCTCCAAAAAATATGACATAGTTGTCATGGGAGATTTCAACTATCCAGACATTTGTTGGGAATCTCTCTCAGGCAAAACTAACAGGTCAAGGAAATTCTTATCCTCTCTTGCTGACAACTTTATCTTCCAAAAGGTAGGGGAGAAAACAAGGGGAACTGCTACCTTGGATCTAATCCTTATAAACAGGGAGGAAATGGTTGAGGAGGTAAAAGTGGCTGGAACCCTAGGAGGTAGCGACCATGCTATTTTAGAATTTTGGATAACTAGAGGCGGAAGACCTGTGAAGACTCAGACGTCAAGGTTAGATTTCAGAAAGGCAGATTTTAAGGGATTCAGAAAGATAATTGGAGGGATCCAATGGCTGGATATCCTTAAAGACAAAAATGTCCAGGAAGGATGGGAAATCTTGAAAAATGAAATTCTCAAAGCACAGTTGTTAACAATTCCGAAAAGAGGGAAGAATAGGAAGCATTTAAGGAAACCAGGATGGGTGAACACAGAACTAAAGCACATGCTAAAAAGGAAGAAAAAAATGTTTATAAAATGGAAAGAGGGAGGCATATCTAAAGAAGAATATAATGCTGTCTGCAGAATCTGCAGGGCACAAATCAGATTATCTAAAGCTGAAAATGAATTGAGGCTTGCAAGAGATGTCAAAAGCAATAATAAAGGATTTTGGTGATATGTCAAAAGTAAAAGAAAAGTCAAAGATGCTATAGGATTTCTACAGGATGAAAATGATGAAATGGTAAGACAGGATGTTGAGAAGGCTGAACTTTTAAATTCCTATTTTGCATCTGTTTTCTCTCAGAAAGGAAATGTAACACCAACTGTTATTCACTGTCCTATTAAGGGAATAGAAGAATCCAGGATATCTATAAACAGAAAGATAGTGAGGAAACACTTAGCTAACCTAAATGAATTCAAGTCTCCAGGTCCAGATGAATTACACCCCAGAGTACTGAAGGAGATAGCAGAAGAAATTTCTGAACCACTCTCCATAATCTTTGAAAATTCTTGGAGAACAGGAGAAGTGCCAGAAGACTGGAGAAGAGCAAATGTTGTTCCTATCTTCAAAAAGGGGAAGAAGGTGGACCCAGGCAACTATAGGCCGGTGAGTCTGACTTCTATACCAGGAAAGATCTTTGAACAAATTATTAAACAACATGTATGTCAATACCTGGATAAGAATGAAGTGATCAAACAGAGTCAGCATGGGTTTGTAACTAATAAGTCATGTCAGACTAACTTAATTTCCTTCTATGACGGTATCACTGATTGGGTGGATCAAGGAAATGCTGTAGATATAGTATATCTTGACTTCAGCAAAGCATTTGACAAAGTCTCTCATACAATCCTTATTGAAAAAATGACTAAGTATGGAATGGACAAGGCAACTGTTAGGTGGATTCATAGCTGGCTTAGTGATCGGACCCAAAGAGTGGTCGTAAATGGCTGCACATCCAGTTGGAAGAATGTCTCAAGTGGGGTACCACAGGGCTCTGTCCTGGGCCCTCTATTGTTCAACA
Organism: Dendrobates tinctorius; assembly: GCF_039654945.1. Lineage (NCBI taxonomy): Eukaryota > Metazoa > Chordata > Amphibia > Anura > Dendrobatidae > Dendrobates > Dendrobates tinctorius. The sequence continues at coordinate 81,401,977 of NW_027361690.1, forward strand.
TCTTTATCAACGATTTAGATGAAGGAATTGAGGGTAAACTGATTAAATTTGCTGATGACACAAAGCTAGGAGGGATAGCTAATACTAGAGAAGAGAGAGAGAGGATTCAAAAAGATTTAAATAAACTGGAGAAGTGGGCAGTAACTAACAGAATGGTTTTTAACAGGGAGAAATGCAAAGTACTACATCTGGGCAATAAAAATGAAAAAAGCATATACAGAATGGGAGGAATAGGGCTAAGTGACAGCACATGTGAAAAAGACTTGGGTATACTAATAGATCACAGACTGAACATGAGTCAACAGTGTGATGCAGCAGCAAAAAAGGCAAATGCAGTTCTAGGATGTATTAACAGAAGCATACAGTCTAGATCACGTGAAGTCATTATTTCCCTCTACTCCTCTTTGGTCAGACCTCATCTGGAATATTGTGTCCAGTTTTGGGCACCACATTTTAAAAAAGACATCAACAAACTGGAGCAAGTTCAGAAAAGAGCGACCAGAATGGTGACCGGTCTGCAAACCCTGTCTTATGAGGAAAGGTTGCAGGATTTGGGAATGTTTAGTTTGCAAAAGAGAAGACTGAGAGGAGACTTAATTGCTGTCTACAAATATCTAAAGGGCTGTCACATTGTAGAAGGATCAACTTTATTCTCATTTGCACAAGGAAAGACTAGAAGCAATGGGATGAAACTGAATGGGAGGAGACACAGATTAGATATTAGAAAAAACTTTTTGACAGTTAGAGTGATCAATGAGTGGAACAGGCTGCCACGAGAAGTGGTGAGTTCTCCTTCAATGGAAGTCTTCAAACAGAGGCTGGACAGACATCTGACTGGGATGATTTAGCGAATCCTGCTTTGAGCAGGGGGTTGGACCAGATGGCCCAGGAGGTCCCTTCCAACTCTACGATTCTATGATTCTATGATTCTAAGGGGCGCAATAAGCGACAAAAAGAAAGCATTTAGAGAATTAAAGCAAGTAGGTAGTGATGAGGCATTAAATAAATACTGAAAATTAAATAAATTCTGTAAAAAGCAAATCAAGACAGCAAAGATTGAGACAGAGAGACTCATTGCCAGAGAAAGTAAAAATAATCCCAAAATATTCTTTAACTACATAAATAGTAAGAAACTAAAAAATGATAGTGTTGGACCCCTTAAAAATAGTCTGGGTGAAATAGTGGATGAGGAAAAAGCCAATATGCTAAATGACTTTTTTCAACTGTATTTACAGAAGAAAATCCCATGACGGGATAGCATGATCAGTGATAAAAATTCTCCATTAAATATCACCTGCTTAACCCAGCAGGAAGTACGGCGGCGTCTAAAAATCACTAAAATTGACAAATCCCCGGGCCTGGATGGCATACACCCCCGAGTACTGCAGGAATTAAGTACAGTCATAGATAGACCATTATTTTTAATCTTTAAAGATTCCATATTAACAGGGTCTGTGTGAGGCTTGGTAGACTCCAAGGGGTGAACCCTCAGGACCGCGATGACGAACCTGCCCCCATGCGAGCTGGCCAGGTGTACCACCCCCTATACAGGGAGTGTTAGGGGCAGGCCCGGGGGGGGAGACTATTGCTGTGGAAGCTGATACCTGGGGACGGCTGGAGGAGGAGTCAGATGGACACTGGGCTGGAAGACAGACGGGGAAACTGGAAACCACAGGGGAGACTGCTGCAGGACTGGATGGAGAGAAGGGCAGGAGGCACAGGAGCAGGCAGGAACGGTTAGGGATGGCACACACGGGTGAAGACAGGAACAGACTGGAACGGCGGACTCTGGAAGGAAATACAAAGGAAGTCACCAGGAGAGACAAGACAGGGCAATAGGCACAAGGCAGGGCGCTAGGCAGAATACGAAGGGGTAAGCAGGAGAGAGTGGACCCGGAATCAGTCGTGGAACACAATTGATAAACGGGCAGCAAGCAGGGGGCGAAGCTACCTTATATAGGGTGTGAAGCAGGACTTCCGGGTCAGGGTCCTCCAGGGTCACAGAGGAAATGTGATAGAGTGGTTCAGCCTGTGCTGTAGTCTATGGTGCGAGGTGCGCATGCGCACCCGACGGAGCATAGAGGCTGACCGCGGGACAAGAAGCAGGGAAGCAGGAAGACGCGCCCCCGCCGCGGCAGCACGCCGGGAGCGGTGAGCGCGCCAGGGTATCGCGGGCGGCGCGGGCACCAGAGCGGAGGCAGAGACTGCAGGAGCCGTGGCCGCAGCGATGGCGGAGGCAGCGGGAGCTGAGACAGCGGCGGCGGTAAGCGTGACAGTGCCCTCCTCTCTTATGACCAGAAAGGAACTTTGCTAGAATTTGAGGGGCCTTAATGTTCTCCCGGGGTTCCCAAGATCTCTCCTCTGGGCCAAAACCTTTCCAATCAATTAAGAAGCGGGTCTTACCTCTAGATCTTTTCATAGCAAGAATGTCTTTAACTTCAAAGACATCCTGTGCGGAAACGGGTGAAGGTGAGCGACCAGTAGAAGCGAGGAACTGGTTAAGTACGACCGGTTTCAGGAGGGAAACGTGGAAGGAATTAGGAATTCGTAGCGAAGCGGAGAGTTTCAGCTTGTAGGCAACATCATTGATACGAGCTAAGACCTCAAAAGGACCGATGTACCGGGGGCCCAGTTTATACGAAGGGATCTTAAGACGGACAAATTTTGAGGATAGCCATACTTTATCCCCGGGGCGGTATGACTGGGAATCCAGGCGTCTCTTATCGGCATGTCTCTTGAACCTGTCTCGTGCTCGTTCAAGTGCGGTTTTGGTCTCCTGCCAGACCCTGGAGAACTTCTCGGTCAGAAGATCGGCTGCCGGCACACCCGAGACTGGGGGTACCGGCAGAGGTACACCAGGATGTTGCCCGTGGACAACAAAGAAGGGTGACTTGGAGGAGGATTTGCTGGTATGGTTGTTGTAGGCGAATTTAGCCCAAGAGAGCAAGCTGGACCAATCGTTCTGGTGGGCGTTGGAGAAATGTCTGAGATACTTTACAAGGATTTGATCAGTACGTTCCGCTTGACCGTTAGTTTGAGGATGGTAGGCGCAGGGAAAAGTCCAACGTTACTTCCATCAGCTTGCATAGAGCTCTCCAGAACCGCGAGGTGAACTGAACCCCTCTGTCCGAAACAATGTGCTTGGGGAAGCCGTGAATCCGAAAAACATGAGAGATAAAAGTTTTCGCCAACTCGGGGGCAGAAGGTAATCTGGGCAGAGAGCTGAAATGGGCCATCTTGGAGAAGCGATCCACGACCACCAAAATGACTGTGTGACCCGAAGATCCAGGCAGATCAGTAATAAAGTCCATCGCAATATGCTACCACGGAGCCGAGGGAACCGGAAGCGGGTGCAGGAGACCAGGGGATATGTGCCAAGGGACTTTGTTTTTGGCAAAGATGGACAGGAGGCGATAAAGCTTCGGACATCTTGAAGAATCATAGAATCATAGATGGGCCACCAATAAAAACGAGAGACGAGGCCGAGAGTTTTCTTGAGACCGACATGGCCTGCCAGCTTAGAGGCATGACCCCAATGTAGAACTCGCTTCCTATTGTTGTCTTGAATGAAAGTCTTACCCGGAGGTAAAGAAGTCAGACTAACAGGAGCGACCACGATGACCTTACTAGGATCCACAATATGCGATGGTTCCTCCTCGTTATCGGTGACCAGAAAGGACCAGGATAAGGCATCCGCTTTGAGGTTCTTATTGCCTGGACGGAAATGAAACTCTTAAGTCGAACCAGGTAAAGAACAACGACCACCTGGCCTGCTGGGGGTTAAGCCTTTGTGCTGACTGGATGTATGCTAGGTGGTCTGTGTAGATCTTGAGCGGATGTACAGCTCCTTCCAGAAGATACCGCCACTCCTCCAAAGCTAACTTGATGGCGAGCAGCTCTCTGTCACCGATGGCATAGTTTCTCTCCGAGGGGGGAGAATGTTTTAGAGAAGAAGCCGCAGGTGACCCACCGTCCGGAGGAGGATCTTTGAGAAAGGACTGCACCGGCTCCGGTGGCGGAGGCATCTACCTCAAGGGTGAATGGCTTGTTAGCTTCAGGACGGTGGAGTACGGGAGCCATAGCAAAGGCTTGCCTCAAGGTTCGGAAGGTGTTCTCGGCTTCAGGAGACCAGAGGTGAGGGTTGGCTCCCTTTCGGATCAAAACGGAGATAGGCGCGGTCAAAGAGGAAAAGTGTGGAATAAACTGTAGGTAATAATTAGCGAAACCCAGGAACCGCTGGATCGCCTTAACTCCCTGGGGACGCGGTCAGTTGAGTACGGCGGACACTTTTTTTCCCAGGTCCATGCATAAGCCAGAATCGGAAATGATGTAACCCAAGAACGGCTGGGATGACTGTTCGAAGGCGCATTTTTCAAGCTTGGCATAAAGATGATGCTCCCTCAGATGTAGTAAGACTTGGCAGACGTCTCTGCTGTGCGTAGTCAGATCCGGGGAAATACCAGGATGTCATCCAAGTACACCACTACGCAGGAGTAGAGTAGCTCTCGGAATATGTCATTGACAAACTCCTGGAACAATGCGGGGGCATTGCACAAGCCGAAGGGCATGACCGATACTCATAGGGTGTTGAAAGCGGTCTTCCACTCATCACCAGAGCGGTTACGGATCAGATTATAGGCCCCCCCCCCGAAGATCCGTGCTCCCCGTAAACGGTCAAACAGCTCCGGAATGAGAGGAAGGGGATATTTGTTTTTAATGGAGATATCATTGAGACCTCTGTAGTCAATGCAGGGACGGAGTGACCCATCCTTCTTGACGAAAAAGAAACCGGCTCCTGCGGGTTTGGACGACTTGCGAATGAAGCCTCTCACCAGATTCTCTTGGACGTGTTCGGTCATGGCCGGAGTCTCGGAGGGTGACAGCGGATAGATCCGACCTCGGGGTGGAGTGGCACCGGGGACGAGGTCGATGGCACAATCATGGGCGATGCGGAGGTAGGCTCTCTGCCTCCTTCTTGTTAAAGACATCCAAAAAGGCCCAGTAAGCAGAAGGTAAATCTGTAGACGCCAACGTTGAACACGAGGAATTTCTAGGCTGGACGGTGAGCAAACACTTATTGTGGCAAGACTGGCCCCAACGCAGAACGTCACCGGAGCGCCAGTCTAGGGTAGGCTTGTGTGTTCTTAGCCACGGAAGGCCCAAAAGGATGGTATGGGATAACGAAGACAGCACGTAGAAGACTATCCTCTCCCGGTGTAAGGCTCCAGTCTGAAGTTCCACCTCTTCGGTGACCAGTGTAACGGACCCCCGCAAGGGTTGGCCGTCGACTGAAGCAATCTCCCGAGGGGTCTCCAGGGATCTGACAGGGATCCGAAGTCTCTTAACCGCCTCGAACTGAATAAAGTTTCCGGCCACACCAGAATCTACATAAGCCCACTCAGAAAAACGTTTAGAACCTAGGTGCAAAAGGACGGAAAGGGTCAAGGGTAGAGAGGACTCACAGGTACCTAGGGAGACCTCTCTTACTTGTCCTAGGCGGAGGCGTTTCCCAGCCGCACAGGGCAGGAAGTGGGATGGACTCCCACAATAGAAGCAGAGGCCCTGTGCAACCCTATCTCTCCAGCGCTGCTCCACTGGCTTGAGTCCATCCACTTGCATGGGTTCCGGTGCGGGGGCTGCAGAAGCTCTCACAGAACGGGAGCGAGATGGACTACGGGTAAGAAGACCGACAGGAGGAAACTGGAAACCACAAGGGAGACTGCTGCAGGACTGAACGGAGAGAAGGGCAGGAGGCACAGGAGCAGGCAGGAACGGTTAGGGATGGCACACACGGGTGAAGACAGGAACAGACTGGAACAGCAGACTCTGGAAGGAAATACAAAGGAAGTCACCAGGAGAGACAAAGACAGGACAATAGGCACAAGGCAGGGCGCTAGGCAGAATACGAAGGGGTAAGCAGGAGAGAGTGGACCCGAAATCAGTCGTGGAACACAATTGATAAACAGGCAGCGAGCAGGGGGCGAAGCTACCTTATATAGGTATATAGGGTGTGAAGCAGGACTTCCAGGTCAGGGTCCTCCAGAGTAACGGAGGAAATGTGATAGAGCTGTTCAGCCTGTGCTGTAGTCTATGGTGCGAGATGCGCATGCGCACCCGACGGAGCACAGAGGCTGACAGCGGGATAGGAAGCAGGAAGACACGCGCTGGGAGCAGTGAGCACGCCAGGGTGTCGCGGGCGGCGCGGGCACCAGAGCGGAGGCAGAGGCTGCAGGAGCGGAGCCAGCGGCGGCAGTAAGTGTGACAGTCTGTACCACAGGACTGGCGTATAGCGAATGTGGTGCCAATATTCAAAAAGGGGACCAAAACTGAACTTGGAAATTATAGGCCAGTAAGTTTAACCTCAACTTTGTGTTAAATCCTGGAGGATTTTCTAAGAGATACTATACTGGAGTATCTGGAGAAGAATAACCTCATGACCCAATATCAACATGGGTTTACGAGGGATCGTTCCTGTCAGACTAATCTGATACGCTTTTATGAAGAGGTAAGTTCCGGACTGGACCAAGGGAATGCAGTGGACGTGGTGTACATGGATTTTCAAAAGCTTTTGATACAGTGCCACACGAAAGGTTGATATATAAAATGAGAACAATGGGGATAGGGGAAAATATGTGTAAGTGGGTTAAGAAGCTGGCTCAGGGATAGGAAACAAAGGGTGGTTATTAATGGAGCACACTCAGACTGGGTCACGGTTATCAGTGGGGTACCACAGGGGTCAGTATTGGGTCCGCTTCTTTTTAACATATTAATGACCTTGTAGGGGGCATAGAGAGTTGAATTTCAATATTTGCAGATGACACTAAACTCTGCAGGGTAATCAATATAGAGGAGGACAATTTTATATTACAGGAGGATTTATGTAAACTAGAAGCTTGGGCTGATAAATGGCAAATGAGCTTTATTGGGGATAAATGGAAGGTTATGCACTTGGGTAGAACAAACAAGATGTATAATTATGTGCTTAATTATAAAGCACTGGGCAAAACTGTCACTAAAAAAGACCTGGGTGTATGGGTGGACGACAAACTCACATTTAGTGGCCAGTGTCAGGCAGCTGCTGCAAAGGCAAATAAAATAATGGGATGCATTAAAAGAGGCATAGATGCTCATGAGGAGAACATAAATTTTACCTCTATAGAAGTCAATAGTGCGACCACACTTAGAATACTGTGTACAGTTCTGGTCTCCAGTGTATAAGAAAGACATAGCTGAACTGGAGCGGGTGCAGAGAAGAGCGACCAAGGTTATTAGGGAACTAGAGGGTCTGCAATACCAATACAGGTTATTACACTTGGGGTTATTTTAGTTTGGAAAATCGAAGGCTTCGGGGTGATCTTATTACAATGTATAAATATATGCGGGGACAGTACAAAGACCTTTCTAATGATCTTTTTACTCTTAGACCTGTGACGGGAACAAGGGGGCATCCTCTACGTCTGGAGGAAAGAAGGTTTAAGCATAATCAGACGTGGATTCTTTACTGTAAGAGCAGTGAGACTATGGAACTCTCTGCCACATGAGGTTGTAATGAGTTATTCCCTACTAAAGTTTAAGAAGGGACTGGATGCCTTTCTTGAAAAGTATAATATTACAGGTTATAAACACTAGTCTCCTTGATATTGCGTTGATCCAGGGAGCTAGTCTGATTGCTGTATGTGGAGTCGGGAAGGAATTTTTTTCCCCAATGTGAAGCTTACTGTTTACCACATGGGTTTTTTTTGCCTTCCTCTGGATCAACATGTTAGGATAGGATATGGGTTGAACTAGATGGACTTAGTCTTCCTTCAATCTTAATAACTATGTTACTGTGAAGCTGGCTGAGAACACTGGAGGAATGTCTTCAGTGTCGCTGCGGTTTGGATGCTACAGGGTCAAAGCTGCCCTGTATAGCACGATCAGGAGCTCACAGTTGTGGCCCGTGTCATGACCATCCTACAGCTTCAGACTGTCAATCAAACAGAAGTGCCTGCTCCTTATCAGTCATGGAGCCCAGAGGTTGGGGAGTGGAGTGCTCATGAATGGACTATCAATCATGGAGCCAGGAGGCTGGGGAGTGGTGTGCTCATGAATGGACTATCAATCATGGAGCCAGGAGGCTGGGGAGTGGTGTGCTCAGGAACTGACAAGATTGGAATAACCTATAATGGAGAGGGTCCACACATGTCCACTGCTATAAGAGATAAGCAAGCATGCTGTTTCCATGATTCCCATAGAAGAGAATGGGGAGCGCTTTGAAAGTGTAGTCACCTTTCCATCCATTCTTTGATTTGATGCAGTGCACTTCAGCAGGAAGAATGAGGGCTGGGGATCTCAAAGGTGAGATGTATGGCAGATCCTAGAAGTAAGAATGTCATGTAAGGCCCAAGCAGACTGTCTCCTAGAACGCTGTAGAATGCTTATAGGGCAGGAACAGGGCGAATACTTGTCATTGGTAATAAAAAGCAGCTCTCTGGGATTATAAAAAATGTAATCATTGTGTTGGTGTAGGGGCTGGTATCTCTGCGCAGTCCCATTCACTTGAATGTGCTGCAATATCAAAATCAGGTTTTTCTAATCTCTAATGATAAACCCCTTTAAAAATCAGTATATTGATAAAATCACGAATCACATTTAATTACATTCAATGTGAATGTATCCTAAGGTTACCGTTACACTTAGCGATGCACCAGCGATCCCGACAACGATATGTCGCTAAGTGGTCGCTAGTGAGCTGCCACACAGGCAGATCTCACCAGCGACATAGCAGTGGTCGGGGGTCGCTACTTACCTGTCAGATGAGGCGATCCTGACGTCGTCCCGCCCGCGTCCATGCGTCGCTCGTCGACGCCTCAGGAAGCCCAGCAGGAAGCGCCCGACGAGAAATGGCCCAGTCCGTTCTCGCGCGATCAGCGATTGACAGCGGGGGAGCCGGTCGGAGGTAAGTATCACACATAGCGATATCGCTAGCTATATCGCTGCTATGTCACAAAACCAGTGACGTTATAGCGATATTGCTAGCGATATCGCGATGTGTAACGGGCCCTTTAGCCAGTGTGTTTCTAGATAAGATTCCACTATTAACAGTCCACATGGCAAGTGTGAAAACTCTCATAGCCTGGAATACATGGGATTCCTCCTCGGTCAGGACACACGGGGACTGTTATCCTACAGTGCTGATGAGTCTTCTTTGTTGTTGCAGTTGTGAATGTTCATTGGTGTAGCACATTATTGGGGACACAAGGTATTTACAGTGGGGAGTTATACCACTTCTTTGTCTTGTGTGGCTTGGATATGGCTTCCTTTTGGGGCTATCAGGGTTATATTACTTTGAAGAAAACACCAGCTGCAATGTGGTCTGACTGAGAAGTGTTTGACCTCTGGTGATCTTGACTATGTTACTTTCTCCAAGTGTTCAAGGCACGTAATTCTTAAATGTCATTGCACTCTATGTATGGATTTTATTCTGACGTTCTAAAATTGCTGATGACCTCACCGTCTTTGCAAATGCAGCAAAGCTGGTTTTCTTCGAACACTATAGCCCAGATTCATGTTTTATTTTTTTTTTCTTATTTGCCTTGTAATTGTTGTTTTTTGCAACAATTTCTTCCAAATGGCGTATGTGGTTCATGAGTTTTTATGCAAAGTTAAAAATGGCTTATAATCTTGTCCTCATCCTTTTTACATTTTAGCACAAAAAACGTGTACATTTCTCAAAATAACGTAATAATTGCACATATATTCACTCCAGAGGGGAATGGTGTAAATATGCCACACATTTTGGGATGTTTAACAAAGTCGCAATTGATAAATCTTCAAAAAAGGTGCAAATGGAGAGATGAATATGGCACAATAGTAAGGGCATGAATGCCAAAACTCTACAACAAACAGATGCAAAGACAATAATGAATCTGGTCCAGTAGGGTGCACAGGAGTTGTCCCATGAACACAAAAAAAGTCCATATTCTTTTTTTAGGATATATGAAAATCATATAGGTTTTCCCTACTATGAGCAAGATTGGAGTGCTCCCTGTATTAGCGGGTTCTGTTTGGTGGACTCCATTCTCCATTGTATTACATGGATGGTCATTCATCTGAATCACTGCCATGCTACAATCTCTGTAGTGGGCAGAAAAAAGTAAAAATATGTAAATACACACTTTTATCAATCTTTTCAGCAGTCTTATGTATAGTTCGTTATTCTTTGTGAGAGCAAGGACCAATTTACTAATTCTTCACATGACTAAAAATAACAGAATCCCAGGTTTGTGTAAAAACAATTGTGGAATGTGTCAGTGGACTCCTTAGGTATAGCTGTATTCCTGTAGATATATGAAGGACCCTTTTTTTTTTTTTTATCCTTGCATTACCACATGTCTTAGGGCTCATGCAGACGTCTGTGGATCTCTGCCCGAACAAGGACCCAATGCACGGACTGGCCATGGGTTCCCTGACCTGAGTATGACATCCTCCTAGAAATATATATGATGCTATCAGGCTGCATTTTTTTAATTGTGTGTATAAAAACTAGTGAGTGTCTTTTACCTGCTTCATGGCTGTTAAACTGAATCTGTCACCAATTTTTTCGCATATAAGATGCGGCCACCGTCATCTGGGGCTTATCTACAGTATTCTATAATGCTGTAGACAAGCCCCCAATGTAACCTGAAAGATAAGAAAAACGAGATGGATTATACTCACCTGGGGGGCGGTCCGGTCCGATGGGTGTCGCGGTCCGGGTCCGGCGCCTCCCATCTTCTAGCGATTACGCTCTCTTCCTTCCCGTCGCGGCTCCGGCAAAGGCGTACTGCTCTGCTCTGAGGGCAGAGCAGAGTACTGCAGTGCGCAGGCGCCGGACCTCTCTGACCTTTCTCGGAGCCTGCGCACTGCAGTACTCTTCTCTGCCCTCAACAGGGCAGAGCAGTACGCCTGCGCCGGAGCCGCGGCAGACGTATAGAGGAGGACATCATCGCTAGAAGATGGGAGGCCCCGGACCGTGACACCCATCGGACCGGACTGCCCCACGGGTGAGTATAATATAACTCATTTTTCTTACCTTTCAGGTTACGTCAGGGGCTTATCTACAGCATTATAGACTGCTGTAGATAAGTCCCTGATGGCGGTGGCCGCATCTTATATGCGAAAAAATAGGTGACAGATTCCCTTTAAAAGAACCTCAAAACGACTGGTCGTATGCACAGCAAGTTGTTTTGACATTGCAGTGCATATTTTTATTCTTTTTAGCATTTTTTTAAATGCCTTTTCAGGTTGATTTCAGATAGAATCATTCTGAAAAGATGTTGTACGCACATACCCAAAATGACCTTTTTATTTCAGGTCGCACAGTTCTTTATATTTTCACTTTTAAGGTACCTTCCCTCAAGGTGAAAACTCAAATTCTGCCATGCTTTTTTTTTTTTTTTTGGTGTGAAACATCCACTACATTTTATAGTTCAAGCAAACATATGTTTTCCTAAAAATTAATGACCATTCCGCATTAAAAGACGCAGTTTTCGTGGGCCCCTTTAACATGTATCATGATTCATAGAAATATAGGTATAGTACAGTGCCAAAGATTTGTATAATGGGTACCACATAGTCCTCCGTACAGTATAATAGAGGAACCACCTTAGGATTAATTTCGGGAAGACCAAGGAATTGGTGGTGGACTTTCGCAAGGGAAAAAATCCACCAGTAGTGGTGAACATTCAGGGAAATGACATTGAGATAGCCGACACCTATAAGTACCTTGGTGTGATCCTCAATAATAAGCTTGACTGGGCCCATCACTTGGATGCAGTGTACAGGAAGGGCCACAGTAGGCTTTATCTGCTCAGAAGGCTGAGAGCCTTCGGAGTTAGGGGGGCACTCCTTGCATCCTTCTTCAACTCTGTTGTGGCATCAGTCATCTTCTTTGGTGTAGCGTGCTGGGGTAGTGGCATATCAACCAGGGACAGGAATAGGCTGGACAAACTGATTAGAAGGGCCAGCTCTGTCCTGGGATGCCCCCTTGATCCAGTTCAGGAATTAGGCGACAGGAGGATACTGGCCAAGGTGAGCTACATGGTGCAGAATGATTCCCATCCCATGCATGAGACCGTGGCAAAGATGTGCAGTACTGTCAGTGACCGGCTACTTCATCCTAAATGTGAGAGGGAGCACTATCGAAAGTCCTTTTTTCATGCTGCAGTTAGGCTGTATAACCAGCACTGTCCAAAATGGAGAACGACCGAAACAGTGAACTGATAGATCCAAAGTTGTGATAGTCCGGTTATATATATATATTTTTTTTTCCGTATATGTACCTACCTACTGTCAATGTAATGCCTTTATGCATCTGTATCTGTACTTGTTCCTGCCTTTCTGCTGTAATGCTCTGAATTTCCCCATGGTGGGACGATTAAAGGATTATCTTATCTTAATGGACAGTACGTCGTCCTCCGTACAGTATAATGGACACTACATAGACCTCTGTACAGTATAATGGACACTACATAGTCCTCCATACAGTATAATGGCACCACATGGTCTTCTGTACAGTATAATGGGCACCACATAGTCCTCCGTACAGTATTATTGCTCCATACAGAAAAATCGGTCCCATATATTGCTCCATACAGAATAATGGGCCCCATATCTTGCTCCATACAGAATAATGGGCCCCATATCTTGCTCCATACAGAATAATGGGCCCCATATCTTGCTCCATACAGAATAATGGGCCCCATATCTTGCTCCATACAGAACAATGGGCCCCATATCTTGCTCCATACAGAACAATGGGCCCCATATCTTGCTCCATACAGAACAATGGGCCCCATATCTTGCTCCATACAGAATAATGGGCCCCATATCTTGCTCCATACAGAATAATGGGCCCCATATCTTGCTCCATACAGAATAATGGGCCCCATATACTGCTCCATACAGTATATAATGGTCCCATACACTATATAATGACCCCATATCTTGCTGCATACAGAATAATGGGCCCCATATACTGCTCTATATAGTATATAATGGTCCCAAATTCTATATATTGGCCCCATATATTGCTCCATACAAAATAATGGGCCCCATATACTGCTCCATACAGTATATAATGGTCCCATACACTATATAATAACCCCATATATTGCTCCATATAGTATGTAATGGTCCCAAATAATTCTCCATACATAAAAAAATAAAACACTTACCTCTCCCCATTTCCCCACTGCTCCAGTCTCTTCGGAATAGTCTTGACTCTCTGCACTGCACAGAGGCCGCTCTGTAGTGACGTCATCACGCCCTCTGCCCTGAGACATCACAAAGTCAGAATATGCTGAAGAGACCAGAACAGCTGAGACCAGGGAGAAGTGAGTATTTAAGGGGCGCGGTGCCAGCGCTGGCATCACTACCCTAACGCTTAGGCCCCATTGTGTGCCAATGTCCCTGACGGCGAGTGGGGCCCCCTGTTCGTCCAGGGCCCCGGCATTTGCCTGGGTGTACTGGTTGGTGACACTGGCTCTGAAAAGACCCTTTGGACACATTTTGGTATTTGGTATGTTTTTATTTCCCCATAGAATTCTATGGAGAGCTTGAAAGGGAAATGTAAATAATTGTGTTTTTATGTGCAGAATTGTGGTCTTTCTGTATTAAAATTGCTGCACGCACACACAAAAAATGCATTAAGGGGGAACTGTATCCAAAATGTAGAACTACAATAAATTCTGCAGATGACTTTAGTGTATTTTGTTGCGAACACCTGCAGAAAAACAGCATATTTCGCCCAACATAAATTGAACAAAAAAAAAATCTGCCTCATATTTGGCCGACTCTCCTCCTCTTTGCTGGTCTTTACTACGCTATGTTGGAATATTTGTCCCATGTAATAATATTCTTTGTGGTTCTAGTTTGTGATTTGCAACACTTGGGACAACGTTCAGGAAGGTAGTAGATTGGTAGTAAAGCTGGCCATGTATAAAAAATCATTTTTGGCACATTCAGTGATATACAGTAATCTGATAAGCAGGATTTGATTTAACATTTATACCAAGATTGTTTAGTTCTTGTGTTATAGATGATGGGAATGATTCTTCACACAGACTCTGAACACTTTCACTACAATTAGACAGTTCTAGGTTTCGCAGCTTTTTATACTTTGTACCTTTCTTGTAGATTGATCTATTACTGATATGTACACAAAACAAAATTTGGAACGATCATATTTTTTTGGGTTAATTTTCTAAAAGAATGTAGACGCATCAAAAGGAATGCTTCAGGCCGACAACTTCCTACTTCCCAGCCTATCTTTGCTGATGCAGGTGAAATGAAAGCCGTCAGTCAGTGCTATCTCAGCTGTTACCGCCGACCATCAATATTCATTGCTTCAGCTGCTATTGCTCCTCAAATGGGAATCAGAGAGCGAGAGAGAAAAGGGGACGGCAGTGCACCGTGAGAAAGGCTGTCCTCTCCTCCCTGGGTGACAACTTCCAACACTTGGACCTTCTTGCAGGTCGGCTGGCAGGATCTCCCTCTGGGCACCGGTCTGTATGTATATATGTTTGCTCTTTTCGTGAGTAAATACTACAATATTTCCCTATAACTGTGCTGCGAGTCTGTGTTTAGCTCTAGGGCTCCTTAATAAATGTAGCTGGCGGTTTCCTATTTGATTAGGTGCCATTGCAGATGGCATGTTACCATACTTGTCTTCTTATTTTGTAGAGTAGTGATTGGCCTCCCCACCCCGGTGTCATCTGTCTGTGTCAGTATGGTATCGGTGACACTGGCAGTGCCTCTTGTCTAATGTCACAGTGTATTTATTACCAAGGGGTAACGTTCTTTGTGCTGCAAACTTTTTGTTAGTGTAACATTAGTGAGAGGACTGGCCAGAATTTCACAGATTAAGGGAAATCACATACCGCACTTTAGTATTGCAAAAAGATTTTTATTTTCATGTGCAAGCAGTCCGCAAACAGGTAATTGAACCCCTTAGTGACAGAGCCAAATTTTTGAAATCTGACAAGTGTCACTTTGTGGTAATAACTCTGGAACACTTCAACAAATCCCATTGATTTGGAGATTGTTTTTTTTTTCGTGACACATTATACTTTATGATGATGGTAAATTTAGGTCAATATGTTTTGTTTTATTTATAAAAAAAAATATCAAATTTGAAAAAAATGTTAAAGAAAAGCAATTTTCAAACTTTGAATGATTATCCCTTTAATCCAGATAGTCATACCACAGCAAAACATTAATAAATAATATTTCCCACATGTCTGCTTTACATCAGAACCATTTGTAAAATGTTCTTTCGTTTTGTTAGCATTTTTAGGAGGTTTAAAAATGTTAGCAGTAATTTTTCATTTTTTTTCAAGGAAATTTACAAAATTTATTTTTTTAGGGACCTATCCATGTTTGAAGTGAATTTGGGGGTCCCATATATTGGGAAACCCCCAAAAGTTATACCATTTTAAAAACAGCACCCCTGACATATTGAAAACTGCAGTCAAGTAGTTTATTAACCCTTCAGGTGATTTTCAGGAATTAATGCAAAGTGGCATGACAGAAATGAAAATGTGTATTTTTGCCACCTAAATGCCGCTAACTTCTGAACAGGTTACAACAGCCGGCAGACTAAGGCTGCTATTTGGTTGTAAATTGCCATGGCAAACATTAGGGCCACACAAATATGATCTGAAGGCACCAATAGGGATAAAGAGGAAAACCCCACATTGTTAACCATTTATATGATGTAGTCACTATTGACAGCAGCATCTAAGGGGTTAAACAGATTTGCATGGTGCAAATACTGATCGTGGTTGATGCAGCAAGTTGTCAGCTGAAGAGGCTATTCTCTTATACCTCAGGTCAGTTAAAAGACATATTGGCTGTCATTAAGGGGTTAAACTTTAAGGTGCAAGGAATTGAGAGACATATATTTACGTTTCGACCCTGTCCCGGGTCTTTGTTACAAAGTCACTTTATGGCAAGTGAGTCAGGGCGCCAAAATCATGTCCAGTTGCCAATTCTCCATATCTACATACAACACTGTGGTTTTTTTTTTTTCACTTCATTTGTGTAGAATAGTGTAATTACCGTAACTATTTGATTCTATGCTGCCAAAAATAAAGGTGTACTGACATTGTCCAGCTGGACAGAGGCTCCATAGCTACACTTTTGGCCTCCAATCAGGTGGATAAGGCCTATGGGCATGGGGACCTATGCCCAAGAGCTTTCCTGGTGCATATGCAAAGTAAACGGCACAGAGATAGGTGAGTGTGTTACACACGTGTGTGTATATGTGTATATATATATATACATATATATATATATATATATATATATATATATATATATATATATATATATATATACACACACACACGTGTGTAACACACTCGCCTATCTCTGTGCAGTTTACTTTGCATATGCACCAGGAAAGCTCTTGGGCATAGGTCCCCTATATACATACATACATACATACATATAATATATGCACCCCAAATTTTGAGGTGGCTGCGGTGGAGCGTGGTCCCAGGGTCACTGCTGGATGAAGCAGGAGTGGGGTGATACTGCAGGCTGGGATGAGGGTTTGTCCGATGTGCAGTGTGCCGCTGTGGGTGTTCCTGGAGGTGCTGACTGTGGTACCTGGCGCTGCTGACCGGGGTGTGTGGTGCTGTCAGGGAGCTCTGCCGACAATTCATAAAAGGCCAGAGCCCCCCTGCAGCTCCGTGGTTTCCTGCGCGGTGGACTCCAGGAAAATAACCGCCGGGGGGCGGCACATGTGCAGATGGAGATCTCTGCATCAAGATCTCGGGAGATGAGATCTCCGAGCTGAATTGTCGGCAGAGCCCCCCCCCCCCTCATAGCGCTTGACACCCCGGGCAGCAGCGCCGGACACCCCCTCATCCCAGTCTGCAACAACGGTACCGGTAAGGTATATACGCATTATAAGACACACCCCCATTCCCCTCCAAATTTTTTGGGGAAAAAAGTGCGTCTTATAATGCGTAAAATAGGATATATATATATATACACACACTCGCCTCTCTCTGTGCAGTTTATTTTGCATATGCAAATCCTATAAAGTGTTTTTTTTTATACTTAAATATGTGTATGTGCTGTAGTGTCAGTGTGTTGATATCTTGCCCTACCTCTGCTCACTTTGGGATCCATCTCTGTTCTGCTCCTCTTCTGAGTGGCGTCAACGCTCTGTAGACTCTCTGGGTCACACTGTGCTTTACGTGACCCGTAATTGGTGTTTGCATTGTAGGTCTATGGAGCGCCTAAACAAGACCCCATAGACTTGCATTGTAAAAGAGACTTCCAGCTTGCGCATAGCGAGTCCAGTAAGTCTGAAGAGCAGTGATGTCGCTGAAAAGAGGAGCGGAACGCCGCTGCATCCCAGATAATGCAGTAGACTAGTATGTTAACACACTGACACTACACGTATTAAATGTTTTTTATACTAAACATGTGAGTAAAAGTGCTTATTTAATGTCCATCTCTAAAAATGAACAAAAAAAAGTTTAATTGGCCTTTTGAATGCTATACCAGCCCCTAAAGTCTGAAATCTATCTAGTCTGTAGACTCCTTTATTTTAGCATATGTAACATATCTATATGTGAACAGTTGGCAGAATATCCTAAGATGGGTTCATATGGATAACACGTCCATGAATCACATACGTGCTCTATCCAGGATTTTCACACACCATAATGTGTATGTGTTCCATGGGGCTATGCGCATGTCCCTGTAAGTGCGCAAGAAATCAGGGAGATGTGTCCATTCTTGATCTGAGTAAGAACAAAAAGCAAAAAAAAAACCCCTTAAAAATAACTTTTAATGTTGATCACTTAAAAGTATATTAATACCATATATACGGCATACAAAACTTTTGAAAAAAGGCAGCATTTTTGTAATCCCTTACCATGGTCTCCTTTTGACTGGAGTAAACTGGGCTCCAAACCACTGGCCCTATGACACAGTGAGGTCTCTCTTTATGAATGGTCCCTGATGAACCCCAGGACAGAGGGGGGAAACACGGCAAGACAAATGGATCTGACAAACATACCTGATTCTTCAGATGAATACTGGTGGTAATTTGTATCTGCTGTGTGTAATGTGTCTTTGTAAGTACAGATCAGAGTGTGTGCATATATACGGTAACTGCGCTTTGAAATTTGTTTATTAGAAGGCAGGATGGCTAGATGGTCTTATTGTTATACATTGTGACCTCTTTATACACCCACCACACTAGTAGTTTTGTTTCTGCCATTTAGTTTTGTTTCTGCCAGAAACTGCATCTTTCTTGCCCATTTCTGGTGTTGTAACTGCTGTATTCACTTGAATGGTGCTTCTCTATTGTACAATTTTATTTTTTTTTTTAAACCTTTTTAGAGAATTAGGTCCATGTTCTCAGATCTGGGAGCAGGGGTTAACCTTTCACCTATAAATAAAAGGACAGTTTTAAAGACCTGGAAAAATGAAGAGGCAGAGGTGGCATTAAACATGCCGGTGGGATGTGATGCAGACGCTGGCTGCTGGTTACTCTTGGCTGTTCTTTTCAAGCATTTCCTGAGTCTGTTTTGGCAGAGCCAGATCTTTGACTGCTCTCCTCTATAAATATTGTAGCTGTACTTTTGTATTTGGTTGTTTTGACAGTCATGAAAGGTTGCTTTATAATGTGAGTGCTTCAAACGACTTTCATAGATGGCCAAATTTACATGTGAATGGATATGGTAATGTCCCTATTCCTAATCTAGCGATCTGATAAGGCCGCATTCACACATATCATGTTAGCTGCTGTTTTATGAGCAAGTACAAAGGGTTAACACTGGGACAAGTTGTGCTGTTGAAGGAGGAGCCCACTGCTGTAACGTTTATAAGCAGAAGTGCAACTTCATTTTTAGTGGAGCTTTTCTTTCTGGATTATCCCTGGCAGCTCTTGCAGACCTGTCATTTGCCATAAATATGTAATTTCTTACCTGGTGTCAATCTACTTTTCTCCTGAATCTGGTTTATTTCTTGTACCTGTGTCTCCATTCCTGAGATGTGCCCCCCCACTTCACTGTGTGTAAAGGCCCCGTCTCACTAAGCGACTTACCAGCGATACCGACACCGATATCAAGGTGTCAGGATCGCTAGTAAGTCGCTATGTGATCGCTGGTGAGCTGTCACACAGACAGCTTCACCAGCGATCAGCACAGCGATGCCGGCGGCCGGCATCGCTGGCCATCCTGTAAAAAATAGAATCAAAATAAAAAATATAGTTATTCTCACCATCCGATGTCCCGCGCAGTCTTCCGGCCTCTCTCCACGCTCCGGTCCCAGTGATCCTTTGCATGAATGACTGCGAGATGTCACGGTCTCGCGGGATAACAAAGTCTCGCGGTCATTCGTGCAAAGGATCACTGGGACCGGAGCGTGGAGAGAGTCAGGATGGCTGAACGGGACATCGGAAGGTGAGAATAACTATATTTTTTATTTTTTTTATTATTTTTTACACATGATCGCTGGTCTCCCGCTGTCACACACAGCGATGTGTGCTGGCCAGCGGGAGACCAGCGACCAAAGAAATGTCCAGAGATTTCTTGCAGCGATCAGCGATACCGGCAGGGGGGCTGATCGCTGTCACACATAGCGATCTCGCTGGTGAGATCGCTGTTACGTCACAAAAGTTGTGACTCAGCAGCGATCTCGCTACCGAGATTGCTTAGTGAGACGGGGCCTTAAGGCTATGTGCCCACGTTAGCGTTTTAAACGCTCAGGAAACTGATCCCCTTCCCAGAAAACTCGCGTTTTATTTCCAAGCGTTGCTTGCGCGTTTTTTGCACAAAAGACGCACGTTTTCTGGGAACATTGGAAAAGGCTAAACGCTCAGCAATGCGGAAATTAATGAGCATGCTGTGCTTTTAGCTGCTAAGCGATTCCTGAGCGTTTAAAAACGCATGCATTGGCACAAAAAGACAAAAACGCATGCAATTTAATGTGAAGCTTCTTTTAAGCGTTTCTGCAGCATCTGAGCCGGCACAAACGCTGCGGAAACGCTTAAAAAAAAAAAAAAAACGCAACATGGGCATACAGCCTAAATCTAGTCTAAGGGTACCTTTTACACTTAGCGATATGGATCGCTGGTGCATCGCTAAGTGGTCGCTAGTGAGCTGCCACACAGGCAAATCTCACCAGCGACGTCGCTGGGGTCGGGGGTCGCTACTTACCTGTCAGACGCGGCGATCCTGACGTCCTCCCGCCCGCGTTCACGCGTCGCTCGTCGGCGCCACAGGAAGCGGCCGACGAGAAATGATCCAGGACCTTCTCGCGCGACCAGCGATAACCAGCGGGGGAGCCAGTCGGAGGTAAGTATCACATGTAGCGATATCGCCGCTGCGTCACAAAATCGGTGACTTTACAGCGATATTGCTAGCGATATCGCAGTCTGTAACGGGGGCTTAAGGCTATGTGCACACACTGCGGATTGGTCTGCGGATTCTTATCTGCGGAACCGCAGGTAAAATGACCTGCGGATTGGCCTGCGGTTTGCCACCTGGACAATGGAATAGGTGGCAAACCGCAGCAGAATCCGCAGAAACATTTGACATGTCAATTCTTTCTGCGGATTCAAAACCGCAGCATGTGCACAGCAGAATGTAAATCTCATAGGATAACATGCTACTGTACACTGTCTGCAGAACTGCTGCAGTTCTGCTGCGGCCAAAACCGCTGTGGAACTGCAGCAAAAACCGCAGCGTGTGCACATAGCCTTAGGGTATGTGCACACATTTGCCTGCAGAATTTTTTGCACAGAATCTGCACCTCTTGGCAGAAAATGCAGATGCGTTTTTTATGCGTTTTTGTTGCGGATTTGATGTGTTTTTTCATGCAGATTTGTGTGCATTTTTGTAAGCTAAATAAAGATGTTATTTAACAAACAAAAAAAAAATTTGTGATGTCATTTCTTGTCCAACCTCCTCTTTTACATTTACCAAACCCACACTCCATTACAGACAGACAGACACAGAAAGATATGGGATAGATGTGTAAAATGGTACATAAATAGTTAAAGACACACACACAAAATCTGCAAGCAATATCTTTAATTTAAAAAAAAAAATGGAGTGGGCTCCCACACAATTTTCTGCGCCAGAGAGGGAAAGCTGACGGCTGGGGCCAATATTTTCTAGCCTGGGAAGGGGTTAATAGCCATGGAGCTTCCCAGGCTATGAATTTCAGCCTGCAGCTAGCCTTCACTGGCTATTTAAAATAGGGGTACCCCCCAAAAAAATGATGTGGGGTCCCCCTATAATTAATAGCCAGAGAGGCTACGCAGACAACTACGGGCTGATATTCAAAGCCTGGGAAGGGGCCATGGATATTGGGCCCCCTCCTGGCTAAAAGTACCAGCACCCAGCCTCCCCAGAATTGGCGCATCTGTACCTTGTGCCAAATCCAGCACATAGCCCCTCTCTTCCCACTGCTGTGTAGCGGTGGCATATGGGGTAATAAGGGGTTAATGTCACCTTGCTATTGTAAGACAGTAGGGATGAGCTCCATGTGTATTGTTGCTGTGTAGCATCAGGGAAAATGTGTGTGTGTTGTGTTTTTTTTTTTTTTTTTTTTAATCAGATCCTTCAGTACGCTGCGTTAAACAAAATCCTTGTCCTGTTCAAGCACACTTGACCTTTCAAGTTTACGGGGATTCATCAAAAAGTGATGAAAAACATCAGTTTTCCATCCATTTCTTGGTTGTTTTTAAAAGATCCATTGCTAAGTGTCAATGAGGGGCAAAAAAAAGTCTTTTACTGCCTTCAGTTTTTAAAAATGGACGACACAAGGATGAAAATATAAACATACAAACTGATTGGTGAATGTTGTCATGATTTGCTGCAGGCACATTGTCTATAGAAAAAAAAAACAAACAAAAAAACGGACATATCAATAGCACCAAAGACCTTAATGGGTACATGTTCAATCATTGAAAACCATGGAAACAAAATCACTACCATCTTCCCTTCCCTTACTAATATCATTTGTTCACATGTCACCATGTTATCATCCAGTTGTTTCACAACTTGCCACCTGCGGAGTGACTGAGCCCAGTGGCCAGCTGTCGGCTCCATATTCTCTTCCTTTAGAGACACGTTGGAACAGACACCACTGTTTTTTTTCCATTGTCTCAGATCGTAGATGAGCTGCACCAAGTGGCATAAAACAAAGGCCCAACAATGGAATAACCTTATTCATGACCTTCCTAGAAACTCTATGCATATATTTATCATTTACGACTTTTCAAAGACTCACAAAATTGGTTGCAAATATACTCCCTCCAGTCCATCACTGCAGAATAAGTCTATGCACGCCAGAATTTTTTTTTTTTTTTTTTTACATTTTGCAAAATATGTGACTTTTTGCATTAATGGTTAAAGGCAGACCATTTTTTTTTACTTCATGCCAAATTCACATATCTCATGTGCCACGTTGAAGAATTTGTTTCGGCACCAAATTCTTCAACGTGGCACATGAGATATGCAAATGCTACAAGACAACAAAAACAAAAAAAGGGGTGACTTTACAAAAACCCCTAAAAATGATGAATCTAGCCCCATTAGTCAATTGGTCTGCTGCACACTAGTGACATTTTTCGGATACATGGGGCTTTCGATCTGGTTCTCCGCCAAAACTTGACTTGCCTACAGACATGGGTTGGGTCACTTTACCTGCTCATTACTAAAGTCAGGTTTTCACATACCTGAAGGCTCGTTCTGATAAAATTTGACCATAGTTTAGTAAGTAACTATATACATTTTTTGCACGCTGATCTTTTTTTGTTCACCATCAGTAGTCGTAATTTGGCTGTCCTTTTTTGATTGTCGCTCTGCTGGATCAGGCCAGAAATATTCCCGTTTCTGCCAGTCATTATTCAGCGTGTAGCACTTTTAAAAATATTGGCTACTTTGATTTAAGAGTGTTTTTTTTTTTTTTTAAGTTTATGATCATTAATGGGTCATAGAGCTGTGCGCTTCAAAAGCGTGCAGATCTAATTGGACAGCTTGCAGGAATGCAGGCGTCTGTCCTGTTCATCTTCACAGCTGAACTCTTCCTGTGTTTGGTTCACTAAGCCCAGAATGGAGGAGATGTCATCCATTTGTGTGATCACATGTCCTTTTTATATAAGATTTAAAAAAAAAAAAAAACTCATCATGGGTGTTCGGTGGCGTGTCATTCGTACTTGTTTACCATCTTTTTTTTTTTTTTTTAGTAATACTTTTGTATATATTGAATATTTAAAACACTAATGAGTGATTATTCCAGAAATTTTGAGCCGAATCTCATTGAAGTTTCCAGCTGACTCTAATTGTACTCTATAGCTGATAGAACTAATAGTTAAAAGGTGTTGTGTCCACAGAGAGGTAAAAAATAAATAATTATTCTCTCCACTTGGATCAGCGCTACTTCTGAAATCCACATCTGGCTGGGCTGTCGTGTGAACACTGCAGACAATCCACATCCACTGCCTGATGATGCTTTAGTAGTGAACAAACCCTCTAAAATCGTTCAGAAATCGCAGTTAGAAATCACATCTGAAGTGTATCATGTTTTTACAAAGATTCTTTGTGTTTTTTACTGTTGGCACTCATTTATGTTTCACCTGTCAAAACCGTGCCCAACCCACACATTGCAAAACCATGGAAAATCAGGGTATGGTAGTACGTATAGCATGGAATTGAGATTCGCAATGCAAATTTCTGAAACTGGGCGTGGTAGTGACACATGGATAAAGATAAACTGTGTGGGCATCTGCAGCACATCAAACTCCTAATTTCCATCAGAAAGCTAACCTTTAATTTGCAAAATAATCAACTTTAAAAATCTACCCTGTGGGCATAACCTTATACTTGTCTCTAATAATCAGGAGCAGCGCCCCTGGAGGCCAAATGCTTTTTCATAGTTGGGGTTTATCCAGTCTTCAGTAATTACACATTCAGTCCTGCAGTTTGGTCCTTTTATGTGAGCAGTGTGAACACATGCAGTACGTCAGTCCGGCACTCTCATGGCTTGTAATGCAATTATGGCAAAGTGTTAGTCAAACAGATAAACATCTGCAGTACATACTCTTGAGCGGTGTGCCAGACAAGCTAAGACAAGTTGGCATTACTGGCACCTGACAAGTGAGCTGGTACACTCTGAATGTATCACTGTCTAGTTATGTAATCCTCGCTGCCAATCTCTGGTGCAGCACTTTTCTCCTACTCCATTTAGTTTTCTTGCTATTTTTACAGGTTTGGTAATCTGTAAGACTCGCTTGTAGCGGGTCTCTGCTCGTAGCGGGCCCCTGGTTGTAGTGGGCTTTGGCTGTAGCGGGCCTCTGCCCGTAGTGGGCCTCTGCCCGTAGTGGGCCTCTGCTAGCACCACAGCGGAAGGGGTTTCTACCTACATTGCATTTCTTTTTTTTTTTTTTTTTTTTGTGCATGTACATTTATAGTTTTTTTTTTTTTTTAATATTAAGGGGTTAAATACACCACGGCTTCAACATTTACCAAGCCAATGCCTCCTGCCGGTCTTTGTTTGCTGTGTAATAATGGTGTTGTGTAGACTCGCGTGACCATTGCAGCCAATCACTGGCCTCTGTGGTTGCACTGTTGAGGCTACAGCAATCATATTTGTAACCGGCGTGTCGTCTCTGTACCAAGTTACAGTGGTGAGTTTTCATATAATGTATCGGATAAGTATTAATGTTTTGGTGAGTGAGAAATAAAACTGCAATTATACAGTATGTGTACACGCTGCGGATCCGCAGCTGTTTTGGCTCTGCGGGTCTGCAGCAGATTCTGCTGTGATGTACAGTACCTTTATTTCCTATGGAAAAAAAAACCGCTGTGCACATGCTGCGGATTTTTCCGCGTGGTTTTGCTGCGGGTTACAATCCGCAGCATGTCAATTCTTTGTGCGGTTTCCGCTGCGGTTTCACACCTTATCATTATGAGGTGTGAAACCGCAGGCTAATCCGCAGATAAGTCCTGCGGATTTACCTGGGGATTTTCCAACAAAATCCGCACAACCAAAAAACTATGTGTGCACTTACCCTTACACTGACATAGTTCTGTGCAGGGTTGAGCAGTCTGTGAATGTAGGGCCTTATAGGCTTACATACATTAAAGGGAAGCGATCATCAGAAAATGACCTATTGCTTATATCCGTTAAATAAGCTTATTGTTTTATATACAGTACAGACCAAAAGTTTGGACACACCTCATTCAAAGAGTTTTCTTTATTTTAATGACTATGAAAATTGTAGATTCACTCTGAAGGCATCAAAACTATGAATTAACAATGTGGAATTATATAATTAACAAAAGAGTGTGAAACAACTGAAAATATGTCTTATATTCTAGGTTCTTCAAAGTATCCACCTTTTGTTTTGATTACTGCTTTGCACACTCTTGGCATTCTCATGATGAGCTTCAAGAGGTAGTCACCGGAAATGGTTTTCACTTCACAGGTGTGCCCTGTCAGGTTTAATTAGTGGGATTTCTTGCCTTCTAAATCGGGTTGGGACCATCAGTTGTGTTGTGCAAAAGTCTGGTACACAGCTGATAGTCCTACGGAATCGATTGTTAGAATTTGTATTATGGCAAGAAAAAAAGCAGCTAAGTAAAGAAAAACTAGTGGCCATCATTACTTTAAGAAATGAAGGTCAGTCAGTCCGAAAAATTGAGAAACCTTTGAAAGTGGCCCCAAGTGCAGTGGCAAAAAACATCAAGCGCTACAAAGAAACTGGCTCATGTGAGGACCGCCCCAGGAAAGGAAGACCAAGAGTCACCTCTGCTGCGGAGGATAAGTTCATCCGAGTCACCAGCCTCAGAAATCGCAGGTTAACAGCAGCTCAGATTAGAGACCAGGTCAATGCCACACGGAGTTCTAGCAGCAGACACATCTACCACAACTGTTAAGAGGAGACTTTGTGCAGCAGGCCTTCATGGTAAAATAGCTGCTAGGAAACCACTGCTAAGGACAGGCAACAAGCAGAAGAGACTTGTTTGGGCTAAAGAACACAAGGAATGGACATTAGACCAGTGGAAATCTGTGCTTTGGTCTGATGAGTCCAAATTTGAGATCTTTGGTTCCAACCACCGTGTCTTTGTGCGACGCAGAAAAGGTGAACGGATGGACTCTACATGCTTGGTTCCCACCGTGAAGCATGGAGGAGTTGTGATGAGGTGGGGGTGCTTTGCTGGTTACACTGTTGGGGATTTATTCAAAATTGAAAGCATACTGAACCAGCATGGCTACCACAGCTTCTTGCAGCGGCATGCTATTCCATCCGGTTTGCATTTAGTTGGACCATCATTTATTTTTTCAACAGGACAATGACCCCAAAGACACCTCCAGGCTGTGTAAGGGCTATTTGACCAAGAAGGAGAGTGATGGGGTGCTATGCCAGATGACCTGGCCTCCACAGTCGCCAGACCTGAATCAAATCGATGGTTTCGGTCTAAAAGATGCGCCTTTTCTGGCACTTAGCCTCTTTATTCCCATTGCCTTCAGCGGTGGCTCTTGGGTTAATAATAGTGGTAATAATAGTGGGTTAATTTCACATTGCTATTGAAAGGTGACATTAAGCTGGGTTAATAATGGAGAGGTGTCAATAAGACACCTATCCATTGTTAATCCTATAGTAGTAAAGGGTTATAAAAGGCACACACGTTAATTAAAAATTTTATTTTAATGAAATAATCACACAAAGTTTTTGACCAAATTTATTATTCTGCTAATCCAACAGAATTCTTTGTTAACCTGAAAAAAAAAAATAAAATAAAAAAACAACAATATCCATACCTCTCCGTCATTCAGTCAGGTCCCCCGCTGCAATCCATCACAAGGGGTTAACTAATTTACAACAGGGACCGGTGCTAATGCTACCAGCCCCGCTGTAAACCACTGCAGAATGAGTGAAATCACGTCTGCGCAGGTGCTGTGGCTGACTGGGGATGAACTAATAAGCGTGGGAAAGTTTCCGAACTTTTTTCCCATGCTGTCAGTTCACTTCCGGTCAGCCGGGGACTCCGCTCAGCCTCAGTGACGTCAGCGGTAGTCAGTGAGGCTGCGTGGAGTCCCCGGCTGACCTGAGGTGAACTCGGGTCTGGCGAACGACGGACGAAACGTGAGGCCATCCGTCGCTAATACAAGTCTATGAGAAAAAAATGGATCCAGCGGCATCAGTCACCGGATCAGTTTTTTTAAAAAACCGACTGATTGTGACTGATGGCAAAAAAAATTGTGTGAAAGGGGCCTAACCCCTCTATATACCGCTGATAACACAGCATCCACCAATCACAATAAGTGGTGTCACAGCTGATCCCAGTCCTCCTTTCTTCACAACCACCTTTCCATACACTCATTAAATGCTTCAACACAAAAGTAGGAGCCAGGTCTATTCATTGTGGTTAATGTACCACATTTATCTCAATAATAAGACAGTTTTTTTTTGGGGGGGGAATGGGGGGGTGTCTTTATAATATGAATATAACTTAACGTCGGGGTGTCTGGAGCCGGGTCCCAGAAGGCAGGGTTGCTGCTGCAAGAAGCTGGCGGCTGTCATCTATTAATATGGGTGTGCAGGTTATAGATTTCTGAGGAGAGTGATGCCTGTATGTTTCATATCACATGCCTTGTTCTGGTAAATAATCTTTTATCCTTTTATATTAGTGACCTTTTCCAGGCTATGGGGAGGACACTGACTGAAGATAACTCTGCATCCAGAGCTTATTTTACATGAAGGGGAGTTACCAGTGTGATGTGTAATGGCCTCCCTCTACTCTCCTGATCTCACTGCAGAGCTGTATGTGATTATATCTGACACATCTGCAGGTTCCTATGAGCTTCCAGCTCAGTCAGACAGGGTTGCAATAGTGTTACAGTACAGCAGAGCTCAGAGAGGTGCGAAAAATGTCACTCCCCCCTCATATAAAATAAGCTATGGAGGCAGAGTTGTCTTCCCCATAATTTGGAAGTGGTCATTTACATAAGAAAAACGTGGATTTCTCAAGAATAAGACATCAGATCACATATCAAGGTGCCATTTTTTTTTCTGCGTCCTATGATCTACATGCTCATATAGATGGCATAGAAAGGTAGATCCTACTGACGGAGTTCCTCTATGGCTTTCTATTGCAGGAGAAGCATTTGGGTGGCAGAGGGAGCTCCTCCATTTATGTATCCACTATGATACTATAGTCACGATTGACTATCTGCATGAATAGGATTAAATAGCTGAGATGTATTTTGGGAAGTACATCCCTCTTGCACCGCTAATATATTTTGCATTATTATTTATTTTTAGAATACCATTGATTCTATAGTGCTGTACATGATGAGGGGTTATGTACAAGATACAAATATAAATTACAGCGAACAAACTAACAATGACAGACTGGTACAGAAGGGAGAGGACCATGCGCTTTTGGGCTTACATTCTACAGGATGCTGGGGAAGGAGACAGTGGGTTTAGGAGGTTGGATCAGCTCCGGTGGTGGTGGTGAGATGGCAGCGGGGTCATTGCAGGCTGTAATTTTTCGTGAAGAGATGCGTTTTCAGGTTGTGTCTGAAAGTTCAGAGACTGGCGGATAACCTGGACATGAGGCACAAAAGTACGGAGGATCCTCGAAAGAAATCTAGAAGGCGTTTGAGTGAGGAACATGTGTGGAGAAGAGAAGAAGGTTTTAAGAGGACCAGAGGTTGGGTGTTGGAAGATATTGGGAGATTAGTTCAGAGATATATTGGGGAGACAGATGTTGGACGGCTTTATCGGTCATCGTTAAAATTTTGAAATGGATATGTTGGGGTTTTGGGAGCCAATAAAGCGCTTTGCAGTGGGGAGAAGCGGAGGAGTAGTGAGGAGAGAAGTGGATTAGTCAGGCAGCAGAGTTAATGACGGACTGGAGAGGTGCAGTGGTATTGGCAGGGAGACCACAGAGGAGGATGTTGCAGTAATCAAGGCGGGAGATGTCGGCATGCACTAACACTTTAGCCTTGTGCCAAAGGGTTATAAATAGCACCTCAGTTTATCTGCAGAGTATAGGATCCCTTTAGAATATCCATAGGAATAATGTTCTAAACACTGTAAGTCTTGTTTCTTACCAAGTTTAATCATTGAATGAAAATTTTTAATCCGCATATGCTTAACCTCTTCCCGACATACTCCCTATATATATGGTGCCACAGCAGCTGTGTTCCCACAAACCACCATGCGGCCTCACATTGAGCGCTGCCGCGATTGGGTGCCAGTGTCAGCTCTATGCTAGCACTGATCGTGGATGTTTAACCCCTGTGATGCCATTGTCAATAGAAACATTGTCATCGAGGAACATCGCAGAGGGAGTGAACTCCCTGTTTGCTCCCATCGTCACAACGCAATGCAATATCGTTATGACGATTGACTCCATGGTGACCCCAGACTGCATGATGGCTGCGGGTTCCTTCAGGAAAGGTGGCATGTGAGCGCCTGCTAAGATCAAGAGCTGACACGCTTCCTCCCTGCCTGTCAGATACTACTCTGATGCCTTGCAATGCAGAACCATTGATATCCCATAATGGAAGAATGTAAAAAAGTAAAAAGTTATTAAAATTGTAAAAATATTTTTAAAAAATCCCCACAGAAAATAAAGAAGAAATAGTAATCCAATAAATACATTTATTTATCATAACAAATAAACCAAGTACATGAATGTGGTATCGCCGCGTGCAGAATGACCCACCCAATTAAAATGTCACGCTAGTTAAGCCCTTCAGTGAACACTAAAAAAAAAGGGGCAAAAAACTATGGTTTATCATCATACTACCAAACAAAAAGGCAAATGTAAATAAAAATGGTACCTCTGAAAATGTCAGCCTTTCGTGCAAAAATAAAAAGCCATACAGCTCCGTCATCGGAAGAATTAATAATAATATTTTTATTTATATAGCGCCGACATATTCCGCAGCACTTTACGTTTCAGAGGGGACTTGTACAGACTCTAGACATAACAGTAATCACATAGGTCATAACAGATACCAAGAGGAATGAGGGCCCTGCTCACAAGCTTACTATCTATGAGGAAAAAAGGGAGACACGAAAGGTGGGTGGTAACAGTTGCCTTCATTGTTCAGACCAGCCATAGTGTTGAGTATGTAACAGTACAGACACAGAGGCATAATAGATGCATAAAGCATGTGGGAACATGATGTGGGGAACCTGGTAATGGTAAAACTTTTGACTGGGCCACCCAGGGAAAGTTAGGTTAATGTGTTGAGGCGGTAGGCAGGCTGAATAAATGTGTTTTTAGGGCACGCTTAAAATTGTAGGGATTGGGGACTAATCGTATTGGCCTGGGTAGTGCATTCCAAAGAATTGGCGCAGCACGTGTAAAGTCTTGGAGACGGGAGTGGGAAGTTCTGAGAGAGGATGCTAACCTCAGGTCATCAGCAGAACGGAGGGCACGGGTAGGGTGGTAGACTGAGATGAGGGAGGAGATTATAGGCTGGTGCTGAGCCGTGGAGTGCTTTGAGGGTGAGGGTAATAAGTTTGTACTGGATTCTGGAGTGGATGGGTAGCCAGTGTAAGGACTGGCACAAGGTAAAGGCATCGGTGTAACGATTGGTGAGGAATATGATCCTAGCTGTAGCATTTAAGACAGATTGGAGGGCGGAGAGTTTGGTAAGAGGGAGACCGATTAGTAGAGAGTTACAATAGTCCAGACCAGAATGAATAAGAGAAACAGGAAGAGTTTTTGCAGAATCAAAACTAATAAAAGATCAAAGTCTGGAAATCTTTTTGAGATGCAGATAACAAGAGCGAGCCAGTGATCGGATGTGGGGGGCAAATGAAAGCTCGGAGTCAAATATGTCCCCAAGACAGTGGGCATGTTGCTCGGGAGTAATAGTGTAACCACACACCGAAATGGTAATGTCGGGCATAGGTACATTAGTAGAGGGAGGAAACACAAGGAGTTCAGTCTTTGACAGGTTCAGTTTCAGATATAGTGAGGACATGATGTTAGAGACAGCGTTTAGACAATCACTGGTGTTTTCTAAAAAGGCAGACGTGATGTCAGGAGAAGAAGCGTATAATTGGGTGTTATCAACATAGAGATGGTACTGGAAACCAAATCTACTCATTGTTTGACCAATAGGGGCAGTATACAAGGAGGATAGAAGGGAGCCTAGAATGGATCCTTGAAGAACCCCAACAGTAATGCTGTGTTCACATGTCGCAGTTTTTTCGCTTTTTCGCGGCGGTTTTAAATGCGCAGTTTTGCCGCGAAAAATAAGCATCCCATGCAGTCCTATGGGATTCCGCAATGCTGTGCTAATGCTGCGTTTTTTTCCGCGGCGGAATCGCTTCTAGGTAAACGCAGCATTCTCATTAATTTAGTGGAATCGTGTCGATCCCACACCCATAGGATTGCATTGTTCCACTTACTTCCAGCAATGTGGCTGTGCCCACCATGCGAAAAGTAAGCAGAACATTTGCATATGGTACCCACGGTCCGGAGGAGAGGAGACTGTCCTCCGGGCTGTGGGTACCATATCCCTGTAAAAAATAGAATTAAAATAAAAAATGTTGTTATTCTCACCTTCCGGCGTCCCGCGCAGCCTTCCCGCCTCTCTCCACGCTCCCGGCATCTTCCGGTCCCAGTAATCCTTTGCGAGAATGACCGTGATGATATCACGGTCTTGCGGGAACGCGACGTCTCGCGGTCATTCGCGCAAAGGATTACTGGGAACGGAAGATGCCGGGAGCATGGAGAGAGGCGGGAAGGCTGCGCAGGACGCCGGAAGGTGGGAATAACAATATTTTTTATTTTTTCTATTATTTTTTACATCCTATCTTTTACTACTGATGCAGCCTCAATAGTAAAAAGTTGGTCACACTCGTCAAGCACTATGTTTGACGAGTGTGACCAACCTGTCAATCAGTTCTCCAAGCGATACTCCAGATCGCTTAGAAAACGCTAGCATTCTGCAAGCTAATTACGCTTGCAAAACGCTAGTTTTTCAGCGGGAATTTAAAATGCGATTTTTCAGCGGAATGGAATTCCGGAATTCTCGCGGTAACTTCCGCGAGAGTTCCACTACGTGTGCACATAGCCTAAGTGGAAGCTGAGAGGAGGAGGAGCCAGCAAAAGATACAGTGAAGGAGCGGTCAGAGAGATAGGAGGAGAACCAGGAGAGAACGGTGTCCTTAAAGCCGATGGAGCGGAGCATAGTGAGGAGGAGCTCATGATCCACAGTGTTGAATGCTGCAGAGAGATTCAGGAGAATTAGCATGGAGTAGTGACCACTAGATTTAGCTGTTAGTAGATCGTTAGAGACTTTAGTGAGAGCAGTTTCAGTAGAGTGTAAAGAGCGGAAACCAGATTGTAGAGGATCGAGAAGAGTTATCAGAGAGATAGCTGATAAGACGGGAGTGGACCAGGAGTTTAGAGATGAAGGGAAGATTAGAGACAGGTCTATAGTTAGCGGCACAGTTTTGGTCGAGGGATGGTTTTTTTAAGTAGTGGCTGTATGATGGCCTGTTTAAATGAGGAGGGAAAGATACCAGAAGAGAGAGAGGTGTTAAATATTTTTGTTAGGTGGGCAGTGACAGCAGGGGAAAGGGACTGGAGGAGATGTGACGGAATTGGGTCACTGGTGCAAGTGGTCGGGCGAGAAGATGCAAGGAGCCTGCTTATTTCTTCTGTGACTGGTTCAAAATCAGAGAGTGAGCTAGCTGCACTGGGGGAGGAAGGAAGATGCATGGTATGAGGTGATTGGGAGATAATTTCCTGTCGGATATGGTCAATTTTTTCTTTGAAGTAATTGGCCAGATCATCGGCTCGAAGATCTGTTGTTGGGGCCTGCACTATTGGGTTGAGTAGGGAATGAAAAGTATCAAAGGGATGTTTAGGGTTCTTGGACAGTGAGGTAATGAGGGTGTTGAAATAGGTTTGTTTGGAGAGGTGAAGGGCAGTGTTGTATGTTCTAAGCATAAACTTATAATGGATGAAATCTTTGTGTAGGTTGGATTTTCTACACAGATGTTCGGCGCATGTGGAGCACCGCTGCAGGAAACGTGTTTGCAGGGTGTGCCAGGGTTGTCGCCATCTGTGTCATGTTGTTCTATGTATAGGAGGTGAAATTTCATCCAGGGCACTTTGAAGTGTTTCATTGTAATGCTTCAGTGCAGAGTCAGGACATGAGAGGTGGGAGATAGAGGCCAATGATGACTGCAAGTTCTTCATAAGTTTGAGTGTTGATGGCCTGTATATTTCTATAAGTATGGAAAGTGGGGGTGACCTGAGCAGGGTGGCAGTTCTTGATAGAGAATGAGAGAAGGTTGTGGTCAGAGAGCGGGAGAGGGGAGTTTGTGAAATCATCCACTGAGAAAAGCCGAGTGAAGACCAAGTCAAGGGAGTTTGTCTTCATGCGTTGAAGAGTTTGTAAGCTGCGAAAGGCCGAAAGAGAAGGTTAGAGATAAAAGGTTAGTAGCAGATGGGGATGTTGAAATCACCTATGATGAGGGTGGGGATGTCACAGGAGAGAAAATGTGGAAGCCAGGTGGCAAAGTGATCCAGGAACTAATGGGAGGGGCTGGGAGGACGATACACCACCGCCACTCGCATGGAGAAGGGGGTGTAGAGTCTGACTGCATGGACCTCAAAAGAAGGGGAAGACAAGTGAGGGTACTTGGGATAACCTGAAAGGTACTTTTTGGTGATAGGAGCAGACCAACGCCTCCACCTGCTCTACTGTCTGCTCTTGGAGTATGTGAAAAGTGTAGTCCCCCATATGAAAGCAGCAGCGGAGGTGTCTGACTGCTGGATCCAGGTTTCAGTAAGAGCCAGAAGGTTAAGAGAATCAGAAAGGAAGAAGTCATGGATGAAGGAGAGTTTATTACATACTGAGCGTGAATTCCAAAGGGCACAATTAAAAGAGACCGAAGGCACGCAGGGAATATTAATAAGATAAGAGGGGATTAAAGTTATAACTCTCAGAATAAAGCCACGCAAAAATAATTTTTTTCAATAAAATAGTTTTTGTGTGAAAGCGCCGAAACATAAACTACAGTATGTAAATACTGTAATCGTACTGACCCGAAGAATTAACCTGCCTTACCAATTTTACCATATGCAGAACAGTATAAAAGAAAATTCTTGAATTGCTGTTTTTTATTCATTCTGCCTCCCAAAAATAAGAATAGAAAGTGATCAAAAAATGTCTTGTGCCCGAAAATGGTACCAATAAAAATGTCAATTTGTCATGCAACAAAGAAGCCCTCAGATGACTCTGTGGGACGAAATTTTGAAAACTTGCACAACAAATTTTGGAGTCCATTTTCTTCTGTTATTCTTGCGAAAATACAAAATTTTCGGCTAAAAAAAACCCTTTTTTTGTGGGGGAAATTAGATTTATTCATTTATTTATTTTTCATGGCTTAACATTATAAAATTCTATGAAGTACCTAGGGGTTCAAGGTGATCACCAGAAATCTAGATAAGTTCCCTGAGGGTCTAGTTTCCAAAATGTTGTCAATTGTGGGGGTTTCCACTGTTTAGACCCATTAGGGCCTCTCCAAACGTAATATGGCATCCGCTAATTAATCAAGAAAAACCCTACCGTGCGACCAAACAGTAGTTTTCCTCCACATATTGGGTATCGGCATACTCGGGAGAAATTGCTAAAAAATTGTATGGTCCACTATCTCCTGTTACCCTTGTGAAAGTAAAAAAAAATTGGGTCTAAAGGAAAATTTTTGTGAAAAAAGTTAAATGTTTATTTTTTCCTTCCACATTCCATTAATTCCTGTGAAGCACCTGAAGGGTTAATAAACTTCTTGAATGTGGTTTTGAGCAGCTTGAGGGGTGCAGTGTTTAGAATGGTGTCACTTTTGAGTATTTTTCTTTCATATGGGCGCCTCAAAGTCACTTGAAATGTGATGTGGTCGCTGAAAAAAAAAAATGGTTTCGTTAATTTTGTTGTAAAAATGAAAAATCGCTGGTCATGTTATTAAGTATTTTGTGTGACATATATCTGATTTAAGAGCATAAGAATTAAGTTTGAAAATTGCAAAATTTTCTACATTTTTGCCCAATTTCCAATTTTTTTTTGCAAGTAAATGTAAGTCATATCAAATAAATGTTACCATGATCATGAAGCACAATATGTCACGAGATAACAGTCTCCAAATCAGTGGGATCCATTGAAGCGTTCCAGCGTTATGATCTCATAAAGTGACAGTGGTCAGAATTGAAAAAATTGACCTGGTTAGGAAGGTGAAAACAGGTTTCGGGGTGAAAGGGTTAAACCCATAATAAAAAAAAAGGCACTGAAAATTCTCCTGAAATGCCTCATTAAGTAAATAATTGTATCTCCATGACATAATTCTAGAAATCTGTGTTGTGCCATTCTTCTTCTGTAATGCTTACTAGAACACGCTTTCATAAATTGACAATTGGGTGTTACCAGTTGAGGGTGTGTCCCTGCATGCTCACACCATCCAGTCAGTGCAGAATGGGTCACGCAGTGTAGGGACACATCTCTTTTACAAGGGTAAAGGTACTGCCTAGATGAATAAGGGGTACAACACAGAGTTGTCGAAAACCTGCTCCAGAACTATTATTGACAGAGAATGCAACTTTTTACTAAAATAAATGTCACTAGAGTCCGGTCTATTGTAGTCTAGTAACATGCTTCTAACTATATTTTTATGATTGTAAAGACTACCACACAGTAGAACAATGCCTTTAAACCTATAATTTCCTACGTGGGGGTAAAGGAAGTGACATCTGCACTGATCATAGATGTGATACACATCAGCAGGTGTAAGATTTCTAGCACAACCCTCATCATCAACCCCCTCATTGGAAAAACTTGAAAACAATTTTCCCTACTTTCAAATGTCCCCCTCTCTTCCCATCTGTCTTGCTTCTGTTGGTCCCCTGTGTCATAAGTCTCGTGGTGATCTGGTGGTCTCCTTCTGTACTTTCTGTGCTGCTCGAAGACATTAGATCACTGAAATTTAGGGAATACCTTCCCATTTGCCCACTATGGTTCTGATCTCCTAGAAGTTTAAGAATATACACTTGTGATACTTTTGTCAATAAGCCTTGGGTAATATTCATGGTTTCTCCTGCTGAGTCATTTATTTTATGTATATTTTAGAACATAGTTCCTGCATTCATGACTAGGATGACTCTAGGATATGAGTATTAATGTTTTGTGAAAAGGAGAACTGTAGAATGTTAATGTGAGTGCCTGGACTTCCAAATTAATATTTATCTACCTTTATTGCATAGCTTTACTGTATGGCTTGGAGCAGAACACATAAGATGTGATAGGAGAAGATATCTGCTGGCGTGCACGGTAGACAGTCAGATCCTTCAGATTCAGCTAGCAAGTCCGGAATAGCCCGCTTGTGTTTGATGTCTGACAGCCTTAAGTGGAATGTGTAGTTTTTAGGTCCGATATTTTCTCTGTCTGAATTTAATAAGCTAACAAACCATTCTGTGGCTTTGAAGTGAGCAGTGAGTTGGCAGGACTTTTTTTTTTTTTTTTGTAAACCCTGCACTTTACAGCAAATGTAGTGGAAGTGTGACTGGATCTGTTTTGAAACCTGACACAGAGATTACTCATATAGAGATGTCTTTGAAACGCTCATTTATTTCTCGCTTGCGGGATGGGAGAGGCCGGGGTGCCGTCTTGACCATACAAAGTGCACACAAGTTGTCCTTGGCCAGATCAGAGAGATGTGTGATTCTTTCACAGTGTCATCTAGTCCAATCTCCTCAAGCAGTTTTACACAGATTAAAGACTTTAGTGTTTAGCTTTGGGCTTGTCTGCCTGGCAAATGCTTTCTACATCCAGAGCAAAACTCCCCTTACTGATGTCTTTTTTTGATACCTACACGTAGATGTGTGAAGAACCCTCCATGTTTCCTGTGTTATTTGCTGTATGAATTGAAATACATAAGATGGATATTATTAACAGTAACACTCATCATTTGTAATGTGTTTAACCAAGTATGATAAAACTCTACAAAATCCAGAAGAAATAAATTAAAAACACATGTGAAGTGCACAAATGTGAACACGTCGGTCAGACAGTGTTCACACCACCCATTAACTAAGATATAACAAGAGAACATAGAATGGCAGATTTGCAAAAATTTGCAAAAATTCTCTGCAGCCAAAAATATGGCAGTAATCAGCAAGTGCTGAACAACAAATACAGGGTATTTAGTCGATATGTTTTTTTGCAAATCTGCCATTCTATGTTCTCTTGTTATATCAAAATCCAGAAGAAAGTAGTGGTCAAACCCTTTAGTGATCCTCCGGATAGGCCATCAATATCTGATCGTT
Source organism: Dendrobates tinctorius (assembly GCF_039654945.1). NCBI lineage: Eukaryota > Metazoa > Chordata > Amphibia > Anura > Dendrobatidae > Dendrobates > Dendrobates tinctorius. Next base: position 81,439,335 of record NW_027361690.1, read on the forward strand.
GGCGGTAGGACACCTGGGATCCCGCCCATCGGTTGTTACTGTTGAGGATGCCTGGTGTCACACCTCCTCCGATAAGGTATGCCTAGCCTAAAGATAAATCAATAATAAAGTAGTGGCCAAACTCTTTAAGCCAAAAGTTTTAGTGTACGGTCACATGGGGCGAATATGCTGTGGATTTTCGGTCCATATTTTCAGTGCAATATATCAGCAGCATATTTCTTTACCTTCAAAGTCGAATCTATAGCATGGCAATTTACTAGATGGTAAAAGGGGATAATTTTCAGCATTTCCATCCAATGAATTAAAATTTATTTTAAATCCATAAAAACAAGCAAATCCATGTGAGATGGAATTAAAAAACAGACGTATTTCTGGCGCAAACAGGCGCCCTTAATCATTGTGTGATTGAGTGAGCCAGATTGCGTAGAAACCTGTCAGTTTTTATTCAATAAAGGAGTTTTTATTCATTGGATGGAAGTGATGAAAAATGTCCTCTATTTAGTCTATTACCATCTTTTGCTGTGTCGCACCAGCAGGATCTGGCACCCACCGATGCAGTACCCTCAGTGTAAGTTCTGGAAAAGCGTGGTGAGCTCTATACCTCTACTTTTCATCTCAATGTACTTTATTTATTTTTTTTACCAAAAATGTCATAGATTTTCATTTGCAGCGCATGGATGGAACTCCAGCAACAAATATACTTGTAACTCATGACGGATTTTATTCTTTATTTATTTCAAGTTTTTTCTGCTGATTTTATATCCCATGGCTCGCATATGTGTTTTCATTTCATGTGCTGTCTATGTGGACCACTCATGGACTTCACACAGATTGTCAGCCTTTGTGCTAGTACTTGTGGTTGATTTTCCACATGAGCTAGGCTGGTCCAAATAATGGAGCAGACTAGTTTATATAAATAATTAGTGGCTCCTATCCCCAACCTCTGCTGATGAGTAGACGGAGACATTAACATCCATAAATTGTGCTCTTGACTGGTCTGAGAAATTCAACAGCCGTGTATATTTGGCATTCATATAAGAAAAAGTGACATCCGCGTGAGCACTCATTCTGTGTTTTTCACAGATAGCACTCGTACCTGTGAAAGTGTATGGGACTGTTCACATGTCCTGTCTCTTTACTCAGACCGAGTGGTCCGTTTGGAACAAACTGAGACATGTACGATTTTGATCCGAGGGTCAGATCAAGATCGCCAATGCAAGTCTATGGGTTCATGAAAAACCTCGGACCTCACTCTGATTACAGTCTGATCAAATTAACCTGTCCTTTTTTCTCATTACATGTTTAGGCTACCAAAGTAGTGCTTACTCTGCTAGTACTTTGTATCAGCAGGAAAGCAAGTCTTTTAATGGATATTCCCATCTCCAAGATCAAATCCCAATATGTAGTAGGTGTAGTAGTAGTAATAATAATAATAATATTAGCAAATACCACCAATTACAAATGTAGTATAGTTTTTTCTGATTCGCTATGTCTCTTTCCTTAGTTATCCATGGTTACAACCACTGACAGCAAGTTGCTTGTGGTCGTAACCATGGATATCTAGGGACCTCCAATGCCTGCACATGAGGAAATGCTATAGAACAAAAAAAATGTATGCACAACTAGAAGAGGTGCCCAAATAGGTTCCCAAACCTTATATAGAGAGAAAATAAACTTGGCACTCAACTTATTGTGAAAACATCTTTGTGGTTTAATGCAGTCACAGTAGTAATCAAAAAAATGTTTTGGCCCAACACCTGGCCTTCCTCAGTTACAGACTGCAGTGATGAAGAAACATGTGGTGTGAACTGGTCAAAAAGATTATGACACATATCCGCTTTCTGTATGATTAAACATATGGTACAGCCGTAGTAGGCGGGAAAACTTCTTTTCCCGCAGAGAACGTGTGGCGTGTGCTTCAGCGATGTGGTGTCCACCGCTTGTCAGCTGTGTAAGCGTGTAGAGCACTAGGGAAACAACACCCTTAGACACATGAGAAACAGGTGGACACCACATCGCTGCAGCACACACCGTACGTTCTCTATGGGCAAAGAAGTTTTTCCGCCTACTACGGTTGTACCATATGTTTCATCCTACAGAAAGCGGATACGTGTCATAATCTTTTTCACCAGTTAACACCACATGTTTGTTCATCACTGCAGTCTGTAACTGAGGAAGGCCAGGTGTTGGGCCAAAACGTTTTTTGATTAGTACTGTGACTGCATTAACCCCTTAGCGACCGCCAATACGCCTCTTAATGGCGGTAATTAAGGGTACTAAAACCACAGCGCCGCTAATTCACGGCGCTGTGGTGAAAGTGAATAGCGCCCCCCCCCCAGTTTCGGATTTTCTCCGGGGTCTCGGCTGCTGGGGGTAGCCGAGACCCAGAGAACATGAATCGGTTGGTTTTTACCGACCCGCTTTTGCGATCGCCGTTATTAACCCTATAACGGCGACCGCAAAAAAAAAATCGCACATCAGAGGAGAGAGAAAGAGGGTCCCCTATTCCACCCCCCCCCACCCCCCCCCTCCGTGGTCCTCTGTCCCCTCCTGGTGGTCCTGCGTCCCGCCGACGTCCTTCGGTAGGCGCCGCCATCTTGGATCCGGGGAAAATGGCGGGCGCATGCGCAGTGCGCCCGCCGGGAATCTGCCGGCTCCAGCTGGCAGATTCCATTCATTCATTTTGATCACGATGATAAGCTATCATCGTGATCAAAATAAACAAAATAGTACATAATCCCCCCATTTATCACCCCCTTAGTTAGGCCAACATAACGAAATAAAGAAACATTTTTTTTTTTTTTTAGTTTTCCATTAGGGTTAGGGCTAGGGTTAGAGTCAGGGTTGGGCTAGGGTTAGGGTTGGACTAGGGTTAGGGCTCGGGTTAGGGCTAGGGTTAGAATTAGGGTTAGGGCGAACTAGGATTAGGGTTAGAATTAGGATTAGGGATTAGGGTTGGGATTAAGGTTAGGGTTGGGGTTAGGGGTGTGTTGGGGTTAGGGTTGGAGCAAGAATTGAGGGGTTTCCACTATTTACCAACTTTGGGGGTCTAAAAATTGGGTCTAAAAAAATCACTTTTGTGGAAATAAAGACTATTTTCACGGCACTGCATTTATAAACTTCTGTGAAGCGCTTGGGGGTTCAAAGTGCTCACCATACATCTAGATAAGTACCTTAGGGGGTCTAATTTCCAAAATGGGGTCACTTGTGGGGGGTTTCCACTGTTTAGGCCCATCAGGGGCTCTGCAAACGCAACATGACGCCCGCAGACCATTCCATCAAAGTCTGCATTCCAAAATGGCACTCCTTCCCTTCCAAGCCCTCAAATGCGCCCAAACAGTGGTTCCCCCCACATAAGGGGTATCAGCGTACTCAGGACAAATCGCACAACAACTGTGGGGGTATGATTTCTCCTGTTACCCTTGTAAAAATAAAAATTTGGGGGTGAAAAGATCATTTTTGTGGGAAAAAAATGGATTTTCTATTTTCACGGCTGTACGTTATAAACTTCTGTGAAGCACTTGAAGGTTCAAAGTGCTCACCACACATCTAGATAAGTTCCTTAATGGGTCTAGTTTCCAAAATGGGGTCACTTGTTGGTGGTTTCCACTGTTTAGGCACATTAAGGGCTCTCCTAACGCAACATGGCATCCGATCTCAATTCCAGCCAATTCTGCGTTGAAAAAGTCAAACGGCACGCCATCCCTTGCGAGCTCTGCCGTGTGCTGAAAAAGTGGTTTACCCCCACATATGGGGTATCGGCGTATTCAGGAGAAATTGTACAGCAAATTTTATGGTTGATTTTCTCTTTTAACACTTGTGAAAATAAAAAAAATTGGTTCTGAAGTAAATTTTTTGCAAAAGAAAAGTTAAATGTTAATTTTTTCCTTCCACGTTGCTTTAGTTCCTGTGAAGCACTTAAAGGGTTAATAAACTTCTTGAATGTGGTTTTGAGCACCTTGAGGGGTCTAGTTTTTAGAATGGTGCCACTTTTGGGTATTTTCTGTCACCCCTCAAAATGGTCCCTAAAAAAAAAAAAAAAATGGTTTTGTAAATTTTGTTGTAAAAATGAGAAATCGCTGGTCAACTTTTAACCCTTATAACTTCCTAACAAAAGAAAATTTTGCTTCAAAAATTGTGGTGATGTAAAGTAGACATGTGGGAAATGTTATTTATTAAGAAATTTTTGTGACACATCTCTGATTTAAGGGCATAAAAATTTAAAGTTTTAAAATTGCAAAATTTTCAAAATTTTCGCCATATTTCCGTTTTTTTTTCATAAATAAACACAATCGAAGAAATTTTACCACTAACATGAAGTACAATATGTCACGAAAAAACATTCTCAAAATCAGCGGGATCCATTAAAGCGTTCCAGAGTTATAACCTCATAAACGGACAGTGGTCAGAATTGTAAAAATTGGCCTGGTCATTAAGCTGCAAACTGGCTCTGTCGCTAAGAGGTTAAACCACAAAGATGTTTTCACAATAAGTTGAGTGCCAAGTCTATTTTCTCTGCACATGAGGAAAGCGACATAGCGAATCAGAAAAACCATACTTACTTTTGTAATTTCAGGTATTTGCTAATATTATTATTACAGCTACTACATATTGGGATAGGATCTTGGAGATGGGAATACCCCTAAGTAGCATAAAATATTATGGCTCGATTCAAATTGTGCCTTCTGCGCAATTTTAATAGAAACAGCTGTATTATATTAATATAGTAATTAAAAGTGTTACTGCATGCAATTACATGGAAGTCACTTGCCCCTTCTCACAAAGAGTACTACAGGCATTTGGATTTTTTTTTGAGGGCCATATCACTATACATCGCTGTATGCATAGCATTCCCATGGATAACCAGATGTGATTTTCTAATGCAACACGTTGCTGTAGTTTATTCTTGCATTCAGTCATTAGTGTGAACTACTGTCAGTGCATTCTGATTCATAGTGTAATGGGAATAGTAGTGCATTTCAATATTTGTGTTTTATTTAGGGGGGGAATCCCATCTGTCGCTATACAGGGAGAATCTCCTCTATCTGTATACCGACATATATTCAAAGAAAAGCAAGCAACCTCTTCTAAATCTCCCGATCTTGCTCGCAATGGTAGTAAGGTCAGCTCCGCTTGTATACAGAATGGCCGTCTGGAAACGGACACCCACAAAGGATCACTGAAAAGAAGCCTGGGTAGTGTTTTACCAGAGGAGCTGCATTGTAATCTGAAGACCATTGAGACCAGCATATTCCCATTGATCCATTTGTAGAACGATGCTTACACTTGATAAATTGGTAAAAGTCATACAAGCGCATAAACCACTCAGTGCCTCCCAGCATAATTTCAGCATGGTGGTAAGTGCCTCCCATTAGTCCCTTTCTGCTGAGGCAGGAGCCTTCACATGCTGGGGATACACTGTGGCAAATAAGGACAAGATCTTAAGACCCCTTGAAAGCCCCTTCTCATTTTTTAATTTCTCTAAATTATACAGTAAAATGTTTCTAAATAATACTAGTACATGACTGTCTTTCTGGGTAGATGTACCCAGTAAATAGCTTCTTCCTTCCTCAGATGGCACGTTCTGCTGTAAAATATTCCTTTTGCAGTGAGACGCAAATACATTTATTTGTTTTAGCCAGAGCAGAGAGGACCAGAGAGAGATATATGCCTCACTCGGGCGGTTTATGGATCGCATCAAAAGCAGTGCAATGTTTTATCTCCCCCTCTGGGGGCACTGCAGGTAAGCAGGATTTCTCAACTATAAGCTATTTACAGAGTAGTCAACCCCTCTTACAAACCTGACCTCACTTTGTGTCCCACATACACACTGTCTCTTTTGCATGTCAGACTGAAGTTAATGGAGGTGCCACCATGTTGGGCTCCTTTTAATTACACTTTCTTTAAAAGGATTGTCCACCTCCAGAGGTAGAAATGCTTGTTGTACACACTCTCTGCTCTTCTTACAGTCTTGATTGGTTGGTTCTCTATTAAAGGGGTATTCTGGGAGATTCAATGGCATTGGCCAGGGCTAAATAGGAGAGAGATGTGGGCGATGTCTCCACTGAGGAGTGGGAGGATATGCTCGAATCGACATGACCGGTCTCAATACGGCGCAAACTGTTTTTCATACACAGTCTGCAAAACTCCAAAAGTGTTATATAAAATGGGCCTTCGATCTAATGTGTTGGTTGGTTGGTGATTGAGGGTTGTAACACTAGAATGCCTCTTAGCGTCAAATCCTGTGAGGCTATGTGCACACGCTGCGGATTCACGTGCAGGTTTTTCCGCGCGGATCCGCAGGTAAAACCGCAGGTAAAGTGACCTGCGGTTTTCCTGCGGATTAGCCTGCGGTTTCACACCTCTACTATGTTAAAGGTGTGAAACCGCTGCGGAATCCGCACAAACAATTGACATGCTGCGGTTTGTAAACCGCAGCAAAACCGCGCAGAAAAAAACGCAGCATGAGCACGGCGGATTTGAAAGTCCAAAGGGTAACATGGTACTGTACCATGTCTGCAGAACTGCTGCGTTTCCGCATTGCCAAGACCGCTTCGGAAACGCAGCAGAATCCGTAACGTGTGCACATAGCCTTAGGTTTGGTGGGGGACACGGGCGGTTCTTGCCAAGTGCAGTTGGCCAATGCCAAAATATTCTATCAAACCAGAAAGCCTATTGTTAAGCATCAGCAATGGTCCTTCCTCAGTAGAGGAAGTGGTTCAGGGCATGAACAATACCATTTTTATGGAGAGAGAGAAAAAAAAGTCTACAGGACTAAAACTTAATATGGACAAAACAGAATTAATCATCTTTCGCCCATCTCACATGACCCCCCCCCAACAGACCTATCCATTAAAGTAAACGGCTGCCCACTCTCTCCAGTCCCACAAGCTCGCTGCCTTGGGGTTATCCTTGACACTGATCTCTCTTTCAAACCACATATCCAAGCCCTTTCCACTTCCTGCCGACTTCAACACAAAAATATTTCACGGATCCGTACATTTCTCAACCAAAAATCTGCAAAAACCCTAGTCCATGCCCTCATCATCTCCCGCCTTGACTACTGCAACCTCCTGCTCTGTGGCCTCCCCTCTAACACTCTCGCACCCCTCCAATCTATTCTTAACACTGCTGCCCGACTAATCCACCTGTCCCCCGCTATTCCCTGGCCTCACCCCTCTGTCAATCCCTGCACTGGCTCCCCATTACCCAAAGACTCCAGTTCAAAACACTAACCATGACATACAAAGCCATCCACAACCTGAGTCCTCTGTACATCTGTGACCTAGTCACCCGGTACTTACCTGCACGAAACCTCCGATCCTCACAAGATCTCCTTCTCTACTCCCCTCATATCTCCTCTTTCCACAATCCCATACAAGATTTCTCCCACGCATCCCCCCTACTCTGGAACTCTCTACCACAACATATCAGACTCTCGCCTACCATGGAAACCTTCAAAAAGAACTTGAAGACCTACCTCTTCCAACAAGCCTACAACTTGCAGTAACCACCGATCCACCAAACCGCTGCCACCGAGCTCTACCCTCACCTACTATCTTCACCCATCCCGTTTTAGATTGTGAGCCCTCGCGGGCAGTGTCCTCTCTCATCCTGTACCAGTCGTGACTTGTATTGTTTAAGATTACTGTACTTGTATGTATTATGTATACCCCTCCTCACATGTAAAGCGCCATGGAATAAATGGCGCTATAATAATAATAAATAATATCTAGAAGGGAGATATTACCAAGTTTGGAAAGCAATGGGGTGACTGGATTAGATGCCCAGCTGTAGTTTCAGAGGCTATGACAAGTGATGTGGTCTTCAATCTGTTGGTGCTATGACAAGTTTCTGATTCCTGTCATAGCTAGAAATATGCAATACCCGATATCTTATCCTAAGATTTTAGCCTTTCTTAATTTTGCTTGGCTGTTTCTGATTGCACACCACAAAAGGGAAATTGGGGGGGGGGGATTTGGTCTGATAAATATGTGAATATTGCATTATTTGCTTCCTACTCATTTACTTGGATTATATAAGGCTCCAATAATTGCAAACTGTTCTGCTGTAAATTATTACATTGGTTTCAATAATAGTTTCTTGATTAAAAATAGGGGTATTCTGGTAGGAAGAAATTACCACTGAGTGGTGATGAATTCTGGATGGGTGGGGTGGCCTGAATTTTTTGCCTGTCACAGTGTAGCAGTGGTGTGCCCACGATCGCTTCTCCATTCATGGCCTATGGCACCACAGCAGTGCTATCGTGTGCGCTCTGGTCCTCCATTCTCTAGAGTACAAAAGTGCCCTGTTTTGGCAATCGGTGGAGGTCTCCATGGACAGACTACCTCATATCTACATGCTACCGCCTAAGCTGTAGCAACCTCTTTCTTCTAGAATAGCCCTTTAGCTCTAATTCCCACCTGCGTGTAGGTACGCTGAAATAGGGAATATGTTTATTCTTTGCTTTATATTTTTGCCTTGTTTTGAATTATGGGGTGTTTTACCAATATATAAAATTTTTTTTTTTTTTTTGCATCGCAGGAGACACTGGAAGACAGATATATTGTGTAAAAGTCCCAGTCAGATAGATATGTGATGGATATTGCCATCTTGGCACACTGTGGAATGATTCCTTGGTGGGGCCACAACCAAGCAGTCACTCTTAATGAATCAGGCGATCAGCAGATCACTTTTGTGTACATTTCTGCATATTCCAAGGTGTTATTTTTTTTCTATCTGTGGCTTCAAAGCAATCTCCTCTTCCAAATAGAAATAGATGTATTGAGTGCAGCCTGAAGAACGGAGCCGTTTGCAGCATTTTTACATGAGCTGTACATAGCTGGAAACTTGATGGGCTTACTTTTTCTTTTTTCCTGCTACTTTGAAGTCACATTCCACTTCTACACCACAGAGGGAAAGGGTGTCGGTGCCGCTGGCACGCACACAGGCACACGCTCATTTATGTACAGACATGATTGGCCAACACGCTTCTCTGGGGAATACTGCAAGGGTTAATGGGCGAGCAGCGCGTCTGCGGCTGGCACACGCTCGGTAGCGAGTGATCCTTCGTGTGACACACCCAGGTGGAGCGTGTTTAGTGGGATATTATACATGCTGTGACATAGGAGGAAGGATGCTAGGATAATTTGGAGATGGGTAGGAGTATGTCTCCTCGGCAGCCCGACAGTGTCAATATTTTCCAGCATGGCCCTACTTTATAGCGAATATTTGAAGCAGAGGCGTTGGTGGATGTGAAGCAATACTTATGGAAATCATTACAGTAGAGGCTGTGGTATCGAGATCTCTGTGGGTCTGGTGCTGACAACCTGCTAACTTTCATATGTAGGCTCAGCAGGAGGTGAAAAGGTTGACAGAGTGCATCTTGGCTAATCTCTCCAATGATTAACCAATACCTGGTTATTTCCTTATCGTCCTACATAGATCCTTTCATGTAGGATGTGGTTAGTATACTGTATATTTCCAGATAGTTCCTGCCTTTTCCTTTATTTTACTCACTTATATAGCGCCATTAATTCCATGGCACTTTACATATATTAGTGATGAGCGAACGTGCTCAGGTGAGGTGTTATCCGCGCCTGCTCATATGCTAACCGAGTGACTTCAGTGTGCTTGAGTAATATTTTCGAATCCCTGCATGTCTTGCATCTGTATGATAGCCACAACACATGCAGGGATTGCCTAACAAACAGGAATATCACTGCGTGTGTTGCGGCTGTCAAACAGCTGCAGGGACTCCAACATACGGTTGAAACTAGAAATTTGCATACACTATATGAAAAGAGACATGCATGTTTCTCTCAATCTCTGACATGAAGTCAGAATAAACCTTTCCTGTTGTAAGTCAGTTAGGATAACCATAATTATTAATATTTGCCAAATGCCAGAATAATGAGAGAGAGAGAGAGAGAATGTTTAAGGCATTTTTATTACTTACTGCAAAGTCAAAAGTTTACACACATTTCATTAGTATTTGGTACCACTGCCCTTAAAATGAATGACTTGGGTCAAACATTTGGGATATCCTTCCACAAGCTTCTCACAATCGTTGGTCGGAATTGGGCCCATTCCTCCTAACAAAACTGGGGTAACTGATCCAGGTTTGTAGGTCACCTTGCTCGCACCTTCAGTTTCAGCTTTGCCCATAAATTTTCAATAGGATTGAGATCAGGACTTTGTGATGGCCGCTCCAAAACATTATTATCCTTAAGTCACTTTATTACCATTTTGGCAGTATGCTTCAAGTCATTGTCCATTTGGAAGACCCATTTCCATCCAAGCTTTAACTTCCTGGCTGATGTCTTTAGATATTGCTTCAGTATTGTCACATAATCTTCTTTTCTCATGATGCCATCTATTTTGTGACATGCACCAGTCCCTCCTTTAGCAAAACAACCCCACAACATGATGCTGCCACCCCCATGTTTCACAGTTGGGATGGTGTTCTTAGGCTTCCAAGCTTCTGCCTTTTTCCTTCAAACGTAATGAGGGCATTATGCCCAAAAAGTTCAATTTTAGTTTCATCAGAACACAGGACCTGTCTGCAAAAATTAAGGTCTTTGTTCCTGTGTGCATTTGCAAACATTAATCTGGCTTTTTATGTTTCTTTTGGAGTAATGGCTTCTTCCTGGCAGAGTGGCGTTTCAGCCCATGTTGCTACAGTACTCGTTTCACTGTGGATATTGACACAATCTTACCAGCTTCCGCCATTTTCACAAGGACTTTTGCTGTTGTCCTTGGGTTTATATGCATTTGTCGGACCAAAACACGTTCATCTCTGGGACACAGAACCCGTCTCCTTCCTGAGCAGTATGATGGCTGGACATTCCCGTCTTGTTTGTACTTGCATATAATTGTTTGTACAGATGAACGAGGCACCTTCAGGTATCTTGAAATTGTACCCAAGAATGAGCCACACTTGTGCAAGTCCACAATTCTCTTCCTGATATCTTGACCGATTTCTTGAAACTTTCCCCATGATGCCAGAAGCTTCCAAACACATGATCTCATCTTATGGACAGTCAATTGTTTAAAGGCATAGTAATCTTAGTGTATGTAAAGCTTGACTTTGCAGTAAGTAATAAAAATGCCTCACACCATTCTCTGCCTCTCATTATTCTGACATTTGACAAATCTTAATAATTATGGTAATCCTAATTGACCTAAAATGGGAAAGGTTTATTCTGACTTCATGTAAGATATTGAAAAAAAACATGCTTGTGTGTCTTTTTATATAGTGTATGTAAACTTCTAGTTTCAACTGTATTTTTGAGCACGCCCCAAGACACTCAGGTAGCACACGAGCATGCTCGGATAGCGCCTTATCCGAACACGTTCACTCATCACGAAATATCACTGTCCCCAATGCGGCTCAGTGTAAATTTTCTGTTGGTATGTTTAAGTGTGGGAGAAAATCGGAGAACCCAGAGGAAACCCACGCAAACAGGGGATAACATACAAACTCCTTGTAGATGTTGTCCTTGGTGGGATTTGAACTCAGGACCCCAGCACTGCAAAGCAACTGTGCTAACCACTGAGAAACCGTGTTGCTACCGTGCATATTTTTTAATCATATATGTATGAATTCGGGGCGCTGGATAATGTGGTGCACATGTAGCTGAGCCAAATGAATGGTGCTACAGGCTAAGGACAAAGCTCTGTCCATTCAGTATGTACATGGTGTCCATGATGCAGTGCTTTTAGACTGTCCGCCAGTATATTTGCTTTCTCCCAGTCAGCTGCTGGTTAGATTCCAGCACTCCCCTGTTGTGAAGGTCAGATGTCTGGAGACGTCACTGGTGAATTGTGTAACAGCTGCACCACTTCACTGGAGTCCAGGATTATCTCCTTTGATCAGATCCAGGTGCAGACTTATAGGGCCACTTCTACAAGGCAGCTGATGCACAGGTGCACATCTCTGCCTGTCAAAATGGGTACTGTACCTTTTAAGTATAGGGACAATTTGCAGCAATGACCAAATCCACTGGAAACCACAAAAAAAGTGAAGAATGGAAATGACAGTCTGAAATAACACACATACCGCTTTCTATGCCATTTGAGGTGCAATTTCTTACTCCATTATTTTTTGGCAGCCATAGCCAGAAGAGGATACAATAGGAAGAAGTGCAAAGTCCTTCCATTCATATTGCCCCCCCCTTTTTTTTTTTTTTATTTTATATATACGTGTCCGGTTTAAAACAAAAAGTAAAAAAAACTGCGCACTTAGTAGATTTGTTTCCATTTCATCTGTGCCATGCAAAAATAAAACTATTCAGATACATGGCTGCAAAAACATATCTAATATGAAAATAATATAGTAAAACATCAACTGTGCTTTATTAAAGGAAGTCTTCCCTGGCACCTCAGCTGTCAAAGGAGGGAGGTGGAGATGGAGGGAAAACAAGCATGTATATAAATGATTGGCTCCACCATGATGCTCTTGTACTTGGTTTGAACAGTCGTTCTGTGCTGACAGTCCCTTTAATAGGGGTGGTGCTCTAGATTTGACTTTAATACATGCAGATTGGGGGGTACTGGATAACCTGCCATTTCTTGGGATAGTATTCTAGTAATGTAAATCATGGCACCTGGCCGCATGACTAATGCAGTGCCATAGGGTAGAAGACCATGGCATTCTGTTTGTATGCTTGCAATACAACAGTGGTGGTGGTTTTTGGTGATGGGGAAGTTATAGGGTTTCCTAATTAGGAAACAATCGTGAACGCTGCCCACATGAAGATATTTTTGGGCACAAATGGCACCAAGGGCTTGATTCATCATTTATGGAGGGGTTTTTATGTTTTGCTTTGGTTTTTTTCTTTTATGCCTTGTGGTATTAGTTTCCGTATTCAATTTATTCAAAATTGCACATGAGATATGATTTTTTTTTTTTTTTTTTTTTTTACTCCAAAAGTTGCACGTTGTGTAAAATGGCACCAAAATATTGGCATACTCGAAAATATATCAGAAGGGGACTGGAGTGGAGTTGCGTCCATTTTTTTTTTGCTTTTTAAAATGTCATAATTGATGAATCAGGCGAAAACATCTGGAATCTGCTGACAAGACGTAAAACAAAAAGCATCAATACTGCACATGTAAAATAGACTTCATAAAAGGTGCAAATAGAATAATAAATTGGGTGCAAATAAAAAAACAAGCACAAGAAAGTCGTAGACACAAAACTCGTCAAACAAGCAGGTGCAACGGGAATGATGAATCTGGGCCCAAGTGTCCAATTGCTTTCTAGTACTTGGCACTGGGGTCTTTGGGACCAGCCGTAGTCCAGAGTTATACATCCTTTGTCAAAGCAGTCCGCTATTCAGAGGACTATTGTGTTGTGTTCACGTAGTGTGGTCATGTTGCAGCGCTCGCCATGACTTCTTATAATTTCTGCTGCATCTGTACAAAGACATAGCAGAAATATATGAATCGCCACACTGGGAGACTATACCTGAACATGGCCAATTTCACACTCCAGTTCTATTTTATTTGTTGATTAGTTAGAAATAGTTAATGATTTACTGCATTTCTAGGTGTGATATTACAAATGTATTTCCTCTTAATGAAGGGGAAGATTAAAAAAAAATACTTTTTTTCTTTCTTCAAGACAGTCATTTTACTACTGGTAAGAAAGTGGGTGCCCACAGTGTAAAGACTGGTTACCCAAACCAGACAGCACCTTATACATTCATTGTATAGAAAAAGGTTCTAACTCTTATTCCAACCTTGCAGTTTATTATGATTTTTTTTTTTTTTTTGTTGTCTGTGGTAATGGTTAGGAAAAATAATTCTCATTACTTTAATCATCAGGGGGAAGACCTTTCACCATTGTTTCCAATTATGAGGTTCGATTGAAGTTGTAGTACAGAAATGATGAATGTGTATCCCACCCACTCAATTGGACTGGTGGAATACATCTGTGCAATGGGTGGAATTTTTCTCTTCTTTTGGTGTGTTTCTGGTGGGCAGAAAGTGAAGTGGGTGCAGAGACAGAAGTGAAAGAGCAGTGTCATGGATGTCTTTGTGCAGATTCCGCTGTAAGAAGGCTTTTGTCTATTTTACGCTTTCCCCTTCTATGGTACTTCAGTAACCCTGAGGCATCACTGCAAATGAAGGTGTGACTGACACCTCGTATTATTCTACTTCTGAAAATACAATGGCCACCAATACATAAAGCAAATGAATCAAAGAAAAATAGATCCTGGACTTCAAAGAAAACAAGCGCTGTACGTTCATTTATCCATCCACACGTGTGCCGTGGTCTTCTGACTCCCACTGATCGGCATCCATCTGAGGCCAGGTTTTCATTTATCATTGGCATCAGGATCTGCTTTCTTGTGCCTCAACTGATGTTTAAAGAAAAAAAAAAAGTTGCCTTCCGCTTTTTTTTTCCTATCCCAATATGTAGTAGGTGTAAAACTAAGAATATTAGCAAATACCTCCAATTAGAAATGTAGCCTAGTTCTTCTGATTCTCTGTGTCATTTACCTCATGTGTGGCATTGCAGTATCTTGGGTATCCATAGTGATGAACAGCCTACCATATTTTATTTGTAGCAGATAACTTGGTTACTTGGGACAACCCCTTTAATAGAAAGTTGCAAAAAATGGATTAATAAAAATAACTATCATGGTCAGGTTTTTTCTGAAGGTTGCAATTTTCTTTGCAACTTACTTTCCCATAGAGAAAATTATTATTTTTTTTTACCTTGAGTTGCTGGTGCCCTTGTGTCATCATGTAACCCCCAACGACACCGTCAGCAAACACTGATATAGCTATAGTTCATTTTATATTTTGGTGTAGTTTTCCTGAATGAGTATAATTTACCATTCGTATCATAGAGAGATGTACTCCCACCAACTGATATGATTTTATGACTACACAGAGTTAATTTTCCATTGTGGTTTTCTTTTGGGTGCAGAATGAAGATTCAGTGCCTCGACTTGAGTTAGAGAATCTGTCATGAAGTATTTGCCCCCTAATCGGAGAGCAGCATGATGCAGGGGCAGAGATTTGGATTCCAGTGATGTGTCACTTACTGGGCTGCTTGCTGTAGTTTTGATAGTCTTCTCTTGATTTACAAAGTGATTTAGTGGACTAGTAAACCTGCTGCCATGTAGTCCAACCCCACCTTCACCACTGATTGGCAGCTTTCCGTGTAGACTGTGCATAGGCATAAACATGCCAATCAGTGATGTGGGCGGAGCTATAAAGAGCTCAGCATTCCGAGAACTAACAGATCTGCTACAGATAATGCTGTGACTTTAAAAAAAAATAAGAAAAAAACATATGCAACCCTCAGCCCAGTAAGTGACACATTTCTGGAATACATCAGACTTCTCTCAGATCAGGTAGCAAAAACCTGCTGACAGATTTCCTTTAATGTTTATTGGAAAGGGAGGGGTAGGCCATAGTTAAAAAGAAAGGGGTCTGCTGTTTACCAAAGAATGGTACTGCACCAGGTACATCAGCTAATTCCCTATGCTATACCAGGTGCTTCCCATGGACAAAAGTGGTGCTGTTTCTGCAAAGAGAGCAGCACTGTTATTTAGATAAGTCCTTCCTGGTCCCGGTTATCATGGAGGCTTTGTGGTGGTAGTATTGTATATTGCTGGTAAGACTTTAATCTTTGCTCAGATTTATACATTTGTTGGTTGCCTTTCATTTATCTTCTTTGCTTTGTTCTGCGCTCTTCAGCGTGGTTCACAAGTGCTGTCATATTAATGCTAGGTGTGATATTTTACCCCTTATCATGCGCTCGCTAAAGTCATTTAGTGCTTGAAAGATTTCTCCATTTCAATGGGGTTTCGTCAGCCGCAAAACTGTGGGGTTGTTTAATTGGCTTGTTAGTGTATGTGTGAAAACTGGCATGGCCGTGAGCAGAATCCTTGACAATTTCTCAGCGAGGCTTCGGAATTTGACAAGAAGCGATATCCAAGAGAAACAATGTAGATCTGATGTTTACAATGGGCTACTGGCATCCATAGACTTGTTGTGGTCGTCCTTTGCCGTTTATTACTCTTTATTCTGTCGTTGTTCCATTATCGTTTATCTCTTGTATAAATAATTGGACAGAGCAGCACGAGAGAAACGTAGAATAAAAGAGCTAAGTTCATTATCTGCATTATGGTCAAAGGTAATAAAGAAATTTTATTAAGTCTCCTGGATTCTATAGGGAATATACAGTATATTTTTTTTGAGTTCCCCGTAATCTCACTCATCTTTTATGTTCCCAGGGTCCATGATTGGGGGGTGGGCCTAATGGCTCCACTGAACAGGGGTAATTAGCATCTGTATGATGTGTACATTGTGCAGCATTAAAGGCCCCGTTACACATAACGATGTCCCAGCGATCCCACCAACGATCCGACTTGAATGGGATCGCTGGGACATCGTTAGGCTGATCGCTGGTGAGCTGTCACATAGACAGCCCCTCCAGCGATCAGGACCAGCGAGCAAGCTGGTATCTAATGTAAACAGCGGGTTTCTAAGAGCTGCACGGCTCTTAGTTACCCGCTGTTTACCTTAAATACCAGCGTGCAGCGTTGCTGATCTTTGCTCTCCCGTTGCCACACGCAGGGGGTCACTGATGTGTGTCACACACAGCGATGTTGCTGGCGAGATCGCTGATGCGTCACAAAATCCGCGATCTCTCTGTGTGTGACGGGCCTTAAGCCCCCTTCTCACATAGTGAGATCGCTAGCGATATCGCTAAAGCGTCACTGATTTTGTGACTTAACAGCGATATCGCTACATGTGACATGTACCTGCGACTGGCCCCCTGCTGAATATCGCTGATCACGCACGAACGTCCTGGGCCATTTCTTCCTCGTTGGTGTCCCGCTGGTGCCGGCTAGCGATGCATGGTTGCAGGCGGAAGTCATCGCTGCCATGTGACAGGTAAGAGCGACCGCCGATGGATCGCTTATCGTTGCTGCGTCGCTGGTGAGATCTGCCTGTTTGGCAGCTCAGTAGCGACCATTTAGCGATGCACCAGCGATCCTGATTCGGTCGTATCGTTGTCGGGATCGCTGGTGCATTGCTAAATGTAACTGGACCTTTAGGCTCAGGTCGCATGACTGGTTGTTCTCTCATCCGAGAAAATCGGTCCTATTAGGCTAATCACAGTTTGATCATAATGTATTCTGAAGTGGAGAAGATGGGAAAAAATCTGTATCCATCGTCTCCATTCTGTCAGTTCATTAAAGTTGAACTGCGTTGTCATCAGTGTTCGGTGTGATTTTTTTTGTTTTATTTTTTTTTTTTTTTGTTCTTTGGCACACCCATTGACTTGCATGGCCGAGCGTGATACAATTTACAGACACAAATTGTGCATGCTGTGATTTTATTTTCTTGGACAGCCTCGGTCTGAGGAAAAAATTGGACATGTGCATGGCCCCGTAGAATAACATGTGATCCGTCAAAACGTGTGCACAAGCCCTCAAAAACAATTCTGGTGCAGAGTAGGCGCCTAAAGAGCACCAGTCACCGGGTCAGAAGAAGATCACATTTTTACTCTTCACCACGACAGCACCCACTTGTAGGGATCCGCCCATAGGAACAGGAAACCTACAGAGGTAAAAGAGGGCGGTCCGCCTCTCCTCAGATGGTTTCCTGTTCCTATGGGAAACCGCAGGATTCTCCTACAGCTCATACCTGGGCCAAGGAGCCGCCTGTGCAGTATCTGCGGGAACAGCAGGGGTTCCGGTCCAGAAGCAGCGACGGGGGAGTGCTGTGATCCGGCTCCCTCCTCGACTGATGCCGCAGCAGCGCGGGCAGAAACGCCGGTTCCGGGTGAGGCTGGCCGGGGTTCCCCTGCAGAGCTACACTCCACCGGGATTTGGGAGGAACCATCCCGGTCCGTGTGGGAGCGCAGAACCGGAGGAGATTGTGGTAGCCTCCTGCGTTCCTAAAGGCTTCGGCGTCCAGGAGAGGGACGCACATGCAGTGCCAACAGGAAATGGTAAGGAGGAACTTCCGGGTTACCGGAGGTTCCTCAGCGCAGGGCGCGGCTCCAGGGGAAGTATCGCGAGGGCATGTAGGAGCGCTCCCCGCCCCCTCCTAGAGAAAAAAAGGGGAACGATGTTAATTTCCAGGCCGGACGCATACTAATTTGGCGCACCTAGAGGGGGAGGTACCGATGTAATGAAGGGGCTTACAAAAATACCTCGGGGATATGATTATTGCGTGTAGGCATGTCTTCCCCAGGCAGGTGTTGCAGCGGCATCCAAGGATCACTCGCGCCGAGGTTCCTCGGACAGAAGCCACGCCAACAAGCCTCCTTCTCAGCCTCCTGATCCGGTACCTACAGCTTCTCTGAGTGAGTGGACGACTCTCTACCTATCAAGCTGATAAATACTTTTCTCTTTCTCCCTCTCTCCCTCTCTTCTTTGCTACGTCTCCACCTCAGGCTAAGAAAAAAGAGAAATCAAAAAATAAAGAATGTTCCCTTTGTACACGTCCCCTACCGGACTGTTACACAAAAAAGCTATGCAAAAAATGCATTATTGAAACAGCAAAACAAGCATCAACATCAGCCACAGACATAAGGGCCATAATAAGGGAAGAGTTACAGGCCCTAACCCAGCCTAGCAGTACACCCATACGTACTAAGACTAACAAACCAACTGCGGTTAGCTTAGACTCTGATGAGGACGAAGCAATAGTCTGATAGTTCCAATGCATCCACATCATCATCTTCCTCAGATATGGAGGGGCGTTCGTGTTTCCCCTTAGAGAACATGGATAACTTGGTTAAATCCGTGAGAAACACCATGGGGTGCACAGAGACAAGGGAGCCGCAAACAACACAAGAAATTATGTTTGCAGGACTAACAGATAGGAAGAGGAGAGCCTTTCCTGTTATACCAGCTATAAAAGCTCTGGTTAAGAAGGAATGGGAGAAGCAGGACCAGAGAGATTATCTCCCCTCGACCTCAAAAAGAAGGTACCCCTTCAGCGACGAGGAATTGTCAACATGGTCTAAAGTCCCGAAAGTGGACGCGGCGGTCGCCTCCACCTCAAAACAATCAGCCCTACCAGTGGAGGACGCAGGGGTTCTAAAAGACCCACTTGACCGTAAAGCTGATGTCTCACTAAAAAGGGCATGGGAGGCAGCTACCGGCACATTTAAACCAGCAATAGCTAGTACTTGCACAGCTCGTTCTATGCTGGTCTGGATTGATCAACTAGACCAGCAAATAGACCAAAAAATCTCCAGAGACAAACTACGAGCCGCTATTCCATTGATCCGTGTCGCGGCTGCGTATGTAGCGGATGCTTCTGCTGATTCATTACGCCTTGCAGCCAGAACAGCAGGCTTACTTAACGCCAGGCGTAGCTTGTGGCTTAAAAGCTGGAGAGGTGACACCCAATCCAAGGCAAAGGACACCCAATCCAAGGCAAAGCTTTGTGCTATTCCTTGCGAGGGTGAGTTTTTGTTTGGAAAAACCTTAGATGAAATCCTTACCAAGGCAAAGGAAAGGAAAAAAGGCTTCCCTAACCCCTCTCTCCCATTTTATGGGAGGGCGTTTAGGAGACAACCATTTGGCAGAGGAAAGCCAGCGGAAAATCAAAATCGCTGGGCCACGAAGGAAGAAAATAGCTAAGGATCCAGTCCCCCCAGTAGGAGGA
Organism: Dendrobates tinctorius; assembly: GCF_039654945.1. Classification (NCBI taxonomy): domain Eukaryota; kingdom Metazoa; phylum Chordata; class Amphibia; order Anura; family Dendrobatidae; genus Dendrobates; species Dendrobates tinctorius. Next base: position 81,458,988 of record NW_027361690.1, read on the forward strand.
AGACTAAAATTTTTCCTTCGGGAATGGGAAAAAGTCACAGCCAGCCCTTGGGTTCTGGGCATTGTTAGAGAAGGGTTAAAAATAGAGTTCCACCACGTTCTCCGTAACTCAGTTATCATAACATCTCTCAGCTCGCCAATCCAACAGCGGGCCCTAGAAACTGAGATTCTGAGTCTGCTGGACAAAAAAGTATTGGTCCATGTGCCTAAAGGACAGGAAGGGAGAGCATTTTACTCCCCTCTTTTTCTGGTACCTAAACCAGATGACTCATTCAGGACTATAATCAACCTGAGGAAGCTAAATTCATTTATAATAAATCATAAATTTAAGATGGAATCTATTAAATCTACAATTAAGCTCCTCTTCCCCAATTGTATGATGGCAGGCTTGGATCTGAAAGATGCTTATTATCATCTTCCCATCCATTACAGATATCAGGAATACCTCAGAGTGGCTGTCTCCCTCAATGGCACCATTCAGCATCTCCAGTTCACAGCCATGCCATTCGGCCTTTTCATCGCACCACGAGTCTTTACAAAGGTGACGCTGGAAGTGATGGCCTTCTTACGCCAGAAGGACACATTGATAATACCCTATCTGGATGACTTTTTAATAATAGGGAACTCAACTCGACAATGTAATAGACGAGTTCCTGACGCAATCTTGTCTCTACAGGCTCTAGGATGGATAATAAACTTCAAGAAGTCCAGAATCGAGCCACAATCCGTCCAGTCCTTCCTGGGTCTCCAACTAGACTCCATAAACCAAAAATGCCTACTACCACAGGTAGAAATTGCAACGAATAAAATGAAGATCAGGTTAGCAATAGACAGACCATGCATGTCCTTGAGAGATGCAATGTCTCTCCTGGGGTCCCTTACTTCCTGCATCTCAGCAGTTCAGTGGGCCCAGTTCTACACAAGGGAGCTACAACATCAAATTCTCTTAGAGGAAACCCATGACCAAGGGAATTTGGCAAAGAAAATTACTTTATCCCAGACGGTCCTAACTTCGCTAGCGTGGTGGTTAGAGGATGATAATCTATCGGGAGGAGTACCATGGGTCATAACGCCTTCCCGTATAATTACTACTGACGCCAGCCCCACAGGATGGGGGGCTCATATGAGAGGCGCCTTCTCCCAAGGCCTATGGGACATAAGCGAGGACCAGGATTCTTCAAACTTAAAAGAACTAAATGTAGTTAGTCATGCATTATATCATTTTCTTCCTCAGTTACAAGGGGAACATGTGAGAATCCTTTCAGACAACACCACAGTGGTCGCATATCTGAACAGGCAAGGCGGAACTCGATCAGTTGCCTTAATGTCTTCTGCAAAAAAGATCTTATCCTTAGCCGAAAAACAATTTTTGTCTCTCTCGGCTCTCCACATAAGAGGAAGAGACAATTCGGAAGCAAACTTTCTAAGCCGCCATACACTACGGCAAGGAGAGCGGTGCCTGAGCCGGCAAATATTCACACGCATTGTGTCACTATGGGGTCGTCCCCAAATAGATCTCTTCACCACCAGAAAAAACAGGCAGGTGCAAAGGTTCGCCTTTTTGAATGTGACAGACCATCTGGAAATTCTGGATGCCCTCCAAGCCCTGTGGCAGTTCAAACTAGCATATGCATTTCCACCAATCATACTACTACTACTGCAGGTCATCAGGAAGATCAGGGCAGAGAAGGCACGAATAATCTTAATAGCGCCATTCTGGCCCAGGAGGCTTTTCATGCCTGTAAGCAATGTCAGTGTCAGACCCTTGGGTGCTTCCTTCAACCCCCAAGATCCTCTCAGGGGCCATTCTTCCATCCTCAAGTGGACAATCTCCACTTGACGGCTTGGAACTTGAAAGGGAAATGTTGAGAGCAAGGGGGTTCACGGAAGGGTTAGTCAATACTCTCCTGCAGAGTCGAAAATTGGCTACTACAAAAATTTACACCAGGGTATGGAGGAAATTCCTAGAGTTTCACACAGCTCCCGACTCTAGAGAAGTCCCGATAGCACCGATCCTAGAGTTTCTACAAAAAGGGAAAGATTTAGGACTATCTGTTAACACACTAAAAGTCCAAGTGTAGGCAATAGATGGATAGCCAGATTCATCTCGGCCTGTGAGCGGAGCGAACCGGTACACATACCCAAAGTTCCTTCTTGGGACTTGAATTTGGTACTAGATGCTCTAACACGTCCCCCCTTTGAACCGTTAGACCTTAAGCACCTATCTCTCAAGACAGTACTACTAGTTGCACTAACTTCAGCCAGAAGAGTCAGCGACATACAAGTTCTCTCAATAGAACCCCCTTTCCTGTTAACATTCCAGGATCAGCTAATATTAAAACCAGACCCCTCATACCTACCAAAAGTAGTGGGGAAGTTTCATAGGTTGCAAGAGATCCACCTCCCTTCATTTTTTAGTAACCCTTCTACTCCAGAGGAAGAAAAATTCCATACACTAGACGTTAGAAGAGCAGTATTACAATACATCGAGAGGTCTAGCAGCTGGAGGAAGAGTAGGGCTCTATTTATTTCCTTCCAGGGCCAAAAGAAGGGATATGAGGTCACAAGGTGTACCCTGTCTCGGTGGATCCGAGACGCGATCGGTCTGGCATGCTCCATGAGTAATGAAGATCCTCCGGAGGGTATCGGGGCACATTCCGTCAGAGCTATGGCTTCCTCATGGGCAGAGAGGGGAGACGTCGCAATTGAGTCTGTGTAAGGCCGCAACTTGGTCAACGCCCTCTACCTTTTATAACCTCTATAGGCTTGATTTATCATGCTCATCTGACCAAGCCTTTGGTAGAGCGGTCCTCGGCACGGTGGTCCCTCCCAGGTGAAGGTCTCTGAAAGTCTCTCCAAGTGGGTGCTGTCGTGGCGAAGAGTAAAAAGCAGGATTACTTACCGGTAATGCTCTTTTAATGCGTCCACTACAGCACCCGCTCACTACCTTCCTTAGAAGTTAACATAATGTATATACACCTTCTTAGATATAACAATTGATAAACTAAAATATTGAAATGGCCTAATAATTGGCGGTCCTGCGGGTACTCTGAAATCTAACTGAGGAGGAGAGGCGGACCGCCCTCTTCTATCTCTGTAGGTTTCCTGTTCCTATGGGCGGGCGGATCCCTCCAAGTGGGTGCTGTCGTGGACTCATTAAAAGAGCATTACCGGTAAGTAATCTGGCTTTTTGCCCTTCTTTATTCCCACTGCTCCCCCGAGTATTCCATTTTTTGCTTTTCTAAAATCTTCCATACAGGCCCAGAGATATGGGTCTTTCTATTTAGTGCTAATGTTGCTGGTCTTTTCTGAGGGGATGTGGCTCATAAGATTCTCTGGGGGCATGTCTTTAGACTACTGGCCTTACTGTCCTGTGAGACACGCCCCATTGTAAAGACCATAAACATGAGCACTAAATATAAAGGCCCTTCTCTCTGGATCCGGAGGGCAGATATGAAAAATTAAAACAGAATACTCAGGGGGATCAGCGGAAATAACCGGTGGACACTTTTGATTTGGTGAACAGGTACTCTTTTAAGTGTCCACCATTTGACCAGAAAAAGGTTTTCATCTGTTGGAAGCTAGCAGTTTAGGTTCTTTTTAAATGACAACAAGGAGAGATCTTAGAAATTGAGGAACTGTTACATAAAGGGGGCAGATTCACTAAGGTTTACTCTAGAAATTATTAAACAACATGTATGTGTGTACCTGGATAAGAATGAAGTGATTAAACAGAGTCAGCATGGGTTTGTAACTAATAAGTCATGTCAGACTGTCAGACTTACTTAATTTCCTTCTATGACCGAGTCACTGATTGGGTGGATCAGGGAAATGCTGTAGATATAGTGTATCTTGACTTCAGCAAAGCATTTGACAAAGTATTTCACACAATCCTTATTGAAAAAAATAGCTAAGTATGGAATGGACAAGGGAACTGTTAGGTGGATTCATAACTGGCTTAGTGATCGGACCCAAAGAGTGGTCATAAATGGCTGCACATCCATTTGGAAGAATGTCTCAAGTGGGGTACCACAGGGCTTTGTCCTGGGCCCTGTATTGTTCAACATCTTTTTCAACGATTTAGATGAAGAAATTGAGGGTAAACTGATTAAATTTGCTGATGACGCAAAGCTAGGAGGTCTAGCTAATACTAGAGAAGAGAAAGAGAGGATTCAAAAAGATATAAATAAACTGGAGCAGTGGGCAGCAACTAACAGAATGGTTTTTAACAGGGAAAAATGCAAAGTACTACATCTGGTCAATAAAAATGAGAAAAGCATATACAGAATGGCAGGAATAGGGCTAAGCAACAGCACATGTGAAAAAGACTTGGGTATACTAATAGATCACAGACTGAATATGAGTCAACAGTGTGATGCAGCAGCAAAAAGGCAAATGCAATTCTAGGATGTATTAACAGAAGCATACAGTCTAGATCACGTGAAATCATTATTGCCCTCTACTCCGCTTTGGTCAGACCTCATCTGGAATACTGTGTCCAGTTTTGGGCGCCACATTTTAAAAAATACATCAACAAACTAGAGCAAGTTCAGAAAAGAGCGACCAGAATGGTGACCGGTCTGCAAACCCTGTCTTATGAGGAAAGGTTGCAGGATTTGGGAATGTTTAGCTTGCAGAAGAGAAGACTGAGAGGAGACTTAATAGCTGTCTACAAATATCTCCAAGGGCTGTCACATTGTAGAACAGGGGTGGGGAACCTCAGGCCCCGGGCCATTTACGGCCCTCGATGACCTTTTATCAGGCCCCCGTGCAGATTCTCAGGGACCACATTCTTGGGCAGGGAGCTGTATTTTGATTGCCACAGGCTCATTAATTTCTTCTTGCTCTGTTGGCACACACACGCAGTGTTCACTATTGAACATTGAAGGGCATGCAATGAAAGATTGTCATGAAACCAGTGCTCTAGTCAGGATGTACTTTGTGGGCGGAGTTTGTACGGCCCCCGAAGGATGGTATAAATATCCAAATGGCCCTTGGCAGAAAAAATATTCCCCACCCCTGTTGTAGAAGGATCATCTTTATTCTCATTTGCACAAGGAAAGACTAGAAGCAATGGGATGAAACTGAATGGGAGGAGACACAGATTAGATATTAGAAAAAACTTTTAGACAGGGTGATCTATGAGTGGAACAGGCTGCCACAAGAGGTGGTGAGTTCTCCTTCAATGGGAGTCTTCAAACAGAGGCTGGACAGACATCTGTCTGGGATGATTTAGCGAATCCTGCTTTGAGCAGGGGGTTGGACCAGATGGACCAGACGGCCCAGGAGGTCCCTTCCAACTCTACCATTCTAAGAATTCTGGCAGGAAACACCAATAGTTTTGCACAACTTGGAAGTTAGTAAAATATTGCGTCTTTTGCGTTTTGGTTGCTGTAGCATGGGCGAGGTGCGCGTAGCATGGTTGAGATGGGCGAGACAGACGTAACTTACTCCATAAATGTTCCCCAGTCGCGGACTGAAGTACATTCCTGGCCGCGCCAGTTGGGAAGCTGGCTTCTTGGTGAATTAGGCGCATGATATTCCAGCGACACTGTTTAGTAAGACTGGTGTGCACAATGCCAGTCCTGATGAATCTTTTGCAAACTATGCTAGAAAATTACGTAATACCCCTTGTATAACCCATAGTGAGCGGAGTAGGCGACACCTGTCTGTAAGGGATTCCAGGTGGGATTCGGCTTTTCTTTTTTGAACCGAAATAGTTAAGACAAGCGCTGCAAAGAATAAATTCTCACCAGACATTGTCCACATGTCTCCCGCAGCTTTACATCTGCTTACAGTCTGTGAAACATCACACACTTTGCATGATAAATAATTCTAGGCAGCAGCATGCAAATGATCTGATGAGCTCTGGCACTTTTCTTTTCCTGCTTCAACTTTGGGGCTACCTCAGAGCTTACAATGGAGGGATGTGCAGTGGGGGGGGGGCTGGATTTGGAGAGCTCCAGCTGTGACTAGGCCCAGATCGCTAGATCCTCTGATATACAACCTTCAGTACACTGCTGATTGATGACTGTCACACAGATGCTTGAAAGAAAATATAGGTCACGCTTCTTTTCTCTTCAAGTTGATTTCAATAAGTCATATCTTACGCCACAACTAAGTCATTTGTTACTCCGTATAATTACTGTTTTTTTTCTTGAATGTATATTTCTTAAGCACGGCAGGTGTCATGGCAGTATTAAATTATTTATTTTTTTTAAAGGAAAAATGTGTTTTCTTGTTCTGCTTCCTTTCAATTCACTAGTAATTGCTTTTGCTTATGTAACCACTTTACCTGCTGTTTTATAGTTATATTTAGCTTCATTATTGTATGTGGTCCCTATGTGTGTGTGTGTATGGCGGGTTAACTTTTTTTTTCAGCATCTACTGTGCAAAAAACTTCATATTAATTTCTATTTCCAAATTGCTCTTCTAGGTTTTTGGCTAAGAAATAGAAGCCTTGGGCTGCACGGGAAAGCAATTACAGAAAGCTGCTGACCATGCGTTAGGATTCAGGAGACTGCCGCCTTTCTGGATTAGAACATTTATTGTGGATTGTGAAAGGGAAAGAAAGTGACAATGGGGAGGAAGAAAATACAGATTACACGGATAATGGATGAACGGAACAGACAGGTACTGAATACAAAGGGGATGTTCTACCTACACACACACACACACACACACACACACACACACACACACACGTTCTTTATCAATGACCTTCAGCAAAGGAGGTTTTTCCGTCTTCACAATGAGCAATAAGTGTGTAATATATCTTTACTATCAGACTACAGGGTGTGAAGTGAAAGTGCTGACAATATAGTCTGGCCGGACTTTGCACACTTGGGCTAGCAAATGTTGTACCTCAGCCTTTCATGGGCAGTGTATGTTGAGATTTCCTGAGCTATATCTCCATTCAATGTAGAAAGTAATAAAAAAAAAATATATGTATAAAAATTGTGTCTATATATACACTGCTCAAAAAAATAAAGGGAGCACTAAAATACCACATCCTAGATATCACTGATTGAAATATCCCAGTTGCAAATCTTTATTCATTACATAGTGGAATACGTTGAGAACAATAAAACATAGCAATGATCAATGTAAAACAAAGTTAATATCCCATGTTGGTCTGGATTTGGAATTATACTCAAAATCAAAGTTAAAAATCAAATTACAGGATGATACAACTTCAGTGGAAATGCCTCAAGACAAGGAAATGATGCTCAATAGAGTGTGTGGCCTCCCCGTGCCTGTATGACCAATGCCTCGACATGCGTCTGATGATGTGGAGGATATTCTTCTTAGGGATTGCCTCCCAGACCTGGATTAAAGCATCAGTCAACTGCTGAACAATTGTGGTACAATGTGGCATTGGTGGATGGAACGAGACATGATGTCCCAGATGTGCTCAATTGGATTCAGGTCTGGGGAGCAGGCAGGCTAGTCCATAGCATCAATGCCTTCATCATGCAGGAACTGCTGACACATTTCAGCCACATGAGGCCTAGCATATTGTCATGCATCAGAAGGAACCCAGGACCCAGTGCACCTGCACATGGTCTCACAGTGGGTCTGCGGATCTAATCCTGGTACCTAATTACAGTTCAGGTACCTCTGGCTAACATAAGGAGGGCTGTGCAGTCCTCCCAAGAAATGCCTCCCCACACCATTAATGAACCACAGCCACACCGGTCTTGCTGGAGGATGTTGTAGGCAGCCGAACGTTCTCCACGGCGTCTCCAGACTAAGTTACATCTGTCACATGTGCCTAGTGTGAACCTGCTCTCATCTGTGAAGAGCATAGGGCACCAATGTCAAATCTGCCAGTCTTGGTGTTCTCTGGCAAATGCCAGTCGCCCTGCACGGTGTTGGGCTGTAAACACAACACCCACTTGTAGATGTTGGGCCTTTATACCTCCCTCATGGAGTCAGTTTCTGACAGTTTGAGAAGACACATGGATGTTGGTGGCCTGCTGGAGGTCATTTTGCAGGGCTCTTGCACTGCTCCTCTTGTTCCTCCTTTCACAAAGGAGGAGGTAGCAGTCCTGCTGCTGGGTTGTTGCCCTCCTAAGGCCCCCTCCACAACTCCTGGTGTACTGACCTGTCTCTTGGTATCTGCTCCGTGCTCTGGACACTGTGTTGACAGACACAGCTACCCTTCTTGCCACAACTGACCTATTTCCTGTTATCTGCTCCATGCTCTGGACACTGTGCTGACAAGCACAGCTACCCTTCTTGCCACAGCTCCTATTGATGTGCCATCCTGGATGAGCTTTACTACCTGAGCAACTTTTGTGCTATGTAGTCACCATCTCATTCTGCTGTTGCTGAGAGCAATGACAAAATGCAAAAGTGACCAAAACAACCAAAAAAGGATGAGAACAGAGAATTGGTCTATGGTCAGCCCCTGCAGAACCACTCCTTTATAGGGGTTGTCTTGCTAATTGCCGATTATTGCTACGTGTTGTCTGATCCATTTGCACAACAGCAGGAGAAATTGATTGACAATCAGTGTTGCTTCATAACTGGACAGGCTGATTTTACAGAAGTGTGATTGACTTGGATTTACATTGGGTTGTTTAAGTGTTCCCTTTATTTTTGACCAGTGATTTAATAATTTATTTGTGATGGCCTTCTTTATTGTAAAGTGAAGACTGTTGCTCTTTCCTGTACAGTAAAAACTAAAGTACACCAAGGCAAACTGACAGAGCCTAAAAGGTCAAGCGTAGGTCCAGACCGTTGTGACTGACTATACAAATGATGAATCACAGTAGTATTTTGTGTGATGGAGTTTAGAAAGTTTACCTGCAATTTAGATTGTGGCCTCTTGTTTAGTAAAGCAGTCATCCACTAGTTTAAAATACACTCTAACACCAAAGACAGTGGGAAAGTAATAGAAAAAATTATACACTCATTTGACCATTGCTACTTCTCTGTACTCTAAACCAGGGGTCCCCAACCACCGGTCCGCGGACCAGGACCGGGCCGTTTGGGGGTTTTTTGACCGTCCGCGGCGCCGCCACAGACCAGCACTAGGCACTGACTGATCTGCAGCGGCTGCCGGCCCCTTTAATTTTCCGTGTGCCGGGGCGCGAGTTTGCACTTGGAAGGTCCTCTGTGTAGTAGTGGGAGGGTCAGGGGAGTGGCAGTTTCTGGGAGCTGCAGCCGCTCATTGGTTGTGCAGCTCCGTGCTTTGGCTGCCAGGCTGCAATTGGCCTGTTGCTGATTGGTGCATAAGGGCAGCGTGGGGCAGGCTTAGAAGATGGAAGGTGCGCATTCAGGAGCTCGCTCAGTCAGTAAGGACTCGTGCGCCTGTGATAGCTGCTCTATACTGTATAGGTGAGCATCTCCGTCCTGAGCTATATACTGTGAACAGAGCTGTATATTGTGTAGATGAGCATCCCTGAGCTAAGCTATATACTGTGTATATGTGTGGGGCTATCATACTGTATATGGGGGATTACAGGTGTGGAGCCATCATACTTTATATTTGGGGATTACAGGTGTGGAGCCATCATACTGTATATACCCCGCCCTCATATGACCAAAGCCCCGCCCCTGACCCACCCCTTTGCCCCACCCCACCGGGCCATGGAAAAATTGTCTTGCTTGAAGCCGGTCCCTGGTGCAAAAAAGGTTGGGGACCACTGCTCTAAACCATGTCCACCACTGGTCTTCTGGCTGCTTCTTCCAGTGGAGAGTCTTAAAGTCCGCTGCAGACAATCGGTGGCCCTGAGAGGCCTCAGCCTTCACATTCCATCCAATCTAGAAAAAACCATCTCTGTCCTAGCACAGATAAATAGAAAGTGATGGCTGCCTCCGACCACATGGGTTCTAAAGTAGTTCTAAATGAAGCTTTTACAGCCTCTCTTCCCAGGATTATGTCCAGATGCAATGTACTCTGTGTCTTAGAGTACCTGAACATTTACGGTGAGGTTTATTCACATGGACTTTTTTTTGTATTGATTTTACAACTGTTCCAAATCCACGTAAAAGAAACACCATGTGGACATGGCCTATTAGTGCCCATCGCCAGTTAATATATAACTTGCTGTAACTTGACGCTTTTTTTTGTCAGCCCTTTTTGTTATTCTCAGCAGAGGTTTTTCCATTTAATCTGAGAGCACCATGATTTAGGGACAGAGACCCTGAGAACAGTGATGTGTCACTTTCTTCACTGTGTTTTTGCTGCTTCAGTATAATCATTAACCATTTTATTAGCAGGACATTATCACTTAAGGAAAAGTTGCCATGAGCCTTCTAGTCCAACCCCGTCCTCAGCATTGATGAGCAGCTCTCTCACTGTACAATGCACACCGAAAGCTGTGGAGTGGGTGGGTTATAAACAGATCAACAACTGAGATCTGCTAACTCTGGAGCAGAGATGACTGTGACGCTATCATAAATGCTGCACCCAGTAAACTAAGTGATGCATCACTGGAATCAGGGCCTCTGTCGCTACATCTGGTTTCTGTCAGATTACGTTGAAAAACCTGCTGACAGATTCCCTTTAACAATCAGACCATTCTGAAAAGTATTATTGTCACACTAGGCGTTTTTGCAACTTTTTTTATGCGGTTTTTAATGCAAATTTTCAGCTGTTTTACAGTACCAGCAAAGTCTGAGATGTCACAAATCTCATGCACACACATTATTTTTTTTTTGGTCCTCAGTATTTTGTACTTTTGCACGTTTTTTTACACAATGGAGCATGTCACTTCTTTTCGTGTTTTTTTACCCATTGACATGAATGGTTGGTAAAAAAAAAGTGAAAAAAAACGCACCAAAAACGTAAGTGTCAGGTTTTGCTGCTTATTTTTTGTGCCAAATCCTGATTCTATAGAATAGGACTTTTTTTTTTTCAACACCAACTTTATCAGCATGCACAATAGACAAATCTAGCATGCCCAAGCTATAGCAAGAAAAAACAAGGAAAACCTGCTTTTTTTTTCTGCAACTTCTTTTCTGCCAAGAGATGAGGTTTTGCTGCAGAAAGAAAAAACGTGTGAACTTACCCTTAATGGTTTTTTTTCTTTGCGAACCCCTTTTCTGCGTTTCCATTTCACATCGCTATCTCTAGTGGCACACACCACTAGAATGCACAAGTTTAACAGGCGCTCTGAACACCAACACTATAAAGAATAAAGTCAATTCCTTTTTCACTCTCTTTTCTCCTTCCTTTCTCCTTTTATTTTTTTTCCTTTGCTAACTAACCTTTTCTGCGATTTCATTTGATATCATGATCTCCAGTGGCCCATACCCCTAGCAAGTTTAACATGCACTCTGAATACTCATATGATAAAAAATGAGGTCACTTCCTTTTGCATACAAGAACCTCACATTCCCAGTTTTTAATTTCTTTTTAATAAATATATTATTTTTTTTGTCTTTTATGTGTGCTTTACAGATGTGCTATATACCAATTATTCCTGCAGTTATTGTTCTTTTAAAGAGTACGCATACTGTTTTATTTTGTGTATTTGTCACTGTGTCGCTGCATCATATGGTTCCCAGAGGTCTGTTGCTGCGTGCCTTTTTTAAATGTATTGCCCATATATTTCCGCACTTTTTGAATTGTAATCCTTGCTGTGATTTTGTCCTGATGAAGAGGTCCTGGATCTTTCAAACGCATTGACGCAATAAACCGCAATTATACTACGTTTGTCTATGTTCGTACTTTGGATGCTTGGCAGACCGTATTTTGAGTTCACAGATTCCTCATTCTGTTGTAGGACAATAGTTTCTGAAATATATAATTTATTTATTTTTAAATTTTCCTTTTTGTCTACAGGTGACATTTACCAAAAGGAAATTTGGGTTAATGAAGAAGGCCTACGAGCTCAGTGTACTATGTGACTGTGAAATTGCACTGATTATTTTTAATGGCTCTAACAAGCTGTTTCAGTACGCGAGCACTGACATGGATAAAGTCCTCCTGAAATACACAGAATACAATGAACCACATGAGAGCAGAACCAACTCTGACATTGTGGAGGTAAGGCTGCCGCCTGGCTATGGAAGCACTGGTTGTTCAGAGCTGGACTAGCTGCCATAGTACTTGCAGAAAGCCACAGCACAGAGGAGAACAACATTATAGTTGCCACGGGCTATGGCTCTGTTCTTGCACTTTGTTCTCTCTGCTGGCGGATTTGCTGTGCCATGTGCTAGTTTCATACCAATTGCTGTATGTTGTTAAAGGGTTATGGCATTAGTCTCAACCAGGCATGTTAGTGGTTGGGATTTACAAAAGTTTTATTTCTGAAACTTGCTTCTTTTGAAAAGCTTTTTGTTGGCGCTAAGATAGGGAAGTTGTTTTGAGGATTGTCAAGACATCAATGCAAAGACAATGAGGTCAGAAAGTTTATGATGTAGATCAGGTAGGTTATGTATGGCCAACTCTCTCCCTCTGCATAGATCCGTATAGAAGTTGTCGACTACTTGGTCAACTCCTTCTCATACCCCACACTTGACCCCAATAAAATAAAAAATACTTAAACTTGCCTCCCGTGCTGGCACTATTCCCGCGATACCGGGGCTGTCATGCGGTTGTATGATACGTGAGCCTGGCACCCAATCAGTGCTGGCGTCACTGTCTCCGCCTTCGTACAAATTGAACATGAAGAGGAAGTTTGGGCTGCGGCTGATCTCGGACTTCCTCTTCATGTCCTTTTCATGTCCAGGCTCACATGTCATACAACCGCACACAATCCCCGGGACCGCAAATTCCGTCACCGCTGGAAATGCATCGGCATGGGAGGCGAGTATAGGCTTTTTTCTTTTATCGGGGCCAAACCTTTACAGTGCTCTGTGAAAAGAGCTGAAAACTGCTGTTCACAAATGATCTCCATTAAATCTCACTGATCTCGAGCTGTTTGCCAAGGAAAAATGGGCAAGAATTTCAGGCTGTGTGCACACGCTGCGGATTAGGTGCGGATTTTGTAAAATCCGCAGGTGAAACCGCAGGTCAAAATACCTGCGGTTTTACCTGCGGATTGCTCTGCTGTTTTGCCCTGCGGTTTTTCATCTCCTCAATGGAGGAGATGCCAAACCGCAGCAGAATCCGCAGAAAGAATTGACATGTCGGTTCTTTCTGCTGATTGAAAACCGCAGATAATCCGCGCGTAAAATTCTGCACCGTCTGCATTGCGGTTTTTGATTCCCATAGGGAATCATGGTACTGTACACCGCAGCAAAAACTGCTGCGGGTCCGCAGTGGCCAAAACCGCTGCTGGACCGCAGCAAAATCCGCAGCGTGTGCACACAGCCTCAGTCTCTCGATGTACAAAACTGATAGAGACATACCTCAAGCGACTTGCAACTGTAATCGCAGCAAAAGGTGGCGCAACAAAGTATTAAGTTACAGAAGTTAGAGGGGCCGAATAATATTGCACGCCCCACTTTTCAGTTTTTGAATTTCCACAAAAATGTAAAATAACCAATAAATTTCGTTCAACTTCACAATTGTGTTCCACTTGTTGATTCTTCACCAAAAATTTACATTTGGTATCTTTCTGTGCGAAGCATGATATGTGGGAAAAGGTTGAAAAGTTCCAGGGGGCTGAATACTTTCGCAAGGCACTGTAGATCAAGAAGGGGTTATCCTAGTAGCAGACGTAGAATGGGTTTGATTGTTTTGTATTCATGTGTTCTAGCTCTCTCTGAATGAAGAAGTAATGGGCTCTGTTCAGTCATTTTTTCGTTGTTCTCAGGCTAAGCAAAGCTCCTGGCTCGTGTGTGGATTGTATCTGTTAAGTCACCATGCACCCTGGACATGCCAAAAGGGTGCCTTGTACTTTTGACAGATTTGGCTGGTACTCTTAGAGGACCGTTCACTGAATTTTGCATACATGTTGAACTAGACACAGGCGGTAGCAGTGGCTGCAGAGCGAAATAAAAACTTTTTTTTATTTTTTAAATTTCGCCTGTCCATTGAGCAAATATTAGCGTACACTGTATGATTTGTGGTCTGAGAACGCCCACTTGGACATAAGTCATTATGTGGCAAATACTTTGATTGCTAATATCTCTGCAATGGAGAGGCGAGATAAAAGAAAAAAAGCCACTGCAATCACTATTACATTGTGTCTAGCTCAACATGAAAGCTTTTGTGAAAGTTCCTCTTTGAATATCCTTTAATTACATGTGTATATAGATTTTTTTTTTTTTTCTGTATATAAGGAAGCATAGTCTGCAACATTTTGCTATACATAGTACACCCTAAAAGAAAAACATAGCAAAAACCAAACCTTTTACAGCTGGAGTCAATAGCAATACTCCCTACATATTCCACCAATAGAAAAGAAAGAAAAATGATTGTGGACAGACCCTGGTATAGTAAGCCCTGACAGCTTTGGTGCTCTATTTGTGATGTAGAATATCATGGTAGATCAGCCGCTTCCTATCTTTGTAGTCGACCAGCAAAATCAGGTGAATCATTGCACTGGTTAGAAGGGTCTCTGCATATTTTTATGTTCAATCTCTTTTTATTAAAAATCAAGTTGAACAAATAAAGGTATAACAGACATATTGCAATATAACATTTGGTCATAAAAGACCATCATCCAGCAGTAAGATAATTCTCTTATATAGAAATAACCTTTCTATTATTGAAGCTTTAAGTATAACGAAGACTATGAAAACTTCATTATGCTTCTATGATAACAAAAGAAGAACCCATAAAAGGATTCCGAAAGAAAAAGGAACAAAGAAAAGGAAAAAGAAGGGGGGAAGGGAAGAGGGAAAATCGGCATACGAATACATGTAACTCACTTTATAGTCCATCGCACAACAGCCAGCACCAATCCAGGTCTGACCCGACAGGTTTCACACCACTTAATGAAGTAGTCTATAAAAGTCCTATGAATCCTGAAACAAAATCCTAAACACTCCATCTTCCCATAAATTTGTCAGAAATTCCAATACATTCAACAGAAAGTTCTTCCATTCTGCAAATATTAACCATTTCCTTATACCAGTCTGTTATAGTAGGTGTTTGAAACCATTTCCAATAACATGGACTCACTGCGCGAGCAGCTGTTAAGCAAAAGCAGAATATGTCTGTCTTTTGACAACTTATCGAGGAAGGTAGAATAGAAAGAAGAGCAATTTAAGGATCATTCTCAGCTCTGCCTCCAGTAATTAGATATTTGTAGAATACTTTTTCCCAAAATGGTTTAATCTTACTGCAATCCCACCATATATGAAACATGCAACCTTTTTCAGGTTCACATTTTTGATACTTGTTTCTATAATTTTTCGTGTTTGCGTTTTACAAAGGACACCACATATACGTGTGAGCTACAATGTCAGACTAAGAGTAACCAATTCATATAGCCCATATCCGTCATTTACCAGGGGCAAAGATTACTTACTCCAAAGGGCAAAAAGTAAACTGGTGACACTCGAGTTTTATTTTTATGATGGAATGTTTTCTTACATTTGACATGTTGATGACAAGTTACATTGATTTTTGTAGTATTTTTTAAATGATGCATAACTAGTACGGTAGTAGTATTTAGTGTATATGATTGTGTGTTTGTTTTAATTAAATTTTATAATGCATGTAGAAATAATTGCAGTTTAGATGGTCAGTGACTCTAAGAAACTTTGTAATCTAACTTACCAGAGAAATATAGTTCTTCCTTGTTTTATAAGACAATTCTTCCCTTTTGCCTGCCTCCTGAATTCCTCCTCAGTCAGACGAACTAAGACAGATTTAGGCTGATTTTCAAGCTGCCGTGACAATAAGAAATCAGATTTCACCTTCTATTATACTGTTTAGAGAGAGAAAAGATCATAAGGAATGAGAAGCGCTTGGCACAATGAGAGAGTGCCAGACTGTGCTGAAGCTTTCCGCAAATGTGTTTCACTCGAATTCAGGATTCAGAGCCACACAGCTCAGTACTGCTGTATACCGTCTCTCATTCTGTGGTTGCTTCTGTCCGTTTGCTACAGAGCAAGAAAGGTAGGAATGAAATCTCTGTCATAAAATAAGAATAAGGGTGGCACCCACAGTTCCTAGTGAAATGTCCTTTTTTGGAATCACATTAAAAAAACAGGCAGGAGAGTTTTGCGTGGAACAAGCTGGACAACGGCCGTTTCGCGCTGGTATGAGCTTCTACAGATCCTTCTCTGTGTGTGCTGTGTATAGGAGACATAATAGCAGCTAGCCCACTATCTCAGAGTTGGCTGATGGAGAGCCCGCAGAGGAGAAAACTGGTGAAAAATGAGGGATGCAACTCAAATGATTACTTAGTCTGAAAACTTCCCTGGAAGGACAGCTACCCAGTAAACCATTTTATTGTGTTTATACAAATGTTTTATTGAGAAAGGCACTTAAAAAATCAAACAAACAAACCCAAAAGAACGTTAAAAGGGTACAAACCAAAATGCTGCCTGCGTAGCCACAATTGTCTACAAAGGAATGTCTGACTACTTAATTTTGCAATAAAAAAAAGCAGAAGACGATCTGTAAAGAGGATTTCCACTAGTATAGAACGGATTCTTCCATTTTTCTGCAGGTTAGACATTCTTCCTTTTTGCACCATTTGCTTTTCCTAGGAAAGTGAGGGGCAATAGGAATAGCTGCCGAGCTCTTGCAACAACAAAAGAATCTGAACAGAACAATTTAGCGTGTGTATGTATATTTATAATATATTGGAGGAAATACTGTAACACATTTATAGAGACGACTGTAAAATCGACATCAGTGAGTATTGTGGTCACATGTGATAAAACCACAGTTTTTATTTCTTGTTGTCCCAGCTTTAGAAACTAGAAAATAAACCACTTTGTGTGAGCTTCATTGTTCTTCTTGCTGTAAATTTCAGTGGTGACATTTCTTTGCACATTTGTTTTTTTTTTGTTTTTTAAGGTTATTAAAGGGGTTGTCCACTACTTGCACAATCTCTTTTTAAATGAAATAAAAGTAAAAGAGCTGCGCATGCGCTCCCACATCCACATTCATTCCTCGGCCACCTCACCCATCCCACAGATTTCTGGGATCTCTTGTTGTCTCAATAAGGGGGGATCCCATAGGTTAATCTATAAACTGTATGTCTTATATTAGCTTGGTTCAACACCTTACACCTCCACATGACTGTGAAAGTACCTAGGCCTCAATTCACCATTGCCTTTGCTCCTGTTTTTTGTCTAGCATTGTGTGTTTTGCGTATTTTTTTTTTTTTTGCACCCAATTTATTCTATTTGTTCGTTTTCTGAAGACTATTTTAGGTTTGCACCTGTTTTTTTTAACCCCTTAATGACCGGAGCTTTTTCCTGTTTTGCATTTTCGTTTTTCGCTCCCCTTCTTCCCAGAGCCATAACTTTATTTTTCTGTCAATATGGCCATGTGAGGACTTATTTTTTGCAGGACGAGTTGTACTTTTGACCAACATCATTGGTTTTTCCATGTCGTGTAACAGAAAACGGAGAAAAAAATTCTAAGTGCGGTGAAATTGTAAAAAAAAAAAAAAATGCAATCCCACACTTGTTTTTTGTTTGGCTTTTTTGCTAGGTTCACTAAATGCTAACAGTGACCTGCCATTATTATTCTCCAGGTTATTACAAGTTCATAGATACCAAACATGCCTAGGATCTTTTTTATCTGTGGTGAAAAAAATTTCCAAAGTTTTATAAAAAAAATAAATTGTGCTATTTTTCGTGATCTTGGGACGGATGAGGGCTTATTTTTTGCGTACTGAGCTGACTTTTTTAATGATACAATTTTTGTGCACATACGATCTTTTGATCACTCGTTATTGCATTTTAATGCAATGTCGTGGCGACCTAAAAACGTAATTCTGGAATTTTAATTTTTTTTCTCACTACGCCGTTTAACGATAAGGTTAATCCTTTTTTTTATTGATGGATCGGGCAATTCTGAATGCGGCGATACCAAATATGTCGGTTTGATTTTTTTTTTTTGTTTTGTTTTATTTTGAATGGGGCGAAAGGGAGGTGATTTGAACTTTTTATTTTTTGTTTTTTTTTCATAGTTTTAAAAACTTTTTTTTTTTTACTTTTGGCATGATTCAATAGTCTCCATGGGAGGTTAGAAGCTGCCATAGCTCGATCGGCTCTGCTACATAGAGATGATGCTCAGATCACCTCTATGTAGCAGAATTACTGCATTGCTATGAGCGCCGCCCACAGGGTGGTGCTCATTGCAATCCGTCATCAACAACCATAGAGGTCTCAAGGAGACCTTTGGTAGTTATGCCGACGAACCAATGACCCCCGATCACGTGTCTAGGGTCACCAATGAGCGCATTTCCAGCCGGATGGCCAGGAGCGCTTATATACTGCTGTCAAAGTTTGACAGTGACATTTAACTAGTTAATAGCCGCGGGCGGATCGCGATTCCACCCGCGACTATTGCAGGCACATGTAACCTGTTCAGAATAGCTCACATGTCCCGGCTTTGATGCGGGCTCACCGCCGGTGCCCACATCAAAGCGGGGGTGCTGCATCTGACGTACTACTCCGTCCAGTGGCAGAAAGGGGTTAGTGTTTTGTTTTCCGCTTTGTAGGCAGAGTTTAGCAATTCCAGATATTTTTACCTGATAAATCATTTGTGAATTTTTAAAGTCATAACGTCACTCCAGTCCTCACCTTGGTATATATTTTGAGTATACTGTTGTTTCGGAGCAATTTTTAATTTCTGAGGCCCAAAATACATCTTTTTGCACCAAAAAGTCACATAAAGGGCTCATACTCATTTGCGAGAAAAATGGACGAGTGCAATCTGAGAAAAAATTGGATTGCCCTCTGACCAATGTTATTCCATGGGTTACATCTCATCTGCAATATTTTTTTTTCTCAGCTGAAATCTCGGACGAGAATCGCTAATGCAAGTCAGTGGATGCGAGAAAAAAATTGCACAGCACTCGTACCATGCGTATGCCAGCACTGTAAATGGTCCTGTAAATGATTGTAGAATAATAGTTCCAGAGAAAATAAATGCATACGTATTACACATGTTCCGATTAAAAAATCGCATGACACTCGTCCGTTTTTTTTCGGTCTTGATATTGGAACTTTTTTATCTCTCATATGGGTATAAGCCCAAACAGTTCAGGACAGGGACGAAAACTATTTTTAATTTTGCCAAATTCATGAACCATTTTGATGATTTTGGTGTCAAAAATTGCAACTAATACCACAAGACGAAAAAGCAAAGTGACATAAAAAAAAAAAAAAAAAAGCAAATGATGAATGTGGGCCATAGTGTACAGAGCTGGAAATATTCCTTTAATTTCTAAAATAGGAATCTACCTTTTAAGGCCCATGTCAAGTCCACTGTGGTGAATTGGTAAGTATGGGATTTTAACCATAGAAGTGCATGGCTCATTTATGTAGAATGTCTAGTGGCATCCTGCAGAATAAGTGCTGTTTACAGAACTAAAGTCTGTCAATTGTCAGACATGTAGCCCCGAGACATGGATGCAAGAGAGGCTTTTACTATTATTATTATTATAATTTATTTTGCTAATGTAGGACCAACAGCGCTTTACAGACATTGTAATCTCTGTCCCCATGGGGCTCACTATTTAGATTCCCTATCAGTATGTCTTTGGAGGAAACGGGAGTATCCGGAGGAAGCCCACGCAAACACAGGGAGAACATACAGTTGTGGCCAAAAGTATTGACACCCCTGCAATGCTGTCAGATAATACTCAATTTCTTCCTGAAAATGATTGCAAACACAAATTCTTTGGTATTATTATCTTCATTTAATTTGTCTTAAATGAAAAAACACGAATTGTCCTAAAGCCAAATTGGATATAATTCCACACCAAACATAAAAAAGAGGGTGGACAAAAGTATTGGCACTGTTCGAAAAATCATGTGATGCTTCTCTAATTTGTGTAATTAACAGCACCTGTAACTTACCTGTGGCACCTAACAGGTGTTGGCAATAACTAAATCACACTTGCAGCCAGTTGACATGGATTAAAGTTGACTCGACCTCTGTCCTGTGTCCTTGTGTGTACCACATTGAGCATGGAGAAAAGAAAGAAGACCAAAGAACTGTCTGAGGACTTGAGAAACCAAATTGTGAGGAAGCATGAGCAATCTCAAGGCTACAAGTCCATCTTCAAAGACCTGAATGTTCCTGTGTCTACCGTTCGCAGTGTCATCAAGAAGTTTAAAGCCCATGGCACTGTGGCTAACCTCCCTAGATGTGGACGGAAAAGAAAAATTGACAAGAGATTTCAACGCAAGATTGTGTGGATGTTGGATAAAGAACCTCGACTAACATCCAAAACAAGTTCAAGCTACCCTGCCGTCCAAGGATACAACAGTGTCAACCCGTACTATCCATCGGCGTCTGAATGAAAAGGAACTGTATGGTAGGAGACCCAGGAAGACCCCACTTCTTACACCGAGACATAAAAAAGCCGGGCTGGAGTTTGCCAAAACTTACCTGAAAAAGCCTAAAACGTTTTGGAAGAATGTTCTCTGGTCAGCTAGACAAAAGTAGAGCTTTTTGGGCAAAGGCATCAACATAGAGTTTACAGGAGAAAAAAAGAGGCATTCAAAGAAAAGAACACGGTCCTTACAGTCAAACATGGCGGAGGTTCCCTGATGTTTTGGGATTGCTTTGCTGCCTCTGGCACTGGACTGCTTGACCGTGTGCATGGCATTATGAAGTCTGAAGACTACCAACAAATTTTGCAGCATAATGTAGGGCCCAGTGTGAGAAATCTGGGTCTCCCTCAGAGGTCATGGGTCTTCCAGCAGGACAATGACCCAAAACACACTTCAAAAAGCACTAGAAAATGGTTTGAGAGAAAGCACTGGAGACTTCTAAGGTGGCCAGCAATGAGTCCAGACCTGAATCCCATAGAACACCTGTGGAGAGATCTAAAAATGGCAGTTTGGAGAAGGCATCATTCAAATATCAGGGACCTGGAGCAGTTTGCCAAAGAAGAATGGTCTAAATTTCCAGCAGGGCATTGTAAGAAACTCATTGATTGTTACCGGAAGCGGTTGGTCGCAGTTATTTTGGCTAAAGGTTGTGCAACCAAGTATTAGGCTGAGGGTGCCAATACTTTTGTCTGGCCCATTTTTGGAGTTTTGTGTGAAATGATCAATTTTTTGCTTTTTGCTTCATTCTCTTTTGTGTTTTTTCAATTAAGACAAATTAAATGAAGATAATACCAAAGAATTTGTGTTTGCAATCATTTTCAGGAAGAAACTGAGTATTATCTGACAGAATTGCAGGGGTGTCAATACTTTTGGCCACAACTGTACGGACTCCTTGCAGATGTTGTCCTTGGTGGGATTTGAAAAATGCTACCAGTTCAATGCTAACCACTGAGCCACCCTGTTGCCCATATAACCACTATCCAGTTACTCTGCTGCTTTGAGGCTTACAATCTAATTTCCTTCTATCACACGTAGCCCACGTGCCAATGCCATTTTATAAAGCAGCCAGTTATTCAGCTGGCATCTGTTTAGTTTTCTTCCTCAATCTAAAGTGCCTGGTTAAAACCCACAAAGGCATGTTTAGAGTATAAAACGTTCACTCGAGTTATGACTTGGCGAAAAACCTGCTCTTTGCCTTATTCAAAATAAAGTGAAAATGGGCGGATCTTTGGCTGGATGACTTGGACCTTGTATAAGCATTAATTTCAGTGAATGTGAATTAATTCTTAAAAATATATTTGTGGCTTATTACTCAGTCTCGTGGTGAGCAGCAGATAATATTTTATTGGGTAATAACTGTACACTATCTGGTGTGATCAGATTACAATCTTGCCAATATGTGGGATTTAGGCAATGGGGTGAAGGCTTAATAAAAATGTTTTGTTTTTGTTTTTTTCTATAAAGGAAATCTTTAACTAGCATCAATCTTGCTAAGCCATCATGGAGAGTTGGATGTAATTATACCTTCATATCTGCAATCAGATGTGTTGTAAGAAAAATGTGGATTTATTGGGAATTTGTGAATGAGCAGCTAAGATCTATGGGTTCGATAATGATCTGCATGAAAATCTGCCTCCATTGTAAAAAAGGGGGGATGTGTAATGGCTGCCCTCTGCTCTCCTGATCTCACTGCGGAGCTGTGTGTGATTATACCTGACACATCTGCAGGTTCCTTTCAGCTTCAACCTCCAGCTCACAGGCAGACAGGGTTACAGCAGAGTTGTGAGAGCTGCAGAAAATGTGTTTGTAAAGGGATAAAGTTCAGTTTTGCTGTTCTTTCTTAGTAACATGTGTCACACTGATAGCTCCTCCTTTTATTAAAATAAGCTCTGCAGACAAATTGTCAGGGAGATCTATGTCCTGCCCATAGATCTTAGCTCATTTACATATAAGAAAAACGTGGCTTTGTCTTGAATAAGACATCGGCTCTCGGATCTCAAGGTATCATGCCTATGACCTACATGCCCATGTAGACTGCTTAGGAGGGTTGGTTGATCCTACTGACAGATTCCTTTTAAATACAGAAGCAGCCACTCACCATGTTTTACAAGCACTTTGCAATTTTTTCCCATTTTAAGATGAGCCCTCCTCTTAAATAATGGGGGAAGTGGCACATTATATAGTTTGTGGAGTGAGACACTGATGACAGGCTTCAATGCCAGCGTTATTGATGATCACAGATTAATTTTGACTGGACACAAGAGCCTGTAAAAACTTAGACTTGACACAATGATGATGTCTGTGCTTCCTCGTGTGGCTCTCCCCGAATTCTTGTGCTTATGAAGTGTTTTCACAGATGTTTTTAAGCTTCTGTAGAAATGCATTAGATTACACAGAGAGCTGTAAAAGCGGGTCATTCTGGTGGCCAAATAAAACATAATACTGAAGTTTGGTATCTGGCAGCTCTCATTTAATCATACGGGCCAGATCAATATTATTCAAGCTGTTAGAGCAAATTATAAAGCGCCCGTGTTTCAGGAAGCCTAACTTCTTTTGCAGATGTGCTTCATAACTAGGGAGGCAATGCATCTGGCAGGTTTATATGACAATTGAATACTTGACTAAATGAGTTTTGGCAAGACCCTTCCGTGCCAGGAGAAATGAGATCAGTGGCTATGTCTTGAAGACAAATTGCAGTGTGTTTCTTGGCCTCATCTTTAGATGAAGCGTTGCCTGTCTGTTTCAAACACTTCATTGGAAGAAAGTCAATGTCTTTTGGAGCTGGCTGTTTTGTTTTGTTGGATGGGCTATTAACAGGCTAACATATAATTATTGGGTATTTAGGGGAAGTGTTTTTTTTGTTCCTCCTAATATACAGGAGTGCGTTTATCAGGTAATAAATTGAGGCTGGAGCTCTTTGGCCAATAACATATATATATATATATATATATATATATATATATATATATATATATATATATATATATATATATATATAATGTGTGTGTGTGTGTATCGGCCACGACCACTCCACAAAGCAACCAATCACTAAGCATCTTTCATTTCACCAGAGTTTAAAAGAAGCTGAGCTGTGATTGGTTGTTATGAGCAACAGTTTTCCTTGTAGACAGTTGAGCCCTATTATTCTTATCATTTCTATGGTGTTATCGTCCTTCTGTAAAGCTGGAAATAACACAATTTATTACCGTGCCAACACAGACCACCCTCTGACACAGACTGCAGGGGGAGCCCAGCATCACACAGGATAGGATTAGATACACGTTCAGCATTCAGTATCACACAGAATAGGATGAGATACACAGCTCAGTAGACAATAATACACAGGAGATGATTAGATACCTGGCTCAGCAGTCAGTATCACACAGGATAGGATTAGATACACAGCTCCGCAAACTGTATCACACAGGATAGGATTAGATACACAGCTCAGCAGACAGTATCACACAGGATAGGATTAGATACATAGCTCAGCAGACAGTATCACACAGGATAGGATTAGGTACACAGCTCAGCAGATGGTATCACACAGGATCGGATTATTAGATACACAGCTGAGCAGACAGTAACACACAGGATAGGATTATTAGATACACAGCTCAGCAGACAGTATCACACAGAATAGGATTAGATACACAACTCAGCAACAAGATGAGCCAAAGGAGAGGACATTTTCATTCCAAGAATTCCACTCATTCCATCTGATTTGCCTTTTGATTTTAAACGTCTCCAGTTTCCTCTTCGACTGGCATTTGCAATGTCTATTAACAAGGCTCAGGGACAGTTCTTGAAAGAAGTAGGGATCGATTTGCAATCTCCATGCTTTTCTCTTGGTCAACTTTACATGGCCTGTTCAAGAGTTGGAACTGCCAAATATCTGTTCATCTTTGCACCGAAAGGAAAAACCAAAAGTGTTTTGGTTATCAAAAGGCTCTTGAATGAGTTGAAAATAAAATACTATCAATGCTTAGGTAATTGTTTAGTTAATTTGTGTTGCAAACCTGTAGTGTTGAATATATGATGTGAAATGTTTTATGTGCAATATAATCATTATAATTTGTTATAACTAACCACAGTTACTTACTATGCCCGGGCAACGCCGGGCTCTTCAGCTAGTATATTATAAACCTATAGTTTGTAAATGGTGCTGGGTTATAGTAGTCACATGCATTCGTTTTAATGGAGTTTTTCTGCTGAAAAGTGGAGTTGAATCTTAATAAAGTGTACCTTTCGGGTACTTTTCAGAATAGGATCCTTGACAAACTTTTGGCAGGGTGTCCTTCTCTTCAACTACATGGACCGGTCCGTAGCCCTGGAAAGTCTTCTGGTTTATGCCTGACCCAGTATGCATTTCCTATGTCAGCAGTTTACTTATGCTGTGTGCGAAGGGGGCTGGCTGAGCACTTATTGAAGTTATACAGACTATTTTATTTGCCTATGAATTGGCTAGCCATCCCCCTTCACATGCAGCTCTGGGCACATACCCACACAGGAAATACTGTCCTGCGTCATGCACGAGCTCGAAGAGGGCCTGCAAGAACTAAAGCTTGTAGATGTAGTTTACGGTTCCTTTCGAACATGAAGTACATTAGTAAGTTGCTCTTATTAATATGGTAATCCTCCAATATCCATCCGCACAAACACCCTGTATAAACGTGAAAGTCGCCATGTTAATGGATCCTCTGCATGAAAACCTCAATGAACACAAACTATAAAAAGCTCGGCGCCCAGGAGTTCCACAGGGCAATCCCTGCAGACAGACTGATCTCTCCTTTATCAGGTTTAAGGATAATGCCTTAAAGTCTGCGTAATCTTGAGGAGCATTTTGAGGGCAAGGACAGAGCAGCCGCCCTGGACATTCAGTAAGCCCGTGGCTGGACGTAATCTGCTTTCAGTATGGAGACGTGGCACAATAATGCCATGTCGTCCTTCTTAGTCACGTCTACTCTTCACTAACCTCAGTGTGGAAATCTTTCTGGTTATATTGGCGCAGACATGATAGTGGCTGATCCTACAGAGTCCTGGCACTGTCCCCGTGGTGCGCAGTAAATGATCACTGCTTTGTAAGGTACTTTTATATGAATTGGTCCATGGCTGGAAACACTGACCTAACCAGCCATCTTCAGGCCGATCTGTTGTACCTACCATGATAATTTGTTGTAAAATATCACAAAAGGAGAGATTTGTGCTGAGATTGGCTTCACACCAGCATTTAAAATTTACATTTTTCTGCACCTTTTATTAACAGAAAAACATAATTTATGCAGGAAACTGAAAGATCTAAATGACATCAGGCAGATCACATTGACTATAATGTCAGCAGACAGATGCTATTGACTATACCTTTTGCTTTTCCTTAAAGGGGTTGTCCAGCCTTCTGTAGGTGTGCACTGCTTACCAGCTTACTACGTTGGGGGGCTATGGGTTCCGACTTAATTGATAGTTTGGACCAGTGCCATCGTTGTGCTGCTGGCCCAGACTGTGAGCTCTCAGGTGCTGCTCTGGGAGGCAGCTATCGTTCTGCTGCATGACAGGAGCACTGTTGTACAGAATCTGGCCAGATGTGGAGCTAAAGGTGCACTCGAGTAATCCCGGTCAATTTCAGTGTAGTGCTTCCAAGCTCTAATAGAAAGAGCTTGTAAGCCCTGCACTTGTCACCATTTCTAGGAACCTAAGCAATGAGCAGATAATAAATTAAGATCGCTTCATTCATTATTTTGGCACTCTTAAACCCAATATTACAGAATACAAAACATTGCAAGTTTCAATCCCCTAGTGAAAAAAGAAAAGTATAAAAAAAAAGCCTTAAATGTCAAATCACCCCCTCAGAGGCGTTAAAGCAATCAACATATTCTTCATCGCTGTGTTCATAAGTCTGATTTATCAAATCTTATACAAATATGCAATCCACTTAACCCATGCAGTAATTACCATTAAAGCCCCCACACCACTCAAAAAAAAAATTCTTGACTTTTTTTTTTGGTACTGATCTGGAATATCATGTGCCAGGTAATTTTTACTGTGAACGACGGAAATGTAAAACCCAAAAAGAAATTACAGGATTGTGTTTGTGTACATACCGTAATATTATATGCATAATATTGTCCCACTTTAAAAACAAGTCCACATGCGTCTACATTGATGGAGCAAAATAAAAAGTTAAGGCCCTTGAAAAAATCAAAAACAAAATTTGGCTGCCGCACGAAGAGCTCTCAGAATAAAGTGGTGTAAAAATAATTTTTTTATAAAATAGTTTTTATTGTGTAAAAGCGACAAAACATAAAAAAATCAATATAAATGAGGTATTGCTGTCATTCGTACTGAACCGAAGAATAAAACTGCTTTAAAATGTCATGTGCCTGAAAATGGTACCAATAAAAAAGTCAATTTGTTGTGCAAAAACAAGCCCTCACCTGACTCTGTGGGCTGAAATTTGGAAAAATTATAGCTCTCAAAATATGGTGATGCAAAAACTATTTCTTGCAATAAAAGCGTCTTTTAGTGTGACAGCTGCCAAACCTAAAAACCCGCTATAAATCTGATATTGCTGTAATCTCACCAACCTGAACAATAAAGTCATAGAATCACTTATACCCCACAAGGAACTGCGTAAAAATAAAGCCATTTCTTCACCTGCTGTTGAGTTGTTCATTTTGCCTCATAAAGATTGCATTAATGCTTGGCTCACATTTCTCTTGCTCTGAGCACTTAAATCGGGGCTTCCATATAAATCTTTGCAATATGTGATTCACACGGAACCCCCTATAATGAGGCAGATGGAGGCACTGTGGATGCCTCCTGACCTGTGATTCGGGGTTGTCCGTCTTTCTGAAAAAAAAAACAAAAAACAAAAAAAAAACACCGCTGAACAGAGGCCAGACGGAGTCTAGAGTAACTGCTGCCTCATTATAGTGAATGGATCCCTCGGGGGTTTCATTTGAATCGAATCACTGAGATTTAGATGGAAACCCCAAAGTAAGTGGTCAGCATAGAGCGCTGGAAAAATGTGATCCCAAACGTTATTTAAAATGTTCCCAATAAAAGCTTCAACTCAATCCGCAAAAAAAAGCAAGTGCCCACTCAGGTCCTTCATCTGTTAATGGAAATTGAGGAGGCTTCTACATTACTGGTAGCACAAAGGCTCTGGAAAATCGAAATGGCTCCTTGATCCCCTAAAAGAAAGTCTGCAAATTCTGCGCTCCCAAATTCAAATGCCCCCCTCCCTTCTGAGCCCCATTTAGCGTCCACATGTGACATTTCTGTAGCGAAGAGAACCCGCTTAATTTACGGGTACATGTCTCCAGAAGCATGGACTGCGCATAACGTACTGGTCACTACAACGACAGTTTGCAATTTTCACTCGGCAACATCCCACTGCTGCTTGTTTTTGGAAAACTTTGATGGAGTCCAAATCGTCACTACACCTGTAGATAAATTCCAAGACAGGTGTAATTTCCAAAATGGGGTCACTTGAAGGGGTATTCTGCTTTTCTGGCATTTAGGGGCTCAGTATATGGAGACCGGAAACTATTTTATAATAATTTGTTCTCCAAGAGTCAAATAGCACTCTGTCCCACCTGAGTCTCGCTGTGTGGCTAAGCACTACTTTACAGCCATATATGGGGTAATGCCAAGTTCAGCAGAAATTGTGTGTGACACATTTTGGCACCATTTTTACCCATTTCCCAGTATTAAAATGTAAAATCTGGCGCTAAAACAATTTTTTTGGTAAAAATGTAATTATTTTTTCTTCACTGCCCAATGGTATAAAATTCTGTGACACACCTGCGGTGTCAAGATGATCACTGCACCTGTAGATGACTTCATTGAGAGGTTTAGTTTGTAAAATGCAGTCACTTATGGGGGTTTCTGCTGTTCTGGCACTTCATGGGCTCTGCCAATGTGACATGGCCCCCTCAAACCAGTGCAACATAATCTGCACAGTAATATGGCTCTTCTTCCCTTTTGAGTTTTGCACTGTGCCTCAAAATAGTTTTTGACCACTTATGGGGTATTTATGTATGCAAAAGAAATTGCACAACAAATTGTACTGTTTGTTTTCTCGTATTACCCCTTTTGAAAATTGCAAACTTGGGGTCAAAGCGACATAGAAAAAAAAGTAATATTTCATTAACTAACCCAAATTTTATACAAGTTTGTGAATCGCCTGAGGGTTAAACATATTCGCTCCTCCCCTAGGTAAATTCCTTGAGAGGTGTAGTTTACAAAATGAGATCACCTGTGGGGGTTTCTGCTGTTTTGGCATGTCAGGGGCTCTTCAAATGTGACATTGCATCCAGAACCTATTGCAGCCAAAGTAGCGCTCATTCACTTCCCAGCCATACCATGTGCCCAAGCAGTCGTTTTTCAACAAATATTGGGTGCCTGTATACTTTGGAAAAATTGCAAAACAAATTTTGGCATCCCTTTTCTCCTGTTACCATTGTGAAAATTTAGAAAAAAATGGAGCTGAAACGACAGTTTTGTTGGGAAAATGTGTTTTTTAATTTTCACATCTCAACATTATAGAATTCCGTGAAGCGCCTGAGGGTTCAAAGTGCTCACTACACATCTAGTTAAAGTCCTTGAGGGGTCTAGTTTCCAAAATGGGGTCATTTGTGGGGTGTTTAAACCGTTTAGGCACATCAGGGGCTCTCCAAACACGACATGGCGTCTGCTATTGATTCAAGCCAATTTTGTTTTCAAAAAGTCAAATGGCGCTTTTTTTCCTTCCAAGCCCTGCTGTGTGCCCAAACACTAGTTTTCCTCCACATATGTGGTATTGGTGTACTCAGGAGAAATTGCAAAACAAATTTAGTGGTCCATTTTTTTCTTGCTACCCTTTTTTCAACAAAAAAATTGACGCTAAACTAACATTTTTGTGGAAAAAAATGTGTTTTTTAATTTTCACTGCTCAACCTTATAAAATTCTGTGAAGCCCTGAGGTTTTTCAAGGTGCTCATCACACATCTAGATAAAGTCCCTGAGGTGTCTAGTTTCCAAAATGGGGTCATTTGTGGAGATTTCCATTGTTTAGGCACCTCAGGGGCTCTCCTAACGCGACATGGCGTTGGCTATTAATTCAAACCAATTTGGTATTCCAAAATTCAAATGGCGCTCCTTCTCTTCCAAGCCCTGCCGTGCGCCCAATCCGTAGTTTTCCTCCATATGTGTGGTATTGACGTACTCAGGAGAAATCGCACAACAAATTTTATGGTGCATTTTCTTCTGTTACCCTTGTGAAAACAAAAAACTTGGCGCTAAGGTAACATTTTTGTGGGAAAAAGTTAAATGTTCATTTTTTCCTTTCACATTCGATTAATTCTTGTGAAGCACCAGAAGTGTTAATAAACTTCTTCAATGTGGTTTTGAGCACCTTGAGTGGTGCAGTTTTTTTTAGAATGGTGTCACTTTTAGGTATGTATTTTCTGTCATATGGTCCGCTCAAACTCACTTCAAATGTGATGTGGTCCCTAAAAAAAAAAAAAAAAAAAAAAAAAAAAATGGTTTTGTAAATTTTATAGAAAAAGGAGAAATCACTGATTTCACTTTTAACCCTTCTAACTTCCTAACATAAAAACATTGTTTCAAAAATTGGGCTGATGTAAAGTAGACATGTGGGAAATGTTATTTATTTTGTGTGACATAACTCTCTGGGTTAAGGGCATAAAGATTAAAAGCTTGAAAATTGTGAAATTTTCAAAAATTTTGCCAACTTTCCGATATTTTCAGACAAAGTCATATCGAGCAAATTTTACCACTGTGATGAAGTACAATATGTCACGAAAAAAGTCTGCGAATCAGTGGGTTACAATGAAGCGTTCCAGAGTTATAACCACATAAAGTGACAGTGGTCAGAATTGTAAAAATTGACCCGGTCACGAAAGCGAATACTGGCTTTGGCACAAAAGGGTTAAAATGTACTTTTGTCTGTGGCCATTACAATACCAGTGACTTAAAGGGGTTTCCCCACAATGTCACAATGATTATTGGTGTGAAGGAAGTTGTTCCTTGCATATATACAAAGTACGGTAGTCACCAGGTACATAGCATATTGAAACACTTTCAGAATGATTAGTAAACCAATATCACTTACACCAAGTATTTGCAACATTTCATACGTATTTTCTGAGACTATGTATAAGGTATTTTATTTCTTCCAATGTTTCCCTAGTAAAAAAAAAAAAAAAAAAAAGACTTTACATAAATGTAATTGATATGTGAACTTTCTGTTTATTTTAAGTTAGTAATTAGTGTTCCTCCCGGTAACTGAGGAGTTCCTGCGGCCACTGTGGAGCCTGAGGTTTAGTCGTCTGGACCCGATCTCCATGCTGTAGAACAGTGTTCCCCAACTCCAGTCCTCAAGAGCCACCAACAGGTCATGTTTTCAGGATTTCCCTTAAAATTGCACAGGTGAGATCTGCTCACCTGCACAGGACTGGAGTTGGGGAACTCTGCTGTAGAATGTCAGCCTTTTTGTTTTTCTAGAATGGATCCTTTCTTTACCCACAATGCAAGAATGTGCCCCCAAGTAACATGCATGGAAAACTTGTTTTGTAGGGGCGCAGAGAACACAGAGCTGTTCCTGGTTAGATACAGATGTAGCTTATTGCAGATGGTAATCATATGCTTAATCTACAAATACATTCATGTTCCCATGTAAGCTCTGTGCACATTCTCTTTGGGGCTCTCCACAAATTGTGTTTTTTGACAAGAATATCCACTACATGCTGCTCAAGTTTTTTTTCATTGACGTGTCTCACGCCCCATTCCAAGTCAGTATGGTCTGGTGTCCGCCTTTGAAGTCTGTCATGATGCATCTGGTATGAAAACAAATGTAACAGTTCTATAATTTTAGAATGAATCCTCCGATGGTTACATGCACCGTGGATCCAAATACTTTCCTAACGGGGCGTGAATTATATCGTTGACCATTTTACAGTTGCCATCATTTCTGTAAGAATTTAAGTCTACCCCACAACCCTCCCAAGAGCTCCACCAACCCTTCTGAGTATGCCTCGACGCATCCCGAATTGCCCACTTTTGGGCAGGATTTACATGATAAGCTTCTCATTTTAGTCCAGTATTCCCAGGAAACTGAAACCTCTCCAACAAATCCCAGGTGTGAATATATACCATACATATCAGCTCATGGCTGTCGGGTTACTAAAGGAAGTGGCGCTGTTTGTTGAGCACTATACACATGGAATAAATCAGAAATACTGACAAACCGGCTCGCTGATATCTTTTTGCGCAGCCAATATATTTTAAAACTGAATAGTCTGTAGGTGCTGCACATGTACTTAATTCAGACAGTACCATTCTACAAAAACACGAGTTACTTCTAGTGCTAATATTATATTACTAGATGGTGGCCCGATTCTATCGCATCGGGTATTCTAGAGTCTCTGTTAAAATAAAAAATAGTGATATACTCACCTCCCGACGGCCCCCGGACTCTTTCTCTCCTCTCACCACGCTTCCGGCATCTTCTGGTCCCCGTAATGCTTAGCGCGAAACACCGCTGATGACGTCGCGCTCTCGCGAGAGTGACGTCATCTCCGGCCCTTCTCGCTAAGCATTACTGGGACCGGAAGATGCCGGAAGCATGGTGAGAGGAGGGACAGAGTCCGGGGGTCGTCGGAAGGTGAGTATATAACTATTTTTTATTTTAACAGAGACATTAGAATACCCGATGTGATAGAATTGGGCCACCATCTAGTGTATTATACTCCTGTTACACCCGGAGCTGCTGTCACTGTTCTGCTGTTACCTAATGTATTGTACTCCAGTTACAGCCAGAGCTGCAATCACTGTTCTGCTGTTACCTAATATATTGTACTACAGTTACACCCAGAGCTGCAGTTACTGTTCTGCTTTTACCTAATGTATTGTAGTCCAGTTACACCCAGAGCTGCAGTCAGCGTTCTGCTCTTACCTAATGTATTATACTCCTGTTACAGCCAGAGCTGCAGTCACTGTTCAGATCTTACCAAATGTATTGTACTCAAGTTACACCCAGAGCTACTGTCACTGTTCTGCTGTTATCTAATGTATTGTACTCCAGTTAATCCCAGAGCTGCAGTCACTGTTCTGCTTTTACCTAATGTATTGTAGTCCAGTTACACCCAGAGCTGCAGTCACTGTTCTGCTGTTATCTAATGTATTGTACTCCAGTTACTCCCAGAGCTGCAGTCACTGTTCTGCTGTTACCTAATGTATTGTACTTCAGTTGCTCAATGTAGTGTACTCCAGTTACACCCAGAGCTGCACTCACTGTTCTGCTGTTATCTAGTGTATTGTACTCCAGTTACTCCCAGAGCTGCAGTCACTGTTCTGCTTTTACCTAATTTATTGTAGTCCAGTTACACCCAGAGCTGCAGTCACCGTTCTGTTCTTACCTAATCTATTATACTCCTGTTACAGCCAGAGCTGCAGTCACTGTTCAGAACTTACCTATGTATTGTACTCCAGTTACACCCTGAGCTGCAGTCACTGTTCAGATCTTACCTAATGTATTGTACTCCAGTTACACCCAGAGCTGCAGTCACTGTTCAGATCTTACCTATGTATTGTAAGCAAGTTACACTCAGAGCTGCAGTCACTGTTCAGATCTTACCTAATGTATTGTACGCAAGTTACACCCAGAGCTGCAGTCACTGTTCTACTGTTACCTAATTACCTAATGTATTGTACTCCAGAATATGTACAGGACTGTGCCTGTGTAATGAGCAACGCAGCAGTGATGCATGTAACGGCTGTAATGTGCCTGTACAATAAGCAACGCGGCCGTGTTGCCACGACGACTAAGCAACTGTCGCTGATTGGTCGCTGCCTATCTGCCACGACCAATCAGTGAGGTAGGATTTCCATTACAGACAGACAGACAGAATTAGACAATTATATAGTAGACTAGATGGTGGCCCGATTCTAACGCATCGGGTATTCTAGAATATATTTGTAGTTTATTTTTGAAGATTTAATAATAATGCAATAATGCAGCCCCCAATCCTGATATGCATGGTTCTCTCACCCCCAATCCTGATATGTATGGTTCTCTCACCCCCAATCCTGATATGTATGGTTCTCTCACCCCCAATCCTGATATGCATGCTACCCCTCAACACCCTATTCTGGTATGCATGGTCCCCCTGACCCCCCAATCCTGGAATGCATGGTATCCTCACCCCCCCTTTCCTGGTATGCATGGTCCCCTCACCCCCCTTTCCTGATATGCATGGTCCTCTCACCCTCCAATCCTGGTATGCATGGTCCTCTCACCCCCCTTTGCTGGTATGCATGGCCCTCTCACACCCCAATCCTGGTATGTATGCTCACCGTCACCCCCCTTTCCTGGTATGTATGGTCCCCTCACCCCCAATCCTGGTATGCATGGTATCCTCACCCCCCTTTCCTGGTATGCATGGTCCCCTCACCCCCCTTTCCTGATATGCATGGTCCTCTCACCCCCCAATCCTGGTATGCATGGTCCTCTTACCCTGAAAGGGGGGTATGCATGGTCCTCTCACCCCCCAATCCTGGTATGCATGATCCCCTCACCCCCTTTCTTGGTATGCATGGTCCTCTCACACCCCAATCCTGGTATGTAAGCTCACCGTCACCCCCCTTTCCTGGTATGTATGGTCCCCTCACCCCCCAATCCTGGTATGCATGGTATCCTCACCCCCCTTTCCTGGTATGCATGGTCCCCTCACCCCCCTTTCCTGATATGCATGGGCCCCTCACCCACCAATCCTGGTATGCATGGTCCACTTACCCCCCTTTTGGGGTATGCATGGTCCCCTCATCCCCCAGTCCTGGTATGCATGGTCCCCTCACCCCCCAATCCTGGTATGCATGGTCCCCTCACCCCTCTTTCCTGGTATTCATGGTCCACTCACCCTCCTTTCTTGGTATGCATGGTCCCCTCACCCCCATTTCGTGGTATGCATGGTCCCCTCACCCCCCCAATCCTGGTATGCATGGTCCCCTCATCCTCCCAATCCTGGTATGCATGGTCCCCTCACCCCCCAATCCTGGTATGCATGGTCCCCTCACCCCCCTTTCCTGGTATGCTTGGTCTCCTCACCCCCTTTCCGTGTAGCCGCGACCAATCAGCGTCGTGGCCCTGTAACCGCGACCAATCACTGCCGCGGCCCTGTACAAAAATATTAAAAAATAAAAAAAATTATTCTTACCTTCCGACGGCCTCCTGTCTTCTTTCCATGTGCCCGGCCTCGCTTTCTCAGTAATGCTTTGCGGCTTAGACCGCTGATGACGTCGGTCTTCTTTCTCGCTCTAAGCCGCAAAGCATTACTGGGAACGCGAGGCCGGGCTCATGGAAAGAAGACAGGAGGCCGTCGGAAGGTGAGAATACCGTATTTTTCGCTTTGTAAGACGCACTTTTCTTCCCCCAAATTTGGGGGGAAAATAGGGGTGCGTCTTACAATGCAAATGTACCTTTTATTGTGCCGCCGCGCTGGGTCCCCCGGGCGCTGCCGCCGCGCTGGGTCCCCCGGGTGCTGCCGCCGCGCTGGGTCCCCCGGGTGCCTGCAGCCGCCGCCGGGCTCTGTCCCGTGCTGCGTGGGGGCTCTGCCTTTCCATCCATGCCTGTGCGGTGGATTGCTTCCTGGAAAATGGCCTCGCGCAAGTGCAGATGGAGATCTCGGCATTGAAATCTCTGTCCCCGGGGACAGAGTGGGCGACAGCACCCCGGGGACAGAGTGGGCGACAGTACCAGGGGACAGAGGCGGCCGTGACCAATCAGCGGCCCGCGATTTCGGTTACAGACACACGATAAGGTGTGTATATATAATATATAATGCGTTGCTTGTATAGCGCCATTAATTCCAGAGCACTTTAGACATAATCATTGTTGTCCACTTTGGGGCTCACAATCTAGATTCCCTATCAGTATGGAGAACCCGGAGGAAACCCACGCAAACATGGGGACAACAAACTTCTTGCAGATGTTGTTCTTGGTGGGATTTGAACCCTGGACCCCAGTGCTGCAAAGCAACAGTGCTAACCACTGAGCCACTATACTAGGTTACAGAAATCATAGAATTTAATCACAACAAAAACAGAGATTCCTCATGTGATATGGCTATGAAGAAGAATCTTGTGTCACAGCACGTGTTTAAGATGATTTGTTACCTAGTATTTATCTGAGATTCCTTCCTAGTACATAGTGAATATTTCTCCTGTTTTTTGGCTACTAAGTTGAATCTTCGTCAAAGTCCTCTAATTTTAGGCAGACTTGGCATTGAATAGAGAATATTGCCTGCTGGTGCATGGCAAGGGAAGGGTTAGATATTAGTTACAGTGTCCGTTCATACAAAGTAACATGGTTTTCTGCAGAAACATGAATACCCATCTAGTCCTGCTAGTTTCCTGGTAACGCTCAGAAGAGGAGCACTTACCTTCAGTAAATGGCCTTTTGACGTCAGCTCTGTCTTCCTGTTAGAATTACAAGTGGATGTTTTCTCATTCTCAATTTTTGCTGCACTGATTAGTTCTTATAACTATTACTCACATTATAGACCGTCTAATTGAATGTGCTGCCATTTAGTAAAAACGTCTTGACCTTGTAGAAGAACAGGGGAGATGTTGGTTTTTTTTCTGATTTGGATGGTAGGAGGTTCTCGGTAAATATATGTGCTCAATAGATATAGATTGACCTAGATATATGGCAACGTAGAGTCGGCAGCAAAAGTTTTCCAACTGACGTAAATTTTGGTTTTCAGAGTTTTACTGCTTCAGTTTTTATAGTGGCAGTTTGTATTAACTCTAGATTATTTATCACATCGTCAAGAACTTTAGAGAGAGAGGGGTTCAACTGCCGTGAAGAAGGCTTCTGGTCACCCTAGAAAGTCCAGTAAGTGCTTGGACCATTTTATAAAAAGGTTTCTGCTACACAGGATCAGTTAAACACAAGTGCAGAGCTTGCTCAGGAATTGCAGCAAGCAGGTGTCAGTGGATTTGCATGCATGGTGAGGTGAAGGCTTTTGAAAGCTGGCCTGGTGTCGAGAAGGGCATCAATGAAGTCACTTATCTCCTTTAATCCCTTCGTTACATCTGACGTACTATCCCGTCCATGGGACCTGGGCCCCTATGCCCTTGGACGGGATAGTACGTCATAGCGCTCAGCGGCGCCCACGGGGTGGGAGCGCCGTGTCAGCTGACTGTCACAGCTGACACCCGGCACTATGTGTCAGGAGCGGTCACGGACCGCCCCCGGCACGTTAACCACTGGCACACTGCGATCAAACTCGATCGCAGTGTACCGGGGCTTTAGGGAAGCATCGGCAGGGATGGGGCTCCCTCCGTGCTTCCCTGAGACCCCCGCAGCAGCGCGATGTGCAGCGCTGCTGCAGGGGCCTCTTCCGTGCAGGTCCCCGGATCCAATATGGCGGTGGGGACCTTCGGGGGCCTGCAGGGAGCCGGCTTCCTCACTGCCTGCAAAGCGCAGGCATGAGGAAGCCTGCTGCAGTGCCTGTGTCAGATCGCTTATCTGTCACAGCGCTCTGTGATGTGTCACATCAGTGATCTGACACATGACAGTGATGCCCCCCCCCGGGACAATGTAATAAAGTTAAAAAAAAAAGTGTAAATTTATGAAAAATCGCTAAATAAAAAAAAAAAATATTCCCTAATAAATTCATTTTTTGGAAATAAAAAACAAAACAAAAGTACACATATTTAGTATCGCCGTGTCCATAACGACCCACCCTATAAAACTGTCCCATTAGTTAACCCCTTTAGCGAACCCCTTAAAAACAAAGCAAAAAATAATTCTTTATTATCATACTGCTGAACAAAAAGTGCAATAACGCGCAATCAAAAAGACAGATATAACCATGGTACCACTGAAAACGTCATCTTGTCCCGCAAGAAACGAGCCGCCACACAGCATCATCAGTGAAAAAATAAGTTATAGCTCGCAGAATAAAGCAAAGCATTGCAAAAGTAAATATTTTTTATATAAAATTGTTTTCATTGCATAAAAGCGCCAAAACGTAATAAAATGATATAAAAGAGGTGTCGCTGTAATCGTACTGACCCGAAGAATAAAACCGCTTTATCAATTTTACCGCACGCGGAACGGTGGAAATGCACCCCCGAAAAGAAATTCTTGAAATGCTGGTTTTTGTTCATTCGGCGTCCCAAAAATCAGAATAAAAGCGATCAAAAAATGTCACGTGCCCGAAAATGGTACCAATAAAAACGTCAACTCGTCCCGCAAAAAATAAGACCTCATGTGACTCGGTGGGTCAAAATATGGAATAATTATAGCTCTCAAAATGTGGTGATGCAAATACTATTTTTACAATAAAAAGCGTCTTTTAGCGTATGACAGCTGCCAAACATAAAAACCTGCCATAAATAGTAAATCAAACCGCCCCTTATCACCCCCTTAATTAGGGAAAAATAATTTAAAAAAAAAAAGTATTTATTTCCATTTTCCCATTAGGGTTAGGGCTAGGGCTAGGTCTAGAGTTATAGTTAGGGTTAGGGCTGAGATTAGGGTTAGGTGTTATGAATGAGTCACCGGAGGAGGAAAAAACAAAAACACAAGCTAAGTCCAGAAAACCGGAGAGGTTGGTAGCTAGCGGATTGCAGACCCCTGATCCTATTCACCACAACTAACAGTAGCCTTGGGGGGTTCCTACGGTGCCCTAGACCCCTCGTCACAGCCAGAGAACTAAACAAGCCTAAAGAAAGAAGGGAAATCTAAACTGCCC
Source organism: Dendrobates tinctorius (assembly GCF_039654945.1). Taxonomy (NCBI): domain Eukaryota; kingdom Metazoa; phylum Chordata; class Amphibia; order Anura; family Dendrobatidae; genus Dendrobates; species Dendrobates tinctorius. Next base: position 81,497,128 of record NW_027361690.1, read on the forward strand.
CAGAGCAGACCCCAAAGCAATAGATAGCCCCCCAACATGTATTGTGTGTGAAAAACAGATGAAAACACAAGCACAGACAGAAAGACAGGCTGAGCAAATGATGGGGCCCAACTAACTAGATAGGAAAGGACAGAAAATATGTTGGCTGCAATCACGCAAAAAACCCTGCCAAAAATAATGTCCAACACGTCTGATAGAAAAGGCCCTGAAGTCACTAGACTTCAAAATCACTATATCAGCACTCTGGTATATTCTGAAGACAGAGCAAAGAGATCAACTGATCAGAGACAAAAATGGAGTTCAGCCCGTCCCAACCAGGGAAGGCTGAACACAAACACTAAGTAAACAGACAAAATCTCATGGAAAAATAGCAGAGCAAAAGCTTAGCTTTTAGTAGACAGGAACTAAACTGGATGCCAGAGCTCAGAGCAGAAAGGATCACCAGCAACTTTGCAGGGCGTCGGCTGCCTTATATCCACTCAGAAATTCCGGATGTCCAATCACACTCCACCTGTTCAGATGACAGGTTCTTCCCATCCAGATCAATTTCACTACCTCCTTTCACCAGCAGAGGGAGTTCATCAGACATCAGAGGTGAAGGAGAAAATGAACTCATAACAGTTAGGGGTGTGTTGGGGTTGGAGTTAGAATTGGGGGTTTCCACTGTTTGGACACATCAGGTGCTCTCCAAACGCAACGTCGCGTCTGATATAAATTCCAGCCAATTCTGCGTTGAAAAAGTCAAATGGTGCTCCTTCCCTTCCAAGCTCTGCCATGCGCCCAAACAGTGTTTTACCCCCACATATAGGGTTTCAGCGTACTCAGGACAAATTGCAAAACAACTTTTGGGGTCCAATTTCTCCTGTTACTCTTAGGAAAATAAAAAATTGGGGGCAAAAATATCATTTTTGTGGAAAAAAAAGATTTTTTTATTTTCACTCCCGGGCGTTATAAACTTCTGTGAAGCCCTTGGGGGGTTCAAAGTGCTCACCACACATCTAAATAAGTTCCTTGGGGGGTCTAGTTTCCAAAATGGTGTCATTTGTGGGGTGTTTCCACTGTTTAGGCACATCAGGGGCTTTCCAAACGTGGCATGGCGTCTGATCCCAATTCCAGGCAAAAAAAGGTCAAATAGCGCTTCTTCCCTTCCGAGCTCTGCCATGCGCCCATATAGTGGTTTACCCCCACATGTGGTGTATCGGCGTACTCAGGACAAATTGCACAATAGCTTTTAGGGTCCTGCTACCCTTGGAAAAATAAAAATTGGGGGTGAAATGATTATTTTGGTTGAAAAAATTTGATTTTTTTTTTTGTTAAATTTTACGGCTGTACGTTATAAACTTCAGTGAAGCCCTGGGAGGTTCAAAGTTCTCACCACATATCTAGATAAGTTCATTGGGGGGTCTAGTTTCCAAAATAGGGTCACTTGTTGGGGGTTTCCACTTTTTGGGCACATCAGGGGCTCTCCAAACGTGACATGGCGTCCGATCTGAATTCCAGCCAATTTTGCATTGAAAAAGTCAAACGGCGCTCCTTCCCTTCTGGGCTCTGCCATGCGCCGAAACAGTGGTTCCCCCCACATATCAGGTATCAGCGTACTCAGGAAAAATTGCACAATAACTTTTGCAGTCCAATTTCTCCTGTTACCCTTGGTAAAATAAAAAAAAATTGGACTTGAAGTAATTTTTTTTGTGAAAAAAGTTATATGTTCATTTTTTTAAACATTCAAAAAATTCATGTGAAGCACCTGAAGGGTTAATAAACTTCTTGAATGTGGTTTTGAGCACCTTGAGGGTTGCAGTTTTTAGAACGGTGTCACTTTTGGTTATTTTCTATCATATAGACCCCTCAAAGTGACTTCAAATGTGTCTGTAAAAATAAAATGGTGTTGCAAAAATTGAGAAATTGCTGATCAACTTTTAACCCTTATAACTCCCTAACAAAAAAAAAAATTTGGTTCCAAAATTGTGCTGATGTAAAGTAAACATATGTGAAATGTTAGGGTACCGTTACACCCAGCGATGCACCAGCGATCCCGACTAGCGATATGACGTGGTCAGGATCACTGGTGCATCGCTAGGTGGTCGCTAGTGAGCTGCCACACAGGCAGATCTCACCAGCGACATCGCTGGGGACGGGGGTCGCTACTTACCTGTCAGACGCGGCGATCCTGTAGTCCTCCCGCCCGGCTCCACGCGTCGCTCGTTGGCACCACAGGAAGCCCAGCAGGAAGTGGCCGACGAGAAATGGTCCAGGAGCTTGTCGCGCGACCAGCGATAGCCAGCGGGGGAGCCGGTCGGAGGTAAGTATCACATGCAGCGATATCGCTAGCAATATCGCTGCAACGTCACAAAATCGGTGACTTTACAGCTATATTGCTAGCGATATCGCTGTGTGTAACGGGGGCTTTAGTCATTAAGTTTTTTGTGTGCCATATCTCTGTGATTTAAGGGCATAAAAATTCAAAGTTGGAAAATTGCTAAATTTTCGCCAAATTTCCGTTTTTTTCACAAATAGATGCAAGTTATATCAATGAAATTTTACCACTAACATGAAGTACAATATGTCACGAGAAAACAATGTCAGAATCACCGGGATCCAAGGAAGCGTTCCAGAGTTATTACCTCATAAAGGAACAGTGGTCAGAATTGTAAAAATTGGCCCGGTCATTAACGTGCAAACCACCCTTGGGGGTAAAGGGATTAAAGACATCAGACAGACTGACATTCTTCAGGAATTACACTGATTCAACTTTTGAAAATTGGGGTACAGTTATTTTCTCTGATGAAGCCCCCTTCAGACTGTTTGGAACATCTGGAAGCATAACTAGAGAAATAAAAATGAGTGCTGCCATAAGTCTTGTATCATGCCAACAATTATGTATCCTGAGACCATTAATATGTATTGCTGCTTGTCATCCAAGGGAAGGGGTCTCACTCACAATTTTGCCTAATAACAATTGACATGAATGTAGAACGTTCTCTAACTATACTCCAAGATAAACGTCTCCCAATGACCAAGGAGCGATTTGGTAAGGAACAATGCTTTTCTCAGCATGATGGAGACCATGTCACATGGCAAAAGTGATAACTAAGGGACTCAATCAATAAGCATAAAATAATAATTTTGGTTCCATGGTCCGAAAACTGCCCAGATCTCAATGCCATTGAGAACCTGTTGTTAATCCTCCAAAGGCGGGAGAACATACAAAAACAGACGTTGTGGTAAAACTCCAAGCACTGATCAGGCAAGAATGGGTTGTCATCAGTCAAGATTTGACCCAAAAGCTCATATCTTGCATGCCAAAGTGAACGGCAGAAGGCTTGAAATATAAGGGTGCATAAATTTGATGTTTTTGTAGTAAAAGTTGAAAAACTTATAAACATCTAACTAAAAAAATCTAATACCTCTGAAGCAACAAACTTTATGAAAACAAAAACTTGTATCAGTTTCAAAACTTTTGGTCACAACAACTGTACTTTATGGCTAGTATAACTCCTGTTGCTTATAATGCTTATTTTATTGATTGTCTTGACGATCATATTTCTTTTAATTGACTCTAATCTCTTTCCAGTCTGTTTTGCATCATACACTTTGTCGCATTCGGGCTCTTGTAATGTTTTAAGGTATACAGATCTCCTAGAAACCTTTAAATCTCTGTGAGGCCCTAATCTGCCTCCACCCCCTCACTTTCATAAAGGTTTCTCACAAATTCATTTTTTTAATGCTGCGACACAGGTCGCATGGCCAAAGATTGCTTTGTGCTGCTGCTACATTATGCTGTGGAGCAGGTGAATGGGGTTGCATTGTGACCCCTATCATGAAAAGCAAAGCTTAAGAAATCCAACTGGTTATGACCTTTCACAATTTGCTGCATTCCCCTTGGAGTCACAATGTAACTTCATTCACTTGCATTATGCTGTGATGTAGCAGGAAATTCATGCCGCTTGAACTGCGGAGAGATATCTACGGATGATAACTGCTTTATTTCAGATATGTATGTTTTAATCTGAACAGCTGCTGAGGACCAGAAACAGTTATACCAGGATGGGGACCATACAGTTGTGCTCAAAAGTTTACATACCCCGGCAGAATTTTTGCTTTCTTGGCCTTTTTTCAGGGAATATGAATGATAACCCCAAAACTTTTTCTCCACTCATGGTTAGTGGTTGGGTGAAGCCATTTATTGTCAAACTACTGTGTTTTCTCTTTATAAATCATAATGACCCTAATCAAAAGTTTACATACCCTGATAAGTTTGGCCTGATAACATGCACAGAAGTTGGCAAAAATGGGTTTGAATAGCTACTAAAGGTAACATCCTCACCTGTGACAAATGCCAGAAAAATTGTTCGGGATACAAAGAAAAACCCACAAATAACATCAGATGAAATACTAGACTCTCTGAAACCTAGCTGTCACGATATAAATATATCAACTCAACGAGGAGGGAAGGGGATCGGTCGGTGGACGACCCGACACACAACGGCATGGTAAAGGGGTGAGGGTGAGCGTCCCTCGCTGTCACCTCACACTGCCCCTGCTAGTGCACTGGCCGGCAAGGGCACTAACACCACTGCTGATAGTACAAGACAGTGACAAACGTGAGACTGACAGGGTAATAACACAACTTAGCTTTAACTTCCTCTGCTGCAAAGTACCGCACAGCAGAATAAAGGCAGCAGGATAAGGCTGGTTTCACATTTGCGCTTTTTAAGTGCACGCACGGCCGGGGGTAGCTCCGCCCCCGAGCCGGCTCTGCCCGGCGTGCCCGCCCCTTCCTTGTAGCGCCGCCTCCTAGCGCACAGCGGCGCCTGCGATCGGCGCACCCTATCTTTAGCATAGGTGCGCAGATCGTGCGCAGGCCGTGCGCTAGTTGCGCTTTGACCTGCGCTGCGCACTTTTGACGGTGCGCCGTGCGCGCCAAAATCCGAAAAGTTTGATTTTGGCGCGCACGGCGCACCGTCAAAAGTGCGCAGCGCAGGTCAAAGCGCAACTAGCGCACGGCCTGCGCACGATCTGCGCACCCTATGCTAAAGATAGGGTGCGCCGATCGCAGGCGCCGCTGTGCGCTAGGAGGCGGCGCTACAAGGAAGGGGCGGGCACGCCGGGCAGAGAGCCGGCTCGGGGCCGGAGCTACCCCCGGCCGTGCGTGCGCTTAAAAAGCGCGAATGTGAAACCAGCCTAACACTCACAAAATCAACTGATACACCACAGCAGCCAGCGAGCTCCTTACACCAGGATTGGTCACTGTAGATTACTCGATCACCGACAGTCAGCTGATGCATCAGATGACCATTTAATGGATAGTGGGAGTGGTCACCACCCACATCAGCTGATCAAGCAACTCTGCAGTTACAATATATTGCTAGCGAAGGAAACTGACATTAACCCCCGCTGGTCCTGAAAAGAAAAAAACTACATTTAAAACATAGCGGAACCAGAGTTGCAACGAATCAAAAATTGGATTGTGACACTAGTGGTGTGGCTATTTCAAGATGCACAATAAGGAGGCACTTGAAGAAAAATGAGCTGCATGGTCGAGTCGCCAAAAGAAAGCCAAATGACCCTGATCAAAAGTTCACATACCCCATTTTTTAATACTGTGTATTGCCCCCTCTAATATCAATGACAGCTTGAAGTCTTCTGTAGTAATTGTGGATGATGTTCTTTATTTTCTCAGATGGTAAAGCTGCCCAATCTTCTTGGCAAAAAGCCTCCAGTTCCTGTAAATTCTTGGGCTGTCTAGCATGAACTGCACGCTTGAGATCTCCCCAGAGTCTCAATGATATTGAGGTCAGGAGACTGAGATGGCCACTCCAGAACCTTCCCTTTGTTCTACAGTAGCCAATTACAGTTCGACTTGGCCTTGTATTTTGGATCATCCAAGTACATCCCATGCGCAGCTTCCGGGCTGATGAGTGCAAATTTGCCTTCAGTATTTGCTGATAACGTGCTGCATTCATCTTTCCTTCAACTTTGACCAAGTTTTCTGTGCCTTTTTAGCTCCCACACCCCAAAAGCATCAGCGATCCACCTCCGTGCTTTACAATAGGAATGGTGTTCCTTTCATCATAGGTCTTGTTGACCTCTCTACAAATGTAACGTTTATGATTGTGGCCAAAAATTTCAATTTTGGTCTCATCACTCCAAATTACCTTGTTCCAGAAGATTTGAGGCTTGTGTGTGCTGTTTTGCATATTGTAGGTGAGATACTTTGTGGCATTTGCACTGTAATGGCTTTATTCTGGCGACTTGACCATGCAGCCCATTTTTCTTCAAGTGCCTCCTTATTGTGCATCTTGAAACAGCCACATCATTAGTTTTCAGAGAGCCCAATATTTCATCTAATGTTGTTTGTGGGTTTTTCTTTGCATCCCAAACAATTTTCCTGGCATTTGTCACCAGTGAGGATGTTACCTTTAGCAGCCATTCAAACCCATTTGTGTCAACTTCTGTGCATGGTGTCAGGCCAAAATCACCAGTGTGTGTAAACTTTTGATCAGGGTCATTTGGATGTTTTGGGTTGTCATTATGATCTAAAAAGAGAAAACACAGTTTTTTGACAATAAATGGCTTCACCCAACCACTAACCATGAGTGGAGAAAAAGTTTTGGTGTTATCATTCATATTCTCTGAAAAAAGGCCAAGAAAGCAAAAATTCTGCCTGGGTATGTAAACTTTTGAGCACAACTGTATATACCAGGATGGGCAACATGTATAACATGATCACACCTGGATGGAGAACATGTATAACAGGATGGGGAACATGTATACCAGGAGATGGAGAGACTAGTCCATGAGGCAGCTGCTGTCTTCTCTCTGACCCATTCCCATTGACGAGGGATGTCAAACTCAAATACACAGAGGGACAAAATAAAAAAACTTGGACAAAGCAGTAGGCCAGTCTTGACTCTTTATTAAAAGAAATGTCTACAATTGAGGAAGTTTTTCCTCATCAATGAACAAAGTACATTTTAATTAGTAGATCTTAGAATACAATATTGGAATGTCAAGTTATATAAGAGCAGTGAAAAACATATGGCTCAATTTAGGATAAAAACTTTGATTAATACTTTACTATCTGTATGTTCCCCCAAATAAATAAATGTTCCCCCAACTACAGTATAATACTCCCACAGTTTATTCCTCCACCGTACCCTTCAAACACACGGTATGATGATTCTGTTGTACTCCCCCTCCCTTAATTCACCTTCGACAAAGAATGGTGACCCCTTCACAGTAATTGTAATCCTCATACAGCTCTCCATACAGTGTAATGGCGACAAAAAGTGCTCCCTACAGTATAATGGGCCCACATAGTCCTCCATACAGTATATTGGACGCCACATAGTCCATCATGCAGTATAACGGGGACCTACATTGCCTTCCTTACAGTATAATTGCCCCACACAGTGCTCAACACAGTATAATGGCTACATATAGTGCTCCACGCAGTATAATTGCCCCCCCCCCCCCCCCATAGTGCTCCATGCAGTGTAATGGCTACAGATAGTGCTCCATGCAGTATAATGGCCCCCATAGTGCTCCATCTAGTATAATGACCTCACATAGTGCTCAATACAGTATAATGGCCCCACGTAGTGCTCAATACAGTATAAAGGCCCCATGTATTGCTCCATACAGTATAATGGCCCCACATAGTCTTCCATACAGTATAATGGCCTCACAGTGCTCCATACAGTATAATGGCCCCACATAGTCTTCCATACAGTATAATGGCCCCACATAGTGCTCCATACAGTATAATGGCCCCACATAGTCTTCCATACAGTATAATGGCCCCCACATAGTCTTACATACAGTATAATGGCCCCTACATAGTCTTTCATACAGTATAATGGCACCACGTAGTGCTCCATACAGTATATGCTCCACATTAAAAAAAAAATCACTTTTGGCCATTCCCCCTCTGCTTCGGTCTCTTTATTGTGTCTTCAGATCCTCTGTGCAGCTCGATACAGCCAGTGCATTGCAATGGTGTCATCGCTCTCGCTGCACTGAAATGTCCGATACAGATGGGGAATAATGGGAGAGGGATCGTCAGCTGACTATCCCTCCCCCATCATAGTTTAACCTGTAGCGGCATCTAGCATGCCAATATAGTTGAAAGTGCGATGTCGGGCGGAGGCCTTGCAGACCATATGTACTCAGGATATCCGCCTGGCGTCGCTGGCCAAATACAGTATATTCACCCTGCAGGCCAGAGTTTGACATATGTGCCGTAGACTAAGAAGTCAATCCCTACGTGTGTGTAAAGGGAAAAGCCATTGGCAACCTGCCTCCACTTATTCATCTCAGACACATAATCCCTGGTCAATTTTCAAGTCGTTTTTTATGAAATGCTGCCATCTTTCAGAGTAAAACGTGCATGGTTGCAGTAACTCAGCCTTGGGTGATCCATGCCGCCTAAGGTTCTCGCTGCATGAATCTAATACAGAATCCCTTTAAATGATCTACCTCAATTCTGAAACCTCAATAAAAACTCTTACTCTATTTAGTAGTAAGCGGTAAGAAGTCCATTATATTGCTACTCCATGACTAATGGCCGCAGTGTACTTGTGTTCTGTCCTTCATTACTTACAGGTATTTTGTGTATACAAACAGCCCTATAAATTACATCTGAGCCTATACTGATGTACAGGGCTGATCTCAAGAGTGCAAACTAAACATTTACCTAAGGAAATCATTGTATACATGCCACTTTAATTGTGTACTGTGCCCTTACAGACCCTGTTTGCCACAGTGTCTCCTTGAAAAATATGCCGCAAGGAGTGCATAACTTTTTTTTTTTCTGTGACTGCCATTTCTCTTGTTCTTGTCTTTTTTTTTCACATTGAAATAGCTTATCTGGGTATTCTTGGCACCCCTGTGTGAAGCAGAGCCCAGTCATTGGTTACCAGACATAGCTCTGTAGCTTTAGTAGCGGTTCCCTGGTGTCACCACAGCTACTAAAACTACAGCGCTGTGCCTGGTAGTCAGTAACCGAGCTGTGGATTCCCACCAATCTAAAGAGACCGAAATCCCATTTAATTTATAAAAAAAAAAAAAAAAAAAAAAAAGTCTGCATCTAAAGCCAAGTAATGAAGAAATTGTACATTAAAGATTATTTAAAGTTTCTATTCCTCTGAGGTGTATGTTCTTGTGATGGTGGTACCTAATTATGCTTGACATATGCAGTATTGTGTCCATAATTATAATTTAGTATTTTAACATATAATTGGTTACATAATTTTTTTTTTTTATATACAATGACTGAAATAAGTATTGAACATGTCACCAATTTTCTTAGTAAATATATTTCTAAAGACCTACTAATAGGGAATCTAGATTGTGAGCCCCAATGGAGACAATGATAATTGACTGTAAAGCGCTGTGAAATTAATGATGCTATATAAATGAGTAAAATAAATAAAAATGCTATTGCCATGCAGTTCAAACCACATTTTGGTAACAAACCATCTAACCCACACAAGCAAGAAATCAATCCATAGATGTCCATAAATTAAGCTGTGTAATAAAGAGAAATTACACAAGGGAAAAAGTAATTGAACACTTGCAGAAAGAAAGGCGCAAAAAGCCATAGAAAGTCATGAAATCTATCAGTAATTAGAAAGCAATCCTCCTGCCACTTAGTGATGGATAATATCAGCTGGTTGCCTATAAAAAAAGGTGCCTCATTACCAAGGTGCCACACAAGATACATCTCATGATGAGTAAAACCAGTGAGCTGCCTCAAGACCTTCACAACCTTATTGATGCAAACCATGCGGATAGCATAGATTACAGAAGAATTTTTAAATTATTGACGGGTCCAGTGAGCACTGTTGGGGCCATAATCCGGACGTGGAAAGAACATCGTCCTTTCACCATAAACCGGCCAAAACCAGGTGCTCCTCGTAAGATTTCATAAAGAAGAGTGAAAAAAATTATCAGAATAGCTGTCCAAGAGCCAAGGACCACCTGTGGAGTGCTACAGAAAGACAAGAATTGGCAGGTACAATTATTTCAAAGAAAATTTTAAGTAATGCACTCAACCTCCATGGCCTGTATGCACGCTCACCAGGCAAGACTCCATTGCTGAACAAAGAGCATCTTCAAGCACGTTTAAAGTTTGCTCAACAACTTTTAGATAAGCCTGTGAAATATTGGGAGAATATAATCTGGTCAGACGAGACCGAAATTTAACTGTTTTGGATTCCTATACTCACCATGTTTGGAGTCCAAAACGCATTGCATATCACTCCAAAAACACCATACCAACAGTGACGTTTGGAGGTGGGAACATCATGGTGTGGGGCTGTATTTCAGCATACGGCACTGGCAAACTTCTTATGGTTGAAGGAAGGATGAAGAGACACTCTTGATAAAAATCTGCTGCCATCTACAAGGATAGTTGAGATGAAACGAGGATGGACATTTCAGCAAGACAATTATCCCAAACACACAGCCAAGGAAACTCACAATTGGTTTCAGGAAAAGAAAATAAAACTGCTACAATGGCCCAGCCAATCGCCTGGAAATTAAATACATTTCTGTAAGCGTGTTCAATACTCTTTCCCTGTGTCATTTCTCATTATTACACATAATTTATGGACATCTTTGGTTTAATATCTTTGCCTGTGTGGATTGGATTGGTTGTTTATACACTGCTCAAAAAATAAAGAGAACACTTAAACAACAGAATATATCTCCAAGTAAATCAAACTTCTGTAGAATCAAACTTTCCACTTGGGAAGCAACACTGATTGACAATCAATTTCACATGCTGTTGTGCAAATGTAATAGACAACAGATGGAAATTATTGGCAATTATCAAGACACCCTCAATAAAGGAGTGGTTCTGCAGGTGGGGACCACATACCACATCTCAGTACCAATGCTTTCGGGCTGATGTTTTGGTCACTTTTGAATGTTGGTTGTGCTTTCACACTCGTGGTAGCATGAGACGGACTCTACAAGTGGCTCAGGTAGTGCTGCTCATCCAGGATGGCACATCATTTCGAGCTGTGGAAAGAAGGTTTGCTGCGTCTGTCAGCGTAGTGTCCAGAGGCTGGAGGCGCTACCAGGAGACAGGCCAGTACACCAGGAGATGTGGAGGGGGCCGTAGGAGGGCAACAACCCAGCAGCAGGACCGCTACCTCAGCCTTTGTGCAAGGAGGAACAGGAGGAGCACTGCTAGAGCCCTGCAAAATGACCTCCAGCAGGCCACAAATGTGCATGTGTCAGCACAAACGGTTAGAAAGGGTGTTAATACGTTGCATCTATTCATGGCCGATACCTGTCTAATGCCATTATTTAAATTCGAGTCCCTATAGCCTCTGTTTTTTATTCTGCAAATAATATTATTTGCAGATTTAATTATTAACATTATAAATAAATATAAACAGTACAAGTTCTGTCAGTAATAACAATCTACCGGTAATCACTTTTTCAACACAATACGGTCCCCAGTATTATGAGGTTGTACGAATCATCAAAAAATATCTACTTATTCTTAATCAAGATTCCAAACTCCATAATATACTGAATAACACCGATATCGGGTATGTGGCTAAAAGAACACCGACATTGGGATCTATTTAATCTCCAAGCCTATTTCAGTACAACCATAAAAAAAACAACAGATACATTGCTCACTAAAAGTTTTTTTTTGTTTTTTTCAAATGTGGTAGCACAAAATGTATTTCTTGTAGTCATGCACACATATACAATAATTTAGTATCCTCAACTATAGGTCAGACCTTTAATATAAAACATTTTATCAACTGCAATACCGCAGGCGGTATTTATCTGAGACTGCACATTGTGTCATCTGATATGTAGGATGTGCCATTGGACCATTTTAATAAGCGTATTAGACACTTATCAGATGCGGTTAGTACCACCGCTATCAACATCTTGGCAGTATTGCATCACTTTGCACAGCTATATAAGGGTGATCCAACAGCTTTGATTTTGAAGGTATAGAGAAGATATACAGGTTAGAGGCTGTAACTTTAAAAGAAAAATCCTAAAGCGAGAATCCTTCTGGATTTTTATAATAAGCACGAGCTCTTCCTTCAGGTCTTAATGTCAGACAGGATTTGATTTTACAGTACTTGTAAACCCTATATTATATGTTTCTTTCGTATGCATTTTGTTCTGTTCGCCACTCACTTGGATCCAGGTGTACCAATTAACTGATGCTGATTTGATTGGAACGCTATTAACATGTGACCGTTTCTATTCTTATATGTAAGGATGAGTCCCAACATGTATCATGTCACAGCAAGTAAGACTAAAACGCATGGGTTTTTGTGCCACTGGAGGGACTGCCACCAGATCTTAAAGTACCAAATAAATAGTGGATTTTTATTTTTACCTACCTGCTGTCTCGCTGGAATTCCTTTTCTTCTGCCAATAGACTTAATTTTGATCCTGTACACCACTCTGGTGTGCACAACACTTGTATGCAGAATGCACACTCTGTGATGGGTGGGGGGGTCTCTGGACACAGTCCACCCCACAGATCATCGGCTGTTTATGATGCCTAGCATATGAAAGAATCTGAATTATGGCAGTTACACTATAAAGTTGTTTCAAAGCATTTGTGCAGAGCCCTGTTAGATAATTGTCTACATTACTTTTCATCCAAAATGTATTCTGGTCCAGGATGATGGTAATTAAAGAAGCCGTCCCATTATCCTCTTAATATATTGCAGTTATCATATTATACAGTACTTTGTCCTTACAATTGCTAATTTTTCCTTTCTACCCAGCTAATTCGTTCACTGCTCCTTGTAGAAACAGGAAGTCTCTTGTCCCTGCATTTACTATCTCCTTCTTCAACTCCTGCCCCAGCTGCTCTGCTTCTCCCCGTCATAGACTTTTGCTGTGACTCATGAATTGTGTCGACAATATTGACCTCCTGTTTCTACATAGAGCTTAGAAGGATTCTGCTAGCCAGTTTTTAATTATGTGATGTCATAGACCTAATGGAAAACATAAGCTGGGTAGAAAGGCAAAATGAGCAATTGTAAGTACACATTGCTCTATAGTATGATGATTGCAATATATTAAGAGGATAGAGATTTGGATCGGACTGTTTTTTTAATGGACCTCCAGGCCTAAGGCCGGTTTCATAGGGCCACACTACATGTGTGGACCCTAAGGACCCTATTTGGTTCTACTGATTCAGTGTATGACTGAATCCATCTAAGTTTGGTTTTATATGTCCAGAATGACTGCATTGTACTTTCGCCAAGCCAGACTCCCCGTGATTCAAATGAACTAAAGTAAATCCCAAAAACAAACCAGTGCGATTGCTGCCTACAAAACCGTACAATGCTCGAGTCTAACAATTATGTGGCGCACTTAATTATTCTATGTTAAGTTGTTCTTGTATAATTCTTTCTTGTGTGTTGGATGTAATTATTTGGCATTGTTAATAGTTCAGCAAGCGGTACTGGAGTCTTACAGAGGTAATTTCCCATGAATTCTGTTATTTTATTTTTATCGATTTCCTTTCCATTTAAAAAACTTGTATGCCACAAGTAAACTTATAATATGGTATATTCTTTTTGTGTGTGTGAAATCACCACTACTTTTACAGTGACCTCAGATTCTTAAACTGGACTTTAGACATTTTTTTTTTTTTTTTTTTTTACTATTGCCCATCTTGACATAAAAAATGCATTGCAATAGTAGTGATTTTTTTCAATGTTTAAAGGGGCTGTCTACTTGCCCGGACAATTTTGTTTATTAAATGCATATATTTTGAGCTAAAAATCATTATTGCAATTTGATTTAGTAAAAATGTTTCATTATCTAATTTCTATAACGTTTGTCTTGCACTGTGTATTGCTGGCTGCAGAATGAGTCAGCCAAGTTTCCATCAGTGAGCTCGATCTGACAGTCTGATAAGAGAGTTTGTAACTATTTGTTTTTTTTTCCTCTTTAAGAGCTCATCTTAGCTGATTTATGGCCCCAAACTATAGGAGAGTAGGATTTGCAGAGAAACAGACAACTTGTGCAAAATGCTTAATGAATCACAATTGCAAAAATTATTTTTTAATCGAAATTGTATGCTTTTAAGTAAGCGGGAAGAAAAGTCCTCATAGGTTTAAATCTCCTGATTGCTTAAGTCCCATAGGTAGAATTCACGTGCTAGAATTTCTCTGGTAGCAATGGGAATTCTGTTCGGTTTATGATCCAGCTATATAGTTTGTGAAGCCACGTTGACTTTAAAAGCCTAGAAATAAGGACTGTTATAGTCTGAAGCCAAAAAGGCATATTAACGTGCATTGACTACTTGGCTCTAGGTAGCACTGAATATTGCTCTGTAGCATTTAGCAAGAAATAGCAGAGAAAATCATGTATGCTCCATCGCCATTTACAACTGATTACATAGGCACTAGAAACACAACTCTGATTACATAGGCACTAGAAACACAACTCTTATTAACAATTGGCCCTCGCGATCGTGTTGCGATGATTTTCATCTCCGCTATGTGCTCTGAAATGTTACAGCGGCCTATTTCCCAGGAGCTCAGAGATAAAGGTTACAGTTGTCAAGTATCCTGTATATGTAAATCATACTCATGTTCGCTTTGAAACGTCACTGCCACACTATAGCCATCAGTCCCGGGAGGAGGCTTATCTGTCATCTGTCATTTTATCAGAACTCAGCCTGACGTTGCATAAAAGTGACATGTATGTTTTCTAATGTATTCTCCTGTATATTTTTAAAAATCTCTTAACTCATGGTAAAATGGACTAAAAGGAGTGTGAGCGCCCATGGATAGCCCTATTTAACTGAGCAGCATCTATTTGACACCCTCCTGCAGGAGCATTTGTTGGCATAAATCTTTGAATTCAGCACATTGAACAGATTAGACCATGTTCACACATTCAGTATTTGGTCAGTATTTGTAAGCAAATTCCAGGAGTGGGTGATAAATATAGAAGTGGTGACGTGTTTCTATTATACTTTTCCTCTGATTGTTCAACTCCTGGTTTTGACTTACAAATACTGGGGTCAAAAACTCATCAAATGCTCAGCATGTGAACGTGGCCTATTAAGAGTCCCTTTAAATGATGTGCTGAAAAGCAGGCACTGATTCATCAAATCTTTTACTCCAAAAATGTGGCTTGAAAAGCAGAGTTGCAAAATGTTGATGCAACTATTGAGTTGCGGCCAAATTTAGCTATATAACTTTTGTTGTTTCATACCATTTTCTCGCAGCTCTGACAAAATGGACAGCGTTAGAGCAGGACAGGGCACGGCCGGGGTGTGACGCCACAGCTTCTCTAATTCATAACATGCTGTAGTGGTTCTCTACACCGGAAATCTCACTCCAGTCCCTGACTGGAGTTAGATTTGTAGTGTAGTGATTGGATACATAGACCACTCGTCAGTCGCTCCAGATTCATGAAGAGGCATCCATCCCTTTATGAATCAGGATCTTCTGACTTCTCCACTACCCCTCATCAAGACCGATGAAATATTCACTGGTGTTGATGAATCTGGACCAATATGTGTGTTTTTTGGCTCATTTTTAACCCCCATGAAAATGTTACACTGACTGACTAAGTAAAAAGTTACAGTGCGGTCTTTACACCCAATTCAGACATCTGTTTATTACATACGTGTTGCAGCCATGATTTTCACAGAACATGTACCCATTATAGTCTAAGGCCGTTTTTTTTTTTTTTTAGGAACCGAGCGACTGCTAAAATAAAGAGACCCTTCCACTTTTGATCTGAGTCGTTGCTCGTACTGGGTAATTCAAGTCTGTGGGAAAATTTGGACAGCGCACTAGTTGCATCCTAGTAGTGTGCTTTTTTTTTTCTTTTTACCGATCCGATGTTTCTCTTAGGAAACAGGATTTTTGCATTTGAGAAAAACTGATGGTAGAATCTCTATATATAAAAATGAATGTGTGTGTGTGTGTATCACCAACCAATCACGAAGCATCTTTCATTTCACCAGAGCTGTTCAAAAGAAGCTGAGCTGTGATTGGTTGCTATGAGCAACAGTTTTCCTTGCAAACAATCACTAAGCATCTCTAATTTCACCAGAGCTGGATAAAAGAAGCTGAGCTCTGATTGGTTGCTATGACCAACAGTTTTCCCACTTGACAACACCTCAGCAGACACTGACATAGTGGGAGAAATATAGCATCTTTGGGAACATAAGCTCCCAGCCATTGTCTGCCCCCCTGAAAGGAGCACATGACAGAAATGAATCCCCCCCTCATTGCCCATATACCATCACACATCCTCCATCCTATAGGCACATCTTCCCTTTTAAAGTGATCATTGGTATGGAAGTCAGAGCAAATCCATCCAGCGCTTTGGTTTGACTCCAGGCCTCTCTCTCTTAAAGGGATCCCCGGTATGGAAGTTAGGACTGTTCCACTCAGCTCTGCGGTTCTGACCCCAGGGTCTCTTAAAGGGATCATTGGTATGGAATTTAGGGCAAATCCACTCTGCGCTTTGGTACTGATCCCATGCCCTTCTTAAAAGGATCTCCTGCATGGAAGTTAGGGCAAATCCCTCGGCGCTCTGATTCTGACCCCACAGTTCTATTAAAGGGATCATTGGTCTGCAAGTCAGGGCAAATCCACTCAGCTCTCTGGTTCTGATCCCAGGCTCTCTTAAAGGGATCCCCGGTATGGAAGTTAGGGCAAATCCACTCAGCGCTCTGGTTCTGACCCAAGTCCTCTCTTAAAGGGATCTCCGGTATGGAAGTTAGGGTAAATCCCTCAGTGCTCTGATTCTCACCCCAGGCTTCTATTAAAGGGATGATTGGTATGGAAGTCAGGGCAAATCC
This sequence comes from Dendrobates tinctorius, assembly GCF_039654945.1. Classification (NCBI taxonomy): domain Eukaryota; kingdom Metazoa; phylum Chordata; class Amphibia; order Anura; family Dendrobatidae; genus Dendrobates; species Dendrobates tinctorius. The sequence continues at coordinate 81,513,965 of NW_027361690.1, forward strand.
ACTCAGCGCTCTGGTTCTGACGCGAGGCCTCTCTTAAAGGGATCCCCGGTATGGAAGTTAGGACTGTTCCACTCAGCGCTCTGGTTCTGATGCCAGGCTGAGGGGATGATGTGGGATATTTTGGGTAGTAGTCCGGTGGCTCTGGCTGATGGGATGATGTGGGATATTAGGAGTAGTATTCCAGTGGCTCTGGCTGACGGGATGATGTGGGATATTAATGGTAGTAGTCCGGTAGCTCTGGCTGACAGGATGATGTGGAATATTAGTGGTAGTAGTCCGGTGGCTCTGGCTGACGGGATGATGTGGGATATTATGGGTAGTAGTCCGGTAGCTCTGGCTGACGGGACGATGTGGGATATTAGTGGTAGTAGTCCGGTGGCTCTGGCTGAGGGGATGATGTGGGATATTAGGAGTAGTATTCCAGTGGCTCTGGCTGACGGAATCATGTGGTATATTAGTGGTAGTAGTCCGGTGGCTCTGGCTGATGGGATGATGTGGCATATTAGGAGTAGTATTCCAGTGGCTCTGGCTGACGGGATGATGTGGGATATTAGTGGTAGTAGTCCGGTGGCTCTGGCTGACGGGATGATGTGGGATATTATGGGTAGTAGTCCGGTAGCTCTGGCTGACAGAATGATGTGGTATATTAGTGGTAGTAGTCCGGTGGCTCTGGCTGATGGGATGATGTGCCATATTAGGAGTAGTATTCCAGTGGCTCTGGCTGACAGGATGATGTGGGATATTAGTCTTAGTAGTCCGGTGGCTCTGGCTGACGGGATGATGTTGGATATTATGGGTAGTAGTCCGGTAGCTCTGGCTGACGGGATGATGTGGGATATTAGTGGTAGTAGTCCGGTGGCTCTGGCTGACGGGATGATGTGGGATATTATGGGTAGTAGTCCGGTAGCTCTGGCTGACGGGATGATGTGGGATATTATGGGTAGTAGTCCGGTAGCTCTGGCTGACGGGATGATGTGGGATATTATGGGTAGTAGTCCGGTAGCTCTGGCTGACTGGATGATGTGGGATATTAGTCTTAGTAGTCCGATGGCTCTGGCTGACGGGATGATGTGGGATATTATGGGTAGTAGTCCGGTAGCTCTGGCTGACGGGATGATGTGGGATATTATGGGTAGTAGTCCGGTGGCTCTGGCTGACGGGATGATGTGGGATATTAGTGGTAGTAGTCCGGTGGCTCTGGCTGACGGGATGATGTGGGATATTATAGGTAGTAGTCCGGTGGCTCTGGCTGACAGGATGATGTGGGATATTAGTGGTAGTAGTCCGGTGGCTCTGGCTGACTGGATGATGTGGGATATTATGGGTAGTAGTCCGGTGGCTCTGGCTGACGGGACGATGTGGGATATTAGTGGTAGTAGTCCGGTAGCTCTGGCTGACGGGATGATGTGGGATATTATGAGTAGTAGTCCGGTAGCTCTGGCTGACGGGATGATGTGGGATATTATGGGCACTAGTCCGGTGGCTTTAGCTGACGGGATGATGTGGGATATTATAGTGAATGTGGCTATGCGGAATGGGTGGGGCTCTTTACTCAGAGAGATATATATATATATAAAATCATTATAATTTGTTATAACTAACCGTAGTTAGTTACTATGCCCGGGCAGCCTGGAAACATTCTTCATGCCCCATGAAAACGCATTGAGCAATGTGCAGTCCTATGTAAAAGAAAATGAACCATAACGTATAATGATATGATAAATTCATAGATCTTTCTCTGATTAGCAAATCTGATGAGACGTTACATACAAAATGCTTTGCCACTTGGCAGAGTGTAAATTTGGTCATTTTAATTAGACTTCACATCTGGGTTTTCTCGGTGAGAAACAAATTTACTGGTGTATACCTAAATAGCCATGTACTCTGTGCACTTATATAGCAAAACCCTTTCAAGTTGATATCTGAATATTGGGGAGGGCAGTGTCAAATGTTATAGCAAAACAAAAAATACAAAATATTTTTCCAATTCTGACACTACAGAATCTCCATCTATTGTTTCCAGTTGTTGACGCGTGATCACTAAGCCAATTTGGTGGTCTTAGCAGCCATGTGCCATCCCTCCTTCCCTATGATAAGCTCAGATTCCGCCATTTCATCAGTGTGGGATTTTTAAATTTTTTTTAATGTTAAACATTTAAAAATGTGAACGCTTGTTACTGTGAAGAAAGAAAAAAAGGTGATAGGTGGCGGCCATGTGTTGTCCCTTTTTGTTTCCTTTTTAGGAGCTCAAATAGAATGGCATCTTATTGATGTTGAAACAGAACAAATCTGACGTTTATTTAAATCTCTTTAGACAAAACATGTGAACAGCCACATGCTATAATGGGCACATGTTGTATCCATGAAAAGCACAGCTGGAACATGTACTTGAAAATTCGATGTCTGATTGAGGTCCATATCGTAACATCAGAAAGTAACGCTACTAAATGAGTAAATGTATGATGGAAGTGCCATCCTTGTCTACAGACGAGTGCGGACTGAGGCTATGTGCACACGGTGCGGATTCTGCTGCGTTACCGCAGCGGTTTTGGCCCTGCGGAAACGCAGCAGTTCCGCAGACCAAGTACAGTACAATGAAACCCTATGGGTTTTCAAAAACGTTGTGCTGGCGGTGCGTTTTTGCTGCGGTTTTTTTTCCGCAGCATGTCAATTGTTTGGGCGGTTTCACACCTTTTAACATGAGGTGTGAAATCGCAGGGCAAAACTGCAGGTCACTTTACCTGCCGTTCCGCGCGGAAAAAAACGCAGGTGAATCTGCAGCGTGTGCACATAGCCTGAGGCCTATTCTTGCTTTACTGGTGTCTCTGCAGCTGTGTGCTTCCTGCACTGCTAATTGAAGAGCCATTGCACACAGCCTATAGAACTAGTAGAATAGTGGGCCCAGCACTTTACCAGTCTCTCTTCTCCTGTGTAGGGTAGATCAGGCTTATAAACAGGAACGATGCCCTCAGTGATGTCACAATAATGGGACAATGAGCACTGTGATGGTACAGTAGTGGGATTTTTTGGTCTCTGCAATTACTGTACAGAATTAATGCAGATTTTGAGATGACTGTACAGAGATGCACAGAGTGCTGTCACAAGGGGATAATGTGCACAGCAGTGTCGCCGTAAGGGGATAATGTGCACAGCGGTGTCGCCGTAAGGGGATAATGTGCACAGCAGTGTCGCCGTACGGGGATAATGTGCACAGCAGTGTCACCGTAAGGGGATAATGTGCACAGCAGTGTCGCCGTAAGGGGATAATGTGCACAGCAGTGTCGCCGTAAGGGGATAATGTGCACAGCAGTGTCGCCGTAAGGGGATAATGTGCACAGCAGTGTCGCCGTACGGGGATAATGTGCACAGCAGTGTCACCGTACGGGGATAATGTGCACAGCAGTGTCGCCGTAAGGGGATAATGTGCACAGCAGTGTCGCCGTAAGGGGATAATGTGCACAGCAGTGTCGCCGTAAGGAGATAATGTGCACAGCAGCGTCGCCGTAAGGGGATAATGTGCACAGCAGTGTCGCCGTACGGGGATAATGTGCACAGCAGTATCGCCGTACGGGGATAGTGTGTACAGCGGTGTCTCTGTACGGAGATAATGCGCACAGTGGTATCTCCGTACGAGGATGATGCGCACAGTGGTGTCACCGTATGAGGATGATGCACACAGCGGTGTTGATGTATGGGGATGATGTGAACAGCGGTGTTGCTGTACGGGGATAATGCGCACAGTGGTGTCCCCTTAAGGGGATAATGCACACAGCGGTGTTACTGTAAGGCCGGGATCACGAGTCTCTCGCATCAACACCCGGCGCTACCACCGGCACTTGGGACCGGAGCTGCGACTGCATAGAAATACATGCAGCCGCAGCTCCGGTCCCGAGTGCCGGTGGCAGTGCCGGGTGTTGATGCGAGAGACTCGTGTGAGTTTCTCGCATCACACACGGTAGTGTGATCCCGGCCTAAGGGGATAATGCACACAGCGGTGTTACTGTATGGTGAGGATGCACATAGCGGTGTTACCATACGGGGATAATGTACACAGCCGTGTTGCTGTAAAGAGATAATGCACACAGCGGTGTTGCTGTAAAGGGATAATGCGCACACAATGGTGTTACTGTATGGGGGTGGTGAACACAGCGGTGTTACTGTATGGGGAGGATGCACACAGCAGTGTTACTGTATGGGGAGGATACACAATAGTGTTACTGTATGGGGAGGATGCATATAGCTGTGTTATCGTATGGGGATAATGCACACAGCGGTGTTACTGTATGGGGGTGATGCACACAGCGTTGTTACTGTATGGGGAGGATGCACACAGCAGTGTTACTGTATGGGGAGGATACACAACAGTGTTACTGTATGGGGAGGATGCACATAGCTGTGTTATTGTATGGGGATAATGCACACAGCGGTGTTGCTGTATGGGGAGAATGCACATAGCGGTGTTTATTGTGTTTATTGTATGGATATAGCGCACACAGCTGTGTTACTGTATGGAGAGGATGCACACAGCGGTGTTACCGTATGGGGATAATTATATAGACCTACATAGAAAACGGAGTATGACGCCATGAAATCAATAAAATAGGTTATAATGTCAAAAAATATTCGCTCTTTATTGATACAGGTGCATAAAAAGTGTACATTACAAAATATAATCATATGATCAGATGTCGGATATGACACTACAAAGATAAAGGGGATGGATACACCGCACATGTATGGTAAATGCAATGATACCAGCAAATCAAATTACAGCTCCCCAAAGGAATGCATGAAAACAGGTACCCATGCTAAAGAGTCTCCCATTTAACCATCAAGTATTACTATCAAAGTGAAGTGCATAGCACACAGCATGGGGAGTTCATACAAAAACTTTCCAATAAAGTGCTATGTGCAAGAAAACATGGGGAATTTTGTAGAAAGGTGATCATGCTTACCCATTACAAAAGTGCATGTGCGTAGTGTCCAGCCCCAAAACCCCTGCGCACGTTTCGCGCTAGGCTTCATCGGGGGGCATGTGTAATGGGTAAGCATGATCACCTTTCTACAAAATTCCCCATGTTTTCTTGCACATAGCAAGTATTATGTTCATTATTATGTTGGATTATGTTAAATCGTATGGGGATAATGTACACAGCGGTGTTGCTGTAAAGGGATGATGCACACAGCAGTGTTACTGTATGGGGATAATGCACACAGCGGTGTTACTGTATGGGGATAATGTACACAGCGGTGTTGCTGTAAAGGGATGATGCACACAGCGGTGTTGCTGTAAAGGGATGATGCACACAGCAGTGTTACTGTATGGGAATGATGCACACAGCAGTGTTACTGTATGGGGATAATGCACACAGCAGTGTTACTGTATGGGGATAATGCACACAGCGGTGTTATTGTATGGGGATAATGCACACAGCAGTGTTACTGTATGGGGATAATGCACACAGCGGTGTTACTGTATGGGGGTGATGAACACAGCGGTGTTACTGTATGGGGAGGATGCACACAGCAGTGTTACTGTATGGGGAGGATACACAACAGTGTTACTGTATGGGGAGGATGCACATAGCTGTGTTATTGTATGGGGATAATGCACACAGCGGTGTTGCTGTATGGGGAGAATGCACATAGCGGTGTTTATTGTGTTTATTGTATGGATATAGCGCACACAGCTGTGTTACTGTATGGAGAGGATGCACACAGCGGTGTTACCGTATGGGGATAATTATATAGACCTACATAGAAAACGGAGTATGACGCCATGAAATCAATAAAATAGGTTATAATGTCAAAAAATATTCGCTCTTTATTGATACAGGTGCATAAAAAGTGTACATTACAAAATATAATCATATGATCAGATGTCGGATATGACACTACAAAGATAAAGGGGATGGATACACCGCACATGTATGGTAAATGCAATGATACCAGCAAATCAAATTACAGCTCCCCAAAGGAATGCATGAAAACAGGTACCCATGCTAAAGAGTCTCCCATTTAACCATCAAGTATTACTATCAAAGTGAAGTGCATAGCACACAGCATGGGGAGTTCATACAAAAACTTTCTAATAAAGTGCTATGTGCAAGAAAACATGGGGAATTTTGTAGAAAGGTGATCATGCTTACCCATTACAAAAGTGCATGTGCGTAGTGTCCAGCCCCAAAACCCCTGCGCACGTTTCGCGCTAGGCTTCATCGGGGGGCATGTGTAATGGGTAAGCATGATCACCTTTCTACAAAATTCCCCATGTTTTCTTGCACATAGCAAGTATTATGTTCATTATTATGTTGGATTATGTTAAATCGTATGGGGATAATGTACACAGCGGTGTTGCTGTAAAGGGATGATGCACACAGCAGTGTTACTGTATGGGGATAATGCACACAGCGGTGTTACTGTATGGGGATAATGTACACAGCGGTGTTGCTGTAAAGGGATGATGCACACAGCGGTGTTGCTGTAAAGGGATGATGCACACAGCAGTGTTACTGTATGGGAATGATGCACACAGCAGTGTTACTGTATGGGGATAATGCACACAGCAGTGTTACTGTATGGGGATAATGCACACAGCGGTGTTATTGTATGGGGATAATGCACACAGCAGTGTTACTGTATGGGGATAATGCACACAGCGGTGTTACCGTAAGGGGATAATACACACAGCGGTGTTACTGTATGGGGATAATGCTGTGTTACTGTATGGAGAGGATGCACATAGCGGTGTTACCGTATGGGGATAATGCACGCAGCAGTGTTACTGTATGGGGGTGATGAACACAGCGATGTTACTGTATGGGGATGATGCACACAGTAGTGTTACTGTAAAGGGCTAGTGCTCTGCTGCTGAACCTATAGCAGCTGCCTTGTCAGCTTCCCTGGTAGTTCTACATTTATACACAGATGTTAGCTGTGTGTGTACATGACCTGAGAATGGGGCAGTCAGCCTTGCCGCAGTCCATCCCGCTGTTGGACCATGTGCACACGGTGCGGATTCTGCTGCGGATCCGCAGCGGTTTTGGCCCTGCGGGTCCACAGCAGATTTAGGTGTGTTGTACAGTACCATTGTTTTCAATGGTAAACTGAAAAATGCTGTGCACATGCTGCGTTTTTTTCTGCGCAGATCTGCTGCGGGTTACAATCCGCAGCATGTCAATTCTTTGTGCGGATTCCGCTGCGGTTTCACACCTCATCCATTATGAGTTGTGAAACCGCAGGGCAAAACCGCAGACTAATCCGCAGATAAGCTGCAGGACTTTTGTCCTGTGGATTTTTCAACAAAATCCGCACAACCTAAAAACTACGTGTGCACATACCCTTAGGCACCTGTGGCCCAGATATTTTATACTCCTGGACTTCCCCTTTAATTACTGCATTGTCCTCTAAAGTTGTCCCCATCTTCAGTGTCTTCAGGCGGCCATAAACTTATCTATGTGAATGTTTTCACTGTGAAATGCTGCAGAGTGGCTGTGACCTTTGTGTGATGTCCCCGTCCTGAGGGGGAGCCGGTTATAATCTGTGAGAAGCAGGGGCCGGCTCGTCTCACACACGGCTCCTTGTCCTTGTAGTCGTTTGATTTCTTGTTTCTTTTGTGGTGGTGGTGCTGTGTAGATAAGTCTGTGAGCATCATGTGCAATAATATTTGTATTGCTACAGCAGATTTCATTTTTAACTCACGGAGTCCCTGATAGGTAAATTTGTCTCTGATGGTTTACACATTGGATAGAAATTTAGGATTTTTTTTTTAAAGCTATCAACAAACGAGCCCTGGCTCATCACCATGCCTAGTGAGATCGACAGGCTCATTTCTAGGGCAAGAAAAGCTGCTGGAGACAGGCAGGGCAGTTGATGGTCACCGGGATGACATGTCCAATGGTAATTCCCTAGCCTAGACTATCCAGTACGAGCCCTTCATTAGAGGGCATTATAGACATTGTAATTCTAATGTTGGCAGTGAAATTCGATGCAATGTCCTAACACCGCTGACCGCCTATATAGTGACAGCAGATCCACCCATATTAACATAGGATGATGTGTTGCCAATAATATTTTGGAGGTTTTATGTTTTTTTTGTTTTGTTTTTTCCTTTTTTCTTTCAAGCCCATACAAAAGATCTCAAATATTTTTAACTTGATCTTCAGGTGATTGCCAGTCCGTTTCCAATTGTCAGCAATGACGGTTCCTATGAACTCTTGTTCTCCAATTATTGTTTTACCTAAATGGACTGAAAAGTTAGGGTCGCACAACAGTTTTCTCCACATCCGAATAAAAAACGGTCCAATTACTTTGATCAGATTGACATAAATTTTCTCGAACATGGAGAGAAATAATAAATACAGAGAAGGCTCTACTCCTTCTCACTTCTGTTAGTCAGTGATAATCGGACTACACTCGGATGTCATCCCAGTGGGTGTCCAGTTTTTTTTTTTTTGTTGTTTTTTTTTATGGACCCGTGCACTTGCATTGCCTTCGGTTCGAGGAAGAAATTGGCCATGTGCACAGCCCCATAGAATATCATAGGTACGAGTGGCTTCTGTGAAAACCACGGATAGTGCTCCTCTGAGAAAATCAGTCATGTGCACGGGCTTGAACAGTCTTCTATGCTTTTTTTTTTTTTTTTTTTGCATCCAGGGTAGATGGAAAAACAGCACCTGATGAGGCATGTTGAAACCCTGGGGGAAGGTGGCTTTATAATTTGCTTGTCAGCAGATCCTGTGTAAATTGGCAGGCTCGGCCAGCTTTGACCTAATGTATATGGCAAACACAGAATGTAATGCTAGTTTCAGAAAAATTTTGTCATACTACTATGTTTCGATTTGTTGATGTTCCTGAAGCTTAGACCCCCACAGATAGCTGATATGAAGACACAAGCAGCATGATGTACTCACTCATACACTTTTCATGAGACCGTACACCACCACGAACACCCTGTCTCTGAGGATTAGCTGAACACCACTAAAGAGACAGAGCTCAAATGAGACCTTCTGCCCTTTCATTTTGCAGTATGGTGCTCTACAGCAAATTTTCCTTCTAGATTGAAAATATGGACCAGTTTAACTAAAACTTAACTTTTAATCAACCTTTAAAAACATAAATCAACAAAAAGTGCCATACAAAGTGCTCGTGCTGAAGTGATTAAAAAATTGTTCAGTGCCGCCTGAAATCACCCATATAGGACAATGGGGCACTCGTTATATCATTTTATACCTTGTTTCCAACAGCCTCTTAGTGTTGCATACGTATCGGGCCTCAGTCCCTAAATCCAGATATAATGAAGAATGGCCTATAGCCCCACATATAAATTGTCCTTTTATGGTTAATGCTGTTTTCTAGGCTCTAATACAGTCCGTATAGGACATTAATATAAACAAAAAGGAGACCCTTACATTTCCTTTCTGAGGGTGTTTGATATATGTACAGTGGCTCACTTTTTGTTTATATTAATGTCCTATATGGACTGTATTAGAGCCTAGAAAACAGCATTAACCATAAAAGGACAATTTACATGTGGGGCTATAGGCCATTCTTCATTATATCTGGATTTAGGGACTGAGGCCCGATACGTATGCAACACTAAGAGGCTGTTGTAAACAAGGTATAAAATGATATAACGAGTGCCCCATTGTCCTATATGGGTGATTTCAGGCGGCATTGAACAATTTTTTAATCACTTCAGCACGAGCACTTTGTATGGCACTTTTTGTTGATTTATGTTTTTAAAGGTTGATTAAAAGTTAAGTTTTAGTTAAACTGGTCCGTACCAATCTGCTACAAAATACACATCTCGTTATTGGTAGATATACCCCTGCTAATATTTTTTTTTTTTTTTTTTTTTTTTAGATTGAAAATATGCTCTGCTTTTGCTAATAAGTGCCGTTTTCGCTCATAAATACTGATGTAAACAAATCCATGGTAATATCCACAACATAAATTAAAGCTGGAAGTTTATTAAATTCACATGCGTCACTGCTACTGTAATACGCCACGAAAATCCTCTGCGTTTACGCTCTTTGGGAACATACCAAGACCCCATTCAGACGTCCGATTTTCACGTTTCTTATGTTTGTGTTTTTCACTAATAGAACATGTACCCATTAGGCTCCATTCCAAGACGAGTATTTGGTGAGTTTTTGATGTTGCAGATTTTCTGCACCCATTAAGTAAATTAGGTTACTAGCATTTTTTTTTTCCAAAATACACAACGTACAAAACTCATCAAAAACTCATTGTGGGAATATAGCCTAATAGTCTACATGTCTATGTTTGCAAAATAAGTGTAGAGTCCGCTAGGAAACAAAAAAAACAAAAGCTGTCTTTTATTTGTTTAATGGGTAGTGATAACTGGATTTAGTTAAAAATTTTTGCATTTCTTTTTTTTTTGCAGACTTAAAACTTTTCTCAAATGCAAATCAAAGTTAAAAAAAAATTAGATCTAGGACTTTCCATGACCGTTTCTGTGGCGGCTATGGCTTGTCATTACTGCAGTGTTGTAAGTGCAGCTGAAAACTGACATGCATGGGGAAATGCTTGTAAGCCCTGATTGAGGGGCACTAAACAGTTACACTATGCAATTGTATCCATTTAACAAAAGGGGCCATCTCCTGTAATGAAGCCTGTAAAGTGCTTTTAAAAACAAGCAATTCTACAATTTAGCTCCTATTAGGGTATGTGCACACATTGCGGATTTCTGTGCGGAATTTTCTGCGCGGAATCTGCATCTCTTGCCAGAATCCGCAGGTCAAAATCCGCGCGTTTTTTATGCGGATTTCCTGTGGATTCCTATAATGGAATAGGTGTAAAAACGCTGCGGAATCCGCACAAAGAATTGACTTGCTGCGGGAAAAAAAACGACGCGTTTCTGCATGGATTTTCCTGCAGCATGTGCACAGTGTTTCCTCCCCCCAAGAATAACATTGTACTGTAAATCACTTGCGGATCTGCAGCAGATCCGCAGGGGCAAATCCTCTGCGGGTCCGCAGCATATCCACAACGTGTGCACATACCCTTAAAAACCTCTTCGTTCTTAAGGTACTGTCACACTTAGCGATGTACCAGCAATGCCGACCAGCGATATGACGCGGTCAGGATCGCTGGTACATCGCTAAGTGGTCGCTAGTGAGCTGCCACACAGGCAGATCTCACTAGCGACATCGCTGGGGACGGGGGTCGCTACTTACCTGTCACACACAGCGATCCTGACGTCCTCCCGCCCGGCTCCACGCGTCGCTCGTCGTCACAGCAGGAAGCGCCGCAGGAAGCTGACGACGAGAAACAGTCCAGCCTGTTCTCGTGCGATCAGCGATAACCAGCGGGGGAGCGGGTTGTAGGTAAGTATCAGACACAGCGATGTCGCTAGCAATATCGATATAACGTCACAAGTTATAGCGATATTGCTAGCTATATCTCTTAGTGTGAACAGGCCCTTTAGGAATGGAGGGATTTAAGGCTACGTTCCCAGGATGAGATTTTTTATGTTCCCACGGTCAGTAAACGCTGCGGGTTGGGCGCGTCATACATCCGCAGCGTCCAACCTGCAGTGGCCAAATGTTACAGCATAGTGGATGGGATTTCTTGAAATCCCATCTGGACTATGCATGCACCAGCACCCGCGTCTTCCCTGCAGAGACGCACATGCGGCGCATCTTTCCAGACCGCAGCATGTCTATTTATATTGCAGAGACGCTCAGACTCCACAAGATAAATGTCACCCATACAATCTATAGGATATGGTGATTCCGCACGGTTCAATGATCGCATGCGGATTCATTTGCGTTCAAAAGCCGGCAGCGCTTTGGCTGCAGCGGACATGTGCGTCTAAAGCGCTGCCTAATACTGAATGTGTGCAGATACTTTTATATTTCACTGCTCGTTGCCTGGGTTCCTGGCCACCGCTGCAGTCTATCCGAGATGGATGGTTTCCTAGTACAGGAGCACGTGTTTCCAAGCTCTTTACTTTTAGAGCTTGCAAGCGCTGCAGCTGGCTGTATCCAGACCGTGTCCGTGCCCCTTCACTCCTTTGCTGCTGCAGAAGCCCAGCGGTTTCTGCTTGCAGCATAAGACAGCGCACCGTTCAGGCCAGCCGCTAGTCTGTCCTCAGGTGTTGTGCTACTCAAGAAAGAAGAGACCATTTGTTCAAGGTGCTGAATATACATATTTTTACTGTATTTTGGAAAGTTAAAAAGAGCAAATGAAAAGAAACAACTTGTCGTCATTATGAGCGTGGCTGTCACACCAGAGAGCGCTGGCGAGAGACATATTGTAGCCTGACTGAGCTGCTAAGACGTTCACAATGTGCTTGGCATTAGGCAGGCTTTCCAGCATGGTTGGGGTTAACAATAACAAGCAGATAAAGTGACCACAGATTACTGACAGCTTGGGAAGGTTTTGGAGGAGAGCAACATCCGACCTTCAAAGACTGAAACAACAGCTCCATGTATGGCCGCGGCCGCGCTCTTACCCACCTGATTGGCCATGCCGCTCTCGGAGCAGTGACAGGTGCTGGAGAAAGCTACACCTGTTCCTTCATGTGCTGATGTAGCGAGGTTTGCGAAACGCACAACACATGCCAAAGTAATGTGAGATGGACTTGCAGTGCATTTTAGCTAATGATCACCACCAATCTGCCACAAATTAACCAATTACACCGTGTTACTGTAAAAAAAAAAAAAATGCTTAACCTCCTTGTAAAGCGAGTGAAGCAAAGTGCTTTGTTCTCTGAAGCAAATCCACAGCAGATTTCCAGGCTCATATGGTACATTTTATTACAAAGAAGAATTAGATGAATGCTGGCAGAGCGATAAACCACAATGCAGATTTCACTATAATAATCTGCACCCCTACACAATAGAGCACGTTATATCCTTGTACACACGTGGTCAAAATTGTTGGTACCCCTCGTTTAATGACAGAAAAACCCACAATGGTGACCGAAATAACTTGATTCTGACAAAAGTAATAAATCAAAAATCTATGAAATGAACAAATGAAAGTGAGACACTGAAAATAAAGTGACAAAAGGGACATGTTAAATCACAGTGTGTCCACTAATCAGCATCACAGGTGGTCTACAATCTTGGAATCCGTGAGTGGGCCTTTATAGTGGGCTACAGATCACTGTGCTGTTTGGTGACATGGTGTGTATCACACTCAACATGGACCAGAGGAAGGGAAGGAAAGAGTTGTCTCAGGAGACTGGAAAGAAAATTGTAGACAAACATGTTAAAGGTAAAAGTTATAAGACCATCTCCAAGCAACTTGATGTTCCTATGACTACAGTTGTACATATTATTCAGAAATTTAAGCTCCATGGGACTGTAGCCAACCTCCCTGGACGTGGCTGCAGGAGGAAAATTGATGACAAATCAAAGAGACGGATAATACGAATGGTAACAAAAGAGCTCAGAAAAACTTCTAAACAGATTAGAGGTGAACTTCAAGCTCAAGGAACATCAGTGTCAGATCGCACCATCCGTCGTTGTATGAGCCAAAGTGGACTTCATGGGAGACAACCAAGAAGGACACCATTGTTGGGGGAAAAAAAAATCATAAAAAAGCCAGACTGGAATTTGCCAAACTACATGATGACAAGTCACAAAGCTTCTGGGAAAATGTCCTATGGACAGATGAGACAAAAATGGAACTTTTTGACAAGGCACATCAGCTCTATTTTCACAGATGGAAAAATGAAGCGTATCAAGAAAAGAACACTGCCCTTACTGTGAAACATGGAGGAGGCTCTGTTATGTTCTGGGGGCTGCTTTGCTGCATCTGGCACAGGGTGTCTAGAATCTGTGCAGGGTACAATGAAATCTCAAGACTATCAAGGGATTCTAGAGAGAAATGTGCTGCCCAGTGTCAGAAAGCTTGGTCTCTGTTGCAGGTCATGGGTCTTGCAACAGGACAAAGACCTAAAACACACAGCTAAAAACACCCAAGAATGGCTAAGAGGAAAACATTGAACTATTCTGAAGTGTTCTTCTATGAGACCTGACCTAAATCCTATTGGCATCTTTGGAAAGAGCTGAAACATGCCGTCTGGAAAAGGCAACCTTCAAACACGAGACAACTGGAGCAGTTTGCTCTTGAGGAGTGGGCCAAAATACCTGTTGAGAGGTACAGAAGTCTCATTGACTGTTACAGGAATCGTTTGATTGCAGTGATTGCATCAAAAGATTGTGCAACAACATATTAAGTTAAGGGTACCATCATTTCTGTCCAGGCCTATTTCATGAGTTTTATTTATTTTAATTCTGTGGAAGCATGGTGGAAAAGCAATGTCTGACTTTCATTTGTTCATTTTCATAGACTTTTGATTTATTATTACTTTTGTCAGATTCAAGTTATTTCTGTGACCATTGTGGGTTTTTCTGTCATTAAGCGAGGGGTACCAACAATTTTGACCACATGTGTATAAACAGAGTCTTGTGTGGACCACTAAGTTGGTACATTAGTGTGAAACATTAGGCCATATGACTGATGCCATGTGCTCTGGGTGAGGCCACTGTAGGGTTTTATCTGGCCCATGAGTCAGTGCAGACATGGAAATTCCCTAGTCTAGCCCAGCGTGCGGCTGTACATGACTGTGGTACAGACCTAACCGTGCAAACATCTTATACTACCTCTGCAGCAGGGGATTCTTGTGCTAAACTTGTGTTACTACGTAAAGTACGACAATAAGTTGTATTCCTAAATCATAGTGCACAGTATACAAAGTAATATAATGTACAACGTATACCTCTACTATACATTATATCATGGAATGAGTGTATCATAGTATATATAATATAAAGTATTGTATAACATTTAATTACTATGAATGCTACTGCAATAAATTAGATTTTAGAAATGTTTTGCTATACTTACTGTATATTAATGATACAAAAAATATGATAACATTTTAAGACCTACTACAAGAAGGTGTTATAAAGTCCGATTGATATATTTATTGTATCCTTTTTATTTTTGTACTATTTTTGCACAATTCTCATTTAGTAAAGAAATTGTATCAAGTATAGAAGATATTATCTATCCATAGGATTGGGAAAAGCTTGTTGGTTGCTTGGTATATTACAGTAGTCCTGTAGAGATAGAAAATGCGCATCACTGCTTATCTCCACTCTGTTTTGTTTTTTTCATACGTCCATGTGACATTCGTGAGACATCTGCTTTTAAACATCAAAAGTTCATAATGCGCAAATGTGCATGATCAAATACAGTTTCCGAGGTTAATAATGGCAATATATCTGTAAAAATCAGATACTGATCAGATGGATGCTGCTGCACAGATTCGTGTGAAATCCACCTTTTTTTTTTTTTTTTTAATGCACCTATAAACTTGAATGGGCAAGTGTCATCCGGGACTTGGAAGAGAATACTACATGCGGTGATGGTTTTTCACACGGACACTCTGTCATCTGGGCCGTGTTGAATAATGTTTTCTACTCGGACAGAGCTTGTCCGTTTAATATATTCATCTAAATGAACCCTTAAAGGGGTTATCCAGGGCTTTTTTTTTTTATTACATTGTACTTAAGAATTAACATGCAAGTAGTTGCTACCTATGTTCGTGTTTTGCTTTGTGCCGATATCTGCCACCTCAGAGCAGTCGTAGACGGTTTCGGTCAGCGATTCGCCAGTTCCGGCTGACATCATGTCCTACAGAGCAGCAGTTTCCTTTTCGTTCTGCTCTGTTGACGGAACATGACTGTCGACGACGTCATGCTGATTTACAGCTTGTTACCTGACTGCGGGAAGCTGACTGTCAGCATGAGGTTGGCGGTCTTGCTCCATCCACAGAGCAACCCAGAAGAAGAGCTTCTCTCTTGACATGGAGCAGTTGAATCGCCGGCAGAAGCCGTTGGTGACCACTGTGAGCTGGCACCGGGCACAAAAGGCAAGTACGGTAGTTACCAACTACCTGCCAGTTCGTTTCCAGGTTTTTGTTTTTTTTAAGGAGAATTTGTACTTCTAGGACTTGGTAACACTTACTAGTTTGATTACTGAGAGCAGATCCAGCTCATTGTAGGTTTCTTTATATGTTAATGCTGGTCAGTATTGTACATCAGTATTTGTAGGCTAAAACCAGGAGTGGGTGATAAATACAGAAGTGGTGATGGGTTTCTATTATACTTTTCCTCTGATTGTCCCACTCCTGATTTTGGCTTACAAATACTAGAGTAAAATACTGACCAAATACTGAACGTGTGAATGTGGCCTAAGGGTCTAGTAGCCATGTAAATACATAATGGAAAAATTCAAGCTAAATTTTCTGTGGAATCTCAAGTAAAAATCTCTGGCAGTACTGTGAGTTTCTGGCCTGGATTTGCAGTTTCACTGGCTGCCGGTCCACATGTGTATTTGCACCATTCAATGGGGTTCATCTTCGTACCTCTATCCAGTGCACTTATTTGGGTGGACATTTCACTTATTGAAGCAGTTATGGAAACATAATTGGAAAAACGAGCCACTGTAGTATAGTAATGCAAGTTTCATATTGGAAACAATGAGACGTGTTTTGTAGAAGTTTGTCAGGTCAGTTTTGGCACAGAACACACATTTGGAAAAATCTCCTTGTGAACATACCCTACAGGTGAGAGTGCAGCCTTCCACACACAGTAGAAAGGTCCAGGGCTGCTGAGGTTGTGATTTATGCCATTTTGCCCATGCATAGGTTTTTTTCTTCTGTGCTTGTATCTTTCTGTGTACATATTGTGTATGTTCAGTAATAAATACTTCTGACTCTCACATCTCAAGGTAGTATATGCCTTCTATCCCCATGTCTGGTGAATCCTTCTTCACAACCAGTGTAGTCATTATTGAGGTGTAATAGACCCATTTTAATCTTGAAGGGCAGAACTCCATTAGACTCAGTCTGAATATTCAGTTAGTGCAGTTTGTTAGTGAATTTTCCAATTGTGTTTCAGACTCTCAAAAAGAAAGGCTTAGATGGTTGTGAGAGCCCAGATGCTGAGAGATACTTTGAGGAGGAGACATTCAGCAAACTAAATGAAGATAGTGATTTTGTTTTCAAGCGAGACCCTGTAAGTATTGTTTTGCCCTTCTTCCCTTCCTTGTATGTGTTGATCCTTTTTATTGACTTTACTGTCTAGGCACTGAACAAGAAGGAGCACCGAGGGTGCGACAGCCCGGACCCAGACAGCTCTTATGTCCTTACACCCCACACGGAGGAAAAGTACAAAAAAATTAACGAGGAGTTTGATAATATGATGCGCAATCATAAGATCTCTGTGAGTACAAGAGTTCTATTTATTTCCTGGCAAACAGTATATTCACACCATAGTGGTCTGCCGGAGTAGAGAAGTCATGTATTACCCTCCATTCACTTCTATGGGAGAATACAGCCATGCAACATCATCCAATGGGGCATACAGTTTTTGGAAAAATATGGAAAACGAGTCATATGAACGGTTTGATATTGGAACAATCCAGTTTCTACTATTTATGACCTACCAGAGACCACAGGCTTTAAACCATTGTCTAATAGTCAAGGTGCAGAGAACTTGTCCCTAGAAAATCTACACCCAAAATGTAAAATTGGCTTAATCTGCTGATTTAACGTGTGTGTGTGTGTGTGTGTGTGTGTGTGTGTGTGTGTGTGTGTGTATATAGTAAACCCACTTTAAAAAGTTGAGATTTTAATCAATATCTCACTGGAACAATTTTCAAAATTTTGACAAGACTGTGTTTTGTGTTTTCATAGAATGTTTTTTTAACCCATAACATTGAAGGTCAGGTCAATAATATAACTTTCATTATAAAATCTTCAGTTCTCTCTAATTATTTGATGCAAAATGAGTACACCCCACATCTAGTATTTTGTCTGACTTCCGTAATATTTAATGACCGCACCAAGTCTTCTGGGTATTGAATGAACAGGTTTGCTACATATAGCAATATCTATTGTCCTGTTGGAAAACTGCATGTCTACCAAGTAGCATTTTCTCTTTCAATATCGAGCAGTAGATTTGTGAATCCATGATGCCATCAGTGAAATGTAGTTCCCGACACCAGCAGCTCTCACGCGAACCAACATAAGGATGCTGTAATCACCATTCATTGAGAAAAATTATTTTCGAATAATGCCTAGTGCCTATAGTGAAACCTGGTGGTGGCAGTGTCTGTATGTGGGGCTGCATGAGAGCTTCCGGTGTCGGGGGGTGTGGCAAATCCACAGATGTACTGCTCTGTATTGAAAGAGAGGATGCTACCATCACTTCATGCCCTTCGTAGACATGCACTTTTCCAACATGACATTGTCCAAAACCGACATCTGTTGAATTTCTGAAGAACAGGGTGAAAGTGATTCAGTGGCCAAGTATGTCCTATATAAATGAACGGACAATGGTATAGCTATAATACAAGTCAGACATTGCCTGGTATATGATGGAGGGGACACAGCTCGCACTGTCGTCATTGGGGCTATAATACAAGCCACAGTCAGCGTGTCTAGTGAATAGAGGAGCGGACACCACCATGATAATCTGCTGATCGGAGAGGATCCAACCCTCTGCCTATTTGGGATCTGGTAAGGCAAGGCCATCAGTTTTAAAGTCCCAGAAAAACCTTTTTAAATCTGAGCACAAGTCTCCTAGAGAATTCTACGCCTTCTGTTTGTGCCATGTATTCTGGCTGTTTTCTGTGCCTTGGTGTGTACTTGTCAGCTCTATCCAGGAATACAATTATTTCCATAAACAGATGGGCTTTCTTGCAATCTGTCAACCTGTTGCTGAAAATGTGATTCTGTGTTTGCCAGCGATTTGTCTTTTTTTCCATACTTTGTTTTGCACTCTTGCTTCTTTATTAATATGTTAAATTTCACCACTCCGTTGTCAAGGCCAAAACCAGGATATGAAAGGAGACCCTGTAACTTTGCCAGGGGAAGATTTTCAAACACTGTTGATGCAAATGCTGAAATGATTGGAAATAGAGCACTTACAACATTTATGACTGAAGAGCTCGCACTTCTCACGCTTTGCTTGGATAAGATACCAATCCGTTGTGAAGTTTGAGCAATGTTAGTGCAGCTTCAGCGCAGACGTCTATTTCCCTCTTAATAAAAGATTATCCTGGCAAAAGAAAAAATGTCCTATGGGAGATGCTAAAAGAGAAATAAACTGGTATGTGCCTACCGGCACCAACCATGATCTGCTGACACAGGTGGTGACTTGAGCAGCACATTACCTTAAAAACATCCGCTGGCTCACTGCTCAAGTCACTCGACCACTGCAGCCAGTCACGGGCCACAGTGGTCCAGCTACTGGTGTAAAGGTGACGTTTTCCTCTTCCTGTGTCAGCGCAGACCACAAAGCAGCCTTCCTTGGTTTTTGCTGTGTGCTGGTAGCTTAGTGTCACTTAAAAAAAAAAAAAAACAAAAAAAAAAAAACAACAATTCCAAAGAAATAGGCTATAAGGGTAATAGGGCACTTCAAAAATAGTAGGAAAACCTGCAGAGAAAAAAGTACTGAGCCCAAAAATAAAAAACTACAATATTAATGATAATTTAAAAGAAAAAGCATATAAAAAAGTACATAGAACATGGAGATGGGAACAGAGATAACTGCCTGCATTAGGACTATCCAGATAGTGACATATAGGTTGTCATGACCACTGATGATGCAAATTTGATGAGAGAGGTGTTACTGCAAAACAATATCAATATATAAGTAAGATATCCTTATTATGTCCATGAAAAGAGATCAATGTGAATAATGTCATCGACTAATAAACACTTATTAAATGTATATTTCATAATAGTTGGTAGTAAATATGCTTCAAAAGGAAATAATGTGCAGTGCAATCAAAAACCAACATATTGTGTCATAATATTGATGGGAAGTAAGAAGACCTGATTAAAATCCCTCATTTAAAGAAGCTATACGCGAAACGCGCGTCGGGGTCCTTGCTGTCGCATAGTGACTATCCATCTAGGTCTGTTTGCACATGCATGTCGTAACTCTGCTGTATTTGAATCATGTCTTCTTACTTACCATTAATATTATGATACAATGATATTTTTTGATTGCACTGCACTTTATTTAGTTTTGAAGCTAATTTACTTCCAACTAGAGCTTGTGGAGGTTTGGATTTTAAATTGCGTATACGGTAACTACTTTATTAAGCTGGAGAAAGAAGACTCTTACATGTCATCGCGCATGAGGCATTGATTTTGCCTTTCTATTTGGTTCCCTCTTCTATTGCAGGGGAATTATGAAGTGTGGAGGGGAAGAGTCTAGGCTGCTCTACTTTTATAGGCAAGGGAAACTAAAGCGGACCTTCACCTGGCGAAACACATTAGATGGCTGTGTGTCAAATGATCACTTGGTCCGCTGCTTCTTTATGGACTCCTCCATACACAAGGAACGCTCTGTTCCACCGAGCGCTCCTGTGTCCTCTCTGAGAGCTGCTGCCATACTCCTATCCCTGAGAACAAAAGCATCAGCCATTGAAGGTCAGCAGGCCAGATCCTTCTCTCATCATCTGGTGATGGACAGTCAGGAGGCCCCACACACGTTAGATGGTTGGCTGATGCCACCAAATGTGGCGGGTTTGGCCTTTCTTCCATCTAATGTGACTGGGACCTTTTACATATCAGATGCTATGCACCAAATGCACATTCTGTTATTTCTCCCCGCTCAGCCACAACTATGTAAACTCCACTAGGAGCAATGCATATTTCAATGGGAAATAGCACCGCAACAGTCTCCCATCAGAACATTCTGTTTTTTTTGGTTTTTTTTTAATTTGGAGTCCGAGCCCATCGAAATGTAAAAAGGATTTTTTTGTCGTTTCTGGCCAACTAAATTTATTTGTCAGTTCAGTGTCTGCTTAATGATTTCTACATTAAGGCTGTGTTCACATAATAGGCTGTGTTCACATAATACGTTAAATATTTTTATCCCTCCCCCAAAGAAAAACCCTCATAGAAACATCCCATTTTTATATCGTTTTTGGAAAATTGTGGCATAAAAATGTGTTGACAAAACATTGTTTGAACACAGCTTTATAGTCCAGCATTCTGGTCAGTTCGAGGCTTTTCTCTGTCCGTCGGCACAATCGTTAAATAATACACCGCAGATAGGTTGCATACCTCTCTTTCTGTGTGTCGGATTTCTATCGGAATAAATCCTGCCATCCATGGACTTCAATAAAGATGGCTTATTTTTAACATTACTCTCTTCAGATTTCCTGTACATTATTACAAGCGTTGTTCCTCACAGTCTAGTTACCCTAAATTTTTTGCTAACAGTGCAGCAAGTGTGTTTCCAAAGAAATTGCCTGGTTTAAAAAAAAAATAAATAAATTAGTAGAGTGTCTGCGAACTTTGAGGGACTTGTGTGATCCTTCTTACATAAACAGCACATTGATGTGATTGATCACTGCCCAGTTCTTTATTTCCTCTGTTTGGGGCATCACAGGGACATTTTCTCACATGTTACAGCTCATCAGTGGGGATTCTAGCAACAGGACCCTTCTTGACAGGTTCTTTACAAGCGACCCTTCTAACAAAAAGACCCCAGCCATTCACTAAAGAGTAACTAAACTTTAATTTTTTTTTTTATTATTATTTTTCTTTTTTCATCATGCAAAGTTATGAACTTTGTAAATTTTTTTATTATGGGATTTGTCTTTATTCCCCTAAACAAAAATGTAATTCAATTTGCATCCAACGTGATTTTTCCCCAGTCTATCTGCCTGCCTTTAACTACATTGATACCAGCTGATGAGCACAACGCTCAGGGGAGGAGACCAGTGCCAACCTGTCACTGCCATCATCTGTACTCCAAATGAGTCCATTCTGATATCAGTGCAGTCGAAGGCAGAAAAATAGACTGGGGGGAAAAGCTGGGATTAGGATGTCACTCGCGTGCATTTTTTTTTTTTTTTTTTTTTTTTTTTAAAGGAATGTAAACAAATCCCCTAACTAAAAGTTGAAAAAACTTTAACTTATTTATTGCATTTAAAAAAATTAAAGTACTTTTTTAAGATTATTAAATTTATTGTAAGTATAATCCCATACATCTCTCCCTTGTGTGCAGTGGTCTGATATTAGGGTCTGCATTGAGCTGAGGAATGTCAGACAAGTGATAAAAGGAAAGTTGTGTTGGGTGAGGAATGATTTCTGCTTCTTATCACCTCCTACACTGATTACTCTTATCCACATATGTACATTACAGTTCCCACTTGTCACCTTTTACCTTGATACATACCAGCCCAGGGCTCCTTTTTTTGTCTCTTTATTTTTTGCAATGAGAAACAAGACACTGCTACGTAAATATAAAATGGAGTACTCTTTGAAGAAGCAGTTACCATAGTCTAGTCTGAGATCCCAGAAATATAACAAATATATTGGTATAAACTTGTGTGTTTAAAATGTAATTCAAGTGACATAATGAAAATTGTATTACCGATATATAAATGTTTGCTTGTGCAATGCTAATAATCCGTTTTTATGTATCCGTATATAAAAATAAGTGGGTGATGTAAGTGCCCTACCACACACCACTAATGTGCCCATTGTATTATTGTATCTTAGGCCATGTGCACACGTTGCGGATTCTGCTGCGGATCCGCAGCGTTTTTGGCTCTGCGGAACCGCAGCAGATTTAGCTGCGTTGTACAGTACCATTGTTTTCAATGGTAAAATGAAAAGCGCTGTGCACATGCTGCGGATTTGCTGCGGGTTCAAATCCGCAGCATGTCAATTCTTTGTGCGGAATCCGCAGCGGTTTCACACCTTCTCCATTGTAGAGGTGTGAAACCGCAGGCTAATCCGCAGGTAAACCGCAGGTCTTTTTACCTGCAGATTTTTCCAAATTTGCGCGGAAAAATCCGCAGCACCTTTCACTACGTGTGCACATAGCCTTAATGATGGAGACCAGAGGGGACTGGTACTTTTATTTCAATTAAGAAACCTGTTAGGCTGGGTTCACATTGCGTTAAAGGTGTGTGTTTAACGCATCTGTTACATAGCGACATTAACACTATGTAACTCATCCGTTAACGCGCCCATAGACTGCTATAGACAAGCGCATTGCTAACGCATGTCATAATCGGCATGTGTTAGCGATGTGCCGTCATTCTGTGACGGACCCTCGGACGCGGGCTGCAGCGTTCGAGGGTCCGTCACTGCTAGCGCAGATGGAGCATCTGCGCTAGCGCGATCGCATAACGCGATAAAAAGAAGTTGCGTTAGCGCAGTCAGTTTAATTCATGCGTTGAACGGACTGCTCTAACGCAATGTGAACCTAGTCTTAAATGGATAATCTGGTAAAAAAAAAAAAAAAAGTAGCCATCACTTATTCACAAAATAGGTAGAAACTTCAAGATCGATAGTCTCCTGACTACTGAGGTCCCCGCCAAGCGCATGATGTTATCTCTCGTCTGAATAGAGAAGCCGTTCTCCATTACTTCTCTATGGGACAGCTAGGGGCGAGTACAGCGCTCTGCTTTTTCTGTAAGTCCTATAGAGAATGAATGGAGCAGCAGGCAAACATCATCCTACCTCTCTCCATTCAGACTGGAGACAAAATTACCCTGTTCTGGTGGTCGGTGCGGATCTCAGTGGTCAGGCACCCACCGATCTAGAAGTCATTACCTATCCTGTGGATTGTAATATGTAGAAAACCTTAAAGGAAACCGGTCACCAGTTTTGTCATATAACGGCTTAAACTATCACCTTATTCAGCGCCTATACAGCAGTCCATAAACCCCACAAAAATCTTTTATTGCTGGGCAAAATCTTGCACCTGCTCGCAGAAATCGTGGCTCACGCCTGCACTCTATGGTTTGCCCTACTGTGGGTGCATGCACACTTATATTTTCAGCTTTGCCCACAGTAGTACAAAGCATACTGTGCAGACGTGAGCCACGATTTATGTGTACAGGCTCAAGATTTTGCCCGGCAATGTGGATGACACGAGGCGTCTTCCACATCAATTAAAGGAGGAGTACGGCGAACTGCGGTCGGGAAGGAGGGATGGAGAGGACAAAACCACACCCATCGGACCGGACCGACATGATATTCCGTACAGCATGAACGAACTTAAGAAGGATTTTTGGGGGGTATACAGAGGCAGTCAGGGGGTTAGATAAGCACTTATGGACTGCAGCATTAGGGCTTAATAAAATGATGGCTTTAGTTGTTATATGACAAAACTGGTGACAGGTTCCCTTTAACTCCAAATGTCAATATGGGGATTTGAGGGTTTATTAAGTCGGTATGTAAAAATCATCCCTGTAGACAGTAGCGGTTGACGTTTTGGCTTTTGCGGACCTTATCCTTGGCCCAGTGTTAACTTGCTTGTGAAAGGTAGAGGTTGTCTCGTGTCTTGTTACAGACGAAGGCTTTGGCCCAGCGTGAAGCAGATGGAGTCTTGTGCTCCAAACAGGGACACAGGGGACCTTTTCTACCATTCAGAAGCATGCTAGCTAACTCCGGGATAACACTAAAGTCAGGACCAAAAAAATGGCTAATACAGTCTGCGTGGATAATATTTACACGCTAACTTATTAATAAACCTCCAAATCTTCATTACAGCGTTCAGAGTGGTGTGGTCATCGGGAAGCTTCTATTGGGAGCGTATCCTACCACTGAGCATCCTCCGATGATGAGCGCTGGCCAGAATTGAAACCATCCTGTGCATATGTAACAACCCATATAAAATACACATAAACAAGGAGGCTGCTGTTAAAGAGGTATTGACTAAGAAGTTATTGCCCGTCCACACGATAAGTAGACATTCTAGTCTGCAGATCATCTGAGGATGCTCTGTGGCAGCCATAGCACACATCAACATCTTTTCTGACTTTGTAATTAGTGCACTATATAGAAGCTAACATTTTAAAAAGATAAACAAATAGTACAAATTAAATCTGGTCCAGGTAGTAAAAATGGATTTTATCCATTGTAGCGGCAATGATTCAAGCCAGCAATTTATTTATATTTAATAAATAATGTAACTATGTAGCCCTGTCTTATGCAAGAAATTGTCAGAATCAATGACCCTACGTAAATATAATAGCTATTTGTACTACTGATCTCAGGGCTAAAATTGCTTATGTTTGCTTTTAACGCTGCTATATAATAAGCAGGTTAGTAGAAAGCTTCAATGTTTACTTACAGCAGATAAAATGTTTTCCCAATGATCACATATGTTTTCAGTTCATTAAGGGGGGATTTAGAGTAGCCAACCCGCAGCATTGAATGACCACCGATTGACAACATAGAAGCCGTTTGGCAGTCTTTTACTTAGGCCGACCACACTTCCATGATTATTCAGTGTGCATAGACTGTCATTGTCTCTGACAACATGTCTTGTTTAAAGGGAATCTGTCACCAGGTTTTTGCCACCTAATTTGAGAGTAGCAAAATGTAGAGACCGAGACCCTGATTGAAGAGATGTCACTTTCTGGGCTGCTTCGTTTAGATCTAATAAAATCCCAGTTTTATCAGCAGGTGATAATAACTAGAGGACTAGTAAACCTGCTGCGATGTAGTCCTCCATATTCAATTCATGAGTTCTGTATTCCCCGCCCCACCACTGATTGATTGATTGGCAGCTCTCTGCCTATGCACAGTGTACACAGCTGCCAAATCAGTGGTGTGGGTGGGGCTATACAGAGCTCTGCATTCAGAGAACTGTTAAATCTGCAGCAGAGAAAACAGTGATTTTATCAAAATGACAGCAAGCAGCCCAGTGAGTAACACATCACTGGAATCAGGGTCTCTGCAGCTACAATATGCTGCTCTTAGATGGGGTGGCAAAAACTTGACGAGCGGTTCCCTTTAAGCAAACTTGGGAAAAAAATTGCCCAACAATTTAGGATTTTTCTTGTTCATCAGGTGACTGGCGGTTGTTGACACTTGTATTGAACACAAGTATTCCAAGGAATTCTCATTCCTGATATTAGGCCTGTGTAAATACACCCTTTAAGTCTGGTTTCACCCAAGCGTAGGAAAAAAAATCATCTCAGTTTCATTTAGAAATCTCAAAATAATTTTTTTTCTGATCTGTCATCCATATCCATTTTTCACAGCAGCCGTTATTAAAAATTTCCAGGACTAAATAGCTTCCCATGTTAAAGAATTTCCATGAGTCCATAAAAATCAAAAACTGCACGTTGGTCCGTGGATATTGCTGGAGATTTGACACAGATTCCCATACTTGCATTGCAAATTCAAACAACATTTCCAACATATCCCCAGCGTCTGATAGTAAAGTTCTCAGAGCTGTATTCTGTAATGAGAGACAAACCAGTGTCCATCTTATGGCCGGGACACATTGCTATCCACTGAAATTATACAGTGAATGTTCCCAGAAAGCAGAGAGCCTGAAAACGACAGAAATTAATACAAAAATAACATTGAAAGGTTGGATGAAAGACCATCATTGTCTGATGCTGTGATGCCCCTTTAATAATGAACATCCGACCTGCTGTACGACGGTCCGACACACACTGCTGGTACACCTCTTCCTGTACGATAATCAGTCGCAACATTATAGTCCTATTATCTATTGTTTACTGTTTACAATAAACATGTAAGTGCCGACGACGGAGCCCACACATTTCCTGCTATCTGTCCTGTTTGGTACAGCATGTACTGGTGGAAATGTGATCCATCCGTAATTCATGATCATTTCAGCCTATAATATGTGCGATTCATTGACAAGATATACATATTAAAAGTAATCTTGTCTTCTCTATTTCCAGCCTGGACTACAGCAGCAGAATTTCTCCATGTCTGTGACTGTCCCAGTGAGCAACCCCAACACATTGCCCTACAGTTCTCCGGGAAACACCCTTGTCACGGCTTCATTAGCTGCCAGCACCTCATTAACGGACACGGGTATGCTGTCCCCACCTCAGGCATCGCTGCATCGAAATGTGGTTTCTCCAGGGGTGTCACAGAGGCCCCCAAGCACTGGGAATGCAGGTAACAGAAGCTTGGGTGCTAAACCTTGTCGAAGCTTTGTCAGTATAGCTTCTTTCTTGTGCCCACAAGTGATACAGGGGTCCAGGAAGATGATGTACATAGGGCTGCTTGCTATTCTCTCCAACCGCAGAGCTTCTGTATTTCTGCAGGCAGTGAGGTGGTCACGGGTGATTTCCTGTTTTCAGGTAACTAAATATCAGATTAGTATAGTGAGACACAACAATATTTTAACACCTTTTGCTCTGTAGAGCAATGATTTTGTTAGCAAATGAGCCACATATTTATTTCTCCATGACATGGTCAAGAACAGAACATCAAAACTGGGCCTTCCGTGCAGGAATTCTGCACATATCTCCGCTTACTTGGCCTGTGGAAGTATTCCATGGGGGGTGAGGAGGGGATCAGGAATCTGTAATCGCTCCTGTATATTTTCAGGTGTTGAGTACGATTAAGGTAACTTTATGTATTAGGCTGAATTCAGACATGCGTGTATCATGGTCTTAATATGGACTGTTATTTTCCAGACCAGCCGCAGTCATCTTACCCGAAATCAACAACCTCCTAGTTACCAATGCATACCCACCACAAGAAGGTTGAGTTCGGGTCACCCACGATCGGTCCGGGAAATCATGATCTGTACTTGGCGTGATAGTCAAACGTCTTAGACCTGGGTCATCCGAGCCACTGATCATTTAATGTGTTCTGTGTCCTACAGACGCTCTGCACATACGATGATGGCAGAAAAAAGAATTGGGCATGTTAAATTTTAAATCTCATTTTTATTTTTTTTTCTTTTCAGGTTATTTTAGCGGCTTACTCCCGTCTGCTTAATGGAAACGCATGCATGCTCACTCAAGCGTGCATGTGTATGGGGGTCAGGACGGGTAGCTATTAGTGGGATGAACATTTGGGCCAACAGCTGTTGAATGTGTATGGATGATTATCAACCTAGATATATTTTAGACTGTCAGAATAATTTCATAATAATGGAGATGTGTCTCCTAAATCCAAAAATGATGCTTTCCTCTAAAATCTTTGGTAAATCTCCTAGTGTTCTTGAACACAAGTTGTGAATAGATGACGGTAGAATTTAGTCAAACATGTGGCACCTTTTGGATTATTGCATGTTTTGTGTCCCAGGCTTAGTTCGTATTCTGCCTTCTTTAATACTTAACCTCTTTTTTTTGGCAGGTGTGATGTTGTGTTCATCTGACATCTCTATGCCAAACGGTGCTGGTGCCAGTCCAGTAGGTGAGCGTGGAAAAAATGAGTTATGTTTAAAACATTATAATTTTGTGCCTGCGAAGTGTAGCTAAACAAAAAAAAAAATTGTATTTTCCCAAAAATTGTTTCATTGCCTTGGCATAGTGTATGTTTGTATGAGATTTATTACATAGCAGACTGCTCCGTCTGATGGAAATGCAGTTAGGCCTCGTCTACACTGACACTTTCTATAGTGATGCTGATTACAGCTGTATCCCAAAGTACTTTACATTGGGTGCAATGTTGTGGACTTCAGTTGTCCCTTCATAGCTAAAATTACTTAGTAGTTCTGCAGAAAGTCTGTGTGGCCCTGGCTCTTGTGGAGCAACTGCATGTCAGATACAGCACTAAAATCTGATGTCCAAGGTTTTTTTTATTCATTATTTTTCATAATTTTCGGTCTAACTAATCTACAAGGACTCCTGATAGGTGTTAGGGTGTGCAGAGGATGGGGTCAGACCTGGACATCTGGATTTGGGAGTCTAGCAGCGACTATAAGGGTATGTGCACACGCTGCGGATTCCGCTGCGTTTCCGCAGCGTTTTTGGCCGCTGCGGACCCGCAGCAGTTTTAGCTGCGGTGTACAGTACCATTCAAATGAATGGTAAAAAAAAAAAACGCTGTGTAGACGTTGCGGAAAAATCCGCACGGATTTGCTGCGGTTTTGAAACCGCAGAAAGAAGTGACATGTCAATTCTTTCTGCGGAATCCGCAGCGGGTTCCTATCTCCACCATTGCGGAGATGGTGAATCCGCAGGACCAAACCGCAGTCAAAACCGCAGATAATCCGCAGGTCTTTTGACCTGCGGTTTATCTGCGGTTTTTGCAAAATCCATACGGGTTAATCCGCAGCGGATTCCGCAGCGTCTGCACACACAAGGTCTCTCTGTCGGGTATAAGGAGACTAATACTATAAATGATATTTTATTGTTGGGGGTGGCCCTGTTAAAGCATTTACGTTGAGCCTCCACTGGTTGTATACGCAGCAGATAATCCAGTGTTGTAGGTGATATTTTACAAAATCTCTATCATGCACTGAGGATTTTATATCTGGAGCCTGTCATGTCAGTTAGATTTTTTTTTTTCCTTAGATTTGCCATTCAAAGTGTAAGTGTCCCCTTTAGACCTATCCTTAGGCTTTGGCTTCTCTCCTACAGCTCCTGTTTTCTTCTTCTTTATGTACTAATATAATAGACAGAAAATAGCATCTTGAATCAGATCTGAGGAATTGGCACATGTGTGTTAAATTGAAAATAGAAGAGTAGTAATTTCAAAGAATCTGTGCCCATGATCTGCCATTCACTCAATACTGAGTTTTATTAGGGATATCTCCCTACAAAATATCTCTAGTTTATCTAGATACTACATGTTCTGGACCCCACACTAGTCATTTCTGGAGGCTGGTACATGAAAGTGGAGCCTTCCATTGGCTGAACAATCTTTATTAGTGATGGACATTATGATGATTGGAAACTTTGAGGGAAAACCTGAAAATCCCATTTAGTACCCATAAAGTAGCTCTAAATACATCTATACAAATATCATGAGCACAGGGTAAATACGGCAATTCGCGCATAAGGATAGCAGAAAACCTAAACTGTCATGTGATTGTGACCCTGCCGCCCACGTTTCGGGTGCGTCGTCAGTCACATGGCTTCTTTATCACGGAAATGCACTTATATACCTCGCGCTAAGCGGTCATGTGACTGTGACATGGCCGCTTGCTTGGAGGCCATGTTACCAGTCACATGACTGTGACACCACTGGACGACCAATAAATGCGCTGCTGTTCTTCGATAAGGAAGTTACACCATTAGTCACACGTGACTTCTGATCACGTGATCGCATACATAACAAGCATGACTCGTATTACTGGCCACTTAGTCATTACATCATTGATCACATGCTTCCCTTTTCTGATGATTTGATTGGTGAATTCGTTCTATATCTTATTGGTTGATGGGTGGGTCATCTGTGGATGGTGTTTGACATCACTTACGCCCTCCAAATGATACCATATCATTTATCACGTGTCACGTGTGACAACTTAGTAATATTACTAACAGTTTCTGATTGGCTTTCATAGCCTTAAATAGACTGGTTGCGCCATCTATCATCACCCCTTGATGAAACTAGCTGAGAAACGCACATCAAGTGCGATTCTTTCATTGACTGGTGAGTCTCTTTCCTGCCACTGTGCACACTTCCATTTCCCACTTATGAAATTTATACTCTTGTCATTTCGTGACATTTTCTGACATAGTGTCTTGTCTATTATTTATACTAACTGGTATCCGTCTGTAATATTGGGATTCCATTTTGTATATTTTGTTATAACACTATACTTACCTCTGGTATCTACAAGTAAGTATTAATCCTGTTTCTATTAAAATATTAAATTTGCATCATGTTGTATACACAAAGCTGTGTTCACCAGCTTTGAATATCTTGTGTCGTACATTATGAAGATTTTTTTTTAAAGTAGATCTAGCAAAGAAGCAATAGAATAAGAGATCTCTAGTTATTATGTATCAGCTAGTTTGCCCCTTTTTGCCATGAAGTGTCTGTGACTTCAGTGTAGTCTGAATAGATGTGCCCCTATTTCCTGTCTAGGTCTAGCAGATACTGACTTGTGTAGTGCAGCAGGTAACTTATATGGCGATGCTCTATAATTACCCTTCATACTTCTACATGTAATAGAAAGCAAGGGGAGAGTCACTTTATAAATGTGTTGCCTGCATTTGTGAGTTTCTCCTTTTTTCATCATTCGTCTCCTGATTCTATTAAAATACTGAGAGCGCGGTATTATTTTATCCTCTGCATTTATTAGTTGGAGTCGTTTTCATTCCTACACTGCCCTCTTACCATTTCTTCCTTTTTGGAAGATGACCATGATAAATATTTAATGGTGTGAGCATTGCTTTATCCTCCACAGTAATAAGAGCATTATTATTGGCAGTGTTCCTCGAGACCGAATTCAAAGAAGGGCATATGACCCGTATTGATTCACCTTTTTTTTTTTTTTTTTCCTCTCTCTCTAAAAGCAATAGCTGAATAATCTTGTTTTCTGGAGCGTGCAAATATTTCCAGATTATAATTTTTTTGTGTTGCAACTTTCTTAATATGTTCTCATCGAATTGGAGTTATAATTATTACAAGTTATAATTCTACGTTGGTATTTTGATGAAAAGTTTTTTTGCTTTTTTTTTTTTCGCACTCCTACAAAACATACTCAGTAGTTTTACATGAGAAATTGCTTTGCCGGTTATATAGCTGCATATATATTTTCAAAGTGGTTTACACAACTGCTACAGTAAGTGAACATATCTTGTATTAAAACTGTTTCCAGGTAAATTCTTCCTGAAATCCTCTGTATTTAGGGGACACGGATTAGCCCTTTATAATAGGGGTACTCTTCATTGAGATACCTCAAATATCTGCTGACGATTCTGAAATAAATGAAAGTCGGTCTTTTCCAAGCTGTGTTTTTTTCCCCTGCGAACATATCCAAATTCTGCCCCATTATTGTTGTATTTTTTTTTGCTGAGCATAAAATCACTGTTTGCCGAACCTAGATGGTTAAATTGATGACACTAGTAGGAAATCCCCAGGAAGCGTTGTATATTAGGAAAGGGGTAGTAACGATACTGATCATGGCTAGACTACTTATAACAGATAATCAATGGGATCTTGTGAAATTGCTGCTTGATTTATACAAGTCAGAGTACAAGAAGGAAACCAGGCAAACACAGAAAACCTACTCATCATATTTACTGTAGCATCGCCCAAATATTCCCTAAGTAAAGACATCACTGTGAAAGGATGGGATATGGTGGCCAAATGATCAGACTGGCCATACACGTTAGCTAGCTGTCAGCTAAACAGTAGACTCTGGTGTGTTCTCTACGAAAGAGCTGCTGCCAGAATTTTGTGGCTGTGGCTTTTGTCCTCGCCTAACAAAAGGATCAGGCAAATTGAATTCCATTTACCTGATCCTTTCATCTCTCGACATAATCTGTTAGGGAACAGTCGAGAGGTTCTTATACAAATTAGATGGCCGGCTGATCCTACTGAAATCAACAGGTGTGGCCGACGTTTATCTTTTGTAGGGCACCTTAAAGGGGTATTTATATCTCTACA
This sequence comes from Dendrobates tinctorius, assembly GCF_039654945.1. Lineage (NCBI taxonomy): Eukaryota > Metazoa > Chordata > Amphibia > Anura > Dendrobatidae > Dendrobates > Dendrobates tinctorius. The sequence goes on from NW_027361690.1 coordinate 81,546,345, forward strand.
TTTATTATCTGTACTACAAATGATGGTCCCAGTAATCTTGAGAAAGGGGTCTTGAAGCCACGCCCTGCCTGTGTAGTGGTGGTCAGAATCTCCATTTAGTTGTAAGGGAATTCCGACCACCTTACCTGCTTTGTGTGATGGGGCCACGGTCTCGAGAAAGATGCAGGCCCCTGTTACTGACGCCCGCATCTACTATTACATTTATGGAATATCCTGTGGATAAGGAACAATTGTATGAGATGGGAATACCCCGTTAAATCTGCTCGGAAAAGAGTGAAAAATATAACTATATCACATGGAAGGATTCATAGTTTTCTACACTTGATCTGCAAATTTAGGGATTATTAGGATCATAATCCGCCTCATTGCTGGACTGGGTTGTGTTCTTCTCGTCTTCTTTTTGGCTTTATTTTTTCTCTGCTCTTGCTATTCACCTATGAAACAAGTTTTCAGTGTATCTAGTATCTATTCTGTGCAGTATAGCTAATGTTGAACAATCGGGGATCATACCAGTAGATAGGAGAGATGAGCTGTCCCCATACTGCGCTGCTCTTACATAGGAGAATTTCAGATCCAATTTAATGGTTACAATAGTAATGTCAGAGCCTGAGAAATGCGACAATCCGCTGTAATGCACTTCGTATAAGATTACATATTACACCTCACAGTATGTGGACCCCAGTATGCATAGCCTGATGTTCACGACTAGCAGCCCCTCTCCAGGGTCAGCATCTGTTTACTATACATTCTTAATCCTTTTATTCATTGTCCTTTTCCCCATTGTTGCCTCAATAAAGTTTTTCACTTTGTAGCTCTGGACTCATTGTCCTTTTTTTTTTTTTTTTTTTTTTCCTCTCCTAGTTTTTTGAGTCGTCCTACTATCTACATTTCTGGGGTCTAATGTGCACTGGCACAGCATGAATTAACTATTATGTATTTTAAGGGTATTTTCTTTGCTCCTGTATAGTGTAAGAATATTAGGATTTCTGCTACGTCTCATGGTGTGTTCGGCCAGCCTTCACTTCCCTCGGCCAGTGCCATCCACACAGGACTGGCAGTTCTGCTGGATAATTGCCTTCTGTTATGACAGCAAAATGGGATTGAATCAGACATCATTAATAGCAGAAGTGACTGGCCGCGGCTCACAGATTCTGCTCCCCAGTTGGTGCCTGATTAAATTTGGAGCCGGGCGGCAGGAGAGAGCTGTTGTGTGACATCAGTGTGAAGGATAGTGGAAGTATTAAAGCCAAGGATGAATTGTGAAAGTAAAAATGTATCCTAAACCATCAGATTGTAACCTCCGAAACAATGAAGACGACTGTGGTGGTGGATTGGGGAAGCGCAGATACCAGTTTACTAGTAAGAAAAATAGGAAATACAGATCCTGCAAAGTTTAAAACTACTGGAGGCACATGTACTGTATTGCATGGTCATTGCCATTCATTTAAGGCTACATGTTCTGCAAATGAAATCATTGCGATTGTGTGACCCACGTCTGCAGCATGACCTTGCATTGTGGGACTGCATGGTGTAGTGTTTAACTTCCTATGTACCACGCATTCATCAAATGTGTCAATAGGCTCAATAGTATATGTTGGTGTATAGTTTTTAACAATCTTTTCTATTCACTCATCCTGTTAAATAAATATATACTGCAATATATATATTTTTTAAATGCATGGAGGCTCACTGGCCACAGATACCACACTATACACTCACTGGCCACTTTATTAGGTACACCATGCTAGTAAGGGGTTGGACCCCCTTTTGCCTTCAGAACTGCCTCAATTCTTCGTGGCAGAGATTCAACAAGGTGCTGGAAGCATTCCTCAGAGATTTTGGACCATATTGACATGATGGCATCACACAGTTGGCGCAGATTTGTCGGCTGCACATCCCTGATGCGAATCTCCCGTTCCACCACATCCCAAAGATGCTCTATTGGATTGAGATCTGGTGACTGAGGAGGCCATTTGAGTACAGTAAACTCATTGTCATGTTCAAGAAACCAATCTGAGATGATTCGAGCTTTATGACATGGCGCATTATCCTGCTGAAAGTAGCCATCAGATGTTGGGTACATTGTGGTCATAAAGGGATGGACATGGTCAGCAACAATACTCAGGTAGGCTGTGGCGTTGCAACGATGCTCAATTGGTACCAAGGGGCCCAAAGAGTGCCCAGAAAAAATTCCCCACACCATGACACCACCACCACCAGCCTGAACCGTTGATACAAGGCAGGATGGATCCATGCTTTCATGTTGTTTACGCCAAATTCTGACCCTACCATCCGAATGTCGCAGCAGAAATCGAGACTCATCAGACCAGGCAACGTTTTTCCAATCTTCTACTGTCCAATTTCGATGAGCTTGTGCAAATTGTAGCCTCAGTTTCCTGTTCTTAGCTGAGAGGAGTGGTACCCAGTGTGGTCTTCTGCTGCTGTAGCCCATCTGCCTCAAAGTTCGACGCACTGTGCGTTCAGAGATGCTCTTCTGCCTACCTTGGTTGTAACGGGTGGCAATTTGAGTCACTGTTGCCTTTCTATCAGCTCGAACCAGTCTGCCCATTCTCCTCTGACCTCTGGCATCAACATGGCATTTCCGGCCACAGAACTGCCGCTCACTGGATTTTTTTTCTTTTTCGGACCATTCTCTGTAAACCCTAGAGATGGTTGTGCGTGAAAATCCCAGTAGATCAGCAGTTTCTGAAATTCTCAGACCAGCCCTTCTGGCACCAACAATCATGCCACGTTCAAAGGCACTCAAATCACCTTTCTTCCCCATACTGATGCTCGGTTTGAACTGCAGGAGATTGTCTTGACCATGTCTACATGCCTAAATGCACTGAGTTGCCGCCATGTGATTGGCTGATTAGAAATTAAGTCTTAACACACAGTTGGACAGGTGTACCTAATAAAGTGGCCAGTGAGTGTATATAGCTATACAGAGGGTTAAATCTTAAAAATGCTGCCCAAGAAACAAGAAAAATAATCATTAAATCACATGAAATGATCTGTTGTGCAGCACAAAAGATCACATTCTCGACAGGGCTGTGGAGTCGGTAGGCCGAACCTCCGACTCCTCAATTTCTCCAATTCCGACCCCACAGCCCTGGTCACTACTGAGCATGTACATACAGTGCAGCACAGATTCATCTCATCTATGACCCCACAGCACTGGTCACTACTGAGCCTGTACATAAAGTGCAGCACAGATTCATCTCATCTATGACCCCACAGCCCTGGTCACTACTGAGCATGTACATAAAGTGCAGCACAGATTCATCTCATCTATGACTCCACAGCACTGGTCACTACTGAGCATGTACATAAAGGGGCAGCACAGATTCATCTCATCTACGACCCCACAGCACTGGTCACTACTGAGCATGTACATACAGTGCAGCACAGATTCATCTCATCTATGACTCCACAGCCCTGGTCACTACTGAGCATGTACATAACGTGCAGCACAGATTCATCTCATCTATGACCCCACAGCACTGGTCACTACTGAGCCTGTACATAAAGTGCAGCACAGATTCATCTCATCTACGACCCCACAGCACTGGTCACTACTGAGCCTGTACATAAAGTGCAGCACAGATTCATCTCATCTACTACTCCACAGCACTGGTCACTACTGAGCCTGTACATAAAGTGCAGCACAGATTCATCTCATCTATGACCCCACAGCCCTGGTCACTACTGAGCATGTACATAAAGTGCAGCACAGATTCATCTCATCTACTACTCCACAGCACTGGTCACTACTGAGCCTGTACATAAAGTGCAGCACAGATTCATCTCATCTACTACTCCACAGCACTGGTCACTACTGAGCATGTACATAAAGTGCAGCACAGATTCATCTCATCTGCTACTCCACAGCACTGGTCACTACTGAGCATGTACATAAAGTGCAGCACAGATTCATCTCATCTACTACTCCACAGCACTGGTCACTACTGAGCCTGTACATAAAGTGCAGCACAGATTCATCTCATCTACTACTCCACAGCACTGGTCACTACTGAGCATGTACATAAAGTGCAGCACAGATTCATCTCATCTGCTACTCCACAGCACTGGTCACTACTGAGCATGTACATACAGTGCAACACAGATTCATCTCATCTATGACTCCACAGCACTGGTCACTACTGAGCCTGTACATAAAGTGCAGCACAGATTCATCTCATCTACTACTCCACAGCACTGGTCACTACTGAGCCTGTACATAAAGTGCAGCACAGATTCATCTCATCTACTACTCCACAGCACTGGTCACTACTGAGCATGTACATAAAGTGCAGCACAGATTCATCTCATCTGCTACTCCACAGCCCTGGTCACTACTGAGCATGTACATACAGTGCAGCACAGATTCATCTAATCTATGACTCCACAGCCCTGGTCACTACTGAGCATATACATAAAGAGCAGCACAGATTCATCTCATCTATGACCCCACAGCACTGGTCACTACTGAGCATGTACATAAAGAGCAGCACAGATTCATCTCATCTACGACCCCACAGCACTGGTCACTACTGAGCATGTCCATAAAGTGCAGCACAGATTCATCTCATCTACTACTCCACAGCCCTGATCACTACTGAGCATGTGCATAAAGTGCAGCACAGATTCATCTCATCTATGACCCCACAGCACTGGTCACTACTGAGCCTGTACATAAAGTGCAGCACAGATTCATCTCAACTAAAAGCCCAGATCCTTAGATCAGGAACAGAACAGACATATCCACGTTGGAATGTGTATACAATCCCTTTAAAAAGTTTTCCCTGCTAATAGTGCAAAAGGGCTTTTAAATATCAGGATCCTACAGCCATTCTGACATGGATTTTCAAAGTAAGCACACGAGTTTCATCAAGTCTAGGAGATCTCTTTAATGTATTCAGTTCATATTGTGACAGATCTGCTTTAACAAAGAGACAGAGACATAGCCTTTAAATGTGTTCATGCTGTGAAATGCTTTCTTTTCCTCTGTCGATTTTAGGTAATGGGTTTGTTAATCCAAGAGCTTCACCGAGCCTTCTAGGACCGTCCGGTGGCAGCGGATTAGGAAAAGTCATGCCCACAAAGTCTCCACCACCCCCAGGAGGCAGTTTGGGAATAAACAGAAAGCCTGACTTGCGAGTAGTCATACCTCCTTCTAGCAAAGGAATGATGCCTCCTTTGGTGAGTTTCTGACTATTACCAATTATGTAATAGTAGCAATTATCTTAATTGATGGGGCCTTATCATTTTACCATAGAAGAACATGGTACTATAGGGCACAGAAATGATTATGGAGGATTAGGTACACTTCTGAACATATTATTTCTGCTGGCGAGGCAACCAGTCATCAATTTTAAAGGGGTTATCCAGGACTAAACAATTGGTGGCTTATCCCAGTCCTCAATATCAAACTTTACTAAGAGGCTGGTTTAACCCATTGGGATAATTCACTTGTAGAGGACAAAACTGTAGAAAAGTGATCCCGGGCACAGCCATTTCTAAAACTATGGATCTATACCTGGTAAACAATAAAATGGACGCAATGGGGGGGTTGTCTGAGATTGGTTGGGGGGGTTGGTCGCAGTTATTTTGGCTAAAGGTTGTGCAACCAAGTATTAGGCTAAGGGTGCCAGTACTTTCGTCTGGCCCAATTTTGGAGTTTTGTGTGAAATGATCAATGTTTTGCTTTTTGCTTCATTCTCTTTTGTGTTTTTTTCATTTAAGACAAATTAAATGAAGATAATACCAAAGAATTTGTGTTTGCAATCATTTTCAGGAAGAAACTGAGTATTGTCTGACAGAATTGCAGGGGTGTCAAAACTTTTGGCCACAACTGTATACTGCATTGTAGAGTGCTGTATATAAGGGCATACATGGGCTGTCATACTTTTATATGGGAAAAACAAGGGGGAAAACACAATCTGAGCAGGTTGCTGTTGGGTATTTTGATGAACACAATAAGAAACAGTGAGGGAAAAATAGCGGTTTCCCCACACCAGAACATAGCCACATATTTAGGATCCGACACCAGGTCCCCTCACACATCAGCTGCCACCTGGTTCTGCGGACACAGGCAGTACAATGTATGGAGCAGGATGCACACAGCTCTGTACGCAGTGCAGTGGCCATTCGCAAGTACTTCAACTCAGCTCCCATGTGATAGGAGCGCCAGTACAGAGTACAGAGGTCATCTGCCTCTGGAATTAGGTGTGGATGGTGATGCTAATATGGCTTATTACTTCCAGTGGTGCGGGATTGTAGCACTTGGCTTGTAGGCAGTGAAGCGCAGCACCAGACACTATCCGTGGTATACCAAAAGGGAACCAAGAAAAATATGAAGGCTGTGTAGGTGCGCTGCCAATAACATTAGTGTGGATGCGGTAATTAACCGATTTTCGGCTCCGGACAGATCACCTGATATAGGCTCCAGTGTGGAGGCGAAAACCGGCTCGTGATTTTGATCCTAAATAAAAAGGTACTTCTTTTAATTATCGCACCCTCACTAACGTCATTTGCAGCACACCTACATACCTTTTGTATTTTTACTGCAAATTTTTGGCAGACTCTGGATCGGCTAACAGTTGATTATTGGGGTCCTGGTTATGGCATCCCCATTAATTTAATATTGATGATCCATCCAAAAGATAAGGTCATCAATATCTTGGTCCTTGAAAAAACCCTGTAGAGTAGTTACTACTTCCCTTCTATTTTAGGGAAAAAAAATATTCTTAACAGTTATTTTTTGGGCAAACGTGGAGCAGTAATTAGATTTCTTTGAGTCATATGTGTAACTCTGCTCCTCACAGTGTAATGGAAGCTTTCTAGCACATCCCGATCACCAATAAATAAAACTCGGCAATCATTATCCGCTGGTTAGTCGGCCATTCATCCTGCCGCTTTGTCCGGCGTCTCCTGGGTTTTAGTTGTGGGTGTAGCAGCAGAAGAGGTGAGGAATGATCAGGTCTGCCCACCATCGTTCGCACTCCATATCCTCTGTAATTCTAATTTTCCTCATTTACATACAGACTGAAGAAGATGAATTGGACTTGGTGAGTTACGTGTGCTTGGTGGACATATCTCCATACATACGGTGTTGCTCATGTTCCCTTTGACATTCCTGAAGCTTTGGAGGATGGGGGGGGGGGGGACATTCCCAACAGTTACAGAGTTATAAGGACAAGTTATTTCCTGCAGAAGAATGGAAAGCTTTATATTCAAAGGGAACATTGGATGTGCGTTTCACATTGTGTTTTGTGCCTGGACCAGGCAGCGATCACATCACACAATAGCCGGTCTCCGCCACCATTATCTGCAGCACCGTATCGCTAATCTTCAGCCTGCTAGGAGCGCTGCTCTGCCTTCCTCTTACAGTCAGGTTACATCATCCTGGGTGAGGTCATTCCTTGATGGAGCTGTGAATGATCTCATCATCTTCAGGAGCCTGTATGCAGACAGCAGCGAGCCCCATAGAGTACTCCTCCTCACACCTATTTACATACTGAACGCCACTGGCATGGGTCGGCGCTCGATTTAATATTTTATTGAATTGATACAGCCACAGTGACCCACTTTCTGCACATCACTGGGAACACTGATGTTGTATCACCGACACAGGGCTTCCATTACATTATCATCCATTTCACATGCTAAGATGCATGTACATCTGTGCCTGTTACAAGCGAGCTATGATGCCTGCATGCTTTTTTATTTTTGTTTTCTCTTCCACCGCAATTTGGGTTATTTATTTAATTATTCAAAATTGGAGTAAATCAAGTGCTTGTACATTGTGTTTGAACCTGTGGCCGCTTTATTCTTCACTCCATCACAGTATTGTGTTAGTTCAGGAGATAATGATCTTCAATCAGCTTTACAGCACTGCCCTCTGCTGGTTGTAGCATGCAGTAACGTGCACAATACTAGTTACCAAGCATTTGTTACATTGGATATTTTGTAACTTCATTTTGTACATATTTAGTTTCACTGTTCTCATGTTATTTTTGTATGTTTATTCCAATGATTTCTGGTTTATTCACAGAATACCCAAAGGATAAGTAGCTCCCAGTCTACACAGCCCTTGGCTACTCCAGTTGTCTCTGTGATGACTCCTAGTTTGGCCACGCAAGGCCTGGTGTATTCTGCCATGCCAACTACCTACAATACTGGTAAGGCTAAGTGCACTAATTTACATGTATTTCTCTTGTCTGAGCATGCTAAACTGTTCAAACTTTGTGGACCACGGGCTGAAGAGTTGCAAGCCTTCGTTGATTTTTTTTTTTTACGTCAACGTGGGCACAAGCAAGAATTTCTCTAAGGGGTTTTACAAAGAGATTACGTTTAGATAAAGCTACTCAGCCATAAGTCTATATTATGGGGGTGTTCCCAATAAACAAGTTATCTTCTATAGGGAAGCATAGGAGATAACGTGCTGATCAGTGGGGTCTGGCCAAGAGGCACTTGCTTGGCCTCAACTCCATTCTTTGTCTATGGAACTACCAGGTTAAACATTGAGGACAACACTCCACTATTTCCAGCAGTCCCATAGATGATGAGTTCAACTCATGGCAGCACGGTGGCTCAGTGGTTAACACTGCAGGCTTGCAGTGCTGGGGTCCTGGCTTCAAATCCCACCAAGGACAACATCTACAAAGAGTTTGCATGTTCTCCCCGTGTTTGGGTGGGTTTCCTCCGGGTTCTCCCACACTCCAAAGACATGCTGATAGGGAATCTAGATTGTGAGCCCCAATGGGGATAGTGCCAATAGTGTATGTAAAGTGCTGTGGAATTAATGGCACTAGATAAGTGAGTAAGATAAATAAAAAAATAAACTCCATTCAGGAATTGAAGTGAATTGAATCCCTGATCTCAGGATCACTGGCAGTTCAAACAGTTGGACATACTGTACATCGATAAGCAAGATATCCCCCATACTCTTGGTAAGAAAAGCCTATAATGGTTACTGAAATGGCTTGAAACTGACAAAAGTTATTTCCAGTTGAAGTGTACCAAATTTCAGTTGCTGAAAATCAGACATTGCTTCTGAATTGTGGTTCACAATAAAAGTTAAAGAAAATGGTCGAAAATGGCCTGGAAATAAACTATAGTATTGAAAATAATTTGACCATAGGGATATGTTAAACTAAGGTGTGTCCTGTAATTAGCATAACAGATTTCTACAAACTTATAGTCAGTCTGCCTGTTTATAGGGTGAAAAGTAGTCCTTGTGCTGTTTGGTGTCATGGTGTATACCACACTGAACATGGACTAAAGAAAGCTAAGGAGAGTGTTGTCTCAGGAGTTTAAAATTAAAATTCTAGACAAGCATGTTAATTAATGGTAACTGCTGTAAGACCATCTCCAAACAGCTTGATGTTCCTGTTACTACAGCTACACATATCATTTAGAAGTTTAAGATCTATGGACTGTAGCCAGCCTCCCATGACGTGGCCACAAGAGGAAAATTGATGAAGTATTGAAGAGTCAGATAACACGAATGTAATCAAAGAGCCTAGAACAACTCCCAAAGAGATTAAAGGAGAATTCCAAGGTCAAGGTACATCAGTGTCAGACACAATCTGTTGCTGTCTTGGCCAAAGTGGACTTCTTGGAAGACAACAGAGGAGGAAACCACTGTTGAAAGCAAATCCTGAAAAAGCGAGACTGGAATTTGTCTAATGCATATTGACAAGTAACAAATCTTCTGGGAGAAATGACAGATGAGACAAAACTGGAGCTCTGTGGCAAGTTACATCAGCTGTGTGTTCACAGACGACCCAAAAATGAAAATAAATAAACCTTATACAAACTTGCGCTAATAGGGTGTGTCCTGATTAGGTAGGAGATATCTTGTGAGGAGGTCTGTTACCTTTACTGAAGCTTAATATGGCGAGCCAGGAGAGACAGAAGTCCAGGTCCTTCCCAGAGATACTCCCCGGCACAGCGATGTATAGAGTTGCTGGAGCTAAAGGGTGCTACCTCCTAGCATACCGCCGTCCCGGCCGGTGACTGGCGTGCAGCTGGAGGTATGTATCGGCAGGCTGTACAGATACCAGCCGCCGCTACAAAAACATGCCTGCAAGGTCCGAGAACGCTGAAGGACCTTGCGTGACGTCACAGTCACGTGGGAAGTCACGTGACAGGCAGAAAAAACGCTATGAAGCGCTGAAGGGGCCAGAATACAATGGTAGATCCTACGCGTTACAGAATTCACTGATTCCTTCTTCAGGGATGGCCCCCTGGAACAAGAATAACCCTTATATAGCCTCCAGTATATATCCTCTAATAACAAAACATCATATTAGGCATTAAAAGCAAATAGCTCAATTTCGCTGTTTAGACCATTTGGGATCAGAGTATTTAATTCAAATATCCATTTACTTTCTACCCTGGACATTTGATGGATAAAATTGCCTTTCCTCATGCTTCTTTTAGCAATTTGAATCCCAGTCACCTTAGTGTCCCTTAAAGAGCTCCCATGATGTGTGAGATAATGATTAGAAAGGGGGTGACCTGTGAATTTATTACAGATATTATGTAAATGTTCCCCAATTCTAACATTTAGGGGACGTATAGTTCTTCCTATATATAATTTATCACATGGACATGTGATACAATATATCACCCCCTTCGTGTCACAGGTGATGAAATCACGGATCTGAATCTCCATGGACTTATTCACAATCGAGAGTTGTTTTTTACTGCCTAATTTTTTGCAAGATGCGCATTTTTTGCAGGGAAAAAAACCATTTAGTTGCTGATGTAAATGAGAATTGGGGCCTGGTGTTGGTATAGAAATAGAGGGGGGGTTACCAGGTTACTCAAATTGTTTGCCCTTCTAAAGACAAACCTAGGGCGAGCTGGTAAAGCTTCCCCTATGATTTTATCATTTTTCAAAATACCCCAGTGTTTATTTACAATTTTTCTGAAAATATGGCTATTTGAATTAAACTGAGTGATGATGGGAACCTCATCTATAATGGGGTTTTCTTTATTTTTTATTTTATGTCTGAGGAATTGTTCCCTCGGTATGTTCCCAATATATTCCCTGGTGGCTCGCAGGGCTTGGGTATCATATCCTTTTTGGCAACATTTTTTAATTAGAGTTTCAGCTTCAGTTAAATAGTCCTGTGACTTGGAGCAGTTTCTATGGGCCCGTATAAACTGGCTCTTTGGGATATTCAGAAGCCAACTTGGGAGATGGCAACTTTCTAATGAAATGTAATTGTTTGAATCAGTGGGTTTATGAAATAATCGTGTCTGGATGGTGTTGTCCTCAATAAAAAAAATTTTAAGTCTAAAAAATTAATCTCCGTGAGACTTGTCGTTGCAGTAAATTTTAAAAAATAACAATTTTTATTCAATTCGTCAATAAAATCAGTTAAAAGAGTAGGCCCACCAGACCAAATGAAAACAATATCGTCTATGAAGCGGTGCCAGAGTACCAGATTCGCGCGCAGCCTGCCCTCGGGAAAGATGGTTTCATGTTCCCACTTCCCGACGTACAGATTTGCATAACTGGGCGCGAATCTGGTACCCATAGCGGTCCCCCACTTCTGGGAGTAGTAGTCCGCTCCATAGTGAAAGTAATTATGGGTGAGTATAAAATAAATACAATCAACAATAAAAGCGATTTGGTCGCTAGGTAAGCTTTTAGCTTCAGACATAAAGAATTCTGCAGATTTGCAACCCTTTTCATGTTCAATAACTGTGTAGAGGGAAGTTATATCTAAAGTCCCTAAGATAAAATGGTCCTTCCATTCTATATTGTTTAAAACCTGTAAAACATGAGTGGTGTCCTTCAGGTAGGCTGGAAGAGCAGGGACTAATTGTTGTAAGTGGTAATCCACAAATTTCGAGAGATTAGCTGTAAGGCCACCAATGGCCGATATTATTGGTCGGCCAGGGGGTTTGATCAAATTCTTATGGATTTTTGGGATATAATAAAAATATGGTATCCTAGGGTGAGTGGTATTGATAAAATCAAATTCCTCTTTTTTTATATACCCCTTATCAAGACCACGTTTAATGAGGACCTGCATTTCTGCAAGATACCTTACTGAAGGATCACTGTCCAATAATTCATAAGTGCGAGAATCAGACAGTATCCTTACAGACTCCTCCTCGTAATCAGAAGTATTCAAGATCACTATACTACCCCCTTTGTCAGCCGGTCTTATTGTGATCGCATGATTTGTCTGGAGCCGTTTAATAGCTGACCGTTCTCTACCAGATAAATTATACCTAAATTTTCTGCATCTTTTATCAGATATGCTCCTGATGTCCTGTATCACGTTGATCTGAAATGCCTCAAAGGCTTCTGAGTATTCTTGAATTGGGTTGAAATTGGATTTCTTTTTTAGACCGGTATGTTGATAAGGGTCTATGATTTCGAGAGGATTTGTGACATCGCTAGAAGTCACTCTTTTTTTTTCATATAGAATTTTTTTATAGCTAATCTCCTCATAAAAGTTTTAATACCTATAAAGGCCTGAAATCTAGCGATGTCACAAATCCTCTCGAAATCATAGACCCTTATCAACATACCGGTCTAAAAAAGAAATCCAATTTCAACCCAATTCAAGAATACTCAGAAGCCTTTGAGGCATTTCAGAACAACGTGATACAGGACATCAGGAGCATATCTGATAAAAGATGCAGAAAATTTAGGTATAATTTATCTGGTAGAGAACGGTCAGCTATTAAACGGCTCCAGACAAATCATGCGATCACAATAAGACCGGCTGACAAAGGAGGTAGTATAGTGATCTTGAATACTTCTGATTACGAGGAGGAGTCTTTAAGGATACTGTCTGATTCTCGCACTTATGAATTATTGGACAGTGATCCTTCAGTAAGGTATCTTGCAGAAATGCAGGTCCTCATTAAACGTGATCTTGATAAGGGGTATATAAAAAAAGAGGAATTTGATTTTATCAATACCACTCACCCTAGGATACCATATTTTTATTATATCCCAAAAATCCATAAGAATTTGATCAAACCCCCTGGCCGACCAATAATATCGGCCATTGGTGGCCTTACAGCTAATCTCTCGAAATTTGTGGATTACCACTTACAACAATTAGTCCCTGCTCTTCCAGCCTACCTGAAGGACACCACTCATGTTTTACAGGTTTTAAACAATATAGAATGGAAGGACCATTTTATCTTAGGGACTTTAGATATAACTTCCCTCTACACAGTTATTGAACATGAAAAGGGTTGCAAATCTGCAGAATTCTTTATGTCTGAAGCTAAAAGCTTACCTAGCGACCAAATTGCTTTTATTGTTGATTGTATTTATTTTATACTCACCCATAACTACTTTCACTATGGAGCGGACTACTACTCCCAGAAGTGGGGGACCGCTATGGGTACCAGATTCGCGCCCAGTTATGCAAATCTGTACGTCGGGAAGTGGGAACATGAAACCATCTTTCCCGAGGGCAGGCTGCGCGCGAATCTGGTACTCTGGCACCGCTTCATAGACGATATTGTTTTCATTTGGTCTGGTGGGCCTACGCTTTTAACTGATTTTATTGACGAATTGAATAAAAATTGTTATTTTTTTAAATTTACTGCAACGACAAGTCTCACGGAGATTAATTTTTTAGACTTAAAAATTTTTTATTGAGGACAACACCATCCAGACACGATTATTTCATAAACCCACTGATTCAAACAATTACATTTCATTAGAAAGTTGCCATCTCCCAAGTTGGCTTCTGAATATCCCAAAGAGCCAGTTTATACGGGCCCATAGAAACTGCTCCAAGTCACAGGACTATTTAACTGAAGCTGAAACTCTAATTAAAAAATTCTGCCAAAAAGGATATGATACCCAAGCCCTGCGAGCCACCAGGGAATATATTGGGAACATACCGAGGGAACAATTCCTCAGACATAAAATAAAAAATAAAGAAAACCCCATTATAGATGAGGTTCCCATCATCACTCAGTTTAATTCAAATAGCCATATTTTCAGAAAAATTGTAAATAAACACTGGGGTATTTTGAAAAATGATAAAATCATAGGGGAAGCTTTACCAGCTCGCCCTAGGTTTGTCTTTAGAAGGGCAAACAATTTGAGTAACCTGGTAGCCCCCTCTATTTCTATACCAACACCAGGCCCCAATTCTCATTTACATCAGCAACTAAATGGGTTTTTTCCCTGCAAAAAATGCGCATCTTGCAAAAAATTAGGCAGTAAAAGACAACTCTCGATTGTGAATAAGTCCATGGAGATTCAGATCCGTGATTTCATCACCTGTGACACGAAGGGGGTGATATATTGTATCACATGTCCATGTGATAAATTATATATAGGAAGAACTATACGTCCCCTAAATGTTAGAATTGGGGAACATTTACGTAATATCTGTAATAAATTCACAGGTCACCCTCTTTCTAATCATTATCTCACACATCATGGGAGCTCTTTAAGGGACACTAAGGTGACTGGGATTCAAATTGTTAAAAGAAGCATGAGGAAAGGCAATTTTATCCATCAAATGTCCAGGGTAGAAAGCAAATGGATATTTGAATTAAATACTCTGATCCCAAATGGTCTAAACAGCGAAATTGAGCTATTTGCTTTTAATGCCTAATATGATGTTTTGTTATTAGAGGATATATACTGGAGGCTATATAAGGGTTATTCTTGTTCCAGGGGGCCATCCCTGAAGAAGGAATCAGTGAATTCTGTAACGCGTAGGATCTACCATTGTATTCTGGCCCCTTCAGCGCTTCATAGCGTTTTTTCTGCCTGTCACGTGACTTCCCACGTGACTGTGACGTCACGCAAGGTCCTTCGGCGTTCTCGGACCTTGCAGGCATGTTTTTGTAGCGGCGGCTGGTATCTGTACAGCCTGCCGATACATACCTCCAGCTGCACGCCAGTCACCGGCCGGGACGGCGGTATGCTAGGAGGTAGCACCCTTTAGCTCCAGAAACTCTATACATCGCTGTGCCGGGGAGTATCTCTGGGAAGGACCTGGACTTCTGTCTCTCCTGGCTCGCCATATTAAGCTTCAGTAAAGGTAACAGACCTCTTCACAAGATATCTCCTACCTAATCAGGACACACCCTATTAGCGCAAGTTTGTATAAGGTTTATTTATTATTATTTTTATAGAGACAATTTGAGTGGCGGGTTGTTTTAATACTTGCTGCTTTGTGTCCTGGAGTTGCACGCTTTTGCGCCATTGGTATATATATAGACCCAAAATTGAAGCATACAAAGAAAAGAACAATTACCGTAGTACCTACTGGGACACATGAAGCACCCTCAGTCATGCTTTGAGGCTGCTTTGCTGCCTCTTGAAACGGGGGGTCTTGAATCTACATAGTTCAATGCAATCATAAGACTCCCAATGCATTTTGAGAAAATAAGAAGAAAGAGAGAGTCCAAAGCTACTAAAAAGTAACAAATTTTATTATGTAAGACAGAAGAACAAGACACAACGGCATAAAAAATTGAGTGAGGGTTATCATAGTCACCGGATACAACAAAAACCCTGGGCAAGGTGATTCATGATAAATATGGGTAGAAATGGTATATTCCCTCACAGAGATACAGGCCAGTTGTCAGAAATGAGCTGGTCCCTTCAATCCCCTTTCAATAACAGTACCCTTATCATAAAATAGAATATAACAAAGTGGGGTAGAAGAGACCCAAACGTATTGCACTTAGCCCATATATAGAAGGAAAGGGTTAAAGTAACAACATACCCATCATTATAACCAGAAGCACACTGACCAGGAGAGGCCCGACGTACGTTTCGCGGTATAACCGCTTCCTCGGGTACTGTTATTGAAAGGGGATTGAAGGGACCAGCTCATTTCTGACAAACTGGCCCGTATCTCTGTGAGGGAATATACCATTTTCCCGTCTCCCATGACGGCACACGTGAGAGAGGGGATCCGCCCAGTTAGGACAGGAACCCTACTGAAGATAAAAGGGCGGTACCTCTCCCTCGCTTCAGTTGGGTTTCCTGTCCTGACAGGGACCCGTGCTGAAGACAGCAGTTCACACTTACCTGCCCCTCTCCCGTGCCGGCGTAGAAGATCAGGCTGGGCTCCTGAGCGCTGGGCGTCGGGATGGAGGAAGCGCCGTCCGCGGGTCCTCCGGGGCTCAGCGTCCAAGCGGGCGCAGGAACAGCACGGCGGGGGTCCTGGGGCTCTGCCGTGGCTGCCGCGCCGCCCTCTCCCCCTCTGCCGGTGATTCCCTACTCTGGAGCAGCTCAGGAGCGTTGAGGGAGCGGCCGCTTCCGGGTCGCGCTCCTCTGACGGCACGCGCAGGGCACGCTGGGGAAGGGGCGTGCCCGCGTGACGTCGGAGGCGGCGCCGACAATCCAAGATGGCGGCGCCCATGGTGAAGAACGCCGATCGGTGGAGAGAGATCCCGGCGGTATGGCGGGGGGGGAGGGGCTGTGGGGGTAACCGGAGGAGGCGGAGAGTGCAGTGGATCCCCCTTACATAAGGGGGATGACCACAGAAGACGCACTCATGCCCAAGGCTTCAGAATGGAAGTGGGGCAAGACGAGCAGCGTCAGCAGCAGCGACAGCAGCAGCGTCAGCATCAAGACCTCTCGCCAGATGCCAGGCCAAGCCACCAACATACCAGGAGCAGTCGCTCAAGTGGTGGGAGCGGCAGTCATAAGCGCAATCGGCATGACTCTGGGACGTCCAGGAGAAACGTCACGAGTGCATCTGAGGAGCCTCCGAGATCGGTACCCCTGATTGACAGCGGTGGTGAGTGATCTACGTGAATGTCACCCTTATGGTAATGGGGTTCCATTTTTTCTGTTTGATCACTAGGGGGCGAGGAAGGCCAGCAGCAAAACCAAAAATAGAGAATGCGCCCTATGTAAAAACCCGCTGGCAGATCAGTGGCAGAAAGATCTCTGCGCTGACTGTATTAACAGGACTATACAGGAGGAGACCCCTGATTTGGTGACTAGTCTGAAGGAGTTAATACATCAGGAGGTGAAAGGTTCCCTAAAGGCAGCCCTTAAAAAGAAAAGAAACCGTAGAAGGAGCTCCGATTCAGAGGCCTCGCCAAAGCAGAAGGGGCGGGATAGATCTTTGTCCCCCTCCACCTCCTCTTCCTCTACGCAGTCCTCAGAATCCTCCTCGGACAGCGATATAGGCGGCCGTCCATGTTTCCCAACGGAGGACGTAGAAAAACTGGTCAAGGCCATTAGAGCTACAATGGGCCTTAAAGAAGAAAAAACTCCCAAATCATTAGAGGATGTAATGTTTGGAGGAAAAGCGAAAGCGTACCTTCCCTGTAAATGATAAAATAAAAGCGCTAATTGACAGGGAATGGAAAAAGACAGAGCGGTCAGGGGGCTTACCTTCCACATCAAAGAGGAGGTACCCCTTTGACCAGAAGGACTCAGAAACCTGGGAAAAAGTCCCAAAAATTGATGGGGCTGTAGCCAGATCCTCAAAAAAGGTATCCCTACCATTAGAAGATTCTGGCGTGTTGAAAGACCCGCTTGATAAGAAAGCAGATGGGTTTCTGAAGCACATCTGGGAAGCTTCAGCAGGGGGATTGAAGCCAGCAATAGCCGGTACCTGTACCGCTCGTGCCCTCATGGTCTGGCTGCAACAAATAGAGGACCAGATCAAGGATAGAGTTCCTAGAGACGAAATTCTAGCTAATCTAACATTGGTGCACGGAGCAGCGGCTTTCCTGGCCGATTCCTCTGCAGACTCCGCAAGATTGACAGCTAGCGCAGCAAGCCAGTCAAATGCGGCAAGACGAGCCCTGTGGCTTAAAGGGTGTCCCGGAGATTTACCCTCTAAGCACAAGTTATGTTCCATTCCATGCGATGGCCAATTCCTCTTCGGGAAAAAACTAGAAGAGATTTTGGAGCATGCGGGGGATAGGAAGAAAAGCTTTTCCCGATTTCCGGGAGATCCTAAGAAGCAGCCCTTTCGGAGGAGATTTAACAGGGGTCGTCCCCCGGGAGATAGAAAAAGCTGGGACTCTAAAGAAAAAAGAGGATCGGGCTATATGTTTAAAGGGCCCTCCACTTCCTCCAAAAAATCTCCCGGGAGGTAGGGGGAAGGCTTTCTCTCTTCCTTTCCGCCTGGGCAAATATCTCCCCCAGTACATGGGTCCTAAATATAATCAAGGACGGCTTAAAAATAAAATTAATCCGTCCGCCCAGGCATACCTTCATAATAACACCCAGAAGGAAAGCCCAAGAGCAACAGCTGGCCCTGGAGAAGGAAGTCTTGGGACTAGTGAAAAAACAAGTCCTACAGGAAGTCCCAGCGCAAGAAGAAGGAAGGGGGTTCTACTCCCCCCTCTTCTTAATACAAAAACCAGACGGCTCTTGGAGAACCATTGTCAACCTGAGGAGACTCAATCAGTGGATAGACAATTGCTCCTTCAAAATGGAGTCAATCAACACGGCCACAAAGATCCTGTTCCAGCATTGCCTCATGGCAGTGATAGACTTAAAAGATGCCTACTATCACATCCCAATCCATCGGGAGTATCAGAGATATTTGAGAGTAGCGCTCTATATCCAGGGGCAGGTGAGACACTACCAATACGCAGCCCTTCCGTTTGGCCTGTCTACAGCCCCCAGGGTATTCACCAAAGTGATGGCCGAAGTAATGTCTTTTCTGCGATCCAGGGACATAGTGATCGTCCCATACTTAGACGACTTTCTGGTAATAGGGAGGTTGGAATCCCACTGCACACTTCAAGTGAAGGAAGTAATAGCAACTCTAGTAGGACTAGGATGGATAGTAAACATCCCCAAGTCAAGGATAACCCCAGTAAAAGAGCAATCCTTCCTAGGGTTGATATTGGACTCCGAGCAACAACGCTGCCTCCTACCAGAGAGGAAAGTGACCAAGATAAGAGGCCTAGCTCGCACAGCAATACAAAGACCAAATATGACACTGAGGAACGCAATGTCCCTTTTAGGCTCACTGACATCATGTATACCCGCAGTAACATGGGCGCAGTACCACTTAAGGCAACTACAGTGGGAAGTCCTGTCAGCGCAGAAACAATTAAAAGGGCATTTAGAAGGCAAACTATGTCTCTCAGTGGCTGTAAGAGATTCCCTGCTCTGGTGGACTGTAGAAAAGAATCTAACAGCTGGTGTCCCGTGGCAAAAACCAGTCGAGGACATCATTACGACAGACGCGAGTGCCACAGGGTGGGGAGCACACCTGAGATCCCATACATTACAGGGGACCTGGTCCTCACTAGAAAGCGATCAGAATTCAAATGTAAAAGAACTATGGGCAGTGGAAAAAGCCGTGAAACATTTCCTTCCCTTACTTCAGGGCCGCCACACCCGGGTCATGATGGACAATCAGGCAGTAGTAGCCTACTTCAATCATCAGGGGGGAACGAGATCTCGGGGCCTCATGCAAATATCAGATCTACTCTTCCAGCTAGCAGAACAACATCTGTTATCCATCACAGCATTGCACATAAAGGGGGCAGAAAATATACAAGCAGACTTCCTGAGTCGCAGGCATCTAAGACAAGGGGAATGGTCCCTAAACCCCCGAGTCTTCCAACAAATAGTTCAGGGCTGGGGCAGACCAGAAATAGACCTGTTCGCTACCGCACACAACCGGAAGGTCAGGAAGTTCTGCTCGCTAAATCCAAGGGAAAACCCCTTCGCAGTAGATGCCCTACAAATACCCTGGAAGTTCATCCTGGCCTATGCATTTCCCCCGATAACAATGATCCCAGTAGTAGTCAGGAAAATCAGGGAGGATCGGGCAAGAATAATTCTTATAGCTCCTTTTTGGCCGAGAAGGGCTTGGTTCTCCCTTCTGAGGCTCATGTCAGTGACAGATCCATGGATACTACCAGAGATTCCAGACCTGCTTTCCCAGGGACCAGTGGTCCACTCTCAGGTGAAGGGCTTCCATCTAGCAGCCTGGAATTTGAGAGGGCGCTACTGAGTCGCCAGGGATTCTCTCCAGGGTTAGTCTCCACCCTGTTGAAAAGTAGGAAACCAATAACATCCCAAATCTACGGTAGAACGTGGAAAAAGTTCCTAGACTTCCTGGGGGAACCTTTAGGGGATGTAGCTCCAGTGGGACCTATCCTAGAGTTCTTACAGTCGGGGCTGCAACTGGGGTTAGCCACTAACACACTCAAAGTTCAAGTCTCAGCTTTGGGGGCCCTATATAACTGCAATTTAGCAGCCAATAGGTGGGTGTCCCGGTTCATTAAGTCCTGTGGCAGGTCAAGGCTGGTCATTATCCCAAAGATACCACCCTGGGATCTGAACCTAGTTTTGGAGGCTTTAACCACAGATCCCTTCGAACCACTACTAGAGCTGTCACCAAAGCTACTTACACTTAAAACGGTCTTACTGGTAGCCTTAACGTCAGCCCGAAGAGTCAGCGACCTACAAGCTCTGTCTATATGTCCTCCTTATACACAGATCTTGGATGACCGAGTGGTTCTAAGACCAGACCCGGCCTATCTCCCCAAGGTAGTCCAAAAGTTTCATAGGACTCAGGAGATCTCCTTGCCGTCGTTCTGTAACAATCCCAGAAACCCGGGGGAGCAAAAGTTCCATACATTAGATGTAAGAAGAGCCATAATACAATATATGTCAATAACTAGTCAGTGGAGGAAAGATCAGTCCCTTTTTGTGGCCTTTCAGGGTAGTAGAAAGGGGCACGGGGTAGCTAAAAGTACCATTGCCAGATGGATCAGGGAGGCCATTATGTTATCCTACTCCGCAAGTGGCGCTCCGGTTCCAGAAGGCATCAAGGCTCACTCCACCAGAGCCGTGGCTACCTCCTGGGCAGAGAAGGCTGAGGTATCGATTGAGCAAATTTGTAAAGCCGCTACTTGGTCCTCACCTTCCACCTTTTTTAAACACTACCGACTTGATCTGTCTTCCTCTACTGACCTAACCTTTGGTAGAAGGGTGCTGCAAGCGGTGGTCCCTCCCTAAGGTGTCTTATTCTACAAAAGTCTCTCATGTGTGCCGTCATGGGAGACGGGAAAACACCAAGGTTACTTACCAGTAGCCGGTTTTTCCGGAGCCCATGACGGCACCTGTATATTCCCCCCCTTTTCACTCCTTTGGTGTGCACTTTAGTTTGGGTGTTTTTTTAGTTAGATATAATGTGGTGATAGTTTTACCATGTGTACTAACCCGGGGGGCCTCTCATGCTCTGTAAACCAACTGAAGCGAGGGAGAGGTACCGCCCTTTTATCTTCAGTAGGGTTCCTGTCCTGACTGGGCGGATCCCCTCTCTCATGTGTGCCGTCATGGGCTCCGGAAAAACCGGCTACCGGTAAGTAACCTTGGTGTTTCTACCCATATTTATCATGAATCACCTTGCCCAGGGTTTTTGTTGTATCCGGTGACTATGATAACCCTCACTCAATTTTTTATGCCGTTGTGTCTTGTTCTTCTGTCTTACATAATAAAATTTGTTACTTTTTAGTAGCTTTGGACTCTCTCTTTCTTCTTATTTTCTCAGTCTTGTGTGAGACGTCTCTACGCTCTCATTACTTTTTGGGGCTATTTTTGTGCACTTGCACAAGCATGAATGAAAATGCATTTTAAGGGTTTTTTCTTCTGTGTCCCAATGCATTTTGGAGCAAAATGTGCTGCTCTGTGTCAGAAAGCTTGGTCTGAGATGCAAATCATGGGTCCTCCAACAGGATAAAGGTCCAAAACTCACAGCTAAAAACATCCAATAATGGCTAACAGCAAAGCATTGCAAAGTTCTGAAGTGTCTTCTATGAGCCCTGATCTAAATCTCTAAATCTTATCGGACATCTGTGGAAGGTGCTGAAACCTGCTGTCTGGAGAAGGAGCCTTCACATCTGAGACACAAGGAGCAGTCTGCTCACGACAAGAGGGCCAAAATACCTGTACACAAGTACAGAAGTCTCATTGGGAGTAGAGATGAGCAAATTTGTTCAGATTCGGTTCCGAATACGATTGGCATCGAATATTGTTTTTGCGATATTCGTCGAATACAGCCGAACGTCATTGGAGTCGATGGGAGTAGAAATTGCCGAATATATTCGGAACCGATCATTAAACATTCAGCAAAAATAGTGTTTGAGTATGGCTCGAATATGTCAAAATCAGATTCGGAAGCAAAACCCGAACAAATTCGCTCATGTCTAATTGAGCGTTACAGAAATTGTTTGTGTGCAGTGATTGCCTCAAAAGGTTATGCAAAAAATATTACATTCAGTGTACCATCATTTCAGTCCAGACCATTCTCATTAGTTTGTTTTGTAATACCTTAATGACCAAGCCAAATTTTACAATTTTGACCGCTGTCACTTTGTGGTAATAACTTTGACCGCTGTCACTTTGTGGTAATAACTCTGGAACGTTTCAATGGACCCCACTGATTGACGTTTTTTCGTGACATATTCTACTTCATGATATTGGTAAAATGTATTTGATATGACTTGTTTATGAAAAAAATTGGAAATTTGGCAAAAATTTAGCAATTTTCAAATTTTTCATTTTTATGCCCTTAAATCAGAGAGTTATAGCACCAAAAATAGTTAATAACAACATTTCCCATCTGCCAACTTTACATCAACACAATTTTGGAATCATCATTTTTTTCGTTAGGAAGTCAGAACGGTTAAAAGTTTACCAGCGATTTCTCATTTTTCCAGCAAAATTTCAAAATTTACAAAACCATTTTTTTAGGGACTGTATACATCACATTTGAAGTGACTTTTAGGGGTCTATATGACTGAAAGTACCCAAAAGTGACGCCATTCTAAAAACTGCACACCTCAAGGTGCTCAAAATTACATTCAAGAAATGTATTAACCCTTCAGTTGCTTCCCAAGAACTGAAGCAATGTGGAAAGAAAAAAATTACTTTAGACCCAAACTTTATTTTCCCATGGGTAACAGGAGAAAATGGACCACAAAACTGATTGTGCATTTTCTCCCGAGTATGCTTGGAAGGGAAGAAGCGCCATTTGACTTTTTGAATGTAAAATTTGCTGGAATAATTAGCGGACACCATGTCATGTTTGCCTAAACAGTGGGAACCCCCCTTAAGTAATATGAGAAACCAGACCCCTCAAAGAACTTCTCTAGATGTGTGTCGAGCATCTTTGCCAGGTGCTTCACATAACTTTATAATGTGCCTAAACAATGGAAACCTTCTACAACTGACCCCATTTTGGAAACCACACCCCTCAAGGATTTTATCTAGGGCTATAGTGAGCTTTTTGAGCCCGTAGGTGCAATACAGAATTTGATAACATTTGGTCGTCATATTGAATTCTTGATACTCCAGTTTGCATCGGGAAATCGGGTGTGCACCAAATATCGCAGGTCTCAAGTGACATATTTGAGTCCCCACCTCAAATGTTTTGCAGCTGATAGGCACCCAAAAAAAAAACATGCGAGGATCTGCGATACTCAGTGCATGCCCAAGAACCCAATGCACATGCGCTCAACACTAGCTGTCATATCATCATCATTTTTACTTTTTTAAAAAAACACAATCGCAAAGAATAGCAAAAATTAAAAATAAAAAAAGTAATTTTCGAATTTTTATCTAACAAAGGGGGGTTTGATTTACTTTTTTTTTTTTTCTTTTGATCACTGTGGTAGGGTCTATCACAGTGATCAAAAGGAACCAGGAAGATGACGTTGAGGTCTGAATTTTACGGATTCTAAGCGCACTTTTTCCTCAAAATTTGGGGGGGGGGGGGATGGGGGTGCATCTTATAATGCGTATATACCTTACCGATACCATTGCTGCAGGCTGAGCTGCTGGGGTGTCCGGTGCTTCTGCGGGAATCTCCAGTGCTGCGGGGGGCTCTGCTGACATTTCATGAAAGGCTGGAGCCCCCGCAGTTCTGTGGTTTCCTGTGCGGTGGGCTCCGGGAAAATGGCTGCCAGGGGGCGGCACATGCGCAGATGAGATCTCGGCATCAAGATCTCGGGAGATGAGATTTCAGTTCATGTGACAACCCCCCCAGCAGCCATTTTCCCGGAGTCCACCGCACAGGAAACCACGGAACTGCAGGGGCTCTGGCCATTCATTGAAATGTCAGCAGAGACCCCCGCAGCAGCACCGCTGGAGACACCTGCAGCAGCACTCCTGGAGACCCCCACAGCAGGGATTGTCCACTGGCCAGTTCTTAGTATGGGTCATCAATATTGGATTGGTGGGGGTCCAGCACTCAGCACCCTAATCAATCCGCTGTTTGCTGCTTAGGTGGCACTTCAGTAAGAGCTGCGGTACCTGAGAAACAGCCATTACAAAGAGTTGCTTCTGTGCTTTTCTGGCTCTGTACATTGTTTATATCTGGCCGTGCAAAGGTAGGTCATCATTATCTAAGTATTGTACAACCCCTTTAAGTTAGTCGTACAATTCTTTCAGGGGTTATTGGCCCATGTAATATATAATGAGTGATGGTTGAAAACGTCATTTAAGCTAAGGTGGTTTTGACCACTTTTGCGTAATGCTTTTAGGCATGTTTTTTGTCTCTTTTTGCTCTGTGAACCCCGGGACAAAGGTAAACATTCCTATACAAATTTGGAAATTTAGACCAATTAGGAGAACTGTCTCAAAGATGACTCATTATTCCTTATTAGGACCCTCCTATGTCTCTGTCTCTACGTCTTATCAGCTAGATCAGGGAGCTGCTTACATAAGAGCCGCTCTAGCACACCATGGTCTTCCATCCATGTATTACCTATCATATATTACCCTTGTAGTGTCCGCTAAGATATAGCAGAATGAAGCATCAATAACAGCTGATCATTGTGGCTTTCAGGAGCCAGCTTCTGGGATCATCTGATCGCTGTCGGGACCTTCTATGAGCTGTTTATCTGTGTAAACACCTTCCAAGTCCAGCTTCACCCGTCCGAGTGTCACAGTTTGCGTATGATCTATGATTTTCAGACCAGCCTCGGATCTGCTGACCCTAACTTGGGCATATGTGACACTGCTGAGTTTGGGCTTGGAGACAAGCGGCCAGTCTAGAAATTTCCGGAAATTGTATGGGCTATGAAACTCTGATGTCTGAAGCAGAAAGCACATCCTCATAAAGACCAGCACTATGGTGTGCAGAGTAAAATGACCACTGACCTACAACATACATATTGGTCATTTCAGTGACTGCCTGGTTTGTCCCCTTGTTACTTCTGCCTTTTCTTACACTATCTGCATTTGTTTTTTAATTTTCAAAGCACAAATGAGATTATATAAATTAGTATAAAGTCTTGCTGTTTGCCAAGTTGCCTGTAAAGTTATAAGATAATTGTTGTTGTCTTTGTTGTACAGATTACACACTCACCAGTGCGGACCTGTCTGTTCTTCAGGGGTTTAACTCCCCAGGAATGCTGCCTATCGGACAGGTGTCTGCCTGGCAGCAGCACCACCTAGGACAAGCGGCCCTCAACTCTCTTGTGTGAGTGTCTGCAGAAAGTGGTTTATATCATGGAAGTATTCACTGAAGAATCGTATAGTTGTGGATTCTCTGCTACAGGACATGCCCTTTTGAATTCCTCAATGTGATTCAATGTGATAAATAGAATGTATTAAAAAAAACATTGCCATCCGGATTGGCTACACTCTTTTGCGCCGAGTGCTGTGTTCCTTGGAGATTTCATGATGCCGTTTGTCATGTTGGCCTTGCAGCGTATCAGTTACCTGTGATGGGCTGCAGCCTTCACAGTTCCATCAAAGCAAACCTCCACCTTCATGGAACTGGAAAGGCTGCAGCCCATCAGAGGCCACAAGGCACTCGGCGCAGAAGAAGCGGTGTCAGTCCCGAAGGTATAAATGTTATTCACATTACGGGCATTCAATGTTGTCTTTTAGACAGCAATCACTTTTAGGTGTACGAAAATTCATACATTTTTATCTGTATTGCCACCTGTGTGTCCATTCTTTACAACCATGTGACTGACATTCATTATCATATAATAATAGATAAGGTGATCGAATATGTTTTCCTGGGTTACTAGTGGCAAAGTATCTATAAAAGTTGGGTGCTATATGGATGATTGTATGGGATACAATTTTGTTTTATTTTATTTTTTTGTTCACCCATAGACTTTAATGAACAAGTCTCATCCAAAATTCCCTTCCGCACAGACACTTGGGCTGTGGGTAAAAACTGTCATCTGGACAGCCCTATTGAAATCATTAGTAGAAATGAATTATTAGTCAGTGCGCTGTTTGTTTTTTTTTAAGACCATACACATCCATATAATACACTTGTCTGAACTAGCCCTTGAGTTGGTTATAAATGTATTATTTTTTTTCTAAAGCGGAGTTTAAATCGCACATTTAATCTTGCAGATCCCCTTTCATACACACCAGTGGGGTGAGAAAAGATTCATTGGGATGCACTTATTAAAGAAAAATGTATTAATAGGACACAAACATATGGCAGGCTATGATGAGGATCTAGGAAGAAACATGGCTCTGTGGCTAACTGGACACTTTTTGGAAAAAAAATAAAATGCATAGAGGCTTATTAATTGTGTGCGTTACAAATAGGATGTAAACTGGGCCTTATTGGAAAAAAGGACTGAAAACCATAAATTTATATCTATGAGCCATTTCATGAGAACTACAGTTGTGCTACAAATGTCATACGCACACAGAAAAAGGGGTCATCCACTTTAAAGAAATTATACATGTACCGTACATTTTAATGAAAACCTCTTGGAATAATAATAATTTCCACAATTGGATGCATTCTAAAAAAATTTTCCTGTGCTGAGATAATCTTATAAATGTGACCCTGCTGTGTACTGTGTAATGGCTGTGTCTGACCGTACAGGGACATGATCAGACAATGTTCCATTACGGTCAGACACAGCCATTACACAGTACACAGCAGGGGCACATTTATAAGATTATCTCAGCACTGGAACATTTTTTTATAACGCATCCAATTGTGGAAATTATTATTATTCCAAGATCTGTTGATTTAAAATGTTCTTAGGACAACCCCTGCTTTCTCAGACCGGAAAGTTACACGACTTACTAACATGCCATGTCAGATGCCCCAAACTTTTCCAGTTGTTTTAAATACTACCAACTAGATTTAGCGTAACGCTGAAAATGTTCATGCTATTCCCCATCTCAGTTGTTACTGATCAGATTGTTAGCACATACGGTATTTTAGGATTTTATCGTTGGAGATTATTAGTTTTTCTTTATCACATGTGGTTATATTACAAATTCTGTTGTATCACGATGGTTGTCTCCTATGCTGGTGGCCTGTTCAGTGTCTCATTATATAACAAGTCTCTATATTCTGTCCGCAGGGCCGGTGGGCAATTATCTCAGGGTTCGAATTTATCCATCAATACCAACCAAAATGTCAACATAAAGTCAGAACCAATATCCCCTCCACGTGACCGAGTCACGTCATCTGCGCTCACTCAGCAGCACCACCAACACCAGGGCCGTCCAGAAATGGGGCGCTCACCCGTGGACAGCCTGAGCAGCTCTAGCAGCTCCTACGACGGAAGCGACCGCGAGGACGTCCGAAATGATTTCCATTCCCCAGTTGGTATGGGACGGAATTCTAATAATGAGGACAGGGACAGTCCCTCCATGAAGCGCATGAGAATGGATGCCTGGGTGACATAGAGATCGCTTTCCCTCTTCTGTGGCCGAGTCCCCGGCATATCACAAAACTTTTCCAGAGGATGCAGAACCCTTATATATAAGCAAATCTATATATACACATATAGAGAGAAAGAAGTATGTCACACACGCACAAGGAGCCATCTTTTGTGTGTTTCTGTGAGCTCGCTTGTGTTTCTCACAAATCAATCAGGTACCTGCTGCAATGACTGAACACAGACCTACAACTTTATCTGGCTATGTGGCACGTGGCATTTTGAAAACAAACAAAACAAAAATCCTTTTCTGGAGGAAAAAAAATAAAACCTTCTGTGTGTCTAGTACCGTACCACATTGAGACTGCAGTAGTAAAGGGGTGTTTAGACAGGGTTGGGGGTAGTTGGGTGCATCTCCCCGTAGTGCAGTGCCGTGTTGTAAGACCCTTTACCACCTCAGCCGACTCTTATTAAAAAGGGTCCAGAGGACAAAAAAAAAATAACAATGCAGTTAGTATTTTTTGGCCCAGATGAGTTAATGACGTGGCTTTGTAGCAGGAATGAAAGCAGGAAACTAAAGAAAGCAATACTGTACATGACAATGTTTTACCCCCCCCCACACCATGCCTAGATGCCCCCACAAAAGGCGTACATGAAGGGCTTAAGCCACACAATCTATTTTTGCACGTGCAACACAAAAAGCAAATGCACCAGAGAAGATAAAATTGGGGGTCCTACTTCTAAATTGTGTGACTTACAGAATAAATAAATATTGGGGGCAAGCATGAGAATTTTTTTTTTTTTTTTTAAAGATCTATACGCCTACCTTAGGCATTAAAAAGTAATATATTAAGTTATGATTTGGATATGTTTCAGAACATTTCTTTTTACATTCATACCTTGAAGAGCAGATAAAGTGATTTTAGCTCGTGTATATTTTATATTAAGGAAAAAAAAAAAACCAATACCCTAATGAATTAATGACTATATATAAAGTTCTATACTTTTGAACATGTTCTGCAATGAATTATTTATATAAACCAAAGCTGTATGTTTGAGCTTCTTTTGTAGACTATATAGCTCTAAACAGTTATTTCATGATTTTTATAGTTTTGTGTTTTTTTGTATTTTTCCCTTTTTTTTGCTTTTACTTGTAAAACTAAAAGTAAAAAAAAAAATGAATAATAATGCAACAACTACAGAGAGAGAAACAAGCCATGCTATACATATATATAATTGTATGTGTAAATTAAACTTTGAGCCAAACTTGTTATTTGTATATAGCATCCTAAATATTTCACCACAGGGTGTAAGTACCAATGTATTGTATGTTCACCAAATGAAATATATCGCAATCGGACTGCTGCCAACTTGAACAGAAAAAGGCAACATTCTAGTAGAAGAGTATTCAGTGTGTAATGTACAATTTTGTCAGATATGCTGTATTCCCCTTTGGGTATTAATTGCTAGTACTGTTACTGCACAACTCCTGTCTTTTCTGAGAGTTGTCTGAGATTTTGTTCCTTTGTGCTATTCACAGTGGCGTGGTTTATTATATATTTTTCTAATCAAAATTGGTTCACTGATGAAAGCAGCAATGTGGCAAATGGACATAAAAAAATGGTGTAAAAGACTGCATATGCCTTATTAAGCAATGTCATGGGGGTGTGCAATAAGCCATACAAAGGACGCAGTTTTTCTGAAAAACAAAAAAAATCTTCACCTTTCTCTTTCTTCTGGTATTCTAAAACATTTTATAGTTTATTCTGTAAGCGACCTCTTCACAGTAGTTCTCTGATTGTATAGGTTGGTAAGGGCCCCAAATAGATCAGTCCTATAACATATTTCAAAATTTATTGGAATATTTAACCTAGTGGTTACTATTAGGTTAAGGCACCGTTCACACATTCAGTATTTTTTCAGTATTTTATATCCGTACTAGATGGAGGCCCAATGCTATCGCATCGGGAGGGCGGTAATGACACGATGGGGGCAGGCTTTGCAGCATTAACAATCTCTCTCCCCCCCTTCCCCCTTGTGTGCTCACCCACCTATCCACCATCTTTTTTCCCAAGTGCTGACTTATCCCGTCTGTACCACAGCTCCTGGGCAGGGGAGGAAGCAAAAGACAATACTGACATTACAGCAGGAGATCGCAGAGGATACATTTTGTGAGGTAAAATATTGTTTAAAAACAGTCAGTGAAATATTTTACCTCACAAAATGAATCCTCTGTGATCCCCTGCTGTAATGTCAGTATTGTCTTTGGCTTCCTCCCCTGCCCAGGAGATGTGGTATGGCTCCGTACATGGTCAGACACAGACAATTTTTAAACTGAGCTTTCGTTAATGGGAAAACCCCTTTAGGCTATGTGCCCATGTTAGCGTTTTTAAATGCTCAGGCAACTGATCCCCTTCCCAGAAAACGCGCATTTTATTTCCGCGCATTTCTTGCTCGTTTTTTTGCACAAAAGATGCACGTTTTTGATGCGTTTTTTGACGCGCGTTTTCTGGGAACATGGGAAAAGGCTAAAAACGCTGAGCAATGCTGAAATTAATGAGCATGCTGCGTTTTTAGCCGCTAAGCGATTCCTGAGCGTTTAAAAATGCATGCATTGGCACAAAAAGACAAAAACGCATGCAATTTAATGTGAAGCTTCTTTTAAGCGTTTCTGCAGCGTCTGAGCCGGCACATACGCTGCAGAAACACTTAAAAAAACACAACGTGGGCACACAGCCTTAATGTGACCGGATTCCTCTCCCTGTAGACACGTTGTGCATCTGCCGCCTGGATCAGCCAAATGTTTCACTGCGCCGAATTTGTGCAGGCACAGTAAATCAGACCGCCGCCATCTTTGTGCATTCGGCTGATGGCGGCAGCATGTTCGCGACGGTGTTCCGCTGGTGGTACAGCACAAGAGGCTGCGTACGGCGTATAGAGTGTGTGTGTGTGTGTGTGTGTGTGTGTGTGGTGCAAGGGTGTTCTGCTGGTGGTACCGCGCAAGAGGCTGGTACCACCAGCAGTTTCCATATTGAGACACCCATCACTTGGGTGTCCCAATATGGCGGTTGGTGAACTTCCGCTGCTTGGAATTCTGGGTTCCGGAGACATCTGGACAGAACAGGATGTGAAGACATTACAAGGTAAGTATATACTAGATTTGTAAGCCAAAACCAGGAGTGGGTGATAAAGTACAAAAGTGGTGACGTGTTTCTATTACACTTTTCCACTTGTGGTTTTGGCTTACAAATACTGATCGTGTGAAAGTGGCCTTAGGAAGAACATTTCCCCCTCTTCAAAAATATAAAAAATAAAAAAATACCCATAAATCCACTGCTGTTGTTGTCTTGTGCAAAGTCATTTGGTAAAAAGCCACAAGTGTGGCCATAGGGCTGTTACTGAGCTTTCCACAGATCGCCCCTGGAAAATGCTCTGTTAAATGTCCCAGTAGTGATTTTCCATGAACCAATGATCTACAGCTAAACCTAAAATGTATGTTATTACTTGTATGTTATTTTCTTTATACATTTTGTTTGGAGTCTTCGGATGTATTCTTATCTCATCCATAAAGAATGTGTGAAAAAGTCTGAGGCCGACTTGTTAAGACTAGCGTTGTACACTCCTCCTGAAGTAGAGCGGTGGGGTAAGAGGCGCCAAATTCATTAAGAGGCTTGTGCACTTCTCAGTGATGTGCACCTCGCCAGAAATGATACTCCAGTCAGGGATTGGAGTAGCATATCTGGAGTACGTTACACTACTACAGTGGTGTAACTTATGATGAATTTGGCAGGAAGGAGTCGCCATACCTTTTCCTGCCCATGCTTTGCCCACTTTGATGGATCTGGAAGGTTTTGGTGTGCAAAGGGACAAAAATCATACTTTTCCAATTGTTCAAAGTGTTTTGTGGCATAACCACTTTCTTGATCCGGCCCCTTAGAGTATGTGCACATGACACCTATTCAGGAACTGCCTGAAAAAGCGCAAAAGAAAAAATGTCAAAAGCAAAGAACACATGCACAACAAGGTCAAAACGATTTGGGCAAATATTTCAACTTTTTGTAACTTCTTTAACCTCTTCATGCTTGTGACCGGTCTATTCTTGTGACTGCTTCTTGGAAGCTGCCACCATCTTATAAATGAAAAAAGGAGAAAAAAAAGACTATGGCACAGCCGCCGCAATAACGACATCAAAGGAGACATGTCAGGGAAAATACTGCCGCCATATTTCTGAAGCATATTCCTATAGCAAAAGGGAAGCTGCTATGCTGGCATCTAAAAGACGCCATGTGCACATACCGACACTGGTGTTAAAAGCCGAGAGAGCAGTGTAATGTGTGCGCTGCCCTTACACCAAGTGTCTAATGACCCGTAGACGAGATGCAGCTTATGCTAGTAGTAGAAATGTGGATCCAGCACAGTTTGGAGGAGATGTAGTTTTAATTGATAATGTCCATGTAGACTGTGTGGACATTAACCAGAGTACTGGGCATGAAAATGGTTTTAAAGAATAACTATATTTTTCATACATCATATATTTACAGTGGGGAAAATAAGTCTTTGGTACACTGCCGATTTTGCACGTTTACCCACCTACAAAGAATGCTATATATATTATAGTATATTCATCATAATTACAAGCAGACCGGTAGGAGTCTGGCGATGTTATGTATGAAAAATTTAGTTATTCTTTTTAGTATTTTTTAATGTATATTTGTCAAAATCAGAAATTGAACCTACAGAGAGAAAATGTAAAAGGAAATACAGTAGTTGCATTTCTTCTGTATTTTGGGCCCTATCTTGGTTTGGGCTGAAAAATACTGATGCAAAAATAGTTATTGCCATATGAAAGTTGCCTAACAAACCTCGTTATTTGGTTACAGTAATATGTTGGCTACATGTCGCTATTCTAAAAAGTGATGGGGAAAAGAACATCCATTTAACATACTAAAGGTTTAGTTGTTCTCTAAACTCTCCCATCCATACTTTCACATTGCGTTCAGGCACCCATTCATTGTTGCGTCCGAACCCCCAGCAAAACTGGATTTGGGCATATGATGCCGACGAGGCTTTAGACTATGATGGTGCTGACAGAGCGAACATGTGCTCTATCATGCATCGTTTTCAGGCGTATATGCCTACTGGAGACTGACACCCAGATGCAGTCTACTATATTTGATTGTCCGCCTCCATGCCCAAAAGCGATGCCCGACAGAGCACACGTTCCCTCTGTTGCCAACAATATGGTCTATGTGCCCCTCGTCGCATGCAATTGAATCACATTTTGTAGGAGGATCGGATGCAAATGCGTAATGTGCCTTCCATTATTATATTAAGTCACATACAGGTTGTAGACTCAGGGATTCCATACAAATACAGGAGAACATCTCCTTTCATGTTGCACGTGCTGTATTATGGAGTGTGCACATTTCGCCTTGTTGATGCCAACTTAGTTTTGCCAGAGGACAAGCCAGCGTCTGTTGTCCTGAAGCAAATTTTTCTGGTGTCTTTTTGAAATTTTTTTTTTTTACATTTTAATAGAAATTATTCAAAGTATAAGCCACACAAAGAATGTTAAAGTTGGCTCTTTCAGCTGCTTCATGGATTTTGATGTCTGAAGATGTTTAAAGAAGATCAAACAGATTGAACATATAAACAGCAAGTGGTTTTGACATTACAATATATATGTTCATTCTTTCAAGTTTGTTTTTAAGTGTTGCTAGTAGTGATGAGCGAGTATACTCGTTGCTCGGGTTTTCCCGAGCATTCTCGGGTGATCTCCGAGTATTTTGGCGTGCTCGTAGATTTAGTTTTCGTCCTCTTATCTGCATGATTTGGACTTGTAGACGGGCTGAATACATGTGGGAATTCCCTAACACACAGGCATTCCTCACATGTATTCAAGCTGTCTAACAGTCGCAAATCATGCAGATAAGACGAGGAAAACTAAATCTCTGAGCACGCCAAAATACTTGGAGGACATCCGAGCATGCTCAGGAAAAACCTGAGCAACGAGTATACTCGCTCATCACTAGTGTTTAGGCGTATTTCTGGCTTAATCCACCACAAAAAGACACCGTACCTATACCCTTACATAGGCATTTTCTCCTGCAAGCCTCATAGACGCATCATGTGGACACATTTATGTGGACCTGTAGGGATTCCTTGCTGTATAGGAATGGCAAATGGCTGCATGTGTGAACCCCTAGCCCATGTTCTGTGCTAATCCGCCGCTGTGCTTTCTGCCAGGCAGCTTTTTATAAGGTGTTATGTGATTATCATCTCAGTTTAACTGATAGCTGCTAGTGATGAGCGCGCATGCTCGGGTGCTAACCCAAGTGTCTTCGACGTGTTCGAAAAATAGGTTAGAGTCCCAACGGCTGCATGTCTCATGGCTGTTCAACAGCTGCAACACGTGCAGGGATTTCCTGTTTGTTAGGCAATCCCCCCCTGTTTTGCGGCTGTCGAACAGCCCATGAGACATGTAGCCACGGAGACTCGAGCACATTATTCGAGCACGCCGGACACTCTTAGCACCCGAGCATGCTCAGATAACGCCGCATCCGAGCGTTCGCTCATCACTAATGGCTACGATCCAACTGGAATGGATTCTAAATGACGTTACTTGTCTGGCTAGAGAATGGACCCCGCTCTTACTGCATCTTTCCACCCTCCCTGTGTCCTGGCTGCCCCAATGCTGCACCACAGGGTACATGATGATGATTTGCCACATTGCTGTATCTGAAGTGTCTGACAATGACCGGTGATGGAGATGACGCATGTAATTTGTACAGGGCCATTACATGATGGACTCCTTACTCTTCTTGTGAGTGCAATTATACACAGTGAGACTTTTCCCCCTTTACTGTCTATTATCTTGTGTGCCTTAAGAAAATGGCTGATCTGACTGTATTCTCGTCCTATGCAGATGATACCTATTTCACCGCGCCGTTTAGAGCAGTGACCTACTCGCCGACGAGCTGCTTATATGGGCCAGAGATCAAACCGTACTGACGTGAAAGCTTTGTATTTTATGTCAAGAGCGTCATGCACTGTGTTCAGTCTAATATGGTGGGCGGCATCACATCTGGGATATTCACATTATTTTCCATTAAATGGAAGGACTTGGAAATGAGCAAGTTCATCGTGAGGCTGAATTTCTATACAAAAGTGAAGTGACTTGTTCCTATACATTTCCATCCATTGGAATATTCTAGTCAGTAATTAAATTCAGGCATGGAGTATGGTGAGCATGCTTGGAGAGAGCAGAGCATATTCTCCAAAAGTATGCAGCCAAACCATTGAATATGTCTCTCAAAAAAAACCAAAACCATAATGTATGTTTGCTATACGTGTATCCGGAAGCGCAGCTTATGCAATGGAAAGGCAGTAGGTGGTGTGTATGATTAATGTGTGTACGTAATATATATTACACACACGCGCTCTCACTCATGCAGCCCTTAAGGCTATCTATCAGCAGATATTTACTACTAGCTGAAGAGCCCGGCTCTGCCCGGGCATAGTAACTAACTGTGGTTAGTTATAACAAGTTATAATTATCCTCCATCCCATAGTCCCGTGCCCATATACCCATCATACATATCCACCATCCCATAGGTCCGTGCCCATATACCCATCTTACATATTCGCCATCCCATAGTAGAGTGCCCATATACCCATCACACATCCTTCATCCCATAGTCCCATGCCCATATACCCATCATACATATCCTCCATCCCATAGGCCCATGCCCATATACCCATCATACATATTCTCCATCCCATAGTCCCATGCCCATATACCCATCATACATATTCGCCATCCCATAGTCCCGTGTCCATATACCCATCATACATATCCACCATCCCATAGGTCCGTGCCCATATACCCATCTTACATATTCGCCATCCCATAGTAGAGTGCCCATATACCCATCACACATCCTCCATCCCATAGTCCTCTGCCCATATACCCATCATACATATTCACCATCCCATAGTCCCGTGTCCATATACCCATCATACATATCCACCATCCCATAGGCCCATGCCCATATACCCATCATACATATTCTCCATCCCATAGGCCCGTGCCCATATATCCATCATACATATCCTCCATCCCATAGGCCCGTGCCCATATACCCATCACACATCCTCCATCCCATAGTCAACCATTATAACATCATAATGAGGGGCGGGGCTTGATACGCACACACTGTTTCCCCTTATGTAGACAGGGGCAAAATTGTTTGGTGAATTGGAACGCGCGGGGTTAAAGTTTTGCCTCACAACATAGCTTAGGACGCTCTCGGGGTCCAGACGTGTGACTGCCAAATTTTGTGGCTGTAGCTGCGACGGTGCGGATGCCTATCCCGGACATACACACACACACATACATACACACTTTGAGCTTTATATATTAGATGTCATGTGAGAGCACCACAATGTAGGGACAGAGACCCTGATTCCTTTGATGTTACTTAGTGGTCTGTGTTTTGCAGTTTTATGCTGATGATGTCAGATGACATAGCAAAAACCTGCTAGAGCCTGAATGGCATGTCTTAAAAGTAGTGACAGTCGGTTCTCAAACAGAAAGTCCGTATGTACAGTCTGTCAATAAAGTCTACTAATGTTTTGTGAAATTCTCTGCTATCCCCTTATTCCCTCTTTCAACAAACTTTTGCCCATATGTTCAGTTACTTGTAAAAATTAATAAACGTTTTCTCACCTTTTCTGGGTCCTAGCACAATCTCGGTTGTTTGGCTGCAGTGTTGATGTCACACCAATCGCACTGCAGGCAATCACTAAGCAGTGATTCAGCTGATATTGATGGTGTGAGCCACTGAGCTCAGCAATTAACTGTAGCTGGGACACTGTCGACAGTGCTACGGACAAATGGAGAGCGTGGCAGCAGTGGAGACGCCATGCTGGACTTGGGGAGGGTGAGTAAATCTCAGGTTTTGTTTTTTGTTTTTTTCTACTATAACAAAGTATATGGGCGAAGTTTGTTGAAAGAAGGAAAACCACTTGAAATATTTCCATATCAATTTTTAGGGGTCTTTACCCCCTTTTTTTGGATCTATTTGGTATTGAGACCACATTTAATTCTAAAGGTTTTGCTCCCATATCAATCTTGCACCCATTGTTCTCCAGCTGTTGTGGAACTGCAAGTCTCATCATTTGGCCAATTGTATAAACACATAGGTAAATAAATACCATTAGAAAGTTGTATATATTTTGGAGCCAGCATGCTAATTGTTGGCTGCCAAAGCTGGGCATAAGTATAAAGTTTGATCTATGTTCGATATCTCTGTATATGGGAAAAATGCTTAGAATTAAATACTAAAAGGAGCGCCACTCTCTTCACTGATCCCCTACTACTTCCATTACCACCTGCTTCTGGTGACACACTGTCATTGACGTGACCATTGCAGCCAGCTACAGTGATTGGCTGCAGTGGATACGTCTTAGTTGGAGCTGAAGACAGACCAGTAAAGGATCAGTAAAGTGAATATTACCACATTTACTATTTTACAGCGTTTTATGCATTAAACATAGGTAGTTAGAAAACCCCTTTGAACAAAACAAAGGGCTGTAGAAGACATACCGCTTTAATACATGCATTATGCAAGTCTTTCTATTGTTCCAATGCATCTCAGTCTCTAAATGAAGCAGGTTTACAAATTGTCATAAAATTAAAGATATCTCATCATTTTGTGCTGACCACGTCCACTCAAACCCAGGGGAGACCGTAGATACTAAATACAGATAAAGGCTACATTCACACGTTCAGTATTTGTAAGCCAGAATCCGGAGTGGGACAATCAGGAGAAAAGTATAATAGAATCACATTCAGGACTTCTGGATTTCCTGGCTTGCAGATACTGATGTAAAATTCTGACTGAACGTGTGAACGTGGCCAAATCTACCTTCTGTGTAATCTACCCCTCAGTCATGTGTTACTTCACTCCCTCTGTTCAATGGCCTAATATGTATAGTTAGGCCAACGTCAGGCCTGATGGAAGGGGAGAGAGCGTCTTGGGCACGTGCAGTAGTTATTTTACACACAATACACTTTAAACAGCAATTATAAGCAGCAGGGCCTTATTAGTGAATTTATACAGCTGACAGAACTATGAATACATATTAAAATGCAGGGAATTTTCACTTTATTCTAAAATAATGGTTTTGATGTTACCCAGAGCCTATGATGATGGGCTACAGAATTTCATGGACTGGATCAAACAGGTCTTCACACAATTCCTGATGAAAATCTTTTGAGGCCAGCTTAAGATGGCTGTTAGGCCTCCTTCGCACATTGGTGTCTCCGATACGTGTGGTGACACTTGCACACAGACTCATTCAAGAGAATGGGTCTGTGCATTTCCATGGTGTGTCCACAGGCACAACGTGCTGACATGTCTGTTTTTTAGCAGCAGCACAGGCTGCCAAATGTTGTGCACACTGATGAGACACCGATGACAGCCGTGTGTCATCAGTGTGACACGTACCGGCGCCTGGGAATCGGTGGTACTGCTCTCATCATTGTCCCTTACTCTGCCTGCGATCAGGAGACAATGTTGAGAGTTGTATTCAGCCCCTACTGTCTACATTGAGTATGAAATTAAGAATAAAATTAAAATATCACATTATACTCACATTAACACAATCCCCTGAAGCCATTGCCCCCTGTAAACAAACAAAAAACTACAATATCCCTCCCCTGTGCGAGGCTGAAAGAATCCAGAGTGTCCCACGCCGTTATCCATCTGTACGACCTTTGCTCATCAGCATGAATGGTGGCCTGAGGCGGCTGGGGAGAATGACTCGTTGCAGTGTGATTTCTCACGGTGAACTGCTCTGATTCCGCTGAGGTCAGTGCAGTTCATGGGCCCGCTCTTGATACAGCAAGTCATTCTCCCCTGCTCTTCAGGGTGACCGGTCGCCTCAGGCCAGTATTTTATATTTGTATCTGTAAGCCAAAATCAGGAGTGTGTGGTAAATGCAGAAGTGGTGGCGTGTTTCTATTATACTTTTCCTCAGATTGTTCCATTCCTGGTTTTAGGTTAGAAATACTAATGTAAAATACTGACCAAATACTGAGTGTGTGAACAAGACCTTTCATCTGCAGCCACATTACCCTATGTGATGCTGACATAACTGGTCCATTTTCTCTAGTCTTGTCATATTTTACTTACTGTTATAGTACTTTAATGGTTGTACAATAGCTGGATGACTTTGGATTGCCAGCAATGACAATATTTGGGACCTCGTACAGACTACTGATGTGGTTTAATGTGGCAAAAGAGAGAACGTGACATTTCCGTCTATTCCATCGCCTTGTTTTTGACACGTCCCATATCTGCACACAAGAAATACATAGTAAACATGGAACTTTTAATATTTTTAACAATTTACAGCGGCTGGGAAACCATTCAATGCCATCCAGATTCCTGATGTAGATCACAAAGCAAACCTTTATGAACAACGACCGTGATCTGTTTGCATTAATAAATATTGTCACCAATTCATTGTCGGCGGTTTGCAGACTATAATATAAATGGCGACAGAAGCTGGACTTTGTCACAGTCACTTTAGGGTAAAGGGAATTAAAATATTGAACTTGTGAGAATTGACTTCATGGGTGTGTTATTTTATCTTTATTATACATAATGGATATATTTGTGACTTTTGTTGAATGGTTATAAAGAGAATAGAGATTGTACAATATTTGTATCCTGCATTCACTGAAGTAAATATAATGGCTTTTATTGTGCACTTCATCCTGGACCGTGTCATCTTTCCAACGGTGCGAGCTTCCTGCAAACCGGAACGCCAATTGCAGGTTTTATTTTTTTATGTATGGGGCATATATTTGGTGCCTCAAACTTTGATGCCATGATTTTGAAATGAAACACATCCCTGTAAAGAAAATATATATAAATAGATGTATATAATGCAACGACATCTAAATTTGAGTAAACATTTTTCTAAAAAAAAAAATTTCTAAGAAATTGGGTCAGTATCCATGGGATAATGGGGGTTAGAAGGGAATTAAAAATCAAGAACTGCAGGCAGAATTCCCAACCCGATCGCAGGGTTACTGACCCGGACAAACCGCATCATTTATGTCTGTAATGCTGTTTAGGTAGGTGAGAGAGTCAGAAATTGTGGCCCTTAACACAAAAGAGCAAATATGGCCTTATGAATTAGCACAGCATACGTGCGACAACTGTGTGCCGCATCAGTACCACACGTACTGGCGCCAGGGAAGCAGCAGTACTGTAAGGGTATGTGCACACATTGTGGATTTGCTACAGATCCAAAAGTCATTTACAGTACAGTGATAACCTATGGGGAAAAAAATTGGCTGTGCACATGCTGCGAAAAATTCCGCACGGAATCCGCAGCGGTTCACTTTTCACAGCATGTCAATTCTTTGTGCGGATTCTTCAGCTTATTTACACCTATTCCATAATAGAAATCCGCATGTGTAAAAACGCATGCCAAATCTGCAGGAAATCCGCTTAAAAAAAGCGCGGATTTCGACCTGCGGATTCTGCCAAGAGATGCTGATTCCGCGCGGAAAAATCCGCAACGTGTGCACATACCCATAGTGCTGTTGCCAGGTACTGAAGACTGCTCTCCTCATTCTCTCCTGCTCGCGCTGCAATCAGCGCGAGCAGAGAAAAATGATGAGCGTTATATTGAACTGATGACAGCAAGAGCAGGAGGCAGCTGATGGGACTATTACTCCCATTAGCCTACACCTGCTGCCGCTAATATTGAGAGCAAGAGGGAGCTAATTGGAGTATTCAGCAGCCGCAGCCTGCGCTATAAATACATTTAAAAAACGGTCTGGGTTTCCCTGTATTTTTGACAACCTGCCTTGCTAAAGCAGACAGCTGGGGGCTGTTATTCTCAGAATGGTAAGGTGCCATGGATATTGGCCCCCCTAGCCTAAAAATAGCAGCCCGCAGCCGTCAAAAAAAATTTGCCAATTCTGGCACTTTGCCTGGCTCTTCCTTCTTGCCCTGCAGTGGTGGCAAGTGGGGTTTATATTTGTGGGGTTGAAGTCACCTTTGTATTGTCTGGTGACGTGAAGCCCATGGATTAGTAATGGAGAGGTGTCTATAAGACACCTCCATTACTAATCCTATAATGTTATATTG
Source organism: Dendrobates tinctorius (assembly GCF_039654945.1). Lineage (NCBI taxonomy): Eukaryota > Metazoa > Chordata > Amphibia > Anura > Dendrobatidae > Dendrobates > Dendrobates tinctorius. Next base: position 81,587,135 of record NW_027361690.1, read on the forward strand.
TAAATAAACACAGCAAGAATAAAGTCTTTTATTTGAAATAAAAGCAAAACATTTTTCCATTGTGATTTAGAAATAAACAGGTGAGTATAACGCCCATTTCACTGAAGCCATTGTCACCTGTAGTAAAACAAAAATTAAAAAACAATATTCCTCACCCATCTGATGTTCTGTCCCACGCCGTAATCCATGTCTGGGATGTAGTGCAGCGGTAGCACACTGTGCACTGATGAAGCAGTGAATCAGCAAAGTTCAAAATAATATGGCTCTTTAACCCCTTAATGTCCATTGACAGACAGTCCATCGTGGCCGGGTGTAAGTTCCCGCACCATGATGGACTGTGTCCATCATGCATTTAAACTACCACTGTGTGTAAACACGCACTGGTATTTCAGTACCGACAGCTGAGAGGCACGGGAAGAGGTGTGGGGATCCATGTCCCCGCACCCAGAACGCTGTGATAGGTCAGTCTGACCAATCACAGCATGACCGCACAGGAGATGCTGATGTATCAGCACTTCCTGCCTGGTGAGTGCAGAAGCTCAGCCACTAACAGCCAGGAGCAGCTTCCGTGCCGCCCTTGGCTGTTAACCCCCTAATTGCTGCGATCGGGAGCAATCACAGCGTTCAGGAGGGAGTCAGAGGGCTGGGAGCTCCCTCTGCCCTCAGATCGGTGTCCCTGCGACGTCATCAAGCTACGAAAAGCATCAGACCATGCTCACATGGTGTCAGAAGCTGGAGCATTGCAATGTATTATACCTGCAATCAAAGTGAAAGTCCCATAAAGGGACTAGGTAAAAGAGAAAACTTTAAAAAAATAAAAAAAAATACATTTTTATGTAAAAAGATAAATATAAAAAGTACACGTTTGGTATCGTCACGTTCATAAAAATCTGATTTATAAAAGTCTCACTAGATAACCCCTTAAGTGAAGGCTGTAAAAAAAAAATACCGCTTGGAAACCGTGGAATAAAACACGATCAAAAAGAAGAATGTAAATAAAAATAGTATAACTGAAAACACCACCTTGTCCCTCAAAAAACAAGCTGCCATACTGCTCCATCAGCGGAAAAAAAAAAAAAAAAAGTTATCGCTCTCAGAATAAAGCAATGCTAAAATAACTTTTTTCTATAACATGAAAAAACTATATAAATGAGGTATCGCTGTAATCGTAGTGATCCGAAGAATAAAGCTGCCTTACCAATTTTACTGCACGCGGAATGGAGGGAAACAAAAAAATACTGAATTTTTTTTGTTGATTCTGCCTCCACAAAAATCAGAATAGAAAGCAATCAAAAAATGTCATGTGCCGAAAATGGTACCAATAAAAAAAGTCACCTTGTCCCACAAAAAACCCTCACATGACTGTCGGCCGAAATATTTAAGAATTATAGCTCTCAAAATATGGCGATGCAAAAACTTCTTACAAAAAAAAAAAGCATCTTTTAGTGTGTGACAGAAGCTAAACATAAAAGGATATAAATCTGGCATCGCTGTAATCGCACCGACACGAAGAATAAAGTCGCAAAATCTCTAATACTGCACAAGGAACGGCGTAAAAAATAAAACCAATTCTTCACCTTTTGTGGATTTGTTCATTCTGCCTCCCAAAGATCGCAGTAAGGCGATCACAGTGGTTTATCCTCACATATGGTGTTATTGGTGTACTCAGGACAAATTGCACAACTACTTTTGGGGTCCAATTTCGCCTGTTACCCTTGGGAAAATAAAAAATTGGGGGGCAAAAAGATCATTTTTGTGGAAAAAAAGTTTTATTTTCATGGTTCTATTATTATTAACTTCTGTGAAGCACCTGGGGGGTTCAAAGTGCTCACCACACAGCCAAATAAGTGCCTTACGGGGGTCTAGTTTCCAAAATTGTGTCACTTGTGGGAGGGGTTTACGCTGTTTAGGCACATCAGGTGCTCTCCAAATGTAACATGGCGTCCAATCTCAATTCCAGCCAATTTTGCGTTGAAAAAGTAAAACGGCGCTGCTTCCCTTCCAAGCTCTGCCATGTGCCCAAACAGTGGTCTTCTCCACACATTGGGTATCGGTGTACTCAGGAGAAATTGCACAACAAATATTGTGGTTCGTTTTCTCCAGATACCCTTGACAAAATAAGAAAATTGTGTCCAAAGTAAAATTTTTGTGAAAAAAAACAAATGTTTATTTTTTTCCTTCCACATTGCTTCAATTCTTGTGAAGCACCTGAAGGGTTAATAGGGTGTGTGCACACGCTGCGGAATGCTCTGCGGATTTGTCCGCGCGGATTTAGTAAAATCCGCAGGTCAGAAGACCTGCGGTTTATCATATCTACAATGGAGGAGATGGCAAACCGCAGCAGAATCCGCAGAAAGAATTGAAACCGAAGCAAATCCACGCAGAAAACTCCGCACCATCTGCACTGCAGTTTTCATTTTGCATAGAAAATAAAGGTGCTGTACAACGCAGCAGAATCCGCAGCGTGTGCACACACCCATAAGCTTTTTTTAATGCGGTTTTGAGCACCTTGAGGGGTGCAGTTTTTAGAATGGTGTCACTTTTGGGTATTTTCTGACATATTGACGCCTCATAGTGACTTCAAATGTGATTTGGTCCCTAAAAAAAAAAAAATGGTTTTGTAGATCTTGTTGAAAAAAATTAGAAATCGCTGGTCAAATTTTAACCCTTATAACTTCCTGACAAAAAAAATGGTTTCAAAAATTGTGATGATGTAAAGTAGACATGTGGGAAATGTTATTATGTTATTTATTAACTATTTTGTGAGACATAACGCTCTCATTTAAAACAAAAAGCAAAAACACAAATATCCTGAACTAAAAAGTAAAAAATATGCTGCAAATAATGCATAAAGGTAGCTCTCATTTAGGGGCATAAAAATTAAAAGTTTGAAAATTGTGACATTTTCAAAGTTTTTGCCAAATTTACATTTTTTCACAAATAAACAAGAAATTTTGAAGAACTTTTACTACAAAAAGTACAATGTGTCACGAAAAAACAGTCTTAGAATCAGTGCGATACGTTGTACGTTGAAGTGTTCCAGAGTTATAACCACATAAAGTGATAGTGGTCATATTTCAAAATTAAGGCCTAGCTATTAACCTACAAAGTGGCTTGGTCCTTAGGGGGTTAATGCTTCAATTCACGAAACACAGCACACGACATCCTCCGGTTTGCAGCTGAGTACATATCCTCTTGATTACAGTCACTAAACATGCCAGTCCTCCTCGTCAGACCAGTTCCCATAGGTGACTGCACCACCGTTTTAATGTTCTACTCACATTTATTACACAGTACACAATATCCTCTAGCTTAGTCACTAAACACGTCAGTCCTCTGACCGGTTGCTGTTGGCGATTGTACCGCTGTGGGTGCCAGCCTATTAGCTGCTTTGGCTGTTTGGCTCCGCTCGCCTGTGTTGATTCACATACGTGGAGCTATGCAGAGGCAACTGCCTGCACTCTAGCAAACACCAGACTGACACACCCAAACCCTATACTGCAGGGTTTTTAACTAGCATCTGTGGCCTTCAGCCACATGGAAACCCCGGGCCAGGAATGAAACGGACTGCAACACTACCATCTGCAGTCTTTTTCAAAACACCAAAAACCCAGAGCAGATTTTCCCTAAATTTGCCTTGGACAACTAGTATGTCCAAGACCTTTACTCACTTTAAACTGCACCTGCACTGCAACCACAGCTACGCCTGTGACGGCAATGCACTCTCATGGCCTCAATACGCCTCGATGCGCATCCTGGGGGGAACATAGTGTGATCCTCACATGTAACCCCTGTCACTGCCTCACAGGGGATAAATAGTTTTCAACCTGGACGGTGCTCACAGCAACTCATTCATCAGTGGTTCTTAGCCTGGATGGTCGCATTTTGGCACCGTCCAGGTTGAAAACTATTTACCCCCAGATATGCATTATGGTATGGGACAGAACAACTGACAGAGGGATATGGTTGTTTTTATATTTTTGTTTAACTACAGGAGACATTGGCGGCTGCAGGCTGCTATTTTTAAGCTGGGGGTAGGTCAATATCCATGGCCCCTTATCAGCCTGACACCAGCCCTCAGCTGTCTGCGTTATCAAGGCTGGTTTTCAAAAATGGGGGGGACCCCCATGTCATTTCTTTAAATTATTTAAATAAACGCATGTAGAACCCTCTATTCTTGATAACCAGCCTTTCTGAAGCTGACAGTTGAAGATTGCAACCTGCCACTGTCAGTTTTGCCTGGCTGGTTATCAAAAATACAGGGGAACCCATGCCATTTTTTTAAAATTTATAGCGCTGGCGGTAGCTGATGAATACTCCCAAGAGCAATAACAAAGGATAACCACGTGGTATAAAGGTATAAATAATAATCTGTGAAATTACAATGAGACGTGAGTGCAGAAAAATAATAACCATTATATACCAGGGAGAAATACTGTAGTAATATACTGCGGACAGTTGGACGAATGAAGAATAACTAAATAAAAGAGCACCAAGAATCGACCATATCCCCTTTCTGACCTCGGACGGAATAGTCACTGCAATCCGGCAGTGACAACTATAGAGGTCTCAAGGAGACCTCTGCTTGCCATGCCTATGAACCGGTAACCTGCGATCACGTGACTGGGGTCACCGGTGGCTGGATGTCCGGCCCGACAGCGTTTGACAGCGGCATTTAACGTGTTAATAGCCGCGGGTGGATCGCGATTCCACCAGCGGCTATTGCGGGCACATGTCAGCAGTTCAAAACAGCTGACATGTCCCAGGAAAGATGTGGGCTCACCCCCAGAGCCCACATCAAAGGGAGGGAGTCCGAAGTCTGCGTACTATTACAAATGACGTTGGAAAGGTGTTAAGCTTTTGTTAGGAACATTTTACATAACGTTTTGGATCATATACAGTCATGGCCAAAAGTTTTGAGAATGACACAAATATTAATTTTTACAAAGTCATACTGCTTCATTTTTCCTAATGGCAATTTGCATATACTCCAGAATGTTATAAAGAGTGATCAGCTTAACAGCAATTACTTGCAAAGTCAATATTTGCCTAGAAATTGAACTTTATCCCCCAAAACACATTTCAACATCATTGCAGCCCTGCCTTAAAAGGACCAGCTAACATCGTTTCAGTGATTGCTCCATTAACACAGGTGTGGGTGTTGATGAGGACAGGGCTGGAGATCAATCTGTCATGATTAAGTAAAGGGCATGTCACACTAAGCGATATCGCTAGCAATATCGCTATAACTTGTGACGTTATAGTGATATTGCTAGCGATATCGCTGTGTCTGATACTTACCTACGACCGGCTCCCCTGCTGGTTATCGCTGATCGCGCGAGAACATCCTGGACTGTTTCTCGTCGTCAGCTTCCTGTGGCGCTTCCTGTGGAGAGACAAGCGACACGTGGAGCCGGGCGGGAGGACGCAGGATCGCCTGGTGTGACAGGTAAGTAGCGACCCCCGTCCCCAGCAATGTCGCTGGTGAGAGGTGCACCTCAGTCAACAATCTATCGCATCATCAAGAACTTCAAGTAGAGAGGTTCCCTTGTTGCCAAAAAGGCTCCAGGGCGCCCAAGAAAGACCAGCAAGCACCAGGACCGTCTCTTAAAAGTGTTTCAGCTGCGGGATCGGGCTACCAGCAGAGCAGAACTTGCTCAGGAATGGCAGCAGGCAGGTGTGAGTGCATCTGCACGCACTGTGAGGTGGAGACTCTTGGAGGGCAGCAAAGAAGCCACTTCTCTCCAGGAAAAACATCATGGACAGACTGATATTCTGCAAGAGGTACAGGGAGTGGACTGCTGAGGACTGGGGTAATGTCATTTTCTCTGATGAATCCCCTTTTCGATTGTTTGGGACATCTGGAAAACGGCTTATTCGGAGAAGACCAGGTGAGCGCTACCACCAGTCTTGTCTCATGCCAACTGTCAAGCATCCTGAAACCATTCATGTGTGGGGTTGCTTCTCAGCCAAGGGAATGGGCTCTCTCTCAGTCTTGCCTAAAAACACAGCCATGAATAAAGAATGGTACCAGAATGTCCTCCAAGAGCAACTTCTCCCAACCGTCCAAGAGCAGTTTGGCGATCAACAATGCCTTTTTCAACATGATGGAGCACCTTGCCATAAAGCAAACGTGATAACTAAATGGCTCAGGGAACAAAACATAGAGATTTTGGGACCATGGCCTGGAAACTCCCCAGATCTTAATCCCATTGAGAACTTGTGCGCAGTGCAAACGCATACAAAAAATGCATCAAGGTGTTTTGTATGCGTTGGCTTATCTTTTGCGCATGTCTGTTAACCATTTTGACTCTAAAAACGCACGCGTTTTTAAATGCTGACGTGCGCATGTCCATGCGCACTTCAGCGTTCTCATAGACTGTAATGTGTTTTTTTTTTTTTGCGCATGCATTTTTTTCACACAGATTGGGCGCACCAAAAATGCAACAGGGTGCGTCCGGCGCGCATACTGCAAAAAAATTGCATGCACACAAAAACGCATACAAACGCTAGACAATGCGCACCCATGTTAAACATAGGGGTGCATGTATGCGCATGCAGTGCAAAAAAAACGCTAGTGTGAATCCAGCCTTAAGGCCCTTTTACATTTAGCGATGCACCAGCGATCCGACCCGGTCAGGATCGCTGGTGCATCGCTAAATGATTGCTAGTGAGCTTTCATACAGAAAGATCTCACAGCGATGCAGCAGCGACGCAGCGCACGATACTTACCATTCACACACAGCGATCCTGACGTCCTCCCGCCTGCCTCCAAGCGTCACTCGTCGTCACAGCAGGAAGCCCAGCAGGAAGTGCCCGACGAGAAATGGAGCCGGACATTCTCGCGCGATCAGCGATGGACAGCGGGGGAGCCGGTCGTTGGTAAGTATCACACATAGCGATATCACTAGCAATATCGCTATAACGTCACAAAACCAGTGACGTTTTAGCGATATTGCTAGCGATATCGCTTAGTGTAAAACCCCCTTTAGCGTTAATGTTGTTGGAACATAATTATGATATGGTGGGGATATCTGAGACATGGCTGGACGAGAGCCATGACTTGGCGGTTAATTTACAGGGTTATAGTCTGTTCATAAATGACCGTACAAATAAGCGAGGGGGAGGCGTGTGTTTATATTAAAATCATTCTTAAAACCCATTCTGTGTGATAATATATATGAATCTAATGAAAATGTAGAGTCCCTGTGGGTGGAGATAAGGGGAGGGGGGGGAATAATAAATTACTGATAGGGGTTTGTTTTAAGTCTCCAAAAATAATGGAAGCAACAGAGAATATCCTCATAAAGCAAATAGATGAAGCAGCGACTCAAGAAGAAGTCATTATTATGGGGGACTTCAACTACCCTGAAATCATTGGGGAACCGAAACCTGCAGTTCCAGCAAAGGTAATGGTTTTTGACAACTATGACACAATGACCTTTCACAACTGGTTCAGGACCCAAGAAGAGGGGGGGGGCACTGCTAGACCTAATATTAACCAACAGGCCAGACCGCATATCAAATATAAGGGTTGAGGGTCACTTGGGTAATAGTGATCACAAAATAATCAGGTCTCCTTTAATAAGATGTGTAGTAGAGAGGTTACAAGGACACTAAACTTTAGGAAAGCAAATTTCCAAAGGATGAGAGATGATCTTGGTGCAATTAACTAAGACGATATCCTGAGACATAAAAATACACAAGGAAAATTGGAGGCGTTTATTAGCATCCTGAATAGGACCTGTGCACAATAAATACTGTATGGGAATAAACATGCGAGAAATAGGAGGAAACCACTATGGTTAAATAGAGCTGTAAGGGGCGCAATAAGAGACAAAAAGAAAGCATTTAGAGAATTAAAGCAAGTAGGTAGTGATGAGGCATTAACTAAATACAGAAAATTAAATAAATTCTGTAAAAAGCAAATCAAGACAGCAAAGACTGAGACAGAGAGACTCATTGCCAGAGAAAGTAAAAATATTCCCAAAATATTCTTCAACTACATAAATAGTAAGAAACTAAAAAATTATAGTGTTTGCCCCCGTGAAAATAGTCTGGGTGACATGGTGGATGAGGATGAGGAAAAAGCCAATATGCTAAATGACATTTTTTCAACAGTATTTACACAAGAAAATCCCATGACGGATAACATGATCAGTGATAAAAAAAAATTCTCCATTAAATGTCACCTGCTTAACCCAGCAGGAAGTACGGCAGCATCGAAAAATCACTAAAATTGACAAATCCCCAGGCCCGGATGGGATACACCCCCGAGTACTGCAGGAATTAAGCACAGTCATAGACCATTATTTTTAATCTTTAGAGATTCCATAATAACAGGGTCTGTACCACAGGACTGGCGTTTTGGAAAATGTGCTGCCAATATTCAAAAAGGGGACAAAAACTGAACTTGGAAATTATAGGCCAGTAAGTTTAACCTCAACTGTGGGTAAAATCCTGGAGGATTTTCTAAGAGATACTATACTGGAGTATCTGAAGAAGAATAACCTCATGACCCAATATCAACATGGGTTTACGAGGGACCATTCCTGTCAGACTAATCTGATAAGCTTTTATGAAGAGGTAAGTTCTGGACTGGACCAAGGGAATGCAGTGGACGTGGTGTACATGGACTTTTCAAAAGCTTTTGATATGGTGCCACACAAAAGGTTGATACATAAAATGAGAACAATGGGGATAGGGGAAAATATGTGTAAGTGGGTTAAGAGCTGGCTCAGGGATAGAAAACAAAGGGTGGTTATTAATGGAGCACACTTGGACTGGGTCACGGTTAGCAGTGGGGTACCACAGGGGTCAGTTTTGGGCCCGCTTCTTTTTACGGGCATAGAGAGTAGAATTTCAATATTTGCAGATGACACTAAACTCTGCAGGGTAATCAATACAGAGGAGGACAATTTTATATTACAGGAGGATTTATGTAAACTAGAAGCTTGGGCTGATAAATGGCAAATGAGCTTTAATGGGGATAAATCTAAGGTCATGCACTTGGGTAGAACAAACAAGATGTATAATTGTGTGCTTAATTGTAAAACACTGAGCAAAACTGTCACTGAAAAAGACCTGGGTGTATGGGTGGACGACAAACTCACATTTAGTGGCCAGTGTCAGGCAGCTGCTGCAAAGGCAAATAAAATAATGGGATGCATTAAGAGGCACAGATGCTCATGAGGAGAACATAATTTTACCTCTATATAAGTCACTAGTGCGACCACACTTAGAATACTGTGTACAGTTCTGGTCTCTGGTGTATAAGAAAGTCATAGCTGAACTGGAGCGGGTGCAGAGAAGAGTGACCAAGGTTATTAGGGAACTAGGGGGTCTGCAATACCAAGACAGGTTATTACACTTGGGGTTATTTAGTTTGGAAAATCGAAGGCTTAGGCCTGTTTCACACTTCCGCATTTTGACGTCAGTCAAAGTCCGCCAATTTTTGAAAAAAACGGATCCGCCAAAAAAGGGGCAGATCCGTTTTTTTCCCCCATAGACTTACATTAGTGGCAGATCTTGACTGACGTTCGTCCGTGCCACCCGCTTTTTGACGGATCCGCCAAGATTTCAGCAGCTCCCGGGCGGATGGGACGGACAATGCAATGTTTTTTTTCTTTGACGGTCCGCTATTTTGCTGTGTGCATGCCCGGAAGCTTCACGCCGGGAAGCATTTTAACTATGAAATGCCGCACCGGGGAGTGGCGAAAATTCTCTCTCTCTCCCCCCCCCCAGGCTGCGGTTCCTTTAAAATGCAGACTTCGGCGGATCCGTCAAAACAACGGTCCGGTAGCACCTATTAGTATCTCAACGGAGACGGATCCGTTCTCCGCCTTTTTCAGGGATTGCAACTGACAGAAAAAACATAAGTGTGAACCAGGCCTTAGGGGTGATCTTATTACAATGTATAAATATATGCAGGGACAGTGCAAAGACCTTTCTAATTAACCTTTTACTCTTAGACCTGTGATGGGGACAAGGGGGCATCCTCTACGTCTGGAGGAAGAATGTTTAAGCATACTCACAGATGCGGATTCTTTACTATAAGAGCAGTGAGACTGTGGAACTCCCTGCCATATGATGTTGTAATGAGTGATTCCCTACTAAAATTTAAGAAGGGACTGGATGCCTTTCTTGAAAAGCATAATATTACAGGGTATATACACTAGTTTCCTTAATATTGCGTAAGATCCAGGGAGCTAGTCTGATTGCCGTATGTGGAGTCGGGAATGAATTTTTTTCCCCAATGTGAAGCTTACTGTTTGCCACATGGTTTTTTTTTTGCCTTCCTCTGGATCAACATGTTAGGATAGGATATGGGTTGAACTAGATGGACTTAAAGTCTTCCTTCAACCTTAATAACTGTTACTATGTTAAACATCTCCCTGCCCAAACTCTTTTGTGTCCTCCCCTGCCCAGGAGCTGTGGTATGATCAGACCATGTCCCTGCACAGTCAGACACTACCATTACACAGTATACAGCAGGGGCACATGTATAAGATCTTAGCACAAGAATAACAGTCATTAGACCTACTCGTAATTGTGTTGCCCGGAATCCATCCTGACCGCATCATGGAGGACGTCCTTCCTATCCTTACTGGGATAGGAAACAATGAGGTTAAAAGGACCCTCCCAGCTCCACCCGTCAATGTCTTTTCTAAGTACCACACCAGGATGGATGCAACAGAATTTATTGATCATTCTTTATACAAACGTTATGTCACATATTAGTATAGAATTTCTCAGAATTGAGGGAACTAGCCGTACAGTTAGGATGGATTCCTAGAAATACAATTACCGGTATGTCTAATTACAGTTTTCCAGGTCTTCAATCCTGACAGTACCATGGAAAATACCAAACTATGTTGATCTAGGGTGTGGCCACTGTGTGAAGAACCTTCCTACTGAAGGCAACTTGCCCTGAGACTACATCTTAAGGGCCTGTCACACTAAGAGATATCGCTAGCAATATCGCTATAACTAGTGACGTTATAGCGATATTGCTAGCGATATCGCTGTGTGTGATACTTACCTACGACCGGCTCCCCCGCTGGTTATCGCTGATCGCGCGAGAACGTTCAGGACTGTTTCTCGTCGTCAGCTTCCTGCGGCGCTTCCTGCTGTGAAGACGAGCGACGCGTGGAGCCGGGCGGGAGGACGCAGGATCGCCTGGGGTGACAGGTAAGTAGCGACCCCCGTCCCCAGCGATGTCGCTGGTGAGATCTGCCTGTGTGGCAGCTCACTAGTGACCACTTAGCGATGTACCAGCGATCCTGACCGCGTCATATCGCTGGTCGGGATCGCTGGTACATCGCTAAGTGTGACAGTACCTTAAGGCCGGGGTCACACTACCATAGAATATGGACGAGTGCTATGCGAGAAACCGTAGAATATAGACAAGTGCTATGCGAGAAAACATCGCATAGCACTCGGACCTGTGTTAATCTATGGGCCAGCTCACATCACTGTTTTTTTTCTCATGCTGCAATTGTATATCGTCTGAGACTCACCAATGCAAGCCTATGGGTGCAAGAAAAAATCTCACAGCAGTGGGATCGTGCGAGTGCTGTCCGAGTTTTACGCATCGGTGTCCTTTGAAAAGCTGGCAAATCATGTGCCGCATACAGTAAAATCACACTGACAGGATAGAATAGATATATACATATAGAATACATAGATATATACATAGTGTTTATATTGCATAGATAGAAGAAAAGCCAGTAATTCATGTGCCGTGTTCTGTAAAATCACTGCAGGAGCCGACAGAATAGAAGAGATGGATTACATAAAGTAAATACAAATAGAATAGGCAGAGATATAGATTTCAGTGACAAATACAATAAGTACAGTGTGTGTGCAAATTACTGTACATGTATTTCATTACTAAAAGATAATTTTTCTGAAAGAAATGGTGTGTGCTCCTGTGCAATTTTCGTAACCAGCAGAGGGAAAGACGATAACTGGAGGCAGATGTTTATAGGCTGGGAAGGGAGTAATACCCATGAAGCTTCCCAGGCTATTAATACCAGCTCACAACTGTATACTTAGCCTTTACTGGCTATTAAAATGAGGGACCCCCCCAAAAAAAATATGGGGTCCCCCTATAATTAATAACCAGCAAAGGCTCTGCGGTCTGATATTAATAGCCTAGGAAGGGGTCTATTAAAATGGGGGACCCCCCAAAAAAATGACATGGGGTCCCCCTATAATTAATAACCAGCAATGGCTATGCAGACAGCTGCTGTCTGATACTAGTAGCCTAGGAAGGGTCATGGATACTGAGCCCCCCCCCACTGAACCATCAGCTCTCAGCTGCCCCAGAAAAGGCGCATCTCTAAGATGCGCCAATTCTGGCACTTAGCCTCATGCTGACATCACATAGGTGAAGTGAGTTCATTAGCCGTGAACGCGCAGAACTTTTCAGATGGCACAGCACGAGAACTTTCTCACACTTGCGGTGCTGTCAGACAAGGAATAGCAGTTCACAGGCAATCTAATACATATATATATATTTATTTTATTTTATTTTTTTGAACAATGAGTAAATGACAGAGAATTGCTGTATGTAAAAGCTCATGTTAAAATCTCATTGCAATTGGATAGCAATCGCACTGAATTTGGATGTACATCAGATGCAAGGTGTGAGATATCGGATTGTACTCGCATGACACTCCTGCGATTCTCGGCAGGGAGACTCGAACCGATTTTTCATACGTTAAGTGTGACCCTGTATAGTATGAGTTATTTTTAATGGCTTCAACACTCCACTTAATTATTTTACTAAATATTGATATATAAAACCCCTGGCAAAAATTATGTAATCACCGGCCTTGGAGGATGTTCATTCAGTTGTTGAATTTTGTAGAAAAAAAGCAGATCACAGACATGGCACAAAACTAAAGTCATTTCAAATGGCAACTTTCTGGCTTTAAGAAAGTCTAAAAGAAATCAAGAACAAAAAACCCCCAATAATAGTTGCTTTTTTTTTTTTTAACCAAGCAAAGGGAAAAAATTATGTCGTCACCCAATTCTGAGGGAGAAAATTATGGAATCACCCTGTAAATTTTAATTCCCAAAACAAACACCTGCATCAAATTAGATCTGCTCGTAAAGCCCCCGTCACACACAGCGATCTCGCTAGTGAGATTGCTGCGGAGTCACAAGTTTTGTGACGCAACAGCGATCTCACCAGCGAGATCGCTGTGTGCGACACTTACCAGCAACCGGCCCCCCTGCCGGGTATCGCTGATCGTCCTGGAATGGCCAGGACATTTTTTTTGTTGCTGGTCTCCCGCTGGTCAGCCCGCATCGCTGCGTGTGGCAGGCGGGAGACCAGTGATCAGCGAGCTGGCGCTGGTAACTAAGGTACACTTTGGGTTCTAAGCGGCGCTGGTGTGTCGCTACATGATCGCTGGTGAGCTGCCAAACAGGCAGCTTCACCAGCGATCAGCACCAGCGACACACGGGTAACAAGCAACGCACGTCGCTTAGTTATCCACTGTGTACCTTAGTTACCAGCGCGCTGATGCAGGGAGTTGGTAACCAAGGTACACATCGGGTTTCTAAGTGCCGCGCGCCACTTAGAAACCCAATGTGTACCTTGGTTACCAGCTCCCTGCACTAGCGTGCTGGTAACTAAGGTACACAGTGAGTAACTAAGCGATGTGCGTCGCTTGTTACCCGCGTGTCGCTGGTGCTGATCGCTGGTGAAGCTGCCTGTTTGGCAGCTCCCCAACGATCATGTAGCAACACACCAGCGATCCTGACAAGGTCATATCGTTGTCGGGATCGCTGGTGCATCGCTATGTGTGACGGAGCCCTTAGTCTGCATATAAAAAGGAGTGATCACACCTTGGAGAGCTGTTGCACCAAGTGGACTGACATGAATCATGGCTCCAACAGGAGAGATGTCAATTGAAACAAAGGAGAGGATTATCAAACGCTTAAAAGAGGGTAAATCATCACGCAATGTTGCAAAAGATGTTGGTTGCTCATAGTCAGCTGTACTAAAATCTGGACCAAATACAAACAACATGGGAAGATGGTTAAAGGCAAGCATACTGGTAGACCAAGGAAGACATCAAAGCGTCAAGACCGGAAACTTAAAGCAATATGTCTCCAAAACAGGAAATGCACAACAAAACAAATGAGGAATGAATGGGAGGAAACTGGAGTCAACGTCTGTGTCTGAACTGTAAGAAACCGTCTAAAGAAAATGGGACTTACATACAGAAAAGCTAATCGAAAGTCATCATTAACACCTAAACAGAAAATAACAAGGTTACAATGGGCTAAGGAAAAGAATTCGTGGACTGTCGATGACTGGATGAAAGTCATATTTAGTGATGAATCGCGAATCTGCACTGGGCAAGGTGATGATGCTGGAACTTTTGTTTGGTGCCGTTACAATGAGATTTATAAAGATGACTGCCTGAAGAGAACATTCAAATTTCCACAGTCATTGATGATATGGGGCTGCATGTCAGGTAAAGACACTGGGGAGATGGCTGTCATTTCATCTTCAATAAATCCACAAGTTTATGTTGATATTTTGGACACTTTTCTTATCCCATCAATTGAAAGGATGTTTGGGGATGATGAAATCATTTTTCAAGATGATAATGCATCCTGCCATAGAGGAAAACATTCCTTGAAAAAAGACACATAAGGTAAATGTCATGGCCTGCAAATAGTCCATATCTCAATCCAATTGAAAATCTTTGGTGGAAGTTGAAGAAAATGGTCCATGACAAGGCTCCAATCTGCAAAGCTGATCTGGCAACAGCAATCAGAGAAAGTTGGAGCCAGATTGATGAAGAGTACTGTTTGACACTCATTAAGTCCATGCCTCAGAGACTGCAAGCTGTTATAAAAGCCAGAGGTGGTGCAACAAAATACTAGTGATGTGTTGGAGTGTTGTTTTTTTTCATGATTCCATATTTTTTTCCCTCAGAATTGAGTGACTCCATAATTTTTCTTGATTTCTTTTATTGTTTCTTAAAGCCAGGAATTTGCCATTTGAAATGACTTTAGTTTTGTGCAATGTCTGTGATTTTACTTTTTTTTCTACAAAATTAAACAACTGAATGAACATCCTCCAAGGCCGGTGATTACATAATTTTTGCCAGGGGTTGTATATTTATACACTGCTCAAAAACTAAAGGGGACACTTAAATAACAGAATATAACTCCAAGTAAATCAAACTTCTGTGAAATCAAACTGTCCACTTAGGAAGCAACACTGATTGACAATCAGTTTCACATGCTGTTTTGCAAATGGAATAGATAACAGATGGAAATTATTGGCAATTATCAAGACACCCTCAATAAAGGAGTGGCTCTGCTGGTGGGGACCACAGATCACATTTCAGTACCAATGCTTTCTGGCTGATGTTTTGGTCACTTTTAAATGTTGGTTGTGCTTTCACACTCGTAGAAGCATGAGACGGACTCTACAACCCACACAAGTGGCTCAGGTAGTGCAGCTCATCCAGGATGGCACATCAATGCGAGCTGGGGCAAGAAGGCTTGCTGTGTCTGTCAGCGTGGTGGCCAGAGGCTGGAGGAGCTACCAGGAGACATGGAAGGGGCCATAGGAGGGAAACAACCTAGCATCAGGATCGCTACCTCTGCCTTTGTGCAAGGAGGAACAGGAGGAGCACTGCCAGAGCCCTGCAAAATGACCTCTAGCAGGCCACAAATGTGCTTGAGGATAGTCTGAGGGCCCGACGTCCACAGATGGGGGTTGTTCTCACAGCCCATCACCGTGCAGGATGCTTGGCATTTGTCACAGAACAACAGGATTGGCAAATTCGCCACTGGCGCCCTGTGCTCTTCACAGATGAAAGCAGGTTCACACTGAGCACATGTGACAGACGTTACAGAGTCTGGAGACGCCATGGAGATTGATCTGCTGCCTGCAACATCCTTCAGCATGAACGGTTTGGCAGTGGGTCAGTAATGGTGTGGGGTTGCATTTCTTTGGAGGGCCGCACAGCCCTTCATGTGCTCGCCAGAGGTAGGCTGACTGCCATTAGGTACCGAGATGAGATCCTCAAACCTCTTGTGACACCATATGCTGGTGCGGTTGGCCCTAGGTTCCTCCTAATGCAGGACAATGCCAGACCTAATGTGACTGGAGTCTGTCAGCAGTTCCTGCAAGATGAAGGCATTGAAGCTATGGACTGGCCTGCCCATTCCCCAGACCTGAATCCAATTGAGCACATCTGGAACATCATGTCTCGCTCCATCCACCAACGTCACGTTGCACCACAGACTGTCCAGGAGTTGGAGGATGCTTTAGTCCAGGTCTGGGAGGAGATCCCTCAGGAGACCATCCGCCGCCTCATCAGGAGCATGCCCAGGCGTTGTACAGTAGGGAGGTCATACAGGCACGTGGAGGCCACACACAATACTGAGCATCTTTTCCTTGTCATGAGACATTTCCACTGAAGTTGGATCAGCCTGATCAGACGAGAAATGGAGCCGCCCGATCTCGCGAGATCAGCGATGGACAGCGGGGGAGCCGGTCGGAGGTATCACACATAGCGATCTCGCTAGCAATATCGCTATAATGTCACAAAATCAGTGACGTTTTAGCGATGTGTAAAACTCCCTTTAGACTGGGTCTGTAATTCTCCTACCATCTTGACTGATGTAATCGCTGCTAGGAAGGCAGTTTTAAATAAGAGTCTGCTAATATCCATACTGCTAACTGGTTCGTATGGATGCTTACATAGTGCATTGAGCACCAGGTTCAGATCCCAAGGTGGGACAGATCTTCTCACCGAAGTTCTCAGCCATTGTACTGCTCTGGAGAACCTTACTATCCAGAGGTGGACTGACAGGGGAGAGTCAAAAAATACACTTAACGCTGAAATTTGTACTCTTAGGGTACATGGTCTAAGGTCTTTGTTGAAACCCGTCTGCAAGGATCCTGGGAATATCCGGTTGAGTTTTATCCGACGACTCCCCGCAGTCCATGCAGAAGTGCTTCCATATATAGCTGAGGTTAAGGGTTTCCTGCTTGCTTGAAGGGTAGAGATCACTTAATCGGACAACCCCCTTAATCTCAGGACCTGTCTCTAAGGATCCATGCTAAAAGTTGTAGACTGTCCGGATTATGGTGGGACACTGGGCCCTGGCAGAGAAGGTCAGAGAAGCAGGATGGGATCTTACATTGACATCTTCCTCAGCAGAGGAAACCAAATCCTTCTCGGCCAGAAGAGTACCACAAAGATGATCTTTGCTCTCTCTTCCCGTACTTTCCTCAGTACTCTTGGAATCAGAGGAAGGGGAAACGCATAGGACAGTTTCCCTCCCCATTATTGGGATAGTACGTCGACGCCCACCGGATTGTCTAGAGAGTTTAGAGAAAAAAATTATCTGACCTTGCAATTTCTCTGGATGCAAAAAAATCTATCCGTGGAGCTCCCCAGCACTGACACAGCAAGCCGAACACTTCTCCGTTCAGCTCCCACTCTGTCAGAGATAACTTTTGCCTGCTCAAGAAGTCTGCCACCTGGATCCTTTCTGGAACAGCTGAAATGGATAGCACTGTCCTTTGCGCCCATCGAAAGATCTTCCCTGCTAGATGTTGTAGGGCAGGATGTCTTGGACCCCATTGATGGTGTAAGAACGCTACAGTTGTTGTGTTGTCCGACAGGATTTTTACATGGCTGTCCCTGCCTACCGACTGGACCTGTAGTACCTTCCATACTGCGTACAGTTCTCTGAGGTTTGAGGACCTGGCTCCAATTTCTGTGCTCAACATTCCCTGGAAGTTTCTTCCTTCCGTATCGCCACCCCAGAGTAGCTGACTTGTGTCGGTGGTGATTACTGTGCAGGGGGAGAGAACGCAGGGAACCATCTCCTGGAGGTTTTCCATAATGGTCCACCAGCCAAGAGATTACCTCCCTGAGACGGATAAGGGCATCGCGGTATCCAGGGACAGTTGGCGTTTGTCCCAGGCAGATAGAATGGACAGGTCTGAATGTATGGACAGATTTCAGGAGGTCATGGAAAGAGAACTGAAAATGTTGGATAATAAAATTAATGAGAAATACTGTAAAAACAGGGAAAATCTATCTAACACTCAGAAAAAAGCGCTACTAGAACTAGAAAAAAATGGAAAATATAATCATAAAAATGTCAGATAAAGGGGGAGTAATAGTGGTGTTAAACTCAGAGGATTATAAAATGAAAATCATGGAAATGCTATCTGACAAAAAAAATATGGAAAAACAAGTGTAAATCCCACATCCAGACTAATTAAAAAGATCAATGAAATTATTGAGGATGGATTCAATCTAGGTGTGATTACCAAAAAACAAGCAGATTTTATGAATGTTACTGACCCTGTACTCCCCATAATTTATGGTAAACCGAAAATACATAAGGGAACAGGTATACCGACAATGAGACCAATCGTCTCAGGTATAGGCTCAGCAAATGAGCACCTGGGGGAGTGGATAGATTCTCTTCTACAGCTTCTAGTTGTAAAAATCTCCGGTTACATCAAAGACTGTAGAGATATACTATATGACTTCCCTAAAAAAAAGTGGACAGCAAATTACTCATGGTTAAGCTGTGATGTAATTTCTCTTTACACCAATATTCCCCATAAATTAGCCATGCATGCCTTACAACATCACTTAAAAAAGCATAGTATGTACTCTAAGGATTTAATCAATTTTATTCTCCAAGCCACTTACTATCTGCTAACTCACAACTTCTTCTCTTTTGACGGCATGTATTTTTTGCAGAAAATGGAAGTAGCAATGGGGCGAAATTCTCCCCATCGCTTGCAAACATAGTGATGGCATTCTGGGAATCGGAGGTCATATTTTCTCATAATAATCCTTTTGCAGAACATGTATTCTGGTATGGCAGATATATCGATGATATCCTAATTATATGGGATGGAGATATATCTGCCATACCTAGATTCCATGAATATATCAATACCAATGAACATGGTATTAGGTTCACATATAAATACGATTCTAACTCCATGGTATTTTTAGATTTGAATCTGAAAGGTATAAATGATGAAATCATTATTACAAAAAACCTCTCAGTGGCAATACTATACTGCACACAACAAATAATCATCCAAAACATTCAATAAAAGCAGTTCCAGTTGGAGAGTTCATTAGACATAAAAGAAATTGTAGCGATGAAATTTATGCAGTCTGAGTTCAATATGGTTACTGAAAAATTAAAAAATGCAAATATCCCACCTGGATGCTAAATAGAGCAAAACACATAGCAGATACAAGAATAAGAGAGGAACTAATAACGTCCACAACCACTAAAAAGGAAAACCATGAAGAAAATAAAAACAAGAAAGATTAGAAAAATAAAAACAATAAATCCTATGTGTCCTTGCAATATAGTGCACAATTCGAACAAATTAAACACATTATAAATAAATTCTTGCCAATCCTATATGAGGATAAAATCTTGGTAGACATATTAAATGAAGGAGTAAACGTGGTGGCAAGAAGGGGTAAAACTATAGGAAATTATGTATCAAATAGTGTGTATAGCTCTAGATAAAAACGAACTTGGCTGGAAACTCAAGGCTTTTATAAATGTGGTAGCAAAAACTGTAACACATGTAAATATGCGCTAGTAAGAAAAACCTTCACAAATCAGGAAAAAAACAAGAAATTAACATTAAAAAATAGATCAATTGTAATTCAAAAAATGTAATATACAAAATAAATTGCTCCATATGCAACCTATCATATATAGGCTGCACCACGAGAAAGATAAAAAGGCGCATTACAGAGCATCTTAGGGATATCAATAAAAACACTCTAAACCGCAACATATCAGGAGCGGCAAGGCACTTTATCTCAGCACATGGAGGCAATCTGACATCATTCCAAATTAGTGGCATAGAACAGATCCAGAGGTCTGAACGTGGAGATGACAAAAGACGTCTCCTCACACGTGAAACCTTCTGGATCTACTATCTGAACACCAGAGCACCCAGTGGCATGAACAAGCACAACGAAATAATGTTTCACTATTAAAGCTAATAGGGGATATTTTATTATGTATATATTGTTGTTATATATTTTGCCTGTCTTAAAACACTACTGCCAAAGCAGATCAGGAACCTATTAGTCAGAGTCAGCGAAACCACACACCTGTAGAATAATTGTAATGCTGTCGAGCTCCTCCTGATTGGCAAGTGCAGTGTTTAAATGTTTCTGTATGTCAGTAAGTGCAGAGCTTTGAGAAAGATCTGTAATAGATTGAGCTTGCACTCATATTTGCACACTGCCTGTGGAGTTTTTAATCGTGTGAAAACTTTTTTGGAATCATTAAAGGATAAAATTTTTTAAAGGAGCTGGAACAAACTTTTTTTTCTTATCATTACAAGATAGAATGGCCCCCTGGAGCCCCCCCGTGAGTGGAACTGACTCCATACAGGGGGGGATACTTGAGGTAATTAGTCCCAGGATCCTCATTGCCTCTCTGATGGAACTACGGCTTCCTGTGAATTGGTGGATCCTCTCCCTTATAGCGGTCTGCTTCTCTACTGGCAAAAAAGATGTTCCTAGGTGAGAGTCTAAGAGAATCCGCAGAAACCTCTTTCTGGATTCTGGAGAGAGATCTGACTTCTTCCAGTTTATCACCCATCTTAGTTTCTGTAACATGGAGACCGAGGTCCGGCAGTGCTCCATGAGTTGTTCCTTGGAGACCACTTCCGCCACTAGCTTGGTGAACACTGGGTGCTGAGGCTAGGCCAAAGCAAAGGCAACAGAATTGGTAGCGATGGTCTCTCCTCTGGACCCTCAGAGCGAACCTTAAGTATCGCTGGAAGGAAGCATGGATGGGAACGTGGTCGTATGGATTTTTTAAGTTTAGCGTACACGTCACGGCATTTTTGTCTATCAGGGGGATTGTAGACCTGATGGACTCCATCTTGAATCTTTTGTAATTTAGCCATCGGTTTAGGGGTTTCAGGTTTATTATTGTGCTGCACTCTCCCGAGGATTCCTTTACCGAAGATATAATAAATTTTTGGCACTCAACTTGTTGCAAAGTGAAGGTTTTTATTTGCAGTCTCAATAATTACACGTTTCGGCTTCTACAAACAAGCCTTCATCAGTAAACTGCAAATCAGATACAAATATACAATACAAGTCAGAGGCTACATAGTGTATAGTCATTTAAGATAACATACAGCGAATAACACGACAAATTTACAATAGTGCACTAGTGATAGGTGGGACGGGTTGAGGTATAAGGGAAGAAAGGGAAATTGGGAAAAAGAAAAAAAGGGGAGGTATAAAACCTACCCAGACTGCTCTCTTGGAAAAATTTGCAATGTATCTGCAGTGACAGAGAAAATTATGTATAATGTATATATGGACATATGATTGCGCCAAATTAATTAAGAGGACTAAAAAGAATCAATCATTGATCTGTCACTACTCACTCAGTATCGGGACACCACTATAATAATGGTGTAAATAGTCTGATCCATGTGAATGATAATTCTTGTTTGTGTCTTTAAAAGAAAAAGAAGGGAAGGGTTGTAACTAAATGAAAAGCTAAAATATAAATGCACCAGACTATTGTAGTAAGTGCAAATAAAGTATTATAGATACCAACCAGAAAGGATTTGTAACTGAAATAACCGGTGATAATGCCGTAAGGAATCCTATACGAGGGGTCTATGAGTCATAAGAAAGCCGGGACCGGCTGATACACTAGACACATTTTTCAATAAATTGAATATGGCCTGGCCGGGCCTATCTTTCACCATGACCAGAGATGAACACACAGTGAGTTTTTTGGATACAAAGGTCATAAAGAATGTGGAGGGACACTTGAGCACTGACTTATACGTCAAAACCACAGACCGTAACAGTCTGTTACACTACAAGAGTTTACATCCCCCCTCCACCAAAAAATCCATACCCGTGTCACAATTTAAGAGGGTTGAACGGATTGTCTCTGATCCGACAATCAGCAGCATCAGACTGAATGAGATGCATAACAAGTTTCGCACAAGGGGCTATCCTCCAGATCTACTAGATCAAGCACGACAACCCCCGACCCGGAATCATGGTGGGGTCTCAGGACGTTTACCCTTTGTCCACACATATCATCCATATGTGCAGATTTTACATCGCTCGATACGCAGACATTGGGGCATTCTAAAGGAGGCTCATCCAGAGGTTACAGAATTCCAACAGAATTTACTACCGTGCTACAAACGCCCTAAAAATATTAGGGACACCTTGATCAGAGCAGATATAGGCCCAGGAGTAAGATCAACTACACAAAGATTCCTTTCAACACCCAAAACAGGCACTTACCCGTGTCTACATTGTAATCAATGTAATAATGTACTTAAGGGAGATCATTTCCATCACCCCCATTCTGGGAAACGTTACCGAATTAAGGATTTCTCCACCTGTGACACATCATATGTGGTATACCTGATTAAGTGCCCTTGCGGTCTTTTATACATTGGTGAAACCACCCAGTCTATCAAGGACCGCATAAGCAAACACAAATCCACAATCAGGTGTGGAAATACATTATTGCCTTTACCATATCACTTTGTCACGGCAGGCCACACCATTCCTCAACTAAAATTTTGTGTTATCGAACATGTGCCCCTCCCACGAAGAGGTGGTAACCGTGTCCAACTCCTAAAAAGAAGAGAGGCCTTTTGGATACATGAACTACAAACTTTAGCACCAAAGGGCCTCAATAGGGACTATGATTTATTGTCCTTCATATAATGGGTCTGTGACTATATAGTCACATAGTCTTGGGATTATAACAAACATATATATGGTAATGAGTTTTGTCATCAAGTCATGTTATTATTGCCTGATCCTAATACATTGTCTTCATCTTGCAGAGTCGTCAATTCTGAACTACACGCAATTGTCACCGATTGTCCTTGTTCCTCCCTCGGACTTTCCCTTCCTGCCTCCTTCAAGCTAATTTCTCCATATTATAGTTTTAAACTATTTTCCATTTTTTGCATCTTATTGTATCTCTCTTGATTTAGAATACTAATTGAGATATCCTATCCCACTCTGTTGTAGGAAACTACAAAACGAAAAACAAAGAATAATTTTTTCTAGTATTGGTCCAAACAGTTTAATATAGATTGTTCAATCTACATACTTTTTACATGGATTAGTTCATTCGTTTTGCCAGTCTTTTATCAGACATAACTGCACTCAAATGCAATACCACATGCATATCCCCACGTTTTCTACCTCCTACAAACATCCGCCCGGCCCTACAATGTAAAGAGCAGGGACGTTTCTGTACATTCAGTGGGATGACGTGCACTCCAGCGCCACCTCCCATAACACTCCCCTAAATTTCTCTAACCCTGCCTGCGCATGTACTGTAAATGGCCGGCAACGTCACTTCCGGTGACGCGGTCCAGCATACATTCAGTGGGATGACGTGCACTCCAGCGCCACCTCCCACAACACGCCCCCACATTTCTCTAACCCTGTCTGCGCATTCAAAGGGCCGGTAACGTCACTTCCGGTGACGCGGTCCAGTCAATCTAAGGGGGTCCCGCCCACCTTCTATTTAAAGCCCACATTACAAGTCATGGGCACCCTGGTTACAAGCGGTGGATACCGCGTTCCTCAAGGCACACCCGCCGCCACCCACCAACGGTAAGCCCACCTTTAACCCAGCATTTCTATACATAATCGGAATTCGAAGCGGTACTTAACCCCTCATCTACCATGCATTTCTCATTAACAGTCACATCATACAGCGTGGTAAAAGTTATTCTATGGAGTAGGAACTCACAGGCGATTCTTAGCCTGACACTAAGTGAGTAGATCTATTGGGGGCACGTTGTTTATTCAATTTTCGAGTACATTGAGTGTAATTTCTTCATCTTTCTTATGACTCATAGACCCCTCGTATAGGATTCCTTACGGCATTATCACCGGTTATTTCAGTTACAAATCCTTACTGGTTGGTATCTATAATACTTTATTTGCACTTACTACAATAGTCTGGTGCATTTATATTTTAGCTTTTCATTTAGTTACAACCCTTCCCTTCTTTTTCTTTTAAAGACACATACAAGAATTATCATTCACATGGATCAGACTATTTACACCATTATTATAGGGGTGTCCCGATACTGAGTGAGTAGTGACAGATCAATGATTGATTCTTTTTAGTCCTCTTAATTAATTTGGCGCAATCATTATATGTCCATATATACATTATACATAATTTTCTCTGTCACTGCAGATACATTGCAAATTTTTCTAAGAGAGCAGTCTGGGTAGGTTTTATACCTCCCCTTTTTTTCTTTTTCCCAATTTCCCTTTCTTCCCTTATACCTCAACCCGTCCCACCTATCACTAGTGCACTATTGTAAATTTGTCGTGTTATTCGCTGTATGTTATCTTAAATGACTATACACTATGTAGCCTCTGACTTGTATTGTATATTTGTATCTGATTTGCAGTTTACTGATGAAGGCTTGTTTGTAGAAGCCGAAACGTGTAATTATTGAGACTGCAAATAAAAACCTTCACTTTGCAACAAGTTGAGTGCCAAAAATTTATTATATTATTGATACTGGTGTGGGAACCTTCTTTTGTGCACCAACGCAGTAGTGCCACGATATATTTGTTGATCCTTTACCGAAGAGACTGGAGTAGTGGCCCTCGCATTTTTCTCGCTCGGGCACCGGGACTGTTGCTCTGATCTTTAGGAGATCTTGGACATGAGGGAAACAGTCGACTGGAGGCGGGAGATTGTTATTATGAACTTTGCTGGTGGGATCAGGGTAAACTCTATTCTGCAACCCGAAGATATTATCCCCAACACCCACTGATTTTCTGAGATCTCCTGCCAACTTCCCAGGTACCACCCTAGCCGTCCCCCCCACTCTCACAGCGTCACTTTCTTCCTGAACCAAAGATGGAGTCCTTACCCCTATCTCCCGTGGGGTAGCTCCATATGCCTAACTTGCCCTTCCCCTTATAGCCTGACCTCTGGTGGGTAGGGTCTACAAAAGGGCTGATACTTTGGGTTCTCCTCGGGGAACCCTTTCTTTTTGTCTGATGCTTTTTTTAGGATATCATCTAGTACAGGCCCAAACACTCTACTGCCCGAGAGAGGAATGGAACACAGCTTGTTTTTGGACTGTGTATCACCCGACCATGTTTTTAGCCAAATAGTTCTCCGGAAAGCATTAGATAAGGACCAATTCCTGACTGTGAATCTAACAGATTCTGCCGATGCATCAGCCACGAATCCAGTTGCTAGTTTTAGGAGGGGAAAGGATTTCAGCATGCATTTGGACGTGCCCCAAGATCGAGGCCTGGACCTGCTCTCTAATTATCCGACAGTAGAGATTACTGCTCCTCTGTGATGACTTTTGAGGTGCAGGGTTCACACAGATGCTTCTGCCAGGTGTCTGGTAGCTTGATGTTACAGATGGCACATCTTCTACCCTTCCCTTCTTTCTTGCCATCCCTTTTGGGTGTTGCTGAGGCATGTGTTCCCCCCTATAATAGAAACACATGGAATGTACTCTATATATGTGTGGGGTAAGGGCTTTAAGTGGGTAACTCACTAGTCTACTCACATATCCTTGGCTCTGTTCACAGCTAGCCTCAGATTTGGCAGATTCCTCTATGTTCAAGCATACCGTAGGCCAGTCTACAGCCATCTAAAACCTTATTTATACGATACCCAAATCCAGGGCACCACTCGGATCCATGCTTCGACGGATGTCTTCCTGCATTCCACCGTGGAATGCACGTTGCCCAGCCCGCAGACATGACGTAGCTGAAAGCGCACCCACAGGGCATTCAGCGTGCTGGAGCCGAGCGCCTCAAAGCAGGAGGAAGCGGCTCAACGCCCAGGACCAGCGCTTACCAGATAGGCTGAAGGACCCCCCCCATCGGAGGGTGTCGGCACCAGACCGCTTGACAGCGGGACGGGAGAGGCTGGGCCCCCCGATCCGCTGGGTCTACCAGGTGCAACCAGGGATACACTGGAGCTCTTCTCTCGTCCCTATCCTCACTGGGACAGGAAAACCACTGAGGGGGTGGAGATGGGAGGGTCATTTTAACCTCTCGTTGTTTCCTGTCCCAGTAAGGATAAGAAGGACGTCCTCCATGGTGCTGTCAGGATTGATGACCCGGAAATAATATATTTTTTTAACATACTCAATTATGAAGCTTATTATTATTCTACGATCTATTAATTAAAAATGTACTTTATTTGTATGACAGCCTCTTTAAAGCGGCAGGCCAATACCTATAAAAGTTCTTTATAAATAATCTTTAAGCCCCAACCACTTTTGTAATAAGCTTTATAATACAATTCCCTATACTTCTCCCTGTCCTATTATTTCTTATACGAATTTCTTTTACTTCACTTGCTTTGACATTTCGTTTGAGAGTAGTCTCACATGGGGCTCACAGGGTGCCAGGGCTTCACTCACGCCCCGTAGCATCTATCACCCCTCCTGAAAAAGGATGTCATCAGGGGGCAGCGCTGCATGCATTTACCACAGACTGTCACCACTACCCTTGCTAGCAGCCTGTTTCAGCAGGGCTAATCTAGAAGTGACCACTGTAACAACCCTGCTGGCATCACTGCATGGCCTCCCATCCCCCCGCACACCAACTTACTTTCTGCTTCAAGCCATGCTGTGAATTCTGTCTGTTGCCAGCTCTGTGCCTCTGCTCTCCATGTTTCCAGACTATGTGTATAGGGGGGCGGCGCCTGAACTCTCTGGTTCTTATGCAGTCAGGGTGCACTTGTGTAATATGTCCCTTACCAATCACCTGGAGCCCTTGACTATTTAGTTTCGCCACTCCCACTGAAACATTGCCTGTGCAATGTCTAAACTCAGTTAGCTCCTTGCTGCTGAGCCAGCCAGGCCCTGTCCTATGTCTTGCCTTCTCTGAAGGCTCTTACTGCATACTCTTGTGTCTTGGTACCTTGCCTAGCATTTCTCTGTCCGCCTGCCAGGAGGCAGAATATCCTGGCCCTTGAGTCTTGTTCCCAGTGCCTTGTCTTTTCTCTGTCTGCCTGCCAGGAGGCAGAATATCCTGGTCCTTGTGTCTTTGTCCCTGTGTCTCTGTCTGAACTCAGTCTTACCTCTGTCTGTCAGTCTCCTTGTCTGTGGTTCCTCCTCTGCTGTCTTTCCTTGTGTCCTCCCTGTCTGTGCCTCTGCACCCTCGCAGCTTTATCTGTGCCTCTGCACCCTCACAGCTTTATCTGTGCACGGCTCCCTAGCCGCTCTGTCTGCACGGCTCCCTAGCCGCTCTGCCTGCTCGGCTCCCTTGGAGCCCAGCCTACTCCGCACTCCTGCGGCTCCGCCTACCTGCACCTCTTGTGTGAACAGGTCCAAACCTGTTCCTTCATATTCCACTCCTTTCTGCCTATATCCATACCTGCACCTCCTGTGTGAACAGGTCCAAACCTGTTCTCTCATATATCACTCCTGCTTGCCCTGTGTCTCAAGCTGTCACCTACCTGTCCTGTGTCTCCAAGCCGTGACCGCTTGCCCAGTGTCTCCAAGCCGTGCCCGCTTGCCCAGTGTCTCCAAGCCGTGTCTGCCTGCCAGTGTACCAAGCCATGCCTGCTTGCCCAGTGTCTCAGCCTGCCTGTTAGTCACACAGTGACTTGTCCCCGAGTGGGATCAGCAGCCACAGCCAGACACCACCCTGGAGTGGCACCCGACAGCTACCTGCCGCACAAGCCTGACCTCACCATCAGAGGCTCCAGTGAAGACCGAGGTAGCTGTTGTAGTCACGCCCCTTCCAGGGTAGTCTGGTTTGTGGCACAGTGGGGCCACAACCCCCCGGCTCACGCCATTCAGCCAAGGCGCGAGCGTGACAACCACATCTTCAGTTGCAGCTTTCACAGTCAATGCTTCTAACGCCGCAATCTCTTTCTCTGAAATGAACTGACATCTGGGTGGCATTAGAAACAATGTGAATAAAAACAGCATAGTGATTGTGAGGGTAGAAAAAGCTGCTGTCACTCACCCCGATTCTTGCACCGCCCTCAAAAGAATCATCAGGGTTGGCACTGGTGTCACTCACACTGCTTCTATCATCGCTCCCTGATAAGTATTCGGGCCTCTTTTTTAAAGCACCACCCTGAGGTTTGTTTTTTTTAACTGCTGGAATGGCGCTTTAAATGTAGTTCCCCTGCCTTCATCCGTTTCCTGCATCATTTCCGGTCAATCTCCAGTAAAACGTTACCTGCTCGCAGCTCCAGTGTTTCATAGAGCTGCGCGGAAGTCACTTTTGAATACAAGTCTATGAGAGACTCGTTCTGTCCTCATTCTGGCTCTCATAGACTGGTACTGAGAGCGAGAGATGTAGCTTCTGACTTCTGTACAATCAGAAGCTTCTGTCACAAGATGGCATGAGGGGACCAGAGAGGCACAGAAAAATCAATGGAGATGCCATTCACATGGTTACAGTGCACCATTGGTCCATCAAC
This sequence comes from Dendrobates tinctorius, assembly GCF_039654945.1. Classification (NCBI taxonomy): domain Eukaryota; kingdom Metazoa; phylum Chordata; class Amphibia; order Anura; family Dendrobatidae; genus Dendrobates; species Dendrobates tinctorius. Next base: position 81,615,650 of record NW_027361690.1, read on the forward strand.
TGTGAAAAATTGTGTTAAAGGGTTACTTCTGTTTCGGTAATAAAACACTGATATAATCATGAAGGAGATTCTTCTGTTTCAACCTAGATGCAAGAAGTTCAGCGTTATCTTTTGACAATGAAAGGTCTCTGATGAATTAAATGATTTCATGTTGAGTAAAGAGTTCTAGCTGTGCCATCTTGACTTGAGGTCTCCATGTCTTCGCCAGTAGCTTCAGCTCCATAGTCTTCATATTCTAATTAATTTTCATCCAATCCAGACAACAGTGGTATTCTATATACAGTTGGGAGGTAAACAGGTCAGCCTACTGCTTACAGATGAACATTTGCAGAGAGCAGTCAATATCACACTGAGAAACTGCCTTTCAGGTTCTCTCTGTCGAGACCCTCACTCAGTTACACCTCAGTGGCTCAGCCGTTTTCTTCCCCCTGAGGTGATCTGCCCTCCCAGAAATGGTGAAAATCCTCTCACAATGCTGCAGTCCACTGCCTTCCCTTCTATCTCCCTGTGGCAGGGCTCAGATCCCTGTAGAGGCCTGTCTTCTGTCAGAGTCTCACATACAGTACCAGTCCTTGCTGCATCACCATCCTTTGCTAACTGACTCAAACCTTACCGCCTCATAATAGTTAGCTCTTCCCCATAACATGTGACTTTCTGAGAAGCTGTCATTGGTTGACTGCACTGTCACTACTCCTCCCCATAAAACTCACTAAAACCTTTAGGCTATGTGCCTACATAGCGTTTTTTTTCTGGACACAAAAAACCGGACTCCTTCCCAGAAATTGCATGTTTTTTTTCCGCGCGATTTCACCGCGATTATGTTCAATTTTGCCGCGATTTTCACGTGCGATATTCAAGCACTTTCCAAGCGATTTGAAGCATCGCTTGGAAAGTGATTGACACGTTGGTCACACTCGTCAAACATAGTGTTTGACAAGTGTGACTGGATTTTTACTATTGAGGCCGCATATGCGGCATCAATAGTAAAAGATAGAATGTTAAAAATGATATAAAAAAATAAAAATAAAAAAAAAATAAATCGGGGTATATTTACCTTCCGACGTCCAGCGCGCTCTCGTTCCCAGCGATGCCTTGCGAGACCAGTGATGACATTGGTCTCGCGTTGCTATATCGATCTCACGAGACCGCTAGAGTCACGCGAGACTACGTCATCACAGGACCTTGCTGCAAGGCATTACTGGGAACGCTGAGGCCCGAGATGGCAGCGCAGGACGTCGGAAGGTAAATATACCCCGATTTTTTTATTTTTTTTTACAGGGGTATGGTACCAAGGGCTTGCAGGACAGTCTCCTCTCTTCCACACCGTGGGTACCAACCGCACGAGACGCTTAACTTCGCGCATGGTGGGCATAGCCACATGCGGGAAGTAAGCGATCCTCATGCATTCCTATGGGTGCGGAATCGCGGCAATTCTTTGCGATTCCTCACAAAAGAATGAGCATGCTGCGATTTTTTCCGCGATGCAATTCCGCCGTGGAAAAAAGCGCAGCATTAGCACTGCATGTGCGGAATGCCATAGGAAGCGTTCTGTACACGATTTTAAACGTTTGAGGCAAAAACGCTTAAAAATCGCTACGTGGGCACACAGCCTTACTGATTGTTGTCTGTAAGAAAATTCACTATTAAGACAAAGAAATGGGAATAACATAAGAAAAACCACATACACTGAAAATGCAGAAATAACATAATAACAAAAATACTTCTATCTCAGAAACTTTGTTGGACCAAAACAAAGGATGATTTTGTAATCAGCACATCAAACTCCATAAAACCGACATATTACGTTTGCTGCTGATTTTTGTGTGTTGACCAGCGTACTGATTGGGCTTCCTGAGACACTGTGGCCATCTTCAGTCTGCACATGTGCCAATACTTGCACCTCTCCTGGAGATCAGGATGAGTTCATTTGCTCCTATTTTGTGAAGTGATTTCTCATACAGTGAAAAACCAGAAATTAAATGACGCATTTCTGGCTGACTGGACCAGACGATGCAGTGTAATCAAATAAATAGATATGGCTTCATTTTGCACAGAAATACTGTATATTTTATTCCCCTCAGTTCTTATACAAATCGTACACAAGTTGTTGTATTTTATCCTTCACAGAAGAAATGGTTACGGTATTTTATTTGCAGTATTGTAAACAATATCTCCTGAGGAGCTGTGCTCTCAGCAACCGTGATGCTGATGTACACGCTGAAGTATAAAAATGTAGTCAGCACGGTGGAGAATAATGAAATGTAACGTACTCTGAGCGGATGTGCGGAACTGAAATGCACATTTCCCTGCACTGGATCTTTTCCCTGAGGAGTTCATTGTGCAGCTTCACACAATTCCACTACCATTAAATTCTCTGAGCTGAGAAAGGAAACTCTCAGAGGAGAACGCACCCACACTCCTGTCATCAGCAGTCCTATAGACAAGAAGTGGAAGAGCGCATGCATAACTGGCCTGTCCATTCAAGCCTGGCCTTGGTGGCAAGTCACCCGTTCTGGCTTCGAGAAGGAATTACAGTAGTGTGACCTGCACCAAGGACAATCTTCTCACCGATCACCTAATTTTGGTACACTGAAATACCTCTTTTTGTTGAGATGGCATGAACAGAAAAATACTACAGCCAGTAGATTAGTACTCATTGCACATGCTCTTTGTTAGAGGTGATGAAGGGACAGAACACATGGCATTAAACAAGCCATGAAAAGTGTCTGAGAGTTTTGAGCTATTCAGTAGGCCAAATGTTTTAGTGCCGATCCCAGGACATGAAGTCGCATCTAGAACAACCCCAGAACTTCATGCTGTAATACAACCTCTGCTTTACAGGGAAACTGTCCGTTAGACCTCATTCAGACATTTGTGATTTTTCTCAGACAACAAAAGCGATTTTTGGCAGTGTTTTGTTTCCAAATTTCATCAATAATTTTTATGGGTGAAAAAATATATTGCAATGTTCCTCTCATTCATGGTGATGGTAATCAGGGAAGTCTGCAGGAGGCCAACACTTTCACTAGGGAACCAGAGGTCGCGCAGGATGAAATATATGCAGCGATAACCATTTCACTGCCCTCCAGTACTGTATCACACCAAAATTTGTCTTTTACTCATATGCAAACTAAATCTGCAAGTGCACCTGAGAGAGCAAATCAGTGCACTTGCACAGCTCCTCTTCATGCAGTAATCCTTTGTCTCCACTGTCAAGAAGCTGGTGGCAGCCCTGGCGATGAGGTGCTATGAGAAGTGGAAGGTTGCTCTGACGAACTCTGGTGCTATGCAGCTCTAGAGAGCAATCATTGGAGAGGTTTCACCCCATCTTATTCTGTTCTACCTCTTCTTGCTTAGTGAAAGTCTTAAGGGGGCTTTACAGATAGCGATATCACTAAAGCGTCACCAATTTTGTGATGCAGCAGCGATATCACTACATGTGATACTCGCCTCCGACCGGCTCCCCCGCTGGCTATCGCTGATCGTGTGAGATCGTCCACGTCCATTTCTCGTCATCGGCTTCCTGCTGGCACCGATGAGCGAGCTATGGACGCGGGCAGAAGACGGCGGTCATCACTTCGTCTGAAAGGTAAGTACGACCGCCGAGCATTGCTACTGAGATCTGCCTGTTTGGCAGGTCACTAGCGACCATTTAGCAATGCACCAGCGATCCTGTCCACGTCGTATCGTGGTCAGGATCGCTGGTGCATCGCTAAATGTAAAGGGGCCTTTAGACAGAGTTCAGTATTTTACATCAAGATTAGTAAGCCAAAACCAGAAATGGAACAATCTTACAAAAATATAATGGAAACACGTCACCACTTCTATATTTATCACCCACTCCTGGTTTTGGCTTACAAATCCTAGGGTAAAATACTGAACGTGACCTTATCGACAGATACCCTTTCATTTCTTCATACTGGTCATAATATGTTGAAGTGACCTGGCGTGTCCATCTTTCTACTGTCTTTCTGCCAACTACAGCTACTGAATGTCATAGACATGGAAAAGTGCACAAAAAAGTAGGGACATCTTATCAGGGCTGTGGAGTCTGTGCCCTGTAATAGGTCATCATGCCCCCAAAACATGAAACATAAAATGTAATTTTAATGCAAACATTTCAAAGTCTCCCTATAAAAACAGTTGCCAGAATACTGTACAAGTTCCTGCAGCAAAGCTGTGATCCTTACAACACCTTCGATGCAGAGGAAAGATGCAAACTACCTGCAGCAAAGTGACTAAATGAGCAGTCCTGATGTGCAGCCTTGACCACAAGAGACTGTCTTTCGTTTAGGCCATCAGGTTGTACCCACTAAACATACAACTGCCAAGAATAGGGAAACAATGTAAATAAAGTGTATGCCACAGCAGAAAGGGGATCTGACCTCTGTGCCCAGCTGTACAAGAAAACCAGGAATACAAAGATCACTGAACATGAAGTCCTGTGTCAGGCCTGGACTAGGAATCACCTTTATTACTATCATTCCCATAGGGGAACGACCAGCAAATCTCTTCTAGAGTCATTTCCATATAAAACTCTTTCATCTACCGTGTCCTGACAACTCACGGAGACATCCACAAAGCCGCGAGGGAGCGCCCAGCGGCTCTAGCACACTGAAGACATAAGCAAGGCATTATGTAAACCATTGTGAGGTTCATACAGTACATTTTTCTGATATTTTTTAAACAGGGTCGTATTTTACTTCTGCGGCCGGAAGTACATTATCAGAGAATAATTTTTTGGGGATTAATCACACAATACCTCATTGTGACCAACCCCATCCTGCAATTCCACTGTATCAGATCTGGAACCGGGGAACAACGCTGCTGTAGAGTTCTTATTACAAATATTAATATCAGCAAGGCTGAAGACAAATGATTTTCCAAAGCAAAACACTATCATAAAATAAATGAGGAAAGCAAAGCTCTATCTAGTCTGCATTATCAGGAAATAAAGGGGGAATCTAGCAGCTCCTAACTACTTGCAGCATTGGACAATCCTGACATCTCAAAGTTGGCTCCTGCGTGAACATTATTTGGTAAGACCAAGAGGTACAGGAGAGGAGCCCCAATCAGAAAGCAGTTTGTTTTTTTGTTAATTTGACATAAATCAACAAACAAACCAACCTAAAACCTGATGAGTGCTCCAGGGGTATTTATCCCCCAAAACACTGACATATGGATGTAGTGAGCAGCTTGTTCTTGTTAAGACTAAAAGAAACTGTTCTTCATTCACACTTTACCCTCCTGTATCAAAATGTCTCTGTGCCTACTGGAAGGATCTTGGCGTCTGACCCGCTATGTCTCTGCTGCTGACTGATGTACTATTTATTGTGAAATTGCCAAACGGTGATTTCTCTGGGCCTTTCCACCTTTCATAGTAAAGGATATAAAATATCGGCAGCACAATCCCAATTAAAAGCATAATGACAACAGCATTCCACCATCGGATGCCCCAAACTGCTCCTAGATTGGGGTCTTTGTTCCTCGGGCCGGCGGAGAGCAGATGGCTGTTTGTACCAAGGTTCAATGATTCACTGAACAGCTCCTGGTTCTGCGCTGCAACCTCAATGTTCTGGTCTATTTCACGGAAGTACTGAGTTATATTCCGGGTTTCCGTCAGGGTGACCGATGCCTCGTCGCCAGACTCAATGACAAGGTCTATACAATCTGCTGATCGGCCTTTTTGTGGCTTAGTGTCCTTGTGCCGCTCTGTTAGAAAGCCATGAACCTTGACTGGAATCTTGATGGTCTTTAAGGCGTACATGTCCTGCTCTGTTAATAACTTGTTTATCCTCTTAATGTCAGAAACCTACAGAAAGGAAAATACATATTAACCAGGAGGGTGAATGCAGCAGGACATAGAAACTGTGATGAAAATAGTTACATTCACACTGGCAATGATGAAAATGACCGAGATTTTCATAGGATTGTTCATTACAAAGCTCTCTACTGAAAGGTGTAGAAATAAATCGCAATTTCTCCAATATGGCACTTCTCCCCTTCTGAACTTTGCATTGTGCCTCTAAAGTACGGTAGTTTTCAATCACATATGGAGTACTGGAGCACTCAGGAGAAAGTGCACAACAAATTGGTGCATTTTCCACCATGAAGTACAATAAGTCATGAAAAAGTGTCAGAATCGGTGGGATCCGTTGAAGCGTTCCAGAGTTATTGCCTCAAAGTGACACTGGTCAGAATTGAAGAAAAAATGGCCTGGTCGTTAAGGTGAAAACAGGTATGGGGGTGAAGGGGTTAACAGAAGGGTACCAACAATCTGTATGTCCCCAGTCTTCCCCGGAAACAGTAAAACACAGAGTTCCTGTCCTCTCTATGGGGGAAGGAATAAGCTACTGCCAGGACTAACAGCAGCTTATATCTGGCTGCCGAACAGCAGGATGGAGTAACTAAAGCATAAATGGACAAGCCAGAGCTCCTCTGACAATCTTTTAGGAAAGAGATGAGAAACTCCAAAACACAGATAGTTGGATGATCCCAAACAAACAAAGTTAGGTTTCATAAACTTATCTAATGCGTATGGGGCCTCAACCCCTTTACCCCTGAGGGTGGTTTGCAGGTTAATGACCAGGCCAATTTTTACAATTCTGACCACTGTCACGCTATCTGGTTATAACTCTAGAACACGTCAATGGATCCCGGTGATTCTGACACTGTTTTTTTCGTGCCATATTGTACTTCATGATAGTGGTAAAATTTCATTGACATGACTTGTGTTTATTTGTGAAAAAAAAACAAAAAACAGAAATTTCCCACAAGTCTACTTTACATCAGCACAATTTTGGAACCAAAATATGTTTTTGTTAGGAAGTTCTAAGTGTAGGAAGTTCTAAGTGTTAAAAGTTGACCAGCTATTTCTCATTTTTACACTTTTTTTTTTTAGGGACCACATCACATTTGAAGTCACTTTGAGGGGTCTATATGATAGAAGATACCCAAAAGTGGCACCATTCTAAAAACTGCACCCCTCAAGGTGCTCAAAACCACATTCAAGAAGTTTATTAACCCTTCAGGTGCTTCACAGGAATTTCTGGAATGTGGAAAACAAAAACAAACATTTAACTTTTTCCCCCAAAAAATATTACTTCAGATCCTACATTTTTCACTTTGACAAGGGTGAGAGGGAAAAATGGACCCCAAAATTTGTTGTGCAATTTCTCCTGAGTACGCTGATACATCATATGAATGAGGAAACCACTGTTTGGACGCACGGCACAGCTCAGAAGGGAAGGAGCGCCATTTGACTTTCAAATGCAAACTTTGCTGCAACAATTGGTGAATGCCATGTCGCGTTTGGAGAGCCTCTGCTGTGCCTAAGCCCTAAACAATGAAAATCCCCCACAAGTAACACCATGTTGGAAACTAGGCCCCTCAGGGAACTGATCTAAATGTGTGATGAGCACATTGAACCCTCAGGTGCTTCACAGAAGCTTATAACCAGGGCTGTGGAGTCGGAGTCGGTATAAAATGGTCCGACTTCTAAAATATATAATAAATTGGGTACAGTAGTTCAATGCAGGATGTGCTGAATATTTTTTCATAGGAATTTGGGAAAGTTATGAAATGTCCTATAAATGGCTGTTCTATTCCTGATCTAAGGCTACATTCACACACAGCGTTTTTGCTGCGTTTTTTTGAGGATACGTTTTTCAGCTGCAAAAGCAGATCAGCTTTTTAAAAAACCGCATCACCTGAAAGGTTTTTGAGCTCATAGATAATGTTTTCAATAGCAAAAGCAGATTAGAAATCTGCTCTATCCATTTATCCATATCTGTCTATCCATATCTTATCTGTACCAAAAAGAATGAAAGCCGGGTAGCACACAGACTAACACTTTTTTTTTTTTTAGCACCAGGCAGGTACACCTCATAGCTGCCCAAAAGGACGCCCAGGACAGGCATTGCTCGTCTTCAGTAACACATCAACATCAATTGCTAGTTGGAATAAATAGACTGCATTCACCACATCTTAAGGTGCAGGCTTTATTTTCAAGTGTAGGGGTGTGCAGCATAAGGTTCTGCAGCAGCTGAGGTGTGCAGTATGAGATTCGGCGGAACAGTATGAGGTTCTGCCCCCCCCCCCCGGATAAAACCGTTTCTTATAGATATGGCGAACCCTCAGGTGGTCAATGGACACAGGTGGCTGAATTGAAGGAATTGCTTAATCACCTATTTACCGTGACTAAAAAATTACAAGCTGAGGGATTTAACTCCTGGCATTTTCATAAGGGAGTGGAAGAACTTGCTATTTTGCCTGTCCCAAAGAGGAGATTTAAATGCAGATGGCATTTCTGCTTCAATGAAACGGAGAGAGACACAGCTATTGGAAAATAAAATTTTTCTGGCAGCTGTTTATGTGGACCCAAGTCATCGTATATTGCTTGATGATCAACAGCTTACTAAAGGAAAAGAAGCTCTGACTGAGGTAGCAGTTAGGATGAGTGGCCTACAGGAGGACTGCCAGGTGCAAGAGGACTTGGGTCCTGACAGTGCTACTGCTGCCATATCTTCATCCTCATCAGATGAGGAGTTTGACTTTGACAAGTATTTGGATGATATGGAGCAGGCAAAGCGTTGCCACAAGGAAAAAGATTTCACTCCGTCTCCTATAGCAAGCAGATTGACCAGATTTCAGCAAAATGTTTCACTTGCTCTCAAAGAAAAAGAAAAATTCAACCGATCATCAAAACTGACTGTGCATAAGGCAATTCCTTTATACCCGGAAATTGTTAGAGATGTTGCCCATGTGGTTACAGCTTTGCCTCCAACCCAAGTTAGTGTAGAGAGGTTGTTCTCTGGCCTTAAAATTATTAGGTCAGATTTGAGGTCATCTATGAAGGAGGATCTGCTGGAGGCAATTCTATTTCTTAGAACAAATTCATAGACTGTACAAATGTTATTTAGTATGTTTTTGTTGAAAACTGTTTTTTGCCACTTACATAGTTTATTACATAGTGATTATATATATATATATATATATATATATATATATATATATATATATATATATATATATATATATATATACACACACACACACACACACACACACATACATACACTGTATATATATGTAATCGATATTACATAGTGTATTACATATTTACAATTTATTAGTTTTTGGTGTTCTAGAGTTGTATTCCAATAAATATATATTATGTTCTAAATGTCTTGATTATTGTATCATAAAAATGATTAAATGTCTGATGTTCACATTGTACTACAATAAATTTTTCACTTAAATATAAGCAATGTGTTGGAGTCGGAGTCGTGGAGTCGGTGGAAGGGAAATTTAGGAGTCGGAGTCGCAGGTTTGGCTTACCGACTCCACAGCCCTGCTTATAACGTTGAGCTGTAAAAATTAAATTTTCCCCACAAATAGGTTTTTAGCACAAAATATTGCATTTTTATAAGGGTAACAGGAGAAATTACACCAAACAATTTGTTGTGCAATTTCTCCTGAGTACGCCGATACCCCATTGAAGGGAAAAAAAAAAACTACTGTTTGAGTACACAGCAGGACTCAGAAAGGAAGACGCATCATTTGACTTTTTGAATGTAAAATTTCCTGGACTCATTAGCGCAAGTCATGTCCCATTTGGAGAGCCCCTGATGTGCCTAAACAGTGGAAATTCTCCACAAGTGACCCCAGTTTTGAAAAATAGACCCCCTCAAGGGATGTATTTAGATTCATGGTAAGCACCTTGAACCCCCCGCAGGTGCTTCACAGAAGTTTATAATGTTGAGCAATGAAAATAATAAAATCATATTTTTCTCACAAAAATGTTGTTTTAGCCCCCAAGTTTTAAATGTTTCTAAGGGCTAATAGTATTTTTTTTCCTGAGTCCGCCAATACCCTACATGTAATCGGGTAATAATTTTCAGGCACAGTGCAAAGCTCAGAAGGCAAGGAGCGCCAGATTTTACTGTTATGGTTTGCAGGTGCCATGACCCACTGGGAGACCCCATGAGGTGCCAGAACAGCAGAACCCTCCATAAGTGACCCCATTTTACAAAATACACCTCAATAAATTTAACTAGGGGTGCAGTGATCATATTGACACCATGGGTGTGTCACAGAATTTTAAACCATTGAGCAGTGAAAAAAAATAACTACGTTTACCTTCAAAATTTAGTTTTAGCCACAGATTTGACATTTTTACACAAAAAAGTGGGTAAAATTGCACCAAAATTTTACTCAAAATTTCTACTAAACGTGGCAATACCCCATATGGGGCTGTACAGTACTACTTAGCCATATGGAGAGACTCGGGAGGAAAAGAGCACTATTTGTCTTCTGGAGCGCAGATTTTCCTAGAAAAGTTTGCAGACTCCATATATAGAGCCCCTCATTGCTAGAAGAGCAGAATCCCCCCTCAAGTGACCCCATTTGGGAAACTATACCCCTTTGAGAATTTATCTACAGGTGTAGTGCAGATTTTGACTCCATGGATATTTTCCAGGAACAAGCAGCAATGAATGTTGCCATGTTAAAATTGCAAACTGCCGCTGTAGTCACCAGTACGCTATACCCAGCCCGTGCTTCTGGAGACATGCACCCATAAATTATGTGGGCTCTCATCGCTTCAGAAATGCCAAACATGGACGCTATATGTGGTTTAAATAAACTGTGGGGCTCAGAAGGGAGGGGGGCATTTGGATTTCGGAGCACAGAACGTGCTGAATTTCTTTGGTGGGCGAGAAGCCATTTTGCTTTTCCAGAGCCTTTACACTACCAGTAACGTGGAAGCCCCATATATTTCCGATAACAGATGAAACCCCCTGAGGGATCCATTCACTATAACGAGGCAGCAGAGTTACTCTGGCCTCTGTTCAGCGGTGTCCTTTTTAGAAGTGTGGCAGATGGCACTTTTAGGCACGCCTAAAAAGACGGACACCGCTGGATCACAGGCCAGACGGTGTCCACAGTGCCTCCATCTGTCTCACTATAGGGGATCTTCCACCAGAGGTTCCATCTGAAGCATGTATTTTCAGAGATTTACATGGAAACCCAGGTGTGCCAGATTTATAGCGGGTTTTTATGTTTGGCTGCTGTCACACACTAAAAGACGCTTTTTATTGCAAAAAAAAAATAGTTTTTGCATTACCACATTTTAAGAACTATATTTTTTTTCCCACATTTTGTCCCACAGAGTCATGTGATGCCTTGTTTTTTGTGGGACATTTTTATTGGTACCATTTCCGGGCACATGCCATTTTTTGATAGCTTTCTTTTCAGATTTTTGTGAGGTAGAACAAACAAAAAACAGCAATTCAGGATTTTCTTTGGGGGGGATGGGGTTTATGCTGTTCCACATGTGGTAAAATTGATAAGGCAGTTTTAGTCTCTGGGTCAGTACGATTAGAGATTCCTCATTTATATCGTTTTTTATGCTTTGGCACTTTTAGACAATAAAAACTATTTTATAGAAAATATTTATTTTTGCATCGCTTTATTCTGAGAGCTATAACTTTTTTATCTTTCCGCTGATGGAGCTATATGGCAGCTTGTTTTTTTGCAGGACAAGATGACGTTTTCAGCGGTACCATGTTTATTTAAATCCGTCTTTTTGATCGCGTTTTATTCCACTTTTTCTTCGGCGATATGATTATAAAGCATTGTTTTTTTGACTTTTTATGGTGTTCAAAAGGTCTTAACTAGTGGGACAGTTAGGTCGGGTTGCTGCGGACGTGGTGATACTAAATTTGTGTAATTTTATTGTTTTGTGTTTTTTTTCCCCATTTAAATATTTAGAGATGCAATATCTTGATTTTTTTTATTATTTTTTTTTTTTTTTTTTTAATTTTTCTTCAACTTTTTTACTTTGTCCCAATATGGGACAATCATTGTTTGCAGACTGATCTCTTCTACAGCATGGAGATGAAGAAGCATCCCCATGCTGCAGAAACTGTCAGCTCTGCACAGACAGAAACTTGCTCATCATGTCCTGGGCATGATCAGCAAGTTTGCTAGGTCTGGTGACCCGGATGTCGTCATGACAACGATGTAGACCCCGTGTCACACCGCAGGTCTCCGATCCAAAGGCAAAGGGGTTGCCAGTCATCTGCCGCCGGCTTCCGGAATGCTGTGATCGTGTTTGATCGCAGCATTTCGGGGGTTAAAGTGCCGGAGCAGTCTGTGAATCCTAATCAGCTGACACCCGGCGGCGATCACCCGCACCCCCAACACCCCCCCCACGTGTGCAGGTGATCGCGTGGACGTAATAAGACACAATATTCCGTCCCTGGTCAAATAGGCCCAGGGCACAAGGACAGAATATTATGTCCGATGTCAGAATGGGCTTAAAGCTGGCCATACACATACAGTGGCAGATAAAAGTTTGGGCACCCCCTGATCAAAATTACTGTTATTGCGAACAGATAAGCAAGTTGAAGGTGAAATGATCTTTAAAAGGCCTAAAGTTAAAAATGACACATTTTCTTGTATTTTAGGCAAAAAAAAACATTTTTTTTCCCCCCCATCTTTTACATTGTAAAAATTACAAAAAGGAAAATAGGCTGATCCAAAAGTTGGGGCACCCTCGGAGATTTGTGTGCTCGGATAATTTTGACCAAGGTTTCAGACCTTAATTAGCCTGCTAGGGTTATGGCTTGTTCACCTTCATCCTTAGGAAACAACAGGTAATGCAAATTTCCCAGCTTTCTAAAAACCCAGCCTTCTCTAACCTTGTGGCAAAAAAACAGCAGCCATGGGTTCATCTAAGCAGCTGCCTAAGGCTATGTGCACACGTAGTTTTTTTGGTGTGCGGATTTTGGAAAGAAAACCGCACGTAAATCCGCAAGACAAAAGTCCTGCGGTTTTGCCTGCGGTTTTACACCTCATAATGGATGAGGTGTAAAACTGCAGCGTTTCTGCACCAAACAATTGACATGCTGCAGATTGTAAACCGCAGCAAAACCGCACGGAAAAATCCGCAGCATGTGCACAGCGTTTTTTTCCATAGGAAATAAAGGTACTGTACAACGCAGCAGAATCTGCTGCGGACCCGCAGCTGCAGAAATGCTGCGGAACCGCAGCAGAATCCGCCCGTGTGCACATGGCCTAACACTCTGAAAATGAAAATGTTGGAGACCCACAAAGCAGGAGAAGGCTATAAAGAAGGTAGCAAAGAATTTTCACATATAGTCTGTCAAAAACCCCTGCTTGACTGCAAAAGACCTTCAGAAAGATTTATCAGACTCTGAAGTTGTGGTACATTGATCTAATGTTCAAAGTCACCTGCACAAACATGGTCATCACTAGTTTTCTTCTAATGACTCTTCCATGATGAGCGAGCGTGCTCGGATACAGTGTTATCCGAGCATGCTCATGCGTTATCCAAGTATCTTTGGTGGGTTTGAAAAATATGTTCAAACAGGCAATGCCCGCATCTGTTGTGGCTGTCCAACAGCTGCAAATCGTGCAGCCATGGAAACTTGAACCAATTACTCGACCACGCCCAAGCATTCTTGGCTACCATGATATCCGAGCATGCTCACTCATCACTAAATGATGGAAACATAACACCATCTGTAAAAAAGCTGAAGTTGAAATGAGGATGGCTTCTACAAATGGATAATGATCCTAAACATACGTCAAAGTCCACAACAGACTACTTCAGCTTGCGCCTTTTGAGGGTTTTACAATGACCCTCACAATCCCCTGATCTGAACATCATTGAAAATCTGTGTCTAGACCTCAGGATAGCAGTGCATGCAAGATGACCAAGAATAAATGAATGAAAATCCCTCAAACATGAATTGCAAGGCTCTTGTCTGGCTACAAAAAGTGTTTACAAGCTGTGATACTTTCAAAAGGGGGTGCTGCTAGGTACTAACCAGGGCTGTGGAGTTGGGAGTCATGGAGTCGGAGTCTTGGAAATTGAGAAGTCAGAGGTTTGGCTTACTTACTCCATAGCCCTGGTATGAGGGATTCGGAGTCATGGAAAATGAGTTGGAGGTTTGGCTTACCGACTCCACAGCCTTGGTACTAACCATGCAGGGTGTTCAAACTTTTGAATTCGTCCAATTTCCTTTTTGGGAGTTAGAATAGAAAGCCACTGCTAAACAGCTCTGGCAGCAGCTTCTCTGCTATAGTACAATAGGGCCGGGTGTTATAATTCAAACTTTGTGACCCATATCTCGAATATATCATCTGTCAGGGAGAGTGGGGAGGCACCCATACATATCAGGCAGTCTGTCGATCCTGACAATAACTTCTACTGCCAGAAGCTATAAGATGGCCATACACCATAGCAAGGTGTCATCCAACAACTATTCCTGTCACACTTTCCCTATACACTGCCGAGCATGCTCCAATTCAGAAAAGGGAATAAACTGCTCGCAGACACTTATTTCCTGTGGAAAGAAAAGGTCAGGTCATGTTGAAATCCAACAAGAGTTTGGCTGATTCGTAGAAAAGCAGTAGGTTGAGCGGACTTGTATGGCCACCTTGAAGGAGTTTCACAGCCAAAATATAGGTAATTGGCCTCAGCTAGCTACTCCAACTGGGGACTTGGTTGATTAGATCCTCAGCATTTGCTCGACGCAGGACATGTTTCCTGTGTTGGCACATGAATAGAGCAGTGTTTCAGGTGGGCTGATAGTACACTTATTTTAAAAGACAAGCTAGCCCCCTCTTCTTTGTCCCAGTCAATGCATCTATACAAGTATAGAGGACTATGAAAGGGAAATCAGCTGTACATTATTACCTTGCAGCTATACTGCAGTGCCAGTTTGTTAAGGTTGTCACTCTCTGTAATGGCGTGCTCCAACAGAACGATGTCACCAACTTTTTCTCTAGATGCACTCTGTCTGTGAAGCTCTCCTCCTCTTGCTCGCAGCTCCATAATGTCAAGTTCTTCTTCTGAGGAGCTGACATGGTCTGCAGACCCATTAGTAAATGTGTAAACATGGCTTCCTCGCGATGAATGGATCGTGGTCGGCGGATGGAATGAGTGAGAAGGACCCTTTTTCAGACGCATGGTTGTAAAAGCCCTGCAAGAACAAATAAGAAATTGAGTATCAAGTTATTGAAAGAGTTTTGGTATGTGAAATAGTATTAGGCTGTGTGCCCACGTTGCGTTTTTTTTTTAAGCGTTTTTGATGCGTTTTTCGGGGTCAAACTGCATCAAAAACGCTTATAAGAAGCATCCCATTCATTTTAATGCATTTGGCCCTTTTGTGACAATGGATGCGTTTTTTACCGCTAAGGAAACGCTTAGCGGTAAAAAATGCAGCATGTTCATTAATTTCCACTTAGGTCTGCGTTTTTAGCTATTTCCTATAGTCCAAAAGACGCGCGGAAAAAAACGCATCAAAAATGCACGCTTTTTGCGCAAAAATCGCGGCAAAAAAAGTGCATTTTCTGGGAAGGAGACCCGTTTTCTGAGCGTTCAAAAACGCTACTGTGGGCACATAGCCTTAAAATAAGACATGGACAGTCTTATACTAATACATGCAGGGTAATTAATGTATCACGTAGCTTCAGACGGTCACATCTGATATTACGTGGGCAGTAGGGTGTTTCATTTTGTATGGTAAAAATTAAAATGTCAAATTTTTGCAGACTTTGCCTACGCCCCGAGTCTCACTAATGTAAAAAGTATATATGCCAAATTTCAAGACGATCGAACAATATTTAGAGGTTGCACACTTATCAATTTAAAAAAAGTACGCAAAAAAAAAGATTTTCAATGTTAAGTATTTTTTTATTAGAAATTCAAACAATTAAAAACTTAGAATAATAGTGACAATAAACAGTAACATTGATAGGCAGTATCATGTATTAAATGGTTTACCCTTCCTCTAGTGTTAGGGTCGTGACCGACCCGTTTTAGGTTTTAAATGCATACAAATTCTACATACATTTGTTTATTGCATCAAGACTTTTTGACTTTTTCAGGAACTTATTTTTAAACAAAATACAATAAAATAAAACTATTTTACTAAATTGTAAAATGCTCTTATTAAAATTATAACATTTGTGTTGTTGGGGTCTATTTCGACCCAGGTCTAATATAAGAGTAAAAAAACAATAATAAGTCCCAAAACTGAACTCATAAACACAATATAAACCAACAGCCCACAGACAGCTCTACCGCCAACAACCTGAGTTAGGGACATGTCCAGGCATGTATGGCCAAATCAGCTTAGAGTTGGTACTTTGCAGAGTATACATCTCCAGTTTACACATGCAACAATGAGGAGAACATTTGATGTAAGCCAAATTCTGGATTATATCTTAGATGATAATGAATCAGAGGACACACAGCAGCAAACTGATACAGATGAACAGGTTTCTGAGGAGGAAGATGATGTGGAGTATCAACTGGAAGACACAGACAGTTCTGATCAGTCTGATGAGGAGGTCACTGGTGCTGAAGCTGCTCCCGCTGAAAGATTCAAATCCAAAAGTGGCAAGATCAGTTGGAGCTCAGTACCTCCAGATGTACATGGCAGGGCAGATGCTGCAAATGTCATAAAAATGACCCCTGGGATCACAAGGTTTGCTGTGACAAGAGTAAGTGACATCAAGACATGTTTTGATCTGTTTATGCCATTGTCAATAAAAAAAGTCATTATTGCCATGACAAACCTTGAAGGAAAAAAAGTCCACCGCAACATGTGGAATGACCTTCGTGATGATGTCCTGGATGCCTACATTGGTGTTCTTCTCCTTGCTGGAGTGTACAAATCCTGCAATGAGACCACTGATAGTCTCTGGGACGCATTGACAGGCAGGAATATTTTCCGGGCAACAATGTCACTTCAAAAGTTTCAAATGATATCAAGAGTCCTCAGATTTGACAGACACCAGAACAAAATCTGACAAACTTGCTCCCATCAGGGATGTTTGGGAGAAATGGGTGCAGCTCCTTTCACTGATGTTCAACCCAGGGCCAGAGGTGACAGTAGACGAACGTTTTCTCCCTTTCCGCGGAAAATGCCCCTTCCGGCAATACATGCCAAGTAAGCCAGGCAAATACGGCATAAAAATCTGGGCAGCCTGTGATGCAAAAACTAGCTATGCATGGAATCTAGATTTACACAGGCAAGTCTGCAAGCGGCATCCCTGAAAAAAACCAAGGTAAACGTGTAGTCCTCGATATGACTACTGGACTGCAGGGTCACAGCATTACTTGTGACAATTTTTTTACCAGCTATGACCTTGGACAAGAACTTCTCAGGCGGAAAATCACCATGGTGGGCAAGGTGAAAAAAAAACAAACCTGAGCTGCCCGCTGAATTGTTGCAGATGAAGGACAGGGCTCCACTTTCCTCAAAGTTTGTTTTTACAGACACCACTACTGCTGTTTCATACTGCCCCAAAAAATGACGGAATGTGGTACTGATGTCCACACTTCACAAAGATGCAGCTGTGTCATCAGGAAGTGACAAAAAGCCCAGAATCATCCTGGACTATAACAAAAACAAAGGAGGAGTGGACAACCTGGACAAGCTGACTGCCACCTACACTTGCCAGCGAATGACTAGGAGATGGCCAATGGTTGTATTTTACAACATCCTTGATGTGTCAGCATGCAATTCATTTGTGTTGTGGACCCACATTCACCAAGGATGGAATTCAAAGAAAAAAAACAAGCGGAGGATGTTTCTTGAGGAACTAGGAAGATCCCTTGTCAAGGCGCACATTGACCAAAGGGAACGAGTGCCCCGAGACCCAGCCGCTGCAGCCTTGGTCCGACAACTCCAGAGCTCAACAAGTGCTTCGTCCACACCCACAGCAACACAAAGAGCATCATAACCAGCATCCTCCTCAACCAGGCCTTCCTCAACAACAACCACAACCCCAGTGAGACCACCTGATTCTAAAAGAAAGAGGTGTCAGGTCTGCCCTAGCAATAAGGACAGAAAGACAAACACATCGTGCTTCGCCTGCAAAAAATACCTCTGCAAAGAACACACAAAAAGTGTCACTTTTTGCCACACATGCATCTAAAAACTAGTACTTAATTTCTGTTGATTTGATTTGCTTGACCTAGAAAAGCTACTTTTTATTATTGCTATTAATGTTAATATAATTTTCATCTTTTATTTGTATTAAAGTTCTATATATAAAAAAAAAAAAAAAATCTGTTTTTTGCCTTTTTCATAAAGTAGTTAGATATGGGCCAAAATTGACCCGTAACACCATAGATGTTACTAGAGTTAATAATATATATATATATATATATATATATATATATATATATATATATATATATATATATATTTTACATTTCAGAAATGTGTTCTAAAACCCTTCAGTAATAGGTAATAACAAACTTTTTAAGTTTATATTATTCTCTTGAGGTTCATTTGACAATATTTTTATATTGAAAATGAAGGGTATGCTCTCAAATGAAAGGCCCAGGGGGCCACAACAAAAATATTAAAATTAATCCTTCCATGGATGAGAAACCCTAACAAGGTAACTAAGAGACAAGAAACAAATTGGATCATAAATAACTGTTTTTAGGGTATCCTAGGGGTGATATAAGACACGGGTCAAAACCGACCCGTTAACATAAGAAAGAGTAATAGAAAGCTAACACTAGAGGAAGGTTACACTAATGTGCTGTGAAAGATGCAACTCCTTTTGTTCGCTTGGTGACGGCTTTTCTATGATACTCGACAACTATTAACAAGAACTGTTTGTTATTCATCTCTGATTGAATGATTAAACGTCTTTATCAGAGCAATGCCCCTTTCTGCGGTGTCATTCACCACCTTAAGAGCATTGACGGAGCTTCTTAGTGTATCACTGCAATAATCTTCTACGTCGTGGATCCCAAACAATTCAAAGAATGTCTTTGTTTTACTTGTAACAAAATCGCTGCAGCATTTTCCTTCAAAAAATAGGTTTTTACCTTCCATCCGTTTCAGTTCCTTTTTCTTTGCAGGTTTCATTCTTAAATTTTCAAACATCTTATCCTTCTCAGCCTGACGATACGTTCATCCAGAAATGCCAATCCTATGTTAGTTTCTGACAGATACCAAATGTGTCTCTTAGACACTGTGAGGGCACTTTCTCTGACATCTTTATCTGGATAGTATTGCAAAAGCTGTAGCATCTCCAAATAACACTGCCTCGTGCCAAAAACGGACATATATTAGACAGACAAAATGTGCTACTTTTCTTATTCCTTTCAATTCGGTATTATAAATATGCAATTGATTAGTGAATAGCACAATTGAGTACATATATGGCCTTTGCCATCCATCTTGCTTCAGTCAGAGCCCCTGGAACCCTAAATTTGAAGTCATTTTCATCCCAACCTCTAAGATATAGAAGTGATAGTTGCAATAGCTCTTTGTAATCTTCTCTCGGATGACTGCCATCTTTCAACACATTGTTGAGATAGTCCACCATTTTCACACGTTGTTCTTCATTTTCAACTACAGTGGGGAAAAAAAGTATTTAGTCAGTCAGCAATAGTGCAAGTTCCACCACTCAAAAAGATGAGAGGCGTCTGTAATTTACATCATAGGTAGACCTCAACTATGGGAGACAAACTGAGAAAAAAAAATCCAGAAAATCACATTGTCTGGTTTTTTTTTCATTTTATTTGCATAGAATGTTTTTATCTATACGTTTTTATGATGGTGTGAAATAAAGAAGAATTGTTTTTCATTATTCAGCTGTGTGATCCGACAACTTTTTTCTTCCTCTCATTGTGATCCGACGATCAGACGCAATTTTTTGGATCGCTGCTGGCAAATTCAAGGCTACCAGGCACATTGACAAGGTGAGGCATTCCGTTTTTCCCTGCATTTTTTCTGTTTACATGACTGCTGTATATGGAGAGGAAGCGCCATCAACGTTTCCAACAACTGTATAAAAAGCTCTTGTTATATGCGGTGTACAGTGAGAGAGAAGGCACACAGTAAACCATCTCTGCCTTCTCTATGGGGACTCAGCAATCCCTGACAGACAGCTCCCTATTCCTGCATCTACATGATCGTGTGCAGCTGCACTCCTATACAGTAATGATTTAGGCTGTCACTGCCAGGAAATGCCGGACCGCTCAGACATCTAAAGTCCATTGGTGGTCTAGAATTAGTTAAAATGGTTTAGGCCTCTTTCACACTTCCGTTTTTTACAATCAGTCACAATCCGCCAGGTTTTGAAAAAAAACGGATCCTCAATTTTTTTTTGAGGATCCGTTTTTTTCCCATTGACTTGCATTAATGGCGGATTGTGACGGATTGATGTCCGTTGCATCCGTTTTTTGTGAGGATCCGCCAAAAGTTGCTGTCCGTCACCATCCTCAAAAATTTCAAAATCTCTCTCTCTCTCTCTCTCTCTGGCCAGCGATTCCTTTAAATTTCTTCATTTTCAGGATCCGTCTGAAAACGGATCCTGTGCCATCCGTTCACATCAGTTGAGTACGGATCCGCTTGTCCGCCTTTTTGGCGGATTATAACTGATGCAAAAAACTGAAGTGTGAAAGAGGCCTTACTAGTAATATCACATTGATGACCTATTCTTAGTATACAGGGCAATGTGTAACTAAACATATGGAGCGTGCTCCAACCATGAAGTATGGAAAAAGAGAAAACAGGTGTTCGAAACCCATAATGCAAATAAAACAAGTATAGCAACACAAAAGAAGAAAAAGGTGGCTATGTATAGCAGGTCAGGCACACTGAATAACGATATATAACAATACATTAATTGAATCAGTGCAAATAATCTATGTGGAATAAAATGCATTGAACACATTTAAAAAGTATATAACAGCGCAAACTAAATAGAAGACCGAAACCAAAATACCATAACAATCTGTGCAATATGTGAAGATCCAAGATAATAAGATAACAAGGCCCACAGAGCTTGGCCCTTCATAGATTTTCGTAGCACTTGGCACTTTACACAGTACGTGATACGTTTGTAATTTCTATGCTAGAAGCTTTCATGTCTTATAGGACTAGATTGGGGGTATTTTTGGCCCCAACCCTTATCGTGGTGTTTTATTATGTCTTGTATTCAGTTGTGTACTGTTATGCACCTTTTATCTTTTTAAATGTTTTTCTGTATTTTTTGTGGCATGGGTTATTTGTACTCATTTACCTAAGAAACTATACATATATAGATACCGGTATATATATATATAAATTGTCATTCAGTGCATAAGACCTGCATTATATAGCTACTTTTTTTTTGCAAGTTGCTATACTACCCTTAATATAGGTTATGAACAGCAGATTGCTGGGGGTCCGACAGCAGGCACTGCCACTGATCAGCTGTTCAGAGCTCCAGCTGAATGGAAACAGTGAATGAAGCTGAACAGCGCACCTTTTATACAGTGATCTTCAGTCTCCAAGTGCTGACTCATGAAATACGTAATACAGGTGTAAGAGAAGCGGGATCCAAGACTACACATCATACCTTGCGGTACGTGTCAGCCGGTCAGTGTAAAGTCCTCAGTGGAGCTGATATTTGTTTCCTGCAGTTATAGACCTCACTTACACTGGATGATAACATATTACAGCAGCAGGCTTTTTTTTTTTTTTTTTTTACTGTTGACATTTCCTTCCAAGAAATGACTGTGTACACATCTTTTCAACAAGAGCTCACAGACACGGCCTTGTCCAACAGATGTGAATATGGAGCTATGGGATAAATATGTACTGGCAGACGTCCATAAAGCGAGAGCACAGGAAGCCACAATTAGAGCGAAGAATTCATAGGTTTACTCAATACACATCAAAGAGCACATCTGAAGAATACTGCTCATGTCTATGAAAATAGGATCAGACTAAAGGTCCCATTTACATTTAACGATGCACCAGCGATCCCGACAACGATACGACCCGGTCAGGATCGCTGGTGCATTGCTAAATGGTCACTAGTGAGCTGCCACACAGGCAGATCTCACCAGCGATGCAGCAGCAGTCGATACTTACCTGTCACACACAGCGAGGGTGACATCTTCCGCCTGCGTCCATGGAGTCGCTCGTCGGCGCCAGCAGGAAGCCGGCGACGAGAAATGGACCAGGCCGATCTCGCGCGACCAGCGATATCCAGCGGGGAGCCGGGTCGGCGGTAAGTGTCACATGTAGCGATATCGCTGTTGCGTCATAAAATCGGTGACTTTTTAGCGATATCAATAGCGATCTTGCTGTTTGAAGGGGGCTTAACTGAAAATATCTGAACACTTTGAAAATAAGGGGAAATTAAAGCCCTGTCCTGTTTGCTTGCTACATATACATATGGATATGTGACCACCAATCTGCACAGGGCAGGGCTATATATACATTCACACAGTTGTTCGAAAAAGCGTTTGCCCCCTTCCTTATTCTTTTGCATGTTTTTCACACTTAAATGTTTCAGATCACCAAACAAAATTAAATATTAGGCAAAGAGAACAAAATCCAGTTTTTAAAGTAAAGGGTCCACAGCTCTAAGAGATAGAGACTTTCCAGCACTGATCACTGGATATTGTTGTGTTTTATGAGATATTTTCTTGCTGTGTTTTATTAGTAATTTGCTTGCTGGTCAGTTCATGCTCAGGGATCAATGTTCTATTCAGTGACCGTAAGCAGAGGAAGACAAGCAGGCTGGATCTTATGTATACCTAAGGGGTACTTCACACATAGCGAGATCACTAGCGAGATCGCTGAAACGTCACAGGTTTTGTGACACAACAGCGACCTCGCCAGCGATCTCGCTACGTGTGACACGCAGCGCCGACCGGGCCCCCGCTGCGATCTCGCTGATCGTGCTTGAATGTCCTGGGCCATTTTTTTGATCGTCGGTGTCCCGCTGACCAGTGATGCTCGCTGTGTTTGACGCCGTAACAAAGACAAGCGACCTCGTTGAAGCATGTGTATCGAGGTCTGTATCGTCAGAATAGCTGCTGTGTGACAAGGTCCCAACGGCCGCCGGGGATCGCCGTATCGTTCTCGGGATTGCTGGAGCATCGCTATGTGTAACAAGACCCTAAGGGTCCCGTCACATTTAGCGATGCACCAGCGATCCCGACCACAATACAACCCGGTCAGGATCGCTGGTGCATCGCTAAATGGTTGCTAGTGAGCTGCCAAACAGGCAGATCTCTCCAGCGACGTAGCAGCGGTCGTTACTTACCTGTCAGACGCGGCGATGAAGACGTCCTCCCGACCGTGTCCACGCATCGCTCATCGGCGCCAGCAGGAAGCCGCCGACGAGAAACGGCCCAGGACGTTCTCGCATGATCAGCGATACAGCGGGGGAGCCGGTTGGAGGTAAGCATCACATATAGCGATATCGCTAGCAATATCGCTGCTGCGTCACAAAATCGGTGACGCTTAAGCGATATCGCTAGCGATCTCGCTTAGTGTGACGGGGCCTTAAGGCCAGACAGTAGATTGCTAACGGTAGATGTAATGCAATCATCCTATCAATCCCCTCTGTATCTCAAGGTTTCACACCATTGTACTCCCACTCCTAGGCCCATTGTGTGGATGGGAATAATAGACCCAGGGGAGCCATCACCACAGGGGTTTCACATCAGCCACAGGTGATGGAATATGCTTTGTTCTGTGAGCTAAAGAATAATGTTTAAGGGGGAGAGAGAAATTGACATAGGGGGTTTGAAGTGATTTCAATGTGAGAAGATCTGAGCTGGGATGGATGGAAGGATGGATGGACGGACTATGGAGTTTTGGAGATCTCAGACTGGGAACTTGTGGACTTAGGACATTGTATGTTGGCCATCTACATGGATTTGTTGTAAAACCATGGATTTATGGAATAAAAATAGCTGCATCGTTAACCTGCCTAGGTGATTTTTTTTACCCACAACCTTAGATCTTCACAATTATTAATTGAAAAAGAAATCCAAATGTCACAACTCTGTTGTTGGGTGTCCAGGGACAAGGGGCTCCTTTCCTGTACCTAAGACTAGGGGGGGCACCCTAGTTTACCCTGTTCCTCGGGTTACTTTTGATGGCGAAGACGCCAGGGCCATGTACCTTGCCTTAGCTCCTGAATCCGCCCTCAGTCTGTACCCTTCAACCGCCCAGGGAAGAGGTGAGTAGTAGTGTATCGTAATACACCAACCAGACTAACAAGGTAATATGAACAGGGATAACGAAAAATAACAAACATACCAATATACTCAGACATATATCAGAGG
Source organism: Dendrobates tinctorius (assembly GCF_039654945.1). Lineage (NCBI taxonomy): Eukaryota > Metazoa > Chordata > Amphibia > Anura > Dendrobatidae > Dendrobates > Dendrobates tinctorius. Next base: position 81,639,792 of record NW_027361690.1, read on the forward strand.
AATGCAACAGGGAGTGGAGGATGGTGTGAAACCAAATTAGGAGCAGAAGGGGAATTAACACACCTAAAATCTAGCAACAGTCTCAGATAAATCATAACACCTTCTCAAATAACCACCAACAACCTCCAGCCAAAAGACTTGCTGTGGTAAATGGAACCATGAATTCTGCTGTCTACCAAAAATCCTGAAGGAGAATGCCCAGTCATCTGCCCATGAGCTCATGATGAAGCGCACTTGGGTTATGCAGAAAATCCACAAAATTTAGACTTTGGAGTGGCCTAGTCAAAAGTTTTGACCTCAATCTTATTGAGCTGCTGTGGCATGACCATAAAAAGGTGATTCATGCTCAGAAACCATCCAATGTGGCTAAATTCCAACAATTATGCAAAGGTGAGTGGGACAAATTTCATCCAGAGCGTTGTAAAAGACTCACTGCCAATTATCGCAAACGCTTTATTGCAGTTGTTGCTGCTAAAGGTGGCTCAACCAGTTGTAAGGTTTTGGGGCAATAACTTTTTCACACAGGGCCCTGTAGGCTTGGATTTGTTTTTCCCTTAATAATAAAGACTTTCATCTGAAAGCTGCATTTTGTGTTTACTTGTTATCTTTGTCTAATATTTAAATTTGTTTGGTGATCTGAAACATTTAAGTGTGACAAACATGCAAAAGAATAGGAAATCAGGAAGGGGGAAACACTGCTCAAAAAGTAAAGGGAACACTAAAATACCACATCCTAGATATCACTGAATTAAATATTCCAGTTACAAATTTGTATTCATTAAATAGTGGAAAGTGTTGAGAAGAATAAAACATAAAAATGATCAATGTAAATCAAAATTAATATCCCATGGAGGTCTCGATTTGGTATATTAGACGCCTGGGCATGGTCTTGATGAGGATGTTCTCCTGAGGGATCGCCTTCCAGATCTGGATTAAAGCATTAGTCAACTCCTGAACAGTCTGTGGTGCAATGTGGATTTGGTGGATGGAACGAGACATGAAGTCCCAGATGTGCTCGACTGGATTCGGGTCTGGGGAACGGGTAGGCCTGACCACAGCATCAATGCCTTCGTCATGCAGGAACTGCTGACACACTTTGGCCATGAGACATAACATTGTCATGCATCAGGAGAAACATAGGGCCCAGTGCACCTGCATATGGTCTCACAATGGGTCTGAGGATCTCATCCCGTTACCTATCGGCAGTCGGGGTACCTTTGGCTAGCACATGGAGGGCTGTGTGGCCCTCCAAATAAATGCCTCCTCACACCAATATTGATCAACTGCAAAACCAGTCATGCTGGAGGCTGTTGTAGGCAGCCAAAAGTTCTCCACGGCATCTCCAGACTAAGTCACATCTGTCACATGTGCCTAGTGTGAACTTGCCCTCATCTGTGAAGAGCACAGGGCACCAATGTCGAATTTGCCAATCTTGGTGTTCTCTGGCGAATGCCAATCTCCCTGTACGGTGTTGGGCTGTAAGCACAATACCCACTTGTGGAAGTCGGGCCCTCATACAACTGTCATGGAGTCTGTTTCTGAAAGTTTGAGCAGACATGAATGTTAGTGTCCTGTTTTACAGGGCTCTGGCACTGCTCCTCCTTGAATAAAGGAAAAGTTCCTGCTGCTGAGGTCCTACTGCTGGGTTGTTGCCCTCCTACAGCCCCCTTCACACTCTCTAGGTGTAGTGGCCTGTCTCCTGGTATCTGCTCCATGCTCTGGACACTGTGCTGACAGACACAGATACCCTTCATGCCACGGCTCACATTGATGTGCCATCCTGGATCAGCTGCAATACCCGAGCAACTTCTGTGAGTTGTAGACACCACATTATGCTACTGTACCTCTAGGGCTGAGATCATTTACACTAATGAGCATCATTTCCTTGTTTTCAGGCATTTCCACTGAAGTTAGATCAACCTGTTATTTGATTTTCCACTTTGATTTTGAGTATCATTCGAAATCTAGACCTCCATGGGATATTAATTTTGGTTTACATTGATCATTTGTATGTTTTATTGTGCTAAACACATTTTACTACAGTTAGGTCCATATATATTTGGACAGAGACAACATTTTTCTAATTTTGGTTCTAGACATTACCACAATGAATTTTAAACAAAACAATTCAGATGAAGTTGAAGTTCAGACTTTCAGCTTTCATTTGAGGGTATCCACATTAAAATTGGATGAAGGGTTTAGGATTTTCAGCTCCTTAACATGTGCCACCCTGTTTTTAATTGGACCAAAAGTAATTGGACAGATTAAATAATTGTAAATAAAATGTTCATTTCTAGTACTTGGTTGAAAACCCTTTGTTGGCAATGACTGCCTGAAGTCTTGAACTCATGGACATCACCAGACGCTGTGTTTCCTCCTTTTTATGCTCTGCCAGGCCTTCACTGCGGTGGTTTTCAGTTGCTATTTGTTTGTGGGTCTTTCTGTCTGAAGTTTAGTCTTTAACAAGTGAAATGCATGCTCAATTGTATTGTATTCCACTTCTTTACTTTAATAAACTCCTGGGTTGCTTTGGCTTTATGTTTTGGCTCATTGTCACTCTGTAGTATGAAACGCCGACCAATCAGTTTGGCTGCATTTGGCTGGATCTGAGCACACAGTATGGCTCTGAATACCTCAGAATTCATTTGGCTGCTTCTGTCCTGTGTCACATCATCAATAAACACCAGTGACCCGGTGCCACCGGCAGCCATGCATGCCCAAGCCATCACACTGCCTCCGCCGTGTTTTACAGATGATGTGGTATGCTTTGGATCATGAGCTGTACCACGCCTTCGCCATACTTTTCTCTTTCCATCATTCTGGTAGAGGTTGATCTTGGTTTCATCTGTCCAAAGAATGTTCTTCCAGAACTGTGCTGGCTTTTTTAGATGTTTTTTAGCAAAGTCCAGTCTAGCCTTTTGATTCTTGATGCTTATGAGTGGCTTGCACCGTGCAGTGAACCCTCTGTATTTACTTTCATGCAGTCTTCTCTTTATGGTAGATTTGGATATTGATACGCCTACCTCCTGGAGAGTGTTGTTCACTTGGTTGGCTGTTGTGAAGGGGTTTCTCTTCACCATGGAGATTATTCTGCGATCATCCACCACTGTTGTCTTCCGTGGGCGCCCAGGTCTTTTTGCATTGATGAGTTCACCAGTGCTTTCTTTCTTTCTCAGGATGTACCAAACTGTAGATTTTGCCACTCCTAAAGTTGTAGCAATTTCTCGGATGGGTTTTTTCTGTTTTTGCAGCTTAAGGATGGCTTGTTTCACCTGCATGGAAAGCTCCTTTGACTGCATGTTTCCTTCACAGCAAAACCTTCCAAATGCAAGCACCACACCTCAAATCAACTCCTATGCCAACCAGTGACATTTAGTGCCCTATCTTTATTTAAAAAGTGAACTTTTGCTAGGAAAACCATTGTAAGGCTAAGTTCACACTAGACATTTTTGCTGCACTTTTTATGCTAATTTTCAGCTGCATTTTACAGTACCAGCAAAGCCAATGAGATTTCAGAAATCTCATGTACACTTATTAGTTTTTTTGTCATCAGTATTTTGTGCTTTGCATGGATTTTTGTACATTGGAGCATGTCACTTCTTTCAAGAGTTTTTTCAGTGTTTCTCACCCACTTACTTTTGAATGGGTGGTAAAAAAAAAAAAAAAAAAAAAAAAAGCTGAAAAAATGTACCAAAAACACAGACATCATGTTTTGCTGCGTTTTTCTTGTGCCAAAACCTGATTTTATGGAATACCGCATATACTCGTGTATAATCTGAGTTTTTCAGCACATTTTTTGTGCTGAAAACACCCCCCCCTTGGCTTATACACGTGTCATTGTCCCAGAAAGACGGCGGGGGAGCAGCTGCTCACAGGTGGCAGAAGTCTGCGGCTGTAATTGTGCCCGCTGATAAAGAGAGATGAATATTCACTGCTCTGGCAATCAATATTCATTTCTCTTATAGCGCACAGTTACAGCCGCCGGCTTTCAGCACACATCCTACTTACCGTATATACTCGAGTATAAGTCGACCCCCCTAATTTTGCCTCAAAAACCTGGGAAAACTTATTGACTCGAGTATAAGCCTAGGGTGGGAATTGCCGAAGATACTGGTAAATTTCAAAAATAAAAATAGATAAGAATAAAAGTAATGCTGCACAGTGAATAATGGTGGCCCAAATACCATAATGCTGCACAACATATGCCCCCATAAATGCTGCACAGTGAATAATGGTGGCCCAAATACCGGTACCGTAATGCTGCACAACATATGCCCCCATAAATGCTGCACAGTGAGTACCGTAATAGTGGCCCCAATGCATGATCATTTATTGGCCAAGTGATAGGATTACCGGTAATCCTATCATGTTGCTGCTGCCCCTGCTGGAATTTTAAAAAAAAAACAAAAAAATCAAGAAAAAAAAACAAAAACAAAAAAAACACACAACACTATATACCGTACTCACCTCCGTTGCTGACAGCTGCTCCTGAGCGTTGCCGGCTCTTCAGTGACTCAGGCAGAGGGCGCGTGCTATCCACGTCATCGCGCCCCCTGGTACGTCACTGCCAGAAGACGGAAGGTGGGAGAGAGCGGCGCGCAGCGACTTGTAACACCGCAGCCCTATCATCACCCAACGCCGCTGGGACACTGACAGGCTGCAGGCGACCGCAGACACATACCGGGGACCGCGGAGATGACGGGGACCAGGTAAGTTTGAACAGTGACCCGAATATAAGTCGAGGGGGGTCTTTTTCAGCCCAAAAAGGGGGCTGAAAAACTCGACTTATATTTGAGTATATACGGTACCTTCCCTGCACGCCTTCGCTGCCATCTTGTTCGTTCTGGAGCTAGAAGCTCTTCCGGCCGAGTGATCACGTGGCCTCGATCATTAAGGTGAAGTGAACATTCATTACCTTAACCCCTTTCCTACAATGGACGTAATATTCCGTCCATGTGACCCTGTACCTAATTCCCATGGACAGAATATTACGTAATAGCGATCAGCGGCGCCCACGTGGTGAGCGCCGCTGATCGCGGCCGGGTGTCAGCTGATTATCACAGCTGACACCCAGCACAATGTGTCAGGGGCGGTCACGGACCGCCCCCGACACGTTAACCCCTTGCACACTGCGATCAAACACGATCGCGGTGTACCGGGTGTTAAAGGGAAGCATCGGCAGGGAGGGGGCTCCCTCCGTGCTTCCCTGAGCCCCCCACAGCAGCGCAATGTGCAGCGCTGCTGCGGGGGGCTCTATCCCTGCAGGTCCCCGGATCCAAGATGGCGACGGGGACCTTCGGGGACCTGGCTTCCTCATGCCTGCAAAGCGCAGGCACGAGGAAGCCTGCTGCACTGCCTGTGACAGATCGCTGTTCTGTCACAGCGATCAATGATGTGACAGATCACGATCTGTCACATGACAGTTATGTCCCCCATGGGACAATGTAATAACGTTAAAAAAAAAAAGTGTAAAAATTAAAAAAAAATAAATAAAAATCGCTAAATAGAAAAAAAAAAATAAAAAATATTCCCTAATAAATTCATTTTTTGGAAATAAAAAAAATAAAAGTAAACATATTTGGTATCGCCGCGTCCGTAACGACCCGCCCTATAAAACTGTCCCATTAATTAACCCCTTTAGCGAACCCCTTAAAAAATAAAAATAAAAAACGAAGCAAAAAATAATGATTTATTATCATACCGCCGAACAAAAAAGTGCAATAACGCGATCAAAAAGACGAATATAAATATCCATGGTACCGCTGAAAACGTCATCTTGTCCCGCAAAAAACAAGCTGCCACACAGCGTCATCAGCGAAAAAATAAAAAAAGCTATAACTCGCAGAATAAAGCAATGCAAAAATAATTATTTTTTATATAAAATTGTTTTCATTGCATAAAAGCGGCAAAACATTAAAAACGACCTAAATGAGGTATCGCTGTAACCGTACCGACCCGAAGAATAAAACCGCTTTATCAATTTTACCGCATGCGGAACAGTGTAAACGCACCCCCCAAAAGAAATTCATGAAACGCTGGTTTTTGTTCATTCTGCATCCCCAAAAAATCGGAATAAAAAGCGATCAAAAGATGTCACGTGCCCGAAAATGATACCAATAAAAACGTCAACTCATCCCGCAAAAAATAAGACCTCACATGACTTGGTGGGTCAAAATATGGAAAAATTATAGCTCTCAATATGTGGTGATGCAAAAACTATTTTTACAATAAAAAGTGTCTTTTAGCGTGTGAAAGCTGCTAAACATAAAAACCACCATAAATAGTAAATCAAACCCCCCCCCGTTATCACCCCCTTAGTTAGGGAAAAATAATAAAATTAAAAGAAAATGTATTTATTTAAATTTTCCCATTAGGGTTAGGGCTAGGGTTAGAGTTAGGGCTGAGATTAGGGTTAGGGTTGTGTTGGGGCTAGGGTTGGAGTTATAATTGAGGGGTTTCCACTGTTTGGGCACATCAGGTGCTCTCCAAATGCAACATGGCGTCTGAGCTCAATTCCAGCCAATTCTGCGTTGAAAAAGTCAAATGGTGCTCCTTCCCTTCCAAGCTCTGCCATGCGCCCAAACAGTGTTTTACCCGCACATATAGGGTATCAGCCTACTCAGGACAAATTGCAAAACAACTTTTGGGGTCCAATTTCTCCTGTTACCCTTAGGAAAATAAAAAAAAAAAAAAATGGGGGCAAAAATGATTTTTTTATTTTCACGCCCGGGCGTTATAAATTTCTGTGAAGCACTTGGGGGTTCAAAGTGCTCACCACACATCTAGATAAGTTCCGCGGGGGGGGGTCTAGTTTCCAAAATGGGGTCACTTGTGGGGAATTTCAATAGTTTAGGTACATCAGGGGCTCTCCAAACACACATGACACCCGCAGACCATTCCATCAAAGTCTGCATTCCAAAACGTCACTACTTCCCTTCCGAGCCCCGACGTGTGCCCATACAGTAGTTTTCTCCCACATATGAGGTATCAGCGTACTCAGGACAAATTGGACAACAACTTTTGGGGTACAATTTCTCCTGGTACCCTTGGGAAAATAAAAAAATTGGGGACTAAAAGATCATGTTTGTGGAAAAAATACGATTTTCTTATTTTCACGCCCGGGCGTTATAAACTTCTGTGAAGCACTGGGGGGTTCAAAGTGGTCACCACACATCTAGATACGTTCCTTAGGGGGTCTAGTTTCCAAAATGGTGTCATTTGTGGGGGGTTTCCACTGTTTTGGTACATCAGGGGTTTTCCAATCGCGACATGGTGTCCGATCTCAATTCCAGCAAAAAAAGTCAAATGGCGCTGCTTCCCTTCTGAGCTCTGCCATGCGCCCAAATAGTCATTTACACCCACATATGGGGTAGCAGCGTACTCAGGACAAATTGCACAATAACTTTTAGGGTCCTGTTACCCTTGGGAAAATAAAAGTTGGAGGTGAAAAGATCATTTTTGTGGAAAAAATATGATTTTTAATTGTACCACTGTACGTTATAAACTTCTGTGAAGCCCTTGGGGGTTCAAAGTTCTCACCACATATCTAGATAAGTTCCTTGGGGGGGTCTAGTTTCCTAAATGGGGTCACTTGTGGGGGGTTTCCACTGTTTAGGTACATCAGGGGCTCTCCAAACGTGACATGGCGTCCGATCTGAATTCCAGCCAATTTTGCATTGAAAAAGTCAAACGGCGCCCCTTCCCTTCTGAGCTCTGCCATGCGCCGAAACAGTGGTTCCCCCAACATATCAGGTAATAACGTACTCAGGACAAACTGCACAATAACTTTTGCAGTCCAATTTCTCCTGTTACCCTTGGTAAAATAAAAAAAATTGAACCTGAAGTATTTTTTTTGTGAAAAAAAGTTAAAATGTTCATTTTTTTTTTTAAATATTAAAAAAAAAAAATTCCTGTGATGCACCTGAAGGGTTAATAAACTTCTTAAATGTGGTTTTGAGCACCTTAAGGGGTGCAGTTTTTAGAATGGTGTGACTTTTGTTTTTTTTCTATCATATAGACCCCTCAAAGTGGCTTCAAATGTGATGTGGTCCGTAAAAATAAAATGGTGTTGCAAAAATGAGAAATCGCTGGTCAACTTTTAACCCTTATAACTTCCTAACAAAAAAAAATTTTTGTTCCAAAATTGTGCTGATGTAAAGTAAATATGTGGGAAATGTTACTTATTAAGTTTTTTGTGTGCCGTATCTCTGTGATTTAAGAGCATAAAAATTCAAATTTGGAAAATTGTGAAATTTTCGCCAAATTTCTGTTTTTTTCACAAATAAACGCAAGTTATTTAAATGAAATTTTACCACTAACATGAAGTACAATATGTCATGAGAAAAACAATGTCAGAATCACCGAAATCCATGGAAGCGTTTCAGAGTTATTACCTCATAAAGGGACAGTGGTCAGAATTGTAAAAATTGGCCCGGGAGTTAACGTGCAAACCACCCTTGGTAGTGAAGGGGTTAATGAGCGGGGCCATGTGATCGCTTGGACGCAAGAGCTGTTGGCACCAAACGAGATGCAGAGAGGACCTGCAGGTAAGGTAAGTAGGATGTTTTTTTTTTTATAGGAACTATGCATACAAGGACAGAGACAGGGGGAGCCATGCATACAAGGACAGAGACAGGGGGAGCCATGCATACAAGGACAGAGACAGGGGGAGCCATGCATACAAGGACAGAGACAGGGGGAGCCATGCATACAAGGACAGAGACAGGGGGAGCCATGCATACAAGGACAGAGACAGGGGGAGCCATGCATACAAGGACAGAGACAGGGGGAGCTATGCATACAAGGACAGGGACGGGGGGGGGGCATGCATAGCAGGATAGGGATGAGGGGACAATGCATACTCGGTTTACACTCAAGTCAATAAGTTTTCCCAGTCTTTCGTGGCAAAATTAGGTGCCTCGGCTTACAGTCGAGTTGACTTATACTCGAGTATATACGGTAGCACTCGTATTTCCAGCACTAAACTTTATCAACATCCTCAAGAGAAATCTAGCATGCCAAAACCACAGCAAAAAAAACGCAAGAAAAAAACAAGGAAAACATGCTTTTTTTTTTTCCTGCCAAGAGGTCAGGTTTTGCTGCAGAAAAAAATGCTGAAAAAAAATCTAGTGTGAACTTACCCTAAGACTGGTGTACTTACTTTGAAATCTGTCAGAATGGCTGTGTGATCCTGATATCAGAATGAGCATTTTAATGTCAGAGCGGAAATGTTATAAAAATTATTATATAGCCACTGTGATTTAGATTTTTAAGTACATTGCAAAATAGATCTTAGATCCGATGAGGCCAATCAATCTATGCAGTTTGTTTTGTGAAATATGGTGTCAGGTTTCTGTTTTGGTTGTGAAAGTATCTGTCCCGAAATTTTGTAATATGAACTAACTTAGGGCAGAGACACACTGGCGTATGTCTCCTGCAATAATCGCATTGCACCGAACGGACTGGCCGGCACCTCTCCTGACCTGAGCATGACGGATTACTATGTAGCTGTCAAGCTCAGGTCAGGAGAGCAGACAGCCAGAGCGAGTTTTACGATGCGATTCTCGGACGAAAAAAGGAGATTTTTGTGTACTCACCGTAAAATCTCTCTTAGCCTTTAATTGGTGGACACAGAACCGTGGGTGTTATGCTGCTGTCCACTAGGAGGCGACACTATGCATAATCTGAAAAAGATTAACTTTGGCTCCTCCTCTGCAGTATACACCCCTGGACGGCGTCAACCTTTTCCAGTTTTGTGCAAAAGCATTAGGAGGAATATACCAGAAACATAACCATGCCTGTAAAAAAAGGCTACTATAAACAGGCTCAAACAACAATATGAGAACCCAACCGTAACAACGGCCCACAAGGGCAACAGGGTGGGAGCTGTGTCCCCCAATTAAAGGCTAAGAGATTTTACGGTGAGTACACAAAAATCTCCTTTACTCTGTCGCCTTATTGGGGGACACAGAACCGTGGGACGTCCCAAAGCAGTCCCTGGGTGGGAAGCAGTGGACGAATATTGTGCTGACAAGTCCCCTAGACTTGGGGTACTGCCGCCTGCAGGACCTGTCTACCCAGGCTCGCATCCGCTGAGGACTGGGTATGCACTCTGTAGTGTTTTGTAAATGTGTGCAGGCTAGTCCAAGTGGCTGCCTTACACACTTGATGTGCCGAGGCTTGATGCCGAATGGCCCAAGAGGCTCCTACCGCCCGCGTAGAGTGTGCAGTGATACCGGCCGGAAGGGGAGAATTGTTGAGGCGGTAAGCCTCTTGAATGGTGGACTTGATCCACCTAGCAAGGGTGGCTTTGGAAGCCGGTAGGCCCTTGCGAACGCCTTCTGGAAGAAGGAAAAGTGTATCAGACTTCCGGAAGGGAGCAGTCCTAGACACGTAAATACGCAATGCCCTGACAAGGTCAAGCGTATGCAGAGCCTTCTCTACCCTATGAACGGGAGCCGGGCAAAGAGACGGTAGTGATATTTCCTCATTGAGGTGGAAGCTGGACACGACCTTCGGAAGGAAGGATGGTACTGTACGGAGAACCACCTTGTCCTGATGAAAAACCAGGAAGGGTTGTCTGCAGGAAAGAGCTGAAAGTTCAGACACCCTGCGTAGCGAGGCGATTGCCACCAGGAAAACCACTTTCTGTGATAGAAAACGGAGTGAGACCACCCCAAGGGGTTCAAAAGGAGGTGACCGTAGTGCTGTCAAGACCAGGTTGAGGTCCCACGTCTCCAATGGACGTTTGTAGGGGGAACCAATCGGGAAACCCCTTGGAGAAAAGTCTTCACTTGCGGCTTGTTAGCAATACGCCTCTGAAAGAGCACTGAAAGCGCTGACACCTGGCTCTTCAGCGAGCCCAGGGATAGCCCGGCGTCCAGGCCTGACTGAAGGAAACTGAGGACCTTTGGAAAAGAATAGGGAAGTGGGATCTGCCCACAAGATTCGCACCATGTGAAGAAAACCTTCCAGGTGCGATAGTAAATCCTGACTGAAGTTGGCTTTCGAGCCCTGATCATGGTGTTAGCAACGTCCGGTGAAAAACCTGCTTGGGTCAAAACCCAGGTCTCAATGGCCACGCCGTCAAATTGAGAGCCCCTGAGTTCTGGTGGAAGAACGGGCCTTGTGACAGGAGGTCGGGACGTGTGGGGAGACGCCAGGGAGCGTCTGCTGTGAGTTGCACGACGTCGGCTTACCATGTACACCTGGGCCAGTCTGGAGCGATCAGAATGGTGGAAACACCCTCTTGTTTGATCTTCCTCAGGACTCTGGAGATCAGGGGGAGGGGTGGAAAAATGTACAGAAGCTGGAACTGGGTCCAGTCCTGAACCAGGGCATCTGCTCCGAGCGACCGCGGATCGCACGTCCTGGCCATGAAGTTGGGAACCTTGGCATTGAGATGGGATGCCATCAGATCCACGTCCGGGGTCCCCCCAACGATGACAGATCTGACAGAAGACTTCTGGATGGAGAGAAGTGTCAAATAGCATCCCCAGGAAGGTCAGAGACTGACTCGGGGTAGTCGAGGACTTCTGTAAATTGACTAACCAACCCAGGCGCCTCAGAGTGTCGATCGTGATCGAGACGTTGACCTCGCATTCCTTGAGGGTGGGGGCCTTGATGAGAAGGTCGTCCAGATATGGAACGACTACTATGCCTCTGGAGTGCAGAACGTCCATGGTAGCTGCCATGACCTTTGTAAATGTTCTGGGAGCCATGGCGAGACCGAACGGGAGGGCCACAAACTGGAAATGATCTTGGTTGATTGCGAACCTGAGAAACTTCTGATGGGCGGGAGCAATCGGTATATGCAGGTATGTGTCCTGTATGTCTATGGAGGCAAGATATTCTCCTTTTTCCATAGACGCAACGATTGACCGGAGGGATTCCATGCGGAAGTGACGAACTCGAACGTACTTGTTGAGTTGCTTGAGGTCTAGTATGGGTCGGACGCTGCCTCCCTTCTTGGGCACCACGAACAGGTTGGAGTAGAACCCTCGGAAGCGCTCTTCTGCTGGGACTGGCACTATGACTCCTGCTCGCAGGAGGGAAGAAACCGCTTGACGGAAGGTCTGAGCTTTGAGCGGGGATTTTGGAGGGACAGAGGGAAAAAAACCTGTGCGGTGGGCTGGTAGTAAACTCGATTTTGTATCCTGAAGACACTATTTCCTTGACCCACTTGTCTTCTGTAATAGGCAGCCAGACCTGCTGAAAGAGTAGCAGTCGTACGCCTACAAGTGGGGTGTCTTCCAGAGGGCATGAGTCAGGATGAGGGAAAAGCCTGAGGTTTTCCTCCTTTAGGTTTTGCCTGGCTTGCCTTTGATTGCCAGTTCCTGTCCGGCCTCTGTGCCGCACGTGTGTTGTCCCTGCGGGGGGAACGATTACGGTTTTGTGCTGGGCGTGAGACGGACCAGCCTGAAGAATTCCGAAAGGATCAGAAACGAGATTGATTACACCTTTTAAATGTGCGTTTTGGTCTTAGTTGAGGGAGGGAAGTACTTTTGCCCCCCGGTAGCATTGGATATCATTGTATCCAGCTTTTCACCGAAAAGACGGCCACTGAAGTACGGGAGATTTGTTAGGGACTTTTTTGAGGCCGCATCCGCTTTCCATTCTCTTAGCCAGAGAATATGCCGGATTGTGATGGCGTTTGATGCTATTCCCGCTATCCCTCTTGCAGAGTCCAACGCTGCATGGACCATGTAATCTGCCACCACTGCAATTTGCACCGCCTGGTCCGCCAGCTGAGGATTTGAAGCTTGAAGGCCCTTTTGCAATAGATCAGCCCAAGCCATGATGGCCTTGGCTGCCCAAACTGAAGCAAATGCGGGAGCCAAAGAGGCACCTGCTGCTTCAAAGATTGAACGAGCCATGCGTTCTACTTGTCTGTCTGCTGTGTCCTTGAGGGTTGAACTGTCTGGCAGCGAGAGAAGCGTTTGTGCTGCTAGTCTAGAGACTGGAGGCTCCACTTCAGGCGGATCTGTCCAATCCTTGGTGTCTTTCTGTGGAAAGGGGTATTTTTTGAAATTCCGGGTGAATAGGGAAGACCTTCGAAGGTTTCTGAACACTTGCAAAGGAAATCTTGTGTTCTGGTGCTTCCGGGGTTGGATCTGAAATGTCCAGCACCCGAAGGAAGGAAGAGACGATATCCTCAACTATCGCAGTATTGCTAGGGGGACAAGGGAGCAAAGCGTTCTCTGTTTCGTTATCTGAATTGGAGTCACATATGCCCTCTGAGTCCTGCGCATCGCTAAGGAGCTCCCTAGCGGGCGAACTAGAGCGGAGGTTTCCCGTGGTCTGGGGTCGTTGTGGAGATCCGCATTGTCCTTCTCTATCAGGGGACGGCCTCGGTGACCTGAGGCCACTGTGTCTTTCCCTGGAGGGGGAAGACCTATTGCTATGTGAGGACGCAGATGAACGCGACCTGTGGGTCCGCTTACGCCTCGAACTGTCGGAAGCGCCCTGACCATGAGACCGGAAGTCCCTTTGCTGGGTAACGTTCATAGCCGAGACATGACCCTGCAGTAATGTGGAGGTCAGGTTATCTATAGACTGTGTCATAGACTGACATCTGAGTCGCCCATTCCGGCGCAGTAGCGGTCGCAGAAGCGTTGGTAGGGACTTCTTGGGGTTCTGATCCTGTTTTTTGGGTACAATCCCGGCAGTGCGGGTACGTGCTGCCGCTGGGGAGAGTGGCCTTGCAGGCTGTGCAGACTGCATAAAAGCAGTCTTGCCTGGTTCTTTTCCTTGAGCCCGACATAGTACCTAGGCTGATTAGTGGAGGCCCTACAGGGGTATCTACGCAGAGGAAAGGAGTAGGAGAGCGCTATAGGGTATAGGAATTCACAGCTGAGTACCAAGGACCCAGCTGTGATCTAACCCCACCGCTGCTCCCCCTTAGGTCCAGCGCTGATAAGTCCCACGTCCTGTGCCCCCTGGAGATTGCTGTGCTGCGTTCCTCCAGGTGCAGCAAGATGGCCACCGGATTCTGAGGTGGAGAGGGAAGGGGGCGTAGAGCTGGAAAAGGGCGCGCTGGGCTATGGAAAAGCGCGCCCTTCCTGCCTCGATCCACCCCTTCTATGACACTACAGTGTCATTTTCGTCATCCGGGGGGGGGGGGCGGCGACTTCGGGTAGGCCGAAGCCGCGGCCTGAATTTGAGGTCTCCTGCCCAGCAGGGCTCCAGGACGGCGCGGTCGTCCGTTGGGGGGGTCGGATTTAAACCAGACCCCCCCCAGAATGAAAGGAGGGCTGGCGGTGGGGCCATGTATGTGACTGTGGCCCTGTGGAGGGTCCCTTGGGGCGCCATTGCTGCAGAGACCAGGGCGCAGGGAGCCCGGTCTCTGATAAGTGCCGTGCCTCGCTGCACCTCCCCCGGTCCCAAAAGGAGCCCACAGGTGGACTGGGGTCGCTGGTGCCTGGTACAGGCCCTACCTGCGGTGTCTCAACCTAATACCCCCAGAGGGGGATTAGGGAGGGTGCTGCTGTCACCGTCAGGGGGCTTCATTGTCGCCTCGACCCAGAGCCGGACGGAACTGAGGAAGGAGGGGGGGGTCTCGACCTCGAACCAGTACCCGAGGGACTGGTGAGGGAGCGACATGGGGAATAGCCACCTCGACCTCAACCGGGTACCCCTATTGGGGGACCGAGGAGGGAGCCATGCCGGGAGTCTCGCTGGAGACCCTCTTTTCTTCATCTGTAGTCCTTTGGAAAAAAATCCAGGAAAAAGACGGAGTAAAAAAAATCTTAGGTGTGCCTCCTGTGACACTAAGCAAAAACTGGAGAAGGCTGATGCCGTCCAGGGGTGTATACTGCAGAGGAGGAGCCAAAGTTAATCTTTTTCAGATTATGCATAGTGTCGCCTCCTAGTGGACAGCAGCATAACACCCACGGTTCTGTGTCCCCCCAATAAGGCGACAGAGTAATACGCCAGTGTGTCTCTGCCCTTAAATAGATTTTAGACCTGGTGAGGCTGGAGCACTTACTTTGCAATTCATATCAAAATATCTATATAATCTTTTAATTGGATGCTTTCCTGATTGATACAAAAACAAGCATTATAGGAGTTAAGCCTACATTTTGACAAACAAAATGTTCATCCCAATTTCAGGATTACACAGAGATTCTAATACGCTTTTTTAAAGTAAGTACATTCGCATCATCAGGCCCCAAATCTATTTATTAATTTATACTGTTCATAGCGTGAAATTTCGAGACAGATCCGTTACCCCTAAATATGGTAAACTTAAAAAAAAATAAATAAATAGTTACAGGCTGAGAGCACCCACTTTAGCCTCCATGGGCCTGAAATTCCTAATGGTTATCCTGCATTACATCAGCTCGTTACATAAAATATACGAGGACACATACTTACAAGGAGTGCTGCTCCTGGGAACCATCACCGGTGAACGTCTAGCTCAATGAAAATATCCATTAACACTAGGAGAAAAGGAATAATGAAAATTCATAAGACGTCATTCCTATATAGCTAGTTTTCTACCACCACTTGCTTTCTCATAAGACATTTTCTCTGCTCTTTTGCCACTACTGTATTCTAGTATAGAAGCCAGATCTGCAATATCTAAAAATATCAACTACGTATTACTAATTAATACCGCACCAAATATCGGCACCCAAAGCACGGCGCAAGTCAGGGGTACTGCGGTCAGTACATGGACCTGACGTGGATTCAGAATATCCTATTTATGCAGGGTGGAAATTATCCACAACATGTTCTGCATTTTGCCCTTCTCTCTTGCTAGGTGAAATCCACCGTAAAAGCGGAATTTACATCCATGTAGAATTACTGCACAGTTTTACAGGGTTACAGAGTACAGGGACGGGCACTTACAGTTTTAAGCATATTAGATCTGGTATTTTATGCTGTTTGAGCGAGCAGCTGCAGGAAAGCTAAACATAACTCAAATTTCCCAAACTCTGTGTCCCACTCCTCGGACCATTGCTGGACTATTTTTGCAGCGTTGTCGGGCACATTATCCTTGCTAAAAGATGCCACTGCCATTAGGCAATAACGTTCTCATGAAGGGTGGTCTTGGTCCGTACAATGTTTAGGTAAGCACTACATATCACAGTAAAAGCTCATTCAGATGTCAGTTTTTCTCACATATGAGAAAAATGGATTATTTTGATCAGCGGGTGGTTCAAGCATCAACAGCTTTTCTTCATCTTCTTTCTGACAGTCCAAGAAAATTGGACTGCTCTTGGTTGTCATCCGAGTGTGGTCCCATTTTTCACAGACCAACAGACTTGCATTGCAAATTTTGATCTGACCCCAAGATCATAAAGCGGACCTGTCTCTACGATTTTCTGCGAACTGCTCGGTCTGCAAAAAATCATAGAAATATGAATAAAGGGTTATTCCAGCTCTGCTCATTTCTGCATCGAGAGGTGAACGAGGCAGGTGTCGTGACGTCTCATGCAATATACATTCTCAAAAAACACCTAATAACCGACGCCCACGTCTCCTGCAAGCAATCATAAAAAAACAATATATACTTCCTGTCCGCCATAGTCCACTTAATACCAAGTGTCCCACGTCAATGTCACCCGGCGATACACTGACAGGAGGTTATCGCTCCCACACTGAGCCGCTGTGAGAGTTCACCAGAGTACATCGGCTGGTTAGCTCTGGTGCTCTCACTTACGGCACCGCTGCGTGACAAAGTTCTCAAACAGTGGTAGTGTCGTAAGTGAGGGCACCAGAGCTGATGAACTCTGGGGAACTCTCATAGCAACGCAGTGATGCACTGCGGGAGCGATTACCTCCTGTCAGTGTATCGCCAGAGGCCGGCGAAAGCAGTCACATCTCCTGATGTGACTTTTCTACAAGGGAGATCGGCGTGGGACACTCGGTATTAAATGGACTAGGTCGGACAGGATAGTATTATATGTTGGTTTATTATTTTTTGATTGTTTGCAGGAGATGAGGGCGTCGAGGATTAGGCATTCAGTATGTATGGTTAATTTAGATTCAATAAAGGAGTTTGTGTGATTATTTCAAATAAAAGGACTTTATTCTGGCTGTGTATTTATTTACCATGTAACTATAGGACTAGTAATGGATAGGTGTCTTATAGATGCCTCTCCATTACTAACCTGTGGGCTTGATGTCACCTGACAATACAAAGGAAACATCAAACCCACAAATATGAACCCCACTTGCCACCGCTACAGGGCAAGTGGGAAGAGCGAGGCTAAGTGCCAGAATTGGTGCATCTAAAAGAAGAGTTTGAACATGGAAACCACATCACAAGTCTTTTTTTTTTTTTAAGTATATCTTTATTTAGCTCTATGGATTTACAAAAACGCATGAAAATCTGCATCAAAAACAGCATAAACGCGCGGATTTTCCACTGCGGTTTTCTGCCAAGAAATGCAGAAACCGCGCAGAAATTTCCGCAAACAAATCCGCAATGTGCGCACATAGCCATAGCGTATGTTCACATAGTATCTTTTTTGGCATTTTTTTTTAGAAGCTTCACTTATGCCAGAAATCTCACTCAATTTAGTTCCCGACTGGAGTAAACAGAGGAGAGGTGCAGGAAACCTTTCAGACGGAACAGATTCATTAAGAGGCTCAAATTCCTTAATTAATCGAGAATGTCTGACTCCAAAACATCCCCTCACCCAGACTGAAGTTATTAACACCGACCTTGATGAATTGGGGCCCAAGTGTTTAAAAGACGACCCGACATTTCTTAAGGCATCTTTTGCTAGGAAGATGCTCAATAGTTTAACCCCTTACCTACAATGGACGTAATATTCCATCCATGTGACCCTGGACCTAATTACCATGGATGGAATATTACGTCACAGCGATCAGCGGCGCCCACGTGGTGAACGCCGCTGATCGCGGCCGGGTGTCAGCTGATTATCACAGCTGACACCCGGCACAATGTGTCAGGGGCGGTCACGGACTGCCTCCGACACGTTAACCCCTTGCACACCGCGATCAAACACGATCGCTGTGTACCGCGGGTTAAAGGGAAGCATCGGCAGGGAGGGGGCTCCCTCCGTTCTTCCCTGAGCCCCCCACGGCAGCGCAATGTGCAGCGCTGCTGCGGGGGGCTCCTTTCCTGCAGGTCCCCGGATCCAATATGGCGGCGGGGACCTCCGGGGGCCTGCAGGAAGCTGGCTTCCTCAGTGCCTGCAAAGTGCAGGCATGAGGAAGCCTTCTGGACTGCCTGTGACAGATTGCTGATCTGTCACAGTGATCTGTGATGTGACAGATCAGCGATCTGTCACAGGACAGTTATGTCCCCCCTGGGACATTGCAATAAAGTAAAAAAATAAATAAATAAAAAAAAAGTGTAAAAATAATAATAAAAAAAAAAAAATAGCTAAATTAAAAAAAAAAAATATTCCCCAATAAATTCATTTTTTGGAAATAAAAAAACAAAAAAACAATAAAAGTGCACATATTTGGTATCGCCGCGTCCGTAACGACCCACCCTATAAAACGGTTCTAATAGTTAACCCCTTAAGCGAACCCCTTAAAAAATAAAAATAAAAAACTAAGCAAAAAAATAATGATTTATTATCATACCACCGAACAAAAAGTGCAATAACGCGCGATCAAAAAGACGCATATAAATATCCATGGTACCGCTGAAAACGTCATCTTGTCCCGCAAAAAACGAGCTGCCACACAGCATCATCAGCGAAAAAATAAAAAAGTTATAGCTCGCAGAATAAAGTGATGCAAAAATAATTATTTTTTATATAAAATTGTTTTCATAGCATAAAAGCGCCAAAACATTAAAAAATGACCTAAATGAGGTATCGCTGTAACCGTACTGACCCGAAGAATAAAACCGCCTTATAAATTTTACCGCACCCGGAACGGCGTAGACGCACCACCCAAAAGAAATTCATGAAACGCTGGTTTTTGTAAATTCTGCGTTCCAAAAAACAAAATAAAAAGCGATAAAAAATTTCACACGCCCGAAAATGGTACCAATAAAAACGTCAACTCGTCCCGCAAAAAATAAGACCTCACATGACTCGGTGGGTCAAAATATGGAAAAATTATAGCTCTCAATATGTGGTGATGCAAAAACTATTTTTACAATAAAAAGTGTCTTTTAGCGTGTGACAGCTGCTAAACATAAAAACCTCCGTAAATAGTAAATCAAACCCCCCCGTTATCACCCCCTTAGTTAGGGAAAAATAATAAAATTAAAAGAAAATGTATTTATTTCCATTTTCCCATTAGGGCTAGGGTTAGGGTTGGAGTTAGAATTGGGGGGTTTCCACTGTTTGGGCACATCAGATGCTCTCCAAATGCAACATGGCGTCTGATCTCAATTCCGGCCAATTCTGCGTTGAAAAAGTCAAATGGTGCTCCTTCCAAACTCTGCCATGCGCCCAAACAGTGTTTTACCCCCACATATGGGGTATCAGCCTACTCAGGACAAATTGCAAAACAACCTTTGGGGTCCAATTTCTCCTGTTACCCTTAGGAAAATAAAAAATTGGGGGCAAAAATATCATTTTTGTGGAAAAAAAATGATTTTTTTATTTTCACGCCCGGGCGTTATAAACCTCTGTGAAGCACTTGGGGGTTTCAAAGTGCTCACCACACATCTAGATAATTTCCATGGGTGGTCTAGTTTCCAAAATGGGGTCACTTGTGGGGAGTTTCAATAGTTTAGGTACATCAGGGGCTCTCCAAACGCACACGACACCCGCAGACCATTCCATCAAAGTCTGCATTCCAAAACGTCACTACTTCCCTTCCGAGCCCCGACGTGTGCCCATACAGTAGTTTTCTCCCACATATGGGGTATCAGCGTACTCAGGACAAATTGGACAACAACTTTTGGGGTCCAATTTCTCCTGGTACCCTTGGGAAAATAAAAAAATTGGGGACTAAAAGATCATGTTTGTGGAAAAAATATGATTTTTTTTTATTTTCACGCCCAGGCATTATAAACTTCTGTGAAGCACTGGGGGGTTCAAAGTTCTCACCACACATCTAGATAAGTTCCTCGGGGGGTCTAGTTTCCAAAATGGTGTCATTTGTGGGGGGTTTCCACTGTTTTGGTACATCAGGGGCTTTCCAAACGCGACATGGTGTCCGATCTCAATTCCAGCCATAAACGTCAAATGGCGCTGCTTCCCTTTCGAGCTCTGCCATGCGCCCAAATAGTGGTTTACCCCCACATGTGGGGTATCAGCGTACTCAAGACAAATTGCACAATAACTTTTAGGATCCTGTTACCCTTGGTAAAATGAAAAGTGGGGGTGAAAAGATCATTTTTGTGGAAAAAATATGATTTTTTAATTGTACCGCTGTACGTTATAAACTTCTGTGAAGCCCTTGTGGGTTCAGAGTTCTCACCACATACCTAGATAAGTTCCTTGGGGGGTCTAGTTTCCAAAATGGGGTCACTTGTGGGGGGTTTCCACTGTTTAGGCACATCAGGGGCTCTCCAAACGCGACATGGAGTCCGATCTGAATTCCAGCCACTTTTGCATTGAAAAAGTCAAACGGCGCTCCTTCCCTTCTGAGCTCTGCCATGCACCGAAACAGTGATTCCCGCCCACATATCGGGTATCAGCGTACTCAAGACAAATTGCACAATAACTTTTGCAGTCTAATTTCTCCTGTAACCCTTGGAAAAATAAAAAAAATTGAACCTGAAGTATTTTTTTTGTGAAAAAAAGTTAAATGTTAATTTTTTTTTTTAAATATTCAAAAAAATTCCTGTGACGCACCTAAAGGGTTAATAAACTTCTTGTATGTGGTTTTCAGCACCTTAAGGGGTGCAGTTTTTAGAATGGTGTCACGTTTGGGTATTTTCTATCATATACACCCCGCAAAGTGGCTTCAAATGTGATGTGGTCCGTAAAAATAAAATGGTGTTGCAAAAATGAGAAATCGCTGGTCAATTTTTAACCCTTATAACTTCCTAACAAATAAAAATTTTGGTTCCAAAATTGTGCTGATGTAAAGTAAACATGTGGGAAATGTTACTTATCAAGTTTTTTGTGTGCCATATCTCTGTGATTTAAGGGCATAAAAATTCAAATTTGGAATATTGCGAAATTTTAAAAATTTTCGCCAAATTTCCATTTTTTTCACAAATAAACGCAAGTCATTTGAATGAAATTTTACCACTAACATGAAGTACAATATGTCACGAGAAAACATTGTCAGAATCACCGGGATCCATGGAAGCGTTTCAGAGTTATTACCTCATAAATGGACAGTGGTCAGAATTGTAAAAATTGGCCCGGGAGTTAACGTGCAAACCACCCTTGGTAGTGAAGGGGTTAAGACATCAAAGGGAACACTACAAAGATGGTCAGATCTACTGTCTTTTCACGTGTTTTGGCCTTAAAAAAAAAAAAAATACCAGTCGAAAAAAAATGTTGATAAAGAGTCTCAGGAGATGTCAAAAACCCGCTGATAACGAAGCACCCAGAGTTAAGAAATGCTGAAATAGACACTAGAGAAAAGAAGTGATTCCTGAAGAGTCTTCCACTTGAAAAAAAAAAAGAAAAAAAAAAAAAAACCATGACCACGAAAAAAACCCTCGCTATGTGAACATACCCTTAAGCTATGTTCACACCTTGTGTTTTGCTGCGATTTGTAATGCAAATTTTAAGGTGCATATTACAACACCAGCAAAAGCTATGAGATTTCAGAACAGTCATGCACACACATTGGTTTTCCTGTGGAAATTTCTGCATCTCTTGGCAGGAAAAATACAGCTTCAAGCAGGTGCATTTTTGCTGTGTTTTTTTTTTTTTACTTGCCTTTTTCGTGCAGATTTTTTCCCATTCATTAGTATGGGCGAAATCTGTGAGTCACAAATAAGCAACATGTGCATAAGGGTGCGTGCCCACAATCAGTAATTGCTACGGGTTTCACACTATGTACTTGTGCAGCGTCAAACCCACAGCGGCCAGATGTTACAGCATAGTGGATGGGATTTCTAGAACCATGCATCCACAGACGCCCGCGGCTCACCCGTGGAGACGGACATGAGGCGAGTCTCCGCGAGAGAAATCTCCACCATAGGATGTATTGGACGCGGTGAATCCACACGGTCCCGTGATCACATGCGGATTCACCTGCGTTCCATAGAAGGCAGCACTTTGGATGCAACGAATATACACTGCATCCAAAGAGCTGCTACTTCCAGATTGTAGGAACCCGGCCTAAGGCTTCAGGATTATCCACTCTATTTGGATCCTTCACACGGAACCTGAAAACCCATCTCTTCAAAAACGCTTACAACTTGAGAAGAACCACGCGGCCACCTCAATACCATCGGAGCTGCTGCAACCCCCGACCTACTGTCTCATTCCCCACCATCCTGTAGAACAGTGGTCCCCAACCTTTCTCACCTAGTGAGCCACATTCCACTCTGAGAGCGTCGTTACCCACACTCCGCTCTGAGAGGGCGTCGTGAGACACATCTGGCTCCCTCCCCCTCACAGTAATGGCAACCAGAGCCCCCATTACGGGTATAATGATAACCAAAGCTATTCCACAGAAATCACCCCGAAGCAGTATACCTACTGTAGATCCAGAGGTCTCCAAAATACCCCCATTCAGTATTCTCCCATTAAACACTCCCAACACACTGTCACATTCAGCTTGAGGCACCTTCTCCGACAGGTAGTATCATCTTGTCTCCAGCGTCCCATACTTAAATTCTCTAAACCCCTAAGACCAGTATATGTGCATTCAGATCTGCTCTTCTGTGCAGAGCTACGCACAAAATTCACCATTTTTATATTTTCTCCTCATACCTGTTTGCTAGACCTGCAGCTAATGCACCAAGCTGGCAGACAGCCGTGAGCCACAATTCATGGGACCGCGGGCCACATGTGACTCCTGAGCTACAGGTTGGGGACCCCTGCTGTAGAATGTAAGCCCACAAGGGCAGGGTCCTCTCCCCCTGTATCAGTCTGTCATTGTTAGTTTACTGTGATATCTGTATTTTGATGTAACCCTGTCTCATGTACAGCACCATGGAACCAATGCTCCTGGGCAGGGGAAAAAAGCAAAAGCAGTATACAGACAGGACAGAAGGGGGATCACAGACTAGTCTTTCAGTGAGGTAAAACATTTGCTTCTATTTAGAAAATGTTTTACCTCATAGAAAGAATAATTTGTGATCCTGTGCAGTACTGTCTCTACTCTTTTGCTTCCTCCCTTTCCCAGGAGCTGTGGTGTGATCAGTCCACGTTCCTGTACGGTCAGACACAGACATTACACAGCAGGAGCACATTTATAAGATTATCTCAGCACAGGAACATTTTATTTATAACACATCCAATTGTGGAATGTATTATTCCAGGATCTAGAGATTAAAGTGCACTGTGATCATGGGACAATCCCTTTAAATGACCGGTAAATATGGAGGAATCAGCAGTGGTCTTGTGCTGATGCGCTGTCAGTGAGAAGATATCATTGCTCTCACACCTTCCAGAAGTGGCTGCGTGGAACCCCGATATATCACCCACCGTCACAAGGTAATCCACACTGTCCCCACACCTGTCAGTAATTTAGCACGGCTGACAACCGGCCACCAGCTAATTAAAAGTGGTTTCTGACTCCAGTGGGATATTATCTAGACCTGACACCGCTGGGGGCTGCAATGGTGGTCACCATGCCTTACTGGGAGATAGATATATAGGAGCAGAGTGGAACTACAAGTCCCATCATAACAAGCTGACCTCCAGTGAATGAGGGGGAGGAGATCCACACATGTGCACTACAAGTCGCATAATTCACTTCTAACCTCTCTGAGTTTTGAGTCTGACCCGACTACACGCCGCTGCCGGCCGTGAGCCAGTGACAAAGAGCATTGAATAAATTCACAAAACTACCTGCGTTCTCCTTCGGGAGAGTCCAGGCCCTTAGTCCCGGAGCTGTACCGCCTCCTGTAGTCGCTCTTCTCCCTTTCTTCGGTTCTCACGTTCAGTCTGCCCTTAATCACCTGGACTTGCGGTACATGGGAAAGACCGACGAAGCCGAAGAAAACTTATCCAATAGCATTCGAGGAAAGCAATGCGACAACCAATCACTGCTCACATCGATCGCTAACTGACCAATGAGAATGCAGATTACATGTAGCGAGCCTCAGCCAATAGGAGAGAGCGGAAGCGGTGAGGTAAGTCGGAATAGTCTGGGAGTTGGGGTATGACGTGTCTAGAAGAGCAGTGACCCGCAGGGAGGGAGCGGGGCCCGGACCTGTCGGGTGGGCGGCGGCCATACTGAAGAGGAGTAGATGTGCAGACTGGATTGTAAAGCGCGGCCGGCTGACTCCAGAGAGCAGTAGCTCGCTCTACGCCAGGTGATTGCGTCGCGCGGCTGTGACGTGGAGCCGCGTTCTGGTTATAGCGAAAGTGATGACAGGAAGTGAGGCCGCAGCGGACGGCCCCTTAACCACTTCCTGACCACTTCTTCCAGGAGCCAGAGCTTTTTTTGCCCCCATTCACAGTATGAGGGGCCTGTTGGTTTTTGTGGGACGTTTTGTAGCTCTGGTGTCACCATTCATTTTACCATTTCCACAACATCATTGTATTGTTGCTTGTGTTTTTATGACCCATGGTCGGGAGGCTGGCGCTGACACCGCACGGGTGGAGTTTTTAATATTTTCCTTGTTTTAGAAAAATTCTGAAGTTTGTAAAAATAAAAAAAAAAAAAGTTTCAATTTTCTGAGATCCTTAACCCCTTCATGACCCAGCCTATTTTGACCTTAATGACCTGGCCATTTTTTGCAATTCTGACCAGTGTCCCTTTATGAGGTAATAACTCTGGAACGCTTCAACGCATCCTAGCGATTCTGAGATTGTTTTTTCGTGACATATTGGGCTTCATGTTAGTGGTAAATTTAGGTCGATAATTTTTGCGTTTATTTGTGAAAAAAATCAGAAATTTGGCGAAAATTTCGCAATTTTCAAATTTTGAATTTTTATTCTGTTAAACTAGAGAGTTATGTGACACAAAATAGTTACTAAATAACATTTCCCACATGTCTACTTTACATCAGCACAATTTTGGAAGCAAAATATTTTTTTGTTAGGAAGTTATAAGGGTTAAAAGTTGACCAGCGATTTCTCATTTTTACAACACCATTTTTTTTTTAGGGATCACTTTGAGGGGTCTATATGGCAGAAAATACCCAAAAGTGACACCATTCTAAAAACTGCACCCCTCAAGCTACTCAAAACCACATTCAAGAAGATTATTAACCCTTCAGGTGTTTCACAACAGCTAAGGCAATGTGGAAGGAAAAAATGGACATTTTAATTTTTCCAACACAAATTTCCTTTCAGCATCAATTTTTTCATTTTCACATGGGCAACAGGATAAAATGGATCCTAAAATTTGTTGGGCAATTTCCCCTGAGTACACCGATACCTCATATGTGGTCATAAACCACTGATTGAGCGTACGGCAGGGCTCAGAAGGGAAGGAGCACCATTTGACTTTTTGAATGGAAAATATGCTGGAATATTTAGCGGTTGCCATGTCGCCTTTGGAGAGTCGCTGTGTGCCTAAACACTGGAGCTCCCCCACAAGTGGCCCCATTTTGGAAACTAGACCCCCCAAGGAACTTATCTAGATGCATAGTGATCACTTTGAACCCCCAGGTGCTTCTCAAATTGATCTATAAAAAAAAAAGTACTTTTTTTTCACAAAAATTATCTTTTAGCCTCAGTTTTTTCATTTTCACATGGGCAACAGGATAAAATGGATCCTAAAATTTGTTGGGCAATTTCTCCTGAGCACACCAATACCTCATATGTGGTCATAAACCACTGTTTGGGTGCAGGGCAGGGCCCGGAAGGGAAGGAGCACCATTTGACTTTTTGAATGGAAAATTAGCTCCAATCGTTATCGGACACCATGTCGCGTTTGGAGAGCCCCTGTGTGCCTAAACATTGGAGCTCCCCCACAAGTGACACCATTTTGGTAACTAGACCCCTTAAGGAACTTATCTAGATGTGTAGTGAGCACTTTGAACCCCCAAGTGCCTCACAAAAGTTTATAACATAGAGCAGTGAAAATAAAAAATCATTTTTTTTTCCTCAAAAATGATTTTTTAGCACGCTATTTTTTATTTTCACAAGGGTAACAGGAGAAATTGGACCCCAAAAGTTGTTGTCCAGATTGTCCTGAGTACGCTGGTACCCCATATTGGGGGGGGGGGCACTGTTTGGGTGCACGGCAGGGCGCAGAAGGGAATGAGCGCCATTTGACTTTTTGAAATGAAAATTGGCTCCAATCGTTAGCGGACACCATGTCGTGTTTGGAGATCCCCTGTG
Source organism: Dendrobates tinctorius (assembly GCF_039654945.1). Classification (NCBI taxonomy): domain Eukaryota; kingdom Metazoa; phylum Chordata; class Amphibia; order Anura; family Dendrobatidae; genus Dendrobates; species Dendrobates tinctorius. The sequence continues at coordinate 81,666,107 of NW_027361690.1, forward strand.
TGCCTAAACTTTGGAGCTCCCCCACAAATGACCCCATTTTGGAAACTAAACCCCCTAAGGAACTTATCTAGATGCATAGTGAGCACTTTGAACCCCCAGGTGATTCACAGAAGTTTATAATGCAGAGCAGTGAAAATAAAAAATCTTTTTTTTCCTAAAAAAAAATTTTTTAGTCTGCAATTTTTTATTTTCACAACGGTACCAGGATAAATTGGACCCCAAAAGTTGTTTTCCAGTTTGTCATGAGTACGCTGGTACCCCATATGTGGGGGGAGACCACTGTTTGGGCACACGTCGGGGCTCGGAAGGGAAGTAGTGACATTTTGAAATGCTGACTTTGATGGAATAGTCTGCGGGCATCATGTTACATTTGCTGAGCCCCGTGTGCCTAAACAGTAGAAAACCCCCACAAGGGACCCCATTTTGGAAACAAGACCCCCCAAGGAACTTATCTAGATGTGTGGTGAGCACCTTGAACCCCCAAGTGCTTCACAGAACATTGTAACGCAGAGCCGTGAAAATAAAAAATCATTTTTTTCCCTCAAAAAAAATGATTTTTAGCCCGCAATTTTTTTTTTCACAAGGGTAACAGGAGAAATTGGACCCAAAAGTTGTTGTCTAGTTTGTCCTGAGTACGCTGATACCCCATATGTGGGGGATGACCACTGTATGGGCACACGTCAGGGCTCGGAAGGGAAGTAGTGACGTTTTGGTATGCTGACTTTGATGGAATGGTCTGCGGGCATCATGTTACATTTGCAGAGCCCTTGATGTTCCTAAACTGTGGAAACCCCCCACAAGTGACCCCATTTTGGAAACTAGACCCCATAAGGAACTTGCCTAGATGTGTGGTGAGCACCTTGAACCCCGAAGTGCTTCACAGAAGATTGTAACGCAGAGCCATGAAAATAAAAAATCTTTTTTTTTCCTCAAAAAATGAATTTTTAGCTCGCAATTTTTTATTTTCACAAGGGTCACAGGAGAAATTCGACCCCAAAAGTTGTTGTCCAGTTTGTCCTGAGTATGCTGGTACCCCATATGTGGGGGGAAACCACTGTTTGGGCACACGTTGGGTCTCAGCAGGGAAGTAGTGACATTTTGAAATGCTGACTTTGATGGAATGGTCTGGGGGCATCATGTTACATTTGCTGATCCCCTGTGTGCCTAAACAGTAGAAACCTCCCACAAGTGACCCCATTTTGGAAACTAGACCCCCCAAGGAACTTATCTAGATGTATGGTGAGCACCTTGAACCCCCAAGTGCTTCACAGAAGTTTATAACGCAGAGCCGTGAAAATAAAAAATCATTTTTTTCCCTCAAAAAAAATGTTTTAGCCCGCAATTTTTTTTTTCACAAGGGTAACAGGATAAATTGGACCCCAAAAGTTGTTGTCCAGTTTGTCCTGAGTACGCTGATACCCCATATGTGTGGGGGAACCATTGTTTGGGCACACGTCAGGGCTCGGAATGGAAGTAGTGACGTTTTGAAATGCAGACTTTGATGGAATAGTCTGCAGTCGTCATTACGTTTGCAGAGCCCCTGATGTGCCTAAACAGTGGAAACCCCCCACAAGTGACCCCATTTTGGAAACTAGACCTTCCAAGGAACTTATGTAGATGTATGGTGAGCACTTTCAACCCCCAAGTGCTTCACAGAAGTTTATAATGCAGAGACATGAAAAAAACATTTTTTTTCCACAAAAATAATTTTCTAGCCCCCAATTTTTAATTTTCCCAAGGGTAACAGGAGAAATTAGACCCCAAAAGTTGTTGTGCAATTTTTCCTGAGTACGCTGATACCCCATATGTGGGGGTAAACCACTGTTTGGGCACACGTCGGGGCTTGGAAGGGAGTGAGCACCATTTGACTTTTTGAACGCAAAATTGGCTGGAATCAAAGGTTGCACCATGTCGCATTTGGAGACCCCCTGATGTGGCTAAACAGTGGAAACCCCTCAATTCTAACTCCAACCCTAACCCCAACACACCCCTAACCACAACCCTAACCCCAACACATCCCTAACCCTAATCCCAACCCTAACCCCAACACATCCCTAACCCTAATCCCAACCCTAACCCCAACACACCCCTAACCCCAACACTAACCATAACACTAACCACAAGCCTAATCCTAATTCTAACCCTATCCCTCTTTCCAACCCTATCCCTCTTTCCAACCCTAACCCTCTTTTCAACCCTAACCCTCACCCTCTTTCCAACCCTCACCCTCTTTCCAACCCTAACCCTCTTTCCAACCCTAACCCTCTTTCCAACCCTAACCCTCTTTCCAACCCTAACCCTAACCCTCTTTCCAACCCTAACCCTCTCTCCAACCCTAACCCTGATGGAAAAATAAAAATAAAAATATTTTCTTTATTTTATTAGTTCTGCCTACCTATGGGGGTGATAATCGGGGGGTTCATTTACTTTTTATTTCATTTTGATCACTCTGAGAGTGATCAAAATGAAATAATGGAATCTGCAGCCGGCAGATTCGGGCGGGCGCACTGCGCATGCGCCCGCCATTTTCTAAGATGGCGGCGCCCATGAACCGGAGCCGCCGGACACCGGGAGCGACGGGGGGACTTGGAAGGTGCCGGGGGAGGTGAGAGGGGGTGAGGGGGGGGATCGGAAGCTGGCGGGGAGCGAAGGGAATGGGAGGGGGGGCAGATGATGACAGCGGCGGCAGATCGCCGCTGTCATTCAGTGGCAGGGGGGGCGATCGCCGGTGGGGGGGGTCAAATCGGTGTCTCCAGCCATGTCCGATGCTACTGCAGCATCGGCCATGGCTGGATTGTAATATTTCATCAATTTTCATTGATGAAATATTACTATCGCTCTGATTGGCTGTTTCACTTTTAACAGCCAATCAGAGCGATCGTAGCCACGTGGGGGTGAAGCCACGCCCCCTGTGGTGAATTACAAAGCCCCCTGTATCTGCGGGTCAGGTGACCTTTCATTGACCCCGGTCACCCGACCCGCAGGGGGGCTTTGAATTCATGACACAGGGTATGCGTCATAGGTCGGATTGGCACCGACTTTCATGACGCATACGCTGTGTCACAGGTCGGGAAGGGGTTAAAGGGGTGGTCCGAAGTCCGAAGAAGTTTTCATCCTAAATCCCTATTTATTGCCTCAATCTAAGCAATTTTCCAATATGCTTGCATTAACCCTCCCCAGTCCTTCCCTGACTGCACTATAACTGCTTTTTCTATTATTTCTATTATTTTCCTAATTCCTTTTTGATGAAGCTTCGTTTGTGAATCACAAGTGCATGCTGGGATACGCAAACAAATCCCCATCAGGGGACAGGCTGTGGTGAGTGCCTAGCCCCTGCCCCCTTCATAAAACAAAATGTTATCAGTGACGCCCATTTCAGGGGCTGGGCTAGACCCTGCACACTGCGATGTGCACAGTGACAGCGCACTCTCTGTTGCAGACTCAGATCAGCAGTCACGAGACGGCAACAGAGGAGTTTCAGAACACCCAGCGTGCAGAGACAAGTGCTTCCCCTGCAGGTGACGTCCTTGGTCTCTGCACTCCGGGCATCCTAACAATGCACTCTGGTGCCAGCTGGTTATTGCTGATCTGAGCTGGCGAAGAGCGTGCTGTCATTGTGCACATCACACAAGGAATAGCTCAGCCCCTGAAATGAGCATCACTGATGAACGCTTGTTTTGAGTATCCCAGCATGCGCTTGGATTCTCAGTCGACTCGTTCTCAAAAGGGCAGTGGGGAAAAAAAATAGAAAAGCAGTTAGCTAGTGCAGATAGGGAAGAATAGGAGATTTTTAATTCAAGTATATTAGAAAATAGTTTAGATTGTTCATTAACCCCTCCATGACCTTGGACATATGCAGTATGTCCTGGTGAGGAAGTATTTCCCGACCTTGCATGTACTGAGTACATCCCGGCTGTGTTCGCATGATCGCCGCTGGGTGTCAGCTGATTCTGACAGCTGACACCCGGAATTCAGTGGCAGGAGCCGTGCCGGCACCAATCCTGGCACTATAACTCCCTAAATTCTGCAATCGCAGCTTTTGAAAGGAAAGCCAAAGGAGGGTAGCCCACTCGTCATGATGATCTGATGTCATCACAACGACAATTGGGTCACCAGGCTCTAGCAGACTTGTTAGACCAGGCACAGTGCATTATCTAACAAGTTTGTGTAAGAGCTGACTGTCATTTCTAATGCATTGAAATGCATTATGCTGTGTGCCCACGATCAGGAATAGCGGCGTTCTGCATGCAGCACATTTGCGCTGTGTCCGAAACGCTGCGTTCTATGTTAGAAGCACAGTGGATGGGATTTATAGAAATCCTATGCCCACTGTGCTTCTATTTACCGCTGCGTAAACTCACCCGCAGTGTGGGTGTTAAATCCGACATCGGAGACGCTCGTGTCCGCTGCGTAGTTTTCCCCTTAGCCATTCATTAGATGCATTATATCCGCTTAGTACTCTAAGAACATGCAGATTTAACTGCGTGATTTTGGAGGCAGCAAAAACACGGTGTCAAAAACGCTATTCCTGATCTTGGTTACATAGCCTTAGAACTGCAATCAGTGTAGAAACTAAAAGTCCCATAATGAGAGTAAGTTAAAAAAAAAAAGGTAAAAATATTTTTGAAACCACAAAATAATACAAAATATATTGTACCCATAAATAAATATTATTGTGAAGAGAAAAAACAACAAAAGTACAGATATTTGGTTTCACTGCATCTGGAACGACCCCACCTTTAAAACTGTCCCACCAGTTAACTGCTTCAGTGAACACTGTAAAAAAAAAACAAACAAACTAGGCAAAATGAAGCGTTTTCATCATATCACTAAACAAAAAGTTGAATAAAACACAGTCAAAAAGACAAATGTAATTAAAAATGATATCTCTGAAAACGTCTTGTCCTTCAAAAAAACAACCCAGCACACAGCTCCATCAATGGAAAAGTAAAAAAGTTATAGTTCTCAGAAGCGATGCAAATATAATTATAAAATAGTTTTTCTTGTGTTAACCCTTCGAACCTCCTAACTTCCTAATCAAAAAAAATTACTGTATGTTTAAAAAATTGTGCCGATGTGAAGTAGACATATGGGAAATGTTATATATTAACTATTTTGTGTGACATAACGCCCTGATTTAATGGTACAAAAATTAAAAGTTTGAAAATTTCAACATTTTCCAAAATTTTGCAAAATTTTCGTTTCCCACATATCGAAGAAATTTTACTACCTTCAGGAAGTACAATATGTCACAAAAAAATTGTCAAAACCAGTGGGATTTGTTGAAGCGTTTCAGAGTTATTACCTCGTAAAGTGACAGCGGTCAGAATTGTAAAATTTCGCATGGTCATGAAGGTGAAAACAGGCTCGGGGGGTAAAGCGGTTAAATACATAGAGATTTAGGATGGAAATTATATTGGACTTCAGACAACCCCTTTTGCTTATTTTTCCATCATCAAGAATGGTTTAAATAATTTTATATTTTGAGAGATCAGACACAAAATTGCCAAATACTATTTGTTTTTATTTTTAATCTGAAAAACAGAAAGGATTTAAACATTTATTTTTACAATTTGTAACCACACTTTCCATATTTTTTAGTCCTCCTAGGGGACGTGATCTTTGATCGCTCATATAATATATTGCAATACAACAGTATTCTATTGCATAGTAAAACTATTGGTCTCCTATAAAGCCCAGTACCAAGAGAGGTGTGCAAACAGACACTATGCGATTGAAAACTATTTAAATGCCGCTGTCAGAGAACATCCAAAGGGTTAAATGGAAGCTATGATCAGAAAATGACCTATTTCTCAACGTGAAAAATTTGTAGAGGTTACTGCGGTTCTGTCCGGCTGGGAGCGCAGCCTCAGTGACCCGCGGTAACCTTGATGAGGTCACCGCTAGTCACTGAGGCTGCGTTTGCAGCAGGTAATTCACCAGTGGTTCTTAGCCTGAACGGTCACATCTTGGCACCGTCCAAGTTGAAAACTATTAATCCCCAGACATGGACTACTGCGTGGGACAGACTGTCGGACAGGTGAGGGATATTGTTGTTTTCTTATTTTTGGTTTATTACAGGAGACAAGGGCTTCAATGGAATGTGCGTTAGGTGAATATAAGTGTTTATTTTTAAATAAAACAAAACAGTTTTCCATTTTTATTTCAAACAAAATACTTTATACTTGCCTTGTCTTTATTTACAATACAACGATAGGATTAGTAATGGAAAGGTGTCTTATAGACATCTCTCCATTACTAACCCGTGGGCTTGATGTCACCAGATAATACAAAGGTGACATCAACCCCACAAATATGAACCCCACTTGCCACCACTACAGAACAAGTGGGAAGAGTAGAGAAAAATGCCAGAATTGGGGCATCTAATAGATGTTCCTTTTCTGGGGTGGCTGCAGGCTATGATTTTTAGGCTGGGGGGGGTGTCATCATCCATGGCCCCCTTACCAGCCTGAGTATACCAAACCCCAGCTGTTTGCTTTAGCAAGGCTGGTTGTCAAAAATGGGGGTACCCCATTCCATTTTTTTTTTTAAATAATTAAAAAAAACAGCGTGGGGACCTCTCTGTTCTTGATAACCAACCTTGCTGAAGCAGACAGCTGCAGCCACAGCTGTCAATTTTGCCTGGCTGGTTATCAAAAATACAGGGGAACCCATGCTGTTTTTTTTTTTTAATTTATAGCGCAGGCAACGGCTGATGAATACTCCCTTCAGCTGTTGCCTGCTCACACTATTATTACTTGAGTATAATTCTCATTATTCTCCCCTGCTCGCGCTCATCGCAGGCAGAGCAGGGGAGAATCATGAGAGCGGTCTTCATGCTAACTGTACCAATGCTTCCCTGGCGCCGATACCTGTCTTACTGATGACATACGGATATCATCCATGTGTCAGTGTGTACATGTGCAGGACATTTTGCATCTTGTGTTGTGTTGCTGGTAAAAGAAACCTGACATGTCAGTGTGTTTTACCCACTGACACACGGTTCGTGGAAACACACTGACATGTGCATAAACCCATTCACTTGAATGGGGCTATGTGTGTAAATGTCTCCGGTACGTGTGAAAACTGTCACCACATGTACCTGACACACTGATGTCTGAAAAAGGCCTATGCATGATAGTTCTTTAAACCCATCCACTTTTCTGCGCAGATGCCTTTTTGCGCAGAGAAAATACAGTGTCAAAAACTAATCAAAACTCGTTTAAACATAACCTTACTGGTTTCAGTGGAATGTTTGTGTCTGCCTCTCCCTCTTCACTCTCCCCTTCATCCTCCATAGAACCATATATGAAAGTCTGCATTCCCGGACGATGGATTTTAACCATGAATTGAGAATGAATGAGTCTAGGAGCAGAAAAAAGGATGATTTCTCTGTTGCGATACATTACAAAGTTAGTTATTTTTGCGTGTACTATGAACAAATATTTAAAATGACAGCTAGTCTTCTGAATTACAGTGGATATAAAAAGTCTAAATCTACATCAAACCTGCCAAAAGCATGTGGGAAAACATTTTATGGTCTGATGAGACCAAGGTTGAACTTTTTGGCCATAATTCCAAAGATATGTTTGGCACCAAAATAACAAAATGCCCATTATGAGGCATGGTGGAGGCAGCATTATGCTTTTGGGCTGTTTTTTGGCATCTGTAACTGGGGCATTAGTCAGGATGGAGGGAATTATAAACCGTTCCAAATCAATTGCCTCAAAACTTTCGGACCTCTGCTAAAAAGCTGAAGATGAAGAAGAATTTCATGATAATGACCCTAAGCATACTTCCATATCTACAAAAGAATTGCTTCTCCAAAAGAAGATCAAAGTTTTGAAATGGCCCAGCCAATTGAAAACATGGGTGTCCTGAAGAGGGCGCTTTATTGTTGGTGGAAAACATTCCAAAATGTTTTGTCTTGGTACTTTTTTTTTTTTTACTGAAAAAGCCTGACATTTTAACGGGTGTGAAGACTTTTTATATCCACTGTAGATGGCAGATGACAAAGATGTCTGAAATTGTTTTGGCCCCATGCCCCTTGAAAGTGTGACATTGTCACTAATGAAAAATAGATAAATGGAGGGCACCGCTAGAATGAAAAGCTAAGGGGTTCACCAATGATATACTAAAAGTCACACTTGGAAAAAAGAGAAAGCAGTATATCTAGATTTGGGAACTCCACTATGTATAAAAGAATTACATTTTATTTATTACTTCATTAAAGACACATATACAACACAGCAAAACATTAAAAACATGTAAAGAATGCAAATAGTTGCAAACATGTCAAAATCATAGAATAATGATATGATGACTCTCCCACAACAAAAAACCCCATGAAACAACAATAGATGTAAATAGATAGCAAAACAGACCACCTCAAGCATATAGAGAATTACATACATGAGACAATGTAGTCTTGAGTAAATGAATGTGGGGCCCTGCTTATAACAATAGAAGAAACGCTATTCACAGCACCATGAACAAACGGAGGCTAGAAATGTGTAGGCCTCTGTGCCACAGACCTCCAAGTAAGGTATACATGTAAGGTATACAAAAAGGGGAGGCACAGGATGTATAAGCCTCTGGATCACAGACTTCCAAAATAAATATGCAGGCACCTAAGATGTAAAATACCTGACCATAAGAATAGGAGGCTGATAACTATTCTATTCTCCTATTCTTAAGGGCCTGTCACACTAAGTGATATCGCTAGCAATATCGCTCTAACGTCACTGATTTTGTGACGTTATAGCGATATTGCTAGCGATATTGCTAGCGATATCGCTATGTCTGTTACGTCCGACCGGCTCCCCCGCTGGTTATCGCTGATCGCTGGACCGTTTCTCGTCGTCAGCTTCCTGCTGGGCTTCCTTTGGCGCCGACGAGCGACGTATGGACGCGGGCGGGAGGACGTCAGGATCGCCTCGTCTGACCGGTAAGTAGCGACCCCCGACCCCTGCTATGTCGCTGGTGAGATCTGCCTGTGTGGCAGCTCACTAGCGACCACTTAGCGATGCACCAGCGATCCTGACCGCGTCATATCGCTGGTCGGGATCGCTGGTGCATCGCTAAGTGTGACAGTACCTTTATACGTCCTGTGCCTCCCCTTTTTCTATACCTTACTTGGAGGTCTGTGGCACAGAGGCCTACACATTTCTAGCCTCCGTTTGTTCATGGTGCTGTGAATAGCTTTTTTTCTATTGTTATAAGCAGGGCCCCTCATTCATTTATTCAAGACTACATTGTCTCATGTATGTAATTCTCTATATGCTTGTGGTGGTCTGTTTGCTATCTATTTACATCTATTGTTGTTTCATGGGGTTTTTTGTTGTGGGAGAGTCATCATATCATTATTCTATGATTTTGACATGTTTGCATCCATTTGCATTTTTTAAATGTTAATGTCTTGCTGTGTTGTATATGTGTCTTTAATGAAGTAATAAATAAATTTTAATTCTTTTATACATAGTGGAGTTCCCAAATCTAGATATACTGCTTTCTTTCTCTTTGTTCCAAGATCGACTGTCACTAACAACGTTCTGACAGTTCTTGCACCGGAGCCTAAAAATAAAGAGACCCAGGAACGGAGAAGTGATTAAGGCCGGTTTCACCCATCTGAATTTTCACAGACCAATTACAGCCTACGATGTCCGGACTGGCTGCAGGTCTCCTGTCCTGAAGTCCATAGCCTCATATATGCCTACTAGGCTGTTACATTTGGGTCAGAGACCCACAGTCAGTCCAGACTTCACTGTCCATTAGTTGGATGTGTGAAATCAACCTATATTTGTTGCCCAAGAGATTTACCTGCCCTCTTTCTCTGCAGGAGGTTTTTTTTTATTATCACTCTATGTACTATTTATTGCTGTACGATAATCCAAATTGTTTGATAATTCAGAATCAGTTCCCAGATTTCTTTTACTCTGTCAGAATAAAATAATTATTCTTGGAGATGTTACTATTAGGTTTGTAACTATTTGATTTGTTGATTTCTCTTTTTTCTCATTTCACAAATAAAGTAAATTTAATTTTTTATACATTTCTGCAGGCACATCTTATCATACTAAGCCGAACAAAATGAATGATCTGGTACGGTGTAACCTCTGCTTTCAGCAGCCTGGCAGAAAAGCCTCTCGATTTTCCATAACAAGCTGCGGTCATGTCTTCTGTGAACAATGCCTGAGGAAAGGTACTATAAACATGTATGTGAAATGAACTAGAACAAAACACCATCTATTAAGAGTGCCTTTCACCAAATTTTTCATGTTTAACTGGACGCACGGTGCAATAGGCACTGCAAATCGAAATAAGTTTTTTTTTAATTTCGCCTCTCCGTTGCGAATATGTTTTGCAAAGCATTTTGTACCTAATAAGTTCACGTTTTTAAGTCCAAGTGGGTGTTTTATCAGAACATTTTCACTAAAGGCATGTACATTTTTTTCCTTGTATAAATTGCTTAATCATAAGCAGACAGAAGGTTAACACGCCCCCACTATACTTGGGTTTCTCAACATGTTAGTTGTTATGATATAGCTCTAATTTCCTGGTCTAACTTCGTGCGTGAAAGTGCTAGTAGCTTTGAGAACCGATGACTCGCACCTTTCAGATAGAGTCCCTGTGTGAGGAGCAGCACAGCTGAGTTTAGCTGTGTTCGATTACAAACCCTTTTATCAGCTGTCTTACTCTCTAGCACTGTCAGCTCTGCTGTACTGCCCCTTGTCTACACTGCCTTGTGGACACACTTATATCTGTTATACTTGCATCAACTTTTGAGCACAACAGACATATATGTCATACCTGACACAGCACCGGATAGACAGTTTGTTGTATGGGACATTACAGCAAAGCCGACAGTGCTATGAGAGGAGGAAAGGTGATATAAAGGTTTGTAACGTGACATAGCAAAACTCAGATGCACTTTTTAAACGTGCAGCAGGATAGACCTGGATATCAGAGCTGTATTATTACACCTGACACACTAAAAAACTGTAGCTATGGTGGGGGGATTGTTCTTTATTTAGTCTCCCATGACAGCATCATGAGAGAGGGGATCCGCCCTTCAGGGACAGGAAACCTACAGACATAGAAGGGCGGCACCTCTCTCCCGCATCAGTTGGTTTCCTGTCCCTGACGGGGTTACCTCTACAGACATACCTTTTGAAGAGGTAGAAGACTGAAGATTTGCCTGGGCCCGGTAGGCTGATCCAGGTATCGGGGGTCCCCTACCTCAGGCTGTCCGGGATGCCAGAAGCTTCACACCGCAGGGACACTGTGGATGTACACAACAGCAGATGAAGCAGCCTCTGGGAAGGAGTGCTAGCTTTCAACATGGTCATTCGCCAGGTGCAGTTAGGTTTGCTGCTGACTGTCCCCTGGGGCTGACTTGGGATTCCGGGGATGTCTCCGAGGGTATCTGGTCCTGTATGGGCGTCATGCGTCTGCAGGGGAGGCTGAGGGGGCTGGGTCGCGTCCCGCGGCGTGTATCCAGTGTGAAGCAGGGCGACGTGACCGCGGGCAGGGCTTAGTGGCCGCGACCGGGGACGCGCGGCGGGACTGGTGCTTAACCAGGGCGGTACCTTGGGGTGCCCGGCGATTTAAGATGGCTGCAGTGGCTGCCAGGTGCTTCTAGGCCCATTTTGCAAGATGGAGTCGCCGGAGCAAGATGCGCAGCAGCACTCACCAGAGCAGCAACAGCTCTCAGAGAAGCCCCATGCAAGTGTCACCCAGTGGCGGTCTACTGGCAGTAGTCGTGCTGGTGGACTTAAAGCTAGTCAGAAATCTAGATCGGGCAAGTCCTCAGGCCGTAAAGATGAATCACCGGCTGGGAAGGACCCCCCCACAGATTACGGTACCATTCAGTCACACGTCTTGGGTAAGTGATCTACGAAAAAGTTCACTTGGTGATGTGCTGTTTCCCATTGTGTTTCCGCTCTCCTTATTTGTTAGAGGAGAAAGTGTTCCACTAAAACTAAGCACAGGGAATGCGGATCACCACTTCCGGATGGCTATGAAAGAAAGTTGTGCAGGCCTTGCATACAACATTTAGTGGCGGAGGAGACCCCAGATTTTACCTCCAGCTTAAGGGAGATAGACAGGAGGTCAGGGGTTCAGTAAAGTCCCTGTCCCAGAAAATAGGGTTCAAGGGGAAAGAGCCCAGATCCCAGGTGTTAGTTTCAGGGAGTGACTCGGGTGAGGTAATGTCAAATTCATCCCACTCAACTTCGTCATCATCAGAAGCCAGATCAAGTCGTTCCTGTTTTCCTCTTGATCAGGTAAATTGGCTAGCGAAAGCTGTAAGCAATACTATGGGAATTGAAGAACCCCGGTCAGAGCGGTCCATGCAGGACATGATGTTTAAAGGATAGACCGGAAAGTTTGGAAATCCTTTCCCGTAATCGATAAAATCAGCTCCCTGATTACCCGAGAGGAAGGGCTCTCTACCACCAGCATTTTAAAGAAGATACCCATTCGAGGAATCGGCATCATCCTTGTGGGATAAAGCCCCAAAATTAGATGCGGCTGTCACTAAGGTGTGTAAAAGGACCTCCCTACCGTTTGAGGACTTGGGGAGTCTAAAAGACCCGCTGGACAGAAAGGCCCACATGTTTCTAAAAGGTGCTTGGGAAACATTGGTGGGGTCCTTCAGGCCAGCAATAGCGGCCATTTGCACAGCCCGGTCATTAATGGTAAGGCTAGACAGCGTAGAGGAGCAGCTGAAAGACAAGGTCCCTAGAGACAAGATCCTATCCTCCCTTTCTTTAATCCAGGGAGCGGCAGCCTTCCTGTCAGATGTGTCGGCAGATTCCGTAAAGTTAGCAGCAAGGTCGGCGGCCCTTCCCAATGCTGCCTGTAGGGCCTTATGGCTGAAGTGCTGGCTGAGGGATATGCAGGCCAGATCAAAACTATGCAGCATCCCATGTGAAGGGGTGCATTTGTTCTGCCCAGTACTGGATAAACTGCTGGAGAAGGCGGGTGACAGTAAAAAGTGATTCCCTTCCTTAGGAAGACCCGCATACAGGCATGATTTCAGTAGGAGGTGGTCCGGCCCTAGAAGGTTGGCTAGAGTAAAAAAACATATGACAGTAACAAGAAAAAAGGTACAGGATATATGTTCGTTTCCTCCCGTGACCGCAGAAAACCGCAATGACTGCCGGACCAGGTGGGAGGCAGGCTTTTGGTCTTCAACCCTGCCTGGTCAAAGATTTCGAATAGCCCATGGATTCTTAGTGTCATCAAAATAGGGCTTAAATTTGAATTTCGGAAGACACCTCAAGATAAGTTTCTTCTAGCTCCAATACGTTCTTCACCTGCAGAGCAATTGGCGCTGGAATCTGCGGTCCAGGAACCTCAGCAGAAGGAGGTCTTGGTAAAAGTTCCTGTGGTACAAAGAGGTAAGGGGTTCTATTCCCCCCTCTTCCTGGTCAAGAAACCAGATGGCTCCTTTCGTACCATCATCAATTTGAAAGGCCTCAATAGATTCCTGCTGATCTGTTCTTTCAAAATGGAGTCTGGAAAATCAGTAATAAAGCTGCTCTTTAACAATTGTTTCATGATAGTCTTAGATCTTAAAGATGCCTACTACCACGTCCTGATACATACAGACCATCAACAGTATCTTAGAGTGACAGTTTCGCTGGGAGGGGTAATAAATCACTTCCAGTTCAGAGCACTCCCCTTTGTGGTTGCTATTGCTCCCCGGGTTTTCACTAAGATAATGGCAGAAGTCATGGCACATCTACATGAGCAGGACATACTAGGGATTCCCTATTTGGATGACCTGTTAACTGTCGACCACTCAGATCTACACTGCACTGCCCAGTTGAAAAAAGTAATCTTGACCTTGCAGGATTTGGGTGGCTTGTTAACTTTAAGAAATCACGATTGCAGCCCCTGGAGGTGCAGGAGTTCCTGGGTCTTGTCCAAGACTCTAGAACTCAAGAATGTCATCTACCGGAGTCAAAGGTGGAAGGTATTCGATGACAGGTGCTCAGGGTGGTGAATAATCCATCAATCACACTAAGGCCGGGGTCACACTAACCGACGCAAAATACGGTCCGTAGTTTACAGTCGTAATACGGATGAATGACCCCTAAATAGTGCTCCGTATGTCATCCGTAAGCAAGGTGTGGTTGCGTATTTTGCGCGTGTCTGCATCCGTATGCAATCCGTATGGCGAGATTTTCTCGCCGCCTTGCAAAATGGACATATAATGGAGCCCTATGACAGGGTTTCTAACAGAAACAAAATAATAGATATATCTATATATAGTGGGGATGTGACTCACTCAGGTGCAGCGGGAGACAATCAGGAGACAGGCTCTTCCAAAGTTCATAAGGTTTATTTCTGTCATAAACCATAAAACATAACCATTCGTGGTTGCAGACTCAGACCGCGAGTCTCAGCACATGCTGGGAGGTGTAGTCCTCCCCACATACAGCTCCCTGGTTCAGGAGCAGGCCACATTATAAGGCTGTAGCCACACCCACGAACTCAGCAGCTGACTGGTCACCTGACTGTGACCTCACCACAGGTCCTTCAAACAACAACAATAATAATATCTGGTACGCTTTACCTATGCCTTACATTATGGAGATAAGCCATTTATGAGACACATATCTCCCATCAATTACACGACCCTTAGCCCTGCCACATACCTCCCCCCTCTGCCTAAAGCCATGGGGCTTGGCACTTTCACCTACCAGGCAAGGGATTCTGGAGAGGGCATCGGCATTCCCATGTAGCTTCCCGGCCCTATGCTCTACATGGAAGCTGAAGTCTTGTAGGGCTAAGAACCAGCGGGTGACCCTAGCATTCTTGCCCTTTGTTTCCCTCATCCACCTGAGTGGGGCATGGTCGGATATTAACCTAAACTTCCGTCCCACCAGGTAGTACCGTAATGTGTCCACTGCCCATTTTATGGCCAAACACTCCTTCTCTACAACTGAGTAATTTCTCTCACAAGAAGTCAACTTCCTGCTCAAGTAGAGAACAGGATGCTCCTCCCCACGTATCTCTTGGGAGAGGACTGCTCCTACCCCGACATCTGAGGCATCTGTCTGGAGGACAAATTCACGTTTAAAGTCTGGGGCCACCAAAACGGGTTGCTTACAAAGAGCTCCCTTCATTTCTTGGAAGGCTGACTCTGCTTCTTCGGACCAGCTGACCATCACTGACTTTGTCCCCTTAAGCAGATCAGTTAGAGGTGCAGCCATTGTGGCGAAGTTTGGGATGAACCTCCTGTAATATCCCACAATCCCCAGGAAAGCTTTAACTTGCTTCTTTGACAGAGGTCTCGGCCATGTCTGAATTGCTTCCACTTTATTGATTTAGGGTTTGATCTCGCCACGCCCCACTACATATCCAAGGTACTTGGCTTCTTCTCTCCCCAAGGCACACTTCTTCGGGTTTATTGTAAACCCCGCCTCTCTTAGAGCATCAAACACTGCTTGGACCTTCTCCAGGTGAGTCTCCCAGTCCGGGGTAAAGATGACGATATCATCTAGATATGCGGCAGCATATAGCTTATGAGGCGCAAGGATTCTATCCATCGCCCTCTGGAAGGTTGCTGGAGCTCCCTGTAGGCCAAACGGCATCCGGACATACTGGAAGCAACCGTCTGGTGTGGAGAATGCCGTCTTCTCCTTGGCTTCCTGTGCCATGGGAATCTGCCAGTATCCCTTTGTCAGATCCAAAGTGGTTATGTATCTGGCCGGTCCAAGTCTCTCGATGAGCTCATCAACGCGTGGCATGGGATAAGCGTCGAACTTGGAGACCTCATTCAGCTTTCGGTAATCGTTGCAGAACCTCCATTCACCATCAGGTTTTGGGACCAGGACAATCGGGCTCGACCAGCCGCTCTTGGATTCCTCAATGACCCCGAGCTTCAACATACGCTGCACCTCCTTGGAGATTACCTCTCGCCGGGCCTCAGGAATACGATAGGGTTTCACATTCACCCGCACATGTGGCTCGGTCAGAATTTCGTGCTCCACCACCTTTGTGCACCCCGGCAACTCTGAGAACAGGTCGCGGTTTTTCTGGAGTAACTCCCGGCACTGCTGTTTCTGGGCCTTCGACAGTCTCCGCTATGGTAACGGCTCCAACCTCCCCTTCTAGGTTGCCCAGCAAGCACGGAGTTACCGCTGGCTCTCTATCTTGCCATGGCTTGATAAGGTTAACATGGTATACCTGGTATGGCTTCCGGGTTGGTGGATCTTGTAGTTTACGTCTCCCAGCTTCTCCACCACCTCATATGGCCCTTGCCACTTGGCCAAGAACTTACTTTCGACCGTCGGGATTAGCACGAGAACTCGGTCTCCCGGAGTGAACTGCCTCACTCTGGCTGACCGGTTGTAGACCCTGGCCTGAGCCTCTTGTGCCTGGCGGAGATGTTCTTTAACAATGGGCATCACCTTCGCAACCCTCTGCTGCATCAGTGCCACATGCTCAATGACGCTTCTGTGGGGCGTGACTTCGGCTTCCCAGGTTTCCTTGGCTATATCTAGGAGACCTCGCGGATGCCGGCCGTACAGAAGCTCAAAGGGGGAGAACCCCGTGGAGGCCTGGGGAACTTCACGGATAGAAAACAGTAAATACGGTAAGAGACAATCCCAGTCTCTACCATCTTCCTCTATGACTTTTCTCAGCATGCTCTTCAGTGTCTTGTTAAACCTCTCAACAAGGCCATCTGACTGCGGATGGTACACTGAAGTCCTTAACTGGGAAATTTGCAAGACTCTGCACAATTCTCTCATCACCTTGCTCATAAAAGGTGTCCCCTGGTCGGTCAGGATCTCCTTCGGCAAACGTGTCCGGGAAAACACATGGACCAGCTCGCGGGCTATACTCTTCGCGGAGGAGTTTCTCAGGGGAATGGCCTCAGGATAGCGTGTGGCATAGTCCAGGATGACTAATATATACTGATGGCCCCGAGCTGATTTAACTAAGGGACCGACCAAGTCCATGGCAATTCTCTCAAATGGCACCTCAATAATGGGCAGTGGCACAAGAGGGTTCCGAAAATGAGATGTGGGGGCAGTTAACTGACATGTCGGGCAGGACCTGCAATAGTTTACTATTTCCCGGTGACACCCAAGCCAATAGAACCTCTGTACAATCCGTTCCTGGGTTTTTTCCACCCCCAGGTGTCCCCCCAAGATGTGTGAATGGGCCATGTCCAACACTTTTTGTCTATAGGGGGCTGGTACTATTAACTGCTCTGCCACCTCCTCCCTTATTTTCATGACCCGGTACAACAATTCCCCACTCAACATAAAATGGGGAAACCTTGTGTCTGCTCCCGGCTCTTGTGCAACCCCATTAATGACGGTGACATTGTTAAAGGCTTCCCTTAGTGTGGGGTCCCTATGTTGGGCAGTCCCAAAATTCTCCCCGGCCACCCCTAACTCCGGGATGTCAGGTACAGGGGACCCTTCCTCTTCATCCCCAACAAGGACACAAAGGAAACTCGTCTGCGTCTGGTGGTGGCGATACCTCAGTGGGGTGGATTGGTTCCTTGCTCTGGCTAGCATACTCAGAACCCACAGATCCCAAAACAGACAGAAATCCCGGTCCTTCATCAAGCTGCCCCGGACCCGTCCCAGCCATCCATCAGCGAGGAAGCACCTTGCAGGTCTGCACCACAGTCATCTGGAAACCAGGAAGCTGGTCGCTCAGGTGTTCCCCTGTCCCAGGTCTCTGCCACTGGTTTTGCGGGCACTTCCCGCCAGCAGCGGCAGAGGACCTCGGACAGGCCTGTCATGCCCGAGTTCGTTCAATTGAGCTCGGTCTTTCAGAGTAGCCTCAAGGCACTCGCCGATAGACTTGAGAGCGGTTTCCTCCTTTTGGACCAACGCTACAAGTCTATCGAGGGTCGCCTTGAGCGCCTGGAAGTCGACCTCGCCAGACCAGCACATCATTTCTGTACCCAAATAGCTCGGGACACGGCAGAACACCTTACCCCTGACCTCCAGTTGACTGTCATGCAGACCTGCAACAATGCTTTTATGCAGGCTATGCAGCAGAGTAGGTATATGCAGCAGTCAGCGGTGGCATTTCCACCGGTGCCACCGCTGTCTCGATTCACAGCATTACCTACTTCTGCTGCATATCGCTGCACGGCCACCACTCTTCCAAGCCTCGCCGGACACCAATATACCGCCCCAAGTCCGAGTGCAGCTGGACACTTCCCCGCCAACACCATGCCAAGCGCTGCTCCTGCCTGGCCCACCACTGCTGCCACCACCACCACCACTGGATGGCCCGTCGTCACCACCCCTGCCTGGAGCGCCACCACCAACACCACCACCCGGAGCTCACCCCTGACTGGGGCAACACCGCCACCACCACCAGCGGGAGGACCACCCCGGTATGGACCGCCACCGCCACCACGTCTGCATGGACCGCCACCAGCACCACCACCTCAGAGCAGCATCAGCTGGGGACCCGCATTCACTCTTTACGGCCCCTGCCAGGACATCCTCCACCACCAGCATGCCACAGCAGCTACAGGATCCTGGCAGGCGGTCCACAAGCTCCAGGCGGTCCCCCCAGCTCCAGCCAGTCCACGGCCTCCAGGCGGTCCTCAGGCTCAAGGCGGTCCCCGGGGTCGAGCCAGTCCTCAGGCTCCAGGAGCTCCAGACAGGACAGCAGTACGCCGACGGGCCACCATCATAAAAAAAAAAAAAAAAAAAAAAAAAAAAAGAGGAGGACTCTAACCCTCCCTCACCTCCCACTTCCCAACTTTCCTTGCCTCCGCTCCCTTCCCCCACTTCTTTGGTTCCTCCTTCCCCTAGAACCCCTTCCTCCACCCTAAGCCGTTCCTCATCCCTCCACACACCCCAGTTTCCACCAACTGACCCCAACGAAATGTATTTATTTATTTTTTTAAAAAATCTTAATTTCTTTTATGTAAATAAATGTTAAAGTTTGATTTGAAAATAATGTTTGGTTATTGTGCCTTTCGCCGCCTGCACACACTGCGCCGTACACTTTGTGTTTTTGACACCTCATAGCTCCAGTACTGACACATGTTTCTTGTGTCAGTCCTGGAGCTATGTGATGTCAAAAACACAAATATATGACTTGTATTTTCATCCACCAGTCTCTTCAGTCTGCTAATATTGGTCAGACTGATGGTGGAGGGTGCAAGGCATATCTATTCTCACCTTGCCAGGTGTCATAAAGAGTGAATTGAGGATGGTGTGTTTTGCCCATCCTCATTTCACTCTTTGTGACACAAGGCCAGGGGATTCTAGATACCTTGTAATGAACCACATCATCTATTCAGTCTGTGGCAAATAGACTGAATAGATGATGGAGAAAATACAGGCCATATCTACAAATACCATGGCCTGGTGTCATAAATATTTAGCACACCTGGCCAGGTGAGTATACCTATGAGTTGTAATCTGCAGCGTCACTTCAGTCTGCATTATCTATTGCACGCAGACTGGAGAGATGCTGGAGGTTAACTCCTATGTGTATTCACCTGGCCAGGTGTCCAAAATTTCTGAAGTCAGGATGCGTTTTTTTGGCGCATCATCACTTCATCATGACACCAGGCCAGGGGATTGTAGACATTGTATAAACCTTTATCATCTCTCCAGTCTGCGTGCGACAGTGGAGATACTACGACTAATATTTTTAATCACATGGTCAGTTATCAGACAGAGTGAAGGATGCTACTGCATCCCAAAATCAGTATACTCAGGCCAGGTGATATAAATATTAGTTGTATTATCTCCACCTTCTCTGCAATATGCCTTATGAACACGGACTGGAGAAATGAGGAAGGTCATACTACTTTTATATGTAGGGTCACCTGGTCAGGAGTCCTTGTAAAGTCAGGAAGCACAGCATCCTGATTTCACTGGACACCTGGGCAGGTGAGTAGTGGAGTGTATTAAGACACAGTACACTGAGTACAGGTATAAAAAAACAGGCATTTTATTATTAACAAACAACAAAACTATTACACCATTTTATCCTGCCATGCTACACGACCCACATCGGATAAAAAGAAGTCCGCAAATTGGTCCCTCATTTGGGCAACTTCGACTGATGACCGAAGAGGGTGCTGAGTAAAATCTGGCAAAGGGTTGGCAGCAGATTCATCCATGTCAAAGTTCGGCCGCTCCTTTGCCATAACAAAATTGTGTAGAACCACGCACGCCTTCACCACCTCATCCACTGTTTCCAGTTTGAGATTGAGGGCAGTGCTGAGAATTTGCCATCTGGACACTAGAATGCCAAAGGCGCACTCTACAGTCCTGCGTGCCCTCGTAAACCTGTAGTTGAATACTTTCTTGGATTGGTCCAAGTCACAGCTGGAGTACGGCTTGAGCAGGTTTTGGCACATCTGAAATGCCTCATCCCCAACCACTACAAATGGCAGTGGTGGAGCTTGGGTTTGGGGAAGAGGCTGTGCCAGTGGAAAATTGAACTGGCTGCCGTACAACCTCCGGCCCATATCAGAGTTATTAAAAGTCTGGGAATCGTTGCCCTGTCCGAATGCCCCTATGTCCATCGCCACAAACCGGCAGTCTGCATCCGCAATGGCCATGAGTACTGTAGAAAAGTACTTCTTGTAGTTGTAGTACTCAGAGCCACTTCTTGCGGGTTTTGTGATGCGGATGTGCTTCCCGTCCACCGCTCCTAGGCAGTTCGGGAAATTGCAGACTGCCCAGAATTTGTCCGATATTTGAAGCCACTTTTCGGCGGTGGGCAAGGGCAGAAACTCCGGACACAGAACATCCCACAGAGCCCTGCAGGTGTCAGAAACAATCCCGGAAAAGTGGAGATTCCCAGCCGGTACTGGAAATGCAGGGATGAAAGACTCTCTCCAGTTGCCAGGAACCTGCAAAACATAAAAAGAAAAACAATTTATATTTCTGTCTAGGGTATTAATAAAAACACTGAAAATAAAAAGTACATGGCATAACTATTTTGCATGTTTTTTTAATACAACATAGCAGAAAAACATTTTATAAAGGCTTGGGATTAGTACATGACAGAAGAAAAACCATTATGCAAAAAAAGCAATTTCCCAAAATTAATGTTAAAATTCATTACCAAAAAACACAGAAATTTTTAGCAAAAAAAAAAAAAAAAAATTGAAAGAAAAAAAAAATTATGCAAACATAAAAACATTACATACCGTAAGGTGACGAGGAGCCTTTCTTCGGGAGGAATGGCACGCCGGAGCTGAGTGTCCCGTCTCCGGATGATTCCTTCAACCATACTGTCATGATCACGTGTGTCAGGACGCAGATGATACCGCAAGGCGAACCCGTAACACACGTGACCCTGGATACACCGCCTCCAGTGGGGCGAATTTAAATAATAAAGCGTGCAGGTGGATACGCCGCCTCCACCTGGCGGATTTAGGTATTACACGTTATAAATATATTTCTGGAAACACCGCCTCCAGTAAGGCGCATTTAAATAATAAAGGGGGGAACCTGGGACACATTAACAATGGTGGGCCCTGCGATAGGGAATGGGGAAAAGGAGACCTCCTGCACTCCCCTGAGCCAGTGTCCCTACACTCCTCACATTCCCTAAACAGGCTCCGCACCTGTCGCCGCACGCGTACCTTAACGCCCTTGCTCGCCCTGACCCTAAACCCTCACTAGGGAATGGGTCGGTGCGGAGACTAATCCCACCACTGCACTAGTAACACATGAGGAAAGAGACAATACAGGGGAAACACCACTTATCTTTGCTCTGTTGCGTGCACTCCTAGCAACAGAGCCCACCACCTGCGCGCATCTTCTCCTCCACCCTGATCCATCACATAACTGGATCCGTCACCATCGTGCAGCCTGGGAGCAGAGTCCATCACCACTTGCAGCAGTCCAGTACACAGAGTCCCAAGATGAGTCCAGCCTCTGCCAAGACTCCAAGCATGCTCGAGTCCAGTTCTCAGCAACCAAGTAGAGCATGCTGAGTGCAACTCTCTTCCAAGTCGCCACTCCTCCAAGCCATGCCCGCACTTCCCGCCGACACCATAAACTGCGACTCCACCAAGCCATGCCAGTCCTTCCTGCAGACACCATTAGCTGGCACTCATCCTCTCTGGCTGACTGCGAAGGACTCCTATCCCGCTCCATCCTTCCACCAGGCTCTCCAACAACTCAGAAAGAAATATCACCAGCGGTGAGTGAACCCCCTAAGCACACCTTTATAGGGAGTCACACCTGATCCCTAATTAAGTGAACATTAACCTAAACCTAAGGTGCGATACCGCTAACCACCACTGGGGACAGTCAAAACACCTTTGAACTCAACCAAAGTAAAAAAAGTTCACTTTGTGCTTTTAATAACGCCAGATCCAACACTGGATCATGACACATACCCAGCAAGTCCAGGAAGCTTTCCTGGGACATCCAGGTATAGTCTGCAAATTTCTCCGGGTTTTCCCTGGAGCTCGCTGTACAGCGTGTGATACGCTCCACGGCTTTCCCGGAGTTCGATTATTGGATGCCTCCAAAACCGATGCCGCTGCCGTCTCTGCTGTCTCTCCTTCTCCCTTTCTTGCTGGCAAGAAAAGGCATACGCCTGAGACAGCGTGATGTCAAGATCCAACTTGAATCGGAAATTATCCAGACGCAGGTCCATCTTGACACCGGAAACAGCAGCAAAATCTGAGGAATTCAGCTGTAACAGGGTCTATATAAACAGTCCAATGACACACGCCCACTGGTGTTCCATTGGTGTACTCTGTTTCTATTGTTTTTCAAGGATTTTTCTATTGTGAAATGTCACACCTAAAAACACATACGCATAAAAAACGCAAACGCATGCAAAAACGCATGTAAAATGCAAACAACGCTGCGTTTTTTTGACGCATCAGCATACGCATGACGCTAAAAAAACCGTTTGTTTTGCGTTTGCATGCGTTTTTCTTTGTGTTTTTTTATGCGCACGATGCGCTGCGCAAAAAAACGCTAATGTGAAACTAGCCTAACAGACCCGTGGAGAAAGGACAATTCTTTATTTGTATCTTTTCAGGGGATTAGGAATGGGCTTAGAGTGTCCAAAAACACCTTAGCGAGATGGATCAGGGAGGCGATGTCTTTGGCCTATACAGCAGGTGGCGTGGCAGTCCCGGAAGGTCTAAAAGCTCACTCTACTCACGCCGTGGCGACATCCTGGGCAGAGAGGTCGGAGGTGTCGATTGAGGACATATGTAAGGCGGCCACGTGGTCCTCTCCATCCACTTTCTTTAAACATTATAGACTAATCTGGGTGGCTCCACCGATCTCACGTTTGACAGAAGGGTGCTTGAGCCAGTGGTCCCTCCCTAAATTCCTTACATCTCTCTAAGTCTTATGTGGTGCTGTCATGGGAGACTGAATAAATGCTCAGCTACTTACCAGTAGCGGTGTTTTTCAGGAGCCCATGACAGCACCCTTATATTTCCTCCCTTTTCACGTGTGGGTTGGCACCTTTTCCGGGCGTTAAATTTGGTCACGTGTGCAGAGTATTTTTAGTTAGATTGCTGTTTATTTTGCTACTAACCGTGGAGCTCCTCTCATGCTCTGTAATCCAACTGATGCGGGAGAGAGGTGCCTCCCTTTTATGTCTGTAGATTTCCTGTCCCTGAAGGGCGGATCCCCTCTCTCGTGGTGCTTTTATGGGCTCCTGAAAAAACGGTAAGTATCTGAGCATTTTTCTGCTGCATTGCTGCCTTCTTATGATTTGACATCTCATACAGGGAGACACCTCCAGTGAAAACTCTGTTAACACCCACGTGGACTTAACAAAAGTTAACTCATTTGGAGCCAAATAATTTGATTGGTAATATTTTTGCAACTGAGAGGCAAAATAAAAAAAAAAATTTCTTCCACCCTTCAGCCATTGTGTGTCCAGTGCAAGGGAGACACTGCACAAGGTAGACAGAGCAGGGACCAGCCCCTGGAACACGAGAATCACTGATGACGCTTTGTTTCCAGGTGGCAAACAAAGCAGAGGGGAGTGTCTGGATGATCCAGCATTCACCTCGAACCCCCCCCCCCCCCATGACCCTTTCTGGGCGAAAATGGGAGTGACCACTTTCAGCCAGCAAATATAGATTCGTTTGACTAAACATCATGCGCTGGGATTCTCAAACAAATCGTCATAGGAAGTGGGTAATATAAACAATCCTAAGTTGCAGTACAGAGTGAATGGTAGGAAATTTTACCATGACTTAAGGGCCTTTTACACACGGCGAGATCGCTAGCGATATTGCTAAAGCTTCACCGATTTTGTGACGCAACAGCGATATCGCTAGCGATCTCGCTACATGTGACACGTGCCTCCGACAGGCCCCCCCCACTGGAATATCGCTGATTGCGCTGGAATGTCCTGGGCCATTTTCTCCTCGTTGGCGTCCCGCTGGTGCCGACTAGCGACGCATGGACACAAGCGGAAGTCGTCATCATCGCTGCCGTGTGACAGGGAGGAGCGATCGCCGAGCATCTCTGGATTGTTGCTGCGTCGCTGGTGAGAAACTGCCTGTTTGGCAGCTCACTAGCGACCATTTAGCGATGCACCAGTGATCCTGACCAGGTCGTAATCGGACCCTTAAAGGGGTTTTCCCACAAGCAAAATTGATTGATTTTAATCAATACATTTTGAGATAATAATAAGTTCCACAATTGGATATGTTTAAATAAAATGTTCTTGTGCTGAGATAAATGTGCCCCTGCTGTGTCCTGTGTAATGGCTGTGTCTGACCGTACAGGAACATGGTCTGATCATACCACATCTCCTGGGCAGGAGAGGGAAGGAAAGAGTATACACATATTAGAGCATAAACCATTGCTTAAAAACAGACAGGGAAATGTCTTACCTCACAAAAAGAATCATCTTTTACGTGCTGTAATGTCCGTATACTCTTTTCCTTCCTCCCCTACCCAGGAGCTGTGGTATGATCAGACCATGTCCCTGTGCGGTCAGACACAGCCTTTAACCTTTCCTTATACATTCTGCTACAGATTATATCAGTCATTTTACAGATTGATAAAAAATAAACCTGCGCTGTGAATACAAAGTGCAAATTGTGATTAGAGTTGATTGCCTATGTATTAGTAGCAAGTCAATTATGCTCATAAATGAAAGCACATATAGAACGTAAGTAGGTACCTTTTTTAGAGGACCGGTGCTGTGTAGGGCATAAGTAGATATTAGCAGCACGGCCAAAAGAGTAGTCCACTTTCTTCAAATATGAAGCCACATAAAATATAATAAAAATAAAAAATAGTAAAGATAAACAATTAGTGAATAAAGGTCCTTCCAATAAATATCTGTTATCAGTCTGCTAAATTAGATGTATCCAAATGATTGCACAGTTCACACTACCTCAAGTAATAAATCCAGCAGGGTGATGCGCATTTCCGGAGGATGAGAAAAAAATAATAATAGTTTGGAGTCACTTAACTTTTTGCTGATAGTCTGTAGTCCGTTGACAGATTTAAAGGGAACCTGTCACCCCCCCCCAGGCGTTTTTAACTAAAAGAGCCACCTTTTGCAGCACTAATGCTGCATTCTGTCAAGGTGGCTTTTTTAGTTGGGGTCCCTTCTACCGCTGAATCGTTTTTATAATTTGTCACTCGTAGCTCTAGTTTGTCCGGGGGGGCAGGTCTTTCCCCCCGGACACAGACACTTCAGCCATCAGTCATTTCCTCCATTCTTCTGGGCGCCGCCTCCTCAGCTTTCAGTTATTTACCTGGCGCCTGCGCTGTAATCTTGTTTCTTGGGCATGCGCAGTTAGCGCTGTCCGTCCACTGACATCACACGATGTCTTCCTTCTCGCGCCTGCGTGGACCTGTGCTAGAGGTATGAGTGACAATTTATAAAAACGATTCTTTCTAAAAGAGCCACCTTGACAGAATGCAGCATTAGTGCTGCACAAGGTGGCTCTTTCAGTTAAAACCGCCTGGGGGGAGACAGGTTCCCTTTAAGGCATCTAGAGGGGAGCGCCGGCTAGTAACAGACACTCGCTATGCCGGGTGCTGCAAGCACATTCATCTATAGTAGAATGAGCGCTTTCAGGAGCTCGTAGGACCATCGTGACGTCAGACGCACATGACTCGGATGGTCACGTGATACTCCAGGGAGCGGTACAGAGTGCAGTAAGAGCTGTTCCGGAGTAGTTTTGGATAAAGTGAATCTTGTCTATTGTTACTTCTCCCCATATTATCCACTTTTTGCTTTCAATAACTTCATCAAAACAGCAAATATTAAAGTGGACTAAGCAAAGGGAACTGTCCAATGTATTAAAAAAATATTACTCTGACTCCCATGAAAAGTGGAAAATCATCATATGTTGGGATTATATAAATTGAGGGGGCACCACAGAAAAATCTAAATGGGATCCAACCCCAGCCTATATTAACAGTAATCCCAACACAACCAGAAAAAAGATATAGGCCATAAAGAGGGGATCACTACAAGCCATGGTTGTGTTGGGATCATCTGTTGGGATATCACAAACTGTTTATAGTGAGCTGTAATGGACCAAGAATGTCACCCTATTATGGATATATATGGAACTTTATGATGAATACCACTTCTTTGTCAGGCAGTTCCACTCCAAAACCCGCATGAAAAATTTCTCTGAAGATGCTAAAAAGAAAGAAATGCAAAGATGCCAAGCGGATTAAGAAGTGACCTGACCATTCTTCATGTGCCTTCCTTTAGGAAGATGCCACAAACTGTATAACAGAAGTTAATAAATAGCCCAAAAAGATGACCGGAAGACGCCTGCACTTCTTTTGTAGCAGTTTGTTACGCATGCAGGTGGCGCACATGGTTTCGTGGACCCACTGTGCCATGGAACTATGTTTACCTAGGAGGGGTGTAGCTAAGGAACTACCAGGTGTTCACTGGAGCTCCTGATGGTGGTCAGGCTTGGCTGCAGGTAGCAGCCAAGTACCACTCTTACAGTAGTTAAGCCCGGCACAGTGGGTCCAAGAGACCACGTGCGCCACCTTCTTGCATAACAATATGCTTGGCCATGGGCCCCGCTGATCCCCAGTCCTCCCTCCGTTTGGAGCTATGTCGGCAGCTGAGCTACCTGCGAGAAAGCCAGGTAAAAATTTTGTTCCAATTGCAGACAATAGATGCCCAATTTGCAGCCCTGCCGTCAGTTATGCCAGCTCAAGTAGCAGTACCTATGGCTGTGCCTATTCAACCTGAAACATGCCTCTAGAGTGGTGCATGTCCCGTCTGATCCACCACGGTACTATGTGTATCCGAAGCAGTGCTCTGGGTTCCTAGAGCAGTGCATGCGTTACTATGACGTTTTGGGTCATCGGTTGTCTTCTGACCGGTCAAGGTGGGATTCTTAATGTCCTACTCGGCAGGAGAGGCCCTAGCATGGCTTAACCACCTAGGAGCACGTTTTTTCCATATCACCTCTGGCCTGCAGGCCATCCTGGTGTCCTTCTGAAAGGTTTTTGATGAGCTGAATCCGGAATCTTCTGCAACATCTACCCTTCTGAGCTTCCAGGAGCAGACCAGGCAGGTGATTCATATGAGGAAACGGTCACGTCTGGCTCTACCCTTTCAAAGACAATCTGTTCCCCAGCCTATTGAGGCAGTTACCCGTGCAGAATCTATGAAGGTCAATCGTGTTTGGTTGGCTGAGCTGAAGCCGGAACTCAGTTGTGAGGAGAGACTGCGGTATCGCTGCGGTTGTGTGGGACATCCTGACGGTCTTCGATTTGACAGGTCTAAAAAAAAAAATTAAAAGCCTTGGGCCAGTAAGAGAGGCTGTTCTTGTCTGGAATATTTTGTATCTGTGTCATGTGGAGGCTTTGAGTCAGCAGGAAAGGTCATGCTTAAAGACATGAAGAGTCTTGTGTAAGATTCCCGTCTACAGCTCCAGAATCCGGTGAGAGTGTTGTCAGGTTAAGAACTAGCCGTACCCAAAAACAGTCAAGTCATTTCCAAATAACTACAGGTCCAGATAGGAGCATTGTCCATATAGAAGATCGCCTTCCATGTCCTGTCTGGTTTTCCCATAGATTGACCATCGCTGAGAACTCAGGTGCCTGCTCTAGTCTCCAGACCCCGTGTGGTGCTTTGTTGAGAAGAGCCCAGTCACAAGAGGAGTCTGGTCCCCATAATCCAGGTTGGTCATCAAAGTCGCCATCTTCTCCACCAGATCTGCTAGTTGCCGAGTCGCGTTGTGCTGGCGTCTCCGAAGGAAGGAAAGCTGGGGCAATGTCCTGAGGCAATCCTGACTATTGTTCCAATTATATGCTCCTAGGAACCTCCCCACCTCAAGGATGTGTTTTCTTGGAGACAAGGCAGAAGAAAGACCCAGAAGAGGTATCTTTTGTTTCCAGGTGGTCTGGTGAAAAGAACATCAAGGTGGTGGCATTTTCAAGTCTCCGCAATCCATCAACCAGGCAGAGAATCCTTGGTCTTGAATCCTCCAGATTGGTAGCTGATCTAGACGAACGGAGAGAGACTTCCCAATGCCAAGCTCTTGGTACAACACCCGCTTTGTCCTATGGTGCGGATGACTGATTGGAAAGAAGCATCCTAGTCGTGAAGATGGTGAGAGATGTGACTTTTTCTAAGGGACATGAGAAGTCGTGTTTCTGAAGAGAAGTCGTGTGAGTCCGTGAAGAAGTGTCTGCCTCCAACTTCTCTGCAGAGAGTATTCGCGGGCTTGAAGAAGAGGGAGGGTAATGTAACACTATTTGCCAACTCCTCTGCATAGTTCACTTTCCTCCTTCATGCAGGGACACTGGCATACTCGCTGCCCCGGCCGCGTTATGTGGTCCCCGGCATGACCCGTGTCTCCTGGTGTTGTGCGCTCCGTTTTTTCCGACCACTGGCCGGGGGTATGATTAACTCATATATACACTCCATTCCCCAGTCTGAAACCAGCGAATTCCTGCAGCACACCTTGCGTGCACTGGGGGATTCATAAATCTGCAGTCACTCTGTGTGACTGGACAACCCCTTTAATGACTCAATCTTTATTTATTTACTCTAGTTTCAGATCCATGCTCATCCTCTTCTTTGCGATTAAAGTGGCACCTGGATGTAGTGACTGCATCCTTCTCAAGATTCCATAGTCTATGGTCAATCAGGCACAGTATTTGGACTTGAGCGTGTTTGAAGACCAATAAGGTGGCCAAGTGTCACTGTACAGGACACAAAATTCTGGTTCACAAAAGCCATGGAAATGTGAAAATCATGTAAGGGAAGGTTTGTAACTTTTAGAAATTTTTCTATTTCACTTGATGGCAGATCATCAGACAACTATCAGACCAAGTCCATTAGCGCAGCAACTCTACAGTGGGTACGGAAAGTATTCAGAGTAGTGATGAGTGAGTATACTCGTTGTTTGTATTTCCCCAAGCATGCTTGGGTGTCCTCCGAGTATTTTGTAGTGCTCAGAGATTTAGTTTTTGTAGCCTCAGCTGTATGATTTGCGGCTGTTGAACAGCCTGAATACATGTGAGGAATGCCTGTTTGTTAGGCAATCCCCTCGTATTCAGCCTGTCTAGCAGCCGCAAATCTTCCAGCTGCGGGCGACGAAAACTAAATCTCCAAGCACTACAAAATACTCGACAATCACCCGAGCATGCTCGGGGAAACCCGAGTAACGAGTATACTCGCTCATCACTAATTCAGACCCCTTAAATTTGTTCACTCTTTGTTTCATTGCAGTCATTGGTAAATTCCGAAAAGTTCATTTTTTCTCATTAATGTGCACTCCGCACCCCATCTTGAATGGAAAGAACAGAAATGTAGAAATTTTGGCAAATTTATGAAAATACAAAAACTGAAATATCACATGGTTATAAGTATTCAGATCCTTTGCTCAGTATTGAGTAGAAGCACCCATTTGAGCTAGTACAGCCATGAATCTTCTTGGGAATGATGCAACAAGTTTTTCACACCTGGATTTGGGGATCCTCTGCCATCCTTTCTTGCAGATCCTCTCCAGTTCCATCAGGTTGGATGGTGAACGTTGGTGGACAGCCATTTTCAGGTCTCTCCAGAGATGCTCAATTGGGTTTAGATCAGAGCTCTGGATGGGCCAGTCAAGAATGGTCACAGAGTTGTTCTGAAGCCACTCCTTTGTTATTTTAGCTGTGTGCTTAGGGTCATTGTCTTGTTGGAAGGTGAACCTTAAGCCAAGTCTGAGATCCAGAGCACTCTGAAAGAGATTTTCATCCAGGATATCTCTGTACTTGGCTGCATTCATGTTTCCTTCAATTGCAACCAGTCGTCCTGTCCCTGCAGCTGAAAAACACCCCCATAGCATGATTCTGCCACCACCATGTTTCACTGTTGGGATTATATTGGACAGGTGATGAGCAGTGAATGGTTTTCTCCACACATACCGCTTAGAATTATCACCAAAAAGTTCTATCTTCATCTCATTAGACTAGAGAATCTTATTTCTCATAGTCTGGGAGTCCTTCATGTGTTTTTTTTTTTAGCAAACTGTATGTGGGCTTTAATATGCCTTGCACTGAGGAGAGGCTTCCGTCGGGCCACTCTGCCATAAAGGCACAACTGGTGGAGGGCTGCAGTGATAGTTGACTGTGTAACTTTCTACCATCTCCCTATTGCATCTGTGGAGCTCAGCTTCAGTGATCTTGGGGTTCTTCTTTACCTCTCTCTCCAAGGCTCTTCTCCCACGATTGCTCAGTTTGGCTGGACAGCCAGGTCTAGGAAGACATCTGGTGGTCCCAAACTTCTTCCATTTAAGGATTATGGAGACAACTGTGTTCTTAGGAACCTTGAGTACAGCAGAAATTGATTTGTAACCTTGGCCAGATGTGTGCCTTGCCACAATTCTGTCTCTGAGCTCCTTGGCCAGTTCCTTTTGACCTCATGATTCTCATTTGGTCTGACATGCACTGTGAGCTCTGAGGTCTTATATAGGCAGGTAGGTGTGTGCCTTTACAAATCTAGTCCTATCAGTTTAATTAAAGACAGCTGGACTCCAATGAAGGTGTTGAACTATCTCAAGGAGGATCACGAGGAAATGGACAGCATGTGACTTAAATATGAGTGTCTGAGCAAAGGGTCTGAATACTTATAACCATGTAATTTTTCAGTTTTTCTTTTTTTAATAAATTTGGAAAAATTTGTAGATTTGTTTTTTTTTCAGTCAAGATGGGGTGCAGAGTGTACATTAATGAGAAAGAAAAATAACTTTTTTGAATTTACCAAATTGCTGCAATTAAACAAAGAGTGAAAAATTTAAAGGGGTCTGAATACTTTCCATACCCACTGTATAATCTGGATGAATACCAGACAAGAGAGAGGGAATCCACTCTTCCCGTTTTTTTTCTGCTCTTGAAGAAGGGGAGACAAACGAAGACTAGTTGGCACCCTCGTGTGTAGCAACAACAGCGAGGAGACAACATTTAAGAACCACAATAGCGACACTGCCAACATTTTAACTGGCATGATCTGCTGTTCCACTGGAAACCACAGTTCTGCCTTATCTGCCCAAGACAATTTCCTCCATAGACAATCTCTTATAACCCTCCTGGGAATGAACAGCCCATGTGCTCCAAGCTGGGGCTGCATCCTTTATCTGGGGGCTTGATGACAATTTTACATGTTTGGCTCTATTGTGACCGCCAGATGCCAGCGATACTTCCACTTTGGGATGACTTTAGAGTTTGTATCCGTGGCAGCAGTCTTTGAGAATGCCAACACCCTGCCTAATTTATCTCTTTCAGGGGGTCTCTGGCATGTCACCTGGTCCTCCTCCTTTTGATTCCCAGTTTAAATTATCATAAACCACCCAGAAATAGCCCCCTCTTTTTGTGAAACCATACCCCCCCCACAGCCAGCACTCACAACTGCTTCACAGTTTTATGTCCTTTTGTGCTACCTCCTTTACGACAGTGGTCTACATCCCCTGCCTCTCATTTCACCCATTATCTTCCTTTGTTTACCCACCCCAGTTTATTCATATGTAATTTTGTTTTAAATTGTTTTTTTATGAATGATTCTGTCTGGGTGGCAACTGTTGTAAATATGTATTTGTTTTGTATTTTTATAAAATTTTATTTTTTAAATCAAAATTTATTTTGTCGACTTTAAAGTAGGGAATAATCACTCAAGTACAATTTATGTTGTTCTGCAAATATGTGTAGTCCTTTTTTTCAGCCAATGAGGCCTCAAAATTTTTTTGCTTCGTGGACCTGAATAGTGTTAATTGAAGTTGCTGTTGCATTAGAAGTCCCCTTGTGCCAAATATCTTGCAGTTAATGTGGGTATCCCTTAAAAAAAAAAAGGACAAAATTTACTCAACACTTTATTTGCCTTAACATGCATATTTATTTTGGGGGAGTTTATAAACATATCCACACACACAGAAACATGCTGTTTGGCCAAAAGTTAAAACAAGTGTTATGTATCCCCAAAATTTTCAAAACAAAAGGTTGGGAAAAATGTACTCACAGTTTGGGTAAACAGACTTTATGAAGAAAAACTTTTTTTTTTCACCAATAAAGTTAATTCAAATTGTAAATAGCAACAAAAATACAAAACTATTATATCAAAATGTACAGATATACAGCTCTGGAAAAAACTAAGAGACCACTGCTAAATTTTCAGTTTGTCTGCCTTCTCTCTTTATAGGTATATTTTTTAGTAAAATGTAAATTGCTCTTTTATTCTATAAACTACTGACAACATGTCTTCGAATTTCCAAGCACTAAATTTTGTATTTATTGTATTTATTTTTCAGAAAATGAGAAGGGGTCAAAATAACAGTGCTTGCAGACCTCAAATAATGCTAAGAAAACAAGTTCATAATCATTTAGAAACAACAATACTAATAGGAAGAGTTTAGAAATCAATAATTTGTGCAATAACCATGATTTTTAATCACAGCTTTCATGTGTTGTGGGCATGATTTCCACCAGTCTTTCTCATTGCTTTTGGGTGACCTTATGCTGCTCCTGGTACAAAAATTTATACAGTTCTTCTTTGTTTGATGGCTTGTGACTATTCATCTTCCTCTTGATTACATTCCAGAGATTTTCAATAGGGTTCAGGTCTGGAGATTGGGCTGGCCATGACAGGGATTTGATGTGGTGGTCCTTCATCCACACATCGATTGACCTAGCTGTTTGACATGGCGCATTGTCCTGCTGGAAAAAACAGTCCTCAGAATTGGGGAACATTGCCTGAGCAGAAGGAATCAATTGTTTTTCCAGGATAACCTTGTATGCGGCTTGATTCATACGTCCTACACAAAGATTAACCTGCCAATTCCAGCCTTGCTGAAGCATCCCCAGATCATCACCGATCCTCCACCAAATTTCACAGTGGCTGCAAGACACTGTGCCGTGTACGCCTCTCCAGGTCTCCTAACCATTAGATGACCAGGTGTTGTGCAAAGCTGAAAATTAGACTCATCAGAGAAAATTTCCTTACTCCAGTCCTCTATGATCCAATCCTTATGGTCTTTGGCAAACTTCAGCCTGGCTCTCCTTTGCATCTCATTGATGAAAAGCTTTTTTCTACCTTTACATGACTTGAGCCCTGCCTCTAGGAGCCTGTTACGAACTGTTCTTGCTGTGCACTTCACCCCAGCTGCCATTTGCCATTACTTTTATAGGTCACTTGATGTCATCCTGCGGTTGCTGAGTGACATTCGAATAAGATGACGGTCATCCCAGTCAGTGGAGAGTCATTTTCGCCCTCTGCCAGTCTCTAGCTTTGTTGTCCCCAATGTCTTCTGCTTGCCTTGTTGTAATGGACTGCCATCTTAGAAATTTTAAGGATGGTGGCAACATTATGCTCACTGTATCCCTCTGCTAGTAAATCCAGAATTGAGCCCTTCTTTTACTCACTCAAAACTTTTCTTTTCAACTCCTTTGGCATGGTTAAAAGTTATTTTTTTTGTTCCTGTTGGGATATTACTAGCAATTATTTTGCCATCCAGCTTATCCTACAGTCATAGATAGACCATTATTTTTAATCTTTAAAGATTCCATAATAACAGGGTCTGTACCACAGGAGTGGCGTATAGCAATTGTGGTGCCAATATTCAAAAAGGGGACAAAAACTGAACTTGGAAATTATAGGCCAGTGAGTTTAACCTCAACTGTGGGTAAAATCCTGGAGGGTTTTCTAAGAGATACTATACTGGAGTATATGGAGAAGAATAACCTCATGACCCAATATCAACATGGGTTTACAAGGGACCGTTCCTGTCAGACTAATCTGATAAGCTTTTATGAAGAGGTAAGTTCCGGACTGGACCAAGGGAATGCAGTGGACATGGTGTATATGGACTTTTCAAAAGCTTTTGATACGGTGCCACACAAAAGGTTGATACATAAAATGAGAACAATGGGGATAGGGGAAAATATGTGTAGGTGGGTTAAGAGCTGGCTCAGGGATAGGAAACAAAGGGTGGTTATTAATGGAGCACACTCGGACTGGGTCACGGTTAGCAGTGGGGTACCACAGGGGTCAGTTTTGGGCCCGCTTCTTTTTAACATATTTATTAATGACCTTGTAAGGGGCATAGAGAGTAGAATTTCAGTATTTGCAGATGACACTAAACTCTGCAGGGTAATCAATTCAGAGGAGGACAATTTTATATTACAGGAGGATTTATGTAAACTAGAAGCTTGGGCTGATAAATGGCAAATGAGCTTAAATGGGGATAAATGTAAGGTCATGCACTTGGGTAGAACGAACAAGATGTATAATTATGTGCTTAATTGTAAAACACTGGGCAAAACTGTCACTGAAAAAGACCTGGGTGTATGGGTGGACGACAAACTCACATTTAGTGGCCATTGTCAGGCAGCTGCTGCAAAGGCAAATAAAATAATGGGATGCATTAAAAGAGGCATAGATGCTCAGGAGGAGCACATAATTTTACCTCTAAGTCACTAGTGCGACCACACTTAGAATACTGTGTTCAGTTCTGGTCTCCGGTGTATAAGAAAGACATAGCTGAACTGGAGCGGGTGCAGAGAAGAGCGACCAAGGTTATTAGGGAACTGGGGGGGTCTGCAATACCAAGACAGGTTATTACACTTGGGGTTATTTAGTTTTGAGAATCCAAGGCTTAGGGGTGATCTTATTACAATGTATAAATATATGAGGGGACAATACCAAGACCTATCTAATGATCTTTTTACTCTTAGACCTGTGACGGGGACAAGGGGGCATCCTCTACGTCTGGAGGAAAGAAGGTTTAAGCATACTCACAGATGCGGATTCTTTACTGTAAGAGCAGTGAGACTATGGAACTCTCTGCCATATGATGTTGTAATGAGTGATTCCCTATTAAAATTTAAGAAGGGACTGGATGCCTTTCTTGAAAAGTATAATATTACAGGGTATATACACTAGTTTCCTTAGTGTTGCGTTGATCCAGGGAGCTAGTCTGATTGCCGTATGTGGAGTCGGGAAGGAATTTTTTTCCCCAATGTGAAGCTTACTGTTTGCCACATGGGTTTTTTTTGCCTTCCTCTGGATCAACATGTTAGGTCAAGTTAGGATAGGATATGGGTTGAACTAGATGGACTTTAAGTCTCCCTTCAACCTTAATTACTATGTTACTATTGCAAGAGGATTGTGAACACCACAGCAGGGTTTTTTATACTTTCCTTTGTTAAATAAGATTTGTTTCAGGTGATCACCTAATCAGAAGCACATTAAGTAGAATGAGGTGTACTCTGGTTGGAGTTCAACAGACACTGGAATGGAATGGCTGTCAGACATGTAGACAAGCTGATTTTTATAAAACTGTTCAGTGGTCTCTTAAATTTTGCCAGAGCTGTATACACAATTCACATCTAATGGGGTGGATGTTCAAGATTCGTAGTTTTACATTTCCGGGCATGGCACCTTCAGGCGAAATCTGTGAAGATGTCTCTCACCTGAGAAGCAAAGTTAGATGGCCTATCCAAGCCTCAATAGACTGGCTGAACACCAAAGCCATTTTGTGTCTCCACTTTCAGGTCTGGATTTTTATAACCAAGCACATAGTTGTGTCTGCGTATTGCGGCCTCATCAAACTGCATTGCATCTGTGAAGACTCTCCACTTATTCACCATGATCTTATAAGCGAAATGCTCAGTTCCTGCTGGGCTGTAGTTGAATACGGTTTTCCAGGCCTCCCATTACCGACAGTGGGTATGAATGCACAAGTTTTGGCAACAGTGAAAAAACTTCATCCTCTAACATGGCAAAAGTGACTGGATACATAAAACCTGGAAGAGGCTGACAGTATAGTGGATACTGAAAGTATTCAGACCCCTTTACCTTTTTCACTCTTTGTTTCATTGCAGCCATTTGGTAAATTCAAAAATGTTCATTTTTTTACTCATTAATGTATACTCTGCACCCCATCTTGTCTGAAAAAAACCCCCAGAAATGTAGAAATGTTTGTAAATTTATTAAAAAATAAAAACTGAAATATCACATGGTCACAAGTATTCAGATCCTTTGCTCAGTATTGAGAAGAAGCACCCTTTTGAGGTAGTACAGCCATGAGTCTTCTTGGGAATGAGGCAACAAGTTTTTCACACCTGGATGAAGGTGAAACTTCGGCCAAATCTGAGGTACAGAGCACTCTGGAAGAGATTTTCATCCAAGATATCTCTGTACTTGGCCACATTCATGTTTTCTTCAATTGCAACCACATTCATGTTTTCTTCAATTGCAACCAGTCATCCTGTCTCTACAGCTGAAAAACACCCCCATAGCATGATGCTGCCACCACCATGTTTCACTGTTGGAATTGTATTGGGCAGGTGATGAGCAGTGCCTGGTTTTCGCCACATATACCGCTTAGAATTTGTCATGGTTAGGACATGGTTAATGTCCTGTTCTGACAGGGTTAACATTGCCGGACTCTCTTTGGATCTGGGAGGGGTATTTATGCTCACTCCATACTGGCATTCTCTGTCAGTTATACTGCTATTCTGGTGTGTCTGACCCCTGGTGTGTGTGTACTCTGCATTGTTTGTTTGCTTCCCGTGTATGACCCGGCTTGTTCCTTCACTCTGTACTCCGTCTCTCGTTTTTGGTACCATTGTCTTTTCTGGTTCTGACCTCCTGGCTTGGCTATCGTTACTCCGTTACAGTTTACCCCTATTGTACCGTCTAATATCTGTTCTGGTTTTCTGATCTATTGCTACGTCCTGACTATTCTTTCTGTCTAAGCCCTTTGGTACTGTCCTGCTATCTCGTGCTTTGACCCGGCTTGATCTGGTGTCTGTCTCTGTCTATGCTCCTTGGTAACATTGTCCTGTAGTTACCCTTCTAGGAGTTTCCCTGCAGCTCCTAGCTCTGTGGAGCTTAGGCCACGCCCCCAGCAGTCACGTGATTCAGGTCCTGGAGCATGCATTGTCACCACTGCTGCTCGCTCCGCAGGTATCTTTGTGCACAGTCTTTGTACTCAGGACACGCGCCCTGGCTCAGTGAGCAAGTGCAGTGCGGTGTTCCTGACATTATAACTGACCGTTTCAGTTTTTTTTTCCTCTGAAGGAAAAAAAAAAAAAAAGTGTGTTATCCTCATGGATCCCAAACAAGCCTTGGCTGATCAGGTCAAGCACCTGACCCAAATGTTCCATAAACTCAATGTGGAACAGCGCACGATGGTCCATACCCAGCAACAGTTGGTGGTTACTGTGCAGGGGGCTGTCGATGCAGGGGCTTCTAGTTCTGGGGGTAGGGATGTGTCATTAGCATCCCTCGAATCTCCAGTCAAATTGCCCGATCCCTTCTCAGGGGATAAAAAGGAGTTCAGGTCTTTCAGAGAAGGATGCAAGCTTTTTTTTTCTCTAAGACCCCGCTCCTCCGGGGATGAGTTCCAGAGGGTGGGGGTCATTATTTCCCTACTTCGGGGGGCTCCGCAAGCATGGGCTTTCTCTCTGTCTTCCTCTGCTCCTGAACGTATGTCAGTGAACTTGTTCTTTGAGGCTCTGGGGCACATTTATGACGAGCCTGATAGAGTGCGTCTGGCAGAGGATATGGTGATGAGTGTGACACAGGGGAGGCACTCTGCTGAATGGTTCTGCTCAGAGTTTAGACGTTGGACCGCCGAAGTATCCTGGAATGACGCCGCCCTGAGGGGGTTGTTTCGCAGGGGCTTTTCTGACCATCTGCAGGACGCTCTGGCATTACATCCGCCTCCTGATACCCTGGAGGACGCCATGATGCAGGCGGTCCGTATGGACCGGAGACTCCGTGCTAGAGGAATGATGCAACAAGAGTCTCCCTTGTACCCCAAATTGTGTGACACTTCACCCGTATCTGAGCCCATGAACGTTGGGTCAGTCTCGGTTAAGGAGAAAGAGAGAAGGCACCGCAGAGACAACCTACTATGTTTTTACTGTGGAGCCTCTGGACATTGGAAAAGGAATTGTCCCTCCTGCCATTCTTCAGAGAAACCTTCAGAGAAACGACTGAGTCTGGGCAACAATCGAGGAGGTTGTCCAGACTCCCAGGTACATTTTTTCTCACGTATAAAAATGGTCCTCCAGGTTGAATTGGAAATTGCTGGCGGTCCTGTTATGACCACCGCCTTTGTTGACTGTGGTTCCTCCATTAATCTGATTGATGCCCAAGTTGTGACTCTTCATAAGATAGGGACAGTCAGGTTAAAAGACCCTGTTAAAATTGTGGCTGTGGATTCATCCCCTCTTACCCGGGATGGAATTTGTTTTATGTCTGAAGTTTTTTCTATGAAAGTGGGTTCCACTCATGTGGAAAATTTAAGTTGTTTCGTTATGAATAATCTGCCTGCAGGACTGGTATTGGGAATGCCCTGGTTGCAACACCACAATCCTCTTATTGATTGGGTGAAGGGGGAGATCATCCGTTGGGGATGTAATGATAATGGTCTGTGTTGTAACCCGGTTCCTTTTGTCAATCCGATAAAATCTGTATCTGTGTCATCTGTTGGTCTGGAGGGTATTCCGGAGTACCTGAGAGACCTTAAAGATGTGTTCTCCGAAAGCGAGGCCGAGGCGCTCCCACCACATAGACCATATGATTGTGCTATCGATTTAGTACCTGGAGCCAAATTACCCAAGGCTCGTTTGTTTAATTTGTCCGGGCCTGAGCGCCAAGCTATAAAAGAAAGACATTAAAGAAAGCCTTCGCAAGGGGCATATTCGGCCCTCGGTCTCACCCGTGGCAGCGGGGTTTTTCTTTGTAAAGAAAAAAGATGGTGGGTTGCGACCGTGCCTCGACTTTCGAGAACTGAACAAAATTACTGTTAAGAACACGTACCCTCTCCCGTTGATTCCTGATCTATGCAATCAACTCACGGGGGCCAAATGGTTTTCTAAGCTCGATCTACGAGGGGCTTATAACCTTATAAGGATCCGGGAGGGGGACGAATGGAAAACAGCGTTCCTGACAACTGAGGGGCTGTTTGAAAACCTGGCTATGCCCTTCGGCCTCACTAATGCTCCTGCGGTTTTTCAGAACTTTATTAATGTTGTTTTTTCTGACTTGATTGGACGTTATGTAGTCATTTACCTGGATGACATCTTGATTTACTCTGAGGACAGTCAGTCACACTTGCATCATCTGCGTACGGTGCTTATGAGACTCCGGGAGAACCATTTGTATGCTAAGCTGGAGAAGTGCTCATTTTTTATGCAAGAACTGTCTTTTCTGGGTGTAATTGTATCCGGGGAGGGATTCCGCATGGATCCAGGGAAGGTTCAGGCCATTACAGATTGGGTGCAGCCTCATGATCTGAAGGGGTTGCAGCGATTTCTGGGCTTCGCTAATTATTATAGGAAGTTCATTAAAGGGTTCTCGCAGGTGGTAAAACCCTTGACGGACCTCACTCTTAAAGGGGCAGATGTAAAAAGTTGGTCTGTGGCCGCAAAAAATTCCTTCCTGGCATTAAAGAAGTGTTTTACTACAGCCCCTGTGTTGGTACAACCCGATTCGTCAAGACCTTTTATCGTCGAGGTCGACGCTTCGGAGGTGGGGGTGGGGGCAGTATTGTCACAGGGCCCCTCTACCCTGACTAATCTCAAACCCTGTGCCTTTTTCTCTAAGAAGTTCTCGTCGGCCGAGAGAAACTATGATGTCGGTAACAGGGAACTGTTAGCAGTTAAATTGGCCTTTGAAGAATGGAGGCATTTTTTGGAGGGGGCCGCTCATCCCATTACGGTCGTCACTGATCATAAAAACCTGGCCTATATCGAGTCTGCTAAGAGATTGACCCCAGATAGGCTCGGTGGGCACTTTTTTTTTTCTCGATTTCAATTTACCATCACGTTCCGACCAGGGTCTAAAAATGTAAAGGCAGATGCCTTATCCCGAAGTTTTGATTCTATGTCCCCTCCAGAACCTCCTTCCTCCATTCTTCAACCGGGAGTGGTTGTAGCCGAAATCTCCTCTGAGTTACAGAGAGAGATTCTGGAAGCACAAGCTCCCAGGAATAAACCCCCAGGTAAATTGTTTGTACCCGAACAATTCCGTCCCACACTCCTTCAAGAATTTCATGACTCTATGTTAAGTGCACACCCTGGTATTGCAGCTACCCGAGGGGCAGTAGCTAGGGGTTTTTGGTGGCCCTCTATGGGTACTGATATAAAAAGGTTTGTGAATACTTGTGGGGTGTGCGCGCGCTCTAAAAGCTCTCAGGTCCGGCCGGCCGGGGAATTGGTGCCTTTGCCAATTCCGGATAAACCATGGACACACCTGTCCATGGACTTTATCACTAACCTTCCACCTTCCAAGGGTAACTCAGTGGTATGGGTAGTGGTTGATAGATTTTCTAAGCAAGCCCACTTTGTGCCATTACCTGTGTTACCATCTGCTGAAACCTTGGCTCGTTTGTTTATACAGCACATTGTTCGACTGCATGGAGTGCCTGTGAACGTGGTGTCGGACAGGGGTGTGCAATTTGTGGCCAGGTTTTGGAGAGCGTTTTGTATGAAGTTGGGGGTCACGTTGTCATTCTTCTCTGCCTATCACCCGGAATCTAACGGACAAACGGAACGCACCAACCAGTCATTGGAGCAGATTCTGAGATACCTGGCCTCCTCCAGACAGGAAGACTGGTGTGAGGTATTGCCCATGGCAGAATTTGCATTCAACTGTCGGGTTAATCAGTCTACCGGAAAGCCTCCCTTTCTGGTCAATTATGGGTTTGTTCCGCAGTTTGGGGAATTTTCCCGTATGGATTCGGATTGCCCTGGTGCCGAGGGGATGGTACAACAATTAAAAAGCCTCTGGAAGGAGGTACAGGGGAACATCTCCAAAGCCCAGAAGAAGTTCAAACATTTTGCAGACAGGAGGAGGGGGGTGGTTCCTGCGTTG
Source organism: Dendrobates tinctorius (assembly GCF_039654945.1). Taxonomy (NCBI): domain Eukaryota; kingdom Metazoa; phylum Chordata; class Amphibia; order Anura; family Dendrobatidae; genus Dendrobates; species Dendrobates tinctorius. The sequence continues at coordinate 81,707,426 of NW_027361690.1, forward strand.
ACAGTGGGGGAAAAAGTCTGGTTGTCCACTCGTAACATCAAACTTAAAATACCCTCTATGAAGTTGGGCCCCAAATTTATTGGCCCATACAAGATTGTAGAGGTGATCAACCCGGTGGCATACAGATTACAGTTGCCCACCTCCTTCAAAATCTCTAACGTCTTCCACAGGTCCCTATTAAAACCTGTGGGGACAGTTAGAGAAGATCCCTCATCCGTGACTCCACCAGTGTTGGTAGAGGGTCAACTGGAGTACGAGGTAGGGCGCATCATTGATTCGCGGTGGGTGCGCCGGAGACTTCAGTACCTTATCCATTGGAAGGGATATTCCGTTGAGGATCGATCGTGGGTTCCGGCCAGTTCGGTGCACGCTGATCGACTGGTGCGGGCTTTTCATGCCTGGTACCCTGAGAAACCTGGGGGTCCGGTGGCCCCCCATTAAGAGGGGGGTACTGTCATGGTTAGGACATGGTTAACCAGGGGAAGAGTCTTGAGGAGATCATTTGCATATTCCCAGTGCCTTCTGGGATAAGTGAAGAGTCTCCGCGAGCTCTACGATCACTGGGTTTTGGCCGTTGCAGCTGAAAAGAGGAAATCGGAAAACCAGGGGAAGAGTCTTGAGGAGATCATTTGCATATTCCCAGTGCCTTCTGGGATAAGTGAAGAGTCTCCGCGAGCTCTACGATCACTGGGTTTTGGCCGTTGCAGCTGAAAAGAGGAAATCGGAAAACCAGGGGAAGAGTCTTGAGGAGATCATTTGCATATTCCCAGTGCCTTCTGGGATAAGTGAAGAGTCTCCGCGAGCTCTACGATCACTGGGTTTTGGCCGTTGCAGCTGAAAAGAGGAAATCGGAAAACCAGGGGAAGAGTCTGGAGATCATTTGCATATTCCCAGTGCCTTCTGGGATAAGTGAAGAGTCTCCGCGAGCTCTACGATCACTGGGTTTTGGCCGTTGCAGCTGAAAAGAGGAAATCTGAAAACCAGGGGAAGAGTCTGGAGATCATTTGCATATTCCCAGTGCCTTCTGGGATAAGTGAAGAGTCTCCGCGAGCTCTACGATCACTGGGTTTTGGCCGTTGCAGCTGAAAAGAGGAAATCGGAAAACCAGGGGAAGAGTCTTGAGGAGATCTCAAGATGGAAGAGGCCAGGAGCCATTTGGTGAGCTGCATTTCTTGCTACATGTTCACAGACTTACCAGTGGAAAAGCCAAATTTCACATGCCACAAATGCAAGCTTGTGTCCCTGTTGGAGGAAAAGTTGCAAAATCTCGAAGAGAGGTTGGCTACGTTGAAGATCATTAAGGAAGGTGAAGAGTTCTTGGACAGAGCAGAATTATCTCTTCATGTTACAGAAAGAGAAGAAATTCGAAGTGCACCTGAAGAAACAGAGGAATGGAGACATGTGACCCAGAGAAGCAGGAGGATCAGGAGGCAGTCAGCACCCATACTGCTCAGAAACCAGTACCAGGCTCTCACGCAGGAAAATGATGAAGAAATACATCAGGATAAGACTTTGCCAACAAACAGCAACCTTGTACGCCTTCAGAGTCCTCCTGGATGGAGAAAGAAAAATGTTGTGAAGAAGAAACGGAGAGTGGTGGTCATGGGGGATTCCCTGTTGAGAGGAACAGAGGCCGCTATCTGCAGACCGGATATAACTTCAAGAGAAATGTGCTGTCTTCCAGGTGCAAAAATTAAAGATGTGTCTGACAGGATATCAGGACTCTTCAGACCTACAGATGACTACCCATTCCTGCTACTACATGTGGGGACAAATGACACCGCAAGAAACGACCTGGAAACCATCTGCAGAGACTTTGAAGACTTAGGCAAGAAAGTGAAAGAACTGGGAGCGCAGGTGGTCTTCTCTTCCATCCTCCCAGTGGATGGCCATGGAACAAAGAGGTGGAATAAGATTCTGCAGGTGAACAACTGGCTACGTCGATGGTGCCGTCAGCAACGATTTGGATTTCTGGATCACGGAGTGAACTACTTATACGATGGACTACTTGCTAGAGATGGGGTGCACCTTACGAAGACTGGAAAGCATGTATTTGGAAGTCGCCTTGCTACACTTGTAAGGAGAGCTTTAAACTAGAACAACATGGGAAGGGAAGCAAAAGACCAGAAAAAGCCATACACCTGACAAATGCTATTGAGAACTCTGCTAATAGAAGTGGAAAGGAAGAACAAAGACGAAAGAATCTAATTAATAAAAATATTGGAGAAAGAGAAACCAATCACAAACTAAAATGTTTCTATACTAATGCACAAAGCATGGGCAACAAACAAGGAGAATTGGAACTACTAACACAGGAAAAGAAATATGATGTCATTGGAATCACTGAAACTTGGTGGGACAATACACATGATTGGAATACAAGACTAGAAGGATACAACTTATTTGCAAGAAACAGACTTGATAAACGAGGAGGAGGTGTTGCATTGTATGTTAGAAACGCGTATATCTGCACAGAGATTGAAGCTTCAGAGACTGGGAGTTCTGTGGAAACTGTTTTGGGTAAGAATACAAGGACAGAACAATGGAAAGGACACCATTGTAGGCATTTACTACAGGCCGCCTGTGCAAGCTGAAGATATGGATGAACTCTTTATGCATCAAATGGCCAAGTTCTCCAAAAAATATGACATAGTTGTCATGGGAGATTTCAACTATCCAGACATTTGTTGGGAATCTCAGGCAAAACTAACAGGTCAAGGAAATTCTTATCCTCTCTTGCTGACAACTTTATCTTCCAAAAGGTAGGGGAGAAAACAAGGGGAACTGCTACCTTGGATCTAATCCTTATAAACAGGGAGGAAATGGTTGAGGAGGTAAAAGTGGCTGGAACCCTAGGAGGTAGCGACCATGCTATTTTAGAATTTTGGATAACTAGAGGCGGAAGACCTGTGAAGACTCAGACGTCAAGGTTAGATTTCAGAAAGGCAGATTTTAAGGGATTCAGAAAGATAATTGGAGGGATCCAATGGCTGGATATCCTTAAAGACAAAAATGTCCAGGAAGGATGGGAAATCTTGAAAAATGAAATTCTCAAAGCACAGTTGTTAACAATTCCGAAAAGAGGGAAGAATAGGAAGCATTTAAGGAAACCAGGATGGGTGAACACAGAACTTAAGCACATGCTAAAAAGGAAGAAAAAATGTTTATAAAATGGAAAGAGGGAGGCATATCTAAAGAAGAATATAATGCTGTCTGCAGAATCTGCAGGGCACAAATCAGATTAGCTAAAGCTGAAAATGAATTGAGGCTTGCAAGAGATGTCAAAAGCAATAATAAAGGATTTTGGGGATATGTCAAAAGTAAAAGAAAAGTCAAAGATGCTATAGGATTTTTACAGGATGAAAATAATGAAATGGTAAGACAGGATGTTGAGAAGGCTGAACTTTTAAATTCCTATTTTGCATCTGTTTTCTCTCAGAAAGGAAATGTAACACCAACTGTTATTCACTGTCCTATTAAGGGAATAGAAGAATCCAGGATATCTATAAACAGAAAGATAGTGAGGAAACACTTAGCTAACCTAAATGAATTCAAGTCTCCAGGTCCAGATGAATTACACCCCAGAGTACTGAAGGAGATAGCAGAAGAAATTTCTGAACCACTCTCCATAATCTTTGAAAATTCTTGGAGAACAGGAGAAGTGCCAGAAGACTGGAGAAGAGCAAATGTTGTTCCTATCTTCAAAAAGGGGAAGAAGGTGGACCCAGGCAACTATAGGCCGGTGAGTCTGACTTCTATACCAGGAAAGATCTTTGAACAAATTATTAAACAACATGTAAGTCAATACCTGGATAAGAATGAAGTGATCAAACAGAGTCAGCATGGGTTTGTAACTAATAAGTCATGTCAGACTAACTTAATTTCCTTCTATGACGGTATCACTGATTGGGTGGATCAAGGAAATGCTGTAGATATAGTATATCTTGACTTCAGCAAAGCATTTGACAAAGTCTCTCATACAATCCTTATTGAAAAAATGACTAAGTATGGAATGGACAAGGCAACTGTTAGGTGGATTCATAGGTGGCTTAGTGATCGGACCCAAAGAGTGGTCGTAAATGGCTGCACATCCAGTTGGAAGAATGTCTCAAGTGGGGTACCACAGGGCTCTGTCCTGGGCCCTGTATTGTTCAACATCTTTATCAACGATTTAGATGAAGGAATTGAGGGTAAACTGATTAAATTTGCTGATGACACAAAGCTAGGAGGGATAGCTAATACTAGAGAAGAGAGAGAGAGGATTCAAAAAGATTTAAATAAACTGGAGAAGTGGGCAGTAACTAACAGAATGGTTTTTAACAGGGAGAAATGCAAAGTACTACATCTGGGCAATAAAAATGAAAAAAGCATATATAGAATGGGAGGAATAGGGCTAAGTGACAGCACATGTGAAAAAGACTTGGGTATACTAATAGATCACAGACTGAATATGAGTCAACAGTGTGATGCAGCAGCAAAAAAGGCAAATGCAGTTCTAGGATGTATTAACAGAAGCATACAGTCTAGATCACGTGAAGTCATTATTTCCCTCTACTCCTCTTTGGTCAGACCTCATCTGGAATATTGTGTCCAGTTTTGGGCACCACATTTTAAAAAAGACATCAACAAACTGGAGCAAGTTCAGAAAAGAGCGACCAGAATGGTGACCGGTCTGCAAACCCTGTCTTATGAGGAAAGGTTGCAGGTTTTGGGAATGTTTAGTTTGCAAAAGAGAAGACTGAGAGGAGACTTAATTGCTGTCTACAAATATCTAAAGGGCTGTCACATTGTAGAAGGATCAACTTTATTCTCATTTGCACAAGGAAAGACTAGAAGCAATGGGATGAAACTGAATGGGAGGAGACACAGATTAGATATTAGAAAAAACTTTTTGACAGTTAGAGTGATCAATGAGTGGAACAGGCTGCCACGAGAAGTGGTGAGTTCTCCTTCAATGGAAGTCTTCAAACAGAGGCTGGACAGACATCTGACTGGGATGATTTAGCGAATCCTGCTTTGAGCAGGGGGTTGGACCAGATGGCCCAGGAGGTCCCTTCCAACTCTACGATTCTATGATTCTATGATTCTATGATTCTATGTCCTGTTCTGACAGGGTTAACATTGCCGGCCTCTCTTTGGATCTGGGAGGGGTATTTATGCTCACTCCATACTGGCATTCTCTGTCAGTTATACTGCTATTCTGGTGTGTCTGACCCCTGGTGTGTGTGTACTCTGCATTGTTTGTTTGCTTCCCGTGTATGACCCGGCTTGTTCCTTCACTCTGTACTCCGTCTCTCGTTTTTGGTACCATTGTCTTTTCTGGTTCTGACCTCCTGGCTTGGCTATCGTTACTCCGTTACAGTTGACCCCTATTGTACCGTCTAATAACTTTTCTGGTTTTCTGATCTATTGCTACGTCCTGACTATTCTTTCTGTCTAAGCCCTTTGGTACTGTCCTGCTATCTCGTGCTTTGACCCGGCTTGATCTGGTGTCTGTCTCTGTCTATGCTCCTAGGTAACATTGTCCTGTAGTTACCCTTCTAGGAGTTTCCCTGCAGCTCCTAGCTCTGTGGAACTTAGGCCACGCCCCCAGCAGTCACGTGATTCAGGTCCTGGAGCATGCATTGTCACCACTGCTGCTCGCTCCGCAGGTATCTTTGTTCACAGTCTTTGTACTCAGGACACGCGCCCTGGCTCAGTGAGCAAGTGCAGTGCGGTGTTCCTGACAGAATTATCACCAAAAAGTTCTATCTTTGTCTCATCAGACCAGAGAATCTTATTTCTCATAGTCTGGGAGTCCTTCATGTGTTTTTTTTTTTTTTAGCAAACTCTATGTGGGCTTTCATATGTCTTGCACTGAGGAGAGGCTTCCTTTGGGTCACTCTGTCATAAAGGCCCGACTGGTGGAGGGCTGCAGTGATAGTTGACTACTTCGAACTTTCTCCCATCTCCCTACTGCTCCTGTGGAGCTCAGCCACAGTGATCTTGGGGTTCTTTACCTTTCTCACCAAGGCTCTTCTCCCACGATTTCTCAGTTTGGCTGGACGGCCAGATCTAGGAAGACCTCTGATGGTCCCAAACTTCTTCCATTTAAGGATTATAAAGACCACTGTGCTCTTAGGAACCTTGAGTACTGCAGAAATTGCTTTGTAACCTTGGCCAGATTTGTGCCATGCCACAATTCTGTCTCTGAGCTCCTTGGCTAGTTCCTTTTGACCTCATGATTCTCATTTGCTCTGACACGCACTGTGAGCTGTGAGGTCTTATATAGACAGGTTTGTGCCTTTACAAATCAAGTCTTATCAGTGTAATTAAACACAGCTGGACTCCAATGAAGGCTGGGGTCACACTTGCAAGAAGCTCACACGAGTCTTGCATCTCAACACCCGGCACTGCCGCTGGCACTCGGGACCGGAGTGTGCGGCTGTATGTATTTCTATGCAGCTGAGCGCTCCGGTCCCGAGTGCCGGCGGCAGTGCTTGGTATTGAGATGCGAGACTCGTGCAAGTTTCTTGCAAGTGTGACCCCGGCCGAAGGCGTAGAACCATCTCAAGGAGGATCACAATGAAATGGACAGCATGTGACTTAAATATGAGTGTCTGAGCAAAGAGTCTGAATACTTTTAGCCATGTGATATTTCAGTTTTTTTTTAATAAATTTGCAAAAATTTCTACATTTCTGCTTTTTTTTTCAGTCAAGATGAGGTGCAGAGTGTATATTAATGAGGAAAAAAATGAGCTTTTCTCTAGTCACCTTCCACGACAGCATATGGAGATTGTCTCCACTCCCTAATGGGGGACAGAAAGCACAATGAGGTTAAAAACCCCTCCCACCTCCTACTCGCCAGTGTCTTTCCTGTCCCCCATGGGGCAGGGAGAGATTACTTCGTTTGCTGTGGTGGCCGGTGACCGCAGCTTACCTCCTGCGCTTGCAAAGCCTGTTAGCCGGGTAGTGGTGGTCTTGGGTTCGGCCCTCCTCCGTACTGCTCCCGTTGCCCCGTGTATGGTGGCCTCGGGACCTTCCTGGCCCTCCTGCATCCCCACATGGGGGTAAAGCGGGCCAGTGATCACAACCGGAGGCCTCCCTGAGCCCTCCGGTCTTCCTCCTTTTCTTGATGTTGTTCGGCGTCCCGGAAGTGAAGACATTGGGCGTGCGTGTCACTTCCGGGTCTTGCGTTCCACCCTGGAATGCATACACTTCCGATTTCAGCCCCTGGGCCTCCGGCTCGACCAAACGGCGTGCTGGGCTCGTGGAAATACCAGATGCCTGCTCATGGATCCAGGGAGGAAGAGGGAAATTGTTTCATTCGCGCTGAGGGCGGGTTCTATGGCTATATAAACCCACCTGAAGACACCTCCAGGTAAGACTGATCCCTCAGTATGGATGCCCTGCGCCTGCAGAGCCAAGCCCTGCCCCAGCTCCAGTAAGTCTGTGTATGGGGGTGGGTTCTGGGTTAGGGTCCTGGGCATTGATAGTAGGTCCCCCTGCTTACACTACTCTCCCTCTCTTTCAGGGAGACAAGTCTGCCCATAAAGCCCCTACCAAAAAGATTCACATATGTGCCATTTGCAATATCAAGCTTCCTTTGCTATGGAAGATGAAGCTCAGTCAAGTGTGTACAGAAAAGGTGGTCAGAGCAGAACAGCCCTTTCTCCTTGAGGAAATATGCACCCTTGTTAAACAGGAGGTGCAATCCTCCTTAGCCGCCTTTACCCCTACTCCGCCTCCACCTCCCTCTCCGGGAGCATCTCCTTCGATAAAGAGGAAATTCCAATTAGAGGACTCCGACTCTGAGCCTGAGCACTCTTACACTTCATCTTCGGGGAGATTGGAAGGATCTACATCCCCGAAAAATTCAGAGGCGAGAAAATATCTTTTCTCCTCTAAGTATACAGAAAACTGAGAGCCTCTCACCTAGCCAAATCAGTTCTCATACTTTGCACTGACGAGGGCCAATAGCCCAAAACACAGTGTCTGCAAATTGAGATTCTGATTTGGCTTTTATCCTAAGTCATATTACAAGACTCGTTAAAGGGTTGATTGTGACTTGTAGGATTGCTACTACCAACAGGTGGCGCTATAGAGTTCAAGTTCTCTTCCTTCTGAAGAGGCAATTTGCATATTAAATCTAAAAAGGCTCAATCAGCGCATTTTGTACCGCAGATTCAAGATGGAGTCAGTGAAATCTGCCATTCCCCAATAGGCACGCACTTCTTCATGGCAACCATCGACCTGAAGGATGCTTACTTCCATGTGCTCATTCATCCTCGGCACAGGAAGTATCTAAGGTTCGCGGTACAGTGGAACCAGCAGGTCGAGCACTACCAGTTCAACATGCTCCCCTTCGGCATCTCTTCAGCACCAAGAGTCTTCTCCAAGATAATGGGAGAGGTGGTGTCATATATCCGGAGACAGGGCATCTGCATCATACCTCATCTGCACGACCTGCTAATCGTGGGTTCCTCCGCTCTAATTCTCAGGAGTCATGTATCAAGATCTCTCGATATTCTGAAATCTCTGCGATGGCTTCCCAATCTAAAGAAATCTCAGCTACAGCCCTCTCAAACTAGAAGGTTTCTGGGGGTCCTTCTAGATTCTGCCAAACAAATGTCTTTTCTTCCAGAAGATCATCGTCTGGCCATGATGACAAAAGTCTCAAGCTTCAGAGACCAGAGGTCCCCTACCATTTGGGAAGGCATGTCGATCCTAGGCTTCATGACGTCCTGTATTCAGTCAGTGTCATGGGCGCAGGCCCACTCCAGGGTTCTTCAAACCCACATCCTCGAGAATTGGAACGGGAATCTCCGCTCTCTGAACAGGAGAGTGCACACTCAAGGACGCGTAAGGGCCTCCCTGGCGTGGTGGTTGAATCCCAGGAATCTTCTCAGGCGTAAGCTGGTCACAATCACCTCTGGTTACGATCACATCCGATGCCAGAAAGCGGGGCTAGGGGGGTCACAGTATCCCATACTCCTTTCCAGGGACGCTGGGATCGGGCGATAAGCGCCAGGTCGTCCAACTTCAGAGATCTGAAGGTGGTGGAGGAAGCTCTTCTGGCAACGGGCAGTCTAATCTCCGGATGTCACGTCAGAGTCTATTCGGACAACAGGACTACAGTTGCTCACCTCAAACATCAGGGGAGCACAAGATTCAACAACCTAAAGAGCATTTCAAATCGAATATTCTGTTGGGCCGAAAAATACCTCTCCTTGACAGCGGTCCATCTGAAAGGCTCTTAAAACCTTCAGGTGTATTTCCTGAGTCATCAGGATATACAGCCAGGAGAATGGAGCCTGAACAGAAGTCTTCAAAATGCTGGTAGACAGATGGGGCCTACCGGAAATCGATTTGTTTGGTTCAAGTCAAAACACGCAGGTCAAAGCCTTTTTTTTACCTGAATCCCAAGGACAACTCCAGGGGAGTAGATACTTTCTCTCAGAAATGGGGCTTTCGGTTGGCTTACGCATTCCTGCCGATCCCAATACTAGCAAAAGTTCTTCAGAAAATCCGGGAGGATCAAGTTCCAACCATCGTAGTAGCTCCGGTCTGGCCGAGGAGAAGCTGGTTCAACTTCGTTATCGAGTTACAGGTAGACAGACCAGTCCATTTACCGAAAGAAACCGACCTCCTTTCACAAGGGCCCCTTCATCATCCAAACCCTCAGGAGTTGAGTCTAGCTGCCTGGTTACTGAGGCCCAGGTGCCAAGGGCTAAAGGACTTTCAGACACAGTAATTGCTAGTTTGCAGAGATCCAGGAAACCAGTTACTAATGCTATCCATAATAAGGTGTGGAAAAAGTTTTCATCCTTCTGCCTCTCTAATCTACCTGATCCATTCCACCCGAACTTTTCTCAAATATTGGACTTTCTACAAAAAAGGACTGGAACTAGGGCTTAAACCAGTACTCTGAAAGTTCAGGTCTCCGCCCTGAGCTCAGTATTCGATCAGGACCTAGCCAACCACCGTTGGATTAAGAGATTTATGATATCAGCTCTGAGGTCGCATCCCAGAAAACAGACTGTTGTCCTCTCCTGGGACCTAAATATAGTACTCAGAGGGCTAACACGCCCACCATTCGAACCCCTGGCTTCCCGTACTCCTCAACTTCTCTCATACAAAGCAGCCTTCTTTGTCGCTATTACCACAGCAAGGAGCGTAGGGGAATAACAAGCTTTGTCAATAAAAGAGAGCTTTACTTAATAGTTAGAGACGACTCTATAGTCCTCTGTCTTGATCCGTCCTCTCTTCCTAAAGTGGTGTCTGAGTTTCACCGATCTCTGCAAATTGTCCTCCCTTCCTTCTGCCAGAATCCATCAAATCCAAAGGAGGAGGAATTCCATACACTCGATGTTCGGCGTACTATCTTACACTACCTGGAACAAACCAGCTCCAAAATTGACCAAAACTTATTTGTTCATCCATCAGGCCAAAATAAAGGAAAGAAGGTGACAAAAAGTACCATCTCAAATTGGATCAAGAGGGCCATATCGGAAACATATCTGGCTCAGGACATGACACCCTCGGCCGGGGTCAAGGCCCAGTCTACGAGATCTACCTCAAGTCTCCTGGGCAGAAAAAGCAAGTGCATCCACTGAGCAGATCTGCAGGGCTGCAACGTGGTCTTCACTTCATGCCTTCACCAAACACTACAGATTGGACTTATTGTCCAATAGGGATCTAGTCTTTGGCCGGAAAGTACTCCAGGCTTTGTCCCCCCCCAGTGCAGAATTGGTTGGTATTCCTCCATATGCTGTCGTGGAAGGTGACTAGAGAAAATAGAATTAGACTTACCTGTAATTCGGTTTCTAGGAACCTTCCACGACAGCAGTAATTCCCTCCCTATGTCCCTTGGATAATTCCTGGGAGCCTAAAGGTAACCGATGCTATGGTGTTTGTTAGAAGTCATTTGCGAGTAGGAGATGGGAGGGGCTTTTAACCTCTTTGTGCTTCCTGTACCCCATTAGGGAGTGGAGACAACCTCCATATGCTGTCGTGGAAGGTTCCGAGAAACCGAATTACTGGTAAATCTAATTCTATTTTTTTAATTTACCAAATGGCTGCAATGAAGCAAAGAGTGAAAAATGTAAAGGGGTCTGAATACTTTCCATACCCATTGTACATTGTGGCCAAATTTTGAAGTAATTTGAATTTTGTAATTTTGAAGTAACCAGTTCCCTAGATTCCTCAATACTGTCACCAACTTCGAACAGATTTGTCTGTTGCATCGATAACCTCCATCAGGACAATAGAAAAATATTTTTTTACTTAAAGAAATGTGATCCTGATTGCGGTATCTGTTGCATACCTTTAGGTCCATATATATTTGGACAGAGACAACATTTTTCTAATTTTGGTTCTAGACATTACCACAATGAATTTTAAACAAAACAATTCAGATGCAGGGCGGAGCCTGAACGTTGGTGGAGCAAGAAGCAGGAAACCTGAGCTCCCGGACAAATGCACCAAAAGAGGCTCTAATATCACCAGAGCCTTCTTTTTATACCATCCCCGCATTACAACCCAAACCAAGACCCCACTGGATCGCATAGACCCTGGGTGGCGAGTCACATTCGGGATAAAGAAGGGATTCATCTAACTGAGGCCCTGCAGGCGGGAGAATGCCGGAGTGGCGGAAGGATATACTGCTAACAGCACCATCGCCTCGGGCAGAAGACTTCACCCCTGACCTAAGGCTGTCAGATAAGAGAGACCCCGGAGCTAACCCTCCCCTGCAGATAAGGTACCATTGCGAAATCCCCAGACCAGGACACACAAAATAGCTACTGTTCTCATAGCTGGGGGACGGCTACAGAGAGTGTGTATCACGCCGCAGCATTGAAAATAGTCCCGTCGGGCTTGCAGAAGACACGCGGCCCGGGACCTAGAATAGACGTGCAGCGGCACGCTTCAGCCTCCTCCCCTCTCTGCAATCAGTGAGAGAGATCTGAGGGATTCAAGCGTCTCCGGGAGCTGAGGTAACGCTGAAATAACAGAAGCAAGGTGACGGAGTGTCTTGAGCGGGGGGGTCTGATTCAGGGGACAGAGGATCAGGAGAGCATGGTCATTCTCCCTAACTCCGTAGCAAGAAAGGAGATAATCAATTAATCAAGTGGGGGCCTGAGACTGTCTGACCCGAGGGGTGCGAGGAGAGAAGGGAGTAATATAAGGAGCCTTAGATCTGTATTAAGCGCTCCCCCCCCCCACCAGTGCTGTCCCTACGTCTTTCCTCCCCCCCTTATCTGCTTTCTAATTAACCCATGTTATACCTAGCTGAACGGATATAAGAGAGGATTTTCTGGAAAACCAGCAGAAAGTGGTTATAGACTGCCATCTAGTGACCAGAGCCAGAACGACATCTCTTTCCATTGTTTATCACTTATAAGACTGGGCATAAAATGGAACATTAGCTAAATTCATAGCCAGCGAGAGGAATTCTAATCTTCAAACTGCTCTATTCTTCTCTGCTTTAGATAACTGCAAAAATGGGGAGATCCAGCGTAAAAACGCAAAAGAGCATGCCCAAACCTACAAAGTCCACTACGCAAACGGACATGGATGACTTTCTTAAAAAACAAAAGGTTCCGTCAGATTCTCCTAAACCACCCAAGCTTCGTGATTTGACCTCATTAGAAGATTCAGATTCTGAGCCGGAGAGTGACTCTGACACGGGCAGCACAGCGAGAGAGGCCTTAGTCACTCGTTCGTTCATCAAACGTGTATTGTCTAAAGCTCTTGAGCCAATAGGACAAGAACTTGCAGAGATAAAACACGACCTAAAACTTCAAGGCCACAGACTTGAGACATTGGAAAATTCGCAAGTTGCCATGACACAAAGTTCGAACGCTGTACTAGACTCTTTAAAAGTCCATGAACTCCAACTACATACAATTCACACGGTGCTAGAAGATCATGAAAACAGAGAACGTCGTAACAACATAAGAGTTAAAGGCCTTTCTGAAACGGTGGCCTTAGAGGCGTTATGGAAAGCAACACAAGAGATATTCAAAGATCTACTTAATGAATCAGATCCACAGGAAATCGAACTGGTGAGAGTACACAGAGCATTGCGTCCGAGGCCTTCTCAAGGGGAAACTCCACGAGATGTGATCTGTCGCTTCCTCGATTATCGAGCAAAAGACTTAGTTCTTCGCAGAGCGCGGGAGGCGCAGGAGATCTCGTATGAAGGCTCACAAATTAAACTTTTCCAGGATTTATCGGCTAGCACTCTCAGGAAGCGGAGGATCTTGAAACCGTTCACTGAAGCATTGATAAAAAAAGGCATCCGTTTTAGATGGTTGTTCCCGTTTGGAGTACATATCACAAATGGAGACAAAGGTATCTCAGCAAGAACATCACAAGACATCAAAGAGGCATGTGAATCCTTGGGGATTGAGCTGGAGGCCTACCCGGACCTGGAGTCCTTCCATTCGGCGACCCTATTGCACCCGCTACCAGATGACCCGGCGTGGCAGATAGCCCTGACGCCAAAATCACAAAGGCTGAAAAGGAAGCTGACAAAGACCTCGCTTCCTAAGGACTCCAGAGACAATACTTGAACTTTGGGTTAGACCCAGATTTTGCAGTTAAGTTTTCTTGGTGTCTACCCCAGTTGGGGTATTGAGTATGGTTGAAGCAAATCTGATGGGGTTGGCGTGCTTTTCCAAATATGGGTAAGCACTGCTGCCACATCTATCCAATAATTCGTTGTAAGGTTTCAACCTAGATCTAGTTACAGCCCAAACTGGGCATTCTCCTAGAATGGAGCATTTCATATTTCATATTTAGTTTATAAGGCTGATTGGAATTTTCCTCAAGCTGGCACTCTATGAAACAATGTCAGTAGGTAACTATGGTACGTTGGCATATTGGTCAATGATATTGTGCAACATAATAACATGGATAATGTTAATATTGTGTTCTCCCCCTCTTCACCTTTTTGTTTTCTCTACCCTTTTCTTTCTTTCGTCTGGTCTACTTGTCCTAGACCCCCTCCCCACTCCCATAGGCACAGGGATTCGTCTCCGTCGTGAGCTGCAAGGATGCTGCTGTGTACAGAAACATGATGGATTCGGATAGGGTACACACATTCATCTCTTTTAACGCACATGGGCTGAATTCTCCAAACACTAGACGCCACACATTACAACTATTCAAAAAACAGCAGGCAGCAGTATTGCTTATTCAGGAAACGCACTTCAAACCGGATAAATTGCCCTCCTTTGAAAGCTCGATATATGATAAATGGTTTCATGCGACAACCACCCAGTCCGGTTCCAGAGGAGTGTCAATAGCAGTGGCAAGGGGAGTGCCCTTCCAGCTAAGAGAAACTATGGCGGACCCTCAGGGTCGTTACATCTTTGTCAAAGGTCTACTAAACGGTGCCCTTGTAACATTGTGCAGTTTATACGCACCAAATAAAAAACTATTGAGATGGGTACTCTCAACACTGAAAAAAATTGATGGCTTTAGAGAGGGTGCATTGATAGTGGGTGGGGACTTGAATGTTGCATTAGAGCCTTTGCTAGACACGACCAAACAGAAAAGTTCGCTCTCACCTAAAGATCTTTACAGAATAAAGTCACAATTGGGATCTCTACAATTGATTGACACATGGAGATATCTAAACCCCTCTGACCGAGACTACACCTTCTACTCCCACCCTCATAACTCTTACCACCGTTTAGACTATATTTTTATATCCAGTAAAATGCTTGCCAATATACAACAGGCGAAAATAATCCCGAATATTTATTCCGATCACTCTTCGGTTTTGTTAAAATTCTCATTATCTAAAGCCTTTCCCCGACATAGAGTATGGCGGCTCAATGAGTCAGTACTTGGAAGGACCGAGGTACAGACACGTATAAACAAAGTGCTTTCCCAATATTTTGAGCAAAATGCTTCACCAGAAATCTCCTCACAGATACTATGGGAAGCACATAAGTCAGTTGTCAGAGGGGAGTTGATATCTATCACTTCCTTTCTAAATAAACTGCAACAAAAAGAAATCCAGGATCTTTATGTTAGTATATCACAGCTGGAGCTTACACATAAACATAAAATAGATCAACATAGCTTAGAGAAGCTGCAACAAAAAAGACAGCAACTTAAAGACATATTAAACTCGAGATCTGCTAAGCTCTATGCAACATGGAAAAACAGAATGTACGTCCATGGAGACAAAGCATCTAAATTAATGTTATCACAACTAAGGAAGCGGCAGTCACGTACGCTGATTAACTCAATCAAGAATGAACAAGGGTTAAGCTCGCAAACTCCTGAGCACATGGAGCGGGCATTCCTTGACTACTATAAGAAATTATATAATCTCCGTCCGGAAGATAACGCCGATTCCGCACTTAAAAGAAGCATGGACACTAGGTCCTTCCTAAGCACTTTAGATCTGCCTGTCTTGTCTGATTCCCAAAAACAATATCTCACTAGACCTTTTTCACTAGGGGAGTTGCAGTCCGCCCTGTCAAAGTGCCCGAAGGGGAAAGCGCCCGGTCCAGATGGATTCTCAGCACTTTACTATAAATCCTTCTCTGGCCTCCTACTCCCACATTTATTGAACGTTTGCAACGCAGTTTTACAAGGCCACCCATTGCCAAACCAAATGCTTACAGCCAGAATATCCCTAATACACAAAGAGGGGAAGGATCCTGAACAATGTAGTAGCTATAGGCCAATCTCTCTCCTTAATGTGGACCTAAAAATCCTAGCAGGGCTGATGGCAAAAAGAATGGCCGAGTCATTGCCAAATTTGATTTCCTTAAATCAGACCGGGTTTGTGGGTGGAAGGGAGGGAAGGGATAATGTCCACAAAGTATTACACCTTTTTCAATACGCAAAAAATCGTAAACTCCCATTGATGCTTCTTGGAACAGATGCAGAGAAGGCCTTTGACAGGGTGGACTGGGTATACCTACGGGAAGTGCTGATCAAGTTTGAGATACCCGAAGCGTTTATAGCAGCCATAATGGCAATGTACGATAAGCCCAAGGCACATATTAGGATTAACGATTTTACAACAGATGCATTTACTATAAAGAACAGAACAAGACAGGGCTGTCCCCTATCCCCGTTGTTATTTGTGCTAGCAATGGAACCTCTCTTAAAGGCCATACAAATACATGAGGGAATAGAGGGTATTCGTATCAATAAGACACACTATAAAATAGCGGCATTTGCGGACGATCTCTTAGTCTTGATGACTAATCCTTTGCTGGGACTTCCAACATTGATGGATCTCATAGATCAATATAGCAAAATTTCCAATTTTAAAGTAAATATGTCTAAGTCGGAAGCGCTAGACATACATATATCCCCGAATACCTTAGCTAAACTAAAAAGTACATACCCATTCACCTGGCCAAAACAATATATCAAATATTTAGGTGTAAAGATAGGAAGATCGGATAGAGACCTTTTTCAACATAATATCCCCCCCCTAATTGCCTCAGTAGAAACCATCATGAAATCATGGAGGGACTCGTATGTGTCGTGGATGGGAAGGAAAAATTTACTGAAGAGCCTAATCTTACCCAAGTTCATATATATCTTCCAAATGCTCCCTATAACCATCCCCAAATCGTATCTTCTTAAAATTAATACATTATTCCGCAGATATGTTTGGAAAAAGCAAAAGCCCCGATTAGCATACAGGACATTAACATTAAACAAATCGAGGGGTGGGATGGGTGCACCAGACATAGTAAGGTACTACCAAGCGACAATGCTTACCAGAGTGGTAGACCTGTTGCGGTCTCCTAACAATAAGCAGTGGATTGAGGTGGAGGAGCCCTAGCACCTTATCCCCTGAGATCCATCCTTTTGGCATATCCTTGTAAAAACATAAACAAAAATTTACCTAATATACACACCAAAGCTACCTTAAAATTATGGAAGGGATTGGTGAAAACTCTAGTTCCCCCTTTGTCCCCCTTACTCAAGTTGGCAGATATAATGCCACATGCCTCTTATTCCCGAGACAATGATCTAATCAAACCCGGTTCCCTGGCAAATGTAGCGGTTGATGAACTCTTAACGGACGGGGCACTCCCCTCCTTTCAGGAACTGAAGAAGCAACCAGGGCTTTCCAACTTGTCCTTTATACAATTCGGCTCTATAAGAGACTCCTTGGCACAGTATCTTTTAGGAGCAGACGTTACCCGCCCACTGACTGCATTTGAGACTCTCTGTGCAACAAAGGATAAACCCAAAAAGATAATGTCGTCTATTTACCAGGTTTTAAATATAACTGACTGTTGCCTCAAAAGAGCCTATATAACACATTGGGAAAAGGATTTGGGATACAAGTTTACCCCAAATCAAATATCACACATTTATAATTCTTCTCATGGCCCATCACAATGCGTTAGAGCACAAGAGAATTCCTTTAAAATAGTCGCCAGATGGTATATTACACCACAGCAGAACACTTATTGGCAGACGGGGTCTTCTACTAGATGCTGGAGATGCTGTGACTCGGAGGGAACATACTTACATATGTGGTGGTCCTGTCCACCCCTGCTGCAGTTCTGGCGACTAGTAGGGGATTATATCGGGGAAATTGTGGGCAAAAAGCTTACATTGACACCGGAGATAGTGCTCTTAAATTTTCTGTCACCGACTGGACATAAGAATACTGCTCTGTTGACTCAACACATTCTTTCAGCAGCGAAACTTTTGATACCTATGAACTGGAAGACAACTACCACTCCATCTATATCCCAATTGCAAGAGAAGGTAGATATGCTATATCAAGTAGCCAAACTGGCTGCCTTGGTGAATGGCTCACTTTCAGCTTTTGAAAGAGTATGGCACCCATGGACCCGATTCAGATCCATTAGTAGAAGTTGATAAGGCTATAGTGGCCTCCTTGCTCGGCTTTATCAGAGTGGACGAAACCCTTGTTGCCTAGTGTTCCCCTCTCCCCCCCCCCCCTTACTTCCCCTATATTCCACCCCTATCTCCCAACTTCTCCCTCTAATTACTTGACCTCCTGTCCCTTTACTCCCTATACTGATTTTTTTTCTCTTTTCTTCTTTTTTGTTCTTCTTCATCTTTGTTTGAAATCATGGCATATGTGATGTAGCAGGGGCGTGTGGATGGGAAGAACCCAGATTTGAACCCAGATAATCTTGCTACTGGAAGTTCCTTTTAGGATGTTGTTGTCCTTAAACTTCTATATATCAATAGTTTTTGCCATGAATTGATATTTCAAACCATCTGTTTAACTCCCGAAAAGTGGAATTTGTAGGTTATATAATAATTTTGTAAGCTACTTTGTTGATTGCTTTCTTTCGGATGTAACTTGCAGATTTCAATAAATAAAACATTAAAACAAACAAAACAATTCAGATGCATTTGAAGTTCAGACTTTCAGCTTTCATTTGAGGGTATCCACATTAAAATTGGATGAAGGGTATAGGAGTTTCAGCTCCTTAACATGTGCCACCCTGTTTTTAAAGGGACCAAAAGTAATTGGACAGATTAAATATTGTAAATAAAATGTTCATTTCTAGTACTTGGTTGAAAACCCTTTGTTGGCAATGACTGCCTGAAGTCTTGAACTCATGGACATCACCAGACGCTGTGTTTCCTCCTTTTTGATGCTCTGCCAGGCCTTCACTGCGGTGGTTTTCAGTTGCTATTTGTTTGTGGGCCTTTCTGTCTGAAGTTTAGTCTTTAACAAGTGAACTGCATGCTCAATTGGGTTGAGATCAGGTGACTGACTTGGCCATTCAAGAATATTCCACTTCTTTGCTTTAATAAACTCCTGGGTTGCTTTGGCTTTATGTTTTGGGTCATTGTCCATCTGTAGTATGAAACGACGACCAATAAGTTTGGCTGCATTTGGCTGGATCTGAGCACACAGTATGGCTCTGAATACCTCAATTCATTCGGCTGCTTCTGTCCTGTGTCACATCATCAATAAACACTAGTGACCCAGTGCCACTGGCAGCCATGCATGCCCAAGCCATCACACTGCCACCGCCGTGTTTTACAGATGATGTGGTATGCTTTGGATCATGAGCTGTACCACGCCTTCGCCATACTTTTCTCTTTCCATCATTCTGGCAGAGGTTGATCTTGGTTTCATCTGTCCAAAGAATGTTCTTCCAGAACTCTGCTGGCTTTTTTAGATGTTTATTAGCAAAGTCCAGTCTAGCCTTTTTATTCTTGATGCTTATGAGTGGCATGCACCGGGCAGTGAACCCTCTGTATTTACTTTCATGCAGTCTTCTCTTTATGGTAGATTTGGATATTGATATGCCTACCTCCTGGAGAGTGTTGTTCACTTGGTTGGCTGTTGTGAAGGGGTTTCTCTTCACCATGGAGATTATTCTGCGATCATCCACCACTTTTGTCTTCCGTGGGCGCCCAGGTCTTTTTGCATTGATGAGTTCACCAGTGCTTTCTTTCTCAGGATGTACCAAACTGTACATTTTGCCACTCCTAATGTTGTAGCAATTTCTCGGATGGGTTTTTTCTGTTTTTGCAGCTTAAGGATGGCTTGTTTCACCTGCATGGAGAGCTCCTTTGACTGCATGTTTCCTTCACAGCAAAACCTTCCAAATGCAAGCACCACACCTCAAATCAACTCCAGGCCTTTTATCTGCTTAATTGAGAATGACATAACGAAGGGATTGCCCACACCTGTCCATGAAATAACCTTGGAGTCAATTGTTCAATTACTTTTGGTCCCTTTAAAAACAGGGTGGCACATGTTAAGGAGCTGAAACTCCTAAACCCTTCATCCAATTTTAATGTGGATACCCTCAAATGAAAGCTGAAAGTCTGAACTTCCACTGCATCTGAATTGTTTTGTTTAAAATTCATTGTGGTAATGTCTAGAACCAAAATTAGAAAAATGTTGTCTCTGTCCAAATATATATGGAACTTAACTGTATGTGCTTTATAACAGAACTGTTATAAATGATCAATGTATGTGTTTTGTATGTGCGTCCATGCTTATTTCTACAGTTATGTTATATGTATGTTGACATCACCTATAGTTGGGGAAATTGGCCACAGGATCAAAGTGTACTGCAACCGGCAATCAAACCTCCATGGTCCGACTAGGAATTATAATCTTCTGCAAATACTACCAGATCACATGGCATGTACTGTTGACAATATGTGAAGTTGTAGATTTTCCCAAACGAATTGCATGTAGAGTGATGCATAGCTCTCCCCCGTGAGAATTAAAGTAATGAAAAAAAAAATACCAACATCGGCGTGTGTTAAAAATCATTTTTCCCAGGGTAACTGTATAAAATGGAAAACAATAGAGGCAAATAGTGGGACAGGAAACCATGCCATAGAGTTCAAAAGTTGCTAGTGTCACAGGGTTACTGCGACAGTGAGGAGCCAGAAGACCACAGTGTCTGATTGCTCCTACTCCGGCACTGAGAAGAAGCACTTCGTCATATTGAGTGTGTTTATTTCTTCTGGCAGAACAGGGGTTAATCGGCCATGTTGGAAATCCCTGTGCTCAGCACTGCTCAGTTACCCACTCCTTTTCCCTTTATAATCTTGGCATTGTTACTAATCCTTGTCAGAGCTAGCTTTATTGCTGCATGGCTAACGGAGGGAAAGGAGTTGGTATGAGGAGAGTTGGAGGAGTTATTAGTGACTGTTGTTTGGTTTGTACATGTGGTAATTCCTTATCCTTCTCTATTTTGTTTTTTTTCCCCATTCCTGCACACCCTGGTGGATTCCCCTGTTATATGTGAGTGAATATTTTGTATGTCTGAAGTTTTCTGTTAACCCTTGTCTGTGTAGCTTTGTTTGTCGGGTTGGTGTACTGCAGTGCACAGTAGTGCCCCATCTTCCCTGGGTGAGGGAAGAGAACAGACGGAGGGCTAAATTAGGAGATAAGTCAAGGGCGGAGGCCCTGGCATCTTTGCCATCTGAAGTATTCTGGGGAGCAGGGTGAGCTAGGGTGCCCCCTTGTGATAGGGCCAGGAAAGGAGCCCCTGGTCCCGGGTCATCCGACAGCTGTGTCGTGACAGCCAGATTTCTTACTACCAGATCTCATGGTAAAGATGTCTTAGATGTCCCCTCTCTGTCCAAAGGTAATTAATGGGGTGTACCCAATAACTACGACGCTGTCTGCCTTTTTGCTGTATAAGCAACATAAATGGACTATGAGAATGGCTACACTGTTAGACTCAAAGTAACAATACATAAAATACACGTACCTCCAAGCGTTGTTGATGAACAACAAGACTAAATAGTACCTCACCCAAGACTGGTAAGTGAAGCTGATGAGCTGGATCCACACAGATGTTCTTGGCACGTTGGATGCATAAAAAGGCAGGATGGACATTGTTGAACATAAATGCAAGATTTTATAGCCAAATAGCCTATTCTGTGCAAAGGTGCTCTCTACACAAGGAATTAAGTAGGTGTTTTGGTGAAATTTAGTGATATGGTGATGTCTCAAGGGGGTTAAAATTGGAAAATGCTTACAGAATTGTCCAAACAGGTGCAGAAACCACTAATGAAGAACAGCATAAAAAGACTTTAGCAATTGAACAAAGGGGTAACCACCCCCAGAAAATTTCTTGTGATTCCTGAATTGCTTTCTGCTTGAAAAACACTTAGCAGATCTGTCCTCCCGATAAGACGCTTTGTGCACATAGCCTAAGACGACCCCCATAGACTCCTGGGCTGCCCACTCTGTACCAAGGAGGCATACAAATTTTTTTTTTTTTAGATCTACTTTTGATCTTCTCTCTCGCAGCTAATTACAGATATGTATTCCTGTTCTTATGTTACTTTCTTATTAAAACACTTTCACTCAAACCATTATGTCCTATTCTGGTGTTTTATTTCTAAAAGGCCGTGCATGAGCTGTGGCCAGGCAGCAACAAGATCCTTCTGTAATGTATAAAGGGGCTATTGCTGGAATCCGCCGGATCAGAGATGACGCTATTGCACGTTTAACCTTTTAGATGCCACATTGAATGACAACCACATCTAAATGGCTAACAGGAAGAGAACTCACACTGTCACTCTGTGGGTCTCTCCAGCCTGTTGTGATGGGATTGCAGTGTTCTGATGGTTTGTTATGGCAGCCTATTAAAAGTGGTAAACGCCATAAATAAAAAATCAATGGTAGAATAAAAACTGAACAAAATGGTATCAATGGAAAATGTAACTTTAACTTATGCTGCAAACTAAAAGTTCTAACACAAAGTATCCAGAACCATTGCCATTCCATTTAAATGAGGAGCTCAGGAGCCTATTCTCTGGATTTGCGGGGGTCCAATGGTAGCATTAACCTCTAATGGAAATGTATCAACAAAGTATCCTTAGTTTTCAGTATATTTTTATTTTCTCACTGACCAAAAAAAACCACATTGCAAGTAAACCAAAACTCTGCTTGTGTAGTTACATGGTGATTTGCAAATATTGATGATGTATTTCTTATCATCATGTAGGAATTAATGAAAAGTGTGGTGTCTGCAAGGCTACTTGCCGCACAATATTACTTTCAAACGAGGTACGTGAAATGATTGTCTAGATGTAACATATGGGCTAGGGTCGCTTTCAAATGACTGTAATGTAGCTTTGATTTCGAGCCCTATATAGATTTTGAAGCAAAAATAGGATAACGTTCCATCATGATAAATAATAAAGCACAGAGACCTTTTTAGAAATGGTTATGCTGGAGGATTGCTAGCTCTATTTTCACAGTATCCCTGTGCGAGTCCCACCTCTGGACTGGGGGCAGTTCAGACAATTGCAACCCAGCCTCAGGAAATGGACCCTTTTTTTCTGTTTCTCCTTTGTTCCTCTTGAGATTGGATACTGGATTTGATGAAGCCTATTTTTATTTTTATCATTTATTTATTTTTATACTTTGCTTATATAGCTCTATCTTATTCCGCAACACTTTACATACATTATCATCACTGTCCCCATTGGGACTCACAATCTAGATTCCCTACTAGTATGTCTTTGGAGTGTGGGAAGAAACCGGAGTACCCGGAAGAAACCCACGCTAACACGTTGAGAACATACAAACTCCTTGCAGATGTTGTCCTTGGTGGGATTTGAACCCAGGACCCCAGCATTGCAAGGCTGCAGTGCTAGCCACTGATTTTATTACGTTATATAGTAAAGCGGAGATCAGTTAAAGATATTTTGTAGCGCAGCAGCTGTTATCTTGAGATTTCTATGTTACAAGTTGATTTACTAAAAAGGTGAAAAACTGTTGCATGTCAGTTGTGCTGCAAGGAGTTTCACACATTTTATGTAAGAGCTATCACACTATGAATATCTGTAGTCATCGCCAGAAGAATTAGGTTTCATTCAGATGTCATTTTTTGATTAATAAAATTTGTATCCTTTATTGTCTATGGAAATGTTACTATTATTATATATTATTGTAGCGCCATTTATTCCATGACACTCTACATGTGAGGAGGAATATACATAATAAAAACAAGTACAGTTATCTTAAACGATACAGGTTATAACTGGTACAGTAGGAGAGAGGACCCTGCCCGCGAAGGCTCACAATCTACAAGGGATGGGTAGAGCTGGTCGTGCAGCGATTTGGTCACTGCAGGTTGCAGGCTTGTCAGAAGACTTGGTCTTCAGGTTCTTTTTGAAGGTTTCAATGGTAGGCGAGAGTCTAATATGTTGGGGTAGAGCGTTCCAGAGTAGGGGTGATGCGCCGGAGAAATCTTGTATGCCATTGTAGGAAGAGGAGATAAGAGGAGAGTAGAGAAGGAGATCTTGTGAGGATTGGAGGTTGCGTGCAGGTAAATACCGGGAGACGAGGTCACAGATGTATGGAGGACACAGGTTGTGGAAGGCTTTATATGTCATGGTTAGGGTTTTGAACTGGACTCTTTGAGTAATGGGGAGCCAGTTCAGGGATTGACAGAGGGGAGAGGCCGGGGAATAGCCAGGGGACAGGTGGATTAGTCAGGCAGCAGAGTTTAGAATAGATTGGAGGGGTGCGAGAGTGTTAGAGGGGAGGCCACAGAGCAGGAGGTTGCCGTAGTCAAGGCAGGAGATGTTGAGGGCATGGACTAGGGTTTTTGCAGATTCTTGGTTTAGGAATGTACGGGTCCGGGAAACATTTTTGAGTTGAAGTCGTCAGGAAGTGGAAAGGGCTTGGATATGTGGTTTGAAGGAGAAATTACCCCAAGGCAGTGAGCTTGTGGGACTGGGGAGATTGAGCAGCTATTTAATGGGTAGGTCTGTTGGGGGGAGTCGAGTGAGAGGGGCGAAAGATGATGAATTCTGTTTTGTCCCTATTAAGTTTTAGAAATCTAGTGGAGAAGAAGGATGAAATAGCAGACAGACATTGTGGGATTCTGGTTAGTAGAGAGGGTGATATCTGGTCCAGAGATGTAGGTCTGTGTGTCATCAGCATAGAGGTGATACTGAAAGCCGTGAGCTATCCGAGGCCGAAGGTGTAGATGGAGAAGAGCAGAGGCCCTAGGACTGAACCTTACTGGACTCTGACAGATAGGGGGCGAGGTGAGGAGGTGGTGTGCGAGTGGGAGACGCTGAATGTCCAGTCTGTTAGGTATGAAGAGATCCAAGATAGGGCCAAGTAAGTGATGCCAAGAGATGAGAGAGGGTCTGTAATAATAAGGAATTGTCCACTGTGTCAATGGCAGAGGACAGGTCTACGAAGAGGAGGCTGTGGCGGTTAATAGGTCATTGGTGACTTTAGTTAGGGCAGTTTCAGTGGAGTGATGCGGCCGGAAGCCAGATTGTGTAAGTGGTCAAAGAGGGAGTAAGAAGAGAGGTGGGAAGAGAGTTCAAGATGGACGTGTTGTTCCAGTAGTTTTGAGGCATAGGGGAGAAGTGATATGGGGTGATAGATCGACGCAGAGGATGGATCAAGAGAGGGCTTTTTGAGCATAGGTGTGATTGAGGCATGTTTAAAGCTTGAGGGGAAAACGTAGAGATAGGTTGAAGAGATGGGTTAGGTTTGGGATAAAGACTGTGGTGAGGTTTGGGATGAAGTGGGATGGGATTGGGTCAAGTGCACAGGTGGTGAGATGTGGTCATGAGAGTAGATTGGAGAGTCGATCTTCAAGTTGGTTTTGGAGGAGGAGGGCTGAGCAGTTAGGAGAAAGGGCTCTGGGGGTTGTCGACCAAAACTGTCTTTGATGTCATCAGTCTTCTGCTTGAAAAATGAGGCAAAGTCTTCTGCTGAGATGAGTGGAGAGGGAAGAGGTGCTGGGGGACGGAGGAGAGAATTGAAAGTTTTGAATAACTGTTTAGGGTTGTGAGACAGGGAGGATATGAGAGATGAGAAGTAGGTTTGTTTTGCTGCAGCGAGTGTGACCTTGAAAGTAGTGAGGGACTGTTTGAATGCGCAGTGAAGTGCTCGTTGGAGTGGGATCTTTTCCATCTCCGCTCAGCAACACTGGTAGCCTGTCTCAGTTCTTTGGTCAGGCTGGTGAGCCAGGGCTGTCTGATGATTTTGCGAGCTTTGGTATGTGTGAGAAGGGCCACCAATTCCAAAGCTACAGTTTTTGTGGTGTTATATAGAGCGGCAGCGGCATCCACAGTGTGTAGGGAACTTATATCTGTAAGAGGGAGGAGGAATTCAGGTAGTGAGTGTAGATTGAGATGTTTAAGATTTATACAAGGGTGTGCGAGTTTGTGGAGTGGGGATTGTGGACAAGGAGTGGAGAGGAAAGAGAATGTAAGTAGGTTGTGGTCAGAAAGAGGTAGAGGTGAAATACAGAGGTTAGATAGGGAGCAGAGGCAGGTGAAGATGAGGTCCAATGTGTGGCCATCTTTGTGAGTGGCTGCAGAAGACCATTGATTGAGGCCGAAGGAGGAAGTGAGAGATAGAAGTTTAGTGGCAGCTGAGAGGGAATTATCAATGGGGATGTTGAAGTCGCCCATGATGATAGTGGGGATGTCAGCGGAAAGGAAATGAAGTAGTCAGGTGGTGAAGTGGTCGAAGAAGGTGGTGGCTGGCCCTGGGGGTTGGTAAATGACAGCCGGTTGGAGGAGGAATAGATGCGCACAGAGTGCACCTCAAAGGAAAGGAGGGTAATAGAGGGTGACAGTGGGATTTGGGTGAAGGAACAGTTATCTGATAGGAAAAAACAACTCCTCTGCCATGCTTGCTGCTAGGGCGGGGTGTGGGGAAAGGTGGAATCCACCATACGAGAGTGCAGCAGGAGAGGCTGTGTCAGAGGGGGTGAGCCAGGTTTCGGTGATGGCGAGGAAGGAAAGTTTGTGAGTAATGAAAATATCATGGATGTAGGCATCGACGATCATTTATTTTTGCAGACCGAGTGGTCTGTAGCACACATGGAGACATGTCTGATTTTGATCCAAGTCACAAATCATTCAGTAATGCAAGTCTATAGATTCATGAAAATAATCTCACAGGACTCAGTTGCCATCTGTGTGATGTTTGTTTTCCCACTCACTGTTTTTTTTTATTAAATTCGTTTATTAACCACAAAACATATATACATAGGCATATAGCTAGATGAATACACATGCTATTATCCAAACAATTATAGTGGAACAGCAAATTTGCCCAGTAGATTATCAATATAATTTAAGTTACATAGGTCCATGTATTGCTGTATGGGCAATAAACCAAGTATCAAATGATTGGAACATTATTTAACCTTATAACCATCCGGCAACATACACCCTAAACAACACTACATGCCTTATTAAACTACTACTAACACTCTGCCAAGCATAGTTGTATAATGTAATGTTAGTAACCATGTGATGCCATAGAGTGATTCATTGTATTTTATCATGATGTCACGGTGGTAGTGTGGACCACTACGCATCAGTATAGTAAGATGAGAAGAGTTCCACCTGTCCCAGATCTTGTCAAATTTCCCCAAGCAACCCCTGTTCTGATATAGTGTTCGCTCGTATGGTATAACTGTATTTACTAATTCAATCCAGGCTCTAAGAGAGGGACGTACCCCACCCATCCAACGTAGTGCTAACACTTTCTAGCTAGAAAGAGTGTCTCACGTAAGAAAATCATAGAGTCCACACATCTCCTTGTCCATCACCTCGAACAAACAGACTAGTGGGTTAAGGGGGACCGAGATCCGTACTAAGGATGTCAACAACAATGTTACCTCACTCCAGTATGAAAGGATAATAGGGCAACTCCATATCATGTGAACAAAGTCTGCTTCCAATGAATGACATCTCAAGCATTCTGAAGATTGAAATCGACCCATTTTGAAGAGTTGTGACGGACTTAAATACGATTAGTGTATTATGTATAATTGAGTCACTCTATTGTTAATTGATGGGGATACTTTAATTGGAGATTCAAGAACCTCCTCCCAATCCTCATCCTGAACACCAAGATTAAGATCTTCCCTCTTCCTCCTGATTGTGTCGCGTCCGTCTGCAAGTCTGGGCTGCAGACAGACAGCGCCCCGAGTAGCACCGACACCCTTTACCCCTATACAGGGATCTGGATTTACTGCAGAGCCCAGGAAGCGCTGTCTGAACAGGAGCAGAGTGCCAGAGCAGAACGGTCGCAATAGAAAAGCAGGAAGGGAGCCAAAAATGGAGTCGGAAACCAGGCGAGCAGTGGAGGTACAGAAACGGCAGGCAGAGGCAGAGTCGAGAGTCCAGGCAGAGGTCAAAAACCGGGAGAGTAGCGGAGGTACAAAATCGTCAGGCAGTAGAGGGGGTCAGGAATCCAGGCCAAGGTCAGCGTCAGTAATCAGGAGAAATGCAAGGCACAAAAACGGCAGGCAACAGAGTAGTCAGAAGTTCAGGCTGAGGTCGGAGTTAACGATAGGCAATCACAAGTAACACGTAGGGGAACCAAGAATATATCCGGCGGCTTGCAAGCCCAGTCCCAAGGTATTTGAGGGATCAGGTCGTCCCTCACAGGCTCCCGGGCTGGTGATGTCATCAGGACCGCCCCCAGGACCAGACCTGATGATGATGCACCAGCCCCTTCATGACTGACAGGAGCGGAGTCTGCGTCCAGTAGACGCCTGCGCAGAAGCCCTTTCATTGTTGCCGCCCTCACTCAGGCGCGAGCCACGGCGCCTCCTAGTGGTTGAGGGCGGAACAGCAGGCCCCGAGATTGACGACGACATTTCAGTCCGGCGTCTCCTGGTGGCCGAGGCCTGGACAGCAGGCCCCGAGCCCGAGGGCGGCGTGACAGTCCGTCGCCTCCTAGTGGCTGAGGGCGGAACAGCGGGCCCCGAGTCTGACGGCGACGTGACAGTTTGCCACTATTGCAGAGCCAGTTCCCACAGATAGCATATACGTGTATAGGGCAGAGATTAGACCCTGGGGTCCTTGTGACTTAAGGATGCCTATTAAAGGGAAGGACGAGATAGCCTGGGGCCTTCCCATACAGCGTAATTGTGACTGGAAAGCTGATCTAAGCTGAAGGTAACAGAGAAATTGAGACCTCGGAATGTTGTGTTTAGATTGAATTTGTTCGAAGAACATTAGGACACCCTGTTCATATAAGTCCCTGACCGAGGAGACCCCATGTAAAGTCCAGAATTCGGAGGACGAGTGGTTTAATAACACATAAATGTTATCACACAGTGGCATTTCAGCTATAATATCCCCAAAGTGGACTACCTTTTTAATTTGTCTCCAAACTGACCTCGCTAATCGAAGTAAAGGTAGTAACCGAGGGACACCAAGTTTATCTGCTTCTAGAAAACCCAACAGTCAACTCTTGCAGCATGGGTCAAATGACTTGCAGGGTTAGATAAGTATCTATCAGGCATCCATCTCCTCAGAGCCTGGCCCGGCCAGGTAGTATAAATAGAAATCTGTCAGTGCTGCCCCACCCATCTGCTTGGGCCTTTGTAAGGTAGATAGTTTAAGCTTGGGTCTGGTTTTCCCCCATATAAAAGTCGTGATTAGAGAATTTAAATTCGTAAAGAAGGATTTAGGGATCAGCACCGTGCTTTGTTTGAATTTAGGAAGTAAAATCATCTTGATTAAATTTATACGGCCGGCGACAGACAACGGAAGTTTACCCCAAGATGCAAATTTAAGCTTGACTAAATCCAATAGTGGAAGGATGTTGAGTTGTAGATCGTGTTTACTATTTTTCGGTATGTTAATTCCTAAATATTTGAAATGGGACACTATAGGCAACAAAGATAGGGCGTCGAGGTGGGTCCCTGAGCTGCAAGAGAGGAGCAACAAGGTGGATTTTTCTCAGTTAATATATAATCCTGAATATTTACTGAATTTTTCAATGGTAGTGATCACATATGGTAGCGTCTCCTCTGTTTTATACATGAATATCACCATATCATCGGCATATAAGCCGATAGTATCTAGACGACCTGCTATGTTAATACACTTAATATTTGGAGAAGACCTTACACGTATTGCTAACGCCTCAATCGCAAGGGCAAAAAGGGCTGGTGAAAGAGGGCACCCCTGTTGTGTCCCTCTAGACAGAGAAAATGGTACAGACACAGAATTATTTATAATTATACGAGCTTTGGATTTTGCATATATTACACTGATCCACCTCTGAAATTTTTCACCAAAACCATACCTCCATATGTCACGCTCACGCCTTGACTGGTGGGCGTGAGCCAGGGGGTTGTGGCCCCACTGTGCCACAAATCAGACTACCCTGGAAGGGGCGTGACTAAGACAGCTGCCTTGGTTTTCACTGGAGCCTCTGATGGTTAGGTCAGGCTTGTGCAGCAGGCAGGTGCCACTCCAGGGTGGTGTCTGGCTGTGGCTGCTGATCCCACTTGGCGAGACGGTATGGGCGACAGGCACGAGTAGCAGACGGACAGATGAGCACGGCGGGCACAGCTGAGAAACTGGCAGGCGGGCACAGCTGAGACATGACAGGCACGGCTGAGACAAGGCAGGCAGGCACGGCTGAGACACGGGCAGGGACCAACTGAAAAGGCAAAAGGACATGGGAAGGAAGGAGTGTGTGGAATAGGTAGGGTCCTGTTCACACAGGGGGTGCAGGCAGTGGTACTGATAGGAAGGAATGGTGTATGGAGGAACAGGTAGAGACCTGTTCACACAGCAAATGCAGACACTAGTACTGGTAGGAAGGAATGGTGTATGAAGGAACAGGTAGAGACCTGTTCACACAGGAGGAGAACCGTAAGACTGCGGAGAAGAGCTGTAGAGCAGCAAGAGGTTCTGCAGCAGCAGAACCAGAACAAAGCACAACCTCAAGAGTACGGAGCAGGCAGAGCCGCAAGAGTGCGGAGCACAAGCAGACAGAGAGGACACAAGGAAAGACACAGCAGGGAAAGTAGCCACAGACGAGGAGACCAAGAGACAGAGGTAGGACTGAGTTCACACAAGTTAATGGTATGAATCATAGAATCATAGAATCGTAGAGTTGGAAGGGACCTCCTGGGCCATCTGGTCCAACCCCCTGCTCAAAGCAGGATTCGCTAAATCATCCCAGTCAGATGTCTGTCCAGCCTCTGTTTGAAGACTTCCATTGAAGGAGAACTCACCACTTCTCGTGGCAGCCTGTTCCACTCATTGATCACTCTAACTGTCAAAAAGTTTTTTCTAATATCTAATCTGTGTCTCCTCCCATTCAGTTTCATCCCATTGCTTCTAGTCTTTCCTTGTGCAAATGAGAATAAAGTTGATCCTTCTACAATGTGACAGCCCTTTAGATATTTGTAGACAGCAATTAATTCTCCTCTCAGTCTTCTCTTTTGCAAACTAAACATTCCCAAATCCTGCAACCTTTCCTCATAAGACAGGGTTTGCAGACCGGTCACCATTCTGGTCGCTCTTTTCTGAACTTGCTCCAGTTTGTTGATGTCTTTTTTAAAATGTGGTGCCCAAAACTGGACACAATATTCCAGATGAGGTCTGACCAAAGAGGAGTAGAGGGAAATAATGACTTCACGTGATCTAGACTGTATGCTTCTGTTAATACATCCTAGAACTGCATTTGCCTTTTTTGCTGCTGCATCACACTGTTGACTCATATTCAGTCTGTGATCTATTAGTATACCCAAGTCTTTTTCACATGTGCTGTCACTTAGCCCTATTCCTCCCATTCTATATATGCTTTTTTCATTTTTATTGCCTAGATGTAGTACTTTGCATTTCTCCCTGTTAAAAACCATTCTGTTAGTTACTGCCCACTTCTCCAGTTTATTTAAATCTTTTTGAATCCTCTCTCTCTCTTCTCTAGTATTAGCTATCCCTCCTAGCTTTGTGTCATCAGCAAATTTAATCAGTTTACCCTCAATTCCTTCATCTAAATCGTTGATAAAGATGTTGAACAATACAGGGCCCAGGACAGAGCCCTGTGGTACCCCACTTGAGACATTCTTCCAACTGGATGTGCAGCCATTTACGACCACTCTTTGGGTCCGATCACTAAGCCAGCTATGAATCCACCTAACAGTTGCCTTGTCCATTCCATACTTAGTCATTTTTTCAATAAGGATTGTATGAGAGACTTTGTCAAATGCTTTGCTGAAGTCAAGATATACTATATCTACAGCATTTCCTTGATCCACCCAATCAGTGATACCGTCATAGAAGGAAATTAAGTTAGTCTGACATGACTTATTAGTTACAAACCCATGCTGACTCTGTTTGATCACTTCATTCTTATCCAGGTATTGACTTACATGTTGTTTAATAATTTGTTCAAAGATCTTTCCTGGTATAGAAGTCAGACTCACCGGCCTATAGTTGCCTGGGTCCACCTTCTTCTTCTTTTTGAAGATAGGAACAACATTTGCTCTTCTCCAGTCTTCTGGCACTTCTCCTGTTCTCCAAGAATTTTCAAAGATTATGGAGAGTGGTTCAGAAATTTCTTCTGCTATCTCCTTCAGTACTCTGGGGTGTAATTCATCTGGACCTGGAGACTTGAATTCATTTAGGTTAGCTAAGTGTTTCCTCACTATCTTTCTGTTTATAGATATCCTGGATTCTTCTATTCCCTGAATAGGACAGTGAATAACAGTTGGTGTTACATTTCCTTTCTGAGAGAAAACAGATGCAAAATAGAAATTTAAAAGTTCAGCCTTCTCAACATCCTGTCTTACCATTTCATCATTTTCATCCTGTAAAAATCCTATAGCATCTTTGACTTTTCTTTTACTTTTGACATATCCCCAAAATCCTTTATTATTGCTTTTGACATCTCTTGCAAGCCTCAATTCATTTTCAGCTTTAGCTAATCTGATTTGTGCCCTGCAGATTCTGCAGACAGCATTATATTCTTCTTTAGATATGCCTCCCTCTTTCCATTTTATAAACATTTTTTTCTTCCTTTTTAGCATGTGCTTAAGTTCTGTGTTCACCCATCCTGGTTTCCTTAAATGCTTCCTATTCTTCCCTCTTTTCGGAATTGTTAACAACTGTGCTTTGAGAATTTCATTTTTCAAGATTTCCCATCCTTCCTGGACATTTTTGTCTTTAAGGATATCCAGCCATTGGATCCCTCCAATTATCTTTCTGAATCCCTTAAAATCTGCCTTTCTGAAATCTAACCTTGACGTCTGAGTCTTCACAGGTCTTCCGCCTCTAGTTATCCAAAATTCTAAAATAGCATGGTCGCTACCTCCTAGGGTCCCAGCCACTTTTACCTCCTCAACCATTTCCTCCCTGTTTATAAGGATTAGATCCAAGGTAGCAGTTCCCCTTGTTTTCTCCCCTGCCTTTTGGAAGATAAAGTTGTCAGCAAGACATGAGACATGAGACATGGTACAGGAACAAAGACATAGGGACCAGGATATTCTGCCTCCTGGAGGGCGGCAAGGACAAGTATGAGACAAGGTCAGGAGCAATAGCACAGAGACCAGGATATTCTGCCTCCTGGAGGGCGGACGGAGAGGTACAAGGCAAGGTAGGAACAAAGACACAGAGACTAGGATATTCTGCCTCCTAGAGGGTGGACAGACAGGTACAAGGCAAAGCTAAGAAGCCTTCAGAGAAGGCAAAACACAGAGCTGGAGCTGGCAACTCAGCAGCAAGACACTAAGGCCAGGGTCACACTAGAGAGGAATACAGACGATTGAGAGGCGTTAAAAGTACGCATTACACACGGACAAATGATTCTCTATGGGGCAGCTCCCAACAGCCGTATATTACTCGTCCGTATTCTATGGTCCGTGCCAATCGCAGCATGCTGCGATTGTCAGCGTACTACGCCCGTAGTACGCCAGTGAAAGTCTA
Source organism: Dendrobates tinctorius (assembly GCF_039654945.1). Lineage (NCBI taxonomy): Eukaryota > Metazoa > Chordata > Amphibia > Anura > Dendrobatidae > Dendrobates > Dendrobates tinctorius. The sequence continues at coordinate 81,740,606 of NW_027361690.1, forward strand.
TGGGTGCACTAAAAATGCGCATTACACATGGACCACACATGTGATTTGCGAGAAATACGCACCCAGTGTCTTTTACAAAAATCCAGCAATTCAGTGCGCTATACAGTAAACTCACACTGACAGGTTTAATAAAGAAACGAAAGAATAGATGTATACACATAGAATACATATGTGTATATATACAGTACATGTCATTGAGACACATATATATATATATATTTTTTTTTTCATAGAGTTCTTTATAGCAGAATAGCCGCTAATTCAATTGCCGGCTTCTGTCAAATCATTCCCCAACCCGATATGAAATGACACATGGTTTACATACAGTAAACCATTTCATTTCATGTTTTTTTATATGTCCCTGACTAATAATTAGATGAGGGTTTGTGTGCAAAATTTGGGAGGTGTAGGTGTTATTTTAATGGGTTAATTCGTTGTTAAAAAATGCGTGGGCTTCCGCTGTAATTTGTCAACCAGAGAGGTTAAGCAGGTGAGTGAGGGCAGATTTTAATAGCCATGAAAGGGACCATTGTTTTTGGCCCTCCCCTCTGGCTACAAAAATCTGCCCCCAGACATCCCAGAAATGGAGCATCTCAGTGACGTCAGCGGGAGTCCCCCGGCTGATCTGTGAATAAACTAATGACCGTGGGAAAAAAGTCAGAAACTTTTCCACGGTAATTAGATCATCTACAGGAAGCCATTGAGGCTGCACAGAGCTGAATCAATTCATTTAGTAGTATTTTACAGTGGGGCTGTTCGCTTTAGCACCGGTCCTCATTGTAAACTATTTAACCCCTTCTGATGGATTGCAGCGTGGGACATGACTGAACGGCGGAGAGGTAAGGATATTGGTGATTTTTTATGTTTTTTTTTTTTGCAGGTCATGTTTTTTTTGGGATTCCCAGACTAATAAAAATTTGTCAAAAACTTGGTATTTATTTCATTAAATGACTTTTTAATTAATGTCTGTGTGTGGTTTTTAACCCTTTCTTAGTATAGGGTTAATAATGGATCGGTGTCTTATTGACACCTCTCCATTATTAATCGGCTTAATGTCACCTTACATTCGAATGGTGACATTAACCTTTTGTTATATTAACCCATTCGCCACCGCTACAGGGCAATGGGAATAGAGAGGATAAATGCCAGAATTGGCACATCTTATAGATGCGCCATTTCTGGGGTGTCTGGGGGCAGATTTTTGTAGCCGGGGTGGGGGGCCAAAAACAATGGTCCCTTTCATGGCTATTAAAACCTGCCCTCACTCACCTGCTTAACCTCTCTGGTTGACAAATTACAGCGGAAGCCCACGCATTTTTTAACAACGAATTAACCCCTTAAAATAACGCCTACACCTCCCAAATTTTGCACACAAACCCTCATCTAATTATTAGTCAGGGACATATAAAAAAAACATTAAATGAAATGGTTTACTGTATGTAAACCATGTGTCATTTCATGTCGGGTTGGGGAATGATTTGACAGAAGCCGACAATTGAATTAGCGGCTATTCTGCTATGAAGAACTCTATGAAATATAGATATATATATGTTAGTCTCAATGACTTGTGTGTATATACTGTATATACAGTGGGGCAAAAAAGTATTTAGTCAGTCAGCAATAGTGCAAGTTCCACCACTTAAAAAGATGAAAGGCGTCTGTAATTTACATCATAGGTAGACCTCAACTATGGGAGACAAACTGAGAAAAAAAAATCCAGAAAATCACATTGTCTGTTTTTTTTCATTTTATTTGCATATTATGGTGGAAAATAAGTATTTGGTCAGAAACAAGCAATCAAGATTTCTGGCTCTCACAGACCTGTAACTTCTTCTTTAAGAGTCTCCTCTTTCCTCCACTCATTACCTGTAGTAATGGCACCTGTTTAAACTTGTTATCAGCATGAAAAGACACCTGTGCACACCCTCAAACAGTCTGACTCCAAACTCCACTATGGTGAAGACCAAAGAGCTGTCAAAGGACACCAGAAACAAAATTGTAGCCCTGCACCAGGCTGGGAAGACTGAATCTGCAATAGCCAACCAGCTTGGAGTGAATAAATCAACTGTGGGAGCAATAATTAGAAAATGGAAGACATACAAGACCACTGATAATCTCCCTCGATCTGGTGCTCCACGCAAAATCCCACCCCGTGGGGTCAGAATGATCACAAGAACGGTGAGCAAAAATCCCAGAACCACGCGGGGGGACCTAGTGAATGAACTGCAGAGAGCTGGGACCAATGTAACAAGGCCTACCATAAGTAACACACTACGCCACCATGGACTCAGATCCTGCAGTGCCAGACGTGTCCCACTGCTTAAGCCTGTACATGTCCGGGCCCGTCTGAAGTTTGCTAGAGAGCATTTGGATGAACCAGGGGAGTTTTGGGAGAATGTCCTATGGTCTGATGAAACCAAACTGGAACTGTTTGGTAGAAACACAACTTGTCGTGTTTGGAGGAAAAAGAATACTGAGTTGCATCCATCAAACACCATACCTACTGTAAAGCATGGTGGTGGAAACATCATGCTTTGGGGCTGTTTCTCTGCAAAGGGGCCAGGACGACTGATCCGGGTACATGAAAGAATGAATGGGGCCATGTATCGTGAGATTTTGAGTGCAAACCTCCTTCCATCAGCAAGGGCATTGATGATGAAACGTGGCTGGGTCTTTCAACATGACAATGATCCAAAGCACACCGCCAGGGCAACGAAGGAGTGGCTTCGTAAGAAGCATTTCAAGGTCCTGGAGTGGCCTAGCCAGTCTCCAGATCTCAACCCTATAGAAAACCTTTGGAGGGAGTTGAAAGTCCGTGTTGCCAAGCGAAAAGCCAAAAACATCACTGCTCTAGAGGAGATCTGCATGGAGGAATGGGCCAACATACCAACAACAGTGTGTGGCAACCTTGTGAAGACTTACAGAAAACGTTTGACCTCTGTCATTGCCAACAAAGGATATATCACAAAGTATTGAGATGAAATTTTGTTTCTGACCAAATACTTATTTTCCACCATAATATGCAAATAAAATGAAAAAAAAACAGACAATGTGATTTTCTGGATTTTTTTTTCTCAGTTTGTCTCCCATGGTTGAGGTCTACCTATGATGTAAATTACAGACGCCTCTCATCTTTTTAAGTGGTGGAACTTGCACTATTGCTGACTGACTAAATACTTTTTTGCCCCACTGTATATATATATATATATATACACACTCACTGGCCACTTTATTAGGTACACCATGCTAGTAACGGGTTGGACCCCCTTTTGCCTTCAGAACTGCCTCAATTCTTCGTGGCAGAGATTCAACAAGGTGCTGGAAGCATTCCTCAGAGATTTTGGACCATATTGACATGATGGCATCACACAGTTGGCGCAGATTTGTCGGCTGCACATCCCTGATGCGAATCTCCCGTTCCACCACATCCCAAAGATGCTCTATTGGATTGAGATCTGGTGACTGAGGAGGCCATTTGAGTACAGTGAACTCATTGTCATGGTCAAGAAACCAATCTGAGATGATTCGAGCTTTATGACATGGCGCATTATCCTGCTGAAAGTAGCCATCAGATGTTGGGTACATTGTGGTCATAAAGGGATGGACATGGTCAGCAACAATACTCAGGTAGGCTGTGGCGTTGCAACGATGCTCAATTGGTACCAAGGGGCCCAAAGAGTGCCAAGAAAAAATTCCCCACACCATGACACCACCACCACCAGCCTGAACCGTTGATACAAGGCTGGATGGATCCATGCTTTCATGTTGTTTACGCCAAATTCTGACCCTACCATCCGAATGTCGCAGCAGAAATCGAGACTCATCAGACCAGGCAACGTTTTTCCAATCTTCTACTGTCCAATTTCGATGAGCTTGTGCAAATTGTAGCCTCAGTTTCCTGTTCTTAGCTGAGAGGAGTGGTACCCAGTGTGGTCTTCTGCTGCTGTAGCCCATCTGCCTCAAAGTTCGACGCACTGTGCGTTCAGAGATGCTCTTCTGCCTACCTTGGTTGTAACGGGTGGCAATTTGAGTCACTGTTGCCTTTCTATCAGCTCGAACCAGTATGCCCATTCTCCTCTGACCTCTGGCATCAACATGGCATTTCCGGCCACAGAACTGCCGCTCACTGGATTTTTTTTCTTTTTCGGACCATTCTCTGTAAACCCTAGAGATGGTTGTGCGTGAAAATCCCAGTAGATCAGCAGTTTCTGAAATACTCAGACCAGCCCTTCTGGCACCAACAATCATGCCACGTTCAAAGGCACTCAAATCACCTTTCTTCCCCATACTGATGCTCGGTTTGAACTGCAGGAGATTGTCTTGACCATGTCTACATGCCTAAATGCACTGAGTTGGCGCCATGTGATTGGCTGATTAGAAATTAAGTCTTAACACACAGTTGGACAGGTGTACCTAATAAAGTGGCCAGTGAGTGTATATATATGCAATCTATGTGTCTATATCTATTCTTTCGTTTCTGTTAGAAACCCTGTCATAGGGCTCCATTATATGTCCATTTTGCAAGCCGGCGAGAAAATCTCGGCATACGGATTACATACGAATGCTGACATGCGCAAAATACGCGACCACACCTTGCTTACGGATGACATACGGAGCACTATTTAGGGGTCATTCATCCGTATTACGCATGTAAAATACGGACCGTATTTTGCGTCAGTTAGTGTGACCCCGGCCTAACTGAGTTAGGACATTGCACAGGCAGGGTCCACTGGGTGGAGCTGCCCTAAATACCAGAGACCTCTTGATGATTGGCCCGGGAGCACATTAGGCAGGTGTACTCTGATTCCATAAGATCCAGAGAGTGCCGGCACCCCCCCCCATGCGCACAGCCAGGAAGCATGCAGAGAGCAGACAGGAAGCAAGAGACACAGAGCATGGGGCAGGCAGCAGACAGAAATCACAGCATGACCTGGAGCAGTGAGTAAGTTGGTGTGCGGGGGATGGAAGGCCATGCAGTGATGCCAGCAGGGTTGTTACACCGTAAGCATGCAAATAAAAAGGGCCATTCAAGAGAATCAAACGCCTTGGCCGCGTCCAACGATGCCAAAGCCCAGTTATTGTCTGGTACCAAAGAACTGTATTGAACCACCACCTGAACCCGTCTGATATTGATAGAAGTGCTCTTACCAGGCATAAAGGCAGTCTGCTCAGGGTGTATAAGGTCCAGTATTACCGAGTTTAGCCTGTTGGCCAGGACCTTAGTAAAAATTTTATAATCTACATTTACCAGTGATATGGGCCGGTATGATCCACATTCAAGGCGGTCTTTCCCTTCTTTCTTAAGTATAATTATATTAGCTTCATAAAAGAAGTCAGGCATATATTCCCCCCTCCATATCCCCTGAAACACTTTTAAAAGAAGTGGTGCTAATATATCCCTATATTTTCTGTACAGCTCAATAGGAAACCCATCCGGTCCAGGAGCCTTCCCGGAGGCCATATCCATCATAGCACCCTCTATTTCTTCTATAGTAAAATCAGCGTCCAAAAGGGCCTGCTGAGTAGGGTCTAGTGTGGGGAATTCTATGTCCGATAAATAGCTCAGGCACTCTAGAACATCATAACCGCTTCTTGAGGTATATAATGTTTTATAATAGTCATAGAAGCAGTGGAGTATATCCTCAGTTGAGGTCGCTATTGAGTTATCTGGTTTCTGAATTTGAAGTATAGTATTAGATGTGTTGAGCTGACGCACCAAAAAGGCCAAAAATTTCCTTGACTGGTTCCCCAGCTCAAAATAGGACTGACGGGTAAAAAAAGTTTATGTTTAGATTTGGTGTCCATATATTGGGAATACAACCTATGGGAAGTCAACCATGCAATTCTATTCTCGTTAGTCTGGTTAGATACTGTATATAAGCTGCTTCTGAATCCTTCAAACGCTGTTCCATTTCATTACCCTCCTTTGAGGTCACTCGTTTAATATAGGAGATTGTAGATGATAGGCAACCCCTCAGGTACACCTTCAGGGTGTGTGCATACGCTGCGGATTCTGCTGCGGATCTGCAGCGGATTTGGTCCTGTGGATCCGCAGCAGTTTCTGCTGCGGTGTACAGTACCATTATAATCAATGGAAAATGAAATCCGCAGTGCACACGGTGTGGAATTTTCTGCGTGGATTTGCTGCAGTTTCAAATCCGCAGCATGTCAATTCTTTGTGTGGATTCCGCTGCGGTTTGGCACCTGCTCCATGGCAGGTATCAAACCGCAGGGGAAACCTGCAGACTAAACCGCAGAAAATCTGCAGATAAACCGCAGGTCTCTTGACACATCATCCTCACTGTCAAACGTGGTGGGAGCATCATGGTTGGGGGCTGCTTTTCTTCAGCAGGGACAGGGAAGATGTTTAAAATCGATGGGAAGATGGATGGAGCCAAATACAGGACCATTCTTGAAGAAAACTTGTTGGAGTCTGCAAAAGCCCTGAGACTGGGACGGAGATTTGTCTTCCAACAAGACAATGATCCCAAACATAAAGCAAAATCTACAATGGAATGGTTCACAAATAAACGTATCCAGGTGTTAGAATGGCCAAGTCAAAGTCCAGACCTGAATCCAATCGAGAATCTGTGGGAAGAGCTGAAAACTGCTGTTCACGAATGATCTCCACCAAACCTCACTGAGCTCGAGCTGTTTGCCAAGGAAGAATGGGCAAGAATTTCAGTCTCTCGATGTACAAAACTGATAGAGACATACCCCAAGCGACTTGCAGCTGTAATCGCAGCAAAAGGTAGCGCAACAAAGTATTAAGTTAAAGGGGCCGAATAATATTGCATGCCCCACTTTTCAGTTTTTAACTTTCCACAAAAATTTAAAATAACCAATAAATTTCGTTCAACTTCACAATTGTATTCCACTTGTTGTTGATTCTTCACCAAAAATTTCCATTTGGTATCTTTATGTTTGAAGCATATGTGGGAAACGGTTGAAAAGTTCCAGGGACCCAAATACTTTCGCAATGCACTGTACAATTATAAAGTCCCCCTTCCTCCGATTCCAGAAGCAAAAGCACTGCCACAAAAGAATATAGGTACTTGTTTTAACTCAATAATACGGGGGAAGTGCAAGTAGATAATAGGGTGAAATGCTGATTATTGCGGCAGACTTAAGGTTATTGTCCAGGTCCTGTGCAGCAAGATGAGGTAATGTCTCACAGCGCCTGCAGGGGCAGCGGTAAGAGAACAGAGATCCCATAAAATGGCAGGAGCCTACGGGCCAGCTATATTGTCAATGAGGGAGTGCGGGGCTCATTTTTCAGAGCTCTCACCGCGCCTCCCTCTTCTATACCTCTGGGATAAAGTCGCGCTGCTCCAGCGGCTTCCCTAGGAATCGGGATCCACAGCTCCGTGCCTCATTCCTGTTGGAGCGCACAGTGTAAGATGGCCGCCGCTGATTCGCCAGTGTCTCCTCGAAGCCCCACTTACTGGAGCCATGCACTGCACTCCCTCAGGTATCGGAGGGCTTCCAGGGTCCAGGGAATTACGTTGCCCGAAGTTAAAGGGAACCTGTCTCCCCCCAGGCATTTTTAAGTAAAAGAGCCACCTTGTGCGGCACTAATGCTGCATTCTGTCGAGGTGGCTCTTTTATTTGGCGTCCCTTCCACTGCAGAAAGAAGCGTTTTTAAAATTTGTCACTCATACCTGAAATTTGTCACTCATACCTGAAGTTTACGCTGCCCTTCTACTGACATCACATGATGTCTTCCTTATCACGCCTGCATGGATGCGCGGCCCCGCAGGCGTGATAAGCAAGACATCATGTGATGTCAGTGGATGGGCAGCACTAACTGCGCATGCCCAAGAAACAATATTACTGCGCAGGCGCTAGGAAAAAAAAAAGAAACGCTGAGGAGGCGGTGCCAAAAGGAAAGGAGGAAATGACCGATGGATGTGAGGCGTCAGTGTCTGGGGGAGAAAGACTTGCCCCCCGGCAAACTTCAGGTATGAGTGACAAATTTTAAAAACGCTTCATTCTGCGGTGGAAGGGACGCCAAATAAAAGAGCCACCTTGACAGAATGCAGCATTAGTTCTGCACAAGGTGGCTCTTTTACTTCAAAACGCCTGGGGGGGTGACAGGTTCCCTTTAAAGATCGCTCAGGGTTATATAGCTCAGGATTGTGTTCAGGATCCAGGGATCTCTATCTGAGCGCGTCCTCCTAGCTCCACAGCAGCGCCACACCCCCTCCCCTCACTGTTAAATTTGAGAAAACTCCCACCAGTATTTTTTGCTTACAAGAAAAACTGATGGTAAGAACGATACTGATGAAAATCATTCAGTTTTTTTATGTTCAAGAAAAATCACTGATGTCTGAATGAGACATTATTGTGCATGGAATCAGTTTTATAGCTGCTCCAGAATGCCTCTTTTTATCCCCACAGACTGATCCTGATATAAAAATGTTGTTTACGGATGTGAGTGTCCTCTGCAAAAAGTTTTTAACGGAGTTTACACAAGTAAGTAACGCGTGATTACTTTTGTTATGCAACGTTGGCACGTGCATTCAACTTTGGAGGATTTTTTTTTATATCAGTAATTATTATTATTATTTATTTATATAGCACCATTGATTCCATGGTGCTGTACATGAGAAGGGATTACATACAAATTACAGATATCACTTACAGTAAACAAACTAACAATCCGCATATTGGTCTAGGGACTTCAGTTGTGCCTATATAAACATATTATATGTACTTGATATTGTCGATATATTCCCCAGAGAAAAATTGGTGATCCGCATGAACATTGATGGTCCCCACTAACCATTAAGGAACTCTGTCTTAAGGATCAACATCAGGCTGCTGTGAATCTGCATAGACATTCTTATCTATTGCATTTTTTCTGTGCTGTGTTGTGCATAAATATGTGATTCTTCAGATTTTGTATCAGTCATGCCTGACGAAGAGACCTGAGTAGTCTCGAAAGCTTGCAATGTGTTACCATCTTTTCAGTTAGCCATTAAAAGGTATCAACCACTGAGGACTCTCAATTCTGAATATTTTTCTAGACATTAACCTGTCATTCACTTTGAGGTTATGTGTACCCTTTTGCTATGGGAGGCCGCTTCATGAAAAAGAAAGTGGTCTTTTCCTGAAATGACTTCGCTGGAAGTATTGTTGTCATTTTTGCCATTACTCCGACGCTGGCGTCTTTTTCTATGCTTAAAACTGTAACTAGCTTTGTGGTTGAAGCTACTTGAAGAATGAGCATAAGCTACTTCTTTTATTCGCTTCTGGATTTCTGAACCCTGAAGAGGTTAAAAGAAGTAACTAAGAACTGGCATTATGTTGATTGTTTTTAAGGGGTTTTTGAATCACTTTTCCAGAATACCTGAGTTTTTGCTATAATATGTGAACACTGTGTCAGGCTTTCTTTACCACACTTTCTTTGTCCAGGATACATCCAATATCATAGACATTTTAGGAGCTGACAGTGCATGACTATTTATGAGAAATGTTGTATTTTAGGAGTTGAGCGGTGCGCATGACTTTCAACCCCACACCTTCTGAGACAAGTGCACGATAGGCAGGTATCCTCCATTTGTCCTGGTCATTAAAATAGTATGTCTGCACAATGGTTGCCGATCGTCCGGGCCGGTTTTATACAAAGTGAGGCTCTGGACAAAAGTTTAAAGTGGGACGCAAAATGCTCACATTTTGCACCATCAGACAGAAACGTTTCAGTTGCATTTACCTGCGCTGAGTTCTGGCTGTTAAACGAGCTTGAGCAACAATATTGAAGTCGTTCAACGCTAGTTCCCAAGTTTTTATACACTGGCTGAGGAAGAATAACGGTTGACAGATAGTCCTTGATACAGTATAATGCAGGTCCCATATAGTACATATAGTATAATGCACTCCCTATGTTCCTTGATAGAGTATAATGCAGCCCCCCTCTGAGTATACTGCAGTCCCACACACACAGTATAATGTAGCCCCCCCTCAGAGTATAATGCAGCCCCCCCAACACAGTATAATGCAGCCTCCCCACACACAGTAAAATGTAGCCCCCTCGGAGTATATTGCAGCCCCCCCCACACACAGTATAATGTAGCCCTCTCATAGACTATAATGCAGCACCAGACACACAATACTCTCCTCCTCATTCCCTGCGCTGCTGCAGGCTCAGCTCCGGTCTCAGAAGCTCCACTCCTGGCACAGCATGGCGCTCGATGATGTAAGATCATCTCGCGCTTCCTGAGTGACAAGCAGAGTCGATAAGTTGAATGCGCGATGGAGGGGGGCGGCACCGGGCCCCATAGTAACCGCGTGGTGTGCTGATATTAGCAGCTCTCCACTGGCTGGGAACCTCTGATGGAGCGGGGGTCCTAGGCAGCTGCCTGTTCTGCCTGCCCCTAACGCCAGCCCTGCTGATTGCGCATGTTTTTCGGTGAGTGTGTGGGTTTGTCAAGTCATCAGACCCGCTCATCTCCGATGTGTAAGTGTGGATAACCCTTCTAAGGCCTCTTATTAGGGGTTAATCACTCTTGCGGGTCCCAGTTCAAGGCTTGCTGGCCACCAGTGTTATTATATCCTGTAGCAAAACCTAAAATGTACAAATGTGAATTAAAGTGTCAGAAAGCAATAGCATCTGTTCGCAGTTTTCTCATTTTTTTATTTTGTATGTTAATACTTGTAGGTTATTTTGTTGTGAATTCTTCTTTTCAGGTTGTAGAATTTCAAGATAGTCATCGGCAACGATTGTTGGCGCATTATAAAAAAAAAGTAAGTATCAAACAATGCAACCATTTTTGCACTACTGAGGTCTTTTACCGTAGTGAACCTTCATGTAGTATGCTTATATTCATTGGATTCTACAGATGGTTTAGTCACTGTGTGCTTGTCATTGACGTTAAAATAGGTATTTTTTTGAATCTGTCCTAAAAATGAATATTTAAGTAGATATTCAATACCATAAGTATGTTCTCAGCCTTAGCAGCAAAACTTTCCTTACGTCCTATGAGTATCATTATTGCTGCAAACTGATCCATTTGGAAGCTTAGCTTGTGTCTTGAGCTTGGTTTACCCGTGTCTTATTTCTAGATTAACTTGCAATATTTCTCATAGTTAATACCTGTTATGTTATCTCATATTAGTATATGAATCTGATGGCTGCAACAGGTTCTGTTGTAATTATGGAAAAAGGGAGTCATTGATCTGGCCTGCTCCTGCAATGAACCTGTGATATTCCTTCCATACTAGTGTGGTATCATTTAGATTTAAGCTATCGCTGTACGGCCACTTTGGACACAACACTAGGTGTCACTGCTACAACTCCTCACAATACAAGTGAATAAGAGTCATATTATGACCCCGAGGGTACTGCCACTAGCAAGTCACAAAAAAAATCAGACGTGGTTGGTCTTCTTGCGACTTACTTATTACGGTCATAGTACCCTCGGGATTGTAATGTGACCCTAGTAACTAGCAGCGACACCCAGCAAACATTGGTCACACCCCGAATGTCACGGCCAAATTAGCTGTCTAGTCCCAGCCTTGGGCTTTATTCATACATCAATATTTTTTATATGATCAGTATTTCTATGCCAAAACCAGAAGTGTCTCCAAAACACAGTCAAAGTGTCAATCTTTCCATTACAGTTTTTCTCTGTAAGTTCCACTCCTGGTTTTGGCATTGAACCACTAATGACGTGTGAACCAGGCTTTATACTCAGGTCTCATATTAACACCTGAAGTTAATCACATAGTAATCTTTTTGTCGATTTAGATAGTAAAGTTAGAAGAAACAATTAAGGAACTCACACAACAGTTACAAAGGTAAGAGGTCTCCTCTGTCATTATAAAAACTAATCTTTATTCTTCAAGTTATGGCAATAGAAAACATATTTTCTAGACAAAATTTTAATTTAATAAAAATTACACTGTAGCGTACTTTTGAAGGCATTTAAAAAAAATATCAAAACATTTAATAAATTCGCCGTATCCACCTTATAACCTGCAGTGTACACAGTACAGTTTTTTAGTACAATGACATATGCATTCAATACATAATGTGGAAAATCATGTCTGCTGAGCTGTTACACTAGGTCTACATAGTGTCTGTGCATTTAGGCTACAGTATATGTCGGGAGCTATGCTCGATGTATGCTGTCACTTACCCATAGGCCGCCATTCACCAGACAGAGGGCAAAAGTGTGTCCTTTCAGCATCTGTCTAGCCATTTATGTGCCAACATACTTGTTTTGCTGTATATTAAAGCACAGCAGACTTCACTTTCTTATACAGCGGACCACTGCTAAGAAATGTATATCATGTGGAATACCTTTCTTTACAATGGTTTCCTATGGAGAACTGATGCCTTGGCATCCATTCTTACTGTGCACACTGTCGTCACATACCTCCTGAGTGTATGCACCAGAAAATGGCCACAAAATTAGTGTGGAACAAACCTAAAATTGCTTAGAAGAAAATAGTGCACTCACGATCCACATTTCCGTGTGAAGAACCTGATTCCGTTATAGATTACTATAAAATCACTTTTATTTTTCCATTTGCTCTGGCCAAGAATCTTTTACTCAGGAATGATTGCATTAATGATTGCATAGATAAGTCTACACTCATTATGGGCAGGCAAATTTACAAATTAATGTATACGGCAATAGTACAGCCGATGTGCATTGTAACCATAAATTTGCTGTGCACCAATTCTGATAAATTTCTCCCAGTGTTTCCACTTAGGAAGTATTTGTTAATACAGTATGTCTAGGCTCACACATTTCTTTTTCAGTTGCAGTTTGAGAGCTTCTCAGTCTTATAGTCGACCGCCAACATCTAATTCATACAGGAGCTTGGATCCAAGTAAGTTTAGCTGATGGATGTTCCATGCCATCACATTACATTGCCTTAAAAAGTTTTCATACGTCCTGAACTCTTCCACATTTTTTCACATTACACCCGCATGCCTAAATCTATTTTATTGGGATTTTATATGACATACCTACACAAAGAAGCAAGTATTTATGACATGTAAAGGAAATAATACATGGTTTTCTAAATATTTAGAAAATTTCAATATGAAAATTGAGACATGCATTTGTATTCAGCCCCTGTAGTCTGATAACCTGAAATGAAATCCTGAGTGGCCAATTGCCTACAAAAGACACTTAATTAGTATACTGAGTCCACTTTTGTGTAATTTATTCTCATTATAACTAGAGCTTTTCTGGAAAGGCTTCAATGGTTTGTTTGAGAATATTAGGGAAAAACCTAGGATAAAGCAAAATGAGCAATTATCCTGCAGTAAATAAGTAAATTGCTATAGAGCATGAAAAAAATATAGGGTACTTAATTAACGTGATTTTAAAAAAAGTAAACGCCATCCCACCACCTCAAGGCGACCCTATTCGGGACGGTCCTAACCTCTAGTATTAAAACCATACCATATGTCAATTGACGTGAATGTCAATAAGGGTCGAGCAGGACCAAGACCCCGACTAATGGATACCCAGCCACAGGAAGCAACATAAACGTAATATCCAGCTCAAAGAAAGGGGAGGCCATTTATTTGTTTGCACAGAGTGCACAAACTTGAAACAAAAACCCAAGAGATGAACTGGAATATAAGTTGGTATGCAGATAAAAACAAAATCAGCAATTAGGGATCAAACAGTATCCTAAAATTTAAGGAACACACCAGACAGGTCAGGGATAAAGTTGTGGAGAAGAGAAAAGCAGGGTAAGATTATAAAAAAAAAATAGTCCAAACTCTGAACATCTCACAGAGCACTGTTCAAACCATTATCCAAAAATGGAAGGAGTATGGCACAACTGCAAACCTACCAAGACATGGTCGTCCACCTAAACTGACATCATAAGCAAGGAGAATACTAATAAGAACATCAGTCATGAGGCCCATGGTCACTCTGGAGGAGCTGCAGAGGTCCATAGCTCAGGTGGGAGAATTTGTCCAAAGGACAACTATTAGTTGTGAACGCCATAAATCTGGCCTTTATGAATGAGTAGAAAGAAGAAAGTCATTTTTAAACGCAATCTACAAGAAGTCATATTTGCAGTTTACTAAAACCCACATAGGAGATCAGCTAGCATGTGGAAGAAGGTCATCTAGTCAGATGAGACCAAAGTAGAACTTTTTGTGCTAAATGCAAAATGCTATTTGTGGCGGAAAACTAACACTGCACATCACCCTGGAAACACCATCCCTACCATCAAACATTGTAGTGGCCGCCTCATGCTGTGGGGATGCGTTTCTTCAGCAGAGACAGGGAAGTTGGTCAGTTGATCAGAGGATGGATGGAGATAAATACAAGGCAGTTCTGGAGAAAAAACAGAGGCTTCAGAAGACGTGAGACTGCTGCGTATGGTCTTCCAATAGCACAAAAACCCTAAGCATACTGTGAGCGCTACAGTAGTTTACATCAAAGCATATTAATGGGTGTGGCTTAGTCACAGTCCAGACCTAAATACCATTGAGAATCTGTGGCAAAACTTGAAAATTGTTGTTCACAGACGCTCTCTGTCCAATCTCATTGAGCAGAAATAGCAAAAACTTCAGCCTCTAGATGTGCAAAGCTGGTAAAGACAAACCTCAGCAGTAATTTCTGCGAAAGACGGTCCTACAAAGTATAGACTAGGCAGGCTGAATACAAATACATGTCACAATTTTCACATTTATGTTTTTAAAACATAAGAATCATGAGAATACATACTAGTCCATAGATAACCTAATCCATAAAGGTTACACCCCATTTCTCAATATGTTTATCAGAACCCGATAAACCACGGAACAAGGAATGTATGTACCGTAACAATAGCAACATTTTATCAATGCATTGATAAAAAAAAAAGTATTTTTAATAAAATGGATGCCTCATGTCAGACTAAGGCAATGTGCCCACGATACGTTTTTTAAGCGTTTCCGCCGCTGCGGAATTGCTTAAAAAACTCATTGCCATGCAATCCTATGGGATTCTGCAGTTGCTGTGCCCATGCTGCGGATTTATCCGCTGCGGACCCACCCACTTTCTTGACCACTTCTCAGCCTGGCTGCTGCACTTCATGTCCTCAGAACTCCCAACCCCTATCCTGGGAGACTTCAACATCCCCATTAACAGCCCCACTTCCACAGCTGCATCTTAGCTTCTATCACTAACCACTTCTCTCATCCTCTCACAGCTCTCAACCTCCGAGACACACACACAGACGGTAACACCCTTGTCCGGCTCTGTTCAATCTCCTACCAAGATAACTCACCGCTTCCCCTCTCTGACCACAACATTCTCTCCTTCACAATCACAAATCCTCGCCCACCCCAGCACACTCCTACTTACCACACATTCAGAAATCTACAAGCTATTAACTCTCATACACTTGCAGACTCCCTACACTCATCATTGTCCCCAATCTCCTCTTTTTCCTGTCCTGATCTGGCTGTACATCAGTACAACGACAGTCTTAGAAGCACCCTTGACCAAGTAGCTCCCCTCACCCGCAAAACCTCCAAGCACAGAGTAAAACAGCCCTGGCTCACATCGCAAACTCGATTTCTCCAGCAATGCTCTAGGAATGCTGAACGCTTATGGAGGAAAACTCGCAAACCAGAAGACTTCATCCACTTCAAATTCATGTTAAGAACCTATAATTCTGCCCTTCATCTTGCTAAACAGACCTACTTCACCACCCTGATCTCCTAACTATCCAACAACCCCAAGAAACTTTTTGATACCTTTCACTCACTCCTCAGGCCGAAAGCACAAGCCCCTATCACAGACATTTGTGCTGATGACCTGGCCTCCCACTTTATAGAGAAAATAGATAATATCTGTCAGGAAATCCGCTCCCAGCCACCAAGTGCAATGACTCCCATCCCTCCCTGCATTTTCCCTGGCTCACCACATTTGATCCCATCACAGAAGAAGAAGTCTCCAAGCTCCTCTCTTTTCGTCCGACTACATGCACTACTGACTCTATTACCTCACATCTCTTTCAGTCTCTCTCTCCAGTCGTCACAACTCACTTACAGTTGTGGCCAAAAGTATTGACACCCCTGCAATTTTGTCAGATAATACTCAGTTTCTTCCTGAAAATTATTGCAAACACAAATTCTTTGTTATTATTATCTTCATTTAATTTGTCTTAAATGAAAAAACACAAAAAGAATTGTCCTAAAGCCAAATTGGATATAATTCCACACCAAACATAAAAAAAAGGGTGGACAAAAGTATTGGCACTGTTCGAAAAATCATGTGATGCTTCTCTAATTTGTGTAATTAAGAGCACCAGTAACTTACCTGTGGCACCTAACAGGTGTTGGCAATAACTAAATCACACTTGCAGCCAGTTGACATGGATTAAAGTTGACTCAACCTCTGTCCTGTGTCCTTGTGTGTACCACATTGAGCATGGAGAAAAGAAAGAAGACCAAAGAACTGTCTGACGACTTGAGAAACCAAATTGTGAGGAAGCATGAGCAATCACAAGGCTACAAGTCCATCTCCAAAGACCTGAATGTTCCTGTGTCTACCATACGCAGTGTCATCAAGAAGTTTAAAGCCCATGGCACTGTGACTAACCTCCCTAGATGTGGACGGAAAATAAAAATTGACAAGAGATTTCAACGCAAGATTGTGCAGATGTTGGATAAAGAACCTCGACTAACATCCAAACAAGTTCAAGCTGCCCTGCAGTCCGAGGGTACAACAGTGTCAACCCGTACTATCCGTCGGCGTCTGAATGAAAAGGGACTGTATGGTAGGAGACCCAGGAAGACCCCACTTCTTACCTCGAGACATAAAAAAGCCAGGCTGGAGTTTGCCAAAACTTACCTGAAAAAGCCTAAAACGTTTTGGAAGAATGTTCTCTGGTCAGATGAGACAAAAGTAGAGCTTTTTGGGCACAGGCATCAACATAGAGTTTACAGGAGAAAAAAAAGGCATTCAAAGAAAAGAACACGGTCCCTACAGTCAAACATGGCAGAGGTTCCCTGATGTTTTGGGGTTGCTTTGCTGCCTCTGGCACTCGACTGCTTGACCGTGTGCATGGCATTATGAAGTCTGAAGACTACCAACAAATTTTGCAGCATAATGTAGGGCCCAGTGTGAGAAAGCTGGGTCTCCCTCAGAGGTCATGGGTCTTCCAGCAGGACAATGACCCAAAACACACTTCAAAAAGCACTAGAAAATGGTTTGAGAGAAAGCACTGGAGACTTCTAAGGTGGCCAGCAATGAGTCCAGACCTGAATCCCATAGAACACCTGTGGAGAGATCTAAAAATGGCAGTTTGGAGAAGGCACCCTTCTAATATCAGGGACCTGGAGCAGTTTGCCAAAGAAGAATGGTCTAAAATTCCAGCAGAGCATTGTAAGAAACTCATTGATGGTTACCGGAAGCGGTTGGTCGCAGTTATTTTGGCTAAAGGTTGTGCAACCAAGTATTGTGCTGAGGGTGCCAATACTTTTGTCTGGCCCATTTTTGGAGTTTTGTGTGAAATGATCAATGTTTTGCTTTTTGCTTCATTCTCTTTTGTGTTTTTTCATTTAAGACAAATTAAATGAAGATAATAATACCAAAGAATTTGTGATTGCAATCATTTTCAGGAAGAAACTGAGTATTATCTGACAAAATTGCAGGGGTGTCAATATTTTTGTCCACAACTGTAGCTACAATCTTTAATCTCTCCCTCTCCTCGGGCATTTTCCTCTCCTCCTTCAAACACTCTTATCATTACTCCATTATTAAAGAAACCCTGTTATGAACAGGTCACCGAGGAGGATGGCAGGAATAGGCTAGGCCACCAGGAAACCAGAAAGGTTGGTCACTTAGCGAATTGCAGACCCTTAATCCTAACAACACAACTAACAGTAGCCGTGGAGCGTACCTACGATGCCCTAGACGCCTCGACACAGCCGGAGAACTAACTAGGCCTAAAGCAAGAAAGGTGAAATCTAAACTGCCCCGGAGTAGAACCACAAAGAAATAGATAGCCCCCAAACATATATTGTCTGTGAGGCCAGATGAGGGACAAACACAGGCAGAAAATAGACTGAGCAAATGATGGGGCCCAAACTGTCTAGATAAGATAGGAAAGGAAAGACACTGTCTGCAATCACGCAAAAACCCTAAAAAATCTAACACGTCTGATGTACAAAAGACACAGGTCTCACGACCTCTCCCCCACTATATCAGCATTCTGGTGTAAACTGGCAGAAAAGCAAAAGAGACTAATATAACAGGGGACTGAACAAACTGACACAATCTGTAACATATGGAGCGGGGTCCAGCACAGCCCCAGCAGGGAGCACGCTGAACCCGCACAGCAAAGCAGAAAGAGGCAAAACCAGATCAGTAGCAAAGGATTAGCAAATGAACAACTTAGCTGAAAAATGCAGGATCAGGCAGGCAGGAGACAGCAGACCTCAAGTTGCACAGGAAGAACTAATCACCAGCAACAATTGAGGGAAGCCTGCTCACTTAAATACTCCCAATCAGTAACCCCAGATTTCCAGTCATCATCGTCAGGTGGCAGACCTGTCAATCCAGCCAGCTCCACTACCCACAGTAACCACCAGAGGGAGCCCCGACTCAGAAGTAAGAGAATCCACAACAAAACCCGCTCTCGACCCATCCTGCACAAACAGTTACAGACCAGTCCTCAATCTCCCCTTCATCTCTAAACTCTTCGAGCGACTGGTTTACTCCCACCTTACCCATTGCCTCCCAACTCACTCCCTCCTAGACCCATCACAGTCCGGTTTCCGCCCCCTACGTTCGACAGAAACTGCACTCATCAAAGTGACCAATAATCGCCTGACTGCAAAATGTAACGGAGACCACTCTCTGCTCATTCTCCTCGATCTTTCTGCAGCTTTTGACACTATTGACTCCATCTTCTACTCTCTAGGCTCCAGTCACTAGACATGAAGGACACTGCTCTCTCCTGGTTCACTTCCTATCTTTCTGACCGCTCCTTCAGTGTTTTGTTCGCTGGCTCCACTTCATCTCTTCCTCTCACTGTTGGGGAACCTCAGGGCTCAGTCCTTGGCCCCTTCTCTTCTCTCTCTACACGGCCCCAATTGGACAGACCATCAGCAGATTTGGCTTTCAGTACCATTTTTATGCTGATGACACACAACTATACACGTCATCCCCTGACCTCAACCCTGCTGTACTTCAGAACGCCTCTGACTGTCTGTCCGCAGTCTCCAACATCATGTCCGCTCTGTATCTGAAACTCAACCTTTCCAAAACTGAAGTCCTACTCCCGTCGTCTACCAACCTCCCTAAATCTGACATTTCCTCTCCGTGGGTGGCACCATAATAACACCCCGGCAGCAGGCGCGCTGTCTGGGTGTTATGTTTGACACTAATCTCTCCACCTCCCATATACAATCTCTTGCCTTCTCTTGCCACTTACACCTAAAGAACATCTCTAGAATCCGCCCTTTTCTCACCGTGAAAACAACAAAAAGCCTCACTGTCGCCTTGATCCACTCCCACCTGGACTACTGTAATGCTCTATTAATTGGCCTCCCCATCACTCGACTTTCAGCTCTCCAGTCCATCCTTAATGCTGCAGCCAGAGTCATCCATCTGGCTAATCAGTACTCGGACGTGTCCGCTCTTCGACGGTCATAACACTGGCTACCCATTCATTATAGGATCCAATTCAAAGTACTTGTTCTCACCCACAAAGCTCTCCACGGTGCGGCACCCCATTACATCTCCTCCTCATTTTTGTCTATCAGCCTAACCGACCGCTGCACTCTGCAAACGACTTTCGGCTAACCTCTGCACTAATCCGTACCTCCCACTCCAGACTCCAAGACTTCTCCCGCACCTCGCCAATCCTCTGGCATGCTCTAGCCCAAGAAATTAGGACCAGCCACAACTTGCAGCGTTTTAGGCGCTACCTCAAAACACATTTGTTCAGAGCAGCTTATCACGTTCCCTAATCAGACATTTTATGTTTAAGTGTGCATGTGTAGTCCATTCACTATCCACATCTATCCCTCACTCCCTCAAGATGGCTGGACCAACATTGTAAATACATCACTGTAAATACACACCTGTACTTTGTATCTCCCCCACCTTATTGTAGATTGTAAGCTCTCACGAGCAGGGCCGTCTTATTTTGCTTTAACCCCTTCACGACCGCCGATACGCCTTTTAATGGCGGTAATTAAGGGTACTTAAACCACAGCGCCGTTAATTCACGGCGCTGTGGAGAAAGTAAATAGCGCTCCCCCGTGTCGGATTTTCTCCGGGGTCTCGGCTGCCGGGGGTAGCCGAGACCCCAGAGAACATGAATCGGGTCAGTTTTTACCGACCCCGCTTTTGCGATAGCTGTTATTAACCCTGTAACGGCGACCGCAAAAAAAAAAATCCGCGATTTTGCATTTAATTTCTCTTTCCTCTGATGTGATCGCACATCAGAGGAGAGAGAAATAAGGTCCCTGATTCCCCCCCCCCCGTACCTCCTGGTGGTCCTCTGTCCCCTCCCGATGGTCCTGGGTCCCTACGGCTTCCTCCGGTGGGCGCCGCCATCTTGGATCCGGAGAAAATGGCGTCCGCCGGGAATCTGCTGGCTCCGGCCAGCAGATTCCATTCATTCATTTTGATCACTATGATAAACTATCATAGTGATCAAAATAAAAAAAATAGTAAATAGCCCCCCCGTTTATCACCCCCTTAGATAGGCAAACATAATGAAATAAAGAATATATTTTTTTTTTCATTTTTCCATTAGGGTTAGGGCTAGAGCTAGGGTTGGAATTAGGGTTAGGGTTGGAATTAGGGTTAGGACTAGGATTAGGGTTAGAATTAGGGTTAGGGTTAGAATTAGGATTAGGGATTAGGATTGGGATTAGGGTTAGCGTTGGGATTAGGGTTAGGGGTGTGTTGGGGTTAGGGTTGGAGCAAGAATTGAGGGGTTTCCACTATTTACCAACTTTGGGGGTCTAATTTCTCCTGTTACACTTGGGATAATAAAAAAATTGGGGGCTAAAAAAAAATCACTTTTGTGGAAAAAAAAATACTTTTTATTTTCACGGCTCTGCGATATAAACTTCTGTGAAGCACTTGGTTGTTCAAAGTGCTCACTACACATCTAGATCAGCTCCTTGGGGGGTCTGGTTTCCAAAATGGGGTCACTTGTGGGGGGTTTATACTGTTTAGGCACATGAGTGGCTCTGCAAATGCAACATGACGCCCGCAGACCATTCCATCAAAGTCTGCATTCCAAAATCGTGCTCCTTCCCTTTCGAGCTCTCCCATGCGCCCAAACAGTGGTTCCCCCCCACATATGGGGTATCATCGTACTCAGGACAAATTGGACAACAACTTTTTGTGGTCCAATTTCTCCTGTTACCCTTGATAAATTAAAAAATGGTGGGCTAAAAAATCATTTTTGAGGGGAAAAAAAAAAGATTTTTAATTTTCCCGGCTCTGCGTTTATAAACTTCTGTGAAATACTTGGGGGTTCAAAGTGCTCACCACATAGCTAGATAAGCTCCTTCAGGGGTCTAGTTTCCAAAATGGTGTCACTTGTGGGTTTTTTTCACTGTTTAGGCACATCAGGGGCTCTCCAAAAGCGACATGGCGTCCAACCTCAATTCTAGCCAATTCTGCATTGAAAAAGTCAAACAGTACTCCTTCCCTTCTGAGCTCTGCCGTGCGCCCAAACAGTGGTTTACCCCCACATATGGGGTATCAGCGTACTCAGGACAAATCACACAACAACTGTGGGTGTATGATTTCTCCTGTTACCCTTGCTCTAATACAGCACGGCACAGAAAGAGGACTTAAAAATCCTCCAATAGCAGAAAACAGCAATAAAGCAACAAGGTTTACCCGTACAGGCCTCCAGACAAATGCACTATCAGGATGCAGTGGACCCATATAATTAAGATAACACAGGTGCAAAAATACCAATGAAACAACCGCTCGCAGCCTACCAATATATGGAGGGGGAGGTTGCCTGGTATATTGATGCACAAAAAACTTGTATGCGGCGCTGTTCACACCATGGCCCGCACAGCATCCAGGCCAGCCTAGTAGTGACACCCTTCTATTAGCTCAGGCGGGCTGGCCCAGTACTATCAAAATGCATGCCATGGGGACAGACACCGCAGTTTACAAGACCAAATGGGCCCAATTGCACCCTGAATAAAAAGTGAAAAAAACACATTTACAAAAAATGTGGAGTATTAGCTGATATTTTGGCCAAAATACGTGAGCCCGTAACCTGCGTCAAAGATCTCCACGTTTACGGGTACCTAACACTGAATACTAACACTAATACAGCACGGCACAGAAAGAGGACTTAAAAATCCTCCAATAGCAGAAAACAGCAATAAAGCAACAAGGTTTACCCGTACAGGCCTCCAGACAAATGCACTATCAGGATGCAGTGGACCCATATAATTAAGATAACACAGGTGCAAAAATACCAATGAAGCAACCGCTCGCAGCCTACGAATACATGGAGGGGGCGGTTGCCTGGTATATTGATGCACAAAAAACTTGTATGCTTGATTTTAAGGCTACTGTACATCACAATGCGGATATGCAACGTTTCTGTGCGGTAAAATCCGCTGCAAATCTGCATTGTGTGCACACAGCCTAAATGTTATTTTTTTCCTTCCACATTGCTTTAGTTCCTGTGAAGCACGTAAAGGGTTAATAAACTTCTTGAATGTGGTTTTGAGCACCTTGAGGGGTCTAGTTTTTAGGATGGTGTCACTTTTGGGTATTTTCTGTCATGTACACCCCTTAAAATGACTTTAAATATGATGTGGTCCCTAAACAAAAAAATGGTTTTGTCAATTTTGTTGTAAAAATGAGAAATCGCTTGTCAACTTTTAACCATTATAACTTCCTAACAAAAAAAATCTCAGAATCAGCGGGATCCGTTAAAGCGTTCCAGAGTTATAACCTGATAAAGTGACAGTGGTCAGAATTGTAAAAATTGACCTGGTCATTTAGCTGTAAAATGGCTCTGTCACTAAGGGGTTAATCATTGTATTATTGCTAAAGTTGTTACTTTTGACTGTTGTGTTTGAAACTGTTAAATTGTAATGCGCTGCAATATATGTTGGCGCTATATAAATAATGATTATTATTATTATTAAATGGAAGAAGTTTGGGACCACCAGAAGTCTTCCTAGACCTGGCCATCCAGCCAAACTGAGAAATCGTGGGAGAAGAGCGTTGGTGAGAGAGGTAGAGAAGAACCCCAAGATCACTGTGGCTGAGCTCCACAGATACAGTAGGGAGATGGGAGAAAGTTCCACAAAGTCAACTATCACTGCAGCCCTGCACCAGTCGGGCCTTTATGGCAGAGTGGCCCAACGGGAGCCTCTCCTCAGTGCAAGACATGAAAGCCCACATAGAGTTTGCTCAAAAAACATATGAAGGACTCCCAGACTATGAGAAATAAGATTCTCTGGTCTGATGAGACGAAGATAGAACTTTTTGGTGATAATTCTATGCCGTATGTGTGGAGAAAACCAGGCACTGCTCATCACCTGCCCAATATAATCCCAACAGTGAAACATGGTGGTGGCAGCATCATGCTATGGGGGTGTTTTTCAGCTGCAGGGGCAGGATGACTGGTTGCAATTGAAGGAAACATGAATGCGGCCAAGATATCCTGGATGAAAACCTCTTCCAGAGTGCTCTGGACCTCAGTCTTGGCAGAAGGTTCACCTTCCAACAAGACAATGACCCTAAGTACATAGCAAAAATAACAAAGGAGTGGCTTCAGAACAAATCTAGGTGTGAAAAACTTGTTGCATCATTCCCAAGAAGACTCATGGCTTTACTAGCTCAAAAGAGTGCTTCTACTCTACTGAGCAAACGGTCTGAATACTTATGACCATGTGATATTTCAGTTTTTATTTTTTAATACATTTGCAAAAATTTCTACATTTCTGTTTTTTTTTCAGTCAAGATGGGGTGTAGAGTGTACATTAATAAGAAAAAAATGAACTTTTTTGAATTTACCAAATGGCTGCAATGAAACAAAGAGTGGAAAATTTAAAGGGGTCTGAATACTTTTCGTACCTACTGTACATTCCTTGTTCCCTGTTTTTTCGGGTTGTGATAAACACAATTAGAAAACCATGTATAATTTCCCTTACACTTCATAAATACTTGCTACTTTGTGCTGGTATATCACATAAAATCCCAATAAAAACATTTAAGTTTGTGGGTATAACATGAAAAAATGTGAAAAAGTTCACAGGTTATGAATACTTTTTCAAGGCTCTGTACATCATGTTGCGATATTACATGATGTTACAGACAGCTCTGGCAAAAATTAAGAAACCACCACATCAAAACCCTGTCATGGGCAGCCCATTCTCCAGACCTGAACCCCATTGAAAACCTCTGGAATGTAATCAAAAACCGCCTAAATTTTTGAGCCAGAAGCAGTGTGAAAGACTGGAGGAAAGCATGCCAAGACGCATGAAAGCTGTTTTTAAAAATCATGCTTATTCCACAAAATATTTGTAACAACCCTGCTGGCATCACTGCATGGCCTCCCATCTCCCTCACACCAACTTACTCACTGCTCCAGGTCATGCTGTGATTTCTCTCTGCCGCCAGCTCCTTGCCTTGTCTCCTGTCTGCTGGGTTCATGTATCCTGACTGTGTGTATAGGGGGGCGGCATCTGAACTTGCTTCTTATGGAGACAGGGTGCACCTCGCTAATGTGTCCCTGACCAATTACTTAGCGCCCTCTACTATTTAGGGCTGCCCCACCCACTGGAACATTGCCTGAGCAATGTTTAAACTCAGTGTTTTGCTGCTGAGTAAGCCAGGCCCAGTTCTGTTTTTCTCCTTCTCTGGAGGCTACACTCCTAGCTTTGTCTTGTGCCTGTCTGTCTGCCCTCCAGGAGGCTGAATATCCTGGTCTCTGTGCTATAGCTTCTGACCTTGTCTTGTCTAGTACCTCCGTCTGCCTTCAAGGAGGCAGTATATCCTGGTCCTTGAGTCTTTGTCGCTGTACATTGTCTGAACTCTGTCCTACCCCTGCCTCCTTGTCTTTGGCTTCTTTCCTTGCTGTGTCTTTCCCTGTGTCCTCCCTGTCTGTGCTCTGCACCCTTGCAATTCTTCCTGCTCTGCACCCTTGCGGCTCCGCCTGCACTGCACCCTTGCGGCTCCGCCTGCTCTGCACCGTTGCGGCTCCGCCTGCTCCGCACTCCTGTGGCTCCACTTGCTCCGCACTCCTGCGGCTTCGCCTACTCCACACTCCTGCGGCTCTGCCTACTCCGCACTCCTGCCTGTATCCATACCTGCTCCTCCCGTGTGAATAGGGCCAAACCAGTCCCGTCATATTCCACTCCCTCCTATCAGTACCCATACCTGCACCTCCTGTGTGAACAGGACCCTACCTGTCCGTACCAGCCTGCCCTGTGTCTCCAGTCCGTACCAGCCTGCCCTTTGTCTCCAAGCTGTGCCTGCTTGCCCTGTGGCTCAGCTGTGCCTGCTTGCCCTGTGTCTCAGCCGTGCCTACCTGCCTGTGTTATGAGCTCATTTTCTGCTCCACCAGTTGAGAGTTCTCCTTCCATTCTCCCTCTGGTGGTGACAGGAGGTAGTGAGGTTGGTTTAATTGGTAGTGATCTGCCACCTGGTGAGGAAGATAACGATTGGATCTCTGGAGTATCAGACTGGATATAAGACAGCCGACACCCTATCCTGGTGCTGGTGATTCAGTCTGCTTCTCAGGTCTTGGACTCAGCTCTGTTCCAGTCTTCTCAAGTTAAGTTTGTTTTTGCTAATGTTCACACTTGCTCTTGTTGGTCAATTCAGTTTTTTGTGTGGCCAGCCCGGCTGGGCTGTGCTGAATTTCCACTCTTATTTATCTGTATTTGCCAAATTGCCTTTTTTTGTCCCTTATTAGATTGGCCTCTTTTTGCTCTGTCTCAGAATATTTCAGAGCGCTGATTGTTATGAATGAGTCACCGTAGGAGGCAAAAACAGAAATACTAGCTAAGTCCAGAAAACCAGAGAAGATGGCAGCTATCGGATTGCAGACCCCTGAACCTATCAACAACAACTAGCAGTAGCCGTGGGGGGTTCCTACGGTGCCCTAGACCCCTCGATCACAGCTGGAGAACTAAATAGCCTAAAGACAGAAAGGGAAATCTAAACTGACCCAGAGCAGACCCCAAAGCAATAGGCAGCCCCCAACATATAATGACGGTGAAGCAAGATGAAAAAACACTAACACAGATAGAAAGATAGGCTGAGCAAATGATGGGGCCCAAGCTGACTAACTAGGACAGGATAGAAAAGCTGCTGTCTGTAATCCGCAAAAACCCTATCAAAAACATGAGCCAACAGACTGATCGGGAAAAAGGCCCTGAAGACGCTAGGCTTCAAAAAGACTATATCAGTACTCAGGAATTTTCTGAAGACAGAGCAAAAAGGAATTCAGCTCACCCCAGCAGGGAATGGCAGAAATCCAGAAAAACAAGGCAAAACAAAATCAAAACACAAATGCAAAAAGCAGAGCAGAAAACTTAGCTTTTGAGGAGCAGGAATCAGACTGGTCTCCTAGAATCCCTCAGAGAAATCACCAGCCAGGCAGAAGGGCGTCGGCTGCCTTATATCCAGTCAGCAATTCCCGTCACCCAGTCATCATCATCATCCTGCCCAGGTGCTTGGTAATCAGCCTTACTACCTTCCTTCACCAGAAGAGGGAGTTCATCAGACCTCAATGGTGAAGGGGAAAATGAACTCACAACAGCTGATATAGTGGGAGAAGTCTAGTGACTTCAGGGTTAATTTTGCTATCAGTTGTGTTGGACATTTTGGTAGGGTTTTTGGCAGATTGCAGACAGTGTCTTTCCTTTCCTGTCCTTTCTAGTTAGTTTGGCCCCATCGTTTGCTCAGCCTATTTTTCTGCCTTTGTTTGTGTTTTCATCTTGTTTCACCGTCAATACATGTGGGGGGCTGTCTTTCCTTTGGGGTCTGCTCTGGGGCAGTTAGTTTTCCTCTTTTCCTGCTTTAGGCTTATTTAGCTCTCCGGTTGTGACGAGGCGTCTAGGACCACCGTAGGAACGCTCCACGACTGCTGCTAGTTGCGTGTTAGGATCAGGGGTCTGCAGTCTGCATAGTCACCAACCTCTTTGGTTTTCTGAGACTTAGCTTGTGTTGTTTTTTATTTCCTCCTCAGCGACCCGTTCATAACATGCCTGCCTGTCTGTAGAACCTGTCCAAGTGACTTGTCCCCGAGTGGGATCAGCAGCCACAGCCAGACACCACCCTGGAGTGGCACCCGACAGCTACCTGCCGCACAAGCCTGACCTCACCATCAGAGGCTCCAGCGAAGACAGAGGTAGCTGTCATAGTCACACCCCTTTCTAGGGTAGTCAGTGGGACCACAACCCCCCAGCTCACGCCTATCAGTCAAGGCGCGAGCATGACAATATTGATTTCTGAACTTTTCCTGAGTTAAAATATTAGTATTGTTGTTTTTAAGGCGAAGTTCAGATTTACGAATGTCAGGACATTTAGTAACTGGGGGTCTGTATGTAGGGGAGACAGGGCAAAAACTGAGAACAAGGATGAATTCTCATCGTCACATAATAAGACAAAAAAGAATGGATCTACCTGTGGCAAAACATTTTTGTATCCATGGTCATAGCATGATGGACATTAAATTACTTATATTAAAAGGTAACTTCAAGTCTTAGAGAGAGACAAGAATCTCTGAGTAGAAATTTATGAAAACTTTCAACACATTCAGTGCAGGTATGAATGTGTCGCATGGATTTCTGTCTTTTAACATCAATTAAGGAATTTGCTCCTCAGACCTTCTGGGGTCTTCACAACACAGAACCAGACTGCAATCGGAGGGCAATAAAACCTTCACACTGCTTATCTATTAACTGCTCCAATATTTATGCTTATCCCTCTTCCTTAATGACTATTCCGCTTCTCATCACTTGTCTTAGCTATTGCGTTATTTCTGTGCTGTCTTGTGTATAAATATGTGATTCTTCAGCTTTTGTATTAGTCTAGCCTGACGAAGAGACCTGCGTAGTCTCGAAAGCTTGCAATTTGTTACCATCTTTTCAGTTAGCCATTAAAAGGTATCAACCACTGAGGACTTTCAATTCTAAATATTCTCTATATACTGGCTAACACGGTACAAATATATATATTTTTATGGTTCATTCAGACATCAGTGTTTCACATATGAGTGCTATCTGTGTTTTTCACTGATGGCACTCGCACCTAGCACAGTGTATGGGACTGTGCATACGTCCATGCAAAATTTTGGAGACCTGTCCAAAATTGATCCAAGTATCACATTGAACTCGACAATGCAAGTCTGCTTATCTGTAACAAAGTTGGACCGTTATTAATGGATTATTCTATAAGAGAAGGTGGAGAAACTTTTTATTTAAGTTCACATGCAAGAAAAACTGATGAAAATCAGACCAAACTGATGAAAATCTGATGAAAGTTGGTCTGTTTTTCTTGTACGTGAAAAAAATGGCGTCTGAATGGGGCCTTATTAATTTACTAGTGAAATGGGTCCAATATGTGGTTGGACAGCACATGGAAAACCTCTTTGTTGATTACTTGCTGTCAGTTTCAAACACTGTTGTGTGAATTCGGCCTTACTTGTTATTCTCCAGAAATATTTTCTTAAAGTTCTTACATTTTACAGCAAAAGGTTAAAAAGACCCTCTTTTGTTTATGCTTCAGCCAATTCAGAAGACCGACGTTCTCCATCCGTATCACACGTTCCCAGCCTCAATATGTAAGTATGGTGCACAGAGTCCTCAGGTACAGCCTACAATGGTACGGCCAGGCAGTGCGGTTTTGGCACAGCCATGATACGTGTGGTTGATTGCATGTGTTTTTCATGAACAGTGCATTTTTTTCTACATGTTGCTTAGCAAGTTCATTAACCCAAATATGCCATGTCGATTAACTTGGTATATTAAATTTGGGTAATTAAGTAATGCACAGTGAAATCATGTATGAAAAAACTGCATGCATTCAACTGCAGGTGTTAAGACTATATCACATGCAGGCCATCTAGTAATTGCACTTCAACCAAAAACATTAGCAACTACTACAATAATTAGAGATGAGCGACTTTGCCTTTTTTAGGATCGAGTCGGGTTTCATGAAACCCGACATTCTCAAAAGTCGAGTCGAATTAAATCGGGCGACTATCGTGAAAAGTCGAAGGTCCGACTGAAACACGAAACCCAATGCAAGTCAGTGGGGAAGCAAAGTCGGCAGGGAGTGGAGGACAGTAAACACACCTACATGCCGCACCGCTTTTTTACAGTGCGCGGAATCTCTCTCTCTCGTGCAAGCATTCTGGGAAATCCGACTTTGGCGCTCGTTTTGCCGACCGTATGGCCGATTTCACCCTGTGGTCGGGTTTCGGTTGGCGAAACCCGACTTTACCATAAGTTGGTGACTTATGAATCTGGCCGACCTGTTTTGCTCAACTCTAACAATAATTACTTAATTTTGCAGCCCAAAAGCTTTTTCACCCTCAAATCCATGCAGCCAGTACAATCATGAACAGCTGCGATTTTCGAGATGTTCCATATAAGGAGTCTAGATATATGAATATCATTTATTATCCTTTGTAAAAAAAAATTTTTAGAACATTTTTTATGTATATTCACTAATTTAACACTAATGTTTATTAACTATTTTATGTTTATTCACTATCACTATCAAATTGGACACACACTTTTTTAAGTGTGCCCATCTGTATTATTTTACACTATATGGATCAATTTATATTATCATTCATATCACTACATTTATAGTTATATATATATATATATATATATATATATATATATGTATGTATCACCTGGATGTATATTTATGTATTTGAATATTAATATATTGGAGCATTATACTATATTAATGTAAACGCTGTAATTTGTTGATTATTGGTAGTTGGTGGATATATGGAGACTACCTTAATGGATATTTATTGTTTATTTCATTATCACTTTATTATTCATTTTCTATTTTTCATTTTTTCATATATATATATATATATATATATATATATATATATATATATACACTCACTGGCCACTTTATTAGGTACACCATGCTAGTAACGGGTTGGACCCCCTTTTGCCTTCAGAACTGCCTCAATTCTTCGTGGCAGAGATTCAACAAGGTGCTGGAAGCATTCCTCAGAGATTTTGGACCATATTGACATGATGGCATCACACAGTTGGCGCAGATTTGTCGGCTGCACATCCCTGATGCGAATCTCCCGTTCCACCACATCCCAAAGATGCTCTATTGGATTGAGATCTGGTGACTGAGGAGGCCATTTGAGTACAGTGAACTCATTGTCATGTTCAAGAAACCAATCTGAGATGATTCGAGCTTTATGACATGGCGCATTATCCTGCTGAAAGTAGCCATCAGATGTTGGGTACATTGTGGTCATAAAGGGATGGACATGGTCAGCAACAATACTCAGGTAGGCTGTGGCGTTGCAACGATGCTCAATTGGTACCAAGGGGCCCAAAGAGTGCCAAGAAAAAATTCCCCACACCATGACACCAGCACCACCAGCCTGAACCGTTGATACAAGGCTGGATGGATCCATGCTTTCATGTTGTTTACGCCAAATTCTGACCCTACCATCCGAATGTCGCAGCAGAAATCGAGACTCATCAGACCAGGCAACGTTTTTCCAATCTTCTACTGTCCAATTTCGATGAGCTTGTGCAAATTGTAGCCTCAGTTTCCTGTTCTTAGCTGAGAGGAGTGGTACCCAGTGTGGTCTTCTGCTGCTGTAGCCCATCTGCCTCAAAGTTCGACGCACTGTGCGTTCAGAGATGCTCTTCTGCCTACCTTGGTTGTAACGGGTGGCAATTTGAGTCACTGTTGCCTTTCTATCAGCTCGAACCAGTCTGCCCATTCTCCTCTGACCTCTGGCATCAACAAGGCATTTCCGGCCACAGAACTGCCGCTCACTGGATTTTTTTTCTTTTTCGGACCATTCTCTGTAAACCCTAGAGATGGTTGTGCGTGAAAATCCCAGTAGATCAGCAGTTTCTGAAATACTCAGACCAGCCCTTCTGGCACCAACAATCATGCCACGTTCAAAGGCACTCAAATCACCTTTCTTCCCCATACTGATGCTCGGTTTGAACTGCAGGAGATTGTCTTGACCATGTCTACATGCCTAAATGCACTGAGTTGCCGCCATGTGATTGGCTGATTAGAAATTAAGTCTTAACACACAGTTGGACAGGTGTACCTAATAAAGTGGCCAGTGAGTGTATATATATATATATATATATATATATATATATATATATATTTTTTTTTTTTTTATAATATATTTTTTTATATCCAGAATATGGATAAGATGACCTCAGTTTATATACAATCTTTAAATTCCCTTTTATATTTGGAATGATCAGAGAAGGTGGCACTGTCTCATTATTTCTCAATTCCTCATTTGAACTGATGGTATTATCTCCTGTACTAGCTCAGATAGCGGTGTGCGCTCTCTCATGCTGTCGGATAGTGAGTCACCGTGGCAACGCGTCCTTAGCTTGGCTGATTCCTCCCCCCGCTCTGACGCGTTGGGCGGTGGGTGGATCAGTCACGTGAGACGCCGAGCAGCCTGACGTCACTCCCCTTCACAGCGAGACAAGCGCCATTACATCCCGCTGCCACCAATGCAGACAGGACTATAAATAGATCAAGGAGGCACTCCGGCATTAACGTATTTCCCCCATAGAAGAAGCGAAACGCGCGTCGGGTCACAAGGACTACTCCCAGGTCAGGTATGATTCACCAGGTGTTACTCTCCTAACTTCATATATTTAATGGGCTAAATCTTCATATATCTACCAAGATTGCCATGCACTATTTGCTTTCGGCACTATCTGCACTTAGCGGATTAACTATTATTGTGATATATTGAAAGTCCATTCCTGTACTATATTAATTTAGCAGTACTATACTTTTGGCATTCACACTAAGTATATATTTAATAGCCTAGTTCTGCACTAGTGCACTTTATTAAGGGAATTAGGGTACTATTATTAGTGGTAGTACTGTTGATATATATATATATATTTACTAAGACTGCTGGCATTACCACTAGCACTTTGTATTATCTGCATTTTGTGGATTAACCGTTATTGTGATTTATTGAAAGTCTATTTTTGTACTACCCTAATATAACCTGTAAGCAGTGCCATATATATATTTTTGCACTAGTGCACTTTATTATGTGATTTTTGTAACACCTATGCAATTTTATACTTGTGGAAACTATTTTAGGTTTTTTAGACCATTGATTGGTCATACATATATATATTATTTCCAACAGAGGATGCCTAATAATAGAGTATACAAGTTTTTATGACTTTAGTGATGTGTGAATAAAGCTACCTGTGGTCTGTAGTCCTTAATTTGCACCTGTATCTTCATTATTTTATCTTATTATTGGTGTTTTGAATAAAGATGGATTGAGATTTATTTGAACTTGGCGTATACTTCCTTTTTTTTGGTAAGAGTTATTTATATATGGGAAGTGCCTGCTTTAGGCCTTTTTGATTTTTTTCGGGTGTTTACAGTACAGTACAATCATTACTTTGTATGTTTGCAATGCTCCCATCGAGGCACACCATATTTACCATCATATAAGTGTAAAAATAAGTAATGTTCTGTTTCATACAGATCTATAACCTGATTGTCCTGTGCCTAATATTTTCTCTGTAATAGGGCCCCTGCCTATTCCATGTGCCATTTTAGCTGGTTTCTTGGATAATTAGATAACAGATGGACTGTTGGGCTTGGATGTAATTACAACCTCTCCATCCCCTGTAGTTACATCTCTATTTTTACATTTAATTGTATGTGTGGGGTACTAATCATTTATGTTTGCACAGGGATGAGTTGATGGACCAAACATCTAACGCATCCAGGAAAAGAAATGTAAGTTTTAGTTAGGGATGGACATTTCTGCCAAAAAAAAAAAAAAAAAGTTTTCATTTTTTTTCAATTTTAAATGCTTTGTGTGAAGTCCTGTAACGTGATCGTGGGTCGCTGATGGGTTACCCCGACAGTCTGGTGCTGATGACCCTCGTGCCTGTCATTACGAGCCGCTTCTTGCCGGCGTTCATAGGAGATCTTGATTTTTGCTTCACATAGCAGTGCTGAAGTGCAGGCGATCGGACAATCGCAGTTTCAAGTCTCCTAAGAGAACTATTCAATAAACTAAAAAGTGAGGAAAAAAGGTTTAAAAATATGAAAAAATTAAAAACACAGACGTTCAAATACTTCCGCTTTCGCTCCATTAAAAAATACACAATTTTAGTATAGCTGAGTTCAGAAATGTTCGATCTATGAAAATATAAAATAAATTAATCAGTTTGCTAAACAGCATTACGAGAAAAAAAAATCAAGACGCTAGAATCACCTTAAAGGGAACCTGTCACCCCCCCAGGGCGTTTTTAAGTAAAAGAGCCTGCTCACTGCGCAGGCGCCAGATTTCCAGCCCCACAGTTTGAATACATCATAACACACTGCGGGGCGGGATCTGGGGCCTCCGCAACACGCAGGCGCGATAGCCTGATGTCAGTTCAGCGCGCACTGTGCATGCCCGAAATCTGTTGGCACACCGCAGGTGCCGGCATACAGCACAGGAGGAGGCGGCGCACAGACAGCAGGGGCATGATGGACGGCTGGGAGGCGACTGATACAGGGGGACACACCATACCTATGGGACTCAATACAGGTATGGGAACCTAGTTATAAAAGTCAATATTTCAGCGTTACTAGGGATCAGAAGCAGAAGTGTCACCTTCACAGAATGCAACCTTAGTGCTGCTGAAGGTGGCTCTTTAACTTAAAAACGCCCTGGGGGGTGACAGGTTCCCTTTAATATTGCAATGCAATGCAATAAGAGGAAATCAAAGCGTAAAATGAACCCCAAAATGTTATCAATAAAAACGTCAGCTCAGGGCTCCAAAAAATAAGCCATCACAAAGATCTCGAAAAATGAAAAGTTATGGGTCTCTGAAAATGGCGACAAAAACTTTTTTTTTTAGTACAAATTTCGAAAGAAAAAAAAATGTCATCACTTGAATAAAGACTGAAAAATAGAGGTTTGGAATCCGCCTACTCGTACTGACATGGAAAATCTTATTGCCAGATCAGTTTTTATTATAAAGTGAACCTGGTAAATAAGAAGAACAACAAACAGTTGTGGAATTGCATTTTTTTTTTCAATTTCATCGCCCTTGGATTTTTTTTCTGTTTTTCAGTATACTATATGGTAAAGTCAATGGTACCATTCAATAGTTCAACTCGTCCCGCAAAAAACAAGCCCTAATATGGCTGTATTGATGGAAAAGTAAAAAAGTTATGGCTCTTGGAAGAAGAGGGGGAACGAAAATGGAAATGAACCAGGGTTGAAGGGGTTGATTTAATCACCCTGCGCTGTTTTAGGTGTAAATATATAGGCTGTACATAAGTAATTTATATGTTTTCGGTATTAACGCAATTCTCTGATACAATGTTATTGGTGTAAACAATTCTTTTTACATTGACAGTCAACCATTGGTGGTCTAACTCGATTATCGTTGGTCACTCCTTCTCCGCCTGGGTTCAAGGGTAACTTTCTAAAGATTTGTTCTCTTTTAAACTTGTTTATTGTATAATATATCATATACATTTAATCATCCATTATCTTTTAGTGTCATTATTGTCAGATGCTGTCTTTTTTTTTTTTTTTGCTGAATGTTCACGACTTGTACTTCCGGTTTACTCACCCATGCAGCAAGTTACTGCAACTTTCATTAAAAAGTTAGGATTTAATTTCAAGGTTTCTATTCACATTGTACAGTTAAGCATCACAATTTTGTGTAGCATGACTTTGGTCAAGTTATTGGCTTTACTATTACAGTACAATTTAAGGCAAGGTTTTAATTTGACTTCCAATAAAAAATAGGATTAGGGTGGTGCACACAGCGTCTTTATCTCTGGCTGGGATAAAGACGTTACAAAAGCACAAAAAATGAAACCTTAGTGACCACCAATGTGACTTAAAACTAAGTGACTAGCATTCCCCCCACGGGTCAAAATGCAGCAGCCATGGGCTGTACACTATAGCTGCATCAGCCATGATCAGTGTTGGCACCGACAATGGCCAATTAACCCCTTAGATGCTGCTGTTAATTGTGACTACGGCATCTAAATGGTTATCAGAGTGTGGGGGTCTCTCTTTAATGCCAACAGCACCACAAAATCATGATTGTATGATCCTGATAGTTACCATGGCAATTCACAGCCAAATAACAGCCTTAGAGCCTGCCAGCGATAGGGGCCTGTTCAAAAGTTAGCAACATGTAGGTAGTAAAAATTACATTTTTCATTCCTGGCATGCCATTTTGCGTTAATTCCTGAAAAGCACCTGAAGGGTTAATAAACTACTTGAAAGCCGTTTTGAATATATTGAGGGGTGCTGTTTTTAAAATGGTCTCACTTTTTGGGGTTTTCCAATGTATCAGTCCCCCAAAGCTGAAAAATGTTTTGTAACTTTCCTTGAAAATAAAATGAAAAATGACTGCTAAAATTTTAAAGCTTTTAACAACCTAACAAAATAAAAGATCAGTTTACAGATGGTGCTGATTGTAAAGCCAACATGAGGGAAATGGCATTGTGTGGTGTGACTATCTGGATTAAAGGGATAATCTTTTACAATAAAATCTAAAAATTAGCAATTTACAAATATATCAACCGAAATTTGCCATTATCATAAAATATAATTTGTCACAAAAAAAAGTCTAAAAATTACTGGGATATGTTGAAACATTCCAGAGTTATTACCACATAAAGTGACACGTCTGATTTGAATATTTTGGCCTGGTCACTAAGCGGTTAATGCCCAGCAATGTAAAAACGGCATGCTGTGCACATGTTCATTATTTTGTTGCTTCTTTTACCTACTTTAGGGTTCGTAAACTGTGAGATGATTAAACAAAGTAACATGTCAATATGTTGGGCAGCTTCATGTGGAAACTGTCATGATCCATGCTGGATCATGACAGATAAAAAGCACAGGTAACCTTTTTTTTTTTTTTCCCTTAAGCTGTGTGCTTAAGTTTGGTTTTGCCCCCGGTGGCCATTAGGATTATTACACAGTGGTGTCTTTTGTCCTAGTTTGCCCCCGGTGAGGGTGAGCGTTATTGCACATGATTATAAAGCGGGTGTGATTGCTCTGACTCTGCTATAAAAGTGTCAGGTGTTGCAATCACTGTTGGTGAAAGTGTTCATTTCAACCATCCTTGGTGGAGGAAGGATCTAGAGAGAGGTCCTGGCAGCTCAGTGAGAGCCCTGGTGTGGAAAGAGTCAGA
Source organism: Dendrobates tinctorius (assembly GCF_039654945.1). Classification (NCBI taxonomy): domain Eukaryota; kingdom Metazoa; phylum Chordata; class Amphibia; order Anura; family Dendrobatidae; genus Dendrobates; species Dendrobates tinctorius. Next base: position 81,777,000 of record NW_027361690.1, read on the forward strand.
GGGGATTTCCTTGCAGCTCTGACAGAGCTTGGTGGCAGCTATTCAGGAGGAAAGCTGCATTCTGGTGGTGGACTCTGTTGCTGGGAGAAAGAGCAAAGCTAAGTGGTGTTACCCCTGTTTTGTGACTTCCCTTAGGTGTGTTTCAGTGCAGTGGTGGGATTAGTTTCCGCACCGTCCATTTCACTAGTGAGGGATAGGTGCAGGGCGAGCTAGGGTTCTTAGGTTCCAGCTCGGCGACAGGTACGCAGCCTGTTTAGGGACTGTTAGGAGTGTAGAGACTGGCTCAGGGGAGTGCAGGAGGTCTCCACGTCACCGTTCCCTATCGCAGGGCCCACCATTGTAATTGTTTACCTGGTTTTTCCCCTTATTATTTAAATTAGCCCTGCTGGAGGCGGTGTATCCAGTTTTGCGTGTAATTCTGAAAGTCGCCTGCTGGAGGCGGTGTATCCGGCTGCACATTTTATTGTTTAAATTCGCCCTACTGGAGGCGGTGTATCCAGGGTCGCGTGTGTCATATAAATTCACCCTGCTGGAGGCGGTGTGTCCAGTCACACGTGACCTTTACATTATCACCAACCCTAACATTTCTCTCTGGTGAGCCATGGACCAAGTGCAGACCGGTGAGCAGTTGTTGCTGGCCCTCACTGAGATTAGTGAGGAGCTGAATGATGCGGTTCAGCAGCACCTGCAGCGGAATTATGGGTCTGAGGCCTACCCTCTGCCTCAACTAGAGGGTCCATATACGGCTTTGGCCAGGATGTGCCGTGGAGTCCCTGATGGGGAGCAGGACTTCCTTATACAGGCGGACGTACCCGGGTGGGTGGAGTTGGTGTCCCCATGGTGCTGCCTGGTGTTCCCCAAGGTGAAGGGGTACGTCCCTGTAGTGAGCAGACTAATTATTTAGTCCTTGGCACTCACGCTGAAACTTCAGTTATATCAGAGAAGCCATGTCCCCCTGGTCGTGTGGAGGAAGACGACCTGGGAGTGTATATTTCCTCCTCGCCCTCTGAAGGTACTTTGTCAGCAGAGGTGATGGTTGGCGAGATACCTGCGGGCATACCGGTGCTTGTAAACAGTGGAGCAGAAGTCAGTCTGGTGGATGCTCAGTTTGTCCAGACTCATGGTCTGAGTGTTGAGACGCTGGACAAACCCATAAGCGTCCAGGCCATTAACTCTGTTCCACTGAGCCAGGGGGGTTAAACCAAGTCGTAAAAAACATTGTGCTGCATAGTGAACATCATGACGAGTCCCAGTCATACTACGTCTTGGAGGGAAATCCAGCACCTATCGTTGTGGGCCCCCTTGGTTTTTTAAAAACACACCCCGGTCTTAGGTTGGCGGACTAGGGAAGTAGTCAGCTGGGCAGTTGTGTAGGGGCTACTGTCTCTGCCGTCTCTCTACAATCGTCCCCTTCCTCTCCAGTGAGAGCAGTGGAGGTGCTGCAGGAGAGTAGGGGCAAGGCTCAACCCTCGCCATTAGCCAACCCTGAGAGGCGCAGACCTCGTAGTAGGAGGGATTGGAGGGTGGTTTTTCCCTTGGTGAATTGCAGGAGTGTGAGTGTGGTGACACAGAGGGACGCCTCTGTTGTCAGTTCCAGAAAGAGTTCACCCTATTTTGACAAACGAATGTGTGGCAATAAACGTTCAGGTCCGGACCTGTGTGTGAGCGAGCATGTATGGGTGGCCACCAAAAACGTCCAGTGGAAGTGTGTTGCTGGGGTCTGGAATTCTCAGGCGATCGGGCCGTATCTGGTGTCGGCTATCCAGGGCCCGGAGTCTTACCAGCTTGAATTACTCCCAAACATGCACATACACAACTCGTTCCCCAGGTCGGCGCTTCAGAGATGTGTGGTACCTCCAGAACATACATTGCCAATACCAGCGGTGCTCGTTTGTCATCAACCTGACGTGCAGGTAGTTGCTGGGGTGAACTCTGGACCTGGGCGTCCCCGCTGTAGGTGGTTCCCTGATGAGGAGCGGTCTGGAGGGTCCAGAAGCCCCTCATTAAGGGGAGGGTACTGTCATGATCCATACTGGATCATGACAGATAAAAAGCACAGGTAACCTTTTTTTTTTCCTTAAGCTGTGTGCTTAAGTTTGGTTTTGCCCCCGGTGGCCATTAGGATTATTACACAGTGGTGTCTTTTGTTCTAGTTTGCCCCCGGTGGTGGTGAGCGTTATTGCACATGATTATAAAGCAGGTGTGATTGCTCTGGCTCTGATATAAAAGAGTGTCAGGTGTTGCAATCACTGTTGGTGAAAGTGTTCATTTCAACCATCCTTGGTGGAGGAAGGATCTAGAGAGAGGTCCTGGCAGCTCAGTGAGAGCCCTGGTGTGGAAAGAGTCAGAGGGCATTTCCTTGCAGCGCTGACAGAGCTTGGTGGCAGCTATTCAGGAGGAAAGCTGCATTCTGGTGGTGGACTCTGTTGCTGGGAGCAAGAGCAACGCTAAGTGGTGTTACCCTTGTTTTGTGACTTCCCTTATGTGTGTTTCAGTGCAGTGGTGGGATTAGTTTCCGCACCGTCCATTTCACTAGTGAGGGATAGGTGCAGGGCGAGCTAGGGTTCTTAGGTTCCAGCTCGGCGACAGGTGCGGAGCCCATATAGGGACTGTTAGGAGTGTAGAGACTGGCTCAGGGGAGTGCAGGAGGTCTCCACGTCCCCGTTCCCTATCGCAGTTCCCAGCATTGTAATTGTTTCCCTGGTGTTTCCCCTTATTATTTAAATTCGCACTGCTGGAGGCAGTGTATCCAGTTTTACGTGTAATTCTGAAATTCTCCTGCTTGAAGCGGTGTATCCGGCTGCACGTTTTATTGTTTAAATTCGCCCTACTGGAGGCGGTGTATCCAGGGTCGCGTGTGTCATATAAATTCGCCCTGCTGGAGGCGGTGTGTCCAGGGTCGCGTGTGTCATATAAATTCGCCCTGCTGGAGGCGGTGTGTCCAGTCACACGTAACCATTACAGAAACTGCCCGCTTTTTATAGTATAAAGTGTAGGAAAAAGACACCGGCAACAAAGCCACACTTAAAAAAAAAAAAAAAAGCGCTAGCAAAGTAGTTTCAGGAAAAAGACCTTTCTCCTGAAGAAAGGTCTTTCTCAGGGAGCGTGCCATCTTCAGTGCATAAAGAGGGCAACACATCATCATGTAGCAATTTCAGATATCCAGTGGCATTGAGGTTTCCATTGATGACGAATGGCCCCACTATCTTTGTACCCCATATACCACACTATACCATCAATTATGGGTGTTAGGTCCGAGCATTCCTACATGAACAGTTTCCTGGAAAGTGGATTGGTTATCGTGGGCCAGTTGATTGGCCACCAGGTCTCCTGATCTGACCCCCTTAGACTTTTATCTTTGGGGTCATCTGAAGGCAATTGTCTATGCTATGAAGATACGAGATGTGCAGCTTCTGAGACAACGGATACTAGAAGCCTGTGCTAGCATTTCTTCTGCGGTGCCCTCTTTATGCACTGAAGATCGCACAATCCCTGAGTTTTTCCAGCAAGATGGTGCACCACCACATTATGTGTGTCAGGTCCGAGCATTCCTACAAGGAATATGACCCCCTTAGACTAGCATTTCTTCTGCGGTGTTGCTATCAGTGTGTCAAGAGTGGGAGAAGAGGGTTGCATTGACAATCCAACACAATGGGCAGCACTTTGAACACATTTTATAAGTGGTCATAAACTCATGAAAGAATAAAGTTACGTTAAAACCAAGCACACCCTTATTTTTCTTGTGAAATTCTCAATAAATTTGATGTCACATGACCCTCTTCCCATTGGAAAAAATAAAGTTGGATCCAAAATGGCCAACTTCAAAATGGCCGCCATGGTCACCACCCATCATGAAAAATGTCCCCCCTCCCATATACTAATGTGCCAGAAACAGGAAGTTGATATCACCAACCATTCCCATTTTATTTAGGTGTATCCATATAAATGGCCCACCCTGTACAATATTTGCTGCAGCAAACAAGGCCACTCACTGCCATTAAAAATACGATAACCATGAAGGGGTGTCCTTGGTCTCTACTTTGTTTATGTAGATGATACACGTCACATCCACGAGTGCCAGGACACAATTTTTTGAGCAGAACGTTGCCCAGAGCATCACATGACCTCACTGGCTTGTCTTCCTAGAATGCATTCTCGAGCCGTCTCTCTTGTGAGACTACCTTTACCTAAACATATCTAAACACAACTTGAAATAACATTGATGCAAAATAGTTACCGTATTTTTCGCTTTGTAAGACGCACTTTTTTTCCCCCAAATTTGGGGGGAAAATAGGGGTGCGTCTTACAATGCAAACATACGTTTTTTGGGCTGCCGCTGCGGGTGTCCGTTACTTGCCGCCACCACGCTGGGTCCTCCAGGTGCTGCCGCCGCGCCGGGTCCCTCAGGTGCTGCTGCCGCCGCGCTGTGTCCCCCGGTGCCTGCTGCCGCCACCGGGCTCTGTCCCGTGCTGCGTGGGGGGCTCTGCCGTTTCATCCATACCTGCGCTGTGGCTTGCTTCCTGGAAAATCGCCGCCGCGCAAGCGCAGATGGAGATCTCGGCACTGAAATCTCAGCCCTGAAATCTCATCTCCCGAGATTTCAGTGCCGAGATCTCCATCTGCGCTTGCGCGGCGGCCATTTTCCAGGAAGCAAGCCACCGCGCAGGCATGGATGGAACAGCAGAGCCCCCCACGCAGCACGGGACAGAGCCCGGTGGCGGCGGCAAGCACCGGGGGACACAGCACGGCGGCGGCAGCAGCACCCGAGGGACCCAGCGCGGCGGCGGCAGCACTCGGATGACCCAGCGCGGCAGCACCAGGTACAGAGTGGGCGACAGCACCCCGGGGACAGACCGGTAAGCAATAAGACGCCTGGATTATAAGAAGCACCACCATTTTATTGAAAAACGTTTTTTCCTATTTTTCTCAAAATTTGGGGTGCGTCTTATAATCCGGAGCGTCTTATAAAGCGAAAAATACGGTACTTGACTTCTTAATGAGGACCTGTCACTGGATTTTTTTAAATTTGAAACTAAGCTCATTCTCCAATCACCGTTGTTTCACTAATTCTGGAACACGTTTTCTTTTTCTTTGTGCTCCTCTGTTTTCAGGTTATGACCCCTCATAATAAAGATGCAAATTTACTTTTTCTCCTCTATGACAAAAGTTCCTAGTTATCAGCCCTGAGGTATTACTTTGTAAAGGAGTGCACAGGAAAAAAAAAGAAAAACTGTTCCAGAATCAGTGAACCAGTGGTAATTGGAATAAGGTACTCAGGTTAAATTAAAAATCCAGTGAAGAATCCTTCTTGGCAGTACCTGAGGCTCTTCAGCGGTGGACAACCCCTTTAAGTGGAAAAGTGGATCTGCGCTTTAAGTTTAACATAAATCATCCATGTAATGATAAGTAAATCATGGTTATTGATATTGTCTGTAAGAAAATGCATGTGTTTGATTGTTTTTTCCTTTTATAAAAAAAATCTGTTTGTGCTTCAGTCAATTCAGAGGACAGATTTTCTCCATCTGCATCACAAGTGCTCAGCATCAATAAGTAAGTAGGAGCAGAAAGCTCTTAAATACAAACCACAAGGCTATGTTCCCACTATGAGTATTTGCTGAGATATTGATGCTGCAGATTTTCTGCAACTATTAGGTAAATTTGGTTACTTGCATTTTTTATGTTCATTTTTATCGTGTCTGACATTGCGGACTTTGTCCTTTGGTATGTCTTGTCTTGTTTTAAATAAAGCTACATGTTTTTAATATTTCCTGATATTTGGCTTGAAGAAAACTTTATTGATACAGCTTTGTGGGTTATACATGCCTTTTTAATGCATTTCTGCAGTGAAAAACTCACCTAAAATACATGATGTGTTTTACCTGAAATTTTTTTTGCATCTGATACAATTCTACAGGCAAAAATTCGCATATAAGGTCCCCTTCACACGTCCATGTTTTTGGTCCGTATGCAGTCCGTTTTGTAAGGACCGCAACTATGGACATGCACACACCTATTGTATTCAGTGGTGGTGCGCCTATGTCAGATTTTTCACACAGACCGTGTGTCCATGTGAAAAACCCGCAGACATGTACTTTTTTTTTTGTCTCCGGCAGCACGCGTGACATCTGTGTGACACGTACCCAAATGAAACTACAACTGTCATCATCCTCACCTGGTCTACTTGTGATCAGCTGTAGTCAGCACCTGCCGCTTGGGAATACCAATCATTAAATAAATTAATTAAAAAAACGGTCTGGGGTCCCCACAATATTTTAAAACCAGTGCAGATAAAGCAGACAGCTGCGGCTTCTATTATCAGGCTGGGATGGTCAATGGTTATTGTCCTGTCTCGTGCCAAAAAATATGACTCAAGCAGCTTCAGAATTAGTACATCACATTAGATGCCCCCATTCTGGTGCTTTACCCGGCTCTATCCGATGCCCTGGTGTGGTTGCAATCAAGGCAATATATGGGTTTTATGACAGCTATGATTTGTCAAAAATCACAGCTGCCATCAAGCCCTGAGGTTAGTAATGCAAAGGTAACAGTCAGACACCCCCATTACTAACCCAGTAGTGAAAAGAAACACACACACACACATACAGAGAAAAGTCCTTTAATTGTAAAAACCTCAACTCGACAATTACCCTCTTTTACCCATTTATTTGAAAAAATAAAAGTAATCAACAAGGGTCCATCGTAAATCCATAATAAGGAGGTCCCACGACGATGACCTACTCTGCTACAGCTGGAGGCAGTGATCAGCTGTGATATCAGTAACGTGACAGCTCACCATGGCAACCGGAACACAATGAGAGTAGCGTGAGAACCGCCAGCTGTTACCTGCTTTAACCTTACTGACATCTCACCGCGTGCTGCGTCATTTGTATTCTTTATTCTATTCCAGTACTTGTCACACTAATGGTACACATAGATGATACACTTGGACACATACACAAGTATGCCACATGGATGGCACACTGACACGGACCAAGGACCTCACCGGTACTGGTTTTTCCAGTACCACAATCACCAGCATGTGTGAAGGAGGCCTAAGGCCATGTGCACACGATGCAGATTTGCAGCGTTTCCGCAGCGGATTTTACCGCGCAGAAACGTTGCATATCCGCATTGTGATGTACAGTACCTTTAAAATGAATGAAAAAAAAAAAACGCTGTGCAGACGCTGCGGATTTTTCCGCGCGGTTTTCCTGCGGTACAAAATCTGCAGCATGTTACTTCTTTTGTGCGGTTTTCTATCTCCCCTGTTACCAAATCCGCAGGGGGAAGACCGCAATGGAAAACCGCACAAAAACCGCATGAAAACCGCGTGAAAAATGGAAGAAATCCGCAGGAAAAATGCAGGTCATTTGACCTGCGGTTTTCTTCCATTCTGCACGGAAAAATGCGCAGGGCTCAAAACTCCGTCTGCACTCAGCCTAATACTCAGTGTACCTGCAGTGTACATTTCATCCACTTTGCTGGAACTGTAAGACACAGATTTTTTTTTATGTGAAAATCCTCAGTAACAATATCTCACAAAAGGTCATCATGGTAAGTTAACCTCAGCCAGTGCAGGGATACAAACACAGCTGATCGTGCTCTTTTCATGGTGCCTTGTTGGATAATTGAAGAATTTTAATATTTTTTCAGATACAGAAGCGCCACATTTACTGTCATATAGGTGTAAAACAATAATATGGAGAACATTATTTTGCACAGAGATGTAAGGCCTCATTCAGTCTTCCTCATTTGTTCACATATGCAAAAAATGGTCCAAAGTGTTATCAGTGTTTTGGATCCGAGTTTCATCAATGTTCGGTCAGTGTTTCATCAGTGTTTTCCACGTATAAATAAATTACAAAGCTTGTCCTATTCTTTGCAATGTGAATTATGGACAGCACATGGATTCCATTTGTGTGCTGTCCATGATTTTCACCGACCCATAGACTTGTATTGGTGCTACTTTACATCCATAAAGCCAAGGAAAAAAAGGACATGTCTCCATAACTTTTGCACGGACACTCGGTCCACAAAAAGAAGACCACAGATAGAACACATATGTGAAAAACTGACGTCTGAATGAGACTCAAATGCCATATCTGTAAGAGCTAATGGCTATGACTATGGGGGTATATGCAGCCAACATTTTGCTGTGGATTTGCTTGTAGAAAACCATATACAGTGTGTAAGACCGCGCTTACTATATGTGTTGGGGGACACTCGCTTGGCAACGGGATGAAGGCACACAGGCATGTCACAAAAACAGTCTATTTGGTTTATGTAGACATCATAAACCACTTGAGGCCATGTTATATGTGGCAGGCTTAACACAGTCCATAACACTTATTAGTATAGTATTAGTTTAGTATAGTATATTATGTTTGGGATCATTGTCTTGTTGGTAGACAAATCACCGTCCCAGTCTCAGGTCTTTTGCAGACTCCAACAGGTTTTCTTCAAGAATGGTCCTGTATTTGGCTCCATCCATCTTCCCATCAATTTTAACCATCTTCCCTGTACCTGCTGAAGAAAAGCAGGCCCAAACCATGATGCTGCCACCACCATGTTTGACAGTGGGGATGGTGTGTTCAGGATGATGAGCTATGTTGCCTTTACGCCAAACATATCATTTGGCATTGTTGCCAAAAAGTTCGATTTTTGGTTTCATCTGACCAGATCACCTTCTTCCACATATTTGGTGTGTCTCCCAGGTGGCTTGTTGCAAACTTTAAACAACACTTTTTATGGATATCTTTGAGAAATGGCTTTCTTCTTGCCACTCTTCCATAAAGGCCAGATTTGTGGAGTGTATGACTGATTGTTGTCCTATCTACAGACTGTCCCACCTCAACTGTAGATCTCTGCAGTTCATCCACAGCGATCATGTTCCGCTTGGCTGCATCTCCGATTAGTCTTGTCCTTGTTTGAGATGAAAGTTTAGAGGGACGGCCGGGTCTTGGTAGATTTGCAGTGGTATGATACTCCTTCCATTTCAATATGATCGCTTGCACAGTGCTCCTTGGGATGGTTAAAGTTTTGGAAATCATTTTGTATCCAAATCCGGCTTTAAACTTCTCCACAACAGTATCACGGACCTGCCTGTTGTGTTCCTTGGTCTTCATGATGCTCTCTGTACTTCAAACAGAACACTGAGACTATCACAGAGCAGGTGCATTTATACGGAGACTTGATTACACACAGGTGGATTATATTTATCATCATTAGTCATTTAGGACAACATTTGATCATTCACTGATCCACAATGAAGTTCTGGAGTGAGTTTGCTGCACTGAAAGTAAGTAAAGGGGCCGAATAATATTGCACGCTCCACTTTTCAGTTTTTGAATTTCCACAAAAATTTAAAATAACCAATAAATTTTGTTTAACATCACACTTGTGTTTCACTTGTTGTTGATTCTTCACCAAAAATTTACATTTGGTGTCTTTATGTTTGAAGCATGATATGTGGGAAAAGGTTGAAAAGTTCCAGGAGGCCGAATACTTTCGCAAGGCACTGTGGGACAGTCTGGATAAACGGAATACTGGGATAGGCATACATTCCTCCATTTCCCTTGAGGAAGCCATGCTTGGGTTGGCGATACGCGTGGGGTCTCCCCTCCTCCTCCCATTACATAATGCGGGCACTGAGTCTTTGTCCATGATTTTTTGAGGACTCTCCTTATCTATGGGTTGGTGGCAGATAATAATAATAAACTTTATTTCTATAGCGCCGACACATTCCGCAGCACTTTACATTTCAGAGGGGACTTGTTCAGACAATAGACATTACAGCATAACAATAATCACATAGATCGTAACAGATACCAAGAGGAATGAGGGCCCTGCTCGCAAGTTTACAATCTATGAGGGAAAAAAAAAAAAAGAAGGGAGACACGAAAGGTGGGTGGTAACAGTTGCCCTGATTGTATGGACCAGCCATAATGTTAAGTGTGTAACCGTACAGACACAGAGGGCTAATGGATGCATAAAGCATGTGGGAACATGATGCGGGGAACCTGGTTATGGTAAAAACTTTTGGCTGTGCCACACAGGGATGGAATAGGTTAATGTGTTGAGGCGGTAGGCCAGTCTGAATAAATAAGTTTTCAGGGCACGCTTAAAATTGTGGGGATTGGGGACTAATATTGACCTGGGAAGTGCATTCCAAAGAATTGGCGCAGCACGTGTATAGTCTTGGAGACGGGAGTGGGAGGTTCTGATTATTGTGGATGCTAACCTCAGGTCATCAGCAGAACGGAGGGCGCGGGTAGGATGGTATACTGAAACAAGGGAGGAGATGTAGGGTGGTGCTGAGCCATGAAGAGCTTTGTGGGTGAGGGTAATAAGTTTGTACTGGATTCTGGAGTGGATGGGTAGCCAGTGTAATGACTGGCACAAGGTAGAGGCATCGGTGTAACGATTGGCAAGGAATATGATCCTGGCAGCAGCATTCAACACAGCTTGGAGGGGGAGAGTTTTGTAAGAGGGAGACCGATTAGAAGAGAGTTACAATTGTCGAGACGAGAACGAATAAGAGAAACAGTAAGAGTTTTTGCGGAGTCAAAAGTAAGAAAAGGTCGAATTCTAGAAATGTTTTTGAGGTGCAGATAACAAGAGTGAGCTAGTGATCGGATGTGGGGGACAAAGGAAAGCTCGGAGTCAAGTATGACCCCAAGACAGCGGGCATGTTGCTGGGGAGTAATAGTGGAACCAAACACGGAAATGGCAATGTCGGGTATAGGTACATTAGTAGCGGGAGTTCAGACTTTGACAGGTTCAGCTTCAGATATAGTGAGGACATGATGTTAGACACAGCGTTTAGACAATCGCTGGTGTTTTCTAGAAAGGCAGGCGTGATGTCAGGCAAAGAAGCATATAATTGGGTGTCATCAGCATAGAGATGGTACTGGAAACCAAATCTACTGATTGTTTGACCAATAGGGGCAGTGTACAAAGAGAAGAGGAGGGGGCCTAGGACTGATCCTTGAGCAACCCCAACAGCAAGGGGAAGATGAGAGGAGGAGGAGCCAGCAAATGATACAGTAAAGGAGCGGTCAGAGAGATAGGAGGAGAACCAGGAGAGAACGGTGTCCTTGAGGCCAATGGAACGGAGCATAGTGAAGAGGAGCTGATGATCCACAGTGTCGAATGCTGCAGAGAGATCCAAGAGAATTAGCATGGAGTAATGACCATTAGATTTAGCTGTTAGTAGATCATTAGAGACTTTAGTGAGGGCAGTTTCAGTAGAGTGTAAAGAGCGGAAACCGGATTGGAGAGGGTGGAGAAGAGAGTTATCAAAGAGATAGCGGATAAGACGGGAGTGGACCAGGCGTTCCAGGAGTTTAGAGATGAAGGGAAGATTAGAGACAGGTCTATAGTTAGCGGCACAGTTTTGGTCGAGGGATGATTTTTTAAGTAGTGGATGTATGATGGGATGCTTAAATGAGGAGGGAAAGATACCAGAAGAGAGAGAGAGAGGTTAAATATTTTAGTTAGGTGAGGGGTGACAGCAGGGGAAAGGGACTGGAGTAGATGTGACGGAAATGGGTCACTGGTGCAAGTGGTTGGGCGAGAAGATGCAAAGAGCCTGCTTACTTCTTCTGTGACTAGTTCAAAATGCAGATAGGCATCTATTGTGTTATTTTGCCTCTATTTGGATATTCACCAGCATTATTCAATGTTCCTTTATTGGTCTGGCTTCCATATATATGGATTTACATTCTTTCCTCATCCCTTTAAATCTTGACCAATGGGTCATATAGGGTATTGAGATCTCTCAGATCTCTTTCAACTTGCAGCAATTGTTTTTGATTCACTTTTAGTGACCTGCACTTTATTTGCTGATTTTGCACATAATGCCTTGTCATGATGCATATCATTATTATATTTGACATTTTATACTTGTCATAATGCCTTGTCATGATACATATCATTATTATATTTTACATCTTTTTCTATTGAATTATTGTCTTGTGCATTATTTTTGCATCTTTGCTGTATAGAGTACTGTATATTTATTCCTATACAAACCCTTTGCCTTAGCATTGTGGAGGAGTGGAGCATTAGGTTCTTATTTTAGAACCTTTTTAGGAGTGTTACACACGGCCAATTTGTCCTGGCCTTTTTTAAATTGTTTTTATTCTTATCAATGTCACTTTTAGTGTGTAATTTTCTGTGTTAATAAAATTTATTAATTTGTTTATATATTTTTGTGTTATATTGTGGTTATGACCCTGGGGTTGATCGCGTCCATCATACACACTTCTTTCTCTTGTTGGAGGCATACATTCAGACACACAGATCTCGGATACTGGTTCAGGTACCGCCGGAGCAGTGTAATGATTCAGATAATGCTACACAAGGACCAGGGACTATTGTTTCAAAACTGTCCACACAAGGACCAGAGACTTCAGGTTCAGGACTGGTCCCACAAGGACCAGGGCCTTCAGGTTCAGAACTAGCCGCACAAAGACCAGGGACTTCGGGTTCAGGACAGTGGCCACACCAGGACCAGGGGACCGAACAACTCACTAGTAATACACCTAACTCACTAATGAATTAATGTTGCTTAGCATCTCCCTATTGGAGATGTTCCCTTTTAAACGAGAGCCATCTCGCAGGTGCATGCGCTTTCCCTTCAAGAACCAGGAGAACCCAAGAAACAGGGAGAACATTGAGGGACACGCCGCACAGCTGGGGCAGTGAGTATGTCGGCGTCCCTGCATGGAGGGGGGAAGGGGAGACATGCAGGGATGCCGGCAGCGGCATTACAGAGAGGTTGTTTGGCATTAGGGCCTGGATGTAATTACAACTTCTCCATGATGTTTCTTTGATTTTATGTGTGACGTACTTATCATTTCTGTTTCAACAGGGTTGAGTTAATGGACCAAACATCTAACTCATCCAGAAGAAAAAATGTAAGTTTAAATGTAGATATATGAGCTATACATTAATCATTGACATACATCTCGTAATAGAACAATTGCCCAATATAGTTTTCTATTGTATAAAGCAAATTCTTTTACATTTACAGTTAACCATTGGTGGCTCAAGTCGATTATCATTGATAACTCCCTCTCCGCCTGGATTCATGGGTAACTTTCTAAATAACTGTTTAATCATTAATTACTATTATTGTATAATGTATTAAGTACATCTGCACATCCATTGTTTTCCAGTGCTTCAGTGTACAGTTGCATAAGGCAGAGTCATTTTTTGGGGTTGAATGATCATAATTGGTACTATGGGTTTGTTCACCTATCTAGGTTCCTACACATGTTTTTGCTACAGGTTTCTTAAAAAAAGAAAAGACTTTAAATGCTTTCGGACCTGCCATTGACTTTAAACATCGGGCAGTACGCTTATAAAACTACAGTGAGGTTTTGGAGCATTGTTGCAGTACAGTAAGTAGCTGCACTAGTTACATTGTTGCATCACTAGTAACAGGGGAAATCGGCAAAAATAAAAATGTATTTAAATCTTGAAATGTCCTCCAAAAGTATGCTATCCACTTATGTGAGGCCACAGTGTATGAATCATAAAAAGATAATTCCTAAGGAAAGGGGAGCACAATTTAAAATGTATTTTAGTGGTGCTTTGCAGTAAAAAAAAAAAGTGAAAATGTCATAAAAATCTGATCTCAGGGGTCTGAAAAAAAGAGATATTAATTATATGCACAGCCAAATAAAAGACATCACTGAAAAAATAGCAGCCATACTTGCAATACCATGGCCAGACACAAATGCACAGCAGGATGCAGCAGGTCACCCATGATAAAGGTGTACCTGCTGCATCCTGTTGTTCTATGAAAAGCAAAATAAGATAAATTGTTTATCTCTTAAAACCGCATGCACAAAAAAAACTAAAAATGTGCCTGGTCTTGAACTGGTTAATGTTTCTATTCACACTGTACAAATAAAGGGAACCTGTCACGTGAAAAATTGCTATTAGCCTGCAGATACAGTGGGGAAAAAAGTATTTAGTCAGCCACCAATTGTACAAGTTGTCCCACTTAAAAAGATGAGAGAGGCCTGTAATTGACATCATAGGTAGATCACAATTAGGAGTCAAAATGAGAAAACAAATCCAGAAAATCACTTTGTCTGATTTGGCAAGATTTATTTTGCAAATTATGGTGGAAAATAAGTATTTGGTCGCCTAAAAATATGCAAGATTTCTGGCTCTCACAGACCTGTATCTTTAAGAGGCTCATCTGTCCTCCACTCATTACCTGTAGTAATGGCACCTGTTTGAACTTGTTATCAGTATAAAAGACACCTGTCCACTATCTGAAGTATATACATCACTGGAAACACTGTTCTGGGGCATATACATCACTGGAGACTCTGGGCTCGAACATATACATCATTGGAGACTCTGGCCTGGGGCATATACATCACTGGAGACACTTTACTGGGGCATATACATCACTGGCGACACTGGGCTGGAACATATACATCACTGGAGATACTGGACTGGGGCATATACATCACTGGAGACACTGGACTGGGGCAAATACATCACTGGAGACACTGGGCTGGGGCATATACATCACTGGAGACACTGGGCTGGGGCATATACATCACTGGAGACACTGGGCTGGAACATATACATCACTGGAGATACTGGCCTTGGGCATATACATCACTGGAGACACTGGACTGGGGGCATATACATCACTGGAGACACTGGGCTGGAACATATACATCACTGGAGACACTGGGCTGGAACATATTCATCACTGGAGATACTGGCCTGGGGCATATACATCACTGGAGACACTGGCCTGGGGCATATACATCACCGGAGACACTGGCCTGGGGCATATACATCACTGGAGACACTGGCCTGGGGCATATACATCACTGGAGACACTGGACTGGGGCATATACATCACTGGAGACACTGGACTGGGGCATATACATCACTGGAGACACTGGACTGGGGCATATACATCACTGGAGACACTGGCCTGGGGCATATACATCACTAGAGACACTGGACTGGGGCATATACATCACTAGAGACACTGGCCTGGGGAATATACATCACTGGAGACACTGGCCTGGGGCATATACATCACTATAGACACTGGACTGGGGCATATACATCACTAGAGACACTGGCCTGGGGAATATACATCACTGGAGACACTGGACTGGGGCATATACATCACTGGAGACACTGGGCTCGGGCATATACATCACTGGAGACACTGGGCTGGGGCATACACATCACTGGAGACACTGGGCTGGGACATACACATCACTGAAGACACTGGACTGGGGCATATACATCACTGGAGACACTGGGCTGGAACATATTCATCACTGGAGATACTGGCCTGGGGCATATACATCACTGGAGACACTGGCCTGGGGCATATACATCACTAGAGACACTGGACTGGGGCATATACATCACTAGAGACACTGGCCTGGGGAATATACATCACTGGAGACACTGGACTGGGGCATATACATCACTGGAGACACTGGGCTCGGGCATATACATCACTGGAGACACTGGGCTGGGGCATACACATCACTGGAGACACTGGGCTGGGGCATACACATCACTGGAGACACTGGTCTGGGGCATATACATCACTGGAGACACTGGGCTGGAACATATTCATCACTGGAGATACTGGCCTGGGGCATATACATCACTGGAGACACTGGCCTGGGGCATATACATCACCGGAGACACTGGCCTGGGGCATATACATCACTGGAGACACTGGACTGGGGCATATACATCACTGGAGACACTGGACTGGGGCATATACATCACTGGAGACACTGGCCTGGGGAATATACATCACTGGAGACACTGGCCTGGGGCATATACATCACTGGAGACACTGGGATCGGGCATATACATCACTGGAGACACTGGACTGGGGCAAATACATCACTGGAGACACTGGGCTGGGCATATACATCACTGGAGACACTGGGCTGGGGCATATACATCACTGGAGACACTGGGCTGGAACATATTCATCACTGGAGATACTGGCCTGGGGCATATACATCACTGGAGACACTGGCCTGGGGCATATACATCACCGGAGACACTGGCCTGGGGCATATACATCACCGGAGACACTGGCCTGGGGCATATACATCACTGGAGACACTGGACTGGGGCATATACATCACTGGAGACACTGGACTGGGGCATATACATCACTGGAGACACTGGCCTGGGGCATATACATCACTGGAGACACTGGACTGGGGCATATACATCACTGGAGACACTGGGCTCGGGCATATACATCACTGGAGACACTGGGCTGGGGTATACACATCACTGGAGACACTGGGCTGGGGCATACACATCACTGGAGACACTGGGCTGGGGCAAGCATATCACAGGAGATGCTGCTGTCTCCTCCTGAGGGATGGGAGCACGTTACATTCTAACTCCAACCACAGAGTATACATCCTAACCAATGTAATCGTCTATTGAAAGCGCCTCAGCGTCCTGTAGTGAATGCTGCATGTGCGTGCTCACAGAGTAAACCGTAATTAAAGGGTCAGCCGCCGACAAAATGCAGCTACTGGCTAGCGCACTGGCCTGGGGTGAGAGAAAATGTCTAAGGACCTGAGATTCCCCACCCGTGGTTAATATGATTTGAAGTATGATTTCCAAATAAACAGGAAACAGCAGTCCGAGAGAAAGTCCTGATTCCCCCACCCACACAAAATGATTGACAGTGTTATCTGTGCACACACTGACACAGGGAAAGCTGTGTGTGGGGTAAGCAAAACTCCCTTATAGTACTGTTGGGATTTATTTTGTTTTTTACTCAGTAATACTCATTTCTAGAGTTGAGCGAAACGGGTCGAAAAATTTCAAAAGTCGCCGACTTTTGGCAAAGTCGGGTTTCATGAAACGAAACCCGACCCTAGGATGAGGTCGGCCACGAGGTCGGCGACTTACGCGCCAAAGTCGCGTTTCAAAAGTTTGTTTTGCGCTCTTTTTCAGCCAATCAGAATCCACGGACACTGTGGGCAACGTGATGACATAGGCAGGGGTCACCACCATCTTTCAGAAGGGCATGCAAGTGATTGGCTTGCTTTGGTGGGCGTCACAGGGGTTATAAAAGGGCGTGCACGCCGACCGCCATCTTACTTCTGCCGATCTTAGCATAGGGAGAGGTTGCTGATACTGTAGGGAGAGCGTTAGGCAGGGAAGAAGAAAAAAAAACTGCTTCTGCTGCTAGCGATTTTGCCTGTACAACACACCAGTCACTGTGTGTGCAGTGCAAGGGGAGGCTATATTGTGGTGGATCAGCGGTGTTGGTTGTTAGGCTGCCTTCTAAGGCTTCCTGACAGCTGCATTGCTGTTTACCCACTGCTCTGCAAACTGCTTTTTTAAAAGCAATCCCAATTTTTTTTTTTTGTCCTGCTGAGGTACTGAGCGTGCATTTTTTCACACCATACAGCGGTGTACGCTCCTCACACAGTACCGTGTAACGGCTGTTATCACAGCCACAGTGAAGCTATCTGTGTGTCACTGGGGAAGGATAAGTGGAGGACTTGTTCCGTTCTTACAGACCTACACTCTAGGGAGATTCCTATTCTGCCCAATTCTACATACACCTTGTAGTTTGTGATACACTAGCCAATTTCTGCCTGTGACATAGCGCTCTGATATTCAGTGGGCCTCACACAATCCAAAAGTGTCCAGTGTCCACTAGTGTGTGCAGAAATTCAAAATCTCCCTTATCCTGTAGTCACTTTTTTCACACCTGTGCCATCGAGCCTGTGACATAGCGCTCTGATATTCAGTGGGCCTCACACAATCCAAAAGTGTCCAGTGTCCACTAGTATGTGCAGAAATTCAAAATCTCCCTTATCCTGTAGTCACTTTTTTCACACCTGTGCCATCGAGCCTGTGACATAGCGCTCTGATATTCAGTGGGCCTCACACAATCCAAAAGTGTCCAGTGTCCACTAGTGTGTGCAGAAATTCAAAATCTCCCTTATCCTGTAGTCACTTTTTTCACACCTGTGCCATCGAGCCTGTGACATAGCGCTCTGATATTCAGTGGGCCTCACACAATCCAAAAGTGTCCAGTGTCCACTAGTGTGTGCAGAAATTCAAAATCTCCCTTATCCTGTTGTCACTTTTTTCACACCTGTGCCATCGAGCCTGTGACATAGCGCTCTGATATTCAGTGGGCCTCACACAATCCAAAAGTGTCCAGTGTCCACTGGTGTGTGCAGAAATTCAAAATCTCCGTTATCCTCTAGTGACATTTTTCACACCTGTGCCATCGAGCCTGTGACATAGCGCTCTGATATTCAGTGGGCCTCACACAATCCAAAAGTGTCCAGTGTCCACTAGTGTGTGCAGAAATTCAAAATCTCCCTTATCCTGTAGTCACTTTTTTCACACCTGTGCCATCGAGCCTGTGACATAGCGCTCTGATATTCAGTGGACCTCACACAATCCAAAAGTGTCCAGTGTCCACTAGTGTGTGCAGAAATTCAAAATCTCCCTTATCCTGTAGTCACTTTTTTCACACCTGTGCCATCGAGCCTGTGACATAGCGCTCTGATATTCAGTGGGCCTCACACAATCCAAAAGTGTCCAGTGTCCACAAGTGTCTGCAGAAATTCAAAATCTCCCCTGTCCTATAGACACCTTGTACCTTGTTTTACATTACTATATAGTTTGTTGGATTTTGTCTACATTTCTACCAAAAATGAGGAAGGCTGGTGGAAGAGGCCGTGGAATTGGGCGGGGGTTGGCAGCTGGTAATGATGGTGTTGGTGGTGGATCTGATGGTAGTGGCAAAAGCAAAATAGGACCGAATGCAGGAGGTGTTGAGCCTGCGTCATCGTCTGGCTCCACAAGGCCTCGAAGGCTTAGTTTTCTAGGAGTTGGCAAACCGCTTTTAAAGCCAGAGCTTCAGGAAAAAGTTTTGTCTTACATTGCTGACTCAGCTTCCAGCTCTATCGCCTCCTCTTCTGAAGTTGTAAAAAATAAAAGCACTGAGTCGTCATTGGAGGCTCATGTTCATGAACCACACCTTTCCTTGTGTCCTTCACCCCAACTAAGATTGAAGGATGACGCAGGCCATACTACTGATTACTTCATGGAGCTGTTTTCACATACCATGCCTGGATTATCAAGTGAAATGGTGAATTACCCAGGCCAAGATGAATCTGACATGGAGTGCACTGATGCACAGCCGCTGATAGATGATTCTGCTGGTACATTCACTCAGAGCACTACATTGTCCTCGCAGTGTACAGAGCCAGATTCTGACCCTGATGAGACTCAGGTGCCCCTTCCCGCACACTATACCACCATACACGGTGACACAGAGGAAGGTGCACATGACAATGAAGAGGAGTTGATGGATGACCCAGTTGTTGACCCAGATTGGCATCCATTGGGGGAAGAGGGTGCTGCTTCCAATAGCTCAGATGAGGAGCATCCACAGCAGACATCGACATCGCAACAGCTGTTATCTGGCAGGCCCGGAGCACTCCAAAGACAGGTTCCAAAAATCAAAAGAGTTGCTGGACAGCTTGTCCAGAGGGTCAAAAGATCACAGCGTGCTAGGCCGCAAAATGTCTGCCAAAGTAGGAAGAGTGCAGTGTGGCACTTTTTTGAATAAAATCCTCATGATCAGGCCAAGGTTATCTGTAAGAAGTGCGCAAAGACCTTTAGCCGAGGGAAAAATCTGAAAAATTTGAATACCAGTTGCATGCTTAGACATTTAACCAGCATGCACTTGCAAGCGTGGACACAACACCAAACCTCAAGTGCCACATGTGCAACTGATCACAAAGAAGGTAGTCAGCAACGCTACATTGTTTCCCCCCCTGTAAGCCCACCGGTTAGCACAGCAGCAAATGTTGAGGTGTCGTTGCAAGGCCACAGCAGTCAGGGAATCCCACTGTTATATCAACGAAATACTGAATCTAGGCCATCAGAAAGAACACCAACTCCATCACCATCATCAACCCTCTCTCAGTCCGCCCTGTCCACCGCTACTTCCACCATATGCAGCTCTCAAGTCCAGCTCACCCTCCCAGACACTATGAGTAGGTCAAGAAAGTACTCAGTCTCTCATCCGCGTACACTGGGTTTGAACGCCCACATTGCCAAACTAATCTCGTTTGAGATGATGCCCTATCGGTTGGTGGAAAGCGTAGCTTTCCGCGAACTCATGGCCTATGCAGTACCACGCTATGACCTACCCAGTCGCCACTTCTTCTCTCGCAAAGCCATCTCAGCCCTCCACCATCATGTAAAAGACCGCATTGTCCATGCACTCAAGCAGTCAGTGAGTGGAAAGGTGCACCTCACAACTGATGCATGGTCCAGTCGGCATGGCCAGGGCCATTACGTGTCCATCACTTCGCACTGGGTTAATGTGGTGGATGCAGGGTCCACAGGGGACAGCGGTGGTGGGACAGTGCTGCCTAGCCCACGGTATAGGAAACAGTTGGCTGTAGGCGTTCCACCCTCCTCCTCCTCCTCCAGAAGCGAAAGCTCGTCCACAGAGCGCAGTCGTACGAGCACTCCATCTGCAGCTGCCACTGTTGCACACGAGGTGTCCCCCTATCGAGCAGCTAGTGGAAAGCGTCAGCAGGCTGTGTTGCAGATGATGTGTTTGGGCGACAGACACACCGCCGAGGTGCTGGCCGAGTACTTGAAGCGACAAACTGAGTCATGGCTGGGCAGTGTACATCTTGAGGCAGGCAAGGTAGTTAGTGATAACGGCCGTAATTTTGTGGCAGCCATAACCCTTTCAAAACTCAGCCACATACCTTGCTTGGCTCACACCTTGAACCTGGTGGTGCAGTGCTTCCTCAAAAATTATCCAGAGTTAACAGCCCTGCTCCAGAAGGTGCGAAGACTGTGCGCGCACATCCGCCGGTCGCCTGTACACTCCGTTCGTATGCAGAAGCTGCAGCGATTGCTCCACCTTCCCAACCACCGCCTCATTATCGACATTGCAACAAGGTGGAACTCCACCCTGCACATGGTGGAGCGGCTGTGCGAGCAGAGGCAGGCCATAATGCGTTTGTGGGAGGATACACGGCCAGGCACTTTGAGAGCAGACATGGAGTTGACAGGTGTGCAGTGGTCAAAGCTGAAAGACCTCTGTAAAGTCCTTCAGTGTTTTGAGGAATGCACACGGCTGGTAAGCGCAGACGACTCATGCAAACTTTGACGCACCTTAAGGAGCAGGCGTCTGCAGCCAATGTTGATGAGGAGGAAGAGGAGGAGGGAATCCTTGATGACATTCAGCCATTGTCTGCTCAGGGACCTCTCCTGGACGAGGTGGAGGAAGAAAAGGAGGAGGAGGATGATGATGGGGATGATTACTTAGGGGAGGAGGATGCATCTCGTGGGGCAAGTGAAAATGTTGGCGTGGCAAGGTCTGGTACAGTGTTTGTGCGTGACTGGAGGGATGTGGATTTGCCAGAAAGTGCTCCTCTAACCAGCACTCGCAGTGCATCATTGACACCGGGAACATTGGCCCACATGTCAGATTATGCCTTGCAGATCCTAAAAAGGGAACCCCGCATTGCCAAAATGATGAACGATGACGACTACTGGTTGGCCAGCATCCTGGATCCACGCTATAAAGGCAAATTACAAAACATCATGCCACAGGAGAACCTTGACCTAATATTGGCTAATAAACAAGCAACTCTGGTAAATCGGTTGCTTGAGGCATTCCCAGCACACAGCAGCGGTGATGGTTCTCACACGAGCCGTACGGGCCGGGTGCAGCTTGGCAGAGGTGTTCATGGTGCACACAGCAGAAGTGGCGTTGGAGACAGGGGTTTCATGACAATGTTGTGGACTGATTTTTCAAGTACCGCTCACCCAACTGGTAATACTGCATAGATGGAAAGTGACAGGAGACAGCAGTTGTCAACTATGGTTACAAACTACTTTTCCTCCCATATCGATGTTCTCCCACACAGGTCATTCCCCTTTGACTATTGGGCCGCTAAACTGGACACCTGGCCTGAATTGGCACAATATGCCTTACAGGAGCTCGCTTGCCCAGCTGCAAGTGTGCTATCGGAAAGAGTCTTCAGTGCAGCTGGATCAATCCTGACAGAAAAAAGGACCCGTCTGTCAACCCAAAATGTGGATGATCTAACCTTCATTAAAATGAACCATGCATGGGTTTCCAAGGATTTTGTCCCACCTTCCCCTGATGACACATAGGGTGACAGAAAAATGGCTTGCTTTGGTCCACCTCTTCCTGGGACTTGACCTATTTCACCTTTTGCATCAGCTGAATGTCCAACATCAACATATGCCACTTTCTAAAACTCCCTAACTGTGCTGCCTCCCCCCCCATGGCCGGGGTCACCACCTAGCGCATGACACCGTGCGAGTGCCGTTGCCCTGGACAGGTGGGTAGGCCAACTCTTGGGCGCGGGCACTGGCACAGGGTCCCTCATAGTGCAATCAAGTGTCTCTGACGGTGGTGGTGCACACCCGCCGTCAGACACACCGCCGTACTATGAGGGGCCCAGTGCCAGTACCGACGCCCACGAGTGGGCCCCCCTTGCTTGGGCAGGGCCCCAGCATTTGCAATCTTTACCTCTCCCTGCTCCTCCGCTGTGTAGTCTGGGCCGTCAAATCCATACTGGGCCTAAGACCGTCTGAGCCTGCCTCCTGATGTATAGACATATATTTTGAATGTGTACGCTATCCATACATGTTATCCGGGGATACGGTACCCTTTCTCACCTTTGTGCAATCACGTGCAATCCATACTGGGCCTAACACCGTCTGAGCCTGCCTCCTGATGTATAGACATATATTTTGAATGTGTACGCTATCCATACATGTTATCCGGGGATACGGTACCCTTTCTCACCTTTGTGCAATCACGTGCAATCCATACTGGGCCTAACACCGTCTCAGCCTGCCTCCTGCTGTATAGACATATATTTTGAATGTGTACGCTATCCATACATGTTATCCGGGGATACGGTACCCTTTCTCACCTTTGTGCAATCACGTGCAAGCCATACTGTGCCTAACACCGTCTGAGCCTGCCTCCTGATGTATAGACATATATTTTGAATGTGTACGCTATCCATACATGTTATCCGGGGATACGGTACCCTTTCTCACCTTTGTGCAATCACGTGCAATCCATACTGGGCCTAACACCGTCTGAGCCTGCCTCCTGATGTATAGACATATATTTTGAATGTGTACGCTATCCATACATGTTATCCGGGGATACGGTACCCTTTCTCACCTTTGTGCAATCACGTGTAATCCATACTGGGCGTGAGAACGGCTGGCGAGCTGTTAAGCAAGCTACAGCACCTGTGGTTTGCACACGTAAGTTTTTCATTTTTTCAGGAATGACTGTTAGGCCTAATTCCGGAACTGCGGTTGACCTGCACTTACTGGGAAATCATCGTTCGCGGGTAATAATTGTAATCAGTGATCCCCATCACTAACGTTGTTCAGCGGGTTATCTGCACCTGTAAGCGACAAACGCTGGCCTTTTCAGTGTAGCGCACATGCAGCCACGGACATGTAAGGGCATGACACACCAGTTATTGGCCAATCTCATGTGCCAGAGCCTCACGTGTCCCTCTAGTAAGCCGGACTCGGACCGCGGGGCATGACGGAGTCTCGTTCTTTAACGGAATTAAGCTTGCAATGTGTGCATCTGTTCTGTAGCTGGCATGGTTGAGGTTTCCCAGGTGGAGTCGAATTTAACCGTAGGCTCCACTCCTGGTGGTGCCCTTCTGGACATTCCTTTAAGGTTCAGCTTTGCAACCATACTGCCCAAGTAAAACAAACACTTTGCCTTCATGAACGCTGTTTGGAGGGTCATGACTCGTGGGAATAACACCGCCCAATCAGTTAACCTGCTAGAGAGATCCTACGTTGCTCCCAAGCATGACATCACACTCCCTAGGAGGAAGGTAATGCCACTGTGGCGACCGTACTCCTGGGGGCGACACAAGTGCACTGATACCCAGCCACTGCTCGATGAATCTGCTGGTACATTGACCCAGACCACTACATTCCCCTCGCACGCTACACGGCCTGAATCTGACCCTGATGAAACTCAGGTTACCCTTCCCATATACAGTTCCATCTTACACGGTGACAAAGAGGAAGCTGCAGATGAAAGTGCAGGTTCGGCCCACCCGCCATCAGACACACCACCGTACTATCAGGGGCCCTGTGCCAGTGCCGTCGCCAACGAGTGGGCCCCCCCTGCTTGCTCAGGATCACAGCACTTGCAAGGTTGAAATACTGTGCAGTGAGATGGAGGATGGGGACGACGAGGAGTCCAGACTAGTACAGGGATTCCCTAGCGAGGAGACTTATTTGATTGTTTTCAATGTTGGGACAGCAATTTTTGGGGAGCACTATACTCTGGAGAATGATAGATGGGGCCCACCATACACTGGAACATTCCAAAGGTGGACATCAGACACTGGAGCAGCATTTACAGGGCCCATTATACACTAGAGCATTAGAAATGGGGCCCATTATGTTTGGAGCATTATTTGGGCCCATAAGACAGTGGAGCTTCATCCATGGGGACCAACATATACTGTAGCATTATGTTGAGCTCATCATATACTGTTTCAAACATTATATGGGACCAATGATTCTGTATGGAGAAATAGATGGGTCTCGTCATGAGATGTAAAAAGTGAAGTATTTTTCATTGTACTATACCGCTATTTCTCTGCCGTATCGGAGCATGATGAGTTGTGGTATGTGTTAAAGGGGCGCTCTTTCGCCCAGGGCACATGAAAACCTGGAGCCAGCCCTACCCCCCCACAACTTTAGCCAAATAACCCCCATTTTTCAGTGCGTAACTTGTATTATGAAGTTAATTAAGGTTGACAAGCTTAAGTAAGAAGAATTGATGCTTTTGGCATTCAAATGAGCACTGTAGGTGTGTTTCCTGTCCTCCTCTCACTGCCGACTTTTATTCCCCATTGACTTACATTGGGTTTCATGTTTCGGGACGACCCTGACTTTTCCCTATAATCGGCCGATCTTGCTCGACCCGACTTTTGGAAAAGTCGGGTTTCACGAAACGAAACTCGACCCTAAAAAACCAAGTCGCTCAACTCTACTCATTTCTATAGCTGTGGAGCTCAGCATCATTAAATGGAATCTGTCAGGTAATTTTTATGGAGTATACTAATAGTATCCTGAAATAGGGCTTGTGCAACCCTTTCAGGATATGTAACTTTGATTTCTCTACGTGGCCCCATTGTCTTGCTTTAAACCCTGACAATATATTGTCTCATGCTGGCAAGTCAAGAATATATAAATGATAAATGAATATTCACCCCCTTTCCCCGCCCATAATCTCGCCCACCCCTCTGCGGCGACGTCACTGATTGAGTCAGACTGCCTTATGTCTGAGGATCACATCACAATCCTCGGACTGGCCGTCTGATTTCCTGACCTAAGAGTGACAGCTCTAAAGAAATACATGCTTTCACGCTCATGTCAGGAGAGCAGACGGCCAGTCCGAGGATTGAGATGTGATCCTCGGACATATAGCAGTCTGACTAAATCAGTGACGCATGCCGGGAGGGGTGGGCAGGATTATGGGCTGGGTGAATATTCATTAAGCATATATACGCTTGACTAATCACTAACGCTGGTGTATAGGGGTGGACGGAATTATGGGCGGGGAAGGAGTGAATATTCATGTGTCATTTTACGTATGCCTGACTTGCCGGAGCAAGACAATAAATTTGTCAGTGGAAAACAGGTGAAATCCAGCGAGAGATTGTGTCTTAGCAATAAAATATAGCTTTTAATGAGCCATTTAGAAAGGTAACATCACCAATAGTGCTCCACCAAAAATAGCAAAAAGTTGATTAAGACGAAAGTCAAAACCCGCTGGTCCTAACACTGCATTGTGTGTACGATGCTGTTATGTGTAATGCTAGTTTTGGTGGAGCACTAAAGGTGATGTTACCTTTTTAAATGGCTCATTAAAAACTATATTTTATTGCTAAGACACAGTCTCTCGCTGGATTTCACCTGTTTTCCACTGTTTCTGTACAGGCTGCTCAGCCTTCATCCGTGCGAGTTCTGGACTTTAGGAAATCTGCCTACCAGGTGAGCTGACTTTCTGTTTTCACTTTTTTTTAATAAATTTGTCAGGACTTACGGCAAGACCATGGGGCCACATACAGAAATAAAGATTACGTATCCCGAAAGTGCTACCCAAGCCCTATTTCAGGACACTATTAGTATACTACATAGAAATTACCTGTCAGACTCCCTTTAAGTGCTCCTATCAATTAACTTGTTAACTAACAGTTTATGAGAATTCTAATGTGCAGTATTTTCTGTCTCTCAGCCGCATCTTTTCCCTAAATATCAATCACAAACTTTCATTTTGCAGGTCCTTATAGAACCTGTAATACAGGTGGATCCTTAAGGTAATTTGTTTATTTGGTTGGAAAGCAGGGTAGAATATCTCCGGCTCAGTTCGCTCTGTGTTGAGGGTTATATTTAGGTCATGTTTGATGAGAATTAGGAGCGTGGTTAACCTTTTAGCATGAAGTGGAAAATATTTGACTACATCTCTGCATATAAGTCATAAAAAGTTACATATTTTAGACAGGTTATTGCTGTTTTAAGAAAGGTTTAAAACAAATACATTTATTTTGCATCCATTTTTTTTAATCAGTTTTATTCCACTTTTTTGCTGGTTGAGAGAACAAAACAGAAATTCTGGATATTTTTTGTTTTGCCAGACCATTCAATATAATCGATATGCTATTTAATTTTCTTAAGTTTGATTTGAAAATGACAATACCACGTTTATTTTTTTATGTTTTAGTGTTTTTGCTTTTAAAAATAAAACAAAACACTTTTTAATTTTTATTTTGCTAATCATGTTCTGTGACCCATAACAGAGTTGTGTGAGGGCATATTTTTTTTTACAGGAAAAACTGTGATTTTCACTTGTACCATTTTTTGGGTACACACTTGTGTACGACTTTCATCACTTTTTATTACATTTTTTGTAGGAGAAATAAAAAAAATAGAATTCTGCCATTTTTGTATTTCTATTTTTGGGGTGGGTTTACTATGCAGGATAAATAAAGATATTTCAGATATCTTGAAGAATATTTAAATTTATTATTAAATAGATATTTTAAAGATGCTGTGCAAAAGTTTTAGGAAGGTGTGACAAAAATGCTGGAAAGTGAGAATGCTTTAAAAAATAAAAGTGTTAATAGTGTATTTTTAACAATTAACAAAATGCAAAGTAAACAAAAATAAATCTAAATCGAGCTAATATATGGTATGACCACCTTTTGCCTTCAAAACAGAGTACTTTTTTTCGGGTACACTTGCACAAAGACAGATTTTGCAGTATTATAGTTAAGTGTACGAGTATCTAATTACCGTATTTTTCGGATTATAAGACTCACTTTTTTCCCTCAAATTTGGGGAGGAAATTGGGGTGTGTCTTACAATGCGGATATACTGTATCGGGGCACCGCTGTGGGTGTCCAGTGCTGCTGCTGCGAGTGTCCGATGCTGCTGCTGCGCTGTGTCCGATGTACTCCTTCTGCCCGGTGTCCGATGTGCTGCTGCTGCGTTGTGTCCGGCACTGCTGTGGGGGGCTCTGCTGACATTTTGTGAAAGGCTAGAGCCCCTGGCAGTTCCATCCATGATTTCCTATCGGTGGACTGCGGGAAAATGGCTGCCAGGGAGCGGCGCATACGCAGATGGAGATCACGGCACCAAGATCTCGGGAGATGAGATCTCAGTGCGAGATCTCATCTCCAGAGATCTTGGTGCCGAGATCTCCATCTGCGCATGTGTCGCTCCCAGGCGGTCATTTTCTTGGAGTCCATCGCACAGGAAACCATGTATGGAACTGCCAGGGGCTCTGGGCTTTCACAAAATGTCAACAGAGCCCCCCACAGCAGTATCGGACACAGCGCAGGAGGAGCACCGGACACCGGTAGTGGCACACCCCACATCGGAACACACCCTCATCCCAGCCTGTAGCAACGCTCCATTCTTGCCTTTTCCAGCAACATCCCTGGGAACCAGCTTCACCACAGCCACCACCCCCGGTAAGCAATAAGACGCATGGATTACAAGAAGCACCACCATTTTATTTAAAAAAAAAAATTCGTATTTTTCTCCTCAAAATTTAGGGTGCGTCTTATAATCTGGAGTGTCTTATAATCCGAAAAATATGGTATCCATAACAAGTTGTGATGATTATCGTTTCTATATGCAAGTTGATGCATAGTCATTAACTGAAACATGAACATTTACTGTTATTGTGAATAGTTAATCTAGTTGAAATTGATATGATCTCTAAAAGGGCTAAACTTGAAGATGACACATTTGATTTGTATTTTAGGCAAACAAAACACATTTTTTACATTTTAAAAATGACAAAAAGGAAAATGGGCCAAAGTAAATGTCTGGGCACCCTGCATGGTTAGTTCCTAGTAGCATCCCCTTTTGCAAGTATCACAGCCTTTAAATGCTTTTTGTAGCCGGCCAAAAGTCTTTCAATTCTTGTTTGAGGGATTTTTATTAATTCTTCCTTGGAAAATTCTTACAGTTCTGGTCATGTTGCTTGCACTGCTATTTTGAGGTCGAGCCAAAGGTTTTCAATCTTGTCCAGATCAGGGGACTGTGAGTGCCATTGTAATACCTTTAGTTTCCGCCTTTTGTTTTAGTCTATTGTGGATTTTGATGTGTGCTTAGGATCATTATCTATTTGTAGAAGCCATCCTATTTTCAGCTTCATCTTTTTTCAAAGATGGTGTTATGTTTGCATCAAGAATTCGTTGAAATTTCATTGAATCCATTCTTCTCTCTACCCATGAAATTCCCCTTGAAGATCACTGTACTATTGACTGCAACGCAACATCAAAGCATGATTGATCCACCATCGTGCTTAATGGTTGGCAAGATGTTCTTTTCCTGAAATTGTGCCCTTTTTTCTCCACACATATCTCTTGATCATTATGGCCAGAGTTCTACATAAACCTCATCGGTCCACAGGACTTTTTTCCAAAATGCACCAGGCTTGTTTAGATTTACTCTTGTATACTTCTGACGCTGAATTTTATGGTGAAGATGCAGGAGAGATTTTCTTCTGATGACTCCTCCATGAAGGCCATATTTGCGCAGGTGTCTCTGAACAGTAGAACAAAGTACCACAACTCCAGAGTCTGCTTATTCTTTCTGAAGATCTTTGCAGTTCACGGTTCCTTTTACCTGCCATTTCCTAATTACATTTCAAAGTAAACCTGGAAAAGCTTTGCTATCTTCTTATAGCCTTCTCCTGCTTTGGGGGCCTCTGCCATTTTCATTTTCAGAGTGCTAGGCAGCTGCTTAGAAGTACCCATTGCTGTTGTTTTTTTGCCACAAAATTAAAGGAGGCTAGGTTTTTAACCTGGGAAATTTGTATCACCTGGCCTTTCTTAACGATAGTAGTGAACAAGCCATAACTCTAACAGGCTAATTAAGGTCTGAAATCTTGGTCAAAGTTATCTGAGCACACAAATCTCCAAGGGTGCCCAAACGTTTGCATCGGCCCTTTGTCTTTTTTGTAATTTTTAAAATGTAAAATATGACAATATTTTTTTACCATAGAAACAAAGGAAATGTGTCATCTTTAACTTTAGCTCTTGGAGATATAATTTCATCTTAAACTTTCTTAACTGAACCCATATGCTGTTTGGAGAAGTCTGGACAGAAGTTGTCTTCAGGGAAGAATGGCAGCCAAAAAGCCATACTTTTGACATGGAAATCAGTCCAAGCATCTCAACTATACATTGAGCAGGACCCGTGGAAGCGCAGCCAGCGCGAAACGGCCGTCGTCCTTGTATACCACACACTGCTCCCCTGCTGAAGATTTTAATATGCCAATAAAGCATGGGTTTTACAGGACGGTGAGTGCCATCCCTTTCTTCTTTTGTGCGTGGACCTTGGATGTTTTTTTCTGGATGAGCACCTATAGGTCCGGGCATACGAGCCTAGAGCATTTGTGATCACCATGAGGGGGTAGACAGTGTAGTGGTTCAGCAGTGCAGATTATTTGTTTCTTTGCACTGGCTTCAACTATACATGAAAATATATAACAGGTGCATAAAATTATCAGTAGGTGCTCTGGACTGATGACACAAAATTTTATATATTTGGCTGTAACAGAAGGTAGTTGATTTGTTAAATGATTGGATAGCTGTACAATAATGAGTATCAGTAGGCATCAGTGAAGCATGGTGGAGGGACCTTGCAAATTTTTAGCCACTTGTTGGCAATGGAGATTTGGTCAAGATCAAAGGTGTCCTCAATGCTGAGAAATACAGACAACTATTTATCCATCAAGCAACATCAGGGAGGCCTCTGATTGGCTCAAAATTTATTTAACAGCTGGACAACAAACCCAAACGTACAGTCAATGTCATTAAAGGGAATATGTCAGCCACGCCCACACCAGTTGGTGTGTATGTGCATAGCTATAAAAAACGTAAACTGGGAGGTTAGCGTGCACTCTAGTCTAATAACGAGGTGCAGGTGTAATGGACCAATAGGTCCTAATCCCAGTAATAGTCTAATTCACCGCACACTCAAATGGGTTTCATGCGAATAAGTGTCCATTTTATTATGCATAAAATATGTGGGAGCCAAACAAGAATATATAGCATAAAGTAGAAGCGATATAATATATCGCTTCTACTTTATGCTATATATTCTTGTTTGGCTCCCACATATTTTATGCATAATAAAATGGACACTTATTCGCATGAAACCCATTTGAGTGTGCGGTGAATTAGACTATTATTGTGCATAGCTATAGACTTTGAGCTGCTTATAACAGGAGGGGCTGAAGTTGTACAATTGCCAATGTACCTGATAGTCTCAGCAATGCCAATCACCAGGTGCTTAATATTTCATTCTAAGTAAACAACAGCACAAAGCAAGACATGTGTTACATTCTTGAGTTCAGTGTTTCAACCCCTACCTCATGCTGTCCTCATATTACATAGCAAAAACCTACTGACAGATTCCCTTTAAGAACTATCTTCAATGTAAAGAAAAACAAGGAGTCCTGGAAGTGATATGTCTCCCACAGAGCCCTGATCTCAACATCACCAAGTCTTTCTGGGATTACATGAGGAGACAGAAGGATTTGCGCAAACCTACATCCACCGATCTTTAGTTAGTTCTCCAAGATGTTTGGAACAACTTCCATGCCGAGTTCCTTCAAAAACTGTGTACGAGTGTATCTAGAAGAATTGATGCTGGTTTGAAGGAAAAAGGTGATCAAACCATATATTGATTTAAGATTTCTTTTTTATTCATTCACTTTTTGTTTTATTAATTGATAAAAACAAACTATTAACACTTCTACTTTTGTATGCATTCTTACTTTGCTTTATTTTTTCCACACCTGCCTAAAATGTTATATATATATATATATATATATATATATACGGTAGATAGCTAGATGTAGTTGCATATGTACAGGTGCTTCTCAAAAAAATTGTAATGTAATCAAAAAGTTAATTTTAATTCAGTTTTTCAATACAAAAAGTGAAACTCCTATATGATATAGGGTCATTACAGTGATCTATTTCAGGTGTTTATTTCTGTTAATGTTGATGATTGTGGCTTACAGCCAATGAAAACCCAAAAGGCATTATCGCAGTAATTAGAATACTTTATAACACCAGGTTTAAAAAATTATTTTAAAATCTGAAATGTTGGCCTACTGAAATGTATCTTCAGTAAATGCACTCAATACTTGAATACTTGTGAATCAATTACTGCATCAATGCGACGTGGCATGGAGGCGATCAGCCTGTGGCACTGCTGAGGTGTTATAGAGGCCCAGATTGCTTTGCACCGCACCTTGAAAAAGGGAAGCGAAAGGCGCGTCGGTGGCGGTGTGGTGCGTGTCTAGAAACAACATAAGATGGGTACACACTTGTAGGTGTGGATAGACATAGGTCCCAGTGATAGATGTGTGCACTTATTGATGAATCGTGGAATATACCTATGTTTGCCATACCGTTTCCCTTGTGTCTATTAGCACTGAGCACTTTACTTTGTATGTATTTATGTGTGTCAGGACACTTGAAGCCATCATTTACCTGAACCTGCTTTTTGACATTTATCTTTGATATTTATTTCTTATGGTTTCCTAAATTACCTGGTTAATCCATTATATGGTGGTATTTGTAACAATTTAATGTTCAATAAATATATACTGTTTTAATGATATTTGGAATTGATGCAAAAGGAGCCCCGACCAAGTATTGAGTGCATTTACTGAACATACATTCCAGTAGGCCAACATTTCAGATTTTAAAATCATTTTTGAAGTTGGTGTTATAAAGTATTCTAATTTACTGAGATAATGACTTTTGGGTTTTCATTGGCTGTAAGCCATAATTATCAACATTAACAGAAATAAACACTTGGAATAGATCATTCTGTCTGTAATGACCCTATATAATATAGGAGATTCACTTTTAGGATTGAAGAACTGAAATAAAATAACTTTTTGATGTTATTCTAATTTTGTGAGATGCTTCTGTAAATTGAGACATATTTCCTACATTTATGGTTAAATATCCAGATCTAGATGTTTTTTCTTTGCTGCCTTTTCTACATTTCTAATTGATCACTTACAGTAGGTATTACTTACCATTACTTACTTTTTTCTATACAGATCAAATGTTGGATCTTCACAGCACAATATTTTCCACCCGCTTTCACAGTCTGTGCCACCAGCAAGCCATGAAAGTATCTGGAAC
The DNA here is from genome assembly GCF_039654945.1 of Dendrobates tinctorius. Lineage (NCBI taxonomy): Eukaryota > Metazoa > Chordata > Amphibia > Anura > Dendrobatidae > Dendrobates > Dendrobates tinctorius. The sequence continues at coordinate 81,809,834 of NW_027361690.1, forward strand.
CTGTCTAGTCAGAGATCCCCACAGATATCATCTCAGTCACCTTTATCTTCACAGACATCCAGTGTCAGGCAGCCCATTACTATCGCCAACATTCTGCAGCGTCGTCATTAAAAAGTAATATAAATATTCATGTTTTTGTTTCTTTTGAGAAGTGAGTAATATAAGCTACTCAATACTGTTTTACATATCAATAATTTGGTGACCCTGTAATTATAAATGAGTTAAAACAGATCCAATGAGATTTCCCTACACTGTAAATTGCCTGTGTGCCACATTTATAATAGCTGTACATTGCAAGACTAGTAGCAGTAGTTATCATACCCAGCTCCTTTTCTGACATCCGTGCTCTAAAACTTTTGGTTTACGCTGCACAGAACTGATTGGTGTCAGAAACATGATGTCACTGCTCTGCATATTTTCATCCAATCGCTGCAGAACACTGACTATGTAAATGGGGCCTGATTATGACACCTGCTGCTTCCAGCAAGGTATGTGCAGCAGATGTTATATATTTGCCAAAAAAGCATTATGCACTACAAGGAATAAGAAGTCAAGTCTTTGTATGTTTTTTTTTCAATATGTAATTAATTTATAATGACTTTTCGTGTACATTGAGATTTTACATTGTGTACCTTTCTTATGAATATTACAAACTAGACATAAAAACAAAATATGCCTTTTGCCGCTGTTTTTTTGGGGGGGCTTTTACCTAGCATTTTTTGGTCGCTCTGTTTTGGGAAGGGGAAAATTGTGGTTGATAAAAACAAAAGTTAATTCAAGTTCAATGAAAATGTCTGGTAAAAGAAAAAGAGGTATTGGCAATGGATGGTGTAATACAAAAGCCCATGCCACGGCATTTGGCCGAAAAACGTGGGAACTATAAGTAAGAGCAGCAGCACCACAACTGATCCCAGCCATCCAACAAATAGTGCTACCAAACACAGATCACATAATTAAATACTTTATTTAGCTCCAGCAAGTGTATTAGTGGGAAAGAAAGCAGAGAATTTCATGGATTATAGGCCACCTCAATCATCTCAGTCACAGCATAATGATGTTACCTCTGACAGTGACAGTGTCAGTTTACCTTATTGTTCTGTACATTCATCTTCTTATACTGCTGCTGTAACAGTTAATCTTTTCAATTGCAGTCTTTCGGTTTTGTCATTAATATTTCTCTCTTATGACCCCTAGTTCTCTAAATTACAGCATTCAAGGTGCTAAGGAAGATATTTTACAACAATCTCTACTAGTTAATTGGATGAAAATAGTCTGCGTTTGACCTTGGATGAAATGGATCTTGGAGGTGGAGAAAATGACTAAAACTATTTCAGTTGTGATAGTTTTAGTGGCACTGGCAGATGTGGTGGGCGCTAGTAAAGTGGCACTTAAGAGTCAGGCATAATCTATATGTGGGAATCAAGAGGGTGGGGGCTTGGGAGATGAGACAAATGTCAGGGATGATGATGCTGGTGTGTAGGCAGCTGGTAACGAAATCGGGGTGACAAGGAGGTGATGTTATTAGATGATATTGATGTTGATGATAAAGCGCAAACCCGATGTTTGTCCAAACGATCCTCCAGGGTCCGATGTGTTTGTTATGTGGTCAGCTTGGGATCTTTCTGTCATGATCCAGTCTGGGGTTTCTGATTATTCTTTCCCCGGGATGGTCATGCGGGGTTAATCTTCCCTGCCTCGTTTTGGTATCTGTCTGGCTATTTCAGTCCGCTGTTACCTGCAAGCAGCCTCAGTTATAGTTCCTGTCTCTGGCTTGAGCAGCTGACCCCGTTATACCCTGATTTGTCCTCTGCCCATTTACCTAGGTCCCATTCCTGTTTTCCCCTGTGACTTCGCTCTTCGTGGTACTCGCTCTCTGTGTTGTGACCTCTTGGTATTTGACTTGGCTTGTCCTCTGACCTGTTTGACTGTCTTCCGTCTCTGGCTTTCCTGCTCCCGACCGGAGTGTATACGACCAAGGGGGGATTTGGCGCAAGTAAGAATAAATGGCTACAAAGCAGAGCCGTGCATTGGCAAAGGGACATGAAAGAAGCATCTGGAGTGCCTAAAATCCTCTGGGGGGGTATAGCAGGAGGCTGTACACATGGCAGCATTTAAACCTATACTGGAGTCCAATGTCACAACTAAGGGGCTGGGTGTTCCTGAGTCTCCACGAAGACACATCACCACAGCACAAGAGACAGAGATATGTAATGAATAACGTGATGTAAGGGGGCGTGAGCGAGGCGTGGCTGTGACTCATCTCTATTGAGTGACGCTCACTTAATAGGTATGACACTGGCTGAGAGGCGTGACTGCGATATTCCTGCACAGTGTCAATCAAAATGGGCCCAGAATGGTAACGCCCAAGGGGGCGTGTAGCAGTAGCATGATATGATTAACATGTTATACTTTCCCAGAGAGCTTAGTGAGCCCGGAGAGAAAGGCGCGCAGTCAGTAAGATGGTCCAATGAGCATGGTGGAATGCTTCCCCAGAGGTAAAAGTTGAGGGTCACAGGTTTGACCCCACAATGAGGGTGTGACCCATCATTGACAACTTGAATGGGGGCATAAAAAACTTTTTCAAAGCAGCATGTCAACACCAGGTAGCCAGACTTTCAAAAGAAATGATTGGCAGGCTAATTACGAAGTGGCATAAAAACACGTGAAATATAACGAAGTGAAAAGAAGGGGGCAATTTTGCTTTTAAGCAGAAGGGATGATTGGGGATCTCGTCTTGTTAGGACAGAAGCTAACACATGGGACATGAAAGGGGACATTAGTGCAACTATAGCTTTTCCCCCGACCAAGTTTCTGCCTCCTGGATTTGACATCCATACCTTAGTGTGGATATATTAGTGAGATCTCTTCATTTTTTTAAATCTGTTTTATCGGTCGTCGTATTGAGGACTTTACATAATTCTGGACCATGCTCAAAATATAGATACAGTTGTGTGAAAAAGTGTTTGCCCCTTCCTGATTTCCTATTCTTTTGCAAGTTTGTCAAGCTTAAAATCAGATCGCAAAACAAATTTAAATATTAGACAAAGATAACACAAGTAATGCAGTTTTTAAATGAAGATCGTTATTATTAAGGGAAAAAGAAATCCAAACCTACAGGGCCCTGTAGGTTTTGTTAGTTTTTTATCAGCTGTGGTTTTGAGCATGGCTCTTTATGATATATCAATTACAGGTTAAGTTTTATAAGTGGTAATCTCCTTCCTTATTTGATTTCTCCCAGATAGAGAATTGTGATTACAACTATTGGTGGTTACATATAGCTTATTTTGGACTTCTCCCGTCCCCATCAGCATTAGGACAGAACGTTTCATCCAGTCTTTTTGTTCTTCTAAGCTTACGCTATGCCAACCATAACAAAAGCCATACAGCAGATGAGTTGCTCCTCTGCATTAAGTAGCAAATGTCGGTCTGGATGGCTATCCATCATCTATAACTGTATATAGTAGTATGTGGAAATGCCCAGATCATTGTGGCTGTTCTACTTTTGGACAAAGTAACGCATGCTCCCTGCATGGTGCTCATTCTAAGTTTGATCATGCACATTTTTATTGAACTATAGCTGCTGGAAGAAGGTGCTGCCCATGGCCCGGAGAGTGCCTAGACATGTCAGCAATTCTTATGTGGCGAAGCACGGTTTTCAGGATTTTCAAAAACAGAATAGTCTGCCTGAGCATTGCTCGATTTGTGGCCCTGTAACATGATTTAATTCAGTGTTGCATAGTTTGGAGAGACTGTATGAACAGCATAAAGTGGTGACTGATTATATCATGTCCATTGCCTCCTTGAGCCGATTGGGTGACACTAAAGGACAATGTCACATGCAGCAGGATGTGGATAGGGAGCAGCAGCAGGTGGATGTTGAGCTGGCACAGGCAGGGGATGAGGCTGACAGTGTGTAATTGATTGCGACACTGGATATGACTAACCAACACAGCAGCAGGGAAACAAGTGAACCAACTCATGCTAGTGAGTGTGGCAATCTACATGGTCGATTACTTGTGGACTGACAGGCATATACTGCAATTATCATCAAGGAAAGGGTTTTGCAGCTATTTGTGAGCAGATGCCTACCATACCAGGGCTGTGGAGTCGGTAAGCCAAACCTGCGACTCCGACTCCTCAATTTCCCTTACACCGACTCCACCTCCCACATATATTGCTTATATTTAAGTGAAAAATTTATTGTAGTACAATGTGAACATCAGACATTAAATCATTTTTATGATACAATAATCAAGATATTTAGATAGAACCTAATATTTATTGGAATACAACTTTAGAACACAAAAAACTGTAATAAATTGTAAATATGTAATACACTATGTAATATCGATTACATATATATACAGTATGTATATATATATATATATATATATATATATACACACACTCACTGGCCACTTTATTAGGTACACCATGCTAGTAAGGGGTTGGACCCCCTTTTGCCTTCAGAACTGCCTCAATTCTTCGTGGCAGAGATTCAACAAGGTGCTGGAAGCATTCCTCAGAGATTTTGGACCATATTGACATGATGGCATCACACAGTTGGCGCAGATTTGTCGGCTGCACATCCCTGATGCGAATCTCCCGTTCCACCACATCCCAAAGATGCTCTATTGGATTGAGATCTGGTGACTGAGGAGGCCATTTGAGTACAGTGAACTCATTGTCATGTTCAAGAAACCAATCTGAGATGATTCGAGCTTTATGACATGGCGCATTATCCTGCTGAAAGTAGCCATCAGATGTTGGGTACATTGTGGTCATAAAGGGATGGACATGGTCAGCAACAATACTCAGGTAGGCTGTGGCGTTGCAACGATGCTCAATTGGTACCAAGGGGCCCAAAGAGTGCCAAGAAAAAATTCCCCACACCATGACACCACCACCACCAGCCTGAACCGTTGATACAAGGCAGGATGGATCCATGCTTTCATGTTGTTTACGCCAAATTCTGACCCTACCATCCGAATGTCGCAGCAGAAATCGAGACTCATCAGACCAGGCAACGTTTTTCCAATCTTCTACTGTCCAATTTCGATGAGTTTGTGCAAATTGTAGCCTCAGTTTCCTGTTCTTAGCTGAGAGGAGTGGTACCCGGTGTGGTCTTCTGCTGCTGTAGCCCATCTGCCTCAAAGTTCGACGCACTGTGCGTTCAGAGATGCTCTTCTGCCTACCTTGGTTGTAACGGGTGGCAATTTGAGTCACTGTTGCCTTTCTATCAGCTCGAACCAGTCTGCCCATTCTCCTCTGACCTCTGGCATCAACAAGGCATTTCCGGCCACAGAACTGCCGCTCACTGGATTTTTTTTCTTTTTCGGACCATTCTCTGTAAACCCTAGAGATGGTTGTGCGTGAAAATCCCAGTAGATCAGCAGTTTCTGAAATTCTCAGACCAGCCCTTCTGGCACCAACAATCATGCCACGTTCAAAGGCACTCAAATCACCTTTCTTCCCCATACTGATGCTCGGTTTGAACTGCAGGAGATTGTCTTGACCATGTCTACATGCCTAAATGCACTGAGTTGCCGCCATGTGATTGGCTGATTAGAAATTAAGTCTTAACACACAGTTGGACAGGTGTACCTAATAAAGTGGCCAGTGAGTGTATGTATATATATATATATATATATATATATATGTATATATATATATATATATATATACACATACATATATATATACACACACACACACACTATGTAATAAACTATGTAAGTGGCAAAAAACAGTTTTCAACAAAAACATACTAAATAACATTTGTGCAGTCTATGAATTTGTTCTAAGAAATAAAATTGCCTCCATCAAATCCTCCTTCATAGATGACCTCAAATCTGACCTAATAATGTTAAGGCCAGAGAACAACCTCTCTACAGTATCTTGAGTTGGAGGCAAAGCCGTAACCACATGGGCAACATCTCTAAATTTCCGGGTATAAAGGAATTGCCTTATGCACAGTCAGTTTTGATGAATGGTTGAATTTTTCTTTTTCTTTGAGAGCAAGTGAAACATTTTGCTGAAATATGGTCAATTTGCTTGCTATAGGAGACGGAGTGAAATCTTTTTCCTTGCAGCAACGCTTTGCCTGCTCCATGTCATCCAAATACTTGTCAAAGTCAAACTCCTCATCTGATGAGGATGAAGATATAGCAGCAGTAGCACTGTCAGGATCCAAGTCCTCTTGCGCCTGGCAGTCCTCCTGTAGGCCACTCTTCCTAACTGCTACCTCAGTCAGAGCTTCTTTTCCTTTAGTAAGCTGTTGATCATCAAGCAATATACGATGACTTGGGTCCACATAAACAGCTGCCAGAAAAATTTTATTTTCCAATAGCTGTCTCTCTCTCCGTTTCATTGAAGCAGAAATGCCATCTGCGATTAAACAGCAAAATAGCAAGTTCTTCCACTCCCTCATGAAAATGCCAGGAGTTAAATCCTCAGCTTGTAATTTTTTAGTCACAGTAAATGGGTGATTAAGCAATTCCTTCTTTTCAGCCACCTGTGTCCATTGACCTTCATTTAGGGTTACCTGAGGGTTCGCCATATCTATAAGAAACGGTTTTAGTTGATCAACAATTGCCCTTTTTCAGCACGTCTCTTCAAGATGGAATCAATTTTAGGGGTTCTGGCAGCAATAACCAATTTCCTCACTTTTCCAATCAGATTTCCAGCATGTCCCTCTAGCAGACTCTCTCTTATTGCCAGCTGTAGCGCATGTGATGAATAGGAAAGTGTTTTGAAGCAGCTTCAACAAGATCATCTATTTCTACAGTATAATTTTGCTGTTCTTCTGTAGTAATATCTGTTTGTTCCTCAGTTACATGAACAGCACTGTGGCCTTCCATCTCAAACATACTGAATCCTAAATGTTCCTCTAGCTGTTGTTCATTACTCTCATTCATCAGTGTAATTGTACTTATCATGTTTGAAGCATTGTCCGTTACAATAGCAAGAACCTGTTCTTTTTCTGTTCTTTTTTGAGTTCGTAATCTTGCAGAACTTTTTCCACTAAGGCCTGGAGAAACTGGCTGCTGTGATGAGCTTTAGTATCTTTTACTGCCAGCGTGTTGGTAACAATTTTTGTTGTCACAAACATATCGAACATTGATGGCAAAATAGTTCACTCTGTGACGTGTGCAGGCATCCATTTTAAGAAACATGAAGCGTCTTTTGAGAGTCTTTTTCAGATCTTCCTTTTGTTTAAGGGCTTCTTCAATCACTAATTTTCTAATACTTTCTCTTTCCAGAGAAACACCAAGTGTGCGGCCATTTCTCTATTAAGAGCTGTAAAAGCTGGTCGTGCAAATAATGATAATGGTACACCGTCCTTCACAACAAGCTGGAGGAGCTGTCTGTTAGACATATCTGCTGTCATTGTTACAGTAACTTTGTCACTTACAAAATATCTTGTTAATGATGTTTGAGACGCTCTTTCCTCCTCCTTTGCCTGGCAGGAAGTGTCAGTCTGTGTGCTACCCGGCTTTCATTCATATTTTTGGTACAGATAAGATATAGACAGACAGATATGGATAAATGGATATATACATACAGTAGATAGAGCAGATTTCTAATCTGCTTTTGATATTGAAAACATTATCTATGAGCTTAAAAACCTTTCAGGTGATGCGGTTTTTAAAAAATCTGATCGGCTTTTGCAACTGAAATACGTATCCACAAAAAACGCAGCAAAAACGCTGTGTGTTAATGTAGTCTTAGATCAGGAATAGAACAGCCATTTATAGGACATTTCATAACTTTCCCAAATTCCTATGAAAAAATAATCAGCACATTCTGCATTGAACTACTGTACCCAATTTATTATATATTTTAGGAGTCGGTCCATTTTATACCGACTCCACCAAAATGAGCTCCGACTCCACAGCCCTGCACCATACTCCTATCTAATCAGGAGACCATTCGCCGTTTGCTACAGAGTCATTGCTACCATTAACACATTTTGAAAGGTCAGCCTCTTTAGGCTTAAAAAATTAACCTCTTCAGGACCAGATCATTTTTTATATTGTGCCTGTTTTTTTTCTCTCCTTTCAAAAGCGATATATTTATTATTTTTTCATCATCGTACCCACATTGAGAGCTTGCTTTTTGTATTTTTGTGCTACAATTTGTAGTTTTGAATGACACCATTAATGTCAGCACATAATGTAAAAGAAAAAATCCAGTGAGATGTAAAAAAAAAAAAAAAAAAAAGGCCCCACAACTCGGCCATTGCATCTTGTTTCTACGTGGTTTATTGAGCAGTAAAAATGACCTGGCAATATGATTATTTGGTTCAGTGCGATTATGGCAATACAAAACGTATAGAATTATTTTTATTATGTTTGGATTGCCATTTTCTGAGACATAACTAATTTACTTTTATACCAGCGGTGCTACATGAGGGCTTCTTTTTGTGCAGCAACTGCAGTGTTTATTGGTACAATTTTTGGCTATATATGGCATATTGAGATCTTTTTAGTGCATTGTTTTGGGAAGTTGCAATAACCAAAAAATTCCAATTCTGTATTTGTGCCAAAATAATCAATGTGTTTGTCGATATTTGATAAATTTGGTGCATCTTTATATGTAACACTTCTGGCTAGAGTTATTTATCCACTCCACCCCCGCCCTTTTTAATACTTTTTTACAACTTTCGAAAAAGGCACTGATGCAAAAATCCTGGTAAATTCTCCACTAAGTTCTTTATTTTGTACAGAGTGGGTTATATATCTTTCATTTTCTTTATTTTTCTATATTACCTGTTTTTGAAGCCACTGTTATGATTCTGAAACAATACAGACGACATATAGGTAATTACCCTGTGTTATATTGTAACAAAGCAACAACTATACATTTTTTTTTTCATTTCAATACAAAAATAGCACCACAAACCATTGTAAAGTGTACAGCACCATAGTAACAGTGGAACATCCTTAGCACAATACACAAGTATCTTTGTGATCAGTTAGCACCATTGTAAAATGCTACAAAAAGCTCATTTATCCCATGCATCCGGCATACATACAAGCCTAATGTATAGGGAAAGTCACTGGTTTGGTCTTGTTCGTTTTTTCATGGGTATCTGAACTGCTGCACAGTACTTAAATCTAAAAGGGAATCTGTCGGCAGATTTCCCCACCCAAACTGTTTATATCTGCATGTAATACTTACAAAGACAAGCCCAGCAATACTTTTACATGGCCAGTCCGTTCCTCCTTTACTGAGAAATCCGCATTTGAATGGATATGCAAATGAGGCTTAAAAACTATGGCAGATCTGAAGCCTCTGTCACTCCAGCTCTATTTCCTGCCCAGAGCCACCTGCTCCTGCTTGGCTGACAGCCTCTATGCTGTGTGAGTTCAGGCAAAGGAGCCGTCCGTCAAGCAGAAGGAGGCCCCGCTGGCCAGAGAATACAGCTGGAGTGGCAGAGGCTTCAGCTCTACAGTAGTTTTTCACCCTCATTTGTATACCAATTCAAACACTGATTTCAAAGTAGTGGAGGAATGGACTGGCTATGTAAAGGTATTGTTGAAGTTGTTTTGAAAGTGCGATATGGGCTTATATTTTGTGGTGTTAAATCGTGCCGACAGCTGTCCCTTCAAGAATTCGAATTGGAATATGTCATTTTTTTTATTTTGGTTGGCATAGCCATAATTGGCTTGTCAGAGAACAATGCTCTTTCATCAGCCACACGTTTGTTAAAACCATCCTTACCACCTTCCACTTTATCCCTAAAGCTATGTTCACATGGAGGTTGTTTTTTTTTTTTTTAGGCATTCTAGAAGCAATCCTTTCTTGGAAAGCTTTTGGAGGAGTTTTTCTTTTCCTGAAGTGGTGTGCAGAGTTTTGGAAAAGTTTTTTCAGCCTTCTATTTGTTTTTCTTTTGTTACACCATGTTCTTCAAAACATAGTCAGGGAAAAAAAGTTGTAAAAACTCCTCAGGTGAACATGGATTTCCCAAAGAAATCAGTAGGGAGAGCTTTTCAAGCATTTTTGGATACATTTTTGCACAGGAATATTGAGTGCTCACAAAACTATGAGTGAACATAGCGGGAGAGCTCATAAAGATCTGTCTGCAAGTATAACATTAGGGTCCCATCATTAAATAAGAAGTCTCATCAACATTTTTATTCCATAATCCTATGTAATGATATGTGCATTAACTCCTTACTGCCCTTTAACCACTTACCGCCAAAGCCTGTTTAAACCTTCCTGACCAGGTCAAATTTTTCAAATCTGACACTTGTCGCTTTATGCGGTAATAACTCTGGAATATTTCTACATATCCCAGAGATTTTTTTTCATGACACATTATATTTTATGATAATTGTAAGTTTAAGAAAGTTATCAGTAAGTATATTAATACACTTACACACCATTAGAGATAAGTAGGACGGATTCTGAAATATAAATTGTGATGAGACTACTTGTGTAATAAGTATTTGGACATTCACACCACATTTGTGAGTTCTGTTTGGCAAACATGCAATTGTACAGTATATGTCTGCCATTAGCTCATTTGTACAGTATATGTCTGCCATTATCTCATACACAGCTCTGAGTGCAGTGGACTATTCCCAGCTCAACGTTTTCATGAATCAAGCCTTTCTTAGTGTTAAATGCCCTTGTTGTACAAGCAACCACTAGAGTTTAGCTATGAAAGTCCCCTTTGAATTTCACCTTTCTCCGGTACACACACCTTTGTACCAGAGACAGGACTAGTAAGTTGTAGTTACTACAATTTTCCACCAGATGTCAGTACGTCACAATACAATGAGGAGGAGGGGATGAGATTAGCGGGATTGTCAGACTAATCTGACCGCTTATGTTCTGTCCTCCCCATAATTTCTTAAATTAAGAACTATCAGATAATCTATTTAAGGCTCTACAAATAAAATATGCTCTCGGCACCTGAATCTCCTTTGTACAATGCCGATTACTTTGCTACTTACGATAATAATTATAGATTTTTATCACTACTACATCTCTGTGTTATATACAGAATTTAGCAATACGTTATATCTATCTGTACACGTTTCACATGTGGTATGCCTTGCCTTAGTGGTATAGATGTCCATATCTGAGCCAGTACAAATCTAATGGATAGAAGAATATTGAGGCTATCTCGTCTATCCACTTAGTGGCAATCTTTAATAACCTGTTGCTTTCAGAGTTAGTTTTATGACTAAAATATAAGAATAACGGGGCAGATTTATGAAACTGTCTAAAAGAAAAATTGCCTTTTGTTGTCCATAGACACCAATCAGCACAGCTTTAATTTTTTTTTTTCGTGAGACTGAAAATTCAAAGCTGCACTTTGATTGTCTGCTGTCTGCAACAAAACGGGTTTTCATTTTACTTTTTCCCTATTGTTTGACTCAACAGAACAGGAACATTACGTCATCATAGAATTGCCTCTGCAATATAATGTCTTCCTCCAATGGACTTCAGTTACAATGTGCATAGTGCAGGGAACAGAAGTAAAATCATAAGATTGTAGCCACCATATGCATCTGGGAATGTGAAAATAATACATTAGCGCACGTGTCAAACTCTGGCCCGCAGGGAGAGTATGTTTAGCTCGCGATACCGGGCAGGTACCTCAACAATTCTTTGCCTGCGACGCAGGTCCGGGTATCCCGACACTTTCACCTGGCATCGCATTTTCAACTAGATCGGCATCCTAGATGCCAATACAGTTGAAAGCAATGATGGAGAAGGGAGCATCAGCTGATTCTCCCTCTCCCATCATTCCCCCTTTGCGTCTGATATCTCAATGCAGCAGTGAGATGACGTCAGTAAAACTTGTCCACTGTACCAAGATGTACAGAAAATCTGAAAACACCAGGAAGAGACCAGAGCAGCGGGGGAATGGGCAGAGGTAAGTAGTTTTTTTAATGTTGGGCCCTTTATACTGTATGGAGCACTGTGTGAGGCCATTACACTGTATGGGGCACTATGATGGGCCATTATACTGTATGGAGCACTGTGTGAGGCCATTATACTGTATGGAGCACTGTGTGGGGCCATTATACTGTATGGAGTATGTGAGGCCATTATACTGTATGGAGCCACTGTGTGAGGCCATTACACTGTATGGAGCACTGTGTAGGGCCATTATACTATATGGAGTATGTGAGGCCATTATACTGTATGGAGCACTGTGTGAGGCCATTCTACTGTATGGAGTATGTGAGGCCATTCTACTGTATGGTGCACTTTGTAGGGCCATTCTACTGTATGGAGCACTATGTGGGGCCATTATACTGTATGGAGCACTATGATTGTCCATTATACTGTATGGAGTATGTGAGGCCATTATACTGTATGGAGCACTGTGTGAGGCCATTATACTGTATGGAGCACTGTGTGGGGCCATTATACTGTATGGAGTATGTGAGGCCATTATACTGTATGGAGCCACTGTGTGAGGCCATTACACTGTATGGAGCACTATGTGGGGCCATTATCCTGTATGGAGCACTATGATTGTCCATTATACTGTATGGAGTATGTGAGGCCATTATACTGTATGGAGCACTGTGTGAGGCCATTACACTGTATGGGGCACTATGATGGGCCATTATACTGTATGGAGCACTGTGTGAGGCCATTATACTGTATGGAGCACTGTGTGGGGCCATTATACTGTATGGAGTATGTGAGGCCATTATACTGTATGGAGCCACTGTGTGAGGCCATTACACTGTATGGAGCACTGTGTAGGGCCATTATACTGTATGGAGTATGTGAGGCCATTATACTGTATGGAGCACTGTGTGAGGCCATTATACTGTATGGAGCACTGTGTGGGGCCATTATACTGTATGGAGTATGTGAGGCCATTCTACTGTATGGTGCACTTTGTAGGGCCATTCTACTGTATGGAGCACTATGTGGGGCCATTATCCTGTATGGAGCACTATGATTGTCCATTATACTGTATGGAGTATGTGAGGCCATTATACTGTATGGAGCACTGTGTGAGGCCATTACACTGTATGGGGCACTATGATGGGCCATTATACTGTATGGAGCACTGTGTGAGGCCATTATACTGTATGGAGCACTGTGTGGGGCCATTATACTGTATGGAGTATGTGAGGCCATTATACTGTATGGAGCCACTGTGTGAGGCCATTACACTGTATGGAGCACTGTGTAGGGCCATTATACTGTATGGAGTATGTGAGGCCATTATACTGTATGGAGCACTGTGTGAGGCCATTATACTGTATGGAGCACTGTGTGGGGCCATTATACTGTATGGAGTATGTGAGGCCATTCTACTGTATGGTGCACTTTGTAGGGCCATTCTACTGTATGGAGCACTATGTGGGGCCATTATCCTGTATGGAGCACTATGATTGTCCATTATACTGTATGGAGTATGTGAGGCCATTATACTGTATGGAGCACTGTGTGAGGCCATTACACTGTATGGGGCACTATGATGGGCCATTATACTGTATGGAGCACTGTGTGAGGCCATTATACTGTATGGAGCACTGTGTGGGGCCATTATACTGTATGGAGTATGTGAGGCCATTATACTGTATGGAGCCACTGTGTGAGGCCATTACACTGTATGGAGCACTGTGTAGGGCCATTATACTATATGGAGTATGTGAGGCCATTATACTGTATGGAGCACTGTGTGAGGCCATTATACTGTATGGAGTATGTGAGGCCATTCTACTGTATGGTGCACTTTGTAGGGCCATTCTACTGTATGGAGCACTATGTGGGGCCATTATACTGTATGGAGCACTATGATTGTCCATTATACTGTATGGAGTATGTGAGGCCATTATACTGTATGGAGCACTGTGTGAGGCCATTATACTGTATGGAGCACTGTGTGGGGCCATTATACTGTATGGAGTATGTGAGGCCATTATACTGTATGGAGCCACTGTGTGAGGCCATTACACTGTATGGAGCACTGTGTAGGGCCATTATACTGTATGGAGTATGTGAGGCCATTATACTGTATGGAGCACTGTGTGAGGCCATTATACTGTATGGAGCACTGTGTGGGGCCATTATACTGTATGGAGTATGTGAGGCCATTCTACTGTATGGTGCACTTTGTAGGGCCATTCTACTGTATGGAGCACTATGTGGGGCCATTATCCTGTATGGAGCACTATGATTGTCCATTATACTGTATGGAGTATGTGAGGCCATTATACTGTATGGAGCACTGTGTGAGGCCATTACACTGTATGGGGCACTATGATGGGCCATTATACTGTATGGAGCACTGTGTGGGGCCATTATACTGTATGGAGCACTGTGTGAGGCCATTATACTGTATGGAGCACTGTGTGGGGCCATTATACTGTAAGGAGTATGTGAGGCCATTCTACTGTATGGTGCACTTTGTAGGGCCATTCTACTGTATGGAGCACTATGTGGGGCCATTATCCTGTATGGAGCACTATGATTGTCCATTATACTGTATGGAGTATGTGAGGCCATTATACTGTATGGAGCACTGTGTGAGGCCATTACACTGTATGGGGCACTATGATGGGCCATTATACTGTATGGAGCACTGTGTGAGGCCATTATACTGTATGGAGCACTTTGTGGGGCCATTGTACTGTATGGAGCACTATGTGGGGCCATTATACTGTATGGAGCACTATGTGGGGCCATTATACTGTATGGAGCACTATGATGGTCCATTATACTGTATGGAGCACTATGTGGGGCCATTATACTGTATGGAGCACTATGTGGGGCCATTATACTGTATGGAGCACTATGTGGGGCCATTATACTGTATGGAGCACTATGATGGTCCATTATACTGTATGGAGCACTATGTGGGGCCATTATACTGTATGGAGCACTGTGTGAGGCCATTACACTGTATGGGGCACTATGATGGGCCATTATACTGTATGGAGCACTGTGTGAGGCCATTATACTGTATGGAGCACTTTGTGGGGCCATTGTACTGTATGGAGCACTATGTGGGGCCATTATACTGTATGGAGCACTATGTGGGGCCATTATACTGTATGGAGCACTATGATGGTCCATTATACTGTATGGAGCACTATGTGGGGCCATTATACTGTATGGAGCACTATGTGGGGCCATTATACTGTATGGAGCACTATGTGGGGCCATTATACTGTATGGAGCACTATGATGGTCCATTATACTGTATGGAGCACTATGATGGTCCATTATACTGTATGGAGCACTGTGTGAGGCCATTACACTGTATGGGGCACTATGATGGGCCATTATACTGTATGGAGCACTGTGTGAGGCCATTATACTGTATGGAGCACTTTGTGGGGCCATTGTACTGTATGGAGCACTATGTGGGGCCATTATACTGTATGGAGCACTATGATGGTCCATTATACTGTATGGAGCACTATGATGGTCCATTATACTGTATGGAGCACTATGTGGGGCCATTATACTGTATGGAGCACTACGTGGTGCCATTATACTGTATGGATCACTATGTGGGGCCATTATACTGCATGGATCACTATGTGGGGCTATTATACTGTATGGAATAGTATGTGGGGCCATTATACTGTATGGAGCATTATGATGGTCCATTATACTGTATGGAGCACTATGTGGGGCCATTATACTGTATGGAGCAGTATATGGGGCCATTATACTGTATAGAGCACTTTCTGTGGCTTTTGTTTTTGCATCATACTTTATTATCTGTATTATTCAAAGCTTTTTATTCCTTGTTATTACGGTACATATTTAAATTAGGCTTTTTACTGTTCTTACGTAACATATTATTCTAAATTGTTATTCTAAGATCTATTAATTAAAATGTACTTTGTTCATGGGACAACCCCTTTAAGTTTGTTTCCATATGAAAAAGTTCATCATGTATTTCCTCAATTGTAGACATTTTTTTTAAAATAAATATTAAGGTTGATCCGCGACTTTGTCCAAGATTTTCATTTTTGCCCTCTGCGTATATGAGTTTGACATCCCTGCATTGGAGTAATGCTTAAAGAAAGCTGATATACTACTGGCTACATGCAGACACCAATGGGATACAGTAGATTAACACAGTATCACTTAGTGGTGGTTGTAGGAAGTAGTTGAAAGTTCAGTGGCAGCTCCTTGCGACCAGATAGCACTCCTCCTATGCCCCCTTTCTAGGAAGTTACAGCACTGATACAGGATTCTGATTCTGTCCACATATGACACTGTTTAGGTCGGGGCTACAGGGTGACTTTGGCCAAGACACAGTTTGCTGTATGCTGCCGTTACATCACGGCATAACGTGCGACCCTCTAAATACCAAAACAAGGAAGTTACAAAGAACCAGGACCAGTGGGATTTTGTTTTGCAACGTTCTAATTTGTACCTGTGTCGGCCAAAGTCACTGTGCAGCCCCAGCCTAAGATGGATCATAAGCTGCACCTTGGATGCATTTTATAACTGAAGTCCTCTAAGACCCAATATGTTTGTATCTTGCTACAATATAAGGACGG
Organism: Dendrobates tinctorius; assembly: GCF_039654945.1. Classification (NCBI taxonomy): domain Eukaryota; kingdom Metazoa; phylum Chordata; class Amphibia; order Anura; family Dendrobatidae; genus Dendrobates; species Dendrobates tinctorius. The sequence goes on from NW_027361690.1 coordinate 81,826,345, forward strand.
AATATAAAACAGTAGCAAAAAAAATTTATACACACACACAAGGAGATATACAGTACATAGAAGATGATAAAATATCCAAATTTTGTAGAACCCTTAAAAGTCAAAGGGTCCATATGACAGGAGCTGTGGAAGAGTTTCCACCTGTCAAAAAAAAAAAAGAAAAAAAAGAGAACTGAAAAAAAGAGCGTATGAGCATTAACACAAGAATGGAGAACAGTGATCTGGTAATTATAGGGAACATAATAAAATACTGGCATGAACACAGTTTTGCTGTGCCCATCGCCAATAACACTGTTAGTGCATTTTCTGAAATGAAAGCGACCACTATAACAACCACATATCTGCAGCTACTATTATAATAATGTAGTGTTTTCCATAATCTCATTGTCCAGGATCATAAAATGGGTATGAATGTGTGTTAAAATAACCAATACTCATACGGTATATTCCTCCCCGTCCTAGTACTGTCTTTCTGTTTGTTCACTATTTCTTGTTCCTTTAGGTGCAGTGATCTTGTGCCGTACATCCACTACATCACTGGCCTTAGCAGTGGTTCCAGCACGTATGGTACAAGACCACTGAGGCTACGTATTGCCTGCAGCGGTCACATATGAATGGATAATAGTGAAAAAGCTCTGGCAGGAACTGGACAGGTGAGTACTAGTTAAAGAGAGTGTCCGCCCAAACCGACTGTCCAAACCAAGCACAGACACCTGATGCAACTTTGAGGTGGTCAAACAATTTAGTTCACTCTCCCAGCTGCCTATTTTTATCCATCTACGCCAACCTCTTCCTTGATTGACAGCACTGGCTTTACAGGAACCACATAAGGGACAGTTAGATGGAGAAAAAGCAGTGGGAACGTGCAGTGAACTGCTCAGCCATGTCAAGAATATACTGCACATGTGCTTGGTTTGAACAGTCATTTTGTGCAGACTAACTTTAATTTATTGTTTTAATACATTTGCTACTTACTGTATTATTATTATTTAAATCCCCAATAACCCCTTAAATGCTGCATTTCTCCACCTATGTGGATTCATCAGTTGCCTTCTATATAGTGTCACCTCAGACTCTGTAGTAAGACTACATGGCCAAACACAACAAAACAGTACCTGATCCAGGACCCCATACAGCTCCTTGTCCCGTTGTTGCCGATTTCGGTTACGTACAAGCACCAATATTAAAGAAACAGTAAATGTTACATAAGTCACAAGCTACAAAACTGCGAAGTATGCCAGCTGATAGGTGACAAGGAAAAGAAGAATACATGAGTGGTGTATTTCTAGAGGACACTGCTGTCTCCGGGCACATTACACAGTAAGCTGCATAGCGCACTGCGTCCCCATATTCACATTATACAATGGCTGTAACATTAGGAAGAGCCTGGCGGATTTACTGTAGGTCTAATATTCACGGAGTGACTGTAAAAAGAGAAGAAAACACAGGCTTGTAGCCATTACTGTACAGATAACTCATCAGTGTGCAAATATTCATCACCCACTAAGCACCTTAGTACAGACACGGCCTCAGCTCAGCCACCACTTTACAGCTGCTGATTGCAGATAACCTCATTGTGCAGCTGGCACTCATAGAAGAATGTCTTTTTGGATGGTTTTGTTTTTTTTACATTTTTGGGCAAACCACTAAAATATATCACAGTTTCTCCAGTCTGCTTGATTTGCCTGAGAATATGTTTGCATAATCCAGATAAAGTCATTTAGCATGTTAAACATCCAGGAGACAATCGGTGAAGCAGAAGAACAAGCTCAGCAGTATACAGAGCATGTGACACTTGTTCTGTGATTTTAGATCTGACGACATGGCCCCCTGTTATCGTTACCCAGCACCATTGTGTTCAAGTCTTGTTTTGCTGATTGTAGCACTTCTGTGCTGTGTGCAAGGCTCTGCTCAGTGCTGGGGGGTCACTAGCTTTGTGGCTGCAGCTTGGTGGCGTAGAAGTCCCTGCATGTCTGGCAGCAGCGCTGGTACCACCTCATATCCTGACACAGGTTCTTTTCTCGTACCACTCTGCAGTACACTGTCCATTGGTCACCTGTACACTTGTAGGTCAGAGCAGCTGGAAGAAAAGGAAAAAAAAGAATAATACATCATACTATATCACAAACCACTAGCAATGGATCGAAGTTTTATTACTTACTAGAATGACTATTTAAGGTGGGTGGCACCAAGAATCTTGCCACATTACATCATCTTTAGGGTATGTCCATATGGTGGGGGGGGGGGGGATCAATTGTAGAGTTTGGCACAAAATACAAACGTTTTACATGCTGCAGATTTGCCACAAATTTGCAAAGGGTGAAATCTGTCAACTTTTTCTGCAGATATGTCAATTTTTATTTTTTCGCAATGTGTGGATGAGGATTGTTGAAGGCCATCTGTCACTAGGATCAACACCCCTAAGCCGTCTATGTGTTCATACAGGTCATAGAAAGTTGAATAAAGTGATACCTTGTTATCTGTGATCCAATGTCTTATTCCAAAGAAACATGGATTTTTGTGATAAACTCACAGTAAAATCCTTTTCTCCGAGATGCTCATTGGGGGACACAAGTACTGTGGGTGTATGCTACTGCCACCTGGAGGCTGACACTAAGTGAAAAAAAGAGGTTAGCTCCTCCTCCGCCGTATACACCCTCGCCCCTGTTGCGGGCGGAATCAGTTTGGTGCAAAAGCAGTAGGAGATCAAACAAAAATCAGACATCAACCTTAATGCAGGTAACAACATGTCTAGAAAAAACATCACCCTAATATCATTCAAAAAAGTATGTTTATTAAACAAAACAGAAGCCAACTTGGCTATCAGGGTGGGTGCTGTGTCCCCCAATGAGCGTCTCGGAGAAAAGTATTTTACGGTGAGTTTATCACAAAAATCCATGCTTCTCCTTCACCTCATTGGGGGACACAGGTACTGTGGGACATCCTAAAGCAGTGCCTGGGTGTGAAGTTGACTCACCGACCCAAGCTACATGCACCTCCTGTCTAAAGGTGCGCCACCGCTGCTTGGAGAATCCTTCTAACCAGGCTTGCATCTGACGAAGCCTGAGTATGGATATTGTAGTGCTTTGCGAATGTGTGCAAGCTGGACCAGGTTGCAGCCTTTCAAACCTATTCCGCCGATGCCTGGTGCCGAAGCGCCCAAGAGGCGCCCACTGCCCGAGTAGAGTGCGCTCTGATCCCTGCTGGAACTGGTGTGCCTCTGATGCGGTAAGACTCCTGAATAGTCAAACGAATCCATCTGGCTATGGTTGATTTTGAGACAGCAAGTCCCTTCCTGCACCCCTCGGGAAGAACAAACAGCGTGTCCGTCTGACGAAAGGGTGCCGTCCGCGACACGTACCTCCTGAGAGCTCTCACCAGGTCCAATGTATGAAGAGCCTTTTCCACACGGTGTACCGGTGCTGGACAAAAAGAGGGCAATACAATATCCTCAATAATGTGAAACGAGGAAACGACCTTCGGCAGAAAGGGAGGAGCTGGTCTAAGAACCACCTTATCTTTGTGGAAGACCAGAAACGGAGCTCGGCAGGATAGAGCTGCCAGCTCTGAGACCCGCCTGATAGATGTTATTGCCACCAGAAATACTACCTTCCAAGAAAGGTAGGTTAAAGAGGCCTCCTGTAACGGCTCAAATGGAGCCTCCTGTAGAACACTTAGGACCAGGTTAAGGTCCCAAGCGTCCAGGGGCGGATTGGTAGCAATCCTGCGCTGGAACAGAACAGATAAGGCCGATATTTGTCTCCTGAGGGAACTTGGGGCCAAGCCTGAGTCTAGGCCGGACTGGAGAAAGGTCAAGATGTTGGGAATAGAAAATCTCAGTGGAAAACAACCATGGTTCCGACACCATGTGAAGAAAACCTTCCAGGTGAAGTGATAAATACGTGCTGAGGCCGGCTTACAGGCGCTAACCATTGTAGTGACCACTGCGGCTGAACCCAGCCTGGGTGGTAGATCGGGCCCTGGGACAGTAGGTCTGGGCGCTCTGCCAGGTGCCAAGAAATGTCGGCAAATAGCTGTACCAGGTCTGAGAAACCATGCCCGACGAGGCCAATCTGGGGCCAGCAGAATCACTGGCACCCCTTCCGCCTTGATCTTCTTGATGACCCTCGGAAGTAGTGGCAACGGGGGAAATAGGTATGGGAGGCGAAACTGGTTCCATGGTAGAACCAGCGCATTCACGGCAAATGCCTGCGGATCCCGGAATCGGTCGACAAATGCTGGTACTTTGGCATTCACTCTGGAGGCCATTAGGTCCACATCCGGCGTCCCCCATCATTGGCAAAGCTGCTGGAAGGTCTCGGGGTGAAGTGGCCATTCCCCGGATGCGAGACCCTGCCGGCTGAGGAAGTCTGCCGCCCAGTTCTCCATGCCCTGGATGTGGACTGCCGATATCGCCGAGTGGTTTCTCTCGGCCCAATGAAGCACTTGCCCTACCTCGCGCATGGCTTCCCTGCTGCGGGTGCCCCCCTGATGATTTATGTAAGCCACAGCCGTGGCGTTGTCTGACTGAATCAGATCGGGTCGGCCTGCTAGAAGGGGATGAAACTGTCGCAAAACTAGCCGGATTGCCTGTAATTCCAACAAGCTGATTGGGAGGCGTGCCTCCTGCGGCGACCACCGTCCCTGGGTCGTGTGGTGGCAAAAAACCGCTCCCCATCAGAGGAGGCTGGCGTCGGTTGTCACCACCAACCAATGGTCTGGGGGAAAGGGCTTGCCCTGGAGAAGTGAGGCACTTGCTGTCCACCACCCGAGTTCCTGTGCGACCCGCTTCGGCAACCGGCACCGGCGATTGAGAGAAAATGGGTTTTTGTCCCAGACTGAGAACAGGGCGTGCTGCAGGGGGCGAAGATGGAGCTGGGCAAAAGGAATTGCCTCCAATGCTGCCATCATCTTTCCTAGGATCCTCATGCAGAAGTGGATGGTATAAGGGACCGGTTGGCGCAGCTTCCGGACTCCCTGCCGGAGAGCTAAGGCCTTGTCTCAAGAGAGAATTACCAACCCTCGGGAAGTGTTGAAGATCATTCCTAAGAAGACAATCCTCTGAACTGGCACAGGGGATGACTTTTTCAGATTGACCAACCATCCTAAGCGGGAAAGAGTGTCCAGCGTGATGCTGACACTCTCGTTGCATGCCCGAAAGGAAGGGCCTTTGACCAAGAGGTTGTCTAAATAAGGAAAGGCAACTATGCCCCTGGAGTGCAGGGTGGCCATGATGACTGCCATGACTTTTGTGAATACCCTGGGAGCGGTGGCCAAACCGAAGGGTAGTGCTGCGAACTGAAAGTGTAGGCCGTTGATGGTGAAGCGCAGGAACCTTTGCTGTGGGGGAAAAATGGGGATAAGTAGGTAGGCGTCTTGGATGTCGATAGAGGCCAAGTATTCTCCCCGCCCCATGGCAGATATGACTGAACGGAGAGACTCCATCCGGAAATGTCTGATCCTGATAAACTTGTTTAGGAGCTTTAGGTCCAGAATGGGCCTGACGGCCCCATCCTTTTTGGGCACCGTGAACAGGTTGTAGAACCCCTTAAATTTTTTTCTTTCTCCGGTACGGGAACAATGACTCCGTTGTGCTGTGAGTAATTTTATGACCTTGAGTAAAGCCCTTGCTCGGGCGATTACTTTTGGAGGACGGGAAAGAAAAAACATTCTTGGGGGGTATTTGATGAATTCTATCTTGTACCCCGAGGACACCAGCTCTATTACCCGGGGTTGCGAAAGGACCGAAACCGCGTCTGAGGTTGGTGGCGAAATGGCTGTTTAACCGTTTGTTGAGGGAGAAAACTGCACTTTCCACCTGTGGAATCAGACATGAGCTGATCCAACTTCTCCCCGAACAGACGACCGCTTTGATAGGGCAAGGAAGTCAGGGATTTCTTGGAAGTTGTGTCCGCCCGTCATGTCCTCAACCAAAAAGTCCTCCTAATGGAGATCGCATTTGCCGCGGCGACAGCTGCACAGTTGGCCGCATCCAAAGATGCATTGATTAGGTAGTCCCCGGCCAAAGTGATCTGATTTGCGATCTGATACCTCTGCTGGTAGGTCCATACCCTGCAGGGCTCTGTTCAATGATTCTGACCAAGCCAGCATGGCCTTTGCTACCCAGGTTGCCGCAAATGAGGGGGAGAGTGTTGAAACTGATGCCTCAAATACTGAGCGAGCTAGGCTCTCTATGAGACGGTCAGTGGGATCCTTGATAGAGGAACCACTAGGTATGGATAATAGGGACCTAGAGGCCAAGTGTGACACGGGTGGATCTACCGTTGGGGACTCTGCCCATTTCTTACGGAGATCAGGGGCGAACAGATACCTCGCCTCGAGCGCCTTTTGCCCTGAGAACCGTTTGTTGGGCCGCTCTCTGTGTTGTTGTATTAGGTCTTCAAACTCTGGGTGAGAACTAAACACTCTATGCGGCCGCTTTGCTCGCTTAAATGAGACCTTGTGACCTGAGGCCAAGGTGGAATCATCTTCAATCCCAAGGGTCTGGTTGACGGTCTCAATGAGGCTGTCAATTGTTTCCCGGTATTCTGGAGTACCTGAATCAAGCGGCTCTTCCGAGTCGTAATCTGAGCTCCCGTTAACGACCCTTGGTGAAGGTGAGCGAAAGGCCGAACTTATGGATGCCGAAGCACCAGATGGACCGGGAGACGCTGTGTGGGTTCGTTTCCCCCGCGTCTGTCGTGAGAGCGGCCCCTGCAGGCCGGAGGCTCCTTTGAGGTGGAGCACCCCTCTAACACAGGCAAGCCACTATCCCTGCCCCTATCTGGGGTCCGAAGGGACTCGATTGCTCTCGTAAGCGATGCCATGGGCTGAGAGAGAAAGAGCCCATTCCGGGGGGCTCGGTACACTGGGCTCGGTCGCAGGGGAGGGCTCCTGGGCACATTGGGAATCGCAGGCTTCGCAAATCTGCTTGGTTTGCGCCCGTGGGAAGGCAGACTGACAGGAGGTGCATGCAACATATAAGAATGTGTGTGCCTTAGCTTTTCTGGACATGATGGCTGCTAAGTGATATGCCAAGGACCAAAAACCTGCTTAGCCTCTAGAAAACACACAGAGGGTGGCCTTCCTCCAGGGGTAGCACTTACCCCAGTCCTGTGTCCCCCGTCCTGGACCTGTCAGATGTCCAGCCTGCCGACCAGCTGTTCCTTCTTTAAAAAACAGCGCGCTCCGGCGTGTGGGCGGGCCTCTGGACGAACAGGTGGCCCCGGGGACGTTACAGGGGGCAGGACTTCCGCCTGCAGCCTAGTTCCAGGAAAAACTAGGGACTAAATTTCCGGCGTGCGCCCAGACTTGGGGTGGGACCGCCGAAAACGGAGCCTGCGTCGCCGGCTGCCACGCCAAGTGGCGCACCCAGGAAGCCTGGGGATGCCTGCCAACAGCACCAGGAATGCCGACCATAGGGGTCCACAGGAGCCCTCCCAGCCCACCTCCTTCCATGCCTCACCCCTCGACGTCCATACTGATCCTCAGGATAGGGGGGGGAAGGGTGAACGAAAAAAGTTTAAGGACGGTGCAGGCACCCTAGCTCCATCTTCCCTATAGGGGATGAGGAAAGGGACCGTCCGCCACCTTCCATCACTGCTGTCTGGCATTGGTGATGCAGTGGGGGCCACACGGACTATTCGCAGGCCTCTGTACAGCCTAGGGTTTCACTACCTTAGGGTGGTTAGGGCTCAGTCTGGCATCATGTCCCACGTAGCGGGAAAGGATACGTGGAGGCGACACTCGCACGTGCTCGCCCGTTGTTGGTTTGGAGAAATTGGACCCTTTCAATAGGATCCGTTGCCCCTGTCTTATCTTCATGGAAAAAAAATGACAGAGTCTGGAAAAAAAGACCAGACGTGTGCCTCCAATGGACACTAAGCAAAAAATTATTCCGCCCGCAACCGGGGCGAGGCTTTATACGGCGAAGGAGGAGCTAACCTCTTTTTTTCTCTTAGTGTCAGCCTCCAGGCAGCAGTAGCATACACCCACAGTACCTGTGTTCCCAAATGAGGCGAAGGAGAAATCCACATTTTTTATATGCAAATGAGTGGTTTAGATGTATGGGCCGGACATAGATCTCCCTGAGAATCTGCCTCCAGAGCTTGTTTTAAATTAAAAAAGGTGTTACCAGTGTGAGACATATAATGACTGACAGTCTTCTCTCCTGATCTACATGTCTCACACTGGTAATTCCACTTTTTATTTAAAATAAACTCTGGAATCAAATTATCAGGGGGATCTATTTACATCCACAAAACTTAACAGCTCATTTACATATTCAACTTCCTATGACCTGCATACCCATATAGATTGCTGAGGAGGGTTATTCTTACAGACAGATTCCCTTTGAATGCTAATCTACTTTGCTGCAACTGTAATCGATTGTGTGTTCTCCACCCATGAGTACGGATGGAAAACGTTCCAGAATTTCTGCTACTTTTGAATGTACTCAAATAATGCATAGTGCTTTGAAAGTGGTTGGAATGTGCTGTGTTTCATCACTGTATTACTTGGTATATAGCAGAAAAACTAATACAGTAATGCCACAGGATGCCCACACAGTGCTGACAGTTATATAGTAACTAGATGTGTGCCCGATGCTACTGCATCGGGAGGGCAGTAACATCACGATGGGGGCAGCTTTGTGGCGCTGGGGGTGGCGGCCCACCCACTTCCGTGCAGTCACAACCGGCAGGAAAGACGGTTTTTGCGGCCTGTGCTGGAGATGGTGTGCGGCGCCACCAGAGCGTGGCTGCACCCAATCTCCAGCACAGGCCTCAAGCCGCAGTCTTTTCTGCCGGCTGTGACTGCACAGAGGTGGGCAGGCAGCGGCAGGATCTGGCGCATGAAGTCAGGTGGTGGGTCCTGGCGGGGGTCCAGCGGCGGCATCCCTCTCATTACTCCCCCCTCATTACACCCCCTCATTACACCCTCTCATTATACCCCCTTCATTACACCCCTCTCGTTATAGCCCCTCGTTACACCCCTTTCACAGCCTCGTGATCGCAGCGACAGCCTGGATATGAGTGGCAGCTGGGATCTGAGCGGCGGCTGGTTTCCAAGCAGCGGCCGGGATCGCAGCGGCATTTGATATCGCAGTGGCAGCCTGGATCCAAGCGGCACCTGGTATCCCAGCGGCGGTTGGGATCTCAGCGGTGGCCTGGATCCGAGCGGCAGCTGGGATCCCAGCAGCAGTTGGGATCGCAGCGGCGTTCAGGATCGCAGCGGCGACCTGGATCCGAGCGACAGCTGGGATCCCAGTGGCGGTCGGGATCGCAGCGACGGCCTGGATCCAAGTGTCAGTCGTGATCGCAGCAGCATTTGGGATCACAGCTGCGTCCTGGATCCGAGCAGCATCACTTGGGTGTTCCAAAATGGCGGTCAGCATACTTCCGGTCGGCGCAGTGGATTGTGGGATTAGGGGACATCCAGATGGAAATGGACGACAGACAATTTAAGGCAATTATATATCTATAGATACGATATATTTATATTCCCAGGGAAGTATTGACTGGTCTATAAATTTCCCTACACCAACTTGGCGCACTATACAGAAGAAACGTTACCTCATAGACCAGTGTTTGTCAACTCCAGTTCTCAAGACCCACCAATAGGTTATGTTTTTAGGATTTCCTTAGTGTTGCATAGGTGATGGAATTAATGCTTGAGCAGGTGATGAAATTATCACCTGTGCAATACATAGGATATCCTGAAAACTTGACCTGACCTGTTAGTGGGTCTTGAGGACTGTAGTTGAGAAACACTGTCATAGCCAAATTGGCTCTCCTTCTTTGCACTGATGAGGTACAAAACCCCCAAAACATGTGTCTGAAAGTGAAGTGTCTGCTTTGGCTTCTTATCCTAAGTCATATGGATTTTAGGATTGTTACATCCAATAGTTGGCACTAGAGTTCCTGCCCTCGTCCTCTCTGAAGAAGCCCTTTGCATATAGTAATTGGGTAATGCCTATACAATAGTGATAGCTGTGAAGTAGTATCGAAAAAGTGCTGTCAGCAGAGCAATCCAGTGTCACAGGTTGCTCCTATGTGACTTTGTTCCCTTACACGCTCTTAGACGCTTCGAAAGAATGAATTGAAAACTATTTTCCATCCTTCCTACATCTTTTTAACAAAGAAACAATAAGAGTCTTTCCATATTACCAACCGAGCCTGGGAGACGTGATAGTGTTGGCATTCATTTTTTCATTACAGGCTTCTTGGTGACACTGTCTGTAGGCCACTGGCTTGGACAAGAAGGAACATTCATTTCCGTGGCGGCCAGTCACCTTGTGCATACACTGTACCACACGAGACTGTAAGCCTTTCCCACATGTAGAAGAGCACTATAAATGGAAAACAACAGGGTGAAAAGGGGACACCACTGCTACAAAAGTATACGTCCACACAGAACAATGACAAAAGCCAATAAAACAAATACACATGTGGAATACCTCATGGCAAATACTTCACACCCTGTGTAGTGTAATGAAAACTATTGTTTTCTGTTATCAGCCAGTACTCGCTGAGGAGGAACTGACAGTAGTATTATTGCACCTGTAATTGTGAATTACTAAGATGTTCTAAATAAATGATGCACTGATAATAGCAGATATCTGAAATCAGTGCACGTTTGGAGCAAGACCAAGTTCACAGCAAGGGGCCTAACAACTAATTAAGAATTAGGTATTGTGAATGCTTTCCCTAGGGCTCTCGGTGACGTCAGTGTTCTTCACATTTAATAGACAACACATGTGATTTTTTAGAAGGACTACTTGCTGTTTCAGCATTATTGCTTTAAGATTCATTAGGTTACACATGTAATGTCTTTTAGGCTCGGAGTCTATGAACATTTTGTAATCTACTAACCTTGGACCAGTCTCCAGTCTTCCACTCGTAGCAGCCAGTGTAGTCCTCACATTCCTCCTCCTCTCTTGGCCTTGTAGCAGAATCACATTTACCCCTGGTATTGGTGCATGATATTCGCCTCTTCTTGGTGCCCCGGCCACAGTCAGTAGAGCACTAATATACACATTAGGAATAAACACATGTAAAGAGGTTGGAGGAGCTCGACAAAGAGCGTTACTGATGTGTCTTTTAGAGAATCCTAGCATCCACCATCCTGGACAATCTAGTGTTAGAACTACACACTGTGCCATCCCCTGGTATTCCTCCTGGAAATGTGTAATTAAACTAACAACCTCATGCTACCATTCTACTTGTTAATTGTGTCACTACACAGTCTAATGTTGTAAATCAGTATTGCTAAAAGTATCCTACCACTGGGTATCTACAGCTTCAATGCAAAGCCATACCATACCAAGTAAAAGTATCCTACCACTGGGTACCTACAGATTCAATGCAAACCCATACCATACCAGGTAGAAGTATCCTACCACTGGGTATCTACAGCTTCAATGCAAAGCCATACCGTACCAAGTAAAAGTATCCTACCACTGGGTATCTGCAGCTTCAATGTAAACCCATACCATACCAGCTAAAGTATCCTACCACTGGGTACCTACAGCTTCAATGCAAAGCCATACCATACCAAGTAAAAGTATCCTACCACTGGGTACCTACAGCTTCAATGCAAACCCATACCATACCAGGTAGAAGTATCCTACCACTGGGTATCTACAGCTTCAATGCAAAGCCATACCGTACCAAGTAAAAGTATCCTACCACTGGGTACCTACAGCTTCAATGCAAAGCCATACCATACCAAGTAAAAGTATCCTACCACTGGGTACCTACAGCTTCAATGCAAACCCATACCATACCAGGTAGAAGTATCCTACCACTGGGTATCTACAGCTTCAATGCAAAGCCATACCGTACCAAGTAAAAGTATCCTACCACTGGGTATCTGCAGCTTCAATGTAAACCCATACCATACCAGCTAAAGTATCCTACCACTGGGTACCTACAGCTTCAATGCAAAGCCATACCATACCAAGTAAAAGTATCCTACCACTGGGTACCTACAGCTTCAATGCAAACCCATACCATACCAGGTAGAAGTATCCTACCACTGGGTATCTACAGCTTCAATGCAAAGCCATACCGTACCAAGTAAAAGTATCCTACCACTGGGTATCTGCAGCTTCAATGTAAACCCATACCATACCAGCTAAAGTATCCTACCACTGGGTATCTGCAGCTTCAATGTAAACCCATACCATACCAGCTAAAGTATCCTACCACTGGGTATCTACAGCTTCAATGCAAAGCCATACCGTACCAAGTAAAAGTATCCTACCACTGGGTACCTACAGCTTCAATGCAAACCCATACCATACCAGGTAGAAGTATCCTACCACTGGGTACCTGCAGCTTCATTGCAAACCCATACCATACCAGGAAAAAGTATCATAACACTGGGTATCTACAGCTTCTATGCAAACCCATACCAGGTAGAAGTATCCTACCACTGGGTACCTGCAGCTTCAATGCAAACCCATACCATACCAGCGAAAAGTATCCTACCACTGGGTATCTACAGCTTCTGTGCAAACCCATATATCTCCGTGGTTACAGAATACAATCATAACCCTGTGTAGTTTGATCTTGTGGTCTTATTACCTTCCAACTGTCTGCTGCATCTTGATGAGATGTATCTGTCATAGTGCTTATATAAGAAATGCAGGAAACACTGCCATACAACATTTTTTTCCAAGGTTAACAGAACCGCTATAGAATAGGATTTTACATACAAACTTACATTTTATTTGATGAACATCATGTATAAGTCTGATTTATAATACTATAACAAAAGCTCTTCCCTGGTGCACTGATATATAACACTGCCTTTGGGCAAAATTTGATCTGTGAGCTGAAGTGACTGAACAGTGGCCAACATGAGAAATAAACCCTCAAATCAAAGCGGCAACAAAAGACATTCTTCATTCAGTATTTGGAAATCGTCCCATTTCATTTTTTGTAAGTCGTGACATTCCGGACCTTCATTCGGAAGTAATTCCTTAATAATGAACATAAAGCAGCAGCAACAATTTGTGCCAACTTCAAAGCAGAATCATTTTTGGGAAATATGATTCCATGAACTAAACTCTGTTCTAAAACCTGGCATCTAGTCTGACCCAGGTCTTACTGTAAGACGGGTCCATCTATAAGCTAACGATCAATACTAAAAAGGGCGACAATTCCTACTTATATTATTATCATGTCACTAAATGAGAGCCAAACTGTACACATTAGGCTGGTTTCACATTAGCGTTTTATTGCGCAGCGCATCGTGCGCATGCGTCATGCATACCTATGTTTACCATGGCATACGCATGGTCTTGCGTTTGCATACGTTCGTCTGCGTTTTCATGCACATGCGTTTTTTCAAGGTGTGCGTCTAGACACGCCAGAAGCAACCTGTTGCATTTTTGGGTCCGTCCAAAGGAGTCACAAAAAACACATGCGTTCGCTTGCGCACGGAATGCGTCATAACAACGCATTACAGTTTATGGGAACACGGGCTTGCGTATGGACATGCGTATGCCTGCGTTTGCATACGCATGCGTTTTACGAGTAAACGTGTAGACACTGGTTTGACACCTAGAGAACAAATGCGCATAAAAAACTCAAACGCATGCAAAAACGCATGATGCATTTTTGCACGCGTTTCTACTTGCGCACGATGCGCAGCGCACAAAGACGCTAATTTGAAAGTAGCCTTACAGACTCCATCAGGCGCGGTACGGACGGAGATAGTCAATGGAAAAATACCTCTATGTATGGGGTCTGAACTGCTCTCGATATATTGTTAGATATTTACAGAATCTGATGGTAAAAAACAACTCTGAGGCTGCGCTTTGTCACATTTCTTGCGCTGTGTTTTTGTCTAGTTTTGTGTGTTTTGCGCCTTTTTGTTTTGTTTGAGCCCAATTAATTTTTCTATTTGTGCCTTTTTGACATCTGGCAAAAATTAAGAGACCACTTTCAAGTTTGATTTTTCTCTTTATAGGTATATTTTGAGTAAAATGTAAATTTTTTTTTAGTCTATAAACTACTGACAACATGTCTCTGAATTTACAAGCAATAAATTTTGTATTTTTTTTTTCTGACAAAGAAAAATGGTCAAAATAAAAAAAAGAAAAAAACTCCAGTGCTTTCAGACCTCAAATAATGCAAAGAAAACAAGTTCATAATCATTTAGAAACAACAATACTAATGTTTTAACTCAGGAAGAGTTCAGAAATCAATATTTTGTGGAATAACCATGATTTCTAATCACAGCTTTCATGTGTTGTGGCATGCTTTCCACCAGTCTTTCACACTGCTTTTGGGTGACCTTATGCCACTCCTGGTACAAAAATGTAAGCAGTTCTTCATTGATGGCTTGTGACTATTCATCTTCCTCTTGATTACATTCCAGAGGTTTTCAATGGGGTTCAGGTCTGGAGAATGGGCTGCCCATGACAGGGTTTTGATGTGGTGTTCTCTTAATTTTTGCCAGAACTGTATTTTCTATTTGTTCTTTTTCGTTTCTTCTGCTTTGTGAGCGGAGTTTAACAATTCCAGATGATTTATCAATTTCTGACTTTTTAAAAAGTTGCATAATTTGGGGCAACTTCACTCTAATTTCCCCCCGGTTTGGTTTTATGCATATATTTAAAAGGTCACATTTTTTCTGACGTTTTGAAAAAGTTGCGACTTTTAACTAAAAAAAAAAAAGTTGCAAAATGGTTAGTAATAGGGTAAAAAGCTCATGTTTTGCTTTGCTCCAAATTCATGAACAACTATAATGAATTTGGCTTGGCACTATTAATGTCAACAGATACCACATGACAAAAAATAGAAAAATGATTAAAAAAAAAACGCAAATCATAAATCAGGGCCTAAATGTCCACTAAAATGGAATGCTATTAAAGGGAACCTGACAGCTGAAACATGCTACCCAATCCACGGGCAGCATGTATCAGACCATGTCTGCAGGATTTCAGCCATATATGTTTAGCGCTTAAGACTTGCAGTGTTTCAAAGAAAAACATTGTTTAATAGCTGTCAGGAACCGAGCTGAGCTGAAGATTAGTCTGCCAGCGGCTGACTGGTCTCTCCCTGCCTGCGTGTGTAGGAAGAGACCTGTCGCTCCAGGGCAGCTGGCGGGGAGAAGCTGCTGGGGACCTACCTATCCGACTAGTTTCTTGCACGGCTTAGTCCCCTGTGTCTGATACAAGCTGCCTGTGGATCGGGCAGCATGTTTCAGTTTTCAAGGTTCCCTTTAAAGCTCCCTAGAAAACAATGCCTTTTGGATATGAGACTTAAAAAGAAGTATCTGCTGCGGAATTTCTACACTGGAAAATCTAGTCTACGTTTCATTGTGAAAATGACGCACGTTTCACCCTGTGCATTGCAATGAGTGAAAGCTGCAGCATAAATTAACATCCTGCAAATTTCCAATCCACATTGATAGTTAATTTACACAGTTCGTCGTCTCCGCAGCCATTTTTTAAGCCTACACAGCAGCATACATGCCTCTTAAGCAAATACCCCAATACAGCTACGTGCATGAGAAAGTAAAACAGGCAAAACTTCACTAATCCACAGCAGTTTTTCACAATTTTGAGAAAATCTCAGCAAAAATTGTTTTATGACTCCTAACGTGTAAATATGCCATTGTGATTAAGTATTAAATGGATTGTAACGAAAGTCTGTAGTCATGTCCGTGACTGCAAACAGCCAGATCGCGATGACATGCATGCGCAGAGCGTGCTATTAGCGATATGCTTCATTCTCTTCATGTTACAGGAAGAGAAGAAATTCGAAGTGCACCTGAAGAAACAGAGGAATGGAGACATGTGACCCAGAGAAGCAGGAGGATCAGGAGGCAGTCAGCACCCATACTTCTCAGTAACCAGTACCAGGCTCTTACACAGGAGAGCGATGAAGAAATACATCAGGATAAGACTTTGCCCACAAACAGCAACCTTGTACGCCTTCAGAGTCCTCCTGGATGGAGAAAGAAAAATGTTGTGAAGAAGAAACGGAGAGTGGTGGTCATGGGGGATTCCCTGTTGAGAGGAACAGAGGCTGCTATCTGCAGACCGGATATAACTTCAAGAGAAATGTGCTGTCTTCCAGGTGCAAAAATTAAGGATGTGACTGACAGGATATCAGGACTCCTCAGACCTACAGATGACTACCCATTCCTGCTACTACATGTGGGGACAAATGACACTGCAAGAAACGACCTGGAAACCATCTGCAGAAACTTTGAAGACTTAGGCAAGAAAGTGAAAGAACTGGGAGCGCAGGTGGTCTTCTCTTCTATCCTCCCAGTGGATGGCCATGGAACAAGGAGGTGGAATAAGATTCTGCAGGTGAACAACTGGCTATGTCGATGGTGCCGTCAGCAACGATTTGGATTTATGGATCACGGAGTGAATTACTTTTACGATGGACTACTTGCTAGAGATGGGGTGCACCTTACGAAGACTGGAAAACATGTATTTGGAAGTCGCCTTGCTACACTTGTAAGGAGAGCTTTAAACTAGAACAACATGGGAAGGGAAGCAAAAGACCAGAAAAAGCCATACATCTGAAAAATGCTACTGAGAACTCTGCTATTAGAAGTGGAAAGGAAGAACAAAGACAAAAGAATCTAAATAATAAAAATATTGGAGAAAGAGAAACCAATCACAAACTAAAATGTTTCTATACTAATGCACAAAGCATGGGCAACAAACAAGGAGAATTGGAACTACTAACACAGGAAAAGAAATATGATGTCATTGGAATCACTGAAACTTGGTGGGACAATACACATGATTGGAATACAAGACTAGAAGGATACAACTTATTTTCAAGAAACAGACTTGATAAACGAGGAGGAGGTGTCGCATTGTATGTTAGAAACGCGTATATCTGCACAGAGATTGAAGCTTCAGAGACTGGGAGTACTGTGGAAACTGTTTGGGTAAGAATACAAGGACAGAACAATGGAAAGGACACCATTGTAGGCATTTACTACAGGCCGCCTGTGCAAGCTGAAGATATGGATGAACTCTTTATGCATCAAATGGCCAAGTTCTCCAAAAAATATGACATAGTTGTCATGGGAGATTTCAACTATCCAGACATTTGTTGGGAATCTCTCTCAGGCAAAACTAACAGGTCAAGGAAATTCTTATCCTCTCTTGCTGACAACTTTATCTTCCAAAAGGTAGGGGAGAAAACAAGGGGAACTGCTACCTTGGATCTAATCCTTACAAACAGGGAAGAAATGGTTGAGGAGGTAAAAGTGGCTGGGACCCTAGGAGGTAGCGACCATGCTATTTTAGAATTTTGGATAACTAGAGGAGGAAGACATGTGAAGACTCAGACGTCAAGGTTAGATTTCAGAAAGGCAGATTTTAAGGGATTCAGAAAGAGAATTGGAGGGATCCAATGGCTGGATATCCTTAAAGACAAAAATGTCCAGGAAGGATGGGAAATCTTGAAAAATGAAATTCTCAAAGCACAATTGTTAACAATTCCAAAAAGAGGGAAGAATAGGAAGCATTTAAGGAGGCCAGGATGGATGAGCACAGAACTTAAGCACATGCTAAAAAAGAAGAAAAAAATGTTTATAAAATGGAAAGAGGGAGGCATATCTAAAGAAGAATATAATGCTGTCTGCAGAACCTGCAGGGAACAAATCAGATTATCTAAAGCTGACAATGAATTGAGGCTTGCAAGAGATGTCAAAAGCAATAATAAAGGATTTTGGGGATATGTCAAAAGTAAAAGACAAGTCAAAGATGCTATAGGATTTTTACAGGATGAAAATGATGAAATGGTAAGACAGGATGTTGAGAAGGCCGAACTTTTAAATTCCTATTTTGCATCTGTTTTCTCTCAGAAAGGAAATGGAACATCAACTGTTCTTCACTGTCCTATTAAGGGAATAGAAGAACCCAGGATATCTATAAACAGAAAGATAGTGAGGAAACACTTAGCTAACCTAAATGAATTCAAGTCACCAGGTCCAGATGAATTACACCCCAGAGTACTGAAGGAGATAGCAGAAGAAATTTCTGAACCCCTCTCCATAATCTTTGAAAATTCTTGGAGAACAGGAGAAGTCCCAGAAGACTGGAGAAGAGCAAATGTTGTTCCTATCTTCAAAAAGGGGAAGAAGGTGGACCCAGGCAACTATAGGCCGGTGAGTCTGACTTCTATACCAGGAAAGATCTTTGAACAAATTATTAAACAACATGTATGTCAGTACCTGGATAAGAATGAAGTGATTAAACAGAGTCAGCATGGGTTTGTAACTAATAAGTCATGTCAGACTAACTTAATTTCCTTCTATGATGGAATCACTGATTGGGTGGATCAAGGAAATGCTGTAGATATAGTATATCTTGACTTCAGCAAAGCATTTGACAAAGTATCTCATACAATCCTTATTGAAAAAATGTCTGAGTATGGAATGGACAAGGCAACTGTTAGGTGGATTCATAATTGGCTTAGTGATCGGACCCAAAGAGTGGTCGTAAATGGCTGCACATCCAGTTGGAAGAATGTCTCAAGTGGGGTACCACAGGGCTCTGTCCTGGGCCCTGTATTGTTCAACATCTTTATCAACGATTTAGATGAAGGAATTGAGGGTAAACTGATTAAATTTGCTGATGACACAAAGCTAGGAGGGATAGCTAATACTAGAGAAGAGAGAGAGAGAGGATTCAAAAAGATATAAATAAACTGGAGAAGTGGGCAGCAACTAACAGAATGGTTTTTAACAGGGAAAAATGCAAAGTACTACATCTGGGCAATAAAAATGAAAAAAGCATATACAGAATGGGTGGAATAGGGCTAAGCAACAGCACATGTGAAAAAGACTTGGGCATACTAATAGATCACAGACTGAATATGAGTCAACAGTGTGATGCAGCAGCAAAAAAGGCAAATGCAATTCTAGGATGTATTAACAGAAGCATACAGTCTAGATCACGTGAAGTCATTATTTCCCTCTACTCCTCTTTGGTCAGACCTCATCTGGAATATTGTGTCCAGTTTTGGGCACCACATTTTAAAAAAGACATCAACAAACTGGAGCAAGTTCAGAAAAGAGCGACCAGAATGGTGACCGGTCTGCAAACCCTGTCTTATGAGGAAAGGTTGCAGGATTTGGGAATGTTTAGTTTGCAAAAGAGAAGACTAAGAGGAGACTTAATAGCTGTCTACAAATATCTAAAGGGCTGTCACATTGTAGAAGGATCAACTTTATTCTCATTCGCACAAGGAAAGACTAGAAGCAATGGGATGAAACTGAATGGGAGGAGACACAGATTAGATATTAGAAAAAACTTTTTGACAGTTAGAGTGATCAATGAGTGGAACAAGCTGCCACGAGAAGTGGTGAGTTCTCCTTCAATGGAAGTATTCAAACAGAGGCTGGACAGACATCTGACTGGGATGATTTAGCGAATCCTGCTTTGAGCAGGGGGTTGGACCAGATGGCCCAGGAGGTCCCTTCCAACTCTACGATTCTATGATTCTAAAGAACAGTCTATCTGCTCCCCAGACCATAATTACTAGTGATCCACAAAAAGAGAACTGAACTAGGGAGGACTGGACATAATTGACTCTAGAAGGTGACAGGTAGTTTATGCTAAACATATACACATTATATGACAAATGTTTATACAATGACAATAAACTCCACATAACACTTTAAGAAGGCTGTACTGTTATGAAATCCTTACCTTTGACCACTCTGAAGCCTCCCAGATGGATAGGCAGTCTTGACCTTCACATGGCTGTCTGTTTGTAGGTTTGGGTCCCGTGCAGTAAATATCCCGGGTATTGACATATGTGCCATTCTGCAGCTGGAAGACACAGGTCACCTCCCTCTGCTGGAAGCCTTTTTCGCAGGTTGCTGAGCACTGACCCCACGGACCGGTCACCCATCTGAGGAATGAAAGTACTATATAGTATTCAAAAGACACGGATACCTGAGCTGATAATGATGACTTCAATTTTTAAATGATTCGTCCAGAGCTACAAGTGCTTCTCAATAATTAGAATATAAAAAAATTCATTTATTTCAGTTCAATACAAAAAGTGAAACTCATATATTATATAGAGTCATTACAAACCGAGTGATCTATTTCAAGTGTTTATTTCTGTTAATGTTGATGATTATGGCCTACAGCCAATGAAAACCCAAAAGTCATTATCTCAGTAAATTAGAATACTTTATAACACCAGCTTGAAATAATGATTTTAAAATCCGAAATGTTGGCCTACTGAAATGTATGATCAGTAAATGCACTCAGTACTTGGTCGGTGCTCCTTTTACATCAATTACTACATCAATGCGGCATGGCATGGAGGCGATCAGCCTGTGGCACACTGCTGAGATGTTATGGAAGCCCAGGTTGCTTTGATAGCAGACTTCAGCTAGTCTGCATTGTTGGGTCTGGTGTCTCTCATCTTCCTCTTGACAATACCCCATAGATTCTCTATGAGGCTAAGGTCAGGCGAGTTTGCTGGCCAATCAAGCACAGTGATACTGTTGTTTTAAACCAGGTGATGGGACTTTTGGCAGTGTGGACAGGTGCCAAGTCCTGCTGGAGAATGAAATTTCTATCTCCAAAAAGCTTGTCGGCAGAGGAAACCATGAAGTGCTCTAAAATCTCCTGATAGACTGCTGCGCTGAATTTGGGCTGTAAAAAACACAGTGGACCTACACCTGCAGATGACATGGCTCCCCAAACCATCACTGATGGTGGAATCTTCACACTAGACCTCAAGCAGCTTGGATTGTGGCCTCTCCACTCTAACTCCAGACTCTGGGACCTTGATTTCCAAATCCCGCTCCCACTGCTCCTGTCACACCGCCTGCTGCTGCGCCCTCCGCTCCCACTGCTCCTCCTCCCGAATCCCGGCGCACTCACCTCTCCCGGCGCGCTCCCGAGGTGGGCGTGCGTCACCCAGCTCCTTCACTTCCGCCCCTGCAGCCGGCCTTCCGTGCTCGTCGGGTGCGCCTGCGCACTGCGCGCCAGTGACCCTGCCACTCATCTTCCCTGCTTGTGCTGCAGCTGCTCCACCACCTGGCTGACCCTGACCCGGAAGTCCTACCAGCTGCCCTATATCAGGTAGCCTCGCCTCCTGCCCAGTGCCTGACTATCATTTGTGTCTAGCACCTCTGATTCAGGTCCACGCATCCCTGTGTCCTCCCAGCTTTGCACTCTGTCCTGCGCTCTGTGCTCCTGTACCTCCTTGTAACCTCAGTGTTCCTTCCTAGTGCCTGCCTCGTCCGTTCCTGCCCTCAAGTCTTCTCCTGCAGTATCTACCGCCACCAGTGTTGTCCGTTCCTGCTGGACTTGCCGCTGCCCCTCTGGTCTCCGCTTGTCTTGCTCCTGCTATCTGTCCCCGGGTATCAGCTTCCGCGGCAATAGTCTCCCCTGGGCTTGCCCCAGACACTCCCTGTATAGGGGTGGTCCACTTGGCCAGCTCGCCCCGAGGAGGTTCGTCATCACGGTTCTGCGGGTTCACTTCTGGTTCTCCTCAGCCCTACAGCAACACTTGCAGCCCATGTCCTGAAATCGTCTGTGTGTGATGGCTATAGAAGCAATGACTCCAGCAGCAGTCCACTCCTTGTGAATCTCCCAAAAATTTTTGAATGGCCTTTTCTTAACAATCCTTTCAAGGCTGTGGTTATCCCGGTTGCTTGTGCACCTTTTTCCTTCCAATCAACTTTCCATTAATATGTTTGGATACAGCACTTTGTGAACAGCCAGCTTCTTTAGCAATGACCTTTTGTGGCTTACCCTCCTTGTGGAGTGTGTCAATGTCTGCCTTCTGGACATCTGTCAAGTTAGCAGTCTTCCCCATGATTGTGGAACTTACTGAAACAGACTATGGGACATTTTTAAACGCTTAGGAAGCCTTTTCAGGTGTTTTTTGTTATTCTAATTTACTGAGATAACGACTTTTGGGTTTTCATTGGCTGTAAGCCATAATCATCAACATTAACAGAAATAAACACTTGAAATAGATCACTCTGTAATGACTCTATATAATATATGAGTTTCATTTTTTGTATTGAAAAACTGAAATAATTTTACTTTTTGATGATATTCTAATTTTGTGAGATGCACCTGTATATAAATAAAATGTACCTGTCATTTCATGTAACTTTCATTGCAAAATAAGCTGCCGTTGTGTACATGAGGAGTAACAACATTCCTGGCCATAATATAACTTGTATCCTGCATTTTTTTAACCAGTTATTCCTTCAGCAGGCTCTCTCTCTAATTCTCAGTTGTCTCTGAGCTAGAGGGTGAAGCCTAGCCGTTATGATGGGTTCCCCGACACAGTACACATAGAAATGAGGTAGTCCTCTCCTGTCTTTAAGTAATCTTAGAAAAGCTTCATTAATGACATTCATGCAGCGATGCTGAGCAGTGCAGATGTGAATCCAGCACACTAGTAAGCTAAAACACGTACTAAAAAAGCAACAGCTCTGGCCTGTGTTTGTGTCGAAAATTTGCTCCTCTCCATTAATGTCAATAAGCACATACAATCTGACTTTTCAGTGATTTGACAATTCAAACACTTTAGCACGATGGATTTTAGCAATTTTTTTAAGTGAATGATGAGTTCAAGGGGGAGGAGAATAAGTGGTTCATAAGTGGAGAGAAAGCATATTTGTCCAATAAGATACTGTATATTGCAAAGTTTCTTATATTCAATTATACTTATTTGCGTTTACATACAGCTGATGTAAACCAACGTCACAATACAAATGGGAAACAAAACTAACTTAAGCTTAGACTTGATGAAGCTGCTGGTTTTACACTCAAAATCCATATCCCGAACAGCTGTATAATCCAATGACAGCAGACTTAGCATTTCAGCCCAGTGCATTGTATGCACTGACGTCTTTTATATGCAAGTGAACTGCCATCTCTCTTCCCAAAATTTTTCTAAGAGGAAGACGCTTCAGAAAATGGCAGCAGTTTTTTTCCTGATGCATCTTTTTGCATTTTTTGGGTGGTTTCCTGAGAACCTGTTTCAGCATTTTGGCCGTCAGAGATCTTTGGAGCTGTCTCATATTGTATTGTAAAGTAAAAAGTGTCTACAGAATGGAGAACGCCTGGAGAATGGTCTACTAACTTTTATCCTCTTAGTGCCTTTGGAAAAAAGAAGCAGTTAAAAGGCACTCAAAAGACTATCTTACATAGGAATGCATATGTTTTTTCTTTTGAGCTTTTTCAGGTGGGTTTCGGAGTGGACATGCCTAAAAAAAGATGTGTTCACATATCCACACAGTGACAGTATTCACAAGTACCAGTGTCTTTATTCTCTATCCGCTAGCCTGAGAGCTGCAGCTTGTACTGAGCTGTGGTAGATTTCAGCAGGAGGAAGAGAGACACTCAGGCGCTGTCAGACAGGATAGGTGGGTGGAGAATGATTCTAGGCTTTCAAAAATGATATTACATCCATTCTAACCTGCAAACCTAGGATATCTATTTATTGATGTCATACTATGTCATTAATGACATACAAAGCCATCCACAACCTGTCTCCTCCATACATCGGTGACATGGTCTCCCGGTACTTACATACACCCAACCTTCGTTCCTCTCAAAATCTCATTCTCTACTCCTCTCTTATCTACTCTTCCCACAACCGCATACAAGACTTCTCCCGTGCGTCCCCCCTACTCTGGAACTCTCTACCCCAACACATCAGGCTTTCGCCTACCACGGAAACCTTCAAACGGAACCTGAAGACCTACCTCTTCCGAGAAGCCTACAACCTGCAGTGATCCTCAGTCTACTGAACCGCTGCACAACCAGCTCTACCCTCTCCTAGTGTATCCTCACCCATCCCCTGTAGACTGTGATCCCTCGCGGGCAGGGTCCTCTCTCCTTCTGTACTTGTGTGTGCCTTGTTTTGCTCATGTTTATTGTACTTGTCTATATTTGCCCCTTTCACATGTAAAGCGCCATGGAATAAATGGAACTATAAAAATGTATAATAATAATACCGGTAATTAATGTATGCAGTTTGCACTGTGATACCTGGTATCATCTGCTTCAATGTTTCAGTGCTGTCCATAGCATGTCCAGGGTGGAAATATTTGTGCCGCGGGGTCGCCTGCACTGATGTGCTGGAACAACCATAGTGTGTAAGTAGGCAACCATCTGTGATCTGTTTTTCTCTCTTTTTATAAAAGTAGGAACATTTCTGAATCTCCAAATCTCCTCTATAAATATATAATAACGATCTGCCATTCTGCAGCCAACACCAGGGGTGGTGATATTGTCTGTGCTTGAAATGGGATACCCCCAACAGTAGGAGAAAAGTGAGGTGTCTCCACAGTGCCTAACGTAGGAGAACTTCCTTTCCATACCTGCTTTTCAGAAAATGACATGGGCTCTGTCCACCTGCCACTGGAGTCTACCACATTTTTCCAAATATCATATAACCCTTTCCATGCTGAAAGGATCTGTGTCTTCTATGATGTAGAAGTTTGCACATATGTTGCTTCATCACGGAGCGCAGTGACTCGAGTCATCGAACCAATAATTCGTAACATTGACGACCCCAATACAGGACAATGAAACCAGGCTCGTCTCTGCGTGTGAGCAGCCCCTGCCCCAGGAGTGTAGTGGAAGTCGGCCACTTACCCTGTGGCAATTCTGCTCTCTGCCATATAACATTTTATGAAGTAGAAGATTGAGAATAAAACGGCCTATTTTACAAGGCCAACATACTTTGGAAAGCTGCCCCCAAAGAGAACACAGGAAGATGGGTGGAACGTATAATAAAGTGGGAATATATGTTAGGGATAATGTACTGCATTACATCATAATGCAATGGCGAATGTCTGGTTAGTGTACGGTAATGTGACGATATGACACCTGGGAATGCACTGCGATTATAGGGTACGGCATGGTACACAATCTTCTGTCCCTTTTCATCCAAATATTTTTATTCAGAGATGTGCAAGGGATAAATACTGTAACCCCCCTCACATTCTCGTTGTAATCTGACTATTTGGGAACTCCATAACTAACACTTTCCTAATGTGAATCTTGGAGTCTTCCTATAATATGCAGGGCTGTAAATACTCACAATGAGTGGCTCCATCCATTAGTGCCGTTTTCTCTGTAGTTTCATATATACTGTACATATATTTCTGTAACAAGTTTATGAGGGTAAGGCCAAATGGTGTGACTGCGCGCAGCGGTAATGAAGCTATGGTGTGACTGCGCGCAGCGGTAATGTAGCCATGGTGTGACTGCGCACAGTGGTAATGTAGCCATGGTGTGACTGCGTGCAGCGGTAATACAGCCAATGGTGTGACTGCGCGCAGCGGTAATGTAGCCATGGTGTGACTGCGCACAGTGGTAATGTAGCCATGGTGTGACTGCGTGCAGCGGTAATACAGCCAATGGTGTGACTGCGCGCAGCGGTAATGTAGCCATGGTGTGACTGCGCACAGTGGTAATGTAGCCATGGTGTGACTGCGTGCAGCGGTAATACAGCCAATGGTGTGACTGCGCGCAGCGGTAATGTAGCCATGGTGTGACTGCGCACAGTGGTAATGTAGCCATGGTGTGACTGCGTGCAGCGGTCATACAGCCAATGGTGTGACTGCGCGCAGCGGTAATGCAGCCATGGTGTGACTGTGCACAGTGGTAAGGGCCCCTTCACACACAGCGAGATCGCTGATTTTGTGACGCATCAGCGATCTCTCCAGCGATCTCGCTGTGTGTGACATCCATCAGCACACAGCCCCCCCGCCGGGTATCGCTGATCGTGCAGGATCGTCCTGGACCATTTTTTGATCGTTGGTCTCCCGCTGACCAGCACGCATCGCTGTGTGTGGAAGCGGGAAACCAACGATCAGCGACGCTGCACGCTGGTTTCTAGGGTAAACAGCGGGTAACTAAGAGCCACGCGGCTCTTGGATACCCGCCGTTTACCTTGGATACCAGCTTGCTCCGCTGGTCCTGATCGCTGGGGAGTCTGTCTATGTCCCAGTGATCCCATCCATGTCGGATCGTTGGTGGGATCGCTGGGACATCGTTATGTGTAACGGACCTTTAATGCAGCCATGGTGTGACTGCACGCACCGGTAACGTAGCCATGATGTGACTGACAGTGGTCAGCATTGTTGTTTTCTATTTGCTCATTAAACAATCACTTGATCTTGTGTGGGAACAGTCTTAACAGTAATTAGCACTTGCAAAACTGCTCAGCAGATTGCCCCATGGTCTGCACAGGTAAATAGTTGCTTGTTAAGCAATTATAAAGCCGCTGCAGTGTTTGGCTGTGTTGCAGTTGCACCATGGTGGCTTTGCATGCCCTCATTCTAAGGCGACATTCACATGACTTTACTTTCAGACCTTAATAAAACTGACAGCCCTAGGACCAAATGTTATTCATAATTGCCGTTCAGGTAAGTATTTCTTTTCACAGACCAAGTGTTTATGTGAAAAAAAGTCACCGGTCTTTTCCGAATTTCAGATAAAAGTCGCCTACTTCTACGGGTATGCACAAAAGAAAAAAAAATCGGATCCCATATGGATCTATCATGTAGCAACCAAATTCTACTGATACATGGCAAACGGCATAGGAAACGGTTATTGGTTCTGTAACGTACAGATGCAAATTGGACAGTTTTTTATACGCTCATGTGAACTTAGCTTACAAATGGTTTTCTAACAATTGACTTCCATGGAATATTCATCTAGGAAACATGGGGCACCCAGCTCACAGCAGCTTTCAAATATCCCATATAAAGTAACCAAATATTAAAATAGGCCTCATGCACGTAGTGTATGCCACATATACAGAATGTGTTGTTTATCGCCCTCTGTTCCTTTAGGGGTTTCTGATTATATTACTGTTTTTTTCTCCGTGAAGGAAAAAAAACGTTAGCATGCTTCAATGCGTGACTTATTATAACAGTGCACTCCGCTGGAAGCCCCTAGAAG
Organism: Dendrobates tinctorius; assembly: GCF_039654945.1. Taxonomy (NCBI): domain Eukaryota; kingdom Metazoa; phylum Chordata; class Amphibia; order Anura; family Dendrobatidae; genus Dendrobates; species Dendrobates tinctorius. Next base: position 81,853,301 of record NW_027361690.1, read on the forward strand.
GGCAAATACTCGCAGTGCTCTACTATTATTGCAGTCCAATGTGTCAGAACTGCTGACAGAGGTTACAAGCAGAGGCAGGGCTACAAGCAGAGGCAGGGCTAACATAGTCTCTATTATAAAAAGAACATATACAGCATGCTTTATGGACATTATAGAAAGAAACAGAAAAATTCCTTCCTGAGAGCACCAGACGCCAGTGTCATATACTGTATGATATAAACGTTACATATATGATAATGCCCAGTATCAGAGAACGAGACAAGGCGGTGACCATGGTCCAAAAACGCCTTGTACAAGGATTACCACTCCATATGCTAATCTTAAAAAGGAGAAAACGGAGTAACGGATCCAAAATATATGCAAAAGTATAAATTTTATTAGTACTCACATCAAGTGTTGACAAGTATACAAGTTGACTAAAATAGGGGGGATAAACCCCAATGATACAACAATCAGGACAGACAAGGACAGGGTAAATAAAATGATACCAGTGCTCCAAATCTACATGGCACAACGTTCAGTCAGCCCATGGGCATTGCACATAACAGACATGTGTCTAATAATAAAAGATAATGAAATATGGCATACTCAATTGAATGTGTATTGTACATAGTTGTACATGTCTAGAGCGCAAAAAAAAAAAAGAAGGAGAGGAGTCAATGTGCAAGTCGGACACTGAACAAAAATGAATCAATGACATGTGAAAGGATTCTTAAATAGTTAATGACATATGTATCAACATATCAAAACTGCGCAATTGTGCCAGAGAGAACCCGGGAAACAACCCAAATGACCGAAGTGTGGAAACAAGTAAAGGCAGGCTGCTTACCGGGGAGCAGAGGAGGTGAAGGCCCATACAACGACCCCGTACATACATTGGACTTGCACATTGACTCCTCTCCTTCTTTTTTTTTTTTTTTGCGCTCTAGACATGTACAACTATGTACAATACACATTCAATTGAGTATGCCATATTTCATTATCTTTTATTATTAGACACATATCTGTTATGTGCAATTCCCATGGGCTGACTGAACGTTGTGCGATGTAGATTTGGAGCACTGGTATCATTTTATTTACCCTGTCCTTGTCTGTCCTGATTGTTGTATCATTGGGGTTTATCCCCCCAATTTTAGTCAACTTGTATACTTGTCAACACTTGATGTGAGTACTAATAAAATTTATACTTTTGCATATATTTTGGATCCGTTACTCCGTTTTCTCCTTTTTAAGATGATATAAACGTTACAAGAAGCGCAGTCGCCTCGATACACAGCTCGGGTACAGGCTTCCAATATCCATATTTTGCACAGATTTGTAGGTCATCTGCAGATGATCCTGGCACAAGAAAGCTTGGCGATACATACATTGCTGCATGGCAGATGTGCACGGAAAGGGGCTCTGCTTCACTAGAGTTGGGTGACATTATAAGGCCTCGTTCAGACGTCTATAGATTTTTACTTGATAAAAAAAAACAGTCCGAATGTCGTCAGTGTTTGGTCAGTGTCAGTTTTCATCAGAAATTTTCACAGACAGAAAAATAAATGACAAACTTCTCACATACAATGTTAATCACGGACTGCTCACTGAGGTCATCTGGGATTTTCACGGACCCGTCTATGGGTAGACTGCATTCAAAAACGATACGCGTGATTTTTTTTTTCTGGATACAAACAATAGTAACATAAACTTTAATGAAAATCACGGATACAACGTGTCCATGTTTCATGGATGTCTGCATGAGGTCTAAGGTATTAGTCATTGTGTCAGATCCTTCAGCGATCAGATTTCTTGCTTACTTTTCAGAGGAAAATGAACCCTATTCCATATAAAATACAGCACGGCTAAAGGCAAATGTTGAGAAATAGGGCTGCTTTCTGTCAAACGCAGTTCCGCCACTGTCCACAGGATGTGAGTGGCAGTCCACCTCATCCCTAGTCACTTCACTGGCACACTTGCAAACCCACATTTTTCGGGTGTTTCTTAATGTAAACCCCGCCCAAAGTGAATGTTTGGAGATGAGCCAGGGGCAATCCTGGGAACTTAGACATCCCCCGAGGTGTTAGCAACTATTCAATGGAGCTGAGCTGCAGTATGAGACACAATCCATGGGCAGATGCGGTGCTGCATCTGGAAGAAAGCAGCCATGGTTTTCTAATCTTGGACCACCATGATTTGTGTGACATTAGTACTACCTCTTATATAACAGAATAATAATTTAGAAGTCAGAATGTTCTAACTTAACTCATAAAAGAAAAGTTACGGCAAGCACCAAAGTGTGCCAAAAAAGCTTTTTATGAGCCTTGTAAGATTGCAATTAGTCACCTGACCAGCAGAGGGAGCAGATAGACATAACATATAAAACGGAGACTAAATCAGACACAGCGGAGGGGTTAAGCTCCTGCATCTACCCAGACAGAAAATAATCAGGTGAATGTGGGTTTGGGTAGCAGGTCCCACCACACCCAGTCCCTGCTGAGTAGCAGGGAACGTTTTAGGATAATACAGCTGCACCAGTCCAACCTTGCAGTCCAACACTAACATTCCAGTGTGATTGCCGAGAGAGCGAGAGGCTCTCTGCACATTTTCCAACCCGGTAGTCTGACTGTCTGAGCTGCCAGCACTAACAAGGAGAAATCCCGACTCTGCTGCTTAACCCAGATCAGCCGCAATTCTGAAAGCTCCTATCTGGACCGGCCAGGTCAGTGCTGCAATTGGGTCCCACATGAAAGCCACATGCTGCCCTCTGTCGCCACTCTTAGATCTGATGCATTAGTTACACCAGCTCTTGTTGCAAGAGGCAGATATTCAGCATTTGTCATAGCGAGAGCATCGAAAAAAAAGTTCTAACCCCGTTACAAATCCTATTTGGTGGTTACACGGTCGCCACGCAGGTCCGGGCACCTGTGTTCAAATCCAACCAAGGGAAACATAGAGGAGTTTGTATGTTCTCCCTGTGTTACTCTGCCTTATTTTAATGCTCCAAAGGCATTAAGATAAGGAATTTAGATTGTGAGCCCCAATGGGGACAGAGACTGATGATAATGTCTGGAAAGTGCTGCAGAATATTTTGGTGCTATACAAGCAACTTCTATTTTTATATCGAAAATTACTAATTAAAGTAAGATTCACAGGCAGACATAGAAACCATACTGAAAACGGCTACGGGTGGTCAACAATGAAGAGGCCGCAGTGTTTGCGAGTGTGTTACAGCCACTATAATCAGCAGATTGGTCATCATTATTACAGCTCCAAAAAAACATTTGACATCAACCATTGAGAATATATAGTTGGGGGGGGTGGAGAAGTGTTTCTGCTTTCCTGTCCATAATGTACATTTGGCGACAAGTCTTCTCCACTCGGTGGCGCTACCTGTCTATGGAATTCAACCGCTAGTATTGACCTCAATAGCAGCAGCAATAACCTGTATGTAGCCATCTCCCCCTAATGGTGGATATCAGGAACTGCTACGACTTTGTCATACTAGCAAAGTAGACAGTTCTGTGCTGTCCGTGACCTTTTGCCCTGTTTGTGTTAAATTCAAAGTTAGAAATAAAAAACTGCAAAGCATTCTAAAAAAAATACTGGAAAGTCCGAATGCTTTATAAAAGCGTGATAATAGTTTTTGAACAAAAGAGAAATCTGAATAAAATCATAGAATCACAGAATCGTAGAGTTGGAAGGGACCTCCTGGGCCATCTGGTCCAACCCCCTGCTCAAAGCAGGATTCGCTAAATCATCCCAGTCAGATGTCTGTCCAGCCTCTATTTGAAGACTTCCATTGAAGGAGAACTCACCACTTCTCGTGGCAGCTTGTTCCACTCATTGATCACTCTAACTGTCAAAAAGTTTTTTTCTAATATCTAATCTGTCTCCTCCCATTCAGTTTCATCCCATTGCTTCTAGTCTTTCCTTGTGCAAATGAGAATAAAGTTGATCCTTCTACAATGTGACAGCCCTTTAGATATTTGCAGACAGCTATTAAGTCTCCTCTCAGTCTTCTCTTTTGCAAACTAAACAATCCCAAATCCTGCAACCTTTCCTCATAAGACAGGGTTTGCAGACCGGTCACCATTCTGGTTGCTCTTTTCTGAACTTGCTCCAGTTTGTTGATGTCTTTTTTAAAATGTGGTGCCCAAAACTGGACACAATATTCCAGATGAGGTCTGACCAAAGAGGAGTAGAGGGAAATAATGACTTCACGTGATCTAGACTGTATGCTTCTGTTAATACATCCTAGAATTGCATTTGCCTTTTTTGCTGCTGCATCACACTGTTGACTCATATTCAGTCTGTGATCTATTAGTATACCCAAGTCTTTTTCACATGTGCTGTTGCTTAGGCCTATTCCTCCCATTCTGTATATGCTTTTTTTCATTTTTATTGCCCAGATGTAGTACTTTGCATTTTTCCATGTTAAAAACCATTCTGTTAGTTGCTGCCCACTGCTCCAGTTTATTTATATCTTTTTGAATCCTCTCTCTCTCTTCTCTAGTATTAGCTATCCCTCCTAGCTTTGTGTCATCAGCAAATTTAATCAGTTTACCCTCAATTCCTTCATCTAAATCGTTGATAAAGATGTTGAACAATACAGGGCCCAGGACAGAGCCCTGTGGTACCCCACTTGAGACATTCTTCCAACTGGATGTGCAGCCATTTACGACCACTCTTTGGGTCCGATCACTAAGCCAGTTATGAATCCACCTAACAGTTGCCTTGTCCATTCCATACTTAGTCATTTTTTCAATAAGGATTGTATGAGATACTTTGTCAAATGCTTTGCTGAAGTCAAGATATACTATATCTACAACATTTCTTGATCCACCCAATCAGTGATTCCGTCATAGAAGGAAATTAAGTTAGTCTGACATGACTTATTATTTACAAACCCATGCTGACTCTGTTTAATCACTTCATTCTTATCCAGGTACTGACATACATGTTGTTTAATAATTTGTTCAAAGATCTTTCCTGGTATAGAAGTCAGACTGACCGGCCTATAGTTGCCTGGGTCCACCTTCTTCCCCTTTTTGAAGATAGGAACAACATTTGCTCTTCTCCAGTCTTCTGGGACTTCTCCTGTTCTCCAAGAATTTTCAAAGATTATGGAGAGGGGTTCAAAAATTTCTTCTGCTATCTCCTTCAGTACTCTGGGGTGTAATTCATCTGGACCTGGAGACTTGAATTCATTTAGGTCAGCTAAGTGTTTCCTCACTATCTTTCTGTTTATAGATATCCTGGATTCTTCTATTCCCTTAATAGGACAGTGAAGAACAGTTGATGTTACATTTCCTTTCTGAGAGAAAACAGATGCAAAATAGGAATTTAAAAGTTCGGCCTTCTCAACATCCTGTCTTACCATTTCAGCATTTTCAGCCTGTAAAAATCCTATAGCATCTTTGACTTTTCTTTTACTTTTGACATATCCCCAAAATCCTTTATTATTGCTTTTGACATCTCTTGCAAGCCTCAATTCATTGTCAGCTTTAGATAATCTGATTTGTGCCCTGCAGGTTCTGCAGACAGCATTATATTCTTCTTTAGATATGCCTCCCTCTTTCCATTTTATAAACATTTTTTTCTTCCTTTTTAGCATGTGCTTAAGTTCTGTGTTCATCCATCCTGGTTTCCTTAAATGCTTCCTATTCTTCCCTCTTTTCGGAATTGTTAACAATTGTGCTTTGAGAATGTCATTTTTCAAGATTTCCCATCCTTCCTGGACATTTTTGTCTTTAAGGATATCCAGCCATTGGATCCATCCAATTCTCTTTCTGAATCCCTTAAAATCTGCCTTTCTGAAATCTAACCTTGACGTCTGAGTCTTCACAGGTCTTCCTCCTCTAGTTATCCAAAATTCTAAAATAGCATGGTCGCTACCTCCTAGGGTCCCAGCCACTTTTACCTCCTCAACCATTTCCTCCCTGTTTATAAGGATTAGATCCAAGGTAGCTGTTCCCCTTGTTTTCTCCCCTACCTTTTGGAAGATAAGGTTGTCAGCAAGAGAGGATAAGAATTTCCTTGACCTGTTAGTTTTGCCTGAGAGAGATTCCCAGCATATGTCTGGATAGTTGAAATCTCCCATGACAACTATGTCATATTTTTTGGAGAACTTGGCCATTTGATGAATAAAGAGTTCATCCATATCTTCAGCTTGCACAGGCGGCCTGTAGTAAATGTCTCCCATGACAACTATGTCATATTTTTTGGAGAATTTGGCCATTTGATGAATAAAGAGTTCATCCATATCTTCAGCTTGCACAGGCGGCCTGTAGTAAATGTCTCCCATGACAACTATGTCATATTTTTCGGAGAACTTGGCCATTTGATGAATAAAGAGTTCATCCATATCTTCAGCTTGCACAGGCGAACTGTAGTAAATGCTTACAATGGTGTCCTTTCCATTGTTCTGTCCTTGTATTCTTACCCAAAGTTTCCACAGAACTCCCAGTCTCTGAAGTTTCAATCTCTGGGCAGATATACGCGTTTCTAACATACAATGCGACACCTCCTCCTCGTTTATCAAGTCTGTTTCTTGCAAATAAGTTGTATCCTTCTAGTCTTGTATTCCAATCATGTGTATCGTCCCACCAAGTTTCAGTGATTCCAATGACATCATATTTCTTTTCCTGTGTTAGTAGTTCCAATTCTCCTTGTTTGTTGCCCATGCTTTGTGCATTAGTATAGAAACATTTTAGTTTGTGATTGGTTTCTCTTTCTCCAATATTTTTATTATTTAGATTCTTTTGTCTTTGTTCTTCCTTTCCACTTCTAATAGCAGAGTTCTCAATAGCATTTGTCAGGTGTATGGCTTTTTCTGGTCTTTTGCTTCCCTTCCCATGTTGTTCTAGTTTAAAGCTCTCCTTACAAGTGTAGCAAGGCGACTTCCAAATACATGTTTTCCAGTCTTCGTAACGTGCACCCCATCTCTAGCAAGTAGTTCATCGTAAAGGTAATTCACTCTGTGATCCAGAAATCCAAATCGTTGCTGACGGCACCATCGGCGTAGCCAGTTGTTCACCTGCAGAATCTTATTCCACCTCCTTGTTCCATGGCCATCCACTGGGAGGATGGAAGAGAAGGCCACCTGCGCTCCCAGTTCTTTCACTTTCTTGCCTAAGTCTTCAAAGTCTCTGCAGATGGTTTCCAGGTCGTTTCTTGCGGTGTCATTTGTCCCCACATGTAGTAGCAGGAATGGGTAGTCATCTGTAGGTCTGAAGAGTCCTGATATCCTGTCAGACACATCTTTAATTTTTGTACCTGGAAGACAGCACATTTCTCTTGAAGTTATATCCTGTCTGCAGATAGCGGCCTCTGTTCCTCTCAACAGGGAATCCCCCATGACCACCACTCTCCGTTTCTTCTTCACAACATTCTTCTTTCTCCATCCAGGTGTGACCTCTGCACCCTTTATATTCAAAACAGCATCAATTCCACAAGGTAAACTTGTACAAAGTCAAGGATTTTTTTAAGATTATAGAAAGGTGTATAAATGATCAATGACATCAAACAGGTGATAATGTTCAGCATGGTCATATGCAAGTTAAAATGCAGGTCATTAACAAACAAAAGCAGACGAGGTTTAACCCCTTCGTGACCAATCCAATTTTGACCTTAATGGCCAAGCAAAATTTTAGAATTTTGACCACTGTCACTTTATGAGATTATAACTCTGGAACGCTTTAACGGATCACACCGATTCTGATATTGTTTTTACATGACTTGTTGTACTTCATGTTAGTGGTAAAATTTCTTCTATAATGACTTAAAATATCAGAAATGTGTCAAAAAATGTGTTATTTTCACAAGGGTAACAAGAAAAATTGGACCCTAAAATTTTTTGAGCAATTTCCCCCGAGTACGCCGATACCCCATATGTGGAAGAAATATACTGTTTGGGTGCACGACAGAGCTCAGAAGTGGAGAAGTGCCGTTTGACTTTTTAAACGCAAAAATGTCTGGAATCGAGAGTGGACGACATGTTGCATTTGGAAAGCACCTAATGTGCCTAAACAGTGGAAATCCCCCACAAGTTACACCATTTTGGAAACTAGACCCCTTAGGGAACTTATCTAGATGTGTCATGAGCATCTGGAACCCCATGGTGCTTTACAGAAGTTTACTACATAGAGATGTGAAAATTTAAAAAATTACATTCTACCAATAAATATGTTCTTTTAGCCCAGTTTTTTTATTTAGAGGAGAAAATGGACCCCAAACTTTGTTGTATATTTTCTACTGAGTATGCCGCTACCCCATATGTGGGGAATACTATGTGGGCTCACGTCAGGGCTCGGAAGGGAAGGAGCACTGTTTGACTTTTTGAATGCAAAAACATCTGGAATCGAGAGCAGACGCCAATGTCGCGTTTAGATAGCCCCTGATATGTCTAAACAGTGGAAATCCCCCACAAGTGACATCATTTTGGAAACTAGACCCCTTTGGGAACTTATCTAGATGTGTATTGAGTGCTTCACAGAAGTTTATAATGTAGAGCCCCGAAAATAAAAAAGAAATCACATTTTTCACAGATAAATCATTTTTTTTTAGCTCCAAGTGACCCCATAGGGAACTTATCTAGATGTGTCAACAGCACCTTGAACCCCCCCCAGGTGCTTTACAGAAGTTTATAATGTAGAGCTGTGAAAATAAAAAAAATGAAAAATCGCACTTTACCCACAAAAATGTACTTTAACCCCCATTTTTTTTATTTTAATAAGGGTAACAGGAGATAATGGACCAAAAAATTTGTTGTGCAATTTCTCCTGAGTACACCGATACCCCATATGCGGAGGAAAACAACTGTTTGGGCGCATGGCAGAGCTCAGAAGGAAGGAGTGACGTTTTGGAAAGCAGACTTTGATGGAATGATCTGCAGGCATCATGTTGCGTTTGGAGAGCCCCTGATGTGCCTAAACAGTGAAAGTGACCAAATTTTGTAAACTACACCCCTCTAGGATTTTATCCGGGGGTACATTGAGCATTTTGAACCCACAGGTACTACACAGAATTTGATGACATTAGGAAGTTATATAGAAAATTTTCTTTTTTTTTCCATGATAATGTTTTAGCTCCAAGTTAGTTATTTTCACAATGGATAATAGGAGAAAATAGACCCCACAATTTGTTGTGCAATTTTTTCCAAATGTGACTATACCCTATATGTGGTCAAAAACTTCTGCTTGGGCACATGGCAGGGCTAGGAAAGGAAAGAGCAGTATTTGCCTGGGATAGATTGTGAATGCTGTGTCGCATTTGAAGAGTTCCTGACATTTGAAAACAGCAGAAACCCCCCACAAGTGACCCCATTTTTTAAACTAGACTCCTCAAGGAATTCATCTAGGGGGTTAGTGAGTATATTGAACCCATAGGTGTCTCACAGAATGTTATGGCTGAGATGTGGAAATATTAGATTTTAGTGGTAAAAATGTAATTTTTGTATTTGCTGCAAATTTGTCACAAGGGTTAATAGGTGACACTAGACCCCCACAATTTCTTCAGCAATTTCTTCCAAACGCGGTGCTACCCCATATGTTGTAAGAAATTACTATTAGGCAGCACATCATGGTTGAAAAGGCAGGAGCGATACTTGGCTTATGGAGCACAGATTTTTCTAGAATAGTTTGCGGGCTACATTTGTGGATCCCCGAATGTACTAGAAGAGCGGAAAACCCCCAAAGTGACCCCACTGTACAAACTACACCTCTCAATGAATTCATCTACGGCTGCAATAATCATTTTGTAACATCCACACCGTGTTTTATTCTGGAGAATTGCAAATCTGCCAGTCTAGTACCCATACATTCAAAATTCAAGCAACAAAATAGGCCTAGATTAATGGCACTTCCCAAAGATATATCATCTATGTTTTTGAACACTTAGTTCATTGGATCTAGTTGATATCTTCCAGCTGATTTTTCCATTTGCCAGCAGCAGGTTTACTACCATTATATTGCATTGCATACGTTCTTAGAGGTGTTTTATTGGATATTCATCTCCTTTTATCATTGTCTACATGTCTGTGTGTTTTTTGTACTGATTGAAATAAAGCTGTGTTATTTTATGGTTATATGCGTCCGCAATCTTTTTGGATAATAGTACCCATACATTGTTGCCCATATACAGTGTAGCACCACATTGTGGATAGCTTGTGCTTCTGGCAATGCGCACCTGTAAATTATGTGCCTTCTCTCCATTGCAATAATACCAAACATGGCCTTTTAATGTAGTTTAGGCAGAGTGGAGCTCAGGAGGAGGGGGGCATTTGGATTTGGGAATTCACTGGATTTTATTTGAGGGGGCGAGAGCCATGTCACTTTTCCAGAGTCTTTTTTCTACCAGTAATGTGTGAACCCCCAATAATTCCAGTGACAGATGACGGACCTGAATTTTGTGTGGGATAAATTAGGGTTTTTATTGGTAACATTTTGGGGTACATAACATTATTCGGTCACTTCCAGAATAAGACAGGATCACATTCTTGTGTTCTATGCTGAGCACTTATGTGGGGGTTTCCATGTAAAACCCACAAAAAATGCAACTTAGCTGAAACCCCCGAGGGAACCACCCACCAGGAAGCAGATGGAGACACTTCGTACTCCATTTGTTGTCTGCTCCGGAGGTCTTCATCTTTTTATGCGTGCACAGATCTGTGGTCGCCCACGTTTGTGCACTAAAAAGATACCTAAAATGATCGGAAACCGTTGGAACACAGACCAGTCCAAAGTGACTCTGCCTCATAAGTTAGTGCTTCCATCGGGGTTTTGTATAAAACACGGTTTTCGGGGAATTTACACGGAAACCCCAACGTAAGCGCTCAGGGGAGAGAGCAGGATAAATGTGAGCCAAGCCTTATTCCGATTTTTGGGAGGTAGAATGAACAAATAGACAGCAGTACAAGAATAGTTCTTATTTTTATTTTTGCGCTGCTCACCATAAAGTACTGTATAAGTGATGAGGTGGATTTATTCTTCGGGTCAATGCGATTACAGCGATATCAGATTTATATATTTTATTTTTAGGGTTTGCTGCTATCACACAATAAAAATGCCTTTTTATAAAAAGTGTTTTTTTTGTCACCATATTCTGAGAGCTGTAACCTTTTCATTTTTTGGTGAACAGAGCTGTATGAAGGCTTATTTTTTGTGGAACAAGTTGCAAGTTTTCTTGGTACCAGTTTGGGGTACATAATAGTTTTTGATTGCTTTTATTCAAATTTTTCAGACATAGAATGAACAAAACTCAGTAGTTCAGTTATTGTTTTTATTTTAATATTTTTTTGCGCCGGTCACTGTGATCAGACCGATTTGTTTGTTGGGTCAGTATAATTACAGCGATACTGGATATATACCAGATTTTTTGTTTATTTGCCATTTTTACACATTAAAACCAATATTTAGCAAAATGAATTTGTTGTTGAATCGTCCTATTCTGATAGTTGTAACTTTTTTTTATTTTTTGCCAAATGAGTCATATTAGTGCTCGTTTTTTGCGGGGCGGTTTGGCGTTTTCATTTATATAATTTTTTTACATACAACTTTCTAATAGCTTTTTATTCATTGTTTTGTGAGCCACTATGAAGAAATAGCGACATTTTTGGCATGTTTTTTTTTTTATAAGGAGTTTGCTAAACGGAATAATATCTTCAGCTTCAATAAGAACAAGGAGTAATGATGAGAACATGATGATATGGCCTCCACACAGGAGAACATGATGATATGGCCTCCACACAGAGCTCTAATTTCAAAATCATTGAGTCTGCCTGGGAATATAAGAAGAAACTGAAGGATCTGCACAAGCCTACAACCAAAGATATGTGGTTTCTTCTCCAAGATGTTTGGAACAATTGGTCAGCCCCAAATTCCCATATCTTCATATGGAGCAATGGGACCTTTTGGCTATTTGTGACTACCACCTCCACACCCCTTCAATTAAGTGACTGGTTCATCTCCTGGTGCTTTATTAAGTGAATGACTAGATTTACTGGAATGCAGCTGATCTGGGTCCCTTACTACAGATGGCAAAAGTGTAAAGCAGGAGCACAGAAGAGCTCTTTATTAGTGGTTTTGACACTGTCACTGAAATTTTCACACAAGGACAGGACAGGATTGCAGATGGGGGAGGCTATAACTAGTTTAACTTGTCACCTTGGAATCATTCTTATAATTCCAATTATTATTAATCACCAGTGATTATCTTACCGCTGTCTCTAACATCATGTCCTCCATCTTTCTGAAACTGAACCTGTCAAAAACTGAACTGCCTGTGTTTCCTCTCTCTACTAACCTACCTGTGCCCGACATTGCCATTTCCATGTGTGGTTCCACCATTACTCCCCAGCAACATGCCCGCTGTCTTGGGGTCATACTTGACTCCGAGCTTTCATTCACCCCCCACATTCGATCACTGGCTCGTTTTGTTATCTGCACCTCGAAAACATTTCTAGAAATCGACCCTTTCTTACGTTCGACTTTGCAAAAACTCTGTTTCTTTTATTCATTCTCGTCTGGACTATTGTAACTCTCTACTAATCGGTCTCCCTCTCACCAAACTATCCTCTCTCCAGTCAGTCTTGAATGCTGCAGCCAGGATCAAATTCCTCACCAATCGTTATACCGATGCCTCTACCTTGTGCCAGTCATTACACTGGTTACCCATCCACTCCAGAATCCCGTTTAAACTTATGACCCTCACCCACAAAGCAATCCATAGCTCAGCACCACCCTACATCTCCTCCCTCGTCTCAGTCTACCACCCGACCCGTGCCCTCCGTTCTGCTAATGACCTAAGGTTAACATCCTGAATAATCAGAACCTCCCACTCTCGTCTCCAGGACTTTTCACATGCTGCGCCAGTTTTTTGGAATGCACTACCCAGGTTAATTTGATTAATCCCCAATACCCACAGTTTTAAGCGTGCTCTAAAAAAGCATTTCTTCAGACTGGCCTACCGTCTTAATGCATTAACCTAACTATCCCTCTGTGGTCCATTCAAAATTTTTACCATAACCAGGTCCCTTGTATGATGTTCTCACATGCTTTATACATTTAATAGCCCTCTGTATCTGTACTGTTATATACTTAGGCTGATAACCGGTTCATGTAGCATTACATGAACACCCGATTCTTACACTTTGGCTGGTCTGAACAATGAAAGCAATTGTTACCATCCACCTTCCGTGTCTCCCCTTTTTCCTTATAGATTGTAATCTTGCGAGCAGGGCCCTCATTCCTCTTGGTATCTGTTTTGATCTATGTGATTATTGTTATGCTGTAATGTCTATCGTCTGTACAAGTCCCCTCTAAAATGTAAAGCGCTGCGGAATATGTTGGCGCTATAGAAATAAAATTATTATCATTAATCACCTATACTGCATGTAATCTGATGTTATTGAGCAAGGGTATCTTTTGTTAAAAAAAGGGGCTAGAAATTGAAATAAGAATTTCCTACTTTTCCAAACCTTCACTGTTCAAGTGATGCCTTACCCTTTGGACAGTCAGTGGCCAGGTGACTGCATGGAAGGGAGATCATCAGTCCCAGCCCCAAAGAAGACCACCAAATTGACAGTGCTACAGAGGTGGGTAAAACTTTTTTCTTTATTTTGCAACTGTCTCTTCCCTCCAGCTATTCTTAAAAAAAAAAAAAAAAAAAGGAGTGGGAAATCCCTTTAACGCTACACATTCACACGTTCAGTATTTAGTCCGTATTTTACATCAGTGTTTGTATAAACTAAAGTGGGTGAGAAGTCCAGAAGTGGTGACGTGTATCTATTACACTTTTCCTCTGATTGTTCCTCTCCTGGTCTTGGCTTACAAATACTGAGGTAAAATACTGACCAATGTGTGAACATGGCCTAACAGGAATCCTTCATCCAGGGATTGGCTGCATTGATCATATATTCAATGGACAGGATGTCTTTGCTGCAAGAAAACTATATAATAGGAAGGAAGTATGGGTGGCTGTTGTTGAAACAAGCTGTGGAGGGACATTGAGGTGAATATTGCTTCTTTTAACTCTTTCCCTACACATTCCCTTTCAAGTCTTTTTTTGAGTTTTTATTTTTCCTCAAAATGCTGCACATTGTCAGTATGTTTTTTTTTTTTTTTTGCACAATTTTTCCAGTAGTAATAATAATAATAATAATTAATAATCCTTATTGAGATTTAAAAAAAAATGTACAAATTAAAATAAAAAAATCCATCTCTGCTAATAATAATTAATAAGAACATTAAATAATGATAATCTTTTAGAGGACGTCAAAGTAAATAATTTGGTTTTGGTCCTTGTAAAATAATTGATTACAATGCCTGCCATTTAATCGTGAATTACTATTTATTAATAACAATTTAAAATTCACATCTAATAATTTTTGGAATGTGAAAGATCAATGGTGAGCAGGGTGAGATTTTGGGTCTAGACATACTCCTCTTTGTTAAGGCTGAGAAGAACGCAAAGGTATATTTTTTTATTGTCCATGTTCAAACAACATTTTGTTAACTTTTGCCACATGTTCCTCCAAGGCAGGGGTTACATGCTGCAGCTGTACTATGGCAGAGGCGCACCTGCAAGGTGGATAAAAACTGTGCAAAGAAGGAGAACAAGCAATTAATGAATGCGGGTTATGCAGTAAAATGACAATCTACTGCCCTCTCATTACCACTTTACCTGGTAACATGATTCTTCTTTCTAGAAAAAATGTTTGCCACCATTTTTTAATATTCAGAAACTTTTTTTTTTTTTTACAGCCACAGTGAGGCCAAATATTTTATAAAATGTTAAAAAGAAATTATCTTTGAAACTCTTTTTGCTGTTGTTTCCCACATATCTTTTAGGGGACTTGAACATAGTTTGATTGTACACTGCCTAAGGCTAGTTTCACACTAGCGTTTAAACGACGCGCGCACGGCGCCACTAAGCCACGCCCCCTTCCGGCTCCCTGCCCGCCCCTTCCTGTTATCGCCTCCTCCGAGCGCAGAGGGCTGCATGCGTTATGCGCACCCTATCTTTAGCATAGGGTGCGCAGGCCGTGCGCAACTATGAATATAGCGTGCGCTGTGCATTTTTGAATGTGCGCCGTGCGCGCCAAAATGCAACATGCTGCGTTCGGCGCGCACGGCGCACCTCCAAAATTGCGCAGCGCACGCTATATTCATAGTTGCGCACGGCCTGCGCACCCTATGCTAAAGATAGGGTGCGCATAACGCATGCAGCCCTCTGCGCTCAGAGGAGGCGATAACAGGAAGGGGCGGGCAGGGAGCCGGCAGGGGGCGTGGCTTAGCGGCGCCGTGCGCGCGTCGTTTAAACGCTAGTGTGAAACTAGCCTAAATGAGTTGTGTCCGGTCGGCAGTGTTTTGGCTCCTTCCCTCCACCCCTCCTGGGCCTCTATACACAATCTTTCTGGGAATTTTCATAGTTGTCATCCAGATTACGTGTGTGTGCATTGCAATATCCAATCGCGCAAGCTCAGTAACTAGCATTGACATCACTGAGCCTGTGAGCGCTGCTTCTTCATTCCCCAGTACTTTACAGTCGGAGCGGTCGCATTAGCAGCGCTCCGCCGGTAAACTAATTAATCCCCCAAGATGGATTACGCTGTGGGATGCGACTGATCGCCGGACAGGTATGGATATTGTTGGTTTATTATTTTATTATTTTTTTACAGGAGACCGACGGCGTCGATATGGAATTAGGAGTATAATAAAGCTTTAAACACTATGTAGTGTATTCTCTCATTAAAAGACTTTGTTCTTATTATGTGTGTGTTTATTTAACCCTTGACTGACTATAGGATTAGTAATGGATCGGTGTCTTATTGATACCTCTCCATTTCTAATATGGGCTTAATGTCACCTTACATTAGAAAGGTGACATTATCCCGTTATGACCCCACTTGCCACAGCTACAGGGCAAGTGGCAAGAACCAGGCAAAGCTCCAGAATAGGCGCATCTAATAGTTGCGCCTTTTCTGGGCACCTGTGGACTGCTGTTTTTTAGGCTGGGGGGCCAAGATCAATGGCCCCTTACCAGCCTGAGAATAGCAGCCTCCAGCTGTGAGCTTTGCCGGGTTGGTTTACAAACAGAGGGGGACCCCACGTCGGGTTTTCATTCATTCTTCTCTCCTGCTTGCTGTTGCCGGCAGAGTAGGAGAGAAGAATGACAGCCGCGTTCAGAACCAGCCGCCGGGGAACAGCGCTTACTGTAGCACTTCTTCCCCGATGTCCGTCCGTGTGGTCCTGATGCGGCACACGGTTGTCACACGTGTGCCACACGGATCTACCACGTATCCACACGGACACGGATAGCTCCGGTACCATTTTTTCCGGTACCGGAATTATCTGGATGTGTGAGACCGGTCTTAGTGGTAGTAAAGGACGAAAAAACACAGCCCCTCAAAGAATCTAACCACTTAAGTAGCATTGTCAGGAATCAACTAACTAAATAGCAGCGAATGGAGCTAGAACTTTTTGCTGCTGTTATACGAAAGTGCCAGCACCTTCCCTGTAAAGGGCGGGCATAGCTCCTGAGCCTGCTACATACATGAGCACTCAATGTATGTATAGTATTTATTAGATGTCGGTAAGGGTTAAAAAAAGCTATCCAATCCTTAAATACTGATGACCTATCCTTAGACTAGAAATAATATTTAGAATAGGTAATCAAAATCCAATTGTTGGAGGCTCCACACTACGAACCCTCACTGATCAGCAGTTTGTAGCCTGCACCGCATCTTCATGTGCACCGTGTACATAGCCAGAACAGCACAGTACAGTATGTGGTGGTCAATCTTTAGTACTACAGTTCCGGTCCTATTGAAGTGAAAAGGAGCTCAGCTGCAGTATCCAAGAATTGGCACTAAATAGTGCACATTGTGTACAGTGCCTTGCGAAAGTATTCGGCCCCCTGGAACTTTTCAACCTTTTCCCACATATCATGCTTCATACATAAAGATACCAAATATTTATTTGTTATTTTAAATTTTTGTGGAAAGTCAAAAACTGAAAAGTGGGGCGTGCAATATTATTCGGCCCCTTTAACTTAATACTTTGTGGCGCCACCTTTTGCTGCGATTACAGCTGCAAGTTGCTTGGGGTATGTCTCTATCAGTTTTGTACATCGAGAGACTGAAATTCTTGCCCATTCTTCTTTGGCAAACAGCTCGAGCTCAGTGAGGTTTGATGGAGATCGTTTGTGAACAGCAATTTTCAGCTTTCCACAGATTCTGGATTGGATTCAGGAATGGACTTGGACTTGGCCATTCTAACACCTGGATACGTTTATTTGTGAACCATTCCATTGTAGCTTTTGCTTTATGTTTGGGATCATTGTCTTGTTGGAAGACAAATCTCTGTCCCAGTCTCAGGTCTTTTGCAGACTCCAACAGGTTTTCTTCAATAATGGTCCTGTATTTGGCTCCATCCATCTTCCCATCATTTGTAACCATCTTCCCTGTCGCTGCTGAAAAAAAGCAGCCCCAAACCATGATGCTGCCACCACCATGTTTGACAGTGGGGATGGTGTGTTCAGGGTGATGAGCTGTGTTGCCTTTACGCCAAACATATTGTTTGGCATTGTTGCCAAAAAGTTTGATTTTGGTTTCATCTGACCAGAGCACCTTCTTCCACATGTTTTATGTTTCTCCCAGGTGGCTTGTTGCAAACTTTAAACAACACTTTTTATGGATATCTTTGAGAAATGACTTTCTTCTTGCCACTCTTCCATAAGGGCCAGGTTTGTGCAGTGTACGACTGATTGTTGTCCTATGGACAGACTATCCCACCTCAGCTGTAGATCTCTGCAGTTCATCCAGAGTGATCATGGGCCTCTTGGCTGCATCTCTGATCAGTCTTCTCCTTGTTTGAGATGAAAGTTTAGAGGGACGGCCAGGTCTTGGTAGATTTGCAGTGGTATGATAATCCTTCCATTTCAACATGATCGCTTGCACAGTGCTCCTTGGGATGTTTCAAGTTTTGGAAATCATTTCGTATCCAAATCCGGCTTTAAACTTCTCCACTACAGTATCACGGACCTGCCTGTTGTGTTCCTTGGTCTTCATGATGCTCTCTGTGCTTGAAACAGAACCCTGAGACTCTCACAGAGCAGGTGCATTTATACGGAGACTTGATTACACACAGGTGAATTATATTTATCATCATTAGTCATTTAGGACAACATTGGATCATTCAGAGATCTACAATGAACTTCTGGAGTGAGTTTGCTGCACTGAAAGTAAAGGAGCCGAATAATATTGCACGCTCCACTTTTCAGTTTTTCCCTTTCCACAAAAATTTTAAATAACCAATAAATTTCATTCAACTTCACAATTGTTTTCCACTTGTTGTTGAATCTTCACCAAAAATTTACATTGGGTATCTTTATGTTAGAATCATGATATGTGGGAAAAGGTTGAAAAGTTCCAGGGAGCCGAATACTTTCGCAAGGCACTGTACATCCAGCCGTCTCGGGAGCAGCAAATAACTGATCAGTGGGAGTGGCAGGTTTTTGGACGCTATCTAATACTGATGACCTAATCTAAAGATGGGTTATCAATTCATAAATCCTGGAAAAGAAAGCCCTTAAAGGGGTATTTCCATCTCCCAAATATGATGTTAACATGTAGTAGGTGTAATAATAATAAATAGCAAATACCTTCAATTACAAATGTAGTATAGTTCTTCTAATTAGCTATGTAGCTCCATGTGCAGTGCATTGTAGTAACTTAGGTATTCATGGTTATAGCCACTAACAACTAACTCATTATATGAATGGCTGTAACCATGGATACCTAAACTTTTGCAATGCCCTGCACATATGGTAAGCAACATAGCAAACCAGAAGAACGATACCACATTTCTAATTGCTGGCATTTGCTAATATTAGGATTATTACACCTACTACATATTGGGAAATGATCTTGGAGATGGAAATACCCCTTTAATCACTTAATCCTACTTACCACCATTTCCCAATAATATTAGAGAATAAATTTAACATAGCTTAACATAAAATCACCTGTGGAAATTTAGGCAGGCAAACTTTAACATCTAACATACAGTATATGTATTAACTGTCTATAGAGGACGGGGACCACTGATGTGAAAGGAATTGATAACATTAGTTTCAGATATTAGGGTGTGAAATAACCACAGGTCACATTTGGTGAACAGGTCATTCGTTTGAATCAAGACCAAAAGTAGTCATTCCTTCTAAGCGGCCAGATGAACGTTTCAGTCAGGACAAGTGTGGGCAGCTCCATGCAATATCCTATGTGTCCCTGGGATTTGAGGTTGTTTAACATCCCCCGGACGTGTGCTTATGGCTTACACACAAAGCTCCGCATTCACACAACGGCCCTGAGAGGGGATCTGGCATATTGGATTTCAGTTTTTATTTCCACTACACGAAGAAACAGAAAAGGTCCATTCTATAGAGAGAAACCTACAAGACTGAACTTCACGTACCCTCTGCCTAAACAGCTAGGACTTCCTCTAAATCAATCACCCGTTTCTATACACAAACACATGGAGAATATTTTTGCATCAGACAGCGAGAGCTCACAGTTACAGCGGACATGGACTATACCTGTAGCTTTAATCAACTTAGGGCAATGTTCCTGAAAATATTTTCTGAATAGAAGAATATAAAGAGGTGTTTTAGGCCAAGCTTATACTTTGCTATTCATAGTAGTGAAAAAAACAAGGAGGCCAAATGTTGCATGAATGTGAATTAAGACTTCTCCATATAATAATATGCACAAATCCTGTGCCACCGCACATAATCGAATCAACAAGGACTCTGAAGCCTAATATAACAGGAATAACTCCATCATGGAGCAACCTATGATTATTATTTTTGTGAATTCATATGGAATATGTCAAAAAGAAGCCACTGTGTGACGCTGTAACATGAACAGAGACTGAATACTATGGCAAACACACACACAAGTCTTGCTGATGTACTAAAGTGCTGTATACAGTTGTGTGAAAAAGTGTTTGCCCCTTCCTGATTTCTTATTCTTTTGCACGTTTGTCACATTTAAATATTTCAGGTCACCAAACAAATTGAAATATTAGACAAAGATAATACAATTGAAAACTAAATGCAGTTTTTAAATGAAGGTCTTTATTATTAAGGGAAAAAGAAATCCAAACCTACAGTACCCTGCGCAAAAGCGTGATTGCCCCCTTTTAAAACATAAATTAACTGTGGTTTATCACAGCGGCGTTCAAATTCCCTAGCCTCACGCAGGCTTGATTACTGCCATACCTGTTCTCAATCAAAAAATCACTTAAATAGGACATGCCTAACAAACTGAAGTAGATCCTCAAAAACTAAACATCATGCCGTGATCCAAAGAAATTCTTTAACAAATGAGAAACAAAGTAATTGAGATCTATCAGTCTGGAAAAGGTTATGAAGCCATTTCTAAAACTTTGGGATTCCAGTGAACTACAGTAAGAGAAATTATCCACAAATGGAAAAAACATGGAACAGTGGTGAACTTTCCCAGGAATGGCCGGCTGACCAAAATTACCACAAGACCGCAGCCACGACTGATCCAAGAGGTCACAAGACTCCATCATAAGAGAGAGACTGGGCAAAAATGATTTCACCGACTAAAACTACTGCTGAGCAATAAGAACATGAAGGCTTGTCTCAGTTTTGCCAGAAAACATCTTGGTGATCTCAAAGACCTTTGGGATAATACTTTGTGGACCGATGAGATAAAAGTTGAACTTTTTGGAAGGTGTATGTCCCATTACCTCTGGCGTAGAAGTAACACAGCATTTCAGAAAAGGAACAACATACTAACAGTAAAATGTGGTGGTACTGTGATGGTCTGGGGCTATTTTACTGATTCAGGACCCGTAAGATTCGCTGTGGTAAATGAAACCATGAATTCTGCTGTCTTCTTAAAAATCCTGAAGGAGAATGTACAGTCATCTGTTCGTGACCCCAAGCTGAAGCACACTTGGGTTATGCAGCAGGACAATGATCCAAAACACACCAGCAAGTCCACCTTTGAATGGCTTAAGAAAAACAAAATTAAGACTTTGGAGTGACCTAGTCAAAATCTGGACCATAGGCTGGTTTCACATTAGCGTTTTTTTGCTCAGCGCATTGTGCGCGTCCATGCGCATGCATCATGCTTACCTATGTTTAACATGGCATGCGCATGGTCTTGTGTTTGCACTCGTTCCTATGTTTTTTCGTGCGCATGCGTTTTTCAAGGTGTGCGCCAGACGCAACCTGTTGCATTTTTGGGTCCGCCAAAAGGCGTAAAAAAACTCATGCGCACGCAATGCGACAAAATAACGCATTAGTCTATGGGAACGCAGGCGTGCGCATGGACATGCGCTCGTCTGCGTTTTCGTGTGCATGCATTTTTGGCTTAAAAATGTGTAGACACTGGTTTTAACCCCTAGAGCAGTGATTTTCAACCTTTTTTGAGCCGCGGCACACTTTTTATACGTAAAAAATCCCGGGGCACACCACCAACCAAAATGGCACAAAATGACACTAAAACAGTACAATTCAATACAATTCAAGCAGGACATGACTGCTGAAGACCGGCAAAATATCATTTATTATTCCACACATACAGCTCTCACGGAGTTCACTCTTGGGGGTTTTAAATCAGCTTCTTATCACCACAAGAGCTGCTTTTTAAGCCCTCAAGAGTGAAATATGCCTGGCAGAGGTCCTTTCAATAAATTATTTATTTTAAAAAAGTTAAATAAAAAAGGATAACCCACTCATATATACAATCCCATGTAACCTCATACATACAGTCCCATGTATTCCCATATATATATATATACAGTCCCATGTAAAGTCATACATACAGTCCCACGTATATGAGCCACATAATTATCAGCATATACCATATATATATATATATATATATATATATATATATATATATTAGTATATGAGCTGGCGCTTGTACTCCAGCCTCATGGCCATAGTATTTCTCATTGTACCCCTTTATATTGCAGTATATGAGCCACATAATTATCCCTTTCTTTTAGTAATATGCCCCATCATTATCCCCTTCTTTTAGTAATATGCCCCATCATAATCCCCTTCATGTAGAAATTGCCCATTCCACTACCTCCATCATTTCCTTCTCCCCACCACCCCATTATTGCCCTTTCGACAACCCCATCATTGCCCTCACCCCACCACCGCCTTCTTATCACCCCCATCACCGCCTTCTCCATTGCCCTCTCCCCATCACCGCCTTCTCCATGACTCCCATCATTGCTTCTCATCACATCCATCAACTCACCTACACACGCACACACGCACACAAACACACACCTCTCACCTAGACACACACACACCCCTCACCTCTCCTCACCGGCAGCTTCCTCTCACTGGCACAGCAGCCGCGGGGCTGAATGATGATGTCATCCAGCCGCGCCGCTGACTGCTGTGTCAGGGAGGAAGCGACACAGGAACACGGGTCTGCTGCCTCTCCGACCCGCCGCCCTGCTTGCCTCCACATGGCTAATTTGCATCGCATGTAAATTAGCCATGCGGACACGCGGCACACCTGACCATGTGTCACTTGTTGAAAATCACTGCCCTAGGAAACGAATGCGCATAAAAACCGCAAATGCATGCAAAAACACATTATGCGTTTTTGCATGCGTTTCTATTGCGCACGATGCGCTGCGCAAAAAAAGCTAATGTGAAATTAGCCTTAATCTGATTGAAATGCTGTGGCAGGACATTAAAAAGGCGATTTATGCTCGGAAACCCTATAATATGGCTGAATTACAACAAATTTGAAAAGATGAGTTGTCCAAAATTCCTCATTGCCATTTATCGCAAACACTTGATTGCACTTGTTACTGATAAGGGTGGCCCAACCAGTTATTAGGTTTAGGGGCAATCATTTTTCACACAGGGCACTGTAGGTTTGGATTTCTTTTTCAATTTATAATAAAGACCTTCATTTAAAAACTGCATTTTGTGTTTACTTGTGTTATCTTTGTATAATTAAATTTGGTGATCTGAATCATTTAAGTGTGACAAACATGCAAACGAATAAGAAATCAGGAACAGGCAAACACTTTTTCACACAACTGTATGTGCAGAGAAATACATGTAGATACTGCGGATGAAAAAAGTATTGAACGTGTCACCAATTTTCTAAGTGAATAAATCCAATCCATCCAATCCACATAGGCAAAGAAATCAGACCATAGATGTCCATAAACTACGTTATGTGTAATAATGAGAAAGAGGTGCAAAAAGCCATGGAACATCAAGACACCAGCTGAAATCTATCAGTAATTAGCAATCCTGCCACTTAGTGAAAAATAATATTAGCTGGATCAACTGATGGAATATAGAAAGGTGTCTCATTACCAAGGTGCAACACAAGAAACATCTCATGATGAGTAAAACCAGTGAGCGGTCTCAAGACCTACACAACTTTATTACTACAAAACATACGGATGGCATTGGTTACAGAAGAATTTCTAAATTACTGAAGGTTCCAGTGAGCATTATTGAAGCTATAATCGAGAAGTGGAAAGAAGATCATGTCACCATAAACCAGCCATGACCAGGTGCTCACAGCAAGATTGCAGATAGAGGAGTGAAAAGAATTATCAGAAGAGTTGTGAGAATTTCATGTCAATAACACCTTTAGAAATATATTTATTTGGAAAATTGGTGACATGTGTTAAGCATGTTGTAGCGCTGGCGTTCCTGCACGCTGCCCCTCATCCCCGGCAGGGACGCCGACCCACTCAAGGCCGAGGCCTCGCACTCCCTCCTCCTGCACAGTTCGCAGATACCCGGGGACTGTGCTTAGGGTGCTCACGCGGTCCCGTCCTCTTAAAGGGACAGCGCACAGTCCTAAAGTGTCCCCAGCCAATGCTAGGAGTCACTTACTATTTAAGGCACCTCCACCTGATGGGAAGTGACTGTGCAACATTGTTAATCCATTTCTAAAACATGCTTGCTAGTTCTCAGGTCCCAGTGCTCATATCCCAGTATACCTGCCTGTCTATCAGCCGTGCCCACCTGCCTATCAGCTGTGCCCACCTGTACCTGTCTACCAAGATACCATTCTTGTCCACCAGTACCTGCCTGCCTGTTTTTGTCAGTCAGTGTACCAGCCGTGTCAGACAGTACTTGCAAAGTCTGTCATTCCTGGCTGTTCATGCCTCCTATCCCCTGGTGGGTCAGCTACCATCCACCCAAGGTCAGTCCTGGGGTAGCAACTGGTTCCACCTTCCTCATCTCTCCCCAGATCCTGGTATCATCAGTTGCCGTGCACTCGAGTTTAGAATTGGTGAGCTACCTAGTCATGCCCCTCCAGGCTCTCCTTGGATCACAGTACAGTGGTTCCAACACCCAATCCATTGTACATGTGGTTGTGGAACCACTGTGTGACGGTCAGGGGAAAGTCTGGAGTGGCGTAACTAGGCAAACACCTGGTTTTTCAGTAGAGCCCGGATGGTGTGGTTAGACATGAGCCCAGGTGGACACCAGGTGCTACGCCAGGACCCCGAAGCCGTGGCAGCCAATCCCCAAAGGGGCAGGGTAACAAGACTGGACAGGAACTGGTTAGCAAGAGGGAGATGGCTGGTAGACAGATGTGCAATCAGACACAGGCAGGACAAGTACAAGAACATGGGACGGACACAGGTACGAGGTTACAGGTGCAGGTTCACAGGTGCAGTTTCAGAAGGGTCAGGAAAACAGGCAAAACGGGTTTTGGTAAAGGTACAGCAATACTGACAGGAACAGGTGCAGACAGGGCGGACAGGGTCAGGAAAATGGGACGGACACGGCAAGCTTCAGAGCGCACAGGTACAGGGACCTTACAGCAGGGGACATTTTCAGAAGCGAACGCGTGGCCCCTTTAAGAAGCAGGGAGTACCCAGCATTCTCCCAGGAAACCTGTGTGCCGTCTGTATGTAAGATAGCATCTTGTCTTGCTGATCTCTCTTACGTAACATCTCGTAGTACAAGTCCGTGAATGGAGGGGTATGAGAGTCAGTGGGTTCCATGGCCTTAGCAAACTGTTACGCAGTTGGTTGTGGAACCACTATCCCATGGTCCGGGGAGAGCCTTGAGGAGCATAACAAAGTGAACACTTGGTTCATTACTAAAGCCCCTGATGGTGTGGTTAGATGTGAGCCCAGGTGGACGCCAGGTGGTATTCCAGGACAGACCACGGAACTGTGGTAGCAGATCCTATGTATCCTTCCAGCTCAGAGTCGGAATGATGGACAGTAACAATTGGTTCTATAGGATCATTGTTGATGTCTTGCTTCCTTGGCATTGTATTAATACATGCCTGAATGATCCAGAGCAGTACACTGCCAAAACCTCTGCTTTTATAGAGGTGATCACACTTGCTTATCAACAATTCGAACATTCGATTATCAGCACCTCTGGCAGCTTACCCTTGTTATTCCTATATTCCTGATATTTTACAAAACAAGGTGCTTGCTGTACTGTAATTACATGAAAGGTGCATATACCATATTAGATCACAGGCACATGGAAGTAAAATATGGGCCATGACAGTTATGGACACCGTATTACAGAATGTAATATGTATAAGGTATGTACCACTAACATTGCTATTTTTATAAGCAATTAAGCAGTAACACATTTACACAGGAGAAGCTACTGTGACATTTACAACCAAGGAAAATCAACAGTAAACGTGAAGAGTTATTGGAGGGAAATACCAGAGGTTTCTGTCACATCTCTACCTGGATTTGCTTTAGAGACTGTCACCAGGCACCATATTCACACTGCAGACAGCGATGGTGATTGAGAAGACATAATGACTAGTATCTGTGGGCGGCGCAGATACTGTCTAGCCAGGAATTAGTGTGGCTGGAACCTGCAGTATCACCGAGCCAGGCTAACAGCCCAGCTGTTGTAATCCGCTCCCAGCAGTGGCCAATGGGGCAGTACCACAGTCTACTTAAACTACCAGCATAGTGCGGGGAGTTGACAGATATTGCTTACTTACTCCTTGTGCTCTGATTATATTCTTGTAAACATGAGTCTTACCCTGTTCTTTGTCCTGACCCACTTTGTGAGTTGATACTGTCCATTCTGTTATTCCTCTGTCTATGACTGCGGCCTGTCTGACTCTGTTCTTACAGAAACCAAGAAGAAAGTCCAGCTCCAGGTAACACCTGTTACACCCGGTCCCTGTCCTGGCGCTGCGCCCAGGTCTGCCGCTGTTACATCTGGCCCCCGTCCTGGCGCTGCGTCCAGGCCTGCAGCTGCTCTCCGTTCTGGGCAGTCACCTCGAGCCTCTCATGCTGCAGCTCAGCATTCTGTCCTCCCTCCTGCCTCCTCCTCCTGGCGTCCTGTGAGGAGATGTGTAACTAAGGCTATTAGGGCACGCCCACCCGCTCTCTTGCCTTCTTAAAGGGGCGGCGTGCATTATTCAAAAAATGCAATCAACTAATGGCAATGGCAGCGCAATGGCTGCTATTACTGGCCTCTCCTCCATAGGGAGAGCGCCGGAGCAACGAGTATCTATCATTGCTACATCCGGTTATCATGCTAACCTGTCTGCACTGCATCTGCAGTCTCTGTGCATTGTCTAATGCTCTCTGTTTCCACAGAATATCAGTATCCTGTGTTACCTGGTTATATCAGCAACCATCTGGGCCTAAGCCATCCCGTTCCGCCAACAGCCATCCGAGTCCAAGGACTGTGTGAAGGTCACTGGAACCGACTCCTTACCAACTAACCGGATCCAGGACCCAGCGCATTACGGACTCTGCTGTAACTTTTATGATCCCTTTTGGTCCCGCTGGGACAGCTGCCACGTGTTCGGGGTCTAACTGGAGGTAGCACCTGTGTCCTCCGGGTATTCCATTCTGGCCCTGCCTGAGGGGCTTTACTATGGGTATCCGGGGCTCACTAGTCACTCCCCCTTAGGAGCCCCCGGACTGTGGTCCCGAGGTTCCACTTAAAAAATAAAAACGAATGTGAACTTCACCATCTCTGCCTCCGCTTCCATTCGTTACAAAACCAATGCGTTTATCTGAAAAACAGATTTTTTAAAAATACATCCTTGTCGTGAAAAAATAGAAAAGTGAAAGGGGGTGAGGGAAAAGGCAATGCAACACGTTTCAGTCGCCTGCGAAACACGTTGCACTGCCTTTTCCCTCCCTCCCTTCACCTTTCTATTTTTTCACAACAAGGATGTATTTTTTAAAAAAAACTATTTTTCAAATAAACGCATTGGTTTTACCTGGACTTTCCTCTTGGTTTCTGCAGTTTCTACATCTGGTCAGGACGACACCAGAGCTCCACACACGAACTATAGCAGGTGAGCTGGCTTCTCATTTTTGCAATGACTCTGTTCTTGTCTGTCGTCCTGGTATTTGGCTACAGTTTTGTCTTACAGTTCTTTCCCTAGTTTATCTTTTCAGTTATTAAATCTATTAGTTTGATCATCCTTGCCTTAGGCTTGCTCTTTCAGTCAGCAGCCACTCCATGGACGCAACCCAGTGGACCAGACAGCAAGTCCAGATCTCTGTATGAGGGTTAAAGGGTGATGGCCATGGTTCCTCTGAGATCTTTTAGAACTAGTGAATTGTGAAGTCTGTCAAACGTAACATTTTTGGGCTGATGCTTCCGACAGACATTAAAGTTTCTCAGCAGAAGAACATCATACCAGCCAGTATTTTATAAAAACAGTGCTAACGGGCTGTCATGATGCATGTCAGACATGATGACATCTGTTAGCACTTTGCTGAGGCAATGTGTCCTGTAAATGAAGCATGCATTCTGCTGATGGGTCCTCCTACAAGGAAGCAGATGGGTAATTTTAATTTTCAGCAACATTGAAGCGTTAAAGTGAAATCAAAAGAAATTCATTCAAGTTAAATTAGGGTATTATTAGTTATGCAATTCTTTAATATGATCACTAAAGCAACTTCCAACCACAGCTCCATTTTAGTCTTAAGATGCTCAATGTCTCGTGGACACATTAAAAGAACGTTTAGCCATGGTCTTAAAAACCGAGGAACAAGGCAGTAATGCAAACAAAACATTACCTTTTTGCCTATAGTAACCAATCAGTCTTGAGCTTTGATATATTCAGGCATGGCCGCCATTACTCCCCTTAGGCCTGTTTCACACTTCAGTATTTTGACGTCAGTCAAAATCCGTCGTTTTGCAAAAAAAACGGATCCGCCATTTTTTTGGGCGGATCCGGTTTTTCCCCATTGACTTGCATTGCGGCGGATTTTGACGGTTGGTCATCCGTTGCATCCGTTTTTTGACGGATCCGTCTAAATTTTGGCGTCCGCTGTCTTGAGTGGACAGACACAAACGTTTTTTGTGTGCGTCAAAAACAACGGATCCGTCGCTGTCGGCCATGCGTTATAATGGACGCCTATGGGCGGCGGATCCGTTGGCAACCGTTAATTGACGGAATCCGCCAACGGATCCGCCTTTTTATACTGAGCATGCCCAAAACAATTTCCTTTAAAGAATTTTAACCTCAAATTCCATTCTGGCAGCAAAAAAAAAAATCTCTCTCTCATCTGTTTGTGGCAAAACGGAAACGGAGCCATTGTTTCACACTCTGACGGATTTTGACTGACGTCAAAAAACTGAAGTGTGAAACAGGCCTTACTGGTGTATGGGGCCGGCGAGCAGAGGGGCCCCCCTCCTTTTGCTTCTGCTCCAGAGGAAGGCTCCTGCTAGTTCAATAACCTAACATGCGTCCTCGGACACACGTTCAGTTAAGTTCTATTGCTGGTGGCTTCCCGCATAGCAATAATTAACAGCCACCAGCCAATCACAGGCAAGCAGCTGACGACTGCGGCGTATGACATCACTGCCTTGCACCATTGTGTCCCTGCCTCAGATGGATGAGGGAGAGGACACTGCTGCCAGGTACAGAGATACTTTTTTTGTACTGAAAGCCGTAACATGGGGATAGGATGGAGACACATGGGGCAGGATGGGAGATCAAATGGGGCAAGTTGGGAGAACATATGGAGTAGGATGGAAAATAATGGTGCAGGGTGGAGACACATGGGGCAGAATGCAGACACATGGTGTAGAACAAGAGATCATATGGGGAGGTTGGAGACACATGGGGCAGGATTGGAGAACATATGGGGCAGGTTGGAGACACATGGGGCAGGTTGGAGACACATGGGGCAGGTTGGGAGATCATATGGGGCCGGATTGGAGAATATATGGGGCAGAGTGGAGACACATGGGGGCAGAGTAGAGACACATGGGACCAGGATGGAAGACCATATGAGGCCTGGAATGAGCCACAAAGGGCCAGGAATGAGACAAGGGAACCAGGATGGGGACATTATCATTATAGATGCTAATTAAGGAATATTATTACTGCTGTGATGTAATTTATTTTTGAACAAACTGTTTTCAGTGAGGAGGGGGAGGTCCTGTTACTGTGCAGGGCAGCAAAATGTAGCTCTTTTTCTTCATGTGGTGTGGTGTAGAAGTTGGGGAAAAATTGTACAATATGCCCTGGAACCGGTGCTCTAGATAATTATGTTCTTTTCTGCAGAGATGAGTCCTGGCTGCAAGAAGTGATGGCGATCTGTGCTGGATGAAGAAAACGAAGATGAAGGACTTCAACTAGAGACTTCAGTGGTGAGTAATGTGTTACTTGTACACGTACACTATATAGTATAGAGTATATAGAGCTCCTGTGTATAATGTCACTGTTGATCACTGCATTACCTGTACACTGAACTTAAATACAGAGCTTCTCTGTATAATGTCACTGGTGAGTCACTGTATTACCTGTATACTATATACAGAGCTCCGATGTATAAAGTCACTGCTGATCACTGCATTATCTGTACACTTACACTATATACAGAGCTCCTGTGTATAATATCACTGGTAATCGCTGTATTACCTGTACACTAACACTACATACAGGGCTACTGTGTATAATGTCACTGATGAGTTAGTGTGTTACCTGTACACTGACACTATACACTGTATACTATGTACAAAGCTCCTGTGTATAATGGCACTTATGGTAATATTAGTATTGTGTTTTTTTTATTAATGATCAGTATTATAGTACTTGGTCACTATGTGGTGGTAATATGTGGACTGGTCATGGTGTGATGGTATTTGTCCCTTGTATGTGGTATTATTCATTCACAATTTATTGATAATATGTGGTCAGGTCATGGTGTGGCAGTATTTCTCATGTATGTGGTATTATTCTATCACTGTTTGGTGGTAATATGTGGTCTGGTGATGGTGTGACAGTATTTCTTCCTTGTATGTGGGGTGGATGTGAAGCTGGGGTAGAGTTTCAAGGGGTCTCGAAAATGTTGTCAGTATAGTGCCCTGAAATTCCTGGTGGCAGCTCTTCATTCAGGACTGGTTAAAAATGAAAAAAGTGATATAACTGTTTTTTATAGTGGGACTCCACTTTTGGGGTGCAGTATTTTTCATCTATAGCGCTACTGGTAGATATGAGAAATTACATTTTCACTGCCCTGGTCCAGTGTCCAGTCTTCTGTGGCTGCCGGTCTTCACTTCTGTGCCAGCATCTACAGCCCATAATCCTGGGCACCTCTCGCACTAATTAGTCCTCACACTGTCATGACACCAGACCAGGGTATAACATCAAGATGCTGCAAAACCTAGTAAGCACTTGAAGAATGCAGGATTACAGGTGGAGAGCAGAAAGTAGACACCGGATTCCATGGAGGACTTGCCTGGACACTAGACCAGGGCAGGAAAAATCAAATTGCTCATCTCTAGCTTTTGGACTTCAAAGATGTTGTTGGGAAAATGTTTTTTTTGTTTCCCTTTCCAATTTTTAGTCTGCAGTCTAGCAATAATCATCAATCAATGCATATTAGTCAGGAAACTGTTAAATAACCTCATAAGCCGGAGAATGCCTCTAATAAGCTCTTTTATATGTCTTACATATATATGAAACTATTCTGAAGCAGCAGTTCTAAAGCGAGAGAACCATCTCATCAAACAATAGCCAACAAATATAAAGGATTTATAAAGAATTGGTCTTTTTCCATAGTCAACTTACAGTAGCAGATTTTATGCAGATGTCAAAGTGAGAAGTTGGTAGCAGAGTCAGAGAGTGGGTGGAATAGTGAGATTTATATATCCACATCCAGAGCATGGAGCCTGGGCAGCTTCTGGAACCTGCATCCGCACAGTCAGCAGGTCTAGTACCTGGGGATGGAAATGCCACTGGAAACTGAGATGTTATCAATGGGTTTAAAAAAGAAACCACATTGCTGACAGAGATCCCAGGAACGGCACTGCAAGTGTGAATGTGGTCAGTGAGCGTGGGAAAGCGGTATGTCAAGTCGATATAGAGCTGCCAAGTCTCCAAGAATTTCAGCACTTTCACACAGCCATGCACTTCTAGTTAAAGAGGCAGTAATAGAGACAGCAAAAGGTGAGAGGGGCCTGGGAAAGAGAAAAGATCTTTATAACAGCGCTTGCTTGGCAGACTTTAACACCTGCTAATGAAAACACTTCAAAGTCATAAATGGCCCAGTAAAAAGGATTACAAATCAGTAAATTTAAAGACAGGCCGATTGCAGCACACACTGCAAACCTATGTTACTGTGAAATGTGACAGATAAAAAAATGAAGTAACAATAAAAGCAGCATTTTCTTTTATACACCTAAAACCACAATTATTTATCAGTTGACATTAGATAGGGTGTGATACTAGCTATGGCGCAACTAAAATAAAAAAAAAATAAAAAAATCGGTGACACACAAGAATCAATTCTCCAATCCTTGGCGAGTAATGTGATTGGGTCTAGAATACGATGTAGGTCATAGAAAGTTAAATAAAATTATACTGTGATATCTGCGATCCAATGTCATATTCTCGAGATATCCACATTTTTCTTAATATGTTAATGAGTTATTAAGATCTATGGCAGGGACATAGATCTCCTTAAAATTCTGCCTCCAGAGCTTATATTAAATGACACAGGGAGTTACCAGTGTGAGACATGCAATGGCTGACAGTCTGCTCTCCTGATCTATATGTCTCATACTGGTAACTAACCGTTTGATTTATAAACTCTGGAAGCAGACTTTCTGGAAGATCTATGTCCGGCCCATAGATCTTAACAACTCATTTACATATTACAGTTAACTAACAATTTAAGAAAAACTTGTATTACTCTGGAATAAAACATCAGATCACAGATATCAAGGTATCATTTTATTCAACTTTCTATGTCCTGCATGGCCATATAGATGGGTTTAGCAGGGTTGATCCTTCTGACAGATTCCCTGTAAATCTTATTTGCATCGCTAACCACATTCAGATAACACCTACCTTTTAAAAGTAGCAAAAGGTATAAAGTAGGGGAAAAACACAAATTTTTCATAAATATAGTATGCAACAATTTTTGGAACCATTTCATGCCTTGACACATTCTCACTATATGTAGCTATGAAAAGACACATCAGCTGCCTATGCAAGACCCACCTTGACTGGCATGGATGTGTGTTGCACTTCCGGACCTGTGGGAATGGACGCGGCACATGGAGGCACATGCTTTCATTTACTATCAGCATGGTTTTATTCACCAGTTTTGTGCAGGACACCAGAGTCTTCCGTTCACCTGGAATAAAGTGGGTATCTGCATGAGTGAATATATTGCAGAGCAGCATCTAGAATAGCTCAAACTTGTCGTTTCCTGACAGCTTGATACTTGCCATATCTTTACAATGCCAGTATATAAATGTTTTACAGAAGAGCTCACTATGGGACCACTTATAAAATGTGTGTGATTGTGTGCATGACAAGTTATCCAAGATAATTCTGCACTGTAAAGGAAATCTTCTAATGAGCACATTGTACCCGTCCTGTGAAAGCACACAGTCTTCTTTTGATAAATTTGCTGCACATCTGTTATATTGTATGCACTTTAATCTCTGGAACATATGAAACCAGCATCTGGTATACGACACAATATGGCTCCAATTATCGGCACATGTAATAGGAACTTAAAGTCTAGAACGTCACAGAACTTCACCATGCAGTGACACTCAAAAGATGGGCTATACAATCGTACACCAATCTGCTCTCCTTGCTGTCCCACAAGGGTTACTATGGGTAAGATTGTTTGACCCCTTTTTCTTCCATTCAGGTGGTTTATATTACTCTGGATTAGATTTACTTTCATCTTTTTACTTATTGCCATGTGCGGAGCATATTGGATACTAATGTTACGATAGAGAACCACTGTATGGGTTATCTAATATCAGGTGATATCACTTGTTTACTATTTGATATACAGGCCTGATATTTGCATCATTATGTTTCTATGTATTTTTATGGGAAATAAAATTTGTTACTTTTTTACATGTTTGTTCTTTGGGGTTTTTTTTTTTACTCCTAGTCGCTTATAAGATCTACATTGGATGTATAAGTCTAAGATATATTCAGGCATGTGCCATTCGTCAAACTACATCTGAACGTCAACGTATACGTTGAACGTAGTGAATACATCCATCCACATTAAGATACATAAAATATATATTTTCCACCAGTTTTTACTGCTACAGACAGGAAAGTGTATGCATCTTAGATGTACTGAGATGCGCCTCCATATGATTCAATACATCTCCCATTGAGAATAATGGAGGAAAACTGGAATGCGTCAGTTAAACGTTTTTTGGGGAGGATGAAAGCTGGACAAAACATAGTTAGAAGAACACTTTGTAAAGTTCTTGTTTCTGATTTGATATATTATATATTACTGAGGAAAACTATTAGGAGACTTCATGATTCAAAATACCCTTTTCCCGAGTATATTGGGAATTTAATTTGCAATCCCAACAATGACACTTTGTGGAAAATCAAAAAGATCTATGGAATATTCAACCAGGATTATGGTCTCCAAAAATGTTCACATATAAGCCGATGGGAAAGAGATCTAAAGAAATCATTTCCTATTGAAAGCTGGGAAAAAGCTATTTCCTTGTCCTACTCATCTAATCTTTGGGCCTCTCTTCATGAAACATTTTTAAGATGTTTTCAAGGTGGTATTTAACCCCCAATAGATTGGCTAAAGTCTTTATAAATCTTAGACCTCTTTGCTGGAGAGGATGCGGAAATAAAGGAGACTTGATCCATATTTTCTGGTATTGCTCTAAAATCCAGAGTTTTTGGAGTAACATTTCCGCTTTAATAAAAAAGTTACTGGGAGCAACATTATAATCTCCCCGCAATTAGCTCTTCTTTCTCTAGAAATAGAGCACATCAACTCAGAATATAGATTTATTCTAATACACATTTTCTCAGTGGCTAAAAACGCTACAGGTTTAAATTGGAAAAGAGCTACCATTCCTACAATTCAAGATATAATAGAGAAAACGTCATTACACAATTCTTACGAACATACAGTGGGGAAAAAAAGTATTTAGTCAGTCAGCAATAGTGCAAGTTCCACCACTTAAAAAGATGAGAGGCGTCTGTAATTTACATCATAGGTAGACCTCAACTATGGGAGACAAGCTGAGAAAAAAAAATCCAGAAAATCACATTGTCTGTTTTTTTTTCATTTTATTTGCATATTATGGTGGAAAATAAGTATTTGGTCAGAAACAAGCAATCACGATTTCTGGCTCTCACAGACCTGTAACTTCTTCTTTAAGAGTCTCCTCTTTCCTCCACTCATTACCTGTAGTAGTGGCACCTGTTTAAACTTGTTATCAGTATAAAAAGACACCTGTGCACACCCTCAAACATTCTGACTCCAAACTCCACTATGGTGAAGACCAAAGAGCTGTCAAAGGACACCAGAAACAAAATTGTAGCCCTGCACCAGGCTGGGAAGACTGAATCTGCAATAGCCAACCAGCTTGGAGTGAAGAAATCAACTGTGGGAGCAATAATTAGAAAATGGAAGACATACAAGACCACTGATAATCTCCCTCGATCTGGTGCTCCACGCAAAATCCCACCCCGTGGGGTCAGAATGATCACAAGAACGGTGAGCAAAAATCCCAGAACCACGCGGGGGGACCTAGTGAATGAACTGCAGAGAGCTGGGACCAATGTAACAAGGCCTACCATAAGTAACACACTACGCCACCATGGACTCAGATCCTGCAGTGCCAGACGTGTCCCACTGCTTAAGCCTGTACATGTCCGGGCCCGTCTGAAGTTTGCTAAAGAGCATTTGGATGATCCAGAGGAGTTTTGGGAGAATGTACTATGGTCTGATGAAACCAAACTGGAACTGTTTGGTAGAAACACAACTTGTCGTGTTTGAAGGAAAAAGAATACTGAGTTGCATCCATCAAACACCATACCTACTGTAAAGCATGGTGGTGGAAACATCATGCTTTGGGGCTGTTTCTCTGCAAAGGGGCCAGGACGATTGATCCGGGTACATGAAAGAATGAATGGGGCCATGTATTGTGAGATTTTGAGTGCAAACCTCCTTCCATCAGCAAGGGCATTGAAGATGAAACGTGGCTGGGTCTTTCAACATGACAATGATCCAAAGCACACCGCCAGGGCAACGAAGGAGTGGCTTCGTAAGAAGCATTTCAAGGTCCTGGAGTGGCCTAGCCAGTCTCCAGATCTCAACCCTATAGAAAACCTTTGGAGGGAGTTGAAAGTCCGTGTTGCCAAGCGAAAAGCCAAAAACATCACTGCTCTAGAGGAGATCTGCATGGAGGAATGGGCCAACATACCAACAACAGTGTGTGGCAACCTTGTGAAGACTTACAGAAAACGCTTGACCTCTGTCATTGCCAACAAAGGATATATCACAAAGTATTGAGATGAAATTTTGTTTCTGACCAAATACTTATTTTCCACCATAATATGCAAATAAAATGAAAAAAAAACAGACAATGTGATTTTCTGGATTTTTTTTTCTCAGTTTGTCTCCCATAGTTGAGGTCTACCTATGATGTAAATTACAGACGCCTCTCATCTTTTTAAGTGGTGGAACTTGCGCTATTGCTGACTGACTAAATACTTTTTTTCCCCACTGTACATTAGCAATTGTTAATAAAACTTGGGAAAAATACTTATTCAAATGGAAACCATGGCTTACCTTTTTGGAAAAATTATCGGGCTAACAGCCTACTCGTCTAGCTTTTTTCGGTGTTTAGTAATTCTCGCAGTGCCGATGTCGCTGTAAGTTATTTCATAACAACTGTAGCTTTTATTTTTATTTTTATATTTAAGATTTTGTTTACCTTTTTCCTTTGTCCCTCCTTTACTCCCTAACCCTCTCCTTTCTTTACTTTTCCCTCCCCACTACTAATCCCTGACTTACCCTAATGTCACCTTTTTGTAAATAGTTAAAATTTGTCAAATAAAAATTTAGAACATTTTGCCCATTTTAGTTGATCATTACGTTGCCATATAAATGCCTGAACATATTTTTGCAATTCACAGCCTTACATCTACTGGAAAGCACAGTATAACTGTTGACCTAGCTTAAAGTAACATGTTCACAAGCGGGTCCTTTCTTTTAGCAGCACTTCAGTTATAAAGGTAAGAGTAAAGGGTGGGTGCAGATCCTTCCACTGCAAGGGACAGCACATGAATGAGTGATGATACAAATTATGGTAATGTTTATTAGAGTTCCAATACCACAAGTGTAATAATAATCTCAGTAATGTTTCAAACTGTGGAATTCCTTTTTCAAGGTGAAGAGCAACTGGGTATGGAATATCCTAAATTTAACTTAAAAAAAATATTTAATATGTCGCAGTTCTTTCCATGCCTGTGGAAGCTCCAGCCTACGTTACATCATTCAACCCTTTCACCCCGAAGCCTGTTTTCACCTTCCCAACCAGGCCAATTTTTACAATTCTGACCACTGTCATGTTACGAGGTCATAACTCTGCAACGCTTCAATGGATATCACTGATTCTGAGAATGTTTTCTCGTGACATATTGATCTTCATGACAGTAGTAAAATTTATTTGATATGACTTGCGTTTATTTGTGAAAAAAACACGGCAATTTGGCGAAAATTGTGCAATTTTCAAACTTTTAGTTTTTATGCCCTTAAATCAGAAAGTCACAGCGTACAAAATAGTTAATAAGTAACATTTCCCACATGTCTACTTTACATCAGTACAATTTTTGAAACATAATTTTTTTTTTGTTAGGAAGATACAGTATAAGAGTTAAAAGTTGACCATCGATGTCTCATTTTTATAACAAAGTTTGCAAAACCATTTTTTTTAGGGACCACATCACATTTGAAGTGACTTTAAGGGCACTAAGATCCTATGGAATGTGGAAGGAAAAAATAAACATTTACTTTTCTTTCACAAAAATTATCCTTTAGACCTATGAGAAAATGGACCATACAATTTGTTGCACAATTTCTCCTCAGCAAGCCGATACCTATATGTGGGGGAAAACCACTGTTTGGACAGTGAATACCCTCACAAGCGACACCATTCTGGAAACTAGACCCCTTAGGGAACTTATCTAGATGTGTATTGAACACCTTGAACGCACAAGTGCTTCACAGAAGTTTATAATGTAAAGCCGTAAAAATAAAAAAAAAACTCATATTTTTCCTAGATAAATCTTTTTGGCTCCAAATTTTGCATTTTCATAAGGGTAACAGGAGAATTTGCATCATATAATTTGTTGTGTAATTTCTCCTGAGTGCACAAATACCCAATATGTGGAGGAAAACAACTGTTTCGGTGCATGGCAGGGCTTGGAAGGGAAGGAGCGCCATTTGACTTTTTGAATGTAAAGTTTGCTGGAATAATTAGCAGATGCCATGTCGTGTTTGGAGAGCCCCTGATGTGCCTAAACAGTGGAAACCCCTGACAAGTAGCACCATTTTGGAAACTACACCCCTTTGGTAACTTATCTAGAACTACCGTATTTTTCGCTTTATAAGACGCTCCGGATTATAAGACACACCCCAAATTTTGAGGAGAAAACTAGGAAAAAACGTTTTTTAATAAAATGGTGGTGCTTCTTATAATCCAGGCGTCTTATTGCTTACCGGTCTGTCCCGGGTTGCTGTCGCCCACTTTGTCCCCGGGGTGCTGTCGCCCACTGTGTCCCCGGGGTGCTGTCGCCCACTGTGTCCCCGGGGTGCTGCCGCCCACTCTGTACCTGGTGCTGCCACCACCGCGCTGGGTCCTCCGGGTGCTGCTGCCACCACACTGGGGCCCTCGGATGCTGCTGCCGCCACGCTGTGTCCCCCGGTACCTGCCACCGCCACCGGGCTCTGTCCCGTGCTGCGTGGGGGGCTCTGCCGCTCCATCCATGCCTGCGCGGTGGCTTGCTTCCTGGAAAATGGCCGCCACGCAAGCGCAGATGGAGATCTCGGCACTGAAAGTTCGGGAGATGAGATTTCAGCGCTGAATCTCATCTCCCGAGATTTCAGTGCCGAGATCTCCATCTGCGCTTGAGTACAGAAGCAGTGCTAAAAGTTACCTGGGGAGCAGGGCCGCAGAGGTGACCAGGCGTGCTTCAAACTATTAGTGTCAGGGTCCAGTCAGCGCTGGAAAGTAAAGAGGCACGGGACCTGCGGACACTGAAAATGAGCAAGCTGGAACAGGACCTATGGTCATGTGACTGCAAGGGGGTGGGGCTTAGCGTCCTGCTTTCAGATATGACAGGACACCATACAACAACTCAGAGTCAGGCAAAACGGAGGTCACAACAGTACGGGCAAACGAGGTACAGGAGGGACAAACAGACGGGTAGTCAGACAAAGCCAAAGGTCATACACAAGAGGGCGACGTGGTACCAAGGGGACAAGCAGAGAGAAGTCGGGTCACAAGCAGAGAGTCATACACGAGAGGTAGCGCAGTACAAGAGGGGCAGGCAGAACTCGTAACAGGGACAGAACCAGATCACAACCAAGCAGGCAACAAGTTATCAGGCACAAGGCACACGTATACAAGAGGTCACTTAACTCAGCCGAGGGCAGGAGTATAACTGACACCGGACCCAGGTCCAGTGAGCACTAAATAGCCTCCTTCTGCCAGAGAGAGGCAGCACAATTAACCCATAGTCTAACCAGGACGGGTCAAAGCGAAATCCCGTCCTGGATCATGACAGTTACAGTGGCAGAGCCCCTGACATGTCAGAACAGCAGAACCCCCCCATAAGTGACCCCATTTTACAAACTATAAAGATAAAAGAAGCCACAAAAGCGCGCCCATAGGGCTTTACCAGATATAATAAGAAAAATTTGAATTGTTCAGGGTATTCACCCTCAGAGGTTGTGTAACGCCACAACTACTAAATACGCTCAATCCCATATAATGAAGCTGCAGCAGGAGGGTGTAGACAGACAGCGTCTGCTTCCATTACTCAAAGAGGAGATCCCAAAAGGGAAAAAAAAGAAAGAAAAAAAAAAAAAAACACCTGGTTCCCGCGCTGCTATACTTCAACCCTCAAATGGAGGAAATCCAGTCGATTCTAGGAGTAGGTTCCAATATCAAAGCTTTATTTCATGGTACATCCGACCTGAGGAAGAGGTCATGGAATGGACCTCGAAACGTGTTGTCTTTGTATGTACCATGAAATAAAGCATTGATATTGGAACCTACTCCTAGAATAGACTGGATTTCCTCCATTTGAGGGCTGAAGTATAGCAGCGCGGGAACCAGGTGTTTTTTTTTTCCCCCTTTTGGGATCTCCTCTTGGAGCATTTTACAAACTAAACATCTCAATGAATTCATCTAGGAGTGCAGTGATTATATTGACACCACGGGTGTGTCACAGAATTTTATACCTTTGGGCAGTGAAGAAAAAATAATTTACATTTTTACCACCAAGATTGTGTGTTAGCCCCAAGTTTTACATTTTCATACTGGGGAATGGGCAAAAATGGCACCAAAATTTGTCCCACAATTTCTGCTGAATGTAGAAATACCCCATATGTGAATGTACTGTACTGCTTAGCCATACGAAGAGACTCGTGAGGGACGGAGCGCTATTTGCCTCCTGGAGTGGAGATTTTCCTATAATAGTTTGTGGAGCCCCTAAGTGCTAAAAAAGCAGAATCTCTCCTCGAGTGACCACATTTTGGAAATTATAACCCTTTTGGAATTTATCTACAGATGTAGGTACGATTTTGACTCCATGGGTGTTTTCCAGAAACAAGCAGCAGTGGATGTTGCTGAGGGAAAATTGTAAACTGCTGTTGTAGTGACCAATACGCTGTAGTGACCAGTACATTATGCCCAGCCTATGCTTCTAGAGACATGCACCTGTAAATTAGGCATGCTCTCAACACTCAAAAATGCCGAACATGTGGGTGCTAAATGGGGTTTAGGCACACTTGGGCTCAGAATGTAGGGAGAGGGCATTTGGATTTGGGAGAGAAGAATTTGCGGAATTCCTTTTGGGAGGGCAAGGAGCCATTTTGCTTTTCCAGATCCTTTGTGCTACCTGTAATGTGGAAGCCCACTATATTTCCGTTAACAAATGACAGACCTGAGTGAGGGCTTGCTTTTTTTGTGGATTGAGTTGAAGCTTTTATTGGGGACATTTTACATAACATTCATCATCACATTTATCTGGCATTCTACGCTGAGCACTTACATCGGGGTTTCCATCTAAAACTCTGAGTGACGTGACAGATGAAACTCCCAATGGATCCATTCACTATAATGAGGCTGAAAAGTTAATGCGAATTCCGCTTGGTCTCTGTTTAGCATTGTCCTTTTTAGAAGTGCACAAAAACTGTGGCCAACTGTACTTTTATGCAACCCTAAAAAGATGGATACAGCCGGATCACAGGTCTTATGGCGTCCACAGTGCTTCCATCTGCCTCATGATAGGGAATCTTCCGCCAGGGGTTCTGTGTGAATCACGTATTTCAGAGATTTACACAGAAACCCCGATGTAAGCGCTCAGCGTAGGGCGCAGGATAAATATGCGTTGAGCCTTACTGCGATCTTTGGGATTCTGAATGAAAAAATCAACAGCAGGTGAAGAATTGGTGGTGTTTACTTTTTACACCACTCCTCGTGCAGTATAAGTGATTAGGTGACTTTATACTTTGTGTCGGTGCTATTAAAGTGATATCATATATATATCAGGTTTATATGTTTGGCTGCTGTCACACACTAAAAGACACTTTTCATTGTGAAAACTAGTTTTTGCATCACCATATTTTGAGAGCTCTCATTTTTTTCATATTTCAGCCGACAGTCACGTGAGTGTATAATATAAACCCAGCACTCAACTTATAAAAGCAGGAAGTGAGCTTTAATACAGTCCAAGGTTGTAGTACAAACAAAACGTTTCGGTCGCTTCGACCTTCATCAGTTACTACAAAAAAAACAATAAAATGTGCAAAACAAAACATTAAAAAAAATAAAAAAACAGAAGTATTTACAAAAATGGTCATATATTGGACATAGTTTATGGGCATAGAAAACCTCAAGTCAAGTATGCACAATCATAATTCGACAGACACATGATGTAAAACGGGAAACAACAATATAGCTTGGTGGTAAGATTATCAGTCAGAGTCCTATCAAGGAAAGTGAGAGAGAACAAAAAAGAGGGTGTAAAGGGACCCATATTAGGAAAGTATATGTAGTTCAAGTCAAAGATGACGCACCGGACTATTTGTGGAGCATGTCACTTTAAGAGAAGTACTTCCAGACAGATCGCAATCCGTATCTGTGAGAAAATGTGTATATGTATATGTATATATATATA
Source organism: Dendrobates tinctorius (assembly GCF_039654945.1). Classification (NCBI taxonomy): domain Eukaryota; kingdom Metazoa; phylum Chordata; class Amphibia; order Anura; family Dendrobatidae; genus Dendrobates; species Dendrobates tinctorius. The sequence continues at coordinate 81,895,005 of NW_027361690.1, forward strand.
TATATATATATATATATATATATATATATATATATATATATATATATATATATATATATAATATTTTATATAAATGAGGTCTAGCAAAACCCTTTACATAAAGTGGTGGACTGACAGAGGACCTTAAATGTGTTTAGGTGAATGGACCTACCATAGTTTATGGATTCTACCTGTATTCTATACACTGCCCAAAGTACATGAAAGTCTTGAACATCCGCCAGCCAGACCCACAGTCGCCTCTACAGATTCAATTTTATCCCCCAAATTAAGGTTTTTTGAAAAAATTCTTACCCCTCTAATCCAGACTTCTAGATCCTATATCCTTGACATTGGAGCCTTCTTAAAGGTTATCAAGGATCTTGGTCGCATCCCGGATAATGCGGTTTTGGTTTCATTTGATGTAAAGGATTTATACACTTCAATCCCATATACTGAAGGGATCAGTACATCACCCTCTTACGGGTTCAGGCATGGACGTAGACCAAATCAACTTATGTACTGAACTCCTCACACTTGTACTCACTACTAACCACTTTTTGTTCCAGGACAACTTCTATTTATTGACACATGGGACCTCAATAGGCTCTAACGTGGCACCCCCGTATGCAAATTGCTATATTGCAGATTTTGAAGAAAGTATCATATACACTTGCCACCTATATCAGAACAACATCCTCCTTTGGAAAAGATATGTCGATGACATTTTCTGCATTTGGGGTGGCACAATGGAGTACCTTGAGGATTTTTTCCATCTACTCAATCAATACCTCCTGGCCGGGCCTTATCATCACTATGTCTCATGATCCAGCTAGGATCAAATTCCTCGACACTGACAAAGGTCGAAGCGACCGAAACGTTTCATTTGTACTACAACTCTGGACTGTATTAAGCTCACTTCTTGTTTTACGGTTTTGGGAACCTACCCAAGCACCTGTCACAGTAGTGCTCACAGTGTTTCTTGACAGTCATGTGAGGGCTTGTTTTTTTGTGGAACGAGCTGGCGTTTTAAATTGGAACTATTTTCAGGCACATAACATTTTTTGATCGCTTTCTATTTCAATTTTTGGGAGTCAGAATGAACAAAACTCAGCAATTCAGGAATTGCTTTTTGTTTTGTTTTCTTTTATACCGTTCCGCATGTGGTAAAATTGGTAAACCAGCTTTATTCTTCAGGTCAGTATGATTACAGTAATACGTTTTGGCGCTTTTACACAATAAAACTATTTTATAGAACAAATAATTTTTTTTGTATAGCTTTATTATGAGAGCTATAACTTTGATATTTTTCTGCTGATGGAGCTGAAAGGGGGGCTTGTTTTTTGCAGGACAAGATGACGTTTTCAGCGGTACCATTTTTAATTTACATTCATCTTTTTGATCACGTCATATAGCACTTTTTGTTCGGCAGTATGATGATAAAGCATTGTTAATTCGCCTCGCTTTTTATTTTTATTTTTTACGGTATTCACTGAAGGGGTTAACTAGTGGGACAATTTTATACAGCAGGTAGTTACGAATGCGGCGATATCAAATATGTGTACTTTTATTGTTTATTTTTTTATTTCCATAAATAAATGTATTTATTGGAAAAATATTTTTTTTTTTTTGTTCTTTATTTGGAGATTTTTTTAAAAATTATTTTACACTTTTTAATTTTTTTTTTTTTTTTTACATTGTCCCAGGATGGGACATTACTGTATAGCATCAGATCGCTGATCTGATCCTCTGCCATGCTTCTGCACTGCAGAGCATCACATCAGCTTCTGACAGGCAGGAAAGGAGGCGTCTCAGGTCATGCTCTCTGCAGGCACTGTGCAGCCACCTTCCCTGAAGGAACCCCACAGCCATCTTGCGGCCGGGGGTCTCCATGGAGACCATCAGGACAACCCGATTGCATTGCATTGTCCTGATGGAAGTGCATAGGGACCCCATTCCCTGCGCGATGCTCCTCTATGCCGCTGTCACTACTGACAGCGGCATCTGGGGGGTTAAATGCCTCACAAAGAGCTGACACCCAATCGCTGCAGCGCTCAGCGTGAGGCTGCGCCGTACATATACTGCTGTTTGCAAGAATGCAAATTTTTTTATTACAGAAAAAATTACAAGAACACCGGCAGACAAAATATAATAAAACAGTCGATGGTGATGGGACAGGGTATCAATATGCAACAAATCCACAATATAGTAATGGGTACAGGCAAAGAAATGAACCTACAGATACACATTGAGCAAGGCATGTAGTGTCTGCAGTAATACAAAATACAAATCCTCAGGTTAAAATGGCCGCGGGGGGAAGCCCACATGAAATGTGCGTTGGGACGGTCAGCTCTTGCACATTTCCACACGGGGTACCATGGGTAAGATGGCTCTCTAAGATGCATTTTGCTTTTTCCCCTTCTAACTCTTGGATGTGGCTTTTTATGCAGTTTATTGCATAGGACTGACCTTTTTGCCACCTGCAATTCTTTATCCACATATACTCTTAACTCTTTGTATTTGGGAGATTCAACGAGTGTATTTGTACTACACATAGTGGTTATAGACTAATACTCTCTGATGGTCTCTGACCTTTGTGTTACTTTGATACACATGTCACTTTACTGCAGACACCACATGCCTTGCTCAATAGTTTCATTTCTTTGCCAGTACCCTTTACTATATTGTGGATTTGTTGCATATTGATACCCTGTACCATCACTATTGACTGTTTTATTATACTGCTAGGGCTGGCGGAACGCACCAAATAATAAAGATGGTAATAAGGTGCGTTCGCTGCCCGAGGTTCACCGTGCAGGGGTGGTAACCTGCTGCTCAGTAATGGCGGATGCTAAATGGCGGTATACTATAAAAACACACGCAGGTTATCGTCACCCGGTGTGTACGGGGGCGGACTCTGTTGCTTCACAGAGCCGCACTACCGCTGAACATAAACGCCGGAGCCTGTTTGTGCTCACAGAGCTCGGCTAAAAGAGCGCAGTGTACGGCCACAGAACGCTACCCCAAGGACACGGGGTTAGAGTCCTTCTAGGCCCACTGAGCGCGCGGCGTCGCTTCCACGAGTGCCGCTAAAGACGCTGGCAGTGGAGTGTGGAGCACGTGCACTGAGGCGTGCTGGATCACTGGTGAGGACCAATGTCTGACTCAAACCCTGACCTACGTACACCTAAGCCTGGGCACTAGCAGGGTAGGCTGCACAATACATGCGTACCACGGGTAGAGGTTTCATAATGAGTCAGTCACCAGATACATTCATACGTGCATACATCTCTCACACCTTATAGTCTGTGAATACAGTCTATCCTAGCGCATGGGCGAGTGGCCATGCAAACCTTCTATAGCCACGGGCGTCCAGGACCTTCTTGGCTTCTCGGATGGGCCAATCCAAACACGAGCAGGACCTGAGCACGTGACCCTCGATCTCCAATGGGAGATCACTCCACGGGCATGCTCAGTGGCCCGACATGAGGACTTAGTCCCTGGAGAATCTCGCTGCTGAGCAGCATGCATTGTCATAGCTGTGCCAGAGGTGGCAGCAGCAAGCACACCCACGGAATTGGCCTGGGCAGAGCGCCGGAACCAACGAATCTGCTGAGCAGGCTCCACTGTGGCCGAAGAACAATGGGAGACCGCTGGTTGCAAGGCTCTGGATTCCAGCTGTGCAGTGGCAGGAACCCGACGCCTAACATTACCCCCCTCCTAGGGCCCCCTCCCCTCTGAGCCTCGCTACGCTCAAACGCCGCAATGAGGAGCGGAGCGTGGATGTTCTCCACTGGCTCCCAGGTTGGAGCCTCTGGACCATGACCCTTCCAATCCACCAAATAAAACTTTTTGCCCCGCATCACCTTGCATCCCACGATGGCATTGACCTTAAACTCTTCACTTCATTTTCTCTTACTAAGTGGATCTCTCTCTCTACTAAGCATACTGGCAAACTAGCAAGTTTCTTGAGCACCACTTAGCCTTTATAGAAAGTGAGCACTTCTTTAAGTGACTTCACCATCACTTCCTTTTGAGCTTCAAACCACTTATCTGTTTAAGACACTAAATCCACCTGCAAAGTTGCTGGAACCCTCCTGAATTGCTCTCCCATTTTTTAAAAACCAAATCTGTACCTCGATAGCACCTGGTGTTTCAATTGTAAATTCTCTCGTTATGATCTCTGCAGCAGCTCAGGTCTAGGAAAAACTGGGCTTGGAGTGCAACATCTGCATTATGGAAAAGCTTAGGCATTTGATCTGTTAGTGAATTGTGGCAGGGTCTCACCTTCTTTCTGGTGGCTGGAGGAAAAACACATGCTGCATAGTCACAGAAGATATACAATACTGTGGAGAAGTTTTAGGTTGGTGTGGGAAAAATGCTGTAAACTAAGGAAGTGTTAATTTATTTTTATAAATTAACAAAGCAAAGTGAAGGATCAAAAAATAAATCTAAATCAAATCAATATTTGGTGTGACCATCCTTTGCCTTTAAACCACCATAAATTTTTCTAGGTACTGTGATGCACAGTTTTTGAAGGTACTCGGCTGGAAGGTTGTTCCAAACATCTTTCAGAGCTAACCACGGATCTTCTATGGATGTCGACTTGTGCGTATCCTTCGATTTCTTCATGTGATCCCAGACTCAATGATGTTGAGATCCGGGCTCTTTAAAGGTCATGCCATCACTTTCTGGACTCCTTGCTTTTCTTTGCACAGAAGATAGTTCTTCATCATGCTGGATGTATATGTGGGGCCTTTCTCTACCGATGTTGTATGATGGATAAATATCTGCTTGCATATCTCAGCATTGAAGACACCATTAACTCTGACCAAAGTCCCAACTTGATTTGCTGAAATACAGCCATACACTTGTAAAGACTCTCTCCACCATGTTTTAGTGTCACCTGTAGGCACTCATGGCAATACATGACCCATACATACTCATGAATAAAAACATAACACAAAAGCTTGGAAGAAATGGCCGTGATGTTTTATTTAGGGTTACTGAAAATGTGATATAATAACTCAATTCACCAAAACAACCAATAACTTGACCACCAGAAACAATCCACCCTAATAAACGGCGATTTACCCACAAATACTACATCACGACGAAAGTACAAAAAACAGGGGGGAGGGTGGGATCTTCTTTCTTCCAAGGTTCTCCACTAATGAGAGGAATGCCTCAACAGCTGGGTTTAAATAAGGAAAACATTGCCCACCAAATAACAAACTGTCTAATCAAAAACATTTAAAAAGACTGCCGATAAAACCAGATTTGACTGCTTGTGACATAATGCCATAACTGACATGTGACCTTTATTTGACTTCACTTCACTAAAAATAGCTAGAGTTCAGGCCCATGTTGCCATGAGACCCCCCTTTACTTATTTCTTTTTTCTTACGGGGGGACGCTTACATTATTGTGCCTCTCTCCAGTGAACAGACTGCCCTATCTTACAGCCAAATATTGCATATTTTTACTCATGAGTTGAGAGCATCTGCTGCCATTTTTCTGCAACCTAGTACTTATGTTTTTCTGCATAGGTGAGTTTTTTGCCTTGTTTCCATCTATAAGCATAGACCTTTAGCTGAAAATCTACCATGAAAACCACTTCTAGATAGATTTCTTCAAACAGTAGTTGGGTGTAGCTGGAACTCACTGGTTGCTGCTAGTTCTGAGCTGATGGAACGGCTGGTCATCTTCCGATTTTGAAGGGAAGTAAGCATGATGTGTCTTTCATATGTTACACTAAGTTTTTTCAGCCAACCACTGTTTCTACAGTCCTCAAAGTTACTCATTTCTTGGTGCTTCTTCAAAAGAGTTTTTAACAACACATCTAGGAACTCCAGTTTGGTTTAAAATCTTTGCCTGGAACAAACCACCATGATGCAATACAACTACTTTATGTATTGCTGCTGTGCAGTGTCTTACCATGGTATATCACTTGCGACATGAAACCGACTTCCACAACCTCACCTCTGTAGTAGTTATTGCCTGTTTCTCAGCCAGTTTTAAGCTTCCTACATAGCTGCTTCTGTTTGATATAATGACACATACACCTGATTATAATCTTACAAAATTGCTGACTTTGATTTAAGCCCCCGTCTCACATAGCGAGATCGCTAGCGAGATCACTGCTGCGTCACCGATCTTGTGACACAACAGCGATCTCGCTATGTGTGACACATAGCGGAGATCGGGCCCCTGCTGCGATGTCGCTGATCGTGCTCGAATGTCCTGGGCCATTTTTTGATCGCTGGTGTCCCACTGGCCAGCATGCATCGCTGTGTTTGACAGGGACAACGACGAACAACCTTAATACTACAGGTCTGAGAGACAGGGTCTCAACGACCGTTGTATCGTTCCATATCATTGCTGTGTCGCTGATGAGATCTGACTGTTAGACATCTCACCAGCGACCTCGTAGCGACGCACCAGCGATCCCTACCAGGTCGCATCATTGTCGGGATCGCTGTTGCGTAGCCAAGTCTGACGGTACCCTAAGTGTTCCTAGAAAAATTGATGATGTGTTGAATTCATGAAGTGGTCACAGCAAACATTCATGTGATTTAGACTGCTCTATTTTCATTCACTTTGCAGTTTTTTAACTGATAAAAATAAACCAATAATACTTCTATTTTTTAAAGCATTCTTACTGTATATATAGCAGTTTCGACCATTAGCATTCATTGCCTTGCTAGACCCAACTATTTGCTCTACATACAAACACAAATTTCCAAAAACCATTGGTATTACAATCCAAAGTAATACATGCCAGTATATCTGCATACAACTAAGGTTACTCTTGAACTCTGATCTTAAACATTACAAGGCTATTATTGCAGTGGGCTACTGTAGCTGGCACTAAGGTCTTATTATGACGTAAATTCTCTTTAATGACTTAAAAGGGTTTTCCAGCATTAGGCTGCAAGTCTGCGTTCACTCTTTGTGCGTGTTATGAGCATTCTCTGGTGCCAGTGCCAGGAGCGTCACGACAAGTATCTGATTTGCATAAATGTGGTCATATGCGGACTTGCATTAAGCAAGCCTGGACACAGTCTAGTTGGAATGTGGTAAAAAAGAGAAAGAAGCCAGCGTTGCCTATGGACAGAACGCAATACATAAAGTGCATATGCACATATTGATTTCTAACTGTATTTAAAAAATGAGACATTTAGCAAAAAATTGATTAATTATTTGAGCCACCCTGCTATACCAAGGCATTCTCAGATGGGTGGCTCAAAAAACTGATCAATTGTTTGCTAAATGTCTCATTTTGAAATACAGTTAGAAATCAATATGTGCATATGCACTTTATGTATTGCGTTCTGACCGTAGTCAGCGCTGGCTTGTCTCTCTTTTTTATTTGTAGTTGGAATGTGGTCAGAAGTATGCAAATCGTATACTTGTGATCACATGACCGCCCATTCCCGATGCAGATAGCAGAGAATCCTCACAACACACACAAAGTGACAGCAGACTTGTAGACTAATGCCGGAAAACCTCTTTAAGTCTTCAAGACCTCAGTGCAATGTTAGGATTCCCAAGTCTGCAGTCACATAGTAACATAGTTAGTAAGGCCGAAAAAAGACATTAGTCCATCCAGTTCAGCCTAAAAAATTCTGTCAGAATAAATCCCCAGATCTACGTCCTTCTAAAGAACCTAACAATAACTGTAAGATACAATATTGTTACGCTCCAGGAAGACATCCAGGCCTCTCTTGAACCCTTCGACTGAGTTCGCCATCACCACCTCCTCAGGCAGGGAATTCCACATAGAGTGACTGCAGACTTATACCCTAAAACCGGACAACCCCTTTAACATGGTGGTATTGTATTCTTATCTGATTTGCCATCATGAACCATTGTGACCTTACCTCCTCCGCATTGCACACTGCACCCTTCCCAACTGCTGTGTGTCCACATATACAGTGGGTCTGGTTGTCTCTCCACCTCAGTTATCTGCTCTGTTGACTGGTTCACTGGGATGGTATACTCATAATGAATGCCATAGTTCTGATCGTGGAAGAGCAAGACCTAATCACAATTCAAAAGAAAACAAGATATTATATTCATGTGCATGTACTGCGTTTTGATTAATTATAAAAGGGGTAATCCGTAGAGATAAAGATTTATTTACATTGTCATAACTTCAAAAACTATAAAGCTCACATCTGGAGTAGTGGTTTCAACTGTTACAGTATGTTCTATTAAGAACTATTCAATGGGACAGAGCCACCGTTCCTGAGTCCGCTCTCTCCTGGGACGCCAAGTCGCATATTAGGGGGCATGGCTTGTTCCAGGCTTCTTATACGAACCAGCCTCCTAATAACAGTTTGTTCCATCAATCACAAATCAGGGGATGTGGCTTTCTCATTGCTTGTTATACAAAACAGTCACCTGACTAAGCCTGATGTGTTTGCACATTTGTAATGTCATCCATCCTTTGTTCTCTGCCAGAGTGACTACCTCTGTGATCTATGCCTGCTTCCTCACAGCTTATCTGTGATACTCATAGCTTCCCTCCAGACACGCTACAGAACTGGAGGCTGCAATTAATGCATAGTCTATTCTCTTGGTAGTTTCCCACCTCATGCAACTTGGTCACTCTTTTTTCATGCGCGTCACCAAGCCATAGTGCAAATTATGAGATATTACAAACCCGCACACCAATAAGGCATGGTCAGAGGGTTGGATTGCATTGCAAGCAATGAAAAAGTCATGCCCCCTGATTTGTCGCTGCATGGAGGAGCAGTTACCAGAAGACTGGCTTGTATGAGAAGCCAGTAGCATGCCACGTCGGATGATCTGTGACATGGCGTCTAAGAATAGAGAGGGTGCACTCAGGAGCTGCATCTCCATAACAGTGAATAGTTCTGAACAGAACACAGTATGACAAATGAAAACACTACTATAGATGTCAGCTTTATAGTTTTTGAAGTTATGTCAATGAGAAAATTTGTCTTAAGTCCCCGAAGTACCCCTTTAATACTTTAATATTAATTTAATAAATAAAACAGCAATTGCTCAAGCTTTACCACTGGTGGGTTATTTCAGTGACCATCATGAGTTTAACATACTTTAACAGAAGGGTACCAACAATTTTTACATTAATGTATGTGTGTGTGTATATAAAAGTTTAGAAGAATATTTAGAATTGAGAGTCCTCAGTGGTTGTTACCTTTTAATGGCTAACTGAAAAGATGGTAACAAATTGCAAGCTTTCGAGACTACTCAGGTCTCTTCATCAGGCATAGACTAATACAATTTCTGAAGAATCACATATTTATACACAAGACAGCACAGAAATAACGCAATAGCTCAGACAAGTGATGTGAAGCGGAATAGTCATTATGGGAGAGGGATAAGCATAAATATTGGAGCAGTTAATAGATAAGCAGTGTGAAGGTTTTATTGCCCTCTGATTGCAGTCTGGTTCTGTGTTGTGATGACCCTAGAAGGTCTGAGGAGCAAATTCCTTAATTGATGTAAAAAGACATAAATTCATGCGACACATTCATACCTGCACTGAATGTGTCGAAAGTTTTCATAAATTTGTACTCAGAGATTCTTCTATCTCTCTCTGAGACTTGAAGTTACCTTTTAATACAAGTAATTTAATGTCCATCATGCTATGACCAGGGATACAAAAATGTTTTGCCACAGGTAGATCCATTCTTTTTTCTCTTATTGTGAGAGAGTCCAAGAATAGGGACATTCTACATGCTTCCCAAAATCCACAAATCCAGGGAGGCCGATTATTTCATGTGTAAGCACCCTTACTGAGCAGGTATCTGGATGGGTAGAGGGTATTCTTAAACCCCTAGTAAAGGATACATCCAGCTACATTCAGGACACAACTGACCTATTGAATAAACTAGCAGCAATAGGTCCTCTACCAGAAGGAACCATCCTGGCCACCATGGATGTGGAATCTTTGTACTCTAATATCCCACACCAGGATGGATTAAATGCCTGCAAAGTCTTCATGGAAAACACTGGGAATGATGCAAATTCTGTGGTGAAATTCAAAAAATGTATCCTCACCCACAATTACTTTGAATTTGACAATAAGATCTATTTATAGGAGACTTGCAAAGCTATGGGAAGTAAAATGGCTCCACAGTATGCAAATCTTTTCATGGCCAAGCTTGAAAGTGACTTTTTGTCCTCATGTCCCATCAGGCCTCTGGCCTACTACCGCCACATTGATGATATTTTAATCATCTGGACGGAGTCTGAGCAACAGCTAAAGACGTTCCACGAATAGTTTAATGAATTTCATTCCACCATCAACTTAACACTCAACTATTCCAGCACTGAAATTAACTTTTTAGACACCATCATTAAGCTAAAGAACAATGAAATAGACATTCCTGTATCAGAAGCCAATCGACCTTCCAACATACCTTAAATGGGACAGTTTCCATCCAAAACACATAAAGAACTCTATTATCTACAGCCAAGCCATCAGATCCAATCGTATATGTTCCAACCCCATGGATAGAGATGAACACCTTGGTCGCCTCAGAAAAACCTTTTTGAATTAGGGCTACTATCCAAGAACAATTGAAAACCAAATTACAAGGGCCACCAGAATATCAAGGAATCACCTGCTACATTACTAAGCTAAAGAAGAGAATAATGGGTGCCTCTAGTGGTCACCTACAATCTAAATCTGGAGGTGCTAAGGGGAGCTGCACAGAAATTACAACCTTTACTGCAAAAGATGCCCGATTACAATCCATATTTCCAGACCTCCCACTGCTGTGCTTTAGGCAGCCCCCAAATTTAAGAAGCATAATTTTGAGAAGCTCCCTGTCCTCTCCAACAGCTGCAGGAACCTTTCCTTGCAACCAGAAAAAATGTAAAACCTGTCCATTTATAATGACCACGGACAAGATAAAGATCCCCAACTCACATCAGGACTACAAGATCCCAGTGTCACGTTGCCGTCAGACTCGGGGCCTGCTGTACCAGCCTCGGCCACTAGGAGTCGCCGGACGGTCACGTCGCCGTCAGACTCCGGGCCTGCTGTCCCGGCCTCAGCCACTAGGAGGTGCCAGACTGTCACATCGCCGTCAGACTCGGGGCCTGCTGTCCCGGCCTCGGCCACTAGGAGGCGCCGGACTGTCACGTCGCCATCAGACTCGGGGCCTGCTGTTCCTGCCTCGGTCACTGGGAGGCGCCGCGGTTCGCCCCCGAGTGATGGCGGCGACAGAGAAGGGGCTCCTGCGCGGGCATCTGATGGACGCAGGCCCTGCTCCTCTGTCAATCATGAAGGGGTTGGTGCATCACCATCTGGCCTGGTCCTGGGGGCGGTCCTGATGACATCATCAGTCCAGGAGCCTGTGAGGGATGACCTGATCCCTCAAATACCTTGGGACTGGTCTTGCAAGCCGCCGGATATATTCTTGGTTCCCCTATGTGCTACTGTGTGATTTGCTATTGTTTGACTCTGACCTCAGCCTGGATTTCTGAACCCTCTACTGCTTGACGATTTTGTACCTCTGCCATTCTCCCGGTTTGTGACCTTGGCCTGGATATTCGATTCTGCTACTGCCTGCCGTTTTTGTACCTTGCCGCTCTCCTGTTTTGTGACCTTGGCCTGGACTGTCGACTGCCACTGGCTGCCGTTTCTGTACCTCCGCTGCTCTCCCGGTTTCTGACTACGTTTTTGGTTCCCCGCCTTCTTCCCTATTGGCGACTGTCCTGCTCTGGTGCACTGCTCCACCAGACAGCCACCCCCTGGGCCTTGCTACAATTCCAGATCCCTGTATAGGGGTTAAGGGTCTCGGGGTGCTGTCCCTACTGCAGTCCAGATCCACGGACGGACGTCACACCCAGGTACGTTCAGTTGCATCACATCTAATGTGGTGTACTTAATTATTTCTACTAAATGTCCAACTGGGGGTCTGTATGTGGGAGAAACATAGCAAAAGCTTAGAACAAAGATGAATTCTCATAGCCACACAATAAGAGAAAAAAGAATGGATCTACCTGTGGCAAAACATTTTTGTATCCCTGGTCATAGCATGATGGACATTAAATTACTTGTATTAAAAGGTAACTTCAAGTCTCAGAGAGAGAGAAGAAAGTACAAATTTATGAAAACTTTCGACACATTCAGTGCAGGTATGAATGCGTTGCATGGATTTATGTTTTTTTACATCAATTAAGGAATTTGCTCCTCAGCCCTTCTGGGGTCATCACAACACAGAACCAGACTGCAATCAGAGGGCAATAAAACCTTCACACTGCTTATCTATTAACTGCTCCAATATTTATGCTTATCTCTCTCCCTTAATGACTATTCCGCTTCACATCACTTGTCTTAGCTATTGCATTATTTCTGTGCTGTCTTGTGTATAAATATGTGATTCTTCAGATTTTGTATTAGTCTAACCTGATGAAGAGACCTGCGTAGTCTCGAAAGCTTGCAATTTGTTACCATCTTTTCAGTTAGCCAAAAAAGGTATCAACCACTGAGGACTCTCAATTCTAAATATTCTTATATCTACTGGCTAACACGGTACAAATATATATATATTTCCTGTATAAAAGTTTAGGCACCTCCTGTAAAAATTACTGGTATTGTTCACAGTCAAGTAAGTTGAAGATGAAATGATCTCTAAAAGGTCTAAAATTGAAGATGACACATTTCCTTTTTTATTTTAAGCAAGAAAAAAAAATATTGTGTTATATACCGTATTTTTCTCTTTATAAGACGCTCCGGATTATAAGACGCACCACAATTTTTGAGGAGAAAAATAAGAAAAAAATATTTTTTAATAAAATGGTGGTGCCTCTTATAATCCTTGCATCTTATTGCTTACCGGGGTTGGTGGCTGCGGTGTAGAGGGGTCCCAGGCTCGCTGCTGGAGGAGGCAGGCGTGGAGTGATGCTGCAGGCCGCATTCAGGGATGAGGGGGGGCTCCGATGTGTGCTGTTGCTGCTGCAGAGTCTTGTGCTGGTGTCAGGTTTCTCCACTTGTCCGGCGGTTGGAGGCCGGTGCTGCAGGTGCTCCGGTGCGGCGTTGTGTGTCCATCGATGCCCGGGGCTCTGCCGACATTGTTTGACAGACCAGAGCCCCAGCATTTCCTTGGTTCCCTGTATATGTGCGCTGAAGTGCCGGTAAAAAAAAAATGGCCGCCGGCGCGTGCGCAGATGGGATCTCGGGACCAGTTCTCAAGAGATGAGATCTGAAATCTCATCTCTCGAGAGCTGGGTCCCGAGATCCCATCTGCGCACGCGCGGCGGCCATTTTTTTGCAGGCACCACCGCGCGCACACAGGGAACCCAGGGAAAATGGCCGCCGGCGCGTGCGCAGATGGGATCTCGGGACCCACCTCTCGAGAGATGAGATTTCAAATCTCATCTCTCGAGAACTGGGTCCCGAGATCCCATCTGCGCACGCGCCGGCGGCCATCTTTTTACCGGCACACAGGGAACTGAGGAAATGCCGGGGCTCTGGCCTGTCGCACAATGTTGGCAGAGCCCCGGGCATCGACGGGCACACAACGCGGCACCGGACACACCCGCAGCAGCGGCCAGCAACCGCCGGACGCCCCCGATCACAGCCTAGGTAAGGCATGTCCGCTTTGTAAGACGCACCCCTGTTTTCCCCCCAAATTTTGGGGAAAAAAAGTGCGTCTTACAAAGCGGAAAATACGGTATACAGTATATTAATAATTTTTTTTCCATTTTAAAAATTAAAAAAAGAAAACTGGGCTGAGGCAAATGTTTGGGCGCCCTTGGAGATTTGTGTGCTCGGATAACTTTCACCAAGGTTTCAGGTCTTAATTAGCCTGTTAGGGTTATGGCTTATTCACCATCATTGTTAGGAAAGGTCAGGTGATGCAAATATCTCAGGTTTATAAAAACCCAGCCTCCTCTATCCTTGTGCCAAAAAACCTCAGCCATGGGTTCTTCTAAGTAGCTGTGTAGCACTCTGAAAATGAAAATAGTGGAGTTCCATGAAGCAGGAGAAGGATATAAGAAGATAGCACAGAGTTTTCAAGTCGTCCTTTCCTCTGTTCGGAATGTAATTAAGAAATGTCAGTTAACAGAAACAGTCGAGGTCAAGATAAAGTCTAGAAGACCAAGCAAAACTTCAGCGAAAGGTGCTCGTAGAATTGCTAGAGAGGCAAATCAGAATCCCTGCTTGACTGCAAAATACCTTCAGAAAAATTTAGCAGAGTCTGAAGTTGTGGTACATTGTTCTTCTGTTTAGAGACACCTGCCCACATATGGCCTTCATGGCTGAGTCTTCACACGAAAACCTGTGTCCTCACCATAAAATTCAGGATTAGAAGTATGCAAAATAACTTCTAAACCTGATGCATTTTGGAAACAAGTCCTGTGGAACGATGAGAGCAAAACAGAACTCTGTCCACAATGATCAAACATATGTATGAAGAAAAAAGGGCACAGAATTTCAAAAAAAGAACATCTCAAGAACCATTAAGTATGGGGGTGAATCAATCATGCTTTGGGGTTGTGTTGCAGCCATTTTAAATATATCGTGGAACTACTGAGTAGGTGCACCAAAAGAAGGTTCCCACACCAGAATAAGTAATTGAAAACATTTTTGGCACTCAGCTTTTGCGATATGTGAAGGATTTTATTTGCAGTCACAAGTATTAAACGTTTCGGCTATGACAATAAGCCTTCATCAGTACACTGCAAATTTGACAAAATATATACATGCAAACAAATCAGACACTACTTGTAGTACAGAAATACAAGAAATTTTTTTTTTTAAATCAATAGTAATCCAAAGAAAGAAACTAAAATCAGTGCACAAGTAATTAGGGAGGACGGACTGAAGGTATTGGAGGGAGGGATTTAAAAAAAAAAAAAAAAAAAAGAGGCAAAGGAAAGAAAAAAAATGCAGACCTACCAGGACTGCTCATGTTCAAAGAATCATTGAATATCTAGGATAAGATAAGAGTGTGCGAGTATAAGTTGCCGTTGTAGTCATAAGTGAAAGAATGTATTTAAGATCAATCTGGGCTAGGTCTATATAACTCATTTGAATGAAGCACCACATAAGAAAAATATGGGCCAAAATGTCCACTAAAGATCTGGAGATCTAAATACAAATAATGTGTCATTAGGCATGGGAACCGATTTAATGAATGTCATCTGGGTTCCATAAATGCTAAACTGACCTGGTCAAAAATTAGAAGGATGGACATCAGTATAATATCCTCAGTATATGTGCATTATAAAGTAGAATCCATTGAAAGGTCTAATGGAGGAAAAAACCACCATAAGCATTGATTTATGATCTGCCAGAAAGAGCATGATGTTGAGACTTATCAATCTCACACATGGGATTAATATATTTATATCAGCTATTGGAAGGTGACAGCTTTGGTAGTGTGTGGATAGCGGTCTGTAAGGTAAAAGTAACCCGGGGGTTAATACCGCTGTAACATGTATAAGTGTGTGAATGAGCCAGCTTACCGTTGGTGGGTGGTGGCCCTGTGTGGCCTGGAGGAACGCAGTATCCACCGCTAGTGCCGCAGGTGTTAGTGGCCAGCGTTGCTGTGGTCTAAATAGACAGTGGGCGGGACTATCACCCAGATTGATAGGACAGCGTCACAGGAAGTGACGCTAGAGCATGCGTCATCTTACTGAGTCTGTGTAACCTGGCAACCCATGGGAGGGGTTGTCTGTCTGTGACGTCAGGCAGGGGCAGCGCTTAGTAGCGTCATCACCCTATGAGCCTGTGTAATGGAGCTGCACATGGGAGGCATTGTTTATGTCTGACGTCTAATGGGGGCGGTGTCAAAAAGTGTCTATGTTTTGTCAACGTTGTATATTCTTGTATATATCTTATAACACCTGAGACGCTGCCCTGCGTCAAAGTAGAAGTGCCCATATTATTGCGAATCAGATGCCATCCTATAAATGAAATATATACTCATAAAAAAGGGGGGGTTTCAGAAAAATTATAAAAAAGAAAAATTGAAAAAATATAAGGAATTATTAATAGACAAAAATATTCGAAAAAATATATCAGAACAGAGGGAGGCGGGAAGGGAGAGTCCGAGGGGTAAAAAGGAGACCAGGAGTGACATTTGAGTGATGATGGTCCAGGAGCTTCTCGCGCGACCAGCGATAACCAGCGGGGGAGCCGGTCGGAGGTAAGTATCACATGCAGCGATATCGCTAGCAATATCGCTGCAACGTCACAAAATCGGTGACTTTACAGCGATATTGCTAGCGATATCGTCGTGTGTAACGGGGGCTTAACTCGTGTATCCAAAAGGCCTCTCTCTGTTTGAGTAGTCGGACACGATTACCACCTCTCCGGGGGGAAGGGACATGTTCAATGACTAAAAATTTTAATTGTGGGATAGTATGTCCAGCTGTAATAAAATGTTGCGGTAATGGCAATAATGTATTGAAGCATCTAATTGTGGACTTATGCTTACTGATTGCGGTCCCTTATCGGTTGAGTAGTTTCACCGATATAAAGGAGCCCGCATGGGCATTTAATCTGGTATACCACATGCGAAGTATCACAGGTGGTAAAGTCTTTGATCTTGTATCGTTTGCCTGAGCGTGGGTGATAGAAGTGATCACCCTTCAATACATTACCACACTGATTACAATGTAAGCATGGATGGGTGCCCGTTTTGGGGGTTGAAAGAAATCTTTGTGTGGACGATCTTGCACCCGAGCCAATGTCGGCCTTGATCAGAGTGTCCCTAATATTCTTGGGACGCTTGTAACAGGGTAAGAAATTTTGGCGGAATTCAGTGACCTCTGGATGTGCCTCCCTCAAAAGTCCCCAGTGTTTCCTTATGGATCGATGTAAGATATGTGCATAAGGGTGGAATGTGTGGACAAAAGGAATTTGTCCTTTCACTGAATTGCGTGTGGAGGTAGGAGGATGTAATGCACTGTCCAATAAATCAGTGGGATAGCCTCTATCCTTAAATTTATTGTATATCTCATTGACTCTGGTTTTACGGATAGTCGAATCAGAGACTATCCGTTCTACCCTCTTAAATTGTGAAGAGGGTATGGATCTTTGAGTAGAGAGAGTATGTAGACTCTTATAGTGTAAGAAGCTATTTCTGTCTGTGCTTTTGATAAAAAGGTCAGTACTTAAATGACCCTCCCCGTTCTTGATAACCTTTGTATCAAGGAAACTCACTTCGCATAGATCACTGGTGATGGTGAAAGATAAACCTGATCAGGCTGTATTCAGTGTGTTTATGAAATTCCTCCAAGGTATGTAGTGGACCCGTCCATATGCAAAAAATATCATCTATAAATCTTTTCCAGACTAAACAATGGGTCTTAAATAGCGGGTTAGGGTACACTATGTCGTCCTCAAAGGTCGCCATGAACGTATTTGCGTAAGGGGGCGCGACGTTGGACCCCATCGCGGTCCCCCTCGTCTGCAAATAAAATGTGTCTTCGAAGAGAAAATAATTCTTCGCGAGTACCAATGTCAGTAATTCCACCAAATTCCGCCAAAATTTCTTACCCTGTTACAAGTGTCCCAAGAATATTAGGGACACTCTGATCAAGGCCGACATTGGCTCGGGTGCAAGATCGTCCGCACAAAGAAGATTTCTTTCAACCCCCAAAACGGGCACCCATCCATGCTTACATTGTAATCAGTGTGGTAATGTATTGAAGGGTGATCACTTCTATCACCCACGCTCAGGCAAACGATACAAGATCAAAGACTTTACCACATGTGATACTTCGCATGTGGTATACCAGATTAAATGCCCATGCGGTCTCCTTTATATCGGTGAAACTACTCAACCGATAAGGGACCGCAATCAGTAAGCATAAGTCCACAATTAGATGCGGCAATACATTATTTCCATTACCGCAACATTTTATTACAGCTGGACATACTATCCCACAATTAAAATTTTTAGTCACTGAACATGTCCCTTCCCCTCGGAGAGGTGGTAATCGTGTCCAACTACTCAAACAGAGAGAGGCCTTTTGGATACACGAGTTACAAAGACTAACACCAAAGGGCCTCAATAGGGAATATGACCTATTATCATTTTTATAATTTGCTCTCCATATTTAAGGGGGAATGTATTTAGGTTGACGGTTTCTCTATATAGTTTGTGGTATCCGCTGCGTGTTTGTTTACTGGACTTGAACGTATACAATTGGATTAGGGCTATGTTTATGATGGGATACTGTATTTGTCATTAAACATGTGATCTATACAATATGATTCTAATATATTGTCTTATCTTCACAGAGCCGTTTATATTGATCATCACGCAAATGTCACTCCTGGTCTCCTTTTTTCCCCTCGGACTCTCCCTTCCCGCCTCCCTCTGTTCTGATATATTTTTTCGAATATTTTTGTCTATTAATAATTCCTTATATTTTTTCATATTTTCTTTTTTATAATTTTTCTGAAACCCCCCCTTTTTTATGAGTATATACTTCATTTATAGGATGGCATATGATTAGCAATAACATGGGCACTTCTACTTTGACGCAGGGCAGCGTCTCAGGTGTTATAAGATATATACAAGAATATACAACGTTGACAAAACAGACACTTTTTGACACCGCCCCCATTAGACGTCAGACATAAACAATGCCTCCCATGTGCAGCTCCATTACACAGGCTCATAGGATGATGACGCTACTAAGCGCCGCCCCTGCCTGACGTCACAGACAGACAACCCCTCCCATGGGTTGCCAGGTTACACAGACTCACAGGAAGATGACGCATGCTCCAGCGTCACTTCCTGTGACGCTGTCCTATCAATCTGGGTGATAGTCCCGCCCACTGTCTTTTTAGACCACAGCAACGCTGGCCACTAACACCTGCAGCACTAGCGGTGGATACCACGTTCCTCCAGGCCACCCAGGGCCCCCACCCACCAACGGTAAGCTGGCTCATTCACACACTTATACATGTTACAGCGGTATTAACCCCTGTGTTACTTTTACCTTACAGACCGCTATCCACACACTACCAAAGCTGTCACCTTCCAATAGCTGATATAAATATATTAATCCCATGTGTGAGATTGGCAAGTCTCACCATCATGCTCTTTCTAGCAGATCATAAATCAATACTTAACGTGTTTTTTTTTCTTTTTTTTTCCTGCATTAGACCTTTCAAGGGATTCCACTTTAAAATACACGTATACTGAGGATATTATAATGATGTCCATCCTTCTAATTTTGTGCCCAGGTCAGTTTAGCATTTATGGAACCCAGATGACATTCATTAAATAGGTTCCCATGCCTAATGACACATTATTTGTATTTAGATCTCCAGATCTTTTGTGAACATTTTGGCCCATACTTTTCTTATGTGGTGCTTCATTCAAGTGAGTTATATAGACCTAGCCCAGATTGATCTTAAATACGTTCTTTCACTTATGACTACAACGGCAACTTATACTCGCACATTCTTATCTTATCCTAGATATTCAATGATTCTTTGAACATGAGCAGTCCTGGTAGGTCTGCATTTTTTTCTTTTTCCTTTGCCTCTTTTTTTTTTTTTTATAAATCCCTCCCTCCAATACCTTCAATCCGTCCTCCCTAATCACTTGTGCACTGATTTTAGTTTCTTTCTTTGGATTACTATTGATTTAAAAAAAATTTTTCTTGTATTTCTGTACTACAAGTAGTGTCTGATTTGTTTGCATGTATATATTTAGTCAAGTTTGCAGTGTACTGATGAAGGCTTATTGTCATAGCCGAAACGTCTAATACTTGTGACTGCAAATAAAATCCTTCACATATCACAAAAGTTGAGTGCCAAAAATGTTTTCAATTACTTATTCTGGTGTTGCAGCCATTGGCACAAGTAATATTTCACAGGTAGAGAAAAATGGATCTAATTAAATTTCAATAAATTCTTGATGCAAACATAACACCATCTGTAAAAAAGCTGAAGATGAAAAGAGGATGGCTTCTATAAATGGGTAAGGATCCTAAACACACGTCAAAATCCACAATAGACTACCACAAAAGGCGCAAGCTGAAGGTTTTACAATGGCCCTCACAGTCCCCTCATCTGAACATCATTGAAAATCTGTGGCTAGACCTCAAAACAGCAGTGCATGCAAGACGACCCAGGAATCTCACAAAACTGGAAGAATTTTCCAAAGAAGAATGGATGAAAACCCCTGAAACAACAAATGAAAGACTCTTGCCTGGCTACAAAAAGCGTTTACAAGCTGTAATACTTTTAAAAGGGGGTGCTACTTTGTACTAACCATGCAGGGTGCCCAAACTTTTGCACTGGCTCATTTTCCCTTTTGTAATTTTTAAACTGCAAAAGATGAAAATACATAGGTATATTTTTTTTTTACTAAAATATAAAGGAAATGTGTATTTAGCTTTAGACCTTTTAGAGATGATGTATCTTCAACTTGCTTAACTGTTCACAATAACAGCAATTTTAACAAGTGCTGCCCAAACTTTTACATGCCACTGTATATATACAGTGAAGGAAATAATTATTTGATCCCTTGCTGATTTTGTACTGCCCACTGACAAAGACATGAACAGTCTATAATTTTAATGGTAAGTTACTTTTAATATTGAGAGATAGAATATCAAAAAGAAAATCCAGAAAATCAAATTGTATAAATTTATTAGCATTTTGAAGTAAGAAATAAGTATTTGATCCACCTACCAACCATTAAGAGTTCTGGCTCCTACAGACCAGTTAGACGCTCCTAATCAACTCGTTACCTGTATTAAAGGCAGCTTTCTTACATAGTCACCTTTACAAAAGGCAGACTCAATTAATCAGTCAGACTAACCTCTACAACATGGGTAAGACCAAAGAGCTTTATAAAAACATCAGGGACAAGATCATAGACCTGCACAAAGCTAGAATGTGCTACAAAATCTTACGTAAGGCGCTGGGTGAGAAGTAGACAACTGTTGGTGCAATAGTAAGAAAATGGAAGGAATACAAAATGACTGTGAATCGACATCGATCTGGGGCATCATGCAAAATCTCACCTCGTGGGGTATCGTTGATCATGAGGAAAGTGAGAGATCAGCCTAAAACTAAACAGGAGGAACTTGTTAATGATCTCAAGGCAGGTGGGACCACAGTCACCAAGAAAACCATTGCTAACACATTACGCTGTAAAGGTTTAAAATCCTGCAGTGCCTGCAAGGTCCCCCTGCTCAAGAAGGTACATATGCAGGCCCATCTGAAGCTTTCCAATGAACACCTAGATGATTCTGTGAGTGATTGAGAGAAGGTACTGTGGTCAGATGAGACAAAAAATGAGCTCTTTGGCAAGAACAACGTCCCTCTGTCAAGCATGGAGGTGGAAACATGTTTTAGGGGTGTTTCTAACGGCACAGGACTACTCCACCGCATCAATGGGAGAATGGATGGAGCCATATACTGTAAAATCCTGAGTGACAACCTCCTTCCCTCTTCCAGGACTTTAAAAATGGGTCCTGACTGGGTCTTCCAGCAAGACAATGACCCAAAACATACAGCCAAGGCAACACACGAGTGGCTCAAAAAGAAGCACATTAAGGTCATGGAGTGGTCTAGCCAGTCTCCAGACCTTAATCCCATAGAAAACTTATGGAGGGAGTTGAAGCTCCAAGTTGCCAAGCGACAGTTTCAAAATCTTAATGATTTAGAGATGATCTGCAAAGAGGAGTGGACCAAAATTCTTCCTGACATGTGTGCAAACCTCATCAGCAACTACAAAAAACATCCGACTGCTGTGCTTGCCAACAATGGTTTTGCCACTCACTGCAAAATGCAAATACATTTATTTAACTTACACAATGTGATTTTCTGGATTTTATTTTTGATATTCTATCTCTCAATGTTAATATTAACCTACCCTTAATATTATAAACTGTTCATGTCTTTGTCAAGCTTACAAAATCATCAAGGGATGAATTCATTATTTCCTTCACTGTATGTATATATATTACACAATATTAAATACATAAATTGTCATTCTTTTTCCTTTATATGGTTATGGGGAAGGTCATGTCGCTTGATCAGTTGCTAAGATACGTTTTACATTAGCCACGTGGACACAAGGAAACTCAGTGGGAAAAGAACCGATAAACTTTAATGTGAGGGTATGCTCTGTGATATTTGGAAGTGTAGGGTGGGAGAGGAAGTAAGCTGTGTTCACAGTTGGATCCTGTGCTCTCTGCCTCCTGCTTTATAAAAGAGGTGATCCTTTTCAGTATAATCCTGCCTGTGATGATAATGAGATGGCTGCTTAGAAGTGATCTCTACAGAACAGGAAGTATCAGCCTATTGTGACTGCTTACAATAATAGTAATATGAAAAAAAGTAAAAATAAAATGAAACAAAATTTTAACAGAAAACATGAATTATAAACTAAATAATTTACTTTCTGTGGTTACAATCTCTTCAAATCCTTTTTTTCATAAATCCAGAACATAACTTAATTCAATTTAGGAAATTTCGGAAACCAAAGACCATATTTATTGTTGGGTGTTGTTACTGCAGAAAAAGGAGTCTGCAATCTGTTCACAATGCTGCATTTCCATTGTCAATGTAACTCCGTAACCGGGCAGTTTTGGATCAACTTTGTGCTGTTGTGGTTCTGTAATTGTTTTCTGATGCTGCTAACAAAATCTCCAGCTATTAGCAAAGTGCTGTGTCTTCCCCTACATTGTTTAGACCGCTTTCTATTCACAGCCTCCCCTTTCAGTCCTCTTTTTGATTATGTTTTTCAGGCCGCCCGTTTCCTAGGTGAGGTGCTGTTGGATGTCAACTCCCACTCTGAAAGTTTGCCTGTTCATGGAAATGATTTTTTGATGCACTAGTTTAAAGCAGCAAAAAGCTTTGTCTATACTGGGATAGTTGCCTAGTTAAACACAGGACCAACAGGAAAAGTTCTGACTGCAATGATTTCCTTGGGTGTTATCGGATAGCCCACGACCATGTTATACGCTCGTGTGAGCGAACCCTCACGCACATTATAACCAGGCTACTCATATGTGGACAACATGAATGACTGCAGTAAGCAAAATATCTGATTTTGGGTAAAGGAGTTGTTTCATGTTTTCTTCTGGAGCGCACAACTCTCAGGTCCAGGCTTCCTGCTTTGCAGGGAAACGTTGCGCTCCTAAAGATTGAGCCACAAAGCCTGGTCATGCCACTGGTCCAAGCTGAATCTCAGTGTCTCTACACTAAGCTTGAAATGTTCAACAATTCAACTGTTCACTCAGCACCTCCAGATCAAACTGTAGGATCTGAATTGCAGGATCATAGCCTGAGAAAGACGATTGTCCACTTAACTGTAGTCTGATAGCTCAAAAGAGGTATGCACGGTAGAATAGGACTCATCACACGGTGGTCACCTTGTCGTGGTTGATGGGCATACATGAATTGGCCAATTTATGCGGTAAGAACCTTCATGTTTGTAAGTACATTTTACTGAGTAATAACATAGTTTAGATTCAATATCTTCAGTGTTTGCATATGTCTTGACTCATATAGAATGCTGCTGTGTTTTCTTTTTCTATATAATGCAGCTAGTACCTATTCACACTTAGGAGTTGCTGGTCAGGTTTGTTCTCTATAGATATTCATTCATACACCTCCTAACGGGTGTTACTCTGGTGCTGTCCTAAGAGTACACACACAGAGTGGCCATCCACCACAGGGTTAAAATATTCAAGAAATGATTTTTTATTGCACTTATTCCCAATACTAAAAAATATCAATTGCTTTACAGATATACAATCTGGTTGCCCGCTGATTCCTGCCTGAACCTGGGTTGCGCCTTACTTTCTGCTTGTTTGTGGTACATGCCCAAAGTGAGGCGAAACCCAGGGTCATGTACCATGACTGTAATCCTTGTGCAGCCTTCGGACAGCATCAGAATAAAACCGGTTTGGAAGTGTACGATTTTTGAAAAGGTGATGGTGCAGAAAGCCACCCGAGTTGGGATACACCATTTTTCTGTGTACTCAAGAGTTTGATCCGGAGTAGAGATGAGCGAATTTATTCGGATTCGGTTCCAAATATGATCGGAATCGAATTATGTTTTTGCAATATTTGTCGAACACAGCCGAATCTCATTAGAGTCAATGGGAGTAGAAATTACCGAATATGTTAGGAACCGATCATAAGACATACATTTAGCACGAATAGTGTACGAATATGGTCCGAATATGTCAAAATCAGACTCGAAGCCAAAATCCGAACAAATTCGCTCATCTCTAATCCTGAGGTGGTGAGTTTCTGGTTAAATTTTAATTATCCAAATTGTCTCTTCAGAGAGGAAGAGGACTAGAACTCTAGTGCCACCTATTGGAAGTAGCAATCCTAAAAGTCAGTGTTGACCCTTTAACGATAAAGGGTCAACAATGACTTTTAGGATTGCTACTTCCAATAGGTGGCACTAGAGTTCTAGTCCTCTTCCTCTCTGAAGAGATAATTTGCATAATTAGCATATTTCCCAAAGGAGCATTGCGGCTTATGCGTCTCCTCACCTCGACATGCTTAGGCTGGTTTCACACTTGCATTTTTTGCGCTGTTTTTTTGCAGCGCAAAAAAACGCATGCGTTTTTCCCCCCATACTTTAACATGGGTGCACATACACATGCGTTTGTACGCATTTGTATGCGCATGCATTTTTTTGTAGTGTGTGCTCAGGCGCACAAAATGCATCCTGTTGCATTTTTTGTGAGTCCGACTTGCCCCCAAAAAACGCATGCGCACGCAATGCGTTTTTTTTTTTTTTACAGCAAAACACCCATTATAGTCTATGGGTGCGCATACGTGCGCATTGTAATGCGCACGTATGCGCAAAAAACGCATGTGTTTTTTTAAAAAAAAAACGCACCAAAACCCGCAAAAAAACGCACACAAACGCATGATGCGTTTTTTTCATGCATTTGTGTGCGCAAAAAACGGGCAGCAAAAAAACGCAAGTGTGAAAGTAGCCTTAGCATGTCATTCTCTGCAAGGAGAAGTGATACTTCTTGGATATCGGTCAGACGCCTCTCACACAGCCAAACCAGATCTCACACTTTGCACTGACGAGGGGCAGTACCCCGAAACACAGTGTCTGCAAATTGAGATTCTGGCTTGGCTTTTATCCTAAGTCATGTAACAAGGCTTGTTAAAGGGTCGACATTGACTTTTAGGATTGCTACTGCCAATAGGTGGCACTAGAGTTCTAGTCCTCTTCCTCTCTGAAGAGACAATTTGCATAATTGGCATATTTCCCAGAGGAGCATTGCGGCTTTAAGTCTCCTCACCTCGACATGCTTAGCATGTCATTCTTCACAAGGAGAAATGATACTTCTTGGATATTGGTTAAATTTTGGAACATTTGAAGACCAGTGAAGAGATGCTGGCAATGAGACATTTGTTTTTAACAAAAAGGATTGTGGATGGCTTTATTTTATATTTTGTGTTGCTACATTGTGAATCCAGACAGCTTGAAAGTAAACCTGTCGTATCAGATAATGCTATTAACCTGCAGATGCAGGGATAAACTGAAAGGGTGGCGCCACTAGGGAGAAAATGAACTTTCTTCCTCCTGGAAGCCGCCAACTTTCAGTCATACAGGGGTCCCGGTGTGGCTACAGGCATTGCTCACTATACTGTGAATGGTGGCTGTAACCACACCCCAGTACTTTGAATGACAGGTCGCTCTGCAATGCTTCAGCTGTAGCTGCACCGACACACCTGTAAGACTGAAAGCTGGTGGCTGCTGGGAGGAATACAAGTCATTTTAAAGTGGTGTTTATTGACTGAGCAGATGTAGATTTGCTCTATAATTTATGCCGAATCCTGGAGTAAATTATATTAGATATGTTGGGGCCTGGAGGCCCCTCTGCTCCATCTAACCACTCACCCACTGCTCCAGGCACTTTTGTAAAGTGGTGAGAAAAGCTCAAAATGAAATAATTGGGGAGGAAGCTGCAAATATTAGGCATTTTCATTTACTTTTTTTTACACCAAAAAGTAACGTATAACTCTTGATAAAATCCCTTTTCTTCAGCAAATTCCCTTTCTGAGCTGAAATATTAGGAGAGCACTTTGCAAATGAATGACTATGCTGATCCTCAACTAGTTATTATTTGTTTTCCATACAATCTTTTAGGTTCCCTGAAGGAAATCACTGACCTGAATTAAACATAATGTAACTAGCCAATAAATGTGGTTACACATTGAATACCCAATTATCTAAAATGTAGACCTAAAATTACAATCTAGTGCTGCACTACTCATGGTAGAAAATCAATGGTCATAGGCCTAATAGAAGAGATCATTCAACTGCTAATGGCCAAATCAGCACTACTAAAAAAGCATTTCTATGGCACAGAGAGAAATGTATCATGTTCTTCATCCCAGAGCACAAAATAGGCATAAAATCCTCCAATGAATGCCTAAAATTGCATAAATAAATGGCAAAATATTAAAATATTGATATATTACCATTAGATGCAAAGGGGTTTTAGTAGGTCCTTTGGCAGACATCTTCTCCCATAGTCCTCGGCGTACATAACGGATGGTGGTCCCTGCGATTTGAAACTCACCAGGAAGCTCAATTTTCCAGTCGCTGTTAATGGACTTCTTAATAGAGTCTTTCAGCGCTGAAAGAGTTAAGCACAAGGTAATATAAGGAATGATACACTTGCAGGATAAAATGTCAGAGCCAGGTACATTTTACATTTCCTTTATCCAGGGAAAATATTTTCCATCACATAAAGTGACAATCGCACTATGGGCTCCTTGCACGCCCCGGCTTCTTTGCACATGCGCTTATTTCTATATTACCCCCTCTATCTGTTCCCCAGAACGGTCTCTCAAATTCCTACATTCTCTTTACTCATTTTGCAGTTTTTCCATCACTTTTTCTGCCAAGTTCTCTTCTTTTCTGCTACCTATGGCCCATGTGCTTCTGCTCAGCCTCCAAGAGCTGAAATTGCTGCAAGCATCAAATTACTTTCTATATCCCTAACTTGTTCGTTAGCAAACATTGTATTTTCCTTGGC
Organism: Dendrobates tinctorius; assembly: GCF_039654945.1. Lineage (NCBI taxonomy): Eukaryota > Metazoa > Chordata > Amphibia > Anura > Dendrobatidae > Dendrobates > Dendrobates tinctorius. Next base: position 81,922,002 of record NW_027361690.1, read on the forward strand.
TTTTGCAGACAGCGGAGTCTATGAAGACCCCACTGCTGGTGCCCGCACACATTTCTGCGTGGGATGTGATGTTATGATGAGGAATGCATTCTACCTCCATCAAAAACCTAAGATCACCTTTAAAATATTCATTGAAGCCTGCTCTAAAATTGATGTCTGTTACACACCATGTAGACATTATGGCCAACATTATGCGCTGGACCTAAAAATTATATATGTTTTAGTATAGATTTATAGCAGTAAAACTGGACATAGAGAGCCCAATCACCTGTATAGATGCCTCCACCAGCTGAAGTTTAGAAGATTTCTATATAAAGTTTCATAATTGATTATACTATTTAATAGTATGCAGCAAACGCTTAAAAGGGTTTTCCCATCTCATAAATGGACAACGTATTGCTAGGAGATTCCATAACATTATGATCAGTGGGGGTTCATCCCTGACGGATACAATGAAGGTGACACATAGCGCTGGTGTAGTGCTGTGCCCACTGCTAGATTTCCCCAGCACAGAGGTGCACTCGAATGGGGCTCTCGGCTGTACTCTATATTGCAGTTGACCACGGCACTGCTGTTCAGGGGAATAACAGTGAAAAGTATGCAGCACTTCTCCAGAGCTGTATCTCCTCTGTTCTTACCAGTGCTGGGTGTCTCAGTGGCAGTCAATGGTTTAAAATAACAAAATCAGGAAGATTACCTGTGGAGACCCCGGCCTCTCTAGCTGCTCCTCTCTGCCGCTTAACAGAGGAATTTGGTGAAAAGATAAAGCGATGACGTCCCAAAAGATTTAGCCACTGCAGCCAATCATTGGCCGCAGCGGTCCTTTTTCGTAGATGGTATATTACAATCGCAGCCCTGTCAACAAAGATCTCCAAGGAGCAGCAGAGAAGAGCAGCTGAAGCTGCAGAGACTTCCACAGGTAAGTCATGCTTATTTTGTTTCATCGTCTTCCCTCCTGTGCATTTACAAGTCAGTACAATTCCAGTAAGTTTTGATTTATTTTTTATTATTTAAGTGGTGAAAACTTCTGAAATTGTAATGTTTACAATTTTCTGTCGCTGGAACTGTGTGAGGGCTGTTTCTTGAGAGAAGAGTTGATGTTATCATTAGTGTTACTTTGTGGTACATGCAATATTTTGATTGCTTATTATGCTATGTCAATTTTTTTTTTTTTGGGGGGGAGTGGGATACTTTTAAGCAATTCCAGCATTCTGACCATTTCATTACCACATTTACTGTAAGGATTTAATCATTGCAGATCTTGATAAGTCAGACTTTTCTAGGTATGGCAAAATCAAATAGGTCTTTTTCATTGCTTTATTTTTAAATTGGGAAAAGGAGCAATTCAAATGTATATATATTTATATATATACCGTACAGACCAAAAGTTTGGACACACCTTCTCATTCTAAGAGTTTTCTTTATTTTCATGACTATGAAAATTGTAGATTCACTCTGAAGGCATCAAAACTATGAATTAACACATGTGGAATTATATAATTAACAAAAACGTGTGAAACAACTGAAAATATATCTTATATTCTAGGTTCTTCAAAGTAGCCACCTTTTGCTTTGATTACTGCTTTGCACACTGTTGGCATTCTCTTGATGAGCTTCAAGAGGTTGTCAACGGAAATGGTTTTCACTTCACAGGTGTGCTCTGTCAGGTTTAATAAGTGGGATTTCTTGCCATATAAATGAGGTTGGGACCATCAGTTGTGTTGTGCAGAAGTCTGGTGGATACACAGGTGATAGTCCTACTGAGTAGACTGTTAGAATTTGTATTATGGCAAGAAAAAAGCAGCTAAGTAAAGAAAAACGAGTGGCCATCATTACTTTAAGAAATAAAGGTCAGTCCGAAAAATTAGGAAAGTGTTCCCAAGTGCAGTGGCAAAAACCATCAAGCGATACAAAGAAACTGGCTCACATGAGGACCGCCCCAGGAAAGGAAGACCAAGAGTCACCTCTGCTGCGGAGGATAAGTTCATCCGAGTCACCAGCCTCAGAAATCGCAGGTTAACAGCAGCTCAGATTAGAGACCAGGTAAATGCCAGACAGAGTTCCAGCAACAGACACATCTCTACAACAACTGTTAAGAGGAGACTTTGTGCAGCAGGCCTTCATGGTAAAATAGCTGCTAGGAAACCACTGCTAAGGACAGGCAACAAGCAGAAGAGACTTGTTTGGGCTAAAGAACACAAGGAACGGACATTAGACCAGTGGAAATCTGTGCTTTGGTCTGAGGAGTCCAAATTTGAGATCTTTGGTTCCAACCACCGTGTCTTTGTGCGACGCAGAAAAGGTGAACGGATGGACTCTACATGCCTGGTTCCCACCGTGAAGCATGGAGGAGGAGGTGTGATGGTGTGGGGGTGCTTTGCTGGTGACACGGTTGGAGATTTATTTAAAATTGAAGGCATACTGAACCAGCATGGCTACCACAGCATCTTGCAGCGGCATGCTATTCCATCTGGTTTGCGTTTAGTTGGACCATCATTTATTTTTCAACAGGACAATGACCCCAAACACACCTCCAGGCTGTGTAAGGGCTATTTGACCAAGAAGGAGAGTGATGGGGTGCTACGCCCGATGACCTGGCCTCCATAGTCACCAGACCTGAACCCAGTCGAGATGGTTTGGGGTGAGCTGGACCGCAGAATGAAGGCAAAAGGGCCAACAAGTGCTAAGCATCTCTGGGAACTCCTTCAAGACTGTTGGAAGACCATTTCCAGTGACTACCTCTTGAAGCTCATCAAGAGAATGCCAAGAGTGTGCAAAGCAGTAATCAAAGCAAAAGGTGGCTACTTTGAAGAACCTAGAATATAAGACATATTTTCAGTTGTTTCACACTTTTTTGTTAATTATATAATTCCACATGTGTTAATGCATAGTTTTGATGCCTTCAGAGTGAATCTACAATTTTCATAGTCATGAAAATAATGAAAACTCTTTGAATGAGGTGTGTCCAAACTTTTGGTCTGTACTGTGTAATATATATATATATATATATATATATATATATATATATATATATATATATATATATATATATATATATATATTTTACTTTATCTTTTACTCACCTTGGAGGCATTGAACCTGTGATCATTTAATTGCCTATTCTACAGGGTGGGCCATTTATATGGATACACCAGGGTGGGCCACTTATAAAGTTGGATCCAAAATGGCTGACTTCAAAATGGCCGCCATGGTTACCACCCATCTTGAAAAGTTTTCCCCCTCCCATATGCTAATATGCTACAAACAGGAAGTTGATATCACCAACCATTCCCATTTTATTTAGGTGTATCCATATAAATGGCCCTGTATATACTGGAATACCTCAGCATTGTAGTAGTTAGGGAAAATTATGTTCTCTACTCGCCATAATGGCAGCCCCTTCAGCAGGCAATTGGCTACCATGGCAACCCACTGGCACCCTGCGATTGTGCCGCAGTGAAGCTGATGGGCACCTGAAATAGTGCAACACTCAGCAGTGATCAGAGGAGGCTCTGGTGGCTGCTGCTGTACAAGGCCGATACTGGCTGTGTAACACAGCTGGCATCCACTGTGTATGGTGCAGGAACTGCTCCCTATGTCCAATCCATACACCCAACGTATAATGTACATGTACACTCTAGATCAATAAGGGGATAAAGCATTAACTAGACATTGCCATTTTTTAATTTTTTCCAACATACAATTCTTACAATAGATAATCACTGAGGCCAGTTATCGCAGCACCCGCCAATACAGACGTCTAGGGGCATCTGAGATCAGGAGTTTGAGTAGCAGAGGCTTTCAGAGGTAATGCTTATTTTGTTATTTTAAAAGGAAACCGTCACATTGGAAAATACTATTTACCTGCAGATGTATGGTATAGGATTATTCTGCAGGTAAATAGCATTAATAATAATGCTGCCCGGCCACCTTACTTAAAATGTGGCTACCAGGAGAAAATTAACTTACGGTATTTACTCCCAGGAGCTGCCGGCTTTCAGTCATAGGGGCGTGCACGGAGCGGCTACAGTTCTGTACTGTGAGTGGCGGCTATAAGCACGCCTTGGTACTTTGACTGACAGCGCATCTATGCAGAGCAGGTTGTCAATCATAGTGCCGGAGCGTGCACAGTATATTGATCGGTGTTGTGAGCGATTACTGAAATTGCTCCAACCACCACCTCTGTGACTCCACGGAGGAAATAAGTTCATTTTTTCGGTTATCTACAGTTCTACTAGTGGCACAATGATTCCATTAAAACATTCTTTCTAAACCTCATGTGTTATATCATAGGAGTACCAAGTGCAAATATAAAGAAATTTTCACTTCAAGAGCTTAATTTTGCTATAACATCACTTAATACACTGCAAAAGAAGAGCTCCCCAAGAAAGAGATCTGAGTGTCTGATGTGAGATCCTGCTGCCTGACCTCCAGAAATCAGAACGATAGATGAAATATAAATCAGTCTGTGCCCCATCAATCGACCCCAGCATTATGTGATACAGCAGTACACTTCTAGAACCATTCATTCAGACTTCTACTCCTCCAAAACAAATCCCAATATCTGACCACAAAGCCTCTTCTAGTTTTTTGGTTTTTTTTTCTTTGGGGGGTTTGCTACCACACTCTGCATTATAAGATTGTACTGTGGATATGGATACCAATGTAGGAATATCAAATCTGCTTCTGTTGTAGATAAACAGAAATCAGCTTGTTTACCCAAAAAACTATGTGCTGGCTTATCTTCTACAACTCGAATCCTCCTGGCTCCTGCAGGGATGATAGCGGCTTCGATATAACCTGGAAGGAATAAATACAGTGAGCACAAGAAATGAGCAAACTGATGGGGATACAGGAACACCTAAAATAAGAAACAATAACTATACACTAAGTGATACAAGGTGCATGCATAATGGTTGCAACAAGATATAACATGCCTAAAGTGTAGGCTCACCATTGCTGATAATTTTATAGTTCACATACAGGTATAATCTACAAAAGACTTTAGTAAATTAATTTACTAAATAAAGCACCACTCCAGCGTTTTTTCATTTTTCAGTGGAGCATCCCAGGCTATTGATATCAGCTCACGGCTGTCTACTTAGCCTTTACTGGTTATTAGAAAGGAGGAACCCCCATAAAATGACGTGAAGTTACATTCTATTTTTAATAACCAACAAAGGCTAAGCAGACAGATGCGGGATGATATTAATAGGCTGGAAAGGGGCTTGGGATATTGGCCCCCTCCCAGACTAATAACACCAGCCCTCAGCCGCCCCAGAAATGCTACATCCATCAGATGCGTTGACAATTGGGGTAATCGTCTTAGGGTTGATGTCAGCTGTGTAATATCCACTGTCATCATACTCAGGGGTTAGCCTATTAATAACAGCTCACAGCTGTCTGCACAGCCTTTGCTGGTTATTAAAAATAGGGGGGACTCAACATTATTTTTTTGGGTCACCCTTCTTAATAACCAGTAAAGGTTATGCAGACAGCTGGGAACAGTTATTAATAGGCTGGGAAGATCCATGGATAGTGGCCTCTTCCCAGAGTAATAACACCAGTCCCCAGCTGTCTGCTTTCCCTCAGCTGATTATTAAAAATAAGGGGGATCCTATGCCATTTTTCAAAAATTATTTAACAGGTTTAATAAGACTAAACACCCTTTAGTGCCACATGAAAGGCATTAAAGGGTGCTAGTTTATTATATGTAGGGGGTTTGTGACATTAAATATTTACAGGACATCTATCCTGTTTATTCTATCTATATCTGTATATAAGATCATATTACTTAGAAAACTAGCTTTAAATGAAAGAGTATGTAATGGCTGAGGTTAAAACCGCATTCCATATGGGAGGTACTTGATAAAAATCGCATTGTACCTACATGACATTCGCATGACACTCGTCCTACTTTTCAGGAACAACATTGGAGCAATTTTATTTACACAGATGAATGCGAGCCCTAAGTCTCATCTCTTCATCTGTTCCCAGCTTCGCTCTGGTTGGTCTCCAGCAGTTTGTGACTTGCTGGGCGATCTGGAAGTCACAAATCAATGTAAATCTATTAGAGCCAGAACGAGGCCAAAACAAGGCTCTCATAGACGTACATTGAGATCTTGCGACAGTTACCTCTGACTTCAGGTCAGTCCAGAGCTGCAATCACAAGATGGCGGTGCAGGACCAGAGTGGCATAGGGAAGAGCTGAAGACGGCAGCTAGAAAGCATAAAACTAGGATCAGGAACCTTAGTGGCACCACACCAGCACTGAAATAAAAAAAACACTGGAGTGATACTTTAAAGAGAACCTTACAGCCAAGACATACTTCCCGATCCACAGCCAACATGTGTAAGGCACTGGCTGCATGATCTCAGTCAGGTATGTTTTACTCTTGAAACGCTGCAGCCTGGGATCATAATAAAAGTTGTAACTCATGATACATAAAAGATAAGTAATGCAATGTATAAACAAAATTCATCAGCATTTTATGCCAATTGTATCTATAAGTCAAACCTAAAATTATGCTGAAAGGTGGACATACTGTTTAGGCATGATAGTGTAAGAGTATATTCACATGTAGCGTTTTTGCTGCATTCTTATGCAGCGTATTTGATACGTAACATACACAGACTTTTACAGTACTCCCATAATCAATGAGATTTCTGAAATCTCGTGCACACGATGAGGGTGGTGGGTGGGGGATTCATGCGTATTTTGAGCCCTGCTGCGTTTTTGCCAAGCATGTCAATTTTTTCAGGGTTTTTGATGAACTTCTCAGCTATTAAAATGAATGCAGGAAAAATGCATGGAAAACACATGACAAAAAGATGCGGATTGTATACAGCAAAAACGCAAGGTGTGAATATACCCTAAGAGACTATCTAAAGAGGGTAGAAAATGAACATAGTTTGGCATGAATTGTCTAAAAAATAAAAGACGTACTGGCCACTCGAAGTATTCCAATTGTCTCAGTATAGATGGTTAGGAGTTACCGTAAGGCTGTGTGCACACGCTGCGGATTCTGCTGTGGATCCGCAGCAGTTTTTGTTGCGGTGTACAGTAGCATAATATCCTATGGAAAAAAAAACCCGCTGTGCAGACGCTGCGGAATTTTCCGCACGGATTTGCTGCGGTTTCAAAACCGCAGAAAGAATTGACATGTCAATTCTTTCTGCGGATTCCGCTGCGGTTTGCCATCTCCTCCATTGTGGAGATGAAAAACCGCAGGGCAAAACCGCAGGCTAATCCGCAGGTCTTTTGACCTGCAGATTTACCTGCGGATTTTACAAAATCCACGCGGCCAAATCCGCACTGCAATCCGCAGCGTGTGTACACACCCTAAGTTGGCCAATTTGTCAGATTTCTGCTTGCTTCCCTGAGTTCTGTATATACTGATGGCATGCTTCACATTTTGCTCAGGTTTTGCCAACACTAGCACATTTTAAGTACGGTAGTTGTTTTTATTTCACTTTGTGCCAGGATCTGATGGAGGACAGCTAATCAGAAACCATTGATCTTTACTGAGTGATCAGGTGCCCTTGGACATGGGTAAGGCTTATGATGAATTTGAGAACTGCAATCTGTCCTCATCAGTAGTAGCGAATATGGTCTCGATGCTACAAAAAGCTTCATCTTCTGATTGGTCTATTGATGGGAACTGTGTGTGGCCAGTATGAAGAACACAGGTAACATAATATATATAGTACCAGATAGTATTTATATGGATACAAATGTGCAGAATGTAAAACTAACAAATCTATTCCTAAAAACCAGCACAGGTCACCATCACAGATTCATGCAAAATTCAACAGATCACCAATAATTTTTGTACACATGGAAGGCAATGACAGTCTGAGCAAATCCCAAGATCAGCATAAAATGACTTTTGTAATAGTTTTGTACTCTGGTAGAACAAATACATGACATCACAAAGGCTTACCAAACATGCGTGTGAGCTGTGACACTGTAAACACTCTAGATGTTGGGTTTGGCAAGGAGATGATTACGTTGTTCTCATGCCAGACAGTCCGACACTTCATCTATCATCTTGAGAGATGATGATTCAGGGCTTTGGTCCCTTATGTGTAAAGTTTGCTAAGAAAGGACTTTAGAGGATATCATGGAGGGGTCAGATCTTGGTTTATGCCCAGAATGACATTACAACAATATTTTGACACAAGCCTTGCGGTCACTGTTACCAGGAAGAATATGATAGGCCAGGCAAGCACGTACATCACAAAACCTCGCAAGCAGCTTGTCTTTATGCCCTCGCCCACATACAGAAAAAGACACATTTATCAAAGTGTTTCTTCAATTTGACAAGGATGACGAGAATGAGTATTTTGTCTTGAACAGGACACATGTGAGAAAAGCTAAGACGGGAAATTATACGCAACTGTGGTGATTGTTACAGTGTGGTTTCTACATTACGGCAGCTTTTTGCCATTAGAATTATGATTTGATACCATGACGTCAGATCCTTTCACTTAGAACCTGTAAAAATTTGCACACAGCCAAGCCGTGAACAAAGAAAGACCTTGTACGGTGGCGCACAGAGTTTGCCTTATGGACCCCTAAGTGCCACCATATGGTGCCTCCATGCTTCCAGAGGAGAATACCTTTGAGATTTTTTTTTTTCAACATGAAGCCCATGATGAAAAATGGCACACCAAGTTACAGAGTGCCCCTGTAAAAAAGAAAAGAATTCACACGGAGCATGGGCTCATAGCATGCTATATAGACCATATTACAGCCTTACACCTCTTGAAGCAAAAAATGTGAATTCCTTGAAGGAACACTTTGATTAAAAATTATTTACTTGAACAACTAATTGGAAAAGAAAACCCCTTAACCCCTTCATTACCAACAAGCATCTACTATCCACCTCTCAATAACCTTTTCTTTTAATTATAGGCTGAGATTTTTAACATATGTGACCCCGGCTATAATTCTAGGGTCCTTGTTAGCAATGTGCTTGCATCCAGATGACAAATTATGAAATATTAACATTCATATTACACGGTGTAAGGCACGTTCATAGCAACACTTCAGAAAATCTGCAGAGTCTTCTGAGATATTCCTCTGCATGGGGTATTACCATTGTATTGGCAATTGTCCAGAGCCCATACCATGGATTTGCTAAATATCTGATTGTATTTCCTATGCAATTGAGAGATAATTGTTTCTACAATATCTAATACTGTTATTATGGCAACGCTCTTCTCTTGTCATGACTTATTACTTGTGACATGTTGCCTTACGTAACTGAAGTCGGTAAATATAACCGAAGAGTGTAGGATTTGTCCAGTATATTAACTTGTAGCAACGAGAAATATTGCTTGTGAGAATGAAGGGGTTAATAGGTTGTGAGGAAGTGGTCGGCATCATTGCTACTTTGTAGTTTTTGGGGAAAAAATGACAAATTCCAAAGAAACCCCAAGCAGAAGCACCACACAATAACTACACCGTTCTTACATGTGAAACACTTGGGGACTGTCTTTGGCTTTGTCATGACACATGTGGAAACCTTCTTACAATGACTACTGTTGACTAAGGAACACAAATAGGTCACACGTTGATCTGGTCAGCACTTTTAAGCCAGAAAAGTTTTTGACTGGTTGATAAATTGGGGAATGTTATCCAGTGAAACGTTCTAAGACAACAGCTGAAAGTCTAAACCTACAGGAATTACAAATCAAATATAAACCTTGAATTGTAGCTTGGTATAGTAGGCATTATGGAGTAGTGACACAGAGAATCATGGAAGCTACTTTGGTGACAGTATGAGCAATACAAAGAATATAACCTGATCCAGTGGGACAGCCATAACATGTAAGTTACATTCAGCAAAACTGCACATTCATGATAGCAATAGGTGAATGTGTTCTGTCCTTACATCTATCGGTAAGGTTGAGGCTGTGTGTTCCCACTTTCTGTACCTTCTCAGTTGTGGTAAGCGTTTCTTTCATTGAGGTCAAAATGTAGCCAGTCATAGTACTAATACTAGCACACAAAGGCCCTGACACCTCAAGACCAGCGTAGCTTAGGCTGGTTTCACACTAGCGTTTTATCGCGCAGCGCATCGTGTGCTATCGGTCGCACGCGCAATGGTCCCCTATCTTTAAAATGGTGTGCGCAGTGTATAGCGATTGCACGCGCTCATCAGTGTACCCTACATGTTGCATTTTTTTGCTCCGCCCAACCTCTTAAAAAAATTGTGCGTGCACGGTATGCGCAAAAAAATAGCATTACAGTCTATGGGGTCGCTGAAGTGCGCTTGGATGTGTGCACGTCAGCGCTTTGTGCGCGCACGTGACTTCATTAAACAATGTCTAGACATTTGTTTAAACCTCCCCCTAAACAAGCAACATTGCTTGGGAGCAGTCTACACAAAAGTAGGTGTCTGCAGGGCCACACCACTTACTCTACAGACAGCCTTGAAGAGAAGGCCAGCTACAGACAGCCTTGCAGAGAAGCCCAGACAAGAGCCTTGGATTCAAACTTCAGCATCCAAAAAGTGAGTATTCTTCAACATATAATGTGTGCCTGTCCTGTAAAATTTATGTACTAATGTTTTTGGTTTATTTTAATTGCAGCATGTCTTCTGGATCGGAGTATTCTCCATCCCGGCACTAACTGGCCCAAGCAGATCGTGAGGTGAGGATCTTGCTACCTTTGGTAAGTATAGCTGCCTCTAGAAATGTGTAATAATTTGTTTTCTTTACAGACATCGGACACGGCAAGAGAGGCCGAAGAGCGGGAGCAGCGTAGCCAAGTCCAGGCGAGGAGACGTTATGTAAGTATATAGTCTTTCAATGTCCTTTTTTCTGTAATTTTTTTTTTTTCTGTCCTATCTTCCTTCTTTTCTGTTTTTTTCTATTTTTCCATTCTCCAAAATTTCAAAGATAATAATTTTTTTTTTTCTAGGTTCCACAACGGGATGACGAAGACATCTATATAGATAATGAGCGCTTGATCAACAGGAGCGTATTTCGTTGTGGGACAGCCATGACCAGCAGTACAAGGACAATGTGGTGACCCGGCAGCTCTGGAATGAGGTGGCCGCAGTGATGATGGATGGCTGGGACAGCGCCTCTCCAACTTCCAAAAAGGCGTTCAGTAAGTATAAACCTACTCTGTGATGCCGCATTGACTCTTGGTCCTGATGGTACTGTTGTGTTTGTTGCAAGATATATTCTTGCTTCAAACACAACAGTGCACTCTGGATCAACAGTGACTGCTTTGTGTATTGGACTGCTGTATTGATTCTGTTTTCACTCATGCTCTTGAAGGTACTGGTGTGTTTGTTGCAAATTATTTTCTTGCATCAAACACACCATTGCTCTCTGGATCAACAGTGACTGCTTTGTGTATTGGACTGCTGGATTGATTCTGTTTTCACTCTTGCTCTTGAAGGTACTGGTGTGCTTGTTGCAAGATATATTCTTGAATCAAACACACCAGTGCTCTCTGGATCAACAGTGACTGCTTAGTGTATTGGACTGCTGGATTGTTTCTGGTGTCATTCTTGCTCTTGAAGGTACTGGTGTGTTTGTTGCAAGATATATTCTTGCATCAAACACACCAGTGCTCTCTGGATCAACAGTGACTGCTTTGTGTATTGGACTGCTGTATTGATTCTGTTTTCACTCTTGCTCTTGAAGGTACTGGTGTTTGTTGCAAGATATATTCTTGCCTCAAACACAGCAGTGCTCTCTGGATCAACAGTGACTGCTTTGTGTATTGGACTGCTGTATTGATTGTTTTCACTCTTGCTCTTGAAGGTACTGGCGTGTTTGTTGCAAGATATATTCTTGCATCAAAAACACCAGTGTCCTCTGGATCAACAGTGACTGCTTTGTGTATTGGACTGCTGTATTGTTTCTGGTGTCATTCTTGCTCCTGAAGGTACTGGTGTGTTTGTTGCAAGATATATTCTTGCATCAAACACACCAGTGCTCTCTGGATCAACAGTGACTGCTTTGTGTATGAGACTGCTGTATTGATTCTGGTGTCATTCTTGCTCCTGAAGGTACTGGTATATATATTCTTGCATCAAACACACCAGTGCTCTCTGGATCAACAGTGACTGCTTTGTGTTTAGAATTATTTTGTGATGCCGCATTGACTGTTTGCAAAGTTCACTTCGGTTTGTGTGCTGTAATGATGTTGCCATCAGTGCTTGTATAACATTTTTTCTTTGTTTTTCCAACAGTGAACAAAGTCCGCATACGTTGGCGCTCGATGAAGGACCGCTTCAACACTGATGTTCGTGATGAGGGACAGGTTCGCAGTGGTTCAGCGGCAAGGCCCAGAAGAAAGTACCGCTATCATTGCGAGTTGGCTTTCCTGAGACCGGTCCTTACCACCAGAGCGTAAGTATTATAATTTTTTTTTTTTAAATTAATATGTGCTTTTCTATTCCACAGCTGATGATTCTTGTAAATGCATGATAGTAATGTTTTTCCTTTCTTTCCACAGCACCTGGAGCAGCACCCTGCAACCTGTCCCTGGAGCACCTTCATCGGTCGACCTCGGACCCATCCCAGCCATCCAACAGCCAGGAAGCATCTTGCAGGTCAGCAACACAGACAGCTGGTGACCAGGAAGCTGGTCAACCAGGTGTTCCCCTGTACCAGGTCTCTGCCACTGGTTATACGGGCACTACCCGCCAGTGGCAGAGGGCCTCAGACAGGCCTGTCATGCCCGAGTTCATTCACTTGAGCGAGGCCTTTCATGCCAGCCTCAAGTCGCTGTCAGACAGAGTGAAAAGCGGTTTTTCACTCATGGAACGCGGTTTTATCCACATGGAACACCGCTTCCACTCTGTCGACCAGCGCCTTGACCGTCTGGCGGCCGACCTCAACAGACCAGCGCACCATTTTGTTTAGTAAAACTGAACGGGGCATGGCGGAACACCTTAGTCCTGAGCAACAGCTGAGTGTGTTGCAGGCCTGCAACACTGCTTACTTGCAGGCTATGCAGCAGAATTGGTACGTGCAGCAGTCAGTGGTGTCATTCCCACCTGTGCCACCACTGACTCGCTACACCTCACTACCAACTTCTGCTGCATAACACTGCACGGCCACCTGCATTCCTAGCCAAGCCGGACACCAGTACACCACACCAATGCCGAGTTCTGCTGGACACTCCACCCCCGCCACCACTACGGCAAGCGCTGCTCCTGTCTGGAGCACCACCACTGCCACCAGAGCAACATCGTGGCGCACCGCCACCACAGAACCTGCTTGGACCACCGCCACCTCTTCTCCATCTAGGAGCACCGCCACCACTCAGCATTCAAGGAGCACCGCCACCACTCCTCATCATAGGAGCACCTCCACCACTCCTCATCATAGGAGCACCGCCACCACTTCTCCTAGGAGCACCGCCACCACTCCTCATCATAGGAGCACCACCACCTTGCCTCCTAGGAGCACCGCCACCACTTCTCCTACTAGGAGCACCGCCGCCACTTCTCCTACTAGGAGCACCGCCACCACATCTCCTACTAGGAGCACCGCCACCACATCTCCTACTAGGAGCACCGCCACCACCACCACCGAGCATCAAAGGGGTGACCGACATTTCCTGTTTTACTCATCAAGGCCACGGTCCAGCAGCTCCAGGCGGTTGAGCAAAGTAAGGCGGTCACAAGGTGGAAGTCGGTACCGGCAGGAGACTCCTGCACCAAAGAAGTCAAAGAAACCAAAGACTTTGTTTGTCAGTCCCCCCTCTCCTCCCAATGGGTCTCACCCTGCCTCCAGTTCCATCCCTGATCTCCCATCCCCCACTTCTTTCGTCACCCCTTCCCCTAGAACCACTTGCTCAATTTCCAGCCGTACCTCCTCTCTCCACACCCCCAAAGTATCCCAATCTTCCTCCAAACGTTCTTCACAAGAAAATTAATTTTTTTTTTTTTAAATAAATTTGCAAATCTGCTTTCACAAAACACGGTTTGGATTAATGTGTCTTTCGCCGCCTCCACACACTGCGCCGTACACACACAGCGCCATACACTTTGCCTTTTTGACAGCACATAGCTCCATTACTGACGTTTCTTGTGTCAGTATTTTAGCTATGTGGTGTCAAAAACACAAATGTATGACTTTTATTTTCACCACCAGTCTCTTCAGTCACCTAATATTGCCGAGACTGAATAGAACAGGGTTCACCAACTCTAGTCCTCCAACAGATCATGTTTTCAGGCTTTCCTTTGTATTGCTCAGGTGATAATTGCTTCATCTGTACATTACAAAGGAAAGCCTGAAAACATAATCTGTTGGTGGGCCTTGAGGACTGGCGTTGGGGAACCCTGCTATAGAGGATGGTGTTGAGTGCAAGGCATATCTAATGTTACCTTGCCCGGTATCATAAAATGTTAATTGACCATGTTGGTTTTTTACCATCATCATCATTTCAATATTAGTGAGACAAGGCAAGGGATTCTAGATATACCTTGTAATTAACCACATCCTCTATTCAGTGTGTGGTAACTAAACTGATGACATGATGGTGAAAATACACGGCATATGTACAATACCCTGGCCTTGTATCATAACTATTTGTCACACCTGGGCAGGTGAATACACATGATTTTTAACATGCAGCGTCGCTTCAGTCTGCATATATTTCAAGCAGACTCTAGCAATGCTGCAGTTTCACTCATATGTATTCTCCTGCCCATGTTTGATAACTTTCTGAAGTCAGGATGAGTTACTTTGTGGGTCCTCACTTCAGCATGACACCAGGCCCTGGTTATTTTAGAAGTTGTATAACCTTTATGATGTGTCCAGTCTGCGTTCAGACACAGTGGTGATCCTACAAATAATATTTTAGTCACATGGTTAGTTGTCATAAAGAGTGACGGATGCTAGTGCATCCCCAAATCACTAATTGTAACATCAGGGCATGTGACACAAATATTAGTTGTATTATCTCCACTGTCGCTGCTAATTGAAAACACACTGTAGAGCTGATAAAGGTCATACAACTTGAGTGTGTATAGTCATCTGGTCAGGAGTACTAGCAAAATTATGATGCACAAAACACAGCATCATGAATTGACTGGTACACCTGGCCTTTTGATTATTGTATTGGAGTGTGAAAATACAGAGTGCACTCGGTACAGGTATCAAAAAAGGTCTTTTATTAACACACACAAGTAAACATTTTTACACCATTTGATCTTGCCATTCCACCTGTCCTACATCTGAGATAAAGTAGGCCGCAAATTGGTCCCTCATTTGGGCCACTTCAATGGATGACCTGAGAGGGTGCTGAGTAAATTCAGGCAATGGGTTAGGAGATGCATCATCGAGTTCAAAGTTCGGGTGCTCTCTAGCCATCACAAAATTATGTAGAACCACACAGGCCTTCACCACCTCATCCACTGTTTCCAGTTTCAGATTAATGGCTGTGCTGAGAATGCGCCATCTGGAGACAAGTATACCAAAGGCACACTCAACAGTTCTTCTGGCCCTGGTCAGCCTGTAATTAAAAATTCTTTTGGTGTGGTCCAAGTCCCGGCTGGAGTAGGGCTTGAGCAGGTTTTGGCACATTTGGAATGCCTCATCCCCAACCTTTACAAAGGGCTGTGGTGGACCTTTGGTGTTGGGAAGAGGCCGTGGCATGGGGAAATTAAAGTGGTTGCCATACAACCTCTGGCCCATGTCAGAGTTCTTAAAAGCCTGGGAGTCATTCCCACGGCCAAATGCCCCAATGTCCACTGCTACAAACATACAGTCTGCATCCAAAATGGCCATGAGTACTGTAGAAAAGTACTTTTTGTAGTTATAGTACTCCGATCCAGTTCTTTTTGGTTTGATAATCCGGATGTGTTTCCTGTCCACAGCTCCCAAACAGTTGGGGAAATTGCAGACTGTCAAGAATTGGTGGGAAGGGGCATAAATTCAGGACATAGAACGTTCCACAAAGCCCGGCAGGTGTCCGCAACAATTCCAGACAAGGTGGATATTCCAATCCGGTACTGGAAGTGGAGTGAAGAGAGGGTCTCTCCAGTAGCCAGGAATCTGTGAAACCGAGAAAGAACAAAAAATAATATTTATGTAAATGGATTTTTAAAACAATAAAAAAATAAAAAAAAAATACATGGCATAAAAATACATCTGCTGCCTTTTGTTTACTACATGTCATAAAAAAAAAAATACCACAGCCTTTTGTTTCGTACATGGCAGAACAATAATTCTGCCAACTTTAGAATAGTACATGTCACAACAAAGAAAATTAGGCAGGCATTGGTTTTGCAATACTACGTAGCGTAATGTGACCAGGAGCCCTTCCTCAGGAGCAATTGCACGACGGACCTGTGTGTCCTGTCTCCGGGTGACTTCTTGGACACGACCAAGCAAATCCATGAAGCTTTGTTGGGACATCCGGGTATAATCCGTAAATTTCTCTGGGTAAGTTTCTCCTGGAGCTCGCTGTAGAGGGTGTGGTACGCTCCACGGATCTCCCGGAGTTCAACAATGGGATCTATCCACAAACGCCGCCGCTGCTGTCTTCGCTGCCTCTCTCTCTCCCTTTGTTGCTGGCAAGCAACTGCATAAGCCTGAGCCATCCTGATGTCCAGATCCAAGTTGAAGTGAAAACTCTTCCAGTGCAGATCCATGTTGACGAGAAAATGCAAGCCTATGTGAAGAATTCAGCTGTAAACAGGGTCTATATAAAGAATTCCCATGACACACGCCCACTGGTGTTCCATTGGTGGAGTCTGTTGCAAGAATTTTGCAAGTATTTTCCTCCTGTGAAATGTGACACCAAGACAACCCATGCGCATAAAAACACAAACGCATGGAAAACGCTTGCAAACGCATACAAACGCTGCGCTATTTGTTGTATTGCGCACGATAATGCGACGAAAAATCGCTGCGCTTGCGTTTTTTGCATGCGTTTCATGTGCGCTTGAAACGCTGCGCAAAACGGCGCAGGTGTGAAACTAGCTTTACACCGATCTTTATAAGAGAGCATGCTGGAGTCAGACGCTCCTAATTCATGAATCCATCATGTCAGAAGAGTGATATGTGCCTCCGTGTCGGGGACTGGAGTAAGATTTGCAGCATATGGAACGCCACCCACTTGTAATGAATTTGGTTCTCAGGCCCCCCCGTCTTACCCTAAGCCCAGCCAACTTTGTAAGAGTTGGGGAAACTGGTGTGAGACAAAAGGAAGAAAGATAATGACAGCTCATAGTTGAAGTAAGTAGAGATGCAGCATGCACGGAACCACGAGCCAACCGCTTGTGTAAATAGAAAAAGTAGAAAAAGTTCCAGCTTCTAGTAAAATTTCAAATATAATCTATATTCCATCGAAGTTTGCTTTAAAAAAATGATGGACAGGATGGACAAACAAAATGTTTCGAACACGGTTGTTCATTGTCAGGCTTCAAGCGTGACAATGAACAACAGTGTTCGAAACGCGTTGCTTGCTGACCATCCTGTACATAATTTTTTTTAAACAAACTTCGATGGAATAAAAACTATATTTGAAATTTTAGCTGGAACTTTTTCTCCTTTTTCGAAACTGGTGTGAGACTTCCGAAACTCAAGAAATGTTGGCACATAAAAGCTTTGATGAATCAGGATAAAAGTTTATAAAAAAAAAAAAAAGACAAACGTGGCCAAATATTATCTGTTGGTGCAAACAACATGTTTATGTTAGTAAAAGTACATGAAACAACAATGCATCTGGAGCATGTTATTTTAGGATTATGCGTTTTGCCGTTCCTACGCTATTCCTTAAAGAAATTCATGAATAAAGTGACAATTGGGTGAAACCAGTTGAGGGATGTGTCTCAACACAGTCAATACTGATTGCACAGTGTAAAACAATTCCAGACTGTAGAGGAACAAACCCATTTAACAAATGGAATGGTTGTCAAAATATTAATACATTTCTAACAGTAATAACATAGGAACAGCTCGATGCACTATTATGAGAAACAATGATCAAGAATGATTTTTCGAGAAATGCAAGTCTTTCCCAGAACCAATATGTCAGGAATGAAGACAGGTCCTCTTTGGACCACTTTACCTCCATGATGTACAGTTGTGCTCAAAGGTTTACATACCCCAACATAATTTTTGCTTTCTTCGCCTTTTTTTTTAGAGAATATGAACGACAACACCCAAACTTTTTCACCACTCATGGTTAGTGGTTGGGTGAAGCCATTTACTGTCAAACTACAGTTTTTCTTTATTAATAAATGTGCAAAAATTTCTATATTTCTGTTTTTCTCAGTCAAGATGGGGTGCAGAGTGTACATTAATGAGGAAAAAAAATGAACTTTTTTTTAATTTACCAAATGGCTGCAAAGAAACAAAGAGTGAAAAATGTAAATACTTTCCGTACCCACTGTATAATATCTTGTACAACTATAGCAGAGCTGAGTGTTTTCTTGGCACAATGCATCATGATGTGTTACCATGGAGGGAAGGGAGATGTTAAAAAACGCTGAACTCACTTGCTCAGAAAAAAAAAAAAATTAAATGACCTAAGTTATCCAGACACATTCGAAAAAATTGGCAGAACCCAGCGGATTGGCTTATGACGTAACATATATACAGTACTACTAGACAATCCCCAGAGATCTGCCCTCAGGTTAGAAAACAATAGAATATGTCAAATTCCAACATGCCTGGAGATAACTTGTTGCAAAAGATGCCAGCAGCAGCTTTTCTCCCTCTCCCTAGGGAAATAAGCTTGCGAGTTCAGCTGATAGGAGAGTGAATGTTCATAGAGAAGCTGAATGAAATAGCTGCCAACCAACAACTACGGTACATTACATGTATTCAGCTCTGCTGACAAAACCATAACATTATTTGCACTAAATATGTTTTCATTCATCTTTCCAAATGTGTCATAAGACTGGAGGTGGTTATTAAACATGACAACATCTGTGCTACTTACTTACCCATTCCCTTGGTGTGGTTGAAGTCCCCTTTCACAACTTTGCAGGTTTTACCATCCCCATTGCAGACCCCACAACGATCTTCTTTGGCAGCAGAACCAATAATTCCATCACAGCCAATTTTCTAAAAAGAAAGACAAGCTTTTACAAATGTTTCTTAATTTGCAAGGTTCACAAGGAATGACATTGAGTTGAATAGGACCATTTTAAGATCAGAGTATTCGTGGCATGCAAATGTTTAGGCACCCCTGGTCAAAATTACTGTTATTGTGAACAGATAAGCAAGTTGAAGATGAAATGATCTCTAAAAGGCCTCAAGTTAAAGATGACACAATTCCTTTGTATTTTTGGCATATACAGTTGTGGCCAAAAGTATTGACACCCCTGCAATTCTGTCAGATAATACTCAGTTTCTTCCTGAAAATGATTGCAAACACAAATTCTTTGGTATTATTATCTTCATTTAATTTGTCTTAAATGAAAAAACACAAAAAGAATTGTCCTAAAGCCAAATTGGATATAATTCCACACCAAACATAAAAAAGAGGGTGGACAAAAGTATTGGCACTGTTCGAAAAATCATGTGATGCTTCTCTAATTTGTGTAATTAACAGCACCTGTAACTTACCTGTGGCACCTAACAGGTGTTGGCAATAACTAAATCACACTTGCAGCCAGCTGACATGGATTAAAGTTGACAACCTCTGTCCTGTGTCCTTGTGTGTACCACATTGAGCATGGAGAAAAGAAAGAAGACCAAAGAACTGTCTGAGGACTTGAGAAACCAAATTGTGAGGAAGCATGAGCAATCTCAAGGCTACAAGTCCATCTCCAAAGAC
This sequence comes from Dendrobates tinctorius, assembly GCF_039654945.1. Taxonomy (NCBI): domain Eukaryota; kingdom Metazoa; phylum Chordata; class Amphibia; order Anura; family Dendrobatidae; genus Dendrobates; species Dendrobates tinctorius. The sequence continues at coordinate 81,941,773 of NW_027361690.1, forward strand.
CTGAATGTTCCTGTGTCTACCATGCGCAGTGTCATCCAGAAGTTTAAAGCCCATGGCACTGTGGCTAACCTCCCTAGATGTGGACGGAAAAGAAAAATTGACAAGAGATTTCAACGCAAGATTGTGCGGATGTTGGATAAAGAACCTCGACTAACATCCAAACAAGTTCAAGCTGCCCTGCAGTCCGAGGGTACAACAACCCGTACTATCCGTCGGCGTTTGAATGAAAAGGGACTGTATGGTAGGAGACCCAGGAAGAACCCACTTCTTACCCCGAGACTTAAAAAAGCCAGGCTGGAGTTTGCCAAAACTTACCTGAAAAAGCCTAAAACATTTTGGAAGAATGTTCTCTGGTCAGATGAGACAAAAGTAGAGCTTTTTGGGCAAAGGCATCAACATAGAGTTTACAGGAGAAAAAAAGAGGCATTCAAAGAAAAGAACACGGTCCCCACAGTCAAACATGGCGGAGGTTCCCTGATGTTTTGGGGTTGCTTTGCTGCCTCTGGCACTGGACTGCTTGACCGTGTGCATGGCATTATGAAGTCTGAAGACTACCAACAAATTTTGCAGCATAATGTAGGGCCCAGTGTGAGAAAGCTGAGTCTCCCTCAGAGGTCATGGGTCTTCCAGCAAAACAATGACCCAAAACACACTTCAAAAAGCACTAGAAAATGGTTTGAGAGAAAATACTGGAGATTTCTAAGGTGGCCAGCAATGAGTCCAGACCTGAATCCCATAGAACACCTGTGGAGAGATCTAAAAATGGAAGTTTGGAGAAGGCACCCTTCAAATATCAGGGACCTGGAGCAGTTTGCCAAAGAAGAATGGTCTAAAATTCCAGCAGAGCATTGTAAGAAACTCATTGATGGTTACCGGAAGCGGTTGGTCGCAGTTATTTTGGCTAAAGGTTGTGCAACCAAGTATTAGGCTGAGGGTGCCAATACTTTTGTCTGGCCCATTTTTGGAGTTTTGTGTGAAATGATCAATGTTTTGCTTTTTGCTTCATTCTCTTTTGTGTTTTTTCATTTAAGACAAATTAAATGAAGATAATAATACCAAAGAATTTGTGTTTGCAATCATTTTCAGGAAGAAACTGAGTATTATCTGACAGAATTGCAGGGGTGTCACTACTTTTGGCCACAACTGTATGGTATATTTTATATATTAGGCTGGCTTCACACTAGCGTTTTGTAGCGCTGCGGATGGCAGCCTACTTTCTTCTTCCGTCCTCCGTTAAGCCCCGCCCACTGCTGCACCTCTTCCTTCAGCTTCGCCTACGTCGGCATGCGTCCTGTGTACCTTATCTTTCACATTGGGTACGCAGGCCATACGGCTGTATATTGACCCATCCGCATGCGTCGTTTTGACGCTGTGCCAAACGCAACAAGTTGCATTTTGTTGCGGTCGGCGGTCGCATCAAAATGATGCATGCGGATGTGTCAGCATACAACCGCATGGCCTGCGTACACAATGTTAAAGATAGGGTACACAGGACGCATGCCGACGTAGGCGAAGCTGAATGAAGAGGTGCGGAAGTGGGCGGGGCTTAATGGAGGACGAAAGGAGGAAGGAAGCTGCCATCTGCAGCCTGCCGAACACTAGTGTGAAACTAGCTTTATACAGCTCTGGCAAAAATTAAGAGACCACTGCACAGCTTTATAAAAATCAGCTTCTCTACATGTCTTACAGCCATTCCATTCCAGTGTCAGTTGAATTCCAACCAGAGTACACCTCATTCTACTTAATGTGCTTCTGATTAGGTGATCACCTGAACCAAATCTTATTTAACGAAGGAAAGTATAAAAAACCCTGCTGTGGTGTTCACATTCCTCTTGCAATAGAACAAGCTGGATGGCAAAACAAGTGCTAGTAATATCCCAAAAGTAATAGGGATGAAAAAATAACTTTTAACCATGCCAAAGCAGTTGAAAAGAAAAGTCTTGAGTGAGGAGAAGAAGGGCTCAATTTTGGCTTTTCTAGTAGAAGTATACAGTAAGGTCATGTTGCCTCTATTATTAAAATGGACGGCAGTCCATTACAACAAGGTCAAGCAGCAGACATTGGGAACAACAAAGCTACAGATCAGCAGAGGGCAAAAACGACTTTCCACTGACCAGGATGACCATCATCGTATTCGATTGTCACTCAGCAACCGCAGGATGACATCAAGTAACCTACAAAAGGAATGGCAAATGGCAGCTGGGGTGAAGTGCATGGCAAGAACAGTTTGCAACAGGCTCCTAGAGGCAGGGCTCAAATCATGTAAAGCTAGAAAAAAGCCTTTCATCACTGAGAAGCAAAGGAGAGCCAGGATGAAGTTTTCCAAAGACCATAAGGTTTGGACCATAGAGGACTGGAGTAAGTAAATCTTCTCTGATGAGTCTAATTTTCAGCTTTGCAAAACACCTGTTCGTCTAATGGTTAAATGGAAACCTGGAGAGGCGTACAAGGTATAGTGTCTTGCACCCACTGTGAAATTTGGTGGAGGATCGGTGATGACCTGGGGATGCTTCAGCAAGGCTGGAATTGGGCAGGTTAATCTTTGCGAAGGATGTATGACTCAAGCCGCAAACAAGGTTATTCTGGAAAATATTTGATTCCTTCTGCTCAGGCAATGTTCCCCAACTCTGAGGACTGTTTTTTTCCAGCAGGACAACGCGCCATGCCACACAGTTAGGTCAATCAATGTGTGGATGAAGAATCACCACATCAAATCCCTGTCATGGCCAGCCCAATCTTCAGACCTGAACCCCATTGAAAACGTCTGGAATGTAATCAAGAGGAAGATGGATAGTCAAAAGCCATCAAACAAAGAAGAACTGCTTAAATTTTTGTACCAGGAGTGGCATAAGGTCACCCAAAAGCAGTGTGAAAGACTGGTGGAAAGCATGCCAAGACGCATGAAAGCTGTGATTAAAACACATGGTTATTACACAAAATATTGATTTCTGAACTCTTCCTGAGTTAAAACATTAGTATTGTTGTTTCTAAATGATTATGAACTTGTTTTCTTAGCATTATTTGAGGTCTTCAAGCACTGCATTTTTTTGGTATTTTGACCATTTGTCATTTTCTGAAAATAAATGCAAAATTTAGTTCTTGGAAACGCAAAGATATGTTGTCATAGTAACATAGTTATTAAGGTTGAAGGAAGACTTTAAGTCCATCTAGTTCAACCCATATCCTATCCTAACTTGCCCTAACATGTTGATCCAGAGGAAGGCAAAAAAAAAACTATGTGGCAAACAGTAAGCTCCACATTGGGGAAAAAAATTCCTTCCCAACCCCACATACGGCAATCAGACTAGCTCCCTGGATCAACGCAATATTAAGGAAACTAGTGTATATACCCTGTAATATTATACTTTTCAAGAAAGGCATCCAGTCCCTTCTTAAATGTTAGTAGGGAATCATTCATTACAACATCATATGGCAGAGAGTTCCATAGTCTCACTGCTCTTACAGTAAAGAATCCGAGTCTGTGAGTATGCTGAAACCTTCTTTCCTCCAGACGTAGAGGATGCCCCCTTGTCCCCGTCACAGGTCTAAAGCTGGAGTCACACATAGCAATCTCGCTAGCGAGATCGCTGCTGAGTCACAACTTTTGTGACGTAACAGCGATCTCACCAGCGAGATCGCTGTGTGTGACAGCGATCAGCGAGCGGCCCCCCTGCCGGTATCGCTGATCGCTGTTAGAAACCTCTGGACATTTTTTTGGTCGCTGGGCTCCCGCTGGCCAGCATGCATCGCTGCGTGTGACAGGCGGGAGACCAGCGATCAGCTGTAAAAAAATAGAATTAAAATAAAAAATATTGTTATTCTCACCTTCCGACGTCCCGCGCAGCATTCCTCTCTCCACGCTCCGGTCCCAGTGATCCTTTGCACGAATGACCGCGAGACTGTGACTTTCGCGGTCATTCTCGCAAAGGATTACTGGGACCGGAGCGTGGAGAGAGGAAGGCTGCGCAGGACGTCGGAAGGTGAGAATAACAATATTTTTTATTTTAATTCTATTTTTTAGAGGGATGGCAAGCGATGCCGGGCGCTTGGCATCGCTATGCTCATCGCTGGTGAAGCTGTCTGTGTGACAGCTCACCAGCGATCACATAGCGACTTACCAGCGATCCTGACACCTTGATATCGGTGTCAGTATCGCTGGTAAGTCGCTATGTGTGACTCCAGCTTAAGAGTAGAAAGATCATTAGGTCTTTGTACTGTCCCCACATATATTTATACATTGTAATAAGATCACCCCTAAGCCTTCGATTTTCCAAACTAAATAACCCTAAGTGTAATAACCTATCTTGGTATTGCAGACCCCCTAGTTCCCTAATAACCTTGGTCGCTCTTCTCTGCACCCGCTCCAGTTCAGCTATGTCTTTCTTATACGCCGGAGACCAGAACTGTACACAGTATTCTAAGTGTGGTCACACTAGTGACTTATATAGAGGTAAAATTATTTTTCTCCTCATGAGCATCTATGCCTCTTTTAATGCATCCCATTATTTTATTTGCCTTTGCAGCAGCTGCCTGACACTGGCCACTAAATGTGAGTTTGTCGTCCACCCATACACCCAGGTCTTTTTCAGTGACAGTTTTGCCCAGTGTTTTATAATTAAGCACACAATTATACATCTTGTTTGTTCTACCCAAGTGCATGACCTTACATTTATCCCCATTAAAGCTCATTTGCCATTTATCAGCCCAAGCTTTTAGTTTACATAAATCCTTCTGTAATATAAAATTGTCCTCCTCTGTATTGATTACCCTGCAGAGTTTAGCGTCATCCGCAAATATTGAAATTCTACTCTCCATGGCTGGTTTCACATTTGCGTTTTTTTTTGCGCTTGAAAAAAACGCATACGTGAGCATGGGCTTTTTTCCCCTATATTTAACCTGGGCGCGCACATGTGCGCATTGTTATGCGCACGTATGCGATTTTCGTGCGCTGCATTTTTTTGTGGTGTGCGATTTTATTTTCCAGACGCTACATGTTGCATTTTTTTGTCCGCCCAGCCACTTCAAAAAAGCGCATGCGCACGTATGCACACGTTTTGCGCTAAAAAAGGCCATTATGGCTTATGGATGCGCATACGTGCGCACTGGCATGCGCATGTATGCGTTTTTTTTAGCGCTGCGTTTTTTTGGTGGTGTCCACTTTTTAGACAAGTTATAAAATTCTAAAGTCCAAAAAAAAAAAAAAAGTCTATATAAGGAGGTGTCTGGCAACACTGTACCACAACTACAGTGACAGATTGGAGAGCAGACATTCACCAACAAACCCAGCTTCTATCAGCGTCAAGAATGTGAGTATTATTACATCGTATGCCTGTCCTTTTCAATTGTGTATGTACTAATGATTTTTATTATTTTTACATGCAGCATGTCTTCGGAATCAGAATATTCCCCATCGCGGCGGAATTGGCGCAAGCAGACCGTGAGGTGATTATTTTCGTGCATCTGGTAAGTATATCTGCTGCTACTCCAAATCTCTTACGTTTGTTTTGTTTTTTTTAAGACATCATCATCATCTTCTGCGGACGGGACTACTGAGGGCGAAGAGCAGGAGCAGCGAAGCCAAGTCGCGGTGGTGATACGGAATGTATGTATGAAATGATTTGTAATGTTCTTTATTTTTTATCTTCTATTTTTCATCTTTTCTGTATTTTTTTTTTAAACTTTTTATTCAATTTAAATTTGTTTATTCTAATGAATGCGTTTTGTCTAGGTTCCACAACGGGATGAAGACGTCTACCTGGATAATGAGCAGCTCATCAGCCTGGTCCAGGAGCGTGCTCCGTTGTGGGACAGCCGTGACCGGCTGTACATCGACAATGTGGTGACACGGCGGCTATGGAATGAGGTGGCCGCAGCGTTGATGGATGGCTGGGGCAGCGCCACAGCATCCTCCAAAAAGGCATTTAGTAAGTATTTCCCTGCTCTGTATTGTGCCGCAGTGACTGTTGTCCTTGATGGCACTGTTGGGTTTCGTGCTAGATATATTCTAGCAGGAAACCCAACAGTGTCATCGGGCTCTACAGTGACTGCTTTGAGTTTTGTATTGCTGTATTCTGCCGCAGTGACTGTTGTCCTTGATGGCACTGTTTATTTTTTTCCAACAGTGGACAAAGTCCGAACACGTTGGCGTTCGATCAAGGACCGCTTCAACAGTGATGTTCGTGCTGAGGGCCAGGTTCGCAGTGGATCTGCGTCAAGGACCAGAACTAGATACCGTCACTATCACGCGTTGCAGTTCCTAAGACCGGTCCTTGCCACGAGATCGTAAGTATTCAAAATTTTGGGTTTTTATTTTTATTAATCTGTGTTTTTCTAATCCACAGCTGATGCTTCTTGTAAAGGCTTGGTATTAATGATTTTCCTTTCTTCCACAGCACCTGGAGCAGCACCCTGCAACCTGGCCCTGGAGCGGTCCTTCCTCGGACGTCCTCTGACCCATCCCAGCCATCCGACAGCCAGGAAGCACCTTGCAGGTCAGCCACACACACAGCTGGTGACCAGGAAGCTGGGCCATCAGGTGTTCCCCTGTCCCAGGTCTCTGCCACTGGTTATGCGGGCACTACCCGCCAGCGGCAGAGGGCCTTGGACAGGAATGTCTTGCCCGAGTTTATGCACTTGAGCGAGGCCTTTAATGCCAGCCTCAAGTCGCTGTCCGACAGAGTTGAAAGCGGTTTTGCACTAATGGAACGTGGTTTTAACCACTTTGAACACCGCTTCAATTCTGTCGAACAGCGCCTTGACCGTCAGGAGGCCGACCTCAACAGACCAGCGCACCATTGTTTTAGTAAGATTGAAAAGGGCATGGCGGAACACCTTAGTCCTGAGCAACAGCTGAATGTGCTGCAGGCCTGCAACAATGCTTTCTTGCAGGCTATGCAGCATAATCGGTACGGGCAGCAGTCAGTGGTGTCATTTCCACCTGTGCCACCATTGACTCGCTTCACCTCACTACCGACTTGTGCTGCATACCACTGCACGGACACCTCAATTCAAAGCCAGGACACCCACCGTTACACCACCACAAGTCTCAGTGCAGCTGGTCACTTCACCAACACCACCATGGCAAGCGCTGCTCCTGTCTGGAGCACCACCGCCACCCCCATGCATGCGTGGAGCTCAGACACCACTAGGCAAACATGGAACAGCCCTGCCGCTACAACAACATGTAGTAGCCCTGCCACCACCACTCCGCAAACCTGGACCATCACTGCCGCCACCAGTACTCCTGCAAGGACGAGCACTGCCAACCAAGAGCATCAGGAGCATCAGCAGCAGCCACAGCAGCAACAGCCACCGCAGCAGCAGCCACAGCAGCAGCCACAGCAGCAGCAGCCACAGCAGCAACAGCCACCGCAGCAGCAGCCACCGCAGCAGCAGCCACCTCAGCAGCAGCCACAACAGCATCAGCCACAGCAGCAGACGGGTGACCTCCATTCCATATTTGCCCCAAGTTCTAGGCAAAATCTATCAAGGCGGGCATTGGACCAAAGTAGGTCCAGGCAGACAAGCCTACGGCGACATGCACTTCGAAGAAATGTTCCTGAACCCATTTCCTCTCCTCCAAGTGTTCCTAGTTTAATTCCCTTAACTGGACTACCTTCCCCCACAAGTTTTGTTGCCCCTTCCCCTCAAACACCGTCTTCAACTGCAAGTGTTGCATCTTCCCTGCACACCCCCAAATTGCAACCATCTGCCCCCAAACGCCGAAAAAAATAAAGTTGTTTATATTTTTGTGGTTAAAAATAAATTTACATTTGTGGTTCACCATTACAAAGTTTGATTAATGGTTTTGGCGCCGCTCACACACACTGATGGGTAAATACACGTATATGTTAAAAACCAAGGCATAGTCATATGACTAGACTAGGCCTTTGTATTTAACATATGTTCAATACAAAGGCGTAGTCTAGTCATATGACTGGACTAGGCCTTTGTATTTAGCATATGTTCAATACAAAGGCCTAGTCTAGTCATATGACTAGACTAGGCCTATGTATTGAACATATGTTAAATACAAAGGCGTAGTCTAGTCATATGACTATACTAGGCATTTGTATTGAACATATGTTCAATACAAAGGCGTAGTCTAGTCATATGACTGGACTAGGCCTTTGTATTTAGCATATGTTCAATACAAAGGCGTAGTATAGTCATATGACTATACTAGGCCTATGTATTGAACATATGTTCAATACAAAGGCGTAGTATAGTCATATGACTAGACTAGGCCTATGTATTGAACATATGTTCAATACATAGGCCTAGTCTAGTCATATGACTACACTAGGCCTTTGTATTGAACATATGCTAAATACAAAGGCCTAGTCCAGTCATATGACTAGACTACGCCTTTGTATTGAACATATGTTAAATACAAAGGCCTAGTCTAGTCATATGACTAGACTAGGCCTATGTATTGAACATATGTAAAGTTTTTTATTTAATTGGAGTGTAAAAAATATAGTGCACTCAGTAATGGTATCAAATAAGGTTTTTTTATTACCATAAACAAGACGAAAACATTACAACATTTCATCTTGTAATGAAATGCACCCGTCCTACATCAGAAATAAAGAAGGCCGCAAATTGGTCCCTCATTTGGCCAACTTCAACGGATGACCTGAGAGGGTGCTGAGTGAATTCAGGCAATGGGTTAGGAGCATCATCGTCCAGCTCAAAGGTCGGGTGCTCTTTATCCATCACAAAATTATGTAGAACCACACAGGCCTTCACCACCTCATCGACTGTTTCAAGTTTAAGATTAATGGCCGTGCCGAGAATTCGCCACCTGGAGACAAGAATCCCAAAAGCACACTCGACAGTTCTTCTGGCCCTGGTCAGCCTGTAATTAAATATTTTTTTGGTGTGGTCCAAGTCCCGGCTGGAGTAGGGTTTCAGTAAGTTTGCGCACATTTGAAAAGCCTCATCCCCAACCATTACAAAGGGCAGTAGCGGAGCTTCGGTGTGAGGAAGAGGCCGTGGCATAGGGAAATTAAATTGGTTGCCATACAACCTCTGGGCAATGTCTGAGTTTTAAAAGCCTGTGAGTCATTACCACGGCCAAATGCTCCAATGTCCACTGCTACAAACATACATCCGGCATCCGCAATGGCCATGAGTACTATTGAAAAGTACTTTTTGTAATTATAGTACTCAGATCCTGTTATTTTGGGTTTAATGATCCGTATGTGTTTACCATCAACAGCTCCCAAACAGTTGGGAAAATTGCATACTGTCCAGAATTTGTCAGCAATTTCCATCCACTTTTCAGCGGTGGGCAGGGGCATAAATTCTGGACAAAGAACATTCCAGAGAGCAGGTGTCAGCAACAATTCCAGACAAGGTAGAGATTCCAATACGGTACTGGAAGTGTAGTGAAGATAGGGTTTCTCCAGTCGCCAGGAATCTGTGAACAGACAAAGAAGTAAAATTAATATTTATGTATATTATTTTAAAAAACTATAAAATAAAATATTAGTACATTCACGAAAACTAATTACCCAAGGTTTTGAATACTACCGTATTTTGCGCTTTGTAAGACGCACTTTTTTTCCCCAAAATTTGGGGGGAAAACAGGGGTGCGTCTTACAAAGCGGACATGCCTTACCTAGGCTGTGATCGGGGGCGTCCGGCGGTTGCTGGCCGCTGCTGCGGGTGTGTCCGGTGCCGCGTTGTGTGCCCGTCGATGCCCGGGGCTCTGCCAACATTGTGCGACAGGCCAGAGCCCCGGCATTTCCTCGGTTCCCTGTGTGCCGGTAAAAAGATGGCCGCCGGCGCGTGCGCAGATGGGATCTCGGGACCCAGTTCTCGAGAGATGAGATTTGAAATCTCATCTCTCGAGAGCTGGGTCCCGAGATCCCATCTGCGCACGCGCCGGCAGCCATTTTCCCTGGGTTCCCTGTGTGCGCGCGTTGGTGCCTGTTAAAAAATGGCCGCCGCGCGTGCGCAGATGGGATCTCGGGACCCAGCTCTCGAGAGATGAGATTTCAAATCTCATCTCTCGAGAACTGGGTCCCGAGATCCCATCTGCGCACGCGCCGGCGGCCATCTTTTTTTTTTACCGGCACTTCAGCGCACGTATACAGGGAACCGAGGAAATGCTGGGGCTCTGGTCTGTCGAACAATGTCGGCAGAGCCCCGGGCATCGATGGGCACACAACGCCGCACCGGAGGCACCCGCAGCATCGGCCTGCAACAGCCGGACAAGTGGAGAAACCTGACACCAGCACAAGACTCTGCAGCAGCAACGGCACACATCGGAGCCCCCCCTCATCCCTGGATGCGGCCTGCAGCATCACTCCACGCCTGCCTCCTCCAGCAGCGAGCCTGGGACCCCGCTACATCGCAGCCACCAACCCCGGTAAGCAATAAGATGCAAGGATTATAAGAGGCACCACCATTTTATTAAAAAATATTTTTTTCTTATTTTTCTCCTCAAAAATTGTGGTGCGTCTTATAATCCGGAGCGTCTTATAAAGCGAAAAATACGGTAAATTTAAAAAAAACCCATCAGACCGCACCCCTTGGTTTTTAAATATTACGTACCGTAATGTCACCAGTAGCCGTTCCTCAGGAGGAATCGCACGACGGAGCTGTGTGTCCTGTCTCCGGATGGATTGTTGGACACGAGCAAGCAAATCCCTGAAGCTTTCTTGGGACATCCGGATATAATCTGTAAATTTCTCCGGGTTTGCCTGTAGCTCACTGTAGAGGGTGTGGTATGCCCCACGGCTCTCCCGGAGTTCAACAATCGGATGTATCCACATACGCCGCCGCTGCCGTCTTTGCTGCCGCTCTCTCTTCCTTTGTTCATGGCAAGCTACTGCATACGCCTGAGCCATCGCGATGTCCAAATCCAAGTTGAAGTGAAAACTCTTCCAGCGCAGATCCATGTTGACACGAGAAGAATCAAGCAAATCTGAAGAATACTGTAGACAGGGTCTATATATTAACAAACCACACCGACATTGACGTCCCATTGGTCTTGTGTGTTGTTGAATGGTTTTTTTTTTCTTTTTTGGGGGTTGTTCAAAAATCTGTAAAAAAACGCAAACGCACTAAAAACGCATACAAACGCATAAAAACGCTGCATTTTTTTCCTGCATGCGCATAAAAATGCTTGAAAAAAACGCAGCGTTTCTATGCATTTGTATGCGTTTTTTCTATGCTTTTTTTGCGCTAAAAACGCGCTGCAAAAAAAAGCAAGTGTGAAATTAGCCTATGCCCCCTACAAGGTCATTAATAAATATGTTAAAAAGAAGCGGGCCCAATACTGACCCCTGTGGTACCCCACTGCTAACCGTGACCCAGTCCAAGTGTGCTCCATTAATAAGCACCCTTTGTTTCCTATCCCTGAGCCAGCTCTTAACCCACTTACACATATTTTCCCCTATCCCCATTGTTCTCATTTTATGCATCAATCTTTTGTGTGGCACCGTATCAAAAGCTTTTGAAAAGTCCATGTACACCACGTCCACTGCATTCCCTTGGTCCAGTCCGGAACTTACCTCTTCATAAAAGCTTATCAGATTAGTCTGACAGGAACGGTCCCTTGTAAACCCATGTTGATATTGGGTCATGAGGTTATTCTTCTTCAGATACTCCAGTATAGTATCTCAGAAAACCCTCCAGGATTTTACCCACAGTTGAGGTTAAATTTACTGGCCTATAATTTCCAAGTTCAGTTTTTGCCCTCTTTTTGAATATTGGCACCACACTTGCTATACGCCAGTCCTGTGGTACAGACCGTTATTATGGAATCTTTAAAGATTAAAAATAATGGTCTATCTATGACTGAACTTAATTCCTGCAGTACTCGAGGGTGTATCCCATCCGGGCCCGGGGATTTGTCAATTTTAGTGATTTTTAGACGCCGACGTACTTCCTGCTGGGTTAAGCAGGTGACATTTAATGGAGAATTTTTAACCCTGATCATGTTATCAGTCATGGGATTTTCTTGTGTAAATACTGTTGAATAAAAGTCATTTAGCATATTGGCTTTTTCCTCATCCTCATCCACCATTTCACCCAGACTATTTTTTTAGCTTCTTACTATTTATGTAGTTAAAGAATATTTTGGGATTATTTTTACTTTCTCTGGCACTGAGTCTCTCTGTCTCAATCTTTGCTATCTTGATTTGCTTTTTACAGAATTTATTTAATGCCTCACTACTACCTACTTGCTTTAATTCTCTAAATGCTTTATTTTTGTCACTTATTGCTCCCCTTACAGCTCTATTTAGCCATAGTGGTTTCCTCTTATTTCTAACATGTTTATTCCCATACGGTATATATTGTGCACAGGTCCTATTCAGGATGCTAATAAACGTCTCCCATTTTCTTTGTGTATTTTTATGTCTCAGGATATCGTCCCAGTTAATTGCACCAAGATCATCTCTCATCCGTTGGAAATTTGCCTTCCTGAAGTTTAGTGTCCTTGTAACCCCTCTACTACACATCTTATTAAAGGACACCTGAAAACTTATTATTTTGTGATCACTATTACCCAAGTGAGCCTCAACCCTTATATTTGATTTGATATGCGGTCTGGTCTGTTGTCAATAGTTTATAGAATAAAATAGCAATTTACATTTTACTCAAAAATATACCTATAAAGAGATGAATCAGAAAAACTGAAAATTATTATATATATAATTTTGTGTTTTCCATGAAAACTCATACTTTTATTAATCAAATGAGTTGCCAAATGAATTTGAAATCTCGTCCAGACATTGACAAGGTTCGAAAAAAAGATTTTTATTTGAAATAATAATTTTCTCCTTCAAACTTTTCTTTCGTCAAAGAATGCTCCCTTTGCAGCAATTACAGCATTGCAGACCTTTGGCATTCTAGCAGTTAATTTACTGAGATAATCTGGATAAATTTCACCCCATGCTTCCAGAAGCCCCTCCCACAAGTTGGCTTGGCTTGATGGGCACTTTTTACATACTATACGGTCAAGCTGCTCCCACAACAGCTTAATGGGGTTGAGATCTGGTGACTGCGCTGGTCACTCCATTACAGATAGAATGCCAGCTGCCTGCTTCTTCCCTAAATAGTTCTTGCATAATTTGGAGGTGTGCTTTGGGTCATTGTCCTGTTGTAGGATGAAATTGGCTCCAATCAAGCGCTGTCCACAGGGTATGGCATGGCGTTGCAAAATGGAGTGATAGCCTTCCTTATTCAAAATCCCTTTTACCTTGTACAAATCTCCCACTTTACCAGCACCAAAGCAACCCCAGACCATCACATTACCTCCACCATGCTTGACAGATGGCGTCAGGCACTTTTCCAGCATCTTTTCAGTTGTTCTGCGTCTCACAAATGTTCTTCTGTGTGATCCAAACACCTCAAACTTGGATTCGGCTGTCCATAACACTTTTTTCCAATCTTCCTCTGTCCAATGTCTGTGCTCTTTTGCCCATATTAATCTTTTCCTTTCAATAGCCAGTCTCAGATATGGCTTTTTCTTTGCCACTCTGCCCTGAAGGCCAGCATCCCGGAGTCACATCTTCACTGTAGACGTTGACCCTGGCGTTTTGCGTGTACTATTTAATGAAGCTGCCAGTTGAGGACCTGTGAGGTGTTGATTTCTCAAACTACAGACTATAATGCACTTCTCTTGTTGCTCAGTTGTGCAGCGGGGCCTCCCACTTCTCTTTCTACTCTGGTTAGAGCCTGTTTGTGCTCTCCTCTGAAGGGAGTAGTACACACCGTTGTAGGAAATCTTCAGTTTCTTGGCAATTTCTCGCATGGAATAGCCTTCATTTCTAAAAAGAAGAATAGACTGTCGAGTTTCACATGAAAGTTCTTTTTTTCTGGCCATTTTGAGAGTTTAATGGAGCCAACAAATGTAATGATCCAGATTCTCAACTAGCTCAAAGGAAGGTCAGGTTTATAGCTTCTCTAATCAGTCAAACAGTTTTCAGCTGTGCTAACATACTTGCACAACTGTATTCTAACCATCCATTAGCCTTCATACACAGCGAACACAAAGTACCATAAGAACATTGGAGTGATGGTTGTTGGAAATGGGTCTCTATACACCTATGAACATATATATATATAGTCATCTTTTACATTTTAAAAATTACAAAGAGGATAACGGGCCGATGTAAATGTTCAGGTACCATGCATGGTTAATACCTAGTAGAACCTCCTTTTGAAAGTATCATAGCTTGCAAACACTTTTTGTAGCTAATTCTTGTTTGAGGGTTTTTCATCTATTCTTCCTTGGAAAATTCTTCCAATTCTGTGAGACTGTTCCTGCCTCTGGACTGTGCACATACGCTCTTCGTCACTACTCCATGCACTTCCGGGAGCGCACAATTCTGGGCTCATGTGTGTTCAAGCATGTGGTCCAGCAAGCACGATCCCTGAAGTGCTTAATTTACACATGAGAGTGAGGATAGCGCCATGCGCCGCAGCATCCGGACAGCTTATTGGTTCTCCACGGGGGTATGTCTCTCTTGTGGATGTATATTGGTCCCAACCTGGTTTTAAGGGACCTTTCCTCCTCACCCTGACACGCCCCTGGAAGAAGCTCAGATCGAAATGCGCATCGGGGTGAGGGGGAACGTCCGATCTACCCACCACCACCTTCATCTCACTGCGGCTCCAGAGTTAAGGTATTACAGCTCTCCTTTGTTTTTACTGCATTACTTCACTATCCCTATGAGGTCAGCGGGACCTATTTAGATGTACAGGAAAGAGTAAATCCAAGGAAGCTACTAGCACTCAGTCACTATTTTTTCTTTGCACTTTGCTCTCCTGGTCACCTCCTTAAGCTACATATCACATCATAGTAGTTCATGCACAGTTAATCTGTTGCTTTTACGATGCCATTGAAATAGGTTTAATTTTCCTACCTAATTGCTGCATTGCAATCTAAGACCTTGACCTTATTTAAAGCTAGCTCTGTGAATCTTACTTTCATTTTTACTTCATTGGTTGGGTAGATGTCGGAGTTCCCCCTACTGGGTATTTTGTGTATCGTGTATCTATGTCTTTTAATAATTTTATGTAATATTTCAATAAATAATTAAGTTTTATATATGGATCTCTTTGTTTAAGTCAATTGTTTATTACAGTTAGGCTACCTGTTGTTTTATGGTTAATACCTAGTAGAACCACCTTTTGAAAGTATCACAGCTTGTAAAGGTTTTTTTTTAGCCAATTCTTGTTTGAGGGATTTTCATCCATTCTTCCTTGGAAAATTCTTCCAGTTCTGTGAGATTCCTGGGTAGTCTTGCATGCACTGCTATTTTGAGGTCTAGCCACTGGTTTTCAATGATGTTCAGATCAGGCGACTAAGGGCCATTGTAAAACATTCAGCTTGTGACGTCTGAGGTCGTCTATTGTGGATTTCGACAAGTGTTTAGGATCATTAGCCAATTGTAGGAGCCAACCTCTGTTCAACTTAAGCTTTTTAAAGATGGTGTTATGTTTGTATCAATAACTTGTTGAAATTTAATTGCATTGAATCCATTCTTTCCTCTACCTGTGAAATATTCCCCTTGCCCTTGGCTGCAACACAACCCCAAAGCAAGATTGAGCCACCCCATGCTTAATGATTGGCAAGATGCTCTTTTTCTGAAATTCTGTGCCCTTTTTTCTCCACACATTGTGGCCAAAGAGTTCTATTTTAACCTCATCGGTCCACAGGAATTGTTTTCAAAATGCGTCAGCCTTTTTTCATGTTCTTTTGCATACTGCTGAAGCTGAATTGTATGGTGAGGACGCAGGATAGATTTTCATCCGATGACTCTTCCATGAAGACCATATTTGTGCAGGTGTCTCCAAACTTTAGAACAATGTACCACAACTCTATAGTCTGCTTAGGCTAGTTTCACACTAGCGTTTCCTGGAGCTGCGCACAGCTGCCGTGAATCTCCGCCCCTGCCACTCCTCCTCCGGTCAGCTCCACCTATGGGCGCTTGACACTGCATGCGACCTGCGTACTCTCTCTTTAGCATTGGGTATGCAGGCCGTGTGCAGGTATGCGTTTGCCAGCACATGCGTCCTTTTGACGGTGCGTCAATCGCACCAAAATGCAACACGGTGCATTTGGCGCAGGTCGGCGCACCGTCAAAAGGACGCATGCGCCGGCAAACACATACCTGCGCACGGCCTGCGTACCCAATGCTAAAGGGTACGCAGGTCGCATGCAGCGTCATGCACCTATAGGCAGAGCTGACCGTTGGAGGCGCGGCCGTGGGCAGAGCTTCATGGCGGCCATGCGCAGCTCCAGGAAACACTAATGTGAAACTAGCCTAAATCTTTTTGAAGGTCTTTTGCAGTCAAGCAGAGATTATGATTTGCCTCTCTAGCAATCTTACGAGCAGCTCTCACTGAACCTTTGTTTGGTCTTCCAGACCTTATCTTGACCTCCACTATTCCTGTTAACTACTATTTCTTAATTAAATTTAGTGCTGAAGAAAGGACAGCTTGAAAACGCTTTCCTATCTTCTTAAAGCCTTCTCCTGCTTTGAGGGAAACAACCACTTTGATTTTCAGATTGCTAGGCAGCAACTTAGAAAAACTCGTGGCTGCAGTATTTTGGCACAAGGTAAGAGGAGGCTGGGTTTAAAGGTGGAAAATTTGCATCACCTGGCCTTTCCTAACCATAATAGGCTAATAACAGGCTAATTAAGGTCTGAAACCTTGATCAAGGTTATCTGAGCACACAAATCTCCAAGGGTGCCCAAACTTTTGCATTGGTCCATTCTTCTTTTTGCAATTTTTGAAATGTAAAAAATGAGATTTTTTTTGCCTAAAATGCAAAGGAAAGGTGTCATCTTTAATATTAGGCCTTTTAGAGATCATTTCATCTTTAACTTGCTTAACTGTTCACAATAACAGTAATTATGAATAGGGGATGCCTAAACCTTTACATGCCACTGGATATGGTTACCTAACCCTTATCTGGAAAGTGTGTGTCTATACAGCAGTGTTTATAAAAAGATGAAGAAGTGAGATAATTTTGCTATTATTTGAGTTCTATTTCGCTGTTCCTAAAACAGAATTAATGTGGAGAACAGACCTGTAACAGAATAGATCCAAACTGAAGCAGAAGAGGCCCACTGACTATAACAGGCTCTGTCTGGTTTCTGTTTGTTTTCTGTTTTGTGAACGGAATAAAAAAGTGCACCATGCGGCAGTTTGTCACATTAACTCCTTAACGACAGCCAATAACGCCTTTTAATGGCGGCAGTTAAAAGGTATTTATTCCTCAGCGCCGCTTTTTAGGCTGAGTTCACACGTGGCGGTTTTAACAGCTCGATTTTGCCGCAAAAACGCAAAAAATAAGCATCCCATGCATTCCTATGGGATTCCGCAATGCTGTGCTAATGCTGCGGCTTTTACCGTGGCGGAATCGCTTTGCGGTAAAAAACGCAGCATGCTCATTAATTTTGCGGAATCGTGGCGATCTCGCACCCATAGGAATGCATTGTTCTGCTTACTTTCCGCATGTGGCTGTGCACACCATGCGAAAAGTAAGCAGAACATTTGCGGATGGTACCCACGGTCCGGAGGAAAGGAGACTGTCCTGCGGGCTTTGGGTACCATATCCCTGTAAAAAATAGAATTTAAAATAAAAAATATTGCTATTCTCACCTTCCGACGTCCCGCGCAGCCTTCCCGCCTCTCTCCACGCTCCTGGTCCCAGTTAGCCTTTGCGAGCGATGACGTCCGTTCTCGCGGTCATTCGCGCGACGTCATCGCAAATGACCGCAAGACGTCGCGATCCCGCGAGAACAGACGTCATCGCGGTAATTGTCGCAAATAATTACTGGGACCGGGAGCGTGGAGAGAGGCGGGAAGGCTGCGCGGGATGTCGGAAGGTGAGAATAACAATATTTTTTTTTTTATTATTATTTTTTACATCCTATCTTTTACTGTTGATGCCGCATAGGTGGCCTCAATAGTAAAAAGTTGGTCACACTCGTCAAACACTATGTTTGACGAGTGTGACCAACCTGTCAATCAGTTCTCCAAGCGATGCTCCAGATTGCTTGGAAAACGCTAGCAATTCTGCAAGCTAATTACGCTTGCAAAATGCTAGTTTTTCCGCGGGAAAATCGCATTTTAAATTCCCGAGGAAAAACTAGCATTTTTCCGTTACGTGTGAACCCAGCCTTAACGGCGCTGATAAATAAGGTTATAGAGCCCCCCAGCATCGGAAAATCTCTGGGTCTCGGCTACCAGGGGTAGCTGAGACCCCAGATAACATGATTTGGATCGGTTTTTACCGACCCCAGTGTTGCGATCACCATTATTCACAGAATAACGGCAACCGCAAAAAAAAGTTTGATTTCCTATTTATTTTTCTCTCCTCTGATATGATCTAGCACATCAGAGGAGAGAGAAATGGAGTCCCCCGAGCCCCCCCAGTACCTCCGGTGTCCCCTGGCCCTCGACGTCTTCTGCTGGGAAGAAAGTGGAGGGCGCATGCGCAGTGTGCCAGCCGAGCTCGGCCAGCCGGCACCTGGCAGCAATAGGAGATTTTTCCTATCAATTCATTTTGATCACTGTGATAGACCTTATCACAGTGATCAACATAAAAAATAGTAAATCAAACCCACTTTATTACCCCCTAAGTTAGGTAAAAATAATAATTTTTTAAATTTTTTTCTCCATTTTTCCATTAGGGTTAGGGTTCAGATTACAGCTAGGGTTAGGGTTGGGGCTAGAGTTACATCTAGGGTTGGGGTTAGAGGTAGGGTTAGAGTTGGGGCTAGGGTTAGGGTTGGGGCTAGGGTTAGAGCTAGGGTTAGCGTCGAGCTAGGGTTAGCGTTGTGGATAGGGTTAGAGTTGTGGTTAGGGTTGGGATTAGGGGTGTGTTGGGGTTAGGGTTGTGGTTAGAATTTGGGGGTTTCCACTGTTTAGGTACATCAGGGGGTTTTGCACTTTGCATTCAAACGGTGCTCCCTCCGTTCTGAGCCCTGCCATGCGCCCAAACAGTGGCTTTCCCCCACCTATGGCATATCGGCGTACTCAGGAGAAACAAATTTCACAACAAATTTTGTGGTCTATTTTTTTCCTGATGTCATTGTGAAAATAAAAAAGTTTGGTTCCAAAGTAAATTTTTTGTGAAAAAAGTAAAATGTTCATTTTTTCCTTCCACATTACTTTAGTCCTCATGAAGGACCTGAAGGGTGAATAAACTTCTTGAATGTAGCTTTTGGCACATTGAGGTGTGCAGGTTTTAGAATGGTGTCACTTCACTTCAAATGTGAGGTGGTCCCTAAAAAAAATGGTTTTGTAAATTTTGTTGGAAAAACTAGAAATCGCTGGTCAACTTTTAACCCTTAAAATGTACTAAACAAAAAAATTGTTACTAAAATTGTGCTGATGTAAAGTACACATGTGGGAAATGTTATTTATTAACTATTTTGTGCGATATGACGGATTTAAGAGCACAAAAATTAAAAGTTTGAAAATTGCTACATTTTCAAAATTGTCACCAAATTTCCATTTTTTTTCATAAATAAATGCAAGTCATATGGAAGAAATTTTACCACTAACATGAAGTACAATATGTCACAAAAAAAATTGTCAGAATCAGTGGAATCTGTTGAAGCGTTCCAGAGCTATAACCTCATAAAGTGACAGTGGTCATAATTGTAAAAATTGGCCTGGTCATTAAGTACCAAATTGGCTCTGTCACTAAAGGTTTAATTCAAGATTTCTGTTTCTGTAATAGAAAAGAGAAATGGGACTCAAAAAATACAGGTGTTAACAACCTTGTTATTAATATTTTAAAGGGTTTATTGACCCATTATACACAGAAAAGTAGAAAAGCAAATGAGATGAGGATATAATACCACAAGGCATAAGAAATAATAAGTTAGATAGCGGCAATGATTGCAAAAAAAAAAAAAATATATATATATCATATCATCATAATGATAATAGTATAACAGCAAGAAGCATTTAAGTTAATGGCTCTGAAATGAGACTTTGTTATATTATTTAGAATATGAGGATATAATTATAACTATAACTTACGATAGGGCAAGACCAACAACTCCGCAACCCGACAACTGCATACCTACTATGAGTACCTCCTACACTTTGCTCTTCTTCCACAAATCAGAGCATAGGAAGTCACCAAACAACAAAATTAAAAGAACAGGATAAAGAAGAGAGTGAAAGGAAGAAAAAGGAGAGGAGAAAAAAAATAGATAGCAAGAAGGGAATTCTGGAGCGCATATTACTCCAGTCCTCAACTCCACAGGTGCAAAAACACCTATCTGTTTGGCCCATTGGTTCGGTACACAAAAATAAATACCATATTTTTAGGATTATAAGACTCACCCCAAATTTTGAGGCAAAAAATAAGAATTTTATTTTAATAAAATGGTGGTGCTTCTTATAATCAATGTGTCTTATTGATTACCGGCCGTGGTGGCTGCAGTGAAGCGGGGTCCCACGGTCGCTGCTGGAGGAGGCAGGAGTAGGGTGATGCTGCAGGCCGCAGACTGGGATGAAGGGGTGTCCGATGTGCAGTGCACCGCTGCAGGTGTCCGTTGCCCCCAATAGTTCTGTGGTTTCCTGTGCGGTAGACTCCGGGAAAATGGCGCTGAAATCTCATCTCCTGAGATCTTGGTGCTGAGATCTCCATCTGCGCATGTGCCGCCCCTGGCGGCCATTTTCCTGGAGTCCCCCGCACAGGAAACCACGGAACTGCGGGGGGCTCTGGCCTTTCACGAAATGTCGGCAGAGCCCCCCAAGGGGCACTGGACACCCCGGGCAGCAGCACCGGACACCCCCTCATTTCAGCCTGCAGCAACGGTATCGGTAAGGTATATATGCATTGTAAGACGCACCCCCATTTCCCCCCAAAATTTTGGGGAAAAAAGTGAGTCTTATAATGCGTAAAATACGGTAATCTCATATCCGCCACGTTTTGGATCCATGGTAGCCAGGTCTTCTCAAACAAGGTAGTCTTATTGAAAAAGGATAATAAAAATCTTCTCATTAACCATGATCCATGAGACCTTTAATTTTACTCAGTCAATGCTAACAGAAGGAGTCTTCCAACTCCTGTAATAGTAATTCAGGCAACAAAGAACATACAGAGGGTAAAATAAGTATTGAACACATCAGAAATTTTCAAAGTAAATATATTTGTAAAGGTGCTATTGACATGAAATTCTCACAAGGTGTTGGTAACAGACCAGTAAATCCACACAGGCAAAGAAATCAAACCATAGATGTCCATAAATTAAATTATGTGTAATAATGAGAAATGACACAGGAAAAAAGTATTGAACACATGAAGAAAGAGGAGCAAAAAGCCATGGAAAGTCATGAAATCTATCAGTAATTAGAAAGCAATCCTGCCACTTACTGATAAATAACATCAGCTGGTTCAACTGATGGCCTATAAAAAGGTGTCTCATTACAAATGTGCCACACAAGAAACATCACATGATGGGTAAAACCTGTGATCTGTCTCAAGACATTCGCAACTTTAGTACTGCAAAACATACTGATGGCATTGGTTACAGAAGAATTTCTAAACTACTGAAGGATCCAGTGAGCACTGTTATGCCGTAATCCGGAAGTGGAAAGAAGATCATTTAATCATAAATCGTCCACAATCATGTGTTCCCTGCAATATTTTATATAGAAGAGTGAAAATAATTATCAGAACAGTTGTCCAAGAGTCAAGGAAATCCTGTGGAGTGAAAGACCTGGAAGGTACAATTGTTTCAAAGAGAACTATAAGCAATGTATTCAACTTCTATGGCCTGTATGCACGCTCACCATGCACCACTGCAGAACAACAAACATGTTCAAGTGCTTTTGAAGTTTGCTCAACAACATTTAGACAATCCTGTGAAATACTGGTAGAATATAATCTGGTCAGATGAGACCAAAATTGAACTCTTTGGATGCCGTAATACACACCATGTTTGGAGGCCATAAGGCACTGCATATCACTCCTAAAACACCATACCAACAGTGAAGTTTGGAGGTGGGAACATCATGGTGTGGGGCAAATTTCCAGCATATGGCACTGGCAAACTTCATGTAATTGAAGGATGAATGGACAAATGTGCAGAGACATTCTTGATAAAAATCTGCTGCCATCTACCAGGATGATGAAGATAAAACAAGGGTGGACATTTCAGCAAAACAATTATCCCAAACACACAGCCAAAGAAACTTTCAATTGGTTTCAGAGAAAAAAAATAAAGCTGCTAGAATGGCCCAGCCAATCACCTGACCTGAATCCAATTGAAAATGTATGGAAGAAACTAAAACTCAGAGTTCATAGAAGAAGCTCCCAGAAACTTCAGGATTTCAAGAGTGTTTGTGTGGAAGAATGGACCAAAATCAAAGCACTGCAGTATGCAGGCACTGGGAAACGTCGGAGAGCCCCGGCGCTTGTGCATTGCAGTACTTTGCTTTTCCATCAACAGGGCAAAGAGGTATACATGCGCAGGAGCGCGATGTTGAGGAGACTTTTGTGGATGATCCAAGGAAGATGGGAGGCGCCAGACCAAGAAGAGAGACACCCCTCGGACCAGACCGTTCCGCAGGTGAGTATAGTTAAAGTTATTTTTCTTCTCTTACAGGTTTGGTTGGGGGCTTATCTACAGCATTACATAATGCTGTACATCAGCCCTGAAAGGTGGTGGCCGTAACTCATATCGGCCAAACCTGGTGAAAAGTTCCCTTTAACCTTACTATTAGTAATACTATTGTTTCATATAGCACTACGAGAGAGCTAGAAAGACTAGCAAAGGTGTTGTCAATTGCTGCTGCAAAGGCATCATAGATGTCACAAGGCAAGACAGCTTAGACAAGCCCAGGAACACAGTGGCATTTAAAGAGTAACTGTCATTTTCATTTTTATTCTATAAATCATTAATCGACATGAAAATAAACAACGTTGCAATTTATCTTAGCAGAGAAGTCTGCTTCTTATGGGTATTCCTATACTAATGATTGGGAATTCCGACCACCTCTGCACCGACAATAGCACTCACCAGGGCCCTGTTCAGATGCGGGTCCCACAAGTATATCAGTGACCCTTTTATTTTGAGGATTAACGGAGAAATTGTTAGCGGGATTGTCACCAGTCAGTAAATTATGAAATTTCTTAGCAATATACCATCACTTCGTATAGTGTAAACCGTTTAGATTGTTGTTGACATACTTGGTGTATTATACTCTGAATTATGTAACATGTTATGCTGCCAAATATCCTTTGGCTGCCCTGCTTTACCCATGTTACTATTTTCATTTTCTTCATAATGCAGGGTATTCATTGTTTTTTTTTTGTTTTTTTTTTTAAATGAAAACCAAAATGTCTGGCTTTGAAACAAACAAGGTCACAAATGAAAAGATGGCCTTGTGATTTATGGCTCAGTGGTCTATAAACAGTTCCAGCTGCCAGCTGAATATAAAAAAAATTAAGAAAATAAGCTTAAAATGTCAATTTCTAAATGTGAGTTTTATGTATATCGCTAAGAAGTACAGGAGGTAATGAGGTAACAGCGCAGTGCTCAGGGACAGAGGTGGTCTCCCCTTAATACTAATTTAATAAGGAAGCTGGGCAAGAGAGAAGAACTGAGCACAATAAGAGAGAAAGGTGACCCCATCACTCCATAATAGTGTAAGTACACAAAGGAGAATTGGGAAATGGAGGTTAAATGTTACTGTAATCAAGGTGTATAAAGAGGGGCCTTCACAAGGATTCATGTCAATGACTAGTCAAAGCTTAACTGCAACTATTAACCCATTTCCCTCAGAGAACAACACTCATGAGGTCTATTGTGACTGTATATGGGGATGTATTATAAATCTGATCACCTTTTACAGGCACCACCAGGAGATTACAGGTTAAAACAATGGCAGCAGGGGAGGAATATCTGGAATTAGGCACGACAATGTCGGCCCAGTTACTGTGGTTTTACAGCAAACAAGGTCAATACTCCGACCCAAATCAAGTCAGAAACATCTCGGCGAGTTGACGTAGTTCCTAATGTCTCCCATATGTTTGTGTATTAACCGGTCTCACAGGGTGATTTACCCTTATGGATGCCAGATGTTACGTCAGTGACCATATTTTCCAATGTGAGGTACTGAAAATATAAGGGAAGGCTACCAAGCACTTTATCTATACAGAGGAGAAGTAATCACTGTATACGTTAAGTATGAAAATGCAGATTAACAAGTTTAAGGGATAGTCACAAGCTTGAAGGCTATCCCCTAACCATGACAAAGGGATAACTTTCTGATCCCAAATACATCGGCTCTGAAGAGGCCAGTATGAATTAGACAATGGTCGATCATACACAACTCTTAATTTTTTTTCAAGGAAATTTTCTAAACCAATTTTTTTTTGGTACCTAGTCACTTTTGAAGTGATACCATTTTAAAAAATGCATCCCTCAAAGTATACAAAACTTATGAGGAAGCACGGTATATCAATTCTTCAGGTGCTTCATACAGATTAACACAGTGTTGTTTTCATAAGGGATAATAAGGCTATGTGCACACGTTGCGGATTCTGCTGCGTTTCCGCAGCGGTTTTGGCCCTACGGAAACGCAGCAGTTCCGCTGACATGGTACACAGTACAATGAAAGCCTATGGGTTTTCAAAAACGCTGTGCTCACGCTGAGGTTTTTTCCGTGCGGTTTACAAACCGCAGCATGTCAATTGTTTGCGCGGTTTCCGCAGCGGTTTCACACCTTTAACATAGTAGAGGTGTGAAACCGCAGGGCAAAACCGCAGACCAAACCGCAGGTCACTTTACCTGCGGTTTTACCTGCGGTTCCACGCTGAAAAACCCGCAGCGGAATAAGCAACGTGTGCACATAGCCTTAGAGAAAATGAATCTCACACATAGTTACACGCTTCCTCTCGAATACGGTGATACCCCATAAGTGTGAAACTACTGTTTGGTTACATCGCTGAGCTCAGAAGAGAAGGAGGGCTATTTGATATTTGGAGGAAAAATTGGACTGGAGTCTGTGAGATGCCAAAACAGTAGAAATCCCGATTTATTTCCCCAGAGGGTGGAGCAAAAATTCTTCACAAGAATGCCACTAAAGTTTAAAATTAAACTTTCAAGTCCTCTTAACAAAATACAAGGACAGTTGAAAAATTATGCCCTCGTAAAGTAAAGCAGACATATAGCAAATTTTATTTCTTAAATTTTCTCTTTGGAATACCTATCTGATTTATTAAAAAAAATTTAATTGTTAACTCTTTAAAAATGTCAGCAACATTCAGATATTTTCACAAATACTAAACATATGAACCTAAATTTACCACTAACATTAAGAACAATATGTCATGAAAAGGATTTGTAGACTAACTGGGATATGTAGATATATTCCAGAGTTATTACCACAAGTTGACACCTGTCCGATTTGAAAAAACAGGCCTTGGTCACAAAGCCAAAATTGATGGAGTTAACCCCTTAACGACCAGGGGTATTATTGGTTTTGCATTTTCATTTTTTGCTCACCCTTATTCCCAGAGCTATAACTTTTTTATTTCTTTGGTCAAAATGGCCACGTGAGGGCTCGTTTTTTGCGAGTTGTACTTTTGAACGAAACCATTGGTTTTATCATGTCGTGTAATAGAAAACAGGAAAAAAATTCCAAGTGCAGTGAAATTGCAAAAAAAAGTACAATCCCACACTTGTTTTTTGTTTGGCTTTTTTTTTTTAATAGGTTCAATAAATGCTAAAACTGACCTGCCATTATGATTCTCCAGGTCATTACGAGTTTATAGACACCAAACATGGTTCTTTTTTTATCTAAGTGGTGAAAAAAAATTCCAAAGTTTGAAAAAAAAAAATATTGCCATTTTCTGAGACCTGTAGCATCTCCAGTTTTCAGGATCTGGGGCTGGGTGAGGGCTTATTTTTTGCGGGCCGAGCGGACGTTGTTATTAATATTATTTTTGTACAGATAAGGTCTTTTGATCGACCTTTATTGCATTTTATTGCAATGATGCAGCGACCGAAAAACTTAATTCTGGCGTTTCGATTTTTTTTCTTGCTATGCCATTTACTGACTGGATTAATTCTTTTTATATATTGATAGATCGGGCGATTCTGAAGGCAGCAATACCAAATATGAGTATATTTGATTTTTTTTATTGTTTTATTTTGAATGGGGTGAAAGGGGGCGATTTGAACTTTTATTTTTTTAATATTTTTAAAGACTTAACTTTTTACTTCCTTCAATAGTCTCCATGGGAGACTAGAAGCTGCTCTTGTCCGATCGCCTCGGCTACATAGAGCCAGGCCTCAGCCCTGCTCTATGTAGCAAATATGCTCACTTGCTATGAGCGCCTGCCACTAGGCAGCATTACTGGGACCGGAAGATGCCGGGAGCATGGTGAGAGGAGAGAAAGAGTCTGGGGGCCGTCGGGAGGTGAGTATATCACTATATTTTATTTTAACAGAGACTCTAGAATACTCGATGCGATAGAATCGGGCCACCATCTATACACACACACACACACACACACACACAGAGTTAGGTCCATATATATTTGGACAGAGACAACATTTTTCTAATTTTGGTTCTAGACATTACCACAATGAATTTTAAACAATACAATTCAGATGCAGTTGAAGTTCAGACTTTCAGCTTTCATTTGAGGGTATCCACATTAAAATTGGATGAAGGGTTTAGGAGTTTCAGCTCCTTAACATGTGCCACCCTGTTTTTAAAGGGACCAAAAGTAATTGGACAATTGACTCCAAGACTATTTCATGGACAGGTGTGGTTAATCCCTTCGTTATGTCATTCTCCATTATAAGTTTATGCTTAGAACATACAACACTGCCCTTCACCTCTCCAAACAAACCTATTTCAACACACACATCACCTCACTGTCCAATAACCTGAACCGTCTCTTTGACACTTTCCATTCTCTACGCAACCCAACAGTACAGGCCCCAACCACGGAGCTCCGAGCTGACGATATGGCCAATTACTTCAAAGAAAAAATTGACCAGATTCGACAGGAAATTATCTCCCAATCACCTCATACCATGCACCGTCCTCCCTCCCCCTCTGCATCTAGCTCACTCTCTGATTTTGAACCCAGTCACAGAAGAAGTAAGCAGGCTCCTTGCATCTTCTCGCCCAACCACTTGCACCAGTGACCCATTTCCGTCACATCTTCTCCAGTCCCTTTCCCTGCTGTCACCCCTCACCTAACTAAAATATTTAACCTCTCTCTTCTGGTATCTTTCCCTCCTCATTTAAGCATGCCATCATACATCCACTACTTTAAAAACCATCCCTCGTCCAAAACTGTGCCGCTAACTATAGACCTGTTTCTAATCTTCCCTTCATCTCTAAACTCCTGGAACGCCTGGTCCACTCCCGTCTTATCCGCTATCTCTTTGATAACTCTCTTCTCGACCCTCTCCAATCCGGTTTCCGCTCTTTACACTCTACTGAAACTGCCGTCACTAAAGTCTCTAATGATCTACTAACAGCTAAATCAAATGGTCATTACTCCATGCTAATTATCTTGGATCTCTCTGCAGCATTCGACACTGTGGATCATCAGCTCCTCCTCACTATGCTCCGTTCCATTGGCCTCAAGGACACCGTTCTCTCCTGGTTCTCCTCCTATCTCTCTGACTGCTCCTTTACTGTATCTTTTGCTGGTTCCTGCTCCTCTCACCTTCCCCTTGGGGGTTGGGGTTCCTCAAGGACCGGTTCTAGGCCCCCTCCTCTTCTCCTTGTACACTGCCCCTATTGGTCAAACAATCAGTAGATTTAGTCTCCAGTACCATCTCTATGCTGATGACACCCAATTATACGCTTCTTCTCCTGACATCACGCCAGCCTTTCTAGAAAACACCGGCGATTGTCTAAACGCTGTGTCTAAAATCATGTCCTCACCAGCGTCGGACTGGCCCACCGGAGAACCGGAGGATTCTCCGGTGGGCCCTGGCACCTGCTGGCATACAGGGCCAGCAGTTGCCTAGGGCCCCCGCTGTTCCAGAGCAGCAGCGGGTGTCAGGAGGCAGGAGCCCCTGTCCCCGCTGCTAAAGAGAAATGAATATTCACTGCGATGCAGTGAATATCATTTCAGGTCTCCACACCCCCAGAGGCCCCGCCCCCAGCCCAGTAAGCTGATCTGCAGACTATAGCTGTAAATCAGGGCCGGCGCCGCCCTCAGTCCTCTCTGCTCCTGGCTCACAGCCAGTGCGCGATGACGTCACTACATCGCGCACCCACTGTGTGTCTGGCAGAGGGGGCAGCTCCTGACACTGAAGCCGGCTGCCGGAATCAGCGTGGGAGCGAGGAGGAGAGGTGAGTATTGTGGTTTGTTTTTTTTTTTATATCTCTCTCGCTCTCTCTATCTGTCTCTCTCTATCTATCTATATATCTCTCTTATATCTATCTTTCTATCTCTATTATCTATATCTATCTCTATATCTATCTCTATTATCTATATCTATCTATTTCTATATCTATCTCTATCTATCGCTCTATCTTTCTATCTATCTTTCTATCTCTACATCTATCTCTATATCTATCTATCTCTATATCTTTCTATATATATCTCTATATCTATCTATTATGTCTATCTATCTATCTCTATATCTATCTATCTTACTCTATCTATCTCTATATCTATTATCTCTATATTTATTATCTATCTAGCTACCATCTATATCTATCTTTATATATATATCTCTAATATCTATATCTATCTATCTATCTCTATACCTATCTATCTATTTATCTATCCGTTATCTATCTCTATATCTTTTCTCTGTATCTATCTATCTCTATATCTATATCTCTCGCTATCTATCGCTCTATCTCTATATCTATCTCTATATCTATCTTTATATCTATATATCTATCTCTAACTATCTCTATATCTATATCTATTTCTCTCTATATCTATCTCTATATCTCTCTCTATAGCTATCTATATATCTCTATCTATCTCTATATCTATCTCTCTGTATATCTATCTATCGCTCTATCTCTATATCTATATATCTATCTATCTTTCTTTCTCTATCTATTTATCTCTATCTTTTCTCTGTATCTATCTCTCTCTATATACAGTATATCTATTATCTCTATATCTATATCTATTTCTCTCTATATCTCTCTCTATATCTATTTATCTCTATCTCTATATCTATCTATCTTTCTATCTCTATATCTATCTCTATATCTATCTTTCTCTATCTATTTATCTCTATTATCTATATCTATCTCTATCTATCGCTCTATCTCTATATCTATCTTTCTATCTATCTCTATATCTATCTATATCTATCTATTATGTCTATCTATCTAGCTATCTCTATTATCTATATCTACCTATCTCTATATCTTTCTATCTTACTCTATCTCTATATCTATCTGTTATCTCTATATTTATTATCTATCTTTATCTATCTATCTCTCTCTATCTATTATCTATATCTATCTCTCTATCCATTTATCGATCTCTGTATCTATCTCTCTCTATCTCTATATCTATATCTATCTATCTCTATATCTATCTACCTATCTATCTCTATATCTATCTCTATATCTATATCTGTTTCTCTCTATAACTATCTCTATATATCTCTCTCTATAGCTATCTATATATTAACCCTATATCTATCTATCTATATATTATCTCTATATCTATCTATCTCTATATCTGTCTGTTATCTCTATATCCATATCTATCTCTATATCCATATCTATCTCTATATCTATCTCTATATCTTTCTATCTAACACTATATCTCCATATCTATCTCTATATCTCATTATCTATCTATCTCTATCTCTTTATCTATCTATCGATCTATCCATCTATCTCTATATCTATCTCTATATCTATCTATTATATCTATATCTATCTATCCATCTATCTAGCTATCTCTATCTATCTCTATATCTCTCTCTATATCTATCTATCTTTCTAACTCTATATCTATCTATATCTATCTATCTCTATACATATCTCTATATCTATCTATTATCTCTATATCTATCTCTATATCTATCTTTCTATATCTATCTGTCTCTAAATCTATCTATCTCTATATCTATTATCTCTATATCTATCTATCTCTATATATATATCTCTATATCTATTTTTATTTATAGCCATCTATCTATATATATTTATCTCTATATCTATCTATATATGTCTATATTATTATTATTATTATTATTATTATATCTGTATATCTCTATCTATTATCCATCTCTATCTATATATCTATCTATCTCTATATCTTTCTATCTATCTCTATATCTATCTATCTATCCATTATCTATTTTCTATCTATCTCTATATCTATCTACCTATCGATCTATCTATCTATCTATCTATCTATCTATCTATTTATATCTATCTCTATCTATCTCTATGAATCTTTCTATCTATATCTATCCATTATCTACTTTCTATCCATTATCTACTATCTATCTCTATATCTATCTATTTCTACATCTATCTTTCTATATCTATCTAACTCTATATCTATATATCTATATAGCATTATACCCTATGAGGGGGTGCATTATTCCCTATGAGGGGGGCAGTATTATACCCTATGAGGGGGCAGCATTATACCCTATGAGGAGGCAGCATTATACCCTATGAGGAGGGCAGCATTATACCCTATGAGGGGGGCAGTATTATACCCTATGAGGGGGGCAGTATTATACCCTATGAGGGGGGCAGTATTATACCCTATGAGGGGGGCAGTATTATACCCTATGAGGGGGCAGCATTATTCCCTATGAGGGGGGCAGTATTATACCCTATGAGGGGGGCAGTATTATACCCTATGAGGGGGCAGCATTATACCCTATGAGGGGGTGCATTATTCCCTATGAGGGGGGCAGTATTATACCCTATGAGGGGGGCAGTATTATACCCTATGAGGGGGGCAGTATTATACCCTATGAGGGGGGCAGTATTATACCCTATGAGGGGGTGCATTATTCCCTATGAGGGGGGCAGTATTATACCCTATGAGGGGGGCAGTATTATATTCTATGAGATGGCTGCATTGTATTCTATGAGATGGCTGCATTATACTATGTGAGGGGGCTGCTTTATATTCTATGAGGGGGCTACCCCAACTCCTGCTACATAATTAAGACATGTACAACCTTATATTATACCCGGATATTAGCGTGTTTTACCGCATAATTGGTGGTCTGGTATTTAACTCTATGCAGCTACATAGTGGGCCCCAAGAATGATTTTCTCTGGTGGGCCCAAGGTGTTCCAGTCCGACGCTGGTCCTCACTATATCTGAAACTGAACCTGTCAAAGACTGAACTCCTTGTGTTTCAGCCCTCTACTAATGTACCTATACCCAATATTGCCATTTCTGTGTGTGGTTCCACTATTACTCCCCAGCAACATGCCCGCTGTCTTGGGGTCATACTTGACTCCGAGCTTTCCATTGCCCCCCACATCCGATCACTGGCTCACTCTTGTCATCTGCACCTCAAAAACATTTCATACCCGCGCCCTCCGTTCTGCTGATGACCTGAGGTTAGCATCCTCAATAATCAGAACCTCCCACTCCCGTCTCCAAGACTTTACACGTGCTGCGCCAATTCTTTGGAATGCACTTCCCAGGTCAATACGATTAGTCCCCAATCCCCACAATTTTAAGTGTGCCCTGAAAACGCATTTATTCAGACTGGCCTATCGCCTCAACACAATAACCTAATCTATCCCTGTGTGGCACAGCCAAAAGTTTCACCATAACCAGGTTCCTCGCATCATGTT
This sequence comes from Dendrobates tinctorius, assembly GCF_039654945.1. Taxonomy (NCBI): domain Eukaryota; kingdom Metazoa; phylum Chordata; class Amphibia; order Anura; family Dendrobatidae; genus Dendrobates; species Dendrobates tinctorius. The sequence continues at coordinate 81,973,570 of NW_027361690.1, forward strand.
CCCACATGCTTTATGCATCCATTAGCCCTCTGTGTCTGTACTGTTACACACTTAACATTATGGCTGGTCCATACAATCAGGGCAACTGTTACCACCCACCTTTCATGTCTACCTCTTTCCTCATAGACTGTAAGCTTGCGAGCAGGGCCCTCATTCCTCTTGGTATTTGTTATAATCTATGTGATTATTGTTATGCTATTGCAGAGAAAAGGAGAAACAAAAGCGCAATAGGGTCTTATCTATGTTACAGAGAGAGATTACACTAAGAAATTTGCTCACCTGATTAGGGTAAGAGAAAGCATATAGTCTGGCGGCTGCTGCAGATCCACAGGTCCTCAACGACCAGAAGAAATCACGTATTCAGGGGAATTTGTAGTTATATTCCGCGCTGCCGCAAGAAAGTATTCCAGGAGATCAATGTTAAAGATTCACAGTGGTTTATTCTACGCGTTTTGGGGGTCTCATGCCCCCTTCATCAGGAAATACCACCTGATGAAGGGGGCATGAGACCCCCGAAACGCGTAGAATAAACCACTGTGAATCTTTAACATTGATCTCCTGGAATACTTTCTTGCGGCAGCGCGGAATATAACTACAAATTCCCCTGAATACGTGATTGTTATGCTGTAATGTCTATTGTCTGTACAAATCCCCTCTGAAATGTAAAGTGCTGCGGAATATGTTGGCGCTATAGAAATAAAATTTATAATTATTATTCTCAATTAAGCAGATAAAAGGCCTGGAATTGATTTGAGGTGTGGTGCTTGCATGTGGAAGGTTTTGCTGTTAAGGAAACAACCGGTCAAAGGAGCTCTCCATGCAGGTGAAACAAGCCATCCTTAAGCTGCAAAAACAGAAAAAAACCATCTGAGAAATTGCTACAACATTAGGAGTAGCAAAATCTACAGTTTGGTACATCCTGAGAAAGAAAGAAAGCACTGGTGAACTCATCAATGCAAAAAGACCTGGGCGCCCACGGAAGACAACAGTGGTGGATGATCGCAGAATAATCTCCATGGTGAAGAGAAACCCCTTCACAAAAGCCAACCAAGTGAACAACACTCTCCAGGAGGTAGGCGTATCAATATCCAAATCTACCATAAAGAGAAGACTGCATGAAAGTAAATACAGAGGGTTCACTGCACGGTGCAAGCCACTCATAAGTATCAAGAATAAAAAGGCTAGACTGGACTTTGCTGAAAAACATCTAAAAAAGCCAGCACAGTTCTGGAAGAACATTCTTTGGACAGATCAAACCAAGATCAACCTCTACCAGAATGATGGAAAGAGAAAAGTATGGCGAAGGCGTGGTACAGCTCATGATCCAAAGCATACCACATCATCTGTAAAACACGGCAGAGGCAGTGTGATGGCTTGGGCATGCATGGCTGCCAGTGGCACTGGGTCACTAGTGTTTATTGATGATGTGACACAGGACAGAAGCAGCAGAATGAATTCTGAGGTATTCAGAGCCATACTGTGTGCTCAGATCCAGCCAAATGCGGCCAAACTGATGGGTTGTCGTTTCATACTACAGATGGAAAATGACCCAAAACATAAAGCCACAGCAACCCAGGAGTTTATTAAAGCAAAGAAGTGGAATATTCTTGAATGGCCAAGTCAGTCACCTGATCTCAACCCAATTGAGGATGCAATTCACTTGTTAAAGACTAAACTTCAGACAGAAAGGCCCACAAACAAATAGCAACTGAAAACCACCGCAGTGAAGGCCTGGCAGAGCATCAAAAAAGAGGAAACACAGTGTCTGGTGATGTCCATGAGTTCAAGACTTCAGGCAGTCATTGCCAACAAAGGGTTTAAAACCAAGTACTACAAATGAACATTTTATTTACAACTATTTAATCTGTCCAATTACTTTTGGTCCCTTTAAAAACAGGGTGGCACATGTTAAGGAGCTGAAACTCCTAAACCCTTCATCCAATTTTAATGTGGATACCCTCAAATGAAAGCTGAAAGTCTGAACTTCAACTGCATCTGAATTGTTCTGTTTAAAATTCAATGTGGTAATGTCTAGAACCAAAATTAGAAAAATGTTGTCTCTGTCCAAATATGTATGGACCCATCTGTGTATATATATATATATACACTCACTGGCCACTTTATTAGGTACACCATGCTAGTAAGGGGTTGGACCCCCTTTTGCCTTCAGAACTGCCTCAATTCTTCGTGGCAGAGATTCAACAAGGTGCTGGAAGCATTCCTCAGAGATTTTGGACCATATTGACATGATGGCATCACACAGTTGGCGCAGATTTGTCGGCTGCACATCCCTGATGTGAATCTCCCGTTCCACCACATCCCAAAGATGCTCTATTGGATTGAGATCTGGTGACTGAGGAGGCCATTTGAGTACAGTAAACTCATTGTCATGTTCAAGAAACCAATCTGAGATGATTCGAGCTTTATGACATGGCGCATTATCCTGCTGAAAGTAGCCATCAGATGTTGGGTACATTGTGGTCATAAAGGGATGGACATGGTCAGCAACAATACTCAGGTAGGCTGTGGCGTTGCAACGATGCTCAATTGGTACCAAGGGGCCCAAAGAGTGCCCAGAAAAAATTCCCCACACCATGACACCACCACCACCAGCCTGAACCGTTGATACAAGGCAGGATGGATCCATGCTTTCATGTTGTTTACGCCAAATTCTGACCCTACCATCCGAATGTCGCAGCAGAAATCGAGACTCATCAGACCAGGCAACGTTTTTCCAATCTTCTACTGTCCAATTTCGATGAGCTTGTGCAAATTGTAGCCTCAGTTTCCTGTTCTTAGCTGAGAGGAGTGGTACCCAGTGTGGTCTTCTGCTGCTGTAGCCCATCTGCCTCAAAGTTCGACGCACTGTGCGTTCAGAGATGCTCTTCTGCCTACCTTGGTTGTAACGGGTGGCAATTTGAGTCACTGTTGCCTTTCTATCAGCTCGAACCAGTCTGCCCATTCTCCTCTGACCTCTGGCATCAACATGGCATTTCCGGCCACAGAACTGCCGCTCACTGGATTTTTTTTCTTTTTCGGACCATTCTCTGTAAACCCTAGAGATGGTTGTGCGTGAAAATCCCAGTAGATCAGCAGTTTCTGAAATTCTCAGACCAGCCCTTCTGGCACCAACAATCATGCCACGTTCAAAGGCACTCAAATCACCTTTCTTCCCCATACTGATGCTCGGTTTGAACTGCAGGAGATTGTCTTGACCATGTCTACATGCCTAAATGCACTGAGTTGCCGCCATGTGATTGGCTGATTAGAAATTAAGTCTTAACACACAGTTGGACAGGTGTACCTAATAAAGTGGCCAGTGAGTGTATATATATATATATATATATAAAAATATATATATATATATATATATATACACATACACACACAGCTCAAAAAAATAAAGGGAACAAAAAAACAACAGAATATAACTCCAGGTAAATCATACTTCTGTGAAATCAAACTGTCCACTTAGAAAGCAACACTGATTGACAATCAATTTCACATGCTGTTGTGCAAATGTAATAGACATCAGGTGGAAATTATGGGCAATTATCACGACACCCTCAATAAAGGAGTGGTTCTGCAGGTGGGGACCACAGACCACATCTCAGTAGCAATGATTTCTGGCTGATGTTTTGGTCACTTTTGAATGTTGGTTGTGCTTTCACACTCGTGGTAGAATGAGACGGACTCTACAACCCACACAAGTGGCTCAGGTAGTGCAGCTCATCCAGGATGGCACATCAATGCGAGCTGTGGCAAGAAGGTTTGCTGTGTCTGTCAGCGTAGTGTCCAGAGGCTGGAGGCGCTACCAGGAGACAGACCAGTACACCAGGAGATATGGAGGGGGCCATAGGTGGGCAACAACCCAGCAGCAGGACTGCTACCTCTACCTTTGTGCAAGGAGGTAGAGGAGGAGCACTGCCAGAGCCCTGCAAAATGACCTCCAGCAGGCCACAAATGTGGTCTGCACAAACGGTTAGAAACCGACTTCATGAGGATGGTCTGAGTGCCTGACGTCCATAGATAGAGGTTTTTCAGCTTTGCCCACTGTTGGGCAAAGCATACTGTGCAGGTGCGAAACGCAATATTTCTGAGCAGGCGCGATATGTCACATGGCGATGTGGATCGCTATTCATGTCAGGAGAACAGCGAGCAGAAGCCATGAGGAGGGTTGCAGAGGCTCGAAACTACGCCCATCAGACCGGACTGAGACGATTACCATACAGCTAGGGAGAATGTAGAAAAGGTTTTTGGGAGTATACAAGGGGATTCAGGGGGTTCTATAAGGATTTAGGGTATGGATCTCAGATGCTGAATAACGTGATATTTTTAGCTGATATGTCACAAAACTGGTGACAGTTTCCCTTTAAAACATAAATTAACTGTGGCTTATCACATCTTTGGAAAGCAGAGTTCAAATTCCCGAGCCACATGCAGGCCTGATTACTGCCACACTTGTTCTCAATCAAAAAATCACTTAAATAGGACCAGCCTGACAATGTGATGTAGACCAAAAGATCCTCAAAAGCTAGACATCATGCCACAATCCAAAAAATTCTGGAACAAATGAGTAACAAAGTGAATGAGCTCTATCAATCTGGAAAATGTTATGAAGCTATTTTTAAAGCTTTGTGACTCCAGTGAACCACAGTGAGCACCATTATCCACAAATGGCAAAAACATGGAAAGTGGTGAACTTTCCCAGGAGTGGTGGGCCGATCAAAATTACCCAAGAGAGCAGCGATGACTGATCCAAGAGGTCACAAAAAACCCCACAACAACATACAAAAACCTGCAAGATTCTCTTGCCTCCCTTAAGGTCAGTGTTCATGACTCCATCATAAGGAAGAGACAGGGCAAAAATGTCTAAATGACTAAAACCACTGCTGAGCAATAAAAACATAAAGGCTCATCTCAGTTTTGCCAGAAAACATCTTGATGATCCCAAAGACCTTTGGGAGAATATTCTGGACTGACGAGACAAAAGTTGAACTTTTTGGAAGGTGTATGTCCTATTACATATGGCGTAGAAGTAACACAGCATTTCAGAAAAGGAACATCATACCAACAGTAATATATGGTGGTGTTAGTGTGATGGTCTTGGGCTGTTATGCTCATTGAGGACCTGGAACACGCTGTGGTAAACTGAACCATGAATTCTGCGGTCTTCCAAAAAATCCTAAAGGAGAATGTCAGGTCATCTGTTTGTGACTTTAAGCTGAAGAGCTCTTGGGTTATCCAGCAGCACATTGATCTACAACACACTAGCCAGCCAACCTCTGAATAGCTTAAGAAAAACAAAATGAAGACTTTGGAGTGACCTAGTCAAAGTCCTGACTTTAATCCATTTGAGATGCTGTCGGATGACCTTAAAAATGCAGTTCATGCTCGAAAACCCTCCAAACATACAAAGCCTTGTGTGAAAAAGTGATTTTCCCCTAAACCCCTAAGCCTAATAACTGGTTGGGCCTCCTTTAGCAGCAACACTGCAATCAAGCATTTGTGGTAACTGGCAATGAGTCTTTTACAATGCTCTGGAGGAATTTTTGTCCACTCATCTTTACAGAATTGTTGTAATTCAGCCACATTGGAGAGTTTCCAAGGATGAAACGCCTTTTCAAGGTCCTGCCACAGCATCTCAATCAGACTAAGGTCCAGACTTTGACTAGACCACTCCAAAGTCTTAATTTTGCTTTTCTTAAGCCATGCAGAGGTGGACTTGCAGGTGTGTTTTGGATCATTGTCCTGCTGGATAACCCAAGTGCTCTTCAGGTAGAGGTCACGAACAGAAGGCTGGACCTTCTCCTTCAGGATTTTTAGCTAGACCGCAGAATTCATGATTCCATTTACCACAGCAAGTCTTTAAGGTTGTGAAGCAGCAATACAGCCCCAGAACATTACACTACCACCACCACAGTTTACTGTTGGTATGATACTCATTTTCTGAAATGATGTGATCTTAATTACCTAGTTAATCATTGGTTCCAGAATTTCTTTGGATTGCGGCATGAAATCTAGCTGTAGAGGCTCTTTTTGTCTACTTCACTTTGTCAGGCAGGTCCTAATTAAGCGATTTCTTGATTTAGAATAGGTGCGTCAGTAATCAGGCTTGGGTGTGGCTAGGAAAATTAAATTCGGCTTCCCAAAGATGTTATAAACCATAGTTAATTTATGTTTTAACCCCTTTCCGACATCGGGCATAGCATAATAGTACGCCGATGTCGGACATCCTCCCTTTGATGTGGGATCCAGTGGTGAGCCCACATCTTTCCCGACACATGTCAGCTGCTTTGAACAGCTTGCATGTAATGCTGGGTTCAGATGTGCCAACGAAAGCCTTTAACCCCTTAAAGACCAAGCCAATTTGTAGGTTAATTACCAGGCCTTATGTTATGAATGGGTCACCGAGGAGGATGGCAGGAACAGGCTAAGCCACCAGAAGACCAGAAAGGTTGGTAACTAAGCGGATTGCAGACCCCTAATCCTACCAACACAACTAGCAGAAGCCGTGGAGCGTTCCTACGATGCCCTAGACGCTTCGTCATAGCCGGAGAACTAACTAAGCCTAAAGACAGAAAGGTGAAATCTAAACAGCCCCAGAGCAGATCCCCAAAGGAATAGACAGCCCCCAAACATATATTGTCGTTGAGACAAGATGAGACAGAAACACAGGCAGAGAACAGACTGAGCAAACGGTGGGGCACAAGCTGTCTAGACAGGACAGGACAGAAAAGATACTGTCTGCAATCTCGCACAAAACCCTAAAAAAGTCCAACACTTCTGATATACAAAAAACCTGAGGCCACACGACCTCACCCCCACTAGATCAGCACTCTGGTATAAACTGGAAGCAAAGCAAAAAGATACTAACATAACAGGGGACTGAATAAGCTGTAACATATGAAGCAGGGCCCAGCGCTGCCCCCAGCAGGGAGCACACTGAACCCTAGCAACAAAGCAGAAAGCAAAAAAAAAAAAAGACACAACCAGATTAGATGCAAAGGATTAGCAAAAGAATCACTTAACTGAACCATGCAGATCAGGCAGGGGACAAAGAAACTCCAAATGCACAAGGAGGAAATCACCAGCAACCTCCAAGAGCAGCCAGCTCAATTATATGCTTCCAGCCAGTAATCCAAGGTTCCCAATTATCGTTATCAGGTGGGGAATTTCCATCAACCTGGCCAGCTCCACTACTCTCAGTAACCACTGAGCAAGGGAATTCACAACAGCCTTAATTTTGAAATCTGACCACTGTCACTTTAAGTGGTTATAACTCTGGAACGCTTTAATGGATCCCGGTGATTCGGAGACTGTTTTTTCATGACATACTGTACTTTATGATAGTGGTAAAATATCTTCAAAATTTCTTGTGTTTATTTGTGAAAAAATGCAATTGTTATGCCTCTAAATCAGAGTGTTATGTCACACAAAATAGTTAATAAATAGCATTTCCCACATGTCTACTTTACAGAAGCACAATTTTTGAAACATAATTTTTTTTGTTAAGAAGTTATAAGGGTTAAAAGTTTACCAGCAATTTCTAATTTTTCCATGAAAATTTACATAACCAATTTTTTTAGGGACTACCTCACATTTGAAGTGAGTTTGGGTGGTCCATATAACAGAAAATACCCAAAAGTGACACCATTTTAAAAATTGCACCCCTCAAGGTGCGCAAAACCACACTCAAGAAGTTTATTAACCCTTCAAGTGCTTCACGAGAACTAAAGCAACGTGGAAGGAAAAAATGAACATTTTACTTTTTTCACAAAAAATTTACTTGTAACCAATTTTTTTTATTTTCACAAGGGTATCAGGAGAAAATGGACCACAAAATTTGTTGTGCCATTTCTGCTGAGTACGCAGATACCCCATATATGGGGATAAGCTACTGTTTGCGTGCATGGCAGGGCTCAGAAGTGAGGGAGCACCGTTTGACTTTTTGAATGCAAAATTGGCTGGAATTCATGTCGCATTTGGAGACCCCCTGATGTACCTAAACAGTGGAAACCCCTCAATTATAACTCAAACCCTAATCCCAACCCTAACCGTAATCCCAACCCTAAACACAACCCTAACTTTAGCCCCAACCCTAACCCTAACTATAGCCCCAACCCTAACCCTAACTATAGCCCCAACCCTAACCCTAACTATTGCCCCAACCCTAACCCTAACTATAGCCCCAACCCTAAACCTAACTATAGCCTTTAGCCTATCCCTAGCTTTAGCCTATCCCTAACTTTAGCCTAGCCCTAACCTTAGCCTAGCCCTAACCTTAGCCTAGCCCTAACCTTAGCCTAGCCCTAACCTTAGCCTAGCCCTAACCTTAGCCTAGCCCTAACCTTAGCCTAGCCCTAACCTTAGCCTAGCCCGACTCACTTTAGCCTAGCCCGACTCACTTTAGCCCGACTCACTTTAGCCCGACTCACTTTAGCCCGACTCACTTTAGCCCGACTCACTTTAGCCCGACTCACTTTAGCCCGACTCACTTTAGCCCGACTCACTTTAGCCCTAATGGAAAAATGGAAATAAATACAATTTTTTTATTTTATTTTTTTTACCTAACTTTTTTTTATTTTGATCACTGTGATAGGGTCTACCACATTGATCAAAATGAACCAAAAGGAAAACTTTCTATTGTTGCCGGCCGGCAGATCTCGGTGGGAGCACTGCGCATGCGCCCACCACTTTCTCCTGGAAGAAAATGCCGGTGGCCCGGGGACTGCTGGGACAATGGAGGTAACGAGGGGGGGGTGATCGGGGGACCCTATTTTTCTTTCCTCTGATGTGCGATCACATCAGAGGGGAAAGAAATTAAATGGATAATCGAACTCTTTTTCACGGTTGCCATTATACCGTTAATAACGGCGATTGTAACACCGGGGTCGGTAAAAACAGACCTAAATCATATTCTCTGGCGTCTCAGCTACCCAGGCAGCAGCTGAGACCCTGGAGAAATTCTGACTCTGGAGGGCGCTATACCCTTATTCCTCAGCGCCATTAAAAAGCGGCGCTGTGGCATAAGTACCCTTAGCTTCCACCGTTAACAGGCGTATCGGCGGTCATTAAGGGGTTCAAATGGGTTTTCGTGGAAATGGAGCCAGAGCGGAGGGAGATATCTGTCACACTACCAATCCTACAGATCGCTACAAAAATATAAACCCATGTCAAGTTTTCTTAAATGTGAATTGATCAAATAGTTTGACTAAATCCACTTTCTCTTTTATTATGCTTTGCAACCACAGGCGTGGCTGTAATTACAATGCTCTCCAGTGGGTTCAGTATGAGTATGCCTATATGCACATCCTGGGGGACACATAACTACCCTCGTATAGGAGTCCCCTCACTGCCTCACACTCTTTTGTCGGGTGTTTGCTGGCCAGTTTAGAGGTTAATTCCTCCGATCACCAGCCCAACTAAATGGACCCAGATAAATATACATCCAATGATTGCAAACATGTTTGCTACCAGTAGTTACAAATTTACCACGACAAATAGCCATTAGAATGAATTGTGCACCAGACTGAAAAATAGATCTTCTCTGTGAATACGCTCTATTGGACAATGAGAAGGTTAACAACATAAAATTAAAAACCAAAGCCATCAGCACAAAGGAAAATAAAAGCTTACACAATGCTATTTTCTGCCATGTTCTAGAAACTCACCGGCTGGACATTCACATTATTGGAAAACCAAATTCTTTGGTTCATCATTTACTTCTCAAAACCTCTGATTGAATATATCCACCAATTTGCTTCCATAAAATCCTCCCAGCTGTTCTGTAGAACTATTTCCATATGACTGTCTGATTAACACATCTTCATGAGACCAATGCAGAATAACTCATACTCATTAGCTCTCACTTAAAAGTAAAAGGATCAATATACTTGTGCAGTGAGGATTTGCTGTACTTTATCAATGAACTCACGGTCACAGAAAATAGGTACAGTAACGTATGGGTTTTTCTACCCCAGGCAAACTTTCCACAAGCAGTGTAAAGTACTGAATGCTAACAGTGTCTAATGCACAAACTGTTAGGATTTGGCTCTGCTAACTGGTTCAAGTGGTTGTCACAGGACCACAATTATACAATGTGAATAGTTGTGGTAACTAGTGATGAGCGAGTATACTTGATGCTCGGGTGTCCTTCGAGTATTTTGGCGTGCTTGGAGATTTAGTTTTTATAGATGCAGCTGCATGATGTGCGGCTGCTAGACAGCCTGAATACATATGGGGAATCCCCACATGTATTCAGTCTATCTAGCAACCGCAAATCATGCAGCTGCATCTATAAAAACTAAATCTCCAAGCACGCCAAAATAGTCGGAGGACACCTGAACATGCTCGGGAAAACCCGAGCAATGAGTATACTCGCTCATCACTAGTGGTAGCGTACCTACTAGCTTCTGATCCGCTTCTGTCAATAGAGCATTGAAAATAACAGACGAGAATCTAGATGGTGTAATGGGATAGAGAAATGTTGTTGTTCGTTGTATGTGAATACGTTATTTCATGGTACTGCTACCCTTCTAGTGTATTACCACTGTATACGTAATTGGTACTGCTACATCTTAAATGTATTACCATCAATGTTATATGCTCATTGCTTTGCACAATATAAATATAGGGCAAGTGTAATGCGGGGAATGGCCACTAGATGGGGGCATCCTGGCACACACTAGTTGTAGACAGTAGATAGGTTTAGTGTAGGGTTAACATAATAATGGAGGGGCTGCTGGGAGTTAAGGCTAGGTGAGAAGGGAAGTTAATTCAGACGTGGCCAGGGTACCAAAGTGTCCACATGGGCTATAGGCCCCAGATGGCTCGGCAGCCATGCAACGTTAGGTAGCTGCAGCCAACGTTATCCACGGCCACTGGGCATCATTGCAGTTGGCCAGTACAGGAGAAGAAAAAAGATGTGGCGACTCATAGCCTGGGAGGATGCCTTTAGGGCAGGTGTCGGTTGGAGTGAGGCGCTGAAGGAAGATGGAGCTTCGAAGGGAAAGGTACAGACAGGCCGGATGCTTTTCCAGAGGCAACCAAACCAGGTGGCTGATGATTTTGAGTCTCAGGCGAAACAGGCAGAAGGAATTGTCATCATGGCGAGGTTAAGCCAGGAAGGATCTGGGGAGCAGTCTGAGACGGTCCAGTAGGACGTGTCGCACAGAAGCATCAGCGAAGTAGGGAAAGATGATGAAGCAAGGTAATTCCATTATGTGCCAACAGCGGAAGAACAGGAACATATACCAAGATAGAGTATATATATATATACCAGGATGGGGCTCAGGATAAGGGACATACATACCAGGATGATGGACTATATATATATATATATATATATATATTTTATTCAGGATGAGGGGGAGGGGCCCTGGTCCAAATCCTGCACTGAGACTCATCAGACTCTAGTTACGCCACTGGCTACAAATGCTCTTCTAACATTATAAAAACTGGTAAAATAATTCATTTTGAAAATTGATGTAACTTTAAAAACAATGTTAGCGCTATATAAAAATAAAGATTATTATTATTATTATTAGATCTCCTTTAACGAATAGAGATTCTGTAAAATAGGAAGGAAAATCTCAAAAGTTCTTCCATGGTAAAAGGTGCAGGCATCTGATGGTGGGCTGGTGGACTGGGTGAAACATCAGTTGACTACATGAGACCTCAACATTTCAAAGACTATTGTAATGCCTGTAGAGTTGGAGGACTGTACAATTAATGCTCAATGTTAGTTTGCGTTCCCTAGTATATGCCCTCATATGTATATTTTACTAAAGAATATCTAGATTTACCCATTTCATGATTGGTAGGATTTTCTCTTACTTTGATTAAATAAGCAAGCATTAGCTTTCTCTACCTCTTTGTGTCTTTGGTAACTTTAGAGAAAGCCTAAGCCTCCTACTTTTTGCTTGCACAGACTATAAACTAATGTACATAATCTAAATAAATACAGAAAGTATAATTATCTGAAATTAAAAGCTAGTTTATACAGCTAAGGAATGTGAATCTCCGCTCTGCATTACAATTACGGGCAAAGAAGATGGATACTAGCAAAACATTATAACATTACCTCATCTTGCTCTGCACTAACAAACAAAGTAACCTGAGGAAGAAAACATGTGAGCTACTCCACCTGGCACCTGCCATGAACGCAGAGATCCGCCTCATAAGGTCCACATGGTGTTCCATCCAGGACTCTGTCTGACATAAGCACTGGGGCATCGCGGCCAACCGGGGTACAATACAGCTCACACGGTTTATCTGGGAAAAAACACATAAAGAACAACATTAATAGGACTAACACATTAAAGAGGTTGTCCACGAGCTGGACAGCCCCTTTTAAATAACGTAGCTCTGATTATAAAATAGAAACAATGTATTCTCACTTCTGATACGTTGCCATTCCAACGATGTTGGCACCGTGGCTCACGTGACATTGTTATGTCACGTGATCCCTGTAGCCAATCAGAGGCCTTTATAAGGCTGTTGAGCTACTTCAGTTTGTCCAAGATTCGTCAGAAAGCATGAATCTCGGACAAGCGAAAAAAGCGAGAGTGCAGCAGTCATTAGTTAATGCTAATTGGCTACAGGACTCAAGTGGCATAACAATATCACGTGAGCCCTGTCATCGATAGAAAGAAGCCAAAACTGGAGGCGAGTATGCAGTGTTTTTGTTTTATAGTGGATAGTTTATTTAAAAAGGGGATGTCCAGATAATGGACAAACCCATCAAGATTAAAAGAGTTCAATTATCTGTTACTTAGAAGACTTACCATCGATGATTACAGCTGTAAGGGGGGTTTTCTTTTTGTTGAGGTTGCGGCCATGAGATTGGCACTGATGGTCCCTAAAACTGGAACCTCCCTTGGGGCATGGGGAATTCTCACAAACCATGTGCTCTACACTTGTCCCTTTACAGCTTTGACCACCAAGTCCAGGACTACAAAAAAAGAAAAGAAAAAAAATGAAGGCTCATCAACTCGGACATGCTCCTGTTCCGACCTCTATCGTGTAGGCTGTGTCATTTAACAATACAGACAAAAAAATAAAGAAATATTTCCAATGCTGCATTCATGTTTCCTGGAAGTCTTTCAGCCTGCAGGTTAATAAATCTGTACTTGAATTAGGTCTGGACTAATGCTGTGTCTATCCACATAACAGAGTTACATTTCCGTTCAGTCTCCTGCTAATACAACCAGCTCATTACAATGATTTATGAGACACATTTGCAAACTCTTCTGGAATACTAAACAAGCATTCTGCAGAAATACGGAGAGAAATGTACACGTTACTGTATGAAGGAATGCAAGAGCTAAGCCATCATCAGAAACACATTATGTAAGGAGAGACATATTGGAAGAAATTGTTGTAAAATTGTTGTTACAATTTCAGATCCTTATAAAGGGCAAGCGGTAGAAAATATCGAGTTTAGAGCTCTCCAAGCTGTAATATCTATATACTGTTTTCCATATGTCTGGGTATATCACATGTTGCTTATATAACATGGTCAGAAAGTAATCATTTTCTCAACAGGAATTTGTGATGTAGTTTAGTATTGTTTTTTTTAGCTCTTTAAGGCAGATGATGATGGAACTTTCTTTTTTAATTTTAAAGCACCGCTCCAGCTTTTTTGTTTTGTTAGTGCTGCAGTGGTGCTTCTAATCTAAGGCCCTTGACACTAGTATACTTACCTGGCCGCCAATTCTATTATAGGCACCGCTTCGACCCTGCAGTGGCATCTTGTAACCACAACTTCACTGACCGCTCAATGTAAGTCTATGAGAGCCGGAACTAGGATGTCATAGAGTTACACTGAAAAGTGATCTCCAGCTCACCTAGTAAACACTGGAGTGATCTGGCTGGTCACAACATGCTGAAGACCGACCGGAGCAGCGTTGATAGAAGGTGAAGACGGTCGCTGGTAAGGATTACACTAGAATCAGGGACCTTAGATTAGAAGCACCACATCAGCACTGCACTGAAAAAACTCACTGGAGTGGCGTTTTAAGAACCCTCAAAGTGAATGAATGAATAGCCTTTCCCTCATTAAAAACAACAGCAAAATGGGGGTCAGGATACCCCTTATTCTAGAAATATCTGCCCATCTCAAAGTCCGGATCAAAGACTTTATAGACACTTATTCCCACATGAGAAAAATTGAAAAGTACAAGAAATGTAATTTGAGTTTAGTCTCACTTGCCTTGTAATTTTGTCATTATTCTCTGCCAACTAATAATAATGAGATGTTACTATTTTTCTACTTCAGGCTGTAAAACAAGAAGCAGTGTAGATGCAAGCACACGTGAAAACAGCCATATCTCATTTTTTCATTTTATAGGACTTGATATAACATACAAACGAAACAAATAAAAAAAAAATACTGATGATAGTGGCAATTTATATTCTCAAGTTTGCATTGGGGATAACTTCACAATTGCTGGGTGTCCGTTCCATTCATTCTTAATGGGACCGCCAGGGATAACCAAGCGCTGCGCTAGGTTGGTCTTCGTCACTCCCATAAGAATGAATTGATAGGCAGTGCGAGTGATCTATCACGGCTTCATCCACACAAGGCTCTTCCTGTGGATAGAGAATAACTTCCAAACTTAAGAATACCCCTTTAACCATTTTCTAAATATTATAAAGAGATTATGGGCAGAACATCCCAGAACTATACTTTGTTACTGTATAAAATCAGATTTTTTAACTAAATGTCATGTATATAAATTTGGTTATTTTAATATCCACGCTATTAACTTTATTGTTACCTGTAACACAATTCCAAAAAAATTCAGATACATGTGTTATAAATTTTTGAATTTGTACGATAATGGAAAAGTAAAGAGCATGTACAGATAGTACTTTTATCATAAGAGTAAAAAAAATACTGAGAGTTTTGCACTATCATGACTATTTAGATGTTAAAGGATTTTTTTTTAATATGTATGTAAAGCTCTGTGGAATATGATTGCGTTATATAAGCAAAACATAATAAATAAACGTAAGTGTATAGACATAGAGAGCGAATGTAGAATGAAAATGTACACAATGGACGGGCGTGAACCCCAACGATAAGAATTTTCCATTACATCCAGATGTTACCTTAATTTTTCTAAAGACAAAATATACTGTACATTGGCCCACATTAATCAATGTATTTTCACTTTGTGTGACTTTACTCTAAGTAATGTCTTATTTGTTTCAAATAATGTGACAAAATTTAATAACTACTTGAGCCATTTCCGCCATGCATGTTAGTATCTAAAAGTGAAATGTTTTAGTACTTGGTCAGGATTTAGACACTTATTAAATGTAACATTTCTCAAAATCACGGCAGTGTGACAGATTTACCAAAAATGGCACACATGTTGTCAAAAAATCACTGCAACATGTCAAGATATGCCATGGTGTCATGGGTTGTTCAACTTTAAAAAATATCTTTCAATGTGTTTAAGAGCGAAATATGTACAAAGAAATAATATACTGAAATTAAAGGTATCCAGTCAAAAGGTTTTTACTCCAAAAACCATCACCTGTGTGCTAGGCAATCCCTGCAAGTGTTGCAGCTGTCGAACAGCCACAAGACATGCAGTCGCGGAGACACGAACATACTACTAGAGCACGCTGAAGATGCTTTATTAGCATGCTCAGATAACACCTTACCAGTGCACGCTCACTCATCACTAGTCACCACTACTTAAAGGGAATCTGTCACCTCATTTTTGGCCTATGAGCTGTGGCCACCGCCATGAGGTGCTTATCTACAGCATTCTGTAATGCTGTAGATAAGCCCCCGATGTAACCTGAAAGATAAGAAAAACGAGTAAGATTATGCTCACCCCGGCGTCCGGTCTGGACCGATGGGTGTCGAGGTCTGGTTCGGTGCCTCCCATCTTCTAGCGATGACATCCTCCTCCTTGCTTCTGCCGCAGCTCTGGTGTACTTTATCTGCCCTGTTGAGGGCAGAGTAAATTACTGCAGTGTGCAGGCGACGGACCTCTCTGACCTTTCCCGGTGCCTGCACACTGCAGTACTCTGCTCTGCCTTCAACAGGGCAGATATACTACGCCTGTGCAGGAGCGCGACAGAAACAAGGAGCAAGGAGAAGGACGTCATCGCATGTAGATTGGGGGCGCCGGACCCAGACCGCGACATCCATCGGACCGGACCCCCGGGTGAGTATAATCTTACTTGTTTTTCTTATTTTTCAGGTTCCCTGCACCACCACTTGTGGCTTGATCGTGACAAAAGAGAGAACTTCGTGTGGCAAAATGTGACCAAGGGCAAAAATGCAAACTCGCACGTTTAGGTGAGCTGCACCAAGTGTTTTTCATAGGCTGGAGTCACACTACCGTAGAAAACGACCAAGTGCTATGTCAGAAAACCTCGCATAGCACATGGCCCAGTGTTAATCCATGGGGCAGATCACATCACCGTTTATTTTCTCTGCCGTTTTCAGCGTGTGTGTAAAATCGCAGCGTACAGAGATTGTCACAGAGACTCGCCAATGCAAGACTATGGGTGCAAGAGAAAAAAAGAAAATCAGACAGTACTTGGACCATGTGAGTGCTGTCCGATTTTTACGCAGCGATATCCTTTGAGAAGCTGGGAATTCATGTGCCGCATACAGTAAAATCACCGAGTGACAGGTTAGAATAGATATATACACATAGAATACATAGATACATAGATGTCAGTGACACACACATATACATTAGGTTCGGAAAGTATTCAGACCACTTTAAATTTCACTCTTTGTTTCATTGCAGCCATTTGATAAATTCAAAAAAAGTTCATTTTTTTCTCATTAATGTACACTCTGCACCCCAATTTTAACGGAAAAAAACAAACGTAGAATTTTTTGCAAATTTATTAAAAAAGAAAACCTGAAATATCACATGGTCATAAGTATTCAGACCTTTTGCTCAGACACTCATATTTAAGTCACATGCTGTCCATTTCCTTGTGATCCTCCTTGAGATGGTTCTATGCCTTCATTGGAGTGTGTTTAATTAAACTGATAGGACTTGATTTGTAAAGGCACACACCTGTCTATATAAGACCTCACAGCTCACAGTGCATGTCAGACCAAATGAGAATCATGAGGTCAAAGGAACTGGCCAAGGAGCTCAGATAGAATTGTGGCAAGGCACAAATTTGGCCAAGGTTACAAAATAATTTCTGCTGTACTCATGGTTCCTAAAAGCACAGTGACCTCCATAATCCTTAAATGGAAGAAGTTTGGGACTTCCAGATGTCTTCCTAGACCTGGCTGTCCAGCCAAACTGAGCAATCGTGGGAGGAGAGCCTTGGTGAGAGAGGTAAAGAAGAGTCTCAAGATCACTGTGGCTGAGCTCCACAGAGGCAGTAGGGAGATGGGAGAAAGCTCCACAAATTCAACTATCACTGCAGCCCTCCACCAGTCGGGCCTTTAAGGCAGTGACCGGACAGAAGCCCCTCCTCAGTGCAAGACAGCACGCAGAGTTTGCTAAAAAAAACACATGAAGGACTCCTAGACTATGAGAAATAAGACTCTCTGGTCTGATGAGACAAAGATAGACCTTTTTGGTGATAATTCTAAGCGGTATGTGTGGAGAAAACCAGGCACTGCTCATCACCTGCCCAATACAATCTCAACAGTGAAACATGGTGGTGGCAGCATCATGCTAAGGGAGTGTTTTTCAGCTGCAGGGACAGGACGACTGGTTGCCATTGAAGGAAAGATGAATGCGGCCAAGTAGAGATATCCTGGATGAAAACCTCTTCTAGAGTGCTCTGGATTTCAGACTTGGCCAAAGGTTCACCTTCCAACAAGACAATGACCCTAAACACACAGCTCAATAACAAAGGAGTGGCGCGTGGCTATGTAGCTGAAGAGAGAGGACGCATGTTGGGAGAGCTCCCAGGAATCCTGCCCTTATCCTGCAACTAAGACCTTATTACTGCAATATACCTGGCGGTACTTGGACCCCTGGATATCGGGACCCCCCTGGACTCCCGTGGGAGGATGTGGAGCGGTTCTGGTGAGCTAACTGCTGGGGAGGCCGGGATGGACGGCGGCCATCTTAGACGCGCGCGCTGGCAGTGAGAGTTGCGGCGTCGGCCTTCACAGCTGCAGCGCCACCCGGGCAGTGAACATCCATTCTGAGGACTAGAGGGGACGCGTGGTGAGTGCCCTGAAAGATTGGGCCCTGCGTTTTCTCCCCCCTACTGTTATACTCGCTATACCTGTTGGCGCCATTACTGTGGGAGCTTGTGGACTCTCTTCACTGCTGCTGTCTCTGTGGGTGCTGCGGATCCCCCTCCCCGCCGCAAGAAATCCTGTTGACTCGGCACCGGACGCTGTCCTCAGAAGCTCACGTGGCACCTTTGCGTGGGAATTATTACTGGGCTGCAATCATTTAAAAATAGCCCTGCTGTGTTTATCATCTGACGTGGGAAACCACCGGAGCATATACCTCCAGTTATCTTGCTGTACCATACTGCCACTGATCATGAATCGATCTAAGGGGTCATGAGCAGCAGAAAAGTTGAAAGAATACGCCAGACCCGATCCCTCTGAAAGTGCATGATCTCTTAAAACCAATCCCTCTCAAGCTCAGCGTAAAAATCGTCCATCTGGGGGAGAAGAATCTGAGCAGGAAGAACTGACCGTCAAACAGGCGTCCGAACAGTTGATGCAGGCCATCTCATTGACTAGGACATCCCTGACTGAGAAAATAGAGGACGTATATACTGAGGTGGGACGACTTCGACAGGATATGCAAACCATGAGGGGACGCATTACAGAAGTGGAGACAAGAGTGTCCCAGGTGGAGGACACCATCGCGCCTATGGAGGCCAAGTTAACAAAGCGGCAGGTTCTGTGAACGCCTGGAGGCAGAAAGCGGACGACCTGGAGAATAGAATGCTTCATAACAATATTCGTGTCATTGGTCTACCGGAACGCTCAGAAGGTCAATATCCTGAGCAATTTCTGGAAGGTTGGCTTAAGGCTTCTTTGGGAGATGAATTCTCTCCAATGTTTGCGGCCGAAAGGGCTCACAGGGTCCCTTCAAAACCCCTTCCTCCTGGAACCCCACCTAGACCTTTCCTGGCACGTCTCCTCAACTGTAAAGACAGAGACACTATCCTGCGCCTTGCACTGCAAAAAGGCCCCATCAAGTTCAACAATGCCGTGATCTCGATTTTCCCAGACTTTTCCATGGAACTTCAGAAACAGAGGGCACAATTCATAGATGTAAAGAAGCAGCTCAAAGAGAGAAATGTTATATACTCAATGATCTATCCGGCCCGGCTTCGGGTCGTACATGGGGGCTCCTCTGTGTTTTTTACGGATCCAGCGGAGGCAACTGAGTGGCTTCGGTCTCATATGGGATCCCCTGCAAAGGAATCCTAATATACTTACTACTAACCTAAATTCTTTTATTAATGGTCTAATGGGGGCTCTCCTTGCAGGTACCCAGTTTACCAACTATACCGGACACTGTGACCAGTGATGGTATCCCCCTGCTTGTGTTTTGCTAGGAGCGTGAGACTTTGCTCCACTAATGTTTGGTTCCTGTTTTGTTTTCTTTTTTACAATAGTTTTGATTGTTACTTAGGTAAAAGTCGCAGCCAATGGCAATCTCAATCTCTATGTGGTGCCTCTAAATTCTGCTCGGGTAGTACTGTATGCCATATTCAACGAAGTGGCTATGGGGTCTGAGATGATATGTATGACATGGAACGTGAGAGATATAAAGGCCCCCCGGAAAAAGATCAAGGTTTTCTCGCAGATCAGACATTATCATCCTCACATTGTGGCCTTAGTGGAGTCGCATCTGACCAGAGATACTGCTCGGTGCGTGCAGAAACCTTGGGTACAATGGTCTGTCCATGCATATCACACTAGTTATTCGAGAGGGGTCTCATTGCTGGTACATAGAGACGTTAGATGGGAAGCCAGGGAGACCCGGATGGATCCTGAAGGTCGCTTTGTCTTTGTACATGCATTGATAAATACCAGGGAATATGTAATCCTATGTGTTTATAACCCCCCACCAGCCAATACGTCCATTCTTCAAAAAGCAATGAGCTTTGCCTTAAATCATCCAGACGCCGATGTTATCTGCATGGGAGACTTCAACATGGTCATGAATACCAACCTGGACAAATTGAGATTAGAGGGAGGCACGTCTGGGGGAGTCTCTTCATTGAATGTGACCCAACTGTCATTATTTAAGGAAGGTAGCGGGTGGCTAGATTTATGGAGGATGCGTCACCCTGAATCAAGGGAGTATACCTGCCACTCATCCACTAAGCGATCTCTATTGCGCATAGATTATATATTCGGATCCAGCGGTCTGGCGATGTGGGTAGACAACATAGAACATGGCAGTAGGAGGATTTCAGACCATAGTCCGGTCATTCTTAAACTTAAATATGGGCAACCAAATAATAGGATATTCTGGAAGCTGAATCCTTTTTGGTTAAAGTTAATGGCGACTCCAGATAGAATAATCGATCAGTTGCATTGCTTCATCTCATCCCACCCAGAGCCTCAAGATATCAATTTATTTTGGGATGCCCTTAAGGCATATCTGAGGGGTTGCTAATCTTACACGATTTCTTATATTAAAAGGGTAACCTCAAGGGAGGATGATGAGATGGAGCGGCGATTGAAAGATTCAGAGGCTGCATACATATCTAACCAAACTAGCGGTAACAGTACTGAGTGGTTGGCTGCTCAGAGGTTATATGCTCAGCATAAGGACCCTAAGTCCAAGCGTAAACTACTCTTTACTCGCCAGTCGTATTTTGAGCTAGGAAACCAGGCAAGCAAACTCTTAGCCTATTTGGTGCGCCAACATAACACCTCAAATACAATACTACAGATTCGTAAGCCGGATGATTCATTGGTATCTTCAACTTTAGAAATACTTGGCTGTTTTTATGATTATTACAGGTCATTATATGAATCTAAAAGTGACTGTGACAGCTTGGGGTGTTTTGACTGTCAGATGTGACATTCCCTACATTAGATCCTGAACAACAGGCCCTTATGGACGCTGAATTTACTGCGGAGGAGATAGAAAATGCCATAATAGACATGGCCTCCGGGAAGGCCCCAGGGCCAGATGGATTCCCTATTGAATTGTACAGAAAATATAGGGATATATTAACGCCACTTTTGGTTAATGTATTTCAGGGAATTTGGGAAGGGAAATCTATGCCTGAATCCTTTTACGAAGCTAATATCATATTGCTTAGGAAGGAGGGGAAGGACCCTTTGGAATGTGGATCCTACCGCCCTATCTCGTTAGTAAATGTGGACTATAAAATTTTTACTAAGATTCTAGCTCTGAAATAGCACAGAAAGAGGACTTAAAAATCCTCCAATAATAAAAAACAGCAAAAGAGCTAAATGGTTTACCCGTACAGGCCTCCAGACAAATGCACTATCAGGATGCAGTGGACCCATATAGTTAAGATGGTAACACAGGTGCAAGAATACCGATGAAACAACCGCTCACAGCCTACCAATACATGGAGGGGCGGTCAGCTAATAGTCCACATTTTTTAATGTGTTTTTTGCACTTTTTATTCAGGGTGCAGTTGGGCCCATTTGGTCTAGTAAACTGCGGTGTCTGTTCACATGGCATGCATTTTGATAGCGTTGGGCAGCCCGCCTGAGCTAATAGAAGGGTGTCACTACTAGGCTGGCCTGGATGCTGTGCATTGCCATAGTGTGAGCAGCGCCGCATACAAGTTTTTTATTGTGCATTAACATACCAGGCAACCGCCCCCTCCATGTATTGGTAGGCTGTGAGCAGTTGTTTCATCGGTATTCTTGCACCTGTGTTACCATCTTAACTATATGGGGCCACTGCATCCTGATAGTGCATTTGTCTGGAGGCCTGCACGGGTAAACCATTTTGCTCTTTTGCTGTTTTCGAAGATTCTAGCTACCAGACTGAATTCGATTATATTGAGCCTTATACATTCTGATCAAACAGGTTTAATGCCTGGTAAGAGCACTTCCATTAACATCAGATGGGTCCAGTCAATAGCCCAATATAGCTCTCTAATGCAGGATAACAAGTGGGCACTGGCATCGCTAGATGCTGCCAAAGCTATTGACTCTCTTGAATGGCCTTTCCTCTCTGCGTGCTTACAAAGATATGGCTTTGGGGATAAATTTATAAAATGGATCAAAATACTATATATGAAGCCCAAAGCCCGTATTATAGTGAACAACTCCGTGTCTGAGTCTTTTCCATTGCATAGGGGGACTCGTCAATGGTGCCCCCTCTCCCCGGCCCTATTTGCCCTTGCGATTGAGGCATTGGCAATACGTATTAGATCTTCCCCTGGTATTAAAGGTATAAATATAGCGGGTCGGGTAGATACCATTGGTCTATATGCTGACTATATGGTGATATTCATGGATGAAGTGGAGGAGACTCTACCACAAGTAATTTCCATTATAGATAGATTCAGTAAATACTCAGGTCTATATATAAATTGGGAGAAGTCCGCTCTGCTACCCCTTTCTCACGCCCCAATGCCCCAGTTTGAAGCTCTCTCCTCGCTGCCTATTGTATCTAGTTTTAAATATTTGGGTATATATATATCTCAAAATAGTACGCTTGACTCAACTCAATATTCACCCATTGCTGGAACTAGTTAAAATGAAATTCACAACTTGGAGCAAACTCCCGCTGTCTGTGGCCAGACGTATAAACCTACTGTAATTAAAATGATATTACTCCCCAGGTTTAGCTACTCCCTTCAGCATAGTGCCGTAATAGTACCCAAGTCCTTCTTTGTAAATCTCAATTCCCAGATCATATCTTTCATCCGGAGGAAACCTAGGCCCAAACTTAAATTGACCACCCTGCAGAGACCAAAGAAGGGAGGTGGGGCGGCGTTACCAGATTTTTTCTTATACTATTTGGCTGGGCAAGCTAAAGCTTTAAATAAATGGATGCAGGGTAGTTGCCTCCCCGATTCGGAAAGCCATCAACTCCATGCTGCGCAAACTGACTGCCCACTAGGTTTCCTTGAGTTGGAGAGGACTAATGTCCCTCGTCTACTACCCTTGCTCCGACTGGTGCGATTAGTATGGAGACAGATTAAGAAAGCAATTGGGTTTAAAGATTTTATAGCTGAGATGCCCCTATGGAATAATGACTATTTCCCAGAACTACTGAACCACCCATCCACTGTTTTTTGGATGCAACATAATGTTTCTTCGATGGGAGACTTGTATGACCAGGGGACCTTGGTGTCTTTTGAGCAATTACAGGTTGCACATGATATTCCGAGATCCCAGTTTTTCCGTTATTTACAGCTGAGATCGGCTCTTCAACCACACATGAGATGTGGGGGTGTGGACCGTACTATTTAATCTCTGCCTCTGATAGGAATCCTTAATTCACAGGGTCCCCAGGGTCTCATCTCCTCTTTATACACGTACATGCTGTCGGTGGGAACGGAATCTGCTATAAGCTCTATTAAAACGAAATGGGACAGACTCATCCCTCATGCTCAGGGAGAGGAGTGGGAGGAGATCCTGGAATCTCCGATCGGAGTATCACCATCTATTAATAATAGAATGATACAGCTGTATATAATTAATCACTCATACTTAACTCCGACACGACTTTTCAGGATGGGTCGACTTCAATCATCAGAATGTCTGTGATGTCATTCACCAGATGCGGATTTTGTTCATATGATCTGGCAATGTCCCATTATTTTACAGTACTGGAAAGAGGTGACCCTGCTTTTGTCATCCGTGATGCAGGCCCCGGTTCCTCTTGTACCACTGGTCTGCTTGTTTGGGGTATGGGATGAGGAGAATTGGGGTCATTATGACGGGATTTTTCTGCGTGAAACGCTATTTATGGCACGGAAGGTGTTGGCACTACGGTGGATGGGGGGTTCATGTCCCTCCCTTAGAATGTGGATTGACTTGGTGAACTCGATTGTTCCATACGAACGTACGCTTTATCAAAATAGGGGATGCCCGGACAAATTTGAGAAGATCTGGGAGAGGTGGAATTCCTCTCACCTTACTTTGCAAAATTGAGACACCATGTGTGAGATAACATGATATAAGATATTAGGCTGCGCAGTTGTAGGCACCAGTTGATATAGTTGTAGTTTAGGAATGTTCTTTATTATCTGAATGAATAATATGATAACAGCTGGTGAAAGTCAACTGATATGCATGCTTCACAATGTATAACCGGTTGGCTGTTTTCTGTATACTTGAAAGGCTAATGTTCTTTATTATCTGCATGAACAATATGATAAAAGCCTGTGAAAGTCAACTGATATACATGCTTCACAATGTATAACTGTCTGTTTCTGCATATTTGCAAGGGCTATGGGTGTATTTTACTATCATAAGCCAATATGTATGTTATTCTCCTTTTTGATTAATAAACGAATTAAAAAAAAAAAATAAAGGAGTGGCTTCAGAACAACTCTGTGACCATTCTTGACTGGCAAAGCCAGAGCCCTGACCTAAACACAATTGAGCATCTCTGGAGAGACCTGAAAATGGCTGTCCACCAACATTCACCATCCAACCTGATGGAACTGGAGAGAATCTGCAAGGAAGAATGGCAGAGGATGCCCAAATCCAGGTGTGAAAAACTTGTTGCATCATTCCCAAGAAGACTCATGGCTGTACTAGCTCAAAAGGGTGCTTCTGCTCAATACTGAGCAAAGGGTCTGAATACTTATGACCATGTGATAATTCAGTTTTTCTTTTTTAATAAATTTGCACAAATTTCTACATTTCTGTTTTTTTTTTTCCAGTCAAGATGGGGTGCAGAGTGTACATTAATAAGAAAAAATGAACTATTTTGAATTTACCAAATGGATGCAATGAAACAAGTAGTGAAAAATTTAAAGGGGCCTGAATACTTTCCGTACCCACTGTATATGTATATATATTACACAGATAGAAGAAAAACTGCAATTCAGAAGCCACGTAGTGTAAAATCACTGCAAGAGCCGACAGGATAGAAGAGATGGATTACATACAATAAATACACATAGAATAGGTAGAATAAGTATGTATGCAGCTAATTGTACATGCACTTAATAAAAGATTATTTTTCATAAAAAAATGGTGTGGGCTCCCGCGTAATTTTTGCAACCAGCAGAGGGAAAGCCGATGGCTGGGGGCCGATGTTTATAGCCTGGGAAGGGGGTGATATAGAAGGGTTAATAGTTTGCCTTTATATCCCTTTGCCTTTAATTCTTCAATTGCCTTTTGCCTTTCATTGCTATGTTTTTTTTATTCTGATGACACCGCAGACTATTAGTCTCTGCTTCAAAGAGACTATTCTTGTTATCATATACACTCACTGGCCACTTTATTAGGTACACCTGTCCAACTGTGTGTTAAGACTTAATTTCTAATCAGCCAATCACATGGCGGCAACTCAGTGCATTTAGGCATGTAGACATGGTCAAGACAATCTCCTGCAGTTCAAACCGAGCATCAGTATGGAGAAGAAAGGTGATTTGAGTGCCTTTGAACGTGGCATGATTGTTGGTGCCAGAAGGGCTGGTCTGAGAATTTCAGAAACTGCTGATCTACTGGGATTTTCACGCACAACCATCTCTAGGGTTTACAGAGAATGGTCCGAAAAAGAAAAAAAATCCAGTGAGCGGCAGTTCTGTGGCCGGAAATGCCATGTTGATGCCAGAGGTCAGAGGAGAATGGGCAGACTGGTTCGAGCTGATAGAAAGGCAACAGTGACTCAAATTGCCACCCGTTACAACCAAGGTAGGCAGAAGAGCATCTCTGAACGCACAGTGCGTCGAACTTTGAGGCAGATGGGCTACAGCAGCAGAAGACCACACTGGGTACCACTCCTCTCAGCTAAGAACAGGAAACTGAGGCTACAATTTGCACAAGCTCATCGAAATTGGACAGTAGAAGATTGGAAAAACGTTGCCTGGTCTGATGAGTTTCGATTTCTGCTGCGACATTCGGATGGTAGGGTCAGAATTTGGCGTAAACAACATGAAAGCATGGATCCATCCTGCCTTGTATCAACGGTTCAGGCTGGTGGTGGTGGTGTCATGGTGTGGGGAATTTTTTCTGGGCACTCTTTGGGCCCCTTGGTACCAATTGAGCATCGTTGCAACGCCACAGCCTACCTGAGTATTGTTGCTGACCATGTCCATCCCTTTATGACCACAATGTACCCAACATCTGATGGCTACTTTCAGCAGGATAATGCGCCATGTCATAAAGCTCGAATCATCTCAGATTGGTTTCTTGAACATGACAATGAGTTTACTGTACTCAAATGGCCTCCTCAGTCACCAGATCTCAATCCAATAGAGCATCTTTGGGATGTGGTGGAACGGGAGATTCGCATCAGGGATGTGCAGCCGACAAATCTGCGCCAACTGTGTGATGCCATCATGTCAATATGGTCCAAAATCTCTGAGGAATGCTTCCAGCACCTTGTTGAATCTCTGCCACGAAGAATTGAGGCAGTTCTGAAGGCAAAAGGGGGTCCAACCCCTTACTAGCATGGTGTACCTAATAAAGTGGCCAGTGAGTGTATGTTCTCAATAGTCAGCAACAACATGTTCTGGGTACATGGTAAACATGGTATGACCCTGGGATAAACGGTGGGGGCCACATGAGCTCCATAGAATTACATATTACTGTAAATGGTATAAAATATTGCCTTGTGTTTCATTACGTCAGATAAAGTGATTTGCCCATGGCCCGTGTGCAGTCTCTTTTGTCTCCAAGCGCTTGTAAATTAAGGGCGTAAACTCCTAATTTGGTCTCACTGGTGATCTAGCATATCGGACTCTGGGTGAGAACAAAACAGCTACGACAGGGGTAATACCCATAAAGCTTCCCAGGCTATTAATATCAGCTCACAACTATATACTTAGCCTTTATTGGCTATTAAAATGGGGGGGGACCATTAAAAAAATGACAAAGGGTCCCCCTATAATAAATAACCAGCAAAGGCTATGCAGACAGCTGTGGACTGATATTAATAGCCTAGGAAAGGGCCATGGATACTGGCCCCACCAGGCTAAAAAGATCAGCTCTCAGCCGCCCCAGAAAAGGTGCATCTCTAAGATGGCAAGTGGCGTGATAGTTGGGTGGATGTCACCTTTGTATTGTCAGGTAACACCAAGCCAGAGGTTATGGAGAGGCATCAATAAGACGCCCCCATTGCTAACCCCATAGTCACATTGTATGAAAACACAGACACCCAGAATAAAGTCCTTTAATTGAAAGAATGACACAGACTCCTTTAGAAAATCTTAATTAAACCATACTTACGACCTCACCCATTCCACTGACGCCCTTATCATCTGCAAAAGAGTTAATAAAACAAACAATATTCCTCAACTTTCCGCAGAGATGCTGCTAATCCATTTGTCCCACGAGGGGTCTAAATCTGCTACATCTAGATGGCAGGCTGCATGGTTGCATGATGCGACCATACAGCCTGTCATCCAGCAGAAACACTGAAAACTCTGTGCTCAGTGTCTCCTTGTGAACTCCTATTCTCTGCCTGAGGGCACAGAGAGCAAGAAAGTTCTCCCGCTCACGGTGCCGTCAGACAGGTCCTGCAAGTTCACAGCCAATGAACTCACTTCACCTAACTGATGTCAGTGGGAGCGCGGTGGGGAAGTACAAATTGTATTTATCACTGACATCTATAGATCTACCTATTCTATTTGAATTTACTGTATGTAATACATCTCTTCTATCCTGTTGGGTCCTGCTGTGATTTTACACTACACGGCTGCTGAATTGCTGGCTTTTCTTCTATGTAATATATGTACATATATATATACTGTATGTGTGTGTATTTTTCAAAGATGCTAACATAAAATGATTCAGAAATACACTTTATACATTGTTAATGTGGTAAATGACTATTCTAGCTGCAAACGTCTGGTTTGTAATGCAATATCTCCATAGGTGTATAGAGGCCCATTTCCAACAACCATCACTCCAGTGTTCTTCCGGTACTTTGTGTTTGCTAACTGTGTAAGAAGGCTAATGGATGGTTAGAATACCCTTGAAAACCTGAAAACCCTTGTGCAAGTATGTTAGCACAGCTGAAAAAAGTTTGGCTGATTAGAGAAGCTATAAACCTGACCTTCCTTTGAGCTAGTTGAGAATCTGGAGCATTACATTTGTTGGTTCCATTAAACTCTCAAAATGGCCTGAAAAAAAAAAAATTCATGTGAAACTCGACACTCTATTCTTGCTCTTAGAAATGAAGGCTATTCCATGCGAGAAATTGCCAAGAAACTGAAGATTTCCTACAACGGTGTGTACTACTCCCTTCAGAGGAGAGCACAAGCAGGCTCTCACCAGAGAAGAGAGAGAAGTGGGAGGCCCCGCTACACAACTGAGCAACAAGACAAGTACATTAGAGTCTGCAGTTTGAGAAATTGACGCCTTACAGGTCCTAAACTGGCAACTTAATTAAATAGTACATGAAAAACGCCAGTGTCAATGTCTACAGTGAAGAGGCGACTCCAGGATGATGGCCTTCAGGGCAGATTGGCAAAGAAAAAGCCATATCTGAGACTGGCTAATAAAAGGAAAAGATTAATACGGGCAAAAGAATACAGACATTGGACAGAGTAAAATTGGAAAAATTGTTATGGACAGACGAATCCAAGTTTGAGGTGTTTGGATCACACAGAAGAACATTTGTGAGACTCAGAACAACTGAAAAGATGTTGAAGTGCAAGTGCGTGAAAAGGCCGTTGTCCACTCTCTGTACGTTCCTCCCATGCCAATGCCTTTTACTTAATAAAGAATTTTCACGACAGAACGGTGAGTGCCATCACTTTTTTTCCTCTTTTCTATAAAATCAATGTATATATGTATATATATATATATATATATATATATATATATATATATATATATATGTGTGTGTCTGTTTTGACGAGTACTTCCTTTGAAAACGATGTGTAAATGACAGAGAATTGCTCTGTGTAAAAGCTCATGTTAAAATCACACTGCGTTCGGATGTACATCGGATGCTAGGTGTGAAAAATCGGATTGTACTCGCATGACACTTGTGCGACACTCGGCTGGGAGATTCGGACCAATTTTTGATATGTTTAGTGTGACTCCAGCCATACCCAGAGAAAGGAGCGGGTCCAGAGCAGAAATGCATTGGTATTAATAAAAATCGATTAGGACTCCCGAGGCTCTTCATTCCCAAAGCCTACCAAAACTTGCAAGTTTCCATTTTTGTCATTATACATCTGGAAGGACCATTTTCTCCAGCCACAGGGCAGCAGCAGTGGCTTCTCATGCCTGTACAGAAGACCTTCATTGAGCGCTACCATCGCTTATACTTATCCTCTACCAGAGCATTGCCCTATCTTGTGTGCGCTTCTGTCCCTCTCCCGAGATCCTCATCATGTGACAAGTGACATTTCAATAACTAAGCCAGCCCAGCAAAATATTGTTGCGTTTTCCCAAGTTTCCCTTGTTGCAAGGTTGTATCCTTCGTTCTCTAGGATAAAGCCAAAGACATCTTGGGGTACTTCTGTGCCTCTACTGGCTGGAAATGCTGCTGGCATAAGTTCTACTGGTGGCCACATGAATGTATTTATCTTGTAATTCTAGAGAATTGGAATCATTTCCTTGTAAGCTGATATTTTAGCTACAATACTTTACAAGCTCTGTAACATTATTTCTGTAATAACCACGTCATGTATTCTTGTTTTATGAAAAAAGCATAAAATCTAATTTCTCAAGACAAAGTATGCAGCGCTAAGGGGGAGTTACAGGTCACTTGAGAGAAGTTAATTAATAAGCACAAAATATATGAAGAGTGTTGGAAATGACAAAGCTGATACTACTGGCCAACACTGCCTGTCAACCCTTATGACCCTTTGTACTGTTTTCTTTGCTGTTACTTAGTAATCTGCCTTGCAAAGCAACACAAAAAAAAAAAAAGAGAGTGTGATTCCATGCCCGAGTACATGTATACATCTAGGACAGACCGCCACACTGCATGGTGGGCGAATGGTTCATTTAATCAAGACCCTTCTACGTCTTGCCAATGCCGAGTCTGCACTCGGAATATGGAATACCGCAGGCGAGTCCTCCGGTGCTGTGAAAACCTATGCGGTGACACAGAACACAATAATTGCTGCATCTCGGATGTGCTGCATCCTGCCGCAATGCAACTAGATTCTCAGCACATGTGTGTTAGGTTATAGGCATGTATAGAAAATACTGACGTGCACTTGAACGATGGATTTTCTGCCAAGAGAACCATATGGTTATTGGTTAGAATGTATAATTTAGAAACTAACTGAGCTTCCTATGTAATCTTCTACTCATGACTGCTTCAGGATCTCTAATTAGTATAATAGTAGCTATGGGCTATATGTATAGTAGCCCGTGACCTAACCGGTTCCAGCCATTACCTTGACATTGGTGGTATAGTCAGCAGGTGACTATGCCAGATATACAATATGGTCACGACCCATTCTGTAGAAGTGCTGGTAGCACGTACTGATCACATATCATCAGAATTACTCCTAGGAAGGTGACCCATCCTATTAGCACATTACCAGTAGTGACTGGCATCATTAGTGTTTTATATTGTCTATATAAGGCAAATAAGAATTCATTCTGCAGTGATGAAAGTGGGCACAAATAAATCAGCAGTGTATATTTTCCTGCATAAGTCTTAAAGGGTTTAACCCGTGATATCTAAACAGGAGTGCACTAGTCTCTCGCTTGCTTCTGCTTGATGGACAGTCTGCACCAGTGGCATGATTGTGCTGTTAGCCCGAATGGCGCTACTATGGTGTTGGCAGCTGTGTCTCTGCAGCAATGGAGGAGTACAGTGGCACTGAACCAAGTTTTCTGAATGCTAAGCTGTGTATAACCTCGCCCACATCACTGATTGGCAGATTCCTATATACACTGTGCATAGGCAGAAAGTTGCCAATGAGTTGTGGGGGCGGGGTTACAAAGAGCTTATGGATATGGATGACTACATGGCACAAGGTTTACTAGTCATCTAGTCATAATATCCTGCTGATAAACCAGTGATGTTTTCAAGACTACTTCAAACAGCCCAGTAAGTGACACATCGCTGGAATCAGGATCTCTGCCTCTTCACATGAGGTAGAAAAACCCTGGTGACAGATTCCCTTTAACTTTTATACAACTGCACATGAGTAGCACCATGAGAGACATAAAACTAAAACTTGATAAAAGAGTCAAAACCATATCACTAGTAGTACAAACTAAGGTAAGAGTCACACGACTTGATTCTTTCGAAACCTCTTCTGCTTTTTTCTTTTCCCCATTGTGACTTACATTTGTGAATGTAGCTTGAGATCTAATAAAGCTGGGGACATATTATCTTCTAGTAAAGAAAGTTAAAGAAATTGTTTTTGACTTACAGCTGCGAGACCGAACCTGACATCACTGCGTCGGCTGCAGAGGCAGTACACGATACTGCAGTGTCCGCAATACAGAAAACGGTCTTCAGAAATAGTTACATGATAAGAAATACAGACTTCACTTCCAGAAGAAATCTCCAGAGCTGGACATGACCTCGAGCGGCTTGGCAGGGAGCACTACACGGTTCAGCATGTGATTTGTGCTGCAGGCACACCTCAATTACAAGATACAGTCTCTGTGCACTTGCACCACCTCATTTCCCTGTTTCAGGCTTGGCTTATACAACTAATAGGGTGAGGCTGCCAGCAATAATGTTTTATTTTCACTAAACACAAGAAAACTATTATTTCTAGAATGAAGAAACCATTTGTTCTGCACTCACCAAGCATCCTCAAAGCTGGTGGCACCTCTTCCACCCCCTCAGGGGAGTACCTCTACTGCCAGCGGCAAGCAGTCTTCTCATATAAATCATCATGTAACATATTTTCTCAAAAAACATTTCACACCAGAAATTGAGGCTGTGACACACATGAAAACCGTAAGTCAGGACTCAAAACATGGGGACACAAAATTTTTGGAGGTGAGGTGTCAAAATTGAAGGAAGGTCCAAGTAATATGGACCATAAAAAGGACTTTACTGTAATGCAGAAATTGTTTTATATGTTGTCTAATATGAATGGTGTATGAGAATAAGAGGAAGGGCTGATCTCAAGAATAATACAGAAAAGGGAACCAAGAGCCATCAGAATGATAACTTGGTTATTCTGGACAATCAATAAAGAATACAAAAAATGTACAAAAAAAGGGCAAGGCTCCATCAATATTATAGGAGACAAGACAGTCAGACACCTAGCAAACGAAAATGAAGACATAGATAGAAATTGTATCAGTTCAGACCGTTCCTTTTGTTATAGTTGGCAGAACTACGTTGGTGCAGTAGGTTTGTCTAGAGCGGTGGTCACGTTCACATGTTCAGTATCTGGTAAGTTTTTTATATCAGTAATTGTAACCCAAAATCAAAAGTGGGGAAAAATTCAGAAGTGGTGACGCGTTTCTATTAGGCAGGGGTCAGACATGCGAGAAACTCGCCAGAGTCTCGCATGTCAATATCCGGAACTGCACTTGGAATCGGAGTGTGCGGCTGCATGTCTTTCTATGCCGGGTATTAAGATGCGAGACTCGTCCAAGTTTCTCGCATGTGTGATCCCGGCCTTAGACTTTTCCTCTGATTGTTCCACTCCTGGTTGTGACTTACAAATACTGGGGTAAATAACTCCCCAAACACTGAATGGTGTGAATGTGGCCTGGCAGTTAAACTAAGAGAACTTAAAGGGAATCTGTCACCCCTTTTTTGAGATATCATATAATGATATCATAGAATCGTAGAGTGGGAAGGGACCTCCTGAGCCATCTAGTCCAACCCCCTGCTCATCATTCATTCAATTGTGTGTCACATAAGGATTCTCTTAGTACTTTTGCTTCCCCCTGACCCCGCACCTTTCATGCATAAATACATCTGAACCGGTATGAAAAAAGGTATTTATGCATGAAAGGTGCGGGGTCAGGGGGAAGCAAAAGTACTAAGAGAATCCTTATGTGACACACAATTGAATGATATCATTATATGATATCTCAAAAAAGGGAGGACAGATTCCCTTTAATGCAGGCAATGTGAAGAAGCTCCACATTGACCGCAGTGTGCACTCCTGACAGATTTGTCACATATTGCTGGACGTTGGACATCTTTCTCTTCTGTACATTGACTCTTACTTGGCTTCATTTCATTTTTGTGCTAAAGAAAAAAGTGAAAAAAGAGTGCACATAGTTAATTCATCTTGCTGTAAAACACCGATAATTATGTTAAAAAAAAAAAAAAAA
This sequence comes from Dendrobates tinctorius, assembly GCF_039654945.1. Lineage (NCBI taxonomy): Eukaryota > Metazoa > Chordata > Amphibia > Anura > Dendrobatidae > Dendrobates > Dendrobates tinctorius. The sequence continues at coordinate 82,006,916 of NW_027361690.1, forward strand.
AGGACTGAATTCATGTGTACATTGCAGGTGCAAAAAGTGGGAGTGACATGCAGATTGTGGCAACGACCATAAATTGTTCCTGTCACAAGGTCCTTCTCCGGTATCACACAATCAACAGAGCGAGGGAAGTGTGAACAATCCCAAGACATTTATTATAGGCAAAATTAGAAGGTCCATAAACAATCCACCACACTGAGGATACAATAGTCCAGAACACGAATGAAGTTCAGTAACAGGATAAAATGTCCAGGGAGATGAGAGTCCAATAACCAGCAGCCAGAGGATAAAATGGGTCCATATGCTTCCCTTTCTCTCTGACATGCTGTGTGATAAGGTGGGATGTTGTCTCTCCATCTCAGAGTCTTTTATACCCCAGAAAGGTAAGCTATTTTTAGAATTACCCAGTGTCCTTCAGTACACCCTCACATTATGTTCCCTCTTTAGAAGTCAACAAATTAGTTTCATAATATAATGCACAATTAGCATATCAGTACGCATCAAAAGACAAAGATAAACACACACTATGTACAGGCAAGCTGCAGACAGTGAAATAGAAATATACACAAAATGTGATCCACATAGCCTATCACACCATCACAACCCCGCACATTACAATTATAGAGACCTTGCCAACTCCATTTTGTCTTAAAGCATAACTGCGCATTTTTTTATGTCACAGCAGGAGTGATATGTCTAATACATGTAAAATACTCCCCAGCCACAGTCTTTTATTCACGGCAAAGCTCCGGTCCTATTCTGCTAGCTGTGATCTCCTGGATCACTCCAGGGTTTGCTGGGTGAGTTAGGGGGTAAGTTCTCAATGTAAGTCTATGAGAGGCAAAACGGGCTCCCACAGAGCTGCACTGAGAATTCATGAAGTTACCTCTGACATCTGGTCAGTCAAAAGCAAGATGGCAGAGTGGGAACGGAACAGTGCCGGGAAGAGCAGAAGATGGCAGGTGGTAAGTATAATACTAGGGTCAGGGAACAGATATTAGGGATACCACTCCAGTGCTGGAATAAAACTTTAAGGAATGACAGGGCACAGGGTAGCTTTGCGGTTGTCAAACTCTCCATTACAGCATTAGTTGAAGCGAACTATAAAACATAATTGGTATATAGTAATATATGACTTCATAAAAGAGAAATATTTTAGTAACAGACCTCAGCCTGGTTTTGGCAATGCAGAGGGGAAGAATCTTATTTGCATATTTGGTGGGAATGTTACACATTTAAGCTTCTTTGGCGCAGTGTCTGAAGTCTAATTTATTCCGTCACAATGATCAATTTGCAGATGGCGCCTGATCAAACTGCTCTCATTGCTCCAATACTGAATGTGCCCAAACATTCTAGAATACTTGTTCCTGGCAGAGAGCATTTCTGTTGCGAAGACATGGAAAACTTGTACAGTTCATCTCCAGTGACTCAAGGCTAAATTAAATTGAATTATTGTGAATCATAAATCATCCAGTATTTTTAAAGGCACATAAGTGTTTTTTGATTGAGTGTGAGATTCTGGATAACCTATGTGCCAGTGATTGACAGTATGCCGGAGGACCCTCCATCCTTTCCCAATATATTCTGCTTCTCTATAAGATAGGACTCATTCAGATCTCAGATGCTCTCGTACAAGTTCTCGCCGTGTTTTTCACAGATGGAACTAATCATACCTATTATAGCCTGTGGGGCTGTTCACACGTCTGTGTATTTTTGAAATTCTCGTATCAAGCTCACCAATGCAATTCTATGCTTCAGTGGGGTGGGTGCACAGTCTGATAGCCGCTGGTGAGTGTCCTTTATTATGTTCTTTACACTTGTGCATTGTGCCCATTGTGGACATATGATGTCCTGATGTTACATGATGAAATATGGACACTTGGTATAATGATACAATGATGATTTTGAGGTTACCATTTCATTAATTATATTACCTTTTTCCTTTTTTACATCAACTTTGCAAACCAGTTTGCTTTCCAGTTCTGTCTCCCTTTGCTGTTTAGCCCATTCTGTTTTGGATTTGACACTATTTTTCCTAACATCCCCCTATATGGATTTGTATTTGATTTTTTAACACACTTCTGTCAATAAATTTATATATTTTTCTACTTTATTATGTGTTGACCTATTTATCGCGTTTTTTGGAGCTTTTTTGCTCATGGTTTGTGTTGCATATTAGTGCGATAGGTCTAATTTTTTCCATGAATGTCCTATTATACTATCTTTGAGAATTGATGTAATCCTTCATTAGGATGACATTTGTCACGAGCATACTACTAATTCAGTGAAAAAAATCAGAGAGCGCTTAGATGTCATCCGTGTACTGTGTTATGAATGGGTCACCGAGGAGGAGAGCAGGTCCAGGCTAAGCCACAGAAAACCAGAGAGGTTGGTACCTAAGCGGATTGCAGACCCTGATCCTATCCACACAACTAGCAGTAGCCGTGGAGCGTACCTACGATGATCCTAGACGCCTCGACACAGCCGGAGAGCTAACTAAGCCTAAAGCAAGAAAGGGGAAATCTAAACTGCCCCAGAGCAGACCCCAAAGGAATAGATAGCCCCCAAGCATTTATTGTTGGTGAGACAAGGTGAAAACACAAACACAGGCAGGAAAATAGACTGAGCAAATGATGGGGCCCACATTGACTAGACAGGACAGGAAAGGAAAGACACTGTCTGCAATCACGCAAAAAAAGTCCTACACGTCTGATGCAAAAACTAATGAAGTCAAACGACTTCGCCCCCCACTATATCAGCACTCTGGTATATTCTGAAAGCAGAGCAAAAACAGACCAATCTAACAGGGGATAAAACAAACTGGAACAAGCAGTAACACATGGGAGGTGATTCAGCACAGCCCCAGCCGGAGCTGGCTAACCCGCACCAAGAAGAGAAAGACAAAACCAGATCAAATGCAAACAGAATAGCAAATAAACCACTTAGCTGAACATGCAGGGACAGAGATGGAGAAAGCAGACTTCAGGAGGAACAGGAAGCAAATCATCAGCAGGGACAGAGGGAGTCGGCTGACTTAAATCCCAATCTGAAACGCCAGATCTCCAATCGTCATCATCATTATCAGGTGGCAAGCCTCTGTCAATCAGATCAGCTCCATTACCTCCAGTAACCACCAGAGGGAGCCCAGAAAGAGAACTCGCAACCCCTCTGTCGATCTGACCAGCTCCACTACCTTCCGTAATAACCAGAGGAAGGCCAGAAAGCGAATTCACAACAGTACCCCCCCCTTGAGGAGGGGTCACCGAACCCTCATCCACACCACCAGGCCGATCAGGATGGGCCCGGTGAAAAGCACGAACCAATCTTTCGGCATGAATGTCAGAAGCAGAGACCCAAGATTTATCCTCCTGGCCATAAACCTTCCATTTGACCAAGTACTGGAGTCCCAGTCTAGCCAAACGAGAATCCAATATTTTCTCTAACTCATACTCCAAATTGCCTTTAACCAATACAGGGTCAGAAGGCGCCACCATAGGAACTACTGGCTCCACAAACCTCTTCAACAAAGATTTATGAAACACGTTATGGATCTTAAACGTAACTAGAAGAGCCAATGGGAAAGAAACGGGATTAAGGATCTCCAAAATCTTATAAGGTCCAATGAATCTTGGCTTGAATTTTGGAGACGCAACCTTCATAGGAATATTCTTTGAAGACAACGAAACCATATCACCCACGTTAAACCGGGGACCAATGGTCCTATGCCGGTTGGAATACCGTTGGGCTTTTTCCTCAGAGTGGGACAACTTATCCACCACTTGGTCCCAAATCTGCTGCATTCTTTCTACCACAGAGTCCACACTTGGGCAGGCCGAAGATTCCACTTGCCCTGAAGAAAATCGAAGATGAAACCCAAAGTTACAGAAAAAGGGCGACATCAAAGTGACAGAACTAGCTCTATTGTTTAGCGTGAATTCGGCCAAGGGCAAAAATGAACCCCAATCATCCTGATCAGCAGATATGAAACATCTCAAATAGGACTCCAAAGTCTGGTTTGTTCTTTCAGTCTGCCCATTGGTCTGAGGATGAAATGCAGAGGAGAAAGATAACTGAATTCCCAGCTTGGAACAAAAAGCTCTCCAAAATCTGGAAACAAACTGGACTCCTCTGTCCGACACAATGTTCTCAGGAATCCCGTGCAACCGAACTACCTGTTGTAAAAACAAGGACACCAACTTACAAGAAGATGCCAACTTTGGGAGTGGTACAAGATGGACCATCTTAGAAAATCAATCACAAATCACCAAGATAACAGTCATTCTCTGAGAGACAGGAAGATCGGAAATAAAATCCATTGAGATATGGGTCCATGGCCTCCTGGGCACCGGCAGGGGCATCAACAACCCACTAGAACGAGAACAGGGCTTGGACCAAGAACAAGTCCCACAGGACTGAACAAAATTCTCCTGACATAACGAGATAAGGCAGGCCACCAAAAAGGCCGACTCACCAAATCTCTGGTGCCAAAAATACCTGGATGACCAGCCAACGCGGAGCAATGAATTTCAGACATTACTCTTTTCCTCCACTGGTCAGGGACATATAATTTTCCCATAGGGTAACGTTCTGGTTTGTCCTCCTGAAATTCCTCCAGGGCATGTGTCAAATCAGGTGAAATAGCAGAAAGAACTACACCCTCATTTAGAATGGTAGTAGGTTCGGTCACATCAAGAGAATCCGCAAACAAACTCCTAGAAAGGGCGTCCGCCTTAACATTCTTAGTGCCCAGAAGAAAAGAGACCACAAAATAAAAAACGCGTGAAAAACAAGGCCCACCTAGCCTGTCTAGGATTCAAGTGTTTGGCTGATTCAAGATAAATCAAATTCTTGTGGTCGGTGAGGACCACAACTTGACGTCTAGCTCCCTCCAACCAATGTCTCCACTCATCAAATGCCCATTTCATGGACAACAATTCCCGATTCCCCACGTCATAGTTGCGATCAGATGGGGAGAATTTTCGAGAAAAGAAGGCACAGGGATTCATCCTAGAAGTCACCGGATCTTTTTGGGACAAAACGGCTCCTGCACCAATCTCAGAAGCATCTACCTCCACCTGAAATGGGAGTGAGACATCAGGTTGCCATAGAACCGGAGCAGAAGTGAATCTCCGCTTAAGCTCCTGAAATGCCGAGACTGCCTCTGGAGACCAATTCACTACATCAGCGCCCTTTTTGGTCAAATCAGTCAGTGGTTTAACCAATACAAGAAAAACTACTTATACATTTAGAAATTAGCAAAACCTAAAAACTTCTGGAGAGCCTTCAAAGAAGTGGGCTGAACCCAATCATAAATGGACTGTATCTTGGCCGGGTCCATTTCAATAGCAGATGGGGACAGAATAAATCTCAAAAATGAAATCCTCTGTACACCAAAAAGGCACTTCAATCCCTTAACATACAGAGAATTTTCCCTCAAAATCCGGAACACAGTCCGGACATGTTCCACATGAGAATCTCAATCACTGGAAAAGATCAAAATATCATCAAGATAAATGAACAAAAACTTATCCACAAAGTCCCGGAAAATATCGTTCATAAAAGATTGGAAGACAGAAGGGGCATTAGTGAGCCCAAAAGGCATCACCAGGTACTCAAAATGTCCATCCGGAGTATTAAACGCCGTCTTCCATTCATCCCCGTCCTTGATGCGAATAAGATTACACGCCCCCCTGAGGTCAAGCTTGGTAAACCAACATGCACTTTTAACTCTGGATCTCCTCATACCTTTCCAATCGCACATTCAGCGTCTCCCACTCCGACACCACCTCCTCATCTCACCCTCTCTCTGTTGGAGTCCCCCAAGGCTCTGTTTTAGGACCCATACTCTTCTCAATCTATACCCTTGGTCTGGGGCAACTCAAAGTCCCACGGATTCCACTACCACCTTTATGCTGATGACACTCAGATCTACCTCTCTGGCCCAGACGTGACCTCTCTGCTGTCCAGAATCCCAGAGTGTCTATCAGCCATATCATCCTTCTTCTCCTCTCGCTTCCTCAAACTCAATGTAGACAAATCTGAACTCATCATCTTTCCTCCATCTCACAGATCCTCCTTACCCGACCTAGCTATAACAATTAATGACATCACACTTTCCCCAGTACCAGAAGTCCGCTGCCTCGGAGTAACCTTTGACTCTGCCCTGTCCTTCAAACCGCACATCCAAGCTCTTTCTACCTCCTGTCGTCTCCAGCTCAAAAATATTTCCAGAATCCGTCCTTTCCTCAACCCTCAATCTACTAAAATGCTTGTGCATGCCCTTATCTCCCGCCTCGACTACTGCAACATCCTTTTCTGTGGTCTCCCTGCTAACACCCTCGCACCTCTCCAGTCCATCCTTAACTCTGTCGCCTGACTAATTCATCTCTCTCCTCGCTACTCCTCCGCTTGTCCCCTCTGCAAATCTCTTCACTGGCTCCCATTCCCTCAGCGTATCCAGTTCAAATTACTAATACTGACCTACAAGGCCATCTATAACCTGTCTCCCCATATGTCTCTTAACTAATCTCCCGATACCTTCCCTGACGTAATCTCCGGTCCTCCCCAGACCTCCTTCTCTCCACCACACTTATTCGCTCCTCACCCAACCGTCTCCAAGACTTCTCCCGAATAGCCCCTATTCTCTGGAATTCTTTGCCCCAACAAGTCCCACCTCTTCAAGAAAGCCTACAGCCTGCAATGACCCCTCTACCTCCTTCTCTCTCACCACTACCGGTGATATCACCTCAACCAACACCGGAACTGCTGCAACCCACCAACCTACTGTCTCCTTCCTCACCATCCTGTAGCATGTAAGCCCGAAAGGGCAGGGTCCTCTCTCCCCTCTGTATCAGTCTGTCATTGTTAGTTTGTTTACTGTAAGTGATATCTGTAATTTGTATGTAACCCCTTCACATGTACAGCACCATGGAATCAATGGTGCTATATAAATAAATAATAAATAATAAAATAAATCAGAAATCAGGGGTAACGGGTACTGATATTTAACAGTGATTTTGTTAAGGGAACGATAGTCAATACAAGGCCTTAATGAACCATCTTTCTTGGTCACAAAAAAAAAAAACCAGCACCTAAAGGTGAAGAGGATGGTCTAATATGACCCTTCTCCAACGACTCCTTGATATAAGATCGCATAGCATCATGTTCGGGTACCGATAAATTGAAAAGCCGACCCTTGGGAAATTTACACCCGGGCATTAACTCAATTGTACAGTCATAACTCCTATGAGGAGGCAAAGACGCAGACTTACTTTCATCAGAAAAATTAGCCAAATAGTCAGGAATATCATGAGACTAGGGAGAGGTGGAGAAAACAGGAGTGTCACTAAGAACTCATTGACAACCCCAACTCACCACAGACACAGATTTCCAATCCAAAACAGGATTATGAGTTTGCAACCAAGGAAAACCCAGAACAATAGTATCATGCAAATTGTGCAACACCAAAAATTTACAATTTTCTTGGTGGTCTGGGGCGACCCGCATTATCACCTGGGTCCAAAACTGGGGTTTATTCTCCGCCAAAGGAGTAGCATCAATACCCCTCAAAGGGATAGGAGTCCGCAGGGGTATCATGGGAAAACCACAACATTAAGCAAAGTCCAAATCCATCAGATTCAAAGCTGCTCCTGAATCTACAAAAAGCCTTAGCAGAAAATGTAGACAAGGAGCAGATCAGGGTAATCGCCAAAAGAAACTTAGGCTGTTCACTGCCCACTGCAAATGTGTGAGCAAAATGCTTTTCTCGTTTAGGGCAGACAGAAATAGTATGGGAGGCGTCGCCACAGAAAAAACACAGCTTATTACGCCTTCTAAACTCCTGACGTTGCGCCCTAGACAAAACCCTATCACATTGCATGGGTTCAGACGTTCGTTCGAAAGGCGGCAACGCCTCTCATGTAGTTTTACGTTCACTTAAACGCCGATCAATTTGAATGGCCAATGACATAGAATCGCCTAGACCAGAGGGAACAGGAAATCCCACCATAACATATTTTATGGTTTCTGCCAAACCCTTCCGAAAGAGAGCTGCTAGGGCATCGTCATTTCATTTAGTAAGGACCGCCCACTTTCGGAATTTTTGACAATATAACTGCAGAATCCTGGCCCTGGTTCAATGCCAATAAGGTTTTCTCAGCTTGATCAATAGCATTAGGTTCATCATACAACAACCCCAAGGCTTGAAAAAACGCGTCCACATTAGCCAAAATAGGATCTCCGGGTGTCTAAGAAAAGGCCCAATCCTGGGGATCGCCGCGCAGCAGGGAAATGACAATTTTAACCTGCTGCACAGAGCTCCCCGATGAGTTAGGTTTCAAAGCAAAACATAGGTTACAATTATTCTTAAAATTCAAAAATTTAGACCGATCCCCAAAAAACACATCAGGAGTAGGGATTTTTGGTTCAACAGCAGATGATTGAGCGAGATAGGCAGAAATTCCCCGCACTTCAGCAGCAAGCTGCTCAACACGATCAGACAATTGCTTAGTCTCCATTTAGAGAAAAAAAAAAGAATCTCCTCCTGCTGCCCCACAAAAAAAATGAGGAAAAAATATATACAGTCATATGTTAAAGTTTGGGCACCCCTATTAATGTTAACCTTTTTTCTTTATAACAATTTTGGTTTTTGCAACAGCTATTTCAGTTTCATATATCTAATAACTGATGGACTCAGTTATATTTCTGGATTCAAATGAGGTTTATTGTACTAACAGAAAATGTGCAATCTGCATTTAAACAAAATTTGACCGGTGCAAAAGTATGGGCACCCTTATCATTTTCTTGATTTGAACACTCCTAACTACTTTTTACTGACTTCCTGAAGCACTAAATTGGTTTTGTAACCTCATTGAGCTTTGAACTTCATAGCCAGGTGTATCAAATCATGAGAAAAGGTATTTAAGGTGGCCACTTGCAAGTAGTTCTCCTATGAAGAGTGGCATCATGGGCTCCTTAAAACAACTCTCAAATGATCTGAAAACAAAGATTATTCAACATAGCTTTTCAGGGGAAGGAAACAAAAAGTTGTCTCAGAGATTTAACCTGTCAGTTTCCACTGTGAGGAACATAGTAAGGAAATGGAAGAACACAGGTACAGTTCTTGTTAAGCCCAGAAGTGGCAGGCCAAGAAAAATATCAGAAAAGCAGAGAAGAAGAATGGTGAGAACAGTCAAGGACAATCCACAGACCACCTCCAAAGACCTGCAGCATCATCTTGCTACAGGTGGTGTCACTGTGCATCGGTCAACAATACAGCGCACTTTGCACAAGGAGAAGCTGTATGGGAGAGTGATGCGAAAGAAGCCGTTTCTGCAAGCACGCCACAAACAGAGTCGCCTGAGGTATGCAAAAGCACATTTGGACAAGCCAGTTACATTTTGGAAGAAGGTCCTGTGGACTGATGAAACAAAGATTGAGTTGTTTGGTCATACATAAAGGCGTTATGCATGGAGGCTAAAAAACACAGCATTCCAAGAAAAACACTTGCTACCCACAGTAAGATTTGGTAGAGGTTCCATCATGCTTTGGGGCTGTGTGGCCAATGCCGGCACCGGGAATCTTGTTAAAGTTGAGGGTCGCATGGATTCAACTCAGTATCAGCAGATTCTTGACAATAATGTGCAAGAATCAGTGACGAAGTTGAAGTTATGCAGGGGATGGATATTTCAGCAAGACAATGATCCAAAACACCGCTCCAAATCTACTCAGGCATTCATGCAGAGGAACAATTACAATGTTCTGGAATGGCCATCCCAGTCCCCAGACCTGAATATCATTGAACATCTGTGGGATGATTTGAAGCGGGCTGTCCATGCTCGGCAACCATCAAACTTAACTGAACTGGAATCTTTTTGTAAACAGGAATGGTCACAAATACCTTCATCCAGGATCTCATTAATAGCTACAGGAAGCGACTAGAGGCTGTTATTTTTGCAAAAGGAGGATCTACGAAATATTAATATTACTTTTATGTTGAGGTGCCCCTACTTTTGCACTAGTCAAATTTTGTTTAAATGCAGATTGCACATTTTCTGTTAGTACAATAAACCTCATTTGAATCCAGAAATATAACTGAGTCCATCAGTTATTAGATATATGAAACTGAAATAGCTGTTGCAAAAACCAAAATTGTTATAAAGAAAAAAGGTTAACATTAATAGGGGTGCCCAAACTTTAACATATGACTGTATATAAAAAAAAAAATCCTGACACTTTTTTTTTTTTTAAATTCTTTCCTACTTCGAGTACCCTAGAGTCTACAGTTAGGCTGGTGATTCTGTTATGATTGGGTCACCGAGGAGGAGAGCAAGCCCAAGCTAAGCCACAGAAAACCAGAGAGGTTGGTAACTAAGCGGATTGCAGACCCCTGATCCTATCCACACAACTAGCAGTAGCCGTGGAGCGTACCTACGATGATCCTAGACGCCTCGACACAGCCGGAGAGCTAACTAAGCCTAAAGCAAGAAAGGGGAAATCTAAACTGCCCCAGAGCAGACCCCAAAGGAATAGATAGCCCCCAAACATATAATGTCGGTGAGACAAGATGAAAACACAAACACAGGCAGGAAAATAGACTGAGCAAATGATGGGGCCCACACTGACTAGACTGGACAGGAAAGGAAAAATACTGTCTCCAATCACGCAAAAAACCCTGCAAAAAGTCCAACACGTCTGATGCAAAAAACACTGAAGTCACACGACTTCGCCCCCCACTATATCAGCACTCTGGTATATTCTGAAAGCAGAGCAAAAACAGACCAATCTAACAGGGGATATAAAACAAACTGGCACAAGCAGTAACATAAGGGCGGTGATTCAGCACAGCCCCAGCCAGAGCTGGCAGACCCGCACCAAGAAGAGAAAGACAAAACCAGATCAAATGCAAACAGAATAGCAAATAAACCACTTAGCTGAACATGCAGGGACAGAGCTGGAGAAATCAGACCTAAGGAGGAACAGGAAACAAATCACCAGCAGGGATAGAGGGAGTCGGCTGTCTTAAATCCCAATCTGAAACCCCAGATCTCCATCATTATTATCAGGTGGCAAGAGTCTGTCAATCAGATCAGCTCCATTACCTCCAGTAACCACCAGAGGGCGCCCAGAAAGAGAACTCGCAACCCCTCTGTAGATCTGACCAGCTCCACTACCTTCAGTAATAACCAGAGGGAGGCCAGAAAGCGAATTCACAACAGTACTGTCTATTTTTGCTAGACTGTTTAATATGAGCTGAGAAACCTTCATCATTGTTTTTCCACCCAAGTAAAAACGGAGGAAACTGTGACCAAACTCTGACGGTAAAATCTGGCACCTTGACCAAACTCTGATTACATAAAAAAAAAAAAACTGATGAAACAAGTACTTTTATTTCGTATGCAAGAAATCACTGATATCTGAATGAGCCCTTATACCAAGTCTCTAATTTGTAAAATTCCATTGTTCAAATGATACAGGAAAGATGTATATCTTTGTACCGTGTTAGCCAGTGGATAGAAAAATATTCAGGATTGAGAGTCCTCAGTAGTTGATACCTTTTAATGGCTAACTGAAAAGATGGTAATACATTGCAAGCTTTCGAGACTACTCAGGTCTCTTCATCAGGCTAGACTAATACAAAATTGTTCAAATTGTTCATTGTTCAAATGAGAAACTCGCGTCTCAATATTCGGCAGTGCTGCCGGCACATAGACTGGAGCGCTCAGATTCATTGAAATACATACAGTTGAGAGATCCGGTCCCAGTGCTTGGTATTGAAACGCGAGACTCGTGCGAGTTTCTCGCAAGTGTGACCCCGGCCTTAGGAGTTGTCCTGGTAGTGGACAACCCCTTTAACATACTATATTTTAATTTACCATTGATATTAGTTTCCATTTTTACTTGGTCGGATTGCTCCCCTGGCTTGTCTGTGTTACTAAATACTTGCATTTCTCATGAAATAATTTTAGAATGTCTTCCAGGAAAACTTTGTGACCAAGGGAAACTTCCGAAACGTGTGTTGGGGTGTGCCTCACACGGTGACCACCATACACCTAGGTAATCTATTACTTTGTTTGCCTGTGGATTTGGCTTGATATAGCTCTTGCTTATGTCTATTTGACACTGTATTCTTTTAATAAATAGCCATTATTACCTTCCTACTTATTGTTATATTTGGGATTTACAGCACCTTTTGCCCAATTAACGCATTGCATATTATAATTGTGACCAGTCCTTCCTCCCTTTGTTCCTTCTCCCCCCCCTTTCCTTGCAGAAGCACTTTATTATATCTCCAGTGTTGCTTATTTATTTAATCATCAATTTTATCACCATAAGTTTTGTATGTACTAGCTTCCAACATTTTGCAGTTAGTCTATATTGTCACTTTGCACTTATAATTTGTATTATGACTGATATTATTCATTTATTTTTTTTATTTTATTGCTTGCTGAGGTTTGCACATATTTTCATTCATATCATCTATAATAGTAATTTGTGCCACATTGCAAGTACAATATTTGTTTTTAGTGTTCCCTCCCCTTTTCCTTCCCCCTCCCCCTTCCTTTCTCTATATTCTAGTGCTATGCCTATTATTTTATTAGTTGGTTATATATATAACACCTGGTGTATTGTTTTTTATTGATCATTTTTTAATATTTAATCTTTAATATTGATCATTGTATTTAATTATTACTATTTGGTTCATTTGTTGTCCATGTATGCACCTTTTTGTTTGCGGTGCTACATTTTACCCCCACTAATAAAGGTACTTTAGCCTTAATTAATTTTTATTATCCGTAGAATTTTTTTATCCTTGTTCGGCGTCCTTCTTTGGATCTAGACTGTGCAGGGACATAGTATGTAGGTAAGCGCCACAGAAACACCAAGTTGCCAATTTATTAACAAAATTTGTAGATGGACAAATGGTTCTATCCTTAACAGGTCAATAATCAGCTGCCAACCACAGAACAATCGCATTAACATTCATTCTGTATCTCGTTATACTGGACTGCATTTGATGATATAAAGTGAGGTGCAAGTTACCCTCCCTAGTATCAAAATGCTGAAAGAATTCACTGCAGACCGTGAAAGAATTCTTCCGTTTTATCCCATAAAGTTTGTGTTGTCATATGTAAAAGGGTTTTTAAAAAGAGAACTGATCAACTTTTTATGTCATTGATTGGCACAGGTTATGAGCAGCCAATGGACCTCAACAGATTATGCCTCTATGCAGATTTACAGCAAAATATTCTCGAAAATTGTCATTTCATGCAAAATATGACTCTTTACTAGAACAGTCATGTACTGGGAGCTGCCAGATCCTATTCAGGCATCACAGTGGCATGGGAGACATCTGCATAAAGGACAGATGCCTAAAGCATGGGAAAGATAAGAGAGTTGGACAAATGGACATAATAACAAGAAACAAAACTTCTACAAAAGAAATGAAAAAAAAAAAAAAAGATAATTAAGAAGCACAACTACTAAAAAAAAATAGAAAAAGATATTAAAAAAAAAACAACACAAAACACAGAATGAGAGCTCTAGAGCACACCAGACACTCACGGTGGGTTGTCACATTTTCTCTGGCGGAATCTTGCTCCAGTTCCACACGTGCGGCTGCACATGCTCCACGGGCTCCATGCACTCCAGTCTCCATCCACATGATGAGGGATCGGGGTCTTGCTCACACACTCCCCAGCTCTGCACCACTGTAATACAAACACCCAACACTGACTGGACTATCCATACTGGCATACAAAATAGAATAGAACAGAACCCCGTATGACAGCTCTATAGGTGTATTAATGAGTTTCACAACAAGAGAAGTCCGGGAGTATTTGAACGAGTTTCTGCTCTGCATTACTTTATGCTACTCTTCAGAATAATCGCCTCTGCCATAGTAACACTGACTCATAATGGAAACCAATACCAGATCTGTTGTCCTGTAGAACACTAAAGAATAGACCTCATAAACCTAAATAGTGTCTGTCTGGATTTTGGATATTCAAGAAACAAGCTGGAAGCTGGAGACTGCTGTATTAACAGTACAATAGCCTAAACAGGCAACAGAACTCCTGACAGACGCCCTAATACATATGTGAGCAGAACCTAAATATGAAGACAACATGAACAAGTTTAATATAAATAGTTTCCATATTTTCTAATACATTACATTTTATTCAATCTTTTCTACAACATGACGCACATGCTCACCTTATCTGCACCACATTCCGTGCCATCCAGTGGTGGGTCCAGTTTGGTTTTGCAAGAAGCATCTCCTTCCACCAGACACCACAGACCAGCACACATCAAATGCTGAAATCAAATTGTAAAATGTAAAATTTACTGCAATAGGCATAAATCTGATGGTAGGTCCACTGTAGGATCGTAGTTCATGTACTGTACTCACAGTTGTAGTAACATGCCCCCTTTAATGCTCTAGAACAAGTAAAGATGTAGTAGGACAAGGAGGACATGCTGGAAGGGGAGGTTCTAAAGTGTTGACCCTTCAAATTGAGCATTGGCTGCCAAATATCTGCTCCACTATGAAGCTATTGAGAAACATGTCACAGACTTGATGTATCTCTTAATGTCACGTTGGCCAGTGTCCGTTTCTTAACAGTAACAGGGCATGAAGTTATAAGAGGTTTTGTCCCTGCACACTGAGAAGCGAAACACACAGATGACAACAAGTGAGAATTACCAGAGAGATTTCACTAAGGGCGTGGCCTTTTTCCTCTTTCTGATGCTAACAAATCACAAGCAGGCAGCACCACAATGGAGAAAGAAGAACACGCCTCCACAATAGCACTGACAGTCTGCTCTCACTGCACAGTGATGACGTGCTGGAAAGCAGCAGATCTGAGTGTGAGTAACTGAAAGCTTTCATCTCTGGCAGTTTAATTACAAACACTGGTAGAAGCCGTCCTCTCATAGGGCTGCCAGCTCTGCCGACCATAATCAAGCATATGCAAAGGGAAAAATAACATGCCTGCACTATAGCTTAGAACAGGCTCAGTGTGCAACATAGTGACAGTCTGCTCTCCTCGCTGAAGAGTGATTACAAAGCAGACCTTAGTATGATTAATAGCTGTCAACTCCAGTAGTCAGTGTGAATGTAGGAGCAGGACAGCAAAGTTGGCACCACTACACTTGCTTTGGCAACACTAAGAGTTGGCAGCACGGTGGCTCAGTGGTTAGCACTGTAGCCTTGAAGTGCTGGGGTCCGCGAAGGACAACATCTACGAGTAGTTTGTATGCTTTCCCGTGTTTGCAAGAGTTTCCTCTGAAGTACTCCAGTTTCCTTCCACCCTCCAAAGACATACTGCTAAGGAATTGCGATCACCATCATTGGGAAAAGTGATGATGATGAGATGAAAGCTGCTAATCACACTCGGCTCTGCTGTGCTCAGCATATGTCAGTGCTCTGCAGCATGTTGTTTACTGTGAGCATCATGCGTGGCCTAAACGTGCTACAATGGACTGCAGTATCTCTGGATTTGTCTCCCAGTTAGAACATCTGTGAGTTCATTGGTGGGCAATTCCAAACAGCAGCGGATCTTGATGAATTTTGTGTCCAAGAGCATTCAGCGTGGCAGAACATTCCTCAGACAACCATGAATAACCTCACTGATAGCAGCAGGCGTGTAAGTGTGTGTATTTCAGCGCGCTGTGCTCACACTCCCTGCTTAAAAAATTAAAAAAATTTTGAAAATGTTGTTTCCATTTTGTTCATAATTTGCATATCACCAACAAGTCTATCCAACCTGTGATTTCCATAATTTCATGATATTTACTTAGTGGTGTTGAAATTTCAATGTGGATCAGTTAAGTTTTCACCAAACATCTTAGACAACTCCAAATTTGCCTTGTCTGCCCAGAGCACACTGTTAGACTGTTAGGCTGCATTCACACGTCACGCTTTTTTCGCGGCGGTTTTAAACGTGCGATTTTGCCGCGAAAAATAAGCATCCCATGCAATCCTATGGGATTCCGCAATGCTGTGCTAATGCCGCTTTTTTTTCCGCGGTGGAATCGCTTTGCGGTAAAAAACGCAGCATGCTCATTAATTTAGCGGAATCGCGGCGATTCCGCCCACATAGGAATGCATTGTTCTGCTTACTTTCCGCATGTGGCTGTGCCCACCATGCGAAAAGTAAGCAGAACATTTGCGGATGGTACCCACGGTCCGGAGGAGAGGAGACTGTCCTCCGGGCTGTGGGTATCATATCCCTGTAAAAAATAGAATTAAAATAAAAAATATTGTTATTCTCAACTTCCGGCGTCCCGCGCAGCCTTCCCGCCTCTCTCCACGCTCCCAGCATCTTCCGATCCCAGTAATCCTTTGCGAGAATGACCGCGATGACGTCTCTCGGTCATTCGTGCAAAGGATTACAGGGACCGGAAGATGCCGGGAGCGTGGAGAGAGGCGGGAAGGCTGCGTGGAAAGCCGGAAGGAGAGAATAACCATATTTTTTATTTTTTTTATTATTTTTTACATCCTATCTTTTACTACTGATGCTGCATAGGCAGCATCAGTAGTAAAAAGTTGGTCACACTTGTCAAACACTGTGTTTGACGAGTGTGACCAACCTGTCAATCAGTTCTCCAAGCGATGCTCCAGATCGCTTGGAAAATGCTAGCATTCTGCAAGCTAATTACGCTTGCAAATCGCTAGTTTTTCCGCGGGAAAATTACGGGAATTTAAAATGCGATTTTCTCGCGGAATGGAATTCCGGAATTCTCGCGGTAACTTCCGCGAGAGTTCCGCTACGTGTGAACGTAGCCTAAGATTTACTAAATTATTGCTAAATAGTGTTTCTTGTTCAATTACTGTATATCACCATATAGTTAAATCAACTGTGTGAATTAAAACAAGAAAACTTTACTAGACTTGTGGTTACTCTTTTACACATCTGGAGATGGTTCATATCTTTAGCGCTCTGCCAGTAGATATTAATAAAGATACAAGACAAGTAAAACATAAACATAAGATACAGACACAACTAGGCAGAAATCGTCTTTGAATGCACATAAGAGCATTACTGCTGCCGTCATTCCAGTCTCTTTAAGGCTGGGTTCACAAGTAGCTTTTTTTTGTCGTTTTCGCGGCGATTTTAAACGCGAGATTTTGCCGCAAAAAAACAGCATCCCATGCAATCCTATGGGATTCCGCAATGCTGTGCTAATGCTGCGGATTTTACCGCAGAGGAATCGCATCGCGGTAAAATACGCAGCATGCTCATTAATTTAGCGGAATCGCGGCGATTCCGCCCACATAGGAATGCATTGTTCTGCTTACTTTCCGCATGTGGCTGTGCCCACCATGCGAAAAGTAAGCAGAACATTTGAGGATGGTACCCACGGTCCGGAGGAGAGAAGACTGTCCTCCGGGCTCTGGGTACCATATCCCTGTGAAAAAAAGAATTAAAATAAAAAATATTGCTATTCACACATTCCGGCGTCCCGCGCAGCCTTCCCGCCTCTCTCCACGCTCCCGGCATCTTCCAGTCCCAGTAATCCTTTGCAAGTATGACCGCGATAACGTCGCGGTCATTCGCGATGACGTCGCGGGAGCGCAACGTCTCGCGGTTATTCGCGCAAAGGATTACTGGGACCGGAAGATGCCGGGAGCGTGGAGAGAGGCGGAAAGGCTGCGCAGGACGCCGGAAGGTGTGAATAACAATATATTTTTTTTTTAATTATTTTTAACATTAGATCTTTTTACTACTGATGCCGCATAGGCAGCCTCAATAGTAAAAAGTTGATCACACTCGTCAAACACTATGTTTGACGAGTGTGACCAACCTGTCAATCAGTTCTCCAAGCGATGCTACAGATCGCTTGGAAAACACTAGCATTCTGCAAGCTAAAAATTATCAAAAATTGATCCAAAAAGGGTATCCAACTGTTAAATCATATATCCCTAAAAATTATCTTTATTGATTAAAAAAAAACATATGCAATGGTTCACACCAAAAAAAAGTGCACAAACAAAAACAACCGTGTTCCCAAAGTACCAATTAAAAGTGGGTAAGCAATAAGTCCCTCTTACGTCAACTAGGCTCCCGCCTTCCTGGCTGCGGAGGTTGGCACCCTAGGTGGGAACGTTGTGGCGCCCCCGCTCCACAATGGCTGACCCTGGGAACCCTATATTCCCTGCAGCCACTTGGGGAACCCTCCTACCCGATGTCCTAAAGGAACCCCTATCAATAGACATAGACACATCATGCAGCATTAGAAACCCACTGTTACCTTGGTTACCAGCTCCTGCTCGCTGATCTTCCGCCTGCCACACGCAGCGATGCTTGCTGGCCAGTGGGAGACCAACGATCAAAAAAATGTCTAGGGGTTTCCACAACGATCAGCGATACCCGGCAGGGGGGCCGGTCGCTGATAGGTGTCACACACATCGATGTCGCTGGTGAGATCGCTGTTGCGTCACAAAACTTGTGACTCACCAGCGATCTCACTAGCGAGATCGTTGTGTGTGACGGGGGCTTAAAGCAGCACAATCACTGCACTCCACACCACATCCACAGTGGTGATGGAGCTTCCCATCACATCCACAGTGGAGAAAGAGCTCCACATCACATCCACAGTGGTGATAGAGCATGTGGTGTAGTTACCACTGTGTCCGCTAGGGGGTGCTGTGTGGGTGTCCCAGGACAGGCGTATAAGCATTTCCAGTGTCCTGATAGGAGTAGGATGCTGAATGATCGTAATGTATCTCAAGGTGGGTGGCCTTGGGATGAAAGCTTGATTATGTGCTGATCAGCAGAGCTGATCTTTCGTGCAAATGTGTTAGGGAGAGCTACCTACAAATCCACCCAGGGGTGTGTCTGAAAACGCTGGTAGTAAAAGACTATGTGAGTGTGAAGGACCTGTGAAGAGGTCATAGTCATGTGACCCGGTGGGCGTGGCTACGGACCATATAAGGTGGCCAGGGTAGGTCACATGGAGTGAATGCTTGGACCAGGTTGGTCCGTTGTGGAAGGTTCCTCTGGGAGATGGGGCTTCCTGCCTGACAGCACGTGAATGCTCTGAGTAATGGCTGCAAGCGTCTGACGGTTCCCAGGGAGAGGGAATGAACGTCTGCAGTGAGCTGAAGGGGTGAATATCTGTGAGGCTGAAGTGCCTGAGTACTGGACATTGCGTAACCTGTGTGACCACAGGGATAACTGAGGGAAGCTCTGTCATGAACGCTATGCTGTTTATATGAACTTTATAAAAACAAAAAAACGGAGTTCCATACAGAAAATTGTAAAAAAAATCAATATTTTTTATTCCATCAAGTGACATGCATGTATAAAAAACAATTAATAGAATTTTCTGTATGGAACTCCGTGTTTTGTTTTTTATTGGTCTTTATTTGGAGTATACAGTTTTAGTCCAATATTATTATATGGGGTAAAATCTATTGATGTTTTTGATCTTATCAACATAATCAAGTGTCAAGTAGCCTTCTTTTTGGAATTGTGTTAGTTTATATGAACTTTATGTTGCTGCTGTGGGTTTATGATGCCTGAAAAAAACGCATGGACGGTTATTGATTTATAGAAAACCTGTGCCGGATCTGATTATTTGGCTGCCAATTGAGTGTCCCCAGCCTTGAATGACAGCGCTACCTTACAAGCACCACATCAAATCTACAGTGGTGATAGAACTCCACATCACATCTACAGTGGTGATAGAACTCCATATGTCTCCACATCACATTTACAGTGCTGACAGAGCTCCACATCACATCTACAGTGTTGAAAGAACTCCACGTCTCCACATCACATCTACAGTGGTGATAGAACTCCACGTCTCCACATCACATCTACAGTGGTGAAAGAACTCCGCATGTCTCCACATCACATCTACAGTGGTGATAGAACTCCACATGTCTCCACATCACATCTACAGTGGTGATAGAAATCCACATGTCTCCACATCACATCTACAGTGGTGACAGAGCTCCACATCACATCTAGAGTGGTGATAGAACTCCACATGTCTCCACATCACATCTAGATTGGTGATAGATCTCCACATGTCTCCACATCACATCTACAGTGGTGATAGAACTCCACATCACATCTAGAGTGGTGATAGAAATCCACATGTCTCCACATCAAATCTACAGTGGTGATAGAAATCCACATGTCTCCACATCACATCTACAGTGGTGATAGAGCTCCACATGTCTCCACATAACATCTACAGTGGTGATAGAAATCCACATGTCTCCACATCACATCTACAGTGTTGATAGATCTCCACATGTCTCCACATCACATCTACAGTGGTGATAGAGCTTCACATGTCTCCACATCACATCTACAGTGGTGATAGAGCTTCACATGTCTCCACATCACATCTACAGTGGTGATAGAAATCCACATGTCTCCACATCACATCTACAGTGGTGATAGATCTCCACATGTCTCCACATCACATCTACAGTGGTGATAGAGCTTCACATGTCTCCACATCACATCTACAGTGGTGATAGAAATCCACATGTCTCCACATCACATCTACAGTGGTGATAGAGCTCCACATCACATCTACAGTGGTGATAGAAATCCACATGTCTCCACATCACATCTACAGTGGTGATAGAAATCCACATGTCTCCACATCACATCTACAGTGGTGATAGAAATCCACATGTCTCCACATCACATCTACAGTGGTGATAGAGCTCCACATGTCTCCACATCACATCTACAGTGGTGATAGAAATCCACATGTCTCCACATCATATCTACAGTGATGATAAAACTCCACATCATATCTACAGTGATGATAAAACTCCACGTCTCCACATCACATCTACAGTGGCGATAGAGCTCCACATGTCTCCACATCACATCTACAGTGGTGATAGATGTGATGTGGAGACATGTGGAGATCTATCACCACTCTAGATGTGATGTGGAGCTCTGTCACCACTGTAGATGTGATGTGGAGACATGTGGATTTCTATCATCACTGTAGATGTGATGTGGAGACATGTGGAGTTCTATCACCACTGTAGATGTGATGTGGAGACATGCGGAGTTCTTTCACCACTGTAGATGTGATGTGGAGACGTTGAGTTCTATCACCACTGTAGATGTTATGTGGAGACATGTGGATTTCTAACACCACTGTAGATGTTATGTGGAGACATGTGGAGCTCTATCACCACTGTAGATGTGATGTGGAGACATGTGGATTTCTATCACCACTGTAGATGTGATGTGGAGACATGTGGATTTCTATCACCACTGTAGATGTGATGTGGAGTTCTATCACCACTGTAGATGTGATGTGGAGACACATCACATCTACAGTGGTGATAGAAATCCACATGTCTCCACATAACATCTACAGTGGTGATAGAAATCCACATGTCTCCACATCACATCTACAGTGGTGATAGATCTCCACATGTCTCCACATCACATCTACAGTGGTGATAGAGCTTCACATGTCTCCACATCACATCTACAGTGGTGCTAGAGCTCCACATCACATCTACAGTGGTGATAGAAATCCACATGTCTCCACATCACATCTACAGTGGTGATAGAAATCCACATGTCTCCACATCACATCTACAGTGGTGATAGAGCTCCACATGTCTCCACATAACATCTACAGTGGTGATAGAGCTTCACATGTCTCCACATCACATCTACAGTGGTGATAGAGCTTCACATGTCTCCACATCACATCTACAGTGGTGATAGAGCTTCACATGTCTCCACATCACATCTACAGTGGTGATAGAAATCCACATGTCTCCACATCACATCTACAGTGGTGATAGAAATCCACATGTCTCCACATCACATCTACAGTGGTGATAGAGCTCCACATGTCTCCACATAACATCTACAGTGGTGATAGAGCTTCACATGTCTCCACATCACATCTACAGTGGTGATAGAGCTCCACATGTCTCCACATCACATCTACAGTGGTGATAGAAATCCACATGTCTCCACATCAAATCTACAGTGATGATAAAACTCCACTTCTCCACATCAAATCTACAGTGGCGATAGAGCTCCACATGCCTCCACATCACATCTACAGTGGTGATAGAGCTCCACATGTCTCCACATCACATCTACAGTGGTGATAGAACTCCACATGTCTCCACATCACATCTAGAGTGGTGACAGAGCTTCACATGTCTCCACATCACATCTAGAGTGGTGACAGAGCTTCACATGTCTCCACATCACATCTACAGCGGTGATAGAGCTCCACATGTCTCCACATAACATCTACAGTGGTGTTAGAAATCCACATGTCTCCACATCACATCTATAGTGGTGATAGATCTCCACATGTCTCCACATCACATCTACAGTGGTGATAGAGCTTCACATGTCTCCACATCACATCTACAGTGGTGATAGAGCTCCACATCACATCTAGAGTGGTGATAGAACTCCACATATCTCCACATCACATCTACAGTGGTGATAGAACTCCACATGTCTCCACATCATATATACAGTGGTGATAGAGCTTCACATGTCTCCACATCACATCTACAGTGGTGCTAGAGCTCCACATCACATCTACAGTGGTGATAGAAATCCACATGTCTCCACATCACATCTACAGTGGTGATAGAGCTCCACATGTCTCCACATCACATCTACAGTGGTGATAGAAATCCACATGTCTCCACATCATATCTACAGTGATGATAAAACTCCACATCATATCTACAGTGATGATAAAACTCCACGTCTCCACATCACATCTACAGTGGTGATAGATGTGATGTGGAGACATGTGGAGATCTATCACCACTCTAGATGTGATGTGGAGCTCTGTCACCACTGTAGATGTGATGTGGAGACATGTGGATTTCTATCATCACTGTAGATGTGATGTGGAGACACATCACATCTACAGTGGTGATAGAAATCCACATGTCTCCACATCACATCTACAGTGGTGATAGAAATCCACATGTCTCCACATCACATCTACAGTGGTGATAGAGCTCCACATGTCTCCACATAACATCTACAGTGGTGATAGATCTCCACATGTCTCCACATCACATCTACAGTGGTGATAGAGCTTCACATGTCTCCACATCACATCTACAGTGGTGATAGAGCTCCACATGTCTCCACATAACATCTACAGTGGTGATAGAAATCCACATGTCTCCACATCACATCTACAGTGGTGATAGATCTCCACATGTCTCCACATCACATCTACAGTGGTGATAGAGCTTCACATGTCTCCACATCACATCTACAGTGGTGACAGAGCTCCACATCACATCTAGAGTGGTGATAGAACTCCACATATCTCCACATCACATCTAGAGTGGTGATAGAACTCCACATGTCTCCACATCATATATACAGTGGTGATAGAGCTTCACATGTCTCCACATCACATCTACAGTGGTGCTAGAGCTCCACATCACATCTACAGTGGTGATAGAAATCCACATGTCTCCACATCACATCTACAGTGGTGATAGAAATCCACATGTCTCCACATCACATCTACAGTGGTGATAGAGCTCCACATGTCTCCACATAACATCTACAGTGGTGATAGAAATCCACATGTCTCCACATCACATCTACAGTGGTGATAGAGCTCCACATGTCTCCACATCACATCTACAGTGGTGATAGAAATCCACATGTCTCCACATCATATCTACAGTGATGATAAAACTCCACATCATATCTACAGTGATGATAAAACTCCACGTCTCCACATCACATCTACAGTGGCGATAGAGCTCCACATGTCTCCACATCACATCTACAGTGGTGATAGAGCTCCACATGTCTCCACATCACATCTACAGTGGTGATAGAGCTCCACATGTCTCCACATCACATCTACAGTGGTGACAGAGCTTCACGTCTCCACATCACACCTAGAGTGGTGACAGAGCTTCACATGTCTCCACATCACATCTACAGCGGTGATAGAGCTCCACATGTCTCCACATAACATCTACAGTGGTGTTAGAAATCCACATGTCTCCACATCACATCTATAGTGGTGATAGATCTCCACATGTCTCCACATCACATCTACAGTGGTGATAGAGCTCCACATGTCTCCACATCACATCTACAGTGGTGATAGAACTCCACGTCTCCACATCACATCTACAGTGGTGATAGATCTCCACATGTCTCCACATCACATCTAGAGTGGTGATAGAACTCCACATATCTCCCCATCACATCTACAGTGGTGATAGAACTCCACATGTCTCCACATCATATATACAGTGGTGATAGAGCTTCACATGTCTCCACATCACATCTACAGTGGTGCTAGAGCTCCACATGTCTCCACATCATATATACAGTGGTGATAGAGCTTCACATGTCTCCACATCACATCTACAGTGGTGATAGATCTCCACATGTCTCCACATCACATCTACAGTGGTGATAGAGCTCCACATGTCTCCACATAACATCTACAGTGGTGATAGAAATCCACATGTCTCCACATCACATCTACAGTGGTGATAGAAATCCACATGTCTCCACATCACATCTACAGTGGTGATAGAGCTCCACATGTCTCCACATCATATCTACAGTGATGATAAAACTCCACGTCTCCACATCACATCTCCAGTGGCGCTAGAGCTCCACATGTCTCCACATCACATCTACAGTGGTGATAGAACTCCATGTCTCCACATCACATCTACAGTGGTGAAAGAACTCCGCATGTCTCCACATCACATCTACAGTGGTGATAGAACTCCACATGTCTCCACATCACATCTACAGTGGTGATAGAAATCCACATGTCTCCACATCACATTTACAGTGGTGACAGAGCTCCACATCACATCTAGAGTGGTGATAGATCTCCACATGTCTCCACACCACATCTACAGTGGTGATAGAGATCCACATGTCTCCACATCACATCTACAGTGGTGATAGAGCTCCACATGTCTCCACATCACATCTACAGTGGTGATAGAACTCCACATGTCTCCCCATCACATATACAGTGGTGATAGAAGTCCACATGTCTCCACATCACATCCATAGTGGTGATAGAGATCCACATGTCTCCACATCACATCTACAGTGGTGATAGAGATCCACATGTCTCAATATTACTCCTGACATAAGAGTACTGTGCCAGTCTGTACATCCGCTGGACCTCCCTGCACTTGTCGTGCCAGGCTGCACATCAGCAGGATCAGTCTGCACCTGCCTGCTCCCTTGGGAGTCAACTGCCGTGAGCCCATGGTCTGTCCTGGAGTAGCATCTGATGTTCATTGGGAGCCAAGGCTAACGTCACCATCGGGGCTCTAGTGAAAAGTCAGGTGCTCACCTAGCCATGCTCTCCTCAGACTACAGTACAGTTGTTCCACCACACCCGTTACATATACCACATAATAAACTACAGCTGCTGCAGAACCTCAGTCTATAGTGAAGTGCATCTACATATATACCACATAATACATCTCAGTTCCTCCAAAACCTCAGTCTATAGTGTTTATGGATGTGTGTGTGGATGGAAGGATGGATGGATGGATGAAGGAGGAAACGACTATGGATGGATGAGAGATGGATGGATGGATAAAGGGAGGGAGGGAGAAATCGAGGGATGGATGGACACTACAATTATACTTATCTATGTAGAAGCCTTTTCCTTTCTGGTTTGTCCAATCAACAGAATCTGTAACGCTAGCGGTACCTAAGATAGAGAGTGGACCCTCTGGATCGCGGATCCGGAGCCCCAGGGTCGAGCACACCAGGTGAAGACCGACCCCTATACAGGGATCGTTTGGGGCAGGACCACAGAGGACGGAGGCGCGACAGCCGGAACCAAGAGGGACGGCTCCAAGGACAGAAGGAGAGGGAAGGCAATGGTACGTTGGAGGACCTAGACGGGCAGAAGAGGAGGACAGCACCGGAGATGGGAGACAGTGCACAGGCAGGCTGGGAGGGAAGGACGCAGGAGACAGAGAGCGACAGGGAGTGTCAGGCGGAACGCGGAAAGCTACAGTAGAACTGTAGAGGCCAGAGAGTGCAGGAAAGCTACACGATCGTCAGGCGTCCTCCTAACTGCGAGGACGCCTGAAGTACAGCAGCCCCCGGATGCTCGTCACCCAAACCCGCCCCTCGGCGCCGCCCATCGCAGGGGAGACCAGGCCCGCCCCTCAGCGCCGCCCATCATGGGAGAGCGAGGAAAGACGGCGGCGAGCGTGAACCAGGGGGCGGGAAGGAGGAGCCGAGGAGAAGAGGAACTGACGGCGGCCACGTGACTGAGCGGGAGCGCGCAGGTGAGGGGATGCCGCAGCGGCCGCCGCAGCGAAAGGGGCATCGGCGGGCATAACCGCCGATGTCACAGTACCTCCCCCCTTACGGCGTCCCTTAGCGAGATTGGCCAAAAACTTTTTTAGAATGCGAGGGGCGTTGATATTCTCCCGGGGCTCCCAGGACCTCTCCTCGGGACCAAAACCCACCCAATCGATAAGAAAAAGGGTCTTACCCCGGGCTTTTTTCATAGCCAAGATGTCCTTGACCTCGAAGACGTTATCAGAGATGGCAGGAGGAGGAACGATGGAAACCGGTTGGAACCGGTTCAGGACTACGGGTTTCAGGAGCGAGACATGGAAGGCGTTGGGCACCCGGAGCGAAGCAGGCAACCTTAGTTTGTAAGCCACGGCATTAATACGTCCAATCACCTCAAACGGTCCAATGTACCGAGGACTCAGCTTGTAAGAGGGAACTCTCAGACGGATATGTCGAGTTGAAAGCCAGACCTTGTCACCAGGATGGTACGGGGGTACGTCCTTCCGTCTCTTGTCTGCATGCTTCTTGATTCGGTCGTTGGCACTTTTGAGCGCATCCCGGGTCTCTCTCCAAATCTGCGAGAATTTTTTAGCAAGAGAATCAGCTGCGGGTACCTCGGTAGAGGTAGAAAAAGGCAATGGAATATTTGGGTTCTGACCGGTTACCACAAAAAAAGGTGACCTGGTGGTAGATTCACTGGGATGATTATTGTGTGAGAATTCAGCCCAAGGTAAGAGCGCAACCCAGTCGTCTTGATGAGCGTTGGTAAAGTGACGTAGGAAGGTGGTTAACCCCTGATTAATTCGTTCCACTTGCCCGTTGGTCTGAGGATGATATGCGGAGGAAAAGTCGAGAGATGTACCCATAAGCCGGCAAAGTGCCCTCCAGAAGCGGGAGGTGAACTGGACCCCCCGATCCGACAGAATCCGCTGAGGAAGACCATGCAGCCTGAAGACCTGGTGGATGAAGATCTCAGCCAACTTTGGGGCGGACGGTAGTCCCGATAAGGGAATAAAATGGGCCATCTTAGAAAAGCGATCTGCCACGACTAAGATGGTGGTACATCCGGCCGAGCGGGGCAAATCGGTCACAAAGTCCATGGCGATCTGTTGCCAGGGGGCTTCAGGAACTGGCAACGGATGAAGAAGACCGGCGGGCAAGGTCCTAGCCACCTTGTTCTGGGCACAGATTGTGCAAGAGGCCACGTAGTCCATCACATCCTGGCGAAGCGTAGGCCACCAATAATACCGGGAAAGCAGGAAGAGAGTCTTCTTGGTCCCCACGTGTCCAGCAATTTTGGAGGAATGTCCCCAGCACAACACCTCTATACGTTTGCCTGGAGGGACGAAGGTCTTACCGGGCGGAGGGGTAGCAAAATTCACAGGAGCCACGGTGATCATCCTGGAAGGCTCGATGATACAGGA
This sequence comes from Dendrobates tinctorius, assembly GCF_039654945.1. Taxonomy (NCBI): domain Eukaryota; kingdom Metazoa; phylum Chordata; class Amphibia; order Anura; family Dendrobatidae; genus Dendrobates; species Dendrobates tinctorius. The sequence goes on from NW_027361690.1 coordinate 82,034,655, forward strand.
TGGGATTTCGTCCCTCTCAGAAGACTGCAACGACCTGGAAAGGGCATCGGCCTTGACGTTCCTATTACCCGGTCGGAAATGAAGTTGGAAGTCAAAGCGGGAAAAAAACAAGGCCCACCTGGATTGTCGGGCATTGAGCCTTTGGGCGGATTGCAGATAGGCCAGGTTTTTGTGGTCTGTGAGGATGGTAAAGGGATGTACAGCTCCCTCGAGTAAATACCGCCATTCAGTTAAGGCCATCTTAATGGCCAGTAATTCACGGTCTCCAATGGAGTAGTTGCACTCCGCCGGTGAAAAGATTTTAGAGAAAAAACCGCATGGAACCAGCCGTCCGGACGAAGCCTGCTGGGACAAGACCGCCCCAGCTCCAGTGGAGGAGGCATCCACTTCCAGGACAAAGGGTCTGCTGGCCACAGGCCGATGCAAAATGGGTGCTGAGGCAAAAGAACGTTTCAGAGTTTGGAAAGCTTCCTCCGCTTCAGGGGACCAGCTGTTGGTCTTCGTTCCTTTACGGGTCAGGTTCGTGATGGGTTTGGTAACCGTGGAAAAGTGAGGCACAAACTGGCGGTAATAGTTTGCGAACCCAAGAAACCGCTGGATGGCCTTAATCCCCACAGGACGAGGCCACTTGAGAACCGCATCGAGTTTTTCGGGATCCATGCTTAGACCGGAGTCGGAAACGACATATCCCAAGAAGGGTAGTGACGACTGCTCAAAAAGGCATTTCTCGATCTTGGCGTAGAGTTGGTTCTCTCGGAGACGATGCAAGACCAAGCGTACACTCCTGCGATGAGAAGGCAGATCGGGGGAGAAAACGAGGATGTCGTCCAGGTAGATGACAACACAAGAATAGAGTAGATCCCGGAATACCTCATTGATAAATTCTTGGAACACAGCGGGGGCATTGCAAAGGCCGAATGGCATGACTAGATATTCATAATGCCCGTCACGAGTATTGAAGGCCGTTTTCCACTCGTCCCCAGCACGGATTCGGACCAAATTGTAGGCTCCCCGCAGGTCTAACTTCGTGAAGATCCGGGCTCCTCTCAACCGGTCAAAAAGCTCCGGAATCAACGGAAGAGGGTAACGATTCTTGATGGTGATTTTGTTCAGGCCCCGGTAATCAATGCAAGGCCGCAGTGATCCATCTTTCTTCCGGACGAAGAAGAAACCTGCGCCTGCAGGAGAGGAAGACTTTCGGATAAACCCCTTGGAGAGGTTTTCGTGGATATATTCCGTCATGGCAGTGGTCTCGGCTGGAGAGAGAGGGTATGTTCTACCTCTGGGAGGAATCGCTCCAGGCATCAGGTCGATGGGGCAGTCATAAGACCGGTGCGGTGGCAGGGAATCCGCCTCTCTTTTGCAGAAAACATCAGCATAAGCGTGATATGGCACAGGAAGACCAGGGAGGTCTGTAGGCTTGCGCTGAGGCTGGGGACGAACCAGGTTACGTAAACAGCTTGCATGGCAGGCGTGCCCCCAGCGCAGGATCTCTCCGGAGCGCCAATCGATAACAGGCTCATGCCGCCTGAGCCAAGGTAGCCCCAAAAGAATGGCGTGGGACAACTGAGGCAAGACATAAAAGGCAATCCTTTCAGAGTGGAGGGCGCCAACTTGCAGGTTTACTTCAGTGGTTACCGAGGTGACGAGCCCAGGAAGAGGTTTGCCGTCAACGGAGGTGATTGCTCGAGGATTACTTAGGACGACCACGGGAATCTGGAGCCTGTCCACCTCCTCCTGGTGGATGAAGTTGCCTGCCGCGCCCGAGTCCACATACGCCTCCACAGAGCTACGCCCCCGTCCTGAAATAAGCAGAGCTGAAACAGTAAGTGGAAGAGAGGGGGTAGAATCACCTAGGGGGCCCTCTCCTACCTGGCCTAGGCGGATGCGTTTCCCGGTCTCTCAGGACAAGTGCGTATGAAGTGGTTGGCCCCTCCACAATAGAGACAGAGTCCCTTGGACATTCTCTCCCTACGCCGTTGTTCAGACAGCTTGATGCGATCAACTTGCATGGGCTCAGGAGCGGTGTTACTAGGAGGGGCAACGGTGCGCGGAATAGGAGCTTGGTATAACCTAAAGGACCTCTTCTCCCTAGCCGACTCTCGGGCGCGCTCCTGAAAACGCAGATCAATACGAGTAGCCAAGGAGATGAGATCCTCCAGGGTGGTAGGGAGGTCACGCCCGGCCAACTCGTCTTTGATTTTACCAGAAAGTCCTCTCCAAAACGCACCAACCAGGGCTTCATTATTCCACCCCAGCTCCGAGGACAAGGTCCGAAAACGGATGGCGTATTGCCCTACCGTAAGGGACCCCTGGCAGAGGTTAAAAAGGGCCTCAGTGGAGGAAGCAAGGCGTCCAGGTTCATCGAAAACCTTGCGAAATGTCTCCAAAAAACACTGGATGTTGGTCACCACCGGGTCATCCCTCTCCCATAATGGATTCACCCAAGCCAACGCCTCCCCCTCAAGGTGGGAGATTATAAAGGCCACTTTAGCACGGTCCGTGGGATACTGTTGGGGCGAAAGATCAAAGTGCAACCTGCACTGATTTAAAAATCCCCTACACAATTTTGGGTCCCCACAGTACCTGGGTGGTTTACCGAGACGGGGAGGGGGAGTAGAGACGGTGTCCCGGGCTAGGGTGGAAGCGGCCGTAGAGGACTGCAAAGAAAGCAGCCTATCATCCACGGAGGCCATATACCCCAAAATGTGAGACTGAGCATCGCGCTGTTGTGCGAGCTCCTGCTGGAGACTGACTAATAGGGGCGCGTGTGCTGGGTCTGCGGTCTGAAGAGCGGAGAGCCGGGTGTCCATGGACTTCATGAATGACATGATACGGTTCTGATTTTCTCTAAGGAAGAGCAGTTCCTTTTGAGTGGCAGCCGCGGCACCGGCGGGGTCCATGGCCTGACGATACTGTAACGCTAGCGGTACCTAAGATAGAGAGTGGACCCTCTGGATCGCGGATCCGGAGCCCCAGGGTCGAGCACACCAGGTGAAGACCGACCCCTATACAGGGATCGTTTGGGGCAGGACCACAGAGGACGGAGGCGCGACAGCCGGAACCAAGAGGGACGGCTCCAAGGACAGAAGGAGAGGGAAGGCAATGGTACGTTGGAGGACCTAGACGGGCAGAAGAGGAGGACAGCACCGGAGATGGGAGACAGTGCACAGGCAGGCTGGGAGGGAAGGACGCAGGAGACAGAGAGCGACAGGGAGTGTCAGGCGGAACGCGGAAAGCTACAGTAGAACTGTAGAGGCCAGAGAGTGCAGGAAAGCTACACGATCGTCAGGCGTCCTCCTAACTGCGAGGACGCCTGAAGTACAGCAGCCCCCGGATGCTCGTCACCCAAACCCGCCCCTCGGCGCCGCCCATCGCAGGGGAGACCAGGCCCGCCCCTCAGCGCCGCCCATCATGGGAGAGCGAGGAAAGACGGCGGCGAGCGTGAACCAGGGGGCGGGAAGGAGGAGCCGAGGAGAAGAGGAACTGACGGCGGCCACGTGACTGAGCGGGAGCGCGCAGGTGAGGGGATGCCGCAGCGGCCGCCGCAGCGAAAGGGGCATCGGCGGGCATAACCGCCGATGTCACAGAATCTTTCTCCTGCTGCCCTGTGCTGTGTGTTGCACAGGATGCTGCTCTGTACTGTGTGCTGCACAGGAGGCTGGAGCAGGAGGGGGAGGGTCTGTCAGAGACTGGGAGTAGTTATGACCAGTCTCTGATAGACAGGAAAACTCTAGTCAGTGAATGAGCAGCTACTCCAGAATCAGGAGAGAGCTGCTCACATGACTAAGTGTGATATCTAGGACATCATGCAGAATGCTGACAGGGAGTATATTACAAACTGTCAGCATTCTGCATCCTAGGTACTCACACAAAGGATTCAGAAAGCCTAACAACCACTTTACGTTTAGGAAAGTACTGCTCTATGATCTTTACAATGATTATGAAGAAGACTGTGGAGGTAACTCTGTAACATCGGATTCTTGAGACTTGTCTCTTGCAGAACCTTACCGTGTGGAAAGAGGGAAAATTGCTGAGATTGGGAAAGTACAACTGCAAACAAAGGATTACTAAGAAAAGAAGAGAGAGAGCAGTGTGGAAGCCATTACAACTGGAGAAGTCTGAACCACAATTCCAAATTATAACGGGGCACCCAGCTGCCATGTGCCACTTAGAATAGTCATAGCTTTTTATGAGGGTGAATACCACAAAATACCAGGGCCATATCGATGACTCACATCAGTTGTTTTTTTTTTATATTACAATTCCACTTCTTTCTAAATGTCATTTCAACACATTAATCCAATTCATAATAGAAGCACAAGACAGCAAATATGGGAGCCAGCACATAAGACCAAAAAACAAGTGACATTGAAACGTCAATGTATAAGGCATGTCACTACCACAATAGTTACTAACCAGAAGTTCCATGGCCCCTTCCTTTACTCTCTCACCTCCATGTTTTTGCAGAAAGTGGCGTTGCTGCCAAACAGGATCTGGCATTGCTCACTGGCGCTATAATGCATCCCGGGCAGCTTGTGGGGAAGCCTGACGGCATGATGACTGCGAGGGTCTGTCGCTAGCAGACATGAGCTCACTTTGGACCTGTAAGAAATCCAAATGACTTTGAGGTTCGGCATAATACAATGCGAAAAAAAATACATTGTGGAAACTACCAGGATTAAAGAATTGTATCCCTCACGTTACCGAGCAAAGTATGGATCAGACCCTCAAGTATTTAAGCCAATACGTCAACAAAATGTTGACATACGTTGATTAGCTATTAGCTTTTCATTCAGCCATTCGTCTTACTTTGAAGGCAAGTAAGTAGATATCAACAAGACTGACTAGCCGATACAGGAGGCTGTTGAAAAAAAAAAATCAAGAGTTGCTATGTATCTGAGCTGTTTCTTATAAAATACTTAATCTCGCAAAGTGTTTTGGGACTATACCGTCCCACCTCAGAAAATAACATAATTCTTCAGCAACTTCACCCATTTGGTGTTTTACATCTACCGGCTACGTCCATCCACAGCGCTTGGTGAGGGATGAGACAGCAGCAACGTCTCAAAGATATGATTTCATACTGCTGCATCCACAACCACAATATTCTACCCTTCTGAATTGGATTTTTATCAATGATGACCTATGAAGAACCATTTTTTTCCTTCTCAACCTAATTTGAAATAAAGAATGGTCTTTGATGAGTGCAGAATTGGGCCTGACTTTGACCTTTGCCTGAGAGAGATGATGGTCGGTTTTGTATTGGACTGAAATGTTGACATTTTTGATGCTTGCATTATGGTCTTGGGAAGGATTTTTTCTCCTTCCTCTCATTACAACATTCTGCTGTTATACAGTTAGGTCCAAAAATATTTCGCCAGTTCGTGCTTTGCGCTCCGCATGCCACTATTTTCTAAGTAAAATTAAACAATTTAGATGAAAGTGAAGTGTAGATTTTCAGGTTTAACTAAAGGGGTTGAACAAGATCCTGTGAAACGTTTAGCAACTGCAACCATTTTTCTACAAAGCCTCCTCATTTCAGGGACTCAAAAGTAATTGGTCAAATTAACTTTACCATAAGTAAAATGTTAATGTTTAATACACTGTAGGGAATCCTTTGCAGGCAATGACTGTCTGAAGTCTGGAAGCCATGGACATCACTAAATGCTGGGATTCCTCCTTTGTGATGTTGTGTCAGGCCTTTACTGCAGTTGACTTCAGATGTTGCTTGTTTGTTGCCCTTTATGCCTTAAATTTTGCCTTAAAGGAGTTTTTCACTACTAGGACAACCTGTCTTAAACTAAATGTTCGGCCCTAATGAAATAATAAAGCCTATACTCCCCTCAAGTGCCGGCGCCACGGTGTCACCACTCTCTTTCCCCGGGGCTGTAATGTGGAGTTGTGACCTGTAACGCTGGTGCCCAATCAGTGCTGGCATCACTGTCTCCTTCTTCGGACAAACTGAACATGAAGAGGAAGCTGGGGATCAGCAGCAGCCCGGGCTTCCTCTTCATGTTCAGTGTGCCCGAAGGCACAGACAGTGATGCCAGCACTGACTGATTACCGGCATCACATCCAGACTTTCGGCATTCATTGCCTGCAAAGAGGCGTTTATACGTTTTATTATTTTATCGGGGCCAAAGATTTAGATTTAGAAGTGTTTGTCCTAGTAGTGGACAACCACTTTAAAGTGAATCTGTCACCACATTTGACCTATCTAAACTATTAATATGGGCGCACAGGTTACACACTGCTGATGAGACTGATGCCTGCATGCCTCATATCAGATACCTTGTTGTGGAGAAATCATCTTTTATCACTTTATATTAATGACCTCTCCCAGGCTATGGGGAGGACACTGACTGGAAGATAACTCTTCCTCCAGAGCTTATTTTACATGAAGGTGAGTTACCAGTGTGATGTGTAATGGCTCCCCTCTGCTCTCCTGATCTCACTGCAGAGCTGTGTGTGATTATACCTGACACATCTGCAGGTTCCTCTCAGCTTCCATCTCACAGGCAGACAGGGCAGAAATATTGTTGCAATGCAGCAGAATTCAGAGAGCTGCAAAAAATGTGCTTGCAAGAAGACAAATTTCACTTTTTCTGTTCTGTGTTAGTTACTTGTCTCACACTGATAACTCCCCTTCATATAAAATAAGCTCTGGAGGCAGAGTTATCTTTCAGAGAACGTCCTCCTCACAGTCTGGAAGAGGTCATTTCTCTGGAATATGACATCAGATCGCAGCTATCAAGATGTAATTTTATTCATCTTTCAATGACCTATATGCCCATGTAGATGGCTTAGGAGGGTAGATAATACTGACAGATCCCCTTTAAGTGCCACTGTTTTTTAAATGTTTTTATAAATGGTTCAATAAAGGATTGTGTATTTTATGGATCTTTTTTTTTCCTTGGGGGGGGGGGGGGGGGGGGATTTAAACAACATGACCTGAAAAAAAGCTCATTGTGCAAGGAGACACATATCACATAGGCATCTTGTGACAGGTTATTTAAAAACCTTTTTTTTTCTTTAAAATCTGGTAATGTTGTGCCATATATAGCAGGATATGTCGAGCAAACAGCAAAGGTAAGAAAGGACATATGTGTATAAGAGTATCCAATACTCACTTCAGGAAGTTCTCCAGCTCCTCGCGACTGCAGGTTGACCATGAGAGATCACTTGGACTCCGACCTTTAATCCACTCTCCGGACATTATGTGTGAACGCCCAGCACAAGATGGGTGGTCATCATCATGACTCATACCCATGCTGCAGAATAAGAAAATACAATTATAACTAATAAGCATATCTTACAACAGATGTTGCCTAGTATTACATGTCTGTTACACATCACAATGGGGCACATTTACTCTAAGGGGCAGTTGCTTTTCATATGACTAATACGGGTTTGCTAACTATATGCACTAAAAAAAAGTGAATGTGAAAGGGGTCATCCCATGAGAATTCACTTTTTACTTTTAAGAGCTGTCAATTAGACAGGTTGTAAAAATATGATAGATGTGAGGCCCATCAGTAAGAGGCCCTTAGTCCCGGTTTCCAGCCAGCATTAGGTCTGTGCGGATACTCCCCGTAAATGTGCATAGATCTGTCACCATAGACTGTTTCTGACATTGCCATTAACTGCAGACTGACTCCTCAAGAAAGGAGACTCCAGGGGCTCTTGTTCTCAGTATTTAATCAGGGTTCAAGTAATCAGATCTACACCTATTATTAACTGTATTACTGACATTTTATACTAAAGGGTCTGTCCGGCCTTAGGCTACAAGTCTGCAGTCACTCTCTGCGCACTGTGCCAGGAGCAATGGGCGCCTGATCACAAGTATGTAGTGTCACGTGCCGAGTAGATTGGTGTGGCCTCGCTCAATGGACACAGTCAAGTCGGCTTGTGGCTGAAAGTATGCAAATCGAATACTAGTGGTCATATGACTGCCTGCTCCTGGCGCAGGAGAATCCTCACAGCGCGCAGTGTGCGCACAAGTCTGCAGTCACAGAGAGTAACTGCAGACTTGTAGCCTAAGGCCGGACTACCCATTTAATTCTTCTACTTCATCCTATGGTCAGCATTGTGGCTCAGTGGTTAGCACTGTTGCTCTGCAGTGCTGGGGTCCTGGGTACAATTCCCTCCAAGAAAAATATCTGCAAGGAGTTTGTATATTTCCCCATGTTTGCGTGGGTTTCCTATCATACCCCAAAGATGTATAGATAGGGAATTAAGATTGTGAGCCCTAATGGGGACAATGAGGGGAGGCAGGCTATAAAGCGCTGTGGAATTAAAAACGCTAAATAAGTGAGTAAAATAAATGAATATTATACTAACAAAAGTGAATGAATCTTAATGTTTTTATGTTTAGGGTCAAAATCTGATATTTGTAACCTAAAGCAGCCTATGAGGACCCCAACCAATTTTGTGGAACCCCCATGAAGGTAACATAGAATGATTGGAATATTAGTGTTAACCATAATCACATGCATTAATAATTCAAAATCCGTGCCGTGTGTATTCACTCGTGTCCTCTATCTAATATGACATTTTGTTGAAAGATAAGAAAATATTGAGTGCGACAAATATGTGATCATAGGAGACATCTGGAAGTGGGCAAGCACATTCTCACAGCAATGTTAATCCTGACCTCACAGGTGGATTAGATGCTGAAAGAACTTTCTAAATTCCCCAAATCATAGCAATTCGTTCTATGCTGCGATTCCAGCTCATCTTCTAGGCAGTCAATCTCAGTGTGGTATCGCTAAAAGAGAATAGGTCAACAGGTTCATTTTCCCAATTCCCGAACTGGCTCACTTACTGGGCTCCATGCTGTAGTTTTGATATTATCATTGTTTGTATCATAATCCACTCAATGAAAAGCAAGTCTAACCCTGCCCACACCATTGTTTGACAGCTCTCTGCCTATACTGTGCATAGGCAGAAAGCACTCAATCAATGACCGAGGGCTACATGAGAGAGGTTTATTGCGGAGAAGACTAGCAGAGCTGCAGCAGAGTGTTTATCAAGACTACAGCAAGAAGTCCAGTAATAGATACCAAATTAGAAGCCGGATTTCTGTTGATTAAGAGATTGGTTATGTTTCAGTCCCCAGACCATTATCATCACTCACAGGATATCATCACTTCCCGGACTGGCAGAGAAATGAACGCCTTGGGTGGAATTTATCGGTATCCTACAAACCCAGCCATACTCAGTCTAACTGTATACAAAATGTATAATGCTCAATATTTCATGTCAGCTGTAATGAAAAATGCTAAAATCATTATATACAACTGACAACAAATCTCTACAGAGATATTTTTTTCTGATCTGGCCAGAGAGTTTTTTATTGCATGAAGGGGGTATATTGGACCATGGAAAGTTCAGGCTCCCAGCATCTGAGTGTGACACTTCCCGCCTTGTTACTGAAGACTTCAAGAGGGACCTACAGACATTTGGATATCCCAAAAACATTCTCTCCCTCCTATATTAGGGGGTAATTAGGGATGATTAGTGAACTATTTATTATTCATGGTTCCTCGGTTTCACTTCACTGTCCAGTCACCAAACCACATCACACATTTGCCGAACACATTGCTGGATGGATTTAGGAATCTGAGCCCAGTACTGAAAGTACAAAAATAAAGCTGTGATAATCACCAATGGGTTCACATTGACGGGGTCATAATTGGTCTGAGTGTGCATCCGTTGTCTCCGGATGAGCATCTACAGAAGGGTTTGTGCATTTTCTGGCATCTCTCGCTTTTATTTTTAGAACTTTTTTGCATGTACTGCATGTCATCTTATTCTGTTTCTTTTTGTAAGCACTGTACTAGAATTAGAATTCAAAAAAGCTTGGTCATTGCGCTGTCTGAAATAACCTATAGTGTCTTACAGAGAGTGTTTACATTTTTAAAGGGAATCTGTCTGCAGGTATTTTCTATGTAATCTAAGAGCACCATAATGTAGGAGCAGAGACCCTGATTCCAGTGATGTGTCATTTACTAGGCTGTGCTTTGCAGTTTAATTACAAATAAGTGTTTTATCAGCAGGATACTAATCACTACAGGACAAATGGCCCTGTGCCTCCTAGTCCAATCACGCCCCCTTCTGTGATTAGTAGCTCTCTGTCACTTTACAATGTACACAGTTGTTGAGTGGTGTATAAAACGCCCACACCACAGCTTTCTGAGCTCTGCTATATCTGTAGCAGAGAAAACGGTGACACTTATCTGCTGCACCAAGTAAACTAAGTGATAAATCGTTGGATTTGGGGGTCTTTATCCCTAGCTCATGTTGCTGTCAAATTGCATAACAAAAACAAGCTGACGGATTCCCTTTAACATTGGGTTACCTATTAGATTCCCAGATTCATTAGGTGGTGACATCGTGTAGTCTATGTCAGTCCGTGGACTATGTTGGGATGTGATTTATTTCTAATTTGTAATATGAGTAGATAAAGTGAGTGAAAACTTGCAGATGTCCCTTGGTCATGTTATGAGACAGTGCATACAAGGCAACAGCAGATTTTTGCTAATCTAGAGGCATTCAGTTGTCATCAGGGCATTTACAAGGCATGATCTTAAAATATAACTTGCCATCTATCCAGTCAATAAGCCTTAGATCAGAAAGTGTGGCTTATGTTGTGAGTTCATTTTCCCCTTCACCGTCAATGTCTGATGAACTCCCTCTTCTGGTGAAGGAAGGTAGTGAGGCTGATTACCAAACACCTGATCTGGTAGATGATGACTGGGTAACAGGAACTTCTGACTGGATATAAGGCAGCCGACGCCCCTTCTGAGTCACTGGTGATTTCTCTGCTGGATTCTTGGAGACCAGTCTGATTCCTGCTTCCCAAAGATAAGTTTTTGCTCTGCTATTGAACTTATTAGTTTTGTTTACCTTGTTTTTTGGAGTTCTTCCATCCCCGGTCGGGGGTGTGCTGAGTTCCATTTTTGTCTCTGATCAGTTTTTCTCTTTGCTCTGTCTTCAGAATATACCTGAGTGCTGATATAGTCATTTTGAAGTCCTAGCGACTTCAGGGCCTGTTTTTCCTATCAGACGGCTGGGACATTTTTTGGTAGAGTTTTTTACGGATTGCAGGCAGCAGCTTTTCTATCCTGTCCTTTTTAGTTAGCTTGGGCCCCATCGTTTGCTCAACCTATCTTTCTATCTGTGTTAGTGTTTTCATCTTGCTTCACCGTCATTATGTGTTGGGGGCTGCCTATTGCTTTGGGGTCTGCTCTGGGGCAGTTTAGATTTCCCCTTTCTTTCTTTAGGCCTATTTAGTTCTCCGGCTGTGATCGAGGGGTCTAGGGCATCGTAGGAACCCCCCACGGCTACTGTTAGTTGTTGTGGATAGGATCAGGGGTATGCAATCCGATAGCTTCCAACCTCTCCGGTTTTCGGGACTTAGCTTGTGTTTTTGTTTTTTCCTTCTTCGGGGACTCATTCATAACAGAATTACCAGCCATACCGCAGATCCTAGGGTACTCAATAGCAGGAAGGAATTGTAAAAAAAAAAAAAAAAAAAAAGAGTTTGTCAGAATTTTTTTTTGTGTATATTTTTTCCTCTATGTCTCTGAGGCCGTAGGGGGAATTTCTTTTCTTTCTCAATGGAGATGAAGCAATTGTCTGATCGTGTGGAGCAGCTCACTGCTGAAGTGCGGGGAATTTCTGCCTATCTTGCTCATTCACATGCTGCTGAACCAAAGATCCCTACTCCTGATGTGTTTTTTGGGAATCGGTCTAAATTTTTGAATTTTAAGAATAATTGTAAATTATTTTTTGCCTTGAAGCCTAACTCGTCGGGGAGCTCCGCACGGCAGGTTAAAATTTTCATCTCTTTGCTGCGCGGCGATCCCCAGGATTGGGCGTTTTCTTTGAAACCTGATGATCCTATTCTAACTAACGTGAACGCATTTTTTCAAGCCTTGGGGTTGTTGTATGATGAAATTAATGCTATTGATCAGGCTGAAAAGGCCCTGTTGGCATTGAGCCAGGGTCGGGATTCTGCAGAGCTGTACTGTCAAAAATTCCGAAAGTGGGCGGTCCTTACTACCTGGAATGATGGTGCCTTGGCAGCTCTCTTTCGGAAGGGTTTGTCAGAAACCGTAAAAGATACTATGGTGGGATTTCCTGTTCCCTCTGGTCTTGACGATTCTATGTCATTAGCCATTCAGGTTGATCGGAGTTTGCGTGAACGCAAAACCGCACGAGAGCTGTTGCCACCTGTTGAACAAATGTCTGAACCTATGCAATGTGATAGAGTTTTGTCTAGAGCGCAACGTCAGGAGTTCAGAAGGCATAATAAGCTGTGTTTTTCCTGTGGTGATGCCTCGCATATTATTTCTGTCTGCCCTAAACGAGAGAAATGTTTTGCACACACATTTGCTGTGGGTGGTGTTCAACCTAAGTTTCTTCTGGCAATTACTCTGATCTGCTCCCTGTCCACATTTTCCGCTAAGGCTTTTGTGGATTCGGGAGCAGCTCTGAACCTGATGGACTTGGATTTTGCTAAACGTTGTGGATTTCCTATGACACCTCTGCGGACGCCTATCCCTTCGAGGGGTATTGATGCTACTCCTTTGGCGAAGAATAAACCTCAGTTTTGGACCCAGGTGGTAATGCAGGTCGCCCCAGACCATCAAGAGAATTCCAAATTTTTGGTGTTGCATAATTTGCATGATACCATTGTTCTGGGGTTTCCCTGGTTGCAAATCCATAATCCAGTTTTGGATTGGAAATCTGTGTCTGTGGTGAGTTGGGGTTGTCGGTGTGTCCTTAGTGATGCTCCTGTTTTCTCCAACTCTCCCCAGTCGCATGATGTTCCTGACTATTTGGCTGATTTTTATGATGTATTTAGTGAGAATCAGTCTGCGTCTTTGCCTCCTCATAGGAGTTATGACTGTGCAATTGAGCTGAGCCCTGGGTGTAAATTTCCCAAGGGTCGACTTTTCAATTTATCTGTACCCGAGCACGAGGCTATGCAATCCTATATTAAGGCGTCGTTGGAGAAGGGTCATATTAGACCATCCTCTTCACCCTTAGGTGCTGGGTTTTTTTCATGGCTAAGAAAGATGGGTCATTAAGGCCTTGTATTGACTATCGTTCCCTCAACAAAATTACTGTTAAATATCAGTATCCGTTACCCCTGATTTCTGATCTATTCTCCAGAGATAAAGGTGCTTGCTGGTTTTCCCAGCTTGACCTCAGGGGGGCATATAATCTTATTCGCATTAAGCATGGGGATGAATGGAAGATGGCGTTTAATACTCCGGAGGGACATTTTGAGTACCTGGTGATGCCTTTTGGGCTCACTAATGCCCCTTCTGTCTTCCAGTGCTTCATGAATGATATTTTCCGAGACTTGGTGGATAAATTTTTGATCATCTATCTGGATGATATTTTGATCTTTTCCAAGGATTGGGACTCTCATGTGGAACATGTTCGGACTGTGTTCCGGATTTTGAGGGAGAATTCCCTGTATGTCAAGGGATCGAAATGCCTTTTCGGTGTACAGAGGATTTCACTTTTGGGATTTATTTTGTCTCCGTCAACTATTGAAATGGACCCGGCCAAGGTACAGGCCATTTATGATTGGGTTCAGCCCACTTCTTTGAAGGCCCTCCAGAAGTTTTTGGGTTTTGCTAATTTTTATCGTAAATTTATAGCTAATTTTTCTGGTATTGCCAAACCATTGACTGATTTGACTAAGAAGGGTGCTGATGTGCTGAATTGGTCTCCGGAGGCTGTTTCTTCCTTTCAGGAGCTAAAGCGAAGGTTCACTTCTGCTCCGGTTTTGCGGCAACCTGATGTCTCACTCCTGTTTCAGGTAGAGGTGGACGCTTCTGAGATTGGTGCAGGAGCTGTTTTGTCCCAAAAAGATCCTGTAACATCTAAAATGAATCCCTGTGCTTTCTTTTCCCGAAAGTTCTCCCCATCCGAACGTAACTATGATGTGGGGAATCGGGAACTGTTAGCCATGAAATGGGCATTTGAGGAGTGGAGACATTGGTTGGAGGGAGCTAAACATCAAGTCATGGTCCTTACTGACCACAAGAATTTGATTTATCTGGAGTCGGCCAAACGCTTGAATCCTAGACAGGCTAGGTGGGCCTTGTTTTTCACACGTTTTGATTTTGTGGTCTCTTTTCTTCCGGGCACTAAGAATGTCAAGGCAGACACCCTCTCTAGGAGTTTCTTTGCTGATTCTCCTGTTGAGACCAAGCCTGCTACCATCTTAGGTGAGGGGGTAGTTCTTTCTGCCATCTCGCCCGATTTGAGACGTGCTCTGGAAGAGTTTCAGGAGGACAAACCTGAGCGTTGTCCCATTGGAAAATTGTATGTTCCTGACCAGTGGAGGAAGAGTGATGTCTGAAGTTCATTGCTCTGCATTGGCTGGATATCCAGGTATTTTTGGTACTAGAGATTTGGTGAGTCGGTCTTTTTGGTGGCCCGCCTTGTCTCGTGATGTCAGGAATTTTGTGCAGTCCTGTGGGACTTGATCCCGGTCTAAACCTTGTTCTCGCTCTAGTGGCTTGTTGATGCCTTTGCCGGTGCCCAGGAGGCCATGGACCCATATTTCAATGGATTTTATCTCTGATATGCCTGTCTCTCAGAGAATGACTGTTATTTGGGTGATTTGTGATAGATTCTCTAAGATGGTCCATCTTGTACCACTCCCTAAGTTGCCATCTTCCTCAGAGTTGGTGCCCTTGTTTTTACAACAGGTGGTTCGCTTGCACGGGATTCCTGAGAACATTGTATCTGACAGAGGAGTTCAGTTTGTGTCTAGATTTTGGAGGACTTTCTGTTCCAAGCTGGGAATTCAGTTGTCCTTCTCCTCTGCGTTTCACCCTCAGACCAATGGGCAGACGGAGAGAACAAACCAGACTTTGGAGTCGTATTTGAGATGTTTTATTTCTGCTGATCAGGGTGATTGGGTTTCATTTTTGCCCTTGGCTGAATTTGGTTTAAATAATAGAGCTAGTTTCTGCCACCCTTTTTTTTGTAACTCTGGGTTTTATCCTCGATTCTCTTCAGGGCAGGTGGAGCCTCCTGCCTGCCCAGGTGTTGACACTGTGGTGGAGAGAATGCACCAGATCTGGGACCAAGTAGTGGATAAGTTGTCTCTCTCCCAGGAAAAGGCCCAGCGGTTTTCCAACCGGCATAGGACCATTGGTCCCCAGTTTAAGGTGGGTGATATGGTTTGGTTGTCATCAAAGAATATCGCTATGAAGGTGGCTTCTCCAAAGGTTAAACCTAGATTTATTGGACCTTACAAGATTTTGGAGATTCTTAAACCAGTCTCTTTTCATTTGGCTCTTCCTGTTACATTTAAGATCCATAACGTGCTTCATAAGTCTCTGTTAAAGAGGTTTGTTGAGCCAGTAGTTCCTGTGGTGGCACCTCCTGACCCGGTATTGGTTGAAGGTAATGTGGAATATGAGGTTGAGAAGATACTGGATTCTCGCCTGGCTAGACGGAGACTCCAGTATTTGGTTAAATGGAAGGGTTATGGCCAGGAGGATAATTCTTGGGTCCCTGCATCCGATATTCATGCCGAAAGATTGGTTTGTGCCTTTCATCGGGTCCATCCTGATCGCCCTGGTGGCGTGGATGAGGGTTTGGTGACCCCTCCTCAAGGGGGAGGTACTGTTTTGAGTTCATTTTTCCCTTCACCGTCGATGTCTGATGAACTCCCTCTTCTGGTGAAGGAAGGTAGTGAGGCTGATTACCAAACACCTGATCTGGTAGATGATGACTGGGTAACAGGAACTTCTGACTGGATATAAGGCAGCTGACGCCCTTCTGAGTCGCTGGTGATTTCTCTGCTGGATTCTTGGAGACCAGTCTGATTCCTGCTTCCCAAAGATAAGTTTTTGCTCTGCTATTGAACTTATTAGTTTTGTTTACCTTGTTTTTTGGAGTTCTTCCATCCCCGGTCGGGGGTGTGCCGAGTTCCATTTTTGTCTCTGATCAGTTTTTCTCTTTGCTCTGTCTTCAGAATATACCTGAGTGCTGATATAGTCATTTTGAAGTCCTAGCGACTTCAGGGCCTGATTTTCCTATCAGACGGTTGGGACATTTTTTGGTAGGGTTTTTTACGGATTGCAGACAGCAGCTTTGCTATCCTGTCCTTTTTAGTTAGCTTTGGCCCCATCATTTGCTCAACCTATCTTTCTATCTGTGTTAGTGTTTTCATCTTGCTTCACCGTCATTATATGTTGGGGGCTGCCTATTGCTTTGGGTCTGCTCTGGGGCAGTTTAGATTTCCCCTTTCTTTCTTTAGGCCTATTTAGTTCTCCGGCTGTGATCGAGGGGTCTAGGGCAACGTAGGAACCCCCCACGGCTACTGTTAGTTGTTGTGGATAGGATCAGGGGTCTGCAATCCGATAGCTTCCAACCTCTCCGGTTTTCTGGACTTAGCTTGCATTTTTGTTTTTTCCTCCTTCGGTGACTCATTCATAACAGGCTTAGGTAATGCAACAAACATTGTAGTTGTAGAACGGACAGACCCCATTATAAAATAATAGGTTCCATCAGGATTGAGTAGTATCCGTGTGCAAAAAAATATGGCAACTGTTGTTCTACATTGGTTGTCAACTCAGAATCTGAAAATATGAATCCTCCAAACATAATTTTGCTACACTTACTGGCACACATGAATAATAAATGTTTTAAATAATGTGTATGTTAATATATAGCTTTCGATTTGGTAAAGCAAAGCCAGGTAGGCTAGGGATAAAATGGTAGCACCACAGGTTCTGATTAGCGGTACCTGGATAGCTATGACTAGAACCAGGCTATGTGTTCACTAGTCAGTCAGCTGGAGGAAGCTGAGCAGCGTGGGTTGTGTTGGAGCTGGAGAGAGACGAGTTAGATTATCTCTGAGAAGAGATTGCACAGACCGCGGGCAACAAACTGCAACTATCACTGGTTGTTACGGACGATGGCTGTTTTGTGTAACCGAACTGGGACTCGCTCAGCCGTGTCTGAGTAACCAGGGTCTATACTGTTTAGGTAACGCCTGAACAAGGCTAGGTATTTTATGTTTATGGTTTTATTTTGGTACTGTACAACCAGTGGAAATAAACAGTACTGTGTGTGATATAAAAAAAAAGTGTGGCTTTGTGTTCCAAGTGGCTACCCGAGAGATTGAACCCCTACACTGGTTACTGTTTTTTTGTTTTTTTTTTAAACTCCTCAAAATAAACATACAAAATATTTTTTCATTTTCCCATGAAAACTGCCTTTCTTACAAAAACATTCTCCTGCCTGGTTTTGATCATAGAATTCTAATATTTGCAATGCACCAGTGTTATTCACTGTGTCACTAATGCAGGTCTCAAGTTTGTAGAACAATGGCAACAATACAAATAGTTGTGCTCAAAAGTTTACACACCCTGGCAGAATTTTTGCTTTTTTGGCCTTTTTTCCAGAGAATATGAATGATAAACACCAAAACTATTTCACCACTCATGGTTAGTGGTTGGGTGAAGCCATTTATTGTCAAACTACGGTGTTTCCTCTTATTAAATCATAATGACAACCCAAAACATCCAAATTACCCTGATCAAAAGTTTACATATCCATTTCTTAATACCATGTATTGCCCTCTCTAACATCAATGACAGCTTGAAGTCTTTTGTGGTAGTTGTGGATGAGGTTCTTTATTTTCTCAGATGGTAAACCTGCCCATTCTTCCAGGCAAAAAGCCTCCAGTTCCTGCAAATTCCTGGGCTGTCTAGCATGAACTGCGTGCAGGAGATCTCCGCAGAGTGGCTCAATGATATTGAGGTTAGGAGACTAAGATTGCCACTCCAGGACCTTCACTTTGTTCTGCTGTAGCCAATCACAGGTCGACTTGGTCTTGTGTTTTGGATCATTGTCATGTTGGAACATCCAAGTACATCCCATGCTTCAATTTTGGCCAATTTTTCTGTGCCTTTGTAGCTCACACATCCCCAAAATATCAGCAATCCACCTTCATGCTTTACAGAAGAATTGTATTTCTCTCATCATAGGCCCTGTTGACCTCTCTCCACATGTAACGCTTATGGTTGTGGCCAAGAAGTTCAATTTTGGTCTCATCACTCCAAATTACCTTGTTCCAGAAGTTTTGAGGCTTGTCTCTGTGCTGTTTTGAGTAATGTAGGCGAGATACTTTGTGGCATTTGCACAGTAATGGCTTTCTTCTGGTGACTCGACCATGCAGCCCATTTTTCTTCAAGTGCTTCCTTATTGTGAATCTTGAAACAGCCACATTGCTAGTTTTCAGAGAGTCCAGTATTTCAGCTAATGTAATTTGTGGATTTTTCTTTGCATCCTGAACAATTATCCTTACAGTTGTTTACGAAACTTTTGTTGGTCTACCTGACCGTGGTTTTGCTTTTAGAGTCCCTGATTTTTCCATTTGTTAATCACAGTTTGAATGCTGCTGACTGGCATTATAAATTCCTTGGATATTTTTTGTATCCTTTTCCTGTTTTATACAGTTCAACTACCTTTTTCCTGTAGATCCTTTGACATTTCTTTTGCTTTCCCCATGACTCACAATCCAGAAATGTCAGTGGCTGGATAAAAGATTCAAGAGTCTGTCTGGACTCCAGAAACTTACTAAGCTTTTATGCACACACACTGATTACAAGCAAACAGGTCACATGTGAGGACACAACATTCAGAAATTAAATTCAATTGCATTAGTCGTAATAAACACCTGAATGATTAAAAATAAGTAGCCTGTACTGTGGTGGTGCTAATATACTTAATACAATTTTGAAAGATGATTATATTATATCTGTTATGGTAGTTACTAAAAGCAAACTGAGACGTTGGCTAGATTTAATATCTAAAATCTAAAGTGTTACTATCCGAAGGTAACAGCATTAACCACTGAGCCATAGGACCACAAGGTGTCAAAGTGAAATTGTGTCATAAAATATAGCAGTATAATAAAAATCAGCATGTATAAAGATGAAATAAATAATAAAACAAAAAAGACAGGGAGAACTGTAATATGAGTGTCAATGACTGGTAGTTTAACCCTAAAAGGATATTTCTAACAAATCAGAGGCCATTTTGATAAATCCAATAAGTCTCATGCTATTTGAACCCCTGTAACCTGTATGGAACTGAAGTCAGTACCTGCTCAATGGGTAAAATAGATATATGGCTGAAATCAGAAACGTGATTAATGGCAAAGCATCTAGACGCACTATGTTCCGAAAAGCCAATTAACACATTGGAGCGTTGTTTATATACAGTAGATTCTCAAAAGTATTCCCCCCCCGTCTTTATATATTTTACATTTTTTATGTGTAAGTAAAAGATTTTTTCTTCCCACTCTTCCATAAAGGCCACCTCTATGGAGTGTATGGCTTATTGTGGTCGTATGGACAGATACGCCAGTCTCTGCTTGAGAACTCTGCATCTCATTCAGGGTTACCTTTGGTCTCTGTGCTACTGCTCTGATTAATGCCCTCCTTGCCCGGGCTGAGAGCTATGTTGAGCGGCCCTATCTTGGCAAGTTTGCTGTGGTACCATGTTCTTTCTATTTGATGATAATGGATTTGATGGTGCTCTGGGAAATCATTAGAGAGTGGGATTTTTTTTTTTGTAACCCAACCCTGACTTGTATTTTTCAACAACTTTGTTCCTGACTTGTTTGGAGATCTCCTTGGTCTTCATAGTGGTGGTTGGTTAGTGGTGCCTCTTGTTAATGGTGTTGCAGCCTCTGTGACTTTTCAGAAAAGGTGTGTATATACTGACAGACTATATGACACATTACACACAGGTGGACTTCCTTTCACTAAGGCCGGGGTCACACTTGCGAGAAACTCACAAGAGTCTCATATCTCAATACCCGGCACTGCACTCGGGACGGGAGTGTGCGGCTGCATGCATTTCTATGCAGCTGAGTGCTCCGGTCCGAGTGCCGGGTATTGAGATGCGAGATTCATGCGAGTCTCTCGTGTGACCCCGACCTAAGCATGTGACTTATGGAGTTAATTGCTTGCACCAGAAGTTTTAGGGGCTTCATAGCAAAAGGGATGAATACATATGCACATGACAATTTTTAGTCAGTTGATCCCATAAATTTAAATTTATGCCTATATTTTTCTCTTAGACTATTTAGTGCTGATGCATCACACACAAATCGGATTACAAAAATATTTAAACACAGGTTGTAATGTAACAAAATAGTTAAAAAGTCAAGGGGATGAATACTTTTGCAAACCACTATATGCAATGTATAATTCGCTTTACTACCCATGTATTGCAATGAACAAGGATACTGTAATAGCTATATTACATAGTCGGAAACACAGTTCATAAATATTTTAATGGGTAAGGTCTCTTGAGAAACAATGAAGATAAAGGTGTTGGTACTGTGCAAAATAGTTTTACACCATTCACTCCTTTCAACACCACACTTAGGGATTGCACACACAAGTGTAAAACTCGGGCAAGTGCTATTATACTATGGGGCAGTGCAGATCTGAATTTTTTTTCATAGAATGGTAGAGTTGGAAGGGACCTCCTGGGCCATCTGGTCCAACCCCCTGCTCAAAGCAGGATTCATACTGTGAGTGGGTCTGCAAATTGGATCACAGAAACCCTTTCAAGTCTACAGGTGCGTGTAAAACATCGGACTGCACTTGAATGTCATCCAAGTGCAGTCTGATTTACGTAGACACAATCGAAAATATGGAGAAATTAAGCTCTCAGTCTTCTCCGCACCTGTAATACGATTCTCTCATGAGAGAGAATTGGATCAAAATATACTGACATGTGGCTCAAACTCTGATCAGAGTGTCATTACCATAATCAAGCATGTTCTCTCGGAAGAGAGAATAATGGCTTGTGTGAGCGAGCCCTTACAGGAAAGGACCAGTGTAGGGAACAAACCCCCTGACTTTTTTACTTCACTTTTTCGGCGTCTTCTAAGAGCTGGTAAGTTCTATGGACTAGGGCTCATTCATACATCAGTTTGTCTTGTACAAGTGCTACGCATGTTTTTCATGGAAAGCACTCGTACCTATGAAAGTTTATGGGGCTGTTCACATGACCGTGATTTTTCCTTAGTACAGGGTCACTACACAGGACATGCCAGTGGTGTGATAGGAGACCCCTAATTACTCCATGGCCTGAGTTACACGTGAGTCTGAGTTTCACAGCTTGCGATCAGGACCATCGCTCCTCTTGGTATGTGCTGAATTTTATCAGTCATGGAGCGTGTCAGGAACTTTGGAACGGGCTCAGAAGTAGAGCCCACTCCACCGAGATGCCTGCTATATTACAGAGATAGATGCCTCTAACAGAAGAAGCACCAAGCAAAAAAACCACTCACAAAGCATGGTGACTCAAGGAATTTTTTTATTTTTTTCTGAATTACTTTTTCACTTAAAAAAAAAAAATGAAAGTTTGGTATCATCCTAATCATACTGGTCTGGAGAATCAAGTTTCCAGGTCATTTTTACTGCAGAATGAACACTGAAAAAACAAAACCTCAAAAACTATTGTGGAATTGTGTTTTTTTTTCTGCAATTTTACTCCACTTGGAACTTTTACCCATTTTCCAGTAAATTGTATGATAAAATCAATAGTGTCATTCAAAAGTACAATTAGTCCCATAAAAAAGCAAGCCCTCACATGGCTTTGTCAGTGGGTAAATAAAAAAAATCATGCCTCTTGGAGAAGGGATGGAAACATTGAAAGCATCAAAATGTATGTGAACACCAAAGCGCAAAATTTAGGCCTATTATTGGCGCCCACAACTAAAATGGGCAGTTCTACTAACATCAGGTATTATTTGCATTTTAAAATGTCCCTGTGGAAAGATTTATACAGGGAGGACTAAGAGACCCCTTCAGGTTAGGATTAAGGAGCATCTAGATAATATTAGAAAAGGTTTTAAGGGACATCCATTGTCCCGTCACTTTTTAGATACTCATAATCGATCGTGCAAAGGAGTTTCCTTTTTGGGTATTCAAATAGTTCAGCCAAATCCAAGAAGGGGCGACTATCTTAAAGCAATGTCCCGGGTAGAATCCAGGTAGATCTACACCCTGGACAGTCTGGCCCCAATGGGCCTGAATCATGAAATTGAGTTGTACGCATTCTAGTCCTCTCCTTTTTTCTTTCTTTTTTCCCCTCCCCCCATACAATTTATCATTTTATTTTTACAATTTTATACAATTCCCCAAGATGACCTAGGATTTTTCCTTTTTCTCTTTTTGTACACTTGACTGGAGATTTACTCATGTATAACTCTTTGTCAATTTTAACTATACATATTTTTTATATCTTCTAATATATATATATATATATAAAAAATTCTTGACATAATAAAAACAAAAAATTAAAACAATTTCTTCTAATAACACCTGAGTATATCTCATTGATTGGAAGATGTGGAATTAATCGCAATTATACCACCGCGCTGAATAAAACACCAGCATCAAGTATTTATTTGGCTGCATGTAAGCCTATGATACCTTCGAGTATAATGAAACAAACATCCAAAGGGGCATCTGATTGCCAGATATGGGGCTTTGACACATTTTTACTGACATTTTTATTGTCATTTTTTAACCCCTTAATCCCATATGACGTACTATCCCGTCCATGTGCCCTGGGACTTAATTCCCAGGGACGGGATAGTACGTCATAGCGATCAGCGGCGCCCACGTGGTGAGCGCCGCTGATTGCGGCCAGGTGTCAGCTGCTTATCACAGCTGACACCCGGCACAATGTGTCAGGGGCAGTCACACACCGCCCCCGACACGTTAACCCCTTGCACACCGCGATCAAACACGATCGCGGTGTACCGGGGGTTAAAGGGAAGCATCGGCAGGGAGGGGGCTCCCTCCGTGCTTCCCCGAGTACCCCACGGCAGCCTTCCCTGCAGGCCCCCGAATCCAAGATGGCGACGGGGGCCTTCGGGGGCCTGCAGGGAGCTGGCTTCCTCAGTGCCTGCAAAGAGCAGGCATGAGGAAGCCTTCCGCACTGCCTGTGACAGATCGCTGATCTGTCACAGTGATCTGTGATGTGACAGATCAGCGATCTGTCACAGGACGGTGATGTCCCACCTGGGACAATGTAATAAAGTAAAAAAAATAAAAATAAAAAAAAAAGTGTTAAAATAATTTTTTAAAAAAATCGCCAAATAAATTGGAAAAAAAAAAAAATATTCCCCCAATAAATTCATTTTTTGGAAATAAAAAAAAAAAAACCCCACAATAAAAGTACACATATTTGGTATCGCCGCATCCGTAACGACCTGCCCTATAAAACTGTCCCATTAGTAAACCCCTTTAGCGAATCCCTTAAAAAAAACAAAATTGAAGCAAAAAATAATGATTTATTATCATACCGCCGAACAAAAAGTGCAATAACGTGCGACCAAAAAGACGCATATAAATATCCATGGTGCCGCTGAAAACGTCATCTTGTCCCGCAAAATACGAGCCGCCATACAGCATCATCAGTGAAAAAATAAAAAAGTTATAGCTCGCAGAATAAAGCGATGCAAAAATAATTATTATTTTATATAAAATAGTTTTCATTGCATCAAACTAACAAAACATAAAAAAACGACCTAAATGAGGTATCGCTGTAACCGTACCAACCAGAAGAATAAATCAGTCTTATCAATTTCACCGCACGCGGAACGGTGTAAACGCACCCCCCCAAAAGAAATTCATGAAACGCTGGTTTTTGTTCATTCTGCGTCTCAAAAATCGGAATAAAAAGCGATCAAAAAATGTCACGTGCCCAAAAATGGTACCAATAAAAACGTCAACTCGTCCCACAAAAAATAAGACCTCACATGACTCGGTGGGTCAAAATATGGAAAAATTATAGCTCTCAATATGTGGTGATGCAAAAACTATTTTTACAATAAAAAGCAGGGCTGTGGAGTCGGTAAGCCACAGTTGCGACTCCGACTCCTGGATTTTATCAGGCTCCGACTCCGGCTCCTTCATAAATGGCCAATTCATAACAACAAATTTACTGTTGTAAAATATTAAACATCGTGCTTATTCAGTTTCCCACCATCATATAAGTAATCAGACCACTTAGAGCAAAAACTACATTTATTAGAATACAATTAGAAAATAGCAAATAACTTTTACAAACTTTTCTAAACTGTAAGTAAATATGCAATAAACACTTTTATGCAGTTAATAAGAAGAAATCTATAAATTTGTCCTCAGAAAAAGTATTGCCTCTGTCAGATCCTCCTTCATGGATGCCATCAAATCTGATCTAATTATTTTGAGAGCAGAGAACAACCTCTCTACACTAACTTGTGTTGGTGGTAAAGCAGTAACCACTCGGGCAACATCTCTGACAATGTCAGGATACAGAGGAATCGCTTGTTGCACTGTTATTTTTGATGAACGGGCAAATTTCTCAATTTCTTTTAGTGCACATGAAAAATTCTGCTGAAATGTACTGGCTGTGTTCCTTGATGGGGATGACTCTTCTTCTATGCGGGAACGCTTTGCACGGTCCTTGTGATCCAAATATTTTTTTAAATTAAATTCTTCATCAGTTGATGATGAGGGTGAAGATGTGGCAGGACGACCAAATTCTTCTTGTTCCTCCTGACTGTTCTGCAACCCTTTCATCCTTACTGCTATTTCAAACAGAGCTTATTTTCCTTTACTTAGCTGTTGATCATCTAGAAGAATCCGATGCATTGGGTCTACATAAACAGCTGCCAAAAGAATGTTATTTTGTAATAGTAGCTCCTCTCTCCGTTTCATTGATGTAGCAATGCCACTTGCAATTAACCCTCCTCTTTGGGACAGGCGAAACATCAGGTTTTTCCACTCCTTTAAGAAAATACCTGGAGTTAAGTCCTCTGCTTGTAATTTTTTAGTCACTGTAAATGGGTGCTCTAGCAATTTTTCCAGCTCAGTCACCTGATTCCACTGACTTTCATTTAGCGTCAGTTGAGGGTTAGCCATGTCTACAAGAAAGGTTTTCAGTTCAACCAAGCGCTGAATCATTAAGTACTGCCCCATCGTGTGGATTGATCAATAATTTCCCCTTTTCCAGCACGTCTCTTCAAAATTGAGTCAACTTTAGGGGTTCTGGCAACAGTAGCCAATTTTCTCACCTTGCCAATCAGTGCAGCAGCATGTCCTTCTTGCAGACTGTCTCTTATAGCCAGCTGTAGCGTATGCACAACACAGCGCATGTGATGAATGAAAGAACATATTGACACAGTTTCAACAAGATCATCTAAACTATCATGTTGCTGTTCATCTGAAGCAACTTCAGTTTGCTCCTCAGTTACAATACTGTGTTCCTCTATTTCAAACATGTCTGTGGACCCAGAATGTTCTTCTAGCTGCTGGTCACCATCATTACTCTCATTCATTAGCTTAATAGTACTTATCATATTTGAAGCATTGTCAGTTACGACAGAACTTGCTCTTTTTTAAGTTCATAGTCTTGCAGAACCTTTTCCACCAAGACCTGGAGAAACTCACTGGTGTGATGAGCTTTGGTGTCTTTTACTGCCAATGTCTTGGTAACTATTTCATTTTTGTCACAAACAAATCGGACATTGATGGCAAAATAGTTCACTCTGTGACGTGTGCAGGCATCCATTTTAAGAAACAGAAAGCGTCCCTTGAGAGTTTTTTTAAGTTCTTCCTTTTGTTTAAAAGCTTCTTCGATTACTAATTTTCTAATACTCTCTCTCTCCAGAGAAACACCAAGCTTGCGGGCCATTTCCCCATTCAGACACACAAAAGCTGGTCGTGAAAATAATGA
Source organism: Dendrobates tinctorius (assembly GCF_039654945.1). Taxonomy (NCBI): domain Eukaryota; kingdom Metazoa; phylum Chordata; class Amphibia; order Anura; family Dendrobatidae; genus Dendrobates; species Dendrobates tinctorius. The sequence continues at coordinate 82,060,461 of NW_027361690.1, forward strand.
AATAGGCACACTATCCTTTACAACAAGCTCTATGATATGTTTTTTAAATGTATCTACTGTCATTGTCACAGTAACTTTGTCACTGACAAAATATCTTGCAACTGATGGCTGCAAAGTTCTCTGCTCCTTTGTTTGGCTGGAAGAGCTGGGCACTGGTTCATTGGTTTGGATGCAGTCTTTCTCATCCACTGCTTTCAGTACTTCTGGATGAAAGCGCTGTAAATGTCTCTTTAGATTAGAAGCTCTGGTAGGAGCATTTTTATCTTTGCCTGAATATGCACTCATCTTGGCTTCAAAGCATTTGTTTTCGTCTGGATCATTTGTCATACACTGACAGACATAATGTTTTCTATCTTGAGTGATGGTGAAATGTTCAAATACAGCTGATTTAATGTGATGCTTCTTTGACATTCTCAGGTTTTTAATTCTGCATTCACAATCCAAATGACAATTGTTTTTCCTAAAAACAATTGTACAAAATTATTGCCAGGTCGTACAACTGATATAGTGGTCAGTAATACTGTTATTATTCCTCATGTACTCACAGTTAACTGATGCAAAGTTTGTTGAAAGGATAATACTTCTTACAGACTTCCTCTTCTGAGTAGCAGGCAGCTGTGAGATGCTTGGAAGACGCACACCTAGTATTATCTATTCTAGAGGAGGAGCTTTACTACTAAGAATTTGCAACACATTTTCACTTTCAGTTTCATACATTGTAAGTAGGGGGGTTGGGGCAGCATGAGGTTAACCAACTATAAGATTAGATAAGGGCAGTGGAGAACAGTGACACACAAGAAGTAAGAAATGTCTCTATCTCCAGCAGAACTGCTTATCACTGTTGTTCATAGTTTGATAGAACATATATATGAGTAACATTTATAAAATTCATATGAAAGTTCAATTATGAAATATTAATACATTTTTTTTTAAAGTTGGAGTCGGAGTCGGTACATTTCTACCGACTCCAACCAAAACTAACTCCGACTCCGACTCCACAGCCCTGATAAAAAGCGTCTTTTAGCGTGTGACAGCTGCCAAACATAAAAACCGCTATAAATAGGAAATCAAACCCCCTGTTATCACCCCCTTAGTTAGGGAAAAATAATAAAATTAAAAGAAAATGTATTTATTTCCATTTTCCCATTAGGGTTAGGGTTAGGGCCAGGGCGAGGGTTAGGGCTGAGATTAGGGTTAGGGGTGTGTTGGGGTTAGGGTTGGAGTTAGAATTGGGGGGTTTCCACTGTTTGGGCACATCAGATGCTCTCCAAATGCAACATGGCATCTGATCTCAATTCCAGCCAATTCTGAGTTTGAAAAAGTCAAATGGTGGTCCTTCCCTTCCAAGTTCTGCCATGCGCCCAAACAGTGTTTTACCCCCACATATGGGGTATCAGACTACTCAGGACAAATTGCAAAACAACTTTTGGGGTCAAATTTCTCCTGTTACCCTTAGGAAAATAAAAAATTGGGGGCAAAAATATCATTTTTGTGGAAAAAAAAAATGATTTTTTTATTTTCATGCCTGGGCATTATAAACTTCTGTGAAGCCCTTGGGGGTTCAAAGTGCTCACCACACATCTAGATAAGTTCCTTAGGGGTCTAGTTTCCAAAATGGGGTCATTTGTGGGGGGTTTCCACTGTTTAGGTACATTAGGGGCTCTCCAAAGGCAACATGACACCCGCAGACCATTCCATCAAAGTCTGCATTCCAAAACGTCACTACTTCCCTTCCGAGCCCCGACGTGTGCCCATACAGTAGTTTTCTCCCACATATGGGGTGTCAGCGTACTCAGGACAAATTGGAAGACAACTTTTGGGGTCCAATTTCTCCTGTTACCCTTGGGAAAATAAAAAAAATGGGGACTAAAAGATCATGTTTGTGGAAAAAATACGATTTTTTTTATTTTCACGCCCGGTTGTTATAAACTTCTGTGAAGCACTGGAGGGGTCAAAGTGCTCACCACACATCTAGATAAGTTCCTTGGGGGGGTCTAGCTTCCAAAATGTTGTCATTTGTGGGGGGTTTCTACTGTTTTGGTACATCAGGGGCTTTCCAACTGCGACATGGTGTCCGATCTCAATTCCAGCCAAAAACATCAAATGGCGCTGCTTCCCTTCTGAGCTCTGCCATGCGCACAAATAGTGGTTTACCCCCACATGTGGGGTATCAGCGTACTCAGGACAAATTGCACAATAACTTTTAGGGTCCCGTTACACTTGAGAAAATAAAAATTGGGGGTGAAAAGATCATTTTTTTGGAAAAAATATGATTTTTTAATTGTACCGCTGTACGTTATAAACTTCTGTGAAGCCCTTGTGGGTTCAAAGTTCTCACCACATATCTAGATAAGCTTCTTGGGGGGTCTAGTTTACAAAATGGGGTCACTTGTGGGGGGTTTCCACTATTTAGGTACATCAGGGGCTCTCCAAACGTGACATGGCGTCCGATCTGAATTCCAGCCAATTTTGCATTGAAAAAGTCAACCGGCGCTCCTTCCCTTCTGAGCTCAGCCATGCGCCGAAACAGTGGTTCCCCCCCACATATCAGGTATCAGCGTTCTCAGGACAAATTGCACACTAAATTTTGCAGTCCAATTTCTCCTGTTACCCTTGGTAAAATAAAAAAAAAAATTGAACCTAAAGCATTTTTTTTGTGAAAAAAAGTTAAATGTTGCATTTTTTTTAAATATTCAAAAAATTCCTGTGACGCACCTAAAGGGTTAATAAACTTCTTGAATGTGGTTTTGAGCACCTTAAGGGGTGCAGTTTTAGAATGGTGTCACTTTTGGGTATTTTCTATCATATAGACCCCTCAAAGTGGCTTCAAATGTGATGTGGTCCATAAAAATAAAATGATGTTGCAAAAATTAAAAATCGCTGGTCAATTTTTAATCCTTATAACTTCCTAACAAAAAAAAACTTTGGTTCCAAAATTGTGCTGATGTAAAGTAAACATGTGGGAAATGTTACTTATCAAGTTTTTTGTGTGCCGTATCTCTGTGATTTAAGGGCATAAAAATTCAAAGTTGGAAAATTGCAAAATTTTCAAAATTTTCGCCAAACTTCCGTTTTTTTCACAAATAAACGCAAGTTATTTGAATGAAATTTTACCACTACCATGAAGTACAATATGTCACGAGAAAACATTGTCAGAATCACTGGGATCCATGGAAGCGTTTCAGAGTTATTACCTCATAAAGGGACAGTGGTCAGAATTGTAAAAATTGGCCCGGTCATGAACGTGCAAACCACCCTTGGGGCTTAAGGGGTTAAACATGTTTTTTAATAACATTTTTCAACAACACTTTTTTTTGTATTTAGGTAAATAAAGGTTATGTTTTATTTCATTTTTATTTTCATTTTTATTTTCCTTTTTTTCACCTTTTGATTCCTATAAGAAATTTTTTGGATCAAATAGGGTTAAATTTTAACCCATCTCTGCAGTACATTGGTAATGATAGGGTCTCGCAATCATTTAGTTATGTGTAGGTACACCAGTACCTTGTGCTATACCTATTAAGTTGCTCAATCAGGCATTTGGGTGAGGTGGTCACTTAAATCAGGCTCAGCCTGCTATAAAATCAAGGTCTGCACGCTAGGAGGCATAACCCTGATGAAGAGAGTAGCCATCTATCGAAACGCGTCGGTTTTTTGCCGCCTTTGAGCCACCGTCTCATCCCCAGTGTGACGTCACGCTAGCCCCGCCCCAACCACACGCAGACTCCCTCAGCGTTGCTCTCGACTGGAGAGCGCGAGGCAGCGGCGGTCTCCACTTCCATACTGCGCAGCAACAGCCCCCATGCTGAGCACCCAAGTCTGCCTCACCGAGCACTGGCCCTGCAAGTAAGTGCACCAGACATAACCACCCAGTTCCACTAGCGGGCACAAGCTGCCACTTACGCTCATTCACTTTGCAGGATCTGCACCACTATTTGTTCTGCACAGGATAATCATTCTGACCTTGCCTGTCGAAATTGGCACATTGTAAGGTCAGCATTAGTGGTCATGCCTAACTTATATCTTATCCCCATCCTTTTGGTGTTTCATTTTAATTTCCAACTATTATATTGTTCTATATCAGAAACAGGCTACAACATTCCAATTTTAGTGCCTAGCAACAGCTTCATTTACAGTACGTATTTTATGTTGCTGACATATTCAAGTGAGTAAATTAAGCCTGGTTCAATTTGTTTTTGAAATACAACAACAGGCTCACCTCTATTTTAACCCTACATTTATTTAGCAGTTTTGGCATCCAAATGAGAGGCAATATACGTCTATAACAAGGTGAATAATCTCAGGATACTGCTATACATCCACCATCACGTGTTTTTTTATACCAACAAGTGAGTACCCAGTTATATATTCTTTATTTCCCAACATAGCTCGGTGTATCTCTTTTCTTATTAGCTTCAGCTTTTTTAAACAGGCACCAGCACAGAGCCTGTTATCCACCAGCTGCATATGGGAATATTGGACCTTCCTCCTCTGTCCAAGCGGATTTGCGCCAGTGTTTTAATTCTATATAAAAAATGAAAAACTGTTCAGTCTTTAAAGGGGTTAAGGACGGTGTCTGTGCTGGTACAATTCTGAGCCATGATAAAGTGCATTCCCAAAATCAATACACAAAATCATAGGTTCATGTTAAGCGTCAAAAGATATCACTAATTCCAAAAATGTTATTCTAAATGCAAAAAAAGGCAAGCGAAAGTTAGCCCAAACCTAATGTCGTTGAGTCCAATGATAAAGTTCCTAGTCTCGGACTTCATCCCGTTTCCACAAAAAGAATAAATTGTCAATGTAGCGACGATACAAAATTACATTGTGAGTTTATGGGTTGTTGTTTTAGATGAAGTATTCCTCAAATGACCCCATATACAGGTTTGCATATGAAGGTGCAAATCTGCTACCCATGGCACAGCCTCTTATTTATTTGAAGAGTAAATAATTTAATTCAAATATATTGTTATACGGGATGAATTTAAAACCCTCAAGCAAAAAATTACATTGGTGTGCTGGAATACATTGGTCTTCAGGGTAAGTAAAACTTGATAGCTAACAGATCTTTCTCATGGGTTATGCTTGAGTAAAGTGCACTGGAAGTGTAAATCCAAAAAGTGGGAAACATTGCAAGTTAAAAAGCATATGCCTGATGGAGACACTGTAGGTTAAACCACTTTTATATATCTTTAGTAGGTTGTAAAAAAAAATGCTAGAAATGTTTTTTTATTGTATAGAAATTGTCTATCCCTCAAAGTAATAATTTGCCCTTTAAAAGCTTTCAGAATAAAATGAGAATATCAACATCAAGTGGCAAACAAAAATCTTTATCAGATGGCATTCTATAGGCCTAGGCAATATAATCAGCTCTCTCCTGAATCACCACCATCCGGTAGAACGGCTAGCCCAGCTCTTCTCTATTTCAGGAATGCTATCCATAAAATTTCTCATAAAAAGGTGACACCGACTGCTGGTTTTACAACAGAAGACGTGGATTGCTAATACAGGCTAGTAGCACATTTTTCTGTCGCAGCTTAGTAGAATATCCCTGTCCTGCTTTGTAATATTGATTTTCTGGCTCAATTTTAAGTCCCGGGCCATCTGGAAAGACGGGGATATGAATTTCACTGAGCAAAGTGTTGGTTGCATTACCATAACCCTTCAGCTAAGAACAGCTAACAGATTCCCACATTTCTGGCTTTCTTCTTCCAGTGCTGCCAGATATTTCAGTCAGTCAATCTAGTTCAGGGATATCGAGTTTACCCTGAGTATTACGCATTTTGGATTATTTGGTTGCGCTTAGAATTTGTTATGGTGCCAGGTGCTCTTGTTCTTAGAGCTCCAAGACCTTGTCTTCTCCAGTTGCTGCGCTCATAACCAAGAAACAATGGAAGAGTTGGTTTACCAACACCCTGGGAGAAAACATTTATTATAAGACTTTAGCACAATGTGATATATAATAGCAATAAACATTGTAAGCTCCAAAGGCAAATGTGTGCACACACAGATCTTTTTCATTGGTGGTCTCCCACAAAACACAAGGCAAGGTGTGTGCACAGAAAACTAAAATAACTAATGCATTTTAATACGATGATATTTTAACTTCTACGTTCTTTGACCAAAACAACTTTTGCCTTAACTGTTTGGACCTAACTTTCAGAATTATTTTCTTTAGAAGCCCTCAACAGATTACCCACTGCATGCCTACTCAAATAGGAAATGTTGTGATTATTACTTTTATGAGAAAATGTAATGAGGCGTACAAAGCAAAACAACACACACATGTTGAACACGTATATTTGTTCATAGGAGTCAAGGGATGTCGGGGGGGAACCTGTAAGGCAGTTTTGTATTTTTATTATCATTGGGAAACTCTGTACCAAGATGTGGCACAATACAAGACGTGCACAAACAGGGACTGGAGAGATGTACGCATATAATCTTTATCATAAAGAAAATACAAATTTCTAGCTTTTAGACCACATCTGCAGTACTAGTACATGTTCATATGTTGCTCATTTGATGCATTTTTTTCTGGCAAGGATACCACAGTGGAAACTGAGCACATTTTTATGTGTTTTTGGTGTGGGTTTTTGATGCCTGTATGTTGCATTTTTTTAGGGTGATTTTTGCTGCAATTTAAAAAAACTGAAGTAAAAACACTGAAAGAATTGAAATGCTGCGTGTTGTAAAACATGCATAAATAGTATAAAATCAGAAGGAAAAAAAATGCATCCTGCAAACTGGATTTTAGAAATCTCATTCAGATTCTGTAAGACTCATGAAAAAAAGAAAAAAAATCTGAAATACTACATGTCAAAGAGCCTTTACAGTGTGAAAGGTGGATGTGTCACAAGAATTTCCAATTCAAACTGATTATATAATTACACAATTACATAGACGTGATGAGACTGGTGTATTGTAGTCATTATTTCCCTCTACTTCTCTTTGGTCAGACCTCATCTGGAATACTGTGTCCAGTTTTGGGCACCACATTTCAAAAAAGAAATCAACAAACTGGAGCGAGTTCAGAGAAGAGCGACCAGAATGGTGACCGGTCTGCAAACCCTGTCTTATGAGGAAAGGTTGCAGGATTTGGGAATGTTTGACTTGCAGAGGAGAAGACTGAGAGGAGACTTAATAGCTGTCTACAAATATCTCAAGGGCTGTCACATTGTAGAAGGATCATATTTATTCTCATTTGCACAAGGAAAGACTAGAAGCAATGGGATGAAACTGAATGGGAGGAGACAGATTAGATATTAGAAAAAACTTTTTGACAGTTAGTGATCAATGAGTGGAACAGACTGCCACAAGAGGTGGTGAGTTCTCCTTCAATGGAAGTCTTCAAACAGAGGCTGGACAGACACCTGTCTGGGATGATTTAGTGAATCCTGCTTTGAGCAGGGGGTTGGGCAAGATGGCCCATGAGGTCCTTTCCAACTCGACCATTCTATGATTCTATTTACTTTGGGAAACTTTATGAACGTTTAACTCAATCTCTGCCCACCTAATCTGATTAATGGTTCTTCAGTGTCCCTCCTCCCTGCAGCTGAGATTTTACACCACATAAATCAATCTGCAGCTGTCAGTTAGGTGAGATTGAATCAAATTCTTGTTTTTCAGCTATAAGCTGTGGCCACTGCCTTTCGGGGCTTATCTACAGCATTCTAGAGGAGGATGACGCCATCGCATGAAGATAGGAGGCGCCGACCAGGACCTGCGACGCCCACCGGACCGCCCCCCCCGATCAGTATAATAAAACATGTTTTTCTTAGGCCTGTTTCACGCATCTGTTTTTTAGCTCAGTTTAAATCCGCCAAAATGGCGGAAAACGGATCCGTTGGCGGATTGAAACAAACAGGTGTCACCAGACAGTTATTTTGACGGATCTGGATAAGGCAGAAATTCAAAGGAAACCATGCCTGAAAAAGGAGAGAGGGAGAGAGATTTTTCAGCCGCCAGAACAGAGTTTAAGGTTAAATTACCGGCTGAGTCAATTCCTCCGAGCATGCGAACTGTAAAATGCAGATCCGGCCGGCCAAAAAAACATTTCATTGTCCGTCCGGGCAAGTCGGCGGATGCCAAAATTTTGGTGGATCCGTATAAAAACGGATCCAACGGATGACCATCCATCAAGATCCGCCGGTAATGCAACTCAATGGGAAAAAAACGGATCCACCAAAAAAAATGCCGGATCCATTTTTTTTTGCAAAACAGCGTATTTTGACTGATGGTGACAGACAGATGTCTGAAAGAGGCCTTATCTTTCAGGTTAGATCGGCGGCTTATCTATAGCATTCTAGAATGCTGCAGATAAGCCCCGAAAGGCAGTGGCCGCAGCTTATAGCTGAAAAATGAAGTGACAGGTTCGCTTTAATATCAGGATCATCCAGCCATTCAGACATGAATTTTCAAAGTAAGTTCCCACATTTCATTGCTCTAAGAGATCTATTAAAAGGGAACCTGACACCTGCTGCATAATTTGAGCCATGTAAGTTTGACTCTCAAACGCTGCAGCATTTCAGAGGAAAGTTTACCTTAGGAGCTGTCCATGGATCAAGCCACACGAGTGACAAGTTGGACCAGTGGGTTCCCGGTGGCTTCTACCTGCCCGATCACCTTAAATGACGGGTCTCACTCTGCATACATGCATAAGGAGAGACCTGTTAGTCACTGTCAGTGGGTGGTGAGAAACCACAGGGTACCCACCTGTCTGTTTCTCCTGTTATATCCTGAATGTATCTGACCGAAAAAGAAGCTGGTGGCATTCTGTCTTGGACGCAATATTACATAGATATGTAAATCTAGAAGTGGGAAACAGAGCGCACAATAGGGTGATAGACTATGTATGGAGAGCAGGAGAGACATTTGTTTTTTTCACTTGAAAAAGATGTTGGTACGGTGTTGAAAAGCGATGTGAATAAAAAGTCTTTTCCTAATCATCATTTTTGAAGAATCGATTCACTCCAGCAGCGCAGCCCACCTACGTGTTCATCCAACTGGATCCAATATTGCATACATATTTTTCTCCTGCATAGTTGATAGATATTTTGGAGACTAAACACTGTTTCTATCCCAATCCTACGATGTAACATCTTGGCTGATTGGCAGTCACCTGCCTTCCATAACTGCCCTGGTTTTGATCTTCTGTCCACATTCGTCCAACACGTGACAGTGCTGTTCCTGGCAATTATGTGGTCAAAGGGAATGTCTATTTATGTATAATTTTTTATTTTACCGAGCTGTAATTTCTACTATATTTAGCGCTGTGGTTGAGCGCCATGTTCTTAAACACAATCCTGGATTCCCTTGAATCTGTTATTGTTGGCAGCTTTGCCTTTATAAGTGATTTGAAATATTACAAGTCTCTTCCCTACTCTGAGCCTCTTGGGTTTTTGGAGAACATACTTTTAGGCATGTGGATCAGACAATGCTTTGCTGGCAACATGTATATTACTGAAGCGTGAGATTGTTCTCTCATATTCTGACCAAGTATGAATGTACAGGAATAACATGTAGGGTTATTTTTGACACTTTGAAGAAATGAATAATGTTAAAAGAATGTAAACCATCTAATAATCACATTTTGTCAGACAGACTTGTGACCCTCGCTTAGCTCAGATACTACAATGCGATACTCTACCATACACTGAAGTCTACACTATTTTTCTTTTTACACTAGACAACTAGACATTATCTGATAGCAAAACTACTGTTCAGAATGCAAATCATCAGAACACAGAGAAAAAGCCTGAGAACAAGCATGGATTTCCATTAGATGACTCAGAAACCAATAGGATTCTGAATGACAATGTGTTATGTAACATGTTGTAACTTAAAGGGAACCTGTCACCCCCCCAGGCGTTTTTAAGTAAAAGAGCCACCTTGTGCAGCACTAATGCTGCATTCTGTCAAGGTGGCTCTCTTATTTAGCGTCCCTTCCACCGCAGAAATAAGCGTTTTTAAAATTGGTCAGACATACCTGAAGTTTGACCGGGGGCAGGTCTTTCCCCCTTGGACACAGACGCCTCACATCCATCAGTCATGTCCTCCTTCAGTCTTTGCTCCGCCTCCTCAGCGTTCATTTCAAATTCTGGCGCCTGCGCTGTACTATATTTTCTTGGGCATGCGCAGTTAGCGCTGCCCGTGCTCTGACATCACATCATGTCCTTCCTATCGCGCCTGCGTGGACGCTCGGCCAGAGATCCCGCCCCGCAGTCTCTTCTGATTTATTCACACTATACTTAATGAGGAATTATCAGCAATTTTTTTTGTGTTGAACTATATACTAGTGATGAGCGAACATGCTCAGATATCCTAGCACGCTAGGGTGCTAACAAGGTGTCTTCAGCAGGCTTGAAAAATATGTTTGAGTCTCAGCACATGCATGTCTCGTGGCTGGTGGACAGCCGTATCACATGCAGAGATTGCCTAACAAAACAGGCAATCTATGCATGGGTTGCAGCTGTACAACATCTGTCAGACATGCAGTCGCGGGGACTCAAACATATGAAGACACTCAGTTTGGATCTGAGCATGCTCTGTTAACACCTTACCCGAGCATGTTCGCTTATCGCTACTAGATACGTGATGAAATTGTGGGTGCCGTTCAAAATAAAACTTTTTTTTTTTATGGTGGCTTCCAAAAGTATTCAACCCCCTTGCATTTTCCATGCTTTGCAACCTCACAACCTGGAATTTCACTGTTTTGAGTGTTTGCATCAGTTCATGTAAAGAACATGGGTACAACCATGAACATTTTGTTTTCCTTTTTTTGTGAAGCAAGCAGCAAATAGGACAAAATAACTGAAAACTTCAGTGTGCATAATGATTCACCCCACTAAAGTCAGTACTTTGTAGAGCTTCCTTTTGTGGAAATTACAGCTGCAAATCACTTTGTATAAATCTCTCTGAGCTTTCCAAATCTTGCCACCGGGATTTTTGCCCAAAACTTATCCAGCGCCTTTAAAGTTAAAGTTAGATGGTTTCCTCTGGTGAACAGAAATCTTCAAGTCTAACCAAAGATTCTCAGTTGGATTAAGGTCTGGTCTTTGACTAGGCCACTCCAAAACATTTACACTTTTCCCTTTAAACTACATGAGTGTTGCTTTAGCAGTATGCTTTGGGTCATTGTCTTGCTGGAAGGTGAACCTTCATCCCAGTTTCAAATCACAGAGACTGAAAAAGGTTTTGCTGAAGAATATCCCTGTATTTCGCATCATCTTTCTTCCCCTCAACTTGAACCGTTTTCCACGTCCATGCTGCCAAAAACATCCCCACAGCATAATACTGCCACCACCATGTTTCACTGTGGAGATGGTGTTCTTAGGGTGGTGAGTGACGTTGGTTGATGATAATGGATTTGATGGTGCTGTGACAGAACATCAGAGACTGGGATTTTTTTTTTTTTTTTTTTATAACCCAACTCTGACTTATACTTCTCAACAACTTTGTCTCTAACATGTTTGGAGATCTCCTTGGTCTTCATGGTGTTGTTTGGTTAGTGGTGCATCTTGCCTAATGGTGTTGCAGCATATGTAGCATTTCAAAAAAGGTGTGTATACACTGACATGTGACACTTGTATTGCACATATAGTAGGTTGACTTGCTTTCACTAAGTATGTGACATATGAAGGTAATTGCTTGCACCAGAAATTTTTAGGGGCTTCATAGAAAAAAAAAGAGTGAAACATATGCACATGGCAATTTTTGGTTATTTGATCCTATAAATTTAATTCATGCCTATATTTTTCTCACTTCACCACCTTATTTAGTATTAAACTATTTAGTGCTGATGCGTCACACACAAATAAGATTACAAAAATATTTAAACACAGGATGTAATGTAACAAAATAGGTAGAAAGCCAAGTACTTTTGAAAGACACTGTATATTTTTTTAAACTTACCGGTACCTCTCTGTTGCAGAAATATTAGAAATAAAAGTATTTGATGGGTAATGAGTTAATTTAAGTTCAAGTGGACGTTGTCAGATCATTTTCACTGGGGCATATACTTTTTCCCCCTATGACATTGACAATAATAAGCAAGCTGCAATACTCAAGGGAAAAGAAAAGAAGAACACCTCCCCCCACCATAGCTTAGAACATGCTTTCTCCTGTGTGAGGCATATAACCACAAACAGCCTGATTTCATTGGAGAGGGATTAAAAGTTGATGTGAACACGATCGTCATAACTGATTACTGACACTTTTGAGCTTTCATCATTTCCCATTTGGCAGCCCAAGTGGGAGGGGAAGGGGGGACGCAATACAGCCAAGTTAAGTTATAAATTTTTCTATCAGAATTCCTCCTCTCATAAAACAGTCACCTCTGCTGTACATCCCCCCTCCCCACACTGCACATAAATTTGATTACTGATACTTCCAAAGACAGCTAGTGTGGGAAATGGGATGGGCGGTAATATAGCTGAGGTGACAGTGGTATGATAGGAGGAAAGATTATAGAAGGGTTTGTAATGTGAAATTCATTATATGCCTCACAGAGGAGTAGCCTGTTCTGAACTATGATGGGAAAGTGCTCTTTCTACTGTGTGTGGCTGTCTGCTTATGATTGTTCAATGTCATACAAGGTGAAGTAAACGCCCCCAGTAAAACCTCTTCGAATACACCCACTTGGACTTAACGAAAATTCACGCATTAGCAACCAAATATTTTGACTGCTAAAATGTCCACAAAGGAGAGGAGATATTTAAAACATAAAAAACATGTTTTATTCTGTTCTGCAGCCACTGTTACACTTCATATCCAGTTCAACATGAAAAATTGGGTGCAAAGGTATTTTGAGGATTGTTTTGTTTTTAAACTCAAATTACCGTAAATGGTGTTTTATGATTTAAAAAAAACATGCAACATACACACTTTAGCAATTCCTGGCACTCCTCTTATCCTGCCCTTGTTCCCCACTGATCTCTGTGCTGACTCTTCTGGCTCAGACAAACATGTGACCTTTGCAGCCAATCACTGGCCATGGCAGTGATTAATTTAACTACTGTGATCAGTGATTGGCTGCAACTGTCACATGTTCATGCGGTTAGAGCTGTATGTACGAAGACCGGTCCTTTATATAACTAATGAATATAACTGAGCGCTAGGATTTCAGAAAAAGTTTTAGATGGAAAAGAACTTTAAGAAAATTAAATACTTTGGTTGTCAGCATTTATAAGCATGTAACCTAAAACATAAAAAGTACCCATATAGATGAGAGTGGGGTCTTGGGACATTACTCAGAGCTGCAGTCTTTTGGTTAAGGTGATTATTTTTGTTTCCCAAAATGAACCAATGAAGCAGTGCAAGACTTTCATTATATTCACACTAGAGGGAACTTGTGGAGCCCAATTTTAGCTGAGCACTGGGCATCCTAGCTTTCAGACCTCTTGCAGTCAGCAATGTATTACCTTCTGTGGATAGGTTGTATGATTTTATTTTGTTTTAACAAACTTAACTAGTAATTTAAAGTGTTGTACCAAGTCCCCAGCTGCTATATAAGTGGCCTGGAGGTGTAATTAGCAACAGGCTAAAAGCAAGGAGGAAACTTGCTGTGTAGGAAAAGCTACAGTGTGACCTTTTTCCCTGGAAAAATTACATTAGGCTAGTCTATTCAACTATAACACGGCGACCAATATATTTCCTCTCTGCCTCGACCATAAACTTTAAATATAAAATTCAATAAGAATTTTGGACTCTGTAAGAAAACATAACAAGTTTGCAATAAACTCCAGATCTTTACGCAAGACAGCAGAACAGATTTATTCAAGCTAGAAAAACTCAGGCCAGTTTTTATTGGCGTCACAATGTTTTACTCAAATACCTGTCACTTAAACACTTATGAGCACTGCTCTGCTACACTACACACTCCAAAAAGAGATTTGCTTGTGTGAACTCTAATAAAAAATGTAATCTTTCTCCTGACCTGAACTAACATTTTTATATATGTCTTGAGGCTGCTTCTTCAGGTCATGAGACTCAGAGTCGGGCCGAACATTGTGGTCTCAACACAAACTGTAAAATATGGTTGTGTGAATGCACTCATTGATGTTTTGTCTATTTTCTACAAATTGTAATTCTTCGAGGAACTTTTTATACCATTATGTAAGTGAAAACAGCCCTTCCACCAAACGTTTTATTGCCTAAACTGGTCTAAATGTATATGTAGTGTAGAGCAAGTGAAGTCATATGCTCACCAATTGTCATCTTCCCCAGTTTCCAGCACTGCACTGTTCCTCTTAATGTAATGGCCTGACTGTGAGCCAGAAGTCGCTTTTACAATATAAGTCTATAGAACTTCAGCACGAAGCTTACCTTGTAAGCAGGGCTGTAGAGCCGGAGCTCATTTTGGTGGAGTCGGTATAAAATAGATCGACTCCGACTCCTAAAATATATGTGACACTGTTGGGGATTTATTCAAAATTGAAGGTATACTGAACCAGCATGGCTACCACAGCATCTTGCTATTCCATCCGGTTTGCATTTAATTGGACCATCAATTATTTTTCAACAGGACAATGACCCCAAACCCACCTCCAGGCTGTGTAAGGGCTATTTGACCAAGAAGGAGAGTGATGGGCGCTACGCCAGATGACCTGGAATCCACAGTCACCAGACCTGAACCCAATCGAGATGGTTGAACCACAGAGTGAAGGCAAAAGGGCCAACAAGTGCTAAGCATCTCTGGGAACTCCTTCAAGACAGTTGGAAGACCATTTCCGGTGACTACCTCTTGAAGCTCATCAAGAGAATGCCAAGAGTGTGCAAAGCAGTAATCAAAGCAAAAGGTGGCTACTTTGAAGAACCGAGAATATAAGACATATTTTCAGTTGTTTCACACTTTTTTGCTAATTATAAAATTCCACATGTGGTAATTCATAGTTTTGATGCCTTCAGAGTGAATCTACAATTTTCATAGTCATGAAAATAAAGAAAACTCTTTGAATGAGAAGGTGTGTTCAAACTTTTGGTCTGTACTGTATATATGTAATCGCTATTACATAGTGTATTACATATTTACAATTTATTACAGTTGTGTTCTAAAGTTGTATTCCAATCAATATATATTATGTTCTGTCTAAATATCTTGATTATTGTATCATAAAAATGATTAAATGTCTGATGTCCACATTGTACTACAATAAATTTTTCACTTAAATAAAAGCAATATATGTGGGAGTCGGAGTCGTGGAGTCGGAGTAAGGGAAATTGAGGAGTTGGAGTCGCAGGTTTGGCTTACCGTCTCCACAGCCCTGCTTGTAAGTGTAACTTTTTACTCACCCCTAGAGCCCTTTGTGATCCAGCAAGTTCAGAATAGCCATCACGTGACTTAGGAGAGGACTACAAATATATTTACACAGGTTTAGGCAATAAAAAGTTTGATGAGAGTGCTTCTCTAATGCTCAGTTCAATATACACTGCTCAAAAAATAAAGGGAACACTAAAACAACAGAATATAACTCCAAGTAAATCAAACTTCTGTGAAATCAAACTGTCCACTTAGGAAGTAACACTGATTGATAATTAATTTCACATGATGTTGTGCAAATGTAATACACAACAGATGGAAATTATTGGCAATTATCAAGACACCCTCAATAAAGGAGTGATTCTGCAGGTGGGGACCACAGACCACTTCTCAGTACCATGCTTTCTGGCTGATGTTTTTGTCACTTTTGAATGTTGGTTGTGCGTTCACACTCGTGGCAGCATGAGACGGACTCTACAACCCACACAAGTGGCTCAGGTAGTGCAGCTCATCCAGGATGGCACATCAATGCAAGCTGTGGCAAGGTTTGTTGTGTCTGTCAGTGTAGTGTCCAGAGGCGCTACCAGGAGACAGGCCAGTACACCAGGAGACGTGGTGGGGGCTGTAGGAGGGCAACAACTCAGCAGCAGGACCGCTACCTCCACCTTTGTGCAAGGAGGAACAGGAGGAGCACTGCCAGAGCCCTGCAAAATGACCTCCAGCAGGCCACAAATGTGCATGTGTCTACACAAAAGGTTAGAAACCGACTCCATGAGGATGGTCTGAGGGCCCAACGTCCAAAGACGGCGGTTGTGCTCACAGCCCAACACTGTGCAGGACGCTTGCATTTGCCACAGAACACCAGGACTGGCAAATTCACCACTGGCGCCCTGTGCTCTTCACAGATGAAAGCAGGTTCACACTGAGCACATGTGATAGACGTGACAGAGTCTGGAGATGCTGTGGAGAGTGATCTGCTGCCTGCAACATCCTTCAGCATGACCGGTTTGGCAGTGGGTCAGTAATGGTGTGGAGTGGCATTTCTTTGGAGGGCCGCACAGCCCTCCATGTGCTCGCCAGAGGTAGCCTGACTGCCATTAGGTACCGAGATGAGATTCTCAGACCCCTTGAGAGACCATATGATGGTGGGTTGGCCCTGGGTTCCTCCTAATGCAGAACAATGCCAGACCTCCTGTGGCTGGAGTGTGTCAGCAGTTCCTGCAAGATGAAGGCATTAAAGCTATGGACTGGCCCGCCCCTTCCCCAGACCTGAATCCAATTGAGCACATCTGGGACATCATGTCTCGCTCCATCCACCAACGTCACGTTGCACCACAGACTGTCCAGGAATTGGCAGATAGTTTAGTCCAGGTCTGGGAGGAGATCCCTCAGGAGGCCACCCGCAGCCTCATCAGGAGCACGCCCAGGCATTCTACAGTAGGGAGGTCATACAGGCACGTGGAGGCCACACACAATACTGAGCATCTTTTCCTTGTCATGATGCATTTACACTGAAGTTGGATCAACCTGTAATTTGATTTTCCACTTTGATTTTGAGTATAATTCCAAATCCAGACCTCCATGGGATAGTCATTTTGATTTACATAGATAATTGTTGTGTTTTATTGTTCTGAACACATTCCACTATGCAATGAATAAAAATTTGCAACTGGAATATTTCATTAAAAGATATCTAGGATGTGGTATTTTAGTGTTCCCTTTATTTTTTTGAGAGGTGTATATGCAAAGATCATAACACAAACATGCATTTTAGGCCTACTCAGTAACTTAGGATCTTACTGATGAGCAAACTGTATTAAAGGGTATACTCTTTAAAATGCATTCATGAAAGGGCTTGAAGTAGATTAAAACAAAAAAGTAGTAATTCCCTCAGCGATCCCAAGACTTAGCTGGTCAAGGCATGTCTGTGCTTCCTAGTCCATTCCATGACATTTGAAATTGCCAGAAATGGCCACTTGGTCACTCAATGGCAGATGTAGGTTATTGGTACAGCTATACAATCAATAAATTTTGGACAGAAAGCTAGAACCAACTTTAAAGGAGCACTTTCAGTATTTTCTTCTATAACTGCACCCACACCTAATTGTGTATCACACGCTGCACTACTATTACACATAGTATACTTCTTTCCAAGCAGATTGGCCTCATGTTTTCTTCTGTTAAGCCTTCATCTTGATTCCTAGCTTTCATTCTACATAAATTCCTCTATGCTCTGTTACAAATACCATGCTGAATCAGCACATCATCACATACAGCCAATGCCATCTTTCTGCTGACATGACATTGTGATTCTCTTTCTGTCTATATTCTCCTAAATAAACTAATAGATTGTAAGAACACTGATCTCCTAAATTTTAACTGTGTGACAGACACTGTGCAGTCATTATCATTATCAGTGATAGAAGCTTCTCCACTCCCATGCGGAGAATTTCAGTGGTGACACACTTTACAGAACATAAAATCATGTGATGACATGACCTAGCTGAAGAGAAGAACATCATGAATTTCCAGACAGAAAGGGACAAGTAAAGAAGTAAATACTAGCTAAATTATGTATATGTTGTTGGACTGGTAACAGGATAAATAAAAAAAAAATTAGCGTGTTACTTTAACTAATACCATCATAGCTTCTTATACAAATTAGATATATACCAAACAGCTTAAAGAGTAACTATCACCAAGTTGGAGCTGCCCTTTTCATTTAATAACAGATAAATCAATAAGTTCTAAACAGAAAAGAGCGACAAAAACTTTGAAAACTAACCCTAATGTCTCCCAAAAGGGCTCAACTTTCATGCAAAAATGGGGCTGAACTTCCGGGTTGTGGGATCCCAAGATACAGAGCAGGATCCCACCATTGTCCTTGGCCACTCTTGCTCTATGCACTAAACCAGCACTGGTTGCATAACTTCTTAAGCTGTTACCAAATGGTAACTGCTGTAAAGATGTAATCGTTCAGTAACAGCTTAAGGAAGTACGTGGCAGCACTTGCTTAATGAAAAAAAGACCATACATTTATTTTTTATTTATTTTACCCTCTTATATAGCGCCATTATTTCCACAGAGCTGAACAGACATTATAATCAATGTCCTCAATTGGGCTCAAAACCTAAATTCCCTATCAGTATGTCTTTAGGGTGTGGGAGGAAACCAGAGTACCTGTAGGAAACCCACGCAAACACAGGGAGAACATACAAACTCCATGCAGATGTTGTTCTTGGTGGGATATAAAACCAGGACCCCAGTGGTGCCAAGCAACAGAGCCAACCACTGAGCCACCAAGATCTCACTATTTCTCTGCTATAACAACCACAAATGGGTTTTGGAATCCCGCTATGCATGCCATGATCCAACACTGATACACAGGCCTCATCCTTTTCATTTTTTCCTTTTTTGCATTGGTACAATAGTTCATACATATAAGTAGCTGTATCTGGTACTTCAACTCATCTGAACAGCCACGCAGAGACGCCCATATGGATGAGCCATGTGTCTCTTTAATCAAGGCGGCCACTCAACAGTCAAACATTGAATACCTACCACAAGTATAAAGCCATGAATGTTTATGCCCAGAGAACCTCTTCAAATACCTAAGTACTAGTTGAGAAACCTTATACAGTGTCAAGTCTTCATTTTTGGCCATGCAATGCTATCTCTCCACTAATATCACATGCGTTTGGACTGTAAATTTAATTTCAATGACAGTTTATTTCTTAGGCTACTTTCACACATCCGTTTTTTTAAATCCGGCATGATGCGGCGAAATTTGTGTAAACCGGATCCGGAATTGGATCCGGTTTTTTCACATAGAATATAATGATCGCCGCATCATACCGGATGGACATGCGGCGCCTCCGGGTTTTGCCGGATACGGCAAACATGCGCCGTCCGGCGTCTGCAAAAAACGTTGGCTGCAACTTTTTTTGCAGCGCCGGACCGGCTTTTTCAACTGCGCATGCCCGGGCACTATGAGTTTTAACCCCACAAGTGCCCGGCGCGCATCTCTCTCTCTCTCTCCCCCTCCCCTTCTCTCTCTCTCTCTCCATACGCTCCATACCTTTCTTTGGCTGGCTCTCTCGTCCCCCTCTGTCTCTCTGGCTGCTCTTTCGTCCCCCGCTGTCTCTCTGGCTGCTCTCTCGTCCCCCGCTGTCTCTTCGGCTGTTCTCTGGTCCCCCGCTCTCTCTTCGGCTGCTCTCTCATCCCCCGCTGTCTCTTCGGCTGCTCTCTTGTCCCCCGCTGTCTCTCTGGCTGCTCTCTCGCCTCCCGATCTCTCGCCGGCTGGCTCTCTCGACCCCCGGTGCTGCGGCTCCTTTAAATGTCCTCCAAGCCGCATCAGGGGCCGCATGTACATCCGGTGTCACCGCTGCAGGCCGGATCCGGCGGCCCGGCTATTCGCCGCAGGCCGCCGGGACCCCTGACACCGGATGTCTGAAAGAGGCCTTAGTCCTTACTTCTGATTACTGCATTATTGAACTTTTCATAAAAACAAGTTGTAAAATACAATAAATTAATTTTATGTCCACATAATATGTAATCATATATTTATATCACTCAGCCTGTATATGATCACCCCGGCCACATCCAATTGTTTCTGGATCTGTAAACAGATTATTGCATTCTCTTTTTTTCAGATGAAAATGATTGAAAGCTGGTAATGCACTTTACAAATCCTATAGATGAAAAACATAAGCTACACCTTGGATTTTCAAGGCTTTTTAAACTCAAAAGAAACAAGACAAGACTTGACGCTTTTGAACTTTGGATCTGATTACTGTAAACTAAATGTACTTAATCTTTCCTTTGATGAACCAATGACTGGGATGTAGACATCCTATTTTAGGAAGGAAAAAGTGTGAGATGCCTGAGAACAAAGACAGGACATTTTGGAGAAGGACTACTCATATGGTCAATAGGATCAAGTAAAAAAAAAAAAAATTTATTTTTTTTTTACACAATTTCCTGTGCATCACAGACCATAAGTGACATATCTGAGAAGGCAGAGTGGTTAAAGGGAACCTGTCACCCCCCAGCCATCCATCATGCACCTGTTGCATCTGTGCACCACCTCCCAGCCATCCATCATGCCCCTGTGTTGCGTCTGTGCGCCGCCTCCCAGCCGTCCATCATGCCGGCAGGGGGGCCGATCGCTGATAAGTGTCACACACAGCGATCTCACTGGTGCATCACAAAACTTGTGACTCAGCAGCGATCTCGCTAGCGAGATCGCTATGTGTGACGGAGGCTTAAGTGCTGCTGAAGGTGGCTTTTTTAGTTAAAAACGCCCTGAGGGGGTGACAGGTTCCCTTTAAACTTTTCATGTAATGGCAAATGTTTAGCATATGTATTGCCTCACATGTATTATTTTTTTTTTAAGGGTGGAGATTATGCAAGCAAATGCAATGATTTTACCACTACTGTTGAAGCACGAATTTCACAAGTTCCTATCGATGGAGATTTATTTTCTTCCGACAGATTATAAAAAATAAATAAAAACAATTGTCAGCTTCGAGAGGACCTGTCAGCTCTTGCGGCATTTCCTGCAAGTCTGTGATAAGTTGCTTCTTTGTATTAGGCTATGTGCCCACGTAGCGTTTTATTCCGGACACTAAAAACCGGACTCCTTCCCAGAAATCGCGCGTTTTTTTCCGCGCGATTTCACCGCGATTATGTTTGCGATTTTCGCGTGCGATATTTGAGCACTTTCCAAGGGATTTGAAGCATCGCTTGGAAAGTGATTGACAGGTTGGTCACACTCGTCAAACATAGTTTTTGACAAGTGTGAGCAACTTTTTACTATTGAGGCCGCCTATGCGACATCAATAGTAAAAGATTGAATGTTAAAATGCTAAAAAAATAAAAAAAATCGGGGTATATTTACCTTCCGGCGTCCCGCGCTGCATTCCCGGCCTAAGCGTTCCCAGTAATGCCTTGCGGCAAGGTCCTGTGATGACTTAGTCTCGCGTGACTCTAGCGGTCTCGCGAGATCGCTATAGTAACGCGAGACCAACGTCATCACAGGTCTCGCAAGGCATTACTGGGAACGCTGAGGCCCGGGAATGCAGCGCGGGACGCCGGAAGGTAAATATACCCCGATTTTTTATTTTTTATTCTTTTTTTTACAGGGGTATGCTACCCAGGGCCTGGAGGACAGTCGCCTCTCCTCCACACCGTGGGTACCAACCGCACATGAGACGCTTAACTTCCCGCATGGTGGGCATAGCCACATGCGGGAAGTAAGCGATTCTCATGCATTCCTATGGGTGCGGAATGGCGGCAATTCTTTGCGATTCCGCACAAAAGAATGAGCATGCTGCGATTTTTTCTGCGATGCGATTCCGCCGCAGAAAAAAGCGCAGCATTAGCACAGCATGTGCGGAATGCCATAGGAATGCATGGGGGGGCGTTCTGTACACGATTTTTAAACTTTTACGCAGCGTTTTCACGCCGAAAATCGAGGCAAAAACGCTTAAAAATCGCTAGGTGGGCACACAGCCTTAATGTTATAAATTGACAATGGGGTGTTACCATTTCCCCTAAGGAAATAAACAGGAAAAATGAAAGCGGAACAGCATCCAATCCAGGTAAAGAAATAGTTTAATCAGCCATTAATATTATTTCTTCACCTGGATTGGATGCTGTTCCACTTTCATCTTTCCTGTAAGTTATGGTCCCTATTGGGTCCTGGGACTCTTGGAATGTGCATCCTAGTGAACATTCTGTGTGCTGTTGGCTGAAATTGCTGTCTCTATAAGGAAATAAACAGTCTGGCACTGTTCGTACCAATTGGACAATATCAGACTGAGCACAGTCACACCCAACTAGTAACACCCTGTTGTCAATTTATTCATCAATTGCTAAGGCCTGGATCACACTTCCGTTTTTTCAAATTTGTCAAAATCCGTCGGTTTCCGTCAAAAAACGGATCCGCCATTTTTTTGCAGGATCCGTTTTTTTGTCCTATAGACTTCCATTAGCGGTTACCGCGGATCCGTCAAAAAACGGATCCGTTTAAAAAAAACAGATCTGTTTGCATCCGTTTGCGGCAAAAAACGGAAACGGATTCGTTTGACGGACACAAAAAACGGATGTGTGAAACAGGCCCAAGACGAATAACAGGAGAATACCCCTTTAAATAGTCAAATGGACCACTACGCCCTCTTTTTAATGATCGGTGGAGGCTTCAGTGTTGGAATACCAACCAATATTGAATGCCATATCATTATATTAGGAATACAAAATTAAAGGGGTGTCCAATTTAACCCCTTAGTGAACGGGCCAAATTTTTGAAATCTGATATGTGTCACTTTATATAGTAATAACTCTGTAATGCTTCAACATATCCCATTGATTTTGAGATTTTTTTTTTTCGTGACAGATTATACTTTATGATAATGGTAAATTTAGATTGACATGTTTAGTGTTTATTTATAAAAATATCAGAAATATGTTAAAAATTTCAACAAATTTGCAATTTTCAAACTTTGACTGATTATCCCTTCGATAAAGATAGTCATACCACACAAAAACATTAATAAATAACATTCCCTCATATCTGCTTTACATCAGCACCATTTGTAAAATGTTTTATTTTGTTAACATTTTAGAAAATTTAAAAATGTAGCAGTCATATTTAATGTTTTTTCAAGGAAATTTACAAAACTTATTTTTTTAGGGACCTATTCAGTTTTGAATTGATTTGGGGGACCTATATATTGGAAAAAACCCTAAAAGTGATGCCATTTTAAAAACTGCACCCCTCAGCGTATTCAAAATTGCTCTGAGGCAGTTTATTAACCCTTCAGGTGCTTTTCAGGAATTATACAAAGTGACATGACAGGAATGAAAAAAATGCATTTTTAACACCTAAATGTTTATAACTTCTGAACAGGTCGCTATAGCCGGCAGACTCTAAGGCCATTATTTGGCCATGAATTGCAAGATCTGGTGACAGCAGAATTTAAGTGGTTAAACGGCCATGATCGGTGCCAACACTGATTGTGGCTGATGCAGCATGCTCTCAGCTATAGTGTACAGCTGATAGATGGATTGTCACCTGGAGGGGGATGTTAGTCTCTTATATCGCAGGTCACTTTTAATTTGTATTGGTGGTCTCTAAGGGTATATTTGATCTGGTTTTGCTCATCAGAAATGAGCCAGTAAAGCTATTCTCATACATCCAAAATTCATGGTCCGTGATGTCTGGGCTGGACATGGCTCTACTGACCTGAACTCTAGACCCTACAGGCATATACTGTATGAGGTTCATTGATTTGGATCAGGAGACACGCGGTTAGTCCAGACATCACTTTTTGAGGTGTGACTCCCAATGTCCTGCACCTCCCAGCTACATGAAAATATTGCAGCCACATGCATGTCAACAATGCTAGCCCGGGACACTGCATGCAGTGATGAGTGACTAATAACTACGTCACTGTACAAGTGGTGACATACAATACTGGGTAATCCTATAGTATATTTGGCAAGGGATTACGAAATCTGAGATGGTTTAGACATTTGACATTTTCCAAGACGAGGTAAAATATATATAAAAAAAAAATAAATAAAACAATACAAATCTTTACGTTGAGTATTTATTAGTGTATGAATAGTGTAATCATCAATTACAGGTGGCTTACCAGGGCAGGATGGATGTAGACATCAACCTACAGTTTTTCTTCACTAGTTTCTCTTAAATAAACATATACTTGATAGTACAGTGTTAATGGGGCTCTCAGTTTTGGAACAGAGTGAGCATGGTACTGCTGACATGAAAGGGCTGCTGCTATTTAGGTGGCTGGATGGAGTCCAGAAAAACTAAGTACAAGCTCACACTGAGCATTTACAAATTACAAGCATACAAACTCAAAAGGAGCCACAAGAGGCCACGTACCCACATTTGGCCAAGTCAAATTCATTTTCCCCAAGGAAGTTAATTGCCTGTTCTAATTATAAGCCAGCCTGACGTGCCTTACCTAATGTGAAATCTATAGGAAAAGCTTTGAAAATTTAAAGGGTTTTCCAGACTGTAATCATTGAGTAAAACCACTTATTAGGCTGCGACTACACAAGCGACATAAAAGATCAGTGTCTCATTGTGACATCATAGCTACTACCCTATTTCCCCGTAAATAGGGCGGCCCCCCGAAATTAAGGCATGCTAGGGGGAGCACTGTGCCTGCTAATATGAGGCACTCCCCCCCCCCGAAAAAAAGGCATACCTTGTTCTGTGCGTGGGGCATGCAGTTGTGTCTTGTTCCCGCTGTCCCCGCTGTCCGGTGCCCGCCACTGCAGCCACGCTGTTCGCAGGAGTTAATCACAGCCTCGGAGCTGTGTGCCGATCTCCGCCCATGAGCCCTGCGCCAATCACAGCGCAGGAACCATGGCCACCTGATGACATCCATAGCCTCTGATTGGCCCAGGGCTCCTGGGCTGTGATTGGCCCAGGGCTCCTGGGCTCTGATTGGCCCAGGGCTCCTGCACCACCAAAGCACTGAAAGCAGCACCGCGGAGGAAACCAGTAAGAAAGTGAAAGTGTGTGTGTGTGTCTGTGTATGGGTGTGTGTGTGTCTGTGTGTCCGTGTATGGGTGTGTCCGTGTATGGGTGTGTCTGTGTGTGTCTGTGTGTGTACGGTACACACATGGGAGGCTGCAGTGGGATACTGTGATAATGGGAGGCTGCAGTGGGATACCGGGATGATGGGAGGCTGCAGTGGGATACCGGGATGATGGGAGGCTGCAGTGGGATGATGGGAGTCTGCAATACCGTACTGTAGAATGATGGGGACTGTAATGGAATGATGGGGGTGCTGTATTGGGGACTGTAAAGGGATGATGAGGGCTGCAACGGGATGATGGGAATATTTGGGGCTGCAAAATGATGATGGGGCTGCTATGGTAAAAGAACTGCTGTGGGTGATTGTTACGGTAGCGGTACAGTGTCCAGAAAGTGTGTGAGTCAGGCAATTACAGTACCGTACCGTAGTGTGTTACTTTGATTTGTTGTCTGCTTTTCTGCTGAACGGTCTATATGTCTGACTACTGGTTTTACACTACAGAACGTTCCTTATGTAAGGGTAGAGCGCATGAAAATAAGGAACCCCTCCCCCCCCCCCCAAAAAAAAAAAAAAAATAGGACATGGTGCAACTTTCGGAGCAAAAATTAATAGATGACGGCGTCTTATGTTCGGGGAAACAGGGTAAGTAGCAAAGGAGTTGCACTGTGACACCAGACCAACTGCAGCAGCAGCGCAACTGTCAAAAAATCAGACACGGATTAAATTTTCGTTGCAGACTGCAAGTCAAATTTGAGTTTGCCACCATAGACGCCAATATAATTTACATGTGTTTCCAACTTGCATGTCACCTCTCTGCTTTTTTTTTTTTTTTTTAAAGTCGTAGCTCTAAAATAGTCACTCAAAATCATGTCACAGACAGATTGCATGAATGTTTTTTGGTCTCAGATATTGTCTGTCACGAACCGGGAGATGTGACCTTTGGCCGCACATGGCTATCACAGGCACAGGGGGGCTTATCTTAGTTATCCCACAGCTGGCACCATGTGATAAAAAAAGCAAGCTAGTCTTGCCCTAACAATTTACCGCGGGGGGAGGTTATTTTAGTTATCCCACCACTGCCACAATATGTTACAAGCTGTCGGGATTTATGGATATCCCACTTTTCAGTTCCACTTTGGAACTCGCAGCTCTCCGGCGCCCCCCTTACCCTCAGGTCAGTCAGGGAACTACACCTAGGATAATTTGTCGCCGGACGGGCTACTTGTTGTGCAATGGCTGTTAGGCTCGCGTGCAGTGAGGGAGTTATAAATGCTTTGGCCGCAGCCACACAATCAGCTTATAATACCTGCTCAGTCACTACCAGCACTACCCACCTTGCCAGAACACACTTTGCTGCCACCAGCTTCAGATTCCTCGTATTAATATTTAAAATTAATAGACGGGTTCGGAGCAAACCCAAATCAGTAGCGTATTTAGCTTATAGGCACGTATGAATTCATCACAGAGCAAGAAGGCAGAATTAATAAATTTTATAGTTTATTCCCAAAAGATGGGCAGTGTTTACAGACGATAAAAAGGCTTTACGAAATGAGACAATAATAGTATGTACAATGCAACTACAAATAAAAGGGATTTAAAAAGCAGAAAATAAAACTTACATACTAATTAAGGCTAGTTTCACATTAGCGTTTGGAGGCGCAGCGGACGCTCGCCGTGAAGCTCCGCCCCCTGCCGCGCCTCATCCCATCAGCTCCGCCTATGTTTGCATGCCGCTGCATGCGGCCTGCGTACCCTAACTTTAGCATTGGGGACGCAGGCCGTGCGCAGGTATGCTTTTGCCGCCGCACGCGTCCTTTTGACGGTGCGGCGATCGCACCAAAATGCAACATTCCTTGTAGTGAGGAGGGGAGGGGAACAGGAAAGAGCTAGTGTAGTGTTACAAGCTGTGGAGCTGCAGGCACAAGGCTGCAATGTGTGACAAGGAGGGGAAGAAGGGGGTTGCTTGGCTCTGTGCTGCTATGAATCATTCTAGAGAGTGTAGAGAATGGAAGATTCTGGAATGTTCCGGAAAAGTCATACATGATATTTTTACATTATCGGTACATTGTCAGAGATTTTTTACTGGAAGACATGTTGCCGTCTATCCTCAGCCTGACGATTTCACACATGCGGCATTAATGGTTAGAGTACGGAATGAAATGTCCCCACCAGCCATTGTTCTCCTTATTCCAACTCAACAGTCTCAAATTTACCTATCAGGCTAAGTTCTGGTCAGGATATACGTGGTTGGTCTGAACACCGTGGTCTGTGTTCGGCCTGTGAATGTCAGACACGTGAAATTGGCCTAAATCTATAATTCTTCAACTAGTTAGCAAAGTCGCAAAATGTAGGCGCAACTCATGACTTTTGCAGTTTTCACGCTAGTTTCTACCAGCTCCGCCAAGTCGGCAGAGCTGGGGAGGGATGAGGGAGCGGTGGGCGCGTGACCCTACAACCCATCTAATTTATGATGAGCCGTGGTGTTCTCAATACCAAAAGTGCCAATTTCTGTCTTGGCGCACGGAAATGCATGACTCTCATCAGATGCTGCAGATTCATGAAGAAGCGTACACTTTTACATGAATGAGGTGAGTCAGACTCCAGCATGCCCCCTCATTGTGACCAATGCCAGTCTTGATGAACCAGGCCCCTAGAATGCAAGTTTGTAAAATGCAACATCCTTGATTCTTTAAGACTTTTTTAAACAAGCGAATGATCAGCTGAATAAACACAGTACATTTATGATAATTGTCCCATGCAAAAGTGTCATGCCATCAGCCAAGAATGCTTGTCAACTTGTATGTTTTATGCAGGCCATAAGATTGCCGTTGTTCAGCAACACATCTCCTTGGATAAACAAGGATGGGCTCTCGTCAATAATTATAGTGAGGGGGAATGAACAATTCGCATGAACTGTTGTGCGTAAACCCCCTTGTGTTCACTGTTAAATGAAAACACGCAATTGCTAATTAACTTCCGGTGTCATCAATTGGCACTGACTATTGACAGAAAATCAGGTAGTGTAAAAGTATAATACTCGAATAACTATTCCTACCAACTGTAATGTCTGTTATCACAATTCCATAACTAGAGAGCCTTCTCTTCCTGTTGCCTCCCCTGATACCAAGCACCCAAGGGCAAAAGCCTCAGTTGCACCCCCAGGTTTGCGTAATGACGAAAATCTAGGAACTCATGCACTGTCTTTTTTGTCCATTTCTCATCATGATTTTTTGTAATAAGTAAATATACAGCATGTATTCTTATTTTCCATATATACTCAAGTATAAGCCGACCCGAGTATAAGCTGAGGCACCTACTTTTGCCACGAAAAACTGAGTCAGCTTATTGACTCGAGTATAAGCCGGGTAATGCATTGTCCCCTCATCCCTATGTGGTATGCATGGCTCCCCTGTCATTGTATGTATGGCTCCCCTGTCCGCAGTCCCTTTCATTGTATGTATGGATGTATGTCTTTTGTACAAAATGACTCTGGGGTTTTTCATGAGGGCATCTTATAGACGCCTCTCCATTACTAACCTGTGGAATTGATGTCAGCTGACATTATAAAGCTGACATCAACCCCACAAGTATTACTCCACTTGCTATTGCACCAGGGCAAGTGGGAAGAGCCGGGCAAAAGGCCAGAATTGGTGCATCAAATAGATGTGCCTTTTTGGGGACGGCTGTGGGCTGCTATTGTTAGGCTGGGGGGGGCAATATCCATGGCCCTTACCAGTCTGAGAATACCAGCCCCCAGCTATCTGCTTTAGCTTGGCTGGTTGTCAAAAATGGGGGGGACCCTACACCGGTTTTGAAAGTATTTATTTAAATAATTTAAATGGGGACCCCTCCATTTTTGATAACTAGCCAAGATAACGCTGACAGCTGAAGACTGCAGCTGGCAGCTGGCGGTTTTGCCTGCGCTGGTTGTCAAGAAGAGGTGATCCTGCACCATTTTATTTATTTATTGCACAGGCTAGTGAATACTTCCATCATTGTACACCTACTCTCGCTGTTATTAGCGAGAGCAGGCGTACAATGATGAAAGTAGCACTCTCATCAGTAGACGCCTGTGACCAGGGATAACCTTTTTACAGCCGATCACAGCTGCTGGGTCAAATGTTGTCACCTGCGTAACAGCATGGGAACTGTAGCGATCTAATCAGCAGTAATGCACTTACCATCGATCAGAGCTGG
The DNA here is from genome assembly GCF_039654945.1 of Dendrobates tinctorius. Lineage (NCBI taxonomy): Eukaryota > Metazoa > Chordata > Amphibia > Anura > Dendrobatidae > Dendrobates > Dendrobates tinctorius. Next base: position 82,089,492 of record NW_027361690.1, read on the forward strand.
TGTTTCTCGCGCTGCCACACAGATGACAGTGTGGAAAACACCCAATGTCCGGGCTCCGAACTGGACAGTAACAAGAACTCCAAGAGAAGTCCGTGTTCGGGGTTCGTGAATGTGTTCAGTATGTACCCCGAACTTTACAGTTTGAGTTCACACATCAATGCTTAAGATACATTATTCTCTCATTTCCATTGCAATGTATGTCTTTATTATATCAGAAAGCTGTGTGTTAACTGATATCATCTATATCAATATTCTCTAGAACACATTCATTCAAAAGCAAAGCACCAAGTTTAATGCTGAACTAATAACTTACTTGTGACCAAGCTCATGTGCAATAGTAAAGGCCAAGTTTAGACCATTATCTTCTGCAAGGACACACTTGCGTTTGGGGCTACAGGCTCCCCCAAGGTAGGCAATTCCTGCAGATGAGATAAAAAAAAATAGTTCTGATAGTTTGCAAAATATAAATTAAAAGTTGCCAACACGGACACTGAATCTATCTTGTTTTTGTCCAAATCTATTAATTTAGTATTTTTCTCCTATTGACATGCATAAGTTAACGGATGATTCTCAACATGTGTGTTCAGCAGCAGACAGCTTTCCAGTTTATTAACTTCCCTGTTGCTGGGGAGACTGACACTTCTTGAGTGACAGTTCTGGTCAGTATTCTTCTATTACTGTGACACATTCAGGACTGTCTGTAATTTATTCTGCAATCTATTCTTCTATTATATTTTCGTATGTAGATAACAGTGCATTTGAACAGGAGAATATATTTTGCTTGTTCAGTGAGAGAAGTGATTAGGAGAATGCTCTTCATCAGTAGGGGCTGGAGCCTGTTATTTTGCAGGACTGATAACAGCAGCTCTAGGTCAGGGGCTGACAGGGAGGGAGGGAGAACATTAACCATCGTTTTAATTTTTATTTCATAAAGCAATTGTAAACATGAAAATAAGCAACTTTGCAATATTTCTTATCATAGAATCTGCTACTTTCTCTGCCAGAATTTATCATTCATTATAAAAATTCTCAGTTCTGAGGTCAAATCTGAATTCAGTGAAGACAGACTTTCCCATTACTGAGCTAGGAAATGAGTGCTGCTACTGATAAGTTTCTATCTACATAAAATCTATCTACTGTCATTTTGGCCTCTCTTGTGCTGGTATACATCTGAATACTATAACGTTAACTATGAACATAAGCACAACAGGCTGCACTTTTCTATACAACACAGAATTGTATTTTTTTCACATGGAGCCACTGGGTGCTCAATGGGTCTTTATCTCCATTCATTAGCATACACACAGCCTTCCATCAGAGTTATATATATGATGTCATGAAGTCTTCTCTGCCTTTTTAATGGAAGTCCTAAATGCACTGTATGCCGAGGCAAAATTGTACATTCCTAATATTAATAGAATTAAAGGGGTTTTCCGTTTGATAAAAAATGAAAATTGCAATACTAAGCTTTCAACACAATGATGTAATCAATCATTGGTTTTGTGCGGTGCACCACTGGGGCCAGGGACTGGCTGCAGCGGTCTCACATATAGACAGCAAAATGATGCTGCAGAGAAGTAAGTCGAGGATGTTTGGGAGCACAAACTTGCAATGAATCAATGTATGTTCAATTATCAAAGTATATCTGCCTATATAGAAAGTATTCAACAAGTTCACACAGTTTCTGTAGGCAGAAAGAATTGCATCATTTACAAGATATAGGCTTGATAGTCGTCTAAAGACAGATCTATGCACTGATAGATCTAGCAATCTGGCAGGAAAGTTAGCACACTCTAATTAAAGTCATTTTCTTCAACATCTGCAGGCTGAGACAGCTTCAATTACATTAATATACACAGATCCCTTATGGGCGATTATTTTATTAACCTATGACTAACAAACAAGTGATTTGCTGCCATTTATAGGACTGCATTCTATTTCTGGACGGCGTTAATCATTAGAAAAACATATTTATGAAGCTAACGACAAGGAGAAATTCTAATTCGTTTTGGTACTGTTCCATATCTACTTTATTTATGCGAAAGGGTAGTGCTGAGGTTAATAAGCCAAATGAGTCAATGAGCTCATGTAACAGAGTCAAACAAAAATAATGGTTTCCTTAAACGATCTCAGAATTCATTCGAGCAAAACTGCAAACTTGCATATTAGAAAGACACAACACTTCACACTCGTGTACCGGTAGCATTGCTTAATTCAGGCAGATTTATAGATAAGTGCTGAGTGACATGCTTGTATACACTTGTTAGACGGGTTACTTTTAGTTTCCGCACACACTGCTTCTTACTAGGTTACCCCAGGACAAGACTAAAAAAAAAAAAAAAAAAAAAAGAAAAAAGGAATTTCATTGCTTGAATGGAAAATGTGATGGAATCTCCTCATATCCTCATATAAACTATTCATTTTTAGTCCTACCAGTGACTTCAGATAAAACATCTGTGGCTCGCTCTGACATGTTATGAGGTCACCATTCCAAGCCTACCGGTATAGTACATGCGGACGGTTATAGCTTAGGATGCATTAAGTGTCGATCGACTACATGAAAGTTGATCGACGGTCATTTAGAATACACAGGTCGACCGCACTTCTATGCACAAAGAACAATCATTAATAGGATTAACACGATCATTCCGTGCATGTAGGATATAATTGTTCTTGGCAACACATCTCCGGGTTCCACAAAACAATGTACTACTGAGAATGATGATTTTTAAGCAAGCTACTTGATTGGCAACTTGTTTCGACAGGCCGAATATTGGGAAATGAGGTTTCCTAAGAATGCTCAGGCCTGATAATCGGCTAATGTAAATACCGTACCCCCTTATTTCCCAGTATTTTATAGATGTAACAACGGTTGATTACAATAAACCATAACCAGGCAGGAACTTCTAGCCCTTTTATGTGAGCCTATTAATCAGCAATGAGCATTTATAGGAAATTCATTCCCAATTATCACCACATCTAAACAGGCCAGCAATCAGCCAATGAACTATCAAAACACTTGTTCGTTCGGTGAGATGATTTTTAAGCTTAAAAAATCATCATTATGGGCTGCACATCGCCCCAAGTGAACAGGAAATGAAGAACAAGATACTGTATGGGAACAGATCAATGGTATTAAAGGGGCTGTCCGATCTAAATTGATAAGTCTGCAGTAACTCTGTCTGACAAATTAAGAATCCCCTCAACGCGCACATTGAGCTGGGACCAGCAGTTATGTATGCGTTATGCATACTCCCAGGCACAGCCTGTCTAGTGGGTGTGGTCTCGCTTCATACACTTGTATTGAGAGTGGGGTAATAGTATTGGGTTGATGTCAGCTTTCTCACGCTCTAGTGGTGACGTCAATGAGGTGAACGGAGTTCATCGGCTAAGAACTCTGCTCGCCTTATTCAAGTCACCGTGAGACCTCAATACTACTATCCCACTTGCTATCACACCAGGGAAGCCAGAATTAGTGCATCTTATGGATGTGCCATTTCTTGGGCAGCTGAAAGCTGATGTTTTAGTCTGGGAGGGGGCAATATGCATGGGCCCCTTCCAAGCCTATTAATGTCAGCTTGCAGCTGTCTGCCTAGCCTTAGCTGATTAATTTAAGGGGAGACCCACCTCATTTTAATAACCAGTAAAGGCTAAGTATACAGCTGTAAGTTGATATTAATAACCTGGGAAGCGCCATGTGTATTACCCTCTTCACAGACTATAAACATCTGCCCCTAGCTGTCTGCTTCTCTCTGCTGGTTATTTACATTTCAGGGGACCTGACCCCATTTAAGTTATTTAATTATTAGCTAAATCCATGAACATTAAAACTACACACGCACTAATTATATATGTGGCCGACATCTTTCTATCTATTCTATGTATAAATCTATTCTAACTTGCCACACAGTGAATTTACTGTACTCGGCTGATAAAATGTCGGGTTTTCTAGGAGCTGGATGAGTAAAAATCGGATGGCACACCCATAGTCTGAGTGCCGCGCTATTTTTTTCTCACACCTATTGACTTGTATTGGCAAGTCTTGTCTGATATAAGCAGCAAATCGCAGCAGGATTCAATTTTTTTCTCAGTCCAATCTGAGAGGAGAAAAAAAAATTGCAGATGAGCAGGGAATCAGAATAACAGTCAGAGTGCAATACGAACAGAATACGATTTTTTTCTTGGATTGCTCTAGTCTGTTTTTCTCGCAAATGAGCATAAGCCCTAATTGAAAGTCTATCATTTTGTGGTAACAGCTTCTGTGGAGACCTGTGTGTCTCCATAATAATAGACCTCAAATAAGCTCTGTAGAAAAGATCCAGCAGTCATACTGCCATTCGACTTTCCCTTACCTGTTAGTCTACCAAATGTAAGGTAGAAGAAGCAGGAGACCGATGAAATGTAGTGTATGACAATAAAAATATAAGAATACTGACACAAAACATACAGAATTGAGAACCATATAAAAACTTAGGTTAAGGCAGAGTTCATCAATGGATAAAACACAAAAATTTGACGATTTTCATCCAAATGGTCATCAGTATGTTGTCCATATCATACATATGTCCATTTTTTTAACATCTATGCAACATCCATATTGCATCTAGTTTTATAAAATAACATTTTAAAACCTAAAAGACCGAACACAGTTTCTTATGTTAATAACTGCACTTTAAACATATAAAATATATATATATATATATATATATATATATATATATTTATTAGCTGAAGAGCCCGGCGCTGCCCGGGCATAATAACTAACTGTGGTTAGTTATAGCAAATTATAATTATCCTCCATCCCATAGTCCCGTGCCCATATACCCATCATACATATCCACGATCCCATAGGCCCATGCCCATATGCCCAACATACATATCCTCCATGCCATAGTCGAGTGCCCATATACCCATCACACATCCTCCATCCCATAGTTCCATGCCCATATACCCATCACACATCCTCCATCCCATAGTCCCGTGCCCATATACCCATCATCATATCCGCCATCCCATAGTCCCGTGCCCATATACCCGTCATACATATCCTCCATCCCATAGTCCAGTGCCCATATACCCATCACACATCCTCCATCCCATAGTCCCGTGCCCATATACCCGTCATACCCTCCATCCCAGTCCAGTGCCCATATACTCATCACACATCCTCCATCCCATAGTCAACCATTATGACATCATAGTGAGCGGCGGGGCTTGCAACCTATGACATCAGCGTCGCCATGGCAACCATTATGACATCATGAGGGGCGGGGCTTGATACACACTTTTTCCCCCATTATGTAGATAGGGGCAAAATTGTTTGGTGAATTGGAACATGCGGGGTTAAAATTTCACCTCACAACATAGCCTAGGACACTCTCGGGGTCCAGACGTGTGACTGTGCCAAATTTTGTGGCTGTAGCTGCGACGGTGCAGATGCTAATCCCGGACATACACACATACATACATACACACACTTGAGCTTTATATATTAGATATATAATCTCCAGTTGGCCGCTGTTCCCGAATCCCATAAGGCACCGCGGCAGTCAGTTGCGCAGGCACTGTTCGTGGCCGCAAGGCTTAGTAATGACGCGGCTGTTACTGCGGGACCAGGGGCTCCTTCTCGGTCTCTAACACTAGGTAGCGCCCTAGTTCGCCCTACTCCCCGGGATACTTCTGAAGGTGAAAATGCCAGGGCCTCCACCCTTGCCTTATCTCCTGAGTTAGCCCTCCGTCTGTTCTCTTCCCCCACCTAGGGAAGAGGGGCGCTACTGTGCACCGTAGTATACCAACCCAACAAATCAACACAAAAAGGGTTAACTGAAAACTCCAGGCATACAAAATATTCACTCACATGTAACAGGGGAATCCACAGGGGTGTGGAGGTGGGGGTATAAACTAAAATATTTTTATTTATTTTACTCAATAACATAGTGCCATTAATTCCAGGGCGCTTTACAGACATTATTAGCAGCCACTCCTTTCCCCTTTATAATTTGGGCTCTGTTACTAATCCTCGTCAGAGCAAGCATTCGCTGCCTGGCTAACGGAGAGAGCAGAGTTCTTATGAGAAGGAGAGTTGGAGGAGTTATTAGTGACTGGTGCTTGGTTTGTCTGTGTGGTATCTCACTATCCTTCTCTACTGATTTACCCCTGTTCTGCCAGAAGAAATAAACACATTGAAGGAGAAGTGCTTCTTCTCAGTGCAATCAGACGCTGCAGTCTTCTGGCTCCACACTGTCACGGTAACCCCGTGACAGCACCCATGATAAAACCTGGAGTGCAAAGGTCACACGTGGACCACGGAGCGTAAGGGTTCTCAAAATATCCTTGTGACCCATACGAGGGGATCAGTAATGCAAATCAGGTATGACATCTGAGCTTACAGGGTACAAGAGCATCCGCCAGATCCCATCATCATGTGTCCTTGTGAATGTGTATAAGCCAAATGTCTATAACTGAACCACATTTAATGAAATTCTCCAAAATCACAGCACCATGGAAAACAAACACATTTATCCAGATGCTCTACTTATAAATAGCCTTTGTGGTTAAAACCAGAACGTTCTCATCAGTTATAAAATAAAAACCTTAATTATTTGGTACAGAATGTCCAAATCACAAGTTTCAGAGTTATTCCGAAAGAGCTCTAGTATCTTTATAGTGAAGATAACCACAGCCGCTACCAGATGTCACCAAATATTCCGTAACCTCATCCTGAATTGTACAGCAGCGCGCCAAACCAGGCACAACATCCCAACAGCAATCATTATGTTCTATTAAGATTTTCCCTAAACGTGTATATTTACATGAATTCCTTCTTCAGCCGTCCAGATGTTACTGAAATGTATCTCACATGATCTTTTTGGTCACAGGCAGTAACCCAGATGGCTGCCTTACCAATGAGATTTAAAGTGATTTCATTTTTATGTAAATGTGACTTTTTAAATCTAAAAAGGAAGTTTAGTCAATTCCAGAGCTGGCGTTAATCGAATGTGCACTGTTCGCAATTTCTTGAAAACACAAGAATATGAGCAAGGCTGAAGTAGAGCAGATGCCTTTCTATTATTCAGTGCTAATACTCACTGGCCTAGAGTTTGGCTTAAAGAGAGGTTTAAATATGGCTTGTATCGTACAGAAACTAGTACTGGTCTAAAGTCTAGGAGGTGGAGAACCTGTGACCAGAAGTCAAGCTTCCTGCATAATCCACCCAATATGGCTTTTCTGATATGCCTGAGGATAGGACACATCATCCCAAGCATTTCTGAAGCCCTGCACATGGACAGCTGGCATCCTGAATGCACAATGAGGCAAAATGTACGTGCCCTGACTTACTCAGATTGCTCAAATAAGGCATGTGCATCGTCTTGAAAGCACATGCACCATAAGCAGACACTATGCAAAATTTTAGAAGGGCTTTGGATGACATTTTGCCCTCACGGACGTAAATGAAGAGTTGATTAAGGTGTCTTAAGATAGTCTTTTGGGAGCAACACAACATCTCCAAGTCCTTGACTGTAGATGGAGTGAGCCATCCTTAAAGGGAATTTGTCAGCAGGTTTTTGCTATGTAATCTGAGGGCAGCATGAAGTTGGGGCTGAGGCACGGATTTCAGCGATGTGTCACTTATTAGGCTGTGTGCTGTGGTTTCAATACAATGAATCTGCATGAATCCTGGTACAACTGCGCCACCAACATTAATTAGCAGTTTACTGTCACTATAGAGTGTACACAGAAAGCTGCCAATCAGTGGTATGAGTGGGCTTGGCTTCGGTACATGCTATATCTAAAAACTATTACTGGATGCAGGAGTTGTGACACAATCAAAGTGACACATCGCTGGAATCAGGGCTTTTTTCCTACTTTATGTGGTTTTCAGATGAGGTACAAAAAACCTGGTCACAGATTCCCTTTAGGGCTTGTGCAGATTTGGTGAATGTTTGCCATGCAGATTTGCTAGCAAAACCTGAAGCAATCCTGATGGATTGCTTCAGGGAAAGGTCAGAGAAGTCCGGCGCCTGCGCACCGTAGTACTCTGCTCTGCCCTCAACAGGGCAGAGCTGTGCGCCTGTGCCGGAGCCACGATGGGAAACAAAGAAGAGGACGTCACCGTTAGAAGATGGGAGGCGCCGGAGCGGACCTCGAAACCCATCGGACCAAAACCAGACCGCCCCTGGGTGAGTATAATCTAACTTGTTTTTCTTATCTTTCAGGTTACATCGGGGGCTTATCTACAGCATTACAGAATGCGGTAGATAAGCCCCTGATGGCGGTGCCAGCAGCTGATACTCGAAAAATGGGGTGACAGATTCCCTTTAATGAGTGCAGAAAATCGAAAACATTTTGGATGCCATCAACAATAAATCTTTTGAAATAAAGTCCTTCCTAAACTGTTGCTCTATGTTCATGATTTACATCATAGAATGCACAGATTGCAATTTGAAATATATGGGATGCAGCACTCGATCATTGAAAGTATGTTTTAAGGAATACATATATGATACGCATAATCAGAAAAATAGCAATAAATTAATATCCCAACCATCCAAACATGTCATTATTAATCATAATTGCAATACATCTAGTCTTAAATTGTATGCTATAGAACAAGCTCAAAATACTGGCAGAGGAGGAGATAAGGAAACTAAAATATTGTGAAGCTTGGTGGATTTTCAAGTTGAATACCAAAGTTCCTTCTGGCTTGAATCTCTGTAAAGACATTATGCTGCATTGCTAATAAAAAAAGGTTTTTTTTTAATGTAGCTGATATTATGGTGATTTGTATTACCATAAGTTTTTTTTCTATTGTGCATAATTTAATATTCTTTATTATTTAGCATCAAAACATTCTTACTATAACAGGATATTCGCTATAAAATTGTACTGATATGCTTATTTTAGGTCATTAAAGGGAACCTGTCAGCAGTTTTGGCTGATATAAGATACAGCCATCACCTTTCAGAGCATATCTACAGCATTCTATAATTCTGTATATCTGCCCCCCAACCCAACCTGTAAGAGAAGAAAAATAACTTTTATTATACTCCCATACAGGGCGTTCGGGCCCGATGGGTATCGCAGGTCTTGGTCCGGTGCATCCCATCCTCTTATGATCACTGCCCTCCTTGTTTCGTGTAGATGATGCGACCCTGCATCATCCACATAGTCTCCTCTGCATTGCGCTCCTGCGCAGGCATACTTATCTGTCCTGTTGAGGGCAGTGCAAAGTACTGCAGTGCGCAGGTGCTGGGGTTCTTTGACCTTATCCGGCGCCTGCGCACTGCAGTACTTGGCTCTGCCCTCAACAGGGAAGAGAAGTACACCTGTGCAGGAGCGCAATGCTGGGGAGCCTGTATGGATGATGCAACGACACGTCATCCACACGAAGCAAGAAGGAGGGCTGTATTGCGTGAAGATGGGATGCGCCGGAACAAGACCAGCGACAGCCATCGGACCTGAACGCCCTGTAGGTGAATATAATAAAAGTTATTTTTCTTCTCTTGCAGCTCGGATCGGGGGCTTAAATGCAGCATTATAGAATGCTGTAGATAAGCCCTGAAAGGTGATGGCCGTATTGTATATTGGCCTAAACTGCTGACAGGTGCACTTTAAATGAATTCTCTGTTATTCATCATGCTATTATGTTATTTAATTTAGAATACATGTTTCACTTATGAATTTCCTCTTCCCCAGTCTCTGTTATTTGCTGTCTACTGGTTACAAAGTCAGATCACTAATCATGATACTGCTGTGTGATATCTCACATGCTGGCTATTTAATCGAAGCAAGTCTCAGGCTTCAGCATTATAATTCAGGGTGCTATGCACCAGAAATGTGTTGATGCAATGCTTTTCATTTTCCTTTGTACATTTTAATTCTTTTATATGGCTATTTTGTACTCATCCTCCTCCTTTCCTTGTAGAAAATCTGCAACATCAAAAACTCACCAAAAGCTCATTGTGGCAACGCAGCCTAAGGGTCTGTGCGCACGTTGCGTTTTTGACGCTTTTTTTTTTCCTGCAGAGTTTTATCACAAAACCTGAAGCAAGGTGAATAATAAGAGTGTTAGCTTACTTTTCACCTATTTTTTTACTTGATTTAGAATTTGGCCCAGTTATGCAGTACAGAGAGAAACAAAAGCAACCAGTTCACCTTCTGTATTACAATCATGGGTACACAGACTGCTCTTCAACTGGCATGTATTCCAAAAGATTCAGGGTCAAAGAGGATGAAATGTACAAGTTTTACTACAATATTTAAAACCTCATGATCCAAATAAAATAAAATAAAACAATGTGTTTGAAACGCATCTATTAAGGATGCACGCCGGCAATTGAAACGCGTTGGTTTATACCTTGACCTGGATTTTTAGGAAAGCGAGTGGGAACCTCTGATCATTGCGTAATGAAAGGCAAAATGATTGTCCCCTAGCTTTCCAGACACATGCAGTCATGGCCGAAAGTGTTGGCACTCTTAAAATTGCTCCAGAAAATAAAGTATTTCTCCCAGAAAATTATTGTAATCACACGTTTATTTCCTTTGTGTGTATTGGAACACAAAAATAAAAAAACAAAAGGAAAAAAAATGCCAATTGGACATAAATTTACACAAAACCCCCGAAATGGGCAGGACAAAATTGTTGGCACTTTTCTAAATAGTGGGTAAACAACTTTTGTCTCAAGCATGTGATGCTCGTTCAAACTCACCTATGACAAGTAATAGGTGTGGGCAATATGAAATTCACACCTGAAACCAGATAAAAATGTGGCACCCCAGAATCCGGTTGCCACGGTGACATTGCCTTCCTCTTAGGGGTGATGTCATGCAGTGGGGGGGGGGGGGGGGGGGGAGTCTCCATGCCAGGTAATACACAGCAATTCCTGCTCCGGGCCAGAGGGGGGATCTCTAGACCTGACTTCAGGGGAGCTGTTCTCTCTGGTCGGGAGGAGGAGGAGGAGGAGGAGTCAGTTAAGTCTGTTTGGCAGTTGGTCGGTGGAAAGGGAAGGGACAGGAGAAGAGTCAAGGGCTCTGGGGAATTGAAGCTGCGTGGAACTGACCATGGAGTGGAGCGCTGACAAAAAGGACACCAGAGTCCTTGGCTGGGCGGGTGCTGGATGCCCCGACAGCCGAATCTGGAGGGCAGGGGACTGAAAGCTCCCTGGCCACACGAAACACCCGGAGGCATCGCAGCAGACCAAGAGACCGGGGCTGACAGTGAAAAGGCAGTGCCCGTGATTGGCAGACAGTGTGAGCCTTACAGGTTAAAACCAACACGCAGAAGAGGGCCACAGCTTAGCTACAGGCAGCAGGGACCCAACCCCACCGGCAGGGTGGACCCCCTGAATTCCTCCAGGCTAGACTGACTCCTTCTGTCATCTGTAACTGTTACCCTGGATTGCATTTTCAGCTACCAGTACCAAGAAGTAAAAGGTTAAGAAAACTGCACTTTTCTATGTCCCTTACTTATTCTCTGCACCCCAACGTTCACCACTACCTGAACAGCCAAAAATATTTGCCCTGGGGCCCCGCTTTACCCATGGGGCGCTGTACCATCTTTGCTGCGTCACCATCGGCCCTAGTGGACCTGAACCGCAGCGTCGGCCACCCACTGTTGAACACCACGGGTGGCGTCACGACTCCATACCATATAACTATCCCCATGTGTCCGGGTGCCTTACTCTGTGGTCCTGTGCATGACTGCAGAGCAAGCAAAGTGTTGTTTGTTTTTCCCTGTCTGTTGTTTTCCCTGAAGTTTTACTAGTACAACGGTGAGGACCAGTATCCGCACTTGCCAGTTCCCTAGTAAGGGATAGGTGCAGGGGCAAGTGAGGGACTAAGGTATCCTGGTCGGTGACAGGTTGAAAGAACCTGTATAGGGAACGTGAGGAGAGTCAGGGCTCTTCCTTAGGAGAGTGCAGGAGGTGTCAACTTCCCCGTTCCCTATTATAGGGCTCACCGTTGTAATTGTTTCCCCGGTGTCCCCTTGTCTGTCTTGTGGTTTTGTGACCGACCGATCGTCAGGTCGCGTCACGCAGAGCCAGACATACCGTGACACCTTGACTGTGTGAATGGCATCATGAAATCTGAGGGATTTTGAGTTGCAATGTAGTGCCCAGAAAGCTGAGTTTGCTTCCTAGGTCAAGGGTCTTCCAGTAGGATAGTGACCCCATACATACATCTAGAAGCACACGGAAATGGATGGAAACAAAGCACTGGAGATTTCTGAAGTGGTCAGCAATGAGTCTGGATCTAAATCCCATTTAACATCTGTGGAGAGAGCTTAACATTGCTGTTGGGAGAAGGCGTGTGCAACCAAATATTAAGTTGAGGGTGCCAACAATTTTTTATGGCCCATTTTGTGTGTTGTGTTAAATTGTGTCCATTTTGATTTTTTTCTCTTGTTTTTGTGTGTTGTTCCAAAACACACACGGGAAATAAAAATGTGCATAACAAAATACTAGTAAATGCAATAATTATCTGGGAGAAAGCCTTAATTTTCTGGAACAATTTCAAGGGTGCCAGCACTTTCGGCTATGACTGTATATCCAAGCCCTGGCTTTTTGTGCAGGTGCATAGTTTGGCACTGTCATACCAATGGAGCAATGTCAAATGTAGCAAAATGCCCCTCATTATTGGTGATAAGCAGTAGAGTGCACACATGAGACCTTGTACATTCAAAGATTTGTGTCATTTGTATCCTTTCAGTTTCTTCTATTGACAGTAACACTCAGGGCTATTCACATGTCAGAATTTTTTTTTTTCGGTCCAATAGCATAAAAAAAATAAAGTCAAGTCCTAGTCTGGTATTTCAGAAAAAGCGCACCCATTCAAGTGAATCAATAAGTAAAAATGGGCAGTAATAATACTTCACTCTAGTCAGGGGGGTACATAGAAAACATGAGGCCTCATTACAAAGCTCCTAATTGGGCACCCCCACAAAATAAATATATGTATTACTCGAGGTGATTTTGCTCATATTGATGCCTCTTAGTGTTACCACACACTAAGGTACCACTTTCATGGCCCCCATAAAGTATGATGCCAACAAAAGTGCCCCCAAAACACAGCATTATAAATCCACAGTGAATTCCTCCACTGTACCTACACAGTATGATGCCCCTACAGTACCCCTCTACCACAAAGTACAGTATGATATGCTCAAAGTGACCCCAACACAGTAAGATGGCCCCAACCCACCTCTCCACAATACGATGGCCCTCACATATTCATCAATATAATGGTGCCCACACACCTTCACACAATATGATGGCTGCAACACAACCCTCCACACTGTTTAATAGCACGAGTATATTATAATGGCACCCCACATAGCTTTCCAAATAGTATAATGGCCCCACATATCCATCCAAACAGTATAATCGCCCTCACATCCAGGATATAGATACAGTTGAAAGTAGAGCGGGTGGGGGGTGGCCTGCTGGCACTGGGCCCCCGTGACTCACTGGCCACATAGCAGAAGAGTTGTCTGCCGCCATTAACGTTATGCCACTGACTCTAGTTACCCAAGCAATAATTACACAGCCTTAAGGGTACTTCAAACATAGCGAGATCATTAGCGAGATCGCTGAAACGTCACAGATTTTGTGATGCAACAGTGACCTCGCCAGCGATCTAGCTACGTGTGACACATAGCGGCAACCAGCCCCCCCGCTGGATATCGCTGATTGTGCTCGAATGTCATAGGCCATTTTTTGATCGTTGGTGTCCCGCTGGCCAGCATGCATCGCTGTGTCTGACACCGTAACAACGATGAGTGACCTCGTTGGCGACTCAGAACTCAGGGACGCAGGTGTGATTTTGCTTTGTCTTTTCAACGCCCCCCTCAGCTCTGATTGCTGGTCTCAAATTAGGATCTTTGTAGCGTTTCCTTTTATAGGTCAGCTATCAATTATATGCAATCATAACATTTAACATGTACACTTATAATAATCGCGTGTCCCCGTGTCAGTGACTGTGGATCCACAAATAAATAACGCACTAACGACTCAGACAGGGACGCTGAAGCAAACCGCATAGTGATATCGCAGTAGTGGCCACCATCGGAGGAGAGGGGCGTGGAAAAGGCAACGCTGAAGTACGCCTATCGAGGTCTGAGCCGCCAGAATAGCTGCTGTGTGACAAGGTCCCAACGACCACCGAGGTCGTTATACGGATCGCCGTATCGTTGCTGCCCCGTTGAGTCAATCTGCCTGTTTGACAGCTTACTAGCGACCATATAGCGACGTACCAGCGATCCTTACCAGGTCGTATCGTTGTCAGGATCGTTGGAGTGTCGCTATGTGTAACGGGACCCTTAAGCACAGGCTACAAACCGCCTTAATAAAAAAGAGCTACAGAACTTTGGACGTTTTGATTAGTGGGGAACACAATGTTTATAGTTCACAAGTACCCGGAGTCACTTTAACAACCAGAGTGTTCTTCCTAGCCTTATTATTCCATTATTTAAGTACATGTACCAAGACTTTAACAAAGTCCAAGAAATATTACATCATCGCCCTTATGTCTTACTGTAGACCGATTTGGCTAGGATTTTATTAACAAATACTGTACAATACGTTTTAAGGTGTAAATTTCACTGTTCTCCTCAATATGGCATTTTTTTTTGTTTGAGTGCCTCTTTAATCTTTCAAAATTACCAACATCTAAATCACCACTTAAGAATAGCCCGAGACATTTATACAGTACCTGTCGCTGGATTTTATTAGGTGTTTGGTTTAGACAGCAGCTCATTGAAATGTTAAATTCTAGGAACCCTGAGGAATTTCTTCTACATTTTTGAGACCAACTTGAATCTTAGCACTCTTGTGATTTTATCGAGCTCTTGTGACTGACAGCATGCTTCAGGTACTGAATGATTTATAGAGAATATGATGACCCCCGCAGGAACAGTTTCCCTTGGATGAGGTGAGATCACTCCCTGCGCATGTAGGAACCTATTTAGATTATCAAGGCCTGAGGCACCAAGGAAGAATCTCTTTTATGTATTATGATCTTACTTAGTGAGATAGATCATACAGAATTTATTTTGGCTCAAAAAAAAACAAAAAACCTTTTGCCTCCCTTGGGAAGGTATTTCACTAACAGGCATTCCTATTACATTAAATAAGCTTTACACTGCAGCTAATGTATAGATATCCTCTCATTCTGAGCTACCCCTTCAAGATAAAGGTTATTATGAGGATACTTCCCTCATCACATTTCCCTTCTAGTGCCAAGTACTGCAAACTGTCTTAGAAGCCTATACCTATAAATCCCATTTCTCTGCTGAGTCCATCATTTTAGCATATTTCATTTTAATAACTTGTGCTACAATATCATATTCAGGCTATGTGCACACGCTAGCGTTTTTAAACGCTCAGGAAAAGGATCCCCTTTCCAGAAATCGCGCGTCTTTTTACGCGCGTTTTTTGCGCGATTTTTGACACGATTTTGACGCGTTTTTTGACACGTGATTTCTGGGATCATTGGGGATGGCTAAAAACGCTCAGCAATGCGGAAATTAATGAGCATGCTGCGTTTTTAGCCGCTAAGCGATTCCTGAGCGGTTAAAAACGCATGCATTGGCACAGAAAGCCAAAAACGCATGCTAATTAATTTGATGCATCTTTTAAGCGTTTCTGCAGCGTCTGAGCCGGCTCAAACGCTGCGGAAACGCTTAAAAAAACGCATTGTGTGCACACAGCCTCAAAATGTCCACAAAATTGAGATGCAAAAGAAATATGGATCAAAATGTGAAAGTTTTAGCAAGCCTAACAAAGGTAACTTGAGTTTTCAGTCCAAAATGAAAAAGAATTAGACCAGGTTTACACAAAAACAAAACTGTATCATGTCAACCAAACATAAGCAGACAGCCCAATAATAGCTCAGAGCAGGTTTCTCACTGTGTGAGATGTAATCACACTTATGTCTTCTGTGCTTAAGCAACTTGTCTTTATTTCTCATTTAGCAGCCTGTTCTGGGCTACTTCTTTACGAGATGTAACGCCAACCTGATCTCACAGCAGAGAGAATACAAGTTTCCCTGAGCACAACAGACAATACTGTGCTCACTGACCCATATCTGGACAGGCAATGTTGAGGGAAGAGCAGTACAGCAGGTGCGATAGTGCTGTGAGAGGAGGAGAACTGAAAGGGTCTTTAACAAAACACAACTAAACTCAGCTGTGCTTATTTGGCACCAAATGATTTAATTGGGTGTCATCAGCTTCTCCCTGAACTTCTTCACCATGAATGATGCTGACCAGTCATAGGTAGGCAGCAACACAGCAGAAAAAGAACATGTCCCCACCGTAGCTTAGAGTAGTTTTTCAGTGAATGTTGTCAGATGTATAATGTCAGGCTGTTCTGATCTCCTGATTTAACTTTTTGCATAATTAGAAAGCACAGATGACTAAGGGTACCGTTACACTTAGCGATGCACCAACGATCCCGACAACGATATGGATCGCTGGTGCATCGCTAAGTGGTCGCTAGTGAGCTACCACACAGGCAGATCTCACCAGCGACATCGCAGGGGTCGGGGGTCGCTACTTACCTGTCAGACGCGGCGATCCTGACGTCCTCCCGCCCGCGTCCACGCGTCGCTCGTCGGCGCCACAGGAAGCGCCCGACGAGAAATGATCCAGGACGTTCTCGCGCGACCAGCGATGAGCAGCGGGGGAGCCGGTCGGAGGTAAGTATCAGACATAGCGATATCGCTAGCAATATCGCTGCTACGCCACAAAATCGGTGACGTTACAGCGATATTGCTAGCGATATCGCTATGTGTAACGGGGGCTTAAGCCCTTTCAGCTATCAGCACAGCTGGCTTTAGTTGTGTCACATTACAAACATTTCTATCAGTTCTACTCCCCCCCCAGCTTAATCACCTCTTCTTTTCTTCCCTTATCCTCCCACCCCTCACACTGCCTGTCCGGAGATGTGCCAGTAAAAAACTGTAATGTCTGCTGTGCTCAGGACACCTTGAAATCTCTTTGCAGTAAGATCAAAGCAGGGTGTCATTACATCTCACAAAGTAGTAGCCCAGCTCACACAGCTTAAAACCCTGTTCTGATCTCACTGCGGAGTGATTACAAGTTGCTTGAGCACAGCAGACATAAATGTGTTTACATCTCACACACTGAGAAACCTGCTCTGAGCTATGGTTGGGGTATGTCCTTCTTTCTTTCCTTTGAGTGTTGCTGGCCTTTTTGGTTGGTCAGCATAATACAGGGAGAAGTACACACCCCCAGCGAAAATTCTGGTAACACGCTCTGAGACTCATTAGATTCCAAATACTTTGATCACTAATATCTTCCCGAAGGAGAGACGAAATAAATAAAAACATGATATTCTCTTCCTCAGTCACTATTACATCGTGTGTCCAGTTCAACATGAAAAATTTGGTAAAATTTGGCCTTTCCGCTGCTGGAATGCATTTTTCTATATAGTGGGTCACTGCAGAAAATGCAGGGCTCAGTAAGCCAAACCTCAGACTCCAACTCCTTAATTTCTTTGACTCACGACTCCACAGCACTGGTCACTACTGAGCATGCGCATAAAGTGCAGCACAGATTCATCTAATCTCCGACCCCACAGCCCTGCAGCACAGAGTCATCTCATCTACGACTCCAGAGCACTGGTCACTACTGAGCATGTGCATAAAGTGCAGCACAGATTCATCTCACCTACGACTCCACAGCACTGGTCACTACTGAGCATGTGCATAAAATGCAGCACAGATTCATCTCATCTACGACCCCACAGCACTGGTCACTACTGAGCATGGACATAAAGTGCAGCACAGATTCATCTCATCTATGACCCCACAGCACTGGTCACTACTGAGCATGTACATAAAGTGCAGCACAGATTCATCTAATCTCCGACCCCACAGCCCTGGTCACTACTGAGCATGTACATAAAGTGCAGCACATATTCATCTCATCTACGACCCCACAGCCCTGGTCACTACTCATCTAAAAGCTGGGCTCTTTAGATCAGGAGGAGAACTGACATTTATAGGACATTTCAGAACTTTCCAAATTATGAAATACTAGATGGTGGCCCGATTCTATCGCATCGGGTATTCTAGAGTCGCTGTTAAAATAAAAAATAGTTATATATTCACCTTCCGATGGCCCCTGGACTCTTTCTCTCCTCTCCACGCTCCCGGCATCTTCCATTTCCAGTAATGCTTTGCGCGAAACACCGCTGATGACATCGCGCTCAAGAGTGACGTCATATTCAGCCCTTCTCGCTAAGCATTACTGGAACCGGAAGATGCCGGGCGCGTGGTGAGAGGAGGGACAGAGACCGGGGGCTGTCGGAAGGTGAGTATATAACTATTTTTTATTTTAACAGAGACTCTAAAATACCCGATGCGATAGAATCGGGCCACCATCTAGTGTATTATACTCCTGTTACACCCGGAGCTGCTGTCACTGTTCTGCTGTTACCTAATGTATTGTACTCCAGTTACAGCCAAAGCTGCAGTCATTGTTCTGCTGTTACCTAATGTATTGTACTCCAGTTACACCCAGAGCTGTCACTGTTCTGCTTTTACCTAATGTATTGCAGTCCAGTTACACTCAGAGCTGCAGTCACCATTCTGCTCTTACCTAATGTATTATACTCCTGTTACAGCCAGAGCTGCACTGTTCAGATCTTACCAAATGTATTGTACTCAAGTTACACCCAGAGCTGCTGTCATTGTTCTGCTGTTACCTAATGAATTGTACTCCATTTACACCCAGAGCTGCAGTCACTGTTCGGCTGTTACCTAATGTATTGTACTCCAGTTACACCCAGATCTGCAGTCACTGTTCTCCTGTTACTTAATGTACTCCTGTTACACCCAGAGCTGCAGTCACTGTTCTGCTCTTACCTAATGTACTGTACTCCAGTTACACCCAGATCTGCAGTCACTGTTCTGCTGTTACCTAATGTACTCCTGTTACACCAAGAGCTGCAGTCTCTGTTCTGCTGTTACCTAATGTAGTGTACTTCAGTTACACCCAGAGTTCCAGTCACTGTTCCTGTTACCTAATGTATTGTACTCCAGTTACTCCCAGAGCTGCAGTCACTGTTCTGCTTTTACCTAATGTATTGTAGTCCAGTTACACCCAGAGCTGCAGTCACCGTTCTGCTCTTACCTAATGTATTATACTCGTTACAGCCAGAGCTGCAGTCACTGTTCAGATCTTACCTAATGTATTGTACTCCAGTTACACCCAGAGCTGCAGTCACTTTTCTGCTCTAACCTAATGTATTGTACGCAAGTTACACCCAGAGCTGCAGTCACTGTTCTACTGTTACCTAATTTATTGTACGCAAGTTACACCCAGAGCTGCAGTCACTGTTCTGCTCTTACCTAATGTATTGTATATGTACAGGACTGTGCCTGTGTAATGAGCGACGCAGCAGTGATGCCTTTAACGGCTGTAATGTGCCTGTACAATAAGCAATGCGGCCGTGTTGCTGCGACGACTAAGCGACTGTCGCTGATTGGTCACGGCCTAACTGCCGCGACCAATCAGCGACGCAGGATTTCGGTTACAGACAGACATGATAAGACAATTATATATATATAGATTTACTGAACCCAATTTATTATATATTTTAGGAGTCGGTCCATTTTATACAGACTGACTCCACCAAAATAGACACAGACTCCGACTCCACAGTTCTGAGAAAATGAGTACCGCATGATATACTTTTATTTAACATTGTGGCCAAAGAACAACCTCTGCAACTATAGGACTATACGCTGGCATACATCGGAGCCTTCTGTTGGTGATATATGTAAGGAGCTCTTCCTAATGTATAACTGACAAGAGATACAAAAGTTGACATAGGTATTTCCAGAGCCTCAGATCAACAGAGGAATGTGTTCAGTTATGATGGACAGATTAACACTTTTATTGTACTGCAATTCAGTGTCATCCACTCCCGGTAATGCCCAGCTTAAAGAAGCACTGTAATTAACATCTAAGTAATGTTGTAGAACATCTGCGCTAATAATATGAGCTTCCACAGGATGAATTCCAAAACATTCTGCACACATTTTTCCTCCTATTTGTCATCTTTTCAAAGCAACAAATTTCTGTACGAAAGTCAAGTTTCAGCCTCTAAATCAGTCATTTTTTATTTTGACAGTCGTCTAGAATACTGTGTCTGTAGGCCAGATCAACATCTAAAATGTTTTCAGAGACGTAGCTTTAGGGGATCAAGCAGTCATTTCCAGGCCAAAGGTTCCTCTGCCACATACAAAGACATCATTATTACAAATGTCAATTTGTAGTCCTGCACCAATTCTCTCCAATTGATCAACATCTTCCCCAAATTTCATATAAAAATAGTTCAAAATACCAAAAGCGTTTAGCCTCTTGCAATGCAAATTCTACAAATATCTCAGATGAATAATCTAGAAATACAAAACCAGAGGGAAGAACCTGCTTTCCCCAAACAACTGCTTCCCCCATGCTTTAACCTTTTCCAGATAATTGCAAATTCACCCAAAAATCCTCCATAAAAGGTTAAATAAAAAGAAAGCAAGGAAGCGCATGCATGCAACACATGTAAGCTGGTAAGCAAAACAACAGTGTGACTCATATGCTCCTAATATGACATACATGTCTCCTGCAGCTATTGGGACCAGTGATGAGCGAGTGTGCTCAGACAAGGTGTAATTCGAGCATGTTCAAACGCTATAGAGTATCTTCATCGT
This sequence comes from Dendrobates tinctorius, assembly GCF_039654945.1. Lineage (NCBI taxonomy): Eukaryota > Metazoa > Chordata > Amphibia > Anura > Dendrobatidae > Dendrobates > Dendrobates tinctorius. Next base: position 82,110,222 of record NW_027361690.1, read on the forward strand.
GTTCTAATACTACGTTCAAGTCGCCGTGGCTTCATGTCTCACAGCTGTTCAACAGCCACAACACATGCAGGGAATTGCCTAACAAACAGGGATTCCCGGAATGTGTTGCGGCTGTCAAACAGCCACGAGACATGCCGCCACGGCGACTCAAACCTAGAATTAGAGCACGCCGAAGATAAAAAAAAAATAGAGTATGTTTTGCAAGCACTATCAAGACCCAGACCACCAACAATTGCTAAAAAGAAGGCAGAAAAGAGTGCATTTCAGGAGGCAGGAGCACACAGTTTCCTGCGAGAGTGTGCATTAATTAAGACCAGAGTATGGATATAACAGAAAGCCTAAGACAATCTATCGCATTCATACTCTGCTTTGGGCTCCTGCCTCCTGAACTTCACACTTCTCTGCCATCTTTTTAGCAATCGGTGGGAGTGTCACAACCCAAAAAAACCATTTCAGCAAAATTCGTCTGAACAGATTCTGATTCAAACTCCCCACCAAAAAATTCTTAAAATACCAACTGAATAAGCTTCCTACTGATATCAAATGGAACTGCCTGATCCAAATGGTGCTTTTGCCACGTGTTTTCCTCAGCGTGAAAAAAGCAACATGTCAATTCTTGAGGCGTTTCTGATTGAAAAAAAAAAAAAACCCTCAAAATTTGTCAGCTGAATTAAAAAAAATCCTTTGCAAAAATGCTGTGTGAACATACGCTAAAATGTTAATAATCTTAAATGCTTTAAAGCCAGATAACCATTTGTCTGCTCATAATAAAAAAGTTAGGCACAGTTCTTATAGCTACATGCTGCATTAGATTATTAAAACACATATTTTTCTGAGGCCCAGATGACCGTTATCCCTAAACCCCCCTAGGACCCACAACAGGACTCTAACTAGAGGTCAGTTGCCATTCTTAGCCTGGATACTAAGGGTTCACCTCCATTTTTAGATCATACATTATTCTATTGCCTGCCATTATTAATAGAAATCAGCCAAGTGGGATTCAGAGATTATATTCACATTCAATGGTCTCCTTTAAATTACCCTTAAAAAGCCAAAAAACACATTCCTGGCAGGAAAGTACACTGTCACGTGATTGATTTGCATGGTCAATGGAGCCCATAAGTATTACTAACCGGTTGAACATATCTGGAAATCTGTTTCCCAGTGATTTTATTGCTCATTTTTTCATACCCCCTCACCACCCGACTCCGTTTATTTGACCACCTTGTGGCCTTTTCTCATATCTCAGGTCTGCATATTTATTCTGTTTTATGTACCAAGTCAGAGATTATGTTTTACAAGTAGCGTTCATCCTATAGCTAGTAACCATTTAATATCTCAAATAATTTCTCTATGCTTAACCAACTAGCCATCTCCTATGAATCTATCGGTTGGGACATGTAAAGAGGAGGGTAATCAACCTCATTCATCCTTGATATCGGTTGGGACATGTAAAGAGGAGGGTAATCAACCTCATTCATCCTTGATAAGGTGCATACACACATCAAAATGGCAATTCTTTCACAAATTATTGTTCAAAACCCTGCGTATCCCTTTAGTTTTGTGAGATATTAAAACGCTCAATAAAAATGGCATTTGTTTTTTTCCAGGCTAGAAAAAGAGCACATATCTAGTTGTGTTAATATACTTTAAAAAAAAATAAGGTAGAATATTAAAACCCAGTTTTACCAGGTGCCCAACCAAGGCCCTCATATGGGTTACAATTATCTCACACAATAGTCAAAAGACTTCTAGAAGGTGCCAGAAACCCGAATGTACATGCAAAATAAAATACCCAAATCTATGAAAAAGAAGACTTTGTTTAAACTTGTCGAAAATGAAAAAACACACCCACAAGTCAATTCAATAAGATGAAATACACACCTAAATACAATAAAGACAAACCTGATACATCTGTGGGAACATAAGGATTTATCCTAGATCACCGTTATGTATAAAATCATCTCTACTACTCACAAATCTGGGCGCCAGTCAGGTGAATAATCATAGTTGTGGACTATATAAAGTCTATCTTCACCATCTAAGGGGCAGGGCGCATCACTATACATAAGGCACGTCAGTATGAGGAGAAACATAATTCACAAATGAATATAAGTGAAAAACTCCACTAGGAGGGAGGGGAGACTCCCCTACAAATAAATTGTTACTCTGGACGATTATTGGTATTTCCCTTCCCATCCAAGGTAGGTGCCATCCTAGAACTCAATACGGTGACCCCCACTACTTGACTGCTCCACCTAGAAAATCATGTTCAATCCTTAACGAAATTTATAGGTGAATAATATATACAGCTCTGGAAAAAATTAAGAGGCCACCACATCAAAACCCTGTCATGGGCAGCCCATTCTCCAGACCTGAACCCCATTGAAAACTTCTGGAATGTAATCAAGAGGATGATGGACAGTCACAAGCCATCAAACAAAGAAGAACTGCTTACATTTTTGCGCCAGAAGCAGCGTGAACGACTGGTGGAAAGCATGCAAAGACACATGAAAGCTGTGATTAAAAATCATGGTTATTCCACAAAATATTGATTTCTGCACTCTTCCTGAGTTAAAACATTAGTATTGCTGTTTCTAAATGATTATGAACTTGTTTTCTTTGCATTATTTGAGATCTGAAAGCACTGGGGTTTTTTTTTATTTTGACCATTTTTGTCTGTCCAAAAAAAAAAATGCAAAATTATTTGCTTGGAAATTCAGAGCCATGTTATCAGAAGTTTATAGAATAAAAGAACAATTTACATTTTAATCAAAAATATACCTATTAGGCCGGGATCACACACAGCGAGATACAGCAGAGTCTCGCAGGTTAAAACCAAGCTCTGGCGCCGGCACTCCGGAGCGGAGCGTGCAGCCGCACAGCAATACATGGAGCTGTACGCTCCGCTCCGGAGTGCCGGCGCCAGAGCTTGGTTTTAACCTGCGAGACTCGGCCGTGTGACTCCGGCCTAAAGATAAAAAACAGACAAACTGAAAATTTGAAAGTGGTCTCTTAATTTTTGCCAGAGCTGTATATGGGTACAAAAAATATAATTAAATCAATACATAACAGCAAACCATTTGTATACAAACAACTACACACATAGATAAAAGGTAAAGATGATCAATAATTGATTTAAATAATTTCCCACAATCATTAGATCATAGCCATCCATGTGTATGTAATCAGCAAAATAAATAAAACGGTTCACTTGCACCATCATAAATCAGCAGACAAGATATGACTTACTGTTGCGGTTCCTTGTCCACAAAGGAAGCCACTCCTAAAGCCCATGCACAATAAATCCTGACTACAAATATGCCAGGGCTCATGTTCAGAAATATGAAGACTACTATACTAAATGTTTTTGGAACTGATGGCTTCGTAAGGCACCGCAAAGGGGAGGAGTACAAATAAAACTAGATGTGTATTTCCTGAAGGAAGTACAGATAGTGCTTTGAAATGGTGCCCGGGCTGCCCCTTTAAGAGACTTGCCTGCTGCCCCTGCAAGACTTTCAATTCAGGATCCGTTTAAACTGTGGGTGCCTCTCAGGGGCCACTTTGGCCTCAGGGTCTGATTTGGTGGGTGTGGCCCCTCAGGATCCGATTCGGTGGCCTGGGCTCCTCAGGGCTTGAATTGGTGGCCGGGATCCCTCAGGGTCCGATTTTGTGGCCGGGGCCCCTCAGGATCCAATTTGGTGGACGGGGCCCCTCAGGATCCAATTTGGTGGGCGGGGCCCCTCAGGGTCCGATTTGGTGGGTGGGGCCCCTCAGGGTCCGATTTGGTGGGCGGGACCCCCCAGGGTCCGATTTGGAGGCCAGGGTGGCTCAGCCTCCGATTTGTAGGCCAGGGTCGATAAACCTCCGGTTTGGAGGTCGGGGTGGCTCAGCCTCCGATTTGGAGCCTGGGGTCACTCAGCTTTGATTTGGCGCGCCAGCCCTTTAAGACTCATTTCGGTGCGCTGGCCCTTTAAGAATCACTTTGGCGCGTCGGCCCTTTAAGAGCCAGTTTGGCTCACTGGGCTTCTAAATCCACTTTGGCGCACATTCTCTCTCAGGCATGCGTCATGTGATGAAGCTAGATTTGCATTTGTGCTTTGGGTTTCGCTTTAAGAGCTGAAATTATCTGGCAGAAACTGTCTCATGGGAGGGTCATGTGAAGTTTGTAGGCGTTGGCATAATAACTGGGTGTGCCTGCGCATATCAATGAGCTTAACTGCCATTTCAATCGCCTCAGGGAATGATTTCCCTGTGGCAACATTTTCCCATTGAAATGCATTGAGGAAAATGTTTTTTCAAACGCAAATTGCGCAAAAACTATAAATCCGATCGACACAAAAATTACTTAGCACACCACTCGTGGACGCTGGCTTCGAAATGACACCTCAACGGAGTCTGTGCATGTAGCGGTTCGGGCCGCATTAATTGCGGAAAATCAACTGAATAACTAGATGTGTATTTCCTGAAGGAAGTACAGATAGTGCTTTGAAATGGTGCCCGGGCTGCCTGTTGAGAGTTCATTTTCTGGTCCACCAGTTTTGAGTTCTCCTGCCAGGCTCCCTCTGGTGGTAACAGGAGGTAGTGAGGCTGATTTAATAAGGAGAGATCTGCCACCTGATAATGAGGATGACGATTGGACCTCAGGAATCTCAGACTGGATTTAAGACAGCCAACGCCCTATTCTGGTGCTGGTGATTCCTTCTGGCTTGTCAGGTCTTGGTTTTCAGCACTGTTCCAGTCTTCTAAAGCTAAGTTTTTCTGCTATTGTTCACACTTGATTTTGTTGGTCTATTCAGTTTTTTGTGTGGTCAGCCAGCCCCGGCTGGGGCTGTGCTGAATTTCCACTCTTATTTACCTGTATTTGCCAATTTGCTTTTTGTCCCTTATTAGATTGGCCTCTTTTTGCTCTGTCTCAGAATATTTCAGAGGGCTGATATAGTGGGAGAAGTCTAGTGACTTCAGGGTTAATTTTGCTATCAGAAGTGTTGGACATAATTTTTGTAGGGTTTTTTGCAGACTGCAGACAGTGTATTTTCTTTCCTATCCTTTCCTATCCTTTCTAGTTAGTTTGGGCCCTATCGTTTGCTCAGCCTATTTTCCTGCCTGTGTTTGTGCTTTCATCTTGTTTCAACGTCAATACATGTGTGGGGGATGTCTTTCCTTTGGGGTCTGCTCTGGGTCAGTTAGTTTTCCCCTTTTCTTGCTTCAGGCTTATGTAGTTCTCCGGCTGTGACGAAGCGTCTAGGATCATCGTAGGTGCGCTCCACGGCTGCTGCTAGTTGTGTGGTTAGGATCGGGGATCTGCAATCTACATAGTTACCAACCTCTCTGGTTTTCTGTGACTTAGCTTGTTTCGTTTTTTTTTCTCCTCGGTGACCCATTCATAACAGCTGCCCCTTTAAGAGAGACTTGCCTCCTGCCCTGCAAGACATTCAACTCAGGATCCGTTTTAACTGTGGGTGCCTCCCAGGGGCCACTTTGGCCTATGGGGACCCACAGCGTCCGATTTGGTGGGCGGGGCCACTCTGGGTCCGATTTGGTGGGCGGGGCCACTCTGGGTCCGATTTGGTGGGCGGGGCCACTCTGGGTCCGATTTGGTGGGCGGGGTGGCTCAACCTCCGATTTGGAGGCTGGGGTGGCTCAGCCTCCGATTTGGAGCCTGGGGTCACTCAGCTTTCGGCCCTTTAAGACTCATTTTGGTGCGCCTGCCCTTTAAGAATCACTTTGGCGCGTCGGCCCTTTAAGAGCCAGTTTGGCTCACTGGGCTTCTAAATCCACTTTGGCGCACATTCTCTCTCAGGGGCATGCGTCATGTGATGAAGCTAGATTTGCATTTGTGCTGTGGGTTTCGCTTTAAGAGCTGAAATTATCTGGCAGAAACTGTGTCCTGGAGGGGTCATGTATAGTTCTTAGGCGTTGGCATAGTAACTGGGTGTGCCTGTGCATAGCAATGAGCTTAACTGCCTTTTGAATCGTCTCAGGGCATGTTTTCCCTTTGGCAACATTTTCCCATTGAAATGCATTGAGGAAAATGTTTTTTCAAACGCAAATTGCGCAAAAACTACAAATCCGATTGACACGAAAATTACTTAGCACACGACTCGTGGACGCTGGCTTTGAAATGACACCTCAATGGAGTCTGTGTGTGTAGCGGTTCCGGCCGCATTAATTGCGGAAAATCAACTGAATAATAATAAGAAGAAGCAGAAGAAGAACTAGATGTGTATTTCCTGAAGGAAGTACAGATAGTGGTTTGAAATGGTGCCCGGGCTGCCCCTTTAAGAGAGACTTGCCTGCTGCCCCTGCAAGACTTTCAACTCAGGATACGATTTAACTGTGGGTGCCTCTCAGGGGCCACTTTGGCTTCAGGGTCTGATTTTGTGGGTGGGGCCCCTCAGGGCCTGATTTTGTGGGTGGGGCCCCTCAGGGTCCGATTTTGTGGCCGGAACCCCTCAGGGTCCAATTTTGTGGGTGGGGCCTCTCAGGATCCGATTTTGTGGCTGGGGCCCGTCAGGGTCCGATTTTGTGGGCGGGGCCTCGTAGGGTCCGATTTGGTGGGCGGGGCCCCTCAGGGTCCAATTTTGTGTCAGGGGCCCCTCAGGGTCCGATTTTGTGGTTGGGGCCCCTCAGGGTCCGATTTTGTGGCCGCGGCCCCTCTGGGTCTGATTTTGTGGGCGGAGCCCCTCTGGGTCTGATTTTGTGGGCGGAGCCCCTCTGGGTCCAATTTAGTGGGCGGGACCACTCTGGGTCCAATTTGGTGGGCGGGACCACTCTGGGTCCAATTTGGTGGGCGGAACCACTCTGGGTAAGATTTGGAGGCCGGGGTGGCTCAGCCTCCGATTTGGAGGCCGGGGTGGCTCAGCCTCCGATTTGGAGGCCGGGGTGGCTCAGCCTCCGATTTGGAGGCCGGGGTGGCTCAGCCTCCGATTTGGAGGCCGGGGTGGCTCAGCCTCCGATTTGGAGGCCGGGGTGGCTCAGCCTCCGATTTGGAGGCCGGGGTGGCTCAGCCTCCGATTTGGAGGCCGGGGTGGCTCAGCCTCCGATTTGGAGGCCGGGGTGGCTCAGTCTCCGATTTGGTGTGTCGGCCCTTTAAGACTCATTTGGGTGCGCTGGCCCTTTAACAATCACTTTGGCGCGTTGGCCCTTTAAGAGCTAGTTTGGCTCACTGGGCTTCTTTTAAATCCACTTTGGCGCACACATTCTCTCTCAGGGGCATGTGTCATGTGATGAAGCTATATTTGCATTTGTGCTGTGGGTTTCGCTTTAAGAGCTGATATTATGTGGCAGAGGCTCTGTGCTGGGGTTCAGGTGAAGTTCGTAGGCGTTGGCATAGTAACTGGGTCTGCCTGCGCATATCAATGAGCTCAACTGCCATTTCAATCGCCTCAGGGCATGTTTTGCCATTTCCTATTGAAAAGCATTGGAGACAGTGCATTCCAATGACGGGAAAAAAAATTTTCAAACGCAAATTGCGCAAAAACTACAAATCCGATCGACACGAAAAATACTTAGCACACCTCTCATGGACGCTGGCTTCGAAACGACACCTCAACGGAGTCTGTGCGTGTAGCGGTTCGGGCCGCATTAATTGCGAAAATCAACTTAATAATAATAATAAGAAGAAGAACTAGATGTGTATTTCCTGAAGGAAGTACAGATAGTGGTTTGAAATGCTGCCCAGGCTGCCCCTTTAAGAGAGACTTGCCTGCTGCACCTGCAAGACTTTCAACTCAGGATCCGTTTTAACTGTGGGTGCCTCTCAGGGGCCACTTTGGCCTCAGGGTCCGATTTTGTGGGTGGGGCCCTCAGGGCCCGATTTTGTGGGTGGGGCACCTCAGGGTCCGATTTGGTGGGTGGGGTCCCTCAGGGTCCGATTTGGTGGCTGGGTCCCCCCAGGGTCCAATTTGGTGGGCGGGGACCCTCGGGGTCCGATTTGGTGGGCGGGATCCCTCGGGGTCCGATTTGGTGGGCGGGGCCCGTCAGGGTCCGATTTTGTGGGCAGGGCCCCTCAGGGTCCGATTTTGTGAGTGGGGCCACTCAGGGTCCGATGTTGTGGCCGGATCACCTCAGGGTTCAATTTTGTGGGTGGGGCCCCTCAGGGTCCAATTTTATGGCCGGGGCCCCTCAGGGTCCGATTTTGTGGGTGGGGCCACTCTGGGTCTGATTTGGTGGGCAGGGCCACTCTGGGTCCGATTTGGTGGGCGGGGCCACTCTGGGTCCGATTAGGTGAGCTGGGCCCCTCAGCGTCTGATTTAGTGGGCGGGATCTATCAGAGTCCAATTTGGTGGGCGGGGCCCCTCGGGGTCCGATTTGGTGGGCGGGGCCCCTCGGGGTCCGATTTGGTGGGCGGGGCCCCTCGGGGTCCGATTTGGTGGGCGGGGCCCCTCGGGGTCCGATTTGGTGGGCGGGGCCCCTCGGGGTCCGATTTGGTGGGCGGGGCCCCTCGGGGTCCGATTTGCTGAGCGGGGCCCCTCGGGGTCCGATTTGCTGAGCGGGGCCCCTCGGGGTCCGATTTGCTGAGCGGGGCCCCTCGGGGTCCGATTTGCTGAGCGGGGCCCCTCGGGGTCCGATTTGGTGAGCGGGGCCCCTCGGGGTCCGATTTGGTGAGCGGGGCCCCTCGGGGTCCGATTTGGTGAGCGGGGCCACTCTAGGTCTGATTTGGTGGGCGGGGCCACTCTGGGTCCGATTTGGTGGGCGGGGCCCCTCAGAGTTCGATTTGGTCAGCGGGGCCCCTCTGGGTCCGATTTGGTGGCCGGGGCCCCTCAGGGTCCGATTTTGTGGCAGGGGCCCCTCAGGGTCCGATTTTGTGGCAGGGGCCCCTCAGGGTCCGATTTTGTGGCAGGGGCCCCTCAGGGTCCGATTTTGTGGTTGGGACCAATCAGGGTCCGATTTTGTGGTTGGGGCAACTTAGGGTCCGATTTTGTGGGTGGGGCCATTTAGGGTCTGATTTTGTGGGCGGAGACCCTCTGGGTCCAATTTGGTGGGCAGGACCACTCTGGGTCCAATTTGGTTGGCGGGACCACTCTGGGTCCAATTTGGTGGGCGGGACCACTCTGGGTCCAATTTGGTGGGCGGGGCCTCTCAGGGTCCAATTTGGTGGGCGGGGCCTCTCAGGGTCCCATTTGGTGGGCGGGGCCTCTCAGGGTCCGATTTGGTTGGCGGGACCACTCTGGGTCCAATTTGGTGGGCGGGGACTCAGGTCCGATTTTGTGGCCGGGGCCCGTCAGGGTCCGATTTTGTGGGTAGGGCCTCTCTGGGTCCGATTTGGTGGGTGGGGCCACTCTGGGTAAAATTTGGAGGCTGGGGTCGCTCAGCCTCCGATTTGGAGGCCGGGGTCGATCAGCCTCTGATTTGGAGGCCGGGGTGGCTCAGCCTCCGATTTGGAGGCCGGGGTGGCTCAGCCTCCGATTTGGAGGCCGGGGTGGCTCAGCCTCCGATTTGGAGCCTGGGGTGGCTCAGCCTCCGATTTGGAGCCTGGGGTCACTCAGCTTTCGATTTGGCGTGTCGGCCCTTTAAGACTCATTTCGGTGCGCCGGCCCTTTAACAATCACTTTGGCGCGTCGGCCCTTTAAGAGCTAGTTTGGCTCACTGGGCTTCTTCTAAATCAACTTTGGCGGACATTCTCTCTCAGGGGCATGTGTGATGTGATGAAGCTAGATTTGCATTTGTGCTGTGGGTTTCGCTTTAAGAGCTGATATTATGTGGCAGAAGCTCTGTCCTTGGGGCGTCATGTGACGTTCGTAGGCGTTGGCATAGTAACTGGGTGTGCCTGCGCATATCAATGAGCTTAACTGCCATTTCAATCGCCTCAGGGCACGTTTTGCCATTTCCCATTGAAAAGCATTGGAGACAGTGCATTCCAATGACGGGAAAAAAAAATTTCAAACGCAAATTGCGCAAAAACTACAAATCCGATCGACACGAAAAATACTTAGCACACCTCTCGTGGACGCTGGCTTCGAAACGACACCTCAACGGCGTCTGTGCGTGTAGCGGTTCGGGCCGCATTAATTGCGGAAATCAACTGGAAAATAATAATAATAAGAACTAGATGTGTATTTCCTGAAGGCTGCCCCTTTAAGAGAGACTTGCCTGCTGCTCCTGCAAGACTTTCAACTCAGGATCCGTTTTAAGTGTGGGTGCCTCTGAGGGGCCACTTTGGCCTCAGGGTCTGATTTGGTGGGTGGGGCCCCTCAGGATCCGATTCGGTGGCCTGGGCTCCTCAGTGTTTGAGTTGGTGGCCGGGATCCCTCAGGGTCCAATTTTGTGGGTGTGGCCCTCAGGGTCTGATTTTGTGGGTGTGGCCCCTCAGGGTCCGATTTTGTGGGTATGGCCCCTCAGGGTCCGATTTTGTGGGTGGGTCCCCTCAGGGTCCGATTTTGTGGGTGGGTCCCCTCAGGGTCCGATTTTGTGGGTGGGGCCCCTCAGGGTCCGATTTTGTGGGCGGGGCCACTCTGGGTCCGGTTTGGTGGGCGGGGCCTCTCTGGGTCAGATTTGGAGGCCGGGGTGGCTCTGGGTAAGATTTGGAGGCCGGGGTGGCTCTGGGTAAGATTTGGAGGCCGGGGTGGCTCAGCCTCCGGTTTGGAGGCCTGGGTGGCTCAGCCTCCGGTTTGGAGGCCTGGGTGGCTCAGCCTCCGGTTTGGAGGCCTGGGTGGCTCAGCCTCCGGTTTGGAGGCCTGGGTGGCTCAGCCTCCGGTTTGGAGGCCTGGGTGGCTCAGCCTCCGGTTTGGAGGCCTGGGTGGCTCAGCCTCCGGTTTGGAGGCCTGGGTGGCTCAGCCTCCGGTTTGGAGGCCTGGGTGGCTCAGCCTCCGGTTTGGAGGCCTGGGTGGCTCAGCCTCCGGTTTGGAGGCCGGGGTCGATCAGCCTCCGATTTGGAGGCCGGGGTCGATCAGCCTCCGATCTGGAGGCCGGGGTCGATCAGCCTCCGATCTGGAGGCCGGGGTCGATCAGCCTCCGATCTGGAGGCCGGGGTCGATCAGCCTCCGATCTGGAGGCCGGGGTCGATCAGCCTTCCAATGATGAGAAAAAAAATTGCAAACGCAAATTACGCAAAAACTACAAATCCGATCGACACGAAAAATACTTAGGACACCTCATGGACGCTGGCTTCGAAACGACACCTCAACGGAGTCTGTGCGTGTAGCGGTTCGGACCGTATTAATTGCGGAAATCAACTTAATAATAATAATATGAAGAAGAATAAGTTAGCAGCGTTCGGATTACAATACAGTGCATTCCAATGACGGGAAAAAAAATTTTCAAACGCAAATTGCACAGAAACTACAAATCCGATCGACACGAAAAATACTTAGCACACCTCTCGTGGACGCTGGCTTTGAAACGACACCTCAACGGTGTCTGTGCGTGTAGCTTTTCGGGCTGTATTAATTGCGGAAATCAACAGAATAACTTGTGATTGGCGCATTATAATTGTAATACTAGATGTGTATTTCCTGAAGGAAGTACAGATAGTGGTTTGAAATGGTGTCCGGGCTGCCCCTTTAAGAGAGACTTGTCTGCTGCCCCTGCAAGACTTTCAACTCAGGATACAAGTTAACTGTGGGTGCCTCTCAGGGGCCACTTTGGCCTCAGGGTCTGATTTTGTGGGTGGGGCCCCTCAGGGCCTGATTTTGTGGGTGGGGCCCCTCAGGGTCCGATTTTGTGGGTGGGGCCCCTCAGGGTCCGATTTTGTGGGTGGGGCCCCTCAGGGTCCGATTTGGTGGCCGGGGCCCCTCAGGGTCCGATTTGGTGGCCGGGGCCCCTCAGGGTCCGATTTGGTGGCCGGGGCCCCTCAGGGTCCGATTTGGTGGCCGGGGCCCCTCAAGGTCCGATTTTGTGGCCGGGGCCCCTCAGGGTCCGATTTTGCGGCCGGGGCCACTCAGGATCCGATTTTTGTGGCCGAAACCCCTCAGGGTCCAATTTTGTGGGTGGGGCCCCTCAGGGTCCGATTTTGTGGCCGGGGCCCGTCAGGGTCCGATTTTGTGGGTGGGGCCTCTCAGGGTCCGATTTGGTGGGCGGGGCCCCTCAGGGTCCAATTTGGTGGGCAGGGCCCCTCAGGGTCCGATTTTGTGGGTTGGGCCCCTCAGGGTCCGATTTTGTGGCCGGGGCCCCTCAGGGTTCCGATTTTGTGGCCGGGGCCCCTCAGGGTTCCGATTTTGTGGCCGGGGCCCCTCAGGGTCCGATTTTGTGGTTGGGACCCTCAGGGTCCGATTTTGTGGGTTGGGCCCCTCAGGGTCCGATTTTGTGGGTTGGGCCCCTCAGGGTCCGATTTTGTGGCCGGGGCCCCTCAGGGTCCGATTTTGTGGCCGGGGCCCCTCAGGGTCCCATTTTGTGGCCGGGGCCCCTCAGGGTCCCATTTTGTGGCCGGGGCCCCTCAGGGTCCGATTTTGTGGCCGGGGCCCCTCAGGGTCCGATTTTGTGGTTGGGTCCCCTCAGGGTCCAATTTGGTGGGCGGGGCCTCTCAGGGTCCGATTTTGTGGTTGGGTCCCCTCAGGGTCCGATTTTGTGGTTGGGGCCCCTCAGGGTCCGATTTTGTGGCCGGGGCCTATCAGGGTCCAATTTTGTGACTGGGGCCCATCAGGGTCTGATTTTGTGGCAGGGGCCCCTCTGGGTCTGATTTTGTGGGCGGAGCCCCACTGGGTCCAATTTGGTGGGCGGGACCACTCTGGGTCCAATTTGGTGGGCGGGACCACTCTGGGTCCAATTTGGTGGGCGGGGCCTCTCAGGGTCCGATTTGGTGGGCGGGGCCTCTCAGGGTCCGATTTGGTGGGCGGGGCCCCACAGGGTCCGATTTGGTGGGCGGGGCCCCACAGGGTCCAATTTGGTGGGCGGGGCCCCACAGGGTCCCATTTGGTGGGCGGGGCCCCACAGGGTCCCATTTGGTGGGCGGGGCCCCACAGTGTCCCATTTGGTGGGCGGGGCCCCACAGGGTCCCATTTGGTGGGCAGGGCCCCACAGGGTCCCATTTGGTGGGCAGGGCCCCACAGGGTCCCATTTGGTGGGCAGGGCCTCTCTGGGTCTGATTTGGTGGGCGGGGCCACTCTGGGTAAGATTTGGAGGCTGGGGTCGCTCAGCCTCCAATTTGGAGGCCGGGGTCGTTGCGCTTCCGATTTGTAGGCCGAAGTCAAAGAGCCTCCGATTTGGAGGCCGGGATGGCTCAGCCTCCGATTTGGAGGCCGGGGTCGCTCAGCCTCCGATTTGGAGGCCGGGCTCGCTCAGCCTCCGATTTGGAGGCCGGGCTCGCTCAGCCTCCGATTTGGAGGCCGGGCTCGCTCAGCCTCCGATTTGGAGGCCGGGCTCGCTCAGCCTCCGATTTGGAGGCCGGGATGGCTCAGCCTCCGATTTGGAGGCCGGGATGGCTCAGCCTCCGATTTGGAGGCCGGGATGGCTCAGCCTCCGATTTGGAGGCCGGGATGGCTCAGCCTCCGATTTGGAGGCCGGGATGGCTCAGCCTCCGATTTGGAGGCCGGGATGGCTCAGCCTCCGATTTGGAGGCCGGGATGGCTCAGCCTCCGATTTGGAGGCCGGGATGGCTCAGCCTCCGATTTGGAGGCCGGGATGGCTCAGCCTCCGATTTGGAGGCCGGGCTCGCTCAGCCTCCGATTTGGAGGCCGGGCTCGCTCAGCCTCCGATTTGGAGGCCGGGCTCGCTCAGCCTCCGATTTGGAGGCCGGGCTCGCTCAGCCTCCGATTTGGAGGCCGGGCTCGCTCAGCCTCCGATTTGGAGGCCGGGCTCGCTCAACCTCCGATTTGGAGGCCGGGCTCGCTCAGCCTCCGATTTGGAGGCCGGGCTCGCTCAGCCTCCGATTTGGAGGCCGGGCTCGCTCAGCCTCCGATTTGGAGGCCGGGCTCGCTCAGCCTCCGATTTGGAGGCCGGGCTCGCTCAGCCTCCGATTTGGAGGCCGGGGTGGCTCAGCCTCCGATTTGGAGGCCGGGGTGGCTCAGCCTCCGATTTGGAGGCCGGGGTGGCTCAGCCTCCGATTTGGAGGCCGGGGTGGCTCAGTCTCCGATTTGGTGTGTCGGCCCTTTAAGACTCATTTGGGTGCGCTGGCCCTTTAACAATCACTTTGGCGCGTTGGCCCTTTAAGAGCTAGTTTGGCTCTCTCTCAGGGGCATGTGTCATGTGATGAAGCTAGATTTGCATTTGTGCTGTGGGTTTCACTTTAAGAGCTGATATTATGTGGCAGAATCTCTGTTCTGGAGATGTCATGTGACGTTCGTAGGCGTTGGCATAGTAACTGGGTCTGCCTGCGCATATCAATGAGCTCAACTGTCATTTCAATCGCCTCAGGGCACGTTTTGCCATTTCCTATTGAAAAGCATTGGAGACAGTTCATTCCAATGACGGGAAAAAAAAATTTCAAACGCAAATTGCGCAAAAACTACAAATCCGATCGACACGAAAAATACTTAGCACACCTCTCGTGGACGCTGGCTTCGAAACGACACCTCAACGGAGTCTGTGCGTGTAGCGGTTCGGGCCGCATTAATTGCGGAAATCAACTTAATAATAATAATAAGAAGAAGAAGAATAAGTTAGCAGCGTTCGGATTACAATATAGTGGTTTTTTCAAACCACTATAACTAGATGTGTATTTCCTGAAGGAAGTACAGATAGTGGTTTGAAATAGTGCTCGGGCTGCCCCGGCAAGACTTTCAACTCAGGATCCGTTTTAACTGTGAGTGCCTCTCAGGGGCCACTTTGGCCTCAGGGTCTGATTTGGTGGGTGGGGCCCCTCAGGATCTGATTCCTTGGCCTGGGCTCCTCAGTGCTTGAATTGTTGGCGGGGATCCCTGAGGCTCCGATTTTGTGGGTGTGGCCCCTCAGGGTCCGATTTTGTGGGTGTGGCCCCTCAGGGTCCGATTTTGTGGGTGGGGCCCCTCAGGGTCCGATTTTGTGAGTGGGGCCCCTCAGGGTCCGATTTTGTGGCTGGGGCCCCTCAGGGTCTGATTTTGTGGCCGGATCCCCTCAGGGTCCGATTTTGTGGGTGGGGCCCCTCAGGGTCCGATTTTGTGGGTAGGGCCCCTCAGGGTCCGATTTTGTGGGTGGGGCTACTCTGGGTCTGATTTGTTGGGTGGGGCTACTCTGGGTCTGATTTGTTGGGTGGGGCCACTCTGGGTCCGATTTGGTGGGCGGGGCTACTCAGGGTCCGATTTGGTGGGCGGGTACCCTCGGGGTCCGATTTAGGCCCGGGGTGGCTCAGCCTCTGATTTGGAGGTCGGGGTGGCTCAGCCTCCGATTTGGAGGCCGGGGTCGATCAGCCTCCGATTTGGAGGCCGGGGTCGATCAGCCTCCGATTTGGAGGCCGGGGTCGATCAGCCTCCGATTTGGAGGCCAGGGTGGCTCAGCCTCCGATTTGGAGGCCTGGGTGGCTCAGACTCCGATTTTGATGCTGGGTTCAATCAGCCTCCGATTTGGAGCCTGGGGTCACTAAGTTTTCGATTTGGCGCGCCGGCCCTTTAAGAATCACTTTGGCGCGTCGGCCCTTTAAGAGCCAGTTTGGCTCACTGGGCTTCTAAATCCACTTTGGTGTACATTTTCTCTCAGGGGCATGCGTCATGTGATGAAGCTGCCCCATGTCTTAATATGGCAAAATTTTCCCATTGAAATGCATTGAGACAATGCAGTCCAATGACGAGAAAAAATGTTTCAAATGCAAATTGCTCAAAAGCTACAAATCCGATTGACACGAAAAATACTTAGCACACCTCTAGTGGACGGTGGCTTCGAAACGACGCCTCAACGGCGTCTGTGCGTGTAGCGGTTCGGGCCGCATTAATTGCGGAAATCAACTGAATAAAGATAACAAAATTAACACTAGATGTGTATTTCCTGAAGGAAGTACAGATAGTGGTTTGAAATGGTGCCCGGGCTGCCCCTTTAAGAGAGACTTGCCTGCTACCCCTGCAAGACTTTCAACTCAAGATCCGTTTTAACTGTGGGGTTCGATTTTGTGGGTGGGGCCCCTCAGGGTCTGATTTTGTGGGTGGGTCCCCTCAGGGTCCAATTTTGTGGGTGGGTCCCCTCAGGGTCCAATTTGGTGGGCGGGTCCACTCTGGGTCCAATTTGGTGGGTGGGACCCTTCAGGGTCCGATTCGTTGGGCGGGGCCACTCTGGGTCTAATTTGGTGGGCGTGGCCACTCTGGGTCCAATTTGGTGGGCGGGGCACCTCAGGGTCCGATTTGGTGGGCGAAGCACCTCAGGGTCTGATTTGGTGGGCGGGGCCCCTCAGGGTCCGATTTGGAGGCCGGGGTGGCTCAGCCTCCGATTTGGAGCCTGGGGTCACTCAGCTTTCGATTTAGCACGCTGGCCCTTTAAGACTTATTTCGGTACGCCGGCCTCTTAAGAATCACTCTGGCGCGTCAGCCCTTTAAGAGCCAGTTTGGCGCACTGGGCTTCTAAATCCACTTTGGCGCACATTCTCAGGGGCATGCATCATGTGATGAAGCTAGATTTGCATTTGTGCTGTGGGTTTCGCTTTAAGTGCAGAAATTATCTGCCAGAAACTGTGTCCTGGAAAGGTCATGTGACGTTCGTAGGCGTTGGCATAGTAACTGGGTGTGCTTGCGCATATCAATGAGCATAACTGCCATTTCAATCGCCTCAGGGCATGTTTTGTCTGTGGCAACATTTCCCCATTGAATTGCATTGAGGAAAATGTTTTTTCAAACGCAAATTGCGCAAAAACTACAAATCCGATCAACACAAAAATTACTTAGCACACCTCTCATGGACGCTGGCTTCGAAACGACACCTCAACGGAGTCTGTGCGTGTAGCGGTTCGGGACGCATTAATTGCGGAAATCAACTGAATAATAAGAATAAGTTAGCAGCGTTTAGATTACAACATTAATACTAGATGTGTATTTCCTGAAGGAAGTACAGATAGTGGTTTGAAATGGTGCCCGGGCTGCCCCTTTAAGAGAGACTTGCCTGCTGCCCCTGCAAGACTTTCAAGTCAGGATACGATTTAACTGTGGGTGCCTCTCAGGGGCCACTTTGGCCTCAGGGTCTGATTTTGTGGGTGGGGCCCCTCAGGGTCCGATTTTGTGGGTGGGGCCCCTCAGGGTCCGATTTTGTGGCCGGGGCCACTCAGGGTCCGATTTGGTGGCCGGGGCCACTCAGGGTCCGATTTGGTGGGTGGGGCCACTCAGGGTCCGATTTGGTGGGCGGGGCCCCACAGGGTCCGATTTGGTGGGCGGGGCCCCACAGGGTCCGATTTGGTGGGCGGGGCCCCACAGGGTCCGATTTGGTGGGCGGGGCCACTCTGGGTAAGATTTGGAGGCTGGGGTCGCTCAGCCTCCAATTTGGAGGCCGGGGTCGTTGAGCTTCCGATTTGGAGGCCGAGGTCAAAGAGCCTCAGATTTGGAGGCAGGGGTCGATGAGCTTCCGATTTGGAGGCCGGGGTCGATCAGCCTCCGATCTGGAGGCCGGGGTCGATCAGCCTCCGATCTGGAGGCCGGGGTGGCTCAGCCTTCCAATGATGAGAAAAAAAATTGCAAACGCAAATTACGCAAAAACTACAAATCCGATCGACACGAAAAATACTTAGGACACCTCATGGACGCTGGCTTCGAAACGACACCTCAACGGAGTCTGTGCGTGTAGCGGTTCGGACCGTATTAATTGCGGAAATCAACTTAATAATAATAATATGAAGAAGAATAAGTTAGCAGCGTTCGGATTACAATACAGTGCATTCCAATGACGGGAAAAAAAATTTTCAAACGCAAATTGCACAGAAACTACAAATCCGATCGACACGAAAAATACTTAGCACACCTCTCGTGGACGCTGGCTTCGAAACGACACCTCAACGGTGTCTGTGCGTGTAGCTTTTCGGGCTGTATTAATTGCGGAAATCAACAGAATAACTTGTGATTGGCGCATTATAATTGTAATACTAGATGTGTATTTCCTGAAGGAAGTACAGATAGTGGTTTGAAATGGTGTCCGGGCTGCCCCTTTAAGAGAGACTTGTCTGCTGCCCCTGCAAGACTTTCAACTCAGGATACAAGTTAACTGTGGGTGCCTCTCAGGGGCCACTTTGGCCTCAGGGTCTGATTTTGTGGGTGGGGCCCCTCAGGGCCTGATTTTGTGGGTGGGGCCCCTCAGGGTCCGATTTTGTGGGTGGGGCCCCTCAGGGTCCGATTTGGTGGCCGGGGCCCCTCAGGGTCCGATTTGGTGGCCGGGGCCCCTCAGGGTCCGATTTGGTGGCCGGGGCCCGTCAAGGTCCGATTTTGTGGCCGGGGCCCCTCAGGGTCCGATTTTGCGGCCGGGGCCACTCAGGATCCGATTTTTGTGGCCGAAACCCCTCAGGGTCCAATTTTGTGGGTGGGGCCCCTCAGGGTCCGATTTTGTGGCCGGGGCCCGTCAGGGTCCGATTTTGTGGGTGGGGCCTCTCAGGGTCCGATTTGGTGGGCGGGGCCCCTCAGGGTCCAATTTGGTGGGCAGGGCCCCTCAGGGTCCGATTTTGTGGGCTGGGCCCCTCAGGGTCCGATTTTGTGGCCGGGGCCCCTCAGGGTTCCGATTTTGTGGCCGGGGCCCCTCAGGGTTCCGATTTTGTGTCAGGGGCCCCTCAGGGTCCGATTTTGTGGTTGGGTCCCCTCAGGGTCCGATTTTGTGGGTTGGGCCCCTCAGGGTCCGATTTTGTGGGTTGGGCCCCTCAGGGTCCGATTTTGTGGCCGGGGCCCCTCAGGGTCCGATTTTGTGGCCGGGGCCCCTCAGGGTCCGATTTTGTGGTTGGGTCCCCTCAGGGTCCGATTTTGTGGTTGGGGCCCCTCTGGGTCTGATTTTGTGGGCGGAGCCCCACTGGGTCCAATTTGGTGGGCGGGACCACTCTGGGTCCAATTTGGTGGGCGGGACCACTCTGGGTCCAATTTGGTGGGCGGGGCCTCTCAGGGTCCGATTTGGTGGGCGGGGCCTCTCAGGGTCCGATTTGGTGGGCGGGGCCCCACAGGGTCCAATTTGGTGGGCGGGGCCCCACAGGGTCCCATTTGGTGGGCGGGGCCCCACAGGGTCCCATTTGGTGGGCAGGGCCCCACAGGGTCCCATTTGGTGGGCAGGGCCCCACAGGGTCCCATTTGGTGGGCAGGGCCTCTCTGGGTCTGATTTGGTGGGCGGGGCCACTCTGGGTAAGATTTGGAGGCTGGGGTCGCTCAGCCTCCAATTTGGAGGCCGGGGTCGTTGCGCTTCCGATTTGTAGGCCGAAGTCAAAGAGCCTCCGATTTGGAGGCCGGGATGGCTCAGCCTCCGATTTGGAGGCCGGGGTCGCTCAGCCTCCGATTTGGAGGCCGGGCTCGCTCAGCCTCCGATTTGGAGGCCGGGCTCGCTCAGCCTCCGATTTGGAGGCCGGGCTCGCTCAGCCTCCGATTTGGAGGCCGGGCTGGCTCAGCCTCCGATTTGGAGGCCGGGCTGGCTCAGCCTCCGATTTGGAGGCCGGGCTGGCTCAGCCTCCGATTTGGAGGCCGGGCTGGCTCAGCCTCCGATTTGGAGGCCGGGATGGCTCAGCCTCCGATTTGGAGGCCGGGATGGCTCAGCCTCCGATTTGGAGGCCGGGATGGCTCAGCCTCCGATTTGGAGGCCGGGATGGCTCAGCCTCCGATTTGGAGGCCGGGATGGCTCAGCCTCCGATTTGGAGGCCGGGCTCGCTCAGCCTCCGATTTGGAGGCCGGGCTCGCTCAGCCTCCGATTTGGAGGCCGGGCTCGCTCAGCCTCCGATTTGGAGGCCGGGCTCGCTCAGCCTCCGATTTGGAGGCCGGGCTCGCTCAGCCTCCGATTTGGAGGCCGGGCTCGCTCAGCCTCCGATTTGGAGGCCGGGCTCGCTCAGCCTCCGATTTGGAGGCCGGGCTCGCTCAGCCTCCGATTTGGAGGCCGGGCTCGCTCAGCCTCCGATTTGGAGGCCGGGCTCGCTCAGCCTCCGATTTGGAGGCCGGGCTCGCTCAGCCTCCGATTTGGAGGCCGGGGTGGCTCAGCCTCCGATTTGGAGGCCGGGGTGGCTCAGCCTCCGATTTGGAGGCCGGGGTGGCTCAGCCTCCGATTTGGAGGCCGGGGTGGCTCAGCCTCCGATTTGGAGGCCGGGGTGGCTCAGCCTCCGATTTGGAGGCCGGGGTGGCTCAGCCTCCGATTTGGAGGCCGGGGTGGCTCAGTCTCCGATTTGGTGTGTCGGCCCTTTAAGACTCATTTGGGTGCGCTGGCCCTTTAACAATCACTTTGGCGCGTTGGCCCTTTAAGAGCTAGTTTGGCTCTCTCTCAGGGGCATGTGTCATGTGATGAAGCTAGATTTGCATTTGTGCTGTGGGTTTCACTTTAAGAGCTGATATTATGTGGCAGAATCTCTGTTCTGGAGATGTCATGTGACGTTCGTAGGCGTTGGCATAGTAACTGGGTCTGCCTGCGCATATCAATGAGCTCAACTGTCATTTCAATCGCCTCAGGGCACGTTTTGCCATTTCCTATTGAAAAGCATTGGAGACAGTTCATTCCAATGACGGGAAAAAAAAATTTCAAACGCAAATTGCGCAAAAACTACAAATCCGATCGACACGAAAAATACTTAGCACACCTCTCGTGGACGCTGGCTTCGAAACGACACCTCAACGGAGTCTGTGCGTGTAGCGGTTCGGGCCGCATTAATTGCGGAAATCAACTTAATAATAATAATAAGAAGAAGAAGAATAAGTTAGCAGCGTTCGGATTACAATATAGTGGTTTTTTCAAACCACTATAACTAGATGTGTATTTCCTGAAGGAAGTACAGATAGTGGTTTGAAATAGTGCTCGGGCTGCCCCGGCAAGACTTTCAACTCAGGATCCGTTTTAACTGTGAGTGCCTCTCAGGGGCCACTTTGGCCTCAGGGTCTGATTTGGTGGGTGGGGCCCCTCAGGATCTGATTCCTTGGCCTGGGCTCCTCAGTGCTTGAATTGTTGGCGGGGATCCCTGAGGCTCCGATTTTGTGGGTGTGGCCCCTCAGGGTCCGATTTTGTGGGTGTGGCCCCTCAGGGTCCGATTTTGTGGGTGGGGCCCCTCAGGGTCCGATTTTGTGAGTGGGGCCCCTCAGGGTTCGATTTTGTGGCTGGGGCCCCTCAGGGTCTGATTTTGTGGCCGGATCCCCTCAGGGTCCGATTTTGTGGGTGGGGCCCCTCAGGGTCCGATTTTGTGGGTGGGACCCCTCAGGGTCCGATTTTGTGGGTGGGGCTACTCTGGGTCTGATTTGTTGGGTGGGGCCACTCTGGGTCCGATTTGGTGGGCGGGGCTACTCAGGGTCCGATTTGGTGGGCGGGTACCCTCGGGGTCCGATTTAGGCCCGGGGTGGCTCAGCCTCCGATTTGGAGGTCGGGGTGGCTCAGCCTCTGATTTGGAGGTCGGGGTGGCTCAGCCTCCGATTTGGAGGCCGGGGTCGATCAGCCTCCGATTTGGAGGCCGGGGTCGATCAGCCTCCGATTTGGAGGCCGGGGTCGATCAGCCTCCGATTTGGAGGCCGGGGTCGATCAGCCTCCGATTTGGAGGCCAGGGTGGCTCAGCCTCCGATTTGGAGGCCTGGGTGGCTCAGACTCCGATTTTGATGCTGGGTTCAATCAGCCTCCGATTTGGAGCCTGGGGTCACTAAGTTTTCGATTTGGCGCGCCGGCCCTTTAAGAATCACTTTGGCGCGTCGGCCCTTTAAGAGCCAGTTTGGCTCACTGGGCTTCTAAATCCACTTTGGTGTACATTTTCTCTCAGGGGCATGCGTCATGTGATGAAGCTGCCCCATGTCTTAATATGGCAAAATTTTCCCATTGAAATGCATTGAGACAATGCAGTCCAATGACGAGAAAAAATGTTTCAAATGCAAATTGCTCAAAAGCTACAAATCCGATTGACACGAAAAATACTTAGCACACCTCTAGTGGACGGTGGCTTCGAAACGACGCCTCAACGGCGTCTGTGCGTGTAGCGGTTCGGGCCGCATTAATTGCGGAAATCAACTGAATAAAGATAACAAAATTAACACTAGATGTGTATTTCCTGAAGGAAGTACAGATAGTGGTTTGAAATGGTGCCCGGGCTGCCCCTTTAAGAGAGACTTGCCTGCTACCCCTGCAAGACTTTCAACTCAAGATCCGTTTTAACTGTGGGGTTCGATTTTGTGGGTGGGGCCCCTCAGGGTCTGATTTTGTGGGTGGGTCCCCTCAGGGTCCAATTTGGTGGGCGGGTCCACTCTGGGTCCAATTTGGTGGGTGGGACCCTTCAGGGTCCGATTCGTTGGGCGGGGCCACTCTGGGTCTAATTTGGTGGGCGTGGCCACTCTGGGTCCAATTTGGTGGGCGGGGCACCTCAGGGTCCGATTTGGTGGGCGAAGCACCTCAGGGTCTGATTTGGTGGGCGGGGCCCCTCAGGGTCCGATTTGGAGGCCGGGGTGGCTCAGCCTCCGATTTGGAGCCTGGGGTCACTCAGCTTTCGATTTAGCACGCTGGCCCTTTAAGACTTATTTCGGTACGCCGGCCTCTTAAGAATCACTCTGGCGCGTCAGCCCTTTAAGAGCCAGTTTGGCGCACTGGGCTTCTAAATCCACTTTGGCGCACATTCTCAGGGGCATGCATCATGTGATGAAGCTAGATTTGCATTTGTGCTGTGGGTTTCGCTTTAAGTGCAGAAATTATCTGCCAGAAACTGTGTCCTGGAAAGGTCATGTGACGTTCGTAGGCGTTGGCATAGTAACTGGGTGTGCTTGCGCATATCAATGAGCATAACTGCCATTTCAATCGCCTCAGGGCATGTTTTGTCTGTGGCAACATTTCCCCATTGAATTGCATTGAGGAAAATGTTTTTTCAAACGCAAATTGCGCAAAAACTACAAATCCGATCAACACAAAAATTACTTAGCACACCTCTCATGGACGCTGGCTTCGAAACGACACCTCAACGGAGTCTGTGCGTGTAGCGGTTCGGGACGCATTAATTGCGGAAATCAACTGAATAATAAGAATAAGTTAGCAGCATTTAGATTACAACATTAATACTAGATGTGTATTTCCTGAAGGAAGTACAGATAGTGGTTTGAAATGGTGCCCGGGCTGCCCCTTTAAGAGAGACTTGCCTGCTGCCCCTGCAAGACTTTCAAGTCAGGATACGATTTAACTGTGGGTGCCTCTCAGGGGCCACTTTGGCCTCAGGGTCTGATTTTGTGGGTGGGGCCCCTCAGGGTCCGATTTTGTGGGTGGGGCCCCTCAGGGTCCGATTTTGTGGCCGGGGCCACTCAGGGTCCGATTTGGTGGCCGGGGCCACTCAGGGTCCGATTTGGTGGGTGGGGCCACTCAGGGTCCGATTTGGTGGGCGGGGCCCCACAGGGTCCGATTTGGTGGGCGGGGCCCCACAGGGTCCGATTTGGTGGGCGGGGCCTCTCTGGGTCTGATTTGGTGGGCGGGGCCACTCTGGGTAAGATTTGGAGGCTGGGGTCGCTCAGCCTCCAATTTGGAGGCCGGGGTCGTTGAGCTTCCGATTTGGAGGCCGAGGTCAAAGAGCCTCAGATTTGGAGGCAGGGGTCGATGAGCTTCCGATTTGGAGGCCGGGGTCGATCAGCCTCTGATTTGGAGGCCGGGGTCGATCAGCCTCCGATTTGGAGGCCGGGGTCGATCAGCCTCCGATTTGGAGGCCGGGGTGGCTCAGCCTCCGATTTGGAGGCCGGGGTGGCTCAGCCTCCGATTTGGAGGCCGGGGTGGCTCAGCCTCCGATTTGGAGGCCGGGGTGGCTCAGCCTCCGATTTGGAGGCCGGGGTGGCTCAGCCTCCGATTTGGAGGCCGGGGTGGCTCAGCCTCCGATTTGGAGGCCGGGGTGGCTCAGCCTCCGATTTGGAGGCCGGGGTGGCTCAGCCTCCGATTTGGAGGCCGGGGTGGCTCAGCCTCCGATTTGGAGGCCGGGGTGGCTCAGCCTCCGATTTGGAGGCCGGGGTGGCTCAGCCTCCGATTTGGAGGCCGGGGTGGCTCAGCCTCCGATTTGGTGTGTCGGCCCTTTAAGACTCATTTGGGTGCGCTGGCCCTTTAACAATCACTTTGGCGCGTTGGCCCTTTAAGAGCTAGTTTGGCTCACTGGGCTTCTTCTAAATCAAATTTGGCGGACATTCTCTCTCAGGGGCATGTGTCATGTGATGAATCTAGATTTGCATTTGTGCTGTGAGTTTCGCTTTAAGAGCTGATATTATGTGGCAGAGGCTCTGTGCTGGGGTTCAAGTGAAGTTCGTAGGCGTTGGCATAGTAACTGGGTCTGCCTGCGCATATCAATGAGCTCATCTGTCATTTCAATCGCCTCAGGGCACGTTTTGCCATTTCCTATTGAAAAGCATTGGAGACAGTGCATTCCAATGACGGGAAAAAAAATTTTCAAACGCAAATTGCGCAAAAACTACAAATCCGATCGACACGAAAAATACTTAGCACACCTCTCATGGACGCTGGCTTCGAAACGACACCTCAACGGAGTCTGTGCGTGTAGCGGTTCGGGCCGCATTAATTGCGGAAATCAACTTAATAATAATAATAATAAGAAGAAGAATAAGTTAGCAGCGTTCGGATTACAATATAGTGGTTTTTTCAAACCACTATAACTAGATGTGTATTTCCTGAAGGAAGTACAGATAGTGGTTTGAAATGGTGCCTGGGCTGCCCCTTTAAGAGAGACTTGGCTGCTGCCCCTGCAAGACTTTCAACTCAGGATCCGTTTTAAATGTGGGTGCCTCTCAGGGGCCACTTTGGCCTCAGGGTCTGATTTGGTGGGTGGGGCCCCTCAGGATCCGATTCGGTGGCCTGGGCTCCTCAGGATTTGAATTAGTGGCCGGGATTCCTCAGGGTCCAATTTTGTGGGTGGGGCCCCTCAGGGTCTGATTTTGTGGGTGTGGCCCCTCAGGGCCTGATTTTGTGGCCAGGACACCTCAGGGTCCGATTTTGTGGCCGGGGACCCTCAGGGTCCGATTTTGTGGCCGGGGCCCTCATGGTCCGATTTTGTGGCGATTTTGTTGGTTGGGCCCCTCAGGGTCCGATTTGGTTGGCAGGGCCCCTCAGGGTCCGATTTGGTGGGCGGGGCCCCTCAGGGTCCGATTTGGTGGGCGGGGCCCCTCAGGGTCCGATTTTGTGGGCGGGGCCCCTCAGGGTCCGATTTTGTGGGCGGGGCCCCTCAGGGTCCAATTTTGTGGGTGGGGCCCCTCTGGGTCCAATTTTGTGGGTGGGGCCCCTCTGGGTTCGATTTTGTGGCCGGGGCCCCTCAGGGTCCGATTTTGTGGTTGGGGCCCCTCAGGGTCCGATTTTGTGGTTGGGGCCCCTCAGAGTCCGGTTTTGTGGTTGGGGGCCCTCAGGGTCCGATTTTGTGGCCGGGGCCCCTCAGGGTCTGATTTTGTGGCCGGCGCCCCTCAGGGTCTGATTTCGTGGCTGGGTCCCTCAGGGTCCGATTTTGTGACCGGGGCCCCTCAGGGTCCGATTTTGTGGTTGGACCGCTCAGGGTCCAATTTTGTGGCCGGGGCCCCTCAGGTTCCGATTTTGTGGCCGGGGCCCCTCAAGGTCCGATTTTGGGCCTGGGCCCCTCAGGGTCCGATTTTGTGGTTGGGGCCCCTCAGGGTCCGATTTTGTGGTTGGGGCCCCTCAGGGTCTGATTTTGTGGCCGGGTCTACTCAGGGTCCGATTTTGAGGGCGGGGCCCCTTAGGGTCCTATTTTGTTGTTGGGGGCCCTCAGGGTCCGATTTTGTGGGTGGGGCCCCTCAGAGTCCGATTTGGTGGGCGGGGCCTCTCAGGGTCCGATTTTGAGGGCGGGGCCCCTCAGGGTCCGATTTTGAGGGCGGGGCCCCTGAGGGTCCGATTTTGTGGCCGGGGCCCCTGAGGGTCCGATTTTGTGGTTGGGGCCCCTGAGGGTCCGATTTTGGGGTTGGGGCCCCTCAGGGTCCGATTTTGGGGTTGGGGCCCCTCAGGGTCCGATTTTGGGGTTGGGGCCCCTCAGGGTCCGATTTTGTGGGTGGGGCCCCTCAGGGTCCAATTTTGTGGGTGTGGCCCCTCAGGGTCCGATTTTGTGGGTTGGGGCCCCTCAGAGTCCGATTTTGTGAGTGGTGCCCCTCAGGGTTCGATTTTGTGGCTGGGGACCCTCAGGGTCTGATTTTGTGGCCGGATCCCCTCAGGGTCCGATTTTGTGAGTGGGGCCCCTCAGGGTTCGATTTTGTGGCTGGGGCCCCTCAGGGTCTGATTTTGTGGCCGGATCCCCTCAGGGTCCGATTTTGAGGGCGGGGCCCCTCAGGGTCCGATTTTGTGGTTCGGGCCCCTCAGGGTCCGATTTTGTGGTTGGGGCCCCTCAGGGTCCGGTTTTGTGGTTGGGGCCCCTCAGGGTCCGATTTTGTGGCCGGCGCCCCTCAGGGTCCGATTTCGTGGCTGGGGCCCCTCAGGGTCCGATTTTGTGGCTGGGGCCCCTCAGGGTCCGATTTTGTTGGTTGGGCCCCTCAGGATCCGATTTTGAGGGTGGGGCCCCTCAGGGTCCGATTTCGTGGCCGGGGCCCCTCAGGGTCCGATTTCGTGGCCGCGTCTACTCAGGGTCCGATTTTGAGGGTGGGGCCCCTCAGGGTCCGATTTTGTGGCCGGGGCCCCTCAGGGTCCGATTTGTTTGGCGGGGCCCCTCAGGGTCCGATTTGGTGGGCGGGGCCTCTCAGGGTCCGATTTTGAGGACGGGGCCCCTCAGGGTCCGATTTTGTGGGCGGGGCCCCTCAGGGTCCAATTTGGTGGGCGGGGCCCCTCAGGGTCCAATTTTGTGGGTGGGGCCCCTCAGGGTCCGATTTTGTGGTTGGGGCCCCTCAGGGTCCGATTTTGTGGTTGGGGCCCCTCAGGGTCCGGTTTTGTGGTTGGGGGCCCTCAGGGTCCGGTTTTGTGGTTGGGGGCCCTCAGGGTCCGGTTTTGTGGCCGGGGCCCCTCAGGGTCTGATTTCGTGGCCGGGGTCCCTCAGGGTCTGATTTTGTGGCTGGGGCCCCTCAGGGTCCGATTTTGTGGATGGGCCGCTCAGGTTCCCATTTTGTGGCCGGGGCTCCTCAGGGTCCGATTTTGTGGGTGGGGCCCCTCAGGGTCTGATTTTGTGGCCGGGTCTACTCAGGGTCCGATTTTGTGGGTGGGGCCCCTTAGGGTCTGATTTTGTGGGTGGAGCGCCCTGGGTCCATTTTGGTGGGCAGGTCCACTCTGGGTCCGATTTTGTGGTTGGGGCCCCTCAGGGTCCGATTTTGTGGTTGGGGCACCTCAGGGTTCAATTTTGTAGGTGGGGTCCCTCACGGTCCGATTTTGTGGCTGGGGCCCCTTAGGGTCCGATTTTGTGGCCGGGCCCCCTCAGGGTCCGATTTTGTGGCCGGGGCCCGTCAGGGTCCGATTTTGTGGCCGGGGCCAGTCAGGGTCCGATTTTGTGGGTGGGGCCCCTCAGGGTCCGATTTTGTGGGCAGGGCCCCTCAGGGTCCAATTTGGTGGGCGGGGCCACTCTGGGTCTGATTTGGTGGGCGAGGCCACTCTGGGTCCGATTTGATGGGCGGGGCCACTCTGGCTCCAATTTGGATGCCAGGGTTGCTCAGCCTCCTTTTTGTAGGCCAGGGTCTATCAGCCTCCGATTTGGAGCCTTGGGTCACTCAGCTTTCGATTTGGCGCGCCGGCCCTTTAAGACTCATTTTGGCGCGTCTGCCCTTTAAGAGCCAGGGTGGCTCACTGGGCTTCTAAATCCACTTTGGCGCACACATTCTCTCTCAGGGGCATGCGTCATGTGATGAAGCTAGATTTGCATTTGTGCTGTGGGTTTAGCTTTAAGAGGTGATATTATGTGGCAGAAGCTATGTTCTGGAGATGTCATGTGACGTTCGTAGGCGTTGGCATAGTAACTGGGTCTGCCTGCGCATATCAATGAGCTCAACTGCCATTTCAATCGCCTCAGGGCACGTTTTAAGCTTCCCATTGAAAAGCATTGACACAGTGCATTCCAATGACGGGAAAAAAAATTTTCAAACGCAAATTGCGCAAAAACTACAAATCCGATCGACACGAAAAATACTTAGCACACCTCTCATGGACGCTGGCTTCGAAACGACACCTCAACGGAGTCTGTGCGTGTAGCGGTTCGGGCCGCATTAATTGCGGAAATCAACTTAATAATAAGAAGAAGAATAAGTTAGCAGCGTTCGGATTACAATATAGTGGTTTTTTCAAACCACTATAACTAGATGTGTATTTCCTGAAGGAAGTACAGATAGTGGTTTGAAATGGTGCCCGGGCTGCCCCTTTAAGAGAGACTTGCCTGCTGCCCCTGCAAGACATTCAACTCAGGATCCGTTTTAACTGTTAGTGCCTCTCAGGGGCCACTTTGGCCTCAGGGTCTGATTTGGTGGGTGGGTCCCCTCAGGATCTGATTCCTTGGACTGGGCTCCTCAGGGCTTGAATTGTTGGCGGGGATCCCTCAGGCTCCGAATTTGTGGGTGTGGCCCCTCAGGGTCCGATTTTGTGGGTTGGGGCCCCTCAGAGTCCGATTTTGTGAGTGGTGCCCCTCAGGGTTCGATTTTGTGGCTGGGGACCCTCAGGGTCTGATTTTGTGGCCGGATCCCCTCAGGGTCCGATTTTGTGAGTGGGGCCCCTCAGGGTTCGATTTTGTGGCTGGGGCCCCTCAGGGTCTGATTTTGTGGCCGGATCCCCTCAGGGTCCGATTTTGTTGGTTGGGCCCCTCAGGATCCGATTTTGAGGGTGGGGCCCCTCAGGGTCCGATTTTGTGGCCGGGGCCCCTCAGGGTCTGATTTCGTGGCCGCGTCTACTCAGGGTCCGATTTTGAGGGTGGGGCCCCTCAGGGTCCGATTTTGTGGCCGGGGCCCCTCAGGGTCCGATTTGTTTGGCGGGGCCCCTCAGGGTCCGATTTGGTGGGCGGGGCCTCTCAGGGTCCGATTTTGAGGACGGGGCCCCTCAGGGTCCGATTTTGTGGGCGGGGCCCCTCAGGGTCCAATTTGGTGGGCGGGGCCCCTCAGGGTCCAATTTTGTGGGTGGGGCCCCTCAGGGTCCGATTTTGTGGTTGGGGCCCCTCAGGGTCCGATTTTGTGGTTGGGGCCCCTCAGGGTCCGGTTTTGTGGTTGGGGGCCCTCAGGGTCCGGTTTTGTGGTTGGGGGCCCTCAGGGTCCGATTTTGTGGCCGGGGCCCCTCAGGGTCTGATTTCGTGGCCGGGGTCCCTCAGGGTCTGATTTTGTGGCTGGGGCCCCTCAGGGTCCGATTTTGTGGATGGGCCGCTCAGGTTCCCATTTTGTGGCCGGGGCTCCTCAGGGTCCGATTTTGTGGGTGGGGCCCCTCAGGGTCTGATTTTGTGGCCGGGTCTACTCAGGGTCCGATTTTGTGGGTGGGGCCCCTTAGGGTCTGATTTTGTGGGTGGAGCGCCCTGGGTCCATTTTGGTGGGCAGGTCCACTCTGGGTCCGATTTTGTGGTTGGGGCCCCTCAGGGTCCGATTTTGTGGTTGGGGCACCTCAGGGTTCAATTTTGTAGGTGGGGTCCCTCACGGTCCGATTTTGTGGCTGGGGCCCCTTAGGGTCCGATTTTGTGGCCGGGCCCCCTCAGGGTCCGATTTTGTGGCCGGGGCCCGTCAGGGTCCGATTTTGTGGCCGGGGCCAGTCAGGGTCCGATTTTGTGGGTGGGGCCCCTCAGGGTCCGATTTTGTGGGCAGGGCCCCTCAGGGTCCAATTTGGTGGGCGGGGCCACTCTGGGTCTGATTTGGTGGGCGAGGCCACTCTGGGTCCGATTTGATGGGCGGGGCCACTCTGGCTCCAATTTGGATGCCAGGGTTGCTCAGCCTCCTTTTTGTAGGCCAGGGTCTATCAGCCTCCGATTTGGAGCCTTGGGTCACTCAGCTTTCGATTTGGCGCGCCGGCCCTTTAAGACTCATTTTGGCGCGTCTGCCCTTTAAGAGCCAGGGTGGCTCACTGGGCTTCTAAATCCACTTTGGCGCACACATTCTCTCTCAGGGGCATGCGTCATGTGATGAAGCTAGATTTGCATTTGTGCTGTGGGTTTAGCTTTAAGAGGTGATATTATGTGGCAGAAGCTATGTTCTGGAGATGTCATGTGACGTTCGTAGGCGTTGGCATAGTAACTGGGTCTGCCTGCGCATATCAATGAGCTCAACTGCCATTTCAATCGCCTCAGGGCACGTTTTAAGCTTCCCATTGAAAAGCATTGACACAGTGCATTCCAATGACGGGAAAAAAAATTTTCAAACGCAAATTGCGCAAAAACTACAAATCCGATCGACACGAAAAATACTTAGCACACCTCTCATGGACGCTGGCTTCGAAACGACACCTCAACGGAGTCTGTGCGTGTAGCGGTTCGGGCCGCATTAATTGCGGAAATCAACTTAATAATAATAAGAAGAATAAGTTAGCAGCGTTCGGATTACAATATAGTGGTTTTATCAAACCACTATAACTAGATGTGTATTTCCTGAAGGAAGTACAGATAGTGGTTTGAAATGGTGCCCGGGCTGCCCCTTTAAGAGAGACTTGCCTGCTGCCCCTGCAAGACATTCAACTCAGGATCCGTTTTAACTGTTAGTGCCTCTCAGGGGCCACTTTGGCCTCAGGGTCTGATTTGGTGGGTGGGTCCCCTCAGGATCTGATTCCTTGGACTGGGCTCCTCAGGGCTTGAATTGTTGGCGGGGATCCCTCAGGCTCCGAATTTGTGGGTGTGGCCCCTCAGGGTCCGATTTTGTGGGTTGGGGCCCCTCAGAGTCCGATTTTGTGAGTGGTGCCCCTCAGGGTTCGATTTTGTGGCTGGGGACCCTCAGGGTCTGATTTTGTGGCTGGGGCCCCTCAGGGTCTGATTTTGTGGCCGGATCCCCTCAGGGTCCGATTTTGTGGGTGGGGCCCCTCAGGGTCCTATTTTGTGGATGGGGCCCCTCAGGGTCCGATTTTGTGGTTGGGGCCACTCTGGGTCCGATTTGGTGGGCGGGGCTACTCAGGGTCCGATTTGGAGCCCGGGGTGGCTCAGCCTCCGATTTGGAGGTCGGGGTGGCTCAGCCTCCGATTTGGAGGTCGGGGTGGCTCAGCCTCCGATTTGGAGGCCGGGATGGCTCAGCCTCCGATTTGGAGGCCGGGATCGATCAGCCTCCGATTTGGAGGACGGTTTGGCTCAGCCTCCGATTTGGAGGCCGGAGTGGCTCAGCCTCCGATTTGGAGGCCGGGGTGGCTCAGCCTCCGATTTGGAGGCCGGGGTGGCTCAGCCTCCGATTTGGAGGCCGGGGTGGCTCAGCCTCCGATTTGGAGGCCGGGGTGGCTCAGCCTCCGATTTGGAGGCCGGGGTGGCTCAGCCTCCGATTTGGAGGCCGGGGTGGCTCAGCCTCCGATTTGGAGGCCGGGGTGGCTCAGCCTCCGATTTGGAGGCCGGGGTGGCTCAGCCTCCGATTTGGAGGCC
This sequence comes from Dendrobates tinctorius, assembly GCF_039654945.1. Classification (NCBI taxonomy): domain Eukaryota; kingdom Metazoa; phylum Chordata; class Amphibia; order Anura; family Dendrobatidae; genus Dendrobates; species Dendrobates tinctorius. The sequence goes on from NW_027361690.1 coordinate 82,141,636, forward strand.
GGGGTGGCTCAGCCTCCGATTTGGAGGCCGGGGTGGCTCAGCCTCCGATTTGGAGGCCGGGGTGGCTCAGCCTCCGATTTGGAGGCCGGGGTGGCTCAGCCTCCGATTTGGAGGCCGGGGTGGCTCAGCCTCCGATTTGGAGGCCGGGGTGGCTCAGCCTCCGATTTGGAGGCCGGGGTGGCTCAGCCTCCGATTTGGAGGCCGGGGTGGCTCAGCCTCCGATTTGGAGGCCGGGGTGGCTCAGCCTCCGATTTGGAGGCCGGGGTGGCTCAGCCTCCGATTTGGAGGCCGGGGTGGCTCAGCCTCCGATTTGGAGGCCGGGGTGGCTCAGCCACCGATTTGGAGGCCGGGGTCGATCAGCCTCCGATTTGGAGGCCGGGGTGGCTCAGCCTCCGATTTGGAGGCCGGGGTCGATCAGCCTCCGATTTGGAGGCCGGGGTGGCTCAGCCTCCGATTTGGAGGCCGGGGTGGCTCAGCCTCCGATTTGGAGGCCGGGGTGGCTCAGCCTCCGATTTGGAGGCCGGGGTGGCTCAGCCTCCGATTTGGAGGCCGGGGTGGCTCAGCCTCCGATTTGGAGGCCGGGGTGGCTCAGCCTCCGATTTGGAGGCCGGGGTGGCTCAGCCTCCGATTTGGAGGCCGGGGTCGATCAGCCTCCGATTTGGAGGCCGGGGTGGCTCAGCCTCCGATTTGGAGGCCGGGGTCGATCAGCCTCCGATTTGGAGGCCGGGGTCGATCAGCCTCCGATTTGGAGGCCGGGGTCGATCAGCCTCCGATTTGGAGGCCGGGGTCGATCAGCCTCCGATTTGGAGGCCGGGGTCGATCAGCCTCCGATTTGGAGGCCGGGGTCGATCAGCCTCCGATTTGGAGGCCGGGGTCGATCAGCCTCCGATTTGGAGGCCGGGGTCGATCAGCCTCCGATTTGGAGGCCGGGGTCGATCAGCCTCCGATTTGGAGGCCGGGGTCGATCAGCCTCCGATTTGGAGGCCGGGGTGGCTCAGCCTCCGATTTGGAGGCCGGGGTGGCTCAGCCTCCGATTTGGAGGCCGGGGTGGCTCAGCCTCCGATTTGGAGGCCGGGGTGGCTCAGCCTCCGATTTGGAGGCCGGGGTGGCTCAGCCTCCGATTTGGAGGCCGGGGTGGCTCAGCCTCCGATTTGGAGGCCGGGGTGGCTCAGTCTCCGATTTGGTGTGTCGGCCCTTTAAGACTCATTTGGGTGCGCTGGCCCTTTAACAATCACTTTGGCGCGTTGGCCCTTTAAGAGCTAGTTTGGCTTACTGGGCTTCTTCTAAATCAAATTTGGCGGACATTCTCTCTCAGGGGCATGTGTCATGTGATGAAGCTAGATTTGCATTTGTGCTGTGAGTTGCTTTAAGAGCTGATATTATGTGGCAGAGGCTCTGTGCTGGGGTTCAAGTGAAGTTCGTAGGCGTTGGCATAGTAACTGGGTCTGCCTGCGCATATCAATGAGCTCAACTGTCATTTCAATCGCCTCAGGGCACGTTTTGCCATTTCCTATTGAAAAGCATTGGAGACAGTGCATTCCAATGACGGGAAAAAAAATTTTCAAACGCAAATTGCGCAAAAACTACAAATCCGATCGACACGAAAAATACTTAGCACACCTCTCGTGGACGCTGGCTTCGAAACGACACCTCAACAGAGTCTGTGCGTGTAGCGGTTCGGGCCGCATTAATTGCGGAAATCAACTTAATAATAATAATAAGAAGAAGAATAAGTTAGCAGCGTTCGGATTACAATATAGTGGTTTTTTCAAACCACTATAATAAGTTAGCAGCGTTCGGATTACAATATAGTGCTTTCTTCAAAACACTATAATAAAAATGCATGTTGTCTACATGAGAGCTGCTGGTGTCGAGAGCTACATTTCATCGATGGTATCATGGATTCCCAGAAGCACTGTCCTATATTGAAGGAGAAGATGCTACCAGCACTTTCCAACATTTGAATGCTCTGCTCCAAAACATACATCTGTTGCATTTCTGAAGAAAAGGCTGAAAGCAATTCCTTGGCAAAGTATGTCTCCTGATATGAATCCAACCAAAACACCTGTGGCAAAGTCTGAAGAGACAAGTTGAGCATCACTCTGCATCCAGCATCCAGGTTCTAAAAGAGGTCGCTCTTGAAGAAAGGAAAAAGCTAGATGCTGGAATAGGTCGATAACCTGTTCATTCCATGCCTAAAAGACTTGGCGCTGGCCTTAAAAATCATGGAGGTCATAAAAATTACTAAATATAGTAGTTTTTGATGGGGTGTATTCATTTGTGTATCAACTAATGTGAGTAAAACTGAAGATTTTGTAATGAAACTTATATTATTCACCTTACTTTCATGTTAAATGTTAAAAAATGTTCTAAGAAACTCAGTCTCGTCAAAATTTTTGAAACGGTGTTCAACTGAGGAAAATCATACGTTTCGAAGGGGGTGTACTCATTTATGAGTACTATTTATTATATTACTATCTATGGAGCTTTCCTCACTTGAATTTTTGGTTGTACTGCTACAAAATAGGTACATTGCAGATAAACCTACTATATATGTAGATACACACACGCACACACACACACACACTTGCAATTACATGTACAGTGGGGCAAAAAAGTATTTAGTCAGTCAGCAATAGTGCAAGTTCCACCACTTAAAAAGATGAGAGGCGTCTGTAATTTACATCATAGGTAGACCTCAACTATGGGAGACAAGCTGAGAAAAAAAATCTAGAAAATCACATTGTCTGTTTTTTTTTCATTTTATTTGCATATTACGGTGGAAAATAAGTATTTGGTCAGAAACAAAATTTCATCTCAATACTTTGTGATATATCCTTTGTTGGCAATGACAGAGGTCAAACGTTTTCTGTAAGTCTTCACAAGGTTGCCACACACTGTTGTTGGTATGTTGGCCCATTCCTCCATGCAGATCTCCTCTAGAGCAGTGATGTTTTTGGCTTTTCGCTTGGCAACACGGACTTTCAACTCCCTCCAAAGGTTTTCTATAGGGTTGAGATCTGGAGACTGGCTAGGCCACTCCAGAACCTTGAAATGCTTCTTACGAAGCCACTCCTTCGTTGCCCTGGAGGTGTGCTTTGGATCATTGTCATGTTGAAAGACCCAGCCACGTTTCATCATCAATGCTCTTGCTGATGGAAGGAGGTTTGCACTCAAAATCTCACGATACATGGCCCCATTCATTCTTTCATGTACCCGGATCAGTCGTCCTGGCCCCTTTGCAGAGAAACAGCCCCAAAGCATGATGTTTCCACCACCATGCTTTACAGTAGGTATGGTGTTTGATGAATGCAACTCAGTATTCTTTTTCCTCCAAACACGACAAGTTGTGTTTTTACCAAACAGTTCCAGTTTGGTTTCATCAGACCATAGGACATTCTCCCAAAACTCCTCTGGATCATCCAAATGCTCTCTAGCAAACTTCAGACGGGCCCGGACATGTACAGGCTTAAGCAGTGGGACACGTCTGGCACTGCAGGATCTGAGTCCATGGTGGCGTAGTGTGTTACTTATGGTAGGCCTTGTTACATTGGTCCCAGCTCTCTGCAGTTCATTCACTAGGTCCCCCCGCGTGGTTCTGGGATTTTTGCTCACCGTTCTTGTGATCATTCTGACCCCACGGGGTGGGATTTTGCGTGGAGCACCAGATCGAGGGAGATTATCAGTGGTCTTGTATGTCTTCCATTTTCTAATTATTGCTCCCACAGTTGATTTCTTCACTCCAAGCTGGTTGGCTATTGCAGATTCAGTCTTCCCAGCCTGGTGCAGGGCTACAATTTTGTTTCTGGTGTCCTTTGACAGCTCTTTGGTCTTCACCATAGTGGAGTTTGGAGTCAGACTGTTTGAGGGTGTGCACAGGTGTCTTTTCATGCTGATAACAAGTTTAAACAGGTGCCATTACTACAGGTAATGAGTGGAGGAAAGAGGAGACTCTTAAAGAAGAAGTTACAGGTCTGTGAGAGCCAGAAATCTTGATTGCTTGTTTCTGACCAAATACTTATTTTCCACCATAATATGCAAATAAAATGAAAAAAAAAAACAGACAATGTGATTTTCTGGATTTTTTTTTCTCAGTTTGTCTCCCATAGTTGAGGTCTACCTATGATGTAAATTACAGACGCCTCTCATCTTTTTAAGTGGTGGAACTTGCACTATTGCTGACTGACTAAATACTTTTTTGCCCCACTGTATATCCTACTACACATATGCGATTCCATTGCTCCTACTGCAGGTGTAAGAAAATGTCTTTCTATGAAGATTTTCTTGAACTATTCATGCTCATATAGTGAATAAACTCAATATAGCCCACTTCTAGATGTACAGTATGTGTGCAGTGAGATATTCCTGGGCCGCTGTCTATAAATGAGCTTTTATGTAATCAGCGCCAGACAGGCTGAGGTAATGTAAAATATTGTTTTTACCATTCAACCATCAGAAGTGCAGGAGTTAACTGGATGCTTCTGCAGCAGCCCCACCACAGTCAGACTGGGTACCCTGTCTTTCCACTGGTTGAGCTATGAGCTAATGCAAGGTATATGGAAAAGACATTCTGTTTTATGCACATCTCTCCACGTGAACAGTCCTAGCCGAGAACCTCACAGCACTCACCACCCAATTGTGACTCCATCAGGCCCTCATTATAGCACCGCATTGCGTTCTATAATAGCCGGATTGATCTAGGTGGTGGTAGAGTATTACCTTAGATCTGAATGCATGTGCTAATATTTACCATCAGATACTTAACAGCCAGAGACGGAGATCTGGAACAAAATATGCAATGTAGGATCAGTCCTTCCAATAAAGACGTCAGCCTTTCTGTAGATCGTAAATTAGCATGACAAGTTGTGTTAGATGAGTAATTTGGTAATTGAGATGTCATCACTCTCCGCCCGCTGTCTGTAGAAGATAGCACTAAAGATATTTCATAAAAAACGTACGCGTCAAGCGGGAATGACGGTAATTAAATCATATATTTCTAAACAATCTGCCAATGAACTAAATGCAGAAATAAATTATACCCATAGGGAAATTAAATTCATCTTCACTGAAGTATCATGGCACCAGGCTATTGCCACTAGTTATGTACGTCTGGGTGTAACCTCCATCCATCAATTTAATGTGCTCATTTCTGAAAGCCTACACAACTATTACTGCTTAAGAACAAACTCACCCATTTCCTAGGACAAGGCAGAAAGCCATCAGTGCAGTTGTCAGGTTGCGTTTCATGGATATGTTCAAAGGCACCATATATTGTCAGGTTAGTCAGAGGCAGAAGCAAATAGCCGTAATGGCTCCTACCACCTAAGATATATTTTTTCAACAATTTATTTATAGTTTATTCCTATCTATTACCAAATGAAAGACAGAAGCCACTTTCAACATCTGTCATATGGTGTGTGCCATCTTTAATTCCAACGTGTCACATACTTTCATCCAAGAACTGGACAGTCCTCTCCTCCAGCAGCAACTTTTGGATAGGATTTCATAAAAATCTCATTAATTGTAAAGATAGAGGTTACAGCTAGGACTAAACAATGACGTTGTGACTTATTTTACCTAGAAAATATCAAAAGTTTGGCCATAACCAGAGTTTCACTGTGATACAAGTCACGCCGCCTGTCACATCGCTCTCACCTGGGGCTGGGACCCCGCGCCCAACGTCACCACTTCCGGTGCCGCGGCCGCTCTGGGGGTCCCGTCGGGTGCGCACGCGCACCTCTCGCATCTAGTCTCATGGCTGCACAACGTTGCTAGTACGCATGCGCGCTCCTCTCGGTTCTGACTGCAGCCATGCCATCTCTATGGTCCTGGAGGACCTCATCCTGAAGTCCCTGTGCTCTTGCCCTATATCAGGTTACCTCTTCCTATGGGAGGTGCCTGATTATTGTTGTGCTTCCTGGCTTGGTCTGTTTTGTCCTTGCTTGACTGCGCGCTGTATTTGGGTCCTCTGCCTTGTGCTCCGTTGGTGTACTCTGCTCTGTCGTGCTTCTTAGCACACCTTCTACCTTGCCTTGTACTCAGGCATGCTACTCAGCACGCGCTCTGTCTAACCCTGAACTCAGGCATGCTTCCCAGCACGCGCTCTGACTAACCCTGTGCTCTTGCGTGCTCCCTGGCACGCGCCCTGCTTTGCCCACTCCCGGGCGTGCTTGTCAGTGCGCGCCATACGAGCTCCTGTGTATTCGCCTTGCACTATCCAGTATCTAGCACACTCCCGTGTACACGCCTTGTGTTGTCCTGAACCCTCCGTGCTTCCGTACTCTTGCCTTGTACTGTCCTGTACCCTGCGTGCCCCTGTGTCCACGCCTTGCACATTTCTGTTTTCTGCACACTTCCACTTGTATTCTGCAGACACACTCATTTGTGTCTCCTGTGAGCTGGCAACCTGGTTCCAGCAGTCGTGGTACCTTACCCCCTTGGGCTTGCCCCTGACACTCCCTGTATAGGGGGTTGTCCTCACTAGGTCAGCTCGGCCTAGGTGGGTTGGTGCCACGACCCAGAGGGTCCACTCCAGGAGTCGTCACAATACATGTGAGAAGCCATGTCAGTTTCAAACCCTAGCCTAAAAGGTATTAACAATAAACTACCACTAGGTTTGCTGAATGCTTTGCAGAAAGTAACGCTAAAAGCTTTGTCTCAATAAAATATTTCCACTCCTAAAATGTATGAGCATTAGACTGATATTAAGGAGATACAGCCTGGTCTCATATGGCCCCATATTACATGTCCATTCAATTCCTATCTGCTATGAGCTCAGGACCTAGGATCTGCAGTCCTATAGACATTTTACATTAACTTTTCAACAATTTGTGCTATGGTGGCTCTTCTGTGGAAAGGTCAGACGGGCTAGCCTTCCCTCCCCACATGCATCAATAAGTTATGACCCTGTTGCCGTTTCTCCCATTGTTCTCTCTTAGGCCACCACTGCACAGGAGGAACACTCCACACTATTTTGGGGGACACTGCGTCAAATACATCTACCCATGAAAATTTGGTTCTTGGCAGAGTCGCTCCTATCCTTAAACTGGGTTCACATTATGTTTCAGCTTCTCATCAGTGGCTCTGTCGGGGTTACGTATCAAGCCCTGAAAAATAGGATTCAGAGGTTTGCAGTGATGAGGTCACTTACTTTAATGATGCAGATGGCGTTACATTGTGCTCTGTTGGACATAATTTTCGTAACTATCCACTGTCCATTGTATTTTGGTGCCCGCTTCAAATAAGCAGATACTGCCAAAGATCATGTCCAACAGAGGAAAAAGTGACTCAGTCTACATCATGAAAGTCAATGTCCACATCAGTGCATACGCCAGAATCCATTTTTCAGGGTCAAACTTAAAAGGGGTTGTCCCAAGGTTTTGGATCAAAACCTTCAAGCTTCTGCCATAAAGCTAAAGATGAAGAGGGATGTCACCCGTCAACATGATTAACAACCCTAAGCAGACCCTCAAATCAACAAACGAATGGCTCCGCCAAAACGTTATCAAAGTTTGGGAATAGCCTTGGCAGTGCCTAGACCTCAATGCAATTGAAAGCCTGTGTGTGACCTTAAGAGGGCGCTGTACACAGGAGATGCCCTCACAATATGACAGATTTGGAGATCAACTGCAAGGAAGAATGGGCAAAGATGGCCAATTCTAGATGTTACATGCTGATAGACTCCTATCCAAAAAGACGGAATGTTGACATAAATTCAAAGGTTCCATGGGCTCACGTGTGGTTATGACTGACTATCCGCGCTTTCGGACGTACAGTGGCTTGCAAACGTATTCACCCCCTTTGGCTTTTTACCTATCTTGTTACATTACAACCTTTAACTGTCAAGAGTGAAGGTTTTGGCTGTAAGAAAAAAAAAAGAAAAAACAACCTGCAAAAAAGCCAAGTGTGAACATATCTTAAAGGTGGAAAAAGGATTGAAATCATTTTTCTGTTCTGATTTTTTAGCATGACAAAAATCTGACATTTTAATAGACTTTTTATATCATACATACATTTTTGTTTGATTGTGCTGACCCACTTAATAAATTTGCACTACACGGCGAATACCATAAAACCAGAATCTTATAGAAGAACTCAAAAAATTCTCGATTGTTGTTATTTTTTGCATCCTTACTGATTGGTAAAATATAATAAATTATATATATCACCGATTGGCACCATTATAGATAGAGGGATAGAGGATAACTTACTGATTGGTGTGTCTGATCGCTGTGACCCTCAGCAATCTCAAGAGTGGGCTCTTGAACCCAGAAACTGGGCTCTGCAGAGCGCCATCTTGGATGGATTGGAGGAGAACATGCTCGACTTTGCTCCATTCACTATCCATGGGACTGATGAGAAAATTGAACACAACGTGCATCTCCTATTCCCATTGGATACAAAATGGCTTACTATCTTGAGAATTAATAACCTTTTAAGGGTGTGAGGTAGCTGTTAGGCTGGTTTCACATTCGCGCTTTTTAAGCGCACGCACGGCCGGGGGTAGCTCCGCCCCCGAGCCGGCTCTCTGCCCGGCGTGCCCGCCCCTTCTTTGTAGCGCCGCCTCCTAGCGCACAGCGGCGCCTGCGATCGGCGCACCCTATCTTTAGCATAGGGTGCGCAGATCGTGCGCAGGCCGTGCGCTAGTTACGCTTTGACCTGCGCTGCGCACTTTTGACGGTGCGCCGTGCGCGCCAAAATCCGAAAAGTTTGATTTTGGCGCGCACGGCGCACCGTCCAAAGTGCGCAGCGCAGGTCAAAGCGCAACTAGCGCACGGCCTGCGCACGATCTGCGCACCCTATGCTAAAGATAGGGTGCGCCGATCGCAGGCGCCGCTGTGCGCTAGGAGGCGGCGCTACAAGGAAGGGGCGGGCACGCCGGGCAGAGAGCCGGCTCGGGGGCGGAGCTACCCCCGGCCGTGCGTGCGCTTAAAAAGCGCGTATGTGAAACCAGCCTTATTCAGTTAGAGGACCCTCGCTAGGCAGCGAACAAAACACATCCGGCACCGTGTTTTCATAAATCATAACATAGTCCATGCGGTTTATTCCTCCATCATAAACCCACAGAAGCAACATAAACGGCATATAACAGCATAGCGTTCATTATAGCTTCACTCTGGTAGCAATGTCCAGCATACACAGGCTCTTCAGCCTCATAATTATCTCACCCACGTCAGGGTTCTCTCATGGCTGTTGCTCCACGCTGCAGACATCCACTCTCTCCTCTGGGACTCTCAGACGCTGGCAGCCATTACACACAGCCACTCCACAGGCTGTTAGCCAGGAGACAACTCTCCTCACGGGACCTTCTGCTCTGGACCAACCAGGTCCCTGCATTCACCCCTTGTAACTCACCCCGGCCACATTATATCGTTCATGGCCACACCCACTGGGTCACATGACTCTGACCTCATCACAGGTCCTTCAGGCATTTTCACACTGTTTTCAACCGTGCTTTAAACACCTCCCGGGTGGGTTTGTAGGTAACCAGGCCCCCCCAACTCTCTAGTTACCTGGAGACTTCTCCCTCACATATTAACGCAGAACCTCAGCAATGTCCTTGCTGATCACACATACATAAGTCTCGATCTCAAAGCCACCCACTTTGAGATACATAACGGCCACTCAACACTCTGCCATTCATCCCTTCTCCTGGGACCTCCACACAGCGCCCCCTAGCGGACACAGTGGTTACTACACCACAAGGGGTTAATATTATCACGGACTGGTGTATAAGCAATGAGAAATATATATGGTAATGTTTAGGGCGCAGATTTTGGAGCAACCCTTCCTCCACACCAAAAAGGTACAACGATCACATGTCTATTAACCCTTTAGATGTTTCCGGTACACCTAGCAGGACATAGATCATAAGTAATGGTCCATCCATCTGTACTCCGAGGCACAGCTGGATCTGGACCTGACAGTACCTGGTATCAGGCTTTATGACTTTTCCTGTTGTCTGGTCTGACACTTTGTACATAAGGCAGAAGAGATTAATGTTTCCCAGGTAGCTGCCGCCAGCTGGCTCCATCGCTAGACACCCTCCCAGGGAGCGCCTGCTTACCACTGGGCTTGGTGAATGACCTGAGTTCCCCCCTCTCTGTATTCCGGTCTGACCCCCTCTCTGACAGCTCTGTCAAAACACTTTCCCACATCCTGTGAACCGACTGCTGTAAAGATGGTGCCTTTGACTGAGGTCACAACACAGCTGCTGTGTATCTGTATTAATTGCAAAGTCAGACATGCAGACTGCTCCATGTAATGTGTGCACTTAACCCATTGCAACCTATTAATCTATAGAATGCTGCCAGTCTTTGCTCAATGCATAAATATAAATGTGCATATATACATAAGAGTACAAATATTGCCCTTCACATGTTTTTTTGCCCCTTCATTTTTAAAGTTCCCCACAGTGCACTGGGCAGAATCATCTACTCGGCTCATAACCCTACAAGCATATACACACTTGGATCGCTTCATTCTGGATTTTACAGCAAACTTCGTAGGCCTGTTTCACACTTCAGTTTTTTGACGTCAGTCAAAATCCGCCAATTTTCAAAAAAAAAAGGGATCCGCCGTTTTTTCCCCCCATAGACTTACATTAGCGGCGGATCTTGACTGACAGTCGTCCGTCCCACCCATTTTTTGACGGATCCGTCAAGATGTTAGCGCTTCCCGGGCGGATGGGACGGACAATGCAACTTTTTTTGCAGCGATGGTCCGCTATTTTGTAGTGCGCATGCCTGGCAGATTTCTCCTGCCGAGCATATTAACCCTAAATACAGTTGTGGAAGCGCCGAAAACAAAAAATCTCTCTCTCTGAAACAGGCCTTAAAAAGTATATAAATGTCAGTAATCCAATTGTTCCTCTTGTTGCATTTATGAATGTGGCACATATTTACTAAACTAAAACTGCTCATTCAAGGGAATCTGTCAGCAGGGTTTTGCTTTGAAATTTGATGATAGCATGAGGTTGGGGCTGAGAAGCTGATTTCAGCAATGTGTCACTTATTAGGCTGTCTGCTGTTGTTCCAATACAATGAGTGTTTTATCAGCAGGAGATTAACATAACAGGACTAAAGTTCCCGTGCATCCTGGTCGAACCGCACACCCAGCACTGTAGCAGCTTACTGTCACTATGCAATGTACTCAGAAAGCCGTGTTGGAGGTCATGGCAGCTCTCAGAGTTCTGCTACATGCTACACCTAAAATTTCTGCTCTACACAGACACCAGATTATAATCAGGGCTGTGGAGTCGGATTCGGTGTCCATTTTGGTGGAGTCGGAATAAAATGGACCCTCCGACTCCTAAAATATATGTTATAAGTTGAGTTCAGTAGTTCAGTGCAGGATGTGCTGTAAATGTTGTCATAATAATTTGGGAAAGTTATAAAATGTCTGCTCTATTCCTGATCTAAGTTTAGATGAATCTGTGCTGCACCTTACGCACATGCTCAGTAGTGACCAGTGCTGTGGGGTCATAGATGAGATGAATCTATGCTGCACTTTATGTAAATGCTCAGTAGTGACCAGTGCTGTGGGGTCGTAGATGAGATGAATCTGTGCTGCCCTTTATGTACATGCTCAGTAGTGACCAGTGCTGTGGGGTCATAGATGAGATGAATCTGTGCTGTCCTTTATGTACATGCTCAGTAGTGACCAGTGCTGTGGGGTCATAGATGAGATGAATCTGTGCTGCACTTTATGTACATGCTCAGTAGTGACCAGTGCTGTGGGGTCGTAGATGAGATGAATCTGTGCTGCACTTTATGTACATGCTCAGTAGTGACCAGTGCTGTGGGGTCGTAGATGAGATGAATCTGTGCTGCCCTTTATGTACATGCTCAGTAGTGACCAGTGCTGTGGAGTAGTAGATGAGATGAATCTGTGCTGTCCTTTATGTACATGCTCAGTAGTGACCAGTGCTGTGGGGTCATAGATGAGATGAATCTGTGCTGCACTTTATGTACATGCTCAGTAGTGACCAGTGCTGTGGGGTCATAGATCAGATGAATCTGTGCTGCACTTTATGCACATGCTCAGTAGTGACCAGTGCTGTCGAGTCGTAGATGAGATGAATCTGTGCTGCACTTTATGTACGGGCTCAGTAGTGACCAGGGCTGCGGAGTCGTAGATGACATGAATTTGTGCTGCACTTTATGTAGATGCCCAGTAGTGACCAGTGCTGTGGAGTCGTAGATGAGATGAATCTGTGCTGCACTTTGTCCATGTTCAGTAGTGACCAGGGCTGTGGGGTCGTAGATGAGATGAATCTGTGCTGCACTTAATGTACATGCTCAGTAGTGACCAGGGCTGTGGGGTCGTAGATGAGATGAATCTGTACTGCACTTTATGTACATGCTCAGTAGTGACCAGTGCTGTGGAGTCAGAGTCGTAAGTAAGGGAAATTGAGGAGTGGGTGGCTTGGCTTACCGACTCCACAGCCCTGATTACAATCCAGAGTCAGAAAAGTGTTGACAAAGAATAAAATTAAACCAATTTTTATTGCTATTACACTAAAATGAAAACAAAGTTAAAACAAGGTGCCTCATGACAAGAAAGAGGACACAGCCAAAACACATGTAGCTGCTTCAGATAGAGATCAATTGTTTGATACAATCAAATGAGGTAGAAGACAATATATAACACTCACAAGTCTATATGAAGATGTGTTGAAAAATACACACCTATAATTAATTAAATCTCAAGTGCTTAGTGTTATATATCAAGGCCAAATAGATACTTGGTGCCATATTATACATGTTGTTTCCAGATCATAATCATATGAATGAATGATCAGTTTGGTGTCTTCTGTAAGTTCTACGATTTTGATCTTTGCTGACTGACCTTGGATTTGCCTTTGACCATCTCTTTGCCTAGCCCTTTGTCTTCATCCACTACCTTCTTGAAATCCTGGCCTGGGACTGTGACCTGACTACGCCTTTGCCTCACCCCTCTGTTTATGACGTACCCTCATGGCTTTTTACTCAGACTCCTTGACTTTCCCACATCACGGCGTGTCAGTAAGTAGTGATTAGCGTCAAAGGAAGAAAGACAACAGTTTCTGGCATAAGAAAGAACTCTTTAGACCAGGATTCGAGAGCCTTCAGCCCAGTGGCCATTTGTGGTCTGTGATGTTGTTTGAACCAGCCCAGAGGTAAATTCCCGGGGGGTCACATTGCTCGAACCGCCAGAGTGGTTTTTTTTCAGCCACCAACCCTTTAAACCAGGGGTGAGGAATCTGTTTTCTTCCAAGGGCCATTTGGATATTTATTCCATCCTTCGGGGGCCATACAAACTCCGCCCACAAAGTACATCCTGACTCTGGCACTGGTGTCAGGACATAATCTTTTACTGCATGCGCTTCAGTGTTCAGTAGTGAACACTGCGTGTGTGTGCTAACAGAGCAAGAAGAAATTAATGAGCTGGTGGCAATCAAAATACAACTCCATGTCCAAGCACTGCTGTCCCTGAGAATCAGCCTGGGGGCCTGATAAAATGTCATCGAGGGCCGTAAATGGCCCAGGGGCCTGAGGTTCCCCACCCCTGCTTTAAACCATTAAAGCACGCACATGTGAAGTTCACTAATGATCACTGTGGCGTATGCAACACTTTAATACATCTAACACTGGCCAGTGCCATCAGGATGTTTTCTCTGGCCCAAGATATCACTTCCTGTGATCCAGCCTTTGTGCTATATGCAGTAGACACAGCGTATCTTATGTGATGCATATAACAGTGGCAGTGTCTCTTATGTGATGTATATACAGCAGTATCTCCTACAAGATGTATACAGCAGAGTTTCAGTGCATCATATGTGATGTATACAGCAGTCCCAGTGTATCATAAGTATTGTAAATACAACAGCTTTGGTTTATCCTATGTGATGTATGCAGTAGTCTGTGTTTTCTTGTGATGTATGTACAGCCTCTCCTATTTGATATATATACAGCAGCCTCAGTGCCTCCTATGTGATGTACAAACAGCATTTCCCATGTGATTTATATATAGCAGTGTTCGTGTGTCCTATGAGATGTATACAGCAGAGTTTGTGTCACCAGTGTTATGAATACACAGCTTCTAACGTGTGAGTTACACAGCAATCTTGGTGTATCATATTTCATGTCTATACTGCAGTCTCTGTGTATGTAATGTAGTCAGCAGCCTCATGTCTCCTATGTGATGTATACTGCAGACCTCCACCTGCTTGAGTTCTATAAGCGTAATGTGAGAAATGATGAATTTCTCACTTTTACCAGACATGCATTGCAATTTGTATGTGTAAGAACAACTTACTGCTGCGAGCAGTACTTTTTCAATTTTACCATTGCAAAGAGTCGACTATGCTCCAGACTGATCGGCACAAACCTGGAATAGCATTTGTGAAAACCAACATCTTCAGTACCACCTAACCTTACAGCCACATCAAAGAGGAGCAGTTCCAGCCGTCACAAAAGGGTGAGTTAGTTGACCAAATATTGCAGGATAATTTTTAAGTAGATAATTTTGTATGGCCCGCAAATGATGTCATAAATATCCAAATGGCCCTTGGCAGAAAAAAGGTTCCCCGAACTTCTGCTTTAGACCAAATAGAGGTGTAGTATATAAGCTGGGAAGGGAAGCTGGTTATGCGCTTTGTATCAATTTAGATGCCATAAAAGCTTATGTTTTATTATGCCATTTACCTGGTGCTGAATCTTTTCTTAGCATAGGTGTTTTGTTGGTCCTTCCCTTTTCAGTAATCTTTTTTGTGTTGACAGTGTGGCTTTGTGTAGAGGCATGTGAGCAAACATATAAAAATGTTATTCGACACATGCAAGCCTTTTTTGATGAATGGAGAGGGAATTTTTTTGATGTTAGCCCTGTTCATGACAAACAGTGTCCTGGCCCGATGTGAGAATCGACAGGTGAGAATCGACAGGTTATTAAAGCTGCTGCCATAGAGAAAAAGATGAGAGAGGAGTTCATTCATCACCAAGGCAAACACTGATGTCAAACACCTCAAACTTCATGATGTTAAATGTTATGACATTTCCACAAAGCATTTCCCAAAATGATTCACATACAAGTCATAACTCACTGATAAGAGAATGCTGACAATTTAGGTTTTCTTATTTACCCAGACAGGACTGAACTCTAAACATGATCTGCACATGATCCTCATCTGTGATAAATCACCGATTGCAGACACTCATCTCTGGGAAGGTCTGGCAGGGTCACTCCGCAAAAGGATGCTGGCAGAATACGCAGCATTTACCCTCAAATCCCCGGGGATTAAGATCAATATAAACAGCTTCTTCATCATCCCATGAAATCTGCTGAACACGTACGAAGCTCAATGATCAGAAGCACATTAGAATTGGCCAAAGCTGTGTGATTTTTATGTTTAACACTTATTTGATCCATGTTTAACTGCTAAAATAACAAGGTCAGCAATTTTTAAAGCTTTAAGGCCTTGTTGCTATAAAACATTTTGATCGCCTGAGCGGTTTGAAGAGGTTGTCATTATACAGTCAAACGGGATTTATTAATATGCCATCTACCTAGCCATGTTGTAGGAAAGACATCATGTCCTCATATAACCTCGCGCAGCACGTGTGCCCTTCTAATGTTGGTGACATCACATGCAATTAAAAGTAAAGCTCGAGTATAGGAGACATTTTAGATATATTTTGGAACTGCGGAAATGACAATTCTAGATGTGATTTTCCAAATCCTATCTCTAGAGGAAGGTGCATTAATATTATACAATAGCTTAAGCTAGTCTTTTTGGGAGAGGGACTTTTTGAGACTTGAAGGGGATGTCTCATCACAGATGCCATTCAAATCAGACTCCTAGGACCATGGTCAGCTTATCTTGACTGGGTAAGCTGCATCTGGCCAGACATTTACCCTGCAACCCTCTGTGAAGTCAATACACGCTATCAAGGCATATTGAGATGGATGGTCTTCATAAACAAGACCATGGGACTAGGCTAGCCCAGAATGACTGTTCAAACCAAGCACAGGCCCTCTGTGCTCCATGGCGGGGCCAATCATTTAACTACACCTTCCCATCTACTAGTTATCCTCTCTATCTCCAACTCACTTTTCTTTGATTGACCGCTCTGCCTTCACAGAGCCAGAGAAGGGTGGCAGCAGATGGAAACCAAGCAGATGGGAAGGTGAAGTTAAATGTGTGGCCCCGCTATGATGCGTCAAGCATCTGTTCTTGGTTTGAACAGTCATTCTTTGCTGACAGATTCCCTTTAAAAATGTATGGTTATTAATGTTTGATGACACTCAGGACCTCCACTGATCATATCTTATTGTTTACACAGGGACCAGAGTTTCATTTATGTGGATGACTGTGCCTAGTACGGCATGTCAATCCCATTAAAGTGAACACATCTGAGCGGCGGTACAGGCACAGTCGTACTGATATGCCATTCATTGTGACAATTATCAGAGATCACAGGGAATGGATTCTCACTCATCAAATAATAATGACCTCTCCTAAGGACACTTTAAAAAACGATTTGCTATAGTAACATGTATATATAATACGTGTGTATACTGCTATACACAAGCGCTTCTGAATCTATTCGTTTGTTTTCCCTTAGTGTTGAAAATATAGGTAAATCCATTTTGTCAACTACACAGGATACATGCTGGCTATTACTCAAAGTCTCTGTTTAGACCAAAATCAACGCTGCAGAACATCCTCCTGCATCTGTCTGACATTGACGAATATCATCATGGAGCATCTACACCTATAGCGAGGTAAGGCCACAAAGCAAAGCAGAAAAGCCAGAAATTCCCAGCACCTGACGAGGCGCGAGCAACATCCTGACTAACGTCAGTGAGCGCGTCTATTAGGGCTCATACTCACTTGCGAAAGACTCGCACGATTCTCGTGCAAGTCGCTCGCATGAAAACACCGGCCGGCACTGGGACTGGAGCGTGCGGCAACATAGAAATACATGTAGCCGCACGCTCCGGTCCGAGTGCCGGCGGCAGTGCCGGGTTTTCATGCGAGAGACTCGCACGAGAATCGTGCGAGTTTCTCGCAAGTGAATATGAGCCCTAAGGCTTATTTATTTCTCCGAATTCACATTGGATGCCGAATTTTTAGAGTAATACACAGGAAAGAAAAGTTTTCAATGCCTGGTTTCCCAAGCAATACTGTTTTTAAAGCAATGTACGGAAATACGTTTTTTCAGAACCTCATTCACAGATTGAAATATTCCAAGCCGATTTGTGGACTTTGCACTTGTTGTCGATTTTATTCTTATTTCATTACTTCATCGCACTAGAACAACAGACATTAAAAATATAAATTACGCACTGGCAGCTCTCCTTAATCAACTCTACCCAGAAATTGCTGACATTTCACACCTTTCCACATAGTCGTGACAACAATATCATTTGTAGATGGTGAATGTTCACATTAGGTTTTGCCCCCGGTTTGTGATTCCATTGGGGGTTCTGTCCGAGCCTTAAAAGCTGGGATTCTGTCTCACAAACATAGTGTTATGCCTAAATTATCAAACTGAGTCTAATACATGCAAATTTGGACGGATTTGAGCTTTTTTGATCATAGCCATCTTTTACATGGAAACATTAGCGTAGTCTACTGCTCTATTTTTTCTGACTTCAAAGATAGATGGCTGAAAAAAAAAGCCCAAATGGAGTCTAAAGTTGCATGTTTTGGACTCGGATTGTTAACACCTACTGCTCCATTTGGGGCACATCTGAATCAGGTCTTTTGGAGGTTCATACGGAACCCCTGACGGAGTCACAAATATGTTGTCAAAATGTAAAATGTGAACACATCATTCCATAGGACACATTCACTATTAAATAATTACAAAAACAAACTAAAAGTGGAAAACAATGGCCGTGGTGCTTTATTTAGGGTATCATGAAATATAAATACTGTATATACTCGTGTATAAGCCGAGATTTTCAGCCCATTTTTTGGCGCTGAAAGTCCCCCCCCTCTCGGCTTATACACGAGTGGGGAGGGGGTGTCAGAGATCATACTGACCCCCCCGACGCGTCTCTGCAGCCCTCCCCCCACTATCTTCCTTCCTTCAGCGGTCACGTGGTACCGCTCATTAAACTCATGAATTTGTGCATATGCGTACCACGTGACTGTTGAAGAAAGGAAGGGAGACCATGGGAGGAGCGAGGCTGCAGAGACCGCGCCAGGAGGGGGTAAGTATATCCAATATTCACCTGTCCCCGGTCCATCGCTGCGCGCTGCTGTCTGCTGCATCCTCTGTCAGTGACGTTTAGGCAGCAGAGGGCACGATGATGTGGTTAGTGCGCGCCGCGCCCTCTGCCTAGACAGTCAATGACAGATGACGCGGCAGACAGCGGCGAGCAGCGATGGACCCGGGACATGTGAATATCTCAGGTGCCGGGTCCTGAGTGAGCGGCGACACCGGCACCTGTGCCCCATAGCGCCGGTGTCCCCGCCTGCTCAGGACCCGACACCTGGCCCCCAGCGAGGAGAGGTGAGTGTGGCATTTTTTTTGCAGCAGCGGCAGCATATGGGGCATTATCTATGGAGCAGCATATGGGGGCATAATATATGGAGCATCTTATGGGGGCAGCATATGGGGGCATATTCTATGGAGCAGCATATGGGGGCATAATCTATGGAGCATCTTATGGAGGATAATCTATGGAGCATTTTATGGAGCATCTTATGGGGGAATAATCTATGGAGCATCTTATGGGGGCATAAGCTATGGAGCATCTTATGGGGCCATAACATTTATGGAGCATATTCTATGGAGCATCTTATGGGGCCATTATTAACATTTATGGAGCATTATATGGGGTGCATTTTGTATGGAGCATCTAATGGGGCCATCATAAACTGTATGGAGTATTATATGGGGCTCCCGATTCAATATGGATATTCAAAAACATTCAACCTACTGATGTCTCAATTAATTTTACTTTTTTTGGTATCTATTTTTATTTTTGAAATTTACCAGTAGCTGCTGCATTTTCCACCCTAGGCTTATATGCGAGTCAATAAGTTTTCCCTTTTTTTGTGGCAAAATTGGGGGGGTCCGCTTATACTCAGGTCGGCTTATGCACAAGTATATACGGTAAGGCATTTCCATAAATCCAGAAACAAATACCAATAAATAAGCTTCACCAACCAATCCACCCAGATGGCTGGGCGATTTCCCCTCGAACAAAATCCCACAACAAATTAAGGAAATAAAAAAACAATAGGGGGGGGAGGGCAGGAACTTCTTTCTTCATAAAAATACTGAGAGGAATGACAGCTGACAGGCTTAATTATACTCAAAATCCTCCTGCTTTTTTCAGAAGGGCCAATCAGATTACAGAGGAAAGGCACAAAAATTATTGGGAAAAAAAACAGCTTAAACCGGCTCATGCTTACACAGCTAACTGCAAAAATGACCTCTGACCTTGAAATGAACAGAACTGACCACCATTTTGAAAAAAAATATGTCTGAAAAGACCAGAATAAATCAATGAGTGTCCATGTTCCCAGGAGTCCTCCCCTACATATAATTCGGGGGAGGGCTACCATTAGAGTAATACTCTGAAGAGTAAGTAAGGGCTAAATCTTTCATTGCAGAGTATTATTGGCTGATATCAGCTCAGGACTACTGAACCATGGAGATCCTTGGGACCAGCAACACATTTTCAGAACTTTACACATTGTTCTTAATGGAAACCTAGAAACTTTACACCTCATCATTTATCTTTCTAGCACTTAAGGAGTTGTCTGGATTGGAAAGCCCACTTTCCTGATTAATGAGTAGGTTTAGCCAGAGCAAAGACTGTTTCTCTTAGGATAACCTGATACCTTAGCACATTACAAGTAACAATCAGAGATTTAAATGAGAAACATGTTTTTACTCATCTGCTTGTCTTTGTGGCTACATATTTTAGTATAGAATTTTATAGACAATTTGGGGCCATTTAGTTGCGTGTTGTGGAGGCCAGAGAATCCCAGCCCCGCAGTGTGAATACATCATAAGACACACACTGCAGGGCAGGATCTGGGGCCTCCACAACACGCAGGTGTGATCGCCTTAAGTCATTTCATGAGCAGCGAGAACTATTTTCACAGAGCAGGCGCCGGCATAAGAGACAGAAGGAGACGGGGCACAGACGGAAACACAGGGGCATGATGGACGGCAATGGGAGGCGGGGCACAGACGGCAGCGCAGGGGCATGATGGACGGCTATGGGAGGTGCCCAGACGCTACAGAGACATGATTGACGGTGGGGAGGCAGCTGCTTCAGGGGGAGACTCCATACCTATGGGACTCATTACAGGTATGAGGATCTATTAATAAAAGTTATTATTCCGGCGTTACAGGGGTCAGAAACGGAAGAGCCACCTTCACAGAATGCAGCTTTAGTGCTGCTGAAGGTGGCTCTTTTGGTTAAAATCTCCCCGGGGGGGGGGGTGACAGGTTCCCTTTAAGTTCAATGTATTAATTATGGGTTACAACAATCTAAATTATGGCACATTCTCTTCTTATGGACACTAGCATATGTGTCTGTCCACTTCTCTAAGACTTTTTCTTTCTATATACCGTCTTTCTAAATTACAAAAAAAAAATTGTAATTCAGAAAAAATGTGTCGGGTTATGTTAAGAGAATAAGGTGTTGTAGTATAGGAGGCCCACTCTTGGAAGATGAGCCATCACCAGCTCCTTGCATGTGTTGGTCTGGCAATGAAAATAAGTTGGATATAATTGCTCTGTGACTTCATGTGAATTAAGCATTACTAAGAGCTTCCACTGGCTTGGTATGGAAATATCTCTATTCATAGGGGCTGTAGGAGTTAAATAGGCTAACTCCATACTAAAATTAGATGAACTCTTTAATAAGTAATGCAAAATTGTGAACTTGATTGGGTTGCAGATGTAATTCACAGGCAGGATGAAAAAAAACACATTAAATAGTGAGAGGTTAGTAGGTAAAAATGCAGTAAATGCTGCTTGAAGCCTGTCCAAATATTGGGGAAAAATGGTGGATGTATGCAATATGTCCATTACAAATTGAGACCTGTACTACCCATTGCCTCACAGTTGAATTGTGGCAAAGTCCTATTCAACAAAGTAGTGTTTCACATTCGACAGATGCAGTATTCCCAGAATTTTAGTACAAGTTGCACAGGACGGCAATGCTCATGCCGCCAGAGCTTGAAGGGTTTGACAGGAATGAGTCTACGAGTCTAGTGTCAATATTAAATGCAGACTTGTGAATCCTCGCATTGTGTGCACTGGGCGCTGTGAGGATTCTCTGATGTATGAAGCAATTTGTTTGTATGTGATTTCCAAACTTCTGGCCACATTTCGACTAGACTGGGTGTGGCCTCAATCAAAACACTTGCATTGAGCGCCTGTCTAGCTGGCTGCAAATCACATACATGCAGACATTCGCTCTACACTCCCAGCCCCGGAGTGTCCTCACAGTGAGCAATGCACGTAATATGAGGATTCATGAGTCTGCAGTCACATAAAGAGAATACAGATTTGTAGCCTAGTGTCAAACAAACCTTTTAAGCAAATTGGATGAGTTACTGAATGTTACACCCGCGGTGGTGCCCTCTGTCCCCTCGGGTGCTTGGCTGCTTTCCTCTGCTCCCCGACGCGGCGCTGTGTGCGTTCTGCAACATCCCTTGCCGGTGCTTCCTGGTTCTCGGGGGGCTGGCGCTCCGCACATGCGCCGTGGGTCCCGGCTGCATGCTCCTTCAGCTCCTTATACTGGAGGGAGGTCGTGACCCAGTAGCTCCGCCCTGTCATGGCGGCCCATCAGGTATTTCAGGACTCCTCCTGCTATGGGTAAGCGCCTGATTATCTTTCCTGCTCGCATGGTTGCCGGCGCTTGTGCTGACAATTACGCTGTCTTATATTCAGGTCCCCTTGTTGCCTTTCTGTTCCTTGTGTTTTTTGCAGCTTACCCTGCTATGCTTTTTTTCAGTGCCTGCTTCCACTGTGGCTCCTGCCATGCTTTCCCTGTTCCCCTTACTCCTGGTCCGCAGGCTCTTGTCCTGCTTCCCTCTAGTCCCTGACCCATTCTCCCGGTTCCCCTGGTACTCTCTGTTCCCCTTCTGGTCCTCACTCCACTCTCTGTTTGTGCCCTATAAGACGTCCCTTTGGTACCAGCTGTTAGGATACTAACCCCTTTGGGCCTACCTCTGACACTCCCTGTAATGGGGGGTGGGATCACTAGGTCCGCTCAGCCAGGGGGCACTGGTATCCCGACCCAGAGGGTCCACTCTAGGTGGCACTTCAGTGGTGCTACTGTGTAATACTGAATAACAGTAAAGTGTGATTCACAATTTCTTTAGGCTAGGGTTACACACTGATATGTGTTGCGCAACATTGAAATTCCAGCATTGCATCTAATGATTTCTCCTAGTTTTGACTGCTGCTCAGAGTCACAATTGTTTCCAGTCCCCTGTGCTGGATTTTTATGCAACAAAAGTCACCCCATTTTGGAAACTAGACCCCTGAAAGAATTAATCTATTGGTGTACTGAGCATTTTGAACCCACAGGTGATTCACAAAATTTTATAACCTTTAGATGTGAAAAAAAACAAACAAATTTTTTCCATTAAAATACTGTTATAGCACCAAATTTATAATGTACACGAGGGGCAATAGGAAAAAAAATGAACCGCATAATTTATTATGTAATTTTTATTGAACGTGGCAGTACCCCATATGTGGTTGTACACTACTGTTTGAGCACAAGGCACTGTCTGCTTTAGCAAGGCTGCTTTTTAAAAATGGGGGTGACCCCACATCATTTTTTAAAATTATTTATTTGCCCACCTGCGGGCAAAGCTGAAAAGCAGAAGTGTGCCCGCACGAGAAACCATTTGAGGGCGCAGGCGTGATATCTCACAGCGATCTGCGTCATCCACGTCAAGGACTGCATGCAGCAGCCGAGGAGAGAAGTGGAGTGAGTGAACTGTAGCCACGCCCATCAGACTGGACGGACCCTATTAGCACACATCATGGGAGAAATATAAAAGGTTTTTATGGGTGATAAATGGGGAGTCAGGGGGTTACATAAGTATTTAGGGAATGCATAGCTGACACTGAATAAAATGGTATTTTTAGCTGGTAGGAAAGAAAAGTGGTGACAGGTTCCCTTTAATAGAGGCAGCAGGTGTCAGCTGATGGGAGCAGTAGCCCCATCAGTTGACGCCAATGACCGGAGGTAAACTTTATACCTCCGATCACAGATGCAGGCTCAAATATCATTTGACAGTGCGTGAACTGCGGCTGTCTGACAAGCGGTCAGGGCCATCTCCAGGTTTTCGTGGGTCCCGGGCGAAAGAGTCACAGTGGACCTCTTTAACACATACCAAAATTCATGAAGCACAGATACGGCAGAGAAATATAGGTATACTCCAATGCCTAACATTTCACTTACTTCTTACATTACATGAGTGATATCAACAGCTCAGAAACCAGACAGTATAGTCCTCCCGCCATAAAGTGTTATGGGCACCACATAAATAAATAATAATCTTTATTTTTATATAGCGCTAACATATTCCGCAGCGCTTTACAGTTTGCACACATTATCATCACTGTCCCCGATGGGGCTCACAATCTAAATTCCCTATCAGTATGTCTTTAGAATGTGGGAGGAAACCGGAGTACCCGGAGGAAACCCACGCAAACACGGGGAGAACATACAAACTCCTTGCAGATGTTGTCCTTGGTGGGATTCGAACCCAGGATCCCAGCGCTGCAAGGCTGCAGCGCTAACCACTGAGCCACCGTGCCGCCCACATAGCACTCCATAGAGAACGAGCCCCAAATATTGCTCTATACAGTATTATGGGCACCACATAATACTCCATACAGAATAATGAGCCCCATATATTGCTCCATACAGTATTATGGGCATGGCATCACATAGTGCTCCATACAGAATAATAAACCCCATATATTGCTGCATACAGCATAATGGACCCCATATAACGCTCCATACAGAATAATGAGCCCCATATATTGATCCATACAGTACAATGAGCCCCATATATTGCTCCGTACAGTATATGATGGGCCCCATATATTGCTCCATATAGAATAGGCCCCATATAATGCTCCATACAGCATATTATGGGCACCATATATTGCTCCAGTATTTGATGGGTCCCATATATAGCTCCAAACAGAATGGGCCCCATAAGATGCTCCACATATAATTGGCCCCCTAAAATGCTCCATATGTAATTGAAACCATAAGATGCTCCATATGTAATTGGCCCCATAAGATGCTCCAAGCATTAAAAAAAATAAAAATACTCATCTCTGGCCGCTGCTCTGCTCTGGACTCCTCAGTGTCGGCGTCTTCCGCCTCTCTGTACTGTGACTGTTCAGGCAGAGGACGCGCTCTAGTGACGTTATCGCTCCCTCTAACCAGAATGTCACAGTCAGAAGACACAGGAGAAGCCGCAACGTTGAAGCGGGAAGAGGAGAGTATTGCAAGTGCAGGGACCTGGAGCAAGCAGGAGGATCCCACTCGCAGGTGAGGTCACAGGCACTGGCACCATCCCCCATAGTGCGCCCGTGTTCCCAATGGCGACTGCCCCCCCCGCCAGCTAAGGGCTCTGGCACCTTCCCGGGTGCTGACGCCGGCCCTGTAATGATTTTACCGTCGTTGAGAAGCATTGTTTGCCGCGCTGACATTTTGGAGCCCGTTTGCAGTCTGTTCCAGTGGTGTCCAACTTTTTAGGTGTGCACAGAACTGTGGTCTCCCACACTTGAGTGCTAAAAAGACACCTAAAATAAAATGACTTTGTTGGAATAGAGACAAAATGGGAGCCCAAAGTGATTCCATCTGCCTCATAAGTGTGTGGTTCCATCAGGGGTTTTGTCTGAATCACGATTTTGGTGATTTACATGGAAACCCCAGGGTAAGCGCTCAGGGGAGAGCAAAGGATAAATGTGAGCTGAGCCTTATTCTGATTTTTGTGAGGCAGAATTAACAAATGGACAACAGTACAGGAATAGTACTTATTTGTATTTATGGGCAGTTCACCATGGTATTATTGAAAGGATGGCTTTATTCTTCAGGTAAGTGTGATTCCAGTGATACCAGATTTATAAAGTTTTCTATGCTATGCTACTCTCTCACAATAAAAATGCACTAAAAAAACAAGTTATTTCATCCCCATATTTATTCTTTTAAACTTATGACATTATGATTGCTTTTATTCAATTTTGTGTGTGTCTGTACGTATGATGAAAAAGCGACATTTTTACTGCTTTTATTATTTTTTTATGTTATTTGCTGTATGGAATAAATGAACTGACAGTTTTATAGATTGGGCCGTTCTGGATGCGGCAATACCAATTATGTGTACTTATTTTATTTTTGTTTTATAACAAAGGCTGCGTTTTGTGTTTTTTTCTTACTTTATTACATACAGTGGCTTCCGAGAGCATTCATCCCTCCCCCCTTGGCTTCTTACCCATTTGTAACATTACAACCTGTGTTTAACTATTTTTGAAATCTGATTTGTGTGTGATGGATTAGCACTCACTAAATAGTATAATACTAAATATTTTAGTGAAGGGAGGAAAATATAAGTATGAATTTATTTAATTGGATCAAACAACTAAAAATTGTCATGTGCATACATTGGCATGTAAAAAGTTTGGGCACCCCTGGTCAAAATTACTGTTATTAACAGTTAAGCAAGTTGAAGATGAAATTATCTCTAAAAAGACCTAAAGTTAAAGATTACAAGATTACACATTTCCTTTATATTTTAAGCAAAAGAAATAAATATATCTACTAGCTGAAGAGCCCGGCGCTGCCCGGGCATAGTAACTAACTACGGTTAGTTAGAACAAATTATAATGATTATATAGAGTCCCACCCACTCCACATAGCCACATTCACTATAATATCCCAAATCATCCCTTCAGCTAGAGCCACCGGACTATTACCCCTAATATCCCACATCATCCCGTCACAGCCGCCGAACTATTACCCCTAATATCCCACATCATTCCGTCAGCCAGAGCCACCGGACTACTTCCCCTAATATTCCACATCATCCCGTCAGCCAGAGCCACCGGACAACTAACACTAATATCCCACATCATCCTATCACAGCCGTTGGACTACTACCCCTAATATCCCACATTATCCAGTCAGAGCCACCGGACTACTACCCCTAATATCCCCTATTACCCCTAATAATGTCTTTTCCTCTTATATGGAGTGCAGTTAAAGATTGAAAATTTCTCTCGGCTATTTGAAATAGACGTTCTGTTATCCGCATCAGGGCCTCGGAGCGTGTTCCACCTTGGTGGTTGATATAGGCTACTGCTACCTGGCTGTCCGAGAGGATCCTCACATGATGACCCTGTAGGTACATAATGAGTTTTTTAACTGCCAACTCAATCGCCAACAGCTCCCTCTGGTTCGACGAGGTCTCCGTTTTAGAGTCCCATTGTCCATGGACCACTATGTCCCCCATATGGGCCCTCCAACCCGAGGGGCTAGCATCTGTGGTTATTATAAGGGTTATCTGCGTCACCCAGGGCAACCCTGAGGATAAGTTGTTCTTGTCAAGCCACCATCTAAGAGATGTAAGGGTCAAAGGGCTCAATGATATCTGACCTTGTAAAGACCCCTCTAAGGCCCTGTTGCTAACTAGGATGCCCTTCTGAAGGGATCTAGTGTGAAACTGCGACCACCTGACTGCTGGCATACATGAGGTCAGAGAACCTAACAGTGACATGGCTTGCCTGAGGGTCATGGAGGGTTTATCAATCGCCCGAAATACCTGCTGTTGTATGTGTTCTAACTTATCTGATGGCAGAAGACACTGCTGGGTTTCTGAATTTAACAGTAAGCCTAGGAATTTTTGGACTCTTAGGGGCTGAAATGGGGATTTCTCGTAATTTATTATCCACCCGAGGTGTTCTAGTCTGGACTTAGTCCTTTCTATCTGAGATAAACAATGGTCCACCGAATTTCCCACAATCAAAAAATCGTCTAAGTACGGGCAATCAGGATATCCGCCTCTCGTAGGTGAGCCATGACTTCGGCCACTATCTTCGTAAATACCCGGGAGGCTGCTGAGAGACCAAAGGGAGAGCCCTAAACTGAAAATGACGGATTAAACCGTCCACTGACACTCTCAGGAACTGCTGGAAGTCTGCGTGGATAGGCACATGATAGCACGTGTCTTTCAAATCCACGACTGCCATGAAACACCCTGTAAACAACATCTTTATTGCTGTACTGATAGACTCCATATTAAAGGTTTGGTTAACCAAGAATTCATTAAGGGAATGTAAATTAATAATGGTCCTGAATGATTTATCTTGCCTCTAACCCTCTCAGATTCCGGAACCTCCACCAGGTCATTTTTTTAGGCGTAGACTCAAGACTTCTGCTTCTAAAGCAGTTTTTTCAAGTGGCAAACGTAAGGGAGTTAGTTTAAAGGTATCTCGAGGAACATAACTAAACTCCAGCTTGAGTCCGGTGGATATTACGTTCCGCACCCAGTCACTATTGGTGATCTGTAGCCATGCTGGAAGAAAGGCTGACAGTCTACCCCCCACAGGAATTGTTCAGGTTTCTTTCGCTCTCTTGAAGAACGCCTGAACATAAAGCCCGTACCTCTCCTTCTTCTATCCACCCATCTGGGACGGTCTATTAGGCGATGGGTTGCGCCTTCTTCCCTGACCGAATCTCCTTCTATTGAATGAGCGTCGGTAGGATGCGGACCACAGATTAGGGAACTTCTTCTTGTTGTCCCCGGCTTTATCCAGCAACTCGTCCAGGACTGTTCCAAACAAATATTCTCCTTCACACGGGATAGTGCAGAGTTTTGACCTGGATTGGATGTCTCCCAACCAGCATTTTAGCCACAGGGCTCTACGAGCCGCATTAGAAAGTCCTGCTGCCCTAGCGGCCAATCTAACTGCATCAGCTGAGGCATCCGCTAGGAAGGCTGTGGCCCCCTGGATTACTGGTAGGGCACCCAAAATTGTCTGTCTAGGCGTCCCCTGTTTTAATTGAGACTCCAGTTGGTCCAACCAGACCATCATGGACCTGGTCGTACATGTTGAGGCTACTGCTGGTCTTAGGGAACCGGCTGCCATCTCCCAGGTTCCTTTAAGGAAGGTGTCTGCCTTCCTGTCTAGGGGGTCTTTAAGAGTCCCCATGTCCTCAAAGGGTAGTGAGGCTCTTTTTGATGCCTTGGCAATTGCCACATCCAATTTAGGGGCTTTGTCCCAAGTGCAAGCTCGGATCATCAAAGGGGTATCTACGTTTGAGGGCTGGTGGTAGTGAACCTCTCATCTGGTTTCTTCCATTCTCTACGAATTAGTTCCTGAATCTTTTCGTTCAAAGGGAAGACCCTTCACCTTTTCTGATCCAGCCCCCGAACATGATATCCTGCATGGATAACTGTGGTTTGTGCTCCTCCACCTCCATTGTTCCTCTCACCGCCTTTACCAGCTTGTCCACCTGGTCTAGCGGTAGACAGAACCGACCGGAATCCTCTTCCTCCGAGGAGGACGAGGGGGATGAGCCAGAGGAGTCCTTATTTCTCCTCCATTCCACCGAGGAATCTGACTCCAAAGGGTCCACAACCCTTGAGCTTCCCGCCTGGGACAGGGATTTTAGGGTTTCTCTCATATCTGCCCTGACTATGTCTTTTAGGCTTGCAGCGATTTTAGGCGATTCCTCCGCTACCGTCTGCTGAATACAGGGGGGACACAACTTTTTTGGGCATGAGTCCCTGTGTTTTGCCTTACTCGTGGCCTTCTTCCCCTGAGAATAAAAACATAGAGGGAGGCTCCATCACTGAGTGAACATTCACGTAGATCACTTACCAGTGCACCAAATAGGTACCGGAGTATGAGGGGGATCTTTCTCAGTCGATGCTCCCGTCCGTCTGGAGGAGCTCATATGACTGGACTGGTCACTCCGTTTGGCACACTCCTTACTGTCCCGTGATTCCTTTTTCTTTTGTTTGATCTGCCGAAGGTCTTCTAGGGGCGGCAGCGATGCTTGTCGCTGTTGCTGCTGCTGATGTCGCTGCTGTTGCTATTCTTGTTCGCTCTCCATCATTGCGTGCAATAATGTGGCCAGAAGCATGGAACCCCCCTTGGGCCCTGCTTAAATACCCCTCCTGCGGTCAGCAGACATGTCGCGCCCCCCCCCCCCCCGATTGGTCTCACACCCCTCAGCTGGCGCAGGTATCGGTTGGTGAGTCGTCATTTACCGGGCGCTTGTTCCGATGGGTGCCGCCATCTTGGATTCTTTGCGCCAGCGCAGTGGCGCCGCTGACCAGGAAGTGTCCGCGGCTCCGCCCCCGACATCACCGCGGCCCCGCAGACACTTCCTGTGTATCAGGGAGTCACGCGGGACGCCAGGGCATCTTCCTGCAGCGCCTCCGGGTCCCGGACCCCACTCGGTTGCGCTGGCAATACCGACCCCAGCCACCGCGCCACTGGAGCAGGGAGACCCCAGGGGCCATACTCACCGGCGGCGGCCTTTCCTAACGGACACGGAAATCATCCAGACCCCGCTCCCTGCTCCAAACGCCACTGCCGTGCAGCCCAGCCAGGACCACCGTGGCGTCTCCAGGAGCTCCGCACCTGGCCGAGGTAGGAGACCCCCCCGCTACCTGTGTCGGCCGGTCAGCCTGGGATACATTCGGACTTCCATCTGTAGGATCCCGTCCCCTCAGGAACAGGAAACCAACTGATGCGTGGGAGAGGTGCCGCCCTTTTTGTCTGTAGGCTTCCTGTTCCTGAAGGGCGGATTGCCTCTCTCGTGGTGCTGTCTTGGGAGTCCGAATACAAGTCTTTCGCAAGCCACTGTACATTGTGTAATTTTTTATTTTTTCACTAAGTCACACTGTGGGTCCTGTACATTTTTTTACAGAGCCTGTGAGACCCTGCTTATAGTAGGATCTTACAGGCCACCATACCAGATGACCTCAGGGTACCATGGCAATGATTGGCACCGGCAATCACAATCAGTTTCAAAACCGGCTGAGGACTATACCACAGGGTGTCAGCTGTCATATACAGCTGTCAACTGTGGGAATTTCAGCCGCAGGGTGGTGCTATTTACTTACTCCTGATCACCATTTTAACCCCTTTCTTACCGATGACGGAATAGTACATCATCGGTAAGGATCCCCTACTTTGAGGTGGACTCCGGTGGTGAGCCCACCTCAAAGCCGTGACATGTCAGCTGTTAAGAACAGCTGACATGTGCCCGCAATAGGCGTGATCGGAATCGCCGTCCGTCCGCACTTATTAACTAGTTAAATCCCGCTGTCAAAGCTGACAGCGGGCATTTAAATAGCACTTCCGGTCGCCGGGCCAGAAATGAGCTCATCGCTGACCCCCGTCACGTGATCGGGGGTCGGCGTCACATCGCCTGGACAACCACAGGTCTCAGAGACTGGTTGTTCCAGGCAGATGGCTTTTAGCGCCGCCCGGTTGTCGGTGCTCAAAGCACAGCAGTAAATCTGCTACATATGGGCGATCTGCTCATCGCCCATATGTAGCAGAGCCAATTGGGTTGTGCATGCTTATAGTCTCCTATAGAGGCTATTGAAGCATGCCAAAAGTAAAAAAAAAATGTTTAAAAATACAAAAAAAATAAAAAAACCCTAAAAGTTAAAATCACCCCCCTTTTGCCCCAATCAAAATAAAACAATAAAAAAAATTCCACGTACACATATTAGGTATCGCCACGTTAAGAATCGCCCGATCTATCAATAAAAAAAAAGCATTAACCTGATCGCTAAACAACGTAGCGGAAAAAAAAATTCAAAACGCCAGAATTACTTTTTTTTGGTTGCCGCGACATTGCATTTTAATGCCATAACAGGTGATAAAAAGAACGGATCTGCACAAAAGTGGTATCATTAAAAACGTCAGCTCGGCGCGCAAAAAAATAGGATAAAAAAATGGAGACACTACGGGTCTCAGAAAATTGCCCAATTTTTTTTTTTTTTTTAGCAAACTTTGGAAAATTTTTTCACCACATAGATAAACGAGAACATAGACATGTTTGGTGTCTATGAACTTGTAATGACCTGGAGAATCATAATGGCAGGTTAGATTTAGCATCTAGTGAACCTAGCAAAAAAGCCAAGCAAAAAACAAGTGAGAGATTGCACTTTTTTTGCAATTTCACCGCACTTGGAATGTTTTTCCCATTTTCGAGAACATGACATGGTAAAACCAATGGTGTCGTTTAAAAGTACAACTCGTCCCGCAAAAAATAAGCCCTCACATGGCCATATAAACGGAAAAATAAAAAAGTTATGGCTCTGGAAAGAAGGGGAGCGAAAAACGAAAAATCGAAAAAAGCTCCGGGAGTGAAGGGGTTAAAACAGCAATCAGGGAATAAGGCCTCTTAATGACCACCGTTTTAATGCGTATCTGTGGTCGTTAAGGGATCAAAAGGAATCGGTCACATTGTCATCATGTTTTTGCTACCTCATCTGAGAGCAGCATGATGTAGAGGCAGAGACCCTGATTTCAGTAATATTTCACTGGTTAGTAAAGGAGGTGATAATGAGTCCAGAGAGGCAGATCACTACACTGTGCATAGGCAGAAAGCTGCCAATCAGTGATTGGGGAGGAGATACACAGAGCTCATGAACATGGAGGACTACATATCAGCAGGTTTACTAGTCCTCTAGTGATAACATCACTGTTTTATCAGCAGGAGATTATCAAACCTACAGCAAACAGCCCAGTAAGTGACACATGACATTGCTGGAATCAGGGTTGATGTCTCTACAATTATGTTGGTGTCAGATGAGGTGGCAAAACCCGGTGACAGATTTCCTTCAACGTCACAGCTAATAGAAATTTTGTTCAAGTGACAACGGGATATTGACAAGAACGTGCAGGTTACTGTGAAGCTTCATCAATAAAAACTTGTACGGACAAAAAAAAGGAGGAAAGTAGGTTAAGGCAACTATATGAGTCAATTCTCTAATATTTGATCTAGCTGGACTTCATTTAGTCGCTACGGGGTTCTTCTTATTTTTTATTTTATTTATTTTCACCATATCTTGCAACCAGGTATACTCTCAAATATTGCACACTCACCCATCATCACCCCTTCATGACTTGTGGGTAATTCCTGATGAGGAGGTTATTCAGATCCATAAACTAGTTAAAATATCACCTGCTATAAAGCTTTCAATATTATAATATTGAATATTTGGACCATATTTCTCAGAACTGGCTGCGCTGCCCGCCACAAGACTTTATGGTCCTTCAGAAACACAGATGACTTCACAATGTCAACATTTACAAACATTTCTGCAAAAACAAATCTAAACTGTATAATAACTTCAATAATATTCCAAAACGAAAAACAATATAAAAAAAACAGATAATGAAATAAGGAACACGGAGCGGAGTTATATTTTGCTTTTTTTTAGTTGAACAATAAATGTTAGCATGTATCTAAATATTAGTCAGAGACACTTTTAGCAGAATATACCTCCCAAAAAAATGATGGCATGCATAACTGGACATTACTTATTTACTATGTGTTTCTTATATAGCGATCTTTACTGTCCCCATTGGGATTCATAATATAAATTCCCTATAAGTATGGCTGTGGTAGGAAACCGGAGAACCAGTGGGAACTTCACACAATGCCAGGGAGAACATACAAACTCCTTGCAGATGTTGTCCTTCATGGGATTTGAACCCAGGACCCCAGCGCTGAGCATTTTTCATGGCTCTTTGATGGCGTCTATGAACAGAACCTCTAACACAGATATGAACAGAGCCAAAAATGTGCAAAAACAATTTGAGGAAAAGTTTATCGGACTTTTTAACTCTATTGCTACTTTTAAGGGCTCATGCAGACGTCCATGCTAGTTGGTGTGATCACTGACTGCTAATACACGGACTGGCAGCGGGTCTCTCAACCAAAGAGCGACAGTCTCATAGAAATACATGAAGCTGTGACACTCAGGTCAGAAGCCCTAAAGCTGAGCATAATTGCTTATAAAGAACCATAAATTATACAAATTCTACATAAAAGCATAACCAAGGGACAAAGTGGAGGTACAACTATTTCAGTTCTACGTAAGACACCATTACTAAACGACGCAGAGAAAAATGTGTGGATGACGCTCAGCTGAAACAAACATATTTTGCTCCGTGTGCTGACTGTATGTACATCACGGACACTCCGACCAATGGCACAATTTAAACATTTTTCTGTGTGAATAAAATCCAAATGTACACTAGTCAAGTATGTTTTGCAGAGTTTCTCTCGTGAACTCAATATGCTTAATATCATTAAGTGGCACTTCAGAGAAAAAACACAGGTGGATAGCTGGCCGGGTCTGGCCACTGTCTGGCTTCTCCCGCCACCACTCCAGATCATTCACAGGTCTTTACCATATGTGTATATAGAGAGAGACCTGTGAATCATCTAGATAAGAGTGGGGAGGAGCTGGCAGGCGGTGGTACTGGACTGGTCAGGTCTCTCCCTACAGCATGAATCTATTGACAGGTTTGCTTTAAAAGAAGACACAATGTCCCCAACATGTTTCACGAGACACACTGGCTTCGTTATGGGTCAAGGGGGATAATGACCTCAATATGTGCATCCCAAAAAATTGAGACCATACAGACCCTGTAAAGCATTCATTTTTCATGGATCCATTGTAAAAATTACACAGGAAACTGAGTAGAATCTTATTATGATTGCAAAAAATGGATATCAGTATTGGAAATGCATACATGGAAAAGATGCGTGATGCCGAATGGGCAATTTTTCATATGTGCTTCTGAATTCAGTCTTACACTGTGTTTGGAATATCATACATATTTTATCAGTAACAAGCTGAAGTCAAAGTTAGGAAATAGCTAAAGACACTAAAGGTGGTATTCACCCCAGAGCTAGTTTGGCTATAACTGGCAATGGGAACCGATTCTCAGGGGTTTGCATAACAAGCCGCTCCACCGAATTCTGACAGCAGACAGAAAGAGACAAACCTACTAGTACTTAAAGGGAATCTGTCAACCCATTTTAGCCCTATCAGCAGCCGGCACCGCCATCAGGGGTTTATCTACAGCATTCTGTAATACTGTAGATAAGTCCCCAATGAAACCTGAAAGAAAAACACGTTATATTATACTCACCGGGGGGCGGAGTCGGGTGCGGTGGGAGTCGCGGTCCGGTCAGGCGCCTCTCATCTTCATACGATGATGTCCCCCTCCTTGCTTCTCCCTCGGCTACTGCGCAGGTGTACTTTATCTGCTCTGTTGAGGGCAGAGTAAAGTACTGCAGTGCGCAGGCGCCAGGAAAGGTCAGACCGGACCAAACGGCAGGGTGAGTATAATCTAACTCTTTTTTCTTATCTTTCAGGTTACATCGGGGGCTTATCTACAGCATTACAGAATGCTGTAGATAAGCCCCTGATGGCGGTGCCGGCAGCTGATAGGGCAAAAATGGGGTGACAGATTCCCTTTAACATCAATGCTTCCGACTAGCGAGAGGCACAAGATGTAGGTGGCAATCGAAATGAGCGTAGAGGAGACAGACACAGATGTCACATTGTCATACTTACATCTCAAGCCATAACAAAAACGGTCAGGACTAAACTGAAGCAATGCAAGATGGAGAATAAAGTGCCAAAACAATGCTAATAAGGAGGCTTAACCACATGCTTACCTACAGTATCACATGGTTCATCCTTATGGACACAAAAGTCAGTTCTGGTAAAGCAATAAGAGACAGTATAATCAATTCTTAATACTGTATGGAGGAATTATTTTCTAAATTTTTATACTAAATCTGCTTTGGATTAAAAAGAAGCACCAAAACTATAAGAGCTGATCAAAAGAGTATATGGAAACAGGTAGATTTATTCTGTACCTGGTCATGAACACTGCTACATCCACAGGTACTTCATCCTTAGCTCCTGGTACATAATTATTTCCCAAGTACTTAGCTCCCCCGTACTCCTCATTTTGCCAGTGACAAAAACTCTCTAAAGACCGTTCTCCGTGATGTCCTATAGACAGCTTTGTCTACAAGATGGAAAGATGTATTCATTAAACGTTTTACCATCCTGGCACCAGAACATGCTCTCAGACACATTACTTGTAAACTACTCAACAATGAAATTGCAACATTAAGAAGGAACAGTAAAGAAATTAAGGAAATCACAGGATCGATAGTCTGCGCCAGAGTAATTTATCATGTTAGATCAGCTCTCTGGAGTATTGGGGTATGTAGGAATCTCCGGTCAGTCAAATTGGATGTAAAATTCAGTTTCTGCTCTAGTTCTGTATATGAATATATACAAATTCATCAATATTGAAATTGTTTCACCAAGAAGGAAAAGTCATGGAATTATTGAAATCACAGGATCAATAAACATGTTAATGATGTGCAAATGATGAAAAAAAAAAGGAAATTAAATTTTTAAAACATCTCTATTATGAGCGTCACACACAGAAATACTCACACTTCCAACCCTTAACTTAAGTAGTGAGGTTACTGCAGGGTATTTGCTTATTTTGTTTTCATACTAGGTCCTGTTATATGACGATAGTGTGAACGAGCACCTAGACATTGCACTGAAACCAATGTGTGTTCCAGCTCATTTCTTTGGTTTTGCTTTAGGCTAATGGTTGCCTGAGGAATATTCTGCCTCGCTGAACATACTTTCGCACGCAAATCATCAATATCAGCTGCTGGCAGATCCCTTTGCCATTGTAGGCCAATGATGTTCCATATGTGCGCCACTGGAGACAAATCCAGAGATGCTGCAGGCCATGGTAGCATATTTAGGCCACGTAGGTGTTAGGCGTCAGGATTCTGCATCTGCTCTGCAGGAATTCAGAGCCTCACATTCTGCGGTCTCCTGCTGTCTTTCTACTTCAGAGGAGATTATTTTGCAGCAGACCGCTCCAGAGACTAAGTCACTCTGTGCTCCTACTGGGCATGCTCATGAGATAATCTCCCATTGGAGATCGGGAGTCATGTGCCCAGGTCCTGTTCCAGATCTCATTGGTCCATCTCGGAGATCTGGAAGGTCCCGCACGGCTATAAAAAGCGTGCATGGCTGTTCCGCCATGCGCTAGTATAGGCTATACTTGCTATGTGTGAATGGTGACGGATGTATGATTCTGGTGACTGACTTATTATGAAACCCCTTCCCTCTGATATTACGCATGTGGTTAGGGAATTAATTCAGTAGTCTGCGCCAGTCTGTGGCAAGCCTTAGGCCACTGTGCACACCGCACCTCTGCGCTAGCGTCCGACATAGCGCCTGCTTTGTAGCTGTGTCGTCCAGCGGCAGTGTCCTGCGCCGTGCTGCAGTTGCAGCCCTTCTTGGCGTTTGCAGTAGTGACACCGCACACACGGTAGGTCTAGACGGACACAGCCCCTGTCTTAGTTCCTGCTCCTGTGACCATATACCGTGTGTGCATTTACCTGAGGCCTGTGACTCTAACAGGCTCAGCCTTTTTGTATGTTTTTGTTGTGGCGCCTCTGTGTGTGAACAGAGCCCGCTCTGCGCACTTCGGGTGAAGTTGAACCCGTGAGCATTATATCGCCATATTGCTCGTCTGCCATTACTCAGCAGCGGTTGTAACACCTACTGCACGTTGGACCCCGAGCGGCGAACGCACTTTATTATTATTTTTATTTAGTGCGTTCCGTCGTTCCTAACAATAGGTTGCTCAGTAACACGAGCAACTTGCGGCGTGGCTTTCTTGTGTTCAAGCATGACTCTTCGGATACTTTGAGTAATAGCTGTATTACTGATTCAATGAACAAATCAATGTAATGTTGAGCTGATAGTGTACCTGTACTAAAGTCTATAGGGTCCCACTACTGCACACTATGTCCCCACACACCTTAATTCCAGGAGTAGGACCTGTGTGACCTCTTCATGGCATTGCTAACATGGTCTCCAGACCTCTCTCCATCTATCACTGCACCCAAGACAAAAGCAGGACTCATTTTAGAAGAGGATAAACCTCTATTCCAGCCTCCACTGCCATCTAGCACTGCACCATGATAATTTTGGAGAAGTAGCAGGAGGTCAATGAAACACCTTTAGCTGTCTCGTAGCTTAATGTTGTGAAAACGCTTTCTGATGGTTTGTGTAGATACTGTTTAAAGCCATAGGCTTGGCATGTGACATCTAATTTCACTTGCAAAACAGAATAAATCAGCTGTTGAACCAGGGGTAAAGCCACACATCAAGCGGTACCACTGATACCAGTGGTTCGAGAACACCAAGCCGCATATTGCTTGTGCTACTGTGAGCAGCCTGCGTGGCCTAAATGTGCCACCATAGGCTGCAGCATCTCAGGACTTGTCCCAGATTTGCTGAATGAGAGACGTCCTTGGTTGTCAAATACAAAAACAGCGGCCAGCAGCGGCTCTCAATGAATTGCCCAAGTGCCTTCAGAGCCTCAGATCATTCAACAGACAACCATTAATAAGTTCTTTGATAGAAGCCAAGGCGTGTAAGTGTGGGGATTTCTGCACGTGGCGCGCACTCTCGATAATAAATCAAATGGTTTGGAAAATGCTTCCGTTTCCTCAACATTTGCATATCCTTAACAAAGCTATTGATACTGTCATTTCCATAATTGCACAACTTTTCTTGCTCGGAGTTGCAATTTCAATGAATGGATAGTGTGACCCAGGTATGAGACTACATCACTTACTAAATCTTCAATTGTCTATGTGAATAGCAAAAGGTTGATTGGCATTGCAAATACACAAAATGGTTGTACTGGCTTTTAAAGCTTACCGGGCGGCTGTGGAGCAAAACCAACTTGGTGACACGAATATCAACTTTAATTCCGAGGCTTTGGTGTTGAAACATATTGTAGACCTGAATGATGAAATAAAATAAAGTTTAGTCATCCAGCACAGGTTAAGGAGAAGTTATTCAAAAATACTCAGCATAGAATTTGGAATTATATAGCTTTTTAGAGTATAATATGAAAACACTGAATACTGACCTCTGACAGATAGTCAGTGTATGTAATGAACATAAAAGAAGAGCAAAAATAAAAACTAAATGCCCTATCTTCTACAAGGGACTTCTGTCACCCTGAGTCTGCATGGTTAATCAGCTCAACTGTAAAAGTTTCCCCATTCAACTTTTTGTACAAATTAATCTTTGTCGTAAAAAAAAAAAAAATATATATATATATATCGAAATCAGCTTTTACTCAGCCTCTCTGGACCCCGTGCTCAGTCTCCATCACTACGTTGGCGATTGTGTATAAACTGCACTGGCAAGGAGGAATTTGTTCAAAAAAATGGAAAGAGGAAAATACCCCCTTTTGGAGGAGGAATGATTTCTACATATTATCTTTAATTCTCCTCTAGGTAATAAAAAAAAACCACGTTTCTGGAAGAATGGAAAGGGGACTTAAAGTGCTCAGTGTCACTGGAGAAACGCTGATCCTGCTCTACAATAAGGACACAAAGGGAAACAGAAAAGGTTAACAGAAAGCAGCAATCAATCAACACGCATCCATATGGAATGATATATAAAGGGAAAGGAGGGAGAGTGTGAAAAATATTGGAGATAAAATTTCACGTCACTCATTTGTATCTTATTTGACCTGGGATTATAAAACCCCTTTCTTTGTCCAGCAGTGACAGGAAACCGGGCTCAGCAGGAAGCCCAAGTTCTCAAACTCTCAAAGAGAAAGCTGGCACCTAGCTCAACAGGGGGGGCAGGGCATCAAAGGCTGTGAGTGACAGATCTCACACCTTGACCAGCTCAGAGCAGGACTAAGGCTTGCTTTCCATATTGAGTCCTGCAGACACCTTCTAGAACACTACAGAAACACAATTCCATGAGAAGTTACGGAGATACTATATGTCCTAGCTGTACATCTGAGGATTTCTGAAATATACAAGAACATGGAGAACGTCCGCCTGGGTCTCAAACCCATCTAGCACCTAGGAGTTTGGTGATACATAGAACAGCTAGTAGAAACCAGACAGCAAAGCTGTGTTTGGTCTTAACAGGGGCCCAGCCGGATCCGATGATATCAAACTGGCCTTCATTAAGGAGTTATGAACAGTCTTAGGTTGTGGAGTTTTTACCTGCTAGAGACAAGGGGAAGGGATTTAGGTACAGCTCAGAGGGCAGGAGGGGAGTAAGCCAAATGGGTTAAATGCTCATGTAAAGTATGGCCAATTGCTTTTTCTATGGGGAGTGTTGTGAACTCATTTTCTGGTCTGCCTCTGGTTTCTGGTGAGGGAGCTGGTTGTGCTGACAAAGGAGTTGTGAGTTCTCTTTCCGGGCTCCCTCTGGTGGTGACAGGAGGTAGTGAAGCTGATCTAATTAACAGAGACCTGCCACCTGATAATGAGGAAGAGGAGTGGACATCTTGAGTCTCAGACTGGATTTAAGACAGCCGACTCCCTATTCCCATGCTGGTGATTTTTTCCTGCCTCCTGAGGTCTTAGTTTCCAGCTCAGTTCCTGCCTTCTCAAGCTAAGTTGTCTTTGCTAATGTTCATATTTGATTTGGTTTGGTCTATTCAGTTTTTTGTGTGGTCAGCCAGCCCCGGCTGGGGCTGTGCTGAATTTCCACTCTTATGTCACTGTATGTGCCGGTTTGCTTTTTGTCCCTTATTAGATTTGCCTCTTTTTGCTCTGTTCTCAGAATATGCCAGAGTGCTGATATAGTGGTAGAAGTCTAGTGACTTCAGGGTATTTTTTGCTATCAGAAGTGTTGGACATTTTTGCAGGGTTTTTTGGCGTAATTGCAGACAGTATCTTTCCTTTCCTGTCCTTTCTAGCTAGTGTGGGACCCATCGTTTGCTCAGCCTTTTTTTTCCTACCTGTGTTCATGTTTTCATCTTGTCTCACCGTTAATACATGTGTGGGGGCTGTCTATTCCTTTGGGGTCTGCTCTGGGGCAGTTTTAGATTTTCCCTTTTCTTGCTTTAGGCTTATTTAGTCCTCCGGCTGTGACGAGGCATCTAGAATCATCGTAGGTACGCTCCACGGCTGCTGTTAGTTGTGTGGTTAGGATCAGGGGTCTGCAATCCGGCGTAGTTACCAACCTCTCTGGTTTTCTGTGACTTGGCTTGGTCTTTTTCTCCTCCTCAGTGACCCATTCATAACAGGGGAGGTTGCGACAACATATCATGTGTAGAGAAGTCAAGGAGCAGAGGGGACCACAAGCCTCCCCCATGTGGCAGTCTCTACCCCTCCAGGCCTTTCATCTACTGGTAACTGACCCATATACTTTGCTCATATTTTTTGTCCTAGCACTATCTGTATTTGCATATTTGACCATTGTATTTGTGTAATCAACATGTATATAATGTATTGTCTAGTGTGCCCTTAAGGTGATTAAATATCTAATTTAACCTTATGCTGCTCTTTTATCTTGATCGACGAATCCTCACGTCCGTTTTGTCAGTTTAACTTTCCATGAAACCAAGGCTAGATTCTGGCCAGATATAATCCCGGTCCGTTAATGGGATGCTATCAAATGAGGAACTGGTGGCAGTCTTACCAGGCTGGCAGCGCTCGGTTTCACTGGTGCTAGTGAAAGGGGCCTGTCAGAGTTGTGAGCGAGTGTGATGCCACGTCAGTGAACTGCGTGGGAGACATTCTCTTACTCCTCGTGCCTCCCTGGCCCACATGGACAGGGTGTGTCTATAAAACAGTACCAAGCTGACCTTGCATGTCCCCAGGGATTGCAGAACGTCACGTTGGTAAAAATGGGGAGACTGCATTACGTGATCGATCTGACGTAATAGTAATGTCAGGAGGGGTGGCAAGGTAGAAGTTCATCACAGAGAGAAAAAAAACAAAAAGTGAGATAATGAAAAGGAACACCCCAGACAAATTTCCAAACAGCAATCTCTGGAGATGATTCCTAAACAACTTCTCTTCCACCATTCAGAGCTCCAAACCCCTCCCAAGAAATAGCAAGCTATCACTGTTTAAACCCTTAGATGCTGATGTCAATAGTGACTACATCATATAAATGGTTAACAGAGTGTGGCTTCTCCCTGTTTATCCCCTTTGGCACCCTGAGATCTTAGTTGTGTGGTCCTGATGTTTGCCATGGCAAATCACGTCCAAATAGCGGCCGTAGAGTCTGCCAGTTACAGTAATCTGTTCAGAAGTTAACGACATTTAGGTAGTAAAAATACTTTGCATTAATTCCTTAAAATCACCTGACAGGTTAATAAACTACCTGACAGCAGATTTCAATAGGCCAGGGGGTGCGGTTTGTAACATGGCATCACTTTTGGGGGTTTCCCAATATATAGGACGCCCAAAGTCACTTCAAACCTGGATAGTTCCCAAAGAAAATTAATTTTTTAAATTTCTGTGAAAAAATGCTGCTACATTTTTAAACCTCCTAAAATGCTCACAAAATAAAATAACATTTTACAAATAGTGCTGATGCAAACAGACATGTGGGAAAAGTTATGAATGTTTTTCTACGGCATGACTATCTGAATTAACCCCTTTGAGACCTAACCTCACCTTTCTGACCAGGCCAATTTTTAGGGTGTGTGCATATGCTGCGGATACTGCTGCGGATCCGCAGCGGTTTTGGCCCTGCGGAACCGCAGCAGTTTCTGCTGCGGTGTACAGTAGCATTATAACCTATGGAAAACGAAAACCGCAGTGCAGACGGTGTGGATTTTTCCGCGCGGTTTTCAATCCGCAGAAAGAAATGACATGTCAATTCTTTCTGCGGATTCCGCTGCGGTTTGCCATCTGCTCCATTGTAGAGATGATAAACCGCAGGGCAAAACCGCAGGGTAATCTGCAGATAGATTTTACTAAATCCGCGAGGACAAATCCGCAGAGCATTCCGCAGAGTGTGCACACACCCTGACAATTCTGGCCAATGTCACTTTGAGGTAATAACTCTGGAACGCTTCAACGGATCCTGGTGATTCTGAGAATTTTTTCTCGTGACATATTGTACTTTACGATAGTTGTAAAAATTTATTTGATATGACTTGCGTTTATTTGTGAAAAAAAAGGAAATTTGGTGAAAATTTTGAAAATGTCGCAATTTTCAAGCTTGTAATTTTCATGCTATTTAATCAGAGAGTCATAACGCACCAAATAGTTAAGAAATACCATTTCCCACACGTTTACTTTACAGAAGCACAATTTTGGAACCAAAATTTTTTTTGTTAGGAAGTTAAG
The DNA here is from genome assembly GCF_039654945.1 of Dendrobates tinctorius. NCBI lineage: Eukaryota > Metazoa > Chordata > Amphibia > Anura > Dendrobatidae > Dendrobates > Dendrobates tinctorius. The sequence goes on from NW_027361690.1 coordinate 82,183,870, forward strand.
AGTTAAAAGTTGACCAGCGATTTCTCATTTTTACAACAAATTTTACAAAAGCATTTTTTTTTTTTTTTTAAAGGACCACCTTACATTTGAAGTCACTTTGAGGGGTCTATATGATAGAAAATACCCAAAAGTGACACCATTCTAAAAAACTGCACCCATCAAGGTGCTCAAAACCACATTCAAGAACTTTATTAACCCTTCATGTGTTTCACAGGAATTTACTTTTCTTTAAAAAAAAATTTCCTTTAGACCTAAATTTTTTTTACTTTCGCAAGGGTAACAGGAGAAAATGGACCATACATTTTGTTTTGCAATTTCTCCTAAGCATGCTGATACCCCATATGTGAGGGAAATATACTGTTTGGGCACATGGCAGGGCTCAGAAGGGAAGGAACGCCATTGGACTTTTTGAATGTAAAATATGCTAGAATAATTACCGGTTGCCATGTTGCAATTGGAGAGCCCCTGATGTGCCTAAACAGTGGAAACCCCCAACAAATGACATAATTTTGGAAACTAGACCCCTTAGGGAACTTATCTAGATGTGTATTGAGCACCTTGAACCCACAGGTGCTTCACAGATGTTTATAACAGAGCCAAGAAAATAAAAAAACAAACACATTTTTCCCAAATAAATCTTTTTTAGCTCCATATTTTGCATTTTCGCAAGGGTAACAGAAGAAATTGCTAAATACAATTTGTTGTGCAATTTCTCCTGAGCATGTCGATACCCCATATGTGAGGGAAATATACTGTTTGGGCGCACGGCAGGGCTTGGAAGGAAAGGTGCACCATTTGACTTTTGGAATGCAAAATTTGATGGAATAAATTAGTGGACGCCATGTCATGTTTGAAGAGCCCCTGATGTGCCTAAACAGTGGAAACTCCCCACAAGTGACAACATTTTGGAAACTAGACCCCTTAGGGAACTTATCTAGATGTGTATTGAGCACCCCCCCAGGTGCTTCACAGAAGTTTATAATGTTAAGACATGAAAAAAACAAAAAAAACAAACTTTTCCCACAAAAATCTTTTTTTAGCTACGAATTTTCACAAGGGTAAAGGGAGAAAATTGACCCCAAAGTTTGTTGTGTAATTTCTCCTGAGTTCACTGATACCCCATATGTGGTGGAAAACTACTTTTGAGGCACAGTGCAAAGCTCAGAAGGAAAGTAGTGCCATATTACAATTCAGGTTTTGCTGCACTTGTTTGGGGGTGCCATGTTACATTGACAGAGCCCCTGAGGGGCCAGAAAAGCAGAAGCCCCCATAAGTGACTCCATTTCACCAATTAAACCTCTCAGTGAATTCATCTAGGGGTGCAGTGATTATATTGACACCACAGGTGTGTCACAAACTTTTATACCATTGGGCAGTGAAGAAAAACTAATTTACATTTTTCCCACCATGATTGTGTATTAGCCCCAAGTTTTACATTTTCACACTGAGAAATGGGTAAAAATGGCAGCAGAATTTGTCCCACAATTTCTGCTGAATGTAGAAATACCCCATATGTGGCTGTACAGTACTACTTTGCTATACAGAGTGACTTGGGAGGGAAGGAGTGCTATTTGCCTCCTGTAGCGCAAATTTTCCTAGACTAGTTTGCGGATTCCCTATAAAGAGCTCCTAAGTGCTAGAAAAGCAGAATCCCCCCTCACGTTATCCCATTATAACCTTTTTGGGAATTTATCTAAAGATGTAGTGATGATTTTGACTCCGTGGGTGCTTTCCAGAAACAAGCAAAGCAGCATTCGATGTTGCTGAGTGAAAATTGCAAACTGCCGTTGTAGTGACCAGTACACTGTAGTGATCAGTACAATATGCCAAGCTCATGCTTCTGGAGACACATACCTGTAAATTAGGTGGGCTCTCATCGCTACAGAAATGCCAAACATGTGGGATCTAAAAGTTGTTTAGGCACACTGGGGCTCAGAAGGGAGGGGGGCATTTGGATTTGGGAGCAGATAATTTGATGAATATCTTTTGGGGGCAAGGAGCCATTTAGCTTTTCCAGAGCCTTTGTGCTACCAGTAACGTGGTTTGGAAGCCCCTTATATTTCCATTAACAAATGACTGACCTGCGTGGGGATTTGCTTTTTTTTTTGTGGATTGAGTTGAAGCTTTTATTGGTAACATTATACATAACGTTTGGCATACAGTTATCCAGCGCTCTACGCTGACCACTTACTTTGTGGTTTCCATCGAAATCTCTGAGTGACGTGACAGATGAAACCCCTGATGGATCCATTCACTATAGTGAGGCAGCAGAGTTACTCTGGACTCTGTCTGGCCTCTGTTTAGTGGTGTCCTTCTTTTCAGAAGTGCAAAAAACTGTGGCAGACGGCACTTTTATACAATCCTTAATTTGACAGACACAGTAGAATCGCAGGTCAGATGGCGTCCACAGTGCTTCCATCGGCCTCACTGAAGGAATCTTCAGCCAGAGGTTCTGTCTGAATCAAGTATTTCAGAGATTTACACGGTAACTCCAGCGTAAGCACTCAGCGCAGAGCGCAGGATAAATGTGCGCCAAGCCTTACTGCGATCTTTGAGAGGCAGAATGAAAAAAATTAATAGCATGTGAAGAATTGGTTTTATTTATTTTTTATGCCGTTCGTCGTGCAGCATAAGTGATTAGGTGACTTTATTCTTCGGGTCGGTGTGATTACAGCGATACTAGATTTATATAGGGTCTTTATGTTTGACTGCTGTCACACACTAAAAGACACTTTTAATTGCAAAAATTTAAATGTTCATTTTTTTTTAAATATTCAAAAAATTCCTGTGAAGCACCTGAAGGGTTAATAAACTGCAGTTTTTAGAATGGTGTCACTTTTGGGTATTTTCTATCATATAGACCCCCTTAAAGTGGCTTCAAATGTGATGTGGTCCGTAAAAATAAAATGGTGTTGCAAAACTGAGAAATCGCTGGTCAGCTTTTAACCCTTATAACTTCCTAACAAAAAAAAATTTTGGTTCCAAAATTATGCTGATGTAAAGTAAACATGTGGGAAATGTTATTTATTAAGTTTTTTGTATGTCATATCTCTGTGATTTAAAGGCATAAAAATTCAAAGTTGGAAAATTGCAAAATTTTCGCCAAATTTCTGTTTTTTTTCACAAATAAACACAAGTTATTTGAAGGAAATTATACCACTAACATGAAGTACAATATGTCACGAGTAGTGTTGAGCATTCCGATACTGCAAATATCGGGTATCGGCCGATATTCGCTGTATCGGAATTCCGATACCGAGTACCGATATTTTTACAATATCGGATACCGGAATCGGAAGTTCCCATAATGCAATGAGCCACTGTTGTGGCTGTGATTGGCTGCTGAAATGATGTCATCATGATGCGCGGTCTGTCGGGGCTTGTGTGTGTGTGCAGGCATCGTCCGATGGGACTACAAGTCCCATCGGGCTATGCCTGCTACAATGACAGTGATTGACACATTAGCCAATGATGGGACAGTAGTAGTCCCATCATCCGGCTAATGCGTTGAATGTAAAAAAAAAAAAATAATATACATACTACATACATACTACATTCATACAACATACATACATACTACATATATACTACATTCATACAACATACATACATAGTACATAATACATTCATACAACATACATACATGCATACTACATATATACTACATTCATACAACATACATACATACTAAATACTACATACATACTTCATATATACTACATTCATACAACATACATACATGCATACTACATACATACTACATTCATACAACATACATACTAAATACTGCATACATACTTCATATATACTACATTCATACAACATACATACATGCATACTACATACATACTACATTCATACAACATACATACTTCATATATACTACATTCATACAAAATACATACATGCATACATACTACATTCATACAACATACATACATGCATACTACATACATACATAGTACATACTACATACATACAAAATACATACATACTACATACTGCATACTGCATACAATACATTCATACAATACATATAACAGAGTACATACTCACCATCACTTGTCACTTTGTTCCCCGAAGCCAGTGTCATCTATAGAAAATAACAAACAAGCAATATACTCCCTGATCCGCAGAAATCCACGAGTGTCACACGACGATCTCCTGCACTGCATCACTGTACTATGGTTCGCTGGTCTCACTTTATGGCAAAAGCTGCGTGGGAACTTTTTCACACAGCAATGCCAAAAGTGAGACTAGGGACTATTTTTTTACAGTGGCGGAGGAATAGAGTGCGGAAGGATACCTACCTCCCGTCATTGTATTCCTGGGGCCCCTAGAGAGGAGATCGTCGTGGGACACTCGTGGATTTCTGCGGATCAGGGAGTATATCGCTTGTTTGTTATTTTCATATTTTTTATAGATGACACTGGCTTCGGGGAACAAAGTGACAAGTGATGGTATGTACTCCATGTTATATGGACTGTATGTCTATATGTATGTATTGTATGAATGTATTGTATGTAGTATGTATTTTGTATGTCTGTAGCATGTTGTATGTATGTAGTATGTACTATGTATGTATGTTGTATGAATGTAGTATATGTAGTATGCATGTATGTATGTTGTATGAATGTAGTATATATGTAGTATGCATGTATGTATGTATGTATGTATGTATGTATGTATGTATGTTGTATGCAGGGCTGTGGAGTCTGTAAGCCAAACCTGCGACTCTGACTCCTCAATTTCCCTTACACCGACTCAGACTTCAACTCCGACTCCAACTCCCACACATATTGCTTATATTTAAGTGAAAAATTTATTGTAGTACAATGTGAACATCAGCCATTTAATCATTTTTATGATCCAATAATCAAGATATTTAGATAGAACAGAATATATATTTATTGGAATACAACTTTAGGACACAAAAAAACTGTAATAAATTGTAAATATGTGATACACTGTGTAATATCGATTACATATATACAGTACAGACCAAAAGTTTGGACACACCTTCTCATTCAAAGAGTTTTCTTTTATTTCATGACTATGAAAATTGTAGATTCATTCTGAAGGCATCAAAACTATGAATTAGCACATGTGGAATTATATAATTAACAAAAAAGTGTGAAACAACTGAAAATATGTCTTATATTCTAGGTTCTTCAAAGAAGCCACCTTTTGCTTTGATTACTGCTTTGCACACTCTTGGCATTCTCTTGATGAGCTTTAAGAGGTAGTCACTGGAAATGGTCTTCCAACAGTCTTGAAGGAGTTCCCAGAGATGCTTAGCACTTGTTGGCCCTTTTGCCTTCACTCTGCGGTCCAGCTCACCCCAAACCATCTCGATAGGGTTCAGGTCTTGTGACTGTGGAGGCCGGGTCATCTGGCGTAGCACCCCATCACTCTCCTTCTTGGTCAAATAGCCCTTACACAGCCTGGAGGTGTGTTTGGGGTCATTGTCCTGTTGAAAAATAAATGATGGTCCAACTAAACGCAAACCGGATGGAATAGCATGCCGCTGCAAGATGCTGTGATAGCCATGCTGGTTCAGTATGCCTTCAATTTTGAATAAATCCCCAACAGTGTCACCAGCAAAGCACCCCCACACCATCACACCTCCTCCTCCATGCTTCACGGTGGGAACCAGGCATGTAGAGTCCATCCGTTCACCTTTTCTGCGTCGCACAAAGACACGGTGGTTGGAACCAAAGATCTCAAATTTGGACTCATCAGACCAAAGCACAGATTTCCACTGGTCTAATGTCAATTCCTTGTGTTCTTTAGCCCAAACAAGTATCTTCTGCTTTTTGCCTGTCCTTAACAGTGGTTTCCTAGCAGCTATTATACCATGAAAGCCTGCTGCACAAAGTCTCCTCTTAACAGTTGTTGTAGAGATGTGTCTGCTGCTAGAACTCAGTGTGGCATTGACCTGGTCTCTAATCTGAGCTGCTGTTAACCTGTGATTTCTGAGGCTGGTGACTCGGATGAACTTATCCTCTGCAGCAGAGGTGACTCTTGGTCCTTTCCTGGGGCGGTCCTCATGTGAGCCAGTTTCTTTGTAGCGCTTGATGGTTTTTGCCACTGCACTTTGGGACACTTTCAAAGTTTTCCCAATTTTTCGGACTGACTGACCTTTATTTCTTAAAGTTATGATGGCCACTCGTTTTTCTTTACTTAGAATTTGTATTATGGCAAGAAAAAAGCAGCTAACAGTCTATTCAGTAGGACTATCAGCTGTGTATCCAACAGACTTCTGCACAACACAACTGATGGTCCCAACCCCATTTATAAGGCAAGAAATCCCACTTATTAAACCTGACAGGGCACACCTGTGAAGTGAAAACCATTTCCGGTGACTACCTCTTGAAGCTCATCAAGAGAATGCCAAGAGTGTGCAAAGCAGTAATCAAAGAAAAAGGTGGCTACTTTGAAGAACCTAGAATATAAGACATACAGTATTTTCAGTTGTTTCATACTTTTTTGTTAATTATATAATTCCACATGTGTTAATTCATAGTTTTGATGACTTCATAGTGAATCTACAATTTTCATAGTAATGAAAATAAAGAAAACTCTTTGAATGAGGTGTGTCCAAACTTTTGGTCTGTACTGTGTGTATATATATATATATATATATATATATATATATATATACACATACATACACACACACACACATACACATTGTGTATATATATATATATATATATATATATATATATATATATATATATATATATATATATATATATACACACACACACACTATGACTTATCTCAGCTAAGACAAAACCTAGATCCTCAGGCTACATTCACACCATGGGCGTAGCCAGGATCAAACCTGGGGGGGCAGAACCTCATACTGCACACCTCAGCTGCTGCAGAACCTCATACTGCACACCCCTACACTTGAAAATAAAGCCTGCACCTTAAGAAGATGTGGTGATGAATGCGGTCTATTTATTCCAACTAGCAATTGATGTTGATGTGTTACTGAAGACGAGCAATGCCTGTCCTGGGCGTCCTTTTGGGCAGCTATGAGGTGTACCTGACTGGTGCTAAAAAAAAAAAAAAGGAGTGTTAGTTTGAGTACTACCCTGTTTTCATTCTTTTTGGTACAGATACAATATGGATAGACAGATATGGATAAATGGATAGATAGAGCAGATTTCTAATCTTCTTTTGCTATTGAAAACATTATCTATGAGCTCAAAAACCTTTCAAGTGATGCAGTTTTTTAAAAAGCTGATCGGCTTTTGCAGCTGAAAAACGTATCCTCAAAAAATACAGGAAAAACGCTGTATGTGAATGTAGCCTTAGATCAGGAATATAACAGCCATTTATAGGACATTTCATAACTTTCCCAAATTCCTATGAAAAAATATTCAGCACATCCTGCATTGAATTACTGTACCCAATTTATTATATATTTTAGGAGTCGGAGTCGGTCCATTTTATACCGACTCCAACTCAGACTCCACCAAAATGAGCACCGACTCTGACTCAGACTCCACAGCCCTGAACATAACGGCCACTCAACACTCTGCCATTCATCCCTTCTCCTGGGACCTCCACACAGTGCGCCCTATCGGACACAGTAGTTACTACACCACAGGGGGCATATCCTATGGGGTATTTTATGGGGGCCTTTTCTATGGAGCATTTTATGGGGGCATAATCTATGGAGCATCTTATGGGGGCATAATCTTTGAAGCATCTTATGAAGCAGCCTATGGGGCATATTATTCTATGGAGCATCTCATGGGGCCATTATTAACCTTTGTGCAGCATTATATGGGGCGTATTTTGTATGGAGCATCTTATGGGGCCATAATGAACTGTATGGAGCATTATATGGGGCTCCTGATTCAATATGGATATTCAAAAACATTTAACCTACTGATGTCTCAATTTATCTTACTTTTATTGGTATTTTTATTTTTGAAATCTACCAGTAGCTGCTGCATTTTCCACCCTAGGCTTATAAAGGGAGTCAATAAGTTTTCCCAGTTTTTTGTGGCAAAATTAGGTGGGGGGTCGGCTTATACTCTGGTCGGCTTATACACGAGTATATACGGTATATGGAGTTTTTCCTTTTTGGACCTCTGGTTCTATAATATTAAGGATTGTTTACACCATGCATATATTGAGTTTACTCTCATATGAAACTAGCTGGATGTATGTACCCCCTCCCCCCACATTTTTTTCTTTTATTTCTTTACAGTATAATTTTGTATCATAACAAAACATCTGCATATTATATACTGGGCAATATATTCTGTCCCCTTGCAGGGGGATTGTTTGTTGTAAACTGTTAGTTTTATATGAAAAGAATAAAACATTTGTTTAAACTTAAATGAAAAAAAAAAGAAAACCCTTAAAGTGACACACCACTAACCACATCATCGATGTACCCATCATCAGGAGAAAAACGGAGGTCAGCAGTGAAAACTATACATGCAATGCATAATGTATAGTCATTAATTAGGGATAGGGTGGAGGGCATTCAAGGAGACGAAGAAGTAAAAACAATCATTTACAGATTTTTAGCTTGCAATTTTTTTTCTTCTTTTCTTATATTTGCTGATTTTTTTTTGTACAACGTGACAAGTAAAATAACTATAGAGACACCATAGCCTAGAAAAAGCAACCCCAAAACTAACCTGGGAATCAATTCTACAAGATAATAGGGTTTTGTATAGAACCTGAAGACAAAAAGTAAAATTACCAATACAGGTCATATTGACAAATGGGACTTGGACTATATTTTATCCGACTGTCATTATCTAAATGAGGAATGTTTCCATTACATATAAAGAATAAAACTGCAGATTCTAAATACGTTTTGTGCTCCAGGGGTCCCACTAGAAGGAAACATTACACCAGAATCAAATGACAGTCACGAATCTTTAGCACTGGCTGAAATATCCTAGGGGTTATCTCCATTATGGTCATGCAAAGCTAATCTAAGTGCTTATAGGATATGTTTATTTATGTGTTTCTGTTGACTTCACTCTGGCCAATGAAAAAGCCACCAACCGACTTGAAAGACATTCCAGTCAGGGACTCAATTCTGCGGACATTTCTAAATAACTGCTATGGACTGTAAATAGAGCATTCATCTTATGTTACAAATATACACAAGTGAAAATGAATATTACACACAGCACATGACAATACGGCCAAGCAATCGGCAAAAATCTACAGTGAAACCTGTCCAAAACACAATCACCCCCCTTAATTCAGGCTCATTAAAGATTTTCAGTTGCGTCATATGTTATACTTGATGGCCATCTTCTTTAAGAAGACTAAACCCACAGAAGACCACTTTTTAATGCAAGTGTGGATGGTTTTCTAAAGGTTTCACGCTATACATTTTCTATGACCAAAAGCTTAGGGATGTTTATGGCACTCCATATTTTGTCATTCATCATTGACACAGTTTACTTAAAGAAACTGCCCCATCAAAGTTTTCATTCTTTTAATATATTACAATCATATTATATAGCACCGTATACTTAACAATTGCTATTTTTTTCTTTCAATCCAGCTAGTTCTCTTTTTCTCTGCTCTATGGAGAAACAGGAAGTTTCATGTCCCTGCAGAAATCATTCCCCTCTTCAACTCCAGACCCAGCTGCTCCGTTTCTCCCCTGGCCATAGATTATGCAGTGACTCATAACTTGAGCAGAGAAAATTGACCTCCTGTTTCTTCATAGACCTTAGAAAGATTCAGCTACTCAATTCTTAATCATAAGATGTCATAGATTTAATGCAAGAGAGAAGAATGAGCTGGGTAGTAGAATAAATTGAGCAATTGTAAGTACACAGTGCTATATAACATGATGACTGCAATATATTAAGAGGTTATAAATCTTGATGGCAGTGCTCCTTTAAAGGTAATCTGCCAGTAGGATCAAACCCCCTAAGCTGTCTATATGGGCATGTAGGTCAAATGCAGCTGAACAAAATGATTCGTTCATATCTGTGCTATGAAGTCTTATTCCAGAAAAATCCACATTCTTCTTAATATTGTAACAGAGAAAAAATCCGAACAACAAACGTCCAATATTACAAATAAAATTAATATTTTATTCACAAAATAAACAATGTACAGAAAGAATGGTGGACAAATACCAAATAAAAGGGCCAGAAAACTAGGAATCCAATGAACACCACAATGAAAAATTTTATAATGATTCATGGGTGCCAAAATGATACATAATAAAATTGTACCAGTGTTACAGAATAAATACTACAAAAGAGAAATGTATAGTTGAAAATACAATGTAATACATATTCACCAGGTATATAAAATAATACACGGTAATATATTCATAAAGTGCAAAGTGCATAATCATGTGAAAATATCTATATATATGTGCCAGCAAGTAGAATAAAGCCACAATAGCCGTTTTGAATGCGCCTAACAAATAAATATAATACCATAAAAAAAGATATATAAAATAAAAAATATATATATGCTGTGAAGCAAAAATATAGACTAATAAATCACTAGAATATGAATATGTGCCATAAGTGAACAATCAATAATAGAAAAGAAAATATAAGCCTAAAAAATATAAGGTGCAATGACCACTAAAGACGCTTCACTAAAATACATAGCGCCAAAGAATTCTAGCTGGATAATTCAAAACAATGCCCTGTTATTACCTGGTGTATGCGGTGGAGGATTCCTAGGATGCGCCCGACCCTGACCGGTTACTGGGCTGTAGATAAGCCCCTGATGTCGGTGCCGGCAGCTCATATTCGAAAAAAGGAGTGACAGATTCCCTTTAAAATAATCTCTGGAAGCAGATTCTCAGGGAGATCTATGTCCAGCCCATAGATCTTAATAGCTCATTTACACAGTAAGAAAACCGTGGATTTCTCTGAAATATTATATCGGATCACAGATATAAAGTTATCATTTTAATCTTTTTATTAACTACATCCCCATATAGATGGCTTGGGATGATTGATCCTACTAATAAATGCCCTTTAAGGCTTTAACTTTAATAATACGCCATAAAAATCCAAAAAGAAAACACATGGTCAATAAGTTTTCCTGAGTGGGTTCTAAATCATAGCAAGTTGTTAGCTTTGAAAAAGAACTCATTCAGGGTGTTGAAACACATTTTATATCAACTTTTTTTATCTATAAGTTTTCTGTTTACTTTTCTTAAAGCGCCATACCAGTGTTATTTTTAATTAAAGCGCTAGAGTGGTGCTACTAAAGTAAAGTCCCTGCACCAAGTCTTATACTCACCATCATCCATCTTCAACTCTTCCAGACACTACTCCAGTCCCACAACCCATCCTGTGACTGCAACTTGTGACTGACCGGAAGTCAGAGTTAATGGAGGCAGAGTCTCAATGCAAGTCTACGTGAGGCTCGTTCTGACTTACTTCCAAATTGTTCCAGCAGACATTAGAGGGATCCAGCAGGTCGTAACCTGCAGAAGACCAACTGGAGCAAATCCGAGAAGTCTCCTTGTACGTGCAAGAAGGCTCCTCAAGAAAGCAGAGACCTTCTGTGCTCCCACAAAGCTTAGTGAACCCTGATGCCGCAGAAGCCTCCTAGAACCTATGCTTAAAGGGAAGGTGCCGTGTTTTTTCATAATTTAATGTAAAACAAAAAATAGTATAAAAAGATATTGTCCCCCAAGCTTGACTCAGTGGTGTGTATGGATTTTTTTTTTCTGTAGTAATGCAGCCACTGGGGGCTGCCATCTTACCTTTCTGGCTGCTGAACGACACTTTCTATGCTCATTTACGGCAGTCCCTGGGCAGAAGACACAAGAGTCGGCTCCCGACCCCATCTCTTTCATTGCAGCGGTATCAGCTGTGAACTGGGCACGCCTCTGTGGGCAGCTCAATTCACAGCTGTAGGTGTGGCCAGGCGCCATCTTATTAGAGCCCAGTGCTTTCCTTTTAGCTCCTTTTACACTCTATTACAAGCCCTGTTATCACTGATGCTGTACTGTTCCAGCATAACAGGGCTTGTATGTTCACTCTGCTCATACCAGCTGCAGGAGAGGATACAGGACGAGCTCCTGGAGACCGAGCTGCTCTTTCCAAAACACCCGACCAGCTACAGCCCCTGTAGAACATAGGAGGAGCTGCTCCCTGCAGTTTCAAATCACTTGGCCATCTGCTGGACATCTAATCCTCTCCTGTGTGATACTGACTGCTGAGCTGTGTATCTAATCCTCTCCTGTGTGATACTGTGTGCTAAGCCATGTATCTAATGCTATCCTGTGTGATACTGTCTGCTGAGCCGTGTATCTTATCCTATCCTGTGTGATACTCACTGCTGAGCAGTGGATCTAATGCTATCCTGTGTGATACTGTCTGCTGATCCGTGTATCTTATCCTATCCTGTGTGATACTCACTGCTGAGCCGTGGATCTAATGCTATCCTGTGTGATACTGTCTGCTGAGCCGTGTATCGTATCCTATCCTGTGTGATACTCACTGCTGAGCAGTGGATCTAATGCTATCCTGTGTGATACTGTCTGCTGAGCCGTGTATCTAATCCTCTCCTGTGTGATACTGACTGCTGAGCCGTGGATCTAATCCTCTCCTGTGTGATCTCTTTTCCCTTAGCAAACACCCAGAAGGGGAGGAGAGGAGTGACACCACCCCCATGTCAGCAGATTCCGCCCATAATTACTGCAAGGCAGTAATGTGAGCTAGTTGTACACTAGGTTTTTGTGCCAAATTTCAGTAGCTGCTCCCCCTAGTGTTAGTGGAAATGCCAAACTTTTTAAAATTATTTTTCATATTTTACAAAATTAAAAACAAATGATAATATTTTTTAAGAAAATGTAAACATTAATTCTTCACATTTTTTCAATTGCTTAAAAAAATAAAATTTTGGATGGCACCTTCGCTTTAAGCAGCACTACATAAGGGTTTCCCTGTGCTTGACACTAAAATGCTTTGTCATTTCTCACCCCCTCCACACACATACTCATAGGGCAGAAAATGTCGGGAATGGGGCAAAGTTATGTAAAACTTAATTCTGATGCATGTTTCACGAGTCTCCTACAACACTACTCTAAAAGTTGCCAGTTATGACTTTTGCCTTTCTTATTGTTAACTACATTGTTAACATATCCAAATTGATTCTCTTGTCTGCCCAGCTTTGCTGATGTCAGTGACTCACTGGGTTTAAATTACATCTTCTGGACATTTTCTTGCCATGTTGGTAATTCAATCCATGTTTTGCTCCACAATCAGTTTTAAATAAATCTGTTTCTGACAATGGCACGTGTGTAACAAACGTGCCAAACTTAGTGAAACAATTTTAATATAGTTTTTCATTCTTCTGTTCAAAATATATAGCTAGATTCTACTAACATCTTAATGAAATGGCAAGTTTTCAGATTTTGCATCTGCCGCGACCTAATGCATACATTTTACTTAGCGATTTATGGTACAAAAAGGCTCTTTAGAGCGTAATAAATCCTATGTAAATGCAGTCATGGAACCTAAGTGTGGCTATAGCTTGAAAAAACAACAGTTTGTGAATTTTTCATCGGATATGTTCCCTTTAATTTAGGGTTTTCTCTCAACGCTCCACCTCAGGGTCTAGTAGTGGTGGTTTCAATTACACTGCCACCATAGAGCTACAATGCTTCCCTACATGAGTGAGAATGTTGAAGTACTTTGTCACAAAGTTCTCCTCAGTTTTGCTAAATGGGGTTCACGGGATGTCGGACAGCATTTAACATATTAATAAATAGTACAGAGCTGACTATTTTTCATTCTCCTACTGTATTTGTAGCTGAACACTGTAAAAGAGCATTAGAATGACATCAAGAAACAACTACAACAAAAAGGCCTCTGTTCTGGAGGAAGGTTTTAAAGGGATTGCAATATATTAATAGGATCCCAATTTTGATGGGAGTGCTTCTTTCAAGGGAATCTGTCAGTAGGATAAACCCTCTTAAGAAACCTATATGGGCATGCAGGTCATAGGAAGCTGAATATTATGATACCTTGATATCTGCGATCTGATGTCGTATTACAGATAAATCCACATTTTTCTTAAATGTAAATGAGCTGTTATGAAAAAAAAAAAAAATCAAGAAAGGTACATCCAGCCCATGAACGGCAGCGCTTCCCAGGACGCACATGCAAAGATGATATTTCATATTTTTTAATAGATTAAAAAAGAGGAGATACAACGCGTTTCGGATACAGTGTATATCCTTCATCAGGTATCATAAAAACACAGTACAAATCCTGACAGTATAAAATTCAGTTACACTTATATATAGTAGCAACCTTTTATCCCAGTCTCAGAAACTTGATTTAGGGTGTGGACCAAGTTCAGGAACACACCCACGAAATTGATCCAACCTTGACAACATAGATGCAAGAAGAAGAAAAAAAACCCAGAGGAAAAAAAAAACCCAGAAAAAAAAAGGCAACATTCAAACTCTCTCTATGATATCATTCAATCCATTTGGATATAATTTTCCCAGACGATATATCCAAAACGTTTCTATCCGGTTTAAGAGAGCATTCCTATTTGCAAAACCAGAGGGTATCTGCTCCACCGGAGTTACTTTTATGCTAAAAATTTTGTTATGTTTAATTAGCAGATGCCTTGAGAGACTATGTTTTAAAAAGCCGTTTTTTGCTCTATTTCTGTGATCATTAATGCGGGACCGCAGTGTCTGCACAGTGCGTCCCACATATTGCAAACCGCAACTGCATGTGATGACATATGCAACAAAATCACTGCTACAGCTGAGTCTTTGTGAAATCTCAAAGACCTCACCAGTACTATTACATTTGATAGTTTTAGCCCCGTGATCTAGGATCCCACAGGTACAACATTTTTTAGAGGTGCATTTAAAAACTCCGGTTCCTTGAGAAACACCACATAAAATTTGATCAGTACTTTTTTTAATGTTTTTTCCTTTTGAATCCAACTTTTTTTTTTTAAGTTACTGGGGGCCACCAAATTTTTCAAAGTTTTCCCCCTTCTATATGTAAATCCCTGGTTTATCAGGGAGATGTTTTCCCAAAACAGGGTCACGCTTCAACATATACCAATATTTTGAAAGCACAGTTCTTATGACTTTATTTCCCCTATTGAATGTTGTCACAAAATTCAATTTCCAGCGATCATCACTTTTTTCTTTACCAATGGTCAAATTATCCCCCTTCCTATTTTTTCCTTTTAAACATTCCTCGTGTGTTTTTACTTTGTTATCCCTATATACTATTTATCAAATTTTTGGGGTATCTTTTTTCCTTAAATTTTCTTTTTAGAATTTTAGGCTGAGCTACATAATCAGATTCTCTCTTACAATTCTTTCTTATACGAAAAAATTGGCTGTGGGGTATATTAACCTTCCACTTCTTGTAATGTGCACTGTTGAAATCTAAAAACCCATTTGAATCCACCTTTTTAAAGTGGGTTTTTGTAATAATTTTTTTCCCCCACTATGGCTGATCTCTAGATCAAGAAACACCATTTTTTCGTTATTAATTAGTGATGTAAAGGTAATCCCCCAGGTGTTATTATTGAGCTCCTTTATTAACTGTGCCGCTTCCTCCTCTTTCCCCTTCCATATAATAATCAGATCATCAATGAAGCGCTTATAAAGCCTTATTTTGTCATTGAAAACAGGCTTAGAGAGTGACGATGAGGACTCGAATCGCCCCATGAATAAGTTTGCGAAACTTGGCGCGACCCGAGTCCCCATCGCGGTGCCGAGCAACTGTAAATACAGTATGCCTTCAAAAATGAACACATTGTGTTTAAGAATGAATTTAAGACCCTTTAACAGAAAATCTTTGTTCAGGGAGCATCTCTGTCTTTGCTAAATAAAAACCCACTGCATTTACCCCCATTTTGTGATCTATGTTGGAATATAATGAATTTACATCCAACGAGATAAAGGAATAGTTATCTTCCCATTCAATATCCCTCAGTTCCTCGATTGTGTGGAATCTCTCAAATATGAAGGAAGAGACTTTACCAGATCTTGTAAAAACAAGGCAATATAATGAGAAAGATGACAAGTCAAAGACCCAATTCCTGATATAATCGGTCTGCCAGGTGGTTTTTCAGGGTTCTTATGCAATTTTGGGTTTGTTTGTTTTTTTTCTTCTTCTTGCATCTATGTTGTCAAGGTTGCATCAAATCAGTGGGTGTGTTCCTGAACTTGGTCCACACCCTAAATCAAGTTTTTGAGACTGGGATAAAAGGTTGCTATTATATATAAGTGTAACTGAATTTTATACAGTTAGGATTTGTACTGTGTTTTTATGATACCAATGAAGAAAAAAGCAGTGTGTATAAAAGTCATGATCACCCAAAATAACAAATAATAGAAGCAATATGTGCCAAGTATAAATTTTATTTTACAAAAAACACACTTATTGGACAAACAGCGATTAAAAACAGTTAAAAAAGCCTAAAAGAGGCCAAAATCAAACCACATCAAGTCCATATAAGGACCCTTGTAAACACACTTACACCAAGCTGGCAGTCATTAGAAATCTAGAAATGTATATATAAACATATATGCAGGTAGTAAAGGCCCAATTTAATATTAATAAAGAATATCACAATGCATATTCAAATAGCATATAAGCAATGTATTAATAAAACAGTCTAAGACCGGAAATGAAGTGGACCAATAGCCCAATAAATAAGAATCAAAATTGTCCCAAATTTATGTCAGATGTTTAGCAATAGCCGCCTACACCACCATCCTAAATAGGATAAATGCAAACACCTAGGAAATGATGTACTCAGTATAATGATAAATAATCCTAGGGAATGTGTGGTGACAATAAATAGCCCTATGAAACAGCACATCCAAAGTCAAAATGGTATAGTGACCTAGATAAGAAAAAAGAGAGAAATAAACCCCTCATTGGTAAAAAGAAAGGACAATTGAGCGGTCCAAACAATCAGGCAGAAGATAATACTACCTCACAGCTTAGATACATAATAGGCTAAGCCTGCAGCCCGCAGCCAGCATAACGGTGTGGTGTGTGGGACAACCCCACGCGTATCGCCACTAGAAAGCGTGGCTTCCTCAGGGGAGAAGTGTTTTTATGATACCTGATGAAAGATATACACTGTATCCGAAACGCGTTGGATCTCCTCTTTTTTAACCTATTAAGTAAAAAAAAATATGAAATATCATCTTTGAATGTGAGTGCCGGGAAGCGCTGCCATTCATGGGCTGGATGTGCCTTTCTTGATTTACTCATCCTGTGTGAGCCTGAATCTGGCTCTTTCACTTGGATCCACCCGAGGCAAGCTGCAAGCCCTGTCTATTGAAAAGTATCCCAGAAGAAAGGATCTTTGAGGATACACAATCTAAAGCCATATTATTCTTCTATCAGGTGAGTGCATAAAATTGTGCACCCTTTAAAGACTACAATATTGTTTTTATGCACTTAGGGCGCCGCAATTTGTCTGTTCTTCTCTCCCAAACAGGGTTTTTTTTTGCATGAGCTGTTATGATCTATTGGCTGAACACTGATCTACATGAGAATCTGCCTCCAGAGCTTAGTTTAAATGAAAGGTGGCATTACCAGTGTGATATCTAACGGCCACTCTCTGCTCTCCTGATCTCACTGCAGAGCTGTGTGTGATTATACCTGACACGTCTGCAGGTTCCTCTCAGCCCCAACCTCCATCTCACAGGCAAACAGGGTTGTAATATTGTTACAATACAGCAGAGCTGTGAGAGCTGCAGGAAATGTGTTTGTAAGAAGACAAAGTTGAGAGCAACTATTCTGCGTTTAGGTAGGAACCTCAGCTGAGGTTCCCATCTTAACTCTGGACCACGAGTCCCTTCCTCAAGCTCTTTTTTTTTTTTTTTTTTTTTAAAGAACAGTGTGCTGGTCTTTCTTCTTCTAATTCTACGGTTGTGTGTTAGTTACACATCTCAGACTGGTAACACCGCCTTATATTTAATTTAAGCCCTTGAGGCAGATTCTCATGCAGATAAGCTTCCTGCCCATAATCTGGAAAAGCTTATTTACATATTAAGAAAAACATTGATTTATCTGGAATAAGATGCAAGATCTCAGATATCAAGGTATCATTTTATTCAGCTTCCTATGACCTACATGCCCATAGAGACAGCTTATGAAGGTTGAGTCTATGGTTGATTCAGGTCATTTTTGCGAGTATCCTAGTAGGGCTTGGGCAGCACTTCCAGGATATGTAGCTTATTTCTGGACGAGGCCCCGCTGTCTTGCTGTAAGACCAGGACAAATTTATTGTCTCACACCGGCAAGTCAAGCATATGTAAATGGCAAATTAATACTCCCTCCCCTTTCCTCATCCATAATCCTGCCCACCCCTATACACTAGCGTCACGAATTGAGTCAGACTGCCGAATGCCTGAGGATCACATCGCAATCCTCGGACTGGCTGTCTGGTCTCCTGACCTGAGAGTGATAGCTCTCTAGAAATACAAGCTGTCATGCTCATGTGGGATTATGGGCGGGGGAAGGGGTGAATATTCATTTTGAATTTACATATGCTTGACTTGCCAGCTTGCATGTAAATATGAAATGACTAGTCACCCCTCCCCTTACCCATAATCTCGACCACCCCTCCCGGCCAGCTTCACTGATTATGTCAGACTGCTAAGTTACTCGCCCAGGAATCGCATCACAATCCTCGGACACACAGTCTGCTCTCCTGACCCGAATGTGACAGTATGTATTTCTATAGAGCTGCCATTCTCAGGTCAAGAGATCAGACGGCCAGTACGAGGATTGTGATGTGATCCTCGAGCATATGGCATTCTGACTGAATCAGTGACACCAGTGCCAAGGGGAGGATATTTATCTGCCATTTACATATGCATGACTTGCCGGCGTGAGACAATAAATTTGTCTGGGGCCTACAGAAATGCACAAAGCCATGTAGACATATAAAAGTTACATATCCCGAAAGGGCAGCACAAGTATCCTATTTCAGGATACTATTACCATATATACTCAAGTATAAGCCGACCCGAGTATAAGCCGAGGCACTTAGTTTTGCCACGGAAAACTGGGTAAGCTTATTGACTCAAGTATAAGCCGGGTATGCATTGTCCCCCTCATCACTATCCTGGTATGTGTGGCTCCCCCTGCTGTATGCATGGCTCCTCCGTCCTCCCCCTGCTGTGTGCATGGCTCCTTCATCCTCCCCCTGTTGTATGTATGGCTTGGCATCCTCCCCCGTGTATGCATGGCTCCTTCGTCCTCCCCTTGCTGTATGCATGACTCGGCGTCCTCCCCGTGTATGCATGGCTCCTCCGTCCTCCCCGTCATACTCACCCCCTCCTGGCGCGGTCTCTCCACTTGCCTGCTTCTTCGTTGTCCAGGTGAGGCAGCTTCTTCCTGTGTTCAGCGTTACGTGGTACCGCTTATTAAAGGAATGAATATGCACTCCACGCCTATGGGAGTGCAGTCGCATGCATATTCATTACTTTAATGAGCGGTACCATGTAACGCTGAACACAGGAAGAAGCTCCTGGCGCCGGAGGCCATCAGAAAAGCAGGGAAGTGCACAGACCGTGCCTGGAGGGGGTGAGTATGATGTAACAGCCACCGGCTCCTGCTGCTCCCCTTCCCCTGCCGACCCCCTGGGACAATGACTCGAGTATAAGCCGAGAGGGGGCACTTTCAGCCTCAAAACAATGGGCTGAACATCTTGGCTTAAACTTGAGTATATACAGTATTTTACTACACAAAAATCACTTGACAGATTTCCCTTTAATGCTGTACATATATTATAAAATATTATTGTATGTAAATCGTCTTCTACTGGGACATACAAACCATGTTCATGACTGTAAGTATAAATCTCTGTGCAGCCTCAGGTCCATGATATTGCACCATGTCAGCATCAGCCACAACGAGGGTCTCTACAGTGTGCTCATCTCCAAGTCTAATCGCGTTTCTCCGTTCTCGCCAGTCACCTCCTTCCCTACTCCGAGGTTGTTTCCTTCTTTTCTCTGCAATGTGCAAAAGAAAAACAGTTATAAAATCAAGAATTAGTCTAAAGATGTCCCCATATTAACTTCAGAGCAAGCAGTAATGGCTCTATAGAAATAAAAATTATTATATTACAACATATTCCGCAGCACTTTACATTTTAGAGGGGACTTGTACAGACAATAAAGATATTACAGATCAATACAAAATTCAATGGATACCAAGAGGAGTGAGAGCTTTATAATAATAATATAATAATAATAAATTTTATTTTTATAGCGCCGACATATTCCGCAGCACTTTACATTTCAGAGGGGATTTGTACAGACAATAGACATTACAGCATAACAATAATCACATACAGTAGATTATAACAAATACCAAGAGGAAAGAGGGCCCTGCTCGCAAGCTTACAGTCTATGAGGAAAGAGGTAGACACGAAAGGTGGGTGGTAACAATTGCCCTGATTGTATGGACCAGCCATAATGTTAAGTGTGTAACAGTACAGACACAGAGGGCTAATGGATGCATAAAGCATGTGGGAACATGATGCGGGAAATCTGGTTATGGTAAAACTTTTGGCTGTGCCACACAGGGATAGATTAGGTTAATGTGTTGAGGCGATAGGCCAGTCTGAATAAATGCGTTTTCAGGGCACGCTTAAAATTTTGGGGATTGGGGACTAATCGTATTGACCTGGGAAGTACATTCCAGAGAATTGGCGCGGCACGTGTAAAGTCTTGGAGACGGGAGTGGGAGGTTCTGACTATTGAAGATGCTAACCTCAGGTCATCAGCAGAACGGAGGGTGCGGGTAGGGTGGTATACAGCTTTGCTCGCAAGCTTACAATCTATGAGGAAATAGAGGGGGGGGGGACACAAAAGGTAAATGGCAATAAGTGCTTGTATTGTATGACCCAGCCATCAATATAATAAATGGGGGCATTCAAATAATGAAAAAAAAAACAGCTCACTTGTTAGGCATGTGTTGTGAGGAAGCGTGTAGTCATCACGTGTAGTAGTAAGCAAAAAGAGAAAAAAAACCCAGCTTCCAAAATTCCAATTTATTGTGAGTAAAAGCAAGTCCAAAAGATCCAGTAAAATAGAGTCACATGGTTGTGAGTAACAAGCTTGTTACTCACAACCATGTGACACGCGTCGGGGTGGTGGGACACGACACTGACTCCACACACCCTGTAAGTACATAACAGAGGTTCTATGCCTGCATTGTTTACATGCTGCAAATTGCGATTCTGTTGCCTTCTACTTTAGGGGTTTTTGCATCAATTCTCCAGACTATTTCCGTCAATTATAGTTGCCAGGTGTCAGTCTATGCAAGATATAGGTACACAGCCCTTCCTAATTTTAGCACGAGCACTTTCTATATAGCATGAGTTTGCACACAGCATGTTTCCATGTATGTCAAGCGTGTAATATTTTTGAATCAATGATTGATTAAAGTACAGATACAGATCTGTACTTTAGGCATTTCTATTCAGGGGGTATCAAGACTTCTTGTATTATTATACTTAGTAAAAGTTACATTTTAAATAGGGTTCCTCTTTAGAAAGCTGTTTTCACCCTTGTTATATATATTATACTGTGAAAGAAGAGTGAAAAGGTAAGAAAAGGTCGAATTCTAGAGATGTTTTTGAGGTGCAGGTGACATGAGCGTGCGAGTGAATGTAAGAAATCTTTACTTTGCCTCAGCAGTTAGGGAACAGGCACATAAAAATATTTTTATAAACCACTAAGAAGAGATCACTGCTAGAGATGAGCGAATCTGATCTTAAAAGTTTGGCGTTCACAACGGGCATTTAGTGTCTGGTGCTAAACGCCGAAAACGGACTTTCCCCCGAAGTACCCTACAAGTTGCAATGTTCGGCGTTCGGGGAGAAGTCCGAGAGAGCATTTACAAGGGTACAATTATCGTTTATCATGTATAAGCCACCTTTTTATGCAAAATACAAAACATTTCTATATATTATTTAAAAGGATTTAAAATGGTTGTGCCAACTTTTGAAGTTATCCCCTTTTATGGTTGGCTATCACGTGATCACCACAACATCTTTTGACAAGTTTGACAAACCCTCCTGACTACTACACATTACCTAACCTATTTATGCTGCATGTATTTCATTGTTATATGTCCCTACATGTTTAACCCATTTACTTCATACATGAGTTTTACAGTTACACATTACTTCATATTATGTATTAAGAAAGCTCTCTTCTCCAGTACTGTTCATTCTTTCAGCTGCAGAGGGTTTGGCTCAATGCATCTTGTTGGAACCGATAATTCCCAGAGGCTAGAATTAACACCTCTTTAAAAACCAGACACTGCTCACTGACCAGACTTTCAATGGGAGACTGGAGCAACCTCACCACCCAGGATAGGTTATGCAGTTGGAAAAAAAGACATTCATGTATAATCCTGATTCCAGCTTGAATAAGCAGTTATTGCCTTACGATGTATGTAAAGTTAGGTTTACCGGGAATATGGAGTAAATATTTTAGGTTGCTCTTTATTAAATTCTTATTAAAAGTTGCTGAAAATCTATTTGCAGGACCTGATAAGCCACGGCAGTAGTATATGGCCACTGAATAAGAGCCCTGAGAACTGTCTCTAATGTGACGGCATCCCAGGCTCTTCTTTTGATTAGCAGGAGTGGAACGAAGTCATTAGCTGTGACATGACGCTACGTTAGCTATGTAAGAGGAAGAAAAAGATTGGGTATACCTCTCTCGCACCGGTTCTGGAAATACCGGGACTGTCACCAATGTTCCAGGGGGGAAAAGACTTTCAGACAAGGACCGACCTTTCCATGTTGCTGTGGTAGGTGGAGCCGTGCTAAAAAGTGCTGTGAGGAGAAAAAGGGTCAGAGTACAAGCAGGAAAGCTAAGCATGTTAGGAATCTGGGTTCTATAACGCCTATGCGGGAATCCAGATCCACACATTTGTCTCCAGAGGCTAAGTCCTTTGTCCCAGCTTCTGAGCATGCTCACGGGACTAGCTCTCATTTGAGTTCAGGAGTCAGCTGCTCAGGTCCTGCTCCTGATTTGATTGCTTATGCTTAGGGCTCTGGAGATTTCCGGCAGGTCCCGTACGCTATAAAAAGTGCGCATGGCCGCTATGCAATGCGCTAGTATTTTCATACTGCTGCTGTATGTATGGTGATGGATGCTTGGACTGGTGACTGACTTATTATGAAACCCCTTTCCTCTGATATTACGATTGTGTGAGTGATTGGGCAGCCTCCAGTAGCAGCGCTAGCGTCAGCGCGCTCCAGCTATACTTTTCCAGCAGCTAGTGTCCTGCATCGCGCCAGCGAGTTTGCTGTGTCTCCTCTGTGGCTCCGTGCACACCGCGCTGCGGTTGCAGTCTGTCGGACGTTCGCAGTTGCGACGTTCCGCATCTTTTGTTACGGTAGGTCTAGACGGAGTAGTCCTGCGGTTTAAGGCTACTCCTGTGACCTTAAATACCGTATCAGTGTTGCTGTCAGTCTGTGACATAGAACAGACTCAGCGTTATTGCATACTCTGTGCGTGCAGCTCTGTTTGTGAACAGGGCTTGCCTCAGTGCATATTGGGTGCAGTTATATCCAGTGCACACTACCGCCGTGGTGCTCTGCCTCTGTTAGCAGCGGTTTTTCCATCTGCCACACGGTGGACCCCGGGCGGCGAACACGCTTATTTATATATTTTTTTAAGCGTGTTCCGCCGCCGTAACAAAGCGGACAGTCGGGGGCAGTGTCAGCTGTGAGAGCAAAGCATCCATTGAGTGCAGGCCAACTTGACAGATCCCCTGAGTACCGGTCTACTGTGGGTGGATGACAGACTGCCAGCTGTGACGGCCGTCTGCGAATCTGGGCTGCAGTGGGGACAGCACCCCGAGTAACCCCGAGACCCTTAACCCCTATACAGGGATCTGGAATTGTAGCAAGGCCCAGGAGGTAGCTGTCTAGATTAGCAGTGGACCAGAGCAGGACGGCCACCAAGGGGTCAAAACTAAAACCCGTAATCAAGGTCAGGATGCAGGAGTCTGAGACCAGGGCGCCGCAGAGGCACGAAATCAGCAGACAGAAGGAGAGTCAAAAGTCCAGGCCAGGGTCAGTAAAACCAGGAAGGCAGCAAGGTACAGAATCAGCAGGCAGAAGGAGAGTCAGGAATCCAAGCAAAGGTCAGCGTCAAAAAGTCGGAAGAGAGGCGGAGGTACAAAAACGGCAGGCAATAGAATGGTCAAGAATCCAGGCTGAGGTCAGAGTATACACTATAGCAATTCACACAGTAACACGCAGGGGAACCAAGAATATATCCGGCGGCTTGCAAGACCAGTCCCCAGGTATTTGAGGGATCAGGTCCTCCTTCACAGGTTCCCGGCCCGATGATGTAACCAGGACCGCCCCAGGACCAGGCCAGATGGACATGCAGTAAGCCCTACATGACTGACAGAGGGGCGGAGCCTGCGCCCACCAGATGCCTGCGCAGGAGCCCCCTCTCTGCCACCACCCTCACCCTGGAGCGAACCACGGCGCCTCCCAGTGGCTGAGGCAGGAATAGCCGTCCCTGAGTCCGACGGCGACGTGACAGTCCGGCGCCCCCGAGTAGCCGAGACCGGAACTGCAGGCCCTGAGTCTGGCAGTGACTTCCGGCGCCTCCTAGTGGCCGACGCCGGAACAGCAGGCCCTGAGTCTGGCTGCGACGTGACAGTACCCCCCCTTCTAAGAGGGGCCTCCGGACCCTCAAAACCCGGTTTGTCAGGGTGAAGGAGGTGAAATCTTCTAATTAACCCCTTGGCATGGATGTCACCAGCGGGGACCCAGGACCTCTCCTCTGGGCCGTAGCCCTTCCAATGCACTAAGTATTGCACGGACCCTCTCACTAAACGGGAATCAAGGATACCTTGGACTTCGTACTCCAAGGTACCCTTGACCAAAACTGGAGGAGGAGGGGACTGGACAGGTTGAATTGGGGAGCGGTACGTTTTTAGGAGGGATTTGTGGAAAACGTTGGGTATTTTGAAGGACTGAGGGAGCTTTAAGCGAAAGGCTACCGGGTTAATTACCTCCAAGATCTCATAGGGACCAATAAATCTGGGGCCCAGTTTGGCAGACGGTACCTTAAGTTTAATGTTCTTGGTAGACAGCCAAACTTTGTCCCCAACTCCCAGGTGCGGCCCCTTGGACCGCCGTTTATTTGCCGCCGAAGCCTGTCTGACTTGGGAGCCTTTCAAGTTTGAGTTCACCTCTGACCAGATGGTCCTTAAGTGATGTATGGATTTCTCTACCCCCGGAAGGTCCGACATCTTAGCCGAAAATGAACCAAAACGTGGGTGTAAACCAAGATTACAGAAGAACGGGGTGGTTTTGATGGAATCTTGGTATTGGTTATTTAGGGCGAATTCGGCTAACGGGAGATGTTCCACCCAATCAGATTGATGTTCCAAAACATAACAGCGGAGATACTGCTCTAGGCCCTGGTTAGTGCGCTCAGTCCTTAACCACCGTCGGCCACCAAAAATTCCTGGTCACTAGTCTGGCTGTATTATTAACACCAGGATGGCCTGCCAGGACAGAGTCATGCGACTCTTTCATAACTTGTAGACGCAACGGGGCCGGAACGAACAATTTCTTGGGGGGCGTCGTGTCCGGGACTTGTTCTGAGGATCTACGGATCTCCTCCAGAAGGTCCAGAGACACGGCCGACACGACGATCCCATTGGCCAGTATTGGGACTGGTTCCGAGTCCTCAGCCTGTGAGGGGCAGAAACTTCGAGAGAGGGCATCAGCCCTTACATTTTTCGTCCCTGGACGAAACGTGATCACAAAGTTAAACCTTGAGAAAAATAAGGCCCACCTGGCCTGCCTAGGATTCAGTCTTTTAGCTGACTCCAAGTAGGTCAGGTTCTTGTGATCTGTGATCACGGTAACCTTGTGTTTAGCACCTTCGAGAAAGTGGCGCCATTCTTCGAAGGCCCACTTTATGGCCAACAATTCCCGATTCCCTATATCATAATTTTTCTCAGTAGGGGAGAATTTTCGGGAAAAGAAGGCACATGGACGGAGTTGAGTGAGAGAGGCAGTGCCTTGGGAAAGCACTGCACCTACCCCAACCTCAGAGGCAACAACCTCTACCACAAAGGGGCGATCTAGATCAGGCTGAATTAATATTGGGTTGGCAGAAAAACACTCCTTTAAAACAGAAAATGCCTGAAGTGCCTCTGGCTTCCAATTAACCACGTCAGCCCCTTTCCGGGTCAGATCCGTGAGCGGTTTGGCGATCTCAGAGAAGCCTTTGATGAATTTACGGTAGTAATTAGTAAATCCCAAGAATCGCTGCAGCGCTTTTAGAGTTTTAGGTTGTACCCATTCTCTAATGCAGTGGTCCCCAACCTTTTTTGCACCAGGGACCGGTTTCAAGCAAGACCATTCTTCCATGGCCCGGCAGGGCGGGGATGGAGGTGTGGCAGGGCGGGGCTTTGGTCATAAGGGGGCGGGGCTATGGACACAGTTGTAGTGTAGCAGTGCATACTTATAATTAAATAACATTTATAATGTGACTCAACTCACCATAGGTTTTGAATAAGTGCTCCATCACCCCCTTCTCCCCATCATTGCCTTCACCCCATCACTCCCTTCTCCCCATCACTCCCTTCTCCCCATCATTGCCTTCACCCCATCACTGCTGTCTCCCCATCATTGCCTTCACCCCATCACTCCCCTCTCCCCATCATTGCCTTCACCCCATCACTCCCCTCTCCCCATCATTGCCTTCACCCCATCACTCCCCTCTCCCCATCATTGCCTTCACCCCATCACTCCCTTCTCCCCATCACTCCCTTCTCCCCATCACTCCCTTCTCCCCATCACTCCCTTCTCCCCATCACTCCCTTCTCCCCATCATTGCCTTCACCCCATCACTGCTGTCTCTCCATCACTCCCCTCATGGCCTTCTCCTCATGTCCCCATCTCCTCCAGGGCCAGGCTACACAAACACAGACCAACACACACACACATACATGTACACACACTGACAGACAGACATACATACACACACACAGACATACATACACGCACATTATACACACACACACACGGACAGGCTACACACACACACACACACACAGACACCACCTCTCTCCTCTCACCTGCAGCGCCGCCCCTGGCTCCCCTTGTGTCCACGGACCGGCAAGGGCACTGCAGCGGCCCGGTGCTGGTCCGCGGACCGGCGGTTGGGGACCCCTGCTCTAATGGGTCGGATCTTGGCAGGATCCATGCGAAACCCCTTAGCAGAAATCATGTACCCCAAAAATTGTACCTCCTCAGCCATAAAAACACATTTCTCCATCTTGGCGTATAGAGAATGTTCTCTAAGTCTCTGGAGTACAGAACGGACATGTTGCACGTGTGTAAGAACATCAGCGGAGTAAATCAGGATGTCATCCAAATAAACCACTACATATACCCCACAAATATCCCTGAATATATCATTCACAAAGTGTTGGAACACGGCGGGCGCGTTACTCAACCCAAACGGCATCACAAGGTACTCAAAATGACCAAGAGGTGTGTTAAAGGCTGTTTTCCACTCATCCCCATTTCTTATGCGAACCAGATTGTAAGCCCCCCGGAGATCAAGCTTAGTGAACCAACGGGCTCCTAGTAGCTGATTAAACAGATCAGGGATGAGTGGAAGCGGATACTGATTTTTCACAGTAATCGCGTTCAGCTCACGATAATCAATACACGGTCTGAGTCCACCATCTTTTTTTTCTACAAAGAAAAACCCAGCCCCTACAGGTGAAGTGGAGGGTCTAATAAAACCTTTTTGCAAGCTGTCCGCTATGTAGTCCTTCATGGCTACACGCTCAGGACCAGAGAGGTTAAATATTCTCCCCTTAGGGAGACGAGCACTTGGAACCAAGTCTATAGGACAGTCATACTCTCTATGAGGCGGTAATTTCTCAGACTCCACTATGGAAAAGACGTCCTCATAATCCCTGAATGCGTATGGTATAAAGGGTGTTTTAATTTTAATTTGGTTCACTGACAGCGACATACAGTGATTCTGACACTGTGGACTCCAGCGCACGATATCCCCTTGGTGTCAGTCAATAATAGGATTATGCTGGCGCAACCATGGCATACCTAACACAACTGCATGTGATAAATTGGAAATAACAAAAAATGACATATGTTCTGTGTGTAATGCCCCCACTGACATAATCTCTGTAGTAACAAATTCCAATCCACCCTAGATAATGGATGTACCATTAATCGCCGTGGTTTGAATAGGGGCATTAAGCCTTAAAAGAGGTACACCAAGTTTCCTTGCAAGCAAAAAATCTATGAAGTTGCCTGCGGAACCACAATCCACATAGGCCTTCACACACAAAGATTTCTTTGAAAATAAGAGAGAAACGGGTAACAAAAGTTTAGCCGCATTTGCGGGCAATACCTGAGCCTCTGGGACAGCACGACCAGAGCTGCCCAGAGGCAGACGTCCCAGGAATGTGGATTTCTGACGCTCAGCATTTCCCTTGAAGCCTCCAGGCTGCAGCATGATGGTATAGGAAGATGGGAGTATTCCTTCAGACTGTGCACTGGAGCAGGTGTAGGCCAGGTAATCAGCTCAGGGGAAAAAAAAAAATCAGGAGACTGCTTTTATATATGATGGAAATATACACAAAAAGCAGTTCTTTTTTGGCCGGATATAATGTGACGGCCGTCTGCGAATCTGGGCTGCAGTGGGGACAGCACCCCGAGTAACCCCGAGACCCTTAACCCCTATACAGGGATCTGGAAATGTAGCAAGGCCCAGGAGGTAGCTGTCTAGATTAGCAGTGGACCAGAGCAGGACGGCCACCAAGGGGTCAAAACTAAAACCCGTAATCAAGGTCAGGATGCAGGAGTCTGAGACCAGGGCGCCGCAGAGGCACGAAATCAGCAGACAGAAGGAGAGTCAAAAGTCCAGGCCAGGGTCAGTAAAACCAGGAGGGCAGCGAGGTACAGAATCAGCAGGCAGAAGGAGAGTCAGGAATCCAAGCAAAGGTCAGCGTCAAAAAGTCGGAAGAGAGGCGGAGGTACAAAAACGGCAGGCAATAGAATGGTCAAGAATCCAGGCTGAGGTCAGAGTATACACTATAGCAATTCACACAGTAACACGCAGGGGAACCAAGAATATATCCGGCGGCTTGCAAGACCAGTCCCCAGGTATTTGAGGGATCAGGTCCTCCCTCACAGGTTCCCGGCCCGATGATGTAACCAGGACCGCCCCCGGACCAGGCCAGATGGACATGCAGTAAGCCCTACATGACTGACATAGGGGCGGAGCCTGCGCCCACCAGATGCCTGCGCAGGAGCCCCCTCTCTGCCACCACCCTCACCCTGGAGCGAACCACGGCGCCTCCCAGTGGCTGAGGCAGGAATAGCCGTCCCTGAGTCCGACGGCGACGTGACGGTCCGGCGCCCCCAAGTGGCCGAGACCGGAACTGCAGGCCCTGAGTCTGGCAGTGACGTCCGGCGCCTCCTAGTGGCCGACGCCGGAACAGCAGGCCCCGAGTCTGGCTGCGACGTGACACCAGCTTCCCGCTTACCACCGTGTCTGGAGGTGACTCACATTTGCAACCAGAAACTGTAACATGTTTTGCGGCGCAGTGAGAAGCAGGTGACTAGGCCAGAGCCACTTAGCCAGGTACTTGCATTCACCACGGAGCGAAGCCTTGTTCCAGCGGTCCCTCGTGCTGGATTGAGCACAGCGTGTGACATTCGGGAGTGTGGGAACCCCCCACAACCTTCAAGGATTCTTCACCTTCTCCGTGGACTGGAACCCTGTCCTCTACAGACACCGCTGAGACGTCATGTGCAGCTGTTGTCGGTGCCACCATTGGCAAACCGTGATGCTGCAATCAAGAAGGCTACAGACTGATAAGTTTGTCCTTTTCCCTCCTATCAAACGCTCGTTCATTTCTGCCCTTCCCCATCGAAACTCCCAGTCCTGCCCTTCTTCCTAACATACCCCCGGGTCCTGCAACTCCCAGCCCGGAGTACACCTGTTAATAAATCCCTGTTAACTCTTGATCTGCCTCCTGTCCGTGACATCATCCCATGTTCCTGCGATTATCTACAGCTAATCAAAAGAAGAGCCGTGGATGCCATTTTGAAGAAACTGGTACATTGGGATCCTGTTTAGTTGCCATGGATTAATGCTGAGACTGATGGACAGGGTACTGCACATCAATTTGCACCAACTCGAATAAAGAATTAAAAAAAAAGAGCAACCTAATATATTTACTTCAAACTGCAGGAGAAAGAAAGAGGACTTGAACTCTAGTGCCATCTATTGGATGTAGCAAGCCAAAAAGTCAATATTGATCCATTATGAGATTTGCCACATCCATTAGGTGGGACCAGAGTTCAAGTCCTCCTCCGCTCTGAAGAGGCTATTTGTATATTTAAATTCCCAGACGTGTATAAAAGTCTCCATATGCTGGCTTGGAAATCTCCATAAGGATAAATGCTCCCTTAGGCCTCCTGTTAGATGTTTCTCACCTAGCCAATTTAGTAACAGTGAGGATCTGCAGACACCCAGAAACACATGTGTAACGCAAGTGATCCTGCATGCCCCTATTTCACCCTCCCAGCAGGGACGCCGACTTACTCACTGTCCAAGCTGCCCTGCCACGTCCCATGCCCCCGGGTCACTGCATGCCACACAGGTATTCTGGCAGTGAGCGCTCCCTTTCTTTTATAGAGACAGCATGCACACTCCTAATATTTTTCCAATCATAGGCTGGGAAGCACTTAGTACTTAAGGCACCCCTACATGTTGGGAGGCGTGTTGTGAACACGTTTGACCTGGCTTCTGAGTTTGGGCTCCCTCTGGTGGTTACTGCTGGTAATGGAGCTGGTTTAGCTGACAGAAGTCAATCACCTGAGCAGGAGGATTGGAGGTCAGGTGTTACAGACTGGGGAGATTTAAGTGAACAACCTTCCCCCAGCTCTTGCCGGTGATTTGGTATGTTTCCTGAGCACATTTTGAAGTCTGCTTGTCTCCTGCTCCGTCCTGCATCTTTCAGATAAGCTATTTGTCTTCTTGAATCTTTTTTTGCATTGGATCCATTTTTGCTTGTCTCTGATTTTTATTAGCTGGTGTGTCTTCAGCCTGGTTCCCTGTTGGGACCTGTGCTGGACCCTGTTCCATATGCCACAACGTATGTTAGTCTTTTTAGTAACCAGTTCACACCAGAGTTCTGATTTAGTGGGGAAGAGGTCGTGTGGCCTCAGTATTTTTGCATATCAGACGTGTTGGATTTTTCTTAGGGTTTTTTGCGTGATTGCAGACAGTATCCTTTCCTGTCCTATCTAGACAGTTTGGGCCTCATCATTTGCTTACTCTATTCTCTGCCTGTGTTTTGTGCTTCATCTTGTCTCACCGGCAATATATGTTCAGGGGTTATCTATTCCTTTGGCGTTCTTGTTGTGAATTCGCTTTCTGGCCTCCCTCTGGTTATTACTGGAGGTAGTGGAGCTGGTCAGATTGACAGAGGGGTTGCGAGTTCTCTTTCTGGGCTCCCTCTGGTGGTTAGAGGAGGTAATGGAGCTGATCTGATTATCAGAGGCTTGCCACCTGATAATGAGGATGACGATTGGAGATCTGGGGTATCAGATTGGGATTTAAAGACAGCCGAGTCCTTCTATCCCTGATGGTGATTTTTTTCTTGCCTCCTGAGGCCTGATGTTTCCAACTCAGTCCCTGCATGTTCAGCTAAGTGTTCATTTGCTATTCTGTTTGCATTTGATCTGGTTTGTCTATCTCAGTTTTGTGTGGGTCAGCCAGCTCCGGCTGGGGCGGTGCTGAATCACCGTCCATATGTTACTGCTTGTGCCAGTTTGTTTTTGTCCCTTATTAGATTGGTATATTCTGAAAGCAGAGCAAAAAGAGTTCAGAGTGCTGATATAGTGGGCGAAGTCGTGCAACTTCAGTGTTTTTTGCATCGGACATGTTGGACTTTTTGCAGGGCTTTTTGCGTGATTGCAGACAGCGTCTTTCCTTTCCTGTCTTGTCTAGTCAGTGTTGATCAGTCTATTTTCCTGCCTTCGTTTGTGTTTTCATCTTGTCTCACCGACAATATATGTTTGAGGGCTATCTATTCCTTTGGGGTCTGCTTTGGGGCACTTTAGATTTCCCCTTTCTTGATTTTGGCTTAGTTAGCTTTCCGGCTGTTTCGCGAGGCATCTAGGATCATCGTAGGTACGCTCCACGGCTACTGCTAGTTGTGTGGATAGGATCAGGGGTCTGCAATCCGCTTAGTTACCAACCTCTCTGGTTTTCTGTGGCTTAGCTTGGGCTTGCTCTCCTCCTCGGTGACCCAATCATAACAGAATCACCAGCCTAACTGTAGACTCTAGGGTACTCGAAGAAGGAAAGAATTTAAAAAAAAAAAAAAAAAAAAAAAGTGTCAGAATTTTTGTTTTCTCTTGTATATTTTTTCCTCTTTTTTCTGGGGCTGCAGGAGATTTTTTTTCCTTTTTCTAAATGGAGACTAAGCAATTGTCTGATCGTGTTGAACAGCTCGCTGCTGAAGTGCGGGGAATTTCTGCCTATCTCGCTCAATCTGCTGTTGAACCAAAAATCCCTACTCCTGATGTGTTTTCTGGGGATCGTTCTTTATTTTTGAATTTTAAGAATAATTGTAAACTATTTTTTGCTTTGCAACATAACTCATCGGGGAGCTCTGTGCAGCAGGTTAAAATTGTCATCTCCCTGCTGCACTGCGATCCCCAGGATTGGGCCTTTTCTTTGACACCCGGAGATCCTATTCTGGCTAATGTAGACAAATTTTTTCAAGCCTTGTGGTTGTTGTATGATGAACCTAATGCTATTTATCAAGCTGAGAAAACCTTACTGGCATTGAACTAGGGTCAGGATTCTGCAGAGTTATATTGTCAAAAATTCCGAAAGTGGGCGGTCCTTACTAAATGGAATGACGATGCCCTAGCAGCTCTCTTTCAGAAGGGTTTGGCAGAAACCGTAAAAGATGTTATGGTGGGATTTCCTGTTCCCTCTGGTCTAGACGACTATGTCATTGGCCATTCAAGTTGATCGGCGTTTACGTGAGCGTAAAACTACACGAGAGCCTTTGCCGCCTTTCGAACGAACGTCTGAACCCATGCAATGTGATAGGGTTTTGTTTTTTTCTGTGGGGATGCTTCTCATACTATTTCTGTCTGCCCTAAACGAGAAAAGCATTTTGCTCACACATCTGCTGTGGGCAGTGTACAGTCCAAGTTCCTTTTGGCCATTACCCTGATCTGCTCTGCTCCTTGTCTATTTTTTCTGCTAAGGCTTTTGTAGATTCAGGAGCAGCTTTGAATCTGATGGATTTAGACTTTGCTAAACGTTACGGTTTTCCTATGATACCCCAGCGGACTCCTATCCCTTTGAGGGATATTGATGCTACTCCTTTGGCAGATAATAAACCCCAGTTTTGGACCCAGGTGATAATGCGGGTCGCCACGGACCACCAAGAAAATTGTAAATTTTTGGTGTTGTGCAATTTGCATGATACTATTGTTCTGGGTTTTCCCTGGATGCAAACTCATAATCCTGTTTTGGATTGGAAATCTGTGTCTGTGGTGAGTTGGGGTTGTCAGTGTGTTCTTAGTGACACTCCTGTCTTCTCCACCTCTCCCCAGTCTCATGATATTCCTGACCATTTGGCTGATTTTTCTGATGCACTTAGTGAGAGTAAGTCTGCGTCTTTACCTCCTCATAGGAGTTATAACTGTGCAATTGAGTTAATGCCTGGGTGTAAATTTCCCAAGGGTCGGCTTTTCAACTTATCGGTACCCGAACATGATACTATGCGATCTTATATCAAGGAGTCATTGGAGAAGGGTCATATTAGACCATCCTCTTCACCTTTATGTGCTGGGTTTTTTTGTGGCCAAGAAAGATGATTCATTAAGGCCATGTATTGACTATCGTTCCCTTAACAAAATCACTGTTAAATATCAGTATCCGTTACCCCTGATTTCTGATTTATTTTCCAGAGTTAAAAGTGCCTGTTGGTTTACCAAGCTTGACCTCGGGGGGGCGTATAATCTTATTTGCATCAAGCACGGGGATGAATGGAAGATGGCGTTTAATACTCCGGAGGGACATTTTGAGTACCTGGTGATGCCTTTTGGACTCACTAATGCCCCTTCTGTCTTCCAATCTTCCGGGACTTTGTGGATAAGTTTTTGATCATTTATCTGGATGATATTTTGATCTTTTCCAGTGATTGGGATTTTCATGTGGAACATGTCGGGACTGTGTTTCGGATTTTGAAGGAAAATTCTCTGTATGTTAAGGGATCGAAGTGCCTCTTTGGTGTACAGAGGATTTCATTTTTGTGATTCATTTTGTCCCCGTCTGCTATTGAAATGGACCCGGCCAAGATACAAACCATATATGATTGGGTTCAGCCCACTTCTTTGAAGGCTCTCCAGAAGTTTTTGGGTTTTGCTAATTTCTACCGTAAATTTCTACCGTATATACTCGAGTATAAGTCGATCCGAGTATAAGTCGACCCCCCTAATTTTGCCACAAAAAACTGGGAGAACTTATTGACTCGAGTATAAGTCTAGGGTGGGAAATGCTCCATAGATTATTCCCCCATATGCTGCTCCCATAAGAAGCTCCATAGATTGTTCCCTCATATGCTGCCCCCACAAGAAGCTCCAGATTATTCCCCCATATGCTGCCCCCACAAGAAGCTCCAGATTATTCCCCCATATGCTGCCCCCCCATAAGAAGCTCCATATATTGTTCCCTCATATGCTGCCCCCATAAGAAGCTCCATATTGTTCCCTCATATGCTGCCCCCACAAGAAGCTCCATATTGTTCCCCCATATGCTGCCCCCATAAGAAGCTCCTTAGATTATTCCCCCATGTGCTGCCGCTGCTGCATGTAAAAATAAAAAAAATGACATACTCACCTCTCCATCGCTGGGTTTCAGATTCTCACCTGTCCTGCGTCCATGGCTGCTCACCGCTATCTGCACGTCATCAGTCAGTGACGTTCAGACTGCAGGGGGCGCGGCGCGCATTAACCACGTCACCGCGCCCTCTGATGTCTGAAGTCACTGACCGATGACAGACAGCAGCAAGCAGCCATGGACGCAGGACAGGTGAGTATCGCTGTACTTACCCGTCCTGACGCTGTCTTGAGCCCCCAGCTTCTCCGCGCTCTCTCTTCCTGCCTTCAGCGGTCACGTGGTGCCGCTCATTAAAACTCATCAATATGCGCATATTGATGAGTTTTAATGAGCGGCACCACGTGACCGCTGAAGGCAGGAAGAGAGAGCACGGGGAGAAGCTGGGGGTTCAAGACAGCGTCAGGACGGGCAAGTATGACCTGACACATCCGCCCCCTCCGACCCCTTTGTATATGACTCGAATATAAGTCAAGAGGGGGACTTTCAGCCCAATTTTTTGGGCTGAAAATCTCGACTTATATTCGAGTATATACGGTAAGTAATTTTTCTGGTATTGTTAAACCACTGACTGATCTGACTAAAAAGGGCGCTGATGTGGTGAATTGGTCTCCAGAGGCAGTCTCGGCATTTCAGGAGCTTAAGCGGAGATACACTTCTGCTCCGGTTCTACGGCAACCTGATGTCTCACTCCCATTTCAGGTGGAGGTAGATGCTTCTGAGATTAGTGCAGAAGCCGCTTTGTCCAAAAAGATCTGGTGACTTCTAAGATGAATCCCTGTGCCTTTTCTCGAAAATTCTCCCCATCTGAACGTAACTATGACGTGGGGTATCGGGAATTGTTGACCATGAAATGGGCATTTGAAGAGTGGAGACATTGGTTGGAGGGAGCTAGACATCAAGTTGTGGTCCTCTCCGACCACAAGAATTTGATTTATCCAAACGCCTGAATCCTAGACAGGCTAGGTGAGCCTTGTTTTTCACACGTTTTAATTTTGTGGTCTCTTTTCTTCCGGGCACTAAGAATGTTAAGGCGGACACCCTTTCTAGGAGTTTCTTTGCGGATTCTCTTAATTTGACCGAGCCTACTACCATTCTAAATGAGGGTGTAGTTCTTTCCGCTATTTCACCTGATTTGAGACGTGCCCTGGAGGAATTTCAGGAGGACAAACCTGAGGATTGCCCTATGGGAAAATTGTATGTCCCTGACCAGTGGAGGAAGAGAGTAATGTCTGAAATTCATTGTTCCGTGTTGGCTGGTCATCCAAATATTTTTGGTACCAGAGATTTGGTGAGTCGGTCTTTTTGATGGCCTGCCTTATCTCGTGATGTCAGGAATTTTGTGCAGTCCCGTGGGACTTGTTCTCGGTCCAAGCCCTGTTTTCATTCTAGTGGGTTGTTGATGCCCCTGCCGGTGCCCAGGAGGCCATGGACCCATATCTCAATGGATTTTATTTCCGATCTTCCTGTCTCTCAGAGAATGACTTATCTGGGTGATTTGTGATAGATTTTCTAAGATGATCCATCTTGTACCACTCCCAAAGTTGCCATCTTCTTCAAAGTTGGTGCCCTTGTCTCACCGACAATATATGTTTGGGGGCTATCTATTCCTTTGGGGTCTGCTCTGGGGCAGTTTAGATTTCCCCTTTCTTGCTTTAGGCTTAGTTAGCTCTCCAGCTGTGCTGAGGTGTCTAGGATCATCGTATGTATGCTCCACAGCTACTTCTAGTTCTGTGGATAGGATCAGGGGTCTGCAATCCGCTTAGTTACCAACCTCTCTGGTTTTCTGTGGCTTAGCTTCGGCTTGCTCTCCTCCTCGGTGACCCAATCATAACAGGTTCTACTCCGGGGCAGTTTAGCTTTCCCATTTCTCTCTTTAGGCTTAGGTAATTCTGTGGCTGTGCCGAGGCGTCTAGGGCATCGTAGGTACATCCCACGGCTAATTCTAGTTGTGTTGTCAGTTTAGGGGTCTGCAATCCGCTAGATACTAACCAGAGGCTAACAACCTCTCTGGTTATCTGGTTGCCTAGGCTATTCCCCATTGTCCTCCTCGGTTACTTAAAGGGGTTGTCCAGGCTTTTCACATAATCTCAGTACATATCTGGGCTGCAGAATTATGACAATAAGTAATTTACTTTCTGTCACTAGTTTGCAAGGTTTTCTAGATATTCTGAACAGAATGTCCAAGGGGGGGGGGTGTTATGGCATTGAAATGAGAACTAGTCGTAACCTCCTACTCTACTCCAAACATGCCCTCTATAGCAACAACCCCACTCTCCATAGCTACAGGCCCTCCCCGTCCACATAAAGAAGCCTATCCCTCCTCACAGTAAGGAATTCTTGCCTTTCAGCAGCCTCACTGCAGAGAGCAGAGAACTGCTCCTCCCCCAGACACACACAGTTATCTATATCTATGGAAAGTGAAACCAGTGAGGAGGAGGGAAAATCGTCCTGTATTCTAATCTGCACAGGGGATGGCAGTCACTGATGTAATCTGTTGTGTGACAAAGCCTCTGCTGTGTGAATGAGACAGCTCTGTGTCACTGATGTCTTCACACAGCAGCAGATTTGGTGCAGTGTATGTGTGAGCACTGTGTCTCTAATGACACAAATACTGATGGGAGCAGCCTGTCCAATCAGCAGCTGTAACAGTGTGAAGTGTTGGGGGGTGTATGTATGTATTGTGCTGCTTTCACAAATACAGGATCACTGCTGTGTTCTTTCCAATGCTGGAATGATGATAAAGATGAGTGCTGGTGCAGTTTACTGCCAGCCAATGAGTGGGCAGTG
This sequence comes from Dendrobates tinctorius, assembly GCF_039654945.1. NCBI lineage: Eukaryota > Metazoa > Chordata > Amphibia > Anura > Dendrobatidae > Dendrobates > Dendrobates tinctorius. Next base: position 82,221,632 of record NW_027361690.1, read on the forward strand.
GGTGGTGCTGGTCACTGGAGCTTGCTGGGAGTTTGGTGGAGCTGCACACATACACTGCACCAAATCTGCTGCTGTGTGGTGAAGACATCAGTAACACAGAGCTGTCTTATTCACACAGCAGAGGCTTTGTCACAGAACAGATTACATCAGTGACTGCCATCCCCTGTGCAGATTAGAAGCTGCAGACCCCCCATCACTGGCCATCACACAGTCTGTTCTCACTGCTGCCAGCAGCCTGGGACAGTGAGGGAAGGAATTACTGATAATGAGTTATGTATTGTAATCATGGAGTGGCCCAGAAAACAGGACGATTTTCCCTCCTCACTAGTTTCACTTTCCATAGATCACTGTCCAGCGTGTGTCTGGGGGAGGAGCAGCTGGGTGGTCTGCTCTGCACTGAGGCTGCTTGAGGGGAAGAATTCGTTACTGTGTGATGAGGGCTGCTTCATGTGGACGGGGAGGGCTTGTAGCTATGGAGGGTGGGGTTGTTGCTATAGAGGGCATGTTTGCAGTAGAGTAGGAGGTTACGACTAGTTCTCATTTCAATGCCATAACACCCCCCCCCCCCCTTGGACGTTCTGTTCAGAATATCTAGAAAACCGTGCAAACTAGTGACAGAAAGTAAATTACTTATTGTCATAATTCTGCAGCCCAGATATGTACTGAGATTATGTGATAAGCCCGGACAACCCCTTTAATCAGAACAGAGGTGCCTGTGTAACAATTGTCTTTTTTCAGTCTGCAAACTATTAGACTATGGTAAAGTTCCAGTGCCCGTCCAGTTTACCTGTACCAGTACCAGCTTTGTCTAAATCAGTACCTGAACCTTAAACCGTACTTGCAGTACTTGAACCTGAAACAGCACATGCAATACTTGAACCTGGAGCCTCTCCGGCAGTACCTGATCCTGAACCCACACTTGCGGAACCTGAAACCGCTACCTAAACCAGAGCCTGTACTTGAATCCCGCATTATGTAAGTCAGCACCAGTGTCAGTTCCGTTTGCATCAGTCCCAATATCTGTTCTATCAGAATCCGGTCCTGCCTTGGACTCAGTTTGTGTCTACTGTCATCGGCCATGGTACCGGGATCTGTCCAGGAGTGGGACCTGGGGTCCATCGGTCGCTCAAGTCTAACCACTCCATCAGGGGCTCTAGTGAAAACCCAGGTGTTCGCTTAGTTACGTCCCTCCGGCACAAGGCACAGTTCGTTCACGCTCCACCAGCGTGACAGTTTGCTCAGGCCATGGATCTCGTTGTTCCCACTCTGAGTTATTCTAAGAGAGCCTCTGGTTTCTATTATATTAAGTCATGCAGCAAAGTTTGCTAAAGGGTTGATACTAACTTTTAGGATTACTCCACCCAATAGGTGTCGCTAGAGTTGAAGTCCATTTTCCTCTCTAAAGAGACAACATATATGAATACCTCATCATGACTTTCGGATTAGGCAATGCACTGGCTGTGTTCCAACACTTTGTTAATGAAATCTTTACCACTATGTCTTTGTGTGGGCTTGCTTTTCACTCACAATTTTGCCTACAAACACTGCTTTGAATAATGAATGGTGTTTAACCATACTACAAGATTAATGTCTCCCAGTGAACCAAGAGCAATTTGCTGTCGAACAATGCTTTCTCCAGCATGATGGAGCACCATGTCACAAGAAAAAAGTGTTATAACCAAGTGGAGAGAAATTCCTTAGACTTCTGCTCTGCATATCACCCCGAAAGTAGTGGGCAAACAGAAAGAATCAGCATATGGAGCAAGAGCCATGTGTTTTTTTTTTAATTCCCATAAAGATAACTGAACAGATTTACTTCCTTGGGCCCAATTCATCCACAACAATTCCACAAAAAATTATTTTTGCCACGGTGTATGGTCAAAAGACTTTTCTTCCTCAACCAATAGCATCAATAAAGTCAACTTCCTGCTGTCAACACCGTCTCTTAAGACATTTGTGACATCTGAGGTGCAATTCAGTTTGGCAGTAGCTGGGACCAAAACAATGAGGAGTAATAATAATAATCTTTATATAGCGCTAACATATTCCGCAGCGCTTTACAGTTTGTGTAGGGTCAGTGGGTCGGGCTGGGGGGGGTGGTCCCTCTTTATGCCGCGCAGAGATGTAACAGAGACAAGATGGAGGCAGGTTCTGGGTGCAACAGGTCCAAGTTTATTCACGCTTGCCGTCCGCCTGACGGCCTCAAAAGCACACTGTACTTCCTTCAACTCACGGCCCTCCGTTTCCAGGGCCGCTTCTCACACACCGTACGTTACTTACACTGGGGACGTGTATGCACACACCGTCCCCTCCTCACTCGTCGACGCTCCTGACAGGTCAGTCACTGTGGCCGCCTTAGGCCCGTAAACCAACAGCGCTTCCACTGATCAGTCGTCGTGTCAAATACGGTGTCTCACACCCAGTGCCTCGTCCCTTCTGCGGTTCTTCCTGTCAGGACCACCCCCCTGACGTTCTCTCTCCTCAGTCCCCCTGGTTTAGATTCTCCTCACAGCGCACAGAATGTTACAGTCCTCCTGTCACTGGAGCTCCCCCTGGGGACTGGAACTTTCTGAAACCCTCCCTCAGTATTTATAGCTCTCCCGGTCCCCTGTCACTGTAACCCCGCCCCCCATGACAGAGTCCTATGTATAGGGTGCGGTGATTGTAAATAACAGAGTCCTATGTATAGGGTGCGGCGATTCCGGATGTGTTCAATGAACACATCCGGAATCACTACGCATACAGAAGGGGGCGGCGCTTTGGGCGGAGCGGGGTTTCCACTCCGTCCAAAGCGCTGACAATCCGAACCGCTTACCCTAGATTTTCCCTGGAACACCCTAGCTATCAAAACATGACCAATACCTTAGGAAATTAAACAACTCCTACAGTAGCAACCAGTGCTCAACTAGATGCCGTGGTGTCAGGAAAGAGGAAAGGAAGGTTGTGGATAGTAGAGGTCAAGACAATGAACCCAAGGAGGGTACCCTCAATTGGGGTTACCCATACAAAGTGGACCCTTGGGAAACTGTACACTCAATACCAACTAAAGAACTGAATATACTGTACATATTCTATATAAACAGATACCCAAAAAAAGCCAGAAAATATCTTAAATATATTGAGGGGTTTGACAGCGGGGTTTGTATAAACATAACTCACCCTCCGGTAGCCCTAGTAAATTGTCCCTACCTATAAAAATGAGCGGTGAGGATAGTAGGAGGGAAAAAGGAGATGAAGGCTTAAACTTTAGGTCAATGGAGCGATATAGAAAGCCTCATCCACACACAAATTCAAAAAACTGGTGTAAGGGCACAAAAGTCTTCCTATAAAGTGCTATAGTGTCATGTATGGACTATATGGCTGATTTTGGAAGTCAGCAAGGTATGTGGCCCCAGTGTCTTCATCATCAGAAATAATCCAGGGAGCAGGGATAGCTAGGGTACCCCTATCGTTATTGACAGGGATGGATTCCCTGGCATTCCAACAACAGTTGCGACAAAAGCAGTATGATGCCCCCTCAAACAGTAAGATGTCCCCACACAGCCCATTATACAGCATGAAGTTCACACAAAGACCCCCACCCAGTATGATGTCCACTCCACACAGTATGATATCCCCACACAGCTCCCCAAACAGTAGGATCTCCCCACAAAGCCCTTCATACAGTTGATGTCCTCACACAATCCCCCATGCAGAATAATGTCCCAACACAGCCCTCTCACAGACTGAAGTACCTTCACGCAGTATGATGTCCCTATACAGCCATCCATATAGTATGATGTCCCCAAGCAGCAAGACATCCCTACACAGCCATCTACACAGAATGATGTTCCCATTCAACCCCCATGCAGTACGATGTCCCCACAAAGCCCTCCATAGAGTATTATATCCCTATACAACATGAAGTTCCCAAAAAAGCCATCGACACAATATAATGTCCTCACACATTCCACACAGTGTGATATCCACACAGTTTCCCCTCAAGAAAGGAGGGAAGAAAACTTCCAAGACAACAATTACAGGTCAAAGTATTCAGGATTGAGAGTCCTCAGTAGTTGATACCTTTTAATGGCTAACTGAAAAGATGGTAATACATTGCAAGCTTTCGAGACTACTCAGGTCTCTTCATCAGGCTTGACTAATACAAAATCTGAAGTCACATATTTATGCACAAATATGCATAAATATGTGACTTCAGATTTTGTATTAGTCTAGCCTGATGAAGAGACCTGAGTAGTCTCGAAAGCTTGCAATGTATTACCATCTTTTCAGTTAGCCATTAAAAGGTATCAACTACTGAGGACTCTCAATCCTGAATATTTTTCTATCCACTGGCTAACACGGTACAAAGATATACATCTTTCCTAGGTCAAAGTATAAAATTGCTTTATTGGATACAGGGCAAGGAACACTAAAATATGCTGAAATCCCATGTGTCCTAGATTACCTGATAAACGCAAGTGCGCACAGACAAATAGAGGGTCAAGGTGTCCGCCCCTGGACCCTCTATTTGTCTGCGCGCACTTGCGTTTATCAGGTAATCTAGGACACATGGGATTTAGTATGTGGTCATCTGTGCTATACATGTCTATGACCTCAGTGTAGCTTTTGGGTACTAACCTGTCTATTCTGTCAGTGACATGGTAGCTTATTTTATTTATTTTTGTGTCCTCTTTAAGGTATGTTTATGCAGCAAGTATGGCTCATGGTGTTCTTTTGTCTTTTGACAAGCTATCAGCATTTTAGCATATTTTATTGTTCCTTGCCCTGTATCCAATAAAGTAATTTTATACTTTGACCTGTAATTGTTGTCTTGGAAGTTTTCTTCCCTCCTTTCCTGTGTAAATTTTGACAATAGGTCTTCTTTACAGTCCACGGTAACTTTAGTAATATGGGATAACATTTACGTATGGTATGTTACTCTTTACAATATCCCATATGTATCTGTACTGCTGTGTACCACTCTTTGTATCTATCCTCATAGATTCCCTCAAGTACTGTCAATTTAAAAATAAATAAAAATCAAAACTACTCACTTAACCCCATTCCCCTGCTGCTCCGGTCTGTGCAGTGTACTGAATTTTGCACAGCTGGCACAATGTAGTGACGTCATCATACCTGCTGGGCTCTAAGACGCACAGGCTCAATAACAGAAGAGGGAGCCAATGGAATCCTGTTCCATCATTTCATTAGTTTCTGAGTTTCTGAGGGCCGAACAGGAACAGCCAAAGGGCTGCATGTGGCCCACAGATCAAACTTTGCTCAGGTGGGAGATGCACTGGTTCTCTTCATTCATTGTAATGAGGAACTCTTGAGGCAGTAGGTGCAGGTCCGAGAGGTGGGACCTACATAGATTAGATATTTACAGCGCCTTGAAAAAGTATTCATATCCCATTAACTTTTCCAAATTTTTTCATGTTACACCCACAAACATTTTCTTATTGGTATTTTATGTGATATGCCAAGACAAAATAGCAAGTATTTGTGAAGTGTAAATGTTTTAAAAATATAAATCTGAAAATTGTGAAGTGCATTTGTATTCAGCCCCACTGAGTAAGTACTCTGTAGAACCACCCTTCGCCTCAATTACACCTGCATGTCTTTTGGGGTATGTTTCTAACAGCTTTGCACAACTAGAGGCTGCATATTTTAGCTCAAATATTTTCCCAGCAGTAATTTTCAAGTCTTGTCACAGATTCCCAATGGGATTTAGGTATGGACTTTGATTGGGTCATTCACACACATGAATATGCTTGGATCTATACCATTCCATTGTAGCTCTGGCAGTATGTTTAGGGTTGTTTTCCTGCTGGAGGATGAACTGAGGCTCCACTCTACTGTGTTTGGCTGCCTCTAATGGGTTTTCTTCCAGGATTGCCCTGTATTTAGCTCCATCCACCTTCCCATCAACTCTGACCAGCTTCCCTGTCCCTACTGAAGAAAGGCATCCCCACAACATGATGCTGCCACCCCATGTTTGACGGTGGGGATAGTGTTTTCAGGTTAATGTGCACTGTTAGTTTTCCGCCCTACACAGTGTGTTTCATTTAGCCCAAAAAGTTCTACTATGGTCTCATCTGACTAGAGGACCTTCTTCCACATGCTAACCATGTCCCCTACATGTTTTTTTGCAAACAAGATTTCTTATGGCTTGCTTTCAAAAATGGCATTCTTCTTGCCACTCTTCCATAAAAGCCAGATTTGTGGAGTATATGACTAATCCTGTGGACAGGTTCTCCCACTTGAGCTGTGGATGTCTGTAACTCTTTCACAGTGACCATCTCTCTTTTCTTAGGATGCCAATTTAGATGGACAGTAATGTCTTGGTAGGTTTGCAGTTTGACATACTCCATCCATTTTTGGATACTGGATTAAACAGTGAACCGTGAGATGGTCAGAGTTTTTTTTTTTTTTTTTTATAACTTAACCCTGCTTTACTCTTCTCCACAACATTATCCCTGACCGGTCTGGTGTGTTCCTTCCTTTTCATGATGCTGTTTGATCCTTAATGTTCTCAAACAAACCTCTGAGGCCTTCACAGAACAGCTGTAGTTTTAATGAGAATAAATTACACACAGGTGTACTCAATTTACTTATTATGTGACTTCTGAAGGCAATTGGTCACTCAGGATTTTATTTAGGCGTATCAAACTACAAGGGTCTGAAAAGAAAAGCACGTCACCATTTTCAGATTTATATTTTTTAAATATTGAGAAAACTATGTATCATTTCCTTTACACTTCAAATACTTGCAATTTTGTGTTGATATATCAAATAAAATCCCAATAAAATACATTTAAGTAGTTGGATGTAACGTGAAAAAGTTCACTGGGCATGAATAAGTTTTCAAAGCACTGTATAGCATTTCCCTAGAATATGCCAGATATGCTTTTTGTGAAACACCACCTTTAAACAATTATAACCTAGTAAAATGGTATTGGTGCAGTAATATATACGCACCCCTGCAGGATAGAAATAAAAATAGAAATAAATACCCACCAACGTTTTCAAAAAATCAATCAACCTGAAAAAATCCAAAAGAAAAGGCACATTTTTTCATTGTATTTCAAACAAAAGATAATTGCATATACAATGATATATCTGCCCAACTGTACAAGAGAATAGAGAAAGTGGTCGGATGTACTGCTCTTAGCTAAATCCCTTGTTTCCAGACTTACGATAACAAATGGTCGACTGTGAGTTCAAACTACTAGGATAAAAGTGCACATAGGGTGAGGCAGAACAAATGTTGTGCCTAGAAGCGGTTTCTGAGACAGGAGGCGCAATCATTTTTAGAATTACTTACTTAAAATTGAAAAGGGATATCCTGTTCATCACAGCAATGATAACAAAATGAAGAAGCTTAATTATATGTAATTATAGCGACATGTCAAGACACGGATATATCAATTCTTAAACACTTGCGAAATCCATGTAAAATTCTCTTGGAAGTAAAAGACAAGTTTAGAAAATTCAACAGATCAAAGAACTAAAATCAACGATAGATACAAAGATCTACATGGGAGACCAGACTTTCAATTCAAGGCACTTTTCAAGTTGTGCAGGTCATGAAGCAGCAAAACATCGCCCACCACCACTCATGACTGATGGTATATTATTCATACTGAGGTCTTCTGTAGTTGCTTTACAACCAAGACAATGAGACCTTGTGTTGTCCAAAGTGTTCAACCTCTGACCTATCTGTAAACAGAAGGTTATGCCAAATGGCTAGGGTATAATCCAGATGTTTTTCTTTTTATTATTTAAAGCATTGATAGCAATGGTTTCATCCCTGCTATGCTCCGATGAATCCTGCTTTCCTGTTTGACTCGTGTATGTATTGCACCTGACGTCATGGAGAAAGGATTACCCGCAATGAGATTAAAGATGTCTGCTGGTCTAGAGATGTTCTTCTAAGATGTTTTGTGGCAAGACACAAAATAATTTTGGCCAACAATCCATTTTGAAGACTTTCCACTAGGTTTTCATGTCTTCTCCTTTTGGACATGGGTCTTGCTGTGGTTGGTGTAGTACTAGAACCTACTGTACAATATCAATTTGTAGCGTATTCCAGAACAACATATTTCTACAAGTTTTACTTATCCTTTCTGAAATGTCCATTGGTTGTAGAACTGCATTTTAGTAAAAAAAAAAACTTCATTTCCTGCTCATAGTAATGTCCAAATTTAGGCAGTTATCAGACAAGAACACTACGGGTTACTTTCTCCACCTGTATAATAGGACCCATGCCTACCTTTGTTTATTATAACTCCAGTACTATCAGAGTAGGCTTTTATGGTGATCTAACTCTGGTTCTGATGAAGACCCGAGAGGTCCAGATGTTACATCTATAATACAGGTGCAATGAGAACTTTCTAAAGCTATCTTATAAGAATAATCTTTTCAGTAGGTTTGGTAGCAAACAAGTCTGGTTCAGTGTTCAATTAGCAGAATTCAACTATTAACCCATCAAAGGGAATTGGTGAAAAGCTGGATACATTTTAGCTTTTAAAAAAAAATGAAATTCTAATCTAAAATGTATATGATTTTTCTTTTTTATCCATCATTTTGTTTGAAGGCTAGGTCTACGTTATTCAGCATAAAAAAAAACTGAACAATTTTTGTTCCACTGGTCTTGAGTTACAGCATATATCCAGGTTAACAAGAGCCACCATAATGCCATTGAAAACAGTCTACTATCTTATTGTCAGACACATCCCTAACAGTTTTAGCTCATATCAATATAATAATAATTTTTTTTAGCACACGTTTGGCGTTTGCACTGAGAAATGGTGCCCTTCTGGCATAAAGGGAGCTGGTATGTCTATTTTTCTCACTGTACAAAAAAGTTTACTATGCTTTTCTATTCAAAGGGACACGTTAAAAACACATGGGAGTTCATGGCCAACTTTAGATACTATCATCCCAATTTAATAAGACTGGCTTTTGTACGGCAGTATTGATGATGAGTGTGCTGGAATAAGATCCACCCAATTCATTCACTTTTTTATTGATGGCCTATCCTTAGTGCGCACAAGTATAGGCGCAATTTCCATTTAAATGCCACTGAGATTCACAGCAGCAATCGGAGCTCAGCTCTGGCTGTTATACACCGATGGCGTCTATTTAACATATCCTAAGCCCTCTCCATATGCGATTACCCCCGCATTCGCATATATACGTGATGAATGTGGCACATTTTTTAATTATTATGCTCCACCACAAGAAGTGTATTCCAATCATGGACTGAAGTCATGAAAGGATATCCAGCACTCTGTAAGCGGGCTAAAATCTTAAAGTTTATTTCAGGAATATTAATATAGAGAGAACCGCTTAGTCAGCAACACCAACACATTTCGACCAGAGGGTCTTAACCCCTTAGTGACAGAGCCAATTTTTTAAAATCTGACCAGTGTCACTTTATGTGGTAATAACTCTGGAACGCTTCAATAAATCCCAGTGACTTTGAGAATGTTTTTTCGTGACACATTATACTTTTTGATAATGGTAAATTTAGGTCGATATGTTTTGTGTTTATTTATAAAAAATATCAGAAATTTGAGAAAAATGTTAAAAATTGGCAATTTTCAAACTTTGAATGATTATACCTTTAATTCAGATAGTCACACAACACAAAAACATTAATAAATAACATTTCCCACATGCCGGTTTTATATCAGCACCATTTGTAAAATTTCCTTTTATTTTGTTAGCATTTTAGGAGGATTAAAAATGTAGCAGTAATTTTTCATTTTTTCTTGGAAATTTACAAGATTTATTTTTTTAGAGACCTATCCATGTTTGAAGTGCCTTTGGGGGTCATATATATTGGGAAACCCCAAAAAGTTATGCCATTTTAAAGACAGCACCCGCTGACATATTGAAAACTGCAGTCAGGTAGTTTATTAACCCTTCAGGTGATTTTCAGGAATTAATGCAAAGTGGCATGACAGAAATGAAAATGTGTATTTTTACAACCTAAATGCAGCTACAGGTTACAACAGCCGTCAGACTCTAAAGGCCCTTTTACATTTAGCGATGCACCAGCGATCCGACCCGGTCAGGATCGCTGGTGCATTGCTAAATGATCGCTAGTGAGCTTTCATACAGAAAGATCTCACAGCGATGCAGAAGCGACGCAGCGCACAATACTCACCTTTCACACACCGCGATCCTGACGTCCTCCCGCCCGCCTCCACGTGTCGCTCGTCTCACACAGCAGGAAGCCCAGCAGGAAGCGCTCGACGAGAAATGGAGCCGGACATTCTCGCGCGATCAGCGACGGACAGCGGGGGAGCCGATCGGAGGTAAGTATCACACATAGCGATATCGCTAGCAATATCTCTATAACGTCACAAAACCAGTGACGTTTTAGCGATATTGCTAGCGATATCGCTTAGTGTAAAACCCCCTTAAGGCTGCTGTTTGGCCGTGAATTGCTATGGCAAACATCAGGACCACACAGTCATGATCTGAGGGCACCAACGGGGATAAAGAGGGAGCCCCCACACTCTGTTAACCATTTATAAGATGTAGTCACTATTGACAGCAGCATCTAAGGGGTTAAACAGATTTGGACAGTGAAAACACTGATCGTGGCTAATGCTGCAAGTTGTCAGCTATAGTGGACAGCTGACAGCTGCTGGATTGTCACCTGTATGGGGAGGCTATTTTCTTATATCTCAGGTCAGTTAAAAGACTTATTGGCGGTCATTAAGGGGTTAATCATGTGGTGTAAATTGTCATGAATTTGTCAGCCAAGGCATTTCAGGCTAAGCTTTGTCCACTTTTAAAAAAAAGTTTTCAGAGCTGGCCAGGAATGGCATAAAAGCAAAAAAAGTCAGAATGTTTTTTGCACATCTGAGAGTTATGCTAAAATTTAACATTTCAAAAACAGTTTTGTTTCAGAATTCTGGCAAAAACTATTTGACGAATTAGTGCGAATAGTGCCTACACAATGGTATTGGTTGGAGTCAACCGTAAAAGATAAACGTCAAGAAATACTCCAGAATTATACCTCTGTTGCTTCCTAAAAAGGAACGTCTTAAAGTACCCACAGAATAGAATGGATATGTGAATGTGGCCTAACGTGAACCCGACAGTAATAATACAGGTAAGTGATAATTCCTGTATTCTCACGATATTTGATTTAACAAGTTGAAAAGCGAAAACTTTACGGTAAAGGCAAGACGAGAAAATAAATTCTCAGGATCACCTGCCAAATCAGTAGTCTGTGGCTGCATGATGGGAGTCCTGTGAACCGCATTCTAGTTGCTGGAATCCCCGCTGCCTCTTCCGATTTGTAGATGCAGCGCATGACGTACCGGGCCTACTAATTACTGTAAAATAGGCACTGGGGATGCTGACAGGAATGGGGTGGTTTGCAGGGCTTCCATCCTGCAGCCATGGACTACTGATGTCCACACTGAACCAGGGTTTTGTGAATGGATTTTCTCATTTCGAAAATTCTGTATTTATGTTTTGCACGATTTCCATCTTTGTAAAATTAATCATACATGCTAGATCATACCTGAGCAAAGTGTGGGGACTATTTGGCCCTTCGTATGCTCCAGTTCGGCATGTGGACCGAGACACCCTAACGACTGAAAACATTGGCCCATGCCATTCAGCCACCCTCCCCTGCCTGGCATCCTGATATCACCACTATCTGCATCCCTAGGATACAGATGGTGGTGAGTACAATGGTGGAGGATGGAGCCGCCAGCTCCTTCTTCCATCATTTAGTTTGTGTGGCACAATGATGTTCCTATATCACATCTGCTGTGTGGAGCTCCTGTGCACACAGCAACAAACACTACAAAGCACTGGGAGCGAGGTATGTGGGGGTCTTTATGTGTGAATTTGTTTGGGATGTGTGTCTGTGTATAGGGGTGGCTATGTGGGGGGCTAATACGAGTCGCTGTGTGGGGGTTCATACTGTATATAGGGGGTGGGGTGTCAGCATAATTAATTCTCAATATTTTGTGATTAAATTATTTTAGAATTATTTTTATTTTATATTATGTTAATATTAATATTGAGCAGAATTAATTATAGCCTATCGGTTTGGCTCTCAACAACAGTCACGGTCTCTCATGTGGCCCCTTGGGAAAATTAATTGCCCACCTCTGTGCTACATAATTGGAGACACCATGTGTGGTAATGGCTGTCAGTGTGCATTGTGCAGCAGAAATAGTGTGGGCAAGACGTAAGGAATTTACATATAACAAGAGCTTGTAATTTAATGCCATAAAAGCGATTCCCCATGAGACAAAAATGTAACCGATTTACATACATAAATATATAAAATGCTGCCGCTTACGTTGGTATTATATACAAAAAATAAAGCACACCTGATATAACTTGACAATTCCTATGTGGGCTCTGAGACTGGGAAGAAGAAGGAGACACTTCTGCTTGACGTTTGTATCTTATTACATGTTCTCTTCCAGAGAAGTGAGCGCCGAGGTCTACCGTCGTGTTGACCGGTTGTAACATCAGCTGCTCCTCTCCTATGTGAATGAACCCATTCTGTGGAGGAGAAATAGAAAGATTACACAAATGCTAAAGATCGTAATTACAAAGCAGGCCAAGACTAAAGAGAGTGTAACAAATCAGTAATTCTACAACGGGTTCACATAAATATCATTGAGTTCGTCAATGATGTCAGCAGTTCCTGACGGTAAATTGCATCAATTAACCCTCATTACACAACAGCGTTAAAGCTAAATTCCACTGCAGTAACTGTATATATTATGTATGAGCACATGGAAGACATGCCGCCGGGCATCAACCACCTTGGGGAACCACAGAACGGCCCAGACTCTCTTACACCCTAGTTGAGAATATCCTAGTTTCCTGTTCCACCAATCAGAGAACTAATTTTAGCTTGCGGTTTACAAGCTATCCTCATTTCACAGAGGCCTAAAATTCATAATGCATGTGCGTAATGAACACACTGCTTACGTATGACAACCTTTTAGAAAAACGGGCTGCTCAACAATCCTATCCAGCCATGAAGTGGCTCTCTCCATTAAAATGTAAGAGAGTGTGGTTGATTAAAGTATCGCCATAAGGATATGTGCACACGGTGCGGATTCTGCTGCGGTTCCGCAGCATTTCTGCAGCTGCGGGTCCCCAGCAGATTCTGCTGCGTTGTACAGTACCTTTATTTCCTATGGAAGTTAAAAAATGCTGTGCACATGCTGCGGATTTTTCCGTGCGGTTTTGCTGCGGTTTACAATCTGCAGCATGTCAATTGTTTGGTGCAGAAACGCTGCAGTTTTACACCTCATCCATTATGAGGTGTAAAACCGCAGGGCAAAGCCACAGATAAACCGCAGGACTTTTGACCTGCGGATTTACCTGCAGTTTTCTCTCCAAAATCTGCACACCAAAAAAACTACGTGTGCACATAGCCTAAGGGCAGAGTCAGATGGCAAATCGGTGAGAGAGCGGTGCGCAGTGCACAGACTGACCGGTGGCTTTCCTGAGCAAGCATGATAGCTGCATAGAAATATATACATCTGCACGCTTGGATCAGGAGAGCCTTCAACAAGTGCACTGCCTTCCGATCTCCCTCTGATTTATGCAGCCCAACTGTCTGATTCTGCCCTAATACTCACTGACTTTGGCTATGTTCACACATTGCATTATTTTATGCAAATTAAAAGCTGATTTTTACAGTACCATCAAAAGCGATGAGATTAAAAAACAACTCCTGCACACATTTCGTTTTTATCCCTGACTGAATTGTAAAACTGCAACGCTTTTGTGTTGAACGGGCTGCTTTAACGCAGTATGAACCTGGCCTTAGCTAAGCAAAGCTGATCAGAAACTAAGAAGTGCAGTGCTCCTGCCCTTCTGTTTTAGCAATGAAGACATCTCATCGCCCAAACGCCGATTAATCAAAACTGCTGACATCTCACTATGACAGTTAGGCCGGGATCACACATGCGAGAAACACGGCCGAATCTCACATGTTTATACCCGGCACTACCGCCGGCACTCGGCACCGGAGCGTGCGGCTCCATAGAATTACATGCAGCTGAACGCTCTGCTCCTGAGTGCCGGCGGCAGTGCCGGGTATTAACATGCGAGACTCGTCCGAGTTTCTCGCATGTGTGATCCCAGCCTTACACTAAGTACGGTGGGCCAAAAGTAATTATTAATCTTAATCTGGTTTTAAGCATTACTTTACAGTATGTCTAAGGCCACATGCACACATTGAGTATTTGGTGAGGTTTTTTTTACCTACATATTTGTAAGCCAAAACCAGGAGTGGGTGAAAAATACAGAAGTGGTGACGTGTTTCTATTATACTTTTCCACTCCTGGTTTTGGCTTACCAATACTGGGGTAAAAAACTCACCAAATACTCAATATGTGCATATGGCCTAATAACAAAAAAAAGGGGCATTTGCTATATAACAGACCGCCTCTTAAAATACACAGGCTTTGTGCCTCACTCGAATTCTTAGGCCGGAGTCACACTGGCGATTAAAACGGACGAATGCAATGCGATAAAAAAAAAATCACATTGCATTCGAACCAATGTTACTCTATGGGGCAGCTCACATCATGCGATTTTTTATCGCATCCGATCGTCGGACCGAGACAATCGCAGCATGCTGCGATTGTCACCGATTTTCGGATCGGATTCCCCAATGCAAGTCTATGGATGCGATTAAAAATCGCATTGAAAACGCACCACACGTGTGACTTGCGATTAAATCGCAAGACTTCTCTAGGTCAACAGCAAAGAGCATCAGGCATTGACATTGGATGTTAATTTGATGCTTAGATGCGAATAAAATCGGTCCCAGGCCGGAAAATGGGATGACAGACAGATCCCTGGACAAGAATTCTTTGTGCGATTTCGTACCGTTAAAATGGGACCGATTTTTTATTCGCTGCGCTGTGACTCCAGCCTTACCAAGTTTTTAGGAAAATAACTGAAAGAAAATGAACAAAAGAGGGCATTCCCCCCCCCCCCCCATCAAAAAAAAATCTACAAAATGCTCGTGGGAAAAATTCTGCAACACGGATAGGCTTTGTTAATAATTCTTGGTTCCCTAAGATTTGTGTGTTATAAAGAGCATTTAGTTGGAATTAAATATTTCCCAATGTCCAACCAGGAAATTTCTTCCCCCCCCCTCCCAAGTAATTTTATGCTAGCGGTTCAATTCATCAGAATACACAACAAGTGGGCACTTCCATCTCTTACTTCCGGTGCTGTGTTGTAAGCAATCGAGGGCTCACTGAAGATCTCTCAAAAACCTGCAAACCACAGCAAAGGGAAAGAATCACCAGGAGCCTGGAGCTCAGGAGAGGCTTCTCTGTCTCACACAACTCCTGCCAAAAACAACACACACATTTTACAGTAAAAATAAAACCTTGAAGCCCAGAAAGGACCTACAGCACAGATTTATCTAGTGTCCTTGTGACTATTCCTGGTAACAGGGTGTGGAGGAATCCAAGAGGCACAGTAGCGGGACGGAACAAATCTCTCTGCTCTCTAGGAAAACCTCCACCCTGCAATGCTTCAAAGAACCAAAGTAATTCATTCCAATATGAGGTGTGGAGACGTCCAAATGTGCCGCAGGCAAACACCACTAAAAAGCACAAAAAGGCATAGTTACAGCGCCCTCAGATGGCACAGCACCTCCCTAGACAAATACACAATAGAGAAGAGACAATAATAATCCATTGTAATAGGTTTTAAGACTGGGGAAATACATTACAATCTGGTGAAAAAGCTAAATTTGCAAAAAAAAAAAAAACCCTCCAAAATATTGCAAAGGGTTAAATTCTGAACAAAATATCTGCTACAGGGGAGTTGTGATATTACAACAAAATCATTTTGGAGGTTAAACACTAGAAAGAATGGGCAGATATCTTTAAAATAAGCCTTAAAGAAGCACGGCCATCAAAGCGTTTATCCTCTTGGTATATTGCAATCATCATATTATATGGCACTGTGTACTTAGTTGGGCAGTGCCCTCCAAGAATGGGTCCCTCAAGTGTGAATACATTATTGGTGGCTTATGGAGTTTGCATCCCTTTAATTAGACACTACCTCAGACATGGGAGATTTATGTAATGCTTTCCCTATCAAAAAGAATCATTACTATCCCTTCAGAAGTACAAACACAAATGTGGAATAAAAAAGTTATATATGCAAGTTTGGCATAGTAACCCACTAAGATGTGTGTATAGTAATAGTAGCATATATACCCTTACCAAGTCACAGAGACACCACCGCAGCATAGATAAACAACCCCAACGCGCGTTTCGCCTGCTAAAGTCGCCATGCTTTCTCAAGGGGAGCCTCCCCTCTTTTTGCATAGTAGACCTTACCATAAAGAATTTTCTGAACTGTATCTGAACCTTCTGTAATTATACACTTCTGCAGAGAACCACTACTGTGCCCTTATTTTGCACTTGCTTGTGTGTGTGTGATTATTAGTATGTAATATTTTAGGTGCTAATAACGTATTTTTGTACATTTTTAAACACTCCTGTGCTTGTTTTATAAAGATATATTACAAAGTTGTTTATTTTCATGTGTACTATTGATTTATGAAATAAAAATTAAAACAAGGGTTACCATTTAAATGGTGTACAAGATACAACCCTCTGCAGTTAATGATAAATTCTGTAAAAAATGCCTTACTTGGAATTAGAGGTCACCTCACAGTTTGGAAAGCGCTGGCCTAGGTGAAAGTCTGATTTTTTTTAGTTGAAAATCTTATCTTTGGTAGAATTGCATGCTAATACAAGTCATTAGCAGTGGCGGACATGCCATTGGAGTCATCTGTCAAGCCGCCCAATTTCAACTCCAGAGTTGCAAGCAGCTTGTCAGATACGTTTTCGGACCGCAAAGGGCCAATACCCTGTTCTAGGACAGGGGCCCTCTCCTGTCTGTGCACCCCCCCCCCCCCCCGGTCCTTAGGGTTAGTTTTGCTACCTCACATGCCATACACTATAAAGAGATCAGTTCTGGAAACAAGGAGATCAACTCTTGCAAGCTCTAGAAAACATGGCCAGATAATTAAAGCCTCCAAAAGAAAAAAATTCTTCTTTAGGCCACATTCAGTATTCGGTCAGTATTGTACATCAGTATTTGTAAGCCAAAACCAGAAGTAGGTGATAAATACAGAACTGGTGACGTGTTTCTATTATATTTTTCCTCTGATTGTTCCACTCCTGGTTTTAGTTTACAAATACTGATGCAAAATACTGACCAAATACTGAACGTGTGAACGTGGTCTAAACCTCAGCCAAGGATAACAGCACAGGGTATATACAATTCCTATGCAGCAAAATGGCTTTACAATGGCCACAGAATGAGTTTACCAGTCACTACACTCTATAACCCATGAGTGCCCATATGTGGATATTAGTCACCTTGAATACATAACTGTAAGCATATGTGCAGACTATCAGTAATTGACGCTGTGTACTTTTGCAGCGTCAAACCCGCTGTGTCCAGATGGTACAGCATAGTGGATGGGACGTCAATAAATCTCATGTCCACTATGCGTCCACAGACGCCTGTGGCTCACCCGCGGAGACTTACAGACCGCAGTATGTCACTTTCTCTTGCGGAGATGTGAGCCTCTGCAAGGTAAATTTCACCCGCACAATGTATTGAACGAGGTGAATCCCAACAGTTCAGTGAACACATGCGGATTCACCTGCGCTGCGTCCAAAGCGCTGCTACTTCTGGATCGTGTGCACCCGGCCTTATACTAATTATTCTATATAGTATTACACTGAAATTTACCCAATCAAGCATCTGGACAAAAGGCTATATGTGTAGGAGCTGAAGGGCAGAGACAGCGCAATAGGGTCTTACCTGAGAAACATCAAATTAACATAAGTAAAGGTTGTGCCAACCTGAAGGATCTGTGATCACACAACAATGTACAGGTATAGAGATTCCAGAGGCTGCAGATCCACAGGTCATCCGACCAATACAATGGACTTGGAAAAGGAAACGTGGATAATTCCACGCTGCTGAGAAGTAGATTAAGGATCCAAAGCCAGGTTATGTCCTGAGGAAGATGTGTGTGTTCTTTGAAAAGCGTTGACTTAAAACCAGTATTATACGAACTCCTGGCTTTGGACCCTAAATCTCCTCACCAGCAGCGCGGAATTACAATAATCTTTATTTTTATATAGCGCTAACATATTCCGCAGCGCTTTACAGTTTGCACACATTATTATCACTGTCTTGATGGGGCTCACAATCTAAATTCCCTATCAGTATGTCTTTGGAATGTGGGAAGAAACCCACACAAACACGGGGAGAACATGCAAACTCCTTGCAGATGTTGTCCTTGGTGGGATTCAAACCCAGGACTCCAGCGCTGCAAGGCTGCAGTGCTTGCGCCTTGTAGACAGGCTGAATACATGTGGGAATTCCCTAACAAACAGGAATTCCACACATGTATTCAAGCTGTCAAGCAGTCGCAAATCATGCAGCTGAGACGAGGAAAACTAAATCTCAAAGCACGCCACAGTACTCGGAGGACACCCGAGCATGCTCGAGAAAAGACCAGCAATGAGTATAATCGTTCATCACTAGTTGACAGCAATCTGAACAGAAGCTGTAGCCATGTACTGTTGTCGATTATGAAAAATACAAAAGGAATAGAGATATTAAAAGCATAAAGACCTTATAAATACTGTATTTTACTGTATTTTAATCTTGAAGGAAATATTCTTTAATAAAACTTTATATGAATTACATTACAAAAGTGTCTAATTTGCTCCAGACTTACTATAGACTGCCTGATTGTAGGGATATGTAATTATAAAGTAGATAAAGACTCCTTATCATAGTTCCAAGTGAAGGAAAGGAAAAGAGACAGCTAGGAATCTAGCTCCGGAGCTAGTTGACAATTCGCACTGACAGCTGTCCTCCAGGAAGCCAAACCACTCCAAAATGAAAAATCATCATATCACAGTAACAGGCTTGTAGGTGCCAACATGAATTAAACAGCAATTCAGCAGTGTACATAAAATGCAAGGACTCTGTACGGGAATTTCTTCCTAACGGCTGGTTTTCCTTCCATTCCTGCATAGTTACTTATCACCATAATTAATTAGCACTGTACCTGCACTGTCTCCAGTATTCTCTTACGCACCTATTATATACAATTCCCCTAACACTTCTATAGACTTTTCTTCAGTACCGTCCTCAGTTAATCCAAACACATATATGCCAATTGCAGGCCATTCCATAAGACTGGAGGCAAGTACAGCATGTGCCCGATGAGGCCAAAGAATGGCGTCAGCAGTCACATAATTTACGTCCAGTAAGGTGATAGGCGGTGATAGTTCATTTTCCAATTCCTGCTCTTGGCTACATTTTTATACATCATAGAAACCCTTTAACCATGACAGACAGGGTATGGGTGTGTGCACACGTTACGGATTCTGCTGCGGAATTTTCCGTGCGGATTTGTCTAAATCAGCAGGTCAAAAGACCTGCGGTTTATCTGCGGATTTGCCTGAGGTTTTCCCCTGCGGTTTGACACCTGTCATGGAGCAGGTTCTAAACTGCTGCGGAATCCACACAAAGAAGTGACATGCTGCAGATTTAAAACCGCAACAAATCCGCGTGGAAAATTCTGCACTGTGTGCACTGCGGTTTTTGATTTACATAGGTTATAATGGTACTGTACACCGCAGCAGAAACTGCTGCAGATCCGCAGGACCAAATCCGCTGCGGATCCGCAGAAGAATCCGCAACGTGTGCACACACCCTAAGGCCTCGTTCTTGGCAGCACTTCTATGACAGTTGTGTTACTTCGTGGGCATTCAGGATGTAAAGCACAAAAGCTGTATTTCGTAATGTCACCATAACTAGAAATGGTGCTTGTGTGGACAGCTGCCTGCCGAGGCCTTAATGTCCCTTGGCCACATTAGGTACTAGTATAATAGATGACACGTGTAGGTTGAGGACATGTTGCAAATTGTGCATTAGTTTCCAGAAGCTTCAAATGACACCTCCAAACAAAATCTCAACAATCACAAGTAGGGGAGTCCATATTCAAAAATCTTAGGAAAAAAACCCTTGGACATTTCTCTTTAGGCCACGTTCTAATGTTCAGTAATTTACATCAGTATTTGTTACCCAAAACCAGGAGTGGAACAATCAGAGGAAAAGTATAATAGAAACACGTCACCACTTCTGTATTTATCATCCATTCCTGGTTTTGGCTTACAAATACTGAACGTGTGAACGTGGCCTTAAAATGTATTTCACTAGCAGCTCACATTACTACCTTTATGGGGAGAAGTGCATTCTTGGAAATGTAGAACGTCATGCTTGTACCTCTGTGGTTGGTAGGAGGTTTTTATTACAGCTTTTGGAGTAAATATGTATGGAAGCTCAATGCCTTGCATTAAGGTTTACACTGTCATGTTATCTACAGTGGCCACAATATAGTACAGTCAAGAATTGTGACTGGTAAAGTTATGGGGACATTAAATGCTACCTGTGGATACTTGTCATTTTCAAGTTCAATGCTTCCAATTTAAGATTCTCAAATAATAGCTGATCTGCAGTACCTGACAGTGGCTGCTACACCCTGAGCAGAGAGGATAGCAGCTTTTCAATAGGGTTGCCAGGTGTCACACCTCACCAATATCTCAATTTCATATGCCCCCACAACTCTCGTACTACATTATTTACAGTGACTTGCATATGAAAGAATGGTTTCATTAGAAGAACCACTTTCATACTACAGCCAATCCAATGTGGGAATGAGCCGATAGCTGCAGGTTTGGCTCCTAGATCCCAGGTAAGAAGCTGATTTTTGGGGTGTAAGCTTTCTCTTCCCAGACACTTTGCTTTGTTTTATATCTTTTTTATGGGAAATTCAAAACTGATAAACTGCGTTATGTCTAAAATAGGATCAGCTTGGATTTTTTTTTTTTTTTTTAACCTTCAAGGTGATTAAGAAGATATATTGAGAACGTGACCCAACAAACCCATCCTTGGACTCTGTGAGGGGGCCACCCTATCTGACCCCTAGTAAAGTGGCTTTATGTCCCATAATGTTGATGTTACAATCCTTTTAAACCATCTCCATAGTTTATCAGTCACATTAAGAGAAGACTTCCTCTAGGCCTTTTATACCGGTCTTTGAGGATTTCCACCATTTTTAGATCAGTAAGGGATTTCATATTGAATCTTGGAAATTTGGCAGTGATCATAGTGTGATGAAATTTAAAGTAAATGGACACAAATGTTCTTACTTTTACTATATTAAGGGTTATTCTAAAAAAAGAAAAAAAAAAAAGTAATCTCCCATCTGACAAACTATTAATCACTGGTGGACTGACTGCGGAGATTGGTTGGGGTCCGAGCAGTGGGACCTGAAGTGATCAGCAAGCTATCCCCATTACATGAATAAGAGAGGACTTGTTTTGGAGGGAATAACCGGTTACTGCTTTCATTTTTGGCAAAGAACCATTTTTTGCAATACGGTATAATGGAAATTTTTGGTCAGTTTGTCTTCAACAGCCTTTATGTATAACAGTACATAGCTGATTGCAGAATACACTAACAGTAAATTCCCTCATCTTCTAAACCCATTTATGACTGGCTGAAAGCTGAACTTTGATGTGGTCATATATTTGCTTACAATATGGTTCAAAAGAAGAGATTAGGGTTACAAATTCTGCTGACAAAACAAGGGCACCGATGGATTTGACTATTAACTCATTCTGCAGTCTGTTATGTACAGTGATACATAAAGGCTGTAGAAGCTAAACAGCCGAAGAAGTCTGATGAAACACTATGGCAAAAAAAGTATGTGTTTAGGAATAAAATGTTGACAAAGGCATCAATATTCTTTAATGTCTAAAAATGCCCTGAACATCCTTGTGCCCATCTACACGCCATGATTATTTACTGTAGTGTACATAACGATTTTTCTCCTGATGAATGAAGGCATTTGCATATAATAATTTACAGGTACACACCAGTCCTGAACATGTGCTGACCGATGCAAAAGACTTGTTGTGGTTGAGAACTTCTCCAACATAGAAACAAAGCTCTTCCTCTGGGATTTTGGTTTGGATTTTGGCTCCGAATTCTGTCCTTTCCTCCACCATAAAACCTGTAGCCAGGAAATCATGGACCCTCTGCAGGTGCAAATGAAGGTCCCTGCCAAATGCAGGCAGATGGATATACATATTATTCGGATGGGTTGTTGTATCTTTGGGAACAGAGCGTGGCTTTCGGATGTTAGTGAAGATTGACTCATCTCTCAGAGGCAGAGGGATCTGCCCAGACCATATTAACTGTGGAATTACAACTTCAACTGCTGGCTCAGAGCAGCCCGCTAGAAAACAAAACGTAATTTTCATGATTCAGACAAGACGTGTCAATACCATAGTTTAACAGGTTACAATGCTGCCTATGCTCTATCACTAATATATGCATATAGAAAAGCGAGACCAGGTGCACGTGTGGCGGATCCAAAAGCGAAAACACGTGCAAGATTAAGTCTACGGAATACGGGAATATTGCAGATTTTACCGGCACATTTGCTAAACGTACATTCACAATGGTTTCAAGTATCATGTATGCGGACGATGAGATTTTAACATATCTCATGAATATGCTGCAGATTTTGTTTGTATGGAAAGTGACCGGCTGTGGGGATTTTATAATTCCCAGCATGTCAATGTATGCGGCAGATTTTCATCTCAGATATCGCCCTGTTCAATGTAGTGGGGTAAATCCACAGGAAAATCGCAAGTTAATTTTGGGCAGAATAATCCAAGACATGCCCTGGCAATCGGATTTTGTTACAGGTACACCACAGATTTAAACCCAATAAACTTCCCGGTGAAATTGTGACTTAGTGCAAATTTTAAAATCTGCGCCATTGGTCAATTTCCAAATTCTGTAGCATTCAAATGAGATTGGCTATAATTTCATCCGCACGTCTGGCACTGGGAACGAGGCAGATTTTACCAGCGTAATGTATCTTACATCTATCAGGAGACTTTGTTAATGTGCGTGACTACCTATAGACTTTACGGGAAGGAGCCAAGACAAGAGCATACTTCACATCTGCAAATGTGGATCAGGGGACTCTTGTTTTGCAGACAAGTTTTCCCTATGTGGAGTATTGGAAACTAGTTTATGTTGGAATAATACTGTGTCACTTCGGTAATACAGCACTGCAGATATGAAGAGAGGTCTGTCACTTTCACGCCAGAGATCCTTAGCTGACCCACTAGTGATGACAGTTTTCTATGCCCCTCTGCCTAGTAGGGTCAGCGAAGCCAAGGCCCCTCTGCAGAATCAGCTGTGCTACAGGCAGCACTCGGCTCCTAGCCGGACTCCAGCTCCTAATGAACGGAAACTATGATGTTCAGCGAGGGAGACCCTGCCAGGATCGGCTCAGGTTGAAACATCAGCTATGAAAATATAAAGGGCCTCTTCACACAGCTCAATCCTCCCCCCCTCCAAACACATAGCAACACGCACAGTAAGAGGTACAGTGATATCTGGGCTAAGTCGGAGGGGCTCCTATTTTACAGGGGAATAACGCTTTACCTACTAAGCTGCTTTCTGCTGAAGGACCCTTGGTATAGGAAAATAAAATATCTGGCTGCAAAGCTAGTCATGACCAATGTGCAAGACCATGTGCCACACAAGCAACACGTGAACATTGGCCACTGCACCAGCATCAATTCCTATTTTATTTTATCTCTTCATTTTTCAAGATCCCTGCCTGGACATAATTGGAAAAATGTTCAATCTGCATTCCGGGGAAAGGTTTAACCCTTCGTGAAGCTGGGCAAGGTGTCTGCGCTTCCATGTTCTAGCCTTGCAAAAATAAAACACTGCTGCCAGAATTGTGAGAGGTGTCCCTAGAAATGTACTGACACATGCCACGCTGCTGACACATGCCACTGAGACAATCTATTCTAGATGGTTATGTGCCATAGTGGTGGAAGACTTGTGAGTGAGACACGTGTAGGTATGCATCGCAATAGTTCATTCTGCAGGAAAATAACGAGACATGCAATACCCTGGCCAGCACCTAGATAAGGCACGAGAGCCAACCAAGCAGGACATCAAATCATCGCAATAGTGTTCGGATATTTCAGCTCCATTGCAAATGCACGAACCATGCCCCGGTTAGTTAGGGCACTATATAAAAGTATTGGAGACTAGCAGACTTGTGCACCTTGTGAATAGGGTTTTGGTTTTTTTTTTAATGGCGAATTCTGGCCCAATATATATACTCATCATATGTGTACGGAAAGAGCGGAACATTAATCTAAGCCCTCATCCATGTCCTGGACCTTACTGTCCGTCTACTTCTTCCTCCCCCTCTATCCTGGAGGCTGACAGCGGCTCACAGCACCAGTCCAGATGTGTCTCCACTCCTCGAGTGCATGTGTGGCAGTCTGCTGCCTCTGGCTGCAAGAAGAGACCTGGAAGGTCCAGCAGTACAAACAGACAGGATGCCTGGAAGAGCGAGGGATGCGTCAGCCAGGATCTGGGAATATGCAGCGCGCCTGCGCTGCCAGAGCCATATTAACCTGTTAGCGGCCAGAAGAGGCCCACAGAATAACAGGGATCCGGTCCACTCAGAATTAATATCTGGGGTACTGGGGGGGGTTGTTGGTCTAGCTAATACTTAGAGGGGCAGTAATACGCAGCTGTGCTGCTCATTTTGTAAAAATATTCAGGATTGAGAGTCCTCAGTAGTTGATACCTTTTAATGGCTAACTGAAAAGATGGTAATACATTGCAAGCTTTCGAGACTACTCAGGTCTCTTCATCAGGCAAGACTAATACAAAATCTGAAGTCACATATTTATGCACAATACAGCCTAGAAAAAATGCAATAGATAAGACAAGTGACGTGAAGCAGAACTATCAATATGGGAGAGGGAGAAACATAAATATAAACATTGGACCAGTTCATAGATAAGGAGTCTGGATGTTTTATGGTCCTCTGATTGGGGTCTAGTTCTGTGTTGCCCTGCAAGGTTTTAAAAGGAAATTCCTTAATTGATGTAAAAAGACATAAATCCATGCGACACATTCATTCCAGCACTGAGAGTGTCAAAGTTCGTCATAAATTTGTACTCCCATGCAATACTCCCATGCTCATTTTGTAGACACTCATCTGCAGTAAGTTCCATAGCCAGGTATATATTTTACCTGTTTTACCTAAGACAATTTGGTAGAAATTATTCTTCACCCCCCACAATCCAAAATCAGGTTGGTGCCCCATAAACCTGTCCATGGAGGGATGACAGATCTAGAAAAGGTGACATCATTTCTAATGACAGGCTACAAATAATGACTGACAGTAAAGCAGTAAGTGTTCTTACCTGGTGCAATCAGGAGGTACAACAGGCTGAGAACAAGCATCCTCAGGCTCCTGCCCGCCTCACTATGGATGTGTCCCTACAAATCCCCAGGCCGGGGGGCCCAGCTGGCCAGGTGAGGTAGCGGAGCTCTGGATGCCAAGTGATGCAATGCAATAGACATGTAGCGTGCACTACAAGTGTCAGCAGGGCAGGGATGCAGTCACCTCATGTGCACGGCAGTGCCGGGGTGCAGCGGCAGGGAAATGCCCGGTATTTGCAGGTCTTCAACCTTTGGAAAAGTAATTACCAGCGCAGACAAACTGAAGTGGGTCTTCACAGCCCGCCCGCCGGGCACGGGGAGCGCCAATCACGGCTCGGCCAGCACCGGGGACGGCGAATGTCAGCGCAGGTATTGGGAGAGGGAGACAGCGGGGGGCGGGATCTGCGGCAGTACACGTGGTTGGTGCGCAGTCCCCCGACATAGCCGCTAGGGGGAGTGCGAGGTGTGAGGCCAGAAGTGCCGGGCAGGTGTGAGGGAATGGCCGGGCCGTGATTGCATCACTGTGAGTGAGGAGCAACATGAGGAAATGGTGTCAGCACAGTGCGGAGAAGGCGCAGAGCAGCGGGGCCCACAGCACAGTGCGGAGAAGGCGCAGAGCAGCGGGGCCCACAGCACAGTGCGGAGAAGGCGCAGAGCAGCGGGGCCCACAGCACAGTGCGGAGAAGGCGCAGAGCAGCGGGGCCCACAGCACAGTGCGGAGAAGGCGCAGAGCAGCGGGGCCCACAGCACAGTGCGGAGAAGGCGCAGAGCAGCGGGGCCCACAGCACAGTGCGGAGAAGGCGCAGAGCAGCGGGGCCCACAGCCCAGTGCGGAGAAGGCGCAGAGCAGCGGGGCCCACAGCACAGTGCGGAGGAGGCGCAGAGCAGCGGGGCCCACAGCACAGTGCGGAGAAGGCGCAGAGCAGCGGGGCCCACAGCACAGTGCGGAGAAGGCGCAGAGCAGCGGGGCCCACAGCACAGTGCGGAGAAGGCGCAGAGCAGCGGGAGCCACAGCACAGTGCGGAGAAGGCGCAGAGGAGCGGGGCCCACAGCACAGTGCGGAGAAGGCGCAGAGCAGCGGGACCCACAGCACAGTGCGGAGAAGGCGCAGAGCAGCGGGACCCACAGCACAGTGCGGAGAAGGCGCAGAGCAGCGGGGCCCACAGCACAGTGCGGAGAAGGCGCAGAGCAGCGGGACCCACAGCACAGTGCGGAGAAGGCGCAGAGCAGCGGGGCCCACAGCACAGTGCGGAGAAGGCGCAGAGCAGCGGGGCCCACAGCACAGTGCGGAGAAGGCGCAGAGCAGCGGGGCCCACAGCACAGTGCGGAGAAGGCGCAGAGCAGCGGGGCCCACAGCACAGTGCGGAGAAGGCGCAGAGCAGCGGGGCCCACAGCACAGTGCGGAGAAGGCGCAGAGCAGCGGGGCCCACAGCACAGTGCGGAGAAGGCGCAGAGCAGCGGGGCCCACAGCACAGTGCGGAGAAGGCGCAGAGCAGCGGGGCCCACAGCCCAGTGCGGAGAAGGCGCAGAGCAGCGGGGCCCACAGCACAGTGCGGAGGAGGCGCAGAGCAGCGGGGCCCACAGCACAGTGCGGAGAAGGCGCAGAGCAGCGGGGCCCACAGCACAGTGCGGAGAAGGCGCAGAGCAGCGGGGCCCACAGCACAGTGCGGAGAAGGCGCAGAGCAGCGGGAGCCACAGCACAGTGCGGAGAAGGCGCAGAGGAGCGGGGCCCACAGCACAGTGCGGAGAAGGCGCAGAGCAGCGGGACCCACAGCACAGTGCGGAGAAGGCGCAGAGCAGCGGGACCCACAGCACAGTGCGGAGAAGGCGCAGAGCAGCGGGGCCCACAGCACAGTGCGGAGAAGGCGCAGAGCAGCGGGACCCACAGCACAGTGCGGAGAAGGCGCAGAGCAGCGGGGCCCACAGCACAGTGCGGAGAAGGCGCAGAGCAGCGGGGCCCACAGCACAGTGCGGAGAAGGCGCAGAGCAGCGGGGCCCACAGCACAGTGCGGAGAAGGCGCAGAGCAGCGGGGCCCACAGCACAGTGCGGAGAAGGCGCAGAGCAGCGGGGCCCACAGCACAGTGCGGAGAAGGCGCAGAGCAGCGGGGCCCACAGCACAGTGCGGAGAAGGCGCAGAGCAGCGGGGCCCACAGCCCAGTGCGGAGAAGGCGCAGAGCAGCGGGGCCCACAGCACAGTGCGGAGGAGGCGCAGAGCAGCGGGGCCCACAGCACAGTGCGGAGAAGGCGCAGAGCAGCGGGGCCCACAGCACAGTGCGGAGAAGGCGCAGAGCAGCGGGGCCCACAGCACAGTGCGGAGAAGGCGCAGAGCAGCGGGAGCCACAGCACAGTGCGGAGAAGGCGCAGAGGAGCGGGGCCCACAGCACAGTGCGGAGAAGGCGCAGAGCAGCGGGACCCACAGCACAGTGCGGAGAAGGCGCAGAGCAGCGGGACCCACAGCACAGTGCGGAGAAGGCGCAGAGCAGCGGGGCCCACAGCACAGTGCGGAGAAGGCGCAGAGCAGCGGGACCCACAGCACAGTGCGGAGAAGGCGCAGAGCAGCGGGGCCCACAGCACAGTGCGGAGAAGGCGCAGAGCAGCGGGGCCCACAGCACAGTGCGGAGAAGGCGCAGAGCAGCGGGGCCCACAGCACAGTGCGGAGAAGGCGCAGAGCAGCGGGGCCCACAGCACAGTGCGGAGAAGGCGCAGAGCAGCGGGGCCCACAGCACAGTGCGGAGAAGGCGCAGAGCAGCGGGGCCCACAGCACAGTGCGGAGAAGGCGCAGAGCAGCGGGGCCCACAGCCCAGTGCGGAGAAGGCGCAGAGCAGCGGGGCCCACAGCACAGTGCGGAGGAGGCGCAGAGCAGCGGGGCCCACAGCACAGTGCGGAGAAGGCGCAGAGCAGCGGGGCCCACAGCACAGTGCGGAGAAGGCGCAGAGCAGCGGGGCCCACAGCACAGTGCGGAGAAGGCGCAGAGCAGCGGGAGCCACAGCACAGTGCGGAGAAGGCGCAGAGGAGCGGGGCCCACAGCACAGTGCGGAGAAGGCGCAGAGCAGCGGGACCCACAGCACAGTGCGGAGAAGGCGCAGAGCAGCGGGACCCACAGCACAGTGCGGAGAAGGCGCAGAGCAGCGGGGCCCACAGCACAGTGCGGAGAAGGCGCAGAGCAGCGGGACCCACAGCACAGTGCGGAGAAGGCGCAGAGCAGCGGGGCCCACAGCACAGTGCGGAGAAGGCGCAGAGCAGCGGGGCCCACAGCACAGTGCGGAGAAGGCGCAGAGCAGCGGGGCCCACAGCACAGTGCGGAGAAGGCGCAGAGCAGCGGGGCCCACAGCACAGTGCGGAGAAGGCGCAGAGCAGCGGGGCCCACAGCACAGTGCGGAGAAGGCGCAGAGCAGCGGGGCCCACAGCCCAGTGCGGAGAAGGCGCAGAGCAGCGGGGCCCACAGCACAGTGCGGAGGAGGCGCAGAGCAGCGGGGCCCACAGCACAGTGCGGAGAAGGCGCAGAGCAGCGGGGCCCACAGCACAGTGCGGAGAAGGCGCAGAGCAGCGGGGCCCACAGCACAGTGCGGAGAAGGCGCAGAGCAGCGGGAGCCACAGCACAGTGCGGAGAAGGCGCAGAGCAGCGGGACCCACAGCACAGTGCGGAGAAGGCGCAGAGCAGCGGGGCCCACAGCACAGTGCGGAGAAGGCGCAGAGCAGCGGGGCCCACAGCACAGTGCGGAGAAGGCGCAGAGCAGCGGGGCCCACAGCACAGTGCGGAGGAGGCGCAGAGCAGCGGGGCCCACAGCACAGTGCGGAGAAGGCGCAGAGCAGCGGGGCCCACAGCACAGTGCGGAGAAGGCGCAGAGCAGCGGGGCCCACAGCACAGTGCGGAGGAGGCGCAGAGCAGCGGGGCCCACAGCACAGTGCGGAGAAGGCGCAGAGCAGCGGGGCCCACAGCACAGTGCGGAGAAGGCGCAGAGCAGCGGGGCCCACAGCACAGTTCGGAGAAGGCGCAGAGCAGCGGGGCCCACAGCACAGTGCGGAGAAGGCGCAGAGCAGCGGGGCCCACAGCACAGTGCGGAGAAGGCGCAGAGCAGCGGGAGCCACAGCACAGTGCGGAGAAGGCGCAGAGCAGCGGGGCCCACAGCACAGTGCGGAGAAGGCGCAGAGCAGCGTGAGCCACAGCACAGTGCGGAGAAGGCGCAGAGCAGCGTGAGCCACAGCACAGTGCGGAGAAGGCGCAGAGGAGCGGGGCCCACAGCACAGCGCGGAGAAGGCGCAGAGCAGCGGGACCCACAGCACAGTGCGGAGAAGGCGCAGAGCAGCGGGAGCCACAGCACAGTGCGGAGAAGGCGCAGAGCAGCGGGGCCCACAGCACAGCGCGGAGAAGGCGCAGAGCAGCGGGGCCCACAGCACAGCGCGGAGAAGGCGCAGAGGAGCGGGGCCCACAGCACAGCGCGGAGAAGGCGCAGAGCAGCGGGACCCACAGCACAGTGCGGAGAAGGCGCAGAGCAGCGGGGCCCACAGCACAGTGCGGAGAAGGCGCAGAGCAGCGGGAGCCACAGCACAGTGCGGAGAAGGCGCAGAGCAGCGGGGCCCACAGCACAGTGCGGAGAAGGCGCAGAGGAGCGGGGCCCACAGCACAGTGCGGAGAAGGCGCAGAGCAGCGGGGCCCACA
Organism: Dendrobates tinctorius; assembly: GCF_039654945.1. Taxonomy (NCBI): domain Eukaryota; kingdom Metazoa; phylum Chordata; class Amphibia; order Anura; family Dendrobatidae; genus Dendrobates; species Dendrobates tinctorius. Next base: position 82,251,696 of record NW_027361690.1, read on the forward strand.
GCACAGTGCGGAGAAGGCGCAGAGCAGCGGGGCCCACAGCACAGTGCGGAGAAGGCGCAGAGCAGCGGGGCCCACAGCACAGTGCGGAGAAGGCGCAGAGCAGCGGGGCCCACAGCACAGTGCGGAGAAGGCGCAGAGCAGCGGGAGCCACAGCACAGTGCGGAGAAGGCGCAGAGCAGCGGGGCCCACAGCACAGCGCGGAGAAGGCGCAGAGCAGCGGGGCCCACAGCACAGCGCGGAGAAGGCGCAGAGGAGCGGGGCCCACAGCACAGCGCGGAGAAGGCGCAGAGCAGCGGGACCCACAGCACAGTGCGGAGAAGGCGCAGAGCAGCGGGGCCCACAGCACAGTGCGGAGAAGGCGCAGAGCAGCGGGAGCCACAGCACAGTGCGGAGAAGGCGCAGAGCAGCGGGGCCCACAGCACAGCGCGGAGAAGGCGCAGAGCAGCGGGGCCCACAGCACAGCGCGGAGAAGGCGCAGAGGAGCGGGGCCCACAGCACAGCGCGGAGAAGGCGCAGAGCAGCGGGGCCCACAGCACAGCGCGGAGAAGGCGCAGAGCAGCGGGGCCCACAGCACAGCGCGGAGAAGGCGCAGAGGAGCGGGGCCCACAGCACAGCGCGGAGAAGGCGCAGAGCAGCGGGGCCCACAGCACAGCGCGGAGAAGGCGCAGAGCAGCGGGGCCCACAGCACAGTGCGGAGAAGGCGCAGAGCAGCGGGGCCCACAGCACAGTGCGGAGAAGGCGCAGAGCAGCGGGGCCCACAGCACAGCGCGGAGAAGGCGCAGAGCAGCGGGGCCCACAGCACAGCGCGGAGAAGGCGCAGAGCAGCGGGGCCCACAGCACAGCGCGGAGAAGGCGCAGAGCAGCGGGGCCCACAGCACAGCGCGGAGAAGGCGCAGAGCAGCGGGGCCCACAGCACAGCGCGGAGAAGGCGCAGAGCAGCGGGGCCCACAGCACAGCGCGGAGAAGGCGCAGAGCAGCGGGGCCCACAGCACAGCGCGGAGAAGGCGCAGAGCAGCGGGGCCCACAGCACAGCGCGGAGAAGGCGCAGAGCAGCGGGGCCCACAGCACAGCGCGGAGAAGGCGCAGAGCAGCGGGGCCCACAGCACAGCGCGGAGAAGGCGCAGAGCAGCGGGGCCCACAGCACAGCGCGGAGAAGGCGCAGAGCAGCGGGGCCCACAGCACAGCGCGGAGAAGGCGCAGAGCAGCGGGGCCCACAGCACAGCGCGGAGAAGGCGCAGAGGAGCGGGGCCCACAGCACAGCGCGGAGAAGGCGCAGAGCAGCGGGACCCACAGCACAGCGCGGAGAAGGCGCAGAGCAGCGGGGCCCACAGCACAGCGCGGAGAAGGCGCAGAGCAGCGGGAGCCACAGCACAGCGCGGAGAAGGCGCAGAGCAGCGGGGCCCACAGCACAGCGCGGAGAAGGCGCAGAGCAGCGGGGCCCACAGCACAGCGCGGAGAAGGCGCAGAGGAGCGGGGCCCACAGCACAGCGCGGAGAAGGCGCAGAGCAGCGGGGCCCACAGCACAGCGCGGAGAAGGCGCAGAGCAGCGGGGCCCACAGCACAGCGCGGAGAAGGCGCAGAGCAGCGGGGCCCACAGCACAGCGCGGAGAAGGCGCAGAGGAGCGGGGCCCACAGCACAGCGCGGAGAAGGCGCAGAGCAGCGGGGCCCACAGCACAGCGCGGAGAAGGCGCAGAGCAGCGGGGCCCACAGCACAGCGCGGAGAAGGCGCAGAGCAGCGGGGCCCACAGCACAGCGCGGAGAAGGCGCAGAGCAGCGGGGCCCACAGCACAGCGCGGAGAAGGCGCAGAGCAGCGGGGCCCACAGCACAGCGCGGAGAAGGCGCAGAGCAGCGGGGCCCACAGCACAGCGCGGAGAAGGCGCAGAGCAGCGGGGCCCACAGCACAGCGCGGAGAAGGCGCAGAGCAGCGCGGAGAAGGCGCAGAGCAGCGGGGCCCACAGCACAGCGCGGAGAAGGCGCAGAGCAGCGGGGCCCACAGCACAGTGCGGAGAAGGCGCAGAGCAGCGGGGCCCACAGCACAGTGCGGAGAAGGCGCAGAGCAGCGGGGCCCACAGCACAGTGCGGAGAAGGCGCAGAGCAGCGGGGCCCACAGCACAGTGCGGAGAAGGCGCAGAGCAGCGGGGCCCACAGCACAGTGCGGAGAAGGCGCAGAGCAGCGGGGCCCACAGCACAGTGCGGAGAAGGCGCAGAGCAGCGGGGCCCACAGCACAGTGCGGAGAAGGCGCAGAGCAGCGGGGCCCACAGCACAGTGCGGAGAAGGCGCAGAGCAGCGGGGCCCACAGCACAGTTCGGAGAAGGCGCAGAGCAGCGGGGCCCACAGCACAGTGCGGAGAAGGCGCAGAGCAGCGGGACCCACAGCACAGTGCGGAGAAGGCGCAGAGCAGCGGGACCCACAGCACAGTGCGGAGAAGGCGCAGAGCAGCGGGAGCCACAGCACAGTGCGGAGAAGGCGCAGAGCAGCGGGAGCCACAAGACAGTGCGGAGAAGGCGCAGAGCAGCGGGAGCCACAGCACAGTGCGGAGAAGGCGCAGAGCAGCGGGAGCCACAGCACAGTGCGGAGAAGGCGCAGAGCAGCGGGGCCCACAGCACAGTGCGGAGAAGGCGCAGAGCAGCGGGGCCCACAGCACAGTACGGAGAAGGCGCAGAGCAGCGGGACCCACAGCACAGTGCGGAGAAGGCGCAGAGCAGCGGGACCCACAGCACAGTGCGGAGAAGGCGCAGAGCAGCGGGACCCACAGCACAGTGCGGAGAAGGCGCAGAGCAGCGGGACCCACAGCACAGTGCGGAGAAGGCGCAGAGCAGCGGGGCCCACAGCACAGTGCGGAGAAGGCGCAGAGCAGCGGGACCCACAGCACAGTGCGGAGAAGGCGCAGAGCAGCGGGACCCACAGCACAGTGCGGAGAAGGCGCAGAGCAGCGGGAGCCACAGCACAGTGCGGAGAAGGCGCAGAGCAGCGGGGCCCACAGCACAGTGCGGAGAAGGCGCAGAGCAGCGGGAGCCACAGCACAGTGCGGAGAAGGCGCAGAGCAGCGGGGCCCACAGCACAGTGCGGAGAAGGCGCAGAGCAGCGGGAGCCACAGCACAGTGCGGAGAAGGTGCAGAGCAGCGGGAGCCACAAGACAGTGCGGAGAAGGTGCAGAGCAGCGGGAGCCACAGCACAGTGCGGAGAAGGCGCAGAGCAGCGGGACCCACAGCACGCAGCTGACACCGGGGATGCTGAGAGAAAGCAGGCAGAAATGAGAAGTTTACCTCAGCCAATGACTAAGAGTATGTGCACACAGGACCAGGGGCGACACTGACCTTAATTTTGGTTCTAGACATTACCACAATGAATTTTAAACAAGACAATTCAGATGCAGTTGAAGTTCAGACTTTCAGCTTTCATTTGAGGGTATCCACATTAAAATTGGATGAAGGGTTTAGGAGTTTCAGCTCCTTAACATGTGCCACCCTGTTTTTAAAGGGACCAAAAGTAATTGGACAGATTAAATAGTTGTAAATAAAATGTTCATTTGTAGTACTTGGTTGAAAACCCTTTGTTGGCAATGACTGCCTGAAGTCTTGAACTCATGGACATCACCATACGCTGTGTTTCCTCCTTTTTGATGCTCTGCCAGGCCTTCACTGCGGTGGTTTTCAGTTGCTATTTGTTTTGGGCCTTTCTGTCTAAGGTTTAGTCTTTAACAAGTGAAATGCATGCTCAATTGGGTTGAGATCAGGTGACTGACTTGGCCATTCAAGAATATTCCACTCCTTTGCTTTAATAAACTCCTGGGTTGCTTTGGCTTTATGTTTTGGGTCATTGTCCATCTGTAGTATGAAGCGACCAATCAGTTTGGCTGCATTTGGCTGGATCTGAGCACACAGTATGGCTCTGAATACCTCAGAATTCATTCGGCTGCATCTGTCCTGTGTCACATCATCAATAAACACTAGTGACCCAGTGCCACTGGCAGCCATGCATGCCCAAGCCATCACACTGCCTCCGCCGTGTTTTACAGATGATGTGGTATGCTTTGGATCATGAGCTGTACCACGCCTTCGCCATACTTTTCTCTTTCCATCATTGTGGTAGAGGTTGATCTTGGTTTCATCTGTCCAAAGAATGTTCTTCCAGAACTGTGCTGGCTTTTTTAGATGTTTTTTAGCAAAGTTCTGTCTAGCCTTTTGATTCTTGATGCTTATGAGTGGCATGCACCGGGCAGTGAACCCTCTGTATTTACTTTCATAAAGTCTTCTCTTTATGGTAGATTTGGATATTGATACGCCTACCTCCTGGAGAGTGTTGTTCACTTGGTTGGCTGTTGTGAAGTGGTTTCTCTTCACCATGGAGATTATTCTGCGATCATCCACCACTGTTGTCTTCCGTGGGCGCCCAGGTCTTTTTGCATTGATGAGTTCACCAGTGCTTTCTTTCTTTCTCAGGATGTACCAAACTGTAGATTTTGCCACTCCTAATGTTGCATTTTCTCGGATGGTTTTTTTTCTGTTTTTGCAGCTTAAGGATGGCTTGTTTCATCTGCATGTAGAGTGTCATGATCCAGGTTGGATTATGACAGATTTTGCACAAGTAACCTTTTTTTTTTCTTTAAGCTGTTTGCTTAAAGTTAGTTTTGCTCCCGGTGGCCATTAGGGTCATTACACTGTGGTTGTTTCAGTTTAGTTGCCCCTGGTGGTCACTAGTGTTATTGCACGTGATAATGAAGCAGGTGTGATTCCCTGGCTCCTACCTATAAAGGAGTAGCAGGTGGTCTCACTCGCTGTTGGTGATATTGCTCATTTCCAAACAAGTCTGGTGAAGGAATGAACTACAGAGAGGAGTTCCTGGCAGCTCAGGGGAGCTCTGGTGTAATAGCTTCAGGCGAAAGCTGAATTCAGGGGTGAAGCTGAACTTTGGTGTTGTACTCTGTTGCTGGGAGAAATAGCAACAGAGCAAAGCTAAGTGGTGTTTTTCCCTGTTTGTGACTTTCCTTGTGTGTGTATTAGTGCTTTGGTGGGATTAGTTTCTACACCGTCCAGTTCACTAGAAAGGGATAGGTGCAGGGCGAGCTAGGGATTTGAGGTATCCAGCTCGTCGCCAGGTGCGGAACCTGCTTAGGGATCGTCAGGAGTGTAGGGACACTGACTCAGGGGAGTGCAGGAGGTCTCCACGTCCCCATTCCTTATTGGCGGGCCCTCCATTGTAACGGTTTCCCCGGTGTTTCCCTTAACTGTTTAAATTCGCCCTGCTGGATGCGGTGTATCCAGGTTCACGGGTGTTAAAGAAATTCGCCCTGCTGGAGGCGGTGTATCCAGTCACACGTGACATTACATTGAGCTCCTTTGACTGCATGTTTCCTTCACAGCAAAACTTTCCAAATGCAAGCACCACGCCTCAAATCAATTCCAGGCCTTTTATCTGCTTAATTAAGAATGACATAACGAAGGGATTGCCCACACCTGTCAATGAAATAGCCTTGGAGTCAATTGTCCAATTACTTTTGGTCCCTTTAAAAACAGGGTGGCACATGTTAAGGAACTGAAACTCCTAAACCCTTCATCCAATTTTAATGTGGATACCCTAAAATGAAAGCTGAAAGTCTGAACTTCCACTGCATCTGAATTGTTTTGTTTAAAATTCATTGTGGTAATGTCTAGAACCAAAATTAGAAAAATGTTGTCTATGTCCAAATATATATGGACCTAACTACATACACACATACATATATCGTACATACATGCACACATATGTACATATACAAACATACACATACTAATTTATGACTTCAGATGATCAGATGAGCTGTGGAGGAGGTCAGCCACATAGTGCAGAGATCAGAAAGCTGGAGACCCCACTATGGGGGATGGGGACACAGAGCAGAGAGCACTGATACCAGCCCCCTGCTGCTGCCGTGCTGTCTCGTGCAGTGTGTCTCCTCCCCTGACCTCTTCTGCGAGATGCTGCAGCCTGCTGAGAATAGAACAGTGTAGTGAGCAGAAGACACAAGGTAAGTCCTGCTCTTCCGCCAGTGTTGTCCTGACTCCCCAGTGTGCTGTGTAGCCCGGACCCCTGGCTACAGGTGAGTACTCACCATTGGGACGCGCCATGCAGGAAAACAGACGGCAGCCATTGAGCGCTCTCATCAGTCTGGAGAGAAAAGCGTTCATTGGCCAGCGTCTCTTCCTGCATGACACGACCCCTTTTGGAACTCCTGCACTCCGCGCACCGTGCTCTCTCCGGCTCTTGGTAGTGGCATGATTACGGGAGAGAGTGAGAGGGGCCTGATGCTGCATGACACCGGCCCCTCTCCCGCCCGTAATCTTGATACAATGGCCCAATAGCGGCTGCATACTGTGCCGCTATGGGCAGTACGCCCCTGCCTGCATGGGCCCCCCTCCACCTTTGGGCCACGGTGCAGTTGAACCGGCGGTATGTCCGCCCCTGCACACTGAGGTGAAATCTCTATGTACCACTAGTGATTTGGTTGTGGACATAGTTTATATGCACATGCACCACTTGCATCGCAGAGCGCGATGTCCACAGCCCCATTTGACATTCTGTAGATTAATTTAGTGAGTGGCCATTCTCCCTAGGGTATACTTAAAATTCTGAATACAGTGCAATCTCGTATACTGCGCTGCTACTGCAATATGCAGAGTATGGCTAAATTCACACTATGCATTTTCGCTGCATTTTTTTTCTTATTGATTTTTTATGCTAATTTACAGCTACATTTTACAGTACCAGCAAAGCCTATGCGATTTCAGAAATCTCATGTACACTGCTTGTTTTTTTTGTCATCAGTATTTTGTGCTTTGCATGGCTTTTGGGACATAGAGCATGTCACTTCTTTCAGCGGTTTTCACCTATTGACTTCAATGGGTGGTGAAAAAATGCAGGTATCTGGTTATGCTGCATTTTTTGTTCCAAAACCTGATTCCATAGAATAGGACTTTTTTAAACACTAAACTTTATCAGCATGCACAAGAGACAATTCTAGCATGCCAAAACCGCAGAAAAAATGCAAGAAAATCCAAGGAAAACATGCTGAAACGCGCTGAAAAAAAATGCCTAGTGTGAACTTACCCTATGAGAGGCGTTTGCTGTCAGAGAATCCAGACAGGAAAATCACTGCACTTCAGGTGCACGCAACCTAAAAGGCACAGATATTAGAGACTAAAGGGAATCTGTCAGCAGGATTTGGACCCCCCAAAAAACAATTTGACTGACAGTTCCTTTGACTAAAGTCATAGATTATAGATGTTGTCAGTGAAACAGGAGGAATTTCAGGGTCCCATACTGTCAAAATTTTCGGTCCCCCTTGAGACTCGACCCAGTCTCCGCCTCCACCCCTCCACCTTCCACAGTCCCACTGCCCACTCTTGGAAAAACTCCACTTCCGCACCACGTCCTCACTAATCACACAGTAACAGTTCATCAAACACCAGATCACATACATAGCCAGCAGCTTTTGTTTTGGCCAAAAGATTTTTTTCAGGTAGACTCTTTTGGCGGGCCCTGCTCTACTGTAACCAATTAAATATTTCTTACCCAATACTCTTTATTTTTCTTTAAGGGAATGAGACACCTACATCTTTTAAAATGACCAATAACACCACTTAGAAGGGACAAATATCGTCACACTATGACCAGACCATATATTGCCACCACATAGTGACCGAATAATACCACATACAAGGGACAAATACCACCACACCATGACCAGATCACAAATTACCAGCACATAGTTACTGTATAATATGTACAAGAGAGAAATACCACCACATATTACCACCAGAGAAAAGCATAGTTTATCAGCCGTCGGTGACCGGTAATCGAACAGGTAGAATGCCCACTGTCCTGTAGGGACAGGTCTCTCTCTGTGTGCATGTATAGGTAGAGATTTGTCACTTCACTCCACCAACTTAGACTATTTAGAGCTGATGCATCATACACGAATTGGATCAGAAAAATATTTAAACACAGGTTGTAATGTAACAAAATGGGTGAAGAGCCTGGGGGGGTTGAATAATTTTGAAAGCCATTGTACATCTGAACTTCAGAGACAAACCAAAATGATGTCAATTGGGGCCTTTAGCAGGCCCCTAGCTGTCATAGTAATCCATCGGCTATGGGAACTGGTGTGTGGTTGCACTAGCTATGACATCAGAGATTGAGAGCAGCATCTAAATGCTTAAGGGTATGTGCACACGTAGTTTTTAGTCTCTGCGGATTTTGTAGAGAAAACCGCAGGAAATCCGCAGGACAAAGTGCTGCGGTTTTTCTGCGGTTTATCTGCGGATTATCTGCGTTTCTTCTGCGGTTTTGCCCTGCGGTTTTACACCTCATAATGGATGAGGTGTAAAACCGCAGCGTTTCTGCACCAAACAATTGACATGCTGCGGATTGTAAACCGCAGCAAAACCGCGCGGAAAAAAACGCAGCATGTGCACAGCTTTTTTTTATTTCCATAGGAAATAAAGGTACTGTACAACGCAGCAGAATCTGCAGCGTTTCTGCAGAGCCAAAAACGCTGCGGAAACGCAGCAGAATCCGCAGCGTGTGCACATACCCTAATAGCCACCGCCTTAACTCAGCTCTGGACGCGACTGAGACAGATGCCAGTCACTAACCGTAGCCTTTATCAGCCACATCTGGATGGAGTTCGGGCTCCTGAGCCTCCTTGACGTGCGGTCGCTCCAGCGCAGACGTACAGTTACACCCATATGTGTGAAGGGGTTAATATAAAGTACAGAATACAGAACTTAAGCAATACAAGGCATTCAGTGTTATCATTGTTGTTTTTATTGCAGTGTTATATAGAATTACTGATGACAAAATAAAGGGTAGTCTAACCAATTAATACTGTCCCCAGTGTTCTGCATGAAGTAAAAAGAGACATTTCTCCACTTTTGAGACATTTCTTCTCACTGCATCCTGAAGTCAACATTCACTCTTATTAAACAGCAAAAATCCTTCTTGATCAAAATCAGATGGACTGTCAGCTCACTGAGATAGCTGACAGCTGCCTATTAGACTCCCTTCACATGTCCTGGTGATTCCTGTACAGGAAAAACCATACCTCCCAACTTTTGAGGGACAGACCATACGGAGCGCCTCAGCGAGTTTGGGCTATGTCCCTGACAACACTCTAATCCATGCCCATTTACCATTTCTTTCTACCCTGGCAGGAGGAGATGTCAGAGGAGCGGTGGCAGTGAGGAAAATTTAGCAGACGCCTGGGTCTGCAGGGGACGTAAACTCAAATCCAGGTCTGTCCGCTGTATCTGGGACAGTTGGAACTAGAGATGAACGGATAGATCATGGGTATCTGGTCCAGCGTGCAAGTCAGTGTTACCTGGCGGCTGTACGGGAGGCCTGCGAACCTCTAACCTTCTGGCATCCCCAGAGCGTCAAAGGATGGAATGACGTTTTGGAACGCAGATCTTGATAGAATATTCTGAAGTTGTAACGTCGTGTTTGGAGAGCCCCTGATGTGCCTAAATAGTGGAAAACCACCACATGTGACCCCATTTTGGAAACTAGACTCCTCAAGCAGTTTATCTAGAGTTGTGGTGAGCACATCGATCCCCCCAGGTGCTTCACAGAAGTTTATAACGTTGACCCATAAAAATAAAAACACATTTTTTCCCACAAAAATGTACTATTTAAACTTTTGACTTTCCAGTAAGTAATAAAAATGCCTTTAAAAATTCTCTCTCTCTCATTATTCTGGCATTTGGCAGATATTAATAATTATGGTAATCCTAATTGACCTAAAGCGGGAAAGGTTTATTCTGATTTCATGTCAGATATTGAGAAAAACATACACTATATAAAAATACACATATGTATGTAAACTTCTGGTTTCAACTGTATTTCAGAGATTTACATGGATACCCCGGTGTAAGCGATCAGCATAGAGAACAGGATAAGTGTGAGTGAGCTTTACTGCAATCTTTGGGAGACCGAGTGAACAAATCAACAGCAGGTGAAGAATTGGTTTTATTTATTTTTTTACACCATTCCTCGTGCGGTATAAGTGATATGGCAACTTTATTCTTGGGTCGGTTCAATAACAGCGATACCAGATTTATATCATTTTTTTATGTTTGTGTGAGGTGACCAGGGTGGTAGTCATGGCGATGGGCTGCTGTTCCGGCACACCCTTGCAGCCTGTAAAGAAATGACAAAGTCCCAAGTGTCGTGTGATGGGTGGGCAGTTCACTCACTTCTAGGTTAGAGTCCTCCTAAGGCTGCAGGGTCCCTGTTTTAGACAGCATCACACAATGATTGCCAGAGTCCAAGATCATTTTCAGCAAAACATCTTTACTCAACATGTCCAGATCGGTCACAGACATCGCACATGTATCCTTTTCTCTGCATTGTCCCTTGTTCTCCTGAAATTCCTTATTCCTGTACCGTACCCTCCAGTACCGCCGCGTTCCGACTAGCCAAACTTGTGCATACCTGGGGTTCCCAGCCCGTTTTCCACTCCATGGCGTGAAATCAAGGAAGGCGCTTTCCAACCTTTTCCAGACCTTAGGTCTCGGACGTTTTGGGATTTCCTGAACCTAGCTGCTATTCCTCTCTCGCTGCTGTTGTCCCTTCATGTCCATGTAACTTCCGGCCCCAAGGCCCTGGACTACTGGACTCCTCTTGAACTTGTTACTGCAACAACCTCACTTCTCCTCATCCCACACTCTAACTAAACCCATGAAGTGTCTAACTATCCTTGCCCCTCCTACTCGGAAATCCCCTACTTCTTAACTTTATCTTATCTCCTAATCTACAGTGCCCCCCACTGTACTAATCTGTATATTACCCATTACTATTACTAAGGCCGCGGTCAGACGTGAGAATCTTGCATGAGTCTCGCATGTTAATGCCTGGCACTGCCGCCGGCACTCAGACAGGAGCGTGTGGCTGCATGTATTTCTATGCAGCCGCACGCTCTGGTCCTGAGTGCCGGCGGCCGTGCCTGGTATTGACATGCGAGACTCGTGTGAGTTTCTCGCATGTCTGACCCCGGCCTAAACCTTACTCTAATACCGTATTTTCCTATTTCTATGACACGCCCACCAGGGCCGTGGGGTACTTGGAATCGGGTCGGACAGTTATTTGGGGAAGTCACGGGGCCATGACTCGACTCCATGTCCCTGGTTGTGCCGTAAAATGGGAAATATGTGTATGGGATTTAACGTGACGCCACCTGTGGTGTTCGGCAACGGATGGCCAACGCTGCTAAAGGAGACCGCTGGGGCTGATGGTGAAGCAGCTGGGATGGTTCTGCTCCCCACAGGTGGAGCTGGGCCCCAGGGCTACCGGTTCCATTTATGTCCGGCTTCGTGTACCTTGTGGCGCAGGAATCAGAGTGCAAGAGATCACTGGAGGACACAAGGGCTGTAGTTTTCTTTTCCTTTACTTGATGGTTGATAGTACAGACTGTGGCACTGTTAACAGATCGTAATAGAGAGCCGGGCAGCCTGGAAACAATTTTGGATACACCTGGACAGGTAGGTTGTCAGTCAGAAATTCTATATACTTTGCAGAGGTCATTTTCACACCTTCAGGAACCTTAAAGGGCCCTACCAGGTGTTTCCCCATGTTGTCACACAGATAACAGCATGGGGAAGCAGCTGGTAAGGCCTTTTAAGGTTCCTGAAGGTGTGAAAATGACCTCTGCAAAGTATATAGAGTTTCGGACTGACAACTTTCTTCTATGTTATAAAAAGCAGAAACGTGCCTTCAGGAGCAAAATCATCTTCATGCATGACAATGCACCATCTCATGCTGCAAAGAATACATCTGAGTCATTGGCTGCTATGGGCATAAAAGGAGATAAACTCATGGTGTGGCCACCATCTTCCCCTGACCTCAACCCTATAGAGAACCTTTGGAGTATCATCAAGCAAAAGATCTATGAGGGTGGGAGGCAGTTCACATCAAAACAGCATCTCTGGGAGGCTATTCTGACTTCATGCAAAGAAATACAAGCAGAGACACTCCTCCAAAAACTCACAAGTTCAATGGATGCAAGAATTGTGAAGGTGATATCAAAGAAGGGTTCCTATGTTAACATGTAACTTGGTGTCATGATCCAGTGTGGGATCTGGCGGTATTAATTGCACTGGGTGAACTTTTTTTACTTTGGAAAGTTCCAAGGTGTCTTGACTGTCCCCGGTGGTGGTTAGCAGTATTGCACTTTAGGTTTTTGTGCACTTAATTAGGGATCAGGTGTTACACCCTATAAAGGTGTGCTAGAGGTGTGCAATCACTGCCTGTGATATTGTGAGTTTGTGTTCACTCTGAGTTTGGAGAGCCTGGATGAAGGATGGAGCTGGTGAGGAGTCCTACGCAGCTTAGCCAGGGGGGAAGAGTGTCAGCTATGGTGTCTGGACGAAGGGCTGGCATGGCGTGGTGGGGTCGCAGTGATGGTGTCAGCGGGAAGTGTCTGCATGGGCTGGTGGAGTGGCGACTATGGAGAGTGGCACTCACCATGTGGGACTTGGCCGCTGAGCTGGACTCAAGCATGCTCGACTTCGTGTCAGCAGCTGAACTCGTCCTTGGGACTCTGGTTCTAAGCAGCTGCAACTGGTGTTGGACTCTGCTCCAAGGCTGCACTAAGGTGAAGGATCCTGTTATGGTGATGGATCCGGGTGGAGGAGAAGATGCACTCAGGTGGAGGGCTCTGTTGCTAGGAGCGCACGCAACAGAGCAAAGCTAAGTGGTGTTTCCCCTGTATTGTCTCTTTCCTCATGTGTGTTATTAGTGCAGTGGTGGGATTAGTTTCCGCACCGACCTATTCCCTAGTGAGGGTTTAGGGTCTGGGCGAGCTAGGGCGTTGAGGTACGCGTGCGGCGCCCGGTGCGAAACCGGCATAGGGAATGTTAGGAGTGCAGGGACACTGAGGGGAGCTCAGGAGGTCTCCAATTCCCTTTTCCCTATAGCAGGGCCCACCATTGTTAATGTTTCCCAGGTCCCCCTTATTATTTAAATTCGCCATACTGGAGGCGGGGTTTCCAGAATGTTTATTAACGTGTAATACCTAAATTCGCCAGGTGGAGGCGGCGTATCCACCTGCACGTTTTATTATTTAAATTCGCCCCACTGGAGGAGCTGTATCCAGGGTCACGTGTTATGGGTTCGCCTTGCGGTAACACCTGCGCCCAGACACACAGTGACCATGACACTTGGCCTTTTAGGATGTTTTGGAGTTAAATAGCTTTTTTGTTCAGTGAATGTGACCTCTGTTGTGAATTCTCTTTCAGGGCTCCCTCTGGTGGTTACTGGAGGTAGTGGAACTGGCCAGATTGACAGAGGTCTGCCACCTGATGATGATGATGACGATTGGAGATCTGGGGTTACTGATTGGAGTATTTAAGTCAGCAGACTTTCTTCAATCCCTGCTGGTGATGTCTCCTGCTCTGATCCTGCATCGTTCGGTTAAGGCTAGTTTCACACTAGCGTTTATTCGACGCAGCGCACGGTGCCGCTAAGCCCTGTCCCCTGCCGGCTCCCTGCCCGCCCCATCCGGTTATCGCCGCCTACTATAGCATATGGACGCTTGCGATCTGCGCACCCTATCTTTAGCAGATCGTGCGCTAGTAGGATTTTGGTGTACGCTGCGCACTTTTGAAGGTGCGCCTGTGTGCGCCAAACGCAGCATGTTGCATTTCGGCGCGCACGGCGCATCTTCAAAAGTGCGCAGCGCGTGCCAAAATCCTACAAGCGCACGGCCAGCGCACGATCTGCGCACCCTATGCTAAAGATAGGGTGCGCAGATCGCAAGCGTCCATGTGCGATAGTAGGCAGCGATGACCGGATGGGGCGGGCAGGGAGCCGGCAGGGGGCGGGGCTTAGCGGCGCCGTGCGCTGCGTCGAATAAACGCTAGTGTGAAACTAGCCTAAGTGGTTCATTTGCTAATCCTTTGCATCTGATCTGGTTTTGTCTATCTCTGCTTGTTGTGCGGGTTCAGCTTGCTCCTGCTGGGGGCTGCTGGACCACCGCTCCATATGTTACTGCTTGTGTCAGTTTGTTCAGTCCCCTGTTATATTGGTCTCTTTTGCTTTGCTTCCAGTTTATACCGGAGTGCTGATATAGTGGGGGCGAAGTCGTGAGACTTCAGTGTTTTTTTGTACATAAGACGTGTTGGATTTTTCAGGGGTTTTTGCATGATTGCAGTGTATCTTCTTCAATATCCTATCTAGTCAGTTTGGGCCCATCATAGGCTCAGTCTATTTTTATGCCTGCGTTTGTGTTTCATCTTGTCTCACCGACAATATGTGTTTAGGGGCTATCTATTCCTTTGGGGTCTGCTCCGGGACAGTTTAGATTTCACCTTTCTTGCTTTAGGCTTAGTTACCTCTCCGGCTGTGCCGAGGCGTCTAGGGCATCGTAGGTACGCTCCACGGCTACTGCTAGTTGTGTGGATAGGATCAGGGATCTGCAATCCGCTTGGTTACCAACCTCTCTGGTTTTCTGGTGGCTTAGCCTGTTGCTGCCATCCTCCTCGGTGACCCATTCATAGCAGACCTCCTAATGCTGCAAATTCCACAAATGAGCATTTTCAGTTCTTTAAAACATATCAAATGTTTAGAAATTCTACTGTGCCTGATAATTTGGAATAGTGCATTTTGAGTTTTTATTCATTTTGGAGATTATACTGTTATCATTGGGAGGTTTCTTTAATAAAATTCGATGTATATTCTAACGGATGATGATTTTTATTAGACTGACTGTCATTTCCACCGACCATTTAGGAAAACCAGAGAAAAATATAATTTTCATAATAATTGGAACGTGGTGTATTTACAACGTCAAGGGACCACAATGGGGGCATATATGGCCCCCCGTACGCAAATTTAGTTATGGAGGACCTGATCTATGTATCCCACCACTTCCAACGTGTTGGTGTGGTGGAGGTACATAGATGATGTCTTCCTCCTATGGACAGGATCTCAAGATGAACTAGTGGAGTTTCTCAATACTATTGACCAGACGATCAAATTCACACTTGTATCATCTAGTACAGATATACAATTTTTTGATGATCTTGTTCAGCAAAAAGATGGTGAACTCATGACATTATTTGTAAAAAAAAACACAGATCGGAACAATTTGCTTATATACGATAGCCAGCATCCACGTAACATGGTGAGGTCGATACCCTTAAGTCAGCTTCTTAGGGTACACCGTATAGTAAAAAAACCTGAAGAAACAGATGAAGTCATTGACTCTCTAATTAATTAAAGTTTTTAAAAGAGGATACCCCAAAACCTACTAGGAAAAAACAAACAAAAAATAGGGTGTTAGATCTAGAAAGGAGTAGTTTGATGAATAAAGACCATAAAAAATATTTAAATTGGGTCCCTATAATTACAACATACACTGAAGAGAGTAGGGAAGTGGCTAAAGTTATTAATAAACATTGGGGGATGTTGGGGAGATGTCTCCCGTATGTAAAGGAATTTACAAGGCCACCACTGTATTCATATAAAAAAAGTAAAAACATTAGAGATTTGGTAAAGTTAGATTTTAGTCCACTGAAAAAGACTTTCCAAGCGACTGACTGGTATCAAAAAAGCAGGATGCTACCTATGTTTGTCTTGTGTAAACTGTGCCCACGTGATTAAGGGTCCAACATTTGAGCACCCGGAAACCCATCAAAAATATGAGATCAAACAGTATTTGACATGCGGTTCAGATTATGTAGTTTATCTTCTTGTGTGCCCATGCAACTTATGGTGTATCGGTGAGACAACGTGTGAATTCAAAACTAGGATTAATCATCACCGATATACCATAAGGAAGAAAAGAATGGATCTTCAAGTCCCTAAACATTTTGTAGAAAATAATCATACAGAAAAAGAATTGAAGTTTAAAATAATAGATGCAGTTCCAATCCAAAGGAGGGGGGGGGGGGGCGATAGAGAAAGGATTTTGAAAAAAAGACAACTCATGTGGATATATGAGCTTAATACGCTTAGACCGAGAGGCTTGAATGTCGACTTTAAAATTCATTGTGTTATTTGAGTAATATATTCCCATTTAACTAGTTGTTTGAAGACTCTAATATAATTATATTATTTTTACTTTATTGGTAGGAATATATTAAGGTTATGTTAACTATTAATGTTCCTAATTTTTATTATTTTTTTTGTTCTTTCAGATGTATAATTGTCTCACCCTGGGAGAACATAATAACATGGAGGACAAAAAAATTTTTTTGTAAAAATTGTATTTTTCATAAATAATGTACTTTTCTATATAAGTTGTGTAGTTTAATGTATATATAAAATTTTTGCTAAAAAGTTTTTTGAGAATTCAATTATTAATTGAGTTGTCACTGAGATACAAGATTGTTGGCCAATGAATTTAAGAAAATAAAAGAATAAATATAATAAATAATAAAGGGATATCTTTTGTCTGGAACACATTTAATTACCGGGACTATGATGCAACTACCTTATTAGTTGTCACATCTGTAACATGTTGGTCCGGAGGGGCCATCTGTAAGATTTGGATACTATTTGACTCCCGGAGACAATACAACCTGCATAAGGTGCTGTCCGATGCGTCAGGGTAGATGAAGCACATAAGTCTAAGAGGCAGTGAATCAAAGGTATGATATTTCCTATGAAATAATAAGTATTTTAAGAGGATGGTCCCAAATAATGTAATGGCATTGGCGGTATTATGTTAGCGCTAAGTTGTGCTCTAAAACTGCTTAATGTTTACAGTATCTCCACTGCTTGTAAAAAATCATATATACACTACCGTTCAAAGTTTAGGGTCACTTAGAAATTTCCTTATTTTTTAAAGAAAAGCACAGTTTTTTCCAATGAAGCTAACATTAAATGACTCAGAAATACACTCTATACATTGTTAATGTGCTAAATGACTATTCTAGCTGCAAACGTCTGATTTGTAATGCAATATCATAGGTGTATAGAGGCCCATTTCCAACAACCTTTACTCCAGTGTTTTTATGGTACTTTGTGTTTTCTAACTGTGTAAGAAGGCTAATGGATGGTTAGAATACCCTTGAAAACCCTTGCGCAAGTATGTTATCACAGCTGAAAACAGCTTGGCTGATTAGAGAAGCTATAAACCTGACCTTCCTTTGAGCTAGTTGAGAATCTGAAGCATTACATTTGTTGCTTCCATTAAACTCTCAAAATGGCCAGAAAAAAAGAACTTTCATGTGAAACTCGACAGTCTATTCTTGTCCTTAGAAATGAAGACTATTCCATGCGAGAAATTGCAAAGAAACTAGAGATTTCCTACAACGATGTGTACAACTCCCTTTAGAGGAGAGCACAAACTGGCTCTAACCAGAGTAGAAAGAGGAGAGGCCCCGCTGCACAACTGAGCAACAAGACAAGTACACTAGAGTCTGCAGTTTTAGAAATCGACGCCTCACAGGTCCTCCTCTGGCAGCTTCATTAAATAGTACATGCAAAACGCCAGTGTCAATGTCTACAGTGAAGAGGTGACTCCGGGATGCTGGCCTTCAGGGCAGAGTGGCAAAGAAAAATCCATATCTGAGACTGGCTAATAAAAGGAAAAGATTAATATGGGCAAAAGAACACAGACATTGGACAGAGGAAGATTGGAAAAAAGTGTTATGGACAGCCGAATCCAAGTTTGAGGTGTTTGGATCACACAGAAGAACATTTGTGAGACGCAGAACAACTGAAAAGATGCTGGAAGAGTGCCTGATGCCAACTGTCAAGCATGATGGAGGTAATGTGATGGTCTGGGGTTGCTTTGGTACAAGGTAAAAGGGATTTTGAATAAGGAAGGTGATCGCTCCATTTTGCAATGCCATGCCATACGCTGTGGACAGCGCTTGATTGGAGCCAATTTCATCCTACAACAGGACAATGATACAAAGCACACCTCCAAATTATGCAAGAACTATTTAGGGAAGAAGCAGGCAGCTGGTATTCTATCTGTACTGGAGTGACCAACGCAGTCACCAGATCTCAGTGCCATTAAGCTGTTGAGGGAGCAGCTTGACCGTATGGTACGCAAAAAGTGCCCATCAAGCCAAACCAACTTGTGGGAGGGGCTTCTGGAAGCATGGGGTGAAATTTCTCCAGATTACCTCAGCAAATTAACTGCTAGAATGCCAAAGGTTTGCAATGCTGGAATTGCTGCAAAGGGAGCATTCTTTGACGAAAGCAAAGTTTGAAGGAGAAAATTATTATTTCAAATAAAAATCTTTTTTTTCAAACCTTGTCAATGTCTGGACTAGATTTTAAATTCATTTGGCAACTCATTTGATTGATAAAAGTGTGAGTTTTCATGGAAAACACAAAATTGTCTTGGTGACCCCAAACTTTTGAACGGTAGTGTATGCCACAACCAATATGGCGATACAGAGCAGCAGTGCGCATGCCCAGTCCAAAAAATGCCACACAAAACTAATGATTGGCCAGGAATCTAGTGCGTAGTGATGGCGCTCTCAAACATGCGCAGGAGATGTCTAAGAACGCTGCACAGCGGTAATGGCGTCTCCATGAGGAGACATGTGACTCCTGGGGGTAAGATATAATATGATACATAATATACAGAATGTCTGAACAGTAATCTAACGACATCGACAAAGAATGTCTTGTTTTTATATAAGCAAGGAGCACTTTCTTGGATACACACTGAACAAGATATATGGATGTTCTTAAATAGATCAATGCACTCATACAAGTATCAAAACTATGATGTAATGCACTCTAAAATATGGTGTAGTGCACTTTATGAATATATAATGTGATTGGTTGTATTATATAATGTGATTGGCTGTAATGAAGGATTAAGACACTATAAATATACACTCTGTTGTAACACCCACTGCTTGAGAAAGGCTCAATCAGAGCCGAAACATTGCCCAGCCCAGACATGTGGGTTGAATAAATTTTGCACATTTTTTCTATCAAGACTATGGAGTGCTGCCTTCGTTTTTGAAATTTATCTATCTATCTATCTATCTATCTATCTATTTGTAAAAAATAGGAACAGCACAAAATACCTTAGAGCAGTGCACGCTTCTCCAGACACCTTAATGTCCTTAGATAATAGAAGGAAAAAAAAAAAAAAAAGGAGCACCAAAACAGTAGTGGTGTGAACTGTTTAATTGCCTAGTAGCTTGAGAAAGGATTGCCTTATCCAAAACGTTGCCACGCCACTAGGCGATTAAACAGTTCACACCACTACTGTTTTGGTGCTGCTTTTTTTTATTTATTTTTTTATATAGGATTATTTGCTTTTTAAACAATGTGCAGTTTTTTTACAATGCTATTTTAACATGTGTTTTTACAAAGAGAGAACTGCTCTATGTAAAACCTCATGTTAAAATCGCATTGCATACGGATTGCATACGCATGTCATACGGATGTTCCGTGGAAAAATCGCACGGAAATCGCATTACACTCGCATGACACTCACATAGCACTCGTCTGTTTTTTTTGGTCCCAAAATCGGACCGTTTTTTTTTTTCTCGCAAATGGATATGAGCCCTAATACTCTGCAATGCTTCTGCATTGCAGAGTATTAGATCAGCATCTGACACGCTGGCCCGCGACCATCTTTGTGCCCATGGTCACCATGGAAACCCTCGGCATAACATGACCGAGCTCCCTCCCTCTGTGATGCTCTGCAATGTCGCTCTCACTATTGACAGCGGCATGACAGGGGGTTAAACACCCGCGATCGGTGCTAGCACCGATCATAGGCATTGCTGCAGGGTGTCAGCTCTCATATAGAGCTGACACCACCCGCATTTGATCACGCTGGCACTCATCATGAACCCACACGATCATGTGCCGCCGCCTTATATATACAGCAGTTTGCGGGAACGGAGCTCCCGCAGCGCCATATATACAGTAGCAACCAAAAGTTGTGTATTCTTTTTTGACGTGTGAATACTATTAGGTATGTGCTCATTTTTTTTTCTTGGGTTTATCTGTGAAATGGCCACAGTGTGAGCATGCTCTTAAACATTGCACATATACCACCTTATGCTCCAGCTCATTTCTTTGGTTTTATTGCAATATTATGTAGATATTTCTTTTTGCTTATGATGAGTTACAGGGGTAGTCCAACCTGTTATTATTGGCTCCTGTGTGCTGCTTAATCCCTTAATGACCAGAGGTATTTTTGGTTTTAAGTTTTCATTTTTTGTTCTCCTTCTTCCCAGAGCCATAACTTTTTTTTTTTAGTCAAAATGGCCATATGAGGGCTTGTTTTTTTGTGGGACAAGTTGTACTTTTGAACAATACCATTTAGTTTTCCATGTCATGTACTAGAAAACGGGGAAAATATTCCAAGTGCCGTGAGATTGCAAAAAAAGTGCAATCCCACACTTGTTTTTTGTTTGACTTTTTTTTACTAAGTTCACTAAATGCAAAAACTGACCTGCTATTATGATTCTCCTGGTTATTACGAGTTCATAAGCACCAAACATGTCTAGGTTCTTTTCTATCTAAGTGGTGAGAAAAAATTCCAAAGTTTGCAAATAAAAGAAAACAGTTGCCATTTTCCGAGACCCGTAGCGTCTCCATTTTTTTTTGTGATCTTGGGTTGGGTGAGGGTTTATTTTTTGCACGCAGATCTGGCGTTTTTATTGATACCATTTTGGTGAAGAAACAATCTTTTGATTGCCCGTTTTTGCATTTTATTGCAATGTTGCAGCGACCTAAAAAACGTAGTTCGGGAGTCCAATTTACCGATTGGATTAATTCATTTTATATATTGATAGATCGGGCAATTATGAATGCGGCGATACCAAATATGTGTATATTTGATTTTTTTTTTCGTTTTATTTTGAATGGGGCGATAGGGGGGGTGATTTGAACTTTTATATTTTTTTTATATGTTTAAAAACTTTTTTCTTTGCTTTTTACTTGCTTCACTTGTCTCCATGGGAGACTAGAAGCTGCAGTTGTCCGATCACCTCTGCTACATAGCACCGATGGGAGGACGTAATGACGCTCTTCCTGCCGGTGCATGTTAAAGGGAGTCTGTCACCCCATTTTTTGACTATCAGCTGCCGGCACCACCATCAGGGGCTTATAGATAAACCCCTGATGTAACCTGAAAGAGAAGAAAAACGAGATATATTATACTCACCCAGGGGCAGTCCGGTTCGGGTCCGGAGGGTGTCGCTGTCTGGTCCGGCGCCTCCCATCTTCTAACAGTGATGTCCTCTTATTTGCTTCCCGTCGCGGCTCTGGCGCAAGCGTACTTTATCTGCCCTGTTGAGGGCAGAGTAAAGTAATGCAGTGTGCAGGTGCCGGATCTCTCTGACCTGGTCTGGCACATGCGCACTGCAGTACTCTGCTCTGCCCTCAACAGGGCAGAGCAGTGCGCCTGCGCCAGAGCCACAACGGGAAGCAAAGAAGAGGACGTCATCGCTAGAAGATGGGAGGCGCCGGACAGGACCGCGACACCCTCCAGACCCGGACCGCCCCTGGGTGAGTATAATATGAGGCTGCGTTCACACGTCGCGTTTTTTTTTTGTGTTTTCGCTGCGTTTTTTAACTCGCGATTTTGCAGTGAAAACGCAAAAAAAAGCATCCCATGCAATCCTATGGGATTCCGCAATGCTGTGCTAATGCTGCAGATTTTCCTGTGGCGGAATGGCATCACAGAAAAATACGCAACATGCTCATTAATTTGCGGAATCGCGGCGATCCCGCACCCGTAGGATTGCATTGTTCCGCTTACTTCCTGCATGTGGCTGTGCCCACCATGCGAAAAGTAAGCAGAACATTTGCGGATGGTACCCACGGTCTGGAGGAGAGGAGACTGTCGTCCGGGCTGTGGGTACCATATCACTGTAAAAAATAGAATTAAAAAAAAAATTGTGATAAAAAATTGTGTTGTATTCACCTTCTGGCATCCCACGCAGCTTTCCCCGGGCCTCAGCGATGCTTCCGTTTCCAGTAATGCCTTGTGAGACCTTTGATGACGTCGCGATCTCACGATAATGTAGTGGTTCCTATTCATTGCGAGACCGCTACATCATCAAAGGTCTCGCAAGGCATTACTGGGAACGGAAGCATCGCTGAGGCCCAGGAAGGCTGCGCGGGACGCCGGAAGGTGAATATACCACCATTTTTTATTTTTTTATTATTTTTAACATTAGATCTTTTACTACTGATGCTGCATAGGCAGCCTCAATAGTAAAAAGTTGGTCACACTCGTCAAACACTGTTTGACAAGTGTGACCAACCTGTCAATCAGTTCTCCAAGCGATGCTACAGATCGCTTGGAAAACGCTAGCATTCTGCAAGCTAATTACGCTTGCAAATCGCTAGTTTTTCCACGGGAAAATCGCGGGAATTTAAAATGTGATTTTCCCGCGGAATGGAATTCCGGAATTCTTGCTGTAACTTCCGCGAGAGTTCTGCTACTTGTGCATATAGCCTAAGAGTTTGACAGCGGCTTTAACATGTTAACAGCCGTGGGTGAATCACCATTCTACCCGTGACTGTTCCGGGCACATGTCAGCTGATCAGATCAGCTGTCGTGCCAGAAAAGGTGCGGGCTCATCACCGGAGCCCACACCAAACAAGGGGGAGGCATCCAATGATGGACTCTGTCCGTCAATGGACGTTAAGAGGTTAAAGTAAAATAAATATTTCTCCACTTAAGAGCTACTTCTTCCCACTTCATCCTGAAATCAACCTCCACTCTTAAAAACATCAAAAATTCTTTTTAGTCAAAGCAATATAGACTGTCAGCTCACTGACAGAGCTGACAGCTGCCTATTAAGTATATAGAGGGATCAGGAAAAGGAAGGAACAGAGTGAGAGAGAGAGAGGGGCAGAGAGAAAGCCCAATGTAAATTGAAAATTAGAGATAGAGAATGCAGAATGTAAAATTGCTGAACAGGGGCATACACAGAAATCAAGGGGCACCACACCAGAAGTTCTAATTGGGCCTCCCCATAAAAAAAATTCAGCAGGGTCACAGAAGAGTATATCTCACAACACTGCAGCCTTTGCAAAGTAATTTTGCCCCTATTGAAGCCCCTTAGTGATCCCACACACTAAGATACTCCTTTCATAGCCTATATAAAATAAGATGAAAACAAAAGGGCCCTCCAAACACAGTAAGATACCCCCTACACAATATGATGGCCCTCCATACAGTATAGTGGCCCTCCATAGAGTATAGTTGACATACATACAGTATAGTGGCCCCCACGTAGTAATATGGCCCAACACAGTATGATGAGTCCAATAAAATTCTCCACACAATATGATGGACACCACACAAACCTCCACACTGTATAATGGCCTGTACATATTATAATGCCCCCACTAGCCTCCCAAACAGTAAAATAGCTCCCCACATAGCTCTCCAAATAGAATAATGGTCCCCACATATAAAACTGGGAAAATTACATCACCTGGCCTTTCTTAATGATGATAGCGAGGAAGCTATAACCTTAACAGACTAAGGTCTGAAACCTTGTTCAAAGGTATCTGGACCTAGGTCCGGTCCATCTTCTTACACTGTCATCCTGTCCCCTGTGCAGAAAAACACCCCCAAAGTATGAAGTTTCCCCCACCATGGTTCACAGATGGGATGGTATTGTTGGGGTTGTACTTATCCTTTTTCTTCCTCCAAACACAGCAAGTGGAGTTCATACCAAAAAGTTCTATTTTGGTCTCATCTGACCACATGACCTTCTCCCATACCTCCTCTGGATTATCCAGATGGTCATTGGTGAAGTTCAAACAGGTCTGGACATGTTCTAGCGTGAGCAGGGGGACCTTTTGTGCCCTGCAGGATTTTAATCCATGATGGCGTTGTGTGTTACTAATGGTAAAGTTTGAGACTGTGGTCCCAGCTCTCTTCAGGTCATTGACCAGGTCCTCCTGAGTAGTTCTGTGAGAGCCAGAATTCTAGCTGGTTGGTAGGTGATCGAATACTTAATTCATGCAATAAAATGAAATTTAATCATGTAAAAATCATACAATGTGATTTTTTTGTCTTTTTTTTTGTTAGATTCTGTTTCTCACACTCGAAGTGTACATATGATAAAAATTACCTCTTGGGTATGTTCTGCTAAAATAACAACTCTAATTCATTCATATGAAGGGAGAAAACAGTTTCATGAACATGTTCTGGTCAGAGAAAATCAATCAGTAACATAGAGTTTTATCTTCATATAAAATATGTGGAAGAATCATAAGGATGCTATATACCCCTGTATTTATAGGTGTAGTATCTCATCAACCCAGCATGGCGTCCTGCTAAGTGATCTCACACTATGAAGGAAATCCTAGCCCCACAAATCTCCAAGCTGTGAGAGTAGGTGAGAAATACAACCGACTTGTGTATCGTCTTGAATGCACATGGCAAAATGCCCACTAAAAGCGCAATGCTTTAGCCAAAAATAGCTGATTCTGGGAGCACAGGAGGACACAGGGCCTGGAATCCAGTGAGCAGGCCTGAAATGCTGGCCTAAGGCAGGACAGACAAGGATCGCACTTTACACTTAACCCTTCTGCTTATGGGAGACATAAATTATAAATTAAGTATAGTCAATACAGCTGTCTAGCAGGACTATTAGTGAAATTTATTCTCATTTACCACACTGATTGAAATAGTTATATATATTATTGGATTTATTTGTTGCCCTTCATCCTCCATGAGAAATTGTGAGGCATGAGCGAGCACTAAAACGCTCAGGTGCTCGTTGCTCAAACCAAACAATTCCTAATACTCACATGCTCATTTCGAGTAACGAGTAAGAGAGTCAATGGGAAAGCTGAGCTTTTTTGCGGCAGACCCTACAAAGAGGTTTGGGGGGCTGTGAAAATGTTCAAATGGATGTAAAAAGTGTTGAATGGAAGGGGAACAGCATGGGGAAGACCGCTGGATGCATCTCTGCTCCCAAATCTCTGCTGAGAACAATGGTGTCACACTTTTAATCCACTTTAAGGAGTAATAAGAAAACATTCCAAACACAATAAATTGCATTTTACAGGGAAAAAAATGTTAAGAAACATTTTGCCCTGTATAATGACTTGTTTATAAAGGCAAAATTTAAAAAGGATTTTAAAGCAAACCTGTCAGCCATATTTTGCTCAGTAAACTACAGACACTGTCAAGTTGCCACTGTTATACTGATTAGGCCGGAGTCACACTACAGTAGAATACGGACGAGTGCTATGCGATAAAAAATCGCATAGCACTTGGGCCAATGTTAATCTATGGGGCAGCTCCCATCATCCGTTTTTTTCTCGCCCGTATTATACGGGCGAGAGAAATCGCAGCATGCTGCGATTTGCACCGTATTACGCCCGAGACTTATTGACATCTCTCCATTATTAACCAGGCTTAATGTCACCTTACAATAGCAATGTGACATTAACCCCTTATTACCCCATATGCCACCCGCTACAGGGCAAAGGGAAGAGAGAGGCTAATTGCCAGAATTGGCGCATCTTACAGATGTGCCTTTTCTGGTGTGGCTGGGGGCAGATTTGTTTAGCCAGGGGCGCAAAAATAATGGTCCCTCTCTAAGCTATTAATCTATTAATTTATGCCTTTAGTCACTGACTTTCCCTCTCTGGTGGAGAAAATTGTGCAGGAGCCCACACCAGTTTTTTCTGTGAATTAATCCTTTAACATCTACAGTTCCAAAATGTTACACACACACTAATAACATTATTAGTGAGGGATATATAAATATATATATATCTCACTGATATATATATATATATCGTATATACTCGAGTACAAGTCGACCCGAGTATAAGCCAAGGCCCCTAATTTTGCCACAAAAAACTGGGAAAACTTATTGACTCCAGTATAAGCCTAGGATGGGAAATGCAACAGCTACTCGTAAATTTCAAAAATAAAAATAGATACCAATAAAAGTAAAATTAATTGAGACATCAGTAGGTTAAATGTTTTTGAATAGCCATATTGAATCAAGAGCCCCATATAATGCTCCATACAGTTCATGATGGGCCCCATAAGATGCTCTATACAAAATACGCCCCATATAATGCTCCATAAAGTTCATGATGGGCCCCATAAGATGCTCCAATCAAAATACACCCCATATAATGCTCCATACAGTTCATGATGGCCCCATAAGATGCTCCATACAAAATACACCCCATATAATGCTCCATAAAGTTCATGATGGGTCCCATAAGATAAGATGCTCAATACAAAAAATATGCCCCATATAATGCTGCATAAAGGTTAATAATGTCCCCATATGATGCTCTATAGAATAATATGCCCCATATGCTGCTTCATAAAGGTTGATAGCCCCATAAGATGCTCCATAGATATATATTCCCCATATGCTGCTCCATAAAGGTTGATGGCCCCATAAGATGCCCCATGTAATGCTGCATAAAGGTTATGGCCCCATAAGATGCTCCATAGATAAATATGCCCCATATGCTGTTGCTGCTGCGATTAAAAAAAAACAAAAATGACATACTCACCTCTCATAGCTGGGGACCAGGTGCTGGTGTCCTGAGCAGGTGGGGACACCAGCGTGCTATGGGGGTCAGGTGCCGGTGTCGCTGCTGGCTCAGGGCCCCGGCACATGCGATATTCACCTGTCCTCGTTCCACCGCCATGCGCCGCTCTGTTTTCCGGGTCTCTGCAGTGACTTTTTAGGCAGAGGCCGTGCATTAACGACATCATCGCGCCCTCTGACCTGAACGTCACAGCCAGAGGACGCGGAAGACAGAGCGGCACGCGGCGGTGGAATGGGGACAGGTGAATATCGCATGGCTCCCCCCGTCATACTCACCCCCTCCTGGCGCATCTCTGCACTTGCTTCTCCGATGGTCTCCGACACCGGCAGCTCCTTCCAGTGTTCAGCGGTCACGTGGTACCGCTCATTAAAGTAATGAATATGTGCTCCACGCCTATGGGAGTGGAGTGGCGTGCATATTCATTACTTTAATGAGCGGTACCACGTGACCGCTGAACACATGAAGAGTAGCGGCGCCGGAGACCATCTGAGAAGCAGGGAAGTGCAGAGGCCGCGCCAGGAGGGGGTGAGTATGATCTGGCAGCTGCCGGCTCCTGCGCTCCCCCTTCCCCCGCCTACCCCCTGGGACAATGACTCAAGTATAAGCTGAGAGGGGCACTTTCAGCCTAAAAAATGGGCTGAAAATCTCGGCTTATATGAGTATATACGTTATATATAGACTGTATATATGTTTTCACGAATATTTGAGGCCATAGATCCATTGTATGTCCATTTTGCAAGCCGGCGAGTGTACGGATGCCATACGGATGTCACACGGATGCTAAGATGCTAGAAAATCGCATCCTCGCATTGCACACGGATGACACAGATCACTGTTCAGGGAACATTTCTGCGATTCTCGTCCGTGTAAAATGGATCGTATTTTTATACGTTGTGAGTGACTCCAGCCTTAAATTCATACCTGGGGTGAAGAAATCCACCTTGTGGGTCTTGTGTAGTCGGTATGAGAAGTTTTCAGTTAATGATATGCTCGTGCATTGGGGCGGGACTGTAGGCAGAGTCTTATCTTCCTGCTCTAAGCAAGAGAAACCAAGCCATGCCCACCCCGAAGGACAAACATGTTCCTCATCATAGAGACAGACTGTTTGTGCTTCGGGCCGGACCTGAGAGACAACAACTGGCCAGCCTCATTAAAATATTGAATATTGGCTTTCCTTCCGGCAGCCATTCCAGAAGAACTGCCTCACACAGGAGCCTGCAACGGACTCTGCAGGACTGACAGCCTTCCTACCAGCACACAGAATTCAAGATTGTATCTCCAAGAAAGCTAAAAGCCTCATCTCTAACTTTTTTTTCTCTAGGTACAGCATCACGACAGCGCCATCTACTGGTTTACAAACTTATGTCAACCTAACCTTCATTTCTCCCTCCAAATACACAGTCTACTACTTATGTGAACTTTTTACCTGCTATTTCCGGAGGTCAACGCCACGCAGTGATTATTGCGCTTTTATAACGGCGCCCGCCTATACTTTCTGGGATAGATAACTGATAAAGCACCCTTCCTGTTGAGGCTCGCCATCAGTATTGCGGTTGACCCCGGCCCTATCTGGGACATATTGGTGCCTACTTGTTACTTAACCCTACTTACTGTCATGTAAGTTGCTTCAACTAAATCCCGGCTATATTATCCCCCTCCTCTGTTACATGCATACCTTGTGACAACATACTCCACGCCATCAACCATAGAAAAATTTGTGAACACTGGTAGTTCTAAATCTGTTAAAACCAGAGCACAGGTTGCTAAGTCTCCTAAAACATCGGACTCTTCTATTGCCATGTCTAAATAATCTTTACAAGCCGTCGCCACTTCTATCACATTGAAGCTCATGCTGGCAATCGACTCCAGACTTCAGTCTTTTCAATCCTAGTTGGAAACAATCACATCTCAATTAACTGATTACACCAATAAAATCTCAGCGATAGAGCAGCAGATCTCCAATTTAGAGGATACTGTACAATCCTACACTGCTCAAATAAAGGACAGAGATCATGCAATAGAGCAGCTCCAGGAAAAACTCAATGACTTGGAAAATCAGAGTCGTCGAAACAGTCTTCGGATCATTTGCGTCCCTGAGTCAGTGAAAGACCTTCATCACCTTACCTCCTCATGGCTCTCACGGGCACTCAATTTGCCGGACTTGCCTGGCTCCATGTTACTAGAGCAAGCGCACAGGACTGGACCTGAACGTTGCGATCCAAAAGCTTGCCCACGCCCTGTTATTTGTAAGTTGCTTAATTATCAGGACAAATTTCAACTGCTTTGGGTTTTTCGAGCCGTCTCCACGTTGAAGTATGAGGGGCATTCCCTTCTTATGTTCCAAGATTTCTCCGCTTTAGTAGCGGCCAAGCGCCATGCTTTTTCACCAGTTTGTAAAATCTTGCATGACAGGAGCATTCGTTTTGCCCTTCTATATCCTGCATGCCTTCGGGTACTGCTTCATAGAAAGCGGGTGTTTTTTGATGATCCTGACGCAGCCTCGAGGGAGGTGGAGTGTTCCTTCTGGGCACCTTCTCCAGTTACTTAACACTGATTTCTGGTCATATGTTTTATTTCCTTTAAGTATTGTGATCTGGGTGATGATGTGATCTCATTGTACAAGAATTACCTAGGTTTTCCTTTAGTAGATTGCACAATGTTTGCTTTTATTGTGTAAAATTCCTTTTAAGGGGACACGACTGTTAGGGATAATTTAATCTGATGTTATATATGGTGTTTTTCAGTTTATTTGGGGTTTGGGAGTAGGGGGTGGGTTTTATTTCCTGGGGCACACTCTGCAGTCAGTCTTTTCGGTTAATTTGGGTATTAGGGTTCACTCGCTGGAACGGACCTTTGCCCATATGTTTTTTTCTCACTATTTCTATTTACTGGCCTTCATGTGGGATAGGCTAATATGACCACATTTAATGATGTAGCTTCTCTTATCAATATTGACTCTCTCAAACTCTTATCTTGGAATGTAGCTGGTCTGAGCTCGCCGGTAAAGTGCAGGAAGGTGTTAGATCATATTACCCGCCTACGTCCGCATATTGACTTCCTACAAAAAACCCTCTGGCTTTGCAGGGGTCACCCAGCGCTCCGTAATAGACATTATTTGGAGAGCTTGGAGGCTTCTTTTTCACGAAGAAGCGTGGGGTGGCTATTTTGTTTCAAAAAAAGCTCGATTACTCTGTACAAGATGTGGTGAGAGATAGGGAGGGACGATATTTCCTAGTCAGAGTTTTTATTGAACAGCGGGAATACTGTATTATTAATGTTTATGCACCTAATACTGTCAATCCTTCTTTTTTTGCTAAATTAGTGGAAGTTGTCCACGGCTGGCACCCCACTAATATATTATTGGATGGAGATTTAAATACCCTTCATGACACCTTCCTTGATAGATCTACACCCATGCCTGTATCTCATTCTCCAACTGGAGCGATTTCCACCCTGCTACATAGGCTTGATTTAGTTGATGTTTGGAGATGCTGCCACCCCACTGAGAGGGAGTACACCTTCTACTCTATAGTACATGACGTTTATACTCGTATTGATTATTGGTTGTTCTCTGCCACTCTTCTTCCCTTCTTAAAAACAGCTGATATCCTCCCATCGGGTATTTCGGACCACTCTCCGATTTTACTTACTTTAGAACTCCCCACTAGTAGAACTCTATCTTTTCGTTGGCGCATTCCTTCATATCTCTACACTTCGGATGACTTTAAATGCTCTCTAATTGGTTGGTGGAAGACTTTCATGGAGGACAACTTGGAAGATATCAATTTGTTTTGGGCCACTGCTAAGACGGTGCTTAGGGGACAATATTATCTCTTATGTGTCTCAAAAAAAAAATGTCCTCCTTGCTGCCTCTCTTAGACCGGCTTACTCAGGCATTTGGGGATTTTTAATTATATAACATTCCCTCCTTCAGAGAAGCTTACTTTACGGCTAAACAAAACGTAAAACACCCTACTACACGAACAGGCACACAATCAGTTAGCTCATCAACGTAAAACCAATATTTTCGGTGGGGAAATAAACCAGGACTAGAGTTGAGCGACTTTTGGTTTTTTAGGGTCGCGTTTCGTTTCGTGAAACCCGACTTTTCCAAAAGTCGGGTCGAGCAAGATCGTCCGATTATAGGGAAAAGTCGGGGTCGTCCCGAAACACGAAACCCAATGTAAGTCAATGGGGAATAAAAGTCGGCAGTGAGAGGAGGACAGGAAACACACCTACAGTGCCCATTTGAATGCCAAAAGCATCAATTCTTCTTACTTAAGCTTGTCAACCTTAATTAACTTCATAATATAAGTTACGCACTGAAAAATGGGGGTTATTTGGCTAAAGTTGTGGGGGGGGAGGGCTGGCTGCAGGTTTTCATGTGCCCTGGGCGAAAGAGCGCCCCTTTAACACATACCACAACTCATCATGCTCCGATACGGCAGATAAATAGCGGTATAGTACAATGAAAAATACCTCACTTTTTACATCTCATGACGAGGCCCATCTATTTCTCCATACAGAATCATTGGTTCCATATAATGTTTGAAACAGTATATGATGAGCTCCACATAATGCTACAGTATATGTTGGTCCCCATGGATGAAGCTCCACTGTCTTATGGGCCCAAATAATGCTCCAAACATAATGGGCCCCATTTCTAATGCTCTAGTGTATAATGGGCCCTGTAAATGCTGCTCCAGTGTCTGATGTCCACCTTTGGAATGTTCCAGTGTATGGTGGGCCCCATCTATCATTCTCCAGAGTATAGTGCTCCCCAAAAATTGCTGTCCCAACATTGAAAACAATCAAATAAGTCTCCTCGCTAGGGAATCCCTGTACTTGTCTGGACAGGTGCTGTAGCTTGCTTAACAGCTCGCCAGCCGTTCTCACGCCCAGTATGGATTGCACGTGATTGCACAAAGGTTAGAAAGGGTACCGTATCCCCGGATAACATGTATGGATAGCGTACACATTCAAAATATATGTCTCAGGAGGCAGGCTCAGACGGTGTTAGGCCCAGTATGGATTGCACGTGATTGCACAAAGGTTAGAAAGGGTACCGTATCCCCGGATAACATGTATGGATAGCGTACACATTCAAAATATATGTCTCAGGAGGCAGGCTCAGACGGTGTTAGGCCCAGTATGGATTGCACGTGATTGCACAAAGGTTAGAAAGGGTACCGTATCCCCGGATAACATGTATGGATAGCGTACACATTCAAAATATATGTCTCAGGAGGCAGGCTCAGACGGTGTTAGGCCCAGTATGGATTGCATGTGATTGCACAAAGGTTAGAAAGGGTACCGTATCCCCGGATAACATGTATGGATAGCGTACACATTCAAAATATATGTCTCAGGAGGCAGGCTCAGACGGTGTTAGGCCCAGTATGGATTGCACGTGATTGCACAAAGGTTAGAAAGGGTACCGTATCCCCGGATAACATGTATGGATAGCGTACACATTCAAAATATATGTCTCAGGAGGCAGGCTCAGACGGTGTTAGGCCCAGTATGGATTGCACGTGATTGCACAAAGGTTAGAAAGGGTACCGTATCCCTGGATAACATGTATGGATAGCGTACACATTCAAAATATATGTCTCAGGAGGCAGGCTCAGACGGTGTTAGGCCCAGTATGGATTGCACGTGATTGCACAAAGGTTAGAAAGGGTACCGTATCCCCGGATAACATGTATGGATAGCGTACACATTCAAAATATATGTCTCAGGAGGCAGGCTCAGACGGTGTTAGGCCCAGTATGGATTGCACGTGATTGCACAAAGGTTAGAAAGGGTACCGTATCCCCGGATAACATGTATGGATAGCGTACACATTCAAAATATATGTCTCAGGAGGCAGGCTCAGACGGTGTTAGGCCCAGTATGGATTGCACGTGATTGCACAAAGGTTAGAAAGGGTACCGTATCCCCGGATAACATGTATGGATAGCGTACACATTCAAAATATATGTCTCAGGAGGCAGGCTCAGACGGTGTTAGGCCCAGTATGGATTGCACGTGATTGCACAAAGGTTAGAAAGGGTACCGTATCCCCGGATAACATGTATGGATAGCGTACACATTCAAAATATATGTCTCAGGAGGCAGGCTCAGACGGTGTTAGGCCCAGTATGGATTGCACGTGATTGCACAAAGGTTAGAAAGGGTACCGTATCCCCGGATAACATGTATGGATAGCGTACACATTCAAAATATATGTCTCAGGAGGCAGGCTCAGATGGTGTTAGGCCCAGTATGGATTGCACGTGATTGCACAAAGGTTAGAAAGGGTACCGTATCCCCGGATAACATGTATGGATAGCGTACACATTCAAAATATATGTCTCAGGAGGCAGGCTCAGACGGTGTTAGGCCCAGTATGGATTGCACGTGATTGCACAAAGGTTAGAAAGGGTACCGTATCCCCGGATAACATGTATGGATAGCGTACACATTCAAAATATATGTCTCAGGAGGCAGGCTCAGACGGTGTTAGGCCCAGTATGGATTGCACGTGATTGCACAAAGGTTAGAAAGGGTACCGTATCCCCGGATAACATGTATGGATAGCGTACACATTCAAAATATATGTCTCAGGAGGCAGGCTCAGACGGTGTCAGGCACAGTATGGATTGCACGTGATTGCACAAAGGTTAGAAAGGGTACCGTATCCCCGGATAACATGTATGGATAGCGTACACATTCAAAATATATGTCTCAGGAGGCAGGCTCAGACGGTGTCAGGCCCAGTATGGATTGCACGTGATTGCACAAAGGTTAGAAAGGGTACCGTATCCCCGGATAACATGTATGGATAGCGTACACATTCAAAATATATGTCTCAGGAGGCAGGCTCAGACGGTGTTAGGCCCAGTATGGATTGCACGTGATTGCACAAAGGTTAGAAAGGGTACCGTATCCCCGGATAACATGTATGGATAGCGTACACATTCAAAATATATGTCTCAGGAGGCAGGCTCAGACGGTGTTAGGCCCAGTATGGATTGCACGTGATTGCACAAAGGTTAGAAAGGGTACCGTATCCCCGGATAACATGTATGGATAGCGTACACATTCAAAATATATGTCTCAGGAGGCAGGCTCAGACGGTGTTAGGCCCAGTATGGATTGCACGTGATTGCACAAAGGTTAGAAAGGGTACCGTATCCCCGGATAACATGTATGGATAGCGTACACATTCAAAATATATGTCTCAGGAGGCAGGCTCAGACGGTGTTAGGCCCAGTATGGATTGCACGTGATTGCACAAAGGTTAGAAAGGGTACTGTATCCCCGGATAACATGTATGGATAGCGTACACATTCAAAATATATGTCTCAGGAGGCAGGCTCAGACGGTGTTAGGCCCAGTATGGATTGCACGTGATTGCACAAAGGTTAGAAAGGGTACCGTATCCCCGGATAACATGTATGGATAGCGTACACATTCAAAATATATGTCTCAGGAGGCAGGCTCAGACGGTGTTAGGCCCAGTATGGATTGCACGTGATTGCACAAAGGTTAGAAAGGGTACCGTATCCCCGGATAACATGTATGGATAGCGTACACATTCAAAATATATGTCTCAGGAGGCAGGCTCAGACGGTGTTAGGCCCAGTATGGATTGCACGTGATTGCACAAAGGTTAGAAAGGGTACCGTATCCCCGGATAACATGTATGGATAGAGTACACATTCAAAATATATGTCTCAGGAGGCAGGCTCAGACGGTGTTAGGCCCAGTATGGATTGCACGTGATTGCACAAAGGTTAGAAAGGGTACCGTATCCCCGGATAACATGTATGGATAGCGTACACATTCAAAATATATGTCTCAGGAGGCAGGCTCAGACGGTGTTAGGCCCAGTATGGATTGCACGTGATTGCACAAAGGTTAGAAAGGGTACTGTATCCCTGGATAACATGTATGGATAGCGTACACATTCAAAATATATGTCTCAGGAGGCAGGCTCAGACGGTGTTAGGCCCAGTATGGATTGCACGTGATTGCACAAAGGTTAGAAAGGGTACCGTATCCCCGGATAACATGTATGGATAGCGTACACATTCAAAATATATGTCTCAGGAGGCAGGCTCAGACGGTGTTAGGCCCAGTATGGATTGCACGTGATTGCACAAAGGTTAGAAAGGGTACCGTATCCCCGGATAACATGTATGGATAGCGTACGTATTCAAAATATATGTCTCAGGAGGCAGGCTCAGACGGTGTTAGGCCCAGTATGGATTGCACGTGATTGCACAAAGGTTAGAAAGGGTACCGTATCCCCGGATAACATGTATGGATAGCGAACACATTCAAAATATATGTCTCAGGAGGCAGGCTCAGACGGTGTCAGGCACAGTATGGATTTGACGGCCCAGATTACACAGCGGAGGAGCAGGGAGAGGTAAAGATTGCAAATGCTGGGGCCCTGCCCAAGCAAGGGGGGCCCACTCGTGGGCGTCGGTACTGGCACTGGGCCCCTCATAGTACAGCGGTGTGTCTGACGGCGGGTGTGCACCACCACCGTCAGAGACACTTGATTGCACTATGAGGGACCCTGTGCCAGTGCCCGCGCCCAAGAGTCGGCCTACCCACCTGTCCAGGGCAACGGCACTCGCACGGTGTCGTGCGCTAGGTGGTGACCCCGGCCATGGGGGGGGAGGCAGCACAGTTAGGGAGTTTTAGAAAGTGGCATATGTTGATGTTGGACATTCAGCTGATGCAAAAGGCGAAATAGGTGAAGTACCAGGAAGAGGTGGACCAAAGCAAGCCATTTTTCTGTCACCCTATGTGTCATCCGGGGAAGGTGGGACAAAATCCTTGGAAACCCATGCGTGGTTCATTTTAATGAAGGTTAGATCATCCACATTTTGGGTTGACAGACGGGTCCTTTTTTCTGTCAGGATTGATCCAGCTGCACTGAAGACTCTTTCCGATAGCACACTTACAGCTGGGCAAGCGAGCTCCTGTAAGGCATATTGGGCCAATTCAGGCCAGGTGTCCAGTTTAGCGGCCCAATAGTCAAAGGGGAATGACCTGTGTGGGAGAACATCGATATGGGAGGAAAAGTAGTTTGTAACCATAGTTGACAACTGCTGTCTCCTGTCACTTTCCATCGATGCAGTATTACCAGTTGTGTGAGCGGTATTTGAAAAATCAGTCCACAACATTGTCATGAAACCCCTGTCTCCAACGCCACTTCTGCTGTGTGCACCACGAACACCTCTGCCAAGCTGCCCCCGGCCCGTACGGCTCGTGTGAGAACCATCACCGCTGCTGTGTGCTGGGAATGCCTCAAGCAACCGATTTACCAGAGTTGCTTGTTTATTAGCCAATATTAGGTCAAGGTTCTCCTGTGGCATGATGTTTTGTAATTTGCCTTTATAGCGTGGATCCAGGATGCTGGCCAACCAGTAGTCGTCATCGTTCATCATTTTGGCAATGCGGGGGTCCCTTTTTAGGATCCGCAAGGCATAATCTGACATGTGGGCCAATGTTCCCGGTGTCAATGATGCACTGCGAGTGCTGGATGGAGGAGCACTTTCTGGCAAATCCACATCCCTCCAGTCACGCACAAACCCTGTTCCAGACCTTGCCACGCCAACATTTTCACTTGCCCCACGAGATGCATCCTCCTCCCCTAAGTAATCATCCCCATCATCCTCCTCCTCCTCCTCTTCTTCCTCCACCTCGTCCAGGAGAGGTCCCTGAGCAGACAATGGCTGAATGTCATCAAGGATTCCCTCCTCCTCTTCCTCCTCATCAACATTGGCTGCAGACGCCTGCTCCTTAAGGTGCGTCAAAGTTTGCATGAGCAGACGCATAAGTGGGATGCTCATGCTTAGGATGGCGTCATCTGCGCTTACCAGCCGTGTGCACTCCTCAAAACACTGAAGGACTTTACAAAGGTCTTTCAGCTTCGACCACTGCACGCCTGTCAACTCCATGTCTGCTCTCAAAGTGCCTGGCCGTGTATCCTCCCACAAATGCATTATGGCCTGCCTCTGCTCGCACAGCCGCTCCACCATGTGCAGGGTGGAGTTCCACCTTGTTGCAATGTCGATAATGAGGCGGTGGTTGGGAAGGTGGAGCAATCGCTGCAGCTTCTGCATACGAACGGAGTGTACAGGCGACCGGCGGATGTGTGCGCACAGTCTTCGCACCTTCTGGAGCAGGGCTGTTAACTCCGGATAATTTTTGAGGAAGCACTGCACCACCAGGTTCAAGGTGTGAGCCAAGCAAGGTATGTGGCTGAGTTTTGAAAGGGCTATGGCTGCCACAAAATTATGCCCGTTATCACTAACTACCTTGCCTGCCTCAAGATGTACACTGCCCAGCCATGACTCAGTTTGTCGCTTCAAGTACTCGGCCAGCACCTCGGCGGTGTGTCTGTCGCCCAAACACATCATCTGCAACACAGCCTGCTGACGCTTTCCACTAGCTGCTCGATAGGGGGACACATCGTGTGCAACAGTGGCAGCTGCAGATGGAGTGCTCGTACGACTGCGCTCTGTGGACGAGCTTTCGCTTCTGGAGGAGGAGGAGGAGGAGGAGGGTCGAACGCCTACAGCCAACTGTTTCCTATACCGTGGGCTAGGCAGCACTGTCCCACCACCGCTGTCCCCTGTGGACCCTGCATCCACCACATTAACCCAGTGCGCAGTGATGGACACGTAACGGCCCTGGCCATGCCGACTGGACCATGCATCAGTTGTGAGGTGCACCTTTCCGCTCACTGACTGCTTGAGTGCATGGACAATGCGGTCTTTCACATGATGGTGGAGGGCTGGGATGGCTTTGCGAGAGAAGAAGTGGCGACTGGGTAGGTCATAGCGTGGTACTGCATAGGCCATGAGTTCGCGGAAAGCTGTGCTTTCCACCAACCGAAAGGGCATCATCTCAAACGAGATTAGTTTGGCAATGTGGGCGTTCAAACCCAGTGTACGCGGATGAGAGACTGAGTACTTTCTTGACCTACTCATAGTGTCTGGGAGGGTGAGCTGGACTTGAGAGCTGCATATGGTGGAAGTAGCGGTGGACAGGGCGGACTGAGAGAGGGTTGATGATGGTGATGGAGTTGGTGTTCTTTCTGATGGCCTAGAATCAGTCTTTCGTTGATATAACAGTGGGATTCCCTGACTGCTGTGGCCTTGCAACGACACCTCAACATTTGCTGCTGTGCTAAGCGGTGGGCTTACAGTGGGGGAAACAATGTAGCGTTGCTGACTACCTTCGTTGTGATCAGTTGCACATGTGGCACTTGAGGTTTGGTGTTGTGTCCACGCTTGCAAGTGCATGCTGGTTAAATGTCTAAGCATGCAACTGGTATTCAAATTTTTCAGATTTTTCCCTCGGCTAAAGGTCTTTGCGCACTTCTTACAGATAACCTTGGCCTGATCATGAGGATTTTGTTCAAAAAAGTGCCACACTGCACTCTTCCTACTTTGGCAGACATTTTGCGGCCTAGCACGCTGTGATCTTTTGACCCTCTGGACAAGCTGTCCAGCAACTCTTTTGATGTTTGGAACCTGTCTTTGGAGTGCTCCGGGCAGTGGCGTAGCAACTGTTTGTGGCGCCCGGGGCGGTCGAAAAATTTGCCGCCCCTTTGGTCGTTGATAATTCGGAAGCATCCGAAGAGCCCACACTACACTCAAAGATCTAATTTTTAGTCTGCTACTAACTCTGCTATTATTTCTAAATTTCTAGACTTTCAACTTCTTGCAGTTCTCTATATATATGTATGTATTAGCTTGATGATGCTGGATGAAGACGTAATGGCTTTTTTTAATAATAATTTTTAATAATGTGACAGAAAAAAACCCAGAAAGTACAAATTATTTTGGCGGACAGGGGGCGGACACTGACAGCTTGGGGTCCCTGTGCAAGAAATGTGTCCGGGCCCCCCTCCTTTTATGGCGTCAAAGCTACGTGTGTGTGTATATATATATAGATAGATAGATTATTGATATTATATAGCCACACACACACATACAGGTATATATTACATAGTCTCCTTTATTATGTATATTGCTGTCCCATACACAGTGCCTTCTCTTGTTATGTACAGTTCCGTCCCTTACATATTGGATTATATAGAGCCCTGTTTTTTATTACATACCGTCCTGTCTTGTTAGCTGTATAATGCAATGATGGCTGATGGAGCATGGGAAAGCTTCCTTTCTAATGGAGGAGCTGATGGACTGGTCGTCTGGTCACCGGCTCCTCGATCAGCAGTCATTTTATATCTAACAAGAGAGGGGACCATGTAATAAAAGAGGGCGCTGTGAATAACAAAAATAACAAAAATACACTATGTAAGAGACAGCACTATACATAACAGCAGAGGAAGCTATATAATAAGGGACGGCACCATATATAACTAGAGAGGATGGTAGGTAATAAGGGGCGGTGTTATACATAATAAAAGAGGAAACTATGTAACTAAGGATGGTGTTATACAGAATTAGTGAGTACACTATATACTAAGGGACTGTGTTTGACATAATAAACGATAATGTCTTCCTCCACCTCCCCCTGTTCCTAAGGCCATTATAAGTCCCCCTTCCTCCCATCCCAATCCCCCACACCCCTCATTGTCCTCCTCCCCTCGCATCCCATTATTGTCCTCTCCCCCACCTCCATCATTTTCTTCTCCACCACTATCTTTGCTTTCTCCCCCACCACTCCCATCATTGCCCATTCCACCACCTCCATCATTTCCTCCTCCTCCACCACCCCCATTTATTGCCCTTTCCACCACCACCATCATTGCATTCTCACCCACCACCCCATCATTGCCCTCTCGACCATCACCCCATCATTGTCTTCTCCCCATCACTGCCTTCTCCATCACCCCATCACTGTGCCTTCTCCCCATCACTCCCATCATTGCCTGCTCCATCACCCCATCACTCCCATCATTGTCTGCTCCATCACCCCATCATTGCCTGCTCCATCACCCCCATCATTGCCTGCTCCATCACCCCATCACTGCCTTCTCCATCACCCCATCACTGCCTGCTCCATCACCCCATCACTCCCATCATTGTCTGCTCCATCACCCCATCACTGCCTGCTCCATCACTCCCATAATTGTCTGCTCCATCACCCCCATCATTGCCTGCTCCATCACCCCCATCACTCCCCTCATTGCCTGCTCCATCACCCCATCATTGCCTGCTCCATCACCCCCATCATTGCCTGCTCCATCACCCTATCACTGCCTTCTCCATCACCCCATCACTGCCTGCTCCATCACCCCCATCACTCCCCTCATTGCCTGCTCCATCACCCCCATCATTGCCTGCTCCATCACCCCCATCATTGCCTGCTCCATCACCCCCATCACTCCCCTCATTGCCTGCTTCATCACCCCATCATTGCCTGCTCCATCACCCTATCACTGCCTTCTCCATCACCCCATCACTGCCTGCTCCATCACCCCCATCACTCCCCTCATTGCCTGCTCCATCACCCCATCACTGCCTGCTCCATCACCCCCATCATTGTCTGCTCCATCACCCCATAATTGCCTGCTCCATCACCCCATCATTGTCTGCTCCATCACTCCCCTCATTGCCTGCTCCATCACCCCATCATTGCCTGCTCCATCACCCATCATTGCCTGCTCCATCACCCCCATCATTGCCTGCTCCATCACCCTATCATTGCCTGCTCCATCACTGCCTGCTCCATCACCCCATCATTGCCTGCTCCATCACCCCATCATTGCCTGCTCCATCACCCCATCATTGTCTGCTCCATCACCCCATCATTGCCTTCTAGACCATCACTCCCATCATTGCCTGCTCCATCATACACACAGACACACACACACACAGACATACATACATACATACACACAAGACACCACCTCTCTCCTCTCACCTGTCCGCAGCATCGCCCGCGCTTCCTCCCTCACACAGCAGTGGCCGCTGAATGATGACGTCATTCAGCGGCGCTCCTCTGTGTGAAACAGGAAGCGCGGCCTCCGGGCAGGAAGCAGGACGGACCCTTGCCGCTCCGCTCCTGCTATTCACTCTTGCAGGCAGCGGAGCTGCCGTGATCACATCGCTCCCTGCCCGCCGCTGCACTGCACTGCAGGGTGGAATTGCTGCTGCCGCGCCGCCCCCACACACATGCCGCCTGGGGCGGACCGCCCCCCCCACGCTACGCCAGTGGCTCCGGGCCTGCCAGATAACAGCTGTTGCAATGTCGATGTCTGCTGTGGATGCTCCTCATCTGAGCTATTGGAAGCAGCACCCTCTTCCCCCAATGGATGCCAATCTGGGTCAACAACTGGGTCATCCATCACCTCCTCTTCTATGTCATGTGCACCTTTCTCTGTGTCACCGTGTATGGTGGTATAGTGTGCGGGAAGGGGCACCTGAGTCTCATCAGGGTCAAAATCTGGCTCTGTACACTGCGAGGACAATGTAGTGCTCTGAGTGAATGTACCAGCAGAATCATCCATCAGCGGCTGTGCATCAGTGCACTCCATGTCAGATTCATCTTGGCCTGGGTAATTCACCATGTGACTTGATAATCCAGGCATGGTATGTGAAAACAGCTCCATGGAGTAATCAGTAGTATGGCCTGCGTCATCCTTCAATCTTGGTTGGGGTGAAGGACACAAGGAAAGGTGTGGTTCATGAACATGAGCCTCCAATGACGACTCAGTGCTTTTACTTTTTACAACTGAAGAAGAGGAGGCGATAGAGCTGGAGGCTGAGTCAGCAATGTAAGACAAAACTTTTTCCTGACGCTCTGGCTTTAAAAGCGGTTTGCCAACTCCTAGAAAACTAAGCGTTCGAGGCCTTATGTAGACAGACGATGACGCAGGGTCAGCACCTCCTGCATTCGGTCCTATTTTGCTCTTGCCACTACCATCAGATCCACCACCAACACCATCATTACCAGCTGCCAACCCCCGCCCAATTCCACGGCCTCTTCCACCAGCCTTCCTCATTTTTGGTAGAAATGTAGACAAAATCCAACAAACTATATAGTAATGTAAAACAAGGTACAAGGTGTCTATAGGACAGGGGAGATTTAGAATTTCTGCACACACTTGTGGACAGTGGACACTTTTGGATTGTGTGAGGCCCACTGATATCTGAGCGCTATGTGACACGCTCGATGGCACAGCTGCCTGTGACCAAAGTGACGAGAGGATAATGGAGATTTTGAATCTCTGCGCACACTTTTGGACACTGGACACTTGTGGATTGTGTGAGGCCCACTGATATCTGAGCGCTATGTGACACGCTCGATGGCACAGCTGCCTGTGACCAAAGTGACGAGAGGATAATGGAGATTTTGAATCTCTGCGCACACTTTTGGACACTGGACACTTGTGGATTGTGTGAGGCCCACTGATATCTGAGCGCTATGTGACAGGCTCGATGGCACAGCTGCCTGTGACCAAAGTGACGAGAGGATAATGGAGATTTTGAATCTCTGCGCACACTTTTGGACACTGGACACTTGTGGATTGTGTGAGGCCCACTGATATCTGAGCGCTATGTGACACGCTCGATGGCACAGCTGCCTGTGACCAAAGTGATGAGAGGATAATGGAGATTTTGAATCTCTGCGCAAACTTTTGGACACTGGACACTTGTGGATTGTGTGAGGCCCACTGATATCTGAGCGCTATGTGACACGCTCGATGGCACAGCTGCCTGTGACCAAAGTGACGAGAGGATAATGGAGATTTTGAATCTCTGCGCAAACTTTTGGACACTGGACACTTGTGGATTGTGTGAGGCCCACTGATATCTGAGCGCTATGTGACACGCTCGATGGCACAGCTGCCTGTGACCAAAGTGACGAGAGGATAATGGAGATTTTGAATCTCTGCGCAAACTTTTGGACACTGGACACTTGTGGATTGTGTGAGGCCCACTGATATCTGAGCGCTATGTGACACGCTCGATGGCACAGCTGCCTGTGACCAAAGTGACGAGAGGATAATGGAGATTTTGAATCTCTGCGCACACTTTTGGACACTGGACACTTGTGGATTGTGTGAGGCCCACTGATATCTGAGCGCTATGTGACACGCTCGATGGCACAGCTGCCTGTGACCAAAGTGACGAGAGGATAATGGAGATTTTGAATCTCTGCGCACACTTTTGGACACTGGACACTTGTGGATTGTGTGAGGCCCACTGATATCTGAGCGCTATGTGACACGCTCGATGGCACAGCTGCCTGTGACCAAAGTGACGAGAGGATAATGGAGATTTTGAATCTCTGCGCACACTTTTGGACACTGGACACTTGTGGATTGTGTGAGGCCCACTGATATCTGAGCGCTATGTGACACGCTCGATGGCACAGCTGCCTGTGACCAAATTGACGAGAGGATAATGGAGATTTTGAATCTCTGCGCACACTTTTGGACACTGGACACTTGTGGATTGTGTGAGGCCCACTGATATCTGAGCGCTATGTGACACGCTCGATGGCACAGCTGCCTGTGACCAAAGTGACGAGAGGATAATGGAGATTTTGAATCTCTGCGCAAACTTTTGGACACTGGACACTTGTGGATTGTGTGAGGCCCACTGATATCTGAGCGCTATGTGACACGCTCGATGGCACAGCTGCCTGTGACCAAAGTGACGAGAGGATAATGGAGATTTTGAATCTCTGCGCACACTTTTGGACACTGGACACTTGTGGATTGTGTGAGGCCCACTGATATCTGAGCGCTATGTGACACGCTCGATGGCACAGCTGCCTGTGACCAAAGTGACGAGAGGATAATGGAGATTTTGAATCTCTGCGCACACTTTTGGACACTGGACACTTGTGGATTGTGTGAGGCCCACTGATATCTGAGCGCTATGTGACACGCTCGATGGCACAGCTGCCTGTGACCAAAGTGACGAGAGGATAATGGAGATTTTGAATCTCTGCGCACACTTTTGGACACTGGACACTTGTGGATTGTGTGAGGCCCACTGATATCTGAGCGCTATGTGACACGCTCGATGGCACAGCTGCCTGTGACCAAAGTGACGAGAGGATAATGGAGATTTTGAATCTCTGCGCACACTTTTGGACACTGGACACTTGTGGATTGTGTGAGGCCCACTGATATCTGAGCGCTATGTGACACGCTCGATGGCACAGCTGCCTGTGACCAAAGTGACGAGAGGATAATGGAGATTTTGAATCTCTGCGCACACTTTTGGACACTGGACACTTGTGGATTGTGTGAGGCCCACTGATATCTGAGCGCTATGTGACACGCTCGATGGCACAGCTGTGACAAAAGTGACTAGAGGATAAGGGAGATTGGATTGCTTTTAAAAAAGCAGTTTGCGGAGCAGTGGGTAAACAGCAATGCCAGCGTGTCAGGAAGCCTTAAAAGGCAGCCCAACAACCAACACCACTGATACACCACAATATAGCCTCCCCTTGCACTGCACACACAGTGACTGGTGTGTTGTACAGGCACAATCGCTAGCAGCAGAAGCAGTTTTTTTTTCTTCTTCCCTGCCTAACGCTCTCCCTACAGAATCAGCAGCAACCTCTCCCTATGCTAAGATCGGCAGAAGTAAGATGGCGGTCGGCGTGCACGCCCTTTTATACCCCCTGTGACGCCCACCAAAGCAAGCCAATCACTTGCATGCCCTTCTGAAAGATGGTGGTGACCCGTGCCTAGGTCATCACGTTGCCCACAGTGTCCGTGGATCCTGATTGGCTGAAAAAGAGCGCAAAACAAACTTTTGAAACGCGACTTTGGCGCGTAAGTCGCCGACCTCGTGGCCAACCTTATCCTAGGGTCGGGTTTCGTTTCATGAAACCCGACTTTGCCAAAAGTCGGCGACTTTTGAATTTTTTCGACCCGTTTCGCTCAACTCTAACCAGGACGTCTTTTGGCGTCCCTAACAAAACCATTCAAAGCGACCACTAGAATCCCTAATATTACATTTCCCGATGGTTCTATTACTCATGACCCAACTCAAATCTGTGTGCTTTTTAGAGACTTTTATGCAAATCTTTTCGGCCCATCCCTAGACTCCCGGGAGGACGGATACAAATTTCTACATAAGGTAAATATGCCAAAACTTTTTACATCCCAAAAGGAAACTTTAAATAAGCCGATTTCTCCTGGGGAGGTGGGATCAGTCATTAAGTCTTCAAAACTGCTCAAAGCACCTCGGTGGAATTTTATAAAATGCTACAACCTATACTCACTTCCTACCTAACCTCTCTTTTTAAGTATATTCTTGATTCGGGTTCTATGCCTGACCGATTCAACGAGGCTTGTTTATCTTTGTTGCTACAGCCAGGCAAGGACCCGCTTC
Organism: Dendrobates tinctorius; assembly: GCF_039654945.1. Taxonomy (NCBI): domain Eukaryota; kingdom Metazoa; phylum Chordata; class Amphibia; order Anura; family Dendrobatidae; genus Dendrobates; species Dendrobates tinctorius. The sequence continues at coordinate 82,296,560 of NW_027361690.1, forward strand.
TCCCTGCCTCATACCGTCCATTCTCCCTCCTTAATGTCGATTTTAAATTGCTTACTAAAATCATAGCTAATAGACTTCAGTCTATGCTTCCTGTTATTCTCACTTCATCTCAAATTGGTTTTGTCTATGGCCGGTCTATCTCTTATAATATTAGGACGCCACTGACTGCCATTATACATAGTTACCAGGCCAAAGCCAAACAGCATATACTCGTTAGCCTTGATGCTGATGATTTTTCCACTGAGAGTTTGAAAAGCAGATTTCATTACGAAAGAAAATGAGGACTTTGGATCACTTGACCTAGTATTATAATGGTAAGGTTGCTGACTTCTGTCTTTAGAGTGAAGGTTTTTCTGGGTTCAAGTCCCATGTTTGTAATTTTTTTTATTTTTCACAGTTATGCAGGTTACCACACAAACTCCAATCCTGTTCCACTTTCAATGTCTAACATTCTTGTTATCTTCCTGACTTGTAATAAAATAATAAATAGCCTAAGAGTGAAGCATCTGCATTCCACTTTTAATATCTGACATTCTTATTATCCTCCTGATTTCTAATAAAATAATCTATAGCCTAAGGGTGAAGCATCTGCATCACACATCGTTTTGGTTTAAAATAATAAGAAAAATAATAACAAAATAAAATTAAGCTCCATTGCTGTGATTTGAACTCATAGTTTTTTGCTTATAAGCCTGCACAGTTAACTAGTGTGCTATACTGTCAATTGGAAGATAGATGTCTTATCTTTGCTTATGTGACTGTCGATTTAAACATGTAGTGTAATTCTTAGCTGTGTGATTTCAATTAATGAGTCTGATACCTGATACTTGACTTCAGTCAAACATCAAAATCAAAATGTTTTTGTCTGAGACCTGACACTTGACTCCTTTCAAACATCAAAATCAAAATGTTTTTCAGATACCCTCAATAAAGTACTTGCATGATTCATTTCATAAGGGAAGACAAAGGATCCTTTCACAGATGGTTGAGCTGTTGGCTGAGTGGTTAAGCTACTGATTTCTGGACTAGAATCCTATGCAGGTTACCACAGAAACGCCAATCGTGCTTCACTTTTAATATCTGACATTCTCATTATCCTCCTGACATGCTGAGTATTTACATGGTAAATAACATGGTCAAAGAAATTGAGTGGGAGGCACAAGTTTACTATATAGCTATTTTCAAGTGACTGTACATTTACTTTCTATCATAGGAAAGAGTCTAATGATCAAATTACTTCATACAATTTTTTTGTTTGCATCCACCCAAGGACTGGCTGCAAACTCATGAGCACTAGGGGTCTTACTAATCCATTGTGTAGAGGCATGGTCCTCCTATAGCAGCAAAAAATGAAACTATGGGTGTGTCTTACAGTATCTGATCCTGCAAGGGACGTACATATGTTCATTGCCATCTCAGTACATATGTTCATTGCCATCTCACAGATCTGCGGAGCATCGTTTCTCTCTGTAAGGCCAGCGTCACGCACTACCATAGAATATGGCCTAGTGATATGCGAGAAAACATCACATAGCACCCAGCCCAGTGTTAATCTATGGGGCAGCTCACATCACCGTTTATTTTCTCAGGCGTATTTGGTATGCGTGTAAAATCGCAGTAGGCTGCAATTGGCAATGAGATTCGGCTGAGATTCACCAATGCAAGCCTATGGGTGCGAGAAAAAAATCGCACAGCACCTGGACCATGCGAGTCCTGTCCAATTTCTACGCACCGGTGTCCTTTGAAAAGCCGGAAATTCTTGTGCCGCATACAGTAATATCACAGAGTGACAGGTTAGAATAGAATAGATATATACATATAGAATACATATATACATGTCAGTGACACACACACACATATATATGTATTTATATTAGATAGATAGAAGAAAATCTGGCAAATCAGCAGTCACGGTAGTGTGAAATCACAGCAGGAGCCGACAGGATAGAAGACATGGATTACATACAGTAAATACAAATAGAATAGGTAGATATGTAATGATCAGGCTGAACGCTCCCTGCTATCCACCCCCACACGGTGTCTGCAGCCGAAGGAATTATGACACACACCGGTCTCGGGGATAACAGTTGCTTTTATTTCAGCAGGAACGGGAATTATAACTTGGAACAAATAAGGAACAGTCTCTCATGGGTAGTCGATGGCAATTAAAGTTCACACTTACAGTAGATGCTGAGATGTGATTGGGGTCTGGAGCTTTAAGAGCACTGGACAGTGTCTTTTGGTATTTTACAGAAGGAGGTAGATGCAGCAATTAGAGGTTACCGACCTGTACTTGGGGTTATCTCCACAGTGTGTCACGGCACGTGCACAAGTACTTATAGGTGAATGTAGAAACTGTGGTGAATCCAGTCAGAAATACTTTAGATGTGGTGAATCCTGTCAGAAATACTTTAGATGTGGTGAATCCTGTCAGAAAGACTTTAGAATGGAACTCAAACTTTTAGGTCTGCAGGATATCTTGAGGTAAAAACATCCTCCACGTGTGTTCTGCTCCCCCTGAAGGCATCCCTCAGACTAAAAGAACATTCTAGACTTGCCTGGAAAACAGCTCCTCCTATTGACCAGTTGACTAGGAGCTGGCCAATAGGAGACCGAATTCACATCTCAGATCCTTACAAAACAATAATTGAATCATTGTACACTTTCACCATTAGATGGCGACAGAACACAGCAAATGAGAAATACATTGCATCTAAAATGTAGGTGACTAGAAATGGAGAATTACAGCTCACAAATAATTTAGAGGGCCAGTTAGAGAGTGAGCTGTAGTGTACAGAAGCTACTCACAATTCAGTATTGCATGAAGGGACGGACACACTCGGGACTGGGTCACTACAGATACAGTGGGGCAAAAAAGTATTTAGTCAGTCAGCAATAGTGCAAGTTCCACCACTTAAAAAGATGAGAGGCGTCTGTAATTTACATCATAGGTAGACCTCAACTATGGGAGACAAACTGAGAAAAAAAAATCCAGAAAATCACATTGTCTGTTTTTTTTTTCATTTTATTTGCATATTATGGTGGAAAATAAGTATTTGGTCAGAAACAAGCAATCAAGATTTCTGGCTCTCACAGACCTGTAAATTCTTCTTTAAGAGTCTCCTCTTTCCTCCACTCATTACCTGTAGTAATGGCACCTGTTTAAACTTGTTATCAGTATAAAAAGACACCTGTGCACACCCTCAAACAGTCTGACTCCAAACTCCACTATGGTGAAGACCAAAGAGCTGTCAAAGGACACCAGAAACAAAATTGTAGCCCTGCACCAGGCTGGGAAGACTGAATCTGCAATAGCCAACCAGCTTGGAGTGAAGAAATCAACTGTGGGAGCAATAATTAGAAAATGGAAGACATACAAGACCACTGATAATCTCCCTCGATCTGGTGCTCCACGCAAAATCCCACCCCGTGGGGTCAGAATGATCACAAGAACGGTGAGCAAAAATCCCAGAACCACGCGGGGGGACCTAGTGAATGAACTGCAGAGAGCTGGGACCAATGTAACAAGGCCTACCATAAGTAACACACTACGCCACCATGGACTCAGATCCTGCAGTGCCAGACGTGTCCCACTGCTTAAGCCTGTACATGTCCGGGCCCGTCTGAAGTTTGCTAGAGAGCATTTGGATGATCCAGAGGAGTTTTGGGAGAATGTCCTATGGTCTGATGAAACCAAACTGGAACTGTTTGGTAGAAACACAACTTGTCGTGTTTGGAGGAAAAAGAATACTGAGTTGCATCCATCAAACACCAAACCTACTGTAAAGCATGGTGGTGGAAACATCATGCTTTGGGGCTGTTTCTCTGCAAAGAGGCCAGGACGACTGATCCGGGTACATGAAAGAATGAATGGGGCCATGTATCGTGAGATTTTGAGTGCAAACCTCCTTCCATCAGCAAGGGCATTGAAGATGAAACGTGGCTGGGTCTTTCAACATGACAATGATCCAAAGCACACCGCCAGGGCAGCGAAGGAGTGGCTTCGTAAGAAGCATTTGAAGGTCCTGGAGTGGCCTAGCCAGTCTCCAGATCTCAACCCTATAGAAAACCTTTGGAGGGAGTTGAAAGTCCGTGTTGCCAAGCGAAAAGCCAAAAACATCACTGCTCTAGAGGAGATCTGCATGGAGGAATGTGCCAACATACCAACAACAGTGTGTGGCAACCTTGTGAAGACTTACAGAAAACGTTTGACCTCTGTCATTGCCAACAAAGGATATATCACAAAGTATTGAGATGAAATTTTGTTTCTGACCAAATACTTATTTTCCACCATAATATGCAAATAAAATGAAAAAAAAACAGACAATGTGATTTTCTGGATTTTTTTTTCTCAGTTTGTCTCCCATAGTTGAGGTCTACCTATGATGTAAATTACAGACGCCTCTCATCTTTTTAAGTGGTGGAACTTGCACTATTGCTGACTGACTAAATACTTTTTTGCCCCACTGTATATGGATGTCTGTGACATATACAACAGAAATATAGGGGGCGTCCACGTTACTGGTAGCACAAAGGAAAGGCTCTGGAAAAGCGAAATGGCGCCATAACCCTCCAAAACAAATTCAGCAAATGCTCCACTTCCAAATCCAAATGCCCCCTCCCTTCTGATCCCCACTGTGCCTAAACAACATTTAGTGCCCACATGTTTGGCACTTCTGTAGTGATGAGAGCCCCTATAATTTACAGGTGCGTGTCTCCAGAAGCATGAGCTGGGCATAACGTACAGGTCACTACAGTGTACTGGTCACTACAGCGACAGTTTGCAGTTTTCACTCAGTAACATCCACTGCTGTTTGTTTCTGGAAAACACCCATTGAGTCAAAATTGTCACTACATCTGTAGTGACACGCTGCCTGTCCCTGTCTCGTTGCGGCCTCCTGTCATGCCGACGCCACCTCCCCCCGAGCCCTGGCATACTTACCAGTCCTCGGCGCCCGACGCGCTCCTGCTCAGGCTCCTGCTCCGGCTCCTGTCGGGTGCGCGTACACACTGAGCTCGGCGCTGCATGTGCACACCGTTCCCTGTAATGCAAGCCGCTCCCCCCACTCTGCTCTATGGTCTGGAGGACCCTGACCAGGAAGTTCATTGCGCACTTTGCTTATCAGGCCGCCTCTTCCTCCTGCCTGTGCCTGACTGTCATTTGTGCCCCACAAGTGATTCTGGCCCCACATTCCCCTGTGCTCTCTGCCTTCCCTGCCACAAGCACTTGCTGCCTAGCCTCTGTTCTTACGTCCTCCGTTTCTGCTTTCTCCTAGTGCCTTCGAGCCAGTGTCTCCAACCTGCCCGTGTTACCGTGTCTCTGCCGTGTCTTCCAGCCAGTGTCTCCAACCTGCCCATGTTCCCGTGTGTCTGCCGTGTCTTCCAGCCAGTGTCTCCAGTCCCTCCATGTTCCCGCATCACAGCCGTGCCAGCCTGCTTCTCAGTTCTGCCCGTGTTCCTGTGTCTCAGCCGTGACAGTTCTCTCGCCAGTCCGCCTTGTCTCCCGCTGTGACTCCCGCTGTTCTCCCCTGGGTACCAGCTGCCATGGTGATAGTCTCCCTCAGGCCTGCCCCTAACGCTCCCTGTATAGGGGGTGTTCCACCTGGTCAGCTTGTCCGAGGGAGGTTCGTTGCCACGGTCCAGCGGGTCCACTCTTGGAAGTCCACTAGTTCTCACATGTAGATAAATTCCCAAAGAGGTATAATTTTCAAAATGGGGTAATTTGAGGGGGGGATTCTGCTTTTCTGGCACTCAGGGGCTCTTTATATGGAATCCGCAAACTATTTTAGGAAAATCTGCGTTCCAGAAGGCAAATAGCGCTCTGTCCCTCCTGAGTCACTCCTTATGGCAAATTAGTACTGTGCAGCGACATATGGGGTATTTCTACATTCAGCAGAAATTGAGGGACAAATTCTGGTGCCATTTTTACTCATTTCCTAGTGTGAAAATGTAAAACTTGGGGCTAACACACAATATTGGTGGTAAAACTGTAAATTATTTTTTCTTCACTGCCTAATGGTGTAAAAGTTTGTGACACATCTGTGGTGTCAATGTAGAGTCGGTGGGCCAAGCTGGGGGGTGGTCCCTCTGTATACCGCGCAGTGACATACAGACACAAGATGAGGCAGGTTTCGGGTGCAACAGGTCCAAGTTTATTGTCCACCGTCCGACTGACGGCCCTCACAGCACACCGCAATATCTTTCCCACGGCCCTCCGTGTCCAGGGCCGCTTCACACACTGTACTTTACACCAGGGACGTATTTATACGTACCGCCCCTTTTTCACTCTGTGACGATCCTGTCAGCTCAGTCACTGTGGCCGCCTTAGGCCTGTACACCATCAGCACTTTACTGGTCAGCTTCGTTGTTTCAAATACGGTGTCCTTCACCCCGTGCCTCGTCTATACTGCGGTTCTTCCTGTCAGGACCACCCCCCTGACTTCCTTTCACCTCAGTCCCCCTAGTTTGGTTCTCCTCACAGTGCACAAACTGTCGTAGTCCTCCTGTCACTGGAGCTCCCCCTGGGGACTGGAACTTTCTGGAACCCTCCATCAAATTTATATCTTTCCCTGTTCCCTGTAACTCCGCCCCCCATGGCCAACGGTTTCTTAAGCCCTAAGCTGATGTCAAGTCCTTTGCTCACACTCCTCCCTGCCCTCTAATGGTCAACCCAAGGTACTGCACGTCCACTACACTTTCTCAGCTGTTTCCCCACTGTAGCAACTGACACCTGTCTAAACTGTGCAAACCTTCCCTTCTCTATTCTGACACGTCCGTCCGTCCGTCAGGTCACCTTCCCTACATCAATATAATCACTGCACCCCTAGATGAATTGAGAGGTTTATTTAGTAAAATGGGGTCACTTATGGGGGGTTCTGCTGTTCTGTCACCTCAGGGGCTCTGTCAATGTAACATGGCACCCTCAAACCAGTGCAGCAAAATCTGCACTGTAATATGGTGCTACTTCCCTTCTGAGCTTTGCACTGTGCCTCAAAAGTAGTTTTCTACCACATATGGAGTATTAGTGAACTCAGGAGAAATTGCATAACAATCTATGGGGTCCATTTTCTCCTTTTGCCCTTGTGAAAATATGAAATTTGTAGAGAAGACTGAGAGGAGACTTAATAGCTGTCTACAAATATCTAAAGGGCTGTCACATTGTAGAAGGATCATCTTTATTCTCATTTGCACAAGGAAAGACTAGAAGCAATGGGATGAAACTGAATGGGAGGAGACACAGATTAGATATTAGAAAAAACTTTTTGACAGTTAGAGTGATCAATGATTGGAACAGGCTGCCACGAGAAGTGGTGAGTTCTCCTTCAATGGAAGTCTTCAAACAGAGGCTGGACAGACATCTGACTGGGATGATTTAGCGAATCCTGCTTTCAGCAGAGGGTTGGACCAGATGGCCCAGGAGGTCCCTTCCAACTCTACGATTCTATGATTCTATGAATACACATCTAGATAAGTTCCATAACTTGTTGTGGCTCCATGCGCAGGAGCCACGACAAGCAGCAAAGAAGAAGACGTCACCGTTAGAAGGGAGATGCCGGACCGCAACAGCCATCGGACCAAGACAGGACCGCCCCCCCCGGTGAGTATAATGTAACCCATTTTTCTTATCTTTCAGGTTACATCAGGGGCTTATCTACAGCATTACAGAATGCTGTAGATAAGCCCCTGATGTCGGTGTCGGCAGCTGATAGGAAAAATAGGGTGACAGATTCCCTTTAAATCGACAGTCACATAAGCAAAGAGAAGACTACTATCTTGCAATTGGCAGTATAGAAGACTGGTTAAGCGTGCAGGCTTATAAACAAAAAAAACTGAGTTCAAATCCCAGCTATAGAGCTAAAATTTTTTTTGTTATTATTTTTCTTATTATTTTAAACCAAAACGATTTGTGATGCAGATGCTACACCCTTAGGCTGCTTTCACACATCCGGCTTTTTGAATCCGGCACCATGCGGCGAAAAGTGTGAAAACTGGATCCGGAATTTGATCCGGTTTTGGCACATAGAATTTAATGATCGCCGCATCGTGTCGGAAGGACATGCAGCGCCTCCGTTTTAAGCCGGAAACGGCAAACCTGCGCCGTCCGGCGTCAGCAAAAAACATTGCCTGCAGCGTTTTTTTCCAGCGCCGGAACGGCTTTTTCTACAGCGCATGCGCGGACACTGTGAGGTTTAACCCACAAGTGCCCAGCGCGCGCGCGCATATCTCTCTCTCTCCCCCCCTCATACCGCCGCCTCTCTCGTCCCCGGTGTGGCTCCTTTAAATGCTTTCCAAGCCGGATCAGGTGCCGCATCTGGCGGTCCGGCTTTCCACCGCACGGCGCCGGAACAAAACCACCGGATGTGTGAAAGCAGCCTTAGGCTATAGATTATTTTATTAGAAATCAGGAGGATAATAAGAATGTCAGATATTAAAAGTGGAATGCAGATGCTTCACTCTTAGGCTATAGATTATTTTATTACAAGTCAGGAAGATAATAAGAATGTTAGATATTGGAAGTGGAACAGGATTGGAGTTTGTGTGGTAACCTGCATAACTGTTAAAAAAAAATTAAAAAAATACAAACATGGGACTTGAACCCAGAAAAAGCTTCACTCTAGAGACAGCAACCTTACCATTTGTTCTACTAGGTCAAGTGATCCAAAATGTGTCTTTTCTGTCGTAATGAAATCTGCTTTTCAAACTCTCAATGAGTGGAAAAAATCATTTGGATTTTCAGTTTGAAAGCTGAAGAAAGTCACATATGTCAAAGTGAAAAATCTCTGGAGTTTGTGTGCCAGGAAGCAGAAGCTAAAAAACAAAGTTTACTTACACTGGGGCTTGAACGCAATTTTCAATTGCATAAGCCAGGCATTTAACCACTCAGCCATTAGCTCAACTGGCAGTAAATGGATCTCTTTTCTTTGCTTATAAGATGAGCCATTCAAATACTGCATTGAGGGTATCTGAAAGACCTTCTGATTCTGATGTCTGAATGTTTCATGTATTAAAATCAGGTATCAGAGTCAGTTATCAAACTGAGGTATCAGACTCAGGTATCAGAGTCAGGTATCAGACTCAATTATCAGAGTCAAGTATCAGACAGGTATCAGAGTCAGGTATCAAAGTCAGGTATCAGACTCAAGTATCAGAATCAGGTATCAGAGTATTTCTGATGTTTGAATTTGATATATGATCATATCCTAAAGTGGACACTGTTTGCAGGAGATCTCTGAAAATCTCAGTCTTTGCTTGTGCTGTAAAATGTTGCAAACTTCTTATTTGCAGAAGAAAAAGCTGCAAAAATTCTGCATATGAACAAAGCCAAAAGCGCCAGCAAAACAAATGAGATTTCCAAAATCTCCTGCACTCACTTGTTTTTTCTGACTGAATTTCAGAACTGCGCTTTTTAAATCTGTAGCGTGTCACTTCTTTAAGTGTGTTTTCACCTGTAGAAAGCAATGAATGATTAAAAAAAAGCTGCAGATATTGCAACAGCATTTTTGCTGCATTTTTTTAAGTGGTTTTGGTGAATTAAACTATTAGGTCTCGCTCACACTTTCAGTATTTGTAATGCAGAAACAGGAGTGGAACAATGAGATGAAAAGTGTAATAGAAGCACGTCACCACTTCTGTATTTCTCGCCCTCCTGGTTTTGGCTTACACATACTGATGTGAAATACTGAGCGTGTGAACGTGGCCTTAAACATACTGTAGACAAAGCAAACATACTCACTTAAAAAAAAAGCATAAAGAACACCACAAAACAAGCTGAAAAACAGGTGTTTTGAACACAATATTTTTACCACCGATAGAACAGGTTTTGACTACTGAAAAAAATGCTGCATGTGAACATAGTCTTACTCTGAAGCGCTATGGCTATCTGTGGTGTTCGATAGGACTGCAGGTGACATCTACTACATTATCTGTTCTCAGAGAGTTTTCACTGTGTTATCAGCAGTGTTAAAAAAAAATTAAGAAGGGGTTGGGGGGCATCTCTTTGTCTTGGGGCTTGGGCCCCCAATCTTTTCTGACCCTAGTAATGCCTCTGTGTATTGCTAATAGTGGCAGACCCGTTGGCCGAAATAAAGCCCCTGAATATGGGGGCCACAATGTGAGCACTGGCTCCAGGCCCCTACGCCAACTATATCCGCATTCTGCTCATGTAATGTAACCTAAATGTGTGATTTTACAATGTTAGCATTTGGGGCCCCAATTTAAACTTTTGCTTAGGGCCCCACTTTGTCTAAAACAGGCCCTGCCAGGTTGTTAATATCAGCCCGCAGCTGTCTGCCTAGCCTTTGCTGGTTTGATTTTATAGGGGGACCCCATGTCAATTTTTTTCTGGGGTTCCACTGTAAAATAGCCAGTAAAGGCTTAGCAAACATCTGTGAGCTGATATCAATAGCCTGGGAACCTTTATGTCTATTGGCACCTTCCCAGAATATTAACATCAGCCCTCAGCCATCGGCTTTCCCTCTGCTGGTTATGGAAATTACGTGGGAGCCCATGCAATTTTTTTTTAAATGTTTAAAAATAAACAGATATTGCGTATCATGCAGATTTCATGTGTATGTATGTGTGTCTTTATTTAACTCTTTATGTACTGTTTTATTAATGAGGGTTTCTGGCTGACACCTATTCATTACTAAACCTCAGTTTGGTATTAAATATATATGTGTAGTGTTTGTATTGTGTGTATCTGAGGTGTGTGTAGTGTGTGTATCTGAGATGTGTGTACTGTGTGTATCTGAGGTATGTGTAGTGTGTGCAGTGTGTATCTGATGTATGTGTAGTGTGTGTATTGTGTATCTGAGGTATGTGTAGTGTGTGCAGTGTGTATCTGAGATATGTGTAGTGTGTGTATTGTGTATCTGAGGTATGTGTAGTGTGTGCAGTGTGTATCTGAGATATGTGTAGTGTGTGCAGTGTGTGTATCTCAAGTACACATAGCGTGTGCATTGTATATCTGAGATATGTGTAGAGTATGTATCTCATGTATGTGAAGTGTGTGTATCTCAGGTATGAGTAGTGTGTGTATATCTCAGGTTAGTGTAGTGTGTGTGCAGTGTGTGTATCTCAGGTATGTGTAGTGTGTGCAAGCTGTGCACATAATTTATGTACAGTTAATCATGTAAGTATACTTATAGTCTTAAATGTATGAATTTCTAAGTATGTATACATAATCCATTTATGACTTATGTATTTTTAACATGTGACATACTGTAATTTCTTTGTGTTAAAAATGGTAGAGGTTTTAAATCCTTAAGGTTTTGACTTGTTAATATTGAAAACAAACTAACGTGAATAATTAATATGGGTATTATAAATATCCTGATTGGGTTTTGTAGAAACCTCTCTTTGGAAAGACATGCATAAATGATACATCAAATTAAAACGTACAACAAGGCTTCAGGGAGTCATTAGTTTTTGCAAATGGGAATATACTAGAGATGACATGCTGGCTGGCTGCTGTTGTATATCAGTTTGTCGGTCCATTAGCTAATAGCTGACATTATTGCCCCCTAGTGGACTAATTAAATGTGTTCATAGATTGCAAAAAGTTATGCTGTTGATGACTGTGATTTTTACTTTGATATTATATTTATAGATATTGTCACATAAATCACAGAAGTGCGTCTAGCATGCAGTTCAGCGATGTGCAATTACAGTAGCTAAACCCCTAAACCCACTTTCAGAACTAATGGTGATACAGTGAACTTGTGTTTTGCTGCATATCCATAGGTCATTAACATTAAAAATAAATTTGACTGCTGTTGTTTTTAAACCACGTGATCGGTGTGCTTGTATGATTTTTGGCATCAACATGGACGCAACATGGGTGCAGCATGTGAATGCAGCCTAAAGCTTTATTCAGACATTTATATCAGGGTTCCCCAACTCCAGTCCTCAAGGCCCACCAACAGATCATGTTTTCAGGATTTCCTTAGTATTGCACAGGTGATGCAATTATCACCTGAGCAATACTAAGGAAATCCTGAAAACATGATCTGTTGGTGGGCCTTGAGGACTGGAGTTGGGAAACCCTGGTTTATATGACTGTGATGCTTTAGGGTGTGTGCACAAGTTGCGGATTCTGCTGCGGAATTTTCCGCGCGGATTTGTCTAAATCTGCAGGTAAAACCGCAGGTCAAAAGCAGGTGCCAAACTGCAGCAGAATCCGCACAAAGAATTTACATGTTGCTGATTTGAAACCGCAGCAAATCCGCGTGGAAAATTGTGCACTGCGGATTTCATTTCCCATAGACTAAAAGGGTATTGTACACTGCAGCAGAAACTGCTGCGGATCAGCAGGGCCAATTCCGTTGCGGATCCACAGCAGAATCCTCAATGTGGGCACAGACCCTAAGGCCGGAGTCACACTGGCGAGGAATACGGGAGAGTGAGAGGCGCAAAAAGCACGCATTAGACACGGACAAATGATTCTCTATGGGGTCACTCGCACCAGCCGTATATTTCTCCTCAGTATCCTACGCTCCGTGCCACTCGCAGCATGCTGTGATTGTCAGCGTACTACGCCCGTAATACGCCAATGCAAGTCTATGGGTGCGCAAAAAATACGGATTACACACGGACCACACGTGTGACCTGCAAGCAATACGCAGGTCTTTTGGCTGGTGAACAGGAAATGGGCCAATCCATCTTCAGGAAGCCTAGACATGCAAATGAGCTCAAAAACCGCTCCAGACATCCAGGAAGTCAGCCTCCACGGAGTACAGCAGCATGGCGTCCACATACATTAATGTAGAGCTCCTCATTGTGCTGGTGCAGGAGCGTCCAGAAATATGGGACCCACGCGACGCAAACTATGCGAACTGCACAAGAAAGGAGGCGTCATGGAGGCGCATCTGTCGCCAGATGTACCATGACTTTGGTGACAGACCACGTGATGAGCAGCATAAAATTCGTAAGTGCAACCATAAAAATATAATTAACCTTAGCGCGCGCTATAAAATGAATCTACAATCAGCACCCCCCCCCTTCCTGTGCATGTACTTTTATTAGCCTCATGAGGCCGTTACATTAGGATGTGACACGTGGCTTCACACAGCCATAATTAGGGGTTAGGCCACAAGCTCCTCATCCTCCTAGCCAATAAAATTAGTTTCAGTGGAGCTAATGAGACCCTGGGTATCGGCCCAATTACATATGCCACCATGGGTAGAACGCACACCCCAGAAGGCCCCATGCCTAGACTACTGTTTGAAAATGTGACCTCTCAAATATGTGATTTTGACAATCTTTCCTGTCACATTGCAGTGGAAGATGTGATGAAACGGTGGAGAAGCATCCGGGACCAGTACCGCCGGGAACGCCAGCAGCGGTCCAGGAGTGGGGATGCTGGCCATGTAAAGCGCAAATATATATACTATGACCGGCTGAACTTCCTCGCCCCATTTCTGGCTCTGAGACCGTAAGTACATACCTCACACTACATGACACAAAAACATTACATAAATACTTTACAGGGACAAAAATATTGATGTATTTTTGCCTCTGTTCTATTTCATAAAAGAACTCAATCCTACCTTACGGATCGAGGAACGGCCTCAGAGGCAGAGCCCATTATAGATCCTGTAGGGGATGAGGTGGCTGGCCCATCTTCTCCCCCTACGAGAAGGATGGCTGAAGAGGAGGCATCACCAGAACACACAATGGCTGCCCTACACAACACACCACCAGGACGGTCTGCTGCTGCAACCTCACCCATCCTGGAAGAGCCGGGCAACTTGAGCAGCAGCCCAACTGCCCAGATCAGGCCCTCCCCACAGGCTGCTCTAGCATCACGGCGAATAAGAAGAAGGCGCCAGGTCACCATTCAAGAGAGCAGGACCAATGTGGACACAGGGGTGCTGAATTACTTGTCCAGAGTCACTACAGATGATGGTGAGGAGGCCTATGCACGTAGCCTCACCCTTTATCTCCGTGCCCTTACCCGTGAGGTCAGGCTCCGTACTAGGGGATGTATTCAGATCCTGCTTGATGCAAGCACCCCCCCCCAATACCCCATATTAGGTGTTTGAATTTCTGGAGAGGTGGCAGCTCTCACCAAGAAATTTAATGCGCATGAGACCATCCACACAGATGCTTGCTCAAGCAGGGTCTGAACAGCCCCTAATACGTGGGCCAACACCTCAAGCCCTTCCTCCCCCTACCCATCCTTCTATTCCGCAGCCCCAAATGTCTTCCTCAAGCCAACCCCACCAATATGGCCACTTGTACCCACCCAGTGTTGGAGGCTGGTCCCAACCTGGTTGGGGACGATCTGGCTATCTTGGTGGGTATGAGCCACGGGCCTACCAGAGCCAACAAGAAGCCCCTCACCATCATCATTACTCTGGCCAGTATCCCCAACAGGCCCAGGAGGCTGGACAACTACAGCATCATGGGCAACAGTATGGCCCCACACAGGGCGATGTTGCCCACAATGTCCAGCAGCACCCACAGGCTGTTCCTCCACGTTCCCCTTCCCTTACATATGAGGATTTATGATTCAAAAGTTTGGAGATGTCCAGTGACATGTAACTGGTGCTTCTAATCTAGACAAAAAACAGGTGTTCTCCTTCACCAACATTTAGAACATAATTTAACACTCACATTTTAAAAACAATGTTTTCCAAACATATGAAACAATCCATCATGACAGGCAACGCTACCTCACACCTTTCACACAGATATTACATGTGTGTATAAAAGAGAATATTTAAATGCGCTATATAGAGTTGAGCGACTTTTGGTTTTTTAGGGTCGCGTTTCGTTTCGTGAAACCCGACTTTTCCAAAAGTCGGGTCGAGCAAGATCGTCCGATTATAGGGAAAAGTCGGGGTCGTCCCGAAACACGAAACCCAATGTAAGTCAATGGGGAATAAAAGTCGGCAGTGAGAGGAGGACAGGAAACACACCAACAGTGCCCATTTGAATGCCAAAAGCATCAATTCTTCTTACTTAAGCTTGTCAACCTTAATTAACTTCATAATACAAGTTACGCACTGAAAAATGGGGGTTATTTGGCTACAGACTGTGGGGGGGGAGGGCTGGCTCCAGGTTTTCATGTGCCCTGGGCGAAAGAGCGCCCCTTTAACACATACCACAACTCATCATGCTCCGATACGGCAGAGAAATAGCGGTATAGTACAATGAAAAATACTTCACTTTTTACATCTCATGACGAGGCCCATCTATTTCTCCATACAGAATCATTGGTCCCATATAATGTTTGAAACAGTATATGATGAGCTCCACATAATGCTACAGTATATGTTGGTCCCCATGGATGAAGCTCCACTGTCTTATGGGCCCAAATAATGCTCCAAACATAATGGGCCCCATTTCTAATGCTCTAGTGTATAATGGGCCCTGTAAATGCTGCTCCAGTGTCTGATGTCCACCTTTGGAATGTTCCAGTGTATGGTGGGCCCCATCTATCATTCTCCAGAGTATAGTGCTCCCCAAAAATTGCTGTCCCAACATTGAAAACAATCAAATAAGTCTCCTCGCTAGGGAATCCCTGTACTTGTCTGGACTCCTCGTTGTCCCCATCTTCCATCTCACTGCACAGTATTTCAACTTTGCAAGTGCTGTGATCCTGAGCAAGCAGGGGGGGCCCACTCGTTGGCGACGGCACTGGCACAGGGCCCCTGATAGTACGGTGGTGTGTCTGATGGCGGGTGGGCCGAACCTGCACTTTCATCTGCAGCTTCCTCTTTGTCACCGTGTAAGATGGAACTGTATATGGGAAGGGTAACCTGAGTTTCATCAGGGTCAGATTCAGGCCGTGTAGCGTGCGAGGGGAATGTAGTGGTCTGGGTCAATGTACCAGCAGATTCATCGAGCAGTGGCTGGGCATCAGTGCACTTGTGTCGCCCCCAGGAGTACGGTCGCCACAGTGGCATTACCTTCTTCCTAGGGAGTGTGATGTCATGCTTGGGAGCAACGAACGATCTCTCTAGCAGGTTAACTGATTGGGCGGCGTTATTCCCACGAGTCATGACCCTCCAAACAGCGTTCATGAAGGCAAAGTGTTTGTTTTACGTGGGCAGTATGGTTGCAAAGCTGAACCTTAAAGGAATGTCCAGAAGGGCACCACCAGGAGTGGAGCCTACGGTTAAATTCGACTCCACCTGGGAAACCTCAACCATGCCAGCTACAGAACAGATGCACACATTGCAAGCTTAATTCCGTTAATGAACGAGACTCCGTCATGCCCCGCGGTCCGAGTCCGGCTTACTAGAGGGACACGTGAGGCTCTGGCACATGAGATTGGCCAATAACTGGTGTGTCATGCCCTTACATGTCCGTGGCTGCATGTGCGCTACACTGAAAAGGCCAGTGTTTGTCGCTTACAGGTGCAGATAACCCGCTGAACAACGTTAGTGATGGGGATCACTGATTACAATTATTACACGCGAACAATGATTTCCCAGTAAGTGCAGGTCAACCGCAGTTCCGGAATTAGGCCTAACCGTCATTCCTGAAAAAATGAAAAACTTACGTGTGCAAACCACAGGTGCTGTAGCTTGCTTAACAGCTCGCCAGCCGTTCTCACGCCCAGTATGGATTACACGTGATTGCACAAAGGTGAGAAAGGGTACCGTATCCCCAGATAACATGTATGTATAGCGTACATATTCAAAATATATGTCTATACATCAGGAGGCAGGCTCAGACGGTGTTAGGCCCAGTATGGATTGCACGTGATTGCACAAAGGTTAGAAAGGGTACCGTATCCCCGGATAACATGTATGGATAGCGTACACATTCAAAATATATGTCTATACATCAGGAGGCAGGCTCAGATGGTGTTAGGCCCAGTATGGATTGCACGTGATTGCACAAAGGTTAGAAAGGGTACCGTATCCCCGGATAACATGTATGGATAGCGTACACATTCAAAATATATGTCTATACATCAGGAGGCAGGCTCAGACGGTGTTAGGCCCAGTATGGATTGCACGTGATTGCACAAAGGTTAGAAAGGGTACCGTATCCCCAGATAACATGTATGGATAGCGTACACATTCAAAATATATGTCTATACATCAGGAGGCAGGCTCAGATGGTGTTAGGCCCAGTATGGATTGCACGTAATTGCACAAAGGTTAGAAAGGGTACCGTATCCCCAGATAACATGTATGGATAGCGTACACATTCAAAATATATGTCTATACATCAGGAGGCAGGCTCAAACGGTGTCAGGCACAGTATGGATTTGACGGCCCAGACTACACAGCGGAGGAGCAGGGAGAGGTAAAGATTGCAAATGCTGGGGCCCTGCCCAAGCAAGGGGGGCCCACTCGTGGGCGTCGGTACTGGCACTGGGCCCCTCATAGTACGGCGGTGTGTCTGACGGCGGGTGTGCACCACCACGGTCAGAGACACTTGATTGCACTATGAGGGACCCTGTGCCAGTGCCCGCGCCCAAGAGTCGGCCTACCCACCTGTCCAGGGCAACGGCACTCGCACGGTGTCGTGCGCTAGGTGGTGACCCCGGCCATGGGGGGGGGGCAGCACAGTTAGGGAGTTTTAGAAAGTGGCATATGTTGATGTTGGACATTCAGCTGATGCAAAAGGTGAAATAGGTCAAGTCCCAGGAAGAGGTGGACCAAAGCAAGCCATTTTTCTGTCACCCTATGTGTCATCAGGGGAAGGTGGGACAAAATCCTTGGAAACCCATGCGTGGTTCATTTTAATGAAGGTTAGATCATCCACATTTTGGGTTGACAGACGGGTCCTTTTTTCTGTCAGGATTGATCCAGCTGCACTGAAGACTCTTTCCGATAGCACACTTGCAGCTGGGCAAGCGAGCTCCTGTAAGGCATATTGTGCCAATTCAGGCCAGGTGTCCAGTTTAGCGGCCCAATAGTCAAAGGGGAATGACCTGTGTGGGAGAACATCGATATGGGAGGAAAAGTAGTTTGTAACCATAGTTGACAACTGCTGTCTCCTGTCACTTTCCATCGATGCAGTATTACCAGTTGTGTGAGCGGTACTTGAAAAATCAGTCCACAACATTGTCATGAAACCCCTGTCTCCAACGCCACTTCTGCTGTGTGCACCACGAACACCTCTGCCAAGCTGACCCCGGCCCGTACGGCTCGTGTGAGAACCATCACCGCTGCTGTGTGCTGGGAATGCCTCAAGCAACCGATTTACCAGAGTTGCTTGTTTATTAGCCAATATTAGGTCAAGGTTCTCCTGTGGCATGATGTTTTGTAATTTGCCTTTATAGCGTGGATCAAGGATGCTGGCCAACCAGTAGTCATCATCGTTCTTCATTTTGGCAATGCGGGGGTCCCTTTTTAGGATCTGCAAGGCATAATCTGACATGTGGGCCAATGTTCCCGGTGTCAATCATGCACTGCGAGTGCTGGTTGGAGGAGCACTTTCTGGCAAATCCACATCCCTCCAGTCACGCACAAACCCTGTACCAGACCTTGCCATGCCAACATTTTCACTTGCCCCACGAGATGCATCCTCCTCCCCTAAGTAATCATCCCCATCATCCTCCTCCTCCTCCTCCTCCACCTCGTCCAGGAGAGGTCCCTGAGCAGACAATGGCTGAATGTCATCAAGGATTCCCTCCTCCTCTTCCTCCTCATCAACATTGGCTGCAGAAGCCTGCTCCTTAAGGTGCGTCAAAGTTTGCATGAGCAGACGCATAAGTGGGATGCTCATGCTTAGGATGGCGTCGTCTGCGCTTACCAGCCATGTGCATTCCTCAAAACACTGAAGGACTTTACAGAGGTCTTTCAGCTTCGACCACTGCACACCTGTCAACTCCATGTCTGCTCTCAAAGTGCCTGGCCGTGTATCCTCCCACAAATGCATTATGGCCTGCCTCTGCTCGCACAGCCGCTCCACCATGTGCAGGGTGGAGTTCCACCTTGTTGCAATGTCGATAATGAGGCGGTGGTTGGGAAGGTGGAGCAATCGCTGCAGCTTCTGCATACGAACGGAGTGTACAGGCGACCGGCGGATGTGAGCGCACAGTCTTCGCACCTTCTGGAGCAGGGCTGTTAACTCCGGATAATTTTTGAGGAAGCACTGCACCACCAGGTTCAAGGTGTGAGCCAAGCAAGGTATGTGGCTGAGTTTTGAAAGGGCTATGGCTGCCACAAAATTACGGCCGTTATCACTAACTACCTTGCCTGCTTCAAGATGTACACTGCCCAGCCATGACTCAGTTTGTCGCTGAAAGTACTCGGCCAGCACCTCGGCGGTGTGTCTGTCGCCCAAACACATCATCTGCAACACAGCCTGCTGACGTTTCCACTAGCTGCTCGATAGGGGGACACCTCGTGTGCAACAGTGGCAGCTGCAGATGGAGTGCTCGTACGACTGCGCTCTGTGGACGAGCTTTCGCTTCTGGAGGAGGAGGAGGAGGGTCGAACGCCTACAGCCAACTGTTTCCTATACCGTGGGCTAGGCAGCACTGTCCCACCACCGCTGTCCCCTGTGGACCCTGCATCCACCACATTAACCCAGTGCGCAGTCATGGACACGTAACGGCCCTGGCCATGCCGACTGGACCATGCATCAGTTGTGAGGTGCACCTTTCCGCTCACTGACTGCTTGAGTGCATGGACAATGCGGTCTTTCACATGATGGTGGAGGGCTGGGATGGCTTTGCGAGAGAAGAAGTGGCGACTGGGTAGGTCATAGCGTGGTACTGCATAGGCCATGAGTTCGCGGAAAGCTGCGCTTTCCACCAACCGAAAGGGCATCATCTCAAACGAGATTAGTTTGGCAATGTGGGCGTTCAAACCCAGTGTACGCGGATGAGAGACTGAGTACTTTCTTGACCTACTCATAGTGTCTGGGAGGGTGAGCTGGACTTGAGAGCTGCATATGGTGGAAGTAGCGGTGGACAGGGCGGACTGAGAGAGGGTTGATGATGGTGATGGAGTTGGTGTTCTTTCTGATGGCCTAGAATCAGTCTTTCGTTGATATAACAGTGGGATTCCCTGACTGCTGTGGCCTTGCAACGACACCTCAACATTTGCTGCTGTGCTAACCGGTTGGCTTACAGTGGGGGAAACAATGTAGCGTTGCTGACTACCTTCGTTGTGATCAGTTGCACATGTGGCACTTGAGGTTTGGTGTTGTGTCCACGCTTGGAAGTGCATGCTGGTTAAATGTCTAAGCATGCAACTGGTATTCAAATTTTTCAGATTTTTCCCTCGGCTAAAGGTCTTTGCGCACTTCTTACAGATAACCTTGGCCTGATCATGAGGATTTTGTTAAAAAAAGTGCCACACTGCACTCTTCCTACTTTGGCAGACATTTTGCGGCCTCGCACGCTGTGATGTTTTGACCCTCTGGACAAACTGTCCAGCAACTCTTTTGATTTTTGGAACCTGTCTTTGGAGTGCTCCGGGCCTGCCAGATAACAGCTGTTGCGATGTCGATGTCTGCTGTGGATGCTCCTCATCTGAGCTATTGGAAGCAGCACCCTCTTCCCCCAATGGATGCCAATCTGGGTCAACAACTGGGTCATCCATCAACTCCTCTTCATTGTCATGTGCACCTTCCTCTGTGTCACCGTGTATGGTGGTATAGTGTGCGGGAAGGGGCTCCTGAGTCTCATCAGGGTCAGAATCTAGCTCTGTACACTGCGAGGACAATGTAGTGCTCTGAGTGAATGTACCAGCAGAATCATCCATCAGCGGCTGTGCATCCGTGCACTCCATGTCAGATTCATCTTGGCCTGGGTAATTCACCATTTGACTTGATAATCCAGGCATGGTATGTGAAAACAGCTCCATGGAGTAATCAGTAGTATGGCCTGCGTCATCCTTCAATCTTGGTTGGGGTGAAGGACACAAGGAAAGGTGTGGTTCATGAACATGAGCCTCCAATGACGACTCTGTGCTTTTACTTTTTACAACTGAAGAAGAGGAGGCGATAGAGCTGGAGGCTGAGTCAGCAATGTAAGACAAAACTTTTTCCTGATGCTCTGGCTTTAAAAGCGGTTTGCCAACTCCTAGAAAACTAAGCCTTCGAAGCCTTATGGAGCCAGACGATGACGCAGGCTCAACACCTCCTGCATTCGGTCCTATTTTGCTCTTGCCACTACCATCAGATCCACCACCAACACCATCATTACCAGCTGCCAACCCCCGCCCAATTCCACGGCCTCTTCCACCAGCCTTCCTCATTTTTGGTAGAAATGTAGACAAAATCCAACAAACTATATAGTAATGTAAAACAAGGTACAAGGTGTCTATAGGACAGGGGAGATTTTGAATTTCTGCTCACACTAGTGGACACTGGACACTTTTGGATTGTGAGAGGCCCACTGAATATCTGAGCACTATGTCACAGGCTCGATGGCACAGCTGTGACCAAAGTGACTAGAGGATAAGTGAGATTTTGAATTTCTGCAGACACTTGTAGACACTGGACACTTTTGGATTGTGTGAGGCCCACTGAATATCTGAGCGCTATGTCACAGGCTTGATGGCACAGCTGTGACCAAAGTGACTAGAGGATAAGTGAGATTTTGAATTTCTGCAGACACTGGACACTTTTGTATTGTGTGAGGCCCACTGAATATCTGAGCGCTATGTCACAGGCTCGATGGCACAGCTGTGACCAAAGTGACTAGAGGATAAGGGAGATTTTGAATTTCTGCTCACACTAGTGGACACTGGACACTTTTGGATTGTGTGAGGCCCACTGAATATCTGAGCGCTATGTCACAGGCTCGATGGCACAGCTGTGACCAAAGTGACTAGAGGATAAGTGAGATTTTGAATTTCTGCTCACACTAGTGGACACTGGACACTTTTGGATTGTGTGAGGCCCACTGAATATCTGAGCGCTATGTCACAGGCTCGATGGCACAGCTGTGACCAAAGTGACTAGAGGATAAGGGAGATTTTGAATTTCTGCAGACACTTGTGGACACTGGACACTTTTGGATTGTGTGAGGCCCACTGAAAATCTGAGCGCTATGTCACAGGCTCGATGGCACAGCTGTGACCAAAGTGACTAGAGGATAAGTGAGATTTTGAATTTCTGCTCACACTAGTGGACACTGGACACTTTTGGATTGTGTGAGGCCCACTGAATATCTGAGCGCTATGTCACAGGCTCGATAGCACAGCTGTGACCAAAGTGACTAGAGGATAAGTGAGATTTTGAATTTCTGCTCACACTAGTGGACACTGGACACTTTTGGATTGTGTGAGGCCCACTGAATATCTGAGCGCTATGTCACAGGCTCGATGGCACAGCTGTGACCAAAGTGACTAGAGGATAAGGGATATTTTGAATTTCTGCAGACACTTGTGGACACTGGACACTTTTGGATTGTGTGAGGCCCACTGAATATCTGAGCGCTATGTCACAGGCTCGATGGCACAGCTGTGACCAAAGTGACAAGAGGATAAGTGAGATTTTGAATTTCTGCTGACACTGGACACTTTTGGATTGTGTGAGGCCCACTGAATATCTGAGCGCTATGTCACAGGCTCGATGGCACAGCTGTGACCAAAGTGACTAGAGGATAAGGGAGATTTTGAATTTCTGCAGACACTTGTGGACACTGGACACTTTTGGATTGTGTGAGGCCCACTGAATATCACAGCGCTATGTCACAGGCAGAAATTGGCTAGTGTATCACAAACTACAAGGTGTATGTAGAATTGGGCAGAGTAGGAATCTCCCTAGAGTGCAGGTCTGTAAGAACGGAACATGTCCTCGACTTATTCTCACAGAGTGACACAGATAGCTTCACTGTGGCTGTGATAACAGCCGTTACACGGTACTGTGTGAGGAGCGTACACCGCTGTATGGTGTGAAAAAATGCACGCTCAGTACCTCAGCAGGACAAAAAAAAAAATTGGGATTGCTTTTAAAAAAGCAGTTTGCAGCTCAGTACCTCAGCAGGACAAAAAAAAAAAATTGGGATTGCTTTTAAAAAAGCAGTTTGCAGAGCAGTGGGTAAACAGCAATGCAGCTGTCAGGAAGCCTTAGAAGGCAGCCCAACAACCAACACCACTGATACACCACAATATAGCCTCCCCTTGCACTGCACACACAGTGACTGGTGTGTTGTACAGGCACAATCGCTAGCAGCAGAAGAAGTTTTTTTTTCTTCTTCCCTGCCTAACGCTCTCCCTACAGAATCAGCAGCAACCTCTCCCTATGCTAAGATCGGCAGAAGTAAGATGGCGGTCGGCGTGCACGCCCTTTTATACCCCCTGTGACGCCCACCAAAGCAAGCCAATCACTTGCATGCCCTTCTGAAAGATGGTGGTGACCCGTGCCTATGTCATCACATTGCCCACAGTGTCCGTGGATCCTGATTGGCTGAAAAAGAGCGCAAAACAAACTTTTGAAACGCGACTTTGGCGCGTAAGTCGCCGACCTCGTGGCCGACCTCATCCTAGGGTCGGGTTTCGTTTCATGAAACCCGACTTTGCCAAAAGTCGGCGACTTTTGAAATTTTTCGACCCGTTTCGCTCAACTCTAGCGCTATACTGTTACATGAAAGGATGAAAATACACTAGTCACTTGCTAACGCATAGGAAAGGCGTGCTTGCCTTTAGTTAAGTAGTCAACTTTGTTGTTAGCAATCTCTAGTAAAACAATTTGAGGCGACCAGCATTCAGAATATCACGCTCTCTCTATGTCTTAACAAGTGAGTTTTGTATTTTCATCCTTTCCAGTATAGCATGCTTAAATATTGTCTGTTCTACAGACAGGTAATATCTGTGTGAAAGATGTGAGGTAGCCTTGCCTGTCATGGTGGAATCTTTCTATGATTGGATAACATTATGAGGAAATGTGAGTGTTATCTTATTGACTTTATTTAGGTGATGGAGCTCACCCTTTGTTGCCTAATCAAGGTTAATGTAGGCATGCAGCAATGTTGTAATTGCATAATGTTTGTTGCAGTTTTTTTCTGTAATGTTAATGTTACACCAAGTTAAAGAAGGCACAAAGGGTCATTTTGGCCATTGCCAAATTTGTGTTATGGCAAAATTATGTTTGCCTTTAAGCAAAACAAAAAAAAAAGGCAAAACTAAAAATTTGTCTACTCTAGTTAACGTCTCTGTGTGATTTTTCACAATCCCTCACAACATACTAACAGACACCAACCAATGCAATGAAACAGTCATAGAATCATAAAGGCTTGAGTAATATATATTTAGACACACTTTTAAAGAAACAAATTATAACATAGACACAGCATTCTCTTGCCAAGAAGTTGCCCCCTCAGGTGAGATAAAGTAATTCGTGAATATATCACGCACTTTGAGGCCAGAGAGCGGTCTACGTTGAGGGATGATAGGTGGTCTCACCCTGCGCACATTGTCCGGCCTACGCACAACACCATCAGAGGAGGAACAATCATGTATCCTGGTGAAGTTATGCAGAACAACACAGGCTTTGACAACTTCATTCACATTTTGCTCACTCAACTGAATGGCAGACTGGAGTACCAGCCATTTGGCACAAAGAATCCCAAAGGAACACTCCACCAGTCGCCTAGCACGTGATAGGCGCAAGTTAAAAATTCTGCGCCTGTGGTCAAGGTTGCGCCGGGGATATGGCCTCATGACATTGCGTGATAACTGAAAGGCCTCATCAGCCACAATGACATAAGGGACTGATTGTTCGGGGGAGCCTGGTAGCTGGCGTGGTGGTGGTAGATCCAACTGGTTGGTGCGTAGCCACGACCCATTATGGAAGTATTGAAGACTCTAGAGTCTCCCGTCCTTCCATAGGCCCCAATGTCAACAATTATAAACTTGTATTGAGGGTCTACCAGAGCCAACAATACAACAGAAAAGTATTGTTTATAATTGAAGAATTGGGAGCCTGAGTTCGGCGGCTTACGCACCCTGATATGTTTGCCATCCAGGGCCCCAATACAATTTGGAAACTGGCAGTCCTCCTCAAAGTCCCTTGAAATCCTTAACCAGTCTTCCATCCTGGGCTCGTGTAGGACCACCTGATGGAGTCTTGTCCAGATTTGTGCACATGTAGACCTCACTATGCCTGAAATGGTTGACTTTCCAATGAGAAACTCATGGTGGATGGCGGCATAAGACAGGCCAGTGGACTGGAAGCTGTAGAACAACAGAAATTAGTACAGTTTAGAATGGCTAAAGTAAAAAAAAATCAGTTACATGCCGACCAAACTTGTTAGAAAATGAGAGAGAACAACACACACATATTTGGTGGCACAATGACTAAGTGATATGCAGGACATATTAGATGTAACATTCTGCTGTGTCAGGTGAAACATATTTTGAGTAAGATGAGGGTATTAAACTTTGTCCAAGAAGGCCAAAAAACATACTTTAGCACACACATTATGAACATAGAGAATGTGGTTGTGTAGTACATACCGTATTGTGAGTAGAAGTCGCTCCTCTGCAGATATGGCTTTGCGCATCCTAGTGTCCTGAAAGGTGATCCCAGGGCGCACTGTCTCCAAGAGGCGATCAAATGTGGAAATGCTCATTCGACAGTACTGGTAAAATTTCTCCGGATGCTCCCGCAGAGACGAATAGAGGCGGTGAAAATGACCTCTTGTGAGTCGTTGCCTCAAAAGTGGATGTACCCACATGCGTCTCCTCCTCCGCGGATCCACTATCACAGGATATGGTTGCCCAAAGCGCCGTGACAAAAGCCAGGTAAAGAGAACCTGCTCAGTTGTATTGAATGTCAGACCCTCTGCCATCCTGCACAAAGAACACCAACACACCTCGTGAAAGCAAGGTGACAAATGTACAGAATGTAGGCAGCCACCTGTTTCTGAGTGTCTAAATAGGCTGCAGGCTAATGATTTAAATTGTTTGCAGGCCTCAAAACCGTTAAATGTCCATTTTGCAAGGCTGCGAGAAAATCTCGCCATACGGATTGCATATGGATTACATACGGATACACACATGCGCAAAATACGCGACCTCACCTTGCTTACGGATGACCTACGGACCACTATTTAGTGGTGATACAGGAAAGATGTATATCTTTGTACCGTGTTAGCCAGTAGATAGAAAAATATTCAGGATTGACTACTGAGGACTCTCAATCCTGAATATTTTTCTATTTAGTGGTGATTCATCCGTATTACGCATGTAAAATACGGAGCGTATTTTGCGCAGGTTAGTGTGACTCCAGCCTTACAGTTCGGTGTTTCAAAGACGTCTGAATTACTCTTAAGAATATTGTGTTTCTAGATTAACTGATACGTGTGTGATATTAAAAGATGACTATTTCCAGGGGGTTTGCTAGACCTCTGTAGGAAACAGAAGCCCAAAAGCATCCTCCCCCTTAAAAAAAATTTATAACAAAGACACTAATGCTATAAAACACATGGTACGTATTACCTACAGTGCCGCATCATTACATTGTCCCCGTGTGTTTCCTATGAGGCTGTAAGTCTAGTTCAGAAAACAGTTCCTGAATTCCTGGTGATTGTTCATTCTGCCTCCCAAAAATTGAAATAGAATGTGATCAAAAAATGTCAGCCCAAATGTGTGCCCAAACATGGTACCAATAAAAACATCAACTCGTCCTACAAAAAACAAGCCGTCACATGACTCTGTCGGCACACATATGGAAAAATTATAGCGCCCAAAATATGGCGATGCAAAAACTAGTTTTTGAAAAAAAAGTGTCTTTTAGTGTGTGACAGCTGCCAAACATAATGTGGAAAAGGGGTATACCGCACACCTGATTGAGCGACTCTAGTGCCTAATCAGGATTCCAATCCATAAACCAAAAGTAGCAATAAACCTGGCACTGAGGATACTTTGATCATATAGCAGATTTATTTGGCAATCCACAAATTAATGTTTCGGTCTGTTTAAACAGTTCCCGTGTGGGAACTGTCAAAGAACAGTGCTGACAAGAGCAATCTGAATTGCTGTAGAAAGGTAGCCAAACATAAACAACCAATATAAATCTGGTATCGCTGTAATCACACCGACCCGAAGAATAAAGTCACCTAATCATTTATACTGCAAGAAGAATGGTATAAAAAATAATAAAACCAATTCTTCACCTGCTGTTGATTCGTTCATTTAGCCTCCCAAAGATCGCAGTAAGGCTTGGCTCATATTTATCCTGTGCTCTATGCTGAGCGCGTACACTGGTAAATCTCTTACACATTAAAATCTCTGAAATACATGATTTAGACAGAATCCCCGGTGGAAGATTCCATATAATGAGGCAGATGGAGGCCCTGTGGATGCTGTCTGGCCTGTGATCCGGCAGTGTCTGTCTTTTTAGGCGTGCATAAAAGCGCAGTTGGCCACAGTTTTATTGCACTTCTGAAAAGAAGAACAATGCTGAACAGAAGCATGGGTTTCATCTGAATCACATCACTTGGAGATTTAGATGAAAACCCCAAAGTAATTGCTCAGCGTAGAGTGCCAGATAAATGTGATCCCAAACGTTATGTTAAATGTTCCCAATAGAAGCATCAAATCAATTCACAATAAAAGCAAGTCCCCACTCAGGTCCATCACCTGTTAATGGAAATATAGGGGGCTTCCATGTTACTGGAAGAACATAAAATCTGGAAAAGCAAAATGGCTCCTTGCACCCCAAAAGAAATACAGCGAATTCTGCGCTCCCAAATCCAAATGCCCCTTTCTGTTCTGAGACCCACAGGATGCCTAAACCACATTTAGCATCCACATATTTGGCATTTCTGTAGAGATGAGAGCCCACCTAATTTGCAGGTGCATGCCTCCAGAAGCACGAACTGGTCATAATGTACTGGTCACAACAATGTACTGGTCACTACAATAGCAGTTTGCAATTTTCATTTAGCAACATCCACTGCTGCTTGTTTTTGGAAAACATCCATGGAGTAAAAATCGTCACTACACCTGTAGATAAATTCCCAAAGAGGTATAATTTCCAAAATGGGATCACTTGAAGGGGAATTCTGCTCTTCTTGCACTTAGGGCTCTGTATATGGAGTTCGCAATCTATTCTAGGTAAAATATGTGCTCCAGGAGGCAAGTAGCGCTCCGTCCTTCCAGAGTCTCTCCATATGGCTAAGCAGTACTGTACAGCCACGTATGGGGCATTTTCACATTCAGCAGAAATTGTGGGACAAATTTTGGTCCCATTTTTACTCGTTTCCCAGTGTGACAATATAAAATCTGGGGCTAAAACAAAATTTTGGTGGTAAAAATGTAATTACTTTTTTCTTCTCAACCAAATGGAATAAAATTCTGTGACCCACTTGTGCTGTCAATATGATCACTGCACCCCTAGATTAATTCCTTGAGAGGTGTAGTTTGTGAATTGTGATCTCTTATGGGGGTTCTGCTGTCCTGGCACCTTAGGGGCTCTGCGAATGTGACATGGCACCCTCAAACTAGCCCAGCAAAATCTGAACTCCAATATGGCGCTTCTTCCATTCTGAGCTTTACTTTGTGCCTCAAAAGTAGTTTTCGACCACATATGGGGTATTGGTGTACTCAGGAGAAATTGTACAATACATTTTGGGGTCAATTTTCTCCTGCTATCCTTGTCAAAATGAAACTATTTGGGGCTAAAACAACATTTTTGGGTGAAAAATATTTTTTCTGCATTTCCACAGATCAACGTTGTAAAATTCTGTGAAGTACCTGTAGGGTCAAGGTGCTCATGACACAACTAGATAGATTTCTTAAGGGGTCTAGTTTCCAAAACAGGGTCACTTGTGGGGAATTTCCACTGTTTAGGCACATCAGGGGCTCTCAAAACATGACATGACACCTGCAGACCATTCTATCAAAACCAGAGTAACAAAACATCACTCCTTCCTTTCTGAGCCCTGGGGTATCTGCGTAATCAGGAGAAATTACATAACAAAATTTGAGGTTCATTTTCTCCAGTTACCTCGTGAAAATAAAAAAATTGGGACTAAAAAATTTTTTGTGGGAAAAATATGATTTTTTTATATTTTCACTGCTCTACGTTATAAACTTCCGTGAAGCACCTTAGGTCATAGGACCTTCATCAGAATAATCTTATTAGTGAAAACTAGAAAAGAGATCCTTTGTTGTTTTATCCCAGTAGAAATAAGCAGTGTTTCCACAGTTAACATAATTTTGTGCTGGATGTCATGTGAACTTATTGTAATGAAGGCTTCAGTAAGTGATCTGGTATCATGGGTAAATGCTGGACAACATGGGGCTGGATAAGCAATGGGAGGAGACAGCGCTTCAATAGTATGCAAGAACCTTGCGACAGGAATAGCGCTCGGTGCCCCGATCCGTGGTGCAGGGATACCGCCGTTCAGGGAAGACGCAAGGTTCTGCTTATTTCTACTGGGATATAACAACCAAGGATCTCTTTTCTCGTGTCCACTAATAAGATTATTCTGATAAAGGTCCTATGACGGACCAAAAACGTTTAACTTCATTTTGTCTGGATGCATTGTAATACCATGGCCGCCGGGGGGGTAGCTTCTGCGGTCATTCCAGTACTCACTATGCTGGAGGCTGTTTCATCACCCGTATGCTGTTCACTTTGGGGACTCAAATGACTGCAGACGGAGGCTGTAAACAACTTTAACAACTCAGCTTTAATCTCTTCAGGACACAGCATATCAACAATGGCTACTGGACTCTTTACTCGATAACAGCAATACATCTTCATCTACAGCAGTACGTCACTTCCTCCTTCACTTCACACGTATGAACCACACGGACAAGCTGGCAGGTCACACGGAGCACGATGAACACGGAATACTTCCCTTCTTCCAGAGCCTGACTTCAGCCCACGAAGGTACCTGACTTATCCGTTACAGCTCACCCCTTTATGGCACTGTTGCTCCTGTTCGTGTCCTAGGTTCGCAGCTCACTAGACTCTCCACAAAGCTCCCGTACTCCAGCTGCTACTTCCACAGGGGGCTCTCCCACCGACCTCCCTGGCTTGCACCACTCCAGACACAGGCTGGATTCAATAGACTGGCTTGGGTTGTCACTTCAGCTCTTCCTTGCTAGCTGACTTGACCACTGAGACTCCTTCTCTAGTCTCTTTAGTCCTGCAGTCCCCAGTCTCTAACTGCAGAACCTCCAGTAACACTACGTACTGGCTACTACTGTAGGCATTCGCTGTGCTTCACTTCTGTCCAGTATAGCTACCTCCGGCTCAACTAACTCGTGGAGGGAAAACTATCTCCTTTTCTGTATCTCACTAGCCACTCCTCTCAGGTTCCCTCCTAACAGTCTTCTCACTAGTTGAGCTCAGTACCCCCATCTAGTGGCCCTTTTCTAATACTACAACTAACTAACTAATGTGTGGATGCAAACATACACACACAACATACATACAACACACAGATAATACACAATAATGTTACTATTTACAGGGCGAGGCCCTTGACCTCCTCACACTCCCCCTTCCTGTAATCTTTGCCGTCCCTGGCAATGCAGAAGTTTCTCCAAAATAAATCACACATATTAATTTCTACAATATGTCCACATCTATATCTTAAAAAATTTTTTTTCCACATTTTTAATTGCTCCTATTAAGCATAAACACCTTATTTCACATATAAATATATACATTTTTCCATGTAAAAAAATATTATTTTTTATATATATTTTTTCATAAAATATATCAACCTTCTTTACTTAAGAAAACACAGTTGCACTGTACAAATTACAGCTACCCAAAAGACATTAAAGTGCAAACATTATTATTATTTTTTTAATTTGAGGTAGTACCAATATAAGAGCACACAAGGAATAGGGAAAAAAACAAACATGTCCCCTCCCCCCCTTCCTGTGAGGGGAGCACTTCCAATGTTCAGGTTTCACTGACAGGGACAAGCACTCCCTGTGGCCGCAGTTCCACAGAAGGGCTCAACAGGTGCCCAAAACAAGATGAGGAAGAAAAAAGGGAAAAAAACAGTTCATTCCAACAAGTCCCTGGACCGTACAACAGCCCTCCGTGAAAGCACAGCAGGATTCCCATACCCTGCGGGGACACGGAACAGTCCCGGTGAGTGCAACAGGCCCAGCCAAGTAATACGGTCAGGGTGTTCAGCGGTGCGGATCAGGAGCAGACGCATTTCCGGAGGCTCCTGAACGCAGTTCCTCAACATTCCCAGAGGTCTCATCCTCCCCTGGGCACAAAATCACAGTCATGGCATAATAGCCGCGGGGGCAGCACTCCTTATAAAAGGAGACCCAGTCTCCAATTTTGAGGGCTCTACCTTGCTTCACAGAGACGGCATTAACATATATCTTCCTCCGGGTGCCCTCTTCCTCTATGAAGCCGTAACCCCGCTCCACATTTGTATATACCAGCTGCCCATAGGTATGTGGGACATGCATGGCACTCTCTCCACACTGATGTAAGAGATCCCAGATCTCCTCCTTTGCCTTCTTCCTGGCGATGATGTCCATGATCCACATGGACGGGGACGCAGATGGCGGGGGGCTGTTACTTCCAGGGGAGGGCTGGCTGAAAAGTGGAGGGTCCGGGGTCTCGGGAGGCATCTTGCGGGAGTGCGGGTGCATAGCAGGATGGACCTTAGGCCGTGTGTCCCCGCAGTGGGACAACGCTGGGGCCGTGTGATCCACTGATGGCGGAGGCTGAACAGCAGTCACCTCCATCTGCACCGCAGCTCCGATCAGGCCAGGTCCCAGCTGCTGCTTAAACTTTTGCCAGCGGGAAGCCAAGGTCTCCTCTGGCTCTGTACTCTCTTCCACTGCAGTGTCACCACCAGGCTGGTCCTCTGCAGTTTGCTGGGGTCCTTCTTCCTCCGGCCTTCCTGTAGAAACAGCGTCCGCGTCTTCAGGCTCCTCGGGGTGAGAGGCGGGTCAGTGTCGCTGCCTGCGATGAGTGCGGGAGTCTCCGGAGCAGCAGGGCCAGGTGTCGGTGGCTCCGTGGGCAGCGGGACTGCGGTCCGGGTAAGAGCTCGGCTCTTCTGTAGCTGCTTCCAGCTCCAGGTGACACGTCTGGACTCTTCCTCCCATCACCAGCGCCACTCCGTGCACCCGATGCCCCTGCAGCTGCACCGATACATCGCAGACGCTGTCTCGTGTCTCACTGATGTCAGGCCACAGCACTCAGCACATTTTGCAGGTCCACTCCCGTTTCCGGGTGGGGCTCTCGCCGGCATCTCCACCGATTCCTCAGCATTCAGTGGGAAGGGACGGGTGTCCATCTGAACATACCACTCCTTCCAGAGGTGGACCCGGGAATACTGACAGTCCTCATTTGGCGCCATCCAGACGCTATCACACCAACAAAGTGCTCCTTGTTGACAAGAACTGTCCGGTTTGGCGCCAGAATTCTCCATCTTGTTGGCAGTCATTTTAGGTTTCACAGGAACACTTGGCAGATCTTCTGCTTTGATCACAATCGGTGTGTTGGTCTCATTTTTCAGCATTTTTCCAGTCACCATCGGTATTTTTATCATCATCATCATCACTTGCCCATCACTGCTTTCTTCAATTTGCATCTTATAGGGCGCTGCAGTCACTTGTCAGACTGTCTTCTTCCTCCCCTGTGGTCTCGCTGCCATTTTGGGCAGCGAGATCCTGCCGACTACGCCAAAAGGAATACCATGGCCGCCGGGGGGTAGCTTCTGCGGTCGTTCCAGTACTCACTGTGCTGGAGGCTGTTTCATCACCCGTATGCTGTTCACTTTGGGGACTCAAATGACTGCAGACGGAGGCTGGAAACAATTTTAACAACTCAGCTTTATTCTCTTCGGGGCACAGCATATCCACAATGGCTACTGGACTCTTTACTCGATAACAGCAATACATCTTCATCTACAGCAGTACGTCACTTCTTCCTTCACTTCACATGTATGAACCACACGGACAAGCTGACACGTCACATGGAGCACAATGAACATGGAACACTTCCCTTCTTCCAGAGCCCAACTTCAGCCCACGAAGGTAACTGACTTATCCGTTACAGCTCACCCCTTTATGGCACTGTTGCTCCTGTTCTTGTCCTAGGTTCGCAGCTCACTAGACACTTCACAAAGCTCCCGTACTCCAGCTGCTACTTCCACAGGGGCTCACCCATGACCTCCCTGGCTTGCACCACTCCAGGCACAGGCTGGATTCAATAGATTGGCTTGGGTTGTCACTTCAGCTCTTCCTTGCTAGCTGACTTGACCACTGAGACTCCTTCTCTAGTCTCTCTAGTCCTGCAGCCCCAGTCTCTAACTGCAGAACCTCCAGTACCACTACATACTGGCTACTATTGTAGGCATTCGCTGTGCTTCACTTCTGTCCAGTATAGCTACCCCGGCTCAACTAACTCGTGGAGGGAAAACTATCTCCTTTTCTGTCTCTCACTAGCCACTCCTCTCAGGTTCCCTCCTAACACTCTTCTCATTAGTTGAGCTCAGTGCCCCCATCTAGTGGCCCTTTTCTAATACTAAAACTAACTAACTAATGTTGTGTGAACGCAAACACACACAACATACATACAACACACAGATAATACACAATAATGTTACTATTTACAGGGCGAGGCCCTTGACATCCTTACAGCATAATCAAATCAAATCAAATTTATTATCGCCAAGTACATATTACATATATACAAGGAATTCTTTGTGGCAAAGAGGCAACATAATATATAACAACAGATACAACAAGTAACATCTAACAAGACAGATACAGTATATAGTCTACACATGATGATTTAATTGTTGAACAGAGAGTGGATAGAAGCTGTTCATATGGTGGTTGGTGCTGCATTTGGGGACTCTGAAGCGACGTTTTGAGACGGATCCTGAAAATGAGGAAATTTAAAGGAACCGCTGGCCGGGAAGGAGAGAGAGAGAGAGAGAGAGGGAGAGGGAGAGAGAGAGAGAGAGAGAGAGAGTGACGTTGGTGGATGGAGCGAGACATGATTTCCCAGATGTGCTCAATCGGATTCAGGTCTGGGGAACGGGCGTGCCAGTCCATAGCTTCAATGCCTTCATCTTGCAAGAACTGTTGACACACTCCAGCCACATGAGGTCTGGCATTGTCCTGCATTAGGAGGAACCCAGGGCCAACCGCACTAGCATATGGTCTCGTAAGGGGTCTGAGGATCTCATCTCGGTACCTAATGGCAGTCAGGCTACCTCTGGCGAGCACATGGAGGGCTGGGTGGCACTCCAAAGAAATGCCGCCCCACCCCATTACTGACACACTGTCAAACCAGTCATGCTGAAGGATGTTGCAGGAAGCAGATCACTCTCCACGGCGTCTCCAGACTCTGTCACGTGTGCTCAGTGGGAACCTGCTTTCATCTGTGGAGAGCACAGGGAGCCAGTGGCGAATCTGCCAATCCTGGTGTTCTGTGGCAAATGCCAAGCGTCCTGCACGGTGTTGGGCTGTGAGCACAACCCCATCTGTGGACGTCGGGCACTCAGACCATCCTCATGGAGTCGGTTTCTAACTGTTTGTGCAGACACATGCACATTTGTGGCCTGCTGGAGGTCATTTTGCAGGACTCTGGCAGTGCTCCTCCTGTTCCTCCTTGCACAAAGGCTGAGGTAGCGGTCCTGCTGCTGGGTTGCCTCCTACGGCCCCCTCCACGTCTCCTGGTGTACTGGCCTGTCTCCTGGTAGCGCCTCCAGCCTCTGGACACTACGCTGACAGACACAGCAAACCTTCTTGCCACAGCTCGCATTGATGTGCCATCATAGATGAACTGCACTACCTGAGCCACTTGTGTGGGTTGTAGAGTCTGTCTCATGCTACCATGAGTGTGAAAGCACAACCAACAATCAAAAGTGACCAAAACATCAGCCAGTAAGCATTGGTACTGAGATGTGGCCTGTGGTCCCCACCTGCAGAACCACTCCTTTATTGAGTGTGTCTTGATAATTGCCAATAAATTCCATCTGTCGTCTATTCCATTTGCACAACAGCATGTGAAATTGATTGTCAATCAGTGTTGATTCCTAAGTGGACAGTTTGATTTCACAGAAGTTTGATTTACTTGGAGTTATATTCTGTTTAAGTGTTCCCTTTATTTGTTTGAGCAGTGTATATGGCATTTATACAATTCTTGCAGCGACTTATTGAATAAGACCGGAGCTCAAAATTGAATATAGTCGCTCAAATACATTTTTCCTCTCTGCTCCACGAATTTTGTATATGACCACATACCGTATATACTCATGTATAAGCCGAGATTTTCAGCCAATTTTTTTGGGCTGAAAGTCCCCCTCTCGGCTTATACACGAGTCATATACCTGGGGGTCAGCGGGGGAGGGGGGGCGAGGGTGTCACAGATCATACTCACCCGTCCTGGCACTCTCTGTAGCCCCCTCCCTTCTCCACTGTCTCCCTTCCTGCCTTCAGCGGTCACGTGGTACCGCTCATTAAACTCATAAATATGCGCATATTCATGAGTGGTAATGAGCGGTATCCCATGACCGCTGAAGGCAGGAAGGGAGACAGTGGAGAAGCGAGGCTGCAGAGACGTTCCAGGACGGGTGAGTATAGTGATATTTACCTGTCCTCATTCCCATGCTGCTCACCGCCATCTGCTGCTTCCTGTGTCCGTAATGTTTAGCCAGCAGGGGGAGCGGTGATGTGGTTAGTGTGCACCATGCCCTCTGCTGGTTGAACAGTCATTGACAGAGGACGCGCAGACAGTGGTGAGCAGCGATGGACCCCGGACAGGTGAATATCACAGGTGTCGGGTCCTGAGCAGGAGAGGTGAGTATGGCATTTTTTTTTGCAGCACCAGCATATGGGGGCATAATATATGGGGCAGCATATGAGGCATATTCTATGGATCAGCATATGGGGGCATATTCTATGGAGCAGCATATGGGGGCATATTCTATGGTCAGCATATGGGGACATATTCTATGGGGCAGCATATGGGGGCATATTCTATGGAGCAGCATATGGGGGCATATTCTATGGGGCAGCATATGGGGTCATATTCTATGGGGCAGCATATGGGGCATAGTCTATTGAGCAGCATATGGGGGCATATTCTGTGGGGCAGCATATGGGGGCATAGTCTATGGGGCAGCATATGGGGGCATATTCTATGGAGCAGCATATGAGGGCATATTCTATGGGGCATTTTATGGGGGCATAATCTATGGAGCATATTATGGGGGCATAATCTATGGAGCATCTTATGGGGGCATAATCTATGGAGCATCTTATGGGGGCATAATCTATGGAACATCTTATGGGGCCATAACCTTTATGGAGCATTATATGGGGAATATTATTCTATGGAGCATCTTATGGGGCCATTATTAAACTTTGTGCAGCATTATATGGGGTGTATTTTGTATGGAGCATTATATGGGGCTCCTGATTCAATATGGATATTCAAAAACATTTAACCTACTGATGTCTCAATTAATTTTACTTTTATTGGTATCTATTTTTATTTTTGAAATTTACCAGTAGTTGCTGCATTTTCCACCCTAGGCTTATACACGAGTCAATAAGTTTTCCCAGTTTTTTGTGGCAAAATTACGGGGGTCGGTTTATACACGGGTTGGCTTATACACGAGTATATACGGTAAATAAATTCCTTTTTTGCCATCACCTTGCGGATAGTGTGCGGTGAATTTTCTTCACTCTGTTTACAATGATGGTCCAGCCATCAGCCATTCAGAAGGGGTTGTCCAAATAGTGGACAACCCCTTTAAGGCCAGACAGCAGCTACTATGGCTCTGATTCATCAATTCCCAATACTGATGCTGTTCATTCAGGGCTCAATGAGATGTGCTGGAGTGAGAGGCGCTGGATTCATTATGCCTCTTATAGAATCCTGCTGCATCTTAAAATTTTTCGACTAATCAAAGTGTTTTAAGCCAGATTTGTGGCTGAAAACACTTTGATGAATTGGGGCTTATGTGTCTCTATCCTCGAACATTGTCACATACTGCACCACTACATTGCAAACAATGTAGAATGCTGCATAATGTATAAATATAGAAACTTATGCACATTATATACAAGTACACAGCACACATACTGGACAACACAGTCTCATTACATACACCTGATATAAAGAGAAGGCTGGTAGTGCAATAAGAGTCTGCGCTGCTGTGGTAGAATTCAAGATATCTTTATTGCCAACGCGTTTCCTGAGCCAGTCCCAGCTCACTTCATCAGAGCATGCCCTGTTGAAGTGAGCTGGGACTGGCTCAGGAAACGCATTGACAATAAAGATATCTTGAATTCTACCACAGTAGCGCAGTCTCTTATTGCACTACCAGCCTTCTCTTTGTACCAAGTCCTTGGACCTCGTGCAGACTGCTGCAGCTGTTTTATGCGATTATAGGTGTTGTGACTCTCACAACCCTATCAGGTGAGCCTAACACTTGCTGTGCACTCTACTTTCCATACAGACCTACGCATTGGAAGCGCCCTGTCTCCCCCTTTTCTATACTCCAGACATAGTCACGCAAGCACACACATCATACATGTACTTACTGTACAAGTGTTTCTCACTAAATTAGAATATCATCAAAAAGTTAATTTATTTAAGTTCTTCAATACAAAAAGTGAAACTCATATTATATGAGTCATTGCAGAGTGATCTATTTCAAGTGATTATTTCTGTTAATGTTGATGACTGTGGCTTACAGCCAATGAAAACTCAAAAGTCATTATCTCAGTAAATTAGAATAATTAACAAAAGATACCTGCAAAGTCATCATGAGCGTTTATAAATGTCCCTTATTCTGTTTCAGTAGGCTCCACAATCATGGGGAAGACTACTGACCTGACAGATGTCCAGAAGGCAGTCACTGACTCACTCCACAAGGAGGGTAAGCCACAAAAGGTCATTGCTAAAGAAGCTGGCTGTTCACAGAGTGCTGTATCCAAGCATAGTAATGGAAAGTTGAGTGGAAGGAAAAAGTGTGGTAGAAAAAGGTGCACAAGCAACTGGGATAACCGCAGCCTTGAAAGGATTGTTAAGAAAAAGCCATTCAAAAATTTGGGGGAGATTGACAAGGAGTGAACTGCTGCTGGAGTCATTGCTTCATGAGCCACCACACACAAACGTATTCAGGACATGGGCTACAAGCGTCACATTCCTTGTGTCAAGCCACTCATGACCAATAGACAATGCCAGAAGCGTCTTACCTGGGTCAAAGAGAAAAAGAACTGGACTGTTGCTCAGTGGTGCAAGGTGTTGTTTTCAGATGAAAGTAAATTTTGCATTTCATTTGGAAATCAAGGTCCCAGAGTCTGGAGGAAGAGTGGAGAAGCCACAATCCAAGCTGTTGAGGTCTAGTGTGAAGTTTCCACAATCAGTGATGGTTTGGGGAGGCATGTCATCTGCTGGTGTCCACTGTGTTTTATCAAGACCAAAGTCAGTGCAGCCGTTCACCAGGAAATTTTAGCGCACTTCATGCTTCCCTCTGCCGAAAAGCTTTTTGAGATGGAAATTTCATTCTCCAGCAGGACTTGGCACCTTTTCTTACCTTTGACTCTGCAAAAACTCTTACTGTTTCTCTTATTCATTCTCGTCTCGACTATTGTAACTCTCTTCTAATCGGTCTCCCTCTTACCAAACTCTCCCCTCTCCAATCTGTCTTGAATGCTGCAGCCAGGATCATATTCCTCACCAATCGTTACACCGATGCCTCTACCTTGTGCCAGTCATTACACTGGCTACCCATCCACTCCAGAATTCAGTATAAACTTATTAACCTCACTCACAAAGCCCTCCATGGCTCAGCACCACCCTACATCTCCTCCCTTGTTTCAGTATACCACCCTACCCGCACCCTCCGTTCTGCTGATGACCTGAGGTTAGCATCCTCAATAGTCAGAACCTCCCACTCCCGTCTCCAAGACTTTACACGTGCCGCGCCAATTCTTTGGAATGCACTTCCCAGGTCAATACGATTAGTCCCCAATCCCCACAATTTTAAGCGTGTCCTGAAAACGCATTTATTCAGACTGACCTACCGCCTCAACACATTAACCTAATCTATCCCTGTGTGGCAGAGCCAAAAGTTTTACCATAACCAGGTTCCCCGCATCATTCTCCCACATGCTTTATGCATCCATTAGCCCTCTGTGTCCGTACTGTCACACACCTAACATTATGGCTGGTCCATACAATCAGGGCAACTGTTACCACCCACCTTTCGTGTCTACCTCTTTCCTCATAGACTGTAAGCTTGCGAGCAGGGCCCTCTTTCCTCTTGGTATTTGTTATAATCTACTGTATGTGATTATTGTTATGCTGTAATGTCTATTGTCTGTACAAATCCCCTCTGAAATGTAAAGTGCTGCGGAATATGTCGGCGCTATAAAAATAAAATTTATTATTATTATTTATTATTATTACCTGTCCAAACTGCCAAAAGTACCACCTGGTTTAAAAACAACAGTATCACTGTGTTAGAATCTGTTCAGTTTGTGACTATCCGCCATTTTCTTGTAGTGTTCTGGCTGCTGGTTTTTCCTCTGGTGCTGGGCTTGTCTTGGGTCAGGTGATTGTATCACCCTTTATTAACCTGCACCTGTCTCCCATTCCTTGCTGGACAACAGTGTTAATCAGCTTGAGTTCTGACTTGGAGCTTCGCTTTGCCTTCTGTGTGTTTAATTAGTGCAGTGGTGGGATCTCTGGTTCTGCTAGTCTTAGTTTCTGTTTTCAGTTTGTTTATGCAGCCTTCTCTTTGTTTTCTTCTAGGAGGGGACCTGTTTTTGTACCTAGTTCTTAGATCTTTCAGGGACCCCCTTCCCCCTATCTATAGGTCTTAGCTTAAGATTAACCTAGGATTGTCGGTGGGTTTATTCGCAAGGAATGGGTCGCCCACTCCATCGTAGGGTATCAGCCTAGTCGCAGTGCAGGGTCAGTTTTCCCCCCTCCTACGCTAGTCCTGTGCTGCAGTACCATAACATACTGTGCTTGATTGGCCAGCAAAGTCGCTTGACCTTAACCCCATAGAGAATCTATGGGGTCTTGTCAAAAGGAAGATGAGAAACACCAGACACAAGAATGCAGATGAGCTGAATGCTGCTATCAAAGCAACCTGGTCTTCAATAACACCTCAGCAGTGCACAGGCTGATCACCTCCATGTCACGCTGCATTGATGATGGAATTGATGAAAAAGGAGCCCCAACCAAGTATTGAGTGCATTTATTGAACATACATTTCAGTAGGCCAACATTTTGTATTTTAAAATCATTTTTCAAGCTGGTGTTATAAAGTATTCTAATTTACTGAGATAATGACTTTTGGGTTTTCATTGGCTGTAAGCCATAATTATCAACATTAACAGAAATAAACACTTGAAATACAGTGGGTATGGAAAGTATTCAGACCCCTTTAAATTTTTCACTCTTTGTTTCATTGCAGCCATTTGGTAAATTCAAAAAAGTTTGTTTTTTCCTCATTAATATACACTCTGCACCTCATCTTGTCTTGCTCAGTTTGGCTGGACGGCCAGGTCTAGGAAGACTTCTGGTGGTCTCAAACTTCTTCCATTTAAGGATTATGGAGGCCACTGCGCTCTTAGGAACCTTGAGTAATGCAGAAATTTTTTTGTAACCTTGGCCAGATCTGTGTCTTGCCACAATTCTGTCTCTGAGCTCCTTGGCCAGTTCCTTTGACCTCATGATTCTCATTTGGTCTGACATGCACTATGAACTGTGATGTCTTATATAGACAGGTGTGTGCCTTTACAAATCAAGTCCTATCAGTTTAATTAAACACAGCTGGTCTCCAGTGAAGGAGTAGAACCATCTGAAGGACGACCACAAGGAAATGGACAGCATGTGACTTAAATATGAGTGTCTGAGAAAAGGGTCTGAATACTTATAACCATGTGATATTTCAGTTTTTTCTTTTTAATACATTTGCAAAAATTTCTACATTTCTGTTTTTTTTCAGTCAAGATGTGGTGCAGAGTGTACATTAATGAGAAAAAAATGAACTTTTTTGAATTTACCAAATGGCTGCAATGAAACAAAGACTGAAAAAGTGAAAATACTTTTCGCACCCACTGTAGATCACTCTGTGTGTAATGACTCTATATAATATATGAGCTTCACTTTTTGAATTGAAGAACTGAAATAAATTAACTTTTTGATGATATTCTAATTTAGTGAGAAACACTTTTATGTGACCTTAATACAATGTGCCATTTATATTTATACAAGCCCCCTAAGCTTCATATAACCCTTTTCATTTTTTTGTTGCTCAAATGTCAGCTGTCATTTTGTGTTGACTGACACATAGACTGCCATTGGGAGCGAAAGTAATTGTATGGAATGCTGTATATTGTCAAGTCTTTGAAAAGTAGTACCAGTCAGTACCAAGCCCTGGGGAGGGACTGCTGGAGAATCAGGGCGTGTTCACCTGACATGGGAATTCTCACCTTTGAGATCAAGTCCTGGAGGTGTCTGTTCTTCCCTGCAGTTTTCTACAACTGGCGTGCTCCTGTGAGCTGCGACGGCCGTGTTCTTACCCAGACCAGTCTGATATTACACAGGTAAGGGACAGTGTGAAATGTTAACGTGAAGCTGCATACAAAATGACATATATATTATTTCTGCTGATCTATTATATGGACTGTAATCTGATTAAAATCAGTAAACGCTGCAGTTTTTTTAAAAAATTTTTTATTAATTGCATAATGT
This sequence comes from Dendrobates tinctorius, assembly GCF_039654945.1. Classification (NCBI taxonomy): domain Eukaryota; kingdom Metazoa; phylum Chordata; class Amphibia; order Anura; family Dendrobatidae; genus Dendrobates; species Dendrobates tinctorius. The sequence goes on from NW_027361690.1 coordinate 82,338,161, forward strand.
TAGTGTTCTTGTGTTAATACATTGACAAAGAAAAGTGAGATAATAGATTTTAATTTATTGAGTTGTGTGGTGCATTCATATCTATGATGCTGAATCGTAAGAAGTTCTCGGCTACTTTAGTGCCGTGAAGCAAGACTGTGGCTGTGACACAAGCTGCACGCCCAAGGATCGCAGTGTATTGAATTAAGTATGGCCACGTTTTAACCTATAAGATGCCGTGTCATAGAAGACACAAGGAGTCCATTAGATTTGGGTTTCATGCTATTTGCACTCCATGGCCTCAGTAGTGTGCAGGATTCGATGTGACCATATTCACTTTCATTATGGTGTTCAGTGGCATCGTGATACTGCGATTTTTGGAGGCCGGGAATTTTGCAGCCAAAATCACAGTGTAACCTCAACGTAAAAGTAGCCATATAATTAGTTAGAACATTATGTAATGTACCGTAAAGATGTAGTCAATTCTCTGTTATCTAGATCACTTTGGAGTAACCGAGTATCTTAAATAATTAAACGCAATTATGCAAATCACCTATTATCTACTTAAAATTATGACGAAAGACATGCAATGTGCCTCACGGTCAATTATCGCTCCCAATTCCTCATACTGCCAAGGAAATATCACAGCTAGATAATTGTAATAAATCAACAATTATAAAGTAAAAGATTCTTTCCAGTTCATTCAATATTGATTGCATTTTATCATTTTGGTATCTTTCCTGTCCGAATTTTGATAAGAATAGAACTATTATTATTCATATCATACAGAGAATAGTTCTAGAGCCAGGTTAATAGTCCTATATTTAATGATCTGACTAGTGGAAAAAAATGTGAGATTCCTTTACCTTACACTAGGAAATGACTTGCAGAATTCTGCTTTATGTGACACTCGGATACTGCACAATGCTATACAAAGAGCCCAATAATAAAACACTGTGTAATAAGCGTCTGAGCTCCTCTTAGTGTTGGTTGCAAACAGGAAAGATTTTACAATTTTGTCTGTCAATGCAAGGAAATGACTGTTATAAAGTTATATTAACCAGCTCAGGACCAGGTAATTTCCCTCATTCCTGAACAGGCACAATTTTGGGTGTTTCTTTTGTGTGCATGCGCGCTTTCAACGTCTCTAAAAATGTTTCTCGTTTGGATATTCAAATAGTTTTGCATCTTTTTTTCCACGATACATCTGGCTTCATTTTTATTTCATTTTTCTTTTTTTTGGCAGATATTTGGGGAAAATGTAAAGAAAAGTAGAAAATAAGTGTCTACTTTTCACATTTTTTGTTAATTTTTTTTAAACTAAGGATCACTAATAACATTTTACATTGTCCTCCCCTCTCCGAAGAAATGAATTTTATATATTGATTTTTTTTTATATACGGACTGATTCAGACTTGAGGTATCGCTCTTTTCTTTTTTTAGTTTTGTTTCATTTATTTTTTTCTATTATAGTTTTGCTTTTTTTAATTTATGTACAGTCGTGCTTACATACCCTGGCAGAATTGCTGCTTTCTTGGCCTTTTTTCAGAGAATATGAATGATAAAACCAAGCCATTTATTGTCAAACTACTGTGTTTTCTCTTTTTATGGTTCAATATATTTTTATTGAAGTTATAATTAACAATTGATGTTTCAACATACATCAAAATCAAGTTCAGGTTGCACAACAGGTACAATCAACAAAATCTAAGCACAGGGTAGGCCATTTATATGGATACACCTAAATAAAATGGGAATGGTTGGTGATATCAACTTCCTGTTTGTGGCACATTAGTATATGGGAGGGCGGAAACTTTTCAAGATGGGTGGTGACCATAGCGGCCATTTTGAAGCTGGCCATTTTGGATCCAACTTTATTTTTTCAATGGGAAGAGGGTCATGTGACACATCAAACTTATTGAGAATTTCACAAGAAAAACAATGGTGTGCTTGGTTTTAATGTAACTTTATTGTTTCATGAGTTATTTACAAGTTTAGGATGACTTATAAAATTTGTTCAAAGTGCTTGTGTTGGATTGTCAATGCAACCCCTATTCTCTCACTCTCGACACACAGATAGCAACACTGCAGAAGAAATGCTAGCACAGGCTTCCAGTATCCGTTGCTTCAGATGCTGCACATCTCGTATCTTCACAGCATAGACAATTGCCTTCAGATGACCCCAAAGATAAAAAGTCTAAGGGGGCCAGATTGGGAGACCTTGATGGCCATTCAATTGGCCCACAATGACCAATCCACTTTCCAGGAAACTGTTCATGTAGGAATGCTCGGACCTGACACCCATAATTGATGGTATGGTGTGGTATATGGGGTAAAAAGATAGTGGGGCCATTCTTCATCAATGGAAACCTCAATTCCACTGGATATCTGAAATTGCTACATAATGATGTGTTGCCTCTTTATGCACTGAAGATGGCACGTTCCCTGAGTTTTTACAGCAAGATGATGCACCATCACATTATGGGTGTCAGGTCCGAGCATTCCTACAAGGAATCTGACCCCCTTATACTAGTATTTCTTCTGCAGTGTTGCTAACCAAGCTCTCATATAAACTACCGTTCAAAAGTCTGGGGTCACCCAGACAATTTTGTCTTTTCCATGAAAAATCATACTTTCATTAATCAAATGAGGTGCCAAATGTGAATTTAAAATCTATTCCAGACACTTACAAGGTTCTAAAAAAAGATTTTTATGTAGAATAAAAAATAATATTCTCCTTCAATCTTTTGCTTTCGTCAAAGAATGCTCCCTTTGCAGCAATTACAGCATTGCAGACCTTTGGCATTCTAGCAGTTAATTTGCTGAGGTAATCTGGATAAATTTCACCCCATGCTTCCAGAACCCCCCCCCACAAGTTGGTTTGGCTTGATGGGCACTTTTTGCGTACCATACGGTCAAGCTGCTCCCACAACAGCTCAATGGGGTTGAGATCTGGTGACTGCGCTGGCCACTCTATTACAGATAGAATACCAACTGCCTGCTTCTTCCCTAAATAGTTCTTGCATATTTTGGAGGTGTGCTTTGGGTCATTGTCCTGTTGTAGGATGAAATTGGCTCCAATCAAGCACTGTCCACAAGGATGGGGGCATTGCTCTAGAATCACTGCGTTGAGAAACATGAGATGGTGTCTCTGCAGTGTTGGATGTTGATCTCCATGAGTTCATTCATCCTCATTTTTCACAGGGTATGGCATGGCATTGCAAAATGGAGTGATCAACAGATATCAAAGAAACAATTTTCGGATTTAAACGTGCGCTGCTAGACAAAACGACTCCTTTCCAGATTGTGTACTTGTATACTTTTATTTTCCCAACGCGTTTCGAAGTCTCAAACTTCTTCCTCAGGGGATGACATGTACAAACAGACAGAGTAGCTCCCAGTTTTATACATACACATTTCAAATATTGGCGCCAATATTTGAAATGTGTATGTATAAAACTGGGAGCTACTCTGTCTGTTTGTACATGTCATCCCCTGAGGAAGAAGTTTGAGACTTCGAAACGCGTTGGGAAAATAAAAGTATACAAGTACACAATCTGGAAAGGAGTCGTTTTGTCTAGCAGCGCACGTTTAAATCCGAAGATTGTTTCTTTGATATCTGTTGATCTATGGTCACGGCGGGGCCATTTGGATGTGCAGCAGCTTTGACCTCTATTCCTTTATGCCTCTAACTCTCCTGCTATTGGTGAGTATAATAGCTTGAACTGTATCTCTTTTACCTGGGTAAGACCCTATTGCGCTCTTTCTCTTTTAGTTTTAACCAAAATGGAGTGATAGCATTCCTTATTCAAAATCCCTTTTACCTTGTACAAATCTCCCACTTTACCAGCACCAAAGCAACCCCAGACCATCACATTACCGTCACCATGCTTGACAGATGGCGTCAGGCACTCTTCCAGCATCTTTTCAATTGTTCTGCGTCTCACAAGTGTTCTTCTGTGTGATCCAAAGACCTCAAACTTAGATTGGTCTGTCCATAACACTTTTTTCCAATCTTCCTCTGTCCAATGTCTCTGTGTTCTTTTATGGCTTTTTCTTTGCCACTCTGCCCTGAAGGTCCCGGAGTCACTGTAGACGTTGACAATGCCAGTTGAGGACCTGTGAGGCGTTGATTTCTCAAACTACAGACTCTAATGTACTTGTCTTGTTACTCAGTTGTGCAGTGGGGCCTCCCACTTCTCTTTCTACTCTGGTTAGAGCCTGTTTGTGCTCTCCTCTGAAGGGAGTAGTGCACACCATTGTAGGAAATCTTCAGTTTCTTGGCAATTTCTCGCATGGAATAGCCTTTAGGGATGAGTGAGCATAATCGTGGGTATTCGGTACTTGGCGAGTAATGCGGTACTCGCGGTACTCGATACATAGCAAGTATTTCACTACTCGCATCACACTATTTGGTTCTCCCGCCCAGCAGTTGTCAATCACAGTAATGTCGCACCCTTCTTGGTTGTGGGCGGCATTACTATGATTGGCTGTCCGCCCAGCGTCATCATATGCCATGACTCATCATAGCCTGGCACTAAGCCCTGCTGCCGCCATTTTCTGCACATTGCATGTGGGTCGCCCTCCCAGGGCTGTGGGGTACTCGGTACTGGGCCGGTCTCTCAGAAGGGAATGTCACAGCAGCGGGGACCCGGTCCGTGGCCCTGGGCGCCCAATGTAAAAAAGGGGATTGAATGGTGGAATGTAGTTTATTAAATGAATAGTTCGTGACGCCACCTGTGGTGTTCGGCAAGTGAGATGTTAAGCCGAAGCTGCATGCAGATCCTCTGGGACTGGTGGTGTGTTGCAGCCAAGATGGTGAAGCTCCCCACAGGTGGAGCTGTAGTCCCAGGGCAGTGTAGATGTAGGGGTAGAGGAGAGGCACAGGCGGTGTAGAAGCTGGTACCCAGATGTAGTGGTACAGGGTGTGTTGGCGCAGGAATAAATGGAGGACACCAGGGCTTGTAGTTCCAAAGCTTTACTCACAGTCTGTAGTACACACAGGTGCCTGCCTCCGTGCTGTGTCCTCCGGGTCAGGGACTCAGTCAACCTCCAGGCCAGATGGAATGCTCCCTTCCAACACTCCGCCAACATGTGCCTTTCTGAACGTCTCCTCTTATAGCGCCTTTAAGTGAAGTACTCCTAGTACTGAGTTACACTGGAGTTCCTCCTGACAGATGTTCCCAAGAACTTTCCTTGTACGGCAGACAGCTGTAGCCTGCTTTGGGGACTCCTCACTCCTAAGTCCCGGCTCACTATCAATGTTGCTGTTGTGCCCCCAAGTCTGAGATGGGAGTAGTGCATTTACAGCCCACTACTCCTCCGGTGTCTGCTGCATGACCATTAGTATCCATACAACCTCGGGGACCGGGCCCCGGCCTTGCGCTTAGAACTTCTAGGCAGGGTTCTCTCCTAACCCAAGTCCTCTCTTCCCTTTTACTCCTACATTCCGTACTAGTCTCTCCTTCTTATGGAAGATCAGGTTTCTGTTCAGTGTCTTTCTCCTTCTTCCTTTCCTGTGCCAGCAGACTCAGGTCACTGAGATCTGCTGCAGCACCTCCTTCTTCCATCCCTCTCCCAGAGATCTTCTTCTCCTTACTCCTCTCTCTCTGACTGACTGACTGACTGACATTCTAAACTTTCCCACTCTTTTATGTATTCTAACTCCACCCGCCTCCCAGCACGTTTCGTGTTCAATGCAGGGAGCCACCAAAGGTGCTCTGCTACACTTCAAGCAGGGAGCCGCAATGTGGCTTTGCTGAACTACTGTGTTGTGTATTATGCAAGTTTTGGAGCGTGGTCAGGAGCCTCCAACCTACCTGGATGGTGCAGTACCTCTGTGGCAACTGAATCCTCAGGGGCGCCACACTTGCAGAACACAGCTAGTGTAGGGAGAGTGTGAGCAGCTGCTAGGGAGAGTTATGTTTTTTGGTGCAAATCATTCAGAAATCCTCTGTAAAACCCAAAAGCTCTTTTCAGAGCTGAAAGTATAAGGTCAGGGACCGAGTAGTGACCGTTTTCCCAGCTTTTTTGGGGGTCACATTTAACCCTGCAGGGCAGTTTTTTTGTGCTGTTGTGGTGCTGTGTTCACAGCAAATAGTAAGCACGCACGGTACTGCACAACTGACACGCAGCCAGCACCGCTGTCTTGTGTGGTGTCTCAGGTGCGTATTCTCGCCTTAAACCTCAGGGCAGTATTTTTGTGCTGTTGCGGTGCTGTGTTCACAGGGAAAAGAACGCACGCACGGTACTGCACAACTGACACGCAGCCAGCACCGCTGTCTTGTGTGGTGTCTGGGGTGCGTATTCTTGCCTTAGACTTCAGGGCAATTTTTTTGTGCTGTTTCGGTGCTGTGTTCACAGCGAATGGTACGCACGCACTGTACTGCACAACTGACATGCAGCCAGCACCACTGTCTTGTGTGGTGTCTGGGATGCGTATTCTTGCCTTAAACCTCAGGGCAATTTTTTAGTGGCAGCACCGCTGTCTTGTGTGGTTATTGGGGTGTGTAATCTCACCTAAACCTCAGAGCAATTTTTTTCTGTTGCTGCGGTGCTGTTTGTAAAACACAAAGCAGTACTAGGCTGTAGTGCTACCTTCCACAAAGCACTAGCTGCTCCTTGTTCCCCAATATCTGCATCTGAACATCTGCGACTATGGCAGAAAAATCCAAAATTCCTAAAAAGGTTGTTGTGAAGGGACAGGGACGTGGACGTGGGGTCGTTGGTGCCCAACAAGGCACAGAGTCTGGGAGATCGAAGAAGGTTAATGCATCTAGGTTCCTGGCAAAAATTTCCCGGTCTGGAGCATAAACGGGCCTGGAAGCCAGAATAACAAGAGCAGATACTGTCTTGGATGGCTGATAAGGCCTCAACGAAATGTTCTAGCAGCATAGCAGCACCCAATCGTCCATGACAAAACAGTCTACTGTCCATACAGATAATGCCGGGTCATTCTATTCTCAACCTGTTCCTAGTTCATCACCCGGTCAGGAGTCACAGGAAACATTTGTCCCCAACCTTGGTCACTTTGAGGATCTGTTTGATCCATTTCCTTGCATTGCCTCTGGCCTCTCACCGCACGACATTGAAGAGGAACGTGAGGGGATATCGTCTGTTGAAGATGGCCAAATATTTGAATCTCCACGTCCAAAAGAAAGCTACTTTCATCCACATGATATACCAGGTGAAGAGGTGGAGGCTGATGGTGATGAAACACAGTTGCCATCTGGCCAGTCGCCAATATCAACATGGAAGGAGGATGACATGGATGACGAGGTGGTCGATGTTGAGACCACCGATCCGACCTGGATCATTGGCACGCATAGCCAACACAGCAGCACAGAGGATGAAGGTGGATACGTAGCACCAAAAAAGGCACCAAGGGCTACTGTTTGAGCAGAGTGCGAAGTGTGTCAACTGTTGCCAAGAGCAATCCCTCTGTGCCCCAAGTCAAGGCAAGGGTGCATTCAGGCGCTGTCTGGAAATTTTTTTCCGCTAGTCCTTCGGAACCAAATGTTATCATCTGTAGCATCTGCCATAGGAAGCTGAGCAGAGGCCAGGGCAAAGGCAACCAAAGCACCACCAGCATGCGGAAACACATGGCAGCCAAGCACCCTAGTCGGTGGGCTGAACAACAGGGTACCAAATCAGTGTCTGCGACTGCGGGTCAAACCACTGCCATGTCGCCTGTGATATGTCCTTTCTAGAGTTGAGCGACTTTAGTCGGATCGGGTTTCATGAAACAAAATTCGTTTCAAATGAAACTGGTCCGACTAGGGCAAAAAAAGTCGGAGTTTCGTCCGAAACCCGACCCCAATGCAAGTCAATGGGGAATATAAGTCGGCATTGAGTAGATGAATGCCAAACCACAGACTCATTTGCGACTTGCCAACACAGTGGAACTCAACATATAATATGTTGGCAAGGGTAAGTGAGCAACAGAGGGCACTTTCTGAATACCAGCTTAAACATGCCCGTCACACTGAGACTCAGCCAAGACACATAACAACTGTCGAGTGGGTGTGGATCGCTGATATTTGTGATAGCTTTGAGTATTGCACCAAGCTTGTGAGCAGTGATCAGGCTATTATCAGCGTAACCATCCCTATGTTATGTCTGCTGAAAAAAATCGCTGCAGAATCAAAAAATGGAATCTTTGCGTCCCCAGCAGCTGGGTATGGAGCAAAATTTCACAATGGGTGATCCTACCCAGCCCAGCCAATATCATCAGGTCATATTGGGGGATGAAGATGATGATGAAAATCAGGAGGGAGAGGACTTCTTTTTCAGTGGTACCGAGGGGACACCTCATGCTACAGAGGGGAATCCCAACCCCAGCTTCATGTCTGTCCAGCATGGGTGGGCTGAAGAGGAGGAGGTGGAGGAGGAGAGTCAGTGTGAGGAGAGGATGGGTATTGTTCCTCGCTCAGGGGTCACAGAACATTTGCCTCTTTGCAGCTTGGCACACATGGCACACTTCATATCTGACTGTCTGTGCCAAGACCCTCGCGTAATCCACATTTTCAATAGCAACCTATACTGGTTGGCCACCTTTCTAGACCCACGGTACAAGGACAAATTTCCTTCGCTACTGTTGCAGTCACCAAGGGGTTTCACAATGGAATCCTTCAAGAAGGCCGTTGTCGATCATTTGATGGCAACAGCACCCTCAGATACCACTGCTAGCAGAGATACCAGCTCTGTGCAACAGCCTGCATTAAAGGGGAGAGATACGCCAAGCAGGTCCAAAAGAGGTGGTGGTAAAATGTCCACAAACTGGGCCATCTTCAATAACCCGGCTCATCACCAAGGACTAGTTGGAAGAGTAGCAATGTCAAGGAGGGAGAAGTTGATCAAGATGGTCAATGACTATCTAAGTGACCATACCTGCGTCCTTCCTGACGCTTCTGTTCCATGTAATTACTGGGTATCCAAGCTGCATAGTTGGCCCGACCCCGCCTTCTATGCCTTGGAGGTGCAGGCCTGCCCTGCTGCTAGTGTGATGTCAGAGTGTGTTTTCAGTGCCTCTGGGGCAATCATAACAGATACACGCACACGGTTGACTACAGAGAATGCAGACAGGCTGACTCTGATAAAATTTAACAAGGACTGGATTTTGCAACAGTATTTAAGCCCTCCAGATCACAGTATCCCAACCTAAAGTCACCCAACACGATTTTTTTTTTAAATTGGTGATCACATTCATCCCTCCCCACACAAGCCCCTTTTCTACTTCTTACACATGTTTTAAAAACCTGCTTCTGACACATGTACCTCATGGTCAATAAGCTAAAAACAATGTTACATCTAATATATAAAGCTCAATGTGGGTGTATATGTATGTATGTCCGGGATTGGCATCCACACCGTCGCAACTACAGCCACAAAATTTGGCACAGTCACACGTCTGGACCCCGAGAGCGTCATAGGCTATGTTGTGAGGTGAAATTTTAACCCCGCGCGTTCCAATTCACCAAACAATTTTGCCCCTATCTACATAATGGGGAAAAAGTGTATGTATGTATTGGCATCTGCACCGTCGTAGCTACAGCCACAAAATTTTGCACAGTCACACGTCTGGACCCCGAGAGCGTCATAGGCTATGTTTCTGGAGCGAAATTGTAACCCCGCGCGTTCCAATTCAGCAAACAATTTTGCCCTATCTACATAATGGGGAAAAAGTGAAAGGAAAAGTGTTGGAGGCAAACTGACAGCTGCCAGATGTGAACAAGGGGGACTTAAAGAATGAGAGCGATGGCGCCAAACAGTATATACCGTACAGTTGGGGCCCTGACTCACCACACACACAAAATGTGCCACACACTACCACGTGCTTCAACACATACAGTATACCACCCTCAGCACACATTTCACCACACATACACCAACCTCGCCACATAAAAGTCGAAACACAAAAGTCGCCACTCAAAACTCGCCACTCTGTCCCGGAGCTGTTTAAAAGATGAAAAATGAGCTGTGATTTGTTGCTATCAGCAACAGTTTTCTTTGTAGACAGTTGTGGTAACTGAGGCCTATTATTCTTATCATTTCTATGGTGTTATCGTCCTTCTGTAAAGCTGGAAATAACACAATTTATTACCGTGCCAACACAGACCACCCTCTGACTCAGACTGCAGGGGGAGCCCAGTATCACACAGGATAGGATTAGATACACGGCTCAGCAGTCAGTATCACACAGGATAGGATTAGATACACAGCTCAGCAGTCAGTATCACACAGAATAGGATTAGATACACAGCTCAGCAGTCAGTATCACACAGGATAGGATTAAATACGCAGCTCAGTACACAGTATCACACAGAATAGTATTAGATACACGGCTCAGCAGACAGTATCACATAGAATAGGATTAGATACACAGCTCAGTAGTCAGTATCACACAGGATAGGATTAGATGCACGTTTTTTATGTGCAATAATCATTATAATTTGTTATAGCTAACCACAGTTGGTTACTATGCCCAGGCAACGCCAGGCTCTTCAGCTAGTTAATTAATATTTCCCATCGGAGGCACTTGTGATGAGAGTGAGACCCTTCTTCCTTCATCAACCATGGTATCATGCCCCTGGCTAATTTTTGGAGACACTATGGCTATGCCTGGACACTGGGCACTGCCACCTCTCTGCTAGTAGTCCTACCTTCATCATAATTGTTTGGCCCTTCAGACCTGTCTTGCTTCCTTCATCAACTATGATACAGCCCCTTGGGCTAATTTTTGGAGACACTATGGCTATGCCTGGACACTGGGCACTGCCACCTCTCTGCTAGCAGTCCTAGCTTCATCATAATTGTTTGGCCCTTCAGACCTGTCTTGCTTCCTTCATCAACTATGATACAGCCCCTTGGGCTACTTTTTGGAGACACTATTGCTATGCCTGGACACTGGGCACTGCCACCTCTATGCTAGTAGTCCTGGCTTTATCATAATTGTTTGGCACTTCAGACCTGCCTTGCTTCCTTCATCAACCATGATACAGCCCCTAGGGCTAATGTTTTGAAAACACTATATCTATGCCTACACATTGGGCAGTGAGAAATGGAAAACGGTCTTAGGAGCGCAGGAAAGAGACTCAGACAAGAGATGGGTTTAAAACTTCCACCTGATGAAGACGGATCCTCCGTCGAAACGCATTGTAGTTTAAACCCATCTCTTGTCTGAGTCTCTTTCCTGTGCTCCTAAGACCTTTTTTCATTTCTCATTGCTCCTATCCTCCATTGGAGGTTTTCGGCTGGAGATGCGGTGGAGACCTGACATCCTTGTCTACCCTTGGGTGGCTTCCTAAGCGTTTCTTTATGACGCCTTATCACTGACTCTCTTACACATTGGCCAGTGGCACAACAAGGACAGTAGTCCAAGCTTTATAATTGTGAATCCCTTGTGATGATGATGATGGGTGGCTTCTTCCTGCGTTAACCATAACACAGCCCCTAGGGCAGATTGCTCTCCTTACACCACTTACACACTTAGCTGTCAGAAGATCACCTCCATCATCACTCGTTCTTACGGCCAGGGCTGTGGAGTCGGAGTCGGTGCTCATTTTGGCGGAGTCGGAGTCGGTATAAAATGGACCAACTCCGACTCCTAAAATATATAATAAATTGGGTACAGTAGTTCAATGCAGAATGTGCTGAATATTTTTTCATAGGAATTTGGGAAAGTTATGAAATCTCTATATATAAAACTGAATGTATGTATGTATGTGTGTATCACCAACCAATCACGAAGCATCTTTCATTTCACCAGAGCTGTTCAAAAGAAGCTGAGCTGTGATTGGTTGCTATGAGCAACAGTTTTCCTTGCAACCAATCACTAAGCATCTCTCATTTCACCAGAGCTGGTTAAAAGAAGGTGAGCTGTGATTGGTTGCTATGAGCAAGTTTTCCCACTTGACAACACCTCAGCAGACACTGACATGGTGGGAGAAATCTAGCATCCCCGGGAACATAAGCTCCCAGCCATTGTCTGCCCCCCTGAAAGGAGCAGAGAGCACATGACAAAAATGAATCCCCATCCCTTTCCCATATACCCATCACACATCCTCCACCCCATAGGCACATCTTCCCTCTTAAAGGGATCATTGGTATGGAAGTTAGAGCAAATCCCTCAGCGCTCTGGTTCTGACCCCAGGCCTCTCTTTAAGGGATCCCCGTAATGGATGTCAGGACCGTTCCACTCAGCTCTGTGGTTCTGACCCCAGGGTTTCTTAAAGGGATCATTGTTATGGAAGTTAGGGCAAATCTACACTGCGCTTTGGTACTGACCCCAGGCCTTTCTTAACCCCTTCACTACCAAGGGTGGTTTGCACGTTAACTACCGGGCCAATTTTTACAATTCTGACCACTGTCCCTTTATGAGGTCATAACTCTGGAACGCTTCCATGGATCCCGGTGATACTGACATTGTTTTCTTGTGACATATTGTACTTCATGTTAGTGGTAAAATTTCATTCATATAACTTGCGTTTATTTGTGAGAAAAACGGAAATTTGGCAAAAATTTTGAAAATTCCGCAATTTTCCAACTTTGAATTTTTATGCCCTTAAATCACACAGATATGGCACACAAAAAAGTTAATAAGTAACATTTCCCACATGTTTACTTTACATCAGCACAATTTTGGAACCAAAATTTTTATTTGTTAGTAAGATATAAGGGTTAAAAGTTGACCAGCGATCTCTCATTTTTGCAACACCATTTTATTTTTACGGACCACATCACATTTGAAGCCACTTTGAGGGGTCTATATGATAGAAAATACCCAAAAGTGACACCATTCTAAAAACTGCACCCCTTAAGGTGCTTAAAACCGCATTCAAGGAGTTTATTAACCCTTCAGGTGCGTCACAGGAATTTTTTTAATATTTAAAAAAAATTAACATTTAACTTTTTTTCACCAAAAAAATTACTTCAGGTTCAATTTTTTTATTTTACCAAGTGTAACAGGAGAAATTGGACTGCAAAAATTATTGTGCAATTTGTCCTGAGCACGCTGATACCTGATATGTGGGGGGGAACCACTGTTTCGGCGCATGGCAGAGCTCAGAAGGGAAGGAGCGCCGTTTGACTTTTTCAATGCAAAATTGGCTGGAATTCTGATCGGACGCCATGTCGCGTTTGGAGAGCCCCTGATGTACCTAAAGAGTGGAAACCCCCCACAAGTGACCCCATTTTTGAAACTAGACCCCCTAAGGAACTTATCTAGATATGTGGTGAGAACTTTGAACCCACAAGGGCTTCACAGAAGTTTATAATGTACAGCGGTACAATTAAAAAATCATATTTTTTCCACAAAATGATCTTTTCACCCCCAATTTTTATTTTCCCAAGGGTAACAGGACCCTAAAAGTTATTGTGCAATTTGTCCTGAGTACGCTGATACCCCATATGTGGGTGTAAATGACTATTTGGGCACATGGCAGAGCTCGGAAGGCAAGCAGCGCCATTTGACTTTTTTGTCTGGAATTGAGATCGGACACCACGTCGCGTTTGGAGAGCCCCTGATGTACCAAAACAGTGGAAATCCCCCACAATTGACACCATTTTGGAAACTAGACCCCCCAAGGAACTTATCTAGATGTGTGGTGAGAACTTTGAACCCCCAAGTGCTTCACAGAAGTTCATAACGCCCAGGCGTGAAAATAAAAAAATTTTTTTTCCCACAAAAATGATATTTTTGCCCCCAAATTTTTATTTTCCTAAGGGCAACAGGAGAAATAGGACCCCAAAAGTTGTTTTGCAATTGTAGGTAAGGGGTTAAAGGGATCTCCGGTATGAAAGTCATGGCAATTGCCTTCAAATGCTCTGGTACTGACCCCAGGCTCTCTTAAAGGGATCTCCTGTATGGAAGTTAGGGCAAATCCCTCAGTGCTCTGATTCTGACCCCAGGCCTCTCTTAAAGGGATCATTGGTATGCAAGTCAGGGCAAATCCACTCATCGCTCTGGTTCTGACGCCAGGGCTCTCTTAAAGGGATCCCCGATATGGAAGTTGGGACCGTTCCACTCAGCGCTCTGGTTCTGGCCCCAGGCTGACGGGATGATGTGGGATATTAGGGGGAGTAGTTCGGTGGCTCTGGCTGACGGGATGATGTGGGATATTAGGGGTAGTAGTCCGTTGGCGCTGGCTTATGGGATGATGTGGGATATTAGGGGTAGTAGTCTGGCGGCTGTGACGAGATGATGTGGGATATTAGTGGTAGTTGTCTGGTGGCTCTGGCAGACAGCATGTTGTGGGATATTGGGGGTAGTAGTCCAGTGCCTTTGACGGGATGATGTGGAATAATAGTGGGATAATAGAGGTAGTAGTCCGGTGGCTCTGGCTGAAGGGATGATGTGGGATATTATAGTAAATGTGGCAATGTGGAGTGGGCGGGGCTCTGCACTTAGCTTTATATATATATACAGTATATATAGATATAATCATTATAATTTGTTATAACTAACCGTAGTTATTTACTATCCCCAGGCAGCTCCGGGCTCTTCAGCTAGTGTCCTATAAATGGCTGTTCTATTCCTGATCTAAGGCTACTTTCACACACAGCATTTTTGCTTCGTTTTTTGAGGATACATTTTTCAGCTGCAAAAGCAGATCAGCTTTTTAAAAAACCGCATCACCTGAAAGGTTTTTGAGCTCATAGATGTTTTCAATAGCAAAAGCAGATTAGAAACCTGCTCTTTCTATCCATTTATCCATATCTGTCTATCCATATCTTATCTCTACCAAAAAGCATGAAAGCCAGGTAGCACACAGACTAACACTCCTTTTTTTTAGCACCAGTCAGGCACACCTCATAGCTGCCCAAAAGGACACCCAGGACAGGCATTGCTCATCTTCAGTAACACATCAACATCAATTGATAGTTGGAATAAACAGACTGCATTCATCACCACATCTTCTTAAGGTGCAGGCTTTATTTTCAAGCGTAGGGGTGTGCAGTATGAGGTTCTGCAGCAGCTGAGGTGTGCAGTATGAGGTTGTGTGGAACAGTATGAGGTTCTCCCCCCCAGGTTTGATCCTGGCCACGCCCATGGTGTGAATGTAGCCTGAGGATCTAGGTTTTGTCTTAGCTGAGATAAGTCAGTGCTCACTACAGCACCAGTGAAGCTCCTCCTCTACAGACAAGGGTACAAACTAAATATGTTCTATCTAAATATCTTTATTATTGTGTCATAAAAATGATTAAATGTCTGATGTTCACATTGTACTACAATAAATTTTTCACTTAAATGTAAGCAATATATGTTGGAGTCGGAGTCATGGAGTCGGAGTTGGTGTCGGTGTAAGGGAAATTGAGGAGTCGGAGTCAGAGTCACAGGTTTGGCTTACCAACTCCACAGCCCTGCTTACAGCACTTATCACTGGCACTGCGTAAGTGGCGTACGAGTCCCTCTCTTCCGGCAAAAAACCACAGGACTTCAAATAGTGTTTGTACATTCTAGTGAAGCTATTGTTTAAATTCACTCGTGCAGCCCCTGACCAGGTGCCCCCATGTAATATACATTTGTTTACAGCATACATTTTTTTAACATTTACACATTTTTTAGCCTTTTCCTCAGCCCCCAGACTGCTTTGTAGGGTCCTGCAGACAATTACTCGCATTTTCCATTGACTATCATTGGACTCGCTATTCGTACCGAATACCCGAGTATTAAGGTATACTCGGTATGAGTATAGCGAGTCCGAATGCTTCAGTACTCGCTCATCCCTAATAGCCTTCATTACTAAGAACAAGAATAGACTGTCAAGTTTCACATGAAAGTTCTTTTTTTCTGGCCATTTTGAGATTTTAATGGAACCAACAAATGTAATGCTCCAGATTCTCAACTAGCTCAAAGGAAGGTCAGGTTTATAGCTTCTCTAATCAGCCAAACTGTTTTCAGCTGTGCTAACATACTTGCACAAGGGTTTTCAAGGGTATTCTAACCATCCATTAGCCTTCTTACACAGTTAGCAAACACAAAGTACCATAGGAACACTGGAGTGATGGTTGTTGAAAATGGGCCTCTATACACCTATGAAGATATTGCATTACAAACCAGACGTTTGCAGCTAAAATAGCCATTTACCGCATTACCAATGTATAGAGTGTATTTATGAATCATTTAATGTTAGCTTCCTTGGAAAAAACTGTGCTTTTCTTTCAAAAATAAGGACATTTCTAAGTGACCCTAAACTTTTGAACAGTAGTGTATTCGTATGAGTCCAAGTTCAGCCAAGTGTCAGAGACTATGAGCTCTGCCATGTGAATAAGGTTATCTACCACCTCAACCCATTCCAACTTAGAAGAAATGGTAAAAGCAAAGAGAAACAAAGATTATATGTTGCCAATAACTTCAAAAAGAAAACAGTGTATCTATCAAAAATTATTTTAATAAATTACCAATAATTATACAAAAGTTACGTAATACATCTATCACAAATTGCATGGGTATATTTATAAATCATGTGACTGAATCCATGGGTCAAAAAAATCCACGCCCCCTGAGGAAGTGACATCTTGTGTACGCGAAACGCGCGTCGGGGTATTTGACCTGGGTCCGGACGGGACTTCTCGCACATCTATGGGT
Source organism: Dendrobates tinctorius (assembly GCF_039654945.1). NCBI lineage: Eukaryota > Metazoa > Chordata > Amphibia > Anura > Dendrobatidae > Dendrobates > Dendrobates tinctorius. The sequence continues at coordinate 82,354,728 of NW_027361690.1, forward strand.
AATTATTCCTCACTATTCTTTCTTTTATGATGCATTGTGTGATGCATATGTAGCGGCATATTACTTTGTGGGTCAGAGGCAGTCACAGCACTGGAAATGTTAATTTACCCATATATAGTACTATATGATTTATATGTAGTGACATAACACTTTGTGATTTAAGGCAGTCACAGTACCTGACATGTTTATTTATTTATATATAGTACTACATAATATATATGTAACGGCATAGTGGTTGATGTGTACTAGGTAGTTATTAAACTGTAAATACTTATTTATCTGATCCCACTATATCGTTTGGCACATGTTTTGGAAGGATTGGAGATCTGTATACAATATCATCATGTATGTGCACATGTGTCTTTATTTAGTCCGGTCCTGTATCTTCTGGTCATTTTTTTGACCCATGGATTCAGTCACATGATTTATAAATATACCCATGCAATTTGTGATAGATGTATTACGTAACTTTTGTATAATTATTGGTAATTTATTAAAATAATTTTTGATAGATATACTGTTTTCTTTGTGAAGTTATTGGCAACATATACTCTTTGTTTCTCCTTGCTTGTAGTGTTATATTTGAGTCGCCTAGCCACATGGGTATTTGAGATTTATTGCTGGCATTTTCATTTGCTTAATCTCCAGTGTATGGGGATAATCTCATTGCAGCTAAAAATACTCGAAATAGTCCCTTTTTAATGGTAGAAATAGAAATAGGGAATATCGATAATAAAGCTGTTTCTGGAGAGATCAGTTATTGTTGAATAATTTATTGAAGAGATCAAACAATCCTGTCCACAATTTAGATATTCGTGAGTCATGTTATCTACAGAGGAGTCACATCTCCAACACTTATTTGTAATATTAGGATACATGTGGTGAATGAGGTCTGATTTCCTGTACCATCTGGGGAACATCAGATGTTACAGACTGGGAAGATTTAAGTGAGCAAGCTTCACTCAGTTGCTGCTGGTCATTTGGTTTTCTTCCTGTGCATCTTGAAGTTCACTTGTCCCCTGCTTGGTCCTGCATCGTTCAGATAAGTTATTTGTTTGCTGGAATCTTTTTGCATTTGATCCAGTTTTGCCTTTCTCTGCTTTCTGCTTTGCTGTGTGGGTTCAGCATTGTTTCCTGCTGGGACCGGTGCTCGACCCCGTTCCATATGCCATAGCTTATGTCAGTCTGTTCAGTATTGCTAGTCCCCTGTTATATCAGTGTCTTTTGTTTTGCTTCCAGTTCACACCAGAATGGAGAGGTCGTGCGGCCTCAGTATTTTTTGCATATCAGACGTGTTGGATTTTTTAGGGTTTTTTGCGTGATTGCAGACAGTATCCTTTCCTGTCCTGTTCTATCCAGACAGTCTGGGCCCCATCATTTGCTTACTCTATTTTCTGCCTGTGTTTGTGCCTCATCTTGTCTCACAGGCAATATATGTTTGAGGGCTATCTATTCCTTTGGGGTTTCTCCTCCGGGGCAGTTTAGCTTTCCTCTTTCTTGCTTTAGGCTTAGTTTACTATTTGGCTGTGCCGAGGTGTCTAGGGCATCGTAGGTACGTCCCACAGCTAATTATAGTTGCATTGTTAGGTTTATGGGTCTGCAATCCGCTAAGTTACCAACCTTTCTGGTTTTCTGGTTGCCTAGCTTATTTCCCGGCTATCCTCCTTGGTGACCTAATCATAACACCTCCCAATACAGATTGTTTTCAAAAACCGTTAAAGGTCTGCTCCACGCTTCATTGATGGTAATACGGTAATACAGTAATACGGCGATACTCCATCCAAGCCTGAACTGATGAATGCCTGGTGTAATAAGACTCTCTAAGGGTTTTAAGCCACTCGAGGAGACAACCTGTCTCATCTGGGACAATGGATTATCTAGTGTGCCTAAGAAACGTAAACCACTATCATCATGAGGATTACAGAGTGTTACGCTGTGGACACAGGTGACGAGAGTGGACCCACTGGACCGTGGCGCCGAGCTCTCCCCGAGCGAGCGCACCAAGTGGACCGACCCCTATACAGGGACCGTTAGGGAACAGACTCGGGAAGTTCTAGCGCCACGGCAGCCAGGACCAGGGGTCGGCTCAGGAGGGTGAACAAGTGATGAGGAACAGAGGAAGGTCCAGAGAGGAACCAGGGTGACCAGGGTCCAGAGACTGCGGAAGAGGAAGAAGGACGGAGGAAGGCGGGGGTCCAGGAAGAGGCGAACTGAAAAGGAAGGAGACACAGGGGTTAGGCAGGAGGAACGGACCGGAGGGACAGAGGAACACTGAGGACACAGGAACTAACAGGAGGCACAAGACACAAGGAATAAACTAGAGCGCAGCTAGCAAGGAACAAGCAGCAGGGAGCGCGGCCTAGACAACCGAGAGGCAACTCAATAGTCAGGCGCCTCCACTAAGGGAGGGCGGCCTGAAATACCTGGTGGTGGCCTCTGATAGGTCGGGGGGCCGGTCCGGGTCAGGTCACGGCAGACAGGTGGCTGCCGGTAGGAGCGTGCGGCTTATCCCTCCGGCGCGTGCGCAGAGGCACAGTGCGCGCGGCCGAGGGAAGTGGAGGAGAACATCGGGACGCCGGCCGCCGGAAAGCAAGGAGAGCGGAGGCGCGCGTGCAGGACGCGTCAGAGGAGAGAGTCGGGGCAGAAGCAGGAGCGGTGAGTATGGCAGCGGGAGCGGCGCTAACAGTACCCCCTCTCTTACACTCCCCTCCACTGCGTCTGGCTAAAAACCTCTTAAGAATGCGAGGAGCATTGATATTCTCCTGCGGCTCCCAGGATCTCTCCTCGGGACCAAAACCCTTCCAGTCGATCAAAAAAAAGGTTTTACCTCTAACTTTTTTCGAGGCCAGGATGTCTTTTACCTCGAAGACGTCATCAGACGTAACAGGAAGAGGAGAAAGATTCGGGGCCGGGTGAAACCGATTCAGGACAACCGGTTTAAGGAGGGAGACGTGGAAGGAGTTGGGAACCCGAAGCGACGCAGGCAACTCCAGTTTGTAAGATACGTTGTTCAGACGTTTGAGAATCTTGAAAGGCCCAATGTAGCGCGGTCCCAACTTGTAGGAAGGGAGCTTTAGCCTAATGTACTTGGCCGACAACCAAACTTGTTGACCTGGGAGGTAGTTTGGAGCATCCAAGCGTCTTTTGTCAGCGTGCCTCTTCATGCGTTCCCCCGACCTCCGGAGGGCCTCCTTAGTTTCGGACCAGATCCTAGAGAACTCTTGGGTCAGGGAGTCGGCTGCAGGCACACCGGAGGAACCGGACAAAGGTAGAGGAACACCAGGGTGCATGCCAAAGACTACGAAAAATGGAGACTTGGCTGATGACTCGCTGGGATGGTTATTGTAGGAGAACTCTGCCCAGGGAAGTAGATGGACCCAGTTATCCTGATGAGCGTTAGAGAACTGCCGTAACTAGGACGCTAGTACCTGATTAACGCATTCAACCTGACCATTGGACTGGGGATGGTATGCGGATGAAAAGTCCAGTTTTATCTCTAGAAGTTTACACAAGGCCCTCCAAAACCGAGAGGTGAACTGTACCCCTCGATCGGAAACAATATGCTGTGGAAAGCCGTGGAGGCGGAAGATGTGCTGGATAAAAATCTTCGCCAACTCTGGAGCGGAGGGCAGCGCAGGTAGAGGAACAAAATGGGCCATCTTGGAGAAGCGGTCGACAGCTACCAGGATAGTCGTAGATCCGGAAGACTTAGGCAGATCCGTGATGAAATCCAAACCAATATGTTGCCATGGAACCGAAGGAATCGGGAGAGGAAGCAGAAGGCCGGCGGGTGGTCGCCTAGGAATCTTGACCTTGGCGCAAGAGGGACAGGAGGCCGTGAAGTCTGTCACATCCTGGCGGAGTGAGGGCCACCAGTAAAAACGAGCGATGAGCTCAAATGTCTTCTTGACTCCGACATGTCCGGAAACTTTAGAGGAATGTCCCCAATGCAGTACCTTTTCTCTTTCAGCATCAGGGACGTAGGTCTTGCCGGGAGGAGGAGTAATCAGTCTCACCGGGGCCACAGTGATGATCTTAGCGGGATCGATAATGTGAGTTGGTTCCTCCATCAGATCAGAGGGCTGCAGAGACCGGGACAATGCGTCCGCCTTGATGTTCTTTGGCCCGGGACGGAAACGCAATTCAAAATCGAACCGACCAAAGAAGAGGGACCATCTGGCCTGCCGAGGGTTAAGTCTCTGGGCTGACTGGAGATATGCAAGGTTCTTGTGGTCGGTAAAGATGGTAAACGGATGGACCGAGCCTTCAAGGAGGTAACGCCACTCCTCGAGCGCCAACTTTATGGCCAACAGCTCACGATCCCCGATGGCGAAGTTACACTCAGCCGGCGAGAAGGCCTTTGAAAAGAACCCGCAGGTAATCAGGCGGCCGGACGGGGACCTCTGTGAGAGCACTGCACCTGCTCCGGTGGAAGAGGCGTCTACCTCCAGGATGAATGGCTTATTAGCCTCGGGTCGGTGTAGAACAGGTGCGGTCGCGAAGGCTTGCTTCAGGCAGGAAAAGGCCTCTTCAGCCTCCGGAGGCCAGGACGAGGAGTTGACGCTCTTGCGAGTGAGACTGGAGATGGGTTTGATGATGGACGAAAAATGTGGCACAAATTGACGGTAATAGTTGGCGAAGCCGAGGAACCTTTGAATCGCCTTGACCCCCACAGGGCGAGGCCATCGAAGAATAGCCGACAGTTTCTCAGGATCCATCTCCAGCCCAGAATCTGAAACGATGTAGCCCAAGAAAGGCAAGGAAGACTGCTCAAAGAGACACTTCTCAAGCTTCGCGTAGAGGCGATTCTCCCGCAGACGTTGTAAGACCAGACGAACACTCCTCCTATGGGACGCCAGATCCGGGGAAAAAATAAGGATGTCGTCCAGATACACCACCACGCAGGAGTACAACAAGTCTCGGAAGATATCATTGACAAACTCCTGAAAGACCGCGGGAGCGTTGCAGAGACCGAAGGGCATAACCAGGTATTCGTAATACCCGTCCCGGGTGTTAAAGGCGGTCTTCCATTCGTCACCAGGGCGAATGCGGATGAGGTTGTAAGCCCCGCGTAGATCCAACTTTGAGAAAATGCGGGCTCCCCGTAACCGGTCAAAGAGTTCAGGAATGAGAGGCAACGGATATTTGTTCTTCACAGTAATGTCGTTCAGGCCCCGGAAATCAATACAAGGACGGAGAGAACCGTCTTTCTTCTTTACAAAGAAAAACCCGGCTCCGGCCGGGGAAGAAGATTTCCGTATGAACCCTCGAGCTAAATTCTCACGAATATACTCGGACATGGCCGTAGTCTCTGCAGGGGTCCCGGGTCGCAGATCAATAGGGCAGTCATACGGGCGATGCGGGGGAAGAACCTCTGCCTCCTTCTTGTCAAATACGTCAGAGAAAGCCCAGTATGCGGCTGGTAGAGCCTCGGGACCCGAGGAGGCTGGTGGAGGGTTAGCCGGGCGGACAGGCCCCAGACACTTCTCTTGGCAGGGATGCCCCCAGCGGAGGACCTCACCGGAACGCCAATCCAAGACAGGTTCATGAGTCCTAAGCCACGGAAGACCAAGCAGCACAGCATGGGAAAGGTTGGGAAGGACGTAGAAAGCGATCCGCTCCTGGTGCAAGGCCCCAATTTGCAGACACACCTCCTCTGTTACCAGGAACACGGATTCACGTAGGGGTCTACCATCTACTGAGGCGATGACACGTGGAGTCTTCAGGGAGACCACAGGAATCTGATACTTCTTTACCTCCTTCAACCTAATGAAGTTCCCTGCCGCGCCCGAGTCCACATAGGCCACCTCCGAACCACGTCTCCGACCCAAAACCAACTGAACTGAAAGGGTAAGGGGGTGAGAGGAGTGAGACACACCTAGATCGGCCTCTCTTACCTGCCCTAGGTGGAGGAGTTTCCCGGTCTCTCAGGACAGAAGCGTAGGAAGTGAGACGCGCTGCCGCAATACAGGCACAGACCCTCCATCATTCTCTCCTTACGGCGCCGTTCTGCCAACTTGACCCGATCCACCTGCATTGGCTCAGACGCCGGACTGGAGGATGACCCAGGCGGATGTGGGCTGGACGGCCTGTGAAAAGAAGCAGATGGTCTCAGCGGTCTCCTGTCCCTAGCAGTCTCTCTAGTGCGTTCCTGGAACCGAAGGTCGATGCGTGTGGCCAACGAAATTAAATCCTCCAAGGAGGTTGGGGTGTCTCGCCCTGCCAGCTCATCTTTAATTTTGCCTGAGAGGCCACGCCAGAAGGCCCCAACCAAAGCCTCGTTATTCCACCCCACCTCGGAGGCCAAGGTACGGAACCGGATGGCGTATTGTCCGACCGTAAGAGCGCCCTGGGAGAGGCAAAAAAGAGACTCCGTGGCGGAAGACAACCGTCCGGGCTCGTCAAAGACCCTACGGAATGTGTCAGTGAAGGTCTGGAGACTGGAGACCACGAGATCGTCCCGCTCCCACAGGGGATTTACCCAGGAGAGTGCCTCTCCCTCCAAATGGGAGACAATGAAGGCAACCTTGGCCCGATCGGTGGGGTATTGTTGGGGCAGGAGTTCGAAGTGCAACCTGCACTGATTCAAGAAGCCTCTGCACAACTTGGGGTCGCCGCCATACCGAGGCGGTCTACCAAGCCTGGGAGGCGGAGAGGGTCCGGGATCTGAACTGCGGGACGAATCGCGTCCGGCGGCCGATTGAAGGGAAAGCAGCCGATCGTCGACCGAAGCCATATACGAAAGAATATGGGATTGGGTGTCCCGTTGTTGAACCAGCTCCTGCTGGAGGCTGGCCAGTTGGGAGGCGTTACCAGGATCAGCGGCCTGCAAGGCCGACAAGCGGGAATCCATGGTCTTCATGAAAGACATAATACGGGTCTGGTTCTCCCTAAGGAAAACCAACTCCTTTTGGGTAGCGGCCCCGGCGGGGTCCATGGCCTGACTATACTGTTAAGCTGTGGACACAGGTGACGAGAGTGGACCCACTGGACCGTGGCGCCGAGCTCTCCCCGAGCGAGCGCACCAAGTGGACCGACCCCTATACAGGGACCGTTAGGGAACAGACTCGGGAAGTTCTAGCGCCACGGCAGCCAGGACCAGGGGTCGGCTCAGGAGGGTGAACAAGTGATGAGGAACAGAGGAAGGTCCAGAGAGGAACCAGGGTGACCAGGGTCCAGAGACTGCGGAAGAGGAAGAAGGACGGAGGAAGGCGGGGGTCCAGGAAGAGGCGAACTGAAAAGGAAGGAGACACAGGGGTTAGGCAGGAGGAACGGACCGGAGGGACAGAGGAACACTGAGGACACAGGAACTAACAGGAGGCACAAGACACAAGGAATAAACTAGAGCGCAGCTAGCAAGGAACAAGCAGCAGGGAGCGCGGCCTAGACAACCGAGAGGCAACTCAATAGTCAGGCGCCTCCACTAAGGGAGGGCGGCCTGAAATACCTGGTGGTGGCCTCTGATAGGTCGGGGGGCCGGTCCGGGTCAGGTCACGGCAGACAGGTGGCTGCCGGTAGGAGCGTGCGGCTTATCCCTCCGGCACGTGCGCAGAGGCACAGTGCGCGCGGCCGAGGGAAGTGGAGGAGAACGTCGGGACGCCGGCCGCCGGAAAGCAAGGAGAGCGGAGGCGCACGTGCAGGACGCGTCAGAGGAGAGAGTCGGGGCAGAAGCAGGAGCGGTGAGTATGGCAGCGGGAGCGGCGCTAACACAGAGTATAGGAGACAACGGACCCGGAGCAGATGATAATTTATATTTATTAATTATTTTGTCCGAGGTATTTAAAAGAACATGATATAGAGGTGTTAGGGGAGATGTTATGGATCTAAAAGTATGACAGCCCAAAAGTAGTTTAGCAAGTGGGACGGGGTGTTCCTCCAATTCAGTCCATAGTCCCTTGGAAGGCTTTATGATGATGTGCAAAATGCTATTTAATATTGATGCTCTATGGTATGCCACAAAATCCGGGACACCCATGCCCCCCGAGGTTTTAGGTCTCATCAAGACTGTGTATGATAACCTAGCTTTGGATGCCTCCCCATTTAAAATTTAGAAGAAATTGCCTTAATCTTCTGAAACAAGACTTTGGGTAAATTATAAGGAATAATCTGGAACAGATAAAGAATTCTAGGTAAAATGTCCATCTTCAGAATGTTGATTAGGCCAAACCAGAAGACCGAGAGCCTGGACCAGTGTGATAGATCTTCCTCCAGGTTTCACAATAGAAGCACAAATTTCTGTGACGTATCTACTTGAATTGTAATACCTAAATATTTGATATGGCCCTTTCTCCATTTAAAGGGAAATGTGGAGCTGAGGTGTGAGGCCTTGGTTTCCGGAATGTTCAAGTTAAGGATCTCTGACTTAGAAATATTTACCTTAAAGTTAGAGAGTAGAGCGAGTCGCTAAAACACCGCTAGAATGTGTTTTCTCTTTTTAAATCATAATGACAAACCAAAACATCCAAATGACCCTGATCAAAATTTTACACACCCCACTTCTAAATTACGTGTATTGCCCCCTCTAACAGCAATGCCAGTTTGAAGTTTTTTGTGGTAATTGTGGATGTTCTATATTTTTTCAGATGGTAAAGCTGCTTAACCTTCTTGGCAAAGAGCATTAAATTCCTGTAAATTCCTGGGATGTCTAGCATGAACTGCGTGCTTGAGATCTCCCGAGAGTGGCTCAATGATATTGAGGTCAGGAGACTGAGATGGCCAATCCATAACCTTCACTTTGGTCTGCTGTAGACAATGACAGATCAACTTGGCGTTGTGTTTTGGATCATTGTCATGTTGAAACATCCAAGTACGTCCCATGCGCAGCTTCTGGGCTGATGATTGCAAATTTGCTCCAGTATTTTTAGATAATGGGCTGCATTCATCTTTCCTTCAACTTTGAAAAAGTTTCCTGTGTCTTTGTAGCTCACACATCCCCAAAAAATCAGCAATTCACCTCCGTGCTTAACTGTAGGAATGGTGTTCCTTTCATCATAGGCCTTGTTGACCTCTCTCCAAATGTAACGTTTATGGTTGTGGCCAAAAAGTTAAATTTTGGTCTCATCATTCCAAATTACTTTATTCCAGAAGTTTTGAGGCTTCTCTCTGTGCTGTTTTTCTTATTGTAGGTAAGTTACTTTGTGGCATTTGCTGTTATGAATGAGTCACCGTAGGAGGCAAAAACAGAAATACTAGCTAAGTCCAGAAAACCAGAGAAGTTGGCAGCTATCGGATTGCAGACCCCTGAACCTATCAACAACAACTAGCAGTAGCCGTGGGGCTTCCTACGGTGCCCTAGACCCCTCGATCACAGCCAGAGAACTAAATAGCCTGAAGACAGAAAGGGAAATCTAAACTGCCCCAGAGCAGACCCCAAAGCAATCGGCAGCCCCCAACATATAATGACGGTGAAGCAAGATGAAAAAACACTCACACAGATAGAAAGATAGGCTGAGCAAATGATGGGGCCCAAGCTAACTAAATAGGACAGGATAGGAAAGCTGCTGTCTACAATCCGCCAAAACCCTATCAAAACAAGAGCCAACAGGATGATAGGGAAAACAGCCCTGAAGACGCTAGGCTTCAAAAAGACTATATCAGCACTCAGGTATCTTCTGAAGACAGAGCAAAAAGGAATTCAGCTCACCCCAGCAGGGAATGGCAGAAATCCAGAAAAACAAGGCAAAACAAAACCAAAACACAAATGCAACAAGCAGAGCAGAAAACTTAGCTTTTGAGGAGCAGGAATCAGACTGGTCTCCTAGAATCTCTCAGAGAGCTCACCAGCAAGGCAGAAGGGCGTCGGCTGCCTTATATCCAGTCAGCAATTCCCGTCACCCAGTCATCATCATCCAGCTCAGGTGCTTGGTAATCAGCCTCACTACCTTCCTTCACCAGAAGAGGGAGTTCATCAGACATCAATGGTGAAGGGGAAAATGAACTCACAACAGTACCTCCCCCTTGAGGAGGGGTCACCGAACCCTCATCCACGCCACCAGGGCGATCAGGGTGAGCCCGATGAAAGGCACGCACCAATCTTTTGGCATGAATATCAGAGGCAGAGACCCAGGAATTATCCTCCTGACCATAACCCTTCCACTTAACGAAATACTGGAGTCTCCGTCTAGCCAGACGGGAATCCAGTATCTTCTCTACCTCATATTCCATGTTACCTTCAACCAATACAGGGTCCGGAGGTGCCACCCCAGGAACTACTGGTTCAACAAACCTCTTCAACAAGGACTTATGAAACACATTATGGATTTTAAATGTGACAGGAAGAGCCAAACGAAAAGAGACTGGATTAATAATCTCCAAAATCTTGTAAGGTCCAATAAATCTAGGCTTAAACTTAGGAGAAGCCACCTTCATAGCGATATTTTTTGATGATAACCAAACCATATCACCAACCTTAAACTGGGGACCAATGGTCCTATGTCGGTTGGAAAACCGCTGGGCCTTTTCCTGGGAGAGAGATAACTTATCCACCACTTGGTCCCAGATCTGGTGCATTCTCCCCACCACAGTGTCAACACCTGGGCAGGCAGAAGGCTCCACCTGCCCTGAAGAAAATCGAGGATGAAACCCAAAGTTACAAAAAAAGGTGACATCAAAGTGGCAGAATTAGCTCTATTATTTAAAGCAAATTCGGCCAAGGGCAAAAATGAAACCCAATCATCCTGATCAGCGGAAATAAAACATCTCAAATACGACTCCAAGGTCTGGTTTGTTCTCTCCGTCTGCCCATTGGTCTGAGGGTGAAAAGCAGAGGAGAAGGACAACTGAATTCCCAGCTTGGAACAGAAAGTCCTCCAAAATCTAGACACAAACTGAACTCCTCTGTCAGATACAATGTTCTCAGGAATCCCGTGCAAGCGAACCACCTGTTGCAAAAACAGGGGCACCAACTCAGAGGAAGATGGCAACTTAGGGAGAGGTACAAGATGAACCATCTTAGAGAACCTATCACAAATCACCCAAATAACAGTCATTCTCTGAGAGACAGGCATATCAGAGATGAAATCCATTGAAATATGGGTCCATGGCCTCCTGGGGACTGGCAAAGGCATCAACAACCCACTAGAGCGAGAACAAGGTTTAGACCGGGAGCAAGTCCCACAGGACTGCACAAAATTCCTGACATCACGAGACAAGGCGGGCCACCAAAAAGACCAACTCACCAGATTTCTAGTACCAAAAATACTTGGATGACCAGCCAATGCAGAGCAATGAACTTCGGACATCACTCTCTTCTTCCACTGGTCAGGAACATACAACTTTCCACTGGGACAACGCTCAGGTTTGCCCTCCTGGAACTCTTCCAGAGCACGTCTCAAATCGGGCGAGATGGCAGAAAGAACTACCCCTTCGCCTAAGATGGTAGCAGGCTTGGTCACCACTGGAGAATCAGCAAAGAAGCTCCTAGAGAGAGTGTCAGCCTTGACATTCTTAGTGCCAGGAAGAAAAGAGACCACAAAATCAAAACGTGTAAAAAACAAGGCCCACCTAGCCTGTCTAGGGTTCAAGCGTTTGGCCAACTCCAGGTAAATCAAATTCTTGTGGTCAGTGAGGACCACGACTTGATGTTTAGCTCCCTCCAACCAATGTCTCCACTCCTCAAATGCCCATTTCATGGCTAACAGTTCCCGATTCCCCACATCATAGTTACGTTCAGATGGAGAGAACTTTCGGGAAAAGAAAGCACAGGGATTCATTTTAGATGTTACAGGATCCTTTTGGGACAAAACAGCTCCTGCACCAATCTCAGAAGCGTCCACCTCTACCTGGAACGGGAGTGAGAAATCAGGTTGCCGCAAAACCGGGGCAGAAGTGAATCTTCGCTTCAGCTCCTGAAAGGAAGAAACAGCCTCCGGAGACCAATTCAACACATCAGCACCCTTCTTAGTCAGATCAGTCAATGGCTTGGCAATACTAGAAAATTTTGCTATAAATTTCCGATAAAAATTAGCAAAACCCAAAAACTTCTGGAGGGCCTTAAAAGAAGTGGGCTGAACCCAATCATAAATGGCCTGTACCTTGGCCGGGTCCATTTCAATAGTTGACGGAGACAGAATAAATCCCAAAAATGAAATCCTCTGTTCCCCAAAAAGGCATTTCGATCCTTTGACATACAGGGAATACTCCCTCAAGATCCGGAACACAGTCCGAACATGTTCCACATGAGAATCCCAATCCTTGGAGAAGATCAAAATATCATCCAGATAGATAATCAAAAATTTATCCACAAAGTCTCGGAAAATGTCGTTCATGAAGCACTGGAAGACAGAAGGGGCATTAGTGAGCCCAAAAGGCTTCACCTGGTACTCAAAATGTCCCTCCGGAGTATTAAACGCCATCTTCCATTCATCCCCATGCTTAATGCGGATAAGATTATACGCCCCCTGAGGTCAAGCTTGGTAAACCAGCAAGCACCTTTAACTCTGGAGAATAGATCCGAAATCAGGGGTAACGGCTACTGATATTTAATAGTAATTTTGTTGAGGGCACGATAATCAATACAAGGCCTTAATGAACCATCCTTTTTGGCCACGAAAAAAAACCCAGCACCTAAGGGTGAAGAGGATGGTCTAATATGACCCTTCTCCAACGCCTCCTTAATATAGGATCGCATAGCCTCGTGCTCGGGTACAGATAAATTGAAGAGCCGACCCTTGGGAAATTTACACCCCGGGCTCAGTTCAATTGCACAGTCATAACTCCTATGAGGAGGCAAAGACGCAGACTCATTCTCACTAAATACAGTCATGGCCAAAAGTATTGACACCCCTGCAATTCTGTCAGATAATACTCAGTTTCTTTCTGAAAATGATTGCAAACACAAATTCTTTGGTATTATTATCTTCATTTAATTTGTCTTAAATGAAAAAACACAAAAAGAATTGTCCTAAAGCCAAATTGGATATAATTCCACACCAAACATAACAAAGAGGGTGGACAAAAGTATTGGCACTGTTCGAAAAATCATGTGATGCTTCTCTAATTTGTGTAATTAACAGCACCTATAACTTACCTGTGGCACCTAACAGGTTTTGGCAATAACTAAATCACACTTGCAGCCAGTTGACATGGATTAAAGTTGACTCAACCTCTGTCCTGTGTCCTTGGGTGTACCACATTGAGCATGGAGAAAAGAAAGAAGACCAAAGAACTGTCTGAGGACTTGAGAAACCAAATTGTGAGGAAGCATGAGCAATATCAAGGCTACAAGTCCATCTCCAAAGACCAGAATGTTCCTGTGTCTACCGTGCGCAGTGTCATCAAGAAGTTTAAAGCCCATGGCACTGTGGCTAACCTCTCTAGATGTGGCCGGAAAAGAAAAATTGACAAGAGATTTCAATGCAAGATTGTGTGGATGTTGGATAAAGAACCTCCAATAACATCCAAACAAGTTCAAGCTGCCCTGCAGTCCAAGGGTACAACGGTGTCAACCCGTACTATCCGTCGGCATCTGAATGAAAAGGGACTGTATGGTAGGAGACCCAGGAAGACTCCACTTCTTACCCCGAGACATAAAAAAGCCAGGCTGGAGTTTGCCAAAACTTACCTGAAAAAGCCTAAAACATTTTGGAAGAATGTTCTCTGGTCAGATGAGACAAAAGTAGAGCTTTTAGGGCAAAAGCATCAACATAGAGTTTACAGGAGAAAAAAGAGGCATTCAAAGAAAAGTACACGGTCCCAACAGTCAAACATGGCGGAGGTTCCCTGATGTTTTGGGGTTGCTTTGCTGCCTCTGGCACTGGACTGCTTGACCGTGTGCTTGGCATTATGAAGTCAGAAGACTACCAGCAAATTTTGCAGCATAATATAGGGCCCAGTGCGAGAAAGCTGGGTCTAACTCAGAGGTCATGGGTCTTCCAGCAGGACAATAACCCAAAACACACTTCAAAAAGCACTAGAAAATGGTTTGAGAGAAAGCACTGGAGACTTCTAAGGTGGCCAGCAATGAGTCCAGACCTGAATCCCAAAGAACACCTGTGGAGAGATCTAAAAATGGCAGTTTGGAGAAGGCACCCTTCAAATATCAGGGACCTGGAGTAGTTTGCCAAAGAAGAATGGTCTAAAATTCCAGCAGAGCATTGTAAGAAACTCATTGATGGTTACCGGAAGCAGTTGGTCGCAGTTATTTTGGCTAAAGCTTGTGCAACCAAGTATTAGGCTGAGGGTGCCAATACTTTTGTCCGGCCCATTTTTGAAGTTTTGTGTGAAATGATCAATGTTTTGCTTTTTGCTTCATTCTCTTTTGTGTTTTTTCATTTAAGACAAATTAAATGAAGATAATAATACCAAAGAATTTGTGTTTGCAATCATTTTCAGGAAGAAACTGAATATTATCTGACAGAATTGCAGGGGTGTCAATACTTTTGGCCATGACTGTACATCATAAAAGTCCGCCAAATAGGAACATCATGCGACTGAGGAGAGGTGGAAAAAACCGGAGCCTCACTAAGGGCACACCGACAACCCCAACTCACCACAGACACAGATTTCCAATCCAAAACTGGATTATGAATTTGCAACCAGGGAAACCCCAGAACAATGGTATCATGCAAATTATGCAACACCAAAAATCTGCAATTTTCTTGATGGTCTGGGGCGACCCGCATTACCACCTGGGTCCAAAACTGAGGTTTATTTTTCGCCCAAGGAGTAGCATCAATCCCCCTCAAAGGGATAGGTGTCCGCAGAGGTGTCATCGGAAATCCACAACGTTTAGCAAAATCCAAGTCCATTAGGTTCGGGGCTGCTCCCGAATCCACAAAAGCCTTGGCGGAAAATGTGGACAGGGAGCAGATCAGAGTAATTGCCAGAAGAAACTTACGGTAGGTTGAACACCACCCACAGAAAACGTGTGTGCAAAACGTTTCTCTCGTTTAGGACAGAGAGAAATAATATGCGAGGCATCTCCACAAAAAAAAACACAGCCTATTATGCCTTCCGAACTCCTGACGTTGCTCCCTGGACAAAACTCTATCACATTGCATAGGTTCAGACACTTGTTCAACAGGTGGCAACACCTCTCTTGCAGTCTTGCGTTCACGTAAATGCCGATCAACCTGAATGGCTAATGACATAGAATCGTCAAGACCAGCGGGAACAGGAAATCCCACCATAGTATCTTTTACGGTTTCTGACAAACCCTTCCGAAAGAGAGCTGCCAAGGCATTATCATTCCAGGTAGTAAGGACCGCCCACTTTCGGAATTTTTGACAGTACAATTCTGCAGAATCTCGACCCTGGCTCAATGCCAACAGGGTTTTTTCAGCCTGATCAATAGCATTAGGTTCATCATACAACAACCCCAAGGCTTGAAAAAATGCGTTCACATTAGTCAGAATAGGATCATCTGTTTTCAAAGAAAATGCCCAATCCTGGGGATCGCCACGCAGCAAAGAGATGACAATTTTAACCTGCTGCGCGGAGATCCCTGACGAGTTAGGCTTCAAGGCAAAAAATAATTTACAATTATTTTTGAAATTCAAAAATTTAGACTGATCCCCAAAAGACACATCAGGAGAAGGGATCTTTGGTTCAGCAGCATGTGAATGAGCAAGGTAGGCGGAAATTCCCCGCACTTCCGCAGCGAGCTGCTCCACGCGATCAAACAATTGCTTTATCTCCATTGAGAGAAAAAAAAATTCCCCCTACGGCCTCAGAGATATAGAGGAAAAAATATACACAAAGAAATTCTGACACCTTTTTTTATTTTTTTTTTTACAATTCTTTCCTGCTATTGAGTACTCTAGGATCTGCGGTATGGCTGGTGATTCTGTTATGAATGAGTCACCGTAGGAGGCAAAAACAGAAATACTAGCTAAGTCCAGAAAACCAGAGAAGTTGGCAGCTATCGGATTGCAGACCCCTGAACCTATCAACAACAGCTAGCAGTAGCCGTGGGGGGTTCCTACGGTGCCCTAGACCCCTAGATCACAGCCGGAGAACTAAATAGCCTGAAGACAGAAAGGGAAATCTAAACTGCCCCAGAGCAGACCCCAAAGCAATAGGCAGCCCCCAACATATAATGACGGTGAAGCAAGATGAAAAAATACTCACACAGATAGAAAGATTTGTTGTTCCCTTCTGTTGTCTGTAAGTGCATATTTGCATGACTGGTGTTTTTCCTTCATCCCTGTACGTCCTTCCTCGTTTGTCTGGTTTGTCTATATTCATACACTAGTACTCCTCACTTCCCTGGGTGGTGAAGGGGGACCCATATAGGGCTGATTCAGGAATTCAACAAGGTACATGGTCCTGGCATCCTCACCATCATAAGTAATCCGGGGAGCATCAGAGATAGCTAGGGTACCCCTAGCGTTAGGGACAGGAAAGGAGACCCTGGCCTAGGGTAACAGAGATGTGACGCCAGTGCTACATTCGCCCTTCAGCGTTACATTACGTCCGGGCCATTAACCCCACTCACAAATCGGGACCCAGTGACTCCAAGTCTGTGGTACAAGCCTTGTACATAGAGGTTTGTGCTCAACGGGAGCGTCAAGACCAGCTGATGCAGGTGATTAATGTGATAGCAGCTCAGCTGCAGGATTTTTCCACTTCTGTGTCCACCCTGTCTTGTGCCTCAACTGCGACAGGTCCACCTTCCTCAGCATCGATATTGTCTCCAGGAAAGCAGACAGGAGTTCCAGTGTCTGGTGGAGCAGTTAAGCTTCAGCTTCCACTTTTGTTCTCCTTTGATGCAGATCCCAAGGAAAGCTGCAGTTTCATTAACCAGTGCCAAATCCACTTCAACCTCCACATTCATCTTTTTCCTTCAGACCAGACCATGGTCCTTCATGGTTTCCTGGCTGAGCCATGGCTTGGGCAACCCCATTTGAGAACATGGAGGTCCTGAGACTCGTGATGTTGGGAGATTCTTGGAGAAGTTCTGAACAGTATTCAAGGAACCTTGCCGCACCTTGTCTTCTGCATCGTTCCTGCTGACTGTAAGACAGGGCATGGAGTCCGTGGCTCAGTATCTACCATCCTATTTGGATGTCATTATACACCTGGCTATTCTGATTGATTGCTGTTTCCATGAGCAAGTTCTAAAACAGGTTGAAGAGTCTTCTTTTTTTCAGGGAGCCTACTGTCATGATCCAGTCCAGAGTTTGTTTTCTGCTGTCTTCTCTTTGGACTGGTCATGCGGGGGGTTAATCCCCTCCTCCTCGTTCTGGAGCTGGCAAGGCTATTTCAGTCCTCTGCAGCCTGTTGGACAGCGTCAGCTATACTGCAAGCTTCCAAGCTAATGCCTCTGACCTGTATTCCTTTAGTGTTCCTCCTGCCCCTGATTACCTGGACCTATGTATGACTTGGCTTGATCTCTGGACTCTGCTTTTTCCATTTCTGATACCACACTTTGCGACTGGCTTTTGACCCTCTGGCTTGTACCCTGACAACAGCTTATGTCTTACGTTTCTGATACCACGTTCCTGGTAGGTCCTGGCTTCTCGCTCGTCCCTGACTACGCACTTGCTATCTCCCTTAGCACTTCTGCTCCTGACAGTTGCTGACTTCGGCTAGTCTGACCACTCTTTCATTACCTGTGACACCTGTTCTGTTGCTCTGTGTTACTACACTGTGTGTGTGTGTGTGCAACCTCTCTTCCCTCGCCATCACCCCCTGGTGGAGGTTGCACTGTACTGCACTGCAGCACGTTACACCTACCAGGTCGGTTCCAACCTTTAAGTATCCTTTGCTGCCACAAGCTCCACCTCCAGCTGATACAGATAGGGTGAGCCAAACTCTCTGTACAAAAGCAATAATGAAGGTATTGTGACAATGTGTGCATGTGCTGTGGAAGCAGGGACCATTATGTTCACTTCCCCGTGAGGCCCAGGGGCCTCCAGCGTCTTGGTACAGTCGAGAGATGACCCTGGATGGAAAAGTTAGCTCTCCAAAACTTTTGTCCCAGGTTACCATGGTTTGGGGAGAGAGGTCGCTCTCTGTGGAAGCCCAATTAGATTCCAGATCCATTGCCAATCTCATCCATCCTGACCTTGTTTGTCAGCTTCAGCTTCCTATGCAACAGCTTGTTTGGCCCTTGGTTGTTGCCTACTTTGCTGGGCAACCATTGACAGAGTCTATTCGTCATCTCACACTTCCTGTCACAAATGTACTATCAACTGCCTTGCCAGTGTCTCTCCCAAGTCCCCACCTCCCATGCCTTTGGACCTGCCTTCCCTGCCTGAGACTTGCAATGCGTCTGATTCTGAATAGGAATCACTGCACATCTATAACCCGGCTAAGGTTGTTGAAGTGGCTCCTGTAAGAGACGTCCCTCCGGTTAAGACAGTGGCTTCAACTCTGAGGTGGAGAATTGAGTCCAGGAGCAAGCCTGCCGAAACTTCCTGCACCCCTTACAAAGAAGGGTCATGGGGGGAGTACTGTCATGACGGTATCCTGTATGCTTCCTCAGCACCGTCCTATTCACCGTGTTCTTCACGTGGCTTGCTGAGTTTTGCCTCTTGCAGCACTGCTGCATCTTGAGCTGGTTTGCATTTTGCCTTATGGGGCATGGCCGGTCTCTGCAGGAATTTATCCCTGCTGTGTTCTGCAGAGATGTGGTTCCCTTGCCTATCCAGTGTCAGCAGGCTCTATATCTGGCAGCTCCTCCCACCACTCCTTGCTAAAATGTTGGTTTCTAGCCTGTTTGTGCTTTGTTTGTTTCTCCCGTTACTGACCAGGCTAGTATATCTGTACTGTCTGATGCCTATACCTCTCCACTCCTGACCTCGGCTACCTATCCTCAACCTGTGTTATCTGCCCCGAGCTCAGACCATCTGAAAACATTTTTTGCTTTTGTCCTTCTGTTCACGTGCCTCTTACCCTCCGGTCAGTTGCAGCAGTCCCAGGGACTGCCCTGGAGTTATAACTGGCAACTACCTGCGGCAAGCCTATCCTCACTACCACGGGCTCTAGCGAAAACCAGGTAGTCACTTTATCACACCCCTCCAACATTAGCCTAGCCTATGGCGCAGTGGGTTCACATCCAGAAGCATTGCATTCGCCCTCCAGTGTTATAGAGGGTGAGTAAATTTTCACAGCTCCTGTCCATGGCCAGAGAGCACTGACCTGGACCGTGGTTGTGCAAAGAGATTGACTCATCTCTAATTATTGCATTCTTTTTACTGCTTCTTTTTACTACTTCTTTTAGCTACTTTTGCCGGCAGGGCCGGATTGGGACAAAAAAGCAGCCCTGCCACACAAACCTCAACAGCCCACATACTATAACACTCGCCCCACACCCAATCAGTGGATTTTGCTATACTTTGTTGTACCCTTCAATACTCCTCTTAAAGGCGTTATTTGAAGAGCCATGTGTGAATGCCGCCGCAGTGCGCATGATCGACCACTTCTTTAGCGTGCTGGTTTTCGGGATCGTGGGGGTCCCAGCGGTCGAACCCCAGTGACTACAAAGTTCTCAGGATAGGGGATAACTTGGCATAATCCATTTTAATGGGTTTTCCAATTGTAGTGCAGCGGTGGCACCGTAAGCAGTGATGAGGCAGTGACCCACAAAGTTCAAACATAAAAGTCTCTTTAATCTGTTATCTTCACACAGAAAAGTTCCAATCCACGCAATTGCATATAGCTTCAGTGCATATAACTTCAGTGCATATTATCAGTGTTCAATTCACACCAGTTCATAGCACTACATAGTGCCTCTGTGCACTACATTTGAATTACAGTCCCTAAACATGCCGGACTTCACCTTGTCCAGTTTCCATGGGCAACTGCAGGCCGTGCCAAAGTCTCACACTTACAGCCTCCTTTAGTCTCTTTACTCATGCACACAGCCATACACAGTACTTGATATCCTCCGGATCGCAGCTCGGCACCATATCCATCTGTTTGCAGCCGTTACACATGTCAGTCTTTCTTCGGGACAGGAACTATCTACCTCGGTTCACCTCCGGGCACAAGACATCCACATCCAATACCAGTCACCGTGTACGCTGTGGGTTGCCAGGCCTCACTCTGGCCCTGATACACCTGAGACTCCCAGACTCCCTCAGACTTCACTAACCCTTTCCTGCAAGGCTTTTATCACAGAAACCTGTGGCTTTCAGACACATGGAAAACCTGGGTCTGGAATGGAACAGACTGCAACACTATCATACTGCAGTCTGTTTCAAACACAACATCCAGAGCAGGTTTTCTGTACCTCTGCCTTGGACATTAACATGTCCAAGACTAACACTTGCTTTTATTATCAGTCTGCATTGCAGTCACAGCTACACCCGTGACTGCCATGCACAACTATGGCCTTCATACACCTCCGTGCATAGCCTGGGGAGACTACACAGCCACCCCTACCTGTGATATCGGTCACTACGTCACCATTGTAATCCCAGCTACGCCTAAGACCGCAATGCATTCCCACCATACCTCAATACGCCTCTGTGCATATCCTGGGGAGAACATACAGCGCCCCTTAGCTGTAACAGGGGTCACTGTCTCACACATTATAGATATACTAGCTGAAGAGCCCGGTGTTGCCTTGGCATAGTAACCAACTGTGGTTAGTTATAACAAATTATAATGATTATGTTGCACATAAAAACCGTGCATCTAATCCTATCCTGTGTGATACAGACTGCTGAGCTGTGTATCTAATCCTATCCTGTGTGATACTGACTGCTGAGCCGTGTATCTATTCCTATCCTGTGTGATAGTGACTGCTGAGCCGTGTATCTATTCCTATCCTGTGTGATACTGACTGCTGAGCTGCGTATCTAATCCTATCCTGTGTGATACTGACTGCTGAGCCATGTGTGTAATCCCATCCTGTGCGATACTGACTGCTGAGCTGTGTATCTAATGCTACCCTGTGTGATACTAACTGCTGAGCCATGTGTCTAATCCTCTCCTGTGCGATACTGACTGCTGAGCCGTGTATCTAATCCTGTCCTGTGTGATACTGACTGCGGAGCCATGTGTCTAATCCTCTGCTGTGTGATACTGACTGCTGAGCTGTGTATCTAATCCTATTCTGTGTGATACTGACTGCTGAGCTGTGTATCTAATCCTCTCCTGTGTGAAACTGACTGCTGAGCCGTGTATCTAATCCTATCCTGTGTGATACTGATTGCTGAGCCGTATATCTAATCCTATCCTGTGTGATACTGGGCTCCCCCTGCAGTCTGTGTCAGAGGGTGGTCTGTGTTGGCACTGTAATAAATTGTGTTATTTCCAGCTTTACAGAAGGATGATAACACCATAGAAATGATAAGAATAATAGGCCTCAGTTACCACAACTGTCTACAAAGAAAACTGTTGCTGATAGCAACCAATCACAGCTCATTTTTCATCTTTTAAACAGCTCTGGGACAGCGTGGCGAGTTTTGAGTGGCGACTTTTGTGTTTTGACTTTTATGTGGCGAGGTTGGTGTATGTGTGGTGAAATGTGTGCTGAGGGTGGTATATGTGTTGAAGTACGTGGTAGTGTGTGGCGCATTTTGTGTGTGTGTGTGTTCATATCCCCGTGTGTTGTGAGTATCCCATGTCAGGGCCCCACCTTAGCAACTGTGCTGTATATACTGTTTAGCGCCATCGCTCTCATTCTTTAAGTCTGCCTTGTTCACATCTGCTAGCTGTCAATTTGCCTCCAACACTTTTCCTTTCACTTTTTCCCCATTATGTAGATAGGGGCAAAATTGTTTGGTGAATTGGAACGCGGGGGGTTAAAATTTCACCTCACAACATAGCCTATGACGCTCTCGGGGTCCAGACGTGTGACTGTGCAAAATTTTGTGGCTGTAGCTACGACGGTGCAGATGCCAATACATACATACACTTTTTCCCCATTATGTAGATAGGGGCAAAATTGTTTGGTGAATTGGAACACGCAGGGTTAAAATTTTGCCTCACACCATAGCCTATGATGCTCTCGGGGTCCAGATGTGTGACTGTGCAAAATTTTGTGGCTGTAGCTACGACGGTGCAGATGCCAATACATACACTTTTCCCCATTATGTAGACAGGGGCAAAATTGTTTGGTGAATTGGAACGCGCGGGGTTAAAATTTTGCCTCACAACATAGCCTATGACGTTCTCGGGGTCCAGACGTGTGACTGTGCCAAATTTTGTGGCTGTAGCTGCGACGGTGCGGATGCCAATCCCGGATATACATACATACACACCCACATTGAGCTTTATATATTAGATATATATATACACACACACTGCTCAAAAAAATAAAGGAGACTGAACGTGTACAGAAGGGGGCGGTGCTTTGGGCAGAGCAGGGTTTCCGCTCCGTCCAAAGCTTCAACAATTCGGCCCGTGGAGACTCACCCTTATATTCTATGGACATTAAACATCAAATACAGCCTATATTCCTAAAAAGTTGAGACACTGTGTAAAATGTAAAGAAAACAAGAAATGCAATGATTTGGAAATCTCTTAGAAATATATTTTATTCATAACAGAGAATATAACACAGGTTAAAATGAGACATTTTCCATTTCATAAAAAGCAGCAGCACATCAAGTTGACAGAGGGTTAACGACTGGAAAAGTAAGTGGCTTTAATGAAAATCAGCTGGACAGTCAATTTTCAACTGTCACATGATTGTGTAAAAACAGAGCATGTTAGAGAGGCAGAGTCTCTTTGGAAAGATGGTCAGAGGTTCACCAATCTGCAAAGAACAAGAAGAGTCTAAAAATTGTGGAACAATTTCAGAAAAATGTTCCTTAACATAAAATTGAAAAGTATTTAAATGTCCCATCATCTGCAGTACATAATGTCAACAAAAGGAAACTCAACAGGAAATCTACCATCCAGCTTGTTATCAGCACATAGTTCCTGCATCTCTGATAGTATGGGGGTGCATTAGTGTCTATAGAATGGGCAGCTCACACATCTTTAAAGCACTATTACTGCTGGCCATTATATAGAGGTTTTACAACAACATATGTTGCCATACAGACAATGCCTATTTCAGGGAAAGCCTTGCATGATTCAGCAAGACAATGCTAAATCACATACTGGAATCTATCACAACAACATGGCTTTGCAGAAGAAGAGTTTAGTGATGAACCGGCTGCCTGTAGTCCAGACCTTTCACCAATATAAAAAATTTGGCGCATTATGAAATGGAAAATCTGGAAGAGAAGACCCAGGACTGTCGAAAAGCTAGAATCCTACATCAGACAAGAATGAGACAACATTCCTCTCTCAAAACTTCGGTCTTCTCACTTTCAAGATGTTTCTAGACTGTTGTAAAAAAAGAGGGGAATCTACACAATGGTAGACATGGCAGTGTCCCAGCTAATTTGAGATGTGTTGTTGCCATGAATTTCTAAAGTACCGTATATACTTGTGTATAAGCCGAGATTTTCAGCCCATTTTTTAAGGCTGAAAGTCCCCCTCTCGGCTCATACACGAGTCATATACCGGGGGTCAGCGGGGGAGGGCGTGTGGGGGTGTCACAGACCATACTCACCCCCTCCTGGCACGTCTCTGCAGCCCCTGCTTCTCCATAGGACTCCTGCGCCTGTGTTCAGGGTTGCGTGGTAAAGCTAATTAAAGTCATGAATATGCGCATATTTATTACTTTAATGAGCGGTACCACGTGACCGTTGAACGCAGGAAGAAGACAACCGAGGGAGAAGCAGGGGCTGCAGAGAAGACCGTGCGCCAGGAGGGGATGAGTATGACAGGGGGAAGAGCAATATTCACCTGTCCCCGTTCCATCGCCGTGCACCGCTCTGTCTGTCAGCTGGGTCTTCTGGCTGTGACATTCAACAGAGGGCGCGATGACGTAGTCAGCGCAGAGACTCGGGAGACAGAACGGCGATGGAGCGAGGACCGGTAAATATTGCCAGTGCCGGAGGCCCACATAGCGCTCCAGTGTCACCGCCTGCTCAGGACACTTGCACCTGGCCCCCAGTGAGAGGTGAATATGTCATTTTTTCTAATTGCAGCAGCGGCAGCAGCAATATATGGGGTTTTTTATGGAGCATCTTCTTGGGCCAGCATTAACTCTTGTGCAGCAGCATATGGGGGGTATTTATGGAGCATCTTCTTTGGCAAGCATTAACCCTTGTGCAGCAGCATATGGGGGTTTTATCTATGGAGCATCTTGTTGGGCCACCATTAACCCTTGTGCAGCAATTATATGGGGGGATTTTATCTATGGAGCATTTTCTTGGACCACCATTAACCCTTATGCAGCAAGGCCCACGGCTTATACATGAGTCAATAAGTTTTCCCAGTTTTTTGTGGCAAAATTAGTTGGGTTGGCTTATATGCGAGTCGGCTTAAACACGCGTATATACGGTATGAAAAAAATGTTTCGGCTCACCTCTTTGCGTCCTTCAGATAGCAGGAACCACACCGTCGCACGGATCCGTCCTGGCCTGGCGGATACAAGGCCAATCACACAGTAATCTCCAGCGATCTCAGGCAGGAAGGTAGTTATAAAAAATATTCCTTTATTTCTTTTCGTTAAAAGAACATGTTACAGGTAGTGGATACCCCAGTGGATGGTAAAAAAATTTAACGCGTTTCAACTCAAAAGAGTCTTAATCATGGATTACAAATTCTGACAAAATGTGACATTTTAAAAGTCTCCAGACAGGAGTGAGGAGGTGGTAGGCAATGCCCTCATTAGCATGTTAAATTGATGTGTCTAATTATCCACACCCAACCTCCTGGTTGAAGACAAGTTGAAAAAAAGAGAGAGAAAGAGGAAAAAAAAAAACACAAACAAAAAAATATACAAAAAACCCCCTCTCAAAATTATTTACTTTACATGCAATACCACAAAAAAAGGGAATACATTAAAAGAATATATATAAGAGGACTATACACACCTATTTCTGAACAGTTAACTACATGCTTGACAAAGCAAAAACAATTATTTTGGTGATATTATTTTACTTGTACTGCATGATCAAATCTTGTCTGGTGTTCAGACCTGTTGGGACTCTTGTACATAATTTAAATATCCAGTAAGATTCCCGATTGAGGGTTTTTCTCTGAAATTTCCACCTCTTACTGATCTTTTTATTTTTTCTATGCCTATAAATCTGAAATGGTTATGGCAATTAATGAAATGCTTGGACACCGCAGAGACATTCAATGCATCAGGATTAGTAGTGTCGGACAGATGTCTTCTAATGCGTTTAATGGAGTAATAGTGCAACCTACATACTGCACCTCACATTCCATGCACTGAATTAAATATATGACACCGGGAGTATTACAGTTTATAAAACCATGAATGGGATAAGATTTTCCAGTTTGTACCGATGTGAAAGACTTACTTTTAAGTGCATAAGAACAAGAGATGCAGCAACTGTGGCCGTTAGGCAACTTGGGAATGAAATGTACATTTGAAAGAGGAAATTGTTAAAATTTGTTTTTCTTTTAAACCCCATTTCACATATTTGCTGTATCGTTGATTAAGCAGTGGCAATGAAAGAGTTAAGCAGGCAAGCGTATTTATACAGTGAGCTGGACAGTTCCACTTCTCGGCAGCACTGTGCTGTGTAAATAGAGCATGTCAGGCAAGTGGGAGACACTGACAATATTTATATACACCTGTCCCATTGCCCAATTGCAAAACTATTGTTTTTTTTTAGCCAAAGCCTCATATTTCCTGAAAAAGCAGAATGCTGATTACATAAAACAATATTAAGTCACCAGTGCCATTACTATGTGGGGTGTAGAAGTATCATCATTCACACTTCAAATCTGTCTCAGGACTTTTCTGTTATTAAAGGGGAGGCTCGAGTTGCATAGGAGTTATAAATCTGTATCTTATGACTAGTAGAGACATCCGTTTTTCACTTACGTGCTCTATTAGTACTTTTTATGGATAGGACATGTGCTCATTATAATTTATGGTGCTGCTCATATGTCCATATTATTTGCAGAGCAAGAGATTGCAAAAAAAAATTTTGGACACTGACATACGGAAAAAACAAAAATCCATAAAGACATTTCCGGATATGTAACATATCACATTGAACATAACATTAATTATAACTGGGGAAGACATAAAGAAATTATAACTGGGGAAATGAGAGAGAGCTGACACTTCAACCTCCATTAAGTAGGGACCTCCTGCAGTGACCATGCAATTGCATCAGGAGAGCGGCTTTGAGAGCCAGACACAAAACCTGGGATTCGTTTATTCAGAGGAGGAGAAGTACGCTTCCAATTGTAGAAATAAATAAAATAATAAAATAAATAAAATAATAAATAAGCTTCCTCTAATCAACGCACTGAGTGCAGACTTTTTGGAGCCAGTGGTCAGTGATGAATATTGGGAGTTGTATCAATCCAATTTTTATGGCAGATATATTTACTTGTTTCATCCCTATAACTAAAAGACCTATCACATCCCACAACCAGCCCCCATGTGAGCTCACCAAGAGGAGTGGGCTTGATCTAATAGAATTGAGAGTTTTGGTGTCTGTCATTGTTCATTCTGGAAGACATAGTTCGCTGTGAGAGTGTTCCTCTTTCCTAATCCGAGCACTTCCCTTCATAAAGATAAGAGACATTCCTGCAACATCAGGTTTAGTACTTCTTTCATTATTCCTTATTAGTTTATATAATTGTATATACCGTATTGTTTTGTTCCCATTTTGTAACATCTTTGTATATCTTATATAAACACTGCCTACCTTTATGGATTAAATATATAAAATATAATAGCTATGTTTCTCTTGCTCTGTAAACCGCACCCCAGAAGCCATGCGCTATCTGTAACGGGTGTCCTATTGGCCTGTATAAACGAATGGTAGTGGCAGCTCGTAGTTCTTTTGCTATTGTGGAGTTGACAGTGACCATACCGGGGCAAATAATATAGTCTATGTGTTGGAATCGGAGGTGTATATACCATGCGCTCTCTGTGTATTCCCCACTAACTGGCTTAGTAGTGAAAGCAGCCACGGCCTCATCCATCACTCGTAAGTCTATTGCGTAATTGTCATGATGATTGGAGGTGGCGGAGTTGTGTCTCCCTGACAAACTGGTGGCAAAGGTAGGATGTGCATGACTCCCTCTGCTGTTATCTTTGACACCTGGTGGCAGTGGTGGGATCTGCACAGCACAACCCCCCTGGCTGTTATTCTTAACATCTGATTGCAGTGGTGGGATCTGGACCACCCTCCCGGGCTGTTATCCTTAACATCTGATGGCAGCGGCGGGATCTGCACAGCCACCCTGACTGTTATCCTTGACATCTAAGAGCAACGGTAGGATCTACACCCCACTCGGCTGTTATCCTTAACATCTGATGGCAGCTGTGGGATCTGGATGACCCTCCCTGGCTGTTATACTTGACAACTGGTGGCAGTGGTGGGATCTGCAAGACCCCCCTTTCCTCCCGGCTGTTATTCTTGACAACTGGTGGCAGCGGTGGGATCTGCAGCCGCCACAACTGTTATCCTTCATAGACACATGTCCAGTTTCGATCCAGGTCACACACCAAACTCACCACTGCAAGTCAATGAATCTGTGAAAGAAATTGACAGTCTTGGGATGGTAAGAAATGGCATGCAAACCAAAAATGGACAAAAACTTAATCTAGCCCATTGATGTTTTTTTCCTTGTGCGTAAAAATAACTGGACATCTTAAAGAGGCCTTACTGAGTGTCATGGTGAACATTTCTCTGTTAACCAGGATAGATCAGTGTGTTACATTTTATTATACTCTATTAAATTATTTTTGCATTAGCCTGGCATCCTATTAACACACTGTATGCCAGATTAAGACTAGGGCCAGGCAGTTACTTTGGCTGTCACACAATTCATGTGGTCATGGAGTGCTATATGCCGCTGTCACACATCGCAGTGTATTGCACACGAATCGGGTGGTCGTGTTGCTTCACCTAGGGTACAGCGACAACCAAGTTGTAAAAAGTCATACCCTGCAGAATTTTTTTTCAACTTGCTTGTTGCAATCATGGTACCTAAGGGGCTCCAGTTGGACCTCATTCACCTGTATTATGCTACATTGTAGCATCGGCACAGAGAACTATCTTTGGCTGCGTGACCTGCGCCAAAATCGCTGTCTAGCCCCGCTACCCCAGCCTAAAACTACTGGCAGATATTACCCTGCTTGTAGTGGTTGTCATGCTGGTTTTGCTGATCCTAACGCAGTATTCTAATTAGATCATTTCCACATTTACATAATTCTTTGTGTATTTTATAGTACACCAAAATCAGGAGTGGATCCCATACAGAGATAAAACATTTGTATACTTTGGACCCTAGTTTTGATTTACTAGTACTGATACAAAATACTGCCCCTTGAAAGTGGCTTTATGCAGAGGTTACAGCTGCATTGTGTGTCACTATTTTAGCCTTATGGGTCCGATTTATTAAACGTGTCTGCAGGAAAAAACATTGTTGACCACAACAACCAATCACAGCACAGATTTCATTGTGCCAGAACTGTTTACAAAATGAAAGCTGAGCTCTCATTGGTTGCTATGGGCAACAAAGATGTTTTCATAGACCAAATGGGATCATCCCGGAAGAGCTTTGACGTCTACAAATCACAGATTTGTTGCAGAGATTTATGCTGCTGTCCCATTAATCCATAAAGGGCGTCCAAAAATGCAACAACAACATTTAGAATGAATGATTGAATTTTTCAGTCGCAGAAATTTCTGCAATGAATTTGCATGTGAACATGCTCTTACTTCACAGGCTTCGGTCCAACCTGCAACTAAATACTTAAAGGAATATTTTAATGAGAAGTAAAAGTCCTTTGATGCCAACATGGTGTAAGTGTTACAGTTTTCAGCCCCTCATGACATAAATGATGTCATGCTCCTAATTAAAAACACAAAACTAAAATATGAAGACAAGCGCCCCAGTCTGCAGTTATAAAATCTGCGCTGTGCTTTGAAGTGGGATTAGATGTTGGTTGTTACACGCAGGCAGCATGAAACCTGCTTCAGCAAGTCAATGCTGCTACTGTATGAGCGTGCGTCCATCACCGAGCCAAGAACTACATAGAAAAACACATCAGAGGGTACGCTGTAATGTCTGCCACTAATGTACAGCAAGCATGCAAGTCTGCTCTCTCACATGGATCAGAAGTGGCTAAACCTGCCATCAAATCTGCCATTTGGAAAAATGATTCATTAGTTTTTAGTAGGATAAAATGTAAAAAAATAAGCAATGGGGTCTTATCCGAGTAAAACAAGCCAAGGAAAAGGTATAAGTGCTCACATTATAGGGTTGTGTCTCACGCGACCATTAACCCCTTCACTACCAAGGGTGGTTTGCACGTTAACTACCGGGCCAATTTTTACAATTCTGACCACTGTACCTTTATGAGGTCATAACTCTGGAACGCTTCTATGGATCCCGGTGATTCTGACATTGTTTTCTCGTGACATATTGTACTTCATGTTAGTGGTAAAATTGCATTCAAATAACTTGCGTTTATTTGTGAAAAAAACGGAAATTTGGCGAAAATTTTGAAAATTTCGCAATTTTCCAACTTTGAATTTTTATGCCCTTAAATCACAGCGATACGGCACACAAAAAACTTAATACATAACATTTCCCACATGTTTACTTTACATCAGCACAATTTTGGAACCAAAATTTTTTTTTGTTAGGAAGTTATAAGGGTTAAAAATTGACCAGCGATTTCTCATTTTTGCAACACCATTTTATTTTTAGGGACCACTTCACATTTGAAGCCACTTTGAGGGGTCTATATGATAGAAAATACCCAAAAGTGACACCATTCTAAAAACTGCACCCCTTAAGGTGCTTAAAACCACATTCAAGAAGTTTATTAACCCTTTAGGTGCGTCACAGGAATTTTTTGAATATTAAAAAAAAATGAACATTTAACTTTTTTTCACAAAAAAAATACTTCAGGTTCAATTTTCTTTATTTTACCAAGGGTAACAGGAGAAATTGGACTGCAAGACTTATTGTGCAATTTGTCCTGAGTACGCTGATACCTGATATGTGGGGGGGAACCACTGTTTCGGCGCATGGCAGAGCTCAGAATGGAAGGAGCGCCGTTTGACTTTTTCAATGCAAAATTGGCTGGAATTCAGATCGGACGCCATGTCACGTTTGGCGAGCCCCTGATGTACCTAAACAGTGGAAACCCCCCCAAGTGACCCCATTTTGGAAACTAGACCCCCCAAGGAACTTATCTAGATATGTGGTGAGAACTTTGAACCCACAAGGGCTTCACAGAAGTTTATAACGTACAGCGGTACAATTAAAAAATCATATTTTTTCCACAAAAATGATCTTTTCACCCCCAATTTTTATTTTTCCAAGGGTAACAGGACCCTAAAAGTTATTGTGCAATTTGTCCTGAGTACGCTGATACCCCATATGTGGGTGTAAATGACTATTTGGGCGCATAGCAGAGCTCGGAAGGGAAGCAGCGCCATTTGACGTTTTTGGCTAGAATTGAGATCGGACACCATGTCGCGATTGGAAAACCCCTGATGTACCAAAACAGTGGAAACACCCCACAAATGACACCATTTTGGAATCTAGACCCCCCAAGGAACTTATCTAGATGTGTGGTGAGAACTTTGAACCCCCAAGGGCTTCACAGAAGTTTATAACGTACAGCAGTACAATTAAAAAATCATATTTTTTCCACAAAAATGATCTTTTCACCCTCAATTCTTATTTTTCCAAAAGTAACAGGACCCTAAAAGATATTGTGCAATTTATCCTGAGTACGCTGATACCCCACATGTGGGGGTAAACCACTATTTGGGCGTATGGCAGAGCTCGGAAGGGAAGCAGCGCCATTTGACGTTTTTGGCTGGAATTGAGATCGGACACCATGTCGCGTTAGGAAAGCCCCTGATGTACCAAAACAGTAGAAACCCCCCACAAATGACACCATTTTGGAAACTAGACCCCCCAAGGAACTTATCTAGATGTGTGGTGAGCACTTTGAACCCCCCAGTGCTTCACTGAAGTTTATAACGTCCGGGCGTGAAAATAAAAAAATCGTATTTTTTCCACAAACATGATCTTTTAGTCCCCATTTTTTTATTTTCCCAAGGGTAACAGGAGAAATTGGACCCCAAAAGTTGTTGTCCAATTTGTCCTGAGTACGCTGATACCTCATATGTGGGAGAAAACTACTGTATGGGCACACGTCGGGGCTCGGAAGGGAAGTAGTGACGTTTTGGAATGCAGACTTTGATGGAATGGTCTGCGGGTGTCATGTTGCGTTTGGAGAGCCCCTGATGTACCTAAATAGTGGAAACCCCCCACAAGTGACCCCATTTTGGAAACTAGACCCCCTAATGAACTTATCTAGATGTGTGGTGAGCACTTTGAACCCCCCAGTGCTTCACAGAAGTTTATAACGACCGGGCGTGAAAATAAAAATATCGTATTTTTTCAACAAACATCATCTTTTAGTCCCCATTTTTTTTATTTTCCCAAGGGTAACAGGAGAAATTGGACCCCAAAAGTTGTTGTCCAATTTGTCCTGAGTACGCTGATACCTCATATGTGGGAGAAAACTACTGTATGGGCACACGTCGGGGCTCGGAAGGGAAGTAGTGACGTTTTGGAATGCAGACTTTGATGGATTGGTATGCGGGTGTCATATGCGTTTGGAGAGCCCCTAATGTACCTAAACTATTGAAACTCCCCACAAGTGACCCCATTTTGGAAACTAGACCCCCCACCGAGCTTATCTAGATGTGTGGAGAGCACTTTGAACCCCCAAGTGCTTCACAGAAGTTTATAACGCCTGGGCGTGAAAATAAAAAAAACATTTTTTTCCGCAAAATTATATTTTTGCCCGCAATTTTTTATTTTCCTAAGGGTAACAGGAGAAATTGGACCCCAAAAGTTGTTTTGTAATTTGTCCTGAGTAGGCTGATACCCTACATGTGGGGGTAAAACACTGTTTGGGCACATGGCAGAGCTTGGAAGGGAAGGAGCACCATTTGACTTTTTCAACGCAGAATTGGCTGGAATTGAGATCAGACGCCATGTTGCCTTTGGAGAGCACCTGATGTGCCCAAACAGTGGAAACCCCCAATTATAACTCCAACCCGAACCTCAACACACCCCTAACCCTAATCTGAGCCCTAGCCCTAACCCTAGCCCTAGCCCTAGCCCTAACCCTAACCCTAACCCTAACCCTAGCCCTAACCCTAGCCCTAACCCTAACCCTAGCCCTAACCCTACCGGGAAAATGGAAATAAATATATTTTCTTTTAGTTTTATTATTTTTCCCTAACTAAGGGGGTGATAACGGGGGGTTTGATTTACGATTTATGGCGGTTTTTATGTTTGGCGGCTGTCGCACGCTAAAAGACGCTTTTTATTGTAAAAATAGTTTTTGCATCACCACATATTGTGAGCTATAATTTTTCCGTATTTTGACCCACCGAGTCATGTGAGGTCTTATTTTTTGCGGGACGAGTTGACGTTTTTATTGGTACCATTTTCGGGCACGTGACATTTTTTGATCGCTTTTTATTCCGATTTTTGGGACGCAGAATGAACAAAAACCAGCGTTTCATGAATTTCTTTTGGGGGGGTGCGTTTACACCGTTCCGCGTGCGGTAAAATTGATAAAGCGGTTTTATTCTTCGGGTCAGTACGGTTACAGCGATACCTCATTTAGGTCGTTTTTTTATGTTTTGTCGGTTTTTTGCAATGAAAACTATTTTATATAAAAAATAATTATTTTTGTATCGCTTTATTCTGCGAGCTATAACTTTTTTATTTTTTTGCGGATGATGCTGTATGGTGGATCGTTTTTTGCGGGACAAGATGACGTTTTCAGCGGTACCATGCATATTTATATGCGTCTTTTTGATCGCGCGTTATTGCACTTTTTGTTCGGTGGTATGATAATAAATCATTATTTTTTGCTTCGTTTTTTATTTTTATTTTTTAAGGGGTTCGCTAAAGGGGTTAACTAATGGGACAGTTTTATAGGGCAGGTCATTACGGACGCGGCGATACCAAATATGTGTACTTTTATTGTTTTTGTTTTTTTTTATTTTGAAAAAATGGATTTATTGGGGAATATTTTTTTTTTTTTTACTGATTTATTTAGCGATTTTTTTTTAATTATTTTTAACACTTTTTTTTTTTTTTTTTTTACTTTATTACCTTGTCCCAGGTGGGACATCACTGTCCTGTGACAGATCGCTGATCTGTCACATCACAGATCACTGTGACAGATCAGCGATCTGTCACAGGCACTGCTGCAGACTTCCTCATGCCTGCGCTTTGCAGGCACTGAGGAAGCCAGCTTCCTCAGGCCCCCGTCGCCATCTTGGATTCGGGGGCCTGGAGGAAAGGAGCCCCCCACAGCAGCGCTGCACATTGCGCTGCCGTGGGGGGCTCAGGGAAGCACGGAGGGAGCCCCCTCCCTGCCGATGCTTCCCTTTAACCCCCGGTACACCGCGATCGCGTTTGATCGCGGTGTGCAAGGGGTTAACGTGTCGGGGGCGGTCCGTGACCGCCCCTGACACATTGTGCCGGGTGTCAGCTATGATAATTAGCTGACACTCGGCCGCGATCAGCGGCGCTCACCACGTGGGCGCCACTGATCGCGATGACGTAATATTCCGTCCATGGTAATTAGGTCCATGGACACATGGACGGAATATTACGTCAATTGTAGGTAAGGGGTTAAAGAGCCTCTAATCCACATACTGTAGAGTTGCCGGATATTGAACAAAAATAATTTGCCATAGAAAGGGAAGTAAACTGCACTTCTGGAATAGTTATAATCCTCGAATGGAAGTGCTGGCTTATCATCAAGCGTTTCAGAGTCACACTGACTCCTTCTTCAGGACATACCGTATTTTTTGGATTATAAGTGGATCGCCTGCCAGGGCAGTGGGGTACTCGGTACCGGGCCGGTATTTCACTGGGAAGTGTCACAGTAGCGGTGACCCGGTCCGTGGCCCTGGGCGTCCATGTAAGGGAGTGAAGTGATGGAATAAAGTTTACGAATAGATGATTCGTGACGCCACCTGTGGTGTTCGGCAAATGTTAAGCTGACGCTGCAGACAGATCCTCTGGGACAGATGGTGTAGTGCAGCAATGATGTTATAGCCCTCCACAGGCAGGGCTGTAGTCCCAGGGCAGTGTAGGTGGGTGTTGGGAAGGAAGATGTAGTGTCAGGCACCGAGATGTAGCAGTGCCGGGGAGGTTGCAGCAAGAAGGCAAGGACACAATAGGTTGCAGTTTCTTTACCTTTACTTGGCAAATGCAGTCCAGGGTCCTGAGTACAGATGGCAGGAGCTGGTTAGCCTGGAAGCAAATCAGGAATCACTCTGGCAGATGGGTTGTGCAGTCTCCTTACTAGCACTCTCTATTAAGTACTCCCAGTACTGAGTTACACTGGAGTTCCTCCTTTCTGATGTTATCCACACTCCACTCGCATGGCAGACAGCCGTAGCCTTCTATCTCTCTTGGCTCACCCGTCGCTGTTGTGCTTCCGAGGATTATGTGGGAATAGGGCATTTACAGCTTCCTATTCCTCTGGTTTCTGGTGCAGGACCGTTAGTATCCATACACCCTTGGAGACCAGGCTCCAGATCATGCGCTATCACTTGGACTGAGCTCTCCAGTTTCCTCAGTCTCCCCAGCTCTTCTCCTCCATGTCTGCACACGATGCCCTCCACACACTAACTGACTCACTCCTTCCTGGCCCCCAGAGACAGCTCCTCCCCTCAGTTCTGGGTTCAGAGCTCCCTCTGCTGACCCGGAGTGGGAACTGTGTTGCATGCAGTGATTAACTGCCAGAGAGACCCTTCATTGCCTCCAGGCGTGACATCACCCTCCCTAGGAGGAAGGCAATGCCACTGTGGCGACCATACTCCTGGGGGCGCCACATAAGATGCACTTTTTTCCTCCAAATTTGGGGGAAAAATGGGGGTGCGTCTTATAATTCGAATATACCTTACTGGCCACGGTGGAGCAGGGTCCCAGGGTCGCTGCTGGAGGAGGCAAGAGTGGCACATTGCTGCAGGCCGCAGGGTGTTTGGAGGTGCGACACAATGGGTGTTTGGTGATGCGGGGGCTCTGCCGACATTTTGTGAAAGCCCGGGACCCCCGCACTTCCTTGGTTTACATTGTAGTGGACTCCAGGAAAATGGCTGCCGGGGGGCAGCGCATGCACAGAATTAAATCTTGGCACCAAGATCTCGGGAGATGAGATCTCAGCACCATGATCTCCATCTGCGCATGCGCCGCCCCCGGCGGCCATTTTCTTAGAGTCCACCGCAAAGTAAACCATGGAAGTAAGGGGGCTCCAGGCTTTCACAAAATGTCATTGGAGCCCCCGCACTACCGAACACCCGCAGCGTCGCACATCGGAACACCCCTTTCTCCCAGTCTGGGGTCCGCAGCATCGCTCCACCCCTGCCTTTGCCAGCAGCAACCCTGGGACACCGCTTCATCGCAGCCACCACCCCCCAGTAAGCAATAAGATGCATGGATTGTAAGAAGCACTACCATTTTATTAAAAAAGGTTTTTTTTCTATTTTTCTCCTCAAAATTTGGCATGCGTCTTATAATCTGATGTGCCTTATAAACTGCAAAATACAGTAAGTTTATGTGTGGTTATCCCGAAGTCGGTGTGACCCTGAAACGTGTTGACGATAAACTAGCACTTCATATCCATACGTGGATTATAGTTATTCCAGTAAGCGCAGTTTACTTCCCTTTCTCTGGCACATTATTTCTTCTTAGTAGTTTTCCACAGTGACGTATCGTGGATTGCCAGGATCTGAAGCAAGGCAAGTATTGGGCTCTCTAATCCAGTAGGAATGCCCCTCTGAATGCCTCCTTAAGTCAAAAGCCCTCTAACAAAAATATAATTGTCCCCTAAGTGCCCCGTTAAAAAGTAATGATGCCCCCAGAGTACCCACGCCAAAAAATAATAATGTTTTTCAAACTTTGAAATGCCCTTAAGCATTTTGTACCAATGACAAACGACCTCATGCCCCTCATCTCCACCCACACCCACGGTACACCACCTCACTTAGACCATTGTCACATCCACTATAAATGTACAACAGATGGGCGCAGGAATTGTTGGCCCTTTATTCTGTCTTTGGAGGTGTGCTGTAGTTGACCAGTTCCGACACCAGGAACAGCTGGTTGTTGGAGGTGCCGGGTGTTTCATTCCCACCAATCAGACATTGAGGACCTATCTTAAAGGGTTTGTACGGTCAAAACTGATAAGTTTTGACTTATGAATCCCCCCAGTGCACGCAGTGTGTGCTGTGGGGATTCACTGGTTTCTGAGCCGGGACCGGAGGGTACTGTATGTTTGAGTTATACATACCCCTGGCCAGTGGGCGCAGCCTCATTCTCCATACTCTCCATATGGCAGATACAAGTGAATAGAGCGAGGTCGTACCCTGCTGGTATTCAGAGTGGTAGTCCTCTTGTTTTGGTCATCAGATAGTGTGGTGGGCCACTGCGGAGGCGCCAGATGTTGCAGAAGGGTCAGCTGGGCAATGTAGTCCCACTGGCAGCAGATAATGATATCATGGTAGCTGAAGTAGGTCACTGGACCCCTCATCACTTCCCTCGTGTCCACAACAATTGTCAGTAGCGGTGGTGTTTGGGTGCAGGTTTTGGAGCGCCCAGTTGAGAAATAGATGGTGTTATTGCAGATGTGGACAAGATCTTTCAGAATCTCAGGCCACTCATTTCCCTTGGTGGCAGAAGCGGTGCGCGGCATGCCGATGATGACTTGGTTTACTCTTTTACATACTCTATTACCTAGGGGATGGTAAGTGGTGGTTTGCAGTTTCTTGCAATCAGTGAGGATGTAGTCTGGGCATCCATAGGGTTGGACGAACTCGGTAGAGAAGACTTCAGCTGCAGTTTTGGCTGTAAGATCTTTGTCAGGAGCAATAGCAGCAAGCTTTGCAGAATGGTCCACCATTGTGTGGGCATATATATAGTCAGAGCGAGTTGGACACAATTTCACATGATCAAGAGCAACAATTTCTCCTGGTTTTTGTGACTTGATAGGGTGTAGAGGTGCTTTTTGATCTCTGCATCCATCTTTTTTGATGTTACATGCGAGACATTCTCAGCACCAACTTTCAATGCCTCCTCTCATACCAACCCAGTAAACCGTGCGGATGATAGCTTCAGTTTTCTGGTCACCAAAATGGCCAGAGCGATCATGATAGGCTTCAAGGATGACCAGTGCATCTCTCAGTGGAATGAGTATTTGGTGAAGTCTGGCGCCTGAGACAACGTCCAAAGTGTTTCACATTATGAGCCCTTTCTGGACAAATAGGCATTTTTTTTCTCTCTCCAGAGGTGGTTAAGTTCCACATCAGGATGAGCTTGGCGCAGCCGAGTTGGAACTCTTTCAGTAGTAAGAAAGTCATGGAGTTCTCCCAGGGACTCTGCTCTCTTCTTGTAATTTCTTCCACAGGGAATGCTCTTGAAGAGATTTAGCAGGTGGCTTGGAATGAGATTCTTGCTTCTCAGCAGAGACAGTGATGGCACTCTGTTGGGCAAACCTTGATGCTGGTATTGTCAAGTTGAGTTGTTTACCTGAGGGGAAACGAGAGCATCTCGGCATCCCCTAGCCCCCCACCTTTATATAATTCGTTATGCCACTCACCAAGACACGGAGACTAGAAATATTTTTTGGAATTTGTATGGCCACAGCAGCCTTTATTAACCCCTTAGCGACCGCCGATACGCCTTTTAACGGCGGTATTTAAGTGTACATAAACCACAGCGCTGCTAATTCACGGCGCTGTGGAGAAAGTGAATAGCGCCCCCCAGTGTCGGATTTTCTCCGGGGTCTCGGCTGCTGGGGCTAGCCGAGACCCCAGAGAACATGAATCGGTCGTTTTTTACCGACCCCGCTTTTGCGATCGCCGTTATTAACCCTATAACGGCGACCGCAAAAAAAAGAGCGTGATTGTGCATTAAATTTCTCTTTCCTCTGATGTGATCACACATCAGAGGACAGAGAAATAGGGTCCCCGATCCCCCCCGTACCTCTCCGTGGTCCAGGGTCGCCTCCCGGTGGTGCCGCGTCCCGCTGGCGTCCTCCGGTGGGAGCCGCCATCTTGGATCCGGAGAAAATGGCGGGCGCATGCGCAGTGCGCCCGCCGGGAATCTGCAGGCTCCGGATGGCATTCATTTTGATCACAATGATAAACTATCATCGTGATTGAAATAAACAAAATAGTACATAATCCCCCCCCCCGTTTATCACCCCCTTAGTTAGGTCAACATAACAAAATAAAGAAAATATTTTTTTTTCAGTTTTCCATTAGGGTTAGGGCTAGGGCTAGGGTTAGGGTTGGGCTAGGGCTTAGGGTTAGGGTTGGGCTAGGGTTAGGGTTGGGATTAGGGTTAGGGGTGTGTTGGGGTCAGGGTTGGAGCAAGAATTGAGGAGTTTCCACTATTTACCAACTTTGGGGGTCTAAAACTTGGGTCTAAAAAATCACTTTTGTGGGTTGGGCTACGGTTAGGGTTAGGGTTGGGCTAGGGTTAGGGTTGGGCTAGGGTTAGGGTTAGGGCTAGGGTTAGGGTTAGGGCTAGGGTTAGGGCTATGGTTAGGGTTAGGGCTAGGGCTAGGGTTAGGGCTCAGGTTAGGGCTAAGGTTAGAATTAGGGTTAGGGCAAAATAGGATTAGGGTTAGAGTTAGGATTAGGGATTAGGGTTGGGATTGAGGTTAGGGTTGGGATTAGGGTTAGGGGTGTGTTGGGGTTAGGGTTGGAGCAAGAATTGAGGAGTTTCCACTATTTACCAACTTTGGGGGCCTAAAAATTGGGTCTAAAAAATCACTTTTGTGGAAATAAAAAAGACTTTATTTTCACGGCTCTGCATTTATAAACTTCTGTGAAGCGCTTGGGGGTTCAAAGTGCTCACCACACATCTAGATAAGGTCTAATTTCCAAAATGGGGTCACTTGTTGGGGGTTTCCACTGTTTAGGCCCATCAGGGGCTCTGCAAATGCAACATGACGCCCGCAGACCATTCCATCAAAGTCTGCATTCCAAAATGGCACTCCTTCCCTTCCGAGCTCTCCCATGCGCCCAAACAGTGGTTCCCCCCCACATATGGGGTATCGGAGTACTCAGGACAAATCGCACAACAACTGTGGGGGTATGATTTCTCCTGTTACCCTTGTAAAAATAAAAATTTGGGGGCGAAAAGATCATTTTTGTGGAAAGAAAATGGATTTTGTATTTTCACTGCTCTACGTTATAAACTTCTGTGAAGCACTTGAAGGTTCAAAGTGCTCACCACACATCTAGATAAGTTCCTTAATGGGTCTAGTTTCCAAAATAGGGTCACTTGTTGGAGGTTTCCACTGTTTAGGCCCATCAGGGGCTCTGCAAGTGCAACATGATGCCCGCAGACCATTCCATCAAAGTCTGCATTCCAAAATGGCACTCCTTCCCTTCCAAGCTCTTCCATGCGCACAAACAGTGGTTCCCCCCCACATAAGGGGTATCAGCGTACTCAGGACAAATCGCACAATAACTGTGGGGGTATGATTTCTCCTGTTACCCTTGTAAAAATAAAAATTTGGGGCAAAAAGATCATTTTTGTGGGAAAAAAATGGATTTCTTATTTTCACGGCTCTACGTTATAAACTTCTGTGAAGCACTTGAAGGTTCAAAGTGCTCACTACACATCTAGATAAGTTCCTTAATGGGTCTAGTTTCCAAAATGGGGTCACTTGTTGGAGGTTTCCACTGTTTAGGCACATTAAGGGCTCTCCGAAGGCAACATGGCATCCGATCTCAATTACAGCCAATTCTGCGTTGAAAAAGTCAAACGGCGCTCCATCCCTTGCGAGCTCTGCCGTGTGCTGAAAAAGTGGTTTACCCCCACATATGGGGTATATGGGGTAGACGAAACAACAAAACCTCGTAGTGCGAGGAACACACCGACTCCAAAGTGCGGCCCAACTGCTCCAATACATTAAAAGATATCGGACGCCTCAGATAGCCCCCGCTTTTGAAATGGCGGAAACCCTTTGCCGCCTGTTTCACCAAGACCATCTTTGTCAAATCACGACAGCTGAGCAAGCGAAAACCAAAAGACAACCCCGCCAGAATCCACATGGCTTTCGCACCGGACCAACCCTAGTAGGCGCCGCGCCCCAACCAAGACAACAAAATTCCCTCCTGATCCAGCCCGGGCCCAACAACCGCGCCGGCTGCAAGAACCTCCTCCCACATGCGCCAAACTGCCCGGTATGCCTCCCAAGTTTTCGGGGCTAGAGAAGATTCAATCAGTGACTCCGCGGCCCGTAAGCCACTTTCCACAGCTCCTCTGGACAAGCTAAACCCATGATCTCTGCCTCTGGCGCCAAAGAGCGGAACCGTTCCCATTGCGAACGAGAAAGAGAGTTAGCTATATCATTCTTGACACCAGGAATGTGTGTCGCGGTCACATGTGCATTCAAATCCAAATATAGTGAGACCAACTGTTGCAACACTCGAATGACTGGGGGAGACGATGTAGTAAGACCATTAATCGTGCACACCACGCTGCCCATGTTGTCGCAATTGAAACGCACGCGCCGGTTCCCAATCTCCCATCCCCACAAATGCACGGCCACGAGGATTGGAAAGATCTCCAACAACATGATGTTGCGTACCAGGCCATCCGTAATCCATTCATTGGGCCACTGGGACGTGCACCACTGCCCCCTGAAGTAAGCCCCAAATCCGACCCCGCCAGCCGCGTCCGTGAACAACTCTAACGCGTCGTTGCCAACCACCTCATCCATTACCAACAAACGGCCGTTGTACCCCTCTAGAAAAGACTCCCAAACCGCCAAATCTGCTCTGAGTTCTGACGACAATCTGATGAAATGGTGAGGGGCTCAAATCCCTGCAGTCGCGCTTGCCAGCCTACGTGAAAAAACTCGCCCCATCGGCATAACCCGCAAAGTTAACCTTTCCCAACAAAGACTGGACATCGCGCAGTGACAATTTTTTCAAACGGCGCGCTCGGACCAACTCCGCCTGCAGATCCGCTAACTTATCCTCAGGCAGTTGGAACTCCCAACCCACCGTGTCGATGACAATTCCCAAAAAACGCAGGCACATACTGGGGCCCTCGGTTTTCCCCGATGTAAGTGAAACTCCAAAACGCTCCGCCACCCACTCAATGGCTTGCAAGATCCTGTGACAACGCAATGAATCCGCTGGGCCAACGCACAAAAAATCATCCAAGTAATGAATGACCGAATCGAAACAGGAAACATCTCGCACAACCCACTCCAGAAAAGAACTGAAGGCTTCAAAATACGCACAAGACAGCGAACATCCCATGGGTAGAGGCCTGTCCACAAAAAACATGCCTTCCCAATAGCAACCCAGCAGCTTCATGCTATCCGGGTGGACCGGTAACAGACGAAATGCGGATTCGACATCCGTCTTAGCCATGAGGGCCCCCCGACCACATTTTCGCACCCACCGTGCCATCAAAGGAGGAGTAAATCACCGAACAGATCTCTGGATCAATACCGTCGATAACTGACCCCCTGCGTGGGTAACACAAATGTTGTCGACACCGGTTCGCTTGTGCGCCCAGCCAGCTCCGACCCGCTCTGCCCGGCAGGCCCCCCAGCCTGTGCCCCAACCCAAGCTGCTAATGGGGATGGTGCAACAAAACCTTGCTCCAGGCGGGACAGCAAATTCCGCATGTCCGCGAGCACATCCCTAACACCCCCGACTGCGGCTACCCCGCCGAACCCCGCCCCCCTCCGATACCGAGGGATTCCGCCAACGGCCCCCCACCTAACCCCGATAATGACGAAATTGGATTACAAACAGTGGACGCAGAAGCATACTCACCAGGCTGTGAGGGGGCTGTGTGCCCTCCAGCCAGAAAACCTGGATCCGCGGATGCATCCTCGCGATTGCCGGACCTCGGATAGCGATGCTGCCCGGGACACCGCGCTGCGAACTCCTGTTGCAATGCCTGTGTCCCGCGTAAAGGCATCAATGGCCCCCCGATGTGCCTCCAGGCAGCCCGGAAAGAACCCACTGCCTCCATCCTTTGGTGTCAATGGTGCCTGCCCTGCAGTGCTGCAGGCCGCTGTCCCGCTGCTATGACATCTGCCGCTCCCTGTTCCAGCTGCCAAAGCAGGCCGTGCTGCCGCGGCCCCCCGCCGAATACGATGTCCCCCCGCTGTTAGGAGATGATGATGGCTGCCCTGCTGGATGGCAGGCCGCAGCTCCAACGTCGGTTGAACTCGGCCTTGAGGGGAAAGCAGGCCACGCAGCGAGCAGGTTACCGCCGCGGCCCCCCGCTGATGCTGGTACATGGCGCTGCCCGGCGCGTGACGGCTCTGCCCCCTGCCGAGATCGAGGAGTAGGCCTGGTAACTGCTGCGGGCCCTCGCCGAGCCTGCGGATTCCTCCCCGAGAGGGGCTCTTGCAGCGACGCAAGGCCCGGGGAACGGAGTCGGGTGAGAGCCGCTCCGGAGGCCTCACCCGCCTTGAGCGCCGCTCCATCACCGCTGCTGGTGCCGACTGCCCGGAGGTCCCTGGGACTGGGATAATCCCCGCTACCTGCGCCTCCAGCCACCCTGGAGGCTGGGACCGGGCCGCAGCCCGCAACTGCTCCAGCATCAGGTCCACCTCTGACATGGTAGGTGCTGCTTTCTTGTTGGAAAGCGGGAACTGAAGGGGGGGCGCCGCCACACTCCCCCTATATACACCCGAACGCCCCTCTCTTATGGGCTACTTCCCCACTAAACCTTTCCACCCCCCCGTCATGCTGGCCTCCGCCTCCGCCTCGTATGGGAGGGTGGGGAGGCTCAGCTCCAGCCATTTCTTGAGTAGAAAGGAGGCATTTTAACCTCTTCCCAGATGTCATCTCGGGGTGGTTCTTCTCCAACAAACAGTCGGGACAACACATCGGCATTGACATTTGATTTGCCGCTGCGGTATTTGACTGTAAATTTGTAGTTTACTAGGCTTAAAGCCCACCATTGTTCCATAGAATCAAAGAATAGTAGAGTTGGAAGGGACCTGCTGGGCCATCTGGTCCAACCCCCTGCTCAAAGCAGGATTCGCTAAATCACCCCAGACAGATGTCTGTCCAGCCTCTGTTTGAAGACTTCTATTGAAGGAAAACTCACCACTTCTCATGGCAGCCTGTTCCACTCATTGATCACTCTAACTGTCAAAAAGTTTTTTCTAATATCTAATCTGTGTCTCCTTCCATTCACTTTCATCCCATTGCTTCTTGTCTTTCCTTGTGCAAATGAGAATAAAGATGATCCTTCTACAATGTGACAGCCCTTGATATATTTGTAGACAGCTATTAAGTCTCCTCTCCTCTTTTGCAAGCTAAACAATCCCAAATCCTGCAACCTTTCCTCATAAGACAAGGTTTGCAGACCGGTCACCATTCTGGTCGCTCTTTTCTGAACTTGCTCCAGTTTGTTGATGTCTTTTTTAACATGTGGTGCCCAAAACTGGACACAATATTCCAGATGAGGTCTGACCAAAGAGGAGTAGAGGGCAATAATGACTTCACGTGATCTAGACTGTATGCTTCTGTTAATACATCCTAGAATTGCATTTGCCTTTTTTTGCTGTTGCATCACACTGTTGACTCATATTCAGTCTGTGATCTATTTGTATACCCAAGTCTTTTTCACATGTGCTGTTGCTTAGCCCTATTCCTCCCAGTCTGTGTATGCTTTTTTCATTTTTATTGCCCAGATGTAGTACTTTGCCTTTTTCCCTGTTAAAAACCCATTCTGTTAGTTGCTGCCCACTGCTCCAGTTTATTTATATATTTTTGAATCCTCTCTCTCTCTTCTCTAGTATTAGCTATCCCTCCTAGCTTTGTGTCATCAACAAATTTAATTAGTTTACCCTCAATTCCTTCATCTAAATCGTTGATAAAGATGTTGAACAATACAGGGCCCAGGACAGAGCCCTGTGGTACCCCACTTGAGACATTCTTCCAACTGGATGTGCAGCCATTTACGACCACTCTTTGGGCCGGTCACTAAGCCAGTTATGAATCCACCTAACAGTTGCCTTGTCCATTCCATACTTAGTCATTTTTTCAATAAGGATTGTGTGAGATACTTTGTCAAATACTTTGCTGAAGTCAATATATACTGTATCTACAGCATTTCCCTGATCCACCCAATCAGTGATTCTGTCATAGAAGGAAATTAAGTTAGTCTGACATGACTTATTAGTTACAAACCCATGCTGACTATGTTTAATCACTTCATTCTTATCCAGGTACTGACATACATGTTGTT
Organism: Dendrobates tinctorius; assembly: GCF_039654945.1. Taxonomy (NCBI): domain Eukaryota; kingdom Metazoa; phylum Chordata; class Amphibia; order Anura; family Dendrobatidae; genus Dendrobates; species Dendrobates tinctorius. The sequence goes on from NW_027361690.1 coordinate 82,398,996, forward strand.
TATTAATTTGTTCAAAGATCTTTCCTGGTATAGAAGTCAGACTCACTGGCCTATAGTTGCCTGGATCCACCTTCTTCCCCTTTTTGAAGATAGGAACAACATGTGCTCTTCTCCAGTCTTCTGGGACTTCTCCTGTTCTCTAAGAATTTTCAAAGATTAATGAGCAGGGATCAAAGATTTCTTCTGCTATCTCCTTCAGTACTCTGGGGTATAATTCATCTGGACCTGGAGACTTGAATTCATTTAGGTTAGCTAAGTGTTTCCTCACTATCTTTCTGTTTATGGATATCCTGGATTCTTCTATTCCCTTAATAGGACAGTGAAGAACAGTTGATGTTACATTTCCTTTCTGAGAGAAAACAGATGCAAAATAGGAATTTAAAAGTTCAGCCTTCTCAACATCCTGTCTTACCATTTCATCATTGCCATCCTGTAAAAATCCTATAGCATCTTTGACTTTTCTTTTACTTTTGACATATCCCCAAAATCCTTTATTATTGCTTTTGATGTCTCTTGCAAGCCACAATTCATTTTCAGCTTTAGTAATCTGATTTGTGCCCTGCAGGTTCTGCAGACAGCATTATATTCCTTAGATATGCCTCCCTCTTTCCATTTTATAAACATTTCTTTCTTCCTTTTTAGCATGTGCTTAAGTTCTGTGTTCATCCATCCTGGTTTCCTTAAATGCTTCCTATTCTTCCCTCTTTTCGGAATTGTTAACAATTGTGCTTTGAGAATTTCATTTTTCAAGATTTCCCATCCTTCCTGGACATTTTTGTCCTTAAGGATATCCAGCCATTGGATCCCTCCAATTCTCTTTCTAAGTCCCTTAAACTCTGCCTTTCTGAAATCTAACCTTGACGTCTGAGTCTTCCCAGGTCTTCCTACTCTAGTTATCCAAAATTCTAAAAGCATCAATTCATAGCTCCTAGGCAGGCAGTATCCAGGTGTGCTAGTGGATTATTGTCTGTGTAGATATTGAAGGGCGTGGCAGCCAGGTAATCCTTGAATTTTTCTGTAACAGCCTAGACAAGTGCAAGCAGTTTAAGCTTGAACGAACTGTAGTTGTTGTCATTTTTCTCAGTTCCGGCTGTGGCTGGCGTACGAAATCACACGCTCCTTTTCGCCCTGGACCTAGGACAAAACAGCATATCTGTATACAAAAGGAATGGCTGAGTGTAATCAAGATAGGTGGTTCGGTAAGAAGGGTCTCCACTGTTTGGAATGCTTGTTCTTGACCATTTGTCCAGTCTACTGGAAGTCTTTGGTTGTAGTTTTCCTTGGGACATCCTCATAGCAACTCAGTAAGTGTGTCAGACACTTGAGCAAAGTGAGGAATAAAGTAGCAATTGTAGCCTGCAAAACCCAAAAAGCTTCGGACTTCTTTAACGGTAGTTGTCGTTTTCCCGTTTTGAACTGCAGCAATTTTGTTGGGATCAGCTTGTACCTTTCTGCGTTTACCATATGTCCAAGTTAGTTTACTCGTGGTTTTAGCAAGTGGCATTTGGAGGGCTTGATTTTGAGGCCACGTTGGCTTAGTACCTTGAAGATGCAGACAGACGATGAATGTGGTCTTCATATGTCCGTGAATCAACAATGACATCATCAAGGTAAAGGAGGACACTCTGGAAATTTTCATGACCAAGACATCTCTCCATTAGCCATTGCAATGTAGCAGGGGCAATGCAAAGCCCAAAAAGCATAAAGTTAAAATCAAAAAGCCCCATTTGTGTGGTAAAGGCAGTCTTCTCTCTGTCCTCTGGCACCATGGGAACTTGAAACACCAAAAAAGACTAGGTTAGATAAAAACACCAAAATGCAGGCAGAAATGCTTACCTGTCAAGGCCACAGAACAAATCCACTAAACAAGGTGCAGCGGACCCATTGAGATGGCACAGGTGCAAAAATACCTGAAGATGGGGGCTGAAGCAGGGCACAGCCTGAGAGGAAGCCCCCCGTGACTGCAATGGGTGGGAAAGTATTCAAAATGGTTTTTGGTCTTGGTGACCTGGTTGGCTGGACGGGGTATGGGAGGAGTTAGAATAGGGGCAGCCTGGGGTAGTGGGGAAAAAGTGCGGGAAAAAATGCATTCTGGATCAAGGAGCAGGAAGCAGAAGAGCCACCTGGCAGCGCTAATAATATGGAGTCTGTGGATGCGCTCATGTCCAGGCTCCAGGAGGTGGCACGGTCCAGTAGTGGGGGATGGCTTCAGTCCCAGCTGTCCTCCCTCCTCAGTGCTGCGGATGGTCAGGCAACGAGCCGGCGGGGCAGGAGAACCAGGCCCCCGGAGAGATTGTCACCTGAGGTGACTGCGCGCAGCAGGCGCAGGCTGTGGAGCCCCTCCAGGGACCCTGCGGGCGGCGGCAGTGCGGGTGGAACCCCCTCACATGGTGCCCAGCCGGAATCCGCCTAGCTGGCCTGCGGGCGCTGCAAGCAGGATAGCGGGAGCCGCGCAGGAAGTACAGGCCGGGCAGGAAGGGACGAGGTCACGGCCAGAACAAGAGGTATTGCGGGACCCGGCGGCGCCTGGTCGGCACTCAGACGCAGGAGCAGGCCGCGGTAGGCCTGGGGTGCAGCAGCGAGGAACGGAGCGGGCAGAGGCGGCGACGGCGAGGATGACAGCAGCAGGTCACACAGCGGGTGGTCCGGGGGATGCCTGCTTTGGGCCTACAAGATGGGGCGCCAGACAGTACATGACAGCGGGCAGGTGTGGGCAATATGGAGACGTCCTGCCTGGCCCCAGCACTTCGGAGGTGGCAAGGAGAGTGGCAGATAGCAATGTCCTGCTGTCTGGCAGTCGGTCAGATGGCGCTGCGGGCCGGACGGGTCGGTCCGTGTCCGGGGATCGACGCTGGTCGCGCTCGGGTTTGAGGTCCATGGAGCGCCAGGAGTCACGTGCTCAGGTCGCCCCTGGTGACGAGGAGGCCAGGGGCGTGGGCCGGGAGCAGCGGAGGGGGTCAGATGGATCTGACTCGGCCAGTGAACGCCAGGATAGCAGAGGATGTCTGGACTCTGAACATTCAGCTGGCGGGGACACAGCACCCACGCAGCTACGTGAATATGGTTCCATGTCATGTTTGTCGCCCGCAGGGGCTGTATTGCAGGAGAGTGGGGGTAGTCAAGGGGAGGCTAGGGAGCAAAGGGGGTGTAGTAGGCCTAGCGAGGTGGAAGTGCCTGGCCTGCGTGATATTTTGAGCAATATGTCGCAAATTTTGAGGACACTTGAAGGGGGAGTAATGGGGGAGGCAGCCCCATCTCCAGTGGTGGCTTGGTTAGGGGGTTGGGAGTCCGGCACCAAGACAGAGGGGGAAGTGTTGAGGCCAGTCGAGTGTGATGGAAGGGCATCTGCGGGGGTATCGGTGTCTGTCCAGATGGAAACGGATAAAGGTGACAAGATTAAAGTGGACGATAGGGCTAAGGGAGAGGTTTACGTGTGTTTTGAGGGGCCGTTGGGGGCCCATCTAAAGAAAGAGGTGAAGGAAAAGATTTGGCGGGACGAGTATGTCGAGATATTTTCCCTCCTCCCGTTGGAGAAATTTAATTTAGATAAAGCAAAAAAGGACGATAGTAAGAAGGAGGAGGAGGAAAAGAGGAGGTGGCAGCTGATTCCGCAGACGTTTGTAAATTGGATGCAAGCATTCGCTATTTTGGCGAGTGTTGTGGGTGAAAAGTTTCCCGAAAATTGTTCAGGGCTGTTTTGCTATCTGGATGCTATCGGGGAGGTGCATCGTATTTCATAGAATCATAGAATCGTACAGTTGGAAGGGACCTCCTGGGCCATCTGGTCCAACCCCCTGCTCAAAGCAGGATTCGCTAAATCATCCCAGTCAGATGTCTGTCCAGCCTATGTTTGAAGACTTCCATTGAAGGAGAACTCACCACTTCTCGTGGCAGCCTGTTCCACTCATTGATCACTGTAACTGTCAAAAAGTTTTTTCTAATATCTAATCTGTGTCTCATCCCATTCAATTTCATCAAATTGCTTCTAGTCTTTCCTTGTGCAAATGAGAATAAAGATGATCCTTCTACAATGTGACAGCCCTTTAGATATTTGTAGACAGCTATTAAGTCTCCTCTCAGTCTTCTCTTTTGCAAACTAAACATTTATGGGGGCCAAGCGTGGCTACGATACGATGAACAGTTTAGACAGAGGAAGGCGGTGAGACCAGAGATAAAATGGGATCAGAAGGACATTGGTTTGTGGCTGAAGGTTATGGCTCCAGTAAGGTATGGGCAGTCCTTTCACGGGAGCGGGGGTAGTGGCAATCAAAAGGCGGGACACGGAGGTAGTGGTCAGGCAACCCAGTGAGGAAAAGAAAAGTCTGGAACGTGCTGGCAGTTTAATGACGGGCAGTGTAAGTACGGGAATAGCAAGTTCAAGCATGTGTGCTCCCACTGTAATGGGAGCTCCCACAGGGCTTTAAAATGTTTCAAAAAGGGAAAAGGGAAAAGGAAAGCCCCACGTGGGTACCAGTCAAGGGGGAGAGCCCAGTGAGAGTTCAAGAGATGGCCCCCTTTCTAAATAGATACCCGGCCCGGGCGGAGGCCAAGGTTATTTGGGATGGTTTTGTTGAGGGCTTCAGGATTCCCCCCCCCCCCGGTCATGCGGTTCCTTTTTCAATTAAAAATTTGCGGTCTGCATCGGTGCATAAGGAGGTAGTGGATGCTAAGTTAAAAAGGAAGTGGGATTGGGTAGGATGGCGGGCCCTTTTCCCAGTGCACCAGTTGTGGGTCTGATAGTTTCCCCCTTGGGAGTAGTTCCAAAAAAGGAGCCGAACAAGTTCCGTTTGATTCAGCATTTATCATACCCAAAAGGGTTGTCGGTTAACGATGGTATTGACAAAGAGTTGTGTTCGGTGGAGTATACCTCCTTTGATACGGCAGTGCAATGGGTACGACGTTATGGTTCAGGGGCTCTATTAGCTAAAACCGACATTGAATCGACTTTTCGTTTATTGCCGGTACATGCGGAAAGTATCCCGTTGCTAGGTTGTTTTTGGAATGGGGGGTTCTACCTCGACAGGTGTTTGCCGATGGGTTGCGTGATTTCTTGTTCGCTGTTCGAGACGTTCAGCACTTTTCTGGAATGGGTGGTAAGAGATGTGGCAGGTGTGCAATCTATCATTCATCATGTGGATGATTTTCTTTTTATCGGTCCCCCAGATTCATCGTTGTGTAGGAATGCGTTGGCAGCCATGTTTTGGGTGGCGGAGCGTTTTGGAGTGCCGTTGGCAAACGAGAAGACTGAGGGCCCTAAGACTGTTATAAGTTTTTTAGGCATCGTTATCGATTCAGAAAACATGGAATGTCGTTTACCGGAAGACAAATTGTCACTGTTAAAGCAAGAAGTTGAGAGGATTGTGAGGTTGCGGAAAGTCACGCTAAAGGATTTTCAATCTTTATTGGGAAGGTTGAACCTTGCCTGTAAGATTATGCCCATGGGTCGCATTTTTTCTCGTCGTCTGGCTGGGGCGACAGCTGGTGTAAAGGCTCCGCACCATTATATCCGTTTGACTAAGGAGCATAGGGAGGACCTGATGGTTTGGCAACGTTTTTTACAGAGTTACAACAGGCGGTCATTGATGCAGGAGGAAACTTTGACTAATTTTGACTTTGAGATCTACACTGATGCAGCGGGCTCTTCAGGTTACGGTTTCTATTGTAAGGGAAAGTGGAGTGTTGGGCAGTGGCCGGAAGCATGGAAGTCGTTCGGCCTTACGAAAAACTGGGCATTGTTGGAATTGTTTCCTATTGTGGTAGCTGTCTCAGTGTGGGGTCCGATGTTTGCGAACAGGAGGGTGCGTTTTCATTGTGATAAAGCGAGTGTGGTGGCGGTAATTAACAGTCTGTCAGCTTCATCCCCTTCGGTGATCAGATTGGTGCGAGTGTTGGTGCTTCGTTGTCTGGAGTTGAATGCTGGTATCTCTGCAGTGCATGTGCCCGGTGTTTCAAATTCAATAGCAGATTCTTTGTCTCATTTTCAGTGGGGGCGTTTTCGAGAGTTGGCGCCAGGAGCGGATGCCTTGGGCGTGGAATGCCCTTCTTATCTGTGGCGAGTGATTACGGAAGAGCGGGAAGTTTGATTCGGGAATCGGTGTCGAACCAAACCTGGTCAGCTTATGAATCCTCATGGCGAGTATGGCAAAGTTGGTTGTCAGAATGGGGTGGGGTTGAAAGTGAGGAAGATAAGATGTTGGCTGTATTGTTTTTAATTGGAAAGGCGGCCGACGCGGGTTGGTCTGTTTCTAAGGTGAACAAATTTGTAGCGGGTTTGGCTTTTGAATTCAGATTGCAGGGATCGATGGACGTTACGAAGCAATTTTTGGTGAGACAAGCGTTGCGAGGTTTTCGCAGGGGTAGTAAAACTTGTGACAAGTGTAGGCCTATTTCCTTCAGTATGTTGGAAGGGTTAGGTAGATTCTTGGAGGGTATTTGTACTTCTGGTTTTGAGTTGGCATTGTTTAAGTTAGCCTTTTCTTTGGCCTTTTTCAGAGCAATGCGTATCGGTGAGTTAGTGTCCCGTAGCAAGGACAAGGCTGGAGGGTTGTTGGCGGAAGATGTGGAATTCTGGGCGGGGAGCATTGCGTTTTGGATCCGACGTTCAAAAACTGATCAACGGGGACGGGCAGGCGTGTAGTGTTGGGGTGAGTCGAAGGTGCGCTTATGTGCCCACGTAGGTGCTTAGAGTCGTATTGGGTCGAGTGGTCAGGTAGAGTGGGCCCTTTGTTGTGCCGTGCGGATGGCACCTATTTGTCTCGTTTTCAGTTCATCGCTGTTTTGAAGAAGTGATTCGTGGAGCTTGGTTCCTCCCGGAGATGTACGGGTCCCACTCTTTTAGGATTGGGGCTGCGTCGGAGGCTGATAGTCTTGGTTTGGGGGCGAGGTGATTAGGAGAATTGGCAGGTGGACGTCGGATAGTTATTTATTGTATGTTCGGCGATAACTATGGTTGTTGGATGCTACGGAATTTGTTTGCATATTCTGTTATGTTTTTTCAGGTGGCGACCCCTTTCTGGCCTGGATATTCGGACACTCATACGTGTATTGGGGTGCGCTGCGAGCTGACGCAAGGCCAGATGGTAGGCAATTGGGTTTTCGGAGGACCAGGTGGTGATTCGTTGCTTGGGTTTTCGAGGTATGGTGTGGAGTAGGGTGCTCCCAGAATTTGTCAAGTCTGTTCGCCGTTACAGACCGCCCGACGTTATTGTCATACATGCAGGTGGCAATGATTTAGGAGTCAGGCCTATGAGGGAATTGATCAGGGACATACGTTTCGACTTTCTGAAATTGTGGATGTCATTCCCAAAAGCGTTGACTGTGTGGTCTGATATAGTTCCTAGAAAGAAGTGGAGGCAGGCGAGGTCTGTCAAAGGGATTAACAGGGCTAAACCGAGCGGTATCGGGATTTGTTTCTAGGAATGGGGGTATTGGAGTTAGGCATTTTGAGTTGGAAGCGGGCGTCGGTAATTTTTGGTTGGATGACGGGGTTCATTTGAATTCAATTGGAATTGATTTGTGGGCATTGGCAATACAGGAAGGGGTTGAGAGGGCCTTGGTGGCTTTGGGGCACTCATGAGCCTGAGGTGGTCGGGGAAGGATTTGAAAGTAAAATTGCCGGCAGTGTTAAAATGGTATGGGGGATCTGGCTTTTGGTTATGGGCTCTGGACGGGGTTTTTACCTCGGGAGCTCTGGTGGTTAGTCTCCTGGAACGGGAGTTACGGTGCCCTCGAGCTGGGGATGGACGGCTGAGGGTAACATGGTGGTCGAGTTTTTCCCATTGGGGTTTTGGACAAAAAGGTTTTTAGCCAGATCTTTTAACTCCAAGAACCCTCCCCTCATATTTTGCATTATGATGATTGCTTATTGTTAAATGTTATGGTATGTTAATAAACTTGGCCGCTGTGGCCAAAAATGATCCAAAGAACAAGTCGTAGTGTGTTTTATTCTAATAGCGGGAATATTGGTGGGAGGGGGTTAGGATTGAGAGGTATGTCTAAAGAGAAGGCTGAACTCGCCATATGCGGTCATGAGGCAGCCAAAAAACAGTGCAAAAAACACATAGCGATATATGTGAGGTATTAGTTTACATTATGGTCACAATACTTAAGCTCGCAACCTCAGTCAAAGGTCCCCACTTTTGCGAGTCCCTGCTCTAACAAAAAACACCATGGGAACTTGCCAGTATCCGCAGGTTAAGTCAAGGGTAGAGAAGCAAGAAGCAGATCCGAGAGCAGTCAGGGACTCTTCAATTCATGGCAAGAGGTGGGCATCCTTGTGTGTGATGTTGTTCAATTTGCAGTAATCCATGCAGATGTAGGGTTCAGCAGGTTCGCAGGATGCAGTGACGAGACACGAGACTGAGTATGGTTTGTGGAAAGTATCGTTTATGAACTGGAGCTGCTGGGGCTATACTGAACAACCAAAAAGGAGTAACACTAATTGTCCTCACAGGGACTCAACAACAATAACAACACTTTCTTTTAACAAGAATGCAACTAACCCAGCAAGGCCGGATATTATGGGGCCACGAAACGGCCAACCACGGGTCCTTAGCTCCTATATTAAACTTATCCTTCCAGGGGGGTCTGTTAGGATCACAAGCGTGGCCGCGTTGAGATCGCTGATGCGGCTGCCTTGACGCCTCGATATTCCGGCATGGAACTGGGCTCGACAGGCCCTGAAGAGACGATACCGGTGGGGCACAACAGGCCCTGAAGAGGCGATGCCGGTGGGGCGCCACAGGCCCTGAAGAAACGATGCCGGTGGGGCACAACAGGCCCTGAGGAAACGATGCCGGTGGGGCACAACAGGCCCTGAAGAAACGATGCCGGCGGGGCACAGCAGGCCCTGAAGAAACGATGACAGTGGGGCGCAACAGGCCCTGAAGAAACGATGTCGGTGGGGCACAACAGGCCCTGAAGAAACGATGCCGGTGGGGCGCTGCAGGCGTCTCCTTGCGGCTCTCGTCCCGCCGCGGAGTTATGACGCAGTCTCTAAATATAGCTGTTCACTAACCTCTGCCTGAGGCCCCTTAGCCAACCGGATGGGGGCCTCTCCTGCCGCCTGTAGCGAGGTGGCGCCTCCTGGGCCCGGTGAAAACAGGGCCGCAGCTGTGGGAGAAGGCAGGGGGGCAGTGTCTTGACCTCTGTCAAGGAATGGTCTGTCGCAGCGGTCAGTGGAGGTCGTGGACCTGTCACAACAGGGCGGGAAACAGTGGGGGCGGCTGGATGCCACCGTACGAGGGAAGCGGCCGCCAGTGAACGACTCTCAAGTCTGACGTGTCGGAGAGTCCGCAGTTTTCCTTTCACAGGCCCCTGTCGGTCTCTCCACAACACACCATCCGCTCCCTCGGTTCTCTCTGTCTCACCCGCCTTCCTGTCTGTTGTCCGGCTCCCTGTCAACTGCCACTTCAGCGTGCCCCCTGCTGCCTTTAAGCTTGCCCCGCCCCCTGTTTCCCTGACAACTTCAGTCAAGTCTTTCTTTTTACTGTCCTCCCAGTATCGTTCCCTCAAGAACCCTGAAGGTGGTCCCCTGGGTACCTGCCCATTCACTGTCTGGGAGTCCTACTCCCCACACAGAAACAGATGGAGCCATCTTTTTTTTCACAAGGAGGATTCGATGCTGTATGTAGTCTTACCAAAATCCAAAGGGTACTTACTGAATGCTTGATGATGACACTTGGCAAGGTTCAGAACTCCACTGATTCTCTCTACTGGAGTAGTGGCATTTCCTACATTTAGCTCAGTCAACCAGGGGTCTGAAAAAGCTTTCTTACTGTCTTGGGCAGTTTGGAATGTTGATTAGCTGTTACTTCACTTGGGATGATGTCTTCTGGTGAGAGTTGAGACAACTGCGGTACTGGATGAAATATGTGGAGGTTAACAGGTGTGTCACTTAAGTTAATCAGTCAAACTGACACTCTTCCGTTGGAGACAGTTACAATGCTATGAGCAGCTTTCACTAATGGTTGTCCTTCTAGCAGGATTGGTTCGAGGAGATACACTTTTTCCAAAAGAAAGGAGAAAATAAATATCCTAAAACATATACCGTATATACTCGAGTATAAGCCGACCCAAATATAAGCCGACTCCCTAATTTTGTCACAAAAAACTGGGAAACCTTATTGACTCGAGTATAAGCCTAGGGTGAAAAAAATGCAGCAGCTCCTGGTAAATTTCAAAAATAAAAATAGATACCAATAAAAGTAAAATTAATTGAGACATCAGTAGGATAAATGTTTTTGAATAGCCATATTGAATCAGGAGCCCCATATAATGCTCCATACAGTTCATGATGGCCCAATAAGATGCTCCATACAAAATACACCCCATATAATGCTGCACAAAGGTTAATAATGGTCCCATAAGATGCTCCCTAGAATAATATGCCCCATATGCTGCTCCATAAAGGTTATGGCCCCATAAGATGCTCCATAGATTATGCCTCCATAAAATGCTCCATAGATTATGCCCCCATATGGTGCTCCATATATAATGCTCCCATATGCTGCACCCATATGCTGCTCCATGGATTATGCCCCCATATGCTGCTCCATATATTATGCCCCCCATATGCTGCCCCATAAGATGCTCCATAGATTATGCCCTCATATGCTGCGCCATAGATTATGCCCCCATATGCTGCTCCATATATTATGCCCCCATAAGATGCTCCATATATCATTCCGCCATATGCTGCCCCCATATATCATACCCCATATGCTGATCCCATATATCATGCCCCCATATATCAGGCCCCCATATATTATGCCCCCATAAGATGTTCCATATATCATGCCCCCATATGCTGCCCCCATAAGATGCTCCATACATTATGCCCCCATATGCTGCCGCTGCTGCTGCAAATATAAAAAAATGACATACTCACCTCTCCGTCGCTGCGTCCATCGCTGGTCACCGCTATCTGCCACGTCATCTGTCAGTGATGTTCAGGCAGCAGAGGGCACGGCGCGCACTAACCACGTCACCGCGCCCTCTGCTGTCTAAATGTCACTGACAGAGGACACATCAGACAGCAGCAAGCCGCGATGGAGCGGGGACAGGTGAATATAGCTTATACTTAACCCATCCTGGCGCGGTCTCTGCAGCTCCGTTCTCCCACTGTCTCCCTGCCTTCAGCGGTCACGTGGTACCGCTCATTATACTCATGAATATGCGCATATTCATGAGTTTAATGAGCGGTACCATGTGACCGCTGAAGGAAAGAAGGGAGACCGTGGGACAAGCAGGGAGGCTGCAGAGACCACGCCAGGAGGGGTAAGTATGACCTGACACCCCTGCTCCCCCCTCCCCCTCCGACCCCCTGGCGTATATGACTCGAATATAAGCCGAGAGGGGGACTTTCAGCCCCCAAAAATGGGCTGAAAATCTCGGCTTATATTCGAGTATATACGGTATATTAATTTAAGTAGACACCACAGAATCCAAAACCAAAAAAAACTACTGAAAAAGAAAAACTCAGAATAATCAATATTAAATATATTTAATTTGAATTAATTATATAGACACCAACAAGAATTTTTGTAAAAACATAAAAATAAAAAATATATAGGGCGCAGGTCAGCATACACAGTAGGAAATATAAGGGGTTATAATCCCCAAAACATGATGTATCAGGGATGTGGGAAAGCAGAACATTAAAAATTGTGTTATTTAATTTAAAGTGCAGTGCATATGAGCATATTATTAATTTTAAGTCTGCTTTACCCATCATACCCGAAACTCATATTATATGTAATCCATCATATAGATATCAAGAGTAAAGCATCATGATCAGTAAAAAAAAACGTAAAGTGCACAGTGCAAATCTCATCATGGAAGTGACCGTACCATCAAGGTGAAAAGTTCAATGAACTACTGACCTGAATTCATACTGTGCATGCGGGCGCAACCACCTCACACTGCAACGCGTGTGTCACGGGGTTACCGCGACAGAACAGAGCCAGAAGACCGTAGAGGCTGATGGTTACTGCTTTGCCGCTGAGAAGAATCAGTTCTCCGGCGTATTAAGGGTGTTTGTGTTCTTTAATCAGGACAGGGGTCGGTCATCGAAATAATAGCCTGTTGTAAACAAATTACTACGAGAAAGAGCCATGAAGGAGATATACACCCCTGTATAATGTCTGCGTAGAGGGGAGACTTGCCTTTCCGCCCAGATGGAGGACATAAGTGGACAGCTATAATTTTAACGGTTTTACATCAATAAATAATATTGAAAGGAGATATAATACATTGCACGGACTAGGGTAAGACCTGGCGGGGCTGAGGAGGAAACGAGGTTCAAGCTGGTCATACAGATTAAGAAGGGGGCAGCCGTTTATGACCCCTTTGGACAAGTTTCTTACTAAGAGAGACTGTGTTGCGAGTGACCCCATGCCACCAAAGTCACAACGACAATCAATCCATAAAGGCACTCAAGCGAAAAATAAAACTACGTGGTCGGGCCCAGTGGGTATGGACCTGGACTCTACGCCCTCACTGTCTGCTCTGGTGTCACAGCAGGAGGACGGGGGGGGTCGCGTGACTCCCCATCAGAGACTGAGTCGGGAGAGATGGAACACCATTTTGACCACAGAGGATTGAAGAAGTATCTGGATCTCCTCCCTACCAAACAGGACTTCAAATCCCTGATCTCAGAAGTAAAAGAAACCTGTAAGTCAGAGATTAACTCAATCCGCCAAGATGTTGGGCTACTAGCAGACAGAGTGGACTCAATGGAAAGGGATCACGATGCTACTAGACAGTACATCATCAAACTACAAAAGAACGTGACTTCTTATGCTCAGGCTCTGAGTGAAACTAACAAACATCTGGAAGACCTGGACAACAGAGGACGCCGTAATAATATCCGAGTGAGAGGCGTCCCTGAGGCCACGGGTAATGAGGATGTCCATGCCATACTTGAAACCAAATTCAACACTGTACTGGAGTGCCCCACAACTCAAAGGATAAAATTGGACAGAGCACATAGAGCATTACGCCCCAGGGGGCCGCAAAATCAGTCTCGTGACATTATTTGCTGTGTCCATGACTTCCAATTAAAAGAGTCTATTATGGCTAAAGCCCGTGCTTCGGAGAGAATTGAATATCAAGGGACTCGGATTCAATTATTTCCTGATTTATCTTGGATCACCCTACAGAAAAGGAGACATCTGCAGCCACTACTTGCATCCTTAAAAGATAAGGGCATCCGATATCGCTGGGGGTTCCCGTTTGCCCTCATAGCCTCAAAAGATGGTCGTACGGTAGTGCTTCGATCTATTCGGGACCTCCCAGCCTTCTGCACTGACCTGGGGGTTCCTCCGCCCTCCCTGGTGGACTGGGAATTGGAGATGCCGTCCAGTCCACTCCGTCCGGTTTGGCAACAGGTGGACTCTAGGGGGGGATCTCCCTCATCACGACCTAAGGCACGACCGGCTCCGACCTGAGATAACAATTTTTCATATTTTTTCTTCCTTCTGGGAACTGGAGCCCTGTGTTTGAATCTCTGGTTTCAAGCTGGAGTCCCCCCTTGGGGGGCAGTTGGTGGGGGATCTTGTGCCCTCCCCAGTTTATTATAGGGACTTTGGTTGGTTTTTTCTTTCATAAGTAGCTGTTCACTTTTTTCTTTTTCTTTTATGATAATATATCTGGTTAAGACTCCTCACACTATTTGCATTGGCTTGCTACTAGGGCGGTGAGAATTGAACACTCCCCTCTCTTAAATGTTTAGAATCTAGCTTTTGACACTGACTGTGATAGCAGTGTGTCCATAGCTACAGACCCCCTTTTAAGGGTTAGAGTTACCCTGGTTCCTCCTACGGAAGAGTTGGTAAAGGAGGTCAGGGTTTAGATATTGGTAAAGTTTTACGTTATGCCAATCTTTTTTTCTCTGACCCTGGCCGGATAGGACGGTAGCGGAGAAGGCTTTCGCCTGTGGCTTCACTCCTCTCTGGTAATATTTGTGACATGTAAATGTTGTGATCTATGTGTTGTGTGTATTGTAAATGTCTTCTCCCATTCCTTATGTGTCTACCCTGATTGTGGTGAGGGAATCTTCTGTACCTCTTTGAGACCCATCCATCGTGGGCATCAGGCAATTTTGAGATGGGCAATACCCGGTTGGTCTCTGTATGTAATGCTAATTTTGCTTTCTGCTACTACAACCTAAAATATGGTTAAAATTTTAACACTAAATGTTAAGGGTTTAAACTCAAACATTAAGAGACGAATGGCGCTTGGTGAGATGCGGACCCAGCGAGCTGATGTGGTTTTCTTACAGGAAACACACCTGAATCTCAATGGGAACTGCAATTTCGCTAAACACCTTTACCCCACAATTTTCTTAGCCTCCCAGGAAAGGAAAAAAGCCGGTGTGGCGATTTTGATATCAAGGACCTGTCCCATCCAAGTTACTACCTCCCTGGCAGACCCACAGGGTAGGTACCTTATCCTACAAGGGTCATATAAGGAAGTTCCAATTATTCTGTGTAACATCTACGCCCCTAATACCTCCCAGGTCCTCTTTTTGAACTGGGTACTCCTCAAATTAACACGCCTCCCCTCCTCAGCGTGGATTGTGGGTGGAGATTTTAACACTATTTTCTCTGACTCATTGGACAGTTTGACCATTAACAATCAATTGTCGAGCCCGTCTCAACGTAAATTGACAGCTGCCTTTCGAAGACTGATCCGCAGGTTTGCCTTATTTGATCTATGGCGAGTTAAACATCCCTTAGAAAAAACCTTTACCTTCTACTCCCCCCCTCATGGCACACACACCAGGATCGATTTTTTCTTTGGCAACATTCAGACCCTTAGATTGACGAGCAATGTGGATATTGGTGCAATAACGTGGTCAGACCACGCGCCAATGACTCTCACCCTAGACAAGACAATCCCACGTACAAGAGTCTGCCACTGGAGGCTCAATGAGTCCCTCCTCAAGAGGGCTCCCTACAGAGACAAACTGGAAGCCGGATTGATGGAATACCTCGAGAACAATGAGGGGTCAGTGCCTAATTTTTCTACTGTCTGGGAAGCCCATAAGGTCGTCTTTAGAGGGCAATGCATAGCATTAAGCTCTCGTATAAAAAAAGATAGATTATATCAGAGAGATCAGCTCCTCAAAAGTCTCAGAGACTTAGAGAATAGGATGACCCTTAACCCAACAATACGTACCCTTAGAGGTATAGTAAAGACTCGTGCCCAACTGAGGGACTTAGCGGTCAATACAACAGAAAAATTACTACTTTATAGCAAGCATAAATATTATGACAAAGGAAATATACCTCACTCCCTTTTAGCCCGCCAACTTAGAGAGGATAGGGGGAACTCATCCGTTTATGCCTTGAGAGATTCTGGAGGGAATATGTTCTATGATCCCACCAAAGTCGCAAACATCTTTCAGGATTATTTGTCAAGATTGTATTCTTTGCCTAGCACTCTTCCTACAGACCCAGGAAAACAGAGGGACCTAATCCACTCCTTTCTTGAGCAGTCTAAGCTGCGTACTCTTACTAAGAACACTGTAAATACACTGAATAAAGAAATCACGGGTGAAGAGGTAGGAGAGGTGCTTAAATTACTTCCTAATGGAAAATCACCGGGTCCAGACGGCCTGACATACTTCTACTACAAGGCGTTTGCGGTTCGACTCACCCCCTATTTAGTTAAATTATTTAATAGCTTCCTCACGGGCTCCCCTATACCCGCAAGTATGCTACATTCTTACATTACGCTTATACCCAAACCGGGGAAGGATGCTATGGAATGTGCCAATTATAGGCCCATAGCACTCCTTAATGCTGATATGAAAATCTTTACTAAACTACTGGCTCTACGTCTTTCAGCGCTACTCCCTCACCTAATAGACAAAGACCAGGTGGGTTTTGTCCCATGTAGACAGGGAGGAGACAATACCAGGAAGATCATTGACTTAGTAGAGGTTGTTAATAAGACAGAGAGTGAAGCACTCCTTCTTAGTTTGGATGCGGAGAAGGCATTTGACCGACTGGGGTGGCCATTCATGTTCGAAACGATACATCATTTTGGAATTTTGGGTGCATTTATTACTGCCCTGAAAAGTCTATATTCATGCCCCTCAGCTTCGGTCAGGCTTCCTTATGCCACATCTCAACCCTTTCAAATACACAACGGCACCCGTCAGGGATGCCCTTTGTCCCCCCTTCTTTTTGTCTTGTGTATTGAACCATTGGCTGCTGCTATTCGCAATGACCCTAATATACGTGGAGTAATGGTACGAGATAAGGAGTTTAAGCTATCTCTATATGCGGATGATGTCCTATTGATTTTGTCCCAACCACATATCACCCTCCCGAATTTGCATTCCTTATTGCTACAATTTGGAAGGCTGTCGGGGTATAAGGTCAACCAGAACAAAACGGAAGCTCTGCCTCTTAATATTCCACAGGTGCGGGTTTCCTCATTACAGGAAAACTACAACTATAAATGGAAAAATATATCCTTGACATACCTGGGGATACAATTAACATCTAAGTATAAGCTATTATACCAGCAGAACTATCCTAGTTTATTTACTGAGATAAAAAAGCTCCTGCTCAATTGGAACAGGCTCCCGTTGTCTCTGTTTGGCAGAATCTCTGCAGTCAAAATGTCTGTTCTGCCAAAGCTACTTTACCTATTTGAGACCCTTCCGGTGTGTGTGCCATACAAAGAGTTGCGCAACATTCAGTCTAGTATACTTCAATTTGTTTGGGCCCACAAGAGACATAGAATCAAGAAAACCACTTTATTTGACAGTAAACTGAGAGGAGGCTTGGGGGTCCCAGATATTACTAGGTACTACTGGGCAGTACACTTACGTCACATCCCTGCATGGTCTAATCGCTGTGCCTTCTCTAGATGGATGGAAATAGAGAAGTTATGGCTTGCCCCAATACACCCCAACTCCTACCTCTGGGGCACCTCATCTAACAAGCTTGATCCACATACCCTGCGCCCTATAGCCTTCACTAAGAGGATATGGGACTGTTGTGTCAAAAAGTTTCCACTTAAATCCGAACGTTCTCCCTTGACTTCTTTTCTTTTTAATCCCAGAATGCCAGACGGTATGCAGGGTATAGCGACTAAAACATGGTTTGACAGGAAACTCTTTTGCTTTGCTGACATAGTAGACGCAAGTTCCAGAGTCCTTCTCCCCTACGCCAACATAGCTGCTAAATTCAATCTCCCTGGCAATTTCCAGTATCGGTATTTACAAAGTAAGACACCTGATGCATTCCCTTTTTGCCTCCTTAGAAGTCTCTATCCCTACACTATTTGAAAGATTATGCAGAGCTGGGGTTTCTACTAAAGGCCTCATCTCAGATATATATCGTATTTTAGTTGCCCCATGCCCAGAAGACAAGCCAAATCACACCTATATGAGGAAATGGGAAGATTTCCTTGGTGAGACCATTCCCTTGTGTACGTGGAAACGGATCTGGGATACTGCCTCAAAGACATCTTCGTGCTATGTTTATAAGGAAAATCAGTATAAATTAATTATGTATTGGTATCACACCCCATCACTACTACATAAACTAAACCCAACTATACCTGACAATTGTTGGAGGTGTGGAGCTACAGGAGGAGACATACCGCACATATTCTGGGTATGCCCCAATATCCAGGGTTTCTGGACGCTGGTGCAATCTCTTATTTATAAAGTAACTAACCTTCGGGTTCCCCTGGATCCTAAATTCTACATATTAAATATACCACTTGTTCAGCTGGGGAAGAGAGTGAAGCGGTTACTGTTGCATATGACCACAGCCGCCAGGTGTCTAATTGCCTGTAACTGGAGGTTAGCCCACCCACCCTCACTTGCCGATCTCCATTCTCGGATCCAAGATGTGAGAAGGATGGAGTATCTATCTGCCTTGTCAAATGACACGGTAGATCTTTTTGAAAGTGTTTGGTCACTCTGGGACACTTATTGGGCCAATAAAGAATAACAGTTAAACTTGGCCTTGATGGAAGCCTGAAATATTCACCTTCCCCCCCTCCTTATATTTCCCTGTCTAGTATTGTATTGTTCGTCTTGTCATATTCCCTGTTTTCATTGTATTAGTGGATATTAAGATATGTATACTGATTTCTGGTTTACAGTTATTGCTAACAAGGGGGTGTAGTAGGCCTAGCGAGGTGGAAGTGCCTGGCCTGCGTGATATTTTGAGCAATATGTCGCAAATTTTGAGGACACTTGAAGGGGGAGTAATGGGGGAGGCAGCCCCATCTCCAGTGGTGGCTTGGTTAGGGGGTTGGGAGTCCGGCACAAAGACAGAGGGGGAAGTGTTGAGGCCAGTCGAGTGTGATGGAAGGGCATCTGCGGGGGTATCGGTGTCTGTCCAGATGGAAACGGATAAAGGTGACAAGATTAAAGTGGACGATAGGGCTAAGGGAGAGGTTTACGTGTGCTTTGAGGGGCCGTTGGGGGCCCATCTAAAGAAAGAGGTGAAGGAAAAGATTTGGCGGGACGAGTATGTCGAGATATTTTCCCTCCTCCCGTTGCAGAAATTTAATTTAGATAAAGCAAAAAAGGACGATAGTAAGAAGGAGGAGGAGGAAAAGAGGAGGTGGCAGCTGATTCCGCAGACGTTTGTAAATTGGATGCAAGCATTCGCTATTTTGGCGAGTGTTGTGGGTGAAAAGTTTCCCGAAAATTGTTCAGGGCTGTTTTGCTATCTGGACGCTATCGGGGAGGTGCATCGTATTTCATAGAATCATAGAATCGTACAGTTGGAAGGGACCTCCTGGGCCATCTGGTCCAACCCCCTGCTCAAAGCAGGATTCGCTAAATCATCCCAGTCAGATGTCTGTCCAGCCTATGTTTGAAGACTTCCATTGAAGGAGAACTCACCACTTCTCGTGGCAGCCTGTTCCACTCATTGATCACTCTAACTGTCAAAAAGTTTTTTCTAATATCTAATCTGTGTCTCATCCCATTCAATTTCATCAAATTGCTTCTAGTCTTTCCTTGTGCAAATGAGAATAAAGATGATCCTTCTACAATGTGACAGCCCTTTAGATATTTGTAGACAGCTATTAAGTCTCCTCTCAGTCTTCTCTTTTGCAAACTATACATTTATGGGGCCAAGCGTGGCTACGATACGATGAACAGTTTAGACAGAGGAAGGCGGTGAGACCAGAGATAAAATGGGATCAGAAGGACATTGGTTTGTGGCTGAAGGTTATGGCTCCAGTAAGGTATGGGCAGTCCTTTCACGGGAGCGGGGGTAGTGGCAATCAAAAGGCGGGACACGGAGGTAGTGGTCAGGCAACCCAGTGAGGAAAAGAAAAGTCTGGAACGTGCTGGCAGTTTAATGACGGGCAGTGTAAGTACGGGAATAGCAAGTTCAAGCATGTGTGCTCCCACTGTAATGGAAGCTCCCACAGGGCTTTAAAATGTTTCAAAAAGGGAAAAGGGAAAAGGAAAGCCCCACGTGGGTACCAGTCAAGGGGGAGAGCCCAGTGAGAGTTCAAGAGATGGCCCCCTTTCTAAATAGATACCCGGCCCGGGCGGAGGCCAAGGTTATTTGGGATGGTTTTGTTGAGGGCTTCAGGATTCCCCCCCCCGGTCATGCGGTTCCTTTTTCAATTAAAAATTTGCGGTCTGCATCGGTGCATAAGGAGGTAGTGGATGCTAAGTTAAAAAGGAAGTGGGATTGGGTAGGATGGCGGGCCCTTTTCCCAGTGCACCAGTTGTGGGTCTGATAGTTTCCCCCTTGGGGGTAGTTCCAAAAAAGGAGCCGAACAAGTTCCGTTTGATTCAGCATTTATCATACCCAAAAGGGTTGTCGGTTAACGATGGTATTGACAAAGAGTTGTGTTCGGTGGAGTATACCTCCTTTGATACGGCAGTGCAATGGGTACGACGTTATGGTTCAGGGGCTCTGTTAGCTAAAACCGACATTGAATCGGCTTTTCGTTTATTGCCGGTACATGTGGAAAGTATCCCGTTGCTAGGTTGTTTTTGGAATGGGGGGTTCTACCTCGACAGGTGTTTGCCGATGGGTTGCGTGATTTCTTGTTCGCTGTTCGAGACGTTCAGCACTTTTCTGGAATGGGTGGTAAGAGATGTGGCAGGTGTGCAATCTATCATTCATCATGTGGATGATTTTCTTTTTATCGGTCCCCCAGATTCATCGTTGTGTAGGAATGCGTTGGCAGCCATGTTTTGGGTGGCGGAGCGTTTTGGAGTGCCGTTGGCAAACGAGAAGACTGAGGGCCCTAAGACTGTTATAAGTTTTTTAGGCATCGTTATCGATTCAGAAAACATGGAATGTCGTTTACCGGAAGACAAATTGTCACTGTTAAAGCAAGAAGTTGAGAGGATTGTGAGGTTGCGGAAAGTCACGCTAAAGGATTTTCAATCTTTATTGGGAAGGTTGAACCTTGCCTGTAAAATTATGCCCATGGGTCGCATTTTTTCTCGTCGTCTGGCTGGGGCGACAGCTGGTGTAAAGGCTTCGCACCATTATATCCGTTTGACTAAGGAGCATAGGGAGGACCTGATGGTTTGGCAACGTTTTTTACAGAGTTACAACGGGCGGTCATTGATGCAGGAGGAAACTTTGACTAATTTTGACTTTGAGATCTACACTGATGCAGCGGGCTCTTCAGGTTACGGTTTCTATTGTAAGGGAAAGTGGAGTGTTGGGCAGTGGCCGGAAGCATGGAAGTCGTTCGGCCTTACGAAAAACTGGGCATTGTTGGAATTGTTTCCTATTGTGGTAGCTGTCTCAGTGTGGGGTCCGATGTTTGCGAACAGGAGGGTGCGTTTTCATTGTGATAAAGCGAGTGTGGTGGCGGTAATTAACAGTCTGTCAGCTTCATCCCCTTCGGTGATCAGATTGGTGCGAGTGTTGGTGCTTCATTGTCTGGAGTTGAATGCTGGTATCTCTGCAGTGCATGTGCCCGGTGTTTCAAATTCAATAGCAGATTCTTTGTCTCATTTTCAGTGGGGGCGTTTTCGAGAGTTGGCGCCAGGAGCGGATGCCTTGGGCGTGGAATGCCCTTCTTATCTGTGGCGAGTGATTACGGAAGAGCGGGAAGTTTGATTCGGGAATCGGTGTCGAACCAAACCTGGTCAGCTTATGAATCCTCATGGCGAGTATGGCAAAGTTGGTTGTCAGAATGGGGTGGGGTTGAAAGTGAGGAAGATAAGATGTTGGCTGTATTGTTTTTAATTGGAAAGGCGGCCGACGCGGGTTGGTCTGTTTCTAAGGTGAACAAATTTGTAGCGGGTTTGGCTTTTGAATTCAGATTGCAGGGATCGATGGACGTTACGAAGCAATTTTTGGTGAGACAAGCGTTGCGAGGTTTTCGCAGGGGTAGTAAAACTTGTGACAAGTGTAGGCCTATTTCCTTCAGTATGTTGGAAGGGTTAGGTAGATTCTTGGAGGGTATTTGTACTTCTGGTTTTGAGTTGGCATTGTTTAAGTTAGCCTTTTCTTTGGCCTTTTTCGGAGCGATGCGTATCGGTGAGTTAGTGTCCCGTAGCAAGGACAAGGCTGGAGGGTTGTTGGCGGAAGATGTGGAATTCTGGGTGGGGAGCATTGCGTTTTGGATCCGACGTTCAAAAACTGATCAACGGGGACGGGCAGGCGTGTAGTGTTGGGGCGAGTCGAAGGTGCGCTTATGTGCCCACGTAGGTGCTTAGAGTCGTATTGGGTCGAGTGGTCAGGTAGAGTGGGCCCTTTGTTGTGCCATGCGGATGGCACCTATTTGTCTCGTTTTCAGTTCATCGCTGTTTTGAAGAAGTGATTCGTGGAGCTTGGTTCCTCCCGGAGATGTACGGGTCCCACTCTTTTAGGATTGGGGCTGCGTCGGAGGCTGATAGTCTTGGTTTGGGGGCGAGGTGATTAGGAGAATTGGCAGGTGGACGTCGGATAGTTATTTATTGTATGTTCGGCGATAACTATGGTTATTGGATGCTACGGAATTTGTTTGCATATTCTGTTATGTTTTTTCAGGTGGCGACCCCTTTCTGGCCTGGATATTCAGACACTCATACGTGTATTGGGGTGCGCTGCGAGCTGACGCAAGGCCAGATGGTAGGCAATTGGGTTTTCGGAGGACCAGGTGGTGATTCGTTGGTTGGGTTTTCGAGGTATGGTGTGGAGTAGGGTGCTCCCAGAATTTGTCAAGTCTGTTCGCCGTTACAGACCGCCCGACGTTATTGTCATACATGCAGGTGGCAATGATTTAGGAGTCAGGCCTATGAGGGAATTGATCAGGGACATACGTTTCGACTTTCTGAAATTGTGGATGTCATTCCCAAAAGCGTTGACTGTGTGGTCTGATATAGTTCCTAGAAAGAAGTGGAGGCAGGCGAGGTCTGTCAAAGGGATTAACAGGGCTAAACCGAGCGGTATCGGGATTTGTTTCTAGGAATGGGGGTATTGGAGTTAGGCATTTTGAGTTGGAAGCGGGCATCGGTAATTTTTGGTTGGATGACGGGGTTCATTTGAATTCAATTGGAATTGATTTGTGGGCATTGGCAATACAGGAAGGGGTTGAGAGGGCCTTGGTGGCTTTGGGGCACTCATGAGCCTGAGGTGGTCGGGGAAGGATTTGAAAGTAAAATTGCCGGCAGTGTTAAAATGGTATGGGGGATCTGGCTTTTGGTTATGGGCTCTGGACGGGGTTTTTACCTCGGGAGCTCTGGTGGTTAGTCTCCTGGAACGGGAGTTACGGTGCCCTCGAGCTGGGGATGGACGGCTGAGGGTAACATGGTGGTCGAGTTTTTCCCATTGGGGTTTTGGACAAAAAGGTTTTTAGCCAGATCTTTTAACTCCAAGAACCCTCCCCTCATATTTTGCATTATGATGAATGCTTATTGTTAAATGTTATGGTATGTTAATAAACTTGGCCGCTGTGGCCAAAAATGATCCAAAGAACAAGTCGTAGTGTGTTTTATTCTAATAGCGGGAATATTGGTGGGAGGGGGTTAGGATTGAGAGGTATGTCTAAAGAGAAGGCTGAACTCGCCATATGCGGTCATGAGGCAGCCAAAAAACAGTGCAAAAAACACATAACGATATATGTGAGGTATTAGTTTACATTATGGCCACAATACTTAAGCTCGCAACCTCAGTCAAAGGTCCCCACTTTTGCAAGTCCCTACTCTAACAAAAAACACCATGGGAACTTGCCAGTATCCGCAGGTTAAGTCAAGGGTAGAGAAGCAAGAAGCAGATCCGAGAGCAGTCAGGGACTCTTCAATTCATGGCAAGAGGTGGGCATCCTTGTGTGTGATGTTGTTCAATTTGCAGTAATCCATGCAGATGTAGGGTTCAGCAGGTTCGCAGGATGCAGTGACGAGACACGAGACTGAGTATGGTTTGTGGAAAGTATCGTTTATGAACTGGAGCTGCTGGGGCTATACTGAACAACCAAAAAGGAGTAACACTAATTGTCCTCACAGGGACTCAACAACAATAACAACACTTTCTTTTAACAAGAATGCAACTAACCCAGCAAGGCCGGATATTATGGGGCCACGAAACGGCCAACCACGGGTCCTTAGCTCCTATATTAAACTTATCCTTCCAGGGGGGTCTGTTAGGATCACAAGCGTGGCCGCGTTGAGATCGCTGATGCGGCTGCCTTGACGCCTCGATATTCCGGCATGGAACTGGGCTCGACAGGCCCTGAAGAGACGATACCGGTGGGGCACAACAGGCCCTGAAGAGGCGATGCCGGTGGGGCGCCACAGGCCCTGAAGAAACGATGCCGGTGGGGCACAACAGGCCCTGAGGAAACGATGCCGGTGGGGCACAACAGGCCCTGAAGAAACGATGCCGGCGGGGCACAGCAGGCCCTGAAGAAACGATGACAGTGGGGCGCAACAGGCCCTGAAGAAACGATGTCGGTGGGGCACAACAGGCCCTGAAGAAACGATGCCGGTGGGGCGCTGCAGGCGTCTCCTTGCGGCTCTCGTCCCGACGCGGAGTTATGACGCAGTCTCTAAATATAGCTGTTCACTAACCTCTGCCTGAGGCCCCTTAGCCAACCGGATGGGGGCCTCTCCTGCCGCCTGTAGTGAGGTGGCGCCTCCTGGGCCCGGTGAAAACAGGGCCGCAGCTGTGGGAGAAGGCAGGGGGGCAGTGTCTTGACCTCTGTCAAGGAATGGTCTGTCGCAGCGGTCAGTGGAGGTCGTGGACCTGTCACAACAGGGCGGGAAACAGTGGGGGCGGCTGGATGCCACCGTACGAGGGAAGCGGCCGCCAGTGAACGACTCTCAAGTCTGACGTGTCGGAGAGTCCGCAGTTTTCCTTTCACAGGCCCCTGTCGGTCTCTCCACAACACACCATCCGCTCCCTCGGTTCTCTCTGTCTCACCCGCCTTCCTGTCTGTTGTCCGGCTCCCTGTCAACTGCCACTTCAGCGTGCCCCCTGCTGCCTTTAAGCTTGCCCCGCCCCCTGTTTCCCTGACAACTTCAGTCAAGTCTTTCTTTTTACTGTCCTCCCAGTATCGTTCCCTCAAGAACCCTGAAGGTGGTCCCCTGGGTACCTGCCCATTCACTGTCTGGGAGTCCTACTCCCCACACAGAAACAGATGGAGCCATCTTTTTTTTCACAAGGAGGATTCGATGCTGTATGTAGTCTTACCAAAATCCAAAGGGTACTTACTGAATGCTTGATGATGACACTTGGCAAGGTTCAGAACTCCACTGATTCTCTCTACTGGAGTAGTGGCATTTCCTACATTTAGCTCAGTCAACCAGGGGTCTGAAAAAGCTTTCTTACTGTCTTGGGCAGTTTGGAATGTTGATTAGCTGTTACTTCACTTGGGATGATGTCTTCTGGTGAGAGTTGAGACAACTGCGGTACTGGATGAAATATGTGGAGGTTAACAGGTGTGTCACTTAAGTTAATCAGTCAAACTGACACTCTTCCGTTGGAGACAGTTACAATGCTATGAGCAGCTTTCACTAATGGTTGTCCTTCTAGCAGGATTGGTTCGAGGAGATACACTTTTTCCAAAAGAAAGGAGAAAATAAATATCCTAAAACATATACTGTATATACTCGAGTATAAGCCGACCCAAATATAAGCCGACTCCCTAATTTTGTCACAAAAAACTGGGAAACCTTATTGACTCGAGTATAAGCCTAGGGTGAAAAAAATGCAGCCGCTCCTGGTAAATTTCAAAAATAAAAATAGATACCAGTAAAAGTAAAATTAATTGAGACATCAGTAGGATAAATGTTTTTGAATAGCCATATTGAATCAGGAGCCCCATATAATGCTCCATACAGTTCATGATGGCCCAATAAGATGCTCCATACAAAATACACCCCATATAATGCTGCACAAAGGTTAATAATGGTCCCATAAGATGCTCCCTAGAATAATATGCCCCATATGCTGCTCCATAAAGGTTATGGCCCCATAAGATGCTCCATAGATTATGCCTCCATAAAATGCTCCATAGATTATGCCCCCATATGGTGCTCCATATATAATGCTCCCATATGCTGCACCCATATGCTGCTCCATGGATTATGCCCCCATATGCTGCTCCATATATTATGCCCCCCATATGCTGCCCCATAAGATGCTCCATAGATTATGCCCTCATATGCTGCGCCATAGATTATGCCCCCATATGCTGCTCCATATATTATGCCCCCATAAGATGCTCCATATATCATTCCGCCATATGCTGCCCCCATATATCATACCCCATATGCTGATCCCATATATCATGCCCCCATATATCAGGCCCCCATATATTATGCCCCCATAAGATGTTCCATATATCATGCCCCCATATGCTGCCCCCATAAGATGCTCCATACATTATGCCCCCATATGCTGCCGCTGCTGCTGCAAATATAAAAAAATGACATACTCACCTCTCCGTCGCTGCGTCCATCGCTGGTCACCGCTATCTGCCACGTCATCTGTCAGTGATGTTCAGGCAGCAGAGGGCACGGCGCGCACTAACCACGTCACCGCGCCCTCTGCTGTCTAAATGTCACTGACAGAGGACACATCAGACAGCAGCAAGCCGCGATGGAGCGGGGACAGGTGAATATAGCTTATACTTAACCCATCCTGGCGCGGTCTCTGCAGCTCCGTTCTCCCACTGTCTCCCTGCCTTCAGCGGTCACGTGGTACCGCTCATTATACTCATGAATATGCGCATATTCATGAGTTTAATGAGCGGTACCATGTGACCGCTGAAGGAAAGAAGGGAGACCGTGGGACAAGCAGGGAGGCTGCAGAGACCGCGCCAGGAGGGGTAAGTATGACCTGACACCCCTGCTCCCCCCTCCCCCTCCGACCCCCTGGCGTATATGACTCGAATATAAGCCGAGAGGGGGACTTTCAGCCTCCAAAAATGGGCTGAAAATCTCGGCTTATATTCGAGTATATACGGTATATTAATTTAAGTAGACACCACAGAATCCAAAACCAAAAAAAACTACTGAAAAAGAAAAACTCAGAATAATCAATATTAAATATATTTAATTTGAATTAATTATATAGACACCAACAAGAATTTTTGTAAAAACATAAAAATAAAAAATATATAGGGCGCAGGTCAGCATACACAGTAGGAAATATAAGGGGTTATAATCCCCAAAACATGATGTATCAGGGATGTGGGAAAGCAGAACATTAAAAATTGTGTTATTTAATTTAAAGTGCAGTGCATATGAGCATATTATTAATTTTAAGTCTGCTTTACCCATCATACCCGAAACTCATATTATATGTAATCCATCATATAGATATCAAGAGTAAAGCATCATGATCAGTAAAAAAAAACGTAAAGTGCACAGTGCAAATCTCATCATGGAAGTGACCGTACCATCAAGGTGAAAAGTTCAATGAACTACTGACCTGAATTCATACTGTGCATGCGGGCGCAACCACCTCACACTGCAACGCGTGTGTCACGGGGTTACCGCGACAGAACAGAGCCAGAAGACCGTAGAGGCTGATGGTTACTGCTTTGCCGCTGAGAAGAATCAGTTCTCCGGCGTATTAAGGGTGTCTGTGTTCTTTAATCAGGACAGGGGTCGGTCATCGAAATAATAGCCTGTTGTAAACAAATTACTACGAGAAAGAGCCATGAAGGAGATATACACCCCTGTATAATGTCTGCGTAGAGGGGAGACTTGCCTTTCCGCCCAGATGGAGGACATAAGTGGACAGCTATAATTTTAACGGTTTTACATCAATAAATAATATTGAAAGGAGATATAATACATTGCACGGACTAGGGTACGACCTGGCGGGGCTGAGGAGGAAACGAGGTTCAAGCTGGTCATACAGATTAAGAAGGGGGCAGCCGTTTATGACCCCTTTGGACAAGTTTCTTACTAAGAGAGACTGTGTTGCGAGTGACCCCATGCCACCAAAGTCACAACGACAATCAATCCATAAAGGCACTCAAGCGAAAAATAAAACTACGTGGTCGGGCCCAGTGGGTATGGACCTGGACTCTACGCCCTCACTGTCTGCTCTGGTGTCACAGCAGGAGGACGGGGGGGGTCGCGTGACTCCCCATCAGAGACTGAGTCGGGAGAGATGGAACACCATTTTGACCACAGAGGATTGAAGAAGTATCTGGATCTCCTCCCTACCAAACAGGACTTCAAATCCCTGATCTCAGAAGTAAAAGAAACCTGTAAGTCAGAGATTAACTCAATCCGCCAAGATGTTGGGCTACTAGCAGACAGAGTGGACTCAATGGAAAGGGATCATGATGCTACTAGACAGTACATCATCAAACTACAAAAGAACGTGACTTCTTATGCTCAGGCTCTGAGTGAAACTAACAAACATCTGGAAGACCTGGACAACAGAGGACGCCGTAATAATATCCGAGTGAGAGGCGTCCCTGAGGCCACGGGTAATGAGGATGTCCATGCCATACTTGAAACCATATTCAACACTGTACTGGAGTGCCCCACAACTCAAAGGATAAAATTGGACAGAGCACATAGAGCATTACGCCCCAGGGGGCCGCAAAATCAGTCTCGTGACATTATTTGCTGTGTCCATGACTTCCAATTAAAAGAGTCTATTATGGCTAAAACCCGTGCTTCGGAGAGAATTGAATATCAAGGGACTCGGATCCAATTATTTCCTGATTTATCTTGGATCACCCTACAGAAAAGGAGACATCTGCAGCCACTACTTGCATCCTTAAAAGATAAGGGCATCCGATATCGCTGGGGGTTCCCGTTTGCCCTCATAGCCTCAAAAGATGGTCGTACGGTAGTGCTTCGATCTATTCGGGACCTCCCAGCCTTCTGCACTGACCTGGGGGTTCCTCCGCCCTCCCTGGTGGACTGGGAATTGGAGATGCCGTCCAGTCCACTCCGTCCGGTTTGGCAACAGGTGGACTCTAGGGGGGGATCTCCCTCATCACGACCTAAGGCACGACCGGCTCCGACCTGAGATAACAATTTTTCATATTTTTTCTTCCTTCTGGGAACTGGAGCCCTGTGTTTGAATCTCTGGTTTCAAGCTGGAGTCCCCCCTTGGGGGGCAGTTGGTGGGGGATCTTGTGCCCTCCCCAGTTTATTATAGGGACTTTGGTTGTTTTTTTCTTTCATAAGTAGCTGTTCACTTTTTTCTTTTTCTTTTATGATAATATATCTGGTTAAGACTCCTCACACTATTTGCATTGGCTTGCTACTAGGGCGGTGAGAATTGAACACTCCCCTCTCTTAAATGTTTAGAATCTAGCTTTTGACACTGACTGTGATAGCAGTGTGTCCATAGCTACAGACCCCCTTTTAAGGGTTAGAGTTACCCTGGTTCCTCCTACGGAAGAGTTGGTAAAGGAGGTCAGGGTTTAGATATTGGTAAAGTTTTACGTTATGCCAATCTTTTTTTCTCTGACCCTGGCCGGAGAGGACGGTAGCGGAGAAGGCTTTCGCCTGTGGCTTCACTCCTCTCTGGTAATATTTGTGACATGTAAATGTTGTGATCTATGTGTTGTGTGTATTGTAAATGTCTTCTCCCATTCCTTATGTGTCTACCCTGATTGTGGTGAGGGAATCTTCTGTACCTCTTTGAGAGCCATCCATCGTGGGCCATCAGGCAATTTTGAGATGGGCAATACCCGGTTGGTCTCTGTATGTAATGCTAATTTTGCTTTCTGCTACTACAACCTAAAATATGGTTAAAATTTTAACACTAAATGTTAAGGGTTTAAACTCAAACATTAAGAGACGAATGGCGCTTGGTGAGATGCGGACCCAGCGAGCTGATGTGGTTTTCTTACAGGAAACACACCTGAATCTCAATGGGAACTGCAATTTCGCTAAACACCTTTACCCCACAATTTTCTTAGCCTCCCAGGAAAGGAAAAAAGCCGGTGTGGCGATTTTGATATCAAGGACCTGTCCCATCCAAGTTACTACCTCCCTGGCAGACCCACAGGGTAGGTACCTTATCCTACAAGGGTCATATAAGGAAGTTCCAATTATTCTGTGTAACATCTACGCCCCTAATACCTCCCAGGTCCTCTTTTTGAACTGGGTACTCCTCAAATTAACACGCCTCCCCTCCTCAGTGTGGATTGTGGGTGGAGATTTTAACACTATTTTCTCTGACTCATTGGACAGGTTGACCATTAACAATCAATTGTCGAGCCCGTCTCAACGTAAATTGACAGCTGCCTTTCGAAGACTGATCCGCAGGTTTGCCTTATTTGATCTATGGCGAGTTAAACATCCCTTAGAAAAAACCTTTACCTTCTACTCCCCCCCTCATGGCACACACACCAGGATCGATTTTTTCTTTGGCAACATTCAGACCCTTAGATTGACAAGCAATGTGGATATTGGTGCAATAACGTGGTCAGACCACGCGCCAATGACTCTCACCCTAGACCAGACAATCCCACGTACAAGAGTCTGCCACTGGAGGCTCAATGAGTCCCTCCTCAAGAGGGCTCCCTACAGAGACAAACTGGAAGCCGGATTGATGGAATACTTTGAGAACAATGAGGGGTCAGTGCCTAATTTTTCTACTGTTCTTCTACTGGGAAGCCCATAAGGCCGTCTTTAGAGGGCAATGCATAGCATTAAGCTCTCGTATAAAAAAAGATAGATTATATCAGAGAGATCAGCTCCTCAAAAGTCTCAGAGACTTAGAGAATAGGATGACCCTTAACCCAACAATACGTACCCTTAGAGGTATAGTAAAGACTCGTGCCCAACTGAGGGACTTAGCGGTCAATACAACAGAAAAATTACTACTTTATAGCAAGCATAAATATTATGACAAAGGAAATATACCTCACTCCCTTTTAGCCCGCCAACTTAGAGAGGATAGGGGGAACTCATCCGTTTATGCCTTGAGAGATTCTGGAGGGAATATGTTCTATGATCCCACTAAAGTCGCAAACATCTTTCAGGATTATTTGTCAAGATTGTATTCTTTGCCTAGCACTCTTCCTACAGACCCAGGAAAACAGAGGGACCTAATCCACTCCTTTCTTGAGCAGTCTAAGCTGCGTACTCTTACTAAGAACACTGTAAATACACTGAATAAAGAAATCACGGGTGAAGAGGTAGGAGAGGTGCTTAAATTACTTCCTAATGGAAAATCACCGGGTCCAGACGGCCTGACATACTTCTACTACAAGGCGTTTGCGGTTCGACTCACCCCCTATTTAGTTAAATTATTTAATAGCTTCCTCACAGGCTCCCCTATACCCGCAAGTATGCTACATTCTTACATTACGCTTATACCCAAACCGGGGAAGGATGCTATGGAATGTGCCAATTATAGGCCCATAGCACTCCTTAATGCTGATATGAAAATCTTTACTAAACTACTGGCTCTACGTCTTTCAGCGCTACTCCCTCACCTAATACACAAAGACCAGGTGGGTTTTGTCCCATGTAGACAGGGAGGAGACAATACCAGGAAGATCATTGACTTAGTAGAGGTTGTTAATAAGACAGAGAGTGAAGCACTCCTTCTTAGTTTGGATGCGGAGAAGGCATTTGACCGACTGGGGTGGCCATTCATGTTCGAAACGTTACATCATTTTGGAATTTTGGGTGCATTTATTACTGCCCTGAAAAGTCTATATTCATGCCCCTCAGCTTCGGTCAGGCTTCTTTATGCCACATCTCCACCCTTTCAAATACACAACGGCACCCGTCAGGGATGCCCTTTGTCCCCCCTTCTTTTTGTCTTGTGTATTGAACCATTGGCTGCTGCTATTCGCAATGACCCTAATATACGTGGAGTAATGGTACGAGATAAGGAGTTTAAGCTATCTCTATATGCGGATGATGTCCTATTGATTTTGTCCCAACCACATATCACCCTCCCGAATTTGCATTCCTTATTGCTACAATTTGGAAGGCTGTCGGGGTATAAGGTCAACCAGAACAAAACGGAAGCTCTGCCTCTTAATATTCCACAGGTGCGGGTTTCCTCATTACAGGAAAACTACAACTATAAATGGAAAAATATATCCTTGACATACCTGGGGATACAATTAACATCTAAGTATAAGCTATTATACCAGCAGAACTATCCTAGTTTATTTACTGAGATAAAAAAAGCTCCTGCTCAATTGGAACAGGCTCCCGTTGTCTCTGTTTGGCAGAATCTCTGCAGTCAAAATGTCTGTTCTGCCAAAGCTACTTTACCTATTTGAGACCCTTCCGGTGTGTGTGCCATACAAAGAGTTGCGCAACATTCAGTCTAGTATACTTCAATTTGTTTGGGCCCACAAGAGACATAGAATCAAGAAAACCACTTTATTTGACAGTAAACTGAGAGGAGGCTTGGGGGTCCCAGATATTACTAGGTACTACTGGGCAGTACACTTACGTCACATCCCTGCATGGTCTAATCGCTGTGCCTTCTCTAGATGGATGGAAATAGAGAAGTTATGGCTTGCCCCAATACACCCCAACTCCTACCTCTGGGGCACCTCATCTAACAAGCTTGATCCACATACCCTGCGCCCTATAGCCTTCACTAAGAGGATATGGGACTGTTGTGTCAAAAAGTTTCCACTTAAATCCGAACGTTCTCCCTTGACTTCTTTTCTTTTTAATCCCAGAATGCCAGACGGTATGCAGGGTATAGCGACTAAAACATGGTTTGACAGGAAACTCTTTTGCTTTGCTGACATAGTAGACGCAAGTTCCAGAGTCCTTCTCCCCTACGCCAACATATCTGCTAAATTCAATCTCCCTGGCAATTTCCAGTATCGGTATTTACAAGTAAGACACCTGATGCATTCCCTTTTTGCCTCCTTAGAAGTCTCTATCCCTACACTATTTGAAAGATTATGCAGAGCTGGGGTTTCTACTAAAGGCCTCATCTCAGATATATATCGTATTTTAGTTGCCCCATGCCCAGAAGACAAGCCAAATCACACCTATATGAGGAAATGGGAAGATTTCCTTGGTGAGACCATTCCCTTGTGTACGTGGAAACGGATCTGGGATACTGCCTCAAAGACATCTTCGTGCTATGTTTATAAGGAAAATCAGTATAAATTAATTATGTATTGGTATCACACCCCATCACTACTACATAAACTAAACCCAACTATACCTGACAATTGTTGGAGGTGTGGAGCTACAGGAGGAGACATACCGCACATATTCTGGGTATGCCCCAATATCCAGGGTTTCTGGACGCTGGTGCAATCTCTTATTTATAAAGTAACTAACCTTCGGGTTCCCCTGGATCCTAAATTCTACATATTAAATATACCACTTGTTCAGCTGGGGAAGAGAGTGAAGCGGTTACTGTTGCATATGACCACAGCCGCCAGGTGTCTAATTGCCTGTAACTGGAGGTTAGCCCACCCACCCTCACTTGCCGATCTCCATTCTCGGATCCAAGATGTGAGGATGGAGTATCTATCTGCCTTGTCAAATGACACGGTAGATCTTTTTGAAAGTGTTTGGTCACTCTGGGACACTTATTGGGCCAATAAAGAATAACAGTTAAACTTGGCCTTGATGGAAGCCTGAAATATTCACCTTCCCCCCCTCCTTATATTTCCCTGTCTAGTATTGTATTGTTCGTCTTGTCATATTCCCTGTTTTCATTGTATTAGTGGATATTAAGATATGTATACTGATTTCTGGTTTACAGTTATTGCTAACAAGCCTGTGAGACATATCTATACATTCATGTACTTTTTCTGTATCTGTTTAAAATGTTAATAAAATACACAGTTAAAAAAAAAAAAAAAAATCAGGACAGGGGTCAATCAGCCATGTGGTCCCTGCTTCAGGTTTGCTTGGTTGTCCTATAAAAACTAGGTCTGGAGAGAGAGAGGGAGAGAGAGGGACAGAGAGGGAGAGGGAGAGAGAGAGAGAGAGAGAGAGAGATAGATGAATAATTGCATTGCTCTGTAGTCCGGAGCATGTGTCTCGCAAAGCCCTTTGAGCCCCCCTGTCTCTTTCTCGCTGCAGTCAGGTTAAAAGTTGAGCATGAGGGTGAGTGGTCGATTACAGCACAGTGACAGTGCAGTACGATGCCTGCAGCTGTTTCCTCCTGAGTCCTGATCATGGCTGCTCCTATCACTGTCCTGAGAATGGATATGCCTAAGTGAAGCCACAGAACCTGGTAAGAGCAGCAATTACAGGTCAGAGTACAGTGATTTCCTCTCTGTGGTCCGGAGCTCTGTGCTGATCGCTATAGGATCAGGATTCACAGCCACATACAGCAGCGATCAGCATCAGCCCTGACCACAGTCACTAATCAGTGCTTGTAATGTGACAGGGCGACCTCCTGTCACTACTGTCTGTATGACACAAGACGGATATTGTCTGCTGAGTCAGGGGATTTATGATATAGATATGAATTCCCATGTGAAATAATAAGGGTAAACCACACACATATATAGTACAGGTGTGCATAGGAATCAGCATTTTTGGTGCATTTTTTTCGCTGCCAAAGCCTGCTCTCTTGGCATTAAAAACACTGCTTTCAAAACACCTATATTTTAGGGTATTTGCAGACGATCCGCAAATGGCAGCACTTTGGACATGTACTCCGTCTAAAGTGCTGTCATCTTTTGAACGCAGGTGATTCCGCATGTGTTCATTGAACTGTGCGGAATCACCGCGTCCAATACATTGTACGGGTGAGATTTCTCTTGCGGAGACTCGCATCTACGCTGGTTTTTTTATTGTATAGTATTCATTTTGTCTACAGTACATGTTTAATAAAGTTAGTTTTTTCACCAAAAACACAGCGAAAAACAGCTTTTCTAAAACTTTTTCATTGCTTTCTACGGGTGAAAAAAAATTGCTGAAAGAAGAGACACGCTGCAGATTTAAAAAACGCTGCAGTTGTGAAATTCAGTCAGGAGAAAATAAAAGGGTGTGCGGGAGATTCCTGAAAATCTCAGTCTTTGCTTGTGCTATAAAATGCTGTAAATTTCTTATTTGCAGAAGAAAAAGCTGCAGAAATTCTGCATATGAACGTGGCCAAAAGCCAAAAGCTGCTTTTTAAAGTGCCAGCAAAGCATATGAGATTTCCGAAATCTGCATGCGCTTGTTTTTTTTCTGACTGAATTTCAGAACGGTAGTGGGTCGCCCTCCCAGGGCTGTGGGGTACTCGGTTCCGGGCCGGTGTCGGCGGGATGTGTCACAGCAGCGGTGACCCGGTCCGTGGCCCTGGGCGCCCAAGTATTAGGGGAGATTGAATGGTGGAATGTAGTTAATGGAATAATTCGTGACGCCACCCGTGGTGTTCGGCAAGTGAGATGTTGAGCCGACGCTGCGTGCAGATCCTCTGGGGCTGGTGGTGTGTTGCAGCCAAGATGGTGAAGCTCCCCACATGTGGAGCTGTAGCCTCAGGGCAGAGTTGATGTAGGGGGAGAGGAGAGGCACAAGCTGTGTAGAAGTTGGTACCCAGATGTAGCGGTGCTGGGTGCATTGGCGCAAGAATGAATGGAGGACACCAGGGCTTGTAGTTCCAAAGCTTTACTCAGTCTGTAGTACACGCAGGTGCCTGCCTCCGTGCTGTGTCCTCCGGGTCAGGGACTCAATCAACCTCCAGGCCAGATGGAGTGCTCCCTTCCAACACTCTGCCAACATTTGCCTTTCTGAATGTCTCCTATTATAGCGCCTTTAAGTGTGAAGTACTCCTAGTACTGAGTTACACTGGAGTGCCTCCTGACAGATGTTCCCAAGAACTCTACTTGTACGGCAGACAGCTGTAGCCTGCTTCGGGGACTCCTTACTCCTGAGTCCCGGCTCACTATCAGTGGTTCTGTTGTGCCCCCAAGTCTGAGATGGGAGTAGTGCATTTACAGCCTACTACTCCACCGGTGTCTGCTGTAGAACCATTAGTGTCCATACAACCTCAGGGACCGGGCCCCGGCCTTGCGCTTAGAACTTCTAGGCAGGGTTCTTCCTCTAACCCACGTCCTCTGTTCCCTTTTACTCCTACGTTCCGTACTAGTCATTCCTTCTTATGGAAGATCAGGTTTCTGTTCAATGTCTTTCTCCTTCTTTCCTTACCCGTGCCAGCAGACCCAGCTCACTGAGATCTGCTGCAGCACCTCCTTCCTCCATCCCTCTCTCAGGGATCTTCTCTCCACACTCTCCACTGCTGACTGACCGACTGACCTGAAGTCCTAAACCTTCCCGCTCTTTTATGTCTTCTAACTCCACCCGCCTCCCAGCACGTTTCGTGTTCCAAGCAGGGAGCCACCAAAGGTGCTCTGCTACACTCCAAGCAGGGAGCCGCAATGTGGCTTTGCTGAACTACCGTGTTGTGTGGGATGCAGATGTTGGAGCGTGGTCAGGAGCCTCCAACTTACCTGGATGGTGGGGCACCACACCTCGGGAGGAGGTGCAGTACCTCTGTGGCGACTGAGCCTCAGGGGCGCCAAAGTAGCGCTTTTTAAATATGCAGCGTGTAACTTCTTTCAGTGTGTTTTCACCCCTAGAACGCAATGAAAAAATATAAGAAAGAAAGCTGCAGATATTGCAACGGCATTTTTCGCTGCCATTTTTTAAGTGGTTTTAGTGAATTAAACTATTAAGTGTCATTTACATGTTCAGTATTTGGTCAGTATTTCATATCAGGATTTGTAATGCAGAAACAGCAGTGGAACAATGAGAGGAAAAGTATAGTAGAAACCAGGGGTGAACCTAGCCTATCTGCTGCCTGAGGCAAACAGCAAAATGACAAAACACACAAAGTAAATTTTCATATCTATCCTGTAAAGCTGAGTACAATAGTGGACATTTTGATTTAGATAAATAGAAAAAAAAGGTGTCCAAACACAAGGATGTCAGCGCCATCACACGCACATAGAAGAACAACACGTAAGTATCCAGAACAAGAGTCAATAATGGCAATGGTAGGCCTGGCACAGGGCCGGACTGGGACAAAAATGCAGCCCTGCCACACAAATCCCACCAGCCCACAAACTATAGCACTCATCACCCCGATCATTGAATTTTTGCTCTTCTTTGTCGTCCCCTCATCACTCTCTTTAAGGAGTTATTTGAAGAGCCACATGTGAATGGCACCACAGTGTGTATGATTGACCACAGCGACATTTACATGGTGCTCTTTCCCAGGATCATGGGGGGGTCCCAGCGGTCTGATCCACAACAAACAGAAAGTCATCCGCTATCCCCACATAATGCTCCATACAGTATTATGGGCCCCATATATTACTGCATACAGTATACTGGGCCCAATATATTACTTCATACAGCATAATGGGCCCCATATATGACTTCATACAGTATAATGGGCCCAATATATTACTTCATCCAGTATAATGGGCCCCATATATTACTTCATACAGTATAATGGGCCCCATATATTACTTCATACAGCATAATAGGCACCATATATTACTTAATACAGTATAATGGGCCTCATATATGACTTCATACAGTATAATGGGCCCCATATATTACTTCATACAGTATAAAGGGCCCCATATATTACTTCATACAGTATAATGGGCCCCATATATTACTTCATACAGCATAATAGGCACCATATATTACTTCATACAGTATAATGGGCCCCATATATTACTGCATACAGTATAATGGGCCTCATATATTACTGCAAACAGCATAATGGGCCCCATATATGACTTCATACAGCATAATGGGCCCCATATATGGCTTCATACAGTATAATGGGCCCAATATATGACTTCATACAGTATAATGGGCCCCATATATTACTTCATACAGAATAATAGGCACCATATATTACTTTGTACAGTATAATGGGCCCAATATATTACTGCATACAGTATAATGGGCACCATATATTACTTCATACAGTATAATAGGCCCCATATATTACTTCATACAGTATAATAGGCCCCATATATTACTTCATAAAGTATAATGGGCCCCATATATTACTTCATACAGTATAATGGGCACCATATATTACTTCATACAGCATAATGGGCCCTATATATGACTTCACACAGTATAATGGGCCCCATATATTACTTCATACAGTATAATGGGCACTATATATTACTTAATACAGTATAATGGGCCCCATATATTACTTCATACAGTATAATGGGCCCCATATATTACTTCATACAGAATAATAGGCACCATATATTACTTTGTACAGCATAATGGGCCCCATATATTACTGCATAAAGTATAATGGGCCCCATATATTACTTCATACAGTATAATGGGCACTATATATTACTTCATACAGTATAATGGGCCCCATATATTACTTCATACAGTATAATGGGCCCCATATATTGCTTCATACAGCATAATAGGCACCATATATTATTTTGTACAGCATAATGGGCACCATATATTACTGCATACAGTATAATGGGCCCCATATATTACTTCATACAGCATAATGGGCTTCATACATTACTTCAGACAGTATAATGGGCCCCATATATTACTTCATACAGCATAATGGGCCCCATATATTACTTCATACAGTATAATGGGCACCATATTACTTCATACAGTATTATGAGCACCATATATTGCTGCATACAGTATACTGGGCACCATATTACTTCATACAGTATTATGAGCACCATATATTACTGCATACAGTATAATGGGCACCATATATTACTTCATACAGCATAATGGGCACCATATATTACTTCATACAGTGTAATGGGCCCCATATAATTCTTCTACCCAAACCCCGCTGTTCTGGTCTTCTCAGTGTATTCTGATCCTCCGCAGTGCTTGGCACAGGGACATCATTAACTTTACCTATATAATTGTCCACTTGGACTGATAGTAATAGTGATTTGTTTGTACCCTGTTGTCTGGTGCTGGCCCACTTTATGGGGGTGCTCAGGGCATATGATTATACACCAGTAAAAAGTATGAGAGGCTCAATATGACCAGTGCCACCTATTTTCCTACCTCTCTTATTCGACTGGTACTGTGGGCACACTGACTTGTACTGAGGAAAAGAAAGAAAGAACAGAGAGAAAAAGAAACCAGAGAGAGAAAGAAAGAAAGAAAGAAAGAACAGAGAGAAAGAGAGAGAAAGAAAGAGGGGAAAGAAAGAAATAACAGAGAAAGAAAGAAAGAAAGAAGAAGGAAAGAAACAGAGAGAGAAAGAAAGATTTTATAAAGATACTACAGCAGCCCGGCTCCCACTGTAGTGCCCACCTGAGCCTCCCGATGCAGGACATATCATGATCCGCTCACATGGCCGGCATCCCGAGTCCACGGCAATCCTGCTGTCCGCGCTGTTGGGGGAGGATACGGTGATGGATCTGAAGCATTCCCTGAAGTGCCTCCATGGTTCCGTCACAATCTCCTCCCGAAATTACCTCATTTCCAGTCAGCTTCTAGCACGTCACTTCCGGTGGAACGTCATGTGCGAATTATAAAGTGCTCCTCGGGGCTCCGCCGTGTACTCCTGTGTCCGCGGGAAAAGTAAGCTCCCAGCCGGGGCAGTGGGGCAGAATCTCTCACAAAATCGGGACTGTCCCGCTGGGAGGTATGAATGCTCCCCACCATACACCTTGTACACGTATGGCTCTGCATACATCATACACACAAGGTTCTGCTTTTTATGCCTCATACACACACGGCTCCGTTCTGTACACCTCGCACACACACGGCTCCACTCAGTACACACATGGCTCCACTCCATAAACCTCGTACACATGCGGCTCTGCTCCGTACACCTTGTACACACGTGGCCACGCTCTGTAAACCTTGTACACAAATGGCTCCACTCTGTAAGCCTTGTACACATGTGGCTTTGCTCCATACACCTCGTACACACGCGGTTCCGCTCCATACACCTCACACACACGCAACTCTGCTCCGTACACGTGCGGCTCCGCTCTGTTCACCTCGCACATGCGCTGCTCTGCTCTGTACACCTCGCACACACGCTTCTCTGCTCCGTACACCTCGCACACGTGCTGCTCCGCTCCGTGCACACGGCTCTGCTCCGTACACATGCGGCTCTTCTCCTTACACCTCGCACATACGTGGCTCTGCTGCGTACAACTCGTACACACACAGCTCCACTCCGTACACATCTCTGCTCTGTACACCTCGTACACACACAGCTCCACTCCGTACACACACACACACAGCTCAACTCCATACACATCTCTACAACGTACACCTCGTACACGTGCAGCTCTGCTCCATGCACCTCCCACACGCGCGGCTCCGCTCCGTACACCTTGTACAGACACACGGCTCCGCTCCGTACACCTCGTACACACGCGGCTCTGCTCCATAACCTCGTACACACGCGGCTCCCCTCCTTACACCTCGTACACACGCGGCTCCGCTCCTTACACCTCGTACACACACGGCTCCGCTCCTTACACCTCGTACACATGCGGCTCCGCTCCTTACACCTCGTACACACGCGGCTCTGCTCCGTACACACGCGGCTCCACTCCGTACACCTCGCACACACGCGGCTCCGCTCCGTACACCTCGTACACACGCGGCTCCGCTCCATACACCACGTACACACGCGGCTCCGCTCCGTACACCTCACACACTCGAGGCTCTGCTTCGTACACCTCGTACACACACACGGCTCCGCTCCGTACACCTCGTACACGTGCAGCTCTGCTCCGTGCACCTCGGTCCTTGTACACACGCGGCTCTGCTCCTTACACCTCGTACACACGCGGCTCTGCTCCTTACACCTCGTACACACGCGGCTCTGCTCCTTACACCTTGTACACACGCGGCTCTGCTCCTTACACCTTGTACACACGCGGCTGTGCTCCTTACACCTCTTATACACGCGGCTCTGCTCCTTACACCTCTTACACACGCAGCTCTGCTCCTTACACCTCGTACACACGCGGCTCTGCTCCTTACACCTCGCACACTCGCGGGTCTGCTCCGTACACCTCGTACAAACACACAGCTCCACTCCGTACACATCTCTGCTCCGTACACCTCGTACACACACACAGCTCCACTCCGTACACATCTCTGCTCCTTACACCTCGTACACACACACAGCTCCACTCCGTACACATCTCTACTCCTTACACCTCATACACACGCAGCTCTGCTCCGTACACCTAGCACATACACAGCTCTGCTCCGTACACCTCACACACTCGCGGCTCTGCTCCGTACACCTCATACACACACATGGCTCCACTCCGTGTACACACAAAGCTTCACTCTGTACACATCTCTGCTCCGTACACCTCATACACTTGCAGCTCTGCGCTGTACACCTCACACACTCGCAGCTCTGCCACAAACAACCTGTAAACCCCCCTGACCCCACAAATAAACTCATCCAGGACGATGACAGCCAGCACAGACAGCAGAGTCCTGCATAAAACAAGGGCTGATACACACAGGACCTGTGATGAGGTCATAGGAGCTGAGGAGTCAGGGTCACATGAGATCCGGATTGAAGACGCTAGAGATGAGGAAAGGAGCAACTACAGGACCTGTGATGAGGTCACAGGGGGAGGAGTCGGCCCTGACTCCTTCCCTCCTGTGATGATCTCATCAGTTACAGCCTCTTGCACAACCTCAGCACCAGCATGCAGAGGCTAAATTGTAGGTGCTGCGGGTAGAGGAGCGCAAAATGCCGCCCCCTGCTGCCTGCCGCTTCAGCACCCGGTTCAACTTGGCTCATTATAGCTGCGGCCCTGGTAGAAACACGTCACCACTTCTGGATTTATCACCCACTCCTGGTTTTGACTTGCACATACTGATGTGAAATACTGACCGAATACTCAACATGTGAACGTGGCCTCAAACATACTGTAGACAAAGCAAACATCCTCACTTTAAAAAAAGCTGAAAAAAGTGCAAAGAACACCAGAAACAAGCTGAAAAACAGGTGTTTTGAACGCAACAATTTTACTGCCAATAGAACAGGTCTTGGCTACTGGAAAAAATGCATGTGAACATAGCCATAGCGTTTCAGAGTAAGACTATCTGTGATGTTACATAGGACTGCAGGTGACATCTACTACATTATCTGTTCTCAGAGAGTTATTACTGCTCTCTCTGGTGTTTCACAGGATGAGGTCACAGTTGTGTGACTGGTCACGTAAGCCGGGAGGGCTTCTGTTCTGGAGTGTGCTGTGCATAGAGGGAATTGTATGGCGATCGATACACAGTCCTTTCTGAAATGACAGGTGGGCGTGGCGGTTGATTTGCAGTGCGGGGAAAACTACAATCCCAAAGGTGGGAGTGTCAAAATCGGGACTATCCCGCTGGATCCAGGACAGTTGGGAGCCCTGCTGTGTTATCTGCAGTGTTAAAAAAAAAAAAAATTAAGAGGGGATTGGGGGACAACTCTTTGTCTTGGGGCTTGGGCCCCCCAATCTTTTCTGACCTAGCAACGCTCCTGTGTAATGCTAATAGTGACAGACCCGATGGCTGATATAAGGCACCTGTATCAGCATCCGGCTCATGTAATGTAACCTAAATGTGTGAGTTTACAATGTTAGCAGTTGGGGCCCCACTTTAAACTTTTGCCTA
Source organism: Dendrobates tinctorius (assembly GCF_039654945.1). Lineage (NCBI taxonomy): Eukaryota > Metazoa > Chordata > Amphibia > Anura > Dendrobatidae > Dendrobates > Dendrobates tinctorius. The sequence continues at coordinate 82,440,994 of NW_027361690.1, forward strand.
GGGCCCCAATTTGTCTAAAACCAGTCTTGCCTCTGTTGCTTGTGAGACTATTATTTGTGAGTGGAATTTTCTTTTACCCTTGTCTCGCTCCTCTGTCTGTCGGGTTGGTGTACTTCGGTACACGGTAGCGCCTCTCTTCCCTGGGAGGGGGAAAGGGGACAGACGCAGGGCTAAAGCTAGGAGACAGGGCTAGGGCCGAGGCCCCGGCATCCTCGCCATCTGAGGTATCCCGGGGAACAGGGCGAGTTAGGGTGCCCCCTAGTGTCAGGGCCAGGAAAGGTGCCCCTGGTCCCAGTTTACTCGCCAGCCCAATCGTGACAGCGTGTTTCACATGTTGCTTCGTCAGGGAGTCGCTTTTTTATTTTTTTTTATTTTTATGTTTTTACAAAAATTCTTGTTGGTGTCTATGTAATTAAATAAAATTAAATATATTTAATAGTGATTATTCTAAGAGCTTTTCTTTTTAAGTACCGTAGTCTTTTTTGGTTTTGGTTCGAGGACAGCCTGATAATCTTGATTTTCAATACCTGGTTGGGCATTGCACAATACCATGGACTCTGAACTAGGCTGTAGAATCACTGGTCGGGAGTCTCAGATGCGGACATGGCACATTTCACCAATGCTTTTTGCAAACTTTTGCTGGGCGACAAGCACACGGATAGCATGCTGAATGGTCTGCTGATCAGAAGATGTAGCTGTAGGGAGAGAGGCATGCAAGGCAGACAACGCTTCTGGAAAACAATTTCTGAGAACATTCATACCTAGAACAATTACAGCAAAACCGTCATCCTCTACATCAGTTACAAGTACACCCTGTCTTTGAAGCTTAATATCCCCAATCCAAATAGTGGGCTCCTAGTAACTCTGGTTAGGTATGGGTTGGCCATTACTAGCTATAATGTTCATCTAGGCATCTAGAGAGTTATTTAAGTCGCTAAAGTCCCAATGTTCAAGATATGCCCGCTTCTGCAAAGTGGCTACCTGTGAGCCAGTGTCGACGTGAGCTTCAAGTGGAAAACCGTTTACCAGGACAGTTATGTGTGGTAGGGCGAGATGAAGCAAGGCACTGACATCGATGCTCCCACTGGACCTAATCTTCTTCCTCCCGAAGGGCGGTCCTCAGCATCAGGGGTGGCCCATTTAACCGATAGCACTGGGCCTCGGTGTGTCCATATCTGTGGCAGTGCTGACAGAACGGTCTCTTACAGGAAGCAGCTTTGTCTGGATGTAGACTTCTGGGTGGAGGCTCAAGGGAGAGAGTATGGTCCTGGGATTGGTCTCTGGAGCGTGAAGGTGGAATAATCAGGTTTTGATCTGCTGGGAGACTTGCTCAAGTCCTCTGACAATGTCATCTACACGGGCTTCAAGGGATGCCTTGGAGTCCACAGCGGGAGTCTGTGCAGATTGTGTACCTTGCATGGTACCTGGTGATGTCATCTGGGAAGCAGGAATAGACCCAGCAAGAGGAGCAAGGGTGACAGAGTTTCCCTCTGTATATTCATTGCCAAGGACACGGATGGCTAGGGTCTTGAAGTCTGCAAAGGTGAAACTGGGATGTTGTGCAGCAAGCATGCGGAGTTGGCTCTGCGACAGTTCAGAACCTACCCCCTCTATAAAGCGGTCTATGAGGATTTTGTCAGAGTCCACACTTTCACGGGGGGGTCAACCTGTAGAACAGAGGAGAAAACCTCTTGGAGGGATAGAGCATAGTCCCGTAGGGACTCACCTGGTTGTTTTCATCTTGCAAAGAATCTCATCTTGACCTCAGAAATGGATGTAATTTCAAAGGCATCCTTCAGTTTCGCAAGGATTTGTTCAGGCGTTCTCATTTCTGATGGGGGCCAGGATCGAAGTTCCCTGGAAGCAGCACCCTCCAACTGACCCTGCAGAATCTGCACTTGCTGTTCTGGAAAAAGTGGGTAAAACAGAAAGAGAGCCAGCAACCTGTTATGGAAGACTTTGAAGGTGTGTGGCTCCCCTTTGCAGAGTGGCAACCAGGGTGCCCCAGGAAAAAATGGGACAGAGAATGGGATGTTGCATGCGATGAGCACGGAAGAGCTGCTAGCACCAGATTGGCTGTTGTCACTGGGTTCACCCATGATGTAGATGCTGAGGTGACTTCTCACAATCGGATAGAGTCTCTGATATAGGCACAAAGATGAATCCTGTTTGTGATGCCAAAAATTGTGGTTGGCCACTAGGGAGGCGCCAGATATTATAGAAGGGCCAGCTGGGGAATGTAGTTCTACTGGCAGCAGATAATGAATGTATAAAACAGCAAACTTTATTAACATATATCAGAAAAGTTCAAAAATACTAGTAGAAGTCATGAGGACATAATACAAGATACATGAATGGGGGAAGAGAGCAAGTCTCCCGGGCCTCCGTGCTGTACAATCACCCTAGGTTAAATATGTCAACCCCCCCAAAAAAGTCAATAAAGTGCTTATCTCTCTAATTGCCATATATCTGTAAGGGTAAAATAAATGGGGGGCAGCAGAAAACCAATGTATGGTAGTCAGCACCGGGAGCCGGGGAAAAACCAGCAAATCTCCAAGCCTGGATTGCTATACCACAAAAAGTACCAAATTGGCAGAGTGTCGTCCACAATAGTGCAATTAAAACCCGAGTGGGTGTAAGGCTAAAGTGAGACGGCGCTTACCAGTAGCAGGCAGGTATAGGGCACCAGGTTAGGATCCTATCTTGTATAATACCCTCATGACTTTTACTAGTATTTTTGAACTTTTCTGATATATGTTAATACATTTTGCTGTTTTATACATTTATGCTCCTTTTTTCTCCTCATTGCATATTAATTTTGGAGTTTGCATGTTGGACTGTCTGGTGTTAATTTTTGCACCTTTAGCTCAAGATATCATGCTACCTGGTTTTGTTGGCAGCAGATAATGTAGTCACCGTAGCAGAAGTGGGTCGCTGGATCCCTCACTTCCCTCGTGACCACAATTGTCAATAGTGGAAAGCGGTACTTGTGGATGGTGTAGGACCCCCCCCGGGGGCACTCCTGTAGCGGTGGTGTCTGGGTACAGGTTATGAAGCGACTGTGGGGTTTGTGCAATCTTCTCAAGCAGCCAGACACGCAGGTGAACTTGTAAACATAACAGTTTTACTGAAAGAGGTAACGGAGTACAGTCTCTCTCTTAAAGGCAAAGTTCACAGTATATTGGGCATATGAAAGTAATGATTCTCTCCTCAGGAGACAAGAGAGGTTATGGCCTCTCGGGGCGGCTGGAGCAAAGTTCTCTTCACTTGCTATTAGAGGAAGTGCTATGCGCAGTCTAAGAAGTATTACACTGATGGAGGGACATTCACAGATTGGCTCTCTGTGGAAACACACTAAGGCTGTGTGCACACGCTGCGGATTAGGTGCGGATTCATCCGCGCGGATTTTGTAAAATCCGCAGGTGAAACCGCAGGTCAAAAGACCTGCGGTTTTACCTGCGGATTGCTCTGCGGTTTTGCCCTGCGGTTTTTCATCTCCTCAATAGAGGAGATGGCAAACCGCAGGAGAATCCGCAGAAAGAATTGACATGTCAATTCTTTCTGCGGATTGAAAACCGCAGATAATCCGCGCGGAAAATTCCGCACCGTCTGCACTGCGGTTTTTGATTCCCATAGGGAATCATGGTACTGTACACCGCAGCAAAAACTGCTGCGGGTCCGCAGCGGCCAAAACCGCTGCGGAATCGCAGCAAAATCCGCAGCGTGTGCACACAGCCTAAAGTGTGGAATTACTGACAGTTTTGAGCCTACTGTTCCCTTTTGCAGGGGGTAGGTTAAACAAAGTTGGTGGCATGGCAGCCACGTGGATCTGGTACTGGCTAGAAACAAACAGGATAACTAGCATGCAGGAGAGCACATGTGCAGCTTTATCTCTCCTGACTAGAAAACTTCACTCCTTTGTGGAGGCAATTATGTAAAGAAAGATGTCCCCTCAGCGTGCACTTGCATTGAAAACTATGATGGGAGCAGTAGTTTTCTCCCTCAGGCAGCTTGAACCGCCCAAAACTGGAAGTTAGCGCAGGAAGTCTGTGTGAGCCCTGAGCTGGGAGGCTCCTCACTTCCGTTTATATGGCAGCTTGTTGTGAGGAGAATAATCATTTAACATTTATATACACATTGGCCAGTAGATGGCAGCAAAGCACATTTATGAGTCGTCGGTATACAATGCAACGTATTACATTTTCTAACTCTCAGTGCACAAACTAATTCTCACACACTGGAACAAATCTACTGTCACACGACAACTGCCTCATTCAGCAGCAATAGAACGGGTACCGGGATACCACAATAGTGCTTACTTGTTGGCCCGGTATTCTTATTTGCATGGGACAGATGGAAGGTCAATGATATTTAAAAACATAATGACACATGGAATAACTTGCTTAATCCATTGCTTGATTTTCATGTGTCAGTTACTTGTAACCTTGAAAAGTAAATTATTTCAGACCAAACTTAAGAGAAGACACATATTAGATTAGAAGTACAAAAGCAGAGTAAATGCAGATGGCTGTCGGCTGAATGATGCTTCTGCCAATTGTTCGTCCGACGGCCATGTCCCATACACAGGAGTGCTTTTCTGTTTTCTATGAGAAAACCAACACCCAGACCTTTCTGACGACAACTTATTTCCATGATAAAGCGATTGGAAGTCAGAAATAGGACATGCTCCAATAGACATCTCCTCCGACAATCAGTTGTCCAGGGCCCCCATATACATTAGACTAGTGGCCAAATCCATCTATATTAATTAGGGGGTTCGGGCACCATTTGTGTAGTGTATAAGGGGGCCTTAAAGGCTGACATAAGCAATAGCTTCCAGCCGATCCCATAAACATAACTGGACGACTATCTAATGTGGGTGGGTTTACTATCCTGATGATGTCGGTTGAGATAAGGCCCAACCCTTTTGATTTCCGGGAAAGTCGCTTCCAGACACCTCCATCCACTCCATCCCAACAGAAAACAAAGAAAAGCTTGTCTAAGCCAAACCCGAAATAGGTAGTTGTCATTTTATTATCTAAATCTGGCCATATGCGTTAGCTGTCGGCCAAGTGATCACTTAGCTGACAACTAAATCTCCTAATTACGCCATACACAGAAATATTCGGCTTGTCCAAACTTTCCTGTGTTCTGTATAAGAGAGCCACTGCCAGAATAATCTGGCAGTGGCTCATCTACCCACCGAATAAAAGGATCAGGTGATTGAATTCCATTCCTTACCTGCCCTGACATCATCTGTTTGATGAGAGTCAGGAAGCCGCCATACACATTACACGGTCAGCTGAAAGAAATTGTCAGGATTGCTAACTAATGTGTTTTGGGGCCATATGGTGCACAGGTAGCTTTACAGATGATAACTAGACCAGTCTGTATAGGGAATCTGTCACCAGGTTTTTGCTACCTCATCTCAAAGTAACATGATGTAGGGGCAGAAACTGTGATTCCAGCGATATATCAGTTACTGGGTTGCTTGCTGTAGTTTTGATAAAATCACGGTTTTATCTGCTGCAGATCAACCAGTTCTCTGCACTCTGAGCTCTGTATAACCTGACCCACACCGCTGATTGATAGCTTTCTGTGTATGTGTGTAAGGAGGTGGCAGGTCCCCTCAGTTGCACCCTCTCCTCCATCCGTGTGACCCCCCGTGCATGCTATGTAAATATGCTATGCATTCGTTGCTATAATGTCTTCATGTGTATTAACATGTACTGTATATGATGTATTGTTGGTAACATTTACCTGCTATGTCTGTATTCATGTTAGAGACAGGGATAGCAATGGGTTAAAATGTGGGCTGTCTATGTACTGTGCCTTTAAATAACCTGGCCACAACTATCGCCCCCTCACCCTTGTTACATCTACATCCCAGCACACTCCATGACATTGTACAGCACCCTTGCCCATGCCTCCTGTTGATGCTCATTTCAATATATTAATTTGCTTTAAAACTAAGAGTGTGCCGTGATACAATCTATCAGCTTTCGGTGTACACTGTGCATAGGCAGAAACATGCTAATCAGTCATGAGGACAGGGTTGTACATAGCTCTTGAAAATGGAGGACTACACTGCAGCAGGTTTAGGCTATGTCCACACGGTGCGGATTCTGCTGTGGAATTTTCCGCGCAGATTTAGCTAAATCTGCAGGTAAAATGACCTACATTTTACATGCAGTTTTAGTGCAGTTTTAGGCCATGTGCACACGCTGCGGATTCTGCTGCGGATCCGCAGCAGACATTGTACAGTACAATGTTAGCCTATGGGATTTACATTCTGCTGTGCACATGCTGTGGAAAAAAACATGTGGAAAAGCACCTTTTTTTTCCGCAGCATGTCAATTCTTTTGGCGGTTTTTCACCCATTGACTTGCATTGAGTCAGTGGATTCCACAGCAAAACCGCAGATGAAAAGATCTGCGTTTTTTGCTGTGGTTTGGGGTGTCAAAACCGCTGTAGAGGGAAGTGATGTCAGCGGGAGGAAGACGAAGTGTGTGTGGGCGGAGTGTAGTGTAGGGAAGAAGACGTCGCCATCATGGAATACCGTCGTATGGATATTGACGTCGGGCGTTTGATAGACTTGGTATGTATGTATGTTTGTATGTATGTATGTGTGTGCGTCTGTGTGTATGTCTGTCTGTCATTGTGTGTGTATGTGCGTCAGTCTGTGTGCGTCCTGAGTCTCCATGTGACGGTAGGCCCCCAATTGTGCTCAATCGCCGCATGGGACTGCTGCTCCCATCCGCCTATAGGATGGGAGAGTAGTCCCTGCGGCGACCGAGCACAATGAAAGTGTTAAAACATGTAACAAAACACATACATGACATACAACATACAATACATGTATACATGACAGACATGACATACAACATAGAATACATACTCACCATACAGCACATCTTGTTCCCCGAAGCCCTCGATCACCTAGGGAAAAAATAAAATAAAAAAGCACCAAAATACTCCCTGTCCACAGAAATCCAAAAAACGAGGGTCCCGCGGCGATCTCTTCTGTCCTCGGACGATACACTAGCAGGAGCGGTGCTCCTGTAGTGTATCGCCGAGTTTCCTGGAGTTCTGTGGCTCCGGGACCTCGCTTTCTGGCTTTGAGCTGCGTGAGAAAATTCCCACACAGCAATGCCATAAAGCGAGAGTACCGGAGTCAATGAACTCCAGTAAACTCTGGCGAATGCACAGTAACACACTGCAGGAGCTTAGCTCCTGTCAGTGTGTTTCTGCAGCCATGGAGAATGGTTACATCTCCCGATGTGACTGTTCTCCATGGCAGATTGTCATGGGACCCTCGTTTAATGGACTGCGTCAGAACAGGTGGCATAAATTTGGTTTGTTTTTTCCTTTTTTTCCCTAGGAGATCGAGGGCTTCGCTTTGGATTGAGTGTACAATAAAAATTTGTCAAAAACACTGTTTTTTATTTCATTAAATTTCTTTTTTTCTACTTTTACATTGGATCAATAATGGATCGGCGTCTTATTGACGCCTCTCCATTATTAACCGGGCTTAATGTCACCGATCAAAGGTGACGTTAACCCCTTTATTACCCCACATCCCAACGCTGCACGGGAGTGGGAAGAGAGGGGCTAAGTGCCGGAATTGGCACATCTTATAGATGCGCCATTTCTGGGGTGGCTGCAGGGTGATATTTGTAGCCGGGGAGGGCAATATCCATGACCCCTTCCTAGGCTATGACTATCAGCCCACAGCTGTCTGCATAGCCTTTCTGGCCCTAAAATATGGGGGGAGCCACTTCAATTTTTTTTTGGGGGGGTCCCCCTTTTTTTTAGAGCCAGAAAGGCTACGCAGACAGCTGCGGCCTGATATTCCTAGTCTGGGAAAGGGGACATTGATACTAACCCCTTCCCAGGTTGTAAATATCAGCCCGCAGCTGTCTGCATAGCCTTTCTGACACGAAAATATGGGGGGACCCCAGGTCATTTTTTTTTTGGGGGGGGTCCCCCTTTTTTTACAGCCAGAAAGGCTACGCAGACAGCTGCGGCCTAATATTCCTAGCCTGGGAAAGGGGCCATTGATATTAACCCCTTCCCAGGTTGTCAATATCAGCCCGCAGCTGTCTGCGCAGCCTTTCTGGCACGAAAATATGGGGGGACCCCTCGTCATTTTTGTGGGGGGTCCCCCTTTTTTTACAGCCAGAAAGGCTACGCAGACAGCTGCGGCCTGATATTCCTAGTCTGGGAAAGGGGCCATTGATATTAACTCCTTCCCAGGTTGTAAATATCAGCCCGCAGCTGTCTGCGTAGCCTTTCTGACACGAAAATATGGGGGACACCACGTAATTTTTTTTTTGTGTTACCCAGCTAATATATAAAGCTCAATGTGTGTGTGTGTATGTCCAGGATTGCCATCTGCACCGTCGCAGCTACAGCCACAAAATTTTGCACTGTCACACGTATGGACCCTGAGAGCGTCATAGGCTATGTTGTGAGGACAAATTTAAACCCCTCGCGTTTAAATTCACCAAGCAATTTTTCCATTGAGAATCAAACTGTGCTCTTTCCTTTCTGAGCTCTGCAGTGCTCACAAATAGTGGATTCCCCCACATATGGGGTATTTGTGTACTCCATGCAAATTACATAAAAACTTTGGGGGCAAAATTCTCCCTTTTGTGTTTGTAATGTTTATGCACATCAGGTTTGCACAAACGCAAACCTAACACCCGCATAACATTGCATTAAAATATGCATTCAAAAATGTCACTACTTTCCTCCTGAACCGCGATGTGTGGCTATTAGGGTTATGTTTATGGCTGGAGTTTGGGTAGTGGTTTTCGATAAGAAGATTTTTAAATAAGTTTATAATATAATTTGCGTGTTTGATATAGTATGTAATGACATAATTGTATACATTGTAGGTCCGAGAATATCCCACAATATGGGACCAGGCAGAGGATAGTTTTAAAGACCGTTACTTTAAAGAAATATGCTGGAACAAGATCTTTGTGGACCTCTACCCGGAATGGCATTCATTCCCAAGTTCTAAGCAGTTGCAAATCGGTAATTATAATGTTATTGTACACTTTAGATTACATTTGTTAAGAAAGGGATAGTGAATTAATTAATGTTTTGTTTTTGTATTTTTTTTTTTAAACACAAACTTTATTTCAAATTTTCATAAACAATGCACCGTTTCATATATTAAATCGTATTTCCAATAAACAGACAATAACTTAGCCTATCCTCCTCCCATCCAACCCTCCCTTAAGCTAACCCTAGTCATCGTACATTTTCGGTAACCCCCCTCGCAACTTCGCACACACTTTATGCATAGACCACTTGGAAAACACAGATTATAAGCACCACATCTGTGATATAACACCATGTGTTTTATCCCCCGTCCCAACCAGGACCTTACACCTCACCTTCATTATTCACCTTCAATTTCCCCAAATTGCCTTGGATATCTTCCAATATATACCATTCTGTATACTTAAAGGGAGTTACTATTTTCCTTATTTCCTCTTCACCGCACTGTTGTACTATGAAATTCCTCCATTTTTTGAAAAATTTACCCGTCAGGCCCTCCTTATTCCTTTCCGCCTCCAGCTGTTCGATTCTGAGTAATGATTTAATCTGCCTCAACACCTCTTCCTCTGACGGCACACTTCCTTCAAGCCATTTGGACAATAAAGCCCTTTTGCCTATCATAGCCACTCCATGGAACAATTTTGGTAATTTGGGCCTCTGGTCCCCCCCTCCTGCTATTATTTGCCCCTTGTTCCTATAATGGAAGATCCACAGCAATGGATCCAGTTCGACTTCCACACTCCCCACTTTTTGTATAAATGTTTGCAATCTTTTCCAGAATTTCTGGCTCTCTGGGCATTGCCAGATCCCATGAAACAGGTCCGTTTTTGACCATTTACATTTGGGACATTGGATCACTCTGTTTATCTGTTGTGTGTTTGGGATGTTAAAACCATAGATTGCTCTATGCATCAACCGAAATTGTGTATCCCTCCACCCTTCATTAATCACCTCCTTCCTCATCGTCATCCACCCCTGCAATATCTTGTCCCCTACTTCGACGTCCTCTAATTGTCTTGCCCATGCTCTCGAGTTTTGTTCTGGGCATATTGGAATCAAAACCTCCCTCATAGCTTTATATAATGCGGAAATGGTGTTCTCATGTCGATCTTCATAATAATTCGGTCCATGTCATTCGTCACCTGTTCCATTCTAACATCCCTCAATTGTGACATTAACCCTTTTTCTATCTGTTTGTATTGAAGGATTTGGAATGTGGATAGCCCATATTTTGTCACGATTTCCTGGTATGTCAACCATCTATTCTCCGTTTCATGTAATAGATCCGTCAACCCTTCTATCCCCTTATTCCTCCATTCTGAAAATAATTTATTGTCCCTTCCCGCTGGGAAATCTGGGAATTTCCATATATTGAGATGTTTGGAGATTCTCCAGGACAAACCGAATTTTTTTCTCACTGCTTTCCAGGCCATCACCGTATCTCTACATACCAGTGAGTGTTTGATTTTCTTCGGTATGTTAGCCAATGATGTGTGAAGTAATGCCCCCAAATCCCAGGGTTTACAGAACTTACTCTCTAAACGTATGTCTGAGTGCCCGTTTGTCTTCCTTAACCAGTCTATGGCGTGTCTCATCAGGCATGCCACGTTATACCCTCTAATATTTGGCATTTTGATGCCTCCTTTTTCCAAAGATTGTATTAATTTTTCCGTTTTGATTCTCGGTCTTTTCCCCCTCCACAGGAATGTCGAGAATGCTTTATTCAGTCTATTTATGTCTGTATGCTTCAATAACATGGGGATTGTCTGCATTGGGTAGAGTAACTTTGGAAAACTCATCATTTTTAAAAGATGATTTCTACCTAGCAATGATAGCGGTAGCCCCTCCCACATCTTTAGTTCCCGTTCTATTTTCTTTATCAAAGGTTTGTAATTCAATTCGTATATCGACGCTGTTGTACGTCCCATCTGTATTCCCAAATATTTAAGGTGAGACTGTGCTATCGGTATCCCAGAGATGCCATCCCTTGTTCCATCGGCCACCATTAATTGCATCTTTTGCTCATACAGAAACACTTTGCTCTGTTCAATTTAAAGCCTGACAAGCCCCCAAACTCCTCTCTGTTTTATCACTTTTGGGAGATCCCTCTGAGGGTTGTTCATAAATAGTATGATATCATCCGCAAATAGGGCTGAACGCAGTTGTTCCTTCCCGACACTAATACCTTCGAAACAATCTCCTTCATTTAACAGTCTAGACAGTGGCTCAATGGCCAGATTAAACAGGAGGGGTGACAGTGGACATCCCTGTCTAGTCCCCTTGCTCAATGGGAAAGATCTCGACAGGAACCCGGGCGTCGCCACCCTCGCCTGAGGATTCGCATACAAGTTTTTGTATTTTTGCAGAGAAAGATTTGAAGCAGAGGTGGCGGTCCGTTAGGGATCGATTTCAGAAATACATGACCTGCTTGCATAAAAGTGGATCTTCACCACCTAGGAGGCACAATTTCCCTTTCTTTGAAGAGCTGCAGTTCCTTATAACCAGCCGGACATTTCAGCGGTAACTATTTCCCATAAAAAAAGGAAATTGTTAATGATATATATCCTTTAGCTTTCAATGTGGCTTACCACTATTGGCTGTCTATTGAACGCTGCGTACACCTGCAGCATTCAATCCGCAGTGTCAAGATGTTACTGCAAAGTGGGTTTTGATTTTGGGAAATCACGCAGCCACTCTGCGTACAATCTTTGAAGTTCTAGACATGCTTTACCGTATATGTGGCTTGTCTTTTGACACCAAAGCATGTATAGTTATCTTGCGTTGGCGCTCTGTCTCCGCCAGATAACTAGAACACTGTATTGATGTATTGTATCATCATGCAAACACAAAAGTGGTCATCAATTTTGGCGCCACGTGATTTTTTGTGCTTAAAAACTGTTGGTCATACACAGCGTGGAAACATACACTAATTTTTTTTTTGTTTTCCCACAGTACTCAAGGGAACATTTGTCCTGCAGAGGAAGAGTCCGAAGATGGAGCAGGTTCCTCTGGAGCCGTTGACAGATCTTCGCCATCTGTAGCAACTGCTTCTGCTGGGGCAACTTCTTTATCAGCTGCTGACCCATCTGAAGCTGCTAGCCCAGCTGCAGCTGCTGGAGCATCTGTCTCCACAGAAGCGGTTGGTACTGAAAGAACTGCCTATCTGGTGAGAGGTGAGCCAAACAAGAAAAACCCAAAAAACAAATTGGGGATAAAACCGTAAAAGCCGCCACAGAGACTCTGGAGTTGCTCAAAAAAACAACTTCAGAGGATGTGTTTGACTTTTTTGCATTAACGATAGCTAATAAGGCTCGCTCACTGACGCCGGATAGGCAGTCTATTTTTATGAGCCTGGCACAGATGAGTCTGACAGCTTTGGAGGACCCTGCTCCAATCGCTCGATACAATAACATCCTCATGGGTCTTTTCGGACTCTTCCGGCCCACACAAGTACCCCAGCAGCCCTCAAACTTTGGACCAACCCAAAGGATTGGACCCTCAACACCAGCCCCCTTAAATTCAGAACAGTCATCATCATATGCGTACGGATACTGCCCAGATTATCAATACTTATAATCCTATGTTTGGGAGACACCCAGTTGTAGTTATAATGTTAACCTTTCTCCTTCGGTTCTATGAAAAATGGACATATTTTGAAAGCTCGCTCAGCACTTTGGCATGAGCGCTGTTGATGTTGAATGCTCCAATGACAGAAAATAGGTGTTTATTCAAATGAGAATGCTAAAGAGGTCTCCCAACCCTCTTAAATGCCCTGTATGGATAAAAATATCAAACTATCATTTTCATCCATTAAAATCCACAATCCTCCTGTGACAAGGAGCTGCAGGTCTCCCTCTCTACTCTTTGTGTTGCTTATAGCCACCAATAACATGTAACAGAGAGGAGATCTTAAGGCTAAGTTCACACGTAGCGGAACGCTTGCGGAAATTACCGCGAGAATTCCAGAGTTCCATTCCGCGGGAAAATCGCATTTTAAATTCTCGCGGAAAAACTAGCATTTTGCAAGCGTTATTAGCAAAATGCTAGCGTTTTCCAAGTGATCTGTAGCATCGCTTGGAGAACTGATTGACGAGTGTGACCAACCTGTCAAACAGAGTGTTTGACGAGTGTGAACAACTTTTTACTACTGCGGCCGCCTATGCAGCATCAGTAGTAAAAGATAAAATGTAAAAAAAAAAAAAAAAGGTGTTATTCTTACCTTCCGACGTCCCGCGCAGCCGTTCCCAGTGATCCTTTGCGAAAATGCCCGCGATGACGTACGTTCTCGCGGTTATTCGCGATGACGTCGTGTGAATGACCGCGAGACTTCGCGATCCCACGAGAACGGACGCCATCGCGGGCATTTTCACAAAGGATTACTGGGAACGAGAGTGTGGAGAGAGGCGGGAAGGCTGCGCGGGATGTCGGAAATCCATATAAATCTTTCAAATTCTTTACTAAATGTACTACAAAAACTACGCGTTTCGAGGAGACAAACCGCACCTCTTCTTCAGGCTACAGTACAGAGTTGTGTGGCATCAGATGGCTGGCAGCAATTCAATTAATCAATTCAAAAACTTAAAGGGAATCTGTCTTGTCTCAAAACACTATATTGGGTTAGTTTGCTGGTCAATAGCATTTCTAAGCTGCCCGGCCGCTGTACTGAAATCACAGCTATCGAGAGAAAAGGAACTTTATTCCTCCCAGCAGCCTTGGGCTTTCAGTCATAGAGGTGCGTCTTCGGTCACTGCTCTGTACATAGTGAGCAGCGGCTGTAGCCACAACCCTGCCACTGACGGGACAGCTGGCGCAGCACAGCATCAGTACAGAGCCGCTTGTCAGTTTGTGCCAGGGCGTGGTTATAGCTGATGGTCACTATGTACTGAGCGGTGACTAGCTGAACCTCTATAACGGAAAGCCTGAGGCTGCTTGGAGGAATAACGTTAATTTCTTCCCCGCAGCAAGGCTCTCAGTGCAGCAACTGGGCAGTTTTGGAATGCTATTAACTTGCAGGATATCTGTTTCTATGATTGTCCTATAAAAATTTGTGATATTCACAAATATCAACTTTTTGTACCAGAATCTATTTATACATTTTGAAGAAATGACAATGCTTGTCATGCTTTGTTGCTTGTTAATAAAATATTTTGATATGTTCTACTTTCTTGTCATGGCTATATGAGTGCATGACTATGTTATGTAGGATATGTGTGATGGTATATGTGCAAGTGACTATGTGATGGAGGATATGTGTCATGGCAGTGACTTAGCTGTATCCGCCTGTTGTGCCTCAGCCGTGCTCGCCTAAATTGTTGCCCTCCTGTCTGAATCTCAGCCCGACCAGCTAGCCAGTGCCCCATCCATGCTCTGTGCTTCCTTGAACCCACGCTGTCTCTGCACTTTGCATTGCGTGCCCTCTTGGCACGCGTAGGCCCTCGCATGTACCCTGGCGTGCCTCCTAGCATGCGCAGGCCCTAGCCTGAACACTGATGTGTCCCTTATCACGCTCCTTGACTTGGACCATGGTGTGCACCCTACCACACACCCTGGCTTTTACTCTGTCTTTGACACTGGTGTGCCCCCTAGCACGCACCCTGCCTGGAAACCTGCCTTGGACCTTGGCGTGTATTCTAACACGCACCCTGTGTTGAACTATGGCGTGCCTCCTTGCCTCAAACCCTGGATTGCCTTCCGTATGGCCGGAGCATGCTGATCGCTGCCAGAGTCCCCTTGCCTGATGACTGCGTCCTTATGTCCACAATCTGATGTCCAGATCCTGTCGATAGTTGCCAGATGTCCGTAAACCAATGCCATATAGCCCTTGTGGAAACAGTTATGCCACCTGGCACGTATCATGCCTTGGACCGAGTCGTGCCCCTGCACGCACCTTGCTGTGCTTCTCTTTATCCAGTACCTACGTGTACATCCAGATGAAACCATGTGACCACGTTTATTGAGGAAACTCTGTGACCACGCTTTATGTCTTGTTTCCTGCACATCCCCTGTTGTCAGACACTCACACTCGTGTCTTCCAGGAGATGGCCGTCTGGTTCCAGCAGTCATGGTGGCTCACCCCCTTGGTCTTGGCATTGACACTCCCTGTATCGGGGGTGGTTCATCACAAGGTCAGCTTGACCTCTGTGTGTGGGTGCCACGACCCAGAGTGTCCACTCTAGAAAAAGACTCAGCAATAGCTGACTCCCTCACAATATGTATGATGTGAATCTGGGACTGGGAATACGGGATGGAGAAGAGGTTTGATAGTATCTGCACACTGCACTATGTAAATTTAAAAAAACTAAGCAACCCAGTAAAAAAAAAAAAGTAACACACCTGAAATTAAGCTTTAAAATTTTTTATTACATAAAAATACATAGTGACTTTAAATTATTAAACCCCCCCCCCCAAAAAAAAAGGTACTTCTTTTGTGTCGCTCCATCTTCTTCCATCCTTCACTGCTGTTCAGGCTGCCCAACACCAGCGCAGGAGTATTGCCAGTGCACGGCACCTTCAGGACTCAGGACCCACATTTCTCGTGCTCGGATTCTTCTCTGCTGCTGCACCTAAAAAAAAATATATTGTTTAGTGCACAACACAGTGATAAACCAAAGGCTGTGTTCACATTGCGTTAAAGGTATGCATTAAACGCATCCATTACATAGCGGCATTACCGCTATATAACGGATGCATTTAACGCACCCATATGGTGCCACAGACAAGCGCATTGCTAACGCATGTCATAATTAGGCTAGGTTCACATTGCATTATAGCAGTCCTTTCAACGCATGCGTTAAACTGACTGCGCTAACGCAACTTCTTTTATGATTGCATTATGTGATCGCGCTAGCAGTGACGGACCATTGAATGCTGCAGCCCACGTCCAAGGATCCGTGACAGAATGACAGCACATCGCTAACACATGCCAATTATGACGTGCGTTAGCAATGCGCTCGTCTACGGCAGTCTATGGGTGCGTTAACGTATGCGTTACATAGTGTTAATGTCGCTATGTAACGGATGCATTAAACACACACGGACACAATGTGAACCCAGCCTTTGCAATGTGCTGTCATTCTGTGACAGAACCCTCACACGCGGTCTGCAGCGTCCGAGAGTCCGTCTGTCACTGCGGTTGCAGATGCAGCATCTGCACTAGTGGAATCACATAGCGCAATCATAAATAAGTGGCGCTAGCGCAGTCCATTTGCATGGATTGATCGGGCTGCTCAAACGCAATGTGAACCTAGCCAAAGACATATCAGTATTTTGTGACATCTACTTTCGCTTACTTGCTGTGTGTGACGATTGAAGATATTCAGCAGGAACTCAAGAATCCAAATTCTATCGGGCCTGCGGAGCCGTAGAATGGCGCTGTGCTCTAGTGTGAGCTGGCCGCTCTGCTGATCATTTTCCTGTCTACTCATTGTGTTATTTGGCAAGATGGAGAATGGAAGAAGAAGGGGCTGGACAAGGAAGTGACATCATTTTTTTTTTCTCCAGTCAAGTTTGTAAAAACTTTATAGGTCTCCATTGCTTCAAAAACCGCAGGCAAAACCGCAGCAACAAGAGAACTGCGTTTTCTTCCAAGAGCTGCGTTTTTTTTGCAGAAAAAATCCGCAGACAAATCTAGCCTTAGTGCAGTTTTTGTGCGGATTTCCCCTGCGGTATTCACCTGCAGATTTCTATAAGGCTATGTGCACATGCTGCGGAATGCTCTGCGGATTTGGCCGCGCTGATTTAGTAAAATCCGCAGGTAAATCTGCAGGTCAAAAGACGTGCGGTTTATCTGCGGATTAGCCTGCGGTTTTGCCCTGCGGTTTATCATCTCTACAATGAAGGAGATGGTAAACCGCAGCAGAATCCGCAGAAAGAATTGACATGTCAATTCTTTCTGTGGTTTAAAAACCGCAGCAAATCCGCGCAGAAAAATCCGCACCGTCTGCACTGCGGTTTTTGATATCTATAGGATATTATGGTACTGTGCACCGCAGCAAAAAACTGCTGCGGATGCACAGCAGAATCCGCAGCGTGTGCACACACCCTAATGGAGCAGATGAAAAACTGCTGCAGAACTGCACAAAAGAAGTGACATGCTGCAGTTTTAAATCTGCACCAAATCTGCGCGGAAAAATCTGCAGCATGCGTACAGCATTTTTTGTTTTACATAGCCTTAAATGGTACTGTACATCACTT
Source organism: Dendrobates tinctorius (assembly GCF_039654945.1). Classification (NCBI taxonomy): domain Eukaryota; kingdom Metazoa; phylum Chordata; class Amphibia; order Anura; family Dendrobatidae; genus Dendrobates; species Dendrobates tinctorius. The sequence continues at coordinate 82,458,259 of NW_027361690.1, forward strand.
GCAGTTCTGCTGCAGTTCTGCAGGGCCACATCTGCTGCAGAACTGCACCAGAATCTGTACTGTGTGCACATACCTTTAGGCCATGTGCACACGCTGCGGTTTTTGCTGCGGATCCGCTGCGGTTTTGGCCGCAGCAAAACTGCAGCAGTTCTGCAGACAGTGTACAGTACCATGTAAGTCTATGAGATTTATTCTGCTGTGCACATGCTGCGGATTTTTAACTGCGGAAAAACTGCGGTTTTGGATCCACAGAAAGAAAGACATGTCACTTCTTTTCTGCGGATTCTGCTGCGGTTTACCATCTCCTCCATTGTAGAGGTGATAAACCGCAGGCCAATCCGCAGGTAAAACTGCAGGTCATTTTACCTGCGGTTCCGCAGATAAAAAATCTGCAGACCAATCCACAGCGTGTGCACTTAGCCTTACTGGTACTCTGGGATAATTTCCTGCTGAACAGTGATTTTATCAAAACTGTAGCAAATATCCCAGTTATTGACAAATTGTTGGAATCGGGGTCTTTTTCTCTACATCATGCTGCTCTTTGATTAGAGACACATGTGACATGCACAAATTTTGCAAATTTGTCATTCTGTGTTTTCTTTTTGTGTTTTAGTCAGTGGGTGGTGTGAACACTGTCCGACCGACTTGTTCACATTTGTGCATGTCACATGTGTCTTTAATCCGTTTTTTCCTTGCCTAGCATGGTTTGGGAGACCCCACCCCTCTCTTGTGTCACATGCACATAAAGAGCCCTCTTACACCACGTGCCCACACTAAGAAGCGCCTGTCTGAATCCTGTTCATTTAGACACTGTTCATATGTTCAGGCTTTAAATGCATTAGATAGGGACTGCTCCGTTAAGGGTTACCGTGACGAGGTGGAGTGACATGGTATACATTTTTTGCAAAAACGTATCGACTAAATACCCTGTATTTGTTATCATCTTTTTACCAGCACTTGCTGATTACTGTCATATTTTTTACTGCAGAGTATTTTTGCAAATTTGTCATTCTGTGTTTTCTTTTTGTGTTTGCTCTTTGATTAGGTAACAAAAACCTGGTGACAGATTCCCTCTAATGAATGTATTGTGAGATATATATAGACTTATTATTGAGGATTTCTATGCTGCCCAGTCCTCTACTGATTGCTACTCCCTTCTGCAGCAATGATGTCCTGTTACAGCATTAGGTTATGTTCACACGTTGCGTTTTTGCAGCATTTTCAGCTTCTTTTTACAGTACCAGCAAAGTCTAGGAGATTTCAGAAATCTCACGCACACACATTGGTTTTATGGTCCTGATTGCTTTGGAAAACTGCTGTGTTTTTGCAAACTTCAGCATGTGTGGCGCCCCTGCGGGTTCAGTCACCACAGAGGTACTGCACCTCCTCCTGAGGTGTGGTACCCCACCATTCAGGTAAGGTGGAGACTCCTGACCACGCTCCAACACCAGTATCCCACAGAACATAGTAGTGTAGCAAAGCACCCTTTGGTGGCTCCCTGCTTGGAACACAAAGCGTGTTGGGAGGTGGGTGGAGTTTAGTATGCACCAAAAGAGCGGAAAGAGTTTAGGATTTAGTCAGTCTGACAGAGTCAGTGGAAGAGTGAAGATCCCCTGAGTGGGATGGATGAAGGAAGTGCTGCAGCTGACCTCAGAGACCTGGGTCCGCTGGCACAAGAAAGACATTGATGGAAAGCCTGACTCTCTCCATAAGAAGGAAGGATTAGTACGGAACGTGAGGAGAGGAGGACTAAGGATCAGGGTTAGAGCAGAACCCTTCCCAAGTTCACAGCGCAAGGCCGGGGTCCGGTCCCCGAGGTTGTATGGATACTAATGGTCCTGCAGCAGACACCGGAGGAATAGAAGTTGTCACCACTTTATTCCCACACAAGACTTGGGGGCACAACAGCAACGATAGTGAGCCGGGACTTAGTAGCAAGGAGTCCCCGAAGCAGGCTACAGCTGTCTGCCGTACAAGTAGAGTTCATAGGAACATCTGACAGGAGGAACTCCAGTGTAACTCAGTACTGAGAGTACTTCACTATAGGCGCAAAAGGGAGACGTTCAGTAAAGGCACTTATGTTGGCGGAGTGTTGGAAGGGAGTACTTCACCTTGCCTGGAGGTCGGCTGAGCCCCTGACCCAGAGGACACGGCACGGATGCGGGCACCTGTATGCTCAACAGACTGTGAGTAAAGTTTTGGAACTACATGCCCTGGTGTCCTCCACTTATTCCTGCGCCAACACACTCAGCACTGCTGCATCACTGTACCTGACACCGCACCATCTACGTCTCCTCCCTATCTCTGCACCTACACTGCCCTGGGACTACAGCCCTACCTGTGGAGGGCCACACCATCATTGCTGTCAGGAGCCCCGCACTGCACTTGCTCACTGAGCCAGTGCGGGTGTCCTGAGTACAAAGACAGTGCTCAAAGATACCTGTGGAGCAGGGCAGCAGCGGTGACGATGCGTGCTTCAGAGTATCAGGACCTGAAGCACGTGACTGCTGGGGACGTGGCATTAGCTCCACAGATCTAGGAGCTGCAGGGAAACTCCTAGAAAGGTAACTACAGGACAATGTTACCAAGGGGCATAGACAGAGACAGAAACCAGATCAAGCCGGGTCAAAGCACGAGATAGCAATACAATACCAAAGGTTTAGACAGAATGGATAGTCAGGACGTAGCAATAGGTCAGAAAACCAGAACGGACAATAGACGGTACAATAGGGACAAACTGTAACGGAGTAACGATAGCCAAACCAGGAGGTCAGAACCGGAGAAGACAATAGTACCAAAGCGAGAGACGGAGTACAGAGTGAGGGAAGAGGCCGGGTCATATAGGGGAAGCAAACAAGCAACGCAGAATACATGCACACCAGGGGTCAGACCCACCAGAACAACAGTATAGCTGACAGAGAACCCTGGTAAAGAGTGAGTATAAATACCCCTCCCAGATCCAGAACGAGGCCACGAACACTTAACGCTGTGAGTGCAGGGCAAGAACCCTGTTCAAACCATGACAGTACCCCCCTCTTAACGGGGGGCCACTGGACCCCCAGGCTTGTCTGGGTATCTGGCATGGAAAGCCCGCACCAGACGATCGGCATGCACCGAACTGGCCGGAACCCATGACCGATCCTCCAGAGAGTACCCCTTCCAGTGTATCAGATACTGGAGTCTCCGGCGCACCCATCGGGAGTCGACAATGCTCCCTACTTCATACTCCAGCTGCCCCTCTACCAGCAATGGCGGAGCATTTGATGAGGGATCCTCTCTCACCGTCCCCACAGGCTTTAACAGGGACCTATGGAAGACATCAGAAATTTTAAAGGAGGTGGGCAGCTGCAGTCGACTCGGTAGGCTACTGGGTTAACAACCTCCACAACTTTGTATGGGCCAATAAACTTGGGGCCCAGCTTTATAGATTGTATCTTAAGCTTGATATTGCGGGTGGATAGCCACACCTTCTCCCCTACTGCAAATGCTGGACCTGACCCCCTCCTCCTGTCACACTCTCAGCTCCAGGACAACCTGAATCCATGCGGGAAAACTCTCCAAAATGTGGGTTAAACCCATAGTTGATCTGAAAGGGAGACTTCCCAGTAGATTGACTCACACGACCGTTGAATGCAAACTCTGCCATGGGCAATACCTCACACCAGTCCTCCTGCCTGGAAGAGGCATCTCAGAATATGCCCCAACGATTGATTCGTGCGCTCCGTCTGTCCATTCGACTCTGGGTGGTAGGCAGAGGAGAAGGACAACGAAATCCCCAGCTTTTTGCAAAAAGCCCTCCAGAACCTGGCTACAAACTGTACCCCTCTGTCTGACAACACATTCATAGGCACTCCATGCAACCGAATTATATGCTGCATAAATAAGCGGGCCAGGGTTTCAGCAGATGGTAACGCGGGGTGAGGTACAAAGTGGGCTTGTTTTGAAAACCTATCCACCATCACCCATATCACCGAGTTGCCCTGGAAGGAGGAAGATTTGTGATAAAATCCATGGACAAATGTGTCCACGGTGTATCCGGAATTGGCAAAGGCACCAACTCCCCGGCCGGCCGGACCTGAGAACTTTTAGAATGAGCGCACACCCCACATGCAGTCACAAACTTTTTAATATCTGTTACCATATAGGGCCACCAGAAACCCCTCACAATTGCCCCCCGGGTAGCTGCAATCCCAGGGTGAGCACTCAACATAGAATCGTAAAATTCCTGCATAAGTCCGAGACGGAAACTTTCCGGTACAAACAATTTACCCGGGGGTTTACCACCCGGAGCCCAAGCCTGGGCCTCCAAAATCTCTCTCTGTAACTCAGATAAGATTTTGGCCACCACTACTCCTGGCTGAAGAATGGAGGAGGGAGGTTCTGGAGGGGACACCGAATCAAAGCTTCGGGATAAGGCACCAGCCTTGATGTTTTTAGATCCCGGGCGGAAAGTGATGGTAAACTGAAATCAAGAAAAAAAAAGCACCCACCAAGCCTGTCTGGGGGTCAATCTCTTGGCGGACTCGATATAGGCCAAATTTTTGTGATCAGTGATGACTGTAATGGGATGAATAGCCCCCTCCAGGAAATGCCTCCATTCTTCAAAAGCCAACTTTACCGCCAACAACTCTCTATTGCCGACATCGCAATTTCTCTCGGCAGAGGAAAATTTTTTAGAGAAGAAGGCGCAAGGCCTCAGATTAGTAAGGGTAGGAGGGCCCTGAGACAAAACTGCCCCCACCCCTACTTCCGAGGCGTCAACCTCCATGATAAAAGGTCTTGACGGGTCGGGTTGTACCAATACAGGGGCTGAAGAAAAGCACTTTTTTAATGTCATGAAAGAATTTTTTGCAGCTACAGACCAATGTTTTACATCAGCTCCCTTGAGAGTGAGGTCCGTTAGAGGGTTTACCACCTGCGAGAAGCCCTTAATAAATTTCCTATAAAAGTTAGCAAAGCCTAAAAATCGCTGCAACCCTTTCAAGTCATGAGGCTGCACCCAATCTGTAACAGCCTGGACCTTCTTAGGATCCATGCGGAACCCCTCCCCTGACCCAATCAAGCCCAGAAATGATACTTCTTGCATGAAAAATGAGCATTTTTCCAACTTGGCATACAAATGATTCTCCCTCAGTCTCAGGAGAACCATCCGCAAATGGTGCAAGTGAGATTGACTGTCCACCGAATACACCAGAATGTCATCCAAATAGGTGACCACAAAACGACCAATTGAATCAGAGAAAATTACATTAATAAAATTCTGAAAAACAGCAGGAGCGTTGGTGAGACCAAAGGGCATAACCAAGTTTTCGAACAGCCCTTCAGTCGTCAGGAATGCTGTTTTCCATTCGTCCCCTTCACGGACTCTTATAAGGTTGTATGCCCCACGTAAATCCAGTTTAGAGAACCGCTTGGCCCCGGTGAGTTGGTTACATAGATCAGGAATTAGGAGGAGAGGGTATGTATTTTTCACAGTAATTTTGTTTAAATCCCGAAAGTCGAGGCACGGCCGCAAACCACCATCTTTTTTCTTAAGAAAAAAGAAGCCCGCAGCCACAGCAGAAACAGAAGGCCTAATATGCTCTTTGCGGAGACTCTCGGTAATGTACTCCTTCATGGCTAGACGTTCGGGCCCGGACAAATTGAACAGGCGAGCCTTGGGTAACTTGGCTCCAGAGACTAGATTAATGGCACAATCAAAGGGTCTATGTGGTGGAAGCGCCTCAGCCTCACTTTCAGAAAATACGTCTTCAAAATCTTTCAGGTACTCCGGAATACCTTGCAGATCGACAGACGAAACTGACACAGATTTTACTGGGGTGACAAGAGTTGTCAAGTTACAACATAGACCGTTAGCCATACAACCCCACTGAATGATCTGCCCCGTGACCCAGTCAATAGTAGGATTGTGACGTTGAAGCCAAGGCATACCCAGTGCCAGTCCAGCCGGCAGATTATTTAGAACAAAACACCTTAATTTTTCCATGTGAGTGGAACCCACTTTCAGCGAAAAGGTATCAGTCATGAAACAAATTCCCTCCTGGGTGATAGGAGAAGAATCAATTGCCACAATTTTAACAGGATCTTTTAACCTTACTGTCCCTATCTTATGAAAAGTCACAACTTTGGCATCGATCAGATTAATAGAAGAACCACAGTCAACAAAGGCGGTAGACCCAACCGGACCGCCTGTAAGTTCTAGTTCCACCAGAAGCAGAATTTTAGTAAGTGAGGAAAAGGGTACCTGGGAGTCTGGGCAACCTCCTCGATTGTTACCCAGACTCAGTCGTTTTCCTGACGGCTTCACTGAAGAAGGGCAAGAAGGACAGTTCCTTCTCCAATGTCCAGCGGATCCACAGTAAAAGCACAATTGGTTGTTTCTATGGCGTCTCCTCTCTTTTTCCTCCAATGACGTGGCACCAACCTCCATGGGCTCAGGACTAGATGCAGAGTCTCTCAGATTGGAGAATAAAGGGGTCTCCTGCAGCATGACCCCTCTTGCTCGCAGCCTACGGTCCATGCGGACAGCCTGGATCATAGCATCCTCCAAAGAATCCGGTGGAGGATGAAGGGCTAGGGCATGTTTCAAACATTCAGACAGGCCTCTACAGAAAAAACCCCGGAGGGCAGCATCATCCCAGGAGACCTCCACTGCCCAGCATCTGAACTCAGAGCAGAACCATTCAGCAGAGTGCTTCCCCTGTGTCACACTCATCAACATATCCTCTGCCAGACGCACTCTATCAGGCTCATCATAAATGTGCCCCAGAGCCTCAAAGAACAAATTCACAGACATAGGTTCAGGAGCAGAGGAAGAGAGAGAGAAAGCCCATGCCTGTGGAGCCCCCCGAAGTAGGGAAATGACGACCCCCACCCTCTGGAACTCATCCCCGGAGGAGCGGGGCCTCAGAGAAAAAAAAAGCTTGCATCTGTCACGCCGTTCTGTCTGTGTCTGCTTGTCGGCGTGACAATGCATGTTTTTGCTTTAACCCTTTGCTCCTTTCCCCCTAATTGAGCTGGGATACTGCTGGCTTTTACCTGTATGGAGCCTGCTCAGTTCCCTGCTCTGCTGCATAGCTGCACATGTGGTGTTAGGTCTTTGCTCTGATGCTTGACCATCAGCATGTGCGGTCCCTGGTCGCTGCTGTGGAAGCTGTCCGTGGGATGAGGTCATTTGCAGCTGGTGCATGACTTTCCACGTGTGTCTAGGCTTGCAGACAATGCCAGGTGCTCTAAGCTGCAGTTCCTGCACAGATTGTGCTGCAATGGTTTCTGTGTGTGCTTAGGGCGTGCGCAGCCACACCTTCCCTGCTTTTATCAGGGTTAGTGTGTGTGCTTGAAATTCTGTCCCCAGCCAATTGCTGAGGGGCAGCCCCTTTATAAACTTACCCTGCCCTATGGGCGGGGCCAGAGCTACTCACAACTCACAAAGCTCCTGAACCTTGCCATGTGTGTCTCGTGTCTGTGTCCCTGGACCTCGTCTGTCTCTGTTTTGGTACCAAATTCCCTGCCTTGATTCCTGCTTTGTCCTGTTCCCTCGCCCTGCCCCGGAGGCGGTGTATCCAGGCTTGAATCCTTGATCCTGTACCTATCCCTTACCTGACTATGTCTGAACTGTCTGCTGTGTTATGTTCCTGGAATACCTCTGTGTTTGGAGCCCCGCACCCAGTGACTCTGAGACTCTTGCAACCGGTGTTCCTGCTGAGCATCTATTATGCTGTGCTCTGACTACCATGCGGTGCTAGCTCCATGCAGGCCCAGCAATCCTGCGGTGTTAGTACCATCACGCTTGAGTTCCTTCCTAGGTCTGATGCCCGGAGCCTGACGACCGCAGTCTGGAACCTGATTACCGCTGCCTGGAGCTGGATGACCGCAGTGGTGCCTGTAGGTCGTGTTGGATGTCCGGAACCAAACGACTCCCGTCTGATGTCTGCCGGTGACTCTGATGTCCTGTGGGTGACCCTGATGTCCTGCCTGCATCTGGATGACCTCGTGTATCCTGATGTCCTGATGACCTCGTGTGTCCTGATGTCCTGATGACCTCGTGTGTCCTGATGACCTCGTGTGTCCTGATGTCCTGATGGCCTCGTGTATCCTGATGACCTTGTGTGTCCTGATGTTCTGATGACCTCGTGTGTCCTAGTTTTGTCTATGTACTGTGAGTTGTGCGGTGTCATTAAGTCCTACGTCCTCTTTGTCCACATGCTCAGCTGCCACAGTATCCCGGTCGCTGCCCTTCCCGAGTTCGGGTAGGCCCGGGTCCCCCTCTGTGGTATAGAGGGTCCATATTGCGTCCCCGGGGGATGCCCGCCCCTCGCCATCGGCGTGGAGGCGCTTGCTGGGCCACGTCTGCGGCCGCAGTCGTGACAGCATCCTTCTCTGAACGACCTGAACTCCCTTTTATCCCCTGAGAAAGGGTCTGGCAATTTGACCAGAGATTCAGGGGATGCCAATGACACATCTCTATCCCCAGCACTAGGAACCCCTGCAGCAATAGCCCCCTGCACAGTATCCACCAACTGTTGCTGGGTATGGGCCATCGTGCGCTGTTCCACATTAAGTTTGTGGAACATTTGGGTCAGGTGCTTGACCTGATCAGCCAAAGCTTGTATGGGATCCATGAGGATAACACACTTTTTTTTTTTCTCTTCAGAGGAAAAAAAAAACTGAAATGGTCAGCTATAATGTCAGGAACACTGCACTGCACTTGCTTACTGGGCCAGTGCGCGTGTCCTGAGTACAAAGACTGTGCACAAAGATACCTGCAGAGCGGGTCTCAGTGGTGATGATGCATGCTCCAAGCTCACAGGACCTGAAGCACGTGACTGCTGGTGGCGTGGCCTCAGCTCCACAGAGCCAGGAACTGCAGGGAAACTCCTAGAAAGGTAACTACAGGGCAATGTTACCAAGGGACATACACAGAGACAGAAACGAGATCAAGCTGGGTCAAAGCACGAGATAGCAATACATTACCAAAGGGTTAGACAGAATGGATAGTCAGGACATAGCAATAGATCAGAAAACCAGAACGGGCAATAGACGGTACAATAGGGACAAACTGTAACGGAGTAATGATAGCCAAGCCAGGAGGTCAGAATCAGAAAAGACAATAGTACCAAAACGAGAGACGGAGTACAGAGTGAGGGAACGGACCGGGTCATACACGGGAAGCAAACAAGCAATGCAGAATACATGCACACCAGGGGTCAGACCCACCAGAACAACAGTATAGCTGACAGAGAACCCTGGTAAAGAGTGAGTATAAATACCCCTCCCAGATCCAGAAAGAGGCCACGAACACTTAACCCTGTGAGTGCAGGGCAAGAACCCTGTTCAAACCATGACACTGTGTTTGTAAATAGTTGCACCTCTTAAGGTGCCCTCTCTTGGTTTACATAGATCTTTTATGAATAAGAACTACCTCATCATGGAGCATAGCTCCAACTCAAGGACACTGCAAGAAATCCCGGCTGGGAGCGGTGTCCAGCACGTGCAAGAATTATTGATGTCTTAATGTGAAGTATTGTGTGATGTGTCTTATAAAAATGTTGACTGATTTTATAAAGAGCTTACTTGATAGTAGTATTTAGGTATTTGATTAGGAACGGATATTTTACAGAATTTGGTAATGTTGAATAAAGATTTGAATGCAGGTGATGAACCAGGCATCAGCGGTTGTCACCCAAGTCTAGTAGAGACAGTAAAAGAAAATGTGAAGAAAAATGTGTTGATGATAGTACTTGAAGTGGTAGTGAGTTTACTTCCATAGCACTTTAAAATTAGGTAATTATAGATAGCCTGTTAAATTGTTTGCAACGCTCAAGAGTGAGTGCCTCCCACATTGGGAAGTTTAGATAAGAATTGTTTATCAAGCATTTCAAAAAATTTTTGTATGTTCCTTTGTTTGTCTGATTTTGTTTCACTTGCAGCCCGCGGACGTGCTGTGTTTAACGGGGGGGGTGTGGCGCCCCTGAGGATTCAGTTGCCACAGAGGTACTGCACCTCCTCCTGAGGTGTGGTACCCCACCATTTAGGTAAGGTGGAGACTCCTGACCACACTCCAACACCTGCATCCCACACAACATTGTAGTGTAGCAAAGCACCCTTTGGTGGCTCCCTGCTTGGAACACGAAGCGTGCTGGGAGGCGGGTGGAGTTTAGTATGCACCAAAAGAGCAGGAAGAGTTTAGGATTTAGTCAGTCTGACAGAGTCAGTGGAAGGGTGAAGATCCAATGAGTGGGATGGATGAAGGAAGTGCTGCAGCCGACCTCAGTGACCTGGGTCCTCTGGCACAAGAAAGAGACATTGATGGAAAGCCTGACTCTCTACATAAGAAGGAAGGATTAGTACGGAACGTGAGGAGAGGAGGACTAAGGATCAGGGTTAGAGCAGAACCCTTCCCAAGTTCACAGCGCAAGGCCGGGGTCCGATCTCCGAGGTTGTATGGATACTAATGGTCCTGCAGCAGACACCGGAGGAACAGAAGTTGTCACCACTTTATTCCCACACAAGACTTGGGGGCACAACAGCAACGATAGTGAGCCGGGATTTAGTAGCAAGGAGTCCCCGAAGCAGGCTACAGCTGTCTGCTGTACAAGTAGAGTTCATAGGAACATCTGACAGGAGGAACTCCAGTGTAACTCAGTACTGAGAGTACTTCACTATAGGCGCAAAAGGGAGACGTTCAGTAAAGGCACTTATGTTGGCGGAGTGTTGGAAGGGAGTACTTCATCTTCCCTGGAGGTTGGCTGAGCCCCTGACCCGGAGGACACGCCACGGATGCGGGCACCTGTATGCTCAACAGACTGTGAGTAAAGCTTTGGAACTACATGCCCTGGTGTCCTCCACTTATTCCTGCGCCAACACACTCAGCACTGCTGCATCGCTGTGCCTGACACCGCACTATCAACGTCTCCTCCCTATCTCTGCACCTACACTGCCCTGGGACTACAGCCCTACCTGTGGAGGGCCACACCATCATTGCTGCACCACACTATCTGTCCCAGAGGATCTGTCTGCAGCGTCGGCTTAACATCTTCATTGCCGAACACCACAGGTGGCGTCACGAATCATTCACTCATAAACTTTAATCAGCATTCGCACACTCAACATTTCCGCCTTTTACAATGGACGCCCAGGGCCACGGACCGGGTCACAGCTACCGTGACAACTCCCATTGAAATCCACCAGGCCCGGCTCCGAGTACCCCGCCGACCTGGCGAAGACCCTGGGGGGCTCCACATGTCACTTCTTTCAGCATATGTGCAGCATTTTTTCACCCATAAAAAACAATGGGTAACTTGGCAGGTATCAGTTTTTGCTGCGTTTTTTTTTGTGCAAAAAAAATAAAGAAAGTTAAATCAGGCATTTTTGGGGGGCACTAAACTTTATCAACATGCACAAGAGGAAGCAAAAAACGTTGCAATAAAAATGCAGCAAAAAAAATCTGCAAAAACTACTTTTTGTAAGCAGCTTCTTTACTACCAAGAGAGCAAAAGTTGCCTGCGGGAAAAACGTAGAAAAAACACAACATTTGAACATAGCTTATATATTATATGCTTATGCTTGTACTCTGGCAGTACTGAGTTTTTTTTATTTATCCTCCCGCCTCACTAAAAAAAATACAATGAAAAGATAATTCATATTTGGGCTCCAAAATGTCACCAAAGACTATAACTTGTTCCACAAATAAGCCACCATAATTACAACTCTCTTGACATTTAAAAGAAATGTGGTTACACAAAAACAGATCATTTAAAAACTGTTTTATTGTGGACAAGCAGTAAATATTAAAAAATATATAAAACATGAATACCTCAAAATGTTAAGTTAAAAAGTATACCTTCATATAGCTGCATCAGCTGAAAAATGTATAACTATTTATGACCTTATAGTGTAACTGCACATATATATACAATGCAAATAGCAGGCGATCAGTGGTAGGCTTGGCCCTGAAACCCCAACCAACCGCACAAATAAAAGCTCTGAAGTGCGCAGCTCCTGTATGCATCGTTCACACGGAACAGTGTATGGGCTCAATGGTAATCCTACAGGTTCGTACAATCACTGCCATAAAGCAGTGTATAGATACATAAACCTACTATTGAGCCCATACACCGTTCCGTGTATACACTGCATCCAAGTTCTGTGCACTTCTGCACAGTATGCTTTGTGCGATTGGTATATATATATGCGATAGATCGTGAGTGTAAGGCCGGGGTCACACTAGAGAGGAATACGGATGAGTGAGAGGCGTTAAAAGCACGCATTACACACGGACAAATGATTCTCTATGGGGCAGCTCCCATCAGCCGTATATTTCTCGTCTGTATTCTACGGTCCGTGCCAATCGCAGCATGCTGCGATTTTCAGCGTACTACGTCCGTAATACGCCAATGCAAGTCTATGGGTGCGCTAAAAATACGCATTACACACGGACCAGATGTGTGACTTGCGAGAAATACGCACCCTGTGTCTTTTAGAAAAGCCGGCAATTCAGTGCGCGATACAGTAAAATCACACTGACAGGTTTAATAAAGAAAGAAAGAATAGATATATACACATAGAATATATATATATATATATACATACACATGTCATTGTCATTGAGACACATATATATAATTGACAAATTACCGCGGGAGCCCACACATTTTTTACAATGAATTAACCCCTTAAATTAACACCTACACCTCTCAAATTTTACACACCAACCCTCATCTAATTACTAATGAAAGACATACAAAAAAAAACATGAAATGAAATGGTTTACTGTATGTAAACCATGTGTCATTTCATGTCGGATTGGGGAATGATTTGACAAAAGCCGGCAATTGAATTAGCGGCTATTCTGCTATGAAGAACTCCTTGATATATAAATATATATATATATATATATATATGTGTCTCAATGACATGTATATATATATATATATATATATGTATTCTATGTGTCTATATCTATTCTTTCTTTTGTGTTATAAAACCTGTCATAGGGCTCCATTATATGTCCATTTTGCAAGCCTGCGAGAAAATCTCAGCATACGGATTGCATACGGATTACATACGGATGCTTACATGCGCAAAATACGCGACCACACCTTGCTTACGGATGACATACGGAGCACTATTTAGGGGTCATTCATCCGTATTACGCCTGTAATCTACGGACCGTATTACGCCTGTAATCTACGGACCGTATTTTGCGTCGGTTAGTGTGACCCCGGCCTAATAGAGAATGCATCCACTCAAAGGCAGAGCCACTTACCCAAAATCAAGCGTCCTCCACCCCCCATGTGCTTGGGTAGCAGGGACTGTTTCACAAAAGAACCATTTGGCACAAGACCTGCTAAGCATGGACACCTTTGTGCTTGCTAGTGCCCACATCATGCTGTACATTCCTGTGCAGGACTTCGATGTGGGTGTTGAATGTAGCCAGAGTGGCTGGCCATGGAAGAAGCAGCTGAACCAAAGGCGCAGAATATTGTAATGGGAGCCGCAATCCACTACACTGCTGAGTGCAGGGCACAATGGAGTGACTTTGGATAAAAGAGCTTCCTTCTCCCACCCACTACCCCAATCTTGGTACCGCCAACATCACGCTGCACATTTATGTGTGCTGACTGCGAGTGTAACAGCAGTTACTCTTCTGTAGACTGGTGAGTGGGTGGCATGGCATCGTTCTCTCTCAACTCCTAACATCTGCTGTTGAGTGAGGGCCACAGTATCCTCTACAGCCTCTGCAGTGGAAACATTTAGATGTCAATGGCTTAGCGTGTCATGTGGTCATCCAACCACATGGTGGCAGTATTTTGGCTACAAACTGACACAGGACGCACCAATATACAGTGTGTATACAGTCATATGTAAAAGTTTGGGCACCCCTATAATGTTAACCTTTTTTCTTTATAACAATTTTGGTTTTTGCAACAGCTATTTCAGTTTCATATATCTAATAACTGATGGACTCAGTTATATTTCTGGATTCAAATGAGGTTTATTGTACTAACAGAAAATGGGCAATCTGCATTTTAATAAAATTTGACCGGTGCAAAAGTATGGGCACCCTTATCATTTTCTTGATTTGAACACTCCTAACTACTTTTTACTGACTTCCTGAAGCACTAAATTGGTTTTGTAACCTCATTGAGCTTTGAACTTCATAGCCAGCTGTATCAAATCATGAGAAAAGGTATTTAAGGTGGCCACTTGCAAGTAGTTCTCCTATTTGATTCTCCTATGAAGAGTGGCATCATGGGCTCCTCAAAACAACTCTCAAATGATCTGAAAACAAAGAATATTCAACATAGCTTTTCAGGGGAAGGATACAAAAAGTTGTCTCAGAGATTTAACCTGTCAGTTTCCACTGTGAGGAACATAGTAAAGAAATGGAAGAACACAGGTACAGTTCTTGTTAAGTCCAGAAGTGGCAGGCCAAGAAAAATATCAGAAAGGCAGAGAAGAAGAAAGGTGAGAACAGTCAAGGACAATCCACAGACCACCTCCAAAGACCTGCAGCATCATCTTGCTGCAGATGGTGTCACTGTGCATCGGCGATCCCCAGGATTGGACTTTTTCTCTGACACCTGGAAATCCTATTCTGATTAATGTGGATGCATTTTTTCAAGCCTTGGGGTTGTTGTATGATGAACCTAATGCTATTGATCAAGCTGAGAAAACCCTATTGGCATTGAACCAGGGTCAGGATTCTGCAGAGTTATACTGTCAAAAATTCCGAAAGTGGGCGGTCCTTACTACATGGAATGACGGTGCCTTAGCAGCTCTCTTTCGGAAGGGTTTATCAGAAACCGTAAAAGATGTTATGGTGGGATTTCCTGTTCCCTCTGGTCTTGATGATTCTATGTCATTAGCCATTCAAGTTGATCGGCGCTTACGTGAACATAAAACTACACAGGAGGAGCTGCCACCTTTTGAACAAACGTCTGAACCTATGCAACGTGATGGGGTTTTGTCTAGGACGCAACGTCAGGAGTTTAGAAGGCGTAATAAGCTGTTTTTTTTCTGTGGAGACGCCTCTCATACTATTTCTGCCTGCCCTAAACGAGAGAAACATTTTGCGCACACATTTGCTGTAGGCAGTGTACAACCTAAGTTCCTTTTGGCAATTACTCTGATCTGCTCCTTATCTACATTTTCCGCTAAGGTTTTTGTGGATTCAGGATCAGCTTTGAATCTGATGGATTTGGACTTTGCTAAAGTGGTTTGCACATGTGGTTTTCCCATGATATCCCTGCGGACTCCTATCCCTTTGAGGGGTATTGATGCTTCTCCTTTGGTGGAGAATAAACCCCAGTTTTGGACCCAGGTGATAATGCGGGTCGCCCTGGACCACCAAGAAAATTGTAAATTTTTGGTGCTGCACAATTTGCATGATACTATTGTTCTGGGTTTTCCCTGGTTGCAAACTCATAATCCTGTTTTGGATTGGAAATCTGTGTCTGTGGTGAATTGGGGTTGTCAGTGTGTTCTTAGTGACACTCCTGTTTTCTCCACCTCTCCCCAGTCTCATGATATTCCTGATTATTTGGCTGATTTTTCTGATGTATTCAGTGAGAGTAAGGCCGGAGTCACACTGGCGAGGAATACGGGAGAGTGAGAGGCGCAAAAAGCACGCATTAGACACGGACAAATGATTTTCTATGGGGTCACTCGCACCAGGCGTATATTTCTCCTCCGTATCCTACGCTCCGTGCCACTCGCAGCATGCTGCGATTGTCAGCGTACTACGCCCGTAGTACGCCAATGCAAGTCTATGGGTGCGCAAAAAATACGGATTACACACGGAATACACGTGTGACTTGCGAGAAATACGCACCCAGTGTCTTTTAGCAAAGCCGGCAATTCAGTGCACGATACAGTAAACTCATACTGACAGGTTTAATAAAGAAACGAAAGAATAGATATATACACATAGAATACATATATATATATATATATATATAAATCCAACAATGTAGACCAGCTCACTCCTGTGAACCACCTGGAACCTCAGCTGACCTGGTTAACTCCGTTGTGCCCGGATCTGGATGTAGGAGTCCATCCATACAAATGTGAACAACGACAAGGCAAAGTCCAGCAATAACGTGAGCAATCCAGGATGCTGTTAAAAAATTTTTTCTTTTTATTCAGAAATCCATTAAAATGCAATGGTCCAAGCAGTTCAAAACAGCAATAACGCAGGAAAGTCGTGCTCCATTATATGCCCATTTTGCAAGCCTGCGAGAAAATCTCACCATACGGATGCCATACGGATTACATACGGATGCCGACATGCGCAAAATACGCGACCACACCTTGATTACGGATGACATACGGAGCACTATTTAGGGGTCTGTCATCCGTATTACGCATGTAAAATACGGAGCGTATTTTGCGCAGGTTAGTGTGACTCCAGCCTTAGTCTGCATCTTTGCCTCCTCATAGGAGTTATGACTGTGCAATTGAGTTGATGCCCGGGTGTAAATTTCCCAAAGGTCGGCTTTTCAACTTATCTGTACCCGAACATGATGCTATGAGATCTTATATCAAGGAGTCTTTGGAGAAGGGTTATATTAGACCATCCTCTTCACCCTTAGGTGCTGGGGTTTTTTTGTGACCAAGAAAGATGGTACATTAAGGCTAAGTTCACACGTACCGGAACTCTCGCGGAAATTACCGCGAGAATTCCGGAATTCCATTCCGCTGGAAAATCGCATTTTAAATTCCCGCGATTTTCCCGCGGAAAAACTAGCATTTTGCAAGCGTAATTAGCTTGCAAAATGCTAGCGTTTTCCAAGCGATCTGTAGCATCGCTTGGAGAACTGATTGACAGGTTGGTCACACTCGTCAAACATAGTGTTTGACAAGTGTGACCAACTTTTTACTACTGAGGCCGCCTATGCAGCATCAGTAGTAAAAGATAAAATGTAAAAAAAAAAAAAAAATGGTGTTATTCTTACCTTCCGACGTCCCG
Source organism: Dendrobates tinctorius (assembly GCF_039654945.1). Lineage (NCBI taxonomy): Eukaryota > Metazoa > Chordata > Amphibia > Anura > Dendrobatidae > Dendrobates > Dendrobates tinctorius. The sequence goes on from NW_027361690.1 coordinate 82,475,231, forward strand.
CGCAGCCGTTCCCAGTAATCCTTTGCGAAAATGCCCGCAATGACATACGTTCTCGCGGGATCGCGACGTCTCGCAGTAATTCGCGATGATATTGCGCAAATGACCGCGAGACTTCGCGATCCCGCGAGAACGGACGCCATCGTGGGCATTTTCGCAAAGGCTTACTGGGAACGGGAGCATGGAGAGAGGCGGGAAGGCTGTGTGGGACGTCGGAAGGTAAGAATAACAATATTTTTTATTTTAAATTCTATTTTTTACAGGGATCTGGTACCCAAAGCCCGGAGGACAGTCTCCTCTCCTCTGGACCGTGGGTACCATCCGCAAATGTTCTGCTTACTTTCCGCATGGTGTGCACAGCCACATGCGGGAAGTAAGCGGAACAATGAATTCCTATGGGTGCGGGATCGCCGCGATTCCGCAAAATTAATGAGCATGCTGCGGTTTTTACCGCGAAGCGATTCCGCCGCGGAAAAAAACGCAGCATTAGCACAGCATTGCGGAATCCCATAGGAATGCATGGAATGCTTATTTTTTGCGGCAAAATCGCGCGGTTAAAACCGCTGCGGAAACGCGAAAAAAATGCAACGTGTGAACTCAGCCTAAGGCCTTGTATTGACTATCGTTCCCTTAACAAAATCATTGTTAAATATCAGTATCCATTACCTCTGATTTCTGATTTATTTTCTAGAGTTAAAAGTGCCTGCTGGTTTACCAAGCTTTACGTCAGGGGCGTATAATCTTATTCGCATCAAGCACGAGGATGAATGGAAGACGGCGTTTAATACTCCGGAGGGACATTTTGAGTACCTGGTGATGCCTTTTGGGCTCACTAATGCCCCTTCTGTCTTCCAATCTTTTATGAACAATATTTTCCGGGACTTTGTGGATAAGTTTTTCATCATTTATCTGGATGATATTTTGATTTTTTTCCAGTGATTGGGATTCTCATGTGGAACATGTCCGGACTGTGTTCCGGATTTTGAGGGAAAATTGTATGTTGAGGGATTGAAATGCCTCTTTGGTGTACAGAGGATTTCATTTTTGGGATTTATTTTGTCTGTCGGCTATTGAAATGCACCCGGCCAAGGTACAGGCCATTTATGATTGGGTTCAGCCCACTTCTTTGAAGGCTCTCCAGAAGTTTTTGGGTTTTGCTAATTTCTATCGTAAATTTATAGGTAATTTTTCTGGTATTGTCAAACCACTGATTGATCTGACCAAAAAGGGCGCTGATGTGGTGAATTGGTCTCCAGAGGCAGTCTCGGTATTTCAGGAGCTTAAGCGAAGATTCACTTCTCTCCGGTTCTACGGCAACCTGATGTTTCACTTCCATTTCAGGTGGAGGTAGATGCTTCTGAGATTGGTGCAGGAGCTGTTTTGTCCCAAAAAGATCCGGTGACTTCTAAAGTGAATCGGGAATTGTTGGCCATGAAGTGGGCATTTGAACAGTGGAGACATTGATTTGAGGGAGCTAGACATCAAGTTGTGGTCCTCACCGACCACAAGAATTTGATTTATCTTGAATCAGCCAAATGCTTGAATCCTAGACAGGCTTGGTGGGCCATGTTTTTCATGCATTTTAATTTTGTGGTCTCTTTTCTTCCGGACACTAAGAATGTTAAGGCGGACGCCCTTTCTAGGAGTTTCTTTGCGGATTCTCTTATTGTGACCGAGCCTACTGCCATTTTAGGTGAGGGGGTAGTTCTTTCCGCCATCTCACCCGATTTGAGACGTGCCCTGGAGGAATTTCAGGAGGACAAACCTGAGCGTTGCTCTGTGGGAAAATTGTATGTTCCTGACCAGTGGAGGAAGAGAGTAATGTCTGAAATTAATTGCTCCATGTTGGCTGGTCATCCAGGTATTTTTGATTTTTGGTACCAGAGATTTGGTGAGTCGGTCTTTTTGGTGGCCTGCCTTATCTCGTGATGTCAGGAATTTTGTGCAGTCCTGTGGGACTTGTTCTCGGTTTAAACCCTGTTCTCGTTCTAGTGGGTTGTTGATGCCCCTGCCGGTGCCCAAGAGGCCATGGACCCATATCTCAATGGATTTTATTTCTGATGTTCCTGTCTCTCAGAGAATGACTGTTATCTGGGTGATTTGTTATAGATTTTCTAAGATGATTCATCTTGTACCACTCCCAAAGTTGCCATCTTCTTCAGAGTTGGTGCCCTTGTTTTTACAACAGGTGGTTCGGTTGCATGGGATTCCTGAGAACATTGTGTCGGACAGAAGAGTCCAGTTTGTTTCCAGATTTTGGAGAACTTTTTGTTCCAATCTGGGAATTCAGTTATCTTTCTCCTCTGCGTTTCATCCTCAGACCAATGGGCAGACTGAGAGAACAAACCAGACATTGGAGTCCTATTTGAGATGTTTTATATCTGCTGATCAGGATGACTGGGTCCCATTTTTGCCCTTGGCCGAATACACGCTAAACAATAGAGCTAGTTCTGCCACTTTGATGTCGCCCTTTTTTTGTAACTTTGGGTTTCATCCTCGATTTTCTTCAAGGCAAGTGGAATCTTCGACCTGCCCAAGTGTGGACACTGTGGTAGACAGAATGCAGCAGATTTGGGGCCCAGTGGTGGATAAGTTGTCCCTCTTTTCCAACCGGCATAGGACCATTGGTCCCCGGTTTAAAGTGGGTGATATGGTTTGGTTGTCATCAAAGAATATTCCTATGAAGGTTGCGTCTCCAAAGTTCAAGCCACGATTCATTGGACCTTATAAGATTTTGGAGATTCTTAATCCTGTTTCTTTTCGATTGGCTCTTCCAGTTACGTTTAAGATCCATAACGTGTTTCATAAATCTCTGTTGAAGAGATTTGTGGAGCCAGTAGTTCCTATGGCGGCACCTCCTGACCCTGTATTGGTTAAAGGCAATGTGGAATATGAGGTAGAGAAAATATTGGATTCTCGTTTGGCTAAACAGAGACTCCAGTACTTGGTCAAATGGAAGGGTTATGGCCAGGAGGATAATTCTTGGGTCTCTGCTTCTGACATTCATGCCGATAGATTGGTTCGTGCTTTTCACCGGGCCCATCCTGATTGGCATGGATGAGGGTTCGATGACCCCTCCTCAAGGGGGGGTACTATTGTGAATTCACTTTCTGGCCTACCTCTGGTTGCTGGTGAAGGTAGTGGATATGCTTGTATTGACAGAGGGGTTGCGAGTTCTCTTTCCGAGCTCCCTCTGGTGGTAACAGGAGGATATGGAGCTGATCTAATTAACAGAGGCCTGCCACCTGATAATGAGGAGGACGATTGGACATTGGGAGTTTCTGACTGGATTTAAGACAGCCGACTCCCTCTATCCCTGCTGGTGATTTTTTCCTGCCTCCTGAGGTCTTAGTTTCCAGCTCAGTCCCTGCATGCTCAAGCTAAGTGTTCTTTTGCTATTGTTCACATTTGATTTGGTTTTGTCTATTTCAGTTTTGTGTGGTCAGCCAGCCCCGTCTGGGGCTGTGCTGAATTTCCATCCTTTTGTTATTGTTTGTGCCAGTTTGTTTTTGTCCCTTATTAGACTGGTCTCTCTTTGCTCTGTTTTCAGAATATACCAGAGTGCTGATATAGTGGGCGAAGTCTAGTGACTTCAGTATTTTTTCTATCAGACGTGTTGGGCATTTTTTGCAGGGTTTTTTGTGTGATTGCAGACATTGTCTTTCCTTTCCTGTCCTGTCTAGTTAGTTTGGGCCCCATCGTTTGCGCAGCCTATTTTCCTACCTGCGTTTGTGTTTTCATCTTGTCTCACCGACAATATATGTTTGGGGGCTATCTATTCCTTTGGGGTCTGCTCTGGAGGAGTTTAGATTTCCCCTTTCTTGCTTTAGGCTTAATTAGTTCTCCGGCTGTGTCGAGGCATCTAGAATCATCGTAGGTATGCTCCACGGCTACTGCTAGCTGTGTGGATAGGATCAGGGGTCTGCAATCCGCTTAGCTACCAACCTCTCTGGTTTTCCGTGGCTTAGCTTGGTCTTGCTTTCCTCCTCGCTGACCCAATCATAACAGCCTCCAGCCTCTGGACACTATGCTATGAAAAGGAGGATGAATGAACTCATGGAGATCAACATCCGACACTGCGGAGACACCATCACGTGTTTCTCAACTCAGTGATTCTAGAGCACTGCCCCCATCCCTTATGGGAAATATGTAAAACATGCAAAACAGAAGCCGCGGAGACACCATCACGTGTTTCTCAACGCAAGCAATGACCAGCCAGGTCTTTGCCCGGGAAGGAACAACCACGGGAAGGGCAGTCTCCAATGAAGGAAACCACCTATGCCAAAACATGGTATCCATCCACATACAGCTGTTTCGGGGTATTGCCCCTCATCAGTGTGGAGTAGGAAACTGGCTGGTAGGAGCAATGCCTAGTAAAAAGACTATGAAAAGGAGGATGAATGAACTCATGGAGATCAACATCCGACACTGCGGAGACACCATCACGTGTTTCTCAACGCAGTGATTCTAGAGCACTGCCCCCATCCCTTATGGGAAATATGTAAAACATGCAAAACAGAAGCCGCGGAGACACCATCACGTGTTTCTCAACGCAAGCAATGACCAGCCAGGTCTTTGCCTGGGAAGGAACAACCACGGGAAGGGCAGTCTCCAATGAAGGAAACCACCTATGCCAAAACATGGTATCCATCCACATACAGCTGTTTCGGGGTATTGCCCCTCATCAGTGTGGAGTAGGAAACTGGCTGGTAGGAGCAATGCCTAGTAAAAAGACTATGAAATGGAGGATGAATGAACTCATGGAGATCAACATCCGACACTGCGGAGACACCATCACGTGTTTCTCAACGCAGTGATTCTAGAGCACTGCCCCCATCCCTTATGGGAAATATGTAAAACATGCAAAACAGAAGCCACGGAGACACCATCACGTGTTTCTCAACGCAAGCAATGACCAGCCAGGTCTTTGCCCGGGAAGGAACAACCACGGGAAGGGCAGTCTCCCGAAACAGCTGTATGTGGATGGATACCATGTTTTGGCATAGGTGGTTTCCTTCATTGGAGTCATTGCTTGCGTTGAGAAACACGTGATGGTGTCTCCGCGGCTTCTGTTTTGCATGTTTTACATATTTCCCATAAGGGATGGGGGCAGTGCTCTAGAATCACTGCGTTGAGAAACACGTGATGGTGTCTCCGCAGTGTCGGATGTTGATCTCCATGAGTTCATTCATCCTCCTTTTCATAGTCTTTTTACTAGGCATTGCTCCTACCAGCCAGTTTCCTACTCCACACTGATGAGGGGCAATACCCCGAAACAGCTGTATGTGGATGGATACCATGTTTTGGCATAGGTGGTTTCCTTCATTGGAGACTGCCCTTCCCGTGGTTGTTCCTTCCCGGGCAAAGACCTGGCTGGTCATTGCTTGCGTTGAGAAACACGTGATGGTGTCTCCGCGGCTTCTGTTTTGCATGTTTTACATATTTCCCATAAGGGATGGGGGCAGTGCTCTAGATTCACTGCGTTGAGAAACACGTGATGGTGTCTCCGCAGTGTCGGATGTTGATCTCCATGAGTTCATTCATCCTCCTTTTCATAGTCTTTTTACTAGGCATTGCTCCTACCAGCCAGTTTCCTACTCCACACTGATGAGGGGCAATACCCCGAAACAGCTGTATGTGGATGGATACCATGTTTTGGCATAGGTGGTTTCCTTCATTGGAGACTGCCCTTCCCGTGGTTGTTCCTTCCCGGGCAAAGACCTGGCTGGTCATTGCTTGCGTTGAGAAACACGTGATGGTGTCTCCGCGGCTTCTGTTTTGCATCTGGACACTATTCTGACAGACGCAGGAAACCTTCTTGCCACAGCTCGCATTGATGTGCCATCCTGGATGAGCTGCACTACCTGAGCCACTTGTGTGGGTTGTAGAGTCCTTCTCTTGCTACCACAAGTGTGAAAGCACAACCAACATTTAAAAATTACCAAAACATCAGCCAGAAAGCATTGGTACTGAAATGTGATCTGTGGTCCCCACCTGCAGAACCACTCCTTTAATGAGGGTGTCTTGATAATTGCCAATAACTTCCATCTGTTGTCTATTCCATTTGCACAACAGCATGGGAAATTGATTGTCAGTTAGTGTCGCTTCCTAAGTGGACAGTTTGATTTCACAGAAGTTTGATTTACTTAGAGTTATATTCTGTTGCTTAAGTGTTCCCTTTATTTATTTAAGCAGTGTATATATGTATAAAAATATATGCATGCACATTGCTCAGCATAACTGTGTATGCCTCTTTTGGAAAGTAAGATTTTTACTTTACATATCAGTGAACGCAATAACAATTTCCAAAATTTAAACCCATGACATTAAAGTAAGGTCAATGATATAACTTTCATTACAAAATCCTCAGTTTTATTCAAATTAACTGATGCAAAAATAAATACACCTCACATCAAAAACTACTAAATGTAGTATTTTGTATGACCTCCATGATTTTAAAGGACAGCGCCAAGTCTTTTAGGCATGGAATGAACAGGTTAGCGACATATCACAACATGTATCTTTTTCCATTCTTCGAGAACGACCTCTTTCAAAGCCTCGATGCTGGATGGAGGGTGATGCTCAACTTGTCTCTTCAGATTTCCCCTAGGTGATCAATTAGGTTTCGATCTTCTGACACTTGGCCACTGTAGTGAACTTGCATGTCAATTTTCTTCTACCATTCTCATCAGAAGACGCTCCTGCTTAGGTGTTAGGCCATGTGCACACGGTGCAGATTCTGCTGCGGATCCGCAGCGTTTCAGGCTCTGCAGGTCCGCAGCAGATTTAGGTGCATTGTACAGTACCATTGTTTTCAATGGTAATCTGAAAAACGCTGTGCACATGTTGCAGATTTTTCCGCGCGGATTTGCTGCGGGTTCAAATCCGCAGCATGTCAATTCTTTGTGCGAAATCTGCTGCGGTTTCACACCTTCTCCATTGTAGAGGTGTGAAACCGCAGGCTAATTCGCAGGTAAACCGCAGATCTTTTGACCTGAGAATTTACCTGCGGATTTTTCCAAATCAGCGCGGAAAAATCCGCAGGACCTCAAACTTCGTGTGCACATAGCCTTAACTTCCACGGTGGGCATGGATGTCTCTGTGAGATGGTTGCAGTTCTATCTTTGTATCACTTTTGCTACAGTATTCTGACTAATAAGTAAAGCTTTTCTGATCTTCTTGTAGCCTTCACCTTTCTTGTGCAATGAAATTGTTTTCTTTCTCAGGTCTTGTGACACTTCTCTTCCATATGGTGCCATTGTTGACAACATGAAATGGGAAGGGGTTTTCTTTGTTAAGGAATGCACTTATATAGTCAAATGTCTGCTGGACACCTGTTTAATGAACAATTAGACTTACCTGTGATTGAATTCTTGTTAACTGGAATTTTGTATTATAAACTTTAATTTTCTAAGACTTGCATTGGGGAGTACTCATTTTTGCAACATGTTCTTGAACAAATTTGTTAATTACTTTTTGGGTATGCAAAACAACAATTCTTGTTTGCAATCAAAGGCCCACATTTGTGGGAATATTTTGTAGCATGGTGTTCCAAAGAAAATGTTGAGTCTGAAAGAAAACTAAAGGTTTTCTGACAAATCTGTTGGGGTGTACTCATTTATGCTATCGCAATGTGTGATGATGCATTATAGGGGATCGATGCATTAAAGGGGGTTTCCACCTTTTATTACAAAACAAACATATGTGTGGTAGGCTGTATAAAAACAATACAAATAACAATACACACTATTTTGATGAGTGCTTTGGAAAAAAAAAAGTAATCAATGAAAAACCCAATTCAGACTTCACGTCACTGACTGAATTGTGGGTTTTTCTTGTTTAACTAATCATTTAAAGGGAAATTGTTACTGCAATTGACCTATCTAAACTAATAATATGGGCATACAGGCTACAGAATGCTGAAAACAGTTCTACCCATATGTCTGATATCAGATGTGTTGTTGCTGAGAAATCATCTTTTATCACTTTATGTAAATAACCTCTTCAAGGCTATGGAGAGGACGCTGCCTAGAAGATAACTCCACCTCCAAAGCTTATTTTAAATAAAAGGGGGAGTTACCAGTGTGTGACATGCAACTAACACAGAGCAGCCGAACTGAAATTTATCGTTTTGCAAACACTTTTGCAAATCTATAAGCTCTGTGGTATTGCAACAATATTGAAAATCTGTCACTGGGATACCACTACAGAGAGAGGCCAGAAGATCGTGATGTCTGGTTTCAATAACTCCTGCACTGGTTAGAAGTATTTCACCATCGTATTAAACAGTTTAGCTTTTTCCTTGCTGGCAGTACAAGGGTTAATCTGTTCAGTTGAAGCTCCTAGAGCTTTCCTACCTGGATTTTCTCAGCTGCTCATTGTTGGGTACTCCTCTCTGCTATATATGCTCGCCTCTGGCACTTAGGAATTGCCAGTATTAGTTCTTACTGCCTGGTTAGGAGTTGGAGTTAGTGTTTGGAGATTGTTAAGGAGATTGTTGCTTGGAGTTTTGTCTGTGTGCACATCCTCAGAGTCATCCTATCCTATGTGGTTTCTCCCTCTATTAACTCCTCTGTGTCCCACCCTGTTGTTTCATGTGTGTATTTTGTATGGTTGGTACTTTCATTTATCCCTGTTTGTCTTCCCTTGTTTGTCTGTTCCTATACATTTCAGCTTCCCACTATCCTGGGTGGGGGAAGGAACAGATCAAGATGAATATAAGAGCATAGAAGGCCTGTAAACCTGGCATCTCAACCACTTAGGAATAATCCAGGGGACAGGGATAGGCTAGGGCGCTCCTAGTTCTAGGAACCTAGTTAGCACCCAAAGTCCCAACACCTTTGTGACAGTGTGCTTGTGAGATGGAAGCTGAAGCTGAGAGGAGCCTGCAGATGTGCAGTTATAATCACACACAGCTCTGCAGTGAGATCAGGAGAGCAGAGAGCGGCCATTACTCATCACACTGGTAACCATTACACATCCTATCCTACTGGTAACACCTTCTTCAAGTAAAATAAGCTCTAGCTTATCTTCCAGGCAGCGTCCTTACCATAACCTGGAAGAGGTCAATAATATAAAAAGGATAAAAGATGATTTATCCACAACAAGGCATCTAATATCAGACATACAGGAAGGACTTTTTTCAGTCTATAACCTGTATGCCCATACTAATATTTTGGATAGGTCAAATGTAGTGATAGATTCCCTTTAAGTGATTAGTTAAACAAGAACCCACAGTTCAGTTAGTGATGTGAAGTCTGCATTGGGTTTTTCACTGATGATTTTTTTTTTCAAAGCACACATCAAAAGAGCATTGTTTTTTGATTTATTGTTTTTCTACAGCCTGCCACCTATATGTTTGTCTTTTAATATAAGATGGAAACCCCCTTTTAATGCATGTTCAACAGTATAAACAGGAAAGCAGCACTCACCAAATCCTTAGGTGAACAGTCCTTTATTTCAATCATTTTGGACATTGTTCTGGCGACATGCAGACAAAACAAGGGAGTTAGGCAGGGGGAGGAACACGGACTACAGCCGTCTTGCATCTAGCTCAGATCAGGCCTTCACAACGTGCGGCCCACCAAACTATGCGGCCTGAACAGCTGCCTGGGAGACGCATCCCTCTTCTTCCTGTATCCAAACGTATTTGCTTCTTTCAGACTCAAAATACACTTGAACACTGCGGCGCCGAGACTGAGGCATAGTAGTGAGCATCAGTCCTGACCCGACTTGCAGCAGCATGATGAGGTCAGCATGCTGCTGACATCATCACACTACTGCTGGGAACGCACCAGGTGAGGAGATGTCAGGCACAGGTATCTTCTCCACTGAGGACCTGTAGAAATAATAATCTTTATTTTTATATAGCGTTAACATATTCCGCAGCGCTTTACACACATTATCGTAAGAAATGTGCTTTCATTTAAGATGAGGGGGTTGAGATTACTGTGAGGGCACATAAAGGGGCAATGGAGGACATTGGACATTGTGGGATACATTATAACACAATGGGGAACAATTTAGGGTACATCATTAGGCAATGGAGGACATTATTGGACAATTGGCAGATTGTGACAGGGGACATAGTATAGTGAGGGGCTGTGGGGACTATATGCAGAAAGGCATTGTGGGGGAAATATGGAAATGGGCAGTTTGGGGTGATATTATGGAGACAGGCAGTGTGGGGGTTTCTTATGGGGGGCTGTGAGGGAATATATTATGGAGAGGGTCTATGAGGGGGTTTACTGTAGAGAGGGGCAGTGTGGGGGTATATTATGGAGAGAGGCAGTTTTGGGGTATATAATGGAGACTGTCCATGAGGTGTTATATTATGGACATAGGCAATGTGGGCGTATATTATGAAGAGAGGCAGTGTGGGGGTATATTATTGAGAGGGTCTGATGGTGGACATTACGGAGGGGGCAGTGTGAGGGGTATATTATAGAGAGGCAGTATGGGAGGGGAATTTTATTAATCATTTATTTATTCAGGGGCACAGCATACAGTGGGGGGAAAAAAGTATTTGATCCCTTGTTGATTTTGTAAGTTTGCCCACTGGCAAAGACATGAACAGTCTATAATTTTAAGGGTAGGTTAATTTTAACATTGAGATATAGAACAACAAAAATAAAATCCAGAAAATCACATTGTATAAATTATATAAACTTATTTGCATTTTGCAGTGAGAAATAAGTATTTGATCCCCTACCAACCATTAAGAGTTCTGGCTCCTACAGAGAAGTTAGACGCTCCTAATCAACTCGTTACATGCGTTAAAAACAGCTGTCTTACATAGTCAACTTTATAAAAGACCCCTGTCCACAGACTCAATTAATCAGTCAGACTCTAACCCTTACAACATGGGCAAGACCAAAGAGCTTTCTAAGGATGTCAGGGACAACAACATAGACCTGCACAAAGCTGGAATGGGCTACAAAACCATATGTAAGACGCTGGGTGAGAAGGAGATAACTGTTGGTGCAATAATAAGAAAATGTAATGAATACAAAATGACTGTCAATTGACATTGATCTGGGGCACCATGCAAAATCTCACCACGTGGGGTATCCTTGATAATGAGGAAGGTGAGAGATCAGCTTAAAACTACACGGAAGGAACTTGTTAGTGATCTCAAGGCAGCTGGGACCACAGTCACAAAGAAAACCATTGGTAACACATTACGCCGTAAAATTTTAAAATCCTGCAGTGCCCGCAAGGTCCCCGTGCTCAAGAAGGCACATGTGCAGGCCCGTCTGAAGTTTACCAATGAACACCTAGATGATTCTGTGAGTGACTGGGAGAAGGTACTGTGGTAAGATGAAACAAAAATTGAGGTCTTTGGCATTAACTCAATTCGCCATGTTTGGAGGAAGAGAAATAATGCCTATGACCCAAAGAACACCGTCCTCACTGTCAAGCATATTCCGTAGCACTTTACACACATTATCATCGCTGTCCCTGATGGGGCTCACAATCTAAATTACCTAGAAGTATGTCTTTGGAAAGGGGGAGGAAAGCGGAGTACCCAGAGGAAACCCACGCAAACACGGGGAGAACATACAAACTCCTTGCAGATGTTGTCCTTGGTGGGATTTGAACCCAGGACTCCAGTGCTGCAACGCTGCAGTGCCAAGCACAGAGCCACCGTGCTGCCCATATTTTGGGGGTGCTTCTATGCTAAGGGCACATTACTACTTCACCGCATCAATGGGAGACTGGATGGAGCCATGTACCGTAAAATTCTGAGTGACAACCTCCTTCCCTCCGCCAGGACATTAAAAATGGGTCATGGCTGGGTCTTCCAGCAAGACAATGACCCAAAACATACAGCCAAGGCAACAAAGCAGTGGCTCAAAATTAAGGACATTAAGTTCATGAAGTGGCCTAGCCAGTCTCCAAACCTTATTATCATTATTATTATTTATTTATATAGCGCCATTAATTCCATGGTGCTGTACATGAGAAGAGGGGTTACATACAAAGTTATAGATATCGTTAACAGTAAACAAGTTTCCACAACAAATTTACAGTGACAGACTGGTACAGAGGGGAGAGGACCCTGTCCTTGTGGACTTACATTCTGCGGGATAGTGGGGAAGAGACAGAAGGTCGGGGGTGCAGCAGCTCTGGTGGTCATGAGGCGGCAGCTCAGGCGGTGGTGAGGTGGCAGAATGGTTATTACAGTCTGTAAGCTTTCCTGAAAAGATGGGTTTTCAGGTTTCGTTTGAAGGATCCGAGGGTGGTGGATAATCGGACGTGTTGAGGCATGGCATTCCAGAGGATAGGAGATATTTGGGAGAAATCTTGGAGGCGGTTGTGTGAGGAACGAATAAGTGTGGAGGAGAGTAGGAGGTCTTGGGAGGATCCCATATAAAACTTATAGAGGAAGTTTAAGTTCCAAGTTGCCAAGCGACAGCCTCAAAATCGTAATGATTTAGAGATGATCTGCAAAGAGGAGTGGTCCAAAATTCCTCCTGACATGTGCGCAAACCTCGTCAGCAACTACAAAAAAGTCTGATTGCTGTTCTTGCCAACAAGGGTTTTACCACCAAGTATTAAGTCTTGTTTGCCAGAGGGATCAAATACTTAATTCTCACTGCAAAATGCAAATAAATTTATATAATTTAAAAATGTGATTTTCTGGATTTTATTTTTGATTTTCTATCTCTCAATGTTAAAATTAACCTGCCCTTAAAATTATAGACTGTTCATGTCTTTGTCAGTGGGCAACCTTACAAAATCAGCAAGGGATCAAATACTTATTTCCTCCACTGTAAGAGATATTTATATTTATGGGGCAGTATAATTACACTTTAATTTTTTAGAAGAGGGTTCTTCACGGTAAGAGCAGTGAGGCTCTGGAATTCTCTTCCTGAGGAAGTGGTGATGGCCAACTCACTGAACGAATTTAAGAAAGGAATGGATGCTTTTCTTGTGAGTAACAGTATAGAAGGTTACGAATAACATAATATTACAGGTAGATGGTTGACCCAGCTTAGGGGAAGGAATTTTTTTCCCTATGGAGAAAATTGGCTTCTACTCTGTGGGTTTTTTGCCTTCCCCAGGATCAACAATGCATAACAGCTGCACTAAAAATACAGTAGGCTGAACTAGATGGACATAAGGTCTTCCTTCAGCCTTCAAAACTATGTTACTATGTTAGGTCACAGTGTTGGGTGGAGATGACAGAGAAGAGGGATGTTTGCAAAGATGAGCTTTGAGCATGAAATTTCATGATGGTGTTATGGCGTCTGGACAAAATGGAGACGAAAAGAAGAATGATTTCAATCAGAACAGAGGTCTCTTATAAGGTACCTGGATGTAAATATTTGTGATACTGTCTGTGTGCCATCAGTACTGTCATTCATGTATGGTTCACAGTATGTCAATACCTGGATAAGAATGAAGTGATTAAACAGAGTCAGCATGGGTTTGTAACTAATAAGTCATGTCAGACTAACTTAATTTCCTTCTATGACGGTATCACTGATTGGGTGGATCAAGGAAATGCTGTAGATATAGTATATCTTGACTTCAGCAAAGCATTTGACAAAGTCTCTCATACAATCCTTATTGAAAAAATGACTAAGTATGGAATGGACAAGGCAACTGTTAGGTGGATTCATAACTGGCTTAGTGATCGGACCCAAAGAGTGGTCGTAAATGGCTGCACATCCAGTTGGAAGAATGTCTCAAGTGGGGTACCACAGGGCTCTGTCCTGGGCCCTGTATTGTTCAACATCTTTATCAACGATTTAGATGAAGGAATTGAGGGTAAACTGATTAAATTTGCTGATGACACAAAGCTAGGAGGGATAGCTAATACTAGAGAAGAGAGAGAGAGGATTCAAAAAGATTTAAATAAACTGGAGAAGTGGGCAGCAACTAACACAATGGTTTTTAACAGGGAAAAATGCAAAGTACTACATCTGGGCAATAAAAATGAAAAAAGCATATATAGAATGGGAGGAATAGGGCTAAGTGACAGCACATGTGAAAAAGACTTGGGTATATTAATAGATCACAGACTGAATATGAGTCAACAGTGTGATGCAGCAGCAAAAAAGGCAAATGCAATTCTAGGATGTATTAACAGAAGCATACAGTCTAGATCACGTGAAGTCATTATTTCCCTCTACTCCTCTTTGGTCAGACCTCACCTGGAATATTGTGTCCAGTTTTGGGCACCACATTTTAAAAAAGACATCAACAAACTGGAGCAAGTTCAGAAAAGAGCGACCAGAATGGTGACCGGTCTGCAAACCCTGTATTATGAGGAAAGGTTGCAGGATTTGGGAATGTTTAGTTTGCAAAAGAGAAGACTGAGAGGAGACTTAATAGCTGTCTACAAATATCTAAAGGGCTGTCACATTGTAGAAGGATCAACTTTATTCTCATTTGCACAAGGAAAGACTAGAAGCAATAGGATGAAACTGAATGGGAGGAGACACAGATTAGATATTAGAAAAAACTTTTTGACAGTTAGAGTGATCAATGAGTGGAACAGGCTGCCACAAGAAGTGGTGAGTTCTCCTTCAATGGAAGTCTTCAAACAGAGGCTGGACAGACATCTGACTGGGATGATTTAGCGAATCCTGCTTTGAGCAGGGGGTTGGACCAGATGGCCCAGGAGGTCCCTTCCAACTCTACGATTCTATGATTCTATGATTCTATGATAAAGGCTTATAACAGCAACTCCCAGCATCTCCTTAGGTGTAGTTGTCGTTTCATGCAATAAAATTGTATATGGTCTTGACCTGACATTGCAATTGATCACTGTACTAAGCTTGGTGCTGTATAGATGTATCGACGGTGGTTCTCGCGCTGAATTCATGTACTGATGATAGTTCTGGCGCTACTTTTATATACTAACGGTGGTTCTGGCGGTGCATACATCAACTGATGGCAGTTCTTGTGCCACACTCATGTGCTGATGGTGGTTCTGATCTTGTACAGTACATATGTAGCAAACCACAACATGTTAAAACTTAAAAATTCTCAAAACAAGAGATTTGAAATTATGAGGAGGATTTAGTGAGTTTCTGTTCCAAAAATTCAGCTTAAATTAGCATGTGTTCACACTGATTTTTTTTTTTTTTTTTTTTTTTTTTTTTTTAGCAGAAACTCTCCAAATCCTTCTCAAATGGTAAAACCTTGGTTCTGGTGATGTACTGTTTTAATGTACTAACGGCGGTTCTGGTGATGTATTGGTGTATTTACCCCTTTAACCCCTTTACTCCCAACGGTGGTTTTCACGTTAATGCCAGGCCAATTTTTACAATTCTGACCACTGTCCCTTTATGAGGTAATAACTCTGGAACGCTTCCATGGATCCCGGTGATTCTGACATTGTTTTCTCATGACGTATTGTACTTCATGTCAATGGTAAAATTTAATTGATATGACTTGCGTTTATTTTTGAAAAAAACAGAAATTTGGCAAAAATGTTGAAAATTTCGCAATTTTCCAACTTTGAATTTTTATGCCCTTAAATCACAGAGATATGGCACACAAAAAACTTAATAAGTAACATTTCCCACATGTTTACTTTACATCAGCACGATTTTGGAACCAAATTTTTTTTTGTTAGGAAGTTACAAGGGTTAAAAGTTGACCAGCGATTTCTCCTTTTTACAACACCATTTTATTTTTAAGGACCGCATCACATTTGAAGTCAATTTGAGGGGTCTATATGATGGGAAATACCCAAAAGTGACACCATTCTAAAAACTGCACCCCTCAAGGTGCTCAAAACCACATTCAAGAAGTTCATTAACCCTTCAGGTGCTTCACAGGAATTTTTTGAATGTTTAAATAAAATGAACATTTAAATTTTTTTCACAAAAAAAAATTACTTCAGGTCCAATTTTTTTTATTTTTACCAAGGGTAACAGGAGAAATTGGACTGCAAAAGTTATTGTGCAATTTGTCCTGAGTATGCTGATACCTGATATGTGGGGGGGAACCATTGTTTCGGCGCATGGCAGAGCTTGGAAGGGAACGAGCGCCGTTTGACTTTTTCAACGCAAAATTGGCTGGAATTCAGAACGGATGCCATGTCACGTTTGGAGAACCCCTGATGTACCTAAACAGTGGAAACCCCCCACAAATGACCCCATTTTGGAAACTAGACCCCCCCAAGGAACTTATCTAGATGTGTGGTGAGAACTTTGAACCCCCAGGGGCTTCACAGAAGTTTATAACGTACAGCCGTACAATTAAAAAAATCATATTTTTCCACAAAAATGATCTTTTCACCCCCAATTTTTATTTTCCTAAGGGAAACAGGACCCCAAAAGTTATTGTGCAATTTGTCCTGAGTACGCTGATACCCCATATGTGGGGGTAAACCACTATTTGGGCACATGGCAGAGCTTGGAAGGGAAGCAGCGCCATTTGACTTTTTTGGATGGAATTGAGATCAAACGCCATGTTGCATTTGGAGAGCCCCTGATGTGCCCAAACAGTGGAAACCCCCAATTCTAAATCCAACCCTAACCCTAACACACCCCTAACCCTAATCTCAGCCCTAGACCTAACCCTAACCCTAGACCTAACCCTAATGGGAAAATGGAAATAAATACTTTTTTTTAATTTTATTATTTTTCTCTAACTAAGGGGGTGATAACGGTGGGTTTGATTGACTAATTATGGCTTTTTTTATGCTTGGCAGCTGTCGCACGCTAAAAGACTCTTTTTATTGTAAAAATAGTTTTTGCATCACCACATTTTGAGAGCTATAATTTTTCCGTATTTTGAAACACAGAGTCAGGTGAGGTCTTATTTTTTGCGGGACGAGTTGACGTTTTTATTGGTACCATTTTCGGGCACGTGACTTTTTTTATCGCTTTTTATTCCGATTTTTGGGACGCAGAATGAACAAAAAACAGCAATTCATGAATTTCTTTTGGGGGGTGAGTTTACACCGTTCCGCGTGCGGTAAAATTGATAAGGTGGTTTTATTCTTCGGGTCAGTACAGTTACAGCGATACCTCATTTATGTCTTTTTTTATGTTTTGTCGCTTTTATGCAATAAAAACAATTTTACATAAAAAATAATTATATTTGTATCGCTTTATTCTGTGAGCTATAACTTTTTTTTTTCGCTGATGACGCTGTATGGCGCTGTTTTTTGCGGGACAAGATGACATTTTCAGCGGTACCATGTTTATTCATATCTGTCTTTTTGATCGCGGGTTATTGCACTTTTTGTTCGGGGGTATGATGATAAAGCATTGTTTTTTTGCTTTGTTTTTTTTTTTTAAGAGGTTCGCTAAAGGGGTTAACTAGTAGGATAAATTTATAGGGCGGGTCGTTACGGACACGGCGATACTAAATATGTGTACTTATTTTTTTTTTTTTATTTAGAAAAAACAGAATTCATTAGGGAATTTTTTTTTTTTATTTATTTTGTGATTTTTTTTAAATTATTTTTACACTTTTTTTTTACTTTATTATATTGTCCCGGGGGGGACATCACTATCTTTTGTCAGATCACCGATCTGACACTTAGAACAGCGCTGTGTCAGATCGGCGATCTGACAGGTGCTCTGCAGGATTCCTCCTGCCTGCTCTCAGCAGGCAGTGAGGAAGATGCCTCCCTGCAGGACCCCGAAGGCCCCTGCGGCCATATTGTATACGGGGGCCTGCAGGGAGGAGGTTGCAGGGAAGCACGGAGGGAGCCCCCTCCCTGAGCGCTTCTCTCCTATGCCCCTGGTACACTGCAATCATGTTTGATCGCAGTGTGCCAGGGGTTAATGTGCCGGGGCGGTCCGTGACTGCCCCTGACACATAGTGCCGGGTGTCAGCTGTGATAATCAGCTGACACCCAGCCGCGATCAGCGGTGCTCCCCCTGAGAGCGCCGCTGATCGCCTGTGACGTAATATTCCATCCTTGGGACTTAGGTCCCAGGTCACATGGACGGAATATTACGTCCAATGTAGGAAAGGGGATAAAAAACTTACCCAGCTTGGAATTGGTTCAGTATGACAAGGTGGCCATTGGGCCAAAAAATATTGTGCACCCTGTACTAGATGGTCAACAAATCCAACCAAAATCAGAAGATTCATCCAACATTTACCTTATTAATATGAACAAACATTCTCTCTTGTCCAGCCAAACCTAACTTCTCTGAGCCTTTAACATAGTGATTATAAGAATAGTAAACATTTCTTGTGAACCTTTCAAGTGAACACTATTTATTAAAGGAGGTAAAACATGTAATGATATCTTTTAACAAACAGTTGAGTGTCATTATGTTTGTGATGGGATCTGTAAAGTACAGAACTTATGATGCAACGCTAAATGGAGCTTTCTTAAAAAAAACAAAAAAAAAAACAGAGTTTGTTTTCTTAGTCAATTGACGATTTGTTTTTAATTTTATACCTATAATTGTGCCTCACGAGGGCAGAAAGAAGCATAATTGTCCAACAGCAATCTGTATTTCTAAAAACCAATGTCAGTATGCTCCACATGGCCCCTATATTAAAATCTTACTTATATTATACTGTATACAGGTGCTTCTCACTGTCATGATCCCAGTGCAGGTTTTGACCTGCACATCAGGGGTTAATGTCTTGAGCTCAATGCAGGCTTTGACCTGCACACCTGGGGTTAATTATTGTGGCCTCTCTTTGGTTCAGACAGAGCTTTTTATAGCCCTGAGAAACTAAAATCCCTGTCAGTTATACTTTTGCCTTTGGCCGAGTGTGGTGACCCCTGTGCCTGTTCGTTGTCTTCTAGCTTGCTTATATGGTTCTGATCCGGTTCTGTCCCCTGTTGTGAGTTTGCCTGTTGATTCTGTACTGTATATCTGCTTCTCTGGTTTCTGACTTCTTGGCTACATCTTGACTATCCGTTCTGTCTTGCCCTTTGGTAATTGTCGTGCTATCTCGTGCTTTGACCCCAGCCTGATCTGGTTTATGTCCCTGTTTATGCCAATTAGTAACTTTGTTCCGTAGTTACCATTCTAGGAGTTTTCCTGCAGCTCCTAGCTTTCTGGAGTTTAGGCCATGCCCCCAGCAGTCACGTGCTTCAGGTCCTGTGGGTCTGAAGCACGCATCTTCTCTGCTGCTGCCCGCTCCACAGGTAACTCTGAGCACAGTTTGTCTTACTCAGGACACGCGCACTGGCTCAGTGAGCAAGTGCAGTGCGGTGTTCCTGACACTCACAAAATTAGAATATCATCAAACAGTTAATTTATTTCATTTCTTCAATACAAAAAGTGAAACTCATATTATATAGAGTCATTACAAACAGAGTGATCGATTTCATGTGTTTATTTCTGTTACGGTTGATGATTACATATACGTGTATATACAGTCATATGTTAAAGTTTGGGCACCCCTATTAATGTTAACCTTTTTTCTTTATAACAATTTAGGTTTTTGCAACAGCTATTCCAGTTTCATATATCTAATAACTGATGGACTCAGTTATATGTCTGGATTCAAATGAGGTTTATTGTACTAAAAGAAAATGTGCAATCTGCATTTAAACAAAATTTGACCGGTGCAAAAGTATGGGCATCCTTACCATTTTCTTGATTTGAACACTCCTAACTGACTTCCTCAAGCACTAAATTGGTTTTGTAACCTCATTGAGCTATGAACTTCATAGCCAGGTGTATCAAATCATGAGAAAAGGTATATAAGGTGGCCACTTGCAAGTAGTTCTCCTATTTGATTCTCCTATGAAGAGTGGCATCATGGGCTCCTCAAAACAACTCTCAAATGATCTGAAAACAAAGATTATTCAACATAGCTTTTCAGGGGAAGGATACAAAAAGTTGTCTCAGAGATTTAACCTGTCAGTTTCCACTGTGAGGAACATAGTAAGGAAATGGAAGAACACAGGTACAGTTCTTGTTAAGCCCAGAAGTGGCAGGCCAAGAAAAATATCAGAAAGGCAGAGAAGAAGAATGGTGAGAACAGTCAAGGACAATCCACAGACCACCTCCAAAGACCTGCAGCATCATCTTGCTGCAGATGGTGTCACTGTGCATCGGTCAACAATACAGCGCACTTTGCACAAGGAGAAGCTGTATGGGAGAGTGATGCGAAAGAAGCCGTTTCTGCAAGCACGCCACAAACAGAGTCACCTGAGGTCTGCAAAAGCACATTTGGACAAGCCAGTTACATTTTGGAAGAAAGTCCTGTGGACTGATGAAACAAAGATTGAGTTGTTTGGTCATACAAAAAGGCGTTATGCCCTGGAGGCTAAAAAACACAGCATTCCAAGAAAAACACTTGCTACCCACAGTAAGATTTGGTGGAGGTTCCATCATGCTTTGGGGCTGTGTGGCCAATGCCGGCACCGGGAATCTTGTTAAAGTTGAGGGTCGCATGGATTCAACTCAGTATCAACAGATTCTTGACAATAATGTGCAAGAATCAGGGTCGAAGTTGAAGTTACGCCGGGGATGGATATTTCAGCAAGACAATGATCCAAAACACCGCTCCAAATCTACTCAGGCATTCATGCAGAGGAACAATTACAATGTTCTGGAATGGCCATCCCAGTCCCCAGACCTGAATATCATTGAACATCTGTGGGATGATTTGAAGCGGGCTGTCCATGCTCGGCGACCATCAAACTTAACTGAACTGGAATTGTTTTGTAAACAGGAATGGTCACAAATACCTTCATCCAGGATCTCATTAATAGCTACAGGAAGCGACTAGAGGCTGTTATTTTTGCAAAAGGAGGATCTACGAAATATTAATGTCACTTTTATGTTGAGGTGCCCATACTTTTGCACCGGTCAAATTTTGTTTAAATGCAGATTGCACATTTTCTGTTAGTACAATAAACCTCATTTGAATCCAGAAATATAACTGAGTCCATCAGTTATTAGATATATGAAACTGAAATAGCTGTTGCAAAAACCATAATTGTTATAAAGAAAAAAGGTTAACATTAATAGGGGTGCCCAAACTTTAACATATGACTGTATATATTTACACTCAGTGTATATATATATATATATATATATATATATATATATATATACACACAGTATATTCTACATATATACATACATACCCATATATATATATATATACCCATAATAATAATAATAATAAATTTTATTTCTATAGCGCCGACATATTCCGCAGAACTTTACATTTCAGAGGGGATTTGTACAGAAAATAGACATTACAGCATAACAATAATCACATAGATCATAACAGATACCAAGAGGAATGAGGGCCCTGCTCGCAAGCTTACAATCTATGAGGAGAAGAAGAAAAAAAAAAGGGAGACCCATAACTAAACTTATTTATAACGATGATGATCAAGCTTGTTCCAGTTTGTTGTTCAGACCATTCGGAAATAAACTTTGCAATTTAAATATCCAAAACGGTTCTTTAGCATTCAGGGTCTTTTTCTATTTAGTGATTCTATATTGATTTGTTCTAGTGGTGTAACTTTGACAAATTAAAGTCTAGATAGACTTTGTTTTAAAAAAAACAAAAAAAAACCATTTTTTACATTATGTCTGTGAGCAATCATGCATGATCCCAGGGTCTGGGACCCACATATTGAAGACCACAGACACAGGGTACAACATAAATCACAAGATTGGAATTACATGTTAAGTTTTGTGAGATTCTATGTTTTTCTCCCGTACTGTTAGAATTAATTTCTTTAGCTCCATGATTTATAATAATGAAGTAGCAGCATTTTTTAAAAAGAAGGCATTTATAAACTGATCAACATTGATATTTTGAGGCCTCTTTTTCTTTAATTTACTTGGAGCTATCATGTTTTTTACCGTTGTACCCCTTCTAAAGGTGACTTGTTCTTGTGGTAAAATTGTTTTTAATATAAAGTCTTCTCTCAATAAGTACCAATATTTGTTTAAGGTGTCACGGATATACTGGTTACCCCGGTTGTATGTCATAATAAAATTGTCTCCATATGTTTTTATCCGCCTTACTTTCTTCTCCCTTCTTATTTTGTTTGAGACAATCCGATTGCGTGAAATTAAATTTTTTTTAAAGGCTATTCCCACAATTCCCATGGGATTATGGGATTCCTTTTTTCTTGAAACTTTTTTCAATAAATTTTTGATTACTGTATTTGAAGGATTATAAAATGCACTTTTTTTCCCCCCAAATTCCACCTGCAGCTCCGGACACCCGCAGCACCAGACACCTGCAGCGGTGCACTGCACATCGGACACCCCCTCATCCCAGCCTGCGGCATCACCCCACTTCTGCCTCCTTCAGCAGCGACTCTGGGGCCCTGCTTCACCGCAGCCACCCCCTCCGGTAAGCAATAAGACACATGGATTATAAGAAGCACCACCATTTTTTTTTCCTATTTTTCGCCTCAAAATTTGGGGTGCGTCTTATAATCTGAAAAATGTGGTAATTAATGTAGTCAGACGTTAAGGTACAATTTCTCTTAATTTGGTGAAATTGACTTATTATTTTTTTCATTTTGGAAAATTAGCACTATTGAAGTCTAACTATCCATTTCCGACAACTGTTTTGAAGTGTGTTTTGCTCATGATAGTCCTATCTGTATAAAATATATCTAGGTTTGAAATGATAATTTTGTCACTCACAATATGAGCCATGAATGTAAGGCCCCATTCAATGTCATTGAGTCCTCTCATAAATTTTATAGCCTCCTGTTCCATACCACTCCATATGACGATCAGATCATCAATATATCTGTGATAGTATTTAATTATTTAATTAATTAGTTATAGAAAATCACTGTGGAAGCATGATACTGTGTGAGGGGTGGAGCTATCATACTGCAATGGGAGGGCTATGTGGGACATCATTCTGTAAAGAGGCCTGGGAGGCCATCATGTTGTGTGGGAGGGCTTAGGGGGCCATGTGTGGTGCGGCTATGGGGGCATCACACTGTGTGGGTCACTGGTGGCCTCATTATGTGCATGGAGAAACTTGAAGCATTATTTTGTGGGGAGGGGCTCACTATGGGACCTCATAATGTTTGTGAAGGAACTGTAAGTAAATCATACAATCTGGAGGCACTGTTGGGGAATAGTACTGTGTTGGGGCACTGTGGGGACATTATACTGTGGGGGTATGATATGCTAGAGGTACTGTGATGTAATCTTACTGTGCATGTGGGGTTACTTTGAAAAAAAATCACTGCAAGAGTATCAAACTGTGTGGCATTTTGGGGGGATTCACACTCTATGGGAGCCATGAAAGGGGTATCATAGCAGTTGAGAACACTATGGTGCTTCAATAGGGCCAAATTTACTCTTTAACTACCACAATACATGTCCTCCACCTTGTCTTTCAAAATTAGGAGGAGTGCCATTTTGTACCTGTGCCTATGTGCCATGACCCCACCTACTCTATTGAATACATTTTTTTAAAGGATGGGCCAATTAGAACTTTTGCTATGGCACTTCAGGTTTTCTCTAAAAGACCCTGCTTGTACTGTATAGTAACAATAGTCTTGCAAATACTGTACTTTGTAAAAAAAAAAAACATTGCCATTGTGGTAACAACCTTTTAAATGTTCACTGTCATAAGTTAATATAAGAAACTTTCCATTACTGTAAAATATCTTTTTCATTTTTTTACCGGTATTGCCGTCTGCCAGGTTCTTTAGCATTGCAAAACTATTGCACTGTAAGGCGAATTATTTCAGTTTTTCTTTTTTAATAAATTTGCAAAAATTTCTACATTTCTCTTTTTTACAGTCAAGATGAGGTGCAGAGTGTACATTAATGAGAAACAAAATTAACTTTTTTGAATTTACCAAATGGCTGCAATGAAACAGAGTGAAAAATTTAGAGGAGTCTAAATACTTTCGGTACCCACCGTATATATCTACTATATAATCGTCTAATTCTGGCTGCCTGTAACGGAAATCCCACGTCGCTGATTGGTCGCGGCAGGCTGGGCACGACCAATCAGCGACAGGCGCAGTCCGGCCGCCATTAACTAATGAGCGGCCACAGCTCTCTTATGTGTCATTGACAGGACCGGGCGGCACGCTGCGAAGCAGCTGCCTGGTCGATTCTGTACAGAGACTCTGCACGCTGCACAGCAGCAGCCAATAGGAGAGTCTCACTGCAGCGCTGCTAACCTGATAGTGTGACAGGCTGGCAGCAGTGCGGGTAGCACCACCCAGGGCCGGCGTTAGAGGCAGGCAGCTGCCTAGGGCCCCCCGCTCCCCCAGGGGCTCCAAACTAGCAGCACATCATGCAGCCGCTATGGGGCCCCTGTGAGTCAGGGGGTCCCGCCTGCCCCCAGAGCCGACTCCCCCGCCACCGCATTGAATTGTAGAGTTCACAGCAATGATGGAGGAGAGAGCATCAGCTGACGCTCCCTCTCCCATCATTCCCCGCTCTGCCTCTGACACAGCAGGTGCACGATGATGTCATCACGCACTCACTGTGTACCAGGCAGAGCAGGAGACAGGAGCAGCGCGGGCTCGAGGAGAAGGTGAGCAGTGTGTGTGTTTTTTTTATTCAACAGTAACTGTGGGGGCCATTCTGGAGGGGGGGAAGGCTATGCTGTATACCATGGTGCTGTGCTGTATACCATGGTGCTGTGCTCGGGGGCTGTGCTGTATACCGTGGTGCTGTGCTGGGGGGTTGTGCTGTATACCATGGTGCTGTGCTGGGGAGAGTGGGGCTGTGCTGTATACCATGGAGCTGTGCTGGGGGGGCTGTGCTGTATACCATGGTGCTGTGCTGGGGGGGCTGTGCAGTATACCATGGAGCTGTGCTGTATACCATGTGGGGCTATGCTGCATACCATGTGGTGCTGTGATGGGGAGGGGGTGGCTGTGCTGTATACCATGGTGCTGTACTGTATACCATGGTGCTGTGCTATATACCATGTGGGCTGTGCTATATACCATGTGGGGCTGTTATATACTATGTGGGCTGTGCTATATACTATGTAGCTGTGCTATATACTATGTGACTGCGTTATATACAATGGGGGGTACATTATATTCTATGGGGGAGGCTGTGTTATCTAATATGGAGGGGTTACATTATATTCTATGGGGAGGTGGGCTATATTATATTCTATTTGGGGCTACAATATAATCTATGGGGGGGCTGTATTATATTTATTCTATGGGGTGATTGCATCATACTCTCTGAGGGGGCTACATTATACTATATGAGGAGGCTACATTGTATTCTATGGGGGGCTAGATTATATTGTATGGGGTCTTCATTATACTTTATGAGGGGGCTACATTATATTCTATTAGAGATGCATTATACTATATGAGGAGGGCTACATTGTATTCTATGTATTCTATTCATTATACTATATAAGGGGTTGCATTATATTCTATGGGGGGCTGCATTATACTCTATGAGGGGACTGCCATATATTCTATGGAGGGGCTGCATTATATTCTGTGGGGTGGCTGTATTATGCTCTAAGGCAGTGGTTCCAAAACTCCAGTCCTCGCGGATCCCAACAGGTCATGTTTGCAGGATTTCCATAGTGTTACACATGTGAGAGAATTCCTGATGCCTTGATGATACTTCCATCACCTGTGAAATACTAAGGAAATCCTGAAAACATGACCTGTTGGGGTCCGCAAGGACTGGAGTTTGGGAACCACTGCTCCAAGAGGTGACTGCATTATACTATAAGAGGGAGGCTGCATTATATTCTATGGGGGGTTACATTATATTGTGTGGGGTGGCTGCATTATGCTCTACGGGTTGGCCGCATTATAGTATATGTGGGCTGCATTATACTGTGGGGAATACTATTATTGTGAAGACTATGGGAAAGACTATGGGGAATATATTATACTATGTGAAGAACTATGGGGTGTATTATACTATGGGAAATGAATTGTACTACATGGATGACTGGTGGTGTATTATACTATATGGAGCACTAAGAGGAGTGTATTATACTATATGGAGGACTGAGTGTATTATAATATATGGAGAGCTATAAGGAGTGTATTATACTATATGGAGGGCTATGGGGAGTGTAGTATACTATATGGAGGACTATAGGGAATGTTTTATACTATATGGAGGACTATGGGTCACATTATATTATATAGAGGACTATGGGGTGTAAACTGTAGATGTGCTGCTGATAACATGATACTGTATGGGGACAAATTGATCCATTAGTGATCATTCTGTCCCCATTATTCTTTCTCAGACGGTGGAAAGAGGCCGGGAAACAAGTGTTGAACGACATAAATATTGTCGATCACACTCATTTAGCGTCCTGATCTCAGTGCATGTAAATATAATTGAAATGCTTCTGTGTGATGTGCAATATGGGATCATTTGGGGCCCCATGTTAAACTTTGCCTAGGGCCCCACTTTGCCTAAAACCGGCCGTGGCTCCATCTCAGGCGGCAGATGTGTCCTGATTGGTCCATGCTGGCCCTGTGTCCTAGTGAGCAGCTGCAGATTAGGTTGTGCCAGGACTCAGGAGGACCCAGGAGCCCAAGACAGTGTCTGGCCTGGACGGTCACTATTACGGACAGAGATGGACATTTTCAGAAATGTAAGGGCCAGGGGCTGATGACTGATGTGGAACAAAATGTTTGTATTTTTAAAATAAATTAAAAGGCTTGGATTGGAAGATGTTACTGTGGAAGTGCTGAGTGGGGTGTGTGTGAGGGGAAGAGAGGGACCTGAATTAGGGTATAGGGGTGGTGCTGTAGGGGCCTTCGTATTCCAAATTCCATCCTTATCTTAGATTATATGGAATCATCTTATTTAAGGCCGGGGTCACACTAGTGTATGGTATCCGATGCGATACCTCTCGGCTCCTGCTCTGCTGCGAGCGGGAACCGAGTGTCATGCGCCTGTGCTCCGAGCTTCTCGTGCTCCTTGGCGTATATTGCACAGCACTCGGATGATATCCGAGTGATGTGCATTGTCTCACTCACACCCATAGACATATATGGGTGCGAATGAGCCGAGACTCGGCTGAGTGTCTGTGACAATTTCAGCATGCTGCGATTTCACTCGCACGAAGAATACGGCCGAGAAAAAAAAAAAACGCTGATGGGAGCTGCCCCACAGATGAATACGGACGAGTGCTATGTGATGTTTCATCACATAGCACTCGTCCGTATTCATCGCTAGTGTGACTCCGGCCTAATAGTTGTTGTCTGGGGAGGGTGGAGGTAGCTGGCTTATTATATTTACAGCTTAGGTCTTATAATAAGCCCCAGCCTGTTAGGGCTCATGTTCACATGCGAGAAACTCGCACGATTCTCGCATGTGAGCATGAGCCCTGGGACCGGAGCGTGTGGCTGCATAGAAATACATGCAGCTGCACACTCCGGTCTGAGTGTCGGCGGCAGTGTTGGGTATTGAGGTGAGAGACTCGCACGAGAATCGTGCGAGTTTCTCGCATGTGTGACCCTGGCCATAGGGACACATACCGCAGCAGCGGCTCAGTAATGGGCTATGAGCAGGAAGAGGAGGTTGTGCAAGTTGGGAATAGATGGGGACGGTGCTCAAAATATGAGAAGTCAAATGTGTCTTTTTTGTAATCTCTGCAGCCGTGTTGTGGCAATCTGCGCCTGGTTTAAAGACTGGAAAAGTAAACGACTCCATTAGAAAGAGCATCACCTATAAGTCTCTATAACTGCACTGTAATTGCCGATATGTTCTTAAGGCCGGGGTCACACAGGAAACTCGCACAATTCTCATGCGAGTCTCTTGCATCAACACCTGGCACTGCCACGGCACTCGGACCGGAGCGTGCAGCTGCATTGAAATACATGTAGCCGCACGCTCCAATCCGAGTGCCCGGGGCAGTGTTGGGTGTTGACGCGAGAGACTCGGACGAGAATCATGCCCACAAGTGTTTAAGCCACCATAATTATGTAAGCAAGTGTTACTCAGGATAGAGGGCCCACTCAGAGGTGTTTCGCCTCCTCTAGGCTGAACCCTTAGCTACGCCTCTGCTTTGCGCGCAAGACCGCTGATGACGTCGCGCTTTCGCAAGAGTAACGTTATCTCCGGTCCTTCGCACTAAGCATTACTGGGACCGGAAGATGCCGGGAGCGGAGATCAGGGGCCGTCGGAAGGTTTGTATAACCCCCACTGGCCATTTTCTAGAATACCCGATGCGTTAGAATCGGGCCACCATCTAGTATACATATATATATATATATATATTAAGGTAGCGCTGTTATTCAAGTAGGGGATACTCGATTAGCAGCCACAAAACCAGATCCGGCACGGGTTTTCCATAAACAATCATAGTCCATGCGGTTTATTATGCAGCACAAACCCACAGCAGCAACATAAACTTCATAACATCAGCATAGCGTCCATGACAGAGTTCAGCTCTGTAATCCCCGTGGTCACACAGGTTAGGCATACACAGGCTCTTCAGCCTCAGTTATCTCACTCACGTCAGGCTTTCCTCATAGTTCCTTCATCATGCTGCAGACGTCCATTCCCTCCAGGGAATCATCAGGCACGTGCCATTCAACACAGCATTCCTTGCTGTCAGGAAGACAGCCCCCATCTCTCCCAGATGGGCCTTCCAAAACGGACCAACCAGGTCCCAGCATTCACCCCCATGTGACCTACCCTGGCCACCTTATATGGTCCGTAGCCACACCCACCGTGTCACATGGCTATGACCTCATCACAGGTCCTTGAACACATTTTACAATAGCGTTCTTAACCACACACCTGGGTGGATTTGTAGGTAACTGATCCCTGACACATTGAAACAGCACCTCAGCAGTATCTGTTATGATTGAGTCACCGTAGGAGGCAAAAACAGAAATGCTAGCTAAGTCCAGAAAACCAGAGAAGTTGGCAGCTATCGGATTGCAGACCCCTGAACCTATCAACACAACTAGCAGTAGCCGTGGGGGGTTCCTACGATGCCCTAGACCCCTCGATCACAGCCGGAGAATTAAATAGGCCTAAAGAAAGAAAGGGGAAATCTAAACTGCCCCAGAGCAGACCCCAAAGCAATAGAAAAAAACCACAATGCACACTAAGTAGGATGGAAGTTGAAACTTACAGGAATCAAAATACGTGTAATAAATATGGCAACACGCAAAAAAATTAGATAAAATACCCTTTATTAAAAAATGGGTGTACACATTAAACATAAAATGGCATCACCAAAATTTATACATAGCATAATAGCATAATAGGCTATAGGAAGAGGTTAAATAAATAACCCTGTAATACAATCACAATAATAAAAATAAAGAAATATATATAAAGTGAAGTCCCCAAAGAAATAATGTGTGATAATATATATCGTGCTATAAAAAACACTGTGAACGTGCCTAAATCAAAAAAACATTAGGTTCCAGTGTGTAATAAAGAAAGAGCAAAAAATCGCTGAATACAATGGGGAATCAAAAAATATTAAAGGGTTAATACCTCATGAGCCAAGAATGAATGCCAAGGAACGCGCCCCGATGCACGTTTCGGAGAAGAAAACTCCTTCGTCAGGGCGTAGGTGTATTACTGGCCAGCACATCCATATATAATGGATTCAATCAGGCCGGACACATGACGGCGCATGCGCCGCCGCCGCGACCCGGAAGTCACATGGCACGCAGCGTCACATGATCAAACACCGCCGGGTGAATCCGGCGTGTCAGAGCATGGGAAGACGCCGTTACCATGCGAACCACCGGCGCCGATAATACCATAACCACATAAGTGTGAAGATAAAGAAATTTATTTAAAATTATGTGGTTATGGTATTGTACACTGATATATATACCTTCACTTTGTATTATTTTTCATTATGTGTATTATCTTATGGATGGCATATATATTATTGTATATATGTTTTCTGCATCTGCGTCTTTTAAGCTTTACATACACCACTCCATTATGATGGGTTCCGCAGCAATTACTGCATCTGTGTGTTTCTCTGGCGGGCACTGGTGCGCATGCGCCGCCTCGGCGCCGGTGGTTCGCATGGTAACGGCGTCTTCCCATGCTCTGACACGCCGGATTCACCCGGCGGTGTTTGATCATGTGACGCTGCGTGCCATGTGACTTCCGGGTCGCGGCGGCGCATGCGCCGTCATGTGTCCGGCCTGATTGAATCCATTATATATGGATGTGCTGGCCAGTAATACACCTACCCCCTGACGAAGGAGTTTTCTTCTCTGAAACGCGCGTCGGGGCGCGTTCCTTGGCATTCATTCTTGGCTCATGAGGTATTAACCCTTTAATATTTTTTGATTCCCCATTGTATTCAGCGATTTTTTGCTCTTTCTTTATTACACACTGGAACCTAATGTTGTTTTTTATTTAGGCACGTTCACAGTGTTTTTTATAGCACGATATATATTATCACACATTATTTCTTTGGGGACTTCACTTTATATATATTTCTTTATTTTTATTATTGTGATTGTATTACAGGGTTATTTATTTAACCTCTTCCTATAGCCTATTATGCTATTATGCTATGTATAAATTTTGGTGATGCCATTTTATGTTTAATGTGTACACCCATTTTTTAATAAAGGGTATTTTATCTAATTTTTTTGCGTGTTGCCATATTTATTACACGTATTTGATTCCTGTCAGTTTCAACTTCCATCCTACTTAGTGTGCATTGTGGTTTTTTTCACCGGATGGTCTGCCATCCATCATCTCAGAGGGGCTGTGTGTACAATTGGCCTATATTATTATATTGGATTTATTATTAAATTAGTATTGAACATCATCCCCACTGTTTTAATATCCCAAAGCAATAGGCAGCCCCCAACATATAATGACGGTGAAGCAAGATGAAAATACTAACACAGACAGAAAGATAGACTGAGCAAAGAGGGGCCCAAGCTAACTTGATAGAAAAGGACAGGAAGGCTGCTGTCTGCAATCCGTGAAAAACCCTATGAAAATAAGAGCCAACAGACTGACAGTGAAAAAGGCCCTGAAGACGCTAGGCTTCAAAAAAGCTATGTCAGTACTCAGGAATATACTGAAGACAGAGCTACAGGCAAAAGGAGAGTCAGCTCACCCCAGCAGGGGATGGCAGAATACTGAAAAGCAAGGAAAACAAAAAACAAAACAAAAAAGCTAACAGGCAAAAAAGAAAACTTAGCTTTAGGGAGCAGGAATCAGACTGGTGTCCTAGAAGTCCACAGAGAAATCACCCGCAGGGCAGAAGTGCGTCGGCAGCCTTATATCCAGTCCGTGACTCCACTCAGCCAGTCATCCTCATTAGACTCAGGTGCCTGATAATCAGGCTCATTACCTTCCTTTACCAGAATAGGGAGTTCACCAGACCCCAGTGACGAAGGGGAAAATGAACTCACAACAGTACCTCCCCCTTGAGGAGGGGTCACCGAACCCTCAACCACGCCACCAGGGCGATCAGGGTGAGCCCGATGAAATGCACGCACCAATCTTTCGGCATGAATATCAGAGGCAGAGACCCAGGAATTATCCTCCTGACCATAACCCTTCCACTTAACCAAATACTGGAGTCTCTGTCTAGCCAGACGGGAATCCAGTATTTTCTCTACCTCATATTCCATGTTACCTTCAACCAATACAGGGTCTGGAGGTGCCACCCCAGGAACAACTGGTTCAACAAACCTCTTCAACAAGGACTTATGGAACACATTATGGATTTTAAATGTGACAGGAAGAGCCAAACGAAAAGAGACCGGATTAATAATCTCCAAAATCTTGTAAGGTCCAATAAATCTAGGCTTAAACTTAGGAGAAGCCACCTTCATAGCAATATTTTTGATGATAACCACACCATATCACCAATCTTAAACTGGGGACCAATGGTCCTATGTCGATTGGAAAACTGCTGGGCCTTTTCCTCGGAGAGAGATAACTTATCCACCACTTGGTCCCAGATCTGGTGCATTCTCTCCACCACAGTGTCAACACCTGGGCAGGCAGAAGGCTCCACCTGCCCTGAAGAAAATCGAGGATGATACCCAAAGTTACAAAAAAAAGGTGACATCAAAGTGGCAGAACTAGCTCTATTATTTAAAGCAAATTCGGCCAAGGGCAAAAATGAAACCCAATCATCCTGATCAGCGGAAATAAAACATCTCAAATACGACTCCAAGGTCTGGTTTGTTCTCTCTGTCTGCCCATTGGTCTGAGGGTGAAAAGCAGAGGAGAAGGACAACTGAATTCCCAGCTTGGAACAGAAAGTCCTCCAAAATCTAGACACAAACTGAACTCCTCTGTCAGATACAATGTTCTCAGGAATCCCGTGTAAGCGAACCACCTGTTGCAAAAACAGGGGCACCAACTCAGAGGAAGATGGCAACTTAGGGAGTGGTACAAGATGAACCATCTTAGAGAACCTATCACAAATCACCCAAATAACAGTCATTCTTTGAGAGACCAGCATATCAGAGATGAAATCCATTGAAATATGGGTCCATGGCCTCCTGGGGACCGGCAAAAGCATCAACAACCCACTAGAGCGAGAACAAGATTTAGACCGGGAGCGAGTCCCACAGGACTGCACAAAATTCCTGACATCATGAGACAAGGTGGGCCACCAAAAAGAGCGACTCACCAGATCTCTAGTACCAAAAATACCTGGATGACCAGCCAATGCAGAACAATGAACTTCAGACATCACTCTCTTCTTCCACTGGTCAGGAACATACAACTTTCCACTGGGACAACGCTCAGGTTTGTCCTCCTGGGACTCTTGCAGAGCAAGTCTCAAATCGGGCGAGATGGCAGAAAGAACTACCCCTTCGCTTAAGATGGTAGCAGGCTTGGTCACCACAGGAGAATCAGCAAAGAAACTCCTAGAGAGGGCGTCTGCCTTGACATTCTTAGTTCCAGGAAGAAAAGAGACCACAAAATCAAAACGTGTAAAAAAACAAGGCCCACCTAGCCTGTCTAGGGTTCAAGCGTTTAGCCGACTCTAGGTAAATCAAATTCTTGTGGTCAGTGAGGACCACAACTTGATGTTTAGCTCCCTCCAACCAATGTCTCCACTCCTCAAATGCCCATTTCATGGCCAACAGTTCCCAATTCCCCACATCATAGTTACGTTCAGATGGAGAGAACTTTCGGGAAAAGAAAGCACAGGGATTCATTTTAGATGTTACAGGATCCTTTTGGGACAAAACAGCTCCTGCACCAATCTCAGAAGCATCCACCTCTACCTGGAACGGGAGTGAGACATCAGGTTGCCGCAAAACCGGGGCGGAGGTAAATCTTCGCTTCAGCTCCTGAAAGGAAGCAACAGCCTCAGGAGACCAATTCAACACATTAGCACCCTTCTTAGTCAGATCAGTCAATGGCTTGGCAATACTAGAAAATTTTGCTATAAATTTCCGATAAAAATTAGCAAAACCCAAAAACTTCTGGAGGGCCTTCAAAGAAGTGGGCTGAACCCAATCATAAATGTCCTGTACCTTGGCCGGGTCCATTTCAATAGTTGACGGAGACAAAATAAATCCCAAAAATGAAATCCTCTGTACTCCAAAAAGGCATTTCGATCCTTTGACATACAGGGAATTCTCCCTCAAGATCCGGAACACAGTCCGAATATGTTCCACATGAGAATCCCAATCCTTGGAGAAGATCAAAATATTATCCAGATAGATAATCAAAAATTTATCGACAAAGTCTCGGAAAATATCGTTCATGAAGCACTGGAAGACAAAAAGGGGCATTAGTGAGCCCAAAAGGCATCACCAGGTACTCAAAATGTCCCTCCGGAGTATTAAACGCTGTCTTCCATTCATCCCCCTGCTTAATGCGGATAAGATTATATGCCCCCCTGAGGTCAAGCTTGGTAAACCAGCAAGTACCTCTAACTCTAGAGAATAGATCCGAAATCAGGGGTAACGGATACTGATATTTAATAGTAATTTTATTGAGGGCACGATAATCAATACAAGGCCTTAAAGAACCATCCTTTTTGGCCACACAAAAAAAACCGGCACCTAAGGGTGAAGAGGATGGTCTAATATGACCCTTCTCCAACGCCTCCTTAATATAGGACCGCATAGCCTCGTGCTCGGGTACAGATAAATTGAAGAGCCGACCCTTGGGAAATTTACACCCCGGGCTTAGTTCAATTGCACAGTCATAACTCCTATGAGGAGGCAAGGACGCAGACTCATTCTCACTAAATACATCATAAAAGTCCGCCAAATAGTCAGGAACATCATGCGACTGAGGAGAGGTGGAAAAAACCGGAGCCTCACTAAAGGGACACCGACAACCCCAACTCACCACAGACACAGATTTCCAATCCAAAACTGGATTATGAATTTGCAACCAGGGAAACCCCAGAACAACGGCATCATGCAGACCATGCAATACCAAAAATCTGCAATTTTCTTGATGGTCTGGGGCGACTCGCATGACCACCTGGGTCCAAAACTGAGGTTTATTTTTAGCCAAAGGAGTAGCATCAATCCCCCTCAAAGGGATAGGCGTCTGCAGAGGTGTCAAAGGAAATCCACAACGTTTAGCAAAATCCAAGTCCATTAGGTTTAGCGCTGCTCCCGAATCCACAAAAGCCTTGGCGGAAAATGTAGACAGGGAGCAGATCAGAGTAATTGCCAGAAGAAACTTAGGTTGAACACCACCAACAGAAAACTTGTGTGCAAAGCGTTTCTCTCGTTTAGGACAAACAGAAATAATATGCGAGGCATCTCCACAGAAAAAACACAGCTTATTACGCCTTCTGAACTCCTGACGTTGCGCCTTAGACAAAACTCTATCACATTGCATAGGTTCGGACGTCTGTTCAACCGGTGGCAACACCTCTCGTGCAATCCTGCGTTCACGTAAACGCCGATCAACCTGAATGGCTAATGACATAGAATCGTCCAGACCAGAGGGAACAGGAAATCACACCATAGTATCTTTTACGGCTTCTGACAAACCCTTCCGAAAGAGAGCAGCCAAGGCATTATCATTCCAGGTAGTAAGGACCGCCCACTTTTGGAACTTTTGACAGTACAACTCTGCAGAATCTCGACCCTGGTTTAATGCCAACAGGGTCTTTTCAGCCTGATCAATAGCATTAGGTTCTTCATACAACAACCCCAAAGCTTGAAAGAATGCGTTCACATTAGTCAGAATAGGATCATCTGGTTTCAAAGAAAAAGCCCAATCCTGGGGATCGCCACGCAGCAAAGAGATGACAATTTTAACCTGCTGCGCGGAGCTCCCTGACGAGTTAGGCTTCAAGGCAAAAAATAATTTACAATTATTTTTGAAACTCAAAAATTTAGATCGATCCCCAAAAAATACATCAGGTGAAGGGATCTTTGGTTCAACAGCATGCGAACGAGCAAGGTAGGCAGAAATTCCCCGCACTTCCGCAGCGAGCTGCTCCACATGATCAGACAATTGCTTTATCTCCATTGAGAGAAAAAAAATTCCCCCTACGGCCTCAGAGATATAGAGGAAAGAATATACACACTTTTTTTTTTTTTTTTTAAACACAATTCTTTCCTGCTATTGAGTACCCTAGGATCTGCGGTATGGCGGGTGATTCTGTTATGATTGAGTCACCGTAGGAGGCAAAAACAGAAATGCTAGCTAAGTCCAGAAAACCAGAGAAGTTGGCAGCTATCGGATTGCAGACCCCTGAACCTATCAACACAACTAGCAGTAGCCGTGGGGGGTTCCTACGATGCCCTAGACCCCTCGATCACAGCCGGAGAATTAAATAGGCCTAAAGAAAGAAAGGGGAAATCTAAACTGCCCCAGAGCAGACCCCAAAGCAATAGGCAGCCCCCAACATATAATGACGGTGAAGCAAGATGAAAATACTAACACAGACAGAAAGATAAACTGAGCAAAGAGGGGCCCAAGCTAACTTGATAGAAAAGGACAGGAAGGCTGTTGTCTGCAATCCGTGAAAAACCCTATGAAAATAAGAGCCAACAGACTGACAGTGAAAAAGGCCCTGAAGACGCTAGGCTTCAAAAAAGCTGTCAGTACTCAGGAATATACTGAAGACAGAGCTACAGGCAAAAGGAGATTCAGCTCACCCCAGCAGGGGATGGCAGAATACTGAAAAGCAAGGAAAACAAAAAACAAAACAAAAAAGCTAACAGGCAAAAAAGAAAACTTAGCTTTAGGGAGCAGGAATCAGACTGGTGTCCTAGAAGTCCACAGAGAAATCACCCGCAGGGCAGAAGGGCGTCGGCAGCCTTATATCCAGTCCGTGACTCCACTCAGCCAGTCATCCTCATTAGACTCAGGTGCCTGATAATCAGGCTCATTACCTTCCTTTACCAGAATAGGGAGTTCACCAGACCCCAGTGACGAAGGGGAAAATGAACTCACAACAAGTATCACTGCTGATCCACACACACATATGTCTCCATATTGTGAACCTTTTTTATAGCGGTCTTTATTATTATATATATATATATATGACTTGCAATCTTCTGGTTCCTACTCCTGAAGCAGTCTGGCAGTTCAGCAGCTAGTACCATTTTATTTTATGTTACTTTGATGGATTTTTTCGCATTAGCCTTAGCCTAAGCAAGCATTGTTCTTTGCATTGCATATTTGCTCATTGGGTCTCCAGCATGATTTTTTGTATTGTATTATATTATGCAACATGTCTGCACATTGAGTGGATGAATGTCATGCGCTCAGTGCCGACTTTTATTCCCCATTGACTTGCATTGGGGTCGGGTTTCGGACGAAACTCCGACTTTTTTTTGCCCTAGTTGGACCAGATTCATCCGACTCAAATTTTGTTTCATGAAACCCGATCCGACCAAAGTCGCTCAAATCTAGTCATGGGAATTAAAGGCCGTCTTCCTTTTGTCACCCTTGCAGATCTGGATCAAGTTATAAGCTACTCTTAGATCCAATTTGGTGAAAATCTTTGCCCCATGGATTCTGAAAAATAGTTTAGAACTCAGCAGTAGTGGGTTCTTGTTCTTGTTGGTGATTTTGTTGAAGTCCCGACAATCAATGCAGAGACATAGTGAGCCATCCTTCATCACAAAGAAAAATTCAGCACTGGCTGGAGACTAGGCCTTATGGATGAATCCCTTAGTTTGGTTTTCTTGGATGTATTCTGACATGGCATGAGTCTCTGGTAATGATAGTAAATGCACCTAGCCTTGAGGTGGAGTGGTGCCAAGCTGCACATTGATAGGAAATTCACAAGGTCTATGGCGTGGCAAGACCTCTGTGTTCTTCTCACAAAAGACGTCTACGTAGGCACGATTCTGCATGGATAAAGAAGCAAGGTTTGAAGGTACATGAGGTGGAGTCTTGGGCAAGACCTTGGAGGGCCCATGAGGACTGAAATCACAGATCTGGGTTGCTTATATAAGGAAATTTTCTCAGTATGCAAGACTTTTATCTGCAGTGTGACTGGCAGCGTGATGAATCTAATAGCTTCTGCCAGGAGTTGTCTGTCAATAGTGGAGATAGTCAGGGGATGATCCAGCTATTGAATATGAAGCTGAAGTTGATGGACCAGATTCAAATGAATGAAGTTGCTCGTGAAGCAGGAACCATAATGGGTAGTAACGGAGAGGGAAGTTGCAGCTCTCCTTGGAGTCTCCATCGTAGAGGGACAAAAGTGGAAGCTGGAGCTTAGCAGTTCCATCAGAAACTGGAGCATTAGGCATTTCCTTTGCAGAGACTTACTGTCCAAGGGAAGGTTGGCCAGACATGGTAGAAGCGGGAGACAAAGAGGACATAGTGGTAGACAGGTCATGCAGCTTGGTTGCCACATTGATGGCCTGCTTCAGCTGGTCCTGACGTTCACTGTGAGAGACCTCCTCGTACAGTGCTTGTATGCTAGATTTGGGGCCCCTGATCCTGTTTTGTCAGCAGGGTCGTTGGCCTGAACTTACTGTAATGCTGGTGGGTGTGTACCCACTCTGACACAGGCTGGAGTTACCCTGGAGGGCATGGCTAAGTGTCCCTCACACAGCATGATGACAATAGTAATAATAGTAATATACTTACCAACCGCTGTCTTCAGCTATTCCCAGTGCCAATCCGGTCCCGAGTTGCCATTTTGTGACCTGCAACTTCTGACTGACCAGAAGTCAGAGGGAACACTTACAGACACTCAATGTACTCCATGACAGTACACACTGGAGTGATATGGCAGGTCAAAAACTGCGACACAGGCGTAGACACTAACAGCTTGGGGCCCCTGTGCAAGAAAGGTGTCTGGGCTCTCCTCCTTTTATGACGACAAAGCTACAGAAATAAATATATACATGTACAGTTCGGCTCAAAAGTTTACATATCCCGGCATAATTTTTGCTTACTTGGCCTTTTTTCAGAGAATATGAATGATAAAACCAAAACTTTTTCTCCACTCATGGTTAGTGGTTGAGTGAAGCCATTTATTTTCAAACTACTGTGTTTTCTCTTTTTAAATCATATTGACAAACCAAAACATCCAAATGACCCTGATTAAATGTTTACAAACCTTGGTGATTTTGGCCTGATAACACGCACAGAAGTTGACACAAGTGGGTTTTAGAAGGTGTATGTTCCATTACATCTGGCACAGAAGTGACACACCATTTCAGAAAAGGAACATCATACCAACAGTAAAATATGGCTGTGGTAGTGTGATGGTCTCGGGCTGTTTCGCTGCTTCAGGACCTGGAAGACTTGCTGTGGTAAATAGAATCAAGAATTCTGCTGTCTGCCAAAAAATTCTGAAGTAGAATGTCCGGTTATTTGTTCATGACCTCAAGCTGAAGAGCACTTGGGTTATGCAGCAGGACAATGATTAAAAACACACCAGCAAGTCCACCTCTGAATGGCTTAAGAGAAACAAAATTAAGACTTTGGAGTGGCCTATTCAAAATCCTGACCTTAACCTAATTGAGATGATGTGGCATGGTCTTAAAAAGGCTGGAAAATCATCCAATGTGGCTGAATTACAACAATTCTGTAAAGATGAGTGGGCTAAAATTCCTCCAAAATGTTGTAAAAGACTCATTGCCAGTTATCACAAACACTTGATTGCAGTTGTTGCTGCTAATGGTGGCCCAACCAGTTATTAGGTACAGGAGGCAAACACTTTTTTTCACACAGGGCCCTGTAGGCTTGGAGGACTTTTTCCCTTAATAATAAAGACCTTTGTTTAAAAACTGCAAACGATGAGAGAGGCCTGTAATTGACATCATAGGTAGACCACAACTATGAGTGTCAAAATGAGAAAACAAATCCAGGAAATCACCTTGTCTGATTTGGCAAGATTTATTTTGCTAAATATGGTGGAAAATAAGTATGGTGAAGACCAAAGAGCTGTTGAAGGACACCAGAAACAAAATTGTAGCCCTGCACCAGGCCAGGAAGACTGAATCTGCAATAGGCAAGTACCTTGGTGTGATGAAAACAACTGTGGGAGCAATAATAAGAAAATGGAAGACATACAAGACCACTGATAATCTCTCTCGATCTGGGGTCCACGCAAGATCTCACCCCATGGGGTCAAAATGATCACAAGAACGGTGAGCAAAAATCCAAGAACCACATGTGGGGTCCTAGTGAATGAACTGCATAGAGCTGGGACCACCGTAACAGAGGCTACCATCAATAACACACTACGCCGCCAGGGACTCAGATCCTGCAGTGCCAGATGTGTCCCCCTGCTTAAGCCAGTACATAGAATCATCTGAATCATCATGTCCGGGCTCATCTGAAGTTTGCTAGAGAGCATTTGGATTATCCAGAAGAGTATTGGGAGAATGTCATATGGTTTGCTAAAACTAAAGTTGAACTGTTTTGTAGAAACAAAACTCATTGTGTTTGGAAGAGGCAGAATGCTGAGTTGCATCCAAAGAACATCATATCTACTGCGAAGCATGTGAGTGGCAATATCATGCTTTGGGGCTGTTTCTGGGTCGCCCTCCCAGGGCTGTGGGGTACTCGGTACCGGGCCGGTGTCAGTGGGATGTGTCACAGCAGCGGTGACCCGGACCGTGGCCCTGGGCGCCCAAGTAATGGGGGAATGTAGTTAATGGAATGGAATAGTTCGTGATGCCACCTGTGGTGTTCGGCAAGGGAGATGTTAAGCCGACGCTGCAGACAGATCCGCTGGGACTGATGGTATGGTGCATCAAAGATGTAATAGCTCCCCACGGGTGAAGCTATAGTCCCAGGGCAGTGTAGATGTGGTTGGCACGGGGATGTAGCAGTGCTGGAAAGGTAGGAAGCAGACAAGACACAGCGGGGTGCAATTTCTGTACCTTTACTTGATAACTGCAGTCCAGGGTCCTGATTACAGATGGTAACGGAGCAGGCTAGCCTGGAAGCAATTCAGGGATTCTCTCTCAGCAGACGAGCTGTGCAGTCTCCTTCCTAGCGCCTATTTGAATGAAGTACTCCAAGCACTGAGTTACTCTGAAGTTCCTCCTGTCAGATGTTCCCAAGAACCTTACTTGCACGGCAGACAGCTCCTCGCTCTGAGTCCTGGCTCACTATGCAAGCTGCTGTTGTGCCCTCAAGTCTTAGATGGGAGCAGGGCATTTACAGCCTCCTACTCCTCTGGTATCTGTTGCAGGACCGTTAGTAT
Source organism: Dendrobates tinctorius (assembly GCF_039654945.1). Classification (NCBI taxonomy): domain Eukaryota; kingdom Metazoa; phylum Chordata; class Amphibia; order Anura; family Dendrobatidae; genus Dendrobates; species Dendrobates tinctorius. The sequence continues at coordinate 82,515,728 of NW_027361690.1, forward strand.
CCGTACAACCGTGGAGACCAGGCTCCAGTTCATGCGCTGTCACTGCGAGGGGGCTCTCCTTTCCTAGCTCAACCTCCAGCTTCTCTCTACACGTCTGCACACTTCACCCTCCGCAGACTAACTGACCACTCCTTCCTCTTGGCCGTCAGAGAGCACTCCTCCCCTTAATTCCGATTCAGAGCTCCCCCTGCTGGCCTGGAGTGGAACTGTGTTGCATGTATGGATTGACTGCGAGAGAGACCCATCATTGCCTCCAAGCCTGGCATTACCCTCCCCTGGAGGAAGGCAAAGCCACTTTGGCGACCATACCCCCTGGGGGCGCCACATTCCCCCCTAGTGCAAGTCAGCATTCCTGGGCTGAACAAAACAGGAAACATATAAACAGTTAAACAATGACACTTGCACAAGAGTTAAAAAAAATGAAAAAGTTACAAAAACCAAGTGCTTCAAAAATGGTCCTATGATGATAAGTCCAGCATCAATGTCCATGGTCCTTTCCTGGGCAAATGGTGAAAGTTTTTGACCACACAAGTCCTGTGGTACAATGTCCATAAACAAAACTGGCAATTCAAAGGAAACTCTTACAGGTTACCTGTAGGCACAAAACTTGAAAAACAGTTCCATATTTACACATACACAATTTCAACATTTACATTTACCTATATACGATATCTGATGGGTGGTACCCCTTGTGTAATGCGGGTAGACCTGCGTAATACTGGTGTAGTGGGTAATGTACTGGATACACTACTGAGGGCTCTATGTAACACAGGGATACTAGATTGTCTGTGAACTCTTAGACTCACCAAGGGCATAACAGGTTCACCACTGGCAGGGCGAGGGTTCTCTGGCTCCACTGCTGGTGTGGCATCTGCTACCCGATTCTCCTGATTCTCTTGAGTCACATCTTCCTGTGCTACTAATTGGGGAAACAGCAACACTGGCACCACTATAGCATCGTTCACTTTAGTCAAATTCGCAGGGAATTCCCCAAGCACTGTGCAGACCTTCTCTTCTTCCACTATGGGTTGGATGTTATGTGGTTCTTCTTTTCTTTCTTTTAACTGGTCAGGGCATAACTTCAAATGATCTCTCGATACCGCTGCTGAGGTCTCTCCTCCATCTTTACTAACAAGGCATACCTTAGTATTATCAAAATTTGAGGGCAGAATGATATAAGGTTCAGCTTCCCACTGATCATCCAATTTGTGCAATCTTCTCTTTCTTTTCAAGACTTGCTCTCCCGGCGACAAAGGAACAGCAGGTGCATTCTGTTTGTAAAGCTTCTCCTGCTTTTGTCTTGCCTGAGCCAGACTCCTTTCCATGCATTCTTGAACTCTCCTGTACTGTTGCTGCCTCTCCGTGTCCCAATCAGCATCTGGTGATGCTACTTCATGTGTCAGGACTCCCATGTCTAAGTCAATAGGCAGCTTACCAGGTCTTGCTCTCATTAAATAGGCTGGGGTACAGTTGGTAGAGTTCACGGGAATATGGTTGTAGAGGTCTACCAGATCAGGCAACTTCTCTGGCCACAGATTCCTCTCCTCCAAGGGCAAAGTCTTCAGGAGGTCCATCACTACCTGGTTCATCGTCTCGCACATGCCATTGGTCTGTGGGTGATACGGCGTTGTCCGGATCTTTTACAAGCATACAGGTTACAGAATTCCTGGAACACTTCTGCCTCGAAAGCTGGGCCTTGATCTGTAAGCACTCTCTCCGGGTACCCATGTGGTCTACAGAAGTGCTGCTGGAACGCTCTGGCTGCTGTCCTGGCAGTTTGATCTTTGACAGGCACAACTACCAGAAATCTTGAGTAGTGGTCCACAATGGTAAGAGCATAGATGTAGCCTGACCGGCTTGGAACCAGCTTCACATGGTCCAGGGCTACCAGCTTAAGGGGCTGTTTGGTGATGATTGGCTGTAGAGGAGCTCTCTGGCTGTCTTGATCCTTTCTGCGCAGGTTACATTGTCCACACTCCCGGCACCACCTCTCAATGGCTTTCCTCATACCAGCCCAGTAAAACCTCTCTCGGAGCAATGCTTCCAACTTCTTCCATCCGAAGTGTCCAGCTCCATTGTGGTATGCTTCCAGGACCATTGATGCCTCTCGCTTTGGGACTATCACCTGCCAAACCAGCTCATGAGTGCGGGCATTGATACTCCTCCAACACAGCTTCCCTTCATAAATGAACAGCCGGCCTCTCTCCTTCCACAACTGCTGAGTTTCTTCAGGAGCATTCGACTCTGGACTGCTCGTGTCAGCAGCTCCTTCACCAGGCGGACTGCAGGGTCACTATCTTGCGTTTCTGCCCAATCATGATGGGGCAATGGGTTCAGGGTGACCTCCTTCAAGCCAGACCATCTGTTTCTCACTCCTTGAGCATGCTGGGCCGCAAGTGGCCGGTGGAAGGGAGGTAGCTCTATCTCTTCAAGAGCCTCCGGGTCTTCTCCGGCATCTGGTAGGTTAGGCATTCTGGACAGCGCATCAGCATTGACATTCTTGTGCCCTGCCCGGTACTTGATGGTAAACTCATAGTTCCATAGCCGAGCCATCCATCGCTGTTCCAGTGCACCTAGTTTTGCAGTGTCCAAATGCGTTAACGGATTGTTGTCCGTGAAGATAGTGAAATTGGCGGAGGCTAGGTAATGTTTGAACCTTTCGGTGACAGCCCAGACAATGGCAAGGAACTCCAGCTTGAAAGAACTGTAGTTATCAGGGTTCCTTTCAGTGGGGCGCAGCTTCCTGCTGGCGTAGGAGATCACTCTTTCTTTCCCATTCTGTACCTGCGACAGTACTGCTCCTAGTCCCACGTTGCTGGCATCTATGTACAGCACAAAGGGTTTGTCATAATCTGGGTAGGCCAGAACTTCGTCTCCTGTGAGAGCCATCTTCAATCTGGTGAAGGACCTTTCCAACTCTTCAGTCCACTCAAAGGTGTAATTTTTCTGTTTGGTCTTCTTGGACTGCCCCACCAGAGGGTTTTGCATAGGGGTGGCTATTTCGGTAAAGCCTTTGATGAATCTTCAGTAGTAGCCTACCAGTCCAATGAATGGGCGTACTTCATGAAGGTTGCTGGGCTTCGGCCAGTCCCGGATGACTGTGACCTTGTCAGGATCTGGTGCCACACCTTCTGCACTGACGACATGACCGAGGTAGTGCACCTTGGGCTTCAGGAGGTGGCACTTGGAGGGCTTCACCTTCAGGCCAAAATTGGATAAAGCTTCAAACACTTCAGCCAGGTGCTCCAGATGATCTTCATAGGTTTTGGAGAAAACAATAACATTATCCAGGTACAACAGGACCGTTTCAAAGTTCATTTGTCCCAGGCAGCACTCCATCAGCCGTTGGAATGTTCCTGGAGCAGTGCAGAGCCCAAATGGCATATAATTTAACTCACAGAGACCCACTGGAGTGGTAAATGCTGTTTTCTCCTTGTCTGCCTCTGCCACGGGAAACTGCCAATACCCACTGGTGAGATCCAAGGTGAAAAAGTAATTAGCAGTTTTAACTGCAGCTAATGATTCCTCAATTCTAGGTAATGGGTAGGCATCTTTATGTGTAATGCTGTTGATTTTCCTGTAATCAACACACATTCTCATGGTACCATCCTTTTTCTTTACAAACACTATTGGAGCTGCCCAGGGGCTACAACTGTCTCTGATAACCCCTGCCTCCTTCATCTCCCTCAACATACTCTTAGCACACTGGTATTGTGTTGGGGGCATAGGTCTGTACCTTTCCTTTATGGGTGGATGGTCTCCCGTGGGGATATGATGTTGAACCCCTTTTGCCTGCCCAAAATCTAGTGGGTGTTTGCTGAATACCCGCTCATACTCTTGTGTCACTCTGTAAACCCCATTTTTCTGGTATGAAGGTGTAGAGTCAGTTCCCACCTGCAGTTGCTGACACCACTCCTCTGGCTGATTCACAGAGCCATTGTCCTCCACCTGATCGGATGAGACCAAGGGCTCTGCTGCCTGCAAAGAGTTGTTATTAACGGTGAGCAGCTTAGCAACTGTGGCGTACCGAGGTATTGTGGCTTCCTCTTCCCCACAATTCAAAAGGCGTACAGGTACTCTCCCCTTTCGTACGTCAACCACCCCTCTGGCTGTCAGGACAGTGGGCCTGCTCTCGGACTATACTGGTTCTACCAACGCCTGGTTATCTCTCCCTCTAAGACCTATAGCTGCCCGACACCAAACCAACACTTCACATCTGGGGGGTATTGCAATGGGGAAGGGGTCACTCACTCTGACACTGCCAATTTCTCCGCCAGAGAGTTCTACCTGTTGCCTTTGCATCAGGGCTCGGATCTCCTTCTGCAGGACTCGTTGTTCTCCGGAACCAGCAGTCTCAGCCACCTGTTGCAACAAGACAATAACCTCGGACAGACAGTTTTCAATTACATTTGTACCAAGAGTCATCATGGGAATACATTCACGTCAATCAATATCAACAACTATTAGACCTTGAGACTTTAGCTCTACCCGCCCCACTTTAACAGTAATTTCTTTGCATCCTATCTGCGGTAAAGACTGACCATTACTGGCAACTACTGTCAGTTCATCAGTTGGGCCACGGGTAAGTTCTGAATCAGCCCAATACCTCTTGTACAGAATGTACGGCATAGTGGTCACCAGGGAGCCAGTGTCCAGCAAAGCGTTCATGGGGATGCCGTCAATCACCACAGCAAGGATTGGTCTCCCTCCCACATACTTGGCTCTCCAGTTCTTTGGGCCTGGGGATCCTACTCCTGGGGGTTGGCCCTCTGCCCCAGGGGTTGCTCGTTTAAAGGACAATATCTTGCAAGATGACCGGCCTTGTAGCAGCGACGACAGATGGGACGTCCGTCCTGGTCATAGCGATCATTGTCCCTCCCTCGAAGTGGCGGGGCTCTCCTCCTCCGGAGCCACGGGACATCCTCTGGACTGGAAGCAAGCTGGATCTTTTCCTTGGATGACACCTGCAGGGACTGCACGGTTTTGGTAAGTGTAGCCATCCCTTTGGTCAACTCCTGGACTTGAAGACGCAGCTCCTCAGTTGGATCTTTATCCAGAGTCTGTGCATCAGCCTCCACAGGGATGGAAGGAAAAGATGTTGCTTCCTGATGGTAGGTGATCGCTGGGCGCCTAGGGGGCGCTGGACGGCTGTCAGGGGACTCCTGCAGTCCTTAAAATAAGCAAAGTCCAGATCAGGGTTTTGCAGGGTTATAATACGCAACTGTCCTCTATGGGTACTGGATAGGAGTCCTTCAATGAACTGCTCCTTTAACAGTTTATCTTCCTCCTTCACACTGTCAGGATAGACTTGCTTAACTGCTCGCAGCGCCTCCTGCAGGTTGAGAGCATAGTCCCTGATACTGTCCTGCGCCTTCTGTTTACAGCCAAAGAACCTCATCTTGATTTCAGCTGCAGTGCGGGTGTCAAAGGTGCTCCTCAGCTTGGCCAGGATCTTTGCAACAGTCTCTTTATCAGTGTCCTGCCAGGCTTTCACCTCTCTCTGGACAGCTAACGGGTGCAGCACAATCAGGATATTCACTTTCTGGCTTTCAGACAGAGGGTATACTTTAAACAAACTGCACAGTCTCTTTACATTCATTCAGGGTATGCGACTCACCCGAGTACTGCGGTAGCCAGGCCGCTCCCGGTATGTAGGGCATTATGGAGACCGCTGCGGTGGGCGCTCCTCCTGGCGGTGCTGCGCTGTTGGCAACGGCGCCTGCTGCTGCATCGCCGTTTGGCACGGACATCCTCTCCCCCCCTAGTTAACGTTAGCCAGGGCCGGGGGTTATGGGAGCTCACCGGCGGCCGCTTCACAGGCCCGACGCTCTGGGCTGTAGGCCTCAGCTCCTCCTCTTCTCGCGCGCTGTCCTCTCTTCCCGCGCATCACTTCACTTCTTTGCGCTCTGTGGCAGGCTTCACCCATGAAGGCCTGCCCCTTCTTCACCCTGCGCGCGCCAAGCAGCGGGGCAATGGTGGCAATTGGCGCCAATTTCTCACACAGTCTTTTTGCACAAACAGTCTATGGCACACAGGACCCGGGGGTACCGGGCTCCGTAATCCTGTTTGTGACGCCAAGTTGAGTCACCCTCCCAGGGCTGTGGGGTACTCGGTACCGGGCCGGTGTCAGTGGGATGTAGCACAGCAGCGGTGACCTGGACCGTGGCCCTGGGCGCCCAAGTAATGGGGGAATGTAGTTAATGGAATAGTTTGTGATGCCACCTGTGGTGCTCTGCAAGGGAGATGTTAAGCCGACGCTGCAGACAGATCCGCTGGGACTGATGGTATGGTGCAGCAAAGATGTAATAGCTCCCCACAGGTGAAGCTATAGTCCCAGGGCAGTGTAGATGTGGTTGGTACGGGGATGTAGCAGTGCCGAAAAGGTAGGAAGCAGACAAGACACAGCGGGGTGCAATTTCTGTACCTTTAATTGATAACTGCAGTCCAGGGTCCTGATTACAGATGGTATTGGAGCAGGCTAGCCTGGAAGCCATTCAGGGATTCTCTCTCAGCAGACGGACTGTGCAGTCTCCTTCCTAGCGCCTATTTGAATGAAGTGCTCCAAGCACCGAGTTACTCTGAAGTTCCTCCTGTCAGATGTTCCCAAGAACCTTACTTGCACGGCAGACAGCTGTAGCCTCTCTCGGGGACTCCCTTCTCTGAGTCCTGGCTCTCTATCCAAGCTGCTGTTGTGCCTCAAGTCTTATATGGGAGCAGAGAATTTACAGCCTCCTACTCCTCTGGTATCTGTTGCAGGACCGTTAGTATCCGTACAACCGTGGAGACCAGGCTCCAGTTCAAGCGCTCTCACTGCAAGGGAGCTCTCCTTTCCTAGCTCAACCTCCAGCTTCTCTCTACACGTCTGCACACTTCACCCTCCGCAGACTAACTGTCCACTCCTTCCTCTTGGCCCTCAGAGAGCACTCCTCCCCTTAATTCCGGTTCAGAGCTCCCCCTGCTGACCTGGAGTGGAACTGTGTTGCATGTATGGATTGACTGCGAGAGAGACCCATCATTGCCTCCAATGGAGGAAGGCAAAGCCACTGTGGCGACCATACCCCTGGGGGCGCCACATTTCTCTGCAAAGGGACCAAGAAAACTGATCCGTGTACATGCAAGAATGAATGGTGCCATGTATCATGAGGTTTTGAGTGCAAACCTCCTTCCATCAGCAAGGGCATTGAAGATGAAAAATTGGTGGGTCTTTCAGCATGATAATGATCCCAAGCACACCACCAGGGCAACAAAGAAGCATATGAAGGTCCTGGAGTGGCCTAGCCAGTCTCCTGATCTCAACCCCATAGGAAACCTTTGGAGGTATTTGAAATTCTGTGTTGCCCTGCAGCAGGTCCATAACATCACTTCTCTAGAGGAGATCTGCATGGAGGAATGGGCCAACATACCACCAACAGTTTGTGCCAACCTTGTGAAGACTTACAGAAAACATTTGACCTCTGTCATTGCCAACAAAGGATATATAACAAAATGTTGAGATTAACTTTTGTTAATGACCAAATACTTATTTTCCACCATAATTTGCAAACTAAATCTTGCCAAATCAAAGTAATTTTCTGGATTTGTTTTCTCATTTTGACTCTCATAGTTGTGGTGTACCTATGATTTCAATTACAGGCCTCTGATCTTTTTTAGTGGGAGAACTTGCACAATTGGTGGCTGACTAAATACTTTTTTCCCCACTGTATGTACAGCACTGCATGGGAAAGTTTATTTTCTAATGGAGGATCAGCTTCTCCATCAACATTCTTTTTATGTCTAACAAGAGAGGACTATAATTAAAAGAGGTGAATAACAAAAATAATAAGAATACACTATGTAAGAGACAGCACTGTACATAACAGCAGAGGAAGCTATATAATAAGGGACAGCCCCATACATTACTAGAGAGGTTGGTACATAATAAGAGATGGTGTTAAACATAATAAAATAGGAAACTATGTATCGAAGGACAGCACTATACATAAATGATCACACTATATACTAAGGGATTGTGCTATATATAATAAGGTTATATTCCTGAATCCATATGTAGTGTCGGTGTGCTGCCCGCTTTTACAGACGCATTGAGCATGTCCTGTTCTGATTATCAAAATCAGATCAGAGCAAAACATTATCTGACCCTCATAGATCTCATTCTCAGATACATGATTTTCACAGATGTGTCAATGGAGCTATAAAACTCTACAAGTCTATGTGCAGTCCAATAAAAAAAAAATCTGGCAGCACACGGACATTTCACACGAATGTGAGAATGTGGTCTAAGGGATTTTACAAATAACATTATCACTCCAAGTTATACAGAAGATACAGAATAATAATTACACCCAAGTACTTGCAGGCACGACTCGTCTAGTCAGACTGATCACCGCAGCCCTGAAAATAACAAGGTCACCCTTTAAATTTTTCACTCTTTGTTTCATTGCAGCCATTTGGTAAATTCAAAATATTTCATTTTTTTTTTCTCATTAAGGTACACTTTGCACTCCATCTTGACTAAAAAAAACAATGTACAAATTTTTGCAAATCTATTCTATTATTTCTAAACACTGTGATTCCTTTGTATCCCCATTTGAAAGGTAAACTTGCCCCCTTCAGCAAGAAAATAGCCAAACAAACCACACTTCCACAATTTGATCACAAAATACAGTTTAAACATTAATTTTCATAAACCTGTAGTAAGGAAAAATGACCTGCAGGTGGCACCACAGTACCCCAAAGCAAACTACCAACACATTTGTATACATGCACTGCTTTTTTGGGGATTACTTCACCCCACACACACACATAAAACACCTTTTGAAAGGTAAACTTGCTCCCTTCAGCAAGAAAACAGCCAAAGAAACTACACATTCACGATTTTATCACTAAATACAGTTTAAACATTAATTTTCATAAACCTGCAGAAAGACACAATGACCTGCAGGTGGCACCTCAACCGGAAAACATTTTTTGGCCTCTACTTATCAAAACAATTTATTTTATTACCAATCTACATATATAAATACCTGTCTGTGTTCATCAGCTCATGAAATGCATTTACATTTGACCAGCTTGCTTTTTCTGAAATTGCCTGCGTCTCCGACGACCAATGTGCAAAAATTTTGCACGGGCCAAACTAGTTTAAAAATAAAATCTGAAATATCACATGAACGTGATAAATGGTCACAGAAATAACTTGAAACTGTGATGGCCGTCTGCGAATCTGGGCTGCAGTAGGAACAGCACCCCGAGTAACCCCGAGACCCTTAACCCCTATACAGGGATCTGGAATTGTAGCAAGACCCAGGGGGTAGCTGTTTAGAGGAGCAGTGGACCAGAGCAGGACGGCCGCCAAGGGGTCAAAACTAATACCCGTAATCAAAGTCAGGAGGCAGGAGTCGGAGGCCGGAGGGCAGCAGAGGTACGAAATCAGCAGACAGGAGAGTCAAAAGTTCAGGCCAGGGTCAGTAAAACCAGGAGGGCAGCAAGGTACAAAAATCAGCAGGCAGAAGGAGAGTCGGGAATCCAAGCAAAGGTCAGCGTCAAAATATCAGAAAAGAGGCAGAGGTAGAAAAAAGGCAGGCAACAGAATGGTCAGAAATCCAGGCTGAGGTCAGCGTTTAACTATAGCAAATTAGACAGTAGCACACAGGGGAACCAAGAATATATCCGACGGCTTGCAAGACGAGTCCCAAGGTATTTGAGGGATCAGGTCATCCCTCAGAGGTTCCCGGACTGATGATGTAACCAGGACCGCCCCCAGGACCAGGCCAGACGGACATGCATTAAGCCCTACATGATTGACAGAGGGGCGGAGCCTGCAGCCACCAGATGCCTGCGCAGGGGCCTCTTCTCTGTCACCACCCTCACCCTGAGGCAAACCACGGCGCCTCCCAGTGGTCGAGGCAGGAACAGCCATCCCCGAGTCTGACGGCGACGTAATGGCCCGGAGCCTCCTAGTGACCGAGACTGGAACAGCAGGCCCCGAGTCTTGCGGCGAAGTGTCAGTCCGGCGCCTCCTAGTGGCCGGAGCCGGAACAGCAGGCCCTGAGTCTGGCGGCGACGTGCCAGTCCAGCGCCTCCTAGTGGCTGAAGCCGGAACAGCAGGCCCTGAGTCTGACAGCGACGTGACAGTACCCCCCCTTCCAAGAGGGGCCTCCGGACCCTCAAAACCTGGTTTGTCAGGATGAAGGAGGTGAAACCGTCTAATTTACCCCTTGGCATGGATGTCATCAGCGGGGACCCAGGACCTCTCCTTAGGACCATAGCCCTTCTAATACACCAAATATTGCACGGACTTTCTCACCAAACGGGAATCAAGGATACCCTGGACTTCGTACTCCAAGGCACCCTTGACCAAAACTGGAGGAGGAGGGGACTGGACGGGATGAATTGGGGAGCGGTACATCTTGAGGAGGGATTTGTGGAAAACATTGGGTATTTTGAAAGACTGAGGGAGCTTTAAACGAAAGGCTACCGGGTTAATTACCTCTAATATTTCATAGGGACCAATAAATCTGGGGCCCAGTTTGGCAGATGGTACCTTAAGCTTAATGTTTTTGGTAGACAGCCAAACTTTGTCCCCAACTCCCAGATGCGGCCCCTTGGACCGCCGTTTATTTGCGGCCGAAGCCTGTCTCTGACCTGGGAGGAGGAGGAGGAGGAGGAGGAGGAGGAGAAGGAGAAGGAGAAGGAGAAGGAGAAGGAGAAGGAGAAGGAGAAGGAGAAGGAGAAGGAGAAGAAGAAGAAGAAGAAGAAGAAGAAGAAGAAGAAGAAGAAGAAGAAGAAGAATCCAGCTTACCGTACTGCCCTGCTGGCAGAATCCAAATCCTTGCGCATGGACTTGACCAGGCAGTCAATCAACAGTGAAAAAGAAAAAAGAGAAATTCCAGCAGGTACAGCATACTAGTCGGATGACTGCAGAACAACGCGTTTCGACGCCTCAGGTCTTAATCATGTTCTGAACATGATTAAGACCTGAGGCGTCGAAACGCGTTGTTCTGCAGTCATCCGACTAGTATGCTGTACCTGCTGGAATTTTAATATGCATTGGCACAATAAAATGGATTTTTAATTTTCCATTTCTCGTGCTGGAATTTCTCTTTTTCCCTTTCAAGTTTGAGTTCACCTCCGACCAGATGGTCTTTAAGTGATGTATGGATTTCTCTACCCCGGAAGCTCGAGACATCTTAGCCGAAAATGAACCAAAACGTGGGTGTAAACCATAATTGCAGAAGAACGGGGTGGTTTTGATGGACTCTTGGTATTGGTTATTTAGGGTGAATTTGACTAATGGGAGATGTTCCACCCAATCAGATTGGTGTTCCAAGACATAGCAGCGAAGATACTGCTCTAGGGCTTGGTTGGCACGCTCAGTTTGTCCATTAGTCTCAGGGTGGTAAGCGGAGGAGAAAGATAATTCAACGCCAATGCATTTGCAGAATGCCTTCCAGAATTTAGAAACGAACTGGGTGCCTCGGTCGGTCACGATATTCACTGGAGCGCCGTGCATTCGTATTACATGAATGACGAACAATTTACTTAAGGTTTCTGAATTAGGTAGTCCAGAGAGGGGAACAAAATGGCACTGCTTACTGAACCTGTCCACCACCACCCAGATACATGTCTTCCCTTCTGAGGGCGGCAGGTCAGTAATGAAGTCCATGGAGATGTGGGTCCATGGACTCTCTGGGGCGGGCAAAGACTGGAGCCAGCCGGCAGGCCGATTATGGGGAGACTTAGCACGAGCACAAGTTTCGCAAGCTAAAACGTAATCTTTACAGTCCTTCACGACCATTGGCCACCAAAAGTTCCTGGTTACTAGTCTGGCAGTATTATTAACACCAGGATGGCCTGCCAGGACAGAGTCATGTGACTCCTTCAGAACTTGTAGACGAAACAGGGCTGGAACAAACAAGTTTCTGAGGGGGCGTCGTGTCCGGGACTGGCTCTGAGGACCTACGGATCTCCTCCAGAAGGTCCAGAGACACGGCCGACACCACGATCCCATTGGCCAGTATTGGAACTGGTTCCGAGTCCTCAGCCTGTGAGGGGCAGAAACTCTGAGAGAGGGCATCAGCCCTTACATATTTAGTCCCTGGACGAAACGTGATCACAAAGTTAAACCTTGAGAAGAACAAAGCCCACCTAGCCTGCCTAGGATTCAGTCTTTTAGCTGACTCCAAGTAGGTCAGGTTCTTGTGATCCGTGATCACTGTAACCTTGTATTTAGCACCTTCGAGGAAGTGGCGCCATTCTTCGAAGGCCCACTTTATGGCCAACAATTCCCGATTCCCTATATCATAATTTTTCTCAGCAGGAGAGAATTTTCGGGAAAAGAAGACACATGGACGGAGTTGAGTGAGGGAGGCAGTGCCTTGGGAAAGCACTGCCCCTACTCCAACCTCAGAGGCATCAACCTCTACCACAAAGGGGCGGTCTAGATGAGGCTGAATTAATATTGGGTTGGCAGAAAAACAATCTTTTAAAACAGAAAATGCCTGGAGTGCCTCAGGCTTCCAATTAACCACGTCTGCCCCCTTCCGGGTCAGATCCGTGAGCGGTTTGGCGATCTCAGAGAAGCCTTTGATGAATTTACGGTAATAATTTGTAAATCCCAAGAATCGCTGCTGCACTTTTAGAGTTTTGGGTTGCACCCATTCTCTAATGGGTCGGATCTTGGCAGGATCCATGCGAAACCCCTTAGCAGAAATCATGTACCCCAAAAATTGTACCTCCTCAGCCATAAAAACACACTTCTCCAGCTTGGCAAATAGAGAATGTTCTCTAAGTCTTTGGAGCACAGAACGGACATGTTGCGCGTGTGTAAGAACATCAGCTGAGTAGATCAGGATATCATCTAGATAAACCACTACATATACCCCACAGATATCCCTGAAGATATCATTCACAAAGTGTTGGAACACGGCAGGTGCATTACTTATCCCAAACGGCATCACAAGATACTCAAAATGACCAAGAGGTGTGTTAAACGCGGTTTTCCACTCATCTCCATCTCTTATGCGAACAAGATTGTAAGCTCCCCGGAGATCAAGTTTAGTGAACCAACGGGCTCCCAGTACCTGGTTAAAAAGATCAGGGATGAGTGGAAGCGGATACTGATTCTTTACAGTAATAGCGTTCAGCTCCCGATAATCAATGCATGGTCTGAGTCCACCATCTTTTTTTTCCACAAAGAAAAACCCAGCTCCTACAGGTGAAGTGGAGGGTCTAATAAAACCTTTTTGCAAGCTGTCTGCTATGTAATCATTCATGGCTACACGTTCTGGACCAGAGAGGTTAAATATTCTCCCCTTAGAGAGACGGGCACCTGGAACCAAGTCTATAGGACAGTCATATTCTCTATGAGGAGGTAATTTCTCAGACTCCACTATGGAAAAGACATCTTCATAGTCTCTGAATGCATATGGTATAAAGGGTGTTTTAAGTTTAATTTGGTTCACTGACAGCGACATACAGTGGTTTTGACACTGTGGATTCCAGCGCACGATATCCCCTAGGTGCCAGTCAATAACCGGATTATGCTGGTGCAGACATGGCATGCCTAACACAACTGGATGTGATAAATTGTGAATAACAAAAAACGACATATGTTCTGTGTGTAATGCCCCCATTGACATAGCAATTTCTGTAGTAACAAATTCTACTCCACCCTGGATAATGGATGTACCATTAATCGCAGTGGTTTGAATAGGGGCATTAAGTCTTAGCAAACATACACCAAGATTCCTTGCAAGCAAAAAATAAATAAAGCTGCCCGCGGAACCACAATCCACATAGGCCTTCACACACAGAGATTTATTAGAAAACGAGATCGAGACGGGTAACAAAAGTTTAGTCGCATTTGCGGGCAATACCTGAGCCTCTGGGCCAGCACGACCAAAGCTGCCCAGAGGCCAATGCTCCAGGAATGTGGATCTCTGACGTTCAGCTTTCTCCCTGAAGACTCCAGACTGCAGCACGCTTGTGAATGAGAATGATCTTCCAGGCTGTGCACTGCAACAGGTGTTCAGGCCAAAAATCAGCTCAGTCAGGAGAAGGAGAAAAAAAAATTCAGGAGACTGCTTTTATATATGATGGACATATAATGTGACGGCCGTCTGCGAATCTGGGCTGCAGTAGTAACAGCACCCCGAGACCCTTAACCCCTATACAGGGATCTGGAATTGTAGCAAGGCCCAGGGGGTAGCTGTTTAGAGGAGCAGTGGACCAGAGCAGGACGGCCGCCAAGGGATCAAAACTAAAACCCGTAATCAAAGTCAGGAGGCAGGAGTCGGAGGCCGGAGGACAGCAGAGGTACGAAATCAGCAGACAGAAGGAGAGTCAAAAGTCCAGGCCAGGGTCAGTAAAACCAGGAGGGCAGCAAGGTACAAAATCAGCAGGCAGAAGGAGAGTCGGGAATCCAAGCAAAGCTCAGCGTCAAAATATCAGAATAGAGGCAGAGGTACAAAAACTGCAGGCAACAGAATGGTCAGAAATCCAGGCTGAGGTCAGAGTTTAACTATAGCAAATTACACAGTAGCACGCAGGGGAACCAAGAATATATCCGACGGCTTGCAAGACCAGTCCCAAGGTATTTGAGGGATCATGTCATCCCTCACAGGTTCCCGGACTGATGATGTAACCAGGACCGCCCCCAGGACCAGGCAAGACGGACATGCAGTAAGCCCTACATGATTGACAGAGGGGCGGAGCCTGCAGCCACCAGATGCCTGCGCAGGGGCCTCTTCTCTGTCACCACCCTCACCCTGAGGCGAACCACGGCGCCTCCCAGTGGTCGAGGCAGGAACAGCCGTCCCCAAGTCTGGCGGCGAAGTGTCAGTCCGGCGCCTCCTAGTGGCCGGAGCCGGAACAGCAGGCCCTGAGTCTGGCGGCGACGTGCCAGTTCGGCGCCTCCTAGTGGCCGAAGCCAGAACAGCAGGCCCTGAGTCTGACAGCGACGTGACAGAATCTGACAAAAGTAATTAGGTCTATGACATCACATGATTAAAAACTGACTAGCTGAATCTTTTTAAGTCAGGCCCATATACATTTGTGTCTCATGAACCTACAACTCCCAGTATGGTAAGGAGATGCTGGAAGTTGTTATCAGTCTTTATCAGACTGTGGACTATACAGGAGCCACAGTACTGATGAGAAGCAGACAGTATCAAAAAGTAAACATTTACATCCAGGTATCTTAGGGGTGAGGTCTTCTCTGAGTCTTTTCGTCTCCATCCTGTTAATACGCCATGAACACTTTTCACATCCACAGCACAACCCCACTCAGTTCCCTTTAAAAACAGTGTTATTAAAATGCCATCTGTATAAAAAAATATCTTCCATACTATTACCTAAATAAGCCTCCTATAGTATATGGCCTCCACGCCATCCGGCTTAATGAGCTACACCCGCCACACTGTCTGCCACTATCAACTATAACCGCTACACTATTCGCTCCGATGAACTATGGGCTATACCATGTCGTCTGTCCCCTCTCGTTATCTCTTACACTCTCTATATCTCCACACTGCGCCTCCGTCATGCTGTCCTCTCTCTATACTGTGCCCCCATTTCACGCTCCCTTTGTTCCATATCCATTCTGTGCCCTTTTTAACACTATGCCCTCAAACTGCCCACCATGTTGCCCTCTCCAAACCTCACACTGTTCCCCTGCACGGTATGATGAACATCATAGCTGTCCATACATTGTGATATCCACAACATGCCTCCAATATACAGTATGATGTCCCCTACAGCCCTCTATACAGTATAAAGTCCCCTACAGCCCTCTATACAGTATCATTCCCCCCCCACAGTCCCCTATACAATGATGCCCTCCCATATCCTATATACTAGTATGATATCCCCACAGGGCAGGTATAATGTCCTCCACAGTCTCTAATATAATGTCCCCCACAGCCAGCCCCTTGTGATAGCTCCAACAGCCAGCTCCTTATATTTCCCACATAGGCAGCCTCTCATAGGACCTGAACAGCCAGCCCCTCATATGCCCCCATAGCCAGCCCCCATATGTTCTTCATTCATTGGCAAAATATCAGGGGGAAAAAAGGCTTATACTCGCCTAATTCAGACCACTGTTTCGTCTTGCTTAATGTACATCAGTGGATGCAATGAGTTACAGTATCGCGCCATACGACATCCCCTGCATGTGCAGTGTCCAACAGAGTGTAGCCTGAAAGTGATTACAGCATCTCTGCACCCGTCCTGGGTGGCATGGCACTGACATCAATTGTACTGAGTGGGGGAAGGAGTGACAGCCGGGGTGCAGGACAGAGAGGGGTGAGCAATGTCCGTGATTGACATCACTCACCTCCGTGTCTGCTCCTCGGCCATCACTATGCTGAATGTCTGCGGCAGGAGGATGATGCTGGGCAGCCGCAGGCATTCAGCCATGTCACTTTTTTTTCTCCCCAAAGTGCGCCCCTCTTGGGAAGGCAGGACGCAGCACCCTAGGTGGGTGCCTACCCTCGTCCCAGCCCTGGCTGTAGTCACAGAATTTTTGGTCCTGTGTGTTACTTATGACAAGAGACTGTTACAAAAAGGGACCCTAAAGCACCACAACCACTTAGACACCAGTGTTAAAAATGACACATAAGGGGTTTACAATAAAAATTTTGAACTAGAGTATAACACCTTCAAGTTATGAATTTAGATAGACACATACTTAAAGGAACCTGTCATATCTGATACCGCTATTAACCTGCAGATATAACGTTAATTTACAAATTAATAGTGTTATGAAGGTGCCCAGACGCTTTAGTAAAAGTACAACACCAGGGAGAAAATGAAGTTTATTTCTCTGGGGAGTCACTGGCTTTCAATAATTCAAGCGTGCCCAGAGCAATTACAATGACAACTTCTGCATTTTTTTCCTGCTCCTGATTTTGGCTTACAAATACTGATGTACAAGACTCAGCAAGTACTCAACGTGTGACCGTGGCCTAAGTGTTTCTCTCGTAATACAGAGTAAAATAATATACTGGCAGACACTTACCAGCAGTGCTTTGCAGTGTGGACCACAAATGACAGCAGTCACCAATTAGCTTTAATTAGCTGTAATCTAGCTAAGTGAACGGTTGGTGGATAGCCATAAACCTAATAGAAAAGGGAAAAATTAACTGGATAAAAAGGTAAAATGAGCAATTGTAAGTACACAGTGCTATATAGTATGATGACTGCAATATATTAAAAAATAAAAATTTTGAAGGGAGGAGTGCTTCTTTAACCCCTTCCTGACATCCGACGTACTATCCCATCCATGGGACCCGGGCCCCTATGCCCATGGACAGGATAGTACGTCTACCGCGATCAGCGGCGCCCACGTGGTGAGCGCCGCTGATCGCGGCCGGGTGTCAGCTGATTATCACAGCTGACACCCGGCACAATGTGTCAGGGGCGGTCACGGACCGCCCTGACACGTTAACCCCTTGCACACCGCGATCAAACATGATCGCGGTGTACCGGGAGTTAAAGGGAAGCATCGGCAGGGAGGGGGCTCCCTCCTTGCTACCCTGAGCCCCCTACGGCAGCGCAATGTGCAGCGCTGCTGCGGGGGACTCCTTTCCTCCAGGCCCCCGAATCCAAGATGGCGACGGGGGCCTTCGGGGGCCTGCAGGAAGCTGGCTTCCTCAGTGCCTGCAAAGCGCAGGCAAGAGGAAGTCTTCTTCAATGCCTGTGACAGATTGCTGATCTGTCACAGTGATCTGTGATGTGACAGATCAGCGATCTGTCACAGGACAGTGATGTCCCACCTGGGACTATGTAATAAAGTAAAAAAAAAATAAAAAAAAGTGTAAAAATAATTTAAAAAAAATCGCCAAATAAATTAGTAAAAAAAAATAAAAAATTCCCCAATAAATTCATTTTTTGAAAATAAAAAAACCCAAAACAATAAAAGTACACATATTAGGTATTGCCGCGTCCGTAACGACCCGCCCTATAAAACTGTCCCATTAGTTAACCCCTTTAGCGAACCCCTTAAAAAATAAAAATAAAAAACGAAGCAAAAAATAATGATTTATTATCATACCGCCAAACAAAAAGTGTAATAACGCGCGATCAAAAAGACGCATATAAATATCCATGGTACCGCTGAAAACGTCATCTTGTCCCACAAAAAACGAGCCACCACACAGCATCATCAGCGAAAAAATAAAAAAGTTATAGCTCGCAGAATAAAGCGATGCAAAAATAATTATTTTTTATATAAAATAGTTTTCATTGCATAAAACCGACAAAACATAAAAAAACGACCTAAATGAGGTATCGCTGCAACCGTACTGACCCGAAGAATAAAACCGCTTTATCAATTTTACCGCACGCGGAACGGTGTAAACGCACTCCCCCAAAAGAAATTCATGAAACGCTGGTTTTTGTTCATTCTGTGTCCCAAAAATCGGAATAAAAAGCGATCAAAAAATGTCACGTGCCCGAAAATGGTACCAATAAAAACGTCAACTCGTCCCGCAAAAAATAAGACCTCACATGACTCGGTGGGTCAAAATACGGAAAAATTATAGCTCTCAATATGTGGTGATGCAAAAACTATTTTTACAAAAAAAAGCGTCTTTTAGCGTGCGACAGCCGCCAAACATAAAAACCGCCATAAATAGTAAATCAAACCCCCCGTTATCACCCCCTTAGTTAGGGAAAAATAATAAAATTAAAAAAATGTATTTATTTCCATTTTTCCATTAGGGTTAGGGTTAGGGCTAGGGTTAGGGTTAGGTGTTGTGAGGTCATTTTCCCCTCCGTCACTGAGGCCTGGTGAACTCCCTATTCTAGTGAAGGAAGGTAGTGAGCCTGATTATCAGGCACCTGGGACTAATGAAGACGATTGGCTGAGTGGAGTCACTGACTGGATTTAAGGCAGCCTACGCCCTTTCTGCCCTGCGGGTGATTTCTCTGTGGACTCTTGGACACCAGTCTGATTCCTGCTCTCCTAAAGCTAAGTTTTCTGTTTTGCCTTTTTGCATCTAAGATTTGTTTTTGTTTTTCTTGCTTTTTGGATTCTGCCACTCCCTGCTGGAGTGTGCAGTGTTCCTAGAGCTCTGTCTTCTAAAAGTACCTGAGTGCGGATTTAGTTTTTGAAGCTTAGTTGCTTCAGGGCCATTTTTATATCAGCTTGTTGGCTTTTGTCTCTGTTAGGGTTTTGGCAGATTGCAGACAGCAGCCTTACTATCCGTTCCTATCTAGGTAGTTTTTGGGCCCTGTCTTTGCTCAGCCTGTCTTTCTGTCTGTGTAAGTGTTTTCATCTTGCTTCACCGTCATTATATGTGGGGGGCTGCCTATTGCTTTGGGGTCTGCTCTGGGGCAGTTAGATTTCCCCTTTCCTTCTTTAGGCCTATGTATCTCTCCGGCTGTGATCGAGGGGTCTAGGTCATCGTAGGAACCCCCCACGGCTACTGCTAGTTGTGTTGATAGGTTCAGGGGTCTGCAATCTGATAGTTGCCAACTTCTCTGGTTTTCAGGACTAGCTTGCATTTCTGTTTTTGCCTCCTACGGTGACTCAATCATAACAGTTAAGGTTAGGGCTAGGGCTTGGGTTAGGGCTAGGGTTAGGGCTGAGATTAGGGTAAGGGGTGTGTTGGGGTTCGGGTTGGAGTTAGAATTGGGGGTTTCCACTGTTTGGGCACATCAGGGGCTCTCCAAATGCAACATTGCGTCTGATCTCAATTCCAGCCAATTCTGAGTTGAAAAAGTCATATGGTGCTCCTTCCCTTCCAAGCTCTGCCATGCGCCCAAACAGTGTTTTACCCCCACATGTAGGGTATCAGCCTACTCAGGACAAATTGCAAAACAATTTTTGG
Source organism: Dendrobates tinctorius (assembly GCF_039654945.1). Classification (NCBI taxonomy): domain Eukaryota; kingdom Metazoa; phylum Chordata; class Amphibia; order Anura; family Dendrobatidae; genus Dendrobates; species Dendrobates tinctorius. Next base: position 82,535,557 of record NW_027361690.1, read on the forward strand.
GGTCCAATTTCTCCTGTTACCCTTAGGAAAATAAAAAATTGGGGGCAAAAATATCATTTTTGTGGAAAAAAAATGATTTTTTTATTTTCACGTCCGAGCGTTATAAACTTCTGTGAAGCACTTGGGGGTTCAAAGTGCTCACCACACATCTAGATAAATTCCGTGGGGGGGTCTAGTGTCCAAAATGGGGTCACTTGTGGGGAGTTTCAATAGTTTAGGTACATCAGGGGCTCTCCAAACGCACATGACACCCGCAGACCATTCCATCAAAGTCTGCATTCCAAAATGGCACTGCTTCCCTTCCGAGCACCGACGTGTGTCCATACAGTAGTTTTCTCCCACATATGGGGTGTCAGCGTACTCATGACAAATTGGACAACAACTTTTGCGGTCCAATTTCTCCTGTTACCCTTGGGAAAATGAAAAAATTGGGGACTAATTGATCATGTTTGTGGAAAAAATACGATTTTTTTATTTTCATGCCCGGGCATTATAAACTTCTGTGAAGCCCTTGGGAGTTCAAAGTGCTCACCACACATCTAGATAAGTTCCTTAGGGGTTCTCGTTTCCAAAATGGGGTCATTTGTGGGTGTTTCCACTGTTTTGGTACATTAGGGGCTCTCCAAAGGCAACATGACACCCGCAGACCATTCCATCAAAGTCTGCATTCCAAAACGTCACTACTTCCCTTCCGAGCCCTGACGTGTGTCCATACAGTAGTTTTCTCCCACATATGGGGTGTCAGCGTACTCAGGACAAATTGGACAACAACTTTTGGGGTTCAATTTCTCCTGTTACCCTTGGGAAAATAAAAAAATTGGGGAATAATTGATCATGTTTGTGGAAAAAATACGATTTTTTTATTTTCATGCCCTGGCATTATAAACTTCTGTGAAGCCCTTGGGGGTTCAAAGTGCTCACCTCACATCTAGATAAGTTCCTTAGGGGGTCTAGTTTTCAAAATGGGGTCATTTGTGGGGGGTTTCCACTGTTTAGGTACATTAGGGGTCTCCAAAGGCAACATGACACCCGCAGACCATTCCATCAATGTCTGCATTCCAAAACGTCACTACTTCCCTTCCGATCCCCGACGTGTGCCCATACAGTAGTTTTCTCCCACATATGGGGTATCAGCATACTCAGGACAAATTGGACATGGTGTCCGATCTCAATTCCAGCCAAAAACGTCAAATGGCGCTGCTTCCCTTCCGAGCTCTGCCATGCGCCCAAATAGTGGTTTACCCCCACATGTGGGGTATCAGCATACTCAGGACAAATTGCACAATAACTTTTAGGGTCCTGTTACCCTTGGGAAAATAAAAATTGGGGTGAAAAGATCATTTTTGTGGAAAAAATATGATTTTTTAATTGTACCGCTGTACGTTATAAACTTCTGTAAAGCCCTTGTGGGTTCAAAGTTCTCACCACATATCTAGATAAGTTCCTTGGGGGGTCTAGTTTCCAAAATGGGGTCACTTGTAGGGCGTTTCCACTGTTTAGGTACATCAGGGACTCTCCAAACGTGACATGGCGTCCGATCTGAATTCCAGCCAATTTTGCATTGAAAAAGTCAAACGGCGCTCCTTCCATTCTGAGCTCTGCCATGCGCCGAAACAGTCGTTCCCCCCCACAAGTCAGGTATCAGCGTACTCAGGACAAATTGCACAATAACTTTTGCAGTCCAATTTCTCCTGTTACCCTTGGTAAATTAAAAAAAATTGAACCTGAAGTATTTTTTTTGTGAAAAAAAGTTAGATGTTCATTTTTTTTTTTAAATATTCAAAAAAATTCCTGTGACGCACCTAAAGGGTTAATAAACTTCTTGAATGTGGTTTTGAGCACCTTAAGGGGTGCAGTTTCTAGAATGGTGTCACTTTTGGGTATTTTCTATCATATAGACCCCTCAAAGTGGCTTCAAATGTGATGTGGTCCTAAAAATAAAATGGTGTTGTAAAAATGAGAAATCACTGGTCAACTTTTAACCCTTATTACTTCCTAACAAAAAAAAATTTTGGTTCCAAAATTGTGCTGATGTAAAGTAAACATGTGGGAAATGTTAGTTATCAAGTTTTTTGTGTGCCATATCTTTGTGATTTAAGGGCATAAAAATTCAAAGTTGGAAAATTGCGAAATTTTCAAAATTTTTGCCAAATTTCCATTTTTTTCTCAAATAAACGCAAGTTCTTTGAATTTTACCACTAACATGAAGTACAATATGTCACGAGAAAACATTGTCAGAATCACCGGGATCCATAGAAGCGTTCCAGAGTTATGACCTCATAAAGGTACAGTGGTCAGAATTGTAAAAATTGGCCCGGTCATGAACGTGCAAACCACCCTTGGGGGTGAAGGGGTTAAAAACAATTATACACATCCATATTTCCTTGATCTATAATGGGGTCTATGTAGTTTTCATTAGGGCATCTGCCAAATGATAGACACTTTAATTGAAACCCCCAATATTATTAAGCTATATTAGTTTCCATGATGGTCCTTGGATATGACATTTAAAATATAGGATGTCAGGGATGAATATTGCTATTTATCCCTGGTATTGTGTAAATGGTCTGCAAACAATGAATAATTCCATATCTAGCTTTGAAAACACACTCCCTGTTGCGCCTCACCCTTAAAGTACTTTTTTTTTTTTTACTTTTGCTGGTATTTTTTGGTGAAGAAGGGGGGTACTTTAGGGGTCCTGTTACCTTTGTCTCTGCCCCATTCCTTTACTTGAGTGCTGAGGGGTCATCCGGGTGGCGGGGTAGGGGGCGCAGTCAGCTTCATCTGCCTAGGGCACCAAAATACCTAGTCCCAGGCCTGACTAAAACAACCATGCCCCCTGAGAGGAGCCCAACTGTCCCCTCCTTCAGCCAAGCATGCCTGCCTCGTCTGATTACTGCAAAAGTTGATCGTAACCACATCATCTCCACCGATTTCTTCTTCCTTTTAAGCAAGAGACAAACTGTTGGCACTCCAGACATCTCACCTTATAATCTTTCTCCTGTCCTTTCCCATTTCTTTCCTAGCAACCATGTTCCCACTCCTTCACCACATATTACATATTTTCACAATCCACCATCCCTTCCATGCCTAGACACCTTTCGCTGCGAACCATGCAGTCAGTGCCAAGATACTGTCACTTGTTCCCCCTGCTCCTTGAATGAACGAATGAACATCTAACATGCTCTTGGAAGCTCACCATACTGGGACGGACATGGCATTGGTGCTGCCTGGGCAGCTGCTCAGGGACCCCAATAGGTAAGGGGGCCATTTGGGAAAACAATCGCCAAACAAATTCGGCATGAATATGGCACATTCAGATTCGTGATTGGAAACACGAGGAAATTTAATAAAATCAGTAAAAATTGGTAACATTCGGTAAAAAGTTCGGGAAAATATCTGTGTCGCCACAAAAAGTATTTTCAGCCCTTTAGAAACGATAATGGTGGTGTATCATGAGCGTTTGGCACGTGTTTGATGAGGGGAGTGGGTTTGCAGAGCTCAGAGGCGCGGCGTTCTTGTAAGCAGTAATTTTTTTCTTCCCCTAACTTTATATGTGCACATTGCAACTAGCCAATCAGGGCACAGGAAACACCCACAATATCCTGACACAATGGCTTGTGTCATTGGCTGCTGAAATCACATGTTCCTCTCCATATAAAGAGCGGACATCTTGTTCTAGCGCCATTTTGACACTGTAACAGTGCAGAGAGGCTGCTCCTGACACTGGCACGGTTAGCAGGATTTCAGTTAGTTAGCTAGTCGGTTGGATAACAGAGAAGAAATAGGGGAAACAAAAGACGATCATAAAGTCCAAATGTGTAGTGAAAAATAACATCTTTATTGAGTAAAAGGGCATGAGGAACCGCAACAGTGTGACACACACAAAATCATACCCAGAAAATTGCAAAGGACTCACAGAGCCAGATGAGCACACATAATCATCAATTCTGATTTGTAGCATATAAAAATGCTGCATATGTCCAACAGTGTTTAAATGTATCAAGGTACGTACTTAGTCAATTCAACAAGATGATGACTAAATATAGAACTTTATAGAACCTTCAGCATGGTGTAGGTATGAACCTCATAGCTTACAAGTGTAGTTGTAGCAAATACCAACATAGCCTGATTTTCACATAATCACATAGTAAAGTGCATGACCATCTGCACGGAAATAAACATAGCACGATGTTGGAAACAAAATAGAAAGGAGTATAGATGTATAGTACCTGGAAGGTGACACCAGCAGGGGCCCACTGGATCCGATCGTATACCCCAACGCGCATTTCGGATGGCGCCTTCATCAGGGAGCATGGCATACAGTGGGGAACCGAAGTTTAAAAAAAAGAGTGCACACTGGAAGTGATGTTGCCGTGGACAGGACGTGATGTTGCCGTGGACCGGAAATGACGCATCCGTCACCCTGACAACTGCAAAGCCAGGCCGTCGCCAGCGTCATGCAACAGTAACACGCAATCCCCACGTGAGCTGATCCCTGGAGCTGCATAGAGACCCGGAAAGCAGGTGGGCATGGCAGTGACAAGATGCGCATGCGTGCTATCCACGGCAAGTGATCACAGTATGGGAGAGATGTGACAGAAGTGCCTAGGCTACACCAAAAATGTCATGTAGTGTAGCTAGTAGTGATGAGTGAATTTGTTTGGAAAATAATTGCCAAACATAAATTCGGCACGAATATGGCACATTTGGATTCATGATTGGAATCACAAGCAAAATTTTATAAAATCGGAAAAAAAATTCGGTAACATTCAGTAAAAAGTGCGTGAAAATATTTGCGTTGCCACAAAAGTATTTTCAGCAATTTAGCAACGATAATGGTGGTGTATCATGAGCATTTGGCACGTGTTTGATGAGGGGAGAGGGTTTGCAGAGCTCAGAAGCGCAGCGTTCTTGTAAACAGTAATTTTTTTAAATTTCCTAACTTTGTGTGCACATTGCAGCTAGCCAATCAGGGCACAGGAAACACCCACAACGACTTTTGTCATTGGCTGCTGAAATCACATGTTCCTCTCCATATAAATAGCGAACATCTTGTTTTAGCGCCATTTTGACACTGTAACAGCGCAGAGAGGCTGCTCCTGATGCTGGCACTGTTAGCAGCAAGATTTTAGCTAGTTAGCCAGGCTGTTGTATATCAGTCAGATAGTGTAGCTAGCTACTGTCCTATATGGCCGTCCAGCATTTTTTTTTTTTTGGCTACAGACAAAGCCAGCAGAGCACATGTCCTACATGTGTGTTGTGCACTTCTTCTATTGTACTCCATGCACGAGTATAGCATTCTAAATAATATTTTTTCACTAGCTAAATGTGAAAGAGTCTTCTGTGTCCCAGATTTTAGCTAGTTAGCTAAGTGGTTGTATATTAGTCAGATAATGTAGCTAGCTACTGTCCAGTGTGGCTGTTAAATTTACCTTCCAGCACTTTTTTTGGGGGGCCATTACTGAGGTCCACAGACAAAGCCAGCAGTGCACATGTCCTACAAGTGTGTTGTGCATTGCTTCTATTGTTCTCCATGTGTTAGGATGTGTTGGGGAACCTCACGTGCCTCCTCTCCCCTGGACACTGTTCACACGATTACCTGAGGCACCTCATTGTTATTAATATGTAGTGTAATGTTTATGTACTGTGATGGCTTGTATCTGCTATGTACTCTGTATATGTCTAGGATTAGGGATAGAAGTTAAGGGTCTGTTACACATAGCGAGATCGCTAGCAAAATCGCTAAAGCGTCAACGATTTTGTGATGCAGCAGCGATATCACTAGCGATATCGCTACATGTGTTACTCACCTCCGACTGGCTCCCCCGCTGGTTATCGGTGATCACGCGAGATCGGCCTGGTCCATTTCTCGTTGTCGGCTTCCTGCTGGCGCCGACGAGCAAGCCATGGCCCGCGGGCAGAAGATGGTCACCCTCGCCGCGTCTGACAGGTAAGTATCGACCGCCGACCACTGCTGCATCGCTAGTGAGATCTGCCTGTTTGGCAGCTCACTAACGACCATTTAGTGATGCACCAGCGATCCTGACCCGGTCATATCGTGGTCGGGATCGCTGTTGCATCGCTAAATGTAACGGGGCCTTTAGCATAGAGTAAAAGCGGGGTTAGAATGGAGGGAGGGCACATTAGAGTTAGAGAATAGGATAGATAATAGTGTTAGTTTAGGCACAGGCAGCAAGGTTATTTAGAGGGGAGGAGTTAGAGCAGAGCAACACAGAGCAGGGAGGTATAGGACATGCACTTCCTGATTTGTGTGAGACTCCTGGGCAGCCTGCCCAAGGGCAGGGTGCATGCAGTTCAGGAGACAGTTACAGGCCGTGGGGATAAAGCTGCGGATGGTGCTGGTGATGCTGAAGGTACAGATGGGACACGAACTGTCCAGAGAGTATGCTCGGATGCCAGAGGAAAGAAAAGTGCAGAGAGAATAGAGTCTGCCCGTAAGGCAGGGAAAGTACAGGAAACATTGCCCTGTGTGAACTGTGCTGCTGATGTGATGGATGCCTTGCTGTTTAGTAAAGTTCAACTGTTGGAAAAGAACTGTGACTCTGTGGTGCTTCATGGGACTAGAATTCCAGCAGACACAGTGAGTGCCCATCTCTCCATGTGCAAGGTGCCGGAGTGTTCACTGACTGTTGCTAATAGACTTGCCCACGACTACCACCCCATGCTGCCTTGTTACACATGCACGAAAATAGCATTCTAAATAATATTTATTCAGTAGCTAAATGTGAAACAGCCTGCTGTATCCCACCTTGTCATTGTTGTGGTGATATGAAACTGTCTGCAGACCTAACACACATTAAAAAAAATTATGAATTTTCAGTTGCAAAAAGTTAGACAACCCGCCATATCACACTTTGTCATTTTGTTGGGTTGAAATTAAACTGGAGAGGCCTGATCCAGAGGCCACCAAAAAAATTATTCTGTTGCTAGTGTCATACAATAGGGGACATCTCACATTCAAATAGTTTGTAGCATCTAGTGTGTTGTAGAGGCCTGATCCAGAGGCCACAAAAAAATCCTTGTGTTCCTAACGTCATACAGTAGGGGATGTCTGACTTTCAAATTGTTTGTAACATGTCTTTGTCATACAGGTCTCATCCACACTCAAACAATTATTTCTTCTATAACGCGATACAGCACGCCATATTTCACCTTGGAATTTACTGCCACTGAAATTCAGCTGTTTGCAGAGGTGGTGCAGAGTTTAAAATCTAATTTTTTTGTTGCTAATATTGTGCTCCTACGACACTATCTGAGCAACATGCCTGGGAAAAAGCAAGGCCGTGGTGGAAGGGGAATTAGGCTTGGTGTTCAAGGTGTACGTAGGGTATGTGGTGAGGTTAGTGAAAGCACTAGTGAACCAACAACATCATGTCCTATACAAAGACATCTGAAAACTTCTGTTACTGGACAGGCTACTCCACTACCTTTCTTTGGCAGATGCACAGTGGTATGCCTTGTTGATGAGGCCCAGAAAGAGCATGCGCTCAAGTGGATGGCAAGCGCAGCTTCAAATGGCCTCTCCTACTCTTCCTACACCTCAACATCACACCCAGTACAGTCCACAGAGGTGGCACTCAAGCTCCCATTGCTTCGCCCCATGTCCCAACTCTCCAACCGTGCAACTGACTGTATGGAACCACAGATGGTTGAGTCTGAAGAGCTGTTCACACATTCTAAGCCATGGTCATCAGAAGTGTACTCAAAAGCTTCACAGAGTCAAGACGAGGAAATCTGCACTGATGCCCAAATTTTTTTTAGCTTGGATCCGGAGCAGGATGAAGTAGGGTCCGAGCAGCATCCTGACGTCTTGTCATCAGACGTTAACCCCTGTGGAGGGAGGTGATCCTGATGAGACTCCGATATCTGAGGCTCACGCGGACTGTACTGTGCTAAAGGGCTGGAAGAGGAGGAGGGCGACTCCAAGGGTGAAGAATGTGATAACAGAGAATGATGATGACGAGGTGTTAGATAGAGGCACACAGCTGAATAGATCATCTGAGGAGGAAGACAAGGAGGTAAAGTTGAACCGTACGTTGCAGACACATAGTAATGCAGCCACGACGAGCAATGCATCCTCAGTCACAACTGTGGCTGTGACCAGCAGCGTCCGCAGGTCTGCAGCTCGCAGGGGTGGCAAAGGTTGTCTAGCCTGGACCTTTTTTGACACTGCAAAGGATGAGCCAACTCATGTAATCTGCCAACTTTGCAAAAAAAATTGAGTAGAGGTAAAAAGTGCAATAATTTGACTACTACATGTATAAACAACCATCAGCCGCCCCATCAATTGCATTTGCTGCTTTTTCCTCCTCCTCTGTTGCCGTACCAACTACTGAGACGCAGGTCTTCGACCACAGAACCTCGGGTTCTTTACTCACTCCAGTCACGCAGACTGAGAGCCCGCCGTTAGCTGTAGCAGATGCGGACATGCCTCCTGTTTTAGACCCATCTCAGAGAAAGAGCACACCACAAGTTTCGCAATCCACCATAACATCTCCACCTGCACTTCACCTCATGGCCCAGCAGTTTGTCTGGTTCACCATACTCTGCACTCTCTCAGCACTGCAACCAGCCCACAGTACCGCAGTTGTTTCCTCCTACGCATGACAAAGCTATGAAGTGGAACTCCACCATCTCCAATCTGTTGGACAGGGAAATGCTGCCTTTCCACCTGTTAGATACAGACATTTTTCGAAAGCTGATGGCCATCGCGGTCCCCCCGTACCAATTGCCCAGTCGCCTACTTTTCTGAGAAAGCTGTGCCTGCGCTACACCAGCATGGCGCAGACATCACCTATTCGTTTACGAAATCTATATCTGCCAGGGTGTATTTCACCACAGACACTTGGACGAGGGCGTTACATCTCGCTGACTGGGCACTGGGTGACTCTGGTGGCTGTGGGAGCAGGCGCTGCTCCACATCTCTGGGAATTTCCAAGGCTTGCAGGACAAACCTCTACATTTAACCCTTCCTCCACTGCTTCTGCTGCCTCCTCTATCTCCTTTAGGGCCTCCACCTGTGCCATTTATTTATTTTACTCATTTACATAGTGCCATTAATTCCACAGCGCTTTACAGACATTATTGGCACTGTCCCAGATAGGGCTCACAATTTAAATTCCCTATCAGTATGTCTTTGGAATGTGGGAGGAAACCGGAGAACCCGGAGGAAACCCACGCAAACACGGGGAGAACATACATAACATACAGTACATACTCCCTGCAGATGTTGTCCCTGGTGGGATATGAACCCAGGACCCCAGCACTGCAAGGCTGCAGTGCTAACCACTGAGCCTCTGTGATGCCATATCAGCCTCTGCCTTAATGACACACGCGTTCCATCAGTGCAAAGTGAATCCCCACCACCTCCGAACTGCGCAGCCAGGGCTCACCACAATCAGTGCTAAAATTGATGTGTCTTGGAGATCACAGTCATACAGCTGAAGAGTTGTGGACACCTCTCCAGGCTGAGTTTGATCAATGGCTCTCTCCACTGTACCTGCATTCAGGGAAGACCGTGTCTGATAATGGTGCGAGTCTGGTGGCAGCCCTATGACGAGGCAAGCTCACACACGTGCCTTGCTAGGCTCACGTCCTCAACCTGGTGGTACAGCGTTTTCTCTGCCACTATCCTGGCCTGGGTGAGCTGCTCCAGAAAGCATGTAAGCTGTGTGCTCATTTCTGCCTTACGCACCCCTCAGGTCATTGACTTGCGTGAATACAGAGTTCTTTGTCCATGCCAGCTAACAGGTTGATATGCGATGAGACGACACGCTGGAATTCCACACTGCGCATGTTGCAGCTACTGTGGCAGCAGCAATGAGCCCTGACGCAGTATGTCATGTCATATAGCCTGGGCCAATGCAGTATGAATGTGGCGCATATCAAGTTTACAGAGTGGGCACAGATTAAGGACCTCTGCACCCTTCTGCACAGTTTCGAAATGGCTACTAAGATGGTTAGCGCTGACGACGCCATCATTAACATCACTATTACGGTCATCTATATGCTGGAGCAGACTTTGAATAGCCTGTGGGATGAGATGGTGGTCCCAGAAGAAGAGGACGAAGCAGCAGAGGAGGATGTGGAAGGGATAACATTGTCTCTAAGTACAAGACTGTCGTCACACAGGCGGGTGCCAAGGGAGGGTGGATTACTGCGATTGAGGTGGGCTGATGATAACAGACAAGCTGTTATTGAAGGTGCAAGATCCGAGGAACAAATGGAGGAAGAGGTGATGGGCGATAATCCTCCCCTCTGTGTTGTTCATGGTTGGCGGGAGGGGACGGAGGAAACAAGCATCATTATTACCCAGTCACCAACACAGCATGGCCTTGGACCTCATGGTAAAGCCCATGAATGGAGGATGGTGCAGGAGTGTATAGAACTGAATATCAATACTATCAGGGAGGGTTTGGACCTTTAACATTTTGGCCTCTCACGCCTTGGAGGTTTTATCGTGCCTGGCAGCCAGCGTTCTCTCAGAACCTGTCTTCACTGCTGCTGGTGGTATCCTGATGGATAAGCGTAGCCGGCTGTCCCCTGAAAAAGTGAAGACCGCCTAACTTTCATCATTATGAACAAGTCATGCATCTCCATGGACTTTTGCACCCCAATAGCAGACTGTACAGACTAGGTGATATTGCATTTTTTAGTGTGCTGCATTAATGTCATGTAACTGCACTCTGTGATATCGTTAGTGTCGCTTCTGTGCCTGCTGTGGCTGCTGCTGCAGATGTTAACACAAATTTGTGGAAATGTGAACAGTCATGGTTGGTCTACAACTGTTGGGTTAGCTGTAGTGGAAGACGGGTCAGTCCCAATTATATTATTTCTACTCTCGTGAAATTATGCCACTTCTGTCATGTAAGACCCTCATTTGTTTAAATGTGAACATTCCTGGTTGGGTGTCTATCTGCTGGACTGGGGTGCAGTGGAAGACCTGTTGGTCCCCATTATACTATTTCTACTGTGGTGAAATTGATGCCACTTCTGCGATGTAAGGCCCTCATTTGTTTAAATGTGAACACCCCTGGTTGGGTGTTGTGGAAGTACTGTCGGTCCCTGTTATACTATTGCTACTTTGGTGAAATTGATGCCACTTTGGTGGTGTGTGCCAATAATTTTTGGAAATGTAAACACTCCTGGTTGAGTCTCCTTCATGCATGTTTCCTGTAGCAGTAGGCCTCTGAGATCGTCAGGCCTCCACTTCCTTGGACTCAACTACCCATATTACTATTGTGGTGTAGTGACCACTGTGTCCGCTAGGGGGCGCTGTGTGGGTGTCGCAGGACAGGCGTATAAGCATTTCCAGTGTCCTGATAGGAGTAGGATGCTGAATGATCGTAATGTATCTCAAGGTGGGTGGCCTTGAGATGAAGGCTTGCTTATGTGCTGATCAGCAGAGCTGATCTTTCGTTCCAACGTGCCAGGGGTGTGTCTGAAAACGCTGGTAGTAAAAGACTATGTGAGTGTGAAGGACCTGTGATGAGGTCATAGCCAAGCTCTGTCATGGACGCTATGCTGTTGTTATGAACTGTCTATTGCTTTGAGGGTTTATGATGTCTAATAAACCGCATGGACTGTTGGAGTTATGTTAAGAAACCTGTGCCGGATGTGATTTATTGACTGCCAAGCGATTATCCCCTACCCGAATGACAGCGCTACCTTACACTATCCTTAAATTTTTCTGGCAATGGTAGTTTACAAAACTGATATTTGTGCCATCTGAGTGCAGCTCAGCATGAAAGCAGGTAGAGGTGTTGCATGTGGTATCAGGGCTCCCAGCAAAGGAGGCTTACTCTGATCCCTCACCCACCTCATCTTACTGTGACGTTCAATTGAAAGCTGTAAATGCTGTCCCAGACCCTGATACCTCATGCCTGGCTGATTGCTGCAGTGCCATGCTAAAATTTGTTCGGCGGGTGAATTGAGGCCACTTTCCTGGTATCTGTCCCTCATTTGATGTGTTTTGGCAGCATTTGGGGCCGTTATAAACTGTTGTGCATGCATTTGCTTTTGCCTCCCATTGACATGAATGGCGTTAGGTTATGTTCGTCGAATATTCGACTAATTGATCGTCGATCGTAATCCGAACTGAACATTGAAATATTCGCTCATCTCTAGCCATTACCGCTTAAAAAGAACTATAAACCACTTGTGTGACAAACACATTATTGGACTGCCAAGGGCCCATATATTGTTTTTGCACAGGGACCCTCTTATATCTGTGTCCAGCCCTGCCATCATAGAGTTCACTATTCTGCTGTAAGATTGTTGCATATTCTCACTATTTGGTGCTGTTTGTTGGACTTTGCTTGTAATCTCCTTGTGCAACGGAAAATTGGGGAGGGATTCAAAATTAAATTTCAGCAAACATGTCTGTAAGTAAACACAGGAATGCAAACAAACCAGTGGTCTCCATCAATACTAACTTGTTAGAGGTTCCTGTTGATGCAGCTAGCAACGAGGCTGTGTGGATTGTTTCATAGTGAAGTATGCTCGGCAGAAACAGACCTTCTCTAATGTTTGTATGCAAACACTAGGCTAATGCGCTTTACCAAGACTCAATACTACAGCTGGACTCTTTCAATACTATAATAATAATAATCTGTTCCTGGTGCTCCCCTCAAGGGCGCATTGCATGTTTACCTGACCCCTTTAGACACCTTGTAGAAGAGAAGGGCTATGTTACCCTCAGGTTGACTTGATAGATGATTTACAAGAGGCTGATAAAAATAAGGAAAGTACTGATCTTGGCTGTCACCTTCAGTCCCATAGACAATAGAATGGAGTGACAAGGTAAACACTGTTCATTCAAACTTCTCCTCATTGTGGTTGTGCTAAAAGAAAAATATGGGCTATGGAACTCCATTATTCCAAGCATGGTGGTCTCATCTGTTGGGCACCAAGCAGTTAGACATTTATCAACCATTCAGTGAAGGAATGCCAACTGTGGGAATTATGATGTGATCTCCTATAAGATTGTAAAAGGCCATAAAGCACCAATGATAAAAGGATATGGGTTTATCAGGACGTTACTATGTGTTAGGTGTTATACACAGAAATAACACAATGTTTTTCCCTTGGAATCATAGAGAATATGATGGCCTCCAAATTATTTTCTTCTCTAGAAATGATTTACAATAAAAATTTATATTGTGGCACCGTGTTAGCCCGAAAAAAAATCGATGCAAATACTTTTTTCTACAAAAAATTGAAAGTGATGACAAGATGGAATCGGTGTAAGCCACAATAGGACACCCAGGAAAAATGAATCATGGATTTTGGGTAATATATAAAAAACAGGGGTCACTGGTTGTTAGTGAGAAAAGTGGCAGGTTTTTTTTATCAAGTATGTTAAGATCAAGGTATCTAGTCTTAACACTCCTGATCTTGTTTCTGATCCTGGGAGTGGGGTCAGACGGAATATTTTTATATGTTGCTATACTGTATTAGATAGTTGTCTAGATATTTCATTGAGATATTGGGAGCGATCCATCCCTACAATAACATTGCCTTTGTCAGCTGGTGTGATAATAATTCTATTGTTGTTTCTTAGGGAATCGTTATCTTGTCTCTCAGTGGTTAAGAGATTCCGCTTTTTTGGAAGGCAGGCTAAATGATATTGGGATAGAAGGTTCTTTATGTCCCTATTGATTAGATTTATACAGTCCTTTGCTGCATGATATGAGCTTGGAGGGCTGAGCATACTGGGGTTGTGTAGGCCAAGTAGGTTCAATAGGTGATGATTTTGAGCATAACACTGTCAAAAATGTAGGTTCAGATCACATAATGGTTGGTTCTGAATAAATTGCTTCTTGAGTCCTGAGGTTATTGATTACGCAATTCAAACACAAGAAGCACTGCTTTCTGAATCTCCCAGTACAATGGTACAATAGAGAGCCAGCATCAATGCCTAGAAATGAAAAGTACATTGAAGGACTGTGCAACACAATGGACTTAGATACTTTGTTATAGTGAAAGACATTGTAGAATACTCTGAAGTTGCAACATTGTGGCAGATTTACACATTTTTTTAATGTTTAAATAAGTTTATTAGACAGTCTTAAAATACACCAAATTTATCAAGTTGGCTCAAGCTAGATAGGAAGCGTGGTGCATCTTTATACGCTTTTGCCTCAGTTTATACCACTTTGACTATGCACACCAATATAGTTAAGCTGTGTTGTAGACAAGGCTGACATGATCTTCCTGCACTACTGCTCCCGAAGGTCGCTTTGTAACTGCAGCCTACAGAACAGCAGGAGGATGCAGAGTCAGAAGCGCCGATGCATGCACAGTATTCCAGCATCCAGGTGCGGTGACGTCATTGCGTCGCATCTGGACTCTGATATCCAGTGAGCGCACCTGCACTTTGCAGGCAGGCTCGTCAGGATCGTGGATTAGGTTAGCATGTGAATTTTTTTTAATTGCAATTAAAAATTGTGTGATGTCACTGTAGGGGCATCACAAAGTATGAGGGCCCCTTATACATTGTAAGGGCTATTGTGGGGACTACTGCGGTGGGCTCTCAAAGTGTGGGGGGCATTATACAGTGTGTGTATAAATGTAGGGGCCATTATACAGTGTGGTTGCAAATGTGGAGGCCATAATACTGTGTGCGTGCAAATGTGGTGGGTTCTCAAAGTGTGAGGGACATTATACGGCTTGGGTGTAATTGTAGGCGCCATTATACAGCGTGATTGCAAATGTGGGGGCCATTATACATTTTGGGTGCAAGTGTGGGGTCCATTATACAGTGTAGGTTCAATTGTGGGCCATTATACAGTATCTGTTTAAATATAGGGCCATTTTACAGCATGGGAGCAAATGCAGGGGTCATTATACAGGGTGGGAGTAAATGTGAGAGTCACTATACAGCGTGGGTGCAAATGTGGAGGCCATTATACAGCATGGATGCAAATGTGAGCACCATTATACTGTGGGGGTGTAAATATGGGGGCCAACTTAGTGTGGGCGTCCTCATAAAGGGTCAGTACTAGTGAGGGTTCCACAATACATTGTAGTGCCTACTGTAGGGGCCATAATACAGTGTGGTTACTACTGTAATGGTCATTATACTGTGTTTTGGGGGAGCATTGAGTACATCATACTATGTATAGGGGACCTGTGGGCCCATCATACTGTTTATAGGGGAGATGTGAGGGCATTATACAGTGTATAGTGGAGCTGTGTCCCCATCATACTGTGTATAGGGGAGTGGTAGACCCAAACTGTGTATAGGGGAGTTGTACATGGAGCGTATTATTACTTTCTAGGGGCAAAATGTGGACACTTGCCTCGGTGTAGCTGTGGTATAGCAAATGTTCTCCTATACTGACCCTCAGACTAGGGGCCCCTAACTATCCCTGTCCCCAGGATTACCCCTGAAGGTGGGGATGCCTGGACCTCGTTCCTTACTATGCTCATAAGTAGAAATAGTCTTGGAAGTGTATGGGGAGAATACAAATAAAACAAATGGAGCAAAATGGAAGCACAATCACACAGCACTCTCTCAGGGAAACACACTAAGGAATTAAAGTGTAAAGCCCGAGAGACAACAAAGTAATATAAAAATAACTAGGGGAAAAGGAAAGTGTTAACCAAACACCGCTTGCAGCAGCTTGGGAAATAACCACTAGTAACTAGGACATGTCCACCTCTCCAGACCAGGATAGAGATACTCTAGCTGGCATTACCTGTATAGCAGAGCCAGCTTAAATAGAGAAGGAGCAGACATGACTGGTTCTCCCATACCTCCCAACTTTTGAAAAAGGGAAAGATGGACAAAGGCAGCCACCGCAAATGTTAGCCCACGCCCCTGACCACACCCATTTCATGGCTAGTCACACCCATCTCCACGCCCAACCGCACCCATTTAGCACTGCTAATCACACTGATTGGTACTGGGGGCATAGTGGCTGGCATTATGGGCACAGTGGCTGGTACTAAGGAAAAGAAAGAAAGAAAACAGAAAAAAGAAAATACAGAGAGAGAAAGAAAGGAGAGTGAGAGAGAGAGAACAGAGAGAGAAAGAAGAATAGAGAGAGAAAGAAAGAGGGGAAAGAAAGAAAGAAAGAAAGAAAGAAAGAAAGAAAGAGGGGAAAGAAAAAAAGAACAGAGAGCGAAAGAAAGACCAGAAAGAGAGAAAGGGGAAAAAAAGAACAGAGAAAAATAAAGAGGGGAAATAAAGAAAGAACAGAGAAAAAGAAAGAGAAAGAAACACAGAGAAAGAAAGAGGGGACAGAAAAAAGAACAGAAAGGGAGAAAAAGAACAGAGAGAAAAAAAGAGGGGAAGAAAGAAAGAGAGGAAAAAAAGGGGGAAAGAAAGAACAGAGAGAAAGAAAGAGGGGAAAGAAGAAAAGAAAGAACAGAGAGAAAGAAAGAGGGGACAGAAAAAAAGAACAGAGGGAGAGCGAAAGTGTCATGATCTCAGTGCGGGATTAACTCGCACACGTGGGGTTAATGTCTGGAACCAGTGCTGATGACTGGCATTTCTGGGGTTAAAGGTTGTGATCCCAGTGCAGGCTTACCTGCACATCTGGGGCTATGATTGTGGCCTCTCCCTGGTTCTGGGAGAGGCTTCTTATAGCCTCAGGACACTCCCATCCCGTCAGTTATACTTTCGCCCTTGGCATTGTGTGGTGACCCCGAGTGTGTTTGTGCTGTGTTCTGGTTGCTTGATTCTCTGTGTACGACTCGGTCTGTTCTCTGGATATTGCTTTGGATTCTGCTTGGTACCTTCTATGTCTGTTAGGATTTGACTTCTGCTTGGCCCTGACTATCCATTCTGTCTCATCCCTGGTACTTTACTGATATCTCTGTGTATGACCTCCGTTTTGCCTGACTCTGAGTATTTCTGTATAGTGTCCTGCCATCTCTGAAAGCAGGATGCTAATCCCCACCCCCTTGCAGTCACATGACCGTAGGTCCTGTGACTGCTTGCTAAACTTCAGCGTCCACAGGTCCTGTGTATCTGTACTTTCCAGCTGTACCTGACCCCGGGCCCCCCTACAGTGCGGGTGAGTCCCTGCTCAGCGGAGGCTGCACGCCGGCACTGACAGAAAGAGGGGAAAGAAAGAACAGCGGGAGAGAAAGAAAGAACAGAGAGAGAGGGAAAGAAAGAACAGAGCGATAGAGAGAAAGAAAAAGGGGAAAGAAAAAACAGAGAAAAAGAAAGAGAAAGAACAGAGAGAAAGAAAGAGGGGAAAGAAAGGACAGAGAGAGAAAGTAAATAAAGAAGAAAGAAAGAGGGGAAAGAAAGAACAGAGAGAAAGAACAGAGAGAGAAAGGAAAAAAGAGATGAGAGATAAAGAAAGAACAGAGAGAGAAAGAGAGGGAAAGACAGAACAGAGAATGAGAAAGAAACAGAAAGAAAGAAAGAGCAGAGAAAGAAACAGAGAGAAAGAAAGAAAGATTCTATAAAGATACTATAGCAGCCCGGCTCCCATTGTATAATGCCCACCTGAGCCTCCTGGTGCAGGACATATCATGGTCCGCTCACATGGCCGGCATCCCTGATTCCAAGGCGATCCTGGAATCACCTGACATGGTGATGGATCTGAAGCATTCCTGGTTCCGTCACAATCTCCTCATGAAATTACCTCATTTCCGGTCAGCTTCCAGCACATCACTTCCGATGGAACGTCATGTGCGAGTTTTAAAGTGCTCCTCAGGGCTTCGCCGTGTACTCCTGTGTCCGTGGGAAAAGCCCGCTTTGTATGCCTCGTACACACTTGGCTCCATTCCGTACATCCAGTACACATATGGCTCCACTCCGTACACACGCGGCTCCGCTCCGTACACCAAGTACACACACGACTCTGCTCCGTACACCTCGTACACGTGTGGCTCCGTACGCGCGCGACTCTGCTCCGTACACCTCGTACACATGCGGCTCCGCTCCCCACACCTCGTACACACATGGTTCCACTCCGTACACCTCATACACACGTGGCTTCGTACACGTGCGGCTCCGCTCTGTACACCTCATACACACGTGGCTCGGCTCTGTTCACCTCATACATATGTGGCTCTGCTCCGTACACCTCGTACACACACGGCCCAGCTCCCCACACCTCGTACACACACGGCTCCGCTCCCCACACCTCGTACACACGCGGCTCTGCTCCGTACACCTCATACACATGTGGCTCCGTACACCTCGTACACACTCAGCTCCGCTCTGTACACCTGGTACACACACAGCTCCACTCCGTCCACTCCATACACCCCAAACACACACAGCTCTGCTACATCACCCTGTAAACCCCTCCTGACCCCACACAGAAACTTCACCTCATCCAGCACCATGACAACCAGCACAGCAGTGTCCTGCAGACACTGCCGCGATCATGTGACCCCTGACTCCTCCCCTCCTGTGACCTCATCGTCCTGTGCGCACAGAACACACAGCCCAGCCACATCATTGCAGGCTGCGGTGGATCTCTCTGGGACGGCGAGGATGGGGTCGGTGCATGGGGGGGCGTGGCGGCTCAGTGCAATGCGGGAAAAATAGCATCCCGGGAGGGACGCGGGTGGGGGGTGTCAAAAACGAGACTGTCCCGCGGGAATCGGGACGGTTGGGAGCTATGGTTCTCCTGTAACATCTGACCACAGGCAATCAACCTCAGCCCAGCAAATATTTAACTATTGCTAACCTACCTAGGAGCTGCATCGAATCAACGCCCAAGTCACCCTGCACTGATCACAGCTAACAGTGTAGTCACAAGGAGTGTAAGAATCTGTGTAATCCACAGACCTTGATGCCACCATGACAGTTGGTGATGTGTAAGCAGGTAAGAGGATGCAGTAACTCAGGGATGCAGAGCAAGGGTTAACAAGAGTGTGGTTTAATTTACAGCAATAAACTCACAGGAAGATAACAGGGGAATAACAAGGAGATAACAGGAAGGGGACAAGCAGGTGGAAACAGTGTTATTGTGATACAAGGCAACAGTCTTGCTATCAAACTCAACTTATCATGACTCCGCTGTTCTTTAGTCGCGTGCGGTCCGATGGATGATGGAATGCCAGCGGAGGCTGACACTGCGTTTTCAGGCTTCCCCGCTCAACAAACGGTTCCTCTTCAGGCGGCAACGGGCAGTCACCGGTTCTGCCTGTTGAGCCCCTAGTGCATTAATCTACAAAGCCAAAGTGTGGAGCTCTGCACAAGTCTCTACTCAGCTGTACACCCGCCGATAGCTGGATACACACCCCACGATGCTGCTCCTGGCGCTCGTTCCTCTGTGCATCCGTGCCGTGCTGCTTTGCTCGGCACCAGTCCCTCTGCACACTCATTGATACTCGGGAGCCCTCACTGAACCCCTCCTGAGTCTCTGCTCCACGTTTCACCTTACTTTGCAGAGCGCAGCCGGCCCCTGCCTTCTCCTTCCTCCGGCCGGAACTCCTTGACTTTTCCCACGCTACAATCTCTCTTATCCCCCTGTTTACCACGCCCCTTCTCTCCAGGTCATGGACCCTGTCCGGTTCCCATTTCCTTCCCCCCTGCAACGCTGAATGCAGCCTCGGCAGTTCCAGACCTGGCACTGCACAGGTACCCGCAGCGCGGTCTTCCTCCTTACACCCCCACTCTCCTTTAACTCGCCATTCCACGGGCGAGAACTCCTTCATCAGGGGTTCACATTCTTCCACTCCTTGAATGATTCATTACTAGATTAATTCGTCTTGTTCATAACGGGTGGGAGGCACTCCAGCTGTTGTCCACTCCGACCGCCGCAATCCGGGTTGACTGATAGAAGGCGAGGGCATATTTTAGTCAGATGGGTCTGCCGTTTCTGCTCCTTCAGGCATTGACACTCCATTGCTCACGTCCCTGGGGGCGGTAGACAGTGAATTATTCAGGTCTGGGGGCGAGGCTAACATCCCTTCCTCGTCACAGCCGAGAACTGTCGAAGTAGGCGCATCGATGATGTTCGGCACTCCTCTTTCCTCAGGACTCTGGGACAGACAGGGCCGCAACATGCTACGGTGAACTATCTGGGTAGACGCTCCTTCTCGTTAAGACTGGACTTCATACACCGGCCCGTCAGAACCGGCTCGGCGTTTCACCTGATCCGGGGTCTTTTCCATTTCGGTGTTACAGTTTTCCCCAGGGCCGCTTGTTTCGAATCAAAACCCGATCTCCTTCTCTCAGAGCTTTTCCTCGAGTAGTCGTCATTTCATGGTGCTGGCATTCTCAGAACTTCGTCTGCACCAGCCGATGAAGAGTCTGTAGTCGATGTCGGTGTTCCCAAACCCAGGAAGACACCCCCTTCCGCGGGTAGTCTTCTCCTGGGTCTAACTCCTGCTCGGTGATCTCACGTCCCTTTCGCCTGAACAGCAAGGTATATGGGGTGTATTCCGTTGTACTGTGCACTCGATTGTTGTACGCCAACACCAGTTCCACCAGGAACTCAGGCCACCATATCTTTCGATCTTCCTCCAATGTTCGGAGCATCTGGATCAATGTCCGATTGAAGAGCTCACAAGCTCCATTCTCCTGAGGATGATAGGGTGTAGTCCTTAACTCCTCAATCTGGTACAAACGATGTAACTCGACCTTGGAAGCAAGCGCCTTGGTCAGAATGGATCCTTTTCAGGCAACCGTACACCCGGATGAAGTCTTGGCAAATGGCCTGCGCAGCTGGCTCAGCAGTCTGGTCCCGGGTCATAGTCACTACAGCGAACTTAGTGAAGTGGTCGGTCATCACCAGGCAATGTTCATACCTGAGATGCGCCAGGCTTACGGCTAAGTAGTCAATCAATCGCTCTAGGGGGGCAGTAGTCATGATGGTCTGCGTCAGAGTTCTTCTCTGGAGGTTTAGTTAGTTCACAGCTCCGACATCTTTGACAGGCCTCCTCTACTGCAGTCCTCAATTGGGGGTGATACACCAGCTTCTGTTACCACTGGAATGTTTTCTCCGGACCAAAGTGAGCCCCTCTCTCATGGGCCTCCATAGCCAGCACACAGATCAACTTTTCTGGGAGCACTACATGCCAAATGACTCCCAATTCCTGTACTAGCTGTACTCTTCTGTATAGCAATCCATCTTCCAACTGGAGCCTCTCCCACTGTTTCAGAATCTACAGAGCCCCTGGGGACAGAGCATCTCTCTCTAGTCGGCTGGGAAGTTGCTTCAGGGCCACCCACTGTCTCAGCTGGGCAAGTTTTTTATCTGCTTACTGGAGTTGCACCAGCAACAACCAAGTCATCCCGAGGTCGTCCCAGCACCCGTTCTCCCGAAGTCTCTATGATCTGTCCCTGCATCGCCACCAACGACCTGGTAAGGTCCCTAAAACCAGGAATCTCTTCTGCCTCCAATTCTTTCTCTCGGACTCGTTCAGGCCTCTCATGAACCACTCGAGAGAGCATCAGCGTGTGTATTCTCGGCCCCGGCCCGGTAAGCGATCTTGTACCGATACTACGCCATGCGGGCCACCCATCGTTGTTCCAAGGCCCCTAATTTTGCATTCTCCAGGTAGGCTAATGGATTATTATCAGTGCGCACCAGGACTTCGGACCCCATCAAATACTCTGCAAACTTTTCGGTCATTACCAACACCAACGCCAGCAGTTTCAACTTGAAGGAACTGTAATTGTCCGGGTTCCGTTCCGAGTCATGAACAGACCAGCTTCCATAGCCTATCATTCGTTCCTTTTCTTCCTGCATTTGTGATAGTACGGCCCCCAGACCATGTAGACATCCATCAGTATGAAGGATGAAGGGCTGTGAGAAATCCTCATAGGCGAGTATTGGGGCCTCTGTCAAGGCTATTTTCAATGCTCTGAAGGCTACTTTCTGGCTGCTTCCCCATTGAATAGCTCGATTCTTCGAACCAGATGGCACTCCCTTTAGTAGTTCCAGCAGCAGATTAGCGAGATGGGCAAAATTCTTTACAAGCCTTCGGTAGTACCCGGTAAGCCCCAAGAAGGCCCAAACGTCTTTCACTGCTGTCGGGGTGGGCCATTATTGCACAGCCTCCATCTTTTCACGCGAAGGCCTCACTCCTTCAGCAGATACGATATGTGTCCCAGATACTCAATTTGTTTGCGAAAAAGGTGACATTTTTGGGGCTTCACTTTCAGGCTGTGATTCTGCAGCCGACTCTACACTTGCTCCAGCCACCAAAGATGTTCTTCAAAGGTGGCCGCATAGACAATGATATTGTCGAGATGAGTGTTGCTTGAAAATTCAAGTCCTCCAAGCATTTTTCCATTAATCGCTGAAATGTCCCAGGAGCAACAGTCAGGCCAAAGGGCATCCTATATAATTCAAACAATCCCATGGGCAGTATGAACGCCGTCTTCGGCCGGTCATGTTCAGCCATGGGCACCTGCCAGTACCTGCTGACCAGACCCAGGGATGAGAAATACTTCGCCTTTCCCAAGGCAGACAGAGATTCCTCAATTCTTGAAAATGGATAGGAGTCCTGTTATGATTGAGTCACCGTAGGAGGCAAAAACAGAAATGCTAGCTAAGTCCAGAAAACCAGAGAAGTTGGCAGCTATCGGATTGCAGACCCCTGAACCTATCAACACAACTAGCAGTAGCCGTGGGGGGCTCCTACGATGCCCTAGGCCCCTCGATCACAGCCAGAGGACTACATAGCCTAAAGACAGAAAGGGAAATCTAAACTGCCCCAGAGCAGACCCCAAAGCAAAAGGCAACCCTCCACATATAAAGACGGTGAAGCAAGAAGAAAGAACAAAACACAGACAGAAAGATAAACTGAGCAAAGATGGGTCCCACGCTAGCTTAGCTAGGAAAGGACAGGAAGGCTGCTGTCTGCAATCCGTGAAAAACCCTATGAAAATAAGAGCCAACAAACTGACAGTAAAAAAGGCCCTGAAGACGCTAGGCTTCAAAAAAGCTATGTCAGTACTCAGGAATATTCTGAAGACAGAGCAACAGGCAAAAGGAGATTCAGCTCACCCCAGCAGGGAATGGCAGAATCCAGAAAAGCAAGGAAAACAAAACACTAATGCAAAAAGGCAAAGCAGAAATCTTAGCTTTAGATGAGCAGGAATCAGACTGGTTTCCTAGAAGTCCACAGAGAAATCACCCGCAGGCCAGAAGGGCGTCGGCAGCCTTATATCCAGTCATTAACTCCACTCAGCCAGTCATCATCATCAGCCCCAGGTGTTTGACAATCAGGCTCACTACCTTTCTTCACCAGAAGAGGGAGTTCCTCGGGCCTCAGTAGTGAAGGGGAAAATGAACTCACAACAGTACCTCCCCCTTGAGGAGGGGTCACCGAACCCTCAACCACGCCACCAGGGCGATCAGGGTGAGCCCGATGAAAGGCACGCACCAATCTTTTGGCATGAATATCAGAGGCAGAGACCCAGGAATTATCCTCCTGACCATAACCCTTCCACTTAACCAAATACTGGAGTCTCCGTCTAGCCAGACGGGAATCCAGTACTTTCTCTACCTCATATTCCATGTTACCTTCAACCAATACAGGGTCTGGAGGTGCAACCCCCGGAACAACAGGTTCAACAAACCTCTTCAACAAAAATTTATGGAACACATTATGGATTTTAAATGTGACTGGAAGAGCCAAATGAAAAGAGACCGGATCTCCAAAATCTTGTAAGGTCCAATAAATCTAGGCTTAAACTTAGGAGAAGCCACCTTCATAGCAATATTTTTTGATGATAACCACACCATATCACCAACCTTAAATTGGGGACCAATGGCCCTATGTCGGTTGGAAAACCGCTGGGCCTTTTCCTGGGAGAGAGATAACTTATCCACCACTTGGTCCCAGATCTGGTGCATTCTCTCCACCACAGTGTCAACCCCTGGGCAGGCAGAGGGCTCCACCTGCCCTGAAGAAAATCGAGGATGAAACCCAAAGTTACAAAAAAAGGAGACATCAAAGTGTCAGAACTAGCTCTATTATTTAAAGCAAATTCGGCCAAGGGCAAAAATGAAACCCAATCATCCTGATCAGCGGAAATAAAACATCTCAAATATGACTCCAAGGTCTGGTTTGTTCTATCTGTCTGCCCATTGGTCTGAGGGTGAAAAGCAGAGGAGAAGGACAACTGAATTCCCAGCTTGGAACAGAAAGTTCTCCAAAATCTAGACACAAACTGGACTCCTCTGTCAGATACAATGTTCTCAGGAATCCCGTGCAAGCGAACCACCTGTTGTAAAAACAGGGGCACCAATTCAGAGGAAGACGGCAACTTAGGGAGTGGTACAAGATGAACCATCTTAGAGAACCTATCACAAATCACCCAAATAACAGTCATCCTTTGAGAGACAGGCATATCAGAGATGAAATCCATTGAAATATGGGTCCATGGCCTCTTGGGGACAGGCAAAGGCACCAACAACCCACTAGAGCGAGAACACGATTTAGACCGGGAGGACGTCCCACAGGACTGCAGAAAATTCCTGACATCACGAGACAAGGAGGGCCACCAAAAAGACCGACTCACCAGATCTCTAGTACCAAAAATACCTGGATGACCAGCCAAAGCAGAGCAATGAACTTCAGACATCACTCTCTTCTTCCACTGGTCAGGAACATACAACTTTCCACTGGGACAACGCTCAGGTTTGTCCTCCTGGAACTCTTCCAGAGCACGTCTCAAATCGGGCGAGATGGCAGAAAGAACTACCCCTTCGCCTAAGATGGTAGCAGGCTTGGTCACCACAGGAGAATCAGCAAAGAAGCTCCTAGAAAGGGCATCAGCCTTGACATTCTTAGTTCCAGGAAGAAAAGAAACCACAAAATCAAAACGTGTAAAAAACAAGGCCCACCTAGCCTGTCTAGGGTTCAAGCGCTTAGCCGACTCTAGGTAAATCAAATTCTTGTGGTCAGTGAGGACCACGACTTGATGCTTAGCTCCCTCCAACCAATGTCTCCACTCCTCAAATGCCCATTTCATGGCTAACAGTTCCCGATTCCCCACATCATAGTTACGTTCAGATGGAGAGAACTTTCGGGAAAAGAAAGCACAGGGATTCATTTTAGATGTTACAGGATCCTTTTGGGACAAAATAGCTCCTGCACCAATCTCAGAAGCATCCACCTCTACCTGGAACGGAAGTGAGACATCAGGTTGCCGCAAAACCGGGGCGGAGGTGAATCTTCGCTTCAGCTCCTGAAAGGAAGAAACAGCCTCCGGAGACCAATTTAACACATCAGCACCCTTCTTAGTCAAATCAGTCAATGGCTTGGCAATACTAGAAAATTTTGCTATAAATTTCCGATAAAAATTAGCAAAACCCAAAAACTTCTGGAGGGCCTTCAAAGAAGGGAGAAATGCAAAGTACTACATCTGGGCAATAAAAATGAAAAAAGCATATATAGAATGGGAGGAATAGGGCTAAGTGACAGCACATGTGAAAAAGACTTGGGTATACTAATAGATCACAGACTGAATATGAGTCAACAGTGTGATGCAGCAGCAAAAAAGGCAAATGCAGTTCTAGGATGTATTAACAGAAGCATACAGTCTAGATCACGTGAAGTCATTATTTCCCTCTACTCCTCTTTGGTCAGACCTCATCTGGAATATTGTGTCCAGTTTTGGGCACCACATTTTAAAAAAGACATCAACAAACTGGAGCAAGTTCAGAAAAGAGCGACCAGAATGGTGACCGGTCTGCAAACCCTGTCTTATGAAGAAAGGTTGCAGGATTTGGGAATGTTTAGTTTGCAAAAGAGAAGACTGAGAGGAGACTTAATTGCTGTCTACAAATATCTAAAGGGCTGTCACATTGTAGAAGGATCAACTTTATTCTCATTTGCACAAGGAAAGACTAGAAGCAATGGGATGAAACTGAATGGGAGGAGACACAGATTAGATATTAGAAAAAACTTTTTGACAGTTAGAGTGATCAATGAGTGGAACAGGCTGCCACGAGAAGTGGTGAGTTCTCCTTCAATGGAAGTCTTCAAACAGAGGCTGGACAGACATCTGACTGGGATGATTTAGCGAATCCTGCTTTGAGCAGGGGGTTGGACCAGATGGCCCAGGAGGTCCCTTCCAACTCTACGATTCTATGATTCTATGATTCTTAAGTGGGCTGAACCCAATCGTAAATGGCCTGTACCTTGGCCGGGTCCATTTCAATAGTTGACGGGGACAAAATAAATCCCAAAAAAGAAATCCTCTGTACTCCAAAAAGGCATTTAGATCCTTTGACATACAGGGAATTCTCCCTCAAGATCCGGAACACAGTCCGAATATGTTCCACATGAGAATCCCAATCCTTGGAGAAGATCAAAATATCATCCAGATAGATAATCAAAAATTTATCGACAAAATCTCGGAAAATATCGTTCATAAAGCACTGGAAGACAGAAGGGGCATTAGTGAGCCCAAAAGGCATCACCAGGTACTCAAAATGTCCCTCCGGAGTATTAAACGCCGTCTTCCATTCATCCCCATGCTTAATGCGAATAAGATTATACGCCCCCCTGAGGTCAAGCTTGGTAAACCAGCAAGCACCTTTAACTCTGGAGAATAGATCAGAAATCAGGGGTAACGGATACTGATATTTAACAGTAATTTTGTTGAGAGCACGATAATCAATACAAGGTCTTAATGATCCATCCTTTTTGGCTACAAAAAAAATAACGGCACCTAAGGGTGACGAGCATGGTCTAATATGACCCTTCTCCAACGCCTCCTTAATATAGGATCGCATAGCCTCGTGCTCGGGTACAGATAAATTGAAGAGCCGACCCTTGGGAAATTTACACCCCGGGCTCAGTTCAATAGCACAGTCATAACTCCTATGAGGAGGCAGAGACGCAGACTCATTCTCACTAAATACATCATAAAAGTCCGCCAAATAATCAGGAACATCATGCGACTGAGGAGAGGTGGAAAACACTGGAGCCTCACTAAAGGCACACCGACAACCCCAACTCACCACAGACACAGATTTCCAATCCAAAACTGGATTATGAATTTGTAACCAGGGAAACCCCAGAACAATAGTATCATGCAGATTATGTAACACCAAAAACCTGCAGTTTACTTGATGGTCTGGGGCGACCCGCATTACCACCTGGGTCCAAAACTGAGGTTTATTTTTAGCCAAAGGAGTAGCATCAATCCCCCTCAAAGGGATAGGCGTCTGCAGAGGTGTCATCGGAAATCCACAACGTTTAGCAAAATCCAAGTCCATTAGGTTTAGAGCTGCTCCCGAATCCACAAAAGCCTTGGCGGAAAATGTGGACAGGGAGCAGATCAGAGTAATAGCCAGAAGAAACTTAGGTTGAACACCACCAACAGAAAACGTGTGTGCAAAGCGTTTCTCGCGTTTAGGACAGACAGAAATAATATGCGAGGCATCTCCACAGAAAAAACACAACTTATTACGCCTTCTGAACTCCTGACGCTGCTCTCTGGAAAAAACTATCGCATTGCATAGGTTCAGACATCTGTTCAACAGGTGGCAACACCTCTCATGCAGCTCTGCGTTCGCGTAAACGCCGATCAACCTGAATGGCTAAAGACATAGAATCGTCAAGACCAGAGGGAACAGGAAATCCCACCATGGTATCTTTTATGGCTTCTGACAACCCCTTCTGAAAGAGAGCAGCCAAGGCATTATCATTCCAGGTAGTAAGTACTGCCCACTTTCGAAATTTTTGACAGTACAATTCTGCAGAATCACGACCCTGGTTCAATGCCAGCAGGGTCTTTTCAGCCTGATCAATGGCATTAGGTTCGTCATACAACAACCCCAAGGCCTGAAAAAATGCGTTCACATTAGTCAGAATAGGATCATCTGGTTTCAAAGAAAACGCCCAATCCTGGGGATTGCCACGCAGCAAAGAGATGACAATTTTAACCTGCTGCGCGGAGCTCCCTGACGAGTTAGGCTTCAAGGCAAAAAATAATTTACAATTATTTTTGAAATTCAAAAATTTAGACCGATCCCCAAAAAATACATCAGGTGTAGGAATCTTTGGTTCAGCAGCATGTGAATGAGCAAGGTAGTTGGAAATTCCCCGCACTTCCGCAGCGAGCTGCTCCACACGATCAGACAATTGCTTTATCTCCATTGAGAGAAAAAAAAAAAAATTCCCCCTACGGCCTCAGAGATATAGAGGAAAAAATATACACACTTTTT
Source organism: Dendrobates tinctorius (assembly GCF_039654945.1). Classification (NCBI taxonomy): domain Eukaryota; kingdom Metazoa; phylum Chordata; class Amphibia; order Anura; family Dendrobatidae; genus Dendrobates; species Dendrobates tinctorius. The sequence goes on from NW_027361690.1 coordinate 82,563,696, forward strand.
TTTTTTTTTATTATACAATTCTTTCCTGCTATTGAGTACCCTAGAATCTGCGGTATGGCGGGTGATTCTGTTATGATTGAGTCACCGTAGGAGGCAAAAACAGAAATGCTAGCTAAGTCCAGAAAACCAGAGAAGTTGGCAGCTATCAGATTGCAGACCCCTGAACCTATCAACACAACTAGCTCCTACGATGCCCTAGGCCCCTCGATCACAGCCGGAGGACTACATAGCCTAAAGACAGAAAGGGAAATCTAAAACTGCCCCAGAGCAGACCCAAAGCAAAAGGCAGCCCCCCACATATAATGACGGTGAAGCAAGGAGAAAGAACAAAACACAGACAGAAAGATAGACTGAGCAAAGATGGGGCCCACGCTAGCTTAGATAGGAAAGGACAGGAAGGCTGCTGTCTGCAATCCGTGAAAAACCCTATGAAAATAAGAGCCAACAAACTGACAGTAAAAAAGGCCCTGAAGACGCTAGGCTTCAAAAAAGCTATGTCAGTACTCAGGAATATTCTGAAGACAGAGCAACAGGCAAAAGGAGATTCAGCTCACCCCAGCAGGGAATGGCAGAATCCAGAAAAGCAAGGAAAACAAAACACTAATGCAAAAAGGCAAAGCAGAAATCTTAGCTTTAGATGAGCAGGAATCAGACTGGTTTCCTAGAAGTCCACAGAGAAATCACCCGCAGGCCAGAAGGGCGTCGGCAGCCTTATATCCAGTCATTAACTCCACTCAGCCAGTCATCATCATCAGCCCCAGGTGTTTGACAATCAGGCTCACTACCTTTCTTCACCAGAAGAGGGAGTTCCTCGGGCCTCAGTAGTGAAGGGGAAAATGAACTCACAACAGAGTCCCACCCCGTACAAGCATTCAGTCATCTGTAATCAACACAGAAGCACAGGGTTCCATACTTTTTCCGTACAAAAACAATGGGAGCTGCACACGGGCTCTGACTCTCCCGTGCGACTCCACTCTGCAGCATGTGAGCCAGCATCTCCTTTACTTCCTTATACATCTGAGGCGGTATCTGTCAATATCTCTCTCGAACTGGGGCAGCACTTCCTGTAGGAATTTTGTGGGTTATAGCTGTAGTGCACCTGAAGTCATCTTTATGGCGAGTGAAGATCTCCTAGTAGCGCTCCAGTACAGCTTCCACCTGTTGCACCTGTTGCGGTGAGAGTCCCGTCAATTCGGCCTACATCTGCTCGAAGATTCGATGACCATCCTTCATACTTCCAGGCGGTTGCTCCGGTGTCATTGTAATGGCTAGAGTCCGTGGATCTTCTTGCATTACTGCCTCCAGTTGCACCAACTCTTCCGGCATTTCTAGTACCTGAGCCACTTCACTCTTAGGCGGGAGGGTGAGATTATCTTCTCCCAGGTTGACGCGCCACACCGCTACAATCATGGACTGTGTCTAATGACCGAGCGACGAGGAGTCCTGGGGGTACTTGATAGAGCCGACATCAGTTTTTCTGCATTTCTACCCCCTCGAGGGGCATACAGGCTTGTACTAGCAACATGAGCACAGTCTGACCAGGCAGTAGAATGAGTTTAGCAGCTGCAGGAACCATCACATTTACCAGAACTTTCCCCTTGCTTGACGTTTCCTGGGCCTGGGCAGCCCGTATTAGTTGCTGAAATACCTTTCTCTGGGGGGGTTCGCTGGCTCCATCGGTCCAGAAAGGCCTCATGCGGCTCACTGATCAGGAGAGATCTGATTTCTTTCTGTACATTCATCCCAAGAGTCACCACAGGACTGCTGCCGACATCTCCAGCGACCATCACGACCCCTTTTCGGCCCACATCCTTCCTGCACACTAATTTCCATCCAGACCACCCCTGCGACTGGGATGGGCAACTGATTGGTCGCCATTAGTCTGATCACTGGGCTCCACTCAGGCTGCGACACTTCTGGAAAATGACGTCTAAAGTACGCTTCCGGCACGTTGGTAACTTGTGATCCTGTATCAATCAAGCAACGGACGGCTCACCCGTTCACTTCTGCCCAGATGGTAGGGCTCGTAGAGATTAAACCTTCGGGACTTCCCTCTCTCCTCCTTGGTCTTTCATGCTCTGTGGCGGTGTCCCCCAGTCATGGAGCCCACTAGTTTAACGGCTGTCGGGGTAAGGACCGTCTCTGTCTCGCACACCCTCGGGCATAGTGTCCGGTGTGCCCATACTTGAAACAACTCGGATTCCACTCAGCACGGGGCTGGCTTGTTCCCTGACGAGGCTCAACAAATAAGCGGGACTATGACTCGCTCCTTTCTCTTGACATATTTTGGGCTGAAGCGGGCACTCTTCTAATGCTGGACCACTCTTCTCGCATTTCCCGTATTTCCTTCCAGATTTCTCGGACCCATTCTGGTTCAGCTACGGGCGGGGTGGGTACCTCATTACTCCGGATCTTACCTGCCGTCCCCTGTTTCTGCTCTCACGCACGCTTCTGCCCCAATTTCTAAGAAGGTCATACGCGGTTTGGTACGCAGGCGCTCTCGCAAAGCTTGTTTAGGCAGCACATCCCTGAGGCCCGCCACAAACTGATACCTCAGTATCACAACAGGGGGTCCCGCTCCTATAGCCCCCACTTCATCCCGTTTAGCGATATACGTGTTCACCTCCTGCAGCGCATGAATGTACTGAGTTACCGACTCCCCCACCCTCTGGACACAGTGAAACAGTCGCATCCTTAATTCCCCAACATTGGTGGGATACCCATGCATCTCTTCCAGAATCTGGACGCTCACTGATACTCGGGAGCCCTCATTGAACCCCTCCCGGGTCTCTGCTCCACGTTTCACCTTACTTCGCAGAGCACAGATGGCCTCTGCCTTCTTCCTCTGGCGGGAACGCTCTGGCTTTTCCCGTGCTACACTCTCTCTCATCCCCCTGCTTATCACGCCCCTTCTCTCCATGTTATGGGTCCTGTCCAGCTCCTATTTCCTTCGCTCCTGCAACACTGGACGCAGCCTCAGCAGTTCCAGACCCGGTATTGCACAGGTACCCGCAGCCCAGTCTTTCTCCTTACACCTGCTTGAAAAAAACTCCTTGTAACAGCACTGTTATCTACGGCTTTTGCACAGGGCATTCATACCAATTTTACCACCTAGAGGGCACAAAGGAGGCATTTACTTTGTAAGGGGCACATTGGTGTGCATTACTATGTAGGGCAATATAAGGAGCACAGTTTTTGTGCCACACAGGTGAAGCAGTAATAGGGACAAATATGGCAGTAGCGGCTCAGCATTGGGGTGAGGAGATTGTGCAGGTTGAGAATAGATGTGGACGGTGCTGGAAATGCAAGAAGTCAAATGTGTCTTTGTTATAATCTCTGCAGTTGTGGCTGGAGAAGTTACAGTAAGTCAATCTGGGGCAGATGGAAAAGACGGAAAAGTGAACGACACCATCAGAAAGAATGTCAGCTGTAAGTCACTATCTATAACTGTACTGTATTCTCTTACATGTACTGCAGGACTGATATCTACCACTATATGGTCACCATATGGCGGTAGTATCAGTGTTGGTCTTTGCATAAAGATTTTGAGTAATAACAAGGTCATCGGCTGAGGTTGCCCTGAATCCACAATTAGGGTGTGCCACCGTAGTTGTGCACATGGTTACCTGCTTAGGGGCCCACTCAGGCAGAGTTGAAACCCCTAGCTACACCTCTGATCTGCTCCGATGACTGGAAATGTGTGGCCGCATTGAGGATATAAGGTAATTTTTTCCCTGTGGCTGCTGCTCTACTAAAACAGGCAGGCAGGATGTTAAGACTATTTAACTCCAAATTAACCATATATCTGCAGGTAAATAGTGTTTCTGGACATGTTCCTGGTGGCCTACTTAAAGTGGTTAAGAGCCACTTGTTGCTCGAGTATCTGTTGTCCCCTGGATAAGTGACCTTGGTCTGATTTTTGCCAAATTCTACCTGCTTGTATCTTGATCGGGCTTGGTTATTTTGATACTTATTTCTCGTTGACTCTTTATTTTGACCTATGGCTTGGAGGTCTGACCTCCTGGTTCTCACTGCCAATAGATGAGTGTTCTGGAGATCTTGACTTGGGGACCTGACTAAGTCTAATCTTTTGTGCAGGGATCCCAGGTGAAGAATTAGATGATCACTTTTCGCTCACTTCCTTACTGAAGAGGGTATTTTCAGTTTTAAATTCCCACAGTAGCATTGCGTGGCATCTAAGTGTCTTTACTCCAGCTTGCCACTCTCCACAAGGAGAAACGTTTCCCCAAAGGGAAAGTTACTACAATGAGCTTTTGGGGAGGTTTTTTTTTGTTTTTTTTTAGGTGCAAGCAACTTATTTACAGTAACCTATTTACAATTAATCTTGTTTTATTAAAAATGTTTAAACAATTGTGCTGAAAAACATGTCAACATAGGCATATGGCCACCAGATATAAAAAAAAAAAAAAAAAAAAAGGTATGCAATAGCCTCGTGCTATTGAATTTATAAAAAAAAAAGTACTCCTGGTGTATTGCACAAAAATGTATGGTAAAATACACCCTATCAAATATTTAACCAAAAGAGAACAATGAGATATGTCAGAGGCTCCTAAGGGGCAAAGTCCATTTAATTATTATCCTGTTGGCAACTGTTTATGATCAGGTTTCCATCTGGATCCTATTTTCCAACAGGACAGAAAAACATGTCAGATCCTTATATTTTGTGCATTAAATGTCTGTGGCATTAGGTACCTGGAAACGGACCCTGGCAGAATTGAAATGGAATTGATAGCCAAGTATCTTAATAAATGAGTTAAGCAAATTAAAGATCTGTCCACTACAAGGACAACCTCTTTATTCAATAAATACTATATTCCCCATTGTAAAATAAAAACGTCATATACTTAACTCCCATACTGACACAGTCACAGAAATGTCAGTACTAGATCACCCAAGACTTGCGTTACATTATTTCACAACAGCCCTGCAGCCAATTAGCGGTCGCTGATTTTGTGACGCCACAGCGATCTCGCCAGCGAGATCGCTGTGTGTGACGGGGATCAGCGACCGGCCCCCCTGCCGGGTATCGCTGATCGTGCTCGATCGGCTTGGGCCATTTTTTGATCGCTGGTCTCCCACTGGCCAGCACGCATCACTGCGTGTGGCAGCAAGAGACCAGCGACGCTGGTTTCTAATGTAAACATCGGGTATCCAGGAGCCGCGTGGCTCTTAGATACCCGATGTTTACCTTGGAAACCAGCATGTACGCCGGTTTCCAAGGTAAACAGCGGGAATCCAAGAGCTGCGGCTCCTGGATACACGATGTCTACATTAGAAACCAGCTTGCCGCTGGTCCCGATCGCTGGAGGGGCTGTCTAGCGATGTCCCAGCGATCCCATCTATGTCGGATCGTTGGTGGGATCGCTGGGACATCGTTATGTGTAACGGGGCTTTACATGAGCCTTTGGAGACCCACTGCTAACATCACTGGAATGTCGATGGTGAGGGAGGTGATTATTGGGGAATATAGTGTTTGATGGGTTCTCTGAGAATGAGAGAATTTGGCAACCCTGATGTAATTTGAACTGCAGCCTATCCTAGTCATGTGTCAGTACAGGCTGCAGACTGAAGACATACAGCTCCCAAGACCTGCATCTCAACTGACAGTCGCTGCATCATACAAACCTACGTTGGCGGCCAGGAGGATGTCTGTCATGTGAAGAAATATATTTCTTCCCAGCTGAGCACAAACGTCCAGCTTCATCTTCATCCATGTTTATGTGTTTTCAAGTTGGGCACAGTCAGCCTGCACTGCTATAAAGCTGATAGACTAACAGAGGAGGAGAATGAAGCTGGAGATCTCCTTGCCGTGCACAACATGGGTTAAAATATATTTCTTCTCATATTGCAGCCTGTTCCCAGCCGCCATCGGAGTATGCTTGATACAGGTTTTGGCAATTGAGACGTAGGTCTTGGGAGCTGTATGTATTCAGTCTGCTGCCTGTACTGACTAGGAGGGGCTGCAGTCTCAATTAATTCAGGAACTCCATTTTATCTGAATTTTTTGCGATAAATACTGGGATTTTTTGCTTGAGATAAACATGTTAGTGAAGCAATGTGCATCACTAACAAGACATTGGGGGCAATTTAATAACAAAAAAAAAAAAAAAGATGTGACAGGTTCCATTTAACTATTTCTACCATGCCGAGAATAACATTAATATTCTGGCTTTTTTTTTTTACGGAAGTATTGAAAAAATGTAAGCCTCTGCTGGTTAAAAATTGAGAAAAAAAATGAATGAAGCAGCGTACAAAACTGTTTTAGTAAAATTTTCTTGAGTGTAAAAACATTCCCCCAAAACATGTGTGTGTCCAAATGTAGAGATCCAGTAGGTGGATCGTAGCTGAGCACGCCTTGGAAAGATGATGGATGCACACAGCCTACAGTATATTCCTCCTGATTAGCTCTATTATAATCCTGGCCTTTGAATCAGGTTCACCGGATGTAACAAATAATTGGTCACTTGCTCTAAAGCGTTACAATTTGCTTTGCGCACACTGTGTAAACCGAGAGGGCAAGGGTACGATTTCTGATGTGCGCTGCACCTATGTGACCTTCACACAGCGTTTCTCTGTGTGGATGCTGTGCCCATTCTGTAAGTACATTCTTCTCATTGGCAATTTAATCATCTACAACCAGTGGTTAGTAAGCAGAGTTACTGATTTGCAGATACATTGATAATACAGGAACTAAGCTGTCCTGATGTGTCTTCTCCTTTTGTGATTGCAGAGCTGGGAAGCTACTAGTCAAGGCAGGAGAAGGCGGCTCATGAAGGAAAAAAGTAAGTCATTCCTCATCTCCATTCGCATTCGTCTTTATTCCAAAAGGGGAATTTTTTTTCCGAGTGAATACAGAACAGCGGATGATATTCGATCCACAGGCTTAACCCAAGTTATTCTCATTTCCTACTTTGAGCGCCAGCACCACCTCTGCTGAAAAACTCTCTACCACTCACTGGTATGATTTCATACACTTCGGCCTATCCTGGCAGACTGTGGTTGAAGTCTATTGAAATTTCCAGTTCTGGCTCTGTTCCTTGAATTTGCTTTCTCTGCTGAATGTTGTGGAATAAATCTCGTAATGTATGTGAAAGGTTTCTATCGCAACCCCCTCAGATTTGGCTTTCGCAGGCTAGATGAGTCCCACAGTGCTGGCTCAGCTGCCTCCGCCACAGTTTGCTAGCCTACATTTTAACTTGAACCTTGGACACTGTACATTTTACGTTTATCCACCTGCGGATTGCAAAAGAGAAGGGGCGCCATTACAGCCCGAGCCGTGGATATATTTGCTAATGGGTCATTGCACTTTACAGGGACAGAGCTAAAACTGATCTTATCTCCATAGGTCAGGCAGGTCTATTGCTATCTGTAAGCAGACATTTTAGGCTAGTATTCTTTGATTGTGCTACTGGTTTTCTGTCCCAATGTTGTCTCCAAACAGCGTTGCCCACCGGTCACAAAGTCCTAAACACGCCGTAAAAATAGGACACTTTTTTGCCCTGTTCATAAAAAACATTTCAAATATGGGCTGTAGACACAGATCACTTATAATCAGAATGAGTTTTTATGGTTTTCCAATATGTTCGCAAAAAAATATTATTTGGTTGTGATTTTTTTTTTATAAACTGTCCAGAAAAAAATAAGTCAAGTTGGCAAAGCTGCCTCCAAAGTGTGCTTAGTAACACAAGGCACATCACTTGTCACAACAGAAGGGACCATATAATCGGCCTGGTTACCCAGAACCTTCAGTCCTAAACTTGGGCCCTGATTCATCATTGCCGTTTCTCCACTTTACTGAAATGCTCCTTCTTAGTGGCTTTAGTATTTGCTCTATATCCTCTGTACATTTTATGCCATTTTTTAAGTGTTTTTTTTCCTATTTTTTTTCTTGTCGGCTTTGCCTATCTGCATGTTTTAGGCAGATTCGTGAAATGTGGCTTGTACCAAATGCAGCACTTTATTGGTGTGTCTCACTCTGGTTCCCCCTGGAGTGAGGTTAAAGAGGGAGTTTTCAATTTGGTACATATTTGCAACTTTTTCTTGTGTGACTTTTTAGTATACGTAAAGAGCATTTTTAAATTTTGCCCCAAATTCATGGACCGCTTTTGTCATTTGGAGCAAAAGAAAGCGTTAGCGAATACCACAAAACAAAAAAAAAAGGAAGCAGCTTCAATAAAATGCAAATGATGAATCGGACCTTAAGTGTTGAACCAATAGAGGGGCAGCTACAAAGCCTGATTGGGCAATTGTTTTACGCACCATCTAGGAGGAGCTGCGGAGGGATGCGGACTTCCTCCGTGAAGCTCCACCTCCGTCGGCATGCAGTCTGCGTACCCTACCTTTAGCATTGGGTACGCAGGCTGTGCCGATGTATGCAGATGCCTCCGCATGCGACCTGCGCCGAACGCAACATGTTGGATTTTGTTGCGGTTGCCGCACCGTCAAAAAGACGCATGCGGAGGCATCTACATACATCGGCACTGCCTGCGTAACCAATGCTAAAGATAGGGTATGCATGCCAACGGAGGCGGAGCTTCACAGAGGAGGCGCATCAGTGGGCGGAGCTTCACAGAGGAAGTCCGCATCTCTCCGCAGCTCCTCCATACGCTAGTGTGAAACTAGCCTAACAGTGTTATTTGGGTACTGTGTGGTTGTATTATTTAGGCACTACAAGATTACAATATCCGAGTCTTTATAGAACACTAAGGAGAAGGGTGGCTGAAGATGAGTGGAGGACCTCACCGCTTGGCTGAAAAGACTAGCTTTATCTACAGAGAAGAGGGGCGATAGCTCAGGAACAGAGAGATGCATGAATAAAAGGGAAACTACACCAGATTCAGACGAACACCATATACCCCAGATAAAAAGTTATGTCAACCACATGGTTTCAAACAAAAGGTTGTTGATGAGAGATCCCCACCTCAGCTTTCCAGTACACAATGTCTCCTATATGGAGACACAAAGCCATGCACCATGAAGAGGAGGTCCTCTACATCTACAATCACTATGCTTGAAGGGGCACAGAATGAAACATGGGCAATTATTGTTACAGGCGCTCAGTTGATGCCATTTTGAAAGATTACATTTGCTACATTGATTTATACCACAAAGGTTTTTATCTAGAATCTGAGAGAATCAAATCATACTGTGATCACACTAATCAAACTCTCAAATTCTGATCAAATTCTCTCAGATTAGACAATATACGCTGGTGTGGCAATGGCCTTAGAGTCAAATAAATGAGAGTAAAGTGACAGTCCTCTGTGGGCTCTCTAGCCATTTTCACACTATGCGTAATACTATTGTTTGATTTATAGTTCAAGACTCTCGATTACTATTATTTTTAGAGCACAGTGGCGGATTAAGTGGACTATGGGCCCGGGGCTGTTCATAAAACCTGGGCCCCTGTACCCCCCTTCCCACCTGAGCGCTGCGGTCCCCGTGCGGGAATTGACAGCCGTACGGACCGCAGCACTTGGTTTGCTGTGGGTCCATACGGAAAACCCGCCACCATTCCACCACGTGTGGACATGGCCTAAAAAGACGTTGCACATAAGCTGTAGGCCTACGGCCAATACGCACAAAATCGCCCAACGTGATCCTGGCCATAGGGGATCCACTTTAATGTCCCCACTTTAATTTGAAGTCCCCTTACTTCATCCATTGCAGTCCCCTATCACCCACTCACTTCATCTGCAGTGCCGCTTCATCATTTGCAGCCCTTTATCCCCCCTTCCATTTCATCATGTGCAGTCCCCTTCCCCCCCAACTTCATGTGCAGCCCCACTCCCCCATCATCATGTGCAGTTAATTTTACCCCCACATCATGTGCAGTCCCCCTTACCCCCACTTCATGTGCAGTGCCCCTTACCCCCAATTCATCATGTGCAGTCCCCCTTACCCCCAATTCATCATGTTCAGTCCCACTTACCCCTTAATTCTTCATGTGCAGTCCCACTTACCCCTTAATTCATCATGTGCAGTCCCCCTTATCCCCCACTTCATCATGTGCAGCCCCACTTATCCCCCACTTCATCATGTTCAGCCCCACTTATCCCCCACTTCATCATGTTCAGCCCCACTCACCCCCCCTTCATCATGTTCAGCCCCACTCACCCCCCTTCATCATATGCAGCCCCACTCACCCCCCCTTCATCATGTGCAGCCCCACTCATCCCCCCTTCATCATGTGAAGCCCCCACTCATCCCCCCTTCATCCTGTGAAGCCCCCACTCACCCCCTTCATCCTGTACAACCCCAGTCACCCCCCTTCATCCTGTACAGCCCCACTCACCCCCTTCATCATGTGAAGCCCCCACTTACCCCCTTCATCCTGTACAACCCCACTCACCCCCTTCATCATGTGAAGCCCCCACTCACCCCCTTCATCCTGTACAACCCCACTCACCCCCCTTCATCATGTACAGCCCCCAGTCACCCCCCTTCATCATATACAGCCCCCAGTCACCCCCCTTCATCATATACAGCCCCCAGTCACCCCCCCCCGTCATCATATACAGGCCCCAGTCACCCCCCTTCATCATGTACAGCCCCAGTCACCCCCCCTTCATCATATACAGGCCCCAGTCACCCCCCTTCATCATATACAGGCCCCAGTCACCCCCCTTCATCATATACAGGCCCCAGTCACCCCCCTTCATCATATACAGGCCCCAGTCACCCCCCTTCATCATGTACAGCCCCAGTCACCCCCCCTTCATCATATACAGCCCCCAGTCACCCCCCCTTCATCATATACAGCCCCCAGTCACCCCCCCTTCATCATATACAGGCCCCAGTCACCCCCCTTCATCATATACAGGCCCCAGTCACCCCCCTTCATTGTGTACAGCCCCCAGTCACCCCCCTTCATCATATACAGGCCCCAGTCACCCCCCCTTCATCATGTACAGCCCCAGTCACCCCCCTTCATTGTGTACAGCCCCCAGTCACCCCCCTTCATCATATACAGGCCCCAGTCACCCCCCCTTCATCATGTACAGCCCCAGTCACCCCCCTTCATTGTGTACAGCCCCCACTCACCCCCTCCCCCATTTAATTCATTTTATAAATAAAAAAAAATAAAAAAAGTTCCCCACTTACCTCACAGCCGGCTCGCTCCCCAGCAGCGCCTCTGCTTTCAGCATCCTCCGGGACATGTTGGCGCGTGCACGATGACGTCATCGCGCACGCCCGACATCTGATCCGGAAGTACAGCCGGAGGGAGCCGGAGCTGAGCAGCCGTCAGGGTGACGGCCGTGCACCGTGCACAGCTCCCGGCCCCGGCCTCATAGAATGTGACGCGGGCGGCTGTCTGCTGCCGGCGGCGTCATAGCACAGGGCACGGCCGGCCCTGTACAGGTGCTGGGGGAGCGGCCCGGGGGGCATTTGCCTCTCTGCCACCCGGCCCAGCCCGCCCCTGCCCCTGGGCCCCCAAAAAACCTTGGGCCCGGGGCGACCGCCCCATCCGCCCCTATTAAGATCCGCCACTGTTAGAGCACCATTAATTCCATGGTGCTGTACATGAGGAGGGGTTACATACGAGATGCAAATATAAATTGCAATGAACAAACTAACCGTGACAGACTGGTACAGACATGAGAGGGCCCTGCCCTTGTGGGCTTACAGTCTACCCGATAATGGGGAGGGAGACAGTGGGTTAGAGGGATGCAGCAGCTCTTGTGGTGGTGAGGTGGCAGGAGGGTCATTGGAAGCTGTAAGCTTTCTTGAAGAGATGGATTTTAACCCCTTTACCCCCAAGGGTGGTTTGCATGTTAATGACCGGGCCAATTTTTACAATTCTCACCACTGTCCCATATGAGGTAATAACTCTGGAACGCTTCCATGGATCCCGGTGATTCTGACATTGTTTTCTCATAACATATTGTACTTCATGATAGTGGTAAAATTTATTTGATATGATTTGCATTTATTTGTGAAAAAAAACGGAAATTTCGTGAAAATTTTGAAAATGTTGCAATTTTCCAACTTTGAATTTTCATGCCCTTAAATCACAGAGATACGGCACACAAAAAACTTAATAAGTAATGTTTCCCACGTTTACTTTACATCAGCACAATTTTGGAAGCCAATTTTTTTTGTTAGGAAGTCATAAGGGTTAAAAGTTAAACAGCGATTTCTCATTTTTAGAATACCATTTCTTTTAGGGACCACATCGCATTTGAAGTCACTTTGAGGGGTCTATATGATAGAATGGTGTCACTTTTGGGTATTTTATAAAAGCTGCACCCCTCAAGGTGCTCAAAATCACATTCATGAAGTTTATTAACACTTCAGTTGCTTCACAAGAACTTTTGGAATGTTTAAAAAGAATGAACATTTAAAATTTTTTCACAAAAAAATTTACTTCAGATCCAGTTTTTTTTATTTTATCAAGGGTAACAGGAGATATTGGACCGCAAGAGTTGTTGCGCAATTTGTCCTGAGTATGCTGATACCCCATATGTGGGGGTAAACCACTGTTTGGGCGTATAGCAGAGCTCGGAAGGGAAGGAACGCCATTTTACTTTTTCAATGCAAAATTGTCTGGAATTAAGATCAGACACCATGTCGCATTTGGAGAGCTCCTGATGTGCCTAAACAGTGGAAACCCACCACAAGTGACACCATTTTGGAAACTAGACCCCCTAAGGAACTTATCTAGATGTGTGGTGAGCACTTTGAACCCCCAAGTGCTTCACAGAAGTTTATAACGTAGAGCCGTAAAAATAAAAAATCATATTCTTTCACAAAAATGATCTTTTTCCCCCCAATTTTTTTTATTTTTCCAAGGGTAACAGGAGAAATTGGACCCTAAAATTTGTTGTGCAATTTGCTCTGAGTACACTGATACCCCATATGTAGGGGTAAACCACTGTTTGGGTGTATGGCAGAGTTCGGAAGGGAAAGAGCGCCAGATTTTACTGTTATGGTTTACAGGTGCCATGACCCACCTTTGTATTGTCAGGTGACATAGCCCACAGCTTAGTGATGGATAGGCGTCTATAAGACACCCATCCATTACTAATTCTATAGCTGTATTGTAAATAAAGACACAGCCATAATAAAGTCCTTTATTTGAAAAAAAATGACAGACTCCTTTATTAATCTCAATTAAACCATACCTACAACCTCGCTTAATTCCACCGAAGCCCTCAATCTCCTGTAATAAAAGTAAAATAATAAAACAACAATAAACCATACCTGTCCGTTGTTCTGTCCCACGCAGTAATCCATGTCTGGGGGATAATTAGTTTTCAATCTGGACGGTGCCAAGATGCGACCGTCTCGGCTGAAAACCACTGGTGATTGAGCTGCTGTGAATGCAGCGTCAGTGACCGGGGATGACATCATAGAGGTTACCTTCGGTTACTGGGCTCCATTCCCAGCCGGACTGAGCTGAGGTGATTTCAGTGAGATCCCCGCTAGCACCGTGAGCAGTTGGCGCCCAGTGACCAAATGGAGCCCAGTGACCAAAGGTAACCTCTATGACGTCACCCCCGATCACTGACGCTGCAGTGGTTTTCAGCCGGAATGGTGGCATCTTGGCACCATCCAGGTTGAAACCTAATTATCCCCCAGACATGGATTACTGTGTGGGACAGAACGACGGACAGGTATGGTATATTGTTTTATTATTTTATTTTTATTACAGGAGATCTGTTACACCGCTCCGCCATACTCACCCGGCCTCCGCTCCCACTCCGCAGTCGCCCTCCGCTCCCACGCCGCAGCCTCTCTCCACCCGACGGCCGCGGCGGTCACCTGAGACAGACCCGCGACCGATGCCTTCCCTGCATGCTATGCGCATGCGCCATAGGCCGCGGCCGCGCCTCCTTCCTGCTTCTTATGCTCCGGCTGTGCCCTGACCCGGAAGCACATTTGGACCAATGGCTGACCAGACGGGGCCATATCAGGCCGCTTCCCCCTGAGGGAGGCGCCTGATCGTTGTGTTTCCTGACACTCTGGCCTCGCTCCATCGTGCACACTCTGCTCCTGCAGTTCCTGTCTCGGCTGCTCCTCACAGCAGCTTCTCAGTCCTGCTACCCGTGTTCCTGTCGTCCTACTCCAGTCCTGCCTTGTGTTCCTGCCGTCCTACTCCAGTCCTGCCTTCACTGTTCCTGCCGTCCTACTCCAGTCCTGCCTTGTGTTCCTGCCGTCCTACTCCAGTCCTGTCTTCAGTGCTCCTGCCGTCCTACTCCAGTCTCAGTCTTACTCCGGTCCATCCTGAGCCGCCCCTCTCGGTACCGGCTACCGTGGTACTCGAACCCCTGGGCCTGCTCCTAACGGTCCCTGTATAGGGGTCGGTTCCACCTGGCAGCTCGCCCGGGGTCCCTCGGTGCCACGGTCCAGAGGGTCCACTCTCGGAGCTCCCGCTCCTGACCACCCACGCTAACAGTACGATCAGGCCATGGACTCCGCCGGTACTACGGCTGCTACCCAGAAAGAGTTGCTATTCCTACGGGAGAATCAGGGGCGCATTATGTCAATCATGAAGTCGATGGACACCCGTTTGTCGGCCTTACAGGTGGCCGATCCTGGAAATGCCACTCAGCTGGCCAGTCTCCAACAGGAGCTGGGCCAGCAGCAAGATACTCAAACCCACATTTTGTCCTACATGGCCTCCTTTGATAGTCGCTTGTCGGCCCTCCAGGCTGCCGCTGCAGTGCCGACTCCTCCCCCTGCGTCTGCTGCTCATCCGACGCCCCGCCTCGCCAAGCCGCCTCGTTTCACCGGGGATCCCAAGCTCTGTAGGGGGTTCTTAAATCAGTGTAGTCTCCACTTTGAATGGCTGCCGCAGCAATATCCCTCGGACCGGGCCAAAGTGGCCTTCATCATGTCCCATCTGGAGGGAGAGGCCCTTTCTTGGGTAAACCCGCTCTGGGAACGTGACGACCCGGTCGTTTCGAGTCTCCCGGTTTTCCTGGATACGTTTCGTAAGGTTTTCGATGAGCCGGGCCGGTTAGCCTCTCTCACTGAGTCACTCTTTAACTTACACCAGGGCTCTCTCACGGTCGGACAGTACGCTATTCGCTTTCGCACTATTTCCTCTGAGCTCGGCTGGAATAACGCAGCTTTGGTGGGGGCATTCTGGCGCGGTCTTTCTAGTAAAATAAAGGATGAACTCGCTGGTCGAGATACCCCGTCCACCTTAGAGGACCTTATCTCGCTGGCTACCCGCATTGACCTGCGCTTCCTGGAGCGCGCTCGGGAGTCAGTGAGAGACAGGCGCTCCTCCAGATCAGTTCCTCCTTTCGCTCAGTCGGCCAGCTCACGTTCAGTCGGATCTTCTTCCCTCTCTTCGGGTGAGCCCATGCAGATAGATCATCTCAGGTTGGCCGAGTTACGTCAGAGAGAGAGACGGGCACAAGGTCTGTGCCTCTATTGCGGTCATTCGTCACACTATATCCGCACCTGTCCTAAGAGACAGGGAAACGACTCCACCTAGGTCAGGTAAGAGAGGCCTTCCTAGGTGATGATGATGATTCCTCTCAACCCCTTACGATTTCTGTGCTTTTGGTTTCAGGAGGGAGGCGTGGTTCCGAGGTGGCCTACGTGGATTCGGGCTCAGCGGGTAACTTCATTCGGCCGGAAGAGGTAGACAAATACCAAATTCCTGTAGTCACTCTATCTAACCCAATTCAGATTGCCACCGTGGATGGCAAACCGCTACAGGTGACCGTCACCTTGGTCACTGAAGAGGTGGAATTGCAAATCGGAGCCTTACATCGAGAGAAGATAGCCTTTTACGTTTTACCTAAGCTCTCTCACGCCATTCTACTCGGTCTTCCATGGTTAAGGACTCATCAGCCTGTTCTCGACTGGTCTTCTGGGGAGATACTCCGCTGGGGGCACCCGTGCCAAGCTCGCTGTCTGACTCCTGTCCGCCTGGCGGCCGCTCCACGGTCACCTCCAGACCTCCCGGGTCTTCCTCCAGCTTACAGCTCCTACGCCGATGTTTTTGATAAGAAGGAAGCAGAGGTCCTCCCTCCACACCGGCCGTTTGACTGCCCAATTGAACTTGTTTCTGGTTCAACCCCCCCAAGGGGCAGAATCTACCCTCTGTCTCCCGTGGAGACCACCGCCATGTCCGAGTACGTCCAAGAGAACCTCGCCAAAGGCTTTATACGGAAATCCTCTTCGCCCGCGGGAGCCGGGTTCTTCTTCGTCAAAAAGAAGGACGGGACTCTACGGCCATGCATTGACTATAGGGGCTTGAATGAGATTACCATCAAGAACAGGTACCCTCTTCCACTCATTCCGGAACTGTTTGACCGTCTCAGAGGGGCTCGGGTCTTTACCAAGCTGGACCTCAGAGGAGCCTACAATCTGGTCCGTATCAGTGCAGGTGACGAGTGGAAGACCGCTTTCAACACTCGAGATGGCCATTACGAGTACCTGGTCATGCCCTTCGGTCTTTGCAATGCTCCTGCAGTCTTTCAAGAGTTCGTCAACGAAATCTTCCGGGATCTCTTGTACTCCTGTGTGGTCGTGTACTTAGACGACATCCTCATCTTCTCGCCGGACCTCTCGTCCCACAGAAAGAGTGTCCGCCTGGTGCTTCAGCGTCTTCGGGAGAACCGTCTGTATGCAAAGATCGAGAAATGTCTCTTCGAACAGACCTCTCTGCCATTTCTGGGATACATTATCTCCGACGCTGGTCTAAGGATGGATCCCGAGAAGTTGTCTGCCATCCTCAAATGGCCTCGCCCCGTCGGATTAAAGGCGATACAACGATTCCTCGGGTTCGCCAACTATTACCGGCAATTTGTCTCCCACTTCTCCGCGATCACAAGACCCATTTCTGTGCTTACCCGTAAAGGGTCTACTTCCAAGGATTGGTCTCCTGAGGCAGAGGAGGCCTTTCTGTCCCTAAAACGGGCTTTCTCCACGGCTCCGGTCCTGCATCGCCCTGAGAGCGATCGACCTTTTGTACTCGAGGTGGACGCTTCCTCGACTGGTGCCGGGGCGGTGCTGTCCCAGAGAACCGCCTCCGGTCGCCTGCACCCTTGTGGCTTCTTCTCGAAGGCCTTTTCTCCATCCGAGTGTAACTACTCGATCGGTGACCGGGAACTTTTGGCCATCAAGTTGGCCTTGGAGGAATGGCGCCACCTCCTGGAAGGAGCTGTCCATCCTTTTGTCATCTTCTCGGACCACAAGAATCTGGCCTATCTCCAGTCTGCCCAGAGACTAAACCCTCGCCAGGCCAGATGGTCTTTATTTTTTGCCCGATTTGATTTCGAGCTCCGATTCCGTCCCGGCAGCAAGAATTCCAAAGCCGACGCCCTGTCCAGGGTCTTCCAACCACACGAATCCACGGAGGAACCGTCACATATCATTGATCCCACTAGGATCATCACCGTGGCTCCAGTGAACTGGCTTACTCCTCCGCCTGGCAAGACGCTTGTGCCAGAGAATCTCAAGCAAAAGGTTCTTCTATGGGGGCACTCCTCCAAACTGGCCGGCCATGCCGGAACTAAGAAGACCCTTGATCTTATCAAACGTCACTACTGGTGGCCCTCACTTCATCCCTCTGCCCGGTCTTCCCTCAGCGCCGGAGCTGGCCGAGATCTTCATTCATCAAGTCTTCAGGCTTCATGGACTACCTCGACGCATTGTGTCTGACCGAGGGGTTCAGTTTACCTCCAAGTTCTGGCGTTCGCTTTGTAAGCTTATGAACGTTTCCCTCGACTTCTCCTCGGCCTACCATCCACAGTCCAACGGACAAGTAGAGCGTACCAACCAGACGCTTACGGGATACTTACGCCACTTCTCTAACGCCCACCAGAACGATTGGGTCAGCTTACTCCCCTGGGCAGAGTTCGCTTATAACAACCATGCTGGTGAGTCTTCGGCCAAGTCTCCGTTTTTCATTGTTTTTGGCAGACATCATGGTGTCCCTCTTCCGATAACCCCTGCCTCTGAGGTACCCGCGGCCAATGCCTTGTCCTCGGAATTTTCTAAGATTTGGGCTGAGACCAACACATCACTCAAGAGATCCGCTGATCAGATGAAGAACTATGCAGACAAAAAGAGGTTGGATTCTCCTCCGTATCGTGTTGGCGACAAGGTCTGGCTCTCCTCCAAATTCGTCCGACTAAAACTGCCCTCCTACAAGTTGGGTCCACGCTACATCGGTCCGTTTGAAATTCTGGGACGTATTAACGAAGTTGCCTACAAATTGAGGTTGCCTGCTTCGCTCCGGATCCCGAACACCTTTCACGTCTCTCTCCTGAAGCCTGTGGTGCTGAATCGTTTCCATTTCTCGCTTGATCTTGGTCCTCAGCCGGTGGGTGCCGACAACGTTTTTGAAGTGCAGGACATCCTCGCTGTGAAAAGGGTTAGAGGTAGGACTTTCTTTCTCGTTGATTGGAAGGGCTTTGGTCCTGAGGAGAGATCCTGGGAGCCTCGGGAGAATATTAATGCTCCCCGTATCCTCAAGAGGTTTCTTGTTAATCTCCGGGGGGGGCGGCTTAGGGGAGGGGGTACTGTTACACCGCTCCGCCATACTCACCCGGCCTCCGCTCCCACGCCGCAGTCGCCCTCCGCTCCCACGCCGCAGCCTCTCTCCACCCGACGGCCGCGGCGGTCACCTGAGACAGACCCGCGACCGATGCCTTCCCTGCATGCTATGCGCATGCGCCATAGGCCGCGGCCGCGCCTCCTTCCTGCTTCTTATGCTCCGGCTGTGCCCTGACCCGGAAGCACATTTGGACCAATGGCTGACCAGACGGGGCCATATCAGGCCGCTTCCCCCTGAGGGAGGCGCCTGATCGTTGTGTTTCCTGACACTCTGGCCTCGCTCCATCGTGCACACTCTGCTCCTGCAGTTCCTGTCTCGGCTGCTCCTCACAGCAGCTTCTCAGTCCTGCTACCCGTGTTCCTGTCGTCCTACTCCAGTCCTGCCTTGTGTTCCTGCCGTCCTACTCCAGTCCTGCCTTCACTGTTCCTGCCGTCCTACTCCAGTCCTGCCTTGTGTTCCTGCCGTCCTACTCCAGTCCTGTCTTCAGTGCTCCTGCCGTCCTACTCCAGTCTCAGTCTTACTCCGGTCCATCCTGAGCCGCCCCTCTCGGTACCGGCTACCGTGGTACTCGAACCCCTGGGCCTGCTCCTAACGGTCCCTGTATAGGGGTCGGTTCCACCTGGCAGCTCGCCCGGGGTCCCTCGGTGCCACGGTCCAGAGGGTCCACTCTTGGAGCTCCCGCTCCTGACCACCCACGCTAACAAGATCTAGGGCTTTGCTGGGATTAGGCGAGGTTGTAAGTATGGTTTAATTGAGATTAATAAAGGAGTCTGTGTCATTTTTTTTAAATAAAGGTCTTTATTCTGGCTGTGTCTTTATTTACAATACGACTATAGGATTAGAAATGGATGGGTGTCTTATAGACGCCTCTCCATTACTAAGCTGAGGGCTTGATGTCACCTGACAATACAAAGGTGACATCAACCCCTCAAATATTACCCCACTTGCCACACCTACAGGGCAAGTGGAAGGAGCCGGGCATAGCGCCAAAATTGGCGCATCTAATAGATGTGCCTTTTCTTGGGCAGCTGCGGGCTATTTTTAGACTGGGGGGTCAATATCCATGGTCCCTTACCAGCCTGAGAATACCAGCCCTCAGCGGTGAAATTTGTCTGGCTGGTTATCAAAAATAGGGGGGAATCAACACCATTTTTTTTAATTGCTGTATTTATTTACAACGCAGGAGTGGCTGATAAATATTCCCATCCGCCACTGCTGCTGTCACTGTTATCAGCAGCAGCAGGGTTAGGCTGATGTGAGTAATAGTCCCATCAGCCGCCGCCTGCTGTCTCTTTTATTACTTAAATGTAACTCTCTTCATTCTCCCCTGCTTGCCCCGATCGCTGGCAGAGCAGGGGAGAATGATGAGAACCTTATACAGTACCCAGCACCGCAGAAGAGCGCTTACTGTAACGCTTCTTCCCTGGTGCCCGTCCTTGTGGTACTGATGCGGCGCACTCATGCCACACTTGTGCCGCAAGTATTACATACACGGACACTGACATCTCCGGTACCGGAAATATCAGGACGTGTGAAAGAGGCCTTACAGTGGGTTTTTATGATTGGCTGGTGTAACACGCTAAAAGATGCTTTTATTGCAAAAAAATAGTTTGTGCATCACCACATTTTGAGAGCTATAATTTTTCCATATTTTGGCCCACAGAGTCATGGGAGGTCTTATTTTTTGCGGGACGAGTTGATATCTTCATTGGTACAATTTTCGGGCACATTATATTTTTTGATTGCTTTCTATTCCGATTTTTGGGAGACAGCATGAGCAAAAAACAGCAATTCATGAATTTCTTTTTTTGTGGGGGTTTATACCGTTCCGGGTGTGGCAAAATTGATAATGCAGTTTTATTCTTTTGGTCAGTACGATTACAGAGATACCTCATTTATTTTTTTGTGTTTTGGCGCTACTATTTTATAGAAAAAATAATTATTTTTGCATTGCTTTATTGTGAAAGCTATAACTTTTTTATTTTTCTGCTGATGGAGCTGTTTGGCAGCTCGTTTTTTGTGGGACAAGATGACGTTTTCACTGGTACCATGTTATTTATATCCATCTTTTTGATTGCGTGTTATTCCACTTTTTGTTCGGTGGTATGATGATAAAGCATTGTTTTTTGCCTTTTTTAATGGTGTTCACTAAAGGGGTTAACTAGTGGGACAGTTGTATACTGTAGGTCGGGTCGTTGCGGACGCGCCTATACCAAATATGTGTACTTTTGTTTAGATTTTTTTTTTTCGTTCAAATATTTATTTAGTGATAGAATATATATTGATTTTTTTTATTATTTTTGATTTTTTTAAAATTATTTTTACAATTATTTAAAAATGTTTTTTACTTTTTCACTTTGTCACACTATGGAACAATCATATTTTTGCAGGCTGACCGCCTCTATAGCATGCAGATGAAGCAGCATCTGCATGCCATAGAAGCTGTCAGCGCTGCACTGACAGGGAGACTTGCTCATCATACACTGCGCATGATCAACAAGTTTCCTAGCTCTGGTGACCCGGATATAGTCATGACGACATCCGCTCACCATGGCAATGATCGGGACCCCGCGTCACACTGCAGGGTCTCCGATCCAAAGGCAGAGGGGCTGTCAATCCTGTGCCGGCTTCCGGAATGCTGCGATCTTGTTTGATTGCAGTATTTCAGGGGGTAAAGTGCCGTGAGTGGTCTGTGACCACTCCTGGCAACTAGTGCCGTGTGTCAGCTGTCTGAATCAGCTGACACTCGGCCACGCATCCCCCGTGAGCGCGCGGCCAATCATGATGACATAATGATCCATCCATGGTCAAATTGGCCCAGGTCACATGGACGGATCATTACATCCGTTGTCAGAAAGGGGTTAAAGTTCTATTTCATAGTTGTTGAGTGTGGTGAATAACTGGACGTGCTGGGGAACAGAATTCCAGAGGATGGAGGATACTCAGTAAAAGTCTTGGAGGCATTTAAGTGAGAAACGTACAAGTGTGGGCGAGAGAGGTCTTTGGAGGACCTGAGATTATTTGTGGGAAGATATCTGGAGGTTAGTTCAGAGATATATATGGAGGAGTCAGATTATGGACGGCTTTATAGGCCATATTAACCCCTTTCTGACATCAGGCGTACATTTACACTGATGTCGGACTCCCTCCCTTTGATGTGGGCTCCGGCGCTGAGCCCACATCTTTCCTGGGACAGCTGAACAGCTGACATGTGCCCACAATAGCCGCAGGTGGAATCGAGATCCACCCGTGGCTATTAACCAGTTAAATGCCGCTGTTAAATGCCACTGTCAGCGTTTAACAAGCGCTTCCTGCAATCGCACCGGAAATACGCACACCGGTGACCTCTATGGTTGTCAGTGCCGGATTGCTGTGAGCGCCAACCAGTGGTTGGCACTCATAGCAAGTGAGTTATTCTGCTATATAGAGGCGATCTAATCATCGCCTCTATGTAGCAGAGCCAATCGAGTTGTGGCATCTTCTAGGCCATGGAGCCTATTGAAGCATGCCAAAAGTTAAAGAAAAATGTTTTTAAAAAGTTCAAATCACCCCCCCTTTCGCCCCATTCAAAAAAACCATTAAAAAAAATCAAAACATACACATATTTGGTACCGCCGCGTTTAGAATTTCCCGATCAATAAAAAAATAGGATTAACCTGATCGTTAATCGGCGTAGCGAGAAAAAAAGTCAAAACGCCACAATTACGGTTTTTTAGTTGCTGCGACATTGCATTAAAATGCAATAACGGGCGATCAAAAGATTGTATCCGCACCAAAATGGGATCATTAAAAACATCAGCTTGGCACGCAAAAAATAAGCCCTCACCCAACCTGAGATCATGAAAAATGGAGACGCTATGGGTATCAGAAAATGGCGCAATTTTTTACAAAGTTTGGAATTTTTTTTTCACCACTTAAATATAAAAGAACCTAGACATATTTGGTGTCTATGAACTTGTAATGACCTGGAGAATCATAATGACAGGTCAGTTTCTAGCATCTATTTAGCCTACTAAAAAAAAAGCGTGGGATTACACATTTTTTGCAATTTCACCTCACTTGAAATTTTTTTCCCCGTTTTTTAGTACACCACATGGTAAAACCAATGGTGTCGTTCAAAAGTACAACTCATCCCACAAAAAAACAAGCCCTCACATGGCCTTATTGAAGGAAAAATAAAAAAGTTATGACTCTGGGAAGAAAGGGAGCAAAAGATGAAAACGCAAAACAGAAAAAAGCTCCTGGAGTTAAGGGGTTAGTAGTTTGAACTGGATACGTTGAGGAATTGGGAGCCAATGAAAGGATTTACCAAGGTGAGAAGTAGAGAGGTGGTGGATTAGTCGGGCAGCAGAGTGACGGGCAGCAGAGTTAAGGACGGACTAGAGAGGTGTGAGACTATTAACAGGGAGGGCCGCAGGGGAGGATATTGAAGTAGTTGAGGTGGGAGACGATGAGGGCATGCATCACGGCGGCAACTAGCATGTATGCTCAGTGCCACCCCACTCACTGTGCAGTTTCTCCTTGCGGCAGGCTGTGCCACTGAACTTGTTTCCTCCTGCACTCCCTTGTATGGCTGCTACAGCAGGAGTTTCCATCTGGCCTAAGGGGGAGTGGCCAGTCTCTGCAGGAATTTAACCCTGCTGTGTCCTGCAGAAATCTGTCTCCCCAGCCTATCCCATGCGAGCAGATTCTATTTAAGGCAGCTCCTCCCACCATTCTTCAACCAAACATTGGTTCCTGCTCTGTTTGTATCTGTGCATGCTTTCCTGTAGTCTGATTCTCATTACTGATCTGGCTACTTACTCGTCCTGTCTTTCTCACTCCTGACCATGGCTATTCATATTAATCCAGTGCTGCCTGCCCTGACTTTGGACCATTTGACCACGTTTTGTCTTTGCCCTCCTGTACCATGCCTCTGACGATCTGCTGCAGACCTGGTGACTGCCTTGGAATAGTACTTGACAACTACCTGCGGCCAAGCCAGCCTCGCCACCAGAGGCTCTAGTGAATGCCAGTTAGTCACTTAGTCATGCCCCTCCAGTATAAACCTGGACCATGGCGCAGTGGGTCCACACCAACCAGCCTTACAGCATGCTATAGCATTTTAGTAGATTCAGGTTTGAGGGAGCGACCGATTCTGGAGATATTTTTTAGTCGGAGATGGTGAGAGCTTGAATGTGTGTTTTGAAGGACAGAGCAGAGATGAAGGTTACTCATTTATTGTAATATATACACTCACTGGCCACTTTATTAGGTACACCATGCTAGTAACGGGTTGGACCCCCTTTTGCCTTCAGAACTGCCTCAATTCTTCGTGGCAGAGATTCAACAAGGTGCTGGAAGCATTCCTCAGAGATTTTGGACCATATTGACATGATGGCATCACACAGTTGGCGCAGATTTGTCGGCTGCACATCCCTGATGCGAATCTCCCGTTCCACCACATCCCAAAGATGCTCTATTGGATTGAGATCTGGTGACTGAGGAGGCCATTTGAGTACAGTGAACTCATTGTCATGTTCAAGAAACCAATCTGAGATGATTCGAGCTTTATGACATGGCGCATTATCCTGCTGAAAGTAGCCATCAGATGCCTGTTCTTAGCTGAGAGGAGTGGTACCCAGTGTGGTCTTCTGCTGCTGTAGCCCATCTGCCTCAAAGTTCGACGCACTGTGCGTTCAGAGATGCTCTTCTGCCTACCTTGGTTGTAACGGGTGGCAATTTGAGTCACTGTTGCCTTTCTATCAGCTCGAACCAGTCTGCCCATTCTCCTCTGACCTCTGGCATCAACAAGGCATTTCCGGCCACAGAACTGCCGCTCACTGGATTTTTTTTCTTTTTCGGACCATTCTCTGTAAACCCTAGAGATGGTTGTGCGTGAAAATCCCAGTAGATCAGCAGTTTCTGAAATACTCAGACCAGCCCTTCTGGCACCAACAATCTTGCCACGTTCAAAGGCACTCAAATCACCTTTCTTCCCCATACTGATGCTCGGTTTGAACTGCAGGAGATTGTCTTGACCATGTCTACATGCCTAAATGCACTGAGTTGCCGCCATGTGATTGGCTGATTAGAAATTAAGTCTTAACACACAGTTGGACAGGTGTACCTAATAAAGTGGCCAGTGAGTGTAGATCAGGTAGGGGAATTAGGTGAGATGGACGAAAGAAGAGTTCAGTTTTGTCCACATTGAGCTTTAGGAAATGAGAGAAGAAGAAAGAGGATATGGCTGATAGACACTCTGGGATGCTGGACAACAGAAAAGATGAGTGTTATCAGTATATAGGTGGTACTGAAAGCAATGGCACTGTGAGTTGTCAGGGCAAAGTTATAGCTGGAGAAGAGTAGAGGTACAAAGAGTCTTTGGGGGACACCTGTAAGCAGGTACAGGGATGCAGCAACACAGGAAATGCAAGGCAAAGGGTTAACAACAATGCGGTTTAGTTTATAACAATAATGAACTCCTCGCAGGGAGGCAACAGATAATTAACAATAGAATTATGGTATAACACAACAGTCTTGTTATTAAACTTCACTTATTGTGACTTCTTTGTTCATAGAATCATAGAATGGTAGAGTTGGAAGGGACCTCCTGGGCCATTGGTCCAACCCCCTGCTCAAAGCAGGATTCGCTAAATCATCCCAGAGAGATGTCTGTCCAGCCTCTGTTTGAAGACTTCTATTGAAGGAGAACTCACCACCTCTCGTGGCAGCCTGTTCCACTCATTGATCACTCTGTCAAAAAGTTTTTCTAATATCTAATCTGTGTCTCCTCCCATTCAGTTTCATCCCATTGCTTCTAGTCTTTCCTTGTGCGAATGAGAATAAAGATGATCCTTCTACAATGTGACAGCCCTTGAGATATTTGTAGACAGCTATTAAGTCTCCTCTCATTCTTCTCTTTTGCAAGCTAAACATTCCCAAATCCTGCAACCTTTCCTCATAAGACAGGGTTTGCAGACCGGTCACCATTCTGGTCGCTCTTTTCTGAACTTGCTCCAGTTTGTTGATGTCTTTTTTAAAATGTGGTGCCCAAAACTGGACACAATATTCCAGATGAGGTCTGACCAAAGAGGAGTAGAGGGCAATAATGACTTCACGTGATCTAGACTATATGCTTCTGTTAATACATCCTAGAATTGCATTTGCCTTTTTTGCTGCTGCATCACTCTGTTGACTCCTATTCAGTCTGTGATCTATTAGTATACCCAAGTCTTTTTCACATGTGCTGTTGCTTAGCCCTATTCCTCCCATTCTGTATATGCTTTTTTCATTTTTATTGCCCAGATGTAGTACTTTGCATTTTTCCCTATTAAAAACTATTCTGTTAGTTGCTGCCCACTGCTCCAGTTTATTTATATCTTTTTGAATCCTCTCTCTTCTCTAGTATTAGCTATCCCACCTAGCTTTGTGTCATCAGGAAATTTAATCAGCTTACCCTCAATTCCTTCATCTAAATCATTGATAAAGATGTTGAACAATACAGGGCCCAGGACAGAGCCCCTGTGGTACCCCACTTGAGACATTCTTCCAACTGGATGTGCAGCCATTTACGACCACTTTTTGGGTCCGATCACTAAGCCAGTTATGAATCCACCTAACAGTTGCCTTGTCCATTCCATACTTGGTCATTTTTTCAATAAGGATTGTATGAGAGACTTTGTCAAATGCTTTGCTGAAGTCAAGATATACTATATCTACAGCATTTCCCTGATCCAACCAGTTCCTCAATCCTATGCAGTCTGATGAGAGTTGCAATACCTGCAACGGCCGGTACGGCGTCTTCAGGCGTTACCCGCCAACATGCCATCCAGCTTCTGGTGGCAAGAGACAGTCACCGGTTTTGCCCATTGAGCCTATAGGCCATTAATCTGTAAAGCCAAAGTGGGTAATGCCATGGAAGTCTCTACCCGGGGTGTGCTCCACCGCACGCCTGTTAGCAAGGGGGCATATACCTTAGTATCTTGCACCTGGCACTTGCTTCTCAGTGCGAGCACCACACACTGTCTGTAAGAGCGCCCGAAGCTCTGTGCGCTCACTGGTTCCGTGGAGCCCTCACGTAACCTCTGCCGGGTCTCAGCTCCGCACTCTTTCTCCTCGCAGAGCGTGGCTCACACCTGCCTCCTCTCCCTGCTGGCGGGAAACACCCTCCTTTTACCACGATTCCCGCTCTCTCTCCTGTCTCGCTACGCCCCATCTCACCAGGTCATGGGTCCTGTCTGCCTCCCCATTCTTTCCCCCTGGCAACACTAGATGCAGCATCAACAGTTGGACCCGCCATTGCGCAGGTACCCGCAGCCTGGTCTTCCTACTTAAACACCAACAGAGAGAGGGTTGGATAAGGTGGTAATATGGGAATGGGGGATGCTGAATGTGCTGTTAGTGATGAATGTGCCCATAGACTACTATTTTCCAAACTTGTATGATAAAATACCTTTCTCGCATGGTTAGCTTAACTTCCTTTGCTTACTTTTTATGACTGCTATCCATGTCATACAGCTGTATAAGCCTGGGTGCACACGTTCCGGAAGTAACAGAGCTTTGGACGCAGTGCATGTTTGCTGCGTCCAAAGCGCTGCAGTCTATTGAATGCAGGTGAATCCCCATGTGTTCACTAAGCCGTGCGGATTCACCGTGTTCAATACATTCTATTGGGGAAATTTCTCTTGCGAAGATGCTAGAAATGGACATTTCTTGAAATCCCATCCACTATGCTGTAACAGCTGGCTGCTGCGGGTTTGACATTGCACAAGTACGCAGTGACCAACCCGCAGCGTTTACTGATCATATGCACATACCGTTAGTCTAGCACATAATTTTGGCAGACAGATGATCAAGGGAGGAGTGCAGAAGGGAAACAGACTTGTTTAGGGGTGCAAAGCCTTGCTCTATAATCTGGTCTCCATTAATTTAGTATAACCGCTGGTGTACAGATATAATCGTTACTTACAGGCTAATGCTCATCAGGCAGGCTTAAATGAAAGCTATACGCTCCCTGCTTTATGACCTCCGGCAGCCTTTGGTTTATAGACAAACAATAGGCAACAACCAGAGGGAATTTGATATTGCTGTGGCTGAGATTCACTAGCTTCTTCTGTTTGTGGCAGGAGCTATTCAGAGAATGAAAACATGTCAGGGAATATAATACTGAAGAGTCAGTGTAGCTGGCAGAAGGCCATTATGTAATAGGCCCTGAAGATTGCTGCGGCGTTCTATAAGGCTGTGTGTCAGTTATGACTTCACAGGATGTTATCGTCTCCTTTTGCTTTTATTATGAACAGGTGGAGTTTGCAAAAACATCTTCCTTCTTATCTAAGTCTCATATCGTAGGCTTCCACCTATTACGGTATTTTCTTAGCTATTTAATCTGTAGTGCTGGAATCAGGTAATTATTTCCTAACTTGCGGCTGAATAAGGATATAAGCTAAAATGCTGTAACTCATGGCTCAGGTAGAATCGCTGGAAAAGAGGAGCACATATTAGTGAGGCTCAGCTTTGGGGCAATTTCAAAAGCAAAATAATTTGCCTCCTTTCTGTCCTTTTCTACTGTCCTCTTCTCTGCTGTTGGAGGTAGATACTGTACAGCCCTAGTTCTGGCAATGACTTCCCAGTATGTTACACCATGCGTAGCTCAATGCATAAACTGTGATGTACTGTTGGGGTACAGGGAAAAAATATCCCAATGTATACACACTTTTGCACATACTTGGGTCCTACAGGTTTTAAATGATTTTTTTGGAGTTTTCAATAAAAAAAATCAACTGGACGATATGAACACGATCTGGCCAAACAAATTAGCGGTGCAATGCAAATTTAGCCTCAGGTGCGAAATAGTTACCCTAAAATGTGCTTTCATTAATAAGTTATACTGCTTACCGATACACTTCATGTCTCAAATCTGCCTCGATCTTCAGTTATCAGCTCTGGTTCCTTGTCCCAAGAGTTCCCTGCATTGGGATCTGGTGAGAGCTGTGTAGGAAGGGGGCTGGCTGATTGGTCATTCCAATAAGTGACCCAACAGGAGGCTGGCTTAGCTACTGAACAGTCAGCTAGATGATTAAAAGGAATCTGTCAGCAGGTTTTGCTATGTAATCTGACAGCAGCATGAGGTAGTGACAAAGACCTTGATGCCAGCTATTTATCACTTAGTATATTGGGTGCAGCAGTTAGGATAGAATCATAGTTTTATCTGCTGTACATCTAGCAGAGCACAGTTGCTGAGCTCTATACAACCTCACCTGCTTTTCTGATTGGCAGGTTCTTGTGTACAATGTATAGTGACAGCTGCTAATCAGTGCTAGGGACGTGGTTGCACTGCAAAGCATGAGGCCAGTTGTCCTATACTGATAACGTCCTGCTGATAAAACACTGATTGTACTGAAACAGCAGAACACAGACCAATAAGTGACACATCACTGTAATCAGGGTTTCTGCTCCTACGCCGCAGAGGCGTAACTAGGGGGGCATGTAGGGAATCTTCCCTGGGTGCAGCCGGCAGGAGGGGCACATTGAAGCTGCCTAATTCAGCAGTCTGAGGTGTCTCCCCTGACATCTGCACTTTGCTTCCCTCCCACACAGGTATTTGGCCATTCTCTTCAGAGGAAGTGCATCGCGCCGACTCCAGTTGACAATTGTATGAGCATCTTTTAGACCCAAGGACAACTGAAACTCTGACCACCGGGTCAGTGACGTCAGCGGCGTGATCAGGTCATGTGATTACGCTGCTGATGTCTCTCGCTGGAGCGCAGAGATGTGAAGAACATTAGTGGTAAGTGCTCCAATGGAGCTGAAGACACCAAAGATTAAATGTAACAGAGAAATTTACTGTGGTGAGGGAGATTTGCTGTGGTGGGGAGGGGTGGGGGAAATTTAATGTAATGGAGCTGGGGAAAATTTAGTGTAATGGGGGGAGAATTGAGAACATAAGTTTGGGGAGTAGGATAGGGACAGATCCAGACAAAATATGGGGAGGGGGATAAATTAGAAAACATAGTATGGGGAGAATGTATGAGGAAACAGTATGGGGGGATAAGTGCGGACACAGTATGATGAGTGGGGGTGAGTGCGGACACAATGAGGAGCGAGGGGGGAATGTATGAATGGGGATGGATGAAGGCACAGTATAGTGAGTGGGGGGATAGGTGTGGATGGCACAGAATGGGAAGAATGGGTGCAAACGCAGTATGGGGAGTGAAGGGAAAATGTATGTGGACACAGTATGGGGAACAAGTGAGGGGATGTGTGGTGACACAGTATGGGGAGTCAGGAGGATGTGTGAGGAGGCAGTATGGAGAGTGAGGGGGTAAATATGAGGAGACAGTATGGTTGCCAGGGGGTATGTGGGAGGAGACAGTATAAAGAGGGAGAGGGAAAAGTGTGATTGGGGAATGTTGTGAATTCGCTTTTTGGCCTACCTCTGGTTACTGGTGAAGGTAGTGGAGCTGGTTATATTGACAGAGGGGTCGCGAGTTCCCTTTCCGGGCTCCCTCTGGTGGTTACTGGAGGTAATGGAGCTGATCTAATTAACAGAGGCCTGTCACCTGATAATGAGGAGGATGACTGGAGATCTGGAGTTTATGACTGCATTTAAGACAGCCAACTCCCTCTATCCCTGCTGGTGATTTTTTTCCTGCCTCCTGAGGTCTTAGTTTCCAGCTCAGTCCCTGCATGCTCAGCTAAGTTCACATTTGATCTGGTTTTGTCCATTTCAGTTTTGTGTGTTCGGCCAGCTCCGGCTGGGGCTGTGCTGAATCTCCATTCATATGTTATCTGGGTGATTTGTGATAGATTTTCTAAGATGATCCATCTTGAACCATTCCCAAAGTTGCCATCTTCTTCAGAGTTGGTGCCCTTGTTTTTACAACAGGTGGCTCGGTTGCATGGGATTCCTGAGAACATTGTGTCGGACAGAGGAGTCCAGTTTGTTTCCAGATTTTCGAGAGCTTTTTGTTCCAAACTGGGAATTCAGTTATCTTTCTCCTCTGCATTTCATCCTCAGACCAATGGGGAGACTGAGAAAACAAAACAGACTTTGGAGTCCTATTTGAGATGTTTTACATCTGCTGATCAGGATGACTGGGTCTCATTTTTGCCCTTGGCCGAATTCGCGCTAAACAATAGAGCTAGTTCTGCCACTTTGTCGCCCTTTTTCTGTAACTTTGGGTTTCACCCTCTATTTTCTTCAGGGCAAGTAGAATCTTCAACCTGCCCAAGTGTGGACACTGTGGTAGAGAGAATGCAGCAGATTTGGGACCAAGTGGTGGATAAGTTGTCCCTCTCTCAGGAAAAGGCCCAACGGTTTTCCAACCAGCATAGGACCATTGGTCCCCGGTTTAAAGTGGGTGATATGGTTTGGTTGTCATCAAAGAATATTCCTATGAAGGTTGCGTCTCCAAAGTTCAAGCCAAGATTCATTGGACTTTATAAGATTTTGGAGATTCTTAATCCTGTTTCTTTCCGATTGGCTCTTCCAGTTACGTTTAACATCCATAACGTGTTTAATAAATCTCTGATAAAGAGGTTTGTGGAGCCAGTATTTCCTATGGCGGCACCTCCTGACTCTGTATTCGTTATAGGCAATGTGGAATATGAGGTAGAGAAAATATTGGATTCTCATTTGGCTAGATGGAGACTCCAGTACTTGGTCAAATGGAAGGGTTATGCCAGGAGGATAATTCTTGGGTCTCTGCTTCTGACATTCATGCCGATAGATTGGTTCGTGCTTTTCACCGGGCCCATCCTGATCGGCCTGGTGGCGTTGATGAGGGTTCGGTGACCCCTCCTCAAGGGGGGGGTACTGTTGTGAATTTGCTTTCTGGACTACCTCTGATTACTGGTGAAGGTAGTGGAGCTGGTTATATTGACAGAGGGGTCGCGAGTCCTCTTTCCGGGCTCCCTCTGGTGGTTACTGGAGGTAATGGAGCTGATCTAATTAACAGAGGCCTGCCACCTGATAATGAGGAGGATGACTGGAGATCTGGAGTTTCTGACTGGATTTAAGACAGCCGACTCCCTCCATCCCTGCTGGTGATTTTTTTCCTGCCTCCTGAGGTCTTAGTTTCCAGCTCAGTCCCTGTATGCTCAGCTAAGTGTTCTTTTGCTATTGTTCACATTTGATCTGGTTTTGTCTATTTCAGTTTTGTGTGTTCAGCCAGCTCCGGCTGGGGCTGTACTGAATCTCCATCCATATGTTACTGCTTGTGCCAGTTTGTTTTTGTCCCTTATTAGATTGGCCTCTTTTTGCTCTGTTTTCAGAATATACCAGAGTGCTGATATAGTGGGCGAAGTCTAGTGACTACAGTATTGTTCTATCAGACATGTTGGGCATTCTTTGCAGGGTTTTTTGCGTGTTTGCAGACAGTCTTTCCTGTCTAGTTAGTGTGGGCCCCATCGTTTGCTCAGTCTATTTTCCTACCTGCGTTTGTGTTTTCATCTTGTCTCACCAACAATATATGTTTGGGGGCTATCTATTCCTTTGGGGTCTGCTCTGGGGCAGTTTAGATTTCCCCTTTCTTGCTTTAGACTTATTTAGTTCTCCGGCTGTTTCGAGGCGTCTAGAATCATCGTAGGTACGCTCCATGGCTACTGCTAGTTGTGTGGATAGGATCAGGGGTCTGTAATCTGCTTAGTTACCAAACCTCTCTGATTTTCTGTGGCTTAACTTGGTCTTGCTTTCCTCCTCGGTGACCCAATCATACCAGGGGAAACTGTTGAAGGGAATAGTGCGAGGAGAGTCTTTATTCTGTGCCCACTCACATTTCCCCCCCCATACTGAGTAGTGTGTAGTGGTAGCATGGGGGTACAGTAAGCTAAGGAGTGGGGAGTGTGATGAGGGGGTACAGTACAGAGACTAAGCCCCAATAGGGGGGACATAGTGTGGAAGAACAGTGTGAAGAGGGGACCCAGTATGGGAAGGAGAAGGCAGTGTGGAGGACCTGTACCATAAGAGGCTGTTTGGCTCATAATTTTGTGCAGGGAATATAGTGAGGGACAATTATTTATTCAGGGGCTCAGCGTAGGACAGCTATTTTCATTCAGAAGCATTATAATGACACTGCTATTTTTAAGGGCATCGTGTGGAGATGTGCTGGAGAAAACAAGAGAAGATAAAAGTCTTCAGAGATGGGCTGTGGATAAGAAAACCCTGGACAAGATGAAAACAGTAAGAGAATAACCTTAATCAGAGACAGCGTCATCCATCAGGTACCTGGATGTAAATGTTTTTTGTGATGCTGACTAATTCTCAAATTTTTTTTTGTTAGGAGCATTAAAAGAGTTGTCCAAGTTTGTGAAGAGTCAGCAGTCATTCTATGTGACTGCAGAAAAGTCAGAAAAAAGTCAGAAACTGATTAGCGTGGGAAAGATTCTGAACTTAGTAGTCATGGTAGTCACTGAGGCAGTGCAGACTCCCCGCCTGACCCGCGGTGAACTGACAGCATGGGAAAATGTTCAGAACCTTTCCCACGCTAATCAGTTCATCTCCGGTCTAGCAGGGAGGCTGCGCAGGCAGCTTTTCCTTCATTCTTCCGTGATTTACAGCCGGGCTGGTCGCATTAGCGCCGCTCGCAGTTGTAAATTATTTAAACCCTTCAGATGGATTGCAGCGTGGGACTTAGCTGTACGGCGGCCATGTATGGGATATTGTTGTTTTTTTATTTTGGATTTCTTACAGGAGAACGATGGCTTCCATTGGATTGGGAGTTAAATAAAGATGGAAAAAATGTGTGTTTATTTATTTAATTAAAAGTCTTTATTCTTAATGTATGTGTGTGTTTTTTAATCCTTTCAGACTAGTGGATTAATAATGGAGAGGTGTCTTATTGACACCTCTCCATTATTACCCAGGCTTAATGCCACCTTACAATAGCAAGGTGATGTTAACCCCTTATTACCCCATATGCCACCCGCTACAGGGCAATGGCAAGAAAGAGGGTGTGCCAGAATTGGCGCATCTTACAGATGCCCCTTTTCTGGGGTGGCTGGGGGCAAAAAAGAATGGTCCCTCTCTAGGCTAGAAATATCTGCCCTCAGTCACTGGTTTGCCCTCTCTGGCGGAGAAAATTGCGTGGGAGTCCACGCAAGTTTTTTCCGTGAATTAATCCTTTAATTTAACACCTACAGCTCCAAAATTTTACACACACACACACTACTAACATTATTAGTGAGGGACATCTATAAATCTAACGGATATGCAATGGTTTACTTTATGTAAACCATGCCTCATATCCTGTCGGGTTCTGTAATGATTTTACAAAAGCCGACAATTGAATTTATATATGATTATATATATATATATATATATATATATATATATATATATATATATATATATATATATATATATATTATATATATATATATATATATATATATATATGTTTTCACGATTATTTGAGGTCATGGATCCATTATATGTCCATTTTGCAAGCCGGCGAGAAGATCTTGCCGTACGGATGCCATACGGATGTCACACGGATGCTTAGATGCGAGATAATCGCATCCTCGCATTGCACACGGATGACATACTGGATCACTGTTCAGGAAACATTTCTGCAATTCTCGTCTGTGTAAAACGGACCGTAGTGTTATACGTTGTGTGACTCCAGCCTAAGACAGCGGACAGGCTATGGTTTGCACTTTAGATTAGGAGACAGACTGTTTTGCCTTTATCTCCTAGTCTACCTTATTCAGTATGGGGGCCAGAACTATCGGACCCCCATTCTACTGCACTACTGGATAAAGGTGAATAGGAGACACGGCAGGTCACCAAATTATCATGCACAGATTTATTAGCTCAGGGTTCCCCAACTCCAGTCCTCAAGGCCCACCAACATGTCATGTTTTCAGGATTTCCATAGTATTACCCAGGTGATAATTCCATTACCTGTGCAATACAAAGGAAATCCTGAAAACATGACCTGTTGGTGGGCCTTGAGGACTGGATTTGGGGAACACTGTATTAGCTCACCGAATGGCTGGCTCATGCTTTCATTTGGAAGCAAAATCTGATCTACAACGCATTTAGAAACGTTAATATTGCGCACACTCTTGCACTATAAAAATGTTATATATGGTAAGATCACTGTTAGGGTGCAGTCAAACAGCCGAATAAATTGGAGCGAGATCGGTACGCAGTGCACGGACTGGCCGGTGGCTCTCCTGACGCAAGCATGACCGCATCATAGAAATACATGAAGTTGTCCCGATCTGGTCGGGAGAGCGGCCAGCCAGTCCGTGCACTGCGCTCTGGTCCAATTTATATGGCTGTCTGAATGGGCATTTACATTTTAATGACTGTGCTACCCAAAGATGTATACTTTGGTTAGAAGAAAATAACATCATGAATGGGAATAAACACCAACTGGTCCATCTAGTTTGTCAGTTTTACTTGTCGCTGAGGCTTAGATTATGTGCAGTACATTACAAGAATGGAATGTTTACACCATGAACAATCGATTTTCTGCCTCAAATTGCCCCAAAAGCCAAATCAGACATCATTTCACAGACGGACTTTTTCAATAAAGATAAAATGGTCAAATGCAGAAGAATTGCCGTGTTATTTTCTGCTTAAAGACAGGATTGTTATGGCGGCTAAAAAAGTATGCAACCATTTACATTTAAAGCAATGATGCTTCATTTCATGTGTCCTCTACTAATCCGCATTCTTAGTATGCATATGGCTAGGAAAAAGGAGCAGGAATGTTCCTTATATTAAAGTGTTGCAAAGCTAAATTGGTAAGGGCAGAGAAGAATGCTGAGACCTTGTCACAATACTGTAACGAGCACTGTTTTGGGTGAGTGCACAAGCCCCCCATAAAATGAACATGCTGTGCAGCAATGTCAGGAGAATGACCACTGCCGTTTTCCTGAAGTGGTTGCGCCTGGGAAAACTTAGTGATGGCTGAGTCAGCGTCCAAATATCACCATGTGAACTTACCATGAGGCCATGTGCACACGAGTGTTTCGAGGAGTTTTTGGAGCAGAAACTCTTCAAACCATCATTCAAATTTCCTCCAAAAATTTGAATTTCTGCTTCATTTTTGCCCTGAAAACTCAGCATAGCCATCGAGTTTTTGAGGAGTTTTGAGCTTATGAAAAGGATTTGGAAGGTTTCCGCTGAGTTTGGTTAAGTTCCCAAAATATGTTTTTTTGACGCTGTGTGTTTCTGCTGTACAAAATAACACTGTGACTTTAAGTTTTAGCAAAGTGGAAGGGATTTATAGAAATTTCGTGCAAACTGTGTTTTTTTTACCCTGCGTAAGCTGCGTATTTGAAATCCACAACATGCCAATTTCTGTTGCGAGTATGCCGAGTTTTATGTGCAGATTTTCCACATAGAATTGCATTAAATATAAAAAATCACGTAAAAACCGCCCATGAGAGGAAATGGACTGAAAACATATGTAATCCGCTCATGACTGTATTAATAAAGTTTAGTAGAAGCCAAACACCAGAAAGTATAAAAACAAAGCAGTTTACTTAAAACTTGACATAAGACCAAAGTTGCAGGATCAAAAATGCAGGGAAATAACGGAGTCAAAAGTGCAATGAAAAAGACACATGTAACCTAATTTACCTAATAAGTTCAGAAATGCTGCAGAAAATCTAGATCAAAAACTCACCAAATACTGATCATGGGAATGAAACCTTTTTATCCCCCCTCTAAAAAAACTCAATGTGAACATACCCAAGTCTAAGTTCCCACAGTGAATATTTGGTGTGATTTTACGCTGTGTATTTTATAAAACACAGTGTAATACAGTTCCAGGAAAGTGCATGGGATTTCTTTAACTCTCGTGTCCACTGTGCTTTTTTTTTTTTACGCTGCGGAAGCTGACCGGAGCAGTTTTGAAATCTGCAACATGTCAATTTCTCTAAATATGTGTTTTTTATATTCACAGATTTTCCCCAAAGACCTGAATGAGGAAAATCTGCAGGTAGAAAATTGCATATGCGTTTTTTTTGTATTTCCACAGTTAAAAGGCACTAAAACTTCATGTACTCTACACGACATTAATAAAATGTTATCAAAGCTAAGTAACAGGAAGGATCCAAAACTGCACAGTTTTATTTAAACATGACAAAAAAAAGGAAAAACACTTTGAAAAAATGCAAGCTGTTACCTAATTGGTACAGAAATGCTGCAGAAAATCTATAGCATCACAGACGCACTAAATACTCATTGTGGGAACCTAGCCTCAGGGTATGTTCACATGCTGCATTTTATAAGCATTTTTTCTATGGAGAAAAGAACTCAGCATTTCACAGCAGCAGCAAAATGAATGAGATCTCTAAAATCTCTTTCACACTGTGCTTCCCCCCCCCCCTCTTTAGTTGAGCAACAGTGCATTTTTTGAAAACTGCTGCATGTCAATTCTTTCAGGGATGTATTGTTTTTTTTTTTTTATCCATTCAGTTATAATGAACAAAAACAACACAGATTTTTTCCACGTATAAAATGGACTTTATGAACATAACCTAGCAATCCGCACCTCTCTGAGTTGGGCCAGGATCACACTTGCGTGTGTAATGCGAGAAACTTGCGCGAGTCTCTAGCATCAGTACCCGGCACTCGGGACTGGTGTGTTCAGCTGCATAGAAATACATGCAACCGCACACTCTGGTCCGAGTGCTGCCGGCAGTGCCGGGTATTGAGTGCCGGCAGCAGTGCCGAGTACTAACGCGCGCAAGTTTCTGGCAATGCACATGCAATTGTGACCCTGGCCTTAAAGGGGTTTTCCACTACTCTGACTTTGATGAATCATTAATATCAGATCTGTGGAGTTCCGACACCTGGCACCCCATGATGAACTTTTATGTGCCCCGGCAGTAAGCAGTGTATGGAGCAATACTTCACAGTGTAGTGGCTGCTCCCAGGTACTGCAGATCAGCTCTGATTCTTTCTGCTCTGTACATTATTTACAGATGGAAACTGCTGTATCATGAGGATGTCGGACGCCATCGATCTGATATTGCTGACCTAATATTAGAAGACCCCTTTAGCAGAAGACAGATGTTGTAAATGGCACCTGTAAGACATAAGTTGCAGTGTGACGCCTGATGCCGGCTTGTTTGTTCTCATTTTCCATTTGGTAACCTGTATGGGAAGTAATTTTCTGCTCTGCACATAATTTCTTGCTTTTACCAGAAGTCATTCCAAATAGGTGTTTTCTCACATTTTATTATGCCCCAACATGTTTTATTAGGTTGAATTACATGTTGTGTCATTACATTTGTCTCTCCCATACTGGCCTAGTTTTCAACGTAACTACATCACCTTTTATTAAGCCCAAAAAATCCTGAAGTGTTATTTCAAAAGAGAACCTGTCGTTGCTCCTTATACATCTGTTTTAGTAAAAAATTGCATGCTTCAGGAAATAAGAACGCAAGAAGATCTTTAGCTGTAACTCTGAGTTGTAACATTTCTCTGTTATTCCTCATTGAAGTTTTTGAATAAATTGACAAGTGGGTTTTACCAGTTGAGGGTGTCTCCTTTTCTATGGTCCAATCAGCCTGAAACGACATACCTCCTTTCACTACTGCTCCATTCACACAGGGGTCTTTGGGTGCCAAGTTTTTTGGATCAGTGTGGTTTTACACCAGGTTGTGTACTGAATACACCGAATGAACCAGTGACGTCCCTGTATTCCCAGCATATGGAGATATATTGTTCACGTCAGGTATATGTCAGAGGCATGTAGGCAAACCAGATGAATTCACGTTTACTCTCGCACACATGACCTTTACCATGTCATGAACAAGATGAAGTAAGACAAGGGAGGACACGGTTTCCTGTCATGTGATATTGTTTCACGCGCTCATTGTCAGTTTCCTCTGAAGACAACATTTCATCATTTCTCAGATTCTTTCTACCTCTAATGTCTCCCATCATTGCCTCTGCTGATGCACAAAGAAGGAGTTCTGTAGAAAAATAATACGGTGAAGGCAAGTATGATAAGCAAAACTCATTGGCCCCGATTCATCAAAGTGACTATGTTAGCATAAATCACAGATTTGGGCATATTTTTCTCTATTTTTGCCATTTTCATGCCAGTTCCCGTGCCAAAATGGGCAGAGCTGTGGAGGAACCAGGTTGGAGCTGCGAGTGGCTTCACCTGTCCATCAAAGTCATGAAAAGTGGCGATGTTTATGTCTGAAATATTACTCCAATCCTAGACTTGTGTAGCATTTTTGGAGAGGTGCTCAGATACGTCAAATTTATTAGGTGGCATGCATTTCTTAATGAATTTGGCTCCTCTTATTCCCAAATATCCCTCATTAAGAATGGCATATGAAACACCAGCCTTAAAGTAGCACTCCAGCGGGATTTTTTTTAATTTTACCATTGGAGTGGTGTTATTAATGTAAGTTCTCTGCCCCTGGTATTACACTTACCAGCCGCCGTCTTCATCTGTTATTGGCACTGCTTCGATCGGTCTCCAGCATTTTGTGACCTGCTGGATGATTGTTCCGCTCCTGGTTTTGGCTTACAAATACTGATGTAAAATACTGACCAAACACTCAACGGTGTGAACAAGGACTCATTGGGAAAATCTGTCAGTTTTCGGATGCCATCCTGATGCTGTCTCATACGCCAAAAAAAACTCATGTCTGAATGAGGCCTTACTCCTCGACGTCTTACTCCTCGACGTCTTACTCCTCATGTCTGTTCTGTTTGGCATGAAGCCATAATAGGGCTTTCATTGAGGATCATGAACACTATGATTTCATATGGAAGCATACAAAGTCTTTTCATCAGTATTTGGCATCGTGTTGGGATGCAGGTTTTTTGCATCTACATATTATATTCTGCTTTGCACCTGAGGCCTAAAGTAGTTTCCCAACTGATAAATATTATTTTGCAAAGGGCTCAAATGGATTTAAAAGAAAATAAGTGATGCTTGACTTGGCTAATCCCATACAGCTCTCCAAAGCTTACTGGGTCTACTTGGCTACTGTTTGACATGCAGGAAATGGCAATGACTTGCCTATTTGGCCAGTCACTGGCTAAGGAGAGTCACTGCTGTCACCAATGATTGCTGAGCCGATTTCCTGCTGCTCTTGATTAGTAACCCTTCCACCATGTTCTCTTATATCTAGCCCCTCACCCCACAGTTCTTCAGCTCATGATAAAGTAAGCAAATCATTGTCCTCACCACAAACTCCTCACAAGCAATTGGTGGTCAGATCATTCTCAGTCTATCATACCATCACAAAGGCCTCGCAGATCTATAAAATGAAGGCAAATCGTCAATTTTTAATTTAAGTACTCTTATAATAAATCAAAATATTTTGCTTCAATAAAATTAGACCTTTTAAAGAAGCAATTTAGCATACTGAATTATTCAGTCCACATTACAGAGCAAAAGCCATAATGTAATGTACAGACTGTGGGACACAATTTGGATCACTTCTATGAACATTTGTAATGATCAGCAAAGTGTCACCTATAAGCAGTGGCGTAGCAACTGTTTGTGGCGCCCGGGGCGGTCGAAAAATTTGCCGCCCCTTTGGTCGATGATAATCCGGAAGCATCAGGAGAGCCCACACTACACTCAAAGATCTAATTTTTAGTCTGCTACTAACTCTGCTGTTATTATTTCTACATTTCTAGACTTTCATCTTCTTGCAGTTCTCTCTCTCTCTCTATATATATATATATATATATATATATATGTATGTATTAGCTTGATGATGCTGGATGAAGACCTAATGGCTTTTTTTAATAATAATTTTTAATAATGTGACAGAAAAAAACAGAAAATATATGGGGAGGAGATGTACGAGGACACGTATATGGGGGGATGTACGAGGACACGTATAGGGGGAGATGTACGAGGACACGTATATATGGATATGGGGGATGTACGAGGACACGTATATATGGATATGGGGGGATGTACGAGGACACGTATAGGGGGATGTACGAGGACACGTATATATGGATATGGGGGATGTACGAGGACACGTATATATGGGGGGGATGTACGAGGACACGTATAGGGGGATGTACGAGGACACGTATATATGGATATGGGGGATGTACGAGGACACGTATATATGGGGGGGATGTACGAGGACACGTATAGGGGGATGTACGAGGACACGTATATATGGGGGGATGTACGAGAACACTTATATGGGGGATGATTATTGTATTAGGACACCTGTGGTGTGATGTCTATGTGGCATGTGACAGCTGTCTGTGGCTTCTCCCGTACAGATGTTGGTGGTGCATTCTCCGGTAATGGCCGCGGTGCACCCAGCAGCCTCTCCCACAAATCGCCCCCATACCATGCTCCCCAGTATCCCACCTCACCCCGTGCAGTACTGTCCTACCCTTTTCCTCTCGCTCCCAGCCGGGGCAGCAGCACCGCCATATTCTTTCCTCCTCCCGGGAGCATCAATAGGGCGGAGCCTCTGCAGCTGCTACGGTGCCAGGACGGGACAGAAAACCTAGGAAAGCAGAGCTGCTGCTGTGCTGACACATGCGCAGAGTGTACACACACAGGTGTATACACACACACAGACACACACACACATAGGTGTATACACACACACACACATAGGTGTATACACACACACACACACAGGTGTATACACACACACAGGTGTATACACACACACACGTGTATACACACACACACAGACACACAAACACAGGCATACA
Source organism: Dendrobates tinctorius (assembly GCF_039654945.1). Lineage (NCBI taxonomy): Eukaryota > Metazoa > Chordata > Amphibia > Anura > Dendrobatidae > Dendrobates > Dendrobates tinctorius. The sequence goes on from NW_027361690.1 coordinate 82,604,909, forward strand.
CAAACACAGGCATACACACACACATATGTGTATATACACACACACACACAGGCACACACACACACAGGCATACACACACACATAGGTGTATATACACACACACACAGGTGTATACACACACACACAGACACACACACAGGCATACACAAACACAGGCATACACACACTCATAGGTGTATATACACACACACACAGGCATACACAAACACAGGCATACACACACACATATGTGTATATACACAGACACACACACAGGCGTACACACACACAGGTGTATACACACACAGACACACACACAGGCATACACACACATAGGTGTATATACACACACAGGCGTACACACACACACAGGTGTATACACACACACACACAGACACACACAGGCGTACACACACACATAGGTGTATATACACACACACAGACACACACACAGGCATACACAAACACAGGTGTACACACACATAGGTGGATACACACAGGCGTACACACACACAGGTGTATACATACACACACATAGGTGGATACACACACACAGGTGTACACACACACACATAGGTGTACATACACACACATAGGTGGATACACACAAACAGGTGCACACACACATAGGTGTACATACACACACATAGGTGGATACACACAAACAGGTGTACACACACATAGGTGTACATACACACACATAGGTGGATACACACACACGGGCGTACACACACACACACAGGTGTATACACACAGGCATACACACACACATAGGTGTATATACACAGACACACACACAGGCATACACAAATACAGGTGTACACACACATAGGTGGATACACACACACACAGACACACACACACAGGTGTACACACACATAGGTGGATACACACAGGTGTACACACAGGTGTATACATACACACACACACACACACACAGGTGTACATACACACACACACACAGGTGTACATACACACACACACATAGGTGTACATACACACACACATAAGTGTACATACACACACACACAGTGTGGCTGCATGCACAGATCCTTTCGCTGCTGCACATGGTGAGACACAGGCAGCGGTGTTGGTGGCACATAACTGCACACAATGGAGGCAGGCACACACCCAGCGCAGCCTGTGATGAGGATGACAGCTGCCTGCACACAGGGCCGCCGGGGGCAGCCGCAGACCACCTTACCCCAGCCCCGCACTCACCAGCTCACTGCTCAGCTCTTCCTAACATGGCTCCTTGTGTGCATCACATTCCTGGCAGTCGCGACCATCCCACCATGACAGTCCTCCAGTGCAGCAGGGCTGAAGTCAGCACTGCCTCTGCCCAGCGCAGCGCTGCTCACTGAGGGTCCAGGCGGAGAGGAGGGAGAAGCTGCTAGGTAGCAGGGGTACAGAGACTCCCGATAGGCGGAGGAGAAGGATGGAGGAAGGGTGGGAAGAGGCTGCATTACATTACCCCCTCACTGCACAGCCCCGCAGGCCGAAATGTACAGTCAGTGAGTCCAGGCTCCGCGCTTCTCCCACAGAGGAGAGGAATTGCTTCTGCTGCCGCGCCGCCCCCACACACGTGCCGCCTGGGGCGGACCGCCCCCCCCGCGCTACGCCACTGCCTATAAGTAGGGAGAAGTGTGACTGTTGTTTTCCATAAACCAGGTCTTCCTGGATGTGTGCTGCTCATCACCTGCCAGCGGCAGGTGCCCGGTGTCAGCAGCTTCTAGGACAAGCAGAAAAAAGTTCCTGTGTTTATGAAGATTCTGAGCAAAAGGCGTATGATGTGTACTAAAAGTGCGATGGGGTCCCTGTCTATGTGCCGATAGGGTCCGATCCTACTCTTAAAGCCTTAGATCTCATTCAAATGCCCAATTTTCATGAAAGTGTTCACAGACAGAACACGTACACATTATAATCTACAGAGCTGTTCAAAAACGTCTGTGTTTTTATGCGGACATTGCGTCGGCGAAAAAAAAAAATCGAGATGTGTCTGTTTTATCTGAGTCATGGATTAAAATTACCTATATAAGTTAATGGGTCCATTAAAGACCACAGTCAGCACACAAAGCCAGCCAAGTGCAGTCAGTGAGTAACATTGCACTGGGTAGTTGAAGCTTTGAAATGTATTTTTTTTTCATACGAGAAAATCACTGATGGTAAAAACCAACACACTGACCACAATCAGATGTTTTTTTTCCATACCAGGAAATTGCTGCTGTCTGAGGCCTTAGGCCTCTTTCACACATCAGGTTTTCGCCGTCAGGCGCGATCCGGCGCTTTTGACAGAAACCGGATCCGGCGAAATGCAATGCCGGATCCGGTTTCCCCCCCATTGACTTGCATTTGCGCCGGATTGCGCCAGATGGCCATGCGTTTCATCCGGTTTTCGCCGGATCCGGCAATGTGTCGCGATCCGGCGTCTGGAAAAAACGGCTACTGTAACGTTTTTTGTCTCCGGCGAAAAAGCCGGACACGCCGGATCCGGCGCGTCCGGCTTTTTCACACAATGAAAGCCTATGAGCGCCGCAATGCGCCTGATCCGGCGAAAGCCGGATCCGGTGGCCAGATCCGGTTTTTTTGGTCTGAGCATGCTCAGTAGCTCTGCCCACAAGACATATATAAAAGCAAGACAGTGGGACCCACAGCCACACCCAACATGCCACCCAAGAAAGCAACCAAGCGCAGCAGGAGAAGGCAGGAGACCACTGCAGCACCATCAGCACCACCACCACCCCAAATGGAGCAGCAAATGGAACATGCTGAGGAGGGGAGGCCAGCAGCAGATGAGAGACGGTAATTATCAAATCCCCCATTCCTCCAAACTAGGGCTATTGAATATCAAGATATTCATTGGCCCTTTGTTTCTCTTTATTCAACAGCCGCCCAATAGATGCAGCAGCAGCAGCAGCAGCAGCAGCAATGGCAGCAGCTGGAACACCACCCACAGGCATGGAGTGTGGCCACCAGGAAGACAGCACATCATCTTCTGGGAGCCCTCCCTCGCATCGTCAGCGTTTGACGGTAAGTTTTTATTTCCAAAATCCATCATCTCTGTAATATATGTCTATTCATTGCCTTTTATTTCAAAACAGGATTCACAAGATGAAGAGGAGCTCCCAGAAGAAGGAAGGGGTGGACAGACACTTGGGAGTGGGCTCACAATTGGTAAGTTTTTTGCATCAAACGCAGAAACACAACATCACACTACACACAACACATAGAAAACAATGTTCTGCAGACCACACACAGCAAACAAATGCCTACATCCAAAGACATAACATTTTTTGTTTTCTTCTCTAGTCTTCCCAATCTGGTGCTCGGCCAAGAGGTCCTCGCAGTGCCTCCCAGGGTCGTCGGCGACAGCAACGCGGCGGTCACCAGCGTGTAAGTATAAATATTTTTGCTTTGTTTTTTTGCACTTTTTATTTCATTTCTTTTGTGGAGGCTAATTATGTTATTTTTGTCTTTTTCTTTAACAGCCTTCACAGCGTGCTCCCGACTCTGACGGTGAGGATGGAGGACTCGATGTGGACCACCTCATCGATCTCGTCAGACAAAGGGAGCCGCTCTGGAATATGGCTGGCCGCCGCCACGCTGACCTCATCGTTACCCGACGACTCTGGGAGGAAATCTGTTCGCTCCTTGTGGGCCGCTGGGAGGACCTCGATGTTCGGGCCCAGATTAAAGAGCGTAAGTATATACAGTACCGGTTGCTTGATGTAAACCAGTGTTTCCCGAACTCCAGTCCTCGTGGTCCCCACGGATCATGTGTTCAGGATTTCTATTTACTATGGAAATCCTGAAAACATGACCCCTGGGGACCATGAGGACTGGAGTTTGTGAAACACTGATGTTGTATACTAACCACTCCTTCCTCGTTTCAGGGAACAGAATTGTGAAGCGGTGGCGGTCTGTGAGGGATCGTTTCAAGGAGTTCAATAAAGAGATGCGGGCCCCGAGTGGATCTGGAGGACGCAGGAGCAAGTACAAGTACGCACAAGCCCTGTCGTTCCTCCGGGAAACAATGGTCACTAGAAGGTAAATATTACACACCACATGTGAAAAAAAAATGTTAGATGTAACTTTTTTTTTTTCAGCCAGGGCCATACCATGTCAGTATTTTAATTGTTTTTTTTTCTCTTTATTCCACAGCACGGTGAGCAGCACTCGGGAGCCTGCACGATTGGACCCTTCTGAGGCGATCCCTGAGGAGACCGGCACCGAGGGACACTTCGACCGCCCCGGTACATCTGCACCTTCCCAGCCTTCCCACACATTCGACCCATCTGTCCCATCCACCAGCACAGGAGCATCGTGGCCGCCTACATTACATGAAGCTGCTGGTGAGGAGATCGCTTTCCCTTTACCCCACCCTTCTGCCCCTGCCACCTCTAGTACACCTGCGGGTACTGGGCGGCAGCGGCAGAGGGGTCAGGAAAAGAGTTATGCGCCAGAGTTCTTGCATCTGAATGCATCTTTCCAGAACTGTCTAAAAGTCTTGTCAGAGCAAATCTCCGCAGGCTTTCAGCAGATCAACTCCAGCATTCTGGAGGTGAAGACACTTCTGCAAACCATGCATTCAGAAGCAAGATCTTCGCCAAACCACACCTTTTTCAGGTCTGTTGTGGAGCGCATGGCAACACTATCTCCTACCCAGCAGATGCATGTAATGCATTCGTGCCACGGTGCTCTACAGCAGGTTACCTCCCAACCTCCACCTCCCACCACTGTAGTTCCTCCACCTGCACCCCCTCCAGCCACTTTCCATCCTCCCCCTCCTATTACATCTGCACCCCCTCCAGCCACTTTCCATCATCCCCCTCCTATTACATCTGCACCCCCTCCAGCCACTTTCCATCCTCCCCCTCCTATTACATACCAGCAACCTTCCCAGTACCAGCAACCTTCCCAGTACCAGCAACCTTCCCAGTACCAGCAACCTGCCCAGTACCAGCAACTCCTGCCCCGTACCAAACTCCTTCCCCGTACCAAACTCCTTCCCCATACAACTTTCCATCAACATCATCTGCTCCTACAGTCCCTGCCCAACCCTCCACTCCACCGCCCACCACCTCTTCTGCCTCCCACATGTCCACCCATTCTGTAGCTTTTTCCACACCATCACCTCTAACTGTTCCTTCCCCACCATGATCCCAGTCCTCTCTCCACACTCCCATTGTCGAAGTGTCCCGCAGCCCCTCCAGCAGTATTTCCACCCCACACTACACCAAGTTATAATGTTTTTTTTGTAATAAAAATGCCCATTTGGTTGGTTTCAAACCTTTATTAAAAAAGTTTTTTTAACTTTAAAAACAGTTTACACAAAAAAAAATATTTTAAATAAAAGTTAAATTATTGTTTACACTGGTTGTCTGTCATTTCTTTCTGCGGCGAAATATGTTTAAAAAAAAGGTTAAATACAGGGTATTTAAAAGGTAAAAAGGTATTCAAAACCAGGTATATAACTGTGGGTAAATTGTAGCTTTTTGCCACAGTTGTGGTCCTGGTTGTGTTTGAAGCAAAGTATTTCACCTAAAAAGTTGTGTTTATTGTTGGTGATTTCCTAACAATGTACACAACTTTTGTTAAAAGGTGAAATACTTTGCATAAAACACAACCAGGTACACACCTGTGGCCTAAAGCTAAAAATAGTAAGATCATGACAAGATAGCCAACTTTGGTTGGCAAAGGTATATACTGTTGGTCCAGAAGGTACACAAGTTTGGTTAGGGCACAAATCTTTCACACTCTGTCATCCTGCCAGTGTACTCAGCCTTGAGGTGACATAAAGTATAGTGCAAAATTGTCCCTCATTACTGAAACCGTCACAGAACTTCTAGTGGTAATATTTCCAATGACAACATCCATCTTCGCCAGTAACTTGCTCTTCTCTCCAACCTGCACTTTCTCCTCTACAACCTGTCAAAGAAGGGCTGTAGGAACATGCTATATATAGTTTTCCAGTAGCCAATCCCGTTCGGAAGGCCACAAGGGTCAATTTTAAAAACCAGATCCGGCGTAATCCGTCGAAAAACGGATAGAAAAACGGATGAACCGGATGAGACGGATCCGGTTTTGTCTGTCAAGAACAAGACGGATCCGGCAGAAAACCGGATCCGGCACATCAGGTTTTACAAAACATTTGCCGGATCCGGCATTCCGGCACGACGCCGGATCGCGCCTGACGCCGAAAACCTGATGTGTGAAAGTAGCCTTAGAGCTCATGCACACAGAGCCTCCCGATTCATCATTGCCGTTTCTCCTGTTTCCTGGAGTAAATTGTTCCTATTTAGTGGCTTTAGTCCTTGCATATTATTCTCTATATGTTTTGTGCCACATTTTAAGTTGTCTTTATTTTTTTTTTTTCATTTTTCCTAAACAATTTTTCTTATTCAGATGCTTTAGGGCAGTCTCACACGTCCAGATAATTCTGGTACAGAAAAACGGTACCGGAGCTGTCCATGAGGCTACGTGGTACATTCGTGTGGCACACGTGTATGATCCGTGTGCCGCATCAGGACCACATGGACGTCCGCAGGGGAAGAAGCGCTACAGTAAGCGCTGTTCCCCTGCGGCTGGTGCTGAACTCGGCTGTCATTTTTGTCTCCTGCTCTGCTGGCAACAGCGAGTCTTCGCTGTTGCCGGCAGAGCAGGAGAAAAGAATGACAGCGGCATTCAGCACCATTCGCCGGGGAACAGCAGCTTACAGTAGCGCTTCTTCCCCGGCGCGGCCGTCCGTGTACACGGAGGACAGTGTGAACTGTTCTCCGTGTGCAGCACGTTTTGCGGACCGAGCACTCCCACAAACACTGACATATCTCTGTGTTTTGCACTACACGTATTGGAGCCACTGACGTGTGACACCGGCCTTAGGCAAATTCGTGAAATACGACTGTTACCAAATATCACATTTTTTTGTCGTGCACCTCTCTCCAGTCTGCCCCCTTAGAGTAAAGTTTTTAGAGGAGTGTTCAATTTGGCACGTTTGCGACTTTAAAAAAAAAAATTGGAATTTTGATGCTGAAAATGTCACAAAAAAACTTTAAAGACAAAAACAAAGAGCATTTTTGATCTTGCATCAAATGCATGAACCGCAGGTGCCATCTGAAGAATTTGGTACAAAATATGTTAACAAATACCACAGGACAGAAAAAGAAAAGTGACTTAAATAAAAAGAAAATTATAGTTTTTTTTTTTTTACAGTTGTAATATGGCCGGGATAAAAGTGCTTAAGGCCTCTGCTGTACTTCTGTGTGTGTTCAATTTCAAAAGGATGCAAACAGAAACAAAACAAAGCCACGCTGTGTGTCACATCTGTAGTGAACTGTGTGTGTCACATCTGTAGCGAGCTGTGTGTCACATCTGTAGTGAGCGGTGTGCGTCACATCTGTAGTGAGCTCTGTCACATTTGCAGTGAGCTGTGTCACATCTTTAACGAGCTGTCACATCTGTAGTGAGCTGTGTGTCACATCTGTAGTGAGCTGTGTGTCACATCTGTAGCAAGCTGTGTCATCTGTAGTGAGCTGTGTGTGTGTCACATCTGTAGTAAGCTGTCACATCTGTAGTGAGCTGTCATCTGTAGTGAGCTGTGTCACATCTGTAGCAAGCTGTGTCACATCTGTAGTTAATAATAATAATCATAATAATAATTTTATTTCTATTGCGCCAATATATTCCGCAGCACTTTACATTATAGAGGAGACTTCTACAGACAATAGACATTACAGCATAGCAATAAACACATAAATCAAAACAGATACTAAGAGGAATGAGGGCCCTGCTCACAAGCTTACAATCTATAAGGGAAAAGGGGAGACATGAAAGGTGGATGCTAACAATTGCTTTTATTGTTTGGACCATCCCTAGCGTAAGAATCGGGTGTTCCTGTTGCTGCATGAACCAGTTAACAGTCTAAATATGTAACAGTACAGACACAGAGGGCTATTAAATGCAAAAAGCATGTGAGAACATGATGTGAGGAACCTGGTTATGGTAAAAAATTTTGAAATAAGCCACACAGGGATAATTAGGTTAGTGTGTTGAGGAGATAGGCTAGTCTGAACAAATGCATTTTTAAGGCACGCTTAAAACAGTGAGGATTGGGGATTAATCGTATTAGCCTGGGTAGTGCATTCCAAAGAATCCGCACGGCACATGAAAAGTCTTGGAGACGGGAGTGGGAGGTTCTGATTAATGAGGATGTTAACTTCAAGTTATTAGCAGAACGGAGGGCACGGGTAGGGTGGTAGGCTGAGATGAGGGAGGAGATGTAGGGTGGTGCTGAGCCATGGAGGGCTTTGTGGGTGAGGGTAATAAGTTTATACTGAATTCTGGAGTGGATGGGTAGCCAGTGTAAGGACTGGCACAAGGTAGAGACATCGGTATAACGATTGGTGAGGAATATGATCCTAGCTGCAGCATTCAGGATAGACTGGAGAGGGGAGAGTTTGGTAAGAGGGAGACCGATTAGCAGAGAGTTACAATAGTCCAGACAAGAATGAACCAGATCTCACACTGTTAGTTAGCTGTGTGTCACATCTGTAGTAAGCTGTGTGTCACATCTGTAGTAAGCTGTGTGTCACATCTGTAGCAAGCTGTGTGTCACATCTGTAGTGAGCTGTGTGTCACATCTGTAGCGAGCTGTGTTACATTTGTAGCGAGCTGTGTGTGTCACATCTGTAGTAAGCTGTGTGTCACATCTGTAGTAAGCTGTGTGTCACATCTGTAGTAAGCTGTGTGTCACATCTGTAGCAAGCTGTGTGTGTTACATTTATAGTGAGCTGTGTGTGTCACATCTGTAGCGAGCTGTGTGTGTTTCATTTGTAGCGAGCTGTGTGTGTGTTACAACAACAGATTAACTTAATTGTGCGCCTGTTCCCAAGAAATTAGGTCAGCAGTAAAGTTCGGGCTGCTGCGTGCATTGCTGTATAAGGGTAGTTTCACATTTGCGTTTAAGGCCGCAGCCTCCTTCGGTAGCTCCGCCTATGGGAGCATGACGCTGCATACGTCCTGCGTCCCCTATCTTTAGCACTGGGGACGCAGGCCGTGCGCAGGTATGCGTTTGGCGGCGCATGTGTCCTTTTGACGCTGCGCCGACCGCACCAAATTGCAACAGGTTGTGTTTGGTGCTGGTTAAGGTACCGTCACATTTAGCGATGCACCATCGATCCCGACAACGATACGACCCGGTCATGATCGCTGGTGCATCGCTAAATGGTCGCTAGTGAGCTGCCAAACAGGCAGATCTCACCAGCGACGTAGCGGCGGTCGTTACTTACCTGTCAGATGCGGCGATGAAGATGTCCTCCCGCCCTCGTCCACGCGTCGCTCGTCGGCGCCAGCAGGAAGCGGCCAACGAGAAACGGCCCAGGACGTTCTCGCGCGATCAGCGATAACCAGCGGGGGAGGCGGTCGGAGGTAAGTATCACACATAGCAATATCGCTAGCGATCTCGCTTAGTGTGACGGGCCCTTTATGTAAAACTCACATCTTAGGCTGGTTTCACATTTGCGTTTTTTTTCGCGGTATTTTAGCGCTAAATAGCGCATGCGTCTCTTTTCCCTATACTTTGCATGGGATGCGCTTATGTGCGCATACACATGCGTTTGTACGCGTTTTACCGCGCATGCGTTTTTTTGCGGTATGCGCTCGGGCGCACAAAATGCAACCTGTTGCATTTTTTGGTGCGTCCGACTTGCCTCAAAAAAACGCATGCGCGCACAATGCGTTTTTTTACAGCAAGACACCCATTATAGTCTATGGGTGCGCATTGGCATGCTTATGTATGCGTTTTTTTGCACATGCGTTTTTTTTTGTTAACCATGGAATTTAGGGGTTTGGGTTAGAGTTAGGGTTAGTTAAGGGGGTTTAGGGTTAGGGTTAGTTAGGGTTTGGGTTAAGTATGGTTTGGTTAAGGGTTAGGGTCAGGTTTAGGGTCAGGGTTAGTTAGGGTTTGGGTTAAGTATGGTTTGGTTAAGGGTTAGGGTTAGGTTTAGGGTCAGGGTTAGTTAGGGTTTAGGTTAAGTATGGTTTGGTTAAGGGTTAGGGTCAGGGTTAGGTTTAGGGTCAGGGTTAGTTAGGGTTTAGGGTTTGGGTTAGGGTTAAGTATGGTTTGGTTAAGGGTTAGGGTCAGGGTTAGGGATAGGGTTAGGTTTAGGGTCAGGGTTAGTTAGGGTTTAGGTTAGGGTTAAGTATGGTTTGGTTAAGGGTTAGGGTCAGGGTTAGGTTTAGGGTCAGGGTTAAGGTTAGGTTTAGGGTCAGGGTTAGTTAGGGTTTAGGGTTTGGGTTAGGGTTAAGTATGGTTTGGTTAAGGGTTAGGGTCAGGGTTAGGGTTAGTAAAGTCATGGTTTGGGTTAGTGTGAGGGGCCACCTAATGTTGGAAAAAAACGCAAACGCGGTAAAAACGCACTAAAAACGCATACAAACGCATAAAAACGCTGCGTTTTTTTCATGCATGCTCATAAAAATGCTTGAAAAAAACGCAGCAGTTGTATGCTTTTGTATGCGTTTTTTCAATGCGTTTTTTTGCGGGAAAACGCGCTGCAAAAAAAAGCAAGCGTGAAACCAGCCTTAGCTTTATCTACTCCTGGGAAAGTCGAGTGACAACAAAGATAGCTGCAATTGTAACCTCTCTCTATTGTCACCCAGCTTTCCTAGATTATGGTAACAGATCTGCACCATAATCCTGCTTGACCAGGCATATTTACCATTCACAAATCTTATAATGCTGAATGACAACCTATGTGGGAGTGGACACGGCCGTCATATTGGATGTTGCTAATCTTTTCTAGAAGCATAAATAATTAGTAAAATCTGTTTTAAATTTTGACAGGATAATTAAATAACATATTAAGAGGTGCGTTTTGTTACTACATGGGGAGGCAGCCTGTGGAGGTAGAGATCTACTTTAGTGATATGTTGAAACATTTCCTAACCATCTACTATACTAGAAATGTCCTGCTTTCACGCAGAAGTCACCATAATTAAGTCACATGATGATTTTTGCTTTTTTTTTGTGCCCCCGTATATTCTACATGGAGCCAGGGAACCACATGCAGGATAATAATGGTATATCACAGAAGAACGTATTCACTGGAGTGAAGAACCGAGGGATGTGCCAGTCAGTTTGTTAAAAGAAAGAAAAGAAGGCTCCAGCGAGTCTGGGCCAATGTGTTTGATTTTTGTTGGTCCTTGTCAGATGCAATTAAATCAATGATTTTACACTATCTGAGGGGGAGATTTTGATATTCATGATCCCCACCCATCTGCCAATGATTGACAGCTTTATACCAGGACTCCGCTTGCACACAGTAATAAAATCTGTGATTTTCTGAAAACTACAGAATTAAAATAAGTGTCCGTGAAATGGGGCAGCAGAAACCTAAATCTGTCAGCAGATTTTACAATACAAACCACATACATTATTAAATAACCGGTAATTTTTAAGGCTATGTTCCCATGATGAGCTTTTTGTGAGTTTTTTTAAGCTATGTTACTTAAAGGGGTTTTCCCCACAAACAAATTTAACTTTAATCAACATCTTACTCAACAGATCTTGGAATAATAATAATTTCCACAATTGGATGTGTTTAAATAAAATATTCCTGTTCTGAGATAATCTTATAAATGTGCCCCTGCTGTGTACTGTGTAATGGCTGTGTCTGACCGTACAGGGACATGGTCTGATTATACCACAGCTCCTGGGCAGGGGGGAAGCAAAAGAGAGGATACAGACATTACAGCACGGGATCACAGATGACTCTCTCTTTAAGGTAAAACCTTGCTTAAAAACATACAGGCAAATGTTTGACCTCACATAAAGAATCAGCTGTGATCCCATGTTATCCTTTCTGTACACTCTTTTTCTTCCTCCCCTGCCCAGGAGCTGTGGTATGGTCAGTCCATGTTTCTGTACGGTCAGACACAGCCATTACACAGCAGGGGCACATTTATAAGATTATCTCAGCACTGGAAGATTTTTCTTAACGCATCCAATTGTGGAACTAAATTTTATTCCAAGATCTATTGAATAAAATGTACTTTGTTTGTGGGAAAACCTCTTTAATAGGTGTATAAATGCTGCAACATCAAAAACTCACCAAAAGCTCATCATGGGAACGTAGCCTCAAGGTACTGTCACACTTAGCGATATCGCTAGCAATATCGCTATAACTTGTGACATTATAGCGATATTGCTAGCGATATCGCTGTGTCTGATACTTACCTCCGACCCGCTCCCCCGCTGGTTATCGCTGATCGCGCGAGAACGTCCTGGACCGTTTCTCGTCGTCAGCTTCCTGCGGCGCTTCCTGTGGAGAGACGAGCGTGGAGCCGGGCGGGAGGACGTCAGGATCGCCTAGTGTGACAGGTAAATAGTGACCGCCGACCCCTGCGATGTCGCTGGTGAGATCTGCCTGTGTGGCAGCTCACTAGCGACCACTTAGCGATGTACCAGCGATCCTGACCGCGTCATATCGCTGGTCATGATTGCTGGCGCATCGCTAAGTGTAACATTACCTTTAGACTCAAGAATGGTGTGCATTTTCAAGCAAATTACACCAACCTCATCAGGTCTAAGAGAGCTATTTATTAGTTCATCAACAGATTTGCACCCTGCCAATAGCAACTTTGATCAAAGCATAAGCCCAGGTTATCATTTTTTATTTTTACTTGTGACATTGTCATCCATGATGGCAACCGTTGCAGACCAGGTGTGAAAGACGAGTTGTTTAGAAAATGTATGGTACATCTCTTATGTATGCCCAGCTTAAAAGGAAGCTATCATCATAAAATTACCTATTTTTTATTTATTTTTTGTGTTACTTGTATATTTGAAAATATTTTGCCATTTTTTACATTTCATAATATGTATCAAAAAAAATTAAAATCTTGCGATCTTCACACTGGTCACTGGGGCCTTTTTACACTCTAATTTCCTGTTGTTTCAATAAACAATACATGTACATTACCCATAAAGGCCAGGGAGGGGGAGCGGGGTCAGCTGTGACTTTACCTATTCTGATCTGTGGATCTTGTGCTATCAGTTGTATATAGATGTATTACCTGTCATTGTAGTTCTGCCTTTGATAATATGGAGCCTTGCTGAAAACGACTCCTGAAAGGACCGATAAGGAATACATTATATGCTAAAATGAGTGGTGTCATTAAAACTATAACTTGTCCTTCAAAAAAAGCCCTCATACGGCTAAGTCTTTATTTATCTAACTCACTTATATAGCGCCCTTATTTCCACAGCTCTTTACAGACCTCATCATCATTGGTACAGTTGGGTCTGACCATCTAAATTCCTCATCTGTATGTCTTTGAGGTGTAGAAGGAAACCAGAGGAAACCAAAGCAAACACAGATAGAATATAAATACTCCATGCAGATGTTGATCTTGATGGGATTAGAAGGCTACAGTGCTAGCAACTGAGCCACTGTGCAGCCTAGTACAGAAATACATCACAAAACACACCATACGTACATGAATAGATCATCAGAAACACCATCAGTACATGAATACATCACCAGAAACTCCATCAGTACATGAATACATCACCAGAAACTCCATCAGTACATAAATACATCACCAGAAACACCATCAGTACATGAATACATCACCAGAAACACCATCAGTACATGAATACATCACCAGAAACTCCATCAGAACATGAATACAATGCCAGAAATACCTTCAGTAAATGAATACAGTGCCAGAAATACCATCAGTAAATGAATACATCACCAGAAACACCATCAATACATGAATACATCACCAGAAACTCCATCAGAACATGAATACAATGCCAGAAACACCATCAGTAAATGAATACAGTACCAGAAACACCATCAGTACATGAATACATCACCAGAAACTCCATCAGAACATGAATACATCACCAGAAACTCCATCAGAACATGAATACAATGCCAGAAACACCATCAGTAAATGAATACAGTGCCAGAAATACCATCAGTAAATGAATACAGTACCAGAAACACCATCAGTACATGAATACATCACCAGAAACACCATGAATACATCACCAGAAACTCCATCAGAACATGAATACAATGCCAGAAACACAATCAGTAAATGAATACAGTACCAGACGCTATAACAATAGAAATATTAAAAAGTTATGGCATTTCGAAGATGAGGAAAAAAATGAAGGAGCAAAAATGAAAACCAGATAGGAACAGATAGGCGTATGAACAAAAAAAGGCAACTATTCTGTTTTAGAAAATAAGGTATCTAACAGATTGTGTAGAAAAATTTTCACTTATTTGGTGATTTCCAGATAGTGCCCACTGTACATTTAATAGTCTATTTAGACAGTCTGATCGCACTTCCATGCACAGAGAATGATCAGTGATAGACTGATTTTTCCATGTGCATAGACTGTCATTGTTCTTGGTAGCACATGTCCCGTTTGCACAAGCATAAAAATGACATTGGGTGATTGACAGCTTGCTTACATTGGCTGATTATCGGGAACAATACGCTGATACCCAATATTTGGTCAGTGTAAATGAACCCTTAAGGTATGTGCACATGGAGCTTTTGGAGCAGAAACTGAGCAGAAACTCTCCAACACAGAATAGAATTGTTTATTCTTTTTATGCCTCAAGGTTTCAAACATTCAAAATGGTTAAAAAAAGTAAGACAGAACATGTGCACAGCAGTGTTTTTACATTGCTGTGCATTACATTAATTTTTGTGGCGCTTTTTCAGGCGGTTTTCAGGTGTTATGTGCACAAACCACAAGAATGTTTTCATAGATTTTTCTTTGTGGAGTTCGAAAACTCTGATGCTGTTAAAGTAACATGTTCATTGTTTGGGCAACTTCAGCTTGGCAGCTGACCACTCTCTTAAAGAAGATACAAGTGAGAAAAATGCTGGCGGCGGAGCCACTGTGAAAACGATGGCAAGACCGCTAGTAGTTTCGCCTGAGAAAACTAAGCTGCGGCACCAGCATCTAAATGACACCGTGTGCATGTAGTCTATGTGCATACGGTGTCTTCTTGGAGTGGAAACTGAAAGGAAATTCTCCAAATCCTCCTCAAAAACTTTGATGTTCTGCTCAGTGGCTAAGTGCACACCAAATTCTATTTGATTTTTTTTTGCAGAAAAAATGGCCAGAACTTCAAGGTATTTGAAGAGTTTTTAATTTTTAAGAAGGATGTCATAAGTTTCCCTCAGTTTCTGCCCCAAAAAGTAATTGAAAAACTCTGTGTCTGATGTCCAGTTTCTGCTCCAAAAAAACAGGAACAAACCAATATATTGATTATGCCATATCTTAAATCTATACTGCCTCTACATAAAGTGCATAAGTGCCAAAAACCGATGATAGGAAAAGCAGCCTGTAAAAGCAAAAGCATAGCATACAGCCGAGCCCAAATGGTGAAAAATAACAATGAATGCTTAAATGCCTGAATAAGAACCACCAGATGGGAACAGCAGGAGCCGTGTCCTCCCCACACTCGACGCCGTTTCGCCTACGCTTCTTCTGGGGGCATGTCTAACTAGAGAGGGCTCGGTAACAAAAAAAAAACCTCTTGTTCACCCAGTAGGGTGATGCTACGTTACAGAGGTAGATGACTGCATATCTAAAGTAGGAGGTGCTTGGCGTGTTTGCTCTGCCCCTTATTGAAAATGGAACTTCTGAGTGAGTGCTGGGCGAACTGCATGCTGGAACGCATGGTTACCGGTATCGAGCCTACAGAGTCAGAAAGGGTCCGGCCAGCGCGCTTGACTTTGTTTCAGGACATTTATGACTAAGTATGCTTCTAGTAGCATGTTCAGTGATTATATATATACACAAATACATATGACCTGCTCCATGGACTATAATGGGTGCCAATATATCTGTGTTGACCATACGATTTCTATCGGTTTTCTTCACAGATACATTGGTTCCCATTTTAGTCCATGGAGCAGTTCACGTCTTTGTTTTTTCATGGACGTTTATCTGTACAAAACTCATGGAGACTTGTCCGTTTTTTTTCTGGCAGCATGGGTGAAAAGGGCCAATGCAAGTCTATGGCTCCTTGAAAAACTCGTCCAGCACATGGCGGGCATCAATAAGATGAGTGTGTTTACCCCTGCAAAAGATAGAAGAAGCTTTGTCATTTATTTACTTATTTATCCATACATGAAAATCACTGATGAAACACTGATGACGTTCTGATCCAAAACAATGATGAGACAAGTAACATTTTTTTTGGTCCCAATGAGGCTCTTGCTAATGTCTGTATTGATTCTGGGAAAAAAACTTTAAACTCAGTGTTCTCTACAAGGCATAATAAATAGCAGCGTGTGATGGCGGTCTAAGAATTGTTATACACCTGCTAAACAGAATTTTTCGTTATTTTTCTTATTTATATAATACGATTTGGTTTTATAATTTTGTATTCTGGGATTCAGAATTTTATTGTGTGCTTGTGCAGATGAGCGTATTTTCGATCACACAAAACGTTAGTTTGCACTCGGACTAATGTCAGTGTATGTGGCCGAGCAGAAATTCCAATTTTATTCCTCGGGCAGGGACGGTCCGAGGAAAATAAATAAATAGCTGCCTGCCCAAGTGTTATCCAATATTCAGATTGCATTTGGCTGTGCAAGTCAATGAGTCCGTGGAAACCAAGGGACTGCACTCAGATGTTGTGATCTGAGTGCAGTCTGATTTCCACAGACTGACAGAATGGAGACCATCTTGTCCTCATTCGAGTACTGGATCACACTCTGATTAGAGTTTGATCAGAGTGTGATTAGCAGAATTGATCTGATTTTCTCGGATGACAAAAAACACGCTCATCTGCACCTAGCCTGTGACTGACAACACACTTTTACCCTCACTGCTCTGCTCCTCCTTTTAAGCTAAGGCCACATGCACATGTTAAGTAATTGGTGATTTTTGCCTCAGTATTTAGAAGTCAAAACCAGGAGTGGAACAATCAGAGGAAAAGTATAAGGGGATGTGCAGATGTTTAGGATTTGGCAGCACTCTGGAAGAAGCACATGTCCGCTGCGTCCAAAGCGCTGCCGGCTTTTGAATGCAGATGAATCCGCATGTGATTACTGAACTGTATCCAATACGTTGTACGGGTGAAATTTATCTTACGGAGGCTCGCATCTCTGCAAGATAAATTGACATGCTGCGGTCTGGAGAAACACGCCATGTGTCCATCTCCATGGGTGCGTCGCGGGCGTCTGTGGACACATAGTGGACATGAGATTTCTTGAAATCCCATCCACTATGCTGTAACAGCTGGACTCTTCGGAGGTAGGAGGAGCGTCCAACCCGCAGCAAATATGATCGTGGGCCCGTACCCTTAACGGACAAACTGACACCTAGGCCTCTTTCACATGTCCGTTTATTTCCAGTACCAGAGATATCCGTGTCCGTGTGTCAGTAGCGTAGATACTGAGGGGGCCGTTGCCCCGGGCCCAGTCATATGCAGGGGCCCACTGGGAGACATGGCCAGTATCTGAGGTCACAGTGTCAGAGAGAGAGCAGCACAATGCCCGCTCCCGTCTGACAGACTGCACAGCGGCAGGTTGCAGAGCCTGTCTGTGCAGTGTATGGTGCTACTGTCTCACCCCAGGATCTGTTGGGCAGCAGTTGCAGTTTCTGTGTGCGGGCTCTGATTATCTCAGCCACACTGGGTCCTAGTGCCCTCTGTGTGCATACACTGGACACTTCCTGATCCTGCCTCAGTCAATGCCTGCAAAATTCATGGTAAGTGGGGATGGAATTTATTAAATTCATTCAGCTTAGGCATGTCATGGTCACTGTGGGGTGAATGTGAGAGGATGGGGGTATTGTGGGGGAGGGGTACAGGGCGCTGGGGGTGAATGTGAGAGGATGGGGGTATTGTGGGGGAGGGGGTACAGGGCACTGGGGGTGAATGTGAGAGGATGGGGGTATTGTGAGGCGGGGAGACACGGCACTGGGGGTGAATGTGAGAGGATGGGGGTATTGTGAGGCGGGGACAGGGCACATGGGGTGAATGTGAGAGGATAAGATAAGATAATCCTTTAATCGTCCCACCATGGGGAAATTCAGAGCATTACAGCAGCAAGGCAGGAACAAGTACAGATACAGATGCATAAAGGCATTACATTGACAGTAGGTAGGTACATATACGAAAAAAAAAAAAAAGATATAACCGGACTGTCACAACTTTGGATCTATCAGTTCTCTGTTTCGGTCGTTCTCCATTTTGGACAGTGCTGGTTATACAGCCTAACTGCAGCAGGAAGGAAGGACTTTCGATAGCGCTCCCTCTCACATTTAGGATGAAGTAGCCGGTCACTGACAGTACTGCACATCTTTGTCACGGTCTCATGCATGGGATGGGAATTATTCTGCACCATGTAGCTCACCTTGGCCAGTATCCTCCTGTCGCCTACTTCCTGAACTGGATCAAGGGGGCATCCCAGGACAGAGCTGGCCCTTCTAATCAGTTTGTCCAGCCTATTCCTGTCCCTGGTTGATATGCCACTACCGCAGCACGCCACACCAAAGAAGATGACTGATGCCACAACAGAGTTGAAGAAGGATGCAAGGAGTGCCCCTCTAACTCCGAAGGCTCTCAGCCTTCTGAGCAGATAAAGCCTACTGTGGCCCTTCCTGTACACTGCATTCAAGTGATGGGCCCAGTCAAGCTTATTATTGAGGATCACACCAAGGTACTTATAGGTGTCGACTATCTCAATGGGGATATTGTGGGGGCTAGGGAACAGGGGGTTAATGTGAGAGGATGGGGGTATTGTGAGGCAGGGGGGACAGGGCACAGGGGGTGAATGTGAGAGGATGGGGGTATTGTGGGGTCAGGGGACAGAGCACTGAGGGGTGCATGTAGGAGGATGGGTTGTTGGGGTGTGGGAGGTAGATGACTTTTTTCTTTACTTGTGAGCGTGTTAATACTTCAATAATAGAATAATATTTCTGTATTAGTATAACAAGGGCACAGACAAACGGCCGTATAACTCATGCGAGGATCGCACCGCAATCTTCGGACTGGCCGGTACCGCTCCTGACATGAGCGTGATGGATTACTATGCAGCTGTCACACTCAGGTGTGGAGAGCTGACGGTCAGTACGAGGATTGCGATGCGATCCTCTCATGAGAAATACGTCTCTCTGTCTGCCCCCTAACAAGTATAACCATACAGTTAACCACGAGCTGCATTCTATGTAATAATTTAATAATAAGCAATTTATTATTATAAAGTTATTAAAGGCTTGGGATAATTGTCTGCAGTCACTCTTAGACTACAGACCACAAAATCATGATGGGGTGCGCCTGCAGTCATGAGACCCCAAGACCACAGGTGTGATCAGGCAGTCATGCGACCACGTTTGCTGGTTGCACGTTTCGACTAGATTAGTTTGACTTCACTTAATAGAAGATAATTGTGAGAAGTCGAAAGAGTCATCATATCAGCAATGCTGGGGCCATTACTACTGTACATAGGGGGACTCCGTTAAATTAAGTGGGCACTTAAGAAGCATTATTATTTATAGGGGTACCAGTAGTGTAACTACCGGGTGGCAGATGGTGCTGAGACGGCTTTCAGTCAGTGCCGGGGTGAGGTTACAGCCGTTGCTCTCTGTACACAGGGTGGTGACTGAAACCGTGCCAGCGCAACCCTTATGACTGGAAGAGCAAGACTGCCGGGAGGAATACAGGTATTTTCCTCCCTGCAGAGGGGTTCTCAGTGTGGGCGTCACAAGGTGTCAGAACACTATTAACTATTATACTGTGTATTGGAGGAGCAGTGGGGACATCATTATATGTGTAGAAAAACTCTGGTGGACATCATACTGTATGTACGGGAGCTGTGGGCCCATCATTCTGTGTATAAGGGAGCTGTGGGATCATACGGTGTATAGGGGAGCTGTGGGCCCATCATTCTGTATATAAGGAAGCTGTGGGATCATACGGTGTATAGGGGAGCTGTGGGATCATCACACAGTGTATAGGGGAGCTGTGGGATCATCATACAGTATATAGAGGAGCTGTGGGATCATCATACTATGTATAGGGGAGCTGTGGGCCCAGCATACTGTATATAGAGGAGTTATACATGGGGAACTCAAAGGACATTATTAAATGTTAAAGGGGTTGTCTGGGCTTTTCACATAATCTCAGTACATATCTGGGCTGCAGAATGGTGACATTAAGTAATTTACCTTCTGTCACTAGTTTGCAGGGTTTTCTAGATATCACTCTCTTGCTTCTGAGTAGAGCGTCCAAGGGGGGGTGTTCTGGCATTGAAATGAGAACTGGTCGTTTCCTCCTAATCTACTAAAAACCTGCCCTCTATAGCAACAACCCCACCCTCCATAGCAACAGGCCCTCCCCGTCCACATGAACAAGCCCTCCTCACACAGTAACAAATCCTCCCCCTCTAGCAGCCTCAGTGCAGAGAGCAGAACCACCCAGCTGCTCCTCCCCCAGACACACGCTGAACAGTGATCTATGGAAAGTGAAACTCTAGTGAGGAGGAAAAATCATCCTGTATTCTGGGCCACTCCATGATTACAATACATAACTCACTCATTGTCAGTGATTCTTTCCCTCAGTGTCCCAGGCTGCTGGCAGTGATGGGGCTTGGGCTGGCAGTGATGGGGCTCGGCTGCTGGCAGCAGTGAGAACAGATTGTTTGATGGCCAGTGATGGGGGTCTGCAGCTTCTAATCTGCACAGGGGATGGCAGTCACTGATGTAATCTGTTGTGTGACAAAGCCTCTGCTGTGTGAATGAGACAGCTCTGTGTCACTGATGTCTTCACACAGCAGCAGATTTGGTGCAGTGTATGTGTGAGCATGTCTATTTGGTATACAGCCTGCAGCAGCCATCTATTCTGTATACAGCCTGCAGCAGCCATCTATTGTTTATACAGCCTGCAGCAGACATCTATTGTGTATACAACCTGCAGCAGTCTCTATAGTGTATACAGCCAGCAACAATCTATATTGTGTGTGTATGTGTAATATATATATATTATGCTGGAATGGAGGCAGAGCTGGAGTGGAGGATGGGCGGCATCTCCAGGGGACCCGAATATGTTGTCAGTAAGGCCATGTGCACACGCTGCGGTTTTGGCCCTGCAGAACTGCAGCAGTTCCGCAGACATGGTACTTTACCATGTTAGCCTATGGGTTTTCAAATCCGCAGTGCTCAAGCTGCGGTTTTTTACCTGCGGAAAAGCTGCGGGTTTTTTTTCGCAGCATGTCAATTGTTTCTGCGGATTCTGCTGCGGTTTCACACCTTTAACATAGTAGAGGTGTGAAACCGCAGGGCAAAACTGCAGGCCAAACCGCAGGTCACTTTACCTGCGGTTTTACCTGCGGTTCCGCGGGAAAAACCCCGCAGGTGAATCTGCAGTGTGTGCACATACCCTAAGGGACCCTGAAATTTCGAGTGTCAGCCCTGCAGGGATGAGAGCATAGATGGAAGAAGACATCAAGGTGGAGAGAGCACAGAGGGGAGAAGACAGCAGAGGGGAAGAGCACACAGGGGGAGACAGCACAAAGGAGAGAGCACATCAGGGGAGAAGACAGCACAGGAAGAAGAGAGAGCGGACATGGTGAAAGACAGCTCCACAGAGCTCACCCCATCGTGACATCACTGCCCTCCTGATGCAATAGCATCGGGCCCACATCTAGTATATATATTATACAGATATATCTACTATAGACTTGCATTCGGTGCTATATATAGTTTTCATTACACAATATACAATTATCATCAAGGAGTATGGCATGGAACATGTAATGGCCCTATCTATTACCATTGTGGATGTGATGTAGATTGTGCTGCTTTCACAAATACAGGATCACTGCTGTGTTCTTTACAATGCTGGAATGATGATAAAGATGAGTGCTGGTACAGTTTACTACCAGCCAATGAGTGGGCAGTGGGTGGTGCTGGTCACTGGAGCTTGGTGGAGCTTCACACATACACTGCACCAAATCTGCTGCTGTGTGAAGACATCAGTGACACAGAGCTGTCTCATTCACACAGCAGAGGCTTTGTCACAGAACAGATTACATCAGTGACTGCCATCCCCTGTGCAGATTAGAAGCTGCAGACCCCCATCACTGGTCATCACACAGTCTGTTCTCACTGCTGCCAGCAGCCGAGCCCCATCACTGCCAGCCCAAGCCCCATCACTGCGAGCAGCCTGGGACACTGCGGGAAAGAATCACTGATAATGAGTGAGTTATGTATTGTAATCATGGAGTGGCCCAGAATACAGGACGATTTTCCCTCCTCACTAGAGTTTCACTTTCCATAGATGACTGTTCAGCGTGTGTCTGGGGGAGGAGCAGCTGGGTGGTCTGCTCTCTGCACTGAGGCTGCTAGAGGGGGAGGATTTGTTACTGTGTGAGGAGGGCTTGTTCATGTGGACAGGGATGGCCTGTTGCTATGGAGGGTGGGGTTGTTGCTATAGAGGGCAGGTTTTTAGTAGAGTAAGAGGAAACAACCAGTTCTCATTTCAATGCCAGAACACCCCCCCCTTTGGACGTTCTGATCAGAAGCAAGAGAGTGATATCTAGAAAACCCTGCAAACTGATGACAGAAGGTAAATTACTTATTGTCACCATTCTGCAGCCCAGATATGCACTGAGATTATGTGAAAAGCCCGGACAACCCCTTTAAATGGGCACTTAAACATTATTGTTATAGGGGCTCTCAGTATTGTGACCATCAAAGTTGCACATGGAGTATTATTACTTTCTAGGGACAAAATCTGGAGGGCACATGCACAGGAAATTAATATTTTCTAGGGGGCAATTTTCGATCTAGAGAGCACAAAGAAGGCATTATTACGATGTAAGGGGCACAGTGGTGGCATTACTATGTGGGGCAGTAACAGTAGCTCTGTTTCTGTACCATACAGCAGGTGCAGTAATAGGGACACATATGGCAGCAGCGGCTCAGTATTGTAGTACCGGCAGGATGGAGTTTGTGCAGGTTGAGAATACATTTACACACGGAAACACGAGAAGCAATGGGATGAAACTGAATGGGAGAAGATACATATTAGAAAACACTTTTTGACAATGAGGGTGAGCAATAAGTGGAACAGGCTGCCACGAAAGGTGGTGAGTACTCCTTCAATGGAACTGTTCAAACAGAAGTATCTTTCTGAGGTCGTTTAGTGAATCCTGCATTGCTGCATTGAGCAGGGGGTTGGACAAGATGACCCTGGAGGTCCCTTCCAACTGGAACATTCTAGGATTTCATGATTCTACATGTGACCGATGCTGGAAATGTGAGAAGACAGATCTGTCTTTGTTGTAATCTCTGCAGACGAGTCCTGGCTGGAGAAGTCAACATGTTGGTCTGGGCCAGATGGAAAAGACGAGAAAAGTGAATGACTCCAGCAGAAAGAACATCATCTGTAAATCACCGTCTATAATTGTGCAGTAATCTCTATATGTCCTGCAGGACTGGTATCTATCACTATATGTCACCATAAGGTGGTAATATCAGTGCTGGTCTTTGTATAGACTTTTATTTTCAATAACAGTGCGGTTATCTCCTGAGGTTCCTCTATACCACCATAGTTATAATCATGATTATCTGGTTAGGGGCCATAGGTGGACACAGACATAAAGGGCCCCTGTGCAGGAACAATATTTGATCCCTTTGCAGCCTAAGAGCTCCTAAAAGTGCTAAATTGTACCTTTTTTGGAGGTAAAAATGGACCCCCTTAACCTCTTGCTCCCATGTGCGGCCACGCAGGTTGCACCAATGATATGTCCTCCTGTTAGGGGCCCAATCAGATGTTTCACCCCCCCCCCCCCCCCGAGCTGAACCCCTAGCTAAGGCTGCTTTCACACATCCGGCTTTTTGAATCCGGCACGATGCGGCGAAATTTGGAACAACCGTATCCGGTTTTGTCCCATTGAGTTGTATTGTCGCCGCACCGTGCCAGATGGGTATGCGGCACATACGATTTTTGCCGGATACGGCAAAAAGTAGCCGTCCGGCGTCTGCAAAAAACGTTCGCTGCAACGTTTTTTGACAGCGCCGGACTGGTTTTTCTCAGAGCGCATGTGCGGAGACTGAGTCTCGCGCTGCTCTTTTAAATGTGGGCGCCACTGTATCCGGCCACACAGGCATCCGGTGTCTCCGGCACATCCCGGATCCGCCCCTACGGGTTTTCGCCGCACGGTGCCGGATTCAAAAAGCCGGATGTGTGAAAGCAGCCTAAGCCGCTGCTGTGTCCATTACGTTTGGCAACCGTGTGCCACGTCAGTTCCACACGGACATCCGCCAGGGAAGAAGCACTCTTCCCCGGCGGCAGGTGCTGAAGCTGGCTCTCATTTTCCTCTGATTGCCGGCAGAGCAGGGGAGAATGATGAGAGCCGGGGAACAGCGCTTACTGTAGAGCTTCTTTCCTGGTGCCAATGCATGACACACAGAGGACATCAATGTGTGTTCTCCGTGTGCGGGACGTTTTGCTGTCCGTGCTGACGGGAAAAAGAAACGACGTCAGCGTGTTTTGCCCACGGACACACGGTCTGTGGAAACACACTGACATGTGCACAGACCCATTGATTTGAATGGGTCAACGTGTTTACGTAAAATGAGGATGATTGACCTCATGGAAATCAACATCCAACACTGCTGATGAGGGGCAAATACCCCGAAACAGCTGTCTGTGGATGGATACCATGTTTTGGCAAAGGTGGTTTCCTTCATTGGAGACTGCCCTTCCCGTGGTTGTTCCTTCCCGGAGAAAGACCTGGCTAGTCATTGCTTGCGTTGAGAAACATGTGATGGTGTCTCCGCGGCTTCTGTTTTGCATGCTTCTGCATATTTCCCATAAGGGATGGGGGCATTGCTCTAGAATCACTGCGTTGAGAAATACGTGATGGTGTCTCCGCAGTGTTGGATGTTGATCTCCATGAGGTCAATGATCCTCATTTTTTAACGTGTTTACGTGTCTCCGGCACGTGTGAAAACTGTCACCACACGCACCAGAAACACGGACGTGTGAAAGGGGCCTTAGGGGCAGAACTAACTAATAACTGGTTTTCCACTGTTATCTGTAGCCACCAGAATATTTCCCAGAAGTCTGTGCCTTTGTCTTGTCATAATGCAATATTCACTGTGGCAGTAGGTATTACAGGATAACAGGCCTCATTCACACTTCTCTGTTTACACACGTACCTGAAGAAACGGTTATGGTGTCATCAGTAGTTTTCATCGGTGTACGTCATCATTGTGTGTCATCGGTGTGCGTCATCATTGTGTGTGTCATCGGTCTGCATCATCGGTGTACGTCATCATTGTGTGTCATCGGTGTGCGTCATCATTGTGTGTGTCATCGGTCTGCATCATCGGTGTGTGTGTCAGCAGTGTGTGTGTCATCGGTCTGCATCATCAGTGTGCGTCATCATTGTGTGTCATCGGTGTGTGTGTCATCGGTCTGCATCATCAGTGTGTGTCATCGGTGTGCGTCATCATTGTGTGTGTCATCGGTGTACGTCATCATTGTGTGTCATCGGCGTGTGTGTCATCATTGTGTGTCATCGGCGTGTGTGTCATCAGTGTGTGTCATCGGCGTGTGTGTCATCATTGTGTCATCGGTCTGCATCATCAGTGTGCGTCATCGGTGTACGTCATCATTGTGTGTCATCGGCGTGTGTGTCATCAGTGTGTGTGTCATCGGTCTGCATCATCAGTGTGCGTCATCATTGTGTGTCATCGGCGTGTGTGTCATCATTGTGTGTCATCGGCGTGTGTGTCATCGGTCTGCATCATCAGTGTGCGTCATCGGTGTACGTCATCATTGTGTGTCATCGGCGTGTGTGTCATCGGTGAGCGTCATCAGTGTGCGTCATCGGCGTGTGTGTCTTCGGTCTGCATCATCGGTGAGCGTCATCAGTGTGCGTCATCGATGTGTCCGTTTTTACAATTAGTGTTTGGTCATCGGTGTGCGTCATCTATGTGTCCGTCTCCTATACTTTTCCATGTTGACCATGGCCGGGGACCCATAGACTTGTATTGGCCCGTCATCCGTGCTGCCGGATTTTTCCTGAGTCGTTATTTGCAGCTCTGTGATTGGACAGCGCCCAGTTTGTAGTGTTTTCCATCAGGAGCCGCTACAAAGACGTCACACACATTTTCTGCTTTCCACCACGTGTTTTTCAAACCCTGAAATGGAAGAAAAATGCTGAAACCAATGAACATAAGAGCAGGAATGAGGCTTTTACAATAGATGAGAACAGGCAGTGTTTCATGTGTTTCTTGTGCGGTACTTGTGCCGTCTGATCGGGTGTGCACAGACTCTGAGACAGCCATGCTGCTGGAGCCCAGCAGTGCAGACGGGTCCGTGTACTGGCGGCACAGCCAGCTCCCTTGTGTGCCCCCTTGGTGAGTGCCCCTGTAAATAAAGGCGTGATGGGCTACCTGTGGCTGTCCCTGATCCCACTACATGTGCAGCTCCACAGGTCGGTGACTGTGCGGGAGGCTGGCAGGATGTGGCAGTGCAGCCCAGCACATGCCCTCCACATCCTCTTGGCCAGGACACAGGCCCCTCTCTTATAAAGCTGCGAAAGTACAAAAAAAAAAAAAAAAAGTGAAGTGAAGAGAGGGGGAAAGCGAGAGAACACAGCCCAGCGGCAGCAGAAGAATGAATCACTTCCCCTCCGCGCAGCAGCGCAGTGTGCCAGGACGCGTCTTGTAGCTGCCCCGGGGAAGAGTGCAGCGCCGCTAACCCCGTGCCTCTCCCTGCAGGATGGCGCTGCGGACCCTGAGCGACTGCTTCTGGTGGGAGCGGATCTGGCTGCCGTGTAACTACACCTGGGACGACTTTCAGAACAGCGAGGGGACCGGCGCGGCGTCCACGTCTCAGCTCCTCGTCACCCTCCCGCTCGCCCTGCTCTTCACACTGCTCAGATATGGCTTCGAGAGGTAAGTGACCGGCCCCTGCACGAAGACGCCCCACAGCAGACCCTGCAGACGTGTACGGTCACACACCCTACAGACGTGTACGGTCACACACCCTACAGACGTGTACGGTCACACACCCTACAGACGTGTACGGTCACATACACCCTACAGACGTGTACGGTCACATACACCCTACAGACGTGTACGGTCACATACACCCTACAGACGTGTACGGTCACATACACCCTACAGACGTGTACGGTCACATACACCCTACAGACGTGTACGGTCACACACCCTACAGACGTGTACGGTCACACACCCTACAGCACACCCTACAGACGTGTACAGTCACACACACCCTACAGATGTGTACGGTCACATACACCCTACAGCACACCCTACAGATGTGTACAGTCACACACCCTACAGCACACCCTACAGATGTGTACAGTCACACACCCTACAGCACACCCTACAGATGTGTACGGTCACACACCCTACAGACGTGTACGGTCACACACCCTACAGCACACCCTACAGATGTGTACAGTCACACACCCTACAGCACACCCTACAGACGTGTACGGTCACACACACCCTACAGATGTGTACGGTCACATACACCCTACAGATGTGTACAGTCACACACCCTACAGCACACCCTACAGATGTGTACGGTCACACACCCTACAGACGTGTACGGTCACACACCCTACAGCACACCCTACAGACGTGTACGGTCACACACCCTACAGACGTGTACGGTCACACACCCTACAGACGTGTACGGTCACACACCCTACAGACGTGTACGGTCACACACCCTACAGCACACCCTACAGATGTGTACAGTCACACACCCTACAGCACACCCTACAGATGTGTACAGTCACACACCCTACAGATGTGTACAGTCACACACCCTACAGCACACCCTACAGACGTGTACAGTCACACACACCCTACAGACGTGTACAGTCACACACACCCTACAGACGTGTACAGTCACACACACCCTACAGACGTGTACAGTCACACACACCCTACAGACGTGTACAGTCACACACACCCTACAGACGTGTACAGTCACACACACCCTACAGACGTGTACAGTCACACACACCCTACAGACGTGTACAGTCACACACACCCTACAGACGTGTACAGTCACACACACCCTACAGACGTGTACAGTCACACACACCCTACAGACGTGTACAGTCACACACACCCTACAGACGTGTACAGTCACACACACCCTACAGACGTGTACAGTCACACACACCCTACAGACGTGTACAGTCACACACACCCTACAGACGTGTACAGTCACACACACCCTACAGACGTGTACAGTCACACACACCCTACAGCACACCCTACAGACGTGTACAGTCACACACACCCTGCAGCACACCCTACAGACGTGTACAGTCACACACCCTACAGACGTGTACAGTCACACACCCTACAGACGTGTACAGTCACACACCCTACAGACGTGTACAGTCACACACCCTACAGACGTGTACAGTCACACACCCTACAGACGTGTACAGTCACACACCCTACAGACGTGTACAGTCACACACCCTGCAGCACACCCTACAGACGTGTACAGTCACACACCCTACAGATTTGTACGGTCACACACCCTACAGCACACCCTGCAGATTTGTACGGTCACACACCCTACAGCACACCCTACAGATTTGTACGGTCACACACCCTACAGCACACCCTGCAGATTTGTACGGTCACACACCCTACAGCACACCCTGCAGATTTGTACGGTCACACACCCTACAGCACACCCTGCAGATGTGTGCGGTCACACACCCTACAGCACACCCTGCAGATGTGTGCGGTCACACACCCTACAGCACACCCTGCAGATGTGTGCGGTCACACACCCTACAGCACACCCTGCAGATGTGTGCGGTCACACACCCTACAGCACACCCTGCAGATGTGTACGGTCACACACCCTACAGCACACCCTGCAGATGTGTACGGTCACACACCCTACAGCAGACCCTGCAGATGTGTACGGTCACACACCCTACAGCAGACCCTGCAGACGTGTACTTTCACACACCCTACAGCAGACCCTACAGATGTGTACAGTCACCCTACAGCAGACCCTACAGTTGTGTACACACACCTTACAGCAGACTACAGATGTGTACATTCACACACCCTACAACAGACCCTGCAGACGTGTAGTCACACACTCTACAGCACACCCTACAGATGTGTACAATCACACTACAGCACACCCTACAGATGTGTACAGTCACACTACAGCACACCCTACAGATGTGTACAGTCACACTCTACAGCACACCCTACAGATGTGTACAGTCACACATACCCTACAGCACACCCTACAGACGTGTACAGTCACACACCCTACAGACGTGTACAGTCACACACCCTACAGACGTGTACAGTCACACACCCTACAGACGTGTACAGTCACACACCCTACAGACGTGTACAGTCACACACCCCACAGCAGACCCTACAGACGTGTACAGTCACACACCCCACAGCAGACCCTACAGATGTGTACAGTCACACACACACATCCTACAGCAGACGGACCCTACAGGCGTGTACAGTCACACACACACATCCTACAGCAGACGGACCCTACAGGCGTGTACAGCCACACACACGCTACAGATGTGTGTAGTCACATACCCTTCAGGCGTGTACAGTGACACACACCCTACAGCAGACGTACCCTACAGGCGTGTACAGTGACACGCACACCCTACAGCAGATGGACCCTACAGGCGTGTACAGTGACACGCACACCCTACAGCAGATGGAGCCTACAGGTGTGTACAGTCGCACACACGCTCTACAGGAGACGGAGCCTACAGGCGTGTACAGTCGCACACACGCCCTACAGCAGACGGAGCCTACAGGCGTGTACAGTCGCATACACGCCCTACAGCAGACGGAGCCTACAGGCGTGTACAGTCGCATACACGCCCTACAGCAGACGGAGCCTACAGGCGTGTACAGTCACACACACATCCTACAGCAGACGGAGCCTACAGGCGTGTACAGTCACACACACGTCCTACAGCAGACGGAGCCTACAGGCGTATACAGTCACACACACGTCCTACAGCAGACGGAGCCTACAGGCGTGTACAGTCACACACACATCCTACAGCAGACGGAGCCTACAGGCGTGTAGTCACACACAGTCTACAGCAGACGGAGCCTACAGGCGTGTACAGTCACACAATACAGACACATAACACTACCATACGCTACACACACCCTACAATCCAATGGTTGTCCAACTTTTTCTTTGCACACTAATTGCTACATCACACACACATTTTATTATGAGTGTATAAACATATGTGGTGACAGTAGTATACAGAGATGTGCGGGCATATATACAGTAGATATGTAAATCTAACATATATGTTGCTCTATAACCCCCCCCCACACCTGCTGTATACTACTCACCAAATACTATGTATGTGTGTATAAATATATTATATGTTTATACACACAGGCTCCACTCTGCACTTTATATAACTCACACTAGACTCTCTACAAAGAATATAAATATTGTATATACTACAGTAAAACACACTCCCACACACAATTCTATACAAGTGTTTATATACATTGGGATGTACTCTACATTTTCAATACACACTATAGTACATGGGTGTGAGTGTGTTGTGCTGTAAACATTCAGTATCTGGGCTCTGTACATACAGGTGTAGAAAAGTTCTTTGTTATCTGCATTACGGTAAACTTTGATATATGTGTATACATTGTACCTGTGTATTACAGTACAACACACTCCTGCATACAGACCCAGAGTTCTCTACACTGTCCACTACAAATAAACACTGAAAACGCCTACACACAACTATATACAGCACACTCAAAATGAGCATACACTACAGAATATGACACAGTATAACACCTATGTACTACATCTAAACTCATTCTCTACAAAGTATATAAATACTATGCCCAGGTTCTGTATATACTATACAGTTATATACTCTTACAGACACATCTATCTACTACTCCTGCCCGTGCACCCATGTACTCCTGCACATACGCATACTACAGACATTCTTCATACTAAATACACTGCAGATGCAATCTATATACCAATCTATATACACTGTTTATGCCTTAAATGTAAACATGCACGCACACACCTATACATAGGACAGCTTAAAATACACAGACATATACTCTATACTTGTTAGATATGTTGGGAGTAGTAGTTTAATTGCAGTTGAGAGTTGTAATTTGACCACATCCTCGTTGTAGTACACGAGATAGGAAGGACACTATGATGTCAGCCACTTGTTGAGTATGAGTGACTGCCGGTGTGATGGCAGGAGGGGGCACCAGCAGCAGCGGGTACATAAAGGTCTGATTCATGGCATGTAATGAGTGGACTCCAGCAGATGAGTGGGCGGCTGTTCTATTCCTGTCTTTCAGCTCTGGGAGATCAGGCCTTGTGTGCAGCTGTAGAAGGGCCTGTATCTGTAGGATGGGGCAGGAATCCAGGTCTGCGCCATGCCCCTGCAGAATGTGGCCTACATCTGCAGCAACAACAAGTCTCGCTCAGACCGTGTGCCTGGGAGGTGACAGAATGCAGCCTGGATTCCAAGACCCAGGCGTTAAGCCTCACCAACATCAGAACCATCCACAGCTGAAGATTCTGTGACTTCCTTGCAGCGGTGGCAGGACGATCTGAACAATGCAATATAGTTATTCGCCAGGTGGTAGAACAGGTAGTGGTCCCTGCCGACGGCCGCACGAAATACAAAAGAAAACTTGTGAGTTGCTACGAACCAGCTCATTTTATACATCGGAAGATATTAGATCTGTAAAGTGGATCTAATTGGCTGATAGGGGGTCTCTATGTCTGGCATACTGTATAATGAGCGATTTCCTTGCTGGGAGGAGAGCGATGCCAATAATGATAATGATAATAAAGCATTTAACTTATTGTCAGCAACTTAAAGTGCCCAGACATTGATGGACTATCCTGATGATGGGGCCCCAGACAATTATTGCATTATTTATTAACCTCTCATACCTGTGCCTGGTTATGTGCATCAGCCCATTTGCTCTGATCACTGATGGGTCTGTAATCGGTGTCTGGACTTTGATACCCTTTACTGAGAATGGGCCATCAATATATGAAAGTGGCCATACACATTGAAAGAAAGTTACTAAACCTGCTGTTTTCAGTGGGATTTGATGTATTTCCGCTTTGGCGGTTTCCTGACTCTCCCTCAATAGCACATGTTGGGAAGGAGAAAGGATTGGGTGTATTGTATTTCTACCTCATTTTTGTTCTCACATAGGAGAAGCCACTGTCAGAAGCTGATTTGGCAGCGGCCTATTCCCCTCTCTTAAAAAAAAAAAAAAAAAAAAAAAAAAAAAAAAAAAAAAATATATAAACACATGAACATTCAGCCAAGCTGAGCATTCATGTATCTGGGGAGGAGGAAGACTAGCTGTTAGGCCAGAGTCAGACTTGCGAGAAACTCGCACGAGTCTCACATCTCAATACCCGACACTGCCGCCAGCACTCGGGACCGGAGCGCTCAGCTACATAGAAATACATGCAGCCGCACACTCTGCTCCCGAGTGCTGACGGCAGTGCCGGGTATTGAGATGCGAGACTCGTGCGAGTTTCTCGCATGTCTGACCCCGGCCTTAGCCAAACATGCTGATGTATGGCCACTATGTGAATCTTTGCCATACAGTCGTTTGGCTGATGGCTATCCCCCCTGACTACCCCATACGACTGGGCAGAGTTCCAGTATTTTCTATGGACAGAGAAGAGTAACGTGATAACAGAATCATCTGATTATTGGCCAACTTTTTCTAATGTGTATTGGCGCCATTAGATCCATAAAATCCATTTACGGTACTCAGTGGTCTTTGCTCAGTTCTTTTCACTGCACAACAATAATCTTCTTGTTTTCACATTACACTTATTACATCACTCAAATGTGAAAATTAAAGTGTGTCTGGAGGTGAGCTCATCACCTCATCATTCACAGTCATGCCTACAGGGGGGGCCGTGCCCGTCATCCCTATTGGGGTCCGAGAAAGAGTCTTGGGATGATGTTTGCTGGGTCTCTGGGCTGACGGACTCATTTAGCTGTCTCTGCACCTCTGCCTGTCGGTGATGACTCATACAAGTAGTCAGTATCCTTTGCTGATTAAAAAAAAAAATAATAATGGCTCTATAGAAATAACAAGTGGCTTTTTAGTGGATATTAGGCAAAGACATTCCCAGATGATAAATCCCTGAGTTATGTAGACACAAGGACAGCTGAAAGGGGTTGTCCTTCACAGAAAATCAGAGCTGTGATCTTATGTTATTAGGTGCCACACTGACACTTTTCTCTGGATTATGGCCTAAGGGTCCCGTTTCACTTAGCGACGCACCAGTGATCCCAACAACGATACGACCTGGTAGGGATCGCTGGTGCGTCGCTAAATGCTCACTAGCAAGCTGCCAAACAGGCAGATCTCTTCAGCGACGCAGCAACGATCCAGCGATCAGACATAGTGATGCATGCTGGCCAGCGGGAAGCCGAAAAATTGGCCCAGGACATACGAGCACGATCAGCGATATCCAGCAGGGGGGCCGGTCGCTGCTGCGTGTCACATGTAGCGAGATCACAGGCAAGATCGCTGTTGCGATCTCGCTATGTGAGACGGGGCCTTTACACCTATGCACATTAGATAAGTCATCCGAGCCCACCAATACCATCCAGACCAGGCCTCCTAAAGTGTTGCGTCAAACGTTGTGATCTGTACCTGGCTTGGCGCCTGCACCTGTTCGCCACAAGAGCTGATGTACTGGACGGGTGGGAATGATCACATTGCAAACAGTGGGAGTAGTCCACCCTCAATCTGCCTCTGGTGTATGGGAGGCCAGGCCGAGATGGCTATCAGCTGAATAAATCTTTGTCCGACAGATGTCTAAGGTGAATAGGTATATAAGGCCACATGCACACATCCAGCATTTGGTGAGTTTTTACCCCAGTATTTGTAAGCCAAAACCAGGAGTGGGTATTAAATACAGAAGGGGTGCAAATGTTTCTATTATGCTTTTCCTCTGAGCATTCCACTCCTGGTTTTGGCTTACCAATACTGGGGTAAAAAACTCGCCAAATACTGGATGTGTGCACATGGCCTTAGGCTACTTTCACACATCCGATGTGTGGTGTCCGGCGGCGTGCAGCCAAAAAGCCGGGCCGCCGGATCCGGCCTGCAGCGGTGACACCAGATGTGGATGCGGCGCCTGATACGGCTCGTACACCATTTAAAGGAGCCGCAGGAGGAAGATACACCGTGGGAGGAGAGAGACAGCCGAAAGGTACACCGTGGGAGGAGAGAGACAGCCGAAAGGTACACCGTGGGAGGAGAGAGACAGCCGAAAGGTACACCGGAGGAGGAGGAGAGAGACAGCCGAAAGGTACACCGGAGGAGGAGGAGAGAGACAGCCGAAAGGTACACCGGAGGAGGAGGAGAGAGACAGCCGAAAGGTACACCGGAGGAGGAGGAGAGAGACAGCCGAAAGGTACACCGGAGGAGGAGGAGAGAGACAGCCGAAAGGTACACCGGAGGAGGAGGAGAGAGACAGCCGAAAGGTACACCGGAGGAGGAGGAGAGAGAGAGATATATCTCTCTCTCGCCGGGCACTTGTGGGGTTAACACTCAGTGTCCGGGCATGCGCTGTGTAAAAAGCCGTTCCGGCGTTGCAAAAAAATGTTGCAGGGAACGTTTTTTGTTGACGCCGGACGGCTCATGTTTGCCGTATCCGGCAAAAAAACGAGGCAACACATGTCCATCCTGCACGATGCGGCGATCATTACATTCTATGTGACAAATCCGGATCCGATTTTCACACTTTTCGCCGCATCGTGCCGGATTTCAAAAGACGGATGTGTGAAAGCAGCCTTAGGCTGGAGTCACACTGCCGTATTTCTCGTGCGATAATCGCATCGCACTGCACGGACTGGCCCAGCACCTCTCCTGACCTGAGCGTGACAGCGTGATGGATTACTATGCAGCTGTCAAGCTCTTGTCAGGAGAGCCGACAGCCAGTGCGAGTTTAACAATGCGATTCTCGCACGAGAAATACGGCAGTGTGTCTCTGCCCTTAAATGGAATCTGTCAGTAGGATCAAGCCTCCTAAGCCGTCTGTATGGGCATGTAGGTCGTAGGAAGCTGAATAAAATGATACATTGATATCTGGATGTCTAAGGCTAGGTTCACACTTGCGGATGGGCAAGCTGCGGAGGGCTGCGGACTTCCTCCATGAAGCTCCGCCCACGGCCACACCCCCTACGGTCAGCTCCGCCTACGGCTGCATGCAGCCTGAATACCCTATGTTTTACATTGTGTACGGAGGCCTTGCGGATGTATGCGGATGCGTCCGCAATCCGCATGCGTCCTTTTGGCGATGCGGTGAAAAAAGAAATTCCAACCAGGTGCGTTTGACGCGGGTGGCTGTATAGTCAAAACAACGCATGCGAACACATCCGCACGGCCTGCGTACCCAATGTTAAACATAGGGTATGCAGGCCGCATGCGGCCGTAGGCGGAGCTGACTGGAGGAGGTGCGGCCGTGGGCGGAGCTTCAGAGGAATTCCGCAGCTCGCCCATCCGCAAGTGTGAACCTAGCCTTAGTCTATATAAATCCATATTTTTCTAGTATGTAAATGGGCTGTTAAGATCTCCATGAGAATCTTCCACCAGAGCCTATTTTAAATTAAAGGGATCATTACCAGTGTGAGTCGTAATGACACCAGAGGCAACACAGTACAGCAGAAGTGAAGTTTGTCTTATTACAAACACATTTCCAGCTGTAGTCCTCTCCTAGTACTTAAGCTTCCATCTCCTAAGCCGCCAGTGTGGGGGAAGGACAGTACCGCAGAGCTGATCGCACTGTGAGGGGACAACAGTTGCTGCAAATGTGTGTAATGACACAAACTTCACTTCTGCTGTACCATGTTATCTCTTCTCTCACTGCAGATGTGAGTATTGTTATGAGACCAAAGTGTCAGTCGTTACATGTCTCAGACTGGTAAGGCTCCCTTTAATTTACAATGAGCTCTGGAGGCAGATTCTCATGCAGATCTGTGTCCAGCCCATAGATCTTACCAGATCATTTACACATAAGAAAAATGTGGATTTCTCTGGAATAAGACATCGGATCGCAAATATCAAGATATGATTTTATTCAGCTTTGACCTACATGCTCATATCGTCTGCTTAGGACGGTTGCTGCTACTGACAGATGCCCTTTAAGTCACATCAGAAATTTGTAGCGCTTCTGCATCAAGGTTTATCTAAAAACTTGGGGATGAGTAAGGTCAATGCCTCACCACCACATCATGGGAAAAACAAGTTCAATGTTAACCTGGTAGAGTTCTGCAATAAGCCTCCATTAGACTCATCTGCAACTGACACATCAATCAAGTCTCGCCATTAATTTCCAAATCAAACGACGCTTACTTTTTCATACAATGTGATACCTGTCTGGTGAGGAGATGTTTACTGTAGAACCACCAGATGCCAAGGATAAAAGTGGTTTATTGGTTATACTAACAAAAAAAAAAACATTTAAAAGCCCTGATAAAAATATACACCAACTGCCAACACGTGACAATGCTGATCACCTAACCGGACTCAGGTTCTCTGCTCAAATACCAGCTTCTCCACGCTCTGGAAGAAGGCGAAACCCTGGGTCCGGCTAGGTGATCAACGTTGCCATGATTTGGCTGTCTGTATTTTTTTTTTTTTTTTACTCAAAAGTGTTATTAAATAACTTTTTTGTGCTTCTGGATTGAATTTGTTTTTCCCCTTGAATCGTTATATGGTGGTGAGTTTGTGACTTCACTCAGCCTCAAGTTTTTTGTTTTTTCAATACACTTTGGTGTATAAGAAAAACAATTTAAAGGGAACCTGTCACCCCCAGGGCGTTTTTAAGTAAAATAGCCACCTTCAGCAGCAGTAAGGTTGCACTCTGTGGAGGTCGCTCTTCTGTTTCTGACCCCTAGTAATGCAGAAATATTGACTTTTAGAAATAGGTCCCCATACCTGTAATGCGTCCCATAGGTATGGTGTGTCCCCCTGTATCAGCCGCCTCCCAGCCATCCATCATGCCCCTTTTGTGCTTGAGCACTGCCTCCCAGCCGTCCATCATGCCCCTTTTGTGCCTGGGCGCCGACTCCCAGCCATCCATCATGCCCCTTGTCTTGCGTGTGGGCGCAGCCTCCCAGCCGTCCATTATGCCCCTGTGCGTCACCGCCTCCTGTGTATTATGCCTGCGCTATGACAACAGTTCTCGGGCATGCGCAGTGCGCGCTGCCCAAGAACCGACATCAGGCTATTGCGCCTGTGTTTTGCGGAGGGGCATGATGGATGGCTGGGAGGCGACTGATATAAGGGGACACACCATACCTATGGGATGCATTACAGGTATGAGGACCTATTTATAAAAGTCAATGTTTCTGTGTTACTAGGGGTCAGAAATAGAAGAGCCACCTTCATAGAATGCAGCCTTAGTGCTGCTGAAGGTGGATCTTTTACTTAAAAACGCCCTGGGGGGGTGACCTTTGATTCTAGACTTTAAAGGGAATCTGTCACCTATTTTTTTCCCCTGAGATGCGGCCACCGCCATAAGGGGCTTATCTACAGCATTCTGTAATGCTGTAGATAAGCCCCCGATGTAACCTGAAAGATAAGAAAAATGAGTTAGATTATACTTACCGGGGGACGGTCCTGGACCTGGACCGATGGGTGTCGCGGTCCGGTCTGGCGCCTCCCATCCGCTAGCAATGACTTCCTCTTCCTTGCTTCTGTTGCGGCTCCTGCACAGGCGTACTTTATCGGGCGATGCAGCTTATGCAATAATGGAGGCCTCCTATGAATACCATTGAAAGTTGCACAGTGATTGGATGCAGTGGGCACCAAAGACAGATTTTTAGAGCTAGGAGTGGAAGCATAGTAGAAATATATCTATAACACATACAAAATTAGAGGGTTAGAACGTGGAAGAATTAGAGTGGTAAAGACTAATAATAATTATACAGTATTGATAATACTGTCAGATATGTCAAAAGTAAAAGAAAAGTCAAAGATGCTATAGGATTTTTACAGGATGAAAATGATGAAATGGTAAGACAGGATGTTGAGAAGGCTGAACTTTTAAATTCCTATTTTGCATCTGTTTTCTCTCAGAAAGGAAATGCAACATCAACTGTTATTCACTTTCCTATTAAGGGAATAGAAGAATCCAGGATATCTATAAACAGAAAGATAGTGAGGAAACACTTAGCTAACCTAAATGAATTCAAGTCTCCAGGTCCAGATGAATTACACCCCAGAGTACTGAAGGAGATAGCAGAAGAAATTTTTGAACCCCTCTCCATAATCTTTGAAAATTCTTGGAGAACAGGAGAAGTGCCAGAAGACTGGAGAAGAGCAAATGTTGTTCCTATCTTCAAAAAGGGGAAGAAGGTGGACCCAGGCAACTATAGGCCGGTGAGTCTGACTTCTATACCAGGAAAGATCTTTGAACAAATTATTAAACAACATGTATGTCAATACCTGGATAAGAATGAAGTGATTAAACAGAGTCAGCATGGGTTTCTAACTAATAAGTCATGTCAGACTAACTTAATTTCCTTCTATGACGGTATCACTGATTGGGTGGATCAAGGAAATGCTGTAGATATAGTATATCTTGACTTCAGCAAAGCATTTGACAAAGTCTCTCATACAATCCTTATTGAAAAAATGACTAAGTATGGAATGGACAAGGCAACTGTTAGGTGGATTCATAACTGGCTTAGTGATCGGACCCAAAGAGTGGTCGTAAATGGCTGTACATCCAGTTGGAAGAATGTCTCAAGTGGGGTACCACAGGGCTCTGTCCTGGGCCCTGTATTGTTCAACATCTTTATCAACGATTTAGATGAAGGAATTGAGGGTAAACTGATTAAATTTGCTGATGACACAAAGCTAGGAGGGATAGCTAATACTAGAGAAGAGAGAGAGAGGATTCAAAAAGATTTAAATAAACTGGAGAAGTGGGCAGCAACTAACAGAATTGGTTTTTAACAGGGAGAAATGCAAAGTACTACATCTGGGCAATAAAAATGAAAAAAGCATATATAGAATGGGAGGAATAGGGCTAAGTGACAGCACATGTGAAAAAGACTTGGGTATACTAATAGATCACAGACTGAATATGAGTCAACAGTGTGATGCAGCAGCAAAAAAGGCAAATGCAATTCTAGGATGTATTAACAGAAGCATACAGTCTAGATCACGTGAAGTCATTATTTCCCTCTACTCCTCTTTGGTCAGACCTCATCTGGAATATTGTGTCCAGTTTTGGGCACCACATTTTAAAAAAGACATCAACAAACTGGAGCAAGTTCAGAAAAGAGCGACCAGAATGGTGACCGGTCTGCAAACCCTGTCTTATGAGGAAAGGTTGCAGGATTTGGGAATGTTTAGTTTGCAAAAGAGAAGACTGAGAGGAGACTTAATAGCTGTCTACAAATATCTAAATGGCTGTCACATTGTAGAAGGATCAACTTTATTCTCATTTGCACAAGGAAAGACTAGAAGCAATGGGATGAAACTGAATGGGAAGAGACACAGATTAGATATTAGAAAAAACTTTTTGACAGTTAGAGTGATCAATGAGTGGAACAGGCTGCCACAAGAAGTGGTGAGTTCTCCTTCAATGGAAGTCTTCAAACAGAGGCTGGACAGACATCTGACTGGGATGATTTAGCGAATCCTGCTTTGAGCAGGGGGTTGGACCAGATGGCCCAGGAGGTCCCTTCCAACTCTACGATTCTATGATTCTATGATTCTAATAATAGAAACTATGCCCATCACCGTGTACCCTGCTGTCAGCGCTGCCCAGGGGCCATTAGCAGATATCTGGAGCAGTTAGGGGAGTAGCTAATTATTTCAGTGCCTTGCGAAAGTATTCGGCTCCCTGGAACTTTTCAGCCTTTTCCCTCATATCATGCTTCAAACATAAAGATACCAAATGTAAGTTTTTGGTGAAGAATCAACAAGTGGGACACAATCGTGAAATTTAACAAAATTTATTGGTTATTTTAAATTTTTGTAGAAATACAAAAACTGAAAAGTGGGGAGTGCAATATTATTCGGCCTCTTTACTTTCAGTGCAGCAAACTCACTCCAGAAGTTCATGTGGATCTCTGAATGACCCAATTTTGTCCTAAACGACTAGTGATGATAAATATAATTCACCTGTGTGTAATCAAGTCTCTGTATAAATGCACATGCTCTGTGATAGTCTCAGAGTTCTGTTTGAAGCACAGAGAGCATCATGAAGACCAAGGAACACAACAGGCAGGTCCGTGATACTGTTGTGGAGAAGTTTAAAGCCGGATTTGGATACAAAATGATTTTCAAAACTTTAAACATCCCAAGTAGCACTGTGCAAGCGATCATATTGAAATGGAAGGAGTATCATACCACTGCAAATCTACCAAGACCCGGCCGTCCCTCTAAACTTTCATCTCAAACAAGAAGACTGATCAGAGATGCAGCCAAGAGGCCCATGATCACTCTGGATGAACTGCAGAGATCTACAGCTGACATGGGACAGTCTGTCCATAGGACAACAATCAGTCGTACACTGCACAAATCTGGCCTTTATGGAAGAGTGGCAAGAAAGCCATTTCTCAAAGATATCCAAAAAAAATGTCGTTTAAAGTTTGCAACAAGCCACCTGGGAGACACACCAAACATGTGGAAGAAGGTGCTCTGGTCAGATGAAACCAAAATCAAACTTTTTGGCAACAATGCCAAACGATATGTTTGGTGTAAAGGCAACACAGCTCACCACCCTGAACACACCATTCCCACTGTCAAACGTGGTGGCAGCATCATGGTTTGGGCCTGCTTTTCTTCAGCAGGGACAGGGAAGCTGGTTAAAATTGATGGGAAGATGGATGGAGCCAAATACAGGACCATTCCTGAATAAAACCTGTTGGAGTCTGCAAAAGACCTGAGACTGGGACGGAGATTTGTCTTCCAATAAGACAATGATCCTAAACATAAAGCAATATCTACAATGCAATGGATCACAAATAAATGTATCCAGGTATTAGAATGGCCAAGTCAAAGTCCAGACCTGAATCCGTTCGAGAATCTGTGGAAAGAGCTGAAAACTGCTGTTCACAAACGATCTCCATCCAACCTCACTGAGCTCGAGCTGTTTGCCAAGGAAGAATGGGCAAGAATTTCAGTCTCTCGATGTACAAAACTAATAGAGACATACTCCAAGCAACTTGCAGCTGTAATCGCAGCAAAAGTTGGCGCCACAAAGTATTAAGTTAAAGGAGTCGAATAATATTGCACGCTCCACTTTTCAGTTTTTGTATTTCCACAAAAATTTAAAATAGCCAATAAATTTCGTTCAACTTCACAATTGTGTCCCACTTGTTGTTGATTCTTCAATAGTTTCGCAAGGCACTGTATCTGTGCATGGGAGACGGCAGAGAGGCTGGAGCAGAAGCAGGTGCTTGTGGGAAATGTAGTTTTCTGTGGTCACATGGGCACCACTGGAGGACCGCCCACTGAGCATAGAGAGCCAAATATTGAGAGCTGGAACCACAATGATATTTAAGAACTTAGCCAGTAAGGATCAGAAAGCATGGCTTTTTAGGGGAATTTTTAGACTACTAAAAATAGTGTAACCCCTTTAAGGCACATTCATAAAAAAGGAAATCTGATTTGACCATTTACCTACTTAACCATACTTGCGGCTTGATATGTCCAACGGCTATGTTTCTAAAGCTGCATTATCACTGACATATAATCAGGAACAAATGTTCATAAAAATGCATTTTACATGATAGCCTTTCAGTGGAAATAGGCTGCCGATCACCTGATGAATGAGCAAAACGCTGGTTCATCAGGTGGTCATCGTTCTCAGCAGCGCATCAGCTGTGTGAATAGGACTTGCACTGGCCAGTACCACGGCAGACTGTAAGGCTGAGTGCAGACGGAGTTTTGAGCCCTGCGGATTTTTCCGTGCAGAATGGAAGAAAACCGCAGGTCAAATGACCTGCATTTTTCCTGCGGATTTCTTCCATTTTTCACGCGGTTTTCATGCGGTTTTCCATTGCGGTCTTCCCCCTGCGGATTTGGTAACAGGGGAGATAGAAAACCGCACAAAAGAAGTAATATGCTGCAGATTTTGTACCGCAGGAAAACCGCGCGGAAAAATCCGCAGAGTCTGCACAGCGTTTTTTTTTTTTTCATTCATTTTAAAGGTACTGTACATCACAATGCGGATATGCAACGTTTATGCGCGGTAAAATCCGCTGCGGAAACGCTGCAAATCTGCATCATGTGCACATGGCCTAACACTGAGCCATCTATTCCAGATCTCTAATTTTGCTTACCGTGAAACAGGTTATTTAACAACCACGATCAGTAAAGGTTTACCGATCAGCGTTCATTTAGTGCTGCCGGTTGAGTTGTGTATTTGGACCCTAAGGCCACATGCACACTGAGTATTTGATGAGTTTTTTACCCC
Source organism: Dendrobates tinctorius (assembly GCF_039654945.1). Classification (NCBI taxonomy): domain Eukaryota; kingdom Metazoa; phylum Chordata; class Amphibia; order Anura; family Dendrobatidae; genus Dendrobates; species Dendrobates tinctorius. Next base: position 82,647,463 of record NW_027361690.1, read on the forward strand.
AGTATTTGTAAGCCAAAACCAGGAGTGGGTGAAAAATGCAGAAGTGGTGACGTGTTTCTATTATGCTTTTCCTCTGACCGTTCCACTCCTGGTTTTAAATTACAAATTCTGGGGTAAAAAAAACTCCTCAAAAACTCAATGTGTGCACATGGCCTTGATGTGTCGCTATACCACTTTTTATATTCCTACATGCTCTAAAAAAATTAGGCTTAAAGTCACGTCCTATGTGGTTGAGGAAAATTTTCCCTCAACAGATAGAGATGGTGCTCCTCTTTTTCGTCTGGTAGTAGCACTATGTGGACAAAGCTGAGGTGCATTTTACTGCACATCTGTGGATGCTGTTGGAGATGGTTTACAGTGATGTTTCCAGATGGATGTCGGTCAGTGTGACTATCTGGGAGAAAAGCACCACTACCAAGATTTCAGGGGAATTTCTGTGTGCTGTAGCATTTCTAAACTTGCATGATAGTCCGTTTTTCAGTGAAAGTCGAAAAATATCAGGCATTGTGTTTTTAGGGGGGTATGTGCACAGAGTTTTTTGAGGAGCCTTTTGGAATGGTCCTGCTCCAAAAGACGCCTGCTGAACTTTTTTTTTTTTTTGTAATTATTTTCTATTGTAAAACCACTTTGCTGTTACTACGTTCAGTCTTTTGAGCGGTTCTTCTTTTGCTTATGGTTTTGAAAAACTGCTGGTGGCAAAAAAAAAAGTACATGTCACTTCTTTTGAAGTGACCCCTGATCGGAAATGCTCAAAACTAGACACTGTATAATCAAAAGGCTGCAAAACAATGCTTCAGGAAAAAAACACTTCAAAAACTCACACACATTGGGCACATTTAAGATTTTTGAGTTTTTTTTTTTTTAGAGAGAAAAGAACAGCGCAGAAACTCTTCAAATTCTCCTGAGAGAGGCAAAACTCCTCAAAAGCTTTCCATTTCTTTTCACATGAAAGGGGGAGATACCAGTGTGAGACATGTAATGACTGACAATCTGCTCTCATAATCGCACACAGCTCTGCTGTGAGATCAGAGCTAACGCAGTTCTGCAGAGCTAACAGTACAGCAGAAGTGAAGTTTATCTCATTGCAAATATTTGCATCTACAGTTATAATAATTTTTATTTATATAGCGCCAACATATTCCGCAGCACTTTACAATTAAGCGGGGACATGTACAGACAATAAATTCAATACAAGTTAAGACAATTCAAACAATGACATTAGGAGTGAGGTCCCTGCTCGCAAGCTTACAATCTACAAGGAAATGGGGGGACACAGTAGGTGTCCTCTAATAGTGCTGATTATAACCATTGCATTACAGCAGACTTGAAATTTGTCTCACTACAAACATATTTACCTTGTCATTTTTTTCAAATATTAAATCCACAGCAGAATTGAGCATGGTGCAGATTCTAAAATTTATTGTGTAATCTCAAAACCAATTGTGTTTTTTGCAATATATTTTTTAAATATGCTGCAAATATTCATCCGTGTGAACATGGCTTTAAAGAAACCTGTAACTAGGACACTAAAGCTACAGTACCTTGCAAAAGCGGGCACCTCCTTGGCTTTTTACCTGTTTTGTTACATCCCAACCTGTGTTATTTTTCTAATCTGATTTGTGTGTGATGCATCAGCCGTAAATAGTCTAAGTTGGTGAAACTAAGTGAGAAAAATATAGGCATAAATTAAATTTATGGGATCAAATGACTAAAAATTGGCATGTGCATATGTATTCACCCCTTTTGCTATGCAGACCCTAAAAAATTCTGATGCAAGCAATTACCCTCATAAGTCACATGCTTAGTGAAAGGAAGTCCACCTGTGTGCACACCTTTTCTGAAAGGCTACAGAGGCTGCGACACCATTAACAAAAGGCACAATGAAACAAACAACATCATGAAGACCAAGGAGATCTCCAAACAAGTCAGGGACAAGGTTGTAAGCACAAATCGGGGTTGGGTTATTAAAAAAAAAAAAAAAAAAAATCCCAATCTCTAATGATCCCCCAGAACATCATTAAATCCATTATCATCAAATGGAAAGAACATGGTACCACAACAAACCTGCCAAGAGAGGGCTGGCCACCAAAACTCTCAGTCTGGGAAAATGGGGCATTAATCGGAGAGGAAGCGCAGAAGCCAAAGGTAACCCTAAAGGAGCTGCAGAGTTGCAAAGCAGAGACTGGAGAATCTGTCCATACAACCACAATAAGTCATACATGCCATAGAGGTGGCCTTTATGGAAGAGAAGGCAGGAAAAAGCTGTACTTGCACACAAATTGTAAAGATTGTTTTGAGTTTGCCAAAAGACATGTGGGAAACTCCCCAAATGTATTGAGGAAGGTACTGTGGTCACAAGACCAAAACGAAACTTTTTGGCTACCAAGGTAAAAGCTATGTCTGGCGCCCAACCAACACCGCTCATCACCCCAAGAACACCATCCCCCCCAGTGAAACATGGTGGTGGCATTATGCTGCTGGATGTTTTTTGGCAGCAGAGACAGAGAAAATGGTCCAAGTTGAGGGGAAGATAGATTGTGCAAAATACAGGGATATTCTTGAGCTAAACCTGTTTCAGTCTGTCAGTGACTCGAGACTGAGACGGCGGTTCTCCTTCCAACAAGACAATGACGCAAGGCATACTGCTAAAGAAACACTTGAGTGGTTTAAGGAGAAATGTGTAAATATTCTGGAGTGGCCTAGTCAAAGCCCAGACCAGAATCCTATTGAGACTCTGGTCAGACTGGAAAATTACTATTCACCTGGGGAAACCATCTAAGACCACGTTCACACATTTAATATTTTACATCAGTATTTGTAAGTCAAAACCAGGAGTGGGTGATAAATACAGAAGTGGTGACGTGCTTCTATTATATTTTTCCTCTGATGGTGCCACTCCTGGTTTTGGTTTACAAATACTGATGTAAAATACTGACCAAATACTGAACTAGTGAATGTAGCTTAACTTGAAGGATGTGGAGCAGTTTTGCTTTGAGGAATGGGAAATATCCCTTTGGAAAACTCAGAGATTTATCCAGTCGACTTGCAGCTGTAATTGCTGCAAAAGGAGGCTCTACAAAGTACTGACTTTAGGAAGGGGTGAATAGTTATGCACAATGAATTTTTCAGTTATTTTGTCCTTGTTGTTGTTTTCGTCACAATAAAAAGAAAAACAAAATGTTCATAGTTGTAGGCATGTTCGTTACATGAACTGATGCAAACCCTTAGGACAAAAAAAAAAAACAGTGAAATTCCAGTTTGTGAGGTAGCAAAACATGGGAAATGCCAAGGGGAGGGAATACTTTCGACAGCCACTGTACATTCCTGTGATGAGCATTTTGTGAGTTTTGATATTGCGGATTTTCTGCACCTATTAGGTTACTTGTGTTTTTTTTTTTTTTTATGTGCGTTTTAATCTTTTTTTTTTTTTTGTTTTAAGCTGTCTTTTGTAAATAAAGCTGCTTTGGTTTTGATAATAGTTCCTGGCATTTGGCTTTGACAACTCTGTCTATACAGTCTTATGTGGATTGCATGTGTTTTTAGCAGCAGAAACATACTATGAACGCATATGTTATTTTACCTGCTGATTCTCTGCATCTAGTACAATTCTTTGGGGAAAATCTGCACATACAACTCTGTGTACCCGCAAGAGAAATTGACATGTTGAGGATTTGAAACACGCACGGCATGTCACTTTACACTGAGATTTCTATGGATCCCCTCCATGTTACTGGAACTTCTTGAAACTGCGATTTTTACCTCCGAGAGAAACCACAGCATCAAAAACTCATCATGGGAACTTAACTTAGTATGTCTTTATGCAGCTTTCCAAACGTGAAAAATGGGATCCAGTAATCTTGTCCAGTGGTATTTTTCCAGGGAAAGCTGCAGATAGACATTTCACTTTAGGAGAAATCAGAAGCTGATACCAGGGAATAAACCCCTCCTTTATGTCCTTTATATACCCTAAGGCCACGTTCACACGTTCAGTATTTGGTCAGTATTTTACATCCGTATTAGGAAGCCTAAGGCTATGTGCCCATGTTGCGTGTTAAAACGCACACTAAAAACCGGACTCCTTCCCAGAAATCGCGCGTTTTTTTCCGCGCGATTTCACAGTGATTTTACCGCGATTCTGTTTGCGATTTTCTTAAGCACTTTCCAAGCGATTTGAAGCATCGCTTGGAAAGTGATTGACAGGTTGGTCACACTCGTCAAACATAGTGTTTGACAAGTGTGAACAGCTTTTTACTATTGAGGCCGCCTATGCGGCCTCAATAGTAAAAGATAAAATGTTAAAAATGATAAAAAAATAAAAAATCGGGGTATATTTACCTTCCGACGTCCCGCGCTGCCATCCCGGGCCTCAGCGTTCCCAGTAATGCCTTGCGAGACCTGTGATGACGTTGGTCTCGCGTTACTATAGCGATCTCGCGAGACCACGTCATCACAGGGCCTTGCCGCAAGGCATTACTGGGAACGCTTAGGCCGGGATGGCAGCGCGGGACGTCGGAAGGTAAATATACCCCGATTTTTTTTATTTTTTATTTTTTTTACAGGGGTATGGTACCCAGGGCCTGGAGGACAGTCTCCTCTCCTCCACACCGTGGGTACCAACCGCACATGAGACGCTTAACTTCCCGCATGGTGGGCATAGCCACATGCGGGAAGTAAGCGATTCTCATGCATTCCTATGGGTGCGGAATCGCGGCAATTCTTTGTGATTCCGCACAAAAGAATGACCATGCTGCGATTTTTTTTTTTTTTTTTTCCGCGATGCGATTCCACCGTGGAAAAAAGCTCAGCATTAGCACAGCATGTGCGGAATGCCATAGGAATGCATGGGGGGCGTTCTGTACACGATTTTTAAATGTTTTTGCGCCGAAAATCGCGGCAAAAAAACGCTTAAAAATCGCATCGTGGGCACACAGCCTAAATCATGAATTCAACAATCAAAGAAAAATACACATGTCACCGATGCTGCATTTTTTTTACCCACTCCAGGTTTTAGTTTACAAATACTGATGTAGAATACTGACAAAATACTGAACCTGTGACCGTGGCCTCATAGGGCGAATAGGTTTTGATTCATTTTATGAGCCTCCTCATGTAAAAACATGTGACATAAAATTAAGTTCTGTTCAAAAAGTAAAACACCTCACAGCCGCTCCTTTCCATTAGAGACAGGCTGTTTAGGCCATTCTTGTACGCCTCGTGTATTTACAATGATGTGGATTACTTTGATCACATCTTGCTAAGTAATATACGTTTCCTTTATTTTGTATGCACCTTGTAAACTGTGATGTTTGCAGAAGCTGGCACTTCCTTTTTCTTCAGACTTATCAGTCTCCTCCATGCACACTACCTGCTATTGAAAGGCCCCAGATGACGTCTCTCGGGGGCACCATGAGTCAGAGCCATTTCCATGTGTCGCTTAGCAGGCACAGGCGATCAAGAACAATGAGGCGGGTAGGAAGAGCTGGGAAGGCTTGGCAGTTCTACCCCAGGCCGCACATACAAGCTCTCATTCCCCTGCTTATTGTCAAGTAAACCAGATGGGAAGATTGTCAAACTTTCAGAACATTTTTTTTACTTTTTCTGTTATTGAGTCATATTTTCATTGAGAAATATAAAATTAAAAATTCTCTTTTTAGAGTTGTAGATATTTTTTTTTGTTTTTGCATTAAAAAGATCTAAGGTTTCTGGTTACACTTCGTTATTAATGTATTAGTTGCAACAAAATGGATGGGATTTATAGAAATGTCATGCCCGCTGTGCTTTTTTTATTTTTATGCAGCGTAGACTCACCTGTGGTGCATGTTTCAAATATTTTCATGGCCATGTTCACACGCTAAAGGGAATCTGTCACCCCCCCCCCAAGGACGTACAGTACAGACCAAAAGTTTGGACACACCTTCTCATTCAAAGAGTTTTCTTCATTTTCATGACTATGAAAATTGTAGATTCACTCTGAAGGCATCAAAACTATAAATTAACACATGTGGAATTATATAATTAACAAAAAAGTGTGAAACAACTGAAAATATGTCTTATATTCTAGGTTTGTCAAAATAGCCTCCTTTTGCTTTGATTACTGCTTTGCACACTCTTGGCATTCTCTTCATGAGCTTCAAGAGGTAGTCACCGGAATGGTCTTCCAACAGTCTTGAAGGAGTTCCCAGAGATGCTTAGTGTTAATTCATAGTTTTGATGCCTTCAGAGTAAATCTACATAAAGAAAACTCTTTGAATGAGAAGGTGTGTCCAAACTTTTGGTCTGTACTGTATATGACCTATTAAAATGGGCATACAGGTAATGCCTCATATTTGTGGTCTTTTTATGGAGAAATGTTATAATCTGTCTTTATGCTAATAATTTCTTCCAGGCTCCGGGGCGTGCGGTGCTGTAAGAAATCCCTGCCTCCTGTCCTCATTACAATACTACCTCCCTCCCATCAGTGTCAGTTATGGCCCGGGAATCCTGCGCCCTGCCTTCCCTCAGAACGCCATACCTCATCCTTCCTTCTATGGGCACAGCACTCAGGGATCTCCTGCACAGGTGCCAGCGGGTCACTGTGACCTCCGGTGTGTGCGCCAATATGCTCTCCCCACTTCCTCCCTGCACAGTCATCGCTAGGAACCATGTGTACGTGGCCATGACTATGCAGGGAGGAAGAGGGGAGAGCACATTATCGGCGAGCACACCAGAGGTCGCCTGCGCAGAAATCCCTGAATGCAGTGCCCATAGAAGGGAGGATAAGGTATGTATTTCTGAGTGAGTGCAGGATTCCAGGGCCGTATCTGACGCTGATGGGAGGGGGTAAGTATTACAATGAAGACAGGAGGCAGGGATTTCTTGTACGCACCACACGTCCTCGAGCCTGGAAGAAATCATTAGCATAAAGACAATACAGCATTTCTCAGCATCAAGACCATTAAAGGTCTGTAATGCTGTAGATAAGCCCCCCGATGTAACCTGCAAGATAAGAAAAACGAGTTATATTATACTCACCGGGCGGGGGGGGGGGGTGCTGTCCGGTCTTGGTCTGATGGGTGTTGCGGTCCGGCGCCTCCCATCTTGTAGCGGTGACGTCCTCTGCTTTGCTTCCCGTCGCAGCGCAGGCGTACTTTACCTGCCCTGTTGAGGGCAGAGTAAAGTACTGCAGTGCTCAGGCATCGGACCTCTCTGACCTTGTCCGGCGCCTGCGCACTGCAGTACTCTGCTCTGCCCGGGAGCCACGACGGGAAGCAAAGAAGAGGGCGTCATCGCTAGCAGATGGAAGGTACCGGACCGCTACACCCATCTGACCAAAACCGGACCCGGAGCGCCCCTGGGTGAGTATAATATATCTCATTTTCCTTATCTTTCAGGTTACATCAGAGGCTTATCTACAGCATTACATAATGCTGTAGATAAGCCCCTGATGGCGGTGTCGACAGCTGTTACTCGAAAAATGGGGTGATATATTCCCTTTAATATGAGGCATACAGGTAGGAATAGTGTAACATTTCTATTACCTGTATGCCCATAGTAATAGGTCATATACAGGTGCTTCTCACAAAATTTGAATATCATCAAAAAGTTCATTTACTTCAGTTCTTCAATACAAAAAGTGAAACTCCTATATTATATAGGGTCATTACAGACAGAATGATCTATTCCAAGTGTTTATTTCTGTTAATGTTGATGATTATGGCTTACAGCCAATGAAAACCCAAAAGTCATTATCTCAGTAAATTAGAATACTTTATAACATCAGCTTGAAAAATGATTTTAAAATCCGAAATGTTGGCTTACCGAAATGTATGTTCAGTAAATGCACTCAATACTTGGTCGGGGCTCCTTTTGCATAAATTACTGCATCAATGCGGCATGGCATGGATGCGATCAGCCTGTGGCACTGCTGAGGTGTTATGGAAGCCCAGGTTGCTTTCATAGCAGCCTTCAGCTCATCTGTGTTGTTGGGTCTGGAGTCTCTCATCTTCCTCTTGACAATACCCTATAGATTCTCTATGGGGTTAAGGTCAGGCGAGATTGCTGGCCAATCAAGCACAGTGATACTGTTGTTTTTAAACCAGGTATTGGTACTTTTGGCAGTGTGGACAGGTGACAAGTCCTGCTGGAGAATGAAATTTCCATCTCTAAAAAGCTTGTCGGCAGAGGGAAGCATGAAGTGCTCTAAAACTCCCTGGTAGACGGCTGCACTGACTTTGGTCTTGATAAAACACAGTGGACCTACACCAGCAGATGACATGGCTCCCCAAACTATCACTGATTGTGGAAACTCCACACTAGACCTCAGGCAGCTTGGATTGTGGCCTCTCCACTCTTCCTCCAGACTCTGGGACCTTGATTTTCAAATGAAATGCAAAATTTACTTTAAACTGAAAACAACACCTTGGACCACTGAGCAACAGTCCAGTGGGTTTTCTCCTTGGCCCAGGTAAGACGTTGTCTATTGGTCATGAGTGGCTTGAGTGGATACTTCTGTGTGTGGTGGCTCTTGAAACAATGACTCCAGCAGCAGTCCACTCCATGTGAATCTTCCCCCAAATTTTTAAATTGCCTTTTCTTAACAATCCTTCAAGGCTGTGGTTATCCCGGTTGCTTGTCCACCTTTTTCTACCACACTTTTTCCTTCCACTCAACTTTCCATTACTATGCTTGGATACAGCACTCTGTGTACAGCCAGCTTTTTTTGCAATGACCTTTTGTGGCTTACCCTCCTTGTGGAGTGTAAAGTCAGCAGTCTTCCCCATGATTGTGGAGCATGCTGAAACAGACTAAGGGACCTTTTTACATGCTTAGGAAGCCTTTTCAGGTGTTTTTGTTAATTCTAATTTACTGAGATAATGACTTTTGGGTTTTCATTGGCTGTAAGCCATAATTATCAACATTAACAGAAATAAACACATGAAATAGATCACTGTCTATAATGACTCCATATAATATCTGAGTTTCACTTGTATTGATGAACTAAAATAAATTAACTTTTTGATGATATTATAATTTTGTGAGAAGCACCTGTACGTCCCGGGGAGGGTGACAATTACCTTTAAGTATTTGGTCAGTATTTTACCTCTTTATTTGTAAGCCAAAACCAGGAGTTCAGACTCTGCTTGGGTGATTGCAGATCTGCACTGCCCTATAGTATAACATTGGGCCGAGTGCTATCTGATAAAACATCGCATGGCAATCGGCCATGTTATAAGCGAGCCCTTTGTTGCAGAAAATTTGCAGGTAGAAATACATGTAATGCACATGTCTAAATCAATAACATTTTGTCAAAGCCAAATACCAGGAAGTGTAAAAAAGCAAAGCCGCTTTATTTCAAACAGGATATATCACAGAGACAAAAATACACTCAAAAAAGCAATGAAAAAAATCACAAATAAACCAATTTACTTAATAGGTGCAGAAAATCTGCAACATCAAAAACTCACCAAATACTCATCATGGAAACATAGCCAAACATGCATATACTACAGATGTCTCTTTCAGGGTTCGCTCACACTGGCGTGTAACATGGCTGAGTGCTATTTGATGTTTTATCTGATAGCACTCAGCCCAATGTTATACTATAGGGCAGTGCAGATCTGCGACTATTTCTCATGCTGGTTAGGCAGCATGGTGCGGGAGTGCATCTGATATTCTAATCACGCACATCCATACAAGTGTATGGGTGTGTGTGGAACATCGGCTGCACTTTGATGTCATCAGAGTGCAGTCCGATGTACGCTCGCAGATCTTCTCCACACCTGTGCTACGATGCTTTCATTTGAAAGAATTGGATCACAATGACACGACACTTGGATCACACTCTGAAGTGTCCTTGGCATAAATCGGCTCAATTCTCTTGCATGATAGAATATAGAGCAATGTGAGAAGACCCTAAGCGCTTCAAACTTTGGTATGCTGAACTAAAGACATGAAAAAAAGTGAAGACACAGATCAGTTGCAAAATTGATGCAAACAGAAGAAGATGAAAATCATTGATTATTGTAGTGTCACCCTGGGTTCTGAAGAAACCACAGATCTTATGATCCAACCAGGTGCCCTCTGGGGCTGGTCTCTTGAAGAAGCTACACACAAGGCTATCCCTAACCGAGCGTCCCTTCTTGAAAGTGACCCTTGATGAGGCACCTACCACCCCCTCCAAATCAGGGTCCGCAGTCAGGATGTCCCAGTGTTTACTCAGGACCTTTAAACCCCTCTATTTTGGCAATCAAAAGTACTGATGATACAGGTATAGTCCTGGCCATCCTGGGTGGGTTTTGTGCTAGATTTGAGCAATTGCCCTCTATCACATGATAAGGCATGAGAGAATGCTGCTTCAATTGTATGTCTGGGGTACCCCTTTTCAACGAACCTCCTTTTCATGTCAACTGATTGTTTAAGAAAGTCATCCATGTCGGAGCAGTTCCTCCTCAACCTCAAGAACTGTCCCTTAGGGATACCTTGTTTGAGCACTTGTGGGTGATGACTATCCCATTTGAGTAAACTATTTGTGACGGTGGGCTTGTGGTAGATTTGAGGGCTCAATGAGCCAACCGCGTTCTTGTGAAAAAGAACATCCAGGAGCAGCAAAGTATCGGTCTCTAGCTCAAAGGTAAACTTAAGACCTATAGTGTTGTTATTGAGGTCCATGATGAAGTTTAAAAAATTGTCTCTAGTGCCCTGCCAGATAACAAAAATATCATCAATGCACCCCAATGTGGGGATGCCAACACCTAGGTTCCTCTGTGAAGGCTGTGGTTTCCTCCCACCAGCCCAGGAAGAAGTTAACATATGATGGGGCGCAGGGACTCCCCATTGCTGTGCCCCTGAGCTGGTGGAAGTGTTTCTTGCCAAAAATAAAAAATTGTGGGTAAGAGTAAATTCAAGGAGATTGAGAACAAATTGTTTATGAGCCTCACATTGAACTAATCTTGACCTCAAAAAAATCTTTTATACCTGCTAGGCCATATTCGTGTGGATATTACTATAAAGGGACTCGACATCTATGGAGGCTAAGAAGGAACCCCCAACAAAATGGATGCCTTCCACTTTCAGAAGGAGGTCAGAGGTATCCCTGATGTAGGAGGGTAAGACAAACACAAAGGGACAAAGAATTTAATCTGTGTATACTCCACAATTCTGAATCAGGGAATCAGAACCGGTGACAATAGTGCATCTCTTAATGAAGTTTAGAACTTTGTGCACCCTAGGTAAGGTGTAAAGCCCCCATCTCACATAGCGAGATCGCTGAAGCGTCACCGATTTTGTGAGGCAACAGCGACCTCGCCAGCGATCTTGCTACATGTGACACTCAGCGGCGACCGGCCCCCCTGATGGATATCGCTGATCGTGCTTGAATGTCCTGGGCCATTTTTTTCATCGTCGGTGTCCCGCTGGCCAGCATGCATCGCTGTGTTTGACCCCGACAAGCGACCTCGTTGGCAACGCAGAACTGAGGGACGCAGGCGGGAATCGTCAGAAAAGCTGCTGTGTGACAAGGTACCAACGACAGCCGAGGTCGTTAAATGGATCGCCGGATCGTCGCTGAAGAGATCTTCCTGTTTGACAGCTTACTAGCGACCATTTAGCGACGCACCAGCAATCCTTACCAGGTCGTATTGTTGTTGGGATCGCTGGTGCATCGCTAAGTGAAATGGAACCCTAAAAGTAGCTAGTAGTGGATGCACCAGTAACAAAAATTCATATTCATTTTTGGAAATCAACCCCAAGCCTCTTTCTGTCTCTAAAATACCACCAAGCTCCTTCCTATAGTAGAGGGGTCATGCAGTAAAATCTCATAGGTATCTCTGTCTCTGATAATCACATTACACATATCAAGCTAGTTAGATTGTTCCATGATCACAAGCTTACCCCCCTTGTCAGATGGCTTGATGATCAACCTGTCATTTTTGGTCCGATTCAGCAGAGCCTGTTCCTCCCCTCGTGATAAGTTTGAGTCCGGGATGAACAACGTGGAAGGAATACTGCGTAGATCTTTCCCCACTAGTCTCCTGAATATATCTACACTGTTGATCTCCCCATGCGGTGGCATCTTAGTGCTTTTGTCCCTGAGGGCCAGTAGACCCCCCTCCTGATATTTTTCTCCAATAAAAGCCCTGTAGCCCTCCAATTCATCATCTTGCAGTCCCAATTTCTTGCATTGTTCCTGGTCATGACCCAGAAAAAACCCTGGGTTCTGTTATGTGTCTTTTAGACTGTAAGAAAAAGTTCTGCATTTTTTTTTCTGTTTTAAATATTGACACAAAATAGATCCCAGACAGATTCCAGTCTGCATCAGTTTTGCAACAAATCCAATTATTCCGTTTGTCTTTTCATCTAAACGGAAGTATGAATATAGCCTGTAAAAAAAAAGAAAAAAAAAAAGCAGAAATGCTTTAACCACAGTGCACAGCATTGTCACCAGATCATCACATAGGAGAAGGTTAAGCACAACTAGTGTAAGGGAAAGGGGAATCAGTTGCCTGTAGGGATGAAACACAAGTTTATAAAAGGGTATTTGAGTATTAAACAATGATCACCTATTCATTGAATCCCTGGTTCAAGTCTGCAGCCAGGAGGAGTTGAATGGAGCTGCTGGTCGCATATGTATTTTTCTGAGAGTGCAGCTAAGTTTACACATTCCGCATTTCCAGTCCGAGTCCTGTCCATGAAAAAACGGACAATTCCCGGACCAATATTATTCAATAGCGCTGAGGTCGCGTATTCGTATGGAACAATATTCTAAGTAAAAATAGTAGATGATATACAGCTATTGGATAGAGATCCTCTAGTTGCATGTTCAGTTTTATTTTAATAATTAGACTATAAGAATAAAAACTGTGAACCCCTATGTAGTTGGAAATTTCTTTCAAAGATTGCAAGCTAAATGGTTGTTTTAGGATTTCTTGTTTTAAATACTTGGATTAAATAGGGAAGGGCAGAATTATTTGGATGTTATTAATTTATGAAACTGCTGATGTATAAAAATGGCATATATATGATAATACAGATGAAAAGACATCATGTTTAAAGATGAAAATCAGACAGTTTTTTTTTTATGTGTTCATGTGACCGTAGCCTAACAATGAAAGCCAAGTGCAGCGCTCAGCTGTGTTGGTCAGTGCACAGACAGAAAGAGTAGAGTGTGCTCTCACTGATGCTGCTAAAAATGTTTTCTTTATTCCATCTCCATTAAAACAGCACATACAGTAGCATTATACAAGGGAGGGAACTGGAGCAAAATTACATTGTACCCTGGGCTGCAAAGCTTCACCTTGTAGAAACTATGGGCCCGATTCACTAAGACTGGCGTTGTATACTGCAGTATTCGTAACGGGTCGTAAAGTGAACCAAATTCTTTAAGAGGCGCACCCCACTATGGTTTAACACTTACTGCATTTTTTGTGGTCTGTTATTGTGGCCCATTTTTGCGGGCCGTATCGCCGCATTTTTTGTGTTGTACCGCAATAACGCGCCGCAAAAAATGTTTGATCGCCGTTTTTTTTTTTTCTTCCAATATTATGGAAATACTATTGCAAAAAAACCCCAAAACCTGGCGTTCTGCAAAACCGGAAGTGACGGCGCGCCGCAAAAACAAACTTCCGTTTGTTTTTACGGCCCCATTTATTTAAATGGAGACTCGATATTTTTTCACAGCCGTATATACAGCCCTCATGGCCTTACAGGACACGGCGCTTCGATGTAGTTTTTCGAGCCGTTTTTGCAGCCCCATAGAAAGCTATTGGGGCCACAAAATCGGCCCGCAAAAATACGGTAAGTGTAAAACCAGCCTAAAGGGGTGTTCTCAAGTTTGAGCCACCAATCCCGAGAACCGGGGCTGTTCACCGTGGCTGAATGAAGCTGAGGTCGATTACACAGGTCTGCGACTAAAAAGCTGTTTGAATATTTTCATCTAATTTCCATGAATTTTGGTGTGCTGAAAGCGAAAAAAATATTGAAAAAAATCCTGGACGTCAGGATTTGCCACAAAATGCAAAATTCTCTTCAAATTTAGTAAATTTTTCTCAATTTTTTTTTATCTTAGGGTTTTGAAAGTCAAAATTACTATTAATTCACATCAATGCATTGAAGATATACAATGCCAAAAAAATATAACTTTCAAAAAAAGAACTGGCAGAGTGAGCTAATGAAACCAGCATCAACATGTTGCAAGCTGAACGAGCGGGCTCTGACATGCCCGGGCTTGTTTCAATTATTTTATCTTGGTTCTCGCCTGTTGACACTTTTTAATCTCAGTTTGTGTTAGCTCGTCATATTCAACCGTGTTTCCCAAAATTAGCATTATGGCTCAGCGGAAGTGTATTAATTCGCCTGACAGTTTCTGTTACATTTGTGGTGAATATACAGTGTTGAAGCAACAGCTGAATATTACAGACTTTGTGAAAAAAGTATACTTCGCATATTTCGGACTAAAGCTTTGAGATCAAGATAAAGCTTGGGTGCCTCAAAGTGTGCAAACGGTGTGTTGAGGACCTCCGAAATTGGTTCATGGGTAAGAAAAAAAGCTTTCCGTTATGGGATTCCTATGGTATGGCGAGAGCAAAAGAACCATGGTGACGATTGTTACATTTGTTCATTCGATGTGAAAGGGTATAATTCAAAATGGAAGCATTCCATTTCATACCCCAATATTCACTCAGCAATTCGTCCCATCCCCCCATGGCACAGATATACCAGTACCCAAGGCCCCTGCTACCTTGGAAGAGATAACTAGCTCCGATGAAGGTGGCGTCATACCTGAACAAGATGATGAATCAAGTTCTGACTTTGAAGATGATACAAGACCAAAATTGTTTTCCCAGGAGGAGATGAATGATTTGGTAAGAGACTTGAATCTTCCCAAAGATGCCGCTGAGTTACTCGGATCAAGGCTCAAAAGCAAGAATTTATTGTTGCCAGGAGTGTCTTTTTCATGGTTCAGACATCGTAAAGACGAGTTCGTTCCTTACTTTGCCCAGGAAGATAAGTTGGTTTATTGCATCGATGTCGAAGGTTTGATGGGTCAATTCAAAATCCAATATAATTCAGCGCAATGGCATATTTTTATAGATTCTTCAAAAAGAAGTCTCAAAGCAGTTTTACTCCACAACGGCGGTTTTTATGCTTCCATCCCTGTAGGTCATTCCGTACACCTCAAGGAAACCTACGAGAATTTGGAATTGGTTCTTCGTAAACTTAAATATGAAGACCATGGTTGGCAAGTCTGCGGGGATTTGAAAGTCTTGTGCATGCTGCTCGGGCAACAAGCTGGGTATACCAAATACCCTTGTTTTCTATGTCTTTAGGACCGTCGAGACCGACAAAATCACTGGACCAAGAAGAATTGGCAGCCGAGGGTGCTCACAGTTGGTGAAAAAAATGTCCTCCGAGAAACTTTGGTTCCTCCCCATAAAGTTCTTCTACCACCTCTCCTCATCAAATTTGGATTGCTGAAGCAATTCGTAAAATCACTTCCAAAAGATGTAGAATGCTTCAAATACTTGGTCACCAAGTTTCCAGGCCTCTCGGAGGCAAAATTGAAGGAAGGTGTATTAGTCGGACCAGACATTAGAAGGCTTATAGCTGATCAAAAGTTTATCAATACCATGACGCAAAGAAGGGTGGATTGCATTTAAAGAGGTCGTAGAGAAATTTTTAGGCAATAACAAAGACCCTGACTACAAAAAAATCGTCGGACGAATGCTGAAAGCATTTCAAGCTTTAGGTTGCCTGATGAGTTTGAAAGTGCATTTCCTCCATTCCCTCCTTGACAACTTTCCTGAAAATTTGGGAGCTGTGAGTGAAGAGCAAGGTGAACGATTCCACCAGGACATTAAAGAGATGGAAAGAAGATACCAGGGAAGATGGAACATTACAATGATGGCAGACTACTGTTGGACGCTTCAGAGAGACATTACAGATGCTACTCACAAGCGTAAATCTACCAAGAGAAGCCTCACAGGGAAGAAGAATCAATTTTAGTGTGTGTTAGTGAGCTCATTGCAGTTAAAAAAATGATTTTCATGAAACATTTGATATAAAAAAATAATTTTATGAGTCTATTTTCATTTATATTGAGGTATTGTCTTATTTAACATAGTTACTTAAATTGTCAGAAAACGTGATGTCCTATGACAAAACGGAGGTCATTTTCGGATTCAGCGCACTCAAAAACAAAGATTATGTGTAATAACCAAAACAGCTCTTGAAAATATATATATTTTTTTTTTTTGCAGACCTGTGTTATGTGCACAACTTCCCCATTCATTCTTAAAGAGGTTGGAACGATGCTGGCACGAGAGTGTTTTTATTTTTACGGAGGCAAACCTTCAGATTGATAGCCTTCAGATTGAGAAGGGGTTGTCCTAGTAGTGGAGAACCCCTTTAATGGGGGCACTGAAGATTGCCAAGTGCTGCACTCGGCTAACACTCAGTGCTTCTATTACAATGTATAGAGATTCAGTGTGCATGGTAGACCTCCACACCATTTACCCAGGGGCTTCCCGGTTTTTGGGATTAGTGGGGGCCATGGCTGTTGGACCCCCAGCAATCAGGGACAACTTTCAAACTTGTGAATTCCCTTTTAATGGATTTGACGCATTTTCTCAGTGGTGTGTACCTCGCCAGAAATGCTCCAGTGAAGGAATGGGGTAATATTTCTGGTGTAGGTTACATCACCGAAGTGGCATAATTCTTGATGAATTCAGCAGGCAGGCACTGCCACTTTCCTTCTTACAGATTCTCTGCCAACTTTGGCTAAGCTGGCCGATACTGGCATGAAAATGCCAAAAGTAATACGTTTTGCTCAACTTCGTGTTACACAAATGTTTTACACTTTTGAAAGCGTTTTACTTTTTGGTGTAAAACAATTGAGGTCATGGTGTCACACTTGTACTGAAATCCACATGTTACACACAGATTTTGGTGCAGATTTCACGCTGTGCATTGCAGGCAGGTGACAAGTGAGGGCGTACTAGGCCATAGGCCATAAGAGGGAGGCCGTCATGACAAGGCTGAGAGGGGAAGAGGAAGCTGCAGTTGTTGGATAAGGAGTGTTGCGTAAGGGGTTAATCTGAGTTAGGCAGAGCTGGGCTGGGTTTACCAAGGGGGGGGGGTCAAAGAGAAGGTGGGTCGAGAGAAGTTGGTATAAATAGGAGGAGCCATCTTACAAGGGCAACCATTTTAGGTACCCCTTAGTAACTGAAAGAATCTGTGAGGTACCTGCCATTATGGAGATTGAGTCCGTTCTCCAGATGCTGAGGGATGCCGCGGGTTCTCGGGGTGCAGGATGGCTTCAGGCTTGTGTTCAGGGCCTGCTTCAAGGGGTGGCGGGGCCCCCTCAACCCCAACCAGAAGGACGCCGGCCACAGAGAACTAGGCCTCCGGGGGGCCTCAGTCCAGAGCCCATCCCTCGGGCCCGGCGCCGCATTAGGAGCCCCTCTAGGGACCCTCCGGCACAGGCTGCGAGCGGCAAGCCAGGAGCTCGCACACAGAGTCGGGAGGAATCCTGCTACACGGGGCCTGCATTGGGGGGGATCGGCCTCCCCCTCTTCATCTGCAGGAGCTGGGACACAGGATCCGGTCAGTGGTACGGCGGGAGCTCACCCTGGAACGGGCCCCGCTCAGCGCAGGTGAGGGGAGGCGGTGAATCGGCGGAGGCCTGCCTCTCTCAGCAGAGAAGCGATGGTGGCGAGAGGAGCTGTAGCCCCACCCACCGGCCGGGACCGCAGACAGCAGGTGTGCGTGATCCACGCCGGGATGTGGGGGCGGCGGGGCTGCAGCCTGGAGCAGCAACCGCTCAGCACGATCCAGCTGAGGTATATGGAGGCAGAGTACATCGGCACTTCAAAGCAGCTGTCAGAGTAGCGGTAGCTCCACCAACTTGATTCTGACAGCGGCGCGACAAGGGAATAGCGGGCAGTGCCTGGCTGACCCGGGGGGTGAAGGGTGGGGATGCTGCAGCCATGAGAGCACGGGGGAGCCTGGGATAGAGGGCAGCAATCAGTGGGGTTAGGGCTACAAAGCTGCGATAGGCAGAGGGGCTCAGGAGGAGCTCAAGCATGCGGGCAGCATATGGCTGGCCTAGGGGGGAGTTTTGGGCAGGGCGTAGGGGTATTTCAGGACGGCGGGCTACAGCCGGCTACATTGGGGGTGAGCGGGGGTAGGGGTTCCAGCGGGCATCTCATCATGGAAGGGAACCAGGATGTCTGCAGCAATCGGCTGGCCTACCGGCGAACAACACGGAACACAGTATGGCACTTCACAGTCGATTAAGCGGAAATGGTGCCGTTTCTTCACGTCTGGATTCCGGATCTTTGGCTGCTGGGCCCACAGCACCCAGGCAGCCAGGGGAGACTTATCATGATTTTAATATTAACCATTGTATGTCTTCTATTGATAGTAGAGATACTGTTGGGTCTGCAGAGGAGTCTATTGGGAATGTGGGGTCCTTGTTATATGGCCTGCGTGATCTAGTCCGTTTGTGGGATTCGAGGGGTGGGGTTTCTCCTACGTCAGCATGGTTGGGCAGTGGTAGGGATACAGGTCTCGGACAAGTATTGGGGTCTACCCTACCAGGCTCGCTTTCAGGGGCGAGTGCAGCTGGTTCAGCAAATAATTCAGTTACAGCTGCAGAGGAGGGAAGGATCCAGAGCACAGGAGCCATACCATTAGAGGGTGGGGAGAAGGATAAGGATGAAGCAAGCAGAGTTGATGACACAGCCAGGAGTGAGGTTTATGTCTGTTTTGAAGGTCCCCTTGGGTCGCACTTGAAACAGGAAGTCACGGAAAAAATATGGAAAGGGGAATAGTATTGTATTGTCCTTGCTACCTCTAGAGCGTTTCAATCTAGATAGGGTGAGGAGGGATGACAGCAAAAAAAGAGGACGAGGAGAGGAGGAGGTTCCGTTTAATTCCCAGGACCTTTTCTAACTGGCTGCAAGCATTTGCGATATTAGCCCTGGAAAATTGTTCGGGCCTTTTCTGTTACATGGATGCAATTGGGGAGGCTTATAGGGTCTATGGAGGACAGGGTTGGTTGAGGTATGACTAACAGTTTCGTCAAAGGAAGGCTGTGCGACCCAACATTTGTTGGGACCACAAGGACATAGCTTTGTGGATGAGGGTGATGGCTCCACCTAGAGTGGGCCAGAGCTCACAGTGGTTTCAAGGGGGCATCGGGGGTTCAGGACAGTCAGGGCACTCGGTGTCAATACAAAAAGGACTGTTTTTCCTTCAATGAAGGCTCATGTAGATTCGGAGCAAAATGTAAATTTAAACATGAGTGTTCCTCTTGTGGGGGCAGTCACGCGTCATCAAAATGTTTCAAGGGTGGGAGGAACAGAGGGGCCGATAGTGTTGAGAAAAGGAGTGACACCGGTTCGTCTGGCAGAGATGGAGCACTTCCTAAATAAGTATACTGACGAGGCGGCTGCATCATTATTACGGGAAGGCTTTAGAGATGGTTTTAAAATTCCTTGTGTTGATGTTGAGGTGCGAATTTCCACAAAAAATTTGAAATCGGCATTGCAGTTTCCGGAGGTGGTGTCAGAAAAGTTAGCCAAGGAAGTTTCTTTGGGTAGAATGGCAGGGCCCTTTGACTCAATTCCGGTAACTAATTTGAGAGTTTCCCCGTTGGGGGTAGTTCCAAAAAAGGAGCCTAATAAGTTTAGGCTAATTCATCACCTCTCCTTTCCAAGAGGTTCTTCTGTGAATGACGGGATTGACCCGGAATTGTGTTCAGTGATGTACACATCTTTTTGATGCTGCCTTGGATTGGGTACGTGTTTGTGGAAAAGGTGCCTTGTTAGCAAAAACGGACATGGAGTCGGCTTTTCGGTTGTTGCCTGTTCATCCGGATAGTATGCATTTGCTAGGTTGTTTTTGGGATGGTGGTTTTTACGTTGATCGTTGTTTGCCAATGGGGTGTTCGCTGTCGTGTTCTTATTTCGAGGCATTTAGCACGTTTTTGGAATGGACGGTTAAGGAAGTGTCTGGTTTGAAATCATGCATTCATTACCTTAATGATTTCTTGTTCATTGGTCCAGCGCAGAGCACTGATTGTTCGTTGTTGTTGCATACCATGGAGAGTTTGGCTAAACGTTTTGGAGTTCCTTTAGCGCAGGACAAGACGGTTGGTCCTGTTACCTCGCTGAGTTTCTTGGGCACTGAAATCGATTCTCTAAAGATGGAGTGCAGGTTGCCCGTGGATAAAGTGTCGGACATGCGTCCGGAAGTCCATCGAGTTAGTGACTTGAAAAAAGAGACCTTACGGGAGCTGCTGTCTTTATTGGGCAAATTGAATTTCGCTTGCCGTATTATGCCCATGGGGAGGGCATTTTGTTGCAGGTTGTCTTTAGCGACGGTTGGAATTAGGTCTCTGGGCCATTTTATCAGACTGAAGAGGGAGGTTCGCGATGATTTGAAAGTCTGGGCGCTTTTCCTCGATTCTTACAATGGCAGATCTGTGTGGATAGCGCCAGTGTTGCCAGCTAAAGAGCTGGGTCTTTTGGTTGGTCTAGCAGATGGCAGCGGTTTTTGCTTATTTTATTTCAAGGAGAGTGGCTGGTGGAGGCTTGGCCCTGAACCTGACCTGGAAGGAGGAGGGTTTGTCATCTAGTCAGGTGGTTCGAGAGATTTTCCCCATAATTGTTGCATTGTCGTTATGGGGGTCAAGGATTCAGAACAAGAAAATTCGTTTTAGGTGTGAATCGTTTGGTGCGGTTAGGGCCTTGAACTCTTTATCTTCTTCGGACGGTGCTGTCGTGAAGATGCTTCAGCATTTGGTTTGGTTAGGATTGAGTAATTTGTGGATTGTGTCGGAAGTTTATTCTGTGGTCACGTCACCTATTCTCGAAGCTCTTTTTACTTCACAGTGGGATCGTTTTCGGGAATTGGCACCTCAGGCGTCACCAGGAGAGTTGAGTTGTGCGACGGAGTTGTGGAACCTTCCATTGTCGCAGTAAGGGATTTATTATCCAGGTCTTTGTCAGCGGGAACTTGGGCTCACTATAGAAAATCCTGGAACATTTGAGAAGAGTGGAAGGCTTCCATGAATGATGAGTTGGACGAGGAAAGTAAGTTGCTGATGCTGGTAGGTCACAGTTGGGAGTCGGGTTGGTCAGTTTCAAAAATTAATAATTTTATGTCCGGATTAGCATTTGGTTTTAAATTTAGAAGCTTACAGGATTTAACAAAAACCTTTTTGATACTGCAGGCGAAGAAAGGTTGGAAAGTCTCGGACGAGAGACTGCCAGTATTGTACGAAATATTGCTAATATTAAACTATCAGTTAGGGACAGTTTGTTTTTCTCAGTGGGAAAGGACTCTTTTTAGGTTAGCTTTTTCTTTGGCCTTTTTTGGGGCCTTTCGGATAGGTGAATTAGTTAGTCCGTCTAGAGAGAAAAAAGGTGGTATTATGAGGCAGGACGTGGACGTTGGTGGGGATAGGTTGGTTATATGCATCTGCTTGTCTAAAACAGGTTGGGAAAAGGTTGTAAGATTGTTCTTTTTGAGGTTAAGGGTTCTCCCATGTGTCCGGTGAAGTGCGTACACAATTTTTTGGGGAATGCCGGCATACCTGACGCTCCACTTCTGGTGCATGAAGACGGTTCATTTTTGTCACGTTTTCAGTTTGTGACGGTATTTCGGTCCTGTTTGGAAAAAGGGGGTCTTCCGGCCAAAAACTATAGCGGCCACTCCTTTTGGATTGGAGCGGCAAAAAGAGGTTTGGGCGATGAGGTGGTGAAGAGAATTGGGCATTGGGAATCGGAGAGGTTCTGTTCTTATATTCGCCCTACTTCGGTTTAAGTACAATATTTTCACATTTGTTAATGTCTCCTTAACTTGGTTGTTATGTTTGGTTTATTTTCAGAGTTCGGACATCTCCTCTGCTGGATCATGGGGCACTCGTTCGTCTTTTGGGCAGCATTGAGAGCGGCAGTTCGTCCGGACAGAAGGCAGCTGGGTGTGCCACGTGATGTAGCAGTCGTGAGATGGATTGGAAAGAGAGGCATGGTTTGGAAACAACTTCTTCCGGAATTTCACAGATTTGTAAGACTTGACTGAGCTCCGGATTTGCTAGTATTACACTTGGGGGTAATGACCTGGGGAAGCGGCCTTGCCGGGAGTTGATTAATGACGTTAAATTTGACATGTTGCGTTTGTGGTCCATGTTTCCGGGATTAAGAGTAATTTGGTCGGATATTATTCCGAGGAAAGTTTGGTACGGAGCTCGCTCTGTTCAGGGTGTTAACAGGGCTAGAATCAAGTTAAATAGGGCGGTGGCAAGATTTATGGCACGGAATGGGGCAGTTGTTGTTAGACATCTGGATTTGGAGTCGGGAAAAGGAGAGTTTTGGAGGAAGGATGGAATTCGTCTAAATGCCGTGGGGCTGGACATGTGGTGCCTGGCTATACAGGAAGGTATAGAAAAAGGTTTACAGGTGTGGAGGGACACAAATGTTTGAGGGGGTCAAAACATTTGTGTTGGTGGTGGTCCTCGAAGTTGGTAAGACTGGACGCTCTGGGGGGGGGGATCGGAAGAGGTCCTGGACTCCCACCAGCGCGGGCCCAAGTGGTCGGATATTTGTGGTATCCCGAAGGAGGGATAAAGGGGACTTGGACATGGTAATGGTTCATGGCTAGGCAGGTTGTTTTGGTGCCTCTGAGCTGGTGCTTTACGGCTGGAGGCAAGACTCGACCTGGAGGCCATGTTGGCATAATATCATCATGGATGTTTTGGTTTCGGGGCTTCGAGGACCGCCTCTCAGGGTCGTGAATTACTGTAAAACGTTTGTTTATATGTTAATAAATGGCTGCTGTGGCCAAATTATCCAACAACAAGTGTATCCGTCTTTATTCGACTCACGAGGAAATGGATAGGGGCCATGAGGCTGGAAAAAGAGGTATGGGATTTGTCTAAAAATGGTAAAAGTGGTTGGAAGCTACGAGGAGTCTCGAATACCCTTTGTCAATTGAGGCCGTACTAGGCCATAGGCCATAAGAGGGAGGCCGTCATGACAAGGCTGAGAGGGAAAGAGGAAGCTGCAGTTGTTGGATAAGGAGGTGTTGCGTAAGGGGTTAATCTGAGTTAGGCAGAGCTGGGCTGGGTTTACCAAGGGGGGGGGGGGTCAAAGAGAAGGCGGGTCGAGAGAAGTTGGTATAAATAGGAGGAGCCATCTTACAAGGGCAACCATTTTAAGTACCCCTTAGTAACTGAAAGAATATCCCACCCACCCTCCCTGTTATATTTGGGCTACGGGTTTATGTGGTTTTTTTTTTCAATCTCTTGCTTTATTTGAATATTAATTGTATTTTATTATGTTGTAATATTATTTTGCTTGTTTGTTCTTTGTCACAGCAGTGTGGGGTGGGGGTGGTCCTCGAAGTTGGTAAGGCTGGACGCTCTGGGGGTGGGGGATCGGAAGAGGTCCTGGACTCCCACCAGCGCGGGCCCAAGTGGTCGGATATTTGTGGTATCCCGAAGGAGCGATAAAGGGGACTTGGACATGGTAATGGTTCATGGCCAGGCGGGTTGTTTTGGTGCCTCTGAGCTGGTGCTTTACGGCTGGAGGCAAGACTCGACCTGGGGGCCATGTTGGCATAATATCATCATGGATGTTTTGGTATCGGGGCTTCGAGGACCGCCCCTCAGGGTCGTGAATTACTGTAAAACGTTTGTTTATATGTCAATAAATGGCTGCTGTGGCCAAATTATCCAACAACAAGTGTATCCGTCTTTATTCGACTCATGAGGAAATGGATAGGGGCCATGAGGCTGGAAAAAGAGGTATGGGATTTGTCTAAAAATGGTAAAAGGGGTTGGAAGCTACGAGGAGTCTCGAATACCCTTTGTCATGCCTCGCATTGGATCATCTGCAGACTTCTTTTCTACTCTGCGATTTGTGTTTTTCTAAATGCTTATCTCCATGTATTGTTCTCTAAAAAGCTGCAGGTTTAAAGCAAAGAATACACACTGAAATTCTGCAGCTCACGGCTCGGGGTCATCCTATGGTTTTGATGGCGGGTTATAAGGCATCCAGACACTGCCGATGATGTAGCTAAACCATAAAGAGACCATTTCTCCTGCACACGTGGTCATTGCTGATGTCAGTTATCTGATCGAAGCAATTTGAAGGCTAAGTGACCTCTATATTTAATAATCCACTTTAATTTCACAGAATTAAATTGGACAACGCCACAAGCCCTATGAGAATGTGATAGTCACTTTCAAAAAATAGAAACCAGCTACAACAGGCTGCAGTGAGTCCTGCCGCTGGGGCACTTATCCCACTAATGGAGGTCGGGGACCACGCTGTGATGGCCACCAATGATTTATCTAACTGAATGTAGTTTACAAGATTATTCAACTTTACAAACAGCCAGATGCAAATTTCCAATATTCTTGCACTTGTCCCTTATTTACCATGGTCGTCTCAGGTTTCTAAGTGAGTTCATGGAAATTTCTGTCCATGGAAGTTTTCCAAGTATTGTACATTAGCAAAAGCATACAAGCGAATACAAGGCCTCTTGTGGAGGGGAGCATAGTCCTAAAATGGCGAAATCTACCATTTACCTTAGGCTCATTTCACAAACAGCAGTTTTTGCATAAATACTGGAAGGTTTTTCCACTTTTTTTCTGTAGGAAAAAAAATGATGCAGCCAGTTATTAAATGTGGTGCATTTTTTCCCCCAACGCTTTTTGGTGCGTTTTTTTTTTTTTTTTTTTTGCATTTCTGGCTTTATTTTTACAATTGCAATTGTGCCATTATTATCATGAATTTTCCAGACCTTATGTATGGAATTATAAACAGCCCTGCACCTAATGGAGCCCGGAGTAACTGCACACAGAGACCCTCTGCTGTTTGCATGAGACATGAAGGCCCTATTCATCCTAGGACTTCGGCACTCGGTAATGGAAATATACTGCACTGCCCTGACCAGAGGAAAGTGCCGGACAGGCTAATTAAATTATTGCAAATTTACATCATTACCAGAAGAGTAAAAATATGTCCCAAACGGGATGTCACCATAATCCTAAACGGGATACTTCACCATAATCATAAAGGAGAAGAATGTCTTATACAAGAGTGATGTTGTTCTATTACTTATCGTTTAAAGCCATGTTCACATGTTCAGTATTTGGTCAGTATTTTACATCAGTATTTGTAAGCCAAAACCAGGAGTGGGTGATAGAAGCATGTCACCACTTCTGTATCTATTATACTTTTCCTATTCCACTCCTGGTTTCGCTTACAAATACTTATGTAAATACTGACCTAATACTGAATGTGTGAACGCGACCTAAAGGGGTTATCCAGGGCTGTTATTATTTTTGTGCATGGGGCTAAGTACTCGCAGACAGGTAGTTGCTTACCAGCTGCCTGTTCTGCACGGGGACGATTCCTGCCGGCTCAGCCCACGATTCCCCTCCTTCATTTTATCTCTCATCAACAGATTAGCAGCAGTAAGGCAACGGGGAGGCGGCTGTCAATCAGCTTGACATCGGCATAGATGCCCTGTCAACAGAGCAGAGCGGAAAAGAAGACACTGCTTTGTCGACGTGATGTCAGCGAAAGCAGGGGAGTCACCGGCAGGTGGTGCAAGTCTAACCCCTGCCGCCCCCACAGATCTGATGTGTATAAAAGGCAAAATCCTCTGGGCTTGTTCAGATGAACGTATTGCACGTCCGTGTGCTATAGGTACGGAAATGGCTGGCATACTGGTGGCACACTGACCAATGCAAGTCAACGATTTTGTTAGTCTGAATATTTTTCCGCAGGAACTGATGGCTTGCATGTTAAAACTCACAGTATTCACTAGTCTGATCCGTTTTTCAGCTAGTACTCTCCCAACAAAGTCAGTGGGTGCATTAAAAAGAAAAAAAACAGATGCCACACCAACACTATTTACAGTATATCAAAGTGAGTACACCCCTCGCATTTTTTGTAAATGTTTTATCATATACCGTATTTTGTGGGACAACACAGAAGTGATGACGCTTTGATACAATGTGAAGTCGTCAGTGTACAACTTGTATATCAGTGTACATTTGGTGTGTCCTCTAAATAACATCACACAGCCGTTGATGTCTAAACCGCTGGCACAAAATGTGTGTACATGCCTAAGTAAAAATGGCCATATTATGCCCAAGTAGCTATCTTCTCTCCCTGCTGTCATGTGACTCACTTGTATTACAAGGGCTCACGTGTATATGGGGAGCAGGTGTGGTAAACTTGGTATTCTCATGCTGTCATACTGGCCACTGAAAGTTCAACATGGCTCCTCATGGCGAAGAACTCACAGGATCTGAAAAAAAAAAAAAGAATTGTTGCTGTACATAAAGATGGTGTAGGCTATAAGAAGATTGCTAACACCCTGACACTGAGTTGCAGCATGGTGGCCAAGACCAAACCGTGGTATAACAAGACAGGTTCCACTCAGAACTGGTGTCATTGTGGTCGACCAATGGAGTGGAGTGCACATGCTCAGTGTCGTATCCAGAGGCTGTCTTTTCAAAATAGACGTATGAGTGCTGCCAGCATTGCTGCAGAGGTTAAAGGGGGGGTGTGTGGGAGGGTCAACCTTTCAGTGCTCAAGACCATACGCTGCATAAAATTCGTCTGCATGACTGTCATCCCAGAAGGAAGCCTCTTCTAAAGATGATGCACAAGAAAGCCTGCAAATAGTTTGCTGAAGACAATCATACTAAGGATATGGATTACTGGAACCATGTCCTGTGGTCTGATGAGACCAAGATAAACTTATTTGGTTTGGATGGTGTCAAGCGTGTGTGGCGGCAACCAAGTGAGGAGTGCAAAGACAATTGTGTCTTGCCTACAGTCAAGCATGGTGGTGGGAGTGTAATGGTTTGTGGCTGCACGAGTGCTCCTGGCTGTGGGGAGCTACAGTTCATTGAGGGAACCATGAATGCCAACATGTACTGTGACATACTGAAGCAGAGCATAATCCCCTCCCTTCAGAAACTGAGCCGCAGGGCAGTATTCCAACGACCCCAAATACACCTCCAAGATGACCACTGCCTTGTAAAGAAACTGAGGGTAAAGGTGCTGGACTGGCCAAGCATGTCTCCAGACCTAAACTCTAGTGAGCATCTGTGGTGCATCCTCAAATGAAAGGTGGAGCAGCACAAGGTCACTGACACCCACCAGCTCCATGATGTTATGGAGTAGTGGAAAAAGAATTCAGTGGAACCCGTGAAGGTCTAGTGATCTCCATTTCCATAGAAGAGGTAAGGCAGTGCTTAAAAATAATGGTGGGCACACAAAATATTGACACGTTGGGCACAATTTGACCATTTTCACTTGGGGGTGTACTCGTCTTTGTTGCCAGTGGTTTCCACATTAATTGCTGTGTGTTGTTATTTAGAGGGCACACCAAACTTACACAGTTATACAAGCGGTACAATGACTACTTCACATTGTATCCAATTACCATGTTGTCAGTGTTGGCCTATGAAAAGATATAAAATATTTACTAAAATTTTAAATTTAATTTATAAAACTGGAGTAAAAGAAGACATACAGATAAAAATTATCTTTTATTTTTTTCAAACGAAAAACAGACTATTTGCATACGCTCATCTGAACTCAGTCTAAGGGCTTGCTAATAATAGAGTTGAACAAATTTGTTCGGATTAATTTCGGTTTGGATTGTTTTTGCAATATTCGTCGAACACAGTCGAACGTCATTAGAGTCAATGGGAGCAGAAATTACCATTTACCTTGTCTCCCCCAATTTCTCATAGATTAGCGTCATCACTCCTTGGTATGTGTTGTATTACCGTATGTGTTACTCTGTAACATGTCACCTCTGAATTGTAAAGTGCTGTGGAATATGTTGGCGCTAAAGAAATAAAATTATTATAAAGATTCAGTCAGACGACCGTATAAATTGGACCGCAATGCATGGACTGGCAGGGGGTCTCCCCACTCAAGCATGTCCGCTGCATAGAAATATATGTAGCTGTCACGCTCGGTTCGGGAGGGCCGCCGGCCAGTTTATGAATTGTGATCCGATCTCTGTCCACTTCATACGGTTGTCTGACTGCGCCCTTATAATGAACTAGGTTGTACTCTGAACCGCAGTGGCTTCTCCCAGGATGGTGTGGCTTGATTGACAAGTCTCTCCCTATACACAAATATCAATCAAGTCAATTAGAAAATTAATTATTCATGAACTATTGAAAAAGCATTCTGTTCTGTGGCATCAGTGTAGTATCATTTGTCCTTGGTTGTGTCTGTGTACTAAGCTTGGCCTTATTTTACTTAATTCACTTATGCAGGTCACAGTCTTGTTCACTCGGATTTTTTTCTAGTTTTTTTTTTTTCCCTGTAGAAAAAAAAACAACAATTTAATGTAGCATTTTACAGCACCACCAAAATGAATCAGATTTCTGTAACCTCACGCCCAAGCTGCTTACTTTTTTTCGTATTGATTTTAAACCTTCAAAGTGTTTCTGAAATCTGCAGCTTGTCAATTCTGTCAGCAGTTTTGCAGCATTTTTCACCCATTCAAATGAATGGAAACAAATTGCACCCAAAAAAAAGTGCGCACTTTATGCAGCGTTTCTTCTGCTAACACTTTTTTTTTGCGGCAGAAAAATCTATTAAACGTGTACATACCCTAAGAGAGCTACTACTGATCTAGTTCCTATAGGTAGAAAATAGTAAACTTAGGCCTCATGCAGACATGGTCTAGCCACGTTATTTTACAGACAGAACATGTGCCGACTGTAAACTATGGGGATGTTTACAATTTTTTTTTTTTATAGGTGGATCAAAATTACTCACAGGTCTATGGGTCCATGAAAAATCACTGAAATCTGAATGAGGCTTAGTATCAAGCACATTGAGATGATTGGCGTTCGCTTACACTATGTTATGCTAGCTCACTCAGGTAGATGATTATGGCCATTGACTTAGAGTATAAAACACGCAATCACTGCCATAGGATTGCCACCTGGCCGGCAAGTTACTGGCGCAGCCGGTATTTCTACTTGGAGGCTGGTAAAATAATAACAAAAGCTGATTTTTGCATTATAAATGGGCGTGAGGAAGAAACGTTGCTTCCTATATGAATTACTACTCTTTTACCATGCCATCTAGCCCTATAAATGTCAGTAATGTCAGGGAATTGTAAGGCTGCTTGCACACACTCAGTATTTTACCTCAGTATTTGTAAACCAAAACCAGGAGTGGAACAATCAGAGGAAAAGTGTAATAGAAACACGTCACCAGTTCTGGATTTATCACCCACTCCTGGTTTTGACCTACAAATTCTGAGGTAAAATACTGACCAAATACTGAACGTGTGAATGTGGCCTAATGGGAAAGCCAGCAGAGCCATCATTTTGCCGCCCTGGGACTACAAAGCAGAGCAGTATGCTCCCTTACCATACGTGTTTTTACTCTGCACGTTGCACTGTCTGTCTGCTTTATGCATCCTTTTGGCCTCTGTCATTATTGTATAGTTTGGTCCTTTTTTTTTGTTTTCTCCCCAAAATTATTACAAAATCACAGTTAAAATCAAGTAAAGCCTAAATGTGTAAATAAATCACACTGCATTTCTGGTTCTTACTCGAACCAGTGTTATTCTATGGGGTCGTGCTCATGTCAGATTTTTACCTTAGACTGCGCTGGTCCAGGAAAAAAAAAAATCTCAGCATGCCTGAGTTTAATCAGATATTCAGATTGCACACGGTCATGCAAGTCAATGAGTCTTGGACTGCACTCGAATGACCTCTTTTTATATCTGGCCGGTAATTTTGTGTGAAAAAGATGGCAGCCATACTACCATGCGTACATGGGCTATTGATTGGGAGCAATTCTTCTGAAGGACGGTTATCGGCTTTTATAATGTTAGCAAAGTAAAATGCAGTGGTAGCAAAGTAACATAGTGACATAGTTATTAAGGTTGACGGAAGACTTTAACCCCTTTCCTACAATGGACGTAATATTCCGTCCATGTGACCCTGGACCTAATTCCCATGGACGGAATATTACGTCATAGCGATCAGCGGCGCCCACGTGGTGAGCGCCGCTGATCGCGGCCGGGTGTCAGCTGATTATCACAGCTGACACCCGGCATAATGTGTCAGGGGCGGTCACGGACCGCCCCCGACACGTTAACCCCTTACACACCGCGATCAAACACGATCGCAGTGTACCAGGGTTAAAGGGAAGCATCGGCAGGGAGGGGGCTCCCTCCGTGCTTCCCTGAGCCCCCCACAGCAGCACAATGTGCAGCGCTGCTGCGGGGGGCTCCATCCCTGCAGTTCCCGGAATCCAAGATGGCGACGGCGACCTTCGGGGGCCTGTAGGGAGCTGACTTCCTCAGTGCCTGCAAAGCGCAGGCACGAGGAAGCCTTGTGCAGTGCCAGTGACAGATCGCTGATCTGTCATGTGACAGATCAGAGATCTGTCACATGACAGTTATGTCCCCCCTGGGACAATGTAATAAAGTTAAAAAAAAAAAAAGTGTAAAAATAATTTAAAAAAAAAAATAAATCGCTAAATAAATAAAAAATAAATATTCCCCCAAAAATTCATTTTTTGGAAATAAAAAAAACAATAAAAGTACACATATTTGGTATCGCCGTGTCCTTAACGACCCGCCCTATAAAACTGTCCCATTAGTTAACCCCTTTAGCGAACCCCTTAAAAAATAAAAATAAAAAACAAAGCAAAAAAATAATGATTTATTATCATACCGCCGAACAAAAAGTGCAATAACGCGCGATCAAAAGGACGCATATAAATATCCATGGTACCGCTGAAAACGTCATCTTGTCCCGCAAAAAACAAGCCAACACACAGCATCATCAGCAAAAAAATAAAGTTATAGCTCGCAGAATAAAGCGATGCAAAAATAATTATTTTTTATATAAAATTGTTTTCATTACATAAAAGCGCCAAAACACACAAAAAACGACCTAAATGAGGTATCGCTGTAACCGTACTGACCCGAAGAATAAAAGCACTTCATCAATTTTACGCAGGCGGAACGGTGTAAACGCACCCCCCCCCCCAAAAGAAATTCATGAAACGCTGGTTTTTGTTCATTCTGCGTCCCAAAAATCGGAGTAAAAAGCAATCAAAAGATGTCATGTGCCCGAAAATGATACCAATAAAAACGTCAACTCGTCCCGCAAAAAATAAGACCTCACATGACTCGGTGGGTCAAAATATGAAAAAATTATAGCTCTCAATATGTGGTGATGCAAAAACTATTTTTACAATAAAAAGCGTCTTTTAGCGTGTGACAGCTGCCAAATATAAAAACCGCCATAAATAGTAAATCAAACCCCCCGTTATCACCCCCTTAGTTAGGGAAAAATAATAAAATTAAAAGAAAATGTATTTATTTCCATTTTCCCATTAGGGTTAGGGCTAGGGTTACGGCTGAGATTAGAGTTAGGGGTGTGTTGGGGTTAGGGTTGGAGTTATAATTGGGGGGTTTCCACTGTTTGGGCACATCAGGTGCTCTCCAAATGCAACATGGCGTCTGATCTCAATTCCAGCCAATTCTGCGTTGAAAAAGTCAAATGGTGCTCCTTCCCTTCCAAGCTCTGCCATGCGCCCAAACAGTGGTTTACCCCCACATATGGGGTATCAGCCTACTCAGGACAAATTGAAAAACAACTTTTGGGGTCCAATTTCTCCTGTTACCCTTAGGAAAATAAAAAATTGGGGGCAAAAATATCATTTTTGTGGAAAAAAATGATTTTTTTATTTTCACGCCCGGGCGTTATAAACTTCTGTGAAGCACTTGGGGGTTCAAAGTGCTCACCACACATCTAGATAAGTTCCGTGGGGGGTCTAGTTTCCAAAATGGGGTCACTTGTGGGGAGTTTCAATAGTTTAGGTACATCAGGGGCTCTCCAAACGCACATGACACCCGCAGACCATTCCATCAAAGTCTGCATTCCAAAACGTCACTACTTCCCTCCTGAGCCCCGACGTGTGCCCATACAGTAGTTTTCTCCCACATATGGGGTATCAGCATACTCAGGACAAATTGGACAACAACTTTTGGGGTCCAATTTCTCCTGGTACCCTTGGGAAAATAAAAAAATTGGTGACTGAAAGATCATGTTTGTGGAAAAAATACGATTTTTTTATTTTCAAGCCCGGGCGTTATAAACGTCTGTGAAGCCCTTGGGGGGTTCAAAGTTCTCACCACACATCTAGATAAATTCCTTGGGGGGTCTAGTTTCCAAAATGGTGTCATTTGTGGGGGGTTTCCTCTGTTTTGGTACATCAGGGGTTTTCCTATCGCGACATGGTGTCCAATCTCAATTTCAGCCAAAAAAAGTCAAATGGCGCTGCTTCCCTTCTGAGCTCTGCCATGCTCCCAAATAGTCGTTTACACCCAAATATGGGGTATCAGCATACTCAGGACAAATTGTACAATAACTTTTAGGGTCCTGTTACCCTTGGGAAAATAAAAATTGGGGGTGAAAAGATCATTTTTGTGGAAAAAATATGATTTTTTAATTGTACCGCTGTACGTTTTAAACTTCTGTGAAGCCCCTGGGGGTTCAAAGTTTTCACCACACATCTAGATAAGTTCCTTGGGGGGTCTAGTTTCCAAAATGGGGTCACTTGTGGGGGGTTTCCACTGTTTAGGTACATCAGGGACTCTCCAAACGTGACATGGCGTCCGATCTGAATTCCAGCCAATTTTGCATTGAAAAAGTCAAACGGTGCTCCTTCCCTTCTGAGCTCTGCCATGCGCCGAAACAGTGGATCCCCCCACATATCAGGTAACAGCGTACTCAGGACAAAGTGCACAATAACTTTTGCAGTCCAATTTCTCCTGTTACCCTTGGTAAAATAAAAAAATTGAACCTGAAGTATTTTTTTTGTGAAAAAAAGTTAAATGTCCATTTTTTTTTTTTTTAAATATTCAAAAAAATTCCTGTGATGCACCTGAAGGGTTAATAAACTTCTTGAATGTGGTTTTGAGCACCTTAAGGGGTGCAGTTTTTAGAATGGTGTCAATTTTGGGTATTTTCTATCATATAGACCCCTCAAAGTGGCTTCAAATGTGATGTGGTCCGTAAAAATAAAATGGTGTTGCAAAAATGAGAAATCGCTGGTCAACTTTTAACCCTTATAACTTCCTAACAAAAAAAAATTTTGGTTCCAAAATTGTGCTGATGTAAAGTAAAAGTGGGAAATGTTATTTATTAAGTTTTTGTGTGCCGTATCTCAGTGATTTAAGGGCATAAAAATTCAAAGTTGGAAAATTGCGAAATTTTAAAAATTTTCGCCAAATTTCTGTTTTTTTCACAAATAAACGCAAGTTATTTTAATGAAATTTTACCACTAACATGAAGTACAATATGTCACGAGAAAACAATGTCAGAATCACCGGGATCCATGGAAGCGTTTCACAGTTATCTCATAAAGGGACAGTGGTCAGAATTGTAAAAATTGGCCCGGGAGTTAACTTGCAAACCACCCTTGGTAGTGAAGGGGTTAAGTATATCTAGTTGAACCCATATCCTATCCTAACCTGCCCTAACATGTTGATCCAGAGGAAGGCAAAAAACCCATGTGGCAAACAGTAAGCTCCACATTAGGGAAAAAAATTCCTTCCCGACTCCACATACGGCAATCAGACAAGCTCCCTGGATCAATGCAATATTAAGGAAAGTAGTGTATATAACCTGTAATATTATGCTTTTCAAGAAAGGCATCCAGTCCCTTCTTAAATTTTAGTAGGGAATCACTCATTACAACATCATATGGCAGAGAGTTCCATAGTCTCAATGCTCTTACAGTAAAGAATCCGCGTCTGTGAGTATGCTTAAACCTTCTTTCCTCCAGACGTAGAGGATGCTCCCTTGTCCCCGTCACAGGTCTAAGAGTAAAAAGATCAATAGAAAGGTCTTTGTATTGTCCCTGCATATATTTATACATTGTAATAAGATCACCCCTAAGCCTTCGATTTTCCAAACTAAATAACCCCAAGTGTAATAACCTGTCTTGGTATTGCAGACCCCCCCAGTTCCCTAATAACCTTGGTCGCTCTTCTCTGCATCGGCTCCAGTTCAGCTATGTCTTTCTTATACACCGGAGACCAGAACTGTACACAGTATTCTAAGTGCGGTCGCACTAGTGACTTATATAGAGGTAAAATTATGTTCTCCTCATGAGCATCTATGCCTCTCTTTTAATGCATCCCATTATTTTATTTGCCTTTGCAGCAGCTGCCTGACACTGGCCACTAAATTTGAGTTTGTCGTCCACCCATACACCCAGGTCTTTTTCAATGACAGTTTTGCCCAGTGTTTTACAATTAATCACATAATTATAGATCTTGTTTGTTCTACCCATGTGCATGACCTTCCATTTATCCCCATTAAAGCTCATTTGCCATTTATCAGCCCAAGCTTCTAGTTTACATAAATCCTCCTGTAATATAAAATTGTCCTCCTTTGTTTTAATTACCCTGCAGAGTTTAGTGTCATCTGCAAATATTGAAATTCTACTCTCTATGCCCCCTACAAGGTCATTAATAAATATGGTAAAAAGAAGCGGGCCCAAAACTGACCCCTGTGGTACCCAACTGCTAACCGTGACCCAGTCCGAGTGTGCTCCATTAATAACCACCCTTTCCCTTTATTTCCTATCCCTGAGCCAGCTCTTAACCCACCTACACATATTTTCCCCTATTCCCATTGTTCTCATTTTATGTGTCATCCTTTTGGGTGGCACCGTATCAAAAGCTTTTGAAAAGTCCATGTACACCACGTCCACTGCATTCCCTTGGTCCAGTCTGGAGTTTACCTCTTCATAAAAGCTTATCAGATTAGTCTGACAGGAACGGTCCCTTGTAAACCCATGTTGATATTGGGTCATGAGGTTATTCTTCTCCAGATACTCCAGTATAGTATCTCTTTAGAAAACCCTCCAGGATTTTACCCACAGTTGAGGTTAAACTTACTGGCCTATAATTCCCAAGTTCAGTTTTTGTCCCCTTTTTGAATATTGGCACTACATTTGCCATACGCCAGTCCTGTGGTACAGACCCTGTTATTATGGAATCTTTAAAGATTAAAAATAATGGTCTATCTATGACTGTACTTAATTCCTGCAGTACTCGGGGATGTATCCCATCCAGGCCCGGGGATTTGTCAATTTTAGTGATTTTTAGACGCCTGTGTACTTCCTGCTGGGTTAAGCTGGTGACATTTAATGGAGAATTTTTGTTACCACTGATCATGTTATCCGTCATGGGATTTTCTTGTGTAGATACTGTTGAAAAAAAGTCATTTAGCATATTGGCTTTTGCCTGATCCTCATCCACCATTTCACCCAGACTATTTTTAAGGGGGCCAACACTATCATTTTTTTAGTTTCTTACTATTTATGTAGTTAAGGAATATTTTTGGATTATTTTTACTTTCTCTGGCAATGAATCTCTGTCTCAATCTTTGCTATCTTGATTTGCTTTTTACAGAATTTATTTAATTTTCTGTATTTATTTAATGCCTCATCACTACCTGCTTGCTTTAATTCTCTAAATGCTTTATTTTTGTCACTTACAGCTCTATTTAACCATAGTGGTTTCCTCCTATTTCTAGCATGTATTGTGCAAAGGTCCTATTCAGGATGCTAATAAACGTCTTCCATTTTCTTTGTGTATTTTTATGTCTCAGGATATCGTCCCAGTTAATTGCACCAAGATCATCTCTCATCCGTTGGAAATTTGCTTTCCTGAAGTTTAGTGTCCTTGTAACCCCTCTACTACACATCTTATTAAAGGATACATGAAAACTTATTAATTTGTGATCACTATTACCCAAGTGACCCTCAACCCTTATATTTGATATGCGGTCTGGCCTGTTGGTTAATATTAGGTCTAGCAGTGCCCCCCCCTCTTGTTGGGTCCTGAACCAGTTGTGAAAGGTAATTGTCTCTCATAGTTGTCAAAAACCTATTACCTTTGCTGGAACTGCAGGTTTCGGTTCCCCAATGTATTTCAGGGTAGGTGAAGTCCCCCATAATAATGACTTCTCCTTGAGTCGCTGCTTCATCTATTTGCTTGATGAGAATATTCTCTGTTGCTTCCATTATTTTTGGAGACTTATAACAAACCCCTATCAGTAATTTATTATTTTTTCCCCCTCCCCTTATCTCCACCCACAGGGACTCTACATTTTCATTAGATTCATATATATTATCACACAGGATGGGTTTTACATATAAACATACGCCTCCCCCTCGCTTATTTGTACGGTCATTTCTGAACAGACTATAGCCCTGTA
This sequence comes from Dendrobates tinctorius, assembly GCF_039654945.1. Lineage (NCBI taxonomy): Eukaryota > Metazoa > Chordata > Amphibia > Anura > Dendrobatidae > Dendrobates > Dendrobates tinctorius. Next base: position 82,683,758 of record NW_027361690.1, read on the forward strand.
AATTAACAGCCCAGTCGTGGCTCTCGCCCAGTCATGTCTCAGATATCCCCACCATGTCATAATTATGTTCCAACAAAATTAACTCTAATTCCTCCATTTTGATGGCAAAGCTTCTGGCATTATTATACATGCACTTTATGTATCTCTCTGTACCTTTCTTAAATTATTAACTGTTATAACCCCACCCCCCATGCCACCCCCACCCCCAATTTCATTATTTGTGTCTCTATCTGCACAGTCTTTTCCTCATCTAAAAGGAATACCCTCCCCCCCGTCCCTAGTTTAAACACTCCTCCAACCTTCTAGCCATTTTCTCCCCCAGCACAGCTGCATCCCCCCATTGAGGTGCAGCCCGTCCCTAGCGTAGAACCTGTAGCCAACTGAGAAGTCGGCCCAGTTCTCCAGGAACCCAAACCCCTCCTTCCTACACCAATTCCTGAGCCACTTATTAACCTCCCTAATCTCCTGTTGCCTCTCTGGTGTGGCACGTGGTACAGGAAGTATTTCCGAAAATACCACCTTGAAGGTCCTTGCTTTAAGCTTGCAGCCTAATTCCCTGAAATCATCTTTAAGGACCTTCCACCTACCTCTAACTGTCATTTGTGCCAATGTGCACCATAACCGCTGGATCCTCACCAGCCCCTCCCAGTAATCTGTCAACCCGATCAGCGATGTGTCGGACTCGAACGCCAGGTAGGCAGCACACCGTTCGACGATCCCTGTCTTTGTGACAGATTGCCCTATCTGTTCCCCTAATAGAGTCCCCCACTACCAGCACCTTTCTGGCCTGGCCTGCTCTCCTATTTCCTCCCTTAATGGAGCAGACACTCCTCCGGCTTTCAGAGGACATGCCTTGCTGCAGCAGTACTACTCCTGTACTGACACTCCCCTCATCTGCCAACTTATTGAGGTGTGCCAGATCGGGACTAGCCTCCCTAGCGCTCTTCCCTCTACCCCGCCTTCTAACTGTCACCCAGCTGGCTGCTTCACTGTCCTGCAGCTCCAACCTAGCATCCCCCCCTCATCTATCCCATTGAGCGTCTGCACAGTGAGCAGAAGACTCCTTTCATAGAATCATAGAATCGTAGAGTTGGAAGGGATCTCCTGGGCCACCTGGTCCAACCCCCTGCTCAAAGCAGGATTCGCCATTTACGACCACTCTTTGTGTCCGATCACTAAGCGAGTTTTGAATCCACCTAACAGTTGCCTTGTCCATTCCATACTTAGTCATTTTTTCAATAAGGATTGAGTGAGATACTTTGTCAAATGCTTTGCTGAAGTCAAGATATACTATTATCTACAGCATTTCCCTGATCCACCCAATCAGTGATTCTGTCATAGAAGGAAATTAAGTTAGTCTGACATGACTTATTAGTTACAAACCCATGCTGACTCTGTTTAATCACTTCATTCTTATCCAGGTACTGACATACATGTTGTTTAATAATTTGTTCAAAGATCTTTCCTGGTATAAAAGTCAGACTCACCGGCCTATAGTTGCCTGGGTCCACCTTCTTCCCTTTTTTTGTAGATAGGAACAACATTTGCTCTTCTCCAGTCTTCTGGGACTTCTGTTCTCCAAGAATTTTAAAAGATTATGGAGAGCGGTTCAAAAATTTCTTCTGCTATCTCCTTCAGTACTCTGGGGTGTAATTCATCTGGACCTGGAGACTTGAATTCATTTAGGTTAGCTAAGTGTTTCCTCACTTTATTTCTGTTTATAGATATCCAGGATTCTTCTATTCCCTTAATAGGACAGTGAAGAATAGTTGATGTTACATTTCCTTTCTGAGAGAAAACAGATGCAAAATAGGAATTTAAAAGTTCGGCCTTCTCAACATCCTGTCTTACCATTTCATCATTTTCATCCTGTAAAAATCCTATAGCATCTTTTGACTTTTCTTTTACTTTTGACATATCCCCAAAATCCTTTATTATTGCTTTTGACGTCTCTTGCAAGCCTCAATTCATTGTCAGCTTTAGATAATCTGATTTGTTCCCTGCAGGTTCTGCAGACAGCATTATATTCTTCTTTAGATATGCCTCCCTCTTTCCATTTGATAAACATTTCCTTTTTCCTTTTTAGCATGTGATTAAGTTCTGTTTTCATCCATCCTGGTTTCCTTAAATGCTTCCTATTCTTCCCTCTTTTCGGAATTGTTAACGATTGTGCTTTGAGAATTTCATTTTTCAAGATTTCCCATCCTTCCTGGACATTTTTGTCCTTAAGGATATCCAGCCATTGGATCCCTCCAATTCTCTTTCTGAATCCCTTAAAATCTGCCTTTCTGAAATCTAACCTTGACGTCTGAGTCTTCACAGGTCTTCCTCCTCTAGTTATACAAAATTCTAAAATAGCATGGTCGCTACCTCCTAGGGTACCAGCCACTTTTACCTCCTCAACCATTTCCTCCCTGTTTTTAAGGATTAAATCCAAGGTAGCAGTTCTCCTGGTTTTCTCCCCTACCTTTTGGAAGATAAAGTTGTCAGCAAGAGAGAATAAGAATTTCCTTGACCTGTTAGTTTTGCCTGAGAGAGATTCCCAACAAGTGTCTGGATAGTTGAAATCTCCCATGACAACTATGTCATTTTTTGGAGAACTTGGCCATTTGATGCATAAAGAGTTCATCCATATGATCATAAGCTTGCACAGGCAGCCTGTAGTAAATGCCTACAATGGTGTCCTTTCCATTGTTCTGTCCTTCTATTCTTACCCAGTTTCCACAGAACTCCCAGTCTCTGAAGCTTCAATCTCTGTGCAGATATACGCGTTTATAACATGCAATGCGACACTTCCTCGTTTATCAAGTCTGTTTCTAGCAAATAAGTTGTATCCTTCTAGCCTTGTATTCCAATCATGTTTATTGTCCCACCAAGTTTCTGTGATTCCAATGACATCATATTTCTTTTCCTGCGTTAGTATTTCCAATTCTCCTTGTTTGTTGCCCATGCTTTGTGCATTAGTATAGAAACATTCCATATTATCTATGGATCTCAGTGTTGCCAGCTGCACATTTAGATCCCGTATCTGGGCTTCCAAATGCACAACGTGCTCACATCTCGCACAGCAGTATGCACCCTCGACTGGCTGGTCAAGGATTCTATACATGCGGCAAGACGTACACTGGATGGCATTGGCAATAGTGGAGCACATCCTAATGGGGATTGCACCAGACAGAAAAGATAAGTAAAAAAATAAAAAGTATTAATAAAATATAATAGTAATTCAGTAATACCTCCCTCGGAAACTCCCTGAATCCAAAGTCACTGAATCACACGTCACACACTTACCACAGTTCGCCCTTACGCTCAGGTCACACTCGCTCAGGCAGAAGATTTAAAAGAGATTTTTTTTTTCCCCCTTTTACCAGCAAACCACCCTCCTGCTCAATGCACTTCCAAAAGGAGTTGAGCCCCACCCAGCTGCCCCTTATAAACCCTTAATTATGAACCCCCACCCTTAATTAACCCCTTGTGAATATAGTTACACCTCAAAATTTAAATGCAATATAGTTAACCCTTAAAAACACAGATAGTAAAATAAGAGATTAACCCTGTAGAGAGGAAAAAATAGGATAAACAAGCCCCCCAAAAATTGAACAGGTAGAAAAGCACTCAGCAACCCACAATTCAGCAACTCACACCAATTCACACAGGTATTTGTTCCAAATACCTCTTCACTGAATCACAAGTCACACACTTACCACAGTTTGCACTTATGCTCAGGTCACACTCAGCTCGTTCACACTCGCTCAGGCAGAAGATTTAAAAGATTTTTTTTCCCTTTTACCAGCAAACCACCCTGCTGCTCAATGCACTTCCAAGAAAAAAAAAGGAAAATACAATATGGAGCCAGGTCACAATCACCCAGTCCTTGCAGTAAAGCTTTCTTAACTTTTTTTAAATTATGTACGGTATTCTGTAATCTGTACTTATGGGCCAAAATGCTTCTTTTATGAATGTTATTGTTTTATGCAGTCTGCAAAGCAGACACAGGATCAGGGTGCTGACGGCTATCACAAATGCCGGTCAGTATTGTCAGTAGCACTGGTATGACCCGGACATGCGGGGGAAGTGGGGCGCAGACACAGCACTCACTGTGAAGAAACTGTAATGGTGGGAATAGGTTACCGTACTTTAACCCCTTCCTGACATCAGACGCACTATCCCGTCCATGGGACCCGGGCCCCTATGCCCATGGACGGGATAGTACGTCTACCGCGATCAGCGGCGCCCACGTGGTGAGCGCCGCTGATCGCGGCCGGGTGTCAGCTGATTATCACAGCTGACACCCGGCACAATGTGTCAGGGGCGGTCACGGACCGCCCCCGACACGTTAACCCCTTGCACACCGCGATCAAACATGTACCGGGGGTTAAAGGGAAGCATCGGCAGGGAGGGGGCTCCCTCCTTGCTTCCCTGATCCCCCCACGGCAGCGCAATGTGCAGCGCTGCTGCGGGGGGCTCCTTTCCTGCAGGTCCCCGAATCCAAGATGGCGACGGGGGCCTTCGGGGGCCTGCAGGAAGCTGGCTTCCTCAGTGCCTGCAAAGCGCAGGCATGAGGAAGCCTTCTGCACTTCCTGTGACAGATCGCTGATCTGTCACAGTGATCTGTGATGTGACAGATCAGCGATCTGTCACAGAACAGTGATGTCCCACCTGGGACTATTTAATAAAGTAAAAAAAAAATAAAAAAAAGTGTTAAAATAATTTAAAAAAAATCGCCAAATAAATTACAAAAAAAATAAAAAATATTCCCCCAAATAAATCCATTTTTTGAAAATAAAAAAAAAACAATAAAAGTACACATATTAGTTATCGCCGCGTCCGTAACGACCCGCCCTATAAAACTGTCCCATTAGTTAACCCCTTTAGCGAACCCCTTAAAAAATAAAAATAAAAAACGAAGCAAAAAATAATGATTTATTATCATACCGCCAAACAAAAAGTGTAATAACGCGCCATCAAAAAGACGCATATAAATATCCATGGTACCGCTGAAAACGTCATCTTGTCCCGCAAAAAACGAGCCGCCATACAGCATCATAAGCGAAAAAATAAAAAAGTTATAGCTCGCAGAATAAAGCGATGCAAAAATAATTATTTTTTATATAAAATAGTTTTCATTGCATAAAACCGACAAAACATAAAAAAAGACCTAAATGAGGTATCGCTGTAACCGTACTGACCCGAAGAATAAAACCGCTTTATCAATTTTACCGCACGTGGAACGGTGTAAACGCATCCCACCCAAAAGAAATTCATGAAACGCTGTTTTTTGTTCATTCTGCGTCCCAAAAATCGGAATAAAAAGCGATCAAAAAATGTCACATGCCCGAAAATGGTACCAATAAAAATATCAACTCGTCCCGCAAAAAATAAGACCTCACATGACTCGGTGGGTCAAAATACGGAAAAATTATAGCTCTCAATATGTGGTGATGCAAAAACTATTTTTACAATAAAAAGCGTCTTTTAGCGTGTGACAGCTGCCAAACAAAAACCACCATAAATAGTAAATCAAACCCCCCGTTATCACCCCCTTAGTTAGGGAAAAATAATAAAATAAAAAAAATGTATTTTCATTTTTCCATTAGGGTTAGGGCTAGGGTTAGGGCTGAGATTAGGGTTAGGGGTGTGTTGGGGTTCGGGTTGGAGTTAGAATTGGGGGTTTCCACTGTTTGGGCACATCAGGTGCTCTCCAAATGCAACATGGCGTCTGATTTCAATTCCAGCCAATTCTGAGTTGAAAAAGTCAAATGGTGCTCCTTCCCTTCCAAGCTCTGCCATGCGCCCAAACAGTGTTTTACCCCCACATATGGGGTATCAGCCTACTCAGGACAAATTGAAAAACAATTTTTGGGGTCCAATTTCTCCTGTTACCCTTAGGAAAATAAAAAATTGGGGGCAAAAATATCATTTTTGTGGAAAAAAATGATTTTTTTATTTTCACGTCCGAGCGTTATAAACTTCTGTGAAGCACTTGGGGGTTCAAAGTGCTCACCACACATCTAGATAAGTTCCTTAGGGGGTCTAGTTTCCAAAATGGGGTCACTTGTGGGGAGTTTCAATAGTTTAGGTACATCAGGGGCTCTCCAAACGCACATGACACCCGCAGACCATTCCATCAAAGTCTGCATTCCAAAACGTCACTGCTTCCCTTCCGAGCCCCGACGTGTGTCCATACAGTAGTTTTCTCCCACATATGGGGTGTCAGCCTACTCATGACAAATTGGACAACAACTTTTGGGGTCCAATTTCTCCTGTTACCCTTGGGAAAATAAAAAAAATTGGGGACTAATTGATCATGTTTGTGGAAAAAATACGATTTTTTTATTTTCATGCCCGGGCATTATAAACTTCTGTGAAGCCCGTGGGGGTTCAAAGTTCTCACCACACATCTAGATAAGTTCCTTAGGGGGTCTAGTTTGCAAAATGGGGTCACTTGTGGGGGGTTTCCACTGTTTAGGTACATCAGGGGTTTTCCAATCGCGACATGGTGTCCGATCTCAATTCCAGCCAAAAACGTCAAATGGCGCTGCTTCCCTTCCGAGCTCTGCCATGCGCCCAAATAGTGGTTTACCCCCACATGTGGGGTATCAGCGTACTCAGGACAAATTGCACAATAACTTTTAGGGTCCTGTTACCCTTGGAAAATTAAGAATTGAGGGTGAAAAGATCATTTTTGTGGAAAAAATGATTTTTTAATTGTACGGCTTTATGTTATAAACTTCTGTGAAGCCCTTGGGGGTTCAAAGTTCTCACCACACATCTAGATAAGTTCCTTAGGGGGTCTAGTTTCCAAAATGGTGTCATTTGTGGGGGGTTTCCACTGTTTTGGTACATCAGGGGTTTTCCAATCGCGACATGATGTCCGATCTCAATTCCAGCCAAAAACGTCAAATGGCGCTGCTTCCCTTCCGAGCTCTGCCATGCGCCCAAATAGTGGTTTACCCCCACATGTGGGGTATCAGCGTACTCAGGACAAATTGCATAATAACTTTTGCAGTCCAATTTCTCCTGTTACCCTTGGTAAAAATAAAAAAAATTGAACCTGAAGTATTTTTTTTGTGAAAAAAAGTTAGATGTTCATTTTTTTTTTAAATATTCAAAAAAATTCCTGTGACGCACCTAAAGGGTTAATAAACTTCTTGAATGTGGTTTTGAGCACCTTAAGGGGTGCAGTTTTTAGAATGGTGTCACTTTTGGGTATTTTCTATCATATAGGCCCCTCAAAGTGGCTTCAAATGTGATGTGGTCCGTAAAAATAAAATGGTGTTGTAAAAATGAGAAATCGCTGGTCAAATTTTAACCCTTATAACTTCCTAACAAAATAAAATTTTGGTTCCAAAATTGTGCTGTTGTAAAGTAAACATGTGGGAAATGTTAGTTATCAAGTTTTTTGGGTGCCATATCTCTGTGATTTAAGGGCATAAAAATTCAAAGTTGGAAAATTGCGAAATTTTCGCCAAATTTCCGTTTTTCTCACAAACGCAAGTTATTTGAATGAAATTTTACCACTAACATGAAGTACAATATGTCACGAGAAAACAAAGTCAGAATCACCGGGATCCATGGAAGCGTTCCAGAGTTATGACCTCATAAAGGGACAGTGGTCAGAATTGTAAAAATTGGCCCGGTCATGAACGTGCAAACCACCCTTGGGGGTGAAGGGGTTAAAGTCTCTAGTGAATGCCCAATTTAAAGAGGACCTGAAACCAGGTCAAAAGTGACAGTTGTTGCTCTTATTTTATTCCTGCTGCTCCTCTAAGTATTGTTTGTAAGACCTGCCATATGGTTAAAGAAATATGGGCCTTTTTATTCACTGTTTACGATGGGGCACTGCTTACGATGTAAATAACGCAGAGCAGTGTAAAGACATAGGGTATGTCTATGTAATGACATAGGGGATGTCTTTGTTCCCACCATGAGCTTTAGGTGTGTCTTTGACACTGCGTATCTACGCAGCATCAAAACCCCACCGTCTTACAGTTCCACCAAAGTGGATGGGATTTATAAAAATCCTGTGCCCACTGTGCGTCTTTTTAATGCAGGGTAATCTGACCTGTGGTGCGAGTGTCAAATCCGCAGCATGTCATTTTCTCTTGTGGGCACGCTGAGTTTTCTGTGTGGATGTTCCCCATAGACTCGCATAAGGTGCAGAAATTCCGCATGTAAAAAATGCACATAGGATTTTTTGTTTGTGTGTAGCTCCATGTTGGAAACGCATCAAAAATGCATGTAATCCTCACCTAAGTATATCAATTATGTTTTGTCAAAGCAAAAAAACAGGAAGTATTAAAAAAAAAAAAAAAAAAAAAAAAAAAGCAGATTTATTTAAAAGCATGGTGCCAACCAGAGACGAAAACCACAGCGTCAGAAGTGCCATGAAAACAAATATAAAATAAACAGACACAAAACCTTAATGAAAACCGCAAGAAATATAATTTACATAATGGGTGCAGAAACGGTACAGAAATTTTGCAACATCAAAAGCTCAATGTGGGAACATAGCCTAAAGGGCCTTTTACACATAGCGAGATCGCTAGCGATATTGCTAAAGCGTCACTGATTTTGTGACGCAACAGTGATATCGCTAGCGATCTCGCTTTGTGTGACGCGTACCTGTGACCGCACCCCCCCCTGCTGGATATCGCTGATCGCCCTCGAATGTCCTGGGCCATCTTATCCTCATTGGCGTCCCGCTGGCGCCGACTAGCGACGCATGCGGAAGTCGTCATCACTGCGGTGTGACAGGTAACAGTGACCGCCGACGGATCGCTTATCGCTGGTGCGTCGCTGGTGAGATCTGCCTGTTTGGCAGCTCACTAGCGACCATTTAGCGATGCACCAGCGATCCTGACCAGGTCGTATCGTCAGGATCGCTAAATGTAACGGAACCTTAAGACCATTCAAAGTAGCACAAAATAAAAGGACAATGTAGATCTATGGCAAACTTGGAAGCTATTTTTATTTTTGGGCTACAGAACCAAGGTTAAAGTATACCTAAGAATATCTATAACTTTCTAAATACATTTTTCCTTTAATACGTGTCCTTCAGATCGGGGCAGAAATATCATTGGTGCAATCTGGGCAGAGGCGCAAGGGGGCCACATCCACCTCCAAAGTAGGAATTGTGCATTATGATGAGCTATTGGACTATAAAGGGTCCATATATTGTTCTTGCACAGGGGCCTTCTTCAGTCAATGTGTGTTCCTAATTCTGATTTGTGGTAGTCCGCGTCCAGAGACCACCACTGTTCGTTTTAAAAACTTTTCTGAAGCTCATGGCTCAGCAGGCTGAAGAGCTCGCCTCCTACATGAGCGCACACAGATCAGTAGGAATCAGTTGAAACTGTATGAGCCTGTACACCGATCTGCCCGATAGATTCTGCCTGCTTAGCATCGTGTTCAGAGCAGTTTTTGGAGTGATCATGGCGGTCTTAGGAATCGGACCCCCACTGTTCTTAAGGATGTGCAATAAAGGAAGTACATATTTGAGAGAAAAAAAAGGTTCACTTTGATCTAAAACCTAACTTCACTGTTTATTTATTCTTTTCATGCTAAAAGAACGGTGTTTATATTTATTTTCCTTATAATACAGTGATTTATTGTTCTGGTATTTGACAATAAACTGCATCTAATATGTCACTTATACACAGCTACATTACTTTACAGAAGGTATAATTTGTTATTATTTTAAGAGATGTTTTGGATCAGTAACTAATGTGTAAGGCCACGTTCACACGTTCGGTATTTGGTCAGTATTTTACATCACTTTTTGTCAGCCCAAATCAGGAGTGGAACAATAAGAGGAAAAGTATAATGGAAACACGTCACCACTTCTGCTTTTATCACACACTCCTGGTTTTGGCTTTCGAATAAAGATAAGAGAGTGTGCTCGTTACTCGAGATTTCCGAGCATGCTTGGATGTCCTCCGAGTATTTTGGCATGCACAGAGATTGTTTGTGTCGCCGTAACTGCATGATTTGCGGCTTCTAGACAGCCTGAATACATGTGGGGATTGCCTGTTTGTTAGGGAATCCCCACATGTATTCAGGCTGTCTAGCAGCCGCAAACCATGCAGCTGCGGCAACACAAACTAAATCTCCGAGCACGCCAAAATACTCGGACAAACACTGATGTAAAAAACTCACCAAATACTCAACATGTGAATGGGGCTTAATTGGGAGAGGCTAGAAGTTTCAATGTTTTTGGAGCTTTTTTTTTTCAATCATTTAAATTAATGGGGATAAAAATGCACACAAACAAGGCAAAAAAGTACATATTTTACACTTTTTTTTTTCCTGCCAACACTCTGGTCTTTGCTGAAGAATAATCTTCTGCAAATACTAAACATGTGCCCATCCCCTAACATTGCAGAAATAATACACAATAGTCCATATAATATATACATATCATTGCTTTTCCATCAACTAAAACGTTGAGGCAAGATAACAGTCCCAGAGATTTTATTGTCCGGGCAGGGTTATTGGTGCCGTTATCAGTCGGATATCAAAGTCTCATTTACAATGTGTGTCTTTCCTATCCACAGAGCCATTGCTACACCTGTGGCCAGAGCCATGGGGATAAAGAGCAAAGTCCGACAAAAAGCTTCACTTAATCCGGTCTTGGAAAATTTCTACATCTCAAGCTCTAAACACCCATCTCAAGTAAGTGTTTCAGCAGTTGTTTCATAAAGCAGACTGGCGTACTATTCTGATACTGCTAAAGGAGGGTAACTATCCTCAAGAACTTATATTGTTCTACAGAGCAAAAACACGTAACTTGTACTGTCCCATCTAAAATCAGTGCTTAATCCGCAAAAGACACCACAGGATATATAAAGACTGGACTTCTGTTGTCACCTTTCATGTCCTTCTGAACATAACTATGAACTGCAAGGCTTGTCTAAAATTATCTCACCAAGGTCTGGTGTGCCAACCACAAGGCAAACTTTGAGAGCTTTTTAAGGGAACCTTAATTCGCTGGTTCCCTTGAAGAATTCCTTCAAATTATATACATATAGTTTGCGTGTGTGTGTATATATATTATAATATACACTAGGGATATTTGGCTTTCGGATCAAATTTATGGAAAATGTAAAAAGTTCACGCTAGAGTTATGTGTTATCAATATCATGAAAGTAGGGCATTTAAGTAGAAGCATGCAATGGAGATTTCCTCATCTCAAACAATTTATTGAAACAAAAGCCAATAACAGTGGTGGGTATACTCTAACAAACATGTCAATGTCTCAATAACGTGTCCTGTGGCCTTGAGCATCAATTACAGCTTTACCTTGATGTCTCATGCTGTTCACAAGTGAAGTTATTGTCTGCTGAGGCATGGCATCCAACTCTTGAAGGGCGGCTCTCAGGTCATTGAGGTTTTGGGGTACATAGTTACAAGCCTCTACATGGCGACTCAGCTGATCCCTTAGGTTTTCTATGGGATTCAGGATTGGAGAACGTGCAGGTCATTCAATTTCAGTTTCCCCAGTCTCCAGCAGCCGTTACCTAATGATGCCACCTCAATGAGCGCATTGTCGTTCACGAAGATGAAATTAGGCTTGTGTTGTCCATGCAGATGCACAATGACTGGATCTTCTTAAAGTAGTAGGGGCTTTTCACAAGTGTAGGACAGTTCTGTATTGACTAGACACACCTGCCCACATTGTAACACCAAGAAAGGCTTGTCTGGTGACAACAGTGGCTGATACATAGATCTCTCATTTATGTCACCAACATTGTTCGCACCCATCATTTCTGCTCAGCGTCAATCGACTTTCATCTGTGAACTGCACTGAGGCCCACTGGTCCCTCATCCACGGTAGATGCTCTCTGGCCCATGCAAGACGATGGTGGTGTGGTCAGATACCCTTGCAGGTTGTCTAGCATGCAGACTGCTCTCATGTAAACTGTTTGAATGGTCTGACGTGATACTTGGGTGCTTCTCGCCTCCCTTACATGTGCCTGGAGCTGTGTGGCATTCGTCATACGGTTCTGAAGGGCATTGTTCACAATGAAGCGGTCATCAGTGAGGGATGTGGCCAAAGGACGTCCACTTCTCTGCCTCTCTGTGACTGTTCCAGTCTTTGTATCTCCGTTACAACCTGCTGATGCCTATGTCTCTCTAAGCTCAGTGGCCTCTTCCGTCTGAAAACATCCTGCTTGAAGCCTTACAATGGCGAAGTACTGGTAATCGCTTGTTATGTGTCGTCTTGGTGTCAAAATGTGAACAGCATGATGAAGAGAACTGTTTTATACCAATTCTAACTGTACCCCGAAATTTATTGGACGAGTCATGGATCAAAAACCTGTTGTGAAATTTGCCATTAAGCTCCTTGTTAGAGAATAGCAAGTTGTGCAAAAAGTACTAAAACATTGAATAGTTGGACACGGCATTCAAGGTTACATTAAGTTCACCTGAAAAGTTTAAAGTGTATTTTAGGATCACCCTGAAATTTCCCTACAAAGCAAAATATCCCTAACTTTTTGTGAGTAGTGTATATGTATGTGTTATAAAGCCGCATCTCGCCACCCTGCCTGATATCACTATTACGTCGGATAGATCACACAATATGGTCTCCCCACTTGCACCAGTATGACGTTCCACACCCCTTGGAGTACGTAAGGTTAGCTTTACACAGACTCCCCCTATCTACACGGGCCCAGGGAGGCACGAGGAGTGAGTGATGGTGGCCCACGCAGCCGCTGACGTGGCGCCAAACTCACAACCCTGAAAGGCTATGAGGCCCCTTTCACTCGCACCAGTGAAACAGAGAGCTGTCAGACCAGTAAGACTGCCACCAGTTTCTGGTTAGATATAATCCCGGTGTGTTAACAAGATATCGGGCCAGAAACCAGGCCCAGTAGCATGTGAAGTTAAAACCGAGAACACAGGACAGGTGTGGATTTGTGGATCGAGATGGAAGAGCAGCCCAAGATTAAATGATCTTTTTGATCGCCTTATGGGCACTCTTGACATAGACTTTTCCACCCTGGAGTTCTAGAATGGATTGAGACCCAAGAATGTGTTCTGCCTGTTCCAGAGATCTCAAAAATGTAACCGCTGTCTGGCTAGGACGTACGATAGCTTCATATTTTCCTTAAATCTCCTTATGAAATCCTAACTAACCGACAAAGCAGATACAGAGCGTGGGCTTCACAGGAGGTCATCCTGTATGAGTCTGAATATAAGCTACGGTGATGGAGGTGTTAGCTTTCACTTAGAAGACAGTGAGGCTGGAGTACTTGCTGAGCTAGGTGTCCTGTTACACATGTGAAAGAGGATTGTAATCCTCCTTTAAATTCCTCCATATTCTCCACAGTATGTATGTGTGTGTTTATATATGAAATTGTGATATTTGCTGGACCAGGGTTGTGCTAATAAATTGACTCCTCTCTAAAATACATATTATATATATAATAAAATTGTGAACTGTGGAAAACTTCAGTTTTTGTTAGGCTTTCCACTTTAACGAAAGGTGACTGTAATGTTCTTGCACTGAGATGAGTGGCGGGATAGGTCTTGTTGAGTGGACATTGGAAGTGAAAGCTAAAATGAATGAGATGCAGTGAAAATAAAAATAGACGTCTATATTTGTGTGTATTAAAATATAAAAATAGTCATTTGTTAATGAGGTTGGGATGGGTTTGCCAGGAATCAAAATATGAAAATGGAAAAATTGGGTCTGTGAACTGAGACTGCGAGAAAAGCTGTGACGAAAGCTCCAGATATTTATATCGTGTGTTACAATATATAAAAGGAGGTCAGTTCATTTAACTAAATGAGTCCTTCTCAATCGTGAAAATGAAGAAGTACCTGAAACCGACTAACCCTGGTGACAAGAGATTATGCTGTATCTGAAATATTTCAGCATCCATTCTCTTAAGGTTAATTTTACCTGCTGGCTGTTGCATAATCTAGTTCACAGCTGTGCGAGTTTTGGACCTAAATTCATGCTGTCACGTGTTTTGTTTCCAAAATACTCCCATTGTATTGTTTAATATAGATTCATAGAATCATTTATTGTCTTTAAGAAACAACTTGTGGCCAAAATTCTTGGAGTAAAACAAATCTACCCTTCGCCTGCTTGGAGATCTCCATAAGGTGAAATCGTACCCTTTGGTTGTATCCATAGCGGCACTCGGGTCTGTTAGGGTTGTTCGGGGTACCAGTAGAGGTTGCATGGCCAATCCTATTTCTCTGTAGATACCTCATTTTTCTGTGATACATTTTCAGTTTCCTGTTATCCTATGATAACTGACTTTTTTTTTTTTCCCTCTAGCAATTTTTTTTTTTCATCAATTTTTGGTGGTTGCTGTTGCCCTCAAAACGCTGTCTACGGGCTGCCGCTTTGTACTGTACGGTAGACAGGAGCGAGGGATGAGAGCACACACTGACAATGTGCACAGCTGGGCTCCTGCAGGACAGTCGCTGCAAAGGTGCAGTGTCGCTAATTGAGTTTCCGGAAGCCGTCACTTGAGCGCTGTTAATCAGGATATGACAAAATGCTCAGTATGCAAATTGAGGGAGCATAACGCTCCACTGATCACCTGGCCAAGTCAAAGGTGCACCGAAACCACCTCATTTCTGGCAACTAAACCCCTAAAATCTATGCTTCAGGTATCGTTTTCATAGGGGAAAAGTCCCTTACGCACCCATATAAGTGATTTAATTAGCATTTTGGGGGTGACAGACTTTCTTTTTAATAAGGTTTTGTTGAATAGTTTGATGTTGATGTGAATTATAAAGCTATATCCTATAATAATCTTATTTTTATATAGCGCCAACATATTCCGCAGCGCTTTACAGTTTGCACACATTATCATCGCTGTCCCCGATGGGGCTCACAATCTAAATTCCCTATCAGTATATCTTTGTAGTGTGGGAGGAAACCAGAGAACCCGGAGGAGACCCACGCAAACACGGGGAGAACATACAAACTCCTTGCAGATGTTGGTCCTTGGTCAGATTAGAAACCAGGACTCCAGCGCTGCAAATCCTATGTATAGAAGCATGGAACGATGTGTACTACTTTAGCTCCCACTCCATGAACCATAATTTTGTCGTGACGTTGAGTTTCAGGCACTCTTTCCTCCATGGAAGCTCCTAAGCGCAGGCCTCATACACCCACAGACACAAGCATACAAGAAGGACTGTGTTATACTTCTGTAAAAGCCAGTCTCATGGCTACTATGCTGAGAAACAAACCTTACTAAAGTGGCCGGCTCACCAACAGAAGCACTGCATTTAGTGTGCAAGCTGCGATTTATTATTAAAGGGAATCGTACAGCAAGTTTTTGCTATGTAGTCTGAGAGCAGCATAATGTAAGGACTGAGACCCGGATTCTAGCGAAGTGTCATTTATTAGGCTGTGTGTTGCTGTTTCAATAAAATCAGTGATTTATCAGCAGGAGATGATCACTAGGCTGTGTGCACACGCTGCGGAATCCGCTGCGGATTAATCCGCACGGATTTTGCAAAAACCGCAGATAATCCGCAGGTCTAAAGACCTGCGGATTATCTGCGGTTTTGCCTGCGGTTTGGTCCTGCGGATTCACTATCTCCACAATGGTGGAGATAGGAACCCGCAGCGGTTTCCGCAGAAAGAATTGACATGCAATTCTTTCTGCGGATTCAAAACCGCAGCAAATCCGCGCGTTTTTTTCCGCAGCGTCGGCACAGCGGTTTTTTTTTCCCATTCAAATGAATGGTACTGTACACCGCAGCTAAAACTGCTGCGTGTCCGCAGCGGCCAAAACCGCAGCGGAATCCGCAGCGTGTGCACACAGCCTACTACAGGACTAGGTGTCTCATGCCTCCTAGTCAACTGCTCTGTGTAATCCCCACCATTGATTAGCAGCTTTCTGTCAATATACATTGTAAACAGAAAGCTGTCAATCGGTGGTGTGGGGGCAATAAATGGAGCTCAGCATTCATTAAAGAGTCTCTGCCCTTACATCATACTGCTCTCAGATTACAAAACAAAAGCCTGACGACAGATTCCCTTTAAATAGATCTTGTAGAAGTGAGGTGGCCGGTGTATTTACTTTGAAAATCCTTGACAGAATGGCTGTGTAATCCTTATATGAATGTTTAACTCATTCTCCACCCACCTGATCTGATTGACCGCTGAGGTCTGATACTGCTTGGTGCATGATGCTTCTGTCAGTACACTTGGACCCATGAGATTTTTTTCAACAACTGGACGAGTTTTTAATTTCAAGATTATAAAAGCCTTTTCACATGGATTTTCAAAGCAAGTGCACCAACATCATCAGGTGTAAGAGATCTATTGAATGTGTACAGTTTGTGTTGTGAAATCTGGTGACAAATTTGCTTTAAAGGTAGGTTCACAGCATAGAAAAGTTTCATCCAGAAAAGTGGCATAGTTTTTTTTTTTTTTTTTCACATGTCATCCATAAACAGTCTTTTTCTTACAGCTATTAATCATTTACAAGACCATTTACAGTTTCCTATGTTACAGAATTTCAGACACAATACTATAGCTTTTCATGGCATCTGATTATGTATTTATTTTTTTTAATACTCCCATAGACTTGAAAGGATGAGACTCCCCCTATTTGCAGAAGTTCGCGGTCAGTGTAAATAATCGCTCATCTGCACTGTCACATTGAATAACATTGGTCTGAGTGCTGTCGCGTTTTTCTTCCATGGACAGCACTGTCATGTGAACGAGCCCTAATGTGGATTCTATCCCCATGCATACACACAGAAGAGGATCACGATTAGGCCGGGGTCACACTAGCGATTAAAACGGTCGAATGCAATGCGATAAAAAATCGCATTGCATTCGAACCCATGTTATTCTATGGGGCAGCTCACATCATGCGATTTTTTTTTTTTTTTTTTTTTTTTTTTTTTTTTTTTTTTTTCCCGCATCCGATCCTCGGACCGAGACAATCGCAGCATGCTGCGATTGTCACCAATTTTCGGATCGGATTCCCCAATGCAAGTCTATGGATGCGATAAAAAAACGCATGGAAAACGCACCAAACGTGTGACTTGCGATTAAATCGCACAACTTCTCCAGGTCTACAGGATAGGGCATCAGGCATTGGCATTGGATGTCAATTTGATGCTTAGATGCGATTAAAATTGGTTCCTTGCTGGAAAATGGGATGACAGACGGATATCTGGCCAAGAATTCTTTGTGCAATTTCGTACCGTTAAAATGGGACCGATTTTTTAATGGTTGTGTGTGACTCCAGCCTTACTCTGAAATTTGCCTGTGCAAATCATTCATGTTGCATATTGTACAGACATGCAAAACATTTTTGGTTTCCTGGAATATTAAATGTCGTCATCGGGATTGCTGCAGGACGTTTACAGCATTCATCGCCATATACAAATTGAGCAACTGGGCCCGAGCTGGATGTTAATAGTGGATATACCCAAAAAGTCAGCTGTCAGGTTATCTGTATGTTTCATACATTTCTTTTAGATTGATGTCAGGGCGTTGCAAGTTGCAACCCTTACTTCATCGTAATGCATGGTGCTAGATCCTCCGTTGATAATGGTCCAACAATAAGTCCGGGTTTCCTAGCAGGACATTTCTGAGGGTATGTGCATACTTTGCAGTTTTGCCGCTGCGGATCCACTGCAGATTTCCTAGTGATTTACAGTACAATGTAAATCTATGGGAAATAAAAACTGCTGTGCACATGCTGCGGAAAAATCCATGCTGAAACGCAGCGGTTTATTTTCCGCAGCATGTCAATTCTTTGTGCAGATTCCGCAGCGTTTTTACACCTATTCCATTATAGGAATCCGCAGGTGTAAAAACCCAGGCGAAATCCCCACAAATTCCACAATAAATCCACAGGAAAAACACACGGATTTTGACCTGCGGATTCTGCCAAAAATAGATTCTGCGCGGAAAATTCCGCACACGAATCCGCAACGTTTAGGTTTACCCTAAATGTTTTCTTAGGACAGATAACCCCCTAGTTGTCTTCCTGGACCCCCCTCTATCTATGCTTGGATTGTCTGAGAAGGAGTTCTTATTATTGCCTCGGGCATAGGGGAAAATCCACTGTCAGACACACCACGTGCCAGCTGATTGTGCTCCTCCAGGTGATGCATGTCACGAATATTCCCTGCTTAAAAAATACTTCTTATGTTAAATACTGGTGATGAGCGAGTGTGCTCGTTGCTCTGGTCTCCCCGAGCATGCTCAGGTGTCCTCCGAGTGTTTTGGATATGCTCAGAGATTTAGCTTTTGTTGCCTCAGCTGCATGATTTGCAGCTGCTCGACAGGCTGAATACATGTGGGAATTCCCTAACAAACAGGCATTACACACATGTATTCAGGCTGTCTAGCAGCCACAAATCTTGCAGCTGCGTCGACAGAAACTAAATCTCCGAGCGCGCCAAAATACCCGGAGGTCACGCGAGCATGCTCGGGAAAACCCGAGCAACGAGTATACTCGCTCATCACTATTAAATACCTGAATATAGATTTTTTTTTCAGATTTGCACACAGTCTGATGTTAAAAAAAAAAAATGTCTGCCTCTATACAAAATCAGGGGTACAGTGAAGGTCCATACACTTCTGTGGGTTCCCAATTACAGCTCTATATAACTTTGAATCCTTAAAGGGGTTTTCCACTTTTAGAAAAGTGTTCCCCAAACTCACTAAAATAACAAGCAAAGTAGGCAGTCGCTCTCCCCTCAGTTCAGGGTTGGCCTCCTGTTGCTCCTCTCGGGTCTCTGTGTTTTGATTGTGGTTGTGACGTTACGTTGACAGTTCCTATCACCCCTGTAGCCAATCACTGAGGTTAAAACCTAAGACAAACAAAATGAACATAAACCCTACTGTAAGTAAATAAAAAGTAATAGGAATATAAATAACATAGGGTACTTAGTAAACACCATTTTGATGGGAAAAAAAAACTACAAAATTTAAAAGCCATCCCACCAGCGTCAAGGTGTACCCAAATCGGGATGGTCCTAACCTCTAGTAGTAAAACCTTACCATGTGTCAACGTGAAGTCAATGTGAATAAGGGCCAAGCAGGACCTGGTTCCTCATATGAATACCCAGCAAGTGAGAAGCTATACTGTATAAACGTAATGTAAAGTAAGGGAGGCCGCACCTTTACCTGCATTAAATGCAGAAACCTGAAGCTTAACTGAAAAAAATGAACTGCAGTATAAGGCTATGTGCACACGCTGCGGATTGGTCTGTGAATTTGTATCTGCGGAACCGCAGGTAAAATGACCTGCGGTTTTACCTGCGGATTGGCCTGCGATTATTCCCCTGCGGTTTATCACCTCTACAATGGAGGAGATGGTAAACCGCAGCAGAATCCGCAGAAAAGAAGTGACATGTCATTTCTTTCTGCGGATTCAAAACCGCAGCTTTTCCGCAGTTAAAAATCCGCAGCATGTGCACACCAGATTGTAAATCCCATAGACTTACATGCTACTGTACACTGACTGCAGAACTGCTGCAGATCCACAGCAGCCAAAACCGCAACGGATCCGCAGCAAAAACCGCAGCGTGTGCACATAGCCTAAGTTCGTATGCATACAAGATGCAAGTGGGTAAAATTAATAATTGACACCCTGCCGATTTTGCAAGCTTTCCTACCTACAAAGAATGGAGAGGGCTGTAATATTTATCGTATGTACAATTCAACAGTGAGAGACAGAATCTGAAAATAAAAACCAGAAAATCACATTGTATGATTTTTACACAATTAATTTGCATTTTATTGCATGAAATAAGTATTTGATACAATAGAAAAACAGAACTTATCATTTGGTACAGAAACCTTTGTTTGGAATTAGAGGTCAGACGTTTCCTGTAGTTCTTGACCAAGTTTGCACACACTGCAGCAGGGATTTTTGCCCACTCCTCCATACAGATCTACTCCAGATCTTACAGGTTTCGGGGCTGTCGCTGGGCAGCATTGAGTTTCAGCTCCCAACAAAGATTTTCTATTGGATTCAGGTCTAGAGACCTAGAAATGCTTCTAAGGCCAGGATCACACATGCGAGGAATACAGCGGAGTCTTGCATGTTAATACCCGGCACTGACGCCAGCACTCAGGAGCGGAGCATACGGCCGCATAGCAATACATGGAGCCGCACGCTCCGCTCCTCAGTTCCGGCAGCAGTTGCCGGGTATTAACATGCGAGACTCGGCCGTATTCCTTGTATGTGTGATCTCAGCCTTACGGAACCATTTCTTAGTTGCTCTGGTTGTGTGTTTCGGGTCAGTGTCATGCTGGAAGTCCCACCCATGACCCATCTTCAATGCTCTTACCGAGGGAAGGAGGTTGTTGGCCAAAATCTCGCGATACAAGGTGGAGAGGTTGGAGTGTAATTGAGTGTGTAGACAGGTGTCTTTTATACAGGTAATGCCTGGATCACACTTCCATTTTTTAAATCCGTCCAAATCCGTCGTTTTCCGTTGAAAAACGGATCCGCCATAGACTTGCATTAGCGGCTACCGCGGATCCGTCAAAAAAACGGATCCGTTAGCGGCAAAAAAACGGAAACGGATCCGTTTGGCGGACACAAAATACGGATGTGTGAAACAGGCATAACAAGTTCATACAGGTTCAATTAACGCAGGTAATGAGTGCAGAGTACGAGGGCTTCTAAATGAAAAACTAACATGTCTGTGAGAGACAGAATTCTTGTTGGTTGATAGGTGATCAAACACATATTTCATGCAATAAAATGTAATTTAATTATTTAAAAATCATACAGAACATATCAATGTGATTTTCAGATCAAAACTAGTAATTCAAGTCAGTGGGTCTGGGAAAAAAATCGGACTGCACTCTGACCAATGTGTTACATCTCATCTGCAATTTTTTTTTTTTTCTCAGCTGAAATCGGACTGAAAAAAAAAAATCGCAGCGTGCTGCGATTTGCTGCATATCTCGGACGAGACTGGCCAATGCAAGTCAATGGATGCGAGAAAAATACGCCGTCGCACAATGCGACTGCTGTCAGATTATTACACACCAGTGTGTTAGATGTCGAGTTTCCCCTACTGCACAGGGGGAATCTCAAGCCATGTCCTCTGCGGTCTCCCATTCCTCTCTGGCCGCAGAGATGCCTGATCAGCAGAGGCATCGGTCCAGGTGTCTTGCCCAGGCAAATGCTAGGCGTCTGATTGCGCCTTCAGGCTCTGCTGTAACACCATGCTTGAATCAGCAGCAAGCAGACGCTCCAGGGACTAAGTCCTGTATTTTGCCTACTGAGCATGCCCATGGGACGACCTCTCATTGGAGGTCGGAGGTCACATGCGCAGGTCCCGTTCGTGCTCTGATTGGTCCACTACTGGGAAGGTCCCGGAAGGATGCCGCTTTAAGAGTCGCATGGCCGCTCGGCCATGCGCTAGTATAGACTCTTGTTGGTATATGTGTGAGTGATGATGGATGCATGTAACTGGTGACTGACTTATTAAGATTCCCCTCCCTTTGATACGCATGTGTTAGGGAACTGTAGTAGAGTCGGCGCCTATCAGTGGCTTTGCCTTTGCACCACAGTGCTTCCACTCACAGCACTTCACTTAGCGCCATATTGTGCCATCCAGCACAAGGCACCTTTGTACAGCCTCAAGCAGCTGCAACCACCAGTAGCGTCGCCGTGCGCAAGTTGTGCGCTTTCCTTGCCCTAATCAGGGAGGTTAGTGGCGTCCGCCAGAGCGGTGCAGCGCGCACCTGGTGTGCTTATACTTCTGTTGTTCTTTCTGGCACTGCAGTTGCAGTGTCGAGCACTAGTGTGTCTAGAGGGACTCTAACCCAGCGTCTCGGGGGGAGAGTCCTGTGACTATACACTAGTGCTCATATTGCCGAGCTCTGTGAGCATTAACAGGCTCTGGCGTTTATGTTGCAGTGGCTCTGTAAAGTAACAGAGGTCGCTCCCGTACACACCGGGTCAGCGGTTAACACGCCGGTGTTCAGTTAGCGCTCCTCCATTACCTAGCTGCAATATTCCATCTCTGCACGGTGGACCCCAGGCTGCGAACTTCATTATTATTTTATTATTTGGTGCGTTCCGCCAGCCTAACATTGTGTCCTTTGAAAAAACGGCAATTCATATGCGGCTACAGTAAAATCACACTGAAGGGTTAGAATAGAATAGATGTATACACATAGAGTACATGTGTATATATACATGTTAGTGACACACACACACATGTATATGTATTTATATTACATAGAAGAAAAGCCGGTAATTCAGCAGCCGCGGTAGTGTAAAATCACAGCAGGAGCCAACAGGATAGAAGAGATGGATTACATACAGTAAATACAAATACAATAGGTAGATATATAGATATCAGTGACAAATACAATTAGTACAGTGTGTGCGCCGCTTACTGTACATGTATTTAAAGATTATTTTTTGGAAAAAAATGGCGCGCGCTCCCCCGCAATTTTGTAATCAGCAGAGAATAAGCCGCTGGATGAGGGCCAAGGTTTATAGCCTGTAAAGGGGGTAATACCCATGGAGCTTCCCAGGCTATTAATATCAGCTCACAGATATATAAAAACATCAGCTCTCAGCCACCCCAAAAATGTGCCTTACTCTTCCCACTTTTCCTGTAGCGGTGGCAAGTGGGGTAAGAGTTGGGGGGTTGATGTCACCTTTGTGACATCAAGCCCCGAGGTTAGTAATGGAGAGGCGTCAATAAGACGCCCCTATTACTAACCCCATAGTCAAATTGTAAATAAAATACAGACACCCTTTAATTGAAATAAAGACCCAGACTCCTTTAATATTCTTAATTAAACCATACTTACGACCTCGCCTAATTCCTGCGACGCCCTCGATCTCCTGTAATAAAAGTTAAAGAATAAACCAACAATATACCATACCTGTGCGTCGTTGTGTCCCACGCAGTAATCCATATCTGGGAAATATACAGTTTTCAACCTGGATGGTGCCAAGATGCGACCGCCCCAGCTGAAAAACACTGGTGAATGAGGAGATGCTGCGAGCGCAGCCTAAGTGACTAGCGGTGACATCACTGAGTCTGCGCTCCCTCAAAGCCTGAACTGTGGTGACCTCTGGACTGTGGGAAAATGCCAGTGATTAGGTGACTTCAGTTCATGCTCAGTGTATTCACAGCAGATCACCATGAGAATTTTATATCAATTATATGTGTGTGTGCGTTTTGACGAATATTTCCTTTTAAAATGATGTGTAAATGAAATAGAGAATTGTTGTATGTAAAAGCTCATGTTAACCCCTTCCTTACATTGGACATACTATTCCGTCCATGTGACCTGGGACTTAAGTCCCATGGACGGAATAATACGTCACACGCGATTAGCGGCGCTCACGGGGAGGAGCGCCGCTGACCGCGGCCGGGTGTCAGCTGAATATCACAGCTGACACCCGCCACTATGTGCCAGGGGTGGTCAAACATGATCGCAATGTACCGGGGGCATAGGGAAGAATCACGCAAGGAGTGGGCTCCCTGCGTACTTCCCTGAGCCTCTCGGAACAGTGCGATGTGATCATGCTGTTCCGAGGGCCCCCGGATTCAATATGGCCGTGGGGGCCTTGGGGTCCTGCAGGGAGGTGGCTTTCTCAGTGCCTGTCAGATGGTTGATCTGACACGGTGCACTGGAAAGTGTCAGATCAGCGGTCTGACACTTTACAGTGATGTCCCCACCTGGACAATATTTTAAAGTAAAAAAAAAAAAAAAAAGTGTAAAAATATATATTTTTTTAAATTCCTAAATAAATAAAAAAATAAAAAAAAATCCCTTTTAAATTATTTTATTTGTAAATAAAAAAAAACAAAACAATAAAAGTATACATATTTAGTATCGTCGTGTCCATAACAACCCACCCTATAAAACTGTCCCACTAGTTAACCCCTTTAGTGAACCCCTTAAAAAAAAAAAACCAAGGGCAAAAAACATTGCTTTATCATCATACACCAATCAAAAAGTGCAATAACACGCGATCAAAAAGACGAATATAAATAAACATGGTACCACTGAAAATGTCATCTTGTCCCGCAAAAAACGAGCCGCCACACAGCGTCATCAGCGAAAAAATAAAAAAGTTATAGCTTGCAGAATAAAGCGATGCACAAAAATTATTTTTTTATATAAAATTGTTTTTATTGTATAAAAGCGCAAAAACATAAAAACTGATATGAATGAGGTATCGCTATAATCGTACTGACCCGAGGGATAAAACCACTTTATAAATTTTACCACACGCGGAACGGTGTAAACGCCCCCCCCAAAGAAATTCATGAGATGCTGGATTTTGTTCATTCTGCATCCTAAAAATTGGAATAAAAAGCGATCAAAAAAGTCACGTGCCCGAAAATGGTACCAATAAAAATGTCAACTCGTCCCCCAAAAAATAAGACCTCATGTGGGTCAAAATATGGAAAAACTATAGCTCTCAAAATGTGGTGATGCAAAAACTATTTTTACAATAAAAAGCGTCTTTTAGCGTGTGACAGCTGCCAAACATAAAAACCCGCCACAAATAGTAAATCAAACCCCCTGTTATCACCCCCTTAGTTAGGGAAAAATAATAAAATAAAAAAAAATGTATTTATTTCCATTTTCCCATTAGGGTTAGGGCTGAGATTAGGGTTAGGGGTGTGTTGGGGTTAGGGTTGGAGTTAGAATTGGGGGGTTTCCACTGTTTGGGCACATCAGGTGCTCTCCAAATGCAACGTGGCGTCTGATCTCAATTCCAGCCAATTCTGCGTTGAAAAAGTCAAATGGTGCTCCTTCCCTTCCAAGCTCTGCCATGCGCCCAAACAGTGGTTTACCCCCACATATGGGGTATCAGCCTACTCAGGACAAATTGAAAAACAACTTTTGGGGTCCAATTTCTCCTGTTACCCTTAGGAAAATAAAAAATTGGGGGCAAAAATATCATTTTTGTGGAAAAAAATGATTTTTTTATTTTCACGCCTGGGCGTTATAAACTTCTGTGAAGCACTTGGGAGTTCAAAGTGCTCACCACATATCTAGATAAGTTCCGTGGGGGGTTTAGTTTCCAAAATGGTTTACCCCCACATATGGGGTATCAGCCTACTCAGGACAAATTGCACAACGACTTTTGTGGTACAATTTCTCCTGTTACCCTTGGGAAAATAAAAAATTGGGGGGCAAAAATATCATTTTTGTGGAAAAAATGATTTTTTTCATTTTCTGACTCTGCGTTAGAAACTTTTGTGAAGCACTTGGGGGTTCAAAGTGCTCACCACACATCTAGATAAGTTCCTTGGGGGGGTCTAGTTTCCAAAATAAGGTCACTTGTGGGGGGTTTCCACTGTTTAGGTACATCAAGGGCTCTCCAAACGCGACATGGCGCCCGATCTCAATTCCAGCCAGTTTTGCGTCAAACGGCGCTCCTTCCCTTCCGAGCTCTGCCGTGCGCCCAAACATTGTTTTACCCCCACATATGGGGTATCGGCGTACTCAGGACTAATTGCACAATAACTTTTGGGGTCCTGTTTCCCTTGGGAAAATAAAAATCGGGGGTGAAATGATCATTTTTGTGGAAAAAAAATATGATTTTTTAATTTTACGGCTGTACGTTATAAAACTGCTGTGAAGCCCATGGGGCACCACACATCTAGATAAGTTCCTTGGGGGTGGGGTCTAGTTTCCAAAATGGTGTCATTTGTGGGAGGGTTTCCACTGTTTAGGCACATCAGGGTCTCTTTAAACGTGACATGGCATCCAATCTCAATTCCAGCCAATTTTGCGTTGAAAAAGTCCCTTCCCTTTCGAGCTCAGCCATGTGCCGAAACAGCGGTTCCCCCCACATATCAGGTTTCAGCGCACTCAGGTCAATTTGCACAATAACTTTTACAGTCTAATTTAACCTGTTACCCTTGGTAAAATAAAAAAATTGGACCTGAAGTTATTTTTTTGTGAAAAACAGTTAAATGTTCATTTTTTTTAACCATTCAAAAAATTCCTGTGAAGCACCTGAAGGGTTAATAAACTTCTTGAATGTGGTTTTGAGCACCTTGAGGGGTGCAGTTTTTAGAATGGTGTCACTTTTAGGTATTTTCTATCATATAGACCCTCAAAGTGACTTCAAATGTGATGTGGTACCTACAAAAAAAAATGGTGGTGTAAAAATGAGAAATCGCTGGTCAAATTTGAACCCTTATAACTTCCTAACAAAAAAAAAATGTTGGTTTAAAAATTGTGCTGATGTAAAGTAAGCATGTGGGAAATGTTATTTATTAAGTTTTTTTGTGTGAGATAGGCTGGTTTCACACTTGCGTTTTTTGCGCTGGGTTTTTTCCCCCTATACTTAACATGGGTGCGCATTGGCATGCGTTTGTACGCATTTGTATGCGCATGCTTTTTTTGTAGTGTGCGCCCAGGCATCCTGTTGCATTTTTTGTGCGTCCGACCTGTCTAAAAAAAAAACGCATGCACACGCAATGCGCACAAAATTCACCCAAAAACACATTAAAATCTATGGGAGCGCTGACGTGCGCATGGTCATGCGCACGTCAGCGCAAAAAAAGCATGTTTTTTTTTGCAAAAAAAACAAGAAAACGCATGATGTGGTTTTTATGAGCGTTTGCACTGCGCACGCAGCGCAAAAGAACACAAGTGTGAAAGTAGCCTCTCTGCTATTTAAGGGCATAAAAATTCAAAGTTGTAAAATTGCGAAATTTTTGCCAAATTTCCGTTTTTTTCACAAATAAACCCAAGTCATATCAATGAAATTTTACCACTAACATGAAGTACAATATGTCACAACAAAACAGTGTCAGAAACACCAGGATCCATTGAAGCGTTCCAGAGTTATTACTTTATAAAGGGACAGTGGTCAGAATTGTAAAACTTGGCCCGGTCATTAACGTGCAAACCACCCTTGGGAATAAAGGGGTTAAAATCACATTGCAATCGGATAGCAATCGCAATGCACTCAGATGTAAATCGGATGCTAGCTGTGATTGTACTCGCATGGCACTCGTCCATTTTTTTCGGTCCAGATTACGGGCTGTTTTTTTCCCCATATATGGGTATGAGCCTTTTCACCAACTGTCAGGATGGAGAAAGAGGAGGTTTTTATTTATTTATTTAAATGTCTCCACTTCCGAGAAAATCTGATGACCCTTTTACCACACTCAAGCTCAGATCTTTGACCTCCTTTGCGGTCCTTTTGTTTTGTGCAGTAATTGAGGATTGTATCACTTTTTAATGCAGTGTCTGTGATAATTCCCCTCTATTTACCCTGGGAACATAAGTGTAAATGAAGAGGTTGATGGAGGGTCTATGATTCACACTCCTGCACATGTCAGTGCCTCGTCCGATGTTCCCATGTATGATACAGTCACTCCCCTGTAATGTAACCTTGTGATACGCTATACTCTGAGTCTGAACTCATCTGGTGCTGAAAACGCACCTTTTTTTGCCACGGTCAGCATCATTGTTTCTGATCTCAAACACTGAACAATAGGACCGGTCATCTGTGCACATCCCAGGGTCAGCTATTTTAGTGGTGCAAGGCTTTAGGGGCCTCATAAACCATAGATAGCGCTCTATTCCTCTCTCTTTCTTTCTCTCTCTCCATACAGAACACAGGAGCGCTCGCAGAGTTGTGTAACTAGAAGACCCCTCTGCTGGCTTATTTGACCGAAACAAAAGGATCAGATGTCCAAACTCAGGCATGATGGCTAATTCTTTCCCCCAACTTTATCTGACCGAAAAGAGTCAAGAGGCCTCCATACACATTAGACTGACAGCCGATCCCACCGATATTGGCCAGTTTGGCCCTTGTATGGAGGCCTTCAGATCTGTATGGGGATATTTATATTTTGGCCATTGCTGCTTGATCGTGTTCATGGATTTTATGAAGTATATTAAAAATTTTCAATAGTAGTATATATAAATATATAATGGAAAAATAAAAGCTAATATCTAATTATTTGCTGTTTGTAAATATTCAACATGTTTTGTCAGGTATATTCATCAATTTCGGATTGTTGGGTTTCCAGCTCCATGAATCTCTAACAATCAGTTGATACCATCACAAGTTATGGAGCTGTCATTTCCAGTGCACCATGGCATCTACACTCGGCTGATCGGTGATGGTGTGGGGAGTCCATCCCCACTGATCTAATAAGAATGACTGAAGAATAAATCATTGTAATCTTCTGAAACACCCTTTTAAAGGGAAACTGACCTCGCCTATTAACCTAACCCCGTGCTGCAGCAGACTATCACATGATAATTACGGTGGTGTTTGTAGCTAAGCTATATGTTCTGTGGTTCTGCTACAGTTATAAATTAAAAACTTGCCAAGTGTAAACCCGTTACCCTGAATCATCGGGGCGGTATGGGATCCTAGCTGAGTCATCTATTAAAAACAACACCAATTCCCGTTGATTGTTCTCTCCAGGCTGGTAATGTCAGCGCATGACAGAGGCGTTCTGAACCCAGATCCTGCAAGTTTGTGCACTGGTTTTCAAAGATGT
Source organism: Dendrobates tinctorius (assembly GCF_039654945.1). Lineage (NCBI taxonomy): Eukaryota > Metazoa > Chordata > Amphibia > Anura > Dendrobatidae > Dendrobates > Dendrobates tinctorius. Next base: position 82,712,243 of record NW_027361690.1, read on the forward strand.
CTGTGCTAACGTCGCCAGACTGGAGCCATCAGTCAACCGGAATGGGCATTTTTTTCAATAAATGACTGAGACTTGGCCAGGATACCGTGCCGCCTTGATGATTCAGGCTAATACACAACAAGTTTTAATTTATAAAACCACAGAGCATATAGCGTAGCTACAAACACCATAGTAATTATCATGTGATTGCCTGCAGATGCAACAGGGTTAGGTTAATAGGAGATTTTCTGACGTCAGGTTCCCTTTAAGGCTATCTTCACATCTGCATCCAACGACAGTCTAATACAAATGAATGGTGCCTTTGATATCCCATTTAAATGTTGCAGAAAATATGTAGATCTTACCCTCAGCATTACAAAGGGTTAAATCGATTTCCACTTCCTCATCAGAACCCATAAAGATAACAGGAGCCTATTATGGTATGAGGACAGCTCTGTCTAGCCACACAAAACAATGGCCTATGGTTATAAAGTAGGTCATGCCGATAAGATATACAGAGCAGCCTCCACTTACAATATTAATCCGTTCTGGGATGACTTTAGTAACTTGGAAATATTGAAACGTGAGCCCATGACTGCATAGAAAATGGTTCTAAAGCCTGAAAAATGTCACTAACCCTTGTAGATAGAGCGACGTGGAGAACTGCTGTAGGCTAGAGGGTCACTTTGTGGAGGACAGGAGCTTCTCCATTGTCCCGTACAGGGCGCACCATGTGAGGACGCGTTCATCACCTTACCTGGAATGTGTTGACTGCATTGGTTAGTGAAATACCGTGTATAGGATTATTAGCAGCTAAAGGTAATGATTTGCAATTTTTGTTTATGCAGACGGACATCTATGGCCTGGCTAAAAAATCCAACCGTACAACAGTGCAGATCGAAAGATGGTTCAGGAAGAGAAGGAATCAGGACCGGCCTGCTGTGATGAAGAAGTTCCAGGAATCCTGGTGAGAAAAGGTTCCTGGGGTTAGGAATACTTCGCCTATCTGCTAAGTTCTTCTGGCACTTCAGAAACAGAACTTGCCATAAAGTGCCCATACACAAGAGATAACTTTCACCCATCAGCTATTTCTCCAAACTTCCCCATACACACGAATGTTCGGCTTGGCAAGAGAGAATCGGGAGGCCCCCATACACTTTAGACGGTCCGCCGATGCCACCAGTACTGTCGGGTTTAGATAAAGGTTATCCAATGTGTAGGTGGGGCCTGTAAATACGAGATTAGGAATATCATACAACTCAATGGTCATGGAAGTCAGGGTACCTTGGTTGTCACATCAGCCTGTAGGCGCCATGCTAGTCTATGTTGCTAAACCAAGGGCGTTGGTTATTGTATTTTTTTTTATTCATAGAAGTATGTTTGTGTATTATTACACAGCTGATATATAGATCTGTTCGGTAGAAAACTTGACTTATTTTCCTTTACTTCTCATGCTCTGTTCATGAGTCACAGCCAACATTAGGGCATGTGCACACAATGTCTTTTTCAGGCTGACGAAACCTACCAATTTTTCCAGAGGAAGATGTTTTAGGAGAGACTGATGTGGTGGTTTGTTTTTTTATCTTTTGTTATCTGAAGCGTGTTTTTTGGGGGTGTGGGTCGTTTCAGGAGTCCTTTTTTTACCACCTGAGATTTTTTTTAGCATCTTTCCACAATTTTTGGGGCATCTTTTGTATTGGCGCTTTAAGGATGGTTTTTTTTTTATCTTTTTAAACTCCAACATTGGAGAACCTGCTATAGAGGTTTTTGTAAAACACTTGCAAAATGCTCAAAAAGCCCCCTTGGCATCTTCCGGATGTCTATTAAGCCTTCCAATTTACCTTCTGCTCTAAAGTAAAGTGTGTCTTCAGAATGGCAAATTCCTGAACAATGGCTCACTCAGTTCTTTTAACCACTTGGCATCTTTGCTTACCTGAAGCGGTTAAAAAACATTCAAAACCCTGAACATATGAACAGCGAGTTACTACATTACTATGCATATGTTGGGCTAGTTGCAGATGTATTTTTTTTTATCCTCTGAGAAAATCTGATCGATTATGCTAATTTACACTCTGATTAGACTCTGATCAAACTGTGATCAGATTGTGATTTGATTTTCTCGGATGAGGAGAAGATATAGAGAATTTTTTTTCCCATCGTCTCCATTTTGTTAGTAGCTGGAAATCTGACTGCACTCTGATGTCATCTAAATGCAGCCCGATGGTTTCTATGGACTCATTAACATGCATGGCTGAGTGCAATCCGAGTATCTGATCAAACTCGGAAATGCAGCGTTTCGTCTTTCCCTCGGACAGACTCCGTCCGAAGAAAAAATTGGACGTGCACGGCCCCATAAAATAATATTGGTTGGAGTGTGATCCAGTAATTGTCGGATCGCCACTCTGGCCAATAATACAGTTGTCTCCTTGAGCCCTTAATGTGGACATGAAGGGACTTCTGTCACAGGGATCAGCGATCCCACCAGTGTCACACATTTCACCAGCTTTTAAGCAGTGCATAATGTCTGTGGACAGATCCAAAAATCTAATTTGTGCCAGAGAAAATTCATCTGTTTTTTATTTTGCTCATGCTTAAGCTGATTGATCTGGAAAAGATCCTGTCATTGTAAACATCAGAGCGTATATTATTTGTCTTCATGTGACGAGATGACATTGCAGTAAGCTATCCTCTCGCCTGAGCACTTCATGCCACTGACACTAAGTATGAGCGCTGCACCCTGCTGGCACTGCTGGTGCCCGGCCTCTCATTCGCCAATGCTAACCACAAGTCACAAATGTAACTGCAAAGAACTCTGCCTAGAAAGGAAACGCTTCATTGTCAGGATCTCCAAAAAGGAGGCAGAGGAATACAGTAAAGGATTAACATGGGGTGGCGCATACATCACTCGCCGGAAATAAATATGGATGCTGGCAGGGCAGCAACATTCTGGAATTAGGGACGTTGTTTCCCAGAGTTATTTATACTGACAGCAGCGAGTAAATGATGTACAATATAAGAAACACAAACTTCTCGCGCCCTTTTGGTGCAGTCAGAAGGAACCATAAGGCTTGGAGGTACACGGCAAGCTTGGCTGGGAGACAGATTGCTATATGTCGCTGCTTCATCAGAGCCCAATGCAAGTGAATGGGGTCGCACTGCCATCCCTAGAGTACCATGATGCAAAAAAAAAATCAGACCTAGGTGGACATCTTTGTGTCTTGCTTGTTTTGTACTCTAGTGGATGCAATGTGACCCCATTCATGCAGCGTGATGTAGCAGTAGCCCCGGCCTTAGACTTGCATGTGTGTATAGACTTTCTATAGGAAGGACTTTTGGTTACAGTTTTGAAGTATAAATGTTATATTGCTTCTAGTGTAAAAAATTAAAGACGTTTTCCATGTATAATAATAATTTTATGCCAATCTGCTTTCTCCAGGGGAAAACATTAAATGGGGCTATTACTCACCATTTCCTGCTCCAGTGCGCTTGACTTTTTCAGCCAATTACTGAGCTCAGCTGTGATGAGGTAGTCAGCCTGAGACCATTGATTGGCTGCAGCAGTCAAATGTGCTGTAGTCATGATGTCACGATGGCGCATGTAAACACAAATGGGGACAGCAGTGGAGAGGCGATATTTTTAGCTGTGGAATGTGAGTAACTGTTCTCTTATCTTCACCAAGAGGAAGCATATCTGGATAAATAATTACTGTATATACTCATGTATAAGCCGAGATTTTCAGCCCATTCTTTTGGGCTGAAAGTCCCCCTCTCGGCTTATACACTAGTCATATACCGGGGGGGGTTCGGTGGGGGAGGAGGATTTGGGGGGTCAGAGATCATACTCACCCCCTCCTGGCTCATCTCTGCAGCCCCCCTGCTTGCTCCATGTTCTCAGCGCCCCTGCTCTTCCTGCTTCAGTGGTCATGTGGTACCGCTCATTAAACTCATGAATATGCGCATATTTATGACTTTAATGAGCGGTACCACGTGACCGCTGAAGCAGGAAGAGCAGCAGCGCTGAGAACATGGAACAAGCAGGGACTGCGCTGCAGAGACGAGCGCCAGGAGGGGGTGAGTATGAACGGGGGGAGCCATATTCACCTGTCCGCATTCCAGAGCCGGCATCGCTGATGAGCAGCGTTCAGCAGGAGATGAGTATACAGTTGTTTTTTTTTTCGTTTTTTTTTGTAAAGGAGGCAGCAGCAGCATCATGATGGGGCCACTCACTGTCCGCATTATCTGGGGCCACACACTGTCCTCATTATCTGGGGCCACACACTGTCCTCATTATCTGGGGCCAAAACACACTGTGCAGCATTATCTGGGGCCAAAACACACTGTGCAGCATTATCTGTGGCCACAACACACTGTGCAGCATTATCTGGGGCCACAACACACTGTGCAGCATTATCTGGGGCCACAACACACTGTGCAGCATTATCTGGGGCCACAACACACTGTGCAGCATTATCTGGGGCCACAACACACTGTGCAGCATTATCTGGGGCCACAACACACTGTGCAGCATTATCTGGGGCCACAACACACTGTGCAGCATTATCTGGGGCCACAACACACTGTGCAGCATTATCTGGGGCCACAACACACTGTGCAGCATTATCTGGGGCCACAACACACTGTGCAGCATTATCTGGGGCCACAACACACTGTGCAGCATTGTCTGGGGCCACAACACACTGTGCAGCATTATCTGGGGCCACAACACACTGTGCAGCATTATCTGGGGCCACAACACACTGTGCAGCATTATCTGGGGCCACAACACACTGTGCAGCATTATCTGGGGCCACACACTGTGTAGCATTATCTGGGGCAACTCACTGCAGCATTATCTGGGGCCACAACACACTGTGCAGCATTATCTGGGGCCACAACACACTGTGCAGCATTATCTGGGGCCACAACACACTGTGCAGCATTATCTGGGGCCACAACACACTGTGCAGCATTATCTGGGGCCACAACACACTGTGCAGCATTATCTGGGGCCACTCCACACTGTGCAGCATTATCTGGGGCCACTCCACACTGTGCAGCATTATCTGGGGCCACTCCACACTGTGCAGCATTATCTGGGGCCACTCACTGTGCAGCATTATCTGGGGCCACTCACTGTGCAGCATTATCTGTGGCCACAACACACTGTGCAGCATTATCTGTGGCCACAACACACTGTGCAGCATTATCTGGGGCCACAACACACTGTGCAGCATTATCTGGGGCCACAACACACTGTGCAGCATTATCTGGGGCCACTCACTGTGCAGCATTATCTGGGGCCACTCACTGTGCAGCATTATCTGGGGCCACCCTCTGTGCACCCTAGGCTTATACGCAAGTCAATAAGTTTTCCCAGTTTTTTTGTGACAAAATTAGGGGGGTCGGCTTATACACGAGTATATACGATATGTATGAAAAACATTTTAAGGCATGGTCGTAAAGAATTCAAACCATTGCTGCATAGTTACTTTAAAGGGGTTGTCCCATAAACAGCATTTATCACCTGTAATCAGGGGTCTGGCTGCCGAGACGCTTACCGATATTGAGGATGAACAGCCCAAAGTCCCCATATGGGGAATGGAGTGATAGTGAGGCTGTGCGACTACTCCTCCTATAGACAGTGAATAAAGCAGTGATCACATATTCTCACTACCTCTCCATATTCTCTGTAGAACCTCTGATATAGTGATCAGTGGGAGTCTCCGCATTCAGATCACTAGGGATGTCACATTTATCATCTATCCACATATAGTTTATGAATCAGTCCTCTTTAAATTTAAGGTTCATTCCCATGAGAACCATATATTAAAAAATACAACCCCCTTTAAAGAGGCTGGCACTCATGAAGATGAGCCCTTAGCATATGTCCTATTAGAACGTTGGTAAGAAGTGAAACAGTAGCACATGCTCTGGTGGTCCCAGTTTGTCCATTACATGGTCCTTGGGATGTAATTTGGGACCCCCACTAATGGAGAGAGACTTTCCTGCTGGAGTCATTGGCTCGTCTGGCTAGAGTGCAATATTAGAAGTGTGCTGCTCGCTGCAGATTCTACCATTTTACAGCTATATCGGCTAGTATTTGAATTTTATAAAGAGGGTGTCCAATTGTACATTGCCCAATATCCTCAGCAGGCACACATATAGCTGTCATATTCATATATTTGACAGTTACTATAATAAAGAATACAATATTGTTCCATCCACGTTAGAAAAGTTATTCCTGCAATTTTTACATTACTCCAAGTATATTTTGTTTAAAATGCTCTGTAATCTTCATTGTTCTGGGCTGACTTCTGTGTGTGTAATTAGACTTCTTCCACTATGTATAATTAATGGGTTGGGGTCCATGTAATTACAAGCCTTCCCATGATGTGGATTGCTCCAGACTCCGTGCACACTATATATAATAAATGATGTGCTCTTGCCTGCACGAGCTCTAAGGCGAGATACCCAGTGATTCTGTGCTTTGCTGGAAAGCTTTCCATTACACCGGCCAGCATTAAGGGCCTCAGCTTTAATGTATTGTAATTAGCGGCAGCGCGCGGTCTCTGGGGGCCGTAATTACCCAGCACCAGGGGAGCAGGCTGCCTTCATTTCTCAATGGGTTGGTGCTACTGCCAAGAGCCGCTCTAATCTCATTACCAGCACAATGGTCTCACAGGGGTTAAGTTCCTGCCTGGTAACGTTCCCCTTGTGAAATATTAAATGAGGAAATTAGAATATAGAGTGACTGAGGATGGAAGTTGATGTAGGCATTATGGCACCATTGTGTGGCTGATCCTAGAGGCTACATTCGCCTTGTGTACTTTGTAATGTGTGCTGGCGCACACTCCTCTCACGTGCCCAGTATCCAGAAAATGTACTTTTTTTTTTTTTTAACCTTATATTCTGGTTTATAATGCTACTTTGTTTTTCTGTGACTTTTTTTTCTTGAGATGGGAGAGTATTTGCTCCATAAAGTCAGTATGAACACATGCTAACTTAAACTGGCTTTTTGACGCAGAAACTTGCTAAATAATACGTATAATTTCAAATCATTAAGTTTTGAGGATTATAAGTGTTACCTACCCATGAAGCACATTATGGATTACTGAAAGTGTACAAAATAAGAACCACCATCAGCGCCAGAACTACCGTTGGTAAATACAGCACCAGAAGCAACAGAATCACACTTTCCCTCCTTTACATATTGCCCCCACGATACTTTACTGTCACATTAATATCCTTTGTATACAGTAAAAGTCCCTATAAACTGCGGCTCAATAAGGTGCTTAACTTGCCCTCTTCGGCAGCTGGGTGACAGCGGCAGCAAGGTGACAGCGGCAGCAGAGTGATTGCGGCAGAAAGTGGTGGACTCAGCAGGCTGACAGCAGCAGCAAGGAGACCGCCTCAGCTGAGTGACTACCTTTGACCGATCATGGATTGATACATGTGTACATGATCAGAACCACCGTCACTACATGAATCCAACAGACAAATCACCATCTGAACATGAAAGCTGCACCAAGTTTTTTATTACAGCGATCAATGACCATATCTTCTCAGCTGCCTATACACTTATATCGCATAAATCTCCAACGCCCAGTATGTATATAAAGAAGCAATCCTAAGTTTTTTTATGAATTAAATGTGTATACAGTTAGGTCCATATATATTTGGACACAGACAACATTTTTCTAATTTTGGTTCTAGACATTACCACAATGAATTTTAAACAAAACAATTCAGATGCAGTTGAAGTTCAGACTTTCAGCTTTCATTTGAGGGTATCCACATTATAATTGGATGAAGGGTTTAGGAGTTTCAGCTCCTTAACATGTGCCACCCTGTTTTTAAAGGGACCAAAAGTAATTGGACAATTGACTCCAAGGCTATTTCATGGACAGGTGTGGGCAATCCCTTCGTTTTGTCATTCTCAATTAAGCAGATAAAAGGCCTGGAGTTGATTTGAGGTGTGGTGCTTGCATTTGGAAGGTTTTGCTGTGAAGGAAACATGAGGTCAAAGGAGCTCTCCATGCAGGTGAAACAAGCCATCCTTGTTTCATCCTTAAGTCTGAACTTCAACTGCATCTGAATTGTTTAAAATTCATTGTGGTAATGTCTAGAACCAAAACTAGAAAAATGTTGTCTCTGTCCAAATATATATGGACCTAACTGTATGTGCATGTAAAGTATTGTAGTGTATTAATATACTCGCCTACCACCACTCTCTCCAGTTTCCAGCATTGTTCTTTTCTGCTCCTCAGTGACGTCACTTGTGACTAGCCGGCTCACTTTATGACCTACGCATGAGCCGAAGGTCTCTTAGGCCGGGATCACACATGCGAGAAACTCGGACGAATCTTGCGTCTTAATACCTGGCACTGCCGCCGGCACTCGAGAGCGGGTGTGGGGCTGCATAAAAATACATGCAGCTGCACGCTCTGCTCCCGAGTGCTAGCTGCAGTTCCGGGTATTAAGATACGAGACCCGTCCGAGTTTCTCGCATGTGTGATCCCGACCTTACAATGTAAGTCTACAGAGCCTCATTCTGACACTCCATATGCTTGCATTGTAGATGCCACTACAGGTCACACAGCCACATCTATGCTAGTCCCTCTTACACTGCCCCGTAATGTACACACACAGCAACACTACATCTACCAACTTTTAACTTTTTGTCTCCATGATAGTTCCCCGCAAGATCCAGGGGTGAACTTAGCCTCTCTGCTGCCTGAGGCGAACAGAAAAATGAGCCCCCCCCCCCCCCCCGCACATAAAGTAAATTTTCATATCTATCCGGTAAAACTGAGTACAATAGTGGACATTTTGATTTAGACAAATAAAAAAGAAAGGTGTCCAAACACAAGGATGTCAGCACCATCACACGCACATACAAGAACAACACAGAAGTATTCAGAACAAGGATCATTAATGGCAATAATAGGCCTGGCACAGGTCCAGACTGCCGGACTGGGACAAAAATGCAGCCCTGATACACAAACTCCACCAGCCCACAAACTATAACACTCATCAGCCCCAATCAGTGAATTTTTGCTATACATTGTCGTCCCCTCGTCACTATCTTAAAGGAGTTATTTGAAGAGCCACATGTGAATGGCACCACAGTGCGTATGACTGACCACAGCTCCATTTACATGCTGCTCTTCAAAGCTACGTTTCCCAGGATCACGGGGGTCCCAGCGGTCAGATCCACAACAAACAGAAAGTCATCCCCTATCCCCACATAATGCTCCATACAGTATTATGGAACCCATATATTACTGCATATAGTATTATGGACCCTATATAATGCTCTATACAGTATATTGGGCCCCATATATTACTTCATACAGCATAATGGGCCCCATATGTTACTTCATACAGCATAATGGGCCCCATATAATTCTTCTCATCATACCCCGCTGCTCTGGTCTCCTCAGTGTATTCTGATCCTCCGCACTGCTTGGCACAGGGACATCATTAATTTTATGTATATAATTGTCCACTTGGACTGATAGTAATAGTGATTTGTTTGTACCCTGTTGTCAGGGCATATGATTATACACCAGTACAAGTAGGAAAGGCTCAATGTGACCAGTGCGACCTACTTTCCTACCCCTCTTATTCTACCAGTACTGTGGGCACACTGACTGGTACTGAGGAAAAGAAAGAGCGAGAAAAAAGAAAACAGAAAGAGAAAGAACAGAGAGAGAGAAAGAGGAGAAAGAAAGAACAGAGAGAGAAAGAACAGAAAGAGAAAGAAAGGGACAGAAAAAAAGAACAGGGAGAGAGAAAGAAAGAGAGGACAGAAAAAAGAACAGCGAGATAGAAAAAAGCGGGGAAGAGAGAACAGAGGGAGAGAGAAAGAGGAGAGAGAAAGAGGAGAAAGAAAGAAAGAGGGGAAAGAAAGAACAGAGAGAAAGAAAGAGGGAAAAGAAGGAAAGAAAAAACGGAGAAAAAGAGGGGAGAGAGAGAAAAAAAAGAGGGGAAAGAACAGAGGGAGAGAGAAAGAGGGGAAAGAAAGAACAGAGAGAGAAAGAAAGGGGAAATAAAGAACAATGAGAAAGAGAAATAAAGAAAAAACACAGAGAAAGAAAGGAAGAACAGAGAGAAAGAAAGAGGGGAAAGAAAGGGGAAAGAAAGAAACAACAGAGAAAAAAGAAAGAAAAAGAACAGAGAGAGAGAAAAAAAGAGGAGAAAGAAAGAACAGAGAGGGAGAGAGAGTTGAAATAAACAGAGAGAAAGATGGGAAAGAAAGAGAACAGAGAGAAAAAGAACAGAGAGAGAGAGGAAAGGAAGAGGGGAAAGAGAGAGAACAAGAGAGAAAGAAGAGAGAGAAGAAAGAACAGAGAGAGAAAGAAAAAAAAGAAAGATTAGAGAGAGAGAGAACAGAGAAAGATTCTATAAAGATACTATAGCAGCCCGGCTCCCATTGTAGTGCCCACCTGAGCCTCCCGATGCAGGACATATCCTGATCTGCTCACATGGCCGGCAATCCCGCTGTCGGAGGACACGGTGATGGATCTGAAGCATTCCCTGAAGTGCCTCCATGGTTTCGTCACAATCTCCTCCTGAAATTCCCTCATTTCCGGTCAGCTTCTAGCACGTCACTTCCGGTGGAACGTCATGTGCAAATTTTAAAGTGCTCCTCGGGGCTCCGCCGTGTACTCCTGTGTCCGCGGGAAAAGTAAGCTCCCGGCCGGGGCAGACTCTCTCTCAAAATCGGGACTGTCCTGCTGGGAGGTATGGATGCTCCCCACCATACACCTTGTAAACGTATGGCTCTGCACACCTCATACACACGCGGTTCCACTTTTTATGCCTCGCGCGCGCACACACACGGCTCCACTCAGTACACACGGCTCCACTCCGTAAACCTCGTACACATGCGGCTCTCCTCCGTACACCTTTTACACACGTGGCCACGCTCTGTACTCCTTGTACACACATGGCTCCACTCCGTAAACCTTGCACACATGCGGCTTTGCTCCATACACCTCGTACACACGCGGTTCCACTCCATACACACGTGGCTCCACTCCGTACACACATGGCTCTGCTCCGCTCCATACACACAGGGCTCCGTTTTGTATGCCCCATACACACACAGCCCCACTCCGTACAACCCTTACACAGGCTCCGTACACCCTGTACACAAGCGGCTCCGCTCCGTACACCCCGTACACAAGCGGTTCCGCTCCGTACACCCCGTATTCCGCTCCGTACACCCCGTACACACGCGGCTCCGCGACGTACACACGCGGCTCCGCGACATACACCCCGTACACACGCGGCGCCGCGACGTACACCCCGTACACACGCGGCGCCGCGACGTACACCCCGTACACACGCGGCGCCGCGACGTACACCCCGTACACACGCGGCTCCGCGACATACACACGCGGCTCCGCGACATACACCCCGTACACACGCGGCTCCGCGACGTACACACGCGGCGCCGCGACATACACCCCGTACACACGCGGCGCCGCGACATACACCCCGTACACACGCGGCGCCGCGACATACACCCCGTACACACGCGGCGCCGCGACATACACCCCGTACACACGCGGCGCCGCGACATACACCCCGTACACACGCGGCGCCGCGACATACACCCCGTACACACGCGGCGCCGCGACATACACACGCGGCTCCGCGACATACACCCCGTACACACGCGGCTCCGCTCCATACACACGCGGCTCCGCGACATACACCCCGTACACACGCGGCTTCGCGACGTACACACGCGGCTCCGCGACATACACCCCGTACACACGCGGCGCCGCGACGTACACCCCGTACACACGCGGCGCCGCGACGTACACCCCGTACACACGCGGCGCCGCGACGTACACCCCGTACACACGCGGCGCCGCGACGTACACCCCGTACACACGCGGCGCCGCGACGTACACCCCGTACACACGCGGCTCCGCGACTTACACACGCGGCTCCGCGACATACACACGCGGCTCCGCGACATACACCCCGTACACACGCGGCTCCGCGACGTACACCCCGTACACACGCGGCTCCGCGACGTACACCCCGTACACACGCGGCGCCGCGACGTACACCCCGTACACACGCGGCTCCGCGACGTACACCCCGTACACACGCGGCTCCGCCACGTACACCCCGTACACACGCGGCTCCGCGACGTACACCCCGTACACACGCGGCGCCGCGACATACACACGCGGCTCCGCGACATACACCCCGTACACACGCGGCTCCGCGACATACACACGCGGCGCCGCGACGTACACCCCGTACACACGCGGCGCCGCGACGTACACCCCGTACACACGCGGCGCCGCGACGTACACCCCGTACACACGCGGCGCCGCGACGTACACCCCGTACACACGCGGCGCCGCGACGTACACCCCGTACACACGCGGCTCCGCGACTTACACACGCGGCTCCGCGACATACACACGCGGCTCCGCGACATACACCCCGTACACACGCGGCTCCGCGACGTACACCCCGTACACACGCGGCTCCGCGACGTACACCCCGTACACACGCGGCGCCGCGACGTACACCCCGTACACACGCGGCTCCGCGACGTACACCCCGTACACACGCGGCTCCGCGACGTACACCCCGTACACACGCGGCTCCGCGACGTACACCCCGTACACACGCGGCTCCGCGACGTACACCCCGTACACACGCGGCTCCGCGACGTACACCCCGTACACACGCGGCTCCGCGACGTACACCCCGTACACACGCGGCTCCGCGACGTACACCCCGTACACACGCGGCGCCGCGACATACACACGCGGCTCCGCGACATACACCCCGTACACACGCGGCTCCGCGACATACACACGCGGCTCCGCGACATACACCCCGTACACACGCGGCTCCGCGACGTACACCCCGTACACACGCGGCGCCGCGACGTACACCCCGTACACACGCGGCTCCGCGACATACACCCCGTACACACGCGGCTCCGCGACATACACCCCGTACACACGCGGCTCCGCGACATACACACGCGGCTCCGCGACATACACCCCGTACACACGCGGCTCCGCGACATACACCCCGTACACACGCGGCACCGCGACGTACACCCCGTACACACGCGGCGCCGCGACGTACACACGCGGCTCCGCGACATACACCCCGTACACACGCGGCTCCGCGACGTACACACGCGGCTCCGCGACATACACCCCGTACACACGCGGCTCCGCGACATACACCCCGTACACACGCGGCTCCGCGACATACACCCCGTACACACGCGGCGCCGCGACGTACACCCCGTACACACGCGGCGCCGCGACGTACACACGCGGCTCTGCGACATACACCCCGTACACACGCGGCTCCGCGACGTACACACGCGGCTCCGCGACATACACCCCGTACACACGCGGCTCCGCGACATACACACGCGGCTCCGCGACATACACCCCGTACACACGCGGCGCCGCGACGTACACCCCGTACACACGCGGCGCCGCGACGTACACCCCGTACACACGCGGCTCCGCGACATACACCCCGTACACACGCGGCTCCGCGACATACACACGCGGCTCCGCGACATACACACGCGGCTCCGCGACATACACACGCGGCTCCGCGACATACACCCCGTACACACGCGGCTCCGCGACATACACACGCGGCTCCGCGACATACACCCCGTACACACGCGGCTCCGCGACGTACACCCCGTACACACGCGGCGCCGCGACGTACACCCCGTACACACGCGGCTCCGCGACATACACCCCGTACACACGCGGCTCCGCGACATACACACGCGGCTCCGCGACATACACACGCGGCTCCGCGACATACACCCCGTACACACGCGGCTCCGCGACATACACACGCGGCTCCGCGACATACACACGCGGCTCCGCGACATACACCCCGTACACACGCGGCTCCGCGACATACACCCCGTACACACGCGGCGCCGCGACGTACACCCCGTACACACGCGGCTCCGCGACATACACACGCGGCTCCGCGACGTACACCCCGTACACACGCGGCGCCGCGACGTACACCCCGTACACACGCGGCGCCGCGACGTACACCCCGTACACACGCGGCGCCGCGACGTACACCCCGTACACACGCGGCGCCGCGACGTACACCCCGTACACACGCGGCTCCGCGACGTACACACGCGGCTCCGCGACGTACACCCCGTACACACGCGGCTCCGCGACGTACACCCCGTACACACGCGGCTCCGCGACGTACACACGCGGCTCCGCGACATACACCCCGTACACACGCGGCGCCGCTCTGTACACCTTGCACACACGCGGCGCCGCTCTGTACACCTTGCACACACGCGGCTCGGCTCTGTACACCTTGCACACACGCGGCTCGGCTCTGTACACCTTGCACACACGCGGCTCGGCTCTGTACACCTTGCACACACGCGGCTCGGCTCTGTACACCTTGCACACACGCGGCTCGGCTCTGTACACCTTGCACACACGCGGCTCGGCTCTGTACACCTTGCACACACGCGGCTCGGCTCTGTACACCTTGCACACACGCGGCTCGGCTCTGTACACCTTGCACACACGCGGCTCGGCTCTGTACACCTTGCACACACGCGGCTCCGCTCTGTACACCTTGCACACACGCGGCTCCGCTCTGTACACACATGGCTCCACTCCGTAAACCTCGTACACACGTGGCCACGCTCTGTACACCTCGTACACACATGACTCCACTCTGTAAACCTTGTACACACGCGACTCCGCTCCGTACACACGCGACTCCGCTCCGTACACACGCGGCTCCGCTCCGTACACACGCGACTCCGTTTTGTACGCCCAATAGACTCCGTACAACCCGTACACGCGCGGCTCCCCTCCGTACACCTCGGACACGCGTGGCTCTGCTCCGTACACCTCGCACACGCGTGGCTCTGCTCCGAACAACTTGTACACATGGGTCTGCTCCGTACACCTCACACACACACGACTCTGCTCCGTACACCTCGCACACGTGTGGCTCTGCTCTGTGTACACCTCAAGCACACATTGCTCTGCGTACACCTCACACACACATGGCTCTGCTCCGTACACCTCGCACACACACGGCTCTGCTCCGTACACCTCGCACACACACGGCTCTGCTCCGTACACCTCGCACACACACTGCTCCGCTCCGTACACCTCGCACACACACGGCTCCGCTCCGTACACCTCGCACCCACATTGCTCTGCTCCGTATACCTCGCACACGTGCGGCTCTGCTCCGTACACCTCGCACACGTGCGGCTCTGCTACATCCACCCTGTAGTGTAAACCCCTCCTGACCCCACACAGAAACTTGCCTCATTCAACACGATGACAACGAGCACAGCAGTCTTGCACACTGAGGCCCCTGATCATGTGACCTCGACTCCTCCCTTCCTGTGACCTCATCACAGGGCCTGGCTGTGGCAGAGAATAGAACATAGCGGCAGAGGAGAGCAGGGAGGGAGATGATCGATAGACCGAGGGCTGATGCGCACAGGACCTGTGATGAGGTCAGGAGGGGAGGAGTCAGGGGTCAAATGATCAGGGGGCCCTGACTCCTTCCCTCCTGTGACCTCATAACTTACAAGCCTTTGCACGCTACCAGCAGCACCAGCGTGCAGGCTAAATTGTAGGTGCTGCTGGTAGCAGAGCGAATAATGCCGCCCCCTGTGCATAGCAGCTGTCTGCCGCCTGAGCCACAACATCAAATGGCCTCATTATAGGTGCGGCCCTGGCAGGATCAATGCCATCTCTGCAGCATGATGACAACTGTAGCGTTGTGATGAGGTCAGCAGTCTGCTGATCTCATCATGCCACTGCATGTCTGGGCAGGGGGATAATCTCAGCCTGTCTTGGTGCTGCAGTTTTGTTCAGATGTACTCGGGTCTGAGTAACGTGCATACATCTGAATGCAGAGAAAAGGTACTGGCTGCGGCCCACGGGAAATACTCTAGAAGTCGCATGTTGTGCAGGAATAAAATAACTTACAGGGGGTGAAATATGTATTGAAAACGTTACCAACTTTCTAAGTAAATGTATTTCTAAAGGTGCTATTGACATGAAATTCTCACCAGATGGTAGTAACAACCCATCCAATCTACACAAAGAAATCAAACCATAGATATCCATAAATTATGTGTAATAATGAGAAATTACACAGGGAAACCGTATTGAACACATGAAGAAAGAGGTTCAAAAAGCAATGAAGTCATGAAAGCCGCTGAAATCTATCAGCAATTAGTAAGCAAAAATGATAGCAGCTGGTGCCACACAAGAAACATCTCATGATGGGTAAAACCAATGAGCTGTCACAAGACCTTCACAACCTTATTGTAGCAAAACATACTGATGGCATAGGTTACAGAAAATTTTTTTTTAACTACTGAAGATTCCAGTAAGCACTGTTGGGTCCATAATCCGGAAGTGGTAAGAATATCATTTGACCATAAAATGGCCATGACCAGGTGCTCCATGCAAGATTTCAGACAGGAGTGAAAAGAATTATCAGAAGAATTGTCCAAGAGCCAAGAACCTCCTGTGGAGAGCTATAGAAAGACCTGGAATCGGCATGTACAATTATTTAAAAAAACAAAACAAACCTATAAGTAATTCACTCATCCATGACTCCATTACTGGAAAAAAAAGCATGTTCAAGCGCTTTTAAAGTTTAAATTCTACTCAAAAATGTGAGTAGACACAGCAGTATTCAATAAAACACATTTTTTTTAATACACAAGGATAAAACCCATATACTTGTAAGAACAGTAAAAAGACATATAAGGGGGGACAGAATCCTACACAGGTGAATCACAGGTAAATGTATAGGAAGTGGGTATAATAAACAAATGGCATTTACCCTCAATGGTGCAACAAAATGACCAATGTAAATACAATAGTAAGGTCTATATACCAATGTATATGGACCTTACTTGTTTATTATACCCACTTCCTATATGTTTCCCTATTTAGCATACCTTGTCCCCTCTTAAATATCTTTTTACTGTTCTTATGGGTTTTATCCTTATATACAAATAAAAATGTGTTTTTATTGAACACTTCTGTATCTATTCACATTTTTGAGTAGGATTTATATCTAATAGTGAATACTCACATATATAATATGTATTAATTAAATACTTTGTCTCTGGCGTTATTTATCTTTTAAAGTTTTCTCAATAACACAGACAAGTCTGTGAAATACTTGGAGAATTTAGTCTGGTCAGATGAGGCCAAAATTGATCTATTTGGAGGCCATAAGGCACTGCATAGCACCTCAAAAACACCATACCAACAGAGAAGTTTGGAGGTGGGAACTTCAGTGTGTCGCTGTTTTTCAGCATACGGCACTGGCAAACTTCATGCAATTGAACGAAGGATGAACGGACAAATGTACCGAGACATTCTTGATAAAGATCTGTTGCCATCTATCAGGCAGATAAAGATGAAAAGAGGGTGGACATTGGCAGATTCAACATTGGCGACCTGTGCTCTTCACGGGTAAGAACAGGTTCACACTGAGTACATGTGCCATATGTGACCAAGTCTGGAGACGCCGTGGAGAACATTCTTCTGCCTGCAACATCCTCCAGCATGACCGCTTTGGCAGTGGGTCAGTAATGGTGTGGGGAGACATTTCTATCCTGACTGCCACTAGGTTCCAGGATGAGATCCTCAGACCCGTTGTGAGACCATGTGCAGGTGCCCCTGGGTTCCTTCTGATGCATGACAATGCTAGGCTTCATGTGGCTGGAGAGTGTCAGCAGGTCCTGCTAGATGAAGGCATTGATGCTATGGTCTGGCCTGTCCATCATGTGTCGTTCCATCCACCAACGCCATATTGCACCACAGACTGTCCAGGAGTTGTCTGATGTTTTAATCCAGGTCTTGGAGGAGATCCCTCAGGAGAACATCCGCCACCTCATCAGGAGCATGCCCAGGCATTGTAGGGAGATCATATAGGCACGTGGAGGCCACACACTACTAAACATCATTTCCTTGTCTTGAGACATTTCCACTGACGCTGCATCAACCTGTTATTTGATTTTCCACGTTGATTTTGGGTATCATTCCAAATCCAGACCTCCATGGGATATTAATTTTGAATTACATTGATAATTTTTATGTTAAACCTTCTCAGCGCATTCGCACAGTGTATATTTTCTTACAAAATTGGTAATGTGTTGAATACTTATTTCACCCAGTTTATACCATATGTATTTGTAAAGAGGTATAAACTAGTCATGCTCTGATATAGGCAAATGTCACTGAAGAGAGGGGGAGAAAGTGAGCTGTAACATCACTTACTGTAAATGGTGGCTTCTGTGTTATCTACTATTTATAGAGGTGTTACCTGTGTCATTGTAATCCAGTCTGTGGCGATAAGGATACTGCTGAAATGTAATCTGTAAAAGTCAGGTAATATGAGTCTAGTTTAAAGGGAACCTGTCATGTAAAAAACACTGTTAACCTGCAGATATAGGATTAATCTGCAGGTTAATAATGTTCTAAAGCCATGAGACCACCTCACTGAAAGCTAGACTGCTGGCAGGAAAAGAGCTCTATACCTCCTGGCAGACTCCGGCTTTCAGTCACGGAGGCGTGTCTTCAGTCACCGCTCAGTGCATTGTGAGTAACGGCTGTAACCACGCCCTGGCACTGCAGTTCATCAGTACAGACCTGACTGTCAGCTAGTGCTGGGACGTGTACTGAGCGGTGAAAAAATGTGCTCCGGCCGCGCTTCTATGACTGAAAGCCAGAGGCTGCTGGGAGGAATAAAGTTAATTTCCTCTTGGTAGGTGGACGTTCAGTGGGACGGCAGCACGTCTTTAGAAATCTAGTAACCTGCAGATTAATCCTATATTTGTAGGTTAATAGCGTTTTAGAACATGACTGGTTCCCTATAAGGCCTTGTGGTCAGTGTAAAAGCTACAATATTTCAGTATTTTTTTTTTTTTTTTCAATTTTCCATTTTTCAAAAAGGGTACGTGTCCTTAATCAGAAAATATGCTATGTCCAAATCGCTGTGTGCAATCAAGCAGTTAAATCCACATGTGTTCACTGAACAATGCAGATTTACGGCATCCGATACATTCTATTGTGGAAATTTCTGTTCAACAGATATTGACATGCTGCGGTGGGTGACTTTATGCAGCGTCAAGTAGAAGCACAGGGGACATGAGATTTCTATAAATCCCATCCCCTGTGCTTGTATCGGAGAACGCAGCGTTTTGGACGTAACGAAAGTGAGCTGCATCCAAAACGCTGCTGTCCCGGATTGTGGGCACATACCCTTAAAAAAGAAAAATACATTTAACATAAAAATCTGATATCAACAATAGGTCATTTTCTGATGACGCATTCCATTTAACCCCTTACTGATATGCTAACTCCCTTCCCCTGATCTCGCATCTTTGCCAGCACATGATGACTGTTATTTAGCCATCATCTGCTTCTAGCATCTGCAAGTGTAGCACTGCTTGCAGCTATTAACCTGTTAAATGCTGTTGTCAATTGTGACAGCTGCATTTACAGTTCGTATCCCAGGAGTGCACTGTTATAACTGGCCATCGGCTGTATCGCCTACGATCATGGTGTTCCAATGAAGATCAGCCTGTGGCTGGCTTTCATAGAAGTAGGAAGAAATATAGGGTGCATAAGGCAATCTTAAAATGGATATTAGTGATGAGCGAGTATACTTGTTGCTCTGGTCTCCCCGAGCATGCTCGGGTGTCCTCCGAGTATTTTGGCGTGCTCGGAGATTTAGTTTTCCTCGTCTTATCTGCATGATTTGCGACTGCTAGACAGCTTGAATACATGTGTGGAATGCCTGTGTGTTAGGCTGAATACATGTGGGAATTCCCTGTCTACAAGTTGCAAATCATGCAGCTGAGACGACGAAAACTAAATCTCCGAGTATGCCAAAATACTCGGAGATCACCCGAGTAATGATGCTACTCGCCCATCACTATTTGGATATCCTATACAGACTACTCGCATCTAGTAGTCCTCACACATGAGGAAGGGGGCATGTTCTACTAAAACGTTGCGTCCTGTGAGGCTATGTAAACTCAGCATTTTGTACAGAAACAGCGGGGCATTACTCTATATAGTACAAGCGATCAGTCAATTACAGGTCCCCTAAAAAGAATACAAAATACAGTTAAAAGTTAACAAAATATTAAAAAAATAATCAACTTAAATATTAAAAAATTAATTAAAAAATAAAACTTCAAATTGCCCTCTTTTTTCATATTAGAAATAAAGAAATCAAAAATACACATGTGGTATCTCTACGTCCTGTAAAAGTCAGTCCTATCAAAATATATATAATATCAAAGCATTAACCTGATCAATAAACGTAATGAGAAAAAAAAGTCAGAATTCCACTTTTTCAGCTTCCGCAACAATGCAAACATGCAAAAAGAAGCGATCAAATATTTGTATTTTCTCCGAATTGGTCCACTCAGGATGCAAAAAACTAACAAACCCTCATACAGCTCCATCTACCAAAAATTGAAAAGGTTGCAAGTCTCAGAAAATAGCAACACAAGTTTGTTATGAACTTTCTTTTTATTTTATTTTTTTTTTAATCTGTGCATATTTTGTATCACCATACTTGTACTGACCTGGAGAATCCTGTTGCAAGGTTCTTTCACCTTATAATAAACTTTGTAAAAACAATACACCAAAAAAAACTATTGTGAAATTACGCTTTTTTTTTAACAATTTTGCTGCACTCGGACTTTTTTCCTACTTTCCAGTACATTGCTTGAAAGAATGGTGTCATTTATAATTTCAAGCCATTCTGCAAAAAGCAATCCCTTTTATATGGTTTATCAACAGAAAACTAGATTTATGGCTCTTGGAATAAAGGGAAGAAGTAATAAAAGAGGAAAAAAAACAACAGAAAATCACTCAGTTAAGGAAGAAGTCACATGTGGCAGATTTGTTGTAGAAATTTCTGCAACGGTCAACTAATTGGGACTTTCCGAAATCCAAGAATCCCATTTATATGAAAACGCCAGGGATTTCTGCAGTAGGGATGTAGCATGTGAATTTAGCCCAATAGAGGCTGCCAAGTAATAGTGCTTTGTGCAGACAGGTTTGGCTAATATTTCCGATAATCGGCACATTGATTGTACACTGTATGGCCAGAAGCATTTTCTGTACTGCATGCAGACATGGAGGGTCGGCAGACGGCACTTGTACCTAACTAACTCCTACACATCTGTTTCCTTTCCAGCTGGAGGTTCACCTTTTACCTGTGCGCCCTGATTGGAGGAATTGCTGTTCTCCATGATGTAAGTTATTATTCATGCTTTGACCTCTGTAGGTGCCAATGCTTTAAAGTTGACATAAACCATTGCATCGAGAGTGTTGAGGCCACAGTCACACACTGCGCATTCGTTGTGAATGTTCAACGGTAACTAAAGGAAAATCGGCAGCGCTGACAATTTTTAAGAGGGAATGCACGCCTCTATGGACGTGGTCCAACAATCAACCGATCTAGAGAGTGAGGCAGCGCATCCCGTGCAGATAACCTTTTATTAACCGGTAAGACGTTTCAGCTCCAATGAGCTTTTCTCGATGTGACTGCTGTTACTTTGACTTTTTAGCAGGGCTGTGGAGTCGGTAAGCCAAACCTGCGACTCCGACTCCTCAATTTCCCTTACACCGACTCCAACTCCGACTCCGACTCCACGACTCCCACACATATTGCTTATATTTAAGTGAAAAATTTATTGTAGTACAATGTGAACCTCAGACATTTAATCATTTTTATGATCCAATAATCAAGATATTTAGATAGAACAGAATATATATTGGTGTACTACCCGGTTTTCATTCTTTTTGGTACAGATATGGATAAATGGATAGATAGAGCAGATTTCTAATCTGCTTTTGCTATTGAAAACATTATCTATGAGCTCAAAAACCTTTCAGGTGATGCAGTTTTTTAAAAAGATGATCAGCTTTTGCAGCTGAAAAACGTATCCTCAAAAAACACAGGAAAAACGCTGTGTGTGAATGTAGCCTTAGATCAGGAATATAACAGCCATTTATAGGACATTTCATAACTTTCCCAAACTCCTATGAAAAAATATTCAGCACATCCTGCATTGAATTACTGTACCCAATTTATTATATATTTTAGGAGTCGGAGTCGGTCCATTTTATACCGACTCCAACTCCGACTCCACCAAAATGAGCACCGACTCCGACTCCACAGCCCTGCTTTTTAGAGAGGTTTTTGAACCCAGTGTTAGCAACCTAATTCTTCACCAGAGACTCCCAAAATACACCTGTGTTATCCCCTGTCTGTACGAGAGGTGATAACTTGCTGATCGCTGGGATCTGCACTGATCAGTAGATCGGGGGATTTTTATCCCGAACAGGTAACTTCTCTGCCCGTTAGAAAATGTTTTGCCAGGATGGACGCCGATAGCCTCTCCGTTCATTCTTTATGGCCCTACTGGAAAAACATGAGCACAGCGCTCAGCAGCTCCATGGTGCGTAAACGGAGCAGTGTTTGGGCATGTGCACCTCCGCTTCATTATAACAGGATTAAAAATACCCCATTCTGCTGATCAGAGTGGTTCCCAGCGGTCAGACCACCCCTATGGACAGGGGTTAAAATAAAAAAGTTAACCCAACTTACATTCAGGCTCACATGGACTCCAGCTTTTTGCGTACACACTGTGCTTGCGTTTCGATTGAATAATTTTCATTGCTAATTGCGCTTACTGGACCCTGTAGTAAATTAAGTAATGTAACTTTTCTTGTCCGTTGAACCTAGTTTTAATAATAATTGACTAACTAGCATCTCCTAAGACAATGTTAGTTATCGGATGTGCTCCTCCAGCAGTGTGGGACTTTTAATAACTCCGGTGGACTGTAGTAACGTCACTGTCCCTTACCAACAGCCGGGTGTCCCAACTATTTACCAGAGACATTTTTCTATTGCTATAATGGGTATTTCACTGTAACAAGATATTTTTATCTTTTGCAGAAACCTTGGTTTCACGACGTGTGGGAAGTATGGGTAGGATACCCAAAGCAGGTATGATAACTAGAATGGACAGAGCCGAATTCTGATAGTAGGAAATTGTTCTAATAGGAATTAAATAATGATTGGTCCAGTGGTCAATATCCAACTTCCTTCTATATACTATTGGTTCCCAATAATTTGGTAAACCTGCCAAGTCATGGAGCGTAATTGTTCTATGACAGTGCAGTTTAGTAGCTAGAATACTAATGATAAAAGTTATACATTATTATAATAGTGAAGTCCAAATTCTTAAAAGCCAGTTTTTGATTGAAATGCTTAAAATCCATTATAGATGTAATCTACTAGCATTTTTCAGGGAACGCCAGTGCCCCTCGCATCACCCGACGAGCTGCGTCTAAAGCCCCCGTTACACACTGCAATATCGCTAGCAATATCGCTGTAAAGTCACCGATTTTGTGATGTTGCAGCGATATTGCTAGCGATATCGCTGCATGTGATACTTACCTCCGACCGGCTCCCCCGCTGGTTATCGCTGATCGCGCGAGAAGCTCCTGGACCATTCCTCGTCGGCCACTTCCTGCGGCGCTTCCTGCTGTAACGATGAGCGACGCGTGGAACCGGGCGGAGGACGCAGCGATGTCGCTAGTGAGATCTGCCTGTGTGGCAGCTCACTAGCGACCACCTAGCGATGCACCAGTGATCCTGACCGCGTCATATCGCTGGTCGGGATCGCTGGTGAGTCGCTAGGTGTAATGGTACCCTATGGCTAGTTTCACATTTGCGCTTTTGAGCGCAGCGACGGCCTGCGCACGGCCGCCGCTAAGCCCCGCCCCCTGCCGCGCCTCCGCCGGTAGCTCCGCCTACCGGCGCATGACACTGCATGCGTCCTGCGTCCCCTATCTTTAACACTGGGGGCGCAGGCCGTGCGCTGTATGCATTTGGCGGCGCATGCGCCTTTTTGACGGTGCGCCGAGCGCAACCAAACTGCAGCAGGTTGTGTTTGGCGCAGGTTGGCGCACCGTCAAAAGTACGCATGCGCCGCCAAACGCATACTGCGCACGGCCTGCGCCCCCAGTGATAAAGATAGGGGACGCAGGACGCATGCAGCGTCATGCGCCGGTAGGCGGAGCTACCGGCGGAGGCGCGGCTGGGGGCGGGGCTTAGCGGCGGCTGTGCGCGGGCCGTCGCTGCGCTCAAAAGCGCAAATGTGAAACTAGTCTTATGCATCTCACTCAGCCAACCATTACCTTCCATTGCGCTGATGAGGGGCAGAAACCCTGACACTGCTGTCTGCAGATGGATCTCTGATGGCTTCCTTCCTCTAGAACAAAGCTAATTAGCATAGCTCATATTGTGAATAAGAAGCATTGGTTTGGATTGTTCTGTCTGTTATATACAGCATTGCTATATCCTTCCTGGCAATGCTGTTGGGTTTTACATAATGCACCTCCCAGTTTTTATTTTAATTGGATCTCCTGTAAAAATGAAAAAAAAAAAAATAACCACGCTAAATGCGCTATGTGTACATGTTACTATAGAAAATAGAATAAATTTTATTTTTTGTTTTACTTTCTTTTTTTCCTCCAAGATGGAAATTCCCATTTAATTCCCAACTCCAAGTTCCTATCTCAATATGTAGTAGGTGTAATAATATTATTATTAGCAAATACCTCCAATTAGAAATTTAGTATAGTTCTTCAGATTCGTTATGTTGCTTACCCCATGTGCAGGGCATTGCAGTAGCTTAGGTATCTAAGGTTACGACCACTAAGAGCTGTCTAACTAACTGTCATCATATGAGGGGTCATAACCATGGATACCTAAGCTACTGCAGTGCTCTGCACATGGGATAAGTGGCATAGCAAATCTGAAGAACTATACTACAGGGTGGGCCATTTATATGGATACACCTAAATAAAATGGGAATGGTTGGTGATATCAACTTCCTGTTTGTGGCACATTAGTATATGGGAGGGGGGGAACTTTTCAAGATGGGTGGTGACCATGGCGGCCATTTTGAAGTCAGCCATTTTGGATCCAACTTTATTTTTCCAATGGGAAGAGGGTCAGGTGACACATCCGTGGAGCCTCATTTAAGAGTCTCAAACACGGGACTAGCCAGATCTTCCTCCAGGGAAGGACCCAGCCAAGGGGTGGCTCCTTTCGGAAGACACCATCCCTGGGATCTTCCTTCCCTGGAGGAAGATCTGGCTAGTCCCGTGTTTGAGACTCTTAAATGAGGCTCCACGGACTTTATTTGCATATTTGTATTTCCCAGGGAGCATTGCACCTAGGATTTCACTGATTGAGCGCCTTTGCCGGCTGCCGCAGTGTTTTCTTTGACTGGTCTCCCTGAGGTCAGTGATTATTTCGTGATGATGGTCTACTAGGCATTGCTCCCACCGAGCCAGAATCCTACTCCGCACTGATGAGGGGCAACACCCCGAAACAGCTGTCTGTGGATGGATACCTGGCCTTGGTATTTCCCTTGTCATATCTGTAAACTCATAAAGAGCTGGATATTGACTTAAAGGGCCACTTAATATGGTGGTAATGGTGGTTTCCGAAAGGAGCCACTCCTTGGCTGGGTCCTTCCCTGGAGGAAGATCTGGCTAGTCCCGTGTTTGAGACTCTTAAATGAGGCTCCACAGACTTTATTTACCTACTACATACTGGGATATGATGTTGGAGACTGGAATACCCTTTCAGCAATGTATTCCTGGATGATGTCTTTGTTACAGATGCAGAAAAATGCAGTATATGTTACACGTGTGAACATACAGTAACCATATTCCCTGTTTCTCTAATTCTAGGAAGTTCTGGAGTCACAATACTGGTACTATGTGATGGAATTGGGCTTCTACTGGTCCCTGCTATTTAGCGTTGCCTCTGATGTTAGACGGAAGGTAAGAGAACCTTGTATAGCAGCATGAAACTTTTTATCGGGATTTTCTGATCATCCTTTCAGCTGGTCCTTTCTTTCGGTTGGATACAACCCTACATGTGTTTTTATGCCCTGCCAAGCTGCTGAAGACACAGGAAATCAAAACTTTTCTAAGGACTAACAATGTAAATCCAGCAATGTCCCATGAATTTTTAAGGAAGCTGGAGGAAATTTGAGGATTTTATCTCTACACTTAATAATACGAGAGCAAAGGAATAATGTCATAAACGTTCCATTTGACAGAATTCTTCTTTTTTCAAACCTTGTATATCCTATTTCTGCTTTCTTGACTATTTGTTTCCTAATGCAGGACTTCATGGTACAAGTTGTTCACCACTTGGCCACCATTTTCCTATTGAACTTTTCATGGGGAGTCAAGTATATCCGAGTGGGAACTCTGACCCTGCTGGTGCACGATGTCTCAGATGTTTTGCTAGAGGTAAAGTGAAGATGCTGATGGCGGCAGCTTTATATTTCTGCACCATTATCCTGGTTGATTAGAATCTCGTCTTTGTTTCTTACTGAAGGCCGCTAAAATGTGCAGCTACGCCAAGTGGAGCAAGACTTGCAACATTCTCTTTGCCGTGTTTGCAGTCGTTTTTGTCATCAGTCGGCTCATTGTCTTCCCATTCTGGTACGTTCCCATCATTGAATATATGTCATCTGATCGAAGTAAAATTTGGATAGTTTGAGAGGGTGTATGGATTAATGCATTGGTAATAACAAGTGACAAAAATGCACACTGCCACTGCAGTTAATCTGATATACAGGAATTGGAATCACACTGGTATACGGATTCGTTCTGGGGGTGAAAGGCTGGATGTCCATCTTGTACATTTATGGCACATCTACAAGGTGATATATAATTGTATATTAGATGCAGATGTAGGTCTCATTTGTGTCACAGTGTAGAAGGATCATCTTTATTCTCATTTGCACAAGGAAAGACTAGAAGCAATGGGATGAAACTGAATGGGAGGAGACACAGATTAGATATTAGAAAAAACTTTTTGACAGTTAGTGATCAATGAGGGGAACAAGCTGCCACTGGAGCTGGTGAGTTCTCCTTCAATAGAAGTCTTCAAACAGGCTGGACAGACATCTGTCTGGGATGATTTAGCGAATCCTGCTTTGAGCAGCGGGTTGGACCAGATGGCCCAGGAGGTCCCTTCCAGCTCTACCCTTCTATGATTCTGTGAGATCTAACTTGAGAACGAGGCCCTGACATGTGCCGCTGACAGTGGAGAAGTTGTTAAAATTCCCATTAATTTCTATGGGAATTCCGACCACCTTGTCATTGGAGCAGCAGGCTACAGGGTCTCATTCTCAAGACAGATGCGGGACCAACAACTATTAGATATTCATGACATATCTTGTGGATATTCCTTAAATGTATGAGATTGGATTACTCTTTTATGGACAACAGTTGTGTATGGAGACTTATTGGCAACAGTCCATGTGAAAAAAAAAACATGCAGAAAAGAACTTTCCTGGAAGGAAAGAAAACTCTCGCTGGCACCAACCATTGGTCAGACCACACTTGGAGTATTGTGTGCAATTTTGGACACCGGTGCTCAAGAAAGACATTACTGAACTTGAAAGGGTTCAAATGTGGGCTACTAAAATGATAAATGGAGTTGGTTCACTACAATACCCAGAAAGGTTATCAAAATTAGGTCTATTTACTCTAGAAAAGAGAAGACTTAGGGGAGACTTAATATATATGTACAAGTATATCAGGGCAATACAGAGATCTCTCCAGTGAATTGTTTGTACCAAGGACTGTGACAAGAACAAGGGGGCATTCTCTTCGTTTGGAGGAAAGACAATTTCTGCACCAGCATAGAAGAGGGTTCTTCACGGTAAGAGCAGTGAGGCTCTGGAATTCTCTTCCTGAGGAAGTGGTGATGGCCAACTCACTGAATGAATTTAAGAAAGGAATGGATGCTTTTCTTGTGAGTAACAGTATAGAAGGTTACAAATAACAGAATATTATAGGTAGATGGTTGACCCAGCTTAGGGGGAAGGAATTTTTTTTCCCTATGGAGAAAATTGGCTTCTACTGGGTTTTTTGCCTTCCCCAGGATCAACAATGCAGAACAGCTGCACTAAAAATACAGTAGGCTGAACTAGATGGACATAAGGTCTTCCTTCAGCCTTCAAAACTATGTTACTATGTACCTTCCAACGTCACAAAGGAGTTTTGCCTCAATTCATTAAAACAGACGTCTCGTACTTGAGTCTTATTGAGGGGTATGTAGGAATAAGAAGCGCTGAATTCATTAAGAGGCATATGCCAAAAGTTGCAAAATTTTTGCACAACTCCTCATTGGCCAAGAATTTTGCAACTATTTGAAAGTCAGCCCAGTTTGGCGTAAACACTTATGTAGAGCCCCTATGTTAATAAAAAGTCAAATGTCTATTTTTCTTTGATTTTGTACAAAGTTGCAGTAGAGCCTAGCCGCAGAAAGCACAGCATTACTTGTACGAGAAATAACGAACATGTTTGTTTTGCAGGATAATCTATGCCACGGTGGTGTATCCCCTGTACTACTGCCCGCGCTTCTTCCTCTACTACTTCTTCAATATGGTTATGTTCATCCTCCAGTTCCTTCATATATACTGGGCTTACCTTATCTTTAGGATGGTGCGCAAAATGATCTCAGGAAATGTAAGTTCTAATGATAACCACTACGTCACTCTTTATAATCTAGCATAGGAGGAGATGGTGAGGCAAAATGACCCTTCATTCCTCCATTCTAGGAAAGCGGAAGAAGAATACAGCCAGGCTGTGCTCCGTGTGGATCTTACATAGAGTATAATGTGCACAGAGGCATCTGTTTTTGAATCCAGGTTCTGTTTTAGGTAGAACAGATGCATCAAGCTGCCCTACACACGCCTGGCATTGAGTGTCTTCAGCCTGGTATTTCCATGCAGTAGATATACAGCTTGCAATGAACATCATTGGCTTTGGAGTTTATAGGCATTTGCTTGATCTCATTTCTACGATGGCCAACAACATGGCCTCCTGTTTATATTCCCACTCTAAAGACCCCGTCACACATAAAGATGCACCAGCGATCTCGACAACGATACGACCTTGTGACGCGCGCCACTTAGTAACCCGATATTTACCTTAGAGACCAGCTCCCAGCGCCTGCGTGCTGGCCAGCAGGAGTGCAACGATGGAAAAATGGCCCAGGACGATGCTGCACGATGAGCGATACCCGGCGGGGGAGCCAGTCGCTGATCCCCGTCACACACAGCGAGATCGCCGGCACGTCACAAATCAGCGATCTCGCTAACGAGATCGCTGCGTGTGACGGGGCCTTTAGGCCCCTGTGCACTACTAATTTACAACTATGATAATCCCCTAAATTAGAGAAAGTTGCCTGTAGAAGGGTATAGGAACCTACTACATTCTTAAATTTCAGAAAATGGAAGAGTTTTCTGCTGAGCTCTGTACAAATCTGATGGTACAAAAAGTGCAATAGTTCCTTTGAACACCTTATGTGAGCGGCATTCTCCTAAATCTGCTGTCACACATCAGACAATCCCAATCTAAGTACAGACCGCGGTGTCTGGATTGACACAAGCCTACCTGCACAACCTGCACAGCCACAAGGCCATATATGATATGGTTATTAAGTTTGGGTCAGGAGATCCGCGCCCAGTTTGAAGATCTCGGTCTGTAATCGGATGTATGAAATTGGCCACAGAATCAGTGCTCGGTAAGGGAATGTTTACTCCGCGCTTTTTATATGGTGATCATACCAACAAGTTTTTCAAACTAAAACTGCTTCAGAAAACGTCGGCTTTTTTTTGATTATCTGGGAATTTTTCTGTTAGTGTTTCCTGAAGTGCTTTGTTTTTGTTTTTTTCTTTTGGTACTTTCTGCAACCATTTTTATTTTATTTCTGGGTGACTTTTCCGGCACTTTTTTTAAATCTGTTAAAACACTATTGTTATTTAGGCAAAAACTCTTCAAAATGCTCAAAACGTTGCCAAGGTTTCTTCTGGGCATTGTTTTCGCCTTCCATCGTAAAGTATGGAGCATCGCTCTAGCAGAAAGTGCCTGGAGAAAGGTCTGCGCACTTCTTTTAACCACCTTGGTGATTTGTAAACGTGAAGCAGTACAAAGACGCCCAGAAGGCTGAACATACGAACAACAAAGTGGTTTTACAATAGAAATTAATCGGAAGAGTCGAGCATTTTCTGAGAATCTTTTCAGACAAATTTTGGAGTGAACATGTGTGAAGAAATCCTAATACTGTGTTCTGGAGAGGAAACATGGAAGATAATTACCGTACTGTCTGGCGTCTCTGTGCCTGGGGCCTAAAACTGGGTACGCAGTCTGGCAATAAAATCAATCCCCAATAAGATGGCTTTATCTTACGGTCTGGCTCACTTTACATATTAGGCACCTGGATTGCACCTCCTGTGAACAGTACAATGGGGGTAAGAATTGTTGCAGATCTTTGGTCAGTTTCGGTCAGCTAGACTTCATTCATTGCTGCATAAGCGTACCATCAGCTAGGAGGCACATGTGGCCCGAGATGTGACCACATTTTAAACCTTTCTGGGCTCGTCAGCTTGCACGACGTATCACGTCCTTATCCGGTTACTGTAACAAGCCACATTGTGTTCAATGCGCCTGGGCAGATTTAAAACAAAATGCGGCTTTCGTTTACTAAGCTGCTCGGGAAAACTGAAAGTTTCATTGTGATTGGTAGCTGTGAGCAACAAAGAGTTTTCAGAAATCTGCCCCATTCTATTAAGTGAAATTGTAAATGTACTGACTTCCCCTTTTATTGGGGCCAATTTTCAGAGCTGGGGAAGCAGAGCCCCCTGCATGTGCAGGCATCCAGAGGCTTACGCTCTCGCTCTTTGTGTATGTGCCAAGTGAGGCTTTAAAAGCAGAGTTTTGCAATAAGCCACAGATCTTACACGAGCCAAGCACTGCCAGCAGGAAACTTACCAGCTCTGCGAGAAGAACAAAAGAATGTTCTGCATTCAGCCGCCTCTGCGGGAATGACATGCTCATCTGTAGAGGGCAACAATGCCACTTGTTTAGACATATCCTCCAGTTTACGACTTTGGTATCTCACCGTCACCTAAAAGCGCTGCCGTACAGACCGTTTCTAGCACAGGGGTTGGAAAGTTTCTGGTAAGGTGCTGCCATATGGAGACTTAAGCAGAGCTGTACTTTCCTAGTACCCATGCTCTTTTGTTCTAGTAAAAGTGTAGGGGTCACAACAGGATCCCGCCAGTTGGACATCGGTACAATGCCACCACTGTTTGACAAAACTAAATGGTACATTTACCTTTTGACAAACCTACAAAAAGATAACAATTGGTGCACGGCCATGAGCCGTGCGCCTGTGTCAGTGCGCGTGATCTGGACAGCTTTTCAGCCTCAGGATCTAAACCATTAGTGTCTAAATTCCCTGACAGCAAGCAGAGATCTTGAAAATAGGGAGGAAGTTGCTATTAAAGATATTAGACCTAAGCATCAGTGATTCATCAGTGATTTTCTTGAATTAAGAAAAAAAAAATATAAATCTGCTCCTGAACATTAAAATATTTTTAAAAAAATGGGCTGTACACGGATTGCACACTGATGGGATTCATAAACATGGGCAGTACACGGATTGCACACTGACGGGATTAATAAAGATGGGCAGTACACGGATTGCACACTGACGGCATTAATAAAAAATGGGCAGTACACGGATTGCACACTGACTGCATTAATAAACATGGGCAGTACACGGATTGCACACTGACTGGATTAATAAACATGGGCAGTACACGGATTGCACACTGACTGCATTAATAAACATGGGCAGTACACGGATTGCACACTGACGGGATTAATAAAGATGGGCAGTACACGGATTGCACACGGACGGCAATAATAAACATGGGCAGTACACGGATTGCACACGGACGGCATTAATAAACATGGGCAGTACACGGATTGCACACTGACTGGATTAATAAACATGGGCAGTACACGGATTGCACACTGACTGGATTAATAAACATGGGCAGTACACGGATTGCACACTGACGGCAATAATAAACATGGGCAGTACACGGATTGCACACGGACGGCATTAATAAACATGGGCAGTACACGGATTGCACACTGACGGCAATAATAAACATGGGCAGTACACGGATTGCACACTGACGGCAATAATAAACATGGGCAGTACACGGATTGCACACTGACGGCATTAATAAAAAATGGGCAGTACACGGACTGGTCACTGACTGCATTAATAGAATTGGGCAGTACACGGATTGCACACTGACGGCATTAATAGAATTGTGCAGTACACGGATTGCACACTGACGGCATTAATAAACATGGGCAGTACACTGACTGCACACTCATGGCACCTGTGTGCTGTCCGTAATGTTCAAGGACCTATAGCATTGCCTTGGCAATTTTGTTCCGAGGCTTGGATCAAAGTCAGACATGTCTCTATGTTTTTATGCTGACCACTTATTCCATAAAAAATACATGGATATGTGAACATCCCCATAGATTGTAATGTGTTCATGTTCTAGCAGTGGAAAATGCAGGTAGAACTCGTACATGAAAAATGCATGTCTGCATGAGCCCCTAGCTTAATATTTCTACCCCTGGGTACACCTATTATAAACCACTCTTCCTTTCCTCGTGCAGATGTCTGGTGATGATCGGAGTGACAATGAAGAAGAGGACAGTGACGAAAATGAGGAGCAGCCATTATCCAATGGGGACGGCAAGAAGCGCATCGTAAACGGGCAGCACGACCGCTAGGTTTGCTGCTCATTATCAGAAGTCGCACCCCAACCCTAATAAACCAGAGAATAATGAGTAAAGGATCGTTGCTGGATTTCTAGTCAGACATGCAACAGGGGACGGGACAGCGGACTACAGCGGGATGGGCACCACTGATCAGAAGGTGCAGGGTCCCTTTGTTTAGGACCAAATATGTTTGAGACAAGGTCCAGCCTATTTTCAGTTCCAAAACCTATAAACCTTAAAAAGAAGAAAAATCCACCTAAAAGTGACCTCTCGTTCTTTATGCTTTTAGAAGAAAATTTTTAATCCATGACCTATTTCCACCTGGAGACACCAGGAGACGGTACTGTAAAGTGTCAGCGTCTCCTGTACAGGGTGATTTACAGAATGTGCCTGTGTGGTGGGGCGGGATTCTTACAGTGTATTCCAGAAGGCAAATAGATCTGATGCCAACCCCGGACACACGCCAGCACCGCAGCAGTTTGGAAACAGTCTCTTTATTTTTCCTTTTCGGATACAAACTTTGAAGAGTGGAACTACAAGTTGTGATTGCACTAAAGCCTGGTTACCGTTCCTGTCGATTATTGCACAAGAGGGTTAACTTTGGAGTGCACTGAAGACCATGACGCGTCTCCCCACCTCCTCCTTGGCTCTATTTATACCACATACGGGAACACAAGAGGAGCTCTGTGTATAATACACACAAGATTAACAGTGCGCATGCTGTGACCTCATACTTCAGCTGTGTGCTGGGGGGTGGCGGACGGCAGGATAACTCTCCGCGTCTATCCCAGGGACGACCACAGGTGGCGCTAGCTGATCCTTCTTCCATTAACACAACACTGTTGTGCCTGCTTATAACAAATAGCAAAGGACATAGGTCTTTTAACACATATGCAACTTTTGTAAGGAAGTTTAGCCAATTCATAGTTGGTATTATAGCCAAAGATGTGTTGTTCATGCCAAGAGAGGAGAGATGGTTCCCTAATAGCTTTAATGTATACATATCGCAGTATATTTTCTGTCTAACTACAGCCTATTTCTAAAGCCCATAGTAGCTCCCTGCCTACATCGGCTCCACGTGGCACTTTTAGCTACGTCCGCTCTTCTTCTATATCTCCCATTCATAAAGCTTTTATACAGTTTGTAGTTACGCTCTGCAGTTACGCTCTGCCTTAATGTATACATGTCTTATAAAGCAGGATCAGCTGCCGGTAGATGTATATTTTACAAAGCAGTATTGCCCCCAATACATACACGAGTTCCACATTGGGTGATTATGCAGCGGAGTTTATGAAGACCAAATCTGGAGGGAATTAACTGTCCGCGTGTCGCCTGCAGTGGACTGGCTGGGATACACGTGGTTAATACCAGTCCTAAATATTCATTACACACTAATTTTGTACCTTTTATTGTCTAATTGTAAAAAAAAAAAAAAAAAAGGAACCTCCACAACAATAATAAAGCATTGGATTTTACCTGGTTCATTGGCACGGCTTGGTAATTCAGCAATTTCTGGACTTTATAGTGCGATATCTGCTTAGAGTCAATTTTCAACTCCCTAATGCTAAGTATTATCTTCATTTCATGGGTGCTTATGTCACTCACGATTGCTACCAGGTCCTAGTACCACTATTCTCTGTATAGATTACCCCCCCCCCCCCCTCGCACACTCTTTTCCAGAATGGCACTCTAAGGCTGTGTGCACACGCTGCGGATTGATCCGCGCGGATTTTGCGGTTTTGCCCTGCGGTTTATCACCTCTACAATGGAGGAGATGGTAAACCGCAGCGAAATCCGCAGAAGGATTGACATGTCAATTCTTTCTGCGGATTAGAAACCGCAGCAAATCCGCGCGGAAAATTCCGCACCATCTGCACTGCGGTTTCCATTTC
Organism: Dendrobates tinctorius; assembly: GCF_039654945.1. NCBI lineage: Eukaryota > Metazoa > Chordata > Amphibia > Anura > Dendrobatidae > Dendrobates > Dendrobates tinctorius. The sequence continues at coordinate 82,746,906 of NW_027361690.1, forward strand.
CCATAGGATAATATGGTACTGTACACTGCAGCAGAAACTGCTGTGGATCCGCAGCATGTGCACACACCCTAAACCCAGTCTGGGTGTGCACCACCATGTTCAGAATGGCCACATTTCTCCTGATCCCAACTCAACAACCTCATAGACAAATATGAAGCTGTTGAGTTCAAATCGGGAGACTTGTGGCCGATCCAGAGATCGCAGTACGTAAATGGACCGGGAATATCGGATTTTTGTGAAAGTAGTCTTAACTAAAGGCTCATTCAGACAACTGTGGATTTCAGGCCAGTATCGGACCGCTAATGCATGGACTGGCCGCTCAGGTCAGGAGATTGAACCTTTAGCGTATATGGGTTAGAAAAGCTGTGTATTTTAACAGTAGATTTGCACAAGTAAAATCCACAATAGGTTAAAGTAGCCAGCAAATGTATCAGATTTTACCAATTCATCCATTATTATTTTAATACTGATACCGAAGGAGAGGTGGTTGTTCTCTACACTGTCCATATGAAGCTGCCATGACTTGTCACCAGGACTGATACTTTTCTCCATATAGTGTATTGGGACACCGGCACATTACACATACAGGAGCTTTTATTACATCTTAGTATAAATTCATATGCATTATTATAGGATTAGTCCTCCTTTGAAGATAAAAAAAAAATAAAATACTCCAACTCTTCCGGGAAGGTTTTCTATAAGATTTAGGAGTGTCTGGAAATTTGTGCCCACTGATCCACTGGAGAATTTGTCAGGTAAGATGCTGCTTTTGGAAGAGAAGGCCTATCTGTTTTAATTCATTCCAAAATATGTTAGATAGGGGTTGAGTTGAGGTCTGGTGAAGTTGGTATGTTAGATAATGGTTGAGTTGGTGTAGTTCTTCCACACCAAACTCACTCAACCGTACCTGTATGGACCTTGCTTTGGGCACAGGGGCACAGTCATGGTGGAACAGAAACCGGCTTTCCCCAAACTGTTCCCACAAAGTTGGAAGCATACAATTGTCCACGTCTTGGTGTACTGAAGCCTTAAAGGGAATCTGTCACCTCATTTTTCCCCTATGAGCTGCCGGCACAGCCATCAGAGGCTTATCTACAGCATTCTGTAATGCTGTAGATAAGCCCCTGATGTAACCTGAAAGAGAAGAAAAACAAGTTAGATTATACTCACCCAGGGGTCCGGTCCGATGGGTGTCGCGGTCCGGAGCCTCCCATCGTCTAGCGATGACGTCCTCTTCCTTACTTCTGCCGCAGCTCCTGCGCAGGCGTACTATATCTGCCCTATTGAGGGCAGAGCAGAGTACTGCAGTGTGCAGGCGCCGGGAAAGGTCAGAGAGGTCTGGCACCTGCGCACTGCAGTACTTTACTCTGCCCTCAGTAGGGCAGATATACAGTAGTACGCCTGCGCAGGAGCTGCGGCAGAAGTAAGGAAGAGGACGTCATCGCTAGAAGATGGGAGGCGTCGGACCGGTCCCCCGGGAGAGTATAATCTAACTTGTTTTTCTTATCTTTCAGGTTACATCAGGGGCTTATCTACAGCATTACAGAATGCTGTAGATAAGCCCCTGATGGCGGTGGTCGCATCTCATAGGGCAAAAATGAGGGGACAGATTCCCTTTAAAGAGTAGCCACTATTTTAATTTGTATTTTGTAAATCAATATTACACGTGAAATTAAGCAACTTTGTAACATATCTTTTCAGAGAAATCTGCTCTACTCCCCCACTCGGATTTAGCTTTCATTCTCAATTCATGGGTAAAGTCTGTGAAATCTGTAGTCAGCGGAGACAGGTCTTCTCATTAGGGCGCAGTCAGACAGCTGTATAAATCAGACTGAGATAGGTCTGCAGTGCACAAACTGGCTGCGACTCTCTGGACCTGAGCATGACGGTTACATAGAAAAATATCAAGCTGTCACGCTGGGGTCGGGAGAGCTACCGGCCAGTCTGTGGATAGCAGACTCATCTCTGTCCAATTTACACGGCCATCTGACTGCGCCGTTACCGAGCTACTGACAGTTGGTGCTGTTAACATTTTCATAGACTGTTAGGAAGAGACCTCCAGGGTCATCGTGTCCAACCCTCCGCTTTCTGGAGGAAGTAGGAGAAAGACAGGCATTTTTCTGCATTATTGCCCATAAAACTTTATAAGCACCAACTGTTATTTATCAGTAATAGTAAAATCTGGGTTCACTGCGGATATATTGTAACAGTGAATTGAGATTGGTCTAGGTGGAGAAAAAAAGATTTCTTAAAATAAGAAACTTAATGTACGTTCTTTAGCTTTTACTATTGAGATATGAAATAAAAATTAATGCAATGGTTACTCTGTAAGATTTCCCATCCCTGGAACTAAGGTGCATAGGCCAACCTCCTAAAGACAAACCACAAATCATTCTCTCTCCTCCACTAACTCCTTAAGGCCACGTTCAGTATTTGGTCAGTATTTTCCTCAGTATCTGTAAGCCAAAATCAGGAGAGGAACAGTCAGAGGAGAGGTGTTAGGCTATGTGCACACACTGCAGATTCACCTGTGGGTTTTTTCCCGTGGAACCGCAGGTAAAGTGACCTGCGGTTTTGCTGTGGTTTGGCCTGCGGTTTCACACCTCTATGTTAAAGGTGTGAAACTGCAGCGGAATCCGCAGAAACAATTGACATGCTGTGGGAAAAAACCGCAGCGTGAGCACAGCGGTTTTGAAAACCCATAGGGTTACATGGTACTGTACCATGTCTGCGGAACTGCTGCGGTTCCGCAGGGCCAAAACCGCAGCAAAAACCGCAGTGTGTGCACATATCCTAATAGAAACACGTCACCACTTCTGGATTTATCACCCACTCCTGGTTTTGGCTTACAAATAGGGATGTAGAAAATACTCCCCAAATACTGAACGTGTGAACGTGGCCCATAGCTGGCACAATGCAGTCAAGCAGGTAATGTTCTCCTGGCATTAACCAAACCCAGACTCGTTCATCAGGCTGTCCGATAAGTGTAGTTTGTCATTCACAGAACCATCCAGTGTCCAGTGGCGGTTTTAGACCAGTACATCCGAGACTTGGCATAGTGCTTGGTGACGTAAGGCTTGCATGAAGCTGCTCAGCCATGGAAACCCATGTCATGAAGCTTCGTGTGAGTTTTCTGCTGTCAGAGGAGGCTTGGAATCTGCATTTGAGTCAGCAGACCATTGGTGAATTTTATGCCCTTTGCTCCTCAGCACTTGGCAACCCCAAATACTGATGTAAAATACTAACCAAATACTGAACATGGCTTTAAGCTCAAATTGAGGGATCTCTTTAAAATGAGCCATTATTTAACAATGTTTGCACTGCATGGTGAGGGCCTCCATTTTATATACTTTTGGCAATAGGTGAAAAACCTGAATTCAATGATTAAAAGGAATCTGTTAGTAGGATCATCCCTCCTAAGCCGTCTGAGCATGCAGGTCATAGATAATTGAATAAAATGATAACTTGATATCTGACTGACAGTCTGCTCTCCTGATCTACCTGTCTCACACTGGTATTGCCCCTTTCATTTATAATAAGCGCTGGAAACAAATTCTCATGCAGATCTGTGTCCGGCCTGTAGATCTTAGCAGCTCACTTACATATAAGAAAAACATGGATTTCTCTGTCATAAGACATCAGATTACAGATATCAAATGATCATTTTATTCAATTTTCTTTGCCATACATGTTGTATAGACGGAGGGTTGATCCTACTGGCAGATTCCCTTTTGGAGGCTTATCTCAGTACCTGGACAACCCATTAAAGGGTTGTGACAACAGTCTGTCATCCTCATTAGCTGGGATCCTACACTACCTCTTGGGCCTAGGATTACAAAGTGAACTTGGAGCAGGTGGGAAGAGCGTATTACAGGTACAAATAAGGCTACTTCGGAAGATTTTAGACTGTGTTGGAAATTAATGAATATTAAGATAGAGCCAGGAGTAGTTTATCACTGCAGCCTAATAATTGCTCACATTTTCCAAATTGTATTAAAATGTGAGTGACGTAGAATTGGCTGGTATGGGCGCTTAACGTTATTTTCGCTAAATCACCCACACATTGTCTGAGCACGGGTGGAAACACAAGTATGGATAGTACAGGCCCATTAGTCCAACAAATGGACACTGGTTACATACTTTTCCAAGGAGATAAATAAAAATACAGTCAGTATGGAAACCATGCAGCGACTCAGTCGACTCATTCAAATGAATGGCTTTATCGGAATCCAGGTTTTCCAGGGTTTTGTCAGGAACCTTGATGTAGTACTCGATGGAGAGCACTGCATCAAGGTGAACCTAGCCTTAACCAGTTATCTGGAAATAAATATTACTTAATCTGTAATATTAGAGTACTGTACTTGATATGGAGTATGCTTATAATAAGCTATCAAGAGGCAAAGACTGAGTGGTGTTGCTGTGGCTTTGGGCGCACGGAGGAATTCGCTGGTGAGAACATTCCTTCACCTCCTACTGATAAGCTGATGGAGCGCAAACATACATAGCCTCAATGTGTGACATTCAGCTGATCTGAAATCGCGTTTTGCTTCCGAAACTATAGCAAAGACTATAGACGGACACCTAGAATTTCTCCAGCCGGTCAGAGCACAAGAAGCAGCCAGGTTTTCTTTCACTTTTCCAATGGTCAGTGAAATACAACCTTTTACAGTCTGTCCACATATTATTCTGTATATTTACTGAGTGTGTGCCGTGTAATACTGACCCACATGCTGGAGTATCCACAAAGCACTTTGGATCCAGAGGATCTGCCCCACACAAGGCCCGATTCATGATGCTTTCTTTTACAGAATTTTGGAGTAAAACACCTTGAAATGTCACCATATTTTTGCTCAACACAAATGTTTGTATGCCAGTTTCGGCTAGTTCTGCCACAGTGGGCGAAGCTGGAGCAGGATCGCCCAACGGTACAGCCCACCCAAAGAATTCATGTCAGAAAAGTTGAGTCGTAACTTATACCAGAAATGTTACTCCAGTCCTTGACTAGAGGAAGATTTTTGGGGGAGGTGCATGCCTCTTGTAAAATGCCCTGGGAAGGGCGGACACGTCTGCTAAACGCATACTCCCGGGCAGAACCTGTCTAATGGGAGCGGCCTTGCTCAGTACAACTGTATGGAGTGAGGCTGTGCCTACTAGTCGGGTTCTGCTCGGCAGCATGCATATAACATACTAGACCTGGTGCAGACACCGGCGATTTCTCGCAGCGCACGATGTGTGCGCTAGAGGGATTCACCAGTCTGCAGTCACACAGAGCGACTGCAGACTTTACACTTTAGACTGGACAACCCCTTTAATGCATTAGGCACATCTTACTCCAGCGGTTCATTAAGACTGGCATGCACAACATCAGTCTTAATGAATCGGCCCTGAGTGTATAGAGTTCATTCATTTGACCTCTGTTCTCGTCATTATATTTTGTGGACCGGTTGGTGGATTGTCTGAATCCCATTTTCATGGGGATTCAGAAGGAACACCTTGACATGCTGCAGAAATGCAGTGTGAACAGGGTCTTCGACTACTTGTCTGGCTTTTCTGTACACAGTTACTATACACTGGCAATACGTACTTTGTGTCAATGGAGAAGGAGGCCTCATAGGAATGTGCTTGCACCTCTGTAAGTTGTTCAGTCCAGGTATCCTCCTGCTCAGCACTCAGGAGGACTGTGCGGTGTGTCTTGCACAGGCATTACTATATTGTGTGTCCCCTGCACTGTGCCATCAGCAGTAACTCCTCTAGCACAGTTGTATCCAGCGATTCAATGCCAGATCCGTGCATTCAAGAACCAGCCTAATCTCACTAGTACTGGACTCAACTGTGCCGGAAGAGTTACTGCACAGCGCCGAGGACACGCGATGTAGCAGTGCTGATGCAGGACACAGAGATCCTCCTGAGCGGAGGAGACTTATAATACCTTGCAGGGGAACCAGCACACTTTTAAAGAGCCTGTCCCTCCACTACCAGCCATCGTACTCCTAGTGCACAGTAATGGAGTACAGAAAAGTCAGACAAGACCAAAGGGAACCTGTCAGCAGGATTATGCACAGTAAGGCTATGTGCACACGCTGCGGATTCACCTGCGGATTTGTATCTGCGGATCCGCAGGTAAAATGACCTGCGGTTTGACACCTGGACAATGGAATAGGTAGCAAACCGCAGCAGAATCCGCAGAAAGAATTGACATGTTAATTCTTTCTGCGGATTCAAAACCGCAGCTTTTCCGCAGTTGAAAATCCGCAGCATGTGCACTGCAGAATGTAAATCCCATAGACTTACATTGTACTGTAAACTGTCTGCAGAACTGCTGCAGATCCGCAGCGGCCAAATCCGCAGCAAAAACCGCAGAATGTGCACATAGCCTTATACTGATTAAAATGATACCTTGGTTAATGAAATCTGTCTTGTGGTTGTTGTTTAGTCTTTATTTTTAGTTTTGAGTTAATGATATGCTCGTGTCCCAGGGCGGCTTGTAGGGAAGGGTCTTCATGTGGTGCTGTGCTTACATACTCATCTGTATGGCTTCTGACAGGTCACTGATCCCTCAGTGACCTGCCCCCTTTTTTACATAATGCACATAATAGTGTTGGCTTAGAAGTTTTTGTTTTTTTTTACATCCAGCAAAATGGCGCCGGAGAATGTGCAGTAGCATCTATCGCTTGCCGATAAATGGTACTGCACAAGTGCCGCCATTTTGTTAAAGGAAAAAAAAAATTGCAGCAAAATGGCCAAATTGCTTAATGAGATTTCCAGACTTATTACAAAAGTCTGCAGTCAACTCCATGTGACTGCAGACTTGTCAGTTCTCAAATTGCCCATAGCGCGCACACCAAGCAGCCATGTGAACGCAGATATGCATACTCTCGGCCACATTCTGACTAGACGTGTGCGGTCTCGCTAAATCTACTTGATAAGCTCGGACGACTCCATTAATAAATAAACTTAAGTTTCATTCCTTCATAAAATAAGCAAAAAAAACTGTTTAGTTTCTAACAAACTCAATATCGTAAATTGCAAAGATACATTTCTGGCTGCACACATCTACACAGAACTTAATCACCTCGATGAATCTGGGCCATGATGTCAAAATTCTGGTGTAAATGCCTTTGTAAAAAAAAAGTTGCAAAATTTGTGCGCAATGTGGAGGAGCCTAGGTTTTTAAGCATTAAAATGACAAAACTCAAACCCTACTTTTACTATACTTTTATTCCCATGAGGACAAGATTTACAGCACAGTAACAGCAGACGAGCCAGAATAGCATAGGAATTACCAAGAGTTTGGCTCTGGCAATCTCACAGATAAGTGTCAGTGTGACGACACAATGGCGATCTATAGCACCTATTACTTATAGTGAAAAACATTCATGTTAGGTTTAACAGAATTTAGATTCTGATCCTTCAAGAACAGAATTATTCTCAAACTTGACTAAACGGTCAGTTGTCTAAGTAAGGTCATGTTCCCACCTGCAAAAATGCTGCTTTTAAGCTACGTTCCTACGACGTCGGTGCGTTTTTGATTCTGCATTGAAAACGCAACGTCTTAAAGTTCCAGCAAAGTGGATGGGATTTATAGGTAGCTGTAAAAAATGTTCAAAGGGTTGCCCCAAAATCACATAATATCACCTGTGTTTCATTGCAGTGGTCCAACTGCGGGGACCCTCATCTTTCCCAAGACTGGGGGTCCCATGTCCTCTAATTGAATGGAGCATGTGCATTGCCACGCCATTGGGACAATGGAAACAGTTGTACACTAGTGACCTTAGGACAACCCTAATAAATGACAGCCTGTCTTGAATAAATTACTAGGCAAAGCTCAGATAATATTTTTCAGCAACATACTGATTATGAGCGGTCAAGGAAGTATTGAGTTTTGGCCTAGTTACATGCATATAACATGGGTCAGTATTTCATTTTAAAGGAACATGGAGCGGGAATCTCAGAAACTTAGTGCATGTTCATTGCTTCCTTATTGGGGAAATGGATCCAGATGACATGATTTAGTCACGTGAGTGCTTCACTCTTTGCTCCGGGCACACACATGGGTCAGCAGCTTAAGTAAAGCAGATGGGTTGTATGGAAACAGCTTCTTTCTATGGAGTCTGCTAATGGCTTCCTGGAGATCTTGCAGACACCGTGCCGATTTCTGCAGGATGCCCACATTTACCGATGTGGAATGGAATACCGAACCCACGGCTGTCAGCCCCAGCTTCTTCATAGGTCTAGCTAAATCTGAACTGTCAGCCCCAGCAGGGTGCGAGGGAACCAGACAAGGATCGCTAGCTGACATTTCTGATTCTGAATCTTCAGAGCTGTCATATTCTACAAGGCGATGAAGAGCACCTAAAGAGGATGAACTTTCAGAGTCAGATGGGTGAGAACATCTTGACTGCCTATGCTTTGGCCCAGTAGACGTATCCACACGTGGATTACAAATGGTTTCTTGTGCACGTGACCTGTTCACTGCCGGCATAGGACAGTCGGAGACATTGTCCACACCATGAAACTGGAGAGAGGCTGACTTATCAATAAAGCTGCAGGTTAAGCAAAATTGAGGCCAGTCTCCCTTCAGAAGCTTCAAATACCTGACAAAATACTCAAGAAAGCAGGTCTCGGAGGAGATCAGGAAGTCCAACAGGACCGATACATCAAACGACACATTCTTCAACAGGAACAAGAAGATACAATGTGGATTGATCCCGCACTGATGTGATGGCAACTTCCAAACGTCCTTCTCAATATCAATAGTTGTAGAGTGCAGTCTGAACCGGAATACAAAAAAATAACATTCTTGTTATTATCATGAACTAGCCTAGGCTTGTCCCCCCTCCTTGTTACTCATTGTTCAAGGCCGTGCAGAAAAGGTCAAGGAAGCATAAAGATAATTCACATCATTGCTCCACAGCCTGGAGAAATGAAAAATAAAAAAGTTTGAAAAAAAAAAAAAAACGCACTACCAAAACTTATATTGGTAACAGTTGCATATGCCCTGTATGGTGGCACACATGCCAGCCAGTGGCCGCATGGAGGGTCCAAAGCCATTTTTATTCTAAAATACGTCAGTAACCAAAATTAAATAATTTTCTCTTTCATTTCCCAGATTTCTGTATCAATGCATCAGAAAAGGAAGCTGAACACAGGTACAGTATGGGCTCGCAGAAGATTATGGGTACAAACTAGTAAAACTGTCATTTGGGCAAGAGATGAAGCTGCACACCTTGGACTGTGTAGGTACATCTGGAGCAAACTCTTCGCTACCTCCAACATGTCATCGTCCTGCTCTATAAAGGTGAGGGACACCCATTCACAGAGGTGCGCTGGCTCCTTCCATCCAAGATGTGGTTTCAGGAAATTCAGGATGTGAGCCATACACATGGGAATTTCTGAAAATTCAGTACACCCTAGAAACAAATAAAAATAAACGTTAGTCTTCTTACCTTACAATTCGTCCGATCCAACCTCACCTAACAGTGAATGTTTCTGTAGTTAGAGGAACAATCCAAGAGGCTTTATCTACCATAACTCATGTTATGTCCAAGTGTAGGACTGATGAGGTCACGTAACACAAAATGTACTTACTACACCACCAAATAACTGCACTTACCCGGCACACAAAAATCACAAGTAGACCTGGAGGGGAACAAGAAGTTCTAATCAAACATCTTTGAAGTTTCCTTTTCTCATTTACTTCCATCTCCCCGAGATATCCAAACAAAGCCAGCCTCGTGACATTTGGAACATTGCCTCTCTTTTACAAGTCTCTAACTTATCTTTGAACAGTGTGTAAGTGAATGTATTCCTAAGTAAAGATGTATGGAAAGCTAATGTAAGAAAGTTCTAATGTTTTTGACAAGACAATAACGGGGTCCAGGAGAAAAAGCAATAAATGAAGATTTCTGCAGGTATCGAGGAGGGTGCGGGCAGCGATGGCATACTCAGGATTTTACTATGAACTTCCAGGGTGTTAGCGGATTTGGCAGCCATCATATCCTCCATAATGCGACCCCATTAGATCTAGAGGGGTGAGTGCACAGACTTCCATCTTCTAGGTAATATTGATTGTATGTCGGGGAGAGGTGCATATAATCCCTATATTGGGACCTGGAATGAGACACCGTAGTCTCACCTGCTAAGGCCTGTTTCACACTTCCGTTTTTGACCATCAGTCAAAATCCGCAGTATTGCAAAAAAAAAAACCGGATCCGCCATTTTTTTGGCGGATCCGTTTTTTTCCCCATTGATTTGCATTACCAGCGGATCTTGACGGATGGCCATCCGTTGGATCGTTTTTTTTGCGGATCCGTCAATTTTTTGGTGTCCGCCGACATGCCCGAACGGACCATGCAACGTTTTTTTTTTTTTTGCTGCAGGATCCGCATTTTATAGTGCGCGTGCCCGGAGGAATGAAGTCAGCCGAAAATTTAACCCTGAAATCATTTCTGGTGGACAGAAAAAAATTCTCATTCTCTCTCTCTCCCCTTCCCGGGCTGCGGTTCCTTTAAAATTCTTCATTCATCAGATCCGTCAAAAAACGGTCTGGTAGTATCCGTTCACATCAGCTAGCAACGGATCCGCTTTCCGCCATTTTGGCGAATTTTAACTGACACAAAAAAACTGAAGTGTGAAACAGGCCTTAGGCTTACTGAGGAAAGATGGGTCAATTCAGATTTATCAAGGTCCCAGTGGCCCAATATTTGGCAGCTCCACCTATTGTGTTCCACAGTCGCATTATTCATTCCTACAACTAAGGCCGGGATCACACATGCGAGAAACTCGGACGAGTCTCGCATCTTAATACCAGGCACTTGGCAGCGGAGAGTGCGGCTCCATAGAAATACATGTAGCTGAGCGCTCCGCTCCCGAGTGCCGGCGGCAATGCCGGGTATTAAGATGCGAGACTCGTCCGAGTTTCTCGCATGTGTGATCCTGGCCTAAGAGAGGGGAAGACTGAGCGCAGACAGCCTGGGGTGTTTAACCATTTAGTATTCAGTACGGCTTATTTAGTAAGAGTGGGTTTACACTACCTGACTTGCGGTATTATATGACCGCCGATCAGCTACTTGTAAGCCGAATGTAAACAAGCCATGAAACGACAGCAAAAGGCCAATAGCTTGTCCACATGCACAGAATGATCAGAAATAGATTATCGGCAGCACAGGTCCTGTTTACACTGGATGATGTGCTGCCGAGAACGAAGATTTTTTAAAAGTCATTTCACCGGATGAACGAGCGTTTTGCTTGTTTATCGGGTCTTCGTCAGCCTGTTTACACTGCATGATTATAGGGAGAGGAGCGTTTCTAGGACTATAACAGGCCAGTGTAAATCCAGTTTAAGTATGATATTAAGTTCTGGAGTAAAAGCATCAGTAAATGTGGAGGTGGAACGTCAAACTTCATAGTTCAGGGAAGAGTTAACCATAATCTGACCAAAAACCTTATTAAATGACTCCATTGTTGTACAGAGTAGTAAGACTGGCGCCATCTAGTGGTTGAAGCTTAGTCTTTTTCATACATACTTTACATAATCCTATCACAAATATCGCAGCTCCGCAGACGCTTTGTCACAACGGCAGTATTCTAGTTTGGGAAAAAAAGCAGACGTCGTTTTCAGTCTTGTTATTACCTTTCTCAAGTTACAAAACCTGAAACTTTATTTTGCAGTTTATAGAAAAGTGAAAAGCATCACTCACTGAATTCTTGTAGCTAAAAGTTCTTTAATCGAAATTATATGGATATAATTCAGCGGCATGCAGGTGGGCCGGGGAAAAGGGTGCGGGGATGAAAAAAGTGGACATCCCAACGTTTTGCTCCCTGCGTTTCACTAGGACTCGGTGAGTGCGGCTTTTCACTTTTCTATAAGCTGTATACCTTGGTCTTAGCCCGTAATACTACTCAACCGGTTGCTATAGTCTGTGACTATACATCCAAGCGTTGGAATACCGGTGCCTAAATACTTCTGCTCTTCATTATTATTTGAAACTTTCTTTTTCCATTGATATAGCAGTATGGGGGGGGGCTGTTTTTTTTGCAGGGCAAATTGTAGTTTTGAATGATAAAATACACTTAAAAAATATCCACAATTGTTTTTAAGGTTTTGTTTTCACAGCATTTAATTTTGTATTAAAAATATCCCAGCATTATGATTCCCCAAGTTAGTACAACTACATTTTCTCTAAGGCCTGTTTCAAACTTCCGTTTTTGTGTCCGCAAAACGGATCCGTTTCCGTTTTTTTGACGGAAACTGATGCAAACGGATCCGTTTTTTTGACGGATCCGCGGTAACCACTAATGGAAGTCTATGGGACAAAAAAACGGATCCTGCAAAAAAATGGCGGATCCGTTTTTTTACGGAAACCAACGGATTTTGACGGATTTGAAAAAACGGAAGTGTGAAACAGGCCTTAGACCCTCATTTTTTCCTTACTTTTCTATTGATGGAGCGCTATGAAGTGTTGCTTTTTGGCCTGCTGAGCTGGTATTTTCATTCATACCTTTTCAGATACATTCAAGATTTTGATTGCTTTTTATTACCGTGTGGCAGCTGAAAAACTGCAAATCTGGAGTTTTGATTTTTCTTTTTGACATTTAATGTACGCTTTAAATAAATGCCTACAGAGAAGCATGGCGGTGGCTCGGTGATGCATACAGAGAAACATGGCGGTGGCTCGGTGATGCCTACAGAGAAGAATGCCGGTGATGCTTTGGGGCTACCTTGCCCCCTGTGGCACTGAAAATGTGCAGCGTGTGGAGGGCAGGATGGATTCAATCAAGTATCATGAAATCCTATGAGTGCCCATGAGGAATGGGTTATGACTCCCCAGGAACGCTGTCAGAGCCTGGTGTCTGGCTGTGGACCATGATTGCAGCTGCTGATAACAGCCAAAGGGCTGTATTAAGTACTAAAGATGCTTGTCATTAAGGGGGTAAATAATTCTGCACCAGAAGTAGTCAGTAAAAGTAGCACTTTGCATAGGATTTGGAGAAACCCCTTATTAGTTGTGTTGCGCTATTTACATTGTTCTTGGTTGATTTGTTTACTGCAAACAGAAGAAAATTTCTTGACCTTGTTAATAAACCTGATTTGCACTGGGGATGGAACAATGATTACACTATATTGCAGATATTACCTTGTCCAGCGCTACTGTAGGAATTATCTTTATTATGGAACTGAATATCCAAGGCTTTGAGAACAGAAAGACTGGCAGCTCCCAGGAACACCAGGTCAGGACCACGCTCTGAGCCTTCGTTGGCACCGCCAAAGCTGCTCGACCTGTCACTTGAAGGCACTAGCAGTAGCCAGCCATGGTGTACTGCATTCAGCAGTGTGGAAGCCAGGATGGCTAACGCCTCATCTGAAGCTGCATCTTGCTGGTTACATATATTGTGAGGAGAAGACAGGAAATCTTCTCCAGCTTTATACAGCAGACATCGTTTTAGCACCAAGATGACCTGCTTCTTAACAAAGTAAGGAACAGGAACGGACATTAGGTCCAAGGTCTGAGGAAGAATCACAGATAAGACGAGTCTGCAGAGGGAAACGTCTAACTTCAGCTCTATCCTTAAGGCAACCAAGACTTCCAATAGATCCAAGAGGCAGGAGAGCTGACTGCTTGACTCAGCCTTTAATGGAGGGGGCTGGCAATCAGTTACTGAAAGGCGAGTGATACTGGTGGAGCAGAATCCTACAAATACATCTTCCAGAGCCCCCATAATCTGCAGCAGATGATCTAGAAGAAAAAACGCAAGTTACTTAACCAGATTGTGAATCATTGTATGGCATCATGAACTAGAAACAGTATACTCGCTGCTTCAGTATAGTTGTACGAGGGTGACAGCTCAATATGGTCAGCCAAGAAGGTCATTTCTAACCTGAGGGTATGGCAGACCCTAACCACTGGGAGGTTGGGGGCTATGATGCATTCTGAACATAAGAATAGACACACCGATCCTGATGTAGAGTTTCGGCAGCATAGCAGACCCCATACAGTGGTAAGGAAAGTATTCAGACCTCTAAATTTTTCACACTGTTTCATTGCAGCCATTTGGTAAATTCAAAAAAGTTCATTTTTTTCTCATTAATGTGCACTCAGCACGCCATCTTGACTGAAAAAAACCCAGAAATGTAGAAATTTTTGCAAATTTATTAAAAAAGAAAAACTGAAATATCACATGGTCATAAGTATTCAGACCCTTTGCTCAGTATTGAGTAGAAGCACCCTTTGACCTAGTACAGCCATGGGTCTTCTTGGAAATGATGCAACAAGTTTTTCACACCTGGATTTGGGGATCCTCTGCCATTCTTTCTTGCAGATCCTCTCCAGTTCTGTCAGGTTAGATGGTAAACGTTAGTGGACAGCCATTTCCAGGTCTCTCCAGAGATGCTCAATTGGGTTTAGGTCAGGGCTCTGGCTGGGCCAGTGAAGAATGGTCAGATTTGTTCTGAAGCCACTCCTTTGTTATTTTAGCTGTGTGCTTAGGGTCATTGTCTTGTTTGAAGGTGAACCTACGGCCAAGTCTGAGGTCCAGAGCTCTCTGGAAGAGGTTTTCATCCAGGATATCTCTGTACTTGGCCACATTCATATTTCCTTCAATTGCAACCAGTCGTCCTGTCCCTGCAGCTGAAAAATATCCCCATACCATGATGCTGCCACCACCATGTTTCACTGTTGGGATTGTATTGGGCAGGTGATGAGCAGTGCCTGGTTTTCTCCACACATACTGCTTAGAATTATCACCAAAAAGTTATATTTTCGTCTCATCAGACCAGAGGACAGGCCACTCTGCCATAAAAGCCTGACTGGTGGAGGGCTGCAGTGATAGTTGACTTTGTGCAACATTCTCCCATCTCCCTACTGTGTCCCTGGAGCTCAGCCACAGTGGTCTTGGGGTTCTTCTTTACCTCTCTCACCAAGGCTCTTCCCCCACGATTGCTCAGTTTGGCTGTATGGACAGGTCTAGGAAGACTTCTGGTTGTCCCAAACTTCTTCCATTTAAGGATTATGGAGGTACTTAGGAACCTTGAGTACTGCAGAAATTCTTCTGTAACCCTGGCCAGATCTGTGCCTTGCCACAATTCTGTCTCTGAGCTCCTTGGCCAGTTCCTTTGGCCTCATGATTCTCATTTGGTCTGACATGCATTGTGAGCTGTGAGGTCTTATATAGACAGGTGTGTGTCTTTACAAATCAAGTTCTATCAGTTTAATTAAACACAGCTGGACTCAATGAAGGAGTAGAACCATCTCAAGGAGGATCACAAAGAAAAGGACAGCATGTGACTTAAATATGAGTGTCTGAGCAAAGGATCTGAATAGTTATAATCATGTGATATTTCAATTTTTCTTTTTTAATAAATTTGCAAACATTTCTAAATTTCTGTTTTTTTTCAGTCAAGGTGGGGTGTAGAGTGTACATTAATGAGAAAAAAATGAATTTTTCTGAATTTACCAAATGGCTGCAATGAAACAAAGAGTGAAACATTTAAAGGCGTCTGAATACTTTCCGTACCCACTGTAAGAGCAACTTGGTGGGAGTCAGTACTGGGGCATCAGGCTCTCCCCTCCTCTCTATGGAGAAGTAATTTGCTAATTTGACTCCGTCAGCAGATCTAAAATTTGTGGATGGTACATGTCCATTGTCACATTCATAAAAAGGTGGCATAATCCTACCTGCTTTTCTGATCCGCTCATCCACAAGGAATCCTTTGTAAACAGATATCAGAGACATCAGACATGGCGTGAGTGTGCAGGATCCTAGATCATCACCCAAAGTATTTAGGCAGAACTGAATCCAATGAGCATTTACCTCATTCTAGAGGATAGAAGGAAGGGAGGAGAAAAATACAGTTAGTGCTAGCTGGTAATACAAGGGCGATCTTAGGCCATGTGATATTGCTGTAAATAGGAATGCATTCAGTAGTATCAAAATCTCAGCAAAATTTCTCCAGAATAGAAATTTATTTTATTCGCTTCATTCTTGGATTTCAAGTGATTTGAACAAAGCAGCAACCGCATTTCTTCTCTACAAAGGAAAATAAAAAAAATAAAAAAAATCACTTGAAAATCTTTTGTAACTTCAACAGCGATTTTAAGGCTGTGTGTGCACATTGAGTATTTGCTTGCAAAAATTCCTGCAAGGTTTCTGCATCTCTTAGCAGGAAAAATGCTGTGGCAAAACCGTGCGTTTTTGCCACGTTTTTTGCATGCATTTTGCATGCATATTTGTACAGCAATGAAAGCTTTTTTGAGCAAAATAAAGATATTTTTAAAAAAAGTTTTGTGATGTAATTTCTTGGTTCAACACCACCTTTTGCATGTTGATGTAGTGGTATTATGGTAATGGGATTAGGGCTTGGTGTCAGCAGCTGTCATTGACACTTAGCTCTAGGCTTAGTAATGAAAAGGTGTCAGCCCGACACCCTCATTACTAAGCCAATAAGTAAACACAAACACACACATTGTCACCTATGTAGGAGTGTTAACAGAATGAACCTACATAGGCTGTAACCAAAGAGCAACTGCTAATGAAAAAAAAAAATTGCGTGGGCTCCAGCGTAAATTTTCAGCCAACGTCTGATGCTAATATTCTGGGAAGGAGCCAATACCCATAATGGTTCCCAGGCTATTAATATCAGCTCACAGATGTTTGCTTAGCCTTTACTGGCTAGTTTACAAAGGGACCCTGGAAAAAAATGATATACGGTCCACCTATAAAATCTAACCAGCAAAGACTAGGTAGACAGCTGAGGGATGATATTAATAGCCTAGGAAGGGGCCATGGATAATTGCCCCATCCAAGACTAAAAACATTAGCTCTCAGCCGCCCCAGAAAAGGCGCATCTATAAGATGTGCCAAATCTGGCACTTTGCCTCGTTCTTCCCACTTGCCCTGTAGCTGTAGCAAACGGTGTTCATGTCACCTTTGTATTGTCCTGTGACATCAAGTCCACAGATTAGTAATAGAGGCATCTATAAGACACCTGTCCATTATTAACCCCATAAACCATACTCACCGAACACCTAATCCACTGACGCCAATGTCTCTTGCAACAAAAATAAAATAAACCACAATATTCCTCACCTGTCCACAGGGAAGATAATCCATAATGTCCCACGATGATCCTGATGACTTTTGGGGCAGTCACTGATGTGACTGTGAAAGTCGGCGACACACTGACAGGAGGTAACCGCTTCCTCAGTATCACTAAGCTGCCATAAGAAAGTTCTCACGCAGCGGTGTCGTAAGTGAGAGCACCGGAAATAATCAGCTGATGAACTCCGGTGAACTCTCTCACGGCAGCTCAGTGATACACTGCCGAAGCGATTACCTCCTGTCAGTGTTTCGCTGACGGCCGGGTAGAGCAGTCACATCTCCTGATGTGACTGCTCTACACGTGATATCGCCGTGGGACATTCGGGATTACATGGACTATGGCGGACAGGCGAGTATATGCTGGTTCATTATTTTACATTTTTTGTAGAAGACGAGAGCATCGGTGATTTGGTGTTAGGCGAGTATAATTTTTTTTTATTTTTATTTGGACATGCATGTAATTATTTTACTTTTTTTTTTTTAAACTGTGAGCACAGGCACAGGCAGATGAAACTACGTCCCCCATCAGCGGCTCCTGCCATCACTTGTCAGTGACAACAGACGTAGCCCAATGGGAGCAGTAGTATCATCAGCCCACGCCTGCTGACCTGCGGTAAGCTTTTTACCGTAGGTCACCGCTGAGGGACACAGTCACAGCTGCGGGGTCATGCTGACATCTGACAGCGTTACCCCACAGCGTTATGACCGATGGTCTTACCGGCAGTAGCGTTACCGCAGATCACCGCTGCGTGTCACGCTGACATCTGACAGCATTACCCCGCAACGATATGACCAACGGTCTTACCGGCAGTAGCGTTACCACAGGTTACCGCTGCGGGTCACAATAACAGCTGCGGGGTCACGCTGACATCTGACAGCATTACCCAGCAGTGCTATGACTGACGGCCTTACCGGCGGTAGAGTTACCGCCGATGAGATCGCCGCACCGGTGTTTCCCATGCTGTCACACAGATGACATAGTGGGAAAGACCACAGGAAGCGGGTAAAAAAGCAAACAAAAGGAAATTTACTGATCATGTGCACAACACTTCAGGATTGCCATCGAATTAGCTTGCATAAGGATTCCATAGCGTTTTTTGCCCATTTCCGAGCAGAAGAAAAACACAATGTGTTCACACAGCCTTACAGTCATCTCTCCTAAAACATACCAGCACCCTCACTATTAGGATATAAGCACACTGGGTCATTTCCAACTGGACCCTCTAAAGCAGAAATAGAGCTGAAAATTCTGTTGTTTAAATGGTGCAGGTAAGATGCACAGTCCACAGTGTGAACGAGATCTAATAATCCCATACACAATGATGGTACAGAAATACACAGCAAGTTTACCACATGGATGAGTCCCGATGTACGTACCCCTAAGTGGGCTGATGTATATTTTGCCATAAAATTGGGACGGGTCAGCAAATCATATGTTGCAGCTCGTTTCTCCTCCAATTTCCACGAATATCAAGCACCTAATACCTTTTCTATTATAATGTTACAGAGTGAACCATGTATGTAAGGGCTCGCTCACAATAGCATATAACACGGCCGAGTGCCATGTAATGTTTTATCGGAGAGCACTCGACCCAAGAAAACAATTGCAACATTCTGCAAGTGCATTTGATAATCGGATCACACGCACCCACACAAGTCTATGGGTGCGTGCGTGTGAAACATCAGACTGCACTCTGCTGCCATCGGAGAGCAGTCTGATGTACGAGCACAGAAACAATGGAGAAGATGGAGAAATTAAGTTCTCCATCCGCACCGCACCCGCGATTATCTCATCGGATCACACTATGGTGATACTCGGATCAAACTCTGACAAAGTTTGATCAGAGTGACATTAGCATAATCGTCCGGATTCTCTTGTACGGGAGAATATACGGCAGTGTGATTGTACCCTAAGGCTGGGGTCATACTGGCGTATAGCATCCAATGCAAGAGCACCAGATGCAATATGCTAATGGCTCCTGCTCTGCACCAAGTGTGAGCCAAGTGTCAGTCCACTGAGCTCTGATCCTGTCACATGAGGAGAATCCCAGCACAGCTATGGAGGAGACGGAGAAAGTAATTTCTCCATTGCCAACATCCACGCTAATCGTACTGCTCTGGGATGACATTCACTTGTATGGGCAAGTGTGACATGTTTGCGGCAGCCAATCGCAGAATGCTTAGTCAGCATGAGAAAATAATCGCAGATCTGAGCTGCCCCGTAGAGTGATTAACACTGGGCCGAGTGCTACGTGATGTTTTATTGCATAGCACTCGGCCGTGGTATACGCTTGTGTGAGTGAGCCCTAAGGCCGGGGTCATACTTGCGAGTGCAATGCGAGAAACTCGTACGAGTATCTTGCATCAATTCCTGGCACTGACACCGGCACTCGGGACCGGAGTGTGCGGCTGTATAGAAAGACATGCAGCTGCACACTCCGGTCCCGAGTGCCGGCGGCAGTGCCGGGTATTGATGCGAGAGACTCGCGCAAGTTTCTCGCATCACATTCGCAAGTGTGACCCAATAGTGAAATACAGACCACTGGCAATCACAAGGGCAAAAGGAAAACAAAATGACAGCTCACCTGGAATTTAAGTTGATATAGCACCAAAGAAGAGAGGCACTTGGAGGAGATGTGTGATAGCACCTTGTCTGAAGAGTGTAACAGTGCAATCTGCAGAAAAAAAAAGCAGATATTAAATATATTAGTATATAAGAACGTTGCTTTCAAATACAAATATGACTTTTTCTCAGAATTAAAGTTTTATTTGAAAGGTGATCAATCAAGACTGCTCTATTGCCATTTCTTATATCAGACATATGTCTCAAAAAAGAAGGTGCAGACATTATCTGTCTAACTTTCCTAAGTGCCCATTAACAGGTGGCAAAATACATAACAGTATTGGCACCCTTACACATGACACCTACAGGAGCGGTTACGACGTCCAATTCTAAACCCGCAGGCAGTAATATAGAGTTGGTCTCCCCTGTGCAGCTAAAACAGCATTCACCAACATCCGAGCCCCGTGTGACCGCTGGTGAGCTCCCAGCCGAATGGTGGCTGTTAAATGACCACTGATGGGCTGGCTACATGTAAGCTGTAGTTTAATAGTCTGCTCACAGTTTAATTTGTACAGAACAATCATTAATATGCACAGAACATTATGTACTCGGCAGCACATATCCTATTTCTAACAGACGAAGTGCTGCAGAGAACAACGATTTTCAAGTAAGCAAAAATTATTTTATCTGGGAAGAAGCATTTTCTCATTCATCATGTGATTGCCGGCCTGTTTAGATGGGATGATATTGGGAAAGGAGTGTGGCTACAAATGCTTGTTTTACATATATTGCCCTATCCAAATGAAACCGCATATTAGGGGAAATATTAGGGTGTCACTTGCAATAAAGGCCCAGATTCATCATTGTCACTGCCTTTTTATCTCGTGGTATCAGTTGCCGTTTTTGGTTCCAGATTCATCAAAATAACACACGCGATACACAAATTTAATTTTTCCTTGTCTTGAACAGTTTTGCAACTTTGAATGAATTGGGTGCAAAAAAAAGTGCTACACACACAAAACTAGACAAGAAAAGGTGCAAAAGCAATGAAGAATTGGGGGTCATTGGACTACCAGGCAAATCAAAATGGGGTTTTACCACTTAAAGAGGACCTTTCAATGGAAGTTTTACAGGCAATCTGTCACCAGAAAAACAATATACCAGGAGATATGTGGGTAAGCTGCAGGTTAATAGCATTACTAATCTGCCCAGCCCTTAACCAAACGCTGCAGAGAGAAAATGAACTTTATTCCCCTGGCAGCGTTCTGGTTTCAGTCACCGGGGCGGCGCCATTGCTGGTTCAGTCACTGCATCCCCAGTCTTGACTGACACTGGCTCTACATCGGGGCCGGCTGTCAGTCAGGGCCGGGGGGGCGGTTACAGTGGCCGCTCTGTATACTCAGCGTGGTGACTGAATTGGCGCCGACCCAGTGACTGAAACCGGAAAGCTGCCAGGGGCTATAAAGCTCATTTTCTCCCCGCAGCATGCAGGTGCCGGGCAGGTTAGTAACGCTATCAACCTACAGATTTACCCCATATCTGCAGGTTAGCAGCGGTTTTTCAGGTGAGAAGTTTCCTTTAAAACAAAAATGTTCTGTGGTATACACTCAGTTGGGTGAAGGGAAACTTTGGGGACATAACTTTGGAATAGAGGGACCAGAAGAAAAAACTATTCCAGAGTCATGCAGCAGCAATTGGCGGAGGTACTCAGGGCAAATGAAAACATCCAGTGAAAGGTCCTCTTTAAATCTAACTTTTATCCCACTTGCACCAAGTTCAGACACGGTGATAGACCCCTGATAAGGCACTAGGGAAAATGAGATCAGTGCTATAGCATGGCTGAATATAGAAGACAAGGGCCTGAGCCGTGCTGCAACCAACAATACGGTAGATGTCAGACTGGGCAGTCCTGCACTTAGGAATAGCCAGCGTCACTCTTGTGGGCACGGACGGAGGTCACACAACGTACACAGGAAACCACCGAGTATGTGCAGTGTGCACTCTCATCCTACTCCTTTCTGCATCACCGCTCAATGGTTTCAGTAGTGACAAGTGATAACGTATGGTAACCCAAATGGGCTAAAAAAATTATTTTTGCAGTAGGAGTTTATTACAAATGTTGACTCTTTTGGCTTCTGCAGCCACTACTACATATCACAGCACATAGCAATCACAATTGTTTTAACTTGCATTTCATAAATCAATAGTACACATAAAAATAAGCAATTTTATAATATATCTTATCAGACAAATCTACCACTGTCTCTACAAGACAGATTTTCCCATTACTGAGAAAGGAGATGGCAGTTGGTGCTTTTAAGAATCTATGGAGAGGGGAGGAGCTAGAGGCATACACTGACATTCTGCTGAAAGTTCTTCTGAAACAACAGTTGCAGTTCTCCATAGAACTTTATGAGCACTAACTGTCATCTATCTCAGTAATGTGGAAATCTGTATTCAGATGACTGATTTTACTCGAGAATTGAGAATGAATGGCAGAGAAAGAAGCAGATTTCTCTAATAAGATATAATACAAACTATTCTATTTTCATGTGTACTATTGATTTATGGAGAAAAAAAAAAAGATGGTTACTCTTTTTTGCTTCCATAAATTTTCCATAATTCATTAGTATAAGCAAACAAAATAAATGGAGTAATATATATAAGAAAGTATGCTTCTTTTTCCACTTATGAGCCATTTAATTCCCAAACCCCTGCCTCCTAAACTTATCATTCTCTCAGTAAAAGAGCTAACTTAGAGATAAGATTATGGCTGCTTATTGCAGTCTATGGGGGGTGAGGAGCAGTGTTAAGGTACTGTCACACTTAGCGATGTACCAGCAATCCCGACCAGCGATATGACGCGGTCAGGATCGCTGGTACATCGCTAAGTGGTCGCTAGTGAGCTGCCACACAGGCAGATCTCACCAGCAACATCGCAGGGGTTGGCGGCCGCTACTTACCTGTCAGACGAGGCGATCCTGACGTCCTCCTGCCCGCGTCCACGCGTCGCTCGTCGTCAGCTTCCTGCTGTGACGACGGTCCAGGACGTTCTCGCGCGATCAGCAATAACCAGCGGGGGAGCGGTCGGAGGTAAGTATCAGACATAGCAATATCGCTATAACGTCACAAAAACCAGTGACGTTATAGCGATATTGCTAGCGATATCGCTTAGTGTGACAGGCCCTTAAGAGAAAAGCAGAGATGGTGCTGGTGCTCTCTAGTAATTGTTGTCTCATCCCAACGTTAGATTCACAGCTACACTGCTCAGTACTGCGGTATAATGTTCCATGCTGCTGCTTCTGTCTGTCTGTTGTAGATAGACAGAAGATCAAAAATCCATTGTCTCTCTGTGTCCAGAATATGGGAGACATTATAACAGCTAGTCTCCACCTACTAGCTCTGAGACATCTGCAATTTAGAGATAGCCTGCCAAGAGAAAAACTAGTGGAAAATGCAAGATGCAAGTCATATAATGCAAGAAACAGGAAATAATGTGATTCTAAATGTACACACGTCATGTAATTCTGAAAAGTTAGCCGAAACATGAATTTTCTACAGTCCGTTATGCAGTATAATTTATAGAGGTTATAGAAGCCAAACTGTCCACTTTTTTAAATCTATTGAAATACATGGATTTTTGTGATAAACTCACCGTAAAATCGTTCTCTCCGAGACGCTCATTGGGGTACACTGGTACTGTGGGTGTATGCTACTGCTGCCTTGAGGCTGACACTAAGTGAAAAAAAGAGGTTAGCTCCTCCTCCGCCGTATACACCCTCGCCCCAATTGCGGGTTTAAACCAGTTTGGTGCAAAAGCAGTAGGAGAACAAACAAAAATCAGACAACATCAACCTTAATGCAGGTAACAACATGTCTAGAAAAGGCACCCCCCTAATATCATTCAAAAAGGTGTATTAATCAAACAAAACAGAAGCCAACTTGGCTAACAGGGTGGGTGCTGTGTCCCCCAATGAGCGTCTCGGAGAAAAGAATTTTACAGTGAGTTATCACAAAAATTCATGTTTCTCCTTCGCCTCATTGGGGGACACAGGTACTGTGGGACGTCCTAAAGCAGTCCCTGGGTGGGAAGTTGACTCACCGATCCAAGCTACATGCAGCGCCTGTCTAAAGGTGCGCCACCGCTGCTTGGAGAATCCTTCCACCCAGGTTCGCATCCGCCGAAGCCTGAGTATGGATATTGTAATGTTTAGTAAACGTGTGCAGGCTGGCCCAGGTTGCTGCCTTGCAAACCTGTTCCGCCGAAGCCTGGTGCCGAAGCGCCCAAGAGGAGCCCACTGCCCGAGTAGAGTTTGCTCTGATCCCTGCTCGCCTCTGATGCGGTAGGACTCCTGAATAACCAAACGAATCCATCTGGATATGGTCGATTTTGAGGCAGCGAGTCCCTTCCTGCGACCTTCAGGGAGCAAGAACAGCGCGTCTGACTGACTAAAGGGTGCCGTCCGCGACACGTACCTCCTGAGTGCTCTCACCAGGTCTAACGTATGCAGGGCCTTTTCCACACGATGTACCGATGCTGGACAAACAGAGGGCAAGACAATATCCTCATTAATATGAAACGAGGAAACGACTTTTGGCAAAATAGGAGGAGCTGGTCTAAGAACCACCTTGTCTTTGTAAAAGGTCAGAAACGGGGCTCGGCAAGATAACGCTGCCAGCTCCGAGACCCGCCTGATTGATATTATAGCTACCAGAAACACCACCTTCCAGGAAAGGTATGACAAAAATATCCTGTAGCGGCTCGAATGGAGCTTCCTGCAGAACACTTAGGACCAGGTTCAGGTTCCAGGCGTCCATAGGTGCCTTATAGGGAGGTACTAAGTGGGAGACCCCCTGGATGAAAGTCTTTACCTGCAAGTTGGTAGCAATCTTGCGCTGAAAAAGGACGGATAAAGCAGATATCTGTCTCCTGAGAGAACTGAACTGGGGGCCAAGCCTGAGTCTAGGGCAGACTGGAGAAAAGCCAAGATATTAGGGATGGAGAATCTCAGTGGCGAACAACCGTTGCCCCGACACCATGCAAAGAACACCTTCCAGGTGTGGTGGTAAATTCGTGCTGAGGCAGGCTTCCGGGCGTTAACCATCGTAGCAACCACTTTGCGTCCAAACCCGCCTGCGTCAGAATCCAAGATTCAACGGCCAAGCCGTCAAACACAGGGCCCCTGAGTTCGGGTGGCAGATCGGCCCTTGAGAAAGTAGATCTGGGAGCTCTGGCAGTCGCCATGGCACGTCGACGAGCAGCTGCACTAGATCTGCGTGCCACGACCGATGAGGCCAGTCTGGGGCCAGCAGAATCACTGGCACCCCTTCTGCCTTGATCTTCTTGATGACCCTCGGAAGTAGTGCCAGCGGGGGGAATAGGTATGGGAGGCAAAACTGATTCCATGGCAGAACCAGCGCATCCACGGCAATTGCCTGCGGGTCCCGGGACCGAGCGACAAATACGGACACCTTGGCGTTTACCCTGGAGGCCATCAGATCCACATTCGGTGTTCCCCACCGTTGGCAAATCTGCTGAAAGACCTCTGGGTGTAGTGACCATTCCCCGGACGCAAGACCCTGCCGGCTGAAGAAGTCTGCTGCCCAGTTCTCTAGCCCTGGGATGTGGACCGTCTATATCAGCGAGCGGTTCCTCTCGGCCCAGCGAAGCACGTGCCCTATCTCGAGCATGGTTGCCCTGCTTCGGGTGCCCCCTTGGTGATTTATGTAAGCCACCGCTGTGGCGTTGTCCGACTGAACCCGGACGGAGCGGCCTGCTAGAAGGTGATGAAACCATTGCAGAGTCAGCCGGATCGCCCGAGTCTCCAACAAGTTGATCGGGAGGCATGCCTCCTGCGGCGAACACTGTCCCTGGGTCGTGTGGTAGCGAAAAACCGCTCCCCAGCCGAGAAGGCTGGTGTCGGTTGTGACCACCAGCCACTGCTCCGGGGGAAGGGAGGAACTGATTGTCCACAACTCTAGTGACTGTCTGACCTGAGAGGACAACCGGCACCGATGATTGAGCGTGAATGGGTTTTTGTCCCAGGCTGACAAGAGAGCGTGCTGCAGGTGGCGAAGATGGAACTGGGCGAACGGGATCGCTTCCACCATTTTCCCAAGGATCCTCATGTAGAAACGGATGGTGTGAGGGACTGGTTGGCGCCATACCCGCTCTCCTTGCCGGAGGGCTAGGGCCTTGTCTCGAGGGAGAGTTACCAACCCTCAGCAAGTGTCGAAGGTCATCCCTAAAAAGGAAATTCTCTGAGCTGGCACAAGGGATGACTTCTTTACATTGACCAACCACCCTAAGCGGGCAAGAGCATCTAGCGTAATGCTGACACTTTCCTCGCATGCCCGCTTTAAAGGGCCTTTGACCAAGAGGTCGTCTAAGTAGGGAAATACAACTATGCCCCAGGAGTGCAGGATGGCCATGGGGACTGCCATGACCTTTGTGAACACTCTGGGGCAGTGGCTAGCCCGAAGGGCAGCGCTGCAAACTGAAAATATAGACCGTTGATGACGAAGCGTAGAAACCTTTGATGCGGAGGGAAAATGGGGATATGTAGATAGGCGTCCTGGATATCGATAGAGGCCAAGTACTCTCACTGCCCCATTGCCGATATGACCGAACGGAGAGACGCCATCTGGAAATGTCTGATCCTGATAAATTTGTTCAGGAGCTTTAGATCCAAAACGGGCCTGACAGTCCCATCCTTTTTGGAGACTGCGAACAGATTGGAATAGAAGCCCTGCGTCTTCTCGTTTTCCGGTACCGGAATGATAACTCTGTTGTGGCTGAGCGAATCGATGGCTCCTAGTAGAGCCTTTGCCCAGGTATCCACTTTGGGAAGACGGGAAAGAAAAAAAATAGTCTTGGGGGGGTACCTGACAAATTCGATCCTGTACTCTGTGGACACCAGCTCTCTCACCCAAGTGTCGTGTGAGACATTGAGCCAGGCGTGGTGAAACCTGAGTAGGCGGCCGCCTCCCTTGCTGGTATCGCCTGACAAATGCCCCAAGTCATTTGGCTGAAGATCTTTGGGACCTGGATCCTCTCGACCTGGACTGGTTAGCACACATCCTTCCCAATGGGTTGGTTCTATATGAGACCTGTCGGTCCCCATTCTGTTTGTGGCACCCTGACGCGGCGGAATTAGCCACTATCGTCCACCCGGGGTTGCAAAAGGCCCGAAAACGCGCTTGAAACTGGTGACGAAACGGCGGTTTGACCTTTTGTTGAGGAAGAAAACCGCTCTTGCCTCCTGTGGAGTCGGAGATGAGCTGATCTAACTTCTCTCTGAACAGGGGGCCACACTGGTATGGTAGCGCTGTCAAGGACTTTTTTGAGGCTGAATCGGCCTGCCATGTCCTTAACCATAGCGCTCTCCTAATGGAGACTGCATTTGCGGCCGCAAGTGAAGCGCAGTTGGCCGCATCTAAACATGCATTAATCAAGTAGTCCCCCTCCTTGGCTATCTGATTTGTGATTTCTGATACTTCCGCTGGTAGGTCTATGTCCTGCAAGGCTCTATTCAAAGTTTCTGACCAAGAAATCATGGCCTTGGCTACCCACGTTGCTGCGAACGAGGAAGAGAGTCCTGATCCTGATGCCTCAAACACTGAGCGAGCCAAGTTCTCTATGAGGCGATCAGTGGGATCCTTAATAGAAGAACCACTAGGCACGGATAGTAGAGTTTTTGTAGCCAAGCGCGACAGGTGGATCCACCGTTGGGGATTCCGTCCACTTTTTACGGAGATCCGGGGCAAACGGATACTTCGCCTTGAGTGCCTTCTGGCCTGAGAACCGCCTGTCCGGTCGTTCTCTGTGTCTTTGCACTATGTCCTCAAATTCAGGATGAGTGCAAAATACTCTATGGGGACGCTTAACCCGCTTAAATGACACCTTATGGCCCGCAGCCAGAGTGGAATCATCCTCAATCCCCAGAGTCTGGTTGACGGCTTCTATGAGACTGTCATCTGTTTCCTGACCACCTGGCGTATCTAGGTCAAGGGGTTCGTCCGAGTCGTAGTCCGAGCCTTGCTTGCTATCGACTGCTGGTGACGGGGACCGAGAAGCAGAGCTCACGGATGCCGAGGCACCGGATGGACCGGGAGACGCCATGTGGGTTCGTTTCCCTCGCGTCTGCCTGGAGTGAGAGCGGCCCCTGCAGGCCGGAGGCTCCTGTGAGGTAGAGGACCCCTCTAAGACAGGTGAGCCCCTGTCCGTGCCCCTATCTGGGGCCCGAAGGGACTCGATCGCTCCCGTAAGTGACGCCATAGATTGCGTCAGTGATAACGCCCATTCCGGGGGACTTGGTACACTGGGCTCGGTTGCAGGGGAGGACCTCAGAATGACGGCCGGGACCGGATCCGCCGCTGCTGGACGCTGCAGAAGCCCTCCCTGGCCATCCACCTCCGTCAGTTCAGGTAGAGGGGAGGGGGGCCATGTGAATTAAGGACGGTGCAGGCACCCTAGCTCCATCTAACCCCTTCAAGGGGTGAGGAGAGGGACCGTCCACCACCTTGCCCCACCGCAGTCTTAGCATTGGTGGGGCAGTGGGGGCCGCACGGACTACGCTTGTGCCTCTGTGCAGCCTAAGGTTTCAATACCCTAGGGTGGACAGGGCTAAGTCCGGCATCATGTCCCACGGTGCGGGAGAGGATACGTGGAGGGACACTCGCATGTGCTCGCCGTTGTTGGTTTGGGGAGATGGCACTCTTTCAATAGGATCTGTCGCCCCCATCTTCATGTGAAAAAAAAAAAAAAAATCAGTCATGAGACAGACCGACGTGTGCCTCCAACAGACACTAAGCAAAAACTGTTTTTCGCCCACAATCAGGACGAGGGTGTATACGGTGGAGGAGGAGCTAACCTCTTTTTTTCACTTAGTGTCAGCCTCCAGGCGGCAGTAGCATACACCCACAGTACCTGTGTCCCCCAATGAGGCAAAGGAGAAAATTATTTTACCCACATAAACATTGATCTAAGTAACTAGAAAAAACACAGGTCTATACCCTTTAAGCAATGTCCCACTATATGAGCACCAGAGGCAAATATTAAAGGTGCTGTCCGGCCTTAGACTACAAGTATGCAGTCACCTCATGCTACTTAGGCTTCTGAATCGTCACATCGCATGCACTGCCCACTGTGGGGATTCACCAGTGACGGGAGCAGGAGGTCACTTGACCATAAGTATGCGATTTGCATACTTCCGGCCACATTCCGACTAGACTTGTCTGGACACGGTCAATACACTTGCACTGAGCGAGGCCGCGCAAGTCTAATTGGTACGTGTCTGGATGTATGAAAATCGCATACTTGCGGTCACGCTCCCGGAGCCGGCACTGGAGAATCCTCACATTGTGCAGTCAGGATTCCCATATCTGCAGTCACAGAGATATTCAAGTTCTACTTAGCAGAGGTTAGTCCTTACTATTGTGGTGTCAACGCCATTTTGTTGCAACAGCTCCACTACATGTGAATACTGACTTCGAACTTTTGGCTCAGTGCAGAGATTTTCGGCTTTGATGATCAGAATCTGGATAAGAGACAGCTGAAGTAAGGTAGCATCTTGGGGAAACCGCGCAGTAGATACACTGTCCCAGCTAAGATTTGGCACCGTTCCAATATTTTCATGGATTGCTAAAATATATGAAAAAGGAGAAAAGACACAATTATTGAGATGGTGAAAGGACTACACACATAAGATAAGAGTCACCTGACCACCCCAGTCCAGGTCACTGCTCTCTGGCCACAGATGAGTGACTTTGCTTAACCGCTTAACGACTTTTAGTGGCGGCAGTTAAGTGTACTTAAGTGTATTGCACCCCCCAGCGTCAGAAAATCTCTGGGGTACATGATTCGGGTCGGTTTTTACCGTCCCAAGTCTTGTGATCGCCGTTATTCACCGAATAATGGCGATCACAAAAAAAAAAAAAAACCCTCTGGTTTTTCATTAATTTCTCTCCCCTCTGATATAATCTAGCAGAGGAGAGAGAAATGGGGTCCCCTGAGCCCTCCAGGTACCTCTGACATCCCCGGACCCTCCGGCTCCTTCCCCCGGCCCTCTGCGTCATCATACCGGAAGAAAATGGTGGGCGCATGCGCAGTGCGCCTGCCGAGATCTGCTTGCCGGTAACAGGCAACAATGGGAGATTTTTCCAGTTGGTTCATTTTGATCACTGTGATAGACCCTATCACAGTGATAAAAAAAAAAAAAAAATAAATCAAACCCCCTTTGTCACCCCCTTAGTTAGGTAAAAATAATAAAATTTAAAAAAAAAAAAAAATGTATTTTTTCCATTCTTTGCAGCTAGAGTTAGAGAGTTAGGGTTGGGGTTATGGATGTGTTTAGGGTTGTGGTTAGGGCTGTGTTACGGGGGGTGTTTCCATTGTTTAGGCACATCAGGGAGTCTCCGAATGCGACATGGCGCCCGCCTTTGATTCCAGCCAATTTTGTGCTCAAAAAGTCAAACGGTGCTCCCTCCCTTCTGAGCCCTGCCATGACCCCAAAGAGTGGTTTTCCCCCAAATACAGTGTATCGGTGTACTCAATAGAAATTGCAAAACAAATTTATTGGTCCATTTTCTCCTTATACCCTTGTGAAAATAAAAAAGTTTGGGTCCAAAGTAATTTTTTTATGAAAAAAGTAAAATGTTCATTTTTTTCCTTCCACGTTGCTTTAGTTTTTGTGAAGCACCTGAAGGGTTAATAAACTTTTTGAATATGGTTTTGCGCACCTTGAGGGGTGCAGTGTTTAGAATGGTGTCACTTTTGGGTATTTTCTGTCATATTGACCCCCCAAACTCACTTCAAATGTGATGTGGTCACTAAAAAAAAATGATTTTGTAAATTTTGTTGGGACAATGAGAAATCGCTGGTCAACTTCTAACCCTTATAACGTCCTAACAAAAAAAAAATACAGTATGTTTCCAAAATTGTGCTGATGTAAAGTAGGCATGTGGGAAATGTTATGCATTAACTATTTTGTGCGATACGACTCTCTGATTTAAGGGCACAAAAATTAAAAGTTTGAAAATTGCAACATTTTATACATTTTTGCCAAATTTCCGTTTTTTTCATAAATTAACGCAAGTCATATCAAATAAATTTTACCACTAACAAGAAGTACAATATGTCATGAAAAAAAAAAAAAAAAACAATCTCCTAATCAGTGGAATCCGTTGAAGCGTTCCACAGTTATAACCTCATAAAGTGACAGTGGTCAGAATTGTAAAAATTGGCCTGGTCATTAAACTAAGGCTAGTTTCACACTAGCGTTTTTTTGCGCTGCGTTTTTGCACAGTGCAAACGCATATAAAAAACGCATCATGCGCTTTGTATGCGTTTGCTGCTTTAACCATTTTTTAGCCATTTTTACTCTTAAAACGCATGCGTTTTTAAACGCAGACATGCGCACATCTGCGTTCCCATAGACTGTAATGTGTTTTTTGCGCATTCCGTGAACATGCGTTTTTTTGAGACAGGTCGGACGGACTAAAAATGCAACAGGTAGCGTCCAGCGCACACTACAAAAAAACGCATGCGCACGTAAAACGCGTCCGAACGCGTGCAAACGCTAGACCATGCGCCCCCATGTTAAAGATAAGGGAAAAGGACGCATGCGCATGTATGCGCAAAAACGCAGAGCAAAAAAACGCTAGTGTGAAACCAGCCTAAGGCGATAAGTTCCAGGATCCCATCTTGGCTTATGATTTGCAGGCTGTCACGTTGGCACCTGTGCACAGATGAGATCACGCCAGGTAGGCAGATCAGTCGTAATGCCGGGGGGACCCAGAAGCTCAGGAGATTTGTGTAGCCCCTAGCCACAGCCAGAGAGCACTGACCTGGACCATGGACTGGGATTGCTCGAAGCGATCTACTCATGTCTAGTGGGGTCTGTACCTTGGGACCCCTAGCGATCATCAGGTCTATGGGGCTTTATGGAACGCTACTGCTTCGTCAATGTTTTACAGATATAGGTCTGCACTATGGACTTTTCTGTGCGATACGGAGCACCATTTTACCGATACACGCTTGATACAGTGAACCCCTAGCGCTTTCTATTGCCATATTATTTTGTCTGATAACAGAGAGTACAATGTGTGCAGAATTATTGAGCAAGTGAGTATTTGACTATATCATTATTTTTATGGAGATTTTCCAATTCCAAGCTGTAAAAAAGTGAATGCTTATTAGACGAATCCAATCAGGCGACGTGTATTTGTGTAATGATGGAGGGTGAGGCCTGTGGATACAACACTCAAGGTGTGCAGAATTATTAGGGTGTGTGCACACGCTGCGGATTCTGCTGCGGATTGATCCACGCGGATTTTGCAAAATCTGCAGGTAAATCCGCAGGTCAAAAGACCTGCGGTTTATCTGCGGATTAGCCTGCGGTTTATCACCTCTACAATGGAGGAGATGGCAAACCGCAGCGAAATCCGCAGAAAAGAATTGACATGCCAATTCTTTCTGCGGATTAGAAACCACAGAAAATCCGCGCGGAAAAATCCGCACGTCTGCACTGCGGTTTCCTTTTCCCATAGGATAATATGGTACTGTGCACCGCAGCAGAATCCGCAGTGTGTGCACACAGCCTTAGGCAGCTTGTTTTACTCAGGCTGGTGGGGTGTGCACACACTGCGGATTGCTCTGTGGAATTTTCCACGCGGACTTCAGAAAAACCGCAGGTAAATCCGCAGGTCAAAAGACCTGCGGTTTATCTGCTTTCTTGTGCGGTTTAGCCTGCGGTTTGACAGCTGTCATGGAGCAGGTGGTAAACCGCTGCGGAATCCGCACAAAGAATTGACATGCTGTGGTTTTGAAACCGCAGCAAATTCGCGCGGAAAATTCCGCAGAGTGTGCACACACCCTAAATGAGCAAATATTTAACTGACTGAAAAGTTAAAACGACCCTCCTGATATTGCTAACATATTGGGGAGTAATGACAGAACCATTAAAAATTTTGTTGGAAAAAGTCAACAGGGTGACAACAATTGTGTTCAGAAAAAAAAAAAAAAAAAAAAAAAAGAGGCACACTAACTGCCAAAGATTTGAGAAGAATCAAACAAGAAGTGATCAGGAAGCCATTATTCTCCAGTGCTGGCACATTCCAGAGCTGCAGCCTCTCTGGAGGCCCAGAAGTACAATGTGCTCAGAGACACGGCCGAGAAAAGGAAGGCTGACACCCGACCACCACTGAGCAAGACACAGAAGTACAAGGTGTTCAGTGCTCAGAGACACGGCCGAGGTAAGGAGGCTGACACCCGACCACCACTGAGCAAGACACAGAAGTACAAGGTGTCCAGTGCTCAGAGACACGGCCGAGGTAAGGAGGCTGACACCCGACCACCACTGAGCAAGACACAGAAGTACAAGGTGTCCAGTGCTCAGACACGGCCGAGGAAAGGAGGCTGACACCCGACCACCACTGAGCAAGACACAGAAGTACAAGGTGTCCAGTGCTCAGACACGGCCGAGGTAAGGAGGCTGACACCCGACCACCACTGAGCAAGACACAGAAGTACAAGGTGTTCAGTGCTCAGAGACACGGCCGAGGAAAGGAAGGCTGACACCCGACCACCACTGAGCAAGACACAGAAATACAAGGTGTCCAGTGCTCAGAGACACGGCCGAGGTAAGGAGGCTGACACCCGACCACCACTGAGCAAGACACAGAAATACAAGGTGTCCAGTGCTCAGAGACACGGCCGAGGTAAGGAGGCTGACACCCGACCACCACTGAGCAAGACACAGAAGTACAAGGTGTCCAGTGCTCAGACACGGCCGAGGTAAGGAGGCTGACACCCGACCACCACTGAGCAAGACACAGAAGTACAAGGTGTTCAGTGCTCAGAGACACGGCCGAGGAAAGGAAGGCTGACACCCGACCACCACTGAGCAAGACACAGAAATACAAGGTGTCCAGTGCTCAGAGACACGGCCGAGGTAAGGAGGCTGACACCCGACCACCACTGAGCAAGACACAGAAATACAAGGTGTCCAGTGCTCAGAGACACGGCCGAGGTAAGGAGGCTGACACCCGACCACCACTGAGCAAGACACAGAAATACAAGGCGTTCAGTGCTCAGAGACACGGCCGAGGTAAGGAGGCTGACACCCGACCACCACTGAGCAAGACACAGAAATACAAGGCGTTCAGTGCTCAGAGACACGGCCGAGGTAAGGAGGCTGACACCCGACCACCACTGAGCAAGACACAGAAGTACAAGGTGTCCAGTGCTCAGAGACACGGCCGAGGTAAGGAGGCTGACACCCGACCACCACTGAGCAAGACACAGAAGTACAAGGTGTCCAGTGCTCAGAGACACGGCCGAGGTAAGGAGGCTGACTCCCGACCACCACTGAGCAAGACACAGAAATACAAGGTGTCCAGTGCTCAGAGACACGGCCGAGGTAAGGAGGCTGACACCCGACCACCACTGAGCAAGACACAGAAATACAAGGTGTACAGTGCTCAGAGACACGGCCGAGGTAAGGAGGCTGACACCCGACCACCACTGAGCAAGACACAGAAATACAAGGTGTCCAGTGCTCAGAGACACGGCCGAGGTAAGGAGGCTGACACCCGACCACCACTGAGCAAGACACAGAAATACAAGGTGTTCAGTGCTCAGAGACACGGCCGAGGAAAGGAGGCTGACACTCGACCACCACTGAGCAAGACACAGAAATACAAGGTGTTCAGTGCTCAGAGACACGGCCGAGGAAAGGAGGCTGACACCCGACCACCACTGAGCAAGACACAGAAATACAAGGTGTCCAGTGCTCAGAGACATGGCCGAGGAAAAAAAGGCTGACACCCGACCACCACTGAGCAAGACACAGAAATACAAGGTGTTCAGTGCTCAGAGACACGGCCGAGGTAAGGAGGCTGACACCCGACCACCACTGAGCAAGACACAGAAGTACAAGGTGCTCAGAGACATGGCCGAGGTAAGGAGGCTGACACCCGACCACCACTGAGCAAGACACAGAAGTACAAGGTGCTCAGAGACATGGCCGAGGTAAGGAGGCTGACACCCGACCACCACTGAGCAAGACACAGAAGTACAAGGTGTTCAGTGCTCAGAGACACGGCCGAGGTAAGGAGGCTGACACCCGACCACCACTGAGCAAGACACAGAAGTACAAAGTGTCCAGTGCTCAGAGACACGGCCGAGGTAAGGAGGCTGACACCCGACCACCACTGAGCAAGACACAGAAATACAAGGTGTCCAGTGCTCAGAGACACGGCCGAGGTAAGGAGGCTGACACCCGACCACCACTGAGCAAGACACAGAAATACAAGGTGTTCAGTGCTCAGAGACACGGCCGAGGAAAGGAAGGCTGACACCGGAGCACCACTGAGCAAGACACAGAAGTACAAGGTGTCCAGTGCTCAGAGACACGGCCGAGGTAAGGAGGCTGACACCCGACCACCACTGAGCAAGACACAGAAATACGAGGTGTTCAGTGCTCAGAGACACGGCCGAGGAAAGGAGGCTGACACTCGACCACCACTGAGCAAGACACAGAAATACAAGGTGTTCAGTGCTCAGAGACACGGCCGAGGAAAGGAGGCTGACACCCGACCACCACTGAGCAAGACACAGAAATACAAGGTGTCCAGTGCTCAGAGACATGGCCGAGGAAAGGAAGGCTGACACCCGACCACCACTGAGCAAGACACAGAAATACAAGGTGTTCAGTGCTCAGAGACACGGCCGAGGTAAGGAGGCTGACACCCGACCACCACTGAGCAAGACACAGAAGTACAAGGTGCTCAGAGACATGGCCGAGGTAAGGAGGCTGACACCCGACCACCACTGAGCAAGACACAGAAGTACAAGGTGCTCAGAGACATG
The DNA here is from genome assembly GCF_039654945.1 of Dendrobates tinctorius. Classification (NCBI taxonomy): domain Eukaryota; kingdom Metazoa; phylum Chordata; class Amphibia; order Anura; family Dendrobatidae; genus Dendrobates; species Dendrobates tinctorius. The sequence goes on from NW_027361690.1 coordinate 82,782,437, forward strand.
GCCGAGGTAAGGAGGCTGACACCCGACCACCACTGAGCAAGACACAGAAGTACAAGGTGTTCAGTGCTCAGAGACACGGCCGAGGTAAGGAGGCTGACACCCGACCACCACTGAGCAAGACACAGAAGTACAAAGTGTCCAGTGCTCAGAGACACGGCCGAGGTAAGGAGGCTGACACCCGACCACCACTGAGCAAGACACAGAAATACAAGGTGTCCAGTGCTCAGAGACACGGCCGAGGTAAGGAGGCTGACACCCGACCACCACTGAGCAAGACACAGAAATACAAGGTGTTCAGTGCTCAGAGACACGACCGAGGAAAGGAAGGCTGACACCGGAGCACCACTGAGCAAGACACAGAAGTACAAGGTGTCCAGTGCTCAGAGACACGGCCGAGGTAAGGAGGCTGACACCCGACCACCACTGAGCAAGACACAGAAGTACAAGGTGCTCAGAGACATGGCCGAGGTAAGGAGGCTGACACCCGACCACCACTGAGCAAGACACAGAAGTACAAAGTGTCCAGTGCTCAGAGACACGGCCGAGGTAAGGAGGCTGACACCCGACCACCACTGAGCAAGACACAGAAATACAAGGTGTCCAGTGCTCAGAGACACGGCCGAGGTAAGGAGGCTGACACCCGACCACCACTGAGCAAGACACAGAAGTACAAGGTGCTCAGAGACATGGCCGAGGTAAGGAGGCTGACACCCGACCACCACTGAGCAAGACACAGAAGTACAAGGTGTTCAGTGCTCAGAGACACGGCCGAGGTAAGGAGGCTGACACCCGACCACCACTGAGCAAGACACAGAAGTACAAAGTGTCCAGTGCTCAGAGACACGGCCGAGGTAAGGAGGCTGACACCCGACCACCACTGAGCAAGACACAGAAATACAAGGTGTCCAGTGCTCAGAGACACGGCCGAGGTAAGGAGGCTGACACCCGACCACCACTGAGCAAGACACAGAAATACAAGGTGTTCAGTGCTCAGAGACACGGCCGAGGAAAGGAAGGCTGACACCGGAGCACCACTGAGCAAGACACAGAAGTACAAGGTGTCCAGTGCTCAGAGACACGGCCGAGGTAAGGAGGCTGACACCCGACCACCACTGAGCAAGACACAGAAATACGAGGTGTTCAGTGCTCAGAGACACGGCCGAGGAAAGGAGGCTGACACTCGACCACCACTGAGCAAGACACAGAAATACAAGGTGTTCAGTGCTCAGAGACACGGCCGAGGAAAGGAGGCTGACACCCGACCACCACTGAGCAAGACACAGAAATACAAGGTGTCCAGTGCTCAGAGACATGGCCGAGGAAAGGAAGGCTGACACCCGACCACCACTGAGCAAGACACAGAAATACAAGGTGTTCAGTGCTCAGAGACACGGCCGAGGTAAGGAGGCTGACACCCGACCACCACTGAGCAAGACACAGAAGTACAAGGTGCTCAGAGACATGGCCGAGGTAAGGAGGCTGACACCCGACCACCACTGAGCAAGACACAGAAGTACAAGGTGCTCAGAGACATGGCCGAGGTAAGGAGGCTGACACCCGACCACCACTGAGCAAGACACAGAAGTACAAGGTGTTCAGTGCTCAGAGACACGGCCGAGGTAAGGAGGCTGACACCCGACCACCACTGAGCAAGACACAGAAGTACAAAGTGTCCAGTGCTCAGAGACACGGCCGAGGTAAGGAGGCTGACACCCGACCACCACTGAGCAAGACACAGAAATACAAGGTGTCCAGTGCTCAGAGACACGGCCGAGGTAAGGAGGCTGACACCCGACCACCACTGAGCAAGACACAGAAATACAAGGTGTTCAGTGCTCAGAGACACGACCGAGGAAAGGAAGGCTGACACCGGAGCACCACTGAGCAAGACACAGAAGTACAAGGTGTCCAGTGCTCAGAGACACGGCCGAGGTAAGGAGGCTGACACCCGACCACCACTGAGCAAGACACAGAAGTACAAGGTGCTCAGAGACATGGCCGAGGTAAGGAGGCTGACACCCGACCACCACTGAGCAAGACACAGAAGTACAAAGTGTCCAGTGCTCAGAGACACGGCCGAGGTAAGGAGGCTGACACCCGACCACCACTGAGCAAGACACAGAAATACAAGGTGTCCAGTGCTCAGAGACACGGCCGAGGTAAGGAGGCTGACACCCGACCACCACTGAGCAAGACACAGAAATACAAGGTGTTCAGTGCTCAGAGACACGGCCGAGGAAAGGAAGGCTGACACCGGAGCACCACTGAGCAAGACACAGAAGTACAAGGTGCTCAGAGACATGGCCGAGGTAAGGAGGCTGACACCCGACCACCACTGAGCAAGACACAGAAATACAAGGTGTCCAGTGCTCAGAGACACGGCCGAGGAAAGGAGGCTGACACCCGACCACCACTGAGCAAGACACAGAAATACAAGGTGTCCAGTGCTCAGAGACACGGCCGAGGTAGGGAGGCTGACACCCGACCACCACTGAGTAAGACACATAAGAGGAAACTTCAATACTGGGTCAAGAAATATCTGAAGATGAATTTTTCAAAGGTTTCATTGGCTGACGAGATGAAAGTGACTCTCGTTGGACTAAATAGATGGGCCTGTGGCTGTATCAGTAACAGGTACAGACCTGGAGGTGGGGGCCTGTAATATTAAAGTTGAGCTAGCTGGACCTTTTCGGGTTTAAGATTGACTCAAAGTCAACACCCAAACGTGTGTGTGTGTGTGTGTGTGTGTGTGTGTGTGTGTGTGTGTGTGTGTGTGTGTGTGTGTGTGTATCACCAACCAATCACGAATCATTTCACCAGAGCTGTTCAAAAGAAGCTGAGCTGTGATTGGTTGCTATGAGCAACAGTTTTCCTTGCAAACAATCACTAAGCATCTCTCATTTCACCAGAGCTGGTTAAAAGAAGGTGAGCTGTGATTGGTTGCTATGAGCAAGTTTTCCCACTTGACAACACCTCAGCAGACACTGACATGGTGGGAGAAATCTAGCATCCCTGGGAACATAAGCTCCCAGAAATTGTCTGCCCCCCAGACAGGAGCACATGACAGAAATGAATCCCCCCCTCCCGTGGATCAATGGTTAGCAAGTTAGGGCAAATCCACTCAGCGCTTTGGTACTGACCCCAGGCCTTTCTTAAAGGGATCTCCGGTATGGAAGTCAGGGCAAATCCATCCAGTGCTTTGGTTCTGACCCCATGCCTCTCTTAAAGGGATCATTGGTATGGAAGTCAAGGCAATTGCATTCAAATGCTCTGGTACTGACCCCAGGCTCTCTTAAATTGATCTCCTGTACGGAAGTTAGGGCAAATCTCTCAGCGCTCTGATTCTAACCCGAGGGTTCATTGGTATGCAAGTCAGGGTAAATCCACTCAGCGCTCTGGTTCTGATCCCAGGCTTTCTTAAAAGGATCTCCAGTATGGAAGTTAGGGTAAATCCCTCAGCGCTGTGGTTCTGAGGCCTCTCTTAAAGGGATCATTGGTATGGAAGTCAGGGCAAATCCCTCAAGCGCTGTGGTTCTGACCCCAGGCCTCTCTTAACGGGATCCCCAGTATGGAAGTTAGGACCATTTTACTCAGTGCTGTGGTTCTGACCCCAGGGTCTCTTAGAGGGATCATTGGTATGGAAGTTAGGACCATTCCACTCAGCGCTCTGGCTCTGACCCCAGGCTGACGAGATGATGTGGGGTATTAGGGGTATTAGTCCGGTAGCTCTGGCTGACGAGATGATGTGGGGTGTTAGTGGTAGTAGTCTGGTGGCTCTGGCTGATGGGATGATGTGGGATATTAGGGGTAGTAGTCTGGTGGCTCTGGCTGATGGGATGATGTGGGATATTAGGGGTACTAGTCCGGTAGCTCTGACGGAATGATGTGGGATATTAGGGGTAGTAGTCCGTTGGCTCTGATGGGATGATGTGGGATATTAGGGGTAGTAGTCCGGTAGCTCTGACTGACGGAACGATGTGGGATATTAGGGGTAGTAGTCCGTTGGCTCTGACAGGATGATAAAAGGGGAGGGCGAAGATAAGCAACTTCCAGAAAACAATGAAGGTCAAAGTATAAAATTGCTTTATTGGACACAGGGCAAGGAACAATACAAGATTTAAAATAAAAGCGGATAGCTCATCACAGAAATATCAAAACACCGTTGTCCACACATGCTGCTTCAATGTATCCCCTAAAGGGAGGACAAAAAAGTGAGACCACCATTCGATATAATATATAAAGGCAGGCACCAGGTCTCCCAACTTGTCTGCGTGCACAAGCACTTATTAGGTAATGTAGGACATGTTTACTGTTTTTAATATGGTTATCTGCAGTGTTCTTTTGTGTTACTACCTTTAATTTGAGCAGGCTATGCCCTGACATAACCCTAACACAAACCTGACATAACCCTAACCATAACACAACCCTAACCCCAACTGCAAAGAATGGAAAAAAATTACATTTTTTTTAATTTTCTAATTTTTATCTAAGGGGGGGTGACAAAGTGGAATTTAATTTACAACTTTTTTTTCTTTGGATCACGGTGTTAGAGTCTGTCACTGCGATCAAAAGGAACCAATAGGAAAAACTCCCTATTGTTGCCGGGTATCGGCTGGCAGATACCGGAGGGCGCAGTGCGACCAACATTTTTTTTCCAGGAAGATGATGCGGTGAGACGGGGAAGGAGGGCATCATTTGATTGTAACAACGGGAAGTTTTTTTTTTTTTATATTTATGTATCATTCCCTTTACACTTCATAAATACCTGCTACTTTGTGTTTGTATATGACATAAAATACATTTAATTTTATGGGTGCAACGTGAAAAATTTTCTTGGGGTATGAATACTTTTTCAAGGTACTGTATGTGCAAGATTTGGTGACTATATACAGCAACTCAACCCTATTCAAGCGACTGGGCTAAATTTAGGAAGAATAGACTCATAAGACCCTGCCGCCATGTATGGATGCATTGCAGACCCTTTTTTTGGATGAAGCATCGAGAATCTAACCAGCAATAAGGCATCAATGTGTTTACTTGGAATTTAATACTAGTAATAATATCTGCAGCAAGATCACACTTCCTTTTTGTAATTAAATGGATGCAAAATAAGTCATTATGATTTAGACGAGAATAAAAGAACAGAGGAGCCTTTGGTCTTTCCATTGCACATCACTACTCCCTCCCATCCACACGCTGGGCATGGATCTGCAACAATGGTCAGTTCAATTACGGCACGGCAGCACCTGTATTCTAAGAGTGGCCATACATGTTTGATGGCTGTTGGCTGAATGTTCATTCGGCAGATGCTTGTTCCTTCCAACCCCGGTCAAATCCTGGATACTTGGATATGAGCGCAGTTCTCAAAAGAAAGATAAGCAGCTGGCAGACACCTCTGGAGGAACCCTACCTGCCATGAGAACAAAGGATCAGACATACTGAAATACAATATGTCCAATACTTCATTACCCTCAACAAATGCTGATTGGGGAGATCTGAGACACTAGAAGACACCTTAAATGGTTGGCTGGCCCCACTGATGTTCAGTTAATATGTATGGTCACCTTAACGATCGGCACGGATTTAAACAGCTGGGCACCCATCAGTCAGTACGGACAGGTATATCCTACTTACTGCACAAGCCAACTGGGCAATGAATACAGAAAAGAGATATAGAAACAGCAGTGTCACCTGAAAGGCTCCATGCTCCGCTTGCATTGCCTGGCATTAGGAGGGCCGCAGCAGCTTGCACATCTTCATGTAAGGGGGCAGCTTCCAGTAACTTCTTGTGCAGCTCCCTCAAGCCTGGGAACGGTCCTTCCATCTCCTTCAGACACTTGTGTAGAGCACATTACATGGAAGATCATTATTGGACTCCGCATCTAATCCTCCTAAATAAAGAAAAGTACAAAAGGAACATAAAGTGTGTATGGACACAAGGCAGACGCTAGCACTGATGGGGTGCCTCGGATTTAAGACCTCAAGAGTCATTGACTGAACCATTTGTAATCTTTTCAATTCCTCATCAATGGGGTGGTCCACCACTTAGACAACCTCTTCTCATTCCTCAGGTTTGGCCCTGTTAAAATAAAAACACCTATACTGATCTCCGACGTCGGCGCCATTTCAGCGTCCACATTTCCCGGGCTCACAAGAGGTTGGTAAGTTCCATGAAACCTGTGACAATTCAGCGCCGGCTTCACTGTCCTTGTATTCGGGTGTATGGGACATCAAATGGAGGTCAGGGCTGCGGCTGCTCTCTGACTTCCTCTTGACGTTCGATTGTCCAAAGACTTGAGCCACGGGAATGCGAGTGCTGACGATGCTGGAATGACGCTGGCACCGGAGGGGAGAATAGGGTTTTTATTTTAACGGGGTCAAACATGAGAAATGAGAAGAAGTTGTCCAAGTGGTGGAGAACCCTTTTAATGAATCTGATCCAGTCTATCAATGTGGGAAACTGGAAAAATGATGGCAAATGTTTACAAAGCGCGAGTGTAACCATCATTTTCATTTTTTTTCCCCATAAATCAATATTACACAAGAAAATAAGTAGTTTTGTAATGTATCTTATCAGAGGATTCTGCTTCTCTGTCCTCCTGGACTGTTCATTCCTTCTCAACTCACAGGTAGAAATGTTCTTCAGAGAATACAGACTTTCCCATAAGGGCTCATGCAGACGTCCGTGCAGATCGGTCAGAGCAAGGACTGGCCAGTGGTCTCCTAACCGGAGCTTGAAAGCCTCATAAAAACTCATGGATCAGGAGACCCGGAGCAGTCCGTGCATTGCGGCCTGAGATCCACGGACATCGGCATGAGCCCTTACTGAGAGAGGAGATGGCAGCTGCTGCTCATGAGATTCTATGGAGCTAGAGGCAGGCAGACATTCTGCTGCAAGTGCTTATCAAGTGTTCCACTTTAAAGAATAGAAAAGTGGAATAAAAACCTTAATAATTCTGCTGTGCAGTTTTCACTGACTAGTTCTTCCTCCCTGTAATAGCACCAGGTAAAATTAAAGGGGTATTCCCATCTCCAAGATCCTATCACAATATGTAGCAGGTGTAATCATAATATTAGCAACCACTTCCAATTAGAAATGTAGTATAGTTCTTCTGATTTGCTTTGTCACATACCCCATGTTCAGGTCATTGTAGTGGCTTAGGTATCCGTGGTTACGACCACTAACAACTAACTGTCACTATATCAATAGATGTAACCATGGATATCTAAGCTACGGCAAAGCCCTGCACATGGGGTAAGCAACATAGCAAATCAGAAGAACTATACTGTATTTCTAATTCGAAGTATTTGCTAATAATATTATTATTACACCCACTACATATTGGGATATGACCTTGGAGATGGGAATACCCCTTTAAATAAAATAAAGACACACGACATGGTGCCATCTCTGTGCCATATCAGACCTGGTGGAGTCTAGGGAAAGTGCTAGGAATATCTGATACATAAGTCGCACTTACTATAGTTTATGGGGCAACGCGCTATTTTCCTGCATATTTATATGAATCAGGAAAATGTGTTGCAGGATCCGGTTTTTTCCACATTGACTTACATTGGTGCCGCATTGCGCCGCAATATTATATATATATATATATATATATATATATATATATATATATATATATCTCTCGAGTCCTCTAACTTTAAATTTCAAACTTGGCTGGCTGAAATGGATCCGTCAACACAAAGGATCCGGTGCATCTGTGTTCTCAAACGGAAACGGATCAGTTTTTTTAATCTTTGCCGGATTGCACCTGACGTCAAACAACTGAGGTGTGAACGTAGCCTAATATACAGAAACTGATAACCGACTGGAATGTCAGACCCCCAGAAACCAAGCATGCCCCCCAGCAGCTCAACATCTCCCCTAGTGCAGGTGATCTACACGTCCTAGCACTGCTTGGCATCGGTGTCTTGTGTGCCATGCCCCGAGGCAGGTGTAGGTGGGTCTGGGGGTCCCGAGGAGCGTAGTAGTGACCGGTCTGTAGTCGTTCCCTTCTGCGCAGCGCTGAGGTCACATCCATGTGCCTGCGTCCACCAATCGCTGTCCTCTGCGGTCCTGTGCCCTATCCACGTGCCTGCGTCCACCAATCGCTGTCCTCTGCGGTCCTGTGCCCTATCCACGTGCCTGCGTCCACCAATCGCTGTCCTCTGCGGTCCTGTGCCCTATCCACGTGCCTGCGTCCACCAATCGCCGTCCTCTGCGGTCCTGTGCCCTATCCACGTGCCTGCGTCCACCAATCGCCGTCCTCTGCGGTCCTGTGCCCTATCCACGTGCCTGCGTCCACCAATCGCCGTCCTCTGCGGTCCTGTGCCCTATCCACGTGCCTGCGTCCACCAATCGCCGTCCTCTGCGGTCCTGTGCCCTATCCACGTGCCTGCGTCCACCAATCGCTGTCCTCTGCGGTCCTGTGCCCTATCCACGTGCCTGCGTCCACCAATCGCTGTCCTCTGCGGTCCTGTGCCCTATCCACGTGCCTGTGTCCACCAATCGCTGTCCTCTGCGGTCCTGTGCCCTATCCACGTGCCTGCGTCCACCAATCGCCGTCCTCTGCGTTTCTGTGCCCTATCCACGTGCCTGCGTCCACCAATCGCCGTCCTCTGCGGTCCTGTGCCCTATCCATGTGCCTGCGTCCACCAATCGCTGTCCTCTGCGGTCCTGTGACCTATCCATGTGCCTGCGTCCACCAATCGCTGTCCTCTGCGGTCCTGTGCCTGCGTCCACCAATCGCTGTCCTCTGCGGTCCTGTGCCCTATCCATGTGCCTGCGTCCACCAATCGCCGTCCTCTGCGGTCCTGTGCCCTATCCATGTGCCTGCGTCCACCAATCGCCGTCCTCTGCGGTCCTGTGCCCTATCCACGTGCCTGCGTCCACCAATCGCCGTCCTCTGCGGTCCTGTGCCCTATCCATGTGCCTGCGTCCACCAATCGCCGTCCTCTGCGGTCCTGTGCCCTATCCATGTGCCTGCGTCCACCAATCGCCGTCCTCTGCGGTCCTGTGCCCTATCCACGTGCCTGCGTCCACCAATCGCTGTCCTCTGTGGTCCTGTGCCCTATCCATGTGCCTGCGTCCACCAATCGCTGTCCTCTGCGGTCCTGTGACCTATCCATGTGCCTGCGTCCACCAATCGCTGTCCTCTGCGGTCCTGTGCCTGCGTCCACCAATCGCTGTCCTCTGCGGTCCTGTGCCCTATCCATGTGCCTGCGTCCACCAATCGCCGTCCTCTGCGGTCCTGTGCCCTATCCATGTGCCTGCGTCCACCAATCGCCGTCCTCTGCGGTCCTGTGCCCTATCCACGTGCCTGCGTCCACCAATCGCCGTCCTCTGCGGTCCTGTGCCCTATCCACGTGCCTGCGTCCACCAATCGCCGTCCTCTGCGGTCCTGTGCCCTATCCATGTGCCTGCGTCCACCAATCGCCGTCCTCTGCGGTCCTGTGCCCTATCCACGTGCCTGCGTCCACCAATCGCCGTCCTCTGCGGTCCTGTGCCCTATCCACGTGCCTGCGTCCACCAATCGCTGTCCTCTGCGGTCCTGTGCCCTATCCATGTGCCTGCGTCCACCAATCGCCGTCCTCTGCGGTCCTGTGCCCTATCCATGTGCCTGCGTCCACCAATCGCTGTCCTCTGCGGTCCTGTGCCCTATCCACGTGCCTGCGTCCACCAATCGCCGTCCTCTGCGGTCCTGTGCCCTATCCATGTGCCTGCGTCCACCAATCGCCGTCCTCTGCGGTCCTGTGCCCTATCCATGTGCCTGCGTCCACCAATCGCCGTCCTCTGCGGTCCTGTGCCCTATCCATGTGCCTGCGTCCACCAATCGCCGTCCTCTGCGGTCCTGTGCCCTATCCACGTGCCTGCGTCCACCAATCGCCGTCCTCTGCGGTCCTGTGCCCTATCCATGTGCCTGCGTCCACCAATCGCCGTCCTCTGCGGTCCTGTGCCCTATCCACGTGCCTGCGTCCACCAATCGCTGTCCTCTGCGGTCCTGTGCCCTATCCACGTGCCTGCGTCCACCAATCGCTGTCCTCTGCGGTCCTGTGCCCTATAACTGGCCTCAGCACGGGGTCCAGAGGTCAGGACCACTACCTCCAGCATGCCGTGGGCTGCTCATCTTATAGCATCACATCAATAATCCTGGACGACCCTAATAATGGATGGATGACTGCACTGCGGGTCTCCACACTTCTGCAATACAGATTCTTGCCAACTTTGGGGCAATCACACATAAAGGATGCTAATGTACCCTCCACCTCTGCAGCCGCACACCCCAGTGCACCAGAGGGACAACACGTGCTGTATATCATCACCTACCAGAGCCACAATGTCTTACTGCCGCGATTAAAGCCCGGGACATGCATCTCCAATCTCCATAGAGCCCTGCGGGTGCCCTACACAGGAGACACCGCAGAGCACGCATGGTAATGTAGTCATTTCAGGACATGACCTACTGCGCATGCGTATAACTTGTTTCCAACTGCCTGACAGTCTCTGGGTGGTGGGCGGAGTTTCATCTGTAAAAGTTAGCCAATAGGCTTCTTCGGTGTGACGAACTGTGTCTGCCACTGTGAGGAGAGGCGGCAACCGTATGATGGCTGTGGTGCCCGCAGTCAAGATGGCCGTGTGAGGGGATGTGAGGCAACGCCCAGTGTCCGTACACCGCACCGTGGACGCGCGTCTGGCAGTCAGCACGGTGTGGCTCGCAAGGAGTGTTTTTTTTGTAACAGTAATTCACTTCCAGATAAACTTTTTTTCTTCTGAAACGCTGTAATTGAAATGGGTTTTTGTAGGAGGCAGAATCCAGTGCGTTTTCCAATCAAATTCCACTTCAGGAATAACGACTTTGCGTTCCTGAAACGTTTCTGAGGAGGTTTTCGGCATTGTTCACGCTCAGCTTTTTTTGCGATCAAAATGCAGGTTTTGCTCTGTTTTAGCAGCTTTTTTTTTGTTTTTAGCAGTTTTTTTTGGCGTGGAATAGATGGGATTTATCAACGTATGTGTTTAATAAACTCAAAACTCTGTTTGTAGCAGGTTTGTTTGCAGCGATTTTACAATTTCTCATTGCTTCTTTGGAGTGAAAAAAATGCTGAAAGAACTGACATGCTGCAGACTTCAAAAACACTGCCATGTTCAATAAAGAATAATAATAAAAAAAAAAAAAACAGCGTGTGCATGAGGTTTCTGATAGCTCGTGGATTGTGCAGTTTCTTGTTTGCATAAGAACCAGCTGTATATGAAAATACCCTTAAGAGGATCTGTTAGTAGGAACAACCTCCCTAAGCCGTCTATATGGATATGTAGGTCACAGGAAGCGGAATGCAATGATATATTGATAGCTGCAATCCGATGGCTTATTCCAGAGAAAGCCACGCTTGTCCTACATTTAAATGAGCTGTTAAGATCTATGGGCAGGACATAGATCTTCAGGAGAATTACTCTCCAGAGAGAATTGTAAATGAAAAGGGCTGTTACTAGTGTAAGACATGTAATGACTGACAGTCTGCACTCCTGTAACATCTGTAAATTAGCATAATCCCTGGAGGCAGACTCTTATGCAGATCCTTGTCCAGCCCATAGATCTTAACAGCTCATTTACATATTAGGGAGAAGGCTGTTTTGTCTGGAATAAAATATCGGATCGCAGATATCAAGGTATCTTATTAACTCCTTAGTGACAGCCAATTTGGTACTTAATGACCAGGAAAATTTTTACAATTCTGACCACTGTCACTTTATGAGGTTATAGCTGTGGAACGCTTCAATGTATCCCACAGAGTCTGAGACTGTTTTTTCGTGACATATTGTACTTCATGGCAGTGGTAAAATTTCTTCGATATGACTTGCATTTATTTATGAAAAAACGGAAATTTGGCAAAAAGTTTGCAATTTTCAAATCTTTAATTTCCGTACCGTTAAATCAGAGAGATATGTCACACAAAATAGTTTATAAATAACATTTCCCACATGTCTACTTTACATCAGTACAATTTTGGAAACAATTTTTTTTTTGTTAGGACGTTATAAGGGTTAAAAGTTGATCAGCAATTTCTCATTTTTCCAACAAAATTTACAAAACCATTTTTTTTAGGGACCACCACACATTTGAAGTGAGTTTGGGGGGTTAATATGACAAAAGTATATATAAACTTGGCACACACCAAAGGTTTCTGATGCACAAAGGTGATTTTTTAATTATACAACAGTACATACATACACAGACGTTTCGGTCTAGGACCTTCATCAATGTACGATATATTGTACTGTGAGATTCTTAGTGACTGGGCTTTGTGAGATAGACCAATCCTGTGAGGAGGCACATGAAGCCGTCCCACTGCGTGGTGATTTGTGGAGTGTGGACGCAGTATCCACCGCGAATCCCAAGTGCACTTGGGATTCGCGGTGGATACTGCGTCCACACTCCACAAATCACCACGCAGTGGGACGGCTTCATGTGCCTCCTCACAGGATTGGTCTATCTCACAAAGCCCAGTCACTAAGAATCTCACAGTACAATATATCGTACATTGATGACGGTCCTAGACCGAAACGTCTGTGTATGTATGTACTGTTGTATAATTAAAAAATCACCTTTCTGCATCAGAAACCTTTGGTGTGTGCCAAGTTTATATATATTTAGTTCACGGATTGGGATCCTACTTGGGCACCACCTACAATTCTCAGGGTTGTGCCAACGGTTTTGTTCTTAAATATGACAAAAGTGACACCATTCTAAAAACTTCACCCCTGAAGGTACTCAAAACCACATTCAAGAAGTTTATTAACCCTCCAGGTGCTTCACGAGAACTAAATCAATGTGGAAGGAAAAAAATGAACATTTTACTTTTTTTCACAAAAAATTTACTTTCTAACCAATTTTTTTATATTTTCACAGGGGTATCAGGAGAAAATGGACCCCAAAATTTGTTGTGCAATTTCTCCTGAGTATGCCAATACCTCACATGTGGGGAAAAGCCACTGTTTGGGTGCATGGCAGGGCTCAGAAGGGAGGGAGCACCGTTTTACTTTTTGAATGCGAAATTGGCTGGAATCAATGGCGGCCTGATGTACCTAAACAGTGGAACCCCCTAATTCTAACTCCAACCCTAACCCCAACACACCCCTAACCCTAATCGCAAACATAACCCTAACCCCAACACACCCCTAACCCTAATCCCAGCCTTAACCATAATCCTAACCACAAACCTAACCCTTTGGCTATGTGCACATGCTGCGGTTTTTGCCGCGGATCCACAGCAGTTCTGCAGACAGTGTACTGTAGCATGTAAATCTATGGGATTTACAATCTGCTGTGCACATGCTGCGGATTTTTAACTGCGGAAAAGCTGCGGTTTTGAATCCGCAGAAAGAAATGACATGTCACTTCTTTTCTGTGGATTCTGCTGCGGTTTACCATCTCCTCCATTATAGAGGTGATAAACCACAGGGGAAAACCGCAGGCCAATCCACAGGTAAAACCGCAGGTCATTATTCCTGCGGTTCCGCAGATACAAATCCGCAGACCAATCCGCAGCGTGTGCACATAGCCTTACACACCCCTAATCCCAATCCTACCATAATCCCAGCCATAACGACAACCCTAACTTTAGCCCAACCCTAACCCCAACCTTAACCCTAGCCCAACCCTACCCCTAAATTTAGCCCAATTCTAACCCTAATAGATAAAAAACAATATTTTATTAGTTTTACCTAACCAAAGGGGTGATAAAGTGGGGTTTGATTTACTATTTTTTTTATTTTGATCACTGTGATAGGATCTATCACAGTGATCAAAATGAACCAATAGGAAAAATTTCCTATTGTTGCCGGGTGCCAGCCGGCAGATCTCAGCAGGCACACTGCGCATGCGCCCACCATCTTCCAGGAAGAAGATGCCGGCGGCCCGGGGGACTTCACGGGGGGGTTGCAGAAACTCCGAAGGTACTGGGGGGGGGATCCCATTTCTATCGCACATCAGAGGAGAGAAAAATTAAATGGGAAATCAGACTTTTTTTTTTTGTGGTCACTGTTATTGCGTTAATAACAGTGACCACAACACTGGGGTCGGTAAAAACTGACCCAAAACATGTTCTCTGGGGTCTGTATACTTATTTCTCAGCATCGTTAAAAAGCGGTGCTGAGGCATAAGTACCTTTAACTGCCGCCGTTAAAAGGCGTATCGGCTGTCGTTAAGAGGTTATTCAGCTTCCTATGACCTATATGCCTGTATACAAATCAAAAAACTGACCGTCACATCCAAACACGAACTAGATATGAACAGGTGCCTACCCAGAGTCGCCAACTCATACACAAACAAACAAGGCAGCACACTGTAGCGCTATAGTATGCAGACATTAAATATGAAAATTGAATTGCATTACTGCACTAGAAATATGAAAAACTGATAATGCTTAGAGCATAAATTGGCAAATTCATGTGTACCTGGCAGCCATGGTAAGGCGATTCTCGTTGCCAGGACCTAACTTAATACCAACAACAGGGCAGATAAGTACACCTGCGCAGGAGCGAGGAAGTAAGCAGGAGGACGGCGTCGCAAGAAGATGGGAGGACCCGGACCTGTGACACCCATCGGAGCAGACCGCCCCCCGGGTGAGTATAATAAAACTTGTTTTTCTTATGTTTCAGGTCAGACCGGGGCTTATCTACAGCATTTAGAATGCTGAAGATAAGCCCTGAAAGGTGGTGGCCGCATCTTATAGCGGCAAATACTGTACAGGTGACAGGTGCAATTTAAGCGGATCCATCCAAAATCCACATCACAATCCGCTTCGTACTTTAAATTCCAATAGAAAATCCACTTTGGTGTTCGTTATTCATGACAAATTTTTTCCAAGGTTTTGAGAATGCAGAAAAAGAGCTGAACCGGTGGACGGAGGCCGTGTGGAATCTACTCCAAACATCACACTGCAATGTTATAAGGCTGCAACGTGGGAAAAATTCTACAAAAACCTCTTCCGAACTGCTTGGAAAGAAAAGCTTATAGTAAAATAAAATCCTCAAAAAACTTGACGGATTCTCCTGCCTACAAAATACTGTGTGAGTGTAGCCTAAGGCCTGATTCAGACGTCCAATTCTCATGTACACATGATATACGTGTTTTCCACTAAGGTCTCGCACCCGTGATAGTCTATGGGGCTGACCACATCTCTGATTTCCTTCCTCGGACCGAGAGGTCGGTGACAAATATCGAGGACCTTTCTGATTTTAATCCAAAGATTAGATCAAAATCAGCAATATAAGTCAATGATTCCATGAAAAAAATCAGACTGCGCTTGGATTACATCTACGTGTGGCCCGAGTTTCACGGACTGTCGGAAAGGATTAGAGCCTTTTTTTTTTTATTTCTCCATGTATGAGAAAATCGGATGACACTCGGAGCACACTCTGATTAAAGGGGTTGTCCGGTCCAAATCAATAAGATTGCACTCACTCTGTGTGACTGCAGACTTATGAATCCGCCAGAGCACTGTGTGCTGCGAGGATTCGCCAGTTTCCAACCTGGGACCGGAGGGCATGTATAAGTTACACATACCCTCGGCCAGTGGGTGATGCCTCGCTTCCATATATTTGTATGGAGTGAGGCCGTGCCTGTAGTCAGCCACACGCACTGGCCGGCCACCAGTGTGTGAGACATGTAGAACAGGAGAGCAGACTGTCAGTCATTACAGGTCTCACACTGTGTTAATGCCCCCTTTCATTTAAAATAATCTCTGGAGGCAGATCCTTATGCAGATCAGCGTCAATTTAGGATCCTACTGACAGATTACCTTTACGATTTAGGGTTTTGCTTATCCCTTAACAGCACAGAAATATATTAAAGCCAGTTGCACATGTTTTGGATTTGATGCAGATTTTCTACTTTTCTACAGCATATCGGCAGCATTTCCACATCAAAATCCATACATCCGGGAATTTGTTGAGAATTTCACCCTATGCATTGTAAGAGGAGCCATAATGAATTGCATACCCATAATTCACATGCAACACATATTAAAATCTGCACAGTGGGTCAATTTGTGTGAAAAAATGTCTGCAATGTGAAGATGAGATTTTTAAAAGCTCTTTAACTCAACTGGTATTGATTAAAATGACTTTTTTTATGACAAATCCGAGAAGAAAATCTGCAACAGATACGCTCCATGTGCATCCTCCCTAACACAAAGTCAAGGTAACGCTGACCAGTCAAAAAGAAAAACACAAGGAGAAAATCTATTGTACTGTAGTAAAGGGAAAAAGAAGAGAAGAAATAAGGAAAAGCAGGGGAAGGATTCCCAGGACGGGGAAGATGGCTACTGTGGTCCACCCAAGGCGCTATTCACCTGCAGCAGTCATGTCGTGGTTCATTGCTGGGATTACCAGATTTTCTGTAACGTGTGGATGTCACAGAATTCACCCCTTTATATTGAACGATGAAAAATGCATGGTGAAAATCTAAGTTGACGGGTGCACCGCAGGTTAATTTCTATACAAACGAAATAAAAAATGGATGAGATTTCTCTAGATTCCATCTCCAGGGCTGTTACTGGAATTTTACACATATTTTCTGTGCACATATTTGAATGAAAAATCCACATTTGTTTTGTGTGTATTTACTTCAAAATTACATTCACGTGTCGGAATTCTCACAGATTTCAGTGCGAATTCTGCATCTAAATCTGGATGAAATTATATTATAGCGCCATTTATTCCATGGCGCGTTACATGTGAGGGGGGTATACATAATAATACAAGTACAGTAATCTAAGTCAGGACTGGTACAGGAGAGAGGACCCTGCCCGCGAGGGCTCACAGTCTACAAGATGAAATGGCATTTCATGGCTGAAACTAGGGTTTCTGCAACCCCGCTCACATGCATTGGACTTTTTCTGGGCTGTTTTTTGTTGCCACCACAGAAATAAGTGGTTACTTATATCCTGCCGATTGTATGACAGATCTGTGAGCAAATCCATGACAAAAACCTGAGGGTCAGCTTTGGATTTCTGCAGCAGAAAATACAGCTAAAAAAATAAATAGCCTGTCGTGAAATCAAACCTCATGTATTTGTTGTGGAATTCCCGTTAGAGAATCTGCACCAGTAAAGCACATTGCAATGTTCAATCACAGTATGAAACACAGACAACTGCAGACAAGCGCCAGACTTTCTACAAGGTAGAGATTTCAAACGATGCGCAAAGACAGACGGGAAATGTAGTCGTTGGACAATTTCGCTCTGTAGCGCATGCGTACAAGCTAACTGCAGCCTACAGCAGCTGGTCGTTGTTGCCTGGCAACCACTAGGGACTCTGAGGGGATCGGGGCGGAGATTTGGAGAGCTCCTGAGCCAATCGACGAGTTATCCGGCCCGTGCCGCCGGATTTCCTTTTCTTTTGGCGCATGCGCAAATCTTAACTTTTGCAGCGTCCCGAGCTCTATTTGCGGTGCTGTGTTCTGATTGGCTGTGCTGGAGGGGTTTTCTGTGCCTTCTTCCCCGTTAACGCGGAGGGTTATGGGGCAGGCCCCGGGAAGTGCGGAGCGGTGTGAGGCGCTGGGCAGTGGTGTGTCCCGGGGGTGAGTGTGTTTCCGTTCAGTACGCCCTTCCTGCACTCACCACTTCCCAGACAGGCCCTCACACCCAGCACCCGACCCCTGCAACAATGGGCAGCCGTGTGCCCCGTACCCAGTGCATGCAGGTGCCCAGTACATGCCCCGCCTGGGCCTCTGCTGCCGTCTGCCTGTGCTGGGTGGCTGTAATGCTGCCGTGCCTCACCGGATAATCCATTGTACTGCTGCAGACAAAAGCCAGAGCTGCCATACAGGGAGCCCACCATTACTGGCCCCACACTCTCTGCTCTCAGGGCCCCATATGCCAGTCTATGGAGGTGTGTACTGATGTGAGCTGGGCCATCTCCCCCTGTACACCTCACCGGCCTCATTATTGCTCTGCCCCCAACAGACATACAAATAATCCCCAATACCAGTCCTGTGGTGCCAGTCTATCCGCAGCCGCCGTGGCGTGTATGTGTCCGGATGCATGAGGAGCCCTCCTAGTTATGAAGGGATTACTGCCCATTAAAGAGTTAACAAACACTGTCCCAGACTACCACTGTTGTTAGGCCTCATTCACACATTACAGATTTAATGCCAAAATCAGGAGTGGATGTGAAAAGTGGAGAAGCATAAAACCGCTAATATATAGGATCCATCATAGATGATAAAACATGACCAGGGACTCAGTTACTTCGGGATCGGGTTCGATTTGGCTGTGAAAATACAGAAAAAAACCCCAAGTTGCACGAGTCTTACTATGTGGCCTGTGTTGTCAAAATTAGTTTTGACAAAAAAATCCATTAGGTCTGGATTTTTGAGAACAGTTGTGTCACTGATAATCCCTGATTTTCCCTCCTGACTGGTTCCAGTGTGGCCAGTAATTAGGAATAACACATTTATTCCAGTTCAGTGGTACCATCGTTGGTTTAGGTTGACTTTTTTTTCTATAGCTGGAGTTGGTATTTTTCTACCAACTGCACCCAAATCTGTCTCTGACTCCGCAGCCCTGGTGATAATAAGTGTGTATCATTTACCTTGGACCACGTTCAGTTTTGATCAGGTTTTTACCTCAGTATTTGTAAGCCAAAACCAGGAGTGGGAGAAAAATCCAGAAATGGTGACTTCTATTCTACTTGTCCTCTGATTGTTCCACTTTGTCTTCGAAATACTGAGGTAAAAAAGTCACCCAATACTGTCCGTGTGTCCAGAACCAGATCTGGCACTGTTGTATTCCTGCTGCTTCTCCAAGTGTTCTGTGTTCACCGTGCAGGTTTCATTGTTATTTAGTGCTAAATGGTCTTTAGCAAGGGGCTGTTTCTCAGGGCTTTAAGATGATGTGCATTATTCACAAGGCTCCGTTTTTACAGACTTAGCACTAAATAAAAAGGCCCTGATTTCTGGACCCGTATGGCGGATTTAAGAAAGGGGGAAAAAAAGAAAGCTGAATACTTAGCTAAGCAACTGGATTAAAATAAAAGCAAAAACTGGCCACTTCATTGTAGGCAGCGGTGCAGGGAATCTATCACAATGATCCACTCCCCAAACTGGTTATGTGGTCTTGTTAACCTCATTCGCACCTTTACTTGTGCAATACGTTGCTCCCTGACTGAAACAAAATGCTGTTATAATTCATACTTAAGGCTGAAAGGGGTTTTCCCACAAAGTACGGTACATTTTAATCAATGGATGTTAGAATAAAGTAACTTTCACAGTGGAATGTGTTTAGAATAATGTCCGTGTGCTGAGATAATCTTATGAATGTGCCCCTGCTGTGTGCTGTGTAATGGCTGTGTCTGACCGTACAGGGACATTGTCTGACCATACCACAGCTACTGAGCAGGGGAGGAAGCCAAAGAGAAGATACCGACAGGAAGACAGCAGGGGATCACCGCTGAGTCTTTCTGTGAGGTAAAACATTTCACTGCCCTGTTTTTAAACATGTTTTAACTCACACAAAGCAGCTGTGATCCCGTTCAGTCCTGTCTGTATTCTGTCTTTGGCGTGCAGGAGCTGTGGTATGATCAGACCATGTTCCTGTCCATTACACAGTACACAGCAGGGGCACATATATAAGATGACCTCAGCACAGGAACATATTTTTAACACCTCCAATTCGACAGTCTATCATTTTGAAGTGTACTTTATTTCTACAGCCCTTTTAAGTTTGGCAAGTGTCAAAGCACTTCCCTGGCCGCTGCCTCCGTGGACTTTTTCAGGTGGGCTTATCCCCACCTGCCTCTGCTTGACTGACAGCTCAGTGCTTTGACTGCACAGCCAGTGGGCTATCAAGTAGGGAAAAGAGCCAGGGAGGCAGAGGCCTGGAAGCGCTTCAACACTCAAAGGACACCCATCACCACTCTGGGGCTGGCCTTCTATTTAATAAGGGAGTGGGCAGCCCCACATTGGTGATTTGTCTGAATATTCTATAGTAGTAGAACCACTCAGAGGTGCCTTTAATGTTCCCTGAAGGGGCACCGACTTTCTAGCAATCTTTTGGCTCAAGTTTCTGCGTGTGAGATCCTGCATCCCTCCATTGCTGTTCTGTCAGTGAAAGAGCACAAGCTCGCTCTTAGCACTACACTGTACTTTACTAAGTTGTTGCTAGACAGTAACATAACACCGTTGCCACTTAGTAATGAATGCAGACGAGTTGTGCGAAGAGTGAGACTGCGATTTTTCACTGTGAGAGCGGCCACGATGGGTTGCAGGATCTCACGTTGCATGCCAGGATCCCATATATTTGCTTGAAAGTTCAGCCCTTTTGGGGGACACTGGAGATCCTCCTAAGCTTTTTTGTTAACTGGTGATATTTAGGAAAATCACCCACTCTTATTAAATGAAAAGTTATCGCTCAAATTGGTGACAGGGGCTCTTTAAGCCTCATTTCCATATGAATTAAAACAGCGATTTTTCAGTCAGGACCAACACGTTGCAAAAGTAAAGATGTGGATGACATTATCTTGCCCGTATAACAGGTGGAGGGATCGTTCTGACAATTCGTTTCAACAATCCCCCTTTTTATGTAGCGATATAATTTTCATAATTGTTCAGAAGATGAGTTCCTGACCAAACCTTTGTGTAGGTCATGGTATTCTCTGCAGAGGAGGAAGCGGATATGGACATTGACTGTCACAACACAATATTTGGTGCCGTATCTGTGTGCACACGGTGCGGATTTGCCTCTGCCGATCCGCTGCAGATCTGCAAGCAGAGTACAGTACAATGTTATCCAATGGCTTTTAAAAAACGGAGTGCACATGCTGCGGATTTTTCCGCGGTTTTAAGGCTATGTGCCCACGTTAGCGTTTTTAAACGCTCAGGAAACTGATCCCCTTCTCAGAAAACGCGCGTTTTATTTCTGCGTGCTTTTTTTGCACAAAAAACGCGTGTTTTGACGCGTTTTTTCCGTGCGTTTTCTGGGAACACTGGAAAAGGCTAAAAGCGCTCAGCAATGCGGAAATTAATGAGCATGCTGTGTTTTTATCCGCTAAGCGATTCCTGAGCGTTTAAAAACGCATGCATTGGCACAAAAAGCCAAAAACGCATGCAATTTAATGTGAAGCTTCTTTTAAGAGTTTCTGCAGCGTCTGAGCCGGCACAAACGCTGCGGAAACGCTTAAAAAAACACAACGTGGGCACACAGCCTAAATCTGCAGCATGATAATTCTTTCTGCAGATTCCGCTGCGGTTTGACACCTGTTCCATTGTCCAGGTGTCAAAACGCAGGCGGAATCCGCAGACAAGTCCGCAGGTCATTTTACCTGCGGCTTTACCTGCAAATCCACGCGGAAAAATCCACAGCTGAATCCGCACTGTGTGCACTCACCCTTATAGCTACAGTGCATTCTGGGAATGAGAATACATTACACAGAGCAGAAAAGAAAACCTGCAGCCTTTTCAGGGATTTTGTCTTACTTATTTTTGGGAAATAAAAATATAACAAGTTGTGAAAATAAATATGGGCTTTAATTGCAGGTGTATTTCTGCCTTTACTACCTTTAATGGGTAGTAAAGAAATTGATTTTGCGCAAGGGTGGACAAAGTACTGTTCAAAGTACTGTTAGCAATTATTTTTTGATGTGTGTGTGTATATATATATATATATATATGTGTTTTCTCCTTAAGCAATGTATATACATTTGGAAATGGTGATGTTTGATTTCCATATTGGACTCCTTTATCTTCTCTCACTGTTTTCTCTATTTTTACCATATTTTAGGTCTGCTGTTAGTGACTTTGTAGAGACAAAAGGACAGGACCAGAGGTAAGACTACTTTTAAACTGATTTTTTTTTTCATAGTATATTTATTAAAAATATTTTCAACTGTAAATCTTCCATATCATGCTGCTTTCGACACCCCTGGCAATCAGCTGACTTAGCCAAATGCAACCATAGTCATTGAGGCATTTTGATGCAGGGCAAATGTAGTATAACATGGCGGTTACTTAAATGATTAACCTTTATATAATAGAAAGACAGTTTAAGGCTATGTGCCCACGTATGCAGAAAATTTCTGCATCAAAACCGGACTCCTTCCCAGAAAACATGCTTTTTTTTCCATGCCTTTTTTTTCTAGCGCGGTTTTGCGGAAAAACTGCGCGTTTTGATGCGTTTTTCTGCGCGTCCCCAGACACACAGAAAATAGCTAAAAACGCAGACTTTTCCGCAAAATTAATGAGCATGCTGCGTTTTTTACCGCAAAGAGTTTTTTTTCGTGGAAAAATGCATCAATATACACAAAAAGTGCAAAATGCATTAAAATGAATGGGATGCTTCTTTTATGCGATTTTTAAGCGTTTTTGCCGGTAAAAACGCTTAAATGCGAAAAAACCGCTTACGTGGGCACACAGCCTTAGCCCACCAGCTGTTCTTATACTGTTCTTATAGTCTTTACTCTACTCATAGAAGGGGGCATACGGTCCAGGGTTGTCTTCATGTAACATAACCATTAACCAAAAACTGGCTAATTGCCACAAGGTTATTTACCTCTCTCCATTTGTTTTGAAGAAAGTAAAAAAACAAAAAACAATGTGATTATTTAATGCTCCAGCCACCACCATCCTCTCGTGAGCAGAGCTAGAAGTGCTAGTTCCACAAATGAATGTATACTTAAGCATTTTCGCTCAATGAGTGTAATTGCTAAATATCTGGTAATCGGCAGGCATCTGTGTTTTCCACTATTGGGCAGAATCCTCTTTCTAAGGCCGGGGTCACACTGGCGAGGAATATGGCCGAGTGAGAGGCGCTAAAAGCACGCATTAGACACGGACAAATGATTCTCTATGGGGTCACTCGCACCAGCCGTATATTTCTCATCCGTATTCTACGGTCCGTGCCAATCGCAGCATGCTGCGATTGTCAGCGTACTATGGCCGTAATACGCCAATGCAAGTCTATGGGTGCGCAAAAAATACAGATTACACACAGACCACACATGTGACTTGCGAGAAATACGCACCAGGTGTCTTTTAGCAAAGCCGGCAATTCAGTGCGCTATACAGTAAACTCACACTGACAGTTTTAATAAAGAGATGAATGAATAGATATAGACACATAGAATACATTATATATATATATATATATATATATATATATAATGTATTCTATGTGTCTATATCTATTCTTTCGTTTCTGTTTAGAAACCCTGTCATAGGGCTCCATTATATGTCCATTTTGCAAGCCTGCGAGAAAATCTCGCCGTATGGATGCCATACGGATTACATACGGATGCTTACATGCGCAAAATACGTGACCACACCTTGATTATGGATGACATACGGAGCACTATTTAGGGGTCATTCATCCGTATTACGCATGTAAAATACTGACCGTATTTTGCGTCGGTTAGTGTGATCCCGGCCTAAATGTTAGCCCACTGCGCAGCTAGGAAATAATTCATTAGGGCTTCTGAAAAGTTATTATGGGGTTAGCTGGAACATTAATCATCTGATTGCCGCAGGCCTTGTTTGAGAAGATACTGTTGATGACCTGCCGCTACCTATATGTATACTTTGCATAAAAGTATTCGTTTTGCTGCATTATCCCGACAACAGCCTTAATGTTTTTTTTCTGTTTCTATATTACATTAGGTGAGAACATTCACTCTGGGGACATGAAGTGGAAAGGTACCTCAGGTCAAGAGAGACATCACCACTGTTCGAAAAGGAAATAGTCACAGCACTGAGAGGTATTTCCATTCCCAATAATGGCCACAATGATGCCCTGTCAGGTGGCATGGTTAACCCCTTAAATATTACTTGTATTTGGCAGCTAAGTGACATTTATTGTGTATTGTTGAAAGGCAGTCGGTGTACAGAGGATTGTGCAGCCGCAGGTTTTGTGCCAAGGAGCCAATTAGAGGAGGGAGAAATGGGTTTCTACCTTTTCTGCCTTCTTGATCTATGTATCCACAAGTCTGAGAACACCACGGCTTCTATTGGTCTTGGTGGTTATTTAAAGAGTTAGTACACTACTTTTGTCTAATCGGCCAGAGTCCAGCACTCAGCACCTCCGCCAATCAGCCATTTTTGATGCCGGTAGCGGCGGCCGGAAGTTCTTGCAGAGCTTGACCGTCTACTTGTAGTGTCTGCCGCGGGGTACTACATATCCACCTCCTATTCATTTAAATGGATGCAGATGTGCAGTAGCAAGCACTAAAAGTAGATGGCCATGCTCCGCAAGTAAGTACTTCTGGCCACTGGCACCGATACCAGCTGATCTTTGACAGAAGCCTGGCAGTCAGCACCTCCAATCAGACATTGATGGCCTATCCTAAGACTAGGGCATGAATGAAAAAGTAGTGGGCAACGTCTTTAATTTTCAGAAAAATTGTGAAATGTCCAAGCCTGCAAGTTGCACACATCCATTTCCATCTTTCACAGTCTGTGTACGGACCAGGATAAACAGACTGACTGCAAGTTTGCTGACCTGTACTCAACAGCCTCGTAAATAGATATGTGACAGTCGTGTTTGTTTCAGTAGACTGACGGTCCATAATTGGGCCGGTTTCAAACATCAGAAAACTCTGTTCTCGACCCTCTCCAATCCGGTTTCCGCTCTTTACACTCCACTGAAACTGCCCTCACTAAAGTCTCTAATGATCTGCTAACATCTAAATCAAATGGTCATTACTCCATGCTAATTCTCTTGGATCTCTCTGCAGCATTCGACACTGTGGATCATCAGCTCCTCCTCACTATGCTCCATTCCATTGGCCTCAAGGACACCGTTCTCTCCTGGTTCTCCTCCTATCTCTCCAACCGCTCCTTTACTGTTTCTTTTGCCGGTTCCTCCTCCTCTCACCTTCCCCTTACTGTTGGGGTTCCTCAAGGATCGGTTCTAGGCCCCCTCCTCTTCTCCTTGTACACTGCCCCTATTGGTCAAACAATCAGTAGATTTGGTTTCCAGTACCATCTCTATGCTGATGACACCCAATTATACGCTTCTTCTCCTGACATCACGCCAGCCTTTCTAGAAAACACTGGCGATTGTCTAAACGCTGTGTCTAATATCATGTCCTCACTATATCTGAAACTGAACCTGTCAAAGACTGAACTCCTTGTGTTTCCTCCCGCTACTAATGTACCTACACCCGACATTGCCATTTCCGTCTGTGGTTCTACTATTACTCCCCAGCAACATGCCCGCTGTCTTGGGGTCATACTTGATTCCGAGCTTTCCTTTGCCCCCCACATTCGATCACTGGCTCGCTCTTGTCATCTGCACCTCAAAAACATTTCTAGAATTCGACCTTTTCTTACTTTTGACTCTGCAAAAACTCTTACTGTTTCTCTTATTCATTCTCGTCTCGACTATTGTAACTCTCTTCTAATCGGTCTCCCTCTTACAAAACTCTCCCCTCTCCAATCTGTCTTGAATGCTGCAGCCAGGATCATATTCCTCACCAATCGTTACACCGATGCCTCTACCTTGTGCCAGTCATTACACTGGCTACCCATCCACTCCAGAATTCAGTATAAACTTATTACCCTCACCCACAAAGCCCTCCATGGCTCAGCACCACCCTACATCTCCTCCCTTGTTTCAGTATACCACCCTACCCGCGCCCTCCGTTCTGCTGATGACCTGAGGTTAGTATCCTCAATAGTCAGAACCTCCCACTCCCGTCTCCAAGACTTTACACGTGCCGCGCCAATTCTTTGGAATGCACTTCCCAGGTCAATACGATTAGTCCCCAATCCCCACAATTTTAAGCGTGTCCTGAAAACGCATTTATTCAGACTGGCCTATCGCCTCAACACATTAACCTAACCTATCCCTGTGTGGCAGAGCCAAAAGTTTTACCATAACCAGGTTCCCAGCATCATGTTCCCACATGCTTTATGCATCCATTAGCCCTCTGTGTCTGTACTGTTACACACTTAACATTATGGCTGGTCCATACAATCAGGGCAACTGTTACCACCCACCTTTCGTGTCTACCTCTTTCCTCATAGACTGTAAGCTTGCGAGCAGGGCCCTCACTCCTCTTGGTATTTGTTATAATCTACTGTATGTGATTATTGTTATGATGTATTGTCTATTGTCTGTACAAATCCCCTCTGAAATGTAAAGTGCTGCGGAATATGTCGACGCTATAAAAATAAAATTTATTATTAATTTATTATCTTTCATGTTCTAAGTCTAGCTAGACCCCGAACAGCCCTGATTGATCACTCGCATCAGCATGTCTGTTTTCACATGAAACTGGAACAGTTATGATGGTTTCTCTTGCAGGGAAAATATTTGCTGTATTAATAAATGATGTCCCTATATAATTTTGTCCGACCTTCAGGTGAACAAGGCAAAGCACAAAAAGTAAAAAATAAAACAAATTAGTCAAATATAGTAAAAGGAACCTGTCAGCAGGATTGTGCACAGTAACCTACAGACAGAGTGACAGGTCAGTGCCATTATACTGATTGAAATAATATAAAGTAATACCTTGGTTAATGAAATCCATCTTGTGGTTGTTGTTTAATCTTTATTTTCAGTTAATGATACGCTCATGCTCTGGGGCGGCCTGTGGGGGGTCTTCATGTGGTGCTCTGATTAGGTATTCATCTGTATGGCTTCTGACAGGTCACTGATTCCTCACTGACCTGCCCCCTATTTTACATACTGTACATTTGGGAAAAAATTACATTTATCATGTAGCATGATTGGATCTATAATATCCACATATTCATTTTATTTAGTGATTTCTAGAGAAGAATAATTTCTTCCTCAAAATGGTGCCGGCTGTGTTTGCACAGTACGATAATTCAGAACGCGATAGATCCATCTGCACAGGTGCCACCACCGGCACCATTTTGCTAGAAGAAAAATAAATTTTCTCCACCAAGTTGGCGGTGATGCCTGCGCAGTAGCATCTATCGGGTTTCAAATTATTTTACTGCATCGGCGCCATTTCGAGGATTATATATATTTTTTTTTCTCAAAAAATTTATATCACTAAGTAAAATGAATATATGAATATTATAGATCCAATCATGTTAGCTACAGCGCAGTTGTCGCCACTGGCATCTGCATGATGGATGTAATCCCCCCCCCAGACAATAAGATATACATATAAGATATATATATAAAATAGGGGGACAATCCTGCTGACAGGTTCCCTTTAAAAAATAAATAAAAAGCTCAAAAGCCGAATTTTGGCCCACCAATATGTTTGCAGCCATAACCAAATGTGATTCCACCAGCTAGGTCATATTATATATCAAAACACGTGTTAAAAAACAAAGTACAAAAATAGAATATCCTTCAACCGTGAAACACTTGAATAAACACCAGGTGCAGTAACAGGGTTTGATAAGGGGTTTTCTAAGCAAAGATTTTTTCCAATGATTGAAGAACTTATATAAGAAACTGAAAGCAATCCTCACCGATTACCGATCACCGTTGCAGCAATGTGATTCCTGCATTCAATGCCTGGCTTTAGTGGAGCACCACTGTAGCCAGTGATTGGCTGCAGTGGTTACATTTCCCTGTAGTGGGGCATCATTGCTGCAGTCGGAGCAGAGACAAGCAGGGAGGGGACAGTGTTGGATTGGGAGAACAGAGAGATTGTTGAAGAAAGTAATGATTTTTCTTTTGATCAAACTTTTACGGATGCAGCAACACAAAATATGTTTATTTTGTATTTTGATTTTTTTTAGCAGGAGGAAAAAAAAGAGGGATTTGAAAAAAAAAAATAGATAAATATGTATAGATTTTAAAGTATTTTTAAAAACTTTTTTTTTTACAGTTGTTTAGGTCAGCTTATGGGACTTGAACCTGCAATATTTTGAGTGCTTTTACTATATACTGCAAAGACCGAGTAGTTAGATCAACATGAAATCCAACCAATAATAATCAAGTGCCTTTAAACAATATGAAATCCCGTCCGTCCCATAGGTAGTAATAATTACCCCAAGACAGAAAAAGCACTATACACAAACAATAAAAACATAAATTTATTGATAAATATTAAAAAACAAACAAACATGGAAAACCTCTGTTATAAGACACGTGCATAGCTATTTAAATCCAAAAGATCAATAATATTGGACAATGGAGAGATCATAAATGCTAAACCATGGATGAAAAATGCTATGGAAAAAATATATATTTATGGAAAAAATATTTTTTACCATGAGGTAAGCCGAATGAATATACACCTATAGCTCAAATAGCAATCATGGTAATTACTGATTCAAAAAAGGCTCCTCATGGACACCATACCAAAAATAGCACAACTCACTCTCCCTTCAAATGTCCGATACCACTAGGTAGCGATTCTTGCAACACAATTAATTATAAGTGCCCCAACTAAATTAATAGCACTACTATGTAAAAATCCGTGTTTGCAGATAATGCTGCACCCGCGATCAACAACAATTATAGCACAACTTGCTTACATGGATGTGAGTAGCTGCGTGTCCCACTCCCCAGTTGGACACGCAGCTACTCACATCAGCTCCTGAGCCTGCTGTATACATGGGAACCGACTCAGTATGTGCTATTATGTTTTATGTCAGAAAGGGGTTAAGGTTGTTCTATATTACCTTTAAAAAAAAAATGTTTAATCCCTTAACCCCTTCCTGACATGAGACGTACTATCCCGTCCACGGTACCCGGGCCCGTATGACCGGGGACGGGATAGTACGTCTACCGCGATCAGCGGCGCCCACGTGGTGAGCGCCGCTGATCGCGGCCGGGTGTCAGCTGATTATCACAGCTGACACCCGGCACAATGTGTCAGGGGCGGTCACGGACCGCCCCCGACACATTAACCCCTTGCACACCGCGATCAAACGCGATCGCGGTGTACCGGGAGTTAAAGGGAAGCATCGGCAGGGAGGGGGCTCCCTCCGTGCTTCCCTGAGCCCCCCACGGCAGCGCAATGTGCAGCGCTGCTGCGGGGGACTCCTATCCTCCAGGCCCCCGAATCCAAGATGGCGACGGGGGCCTTCGGGGGCCTGGGGAAGCTGGCTTCCTCAGTGCCTGCAAAGCGCAGGCATGAGGAAGCCTTGTGCACTGCCTGTGACAGATTGCTGATCTGTCACAGTGATCTGTGATGTGACAGATCAGCGATCTGTCACAGGACAGTGATGTCCCACCTGGGACTATGTAATAAAGTAGAAAAAAATTTAAAAAAAAGTGTAAAAATAAATTAAAAAAAATCGCCAAATAAATTAGTAAAAAAAAAAAAAAATATTCCCCAATAAATTCATTTTTTTAAAATAATAATAAAAAAAAACAATAAATGTACACATATTAGGTATCGCCGCGTCCGTAACGACCTGCCCTATAAAACTGTCCCATTAGTTAACCCCTTTAGCGAACCCCTTAAAAAATAAAAATAAAAAACGAAGCAAAAAATAATGATTTATTATCATACCGCCAAACAAAAAGTGCAATAACGCGAGATCAAAAAGACGCATATAAATATCCATGGTACCGCTGAAAACGTCATCTTGTCCCGCAAAAAACAAGCCGCCACACAGCATCATCAGCAAAAAAATAAAAAAGTTATAACTCGCAGAATAAAGCGATGCAAAAATAATTATTTTTTATAT
This sequence comes from Dendrobates tinctorius, assembly GCF_039654945.1. Classification (NCBI taxonomy): domain Eukaryota; kingdom Metazoa; phylum Chordata; class Amphibia; order Anura; family Dendrobatidae; genus Dendrobates; species Dendrobates tinctorius. The sequence continues at coordinate 82,812,057 of NW_027361690.1, forward strand.
AAAATAGTTTTCATTGCATAAAACCGACAAAAACATAAAAAAACGACCTAAATGAGGTATCGCTGTAACCGTACTGACCCGAAGAATAAAAGCGCTTTATCAATTTTACCGCATGCGGAACGGTGTAAACGAACCCCCCCCAAAAGAAATTCATGAAACGCTGGTTTTTGTTCATTCTGCGTCCCAAAAATCGGAATAAAAAGCGATCAAAAAATTTCACGTGCCCGAAAATGGTACCAATAAAAACGTCAACTCGTCCCGCAAAAAATAAGACCTCACATGACTCGATGGGTCAAAATACGGAAAAATTATAGCTCTCAATATGTGGTGATGCAAAAACTATTTTTACAATAAAAAGCGTCTTTTAGCGTGCGACAGCCGCCAAACATAAAAACCGCCATAAATAGTAAATCAAACCCCCCGTTATCACCCCTTTAGTTAGGGAAAAATAATAAAATAAAAAAAATGTATTTATTTCCATTTTTCCATTAGGGTTAGGGCTAGGGTTAGGGCTAGGGGTGTGTTGGGGTAGGGTTAGGGCTAGGGTTAGGGCTAGGGTTAGGGTTAGGGCTAGGGCTAGGGCTAGGGTTAGGGCTAGGGTTAGGGCTAGGGTTAGGGCTAGGGTTAGGGCTAGGGTTAGGGGCGTGTTGGGGTTCGGGTTGGAGTTAGAATTGGGGGTTTCCACTGTTTGGGCACATCAGGGGCTCTCCAAATGCAACATGGCGTCTGATCTCAATTCCAGCCAATTCTGAGTTGAAAAAGTCAAATGGTGCTCCTTCCCTTCCAAGCTCTGCTATGCGCCCAAACAGTGTTTTACCCCCTCATGTAGGGTATCAGCCTACTCAGGACAAATTGCAAAACAATTTTTGGGGTCCAATTTCTCCTGTTACCCTTAGGAAAATAAAAAATTGGGGGCAAAAATATCATTTTTGTGGAAAAAAAATGATTTTTTTATTTTCACGTCCGAGTGTTATAAACTTCTGTGAAGCACTTGGGGGTTCAAAGTGCTCACCACACATCTAGATAAGTTCCGTGGGGGGTCTAGTGTCCAAAATGGGGTCACTTGTGGGGAGTTTCAATAGTTTAGGTACATCAGGGGCTCTCCAAACGCACATGACAACCGCAGACCATTCCATCAAAGTCTGCGTTCCAAAACGTCACTGCTTCCTTTCCGAGCCCCGACGTGTGTCCATACAGTAGTTTTCTCCCACATATGGGGTGTCAGCGTACTCAGGACAAATTGGACAACAACTTTTGGGGTCCAATTTCTCCTGGTACCCTTGGGAAAATAAAAAAAATGGTGACTAAAAGATCATGTTTGTGGAAAAAATACGAATTTTTTATTTTCACGCCCGGGCGTTGTAAACTTCTGTGAAGCACTGGGGGGGTCAAAGTGCTCACCACACATCTAGATAAGTTCCTTGGGGGGTCTAGTTTACAAAATGGTGTCATTTGTGGGGGGTTTCCACTGTTTAGGTACATTAGGGGCTCTCCAAAGGCAACATGACACCCGCAGACCATTCCATCAAAGTCTGCATTCCAAAACGTCACTACTTCCCTTCCGAGCCCTGACGTGTGCCCATACAGTAGTTTTCTCCCACATATGGGGTAGCAGCGTACTCAGGACAAATTGGAAAACAACTTTTGGGGTCCAATTTCTCCTGGTACCCTTGGGAAAATAAAAAAATGGTGACTAAAAGATCATGTTTGTGGAAAAAATACGAATTTTTTATTTTCACGCCCGGGCGTTGTAAACTTCTGTGAAGCACTGGGGGGGTCAAAGTGCTCACCACACATCTAGATAAGTTCCTTGGGGGGTCTAGTTTACAAAATGGTGTCATTTGTGGGGGGTTTCCACTGTTTAGGTACATTAGGGGCTCTCCAAAGGCAACATGACACCCGCAGACCATTCCATCAAAGTCTGCATTCCAAAACGTCACTACTTCCCTTCCGAGCCCTGACGTGTGCCCATACAGTAGTTTTCTCCCACATATGGGGTAGCAGCGTACTCAGGACAAATTGGAAAACAACTTTTGGGGTCCAATTTCTCCTGGTACCCTTGGGAAAATAAAAAAATGGTGACTAAAAGATCATGTTTGTGGAAAAAATACGAATTTTTTATTTTCACGCCCGGGCGTTGTAAACTTCTGTGAAGCACTGGGGGGGTCAAAGTGCTCACCACACATCTAGATAAGTTCCTTGGGGGGTCTAGTTTACAAAATGGTGTCATTTGTGGGGGGTTTCCACTGTTTAGGTACATTAGGGGCTCTCCAAAGGCAATATCACACCCGCAGACCATTCCATCAAAGTCTGCATTCCAAAACGTCACTACTTCCCTTCCGAGCCCCGACGTGTGCCCATACAGTAGTTTTCTCCCACATATGGGGTATCAGCATACTCAGGACAAATTGGACAACAACTTTTGGGGTCCAATTTCTCCTGGTACCCTTGGGAAAATAAAAAAATGGTGACTAAAAGATCATGTTTGTGGAAAAAATACGAATTTTTTATTTTCACGCCCGGGCGTTGTAAACTTCTGTGAAGCACTGGGGGGGTCAAAGTGCTCACCACACATCTAGATAAGTTCCTTAGGGGGTCTAGTTTCCAAAATGGTGTCATTTGTGGGGGGTTCCACTGTTTTGGTACATCAGGAGTTTTCCAAACGCGACATGGTGTCCGATCTCAATTCCAGCCAAAAACGTCAAATGGCGCTGCTTCCCTTCCGAGCTCTGCCATGCCCCCAAATAGTGGTTTACCCCCACATGTGGGGTATCAGCGTACTCAGGACAAATTGCACAATAACTTTTAGGGTCCTGTTACCCTTGGAAAAATAAGAATTGAGGGTGAAAAGATCATTTTTGTGGAAAAAATATGATTTTTTAATTGTATGGCTTTATGTTATAAACTTCTGTGAAGCCCATGGGGGTTCAAAGTTCTCACCACACATCTAGATAAGTTCCTTAGGGTGTCTAGTTTCCAAAATGGTGTCATTTGTGGGGGGTTTCCACTGTTTTGGTACATCAGGGGTTTTCCAAACGCGACATGGTGTCCGATCTCAATTCCAGCCAAAAACGTCAAATGGCGCTGCTTCCCTTCCGAGCTCTGCCATGCGCCCAAATAGTGGTTTACCCCCACATGTGGGGTATCAGCGTACTCAGGACAAATTGCACAATAACTTTTAGGGTCCTGTTACCCTTGGAAAAATAAGAATTGAGGGTGAAAAGATCATTTTTGTTTAAAAAATATGATTTTTTAATTGTATGGCTTTATGTTATAAACTTCTGTGAAGCCCATGGGGGTTCAAAGTTCTCACCACACATCTAGATAAGTTCCTTAGGGGGTCTAGTTTCCAAAATGGTGTCATTTGTGGGGGGTTTCCACTGTTTTGGTACATCAGGGGTTTTCCAAACGCGACATGGTGTCCGATCTCAATTCCAGCCAAAAACGTCAAATGGCGCTGCTTCCCTTCCGAGCTCTGCCATGCGCCCAAATAGTGGTTTACCCCCACATGTGGGGTATCAGCGTACTCAGGACAAATTGCACAATAACTTTTAGGGTCCTGTTACCCTTGGGAAAATAAAAATTGGGGTGAAAAGATCATTTTTGTGGAAAAAATATGATTTTTTAATTGTACCGCTGTACGTTATAAACTTCTGTAAAGCCCTTGTGGGTTCAAAGTTCTCACCACATATCTAGATAAGTTCCTTGGGGGGTCTAGTTTCCAAAATGGGGTCACTTGTAGGGGGTTTCCACTGTTTAGGTACATCAGGGACTCTCCAAACGTGACATGGCATCCAATCTGAATTCCAGCCAATTTTGCATTGAAAAAGTCAAACGGCGCTCCTTCCATTCTGAGCTCTGCCATGCGCCGAAACAGTCGTTCCCCCCCACATATCAGGTATCTGCGTACTCAGGACAAATTGCACAATAACTTTTGCAGTTCAATTTCTCCTGTTACCCTTGGTAAAATAAAAAAAATTGAACCTGAAGTATTTTTTTTATGAAAAAAAGTTAGATGTTCATTTTTTTTTAAATATTCAAAAAAATTCCTGTGACGCACCTAAAGGGTTAATAAACTTCTTGAATGTGGTTTTGAGCACCTTAAGGGGTGCAGTTTTTAGAATGGTGTCACTTTTGTGTATTTTCTATCATATAGACCCCTCAAAGTGGCTTCAAATGTGATGTGGTCCTAAAAATAAAATGGTGTTGTAAAAATGAGAAATCGCTGGTCAACTTTTAACCCTTATAACTTCCTAACAAAAAAAAATTTTGGTTCCAAAATTGTGCTGATGTAAAGTAAACATGTGGGAAATGTTAGTTATCAAGTTTTTTGTGTGCCTTATCTCTGTGATTTAAGGGCATAAAAATTCAAAGTTGGAAAATTGCGAAATTTTCAAAATTTTCGCCAAATTTCCGTTTTTCTCACAAATAAACGCAAGTTATTTGAATGAAATTTTACCACTAACATGAAGTACAATATGTCACGAGAAAACAATGTCAGAATCACCGGGATCCATGGAAGCGTTCGAGAGTTATGACCTCATAAAGGTACAGTGGTCAGAATTGTAAAAATTGGCCCGGTCATGAACGTGCAAACCACCCTTGGGGGTGAAGGGGTTAATGACCAGGGGAATTTCAGTTTTTGAATTTGTTTTTTGCTCCCCTTCTTCCCAGAGCCATAACTTTTTTTTATTTTTTGGTCAATATGGCCATGTGAGGACTTGTTTATTGCGGGACAAGTTTTGCTTTTGAACAACACCATTGGTGTTAATATATCGTGTACTTGAAAACGGTGAAATTGCACAAAAATTTAAACAGTTTCTTTTTTTTTTTTACCATGTTCACTAATTGCTAAAACTGACCTGCCATTATGATTCTCCCAGTCATTACGAGTTTTTAGGTTCCGTTTTTTAATTAAAATACTCCAAAAATTTGTTTAAAAAATGGCGCCATTTTCCGAGACCTGTAGCATCTTAATTTTTCGTGATTTGTGGCTGGGTGAGGACTTATTTTTTGTGCACCGCGCTGACGTTTTTATAGATACCATTTTGGAGTAGATAGATCATTTGATTGCCCGTTATTGCGTTTTATTGCAATGTAGCGGCGACCAAAAAAAAAAAAAAAATTTTAAGTTTTGACTTTTTTCTTGTTACATTGTTTACCGATTGGGTTATTTTTTTTTATGTTGATAGATCGGGTGATTCTGAACGCAGTGTTACCAAATATGTGTATATTCGATTTTTTTTTAATCCATTTTTATTTTTTTTTTAATGGGCGAAAGGGGGGTGATTTGAACTTTTATATTTTTAATTTTTTTTAATATTTTTAAAGCCTTTTTTTTTTTTTTATACTATGGAGGTACTCATAGCAATCTGGCAATGACAACTACAGAGGTCTGCTTCAGACCTCTGTTTGTCATGCTGACCCATCGGTGACCCACAATCGCGATTAACGACTTGCTTCCGGTAAGTGCAAGATTAATGCTGCTGTCAGAGATTGACAGCGTCATTTAATTAGTTAACAGCCGCTAGAGGATCGCGATTCTACCCGCTGCTGTTGAGGGCACATGTCAACTGTATAGATAAGCTGTCTTGTGCCCGGAAAGGTGTGGGCTCAGCGCCGGAGATCGCACCAAACAGGGGGAGTCCGACATGGGCGTACTATTACAGCACAAGTCGGAAAGAGGTTAAAGGGTTCCCATTGTTTTATTTTTTATTTCATAAATCAATAGTACATATAAAAATAAGCAACTTTGTAGTATACCTTATCAGGAAAATGTGCTTTTTTTTACTGCCAGGAATGGTCATTTAAATGCCAAACTCTTGGGTGAAATCTGCATTCCGTGAATACAGATTTTTTTACATGACTGAGATTGGAGAAGGCAGTGGCTACTGATGAGATTCTATATCAAAATGAGGAAATGGTTGCACTCAATTGCATTAAGGCATAGCAATGTGAAATATATGAAGTGTGAATAGTGTAAAGGCCTTTTGAAATTTAGGAAAAACACATGAGATGCTTAGCGCACAATTTGGCCAAAAAATGCGAGCCCATTCACAAACGTCAAGGTGATCTCATGATCGAATGGGTCCCTAATCTAACTGCCTAGTGTGAACACTTACCTCTGGCTAATAACTTGGTCAAACCTATATTTTTAGGTAGATGGGAACCAAATGTGATTGGATGTAATTAAAACCACAGCTTGGTGAAGGGCGGAGTGCTCAGTCAGAAAGCTAGCATACAAATAATAGAAAACTGACGGCACATCAAGAACTAGTCTGAACAATCATACTTGATTCCGATCTTCCTGTAAATATTGGCTTGTTTTTTTTTTTGTTTTTTTTTACATAGTTGTATGAGGACTTGTTTTTCACATGACAAATTGTATTTTGATTGACACTATTAATTTTACCATGTGATGCACTGGAAAGAGGAAAAAAATGTTTCTCTGCTGAGATCCTATATATATGTGCCCTCTCTATTACTGTCTTATTTGTTGTCTGACCATGCAGAGCCACTCCGAATTATGGTTGACAAATACCATAGCTCCTGGCCAAGCGATAAAGCATAAGTTCTGATAAGAGCATATAAGGATGAAGCAGAGGTTCACATCTGCTGCTGTCTGTGGTATCATTTCTTCTGCATGTTTTATCACAGGAGTGAGTATTACTACCATATTTTCCAGTCCTCTGAGGTCATCATAAATCAAATAAGTGATCTAGCTGTAGTGGCTGCTGTAGCTCCTATGTTACTTGATTTATGATGACCTCGAGGGCTGCATACGAGAAAGAAACACTCACTCCTGTGATAAAACATAATGGTATTCTAATGCACTATTTATGTACATGAACCCAGTGAATTAATAAGATTATTTAAGATTCGAGTTTGCCAGCTATAAGAAGCCATTCAGGCCCATATAGCCAAGCCAGTCCTGGTGGTCCTTATTAGAGATCTTGCTGCACTGGCAAACTGTCAACATCTCATGGTTGTGACAGAATGTTAATGGGATGACATTGCTTGTGCCTGTTGCATCCAAGGTGTCCTTAATCCATTAACTCTGCAATCATTGCCCTGTGATCTACTGATGGAAATGATAATCCTCTATATTTGTGACTTCAGGTGACTTCACTTGAATCTATGTGGAGGAAGAGCAGAGCGTGGAGGATGTTACATCATCACTGCCGCAGGAATCCTGAGCTGCAGGAGGAATTGCGGATCCAGGGGGCAGTGGCTGTAGGCGATGTCCACACCGTCCGCACAATGCTAGAACAGGGCTACTCCCCGAATGGCCGTGATACTAACGGGTGGACGCTTCTGCACTTCTCAGCTGCCAGAGGGAAAGAAAGATGTGTAAGAGTGTTCCTGGAACATGGAGGTGAGATGCAAGTTGTTTTTATGGGGAGCCAAACATTTTATGACAAAGTGCTTTCTGGTTGGGAAAAATCGCTGTTCATGTGACAGGTCCCCCAATGTTGTTCTGCAGGATCCTTGAGGAAAACAGTCAGCTACGGTTTTTTTTGCTTGATTCCCACTGTAATTTGTGTTCCTGCCCATTTAATGCTCAGATTCACTGGGACCTTAAGAAGAGTTGTTATCCAATAATTATTAAATACTTCTATTAAAATACTTCTCTGGTCATTACTTACCACCATTAATTTTCATTAAAACTTAAGAACAATTTCTGCTCTGAATGTTACCTCTACAATTTTGTAGCAGTCTGATGCCATATTGCTTTATTGCCAGAAGATGGCAGCACATCATATGTATATCTCGGTCTTTTATAGCAAATGCTCTAAATTTACCAATGTATGTGATGACACCCACAGAATGCCCTCACTGCTCTCCTCCAAGAGAAGGATTACCCTGCAGGTTCCACATCAAGAGCTGTACATGTAGATACACTACATGCCTAATTGTAGCCTTATGGGTGCTCTAACTGAGGTTAAAAGGTGGAGATAGGTATCAGATCTAGTGTTTTTAGAGAACTGCAGATAACAATTAATCTTACAGTAAAGGCACATACTGTAATAATTGTATGCTTTGCAAAAGGGTGCTCCTACAGCCGCTCAAGGACCTGATAAAGTGGCGGCGTGCATATGAATCTTTTTGTCTCTTGCCAACTTTACTCTGAGTTCAGAGTTATTCCACAAGGCATGTTTAGCTCAGCTTTCATTCCTTGTACCCGTCGGGACTCACAATGTGTAATTGTGAAATGTTAGTACCCTTTGATCATGCCTTATATGAACTTTTTTTTAATGTGTTTTCATATGAATCATTAATATATTCCATATATTCTGTTCTTAAAACGAGCATAAAGATTACACTGAGCAGATCCGTATGTTGTGCAAGCATAGCGTCGCAGTGATGTCAATCTGCCGATGTCTTTATTTCTCTGATTTAATTGCCAGAGATGATGTGTTTTTTTTCTTGTGGTTTCTAGTGCGAAAGTGATGTCTTCATGTGTTTTAATTCCACCAGTAATTGGAAACATTCTGGCGGCTCTGGTCATGAATATGGAAGATTTATTAAGAATCATTAAATATCTATTAACGATAATTTTGTAACAGATTTGATATCTTCTAGTGCTGCTGATCGGTGGGGGGGTCCAGGTCCTGAGATCATCACTGATGGGTCAAAACACTGCTCTTGTCAGCCCCTCAGACTTAATATTGAGGTCGTACACTGTTGTGTGCTCGCAGCTCTGCAGGAACTGCACCCTTCAGGATTCGGACCCCCCACCCATAACCAGCACTGTGCAATACCTATAATATATAAAACTGTTAACAAAATTGTTAGTTTGTTAGCACGTATGTTCTTTTATTGGATTGTCCTAATGCTCAATTATTTCAATTTAATATTTGCAAAAAATTCCATCGAAGTGCAAAACTGGAGGACAGTAGATGGTAATAACCATTATTGCAGTGTGTATGGACATCTTCTCATTTTGTCTATATGGCAAAGGTTTGTGAGGAGTGTACCCTGACGTATATCTCCTACTTGTCCATAGGCCCCTATGTACACAGAGGATCCCGGTTGACTGCCCTTTTCAGCATATGCTGCGTTTTCACTGTATATGAAAGGATAGTCTGCTAAGCTCTCTTATGCAGACGGACCCATTAAAAAGTACAATTTGTGCGGAAAGTATTCCGACCCCTTTAAATTTTTCACTTTTTGTTTCATTGCAGCCATTTTCTAATAGAAAATTGTCCAAAGCTATACATCTTTTTTTTTTTCTTTCTGACAAATCAATGAAACCTTCTGCTAAACTGCAGCAGAAATTACCCCCTCCAATCCCCCAAATAAGGGTCACCGCTCCCTACTCCCTGCTGTAAAGGTAAATCCTTTAGTTGTGCCCCATTGATAATTGTCAGTATGACACATTCTGGATACAGGGTTATAAGCGTATTCAGCCTCATCCGTTAATTATGAGGGTTGTCCATTCTTCCCAACCGGGTATAAATGTCCAATTTATGTCATTTTTGTTGCAATAAACCTTCGTGTTTGTACCTTGTGTGAAAACAGAGTATCTTTCTTATAGTGAAGTATGGTGACCAGCTAGGTATCATAAAATGTAGAATATGATTGCAGCATTTGACTTGGATGTCATGGTTTTTAGCAATGCAGAAAAAAACCTTAGGGGTTACTACCTGGTCTCCGGGGTGAATCGTGGTAATGCGTCTTATTCTGGTCGCCTTTGTCTTATATGCCCCCATTATTTTGCTGCTTTGATTTTGTGATATTGCTTTTGTAAACAGGTAACCGATGAATATGTTCCAGAAATGCAGTCTCCTCAGACAGCACATTAATCCAACCATAGTCAGGGGAAAACAGATTTCCATTACTCACTTCCTGTCCCTTCACTTCCATTTAAATAAACTGCAGGGGCACAATCTGTGCACACTGGACATAGTGTACCAGAAGACCCTTAAATAATGTATGTTGTATTGCTTGGACGGGCGACAAGCCACAGAGGAGCATGTTACCTAAATTCCTTACACCACTCGTGCCAGACCACAGGAAATCCACTGATCGGCAGATGTTCTGACACATGCTTTCTCTTAACAAGGACATGAAGCGCAGAAGACAATATTTGGAGGCATCAGAGGACACAGCCGGGTGGGAAGTCCTCTTATGTCAATTTGTGTAATGCCAACGTCCACAATGCTAATGCAGCGTAAAGACTTTCTCTCCGGTTATTAAAGGGAAAAAATATTCTTTATTCTTTTTTTCACACTGTATTTTGTCACTTATGTCATGGATAGCATTGTATATCAAAAAAAGACATATAAAAAGGTTTTACCTTTTATTTATTTTTTTTTACCTTAAATGCATATAGGAAATATGTATCAGATCTGATGTAACCCAGAAAATGGGTGGTATGAGGCTTTATTTCTGAGGTCAGAGGTTTTGTCAGAATAAAGCAGAAGCAAGATTTTTCACTTTTATAGTTGTAATGACTTTAGATGGCTCCAAGATGCATGATAAATCATCATGTAAGTCATTACATGGGGAGACTATAGTCGTAGGAATGAATTATACATACTCATGCACATGCATCCCTAATATGGCTGCTTTTCCTGGACTCTGTGGAAATCAGGAGACCGTTGCCTTTCCTGCCCAGCACCTTTCCTGCCCTTTGCCTCTCCTGCCCAGCACCTCTCCTGCCCAGCACCTCTCCTGCCCAGCATCTCTCCTGCCCATTGCCTTAACCATTGTGCTTTTCAGTTGTGCTCTTTATTAACCTCACTGTTGTTTTCTGTTACAGCGGACCCTACAGTGAAGGATCTGATTGGTGGCTTCACAGCATTGCACTATGCTGCCATGCATGGACGGGCTCGGATTGCACGCCTTCTGCTGGAGTCGGAGCATCGAGGTGACATCATTAACGCCAAGAGCAATGACGGCTGGACGCCCCTGCATGTGGCTGCACACTATGGCAGAGACTCCTTTGTGACACTGCTTTTGGAGTTCAAGGCTGAGGTTGACCCTTTAAGTGACAAGGGCACAACTCCCTTGCAGCTAGCCATCATTAGGGAAAGATCCAGCTGCGTGAAGATCCTACTGGACCATAACGCCAATATTGATATTCAAAACGGGTTCTTACTACGCTATGCCGTGCTCAAAAGTAACCATTCTTACTGTCGCATGTTTCTCCAAAGAGGTGCTGACACGAACTTAGGGCGACTAGAGGATGGACAGACCCCTCTTCACATTTCAGCACTCCGGGATGATGTCCTGTGTGCCCGGATGTTGTACAATTATGGTGCAGACACGAACACTAGGAACTATGAGGGCCAGACCCCATTAGATGTATCACTAAGCATCTCTGAAACTAGCCGGCCATGTCTGGATTTCCTGCAGGAAGTACGAAGTAAGTAACAAATTCATAATATCCACGCGTGTATATGAGTAACTTGACCAGCTTATCTTCTGTTCCACAATATTTTAAAGGGATTTTCTCAAATATTAAAACCTTTTTAACTCTTTAGTGACCAAGCCAGATTTTTAAAATCTGACATGTCACTTTGTGGCATTAACATATCGCAGTGATTTTGATAATGTTTGTTGTGACACATTGTAGTTTATGATAGCGGTAAATTTAGGTTGTTCTGTTTTGCGATAAAGTGGTTGTCCAGGCCATACCGATAAGTCTGCAGTCACTGCTGTGATTCGCAGGTTTCAGACTCTGGACTGGGAGGGTAGGTATGAGTTATACATATTCCTGGCCTGTGGGCGTGGCCTCACTCCATACACTTGTAGAATCGCCATGCTCTCAAGTCAGACGTGCCCACTGGCCGGCCACGTCTGTAGACAGGGCACGGCCTCTGCTCCATAGAAGTGTATGGAGGAAGGGCACACCCAGTGGCCGGGGGTATGTATAGCGCTTACCAACGCTCTGGTCATGGGTCTGAAGCCGACGAATCCCTGCAGAGCACAGTGTGTGTGCTGGGGGGATTCATAATTCTGCAGTCACACAGAGTGAATGCAGACATCAGTTTGGACCGGACAAACCCCTTTAATAAAAACCTCAGAAATTTGGCAAAAATCTAAAACAGAATAGCAATTTTCAAACATTGAAAATCGATCGCAGCATTTCGGGAGCCAGCAGAGGGCTGACAGCCCCGCTGTCTTTGGATCAGAGACACCGTGGCATGACGCGGTACCGATCGTTGCCATGGTGACCCAATGTCGTCATGATGACATCCGGGTCACCAGAGCTAGGAAATTTGCTGTTCATGCACAGTGCAAGTAACAAGTATCTGTGTCAGTGCAGAGCTGACAGTTTCTGCTGCGGCATCCCCATGTTGTACAAACGATCAGCCTGCAAAAAATGATTGTCCCATAGTGGGACAAAGTAAAAAAAAAAGTTTAAAATAATTTTTTTTTTTTTTTTAAATAATTGTAAATATATTTTTTTTAAAAATATCAAAAATAATGTATAAAATATCAAAAAAACATGGTACCGCTGAAAAGGTCATTTTGTCCCAGAAAAAAACAAGCCACGATACAGCACAATCAGGGGAAAAATAAAAAAGTTATAGCTCCCAGAATAAAGGAATCTAAAAATAGTTTTTTTCTATAGAATAGTTTTTATTGTGTAAAAGCGCCAAAAGATAAAAAAATGTATAAATGAGGTATCGCTGTAATTGTACTGACCCGAAGAATAAAACTGCCTTATCAATTTTACCATACATGGAATGGCACACACACACACACACAAAAGATTCCTGAATTGCTGATTTTTGTTGATTCTGCTTCCCAAAAATCGTAATAGAACTCGTCCCGCAAAAAAAAAAAAAGCCCTCACGTGACTCGGTGCGCCAAAATCTGGAAAAATTATAACTTTCAAATAAATGTGGTGATGCAAAAACTAGTTTTTGCAATAAAAAGCGTCTTTTAGTGTGTGACAGCAGCCAAACATAATCGCACTGACTCGAAGAATAAAGTCGCCTTTTCACTTATACCGCACGAGAAGCGTCACGAAAAATAAAGCGAATTCTTCACCTGCTGTTGTTTTTTTAAATTCTGCCTTTCAAAGATAGCAGTAAGGCTCGGTGCACATTTATCATGCGCTATACGCTGAGTTCTTGCACCTGAGTTTCCGTCTATATCTCTGAAATACGTGACTCAGGCGGAAGATTGTTTTTAATGAGGCAGATGAAGGCACTGTGGATGCCGTAAGACCCGTGACCTGGCCGTGTCCGTCTTTTTAGGATTGCATAAAAGTGCCGTCGGACAGTTTTGTGCACTTCTTAAAAGAAGGACACCTCTGAACAGAGGCCAGACGAAGTCCAGAGTAACTGCTGTCTCATTATAGTGAATGGATCCCTCGGGGGTTTAATCTGAATCACGTCTCTCAGAGATTTAGATGGAAATTCGAAAGTAAGTGCTCAGCATAGTGCGCCGGATAAATGTGATCTCTAACTTTATGTAAAATGTACCCAATAAAAGCTTCAACTCAATCCACATAAAAAAGCAAGCCCTCACTCAGGTCTGTGATCTGTTAAGGAAAATATAGGGGCTTCCTCGTTACTGGGAGCACAAAGGCTTTGGAAAAGCGAAATGGCTCGTCACTCTCCAAAAGATATTCAGCAAATTCTCCTCTCTCAAATCCAAATGCCCCCTCCCTTTTTAGTCCCACAGTGTGCCTAAACCACATATTGCGTTCATGTTTGGCATTTCTGAAACTGTGAGAGCCTGCCTAATTTATGGGTGCATGTCTCCAGAAGCACGGGCTGGGCATAGCGTACTGGTGACTACAGCGGCAGTTTGCAATTTTCACTCGGCAATATTCATTGCTGCTTGTTTCTTTAAAATACCGCTGGAGTGAAAATCATCACTACATCTGTAGAGAAATTCCCCAAGGGGGTGTAGTTTCCAACAGGGCTGTGGAGTCGGTAAGCCAAACCTGCGACTCAGACTCCTCAGTTTCCCTCACACCGACTCCACGACTCCGACTCCCATATATATTGCTTATATTTAAGTGAAAAATTTATTGCAGTACAATGTGAACATCAGACATTTAATCATTTTTATGATACAATAATCAAGATATTTAAAACATAATATATATTTATTGGAATACAACTTTAGAACACAAACTGTAATAAATTAAAAATATGTAATACACTATGTAATATCGATTACATATATACAGTACAGACCAAAAGTTTGGACACACTTTCTCATTCAAAGCGTTTTCTTTATTTTCATGACTATGAAAATTGTAGATTCACTCTGAAGGCATCAAAACTATGCGTTAACACATGTGGAATTATATAATTAACAAAAAGTGTGAAACAACTGAAAATATGTCTTATATTCTAGGTTCTTCAAAGTAGCCTCCTTTTGCTTTGATTACTGCTTTGCACACTATTGGTATTCTCTTGATGAGCTTCAAGAGGTAGTCACCGGAAATGGTGTTCCAACAGTCTTGAAGGAGTTCCCAGAGATGCTTAGCACTTGATGACCCTTTTGCCTTCACTCTACGGTCCAGCTCACCCCAAACCATTTCGATTGGGTTCAGGTCTGGTGACTGTGGAGGCCAGGTCATCTGGCGTAGCACCCTATAACTCTCCTTCTTGGTCAAATAGCCCTTACACAACCTGGAGGTGTGTTTGGGGTCATTGTCCTGTTGAAAAATAAATGATGGTCCAACTAAACGCAAACCGGATGGAATAGCATGCCACTGCAAGATGCTGTGGTAGCCATGCTGGTTCAGTATGCCTTCAATTTAGAATAAATCTCCAACAGTGTCACCAGCAAAGCACCCCCACACCATCACACCTCCTCCATGCTTCACGGTGGGAACCAGGCATGTAGAGTCCATCCGTTCACCTTTCCTGTGTCGCACAAAGACACAGTGGTTGGAACCAAAGATCTCAAATTTGGACTCGTTAGACCAAAGCACAGATTTCCACTGGTCTAATGTCCATTCCTTGTGTTCTTTAGCCCAAACAAGTCTCTTCTCCTTGTTGCCTGTCCTTAGCAGTGGTTTCCTAGCAGCTATTTTACCATGAAGGCCTGCTGCACAAAGTCTCCTCTTAACAGTTGTTGTAGAGATGTGTCTGCTGCTAGAACTCTTGTGTGGCATTGACCTGTTCTCTAATCTGAGCTGCGATTAACCTGCAATTTCTGAGACTGGTGACTCGGATGAACTTATCCTCCGCAGCAGAGGTGACTCTTGGTTTTCCTTTCCTGGGGCGGTCCTCATGTGAGCCAGTTTCTTTGTAGTGCTTGATGGTTTTTACCACTGCACTTGGGGACACTTTCAAAGTTTTCCCAATTTTCCGGACTGACTGACGTTCATTTCTTAAAGTAATGATGGCCACTCGTTTTTCTTTACTTACCGTAGCTGCTTTTTTCTTGCCATAATACAAATTCTAACAGTCTATTCAGTAGGACTATCAGCTGTGTATCCACCAGACTTCTGCACAACACAACTGATGGTCCCAACCCCATTTATAAGGCAAGAAATCCCACTTATTAAACCTGACAGGGCACACCTGTGAAGTGAAAACCATTTTCGGTGACTACCTCTTGAAGCTCATCAAGAGAATTCCAAGAGTGTGCAAAGAAGTAATCAAAGCAAAAGGTGGCTACTTTGAAGAACCTAGAATATAAGACATATTTTCAGTTGTTTCACACTTTTTTGTTAATTATATAATTCCCCATGTGTTAATTCATAGTTTTGATGCCTTCAGAGAGAATCTACAATTTTCATAGTCATGAAAATAAAGAAAACTCTTTGAATGAGAAGGTGTGTCCAAACTTTTGGTTTGTAGTGTGTGTGTGTATATCTATCTATCTATCTATCTATCTATCTATCACTATGACTTACCTCAGCTAAGACAAAGCCTAGATCCTCAGGCTACATTCACACCATGGGCGTAGCCAGGATCAAACCTAGCGGGGGGGGGCAGAACCTCATACTGCACACCTCAGCTGCTGCAGAACCTCATACTGTACACCCCTACACTTGAAAATAAAGCCTGCACCTTAAGAAGATGTGGTGAATGCAGTCTATTTATTCCAACTATCAATTGATGTTGATGTGTTACTGAAGACGAGCAATGCCTGTCCTGGGCGTCCTTTTGGGCAGCTATGAGGTGTACCTGACTGGTGCTGAAAAAAAAAAAAAAGAGTGTTAGTCTGTGTGCTACCTGTCTTTCATTCTTTTTGGTACAGATAATATATGGATAGACAGATATGGATAGAGCAGATTTCTAATCTGCTTTTGATATTGAAAACATTATCTATGAACTCAAAAACCTTTCAGGTGATGCGGTTTTTTTAAAAAGCTGATCTGCTTTTGCAGCTGAAAAACGTATCCTGAAAAAACGCAGGAAAAACGCTGTGTGTGAATGTAGCCTTAGATCAGGAATAGAACAGCCATTTATAGGACATTTCATAACTTTCCCAAATTCCTATGAAAAAATATTCAGCACATTCTTCATTTTATACCGACTCCGACTCCACCAAAATGAGCACCGACTCCACGACTCCGACTCCACAGCCCTGGTTTCCAAAATGGGGTCACTTGAGGGTGGATTCTGCTGTTCTAGCAATTAGGGGCTCTGTATATGGAGTCCGCAAACTGTTCTAAGAACATCAGCGCTCCAGGAGGCAGATAGCCCTCTGATCCTCCCGAGTCTCTCCGTATGGCTCAGTAGTACTGTACAGCCACATATGGGGTATTGCCATTTCAGTAGAAATTGAGGGACAAATTTTGGCTCAATTTTTACCCATTTCTTGTTTGAAAATGTAAAATCTGGGGCTAAAACAAACTTTTGTTGGTAAAAATGTAGGTTTTTTTCTTCACTGCCAATGGTATAAAATTATGTGACATACCCTAGATGAATTCATTGAAAGGTGTAGTTTGTAAAATGGGGTCATTTATGCGGGGTTCTGCTGTTTTGGCACCTCATGGGCTCTCCCAGTGGATCATTGCACCTGCAAGCCATAGCAGTAAAATCTGGCGCTCTTTGCCTTCTGAGCTTTGCACTGCACACTCAGGAAAAGTACACCTGTTATAAAAAAAAAAAAAAAAAAAAAAAAAGTCCTATTAACCCTTAGAAAAATTAAAAAATATGGGGTTAAAACAACTTTTTTGTGTTAAAAATGTAATTTATTCTTCACCACTCACTGGTATAAAACTTTGTGAGGCACATGTGGCGTCAATATGATCACGGCACCACTAGTTGAATTCATTGGGGAGTGTAGTTTGTAAAATGAGTTCACATATAGGGGGTTTCTATTGTTCTGGCACCTCAGGGGCTCTACCAATGTGACATGGCACCCTCAAGCCATTCCAACAAAAACAACTCCAGTATGGCGCCTCTTCCCTTCTAAGTTTTACACTGTACCTCAAAAGTAGTATTCCCCCACATATGGGGTATCAGCGTACTCAGGAGAAATTGCACAACAAATTGTATGGTGCAATTTCTCCTGTTACCTTTATGAAAATGCAATATTTTGTGCTGAAAACATATTTGTGGGAAAATTAGATTTTTTTTTTTTTTATTTTTACGGCTCAATGTTATAAACTTCTGTGAAGCACCTAAGGGTTCAATGTGCTCATCACACCTTTAGATCAGTTCCATGAGAGTTCTTGTTTCCAAAATGGTGTCACTTGTGGGGGATTTTCACTGTTTAGGCACATCAGGGGCTGTCCAAACGCGACATGGCGTTCGCCAATTGTTCCAGGAAATTTTGCATTCAAAAAGTCAAATGACGTGCCCTCCCTTCCAAGCTCTGCCGTGCGCCCAAACAGTGGTTTTCTCCCTCATATGGGGTATCGGCATGCAAAGGAGAAATTACATAAATTTTGGGGCCCATTTTTTCTTGTTAACCTTGTCAAAATAAAAAAAATTGGATCTGAAGTAATTTTTTTGTGAAAAAAAAAGTTAAATGTTCATTTTTTTTTTCCACATTCCAAAAATTCCTGTGAGGCACCTGAAGGGTTAATAAACTTCTTGAATGTGGTTTTGAGCACCTTGAGGGGTGCAGTTTTTAGAATGGTGTCGCTTTTGGGTATCTTCTTCTTAAAGTGACTTGAAATGTGACGGTCATCAAAAATAAAAAAAAATCTGGTGTTGTAAAAATGAGAAATCGCTGGTCAACTTTTAACCCTCATAACTTTCTAACAAAAGAAATATTTTGGTTCCAAAATTATGCTGATGTAAAGTAGACATATGAGAAATGTTATTTATTAACTATTTTATGTGACATATCTCTGTGATTTTAAGGGCATAAAAATTCAAAGTTGGAAAATTGCGAAATATTCAAAAATAAACACAAGTCATATCAAAGAAAGTTTACATGAAAAACCAGTCTCCGAATCACCAGGATCCTTTGAAGCATTCCAGAGTTATAATCAGATAAAGTGACAGTGGTCAGAATTGAAAAAATTGGCCTGGTCATTAACCTGCAAACCACCTAAAGGGGTTTTAAAAGGCACGTATTGATGGTTAATAAGGGGTTGAATTTACACACGTGGTCAAAATTGTTGGTACCCCTTGACCAGAGGAAGTATATACCTGAATGCTTTACATATGTGTAAAGTAAATTTGCCTCATCCTGCTAAGTCCTGACTGCACTCGAGGACACACCGCTTTCACTGTAGGAAATGCAATACTATGGGGAATTATTAGCTAGAACAGACCTGTCCGGAATGGTGACAGATCCTCGTTAAGCCTACTTAATACATGGAAATGGCTATTTTCTATAGAGCGTGCTTCCTTTTCAGAATATTGAATGTCCACCAGGTGTAATTGTAATCTCCAGATATCGCCAGTTGTCATCCACGCTGCTGGATGCAGTATTTTAGAATTGGCATGTATTAGGCTGCATTAACACATCCATGTGTCACAGTTCATGTTCTGCAGATCCAGAACAAGAGCCTCAGTCATGTTCTCGTCAGTAGTCCTGCGGCCAAATGTGTGCATCATATTCAGGCTGCTACATACGGGTGTGTGAATCCAGCCGTGATCCGCTGGAACTTGTAGTTCCGTATCAACTGTAGCATAAACAGTACTGTGCAAAAGTTTTGTTGTGGGAAAAAATGCTACATAGTAAAAATAATTTGAAAATCAAAATTTTGGAAAGTGAATGAACAAACTAGAAATCTTAATTCAATCAAAATTTGGTTTGATCACCTTTTGACTTCAAAACAAACATCAGGTCTTAGTTCTAGGTACACTTGTACACAGTTTATGGAGGAACTTGACATGGAGATTGTACCAAATATGTAACCAAATAACTAACCACAGAGCTGTGACTGTAGGCTTGTGCAAATCTTTCTGTCTCTTCGTGTAATCACACACCGTCTCGTTGATATTGAGATCAGGTTTCTGTGGTGGATATATCATCACTTCTCGGATTCCTTCTTCTCGTTTTGCTGCTGTATGTTTAGGGTCATTATCCTGCTGCAGACCAAACTTGTAGCAAAGCAGATGTGTCTCTGATGGTATTGCATGTGAATAAGTATCTGCGTGTATTTCTCAGCATTGAGGACACCAAGAAATGGATAATGTTGAGCACCATAGACCCACTGGTAAGCCAAGGAAACTTATTGCAGCAAATTAGGCACATGCTTTCTTCACTGCGAAATCAGAGGATGTCCAGCAGTGCTCAGCTCGGAACTGGCAACAACCATTAATACCCATCTACTGTTTGGAGAAGTGTGGTCAGAAGTGGTCTTCATGGACATACCTGCAACATCGAAACAAGACTTGCCTGTGCTCGATAAACAAGAACTTGAGTGCAGTAAAATGGCAGCTGGTGGTGTGAAGTAATGAGTCAAAATGAGAAATATTTGTCTGCAACAGAAGGGTTGGAGAGCGGTACAATAATAAATGTCTGCGGGTGACACTAAGGCATGGTGGGGTGACAGGGAGGCATGGTGGGATGACACTAAGTTTATAGTGGTATTTCCATAAACAGAGTTATGGATTTGGTCAGGATAATGGTGTCTTCAATACTGAGAAATACTCTCAGATACTTATCCATTATGCAATACTATCAGGGAGGTGTCTGATTAGGTCCAAATTTATTCTGCTGCAGGACACCAGGTCTAAACATAAAGCCAATGTCATTAACCCCTTCACTACCAAGGGTAGTTTGCACGTTAACTCCCGGGCCAATTTTTACAATTCTGACCACTGTCCCTTTATGAGGTAATAACTCTGAAACGCTTCCATGGATTCCGGTGATTCTGACACTGTTTTCTCGTGACATATTGTACTTCATGTTAGTGGTAAAATTTCATTCAAATAACTTGCGTTTATTTGTGAAAAAAATGGAAATTTGACGAAAATTTTTAAAATTTTGCAATATTCCAAATTTGAATTTTTATGCCCTTAAATCACAGAGATATGGCACACAAAAAACTTGATAAGTAACATTTCCCACATGTTTACTTTACATCAGCACAATCTTGGAACCAACATTTTTTTTTGTTAGGAAGTTATAAGGGTTAAAAATTGACCAGCGATTTCTCATTTTTGCAACACCATTTTATTTTTACGGACCACATCACATTTGAAGCCACTTTGCGGGGTGTATATGATAGAAAATACCCAAAAGTGACACCATTCTAAAAACTGCACCCCTTAAGGTGCTCAAAACCACATACAAGAAGTTTATTAACCCTTTAGGTGCGTCACAGGAATTTTTTGAATCTTTAAAAAAAAAAGTTAATATTTAACTTTTTTTCACAAAAAAATACTTCAGGTTCAATTTTTTTATTTTACCAAGGGTAACAGGAGAAATTGGACTGCAAAAGTTATTGTGCAATTTGTCCCGAGTACGCTGATACCCGATATGTTGGGGGGAATCACTGTTTCGGCGCATGGCAGAGCTCAGAAGGGAAGGAGCGCCGTTTGACTTTTTCAATGCAAAAGTGGCAGGAATTCAGATCAGACGCCATGTCGCGTTTGGAGAGCCCCTGATGTGCCTAAACAGTGGAAACCCCCAACAAGTGACCCCATTTTGGAAACTAGACCCCCCCAAGGACCCCCCCACTTATCTAGATATGTGGTGAGAACTTTGAACCCACAAGGGCTTCACAGAAGTTTATAACGTAGAACGGTACAATTAAAAAATCATATTTTTTCCACAAAAATGATCTTTTCACCCCCAATTTT
Source organism: Dendrobates tinctorius (assembly GCF_039654945.1). Taxonomy (NCBI): domain Eukaryota; kingdom Metazoa; phylum Chordata; class Amphibia; order Anura; family Dendrobatidae; genus Dendrobates; species Dendrobates tinctorius. The sequence goes on from NW_027361690.1 coordinate 82,833,203, forward strand.
CATTTTACCAAGGGTAACAGGACCCTAAAAGTTATTGTGCAATTTGTCCTGAGTACGCTGATACCCCACATGTTGGGGTAAACCACTATTTGGGCGCAAGGCAGAGCTCGGAAAGGAAGGAGCGCCATTTGACGTTTTTGGCTGGAATTGAGATCGGACACCATGTCGTGATTGGAAAACCCCTGATGTACCAAAACAGTGGAAACCCCCCACAAATGACACCATTTTGGAAACTAGACCCCCCAAGGAACTTATCTAGATGTGTGGTGAGAACTTTGAACCCCCCAGTGCTTCACAGAAGTTTATAATGCCTGGGCGTGAAAATAAAAAAATCATATTTTTTCCACAAGCATGATCTTTTAGTCACCAACTTTTTTATTTTCCCAATGGTACCAGGAGAAACTGGACCCCAAAAGTTGTTGTCCAATTTGTCCTGAGTACGCTGATACCTCATATGTGGGAGAGAACTACTGTATGGGCACACGTCAGGGCTCGGAAGGGAAGGAGTGATGTCTTGGAATGCAGACTTTCATGGAATGGTCTGCGGGTGTCGTGTGCGTTTGGAGAGCCCCTGATGTACCTAAACTATTGAAACTCCCCACAAGTGACCCCATTTTGGAAACTAGACCTCCCATGGAACTTATCTAGATGTGTGGTGAGCACTTTGAACCCCCAAGTGCTTCACAGAAGTTTATAACGCCCGGGCGTGAAAATAAAAAATCATTTTTTTCCACAAAAATGATATTTTTGCCCCCAATTTTTTATTTTCCTAATGGTAACAGGAGAAATTGGACCCCAAAAGTTGTTTTGCAATTTGTCCTGAGTAGGCTGATACCCCATATGTGGGGGTAAAACACTGTTTGGGCACATGGCAGAGTTTGGAAGGAGCACCATTTGACTTTTTCAACGCAGAATTGGCCGGAATTGAGATCAGACGCCATGTTGCATTTGGAGAGCACCTGATGTGCCCAAACAGTGGAAACCCCTAATTCTAACTCCAACCCTAACCCCAACACACCCCTAACCCTAATCCTAGCCCTAATCCTAACCCTAGCCCTAACGGGAAAATGGAAATAAATACATTTTCTTTTAATTTTATTATTTTTCCCTAACTAAGGGGGTGATAACGGGGGGTTTGATTTACTATTTACGGCGGTTTTTATGTTTGGCAGCTGTCACACGCTAAAAGACACTTTTTATTGTAAAAATAGTTTTTGCATCACCACATATTGAGAGCTATAATTTTTCCATATTTTGACCCACCGAGTCATGTGAGGTCTTATTTTTTGCGGGACGAGTTGACGTTTTTATTGGTACCATTTTCGGGCACGTGACATTTTTTGATCGCTTTTTATTTTGTTTTTTGGGACGCAGAATTTACAAAAACCAGCGTTTCATGAATTTCTTTTGGGTGGTGCGTTTACGCCGTTCTGGGTGCGGTAAAATTTATAAGGCGGTTTTATTCTTCGGGTCAGTACGGTTACAGCGATACCTCATTTAGGTTGTTTTTTTATGTTTTGGCGCTTTTATGCTATGAAAACAATTTATATAAAAAATAATTATTTTTGCATCACTTTATTCTGCGAGCTATAACTTTTTTATTTTTTCGCTGATGATGCTGTGTGGCAGCTCGTTTTTTGCGGGACAAGATGACGTTTTCAGCGGTACCATGGATATTTATATGCGTCTTTTTGATCGCACGTTATTGCACTTTTTGTTCGGCGGTATGATAATAAATCATTATTTTTTGCTTCGTTTTTTTTTTTATTTTTTAAGGGATCCGCTTAAGGGGTTAACTATTGGGACAGTTTTATAGGGCGGGTCGTTACGGACGCGGCGATACCAAATATGTGTACTTTTATTGTTTTTTTTTATTTCCAAAAAATGAATTTATTGGGGAATATATTTTATTTTTTTGAATTTATTTAGTGATTTTTTTAAAATTATTTTTACACTTTTTTTTTTTTTTTTTACTTTATTACAATGTCCCAGGGGGGACATAACTGTCCTGTGACAGATCGCTGATCTGTCACATCACAGATCAGCGATCTGTCACAGGCAGTCCAGAAGGCTTCCTCATGCCTGCGCTTTGCAGGCACTGAGGAAGCCAGCTTCCTGCAGGCCCCCAGAGGTCCCTGCTGCCATATTGGATCCGGGGACCTGCAGGAAAGGAACCCCCCGCAGCAGCGCTGCACATTGCGCTGCCGTGGGGGGCTCAGGGAAGCACGGAGGGAGCCCCCTCCCTGCCGATGCTTCCCTTTAACCCCCGGTACACCGCGATCGTGTTTGATCGCGGTGTGCAAGGGGTTAACGTGTCGGGGGCGGTCCGTGACCGCCCCTGACACATTGTGCCGGGTGTCAGCTGTGATAATCAGCTGACACCCGGCCACGATCAGCGGCGCTCACCACGTGGGCACCGCTGATCACTGTGACGTAATATTCCGTCCATGGTAATTAGGTCCAGGGTCACATGGACGGAATATTACGTCCATTGTAGGTAAGGGGTTAAGAACTGTCTTCAGTAGAAAAAAACCAAGGCATCCTGAAAGTGATGAGGCATTCCCCCCCCCTCCACAACTGACAGACCCCTGCTTTCGGCATCATATCTTCTCTCTGGAATTACATGAAGAGACAGAAGGACTTGTGCCAACCTACATCCACAGATCTGTGGTTAGGTCTCCTAGATGTGTGGTATAACTATCATGTCGAGTTCCTTCAATAACTGTGTACAAGTGTGCCTAGATGAATTGATGCTGTTCTAAAGATGAAGGTGATTTAGATTTCTTTTGTTAATTCACGTTGCATTTTGTTAATTGATAAAAATGAACTATTAACACTTCTATTTTTAAATGCATTCTTATTTTACGGCATTTTTTCCCACACTTGCCTAAACCTTTTGCACAGTACTGTGTATAAAATGCACACTCCCGGCTGTATCTAATGAGCTGTTGCTGTAGTACATTCCTCTGTCCGTTACAGGAGATGTGTTCTCCATAACTACCAGCATCGGCATCCAGATATGTTCTTCTGTAGCGTGTGCGGTTAGATGGCAGTAAGCACAGATCTGTGTATTACTAGGAGACCAAGTGTGCATGTCTAACTGCTGAGAGGAGGGGGATTAAGTGCTTATACTTGTGAGGTTCTTTGGCTGTGCAAGTCATTAAATGAAGCATGCCACTTTGCTTGCAGCATGCCAGAGCCGTTCAAAGGAGCGGGCCTTTTTAGCATTAAATTTTCATAAGTTTGATTTAATGGGGGAATATAAATCTTTCCCAAAGACTCTGACCGCTCCAATGAGAATTGAATACTGACCGATCTGAAAGAAAGTTCTTTGAAGAACAGAGGGCCAGAAAACAAAAAAAGTGACTTGTAAAGAAGCCTCAAGATGATGAACATCTTGGATAAGATCAGAGAGCGTTGGGAATAGCATAGGATAATGAGCCTGAGGTAATGTACTGTACAGACGATAAGATCATTATTAATGGATCTCACCAGCTCTGTTTCTTTCTATAGGGTGAATACTAATGATTTAACCTTGTCCTTTTCCTACGACATAACTTTGTACGACATATAACTGGGATATACAGAAAAGTTCTCTTTAATAGACCTGAAAGGTGATTTTGGATTATTAGCCCATCATAGACTTGTAAGGCCATGTGCACACGATGCAGATTTGCAGCGTTTCCGCAGCGGATTTTACCGCGCAGAAACATTGCATATCCGCATTGTGATGTACAGTACCTTTAAAATGAATGAAAAAAAAAAACGCTGTGCAGACGCTGCAGATTTTTCCGCGCGGTTTTCCTGCGGTACAAAATCCGCAGCATGTTACTTCTTTTGTGCGGTTTTCTATCTCCCCTGTTACCAAATCCGCAGGGGGAAGACCGCAATGGAAAACCGCACAAAAACCGCATGAAAACCGCGTGAAAAATGGAAGAAATCCGCAGGAAAAATGCAGGTCATTTGACCTGCGGTTTTCTTCCATTCTGCACGGAAAAATCCGCAGGGCTCAAAACTCCGTCTGCACTCAGCCTAAGAGCTCCTCTGTAGAAGAGTCTAAACAAAAATGCCATAAATTATACAACTAAAGTACTACCCTGTGTTACAATACTAATTTTTTTTTTTTCTTACCCCGATACCATTACTAGAACCTAAAACTCGCTTTATGGAAACTGTCAGTTAGGTTTGTGTCTCTAAATTATCAACCCTTTAAGGGTTTTCCCATTAATAAAAGTTCCTTGTAATTAATAGATCTTGGAATAATAATAATTTCCACAATTGGATGTGTTTAAATAAAATGTCCCTGTTCCCTGTGCTGAGGTTATCTTATAAATGTGCTCCTGCGATCGCGTCGCATTGTCCTGATGGAAGCGAGCAGGGAACCCCCTCCCTGCGCGATGCTCCTTTATGTCCCTGTCACTACTGACAGCGTCATTAGAGGGGTTAAATTCCCGCGATCGGTGCTAGCACCGATTGTGGGCGTTGCTGCGGTGTCCGCTCTCACACAGAGCTGACACCCGCACTCGATCACCATGGTGCTCAGTGTGAGGCTGCGCGATCGTGTGCTGCTGTACCATTACTGCTGTTTGTGGGAACGTAGCTCCCGCAGAGCAGTACATGTACGGCGGATGTCGGGAAGGGGTTAATGTCTGTATATTATTTTGCTTCCTCCCTTGCCCGCCCAGGAGCTGTGGTATGATCAGACCATGTCCCTGTATGGTCAGACACAGCCATTACACGTAACACAGCAGAGGCACATTTATAAGATTATCTCAGCACAGGAACATTGTATTTAACAACCAATTGTGGAAATTATTATTATTCCAAGATTTATTGATTAAAATATACTTTAGTTCGTGGGAAAACCCTTTTATGTTTTGTTTTTTTTTTTTAAAAAAGAAAATTAAAGGACTTGTCTAGACCTACACTTATCTCCAGGACGATGGTGAAAAAATGCATTATTTTACTTTCCCAGCTAAGTCAACGAGATTTCTGACATCAAGCAGTTTCACATCTGCAGCATGTCAACTCTCAGCTTTTTTGCAGCATTTTTCACCCGTTTTAATTACTGTAGGGAAAAATGCATGAAAAACACACGTTTTTATGGATCTTTTTTTTCTGCCAAGAGACTTGTTTTTAATGCAGAAACGTCTGCAGCAAATACTTAGGGTGTGTGCACACGCTGCGGAATGCTCTGCGGATTTGTCCGCGCGGATTTAGTAAAATCCGCAGGTCAGAAGACCTGCGGTTTATCTGCGGATTAGCCTGCGGTTTATCATCTCTACAATGGAGCAGATGGCAAACCGCAGTGGAATCCGCAGAAAGAATTGACATGTCAATTCTTTCTGCCATTTTGAAACCACAGCAAATCCGCGCAGAAAATTCTGCAGCATCTGCACTGCGGTTTTCATTTTGCATAGAAAATAAAGGTACTGTACAACGCAGCAGAAACTGCTGCAGATCCGCAGGGCCAAATCCGCTGCGGATCCGCGGCAGAATCCGCAGCGTGTGCACATACCCTCAAAGTGGCTTTCTCGCAAACAAAAGTATATTTTAATCAACAGATCTTGCAATAATTATAAATTCCACATTTGGATGTTTTAAATACAATGTTCCTGTGCTGAGATGATCTTATATACACTCACTGGCCACTTTATTAGGTACACCTGTCCAACTGTGTGTTAAGACTTAATTTCTAATCAGCCAATCACATGGCGGCAACTCAGTGCATTTAGGCATGTAGACATGGTCAAGACAATCTCCTGCAGTTCAAACCGAGCATCAGTATGGGGAAGAAAGGTGATTTGAGTGCCTTTGAACGTGGCATGATTGTTGGTGCCAGAAGGGCTGGTCTGAGAATTTCAGAAACTGCTGATCTACTGGGATTTTCACGCACAACCATCTCTAGGGTTTACAGAGAATGGTCCGAAAAAGAAAAAAAATCCAGTGAGCGGCAGTTCTGTGGCCGGAAATGCCATGTTGATGCCAGAGGTCAGAGGAGAATGGGCAGACTGGTTCGAGCTGATAGAAAGGCAACAGTGACTCAAATTGCCACCCGTTACAACCAAGGTAGGCAGAAGAGCATCTCTGAACGCACAGTGCGTCGAACTTTGAGGCAGATGGGCTACAGCAGCAGAAGACCACACTGGGTACCACTCCTCTCAGCTAAGAACAGGAAACTGAGGCTACAATTTGCACAAGCTCATCGAAATTGGACAGTAGAAGATTGGAAAAACGTTGCCTGGTCTGATGAGTCTCGATTTCTGCTGCGACATTCGGATGGTAGGGTCAGAATTTGGCGTAAACAACATGAAAGCATGGATCCATCCTGCCTTGTATCAACGGTTCAGGCTGGTGGTGGTGGTGTCATGGTGTGGGGAATTTTTTCTGGGCACTCTTTGGGCCCCTTGGTACCAATTGAGCATCGTTGCAACGCCACAGCCTACCTGAGTATTGTTGCTGACCATGTCCATCCCTTTATGACCACAATGTACCCAACATCTGATGGCTACTTTCAGCAGGATAATGCGCCATGTCATAAAGCTCGAATCATCTCAGATTGGTTTCTTGAACATGACAATGAGTTTACTGTACTCAAATGGCCTCCTCAGTCACCAGATCTCAATCCAATAGAGCATCTTTGGGATGTGGTGGAACGGGAGATTCGCATCAGGGATGTGCAGCCGACAAATCTGCGCCAACTGTGTGATGCCATCATGTCAATATGGTCCAAAATCTCTGAGGAATGCTTCCAGCACCTTGTTGAATCTCTGCCACGAAGAATTGAGGCAGTTCTGAAGGCAAAAGGGGGTCCAACCCCTTACTAGCATGGTGTACCTAATAAAGTGGCCAGTGAGTGTATGTGCCCCTGCTGTACTGTGTAATGGCTGTGTCTGACCATACAGGAACATGGTCTGATCATACTACAACTACTGGGCATACAGTGGATAAAAAAATGCTACAATGTCAAGTTTTTGTAACAAATCCAAGTAGAAAAATTTAAGAATTTTTTTCCACCTTTTAAGGTCACCCATAATCTATACAAATCCATTGAAAAACTGAAATATTTTCAGGGAGAAAAAGAACTAAAATGGTTGCCATTAGTGTTGAGCGATACCGTTCGATACCCAAAAATATCGTATCGGATGGTATCGCCCGATACGAAAAAAAATATCGGGTATCGCCGATTCCGATACCGGAAGTCCCATTCAAGTCAATGGGACTTCCGGTATCGGAATTAAAAAAAGGCCTTTATTTCCTTGTTGGCTAATTCTACATAATTGAAAACAAATAAGAATCATGTAGAATGTATTGTGGGAGGTGGAGGAGACATTAAAAGCATAGTGGTTTATTCAAATCACATGGCATAGCATTAATTCCAATTTTTTTTTTCAAGACGTTCGGAGTTAAAAAGATATTGACTATGTTAACTTTTTTATATTTAGTCAGATATGTATGTTTCGCAACTTCCATGCTCTTCACCTTCTTTTGTACTTCTCCCACACTTTCTCCTTCATGATCCGCAGCAGTAGCATTTTTTTCATCAACTTTTTCTTCACCTTATTCATCTTCTTCTTCTTCTTCACCTTCTTCCCATTAATTTTTTTTTTCCATTCTTCATATTCTTCTTCAGCTATTATTAATTTTCATATGCTATTTCTTCATCTTCTTCCTATTCTTCTTTTTCTTCATTTTCTTATGGTGACAGGCATTCCTGTTGTACTTATCTATAAAAGTTATAAGATTACACCTTACGTTCTGCCTGTCACAAAAGATTTACAACAGGATTTGTCCGCGTTCAGTTTGGCCTGCAGCAGCAGGCATTTTCCAGGGGCACCACGAGGAGGAACGGACTCACCCCCATTTACTGCTTAGTCTTCTTCTGCTTATAATTTTGATTTCTTCTATGCTGATTTTTTGTCTTATGCTTAATGTTCTTCTGCTTTCTGTTCTTCTGCTTTTGCTTCTTCTGCTTCTTGTTCTTCTGTCTTTTGTTCTGTATCTTGGTGGTTGTCTTCATGTTCTTTGTCCTCTTGGTCTTATTATTTAGGGTCATATTTCTGGTCTTCTTTGGTGTGGTCTTCAGGGTCGTCATCATCAGGGTCATCGTCATGTAGATCAGTAAGGATTACCAAAGACAATTTCAAAAAGCTTGATCTTGGAAATGTAGCAGAAGGTACAAGAAGGCTGAGAAACTGGCGAGAACCAGCAGACAGTGCTGGCACCCGGATGGGTAGCAGAAGGAACAAGAGCCAATGGCACTACCAAGGACCAACTGACGGTGCTGGACCACGGTTACTAAGCAGAAGGTACCTGTGCTAAAAAGCACTACCAAGGACCAGCTGACGGTGCTGGACCTCGGATACCGAGATGGAGGCACCTAGGCCAAAGGCTGTGGCGAGAACCAGCAGACAGTGCTGGCACCCGGATGGGTAGCAGAAGGAACAAGAGCCATTGGCACTACCGAGGACCAACTGACGGTGCTGGACCACGGTTACTAAGCAGAAGGTACCTGTGCTAAAAAGCACTACCAAGGACCAGCTGACGGTGCTGGACCTCGGATACCGAGATGGAGGCACCTAGGGCAAAGGCTGTGGCGAGAACCAGCATACAGTGCTGGCACCCGGATGGGTAGCAGAAGGAACAAGAGCCAATGGCACTACCGAGGACCAACTGACGGTGCTGGACCACGGTTACTAAGCAGAAGGTACCTGTGCTAAAAAGCACTACCAAGGACCAGCTGACGGTGCTGGACCTCGGATACCGAGATGGAGGCACCTAGGCCAAAGGCTGTGGCGAGAACCAGCAGACAGTGCTGGCACCCGGATGGGTAGCAGAAGGAACAAGAGCCAATGGCACTACCGAGGACCAACTGACGGTGCTGGACCACGGTTACTAAGCAGAAGGTACCTGTGCTAAAAAGCACTACCAAGGACCAGCTGACGGTGCTGGACCTCGGATACCGAGATGGAGGCACCTAGGCCAAAGGCTGTGGCGAGAACCAGCAGACAGTGCTGGCACCCTGATGGGTAGCAGAAGGAACAAGAGCCAATGGCACTACCGAGGACCAACTGACGGTGCTGGACCACGGTTACTAAGCAGAAGGTACCTGTGCTAAAAAGCACTACCAAGGACCAGCTGACGGTGCTGGACCTCGGATACCGAGATGGAGGCACCTAGGCCAAAGGCTGTGGCGAGAACCAGCATACAGTGCTGGCACCCGGATGGGTAGCAGAAGGAACAAGAGCCAATGGCACTAGAGAGGACCAACTGACGGTGCTGGACCACGGTTACTAAGCAGAAGGTACCTGTGCTAAAAAGCACTACCAAGGACCAGCTGACGGTGCTGGACCTTGGATACCGAGATGGAGGCACCTAGGCCAAAGGCTGTGGCGAGAACCAGCAGACAGTGCTGGCACTCGGATGGGTAGCAGAAGGAACAAGAGCCAATGGCACTACCGAGGACCAACTGACGGTGCTGGACCACGGTTACTAAGCAGAAGGTACCTGTGCTAAAAAGCACTAACAAGGACCAGCTGACGGTGCTGGACTTCGGATACCGAGATGGAGGCACCTAGGCCAAAGGCTCTGGCGAGAACCAGCAGACAGTGCTGGAAACCGGGTGGGTAGCAGAAGGTACCCATTGAAAGCAAAGTAGCCAGGCCGCAAGCCGGCCGCAGTTACCGAAACCCACAGTCCTACAGGGGGTCCATGTCCCATTGGCACTACGGATCCAGCCTTCAGTGCCAGTTCCCGCAGCCCACATAGGAGTCACCTAAACTGCAGGCACCGTAGAGTCGGCTAACCCGGCCGCAAGACGACAGGACAACGGATTGGTGGCATAGTGACCTTGACACTACCCGGAAACAGCAGGCGTGCTGGAACCAGGCTGGGCAACAGGGAGTCCCCGTGCCAAAGACACTGCCGAGCACCAACTGGCGTTGTTGGAGCCCAGGGACAATCATGGTGTAGGCCGAGGCCTACTTGGTGGTAGTTTTAGATTGTTTGTAGGCTACAACAGACTGTCAACGTGCTCCAATTAGGCATCTGTCTCCACTCTGTTTCCAGGATTTCACGTGACCACCAAGACCGCCAGTTTATGCGTGCAGCAGCCGTCTGCCCAATCCACACGTGTTGCTGTGTTACTGGGATTCTGTAATGTCAGCAGATCCCCTGATGTGTGTCTGCCACTGTCTCCTGCTCTGTCCACATTCCCACCGCTTGCAGTGGGAAGGTGGACAGCGCAGGAGACAGTGGCGGACACATATTGGGGGATCTGCTGACGTAACAGAACCCCAGTAACACAGGAACACGTGTGGAATGCGTGGACGGCAACTGTGAGCAGGAACTGGCGGTGTTGGAGGTCAGGGGAAATACTATTTTTCAGAGTGGAGACAGAGGCCAAATCAGAGAATGTTTAAATCTGAAGTAGTTACAATTTGGAGGCAGCAGCAGTTTGCCCTCCACACAGCAGGGGATCAGCTGACGTTACTGAACCCCACTTTCACATGAACGAGTGTGTTTTTCTGTGTGGACAGCACTTCCGAGCACCAACTGGCGTCGTTGGAGCCCAGGGACAATCATGGTGCATGCCAAGGCCTACTAGGAGCCAGGTGTAAAGCTGAGGTATTTTGACTTTGGATGGAGCAGGACACTTTGCCCTTCACACAGCAGGGGATCAGCTGACGTTACCGGACCCCACTTTCACATGAACGAGTGTGGTTTTTCTGTGTGGACAGCACTTCCGAGCACCAACTAGCGTTGTTGGAACCCAGGGACAATCATGGTGCAGGCCGAGGCCTACTAGGAGCTAGGTGTAAAGCTGAGGTATTTTGACTTTGGAGGGAGCAGGACACTTTGCCCTCCACACAGCAGGGGATCAGCTGACGTTACTGAACCCCACTTTCACATGAACGAGTGTGTTTTTCTGTGTGGACAGCACTTCCGAGCACCAACTGGCGGTGTTGGAGCCCAGGGACAATCATGGTGCAGGCCGAGGCCTACTAGGAGCCAGGTGTAAAGCTGAGGTATTTTGACTTTGGAGGGAGCAGGACACTTTGCCCTCCACACAGCAGGGGATCAGCTGACGTTACTGACCCCCACTTTCACATGAACGAGTGTGTTTTTCTGTGTGGACAGCACTTCTGAGCACCAACTAGCGTTGTTGGAGCCCAGGGAGAACCAGGGTGCAGGCCCGAGGCCTACTTGGTGGCAGTTTTAGATTGTTTGTAGGCTACAACAGACTGTCAACATGCTCCAATTAGGCATCTGTCTCCACTCTGTTTCCAGGATTTCACATGACTACCAACACCGCCAGTTTATGCGTACAGTAGCCATCTGCCCAATCCACACGTGTTCCTGTGTTACTGGTGTTCTGTAATGTCAGCAGATCCCCTGATGTTTGTCTGCCAATGTCTCCTGCTCTGTCCACTTTCCCACCACTTGCAGTGGGAAGGTGGACAGCGCAGGAGACAGTGCCGGACACACATTGGGGGATCAGCTCACGTTACAGAACTCCAGGAACACAGGAACAAGTGTGGAATGCGTGGACGGCAACTGTGAGCAGGAACTGGTGGTGTTGGAGGTCAGGGGAAATACTAGAGACAGAGTGGAGACAGAGGCCAAATCAGAGAATGTTTAAATCTGAAGTAGTTACAATTTGGAGGCAGCAGCAGTTTGCCCTCCACACAGCAGGGGATCAGCTAACGTTACCGAACCCCACTTTCACATGAACGAGTGTGTTTTTCTGTGTGGACAGCACTTCCGAGCACCAACTGGCGTTGTTGGAGCCCAGGGAAAATGAGGTAGTAGGCCGAGGCCTACTTGGAGCCAGGTGTAAATCTGAGGTTGTTTGACTGTGGAGGGAGCAGGAAACTTTGCCATACACACAGCAGGGGATCAGCTGACGTTACCGAACCCCACTTACACATGAGCGAGTGTTTTGTCTGTGCGGACAGCACTTCTGAGCACCAACTGGCGGTGTCGGAGCCCAGGGAAAATCAGGTAGTAGGCCGAGGCCTACTTGGTGGCAGTTTGCGATTGTTTCTAGACTACTACTAACTGTCAATGTACTCCAATTAGGCCTCTGTCTTCACTCTGTTTCGAGTATTTCCTCTGGCTTCCAACCACGCCAGTTGCTGCTCTGAAATGCCGTCTGCACAACCCACACTTGTTCCTGTGTTACTGGGGTTCTGTAACAGCAGCTTCTCCCTAGAGGTGAGTCAGGCAATGTCTCCTGCTCTGTCCACATTTCCACTACAAGTAGTGGGAATGTAGACAAAGCAGGAGACATTGCCGTGCTCAACTCTGGAGATGAGCAGATGTTACAGGACCCAGGTACCACAGGAACAAGTGTGGATTGTGCAGACGGCACTTGAGAGCAGAAACAGGCGGTGTTGTAGGCCGGAGGAAATACTCAAAACAGAGTGGAGACAGAGGGCAAATCAGAGAACATATTAAATCAGAGGTAGTCAGAAGTTGTAGGCAGCAGGAGAGTTTGCCGTACACACAGCAGGGGATCAGCTGACGTTACCGAACCCCACTTACACATGAGCGAGTGTTTTGTCTGTGCGGACAGCACTTCTGAGCAACAACGGGCGTTGCTGTAGCCCAGGAAATAAAGTTCAGGTCATAGAAACATGAACACAACAGGAGACCTGGATCCTGTTGCCAGCCAATTATTTATTCTGGAAGAGGACTGGCAAATTCAGGTGAGATCCAGGCCTTGTTCATTTTCACAAAAGTAAGCCGGTCAACATTATCGGCGGATAGTCGCGTGCGACGGTCTGTTACCACACCACCTGCAGCACTAAAGACACGTTCCGATAATACACTGGCAGCAGGGCAAGCCAGCACCTCCAATGCATACTGGTTAAGCTCTGGCCATGTATCCAGCTTAGAGACCCAATACTTGAACGGGGAAGAGCCGTCTGGGAGAACACTAACAGGGCACGACAAGTAGTCTGTCACCATCTGACGGAAACGTTGCCTCCTGCTGACTGGAGCCGTCTGTGAGGGTGTAGCCGTTTGTGGCGGTCCCACAAAACTTTTCCACATTTGGGCCATACTGGCCTTGCCTTGTCCTGCGGCACTGCCTCTGCTACCTCTTTGTGCAGAGCTTCCTCCACTGCCTCTACCCACATGACTGCTTTGAAAAGCACTACCAGCAACACTTGTGGGGGGAATGGAGAACATGATGGCCTGCACAAGTGTTTCTTGGTACTCCCGCATTTTTCGCTCCCGGTTCAACTGTGGTATGAGGCTTTGTAAGTTGTCCCGGTAGCAAGGATCTAGGAGGGTGTACACCCAATAATCAGCCGTGTGGAGAATGTTGGCGATGCGGCGGTCATTTAACAAGCACTGCAGCATGAAATCAACCATGTGCTGCAGACTGCCAACTGGACCGGAAACGCTGTCCCCAGCTTGAGGCAGCATCTCTGCCTGCTCAGCATCACCCCACCCTCGCTGTACACACTGACTACTAGAGCCTTGTGTACCTCCCTCCTCTGGAGAGATGTGTTCCTCCTCCTCCACTTGACTCCTCGTCATCCTCCTCACTAAGTGTCCCCTGCCTGGGCCTTTGTGTGGAAGCACGTTGCGCAGACTTGCCAGAAGCAGATGGCATTTCTGTCTGCTCATCCTCGACCTCTTCAAAAACCTCCTCACTTAGTGCTTGTAAGGTTTTTTGAAGCAGACAGATGAGGGGGACAGTCATGCTGATTAGTGCATCATCTGCACTGGCCATCCGCGTGGAGTCATCGAAGGCACGCAAAACTTGGCAGATGTCCCTCATAGTGGCCCACTCAGTGGTGGTGAAGTGTGTCCGGCGCACAGTGCGACTTGTTTGCGCCTGATGCAGCTGGTACTCCATTACTGCTGCCTGCTGCTCACACAACCGCTCCAACATATGTAACGTTGAATTCCACCTGGTGGGGAGGTCACATATGATGCGATGTTCTGGCAGGCGGAATCGGCGTTGCAGAGATTCAATGCGTGATCTTGCCATGCTGGAACGCCGCAAGTGAGCACACTCTAGGCGAACCTTGTGCAGCAGTGCATCAAGATCCGGATAGTCCCTCAGAAAGCTCTGCACGACCAAATTGAGCACGTGTGCCAGAAATGGTATGTGAGTGAGGTTGCCTAGGCCCAGAGCTGCCACTAGATTTCGACCATTGTCACTCACTACCAAACCTGGCTGGAGATTCGCTGGCACAAACCACACATCGCTCTCCTGCTTGATGGCATTCCAGAGCTCCTGTGCTGTGTGGCTCCGATTCCCCAAAGAAATTAATTTAAGGACGGCCTGTTGACGTTTGGCCACACCTGTGCTCATATCTGGCCTAACAGGCTCACGCAGTGCTGATTCCGAGGAACTAGAGTAGGAGGAGGACTCAATATGTACAGACTGCATTCCTGCAATCCTTGGAGTTGGCAGAATACGTACAGAGCCACTCTCCAGATCTGTACCCGGCTCCACAACATTGACCCAATGGGCAGTGAGGGAAAGGTATCGTCCCTGTCCATGGCTACTGGTCCACGCATCGGTGGTCAGGTGGACCTTGCTACTGACGGCATTTAGTAGCGCATTTTTAATTTTTCCCTCCACATGCTTTTGCAGGGCAGGGACAGCTTGCCTGCTGAAATAAAAGCGGCTGGGCGCATTGTATTGTGCAACTGCCAATGACATAAAGTTCCGGAAGGTGTCAGTCTCCACCAGCCTGAATGACAGCATCTCAAGGGCCAGTAGTTTGGCAATGCCGGCATTCAGAGCCAGTGCTCGGGGATGGTTTGCCGAGTATGGCCGCTTTTTCTCCCATGCCTGTGCTACCGATTGCTGGTGAGTGGCCTGGGAGTGTGCTGATGACTGCGAACGTGGTTCAGTGGGTGGAATTTCACTGGGTCTCTGGACAACAGTGGCAGTGGTTCTTCCATGGCGTTCCAGTGAGGAAGCCGAACCAGCTGTGTGTGAGCTGGAGGAAGAGGCCCCAACACGAGCTGAAGAGGTGGTAGGTGGTGCTGAAGGTTGGCCTACATCTTCAATGTGTCTGTGTAACTCCACCTCGTGCTTGGTACGCACATGTTTTCACATATTTGTGGTATTGAGGTTGGTCACATTTTTCCCTCGTTTCACTTTCTGATGACACAGCTTGCATTTGACAAAGCAAATGTCATCTGCAACTGTGTCAAAAAAAGACCACGCACTGCAAGTCCTGGGAGCGCCCGTTTTGTGTTTTGGAAGAGGATTGCTCCTCACGGGTGCCAAAGTGGAGGCTACAGGCAACCAAGTCTGCCCCCGCCCTCTCCCTCCTCTTTTGGCCGTTCGGGGAATCTCTTCATCATAGCTGCTCCCACCACCTTCCTGTGGCTGACGCCATGATGGGTCAAGGCTCTCATCATCTCCACTCCCCACTTCAAGCACCGGCTGGTCCTGGGTTGTCTCGCCAGCACCGTACGCACCAGAAATTGGCAACTGAGTCTCATCATCATCTGATGCATACTGAGGTGTGCTGACCATAGGCACTGGCCCACCCGCCTCTTCAGATTCAGTGGGACAAAGCAGTTGCGCATCACTGCATACTCCCTCTTCTTCACGCTCTAGAATGTTGCTTGGTTGGCCACCTCTTTCCAAGCCAACAGATTCTGAGAACAGAAGTAAAGATTGAGATGGCTCCTGTCCAGGGCTCTCAGACTGCCTGGGCAATTTGGCAGGTGGTGAAGAGACAGATGGTTGCTCTTCAGTGCTCTGGCCTTGGGAGGATGCGGAAGTCATTGAAGTGGATGCGTTAGCTGCCATCCATCCGACAACGGCTTCAATTTGTTCGTCACGCAGCAGTGGGGTACGGCGAGGTCCTACAAAGCTGCGCATGAAGGACTGTTGCCTGGTAAAAGTGGGGGATGCCGGGTCACTGGTGGCCGCAGCAGATACCGAATCCCCACGTCCTCTCCCTGCTGAAACTCCACGGCCACGACCACGTGCCTTACTCCCTGCCTTCTTCATCTTGGTAGACTGATAAAGATAGGCAGAAAAGTAAAAAAGGGGTGGCTTAGTGTTCTTATTCCTGAACACCTGCTAACCAGTATAAGAAACACTAATTTGGCTAAGAGTGTGTGTACTACACTTTAATATGATCTAATGTGGCCTAGACAACTGTAAAGTGGAGTGTTTGGTGAACTTTATTTCCTTTTTTTTGGGTGGGGGGAAAGGAAAGGATGTGACCAAAGTTTGAAAGCTATAGTATCACAAACTTTTTGGAGCGATTACAATGCAGGAAGCTAACCTACAATGCAATTGATGAGGCTCCAAAAAATAGGGTGTTACTAGCCTGGCTGGCCCTGAAGGGCACAAGCCAGCAAAAAGGCTCCTCTATCTAATCCTATATAGTGTTTGCAACCAACCAATGACAATGGATGCGGTTGGAAGCACACTAATATAGGAGCAAAAATCTGGCTAAATTAGCTGCAAAAAAAGGACTATGTATGAGGCAGTGACGCACGCTGAGCGGACTACAGCTAGCGGTGGCTGTAGAACACACTGCAACGTGAGCTGCACTCACACACAGAGAGACCTATCAGACAGCCAAAAACAGTGCAGAGAAATGGGCTATAGCACTGAAAGGCTGCTGAAAGGCTCCGCTGTCCACTCCTTTAGTGTTTGCAACCAACGTATATGGATACGTATGGAAGCACACTATAAAGGAGAAAAAAAAAGCAGCAATAAAAGAAAAATGTGTATGAGGCAGAGACACACGCTGGCCGGCCTACAAGCAGACGTGCCTGCAGGACACACTACACAGCGTGGGTCTGCACTCACACAGCCCTTGCAGACAGCTGTGAAAACAGCGCTGCTAGGGAAAAGCAAGCTACAGTGGTGGTTTATGTAGCCTGGGTTAAGCACTATATGTTTTGTGGAATCGCTATTTCTAACTGTCCCTCACAGTCTTCAACAGCAGCCTGTCCCTAACTGAATTCACAGCAGAGTGACCAGAAATGGCGGCTGCAGCGCTTTTTATAGTGCATCATGACATCATTTCAGCAGCCAATCACAGCCATGCCAGTAGTTAACATGCCTACATGCCTAACAGGATATGCCCACACTTCTGAGGATCCCCATTGGCTGAATCAAATTGAGTGGGCTCCTAGCATTATGGGAACTTCCGATTCCGGTATTCGATATGAAAAAAGTATCGGAACTAAGTATCGGAATTCCGATACAGCTAATATCGGCCGATACCCGATACTTGCGGTATCGGAATGCTCAACACTAGTTGCCATAAATAAGCTAATACTTTGTTGAAGTTCCCTTTGAATTTATGACAACAACATTCAGTCTTTTTGTGTGCTAGTCTATCACCATGGCACATCTAGAATTGGCAATCTTTGGACACTCTTCTTTGCAGTAATGCTCCACAGATTGCAGGAATTAACTCTAGCAATGCCAGGTAGGCTAGAGGTTAAATCCTAGCTGTACAGGTCCTGATTAGTTTACCTGGATAGCTACGACTAGAACCGGGCCATGTGTTAACTTTTTACATCTATAAGATTAAAAGAACTAACTGAGGAAGCACTTCAGGGAAACCTCTCAGCTGTTTCGGCCACTATAAGATGCGGCCACTGCATGCCTTTCTATAATGCTGTAGATAAGCCTCCGATCCGACCTGCAAGATAAGAAAAATACGTTTTATTATACTCACCAGGGGGGTGGTCCGGGGCGGTGTCGCAGGTCCTGTTCCGGCGCCTCCTATCTTCTTGCGACGACGACGCCCTCCTGCTTGTGTCATGCCTCCCCGGCATCGTGCTCCTGCGCAGGCGTACTTCTCTACCCTGTTGAGGGCAGAGCAAAGTACTGCAGTGTGCAGGCACCGGCAAAGGTCAGAGAGGCTCAGCGCCTGCGCACTGCAGTACTTTGCTCTGCCCTCAAAAGGGCAGAGAAGTACGCCTGCGCAGGATAATGATTCCTGGGAGCCATGAAACGTGTTCATTGGTCAGTCAGCTAGGGGATGCTGAGCAGCAGGTTGTGTTGGAGTTGGAGAGAGACGAGTTAGAATATCTCTGAGAAGAGATTGCACAGGCCGCGGGCATCAAACTGCAACCATCGCTGGTTGATATGGATGATGGCTGTTTTGTGTTGCCAAGCTGGGGCTAGCTCAGTCGTGTCTGAATGGCCAGAGTCTTATTGTTTAGTTAGTGCCTGAACAAGGCTTGGGATTTCAGGTTTGTTTTATTTTCGGTACTGTACAACCGGTAGAAATAAACACTATTCCATGTGTAATAGAAAAACCCCGGTTTTGTGTCCCAAGCGCCTACCCGAGAGAGTGAACCCCCTACAGCACCCACAGATGTTCCATTGTTTTCACATCTGAACTGTGGCTGGGCCATTCCAAAACTTTGATCTTCTAAAACCATTTTTTTGTTGATTTGGAGGTTTTCTTAGGGTTGTTGCCTTGCTGAAAGGTGAAATTTCTCTTCTCCTTAACCCATTCACTCCCCAGACAGTTTTCACCCTCCTGACCAAGCAAAATTTAGGCTAAGTTCACACGTAGCGGAACTCTCGTGGAAATTACCGCGAGAGTTCCAGAATTCCATTCCGCAGGAAAATCGCTTTTTAAATTCCCGCGATTTTCCCGCGGAAAAACTAGCATTTTGCATCGCTTGGAGAACTGATTGACAGGTTAGTCACACTCGTCAAACATAGTGTTTGACAAGTGTGACCAACTTTTTACTACTGAGGCTGCCTATGCAGCCTCAGTAGTAAAAGATAACATGTAAAAAATAATTTAAAAAAATGGTGTTATTCTTACCTTCCGACGTCCCGCGCAGCCTTCCCGCCTCTCTCCACGCTCTCGTTCCCAGTAATCCTTTGCGAGCGATGACGTCCGTTCTTGCGGGATCGCGACGTCTCGCGGTAATTCGCAAACGATTACTGGGAACGAGAGCGTGGAGAGAGGCGGGAAGGCTGCGCGGGACGTCGGAAGGTAAGAATAACACCATTTTTTTATTTTAAATTCTAATTTTTACAGGGAAATGGTACCCAAAGCCCGGAGGACAGTCTCCTCTCCTCCGGACCGTAGGTACCATCCGCAATTGTTCTGCTTACTTTTCTCAGGGTGTGCACAGCCACCTGCGGGAAGTAAGCGGAACAATGCATTCCTATGGGTGCGGGATCGCCGCGATTCCGCAAAATTAATGAGCATGCTGCGTTTTTTACCGCGAAGCGATTCCGCCGCGGTAAAAACCGCAGCATTAGCACAGCATTGCGGAATCCCATAGAAATGCATGGGATGCTTATTTTTCGCGGCAAAATCGCGTGGTTTAAACCGCCACGGAAATGCGAAAAAAACGCCATGTGTGAACTCAGCCTTACAATTCTGACCAGTGTCACTTTATGTGGTAATGACTCTGGAACACTTTAACGTATCCCAGTGATTCTGAGATTTGATTTTTCATCACACATTGTACTTTAAGTTAGTAATAAATTTAGGGCGATATCAGAATTTTGGCACACAAATTTTATAGATGTAAAACTTTTAATTTTTATGCCCTTAAATGAGATAGTTATCACACAAAATAGTTAATAACATATCCCATATGTCTACTTTACATCAGCAGCATTTTTAAAACTTTTTTTGTTAGGAAGTTAGAACGGTTTAAAAGTTAATCAGCTTGTTCTTATTTTTCCAATAAAATTTACAAAACCAATTTTTGTATGGACCACATCACATTTGAAGTGACTTTGAGGGCCCTATGTCACAAAAAATGTTTAAAAGTAACACAATTTTAAACACTGCACCCTTCAAAGTGCTGAAAACCACATTCAAGAAGTTTATTTAACCCTTCAAGTGCTTCACAGGAATTAAAGCAATTTGGACAGAAAATATGAATGTTAATTTAGTCCCAAATTTTGCATTTTCACAATGGTTACCGGTATTAAATAGACCATACAATTTGTGGTGCGATTTCTCCTGAGTACGCCGATACCTCATATGTGGTAAACTACTGTTGGAGCACATGGCAGTGCTCAAAAGGGAATGAGCACCATTTGAATTTGGAGCACCATTTTGTCTGGAATAGACTGTGGATGCCATGTTACATTTGAAGAGCCCCAGACATACCAAGACAGAAGAAACCCACACATTTAGGAAACTCTCGATAAATTCATCTAGGGGTGTACTGAGCATTTTTAAACCTCAGGAGATTCACAGAATTGTATAACCTGATTTGAGTAAATGGAAAATTGAGATTTGTTTCCACTAAAACGTTGCCTTGGCTCCAAGTTTTTAATTTTCAAAAGGGTCAATGGGAGAAAACCAATGTTAGAATTTATCCAGTTTCTCCTGAGTGTGCCAATACCCCATATGTGGTCGAAAACTACTTTTGACGCACAGTTCAAAGCTCAGAAGGGAAGGAGTGCCATGTTGTAGTTCACATTTTGCCGTAATTGTTTGGGTGTGCTATGTCACTTTGGCAGTGCCCCTGAGGTGCCAGATCAGCAGAACCTCACCATAAATGACCTCATTTTACAAACTACACCTCTCAAGAAGTCATCTAGATAGAGGTACAATGATCATATTGACACCTCGTGTGTCACAGAATTTCATACCATTGGGCAGTGAAGAAAAAATAATTACATTTTTACCACAAAAAAATTTTTAGCCTCAAATTTTACATGTTTCACATGGGGGAAATGGTTAAAAATGGCACCAAAATGTCTCACAATTTCTGCTGATTGTCTCAATACCCACTATTTGGCTGTATACTATTGCTTAGCCATACGGTGAGACTCGGGAGAGACCGAGACTGTGGAGCCAGGGAGACTGGGTCCCGCCTGGACAGCGGCAGTTTACATACATCTGAACCGATATAAAAAAGGTATTTATGCATGAAAGGTGTGGGGTCAGGGGGAAGCAAAAGTACTAAGAGAATCCTTATGTGACACACAATTGAATGATATCATTATATGATATCTCAAAAAAGGGCTGACAGATTCCCTTTAAATTCTTGTTTGTTTTTTCTCCTAATGGTGTGGGAAAATACGATTTTGCTTGTCAAATTAATCCTATATATGAATGTCCTTGAATGAGCCGGACAGGACACCATTACCATGGGAGCATTCTTCTGTAGGCACTCCTCTTTGATATGAGAATATCTTGTGTATGGAACAAGGGGAGTAGGCTTCAGATGTTGATTCAAGGAAAATGAGTATTGTGATCAATGGACGTTTGGCAGGACACGCTTCCTTCTGTCATGCAAAAATCTTTTTACAGGCTTAAAGGGGTGCAGGTGAAAATGTTAATGAATTTTACCTTAAACAGGTATTCCCATCTCCCAATATGTAGTAGGCGTAATAATAATAGCCGATTCTTCTGATTCGCTATGTCGCTTACCCCATGAGCAGGGTGTTGTAGTAGCTTAGTTATCCATGACTAAGACCACTAACAGATTAAGCTGCCCTCTGAAACGCTATAATATGTAAACATTGAATATATGAAATTGGAACTACATTACTACTGTCGAAAACATATTAAGTAATGAAGGCACTTGGCGCACAAATTGGCCAATTTGTGTAAACCCAACAGCCAGCGACCAGGCGTACCCCGACCCTAAACATAAGCCCACAGTTATACTATTATTTGGACAGGTAGGATCAGGCTCTATTTTAAAATGCCTTAGGCTGATGGGAGGAGCGCTTAGTCAGAGGGCATGTACTACAAACATCAAAGAGCTGACTGACACTTCCAGACAGAAAAAAAGGTGTGAACAGGTCCAAGCTAAGAGAGCCAGTCTCTTTTGTAGGATTTTCACCCGGGAGAGGCATCAGGTTTGGTTTAGGGTCCCAAAAAAGGAATATGCCTTGTCGCTGGCTGTTGAGCTTAAAAAATGAAAAGTAGTTAAACATGTTTTCTACAGTAGTAATACAGTTCCTTTTTCATTTATTCAATGTTTACATATTATAGCGTTTCAGGGTGCACCTTTAATTTGTTCGTTATATAGAGTTAATACTTGTCTGTTTCTTTTTGGAAGTGCCAGTCAGTTTTTTTGATATTTTCACTAATAACTGTCACTATATGAGTGGTAGTAACCATGGAAACCTAAGCTACTGCAATGCCCTGCACATGGGGGTAAGTGGCATAGCAATTCAGAAGAACTATACTACATTTCTACTTGGAGGTATCTGCTAATATTATTATTATTACACCTACTATATATTAAGATAGGATTTGGAGATGGGAATACTCCTTTTAAAGGTAAAACTCATTCGATAACTACACCTGCAGATCTGTTTACATGGGATTTACTTGTAGTATGAAGTGAATAGTGGTTCAGAAGGATAGATGGGCAGTTTTTCAAGAAAAATGTAAAGACCTATCCATGGAAAAGCCTTGTCTGTATATGTGGCTCTACAGAGTACTGCAACTTACCCCATACTTGGCATAGCCACTCTTACAACTGAGACTGGATGAACTATAGAACCCACTGTACTCCAGAGAGTGCTGCAGCATCTTCATTCATCTGATCAGTGGAGGTCATGGGATTCAGACGCCCCAATCAAACATTAGTGCAATATTTGAAGAACAACACAAATTCACCTTGTTCTATTTACATGTTGTACATAAAGAGCCTAAACAAAGCCTTAGACATATACCGTATATACTCTTGTATAAGCCTACCCGCGTATAAGCCGACCCCCTAATTTTGCCATAAAAACTGGGAAAACTTATTGACTCATGTATAAGCCGAGGGTGGTGCTGCACAAGGGTTAATGGTGGTCCAAAAAGATGCTCCATAGATAAATACCCCCATAAAATGCTGCACAATTGTTAATGGTGGCTCAACAAGATGCTCCAAGGATAAATACCCCCCATATATTGCTGCACAAGGGTTAATGGTGGCCCAAGTAGATGCTCCATACATAAAATACCCCCCATATGCTGTTTGCCGCTGCTGCTATATAAAAAAAACAAAAAAAAACACTCACCTCTCCGTCGCCGGGGGCCAGGTGCTGTTGTCGCCGCTGGCTCCGGCCTCCGGCAATGGCTATATTATCCGTTCCCCGCTCCATCGCTGTCTCCCGGGTCCTGTGCAGTGACGTTAGCAGAGGGCGCATACTGACTACGTCATCGCACCCTCCACTGAATGTCACAGCCAGAGGACCCGGGAGACAGCGATGGAATGGGGATCGGTAAATATTGCTCTGCTCCCCGTCCTCCCCCGTCATACTCACCCCCTCCTGGCGCAGGGTCTCTTCAGCCCCTGCTTCCCGCATGATCTCGCCGTCCCAGCTGTTCCTGCATTCAGCGGTCACGTGGTACTGCTCATTAAATATGCGCATATTCATGAGTTTAATGAGCGGTACCACATGACCGCTGAATGCAGGAACAGCTGGGACGCTGAGATCATGGGGGAAGCAGGGGCTGAAGAGGCCGTGCCAGGAGGGAGTGAGTATGGTCTCTGACACTCCACCACCGACCCCCGTATATGACTCGCGTATAAGCCGAGAGGAGAGGGGGGGCACTTTCAGCCCAAGAAAATGGGCTGAAAATCTCGGCTTATTCACGAATATATACGGTAGTTACATAGGTTTAAAAAAGACCTTGGTCCGTCAAGTTCAACCTTTCTCCACCAATTGTGTATTTTGTCATTAATTTAACTGTAACCCGCAATGTTATGTGTAACGAGGAAATTGTCCAGCCCTTTTATTTAAAAGCTGTCAGTAGTGTCTTCCATTACTACCTCTTGTGGTAGAGCATTTGACAGGCTGACTGCTATAACTCTAAAGAACCGTACATAATCTATAACTTTCATCTACATTTTATTATACTAAAAAGGAAAGATATTTATACAAGTGGAACATAACCTCTTGATCGCCAGGAGTTTGACTGCAGTGTTTCCAACCAGAGTATATTGTTTATCTTTCACTATAGTTCCCAATAGATGGAGGTTGTGTGCCTAACCAATGAAATGCAAGAAGTTTACGTCCTTTACGTTATACGGAGGTCTACTAATAGTTTCCATACATCCTTTCTATCAAGGAGGTGACTTCTTTCCAAAATGGTCCTATCTGTCTACAATCCCACATCACATGCATCAAATGCGCATAATCAATCCTACAACTAGGGCATTTTGCATAATGGCGATACTCTTATGTGGAAAGTGTAGAAAGCTTGGAGTTTTGAGAACAGGAGCTGTGTCCGCATGGAGCGGAGGTAAAGCATGCGCCCTTTAATCATATTTGCTGACAAGTCTTTGATCAAAATTCAATGCTTTCTTTCTTAGCTTACCCTGGAGAGTGCCTTTATAGGGAATCTGTCACCCCATTTTTCGACTATGAGCTGCCAGCACCGCCATCAGGGGCTTATCTACAGCATTCTGTAATGCTGTAGATAAGCCCCCGATGTAACCTGAAAGAGAAGAAAAAGGAGTTATATTATACTCACCGGGGGGTGGTCCGGGTCCGGTCTTGGTCCGATGGGTGTTGCAGTCCGGCGCCTCCCATCTCCTAAGGCCTCTTTCACACTTCCGTTTTTTACAATCAGTCACAATCCGCCAGGTTTTCAAAAAAAACGGATCCTCAATTTTTTTTTGAGGATCCGTTTTTTTCCCATTGACTTGCATTAATGGCGGATTGTGACGGATTGCTGTCCGTTGCATCCGTTTTTTGTGAGGATCCGCCAAAAGTTGCTGTCCGTCACCATCCTCAAAAATTTCAAAACGGAGCTTGTAACGTTTTTTTCTCTGGCGGATCCTGCAAACACTGATTTAACCCGAATTTCTTTCTGGGTGCCGGACCAAAAAAAAAAAATCTCTCTCTCTCTCTCTCTCTCTCTCGCCAGCGATTCCTTTAAATTTCTTCATTTTCAGGATCCGTCTGGAAACGGATCCTGTGCCATCCGTTCACATCAGTTTTGAACGGATCCGCTTGTCCGCCTTTTTGGCGGATTATAACTGATGCAAAAAACTGAAGTGTGAAAGAGGCCTAACAGTGACGTTCTCTTCTTTGCTGCCTGTCGTGGCTCCGGCGCAGGTGCACTGCTCTGCCCCTGTTGAGGGCAGAGCAGAACACTACAGTGCTCAGGCGCCGGGAGCCGGCGCCACGACAGGCAGCAATGAAGAGGACATCACCGTTAGAAGATGGGAGGTGCCGGACCGGACAGCAACACCCATCGGACCGGACCGAATGCCAGGGTGAGTATAATCTAACTCTTCTTTCTTATCTTTCAGGTTACATCGGGGGCTTATCTACAGCATTATAGAATGCTGTAGATAAGCCCCTGATGGCGGTGCCGACAGCTCATAATCGAAAAATGAGGTGACAGATTCCCTTTAATGGCCATTTGGACTGTCATTGAAGCCTGCTGTACCTCCCATGGGCAGAATACAAAGGCTGGACAGATCTCTGGCCCACATTTGAGCTGCTCCGTTAGTCCGCTGCTTTCCCCTATAAGCATAGTAATTTTGATAGACATTTGCAAGGAATTTCTTTACATAATTTTGCTTTTCGTATAAGGTCAGTAGAGGAGAACTTTGTCGGTGTCAAAAAGACCATATCAAAATATAATTTTGAGGAACAGTGGTAGACACACAGCTCCTGTATACTTCATCCACCCCCAATCCAGATGTCATTATTCCTGCAGTGTACGGAGACATGAATGCGAGTCTTGAAGTTAATCTGTCGCAGATTACATTACATTCTCCATCACAATAGAGAAACGTGAACACATCTGTGTGCAGACATAATGCAGCCATGTGATCAGGATTGAGCGGACCCACATGGTTCCCGAATGCTGCCAGATGTCCAGCCATATTCTGCCTGCGAGTAAATGGGATTGCCCCAGTTATAAGCATTGGGGCCCCTCTAAGTGGAAGATGTTTTGCTTGTTAATTTTCACGGGGGCTCTGTATCTCTGCAGGAAATCCCAGCCACACAGCTTTCCAGAAATATTTGGTGCCAGCCAAGGAATGGTCATCCATGGGAAGTGTTCCAGTGACACCTGCTATGGTATACACGATCCCATTCTGCTGATCAGTCTGCATATTTGTGAGGCTGAGAAACTGTACGGGTGACCTCATAATTATTGCGGAAAGCAATTCAGAAATCCTTGTAATGTTCATGGTCAAGTTGTCAGGGAAAGTTTTGCCCAAAAGATAGTTACTTGCTTCTGCTTTTATTTGATACCAAGGTTGTGATTGCATTTCTTCCTTAATCTCGTTCTCGTCCGAAATCACTAAAAAAAACCATTAGTATACTATTCATACTTACTCATATGTCATGTTGTAAATTGATCCAATGCTATCATTCCAAGTAAAAGCTAAATGAAAAAAACATAAGTGGGGCATTTATAAAACCTGGCCTATATATTGGTGTAAAAAAGCAAATTGATGTAACTGATGCAATTACACTTCATTTCCAGATTAGCAATCAGGAGTATTCCTAAATATGAAATCTGTACAGCTGCAGGTAAAGCACAGACAATCCCTGTCAGGGAGACGCAACTCTTCTGCCTCCAATCATCAGGTCATCAGGACAAGTACGTAATTGACTGACAAGTGATGGATTAGGCTGGTTATTGGGGAACTCACAGTGAGCGCCTGATCACTGCCAACTACACAATAGCAAAAGGAACCACACTAGCTGCCACCATCATTCGCTTATACAGGACGATTGGACACCAGTTACAGATAGCGTATAAAAATAAATATATATATATATATATATACACAAAGACGTTACAATATGGGAAGAAAACAATACAGTAAATGCAATCACGTGATAAAAGGGATAGCAAATTAAACGTACCAAACCTGTGTCACAGAGATGGCTCACAGCTTAGCACAGGGGAAGCACTACTTTTTAGGAAAACGGACATCAGCACAGCAAGCTATGTCTTCCATGACTGACGAATAACAAAATCGCAAACTCTGGTGAGCTCATAGGGGTAGCTTGTCGTGGGATGTGCTAGGTCTTTAAAAGATTGAGTTCCCCAACTTTCAGGATATCTTAACCCCTGGAAGTCCCAGGCAGGAGATATTGTTGTCATGTTTTCAATCACGATTTTACCTTTTTATGTAGATGAAACATGGCGTGGATAGCATCATCCATCTGACCAATATTAAACTGGAGGCATTAGGATGGCCTTATGGTGATGTGAGTTAATGTTTTATGTTCGTCACTTCACCACAACGCCAAGAAAATATTTCCCAGAAATATTGCATTGATTAAAATCCCAATATTCTTCATGGACCACTGGCTCTCGAGTGTCTGAAATAATTCCTTTGAACAGAGGAAGCTCTTGCCTCTGTAATTATACTTCTCTGCCTCTTCGTATACGAATTCTAGACTTGGTGGCTGGCTCTCAGCAGATCTTCGCTGTAATTACCTGTTCACGACAGGAGGCCCTACTTCAATGGAGGTTGAAGTGACTGCCACTTCCCCAGTTATAACTAATCTCATATGTTCAATGTAAGGGTGATATATTTCCTCTCTGGAGATGTTATGGATTTTACAATTTTTCTCTATGATAATCCGTATTTAAATCAATGGGCTTTCTGTTATTTAGAAAGGTATCTGTTTGCTTTATCTCCTTTTAATCCAACTTTTATGATAGTGCATATAAACAGTTAACTATAATATCTAGATGATATCTATGGGAAGTACTGGTTTCACTAGCTGAGTATAGCGTTCAAATTCTTCTACGTTGCCTCAAGGGCGTGACACTAAACCAGTCAGATCCTGCTCTACACTGAAACACCCCCGAAACAGGCCCTCTGTAGATGAGTAGTTTTCGTCCTGGTCATATTGCAAGGCTTGTCTTAGTGTCACAGATTAATTTGTCTGCTGGATGGTATTTGCAAGAGTTTCTTTCGTCAAGTGAGTGCTATTTTACATCCATAATATCTAGAAAGTTCTGGGATTTTGCTGACCAAGTATGTCTGTTCATTTGCAATGTACACTATTATTAGTTCTGTGAAAAAGGTTGACTCCTTAAGGCGCACAGGCTATTTTTTATCGTTTTTCGTAGTGAGTAAGCGACGGCAATTCATCACTACTGGGAGTTACCAGTGACCTTTCCTTCTGTTACTGGTTTTCTTGTATTTGCTTTCATTCATCTTCAACCAAGAATGACTAAGTGCTCCTGACACTGGCTTCTACGGAACCTCACACTGCTCAGGACTTTGCCTTTGGCTGTAATATAAAGGTTTGAGACTGGGAGAAGCGACTTGTTCCTGGAAAATGCGCTCAAGTATTTACCAATTCTGAATGGAAGGAATAATGTCTGATCAGAGTGAAATTGTGCAATAGTCTGCTGATATTAGGAATCTTTGGATTAAGAACCATTGTCACAGACTGCGACATGACTCTTCCTAAAGTCATAGCCTTCCTCCTGTGTAGTTGATGATGTATACAGACTGCACAGTGAGGGTCAGAATCTACTGCAGAAAGTGAGAAATTCTACTTTACTGGTGGTGCATAAGTATCTTAACGGGAACCTGTTACTTTCCATATTATATACTGGAAAAAATTTTTTTTCCCAGTTTTCCTTTTTTTTTTATTTTTATTATTTATAAATTACCTGGCCTAATAAATGCAGCTGTTTTCCTGAAACTGGCGTTTTTTTCTTTTGGTTCTGGTGTTTCTACTCTCTCACGAGTCCCTCTTTGCTCCGTGTTTCTCATATGGAGTTATGAGCTCTGACCTTCAGGCTGCAGAGACGTGAAGTTCTTTGGATGTCCTGTGACTTTCTGGATGAGCTGTTGCTACATTGTGTCTGTAGTATTGGCAGGCCAGACTGTTGTGAAGATGTATCCCTTTTCCAAGTCTTCTTTTGGAGATTTTCTCTCACTGTGGTTCATGTGACTCTCTTTGTTTTGTAACCCGTTCCAAGCTGCGGTTTGTACACGTTCTTGTTTTCTGTGTTGGGTACAGAATGGATTGAAGACCCAATGACTGTATTAGATTTTTTTCTTAACAAAGGTGGGACAGTTGTTTTTGGAACCACCTAAGGAGTTTAAATGTTTTTTTTTACATTGTGTGTGTATTGATAACATTTGTGCTGAGTCTCATAGCGTAAGGCCTCTTTCACACTTCAGTTTTTTGCATCAGTCAAAATCCGCCAAAAGGATGGATGGCGGATCCGTTTTAGTACTGATGACAACGGATGCCACGTGTCCGTTTTTTTGACGGATCCGACAAATGAAGATTTTTAAAGGAATCGCAGCCTGGAAAAGGAGAGAGAGAGAGATGCAACGGACGGCAAAACGGATGCAACGGACGGCAATCCGTCACAATCCGCCTATAATGGAAGTCAAAGGGGGAAAAAAACGGATCCTCAAAAGAAAATTGCGGATCCGTTTTTTTCAAAACCTGGCGGATTGTGACTGATTGTAAAAAAACTGAAGTGTGAAAGAGGCCTAACATTGAGAGAGTGAACGCCACTCCACACAGTCATCTGGCAGTATACACATACTGTCACGTGGTGCCGGAGCGGACTGGAACACCGATGGAACCAGGAGAAGACCTGTGAATATGCTGCTGCCTCATGACTCTTGCACACATGATAGTTATCAAAAGAGCAAATAAAAAAAAATAACTGGAGTAGGGCTTTAAGACTGGGTTCAGACCGCCATATAATCTGCAGTGCCCTGGTATATATAAGGCTGCAAGTTCGGAGCAAGAGGTCTACATTCACTCTGTATTTATGGACCCTGAAATATGGCTCTCTGCACGTGGCAGGGAACGTCTGTAGCAGCGCAAGGGCCCTTATGGCTTGTATTTTATTATTTGTAGACTGTAGCCACAATAGATCTGCTGCCGATGTCGGCTTTACACCATATGTTACCCCTGCACACGGACTCTCTTCCTGGAATCATTGCGCTGTTCCTTTACTATTAACTTGGTTTTACATGCTGTTCTGAGACAAAATTAATGCTGTTGATTATTGTAAGGACTGCTGGTATTCATGGCTTATCTCATCTGTTTAAAGGAAATCTGTCGCCCTTTTTTTCGACTATTTGCTGCCGGCACCGCAATCAGGGTCTTATCTACAGCATTCTGTAATGCTGTAGATAAGCCCCCTATGTAACCTGAAAGATAAGAAAAACACGTTAGATTATACTCACCCGGGGGGCGGTCCGTTCTGATGGATGTCGCGGTCCGGTGCCTCCCATCTTCATACAATGCCGTCCTCTTTTTTTCTTCCGGTCGTGGCTCCTGCGCAGGCGCACTGCTCTGCCCTGTTGAGGGCAGAGCAGAGTCCTGCATTGCGCAGGCGCTGGGAGAGGTCAGAGAGGTCCGGCGCCTGCGCACTGTAGTATTCTGCTCGCGCCGGAGCCACGACAGGAAGGAAAGAAGAGGACGGCATCGTATGAAGATGGGAGGCGCCGGACACCCCCCCCCCCCGGGTGAGTATAATATAACTCCTTTTTCTTATCTTTCAGGTTACATCAGGGGCTTATCTACAGCATTACAGAATGCTGTAGATAAGCCCCTGATTTCGGTGCCGCCAGCAAATAGTCAAAAAAAAAAAGGTGACAGATTCCCTTTAAAGTGGTTTTCCAAAATTATATTTTTTTTTCATTTTTATTCTTTTTTTATTTATTTTTTTGCATATCCAGTTTAAAAATAAGAAAACTCACTGACCGCTGCTCCCACACTGCCTGTTTATTGCTACCACAAGTCTCTTCAGACAGACTGCAGAGGTGAAGGTTACATGACCGCTACAGCATGTGACCGCTGCAACCAATCACTGGGCTTATCAGAATTTGGCCATTTTTAATCGCATCACCGCTGAGCTCCGTGATGGGCTGCAGCGATGAAGTACATGCTGTGGTTATGACATCACCTCTGTGATTTAAATTTCATTGTTATTTTTAAGCTAGTCAATTTATTTATTTTTTTTAACTGGGACAAGTTGACCATCTAACCTACTGCTACTTTTCCTCTTTTGCAGGACAGCCCCGATATTTGCAGGACTTATGCCGTATTAAAATTCGCTACTGTATTGGACTACAGAACCTCAAGCTACTGGATGAGCTCCCCATTGCCAGGGTTATGAAGGACTACCTAAAACACAAATTTGATGACGTCTAAGTGTGCGTGCGCCGTAGATAAAAAAAAACCTTTCTGAGTAATGCTAAGTGTCAATATTCCAAATCTGGGTTAGGCTGTTGTCTTGCACAAGTATATCCTATGCAATTTCTGATGTGGGACGGAGTCAGAAGGCAGATATACAATTTTATTTCATATTTTCCCTAAATTAAAATTGACCCTTAAAAGTCTTAACACTTTAGGGTCCCGGTTTTGAGGTCCATTATTTCAGTTTCACCTGAATAATTACCTTACAAGCTTTTAGTAAACTCTTCTTTAATTTATTTTTTCCCTGTTCGTACTTGACACAGAGCAAATTTGGGTACAATGGTACCACTTTATCTTCCCCCTCCCAATCTGGGATCCCTTTATTCCTTACTGTTTATATACATCTAGGACAGTAACTTTATTTTAGCTGATTTGTTTAATCACACCACTAATGATGGCACTAGTGAACGGATACTGACCGACCGGCTGCCTGTATTGTGTGTAGACGATGGAAACATAATGCAAAACTTGTTTTATCTTCAGTTGCTCCCAGATCTAATGGTCTGTGGGATTGGTGTTGTCAACTGAGACCTGAAATTGGATCTATCACCAGATTTTACAATAAAAACTTTGGTATATATTAATAAATGTACGTCTTACGGTGGTTTTGCACTGCATTCTTCGCCGCATTCAGTTTTCTCAGAGGGGCTTACATTCGAACCCCCGCAAAACGGGATTCTGGCGTATGCTCCGACTTGGCCATTGAGTGTAATGATGCAGATCGTGTCACCATGTCCTCTGTCGTGCATCATTTTCAGGGAGTACACGCCTACTGGAAGCGTACACCAGGACTTAATAAATCGTGTCTTTGTGTCTGCCTTCTGTAGGCGTATACGCCCAAAAATGATGCACGATAGAGCACATGGTGACTCCGTCTTTATGTATCGTTAAAGTTAATGGCCCCGTCTGCATATACGCCAGAATCCCGTTTTGCAGGGGGTTCGGACATAAGTCCTCACAGGACCATTGAATGTGGCGATGATCGCAGTGTGAAAGCACCCTTAGATTTGATGAGTCTGTTATACATACTTTTACTATCCATGTCAGAGAAGCTATGTAATGTTTTTCAAATGTTTCCTGCCTGATATTAAAATGAGCATTTTAAGAGACCAGCTCTAAACGGTATCCTAAAATCCTCATTTTAATTTCCTGATTATACTGCCATTCTACCAGGATAAATATCAAAGTACATAAACCAGCCTCATCAGGTCTAGGCTATCTTCTTAATAATGTATTTACTAAGTATTGTCAAATCTGGTAACAGATCCACACTAATGTATACCGGACCCCCACTTTCCACCCTATCTGGCCATTTTTAGGGCTGTTGGATCCTCGTGTTCATTTCTTTCCTCCATAGATGCATCCTTTATCTTACAGGTGGGAATAACTCAGAATAACTTATCTAGCAGCTTGAAGGAGTTTTCAGAGTTTGCAAAAAAAGAGGAAATGGTTTGTAGGGAATATTTCAGCTGATTCACACTGCCTGGACCACAGTCAAAGTGAAGCCGACAAATTCTGAATTATTTTAGTCGATTATGTTTTATTCTGAAATCCTGTGGTATTTTAGGGAAAGCATAGATGGTTGGGAGCATGCCTTCTAAGATGAGTAGTCCAAGAGACCGGTTACCGGTGGCTTCTCCCTGCGCCACTCCCCTACACTAAACTTACAGGTCGGACATGGGATGCCAGGCTAACTAATCAAAAGAAGAGTTATGGATCCAGGAAGGTAGGAGGTGGTTTACTCTGCCCCTGTCCTGTGACCACAGACTACTGACATTGTCACTGTGCACCATCTCTAGTCTCTTCCTATATGTGTGTGTATATAGGGAGAGACCTGTCGGTCTAGGTGACAGGGTCGAACTTGCCTGCACCAGCCTCTTAGACTAGTCATCCGAGACGCATGCTGCCTGGGGATCTTTTTAAAAAGATATTTCATAGAAAACATACTAAAGCATAAACAGATGCAGTAATGCAGCCAACATCTGATTCAGTTGTCAGGTTAACAATAAATAGCAAGCCAACCAGTGTTGAAATGCTAAGTCTCCCTCTGGTCCATCTCCACCGCTGAATTGTTCCCCAGCGGTCTCTGTTTACGTCTCTGCAGCGATTATGCACAGTCTTCCACTTGACCTCTGCGGCCAATTTACTTTCTTCCCTCTGGGAAATCTTTCAAAACGCGATCAAAGGAAATCTTCCTTTCTCTCTTTCTCATAGCATAAGATAGATACAGCACGTTGAGTAACTACACATACCTTTGCTTTACTTATCTTGTACTGCTTTCATTTCCTTGATGTTTCCTTTCACCATTCAAGCTGTCTCTGTTCATATCTATGTACTTGAGTATTGAAATACTTGGTTGTAGACCCAAAAACATAAAACTGATCTAATGCCTGACCCCAGTGTTTCATTATTTATTTACTATTTTGTCAATCTGTTCAGCTGTCTTCATGTGTTTCCCAGCATTTTGGTTGTTTGCTACTTTTTTGAATATACTCATGTTTTTGCTTTTGTCCTTTCTGGAGTCAACAAATTAAAAAAAAAAAACGCACATAATTACATCTCTATTCACTTTTTTACATAATTGCGTTTTGGCCTGGTAACGCTATAGTGGGAGCGGGACATAACTAGAGACCAGTGCATTGCAGGGTTTCGTGTGATCTTTACTTATAAGTAAGCCCGTGTTTCGCTTATCAGACAGTGTGCAGATACGATGTGTACGGACAACCTGCCAAAACTCTGAAAGCAGCCATGTGAATGAATGGAGAAAAGGGCAAGTGATCACTTAAAAGCAATACAAAGTGAGGAAAGCAAAGTGAAACCGTGAAATAGCAGAATAACCATTTAAGTCCCAAATACCAATGCAGCCAAAGGATTAGCCCCTCCAGAACCATCCGGTTCCCGTATATCCAGGGCCGTCTTTTCAGGAAATCTTTTATTTCTATTAAGAAAATAATTCTTTATAAAAAAAAAATAAATAAGTTTTCTAAATGATGCAGCAGATCAAAACAACTTGGTTACGTCATACTTTTTCTTTTATTACCATGCTGTGAAATATATATATGATTATATATTTTCGTTTAACCCCTTTTAGGCAGCATTATGTTTGCAGTTAAACATACCTTTAATTTTTTTTTTTTTTTTATTTCCTCTGCTCCGTGACTTTGTTTTCTTTCATGTGTATGGTGCTATGGTGTCTTATTTATATACATAATAAAAGTCACATTTTGAAATATTGTGGGTTTTGTGTATAGATTTATTTTGTATTCTGAGGATGTAATGCTCAGTGGTAAGTGCTTTAATTTATAATGGGTGTTGTTGGTTTTTACTGGTATACAGAAGGGTCAACTCAATAACGAAGCTGAAATGATCAACTTTTCATAATTACATTAAAGGAGTTTTCTTGGATCAGAATGTTGTTGACTCAATTTCAGGTGGGGTCTGAATCTTGGTACCACCTACCCCCACCGATCAACTATTTGAAGGGGCTGTAATGCTCTTGAGCCCACTGCGGCCTCTTCATGTTTCTTCATTCCCCTTTCTACACTTGGTGTTTCTGGTATTTCAACTTTGCCCCATTGACGTGAATAGAGCAATACCCAATGTTGCTACTGCCAAATATGCAGAGGCTTGCAAAAGTATTCACCCCCTTGTCTTTTTACCTATTTTATTACATTACAACCGGTGTTTAAATCTTTTTATAATCTGATTTGTGTGTGATGCATCAGCACTAAATAGAAAAAAAAAAAGACCAGAACATCCAAACTAGAGTGTACAAGTGCTAACCCCAAAAAATATACAACTACAAGGAAAAATTAAGTTGCGCCGTGAATTGGTTAGAATGATAACTTTAGAAAATTGTAACTGCATTACTGCCATAGAAAATGGGAAAATGCTACATTATGCACATATGTAATATAGGAAAAATGAAGCTGCATTATTGCTATGAAAAATTACAGTAATGAAAAAGGTACTTGGCACATAGATTGGTCAATATGTGTTGGCCCAATAGCCAACGTCAAGGCGTCCTTCATTGTTGGGTCCCTGTCTAAATAGTCTAATTTAGTGAAGTGAGAAAAATATAGGCATAAATAAAATTTTGGGGGCTCACATAACTAAAAATTGTCTTGTGCATATGTATTCAACCTTTTTGCGATGAAGGCCCTAAAAATTTCTGGTGCAAGCAATTACCGTCATAAGTCACAGGATTAGTGAAAGGAAATCCATCTGTGTGTAATCTAAGTGTCACATGGTCTGTGTATGTAGACACTTTCTCTTAAAGGCCACAGAAGCTGCAACGCAATTGAGCAAGAGGCACCACTAACCAAACACTATGAAGACCAAGAAGCTCTCCAAACAATTCAGGGACAAAGTTAAGTTGGGTTATAAAAAAAAAATTAAAATATATGAATCTCAGTTGATTCCCTCCCCCCCCCGGAGCACCATCAAATCCATGATTGTCAAATTGAAAGAACATGGTACCACAGCACACCTACCAAGCGAGTGCTTCCCACCAAAACTCTCAGCTCAGGCGAGGAGGGCATTAATCAGAGTCGAAGCACAGAGAATAAAGGTATCCATGTAGAGTTCTCTAGCAGAGACTAGAGTATCTGTCCATACGACCACAATAAGCCATACACTCCATAGAGGTGGCCTTTATGGAAGATTGGGCAGAAAAAAAGCCTTTACTTATGCACAAAAATTGTAAGGCACATTTTACGTTTGCCAAAAAACATGTGGGAGACTCCACAAATGTATGGAGGGAGGTGCTGTGGTTAGATCAGACCAAAATTGAACTTTTTGGCCACCAAGGTAAATGCTATGTCTGGTGCCAAACCAGCACAGCTCATCACCCCAAGTACACTAGCCTCACAGTGAAACATGGTGGCAGCTTCATGCTGTGGAGTTGTTTTATGGCAACAGGAAAAATGGTCTGAGTCATGGGGGAAGGTGGACGGTGCGAAATACAGAGATTTTCTTGAGCAAAACCAGTTTCAGTGATTTGAGATTGGGATGGAGGTTCACCTTCCAACAAGACATTGACCCAAAGTATACTGCTAAAGCAACACTCGAGTGGTTTAAGGGGAAACATGTAAATGTTTTGGAGTGGCCTAATCAAAGTCTGACCTTAATCCAATTGAGAATCTGTGGTCTGACTTGAAAATTGCAGTTAACCAGAGGAATCCATCTAACTTGAAGGAGCTGGAGCGGTTTTTCCTTGTGGAATGCACAAAAATCCCAGTGGCAAGATGTGGAAAGCTCAGAGAGACTTATCCAAAGCGACTTGCAGCTTTAATTGCCACGAAAGTCTCTCTACAGAGTATTGACTTTAGGGGGTGAATAGTTAATACACACTGAAGTTCTCATTTTTTTGTTTTATTTGTTGTGTGCTTCACAAAAGAAAAGAAAACCAAAAGTGCATAGTTGTAGGCATGTTGTTTACATGAACTCCTGCACACCCTAAAAAAAACTGTGAAATTCCAGGTTGTGAGGTAGCAAAACACAAAAAATGACTGGGGTGAATGCTTTCACAAGCCACTGTAGACAGGAATGTAAGGCTGAGTTCACACGTGGCGTTTTTTCCGCGTCTCCGCGGCGGTTTTAGCCGCGTGATTTTGCCGCGAAAACGCGAAAGATAAGCATCCCATGCATTCCTATGGGATTCCGCAATGCTGTGCTAATGCTGCGGTTTTTACCGCGGCGGAATCGCTTCGCGGTAAAAACCGCAGCATGCTCATTAATTTTGCGGAATCGCGGCGATCCCGCACCCATAGGAATGCATTGTTCCGCTTACTTCCAGCATGTGGCTGTGCACACCATGCGGAAAGTAAGCAGAACAGTTGCGGATAGTACCCACGGTCCGGAGGAGAGGAGACTGTCCTCCGGGCTCTGGGTACCATATCCCTGTAAAAAATAGAATTTAAAATAAAAAATATTGTTATTCTTACCCTCCGACGTCCCTCGCAGCCTTCCCGCTTCTCTCCACGCTCTCGTTCCCAGTAATCCTTTGCGAAAATGCCCGCGATGGCGTCCGTTCTCGCGGTCATTCGCGCGATGTCATCGCGAATTACCGCGAGACATCGCGATCCCGCGAGAACGGACGTCATCGCGGGCATTTTCGCAAAGGATTACTGGGAACGGATGCGCAGGACGTCGGAAGGTAAGAATAACACCATTTTTTTTTTTTTTTTTAACATTTTATCTTTTACTTCTGATGCTGCATAGGTGGCCTCAGTAGTAAAAAGTTGGTCACACTTGTCAAACACTATGTTTGACAAGTGTGACCAACCTGTCAATCAGTTCTCCAAGCGATGCTACAGATCGCTTCGAAAACGTTAGCATTTTGCAAGCTAAATACGCTTGCAAAATGCTAGTTTTTCCGCGGGAAAATCGCTGGAATTTAAAATGCGATTTTCCTGCGGAATGGAATTCCGGAATTCTCGCGGTAATTTCCGCGAGAGTTCCGGTACGTGTGAACTCAGCCTAAAAGTTGTAGAAACTGTGGCCCTCGTAAAAGTAAAAAAAAAAGCTCCTTCCAAAAAGTGATCGGCAATGGTGACAGTAGGACGCTCTCCAATCTGACGTTCATGGCTAATAGTCGATTTTCTGATACCTGGAAACATCGTTATAGCTCACCGCACACCACACTTCATCTAAATCCTACATTTCACATATACTGTTCATAGGAAAAGATCCAGTCATTTCATGAAGACTTTCCATAGAGCTCTAATAGTTGTCAAAAGATAGTATAGTAGATGTCAGGAAGACTTCTCTGACATTTAATTATGTCTGAACAGAAGATTTTGATGGATATGATAGCAGTACACCAAAACAGCTCAATCGCTAATTCAGCTCTGCTAGATCTGAATTTGATGGGGTCTCAACGTAAAAAGAGATATCATGTTTGCACATGTAAATCATGTATGCATAAACTAGGAAGAAGCATAGAGCCTGGACTAGACTCCCCCTAAGAACTGTCTGACAGCTGAGACATACAGAAAGGATATTTTAATAGTGGGAGATCATCACTTTCAGTAAGTGAGCACCACCCTGTCCGTACCGCCTTGTGTTGTACAGTATTTAACTTAATCATGAGTTATATCTCTTTGGCTATTGTTGTGATGTGCACTATCAATACAAAACATAAAACTGTCCTTCCCATAATAAAATATATGACGGGGAGCTTTATACATACCAAGGAGTATTGTAATAAACCAAAATACTTTTCGAAATGCCTCAATCCCAAGATGTCTCATTCCTTAGTAATGGCAAGTGGCCACACAAGCAAAATCAGACATTGTGACTTTTTGGCAGAAATTTAGCTGGTTGTCAGATAAGTCACATCTTTCTTAGTCACTAATTAGTATAGTTTTCATTCATTCACATTACAAACTGTTAAAATGAGCAAAATGTAACTAAGAGGTTTGGACAGATGGTAAATTGAGGACTATGTTCACTGGGAGATTGACAGTCCTGTGTGTGCTGAATGTCCATCACCATCTTTAGGCCAGTGTTCCCATACAACATGGTGTACCTGCCTGCCCTGAAAATCTGTCTGGACAGAATTAAATATTCCCTGCTCATACAATGGCTTGTGAAAGTATTCACCCCCTTGGCTTTTTACCTATTTTGTTACATTTACAACATGTGTTTAAATATTTTTTTTTAGTCAGTTTTGTGTGTGATGCATCAGCACTAAATAGTGTAAGTTGATGAAGTGAGAAAAATATAGGCATACATTAAATTTATGGAATCAAATAACCAAAAAATTCACATGTGCATATGTATTCACATATGTATTTTGCAATGAAGCCCCTAAAAATTTCTGGTGCAAGCAATTACCTTCCTAAGTCACATACTTAGTGTAAAAGGAAGTCCACCTATTTGCAATCTAAGTGTCACATGGTCTGTCAGTATATACACACCTTTTCTGAAAGGCCACAGATGCTGCAACACCATTAACAAGAGACACCACTAACTAAACAACACCATGAAGACCTAGGAGATCTCCAAACAAGTCAAGGACAAAGTTTTGAGAAGTACAAGTCAGGGTTGGGTTATAACAAAAAAAAAAAACATATACATACATTATATATATATATATATATATATATATATATATATATATATATTATCACAATTTCTGATGATCCCCCGGAGCACCATCAAATCCATTATTATCAATTGTAAAGAACATATTCCCACTACAAACCTGCCAAGAGTGGGCCGCCCACCAAATGTCTCAGCCCGGGCAAGAAGGGCCT
The DNA here is from genome assembly GCF_039654945.1 of Dendrobates tinctorius. Lineage (NCBI taxonomy): Eukaryota > Metazoa > Chordata > Amphibia > Anura > Dendrobatidae > Dendrobates > Dendrobates tinctorius. The sequence goes on from NW_027361690.1 coordinate 82,872,590, forward strand.
TAATCAGAGAGTCAGCACAGAGACCAAAGGTAACCCTGAAGGCACTGTAGGATTACCAAGCAGAGACTGGCGTATCTGTCCATATGAACAAAATAAGCCATACACTCCATAGAGGTGGCCTTTATGGAAGAGTGGCCAGAAAAAAAGTCCTTCTTACATAAAATTGTAAGGCTCGTTTTGAGTTTGCCAAAAGACATGGGAGACTCCCCATATGTAAGGAAGAAGGTGCTGTGGTCAGATGAGACCAAAATTTAACTTTTTGGCCACCAAGGTAAACGCTATGTCTGGCACCAACCAACACAGCTCATCACCCCAAGAACACCATCCCCATAGTGAAATATGGTGGTGGCAGCATCACGCTGTGGGGATGCTTTTCAGAAGAAGTGACAGGAAAAATGGTCCAAGTCAAGGAAAAGCTGGATGGTGCGAAATACAGGGATATTCTTCAGCAAAACCTGTTCCAGCCTGTCAAAGATTTGAGACTGAGATGGAGCTTCACCTTCCAACATGACAACGATCCATTATACTAAAGCAACACTTGAGTGGTTTAACCCCTTAACGACCAGGGATATTTTTGGTTTTACATTTTCGTTTTTCGCTCCCCTTCTTCCCAGAGCCATAACTTTTTTATTTTTCCGTCAATATGGCCATGTGAGGGCTTGTTTTTTGCGGGACGAGTTGTACTTTTTAACGACACCATTGGTTTTACCATGTCCTGTACAACAAAACGAGGTAAAAATTCCAAGTGCGGTGAAATTGCACAAAAAAGTGCACTCCCATGCTTGTTCTTTACATGGCTTTTTTGCTAGCTTCACTAAATGCTAAAAGTGATCTGACATTATGATTCTCCAGGACATTACGAGTTCATAGACCCCAAACATGTCTAGGTTCTTTTTTATCTAAGTGGTGGAAAAAAAATTCCAGTTTGTTAAAAGAAAAAAAATTGCGCCATCTTCTGAGGCCCGTAGTATCTCCATTTTTCGTGATCTTGTGTTGCGTGAGGGCTTATTTTTGGCGCACCAAGCTATTGTTTTTAATGATACCACGTTTGTGCAGATACGTTCTTTTTATCGCCCGTTAATGCATTTTAATGCAATGTCACTGCGACCAAAAAAACGTAATTCTGGCGTTTTGATTTTTTTCCCCGCTACGCCATTTAGCGATCGGGTTAATCCTTTTTTTTTATTGATAGATCAGGCGATTCTGAATACGGCGATACCTAATATGTGTATTAGAGTGTCAAGGAAAAATGAACTTTTGCAAATTGGTAAGTCTTACCCCTCAAATTTGTTCCTTTTGGCATAAGGATTCACCATGTAAGATATGTTGACATTAAATTTAGACTTACCACTTGCTCAAGTAGATATAGATATATATATGTGTATATATATATATATATATATATATATATATATATATACATACACATATTTGGTATCGCCAGAGCTATCAAAATATAAAATCAATTAATCTGATTGGTAAACTGCATAACATACCATACATAACGCAGGATATGCATGATGGTAAATACTAAACAAACATTTAATACTGCAATATGATGTGCTATTGAGCAATCAGTAAATGATAACTAATCTTAAAAAAAGAAAATGATAGAATATCTGTCCAAAAAGGAACAAAATTAGGAGGTAAGACCTTCAAAAACTTGCTACTTAATTTTTACCATGCATTTCCTTGGCACCCTAAAGTGTATGTTTGATTTTTTTTATTTTGAATGGGGTGAAAGGGGGGTGATTTGAACTTTTATATTTTTTTAAAAATTTTTTCATATTTTAAAAACATTTTTTTTTTACTTTTGGCATGCTTCAATCTCCATGGGAGGTTAAATGCTGCCATAACTCGATCGGCTTTGCTACATATAGGCGATGCTCAGATCGCCTATATGTAGCAGAAATACAGCATTGCTATGAGCGACGACCACCGCGTGGCGCTCATAGCAATCAGGCATCAACAACCATAGAGGTCTCCAGGAGACCTCTGGTTGTTATACTAACGCATCGCTGACACCCGATCACATGACGGGAGTCTGCGATGCGCGCATTTCCGTTTGGCAGCGGTGTTTAACTGGTTTAGTTAATAGGCGCAGGTGGATTGCGATTCCACCTGCGCCTATTGCGAGCACATGTCAGCTGTTCAAAGCAGCTGACATGTCCCTGTTATGGTGCGGGCTCACTGCCGGAGCCCTCATCAAAGCGGGGGAGACGTACAATGATGGACTGTGTTTGTCATTGGACGTTAAGGGGTTAAGAGAAAAGGAAACCTGTAAATGTTTTGTAGTAGCCTAGTCAACACCCAAACTTGAATCCAGTTGCAAATATGTGGTCAGTCTTATAGATTACTGTTCACCAGAGGAAACCATATAACTTGAATTAGCTGGAGCAGTTTTGCCTTGAGAAATGGACAAAAATTCTAGTGGCAAGATGTGGAAAGCTCATAGAAACTCATCCAAAGACTTGCAGCTTTAATTGCTACAAATGGAGGCTCTACAAAGTACTGACTTTAGGGAGGTGAATAGTTATGCTCGCTGAAGTTTTCAGTTATTTTTTCCTATTTGTTGTGTGCTTCACAATAAAAAAGAAAAGCAAATGTTCACAGTTGTAGGCATGTTCTTCACATGAACTGATGCAAACCTTAAAAAAAAAAGTGACATTTCTGGTTGTGAGGTAGCAAAGCCAATGGGGGTGAATACTGTACTTTCGTAAGCCAATTTATGTGTTCACAAAAAGGTTTATACAAGGGACTCCAAGCAGTGAGAATAGACAGCCTTATCATTTTTGGGTTTCTGGACAGGTCGTCATGTGGTGTAGCCTACATTGTCCTCAGCCCACACTTTATCCCTGTGGGAATTTGAGTGCCACAAGGTACACAGAAAGGTATGCAATGGTAAGGCAAGAAAGCATAACTTGTGATTCAGGTGCCACATGAGATCAACTATCTGCAGAGATATAACTGTGTCCTGATAGTTCACAAAGACATGGCTGTCAAAAGATGACCACGTGCTGGAAACCCAATTACACAACTTCAGATGTATTAACACTAGTGTTGAGCATTCCGATACCGCAAATATCGGGTATCGGCCGATATTCGCGGTATCGGAATTCCGATAGTGAGTTCCGATACTTTTTGCATATCGAATACCGGAATCGGAAGTTCCCATAATGCTATGAGCCAGTTTGATTTGATTCAGCCAATGAGGAATCCTCAGAAGTGTGGGCACATCCTGTTAGGCATGTAGGCATGTTAACTAATGGCATGGCTGTGGTTGGCTGCTGAAATGATGTCATGATGCACTATAAAAGCCGCCACCGCCGCCATTTAGGGTTCACTCTGCTGTGAATTCAGTTAGGGACAGGCTGCTGTTCAAGACTCCGAGGGACAGTTAGAGATTGCGATTTGCTAAATAATATTGTGCTTTACCCAGGCTACATTATAAATCACTGTAGCTTTCTTTTGCCTTGCAGCGCTGTTCACAGCTGTCTGCAAGGTCTGTGTGAGTGCAGCTCACACTGTAGTGTTTCCTGCAGCCACCTCTGGTTGTAGGCCGCTCAGCGTGCATCACTGCCTCATACATATTTTTGTTTTATTGCTTCTCATTTTTCATTAATTCTCTTATTAGTGTGCATCCATCCGTATCCATCTACATTGGTTGCAAACACTATAGGAGTAGACAGTGGAGCCTTTCTGCAGCCTTTCAGTGCTAGTGCCCAGTTCTCTGCACTGTTCACGGCTGTCTGTGAGGTCTCTGTGTGTGAGTGCAGCTCACGTTGAAGTGTGTTCTGCAGCCACCTCTAGTTGTAGTCCACTCAGCGTGCGTCACTGCCTTATACATAGTCCTTTTTTTGTTTTATTGCAGCTCATTTTTCCTGATTTTTTTCTCCTATTAGTGTGCTTCCATCCGTATCCATCTACATTGGTTGGTTGCAAACACTATATAGGAGTAGATAAAGGAGCCTTTTTGCTGGCTTGTGCCCTGCAGCCGCAGCCAGATTAGTATTAGCCTATTTTTTGGAGCCTTGACAGTTTTGTAGGCCACATTAGTTTATATTAAAGTGTAGTCCACACACTTTATAAAATTAGTGTTTCTTATACCTGTTAGCTGTTCAGGAATAAGCACACTAAGGCCCCCCTTTGTACTTTTCTGCCTATCTTTATCAGTCTACCAAGATGAAGAAGGCAGGGAGTAAGGCATGTGGTCGTGGGCGTGGAGTTTCAGCAGGGAGAGGACGTGGGGATTCTGTGCCTGCTGCGGGCACCAGTGACTCAGCATCCCCCAGTTTTACCAGGCAACAGTCCTTTATGCGCAGCTTTTTAGGACCTCACCGTACCCCACTGCTGCGGGACGAACAAATTGAAGCCGTTGTCGGATGGATGGCAGCTAACGCATCGACTTTAATTGCTTCCACATCCTCTCAGGGCCACAGCACTGAAGAGCAACCATCTGTCTCTTCACCACCTGCCAAATTGCCCAGGCAGTCAGAGAGCCCTGGACAGGAGCCAACTCATTCTCTACTTCTGTTCTCTGAATCTGTTGGCTTGGAAAGAGGGGGCCAGCCAAGCAGCATTCTAGAATGTGAAGAAGAGGGAGTATGCAGTGATGCGCAACTGCTTTGTCCCTCTGAATCTGAAGAGGCGGGTGGGCCAGTGCCTATGGTCAGCACACCTCAGTACGCATCAGATGATGAGACTCAGGTGCCACTTTCTGGTGCGTACTGTGCTGGCGAGACTACCCAGGAGAAGCAGGTGTTTGAAGAGGGGAGTGTAGATGATGAGGTCCTTGACCCATCATGGTGTGAGGAACAGGAAGGTGGTGGGAGCAGCTCTGAGGAAGAGATTCCCCGAACGGCCAAAACCGGAGGGAGAGGGAGGGGGCAGACTTGGTTGCCTGTAGCCTCCACTTCGGCACCCGTTAGGAGCATTCCTCTTCCAAAACCCAAAACGGGTCCTCCCAAGACTTGCAGTGCGTGGTCCTTTTTTGACACAGTTGCAGATGACATTTGCTTTATCAAATGCAAGCTGTGTAATCAGAAAGTCAAAAGAGGGAAAAGTGTCAGCAACCTGAATACCTCAAATATGTGGAAACATGTGCGGACCAAGCACGTGGTGGAGTTACAAAGACACACTGAAGACGTAGGCCAACCTACAGCACCACCTACCACCTCTTCAGCTCGTGTTGTAGCCTCTTCCTCCAGCTCACACACAGCTGGTTCGGCTTCCTCACAGGATTGCCATGGAAGAACCTCTGGCACTGTTGTCCAGAGACCCAGTGACATTCCACCCACAGCACCACGCTCCCTGTCATCCTCACACTCCCAGGCCACTCTACAGCCATCGGTAGCACAGGCATGGGAGAAAAGGCAGCCATACTCGGCAAACCATCCCCGAGCACAGGCTCTGAATGCTGGCATTGCAAAACTACTGGCCCTTGAAATGCTCTCATTCAGGCTGGTGGAGACTGACACCTTCCGTAACTTCATGGCATTGGCAGTCCCATAATACAACATGCCCAGCCGCTTTTATTTCAGCAGGCAAGCCGTCCCTGCCCTGCAAAAGCATGTGGAGGGAAAAATTAAACATGCGCTACTAAACGCCGTCAGTAGCAAGGTCCACCTGACCACCGATGCGTGGACCAGTAACCATGGACAGGGACGATACCTTTCCCTCACTGCCCATTGGGTCAATGTTGTGGAGCCAGGTACAGATCTTGAGAGTGGCGCTGTATGTGTTCTGCCAACTCCAAGGATTGCAGGAATCCAGTCTGTACACATTGACTCCTCCTCATACTCCAGTTCCTCAGAATCAGCACTGCAGGAGCCTGTTACGACCGATATGAGCACAGCCGTGGCCAAACGTCAACAGGCCGTACTGAAATTAATTTCTTTGGGGAATCCAAATCACACAGCGCAGGAGCTCTGGAATGCCATCAAGCAGGAGAGCGACGTGTGGTTTGTGCCAGCGATTCTCCAGCCAGGCTTGGTAGTGTATGACAATGGCCAAAATCTGGTGGCAGCTCTGGGCCTAGGCAACCTCACTCACATCCCATGTCTGGCACATGTGCTCAACTTGGTCGTGCAGAGCTTTCTGAGTGACTATCCGGATCTTGATGCACTGCTGCACAAGGTCCGCATAGAGTGCGCTCACTTGCGGCGTTCCAGCATGGCAAGATCGCGCATTGCAGCTCTGCAGCGCCGATTCCGCCTTCCGGAACATCGCATCATATGTGACCTACCCACTAGGTGGAATTCAACGTTACATATGTTGGAACAGTTGTGTGAGCAGCAGGCAGCAGTAATGGAGTACCAGCTGCATCAGGCGCAAACAAGTCGCACTGTGCGCCGGTCACACTTCAGAACCACTGAGTGGGCCTCTATGAAGGACATCTGCCACGTTTTACGTGCCTTCGATGATTCCACGTGAATGGCGATTGCAGATGATGCACTAGTCAGCATGACTGTCCCCCTTATCTGCCTGTTTCAAAAAACTCTGCAAGCACTAAGGGAGGAGGTTTTGGAAGAGGTGGAGGATGAGGAGTCACAAATGCCATCTGCTTCTGGACAGTCTGCGCAACGTGGTTCCTCACAAAGGCCTAGGCAGGGGACACTTTGTGAGGAGGATGAGGAGGAGTCAATGGAGGAGGAAAACATCTCTCCAGAGGAGGGAGGTACACAATGCTCTAGTAGTCAGTATGTACAGCGAGGGTGGGGTGATGCAGAGATGACGTCTCAAGCAGGGGACAGCGTTTCTTGGGCAGTTGGGAGTTTGCAGCACATGGTTGATTTCATGCTGCAGTGCCTGAGAAACGACCGCCGCATCGCCCACATTCTCAACACGGCTGATTATTGGGTGTACACCCTCCTAGATCCTCGCTACCAGGACAACTTACAAAGCCTCATAACACCGTTGAGCCGGGAGCGTAAAATGCGGGAGTATCAAGACACACTGGTGCATTTCATCATGTTCTCCATTCCACCTGAGAGCAGTGCTGCTAGTGCTTTACAAAGCAGCTCTGTGCATCGAGGCAATGAAGGAAGTTCTGCACAAAGAGGGAGCAGAGGCAGCGCCTCAGCACAAGGCAAGACCAGTATGGCCCAAATGTGGCAAAGTTTTGTGTGCCCGCCACAAATGTCTACACCATCACAGATGGCTCCAGTCAGCAGGAGGCAACGTTTCCGTCAGATGGTGACAGACTACATGTCTTGCCCTGTCAGTGTACTCCCAGACGGCTCTTCCCCCGTCAAGTTTTGGGTCTCTAAGCTGGATACATGGCCAGAGCTTAGCCAGTATGTATTGGAGGTGCTGGCTTGCCCTGCTGCTAGTGTATTATTGGAACGCGTCTTTAGTTTAGTCTTTAGGGCAGCACGGTGGCTCAGTGGTTAGTGCTGCAGCCTTGCAGCGCTGGGGTCCTGGGTTCGAATCCCACCAAGGACAACATCTGCAAGGAGTTTGTATGTTCTCCCTGTGTGTGCGTGGGTTTCCTCCGGGTACTCCGGTTTCCTCCCACACTTTAAAGACATACTGATAGGGAATTTAAATTGTGAGCCTCATCGAGGACAGTGATGATAATGTGTGCAAACTGTGAAGCGCTGCGGAATATGTTAGTGCTATATAAAGATTATTTATTTATTTATTATTTAGTGCCGCAGGTGGTGTACTAACAGACCGTCGCACGCGATTATCCTCCGATAACGTTGACCGGCTAACTTTTCTGAAAATCAACAAGGCCTGGATCTCGCCGGAATTTGCCAGTCCTCTTCCAGAATAAATAATTGGTTGGCAACAGTATCCAGGTCTCCTGTTGTGTTCATGTTTCTACCACTTGAACTGTAATCACTGGGCTCCAACACCGCCAGTTGTTGCTCAGAAGTGCCGTCTGCACAAAGAATAACACTAGCTCCTGTGTTAGTGGGGTTTAGTAATGCCAGCTGCTCCCCTGCTGTGTGTCCGGCAATATCTCCTGCTCCCTCCACATTCACCCCGCATCAGATATTAAACTTGCTCCAATTAGGCCTCAGCCTACTCCTTGATTGACCCTGGGCTCCAACACCGCCAGTTGTTGCTCAGAAGTGCCGTCTGCACAGAAAAAAACACTAGCTCCTGTGTTAGTGGGGTTCAGTAACGTCAGCTGCTCCCCTGCTGTGTGTCCGGCAATATCTCCTGCTCCCTCCACATTCACCCCGCATCAGATATTAAACTTGCTCCAAGTAGGCCTCAGCCTACACCATGATTGATTCTGGGCTCCAACACTGTCAGTTGTTGCTCAGAAGTGCCGTCTGCACAGAGAAAAACACTAGTTCCTGTGTTAGTGGGGTTCAGTAACGTCAGCTGCTCCCCTGCTGTGTGTCCGGCAATGTCTCCTGCTCCCTCCACATTCAAACTACATCAGATATTAAACTTGCTCCAAGTAGGCCTCAGCCTACACCATGATTGATCCTGGACTCCAACACTGCCAGTTGTTGCTCAGAAGTGCCATCTGCACAGAGAAAAACACTAGCTCCTGTGTTAGTGGGGTTCAGTAGCGCCAGCTGCTCCCCTGCTGTGTGTCCGGCAATGTCTCCTGCTCCCTCCACATTCAAACTACATCAGATATAAACTTGCTCCAATTAGGCCTCAGCCTACTCCTTGATTGATCCTGGGCTCCAACACCGCCAGTTGTTGCTCAGAAGTGCTGTCTGCACAGAAAAAAACACTAGCTCCTATGTTAGTGGGGTTCAGTAACATCAGCTGCTCCCCTGCTGTGTGTCCGGCAATGTCTCCTGCTCCCTCCACATTCAAACTTCCTCAGATATTAAACTTGCTCCAAGTAGGCCTCAGCCTACTCATTGATTGATCCTGGGCTCCAACACCGCCAGTTGTTGCTCAGAAGTGCCGTCTGCACTGAAAAAAACACTAGCTCCTGTGTTAGTGGGGTTCACTAACGCCAGCTGCTCCCCTGCTGTGTGTCCGGCAAAGTCTCCTGCTCCCTCCACATTCAAACTACATCAGATATAAAACTTGCTCCAATTAGGCATCAGCCTAAACCCTGATTGAACCTGGGCTCCAACACCGCCAGTTGATGCTCAGACGTGCCGTCTGCACAGAGAAAAACACATGCTCCAGTGTTAGTGGGGTTCAGTAACGCCAGCTGCTCCCCTGCTGTGTGTCCGGCAATGTCTACTGCTGCCTCCACATTCACACTACTACTGATTTCAAACTTGCTCCAATTAGGCCTCTGGCTCCACTCTGTCTCTAGTATTTCCCCTGGCCTCCAACCCCGCCAGTTGCTGCTCAGAAGTGCCGTCTGCACAATCAACACTTGTTCCTGTGTTACTGGGGTTCAGTAACGTCAGCTGATCCCTTGATGTGTGTCCGGCAATGTCTTCTGCTCTGTCCACATTCCCACTACTAGTAGAAGAAGAATAGGAAGAAGATGAAGAAGCAGAATATGAAGAAGAATAATAGTTGAATAAGAAGAATATGAAAAATGTAAAAAAAAGAATAATAGGAAGAAGGTGAAGAAGTTGATGAAAAACATGCTGCTGCTGGTGCTGAGGATCATGAAGGAGAAAGTGTAGGAGAAGTAAAAAAGAAGGTGAAGAGCATGGAAGTAGTGAAACATACAAATCTGACAAAATATAAAAGAGGTTAACATAGTCAATATCTTTGTAACTCTGAACGTCTTTAAAAAAAAAAATATATTCCTGCTATTCCATTTGATTGGGCTAAACCTCTATGCCTTTAATGTCTCCTCCACCTCCCCCAATACATTCTACATTAATATTAGTTGTTTTTCTTCATGTAGAATTAACCTACAAGGAAATAAAGGTTTTTTATTAATTCCGATATTTCTGTCCCATTGACTTGCATTGGTTTCCGGTATCGGAATCGACGATATCCGATACTTATTGGGTATCGGTCCGATCCAATCCAATCCGATATTTCACGATATTGGATGGTATCGCTCAACACTAATTAAAACCAGTCCTCATTTTATCAAAATGCAAAGAGAACAAAAGAAATCTAATCTAAATTGTTACCTGGTGTGACTACCGTTTGCCTTCAAAGCAGCATCAGTGCACTTGCACAAAGTCAAGGAATTTGTAGGATTATAGTTAGATGCATGAGTAACCAATCGTATCAAACAGATGCTAATCATAATTTTCATGTGTAGGTTAAAAGACAGTCATTAACTGAAACAGAATCAGCTGTGTAGGAGTCGGGTGAGGAACAGCCAAAGTCTGCAAAGGTGAGGTTGTACAAGACTGTTTTATGTTAAAGGTCATACAACATGGCAAGGCTGAGCACAGCAACAGAACACAAGGTAGTTGTTCTCAGGGGCGGACACCTCATTGGCGCAATATATGAAGCCGCACAGGGTCCCAAGAGGTAAGGGGGGCCTACTTTCACCTCCAAAGCAGATGGAATTATGCATTATGAGGAGCTATTGGTCTAAGAAGGATGCATATACTGTTCTTGCAAATGGGTCCTTTTCTGCTTGTGTCTGCTACTGGATAGACTGCACCAGCAAGGTCTCTGCCAGGCAAAGATTTCAGAGCACATTGGGATTTTAAGAGGTGCTGTTCAAGCTATTTTGAAAAAGCACCAAGAAATTGGCAACAATGAGGAATACAGAGCCCGTAACCAGTCAAGGAATGTGCAGTGCAGCAAATGTAATAAACATCATGCTTACTTCACTCCACAATTGGAAGATGATCAGCAGTGCCATCAGCTCAGAACTGTCCTCAAACTGTTGGACCCAGCTACACCCATCTACTGTTCAGAGAAATCTGGCTAGAAGTGGTCTTCATGAAAAAATTGCTGCGCAAAATACTTGTCTCCCCCATGGAAACAAGATGCACAAAAATAAAACTGGGATGCAGAAAACATGGAAGCAGGAGCTCTGGACTCGTGAGTCAAAATGTGAAATATTTGCCTGTAACAGAAAGCAGTTTGTTCACTCAAGGGCTGGCGAGCGGTACAATAATGAGTGTCTGCGGATAACAATGGTGCAAGGTGGAGGGTCATTGAGAGTTTGGGACTGCATTTCATCAAATGGACTTAGGGATTTGGTGTTCTTAATGCTGGGAAATAATAATCTATTTATATAGTGCCAACATATTCCACAGCGCTTTTACATTACCATTGCTGTCCCTGATGGGGCTCGCAATCTAGATTCCCTATCAGTATGTCTTTGGAATCTGGGAGGAAACCGGAGAACTCGAAGGAAACCTACGCAAACACGGGGAGAACATACAGACTCCTTGCAGATGATGTTCTTGGTGGGATTTGAACCCAGGATTCCAGCGCTGCAGTGCTAACTACTGCATATACATATGCATAATGCAACATTATTGAGGCATCTGATTGGCTCCAAATTTATTCTGCAGGAGTGCAAGATACTCCAAACATACAGCCAATGTCATTAAGAACTATCTTCAGCGTAAAGAAGATCAGGGAGTCCTGCAAGTGTTGATATGGTCTCCAGAGAGCCCTGAACTGAACATCTTCGAGCCTGCGGGTGATTATATGGAGAAACAGAAGGATTTGCTCAAGCCTACATCTACAGAAGATCTGTGGTTAGTTCTCCAAGATGTTTGGAAAAGCCTTCTTGCCGAGTTCTTTAAAACATTGTGTGCAAGTATTCCTAAAGAAATTGATGCTGTTTTGAAGGTAAATGAAAGTCACACCCAATGTTGACTCAATTTAGTTTTCTCTATTGGTTCTTCACTTTTCATTTTGTTAATTGATGAAGAAACCATTGACATGTCTATTTTTGAAAGCATTCTTAATTAGCAGCATTTTTCCACACCAGCTTAAAACCTGCACAGTACTGTATACACACATACACACCCTGTATTTCATGTCCCAGTCTCCACACTTTTTCTTCCTCTGTTATTATTAGGAACTTTTTTTTATTTGCAGTCATCAACAGCAGAACATTTATTGTGTTTAACATTTCAAACTAACTTGATGTGTTTTCATGAAAGCTCCTGCCCACTGTGCATGTAAAGAGGCTGCAGAATTTTTTTTTCAGTGCCTTTTTTCTCCTATAGACTTCTACGTTGAGCTTGAAAACGTGCATGAAAAAAAACACACAATCACATTTTTCTGTGCAAAATCCTAGTGTCGGTCAAATCTGGCAGTCTAGTCTTTATATCTGAAGTTTTGGATACATACCAACTTTCCTCTTACATGTATGGTGTTGTTTATAAGGACAGTGGTGGCCGATAGACATTTTATATGTATTACTGTTGAGCTGATGGCACCTTTTTGGAATAAAAGTGTTTTCAAAGCAGAAATCCCAGTAAATCAAGATAATGACAGCTTCGCTCAACCCTTTGCCCACGTTCCCAATATATCAGCAGGCAACAGCAGCTCTTTAGGACTTATTAAATCAACTGCAGGTCTGGGTCACTATAGTGTGTCTGCCACCGGTGAGCAGTAAGTGTTCTATCGGTGTGTCCTCTTCGGCTTGTCATGTTCAGGTCATGCTACACGTTGCGGTCACACCAAACATTTTGTTCCTGCTCACATAGTGTGGATAATGAGCTTAAGAAACTTGTCACTTTAACACCTCTTCTGATTGTTGCTCTCTGCTCTGCCATGAGGAACTAAACCACAACCTTTTCCATAAGCCTCCTGATCCCTTCCTAATTAACATTCATCCTATAGGGCAACTGATCTTTCCTTCTGCCTCCAGTGCACCATTCCCTGCTCAAAGCAGCGGCTATAATTGTGAATAGCTGAAGCATGTACTTGTTTGGTTCCAGATACTTGTCATACTTCTGCCTTCTAGCGGAATGGCTTATATCTGCTGTATCTTCTTAGGACTGTTGTATGACAGATATAAAGACAATTGGAAATGGATCACAGGAAATTAATAAAAGGATAAAAGTATCTTTATACTTCTCATTGTTCTGGCTTCCAGCAGAATGACTTAAGACTGTTGTATGCGGTACGTTGAAAATAATAAGGTGGTGGAGCAGATAGATATACACGTGTTACTTGTTCCATAGCTTATTGGTAGATTTAAAGATGACAACTAGTAGTTGATCATGGCACTTTAATAAAAGGATGAAAGTGCATTTAAACATTTCTGTTCTCTGATCTTAAAGGAATTGTCCACCTAAATATCCTTTAATGTGTTAGCACTATAAATATATACAACTTACTAATATATTTGGAATTACAAACATTCCCCTGTCTTCAGATATCAGCATTGGCCCCATGTACAGCCAGCTCCACTGCCACAGAACAGTTTCCTATTTCCGTATGTGATCAGTGCCATGTGTTACGGTGACTGGCAGATTGCTAATTTTCATAACCAAGCCTGTCCCTTTCTGTGTCTCCGAATAAGCCTTGATAGACAAAGGGTCTAGTCTAGCTAGTGAAATAAGTAGTCACTCTGTTGAGATCAAGTGAATCTGCTGGGATAACGGAATATCGGGACACCTTTGCAAATACAATATATGAGTATATCATGCCATTTTATGGTATTTTTATGTCCCACAAATGTAAATATCAAAAAAGCTTCCTTCTCTCCCCAATAGGAATGGTCTTTTTTTTGGCTTTCCTCATTCTCGGGTCCTCTATCAGAGGCCTGGGAGTTTGATGGTTCTGCGCAGGAACTTAGTTGTTCCTAGTATTGTACTTTTCTGGACAGAGAGTTCAGATTTTGCTCCTGGGATCTGTTGTAGCCATTTTCCAGCTTAGCGGTCACTGCTCCAAGTGCTCCTATCACCAACAGGGGTGAACCTAGCCTATCTGCTGCCTGAGGTTAACAGCAAAATGACGCCCCCCCCCGCACACAAAGTAAATTTTCATATCTATCCTGTAAAACTGAGTACAATAGTGGACATTTTGATTTAGATAAATAGAAAAAAAAGGTGTCCAAACACAAGGATGTCAGCACCATCACACGCACATACAAGAACAACACGTAAGTATCCAGAACAAGGGTCAATAATGGCAATGGTAGGCCTGGCACAGGGCCGGACTGGGACAAAAATGCAGCCCTGCCACACAAATCCCACCAGCCCACAAACTATAGCACTCATCACCCCGATCATTGAATTTTTGCTATACTTTGTCGTCCCCTCATCACTCTCTTTAAGGAGTTATTTGAAGAGCCACATGTGAATGGCACCACAGTGCATATGATCGACCACAGCGCCATTTACATGGTGCTCTTCAAAGCTACGTTTCCCAGGATCATGGGGTGTCCCAGCGGTCTGATCCACAACAAACAGAAAGTCATCCGCTATCCCCACATAATGCTCCATACAGTATTATGGGCCCCATATATTACTGCATACAGTATATTGGGCCCCAAATATTATTTCATACAGTATAATGGGCCCCATATATTACTTCATACAGTATAATGGGCCCCATATATTACTTCATACAGTATAATGGGCCCCATATATTACTTCATACAGTATAATGGGCCCCATATATTACTTCATACAGCATAATAGGCACCATATATTACTTAATACAGTATAATGGGCCCCATATATGACTTCATACAGTATAATGGGCCCCATATATTACTTCATACAGTATAATGGGCACCATATATGACTTCATACAGTATAATGGGCACCATATATGACTTCATACAGTATAATGGGCCCCATATATTACTTCATACAGTATAATGGGCCCCATATATTACTTCATAAAGCATAATAGGCACCATATATTACTTCATACAGTATAATGGGCCCCATATATTACTGCATACAGCATAATGGGCCACATATATGACTTCATACAGCATAATGGGCCCCATATATTACTTCATACAGTATAATGGGCCCCATATATTACTTCATACAGTATAATGGGCACCATATATTACTTCATACAGTATAATGGACACCATATATTACTTCATACAGCATAATGGGCCCCATATATTACTTCTTACAGTATAATGGGCCCCATATATTACTTCATACAGTATAATGGGCCCCATATATTACTTCATACAGTATTATGAGCACCATATATTACTGCATACAGTATAATGGGCACCATATATTACTTCATACAGTATAATGGGCCCCAAATATTATTTCATACAGCATAATGGGCCCCATATATTAATTCATACAGTATAATGGGCACCATATATTACTTCATACAGCATAATGGGCACCATATATTACTGCATACAGTATAATGGGCACCATATATTACTTCATACAGTATAATAGGCACCATATATTACTTCATACAGCATAATGGGCACCATATATTACTTCATATAGTGTAATGGGACCCATATAATTCTTCTACCCAAACCCCGCTGTTCTGGTCTCCTCAGTGTATTCTGATCCTCCGCAGTGCTTGGCACAGGGACATCATTAACTTTACCTATATAATTGTCCACTTGGACTGATAATAATAGTGATTTGTTTGTACCCTGTTGTCTTGCACTGGCCCACTTTATGGGGGTGCTCAGGGCATATGATTATACACCAGTAAAAAGTATGAGAGGCTCAATGTGACCAGTGCCACCTAGTTTCCTACCCCTCTTATTTGACTGGTACTGTGGGCACACTGACTGGTACTGAGGAAAAGAAAGAAAGAACAGAGAGAGAAAGAAAACAGAGAGAAAGAAAGAAAGAACAGAGAGAGAAAGAAAGAGGGGAAAGAAAGAAATAACAGTGAAAGAAAGAAAGAAGAAGGAAAGAAACAGAGAGAGAAAGAAAGATTCTATAAAGATACTATAGCAGCCCGGCTCCCACTGTAGTGCCCACCTGAGCCTCCTGATGCAGGACATATCATGATCCGTTCACATGGCCGGCATCCTGAGTCCACGGCGATCCTGCTGTCCGCGCTGCTGGGGGAGGATACGGTGATGGATCTGAAGCATTCCCTGAAGTGCCTCCATGGTTCCGTCACAATCTCCTCCCGAAATTACCTCATTTCCAGTCAGCTTCTAGCATGTCACTTCCGGTGGAACGTCATGTGAGAATTTAAAAGTGCTCCTCGGGGCTCCGCCATGTACTCCTGCGTCCACGGGAAATGTAAGCTCCCAGCCGGGGCAGTCGGGCAGAATCTCTCTCAAAATCGGGACTGTCCCGCTGGGAGGTATGAATGCTCCCCATCATACACCTTGTACACGTATGGCTCCGCATACATCATACACACACGGTTCCGCTTTTTATGCCTCATACACACACGGTTCCGTTCTGTACACCTCACACACACACGGCTCCACTCAGTAAACCTCGTACACATGCGGCTCTGCTCCGTACGCCTTGTACACACGTGGCCACACTCTGTAAACCTTGTACACAAATGGCTTCACTTCGTAAACCTTGTACACATGCGACTTTGCTCCATACACCTCGTACACACGCGGTTCCGCTTCATACACCTCACACACACGTGACTCTGCTCTGTACACCTCGTACACGTGCGGCTCTGCTCTGTACACGTGCGGCTCCGCTCTGTACACCTCGCACATGCGCTGCTCCGCTCTGTACACCTCGCACACGCGCTGCTCCGCTCCGTACACCTCGCACACGCGCTGCTCCGCTCCGTACAACTCGCACACACGCTGCTCCGCTCCGTACACACGGCTCCACTCTGTGTACACACACAGCTCTGCTCCTTACACCTCATATGCTAATTATGCAAATTGTCTCTTCAGAGAGGAAGAGGACTAGAACTCTAGTGCCACCTATTGGAGGTAGCAATCCTAAAAGTCAATGTTGACCCTTTAACGAGGCTAGTTACATGACTTAGGATAAAAGCCAAGCCAGAATCTCCATTTGCAGACACTGTGTTTCGGGGTACTGCCCCTCATCAGTGCAAAGAGGGAGATCTGGTTTGGCTGTGAGAGAGGCGTCTGACCGATATCCAAGAAGTATAATTTCTCCTTGCGGAGAATGACATGCTAAGCATGTCAAGGTGAGGAGACTTAAAGCCGCAATGCTCGTCTGGGAAATATGCTAATTATGCAAATTGTCTCTTAAGAGAGGAAGAGGACTAGAACTCTAGTGCCACCTATTGGAGGTAGCAATCCTAAAAGTCAATGTTGACCCTTTAACGAGCCTAGTTACATGACTTAGGATAAAAGCCAAGCCAGAATCTCCATTTGCAGACACTGTGTTTCAGGGTACTGCCCCTCATCAGTGCAAAGTGGGAGATCTGGTTTGGCTGTGAGAGAGGCGTCTGACCGATATCCAAGAAGTATCATTTCTCCTTGCGGAGAATGACATGCTAAGCATGTCAAGGTGAGGAGACTTAAAGCCGCAATGCTCCTCTGGGAAATATGCTAATTATGCAAATTGTCTCTTCAGTGAGAAAGAGGACTAGAACTCTAGTGCCACCTATTGGAGGTAGCAATCCTAAAAGTCAATGTTGACCCTTTAACGAGCCTAGTTACATGACTTAGGCCTCTTTCACACTTCAGTTTTTTGTTTGAGTTAAAATCCGCCAAAAAGGCGGAAAAGCGGATCCGTTCCTAACTGATGTGAACGGAAGGCACAGGATCCTAATTTTGACGGATCCGCAGAATGAAGAATTTTAAAGGAACCGCTGGCTGGGAAGGTGAGAGAGAGAAGGATTTCAGGGTTAATTTTCTCCCTGACTTCGTTTCTCCGGGCATGTGCAATGGAAATTGCAGATCCAAAAACAAAAAAAACGTTGCAAGGTCCGTCCAGGCATGTCGGCGGATGAAAAAAATTTGGCGGATCCTCACAAAACGGATCCAACAGATGGCCATCCGTCAAGATCCGCCAGTAATGCAACTCAATGGGGAAAAAAACAGATCCGCAAAAAAAATGGCAGATCCGTTTTTTTCAAAACCTGGCGGATTTTGACTGATGGTCAAAAACGGAAGTGTGAAAGAGGCCTTAGGATAAAAGCCAAGCCAGAATCTCCATTTGCAGACACTGTGTTTCGGGGTACTGCCCCTCATCAGTGCAAAGTGGGAGCTCTGGTTTGGCTGTGAGAGAGGCGTCTGACCGATATCCAAGAAGTATCATTTCTCCTTGCAGAGAATGACATGCTAACTAAGCATCCTAATCTAGTCATCAAGTAATCTAATCTAGTCATCTAGTAATCTAGTCATGTAACTAGGCTCGTTAAAGGGTCAACATTGACTTTTAGGATTGCTACCTCCATTAGGTGGCACTAGAGTTCTAGTCCTCTTCCTCTCTGAAGAGACAATTTGCATAATTAGCATATTTCCCAGAGGAGCATTGCGGCTTTAAGTCTCCTCACCTTGACATGCTTAGCATGTCATTCTCCGCAAGGAGAAATGATACTTCTTGGATATCGGTCAGACGCCTCTCTCACAGCCAAACCAGATCTCCCACTTTGCACTGATGAGGGGCAGTACCCCGAAACACAGTGTCTGCAAATGGAAATTCTGGCTTGGCTTTTATCCTAAGTCATGTAACTAGGCTCGTTAAAGGGTCAACATTGACTTTTAGGATTGCTATCTCCAATAGGTGGCACTAGAGATCTAGTCCTCTTCCTCTCTGAAGAGACAATTTGCATAATTAGCATATTTCCCAGAGGAGCATTGCGGCTTTAAGTCTTCTCACCTTGACATGCTTAGCATGTCATTCTCCGCAAGGAGAAATGTTACACCTCATACACACGCGGCTCTGCTCCTTATACCTCGTACACACACGGCTCTGCTCCTTACACCTCGTACACACGGCTCCATGCCGTACACCTTGCACACACAAAGCTCCACTCCGTACACCTTGCACACACACAGCTCCACACACGTACACCTCATACACTCGCGGCTCTGCTCCATACACCTCGTACACACATACGGCTCCACTCCGTGTACACACACAGCTCCACTCCGTACACATCTCTGCTCCGTACACCTCGTACACACACACAGCTCCACTCCGTACACATCTCTGCTCTGTACACTTGCAGCTCTGCTCCGTACACCTCACACACTCGCGGCTTTGCTACATACACCCTGTAAACCCCCCTGACCCCACAAATAAACTTCCCTCATCCAGGACAATTACAGCCAGCACAGACAGCGGAGTCCTGCATAAAACAAGGGCTGATGCGCACAGGACCTGTGATGAGGTCATAGGAGGGGAGGAGTCAGTGTCACGTGATATCCGGATTGAAGACGCTACAGATGAGGAGAGGAGTGACTACAGGACCTGTGATGAGGTTACAGGAGGGGAGGAGTCAGGGGTCACATGATATTCGGATTGAAGATGCTACAGATGAGAGGAGCGACTACAGGACCTGTGATGAGGTCACAGGAGGGGAGGAGTCAGGGGTCACATGATCAGGGGGCCCTGACTCCTTCCCTCCTGTGATCTCATCAATTACAGCCTCTTGCACGACCGCAGCACCAGCGTGCAGAGGCTAAATTGGAGGTGCTGCGGGTAGAGGAGCGCATAATGCCGCCCCCTGCTGCCTGCCGCTTCAGCACCTGGCTCAACTTGCCTCATTATAGCTGTGACCCTGATCACCAATGAAATCAGTGTTGCCATCACCTTCTACATCTTCTCTCTATAGTTCTCCTTTGAGGCCCTGGTATTTCTCCAGCTTCTCATATTCCTTCTTTCTGATGTTGCTGTCACTTGGCACTGGCACATCTATTATCATTGCTGCCTTCTGATCCTTGTCTACTATGACAGTGTCTGGTTGGTTAGCCAACACCTACTTAAGGGGATTTTACACATAGCGATATCGCTAGCAATATCTCTAAAGCATCACCGATTTGGTGACGCAGCAGTGATATCGCTAGCGATATCGCTATGTGTGATACTTACCTCCGACCGACTCCCCCGCTGTCTGTCGTTGATCACGTGAGATCGCACAGCTCCATTTCTCGTCGGGCGCTTCCTGCTGGGCTTCCTGCTGGCGCCGACGAGCGACGCGTGGACGTGGGCGGGAGGACATCAGGATCGCCGCTCCTGAAAGGTAAGTAACGACCGCTGTATCGCTGCTATGATTAGTGCTTCTGTGCTGTCTCGGAGTCCAGCTTTCTCCAGTCATTGGTAGGATTTCTTCATGTCAGCCACCTCCATTATCTGTCGATGGTACATCCCATGCAGCAGCTTGTCTTGCCATGGCGCTTCATGTTCTTGTCCTGTATATATATATATACACAGTTGAAACCAGAAGTGTACATACACTATATAAAAAGACACACATGCATGTTTTTCTCAATATCTGACATGAAATCAGAATAAATCTTTTAGGTAAATTAGGATTACCATAATTATTATTTGCTAATACCAGAATAATGAGAGAGAGCGAGAGAGAGAGAATGTTTTAAAGCAATTTTATTACTTACTGCAAAGTCTTCTGATTCTGTTTTCTTGGCAATATTTGAGTTAATTAGAGACGCACCTGTGGATGTATCTTAATGCACACCTGAAACACACTGCTTCTTTGTGTATCATCATAGAAATGTCTAAAGAAATCAGCCAAGATATCGTGAAGAGAATTGTGGAACTTGCACAAGTCTGGCTCATCATTGGGTACAACTTGAAGATACCTGAAGGTGCCTCGTTCATCTGTACAAACAATTATACGCAAGTACAAACAAGATGGGAATGTCCAGCCATCATTCCGCTCAGAAGGAGACGGGTTCTGTGTCCCAGAGATGAACGCGCTTTGGTCTGACATGTACATATTAGTCCAAGGACAAAAGCAATAGACCTTGTGAAGATGAAGGCCGGAACTGGTAAGATTGTGTCAATATCCACAGTGAAACGAGTACTGTATCAACATGGGCTGAAAGGCCACTCTGCCAGGAAGAAGCGATTACTCCACTCCAGAGCTGGTATGTCATTCTCCACAAGGAGAAACCTTACCCCTTTGACCTCTGTCCAGAGCCTTTCACCTATCTAAATCAGTTCATATACTTCGCACTGACGAGGGCCAATAGCCCGAAACACCATGTCTGCAAATTGAGATTCTGATCTGGCTTTTATCCTAAGTCATATTACAAGACTCGTTAAAGGGTTGATTGTGACTTGTAGGATCGCTACTACCAACAGGTGGCGCTATAGAGTTCAAGTCCTCTTTTTCTCCGAACAGGCAGTTTGCATATTAAATTTCCCAGAGGAGCATTGCATGGTGAATATATATATATATATATATATATATATATATATAAATCCAACAATGTAGACCAGCTCACTCCTGTGAACCACCTGGAACCTCAGCTGACCTGGTTAACTCCGTTGTGCCCGGATCTGGATGTAGGAGTCCATCCATACAAATGTGAACAACGACAAAGCAAAGTCCAGCAATAACGTGAGCAATCCAGGATGCTGTTAAAATTTTTTTTCTTTTTATTCATAAATCCATTAAAATGCAATGGTCCAAGCAGTTCAAAACAGCAATAACGCAGGAAAGTCGTGCAGATAGGACTACGCGTTTCAGCGGTAGAACCCGCCTTCTTCACGGTCCAGAATTCACCAGATTCTGGACCGTGAAGAAGACGGGTTCTACCGCTGAAACGTGTAGTCCTATCTGCACGACTTTCCTGCGTTATTGCTGTTTTGAACTGCTTGGACCATTGCATTTTAATGGATTTATGAATAAAAAGAAAAATTTTTTTAACAGCATCCTGGATAGCTCACGTTATTGCTGGACTTTGCTTTGTCGTTGTTCATATATATATATATATATATATATATATATACTCTGGCAAAAATTAAGAGACCACTGCACAGTTTTATAAAAATCAGCTTCTCTACATGTCTGACAGCCATTCCATTCCTGTGTCAGTTGATTTACAACCAGAGTACACCTCATTCTACTTAATGTGCTTCTGATTAGGTGATCACCTGAACCAAATCTTATTTAACGAAGGAAAGTATAAAAAACCCTGCTGTGGTGTTCACAATCCTCTTGCAATAGAACAAGTTTGATGTCAAAACATGTGCTAGTAATATTCCAAAAGTAATAGGGATGAAAAAATAACTTTTAACCATGCTAAAAGAGTTGAAAAGAAAAGTCTTTAGTGAGGAAAAGAAGGGCTCAATCTTGGTTTAACTAGCAGAGGAATATAGTGAGCGTCATGTTGCCTTCATCCTTAAAATTTCTAAGACGGAAGTCCATTACAACAAGGTCAAGCAGCAGACATTGGGGACAACAAAGCTACAGACTGGCAGAGGGCAAAAATGATTCTCCACTGATCGGGATGACCATCATCTTATTGGAATGTCACTCAGGAACAGCAGGATGACATCAAGTGACCTACAAAAGGAATGGCATATGGCAGCTGGGGTGAAGTGCACGGCAAGAACAGTTTGCAACAGGTTCCTAGAGGCAGGTCTCCAGTCATGTAAAGCTAGAAAAAAAGCCTTTCATCAATGAGAATCAAAGAAGAGCCAGGCTGAACTTTGCCAAAGAAAATAAGGATTGGACCATAGAGGACTGGAGTAAGGTAATCTTCTCTGATGAGTCTAATTTTCAGTCATCTAATGGTTAGATGGAGACCTGGAGAGGCGTACAAGGCACAGTGTCTTGCACCCACTGTGAAGTTTGGTGGAGGATCCGTGATGATCTGTGGTTTCTTCAGCAAGGTTGGAATTGGGCAGGTTAATCTTTGCAAAGGATGTATGAATCAAGCCACATACAAGGTTATCCTGGAAAAACAGTTTATTCCTTCTGCTCATGCAACGTTCTCCAACTCTGAGGACTGTTTTTTCCAGCAGGACAATGCGCCATGCCACACAGCTAGGTCAATCAATGTGTGGATGAAGGACCACCACATCAAATCCCTGTCATGGCCAGATCAATCTCCAGACCTTAATGCCATTGAAAATCTCTGGAATATAATCAAGAGACAGATGGATAGTCACAAGCCATCAAACAAAGAACTGCTTAAATTCTTGTACCAGGAGTGGCATAAGGTCACCCAAAAGCAGTGTGAGAGACTGGTGGAAAGCATGCTATGACACATGAAAGCTGTGATTAAAATAATGGTTATTCCACAAAATATTGATTTCTGAACTCTTCCTGAGATAAAACATTGGTATTGTTGTTTCTAAATGATTATGAACTTGTTTTCTTAGCATTATTTGAGGTCTGAAAGCACTGCATTTTTTGGCTATTTTGACCATTTCTCAATTTCTGAAAATAAATACAAAATTTAGTGCATGGTAATTTGAAGACATTGCAGTTGCCTCCTAATTTTTGTCAGAGCTGTATATATGTATATATATATATATATATATATATAAGTATTGAGCACAGTGCCAATTTTGTAGGTAAATATGTTTGTAAAGGTGCTATTGATATGAAATTCCCTCCAGATATTGGTAACAACAACCCATCCAATCCACACAGACAAAGAAATCAAGCCATAGATGCATAGATGTTCATAAATTAAGTTATGTGTAATAATGAGAAATGACACAAGGTAAAAGCAGGCTCGGTCTGGCCTGGCGGGGTACCGGGTAAATGCCCGGTGGGCCCCGAGGGTCGTGGGGGCCCTTTAAAATTGCTGCCCCTTTAATGATGATGGCCCTTTAAGAGCTTCAGCGCCGCGCGCGTGCACATACCTTAGCGCGCAGCGCGGTCGGGCGGCGGCCCCCTGGCTGGCTCCGGCCGCTGGCGGCTCCTGGCTGTGATGACTCATCCGCTCACCAGCGCTGACAGCGTGTGATGTCACAGGCTACGCATTTCAAAGCAAAACGTGCTTTGAAACGCGTAGGTTTTTGGCCCCAGCTAGGCTCCGTAACCTTAGCCTGTGACGTCACACGCTGTCAGTGCAGGACAGTGTCGGCCCCCCTCAGCTGTCCATCCAGGACGCTACCGGCCGGAGCTATCCTGGCTCTGCCCAGCTCTCTTCTTTACTTGCACCCCAGTCAGCCAGCTCATTCACTTCATCCTCCCAGCTTCTCACCTGCTTATCCAGCATTTCTGTGGATCATTCACTGTGATCAGCACAGCACCTTTATTCAGCAGAGCTAGGGTAAGTTTGTATAAGTCCTTTACCGTTCATCAGTGTATCTTGCTGTGGTAGATTTGTATCTCCTGCACGCTTTGAGTATCGGACTTATGTGTGAAAGGCAGGACATTCACTTTTACTTTTACGTTATCATCTTTGAATCGTCCTGTGAGCGCGGTGCCTTTCTCTATTTACTCATTATACCCCTGTATAAGGATCTAGAGACGCAGTGTAGACTGTTATCAGCATTGCCATTTCATCAGATTGTCAGCTCTTGTGATCAGGCCCCGGCTCCTCGCTCCGGTCTCTCCTGTACAGTGAGGCCTCATTACACCCCTGGGCCCTGTATAAGGATGTAGTGACGCAGTGTAGACTGTTATCAGCATTGCCGTTTCCTCAGATTGTCAGCTCTTGTGATCAGGCTTCTCGCTCCGGTCACTCCTGTACAGTGAGGCCTCATTATACACCTGTATAAGGATCTAGTGATGCAGTGTAGACTGTTATTCAGCATTGTTGTGTCCTCAGATTGTCAGCTCTTGTGATCAGGCCCCGGCTCCTCGCTCCGGTCTCTCCTGTACAGTGAGGCCTCATTATACCCCTGTATAAAGATCTAGTTACACAGTGTATACCATGTGGGGCTGTGCTGTATACCATGGTGCTGTGCTGTATACCATGCGAGGCTGTGCTATATACCATGTGGGGCTGTGTTATATACCATGTGGCGCTGTGCTGTATACCATGTGGTGCTGTGCTATATACCGTGTGGTGCTGTGTTATATACCATGTGGTCTTGTGTTATATACTATGTGGGCTGTGGTATATACTATGTGGCTGTGTTATATGCCATGGGGGGAACATTATACATTATATTCTATGGGGGAGGCTGTGTTATATAATATTGGGGGCTGCATTATATTCGATAGGGAGGTGGGCTGTATTCTATTCTATTCTGGGTTACATTATATTCTATGGGGGGCTGTATTATCTTTATTATATTCTATGAGGGGTGATCACATCATACTCTATGAAGGGGCTACATTATACTTTATGAGGAGGCTATACTGTATTTTATGGGGGGCTGCATTATATTGTATGGGGACTTTATTATACTTTTTGAGGGGGCTACATTAAATTCTATTTGGGCTGCATTATACTATGAGGAGGGCTACATTGTATTCTATTGAGGGGCTACATTATACTATATAAGGGGCTGCCATATATTCTATGGAGGGGCTGCATTATACTATATGAGGGGGGCTGCATTATATTCTATGGGGGTTACATTATATACTGTGGGGTGGCTACTTTATTCTCTAAGGGGTGGCTGCATTATACTATAAGAGGGGGGCTGCATTATATTCTATGAGGGTTACATTATACTGTATGGCGGGGCTGCATTATACTCTGTGGGGTGGCTGCATTATGCTCTATGGGGTGGCTGCATTATACAGTATTGAGGACTATGGGGAATACATTATACTATATGAAGAACTATGGGGTGCATTATACTATGGGAAGTGAATTGTACTACATGGATGACTGGCGGTGTATTATACTATATGGAGCACTATGAGGAGTGTATTATACTATATGGAGGACTGAGCAGTATATTTTAATATATAGAGGAATGTATTATATTCTATGGAGGACTGAGTGTATTTTAATATATGGAGGGCTATGAGGAGTGTATTATACTATATGGAGGACTGAGCAGTATATTTTAATATATAGAGGAGTGTATTATATTCTATGGAGGACTGAGTGTATTTTAATATATGGAGGGCTATGAGGAGTTTATTATACTATATGTATTACACTCCCCATGGTCCTCAATATAGTATAATACACTCCTCAGTCCTCCATATAGTATAATACACTCCCCATAGTCCTCCATATAGTATATTATACTATATGGAGGACTGAGGAGTGTATTATACTATATGGAGGACTATGGGGCACATTATATTATACTGAGGACTTTGGGGTGTAAACTGTAGATGTGCTGCTGATAACATGATACTGTATGGGGACAGATTGATCCATTAGTGATTGATCTGTCTCCATCATTCTTTCTTAGACAGTGGAAAGAGGCCGGGAAGCAAGTGCTGAATAACTTCAATATTGTCGATCACACTCATTTAGCGTCCTGAACTCAGCGCATGTGAATACAATTGAAATGCTTCTGTGTGATGTGCAATATGTTAGCATTTGGGGCCCCATTTTAAACTTGGCCTAGGGCCCCAATTAACCTAAAACCGGCCCTGCTCATACACATGACATGATGCAGCATCACAGATCACAATCTCTGCCAGTGCCTCCTATATAAGATACACACACACAAACCTGGCCTAATACGTCATATGAGGCCTGTATACCGACTGTACAGACCACACTATCATCCTCCTGTATGCCGTACATAGGCAGAGAGTGTGGTCTGTACAGTACCTAAGAGGCCAATACTCTGTATGTCTTATAGGGGGCCTAATAGGAGGCTGACACTCAGTATGTCTTATAGGGGGCCTAATAGGAGGCCGACACTTAGTATGTCCTATAGGAGGCTGACAGTCTGTATGTCTTATAGGGGGCCTAATAGTAGGCCGACAGTCTGTATGTCTTATAGGAGGCCTAATAGGAGGCCGACAGTCTGTATGTCTCATAGGAAGCCTAATAGAAGGCCGAAAGCCTGTATGTCATATACAAGGCCAATATGCCTTATATACCACAATATCGGCATCCTATATACTGTACATACCACATTCTCAGCCTCTTATAGAAAGTATCTGTTATAGGAGACCGAGAGTGCAGTCTGTATGTGATATAGGATGCCAAGAGTGCAGTCTGTACGATATATAGGAGGCGTCTGTACGATATATAGGAGGCTGAGAGTGCGGTCTGTACGATATATAGGAGGTTGAGAGTGCGGTCTGTACGATATATAGGAGGCTGAGCGTGCAGTCTGTACGATATATAGGAGGCTGAGAGTGCGGTCTGTACAATATATAGGAGGCTGAGAGTGCGGTCTGTACGATATATAGGAGGCTGAGAGTGCGGTCTGTACGATATATAGGAGGCTGAGCGTGCAGTCTGTACGATATATAGGAGGCTGAGAGTGCGGTCTGTACGATATATAGGAGGTTGAGAGTGCGGACTGTGTGATATATAGGAGGCTGAGAGTGCGGTCTGTACGATATATAGGAGGCTGAGAGTGCGGTCTGTACGATATATAGGAGGCTGAGAGTGCGGTCCGTACGATATATAGGAGGCTGAGAGTGCGGTCTGTATGATATATAGGAGGCTGAGCGTGCAGTCTGTACGATATATAGGAGGCTGAGAGTGCGGTCTGTATGATATATAGGAGGCTGAGAGTGCGGTCTGTGTGATATATAGGAGGCTGAGAGTGCGGTCTGTACGATATATAGGAGGCTGAGAGTGCGGTCTGTACGATATATAGGAGGCTGAGAGTGCGGTCTGTACGATATATAGGAGGCTGAGAGTGCGGTCTGTATGATATATAGGAGGCTGAGAGTGCGGTCTGTACGATATATAGGAGGCTGAGAGTGTGGTCTGTATGATATATAGGAGGCTGAGAGAGCGGTCTGTATGATATATAGGAGGCTGAGAGTGCGGTCTCTATGATATATAGGAGGCTGAGAGTGCTGACTGTACAATATATAGGAGGCTGAGAGTGCGGTCTGTATGATATATAGGAGGCTGAGAGAGCGGTCTGTATGATATATAGGAGGCTGAGAGTGCGGTCAGTATGATATATAGGAGGCTGAGAGTGCTGACTGTACAATATATAGGAGGCTGAGAGAGCGGTCTGTACGATATATAGGAGGCTGAGAGTGCGGTCTCTATGATATATAGGAGGCTGAGAGTGCTGACTGTACAATATATAGGAGGCTGAGAGAGCGGTCTGTACGATATATAGGAGGCTGAGAGTGTGGTCTGTATGATATATAGGAGGCTGAGAGAGCGGTCTGTATGATATATAGGAGGCTGAGAGTGCGGTCTCTATGATATATAGGAGGCTGAGAGTGCTGACTGTACGATATATAGGAGGCTGAGAGTGCGGTCTGTATGATATATAGGAGGCTGAGAGAGCGGTCTGTATGATATATAGGAGGCTGAGAGTGCTGACTGTACGATATATAGGAGGCTGAGAGTGCGGTCTGTATGATATATAGGAGGCTGAGAGTGCGGACTGTAAGATATATAGGAGGCTGAGAGTGCGGTCTGTATGATATATAGGAGGCTGAGAGTGCTGACTGTACGATATATAGGAGGCTGAGAGAGCGGTCTGTATGATATATAGGAGGCTGAGAGTGCGGGCTGTACGACATATAGGAGGCTGAGAGTGCGGTCTGTATGATATATAGGAGGCTGAGAGTGCGGTCTCTATGATATATAGGAGACTGAGAGTGCGGTCTCTATGATATATAGGAGGCTGAGAGTGCGGTCTCTATGATATATAGGAGGCTGAGAGCGTTCTCTTTTGCACACTGTACAGCTTGCTAAAAGACACACATTTTAGTGGGAGAGGCCAAAAAATGAACACGTAATAAAACCGTTTATGGCAGCCATAGGCTGGTCCCCTAGAGTCAGTTCCCCTGGTGGGCCCTAGGCACCCCAGTCAGACCATGGGTAAAAGTATTGAACACACTTGGAAATAGAGGTGCAAAAAGCTATGGAAAGTCATGAAATCTATCAGTAATTAGAAAACAATCCTGCCACCTAGTGAAAGATAATATTGTCTGGTTATGGTGATGAATAGAGTTGAGCGAAACGGGTCGAAAAAATTCAAAAGTCGCCGACTTTTGGCAAAGTCGGGTTTCATGAAACGAAACCCGACCCTAGGATGAGGTCGGCCACGAGGTCGGCGACTTACGCGCCAAAGTCGCGTTTCAAAAGTTTGTTTTGCGCTCTTTTTCAGCCAATCAGGATCCACGGACACTGTGGGCAACGTGATGACCTAGGCACGGGTCACCACCATCTTTCAGAAGGGCATGCAAGTGATTGGCTTGCTTTGGTGGGCGTCACAGGGGGTATAAAAGGGCGTGCACGCCGACCGCCATCTTACTTCTGCCGATCTTAGTATAGGGAGAGGTTGCTGCTGATTCTGTAGGGAGAGCGTTAGGCAGGGAAGAAGACAAAAAAACTGCTTCTGCTGCTAGCGATATGGCCTGCACAACACACAAGTCACTGTGTGTGCAGTGCAAGGGGAGGCTATATTGTGGTGTATCAGTGGTGTTGGTTGTTGGGCTGCCTTTTAAGGCTTCCTGACACGCTGGCATTGCTGTTTACCCACTGCTCCGCAAACTGCTTTTTTAAAAGCAATCCAATCTCCCTTATCCTCTAGTCACTTTTGTCACAGCTGTGCCATCGAGCCTGTCACATAGCGCTCAGATATCAGTGGGCCTCACACAATCCACAAGTGTCCAGTGTCCAAAAGTGTGCGCAGAGATTCAAAATCTCCATTATCCTCTCGTCACTTTGGTCACAGGCAGCTGTGCCATCGAGCGTGTCACATAGCGCTCAGATATCAGTGGGCCTCACACAATCCACAAGTGTCCAGTGTCCAAAAGTGTGCGCAGAGATTCAAAATCTCCATTATCCTCTCGTCACTTTGGTCACAGGCAGCTGTGCCATCGAGCCTGTCACATAGCGCTCAGATATCAGTGGGCCTCACACAATCCACAAGTGTCCAGTGTCCAAAAGTGTGCGCAGAGATTCAAAATCTCCATTATCCTCTCGTCACTTTGGTCACAGGCAGCTGTGCCATCGAGCGTGTCACATAGCGCTCAGATATCAGTGGGCCTCACACAATCCACAAGTGTCCAGTGTCCAAAAGTGTGCGCAGAGATTCAAAATCTCCATTATCCTCTTGTCACTTTGGTCACAGGCAGCTGTGCCATCGAGCATGTCACATAGCGCTCAGATATCAGTGGGCCTCACACAATCCACAAGTGTCCAGTGTCCAAAAGTGTGCGCAGAGATTCAAAATCTCCATTATCCTCTCGTCACTTTGGTCACAGGCAGCTGTGCCATCGAGCCTGTCACATAGCGCTCAGATATCAGTGGGCCTCACACAATCCACAAGTGTCCAGTGTCCAAAAGTGTGTGCAGAGATTCAAAATCTCCATTATCCTCTCGTCACTTTGGTCACAGGCAGCTGTGCCATCGAGCGTGTCACATAGCGCTCAGATATCAGTGGGCCTCACACAATCCACAAGTGTCCAGTGTCCAAAAGTGTGCGCAGAGATTCAAAATCTCCATTATCCTTTCGTCACTTTGGTCACAGGCAGCTGTGCCATAGAGCCTGTCACATAGCGCTCAGATATCAGTGGGCCTCACACAATCCACAAGTGTCCAGTGTCCAAAAGTGTGCGCAGAGATTCAAAATCTCCATTATCCTCTCGTCACTTTGGTCACAGGCAGCTGTGCCATCGAGCCTGTCACATAGCGCTCAGATATCAGTGGGCCTCACACAATCCAAAAGTGTCCACTGTCCACAAGTGTGTGCAGAAATTCTAAATCTCCCCTGTCCTATAGACACCTTGTACCTTGTTTTACATTACTATATAGTTTGTTGGATTTTGTCTACATTTCTACCAAAAATGAGGAAGGCTGGTGGAAGAGGCCGTGGAATTGGGCGGGGGTTGGCAGCTGGTAATGATGGTGTTGGTGGTGGATCTGATGGTAGTGGCAAGAGCAAAATAGGACCGAATGCAGGAGGTGCTGACCCTGCGTCATCGTCTGGCTACATAAGGCCTCGAACGCTTAGTTTTCTAGGAGTTGGCAAACCGCTTTTAAAGGCAGAGCATCAGGAAAAAGTTTTGTCTTACATTGCTGACTCAGCCTCCAGCTCTATCGCCTCCTCTTCTTCAGTTGTAAAAAGTAAAAGCACTGAGTCGTCATTGGAGGCTCATGTTCATGAACCACACCTTTCCTTGTGTCCTTCACCCCAACCAAGATTGAAGGATGATGCAGGCCATACTACTGATTACTCCATGGAGCTGTTTTCACATACCATGCCTGGATTATCAAGTGAAATGGTGAATTACCCAGGCCAAGATGAATCTGACATGGAGTGTACTGATGCACAGCCGCTGATGGATGATTCTGCTGGTACATTCACTCAGAGCACTACATTGTCCTCGCAGTGTACAGAGCCAGATTTTGACCCTGATGAGACTCAGGTGCCCCTTCCCGCACACTATACCACCATACACGGTGACACAGAGAAAGGTGCACATGACATAGAAGAGGAGGTGATGGATGACCCAGTTGTTGACCCAGATTGGCATCCATTGGGGGAAGAGGGTGCTGCTTCCAATAGCTCAGATGAGGAGCATCCACAGCAGACATCGACATCGCAACAGCTGTTATCTGGCAGGCCCGGAGCACTCCAAAGACAGGTTCCAAACATCAAAAGAGTTGCTGGACAGCTTGTCCAGAGGGTCAAAAGATCACAGCGTGCTAGGCCGCAAAATGTCTGCCAAAGTAGGAAGAGTGCAGTGTGGCACTTTTTTGAACAAAATCCTCATGATCAGGCCAAGGTTATCTGTAAGAAGTGCGCAAAGACCTTTAGCCGAGGGAAAAATCTGAAAAATTTGAATACCAGTTGCATGCTTAGACATTTAACCAGCATGCACTTGCAAGCGTGGACACAACAGCAAACCTCAAGTGCCACATGTGCAACTGATCACAACGAAGGTAGTCAGCAACGCTACATTGTTTCCCCCACTGTAAGCCCACCGGTTAGCACAGCAGCAAATGTTGAGGTGTCGTTGCAAGACCACAGCAGTCAGGGAATCCCACTGTTATATCAACGAAAGACTGATTCTAGGCCATCAGAAAGAACACCAACTCCATCACCATCATCAACCCTCTCTCAGTCCGCCCTGTCCACCGCTACTTCCACCATATGCAGCTCTCAAGTCCAGCTCACCCTCCCAGACACTATGAGTAGGTCAAGAAAGTACTCAGTCTCTCATCCGCGTACACTGGGTTTGAATGCCCACATTGCCAAACTAATCTCGTTTGAGATGATGCCCTTTCGGTTGGTGGAAAGCACAGCTTTCCGCGAACTCATGGCCTATGCAGTACCACGCTATGACCTACCCAGTCGCAACTTCTTCTCTCGCAAAGCCATCCCAGCCCTCCACCATCATGTGAAAGACCGCATTGTCCATGCACTCAAGCAGTCAGTGAGCGGAAAGGTGCACCTCACAACTGATGCATGGTCCAGTCGGCATGGCCAGGGCCGTTACGTGTCCATCACTGCGCACTGGGTTAATGTGGTGGATGCAGGGTCCACAGGGGACAGCGGTGGTGGGACAGTGCTGCCTAGCCCACGGTATAGGAAACAGTTGGCTGTAGGCGTTCGACCCTCCTCCTCCTCCTCCAGAAGCGAAAGCTCGTCCACAGAGCGCAGTCGTACGAGCACTCCATCTGCAGCTGCCACTGTTGCACACGATGTGTCCCCCTATCGAGCAGCTAGTGGAAAGCGTCAGCAGGCTGTGTTGCAGATGATGTGTTTGGGCGACAGACACACCGCCGAGGTGCTGGCCGAGTACTTGAAGCGACAAACTGAGTCATGGCTGGGCAGTGTACATCTTGAGGCAGGCAAGGTAGTTAGTGATAATGACCGTAATTTTGTGGCAGCCATAGCCCTTTCAAAACTCAGCCACATACCTTGCTTGGCTCACACCTTGAACCTGGTGGTGCAGTGCTTCCTCAAAAATTATCCGGAGTTAACAGCCCTGCTCCAGAAGGTGCGAAGACTGTGCGCGCACATCCGCCGGTCGCCTGTACACTCCGTTCGTATGCAGAAGCTGCAGCGATTGCTCCACCTTCCCAACCACCGCCTCATTATCGACATTGCAACAAGGTGGAACTCCACCCTGCACATGGTGGAGCGGCTGTGCGAGCAGAGGCAGGCCATAATGCATTTGTGGGAGGATACACGGCCAGGCACTTTGAGAGCAGACATGGAGTTGACAGGCGTGCAGTGGTCGAAGCTGAAAGACCTTTGTAAAGTCCTTCAGTGTTTTGAGGAATGCACACGGCTGGTAAGCGCAGACGACGCCATCCTAAGCATGAGCATCCCACTTATGCGTCTGCTCATGCAAACTTTGACGCACCTTAAGGAGCAGGCGTCTGCAGCCATTGTTGATGAGGAGGAAGAGGAGGAGGGAATCCTTGATGACATTCAGCCATTGTCTGCTCAGGGACCTCTCCTGGACGAGGTGGAGGAAGAAGAGGAGGAGGAGGAGGATGATGGGGATGATTACTTAGGGGAGGAGGATGCATCTCGTGGGGCAATTGAAAATGTTGGCGTGGCAAGGTCTGGTACAGGGTTTGTGCGTGACTGGAGGGATGTGGATTTGCCAGAAAGTGCTCCTCCACCCAGCACTCGCAGTGCATCATTGACACCGGGAACATTGGCCCACATGTCAGATTATGCCTTGCGGATCCTAAAAAGGGACCCCCGCATTGCCAAAATGATGAACGATGACGACTACTGGTTGGCCAGCATCCTGGATCCACGCTATAAAGGCAAATTACAAAACATCATGCCACAGGAGAACCTTGACCTAATATTGGCTAATAAACAAGCAACTCTGGTAAATCGGTTGCTTGAGGCATTCCCAGCACACAGCAGCGGTGATGGTTCTCACACGAGCCGTACGGGCCGGGGGCAGCTTGGCAGAGGTGTTCGTGGTGCACACAGCAGAAGTGGCGTTGGAGACAGGGGTTTCATGACAATGTTGTGGACTGATTTTTCAAATACGCTCACACAACTGGTAATACTGCATCGATGGAAAGTGACAGGAGACAGCAGTTGTCAACTATGGTTACAAACTACTTTTCCTCCCATATCGATGTTCTCCCACACAGGTCATTCCCCTTTGACTATTGGGCCGCTAAACTGGACACCTGGCCTGAATTGGCCCAATATGCCTTACAGGAGCTCGCTTGCCCAGCTGCAAGTGTGCTATCGGACAGAGTCTTCAGTGCAGCTGGATCAATCCTGACAGAAAAAAGGACCCGTCTGTCAACCCAAAATGTGGATGATCTAACCTTCATTAAAATGAACCACGCATGGGTTTCCAAGGATTTTGTCCCACCTTCCCCTGATGACACATAGGGTGACAGAAAAATGGCTTGCTTTGGTCCACCTCTTCCTGGTACTTCACCTATTTCGCCTTTTGCATCAGCTGAATGTCCAACATCAACATATGCCACTTTCTAAAACTCCCTAACTGTGCTGCCTCCCCCCCCATGGCCGGGGTCACCACCTACCGCATGACACCGTGCGAGTGCCGTTGCCCTGGACAGGTGGGTAGGCCGACTCTTGGGCGCGGGCACTGGCACAGGGTCCCTCATAGTGCAATCAAGTGTCTCTGACGGTGGTGGTGCACACCCGCCGTCAGACACACCGCTGTACTATGAGGGGCCCAGTGCCAGTACCGACGCCCACGAGTGGGCCCCCCTTGCTTGGGCAGGGCCCCAGCATTTGCAATCTTTACCTCTCCCTGCTCCTCCGCTGTGTAATCTGGGCCGTCAAATCCATACTGTGCCTGACACCGTCTGAGCCTGCCTCCTGAGACATATATTTTGAATGTGTACGCTATGCATACATGTTATCCGGGGATACGGTACCCTTTCTAACCTTTGTGCAATCACGTGCAATCCATACTGGGCCTAACACCGTCTGAGCCTGCCTCCTGAGACATATATTTTGAATGTGTACGCTATCCATACATGTTATCCGAGGATACGGTACCCTTTCTAACCTTTGTGCAATCACGTGCAATCCATACTGTGCCTGACACCGTCTGAGCCTGCCTCCTGAGACATATATTTTGAATGTGTACGCTATCCATACATGTTATCCAGGGATACGGTACCCTTTCTAACCTTTGTGCAATCACGTGCAATCCATACTGGGCCTGACACGTCTGAGCCTGCCTCCTGAGACATATATTTTGAATGTGTACGCTATCCATACATGTTATCCAGGGATACGGTACCCTTTCTAACCTTTGTGCAATCACGTGCAATCCATACTGGGCCTGACACCGTCTGAGCCTGCCTCCTGAGACATATATTTTGAATGTGTACGCTATCCATACATGTTATCCAGGGATACGGTACCCTTTCTAACCTTTGTGCAATCACGTGCAATCCATACTGGGCCTAACACCATCTGAGCCTGCCTCCTGAGACATATATTTTGAATGTGTACGCTATCCATACATGTTATCCGGGGATACGGTACCCTTTCTAACCTTTGTGCAATCACGTGCAATCCATACTGGGCCTAACACCGTCTGAGCCTGCCTCCTGAGACATATATTTTGAATGTGTACGCTATCCATACATGTTATCCGGGGATACGGTACCCTTTCTAACCTTTGTGCAATCACGTGCAATCCATACTGTGCCTGACACCGTCTGAGCCTGCCTCCTGAGACATATATTTTGAATGTGTACGCTATCCATACATGTTATCCAGGGATACGGTACCCTTTCTAACCTTTGTGCAATCACGTGCAATCCATACTGTGCCTGACACCGTCTGAGCCTGCCTCCTGAGACATATATTTTGAATGTGTACGCTATCCATACATGTTATCCGGGGATACGGTACCCTTTCTAACCTTTGTGCAATCACGTGCAATCCATACTGGGCCTAACACCGTCTGAGCCTGCCTCCTGAGACATATATTTTGAATGTGTACGCTATCCATACATGTTATCCGGGGATACGGTACCCTTTCTAACCTTTGTGCAATCACGTGCAATCCATACTGGGCCTAACACCGTCTGAGCCTGCCTCCTGAGACATATATTTTGAATGTGTACGCTATCCATACATGTTATCCGGGGATACGGTACCCTTTCTAACCTTTGTGCAATCACGTGCAATCCATACTGGGCCTAACACCGTCTGAGTCTGCCTCCTGAGACATATATTTTGAATGTGTACGCTATCCATACATGTTATCCGGGGATACGGTACCCTTTCTAACCTTT
This sequence comes from Dendrobates tinctorius, assembly GCF_039654945.1. Classification (NCBI taxonomy): domain Eukaryota; kingdom Metazoa; phylum Chordata; class Amphibia; order Anura; family Dendrobatidae; genus Dendrobates; species Dendrobates tinctorius. The sequence continues at coordinate 82,908,555 of NW_027361690.1, forward strand.
GTGCAATCACGTGCAATCCATACTGTGCCTGACACCATCTGAGCCTGCCTCCTGAGACATATATTTTGAATGTGTACGCTATCCATACATGTTATCCAGGGATACGGTACCCTTTCTAACCTTTGTGCAATCACGTGCAATCCATACTGGGCCTGACACGTCTGAGCCTGCCTCCTGAGACATATATTTTGAATGTGTACGCTATCCATACATGTTATCCAGGGATACGGTACCCTTTCTAACCTTTGTGCAATCACGTGCAATCCATACTGGGCCTGACACCGTCTGAGCCTGCCTCCTGAGACATATATTTTGAATGTGTACGCTATCCATACATGTTATCCAGGGATACGGTACCCTTTCTAACCTTTGTGCAATCACGTGCAATCCATACTGGGCCTAACACCGTCTGAGCCTGCCTCCTGAGACATATATTTTGAATGTGTACGCTATCCATACATGTTATCCGGGGATACGGTACCCTTTCTAACCTTTGTGCAATCACGTGCAATCCATACTGGGCCTAGCACCATCTGAGCCTGCCTCCTGATACATATATTTTGAATGTGTACGCTATCCATACATGTTATCCGGGGATACGGTACCCTTTCTAACCTTTGTGCAATCACGTGCAATCCATACTGGGCCTAACACCGTCTGAGCCTGCCTCCTGAGACATATATTTTGAATGTGTACGCTATCCATACATGTTATCCAGGGATACGGTACCCTTTCTAACCTTTGTGCAATCACGTGCAATCCATACTGGGCCTAACACCGTCTGAGCCTGCCTCCTGAGACATATATTTTGAATGTGTACGCTATCCATACATGTTATCCGGGGATACGGTACCCTTTCTAACCTTTGTGCCATCACGTGCAATCCATACTGGGCCTAACACCGTCTGAGCCTGCCTCCTGAGACATATATTTTGAATGTGTACGCTATCCATACATGTTATCCGGGGATACGGTACCCTTTCTAACCTTTGTGCAATCACGTGCAATCCATACTGTGCCTGACACCGTCTGAGCCTTCCTCCTGAGACATATATTTTGAATGTGTACGCTATCCATACATGTTATCCAGGGATACGGTACCCTTTCTAACCTTTGTGCAATCACGTGCAATCCATACTGGGCCTGACACCGTCTGAGCCTGCCTCCTGAGACATATATTTTGAATGTGTACGCTATCCATACATGTTATCCAGGGATACGGTACCCTTTCTAACCTTTGTGCAATCACGTGCAATCCATACTGGGCCTAACACCGTCTGAGCCTGCCTCCTGAGACATATATTTTGAATGTGTACGCTATCCATACATGTTATCCGGGGATACGGTACCCTTTCTAACCTTTGTGCAATCACGTGCAATCCATACTGGGCCTGACACGTCTGAGCCTGCCTCCTGAGACATATATTTTGAATGTGTACGCTATCCATACATGTTATCCAGGGATACGGTACCCTTTCTAACCTTTGTGCAATCACGTGCAATCCATACTGGGCGTGAGAACGGCTGGCGAGCTGTTAAGCAGGCTACAGCACCTGTCCAGACAAGTACAGGGATTCCCTAGCGAGGAGACTTATTTGATTGTTTTCAATGTTGGGACAGCAATTTTTGGGGTGCACTATACTCTGGAGAATGATAGATGGGGCCCACCATACACTGGAACATTCCAAAGGTGTGGACATCAGACACTGGAGCAGCATTTACAGGGCCCATTATACACTAGAGCATTAGAAATGGGGCCCATTATGTTTGGAGCATTATTTGGGCCCATTAGACAGTGGAGCTTCATCCATGGGAACCAACATATACTGTAGCATTATGTGGAGCTCATATACTGTTTCAAACATTATATGGGACCAATGATTCTGTATGGAGAAATAGATGGGCCTCGTCATGAGATGTAAAAAGTGAAGTATTTTTCATTGTACTATACCGCTATTTATCTGCCGTATCGGAGCATGATGAGTTGTGGTATGTGTTAAAGGGGCGCTCTTTCGCCCAGGGCACATGAAAACCTGCAGCCAGCCCTCCCCCCACAACTTTAGCCAAATAACCCCCATTTTTCAGTGCGTAACTTGTATTATGAAGTTAATTAAGGTTGACAAGCTTAAGTAAGAAGAATTGATGCTTTTGGCATTCAAATGGGCACTGTAGGTGTGTTTCCTGTCCTCCTCTCACTGCTGACTTTTATTCCCCATTGACTTACATTGGGTTTCGTGTTTCGGGACGACCCCGACTTTTCCCTATAATCGGACGATCTTGCTCGACCCGACTTTTGGAAAAGTCGGGTTTCACGAAACGAAACGCGACCCTAAAAAACCAAAAGTCGCTCAACTCTAGTGATGAAGTATAAAAAGGTGACTAATTACCAAGGTGCCACACAAGAAACCTCTCATGATGGGTAAAGCCAGTGAGGTGTCTCAAGACCTTCGCACCAGTATGTATTACTTTATAGTCTTCATGCTATATGCTAAATGTGAGACCTGAATAACCTTGGCAGATCTATCTGCTCAGCATATCGATATTCTAACTATTCTGCACATGTCCTTCTCAGACCAAAAAGTCATTCTAGGACCTGATGCCAGAGTTTTGGACTGCTTGCATGCCTTGTCTTCCCAAATCTCTTGTTTTCCTAGGTTCAGCTCCCTTGTGACATTTATAATGAGGAACCATATGTTGAGGGAGCCTCAACGTACCAGTAAATATCACAATACAACTTGTAATGTTGTTTAGCACATGCCATTTCCACAATGTAATTGTCCTTATTAATTGCAGCTGCCCCATTCCTTTTTTCTTTTGTGTCTAATAACTAAACATTGGATCTGCTAGAAAGAAACATCATAAATAGAACAATATGCAATGATTCTGGCAACCATGAAGTAGCCACTTTCTCCATTTACGTTAAAGTGGATCTGTCACCAGATTTCACTGTACAAACTGCATATATTACTGAATAGATGTCTTAGACCTGATGAGGTTGGATTACGTACTTTGAATACCCATGTCAAAATTTGCTGTATAATATTATATTCGTTTTTTTTAAGTTTTCCCATGAGATATTAAAATGAACATTTTATGAGTTTAGATTTAAAATGGAATTATACAATGTGAAATTGATTTTCAAAGTAAGCACATTAGGGTTTTGATTTTAATTCTAATAAGAAGGGAATGCTGAAGTCTATGGTGCTTATTTGACAATGAAGAGTATGAGGCTAATGGAGCACACATCTGTGATGACATTTACAGCACACACTAGCCAACCTGTATACACAAGTTGAACATATTTAATTCTGCTACAATAATTTCTAAGAAAACCAGGAACCTATTTATGTGTTTTGGAAGTCATTGCTTGTCTATAAAAAAGGCAAAAGGGGACTTGTAATAGGAGCATTCGTTTTCACCAGTCCAGTTCTGGTAGAATCATAGAAATGTCCTGATGTGGGGGAGTCCTGTACTGCTCACCAGCTCTCTGTCAGGTGTAGTGCAGCGGGGTTGGTGCAGTGTGACAGACAGGCAGTGACCCAGGAATGTTCAAAACAAAGTCTCTTTTAATGGTCAGCATACTCACAAATAGAAAGCAAAATAGTATCCTCTGGATCGCAGACGGGAAACAAGACAGTCTGTAACCGTGACCGGTTGACATGGGCGACTGCGCAGCCATGTACACTGAGGGGTGCCAGGCCTTTTGGCTCCTCTTGGCTCCTTGTTGTTACACACAGACTGAGCTCTGTAGAGCCTCATGCTCTGTATGCTTGTAAACTAAAACTGAGGCACCCAATCCTCTGCTGCAGGGTTTTTACAAGGAACCTGTGGCCGTAGGCCACTTGGAAGACCTGGCCAGGAGGAAGCGGACCGCCCCACTACCATCCTGCAGTCCGCTGCAAAAAAAAGTCCATGGAAAGTTTTCTTAAATCTGCTTTGGACAAATAGCTTGACCAAGACCAACACTTACTTTTATTTTGCATTGCAATCACAGCTACGACTGTGACTACAATGCCCTCCTGTGGCCTCAATACACTTCTGTACGCATCATGGGGGACACATATTGAAACCTCACATATAGCACCGATCACCGCCTTACATACCCCCCGTTCAAACTTGTGGAGTTGAACACTTGTCACCATACAGGGGGCCTGTGACAGGGCATTCGCATTTCCCTGTGACTTCTCTGCCCGATGTTCCACTGAAAAACTGAAGTTTGTGTAGGGACAGGTACCATCTGGTTACCAAGAGCATTTCCTTCCTTTGTGTTTCTCATCCAGATGAGGGGTGAATGGTCCATTACTAAATGAAACTGACGCCCGAGCAAATAGTAGCGTAAGGACTCCATGTTAACACTCCTTCTCCACTACGCTATAATTTTTTTCTGCCAGTCAGTTTCCTGCTCAAGTAGGTGACTGTGGTGAAATACTGGGCCTCCCCCAGTCTCACAATTAGCTTGTCCACCCAGGGCATTGGATAGAGGTCAAACTTTGATACCTCATTCAATTTCCTGAAGTCATTACAAAAGCGTAATGACCCATCTGGCTTTGGAATCAGCACAACGGGGCTAGCCCACTCACTCTGGGATTCCTCGATGCTTCACTTCAGCCATGATGGCTTGCCTCCCACTCGGTACGGTTTCATCCGTACCCATACCCAAGGCTCGGTGACAATGTCATGCTGCGTCACCGAGGTCTGCCCCGGCACCTCTGAGAATACCTCCGTATTCTGTTGCACCAGAGCCCGAGCCTCCCGTCGCTGCTCCCTTGTGAGAGCATCATTTATTTTAACTTCACCTCCAGCCGCTTCCTTGACTAGTGACAGAGGGATCCCCATTGGTACGACCGGAGTCGCATCCATGACGAAACATTCCCGGGCCTTCCAGGCTTTTAGTAGGTTGACATGGTATAGTTGTTCAGGTTTCCTCTTTCTGGGTTGGTACACTCTGTAATTCACCTCTCCCACCTTCCGCTGTATCTTATGTGGCCCTTGCCACTTGGCCATAAGCTTACTCTTTGGGGTGGGCACTAGTACCAACACCCGGTCCTCTTTTTTAAAGGTCCTGACTGTGGCACTCTTATTATGCGTGCAGCCCTGTGCGGCCTGGGTATCCAACAAATGCTCCAATGTGGAGTTGGCTCCTGTTCCCACGTCTCCTTGGCTACATCCAGCAACCCCCTCTGATGGCTGCCATACAATAGCTCAAACGCGGAATAACCTGTAGACGCCTGTGGTATCTCACGGATAGCGAACATCAGATAGGGCAATAACATGTCCTAATCCCTTCCGTCCTTGGAGACCACCTTCTTAAGAATGAATTTACGGGTCTTATAAAATTTCTCTACTAGGTCGTCGGTTTGTGGGTGGTACACCGACGTACATAAATGTTTAATCTGGAGCAGCTTACATAGTTCCTGGTCACCGTGGATATAAAAGTAGTCCCCTGATCTATAAGGATCTCCTTTGGCAGCCCAAGGCGAGAAAACATTGCAAACAGTTCACTGGCAATTAGTTTTGCCAAGGTTTGGCGAAGTGGTATCGCCTCTGGGTACCGCGTGGCGTAATCCACCATGACCAGAATATTTTGGTGGCCCCAGGCGGATTTCACTATACGGCCCACCAAATCATTGCCATCCGCTCAAAGGGTACCTCTATGATGGGTAGAGGCACCAATGGACTCTGGAACTTCTCAATGGGTGTGGTAAGTTGGCAATCGGGACACGGCTCACTATATCGTTGTACCTCCGAATACACACCGGGCCAAAAGAACTGCTGCAGAATGCTTTCTTGGGTTTTCTTTACGCCTAAGTGTCCTCCCAGCATGTGTGTGTGCCATCTCTAGCACGGCCTGACGGTAGGACTGCACCACCACCAACTGTTCTACCACTTCATCTTGGATGTTATCAACCTTATAGAATAAGACTTGGTTGACAGCTATGCAGGGAAAAAACGTTTCTGCACCCAGGTGCTGAGCCATCCCATTTATTTCCACCACCCTTTCTAGTGCCTGTGCCAGGGTGGGATCCTGGAGCCACGCTGTCCCAAACTTACCAGGGGACACTACCAGCTCGGGGATCAGTGGGGTCTCCTCGACCTCTTCTGCCAATACCTCTAGGGAAACCTATTGGGGTTACACTCTGCCCCTAAGTTGGCGAACCCTACGGCAGGTATTCCTGACTTGAGATCTTCGGGTTCCGTGCCCGGAATAACATTTATCTTGGGAGGGTTAACCCTGGTCTCCCACAGGGGCAAGTTTCTTCCCACCAAGGGTCTTCACCACTCCCACCACATGTTTGATTTCTCCACACGGATTGGAAAAAGTAACCTCCGTGGTCAGGTGCTCTCGGAGTTCCACATGGATATACACCACCCCCAGTTTCCATCCATTGGGGTTGTCCCCAGCAACAAGAGACCCATTGACTAGAGTCACTAAGCACCCTGAGTCCAAGAGAATCTCCTTTTGGTCCCCTTTGACAACAACCTGGCACAGATGTGGTTTGCTGCCGGTGATGCCTGTAGCTGCGGTGCAGACGGGCTGGGCATACATAAACACACGGCGAGTATACCCACAGTCCATGGGTTCAGCTGTTAGAGGGCAGTTGGCAGCCACTAGTCCGGGCCCTTGGCACCGACAACATTTAACCCCTTTCCTACATTAGACGTACTATTCCGTCCATGTGACCTGGGACTCAAATCCCAAGGACGGAATAGTACATCTAGCGTGATCAGCTGCGCTCACGGGGGGAGCATTGCTGATCGCGGCCAGGGAGCGCAGCTGACACCCGGCACTATGTGTGAGGGACGGTCACGGACCGCCCCCTACATGTTAACTCCTGGCACACTGCGATGAAACATGATCGCAGTGTACCGGGGGTTTAGGGAAGCATCGGGAGGGAGGGGGTTCCCTCCGTGCTTCCCTGAGACCCCCACAACAGCGCGAAGTGCAGCGTTGCTGCGGGGGTCTCCTTCCCTGCAGGTCCCCGAATCCAAAATGGCGGTGGGGACCTTCGGGGGCCTGCAGGGAGGCAAAGCGCCGGCATGAGTAAGCCTGCAGCACCGCCTATGACAGATCGCTGATCTGTCACAGCGATCTATGATGTGACAGATCAGCGATCTGTCACATGACAGTTATGTCCCCCCTGGGACATTGTAATAAAGTTAAAAAAAAAGTGTAGAAATAATTTATAAAAAAAAATCGCTAAATAAATTTAAAAAAAAAATATTCCCTAATAAATTCATTTTTGAAAATATAAAAAACAAAACAATAAACGTACACATATTTGGTATCGCCGCGTCTGTAACGACCTGCCCTATAAAACTGTCCCACTAGTTAACCCCTTTATTGAACCAATTAAAAAATAAAAAACGAAGCAAAAAATAAAGCTTTATCATCATACTGCCGAACAAAAAGTGCAATAACGCCTGATCAAAAAGTCGGATATAAATAATCATGGTACCGCTGAAAACATCATCTTGTCCAGCAAAAAACGAGTTGCCACACAGTGTCATCAGCAAAAAAATAAGAAAGTTATAGCTCGCAGAATAAAGCGATGCAAAAATAATTATTTTTTATGTAAAATTGTTTTCATTGCATAAAAGCGCCAAAACATAAAAAAAGACATAAATGGGGTATCGATGTAACCGTAATGACCTGAAGAATAAAACCGCCTTATCAATTTTACCGCACACGGAACGGTGTAAACGCACCCCCCAAAAGAAATTCATGAAACGCTGGTTTTTGTTCATTCTGCGTCCCAAAAATCAGAATAAAAAGCGCTCAAAAAATGCCACGTGCCCAAAAATGGTACCTATAAAAATGTCAACTCGTCCCGCAAAAAATAAGACCTCACATGACTCGGTGGGTCAAAATATGGAAATATTATAGCTCTCAAAATGTGGTGACGCATAAACTATTTTTGCAATAAAAAGCGACTTTTAGCGTGCGACAGCTACCAAAAATAAAAACCCGACATAAAAAGTAAATCAAGCCCCCCGTTATCACCCCCTTAATTAGGGAAAAATAATAAAATAAAAAAAATGTATTTATTTCCATTTTCCCATTAGGGCTAGGGTTAGGGCTAGGGCTAGAGTTAGGGCTAGGGTTAGGGCTAGGGTTAGGGCTAGGGGTGTGTTGGGGTTAGAATTGGGGGTTTCCACTGTTTTGGCACATAAGGGGCTTTCCAAACGCGACATGGCGTCCGATCTCAATTCCAGCCAAAAAAGTCAAATGGCGCTGCTTCCCTTTCGAGCTCTGCCATGCGCCCAAATAGTGGTTTACCCCCACATGTGGGGTATCAGTGTACTCAGGACAAATTGCACAATAACTTTTGGGGTCCTATTACTCTTGGGAAAATAACAATTGGGGGTGAAAAGATCATTTTTTTTGGAAAAAATATGATTTTTTAATTGTGCGGCTGTACGTTATAAACTTCTGTGAAGCCCTTGGGGGTTCAAAGTGCTCACCACATATCTAGATAAGTTCCTTGGGGGGTCTAGTTTCCAAAATGTGGTGATGCATAAACTATTTTTACAATAAAAAGTGTCTTTTAGCATGCGACAGCTGGCAAAAATAAAAACCCGACATAAATAGTAAATCAAGCCCCCCGTTATCACCCCCTTAGTTAGGGAAAAATAATAAAATAAAAAAAAATGTATTTATTTCCATTTTCCCTTTAGGGCTAGGGTTAGGGTTAGGGCTAGGGTTAGGGCTAGGGTTAGGGCTAGGGGTGTGTTGGGGTTAGGGTTGGGGTTAGAATTGGGGGGTCTCCACTGTTTTGGCACATCAGGGGCTTTCCAAACGCGACATGGCGTCCGATCTCAGTTCCAGCCAAAAAAGTCAAATGGCGCTGCTTCCCTTCCGAGCTCTGCCATGCGCCCAAATAGTGGTTTACACCCACATGTGGGGTATCAGTGTACTCAGGACAAATTGCACAATAACTTTTGGGGTCATGTTACTCTTGGAAAAATAACAATTAGGGGTGAAAAGATCATTTTTTTTGGAAAAAATATGATTTTTTAATTGTACGGCTGTATGTTATAAACTTCTGTGAAGCCCTTGGGGGTTCAAAGTGCTCACCACATATCTAGATAAGTTCCGTGGGGGGTCTAGTTTCCAAAATGGGGTCACTTGTGGGGGGTTTCCACTGTTTAGGCACATCAGGAGCTCTCCAAACTTGACATGGCATCCGATCTGAATTCCAGCCAATTTTGCAGTGAAAAAGTCAAACGGTGCTCCTTCCCTTCCGAGCTCTGCCATGCGCCCAAACTGTGGTTCCCCCCCACATATCAGGTTTCGGCGTACTCAGGACAAATTGCACAATAACTTTTCCAGTCCAATTTCTCCTGTTACCCTTGGTAAAATAAAAAAATTCAGCCTGAAGTAATTTTTTTTGTGAAAAAAAGTTAAATGTTCATTTTTTTTAAACATTCAAAAAATTTCTATGAAGCACCTGAAGGGTTAATAAACTTCTTGAATCTGGTTTTGAGCACCTTGAGGGGTGCAGTTTTTAGAATGGTGTCACTTTTGGGTATTTTCTATCATATAGACCCCTCAAAGTGACTTCAAATGTGATGTGGTCCGTAAAAATAAAATGGTGTTGTAAAAATGAGAAATCGCTGGTCAACTTTTAACCCTTATAACTTCTTAACAAAAAAAAAATTGGTTCCCAAATTGTGCTGATGTAAAGTAAACATGTGGGAAATGTTACTTATTAAGTTTTTTGAGTGCCATATCTCTGTGATTTAAGAGCATAAAGATTCAAAGTTGGAGAATTGCGAAATTTTCAAAATTTTCACCAAATTTCCGTTTTTCACAAATAAACGCAAGTTATATGAATGAAATTTTACCACTAACATGAAGTACAAGATGTCACGAGAAAACAGAATCGCCTAGATCCGTTGAAGCATTCCTGAGTTATTACCTCATAAAGGGACAGTGGTCAGAATTGTAAAAATTGGCCCGGGAGTTAACGTGCAAACCACCCTTGGTGGTAAAGGGGTTAATAGCTGCGGTATGACTGGACCTTGGGGCCAGTATAGGGGAAACTGGACTTTTGTCACCCTACCGCTGGGTTACCCATTCAGTACGGGTTCAGTTCTGATCAGGGTTGTGAACTTTTCCCAGGCGCTGCCTGTAGTGACAGCCGAAGTAGAGCAGTGTCCCGTATAAGTCTTGAGTGGCTGTATACCTCTCAACCAGTCCAACCACCTGGTCTAGAGTGCCCGGGTCCCCTTTTCCCACCCAATGCTGTATGGCTGCTGGCAGAGCCTCCACCAGCCGATCGACCACCACCCTCTCTACTATCTGGAACGGGGTTAAGGTATCAGACTGGAGCCATTTTTTTACTAGCTGCAACAAGTCATAGGCCTGAGACCTGGCGGGACTAGACTCCACAAAAGACCATTGGAATACCCGTAGTGCACGTACATAATTGTTAACCCTCAGTCGGGCAAGGATCTCATCTTTCAATTTCCCGTAGTCCAGGGCATCATTCCGACTAAGGTCCAGGTAGGCTTTCTGGGCATCTCCCGTCAAGAAGGGGACCACTACTTCAGCCCACTGAGAACATGCCAAGCTCTCCCACTCTGCAGTGCGCTCGAAGATGGTGAGGAAGGCCTCCATGTCGTCCTCAGGATGCATCTTCCTCAGCACTGATCGGACTTTGTATCGTGTCTCTAAATGGACCATTGTCGTTGGGAAGGACGTCTCACGCAGATCCGCAATCTGCTGCAGAATCAAATTTTTTTTTTTGCTGCTGCTGCTGCTGCTGCTGCTGAAACTCCTGCAACTTCTGCTGTTGCACTTGAGAGATGGCCAACTGTCATAGTATTTCCTCCATCTTGTCAGCAGGCTTGGGCTGCAGCATTGCAGGCTTGATTACTGACATGCAGCACGCTTTGGGGTATGCCTCAGTTCACACTTTGCGCATTTTCCAAACAAATGTACTGCTGCAGGGCTGTGCAGTGTGACAGACAGGCAGTGACCTAGGAAAGTTCAGAACAAAGTCTCTTTTAATGGTCAGCATACTCACAAACAGAAAGCAAAATAGTATCCTCCAGATCGCAGCCGGGAAACAAGATAGTCCGTAACCAAGACCCGTTGCAGTCAACGACTGCACCGCATTGTACGCTAAGTGGTTCCAGACCTTTTGGCTCCATGTTGCTTCACACAGGCTGAGCTCTACAGAGCCTCCTGCTCTGCATGCTTGTAAACCAAAACTGACACACCCATAGGCTGAAATGGATGGACTAATGTCTTTTTTCGGCCTTACTAACTATGTTACTATGTAACCCTCTGCTGCAGGGTTTTTACAAGGAAAACCTGGCCGGAAGGAAGTGGACCGCCCCACTACCATACTGTAGTCCACTTCAAAAATAAAAGCCCATGGAAGGTTTTCTTAAATCTTCCTTGGACAAATACCTTGTCTAAGAACAACACATACTTTTATTTTATTTAGAATTGCAATCACAGCTGCGACTGTGACTGCAATGCACTCCTGCGGCCTCAATACGCTTCTCTATGCATGCTGGAGGACACATAGTGACCCTCGCATATAACACCGGTCACTGCCTCACACAGACTATGTGCAGACAAACTTTTTTGAGGCATTCAAAAAAGACAAGCTTGTCAAGCAGAAACCACTTCAAGAAATCGTCATTTTTGTGGGAGGTTTTTCCCTCACCCTTGACATCATCTAATAGAGGAATGTGCCCTATCCCTGGACAGGAAGCCAAGATCAAAAATTCCGAATGTTAGTCCCACCTACTCTTTCAGTGGTTTCCTGTCTTTCAGACAGAGGAGCCTTAAGTACATGGCTGGAGCAGCCATGAATCATAGAGCACCCTTAGGGTGCTCTATCGCAGCCCCTAGCAAGAATCGCAGTGAGTATGATAGCCCAGTTGGGCACTGAAACGTTATCATTAGCTTGGGGAAAGCTAGATTTTATGTCTCTAGTTCCTACTACCTCAAATTGGTTTGGCCTACAGTTTCATAATTTATGTGGAGCCTGGAGGTTCATGGTTGGGGTCAGGGCTGCAACCTCAGGGTTGATGGTGGCTGTTAGCTGCATTGTCTGCAGCCTTGTGTAAGCTGTATGGTCTGTGGCCTGGTGTTTGCAGCATGGTCTGCAGCCTTGTGTAAGGCTAGGTTCACATTAGCGTTTCTGTGTGCAGCGTATCATCTACATGTGCAAACGCATGCAGAAACACATGTTTAAGCAGCGTTTTTATCCGCATCATCTTTTGCATGACGGCAAAAAAACACTGCATTTGCATGCGTTTGTATGAGTTTTTGCATGCATTTCCGTTGTTTCTGCGCATGCGTTTGATATTTCCAATGCTTTTCCAGTAGAGATTCCTTGACACCAGACACCCAATGGTCGTGTCTCATGGGATTCTATATACAGACACACGGCACAGATGAAATCTTTGTCTTTTGCTGCTGTATCCAGTTGCAAGATGGATCTTAGCGTGGAGAGCTTCATTATTAATTTTGATTTGCAATTGAAATTGGCTGTTGATTTTGCTGTGGCTTGTGAAGAAGAAAGAAGGAGAGAAAGACGGACAATTTGAAATTTAACAAATAAATTTTAAAAAAAAGAATAATGGGATTTACTTTCAGGGTCTGCGGGAAGGAGTTACACTGTGGACCTGGGGGGGTGGTTTAGAAGTGGCTGAAACCAGTTCTTGGACATGTTCAGTCTGAAGTACTCATTTGTATCGAACGCATGCGTACGCATGTTGTCATGTCCCATGATTTAGAATCATACAGACAGTATTGCATTTTATTATAATGTTGTTGTCATTACTGTGTATAGATCTGTCCCTTTTATCGGCTTTGTCTCCTCACCCCTCGCATGTGACTCTCATTTCTGTAACCCCTCCCTTCTTCTCCATCTTGGAGACACACGTTTTATACAGCTCTGTATAAGGAAAGTCTCTTTTTACCTACTGTAACCTACTGTGCATTATGCAAGGATTCAGCTCAGAATAAACCTTCTACTGGACCCTTCAAACATGTTCTTTTCCAGTTGAGTTAACCTATCTGCGGACATCACTAAACGTGAGTAATGGTAAACAGACGCCATGGGATGGCAGTCTAAGCGCCCAACACTTGCAGTTTAGCCATGGAGGCAGAATACATGTCCTTGCATAACAATGCATTCCCATAGACAGTAATGCGTTGTTTTGACGCACTTAATCCGCAATCATCCGCATGTGCATGGCTGCGCATAAATGATGCCTCAAAAAATGCAACCTGCTGCGTTCGCAGGACACCGTGAAACGAGGCATGCATACGCATCCGCATATGAACGCATGCCCCTGCGTACAACATGTTAAAGATATGTACGCATGACACATGCGGATCTATGCGGATCGTACGCTGCGCTCAGAAAAGCTAATGTGAAACCAGCCTTAGCTGTATGGTTTGCAGCCTGGTGTTAGCTGTATTGTTAGCTGTATAGTTTGCGACTGGGTGTTAAGGGCCTGTCACACTAAGCGATATCGCTAGCAATATCGCTGTAACGTCACTGATTTCGCTATGTCTGATACTTACCTCTGACCGGCTCCCCCGCTGATTATCGCTGATCGCGCGAGAACGTCCTAGGCCGTTTCTCGTTGTCAGCTTCCTGCTGTGGCGACGAGCGACGCGTGGACGCGGGCGGGAGGACGTCAGGATCACCTAGTCTGACAGGTAAGTAGCGACCCCCGACCCCTGCTATGTCGCTGGTGAGATCTGCCTGTGTGGCAGCTCACTAGCGACCACTTAGCGATGCAACAGCGATCCTGACCGCGTCATATCGCTGGTCAGGATCGCTGGTACATCGCTAAGTGTGACAGTACCTTTAGGTGTATGGTCTGCAGCCTTGTGTAAACTGTATGGTCTGTAGCCTGATGTTAGCTGTATGGTCTGTGGCCGGGTGTTAGCTGTATGGTCTGCAGCCTTGTGTAAGCTGTATGGTCTGCAGCCTTGTGTAAGCTGTATGGTCTGCGGTCTGGTGTTAGCTGTATAGTTTGCGACTGGGTGTTAGGTGTATGGTCTGCAGCCTTGTGTAAGCTGTATGGTCTGCAGCCTGATGTTAGCTGTATGGTCTGGGGCCGGGTGTTAGCTGTATGGTCTGCAGCCTGATGCTAGCTGCATGGTCTGCAGCCTTGTGTAAGCTGTTTGGTCTGCGGCCTGGTGTTAGCTGTATAGTTTGCGACTGGGTGTTAGCTGTATGGTCTGCAGCCTCGTATAAGCTGTATTGTCTGCGGCCTGGTGTTAGCTGTATGATCTGCAGCCGTGTGTTAGCTGTTAACCATAAGGGTGTACGCCATCCTGGGCGTTCAGAGCAACTTCTCACTTGTAAGGTCAGAACTCTTTGATCTGTCCAATTTAAATGGAACTGCTTGCCCTTACACCTTAAGCACCTGCAGTGTTTAAGGTTGATCTCAGGGAGAAGAGCCAATGGACTTATAGTATCTTCTCTTGAGAATAACGTGGAGATACCCCTACCCATACCAGATATCATCCAATAGGGATGAGATCCCAACCCCGGAGGTTGCTCTTCATCACGCTCATGTAAAGACTATATCCAACTCGATACCAGTTCTTGACATTCTCTGGCTATACAAGGTACGTCAGCAAATCAACATGATTCACCATTTGTCCAATACTTTGATCTAGGCTGGGTTATCAAATGCAGTGTCGCATAGATAATATGAAGAGGCCTACAAAGATTTCCGCATATAAGAATCATATCTTGCCAAATAGTCACTTATAATAGCACTTATTTTCAGTCATGCCCACATTATTACTGGGTGAAGGAGAAGCTGAGCGACAGTAAGTGGCAGCAAGAATCCCTTAACAACAAAAACACTTATCTGTCCTGCGATGATCCAGCTGGATATTGGTCTTAGGAGGTCTTATTTTAATATATGAGTGTCACCAATATTTGGACTAATGTTAAATCATTTTGACTGGGTGTAGTTGTTGGGCCTGTCACCCCACTTGGAACCTTACTGTAGGCCTTGTTAGGCTTACCAGGTTCTTTTGATCACTTGATTTCTGCTCCCATTAGCATACTAAACTTTAGTACCACTTCCTAAATGCTTCAGATGTTAGTGAAGTGGTTTAACAAGTACAGAATATCTAATTAAATACAGGAAGATAACCAAGCATACATATAAGAAAAGTCTACAAATATAGATCCTCTCCTTTAAAATAAAAAAAACCATTCTGGATGGTGGTAACCTGTTGAAATTCTTCTTTATTAGGTCAGGTGCCTCCAGTGAGTTTATGGAGACTGTCTTTGTCAGAGCTCTGAGTCAAAAACGTTATTGTCTTGATAGAATAATATCTAAAACATTTTCTACCTGTTTTCCTTAAGCACTATCCGTTAAACTTGAATATTGTTGGGATCTTTCTTCAGGCGTAAGATCTTACAAGGGGTGCTCCTTCTTTATCAGAGGATTTGTTTGTTAACATCTCTCAACTGCTGTCATGGTTGAGGGGAAAAATTATAATTACTTACCCGTAATTTGATTTTTCTGAAACTCATGACAGCACTCCTATTTATTCCCTTCCTCTAGCTTGAGGTGGTTAGGTTTCGGTCTTTCTCTTCTGACAGCGAAGATAAGTGAATGTATAAATGAAGAATAAGGATAATGATAAATTTAGATGACTCCTACTTAACGTCTTGGAAACCACTGAAGGAGGAGGTGATAGGGCAGATACCTCTCTCAGGTGCTGACATGGGTTTCAGGAAAATCTAATTATTGGTAAGAAATAATCATTTTTCAGTTTTCCTGTCTCCAAAGTGTTTGCTGAAGATGTTTTGTAGAGTTTTTGAAGCTAGTTGGAAGTTTTTTTTCTGAAGCTTTTTTTTGTAGCCTTTTGACTTGACAATGTCTGGTTTGGAGTAGATTCCTTCTGGAGCCACTTCTAAGAAATTACATGAAGTTCCTGTTTTTCCTCCAGGCATATTTCAATTCCTGAAGTAGACAAAAAAAAAAAACACTTTAAAAGCTCAACATATGAACAGCAAAGAGAATTAACATTAAATTATTAGGAAAAGTCTTTTAAAGTTTTTTTAGGTGATTTTTTTTCAGACCCGACCTATACTTAGCCCTAAGGTGCCACCACTATTACAGCTTTATTTTTAGTACCATATGGAAATAAAGGTTAATTTGCAAATACTTCCCTGGGTCTTTGATTTAAAGGGACTCTTGTCAACCCAGAATGACTGTTCAAATCAAGTACATGCGCTTGGTTCATCCTTGGTGTGACAGAGCAGCATCTTCCCACCTATTTGTTTTCCATCTATCTCCACCCCCCTTTCTTCTTTGATTGACAGATCTAGAGCCAGATAAGATAGATGCAAAATAAGTAGGCGTGAAGGAGAACTGAAATGTTTGACATGTGAAGGGTCCACCCTGAGTCTGTAAATAGTTTGAACAGGTATTCTGGGCTGACATATGCCTTTTGGGGGCATCGTTCTTCTTTGAATGAGTAATGGAGCTGGAAATAAGAAAGTATCTAGGGGAATGTATATGTTTAGCAGATGCTAGTGATAGGTGATATAGGTGATACTATTAGTAATAAATATAAATCAAGAACATACAATATAAGGTGTCCAAGAACAATGAGAAAGAGAAGACAACAGACCAGAAAAGGCCACGGCCCATGTAGTAAATTACTGCTGATGTCACCAAAGATGTAGTAGTGCAGAGGTCCCCAACCTGTGGCTCTAAAGCCATTTGTGGCTCATGAACCCATGTGGTGTGGCTCGTGAGCCCATGTTGTGTGGCTCGTGAGCTCATGTTGTGTGGCTCCCGACGGTCTGTTGCTTTAGCACCAGGTCTAACAAACAGTTATGAAGAGCAGATTTTTTCTAGATGCATATATAATAGCTTAAGGGTTGGAAAGATAAATTAAGTATGGTAAGCTGGAGGAGGATGATATATAGATGAAATTCCTAGCTTAAAAAAGTGGCATTGTCCCTTTTAGTGTTAACTAATTACTCTGATATTTACATGTACTATGACTATTTACTTATTTACTTACCATAGTGTATATGTTAAATTTTGGGGAAAAAAGTGCGTCTTATAATCCAAAAAATACGGTAACAACCTAATGTTATTAACATGTACTGTTACTATTTGTTTATTTACTTACTACACAATATATGTTCATTTCATTTTCTTATTGGGTTTTGTCTGTGAAATGGCCACTGTGTGAATGTGCTCTTACACATTACATATATACAGTGTGGAAAAAAAGTATTTAGTCAGTCAGCAATAGTGCAAGTTCCACCACTTAAAAAGATGAGAGGCGTCTGTAATTTACATCATAGGTAGACCTCAACTATGGGAGACAAACTGAGAAAAAAAAATCCAGAAAATCACATTGTCTGTTTTTTTTTTCATTTTATTTGCATATTATGGTGGAAAATAAGTATTTGGTCAGAAACAAAATTTCATCTCAATACTTTGTGATATATCCTTTGTTGGCAATGACAGAGGTCAAACGTTTTCTGTAAGTCTTCACAAGGTTGCCACACACTGTTGTTGGTATGTTGGCCCATTCCTCCATGCAGATCTCCTCTAGAGCAGTGATGTTTTTGGCTTTTCGCTTGGCAACACGGACTTTCAACTCCCTCCAAAGGTTTTCTATAGGGTTGAGATCTGGAGACAGGCTAGGCCACTCCAGGACCTTGAAATGCTTCTTACGAAGCCACTCCTTCGTTGCCCTGGCGGTGTGCTTTGGATCATTGTCATGTTGAAAGACCCAGCCACGTTTCATCTTCAATGCCCTTGCTGATGGAAGGAGGTTTGCACTCAAAATCTCACGATACATGGCCCCATTCTTTCTTTCATGTACCCGGATCAGTCGTCCTGGCCCCTTTGCAGAGAAACAGCCCCAAAGCATGATGTTTCCACCACCATGCTTTACAGTAGGTATGGTGTTTGATGGATGCAACTCAGTATTCTTTTTCCTCCAAACACGACAAGTTGTGTTTCTACCAAACAGTTCCAGTTTGGTTTCATCAGACCATAGGACATTCTCCCAAAACTCCTCTGGATCATCCAAATGCTCTCTAGCAAACTTCAGACGGGCCCAGACATGTACAGGCTTAAGCAGTGGGACACGTCTGGCACTGCAGGATCTGAGTCCATGGTGGCGTAGTTTGTTACTTATGGTAGGCCTTGTTACATTAGTCCCAGCTCTCTGCAGTTCATTCACTAGGTCCCCCCGCGTGGTTCTGGGATTTTTGCTCACCGTTCTTGTGATCATTCTGACCCCACGGGGTGGGATTTTGCGTGGAGCACCAGATCGAGGGAGATTATCAGTGGTCTTGTATGTCTTCCATTTTCTAATTATTGCTCCCACAGTTGATTTCTTCACTCCAAGCTGGTTGGCTATTGCAGATTCAGTCTTCCCAGCCTGGTGCAGGGCTACAATTTTGTTTCTGGTGTCCTTTGACAGCTCTTTGGTCTTCACCATAGTGGAGTTTGGAGTCAGACTGTTTGAGGGTGTGCACAGGTGTCTTTTTATACTGATAACAAGTTTAAACAGGTGCCATTACTACAGGTAATGAGTGGAGGAAAGAGGAGACTCTTAAAGAAGAAGTTACAAGTCTGTGAGAGCCAGAAATCTTGATTGCTTGTTTCTGACCAAATACTTATTTTCCACCATAATATGCAAATAAAATGAAAAAAAACAGACAATGTGATTTTCTGGATTTTTTTTTCTCAGTTTGTCTCCCATAGTTGAGGTCTACCTATGATGTAAATTACAGACGCCTCTCATCTTTTTAAGTGGTGGAACTTGCACTATTGCTGACTGACTAAATACTTTTTTCCCCACTGTACCAACCTATGCTCCCGCTCAATTCATTGGTTTTGCTGTAGTTTCTTGAACTTTGTACAAACAGGGGCATGGACCCCCTTTCTGGGCTAGGTATTTCATCTATATAGCTTCCCATGGGCAGGTGTCTGAACAGTCTTGTCTCTGTTCTGCTCTGCCCTTATCTATATTGAGGCCGGCTGACACAAGGTGAGGTTTTAATACTCAAGAGAGTTTAGAACAATACAAATTGGGTACACCTTTTTGCGGAGAGATGGCTTTTATGCATTTTTGATCAAATAGTGTTAACTAAATGCCCTAGGTAATTGTCATATATTACTATTTAATTATTACAAGATACATGCTCATTTTGTTTCTTTCTTGGGTTTTGTCTGTGAAATGGCCACAGAGTGATTGTGGTTTTACTTATTGCATATATACCAACTTACAGCATGCTCCAGCTCGTTTATTTGGTTTTGCTGTAGTTTCTTGTACTTTCTATCGACACAGTCATGGCCATAAACTTGGTATTTCATCTATATAGTGTCCCAGTCAGACCCCTGTCATGCTCTGTCCTGATCTATGTTGATGTCAGCTGACACAAGTTGAGGTTTTAATACTACAGACATGATAGGACAGTCCCAGTAGGGTACAGCTTGTCACGGTGGGATGTCTTTTATGCTTTTTTGATAAAAATAGTTTTAACTAAGTACCATATTTTATTTACATGTACTATTACTATTTAGCCATTTACTTACTACATGGTATATGCTCATTAAATCTCTTCTTGGGTTATGTGTGAAATAGCCCCTACATTGTACACATTGCATGTATACCAACTTATGCGCCTGCTCATTTGTTTGGTTTTCTTTAGTTTCTTGTACTTTATACAAACAGGGTCTTAGCTCCCCCTTTCTGAGCTAGGTATTACATCTGTATAGCTTCCCATGGGCAGTCTGGCTTCTATTCTGCTCTGCCCTTAGCTATATTTAGGTCAGTTGACACAAGGTGAAGTTTTAATACTAGAAACAGGATAGGACCATCCTGATTGGGTGCACCTTGTTGAGGTGAGATGGCTTATGCGCCATTTTGATCAAAATAATGTTAACTACATACCTTATGCTATTTACAGTATATAAAAAAGTGAGTACATCGCTCACATTTTTGTAAATATTTTATCATATCTTTTCATGTGACAACACTGACAATATGACACTTTGATACAATGTAGTCAGTGTACAGCTTGTGTAACAGTCTAAATTTGGTGTGCTCGCTAAAAAACTTAACAGACAGCCATTAAAGTCTAAAATGCTGGCAACAAAAGTGAGTACACCCCTAAGTGAAAATGGCTAAATTGTGCCCAATTAGCCATTTTCCATCCTGGTGTTATGTGACTCATTTGGGTTACAAGGTCTCCATTTCGAATGGGACGCAGGTAGGTTACATTTGGTGATATCGCTCTCACACTCTTTCATACTGGTCACTGGAAGTTCAACATGGCACCTCATGGCAAAAAAGTCTCTGAGGATCTGAAAAAAAGAATTGTTGCTGTACATATAGATGGCCTAGGCTATAAGAAGATTGACAATGCCCTGAAACTGAGCTTCAGCATTGTGGCCAAGACCTTACAGTGGTATAACAAGACAGGTTCCACTCAGAACAGGCCTCGCCATGGTAGACCAGAGACGTTGAGTGCACGTGCTCAGTATCCTATCCCGAGGTTGTATTTCCAAAATAAACCTATGAGTGCTGCCAGCATTGCTGCAGAAGTTAACGGGGTGGGGGGGTCAGTGTGTCAGTGCTCAGATCATATGCCGCACGCTTCTTCAAATTGCTCTACACGGCTGTCATCCTAGAAGGAAGCCTATTCTTAAGATGTTGCACAAGAAAGCCTGCACACAGTTTGCTGAAGACAATCAGACTTAGGACATGAATTACTGGAACTATGTCCTGTGGTCTAATGAGAACAAGATAAACGTATTTGATTCAGATGGTGTAAAGCATGTATGGCATCAACCAGGTGCGGACAATTGCGACTTACCTACAGTCAATCATGGTGGTGGGAGTGTCATGGTTTGTGGCTGAATGAGTGCTGCCGGCTGCGAGAATCTACAGTTCATGTACTGTGAGAACATGTACTGTGACATAATGAAGACGAGCATGATCCCTTCCCTTCAGAAACTGGGCTGCAGGGCAGTATACCAACATGATAACAACCCGAAACATCTCCAAGATGACCACTGCCTAGCTAAAGAAACTGACGGTAAAGGTGCAGGACTAGCCAAGCATGTCTCCAGACCTAAAAACTAGTTAACATCTGTGGGGCATCCTCAAAAGGAAGGTGGAGGAGTGCAATGTCTCTAACATCGACCAGCTCCATGATGTCATCATGGAGGCGTGGAAGAGGATTCCAGTGACAACGTGTGAAGCTCTAGTGAACTCCATGTCTAAGATAGTTAAGGCAGTGCTTGATTACAAAGGTGGCCATGTAGGGTCGGTGGGACGAGCTGGGGGGTGGTCCCTCTCTTTATCGCGCAGAGATAAAACAGAGACAAGATGGAGGCAGATTCTGGGTGCAACAGGTCCAAGTTTATTTCAGTCGCCGTCCGCCTGACGGCCTCAGAGCACACAGCACTTTCTTCACCTCACAGCCCTCCGTTTCCAGGGCCGCTTCTCACACACCGTACTCTATACTGGGGACGTGTATGCATACACCGTCCCCTCTTCACTCGTCGACGCTCTTGACAGGTCCGTCACTGTGGCCGCCTTAGGCCCGTAAGCCAACAGCACTTCCACTGATCAGTCGTCGTGTCAAATACGGTGTCCTACTCCCAGTGTCTTGTCTCTTCTGCGGTTCTTCCTGTCAGGACCACCCCCCTGGCGTTCTCTCTCCTTCAGTCCCCCTGGTCTGGTTCTCCTCAGAGCGCACGAACTGTCGTAGTCCTCCTGTCACCTGAGCTCCCCCTGGGGACTGGAACTTTCTGGAACCCTCCTTCAAATTTATATCTTTCCCGGTTCCCTGTAACTCCGCCCCCCATGACCAACAGTTTCCTAAGCCCTAAGATGATGTCAAGTCCTTTGCTCACACTCCCTGCCCTCTAATGGTCAACCCAGGTACTGCACGTCCACTACACTTTCCTAGCTGTTTCCCCACTGTAATAACTGACACCTACCTGCACTGTGCAAACCTTTCCTTCTTCACTTTGACTAGTCCGTCCATCCGTCAGGTCACCTTCCCTACAGCCACACAAAATATTGACACTTTGGGAACAATTTGGCCATTTTCACTTAGTGGTGTACTCAGTTGTGTTGCCAACAGTTTAGACATTAATGCATGTGATTATTTTTTTTAAAGACACACTAAATTTACAGTATTTTCCAAGCTGTACGCTCACTACATTTTATCAAAGTGTCATATCTTCAATATTGTCCTATGAAAAGATATAATAAAATATTTACACAAATGTGAGGGGAACTCACTTTTCTGATATACTGTACATGTACTAAAAACTATTTACTTATTTACTTACTACAGGGTACATGTAATTTAGTTTTTTTTTCTTGGGTTTTATCTGTAAAATAGCCGCAATATGAACGTGCTCTTACACGTTGCATGTATACGAACTTACAGTTAGATCCAGAATTATTTGGACAAAGATACAAGCTTTGTCATTTTAACTGTTTACCAACAAATATTCAAGAAATAGTTATATAATCAATATGGGCTTAAAGTTTGGATTATCAGCTTTCCTTTGAGGGTATTCACATCCTAATTGGAGTAAGGGTTTAGGAGTTACAGCTCTTTAATATCTTTTTTCAAAAGTAATTGGAAAATTGTATCAAAAGCCTTTTAATTGGCTGCATAGGCTATTCCCTCTTACTCCATCATCAATTAAAGGGAATGTCACCCCTTTTTTCAAATATGAGCTGCCGGCACAGACATGAAAGATAAGAAAAAAGAGTTAGATTATACGCATTGGGGGGGCGGTCCGGTCTGAGGGGTGTCGCTGTCCAGTCCGACGCCTCCCAACTTCATACGATGCCGTAATCTTCTTTACTTCCTGTCTTTCTTATCGTTCAGGTTACATTGGGGGCTTATCTACAGCATTACAGAATGCTGTAGATAAGCCCCTGATGTCAGTGCTGGAAGCTCATATTCGAAAAAAGGGGTGACAGATTCCCTTTAAGCAGGTTAAAGGTTTGGAGCTGATTCCAGGTGTGGCATTTGCATTTGGAAACTGTTGCCGTGAACCTACAACATGCGGTCAAAGGGTCAAAGGAGCTCTCAATAGTAGAGAAAAAGGCCATCATTAGGTAGAAATAAGAAGAAATCCATCAGTGAGATAGCAGGAACGTTAGGAGTGGCCAAATCAACAGTTTGGTACATTCTGCAAAAAAAAAAAAAAGAGTGCACTGGTGAGCTTGGGAACTCAAAAAAAGCCTGAACATCCACAGAAAATGAAAGTGGTAGATGATTTCATAATCCTTTCCATAGTGAAGAAATACCCCTTCACAACATCCACCCAAGAGAAGAACACTCTCCAGGAAGTAGGTGTGTCACGGGGCAGTTGTGGGGAAACAGGAGACGTGGAACCAGGGCTCCTGAACTGCCCCTCAGGCTAACGGGG
Source organism: Dendrobates tinctorius (assembly GCF_039654945.1). NCBI lineage: Eukaryota > Metazoa > Chordata > Amphibia > Anura > Dendrobatidae > Dendrobates > Dendrobates tinctorius. The sequence continues at coordinate 82,932,009 of NW_027361690.1, forward strand.
GTGCCCTGACTCTCCTTAACTTGGGGGTACACTTGATGGTAGTGAGGCCCAAGTCCCCGACCTGTCTTTATCTCCTGTTTAGCCCTGAGCTAAACACCCAACCCCCTCCCCAGGAGGTGAGACAGGGAATAAAGTGAACTGCACCAATAACACGAAAGAAAATATAAAAGACACCACGGGGTTAAAGCAGCTAAAAACCAAAACTTAGCTTTATCTGCTGCCAATGCTCCCAGCAGCAGAGTAAAGGCCCCGTTGCATTTAGCGATCCCGACCAAAATATGACCCGGTGCATCGCTAAATGGTTGCTAGTGAGCTGCCAAACAGGCAGATCTCAGTAGCGATGCAGCAGCAGTCGGTGGTTGTACTCACCTGTCAGACTCGGTGAGGGTGACCGTCTTCCGCCTGCATCCATGGCTCGCTCGTCGGCGCCAGCAGGAAGCCGACGACGAGAAATGGACCAAGCCGATCTCGCGTGATCAGCGATAGCCAGCGGGGGAGCCAGTCGGAGGTGAGTATCACATGTAGCGATATCGCTAGTGTTATCGCTGCTGCGTCACAAAATCGGTGACGCTTTAGCGATATCGCTAGCGATATCGCTATGTGTAAAGGGCCCTTAAGGCAACCGATCAGCATCCAGCAGCATCACCACTGCTCCAGATAAGCTGAACTCCCTCTGCACCAGGTAGGTCCAGTCTTCACCAAGGTTGGTTAGCAAATGACCAGTATTACCAACAGTGATCTGCAGCACCAGGTGGCCTTATAAGTAGGAGTAGTCACCACTTGCTGACTAACTAAACATGTAGTAACACCAGCGGCCACCAGGGGAGAAAAACCCAGCAGCTGACAAACTACAGTTGTAGTAACACCAGCGGCAAAAACCCATATTAACCCCCGAGGGCCAGAAAGGAAAAGCTTTATATAAGAGAGTCCAGACTCTGACACAGATCCAAAAATGGATCGTGACAACGTGGTTCAATATCTATGTCTACCATAAAGAGAAGACTTCATGGGAGCAAGCACTGAGGGTTCACCACAAGGCGCAAACCATTAATGAGTCTTAAAAATAAAAAAGGTCAGATTAAACTTTGACAAAACCATCTAAAGAAGCCGATACATTTCTGGAAGAGCATTCTTTGGTCAACCAAAACTAGGATCAACCTGTCATAAGAAATCCAACAGCTTACCACACCTACAGTATAATGGAGTCATCAATGGTGCTTTGCAGCTTGAGCAGAGCTTGTCAATGTAATGCATTAAGAGAAGCACTCTGACCTTATTGGGAAAACTCCTTGTTTATTGTAACTTTATTCCATATGTGCTAAAACCACTGAACACAGGTCATCAAGCATTGGACGTGTTTCGGAAGTAAACTTCCTTATTCAGTGCTAGGAGCTATAAATCAGGAAGTTTACTTCCGAAATTCATCAGATTTTGGATGACCTGTGTTCAGAGCTTTTAGCATGTATGGAATAAAGATACAATAAATACAGAGTTTTCTCAAAAGGACTGAGTGCTGGCTTTTCTCTTATAAGATCAACCTGTACCACCATGATGGGAAAAATAAAGTATGGAGAATGCTTAGAACAGCTCATGATCCAAAGCACACCTCATCCTCTGTAAAATATGATGGCATGGAGATCTGTTTATTGATGATGTGACTGATGTCAGAAGCAGCCGGATGAATTCTGAAGTGTACAGGGCGATACCTTCTGCCCAGATTCGACCAAATGCAGCAAGGTTGATTGGACGGAGAATCCCAGTACAGATGGACAATGACCCAAAACATACTGCGAAAGCAACCCTGTATTATCTATTTTTAATTATACTTTTATACATTCTACATTTTTACTATCTTTTTTTTGTTTTTTTATTTTGAGAAACACTTTAAAGTAACAAATGTCAGAACAAAAATATTTACGAGGATTGCAAGCCATGACTCAGACTCTGGTTGTCTCTTCTGTTATGATATCACCACTCTTCTCACTTCTGAGTCACACGAGAGAAAATGTTGGTATGAAATTTAATAGATTTTTTGTCAATGAATCACAGTAAAAGATGACAAAACTGCTTTACAATTCAGCCATGGCATGCAGATTTTATACCTGTTATTCCCTAGCTATTAATTATCTATTTGCTTTGTGTTCAAAGCGGTGTGTCCTGTGGTTTTCACTGCTAGACTTATAAAACATAGCATTGGCTGGAACTATATGAAGACATTCACTGGGGGATACTCTGACTAAGATGGTAAGCGAAGCAGTCATAAATAGCAGCACTTGGGTTATTCTAAGTAACTAATAGAAAATGTCGCTTGAAATATGCATATTTGTGGGGTAGTTTAAAAGGGGGAACAGGGCTGACCTTGTAATTGTACTATCTGAATTTTTTCTCATACAATACAGTATGTGGTCAAAGGGACTGTCAGCATAGAATGACTGCTCGAACCAGGTACCGGCACCTGGTACATCATGGCAAGGCCAATCATTTATATACACCTTCCCACCTGCTTGTTTCACCTCTGTCTCCTCCCTTCTCTGACTTTATGAAGCCTGAGCTGTCAATCAAAGAAGATGTGGGAAGCTGGAGGTTGACTGAAATCAAGAAAGTGGGAAGGTATGTATAAATGATTGGCCACTCCATGATGCACCTAGCGCCTGTACTTGGATTGAACAGTCATTTTGTGCTGACAGAGTCTCTTTAAGATGAATTCTTAGGAATAGCACCTGATGTGCAGTACCCTGCAGTGGCTGCTACACATTGAGAGGAGGGTCGCTGCATATTACATCTGTTAGCAGCTGGAGCTAATAGGTCATCAATACCTTCTACCTTGGCATTCCCTTTAAGGCCTCTGCTGTAGAGTGGCATTGAGAAAACTCTGAAAGATGAGAGGTACAGATGCTGTCTGCAACCTATTAGGCACCTGGAGCCTGTTCATGCTTAGATTATGTACTGACGTCATATATGACAATTTTTGAAGCCCTATTCCTCGTAATCCTGTGCTTTTCCTTCCGAATGACTTCACTGGGCAAAAAACACAGCAGAGGAAAACTTCTAGGAAAGCCAGCAACCATATCTATTGAAAAATGCAGCACAACTGTTAAATGTGGGAGTATTCAGATGTAGTGCCGAAGGCAGCACCAGCTGTAAATACAGCCGCGGCCTTGATCACCAAGTTCCATAACTTGCTTCATATTTAATATATTTTAACTGTAGATTGTAAGCCTAAAATGCAGGGCCCTCACTCCTTGGTATGTGTTGTATTATGTGTTACTCTGTTATGTCTTTATTGTCTGTACATGTCTCCTCAGAATTGTAAAGTGCTGCGGAATATGTTGGGGCAGTATAAATAAAAATGATCATTACTTAACCAGCTTTACTTGTTAAAGATTTTCCAGATTATTGAAATAGAGATTAAACACAAACCATCAATGGATTGATCAGACGGACCTTAGGGTTGAACTGTTGGAATTGATCCATTTTGATCTCTAAAAAACAAACCTCGCTGCCATTTTGAGGCTGAATAATTAGGTAGAGTTACAAGTCGGTTTGTGCGCTGCTTTAGGGTATGTGAGCGCAGAGAGTTTTTTCAGGATTACTTTGTAGCAGGTCCTTCTGAAAAATGCCTGAAATATCTCTTTAAAAACACTTGAAAGACTCTTCCTATTTATTCTCCTTGTAAAACCACTTTGCTGTTCATATATTCAGTCTATAAGCGTTTTCCTTCATCAGGTTTTGAAAAACGTCTACTGGGAGGAAATAAAGTGTATGTCAATTCTTTGAGAAAGCTCCTGATGAGAAAACACACCAAACTAAGCACTGTCCAATCTGTAGGCTGCAAAAAAAACATTTCAAAATGCCTAAAATAATCTTCAAAACCATATACGGAAAAAAAAAAACTGCTAAAAAAACTTTCAAAACAATTAGTGTCTTTCCTGGAGAGGTTTCCACTAGAAAACTCAATGTTTTTTATGACAAAAAAACCTTCATGAGAACATAGCCTTGGCATGTATGAAAATGGTGTCTTTTGGATGTTAGGCACAAAAAGCTATAAGGGTGCACTGCCAATTATATAAAGCAGGGTGCTACATCATGGATCAAATGAAACTATAGCCAAACAAAAAGCGATACAATAGTGATGAGCATTGCTAGAGTCTAAATTTATGGGACAAAAAACAATACAAAACCATAAAAACATGTAAACACACTGCAATCCACTATATAGGTTGGTGAAGGGCAAATGCAATAACCAAAGACAATAAATACACTACAAGTGTACAGACCCCAAGTATGAAACAAGGATAATCAGCTATAAGAAGCCCATATAAATAACAATGAAATATAATAGATGTTGGTAAACATGAACCTGACCAGAAATGCTGTGTTAGGCCTCTTTCACACGTCCGTGTCTCCGGTACGTGTGGTGACTGTTTTCACACATTCCCAAGACACGTACTCACGTAGATCTGTGCACATGTGAGTGTGTTTCCACAGACTGTGTGTCCATGACCAAAACAGGCTGACATGTCCGTTTTTTGCCGTCAGCACAGACGGCAAAACATCCTGCACACGGAGAACACACATTGATGTCCTTTGTGTGACACGCATCGGCCCCGTTTAAGAAGCTCTACACTAAGCGCTGTTCCCCGGCGGCAGGTGCTGAAGCCGGCTCTCATCATTCTCCCCTGCTCTGCCTGCGAACAGAGGAGAATGATGAGCATTATCTTAAAGTCCGAACAACAGCAGGTGGTGGCTTTTGGGACTCTTACCCCCATCATCCAACACCTGCTGCCGCTAATAACAGTGACAGTAGGTGTGGATGATCGGGTTATTCCACAGCCCTCACCTGCTGTCGTTTGGACTTTAATATAATGCTCATCATTCTCCTCTGCTCACCGGCATAGCAGGGAAGAATGATGACAGTCGGCTTCAGCACCTGCTTACTGCAGTGCTTCCTACTCGGCAGCTGTCCGTATGGTACTGATGCAGCACACTGGTGGCACACGGTTGCCACATGTGTGTGCCACACGTAGTACACACACGGACACATACGGACACGGATATCTCTGGTACTGTTTTTTTCGGTACCGGAAATAAACGGACGTGTGAAAGAGGCCTTAGGCGAGTGTGTTAATAATAAGAGTAGCCTATAAGTAGCCAATGTATGTAAATGCCAGAGTCAATATGTGCCAAGGTGTAAAATAAAATGTAAACACTCATAAATTACAGTCCATAAAAAGATCATGTGATTTAAAGATTTTTCTTGTGAAAAAGACAACAAAAAAATACTACCAAGAATTCTACAGGGTGTACCATTTAAATGGATACACCTGGGTGGGCCATTTATAAAGTTGCAAACCAAAATGGCTGACTTCAAAATGGCCGCCATGATCTCCACCCATCTTGAAAAGTTTTCCCCCTCACATGTACTAATGTGCAACAAACAGGAAGTTGATATCACCAACCATTCCCATTTAATTTAGGTTTATCCATATAAATGGCCCACCCAGGGGTATCCATATAAATGGCCCACCCTGTAGATTAAAAAAAATGCATATGTTCTTTTTAACTAAGGGAAAACAAAAAACATGGGCGAAAAATGCTAAAAACTGGCCAAAAAATTCAAACCTACAGCATGCTGCATATGTTTAAAAAACACAAAAAAATTGAAGAAAAATGTTGCAGTAAGGAAAACACAGTGACATTTTCTATTTCTAGATGCACTCTTTTTTGTTCTAAAAATTCCCTAAAAATGCTATGCTATTCCTAAAATTGATGTGTATGACAGCGCTCTAAAAGAAAAACCTTGATGAATGACAGGAAAGCCGTAAAGGGCCCGTTACACATAGCGATATCGCTAGCAATGTCGCTGTAACGTCACTGGTTTTGTGACGCAGCAGCGATATTGCTAGCGATATCGCTACATGTGTTACTTACCTCCGACCGGCTCCCCCGCTGCTCATCGCTGATCGCGCAAGAACTTCCTGGACCATTTCTCGTCGGGCGCTTCCTGCTGGGCTTCCTGTGGCGCCGACGAGCAACGCGTGGATGCGGGCGGCCACTTAGCGATGCACCAGTGATCCATATTGTTGTCGGGATCACTGGTGCATCTCTTAGTGTAACGGTACCCTTACATCACAGGGATAAGCTAATTAAAGACAAGATTGCGTTACTATTCAGTAATGCATGATAACACTGGTAGGTCCATGACTACTTTTGAACCCCAAACACCTACCATATGCCAATCCGGAAGCCGTAGTATGGTGTCCATAGAATTCTGTGGACCAGTATTGGACAAAAAATTGTGGAACGTTCCATTGAATGGCATATTATGGAGGCATTTTCTCAAGAGGTATATGATTGGGGCCAGTATTCTAGCATTCCTGCTGTCTGAGGAAAAAATTGAAATGGTGCCATCTCCCCCCAATGATATTTAAATCTGCAGTGAACAAATGCAATTCTGCCATTGTATTTTGGGGTTTGACTGCTCTGTTTGTGATGGCCCAATAGCTTCTTCTATACAGCATGATTGTGCCATAGCCCCCTATACACAGTATTATTGCCCATACAGCCCGCCACACACAGTATAATGCATCACATCCCCTATACACAGTATGATAACCATAGCCCATATACACCATATAATGTCCCCACGGCTCCCCAATATACAGTATAGTGGCGACATTGCCCCCTATACACAGTATTATGGCCCCACTACATTCAACACACAGTATGAAACCCCCATATTCAGTACATTGCCCATAGTACCCCTTATACAGTATGATGGCCCTCACAATGCATTTCTCTATATGATGGCCACCATGGGCCCCCTGACTCCTGGGCCCCATATTTATAAAAATAAAACCTTATGCTCATTTAATCTTTAATCTTGGTTCCCTTGCTGCCTCAGTCTCTTCTTCCTGCTTGTCTATCAGAGGCCCGGCTGCCCAAAGTTCTATGCGTATTGCCAGTCACCATCAGAAGCCACAACCCAGAAGTAGCAGAAGAGGCATACAATACCTTTCTGCTCTTCTACGAGTTTTTACTGTTTTGTAGACCAATTTGGACCTCTGTTGGACTGGCAGATAGGGCATTTGCCCAATAGTCAGTTTGTCCCTGCTCCCATGAGGGCGGTAAAATGACACTTCCTTAGAGCAAACTCAGACCAAGAATGGACATACTATTGGTGAGATCTGTACAGCCGCACAGGGGCCCAAGAGATATGTGGGCACACTTCCCCCTCCAATGTGTGTGGAATAGTGCACTATGGTGAGTTTTTGGACAGCCCATATATTTTTCTTGCACAGGAGCCATTTTCTGTCTGTGTCCGCCAGTGCCTCATACTCGACTCATGGCAGAAGCATCCTGCATATGATGCCCAACAAAAGTTCCAAACATCAACATATGGAGTAACATACAAGAACACGGATGGTATCAACCACCAAAAGATATATAATGATTAAAAAGGTATAATTTTAATAACAAATTGAATCAAGACAGACATTCAATAACCTATATCACAGGACAATTTTGTCAAGACAGAGCTATTTGAATCTGGTTAGAGGTACACCAGTAAATATGGTGTCACCTCACAGACATAAGATATGGGGAAAGAAAATCACAGAACCAAAACCCCCTTGTAATAGTATACACAGTATGTATAAAGTGTATATATGTATAAAAATTATGCAAATTGTCTCTTCAGAGAGGAAGAGGACTAGAACTCTAGTGCCACCTATTGGAAGTAGCAATCCTAAAAGTCAATGTTTACCCTTTAACGAGCCTTGTTACATGACTTAGGATAAAAGCCAAGCTAGAATCTCAATTTGCAGACACTGTGTTTCGGGGTACTGCCCCTCGTCAGTGCAAAGTGTGAGATCTGGTTTGGCTGTGTGAGAGGCGTCTGACCGATATCCAAGAAGTATCATTTCTCCTTGCGGAGAATGAAGAGGAGACTTAAAGCCGCAATGCTCCTCTGGGAAATCTGCTAATTATGCAAATTGTCTCTTCAGAGAGCAAGAGGACTAGAACTCTAGTGCCACCTATTGGAAGTAGCAATCCTAAAAGTCAATGTTGACCCTTTAACGAGCCTTGTTACATGACTTAGGATAAGTGACAGTGCAACAGTTTGTATTAAGGGGGTGGCAAGCCCACTACCACTACGTAGCTAAAGGTGCTATAGTGTCAGTAAATTAGAATACTTTATAACACCAGTTTGAAAAATTATTTATTTTAAAATCTGAAATGTTGGCCTACTGAAATATATTTTCAGTAAATGCACTCAATACTTGGTCGGGGCTCCTTTTGCATCAATTACTGCATCAATGTGGCATGACATGGAGGCGATCAGCCTGTGGCACTGCTGAGGTGTTATGGAAGCCCAGGTTGCTTTGATGGCAGCCTTCAGCTCGTCTGCATTGTTGGGTCTGGTGTCCCTCATCTTCCTCTTGACAATATGATGTATACATTTTCTTTCAGTGTCTTTGATTAATAATGCACTGATATCTCTAATAACCCTCTAGGTGTCTAACATTCATCACTCCTGCTTGTTCTCTATTACAAACAGCAATATTAGGCGTTAATCACACTCAGTTTACTGAGAGCTTCTGGGGGATCTGCCTGAATCTCTACAAGAATGTGGCAAACATTTCTGCCCACTGTGAGGTCCATTCCAACCTTCAGTATTTGGTGAGTTTTTACATCAGTATTTGTAAGCCAAAATCAGGAGTGGAGAAATCAGAGGAAACATATAATAGAAACACGTCACCACTTCTGTATTTATCACCCACTCCTGGCTTTGGTAAAAAACTCACCAAATACAGAAGGTGTAAGCTCGGCCTTAGGGTATGTTCACATGGAAGATTGTTTTACATTTTTGCATGGATTCAACAAGCTTCCCGATCATTTGAATCTTATTATAATTTATTATGCTTTTCTTATACAGCACCTTCATATTCCACAGCGCTTTACAGATATTGTCATCGCTGTTCCCATTGGGGCTCACAATCTAAATTCTGTATGTCTTTGGAGCGTGGGAGGAAACCTATGGAAACGCAGGGAGTACATACAAACTCCTTGCAGATATTGTCCTTGGTGGAACCCAGGACTACAGCAATGCTTTGCAACAGTGCTAACCACTGAGCCACCGTGCTGCCATTGAATAAGAAAATGCGCCTATAGTGCACGTTGCGTGTTTTCCATGCGTTTAATATCTGTTGAGAAATTGAGTCATGCATTTTCCAATCTTAAATCTTGGTAAATCATGGCAAAATATGCATTTATAGTGGAGCTTTTATCAAGGTTTTGCAACCAAAATGCACCAAAAATACAGTCCATATTGATTAACCCAATATTATAATTAAAAAATGCATCAAAGCAGCACCAAAAAACGTGTTCTTACAAAATCATGCCGAAATTCACATTCAGACGACCGTATAAATCAGAGCAAGATCGAAACACAGTGCTCAGACTGGGTGGTGGATCTCCCGACCCAAGCATGGCAGCTACATGTATTTCTATGCTGCTGTCACTCTCCAGTCAGGAGATCCGCTGGCCTGTCCATGCACTACATTCCTATACCGCTCTGATTTATATGGCCTTCTGACTGCGCCATAAGAAGCAAATTTCAAATGTGGATTTTTCAGCTAGAAAAATCCATTCAAAAAGACTGAGTAAATATATCCATATACAGCATATATACAGAAATTTGGAACAAAGAAAATGGTATTCTAAGGTGAACTTTCGATATCCAGAACACTGTCAACACAAAGGTTAGGCATCACTAAGGCTAGTTTCACACTTGCTTTTTTTTGCAGCGCGTTTTTCCCGCAAAAAAACGCATTGAAAAAACGCATACAAATGCATACAAATGCTGCGTTTTTTTCAAGCATTTTTATGCGCATGCAGGAAAAAAACGCAGCGTTTTTGTGCATTTGTATGCGTTTTTTGTGCGTTTGCGTTTTTTTACAGATTTTGGAAAAACCCCACAAAAAAGAAAAAACAACCATTCAACAACACACAAGACCAATGGGACTTCATTGTGGGTGTGGTATGTTAATATATAGACCCTGTCTACAGTATTCTTCACATTTGCTTGATTCTTCTCGTGACCATGGATCTGCGCTGGAAGAGTTTTCACTTCAACTTGGATTTGGACATCGCGATGGCTCAGGCGTATGCAGTTGCTTGCCATGAACAAAGGAAGAGAGAGAGGCAGCGAAGACGGCGGCGTATGTGGATACATCCGATTGTTGAACTCCGGGAGAGCCGTGGGGCATACCACACCCTCTACAGCGAGCTCCAGTCAAACCCAGAGAAATTTACAGATTATATCCGGATGTCCCACGAAAGTTTCATGGATTTGCTTGCTCGTGTCCAACAATCCATCCGGAGACAGGACACACAGCTCCGTCGTGCGATTCCTCCTGAGGAACGGCTACTGGTGACATTACGGTATGTTTTAAAAACCAAGGGGTGCGGTCTGATGTTTTTTTTTTAAATATAGTATTCAAAACCTTGGGTAATTAGTTTTCGTGAATGTACTAATATTTTATTTTATAGTTTTTTAAAATAATATACATAAATATTAATTTTACTTCTTTGTCTGTTCACAGATTCCTGGTGACTGGAGAAACCCTATCTTCACTACACTTCCAGTACCGTATTGGAATCTCTACCTTGTCTGGAATTGTTGCTGACACCTGCCGGGCTCTCTGGAATGTTCTTTGTCCAGAATTTATGCCCCTGCCCACCGCTGAAAAGTGGATGGAAATTGCTGACAAATTCTGGACAGTATGCAATTTTCCCAACTGTTTGGGAGCTGTTGATGGTAAACACATACGGATCATCAAACCCCAAAGAACGGGATCTGAGTACTATAATTACAAAAAGTACTTTTCAATAGTACTCATGGCGATTGCGGATGCCGGATGTATGTTTGTAGCAGTGGACATTGGAGCATTTGGCCGTGGTAATGACTCACAGGCTTTTAAAAACTCAGACATGGGCCGGAGGTTGTATGGCAACCAATTTAATTTCCCTATGCCACGGCCTCTTCCTCACACCGAAGCTCCGCCACTGCCCTTTGTAATGGTTGGCAATGAGGCTTTTCAAATGTGCGGAAACTTACTGAAACCCTACTCCAGCCGGGACTTGGACCACACCAAAAAAATATTTAATTACAGGCTGACCAGGGCCAGAAGAACTGTCGAGTGTGCTTTTGGGATTCTTGTCTCCAGATGGCGAATTCTGGGCACGGCCATTAATCTTAAACTTGAAACAGTCGATGAGGTGGTGAAGGCCTGTGTGGTTCTACATAACTTTGTGATGGCTAAAGAGCACCCGACCTTTGAACTGGACGATGATGCTCCTAACCCATTGCCTGAATTCACTCAGCACACTCTCAGGTCATCCGTTGAAGTTGGCCAAATGAGGGACCAATTTGCGGCCTTCTTTATTTCTGATGTAGGACGGGTGCACTGGCAAGATGAAATGGTGTAATGTTTTTGTTTGTTTATGGTAATAAAAAACCTTATTTGATACCATTACTGAGTGCACTATATTTTTTAAACTCCAATTAAATAAAAAACTTCCCATGTATAACTTAATTTTTTGATGTTCACACACCTGGGCAGGTAAATACAATTATGAGTTAAAATGCAGCATTGCTAGTCTGCGTGAAATATATTGGAACGAGCAAAGCTGCAGGCCATGAATCAGGAAACCAATTTTTTTCAAGAGAAAATTGTGCAACTAGTTGAAAAAAAAGTATGTGATTTTCTCAAAACACAACCCTCAAAACCCAACCCCAATGAAAGTCCATGGGGAATACAAGTCAGCATTGAGTGGATGATTCCAACTTACAAGTTATTACACTAGGCCTTGGAATGACTATACTAGGCCGTGGTATTTCAAATATGAGTATAGTAGGCCTTGGGCCTACTAGTATAGTCATATGTGAAATACCACGGCCTAGTATAGTCATACCAAGGCCTACTCGATTTTTGCCAACTAGGATCTTGTTTCACGAAAAACAAACTGGTGAAACTTGACAAGTTTCAACAGTTTGTTTTTCATGAAACCAGATTCTAGTTGGTAAAACTAGAGTTATTACACTAGGCCTTGTAATGACTACACTAGGCCGTGGTATTTCAAATATGAGTATAGTAGGCCTTGGGGCTAGTAGTATAGTAATATGTGAAATACCACGGCCTAGTATAGTCATACCAAGGCCTACTGTAATAACTCGATTTTTAACAACTAGCATCTTGTTTCACAAAAAACAAACTGGTGAAACTAGAAAGAAACTTATTTTTTAGACAAGTTTCAACAGTTTGTTTTTCATGAAACCAGATCCAAGTTGGTAAAACTCGAGTTATTACACTAGGCCTTGGTATGACTATACTAGTCCGTGTTATTTCACATATGACTATACTAGGCCTTGGGTTGGTTTTTAACATGTATTTACCCATCAGTGTGTGTGAGCGGCGCAAACAACATTAATGAAACTTTGTAATGGTGAACCACAAATGTAAATTTATTTTTAATCACAAAAATAAACCAAAAAATTATTTTTTCCGGCGTTTGGGGGCAGATGGTTTCAATTTGGGGGTGTGCAGGGAATATGCAACACTTGCAGTTGAAGACGGTGTTTGAGGGGAAGGGGCAACAAAACTTGTGGGGGAAGGTAGTCCAGTTAAGGGAATTAAACTAGGAACACTTGGAGGAGAGGAAATCTGTTCAGGTACATTAGTTGTAATGGCATGTCGCCGTAGGCTTGTGCGCCTGGACCGACTTTGGCCCAATGCCCGCCTTGATAGATTTCGCCTTGAACTAGGGGCAAATATTGAGTGTAGGTCCCCCGTCTGCTGGTGTGGCTGCTGCTGCTGCTGAGGTGGCTGCTGCTGCTGCTGAGGTGGCTGCTGCTGCTGCTGAGGTGACGGCTGCTGCTGAGGTGGCTGCTGCTGCTACTGAGGTGGTTGCTGCTGCTGCTGAGGTGGCTGCTGCTGCTGCTGAGGTGGCTGCTGCTGCTGTGGTGGCTGCTGCTGAGGTGGCTGCTGCTGCTGAGGTGGCTGCTGCTGCTGCTCTTCGTTGGCAGTGCTCGTCCTTGCAGGAGGACTGGTGGCGGCAGTGATGGTCCAGGTTTGCAGAGTGGTGGTGGCAGGGCTACTACATGTTGTTGTAGCGGCAGGGCTGTTCCATGTTTGCCTAGTGGTGGCTGAGCTCCACGCATGCATGGGAGTGGCGGTGGTGCTCCAGACAGGAGCAGCGCTTGCCATGGTGGTGTCGGTGAAGTGACCAGCTGCACTCAGACTTGTGGTGGTGTAACGGTGGGTGTCCTGGCTTTGAATAGAGGTGTCCGTGCAGTGGTATGCAGCACAAGTCGGTAGTGAGGTGAAGCGAGTTAATGGTGGCACAGGTGGAAATGACACCACTGACTGCTGACCGTACCGATTATGCTGCATAGCCTGCAAGAAAGCATTGTTGCAGGCCTGCAGCACATTCAGCTGTTGCTCAGGACTAAGGTGTTCCGCCATGCCCTTTTCAATCTTACTAAAAAAATGGTGTGCTGGTCTGTTGAGGTCGGCCTCCAGACGGTCAAGGCGCTGTTCTACAGAATTGAAGCGGTGTTCAAAGTGGTTAAAACCACGTTCCATGAGTGCAAAACCGCTTTCAACTCTGTCGGACAGTGACTTGAGGCTGGAATTAAAGGCCTCGCTCAAATGCATAAACTCGGGCAAGACATTCCTGTCCAAGGCCCTCTGCCGCTGGCGGGTAGTGCCCGCATAACCAGTGGCAGAGACCTGGGACAGGGGAACACCTGATGGCCCAGCTTCCTGGTCACCAGCTGTGTGTGTGGCTGACCTGCAAGGTGCTTCCTGGCTGTCGGATGGCTGGGACGGGTCAGAGGACGTCCGAGGAAGGACCGCTCCAGGGCCAGGTTGCAGGGTGCTGCTCCAGGTGCTGTGGAAGAAAGGAAAATCATTACTACCATGCCTTTACAAGAAGCATCATCTGTGGATTAGAAAAACACAGATTAATAAAAATAAAAACCCAAAATTTATAATACTTACGATCTCGTGGCAAGGACCGGTCTTAGGAACTGCAACGCGTGATAGTGACGGTATCTAGTTCTGGTCCTTGACGCAGATCCACTGCGAACCTGGCCCTCAGCACGAACATCACTGTTGAAGCGGTCCTTGATCGAACGCCAACGTGTTCGGACTTTGTCCACTGTTGTTAAAAAAAAAACAGTGCCGTCAAGGACAACAGTCACTGCGGCACAATATAGCAATACAATACTCAAAGCAGTCACTGTAGACCCCGATGACACTGTTGGGTTTCCTGCTAGAATACACCTAGCACGAAACCCAACAGTGCCGTCAAGGACAACAGTCACTGCGGCACAATGTAGCAATACAATACTCAAAGCAGTCACTGTGGACCCCGATGACACTGTTGGGTTTCCTGCTAGAATACACCTAGCACGAAACCCAACAGTGCCGTCAAGGACAACAGTCACTGCGGCACAATGTAGCAATACAATACTCAAAGCAGTCACTGTAGACCCCGATGACACTGTTGGGTTTCCTGCTAGAATACACCTAGCACGAAACCCAACAGTGCCGTCAAGGACAACAGTCACTGCGGCACAATGTAGCAATACAATACTCAAAGCAGTCACTGTAGACCCCGATGACACTGTTGGGTTTCCTGCTAGAATATGCCTAGCACGAAACCCAACAGTGCCGTCAAGGACAACAGTCACTGCGGCACAATACAGAGCAGGGAAATACTCACTAAACGCCTTTTTGGAGGATGCTGTGGCGCTGTCCCAGCCATCCATCAACGCTGCGGCCACCTCATTCCATAGCCGCCGGGTCACCACAATGTCCTTGTGCAGCCGGTCACGGCTGTCCCACAACGGCGAACGCTCCTGGACCAGGCTGATGAGCTGCTCATTATCCAGGTAGACGTCTTCATCCCGTTGTGGAACCTAGACAAAACACATTCATTAGAATAATCAAATTTAAATTGAATAAAAAGTTACAAAAAAAGAAACATAAAAAAGAGTAAAAATAGAAGATAAAAAATAAAGAACATTACAAATCATTTGATACATACATTCCGTATCACCACCGGGACTTGGCTTCGCTGCTCCTGCTCTTCGCCCTCACTAGTCCCGTCCGCAGAAGAAGATGATGATGACGATGTCTTAAAAAAGTTGAAAAAAACGTAAGAGATTTGGAGAAGCAGCAGATATACTTACCAGATGCACGAAAATAATCACTTCAGGGTCTGCTTGCGCCAATTCCTGCCGCGATGGGGAATACTCGGATTCTGAAGACATACTGCATGTAAAAATAATAAAAATCATTAGTACATACATAATTTAAAAGGACAGGCATATAATGTAATATACTCACATTCTTCGCTGATAGAAGATGGGTTCCTTGTTGACTGTCTGCTCTCCAATCTGTCAGTGTAGTAGTGGCAGAGTTTTGGCAGGCAGCTCCTTTATATAGACTTTTTTTTTTTGACTTTAGAAGATTATAACTAGTACAACAAGTGGACACCACCAAAAAAACGCAGCGCTAAAAAAACGCATACATGCGCATGCCAGTGCGCACGTATGCGCATCCATAGGCTATAATGGCCATTTTTAGCGCAAAACGTGCGCATACGTGCGCATGCGCTTTTTTGCAGGGCCAAAAAATGCAACATGCTGCGTCTGTAAAATACAAACGCACACCCCAAAAAAACGCAGCGCATGAAAATCGCATACGTGCGCATGCCAGCGCGCAGGTATGCGCACCCATGTTAAATATAGGGGAAAAAACGCATGCGCACGTATGCGTTTTTTTCCAGCGCAAAAAAACGCAAATGTGAAACCAGCCTTACCGATGTTCCACAGTTTCTATACAATAGTATAGTTATAGTACAAGACATACATCTACAGTGAAGTCTAGACAATATAATACTAATTAATACTTAACGTAAAAAGAAAAACCATAAAATCCGTCTAGTCTAATAAATGAACAATGTGAACAATGCTGAACATTGTTTAGGATGTTTGGGAACAGTGAAGTGATATCTGGAGGACATCGTGTGGGAAACAGTACACTGACATTATATTTAATTCCTGAAGCCATTCTTTAGGTGCTTAGCACGTTGACTTGATGCTTTAGACCGGGTTGGCATATTTGGTGTCAATACTGTATAACTTAATATGTTGATCTGTTGTATTCATTTTGATTCCGCTATCTTTAACTAAGTGGCTGGATCACCTAAAGAGTATTGCTCCATGTGAGATGCTACCACCATACCTCATAGTAGATAAGGTATATATATTTTATAATGTGGACCCAAAATTCATTCTTGGTTTTTGTCTTCTCACTTTACTCCACAGAGTAGATATTGTCAAATGCAGGAAGTGACATTGTAAGTAGGGGTACAAAGGAGACACGGTGCACCAGTGGGCTGTCCTGGCACATCTTTTGGCAGCCACGGCATACTAGGGCATGAAAACACAGGCCCCACTCTCATGCATAAAAAAGACACAGGAGACGGAGTTCTAAGTTTGGCATAAAATGGCCGTGGCGTTTATTTTGAGTTACTCAAAAAACAATTTTATTTCATCATAACAATTAAAACCATTAAATATCTCCATCACTGAATAAAATTATTACTCTCATGACCCAATCCTCCCTAAAACAGGGAGATTATCCAAACACCATGCATATTAATGCATGGCCCCCCCAAAGCGCCACAGCCATTTTTCGATGATGTCCTGGAAATCTAAGTTAAAGATGTTCAGGCCAACATCCGAAAGGTGCACAAGGTCCCTTCTGTACATACCGGGGATCTTTTCTTCCAAGTCGACAAGTCTGTAAGAAAATCCATCAATCAAAACCATAAACTTCTGCATACTCCTGTTAACCCTTTTCCTTATTTTTTCAACAAACAACATATTGTGCTCTGCCCATAACAATCTAGGGACAATTTCTGAAAATACAAAAAATGATTTAAAAAATTCCATTTTTAGTAAACTCAAATCCTTCCTCATGAAGGCTAACAAATCAAGTATGTTAACTTTACCTAAATCGTTACCCCCTAAATGCAAAATTATTAAATCCGGATACGGATGCCTTTTTGACAGCTGTTGCTTAAATCCAATAAAATTCTTCCATAACATTCCTCTTCTGCTAAACCAAAAATTGTGGAGGGAAGAAGTATTAAATGAGAGATTCTCTGTATAGCACCACATCGTCGCCCTTTTTTCGGCCCAATAAATATACGAGTATACAGTGGGGCAAAAAAGTATTTAGTCAGTCAGCAATAGTGCAAGTTCCACCACTTAAAAAGATGAGAGGCGTCTGTAATTTACATCATAGGTAGACCTGAACTATGGGAGACAAACTGAGAAAAAAAAATCCAGAAAATCACATTGTCTGTTTTTTTTTCATTTTATTTGCATATTATGGTGGAAAATAAGTATTTGGTCAGAAACAAAATTTCATCTCAATACTTTGTGATATATCCTTTGTTGGCAATGACAGAGGTCAAACGTTTTCTGTAAGTCTTCACAAGGTTGCCACACACTGTTGTTGGTATGTTGGCCCATTCCTCCATGCAGATCTCCTCTAGAGCAGTGATGTTTTTGGCTTTTCGCTTGGCAACACGGACTTTCAACTCCCTCCAAAGGTTTTCTATAGGGTTGAGATCTGGAGACAGGCTAGGCCACTCCAGGACCTTGAAATGCTTCTTACGAAGCCACTCCTTCGTTGCCCTGGCGGTGTGCTTTGGATCATTGTCATGTTGAAAGACCCAGCCACGTTTCATCTTCAATGCCCTTGCTGATGGAAGGAGGTTTGCACTCAAAATCTCACGATACATGGCCCCATTCATTCTTTCATGTACCCGGATCAGTCGTCCTGGCCCCTTTGCAGAGAAACAGCCCCAAAGCATGATGTTTCCACCACCATGCTTTACAGTAGGTATGGTGTTTGATGGATGCAACTCAGTATTCTTTTTCCTCCAAACACGACAAGTTGTGTTTCTACCAAACAGTTCCAGTTTGGTTTCATCAGACCATAGGACATTCTCCCAAAACTCCTCTGGATCATCCAAATGCTCTCTAGCAAACTTCAGACGGGCCCGGACATGTACAGGCTTAAGCAGTGGGACACGTCTGGCACTGCAGGATCTGAGTCCATGGTGGCGTAGTGTGTTACTTATGGTAGGCCTTGTTACATTGGTCCCAGCTCTCTGCAGTTCATTCACTAGGTCCCCCCGCGTGGTTCTGGGATTTTTGCTCACCGTTCTTGTGATCATTCTGACCCCACGGGGTGGGATTTTGCGTGGAGCACCAGATCGAGGGAGATTATCATTGGTCTTGTATGTCTTCCATTTTCTAATTATTGCTCCCACAGTTGATTTCTTCACTCCAAGCTGGTTGGCTATTGCAGATTCAGTCTTCCCAGCCTGGTGCAGGGCTACAATTTTGTTTCTGGTGTCCTTTGACAGCTCTTTGGTCTTCACCATAGTGGAGTTTGGAGTCAGACTGTTTGAGGGTGTGCACAGGTGTCTTTTTATACTGATAACAAGTTTAAACAGGTGCCATTACTACAGGTAATGAGTGGAGGAAAGAGGAGACTCTTAAAGAAGAAGTTACAGGTCTGTTAGAGCCAGAAATCTTGATTGCTTGTTTCTGACCAAATACTTATTTTCCACCATAATATGCAAATAAAATGAAAAAAAAACAGACAATGTGATTTTCTGGATTTTTTTTTCTAAGTTTGTCTCCCATAGTTGAGGTCTACCTATGATGTAAATTATAGACGCCTCTCATCTTTTTAAGTGGTGGAACTTGCACTATTGCTGACTGACTAAATACTTTTTTGCCCCACTGTATATGATCTATACAATTAGCGGACCTACAAAATGAATAAGATGTTAGCATTCATATAAATTCGGCCGAACATATAATTTGAACCTTTTTGATTCCCACCTTCCAATCTTCATTATATTATTGTCCTGAAAACCCAACCAAGCAGCTTCCGTTGCTGCTCCAATACGAAAAGAGTGCGACGTGATTTTAAGATTTTCCAAACCCAATTGGGCCAGGCATTTTTTCAAAATGAAATTGAATTGAAAAATCGTCACTGGTGTACCATTGTGGTGAATGAAAAATGGACCTTCGAACCTTGGTCTCATGCTGAGCCAACTCTTCACTTTCGGAACCGGACAAATGACTGAATCCGAAATTGCAGATAAACTAACTGAAGCTCCTCTTCCTATCTGATCCGTTTTTGACCTTTTTATAAATAAAACAACCGAGGATTCAAATACCTTTACATCCTCAATTAACATGCCAGAAGGTGAGTTTTTTGACTGAGAAACTATTTCCCCGACATGAAGCGCCGCAAAAAATACTAATGTAAATGTTGCTGAAAACAAACAATTTTCTTCAAAATTGTCGCAAACCGATGGGAGACACAAGCAAATGTCTTTTAGCAAACAAAATGATATGGGACTACGATCATCCTGTTTAAAATTAGCCCTTCTGAATCCTTTTAAAAATTGTTTCATTAAAAAATTGTCATTCAACCTTTTTTTGCCCAAAATTTTAAGAAAAAATGAAACACCAGCAATGTGTTTTGCTAACGCTGAATAAGACAAACCATTCAAAACCAAATGCTTTGCAAATTTCAGAGCTGTTTCTTCCTTAGCTTCGTTATATGAGTAATCGGTTGCGGTACAAAATCTTATCCATACATTCCAAGCGCCCAAATACTCGGACCAAGTTTTATCAGCCAATGATTTTCCATTAAAGTGTTGAATTAGACCTGTACTATGTCTCATATATTCTCTGGAGAAGTCGTTCCTTCCTTGTCGGCTCCGGGAACATGCTCCAAAAACTTTGACCACTGACGGTGACAAATAAGTTTAGCACAATCATTAATTAACTAATTTCGGGCAGGACGGTGGCTCAGTGGTTAGCACTGCAGCCTTGCAGCACTGGAGTCCTGGGTTTGAATCCCATCAAGGACAACATCTGCAAGGAGTTTGTATGTTCTCCCCCCATGTTTGCGTGGGGCTACTCCGGTTTCCTCCCACACTCCAAAGACATACTGATAGGGAATTCAGATTGTGAGCCCCATCGGGGACAGTGATGAAAATGTGTGTAAACTGTAAAGCGCTGCGGAATATGTTAGCGCTATATAAAAATAAAGATTATTATTATTTGATAATGATGCTTTTAACCAGATATTAAACTCCATACAGGCTAGAGCTAAAGGCCTAAGAATTTGGTTAGCCCATCTGTTTTTAGCTGAAAATGTATTTAAAATAAAAACCAAACCTTGGTTGTTAGAACGGAATAGTATACGCTTATTGCAAAGGCTAGGTCCCCACAAAAGAATGGCTACATATATGGCGAAAAGGTCTAAAATTGCTCCCTTCTTAAGAATATTACTGTAAAACCAAGAACTAGGCCATTTGTTTGTCGACCAGTGAGATTTAAAAGATAAACCAAAACCTTCTGATTCGTCCGTAAAAATGTACAAGTCCAAATCTTCAGCAAATACAAACGGGGTGTGCCACATTGTCTTGCCATTAAATTTAGATAGGAACGGCAACCAAGTTCTCAAATCCTCCTTAAGCTCGCTACCTAATCTCAGGTGTGAATTAGGAGCAAGGTTACCTGCTGTGGCATCGTATAGCCTTCTAGAAAACACCCTACCCATGGGTATGATTTTTAAGGCAAAATTCAAGGAACCTAATAACGACTGTAAATTCCTCAATAAAACTTTTTCTTTTGACAGATTAATAATATATCAAATTCTGCCAATCTTTTCAGCAGGGAGAGAGCATGTCATAGATTCACAATCTATCAGAATACCCAAAAATTCCAAAGAAGTTCAAAGGGCCACGGTTTTTTCTTCTGCAATAGGTATTCCAAAATGCTCGCAAACCTTAACAAACTTATCCAACAAAGCAAAACAAACTTCAGAATCTCTGGGACCAATAAACAAGAAGTCATCAAGGTAATGCACTACTCCACCACCCTTTGAATTGAACTCCACTACCCATTGGAGAAAAGTCGAAAACGTCTCAAAATAATAACAAGATAATGAAAATCCCATAGGGAGACATTTATCAAAAAAAAAATTATCTTTAAAACAAAAACCAAGGGAATTGAATCCTCTCGGATCAACTGGTAACAGCCTGAACGCAGCTTTTATGTCAGATTTTGCTAGCAATGACTTGTGATCAAAACTTTGCAGAAACTCCACAGCAACATCAAACAAAGTGTACGTTACTGAGCAAATTTCTGTATCCACTTGAAGATTGTTCCATTGTTTGCAACCAGTACCTGAAAATGTTGGTAGAAAAAACCCGTTACAGAAACCATTCCTCAGCAGGTAACTACTCTCCGTGTCTAGGTATATTTCTAACTACGGGACCATATTTTGTAACTTCACCCGAGTCAGAGCTCTTTGGAAATTACTCTTTATTGGGTCCTTGCTTTCCGTTTTGTGACTGATGTTTCAAGCATCAAAACATTGCATGTGCACCCCCACAAAACGAGCACTCATGGCGAAAACATCAGTTCGCAGCCCACTTACAGCTTGTTTCGTTGAATGCGAAACATACCCCTTTCTTACTAGGTGTATTCACATTCTGTCTATATGGTGGGAACTTCTGGAGCAACATCAAAGTCAGCCATAATCCCAGGTCTTTTTTACCCCATGATAGGTTAGGGTGCATGGCTAATTTTTGACTAAATGCTTCGTCATATTGTAACCATGACATGCCCCCGAAGTTCCGATATGCATCCGACCTCTGAATAACAACACGTTTCTTTTCTTCCGGTTCATCTTTTCTTTCATATCTATGCTGTTGTTCCTTAACCGACGGTAAAAGGGAGAAAATATCAATGTACTCCCCGTGCCAAATTTGTTCTTTTACTGACATATTAAGATGGAAACCCAGTGGGGACATCTCACATGACAATGATTCTTTTAACAGGACTTCTGGTAGCCCCGGTTTTACAACTACTCTGCTGCTAGTTGCAACCTCAGGAGGATGCAACACTGGGGCTGTTCCTGCCTCGGTTCCAGTCAGACATTCATTCAACACTTCTTTAGCCAAAAACCTCAAATTAGCGTACAAGGGGGCAGATAAAGGGACATTGAAAATCTCACCCCTCTGATCCTGTATGTCGACCGGGTCCTTGGAAACCTCCTCACTCAAGCCTGTCACGGCAGGAGAATGCTGCTGAGGTTTGCTGATTGCTGGCATACTTCGGTATCCATTGCCGTCGAGACTGCTCTCCAAGATAAAGCAGCAGCAACAGCCTCACTGTCTTCGGTTGCACAAACCGCCGCTGCTCGTTGCCTGGCCGGTACTGGGGTTCCCTGGGCCGCTGCAGTTCTTTTATGGCTGCCGCGGCTAGATGTCTCCGGTATGTCCAAATTTACCGCTGTTTCCCCAGGTGCTCCTCCCCGTCGCCTCACTGACGTGACGGCGGCCGTGTCTGATGACGCGGACCGGCTTCGCTGGAGTTCTCGCATTGGGCTGCCTGTGTTCTGGCGTGACTTCTCCTGACTCGTACTGCGCATATCCTGTGCACGATGCCTGCGGCGGAGGGGAATATATAACTCAGGCCCTCCGATTCCTCCCGGAGCTGCGACCTGACGTCATCGGGATGGAAACCACTCTGAAAGAGTGTGGAAGAGATGGGGATCCTGTCAACGGAGCCGGTAAAATCACTGCAGCGGGGGCCGGTTCAGTAGCGGGACTCGTCTCTAGGCAGCTCCTTAGCCACTGGATGCTGCCTTCTTCTTCCGCCCTCAGAAGTAACTGCCGAAGTAGTGAATCCATCTCCGTCCTGCTTATCTTGAAATCTTCTTGAGGTAAACTGAGGAAACGGTCCCAAAACAGCTTATTATATACCCAGAAATTCTTCCCGCTCATACTCTGTCAGCCAATCAAAAAGGTTCAAAAAAAGAGTGGGAAGCCAATCTGCCTCACAACCAGTGAACCTGCTTGTGAAATATCACAGCTTACTGAAAACATTAACTCTTTGTAGACCAAGGCTTAAAACAAAATGATTAACATCAAATTATTAGTTATGGGAGCCGCGTTATCTTGCAACCCCACTTGTATTCACTAAGGGGAGGGCGTTCAATCTAAAAAAAGACCCCTTGTGTCCTTGACTTTTATTATCTAAAAAAAAGTTAGAATCCCTAGAAGCTTCAGCACAAAAAGGTCCACATCCTAACTCGAAAATCAGCGTTCTGTATGGAGCTCAATGCTGTATATTGCCCCTGTGTCCTGGCTTTGACTTATTCTGTTGCCTGCAAAAAAGATGTAAATCACACCCCTCCACTCAATTCTGTACACAGTAGGCAGCTTTTGTTAAGGAGTGATGAAGCTATCAACAGCCACCTTGAACATCTGATGGTTATATAATGCATTGGGCTGTTTTAAGTGTTATTTTATTTATTTGGTGCCTGCAACCGTGTGCTTCAGACAGGGTTAAGTATTGGGTCCAGCCCATTTTGGGAGGAGTTACGTAAGCAGAAAGAACTCAGTTCCTGTTGTTAGGCAGATAGGGAAGAGTGCAATCATATCCCTTTAAAAACATGAAACTTTAATAAATTGAGGTAAAAAAACACCCCCCTAGTGCAATAACACAATTAACAAACTCTATGCATTAATAACCTATGATAGCCCTACACTAGACTGCTATCCCTTCCTGACAGTGGAGGTTGGCACCCTAAAAGATACGATTATTTGGCGCCCCCACTCCGCGGCGGCTGCCTCAGACTTGCCCTAAATGACCCTTATAAACTACAGATGGGAAAACAATAAGCAAAAAAAAAGAGATGAAAAAGATAGTGCTTAATATAATACACAGGCTATTAATGTACAATATATAAAAGACAGGCTATTACATGTAAACATAGAGAAACCTCTTGTATATCCGATTGTAGCAAGTCTTGTCTTTTTGGGTATTAATAGACCACAGAAAATATAGATTCCATAAGCTACCAGTAGATAGTAGCAATCTTGTCTTTTTGGGCATTAATAGACTACAGAAAACATAAATTCCAAATGCATTATCAGTAGAGATGAGCGACTTTGCCTTTTTTAGGGTCGAGTCGGGTTTCATGAAACCCGACTTTCTCAAAAGTCGAGTCGAACGAAATTGGCCGACTTTCGGGAAAAGTCGAAGGTCCGACTGAAACACGAAACCCAATGCAAGTCAATAGGAAAGCAAAGTCGGCAGGGAGTGGAGAACAGTAAACACACCTAAATGCCGCACCGCTTTATTAAAGTGAGTTAAATCTCTCTCTCTCCGGACGCTGCACATGTCATCTCGTTGCCCACAGTGTACGTCCTTGCTCAGTGGCTGAAAGAAGTCACGTGCAAGCATTCTGGGAAATCCCACTTTGGCGCTTGTTTTGCCGACCACATGGCCGACTTCACTCTGTGGTTTGGTTTCGGTCGGCGAAATCCGACTTTGCCATAAGTCAGCGACTTATGAATCTGGCCAACCTGTTTCGCTCAACTCTAATTATCAGATAAAGCCAAAGACAATCTCTCTGCAGTAAATCAGACAAGCACAAACAAGAGGTAAAAAATAGCGTGGTTCAATAAAGGAACATCAGAATTATATCCATATTGGTTCCCATAGAAGGCAATGGATGATATCCATTGCCAGAAAAAAACAAAGAAACAGCTCGGGGTTAACCCAAACTTAGCTTCCAGCCTCCTTCCAGCCCCCTTGAGGCTGGAAGCTAAGTTTGGGTGAACTTGCAAAATGAAAGTAAAATTGGCTCCATTTACACACACAGTGAACAGGAACTACCTGGTCCTTTTTTTTTAACAGTGCTTTACTGGTAGTATAACACTATCGCTAGAGACAGAAACTCATGCACTATTAAACAGTGGTAAATAGTAGTTGATGCACGGTACAGAGGTCACCACAGTTCAGGCTGTGAGGGAGCGCAGACTCAGTGGCATCACCGCTAGTCACTGAGTCTGCGCTCCCAGCATCTTATCATTCACCAGTGGTTTTCAGACGCGGCGGTCGCATCTTGGCACCATCCTGGTTGAAAACTGTATATGCCCCAGATATGGATTACTGCGTGGGACTCAACAAAGGACTGGAATAGTATATTGATGGTTTATTATTTTACCTTTATTACAGGAGATCGAGGGCTTTGCAGGAATTAAGCAAGGTCGTAAGTATGGTTTAATTAAGAATATTTCAATTAAAGGACTTTATTCTGGGTGTCTGTGTTTTCTTTACAATTTGACTATGGGGTTAGTAATAGAGGCATCTTATTGACGCCTCTCCATTACTAACCTTGGGGCTTGATGTCACAAAGGTGACATCAACCTCCACAACTATTACCCCACTTGCCACCGCTACAGGGCGTGGGAAGAGAGGAGGCTAACTGCCTGAATTGGTGCATCTTAGAGATGCACCTTTTCTGGGGCGGCTGAGAGCTGATGTTTTTAGCCAGGGGGAGCCAGTATCCATGGCCTCTTCCTAGGCTATTAATATCAGCCCCCAACTGTCTGCATAGCCTTTGCTGGCTATTAATTATAGGGGGACTCCACATCATTTTTTTGGGGATCCACAATTTTAATAGTCAGGAAAGGCTAAGTATACAGCTGTGAGCTGATATTAATAGCCTGGGAAGCTCCATGGATATTACCCACTTCCCCGGTTAGAAACATTGGACCCCAGCCTTTGGCTTACCCTCTGCGGATTACGAAAATTGCGCGGTAGCCCACCCCATTTTTTTCGTAAAAATAACATTTTATTAATTAAATACATGTACAGAAATTTCCACACACACTGTACTAATTGTATTTGTCACTAATATGTATATATCTACCTATTCCGTATGTATTTACTGTATGTAAACCATTTCTTCTATCCTGTCGGCTCCTGCAGTGATTTTACAGAACCCGGCAGATGTGTTTCCGACTTTTCTCCTATCTACCTCTCTATGCAATATTATAGTTTTAGGACTATAAGATGCACCGGACCATAAGACACACCCCAAATGTTCAAAAAGAAAATAGGGAAAAAAATATAATGTGTCAAATGGGGGTCCATCTTACTGTCTGAACTCAGCTTACCGGGGGGTAATCGGTACAGGAGCAGGAGTGGTCACAGGGGTTGTTCGATGGTCCAGGCTGGTGCGGTGGCCTCCGGGAAATCCCATCCCAGGTTGGTGCGGCAGCAGTACTCTGTTCTGGAGCGGCAGCGCTCTGTGCTGGGGCGGTGGCGGCTCTCTGTGCTGAGGCGGCAGCGGCTCTCTGTGCTGGGGCGGCAGCGGCTCTTTGTGCTGCGTGAGGGGCTCCGCCAGCATTTTGTCAAAGCCTGGAGGCCCCCACAGCTCCATTGCTGTGATGCGGTGGCCTCTGGCAAAATGGCCGCTGGGGGCAGCGAATGCTCACATTCAGATCTCGGCACCGATGTAACACATTGAATAACATTGGTCAGAGTGCAATCCGATTTTTTAACGAATTGCACTCATCCGTTTTTCTCGCAAATGAGTATGAGCCCTAATAAGCATTATTCCAACATCCCAACTCAACAACTACTTATCCTGTTAGTCCCATAGTGGTTCTGAATTCTTCATATTTGGCTCTTGGAAGTGGCTTTGTCATAACATCAGCTATCAACTTGTCAGTTTTGCAATAAACAAACTTAATTATGCCACATTCTATCAAAATCATGCAGGTGACTTTAATGTCAATGTGTTTGTTTGTCGCATTGATCTTCTCACTGCATCAATCACAGTCCGTCGAGTTGATGGTTTACCAAGATCTGCAGACACATTCTCTGCTTTTGTAGATGATAAGGCTGCAGACACCTGTTTTCTGGTAGACCAAGAAATTGAACTTCCTCCAAGCTTGAACAAATAGCCGCTTGTCAATTTACGATCACATAAGTCACCAGCCCAGTCTTCATCTACATAGCTTCTGAGTTTTAGCTCTCCTCTTACAGAAATCATTAAATATGTGTCTTGAGACTCATTCAAATATTGAAGAACTCTCTTAACGGCATTCCAGTCCAGTCTACGGTTCTTTCCACATTTCTGCACAGAATTCCAACTGTTGCTGCGATATTCGGTCGAGTCATAGTTGCTATGTATAGAAGTACCCTACTGCCTGTCTGTATTTCTCATTGTTAGGTAACAGATCATCTTCTCCTTCCAATTTTAACCCCTTCCCGACATGTGCCGCATATATACTTCTTCTCGATCACGTGGGCTCACACTGAGCACCGCCGCAATCGAGTGCGGGTGTCAGTGGGTCGCCCTCCCAGGGCTGTGGGGTACTCGGTACTGGGCCAGTGTAAGCGGGATTTGTCACAGCAGCGGGGACCCGGTGTGTGGCCCCGGGCGCCCAATTAATAGGGGGAGTTTGAATGGTGGAATGTAGTTAATGGAATAGTTTGTGACGCCACCTGAGGAGTTCGGCAAGCGAGATGTTAAGCCAACGCTGCTTGCAGATCCTCTGGGGCTGGTGGTGTGTTGCAGCCAAGATGGTGAAGCTCCCCACAGGTGAAGCTGTAGCCCCAGGGCAGTGTAGATGTGGAGTTAGAGGAGAGGCACAAGCAGTGTAGAAGCTGGTACCCAGATGTAGCAGTGCTGGGTGTGTTGGCGCAAGAATCAATGGAGGACACCAGGGCTTGTAGTTCCAAAGCTTTACTCACAGTCTGTAGTACACACAGGTGCCTGCCTCCGTACTGTGTCCTCCGGGTCAAAGGCTCACTCAACCTCTAGGTCAGATGGAATGCTCCCTCCAAACGCTCCGCCAACATGTACGTTTCTGAACGTCTCCTCTTATAGCGCCTTTTTGTGTGAAGAACTCCTAGTACTGAGGTACACTGGAGTTCCTCCTGACAGATGTTCCCAAGAACTCTACTTGTACGGCATACAGCTGTAGCCTGCTTCGGGGAGTCCTTACTCTTGAATCCCGGCTCACTATCCAAGTTGCTGTTGTGCCCCCAAGTCTTAGATGGAAGTAGTGCATTTACAGCCCACTACTCTACCGGTGTCTGCTGAAGGACCGTTAGCATCCATACAGCCTCGGGGACTGGGCCCCGGCCTTGCGCTTAGAAATTCTAGGCAGGGTTCTCTCCTAACCCACGTCCTCTCTGTTCCCTCTTTCTCCTTCGTTCCATACTAATCTCTCTCTCTTATGGAAGGTCAGGTTTCAGTTCAATGCCTTTCTCCTTCTTTCCTTTCCCGTGCCAGCAGACCCAGGTCACTGAGGTCTGCTGCAGCACCTCCTTCCTCCATCCCTCTCTCAGGGATCTTCTTTCCTCACTCCTCTCTGAGTGACTTCCCCTCCCAGACTGACCAGTAATCCTAAACATTCCCGCTCTTTTAAGTATTCTCAACTCCACCTGCCTCCCAGCACGTTTCGTGTTCCAAGCAGGGAGCCACCAAAGGTGTTCTGCTACACTCCAAGCAGGGAGCCGCAATGTGGCTTTGCTGAACTACTCTGTTGTGTGGGGTGCGAGTGTTGGAGCGTGGTCAGGAGCCTCCAACTTACCTGGATGGTGGGGCACCACACCTCAGGAGGAGGTGCAGTACCTCTGTGGCGACTGAGCCTCAGGGGCGCCACATCAGCTCTATACGAGAGCTGACACCCTGCAGCAATGACCACGATCAGTGCTTGCACCGATCGCAAATGTTTAATCCTCTGATGCCGCTGTCAATAGTGACAGTGACATCCAGGAGCATCGCAGGGGGAGGGAGCTCCCTGTCTGTTCCCATGAGCACAACGCAGTGCGTTGTGCTGATGGTCTCCATGGTTATCCCGGTCCGCAAAATGGCCATGGTGTCCTGTCAGATGCTGCTCTGATGCCCTGCTTTGCAGAAGTATTGCAGAGCATCAGATCAGTGTAAAGATGATATCCCTTAGTGTGAAAATGTAAAAAGTTTAACTACAAGTTATTCAAAATTGTAAAAATATAAAAACAAAAAACAAATAAAGAACACAAAAAAATGAAAAAATATTATTTCAATAAATACATTTATTTATGTAAAAAAAATAAACAAAAAAAGTACACATATTTGGTATTGCCGTGTCCGGAATGACACAACCTATAAAACTGTTGCACTAATTAACCTCATTCAGTGAACATTGTAAAAAAGTAAATAACAAATAAGGCAAAAAACTATGCTTTATCATGCTGCCAAACAAAAAGTGCAATAAAACACGATCAAAAAGACGAATGTAAATAAAAATGGTACCGTTGAAAATGTCATCTTGTCTGGCTAAAAAACAAGCCACCATACAGCTCTGTCAGCGGAAAAAAAAAGTTATAGTTCTCAGTATAAAGGGATGCCAAAATATTTTGTTTTTCTATAAAACAGCTTTCATTGTGTAAAAGCGCCCAAACATAAAAAATTATATAAATGTTGCATTGCTGTAATTTTACTGACCTGAAGAATAAAGCTGCCATATCAATTTTACTACACACGGAATGAAAAAATAAAAACAAAACAATTTCTGAATTGCTGGTTTTTGTTAATTCTGCCTCCCAAAAATCAAAATAGAAAACGATCAAAAAAGTCATGTGCCCAAAAATGGTACCAATAAAAATGTCAACTCGTCCTGTAAAAAAGAAGCTGTCACGATCAGTGCTTGCACCGACCGCAAATGTTTAATCCTCTGATGCCGCTGTCAATAGTGACAGTGACATCCAGCAGCATCGCAGGGGGAGGGAGCTCCCTGTCTGTTCCCATGAGCACAACGCAGTGCGTTGTGCTGATGGTCTCCATGGTTATCCCGGTCCGCAAAATGGCCATGGTGTCCTGTCAGATGCTGCTCTGATGCCCTGCTTTGCAGAAGTATTGCAGAGCATCAGATCAGTGTAAAGATGATATCCCTTAGTGCGAAAATGTAAAAAGTTTAACTACAAGTTATTCAAAATTGTAAAAATATAAAAACAAAAAACAAATAAAGAACACAAAAAAATGAAAAAATATTATTTCAATAAATACATTTATTTATGTAAAAAAATAAACAAAAAAAGTACACATATTTGGTATTGCCGTGTCCGGAACGACACAACCTATAAAACTGTTGCACTAGTTAACCCCATTCAGTGAACATTGTAAAAAAGTAAATAACAAATAAGGCAAAAAACTATGCTTTATCATGCTGCCAAACAAAAAGTGCAATAAAACACGATCAAAATGACGAATGTAAATAAAAATGGTACCGTTGAAAATGTCATCTTGTCTGGCTAAAAAACAAGCCACCATACAGCTCCGTCAGTAGAAAAAAAAAGTTATAGTTCTCAGAATAAAGGGATGCCAAAATATTTTGTTTTTCTATAAAACAGCTTTCATTGTGTAAAAGCGCCCAAACATAAAAAATTATATAAATGTTGTATTGCTGTAATTTTACTGACCTGAAGAATAAAGCTGCCATATCAATTTTACTACACACGGAATGAAAAAATAAAAACAAAACAATTTCTGAATTGCTGGTTTTTTTTAATTCTGCCTCCCAAAAATCAAAATAGAAAACGATCAAAAAATGTCATGTGCCCAAAAATGGTACCAATAAAAATGTCAACTCGTCCTGTAAAAAAGAAGCTGTCACATGACTCTGTTGGGATATATGGAAAAATTATAGCTGCCTAAATACAGGAATGCAAAAAACTAGTTATTGCAATGAAACTCGTCTTTTAGTGAGTAAGAATTGCCAAACAGAAAAACACGATGTAAATCTGGTATAGCTGTAATCGCACCGACCCAAAGAATAAAGTTGTCTAATCACTTATACCGCACGAGGAATGGTGTAAAAAATAAATAAACCTACTTCTTCACCTGCTGTTGATTTGTTCATTCTGCCTCCCAAAGATCGCAGTAAGGTTTGGTTAACATCCTGCGATCTGCGCTGAGCGCTTATGTTGTTTACGTGTAAATTTCTGAAATATAATGAGGCAGATGGAGGCACTGTGGAAGCTGCAGTACCTGTGATCCGGCAGTGTCCGTCTTTTAAGGCGTGCATAAAAACGCGGTCGACCACAGTTTTGTGCACTTTTGTAAAGTAGGACACCGTGGAACAGAGGACAGTCCAGAGTATCTCTGCTGCCTCATTATAATGAATGGATCCATTGGGGGTTTCATCTGTCACATCACTGGGAGATTTTGATGCATACCCCAAAGTAAGTACTAATTGTTGGGTGTGTTGGATAAATGTGATCCTAAATGTTATGTAAAATGTTCCCATTAAAAGCTTCAACTCAATCTACAAATAAAGCAAGCCCCTACTCAGGTCTGTCATCTGTTAACAGAAATATACAGGGCTTCCATGTTACTGGTAGTACAAAGGCTCTGAAAAAGAGAAATGGCTCCTCACCCTCAAAATATTCAGCAAATTCTGCTGTCCAAAATCCAAATGCTTCTGAGCCTCAGTGTGTCTAAAGCGTCCACATGTTTGGCATTTCTGTAGTGATTAGAGCCCGGCTAATTTAAGGGCGCTTTTCTCCAGAAGCATGAGCTGGTCATTACAATGTACTGGGCACTACAACATTCTGGTCACTACAATGGCAGTTTGCAATTTTCACTCAGTAACATCCACTACTGCTTGCTTCTGGAAAACACCCATGGAGTCAAAATCATCAATACACCTGCAGATAAATTCCCAAAGGGGTATAATTTTCAAAATGGGGTCACTTGAGGGGGTATTCTGCTTTTCTAGCACTCAGGAGCTCTGCATATGGAGTCCAAAAACTATTCTAATGGAGCTCTGTGCCTCCTGAGTCTTGTGGCTAAGCAGTACTGTACAGCTACATAAGGGGTATTTCTACATTCAGTAAAATTGTTTGACAAATTTTCATGGCATTTTTACCGATTTCTCCAGAATGAAAATGTAAATTCTGAGGCTAACACACAATCTTGGTGGTAAAAAATCTAATTAAATTTTCTTCACTGCCCAATGGTATAAAATTATTTGACACACCTGTAGTGTCAATATGATCACTACACCCTTATATGAATTCATTGAGAAATGTAGTTTGTAAAATGAGGACACTTATGGTGGGTTCGGCTTGTCTGGCACATCAGGGGTTCTACCAATGTGACATGGCATCCTCAAAACAGTCCAGCAAAATCTGAACTTCAATATGGCGCTCCTTATCTTCTGAGCTTTGCACTGTAACTTGAAAGTAGTTTTTGACCACATATGGGGTATCGGTGTACTCAGGAGAAGTTGCAGAACACATTGTGGGGTCCATTTTCTCCTGTTACACTGGGGAAAATGCAAAACTTGGGGCAGAAAAGCATTTTGATGTGAAAAATTCGATTTTTTTAAAATTTTCATGGCTCAACTTCATAAAATTCTTTGAAACACCTAGGGATTCAAGGTGCTCATGACACATCTAGATAAAGTCAAATGGCATTCCTTCCCTTCCAAGCCCTGCCATGTGCACAAACAGTAGTTGGTCCCCTTCCAGACTAAAAACATCTGCTCTCAGCCACACCAGAAAAGGCGCATCTATGAAATGCACCAATTATGGCATTAAGCCTTGCTCTTCCCACTTGCTCTGGTGCCATAGCAATTGGTGTGATAGTATTGGGGTTGATGTCACCTTTGTATTGTCAGGTGACATCAAGCACAGAAGTTTGTAATGGAGAGGTGTCTATAAGACACCCCCATTACTAACCCCATAGTGATATTGTATAAAAAACAGATACCCAGAATAAAGTTCTTTAATTGAAATGACATAGGTTCCTTTAATGAACCTACATTTACCCAAAACATGTATACTCACATTAATGCTCAATCCACTGAAGCCATTGCCTCCTGTAACAGAATTAACATAATAAACAACGGTATTCCTCACATGTCCACTGAGAAGATAATCCATTTGTCCCATGACACGTCTAGCTCTGTCATATCTAGATGGCAGGCTGCATTGCTGCATGATGTGACTATACAGCCTACTATACATCAGAGACACTGAGCTGTGCATGCTTGCTCATCCCATCGCTGTGTGCCTTGCTGGTTCTCATTATACAGGGACCCAACAACATTTTTTGGGGGTACCCCATTTTAAAAACCAGCAAAGGCTAAGTATACAGCTGTGACCAGATATTAATAACCTGGGAAGCTGCATGGGTATTTTCCCCTTCCGAGGCTATAAACATCTGCCTCCAGCTATCCACTTTCCCTCTGCTGGTTTATAAAATTTTGGGGGATCCCATTCCATTTTTTTTCAGAAAATAATTTACTCAGTAATAAAATACATGTACAGTAAGCTACACAAGCACGGTACTAATTATATATGTTACTGACATCTTTATATCTATCTATTCCATGTATATATATCTATTCTCTCTTTTCTATTCTGTCGATACTGATAAAAAGTTAGTTTATAAACCAGCTGGCTGCATTGCACTCATAGCACCATGAACAAAGAAAATGAATTAACTACTAATATACAGTATATGCTGAATGATTTGTATGCTGAAATAAATAAAATAGTTTTTAAATGTGATGCGTTACTTTCAAGTTTATTAATAAACGTTATATTTTAAATTACTCCAATTGGATTAGTCAGTGAATGAAGTATTAGTAATATTGGGGATATCTATGGAACATTATATGCACTCAGTGAACCTATTAAATGTCAAAATGTTTCAGTGGCATTAATAGGGTGCCGGCATGTGATTACATCATTCTATGAGCTCATTCTATCAAGGCTCATTTATTCATTTATTCTATGCTTCATTCAGTCAGGGCTCACATGATGAGATTGAGGGGTGCCTATGGATTACTATGACGCGTGGGGTTCTGTTGAAGGTCTCTGTGCCTGTCATTCATTACAGAGCTCCCTTAAAACTCAGCCAGCAGCCGAGCCTCAAAGGAGACAGTAATTTTTGCTATTGCAGACGATGGCAGGTTCAAATCCCTTTAGGGGACTAATGAATACAGTGAAAAGTAAAAAAAAAAAACTTGAAAAGATAAAAAAAAAAGTTCAAATGACCCTCTTTTTTCCCCCTTTAAAAGTAAAGGTATTAAGTAAATTACACATACGTGGTATCACCACATCCATAAAATTCTGATCTATCAAAGTATAAAAATAATAAAAAAAAAAAATCAGTAAAACACCGAAAGCAGAACCAAATTCAAAATATGCTGTAGGACGCGCTCAAAATGTAATATCTATTCCAAAATAAGCCCTCACACTGCTCTAGTCACTAAAAAATAGAAAAGTTATGGTTTTGAAAATGAGACACAATCAAAAAAATTTTTTTTTGTTTAATTTCTGATTTTTTTTTCTATCACTAAAATAATAAAAACTGGAAAGTTTGATATCGCGCTAATCATATTTATGTGGGAAATCATATTGCCAGGTCATTTTTATCACACAATGTACGCCATAAATACAATTTCCAAAAAACAAAGCCAGAACTGCATTTTTTCACGCTTTCACCACACTTCGTACACTATGTGGTATAATTAATGGTGTCATTCAAAAGTACAACTTGTCCTGCAAAAAACAAGCCTCCATATGCCTATAAAGGACAATAAGAAAGTTGTGGCTCTTGGAAGAACTGGAGGGAAAAAAACAAAAACAGAAATTGGCCATGTCAGGCAGAGGTTAATAACAGTAAGTGAATTCTTATTACCTTTGGACACATAATGGAATATGAGTGGTTTAGTTGGAATGGAACTACAGCCCACATTGCAAAGGGTTGTGCAACTGAGGAAGTTTTTTGGCTTGTTGTGATTATTTTTTCTAAACATTATCACGTGAATTACAGTAGTCTTTTTCTTTGAAGTGTGATATCTGGAGTGTCATAATAATGATGGGAAATTGTAGCCGAGTTATGAAATGTTCTAGTAGATAAGAAAAAGAAAACAATTTAATGATATTTCCAGCTTATTGTACTACAATCCAGATACCTGGAGCAAAAAAAAATTATACAGGGTGGGCCATGAAAAACAGAATCTAGTTACTTACTGACAGAGACAATACTTACACTCCTGATCAGGGGCACGGCCAAAAATCTAATTAGGAGAAGGTAGGCTATAGATTGTAATAAGTTTTGTGAAACATATTGTATGAGCCTAGTTTGGTGTTGTTATACATAGGGTAATGCATAGCTCCCAACCATCCCAGATTCAGTGACCCTGTCCCAATTTAAAGGGTCAGAAGCTTTGTCCCGACTTCCACTCACTCTCTTTTCTCCTTAAAGTGAACCTGTCACCATGAAAATGCAGTCCAATCTGTAGGCCTCTCAATATAGAGCAGGGGAGCTGAGCAGACTAATAAGTAGCCTTGTGAGGAAAGATAAAATATAAACTGTGTTTTCATCATATAATTCTCTGATCTTTCTAAGATTTTTGGTCTAGTGGGCGGTCCTGTCAGTGACTGACAGCTATCTCTGTATGTACACTTATACAAAGTAAGCTGTCAGTTACTGATATACCGCCTACTGTACCAAAAATCCCCAAAAGAGCAGAGGATTAAATGATGAAAACTCAGGTTTTACTGAACTTACAAAACTATTGATCAACCTACTCCGCTCCTCCTGTTCTATAATATGATGCCTGCAGATTGGACTGCATTTTCATGGTGACGGGTTCCTTTAATTGCTCAGTATCTCCACCTCTTCGGGGAGTGGGAATGGCATCTTTCTGCACACACTTACATGAATTAAATAAACAATCCTCTTCTATATTTCTGATATGATCTCTACAAGGAATCAAACCCAAAATGGGAACCACTGCAGTCAATAATTAAGGTTAAGAGCCATAGCCTGCACTGCTAAGCATGGGAGAATTTGGTATACTTGTGCTGCATTGCAGGCTGTGAAATTACAGACACATTATACTGGTACATATACATCTGTACATATCAGTGTATTTCTATGTACCTGTATTCTAAATGGAAATTAAAAGTCAATTATTTTTCTTCATAGCAAAAAAAATAAATAATTGAAAACAACTACAAAATAATTATTTTATCTTTCCTGACAGCTCATCTTCCCAGGAATCAAGCCCACAACCTTCATCAGTTACTAAAGCCATGAGCCACAGCCACTACTGACATTACCAGGACAATTTTGTCTACTTGAAGCTGCATTGCAGACTCTGGACCCACCGACAGATTACTAGTGCATAGAGATACATACTGTATGTACACAGCAGTGTATTTCTAATAATAATAATAATCTTTATTTATATAGCGCCAACATATTCCGCAGCGCTTTACAGTTTAACAGTTTCCAAACACAAGTCATAAGTAACAACTTTAACAATACAATAACTAAAGCAAAATAAGATGACCCTGCTCGTGAGAGCTTACAATCTACAATGTGGTGGAGGAGATACAAAGTACAGGTGTCTATTTACAATGGTAATTTATAATAATGGTCCAGCCATCTTGAGGGAGTGAGGGATGGATGGAGATAGTGAATGGGCTACTCATGCACACTTACACATAGAATGATTTTGATTAGTGAACGTGATAGGCTGCTCTGAACAAATGAGTTTTGAGGGAGCGCCTAAAACTATGCAAATTGTGGTTAGTCCTAATTTTTTTGGGTAGAGCATTCCAGAGGATTGGTGCAGCGCAGGAGAAGTCTTGGAGTCGGGAGTGAGGTACGGATTAGTGCAGTGGTTAGTCGAAAGTCATTTGCAGAGTGCAGTGACCGGCTAGGCCGATAGACTGAAATGAGGGAGGAGATGTAGGGGGGTGCTGCACTGTGGAGAGCTTTGTGGGTGAGAACAAGTACTTTGAATTGGATCCTATAATGAATAGGCAGCCAGTGTAAGGACCGGCGAAGAGCGGACGCGTCCGAGTACCGATTAGCCAGATAGATGACCCTGGCTGCTGCATTAAGTATGGTCTGGAGAGGGGATAGTCGAGAAACGGGGAGGCCAATTAATAGAGCGTTGCAGTAATCCAGGCGGGAGTGGATCAATGCTACAGTGAGGGTTTTTGTTGTTTCCATGGTGAGAAAAGTGCGGATTCTAGAGATATTCTTTAGGTGTAAGCGGCAAGAGCGGGCAAGAGATTGTATATGGGATGTGAAGGAGAGATTCGTGGCAAACATAACACCCAAAGAGCGCGCTGTTGTGAGCTCATTTTCAGGTTTACCTCTGGCTTCTGGTGAGGGTTATGGAGCTGGCTGTGCTGACAGAGGAGTAGTGAGTTCTCTATCTGGACTCCCTCTGTTGGTGAAGGGAGGTAATGAAGCTGATCTAAATGGCAGAGACCGGCCACCTGAGGAAGAGGACTGCGATTGGACATCAGGAGTTTCTGATTGGATTTAAGGCAGCCGACTCCCTAGATTCTTGCTGGTGATTTTTCCTGACTGTGGCTTCTGGTTTCCAGTTTGGTTCCTGCCTTCCTAAAGCTAAGTTTTCTCTGCTATTGATCATATGAGTTTTTTACTGGTTTACTTAGTTTTTGTGTTCAGCCAGCCCTGGCTGGGACTGGGCTGAATCCCCATTTTGTCTCTGATCAGTTGATCTCTTTTGCTCTGTCTTCAGAATATACCTGAGTGCTGATATAGTGATTTGAAGTCTAGCGACTTCAGGGCCTTTTTCTATCAGATGTGTTGGACATTTTTTTTGGCAGGGTTTTTTGCGTGATTGCAGACAGCAGCTTTTCTTTCCTGTCCTTTCTAGTTAGCGAGGGCCCCATCGTTTGCTCAGCCTATCTTTCTATCTGTGTCTGTGTTTTCATCTTGTTTCACCGACAATACATGTTGGGGGCTGTCTATTGCTTTGGGGTCTGCTCTGGGGCAGTTTAGATTTTCCCTTTCTATCTTTAGGCTTATTTAGTTCTCCAGCCATGACGAGGCATCTAGGACCACCGTAGGCATGCTCCACGGCTACTGCTAGTTGTTGTGGATAGGATCAGGGGTCTGCAATCTGCTAGTTACCAACCTCTCCGGTTTTCTGGGCTTAGCTTGCTTTTTGTTTTTTCTCCTCAGTGACTCATTCATAACAGAATCACCAGCCATACCGCAGATTCTAGGGTACTCAAAAGCAGGAGAGAATTGTAAAAAAAAAAAAAAAAAAGTGTCAGAATTTTTCTTTTATATGTATATTTTCTCCTCTTTTTCTCTGGGGCCATAGGAGGATTCTTTTTCTTTTTTTTCTTTTTCTCCTTGATGGAGATTAAGCAATTGTCTGATCGTGTGGAGCAGCTCGCTGCTGAAGTGCAGGGAATTTCCGCCTATCTCACTCATTCACATGCTGGTGAGCCAAGGATCCCTGCTCCTGATGTGTTTTCTGGGGATCGGTCTAAATTTTTGAATTTTAAGAATAATTGTAAATTATTTCTTGCCTTGAAGCCTAACTCATCGGGGAGCTCTGCGCAGCAGGTTAAAATTGTCATCTCCTTGCTGCACGGCGATCCCCAGGATTGGGCGTTTTCTTTGACACCTTAAGATCCTGTTTTGACTAATGTGGATGCATTTTTTCAAGCCTTGGGGTTGTTATATGAACCTAATGCTATTGATCAAGCTGAGAGAGCCCTATTGGCATTGAACCAGGGTAGGATCCTGCAGAGTTATACTGTCAGAAATTCCGAAAGTGGGCGGCCCTTACTACATGGAATGATAGTGCATTGGCAGCTTTCTTTCGGAAGGGTTTGTCTGAGACTTTAAAAGATACTATGGTGGGATTTCCTGTTCCCTCTGGTCTTGACGATTCTATGTCATTAGCCATTCAAGTTGATCGGTGTTTACGTGAACGCAAGACTACACGGGAGGCGCTGCCACATTTTGAACAAATGTCTGAACCTATGCAATGTGATGGAGTTTTGTCTAGGGCGCAACGTCAGGAGTTTAGAAGGCGTAATAAGCTGTGTTTTTTCTGTGGAGATGCCTCTCATGTTATTTCCATCTGCCCTAAACGAGAGAAACGTTTTGCACACACATTTGCTGTGGGTGATGTACAGCCTAAGTTTCTTTTGGCAATTACTCTGATCTGCTCCTTATCCACATTTTCCTCGAAGGCTTTTGTGGATTCAGGAGCGGCCTTGAATCTAATGGACTTGGATTTTGCTAAACGTTGTGGTTTTCCTATGACACCTCTGCGGATGCCTATTCCTTTGAGGGGTATTGATGCTACTCCTTTGGCGAAAAATAAACCTCAGTTTTGGACCCAGGTGATAATGCGGGTCGCCCCAGACCACCAAGAAAATTGCAGATTTTTGGTGTTGCATAATTTACATGATACCATTGTTCTGGGTTTTCCCTGGTTGCAAATCCATAATCCGGTTTTGGATTGGAAATCTGTGTCTGTGGTGAGTTGGGGTTGTTGGTGTGCTCTTGGCGACACTCCTGTTTTCTCCACCTCTCCCCAGTCACATGATATTCCTGACTATTTGGCTGATTTTTATGATGTATTTAATGAGAGCAAGTCTGCATCATATTAGACCATCCTCTTCGCCCTTGGGTGCTGGGTTTTATTTTTCGTGGCCAAGAAAGATGGTTCATTAAGGCCTTGTATTGACTATCGTTTCCTCAACAAAATTATGGTTAAATTTCAGTATCCATTACCCCTGATTTCTGATTTATTCTCCAGAGTTAAAGGTGCTTGCTGGTTTACTAAGCTTAACCTCAGGGGGGCGTATAATCTTATTCGTATCAAGCTTGGGGATGAATGGAAGACGTCGTTTAATACTCCGGAGGTAGTAACAGCGCGCCTGCAGCCGGGGTGTTATTATAGTGCCTATATTCTAAAGTGGGAAAAATTAGATTTGTAAAACTGAATCTGAAAAATTTAATTTAATCAGCCATCTTCCCCTTACCTCAGTGGAGGGAGAAGTGAAGGATCTGATGAGACCTTTTATAACTTGTCATCTATCGAATATCATGTCAGATCCAAGGAGAAGCAACAAGTATTGCAGACCTGTCCCATATTTCCACCAGAGGCTCTCACGGATCCTATTTGTAAGATGTTTCTGTATTTTATCCCTTTGATATTATACTATTTGGCTTCTATGTATATATTTTTGTTATTTCACCTTGTGTAGCCTTTTTTAAGCACTGTAATTTTTTTTATATTAAAGAACAAATGTAATACTTTTGTCCCTCGTTGCTCTAATGTAACGATGATCTTGAGGAGAGAAAACTGGTTGGCTGCCTTACCTCGTAACTTAAGTGCAAGTAGTGAACCGTGCAGAGCTTGGGAAAGTTGGGTGTACGGGTGTGTTGCCCAGTAGCAAGAATCTCACTGGCCTGGTAAGCTGGCGAGTGGTGGTAGCATAAAGTGTGGCTTGGATGAGAGCCTGCTATTTTACATAGCAGCTATTGAATCTAGCTATGATCAAAGCAGTTTAACCAATTACATGCTGTAAGAAAAGACCTTGGCATCTAAGTGGTTAGATGGGTGCACTTAGAGGTTAGGTAAGTGTGGGAAAGCCCATCTGTCATCCCCATTAGGCCCCTGCAATGTGACCACAGGAACCCAATGGGTTTTTTTTACATCAGTTGGGGCATGTGGGGGGCTCAATTCGTACCTTCACTATGAGTTTTCAGATTGCCTAGGTATCATATGCAGATTAAGGTCACACACAAAATCCACTTTGTTTCTCCCTCATAATCAATTATTGTAGGAGTCCATACCTCCACTATACAGTGTTTATTATACTACACTTCATTTTTTATGAAGTCATACAAAACTGCTGCATGCCACCCTTTAAAATTGGAGACATTCATAGTTAGAGTTCCATATTACACAGATCTGTAATAGTCCGGGCCGGTTTTAGGCAAAGTGGTGCCCTAGGCAAAATTTAAAATGGGGCCCCAAATGCTAACATATTGCACATCACACAAGCATTTCGGTTGTAGTTACATGCGCTGAGTTCAGGACGCTAAATGAGTGTGATCAACAATATTGTTTCCCGGCCTCTTTCCACCATCTGAGAAAGAATGATGGGGACAGAACAATCACTAATGGATCAATCTGTTCCCATACAGTATTCTGTTACCAGCATCACATCTACAGTTTACACCCCATAGTTCTCCATACAATATAATGTGCCCCATAGTCCTCCATATAGTATAATACACTCCTCGTAGTCCTCCATTTAGCATAATACACTTCTTATAGTCCTCCATATAGTATAATACACTCCTCAGTCCTTCATATAGTATAATACACTCCCCATAGTCCTCCATCTACTATATAATCGTCTTATTCTGTCTGTCTGTCTGTAACCGAAATCCCACATCGCCGACCGTGACAGGCGCAGCTGTTTGTAACGGTAAACTGCACCTGGCGGCCTGGCGGCTGCGACCAATCAGCGACAGGCGCAGCTGTTTGTAACGGTAAGCTGCGCCTGTCGGCCTGGTGGTCGCGACCAATCAGCGACAGGCGCAGCTGTTTGAAACGGTAAGCTGCGCCTGTCAGACTGGCGGCCGCGACCAATCTGCGGCAGGCGCAGCTGTTTGAAATGGAAATCTGCGCCTGTCGGCCGGGTGGCCGCAAACAATAAGCGGCAGGCGCAGCTGGTTGAAACGGTAAGCTGTGCCTGTCGGCCTGGCGGCCGCGACCAATCCGCAACAGGTGCAGCTGTTTGTAACGGTAAGCTGCACCTGTCGGCCTGGTGGCCACGACCGCTCAGCGACAGGCGCAGTCAGGCGCAGTGCTCACTGTGCGGATAGTACCCAGGGTCCGGAGGAGAGGAGACT
The DNA here is from genome assembly GCF_039654945.1 of Dendrobates tinctorius. Classification (NCBI taxonomy): domain Eukaryota; kingdom Metazoa; phylum Chordata; class Amphibia; order Anura; family Dendrobatidae; genus Dendrobates; species Dendrobates tinctorius. The sequence continues at coordinate 82,973,729 of NW_027361690.1, forward strand.
CTCCTCCAGGCCCTGGGTAGCATAAACCTGTAAAAAATAGAATTAAAATGAAAAATAGTGATATACTCACCTCTCGACGGCCCCCGGACTCTTTCCCTCCTCTCACCAAGCGCCCGACACCTTCCGGTCCCAGTAATGCTTTGCGCGAAACACCGCGGATATCGTCGTGCTCTCGCGAGAGTGACGTCATCTCCAGCCCTTCGCGCAAAGCATTACTGGGACCAGAAGATCCCGGGCACGTGGCAGCCGTCTGAAGGTGAGAATATGTAAAAAATAGTATTAAAATAAAAAATAGTTATATACTCACCTTCCGACGGCCCCCGATTTATGTTTGTATGCATGTATGTGTGTATGTCCGGGATTGGCATGTGCACCGTCGCAGCTACACCCACAAAATTTTGCACAGTCAAACGTCTGTGTAAGAAAATGTTCTTATCGGGAGAGTTGGAAGAGCCGGATAAAATTGCAGACAATTCTTCTCGAAGCTGAGGATGAAGTTTATTTGGAGATACACGGCAAAACAGATACAGAATAACAGAGGAGTTGGAATATGGGGGCAAAAACAGGAATGCAGACAGGCAGAGATTCGCTAGGAAGTCTGGCGATGATAAGGCTCTGTGCCCTGGCCATGGTGAAGCACAGTGGCATGATGGCGATGGAATGGCAACAAGCAACAGTAACAGGAGCTTCTTATACATTATGAGAACAAAGAAAGCTGCATTTTGCCGCAGAGGGTGTTAACATTATAATTCTGAGGCATACATAAGGTAATCCACATAAATAGGTATTTTACGATATACTGATAAATAATATGACCCTTTCAATTTACTTTTCGTTACACGACATTCAAGACCCTTATAAGTCAGGATTATGCATGGCTATTGCCTTCAATCTCATCATCGTCTCCAGTCTAGGTCCATAAATTCTTACATCCTGACATTTTAACTACTCTACACTTCGCTACCACACTATCACGTATAAGCATACTGACCATATATTTGGTGACCTGTTCCCCTATTGATCCAATCTTCCTCTATGCACATCTACTAAAGTTGGTAGGAGACATGATCTCATTTTCCATCCTCCATTTAGTACATTTTATTAGCTCTTTTGTAAAAGTTGAATCTTCTCTTACTTTCAACCAAATGGCTGCTAGAGACAACATGGCCGCTCAGTATATTATGGCTGACCATTCTCTTACAAGTCCCCCTCTTGTACTCTATCCAGAGTACAACATACAGTACTGTAATATTCATGGGTGAATTACTGAAAATAAGAATATGGAGGTAATTCAGCACTTTATGCACGTGTGTGTGTAAGGCAAAAGTCCCTAAAAATAGCACAAACACATAATAAAAAAATAATTCGAATAGTCCCGAAAAAAATAAGTTGCACAATAGTCAAGTCTTTTGGTCTTTTTCTTCTCATTCTTTGTCTTCTGGATTTTCCTGATCTTCTCCCCTTCTCACGCTATCAGAGTCCCACTGTATAGTGTGAAACATCTTCTCCTGATCATCCAATAGGTTCATGGTCCCAGGAGTCGAATATGAAAATCTTCAGCGGACCTGGAGAAAATAGAAAAGAGTGAAGTATCAGTCCTTACCAGAAATCTCAGTAAAATAATTAAGAAGTCTACACTGATTGATATGAACCATTTTAACAACTTTGTAGCTTGAAATTTGAGCAAAGACTTAATCATTGTTGTTGGGATGTAAGGCACTAGCCCGTCCCCTTCAATGGGCAGGGACTCAAGGGAATTGAACAGAGTCTCCATCCTTCTCCTGTGCTTTTACGAGATCTTGAAGAGGAGAAAAAACAAGGGGGGGCTCTCGGGGTTTTGTAGTGACTGCAGCGATGACTTTTTGGGGATATTTGTCATCTCCTGTAAGTGCAGCTTCCTTGGCTGCGTGGTCTACATATGCATTGCCAAGGATGTGGGGGTCAGGAATTAGCCTCTGGTGCCCTTTAATTTTACAGAAGGACCATAATTTTGGAAATTCTTTGCCCCGCTGCTCAATTTGTTTAAGAATTTCTGCAGCAGAGTTTTTAAAGTGACATGCGGGGTTTGTAAACTTAAAGGATCAAATCCCACTATATGTCTCACTTGATTCATAGTCCAGTGCACGCCCAGTAGGTGCTTCATGCACAGAGTGAATCCTTTTTCCACGGGAGTAAGGCTGGTTTCACATTTGCGTTTTTTAGCGCTGGAAAAAAACGCATATGTGCGCATGCGTTTTTTCCCCTATATTTAACATGGGTGCGCATACCTGCGCGCTTGTAAGCGCATGTATGCGATTTTCATGCGCTGTGTTTTTTTGGGGTGTGCGTTGGTATTTTCCAGACGCAGCATGTTGCATTTTTTGGCCCTGCAAAAAAGCGCATGCGCACATATGCGCACGTTTTGCGCTAAAAATGGCCATTATAGCCTATGGATGCGCATATGTGCGCACTGGCATGCTCATGGATGCGTTTTTTTGCATATGCGTTTTTTTTTTTTTAACCATGGAATTTAGGGGTTTGGGTTAGAGTTAGGGTTAGTTAAGGGGGTTTAGGGTTAGGGTTAGGGTCAGGGTTAGGGTTGGGGTTTGGGTCAGGGTTAGGGTTAAGTATGGTTTGGTTAAGGGTTAGGGTCAGGGTTAGGGTCAGGATTAGGGTTAAGTATGGTTTGGTTAAGGGTTAGGGTCAGGGTTAGGGTTAGGGTCAGGGTTAGGGTTAGGGTCAGGGTTAGGGTTAAGTATGGTTTTGTTAAGGGTTAGGGTCAGGGTTAGGGTCAGGATTAGGGTTAAGTATGGTTTGGTTAAGGGTTAGGGTCAGGGTTAGGGTTAGGGTCAGGGTTAGGGTTAAGTATGGTTTTGTTAAGGGTTAGGGTCAGGATTAGGGTTAAGTATGGTTTGGTTAAGGGTTAGGGTCAGGGTTAGGGTTAGGGTTAGGGTTAGGGTCAGGGTTAGGGTTAGGGTTAGGGTCAGGGTTAGGGTTAGGGTTAATTATGGTTTGGTTAAGGGTTAGGGTCAGGGTTAGGGTTAGGGTTAGGGTCAGGGTCAGGGTTAGGGTTAGGGTTAGGGTCAGGGTTAGGGTTAGGGTTAGTTAGGGTTTAGGGTTTGGGTTAGGGTTAAGTATGATTTGGTTAAGGGTTAGGGTCAGGGTTAGGGTTAGGGTTAGGGTCAGGGTTAGGGTTAGGGTTAGGGTTAGGGTTAGGGTCAGGGTTAGGGTTAGTAAAGTCATGGTTTGGGTTAGTGTGAGGGGACATCCAATGTTGGAAAAAAACGCAAACGCGGTAAAAACGCACTAAAAACGCATACAAACGCTTAAAAACGCTGCGTTTTTTTCATGCATGCTCATAAAAATGCTTGAAAAAAACGCAGCAGTTGTATGCTTTTGTATGCGTTTTTTCAATGCGTTTTTTTGCGGGAAAAACGCGCTGCAAAAAAAAGCAAGTGTGAAACTAGCCTAAGCAACCTAGAGTAATAACCTAGGGCATACAACTGACTAGATACCTCTGGGCTTTCTTTGGGCCATTTTTGTAGAAGCACAGAAGAAATAGAGATATCACCAGTGTGAGCCTGAATGTAAAAAGGCTGGGAAGGGTCAGGGTTAATCAATGCAGCAGCTGCCGTAAGGGCGCGCTTCAATCCCTCAAAAGCCTGTAAGGCTGCTCCTTCTACAGTTACAGGGCTAAAGTCATCATCAGCGTTTTTCAATAAATCATACAGTGGTTTAGCCAAATTGGCAAAATCTTCAATAAATTCTCTGGAAAAATTGATAAGACCCAAAAATTTTCTGAGTTCAGTAATGTTAGTTGGTATAGGGACAGCCTGAATAGCTTTAACCCTATCATGCATGGGCTTCTTTCCTTCTGCTGAGACAGACACATCCAGAAATTTAACCTCTGATTTCATCAATTGTACTTTATCTAGACTCATTTTGAGTCCTGCCTCTTGTAAAGCCTGACAAACATTTTCAAGGGTTTCTCTGTGTTCACATTCATCGACAGTTTGAATCAATAAATCATCCACATACTGTAAGACTTTGTCTCCGTAACCAAGGGGTTCTAACACCTGAGCCAATGCCTGATGGAAATACACAGGAGAACTGTGAAATCCCATGGGCAGCCGCGTGAACAAGTATTGCACATTTTCAAAAGTGAATGCGTAGCGGAGGGCAGATTCAGGTGTTAGGGGTACTGAGAAAAAGCCATTTGCAATGTCTAAACAAGAAAACACTTTACAATCACTCCTCAGCTGTGACATAACTTCAGGGACAGATGCAACAAGGTGAGCAGCTGAGGGAGTGTACTTATTTACAAGTCTCAGGTCTACTACCATTCGAAAACTGCCATCTTCCTTTTTTACAGGTAAAATAGGACTGTTACATGGAGAATTACCTTTCACAACAACACCTTGTTTCTCCAATTCACTGACTGCAACCCTTATGTAAGGGATTGTGTCCTCAGGAATACGTTACTGATGCTGGAAAGGTGGCAGTTTTTCACCATCAATTTTAACCTGAGTTTGCATTAACCCACAATCAGTTTTCTTTGAGATCCACAATTCAGGGAACTTTTGCTTCAATTCATTCTTTAAAGCATCATTGTCAGCATTTTCAACATTTTCACCAGTACATGCTCCGAAACTAGCAATGGGTAATTTATGACTCTCCTCCTCCTCCACAGGGACAATTACAGAACAGATAGTGGCTTCTTTGTTACATAAATCAACAACAATTCCCATTGCTCCCAAAACATCAGTTCCCAAAATAGTGTGCCGTAACTGTGGGTTTACCCAAAAAGCGCAGCGAAGACCCCTTTGCTTCGATCCCCCTGTGTCCTGAAATCTCAGGTTTACTGGACGACTTTTAACAGCTTGAATACAGGAACCCTCGAATCCTACCAAAGTTGTAGTTTCAGGCAGTCCAGGGGGTGACTGCAATTTGTGTCGTGTTATTGAAACTGAGGCTCCTGTATCGATGAGGATGTCTTCCCAAGGCAGCCCCTCTATTCTCCCTCTGACATAAGGTCTACCGTCCCTGCCCAGGGAAAGGGGGGCAAGGAGGGTAAGGGGAACAGGGGGAGCACTCCATCAATCAGTGTTACCTGCCGTGGGAAGCCCGAAAAATCCATCATCCCCATCTGAACACGGCTTCCGTCCAACAGCTGCCACCTCCGCCCCAAAGAGATCCTTAGTCAGGGTCCGGTCCTCATGTTCCCATAGCTCCTTAATCAGTGGAGCATAGGGACGAGGAGGAGTGACCCCCCCTCCCTGAATAGCATGTACCTCTGGGCGCGGATGAGTGAAAGCTATTGGGGAAGGAGCAGGAGCAGAAGGCTCCTGTGAGACTGGGTTAACCATTTGAAGACCGTTGTACTGCAGATACTGCCTAGGGTCATTCACTGCTGGATACAGAGGTCTAACTCCGAAAGGTGGTCTAGAAAACTCCCGGGGCCGTTGGGGGTTAAAGGGCTCCCGGGGTTCTCGGGATATATGCCCTGGCACAAAGTTGGGACAAAAACGTTTAAAGTGTCCCAACTGTCCGCAAAGATAACACAAGGGAGGACCTCTCATGGGATCCCGTGGGGGCTCTGCCAAACGGGACCTGCCCATTCTCGGCAGCTGGCCGTACCCCCCCGGAACTCCTGGCCTCCCGGAATCAGCAGATACACCCCGAGGTGAATGGTACGCAAAAACATTAGACTCATCACCCTTCACCTCGGATTGCATTGTTCTAACATTGGTTAATAAAGCCTCCACCACGTCCTCAATTGATTCCGCATTTTGCAAAACTCCTGATTTAAAAACTCCTTCCAGGGGCACCTTTTTTACAAATTGTTCCATCATGGCAATTTTATCACCCTGGTCCATAGTATCTAAGGTCTTATCAAACACAACACACCAGGCTGCAACCCATTTATCTGCCTCCATCCTGAGATCACTCCCCTTTCTGATTAGACATGAAATAACGGGAAGCATCCTCCCTAGATTTAATTTGAAATTTATCAAGCCATGATTCAAAGCCAAGGACATTACGAAACACTCCCTTACTTTCCTCCCAATTAGGCAAATTTTTAATAAATTTAAGATGGACCAGAGACATTTGGATAGGGATTTTTCTTGGGGTAGAGGCAGTGTCAGCGTTAAATTTAAAATCTACCTGTGATGAATCATCCCCTTCTTCGATCAATTCTTTACTTAACTGTGCCTGCATAAGTTGAAGCTGCCGGGACAATCTATCCTGTGTGTTGGTATATTCTCTAATCCAGTCTCCTAACATTGACTTCCATTCTGAGACTGTGTTTACGTCAGCCCCACACTTCCCCACTGCAGACTCCATCTGTGCTATAAGTGCTGTCAAAGGCTCCAACTCAACCCCCTCCTTTTGTATTTCCTCTGCTCGTCTCAATATCTCATTCAGCTGTTCTAATCTCTCCCCATACACTGCCCCTGCCCGGGTGACCCCATATACATACTGTGGTGTAGACTGTTTATCAAGAGCCTGATTAAAGGTTATGACTGTCTTACACAAAGCCGATACCCGGCTGTTACTTTTCCCCAGCGAATTCTTTCTATCTAATTCCCTGTTCTCTGTGGTAAACCATCGCATACAATTTAGCCACGTGGTTTCCACATTAACCGCCTCCAGCTGGGGTATGCCAGCATATTTCTCTGCCTGCTTCCGTAACCACTCCATATTTACAGTGGTCTACAAGGACGAGTTTTACTCTGTTCTAGTATCAACAAATGCAATTTAAGCAAAGTTAGATACTCACACCTCTCTCGAATGGAAGACCTCCTGCAGGCTGGGTCGACCAGATATCAAAAGAGGTGCAGCCGTGATTCCAGCCTCACTCGTTAGCTTGCCAGGCGTCTCCCCACGCCCTTTTAAAGCTTCTTGCTACCGGGCACAAAAAAGTTCTCACGTCCTTGTAGATAGCTTCTTCTTAGTTACTCATCTTTTTATAGTCTTTTTCTTTGTCCGTGGTTTTCTTATAAAAAAATCGGGCAGGCGGTCTTGGAGCGATCACGAGAGGTTCTCCTTCAGGCTGGCTTCCTTTGATCGGTTTAACGTGTGGCCACACGCGTTTCTTTTATTTTTTCTCTTCACTCTTCCAACCTCAAACTCTCATCTGCAACTTCTTCCACAAAGGTTCTTCTGGAGGCCGCTCTCCGGAGCCGCTCCTCCTGGCTGGCAATCGCCACTTGTAAGAAAATGTTCTTATCGGGAGAGTTGGAAGAGCCAGATAAAATTGCAGACAATTCTTCTCGAAGCTGAGGTTGAAGTTTATTTGGAGATACACGGCAAAACAGATACAGAATAACAGAGGAGTTGGAATATGGGGGCAAAAACAGGAATGCAGACAGGCAGAGATTCGCTAGGAAGTCTGGCAATGATAAGGCTCTGTGCCCTGGCCATGGTGAGGCACAGTGGCATGATGGCGATGGAATGGCAACAAGCAACAGTAACAGGAGCTTCTTATACATTATGAGAACAAAGAAAGCTGCATTTTGCCGCAGAGGGTGTTAACATTATAATTCTGAGGCATACATAAGGTAATCCACATAAATAGGTATTTTACGATATACTGATAAATAATATGACCCTTTCAATTTACTTTTCGTTACACGACATTAAAGACCCTTATAAGTCAGGATTATGCATGGCTATTGCCTTCAATCTCATCATCGTCTCCAGTCTAGGTCCATAAATTCTTACATCCTGACATTTTAACTACTCTACACTTCGCTACCACACTATCACGTATAAGCATACTGACCATATATTTGGTGACCTGTTCCCCTATTGATCCAATCTTCCTCTATGCACATCTACTGAAGTTGGTAGGAGACATGATCTCATTTTCCATCCTCCATTTAGTACATTTTATTAGCTCTTTTGTAAAAGTTGAATCTTCTCTTACTTTCAACCAAATGGCTGCTAGAGACAACATGGCCGCTCAGTATATTATGGCTGACCATTCTCTTACAGTCTGGACCCCGAGAGCGTCATAGGCTATGTTGTGAGGCGAAATTTTAACCCCACGCATTCCAATTCACCAAACAATTTTGCCCCTAGGTACATAATGGGAAAAAAGTGTATGTATGTATGTATGTGTGTGTGTATGTCCGGTATTGGCATGTGCACCGTCGCAGCTACAGCCACAAAATTTTGCACAGTCACACGTCTGGACCCCGAGAGCGTTATAGGCTATGTTGTGAGGTGAAATTTTAACCCCACGTGTTCCAATTCACCAAACAATTTTGCCTATTATTCTTATCATTTCTATGGTGTTATCGTACTTCTGTAAAGCTGGAAATAACACAATTTATTACCGTGTCAACATAGACCACCCTCTGACACCGACTGCAGGGGGAGCCCAGTATCACACAGGATAGGATTAGATACACAGCTCAGCAGTCAGTATCACACAGGATAGAATTAGATACACTGCTCAGCAGTCAGTATCACACAGGATAGGATTAGACACATGGCTCAGCAGTCAGTATCACACAGGAGAGGATTAGATACACAGCTCAGCAGTCAGTATCACACAGGATAGGATTAGATACACAGCTCAGCAGTCAGTATCACACAGGATAGGAATAGATACACAGCTCAGCAGTCAGTATCACACAGATTAGTATTAGATACATGGCTCAGCAGACAGTATCACACAGAATAGGATTAGATACACAGCTCAGCAGTCAGTATCACACAGGATAGGATTAGATACACGGATGAGCAGTCAGTAACACACATGATAGGAGTAGGTACACGGCTCAGCAGTCAGTATCACACAGGATAGGGTTAGATACACGGCTCAGCAGATGGTATCACACAGGATAGGATTAGATACACCGCTCAGCAGTCAGTATCAAACAAGATAGGATTAGATACACGGCTGAGCAGTCAGTAACATACGATAGGATTAGATACACAGCTCAGCAGAAAGCAGAAAGTATCACACAGGAGAGGATTAGGTACACAGCTCAGCAGACATTATCACACAGGATAGGGTTAGATACACAGCTCAGAAGCAGGATGTGCCAAAGGAGAGGACATTTTCATTACAAGAATTCCACTCATCCCATCTGATTTGTTTTTTGATTTTAAATGCCTCCAGTTTCCAGTTCAACTGCTATTTGCAATGTCCATTAACAATGCTCAGGGACAGTCCTTGAAAGTAGTAGGGATCGATTTGCAATCTCCATGCTTTTCTCATGGTCAACTTTACATGGTCTGTTCAAGAGTTGGAACTGCCAAAAATCTGTTCATCTTTGCATCGAAAGGAAAAACCAAAAATGTTTATCAAAAGGCTCTGGAATGAGTTGAAAATAAAATACTATCAATACTTGGGTAATTGTTTAGTTAATTTGTGTTGCAAATCTGTAGTGTTGAATATATGATGTGAAATGTTTTTATGTGCAATATAATCATAATTTGTTATAAATAACCACAGTTGGTTACTATGCCCAGGCAATGCCGGGCTCTTCAGCTAGTATTATATAACACAGCCTCCCCCCATAAAATATAATGTAAAATGTACCCCCCATGGTATATAACTCAGCCGCATAGTATATAGCCCAGCACCACATGGTATATAACACAGCCCCACATGGTATATAGCCCAGCCCCACATGGTATACAGCACAGCCCCACATGGTATATAGCCCAGCCCACCATGGTATATAGCTCAGCCCCACATGGTATATAGCCCAGCCCCACATGTTATATAGCCCAGCCCACAATGGTATATAGCCCAGCAACACATGGTATACAGCACAGCCCCACATGGTATATAGCACAGCACCACATGGTATATAGCCCAGCACCACATGGCATACAGCCCAGCACCACATGGCATATAGCCCAGCACCACATGGTATACAGCCCAGCACCACATGGCATATAGCCCAGCACCACATGGTATACAGCCCAGCACCACATGGTATATAGCCCAGCTACACATGGTATACAGCACAGCATCATGATATATAGCCCAGCACGACATGGTAAATAGCACAGCCCCACATGTTATATAGCCCAGCACCACATGGTATACAGCCCAGCTCACCTTGGTATATAGCCCAGCCCCACATGGTATATAGCACAGTCACTCATGGTATGTAGCCCAGCACCACATGGTATATAGCCCAGCACCACATGGTATATACCACAGCACCACATGGTATATAGCCCAGCCCACCATGGTATATAGCCCAGCACCACATGGTATACAGCACAGCCCCACATGGTATAAAGCACAGCCACACATGGTATATAGCCCAGCCCCACATGGTATATAGCCCAGCCCCACATGGTATATAGCACAGCCACCCATGGTATATAGCCGAGCACCACATGGTATATAGCACAGCCACATGTGGTATATAGCCCAGCACCACACGGTATATAGGACAGCCACCCATGGTATATAGCCCAGCACCACATCGTATATACCACAGCACCACATGGTATATAGCCCAGCACTACATGCTATATACCACAGTACCACATGGTATATAGCCCAGCCCACCATGGTATATAGCCCAGCACCACATGATATACAGCACAGCCCCACATGGTATAAAGCACAGCCACACATGGTATATAGCCCAGCCCCACATGGTATATAGCCCAGCCCCACATGGTATATAGCCCAGCCCCACATGGTATATAGCCCAGCACCACACGGTATATAGGACAGCCACCCATGGTATATAGCTCAGAACCACATGGTATATAGCACAGCCAGACGTGGTATATAGCTCAGCACCACATGTTATATAGCACATCCCCACGTGGTATATAGCACAGCCCCACGTGGTATATAGCCCAGCCCCACATGGTATATAGCCTAGCACCACATGGTATATAGTACAGCCACCCATGGTATATAGCCCAGCACCACATGGTATATAGCCCAGCCACATATGGTATACAGCACAGCACCATGATATATAGCCCAGCACGACATGGTATATAGCACAGCCCCACATGGTATATAGCCCAGGACCACATGGTATATAGCCCAGCACCACATGGTATACAGCCCAGCCAACCATGGTATATAGCCCAGCACCACATGTTATACAGCACAGTCCCACATGGTATATAGCCCAGCACCACATGGTATATACCACAGCACCACATGGTATATAGCCCAGCCCACCATGGTATACAGCACAGCCACACGTGGTATATAGCCCAGCACCACATGGCATATAGGACAGCCACCCATGGTATATAGCCCAGCACCACATGGTATATAGGACAGCCAGCCATGGTATATAGCCCAGCACCACATGTTGTACAGCACATCCCCACATGGTATATAGTACAGCCCCACGTGGTATATAGCCCAGCCCCACATGGTATATAGCACAGCCACACATGGTATATAGCCCAGCACCACATGGTATATAGCCCAGTCACACATGGTATATAGCCCCCCTCCCCTGCAGAGAATGGCCCCACAGTCCAGCACACACAATGGTATATTAAGACAATGGTATATTAAAAAAAACACTATTCTCACCTTCTCCTCATGCCCACGCTGCTCCCGACTCCTGTCTCCTGCTCTGCCTGGCACACAGTGATTGCGCACCCGCTGTGTCAGAGGCAGAGCGTGGAATGATGGGAGAGGGAGCGTCAGCTGATGCTCTCTCCTCCATCATTGCTTTGCCGCAGCGGCGCTCAATCCGGCGGCGGGGGGAGTCAGCACTGGGGGCAGGGGCTTCACAGGGGTTCCATAGCGGCTGCGTGATGAGCGGGGGCCCTAGGCAGCTGCCTGGTCTGCCTGCCCCTAATGCCGGCACTGGTAATAGTGCAAGGTGGCTGAACTTTTATAGTTGGTGTTCCCTTAGGGTTAGAGACACCAAATTCTGGACCACACAGAGACCTGTGTGGCACCCCGGCCTGTTTCTGAAACTCCTGGAAAGTGGAATAAATGGCAGAACCTATGATATCATCAAGAGCTCATACACTGAGAACCGTTGCAGCGTGAAGGTGAACGGGAAGAGGACAGCCTTCTTCTGGCAGAGCTGCGGGGTCAGACAGGGCTGCAGCCTGAGCCCAACTCTATTCAACATCTACATAAATGGACTGGCAGCAGCCCTGGATTCCTCCTCCACCCCAGGCCTCAGTCTACACGAACGAGAGGTGAAGTTCCTGCTGTAGGTCTCCAAGATAGCCTCTTAGATTGGGATAGATTGGAAACATTCAGCACCACCTGGGCGCTGCCCATCAACCAAAAGAAGACCAAAGTCATGGTGTTTCAGAAGAGGAACCAGAATAAAACTCCCATTCAATCCTTCATATTAAATGGTTCCACACTGGAGAAGACCAACAGCTATACCTACCTTGGTCTGGAGCTAAGCCAAAATGGGAGCCTCAAGCAAGCAGCAGAGGCTCTGAAAGGAAAAATGTGCAGAACATTCTATGCCATCAGAAGACAACTTTTACCACCTCAAACCACCAAGGTGAGAGTTTGGCTTAAGATATTCGATAACGTAATCACTCCTATACTGCTGTATGGTAGCGAGGTTTGGAGCCCAGCGACTTTCCCAGACCACACAAAGTGGGATTCCAGCCCAACCGAAGTCTTTGACCTGGAGTTCTGCAAATATATCCTCCAAGTACATCACAGCACCTCAAACATAGCCTGTCAGGCAGAGTTGGGCCGATTCCCCTTATAGCTAACCATAAACAAGAGGGCGCTATCACACCATGCACACATACAGAGCAGCAACCCCAGCTCCTACCATTATAAAGCCCTACTGAGTTAAAGCCCCGAGAAAGCCATGAACCCCAGCAGCCAGTCCCGCCAAAGTCAGCAACACACCCTGACAAAAGCTGAAATAAAGAAGATCTCAGAGAGCCACAATATGTAATATATAGAGGGTTGACAGAGTGAATTAGAGAACTCCCAGAAACTCACTATCTACCCGTCACTGCGGAGGGACTATACTCTGGTCCCATATCTGGAGAGGTTACATCACCCCAAAGACAGGCACACCCTGAGTCTATACAGACTAAGTACCCACAGTCTAGAGGTGGACACAGGATGGTGCAGCGCCCCCTAGGGCTGGGGATAATCAGTACCGAGCCGGTCAGTCCTTCAGGGGAAATGTCACGGCAGCAGTGACCCGGTCCGTGGCCCTTGGTGTGCATTGTAAATAAAAGATGAAGGTAGTAGTATGGGGAAATATATTTGTGATGCCACCCATGGTGTTCGGCAAGGAAGGTGATAGCCAACACTGCAGGAGTGACCGCTGGGGCTGTTGGAGATGCAGCAGAGTGTCAGTATTCCGGGTTTTCTAAATCACCTTGTGAATGAATTTGCCCTTTGTCAAGATGGAGGTTGCTGTTCTTGTGTGCCCTACTCCCTGTTCATTTGTATAAAACCCGGCTCAGGTGCTGCCTTCCTTGCTGGAGTATTCTGCTTCCTTCAGCTGTGCTGTTTGTTTCTTAGTGTGCTTCTGCTGTGACTCTGGACATTCCCTGTTCTCTGTAGGGAAAGCTGCACTCATCTTTGGAACTTAACCCTTGGTTCACTTTATCTGGTAAGAACTGTGTTCCTGAACTATGTGTTGTTCTTAACCCTTCACCCTCCCCAATGAGAACAGTCGGAACTGTCACCAACCGTATGCTTTAATGTGAACCTGTTCCTGGACTCACCTGTGTTCACGCCGCTCCTGGGATCAACTTGTAAATCAGCTTTTGGACTGTCCTGTGCTTTTGCTCGTCTGGGATTTACCTATAGACTTGTTCTGGACTTCCCTGTGCTTGCTACATACCTGGATTGGACTCTCTCTGCATCACTACGTTGTGAACTGTGCCACGTCACCTGAGTGTTACACTCACCTTTGGATCACATGTTTATGAGGACTCTGTCTTAGGAACTTTACTGAATGGCTATATAGCTTTAGGACTTGTCTCATTTCAGGTTATCAGCATATTGTTTTTGGGTGTCACTGCTGTTATAAAAATACACTATTTGCACTAAAGTAACCCGCTTCTGTCTGATCATTGCCCCACGCTATCAGAATCCTCGAGTTCCTACAACAGTATTACAGAGTTGTTACTGCTCTTCACGGACAGAGCTAGGCCCCAGGGCAGTTATAGGTGTAAAAGGTGATGATGGTGGTTGTGGTGCAAGGCAGGTGACGCAGTAAATAAATAAATCTGAGGACACTGCGGGGTGCAGTTTCCACACTTTTACTCACAGTTCTCCAGTTACATTCCCCAGGGAGGGTGCTGTGTCCTCCAGGTTGGTGGTCCAGCCAGCTCTCAAGTAATTTGAGGTACACCGTTTCAGAACCCCCTTCAGATGTTTCTTCCCTGGCCGTCACACTGCGCTGGCTCCTTCCTCTCCTGCCCTACGCCTTCACACACAGTGTCCCGAGCCAGCAGCCCAGGATCCTGTCGGGCAACATACTCTAGGTCTCCTTGATCCTATATGGCTGCCTTTTCAGTGATTGCGTGCCGATGTGGCTGCAGCACATGCAGATACAGCAGCCTCTGGTTAGCTAGCGGAGTCCTCGGTTTCTCCACTAGTCTGGGGCCTGTCCCTACTGCAACCTGGCCCCTCCACCCGACTACAGTCGGCGTGGATTCGGGAGCCAAGGGTGAATTCCTCACTTCCCGTGCCCCTAGGACCCCTTCTTTTTCTCCTCCACTGAAGCTTATCTTTCTGTTTCTTCTGTCTTTCCTTTCTCTCTTTCTACTGTCTTCTGGTCCGGGGACGGACTCCTCTCAGCTCCAGTCCCCAGCACTAACTGTCCCCTTTCCTCCAACTGTCACTTCCTTCAGCTCCCCCCTACTACTTTCTCCACCCACACCCTCTACCTAGCTCTTCCCGGGCCCTGAGAGGTACAGTGTTGGATGTAAGTGTGTGGGTTCTGGGTAGTGCCCCCCTCCTTACCTGAGAGCAGAGTACCACACCACTAGCTGAGGTGCAGTACCTCTGTGGCGACGGCACCGAAAGACATACAAGCCACGAGAGAACAGACTGTGCCAGCAGGGGGCACTGGAGGACGAGGCACACTTCCTGCTTCACTGCAACAAATACTCAGCAGTGAGAGCCTCCCACTTCCAGAGACTTTCCATTCACAACCCGGACTTCCCATCCATGGATGAGGAGAGGAAATTCTGCATCCTACTGGGGGAAGACGAATCAACAGTGGAGATCGCCGTCCAATATGTCACCATATGTCATAAGCTGAGAGGAAATTAAAACCCCCAAATGGACAATTGTTTCCCAAATTGTGCCCCCAACACCTCATTCCCATAATCCCCAATCCCCTCCCCTGTCACATCTATTTTCCTTGCTTTGGCAACACTAAATGTATTTTGGTCCTGCCAATAAAGCCTATTTGAGTTTGAGTTTGACCTGAAGGACATCTAAGAGCCACCACTTTGTAAGGCTGGTTTCACACTAGCGTTTTTTTGCATACATGCACATCTTTAACATGGGGTCGCATGGTCTAGCGTTTGCACGCGTTTTACGTGCGCATGCGCTTTTTTGTAGTGTGCGCCCAGGCGCGCCAGACGCTACCTGTTGCATTTTTGGTCCGTCTGACCTGTCTCAAAAAAACGCTTGCCATGGAATGCGCAAAAAAACACATTACAGTCTATGGGAATGCAGATGTGCACATGGATATGCGCATGTCTGCGTTTAAAAATGCATGCGTTTTAACAGTAAAAATGGCTAATAAATGGTTAAAACACATGCGCAAAAAAGCAGCAAACGCATACAAGACGCATGATGCGTTTTTTGTATGCGTTTGTACTGCGCAAAAATGCAGCGCAAAAAAACGCTAGTGTGAAACTAGCTTAAGCTCCTTGCTATGTAGGCTTCCAACAGTCTCTCTCCTTGTGCAATAAATCCACCTCCTCCTGTATTTGCAGTACATGGCAGCCTTATCACATGCTGTTTAGGGAATTTTGGAGACTTGTTTAGTTTTCTGTAAGTTATTTTGAAGGAGTCAGTGTTTTCTTTGAATTTCTTGTTTCTCTGTGGGAAATGTTATCTGAAACAATGAAAAAGAAAACTAAAGCCATTTACAAGAAAACAGATTTCACGAATGACTGAAACCAGTAAACTGCTCCTCTCAGGTCTCATTATAATGGGATTCATTAGGTTCACGTGTTCAACATCACTATTATTACACATAAATTAAAACTGCAGTTAAAACATAATGTGAAATCTTTTTCCTTCATTATAAATCTGATTATCTAAACATAAGGCAGTGTGGTATACCACCCATCATATCTGGGATCGCCTCTCTCAACATAATGCAATGTCCTCTGCAAGAGCACCTTGCTGGCTCTACAATGTATGCTACTCTGCTCAAATCTTATTCCACCCTTTGTGCACATGCACTACAAATCTAGGTCATTGTACATACTCTCATCCTTACACCTGCTCATGTCTCTTCTTTCACATATTCAATATAGCGCCCAAAATATGTTTTGCAACCATTGCTTACGTGCCATGACCTCAACGCAATGCATCCGGTCACTTCTGTTTTCCACATACCCACCATGGTCTGCAATGAGCTTCTGCTGGTAACTGAGCATGTCATGTGCCATGTTTTTGCAGTAAACTGCGCATGTGCCATGATGCCTAGTACACACCTCCAACATACGTTGGCGCCGTTGTCATTTAAACTAATGCCAACATTATCTTTTTCTATCTTTAATTTTTTACATCTGAGTTATGTTGATACTTACCCTCTATGGTTTCCAGTTTTACCAATCCATTAAATCCTCTCTTTCCCCCTTTTTTGTAGTGTGCTATTACATATTTAATTTATCCTGCAAATCATATTGGAATATTCATTTCTGAACCCCATGTTATCTTTGAGATTTCCCTGTATAGCATTGACTTGGATGATCTCTAGAAGACTGCATTACAGCTGTGTTGCCTTTTTTCTATTATTTTCACACTATATTCTGTTTGCATATTTTGCTTTTTTTTCTAAACTCCCACAGTCTCACCACTCTTTTTTCTCATGTATATACAGTATTTTGATCACTTATTTTATTATTTTATGCATCATATATTTTTTACTGATTATCCCTGGAAAAAAAAAATTGATAGACTGAAAAGTTGGAATCTGATAAATATTATGTAGCACTATTTCAAAAGGTATGCAGACCGGCACTGCTGCAAGCAGATACCACAAGAGTATTCAATGTTGGTTAACAGAGAATGCCAGACATGGTGGTGCTTAAATGTGCAGCAATACAATTTTCCAAAATTACAAAAAGATGAGAAAAATGAGTGGCACTCACCAATGGCTCATTATTTTATGCGTTTTTATTCCAAGGTCATATGGGAATACAGAGTAAAGATATACAGACTAGGCTACAGTTTTTCGCATCTAGTCACGCTTCATTTGGCCCTGACATCACACTTCTATGCCCTCCTTTTAAATTCACCAGCAATGTAATTTACATAATTAATTAATAATTTAAAAGGAAGGCATAGGGGTGTGATATCAGGGCCAGATGAAATGTAATTAGATTAGAAACAGCTAGAGTTAAGCGAAACGGGTCAGTCAAATTCAAAAGTCGCCGACTTTCGCTAAAGTTGGGTTTCGCCAAGCGAAGCCCGACCATAGCGTGAGGTCAGCCATGCGGTCGCCGACCCGAGCGCCAAAGTCGCGTTTCCCATAATGCTTACAGGCGCCTTTGCTCAGCCAGTGAGCAAGGACGCACACTGTGGGCAACATGATGACATGGGCAGCGGCCACCACCATCTTAGAGAAGGGCATTGCAGTGATTGGCTTGCTTTGTGTGGCGTCACAGTGGTTATAAAAGCCCTGACCGCCAACCACCATCTTACTTCTGCCGATCTTAGCATAGGGAGAGGTTACTGGCTGCCGCTGCGTCTCAATAGGGAGAGTGTTAGGCAGGAAAGAAAACAGATAGGCAGGGAAGAAAAAAGAATCTGTGCTTCTGCTGATAGCAATTGTGTTGTACAGTTAGTGTGCAGTGACGGGAGGATTTTTGTGTGTGCAGCAGCGCTGGTTATTAGGCTGCCTTATTAGGCTACCTTATAGCTGCATTGCTGTGTGCACACTGCTGTGCAGACTGCTTTTTACACAGCACTCCTATTTTTATTCTTTTTTTCTGAACAGTTACCGAGCGCTCATTTTTTCCCACACCGTATTGGGGTTGTACGCTCCTCACACACTACCGTGCACCGGCTGGTATCACGAACAAATACATGCTATCTGTGTGTGACTCCTGAAAAAAATTGAAGGAGCTTTACATTTTTCCATACATACACCGTATAGAGCTGTCCGCTTCTGATACAGTACCGTATATCTGCTATTTGGATTACGGTCAAATCCATACTGAGACAGCGTCTGTGTGTGACTCCGGAAAAAAATAGACATAGATTTATATTTTTCCATACATACACCGTATAGAGCTGTCCGCTTCTGATACAGTACCATATATCTGCTGTGACGAGGTCAGCTTACGCTGAGTCGATTTCTTTAGAGATGACCCTCTGGGTTGTGGCACCCACCCACCAAGGGCGAGCTGACCTTGTGAGGAACCACCCCCTATACAGGGAGTGTCAGGGACAAGACCAAGGGTGTGAGCCACCACGACTGCTGGAACCAGACGGCCGGCTCAAGTAGACACTAGGTACGAGTGTCTGACGACAAAGGACGTGCAGGAAACAAGACAAGACAATACGTGAATTCAAGGTATCTTCATTAAGGCAATTTCATGATAACATTAAGTGCAAAACGTGATAACAGGCAAACACAGCAAGGTGCGTGCGTGGCACGCCAAGGTCCATGGCATGGTACATGCCAGAAGGTAAGCCCGATTACCGGCAAGGACACGATGGCATCGGACTTCGGACAGCTGGCAAGGATCAGGGCATCAGGCTGTGGACACCAGCTCCGGACATCAGGCCGCAGTCTTCATGTTTACGATCTCTGGCAGTGATGGCAGGTTCCGGGAATCCAGCAGGCAAACCAGGGTACAGACAAGGAGGCACAATAGATCTCCAGACATGGTGCGTGTTAGGGAACATGCCAAGGTCCAAGGCAAGATTCCAGGCAGGGTGCATGCTAGGGGCACACCAGGGTCCAGGGCAAGGTACAAGGTGCGTGTGTAGGGGACACGCCAGGTTCAACGTGCAAAGTACGGTGCATGTGTAGGGGACACACCAGGGTTCAAAGTTCAACATACAAGACAGGGTGCGTGTGTAGAGACAAGCCAGGGTTCAAGTCCAAGGCAAGGTCCTGCGTGTGCCGAGGGACACGCCAGGGACAGGGTTCAAGGCAGAGTCCTGCGTGTGCAGAGGGCACGCCAGGGTCAAGGTTCAAGGCAGAGTCCTGTGGGTGCAGAGGGGCACGCCAGGGTCAGGGTCCAAGGTAGAGTCCTGCGCGTGCAGAGGGGCACGCCAGGGTATAGGCTAGGACCTGTGCGCTCTAGAGGGCACGACAGGGTACATGGCAAGACCTGCGCGTACTTTTACAGAAGCACGGGGAGGTATGCCACGGGGCAGGCGAGGGCCTGCGTGTGCTAATAGAGGAGCACGCAAACACAGTGCAGAGACAGCATGGGTGCAAGGAAGCACAGAGAGCATGGCTGGGACACTGGCTAGCTGGACGGGCTGCAGCACAGACAGGCGGGCAAGACTCCAGCGAACCCGGCTGGGGCATAACAGGCGACACAGCTGTCACTGACCGACGACCATGGCTGAGGCACAAGCAGGCGGGCACGGCTGAGGCACAAACAGGAGGCTAGGAAGGCCAGGCGCATGCAAAGAGCACACGAAGAAACAAGGCAAGGCAAGAAACAAGGTAAGACAAGGTACAGGGCAAGGAGCAGAACGTAGGCAGAAACACAGAGTCAGGTCAGAGCGAGAACAGAGCTAGCAGCGGAGCGTAGGCCAGAGCCGGGTCAAGGGGGAGACCTTGAGACTAGCCCCGGAATGTGCCAGAGAGCACAAAAGGTAAGAGAGGAGGAATGGTGCGTGTGCCAGGAGGCACTACAGAGCACCATTGGTAAGAGAGGAGGAGTGGTGCGTGTGCCAGGAGGCACAACAGGGCACCATAGGTAAGAGAGGAGGAATGGTGCGTGTGCCAGGAGGCACAACAGAGCACCATAGGAAGGACTACAAGGTAAAGCACAACAAGGACAAAACATGGCACAAAGGACAAACACAAGACAAGGCACGGGACAAGAGGCAGAGTACAAGCACAGAGCGTGCGCAGAGACGCACTACAGGGCAGATTGCAGGGGCACAGAATACAGAGAGCGTCCAAGCAGACCAAGCAGCCATGCAGGGAAGCAACACGATACTCAGGTGGAAGGGGCGGTCTGATATAGCACCATAGCACCTGCACTTCCGGGTCAGAACCAGGGGAGAACTTCCCGTTCAGTCCTCCAGGATCATAGAGAGCGTTGATAGATCAGACTGGGCTGGACCATAGAGAAGGTCACATGATCAGGGGCTCCACAAACACTGAGAGGTTAGCTGGGTCAGACAGTGCTGGAACATAAGAAAGGTCACATGATCAGGGGCTCCAGGAATAGAGAGAGGATTGCAGAATCAGAGCAGAGACGGATGGTTACCTAGCAACGGCATGCAGCCATGAGGTAAGGCACGCGTGCACACTGCTCCAGGCATCTTGCATCACAACAGTCACGAGGTGCGTGTGCACTAGGGTGACCGGATCTCATATGGGGGGAAAAAATGTCAGAATCTTGTTCGTCTGGACCCCACAAAACGATTCCCAATTCCAGATATTGAGATAGCCAAAATTTGAGCTCGATCAAACGACGTTAACCCGTGCCGCTCGTCACTCAAAGTTTGAAAAAATCCAAATTGAGGTATTTTAAGATTTAGGTATTTTGCATAGTCTGTTAGACTATAAAGAATGTGACAACAACATTGCAGAAATAGCCCTGACCAAATTTTCGAACCATTTGTGGTATTTGAATGCAGAGTTAGTGGGATTATCGTTTTTTGATCCCACCATTACAGACAATGAAAAGTTGTTAATGGCTAATAAATTGCTCAGTAGCACAGATGAACCATCAGAGCATGCTAACCTACATGAGTTGATAATTTTACATAGTTATCTAATCTATTCTAGAGCTTTTGTTAAAGTAGTTTTTGAAACGTCAGAATATAATGCTCGGCATTTGCTTACAACTTGCAGGACATATTGCTTTTGTTCTTCATCTTTTGTCAGAAGGTCGTTAAAGTCGGTTACTTCCTACCTCTTTTAATTTTTCTTTCCTATCTTTTGGATTTACAACCCTAGCGTGCTCTGATGGTTCATCTGTGCTACTGAGCAATTTATTAGCCATTAACAACTTTTCATTGTCTGTAATGGTGGGATCAAAAAACGATAATCCCACCAACTCTGCATTCAAATATCACAAATGGTTCGAAAATTTGGTCAGGGCTATTTCTGCAATGTTGTTGTCACATTCTTTATAGTCTAACAGACTATGCAAAATACCTAAATCTTAAAATACCTCAATTTGAATTTTTTCAAACTTTGAGTGATGAGCGGCACGGGTTAACGTCGTTTGATCGAGCTCAAATTTTGGCTATCTCAATATCTGGAAAGGGGAATCGTTTTG
Source organism: Dendrobates tinctorius (assembly GCF_039654945.1). Lineage (NCBI taxonomy): Eukaryota > Metazoa > Chordata > Amphibia > Anura > Dendrobatidae > Dendrobates > Dendrobates tinctorius. The sequence continues at coordinate 82,995,350 of NW_027361690.1, forward strand.
TGGGGTCCAGACGGACAAAATTCCGACATCGATTTTTTGCAGTCACCCTAGTGTGCACACTGCTTCCAGGGATCTTGCCGCATGAGACATAACGGGCATGAGAATTCAGTGCACGTGCACACTGCTCCAGGGGTCATGCGGCACAACAGACATGGCGGGCATGACATCTGCTATTTGGATTACGGTCAAATCCATACTGAGACAGCATCTGTGTGTGACTCTGGAAAAAAATAGACAGAGATTTACATTTTTCCATACATACACCGTATGGAGCTGTCCGCTTCTGATACAGTACCGTATATCTGCTATTTGGATTACGGTCAAATCCATACTGAGACAGCGTCTGTGTGTGACTCCTGAAAAAAATAGACGGAGCTTTACATTTTTCCATACATACACCGTATAGAGCTGTCCGCTTCTGATACAGTACCGTATATCTGCTATTTGGCTTACGGTCAGATCCATACTGAGACAGCGTCTGTGTGTGACTCCGGAAAAAAATAGACAGAGATTTACATTTTTCCATACATACACCGTATAGAGCTGTCCGCTTCTGATACAGTACCGTATATCTGCTGGTTGGATTACGGTCAAATACATACTGGGAGAGCGTCTGGGTGTGAGTAAGGGAATATATAAAAGGAGATTTAAAATTTCCCCTACACTTTATATGGCTGTCCGCTTCTGAAACTGTACCGTATATCTGCTGGTTGGATTACGGTCAAATACATACTGGGAGAGCGTCTGGGTGTGAATAAAGGAATATATAAAAGGAGATTTAAAATTTCCCCTACACTTTATACAGCTGTCCGCTTCTGATTCTGTACCGTATATCTGCTGGTTGGATTACGGTCAAATACATACTGGGAGAGGGTCTGTGAATAAGGGAATACATATGAAGATTTAATATTTTCACTACACCTTATACAGCTGTACGCTCCTCATATAGTACCATATATCTGCTGGTATTTTTGGTACATTTTCCCAAAAATGAGGAAGTATGGTGGAAGAGGCCGCGGACGCGGGCGGGGGGGCAGCTGGTACTGATGGTGGTGGTGGTACATCTGCTGGTTATGCCAAAAGCACAATAGCAGCTAAGGAAGGAGATGTTGACCCAGCGTCATTGTCTGGCTCAAGAAGGCCTGTAAGGTTCCCTTTTCTGGGAGTAGGTAAACCGCTTTTAAAGCCGGAGCATCAGGAACAGGTTTTGGCTTACATTGCCGAAACAGCCTCCAGCTCTATTGCCTCCTCCTCTAAAGTTTCAAAAACTGCAAGCACTGAGTCATCAGTGCAGGCTTCTGGTCATGAACAACACCTTTCCTTGTGTCCTTCACCCCCACCAAAAGTGAAAGATGCGGCAGGCCATACTTCAGATTACTCCATGGAGCTCTTTTCACATCCCATGCCTGGGTTATCAAGTCAAATCCTGAATTCCCCAGTCCATGATGAATCTGACATGGAGTGCACTGATGCACAGCCACTGCTAGATGATTCTGCTGGTACATTGACCCAGAGCACTACATTGCCCTCGCAGTCTACTGAGCCAGAATCTGACCCTGATGAAACTCAGGTGCCCCTTCACGCATACTATACCACCTTACACGGTGGAAATTGGAAGGTGCAGATGAAATTGAAGAGGAGGTGACGGATGACTCAGTTGTTGACCCTGATTGGCATCCATACGGGGAAGAGGGTGCCACTGGCAATAGGTCAGAAGAGGAGAAGGATCTGCAGCAGTCATCATCATCGCAGCAGCGGTTATCCGGCAGGCCCGTAGCTGTCCAAAAACGTGTTAAAAAAACGAAAAGAGTTGCAGGACAGCTTGGCCAGATGTTCAAATTAGCACAGCGTAGAAGCCCTGAAAATTTATACCGTAGTAGGTAGAGTGCATTGTGGCACTTTGTTGACCAAAATCCTATTGATGAGGCAAAGGTTTTCTGTAAGAAGTGCGGAAGGACCTTTAGCCGAGGGAAAAATCTCCGAAATTTGAATACCAGTTGCATGCTTAGACTTTTAACCACCATGCACTTGCAAGCGTGGATGGACTACAAAACCTCAGGTAGCACATGTGCACCTGCTCTGACTGAAGGTAGCCAGCAACGCTCCATTGCTTCCCCCACTGTAAGCCCACCGGTAAGCACACCAGCAGCAAGAAATGTTGAGTTGTCGTCGTAAGGCCAATGCAGTCAGGGAAGCACAATGTTTTTGCAACGAAAGTCTGAATCTAGGCCATCACCACCATCACCATCACCAACCCCCTGTCAGTCCGTCAGGTCCACCGCTAGTTCCCCCATATGCAGCTCTCAAGTCCAGCTCACCCTACCAGACACTCTGAGTAGGACAAGAAAGTACTCATCCTCTCATCCGCGTTCACTGGCTTTGAACGCCTACATTGCCAAACTGATCTCATTAGAGATGATGCCCTTCCGTTTGGTTGAAATTGAAGCGTTCCGAGAGCTCATGGTCTACGCTGTCCCACGCTATGACCTACCCAGTTGGCACTTCTTTTCTAGAAAAGCCATCCCTGCCCTCCACCTGCATGTGAAAGACCGCATTGTCCATGCACTCAAACAATTAGTGAGTGGAAAGGTGCACCTCACAACAGATGCATAGGCCAGTAGGCACGACCAGGGCCATTACGTGTCCATCACTGCGCACTGGGTTAATGTGGTGGATGCAGGGTCCACAGGGGACAGCGCCGGTGGGACAGTGCTGCCTAGCCCATGGTATAGGAAACAGTTGGCTGTAGGCGTTCGACCCGCCTCCTACTCCTCCTCCAGAAGTGAAAGCTCGTCCACAGAACGCAGTCGCACGAGCACTCCATCCGCAGCTGCCAGTGTTGCACACAAGGTGTCCCACTATCGAACAGCTAGTGGTAAGCGTCAGCAGGCTGTGTTGAAGATGATGTGTTTGGGCGACAACAGACACACCGCGGAGGTACTGGCCGACTACTTGCAGCGACAAACTGAGTCATGGCTGGGCAGTCTACATCTTGAGGCAGGCAAGGTAGTCAGTGACAATGGCCATAATTTTGTGGCGGCCATAGCCCTTGCAAAACTCACACACATACCTTGCCTGGCTCACACCTGGCGCAGACGACACCATCATAATCATGAGCATACCACTTATGTGTCTGCTCATGCAAACTTTGATGCACATTAAGGGTCTTGCGTCTGCAGCAGAGGAGGAGGAACAGGAGGAGGAGGAGGAGGGAAGCCTTTCTGACAGTAAGCCATTGTCTGCTCAGGGAACTGTCCTGGACGAGGTGGAGGAAGAAGAGGAAGAGGAGGAGGAGAATGAGGGGGATGATTATTTTGGGGAGGAGGATGCTTCTCGGGGGGCAAGAGAAAATGTTGGCTTTCCAAGGTCAGGTACAGGGTTTGTGCGTGACTGGAGGGATGTGGATTTGGCAGAAAGTGCTCCTCCACCCGCCACTGTCAGTGCATCATTGACACCTGGAACATTGGCCCACAAGTGTGATTATCTCTTGCGGATCCTAAAAAGGGACCCCAGCATTGTCAAAATTATGAAGGATGACGACTACTGGTTGACCAGCATCCTCGATCCACGCTATAAAGGCAAATTACAGAACATCATGCCACAGGAGAACCTAGAGCTAATATTGGCGAACAAACAAGCAACTTTGGTAAACCGTTTGTTAGAGGCATTTCCAGCACACAGCAGCGGGGCAGGTTCTACCACGTGCCGTACTGGGCCAAATGGAAGAGGTGTTCGTGGTGCACACAGCCGAACTGGCATTTGAGACAGGGGTTTCATGACCAGGTTGTGGACTGATTTCTCGAGGACCGCTCACACGACTGTTAATACTGAATCGATTGCAACAGACAGGAGACAGCAGTTGTCAACTATGGTTCAAAATTACCTCTCCTCCCCTATCGATGTTCTCCCTCACAGTTCATTCACCTTTGACTACTGGGACTCTAAACTGGACACCTGGCCTGAATTGGCACAATATGCCTTACAGGAGCTCGCTTGCCCTGCTGGTAGTGTGCTATCAGAAAGAGTCTTCAGTGCTGCTGGATCAATCCTGACAGAAAGAAGGACCCGGCTGTCGACCCAAAATGTTAGTTATCTCACCTTTATTAAAATGAACCATGCCTGGGTTTCAAAGGATTTTGTACCACCTTCCACTGATGACACATAGGTTGACAGCAAAATGGCTCGCTTTGTCCTCCACTTCCTCCGACTTCTGCAATTCCTCCATTTGCAGCTGCTGAACGTCCAGCCTACACCTTAACATATGCCAGTTTTTCCACCTCCCTAACTGGGCTGTACCCCCCCAGGGTCGGCGTCAGCACCTGGCGCACCCGGGCAAGTGCCGGGGCCCTGAGCAGGTGGGGGGCCCACTCGTGGGTGACGGCACTGGCACAGGGCCCATCACAGTATGCAAAAGTCTCTGATGGTGGGGGGGCCCACTCGCCATCACAGACACCTCTGTACTATGAGGGGCCCTGTGCCACTGCCGTCGCCCACGAGTGGGCCACTCCTACTTGCTCAGGGAACCAGCACTTGCAATACATACCTCTCCCTGCTCCATCGCTGTGACTTCTTCTGCGTTTCCTGACAGTGACCTTCAGATCAGAGAGCGCGATGATATCACGTCTGTACGCCATCTGCCTGAACAGTCCAAGTGCAGAGAGCTGGAATATGGCGTCGCTGAGGAGTCTAGTGTTGAGCAGTGCCCAGCGAGGAGAGGTGTTTCATTTTTTTAATGTTTGGAGCTATATGTGGGGAGCATTATGCACTGGAGAATTATAAACGGGGCCCATCATACACTGGAGCATCATCCATGGGGCCCATCATACACCTGCGCATTATAAATGTGGCCCATTATATATGGAGCATTATACACTGTTTGCATATTTAATTTTTTTTATGTCAGGTAATTTTTTAGTAAACATTTTCCAAAATTGAAAAAACAGGTAGTCATATACTGGATATTTCCCAAATAGTGTATTACATAAACACAATAGAACACCACAGAAATCCCTCCCAACTCACCCCACACCCTCACCCAAAAAAACACCTCTCGTCTCTCCCGATGCATTTGGTCTCTCACAGCTAAAATTTTTGGGTTATATCCTCCTCAACGCTCTCATCCATGTTAATCTAGGAGGCGCCAACCAGGTTGTGTCCAACCAAGGTGCCCACATATCTTCCCATTTCTTAGTTGTTCTTCTGTTTTGATACACATATTTTTCCATATCTTTATCATTATTAACTGCAGCGGTAACTTCCGTGATTGTGGGTACAGAAGATCCCTTCCAGTGAGCCGCCACCCTTTTACGAGCTTGATATAATATTCGTGAGACTGCCAGCTGGTGCTCCTCCGAAAGCAGCAAAGTCTCCACCCGCCACAGAAGAGCCATTTTGGGGTCTAGTACCATTTGGCATTGATAGACAGTATTAAGTAAATCATTCACACCTCCCCAAAACCTATGTAACCGAGGACAGTTCAAGGTCATGTGTATCAGATCCGCATTGGGCGTTCCACATTTCCAACAATCTGCCTCTGTAGCATAGCCCTGGGTGGTCCTGTTAAGGTCGGCATGCAGCCACCGCTGAGCAAGGACTCACCCACACTGCAGAGGGGCCCGGGGTCAGACACGGCTGGATAGTTCAGGCAACCAGGACCTGGAGAAGCTAAAGTCAGTGAGCAGTGAAGGACCTACGTTCATGTGACCGCAAGGGGGTGGGGCTTAGCGTCCTGCTGTCAGAGATAGGCAGAACACTAATACAGGAATTCTCAAAGTCAGACAAACCGGGTCATACACAGAGATAACAGTAAAGTACCAGGGATGAGATAGAACGGAGAGTCGGGGTCAGGCAGTGGTCAAAGCCAAACAGACATAGAAGGTACCAAGCAGAATCCAACAAGCAGTATCCAGAGAACAGACCAAGTCATACACAGAGTATCAGATAAACAAGAACACAGCACAAACACACTCAGGGGTCACCACACTATGCCAAGGGCGAAAGTATAACTGACGGGGATAGGAGCTTCCTGAGACTATAAGAAGCCTTTCCCAGAACCTGGGAGAGGCCACAATCAAGCCCCAGGTGTGCAGGTAAGCCTGCACTGGGATCACAACCTTTAACCCCAGAGATGCCAGTCATCAGCACTGGTTCCAGACATTAACCCCACATGTGCGAGGCAAACCCGCACTGAGATCATGACAAGCCCATTTTCAATAGCCATACAGGGGTTCGATAAACTCGATGAAGCAAATAAAGATGTGACACTCTCTGCGCCTCGCTGAGACTTTCGTGACTTCTTGCAATGCATCCTCCCATTCATCATCTGTTAAATCACTGATATAGAAGAGTTAATGGTTTGCTTTTATATCCCTTTAATTGCCTTTAAGACTTCTAATGCCTTCTGCCCTATCATTGCTAGAATTATTCTTATGTAGACTATTAGTCTCTGTGTTCAAGGAAACTATACTTGTTATCATATTTGTTCTCAAAAGTCAGTTACAACATGTTCTGGACACATTGTAAACATGATATAACCCTGAAAGTGATGATGGGGGCTACATGAGCTCCATAGAGTTGCATTTGTTGTAAATGGTATAAAATATTGCCTTTTATTTCATTACGTCAGATAAAGTGATTTGACCACGGCTTGTGTGTTGAGTCTCTTGTCTCCAAGCGCTTGTAATTAGAAGGGCGAAAAAACTCATAATCCAGACTCACTGGTGATCTGGCATACCTGACGCTTGGTCAGAACAAAAAGCAGCTACAACTTCACCTACATCAACTTGCCACTTATTCTTTAGCATCTCCAAACTTGCCACTCTCTTTTCCAACATGGTTGTGTCATGATCTCAGTGCGGGTTTGACTCGCACACGTGGGGTTAATGTTTGGAACCAGTGCTGATGACTGGCATTTCTGGGGTTAAAGGTTGTGATCCTGATGCAGGCTTACCTGCACACCTGGGGCTATGATTGTGGCCTCTCCCTGGTTCTGGGGAGGCTTCTTATAGCTTCAGGACGCTCCCATCCCTGTCAGTTATACTTTCGCCCTTGGCATTGTGTGGTGACCCCTGAGTGTGTTTGTGCTGTGTTCTGGTTACTTGATTCTCTGTGTATGACTCGGTCTGTTCCCTGGATATCGCTTTGGATTCTGCCTGGTACCTTCTATGTCTGTTTGGTTTTGATCTCTGCTTGGCCCTGATTATCCGCTCTGTCTCATCCCTAGTACTGTACTGTGATCCTGTGTATGACCTTTGGCTTTGTCTGACCTCCCGTCTGTTTTTCCCTCCTGTACTCCGTTTGCCCGTACTGTTGTGACCTCCGTTTTGCCTGACTCTGAGTTGTACTGTCATATCTGAAAGCAGGACGCTAAGCCACGCCCCCTTGCAGTCACATGACCATAGGTCCCGTGCAAGCTTGTTCATTGTCAGTGTCCACAGGTCCCGTGCCTCCTTACTTTCCAGCGCTGACTGGACCCTGACACTATTAGCTTGTAGCACGCATTGTCACCTCTGCTGCCCTGCTCCCCAGGTAACTCTTAGCACTGCTTCTGTACTCAGGACATGCACACTGGCTCTATGAGCAAGTGTAGTGCGGTGTCTCTGACATTATAACTGACCATTTCAGTTTTTGTTTTTTTTCTGAAGAAAAAAAAAAAAAAAAAAAGTGTGTTATCCTCATGGATCCCATACAAGCCTTGTCTGATCAGGTCAAGCACCTGACCCAAATGTTCCATAAGCTCAATGTGGAACAACGCACGATGGCCCAGACCCAGCAACAGTTGGTGGTTACTGTGCAGGGGGCTGTCGATGCAGGGACTTCTGGTTCTGGGGGTAGGGATGTGTCATTAGCGTCCCCCGAATCTCCGGTCAAATTACCAGACCTTTTCTCAGGGGATAAAAAGGAGTTCAGGTCTTTCAGAGAAGGATGCAAGCTTTTTTTTTCTCTAAGGCCCCGCTCCTCCGGGGATGAGTTCCAGAGGGTGGGGGTCATTATTTCCCTACTTCGGGGGGCTCCGCAAGCATGGGCTTTCTCTCTGTCTTCCTCTGCTCCTGAACGTATGTCAGTGAACGCATTCTTTGAGGCCCTCGGGCACATTTATGATTAACCTGACCGAGTGCGATTGGCAGAGGACATGTTGATGAGTGTCTGTCAGGGGAAACACTCAGCTGAGTGGTTTTGTTCTGAGTTCCGCCGCTGGGCGGCAGAGGTCTCTTGGAGCGACGCCGCACTCCGAGGACTCTTTCGCAGAGGCTTGTCCGAGCGGCTGCAGGATGCCTTGGCGTTACATCCCCCACCTAACTCTCTCGAGGACGCCATGACCCAGGCCGTCCGGATGGACCGCAGGCTGCGGGCCAGAGGGGTGATGCAGGTGGATACTCCATTATTCCCCAGTGGAAAAGTGACTGCCCCTGAGCCCATGGATGTAGGCGCCCTCTCCCTGAAGGATACGGAGAGGAAACGCCAGAAATACATGCAGTTATGCTTTTACTGCGGTAAAACGGGACATTGGAAAAGGGAGTGCCCGAATTGCCCGTCTTCAAACCCGGTCGGCGGGAAACGACTAGGTCTGGGTAGTCAACGGGGAGGCTGCTCAGACCCTCAGGTACCATTTTCCTCGTTTTCTAAAGTAGTACTGCCTGTGGAACTGTTTGTGGATGGTAGTTCTTTTTCCTCTACAGCCTTCGTGGACTGCGGATCATCTATTAATCTTATTGACTCCCAATTGGTCACACACTGCAAGATAGGGACAGTTAGGCTCAAGGTTCCGATCAAGGTGATGGCCATTGGCTCATCTCCCCTCACTAAGGAGGGAATTCGCTTTATGTCTGATGTGTTTTCGCTCAGAGTGGGCGCTACTCATGTGGAAAACATAAGTTGTTTTGTGCTGGACAATCTACCTTCAGGGTTGGTGTTGGGCATGCCCTGGTTACAACACCATAACCCAGTTATTAACTGGAAAACGGGGGAGATTGTACAATGGGGGTTTAATGATTTTGAGTTGTATGATAAATCCGCACTGCTGGTTGAACCTGTTAAATCTGTGTCTGTATCATCTGTCAAGCTGGAAGGTATTCCGGAATGCCTGAAGGACTTCGAAGATGTATTCTCCGAAAGCGAGGCCGAGACGTTACTGCCACATAGACCCTTTGACTGTGCTATTGAGCTGGTCCCGGGGGCTAAATTACCCAAAGCCCGTCTGTTTAATTTGTCCGGTCCTGAGCGCTTGGCTATGAAGGAGTACATTACTGAAAGTCTGCGCAAAGGACACATACGTCCTTCAGTCTCACCTGTGGCGGCAGGTTTCTTTTTTGAAAAGAAAAAAGATGGCGGGTTACGTCCCTGTCTCGACTTCCGGGAGCTTAATCAAATTACTGTACGGAATACGTACCCCCTTCCGTTGATTCCCGATTTATGTAACCAACTATCAGGGGCAAAGTGGTTTTCTAAACTGGACCTTCGGGGGGCATATAATTTGATAAGGGTCCGTGAGGGGGATAAATAGAAAACCGCGTTCCTCACGACCGAGGGACTATTTGAAAATTTAGTCATGCCGTTTGGTCTTACCAACGCCCCTGCCATATTTCAGAATTTCATCAACGTGGTATTCTCGGATCTCATTGGTCGTTTTGTCGTTATCTACTTAGATGATATTTTGATATATTCCCCCGACAAGTATTCTCATTTGGAACATGTACGAACTGTGCTCCAAAGGCTGAGAGAAAATCATTTGTATGCCAAATTGGAAAAATGTGTATTCTGTGTACAAGAGTTGTCCTTTTTGGGGTTAATTGTATCCGGTGAGGGTTTTCGCATGGACCCCAAGAAGGTGCAGGCCATTGCGGATTGGGTGCAACCCCGAGATCTTAAGGGTCTTCAGCGCTTCTTGGGGTTCGCCAATTATTACCGCAAATTTATCCGGGGGTTTTCGCAAGTGGTCAAACCTCTCACGGATCTAGCATGCAAAGGTGCGGATGTGAGAAATTGGTCCTCGCTCGCAAAAGAGGCCTTTGCGACGCTGAAAAAATGTTTTATGTCTGCTCCTGTGTTAGTGCAGCCAGATCCGTCCAAACCATTCGTCGTGGAAGTGGACGCCTCTGAGGTGGGGGTGGGGGTGGGGGCGGTGTTGTCCCAAGGGCCTGCCACTCTAACCAACCTCAGGCCATGTGCTTTCTTTTCCAAGAAGTTCTCTGCTGCGGAAAGAAATTACGACGTAGGCAATAGAGAGCTTCTTGCGGTCAAATTGGCGTTTGAAGAATGGAGGCACTTTTTGGAGGGGGCCAGTCACCCGGTTACGGTGATCACGAATCACAAAAATTTGTCGTACATTGAATCTGCTAAAAGACTAACGCCCAGACAAGCCCGTTGGTCACTTTTTTTTCCCGTTTTCAGTTTACGATTACATTTCGTCCAGGGTCTAAGAATGTCAAGGCTGATGCCTTATCATGCAGTTTTCAGCCGGTGTCGCCCCCTGAGCCACCGTCCTCCATTCTTCACCCTGGGGTAGTGTTGAGCATTCCGATACCGCAAGTATCGGGTATCGGCCGATACTTGCTGTATCGGAATTCCGATACCGACTTCCGATATTTTGTCAATATCGGAATTCGGCATCGGAATCGGAAGTTCAGTTGATTGACGGCCTGACGTCATCATGATGCGCGGTGTGTGCGCATCATGATGCGCCGTCATTTCGGGCCTGCCGGGGGGCTGTGTGGACTGCCCGGGGTCTGTACCGGCCTGCCGGGGGGCTGTGCCGGCCTGCCGGTGGTCTGTGCACCCTGTGGGGGTCTGTACCGGCCTGCCGGGGGGCTGTGCCGGCCTGCCGGGGGTCTGTACCGGCCTGCCGGGGGGCTGTGCCGGCCTGCCGGGGGGCTGTGCCGGCCTGCCGGGGGGCTGTGCTGATGTCCGGGGGTCTGTGCAAGCATCGTCCGATGGGACTACAAGTCCCATCGGGCGATGCCTGCTACCATGACAGTGATTGACACATTAGCCAATGATGGGACAGTAGTAGTCCCATCATCCGGCTAATGTGTTAAATGTTAAAAAAAAAAAAAAAAAAAATACTACATACATACTACATGCATGCTACATACATACTACATGCTACATACATACTACATACATACTACATACATGCTACATGCATGCTACATACATACTACATGCTACATACATACTACATACATGCTACATACATACTGCATGCTACATACATACTACATACATACTACATACATACTACATACATACTACATGCATGCTACATACATACTACATATATACTACATGCATGCTACATACATACTACATGCTACATACATACTACATATATACTACATACATACTACATACATGCTACATACATACTGCATGCTACATACATACTACATGCATGCTACATACATACTACATGCATGCTACATACATACTACATGCATGCTACATACATACTACATGCTACATACATACTACATACATGCTACATACATACTACATGCTACATACATACTACATATATACTACATACATACTACATACTACATATATACTACATACATACTACATACATGCTACATACATACTGCATGCTACATACATACTACATACATACTACATACATACTACATGCATGCTACATACATACTACATGCATGCTACATACATACTACATGCATGCTACATACATACTACATGCTACATACATACCACATACATACTACATACATACTACATACTACATATATACTACATGCATGCTACATACATACTACATGCTACATACATACCACATACATACTACATACATACTACATACATACTACATATATACTACATGCATGCTACATACATACTACATGCTACATACATACCACATACATACTACATACATACTACATACATACTACATGCTACATACATACTACATATATACTACATGCATGCTACATACATACTACATGCTACATACATACCACATACATACTACATACATACTACATACATACTACATGCTACATACCATACTACATATATACTACATGCATGCTACATACATACTACATGCTACATACATACTACATACATGCTACATGCATGCTACATACATACTACATGCTACATACATACTACATACATGCTACATACATACTGCATGCTACATACATACTACATACATACTACATACATACTACATGCATGCTACATACATACTACATATATACTACATGCATGCTACATACATACTACATGCTACATACATACTACATATATACTACATACATACTACATACATGCTACATACATACTGCATGCTACATACATACTACATACATACTACATACATACTACATGCATGCTACATACATACTACATGCATGCTACATACATACTACATGCATGCTACATACATACTACATGCTACATACATACTACATACATGCTACATACATACTACATGCTACATACATACTACATATATACTACATACATACTACATACATGCTACATACATACTGCATGCTACATACATACTACATACATACTACATACATACTACATGCATGCTACATACATACTACATGCATGCTACATACATACTACATGCATGCTACATACATACTACATGCTACATACATACCACATACATACTACATACATACTACATACTACATATATACTACATGCATGCTACATACATACTACATGCTACATACATACCACATACATACTACATACATACTACATACATACTACATATATACTACATGCATGCTACATACATACTACATGCTACATACATACCACATACATACTACATACATACTACATACATACTACATGCTACATACATACTACATATATACTACATGCATGCTACATACATACTACATGCTACATACATACCACATACATACTACATACATACTACATACATACTACATGCTACATACATACTACATGCATGCTACATACATACTACATGCTACATACATACCACATACATACTACATACATGCTACATATATACTACATGCATGCTACATACATACTACATATATACTACATGCATGCTACATACATACTGCATGCTACATGCATGCTACATACATACTACATACATACTACATGCTACATACATACCACATATATACTACATACATACAATACATTCATACAATACATACATAGACATACAGTACATATAACATAGAGTAACATACTTACCAATACTTGTCACATTGTTCCCCGAAGCCATTGTCTTTTCCGGGATAAATATTAACATAACAAACCACAAAAATACTCACCCACGATCCGAAGCAGTCCACGAGTGTGTCCCACGACGATCTTGGGTAGAGAACTGCAGCATCAGATGATGCTGCCGTTCTCTACGGGCTGCAGGAATCCAATGACGGAAGGTAGGTATCCTTCCGCACTGTATTCCTCCGCCACTTAAAAAAAAAAAAGTCCCTAGTCTCACTTTATGCCATTGCTGCGTGCGTGGGAATTTCCCACACAGCAATGGCATAAAGTGAGACTAGGGACTTTTTTTTTTTTTAAGTGGCGGAGGAATACAGTGCGGAAGGATACCTACCTTCCGTCATTGGATTCCTGCAGCCCGTAGAGAACGGCAGCAACAGCTGATGCTGCAGTTCTCTACCCAAGATCGTCGTGGGACACACTCGTGGACTGCTTCGGATCGTGGGTGAGTATTTTTGTGGTTTGTTATGTTAATATTTATCCCGGAAAAGACAATGGCTTCGGGGAACAATGTGACAAGTATTGGTAAGTATGTTACTCTATGTTATATGTACTGTATGTCTATGTATGTATTGTATGAATGTATTGTATGTATGTAGTATATATGTGGTATGTATGTAGCATGTAGTATGTATGTAGTATGTATGTAGCATGTAGTATGTAGCATGCATGTAGTATATATGTAGTATGTATGTAGCATGTAGTATGTATGTAGCATGCATGTAGTATATATGTAGTATGTATGTAGCATGTAGTATGTATGTAGCATGTAGTATGTATGTAGCATGCATGTAGTATGTATGTAGCATGCATGTAGTATGTATATGGTATGTATGTAGCATGTAGTATGTATGTAGCATGCATGTAGTATATATGTGTTATGTATGTGGTATGTATGTAGCATGCATGTAGTATGTATGTAGTATGTATGTAGCATGTAGTATGTAGCATGCATGTAGTATATATGTAGTATGTATGTAGTATGTATGTAGCATGCATGTAGTATATATGTAGTATGTATGTAGCATGCATGTAGTATGTATGTAGCATGCATGTAGTATGTATGTAGCATGCATGTAGTATGTATATGGTATGTATGTAGCATGTAGTATGTATGTAGCATGCATGTAGTATATATGTGTTATGTATGTGGTATGTATGTAGCATGCATGTAGTATGTATGTAGTATGTATGTAGTATATATGTAGTATGTATGTAGCATGTAGTATGTATGTAGTATGTATGTAGCATGCATGTAGCATGCAGTATGTATGTAGCATGCATGTAGTATATATGTAGTATGGATGTAGCATGTAGTATGTAGCATGCATGTAGTATATATGTAGTATGTATGTGTTATGTATGTAGCATGTAGCATGCATGTAGCATGCATGTAGTATATATGTAGTATATATGTGGTATGTATGTAGCATGCAGTATGTATGTAGCATGCATGTAGTATATATGTAGTATGTATGTTGCATGTAGTATTTATGTAGTATGAATGTAGCATGTATGTAGTATGTAGTATGAATGTAGCATGTATGTAGTATGCATGTTGTATGTATGTAGCATGTAATTTTTTTTTTTTTTTTTTTTTTTTTTTTTACATTTAACACATTAGCCGGATGATGGGACTACTACTGTCCCATCATTGGCTAATGTGTCAATCACTGTCATGGTAGCAGGCATCGCCAGATGGGACTTGTAGTCCCATCGGACGATGCCTGCACAGACCCCCGGAGCCTGCACAGACCACCGGCAGGCCGGCACAGCCCCCCGGCAGGCCGGCACAGCCCCCCGGAGCCTGCACAGCCCCCCGGCAGGCCGGCACAGCCCCCCGGCAGGCCGGCACAGCCCCCCGGCAGGCCGGCACAGCCCCCCGGAGCCTGCACAGACCACCGGCAGGCCGGCACAGACCACCGGAGCCTGCACAGACCCCCTGGCAGGCCGGCACAGCCCCCCGAAAGGCCCGTACAGACCCCAGAGAGGCTGTACAAGGGCAGGAAAGGGTTTTTCTTATTCCGATACCGGAAGTCCCATAGACTTGAATGGGACTTCCGGTATCGGAATCGGCGATACCGATACTTTTTTTAAAGATCGGCCGATACCATCCGATACGATACTTTGAAGTATCGGACGGTATCGCTCAACTCTACCCTGGGGTTGTGATAGCAGAGGTCTCATCTGAATTGGAACGGGAGATTCAGGGGGCCCAGTCGCAGGCCTCGGCGGCCAAGCCAGAGGGGAAGTTGTTTGTCCCAGAGCAACTTCGCCTGAAACTCTTGCAGGAGTTCCATGAATCCAAGCTGAGTGCTCACCCTGGTATTTCAGCCACACGTCTGGCGGTGGCTAGGATCTTTTGGTGGCCTACCCTTGGTTCGGACATAAAAAAATTCATTGCTGGTTGTGGGGTCTGCGCTCGTTCTAAAAGCTCTCATAGCCGGCCGGCAGGGGAGCTGATACCCTTGGCAGTGCCCGAGAGGCCATGGACTCACTTGTCCATAGATTTTGTTACCAATCTCCCTCCATCTAAGGGTAATACAGTGGTATGGGTAGTGGTGGACAGGTTTTCTAAGCAGGTTCATTTTGTACCCTTGTCCGCACTACCGTCAGCTGAGACTTTGTCCAGGTTGTTTGTGCAGCATGTGATCCGGTTGCATGGGGTACCCCTGAATGTGGTGTCTGATCGTGGTGTGCAGTTTGTGGCTAAGTTTTGGCGTGCTTTCTGCAAAAAATTAGGTATGTCTCTGTCCTTTTCGTCTGCATACCATCCTGAGAGCAATGGGCAGAAGGAGCGCACTAACCAGTCCCTGGAACAGATCCTCAGGTGCCTAACCTCTGCTAGACAGAGTGACTGGTGCGATGCACTGCCGTTGGCTGAATTTGCCTTCAATACTCGGGTGAGTCAATCCACTGGTAGGTCCCCTTTCTTGATTAACTATGGGTTCAGTCCTCATTTTGGTGAGTTTTCTCGTCTGGATTCGGGGTGCCCCGGGGCTGAGGACTCTGTTCAGCGGTTAAAAGATACATGGGCAGAAGTCCAGCGGCGTATATCCAGGTCTCAAGGCAGGTATAAGTTTTTCGCGGACAGGAAACGAACACCTGGTCCCACGTTTCAGGTTGGAGAGAAAGTTTGGCTCTCCACACGAAACATTAAGTTAAAGATTCCGTCAGCCAAGTTAGGACCCAAATTCATTGGCCCGTACAAGATTGTGGAAAAAATCAATCCAGTGGCGTATAGGCTGTGCCTTCCACCCTCTTTCAAGATCCCTAACGTCTTCCACAAATCTCTACTGAAATCTTTTGAAGCAGTCCGGGGAGACTCAGAGTCTGCTGCTTCTCCTGTTTTGGTCGAGGGGCAGGTGGAGTACGAGGTTGGTCATATCGTAGATTCCAGATTGGTACGGCGGTCGGTACAGTACCTGGTTCATTGGAAGGGGTATGGACCGGAGGACAGGTCCTGGGTACCGGCCCGGTTGATGCATGCTGATTGCCTGGTACGGGCTTTCCATGCTAAGTACCCGGGCAAGCCTGGGGGTCCAGAGGCCCCCCGTTGAGAGGGGGGTACTGTCATGATCTCAGTGTGGGTTTGACTCGCACACGTGGGGTTAATGTTTGGAACCAGTGCTGATGACTGGCATTTCTGGGGTTAAAGGTTGTGATCCTGATGCAGGCTTACCTGCACACCTGGGGCTATGATTGTGGCCTCTCCCTGGTTCTGGGGAGGCTTCTTATAGCTTCAGGATGCTCCCATCCCTGTCAGTTATACTCTTGCCCTTGGCATTGTGTGGTGACCCCTAAGTGTGTTTGTGCTGTGTTCTGGTTACTTGATCCTCTGTGTATGACTCGGTCTGTTCCCTGGATATCGCTTTGGATTCTGCCTGGTACCTTCTATGTCTGTTTGGTTTTGATCTCTGCTTGGCCCTGATTATCCGCTCTGTCTCATCCCTAGTACTGTACTGTGATCCTGTGTATGACCTTTGGCTTTGTCTGACTTCCCGTCTGTTTGTCCCTCCTGTACTCCGTTTGCCCGTACTGTTGTGACCTCCGTTTTGCCTGACTCTGAGTTGTACTGTCATATCTGAAAGCAGGACGCTAAGCCACGCCCCCTTGCAGTCACATGACCATAGGTCCCGTGTAAGCTTGTTCATTGTCAGTGTCCGCAGGTCCCGTGCCTCCTTACTTTCCAGCGCTGACTGGACCCTGACACTATTAGCTTGTAGCACGCATTGTCACCTCTGCTGCCCTGCTCCCCAGGTAACTCTTAGCACTGCTTCTGTACTCAGGACACGCGCACTGGCTCTATGAGCAAGTGTAGTGCGGTGTCTCTGACAGGTTGCATATATTATGGATATAATACCTCTTGATCATCCTCCCATCACTACTCTATCCAACAGTGGAGTTTTAGCTGGATTACCTAGTGGAGCGAGTCGCTGTTATGCTTCACAAGCATGTCTCAGCTGGAGATATTGAAAAAATCTTTTATTAGGGATGGAAAATGTCTGTTTGAGATCCTCAAAAGATCGAAACTCTCCTTCAGAATAAAGCTGTGATACTAGTTTAAGCCCTCTCCTCTCCCATAGCTCAAAACCCTCTAATTTATTTAGCTCTGTACATGTCAAGTTTCTCCAGATCAGGGAATGCGTCGTGACTCCCTGTATACCCAATATTTCTTTGGCCGTGTTCCATACCTTATCCATGCACTTCATTATTGGAATATTGATAACTTGACCCTGACGGAACCGCCCTGAGTCTAGCGCCTGCACCAGTAAGTCCTTTCCCACTACGCATGTAAGCATGAAGGAATCCGCCTCCCCCATCCTCTGAAATGTTGCAACTGTGCTGCAATATAATACAGAAACGGGTCAGGAACCGCTAATCCCCCCCAGTTATTTAGATGTACGCAAAACCTCCAACCGAATTCTAGGAACACTCATCTTCCAGATAAGCTCTCTAAATATTCTGTTTATCTGATAAAAGATTCGACCAGGAATCCAAATGGGTGCATTGTGGAGGGCATACAAAGCTTGTGGCATGAGAACCATTTTTACCATGTTTGCCCTTCCCACCATACTCAGTGGTGCTCTTGCACCAGTCCTTTATTTTTGGATGAAATTTAGCAAGTAGCGGGGTAATATTTAAATGCTCAAAATCTTGCATATTATACCCAATAGGAATTCCCAAGTATTTAAACTCTTTGACTAGATTTAATCGTCCGGCCAATTCAAAGGAGTTCTCAGGAGCATCTCCCACCCGTATAATTGAAGATTTCTCCCAGTTAAAACATAAACTAGAGATCACTGCGATGGATCCAAAGACTTCCATTGCCACCCTCAGAGAAGACGGCCACTCTCCCAAAAACAAGAGCATGTCATCAGCATACAACGCTATTTTTTCTTACAAAGACTCATATCCAAACCCCTTAATTTCAGGTGTCGCCCAAATTACTACTGCCAAGGGCTAAATTGCCAGAGCAAACAGTAGGGGAGACAGGGGCACCCCTGTCTGGTCCCTCTGTGTAAATTAATTGTATTTGAGATCTCCCTATTAATTCTACTTTTGGCCTCTGGACTCGAATACAGCAGCTGTATCCAGGCAATAAAATTTTTACGGGAACCCATCTTGGCTAATATAGCCCACAGATATGGCTATTCGACGCTGTCAAATGCTTTCGCAGCATCCAAAGATGCAACAGCCATAGGTTCCTTTCCCTTTGATGGGATCTGTAAATTTAGATACAACCGCTGGATATTAATGGCAGTTGATTTCTCTGGCATAAAACCAGTTTGATCTGGATGAATAATACTAGATATTACTCTAGACAGCCGCATCGCCAGAATCTTTGCAAAAATCTTGACATCAACGTTTAAAAGGGAGATAGGCCTGTATGACTCTGGAAGACAAGGATCCTTATCAGCCTTGGGGATCACCACTATGATTGCTTCATTCAAGGACCGGGGCAAGTGCCCATCTTCCCTAGCCGCCTCAAACACCTTCAACAGCTGTGGAAGCATTATATTTGAGTACTGTTTATATACCTCCACAGGCAGCCCATCAGACCCCGGTGTCTTATTACCTGCCATAGAATCTAGAGCCTCCTCTAATTCCTCCAGACTAATTGGTGCCTCCAGCCCAACAGCTTCCGATTCCGACAGAGTAGGCAGACCAGCAGTCCCCAAAAAGCTACTGAGCAACTCGTCATAGAACCCGCCCAGCAAATTATATAATGTCTCAAAAAACTCACTAAAAGTCGCTAGAATTTCCCCAGAAGATCTTTCAAGTTCCCCATTTTTGTTTTTTATCTCCGGTACCATTGCAGGGTTAGATTGAGTCTTGATCAGGGTAGCTAGTAGATGTCCAGTTCCCTCCCCCTCCCCGAAATAGACCTGCCGCCGGAAGTATCGTTTATCTGCAGCTTTTGAAAGCTTATGTTGGGCTGATCGTTCCGCATCTTTTAATGCGTTAAAATGTATATACGACGGAGTTTTCAAATATTGCAATTCTGCAGAGATAGCTTCCTTCTGTAAAAGTTGCTCATATTCTCTAGACTTAGTTGTAACTCTATTCACTTCCGAGATCAACAGTCCTCTCACATAAGCTTTAGACGCATCCCATAATCTTTCCCTGGGGGCTGTACCCTCATTAATAGCAAAAAATTCTTTTAGCAAGTCAGGGATCCTAGAATCTGCTTGAATAATAGGTAACCAGAATGCGTTAAACGACCATGGTGCCCGTTCCCATCTCCCACCATTTTCCCAATTAAATGTCGTCATAACAGGGGAGTGATCTGACAAGGCCCTAGGTTCATACTTGTTTGCATAATTATTACTAGGCAAGTTGTATTTGAGAGTATTCTTTTTATTATTGAACAACAATTATGTTCTCAATCAACCGAAAAGACTCAAAAATATCAAAGCTTAATATTTTTGGAAGTTGGAGTGTTTTTTTTAGATTTGGCTATCTTAGGAGGATATCTGTTTGTGCAGGTAACTATTACTGTGCAGAATTATTAGGCAACTTAATAAAAATCAAATATATACCATCTCACTTGTTTATTTTCACCAGGTAAACCAATATAACAACACAAAATGTAGAAATACACATTTCTGACATTCAAAACCCCAAAAAAAGGGACCAACAGAGCCACCTTTCTTTATGATGACACTCAAAAGCCTTCCATCCATACATTCTGTCAGTTGCTTGATCTGTTTACGATCAACATTGCGTGCAGCAGCCACCACAGCCTGCCAGACACTGTCCCTAGAGGTGTAATGTTTTGACTCCATGTAGATCTCACATTTTATGAGGGACCACAGGTTCTCTATGGGGTTCAGATCAGGTGAACAAGGGGGCCATGTCATTATTTTTCCTTCTTTTAGACCTTTACTGGGCAGCCATGCTGTGGAGTATTTGGATGCATGTGATGGAGCATTGGCCTGCATGAAAATCATGTTTTTCTTAATTGAAACCGACTTCTTCCTGTACCACTGGTTGAAGAAGGTGTCTTCCAGAAACTGCAAGTAGATCTGGGAGTTGAGCTTCACTCCATCCTCAACCCGAAAAGGTCACACAAGTTCATCTTTGATGATACCAGCCCATACCAGTACCCCACCTCCACCTTGCTGGCGTCTGAGTCAGAGTGGAGCTCTCTGGCCTTTACTGATCCAGTTTCGGGCCCATCCATCTGGCCCATCAAGAGTCACTCTCATTTCATCAGTCCATAAAACCTTACAAAAATCTGTCTTAACATATTTCTTGGCCCAGGCTTGACATTTTATCTTATGCTTCTTGTTCAAAGGTGGTCGTTTTCCAGCCTTCCTTACCTTGGCCATGTCCCTGAGTATAGCACACCTTGTTGTTTTTGATACTCCAGTAATGTTGCAGCTCTGAAATATGGCAAAACTGGTGTCAAATGGCATCTTGGCAGCTTCACGCTTGATTTTCATCAATTCATGGGCAGTTATTTTGAGCCTTTTTTTATCAACACGCTTCTTGCAACCCTGTTGGCTATTTGCCATGAAACGCTTCAAAAGTTTGGCAATTTCAAGACTGCTGCATCCCTCTGCAAGACATCTCACAATTTTTGACTTTTCAGAGTCTGTCAAATCTCTCTTCTGACCCATTTTGCCAAAGGAAAGGAAGTTACCTAATAATTAAGCACACCTTATATAGGGTGTTGATGTCATTAGACCACACCCCTCCTCATTACAGAGAAGCAAATCACCTGATTTACATATTTTGCAGTTGGCTTTCAAGCCTATACAGCTTGGAGTAGGACAAATGTTTGAAAAGGATGATGTGATCAAAATACACATTTGCCTTAGAATTCTGCACACAGTGTATAGGCCCATCATACACTGGAGCATCATCCATGGGGCCCATCATATACTGCAGCATCATATGCGGCCCATTATATATGGGGCCCATTATATATGGAGCATAATATAGGCCCATCATACAATGGAGCATCATCCATGGGGCCCATCATATACTGGAGCATCCTATGGGGCCCATCATATACTAGAGCATCATATGGGGTACATTATATATGGAGCATTTTATAGGCCCATCATACAATGGAGCATCATCCATGGGGCCCATCATATAATGGAGCATCATATGGGGTTCATTATTTATGGGGCATCATATAGGGTATGGAGCATTATATGGAGCACATATGGGGCCTATTCTGTATGGAGCATTATACGGAGCACATTCTGTATGGAGCAATATATGGGGCCATCATATACTGTATGGAGCTTTATATGCAACTCATTATACTGTATGTGGGGCTCATTCTACTCTATGGGGACCATCCTATACTGTATAGCACATTATATGGGGATCATCACATACTGTTGCATTATGTGGAGCTCATCATATACTGTATGGAACATTATATGGGACCAATTATTCTGTATGGAGCAATATATGGGGCTCAATATTCTGTATGGCGCACTATGTGGTGGCCATAATACTGCATGGAGGAATATACTGTCCGTTTTTTGAGCTATTGTAGAATTTAAAATAGATATCAGTCATGTAATGTAAGAAGTGAAGTATTTGTCATTGCACTATACCAATATTTCTCTGCCATATCGGAGCATCATGAATTGTGGTATGTGTTAAAGGGGCCCACTGACACTCTTTCACCCGGGGCACACGAAAACCTGGATCCAGCTCTACCCCCCCACAACTTAAGCCAAATAACCCCCAGTTTTCAGTGCGTAACTATTATTATAAAGTAAAATAAGGTTGACAAGCTTAAGTAATAGGAATTGATATCGTTGGCATAGAAATGGGCACTGTAGGTGTGTTTACTGTCCTCCACTCCCTGACGACTTTGCTTCCCCATTGACTTGCATTGGGTTTCGTGTTTCAGTCGGACGTCCGACTTTTCACGATAGTCAGCCGATTTTGTTCGACTCGACTTTTGAGAAAGTCGGGTTTCATGAAACCCGACTCGACCCTAAAAAAGGCAAAGTCGCTCATCTCTAGAAACAGCTGTAACCTAGTCTGTGTACAGTTGTGTGAAGAAGTGTTTGCCCCTTCCTGATTTCCAATTCCTTTGCATGTTTGTCACACTTAAATGTTTCAGATCATAAAAACAAAATTAAATATTAGACAAAGATAGCACAAGTGTCAGGATCCTGACAGCGCCGGCGTACAGCCCTCGCTGAGCAGGGACTCACCAGTGCTGTAGGGGTCCCGGGGACAGTAACAGCTGGAAAGTACAGACTCGCAGGACCTGAACGGTGAAGTATTAGCAAGCAGGCACAGGACCTACGGTCATGTGACCACAAGGGGGCGGGGCTTAGCGTCCTGCTTACTGAGATGGAAGAACACTCAGAGTCGGGCAAACCAGAGATCATACACAATACGGGCGAATGAGGTACAGGAGGGACAAGCAAATGGGAGGTCAGACGAAGCCAAAGGTCATACACAAGAGGGCAGTGCGGTACAAAAGGGACGAGCAGAGAGCAGTCGAGTCACAAGCAGTGGGTCATACACGAGAGGACGGTGCGGTACAAGAGGGTCAGGCAGAACTCGTAACAGGGACAGAACCAGATCACAACCAAACAAGCAACAAGTTATCAGGCACAAGGCACACGTATACAAGAGGTCACTTAACTCAGCTGAGGGCAAGAGTATAACTGACACCGGACCCAGGTCCAGTGAGCATTAAATAGCCGCCCTCTGCCAGAGAGAGGCAGAAACAATTAATCCCCTGTCTGACCAGGACGGGCCAAAGCGAAACCCCGTCCTGGATCATGACAACAAGTAAACACAAAATGCAGTCTTTAATGAAGGTCTTTATTATTATGGGAAAAAGAAATCCATACCTACAGGGTCCTGTGTCAAAAAGTGATTGCCCCCCCTTTAAAAAATAAACTAACTGTGGTTTATCATATCTTTGGAAAGCTGAGTTCAAATTCCTAACCATACCCAGGCCTAATTACTGTCACACCTATTCTCAATCAAGAAAGAACCTGCCTGACAAAGTGAAGTAGACCAAAAGATCCTCAAAAGCTAGACATCATTCCATGATCGAAAGAAATTCTGAAACAAATGAGAAATAAAGTAATTGATGTCAGTCTTCAAAAAGTTACAAAGCCATTTCTAAAGCTTTGGGACTCCAGCGAATCACAGTGAGAGCCATTATCAACAAATGGTGAAATCATGGAACAGTGGTGAACCCTCCCAGGAGTGGCCGGGTGACCAAAATTACCCCAAGAGTGCAGTGACAACTCATCCAGGAGGTCACAAAAGACCGTACAACAACATTCAAAGAGCTGCAGATCTGACTCCATCATAAGAAAGAGACTGGGCAAAAATAACATGCATAGCAGAGTCAGAAGACAAAAAACACTGCTGAGAAATAAGAACATTAAGGCTCATCTCAATTTTGCCAGAAAACACCTTGATGGTCCCCAAGACTTTTGGGAGAATACTCTGTGGACTGACCAGATAAAAGTTGAACTTTTTGGAAGGTGTATGTACCATTACATCTGGCATAGGAGTATCACAGCATTTTAGAAAAGGAACATGATACCAAGAGGAAAATATGGTGGTGGTAATGTGATGGTCTGGGGCTCTTTTGCTGCTTCAGGACCTGGAAGACTTGCTGTAGTAAATGGAAACATGAATTCTGCTGTCTACCAAAAAATACTGAAGGAGAATGTCTGGTCATCTGTTCATGACCTCAAGCTGAAGCACACTTGGGTTATGCAGAAGGACAATGATCCAAAATACACTAGCAAGTCCACCTCTGAATGGCTTAAGAAAAACACATTTAAGAGTTTGTAGTGGCCTATTCAAAGTCATGACCTTAAAGGGAATCTGTCACCCCCTCCCTCCCGGGACGTATGTGACCTATTAATATGGGCATATAGGTAATAGAAATGGTAAATTAGTCCTATCTGTATGCCTCATATTAATAGTCTTGATGCTGAGAAATGTTATATTCTGTCTTTATGTTAATGATTTCTTACAGGTTCCTGGGCGTGCAGTGCCTGGAAGAAATCCCTGCCTCCTCTCCGCATTATAATACCACCCCCTCTCCCATATATGTTAGTTCTGGAGTTGGAATCCTGTGCCTGCAATACCTCAGAAATACATACCTCATCCTCCTTTTTATGGGTGATGCATTCAAGTTCTGCTCCAGTGACCTCCGGTGTGCGTGCCAAAAATGTACTCTCCCCTCTTTCTCCCTGCATAGTCATCGCTATGTAGACATGGTTCCTAGCGATGACTGTGCAGGGAGGAAGTGAGGAGAGCCCCTTATTGGTGCACACACCAGAGGTCTCAGTGATTTGATGGCGCCTGCGCAGAAGATCCCTGAGTGCTGTGCCCATAGAAAGGAGGATGAGGTATGTATTTTTGAGGGAGTGCAGGGTGCAGGATTCCGAGGACACAACTGTCATGCATGGGAGAGGGTAGTATTGTAATGAGGAGACGAAGCAGGGATTTCTTCAAGGCCCCGCACGCCCCAAAGCCTGGAAGGAATCATTAACATAAAGAGAGAGTATAACATTTCTCAGCAACAAGACCATTAATATGAGACATACAGGTAGGACTAGTGTAACATTTCTATTACCTGTATGCCCATATTAATAGGTCATATACATCGCAGGGGGTGACGGATTCCCTTTAATCAGATTGAGATGCTGTTGTATGACTTTAAAAAAGCAGTTCATGCTCAGAAACCCTCCAATGTGGCTGAATTACAACAATTCTGCAAAGATGAGTGGGATAAAAGTCCTCAAGAGTGTTGTAAAAGACTCATTGCCAGTTATCGCAAACACTTGATTGCAGTTGTTGCTGCTAACAGTGGCTCAACCAGTTGTTAGGTTTAGGGGGAAATCACTTTTTAACACAGGACCCTGAAGGTTTGGATTTCTTTTTCCCTTAATAATAAAGACCTTCATTTAAAAACTGCATTTTGTGATTACTTTTGTTATTTTTGTCTAATTTGTTTGGTGATCTGAAACATTTAAGTGTGACACACATGCAAAAGAATAGGAAATCAGGAAGGGGCAAACACTTTTTTCACACAAGTGTATCTTTACTCCTTTATTCCCAAATTACCTTGGAATAAAAAAGGCACAAAATAATGTGCCAAGGGTGAGTGTCACTTATTTGCATTCTTTTTATTCTCGTCTCATAATTTTTGAACTATGTAGCACTATAATGAATGCATTTATTGAGCTTGGAATACAAAAATCTAGAATACTAGGTTATTGCCCCTTTCCTGTGCATAATGTACAAATGGAGTGCATTCTTTTCCCATACTACTATATAACTTGCCATAGAGATATCTAGCCTCTCATCTCTGACACTGTATCTAGTCATTGAGAATCAGCAGAAGAATAGAGCACATTCTGTATCAGTTTGTAGAGTGATTTACAAACTCTTCTCTATGGCTGAGGGATTTCAGATGACTGCAGCTGCAAGGACCGGATGCCGTAAGTGGACGCTGAGCAGACTTGATATTAGAAGGGTGGATATGTTTGTATTCCAGCAGGTGGTCAGGATTCAGAATTTCCACTATGTATTTTACAAAGTATTTTGTATGAGTGACAAACACATTGTTTTGCCAAGTATATCCATAGAACCAGGGGCGTACATAGAAATCTTGGGGCTGCATATCAGAAGTTTTAGTTGGGCCCCTCACCCAAAAAAAAATAAAAATCATATTTAGCGGGGACACAGAAGAGCATATCTCACAACTTTTCAACCTTTACAAAGTAAATTTTCCTCCTACTGAAGCCGTATATTTCCCTTTCATTGCACTGATAATGTATGATGCTAAGAAAAGTGCCCTGCAAACACTATATAATACCCCCACAGGGAATTCCTCCACAGTACCCTTTACAGGCATAGTATGATGAACCTACTGTACCCTACCTTAATTCCTCTGGCAAAGTATGGTGACCCCAACACAGAATGATCCCCTAACTGTGACCCTCCACAGAGCTCTCCATGTAGTATAATGGGCTTGCATACTGTATAGTATAATGGACCCACACCTTTCAACAATGTATAATAGTCCTCCATATAGTATAATGCACTCAATAGATCTCCATGCAGTATAATGCACTCCCCATAGTCCTCCATACAGTATATCGCACTCCTCATAGTCATTTATACAATATATTGCACTGCCCATAGTCCTCTATATAATGTATAGTACACTCCCCATAGTCCTACATGCGGTATACTGCACTCTGCATAGTCCTTCATACAGTATACTTCACTACCTATAGTCCTCCATACGTTATACTGCATTCACTATAGTCCTTCATTCAGTGTAATACACTCCCCATAGTCCTCCATACAGTATATTGCACTCCTCATAGTCCTCCATAGAGTATCATGCACCTCCCATAGTCCTCCATAAAGGATACTGCACTCCCCATAGTTCTCCATACAGTATACTGAACTCCCCATAGTCCTCCATACAGTATACTGAACTCCCCATAGTCCTTCATACAGTATACTGCACTCCCCATAGTACTCCATACAGTATACTGAACTCCCCATAGTCCTCCATACAGTATACTGAACTCCCCATAGTCCTCCATACAGTATTATGCAATCCCCATAATCCTCCATATAGTATAATACTGTTCCCGTAGTCCTCCATATATTATAATGCTCTTCCCACAGTCCTCCATACAGTATAATGCACTCCCCATAGTCCGCCAAACAATATACTGCACTCTCCATAGTCCGCCACACAGTATACTGCACTCTCCATAGTCCGCCACACAGTATACTGCACTCCCCATAGTTCTCCATACAGTATACTGCACTCCCCATAGTCATCCATACGGTTTACTGCACTCCCCATAGTCATCCATACGGTTTACTGCACTCCCCATAGTCCTCCATACAGTATACTGCACTCACCATAGTCCTCCATACAGTATACTGCACTCTGCATATTCCTCCATACAGTATACTTCACTACCTATAGTCCTCCATACATTATACTGCATTCACTATAGTCCTCCATACAGTGTAATACACTCCCCATAGTCCTCCATACAGTATATTGCACTCCTCATAGTCCTCCATACAGTATCATGCACCTCCCATAGTCCTCCATAAAGGATACTGCACTCCCCATAGTCCTCCATACAGTATAGTGAACTCACCATAGCCCTCCATACAGTATACTGAACTCCCCATTGTCCTCCATACAGTATACTGAACTCCCCATAGTCCTCCATTCAGTATTATGCAATCCCCATAATCCTCCATATAGTATAATACTGTTCCCATAGTCCTCCATATATTATAATGCTCTTCCCACAGTTCTCCATACAGTATAATGTACTCCCCATAGTCCTCCACACAGTATACTGCACTCCCCATAGTTCTCCTTACAGTATACTGCACTCCCCATAGTCCTCCATACAGTATACTGCACTCACCATAGTCCTCCATACAGTATACTGAATTCCCTATAGTCCTCTCCATCATCCATAGTCCTCCAGCTGATGCTTCCTCCTGCATCATTGCTTTCACCTGTATCCAGGATGCTGATACATTTGAACGTGCGATGCCGGATGGGGGCAGGCTATAGCTGCTGTGTGGCTTGCCACCATTGGTGGTAAGCCACTGTGTTGAACATACAGATAAAGGTTTCCCCAAAGACTTTTGTAAAGCGTACCAGCAGAGGCACACCATATGATGTATTAGTAATGTATAAACTCAAGGAAACCTTCAGTATCTTATAATGATGTTGACTTAAGTTATGCCATAATTTCCAGTCACATCCAGAGCTGCACTCCAGATTCTGCTGGCTTTTAGAGTCAGATCTGCCAGATCACATAGAGGTCAGCTGAACTCTTGTAACTCTAACTAAAATTTTCCAGGTAACATTGGATGCATGTTATTTTTTGCTCCTATAGTGGAGCAGAACAAAGGAGCAAGAACAAGCAGATGTGAACAGGTCAGGTCGGTCAAACTGGCAAGGGCTTCTGGGATCTGTCATTTCTAGGGGGTTTGCACTGGGTATATGTCATTTTTCGGGGGTCTTATCCGGTGTCTAGGTGTGTGGGTTTGTGCAAGTGGATTCCAGTCAGTCACAACAAACAAAAGACACAACGAGGCTCATCAGAATTTTAGTGTGATGGTTGTCATTTTATTAAGAAAAATATCAGTGCATGCTGCATTATTCTTCTTGTCAAATCTAAAGGAGCTGCTGACAGAGGTGAGAAATGGAGTGTCTAATGTGAGTGTAAGCATGGCCCCCTTGGGAAAACAGAGTTGTAACTTCTGGTGTCATAAGATTGAGAAACATTGGTGTGGTGGACTGAGCAAAAAAACGTGGTTGAAGGAAATGGTAATGGAGTCTTGGAGCTCGGGGTGACCCTTCTCCATTTTAATTGAAAAAAGTGAAAGGGGTATTCCCATCTTCAAAATCCTATTCCAATATGAAGTAGGTGTAATAATAATAATATTAGCAGATACCTCAAATTAGAAATGTAGTATAGTTCTTCTGATTCTCTATGTCGCTTACCCCATGTGCAGGGCATAGCAGTAGCTTAGGTATCCATGGTTACAACCACTAACAACTAACTGTCACTATATGAGTGGCTGTAACCATGGATACCTAAGCTACTATAATGCCGGATTTACATAGCAAATCAGAAGAACTATACTACCTTTCCAATTGAAGGTATTTGTTAATATTATTATACCTACTACATATTTTGAAAGGATCTTGGAGATGGGAATACCCTTAAGTCAAACACATTGATTTGCATTGTCATTGTTTTTTGAGAGTTTTTTAGAGAGTAGTCTGAAGACAAAACTGCCAGGAGGCTACTTACTTATAAAGCTATTCATATGGTGGCACTACATCCACATACTCTACATGCATCCCATGCCAACACTTCTCAGGATACAGACAAAGACCAAACTGGTCAAAACGTTGGATGAACATTATCTGTTAAGTAACATTCATTAAAATACACATGAAGCAAATATATCAGTGCCGGAGTTCTGTCACACTATTGGCAATGGGGAGGAAGTCGTAATCTTGAGCGTGGAAAAGGCTCATATGATTCAATTAAATAGTTACAAATGTACATGATGATTGTTCTTTCTGCCCCCGCTGTTCATGTGATGATTGCATAATTTGGTGGAAAATCTATTAAAAGTTACATTTTTTTCCCTGTAAGGCACCTAGAGGGTGTTGGATCCTTAGAGATCTTCTTTCCTGTTTCTAAACCATCTATCAGCAGCCGCCCTGCTAATTTGTATTGTTTTAGCTGTCTTTTCTTCCTCCTGATCGGACATACTTGTAATATTACATTGCACAACCCTGCCCTTTATACAGCAGCCAGCTCCACGGAGAGATTTTCAGCAGAAGGTCCCACGCTGCTGACTAACATAACAAACAAAAACTGGGTTTGGGCTGAGACATCTTTACGAAATCAGTTGTGTCCATCTGGGAATAGAAGGTGCTCTGATGTGCTATGAAGAGATATGACTAGACAGCTGAT
Source organism: Dendrobates tinctorius (assembly GCF_039654945.1). NCBI lineage: Eukaryota > Metazoa > Chordata > Amphibia > Anura > Dendrobatidae > Dendrobates > Dendrobates tinctorius. The sequence goes on from NW_027361690.1 coordinate 83,025,625, forward strand.
TCATAGATACAGTGCTGGGAATAGTATCTGCCACCTGATTATTTCACATTTGTTTCAGGGTTTCAATTAAAAACTAATACAAGGTAGAAACAAGTTTTAAAAATGCTACTTGGAATTAATTAAATGAACTGGCTCAGTGTAAAAAATGGGATTACCTTGATTTTTTGTGCCATTTTGACTAACAGGAAAGCAGACCAGAAATTCCAGGACAGTCCGTAAAAAATTAAAAAAAAAATTTGAAGGAGTTAGTATTTTTTTTTAAACTGAAGAGACTTATTATTTTGGCTGTAATTATCATGATTTTACAGTGAATACTGCTCATCTCTTCATGGCAGAATTAAGGGCTGTAGACATTGATCACTTATAATCATAATGATTTATTATGGTTTTAGAATGTAAAAAATATTTTCTGTGTTTTTTTTGGTAAGCTGTCCAGAAAAAAAATTATAAGTCAAGTTGGCAACCCTGGAGCAGATTAGTAGATGTTTCTGATGCCAAATAATAGTAGCGTTGTTCTGCCCTCTGATATAGGGCAGCCTGTTTGTGTTATGTGCTCTGAATAAAGCAATATGTTTGTATTATTGCTGGGTTAATTATAGCACCATCTAGTGGTGGCTGAATTTATAGCTACATCCTAAGTAGCATTTAAAGCCTGTGGCTTTAACAGAAGCAATGCACTGTGGGATTGAAGCAATGCTTTGTGGGAACGAAGCAGTGTATTCTGGGAGGAGGGGACTCCATTTTCCTTTTGTGGATCTCATAGGATGCACATGTTATTTTGTCCTCCTGTGTAACCTTTTTTTTCCCTGCAACTTCTCTACTTGAGTCACTACCCGGCTAAAGCATATCTGGTAAGAGTCAGTGTTTTCTTATAATGCAGTGATTCAGAGAGGTGTCATTTACTGTCTAGCAGACAAGAGATGTCATTAACCCTTTAGTTGCCAGTTCTCAGTAAATGTAATCATAAACTAATGTATTCCTATGTAATGTTGGCATCACAATGTACACTTCCTGTGATTGTGTTAGCTGTGATCATCTGCACAATACTTATGCATGTTATTTGTATTCCTTGTAGTTTAACCACGCATGTTCTATACTCTTCACAAATAAACAAGTTAGACTACAGATAACAGTCTGCTTATTTTGGAAGACAGAGCTGTGGTTTATACTGTATGCTGGATTGCACATCGTGTCAGCGTGCTTGAAGGCAGAATAGTAAAACAGATCATCATACGCCTGTGACAGTGAACTCAAGCTGTAAGGGACTGCTATCACCCAGACTGCTCTGCATACGGGTACTACAGCAGCCGCCATACAGCCGCAGGAGACAAGCCCAGGACTCAGTAAAGGACCGCCGGTCACACGTGGTGATTGCATAGACTGTACGGGACCACGAACACCCACTCTGCTCTGCATACGGGTATCACAGCAGCCGCCATATAGCTGCAGAACGCCACTGCAGTCCATCAAGAAGTGCTACATCTTTCCCGTCATGCGGAAGCCCGCCATACACAGACTGTTTCCCTCCAATATGCTCAGCAGCACTCAGCTAAACGCACAATGTCTCGGAAAAGCACATCCTCACTCAGAACGAGGTCATGAGCAAGCTCCAGCAGATCGTCATTAGCAGAGCTAGCTGCTGTCGATGTTCCTTTGCCGAACGAGAGATGCATCTAAAGCTGAGACAAGCAGAGCCCGAGGCAGAGAGAGAGGCTGAAATCGTACGTTTGCGGGCAGAGAGAGAATCAGAAACCGTACATTTTCAGGCAAAGAGAGAAGTGGAAACTGCACATTTGCAAGCAGAGCTAGAGAAACTTGCGGCAGACAAAGAGACAGCCGCTGCAATAGCTAAAGTAGAGTATTTGGAAGCTATGAAAGATCCTGATTCTGAGAGACACAGCAGCATTCTCAAACCAGATCTAGAGCAGCAAGATCCAGCACAACGTGTCGCAGAGTACGTCCGTCAACATTCCAGCGTAGATGACAGCCCTGGCGCATCATAGCGATTAGCCCATGCCAATTACCAACGATCCAACCCCAAGCTTCACTACCATAGACGAGGAGACATCCAGCACAGAGATGTCGACTACAGCTACCGGTCCACTGAAAGGAAGGTACAGCTCCCATCCCACCTTAAAGAGACACCTTCTTCACCAACAAGGTACCACACAGGCTATCCGGAGTCACAAGCGTCTTACAGGTATGGTGATGCACCACACACTAGACATGACTATTACACACCGGCTCGTGCCAGCACTGACGGAGCCATCAAAGACCTGGCAAAGTTCCTTGCCCACCAAGAACTGGTTACAAAGGGACTTGCAAAGTTCACTGACAAACCCGAGAACTATCGGTCATGGCGAGCCTCGTTCCAGAGCGCCATTCATGGTCTGGACCTTTCTTGTGGTGAGGAGTTAGATCTCCTGGTAAGGTGACTCGGAAGTGAGTCAGTCGAGCATGCCAAAAGACTGAGAGACATTAACGTAAAACATCCTCGCACAGCCCTACATAAAGTGTGGGAAAGACTTGATGAATGCTATGGGTCAGTAGAAGTCATAGAGAATGCTTTATATAAATGAATTGAGGATTTTCCTAAGATAGGACCTAAAGGTTATCTAAAGCTTAGAGAACTGAGAGATTTATTGAATGAGTTGCAGGTTGCTCAGCAGGAAGGAGACTTGCCCGGATAGGCATTCTTAGATACTGCTAAGGGTGTCAATCTGATAGTACAGAAACTTCCTTATAACCTACAAGAAAAGTGGATTACATGTGGTTCAGAGTATAAACACAATCATAATGTATCATTTCTTCCTTTCACTGTATTTGCTGATTTTGTCACCAAACAATTTAGGATTAGAAATGACCCTAGTTTTGATTTTACTCTGTCGTGTTCCCCTGCCACTGGTGTCAAATCTGGTAAGACACCCGTGGCAGTCCACAAAACTAACATTGATTCCACAGGCCCTCCCCACAAGGTGAATAAACCCCCTCCAGACGAGAACAAACCTCAGGATGTCAGTAAATATTGTCCTCTACACAAGAAACCACATCCTCTACTAAAATGCAGAGCCTTCAGGGAGAAGACTTTAGAGGATCGCAAAGGTTTCCTCAAGGAGAACAACATCTGCTTCAAATGTTGTGCCGCAACCTCTCACTTTGCCTGGAACTGTGAAGCTAACGTGAAATGTGCAGAATGCAGCAACACGGATCACAATACAGCCTTGCACCCTGGATCACCTCCACGTGTGTTGTCGCAAGCAGAGGTGCACGATGGGAAGCAGAAGGACACTGACGAAGACACCCCTGAGGTCATCTCTAAATGTACTGAGATCTGTAGAGGACTCACAGGAGGAAGGTCCTGTTCAAAAATCTGCCTTGTCCTAGTCTATCCTGCAGGCCGCAAGGACAAAGCTTTCAAGATTTATGCAATCCTGGATGACCAAAGTAACAGGTCTCTAGCCAGGTCCATCTTCTTTGACAACTTCAGCTTCGTAGGCCCTGGTTCTCCCTTCACCCTGAGGACGTGTTCAGGTACCGTTGAGACGGCGGGGAGAAAAGCAACCGGATACAAAGTGGAGTCCATAGATGGCCAGACCTGCCTATCACTACCGACCATCCTGGAGTGCAACCAGATTCCTGACAACAGATAAGAAATACCTTCACGGGAGGTGGTGACATATCACCCCCATCTAAAGCGTATAGCTCACCTGATACCTGAACTAGATCCAGGAACCCCAATAGCTCTACTTCTGGGAAGAGATATACTACAAGTCCACAAGGCTAGAGGATGTATAAACTGCTCCGGGAACGCTCCGTACGCACAGAGGCACCACCTTGGATGGGTCATTATAGGAGACATCTGCCTAGGAGGAGCACACAAGCCGGCCTTAGTCGACAGCATGGTTAACCATACTCTTGAAAATGGACATCCGTCTCTCTTCCAGCCATGTAAGAATAGCTTTCTGGTAAAAGAGTTGCCACACAATGATCCTCTACCTTGTCCATTAGCTGATCCTTCCTGTGAAGACCACTCATGTGACGGTGACCAAGAGCACATAGGGTGCACAGTTTTCCACAGAACAAGAGAGGACAGCAAGGTACAGTTGTGGCCAAAAGTATTGACAACCCTGCAATTTTGTCGGATAATACTCAGTTTCTTCCTGAAAATTATTGCAAACACAAATTCTTTGTTATTATTATCTTCATTTAATTTGTTTTAAATGAAAAAACACAAAAAGAATTGTCCTAAAGTCAAATTGGATATAATTCCACACCAAATATAAAAAAGAGGGTGGACAAAAGTATTGTCACTGTTCAAAAAAATCATGTGATGCTTCTCTAATTTGTGTAATTAACAGCACCTGTAACTTACCTGTGGCCCCGAACAGGTGTTGGCAATAACTAAATCACACTTGCAGCCAGTTGACATGGATTAAAGTTGACTCAACCTCTGTCCTGTGTACTTGTGTCTACCACATTCAGCATGGGGAAAAGAAAGAAGACCAAAGAACTGTCTGAGGACTTGAGAAACCAAATTGTGAGGAAGCATGAGCAAACTCAAGGCTACAAGTCCATCTCCAAAGACCTGAATGTTCCTGTGTCTACCGTGCGCAGTGTCATCAAGAAGTTTAAAGCCCATGGGACTGTGGCTATCCTCCCTAGATGTGGATGGAAAAGAAAAATTGACAAGAGATTTCAACTCAAGATTGTGCGGATGTTGGATAAAGAACCTCGACTAACATCCAAACAAGTTCAAGCTGCCCTGCAGTCCGAGGGTACAACAGTGTCAACCCGTACTATCCGTCAGCATCTGAATGAAAAGGGACTGTATGGTAGGAGACCCAGGAAGACCCCACTTCTTACCCCGAGACATAAAAAAGCCATCTTGGAGTTTGCCAAAACTTACCTGAAAAAGCCTAAAACATTTTGGAAGAATGTTCTCTGGTCAGATGAGACAAAAGTAGAGCTTTTTGGGCAAAGGCATCAACATAGAGTTCACAGGAGAAAAAAAGAGGCATTCAAAGAAAAAAACACGGTCCCTACAGTCAAACATGGCGGAGGTTCCCTGATGTTTTGGGGTTGCTTTGCTGCCTCTGGCACTGGACTGCTTGACCGTGTGCATGGCATTATGAAGTCTGAAGACTACCAACAAATTTTGCAGCATAATGTAGGGCCCAGTGTGAGAAAGCTGGGTCTCCCTCAGAGGTCTTCCAGCAGGACAATGACCCAAAACACACTTCAAAAAGCACTAGAAAATGGTTTGAGAGAAAGCACTGGAGACTTCTAAGGTGGCCAGCAATGAGTCCAGACCTGAATCCCATAGAACACCTGTGGAGAGATCTAAAGATGGCAGTTTGGAGAAGGCACCCTTCTAATATCAGGGACCTGGGGCAGTTTGCCAAAGAAGAATGGTCTAAAATTCCAGCAGAGCATTGTAAGAAACTCATTGATGGTTACCGGAAGCGGTTGGTCGCAGTTATTTTGGCTAAAGGTTGTGCAACCAAATATTAGGCTGAGGGTGCTAATACTTTTGTCTGGCCCATTTTTGGAGTTTTGTGTGAAATAATCAATGTTTTGCTTTTTGCTTCATTCTCTTTTGTGTTTTTTCATTTAAGACAAATTAAATGAAGATAATAATACCAAAGAATTTGTGATTGTAATCATTTTCAGGAAGAAACTGAGAATTATCTGACAAAATTGCAGGGGTGTCAATACTTTTGGCCACAACTGTAGCAATGTCCATAGAAGACAGATTGTTTTTGGACATCATGGATCGAGAGATGGTAAGAGATGAGTCAAAGAGTTGGATGGCTCCTCTACCATTTAAACCCCAGAGGCAACGCTTACCCACCACTCAGAAGTCTTGTAAAGGTTGGCACCATGGCAAACACGCATTTACCGCTCCTAATCTGGAAAACTCCAAAAACACGATAATTCGTACCATACAACGCGAGTGTTATGCCAAAGAAATAGACAACCTTAACAAAGGTCAACCTATTTCTAGAGACAATGTCTTGAAAAAGTTTTGATCCAATAGTTGACCAAAATGGGCTGATAAGAATTGGAGGACGTCTTCAGGAAGCCAAGGTGGAATTTGTGGAAAAACACCCTGTAATAATTCTTGATCATCACCATGTGACTACTCTGCTCGTACAGCACCATCGTGTTTTGGTGAAACATCAGGGCCGATTGTTTACCAAAGGGAATCTACGAACTGCTGGACTGTGGATAGTCGGAGCAAAGAGATGTGCAAGTAAATTCATCTTCAACTGTGTGACGTGTCGCAAACTCCGCGGCGCGACTCAAAGCCCAAAGATGGCCAATCTCCCATCAGACAGACATAGTATGGATCCTCCCTTTACCAACGTCGGTCTGGATGTTTTCGGGCCTTGGTCTATGGTTGCAAGGCACACCAGAAGAGCCCAAGCGAACGCAAAACGCTGGGCAGTTATGTTTACCTGCATGTCCATCAGAGCTGTCCACATCAAAGTGATTGAATCCATGGATATGTCAAGTTTCATAAATGCACTCTGACGTTTCATTGCCATCAGAGGCACCGTGAAACACATTCGCTCTGACCAGAGGCGTAGCTAGGGTTTTGCTTTAGGGGGAGCGAAACTTCTGAGTGGGCCCCTAACTAGGTAACTTTGATTACAACTCGGTGACGCACCCTAATAGTGGATGTAGAAGATGACTGAAAATAATCCCAATATAAAGACCAACATGGATATTACATGGTCAGTGGTATATACCAGTCCTACAAAACATACAAGTGATTACTGCACAGTTACAGATAGTGCCTTACCGCTGACGTTCTTTCTGATGGAATCGTTCACTTTTCACGTCTTTTCCATCTGGCCCAGACCGACAAGACAACTTCTCCAGCCACGACTCTGCTACAGAGAATACAACAAAGACATGTTTCACTTCTCATATTCCAGCCCCATCACCATGTATCACCAACCTGCACAAACCCCTCATCTTGCTGCTACCTCAATACTGAGCCGCTGCTGCCGTATGTGTCCCTATTACTGCACCTGATACCCCAATACTGAGCCGCTGCTGCCGTATGTGTCCCCATTACTACACCTGATACCCCAATACTGAGCCGCTGCTGCTGTATGTGTCCCTATTACTGCACCTGATACCCCAATACTGAGCCGCTGCTGCCGTATGTGTCCCTATTACTGCACCTGATACCCCAATACTGAGCCGCTGCAGCTGTATGTGTCCCTATTACTGCACCTGATACCCCAATACTGAGCCACTGCTGCCGTATGTGTCCCTATTACTGCACCTACTGTGTGGTTCTGTGTGACCTCTAAATTCTAAAGCATCCCTCTATAATATAGTAATGCCGGGTGCAATTGCCCTAGAAAACAGTGCCCACATATTGTCTCCTAGAATGTAATATTGCCCTCTGTGTGCCCCGTTTGACAGTTACTGTGACCTGAGTTCCCATATAACAATAAGTGCCCACTTTACATATATTAACCCCTTTCTGCCATATGACGTACTATCCCGTCCATGTGCCCTGGGACATAATTCCCAGGGACGGGATAGTACGTCATAGCGATCAGCGGCGCCCACGTGGTGAGCGCCGCTGATCGCGGCCGGGTGTCAGCTGATTATCACAGCTGACACCCGGCACATTGTGTCAGGGGCGGTCACGGACCACCACCGACGCCTTAACCCCTTGTACACCACGATCAAACACGATCGCGGTGTACCGGGGGTTAAAGGGAAGCATCGGCAGGAAGGGGGCTCCCTCCGTGCATCCCTGAGCCCCCCACAGCAGCGCAATGTGCAGCGCTGCTGCGGGGGGCTCTTTCCCTACAGGCTCCCGGATCCAAGATGGCGACGGGGACCTTCGGGGGCCTGTAGGGAGCTGGCTTCCTCATTGTCTGCAAAGCGCAGGCATGAGGAAGTCTGCTGCACTGCCTGTGACAGATTGCTGATCTGTCACAGTGATCTGTGATGTGACAGATCAGCGATCTGTCACAGGACAGTGATGTCCCAACTGGGACAATGTAATAAAGTTAAAAAAAAAAAAAGTGTAAAAATAATTTTTAAAATCGCCAAATAAATTAGTAAAAAAAAAAAAAAATATTCCCCAATAAATTCATTTTTTGAAAATAAAAAAAACAAAACAATAAAAGTACACATATTTGGTATCGCCGCGTCCGTAACGACCCGCCCTATAAAACTGTCCCATTAGTTAACCCCTTTAGCGAACCCCTTAAAAAATAAAAATAAAAAACGAAGCAAAAAATAATGATTTATTATCATACCACCGAACAAAAAGTGCAATAACGCGCGATCAAAAAGATGCATATAAATATCCATGGTACCGCTGAAAACGTCAGCTTGTCCCACAAAAAACGAGCTGCCATACAGTGTCATCCGCAAAAAAATAAAAAAGTTATAGCTCGCAGAATAAAGCGATGCAAAAATAATTATTTTTTATATAAAATAGTTTTCATTGCATAAAACCGCCAAAACATAAAAAAAACCTAAATGAAGTATCGCTGTAACCGTACTGACCCGAAGAATAAAACCGCTTTATCAATTTTACCGCACGCGGAACGGTGTAAACGCACCCCCCCAAAAGAAATTCATGAAACGCTGGTTTTTGTTCATTCTGCGTCCCAAAAATCGGAATAAAAAGCGATCAAAAAATGTCACGAGCCCGAAAATGATACCAATAAAAACATCAACTCGTCCTGCAAAGAATAAGACCTCACATGACTCGGTGGGTCAAAGTACGGAAAAATTATAGCTCTCAATATGTGGTGATGCAAAAACCATTTTTACAATAAAAAGCGTCTTTTAGCGTGTGACAGCTACCAAACATAAAAACCGCCATAGATAGTAACTCAAACCCCCCGTTATCACCCCCTTAGTTTGGGAAAAATAATAAAATAAAAAGAAAATGTATTTATTTCCATTTTCCCATTAGGGTTAGGGCTAGGGTTAGGGCCAGGGATAGGGTTAGGGTTAGGGCTAGGGTTAGGGCTAGGGTTAGGGCTGAGATTAGGGTTAGGGGTGTGTTGGGGTTAGGGTTGGAGTTATAATTGGGGGTTTCCACTGTTTGAGCACATCAGGGGCTCTCCAAATGCAACATGGCGTCTGATCTCAATTCCAGCCAATTCTGCGTTGAAAAAGTCAAATGGTGCTCCTTCCCTTCCAAGCTCTGCCATGCGCCCAAACAGTGTTTTACCCCCACATATAGGGTATCAGCATACTCAGGACAAATTGCAAAACAACTTTTGGGGTCCAATTTCTCCTGTTACCCTTAGGAAAATAAAAAATTGGGGGTAAAAATATCATTTTTGTGGAAAAAAATGATTTTTTTATTTTCACGCCCAGGCGTTATAAACTTCTGTGAAGCACTTGGGGGTTCAAAGTGCTCACCACCATCTAGATAAGTTCTGTGGGGGGTCTAGTTTCCAAAATGGGGTCACTTGTGGGGAGTTTCAATAGTTTAGGTACATCAGGGGCTCTCCAAACGCACAAGACACCTGCAGACCAATCCATCACAGTCTGCATTCCAAAACATCACTACTTCCCTTCCGAGCCCTGACGTGTGCCCATACAGTAGTTTTCTCCCACATATGAGGTATCAGTGTACTCAGGAAAAATTGGACAACAACTTTTGGGGTCCAATTTCTCCTGTTACCCTTGGGAAAATAAAAAAATTGGAGACTAATTGATCATGTTTGTGGAAAAAATACGATTTTTTTATTTTCATGCTTGGGCATTATAAACTTCTGTGAAGCCCTTGGGGGTTCAAAGTGCTCACCACACATCTAGATAAGTTCCTTAGGGGGTCTAGATTCCAAAATGGGGTTATTCATGGGGGGTTTCCACTGTTTAGGTACATTAGGGGCTCTCCAAAGGCAACATGACACCTGCAGACCATTCCATCAAAGTCTGCATTCCAATACGTCACTACTTCCCTTCCGAGCCCCGACATGTGCCCATACAGTAGTTTTCTCCCACATATGGGGTGTCAGCGTACTCAGGACAAATTGGACAACAACTTTTGAGGTCCAATTTCTCCTGTTACCCTTGGGAAAATAAAAAAAAATGGGGACTAAAAGATGATGTTTGTTGAAAAAATACGATATTTTTATTTTCACGCCCGGTCGTTATAAACTTTTGTGAAGCACTGGGGGGTTCAAAGTGCTCACCACACATCTAGATAAGTTCCTTAGGGGGTCTAGTTTCCAAAATGGGGTCACTTGTGGGGGGTTTCCACTGTTTAGGTATATCAGGGGCTCTCCAAATGCAACATGACACCCGCAGACCATTCCATCAAAGTCTGCATTCCAAAACGTCACTACTTCCGTTCCGAGCCACGACGTGTGCCCATATAGTAGTTTTCTCCCACATATGAGGTATCAGCGTACTCAGGTCAAATAGGACAACAACTTTTGGGGTCCAATTTCTCCTTGTACCCTTGGGAAAATAAAAAAGTTGGTGACTAAAAGATCATGTTTGTGGAAAAAATACGATTTTTTTATTTTCACGCCCGGGCGTTATAAACTTCTGTGAAGCACTGGGGGGTTCAAAGTGCTCACCACACATCTAGATAAGTTCTTTGGGGGTCTAGTTTCCAAAATTGTGTCATTTGTGGGGGGTTTCTACTGTTTTGGTACATCAGGGGCTTTCCAAACGCGACATGGTGTCCGATCTCAATTTCAGCCAAAAACATCAAATGGCGCCGCTTCCCTTCCGAGCTCTGCCATGTGCCCAAATAGTCATTTACACCCACATATGGGGTATCAGCGTACTCAGGACAAATTGAACAATATCTTTTAGGGTCCTGTTACCCTTGGAAAAATAAGAATTGAGGGTGAAAAGATCATTTTTGTGGAAAAAATATGATTTTTTAATTGTACCGCTGTACGTTATAAACTTCTGTGAAGCTCTTGTGGGTTCAAAGTTCTCACCACATATCTAGATAAGTTCCTTGGGGGGTCTAGTTTCCAAAATGGGGTCACTTGTGGGGGGTTTCCACTGTTTAGGTACATCAGGGGCTCTCCAAACGCGACATGACGTCCAATCTGAATTCCAGCCAATTTTGCATTGAAAAAGTCAAACGGCGCTCCTTCCCTTCTGAGGTCTGCCATGCGCCGAAACAGTGGTTCCCCCCCACATATCAGGTATCAGCGTACTCAGGACAAATTGCACAATAATTTTTGCAGTCCAATTTCTCCTGTTACCCTTGGTAAAATAAAAAAAATTGAACATGAAGTATTTTTTTGTGAAAAAAAGTTAAATGTTCATTTTTTAAAAAAATATTCAAAAAATTCCTGTGACGTACCTAAAGGGTTAATAAACTTCTTGAATGTGGTTTTGAGCACCTTAAGGGGTGCAGTTTTTAGAATGGTATCACTTTTGGGTATTTTCTATCATATAGACCCCTCAAAGTGGCTTCAAATGTGATGTGGTCCGTAAAAATAAAATGGTGTTGCAAAAATGAGAAATCGTTGGTCAATTTTTAACCCTCATAACTTCCTAACAAAAAAAATGTTGGTTCCAAAATTGTGCTGATGTAAAGTAAACATGTGGGAAATGTTATTTATTAAGTTTTTTGTGTGCCGTATCTCTGTGATTTAAGGGCATAAAAATTCAAATTTTAAAAATTGCGAAATTTTCAAAATTTTTGCCAAATTTCCATTTTTTTCACAAATAAACACAAGTTATATGAATGAAATTTTACCACAAACATGAAGTACAATATGTCACGATAAAACAATGTCAGAATCACCGGGATCCATGAAAGCGTTTCAGAGTTATAACCTCATAAAGGGACAGTGGTCAGAATTGTAAAAATTGGCCCGGTCATGAACGTGCAAACCACCCTTGGGGCTTAAGGGGTTAATGTCCTGAGTCCCCCCCTGTACAGCTCCCCTATACACAGTAATATGCCCCCTCACTGTATACATACTGACCCCTTAGTATCCCCCAATGATGGCTCCAACACTGTATGATGACCCCCTCAATCTCCACATTGTATGATGACCCCCTAGATAGCCTCCATATAGTATAATACACCAGATAGTCCTCAATATAGTATAATGCAGCCCCCATAGGCAGACTCTACAGTATAATGCAGCCCCCCATGGGCAGAGTCAATAGTATATTGCAGCCCCCCATAAGCAGACTGTAATGTAAGGCAGCACCCCCCAACCCCCCTATAGGCAGCCTGTAATATAAGGCAGCACTCGCCCATAGGCAGACTGTAGTATAAGGCACCCCCATCCCCTATAGGCAGACTGTAGTATAAGGCAGCACCCCCCATTCGCTCCATACACCTTGTACACAAACGGCTCCGCTCTGTACACCTTGTACAAAAACAGCTCCGCTCCGAACACCTTGTACACAAACAGCTCCGCTCCGAACACCTTGTACACAAACGGCTCTGCTCACCCCATACATACGTGGCTCCGCTCCTCCGTACACCTCATACATGCATATCTCCGCTTCGTACACCTTCTACACACACGGCAACGCTCTGTACACCTCATAAACACAGCTCTGCTACATTCACCTGGCTGTAAACCCCTCCCGACCCCACACATAAACTTCACCTTATCCAGCACCAATGCATGACAACCAGCACAGCAGAGTCCTGCAGCCAGCCACTGAAGTCCCTGATCATGTGACCCCTTGACTCCGCCCCTCGTGTGACCTCATCACAGGTCCTGTGCGCTCAGATTAACTCAGGATGACATTGCTGGCTGTAAGCCCACTGCTGGCACCGGGGCCCCCACTGCCTTCTCAGGGGCCCATAGCGGCCGGGTGGCAGAGTAGGGAGATCGATTCTCCCTGCTCTGACGCAGAATGTAACTGTATGGACGCGCTGTGCACGCCGATACAGTTACATTAGTGTGGCTTCGGTGGGCCCCCTCAGAGAGCAGGGCCCGGGGCAACCGCCCCCTCTGCCCCCCCCCCGGTAGCTACGCTACTGGCTCTGACAGAGGCACAAGTTTCGTAGAAGCAGTGCGAGAACTCCAAATTCCTTCCAACCTAGACATTACCAGTGTGGAAAGATACCTGAACAAGGATGTACCTGGACCTTCAATTTACCACACTCTTCTCACATAGGAGGTGCTTGGGAGAGGATGATAGGAATAGCACACAGAATCTTAGACTCTATCTTCTTACAAGAAGAACACTATGGTGGCAACAAATTAATGAGCTCACCATTGAAGAAGCGAACCAAAAAGTTAATTTAAAAATTATTTTTTATTACAAAATCATGTACAATAACAAGACCACATATCCATTAATAGTGAAAAATACCCCAAAGATAGGAGACTACAGCACAGCCTAAACACAATATTCCACAGGTAATAGATACAGATACTCCGAAGGTACGTCTCCTCATCAGCATAAAGATCCTATATTCATATACCATGTAACAAATGTAATTAGTGCCCTAAGGCAGTGGTCCCCAACCTTTTTTGCACCAGGGACCGGCTTGAACCAAGACCATTCTTCCATGGCCCGGCAGGGCGGGGATGGAGGTGTGACAGGGGCGGGGCTTTGGTCATAAGGGGGCGGGGCTATGGACGCGGTTGTAGTTTAGCAGTGCATATTTATCATTTAATTATAACATTTTTAATGTGACTCAACTCACCATAGGTTTTGAATGAGTGGGAGCACCTGGCTTGTTTCTCTGTTTCAGTGGGAGCACTGGGCTACTTCTACTGATGACCGTCACTGCTAATGATGATTGGAACCTACAAGGAAATGGAGCATTGAGCACTTAAGAACAATTGTACTGGAGTACTGTACATGCTGATTATTTTCTAATCATCAGAAAATGTATGTGTGGTTCCCCCCCGTCCAGCTCTGTGTGGCTCCCCCTGTTGTATGCATGGCTCCCCTGTCCCATCCTGTATACATGGCTCTGCTCCCACTCTCCCATCCTGTATACATGGCTCCGCTCCCATCCTGTATGCATGGCTCTGCTCCCACTCTTCTATCCTGTATACATGGCTCCCCTGTCCCATCCTGTATGCATGGCTCCGCTCCCACTCTCCCGGCCTCCCTTGTATATATGGCTCCACTCCCACTCTCCCTCCCTTGTATATATGGCTCTGCTCCCACTCTCCCTCCCTTGTATATATGGCTCCGCTCCCACTCTCCCTCCCTTGTATATATGGCTCGGCTTCCACTCTCCCTCCCTTGTATATATGGCTCCGCTCCCACTCTCCCTCCCTTGTATATATGGCTCGGCTTCCACTCTCCCTCTCTTGTATATATGGCTCCGCTCCCACTCTCCCTCCCTTATATATATGGCTCCGCTCCCATTCTCCCTCCCCTGTGTATATGGCTCCGCTCCCACTCTCCCTCCCTTGTATATATGGCTCCGTTCCCACTCTCCCTCCCCTGTATATATGGCTCCGCTCCCACTCTCCCTTGTATATATGGCTCTGCTCCCACTCTCCCTCCCTTGTATATAAGGCTCCGCTCCCACTCTCCCTCCCTTGTATATATGGCTCGGCTCCCACTCTCCCTCCCTTGTATATATGGCTCCGCTCCCACTCTCCCTCCCTTGTATATATGGCTCGGCTTCCACTCTCCCTCCCTTGTATATATGGCTCCGCTCCCACTCTCCCTCCCTTATATATATGGCTCCGCTCACATTCTCCCTCCCCTGTGTATATGGCTCCGCTCCCACTCTCCCTCCCTTGTATATATGGCTCCGTTCCCACTCTCCCTCCCCTGTATATATGGCTCCGCTCCCACTCTCCCTTGTATATATGGCTCTGCTCCCACTCTCCCTCCCTTGTATATAAGGCTCCGCTCCCACTCTCCCTCCCTTATATATATGGCTCCGCTCCCATTCTCCCTCCCCTGTGTATATGGCTCCGCTCCCACTCTCCCTCCCTTGTATATATGGCTCCGTTCCCACTCTCCCTCCCCTGTATATATGGCTTCGCTCCCACTCTCCCTTGTATATATGGCTCTGCTCCCACTCTCCCTCCCTTGTATATAAGGCTCCGCTCCCACTCTCCCTCCCTTGTATATATGGCTCGGCTCCCACTCTCCCTCCCTTGTATATATGGCTCCGCTCCCACTCTCCCTCCCTTGTATATATGGCTCGGCTTCCACTCTCCCTCCCTTGTATATATGGCTCCGCTCCCACTCTCCCTCCCTTGTATATATGGCTCGGCTTCCACTCTCCCTCCCTTGTATATATGGCTCCGCTCCCACTCTCCCTCCCTTGTATATATGGCTCGGCTTCCACTCTCCCTCTCTTGTATATATGGCTCCGCTCCCACTCTCCCTCCCTTATATATATGGCTCCGCTCCCATTCTCCCTCCCCTGTGTATATGGCTCCGCTCCCACTCTCCCTCCCTTGTATATATGGCTCCGTTCCCACTCTCCCTCCCCTGTATATATGGCTCCGCTCCCACTCTCCCTTGTATATATGGCTCTGCTCCCACTCTCCCTCCCTTGTATATAAGGCTCCGCTCCCACTCTCCCTCCCTTGTATATATGGCTCGGCTCCCACTCTCCCTCCCTTGTATATATGGCTCCGCTCCCACTCTCCCTCCCTTGTATATATGGCTCGGCTTCCACTCTCCCTCCCTTGTATATATGGCTCCGCTCCCACTCTCCCTCCCTTATATATATGGCTCCGCTCACATTCTCCCTCCCCTGTGTATATGGCTCCGCTCCCACTCTCCCCCCCTTGTATATATGGCTCCGTTCCCATTCTCCCTCCCCTGTGTATATGGCTCCGCTCCCACTCTCCCTCCCTAGTATATATGGCTCCGCTCCCACTCTCCCTCCCCTGTGTATATGGCTCCGCTCCCATTCTCCCTCCCTTATGGCTCCGCTCCCACTCTCCCTCCCCTGTATATATGGCTCCGCTCCCACTCTCCCTCCCCTGTATATATGGCTCCGCTCCCATTCTCCCTCCCCTGTGTATATGGCTCCGCTCCCACTCTCCCTCCCCTGTGTATATGGCTCCGCTCCCATTCTCCCTCCCTTATGGCTCCGCTCGGCTCCCCCATCCTCCCCATCATACTTACCCTCACGTCGCTGAACTTCCTTCCCGTCGCTGCACGTCCCTGCATCTCGCGGCGCTTCAGCTTCTTCCTGTGCGGAGCGGTCACGTGATACCGCTCATTAAGGTCCATGAATATGGACGCCATGCCTATGGGAGATGAGTGGCGTCCATATTCATAACCTTAAATGAGCGGTAGCACGTGACCGCTCAGCGCTGGATGAAGCCGCCGCTGGATGAAGCCGCCGCGGGATGCAGGGTGAGTATCAGCTGCTGCACCGCCCCCCGGCTCCCCTTGTGTCCGCGGACCGGCAAGGGCACTGCAACGGCCCGGTGCTGGGCCGCGGACCGGCGGTTGGGGACCCCTGCCCTAAGGCATCTACTCAAAATTTATTGATCCATTTTGCTTATAAATCAGACAACCCTCAAAGGATCAGCATATATTATTAAGCAACATATTATATCCCCCCATTTAATTACAATCATTTAATGTAGCACATAGCGTCATACCGTTTATCATATATAGTACACCAGTAATGAAGGAGGCCCATCTGTATCCCATAACATGCGGCCCATGCATCCAGCATATAAATAACATCCAAAATCAGAGACCTGGAGCTGGTGGGTTAATCTCATTAATAACTGCGCTTCCTTGTGCATAACATAAATGGTGCGCCCGGTGTATCTATAACCTCTGCAAAGAGAAACCTAAAAAGAGGATATAAATACCTGGTGGTGTGTTTTCACGGTCCTGTCGTTGTCCCCCGACGCGCATTTTCCCCTGCTGCTTCTTCCGGAAGAAGGTAGCACAAGACTCACACGAAGGTTTGACTACATTCTTGGCAGAAGTTTCTGCCATCATAAATGCCAGACCATTGACTGCACTCTCCAGTGACGCTGAAGATCCAACCATTCTCACTCCCGCCATGTTACTCACTCCGAAATCCAACACTCCTAGCGCTCCATGGGAGAATTCAGCAACAAGGACCTCTACAGACGTCAATGGAGACAAGTTCAAAGCCTCTCCAATACTTTCTGGGACAGATGGAGAAAGCAATATCTCTCCACCTTACAGCCTAGAAAGAAGTGGCAGATCGATAGGCCAAACATCAAACCCGGTGATATTGTGCTCATGAAAGACAGCCAGTCCCACCAAAATGAGTGGCCACTAGGCCTCATCACCAAGGTGTTCCCAAGCAAAGATGAGAAGGTGCGCAAGGTCAAGGTCAAATTGTGGAAGGCTGGGGAGAGTAAACTATTCCTCAGACCAGTTGTGGAGCAAATTCTATTGCTTTGCCTAAAGAGCCTGTAAGTGGCATCAGTTGATGTCAAGCGGGGAGTGTTCTGCCCTCTGTTATAGGGCAGTCTGTTTGTGTTATGTGCTCTGAATAAAGCAATATGTTTGTATTATTGCTGGGTTAATTATAGCACCATCTAGTGGTGGCTGAATTTATAGCTACGTCCTAAGTAGCATTTAAAGCCTGTGACTTTAACAGAAGTAATGCACTGTGGGATTGAAGCAATTCTTTGTGGGAATGAAGCAGTGTATTCTGGGAGGAGGGGACTCCATTTTCCTTTTGTGGATCTCATAGGATGCACATGTTATTTTGTCCTCCTGTGTAACCTTTGTTTTTCCTGCAACTTCTCTACTTGAGTCACTACCCGGCTAAAGCATATCTGATAAGAGTCAGTGTTTTCTTGCAATGCAGTGATTCAGAGAGGTGTCATTTACTGTCTAGAAGACAAGAAAAGTCATTAACCCTTTAGTTGCCAGTTCTCAGTAAATGTAATCATAAACTAATGTATTCCTATGTAATGTTGGCATCACAATGTACACTTCCTGTGATTGTGTTAGCTGTGATCATCTGCCCAATACTTATGCATGTTATTTGTATTCCTTGTTGTTTTACCGCACATGTTCTATACTCTTCACAAATAAACAAGTTATACTACAGAGAACAGTCTGCTTATTTTGGAAGACAGAGCTGTGGTTTATACTGTATGCTGGATTGCACATCGTGTCAGCATGCCTGAAGGCAGAGTAAGCGTGGAGAGTATAGAATCATAGAATCATAGAATGGTAGAGTTGGAAGGGACCTCCTGGGTCATGTGGTCCAACCCCCTGATCAATTCCAGATTCATTAAACATCTCAGACCGATGGCTGTCCAGCCTCTGAAGTCTTCCATTGAAAGAGAACTCACCACCTCTCGTGGCAGCCTGTTCCACTCATTGATCACTCTCACTGTCAAAAAGTTTTTTCTAATATCTAATCTATGTCTCCTCCCATTCAGTTTCATTCCACTGAGTGATATACAGGCAGTGGAGAAGCTGATTAACTTGTAAACTGCTGCAGAAGCCAAGCATGGCAGAAGATGCTATTAATGAGTGCAAGGTAAGGAGCAAGTTGCTCAGTATAATAACAAGTAGAGACTCTTAATTACTATACGGTGGTGAAGTCTGAATAACTGAAGAAGGGATGAACAGTTACCAAACTTGCAAGGAAAAGATGTATAAGCATTTACAATGGTGTATCACTATTTTCCCACATTCACACACCCATGTCTATTTTTTCATCCATGTAAAATGGACCGTGCTTCGTCCATATTGCCTACATTTTTCATCTATGTTGCATCTATTTTTTCTCATGTTTTTAAAGCCTGAAGGTGGTAGACTGTCTGATCTATAATGTATCCACTGGCTCTCATCAATAGAAGTTTAAAACAAATGAAACACAAATGGAATAGTATGTGTCCTGTTTTTCCTCCATTTTTAATGGACCCCATAGACTTTAATGCCCAAGTCTGATCCTCTCAATGGAGGGCAATAGAACATGTTCTGAGTCTCACAGTCCAGAGGCGGCCTGGCAGCTGGAAGAGCAGAGGCTCTAGAGCAGGGGTGGTGAGACTTTTTTCTGCCAAAGGCCATTTGGATATTTAAACCATCCAAGGGGGCCGTACACGTTGCTTGCTAAATCTGCCCACAAAGTAAGTCTTGACCCTGGCACTGGTGTCAGGACGTAATCTTTCATTGCACGTGCAGTAATGAACACTGTATGTGTGTGCTCACAGAGAAGAAGATATTAAAATTCCGGTGACCATCAAAACACAGCTTCTGGCTGAAGCACTATGGTTCCCAGGAATCTGTCCCGGGGTTGGAGAAAAGGTCATCACGGGCAGTAAGTAGGCCGCGGGCCTAAGGTTCCCACCTCTGCTCTAGAGTCTTGAAACTCAATGTAGGAAGACAAAAGAAGCAGCGTCAGCTTAGGGGCACAGTAGAGTAGTCTTGTAGATTTAGCAGAGCTGGAAGGTCAAGATGCAGCAGAGTAGAGTATTGCTGCAGAATAGCAGAGCTGGGTATGTCAAAAAACCAACTTGTGACAATATAACAGAGTCCACCAGTTTTAGCAGAACTGGGTTTTTCAGGAGACTCACTTTGTGAATGTAGCAGTGCTAAATGGTCTGGAGTCATTTCTGGTGAAGATAGTGAAACCAAGCAAGAAAGCAGCGGTCTGAAGCATGATTTGTCCCTTAAGGTCTTTAAGAATGATATCAGAAGTGTGTGCTGGGTTACCATAATGATCTGGTGTGCACAAGAGCAGAGGGAGCAGGCCACAGAAGGAGGAGGACAAACAGAGCAACACTGGAGCCGGGACAGATGAGACACACGGGTCAACTGACTCATCAGGTAAAATACAACATCAATTCTAAAACCAGTATGCATCTTTCCTCCATAATATATGTTAAAGGAACATCAGGTCACTGTGATTGGTTAAAGGAGAAAACACAAGAACACATTTATCAAAATCAGGCTAAGTGTCACTTTGTACGATTTTTCTTTGTAACTCACTTCGGCAAGTGGAGAATGTGATAAATGACTGAGTGTAGTCTTATAAACGCTTATATGGTGTATGTTGTTTTAATATGGTAATGATACAGCAAACTGTTTAAATTTCGCCACCTCTTGGGAAATCAAGATTTGGAGAAGAGAAAGAGAGAAAAGCTCCAGCTACAGAACAAGATGTTATTTTAAAGACCATAATGAATAGACCCCGATGGTTTTGGCTGTTCTCACTGATTTTAATGTTGGCTTTTTCTAGTACAGTTTGCATTTTAAATTCCTTCTTGCTATTCTCATAAACTCTTCTGCTTCTCATCTCCCCTAAATTTAGGACTTCCGTTTTTTTGGCAAAATAGTGGATAATGAGGACACTTTGTGATGGCTATGACCTACCCAAAAACTATTGTAAACTGCTTCATCAACACTAACTTAACATGGAGAAAGCTCTGGGTCAAAATCTGCTTTGTAACGAGATGGAAAGAGCAACCAAATTAATCCATTCTGTGACCACCAGAGGAGCTAAGAGGAATAAGATGGGATTGTGTTCATCCGTTTACATTGGCAGCAGCAGCAGAGCCATTTCACATGGGACAAACACCATGCACCGCATGCCACTGTGGAGTCAAGAGAGTCAGAAAACAAAGGCTTCTTGACTTCAATCCTGACATTCATCAGCGTAAATAAAATCGGTCCAATGTTGTTCCTGAAAAGTAGGACGAGTGTCCTGCGATTGGAGTGAGGAGATTTTTCTCACCTAGCATCCATATGATATCCGCACGCAATGCATTTTTAACATCAGCTTTTACATACAGTAATTATTTGTCATTTCATGCTAGTTTCCTAACTAATAAAACAATCTTATATACAGATATAGAGATATAATATAGATATATTGTATACAGTTGTGTGAAAAAGTGTTTCCCCCCTTCCTGATTTCTTATTCTTTTGCATGTTTGTCAAACTTAAATGTTACAGATCACCAAACAAATTTAAATATTAGACAAAGCGAACCTGAGTAAACACAAAATGCAGCTTTTAAATTAAGGACTTTATTATTAAGGGAAAAAGAAATCCAAACCTACCATGCCTTGTGTGAAAAAGTTATTGCCCCCTAAATCTAATAACTGGTTGAGCCACCCTCAGCAGCAACAACTGCATTCAAGCATTTGCGATAACTTGCAGTGAGTCTTTTTCAAAGCTGTGGAGGAATTTTGGCCAACTCATCTTTTCAGAATTGCTGTAATTCAGCCACATTGGAGTGTTTCCGAGTATGAACCATCTTTTTAAGATCATGCCACACCAACTGACATCAACCCCAATACCAATTACCCACTTGCCACCACACCAGGGCAAGTGGGAAGAGCAAAGGCTAAGCACCAGAAATGGCGCATCTAATGGATGAGCCATTTCTGAGGTGGCTGAAAGATGATGTTCTTAGTATGGGAGTGGGCCATTATCCATAGCGCCTTCATATCAGCCCCCACATAATTTTTTTGGGGGGTCAACCCTTGTTGATAACCAGTAAAGGCTAAGTAGACAGCTGTGAGCTGATATTAATAGCCTGGGAAGATCCATGTTTATTACCCTCCTTCCCAGGCTATGAACATCAGCCCCCAGCTGTTGACTTTCCTGAGCTGGTTAAGAAAAACATGGGGAACACCAAGCCATTTTTTTCTTTTACTTTTTTATTTTTTAACTAAATGCATGTACAGTAGGCTACACATGCACTGCATTAATTTTATATGTTACTGACATCTGTCTATCTATCTATTCTATGTATATATCTATTCTATATTTTCTATTCTGACGGGTCATGCTGTGAATTTACTGTACTTGGCTGCTGAAATGTCAGGTTTCCTATGAGACGGGTGTGTAAAAATCAGTTGGCACACGCATGGTCTGTGTGCCGTGTTTTTTTTTTTCTCTCTTCCATTGACTTGCATTAGTGAGACTCGTATGATATATGCAACCACTCGCAGCATGCTGCTATTTTTTTCTAAGTCTGATCCGAGCTGAGAAAAAAATCACAGATTATTGACTAAAATTAGTCAGAGTGCAATCATTTCGGGTAACTTTTCAGAATAAGCTGTCGTGTGTAAATAAGGAATAACACTATTTCTGTCAATTATATGACTGGTATTTTGCATTGTTTTTTACTGTACAAGGTATGTCTCTAATTTTTAGTTCTCCCTGCTTTGGTAGGTCTAGACTTGCTGATATTATGTCTCCATACACCACAACTATACAACAGATGTATTCAATGCTTTTCTTTCTCTGTAGCACACAGACAGAAGCAGGAGTAGCATGGAGGACATTAATCAGTAGTACTGTACTGTGTGGCTGTGAATCAAGTGCTGAAGTAACATACATTTTGTAGAAGCAGTGGCAGATCTGTCTTTCACTGTGCTGTCTCTCTCTCCTCCCTCTCCTCAGACATCAATAGGTTGTATAACCTAACACCTCACTGAGCTGGCAGTCTGTCATGCTAAGACTAAGGCTACTTTCACACATCAGGTTTTCGGCGTCAGGCGCGATCCGGCGTCGTGCCGGAATGCCGGATCCGGCAAATGTTTTGTAAAACCTGATGTGCCGGATCCGGTTTTCTGCCGGATCCGTCTTGTTCTTGACAGACAAAACCGGATCCGTCTCATCCGGTTCATCCGTTTTTCTATCCGTTTTTCGACGGATTACGCCGGATCTGGTTTTTAAAATTGACCCTTGTGGCCTTCCGAACGGGATTGGCTACTGGAAAACTATATATAGCATGTTCCTACAGCCCTTCTTTGACAGGTTGTAGAGGAGAAAGTGCAGGTTGGAGAGAAGAGCAAGTTACTGGCGAAGATGGATGTTGTCATTGGAAATATTACCACTAGAAGTTCTGTGACGGTTTCAGTAATGAGGGACAATTTTGCACTATACTTTATGTCACCTCAAGGCAGAGTACACTGGCAGGATGACAGAGTGTGAAAGATTTGTGCCCTACCAAACTTGTGTACCTTCTGGACCAACAGTATATACCTTTGCCAACCAAAGTTGGCTATCTTGTCATGGTCTTACTATTTTTAGCTTTAGGCCACAGGTGTGTACCTGGTTGTGTTTTATGCAAAGTATTTCACCTTTTAACAAAAGTTGTGTACATTGTTAGGAAATCACCAACAATAAACACAACTTTTCAGGTGAAATACTTTGCTTCAAACACAACCAGGAACACAACTGTGGCAAAAAGCTAAAATTTACCCACAGTTATATACCTGGTTTTGAATACCTTTTTACCTTTTAAATACCCTGTATTTAACCTTTTTTTTAAACATATTTCGCCGCAGAAAGAAATGACAGACAACCAGTGTAAACAATAATTTAACTTTTATTTAAAAATTTTTTTTTGTGTAAACTGTTTTTAAAGTTAAAAAAACTTTTTTAATAAAGGTTTGAAACCAACCAAATGGGCATTTTTATTACAAAAAATACATTATAACTCGGTGTAGTGTGGGGTGGAAATACTGCTGGAGGGGCTGCGGGACACTTCGACAATGGGAGTGTGGAGAGAGGACTGGGATCATGGTGGGGAAGGAACAGTTAGAGGTGAAGGTGTGGAAAAAGATACAGAATGGGTGGACATGTGGGAGGCAGAAGAGGTGGTGGGCGGTGGAGTGGAGGGTTGGGCAGGGACTGTAGGAGCAGATGATGTTGATGGAAAGTTGTATGGGGAAGGAGTTTGGTACGGGGAAGGAGTTTGGTACGGGGCAGGTTGCTGGAAGTGGGGAGATGTCTGGTACTGGGGAGGTTGCTGGTACTGGGAAGGTTGCTGGTACTGGTGAGGTTGCTGGTATGTAATAGGAGGAGGAGGATGGAAAGTGGCTGGAGGGGGTGCAGATGTAATAGGAGGGGGAGGATGGAAAGTGGCTGGAGGGGGTGCAGATGTAATAGGAGGGGGAGGATGGAAAGTGGCTGGAGGGGGTGCAGATGTAATAGGAGGGGGAGGATGGAAAGTGGCTGGAGGGGGTGCAGGTGGAGGAACTACAGTGGTGGGAGGTGGAGGTTGGGAGGTAACCTGCTGTAGAGCACCGTGGCACGAATGCATTACATGCATCTGCTGGGTAGGAGATAGTGTTGCCATGCGCTCCACAACAGACCTGAAAAAGGTGTGGTTTGGCGAAGATCTTGCTTCTGAATGCATGGTTTGCAGAAGTGTCTTCTCCTCCAGAATGCTGGAGTTGATCTGCTGAAAGCCTGCGGAGATTTGCTCTGACAAGACTTTTAGACAGTTCTGGAAAGATGCATTCAGATGCAAGAACTCTGGCGCATAACTCTTTTCCTGACCCCTCTGCCGCTGCCGCCCAGTACCCGCAGGTGTACTAGAGGTGGCAGGGGCAGAAGGGTGGGGTAAAGGGAAAGCGATCTCCTCACCAGCAGCTTCATGTAATGTAGGCGGCCACGATGCTCCTGTGCTGGTGGATGGGACAGATGGGTCGAATGTGTGGGAAGGCTGGGAAGGTGCAGATGTACCGGGGCGGTCGAAGTGTCCCTCGGTGCCGGTCTCCTCAGGGATCGCCTCAGAAGGGTCCAATCGTGCAGGCTCCTGAGTGCTGCTCACCGTGCTGTGGAATAAAGAGAAAAAAAAACAATTAAAATACTGACATGGTATGGCCCTGGCTGAAAAAAAAAAGTTACATCTAACATTTTTTTTCACATGTGGTGTGTAATATTTACCTTCTAGTGACCATTGTTTCCCTGAGGAACGACAGGGCTTGTGCGTACTTGTACTTGCTCCTGCGTCCTCCAGATCCACTCGGGGCCCGCATCTCTTTATTGAACTCCTTCTTGAAACGATCCCTCACAGACCGCCACCGATTCACAATTCTGTTCCCTGAAACGAGAAAGGAGTGGTTAGTATACAACATCAGTGTTTCACAAACTCCAGTCCTCATGGTCCCCAGGGGTCATGTTTTCAGGATTTCCATAGTAAATAGAAATCCTGAACACATGATCCGTGGGGACCACGAGGACTGGAGTTCGGGAAACACTGGTTTACATCAAGCAACCGGTACTGTATATACTTACGCTCTTTAATCTGGGCCCGAACATCGAGGTCCTCCCAGCGGCCCACAAGGAGCGAACAGATTTCCTCCCAGAGTCGTCGGGTAACGATAAGGTCAGCGTGGCGGCGGTCAGCCATATTCCAGAGCGGCTACCTTTCTCTGACGAGATCGATGAGGTGGTCCACATCGAGTCCTCCATCCTCACCGTCAGAGTCGGGAGCACGCTGTGAAGGCTGTTAAAGAAAAAGACAAAAATAACATAATTAGCCTACACAAAAGAAATGAAATAAAAAGTGCAAAAAAACAAAGCAAAAATATTTATACTTACACGCTGGTGACCGCCGCGTTGCTGTCGTCGACGATTGCATTTCGCCGTATCCGGTTTCTGTCAAAAGCGCCGGATCGCGCCTGACGGCGAAAACCTGATGTGTGAAAGAGGCCTAAGAAGTATTTGAGCTGTTTGGTAGAGGGTGTGTTCAGGAGAACAAGGGAAATGTAAGAAGTGGCTCATAAGCGGAGAAAGAATCAGATTTCTTTGATAAGATATATTGCACCGTTTCTTATATTTGCTTGTACTGATGATCTATGCAATGTTTATTGAAAAACAGTGACCATTTAAGAGAAGACTCTGAGGATTCCTCTGCATTTATCATTATTTTTTTTAAAAAAGAATGTATCGTTATATTGTCTTCTTATTATAGTGCACTAACACTGGTATATGAAACCCAAGGAGAACTTATTAAGTAAAGCTGTTTCTGGCTATATGGCCTTCATACTCATTCAGCTATCCAACTATGAAATCACTGAACGAAAATCTGCATGTGAACAGAACCTTATGAGAAGACTTGGTACGCGGGCTTACCTGTCAGCATTAGTAATGACATGCTGCAGGTTATAGTAGCAGGTGGAATAATATTGGAATCATTTAAAGAACCCTCTAAAATGGATTCTCATGGTAAAACAGGTGTTATAAGGCTGAGAGAGTCCTGTTCATGCAGGAAACATATTTCCCAGCCAGTGGTGCATGTCACTCCGAGGCCCAGACATCAAAATGTCCCTTGCTGAGAAGTTTCACTCAGCAGCAATTTGCAACCAATATTTATCCTCCGGTTATTTCATATAGGTCTCCTATTCTGGACGTAATTAAAAGCTTTCAGTACAAATGCTTCTTGTGAGTGAAGTGACAGCTACCTGCAAGTTAACACCACTTCATGGCTTCAGGTATCTCAGACTGAAGCCCTTTCCAAATTTCGCATAATTATTTGCTCCCAAACAGAAAGGTCTTTATGTAAGATAAGAAGTTTGAAGAGGAATATGAAACATGATCTAATTAGCTGGGATCCAAAGACAGGACGCAGGTATGTGTCTGCACAAGAGCTTCTAATAACAGGAACCCAAAAGCTAAGAGGCCACAAAAAGCAGCCAATATTAAAGAACAAATACCTTTCACTTGGATTCCCCAAGGGAATGCGACCTGCTCAGGTTTCTGTTATTTTTACAGGAGAGGTGCAAGATGAGGAGATGTCTGGGAAATACTACTGATATTAATCCCCCCTACAAATCCTGGCAGTGATAGGGTCCACATGATTGTCTCTAACTCCCATCTATCTACAAGATACTGTCTATAAACCAGAAAAATATCATATACCGTGCAAGTCTGGTCTGGGGTAGTTGCCATATGCGATAGTCGCTGGCCTATTAAGGCATATGTATAAATTAGAGAACTCAGTACATATTACAAGAATATTATTTTAAAACCTTGGTCCTTACAGTATTTTGGACTTTATTCACATTAGCGGTGTGTCCTTTCCATAAGGAGTTAGAGAATTTTTGACTGTAACAATAGTGCAGTGTGCAACACTCGTCATGAAAAATCTGGAACCCCAATGTAAGCCTAACGGACTTCAGTAGGTCAATGAGCTCCGCCAGGATTTATTGGGATCTCTTCAAAAATAAATTTGTCATAAATTTCCTATGTAAACCACAAAAGTCATAATGCTCATGTGGACAGAGCATTAAAATTGCCAGTGAAAATTCCTTATGAATAGAAGAAAGTATCTATGAGGCTGAAGACATACAGCCAACTTGTTTTTGTACACCTTTAAAAATTCCCCAAAAGCTTTTAAAATCAGATTTTGGCTTTATTTTCTTGACTTGGGGTGCACTAGAGAAGAAGCTAAGCAGGACAAGTCTGTTATCTTATCAATATCTCCATAGGTGCTTTAGCACTATCCTTTCATTTTAGAATATAATAATTATGACTAGTATCATCCTATATTATCGACTCCTATGGAGGCCCCTGCACCTTCCCTGAAATGTAGCTTCATCAGTGACCTTCATTTTAGGGGGTTAGCTGCTCAATAATTGTGGGATGTGCACAAATAGAGTGCGCTGTCTCGCCGGCTCAGATCAGCAGTAATGAGACTTTGAATGACAAGTCACAACTGAGATTTCAAGCAGAGGAAATAGGTTATTCACAGAGCGGAGGCAGGCGGAGGGGTCGGGGATCACAGACAGGGAGGAGAACACCAAGAGCACAGTCTTGCCCCTGTGCACCAAAAGCTGATTAACAGGAAACTTCAAATGGTGATTAAAGAAGAACCAAAAAGCTGATTTCTTCACCAAAGGTTCAACTTATTCAGTATTCCGGCACCTTTACAGCCATGTCTTTATTTTATATTACAAAATTGTGCTGACAGATTCTGTATAACAGACAAGTCAACTATATACTTCGTTTTGCATCTATACACCTACTACAGCCATTCAACCATCCATCCATCCACTATTGATATATATAATATCTAAATGTTGTAGCTAATACAGTTTTTGGAGAATGATGTGTCTGGCTTTTACAATTCTGCTGTTTTATTAATTTTCCAATACCAGTTCCAAACAATGCGCTAAGAGGCGCGCACTAGTGAATAATCACATTCAGTCTAGAAGAAAGCATATGTGTTATTTTTATCCGTACGATCATGCCTTCCAGAGATGGGCTAACGCGTCCCAATAACTGATTTTGGGAAGAATCTTATGCATGTTCTCAGCTGAGGATAGCACGGAAGCATATAGTTGGGATCCATTATTAATAATAAGAGAATTTGTGTAGTGCAAAACATCTGGAAAGTCCCTGAGATATGGACTAATATGTTTAGACCTAAATAAGCCAAAAACAAAACTTTTAATAAAATCCAGAGATTTCCATGATGATGAAAACCATTGTTTGTAGATAGTTTGGGTTACAGAAATACTTGGAACTATATTTATCTCTGGCCATTCGTTATCATGAATGCACAGTGATTTCCCTACTCATCCTTCTGGTCTACGTGTATCTCTGGGAATCCCCCCAAAAATGGCATTAATGTGACATCTGCTTCCTTTACTGTAAACTGCCAGTAATGGTCTGACCTCTTCTTGTTATTATGTGATCCATTTATCCTTTATAAGCCACTAAGTTATTCACTGCCACCTCAAAGGAGATGCTGCATAGTTTAGTACTTTCTCTTCCTTGGCTTTTGCTCTTGGAGATTATGTTGTAGGTTTATTTCACTATATGACTGGATATTGCAGCTCAAAAATGAACACAAAGGACACAATATATGATGACAAGAAAAAGCACAACAAATGGAGGACAAACAAAAAGAGCAGCAAAAACAGACAAAAGTCAAAGTATGAATAGGAGTCGTGGAATTCAGCGTTCTCCTCTCGCTACCACCCACTTTCCCATCACATACACAATCCTTTGTCACTTAGTTTATTGTTTTTATCTTACAGTATTTGGATAAATAAAAGTTCTGCTGAGCAGATGTTCATGAGTTGTTCTCTTCTGTCCAGTTTTACTAAAAAAATTCTGGAACAACAGGGTGATAAGCAATAGAGCTCTATAAGGATGTGTGCCTACGTTGCTTTTTTTAAGCGCTTCAGCCGCAGCGGAAACTCTTAAAAAACGCTAACAAAACGCATCCCATACAATCCTATGGGATTCCGCAGTTGCTGTGCCAATGCTGTGGATTTTTCTGCTGCGGAATTGCATAGCGGAAAAATCCGCAGCATGTCCATTATTTCTGCGGAATTCCGCAGCCATAGGATTGCATTGAAACGCTCACTTTACGCATGTGGCTATGCCCACCATGCGTAAAGTGAGCGCTTCATGTGCGGATGGTACCCAGGGTCTGGAGGAGAGGAGACTCTCCTCCAGGCCCTGGGTGGCATAATCCTGTTAAAAATAGAATTAAAATAAAAAATCGGGATATACTCACCTTCTTTCGGCCCCCGGAGTCCTCCCGCCTGTCAGCCACGCCATCAGCATCTTCCGTTCCCAGGGATGCATTGCGAGAATCACCCCAGATGACATCACGGTCGCGTGACCACTACGTCATCTGGGGTGATTTGCGCAATGCATCCCTGGGAACGGAAGTTGCCGGCAGCGCCGCGTGCACTGTTGAGGAGAACGGGGGCCGCCAGAAGGTAAGTATATCTCTATTTTTTATTTTTTTTATTATTTTCAACACTCTATCTTTTACTATTGATGCTTAATAGGCAGCATCAATAGTAAAAAGTTGGTCACACTTGTCAAGCACTATGCTTGTGTGTGACGAACCTGTCAATCACTTTTCCAAGCGATGCTTCAAATCGCTTGGAAAGCGTTTGAATTCCGCAAGCTATAAACGCTTGCATTACACTTGTGCTTTGCGGGAAAACGCATGCGAATTACGCATGCGTTTTACCAGCGGCAGGGAGTTGCGGAAATGCTGTGGACATTTCCGCAGCATTTCTGCAAAGTGGGCACTTAGCCTTACAGTCCCCATATGGATTGTCACATGTCCAAAATGACATGGCAGAAAGGATGTGTCATAGTATAAAAGATCGTTTCCAAGTCTCATTTTCATGTATAAGTGTAATATGTGGGTTTCACGGATAGCACTTGTACCTACCATAGTCTATGAGGCCTTTCAGATTTCAAAATTGGCAATGCAAGTCAATGGGTTGGTGAAAAAGTCAGACTGCACTAGGATGACATCTGGGTGCAGTACATTTTTCACTGACTCTCAGAATGGAGAAGGCGGAGAACACAAACTGATCAAAGTCTGATCAGAATAATCGGTCCGTTTTTCTTTTACGTAGAAAAATCGGACATATGAAAGAGCATTAGGCTACTTTCACACATCAGTTTTTTGCCGTCAGGCAGGATCCGGCTATTTTTAGAAAAAACGGATCCGGCATAAATTTTGAAGAACTGTAGAAACGGATCCGTTTTTCTGCTGGATCCGTCTAGCAGGTTATATCTGTTTCCTGGGGGCTGGCCAATTGGATCTGAGCATGCGCAGACTTAAAAAAACGGATCCGGTGGCTGGATCCGTCTTTTTCTGGATCCGGCGCCCATAGACTTTCATAGTGGCAAAAAGCCGGAAGCGTCGGATCCGGCGCTTCCGGCTTTTTCGCCGGAGACAAAAAACGTTACAGCAGCCATTTTTTCCAGACGCCGGAATGAGACAAGTAGCCGGATCCGGCAAAAAACGGATGAAACGCAATGCCATCCGGCGCGATCCGGCGCTAATGCAAGTCAATGGGGAAAAACTGGATCCGTCATTGCATTTCGCCGGATCCGGTTTTACAAAAAAAAGCCGGATCGCGCCTGACGGCAAAAAACTGATGTGTGAAAGAGGCCTTACTGAGCAGGGCAGCTAATGACTACTCCAGTTGGAGCTTTAAACCATTGGCTCTGTAAGCTGTATACTTATTGTACTAATGCTATTTAGTTAGTATCAAGTACAGTAAATGTGCAGGGTTGGTGCAGGCAGTGGAGATGTGCCTGCATCATCCACAGCACGTGCCAGCTAAAACTCTGCTGCAACAGCTAGATAACTTGGATCTCAGCCTTTTACCCTCACAGATGCCAAAGTCAATAGCTACTTTAGAATCTAAGTCGTTGTACAAAGTTAGTAGGATTCCTCTCGTACCCTACTTGCACTCCCATGATGGATTCATGGGATGCAGATCAGTTGTCAAGGCAGTAGAGAGTCTATAGAAGGCTTGATAAGTCAATTCTCCAAGTAGAAGTATAAAAATGTGTAGCAAAACAATAATAATTAAAAAAATATTTTAAAAACGGCGTAAAAAATTGTTTTAACTATGTCTGTATCAACCCATTCTTTATATATCCTGCATATGGCAGACTTGTTTTTTTATGTTTATTGTTGCCTCCCAAAAATAGATAGAAATGAATGATTAAGTGCCATGTAAGGAAGTGGAGGTCCTGTCCACACTCCCTAGTAGAGATATGTGTTGTTATATAAGGCACTGCAATGTTACAAATGTGATTTTATCTGTTTAGTAATTTGCATGTACTTAGTTGGGGAATAGATAGAGTTAATAGTTGTGACTAGACCAGAATGGGAGGGGCTATATGAAAAGACAGAAGAGACTTCCTGATAGTGAGTTGTGGCCAGCTTTCAGCCAAGACAGACCTGAGGTCTGACAGTTGGCAGACTGACATGTTACAGTGTGTGTGTTGTGTGTGAAGAGGGAAGGCCACAGGATATGAGATAATACGTTCTAAGTACCAAGGAACCGTGAAGAGATATTTGATTAAGAGATTTGACAGAGAGACTTGACAGATTGGAATCCAGGCAAAAAAGCCAATTAAAGAAGTTCTGCGCCATTAACCCACTGGGACCTGAAGAAAGAACAGTGTTATCAGAGTGGAATGAGAAGGCATCCAGTAAGTTTGGCTAAAGCAATGTCCAAGCTGGTGAAAGAACAGCATTGTCTGAGGACAGTGAGGAGGCCTGCATCAAGTATGGCAGAAGCAAGGTCCCTGCTTCAGGAGTCCGAGAGTAAAGAGGTAGACTTGGAATTGTCAATCCTGTTTATAGAGGTAGCGGAGGACCACCAGGAAAATCTTCAATGGACCATGCCATAGGACGTGTTGGAAGCAGCATCTGCAGGACACCTTGGGCCTTGATCTTCCCTGATGACTGAGAGGGGATAGAAGATATTTTTACCAGATCCTTGGCCAACTTTATGAAATGGACCTGATGCCTGTGGAAAGACAGAAAGCTGAAACTAGAGCCCAAGAAAGGTTGGCCTGTCACCTGGCTAAATTCTTTAAGGAGCAGTGTTCTCATGGAGAGGTAACTCTGTGATAAAAGGAGGGGTATGGGATAGGTTCATCCATAAGCATGGGACTGATGATGAGGTGTAAGTCAACAGGCAAGTGGTTAAGAAAGAGTACTTACCCTGTCAGCTATATGATCTCTTCCGGGGTGAACGGGTGATGTTCTTTAAGCTGTCCGAATTCCGTAGGTGGTACTCTGTTGGGGTAACTCAGCAGTGTGCAGTGGCTGAACTGGAATGGTGGAAAGCTGACAAAGCACTAGAAATAACTAAGACCCACAGTAAGAGGGGCAAAGAAGAAAGGCCAAGAGGAGGCTTGGACCGACGGCCAGCTGTGAGGCCTCGGGACCCTTGGCATGGGATCGATATGTTTAGTGAAAAATCTATGATGCAAAGGGGAAGTCAAGAATTGGCTACAACTTCTCAGGGGTCTCTCACAATTCAAGTAACGCATGGGGCTGTGGCTTATACCTACATGCCGGGGGCTTCCTCCGCACCCGTGCCGGAACGCCTTATGGGACAAGCCATGGGAGAATGGGGCCCAGAAAGAGGGCAGAGATCGTACTTTATGCCCTCGGTGGAGGAGGAGGAAGAAGTGCCGAAAAGAGATCTCTAAGTGAAACTACAAATGAGTCAGAAGCTGGAGAGGCTACTTTGTTGTGCTCATTGCACTGCCAGTCTTGAGGTAGTTAAAGGCTGCAGAGTAGTGAAAGCCAGCGGGCCTATGGCCCAATAATTTGGGACTCTATATGAAAAAAAAAGAGAGGACTGCATAGCTTATGGGTGGCTAAGTCCATTGTTCCTCCTGGACCATGCATTGATTAGGCCAAGGACAGTTGAACTGTTGCTTTGTTTTTTCTTGTTGTGCTCTTGTTTGACTTTGTTGGATTGCCCGTATATGTCAAGCAATCCCCTTATTCTGTCCCCGGGGCCTGTGGCTGCAAATATGGCTCTGAGAGATGCTGGATCTCTTCACCTTACTTACAATTGGCGACGGTCACAGATAGCTTAACTCAGCTGCCGGCACACATGTTATGAAGAATCCAGAAGAGACTTTGATTTCTTTAAGAATTCTTGTTGAATGCATACAAACAGCAGCAGGTAAAAAAGACTTTCTTCAGACAGGCTGAAAGCACATCTGTCTCCAATTAAGCCAAGATGGAGACTGAGACAAGGGGGAAGAAGAATGAAGTGACATCACATCAGAATAGGGAGACAGGGATACAGAAGGAACAAACTTCATGGAAAGAGAGGATTTCAGGTATGCAAAACACAGGAACACATAGCAACAATAAACAATATGACAGACTGCAATACAGCATGTAATATGTACAAGACAGTCTGTAAAATGTCTCATTCATGGGACATAACACCCCTCATGTTTTGTGGCTGTCTAACAGCAACAAAACATGCTGGTGCATGGACTCGAACATATCACTGGTGCATCCGCTATACTCGTACATACCCGAGCTCCCTAGACAAACTCGAATAACAGGCACTTGTGCTCATCTTTAGTTACCAGCACCCCTGTATTCACAGCTTCACTGTAGTCCCTGCTGCTGCTGTTTATGAACATGTTCTTCTTAGACATAGGGGTGCAGGAAACTCTTATTTTTCTGTGTACTATGTATGGGATACATCATAGCAGTTAGTTTCCATCCACTAGCTCTGAGACAGCTGAAAATTTGAAATGGAGACTTCAGAAGGCAAAAGTGTTGAAAATTGGTGGACACAAGTTATATAATGACCAGAAATATTATTTATCATGTACACATGCCAGCTTATGCTGAAAAGTTACCATGTTAACATGTACTTTTAAGTCCTGTTCCTAAGAAAAATATTTCTGAAAACCTTTGTAGAAATGCCCCATTGAGAGTGGATAGCGTCACCAATTCTGAAGTTAAAACATTTAGCTTGTGCAAATTATAAATTAGAAGCAGAGTCACTACAGAGAGTATTTTAGTCTTTGCTGTCTACATAAAAAAGTACAAATGCTATTCAATATATTTTCATTGAGTACACAATATATACATTTTTATGTTTTATATATATTATATAATACATATAGTATATTGATGCTAAACCTCTTGTTCCTAAGCCTGCTCTTAAGGTACTGTCACACTTAGCGATGTACCAGCGATCCCGACCAGAGATATGACGCGGTCAGGATCGCTGGTACATCGCTAAGTGGTCGCTAGTGAGCTGCCACACAGGCAGATCTCACCAGCGACATCGCTGGGGACGGGGGTCGCTACTTACCTGTCAGACACGGCGATCCTGCGTCCTCCCGCCCGCCTCCACGCGTCGCTCGTCGTCACAGCAGGAAGCGCCGCAGGAAGCTGACGACGAGAAACAGTCCTGAACGTTCTCGCGCGATCAGCGATAACCAGCGGGGGAGCGGGTCGTAGGTAAGTATCACACACAGAGATATCGCTAGCAATATCGCTATAACGTCACTAGTTATAGCGATATTGCTAGCGATATCTCTTAGTGTGACATGCCCTTTACTCTTTCCAACCTCATATCTAAGACTATGAACATAGATAGTGGCTCACTTTGGCCACCAAAACCATGTTATTCCCATAGTATATGTGGCTGGTCCTGCCAACCAGCACAAAAAAAGGGCTCGTATTGTCTGACAGAGGGATTGATGTATTGTGGCTGTAGAGGACATCAAAGTTTTCTTCCTGACTTTAATAAAATAAAGGTAGTAAACCTTATTTTGTCTATTTTTTCTTTGTGCGCAAAACGCATTCATTGTCGCTGCTGACATCCTATGCACACAAAGCAAATATGCTGTTAGAATAAATCTCATGGCTTTCTTATTGGCTTAACCCTTACCTTTTATGCTATTATTTTGTGCTTCCGCTTAAAAATCACCTGAAAATACATCTTTTGTCAACCTGCTATTCCAGGCACTGAAATAAAAAAAATGCCTAGTTATGCAACCCACACACTTTTAAAGCTTTGAAACTAAACAGATTTGACATTTGGGCCTCAGAGAAAGTAGAGTGGCAATTAATGTTAAGCTACTTGTGGACTTGCAGTCCAAATGGCAATATGAGTTATTTGAACTGGCTCATATTGCCAGGGATTAAAAAAAAATAGCAGCAGTGTGTTTGGAGGCTAAGGACAAGCAATTTATAACTATGCTATGGCGTATCATCACTGTAAAACAAATATATAGGCAACAGGGCTACTTGAAGTTCTTGGGCAACAATGTGAAATATGTATTGAAACCCTCAACTTCTGTTGATGGACCTCTCAAGCTACAGGGCGGAGGTGCAACTCTATTGGTAATGGAAATTATATAATTAGTATGTAAATGATTATGTGTGTAACAAAATACTCAAAAATTAGACAATGTATGTGAGGAGACATTTAACAAGCTTGTAAATCTGCTGCTCGGACCTCAGACATTTGCCTACATGTTCATACACTCACTAGTTGTGATAATAAATTCCCTGGATATTCTGGTAAATTGTAAAAATCCCCTTTTATTTACCATCTCAGAACAGGAATATCTATGGAGTGGGGAGCATATCATACAGCTGCTCATCCTTGTGTTTGGGAAAAGTCTTGGACAGGAAAAGTCCCATTACATGGGGAATTCAGTAGTCAAAATGTTTTGTCTGGAGAAAGTAAATAAAAATGATGATATGAAAATGGTGGATTACAGAGGTCTTCCTATAAATAAAAGCAAACACCAAGGGCTTTATTCTGCAATCTATATATAAAGCTGAGTGTATGTATGTGTGTGTATGTATCAAGCCACGCCCACTCCACATAGCCTCACCCACTCCACATAGCACACTCACTCCATACTCAAAGCCCTGTCTACACGGCCCACACTTTTAGCACACCCGGGTGGAGACACATTCACCTCGAAAGCCACCCTGCAAAACTCACCGGCTGTGACGTCCCAGCCGCTGCGAGCTACAATCAGGGTCGCCGCCTTCAGAATATCAGTGCACAGCAGGCACAGGCCACATCTAGCTCTGTCGTGTCCAGAATGGAGTTGCTTCTGTGAGGTATGACATCAAGGGAAAGGGAGGAGCCTCATGGATTACACCGCTGTGCTCATAACAGGAAGCTGCTGTGCACGTATGAGGGGAAGAGAGGAGTGAAGGGAAAATAGTGGAGTGAGGGGAAAATAGTGGTGTGAATGGAAAATGAGAGGTGTGAGGTGAAAATGAGAGGTGTGAGATGAAAATGAAGAGGTGCGAGTGGAAAATGAGAGGAGTAAGGGGAAAATGAGAGGTGTGAGGTGAAAATGAGAGGAGTAAGGGGAAAATGAAGAGATGTGAGTGGAAAATGAGAGGAGTAAGGGGAAAATGAAGAGATGTGAGTGGAAAATGAGAGGAGTAAGGGGAAAATAGTGGAGTGATTGGAAAATGAGAGGTGTGAGGTGAAAATGAGAGGTGTGAGGGGTAAAATGAGAGGAGTGAGGGGGAAAATGAGAGGTGTGAGGGGGAAATGAGAGGAGTGAGGGGAAATGAGAGAAATGAGGTGCTGCTGCAGTATGAGGCTGTGTATAGAGAAGAGTGAGGCGCTGCAGGTGGAGGCTGTGTATAAGGCCACATTCACAAGTTCAGTATTTGGTCAGTATTTTACCTCATTATTTATAAGCCAAAACCACGAATGGGAGAAAAATACAGAAGTGGTGACGTGTTTCTAATATACTTTTCCTCTGATTGTTTTACTCCGTTTTAGCTTACAAATACTGAGGTAAAAATACTGACCAAATAACGTGTGAACTAGGTCTAAAAGAGAAAAGTGTGGTGCTGCAGAAGAAGTAGGCTGTGTATGCGATAAGCTTTATAGCAATTAGTACAATTTCTCTCAGGATCAAGTGTTTCCAATTGTATATAGAAGAGGAGTGTGAGGTGCTGCCGGAGGAGGTAACTATAAAGGAGAAAAGCTGTGCTGCAGAAAAATGCTGTGTATAAAGGAGGAGAGTGAGGTGCAGGAGGAGGCTATGTAAAAAGAAGGAGCATGAGGTACAAGAGGAATAAGGCCCCTCAACTGCCGCTGTTAGAAGTCGTATCGACAGTCGTTAAGGGGTTAATATTGTGTTTAAAAAAATTTGCTTCAACAAAATGGTGCCGGTTGTGTTCCATGTACCAGTGCGGGAGCGTTGCTATGTTCAACAGCAACAATTTATGTGCAATATAACCATTACATTATAATTTGTTATAACTAACCACAGTTAGTTACTATGCCCAGGCAACGCAGGGCTCTTCAGCTAGTAAGAACATAAAGCTGTATTTAAAATTAGAGAAATTACATTGACATTTAAAAGGGTTTTCCACTACATTAGCAATGAAGCTCAACCATAAGCCCAGGAGGACGTGTAATAAAAAAGCACCATATTTTGATGCTAACAGTTTGGCGGGGACACACCTGTGTGGGCAGGAGTCTGGGAAATTTTGTCTTTAATTATACCCCTTTGACTCATTGAGCTCTAAGTCCAATGTGATGGGAAACTCTTTAAATGATTCTTTTGCCAAAATAAAAATCTTACTGAATCATTATGTTTCTTTCTTTTTTAGCTACCTGACAGCAACTATTGAGATTCAGATTACCTATCATGTGTGATTACATAAGTGCACAGCCGGTTCCAGCCACACACATCTACATGTACGTTCGTATGTAGTGGGCTCAGGGGCTGAGCATGTTTCCAATGAGGCAGATGCAAGCAGTGCATCTGATACCTGCCTGCAATTGCTCAGATCAGAGATAACACCACTATGAACAGTTTACCCCCTTAGATGAAGTGATTCATAGCTGTTAAGCCCCCGTTACACATAGCGATATCGCTAGCAATATCGCTGTAACGTCACCGATTTTGTGACGTTATAGCGATATTGCTAGCGATATCGCTATGTATGATACTTACCTCCGACCGCTCCGCCGCTGTCCATCGCTGGTCGCGCGAGAAGGTCCTGGATCATTTCTCGTCGGGCGCTTCCTGCTGGGCTTCCTGTGGCTCCGACGAGCGACGCATGGACGCGGGCGGGAGGACGTCAGGATCGCCGCGTCTGACAGGTAAGTAGCGACCCCCGACCACTGCTATGTCGCTGGTGAGATCTGCCTGTGTGGCAGCTCACTAGCGACCACATAGCGATGCACCAGCGATCCATATCGTTGTCGGGATCACTGGTACATCTCTAAGTGTAACGGTACCCTTAGACAGAGAATGTGTCATGCTGTGATGGTCTTCAGCAAGGAAAGGGGGCCTCAAACTGTCCCTGGAACTGGGACCATAACTATCCCTGTCCTGGGGGTTCTGTTGAAGGTAGAGAGGCCCGAGTCTCCGACCTTACTATGCTTCTGATAAACCCTGATCTGTTCCCTTCTCAACACCCATCTGACATGGGACAGAAATGTAAGGAAAACAAGTCATAAAGCCCACACAGGGAAAACAGAAAACCTCTATCATAAAAAAGTACTAACAATAGTGAGGAGAATAAGCACAGAGAGGAATAAATTAAATGGGAACAAGGACCAGGAAAAAAATAGAAAAAAATACACACATACTACAGAAAAACAACAAAACACTACTACAACAACTCTCCTTCAACCACTTAGCTTTAGCACACAGCACAAATTTTTCACCGGCAGGGACAAGAAGATCTGACCAGTTTTTATGGGAAGAGGTAATGACCAGATCAGAAGCAGCTGAAATGAAGATGCATGTTTCTGGCATAGAAAGGGTTGTTAACCTCTTCAGCACCAGAGGCAACTAAATCCATTTCATATAGGACATAACATATCTGTAAAGAAGACCTGCGATTCATTACCCAATGTGTCCATTTAACTCCAGGTCTTCCAGGGGGATGTGAAACCTTGTCACAGAAGGCAGCCCCTCCTCTGTCACCCATTGGACCATCTGCAAGGCAAATGGGTCATCTTTACAATCTGTAGTATAATAAATGCTCTGTGCCGGAGTGGCACGGTGGCTCAGTGGTTAGCACTGCAGCCTTGCAGCGCTGGGGTCCTGGCTTCAAATCCTACCAAGGACAGCATCTGTAAGGAGTTTGTATTGGTTTCCTTCGGGTTCTCCTGTATCCTCCCACATTCCAAAGACTACACGCACCGACCAGTTGCACAATATGACTGTCAATCTGCCAGCCTTTACAGATCGGAGGTCATTTAAATGTTTATTTAACCAGGCAAACCAAAACAAATGATGGACACCGAGGTGTAATAGATCTCTCAGTGTGGCGCATAGGCTGCCATTGTTCTTGACAATGTGAGTCCTGTTTACACCGGGTGATGCACCACAGAGAGCAATGATTTTTAGTTTCATGCAATGGACCTTGTTTTCCTTGTTCATTGGGTGATCAACAGCCTGGTTACACTAAAAGATTATCCTGATATGAGCGTTTTTAAGAACACTCATTCATGATTATATTTCAGTGTACATGCAGTTTAGACTTAGCACCAAAGAGTAAGAAATTTTGCAGCCATAATAGAGAGTGAAAGTGTCAGGGAGCAGAGACTGGAGCATGGGCGGACATACCGCCGATTCAACCAGTGCATTGCACGGGGGCCCAGAGGTCCAGGGGCCCCCTGCAGGGCAGCTAATGATGAGAGCAATCTGGCCTGAGTCTCCGGGGGCCCCTGGCCAGATTGCCCTCATGTGTAGCGGCGGGCAGGGAGAGATCCCAACAGCTCCGCTGCCTGCAAGAGAAAACAGCAGGAGAGGAGCTGCAAGGATCCTTCCTGCCCAGCGCCAGCGCTTCCTGTATCTCTCTGACACAGAGAGGAGAGCGCCGC
Organism: Dendrobates tinctorius; assembly: GCF_039654945.1. Lineage (NCBI taxonomy): Eukaryota > Metazoa > Chordata > Amphibia > Anura > Dendrobatidae > Dendrobates > Dendrobates tinctorius. The sequence goes on from NW_027361690.1 coordinate 83,065,431, forward strand.
TGAATGACATCATCATTCAGCTGTGCGGCTGCTGTGCCAGAGAGACACAGGGTCAGGAAGCAGCCGGAGGGCAGAGGCGGTGATGCTGCATGTGGACATGTGAGGTACTGTCCAGCCTGTCACTGCTGGTGTGTGTGTGCGTGTGACTGTGTATGTGTGTGTATGTATGTAGTGTGATGGGGAGTCATGGGAAAAGGCAATGATGTAGTACGTATTATGTGTGTGGAGTGGATGTGTGTGTATGTATGTATGTATGTGTCATGTGCATGTGTGTGTGTGGATCGATGTGTGTGTGTGTGTGTGTAGGTGGAGAAGGCCATGATGGGGTGATTGGGAGAAGGCCATGATGGAGGTGATGGAGAGAAGGCCTTGATGGAGGTGATGGGAAGAGGACCATGATGGAGGTGATGGGGAGAGGGCCCTGATGGAGCTGATGGGAAGAAGGCCATGATGCAGATGATGGAGAGAAGGCCATGATGGAGGTGATGGGGAGAAGGCCATGATGGAGGTGATGGGGAGAAGGCCATGATGGAGGTGATGGGGTAAAGACCATGATGGCGGTGATGGGAAGAAGGCCATGATGGAGGTGATGGGGAGAAGGCCATGATGGAGGTGATGGGGAGAAGGCCATGATGGAGGTGATGGGGAGAAGGCCATGATGGAGGTGATGGGGAGAAGGCCATGATGGAGGTGATGGGGAAAAGGCCATGATGGAGGTGATGGGGAGAAGGCCATGATAGAAGTGATGGGGAGAAGGCCATGATGGAGGTGATGGTGAGAAGGCCATGATGGAGGTGATGGTGAGAAGGCCATGATGGGGGTGATGGGGAGAAGGCCATGATGGGGTGATGGAGAGGGCAATGATGGGGATGGTGGGGGAAGAGGAAATGATGGAAGTGGTGGAAAGGGCAATGATGGGCACGGGACTATGGGATGGAGGATGTGTGATGGGTATATGGGCACTGGACTATGGGATGGGGGATATGTATGACAGGTATATGGGAACGGGACTATGGGATGGCGGATATGTATGAAGGGTATATGGGCACGGGACTATGGGATGGAGGATATGTGTGATGGGTATATGAGCATGGGACTATGAGATGAAGGATGTGTGATGGGTATATGGGCACTCGACTATGGGATGGCGAATATGTATGATGGGTATATGGGTATGGGAATATGGGATGGAGAATATGTATGATGGGTATATGGGCATGGGACTATGGGATGGAGGATATGTATGATGGGTATATGGGCATGGGCCTATGGGATGGAGGATATGTATGATGGGTATATGGGCACGGGACTATGGGATGGAGGATAATTATAATTTGTTATAACTAACCACAGTTAGTTACTATGCCCGGGCAGCGCCGGGCTCTTCACCTAGTATTCCAACATGTAGGGAACGGTGCTGTACATAGCTAGAGAGGGCTCTGCATAATAAGGGACGGCAATATACATAATAAAGGAGACTATGTAATATATACATTTTAATGTGTGGCGCTATATATATATATATATATATATATACACATATAGCTTTGTTGCCATAAAAGGAAGGGGGCCCAGACACATTTCTTGCACAGGGGCCCCAAGCTGTCAGTGTCCGCCCCTGGATTGGAGATTCCATGTTTCATAATAAGTAAAGTTCAAATTTTGCAGTAATAGAAGTCTCTGTGCCTGCCAACCACCATTCCATGCCATCCAACATCTGCTCTTTACAATCTCATGGAGCCAACATTACCTAGGTTGGGGTGATATGTACACTCCCTCTTTCCATTGCACATATCTTGGATTTCACTAGGGTACAGATTAGGATGCTTCGCGTCCAAGTCTTCTAACACATCCTGTTCACATATTACAAGTCGAAAGTCTAATCTACTTTTCCAAGCCTGACAGCAAATGTTCTGAATTACCATGTTGGAATTGTTTAGAGGTGTTAACATGCATTGTTTGTCTGCTGTCACCACCACAATCTCGCAGCCATAGAAGCACTATAGAAGATTTGCTTTCACCAGAGCTGTGGGATTGAACTGACATGTTGTTCTATAAAAAAAACCTTGTAACTCAATCTTTTCTTCTGGAGTCTCTGTTGCATCATGTCCATGGTCCCGGGCCCGACTGGTAGATGTGTGTCTACATTGTGTGGTTGTATCACATGTCTGTTAATGTAAAACTCATCCTGGAGAGGATTACAATGATGCACTCTCTCTCTGGACTTCTTTACTTTCCCACATGCTTAACCTCTTAATGAAAGTCACTTCTTCCGATGCACATTCACAACTAATTCCTGTTATTATGAAGTTTTTCCCTCCTGCCAGCTGAAATGTACATGCTCTCATATAAAATTACAGTTAGACCAAGTGCACATTTTGTGTTTTAGAGCATCATTTCTAAATCCTTCCATAATTAAAATGGAAAAAAGTCTCTAAATTCTGGAATTAAAGGTTTGAAGACAAGTAAGAGACCAGAATTCGTTGTCCACTGAAGGTATACATATACTGTATATATAAAAGAAAATGATGATCGAGCGTCACAAAGTCAAATGTCTTTAATAATGTAAATAAGCAATGTTTTTAACTATGGCTGACATGCCTTAAATAAAGTTTTTTGATATTTAGAATCATAGAATCATAGAATCGTAGAGTTGGAAGCAGAGGCGTATCTAGGTTTTCTGGCACCCGGGGCAAGAATTCGGTTCGGCGCCCCCCCCCGCCCAAGTACATATGCGACTTGCACACTTAGCCATGTACCTGCGAGCTGCTCTTCCTAATGCTCTCAATGTTCAGTAAAAAACTGAGAGAAGCAGGAAGAGAAGCTCGTTGTCACAGGACCATACCTATGAAAGTCGCATATGAGTGAAGTGTCCATGTGATGACTACTGGAACCTGCAGAGCTGAATCCTGACATTGCAGCTTCTGAATTCTCACAATGAATGCACTGCACACTTTTAGGATTCTCCCTTGCCGATGTACAGTCATGTCAGCACAAGCATGTGATTTATATACTTCTGGCCACATTCCGACTAGACGTGCCAGGCCTCGCTCCGTTCATTTTCATTGAGTGAGGCCACACATGTCTAGTCACCATGTGACCGCATGTATGTAAATTACCGGCACGAGAGAATCCTGACAGCGTTCAGTGAGCACTGTGAGAATTCCGAAGTCTGCAGTCACATAGAATGTCTGCAGACTCTGCACAAACCTGGACAAACCCTTTAATGTTCCTAACAAATAAAAACATGAGAATAAGTCAGTAGCAAAAATAACATTTACATCCAGGTACCTTATAGATGACGTCGTCTCTGCAGTCAGTCACCTTTTCTTCTAGACCCCATGATGAGTTTTCTCATCCACATCTCCGGTCTTCTGCTGCAAATCTCCACACGCCGCCCTTAAAGATAGAAGTGTCATTATAATGCCCCTAAATAAAAATATCTGCAATATACTGTCTCCTCACACTATTCCCCTCTAGCATCCCACCTGTTCACCATACTGTCTCCTCATATATTTACCCCCTCACTCTCTATACTGTCTGCTCACAAATATCCCTGACTCCCCATACTGTGTCCACTTACATTAACCCATTCGCTCCCCATACTGTCTGCACCAATCCCCCATACTGTTTCCTCATACATACTCTTTATTTTGTGTCCTCAGATCTCCCCACACATTAAACCCCCCCATCCCCAATCCCCCACACACATTAAGTACCCCCATCACCACTCCAAATCCCCCCACACATTAAATAACCCCCCATCCCCACTCCAAATCCCCCCACACATTAACCCAATCCCCACTCATTAACCCCCATCAGCACTCCAAATCCCCCCACCCCCACTCCAAATACCCCCACACATTAACCCCAACCCCACTCATTAACGCCCCCACACATTAACCCCCATCCCCATTCATTAACTCCTGCACACATTAACCCAATCCCCACTCATTAACCCCATCACCACTCCAAATCCCACCACACATTAAATAACCATCTCCACTCCAAATACCCCCACACATGAACCCCCATCCCCACTCATTAACCCCCATCCCCACTCATTAACCCCCATCCCCACTCATTAACGCCCCCACACATTAACCCCCATCCCCATTCATTAACCCCCACACACATTAACCCAATCCCCACTCATTAACCCCCATCACATTAAATAACCCCCATCTCCACTCCAAATCCCCCCACACATTAACCCCATGGCATCCCCACTCATTAACCCCCACACACATTAACCCCCATCCCCACTCATTAACCCCCATCCCCACTCTAAATACCCCCACACATTAACCGCCATCCCCTCTACAAATCCCCCCCATCTCCACTCATTAACTCCCCCTCATTTCCCATCTTCGGTGGTTCTTCAGCTCCACAGAGGAGCACACTTACCACCAGCGTTTGCTTTGGGCGCTGGGGAGTGACGTCAGCAGCGTGATCACATGACCTGATCACAATGCTGACGTCGCTCTGGCACGGCGGTCAGAGCTTCATTTGTACTGGCGTCTGTACAGACGCCAGTACAATTGTTCCCTGGGAGCCGGCACGCGCTCCTTCTCTGCGCCGGCTGTCAGCTTGACAGCTAACACAGAGAACCGCCGACTCCCAGGCCGGGGGGGCGGCAGAACGCAGCCGCCAAGGAGGACACTGCGGACAGCTGCATTAGGCGGCCCGACAGCGCCCCCCTGCTGGCTGTGCCCGGGGCAACTGCCCCGGCTGCCCCCCCCTAGATACGCCCCTGGTTGGAAGGGACCTCCTGGGCCATCTGGTCCAACCCCCTGCTCTAAGCAGGATTCGCTAAATCATCCCAGTCAGATGTCTGTCCAGCCTCTGTTTGAAGACTTCCATTGAAGGAAAACTCACCACTTCTCGTGGCAGCCTGTTCCACTCATTGATCACTCTAACTGTCAAAAAGTTTTTTCTACTATTTAATCTGTGTCTCCTCCCATTCAGTTTCATCCCATTGCTTCTAGTCTTTCCTTGTGCAAATGAGAATAAAGTTGATCCTTCTACAATGTGACAGCCCTTTAGCTATTTGTAGACAGCTATTAAGTCTCCTCTCAGTCTTCTCTTTTGCAAACTAAACATTCCCAAATCCTGCAACCTTTCCTCATAAGACAGGGTTTGCAGACCGGTCACCATTCTAGTCGCTCTTTTCTGAACTTGCTCCAGTCTGTTGATGTCTTTTTTAAAATGTGGTGCCCAAAACTGGACACAATATTCCAGATGAGGTCTGACCAAAGAGGAGTAGAGGGAAATAATGACTTCACGTGATCTAGACTGTATGTTTCTGTTAACACATCCTAGAATTGCATTTGCTTTTTTTGCTGCTGCATCACACTGTTGACTCATATTCAGTCTGTGATCTATTAGTATACCCAAGTCTTTTTCACATGTGCTGTCACTTAGCCCTATTCCTCCCATTCTGTATATGCTTTTTTCATTTTTATTGCCCAGATGTAGTACTTTGCATTTCTCCCTGTTAAAAACCATTCTGTTAGTTGCTGCCCACTTCTCCAGTTTATTTATATCTTTTTGAATCCTCTCTCTCTCTCTTCTCTAGTATTAGCTATCCCTCCTAGCTTTGTTTCATCAGCAAATTTAATCAGTTTACCCTCAATTCCTTCATCTAAATCGTTGATAAAGATGTTGAACAATACAGGGCCAAGGACAGAGCTCTGTGGTACCCCACTTGAGACATTCTTCCAACTAGATGTGCAGCCATTTACGACCACTCTTTGGGTCCGATCACTAAGCCAGTTATGAATCCACCTAACAGTTGCCTTGTCCATTCCATACTTAGTCATTTTTTCAATAAGGATTGTATGAGAGACTTTGTCAAATGCTTTGCTGAAGTCAAGATATACTATATCTACAGCATTTCCTTGATCCACCCAATCAGTGATTCCGTCATAGAAGGAAATTAAGTTAGTCTGACATGACTTATTAGTTACAAACCCATGCTGACTCTGTTTAATCACTTCATTCTTATCCAGGTACTGACATACATGTTGTTTAATAATTTGTTCAAAGATCTTTCCTGGTATAGAAGTCAGACTCACCGGCCTATAGTTGCCTGGGTCCACCTTCTTCCCCTTTTTGAAGATAGGAACAACATTTGCTCTTCTCCAGTCTTCTGGCACTTCTCCTGTTCTCCAAGACTTTTCAAAGATTATGGAGAGGGGTTCAAAAATTTCTTCTGCTATCTCCTTCAGTACTCTGGGGTGTAATTCATCTGGACCTGGAGACTTGAATTCATTTAGGTTAGCTAAGTGTTTCCTCACTATCTTTCTGTTTATAGATATCCTGGATTCTTCTATTCCCTTAATAGGACAGTGAAGAACAGTTGATGTTACATTTCCTTTCTGAGAGAAAACAGATGCAAAATAGGAATTTAAAAGTTCGGCCTTCTCAACATCCTGTCTTACCATTTCATCATTTTCATCCTGTAAAAATCCTATAGCATCTTTGACTTTTCTTTTACTTTTGACATATCCCCAAAATCCTTTATTATTGCTTTTGACATCTCTTGCAAGCCTCAATTCATTTTCAGCTTTAGCTAATCTGATTTGTGCTCTGCAGGTTCTGCAGACAGCATTATATTCTTCTTTAGATATGCCTCCCTCTTTCCATTTTATAAACACTTTTTTCTTCCTTTTTAGCATGTGCTTAAGTTCTGTGTTCATCCATCCTGGTTTCCTTAAATGCTTCCTATTCTTCCCTCTTTTCGGAATTGTTAACAACTGTGCTTTGAGAATTTCATTTTTCAAGATTTCCCATCCTTCCTGGACATTTTTGTCTTTAAGGATATCCAGCCATTGGATCCCTCCAATTCTCTTTCTGAATCCCTTAAAATCTGCCTTTCTGAAATCTAACCTTGACGTCTGAGTCTTCACAGGTCTTCCGCCTCTAGGTATCCAAAATTCTAAAATAGCATGGTCGCTACCTCCTAGGGTCCCAGCCCCTTTTACCTCCTCAACCATTTCCTCCCTGTTTATAAGGATTAGATCCAAGGTAGCAGTTCCCCTTGTTTTCTCCCCTACCTTTTGGAAGATAAAGTTGTCAGCAAGAGAGGATAAGAATTTCCTTGACCTGTTAGTTTTGCCTGAGAGAGATTCCCAACAAATGTCTGGATAGTTGAAATCTCCCATGACAACTATGTCATATTTTTTGGAGAACTTGGCCATTTGATGCATAAAGAGTTCATCCATATCTTCAGCTTGCACAGGCGGCCTGTAGTAAATGCCTACAATGGTGTCCTTTCCATTGTTCTGTCCTTGTATTCTTACCCAAACAGTTTCCACAGAACTCTCAGTCTCTGAAGCTTCAATCTCTGTGCAGATATACGCGTTTCTAACATACAATGCGACACCTCCTCCTTGTTTATCAAGTCTGTTTCTTGCAAATAAGTTGTATCCTTCTAGTCTTGTATTCCAATCATGTGTATTGTCCCACCAAGTTTCAGTGATTCCAATGACATCATATTTCTTTTCCTGTGTTAGTAGTTCCAATTCTCCTTGTTTGTTGCCCATGCTTTGTGCATTAGTATAGAAACATTATAGTTTGTGATAGGTTTCTCTTTCTCCAATATTTTTATTAATTAGATTCTTTTGTCTTTGTTCTTCCTTTCCACTTCTAATAGCAGAGTTCTCAATAGCATTTGTCAGGTGTATGGCTTTTTCTGGTCTTTTGCTTCCCTTCCCATGTTGTTCTAGTTTAAACCTCTCCTTACAAGTGTAGCAAGGCGACTTCCAAATACATTCTTTCCAGTCTTCGTAAGGTGCACCCCATCTCTAGCAAGTAGTCCATCGTATAAGTAATTCACTCCGTGATCCAGAAATCCAAATCTTTGCTGACGGCACCATCGACGTAGCCAGTTGTTCACCTGCAGAATCTTATTCCACCTCCTTGTTCCATGGCCATCCACTGGGAGGATGGAAGAGAAGACCACCTGCGCTCCCAGTTCTTTCACTTTCTTGCCTAAGTCTTCAAAGTCTCTGCAGATGGTTTCCAGGTCATTTCTTGCGGTGTCATTTGTCATTTGTCCCCACATATAGTAGCAGGAATGGGTAGTCATCTGTAGGTCTGTAGAGTCCTGATATCCTGTCAGACATCTTTAATTTTTGCACCTGGAAGACAGCACATTTCTCTTGAAGTTATATCCGGTCTGCAGATAGCGGCCTCTGTTCCTGTCAACAGGGAATCCCCCATTACCACCACTCTCCGTTTCTTCTTCACAACATTTTTCTTTCTCCATCCAGGAGGACTCTGAAGGCGTACAAGGTTGCTGTTTGTTGGCAAAGTCTTATCCTGATGTATTTCTTCATCGTTTTCCTGCGTGAGAGCCTGGTAGTGGTTCCTGAGCAGTATGGGTGCTGACTGCCTCCTGATCCTCCTGCTTCTCTGGGTCACATGTCTCCATTCCTCTGTTTCTTCAGGTGCACTTCGAATTTCTTCTCTTTCTGTAACATGAAGAGATAATTCTGCTCTGTCCAAGAACGCTTCACCTTCCTTAATGATCTTCAACGTAGCTAACCTCTCTTCGAGATTTTGCAACTTTTCCTCCAACATGGACACAAGCTTGGATTTCTGGCATGTGAAGTTTGGCTTTTCCACTGGTAAGTCTGTGATCATGTAGCAAGAAATGCAGCTCACCAAATGGCTCCTGGCCTCTTCCATATTGAGATTTCTTAAAAAAAACTCATTGGATTGGAGTGCTGGATCCATTTTCCCTTTTGTTTCTTCTAATGCAAATAACCATTCACGCTAAAAAAATTCTAAAATACAAATATCCAGGTGTAGATAAAATCAGGTGTAGGAAACAATCAATGCACAGACATCATTGATCTACGCACGTTTTGAGTGTCAAACGCTCTTAGGTGACAATAATGAATGATCATAGCACACATGTTTAAATAGCATGCAGATCCAGTAATTTGTTTATGTGCCTAGTGAACTAATTAAGCAGCAAGTGTGAAACTTACAGTACTGCTTAATCGGTTCACTAGTAAATTATACAAATGGTTAACACATCAGTGTAGGGCTGCCACCAGGAATTTCAGGGCCCCATACTGACAAAATTTTTGGGACCTCTTGAGACTCCACGCAGGCTCCACCCCAGCTCCGCCTCCACCCCTTGAATCTTCCACAGTCCCACCTACCACTTTTGGAAAACTCCAATTCTGCACCACATCCTCACAAGCACACAGTAACAGATCCCGTCGACCACCATATCACACGTAGCCATCACCTTTTGCTTTGACCAAAGTTTTCTTTCAGCTGCCACCACGACAAGGTAAAATCTCTTGGCCATATTCTACTCTAACCTATTAAAAATGTCTTCAAATATTGAATACTCTTATTAGGTATATTTTAATTTATTTTTTTAAGGGAATGTGTCATATACATTTTTTTAAATAATTAATAACACCACATACAGAGACAAATAGCGCCACACCATGACCAGACCATATATTACCATCACATAGTGACCGAATAATACCACATACAAGAGACAAATAGATCCACACCATGACCAGATCACATATTACCATCACATAGTGACCAAATAATACCACATACACGAGACAAATAACACCAGACCATGATCAAATCACATATTACTACCACGTAGTGACTGAATAGCACCACATACAAAAATCAAATACCACCACACCATGACCAGATCACATTTTACCCACGCAACCCTTCTGTATTGATGGCTGTGCAGCATCAGTCAGGAAACTCTTAGCAGCGACATGTAGTCATCACATTTTATATTAATGGTGACAAGACAGCTGTCTTTAACCACTTCATGACCAAGCCTATTTTGACCTTAATGACCAGGCCATTTTTTACCATTCTGACCAGTGTCCCTTTATGAGGTAATAACTCAGGAACGCTTCAACAGATCCTAGCGATTCTGAGATTGTTTATTCATGACATATTGGGTTTCATGTTAGTGGTAAATTTAGGTCGATAATTTTTGCATTTATTTGTGAAAAAATCAGAAATTTGGTGAAAAATTAGAGAATTTCACAATTTTCAAATTTTGAATTTTTATTCTGTTAAACCAGAGAGTTACGTGACACAAAATAGTTACTAAATAACATTTCCCACATGTCTACTTTACATCAGTACAATTTTGCAAACAAGTTATAAGGGTTAAAAGTTGACCAGCGATTTCTCATCTTTACAACAAAATTTACAAAACCATTTTTTTTAGGGACCACCTCACATTTGAAGTCACTTTGAGGGGTCTATATGGCAGGAAATACCCAAAAGTGACTCCATTCTAAAAACTTCACCCCTCAAGCTACTCAAAACTACATTCAAGAAGATTATTAAACCTTCAGGTGTTTCACAGGAACTAAAGCAACGTTGAAAGAAAAAATTAACATTTTAATTTTTCCAACAAAAATTTTCTTTTAGCATCAATTTTTTCATTTTCACATGGGCAACAGGATAAAATTGATCCTAAAATTTGTTGAGCAATTTCTCCTGAGTACACCGATACCTCATATGTGGTCATAAACCACTGTTTAGGTGCATGGCAAGGCCCTGAAGGGAAGGAGCGCCATTTGACTTTTTGAATGGAAAATATGCTGGAATATTAAAGATATATAATTATTAGATTATTATTATTATTTAGCGGTTGCCATGTCATGTTTGGAGAGCCCCTGTGTGCCTAAACATTGAGCTCCCCCACAAGTGACCCCATTTTGGAAACTAGACCCCCCAAGGAACTTATCTAGATGTATAATGATCACTTTGAACCCCCAGGTGCTTCACAAATTGATCTGTAAAAAAAAAAGTACTTTTTTCACCAAAATTTTCTTTTAGCCTCAGTTTTTTCCTTTTAACATGGGCAGCAGGATAAAATGGATCCTAACATTTGTTGGGCAATTTCTCCTGAGTACACCGATACCTATGTGCTCATAAACCACTGTTTGGGCGCACGGCATGGTCCGGAAGGGAAGGAGCGCCATATGACTTTTTGAATGGAAAATTAGCTCCAATCGTTATCGGACACCACGTCGCGTTTGGAGAGCCTAATCAGTGAAAAGCCCCACAAGTGACACCATTTTGGAAACTAGACCCCTAATGGAACTTATCTAGATGTGTAATGAGCACTTTGAATCCCCCAGTGCTTCACAAAAGTTTATAACAGAGCAGTAAAAATAAAAAATATTTTTTTTTCCTCAAAATGATTTTTTAGCACGCTATTTTTTATTTTCACATGGCTAACAGGAGAAAATGGACCACAAAAGTTGTTGTCCAGTTTGTCCTGAGTACGCTGGTACCCCATATGTGGGGGGAACCACTGTTTGGGCGCATGGCAGGGCTCAGAAGGGAAGGAGTGCCATTTGACTTTTTGAAATGAAAATTACCTCTAATCGTTAGCGGACACCATGTCGTGTTTGGAGAGCCCCTGTGTGCCTAAACATTGGAGCTCCCCCACAAATTACCCCATTTTGGAAACTAGATCCCCTAAGGAATTTATCTAGATGCATAGTGAGCACTTTGAAAGCCCTAATGCTTCACAAAAGTTTATAACGCAGAGCTGTGAAAATAAAAAAATCATTTTTTTCCTCAAAAATTATTTTTTAGTGCGCAGTTTTTTAATTTCACAAGAGTACCAGGAGAAATTGGACCCCAAAAGTTGTTGTCCAGTTTGTCCTGAGTACCATATGTGGGGGGGACCACTGTTTGGGCACACGTCGGGGCTCAGAAGGGAAGTAGTGACATTTTGAAATGCTGACTTTGATGGAATGATCTGCGGGCATCATGTTACATTTGCAGAGCCCCTGATGTACCTAAACTGTGGAAACCCTCCACAAGTGACCCCATTTTGGAAACTAGACCCCCCCAAGAAACTTATCTAGATGTGGGGTGAGCACCTTGAACCCCCAAGTGCTTCACAGAAGTTTATAATGCAGAGCCGTGAAAATAAAAAATCATTTTTTTCCTCAAAAAAAATAATTTTTAGCCAGCAATTTTTTTTTCACAAGGGTAACAGGATAAATTGGACCCCAAAAATTGTTGTCCAGTTTGTCCTGTGTACGCTGGTACCCCATTTGTGGGTGAGGACCACTGTTTGGGTACACGTCGGGGCACGGAAGGGAAGTAGTGACATTATGAAATGCTAACTTTGATGGAATGGTCTGCGGGCGTCATGTTACATTTGCAGAGCCCCTGATGTACCTAAACTGTGGAAACCCCCCACAAATGACCCCATTTTGGAAACTAGACCCCCCAAGGAACTTATCTAGATGTGTGGTGAGCACTTTGAACCCCCAAGTGCTTCACAGAAGTTTATAACGCAAAGCTGTGAAAAAAATTTTTTCACAAGGGTAACAGGAGAAATTGGACCCCAAAAGTTGTTGACCAGTTTGTCCTGAGTACCCTGGTACCCCATATATGGGGGGGAACCATTGTTTGGGCATACGTAAGGGCTCGGAATAGAAGTAGTGATGTTTTGAAATGCAGACTTTGATGGAATGGTCTGCGGTCGTTGTTAAGTTTGCAGAGCCCCTGATGTGCCTAAACAGTAGAAACCCCCCACAAGTGACCCCATTTTGGAAACTAGACCTTCCAAGGAACGTATCTAGATGTCTGGTGAGCACTTTGAACCCCCAAGTGCTTCACATAAGTTTATAACGCAGAGACGTGAAAATAAAAAAATCATTTTTTTTCCACAAAAATAATTTTTTAGCCCCCAATTTTTTATTTTCCCAAGGGTAACAGGAGAAATGAGACCCCAAAAGTTCTTGTGCAATTTTTCCTGAGTACGCTGATACCCCATATGTTGGGGTAAACCACTGTTTGGGCACATGTCAGGACTTGGAAGGGAGGGAGCACTGTTTGGCTTTTTGAACGCAAAATTGGCTGGAATCAATGGTTGCACCATGGTGCGTTAGGAGACCCCCTGATGTGCCTAAACAGTGGAAACCCCTCAATTCTAACTCCTACCCTAACCCCAACACACCCCTAACCACAGCCCTAACCCCAACACATCCCTAACCCTAATCCCAACCCTAACCATAACCCTAACCCCAACATTCCCCTAACCCTAATCCCAACCCTAACCCCAACACATCCCTAACTCTAATCTTAACCCTAATTCCAACCCTAATTCCAACCCTTAACCAAATTCTAACCCTAACCCTTATTACAACTCTAGCCCTAATTCCACTCTAACCCTAATTCCAACCCTAACCCTAATTCCACCCTAACCCTAACCCTAATTCCAACCCTAACCCTAATTCCAACCCTAACCCTATTTCCAACCCTAACCTTAACCCTAATTCTAACCCTAACCCTATTTCCAACCCTAACCCTAATGGAAAAATAAAAATAATTTATTTATTTTATTATTTGTTCCTGCCTATGGGGGTGATAAAGGGGTTTTTTATTTACTTTTCATTCTATTTTGATCACTGTGAGAGTTTATCACAGTGATCAAAATAAATGAATGGAATGTGCAGCCGGCGGGCGCACTGTGCATGCTTCCGCCATTTTCCAATATGGCGGCGCCCATGGTCCGGGACCGCGGGACACCGGGAGCGATAGCGGCACTAGTAGGTACCGGGGGGTGGGAGGGGAGGTAATCGGAAGGCGGGGGGCACGGAGGGAAGGCAGGGGGGAGCAGATCATAACAGCGGCGGCACATCACCATTGTCATTCAGTGGTGGGGGGCAAATCGCCCCCGTTAACCGTGGGGGGGTCAGATTGGTGTCACCAGCCATGTCCGATGCTACTGCAGCATCGGCCATGGCTGGATTGTAATATTTCATCAATTTTCATTGATGAAATATTACTATCGCTCTGATTGGCTGTTTCACTTTTAACAGCCAATCAGAGCGATTGTAGCCACGTGGGGGCGAAGCCACGCCCCCTGTGGTGAAGTACAAAGCCCCCTGTATCTGCTGGTCAGGTGACCTTTCTGTGACCCCGATCACCTGACCCACAGGGGGGCTTTAAAGTCATGACGCCACATAGGCATCACTGGTCATAATGGCACAGGTTTTCATGATGCCTATGTGGCGTCATTGGTCGTGAAGGTGTTAATGCAGGTACCAAGTTGATTAGGAGCGTCTAACTGGTTTTTAGGAGCCAGAACTCTTAATGGCTGGTGGGGATCAAATACTTATTTCTCACTGCAAAATGCAAATATATTTCTATAATTTGATTTCCTGGATATTCTTTTTGATATTCTATTTCTCAATGTTAAAATTAATCTACCCTTAAAATTGTAGACTGTTTATGTCTTTGTCAGTGGGCAAACTTACAAAATCAGCAAGGGATCAAATGCTTATGTCCCCCACTGAATGTGGAGTCAATGACCCATGTATTCTCTGCACAGTTTCTGCACTTTTGTGCTTACCTGCACTATACCCTGGTTGTTTTATTGTGATATACTACACAGCACAGGGGATATATGGATAATCAACCCTGCATATCTTCTATACTTAATCCGTGCTGTCAATACTGATATCTATAGATTTATGGTGTAATTACCTTTCTGGACAGGATTAGTCCCCCCCCCCACTGGACACTATGCTATCTATCTTTTGGTGCTTTTTTTCTGTTTATATTTTAATCAGCTTTAGAATAAAAATGTATGTTTTATTATCAACATTATGTATGGTTCTCTTCCTTCGGTTATTTTTTGTAAGTCAGAATTTGTTGGTATATTATGTGAAGTGACGTAGCTTACGCCACTTTGGGACATTGTTGGATATAATCAATGTCAGACAAATGTAGCCTAGGACATATGTTAAGGGGATCTGTAGCATAGCCATCATAAAAGTCAGCATGTAGAACACAATATTAGTGAAACAGCACATGCATTAAGTTTAACTGTAACATGGCATTTGTTATTTATCTATGGCCTCCTTCAGTTTTGTTTTTTGCTATCTGTGTTAGTCACAGATATCACTCATACCTACAATAGTGAATTAGGACATTCACATGTCTGTGATTTTCCGAGGACCAAGTGGTCCGTGTGACATCGCGGAGACATGTCCGATTTTGATCGTAGTGTCGAATCAGAATCGGCAATTTAACCCCTTAGCGACAGAGCCAGTTTGCAGCTTAATGACCAGGCCAATTTTTACAATTCTGACCACTGTCCCTTTATGAGGTTATAACTCTGGAACGCTTTAATGGATCCTGCTGATTCTGAGATTGTTTTTTCGTGACATATTGTACTTTATGTTAGTGGTAAAATTTCTTCGATAAGTCTTGTGTTTATTTATGAAAAAAACAGAAATATGGCAAAAAAATTTAAAATTTTGCAATTTTAAAACTTTAAATTTTTATGCCCTTAAATCAGAGATATGTGTCACATAAATTTCTTAATAAATAACATTTCACACATGTCTACTTTACATCAGCACAATTTTGGATGCAAAATTTTTTTTTGTTAGGAAGTTATAAGGGTTAAAAGTTGACCAGCGATTTCTCATTTTTACAACAAAATTTACAAAGCCATTTTTTTTAGGGACCACATCATAGTTAAAGTCATTTTGAGGGGTGTACATGACAGAAAATACCCAAAAGTGGCACCATTCTAAAAACTAGACCCCTCAAGGTGCTCAAAACCACATTCAAGAAGTTTATTAATCCTTTAAGTGCTTCACAGGAACGAAAGCAATGTGGATGGAAAAAATTAACATTTAACTTTTTTTTGGAAAAAAATTACTTCAGAACCAATTTTTTTTATTTTCACAAGTGTTAAAAGAGAAAATCAACCACAAAATTTGTTGTACAATTTCTCCTGAATACGCCGATACCCCATATGTGGGGGTAAACCCCTTTTTCTGCACACGGCAGAGCTCGCAAGGGATGGAGCACCGTTTGACTTTTTCAACGCAGAATTGGCTGGAATTAAGATCGGATGCCATGTTGCATTCGGAGAGCCCTTAATGTGCCTAAACAGTGGAAAACTCCAACAAGTGACCCCATTTTGGAAACTAGACCCATTAAGGAACTTATCTAGATGTGTGGTGAGCACTTTGAACCTTCAAGTGCTTCACAGAAGTTTATAACGTAGAGCCGTGAAAATAAGAAATCCATTTTTTTTCCACAAAAATGATCTTTTCGCCCCCAAATTTTTATTTTTACAAGGGTAACAGGAGAAATCATACCCCCACAGTTATTATGCGATTTGTCCTGAGTACGCTGATACCCCATATGTGGGGAGGAACCACTGTTTGGGTGCATGGGAGAGCTTTGAAGGGAAGGAGTGCCATTTTGGAAAGCAGACTTTGATGGAATGGTCTGCGGGCATCATGTTGCGTTTGCAGAGCCCCTGATGGGCCTAAACAGTGGAAACCCCCAACAAATGACTCCATTTTGGAAACTAGACCCATGAAGGAGCTTATCTAGATGTGTGGTGAGCACTTTGAACCTTCAAGTGCTTCACAGAAGTTTATAACGTAGAGCCGTGAAAATAAGAAATCCATTTTTTTTTCCACAAAAATGATCTTTTCACCCCCAAATTTTTATTTTTACAAGGGTAACAGGAGAAATCATACCCCCACAGTTATTATGCGATTTGTCCTGAGTACGCTGATACCCCATATGTGGGGAGGAACCACTGTTTGGGCGCATGGGAGAGCTCGGAAGGGAAGGAGTGCCATTTTGGAATGCAGACTTTGATGGAATGGTCTGCGGGCATCATGTTGCGTTTGCAGAGCCCCTGATGGGCCTAAACAGTGGAAACTCCCAACAAGTGACCCCATTTTGGAAATTAGACCCCCTAAGGAACTTATCTAGATGTGTGGTGAGCACTTTGAACCCCCAAGCGCGTCACAGAAGTTTATAAACGCAGAGCCGTGAAAATAAAAAGTCTTTTTTATTTCCACAAAAGTGATTTTTTAGACCCCAATTTTTAGACCCCCAAAGTTGGTAAATAGTGGAAACCCCTCAATTCTTGCTCCAACCCTAACCCCAACACACCCCTAACCCTAATCCCAACCCTAATCCCTAATCCTAACCCTAATCCTAGTTCGCCCTAACCCTAGCCCAACCCTAGCCCAACCCTAGCCCTAACCCTAGCCCAACCCTAACCCTTAACCCTAGCCCAACCCTAACCCTTAACCCTAGCCCAACCCTAACCCTAGCCCAACCCTAACCCTTAACCCTAGCCCAACCCTAACCCTTGCCCTAACCCTAGCCTAGCCCTAACCCTAGCCTAACCCTAACCCTAGCCTAACCCTAGCCTAACCCTAACCCTAGCCTATCCCTAGCCTAACCCTAACCCTAGCCTAACCCTAGCCTAACCCTAACCCTAGCCTAACCCTAGCCTAACCCTAACCCTAGCCTAACCCTAACCCTAGCCTAACCCTAACCCTAGTCTAACCCTTGCCTAACCCTAGCCTAACCCTAACCCTAGCCTAACCCTAACCCTAACCCTAGCCTAACCCTAACCCTAGCCTAACTCTAACCCTAACCCTAGCCTAACCCTAACCCTAGCCTAACCCTAGCCTAACCCTAACCCTAGCCTAACCCTAACCCTAACCCTAGCCTAACCCTAACCCTAACCCTTATGGAAAACTGAAAAAAGAAATATTTTTTTTATTTCATTATGTGTGCCTATATAAGGGGGTGATAAACGGGGGGGTTATGTACTATTTTTATTATTTTGATCACTATGATCGTTTATCATAGTGATCAAAATAATGAATGGAATCTGCCAGCCGGAGCCAGCAGATTCCCGGCGGGCGCACTGCGCATGCGCCCGCCATTTTCAAGATGGCGGCGCCCATCGGATGACGCCGGCGGGCGCGGGACCACCGGGAGGGGACGGAGGACAAGGGAGAGGTACCGGGAGGGGACCGGGGGGATCGGGGACCCTATTTCTCTATCCTCTGATGTGCGATCACATCAGATGAAAGAGAAATTAAATGTAAAATCGCGGCTTTTTTTTTTTGCGGTCGTCGTTATAGGGTTAATAACGGCGATCGCAATAGCGGGGGTTGGTAAAAACCGACCGATTCATGTTCTCTGGGGTCTCGGCTACCCCTGGCAGCCGAGACCCCGGAGAAAATCCGACACTGGGGGGCGCTATTCACTTAAATCACAGCGCCGTGAATTAACGGCACTGTGGTTTAAGCACCCTTAATTACCGCCGTTAAAAGGCGTATCGGCGGTCGTTAAGGGGTTAAGTTAATGGGTCCAGGACAAAATCAGACAACATTCAGCTGGCACCGGAGCGCGGCCCGAATTTCATAGATTGTCACATATGAAAAGAATACAGATATTTTTTCCTTTTCATGCACAAGAAAAACTGACGACATTCAGACCAAACTTGGATGAAACTATGACCAAAAGTCACTGATAAAACTTGGCTAGTTTTTCTCGCATGTTAAAAAAACCGATGTCCGAATGAGCCCTAATATTGTGTGCTGAATGCCAAGTTTAATATGTCAGCTGTAAAACATGTGTCTGACATTGGTAGCAATAAAAAAAAATTGTAGATAGGAAGATTTGTCTTTTTATTACTAAATATACAGTATATTTATTCAGTTATTTTTTTTCTAGTTTTGTATTTACTGTATTTATTCTATGGGATAATTTTCAGTTTATGCTTTTTGTAAATATGTTATATAATTTCTTTGTTTGCTAATTTTATTAATGACTTTGGATGTTCCAATGTTTACCTAATGGTCTACTTATATTAACTTGCCCTCATTAACATTCTATGCTACCAATAAGAACACTATCTATGCTCGAAACACATCAGATGTGTTTTTATCCTCAGAATTGTTACTGGGTTTTAATAATTGTCTATGATACTAAGGTGTGCTTGATTGCATTTTGCATATGTAATTGCTGTTTCTCTCTTGTCCGTGTCCGATATTTGCGCTAATTAAAGGTGAGCTGGCATTTTCGCTATGTGTTGGTTTCTATATTATACTCTTTCTTAACTCTTTTTATATTAGTACTGGCCTTGACTCAGTGATATTATTTGATTGTATAATATGATCACTTACTAAGGGTACCGTTACACTTAGCGATGCACCAGCGATCCCAACAATGACATGGATCGCTGGTGCATTGCTAAGTGGTCGCTAGTGAGCTGCCACACAGACAGATCTCACCAGCGACATTGCAGTGGTCGGGGTCGCTACTTACCTGTCAGACACGGCGATCCTGACGTCCTCCCGCCCGCGTCCACGCGTTGCTCGTCGGCGCCACAGGAAGCCCAGCAGGAAGTGACCGATGAGAAATGATCCAGGACCTTCTCGCGCGACCAGCGATGAGCAGCGGGGGAGCCGGTCGGAGGTAAGTATCAGACATAGCGATATCGCTAGCAATATCTCTATAACGTCACAAAATCAGTGACGCTACAGCGATATTGCTAGCGATATCGCTATATGTAACGGGGGCTTAAGTGTTGCAATGGAAAAAATATATTAAAAAAATATATATTTTTTCAAGTCCAAATGACAAAACTGAATCCTTAAGAAGAAATATAAATGCAGATTCTTTCATTTTTGTGCTGCGCGCTATCCTGTGCATCCAAAGAGCTATGCTTGTTGTGACACATTACCCATTCTAATTCTTTTACATACTGCTCTACACATTCGCTTTCATTTTTTTTTTTGTTGGGCTCAACTTCCTTAATTTACACTGGCTTAAGAAAATACTGAAAATTGCAAGATTCTGAAAATATACAGTGAATGCTTAACCAAAAGGTGAAAACTAACTTTGGGAACTGAACAGTAGATACTTTCCCTGTTGTTCATCACCATTGACACTCTATAGCGAAAGTCAGTAAATCCAGCTGTCCTAATGGGTGGCAAAATTGGCTGAAATTGAAGTGCAGTGGCAAAATTACTGTTATTGTGAACAGTTAAGCAAGTGGAAGATGAAATGATCTCTAAAAGGCCTAAAAGTTAAAGATGACACATTTACATTGTACAGTATTTGGGGCAAAAAAAATTATGTAATGTAATTTTTTTCATTTTAAAAATTGCAAAAAGGAAAATGGACCAATGCAGAGTTTGGGCACCTTTGCAGATTTTTGTGCTCAGATAACTTTGACCAAGCTTTTAGACCTTAATTAGCCTTTTAGGGTTATGGCTTATTCACTACCATTGTTAGGAAAGGCCAGGTGATACAAATTTCCCAGCTTTATAAAAATCCAGCCTCCTCTATGCCAAAAAAATCAGCCATAGGTTCTTCTAAGCAGCTGCCTAGCTCACTGAAAATTAATATTGGGGAGGTCCACAAAGCAGAAGAAGGCTGTAAGAAGATAGCAAAACATTTTCATGTTGCCCTTTCCTCATTTTGGAATGTAATTAAGAAATGGCAGTTAATAGGAAAAGTGGAAATCAAGGTAAGATCTGGAAGACCAAGGAAAATTTCAGTGAGAGCTGCTTGTAGGATTGCTAGAGAAGCAAATCAGAACTACTGTAAAAGACCTTCAGAAAGATTTAGCAGACTCTGGTGTTGTGGTACATTGTTCTACTGTTCTACTGAGACACCTGCACAAATATGGTTTTCATGGAAGAGTCATAAAAGAAAACCTCTGCTGCGTCCTCGCCATAAAATTAATCATCAGAAGTATGAAAAAGAACATCTAAACAAGCTTGATGCATTTCCTGTGGACTGATGAAGTTAAAATAGAACTCTTTCGCCACAATGATAAAAGGTATGTGTGGAGAAAAAGGGGCTCAGAATTTCAGGAAAGGAAAATCTCACCAACCATTAAGCATGGGGGTGTATCAATAATGATTTGGGGTTGTGTTGCAGCCATTGGCACAGGGAACATTTCACTGGTAGAAGGAAGAATGAATTAAATGATATTTCAACAAATTCTTGATGCAAACATAGCAGCATCCGTAAAAAAGCTAACGTTGAAAAGACGATGGCTTCTACAAATGGATAATGGCCCTCACAGTCCCTTTGCAGTGTATGGAAGACGAATCAAGAATCTCACAGAACTGGGAGAATTTTCTATGGACGGATGGATAAAAATCCCTCTGAGAATTGAAAGATTCCTGGCTGTCTACAAAAAGTGTTTACTTTCAAAAGGGGGTGCTATTAGGTACTAATCAAGCAGTGCACCCAACCTTTTGCATCTGCATATTTTCCTTTTTGTAATTTTTAAAATATAAAACATGAATGAATATATATATTGCTCATAAAAATAAAGGGAACACAAACAGCCTGTTGCAAATGGAATAGTGTTCCCTTTACTTTTTTGAGCAGTATATATATACTAGCTTGGCCCGTGCTAAATTTTCGCACATTGGTCGTCGGGGGCACAGGCAATTCCAGAAAAAGCTAGCTGGACAAATGTAAATGTATTTCTTGAGCTGATGAACACAGACAGGTATTTATAGTTATTTTTCCTTTAGGTATTTATATATGTAGATTGGTAATACAATAAATTGGTTTGATAAGTAGAGGTCAAAAAATGTTTTCCGGTTGAGGTGCCACCTGCAGGTCATTGTGTCTTTTTGCAGGTTTATGAAAATGAATGTTTAAACTGTATTTAGTGATAAAATCATGAATGTGTGGTTTGTTTGGCTGTTTTCTTGCTGAAGGGAGCAAGTTTACCTTGTGCTCACAGCCCAAGACTGTGCAGCCCTACAAAGAAATGCCACCCCACACCATTACTGACCCACTGCCAAACCGGTCATGCTGAAGGATGTTGCAGGCAGAAGATCGCTCTCCATGGCGTCTCCAGGCTCTGTCACGTCTGTCACATGTGCTCAGTGTGAAACTGCTTTCATCTGTGAAGAGCACAGGACGCCAGTGGTGAATTTGCCAATCCTGGTGTTCTGTGGCAAATGCCAGGCGTCCTGCATGGTGTTGGTCTGTGAGCACAACCCACATCTGTGGACGTCGGGCACTCAGACCATCCTCATGGAGTCGGTTTCTAACCGTTTGTGCAGACACATGCACATTTGTGGCCTGCTGGAGGTCATTTTGCAGGGCTCTGGCAGTGCTCCTCCTGTTCCTTCTTGCACAAAGGCTGAGGTAGCAGTCCTGCTGTTGGTTTGTTTCCCTCCTATGGCCCCCTCCACATCTCCTGGTGTACTGGCCTGTCTCCTGGTAGCGCCTTCAGCCTCTGGACACTACGCTGACAGACACAGCAAACCTTCTTGCCACAGCTCACATTGATGTGCCATCCTGGATGAGCTGCAGTACCTGAGCCACTTGTGTGGGTTGTAGAGTCCGTCTCATGCTACCATGAGTGTGAAAGCACAACCAACATTCAAAAGTTTCCAAAACATCAGCCAGAAAGCATTGGTACGGAGATGTGGTCTGTGGTGTCCACCTGCAGAACCACTCCTTTATTGAGGGTGTCTTGACAAATGTCAATAATTTCCATCTGTTATCTTTTCCATTTGCACAACAGCATGTGAAATTGATTGTCAATCAGTGCTGCTTCCTAAAAGGACAGTTTGATTTCACAGAAGTTTGATTGACTTGGAGATATATTCTGTTGTTTAAGTGTTCCCTTTATTTTTTTGAGCAGTGTATATTATTATTATTATTATTATTTATTTATAGAGCGCCATTAATTCCATGGTGCTGTACATGAGAAGGGGTGTTACATACAAAGTTATAGATATTGTTAACAGTAAACAAGTTTCCACAACAAATTTACAATGACAGACTGGTACAGAGGGGAGAGGACCCTGTCCAAGCCTATTATAGGAAATATGTCACCTTGAACTTTAGCCCTTCTAGAGAACATTTCATCTTCAACTGGCTTAACTGTTCACAATAACAGTAATTTTGACCAGGGGTGCCCAAACTTTTTCATGCTACTGTATGTACAAGATAAAAACTGAATGATGTAGATGCTTATTAACCTTCACTGATCTCATATTGATGGGGTATTCAAAGGATAGGCTATCAAAGTCTCAGGGAAAACACTTTAACTATTGCTAGGCTATATTTATAAAAACTATAATTATACATAGTCTAGTCAAATTTCAAACAATAATTTGAATTGTATGAGAATAAGATTTAAAAAAAATTCCATATGTTCTTTGGCTCAGGATATATGACAAGGAACAAAAATCACGTGCCAGCTAACCTTAGTGATGCCAAAGGATTACATTGTAATATGTTACAAACCACATCCTGCCTCTACCCGTTTTGGTTTTGTGCAAGGCAGGTGCTTCTGAGGCCTGCCCACACCCTTGAGAACATCTTCTCTATCCTATGTTTACTCAGAGAGTTTACTTTTTCTAAATATGTCACTTCAAAAGACCTGACAGGTGTCTATGGAGGTTCCACCCAATCTCACTGCACCCTGAGACTGAAGCTTAGCTGTCAGGATGACAGTACCATTGACACACGTCGTTAGCTACCACCTGCTCTGAAGTTGAAAACATCTATATACAGGTGCTGTTAGGAACGGCGGAACGCACTAAATAAAAATAATACTAAAGTGCGTTCGCCGCTCGGGGTCCACCGTGCAGTAGATGATATGACTGCTGCTAGGTAATGACAGAGGAGCAATATGGCGGTATAATGTGCACGGGTTCAACTTCACCCAAAGTGTGCAGAGCGGGCTCTGTTCACACCCAGAGACATCGCAACATAAATATACAAAAATGCTGAGCCTGTTAGTGTCACAGGCCTCAGGTAAATGCACACACGGTATCAGGTCACAGGAGCAGGACCTCAGACAGAGGGGCTGCGTCCATCTAGACCTACCGTGTGTGCAGCATCGCTACTGCGAGCGCCAAGAAGGGCTGCAACTGCTGCATGGCCTAGCACACTCCCGCTCGACGACAAAGCTAGAAAGCAAGCGCAATGTCGGACGCTAGCGTAGAGGTGCGGTGTGCACAGTGGCCTAAGGCTTGCCACTAACTGGCTCTGACTGCTAAACTAATTCCCTACCACATGCGTAATATCAGAGGGAAAGAGTTTTATAATGAGTCAGTTACCAGAAACATATATCCATCACCATTCACACATAGCAAGTATAGTCTATACTAGCGCATGGCGGAACGGCCATGCGCACTTTTTATAGTCATGCGGGACCTCCCAGATCTCCGAGATAGACCAATGAGATCTGGAACAGGACCTGGGCACATGACTCCCGATCTCCAATGGGAGATCGTCTCGTGAGCATGCCCAGTAGGAATACAGAGGGACTTAGTCTCTGGAACGGTCTGCTGCAAAGTAATCTCCTCTGCAGTAGAAAGACAGCAGGAGACCGCAGAATGTGAGGCTCTGGATTCCTGCAGAGCAGATGCAGAAACCTGACGCCTAACAGGTGCTTCTCACAAAATTAAAATATCATCAAAAAGTTAATATATTTCAGTTCTTCAATACAAAAATTGAAACTCATATATTATATAGAGCCAATACAGAGTGATTTAGATCTATTTCAAGTGTTTATTTCTGTTAATGTTGATGATTATGGCTTACAACCAATGAAAACCCAAAAGTCATTATCTCAGTAAATTAGAATACTTTATAATATGAACTTGAAAAATTATTTTAAAATTAGAAATGAGATAATTACTTTTTGTATTGAAGAACTGAAATGAATTAACTTTTTGATGATATTCTAATTTTGTGAAAAGCACCTATATATATATATATATAGTAAAGAGGCTAATGGCCGCGTAATCAATGGGTGGTATGTGTCACAAGAGATGGCTGCTCTCTGTGATGTAACCCAGAGTATTTTCTTTAGTGCACGTAAGTACTAATATGTCGTTTAGTGCACCTGGGTCCAGGTTGCGGGTAGCTATGAGAGATGGGCAGGTCTGGCCACCCACATACCTCACATCTGGATGTGGTTACAGCTTAAGTATTGGAGGCTGTTTGGCACATGGTCTGTGTGTTGGGAGGGAGAAGGCCTACTGTGTGTGTGGCTCCATACTGAGCCTGGATACTGATCATTACCCCCAACCTGTGTGCTCACAGGCCTGGTGGAGCAGAGTTCTGCAAAAGACATTTAAGTTGTTTTTGCCTGCTATAAAGGCTGTTTACCTCTTGTTGGGGCTTCTGGGTTTATGAAGCAAATAAACCCACATGAACTTTGAAAGAAACATGCCTCCTGTTTTCCTCCTGTCGCACCTGAGTGAGTACAACCCCTACAATATATATACAGTACAGACCAAAAGTTTGGACACACCTTCTCATTCAAAGAGTTTTCTTTATTTTCATGACTATGAAAATTGTAGATTCACTCTGAAGGCATCAAAACTATAAATTAACACATGTGGAATTATATAATTAACAAAAAAGTATGAAACAACTGAAAATACTGTATGTCTTATATTCTAGGTTCTTCCTACCTCTTGAAGCTCATCAATAGAATGCCAAGAGTGTGCAAAGCAGTAATCAAAGCAAAAGGTGGCTACTTTGAAGAACCTAGAATATAAGACATATTTTCAGTTGTTTCACACTTTGTTAATTATATAATTCCACATGTGTTCATTCATAGTATTGATGCCTCCAGAGTGAATCTACAATTTTTATAGTCATGAAAATAAAGAAAACTCTTTGAATGAGAAGGTGTGTCCAAACTTTTGGTCTGTACCGAATATATATATATATATATATATATATATATATATATACTGTGTATATATATATATATATATATATATACAGTATATATGTATATTATGTATTACTGTGCAAAAGTTCTAGGCAAATGTAAAGTAAATGCTGCAAAGCACAATCACATTAAAAAATAGAGATGTTGATAGTTTATTTTGCAAGGAAACTTAGTGCAACAGATGAAAGACACATTACTCTTACTTCCCTTCAATGTCTGAAGATTTCTAGTAGGGTCATCAGCTCAGAATCGCCAGCAACACCTATCTACTGTTCGGAGAAGTCTGACCAGAGCAGATCTTTATTGAAGAATTGTGCCAAAAAGCCATACCTTTGACATGGAAACAAGCCAACTATGCACAGGAATATAGGAACTAGGGGGCAGAATAATGGCAGCAGGTGCTCTTGATTGATGAGTCAAAATTTAAAACATTTGGTTGTCACAAAATACACATTGTTTGAGGAATAGTGGAGGTTCCTAGTATGTTTAGGGCTTCACTTCAGCAAATGGAACGGGGGATTTGGTCAAGATCAATGGTGTTCTCAATGCTGAGAAATACACGCCGATACTTACCCATAATGCAGTACAATTAAGGAGTGATCTGATAGGCTTCAAATTTATTCTGCAGACAACAACCCCAAACATACAGCCAATGTCATTAATCTGCATTAATCTGCTATATGCATTATAAAAAAGAACAAGAAGTCCTGGAAGTGATGACATGGGAACCACAGAGCGCTGATCTCAAGTTCAAGTTTGTCAGGAATTACATGAAGAGACATGAGGATTTGCGCAAGCTTACATCAACAAAAGATCTGTGGTTCTCCAAGATGTTTGAAACAACCTCCCTGCCGAGTTCCTTCACAAACTTTGCAAGTGTACCTAGAAGACGTTATGCTGTTTTCAAAGCAAAAGAAGGTGACAACAAATATTGATTTAATTTAGATTAAGATGTGTCTGGTAGGGGGCCAATATCCAAGGCCCCTTCCTAGGCTATTAATATTAGCCCGCAGCAGTCTGCCTAGCCATTGCGGGTTATTAATTATAGGGAGTCCCTGTTATTTTTTTTGGGTGGTCCTCCATTTTAATAGCCAGTGGAATGCTAAGTATATAGTTGTGAGCTGATATTAGTAGCCTGGGAAACTCCATGCGTATTACCCCTTTCCGAGGCTATAATCATCTGCTCCCCAAACTGTCGGCTTTCCCTCAGATGGGTATTAAAATTTTGGGGGTCCCAACGCCATTTTTTTCTTTAAGTTAGTGGATTATTAGCTGAATACATGTACATAAAATTACACACATGCACTATTATTATCTATTCTACATATATACAGTATGTATTCTATCTATTCTATTCTGTCGGGTCACGCCGAGAAATTTACTATATGTGGCTGATGAAATGTCTGATTTTCTAAGAAACTGGTGTGTAAAAATCAGACAGCACACGTATCATCAGTGTGCAGTGTGATTTTTTTCTTGCACACTTTGACTTGCATTGGTGAGTCTCGCCCGATATACACGTCCAATCACAGCATGCTGCGATTTTTTTCTCAGTCTGAATTAAGCTGAGAAAAAAATTGCAGATGAGCAGAGAATCACTTTGCTTGATTGGCCAGCAAACTCATCTTACCTTAACCCCATAGAGACCCAACAATGTAGATGAGCTATAGGCTGCTATCAAAGCAACCTGGGTTGGGAGCGTGTCTGGATGCCAGCATGAGAGGACGTGTGGCTGCAGGGCTCCCACCAGGCATATACTCATGCCGGCAGAAGAAGCCTGCACCGGCGCTGTTCTGTCCTCACTAAATGAAGCAGAATTCATGCAGCTATACAGGCAGCTAAACCGCTATACCGGGGTCCAATGAGGAGACTGTAGTTGAATCTGTGCTTTATTGAACGTGATGGTGTATTGATGCGCGGTGAAACTACAAGCAAAACATATATATATATATACACTCAGTCAATACAGTGTACATCAGGAATTCATATTATATATAGTACATTATAAATCAACATCTGCACTAATAGCTAACCAGGGGAAGGACTGTTTAACCAGGCTAATATGGGACAGTAATTAGCTACAGGAAGCATAAATACGTACCAGAAATGCTATCACAAGGGGAGAAGAGAAATGAGATGCTTCCTAAATGCAGGCTGAAGGAAAACGGAGAACTGGAGGACAATGGAGGCTGAACTAACCATAATGCTTTGCGAAACCTACCAGAATGCACTGCAAAACTTACCAGAATGCACTGCAACGGAGGGAAAAAATACGAGCATCAAAGTGAAAGTAAAATAACACAATAACACTGCGGTTATGACTCTGGTCACTAGAGGGAGCCAAAAACACTGAAAACATTAACAAGCAGAATAATCTGGGATTATAAATCAGATGTTGGAGACAGAACAGGCGCTTTCTATCATCCTCCACTGGGTCCCAGGAGGGTGAGAAACCCTGCTCTCTACGGAGTGGGGCTGGCCGCCTCTGCGACGGCCCTGGATATCTTTCTCCTGCGGGAGCGGGTCACCACCAGGGTTCGGGCGCCATCTAGCTGAGAAGAGCTAAGGAGCATGAGGAAGCTGCAGCACATGAAGTCCTGGATGAGGGAGTGCTGTGCTTGTGCCAGGTGGATGATGGGACCACAGGGGGTAAGGAGGAGGAGGCAGAAAGAAGTGAAGCCTCAGAGCTGCACTACCATGCTGGATTAGAGCAGATACTAATCTCTCCTGGTCACCATGCTGCTGATAATGGAGGTTGGCAGCAAGCAATAGAAGAAGGTCATCTCTCCCCCTCCCTTGACCAAGCACAAGCTGCAGAGGCTGTGTTGCAGCAAAATCTTGCAGTAACCATCATGGAGGGGTACAGAAAAAGTGGGAAAAAAGGGGTATTAAATCTCCCAAATGATCCCCCTAGACTAACCCCTAGTATCATCCATGAGGAGGATGAGATTGATTATTTAGAAGGTTTTTTTCACGTTTCCCCTCAAAGGAAGCTTTTAAAACATTAATAACTGAGGTTAAAGACACATGTAGGTCTGAAATTGCCTGTGTGCGACAGGACTTGCAGCTTTTGTTGGGCAGAATTGCCTCTTTGGAGGGAGAACATGATGTAACCAGATCTCATATGGCTGAGCTGCATCAAACTTCTACTATGCAACAGAAAATGGTTAGAGATCTGAACTTCAGGTGCAGCTGGAGGACTTGGACAATAGGGGCAGGAGATGTAACATTAGGGTGAGAGGTGTCCCTGAAACCTAATGAACAGGAAAATGTTAAACTAATCCTGCAGGACATCTTAAATCCCATCCTAGGAGATCCAGTTTCTACGCCCCTTAAATTTGATTGAACACATCGGACCCTGCAGCCTAAAGGTTCTACACTATACCCACGTGACATTATCTGTTGCCTGCATGATTTTGAAACCAAGGAAAAAAATAAGTCAACTGCCAGGTCCCCAAAGGAGATTTTGTACCAGGATACTGCTATTCAATTGTTTCCCGACTTATCTTGCATCACCTTGCAAAAAAGGTGGCTTCTCAGGCCTTTGTTGTCCATCCTGAAAGATCTCAGAATCTCCTATAGATGGGGTTTACCTTTTGCTTTAACAGCACGGAGAGGCAAGTTGGGGCTTCAAGTCCCCAAGATTGCTGACTGGGACATTCCTAACTTTACGGGACCACCTTCACCTCTGGTTTGAACCCAAAAAAGAAGAAAGGAACGTTTGAGTGGCAGGGCCAGAAAGAGAGGAACAACCCAAAGTGGTCTTCACTGAACTGTCATACTTGATCTAATATAATATTTTTCCTCTTTCTTATATTATATGATTTTACCTACAAAAAGTTGTTTAAGTATTTGAAAAAAATAAATAAAATTAAAGTATTAGCCGATGCAGGCTTATCTTTACATTACTGACCAAGTATTTAGAATCCAAGATTTTCTGTAGGCGGTTAATCCCGCAAGATATTGTTGCTGTGTGCCTGGGGGAGCTTTGGCTTGACTTGTAACAGAGGATTGTTCTATTTATTTTTTTTTCTTTCTTCCACTGTGCGGGTCAAGAGCTAGGCTATGCCTCCCCGAAAATCTCTTCTGTGGCTATGGTTTTTCTTTTTTTTTTCTTCCTAGAGGGTTTGTTTTACTCCACAGGTATAGCCACAGACCAGGCTTTCCATTCCTGGGAATTATGGAGATTTATTTCTTAAAGTTAGGAATTTTTGTTGATTTTTCCAATATTTTTTCTCTTTCTTTTTTTCGTTGTCCTTGTCTCTTCCCTCCCCTAGTGTTTCTTTCCTACCCATTTATCCGGATGCAGCTTCTAGAACAGAAGTCACAGGGGTGGACGGACGAGAAGGTTGATCATTGCTTCTTAGAAGCTAAAGGAGAGTTGATAGTTTCTAGGGGCCATGGGCATGTGAGTAACTTACTATTTAAAAAATATCATTGAACATTAGCTCCCCTAGAAAAAGGAGGCTCACCCTCCAGGAATTGAAGTCTCAGAGGGCTGACATTGCCTGTGTGGCGCCCCTGAGGCTCCGTCACCAAAGAGGTACTGCACCTTCTCCTAAGGTGTCGTGCCCCACCATCCAGGTAAGTTGGATGCTCCTGACCACGCTCCAACACTCGCACCCCACACAATAGAGTAGTTCAGCACAACCACATTGCGGCTCCTTGCTTAGAGAGAAGCAGAGCACCTTTGGTGGTTCCCTGCTTGGAACACTAGACGTGCTGGGAGGTGGATGGAGTTGAGAACATATAAAAGAGCGGGATGGTTTAGAATTACAGGTCAGTCTGACAGGAGGTCAGTGAGGAAGGAAGCCACTCGGAGAGGAGTGGGGATCCCTGGAAGAAGGGATGGAGGAAGGAGTGCTGCAGCTGCCTCAGTGACCTGAGCCAGCTGGCACGGAATGGAAAGGAAAGAAGGAGAAGGACGTTGACCTGAAGCCTGAGCTTCCATAGAAGGGAAAGGACAAGTACGGAATGTAGGAGTAAAAGGGAACACAGAGTACGTGGGTTAGAGGAAGAACCCTGCCTAGAAGTTCTAAGCGCAAGGCCGGGGCCCGGTCCCCGAGGTTGTATGAACACTAATGGTTCTGCAGCAGACACCGGTGGAGTAGTGGGCTGTAAATGCACTAATCCCATCTAAGACTTGAGGGCACAACAGCAATATGGATAGAGAGCTGGGACTTAGGAGTAGAGAGTCCCCAAAGCAGGCTACAGTTGTCTGCCGTGCAAGTAGAGTTCTTGGGAACATCTGTCAGGAGGAACTCCGGAGTACCACGGTACTGGAGATCTTCACACTTAAGGGTGCTATAGAGGAGACGTTCAGGAAAGGCACATAAGTTGGCAGAGTGTGGAAGGGAGCTTTCCATCTTGCCTGGGAGTTGACCGAGTCCCTGACCCGGAGGACACGGCACAGAAGCGGGCACTACAGACTGTGAGTAAATGTTATGAATGAGTCACCATAGAAGGCAAAAACAGAAATACTAGCTAAGTCCAGAAAACCAGAGAAGTTGGCAGCTATCGGATTGCAGACCCCTGAACCTAACAACAACAACTAGCAGTAGCCGTGGGGGGTTCCTACGGAGCCCTAGACCCATCGATCACAGCCGGAGAACTACATAGCCTAAAGACAGAAAGGGACTATACACACTGAATATGGGGGAAGAAAAACCGGCAAGGTGGCAGGTGAAAATAAATAAAATATATGCAACAAAGTGTGGTTCTAATTAAAATACCCTTTATTAAAATATGGGTATACACATAAAACAATTAAAAGAAAAACATACCAGGCATGTACACGGTGTCATAATATAATATGTTGTAGCACGAGGCTTGATATATAACCAAGTTGAACAGATGGAACAAGTTGAACAGATGGAGCGTGTCCCCTTTTGGACACGCTACATTGACGACATATTTTTTATTTGGCAGGATCCCATCGGTATGTTGCCTGATTTCATTGATGTGTTGAATTCTAACAACATCAATGTGCATCTTACATATCGCAGTGACTTTAAAACCATCGAATTCCTTGATGTTCTGGTGATGAGGGACTTTGACAATCGTCTTCAGACGGATTTATTTAGAAAAGACACCTCCGTCAATGCCCTTCTCCATGCTTCATCTTCCCACCCTCGTACGCTTATTAATTCAATACCCATTGGACAATTCTTGCGTTTAAGACGCATTTGCTCTACAGACACCGACTTTTTCAAACAGGCTGATCTTTTAAAGGAAAGATTCCTTGAACGTGGCTATAGCAGACGATCATTAAAGAGAGCCTTTAATTGAGCCAAGCATACGTCACGTCACAATGCACTTTATACGAATATGAACAGATCCGAATCCAAGGAAGTGGTTAGGTTTATCACTACGTTTAATGGTCACAACGAACAAATGAGATTTCTTTTGAAAAAATTTTGGCCTATTTTAAAAAATGACCCGATAATCTCTAAATATATTGGCGACTGTCCTAATATTGCCTTTCGTAGATCACCCAACCTTGGTGACTTGTTAGTGAAAGGCCATTACATTTCCAAACCAGTCAACAATCTTACGTCTCATCACACACGACCCGCAGGATGCAAACCTTGCGGCTCTTGTGTTGCTTGTTGCAACATTGCCAGGGCCTGCACTTTTGCAAGCTCAGATGGTTCGTGCATTTTTAACATCAAACAATCCATCACCTGTTCATCTACCGCTGTAGTCTATTATGCCACGTGCCCATGTTCCCTCATCTATGTGGGCCTCACCACCCGCCAGCTCAAGGTGAGGGTTCGTGAGCACGTTTTAGGCATAAAGGCAGCGAGAGAGGTTGAGGACATTGCTTCCCTTAAAACCTTGCCGAGGCACTTTAAAATCTATCACAATTGTGATCCTACTTCACTAAAAGTGTCTGGCATTGACATGATTTGTAAGGGGGCTAGGGGAGGCAATGTCAGCAAGCGTCTTGCACAATTAGAAACCCAGTGGATCTGGACACTGAATACTGTGTCCCCACTGGGTCTGAATGAGAGTTTATCTTTTATTCCGTTTTTATAAAATACCCTTGTACTTTTTTAATTCCGTTTGTATTTATTTTAGATCCTTTGATTGGCACTTTGTATTCTTATGGACCGCATATTTCAGAGAAAGAGGAAACAGTGACAAGATCTTCTCGTGTACATCATGTTACTGAATGTGGATGGATATAGAAATATACTTTTCTAGTAATATACATATATATATAATATTATGTATAATATGTTATCTTCTTCTTTTTCCGCACTGTACACATTTATTACCTTGTAACAATGGTGCACTCAGAGTATTAATTATATCTAGATACATATTACTATGTGAATTTGTGCACCTCTTTTTAGCACTATTTAGATTAATTTATCTTGCAATGGTGATATATTTTGAGTTTTGTAGTATATATGGAGAGATATATATATATATATTTTTCTTATATACTTCTCCTATCTCCCCATTATTATGTTTTAGCACTGTTTCCACATTATTCTATGTTCTATACACTTTTCTCTTTTTTTTTTTTTTATTTATTAAATAGTTGTCACAATTAGTGTCATCTCTACATGCTATATGTGAATTGTTTATTCCCTTAGCATTGTTTATTCACTTATCTTTATTTATTATTTTTATTTCTTATTTTATTCTTTTTTTATTGGATCCCACATACATATTGTGGCGTTATGCTGGACAAGTGGTCCTCTTGCAGCTATCGCTGCATTTACATTTCCTCTTACTTTCTTCCTGGATGGGCTCTTGTGCGCGTGCGCCGCCTAGGCGCCAGTGGTTCACATGGCGACGGCGTCTCTCCATGCCCTGACACGCCGGGTTTACCCGGCAGTGTTTTGTCATGTGACGCCGCGCGCGATGTGTCTTCCGGGTCGCGGCGGCGGCGGCGCATGCGCCGTTCTGTGGCCCACCCGATATTGACTTCACTATAAATGGAAGTGCCGGCTATTAGTATCTTCTCTCCCTGACGAAGGTAATTCATTCCGAAACGCGCGTCGGGGCGCGTCACCAGGCACATTATACAGCTCACCAGGTAGTTGTTCATCCCCTGATTTTCATTTTGTGGTTTCCACACATTCAGTGTGGTTTCTTCTGC
Organism: Dendrobates tinctorius; assembly: GCF_039654945.1. NCBI lineage: Eukaryota > Metazoa > Chordata > Amphibia > Anura > Dendrobatidae > Dendrobates > Dendrobates tinctorius. The sequence continues at coordinate 83,099,117 of NW_027361690.1, forward strand.
ACACTTTTGGTTAGATTATGTGCGTCTTCACCATTTTTATTTTATATTGACTACTGTTGTGTCACTTCATTTGTATATTATTATATACACAACATTCATATATATTTTATACCTCACTATATATATTTTTTCTTTGCATTTTTTCACCTTTTTATCTTTGGGGTCCATATAGAAATATACAACTATTACCTGTTTATTATTGAGCTTGTTTCTATATTTTTACATGGTTATATATCAAGCCTCGTGCTACAACATATGATATTATGACACCGTGTACATGCCTGGTATGTTTTTCTTTTAATTGTTTTATGTGTATACCCATATTTTAATAAAGGGTATTTTAATTATAACCACACTTTGTTGCATATATTTTATTTATTTTCACCTGCCACCTTGCCGGTTTTTCTTCCCCCATATTCAGTGTGTATAGTCACTCTCTACCGGATGGTCTGCCATCCATAGTTTCTGAGGGGTGTTCCAACTCGGATTTTATTTTATTATATTTCATTATAGTGCTCTATTAAGTATTGAATTTATTAAGTTCATCACCTTTTTGTTTTAAAGACAGAAAGGGAAATCTAAACTGCCCCTGAGCAGACCCCAAAGCAATAGGCAGCCTCCAACATATAATGACGGTGAAGCAAGATGAAAAAACACTCACACAGATAGAAAGATAGGCTGAGCAAATGATGGGGCCCAAGGTAACTAAATAGGACAGGATAGAAAAGCTGCTGTCTGCAATCCGCCAAAACCCTCTCAAAACAAGAGCCAACAGACTGATAGGGAAAAAAGCCCTGAAGACGCTAGGCTTCAAAAAGACTATATCAGTACACAGGTATTTTCTGAAGACAGAGCAAAAAGGAATTCAGCTCACCCCAGCAGGGAATGGAAGAAATCCAGAAAAGCAAGGCAAAACAAAACCAAAGCACAAATGCAAAAAGCAGAGCAGAAAACTTAGCTTTTGAGGAGCAGGAATCAGACTGGTCTCCTAGAATCCCTCAGAGAAATCACCCGCAAGGCAGAAGGGCGTCGGCTGCCTTATATCCAGTCAGCAATTCCAGTCACCCAGTCATCATCATTCTGCTCAGGTGCTTTGTAATCAGCCTCACTACCTTCCTTCACCAGAAGAGGGAGTTCATCAGACCTCAATGGTGAAGGGGAAAATGAACTCACAACAGTACCTGCCCCTTGAGGAGGGGTCACCGAACCCTCATCCACGCCACCAGGGCGATCAGGGTGAGCCCAATGAAAGGCATGCACCAATCTTTTGGCATGAATATCAGAGGCAGAGACCCAGGAATTATCCTCCTGACCATAACCCTTCCACTTAACCAAATACTGGAGTCTCCGTCTAGCCAGACGGGAATCCAGTATCTTCTCTACCTCATATTCCATGTTACCTTCAACTAATACAGGGTCCGGAGGTGCCACCCCAGGAACAACTAGTTCAACAAACCTCTTCAACAAGGACTTATGAAACACATTATGGATTTTAAATGTGACAGGAAGAGCCAAACGAAAAGAGACCGGATTAATAATCTCCAAAATCTTGTAAGGTCCAATAAATCTAGGCTTAAACTTAGGAGAAACCACCTTCATAGCGATATTTTTTGATGATAACCAAACCATATCACCAACCTTAAACTGGGGACCAATGGTCCTATGTCGGTTGGAAAACCGCTGGGCCTTTTCCTGGGAGAGAGATAACTTATCCACCACTTGGTCCCAGATCTGGTGCATTCTCTCCACCACAGTGTCAACACCTGGGCAGGCAGAAGGCTCCACCTGCCCTGAAGAAAATCGAGGATGAAACCCAAAGTTACAAAAAAAAGGTGACATCAAATTGGCAGAACTAGCTCTATTATTTAAAGCAAATTCGGCCAAGGGCAAAAATGAAACCCAATCATCCTGATCAGCGGAAATAAAACATCTCAAATACGACTCCAAGGTCTGGTTTGTTCTCTCCGTCTGCCCATTGGTCTGAGGGTGAAAAGCAGAGGAGAAGGACAACTGAATTCCCAACTTGGAACAGAAAGTCCTCCAAAATCTAGACACAAACTGAACTCCTCTGTCAGATACAATGTTCTCAGGAATCCCGTGCAAGTGAACCACCTGTTGCAAAAACAGGGGCACCAACTCAGAGGAAGATGGCAACTTAGGGAGTGGTACAAGATGAACCATCTTAGAGAACCTATCACAAATCACCCAAATAACAGTCATTCTCTGAGAGACAGGCATATCAGAGATGAAATCCATTGAAATATGGGTCCATGGCCTCCTGGGGACCGGCAAAGGCATCAACAACCCACTAAAGCGAGAACAAGGTTTAGACCGGGAGAAAGTCCCACAGGACTGCCCAAAATTCCTGACATCACGAGACAAGGCGGGCCACCAAAAAGACCGACTCACCAGGTCTCTAGTACCAAAAATACCTGGATGACCAGCCAATGCAGAGCAATGAACTTCAGACATCACTCTCTTCTTCCACTGGTCAGGAACATACAACTTTCCACTGGGACAACGCTCAGGTTTGTCCTCCTGGAACTCTTCCAGAGCATGTCTCAAATCGGGCGAGATGGCAGAAAGAACTACCCCTTCGCCTAAGATGGTAGCAGGCTTGGTCACCACAGGAGAATCAGCAAAGAAGCTCCTAGAGAGGGCGTCTGCCTTGACATTCTTAGTGCCAGGAAGAAGAGACCACAAAATCAAAACGTGTAAAAAACAAGGCCCACCTAGCCTGTCTAGGGTTCAAGCGTTTGGCCGACTCCAGGTAAATCAAATTCTTGTGGTCAGTGAGGACCATGACTTGATGTTTAGCTCCCTCCAACCAATGTCTCCACTCCTCAAATGCCCACTTCATGGCTAACAGTTCCCGATTCCCCACATCATAGTTACGTTCAGATGGAGAGAACTTTCGGGAAAAGAAAGCACAGGGATTCATTTTAGATGTTACAGGATCCTTTTGGGACAAAACAGCTCCTGCACCAATCTCAGAAGCGTTCACCTCTACCTGGAACGGGAGTGAGACATCAAGTTGCCGCAAAACCGGGGCAGAAGTGAATCTTCGCTTCAGCTCCTGAAAGGAAGCAACAGCCTCCGGAGACCAATTCAACACATCAGCACCCTTCTTAGTCAGATCAGTCAATGGCTTGGCAATACTAGAAAATTTTGCTATAAATTTCCGATAAAAATTAGCAAAACCCAAAAACTTCTGGAGGGCCTTCAAAGAAGTGGGCTGAACCCAATCATAAATGGCCTGTACCTTGGCCGGGTCCATTTCAATAGTTGACGGAGACAAAATAAATCCCAAAAATGAAATCCTCTGTACCCCAAAAAGGCATTTCGATCCTTTGACATACAGGGAATTCTCCCTCAAGATCCGGAACACAGTCCGAACATGTTCCACATGAGAATCCTAATCCTTGGAGAAGATCAAAATATCATCCAGATAGATAATCAAAAATGTATCCACAAAGTCTCAGAAAATGTCGTTCATGAAGCACTGGAAAACAGAAGGGGCATTAGTGAGCCCAAAAGGCATCACCAGGTACTCAAAATGTCCCTCCGGAGTATTAAACGCTGTCTTCCATTCATCCCCATGCTTAATGCGGATAAGATTATACGCCACCCTGAGGTCAAGCTTGGTAAACCAGCAAGCACCTTTAACTCTGGAGAATAGATCCGAAATCAGGGGTAACGGATACTGATATTTAATAGTAATTTTGTTGAGGGCACGATAATCAATACAAGGCCTTAATGAACCATCCTTTTTGGCCACGAAAAAAAAAAGGCACCTAAGGGTGAAGAGGATGGTCTAATATGACCCTTCTCCAATGCCTCCTTAATATAGGATCGCATAGCCTCGTGCTCGGGTACAGACAAATTGAAGAGCCGACCCTTGGGAAATTTACACCCCTGGCTCAGTTCAATTGCACAGTCATAACTCCTATGAGGAGGCAAAGATGCAGACTCATTCTCACTAAATACATCAAAAAAGTCCGCCAAATAGTCAGGAACATCATGCGACTGAGGAGAGGCGGAAAAAACCGGAGCCTCACTAAGGGCACACCGACAACCCCAACTCACCACAGACACAGATTTCCAATCCAAAACTGGATTATGAATTTGCAACCAGGGAAACCCCAGAACAATGGTATCGCGCAAATTATGCAACACCAAAAATCTGCAATTTTCTTGATGGTCTGGGGCGACCCGCATTACCACCTGGGTCCAAAACTGAGGTTTATTTTTCGGCAAAGGAGTAGCATCAATCCCCCTCAAAGGGATAGGCGTCCGCAGAGGTGTCATCGGAAATCCACAACGTTTAGCAAAATCCAAGTCCATTAGGTTCAGGGCTGCTCCCGAATCCACAAAAGCCTTGGCGGAAAATGTGGACAGGGAGCAGATCAGAGTAATTGCCAGAAGAAACTTAAGTTGAACACCACCCACAGAAAACGTGTGTGCAAAACGTTTATCTCTTTTAGGACAGACAGAAATAATATGCAAGGCATCTCCACAAAAAAAACACAGCTTATTACGCCTTCTGAACTCCTGACGTTGCTCCCTGGACAAAACTCTATCACATTACATAGGTTCAGCCACTTGTTCAACAGGTGGCAACACCTCCCATGCAGTCCTGTGTTCACGTAAACGCCGATCAACCTGAATGGCTAATGACATAGAATCGTCAAGACCGGAGGGAACAGGAAATCCCACCACAGTATCTTTTACGGCTTCTGACAAACCCTTCCGAAAGAGAGCTGCCAAGGCATTATCATTCCAGGTAGTAAAGACCGCCCACTTTCGGAATTTTTGACAGTACAATTCTGCAGAATCTCGACCCTGGCTCAATGCCAACAGGGTCTTTTCAGCCTGATCAATAGCATTAGGTTCATCATACAACAACCCCAAGGTTTGAAAAAATGCGTTCACATTAGTCAGAATAGGATCATCTGGTTTCAAAGAAAACGCCCAATCCTGGGGATCGCCACGCATCAAAGAGATGACAATTTTAACCTGCTGCGCGGAGCTCCCTGACGAGTTAGGCTTCAAGGCAAAAAATAATTTACAATTATTTTTGAAATTCAAAAATTTAGACCGATCCCCAAAAAACACATCAGGAGTAGGGATCTTTGGTTCAGCAGCATGTGAATGAGCAAGGTAGGCGGAAAATCCCCACACTTCCGCAGCGAGCTGCTCCACACGATCAGACAATTGCTTTATCTCCATTGAGAGAAAAAAAAAATTCCCCCTACGGCCTCAGAGATATAGAGGAAAAAATATACACACTTTTTTTTTTTTTTTTTTTACAATTCTTTCCTGCTATTGAGTACCCTAGGATCTGCGGTATGGCGGGTGATTCTGTTATGAATGAGTCACCGTAGAAGGCAAAAACAGAAATACTAGCTAAGTCCAGAAAACCAGAGAAGTTGGCAGCTATCGAATTGCAGACCCCTGAACCTAACAACAACTAGCATTAGCCGTGGGGGGTTCCTACGGAGCCCTAGACCCATCGATCGCAGCCAGAGAACTACATAGCCTAAAGACAGAAAGGGAAATCTAAACTGCCCCAGAGCAGACCCCAAAGCAATAGGCAGCCTCCAACATATAATGACGGTGAAGCAAGATGAAAAAACACTCACACAGATAGAAAGATAGGCTGAGCAAATGATGGGGCCCAAGGTAACTAAATAGGACAGGATAGAAAAGCTGCTGTCTGCAATCCGCCAAAACCCTCTCAAATCAAGAGCCAACAGACTGATAGGGAAAAAAGCCCTGAAGACGCTAGGCTTCAAAAAGACTATATCAGTACACAGGTATTTTCTGAAGACAGAGCAAAAAGGAATTCAGCTCACCCCAGCAGGGAATGTCAGAAATCCAGAAAAACCAGGCAAAACAAAACCAAAACGCAAATGCAAAAAGCAGAGCAGAAAACTTAGCTTTTGAGGAGCAGGAATCAGACTGGTCTCCTAGAATCCCTCAGAGAAATCACCCGCAAGGCAGAAGGGCGTCGGCTGCCTTATATCCAGTCAGCAATTCCAGTCACCCAGTCATCATCATTCTGCTCAGGTGCTTTGTAATCAGCCTCACTACCTTCCTTCACCAGAAGAGGGAGTTCATCAGACCTCAATGGTGAAGGGGAAAATGAACTCACAACAGTAAAGCTTTGGAACTACATGCCCTGGTGTCCTCCATTCCTTCCTGCGTCCGTCCGCCTGACACTGCTGCATCCCCTGCGCCGGACACTACACCATCTAAGTGTCTCCACATCTACACTTCCCTGGGACAACAGCCCTGCCTGTGGAGGGCTATACCACCATTGCTGCACCACACCATCTGTCCCGGAGGATCTGCATGCAGCGTCGGCTTAACACCTCCCTTGCCGAACACCACAGGTGGCGTCATGAACTATTCATCTCTATACAGTACATTCCACCATTCACATCTTCCTATTACTTGGGCGCCCAAGGTCATGGTCCATGTCACCGCTGCTGTGACACATCCCACTGATACCGGCCCGGTACCGAGTACCCCACAGCCCTGGGAGGGTGACCCACCTGCCTTCAAGAGACTCATTTTGATAAGTCAGGTACTTTCAGGTTTGCCTTCAACTCCTTCCCTGTGTCGTATTCAGCTTTTAATAACAATAAGAGAGAGGGAGTAGCTATCTTAATATCATCGGGTTGCCCTTTACAAGTGAACAAAGCTCATATTGATCCTGGCGGTAGATTTGTAATTTTAGAGGCTTCTCTGAGGGGTAGGTCCATCATTCTATGCAACATACACTGGGTGCAGAATTATTAGGCAAGTTGTATTTGAGAGGATTCTTTTTATTATTGAATAACAACTATGTTCTTAATCAACCCAAAAGACTCATAGATATTAAAGCTTAATATTTTTGGAAGTTGGAGTGTTTATTTTTTTAGATTTGGCTATCTTAGGAGGATATCTGTTTGTGCAGGTAACTATTAAGGTGCATAATTATTAGGCAACTTAATAAAAACCAAATATATACCCATCTCACTTGTTTATTTTCACCAGGTAAACCAATAGAGCAACACATAATTTAGAAATAAACATTTGTGACATTCATAAACAAAACAAAAAAAATCAGTGACCAATATAGCCACCTTTCTTTACGATGACACTCAAAAGCCTTCCATCCATAGATTCTGTCAGTTGCTTGATCTGTTTACGATCAACATTGTGTGCAGCAGCCACCACAGCCTCCTAGACACTGTTCGGAGAGGTGTAATGTTTTCACTCCCTGTAGATCTCACATTTTATGAGGGAACACAGGTTCTCTATGGGGTTCAGATCAGGTGAACAAGGGGGCCATGTCATTATTTTTTTTTCTTTTAGACCTTTACTGGTCAGCCACGCTGTGGAGTATTTGGATGCATGTGATGGAGCATTGTCCTGCATGAAAAGCATGTTTTTCTTGAACGATACCGACTTCTTCCTGTACCACTGGTTGAAGAAGGTGTCTTCCAGAAACTGCCAGTAGGTCTCGGAGTTGAATTTCTCTCAATCCTCAACCCGAAAAGGTCCCACAAGTTCATCTTTGATGACACCAGCCCATACCAGTACCCCACCTCCACCTTGCTGGCGTCTGAGTCGGAGTGGAGCTCTCTGCCCTTTACTGATCCAGCCTCGGGCCCATCCATCTGGCCAATCAAGAGTAGCTCTCATTTTATCAGTCCATAAAACCTTAGAAAAATCAGTCTTAAGATATTTCTTGGCCCAGTCTTGAGACGTTTTATCTTATGTTTCTTGTTGAAAGGTGGTCGTTTTTCAGCCTTCCTTACCTTGGCCATGTCCCTGAGTATGGCACACCTTGAGCTTTTTGATACTCCAGTAACGTTGCAGCTCTGAAATATGGCAAAACTGGTGGCAAATGGCATCTTGACAGCTTCACGCTTGATTTTCCTCAATTCATGGGCAGTTATTTTGCGCCTTTTTTTTATCAACACGGTTCTTGTGACCTTGTTGGATATTTGCCATGAAACGCTTGATTGTTCGGTGATCACACTTCAAAAGTTTGGTAATTTCAAGACTGCTGCATCCCTCTGCAAGACATCTCACAATTTTTGACTTTTCAGAGTCCGCCAAATCTCTCTTCTGACCCATTTTGCCAAAGGAAAAGAAGTTGCCTAATAATTAAGCACACCTTATATAGGTTTTTGATGTAATTAGACCACACCCCTCCTCATTACAGAGATGCAAATAACCTGATTTACATAATTGGCAGTTGGCTTTCAAGCCTATACAGCTTGGAGTAGGACAACATGTATAAAAAGGATGATGTGATCAAAATACTCATTTGCCTAATAATTCTGCACCCAGTGTATACGCTCTGAATACAGGTTAGATCATATTTTTGCGAAAGATTTTTTCCCTGAATCAAAAACTTTTGTCAGCAGCCTTATTGGTTGGAGGTGACTTTAATGTCCCTTTCTCTGAGCTATTTGACAGACATTCTATCAATAATATGCAAATTGCCTCTTCAGAAAGAAAGAGGACTTTTACTCTACAGCGCCACCTATTGGTAGTAGCGATCCTACAAGCTGGCATGTCACTCTCCGTAAGGAGACACCTTACCTCTTAGACCTCTATCAATAATAAACCTCCAAAACAAAATCTGATTAGAATGGCGAGAGACTTTAGAAAACTTAACAGGACTAATTCCTTATTTGATTTGTGGAGAATAGATCATTCTGGGGACAGGGCCTTTTCCTTTTACTCTCCCCCTCATCTTTGGCTGATGGCAAGTACTGTGATGGGACAAATTACCTGCCAAAAAATATGTAGAAGGAACAGCATCCAATCCGGGTGAAAGAGTTCAATTCCTTTATTCTGCCATCAATACATCAATACAACGTTTCGATCATAACATGGTCTTTTTCAAGTATACTTTTTCAAGTATACTTGAAAAAGACCATATTATGGTCAAAATGTTGTATTGATGGCAGAATAAAGGAACTGAACACTTTCACCCGGATTGGATGCTGTTCCTTCTACATATTTTTTGTGAGTTATCTGTCCTATTGGGTCCTGGGACGCTGGAACGTGCATCTACTGAACCATCTGTGTGCTGTCAGCTGAACTTATCTGGGACAAATTACCTGGTCTGATCACGCCCCGGTGGTGTTGGATCTTAAATCCTCCCAGCTGTTTACAAGGGATTGTCACTGGCGGCTGAATGAGGTTTTGATTAAGGACCCAATTATTCGGAAGATCCTATTGGACCATCTCACTGACTTCTTCCATTTGAATAAGGGAACGGTTTCTTCCCCTTCAGTTCTGTGGGAAGCTCACAAGGCTGTTATGAGGGGACACTGTATCAAAGATGGCTCCAGATTTAAAATAAAATGCTAAATTCAATTTTAATAAATTAACCTCTCAACTAATAAAGGAGGAAAGTAGGTTAGCTGTTACACCCTCTGTGAGGGTACTAAATAAGGTTGTAGGGATTAGAAATAAATTAAAAGACCTCTCAATGAGTAAGGTTGAAAAACTACTTCTTTATGAAAAACAATTCAAAACAAAAATACTATGAGAAAGGTAATAAAGCCCATACACTTTTGGCTAGATTATTGAAGGATAAATCTCTGAATTTTCATCCTCAAGCACAATTCACTATAACCCAACCGAAATTTCAAAAATATTTTACAATTTCTATAGTAAATTGTATAATTTACAAGATACCCTCCCCATAAATAAAACATAGAAATATTGCTTTGGAAAATTTCCTATTAGAATTAAATCTCCCAGTTCTCCCGTCTGAGGCCTTACTGTCTCTTAATCAGAGGGTGAGCCAGGAGGAGGTGGTAGACATCTTGAGGGATCTCCCTTTGAGTAAATCTCCGGGCCCTAATGGGCTGGCGTATTTATATTACAAAACCTTTGCGGAGGAGCTTTCTCCCCACATGACTGAACTGTTTAACTCTTTTTTAGAGGGCTCTTCCTTCCCAGGTACGTTATCACATTCTTATCGAATTCTTATCCCAAAACCGGGGAAGAATCCCTTGGATTGTTCAAATTATCATCCAACTACGTTACTAAACTCTGTTCTAACAATCTTCACTCGTATATTGGCAAATAGGTTAATCAGTTGACTACCTCAACTTATTAATAAGGATCAAGTGGACTTTGTCCCTAACTGTTGGGGAGGGGGGGATAACACTAGAAGGGCAATAGACTTAATTGAGGCTGCTAATAGAAGTAATATACAGTCTCTCATATTGAGCCTAGATGTGGAAAAGGCTTTTGACCGTCTTGACTGGTCTTTCCTATTTAAGACATTGAAGGTCTTTGGCATATCGGGTCCTTTTCTAACAGCTATAATGGCGCCGTACAGTTCTCCTTTGGCCTCAATTAAGCTTCGCTTCATCACTACTCCCTCGTGTAATATACTAAATGGCACCAAACAGACCTGCCCCCTTTCACCCCTATTATATGTCCTGTGTATAGAACCGCTAGCGGCAATGATAAGACAAAACCCTAACATATCAGGAGTAGACGTTCGGAATAAAATGTTTAATATCTCCTTATTTGCAGATGATGTACTTTAAACCCTATCCAACCTCCATATTACACTGCCCAATCTGCTGGAGGATCTTAAAATCTATGGGGAATACTCTAAAAACGGAAGTCCTTCCTCTAAATGTCCCTCCTGATGTATTGGATCATTTAAAGCTAAACTTTCAATTCAGGTGGAAGTCTGAGGCCAACAAATATCTGGGGGTTAACCTATCATCCTATTATGATAACTTATATAGAGCCAACTTTCCTCCACTTCTGAGTGATTTGAGGAAACTAACGGATAACTGGAAACCACTTTTGCTCTCATTAATTGGTTACATTACTTCACTTAAAATGTCTCTCCTTCCTAAGTTACTTTATTTTTTTGAGATCCTTCCAGGCAGCTATGTTGAGATTTGTTTGGAATGATAAGCGTCATCGGATCTCCAAGGGTGTCCTTGTCTCCCATAAATCTCAGGGGGGGTCTGTCAGTCCCTGATATTATTAACTACTATTGGGACGCTCATTTACGTAAAATCCCCTCGTGGGCCTCATTGTGGGCATACAATTTTATGTACAGAAATAGAAAAGTTATGGCTAGCAAAAATTCATCCGAATTCGCTATTATGGTCAACTAGGACCATGAAAATTCCGGAGTCTTTGTTGGACCCTATGAAGCTCACGAGGTAATTATGGCTTTCTTGTATGAGGAGGTTTAGTTTGGCCTCCCCTGACTCGCCTATGATCTCATTCATATTTCAGCCCTTGTTGCTAAATAGTATGGATCTTGCGATGGCTCACCCCTGGTCCTCTGAAGCAGGGTTCCCCAACTCCAGTCCTCAAGGCCCACCAACAGGTCATGTTTTCAGGATTTCCTTTGTATTGCTCAGGTGATAATTGCTTTACCTGATTAATACAAAGGAAATCCAGAAAACATGACCTGTTGGTGGGCCTTGAGGACTGGAGTTGGGGAACCCTGCTCTGAAGGACTATATCGGTTTGCGGATCTGGTAGATGGGGACACACTTGAGCTTCTTACCTTTGATGGTGTCAAGTCCAAATTTGCTATCACTAATAAAGAGTTATATCAGTATCTACAGATCAAGCATTTTGCTTTCTCGCTTTATGGTCTTCCAAGGGTCTCTTTGCCGACTGATTTTGAGAGTATTTGCAGGAGGGGGCTTTCGACTAAAGGTCTAATCTCAGAAATATATAAGATTCTAGGTCTTCCTCGGGATAGTCAACAATTAAAATATTCCTACATGTCCAAATTGGAGTCTATATTGGGACGGGGGTTATCACCTCAAAGTTGGCAAATTATTTGGGAAAAAGTGACCAAATCCTCTATTTGCACCCTTTATAAGGAGAATCAGTATAAAATACTGATGTTTTAGTACTACACCCCTGATCTCCTCCACAGACTGAACCCTTTACTCTCAAACCAGTGTTGGCAATAAGGCACTGATCTGGGTACTCAATACCATATTTTTTGGTCATGTCCGACGATTATGGGTTTTTGGGAGGAAGTGAGACTGTTAATCTCCAGGGTTTTGTATGTGTAGGTGGGGCTTGATTCAACTATTTATCTGTTAAATATTTCCCCTAGGGGGATGGGAAAAAACTCAGCTCAGCTGTTATCATATTCTTACAGCGGCGAGGTGTTTGATCACCCTTAACTGGAATAAGTCCTCTCCTCCTTCATATCAGCACCTATTGAATAGAATTAGCGACATTCGTAGGATGGATTATATGACGGCTCTCTTAGGAGTGGATTGTTTTGACTCCATTTGGGCCCCGTGGGATTAATTCTGGGCTCAGACAAATGGGTAGACAAGCTTTTAAATATTTTGTCACCTGTTTGGATCCTGTATCCCTCCCCTTTCCATCCTTGACATGTATGTCTCGTCCTTTTGTCTGTCTATATGAGGTTCATTCTTAGTTCATTCAGGATATTTTGAATTTGTTTTTTGCCTGTTTATTATGAAATGATCTTAGTTTGGGTAGGATATGGGAATATGGGTGGCTAGTTTGGCTTGGCATAGCCGGTACTCAATGTTCCATTGTATAATTTACTTAAGGGGAACCTATTATTCCTATTATTATAGGGGGTTTCTCCCTTTACTGTTTCTCTCATTACCCTGCCAATGTAATTTCTCTAATCTCACATGTTTTTGTATGTTTTCTGTCTGTCTGGACTGATGTCCATTTGTTGATAACTTTGTAAAAAGTTTAATAAAAATCAACCTAGGCTTCCATAACACCTCAGCGTGCCACAGGCTGATTGCCTTCAAACCATGCCGCATTGATTAAAAATACATGTGACATGTACAAGTGTGAACAAGTCTGTAAGACAATGTTCACACCACCCATTAACTGAAACACAAACAAAGCACAGAATGAAAAATATGCAAAAATATCTTGCAGTAAGACATATAATAGTAGTCAGCAAGTGCTGATAAAAAGATGGCAACAAATACAGGGTATTTAGTCGATACGTTTTTTTGCAAAAAAATGTATGCTAAGCTGCTCCACCACATCAAGGTAACCCCTATCGAAGCAGTCCCTATCTAATATATTTAAAACCTGAACATGTGAACAGTGTCTAAATGAGCAGGATTAAGACAGGCACTTACCTGTATGGGCTTGTGGCGTGAGACAGCTCCTTTTGTGCATGTCACACAAGAGAGGGGTGGGGTCTCTCAAATCATGCATAAGCATGAAAAACTGGATTAAAAACACATGTGACATGCACAAGTGTAAACAAGTCTGTAAGACAATGTTCACACCACCCATTAACTTAAACACAAACAAAGCTCAGAATAAAAAATATGCAAAAATACCTTGCAGTACGACATATAATAGTAGTCAGCAAGTGCTGATAAAAAGATGACAACAAATAAAGGGTATTTAGTCGATACGTTTGTTTGCAAAAAAATGTATGCCAAGCTGCTCCATCACGTCAAGGTAACCCCTATCGAAGCAGTCCCTATCTAATATATTTAAAACCTGAACATGTGAACAGTGTCTATATGAGCAGGATTAAGACAGGCACTTACCTGTATGGACTCGTGGCGTGAGACAGCTCCTTTTGTGCATGTCACACAAGAGAGGGGTGGGGTCTCTCAAATCATGCATAATCAGTGATGTCAGTGCAGCCTCCCAGCCTGACCTGCGATAAACTTGGCAGCGTGGGAAAATGAACTGACACTTTCCCACACTACAGAGCTCACCTCGGGTCAGGCTGGGAGGCTGCGCTGACGTCACTGATGCTGAAGCCTTCAGTTTCTCATTCATTCCACCGTGGTTTACAGCCGGGGTGGTAGCATTAACACCGCTCTCAGTTGTAAATTATTTAACCCCCAGATATGCCATGGGACTGACTGTACACCGAACAGGTATGGTATTTGTTTTTTTTTTATTTTTTATTTTACAGGAGATCAAGGGCTTCATTTGCATTTAGCAGAAGAATAAAGATAGCAATATTGTGTGTCCTTTCATTGCATTAAAATACTTTATTCTGCGTGTGCGTGTGTTTATTTAAAACTTTACAAACTCCAGGATTAGTAATGGATAGGTGTCTTATTGACACAACTCCACTACTAAGCCAGGCTTAATGTCTCCTTACAATACAAAGGTGACATCAACCACTTCTTACCCCATTTTCCACCACTACAGGGCAATGGGAAGAGAGATGCTAAGTGCCGGAATTGGCGCATCTTACAGATGTGCCTTTTCTAGGGTGGCTGGGGGCAGATGTTTTTAGCCAGGGGGGGCAATAACCATGGTCCCTCTCTACGCTATTAATATCTACCCGCAGTCACTCGCTTTCCCTCTCTGGCACGGAAAATTGGGCGGGAGCCCACACAATTTTTTCCTGTGAATACATTCTTTTATTAAATAACTACAGCTCCCAAATTTTACACACATATACTACTAACACTATTAGTCACTGAATATATAAATCTAACTGTTCTGCAATGGTTTACTGTATGTAAACCATATCTCCTATCCTGTCGGGTCCTGCAATGATTTTTCAGAAGCTGACTTATAGCCGAATTATTGCCTATTCTGCTATCTAGCTCTCTATGAAATATTCCAGTAACTGTATTCTATCTTATATATTAAGCCACATAGTTGTGGTAATCCCTATATGAGTGCTAGTGTCAAGTAAATGACATACAAGTATTTATTGGCGCTGATCCATGAGCACAATCACCATGACGAAGAAGGCTGCTCTGCCTTTGAAATGCGTTGGTTTCACTTGGCCCTCGCGCCACTCCATAGCAGCTGTGACGACACACGCTCAGGTACCTGTCGGCCACTGTTTCTATGCGGGTATCCAGGGACGCCACCGGCCGGGGCTTCCCCTGGCTCTACCCAGCTACTTCAGTTTCCCTGCTCCCTTACTGCCCGCACGCATACTCCTGCATATGGGAAGCGCAGAACCATCTGTGGCACCGTGAATGCCTGCATTGCTGCCTCTGTGTGGGACCTGGCGCCCTCACATCTCCCTCACTACAGCCAGCATTGGTGCTTTATTCATTTTCTACATATTGGTGAGTCACAAGCACAAACAGACTGTTCAAGCTATGATCTTTATGGCTTACACTGACTACTTGTAAACCATTTGAGGCAGTTCTTGTTTGTTAAGACAGCTGCTTTTTTACATAGGTCTGACTTTTTCCACCATTTTCATTGCTTTTACCATCACTTTTTGAGTCTATTTGCATTTTATGTAATTAAGCAGGTACGGTACATTTATTTCTTACTAAACCACGGTTCAGTATACCACTGTTCATTGTCTACTAGCATACATCGTACAGCGGACCTTCTTTTCTCTGTATTCTTGCATGCTATTTTTAGTTAATATTTTGGCTATTTTCTGTACCCTTGTACCCTTGAGCACAGTCATACATTTTTACAATTTTATTACTACCTTGTTAGGGTGGACACCTACCCTTATTTGACCTCAACAGCTAAGGGTCTACTTCACCTAAATTGAGTAAGCGCTTGTGTATTCTAGTTTGTTCACAGTTGTAGCTCCGTTGATTATGTCATAAAAAGGAGTGATTTTTTGTGGATTATTATTTTTTTTTTATCATAGGCGTTCTGTGTAGAAAGCCTTAAGAACGGATTGTATCTGCTTCTGAATTACAGACATATAAGCTGCCAAGGAATATTAAAATGATAGCTTCATGTTCCATTCTCTATACATTTGGATTCCTTCCAGCAATGGCTAAATGGTGTAGAAGAAAACATTTATGATCAATTCAAGAGGCTCATTCTTGGTTCTTCACAACAACAACAACAACAACACAATCTGTGAAAATATCCATCTGGTGCCCAGTGCTCCAAAACAATAATGACAAGATGTACATTTCTGAAATACTATTAATGCTACTACTACTACAACTTTAACCACTGCTATTACTACTAATAATAATTTGAAAGCTCTTTATGAGAATTCTGTTTTAAAGAAGCACACACATAGATATTTTTTATTAACCCCTTAATGACCTTGGACACATAGGTACGTCCAAGGTAGTCTCTCTGCCTTTGATGCGGGCTCAGGTGCTGAAGAGATCATAATTTATGCTACACATAGCCCTGCCATGTGTAACACAGGCAATCAGGCGATCGAGCTTCAAGCAAGTAAATAGTTAAAAAAAAAGTTTTAAAAATATATAAAAAAATAAAAAAACACAAAAGTTCAAATCACCCCCACTTTTTCCTCATTGAAAATAAAACAATAAAAAACACATATTTGGTATTGCTGCGTTCAGAAATATATGATTAAATGATATTTTCTTTTCACCACTTAAATAAAAAAGAATATGTTTGATATCTGTGTACTCATACTGACCTGGGGAATTATATTGGTAGATCAGTTTTTAGCATTTAGAGAACATGGTAAATAAAGAACTTAAAAAACTTTTTGTGGAATTGAACTTTTCTTGGTATTTCACCCCATTTGGATTTTTTTTTTACCATTTTCCAGTACGCTATGTGATTGAATAAATGGTATCATTCAAAAGTACAAGTCAACCTGCAAAAAAAAAACAAACAAAATCTCATATGGCCATTTTGATGGAAAAAATAAAAAAAAGTTAGGGCTCAGAGAAGAAGGGGAGCAAAAAATGAAAGCGCAAAAATGGAAAATTGCAAGGTGTGTAAGGGTTAAATGTGTGTATGTGTTGCAGTGTGAATGTATTAATATACTCACTTACCGCCGCTCTCTTTGGGATCCAGCGCCATTCTGCTCCTCTTCTCAGTGACATCACCACACTTCAGACTCTCGTGCTTACTCTACTCTCTATGCGTGAGTCAGAAGTCTCTATTACGATGTAAGTCTATGCAGACTCATTCTGATGCTCCATAGGCTTACATTGTAAAAGCCACTTTTGGGTCTCGCAGAGCGCAGCATGACCGTGGAGTCTGCAGAGTGGTGACATCACTGAGAAGAGGAGCAGAACGACGCTGGGTCCTGAAAAGAACAGCAGTAGGTGAGAATATTAACACACACACACTACATTACATGCACATATACACACATTAAATGAATAAAGAATATAATGGGAGAGCTTCTTTAAAGAGGACTGGTTAGATTTCCTGACATGTCTGTTTTAGGAAATACAGTAATTGTATTATCTGTAATATTACAATTCTGCAGCATTTTTTCTTGGAACTTGTGTCATTCCTCTTTTATTCTTCCTATAACTTTATAACTAAATTGATAACTGGGTGTTCCCAATTGGTAGTGTGTCCTCACATACGCTGACATTGTCCAATCACAGCAGTGCTGTATGAACACACTCCTTTGACAAGGGGAATGGTAATATCGAGTCAGAATTAGAATTGCTATTTCATGGGGAATTCAAGTATTTATCAAAGTTGACTTGGCAGATGAGCTGACATCACATTTGCTTAAACTTATGTCATATGTCATGTCTCTGCCTTTGATGCGGACTCGCAAGCTGAGCACGCATCTGTCTCCTTACATGATGGTTGATTTAATCAGTCATCCTGTGCCTCTAACAGCTGCAGGTGGAGTAAGCTCCGCCCACGGCTGTAAACACACAGTGAGGCACATTGTTGCACTCTCCTGTGACGTGATCGAGGGGCGCCAATGGGTCTTCTGCTAAAGCCTGTGATTGGCGTTCATAGGAGATGGTGTTTTCAGCTATGCCCTGCTATGTATAGCACAAGCAATGCCTAATGCGACTATTAAATCCAGTAAAAACTGAAAAAAAGTTTTAAAAATATTAACATAAAACAAACAGAAAAGTTCAAATCTGCCCCATTACACCCCATTAAAAATAAAAACAATTAAAGAAGCACTCCTCCTCCCATCAAAGTTTTTATCCTCTTAATATATTGCAGTAATCATATTATATATAACATGCTCCTATTTTGCATGTATACTAACTTATATGCCAGCTCATTTTCTTTGGTTTAGTTTTAGGTTTCTGCATTTAGTGCAGGTAAGGGTTTCCTTGAGCTGGACATTATAAACAACTTCCCATTTGCTGTGTGTCCATATTCGGGACCAGGTCCTGCTCAGCCCTTATTCACAAAGAAGTCACTATGATGCATGGTTTCCAGTTCTGTCCCTGCATTCTCAAGCTAAGTGTTTTTGCTATTGTTCACATTTGATTTGGTTTTGTCTATTCAGTTTTGTGTGGTCAGCCAGCCCCGGGTGGGGCTGTACTGAATTTCCATCCTTATGTAACTGTTTGTGCCAGTTTGTTTTTGTCCCTTATTAGATTGGCCTCTATTTGCTCTGTCTTCAGAATATGACAGAGTGCTGATATAGTTGGTGAAGTCTAGTGACTTCAGGGTTTTTTTTGCTATCAGAAATGTTGGACATTTTTGCAGGGTTTTTTGTGGGCCCCATCGTTTGCTCAGCCTATTTTCCTACCTGTGTTTGTGTTTTCATCTTGTCTCATTGACAATATATGTTTGGGGGCTTTCTATTCCTTTGGGGTCTGCTCTGGGGCAGTTTAGATTTCCCCTTTTCTTGCTTTAGGCTTATTTAGTCCTCCGGCTGTGTTGAGGCGTCTAGAATCATTGTAGGTACGCTCCACGGCTGCTGCTAGTTGTGTGGATAGGATCAGAGGTCTGCAATCCGCTTAGTTACCTGTTGTGAGCTCATTTTCGGGTTTGCCTCTGGCTTCTGGTGAGGGTTATGGAGCTGGCTGTGCTGACAGAGGAGTAGTGAGTTCTCTATCTGGACTCCCTCTGTTGGTGAAGGGAGGTAATGAAGCTGATCTAAATGGCAGAGACCGGCCACCTGAGGAAGAGGACTGTGATTGGACATCAGGAATTTCTGATTGGATTTAAGGCAGCCGACTCCCTAGTTTCTTGCTGGTGATTTCTCCTGACTGTGGCTTCTGGTTTCCAGTTTGGTTCCTGCCTTCTTAAAGCTAAGTTTTCTCTGCTATTGTTTATATAAGTTTTTGTCTGGTTTACTTAGTTTTTGTGTTCAGCCAGCCCTGGCTGGGACTGGGCTGAATCCCCATTTTGTCTCTGATCAGTTGATCACTTTTGCTCTGTCTTCAGAATATACCTGAGTGCTGATATAGGGAATTGAAGTCTAGCGACTTCAGGGCCTTTTTCTATTAGACGTGTTGGACATTTTTTGGCAGGGTTTTTTGCATGATTGCAGACAGCAGCTTTTCTTTCCTGTCCTTTCTAGTTAGTGAGGGCCCCATCGTTTGCTCAGCCTATCTTTCTATCTGTGTTTGTGTTTTCATCTTGCTTCACCGACAATACATGTTGGGGGCTGTCTATTGCTTTGGGGTCTGCTCTGGGGCAGTTTAGATTTTCCCTTTCTTTCTTTAGGCTTATTTAGTTCTCCGGCCATGACGAGGTGTCTAGGACCATGCTCCACGGCTACTGCTTGTTGTGTGGATAGGATCAGGGGTCTGCAATCCGCTAGTTACCAACCTCTCCGGTTTTCTGGACTTAACTTGCTTTTTGTTTTTTCCTCCTCGGTGACTCATTCATAACAGTTACCAACCTCTCTGGCTTTCTGTGGCTTACTTTGGTCTTGTTTTCCTCCTCGGTGACCCAATCATAACAGTTTACTATGTACCCAATGTTATTTGTGTGCACTGTTGCTTTTACTTATTTACTTACAACAGAATATATGTTTATTTTGTTTCTTTGTTTCTGCCTTAAGTTTTATTATATTATATAGAACTATGTACTTACAATTGCTCATTTTTCCTTTCTTCCCTGCTAACTGTTCTCTTTTCTCTGCTCTGTGTAGAAACAGGAAATCTCTTATCCCTGCATTTATCATCTCGTGTCCCAGCTGCTCCCTACTCCCCCCTGTCAGTGACTTTTGCAGTGATGACTCATGACGCATACAGGGAAAATTAATCTCCTATTTCTAAATAGAGCTAAGAAGATATCACCCAGTCAGTTTTAAATCACTCGGTGGCAGAGCGTGCGATGACAAAATGATTGAAAATCATTTTTCAAGCTGGTGTTATAAAGTATTCTAATTTACTGAGATAATGACTTTTGGGTTTTCATTGACTGCAAGCCATAATCATCAACATTAACAGAAATAAACACTTGAAATAGATCACTCTGTATGTATTAACTCTATATAATATATGAGTTTCCCTTTTTATATTGAAGAACTGAAATAAATTAACTTTTTGATAATATTCTAATTTTGAGAGAAGCACCTGTTTATACAAATGTAAATAGCAAAATTTAAAAAATTAACGTTTGGTATTACCGTGGGCGTAATTGCCTGAACTAATAAAATATAATAATACTTATCTAATACAGTGAATGATGAAATTGAAAAGCAGTTGTAATGCCAGAATTATTGCTTTTCAATTACTGAAATTAGTCCCAAAATATTCATTAAAAAGTCATCAAAATGTCATTTGTTTCCTAAAATGGTAACAATGAAAACGTCTGTTTGACTTGCAAAAACAAGCCATCATACAGCTCCATCAATGGTTAGAAGTTACGGGTATCAGTGATTGGTGATACAAACCAAACCACTTAAATAATAAAAAAAAATTCTGCATAAGTTTGGAGCTATTGTTTTATGCTAACCAGAAAAATCATGCTTCCAGGTCATCTGGCCATTTAAACAACACTAGATGGTGGCCCGATTCTAACGCATCGGGTATTCTAGAATATGTATGTAGTGAATCTGTCACCCCATTTTTGCCCCATAAGCTGGGGCCACCGCCATCAGGGGCTTTTCTACAGCATTCTGTAATGCTGTAGATAAGCCCCCGATGAAACCTGAAAAATAGGAAAAACACGTTAGATTATACTCACCGGGGTGCGGGGGCGGGTGCGGTGGGTGTCGCGGTCCGGTCCGGCACTTCCCATCTTCATACGATGATGTCCTCCTCCTTGCTTCTCCCTTGGCCTCTGCGCACGTGTACTTTATCTGCCCTGTTGAGGGCAGAGTAAAGTACTGCTGTGCGCAGGAGACGGAAAAGTTCAGAGAGGTCCGGTGCCTGCACACTCTGCTCTGCCCTCAACAGGGCCGATTAAGTACACGTGCGCAGGAGCTGAGGGAGAAGCCTGGAGGAGGACGTCATTGTATGAAGAAGGGAGGTACCGGACGGGACAGTGACACCCATCGAACTGGACCGAACGCCGGGGTGAGTATAATCTAACGATTTTTTCTTATCTTTCAGGTTTCATCGGTGCTTATCTACAGCATTACAAAATGCTGTTGATAAGCTCCTGATGGCGGTGGCTGCAGCTGATAGGCCAAAAATGGGGTGACAAATCCCCTTTAAATTCTGTGCCAATATCGCTGATTGCGGCAAATCCGTACGGCAGGAGATGACCCGCGGCTAGTGCTGCAGATCTCCCGGCGGTAGCGGTGGCGTGTGTCATTCGAATTCCGCGCCAATTCACGGCCGGACTGCGCCTGTCGCTGATTGGTCGTGGCCGGCCGGACGCGACCAATCAGCGACGTGGGATTTCCGTTACAAACAGACAGAAAGAATTAGACGATTATATAGTAGATGATATCACCTCCCCCATTATATAGCGATGATGTCACCTCCCCATTATATAGCGATGATGTCACCTCCCCATTATATAATGATGATGTCACCTCCCCCATTATATAGTGATGATGTCACCTCCCCATTATATAGTGAAGATGTCACCTCCCCCCATTATATAGCAATGATGTCACCTCCCCCATTATATAGTGATGCTGTCACCTCCCCATTATATAGCGATGATGTCACCTCCCCCATTATATAGTGATGATGTCACCTCCCCATTATATAGTGATGATGTCACCTCCCCCCATTATATAGCAATGATGTCACCTCCCCATTATATAGTGATGCTGTCACCTCCCCATCATAGTGATGATGTCACCTCCCCCATTATATAGCGATGATGTCACCTCCCCCCATTATATAGCGATGATGTCACCTCCCCCATTATATAGTAATGATGTGACCGCCCACCATTATATAGCGATGATGTCACCTCCCCCATTATATAGCGATGATGTCACCTCCCCCATTATATAGTGATGATGCCACCTCCCCCCATTATATAGCGATGATGTCACCTCCCCCATTATATAGCGATTTTGTCACCGCCCCATTATATAGCGATGATGCCACCTCCCCCATTATATATCGATGATGTCACCTCCCCCCATTATATAGTGATGATGTCACCTCCCCCCATTATATAGCGATGATGCCACCTCCCCCAATCACCTATACTATAAACCTGTAAAAAATAGAATTAAAATAAAAAATAGTGATATACTCACCTTCTGACGGTCCCGGACTCTTTCCCTCCTCTCACCACGCGCCCGGCATCTTTCGGTCCCAGTAATGCTTTGTGCGAAAGACCGCTGATGACGTCGCGCTCTTGCGAGAGTAGTGACGTCATCTCCGGTCCTTCGTGCTAAGCATTACTGGGACTGGAAGATGCCGGGAGCGTGGAAAGGAGGTTCGGGGGCCGTCGGAAGGTGAGTATATCACTATTTTTTATTTTAATTCTATTTTTACAGGTTTATGGTACCCAGGGCCTGGAGGAGAGTCTCCTCTCCTCCGGACCCTGGGTACCATCCGCACATTGAGCGCTGCGCCAGTCATCTCCCGGCTGTGTCGCCGCTGACCTCCGTGCGGCAGGAGATGACCCACGGCAACCGTTGGGAGATCAGCGGCTAGCGCCGCAGATCTCCCGGCGGTAGCAGTGGCGTGCGTCATTCGAATTCCTCGCCAATTCACGGCCGGACTGCGCCTGTCGCTGATTGGTCGCGGCCGGACGGGAGCGACCAATCAGCGATGCGGGATTTCCGTTACAGACAGACAGACAGAATTAAACGATTATATAGTAGACAAGGAGCACAGTAAAAAACAACACAATAGCAGAGTTGCCGGGGGAGCTTCACTTTGAATTTTTTCCTCATTACATTATTTGGAACATGAACAGTGTCATTGAAAACCACAGTTTGACCTGTAAAATCAGGGAGCTTCTCACAATGATGGTTCTTGATTTGAGGGCTTCCTATAACACAGTTAGTGGGGGGTGTGGAAATAAAGATTTTAGTTGGGCATCTTTCAGTAATAAAGGTTGTAATTTCCATGCAGCTTCCTTCAACATCTCACGATTTGGATTGTAGATGACTACTAGAGGTACTCGATTGCTTTCTTCTTTTAGTTTTGTAGGGGATGATTCCTTGATATTCTGGTGGCTCTTGCCCTCTGTTTTTCAATTATTCTTGGATGGTAGCCCTGATTCAAGATCGGTCTGATGCCACTAAGGTGTTTGTCTCTATTTACATGGTTGGAACATATTGTATCTGATGGCTTCACCGTAGACTGTGGAGTTTTATGTATTTGAGATGAAAACTGTCCCATTTTAGGTATATTGGATGGTCAATTGGCTTCTGGTAAAGGAACGTCTCTATTTTATTGCTCTGTATCTTGATGATGGTATCCAAAAAGTTAATTTCAGAACAGAGTAGCTGAGTGTTAAGTTGTCGGTGGATGCTCAGACTCTGTCTAGATGATTAAAATTTATTTATTTTACTCATTTATATATCGCCATTAATTCCACAGCCCTTTACAGACATTATTGACACTGTCCCCGATGGGGCTCACAATCTAAATTCCCTATCAGTATGTCTTTGGAATGTGGGAGGAAACCAAAGAACCTGGAGGAAACCCACGTAAACACGGGGAGATCATACAAACGTCTTGCAGATGTTGTCCTTGGTGGGATTTGAACCCAGGACCCCAGAAGAGTTTGGGAGTACAAACTTAAGGCCCCGTTACACGTATCAATGTCCCAGCGATCCCACCAATGATCCGACGTGGATGGGATCGCTGGGACATAGTTAGCTGATCGCTGGTGAGCTGTCACATAGACAGACCCACCAGCGATCAGGACCAGCGAGCAAGCTGGTTTCCAATGTAAGCAGCGGGTATCTAAGAGCCGCGCGGTTCTTAGATACCCGCTGTTTACATTGGAAACCAGCTCCCAGCATCGCTAATCGTTGCTCTCCCGCTGTCACAAGCAGCGATGCGCGCTGGCCAGCGGGAGACCAACGATCAAAAAACGGCCCAGGACGTTAGAGCGCGATCAGTGATACCCAGCAGGGGGGCCGGTCGCTGATACATGTCATACACAGCAATATCGCTGGCGAGATCGCTGTGGCGTCACAAACTCAGCGATCTCGCTGTGTGTGACGGGGCCTTTATGATGACCTTTGACACATTTAGAGCAGGAATGAATGTGTTGCATTGATTTATATCTTTCTACATCAAGTAAGGAATAACAATAGTGTGGAAACCACACAGAATACGACACACGGGTCCAATATTTAAGAGCAATTAATACTTTATTGATAAGCAGACATGGGGGAAGACGTGGGGGACAGGTATGTGGAAACATAAAGTGCAACAGTGCAAACAAAGATGCTTCTGGCCAGACAGAATTGTATCACCAATGTAAATACATATAGCTGAAACAGCAGCTGAAATTAAATTACAGGTGCCTAAAAGAAATACTACTTATTAATCATATATACTCCTCATATGTATGCAGTCATGCCCCATACTCTATAAAGGGCCTAATAGGCCAAAGAGTAGTTAATCAAGTTAACCAATTAACCCCTGATGTCAACACCAGGGGGCAGGTAACATACAAAATACCAACTCCCATCGGTCATATTTCCCTGCAAATGCCTTCACACTGATAGGGAGAAGAGACATGTGAACAAGGAGTAGTTTTCATGGGGAACAAACCCCATTAATTACCTGTTTAGGCCCATATGCTGCGTCTGGCTAACGGCGCTTCTCCCCGACGCGCGTTTCAGAGCGAGGCTCCTCCGTCACCCCCTGGCCAGGCGCGTCTTTGTTTGCACTGTTGCACTTTATGTTTCCACATACCTGTCCCCCCACGTCTTCCCCCATGTCTGCTTATCAATAAAGTATTAATTGCTCTTAAATATTGGACCCGTGTGTCGTGTTCTGTGTGGTTTCCACACTATTGTTCTCTCTTGTAGCAATGGGTCCTTTATGGTCCATTATTTACATAACAGCATAGATTTGAAAGATTTATATAACATGCTGTTTTTTACCCTCGCTGTGACAGTATATCAAGTAAGGAATGTGCCCCTCAGACCATTTGGGGTCATCACATTCCAGAACCAGACCTCAATCACATAACAATGAAACTTTCACCCTCCTTATCTATGAACTGTTCCAATATTAACTGCTGCAATTGTTTTCTCCTCTTCCCACATCGATAGTTCTGCTTAATGTTACTTGTCTTATTACTGTGCCATTCTATGTCCTCTTGTGTATAAATATGTGACTCTTCAGATTTCATATTATGCAGAGCCTGATGAAGAGACCTGAGTAGTCTCGAAAATGGCTATTTGTTATCATGCTTTCAGCTAGCCATTAAAGGTATGAAACATTGAGGACTCTCAAATTTTTATACTTTTCAACACTTATAATTTTTTTTTTTTATAGTTAGTCCTCTTTTGTTTCTGTATGATATTCATTGTTCTACATTGTCAGTTTTAATTCATATTTTTTTCATTGTTAAACGATTAACAGCTCGAGTGTGTTACTCCTGCACCCACTATGTTAGACCCTGTGTAGCCATACATACAGTATACAATGTCAGTATTTTTTTAACTCATCCCTATTAACCCCTTAAGGACAGGAACGGCGTTAAGTGTGCCCCTCCAATCACGCATTCAACTTATCAGCATCAAAGACGCCGATATTGTTAAAATCACTGATGGATGCTTGTGACTCAGTGGGCGCACGATGATGTCACATCATCATACGCCATGCTGTGACAGCAGTGGAGCTGATGAGACCGGAGTAGAGCCTGCAGTGGCGTGGGGAACAAGGAGGAGAGTTGATTATTGTTTGTGCATATGTGTGTACTGTGTGGGCTGCACTACACTGTGAGTGTGTCTGTCTGTGTGTATCTGCATTACACTATGTGTGTGGGGGTTGCATATACTGTGAGAGGGGGGCTGCACTATGCTGTGTGTGAAGGGCTACACTACACTGTGTGTGTGGGGCACTGCACTATACTGTGTGCGGGGCTGCATTATACTGTGTGTGTCTGGGGGGATGCATTATACTGTGTGTGTCTGGGGTGGCTGCACTATACTGTGTGGGTGCTACACTATACTTTGTGGGGGCTGCACTATACTGTGTGTGGGTGGCTGCATTATACTGTGTCACCCTGTTTGGGGGCTGCACTATGCTGTGTGGGGGGACTGCACTCTACTGTGAGGGGGGCTGCACTATACTGTGTGTGGGGGCTGCATTATACTTTGTGTGCATGTCTGCATTATACTGTGTGTGGGGGCTGCAGTATACTCTGAGGAGTCCTGCATTATATTCTATGAGGTGACTACACTATACTGTGTGTGTGGGGGGCTGCAGTGTATCGTGAGGGCGAGCTGCAGTATACTGTGAGAGGTCTGCATTATACTCTGGGGGCTGCAGTATACTGTCAGGAGGACTGCATTATACTCTGAGGGAGCTGAATTATACTCTGAGGGAGGCTGCATTATACTCTGAGGGGCTGCATTATACTCTGAGGGGGCTGCAGTATGCTCTGAGGGGGGCTGCAGTATACACTGAGGGGTTGCAGTATACTCTGAGGGGGACTGCATTATACTCTGAGGGAGCTGCATTATACTCTGAGGGGGCTGCATTATACTCTGAGGTGACTGCAGTATACTCTGAGAAGGCTGCAGTATATTCTGAGGGGGCTGCAGTATACTCTGAGGGGGATTGCTTTATACTCTGAGGGGTGCTGCATTATACTCTGAGGGGTGCTGCATTATACTCTGAGGAGGCTGCATTATACTAGGAGGGGGGCTGCATTATACTCTGAGGGGTGCTGCATTTTACGCTATGAGTGGGCTACATTATATTGTGTGTGGGGCTGCAGTATACTGGGAGAGGGCTGCAGTATACTATGAAAGGGGCTGCAGTATACTGTGAGGGGGCTGCAATATACTGCGAGGGGGGCTGCAGTATACTCTGAGGGGGGCTGCAGTATACTCTGAGGGAGCTTCATTATTTTCTGAGGAGGCTGAATTGTACTGTATGTGTGGGGCAGCATTATACTCTGAGGGAACTGCAGTATACTCTATAAGGGGTGCTGCAGTATACTCTGAGGGGGGCTGCATTATACTCTATCAAGGACCATGGGGAGTGCATTATACTATAGGTGCTGTATGGGACCTGCATTATACTATATTGAGAACTATCTGGGAAGGGAAGCAAAAGACCAGAAAAAGCCATACACCTGACAAATGCTATTGAGAACTCTGCAATTAGAAGTGCAAAGGAAGAACAAAGACAAAAAAATCTAATTAATAAAAATATTGGAGAAAGAAAAACCAATCACAAACTAAAATGTTTCTATACTAATGCACAAAGCATGGGCAACAAACAAGGAGAATTGGAACTACTAACACAGGAAAAGAAATATGATGTCATTGGAATCACTGAAACTTGGTGGGACAATAGACATGATTGGAATACAAGACTAGAAGGATACAACTTATTTGCAAGAAACAGACTTGATAAACGAGGAGGAGGTGTCGCATTGTATGTTAGAAACGCGTATATCTGCACAGAGATTGAAGCTTCAGAGACTGGGATTTCTGTGGAAACTGTTTGGGTAAGAATACAAGGACAGAACAATGGAAAGGACACCATTGTAGGCATTTACTACAGGCCGCCTGTGCAAGCTGAAGATATGGATGAACTCTTTATGCATCAAATGGCCAAGTTCTCCAAAAAATATGACATAGTTGTCATGGGAGATTTCAACTATCCAGACATTTGTTGGGAATCTCTCTCAGGCAAAACTAACAGGTCAAGGAAATTCTTATCCTCTCTTGCTGACAACTTTATCTTCCAAAAGGTAGGGGAGAAAACAAGGGGAACTGCTACCTTGGATCTAATCCTTATAACAGGGAGGAAATGGTTGAGGAGGTAAAAGGGGCTGGGACCCTAGGAGGTAGTGACCATGCTATTTTAGAATTTTGGATAACTAGAGGAGGAAGACCTGTAAAGACTCAAACGTCAAGGTTAGATTTCAGAAAGGCAGATTTTAAGGGATTCAGTCAGAGAATTGGAGGGATCCAATGGCTGGATATCCTTAAAGACAAAAATGTCCAGGAAGGATGGGAAATCTTGAAAAATGAAATTCTCAAAGCACAATTGTTAACAATTCCGAAAAGAGGGAAGAATAGGAAGCATTTAAGTAAACCAGGATGGATGAACACAGAACTTAAGCACATGCTAAAAAGGAAGAAAAAAATGTTTATAAAATGGAAAGAGGGAGGCATATCTAAAGAAGAATATAATGCTGTCTGCAGAACCTGCAGGACACAAATCATATTATCTAAAGCTGACAATGAATTGAGGCTTGCAAGAGATGTCAAAAGCAATAATAAAGGATTTTGGGGATATGTCAAAAGTAAAAGAAAAGTCAAAGATGCTATAGGATTTTTACAGGATGAAAATGATGAAATGGTAAGACAGGATGTTGAGAAGGCCAAACTTTTAAATTCCTATTTTGCATCTGTTTTCTCTCGGAAAGCAAATGTAACATCAACTGTTTTTCACTGTCCTATTAAGGGAATAGAAGAATCCAGGATATCTATAAACAGAAAGATAGTGAGGAAACACTTAGCTAACCTAAATGAATTCAAGTCTCCAGGTCCAGATAAATTACACCCCAGAGTACTGAAGGAGATAGCAGAAGACATTTTTGAACCCCTCTCCATAATCTTTGAAAATTCTTGGAGAACAGGAGAAGTCCCAGAAGACTGGAGAAGAGCAAATGTTGTTCCTATCTTCAAAAAGGGGAAGAGGTGAACCCAGGCAACTATAGGCCGGTGAGTCTGACTTCTATACCAGGAAAGATCTTTGAACAAATTATTAAACAACATGGATGTCAGTACCTGGATAAGAATGAAGTGATTAAACAGAGTCAGCATGGGTTTGTAACTAATAAGTCATGTCAGACTAACTAAATTTCCTTCTATGATGGAATCACCGATTGGGTGGATCAAGGAAATGCTGTAGATATAGTATATCTTGACTTCAGCAAAGCATTTGACAAAGTATCTCATACAATCCTTATTGAAAAAATGACTAAGTATGGAATGGACAAGGCAACTGTTAGGTGGATTCATAACTGGCTTAGTGATCGGACCCAAAGAGTGGTCGTAAATGGCTGCACATCCAGTTGGAAGAATGTCTCAAGTGGGGTACCACAGGGCTCTGTCCTGGGCCCTGTATTGTTCAACATCTTTATCAACGATTTAGATGAAGGAATTGAGGGTAAACTGATTAAGTTTTCTGATGACACAAAGCTAGGAGGGATAGCTAATACTAGAGAAGAGAGAGAGAGGATTCAAAAAGATATAAATAAACTGGAGAAGTGGGCAGCAACTAACAGAATGGTTTTTAACAGGGAAAAATGCAAAGTACTACATCTGGGCAATAAAAATGAAAAAAGCATATACAGAATGGGAGGAATAGGGCTAAGCAACAGCACATGTGAAAAAGACTTGGGTATACTAATAGATCACAGACTGAATATGAGTCAACAGTGTGATGCAGCAACAAAAAAGGCAAATGCAATTCTAGGATGTATTAACAGAAGCATACAGTCTAGATCACGTGAAGTCATTATTTCCCTCTACTCCTCTTTGGTCAGACCTCATCTGGAATACTGTGTCCAGTTTTGGGCACCACATTTTAAAAAAGACATCAACAAACTGGAGCAAGTTCAGAAAAGAGCGACTAGAATGGTGACCGGTCTGCAAACCCTGTCTTATGAGGAAAGGTTGCAGGATTTGGGAATGTTTAGTTTGCAAAAGAGAAGACTGAGAGGAGACTTAATAGCTGCCTACAAATATCTAAAGGGCTGTCACATTGTAGAAGGATCAACTTTATTCTCATTTGCACAAGGAAAGACTAGAAGCAATGGGATGAAGCTGAATGGGAGGAGACACAGATTAGATATTAGAAAAAACTTTTTGACAGTTAGAGTGATCAATGAATGGAACAAGCTGCCACGAGAAGTGGTGAGTTCTCCTTCAATGGAAGTCTTCAAACAGAGGCTGGAAAGACATCTGACAGGGATGATTTAGCGAATCCTGCTTTGAGCAGGGGGTTGGACCAGATGGCCCAGGAGGTCCCTTCTAACTCTACAATTCTATGATTCTATGATTGTATGACTATCATTCTTCCTCAGCCAGTGTAAAGAAACTCAGGAACAAACATCAAATGACCTCAATAGCATGTAAATATAACCGAAATGTTTCTGCGTGATGGTGCAATATGTGAGCATTTGGGTCCCCACTTTAAACTTTTGCCCAGGGCCTCACTTTTTCTAAAACTGGCCCTGCTTAAGAACCGAATAATTTTTAATTTCTGCGCTTTCATTTTTCCCTCCTCTTATTCCAAGAGCTGTAACTTTTTTATTTTCTTGCTGACAAAACCATGTGGGGCTTGTTTTTTGAGGGACTAGTTATACTTTTGAATGACACCATCCATTTCATCATACGGCTTACTGAAAAATGGGAACAAAATTCCAATTGAAGTGATGTCGTGAATAAATGCAATTCTGCAATTTTTTTTTGTTTAGTTTTCTCTACGCTCATTGTGCAGTAATATGACCTGGAAATAGGATTGTCCAGGTCAATACGATTATGACAACACCAAACTGGCATATTTTTTTTATTTACAGTGGAAATAATTATTTGATCCCTTGCTAATTTTGTAAGTTTGCCCACTGACAAAATAATTTCTACATCACTGCCCACTGACAAAGACATGAACAGTCTTACATAGTCACCTTTATCAATGACTCCTGTCCACAGACTCAATTAATCAGTCAGACTCTAACCCTGCAACATGGGCAAGACCAAAGAGCTTTGTAAGGATCACAGACCTGCACAAAGCTGGAATAGGCTACAAACCATACGTAAGACGCTGGGTGAGAAGGAGACAACTGTTGGTGCAATAGTAAGAAAATGGAAGAAATACATAGTGACTGTCAATCGACATGATCTGGGGCACCATGCAAAATCTCACCTTGTGGGGTATTCTTAATCATGAGGAAGGTGAGATCAGACTAAAATTACACAGGGGGTACTTGTTAAGGATCTCAAGGTAGCTGGGACCACAGTCACCAAGAAAAACATTGCTAACACATTACGCCGTAAAGGTTTAAAATCCTGCAGTGCCTGCAAGGTCCCCCTGCTCAAGAAGGCACATGTGCAGGCCCATATGAAATTTGCCAATGAACACTTGGATGAATTTGTGAGTGATTGGGAAAAGGTGCTGTGATCAGATGAGATAAAAATTGACCTCTTTGGCATTAACTTAACTTGCTGTGTTTGGAGGAAAAGAAATGCTGCCTATGACCCAAAGAACACCGTCCCCATTGTTCAGCATGGAGGTGAAAACATTATGTTTTGGGGGTGTTTCTCTGCTAAGGGCACAGGACTACTTCACCGCATCAATGGAAGGATGGATGGAGCCATGTACCGTAAAATCCTGAGTAACAACCTCCTTCCCTTCGCCAGGACATTAAAAATGGGTCATGGCTGGGTCTTCCAGCAAGATAATGACCTAAAACATACAGCTAATGCAACAAAAGAGTGGCTCAAAAAGAGGCACATTAAGGTCATGGAGTGGTCGATCCAGTCTCTAGACCTTAATCCCATAGAAAACTTATGGAGGGAGTTGAAGCTCCGAGTTGCCAAGCGACAGTCTCAAAATCTTAATGATTTAGAGATGATCTGCAAAGAGGAGTGGACCAAAATTCCTCCTGACATGTGCGCAAACCTCATCATCAACTACAAAAACCGTCTGACTGCTGTCCTTGCCAACAAGGGTTTTGCAACCAAATGTTAAGTCCTGTTTTCCAGAGGAATCAATTCCTTATTTCTCACTGCAAAATGCAAATAAATTTATATAATTTACCTTATTTTTCGGACCATAAGACGCACTTTTTTCCCCAAGAACTTGGGGGAAAAATGGGGGTGCGTCTTATGATCCAGATGCACTTACCAGGAGACACCATCCGAGGCCAATGGGTGGCGATGTGGCAGATGATCGGTGGTGCGGGGGCTCCGCCGGCATTGGTGGTAATCCCGGAGCCCCCGCACATCCATCCCGGGCTGGTGCGGCACTTTTGCAGGTGATCGGCGGTGCAGGGGCTCCGCCGGCATTTAGTGAAAGGAGCCCCCGCACTTCCATTGTTGTAATGCTGAATTGCCGGAGGCCACGCATGCGCAGAGTGAGATCTCTGATGTTTTTTATTGACACTATTTTGGGCTATATATGGTGATTTGATCGCGTCTTATGTCATTTTTTGCAACCAAAAACCCCCAGTTCTGGTATTCAGTTTTTTTTTTCTCCTTACAATTTTTACTGATCAGGTTAATTCATTTTACACTTTCGTAGAACCGTCTTTCTGAACACGTTGATACCAATTATGTAAATTTTTTAAAACTTTTTACATTTCTTTATTGTTAACTGGGAAAAGGGGAGTTTTATTACTCTTTTTAAACTTTTTTTTTTATTTTTTACTTTATTTTTTAGCCTGCTTAGGATTGTCTGATCGCTTCTGCTACATGCAGAAATACCTCAGCATATATAGTAAAAATCACTGTCTTCAATGATGTCGAGCCACAGAGGAAATCACATGACAGGCTCGGGGCATTCAACCCACTCCCGGCTATCATAACAATCCATCGGTTAATAACAGCAATCGGTGGGCACGCCGAACACTGCAGTTATGAAGCAGATGTCAGTTATATAATTTAGGTGGCATCTTTCCTTTGTGAAGTGGGCTTGGGTCGCCCTCCCAGGGCTGAGGTGTACTCCGTACCGGGCCGGTATCAGTGGAATGTGTCACAGCAGCGGTGACCCGGACCGTGGCCCTGGGCGCCCAAGTAATAGAGGAAGTTGTTGTGAATGATAGAAGTAATTAGATGAATAGTTTGTGACGCCACCTGTGGTGCTTGGCAAGGGAGGTGTTAAGCCGACGCTGCATGCAGATCCGCTGGGACTGGTGGTATGGCGCAGCAAAGATGTAAAAGCTCCACACAGGTGAAGCTGTAGTCCCAGGGCAGTATAGATGTGGTTGGCACGGGGATGTAGCGGTGCCAGAAAGGTAGGAAGCAGACAAGACACAGCGGGGTGCAATTTCTGTACCTTTACTTGGTAACTGCAGTCCAGGGTCCTGATTACAGATGGTATTGGAGCAGGCTAGCCTGGAAGCAACTCAGGGATTCTCTCTCAGCAGATGGGTTGTGCAGTCTCCTTACTAGCGCTTATTCGAATGAAGTACTCCCAGTACTGAGTTACACTGGAGTTCCTCCTGTCAGATGTTCTCAAGAACCTCACTTGCACGGCAGACAGCTGTAGCCTATCTCGGGGACTCCTCTCTCCTAAGTCCCGGCTCACTATCCAAGCTGCTGCTGTGCCCTCAAGTCTTAGATGGGAGTAGGGCATTTACAGCCTCCTACTCCTCTGGTGTCCGTTGCAGGACCGTTAGTATCTGTACAACCGTGGAGACCAGGCTCCAGTTCATGCGCTCTCTCCAGAGATGGGCTCTTCCTCTCAGCTCTATCTCAGCGCTCCTTCCACACATCTGCACACTTCACCCTCTGCAGATTAACTAACCACTCCTTCCTCTTGGCCCTCAGAGAGCACTCCTCCCTTTAATCCCGGTTCAGAGTTGCCCCTGCTGGCCTGGAGTGGAACTGTGCTGCATGCATAGATTGACTGCGAGAGAGACCCATCATTGCCTCCAAGCCTGGCATTACCCTCCCCTGGAGGACGGAAAAGCCACTGTGGTGACCATACTCCTTGGGGGCGCCACATTCCCCCCTAGTGCAAGTCAGCACTCCTGGGCTGAACAAAACATGAAACATATAAACAGTTAGACAATAATAATTGCACAAGAGTTAGAAATGAAAAAGTTACAAAAACCAAGAGCTTCAAAAATGGTCCTATGATGATAAGTCCAAGCATCAATGTCCATGGTCCATTCCTGGCCAAATGGTGAACTATATACAGGAAAGTTTTTGACCACACAAGTCGTGTGGTACAATGTCCATAAAACAAAACTGGCAAATCCAAAGGAAACTCTTACCTGTAGGCACAAAACTTGAAAAACAGTTACATATATACACATATAATTTCAACGTTTACATTTATCTATATACGATATCTGATGGGTGGTATCCCTTGTGTAATGCAGGTTGACCTGCGTAATACTGGTGTAGTGGGTAATGTACTGGATACACTACTGGGGGTTCTGCATGGCACAGGGATCCTAGATTGTCTGCAAACTCTTAGACTCACCAGGGGCATAACAGGTTCACAACTGGCAGGGCGAGGGTTCTCTGGCTCCACTGCTGGTGTGGCATCTGCTGCCTGATTCTCCTGATCCTCCGGATTTCCTTGAGTCACGTCTTCCTGTGCTACCAATTTGGCAAATGTCAACACCGGCACCACTATAGCATCATTTACTTTAGTCCAATTCGCAGGGAATTCCCCAAGTATTGTGCTGACCTTCTCTTCTTCCTCTATGGGTTGGATGTTATCTGGTTCTTCCACTCTTTCCTTCAGCAGGTCAGGACATAGTTTCAGGTGATCTCTTGATATTGCTGCTGAGGTTTCTCCCCCATCTTTGCTAATAAGGCATACCTTGGTATTATCAAAGTTTGAAGGCAGAATGGTATAAGATTCAGCTTCCCATTGATCATCCAATTTGTGTAATCTTCTCTTCCTTTTTAAGACCTGTTCTCCCGGCGACAAAGGAACGGTAGGTGCATTTTGATTGTAAAGCTTTTCCTGCTTTTGTCTTGCTTGGGCTAGACTCTTTTCCACGCATTCTTGAACTCTTCTGTACTGTTGTTGTCTTTCTGTATCCCAGTCAGCATCTGGAGACGTTACTTCGGGCGTAAGGACTCCCATGTCCAAATCAATAGGCAGTTAACCAGGTCTTGCTCTCATTAAGTAGGCTGGGGTACAGTTAGTGGAATTTACTGGAATATGGAAGTAGAGGTCCACCAGATCTGGCAACTTCTCTGGCCACAGATTCCTCTCCTCCAAGGGCAAAGTCTTCAGTAGGTCAATCACTACCTGGTTCATCTTCTCACACATGCCATTGTTCTGTGGGTGGTACGATGTTGTCCGGATCTTCTTACAACCATACAAGTTACAGAATTCCTGGAACACTTCTGCCTCGAAAGCTGGACCTTGATCTGTAAGCACTCTTTCAGGATATCTGTTATGAATGAGCCACCGTAGGAGGCAAAAATAGAAATACTAGCTAAGTCCAGAAAACCAGAGAAGTTGGCAGCTATCGGATTGCAGACCCCTGAACCTATCAACAACAACTAGCAGTAGCCGTGGCGGGTTCCTACGGTGCCCTAGACCCCTCGATCACAGCCGGAGAACTAAATAGCCTAAAGACAGAAAGGGAAATCTAAACTGCCCCAGAGCAGACCCCAAAGCAATAGGCAGCCCCCAACATATAATGACAGTGAGGCAAGATGAAAAAACACTCACACAGATAGAAAGATAGGCTGAGCAAATGATGGGGCCCAAGCTAACTAAATAGGACAGGATAGAAAAGCTGCTGTCTGCAATCCTCCAAAAACCCTATCAAAACAAGAGCCAACAGACTGATAGGGAAAAAAGCCCTGAAGACGCTAGGCTTCAAAAAGACTATATCAGTACTCAGGTATTTTCTGAAGACAGAGCAAAAAGGAATTCAGCTCACCCCAGCAGGGAATGGCAGAAATCCAGAAAAACAAGGCAAAACAAAACCAAAACAGAAATGCAAAAAGCAGAGCAGAAAACTTAGCTTTTGAGGAGCAGGAATCAGACTGGTCTCCTAGAATCCCTCAGAGAAATCACCCGCAAGGCAGAAGGGCGTCGGCTGCCTTATATCCAGTCAGCAATTCCAGTCACCCAGTCATCATCATTCTGCTCAGGTGCTTGGTAATCAGCCTCACTACCTTCCTTCACCAGAAGAGTGAGTTAATCAGACCTCAATGGTGAAGGGGAAAATGAACTCACAACAGTACCTCCCCCTTGAGGAGGGGTCACCAAACCCTCATCCACGCCACCAGGGCGATCAGGGTGAGCCCAATGAAAGTCACGCACCAATCTTTTGGCATGAATATCAGAGGCAGAGACCCAGGAATTATCCTCCTGACCATAACCCTTCCACTTAACCAAATACTGGAGTCTCCGTCTAGCCAGACGGGAATCCAGTATCTTCTCTACCTCATATTCCATGTTACCTTCAACCAATACAGGGTCCGGAGGTGCCACCCCAGGAACAACTGCTTCAACAAACCTCTTCAACAAGGACTTATGAAACACATTATGGATTTTAAATGTGACAGGAAGAGCCAAACGAAATGAGACAGGATTAATAATCTCCAAAATCTTGTAAGGTCCAATAAATCTAGGCTTAAACTTAGGAGAAACCACCTTCATAGCGATATTTTTTGATGATAACCAAACCAAACGGTTGGAAAACCGCTGGGCCTTTTCCTGGGAGAGAGATAACTTATCCACCACTTGGTCCCAGATCTGGTGCATTCTCTCCACTATAGTGTCAACACCTGGGCAGGCAGAAGGCTCCACCTGCCCTGAAGAAAATTGAGGATGAAACCCAAAGTTACAAAAAAAAGGTGACATCAAAGTGGCAGAACTAGCTCTATTATTTAAAGTAAATTCGGCCAAGGGCAAAAATGAAACCCAATCATCCTGATCAGCGGAAATTAAACATCTCAAATACGACTCCAAGGTCTGGTTTGTTCTCTCCGTCTGCCCATTGGTCTGAGGGTGAAAAGCAGAGGAGAAGGACAACTGAATTCCCAGCTTGGAACAGAAAGTCCTCCAAAATCTAGACATAAACTGAACTCCTCTGTCAGATACAATGTTCTCAGGAATCCCGTGCAAGCGAACCACCTGTTGCAAAAACAGGGGCACCAACTCAGAGGAAGATGGCAACTTAGGGAGTGGTACAAGATGAACCATCTTAGAGAACCTATCACAAATCACCCAAATAACAGTCATTCTCTGAGAGACAGGCATATCAGATATGAAATCCATTGAAATATGGGTCCATAGCCTCCTGGGGACAGGCAAAGGCATCAACAACCCACTAGAGCGAGAACAAGGTTTAGACCGGGAGCAAGTCCCACAGGACTGCACAAAATTCCTGACATCACTAGACAAGGCGGGCCACCAAAAAGACCGACTCACCAGATCTCTAGTACCAAAAATACCTGGATGACCAGCCAATGCAGAGCAATGAACTTCAGACATCACTCTCTTCTTCCACTGGTCAGGAACATACAACTTTCCACTGGGACAACGATCAGGTTTGTCCTCCTGGAACTCTTCCAGAGTACGTCTCAAATCGGGCGAGATGGCAGAAAGAACTACCCCTTCGCCTAAGATGGTAGCAGGCTTGGTCACCACAGGAGAATCAGCAAAGAAGCTACTAGAGAGGGCATCTGCCTTGACATTCTTAGTGCCAGGAATAAAAGAGACCACAAAATCAAAACGTGTAAAAAACAAGGCCCACCTAGCCTGTCTAGGGTTCAAGCGTTTGGCCGACTCCAGGTAAATCAAATTCTTGTGGTCAGTGAGGACCACAACTTGATGTTTAGCTCCCTCCAACCAATGTCTCCACTCCTCAAATGCCCATTTCATGGCTAACAGTTCCCGATTCTCCACATCATAGTTACGTTCAGATGGAGAGAACGTTCGGGAAAAGAAAGCACAGGGATTCATTTTAGATGTTACAGGATCCTTTTGGGACAAAACAGCTCCTGCACCAATCTCAGAAGCGTCCACCTCTACCTGGAACGGGAGTGAGACATCAGGTTGCCGCAAAACCGGGGCAGAAGTGAATCTTCGCTTCAGCTCCTGAAAGGAAGAAACAGCCTCCGGAGACCAATTCAACACATCAGCACCCTTCTTAGTCAGATCAATCAATGGCTTGGCAATACTAGAAAATTTTGCTATAAATTTCCGATAAAAATTAGCAAAACCCAAAAACCTCTGGAGGGCCTTCAAAGAAGTGGGCTGAACCCAATCATAAATGGCCTGTACCTTGGCCGGGTCCATTTCAGTAGTTGACGGAGACAAAATAAATCCCAAAAATGAAATCCTCTGTACCCCAAAAAGGCATTTCGATCCTTTGACATACAGGGAATTCTCCTTCAAGATCCGGAACACAGTCCGAACATGTTCCACATGAGAATCCCAATCCTTGGAGAAGATCAAAATATCATCCAGATAGATAATCAAAAATTTATCCACAAAGTCTCGGAAAATGTCGTTCATGAAGCACTGGAAGACAGA
This sequence comes from Dendrobates tinctorius, assembly GCF_039654945.1. Lineage (NCBI taxonomy): Eukaryota > Metazoa > Chordata > Amphibia > Anura > Dendrobatidae > Dendrobates > Dendrobates tinctorius. The sequence continues at coordinate 83,137,588 of NW_027361690.1, forward strand.
AGGGGCATTAGTGAGCCCAAAAGGCATCACCAGGTACTCAAAATGTCCCTCCGGAGTATTAAACGCCGTCTTCCATTCATCCCCATGCTTAATGCGGATAAGATTATACGCCCCCTGAGGTCAAGCTTGGTAAACCAGCAAGCACCTTTAACTCTGGAGAATGGATCCGAAATCAGGGGTAACGGATACTGATATTTAATAGTAATTTTGTTGAGGGCACGATAATCAATACAAGGCCTTAATGAACCATCCTTTTTGGCCACGAAAAAAAAAGGCACCTAAGGGTGAAGAGGATGGCCTAATATGACCCTTCTCCAACGCCTCCTTAATATAGGATCGCATAGCCTCGTGCTCGGGTACAGATAAATTGAAGAGCCGACCCTTGGGAAATTTACACCCCGGGCTCAGTTCAATTGCACAGTCATAACTCCTATGAGGAGGCAAAGACGCAGACTCATTCTCATTAAATACATCATAAAAGTCCGCCAAATAGTCAGGAACATCATGCGACTGAGGAGAGGTGGAAAAAACCGGAGCCTCACTAAGGGCACACCGACAACCCCAACTCACCACAGACACAGATTTCCAATCCAAAACTGGATTATGAATTTGCAACCAGGGAAACCCCAGAACAATGGTATCATGCAAATTATGCAACACCAAAAATCTGCAATTTTCTTGATGGTCTGGGGCGACCCGCATTACCACCTGGGTCCAAAACTGAGGTTTATTTTTCGCCAAAGGAGTCGCATCAATACCCCTCAATGGGATAGGCGTCCGCAGAGGTGTCATAGGAAATCCACAACGCTTAGCAAAATCCAAGTCCATTAGGTGCAGGGCTGCTCCCGAATCCACAAAAGCCTTGGCAGAAAATGTGGACAGGGAGCAGATCAGAGTAATTGCCAGAAGAAACTTTGGTTGAACACCACCCACAGAAAACGTGTGTGCAAAACGTTTATCTCGTTTAGGACAGACAGAAATAATATGCGAGGCATCTCCACAAAAAAAACACAGCTTATTGCGCCTTCTGAACTCCTGACGTTGCTCCCTGGACAAAACTTTATCACATTGCATAGGTTCAGACACTTGTTCAACAGGTGGCAACACCTCTCGTGCTGTCCTGCGTTCATGTAAACGCCGATCAACCTGAATAGCTAATGACATAGAATCGTCAAGACCAGAGGGAACAGGAAATCCCACCATAGTATCTTTTACGGCTTCTGACAAACCCTTCCAAAAGAGAGCTGCCAAGGCATTATCATTCCAGGTATTTAGGACCGCTCACTTTTGGAATTTTTGACAGTACAATTCTGCAGAATCTCGACCCTGGCTCAATGCCAACAGGGTCTTTTCAGCCTGATCAATAGCATTAGGTTCGTCATACAACAACCACAAAGGCTTGAAAAAATGCGTTCACATTAGTCAGAATAGGATCATCTGGTTTAAAAGAAAACGCCCAATCCTGGTGATCGCCACGCAGCAAAGAGATGACAATTTTAACCTGCTGCGCGGAGCTCCCTGACGAGTAAGGCTTCAAGGCAAAAAACAATTTACAATTATTTTTGAAATTCAAAAATTTAGACCAATCACCAAAAAACACATCAGGAGTAGGGATCTTTGGTTCAGCAGCATGTGAATGAGCAAGGTAGGCGGAAATTCCCCGCACTTCTGCAGCGAGCTGCTCCACACGATCAGACAATTGCTTTATCTCCATTGAGAGAAAAAAAAATTCCCCCTACGGCCTCAGAGATATAGAGGAAAAAATATACACACTTTTTTTTTTTTTACAATTCTTTCCTGCTATTGAGTACCCTAGGATCTGCGGTATGGCGGGTGATTCTGTTATGAATGAGTCACCGTAGGAGGCAAAAACAGAAATACTAGCTAAGTCCAGAAAACCAGAGAAGTTGGCAGCTATCGGATTGCAGACCCCTGAACCTATCAACAACAACTAGCCGTAGCCGTGAGGGGTTCCTACGGTGCCCTAGACCCCTCGATCACAGCCGGAGAACTAAATAGCCTAAAGACAGAAAGGGAAATCTAAACTGCCCCAGAGCAGACCCCAAAGCAATAGGCAGCCCCCAACATATAATGACGGTGAGGCAAGATGAAAAAACACTCACACAGATAGAAAGATAGGCTGAGCAAATGATGGGGCCCAAGCTAACTAAATAGGACAGGATAGAAAAGCTGCTGTCTGCAATCCTCCAAAAACCCTATCAAAACAAGAGCCAACAGACTGATAGGGAAAAAAGTCCTGAAGACGCTAGGCTTCAAAAAGACTATATCAGTACTCACGAATTTTCTGAAGACAGAGCAAAAAGGAATTCAGCTCACCCCTGCAGGGAATGGCAGAAATCCAGAAAAACAAGGCAAAACAAAACCAAAACAGAAATGCAAAAAGCAGAGCAGAAAACTTAGCTTTTGAGGAGCAGGAATCAGACTGGTCTCCTAGAATCCCTCAGAGAAATCACCCGCAAGGCAGAAGGGCGTCGGCTGCCTTATATCCAGTCAGCAATTCCAGTCGCCCAGTCATCATCATTCTGCTCAGGTGCTTGGTAATCAGCCTCACTACCTTCCTTCACCAGAAGAGGGAGTTCATCAGACCTCAATGGTGAGGGGGAAAATGAACTCACAACAGATATCTATGTGGTCTACAGAAGTGCTGTTGGAATTCTCTGGCTGTTGTCCTGGCTGTCTGATCTTTGACAGGCACAACTACCAGGAATCTTGAGTAGTGATCCACAATGGTAAGAGCATAGATGTAGCCTGAACGGCTTGGAACCAGCTTCACATTGTCCATGGCTACCAACTCAAGGGTCTGTTTGGTGATGATTGGCTGTAGAGGAGCTCTCTGGCTGTTTCGATCCTTTCTGCGCAGGTTACATTGTCCACACTCCCGGCACCACCTCTCAATGGCTTTCCTCATACCAGCCCAGTAGAACCTCTCCCGGAGCAACGCTTCCAATTTCTTCCATCCGAAGTGTCCAGCTCCATTGTGGTATGCTTCCAGGACCATTGATGCCTCTCTCTTTGGGACTATCACCTGCCAAACCAGCTCATGAGTACGGGCATTGACACTCCTCCAACACAGTTTTCCTTCATAAATGAACAGCCGGCCTCTCTCCTTCCACAACTGCTGGGTTTCTTCAGGAGCATCCGACTCTGGACGTGAGTCAGCTTGGGACAGTAGCTCCTTCACCAGGCGGACTGCAGGGTCACTATCTTGCGTTTCCGCACAGTCATGATGGGGCAATGGATTCAGGGTGACCTCCTTCAAGCCATACCGTCTGTTTCTCACTCCCTGAGCACGCTGGGCCGCAAGTGGCCGGTGGAAGGGAGGTGACTCTATTTCTTCAAGAGCCTCAGGGTCTTCTCCTGCATCTGGTAGGTTAGGCATTCTGGACAGCGCATCAGCATTGGCATTCTTGTGCACTGCCCGGTACTTGATGGTAAACTCATAGTTCGATAGCCGAGCCATCCATCGCTGTTCCAGTGCACCTAGTTTTGCAGTGTCCAAGTGCGTCAACAAGTTGTTGTCCGTGAAGATAGTGAACTTGGCGGAGGCTAGGTAATGTTTGAACCTTTCGGTGACAGCCCAGACTATGGGAAGGAACTCCAGCTTGAAAGAACTGTAGTTGTCAGGGTTCCTTTCAGTGGGGCGCAGCTTCCTGCTGGCGTAGGAGATCACTCGATCTTTCCCATTCTGTACCTGCGACAGTACTGCTCTTAGTCCCACGTTGCTGGCATCAGTGTACAGCACAAAGGGTTTGTCATAATCTGGGTAGGCCAGAACTTCATCTCCTGTGAGAGCCATCTTCAATCTGGTGAAGGACCTTTCCAACTCTTCAGTCCATTCAAAGGTGGAATTTTTCTGTTTGGTCTTCTTGGACTGCCCCACCAGAAGATTTTGCACAGGAGTGGCTATTTCAGTAAAGCCTTTGATGAATCTTCGGTAGTAGCCTACCAGTCCAAGGAATTGGCGTACTTCATGAAGGTTGCTGGGCTTCGGCCAGTCCCGGATGACTGTGACCTTATCAGGATCTGGTGCCACATCTTCTGCACTGACCACATGACCGAGGTACTGCACCTTGGGCTTCAGGAGGTGGCACTTGGAGTGCTTCACCTTCAGGCCAAAATTGGACAAAGCTTCAAACACTTCAGCCAGGTGTTCCAGATGATCTTCATAGGTTTTGGAGAAAACAATGACATCATCCAGGTACAACAGGACCGTCTCAAAGTTCATGTGTCCCAGGCAGCACTCCATCAGCCGTTGAAATGTTCCTGGGGCTGTGCAGAGCCTGAATGGCACATAATTAAACTCACAGAGACCAATTGAAGTGGTAAATGCTGTTTTCTCCTTGTCTGCCTCTGCCACAGGAACCTGCCAATACCCACTAGTGAGATCTAAGGTGGAAAAGTAGTTAGCAGTTTTAAGTGCAGCTAATGATTCCTCAGTTCTTGGTAGTGGGTAGGCGTCTTTATGTGTAATGCTGTTAATTTTCCTGTAATCAGCACACATTCTCATGGTACCATCCTTTTTCTTTACAAAAACTATGGGAGCTGCCCATGGGCTACAACTGTCTCTGATAACGCATGCTTCCTTCATCTCCCTCAACATACTCTTAGCACATTGGTATTGTGTTGGGGGTATAGGTAAGTACCTTTCCTTTATGGGTGGATATATGATGTTGAACCCCTTTTGCCTGCCCAAAGTCTAGTGGGTGTTTGCTGAATACCCGCTCATACTCATGTGTTACTCTGTATACCCCATTTTTCTGGTAGGAGGGCGTAGAGTCAGTTCCCACTTGCAGTTGCTGGCACCATTCCTCCAACTGCTTCACAGAGCCATTGTCCTCCACCTGATCGGATGAGACCAAGGGCTCTGCTGCCTGCAAAGAGTTGTTATTGACAGTGAGCAGCTTAGCAACTGTGGCGTACCGCGGTATCGTGGCCTCCTCCTCCCCACAATTCAAAAGGCGTACAGGTACTCTCCCCTTTCGTACATCAACCACCCCTCTGGCTGTCAGGAAAGTGGGCCTGCTATCGGAGTATACTGGTTCTACCAATGCCTGGTAATCTCTCCCTCTAAGACCTATAGCTGCCCGACACCAAACCAACATTTCACATCTGGGGGGTATTGCAATGGGGAAGGGATCACTCACTCTGACACTGCCGATTTCTCCACCAGAGAGTTCTACCTGTTGCCTTTGCATCAGGGCTCTGAAATCCTTCTGCAGGACTTGTTGTTCACTGGAACCAGCAGTCTCAGCCACCTGTTGCAACAAGATAATAACCTCGGACAGACAGTTTTCAATTACATTTGTACCAAGAGTCATCATGGAATTACATTCACGTCGATCAATATCAACAACTATCAGACCTTGAGATTTTAGCTCTACCCAGTCCACTTTAACAGTAATCTCTTTACATCCTATCTGCGGCAAAGACTGACCATTACTGGCAACTACTGTCAGTTCATCAGCTGCGCCACGGGTAAGTTCTGAATCAGCCCAATACCTCTTGTAAAGAATGTACGGCATAGTGGTCACCTGGGAGTCAGTGTCCAGCAAAGCGTTCATGGGGATGCTGTCAATCACCACAGGAAGGATCGGTCTCCCTCCTACATACTTGGCTCTCCAGTTCTTTGGGCCTTGTAGTCCTACTCCTGGGGGTTGGCCCTCTGCCCCATGGGTTGCTCATTTAAAGGAGAAAATCTTGCGAGATGACCGGCCTTGTAGAAGCGACGACAGATGGGACGTTCGTCCTGGTCATAGCGATTGTTGTTCCTCCCTCAAAGTGGCGGGGCTCTCCTCCTCCGGAGCCACGGGACATCCTCTGGACTGGAAGCAAGCTGGATCTTTTCCTTGGAGGACACCTGCAGGTACTGCATGGTTTTGGTAAGTACAGCCATCCCTTTGGTCAACTCCTGGACCTGAAGATGCAGCTCCTCAGTTGGATTTTTATCCAGAGTCTGTGCATGATGTTGCGCGAATGACTGCGAGACTTCGCGATCCCACGAGAACGGACGTCATCGCGGGCATTTTCGCAAAGGATTACTGGGAACGAGAGCGTGGAGAGAGGCGGGAAGGCTGTGCGGGACGTCGGAAGGTGAGCATAACAATATTTTTTATTTTAAATTCTATTTTTTACAGGGATATGGTACCCAAAGCCCGGAGGACAGTCTCCTCTCCTCCGGACAGTGGGTACCATCCGCAAATGTTCTGCTTACTTTTCGCATGGTGTGCACAGCCACATGCGGGAAGTAAGCAGAACAATGCATTCCTATGGGTGCGGGATCGCCGCGATTCCGCAAAATTAATGAGCATGCTGCGGTTTTTACCGCGAAGCGATTCTGCCGTGGTAAAACCGCAGCATTAGCACAGCATTGCGGAATCCCATAGGAATGCATGGGATGCTTATTTTTCGCGTTTTCGCGGCAAAATCGCGCGGTTAAAACCGCCGCGGAAACGCGAAAAAAACGCCATGTGTGAACTCAACCTAACAGTTTATCTTCCTCCTTCACACTGTCAGGATAAACTTGCTTAACTGCTCGCAGCGCCTCCTGCAGGTTGAGAGCATAGTCCCTTATACTGTCCTGCGCCTTGTTTACAGCCAAAGAACCTCATCTTGATTTCAGCTGCAGTGCTAGTGTCAAAGGTGCTTCTCAGCTTGGCCAGGATGTTTGCAACAGTCTCTTTATCAGTGTCCTGCCAGGCTTTCACTTCTCTCTGCGCTGCACCCATTAGCTGTCCAATCAGGATATTCACTTTCTGGCTCTCAGACAGAGGGTAGACTTTAAACAAACTGCACAGTCTCTCTATAAATTCACTCAGGGTATGTGACTCACCCGAGTACTGCAGTAGCTAGGCCGCTTCCGGTATGTAGGGCATAGACAGCGGCATTTGGGGGACCGCTGCGGCGGGCACTCCGCCTTGCGGCGCTGCGGGGTTGGCAACGGCGTCCGCCACTGCATTGCTGTGCGGCGTGGACATTCTCTTCCTCCCCCCTAGTTAACGTTAGCCAGGGCCGGGGGTTGTGTATGCTCACCAGCGACCACTTCGCAGGCCTGATGCTCTGGGCTGTAGGCCTCAGCTCCTCCTCTTCTCGCGCGCTGTCCTCTCTTCCCGCGCGGCACTTCACTTCTTTGCGCTCTGTGGCAGGCTCCGCCCATGAATGCCCGCCCCTCTTTCTTCCCGCATGCGCCAAGCAGCGTGGCAATGGCGGCAATTGGCGCCAATTTCACACACAGTCTTTTTTTCACAAACAAAGTCTATGGCACACAGGACCCGGGGGTACCGGGCTCCGTAATCCTGTTTGTGACGCCAAATTGAGTTGCCCTCCCTGGGCTGTGGGGTACTCGGTACCGGGCCGGTATCAGTGGGATGTGTCACATCAGCGGTGACCCGGACTGTGGCCCTGGGCGCCCAAGAAATAGGGTAAGTTGTTGTGAATGGTAGAAGGTAATTAGATGAATAGTTCGTGACGCCACCTGTGGTACTCGGCAGGGAGGTGTTAAGCCAACGCTGCATGCAGATCCGCTGAGACTGGTGGTATGGCGCAGGTGGTATGGCACAGCAAAGATGTAAAAGCTCCCCACAGGTGAAGCTGTAGTCCCAGGGCAGTGTAGATGTGGTTGGCACGGGGATATAGCGGTGCCAGAAAGGTAGGAAGCAGACAAGACACAGCGGGGTGCAATTTCTGTACCTTTACTTGGTAACTGCAGTCCAGGGTCCTGATTACAGATGGTATTGGAGCAGGCTAGCCTGGAAGCAACTCAGGGATTCTCTCTCAGCAGATGGGTTGTGCAGTCTCCTTACTAGCGCTTATTCGAATGAAGTACTCCCAGTACTGAGTTACCCTGGAGTTCTCAAGAACCTCACTTGCACGGCAGACAGCTGTAGCCTATCTCGGGGACTCCTCTCTCCTAAGTCCCGGCTCACAATCCAAGCTGCTGTTGTGCCCTCAAGTCTTAGATGTGAGTAGGGCATTTTCAGCCTCCTACTCCTCTGGTGTCTGTTGCAGGACCGTTAGTATCCGTACAACCGTGGAGACCAGGCTCCAGTTCATGCGCTCTCTCTAGAGATGAGCTCTTCCTCTCAGCTCTATCTCAGCGCTCCTTCCACACGTCTGCACACTTCACCCTCCACAGACTAACTAACCACTCCTTCCTCTTGGCCCTCAGAGAGCACTCCTCCCCTTAATCCCGGTTCAGAGTTCCCCCTGCTGGCCTGGAGTGGAACTGTGTTGCATGCATTGATTGACTGCGAGAGAGACCCATCATTGCCTCCAAGCCTGGCATTACCCTCCCCTGGAGGAAGGCAAAGCCACTGTGGCGACCATACTCCTGGGGGCGCCACAGGCTCAGCTTCTGAGCCCGCTCCACAGTCTCTGACATGCACCTGGGGCGTTAAGTTTTTAAAGTCAATGGGGCTGAACTGTAAAACCAGACACAACCCAGATATAGTACTGATTTTAGATAAGCAGATTCATTTTTTTCTAATCATGAACAATCCCTTTAATTATACAAATCATATGGATTATTTTGTAATATTTTTACTAGTTAGTTTCCATCTGGCTTACATTTGCCCCAGCGCTGTCAAAACCTGAGGATTAGATTATAAAAAACAATTGTTTAGTTCCTTAGATTTCCTGTGATCTGTGCACATACTGCTATCTATAAGAAAGATGTCTTTTTAAGATAAAATTGAGCTTGACTCTGGAAATCACTGAGGAGTCACATTATTCCGAGAGAGCATTGACCTCGGCAGTACATTCACAAGACGTCAGCATGCTTCCCAGTGATTTACATATCAGGAATACAGGAAGGAGCTAAGAGACCTGAGTTCATCATATATATTCATGTTTCATTTATTTATTTAGCTGCTAAAGCTCAGTTAATACTCAAGAGTTCTAAAATGTAGCATTAATGCATTCTCTCCCAGTATATCCACTGATCTGCAAGATACAAATATGGAGCACAGTGCTATGTTATTTCTATTTTTAAGTAATAATACTCGCTTTCTTAATTTACCTTCGGAGCAACAATAATAACCCCCTAATTCTTGGGGCTCATTCAGACTTCCAGCTTTCACATACGAGTGTTAGGCTAGCTTCAGACTAGCGTTTTTGCCTGCAGCGCACGACGCCGCTCAGCCACCGCCCCCTGCCGCAACCTCTCCGGTCATCTCCGCCTAGTGTCGCACATCGCTGCATGCGAACTGCACACCCTATCTTTAGCATAGGGTGCGCAGACCGTGCGCTAGTAGGATTTTGCGTGCGGCAGGGGAGGGGGCATGGCAGGGGCGGGGCTTAGCGGCGCTGTGCGCTGCAGGCAGAAACGTTAGTCTGAAGCTAGCCTTATCCGTGATTTTAATGGACAGCACTCATACCTGTGATAGCCTAAGGGGACATTTATGTGTTTGTGATTTTGTAAAATTGCAAAGATATGTCTGATTTTGAGCTGAGGATTGGGTTATAATGAAGGTAATGTGTTCGTGAAAAAAATCGGACAAAACTCAAATGACATCAGAGTGTGGTCCAATTTTCACGGACAGTCAGTATGGAGAAAGTGGAGTAAATGTTTAATTTCTCTATGTACAAGAAAATCGGATGACACTTGGACCATACTCTGAGCAAACTCCGGTCAAAGTCTGATCAGAATTATCCATCCGTTTTTCTCATATGTGGAAAAATCAGATGTGTGAATGAGCCCTTAGATGTACATTTTGTGATAAGTCAGTAAAAAATGAGGGATTGATCAGAAGAATATTCTGCTAATGAGTCAATTATATTTGAAAGGATCATAGAATGTTAGCGTTGGAAGGGACCTCCAGGGTCATCATGTCCAATCCCCTGCTCAAATCAGGATTCACTAAATCATCACACAGAGATGTCTGTCCAGCCTCTGTGTGAAGACTTCCATTGAAGGAGAACTCACCACATCTCTTGGCAGCCTGTTCCACTCATTGATCACCCACACTATCAAAAAGTTTTTTCTAATATCTAATGTGTATCTTCTCCCTTTCATTTTGATTCCACTGCTTCTCATGTTTCCATGTGCAAATAACCTTACGTTTGCATTTAACAAAAAAAAGATACAAAATTGTGTTCTTCATGCACTGCCCCCCTTAAAGAAAACCTGCCATATGAAAAATACGTAATTTATTTACATGATGTCGATTCCGCTGCTCTCTTGAATCTGAAATTGTAAATTATTTTTGCTCCTATATCTCTCCATTCGTGATATTTGGCCTGCTCTTCCCTGGTCTTTTTTTAGCCAACTGGTCTTGACTGTCAAGAAGACTCTTATAGAGAAGAGTCGAGGCCCATGAGCACTTGGATAAAAGAACAAGATTTATACTGCGGGAAGAGAGGGCTACATCCAAGGAATGGACAGGCATGAGAACAAAAGAAAAACAAGGCCCAATTTAGGAGACGAGTGGCATTTATACTAGGTAATAATAATAATAATACATTTTATTTCTATAGCGCCGACATATTCCGCAGCACTTTACATTTCAGAGGTGATTTGTACAGACAATAGACATTACAGCATAACAATAATCACATACAGTAGATTATAACAAATACCAAGAGGAATGAGGGCCCTGCTCGCAAGCTTACAGTCTATGAGGAAAGAGGGAGACACAAAAGGTGGGTGGTAACAGTTGCCCTGATTGTATGGACCAGCCATAATGTTAAGTGTGTGACAGTACAGACAGAGGGCTAATGGATGCATAAAGCATGTGGGAACATGATGCGGGAAATCTCGTTGTGGTAAAACTTTTGGCTGTGCCACACAGGGATAGATTAGGTTAATGTGTTGAGGCGATAGGCCAGTCTGAATAAATGCGTTTTCAGGGCACGCTTAAAATTGTGGGGATTGGGGACTAATCATATTGACCTGGGAAGCGCATTCCAAAGAACTGGACCAGCACGTGTATAGTCTTGGAGACGGGAGTGGGAGGTTCTGACTATTGAGGATACTAACCTCAGGTCATCAGCAGAACGGAGGGCGCGGGTAGGGTGGTATACTGAAACAAGGGAGGAGATGTAGGGTGGTGCTGAGCTATGGAGGGCTTTGTGGGTGAAAAGAAGTCATATGTATGTCAAGTAACAGGTCCTTTTTAAAGCACACCAATATTACCAGAAAAAGTCTTTATTCTCTTGCTTTATTACTTGGCATTCACTTTTTTGGGGGTATGTAATGTCTCTTCATTAGAATTCTGCAAGAACTATAAATGCGGGTACATCTTTCTCCTAACTTCCCAAAAAATCCCATTATAGATAATCAATAAATTTGCTATACTTTACTGAATATGAATTTTTGCTTAATAGCACAATAACGTTTGGATGTTTTTTAATCCAATCTATTTGTTTTCATGAATAAAGTCCATAATGTTCTTGTTGACTCGAAAAATGCAAAAAAAAAAAAAAAATGATGTCATTCGATGGACAGCAGTGAACAGTTTTACTTTAGCTGTCAAAATATTCCTGAAGCTTGTAAAAATGCTGGCAGAGTGTTGGTAATGAAATACAGCTTGCTTTTCAACTGTTGCATGTCAAATTCATTCTGTAGCTATGACCAATATGTACAAAAGGAGGGGATGGTAGTGTGGCTGCCACATGGCGCTTCCCTGCTTATGTGGGTCCATGTGTGCAGTTTATTATTGATGGAGATGGCATCATAACTCGAATAAACCAGAAATGATGGCACCTGTACATGGCATAAGATTATTAATTTACCATTGTGAAAGTAATAGGATCTACTAAAAAAGTAATGGTCAAAGAGAAAAATGAAAAATGATCATCTCTGAGAGCAGATTATGAAATATCGCTCTCGTTATCTGCTCGCCAGGGTATGTGTGTTACTATTCTGCATTCTGTATATCTAGCTGTACATTCCCGAAGGCTTTCTTATCTAGTTCATGGCAAGATGCCTGGTTTAGGGGCCAGTTTGTGTTGCTCATGACTTGGAATGTGTCTTCCTACAGCTCACTCCCTGCACGTAGCACATTACCGGATGACAAAATATTATCAGCCGTCATCTTACATCACGGAGCAATGGAAGGCGTCTTAGATAGTGTGCAACACCCATTTACTGGCATCTCATGTCTAATCTATGAGATAGCGAATGGAGGCCCTCATGGTTCAGCCCTGGAACATGGCACGGAGTGATGCTGGAGCATAGGCTAATGATTCCCCCCTGAGTTTTGTAATCTTAATCAGATTGAGTCATTGTGGGGGGGAGTTGGGAAAACAGATCAGACTACATTAAGGCAGCTCAAAGCCATGACACGTCTTGGCAAACTGAAGGCGATTGTTATGGATGGGTTGTACAGTGAGATACTGATTGAGGTTAGAGATTTGTTGCCCCCTCCTCTCCGACATATGCCTGGAATTTTCTCCACTTCACAGTTAATGATAATGTTTGTGCCAGAAAGGCGACCACACCACATCTAGTGTCAAACTACGCAGGAAAACACAAAACAGACGGTTACTGAGATGCACAAAACATCTATTTTTCTCTCATAAAATCATATAGAGAAAAAGGTCCTCGAAAGACACTTAGTACAAAAAATATACTTTATTGATAAAAATAATACACAAAGTATAAAGAGAGAAAACGGTAGACCATAGAGAAACTGGAAAATAGCATAACACTGGATGGGTAAGAGATGTTGGTGACTTTACATGGACCACATCTGATGTGGTCCATGTAAAGCCACCAACATCTCTTACCTATCCAATGTTATGCTATTTTCCAGTTTCTGTATGGTCTACCGTTTCTCTCTTTATACTTTGTGTATTATTTTTTATCAAAAAAGTAAACATTTTTGTACTAAGTGTCTTTGGAGAACCTTACGAGTTTATGCTTGGTTTCACAGTCCTCCGTGTTATAACCTTTGGACTATTGGATTATCTATTTTTCTCTTGTAAACTTAAAGAGCACCTCTCCTTCCATATCAAACTGGTAAGACGAAAACTGGTCCTTTCCCTTCATACTCCGCAAGTTAACACTGCTTTCTCATACATTCTCATACTCTATGTAGATTTTTTCATTGCAGAAACTGTGTACATAAATATATATTACCATTACATAAAAAATAAACATAAATATATCACAGCAGTGGGGAAAACTATCATAAATATATATAATATATATCACAAATTAATAAATTGCATACATACATGTACAGTGGGGAAAATAAGTATTTGATACCCTGCTGATTTTGCAAGTTTTCCCACCTACAAAGAATGTAATATTTATCGTAGGTACACTTCAACTGTGAGAGACAGAATCAAAAAATCAAAAGGGAAAATCACACTGTATGATTTTTATATAATTAAATTGTATTTTATTGCATGAAATTGTATTGATAAATGCACAAGGTAGTATGTCCGGCATTACTGTTGCACCTGTTGCAGGCGTAATCAAGTCTGAAGGGATAGCGAAATATACCGAGCCCCTGGGATCTCGAGTGCCCACCAAAGAAAAAGAAAAGTCAGAATATGTCCATATAAAGAAAAAAGAGGTGGCACTCATCGTCCCATAAAAGGTCCTTTATTATGTCTCCTGAATGCAGGAGAGTCTGTGGAACACGTCAAACGATGGCCTTTTTGCACCTCCTGCGTTGAAGTGTTGAGTTGTCATTTTTTTTTCTGGGCAGGTTTCCCACAAAACCTGAAAGATTTCCTGATACCAGCAAAGAGAATGAGTTTCCTGAAGTCTCATGCACACATTGCTTATTTTTTCTTTGCAGATTTGCAGCAGATTTAAATCTGCAGTATGTAAGTTCTCTCAGCGTTTTTGCAGATTTCATCCAAATTAATGGATGAGAAAAACGAATGCAAAAAAAACTCGTTGAAAATGCATGTATGCTGCATTTTTCCTGCCAACACAACAGCTTTTGCACCAGATTTGCAGCAGGTTTTTCTGCTGGAAATAGTGAACGTGTGCACATACCCTATGACTCTAAACAGTCAGCATTTCCGTAAGACAAGATAACCCCTTGCAATAATTATTCCAACTGGTCAGTCAGTATGCACCAAATGTTGAAATTATGTACACCCATAAATGCCACTATTTAAGCCAGATAAAATGTTATTAATGTAGCTAGAGATTTAGGATCAATATCTCAGTGACAATACTCAACTTAAAAGGAATGAGAACAAGAACTGAACATCATGTTGGCAATGGCAGACTCAAGTTTAAACCTGTAACTTCAAGGAAGTTATTAAGGCTCTCCTGAAAACGTGAACCCCTTGATCTGGATGAGCGGTTGTAATGCAGGGTGGACTGGTGATATTAGGCCTCTTTCACACTTCAGTTTTTTACAATCAGTCACAATCCGCCAGGTTTTGAAAAAAAACGGATCCTCAATTTTTTTTTGAGGATCCGTTTTTTTCCCCATTGACTTGCATTAATGGCGGATTGTGACGGATTGCTGTCCGTTGCATCCGTTTTTTTTGCGGATCCGCCAAAAGTTGCTGTCCGTCACCATCCTCAAAGATTTCAAAACGGAGCTTGTAACGTTCTCTCTCTCTCTCTCTCTCGTAGGGTGCTCATGAAGCAATGTCTAAACAGCAGAACAACAGAGCAGAATGATTTGAAAATCTCCTAGAACCATATTTTAGTCACAACAGAATTTAGGACACAGATCAGAAGGTGAAAGATTGCCACACTCCTACTAGACGTCTCCGAGCATTGCATACAGGTGGCCAAGTGCCTGCAAGTGCGTAACTTTAAGCTTGTAGGTCCCAATGCAAAAGCTTCGATGGGGCCCCCAACTATTGCAAGTCTTTATTGGTAGTGGTAATTTTATAAGGGCTGAAGGCGCCTTTTGGGCTTCCCTAGGCCCCACGGCCTGGGTGCGATTGCAACCCCTGCGCTATTATAGTTTTGCGCGCTGTGAAGATTCACAAAACTGCAGTCACTCTATGTGACTATAGACTTGTAGGCTAAAGACAACCCCTTAAATCATTTAGAAATTGATGGCAGCAACACACATCCAAAAAGTTAGGAGAGGGTTAACAATAGTGGTTTTAGATCAACATATGCTCCCTTTACATCTATTTCAAGGAAAACCTTACACATTCCAGAAAGACAATGCTAAGTCACATACTGCATCCATCACAACAGCACGGCTACACATAAGAAGAGGTTGCTGATGAACCTTCCACCTGCAGTCCAGACCTTTCACCAATAGAAAACATTTAGAGAATTATGAAATGAAAAATCCAGCAAAGACCCCGGATTATTGAGCAGCTAGACTCCTACACCAGGCAAGAATGGATCATTCCTCTCCCAAAACTCCAGAAATTGATCTTTTCACTTCCCAGACATTTACAGATAGTTGTAGAAGAGATGAGATGCTACACAATATTAGTCATGGAAGACATGGATGCAGGTAGCGGTGGATATAATGATGGAGGATGGAGCCGGTGGCTCCTCCTTCAACCCTTCAGAGTGTGAGACTGAGACAGCAGACACGATGGCGCCACTACATTGTGTTTGGTGTACGGAGCATCAAAACATGTGTGTATGTGTTTACAAGGGATATGTGGGGGCTCCTAATGCAAATAGGTGGCTATGTGAGGATTCATACTAAATATAGGGAGGCTATGTGGGGGCTCATACTGTATATACGGAGGATATATGAGGATTCATACTATATATAGAAAGGCTATGCGCGGGCTTGTACTGTATGTAGGAGGCTACGTGGGGCTCATACTGAACAGAAGAAGGATATATGGCAGCTCATACTGTCTATACTTGGCTATGTGGGGATTCATAGTGTATATAGGTGGCTATGTGGAGGCTGATGCTGTGTATAGGGAAACTACATGGGATCCCATTCTGTATATAAGGGTCTGTTTGGGACTCATACTGTATATAGGGGCTATGTGGGGCTGATGCTATATATAGAGGGGCTATGTGGGGGCTCATACTCTATAGAGGGGGCTATGTGGAGGTTCATATTATTTATAGCGAGGCTATGTGGGGTCTTGTACTTTATATAGGGGGATTGTGTGTGGGTTCATTCTGTTTATAGGGTATCATACTGTATTTAGGGGTGCTGTGTGGGGCTTATGCTATATATAGGGGAGCTGTGCAGGGGCTTATACTGTGTACAGGGAGGTTGTGTGTGGACTAGTACTCTAGTGGGTGCTGTGTATGGGATCATACTATATAGAGGGGGCTGTGTGAGGACACATACTGTATGTGAGCGGGCAGTATTTGGGCTCACAGAATATGGGAGCTTTGTGTGGGCTCATACTATATATAGGGGGTGCTGTGTGTGGGCTCATACTATATATAGGGGCTATGTCTGAACTTATACTGTGTATAGGGGCTGTGTGTGGGCTCACACTGTATATAGGGAGTGTCAGCATACTTAATTCTGTTCAATATTAAATGATACAATTAATATTACTATAATATAATAATCATAATTAATATGTTAATATTGAGCAGAATTAAATTAAACCTATTGGTTCGACCCTCACCAACATTTACGGTCTCTCGTGTGACCCCTCAGGTAAATCAATTGTATATCCCTGATCTACAGGACAGGTAATATCTTGCTGATTGCTGGAGGTCCAAGTTCTGGGACCACTGTTGACGTGTAAACATGTTCTTCCTCCATCATCATCTGCTTCTGGCATTGTAGATGTTTGGATGTGATCCCTTCTATTGTAAAAAGTCTTAACCGTTGCAAGTTCGGACTAATCCAGGAAGCAAATTATAATTATACCGAAATCATTACTGATGGGAGTAGACGCATCAACATTTTTCCGGAATTATGAAAGGGGTTTTTTTGATTTATGTAATAAAAACTTAATCAGGTATGAAAATCACTTGTGAAAAATTGCCAACTTACAATACTTTTCATTGTGTCTTTCAGCTGAGATCTCATCTTGTTGTCTGTAATTTAATAATGAAGTACAGGCACTCGGTGCTTCATAGCGCGGCCAATCATCTAAACCAAGCACCTTCCCACCTGCTTGGTTTCCCTCTATTAACATCCATCTCTGGCTCTATGAAGCCAGAGCTGTCAATCAAAGAAGGGCGGGTGGAGATTGTAGGAAAACACGTCGGTGTGTAGGTAAATTTAAATGATTGCATCAACGAGTGGTGGGACTTAGTTAGAACAGTGATTCTGTGCTGGCAGAGTCCCTTTAAGACAGCTGCTGGTAAGCATAATACTAGGGTCAGGGACCTTAATTTAATGGCACTGCTCCAGCAGTGAAATAAAAAGGCTGGAGTGGTGCTTTAATGTTTTTGCACTGTTGGAGGAGATTTCACAATAATGTGGTCGGATGCATACATTTACACTTAATTATCCAAAATGGCACCAGTGATACGTTTAGCGCTAGTCATATTAAAAAGATTCTTTTCCTTCCAATACTCTATGGATATGGCATACAATATTTTATTTCAGCACTAACAAGGTGCCCATCTTTGAAAAACTTGGAGCATTTCACGACTTCCTATTAGTCATTGTTGGGAATTTTGGCGCATTTTCATTATTAGAATGTTCCATAATGTATTACAGATTAAGCTGAAGTAAGCGATAATCTAGCAATGAGAGAAAAATGTAACGCTGGGAGTATTGTCACCAGCAACGCATTTGTATGCCCCATTTCTCCCTATGATCCGCTTGTGTGTGGAAGTAATTACTGTACTGTACATCTCAGCTGGTCAAATAATAGGACATTGCTGATTGATTACAGTGGTTTTGGTAATTTGGGATGAACTGATTTGACCTGTCTGAAGGCTGAATTAAATAAAACTTTGTAGAAAACGCGTGGTTAGACTCATTACTCGTGAATTCTATAGAAAGTAAAAACAGCACAAGGAATTTACACTACTCCAATGCAACAGATGCACACACTTGGGTTTAATGTGCTGTTAGTTTTTTCTTACCAGTCTAATACAGATGGAAAAGTGTAAGGCTCTGGTAATCATTAACATTTTCATTTAATACAAAAGAGACAGTAATGTACAAAGCTCTGAAAGAGTCTTTGTAAATCACACTATAGCACATTTATTATAAGATAAAATGATCACTTTAATAAACTCAGGCTTATCTGAGAGCAAATGCAATAACTAATAAAATTGAAAAGTAATAAATTATTAAAAAATGACGGTTTCATCCTAAAAAAAAAATCACTTCATAGTGTCGGCCACCAGGTGTCCCCCTTCTGTCTAACCTGCTCTCTGCTGCCTGTTGTTAAGTGTAATCCACCTCTACCAGCAGAGATGTGGAGATGGATTACATTAAATGGAGACTTTATTTCTCTGCTCCTGCTCTCCTGTCTGTCAAACTGCAGACGGTGAGGTGGGTGTTCAGGACAAGTAAGCCATTGGACAATGGCAGGAGCAATGCATGCTGGTACCTTAAGTGAGGGAAATCAAGTTCCTAAACTTGTAGTGCTGGCAGAATACCAATAAAAGGGAACCACCAACTTAAAAAGATCAAAAATTACAGTTTCTGGACATATTAGATTTAAATGTGCATCAAAAGCAGTTTAAGCTCGTTGAAGAAGATGAGTGCAATAAGACAATGCTTTTGTTTCTTTTGGTGTAAAATGACAGGTGGGCTTTAAGCATCTGTACATTTATTGCTTTTATGAGTTTACAAAATGCATATGGAATGTGAGTTTGGAAATTTTATGATAATCCAAAGGGTTAATTCATTGAACAAGACAAGGTACTTTCTCTGAGACCAATTTAACATTAAAAGGCTGCAGTTAAAATGGTCCTTTATTCCCAGCGATCAGGATAATAGCCTGGCAATTAAGCACTTGCTGGAAGTGCATTTACGAAATGCGGTGCTGCCAACAAATGGTTAATGATAATAACAGTGCATAAGCTCCTGTCTGTGGCGCTGACAGACATGTTATCCATAGTCTCTTTATTAACTCTGCTTCCCTCGGAGTTTGCAAATTGCTCTGATCTGTAGAGACAAAGGCTTCTCTTCATCACTGAATCACCACATATCCTGCACAATAATGTGGGAATTGGAAGGGAAATATCCTGTCTCACATCAAAGCTGCGCCTTCTTGTCTCTCCCAGGTATCTCATCCCACTGCACCCTTTCTTTACCATGGAGAAGTACAACAGCGCTGACCGAGATGTGCCCTAATCAAATGCGCTGCAGCATAATGGATCCTGGATTATTTGCCCGAAAATATGGCTGCTCACAATGGATTCTACAAAAGGGGAAATCTTCTGTATATTTCCTCTGATGTACACCGCAGTCAGGACTCAATATTCACACATCAGTGACAGATGAGGGCGAGCATATCTCCCGAGTAGGAGATGAGTTCAGACTTTGGCTCCAACCTACAGTCGGGTCTATATTTATGTGTGTGAATGTGCATGCCAGAAAGTCCATAAAAAATCAGACATTGCCTTATATAACCAATTTACTGTACACACTGCACAGATAACAAACAGTTAAATGGATTGTCCAGTACATTATTATTTTTTTTTTACTGTGGGCCTAAGAACTATCAGGTAGGTAGTTGCTACCTAGGTGACTGTTGTGCTCGCCACCGATGTCTGCCGGCTTAAAGTGGTCAAAGACCTCTGACATCACATTGACAGAGCAGCTTCTTCTCTTCCGCTCTGCTCTTGACAGGGCGTGACTGCCAATGTCATGCTGATTGACAGCCGGCTCCTCACTGCTTAGCGGCAGGAAATCAGCAGTCAATTAGCATGACGTTAGCTGTCACACCCCACTGACAGACCAGCAGGAAGCTGCTCTGTTGATGTGGAGCAGCTGAATTAAAGGCAGGAGTGGCCACTGGATAGACCAGGCAGGTAGTTAGCAACTATCTGCCTATATGTTTTTTTTGCCTCATAGTAAAAACATACCATAATCCTGGATATCCCCTTTAAACATTGCCCAAAGACATGCATGTTTATTTTGTCATGCAAATGTGTATATAAATGTTTTTTAAGTCCTGACACCAAGTGAAAGAGGGCAGTGGTAATGAGGATGAAGGGGGGCACAGGACCAGTTCCTGTGGACCAGAACTGAGTTCTCTTTACACGGAAACCCCTCTTCTAAACAGGAATGTGACAAGAGTGTGATGTGCTGTGGAATTCTTTCTGTATTCACTTGTCCGGGAGTCCTTGTTACCTCCCCGTCCATGGGACCGGACTCAGCTGCACAGATAACAGGAGACCTTAGGTCCATTTCAACAAGTTCAATTTTACTATGCAATTCAGATCCCCTTTGTCCAGTGTACTATCAGTTCTTGACTCCGTTCTGCCTGACCTGCCATCAACTCAACAGCTCCTGTTGGTACCAGGGACCTTCCATTCGGCATAACAGATTCCCTGCGACCCATCATCTTTCCCTCTTGCTTTGACCAGACCGGCATCTTTCTCACAGAGGAAACAGAGACATGTCACCCAATGCCTTTTCTGGGGCCTGGGAATGAGACTACCCAAGACTTCAGATGTGTCCTCATACTATTTGGAGACTTAGCACTGAAAGGACCCCCTCGCCGCTGATGCAACACTGCCTTGGAACCTGTCAAACACTATCACTGTCTAGTACTTCCAATGAACTTGACTGAACTCACCTTCTTGACTGACTCGAAGCAGGAAGTGTTTCCCTTCCTTATCTGATCTAACACCTCCTACTGTATGGGTTAATCCCAAACTGTTAACTGTATACTACCCTGAGTGATGTGTGGCGCCCCCAGGAGTATGGTCGCCACACTGGCATTGCCTTCCTCCAGGGAGGGTGATGTCAGGCTTGGAAGCGATGAAGGGTCTCTCTAGCAGTTAACCATATCATGCAACACAGTTCCCACTCCAGGCCAGAAGAGGGAGCTCCGAACCAGAATTGGGGGAGGAGTGCTCTCTGAGGGCCAGGAAGGGAAATTAGTCAGTTAGTGTGAGGAGGGCAAAGAGTGTAGACGTGTGGAGAGAAGCTGGAAGTTGAGCTGAGGATAGAGAGCTCCCCAGTGATAGCGCATGATCTGGAGCCTGGTCTCCACGGTTGTATGGATACTGAAGGTCCTGCAACAGAAACCAGAGGAATAGGAAGCTGTAAATGCTCTATTCCCACCCAAGACACAGAGGCACAAGAGCGAAGGGTGAGCCAAGAGAGATAGAAGGCTACAGCTGTCTGCCATACGAGGTAGATCCAAAAGGGAAGAAGGAGGAACGTCAGTGTAACATAGTACTGCATGTAACTCAAGTAAGCGCTAGAGAGGAGACTACTCAACCCTTCTGACAGAGAGATTCCTAAGTTGCTTCCAGGCTAATCATCTCCTGTGCCAACTGTAATCTGGACCCTGGACTGCACTTACAAGTAAAGGTAAAGAAACTACATTCCGCTGTGTCTTTGCTTCTTCCTGCAACTTCTTCAGCACTGCTACATCTCTGTGCCAGACACTGCACCCTCTTCCCCAACACCTATCTACACTGCCCTGGGACCATCAGCCCTGCCTGTGGAGGACTACAACATCTTTGCTGCACTACACCATCTGTCCCAGAGGATCTGTCTGCAGCGTCGGCTTATCACCTTCATTGCCGAACACCACAGGTGGCGTCACGAATCACTCATAAACTTTATTTCTCCACTCAAACCCCCTTTCACATGGGTGCCCAGGGCCACGGACCGGGTCACCGCTGCTGTGACATTCCCTTCTGAAGGACCGGCCCGGTACTGAGTACCCCACAGCACTGGGAGGGCAACCCATTTTAGCGTCACAAACAGGATTACGGAGCCCGTTATCCCCGGGTCCTGTGTGCCAGAGACTGTTTTGTGTACTGTGGACTGTTGGCGCCATTGCCGCCATTTTCCCACTGCTTGGCACACGCGGGAAACCAGAGAGGTGGGCCTTCGTGGGCGGAAAGTGAAGTGCCGCGCGGGAAGAGAGGACAGCGCGCGAGAAGGGGAGGAGCTGAGGCCTACAGCCGGTAAGCCGCTCAACCCCGGGGCCTGGCAACCGTTAACTAGGGGGGAAGGAGAATGTCTGAGGCAAGTGTCGATGCAGCGGCGGATGCCCCCGGCAGCCCCTCAGCGCCGCAAAATGCAGTGCCCAGCCCTACAGAACCCTGATCTAGACTTTGCTGATTTCAAGGACAGGGCTATCCGGGTGCTGCAGGAACCAACTGTCAGCCGTCCAGCGCCCCCTAGGCGCCAAGCGATTACCTACCACCAGGAAGAAACATTTTTCTCTTCCATCCCTGTGGAGGCTGATGCACAGACTCTGGATAAAGATCCGAAAGAAGAGCTGTTTCTTCAGGTCCAGGAGTTGACCAAAGGGATGACTGCATTTACTAAAACCGTGCAGTCCCTGCAGGTGTCCTCCAAGGAGAAGATCCAGCTTGCTTCCAGTCCAGAGGATGTCCCATGGCTCTGGAAGAGGAGAACCCCGCCTCTCCGAGGGAGGAACAACGATCGCTATGACCAGGATGGACGTCCCATCTGTTGTCACTGCCGCAAGGCAGGTCACCTTGCAAGATTCTGTTATTTAAACGAGCAACCCCTGGAGCAGAGGGCCAACCCCCAGGAGTAGGACCACAAGGCTCAAGGAACTGGCGAGCCAAGTATGTTGGAGGGAGACCGATCCTTCCAGTGGTGATTGATGGCATCCCCATGAACGCTTTGCTGGACACTGGCTCCCAGGTGACCACTATGCCCTATATCCTCTACAAGCGGTATTGGGCTGACTCTGAACTTACCTGTGGCCCAAGTGATGAACTGACAGTAGTTGCCAGTAATGGTCAGTCTTTACCGCAAGTGGAATGTAAAGAAATTACTGTTAAAGTGGGTAGAGTTAAAATCTCAAGGTCTGATAGTTGTGGATATTGATTGACGAGAATGTAATCCCATGATGACTCTTGGTACAAATGTAATTGAAAATTGTCTTTCCGAGGTTATTGTCTTGTTGCAACAGGTGGCTGAGACTGCTGGTTCCAGTGAACAACGAGTCCTGCAGAAGGAGATCAAGGCCCTGATGCAAAGACAGCAGGTAGAACTCTCTGGCGGAGAAATTGGCAGCATCAAAGTGAGTGATGCTTTCCCCATTGCAATACCCCCCAGATGTGAAATGTTGATTTGGTGTCGGGCAGCCATGGGCCTCAGAGGAAAAGATTACCAGGCATTTGTAGAGCCAGTATACTCTGATAGTAGGCCCACTGTCCTGACAGCCAGCGGGGTAGTTGATGTACGTAAAGGGAGAGTACCTGTACGCCTTTTGAATTGTAGGGAGGAGGAGGCCACAATACCTCGGTATGCCATAGTTGTTAAGCTGCTCACTGTCAGTAATAATGCAATGCAGGCAGCAAAGCCCTGGGTCTCATCCGACCAGGTGGAGGACAATGGCTCTGTAAAGCAGTGGGAGGAGTGGAGTAGTTTTTGTAAAGAAAAAGGATGGCACCATGAGAATGTGTGTTGATTACAGGAAAATTAACAGCATTACACATAAGGATGCCTACCCATTACCCAGAATTGAGGAATCATTGACTGCACTTAAAACTGCTAACTATTTTTCCACCTTAGATCTCACTAGTGGGTATCGGCAGGTTCCCGTGGCAGAGGCAGACAAGGAGAAAACAGCATTTACCACCCCAATCGGTCTCTGTGAGTTCAACTATATGCTATTCAGGCTCTGCACCGCCCCAGGAACATTTCAACGGCTGATGGAGTGCTGCCTGGAACACAAGAACTTCGAGACGGTCCTGTTGTACCTTGATGATGTCATTGTTTTCTCCAAGACTTATGAAGACCATCTGAAGCACCTGGCTGAGGTGTTTGAAGCCTTGTCCAAATTTGGCCTGAAGGCGAAGCCTTCCAAATGCCACCTCCTGAAGCCCAAGGTTCAGTACCTCGGTCATGTAGTTGTGGCGCCCCCAGGGGTATGGTCGCCACAGTGGCTTTGCCTTCCTCCAGGGGAGGGTAATGCCAGGCTTGGAGGCAATGATGGATCTCTCTCGCAGTCAATCCATACATGCAACACAGTTCCACTCCAGGCCAGCAGGGGGAACTCTGAACCAGGATTAAGGGGAGGAGTGCTCTCTGAGGGCCAGGAGGAAGGGGAGTTCAGTTAGTTTGCGGGGGGTGAAGTGTGCAGACGTGTAGAGTGAAGCTGGAGGTTGAGCTAGGAAGGAGAGCTCCCTCAGCTTGAGAGCGCATGAACTGGAGCCTGGTCTCCACGGCTGTACGGATACTAAGGGTCCTACAGCAGATACCAGAGGAGTAGGAGGCTGTATATGCCCTACTCCCATCTAAGACTTGAGGCACAACAGCAGCTTGGATAGAGATCCAGGACTCAGAGAAGGGAGTCCCCGAGAGAGGCTACAGCTGTCTGCCGTGCAAGTACGGTTCTTGGGAACATCTGACAGGAGGAACTTCAGAGTAACTTAGTACTGGAGTGCTTCATTCAAACAAGCGTTAGGAAGGAGACTGCACAGCCCGTCTGCTGAGAGAGAATCCCTGAGTTGCTTCCAGGCTAGCCTGCTCCGTTACCATCTTTAATCAGGACCCTGGACTGCAGTTATCAAGTAAAGTTACAGAAATTGCTCCCCGCTGTGTCTTGTCTGCTTCCTACCTTTCCGGCACTGCTACATCCCCGTGCCAACCACATCTACACTGCCCTGGGACTATAGCTTCACCTGTGGGGAGCTATTACATCTTTGCTGCACCATACCATCAGTCCCAGTGGATCTGTCTGCAATGTCAGCTTAACATCTCCCTTGCCGAGCACCACAGGTGGCATCACAAACTATTCCATTCCATTAACTACATTTCCCCATTACTTGGGTGCCCAGGGCCACGGACCGGGCCACCACTGCTGTGACACATCCCCCTGACACCGGCCCGGTACCGAGTACCCCACAGCCCTGGGAGGGTGACCCAATTTGGCGTCACGGACAGGATTACGGAGCCCGGTATCCCCGGGTCCTGTGTGCCATAGACTGTGTTTGCGTAACATACTGTGTGAAATTGGCGCCAACTGCCGACATTGCCGCGCTGCTTGGCGTGCGTGGGAAGAAAGAGGCGGGCCTTCGTGGGCGGAGCCTGCCACAGAGCGCGAAAAAGTGAAGTGCCGCGCGGGAAGAGAGGACAGCGCGCGAGAGAAGGAGGAGCTGAGATCTACAGCCCAGAGCGTCGGGCCTGTGAAGCGGCCACCGGTGAGCTCACCTAACCCCCGGCCCTGGCTAACATTAACTAGGGGGGGAAGAAGATGTCCGCGCCAAACGGCGATGCAGCGGCAGGCGGCGTTGTCAACCCCGCAGCACCGCCAGGAGGAGCGCCTGCCACAGCGGTCTCCACAATGCCGCTGTCTATGCCCTATATACCGGGAGCGACCTGGCTACCGCAGTACTCGGGTGAGTTGCATACCCTGAGTGAATTTAAAGAGAGACTGTGCAGTTTGTTTAAAGTATACCCTCTGTCTGAAAGCCAGAAAGTGAATATCCTGATTGGACAGCTAACGGGTGCAGCACAGAGAGAGGTGAAAGCCTGGCAGGACAATGATAAAGAAACTGTTGCAAAGATCCTGGCCAAGCTGAGGAGCACCTTTGACACTGCAGCTGAGATCAAGATGAGGTTCTTTGGCTGTTAACAGAAGGTGCAGGACAGTATCAGGGATTATGCTCTCAACCTGCAGGAGGCGCTGCGAGCAGTTAAGCAAGTTGATCCTGAAGAAAAGGAAGAAGATAAACTGTTAAAGGAGCAGTTCATTGAAGGACTCCTATCTAGTACCCACAGAGGACAGTTGCATATTATAACCCTGCAAAACCCTGATCTGGACTTTGCTGATTTTAAGGACAGGGCTATTCGGGTACTGCAGGAGTCCACGGACAGCCATCCAGCACCCCCTAGGCGCCCAGCGATCACCTACCATCAGGAAGCAACATCTTTTCCTTCCATCCCTGTGGAGGCTGATGCACAGACTCTGGATAAAGATCCAACTGAGGAGCTGCGTCTTCAAGTCCAGGAGCTGACCAAAGGGATGTCTGCACTTACCAAAACCGTGCAGTCCCTACAAGTGTCCTCCAAAGCAAAGATCCAGCTTGCTTCCAGTCCAGAGTATGTCCTGTGCAGTGGCGGATTATAATGAGGTCAATCTGGGCGGTAGCCCAGGGCCCAGTGGTGTGGGTGGGCCCAGGAGCCCAGGGAAAATTGCCCCATTATAATCCGCCACCATAGCGCCACGCCCCCCCATGTACTGACCCTTTCCTCCCCCTCTCAGACCCACCGGCCACCGCAGCGCCAGCCCCTCACTGATAAATCCCTGCTCTGTGCGCACAGGACCTGTCATGAGGTCACAGGAGGGGAGGAGTCAGGGGTTACATGATCAGGGGTTTCAGTCGGAGGCCCCTGATCATGTGACCCCTGACTCCTTCCCTCCTGTGACCTCATCACAGGTCCTGTGCACACAGCCATCAATGTATTGTATGCGGGACTCTGCTGTACTCGTTGTAATGGTGCTGGATGAGGGAAGCATGTGTGGGGTCAGGAGGGGTTTACAGGGTGGATGTAGCTGCAAATGTGCGAGGTGTATGGAGTGGAGCCGTGTGTGTACGAGGTGTACGGAGCGGAGCCACGAATGTGCGAGGTGTACAGAGGGGAGCCGCGAATGTGTGAGGTGTACGGAACGGAGCCGTGTGTGTACGAGGTGTGTGGAGTGGAGTGGAGCCGTGTGTGTACGAGGTGAGCGGAGCCGCGCGCGGTGTATGGAGCGGAGCCGTGCGCGCGAGAGGTGTACGGAGCGGAGCCGCACGCGCGAGGTTTACCCACAAGGGTTGCCGTGACGTGGCGGGATGGCTTGTTCATTATTTTGATCAAAATTATGCTTACTAAATACCCTTATTATTATTATTACCTTTATGCATTATTTGCAGTATAATTTTTACTTTTAGTTCAGGATATTTGTGTTTTTGCTTTTTGTTTTCTCTGGTTAATGGTCATGTGTTAATATGCACTTACATTGTGCATACACATTAACTTACTTTTCTCAGTTCAGATTTGTTTTTTATTCATTTCATTGTGCATTCATTGCATATATGGGTGTGACCGCCCTCTTTCTGAGCTGGGAAAGCCATCCAGTCTGGCCTAAGCTGTTACAAGTGGTTCAGCCGCTCGACCCTTGTTCACATTCACGCCACTTGGCAAGTGAAAAGGTTTTAAATACTAGAGTAGGGACTGTCCCACAAGGGTTGCCGTGACGTGGCGGGATGGCTTGTTCATTATTTTGATCAAAATTATGTTTACTAAATACCCTTATTATTATTATTACCTTTATGCATTATTTGCAGTATAATTTTTACTTTTAGTTCAGGATATTTGTGTTTTTTGCTTTTTGTTTTCTCTGGTTAATGGTCATGTGTTAATATGCACTTACATTGTGCACACACATTAACTTACTTTTCTCAGTTCAGATTTGTTTTTTAATTCATTTCATTGTGCATTCAGTGCATATATGGGTGTGACCGCCCTCTTTCTGAGCTGGGAAAGCCATCCAGTCTGGCCTAAGCTGTTACAAGTGGTTCAGCCGCTCGACCCTTGTTCACATTCACGCCACTTGGCAAGTGCAAAGGTTTTAAATACTAGAGTAGGGACTGTCCCACAAGGGTTGCCGTGACGTGGCGGGATGGCTTGTTCATTATTTTGATCAAAATTATGTTTACTAAATACCCTTATTATTATTATTACCTTTATGCATTATTTGCAGTATAATTTTTACTTTTAGTTCAGGATATTTGTGTTTTTTGCTTTTTGTTTTCTGAGGTTTACGAGTTGTACGGAGCGGAGCCCTGTGTGTACAAAGCTGAGCTGTGCGTGTGCGAGGTGTACGGAGCGGAGCCGCATGTGTGTACGAGGTATATGGAGTGGAGCTGCATGTGTGTACGGAGCGAAGCCGTGTGTGTGTACGAGGTGTACGGAACGGAGCCCTGTGTGTAGAGCTGAGCTGCACGTGTGCGAGGTGTACGGAGCGGGGCTGCACGTGTGCGAGGTGTATGGAGCAGAGCCGCGTGTATGTACGAGGTGTAAGGAGTGGAGCTGCGTGTGTACGAGGTGTACGGAGCGGAGCCGCATGTGTGTGCGGAGCGAAGCCGCGTGTGTGTACGAGGTGTACGGAGCGAAGCCGCATGTGTGTACGAGGTGTACAGAACGGAGCACTGTCTGTACAAAGCAGAGCTGCACGTGTGCGAGGTGTACGGAGCAGAGCCGCATGTGTGTACGAGGTGTACGGAGGGGAGCCACGTGTGTACGAGGTGTACGGAGCGGAGCCGCATGTGTGTACGGAGCGAAGCAGTGTGTGTGTACGAGGTGTACGGAGCGAAGCCGCGTGTGTGTACGAGGTGTACGGAGCGAAGTCCTGTGTATACAGAGCTGAGCTGCATGTGTGCGAGGTGTACAGAGCGGGGCTGCGAGTGTGCAAGGTGTAGGGAGCGGAGCCACATCTGTGTACGAGGTGTACGGAGCGGAGGTGCGTGTGTACGAGGTGTATGGAGCGGAGCCACGTTTGTACGGAGCGGAGCCGCATGTGTGTACGAGGGGTAAGGAGCGACGCCGCGTGTGTGTACGGAGCGGAGCCGCATATGTACGAGGTGTACGGAACAGAGCCCTGTGTGTACAAAGTGTACAAAGCTGAGCCATGTGTTTAGGGAGCGGAGCCGCATGTGTACGAGGTGTATGGAGCAAAGCCGAACGTGTACAAGGTTTACAGAGGAGAGCCATGTGTGTACAAGGTGTACAGAGAGTGGCCGCGTGTGTATAAGGTGTACGGAGAAGAGCCGCATGTGTACGAGGTTTACGGATTGGAGCCATGTGTGTACTGAGTGGAGCCGTGTGTGTGCGAGGTGTACGGAGCGAAGCCGTGTGTACGAGGCATACAAAGTGGAACAGTGTGTGAATGAGGTGTGCGGAGCCATGCATGTACAAGGTGTATGATGGAGAGCATTCATACCTCCCAACCGTCCCAGGTTTTAAGTGTCTGTCCCACTGCCCCGACCGGGAGCTTACTTTTCCCGCGGACACAGGAGTATATGGCGGAGCCCCGAGGAGCACTAGAAAACTCGCACATGACATTCCATCGGAAGTGATGTGCTTGAAGCTGACCAGAGGAGATTGTTATGGAACCATGGAGGCACTTCAGGGAATGCTTCAGATCATCACCATATCCTCCTCCGACAGCGCGGACAGCGGGATCGCCTTGGACTTGGGGATGTCGGCCATGTGAGTGGATCATAATATGTCCTGCACCAGGAGGCTCAGGTGGGCACTACAATGTGAGCCGGGGTGGTATAGTATCTTTATAGAATCTTTCTTTCCCCTCTTTCCTTGACTTTCTTTCTTTCTCTGTTCTTTCTTTCACTTTCTGTTCTCTCTCCCTCTCTGTTCTTACTTTCCCATTTCTTTCTTTTTTTCTCTTTGTTCTTTCTTTCACCTCTTTCTTTCTCTTTCTTTCTCTCTTTGTTCCTTCTTTCCCCTCTTTCTTTCTCTCTCCCTCGCTGTTCTTTCTTTCTTTCTTTCTTTCCCCTTTCTTACTTTCTTTTTCTCTCTCTGTTCTTTCTTTCCCTTTCTTTCTTTCTTTCTTTCTTTCTTTCTCTCTCTGCTCTTTCTTTCCCCTCTTTCTTTCTCTCTCCCTCTCTGTTCTTTCTTTCTTTTTTTCTTTCTCTTTCTTTCTTTCTTTCTTTCTTTCTTTCTTCTCTTTCTTTTTTTCTGTCCCCTCTTTCTTGCTCTCTGTTCTTTTTTCCTTTCTCTCTCTGTTTCTTCTTTCTCTCTGTTCTTTCTTTCTCTCTCCTTTCTTTCTCTCTCTTTTCTCTCTCTGTTCTTTCTTTCTTTTCCTCAGTACCAGTCAACGTGCCCACAGTACCAGCCACTGTTCCCATAATGCCAGCCACTGTGCCCTCAGTACCAGTCAGTGTGATCAGCAGTGCTAAATCGGTGTGGTTGGGGCATGGACATGGGTGTGACTAGTTGTGAAATGGGTGTGGTAGGGCGGCCGGTAAACAATCATCATAGTGGCTGTCATCTGTTTCCATCAACTTTGTTATATGTGGGCAGTGGGCACCTCTAGTAAGGTGGGCACGAGATGGCGGGTCTTGTCGCCTCTGCCTCACACATAAGTTACTATGAGGTGTACTTTATTCCTGCCACATTTCTTTCTTGGCCTACTGAGAGAAATGTTTTGACCAGTTGAAAGTTATACAACCTGAGGATTGTGCATGTGTACGCTGCCCGCATGTAGTAATATGTGTCTGTATATATATATATATATATATATATATATATATATATATATATATATATTTTACTCCGATCCCTATATAAACCCTGCCCCTCTGACCGCCATCCACTTTCCCATGCTCCTGTTCCAATCCTGGGGTCTTTTTTGTCCCCCCTTGATCCTCCACATGCTGAACATCTGGGACAAGACTAGCATTGCGCATTGTGCGCTTGTTTGTTGCCAGATACAGCGTCGTGTCCAGTGTGTGAGGAGACGGCGACTTGTCTGTGGCGCTAACCTCTCTGCTGCCATGTTGGGCACAGCCTGTGACGAGGAGCGTCTCTTCCTGTGTATCCGGCCACAGGCTGCACATTGGAGGCTGCTTCTTCCATCTGGGGAAGTACATGAAGCAGAAGCCTCTGTGTGACTCATGTGAAGTAACTTGTCTGACAGGTCATGGGTCCAGGTCAGCAGGTAATTGCAGACTATTAGCTGGTTTCGATGTTAGGTACAGGTGAGTCAGGACTAGATGTTGGGTGGAAGCCTTCCAGTATTTGTAAGGCCTCGTGCACACGCTGAGTATTTGGTGAGTTTTTACCTCAGTATTTATAAGGCCTCATGCACACGCTGAGTATTTGGTGAGTTTTTACTTCAGTATTTCTAAGGCCTCGTGCACACGCTGAGTATTTGTTGAGTTTTTCACTCAGTATTTGTAAGGCCTCATGGACACACTGAGCATTTGGTGTTTTTTACCTCAGTATTTGTGAGGCCTCGTGCACACGTTGCGTATTTGCAGAGTTTTTTTACTTCAGTATTTAACCCCTTCCCGCCCCTTGACGCACCGTATGCGTCATGAAAACTAGTGACTTCCCGACCCCGTCACATGATCGGGGGGCCCACAGAGTCTGAACAGCCCGAGGCCCTGACTACCCTTATTCACCCCTGGTCCCGTGGCTCCAGAGGAGGAGAACCCCACCACTTCGAGGAAGGAACAACGATCGCTATGACCAGGAAGGACATCCCATCTGTCGTCGCTGCTACAAGGCAGGTCATCTTGCCAGGTACGAGCAACCCCTGGGGCAAAGGGCCAACCCCCAGGAGTAGGATCCCCAGGCCCAAAGAACTGGAGAGCCAAGTATGTGGGAGGGAGACCAATCCTTCCAGTGGTGATTGACGGCATCCCCATGAACGCTTTGCTGGACACTGGCTCCCAGGTGACCACGATGCCATACATTCTGTACAAGAAATATTGGGCTGATTCAGCACTTGCCCGTGGCCCAATTGGTGAACTGAAAGTAGTTGCTAGTAATGGTCAGTCTTTACCGCAGATAGGATGTAAAGAAATTACTGTCAAAGTGGGGCGGGTAGAGCTAAAGTCTCAAGGGTTAATAGTTGTTGATATTGACCGACGTGAATGTAATCCCATGATGACTCTTGGTACAAATGTAATTGAAAACTGTCTGTCCGAGGTTATTGTCTTGTTGCAACAGGTGGCTGAGACTGCTGGTTCCAGAGAACAACGAGTCCTGCAGAAGGAGATCCGAGCCCTGATGCAAAGGCAACAAGTAGAACTCTCTGGCGGAGAGATTGGCAGCGTCAGAGTGAGTGATGCTTTTCCCATTGCAATACCCCCCAGATGTGAAATGTTGGTTTGGTGTCGGGCAGCTATAGGCCTTAGAGGGAGAGATTACCAGGCGTTGGTAGAGTCAGTATACTCCGAGAGCAGGCCCACTGTCCTGACAGCCAGAGGGGTGGTTGACGTCCGAAAGGGGACAGTACCTGTACGTCTTTTGAATTGTGGGGAAGAGGAAGCCACAATACCTCGGTACGCCACAGTTGCTAAGCTGCTCACCGTTAATAACAACTCTTTGCAGGCAGCAGAACCCTTGGTCTCATCCGATCCGGTGGAGGACAATGGCTCTGTGAAGCAGCCAGATAAGTGGTGTCAGCAACTGCAGGTGGGAACTGACTCTACACCATACCAGACAAATGGGGGTAACAGAGTGACACAAGAGTATGAGCAGGTATTCAGCAAACACCCACTAGATTTTGGGCAGGCAAAAGGGGTTCAACATCATATCCCCACGGGAGACCATCCACCCATAAAGGAGAGGTACAGACCTATGCCTCCAACACAATACCAGTGTGCTAAGAGTATGTTGAGGGAGATGAAGGAGGCAGGGGTCATCAGAGACAGTTGTAGCCCCTGGGCAGCTCCAATACTGTTTGTAAGGAAAAAGGATGGTACCATGAGAATGTGTGTTGATTACAGGAAAATTAACAGCATTACACATAAAGATGCCTACCCATTTCCCAGAATTGAGGAATCAATAGCTGCACTTAAAACTGCTAATTACTTTTCCACCTTGGATCTCACTAGTGGGTATTGGCAGGTTCCCGTGGCAGAGGCAGACAAGGAGAAAACAGCATTTACCACTCCAATGGGTCTCTGTGAGTTCAATTATATGCCTTTTGGGCTCTGCACTGCTCCAGGAACATTTCAACGGCTGATGGAGTGCTGCCTGGGACACATGAACTTTGAGACGGTCCTGTTATACCTGGATGATGTCATTGTTTTCTCCAAAACCTATGAAGATCATCTGGAGCACCTGGCTGAAGTGTTTGAAGCTTTGTCCAATTTTGGCCTGAAGGTGAAGCCCTCCAAGTGCCACCTCCTGAAGCCCAAGGTGCAGTACCTCGGTCATGTGGTCTTTGCAGAAGGTGTGGCACCAGATCCTGACAAGGTTACAGTCATCCGGGACTGGCCGAAGCCCAGCAACCTTCATGAAGTACGCCAATTCCTTGGACTGGTAGGCTACTACCGAAGATTCATCAAGGGCTTTACTGAAATAGCCACCCCTATGCAAAATCTCCTGGTGGGGCAGTCCAAGAAGACCAAACACAAAAATTCCACCTTTGAATGGACTGAATAGTTGGAAAGGTCCTTCACCAGATTGAAGATGGCTCTCACAGGAGACGAAGTTCTGGCCTACCCAGATTATGACAAACCCTTTGTGCTGTACACAGATGCCAGCAACGTGGGACTCGGAGCAGAACTGTCGCAGGTACAGAATGGGAAAGAATGAGTGATCTCCTATGTAAGCAGGAAGCTGCGCCCCACTGAAAGGAACCCTGATAATTACAGTTCTTTCAAGCTGGAGTTCCTTGCCATAGTCTGGGCTGTCACCGAAAGGTTCAAACATTACCTAGCCTCCGCCAAGTTCACTATCTTCACGGACAACAACCCGTTGACGCATTTGGATACTGCAAAACTAGGTGCACTTGAATAGCGATGGATGGCTCGGCTATCGAACTATGAGTTTACCATCAAGTACCGGGCAGGACACAAGAATGCCAATGCTGATGCGCTGTCCAGAATGCCTAACCTACCAGATGCCGGAGAAGACCCTGAGGAACAGATGGTCTGGCTTGAAGGAGGTCACCCTGAATCCATTGCCCCATCATGACTGGGCAGAAACGCAAGACAGTGATCCTGCAGTCCGCCTGGTGAAGGAGCTGCTGACACGAGCTGACTCACGTCCAGAGTCGGATGCTCCTGAAGAAACTCAGCAGTTGTGGAAGGAAAGAGGCCGGCTGTTCATTTATGAAGGGAAGCTGTGTCGGAGGAGTATCAATGCCCGCACTCATGAGCTGGTTTGGCAGGTGGTAGTCCCAAAGAGAGAGGCATCAATGGTCCTGGAAGCATACCACAATGGAGCTGGACACTTCGGATGGAAGAAGTTGGAAGTATTGCTCTGAGAGAGGTTCTACTGGGCTGGTATGAGGAAAGCCATTGAGAGGTGGTGCTGGGAGTGTGGACAATGTAACCTGTGCAGAAAGGATCGAGACAGCCAGAGAGCTCCTCTACAGCCAATTATCACCAAGCAGCCCCTTGAGTTGGTAGCCTTGGACCATGTGAAGCTGGTTCCAAGCCGGTCAGGCTACATCTATGCACTTACCATTGTGGACCACTACTCAAGATTCCTGGTAGTTGTGCTTGTCAAAGATCAAACTGCCAGGACAGCAGCCAGAGCGTTCCAGCAGCACTTCTGTAGACCACATGGGTACCCGGAGAAAGTGCTTACAGATCAAGGTCCAGCTTTCGAGGCAGAAGTGTTCCAAGAATTCTGTAACCTAAGAAGATCCGGACAATGCCGTATTACCAACAGACCAATGGCATGTGCGAGAAGATGAACCAGGTAGTGATTGACCTCCTGAAGACTTTGCCCTTGGAGTAGAGGAATCTGTGGCCAGAGAGGTTGCCCGATCTGGTGGACCTCTACAACCATATCCCAGTGAACTCCACCAACTGTACCCAAGCCTATTTAATGAGAGCCAGACCTGGTAAGCTGCCTATTGACTTAGACATGGGAGTCCTGACACCTGAAGTAGCATCACCAGATGCTGATTGGGACACGGAGAGGCAACAACAGTACCAGAGAGTTCAAGAATGCGTGGAAAGGAGTCTGGCTCAGGCAAGGCAAAAGCAGGAGAAGCTTTACAATCAAAATGCACCTGCCATTCCTTTGTCACCGGGGGAGCAAGTCTTGAAAAGGAAGAGAAGATTGCACAAGTTGGATGATCAATGGGAGGCTGAACATTATACCATTCTGCCCTCGAACTTTGATAATACTAAGGCATGCCTTGTGAGTAAAGATGGAGGAGAGACCTCAGCAGCGGTATCAAGAGATCATTTGAAGTTGTGTCCTGACCAGTTGAAGGAAAGGAAAGAGGAACCACATAACATCCAACCCATAGTGGAAGAAGAGAAGGTCAGCACAGTGCTTGGAGAATTCCCTGCGAATTGGACTAAAGTAAACGATGCTATAGTGGTGCCAGTGTTGATATTTCCTCAAGTGGTAGCACAAGAAGAAGTGACTCAAGAAAATCAGGAAAATCAGGTAGCAGATGCCACATCAGCAGTGGAGCCAGAGAACCCTCGCCCTGCCAGTTGTGAATCTGCCATACCCCTGGTGAGTCTAAGAGTCGGAAGGAGAATGCTACCCTGTTTGCTCACACTAGAGTTACGCAGGTCTACCCGCACCACACAAGGTATACCACCCCTTAGATATCGCATATAG
This sequence comes from Dendrobates tinctorius, assembly GCF_039654945.1. Classification (NCBI taxonomy): domain Eukaryota; kingdom Metazoa; phylum Chordata; class Amphibia; order Anura; family Dendrobatidae; genus Dendrobates; species Dendrobates tinctorius. The sequence continues at coordinate 83,172,888 of NW_027361690.1, forward strand.
CAAAGTTAATGTAAATGTTGAAATTTTGTAAATATATAACTGTTTTTCAAGCTTTTGTGCCTACAGGTGACCTGTAAGAGTTCCTCTTATGATTTTATCAGCTTTGTTTCATGGACACTGAACCACAGGACTTGCGTGTGGTCAAAAACTTTATTTGTAAATAATTTACCATTTGCCCAGGAATGGACCAAGGATATTGATGCTGGACTTGTCATCATAGGACCATTTTTGGAAGCACTTGGTTTTTGTACATTTTTCATTTTTAAATCTTGTACAATTATTGTTTAACTGTTTATATGATATTCATGTTTTCTTTTTATTCAGCCCAGGAGTGCTGACTTGCACTAGGGGGGAATGTGGTGCCCCCATGGGTATGGTCGCCACAGTGGCTTTGCCTTCCTCCAGGGAAGGATAATGCCAGGCTTGGAGGCAATGATGGGTCTCTCTCGCAGTCAATCCATACATGCAACACAGTTCCACTCCAGGCCAGCAGGGGGAACTCTGAACCAGGATTAAGGGGAGGAGTGCTCTCTGAGGGCCAGGAGGAAGGGAAGTTCAGTTAGTCTATGGAGGGTGAAGTGTGCAGACATGTAGAGAGAAGCTGGAGGTTGAGCTAGGAAGGAGAGCTCCCTCAGCTTGAAAGCGCACGAACTGGAGCCTGGTCTCCACGGCTGTACGGATACTAAGGGTCCTACAGCAGATACCAGAGGAGTAGGAGGCTGTAAATGCCCTACTCCCATCTAAGACTTGAGGCACAACAGCAGCTTGGATAGAGAGCCAGGACTCAGAGAAGGGAGTCCCCGAGAGAGGCTACAGCTGTCTGCCGTGCAAGTACGGTTCTTGGGAACATCTGACAGGAGGAAATTCAGAGTAACTTAGTACTGGAGTGCTTCATTCAAACAAGCGTTAGGAAGGAGACTGCACAGCCCATCTGCTGAGAGAGAATCCCTGAGTTGCTTCCAGGCTAGCCTGCTCCGTTACCATCTGTAATCAGGAACCTGGACTGCAGTTATCAAGAAAAGGTACAGAAATTGCACCCCGCTGTGTCTTGTCTGCTTCCTACCTTTCTGGCACTGCTACATCCCCGTGCCAACCACATCTACACTGCCCTGGGACTATAGCTTCACCTGTGGGGAGCTTTTACATCTTTGTTGCACCATACCATCAGTCCCAGCGGATCTGTCTGCAGCGTCGGCTTTACATCTCCCTTGCCGAGCACCACAGGTGGCATCACGAACTATTCCATTCCATTAACTACATTTCCCCATTACTTGGGCGCCCAGGGCCACGGACCGGGTCACCGCTGCTGTGACACATCCCCCTGACATCGGCCCAGTACCGAGTACCCCACAGCCCTGGGAGGTCGACCCATAGTGAGCGTAGAAGGTGTGGCACTAGATCCTGACAAAGTTACGGTCATCCGGGACTGGCCGAAGCCCAGCAACCTCCATGAGGTACCCCAATTCCTCAGGTTAGTAGGCTATTACCGAAGGTTCATCAAGGGCTTCACTGAAATAGCCACTCCTATGGAAAATCTTGGGGCAGTCCAAGAAAGCCAAAAAGTTCCACATTTGAATGGACTGAGGAGTTGGAGAGGTCCTTCACCCGACTGAAGATGACTCTCACAGGAGAAGAAGTTCTGGCCTACCCAGATTATGACCAATCCTTTGTGTTCTATACTGATGCCAGCAACGTGGGACTTGGAGCAGTACTATCACAGGTACAGAATGGCAAGGAAAGAGTGATCTCCTACGCCAGCAGGAAGCTTCGTCCCACTGAAAGGAACCCTGACAACTACAGTTCCTTCAAGCTGGAGTTCCTCGCCATAGTCTGGGCTGTGACTGAACGATTCAAGCATTACCTAGCTTCAGCCAAGTTTACCATCTTCACGGACAACAACCCGTTGACTCACTTGGAAACTGCCAAGCTAGGTGCACTGGAGCAGCGATGGATGGCTCGGCTGTCTAACTATGAATTTACCATCAAGTACCGAGCAGGGCACAAGAATCCCAATGCTGATGCGCTGTCCAGAATGCCTAATCTGCCAGATGCAGGAGAAGACCCTGAGGCACTCGAAGAAGTAGAGTTACCTCCCTTCCATCGACCAATTGCGGCCTAACGTGCCCAGGGAGTGAGAAACAGACGGTCTATCCTGAAAGAGGCTACCCTAAATCCATTGCCTCACCATGACTGGGCAGAAACCCAGGATAGCGACCCCGCAGTCCGCCTGGTGAAGGAGCTACTGTCACAAACTGACTCACGCCCAGAGTCGGATGCTTCTGAAGAAACCCAACAGTTGTGGAAGGAAAGAGGTCGGCTGTTCATTTATGAAGGAAAGCTGTGTCGGAGGAGTATCAATGCCCGCACTCATGAGTTGGTCTGGCAGGTGGTAGTCCCAAAGAGAGAGGCATCAATGGTCCTGGAAGCATACCACAATGGATCTGGTCACTTCGGATGGAAGAAGTTGGAGGCCTTGCTCCGAGAGAGATTTTACTGGGCTGGTATGAAGAAAGCCATTGAACATTGGTGCCGAGAGTGTGGACAATGCAACCTGCACAGAAAGGACAGTAACAGCCAGTGAGCTCCTTTGCAGCCAATAATAACCAAGCAACCACTTGAGTTGGTTGCCCTGGACCATGTGACGCTGGTCCCAAGCCGTTCCGGCTACATTTATGCTCTTACCATCGTTGACCACTAGAGTTGAGCGAAACGGGTCGAAAAATTTCAAAAGTCGCCGACTTTTGGCAAAGTCGGGATTCATGAAACGAAACCCGACCCTAGGATGAGGTCGGCCACGAGGTCGGTGACTTACGCGCCAAAGTCGCGTTTCAAAAGTTTGTTTTGCGCTCTTTTTCAGCCAATCAGGATCCACGGACACTGTGGGCAACGTGATGACATAGGCAGGGGTCACCACCATCTTTCAGAAGGGCATGCAAGTGATTGGCTTGCTTTGGTGGGCGTCACAGGGGTTATAAAAGGGCGTGCACGCCGACCGCCATCTTACTTCTGCCGATCTTAGCATAGGGAGAGGTTGCTGCTGCTGATTCTGTAGGGAGAGCGTTGGGCAGGGAAGAAGAAAAAAAAACTGCTTCTGCTGCTAGCGATTTTTCCTGTACAACACACCAGTCACTGTGTGTGCAGTGCAAGGGGAGGCTATATTGTGGTGGATCAGCGGTGTTGGTTGTTAGGCTGCCTTCTAAGGCTTCCTGACAGCTGCATTGCTGTTTACCCACTGCTCTGCAAACTGCTTTTTTAAAAGCAATCCCAATTTTTTTTTTGTCCTGCTGAGGTACTGAGCATGCATTTTTTCACACCATACAGCGGTGTACGCTCCTCCCACAGTACCGTGTAACGGCTGTTATCACAGCCACAGTGAAGCTATCTGTGGGTCACTCTGTGAGAATAAGTCGAGGACATGTTCCGTTCTTACAGACCTGCACCTACTAGTTTTGTCTAGCTTTCAAACAGTTAAATATATTTGCTGTTTGATCACATTCAAAACTATAGAGAGACAGCGTGTGTCAGTCCGTATACTTAAAAAACACGGAGCTTGACAATTTTACGTACACCGGACAGCCGTGTACGTGCACGCTCCTCTCAGTACCGTGTAACGGCTGTTATCACGGCCACAGTGAAGCTATCTGTGTGTCACTGTGGAAGGATAAGTGGAGGACTTGTTCCGTTCTTACAGACCTACACTCTAGGGAGATTCCTATTCTGCCCAATTCTACATACACCTTGTAGTTTGTGATACACTAGCCAATTTCTGCCTGTGACATAGCGCTCTGATATTCAGTGGGCCTCACACAATCCATAAGTGTCCAGTGTCCACTAGTGTGTGCAGAAATTCAAAATCTCCCTTATCCTGTAGTCACTTTTTTCACACCTGTGCCATCGAGCCTGTGACATAGCGCTGTGATATTCAGTGGGCCTCACACAATCCATAAGTGTCCAGTGTCCACTAGTGTGTGCAGAAATTCAAAATCTCTGTGATCCTGTAGTCACTTTTTTCACACCTGTGCCATCGAGCCTGTGACATAGCGCTCTGATATTCAGTGGGCCTCACACAATCCAAAAGTGTCCAGTGTCCACTAGTGTGTGCAGAAATTCAAAATCTCCCTTATCCTGTAGTCACTTTTTTCACACCTGTGCCATCGAGCCTGTGACATAGCGCTCTGATATTCAGTGGGCCTCACACAATCCAAAAGTGTCCAGTGTCCACTAGTGTGTGCAGAAATTCAAAATCTCCCTTATCCTGTAGTCACTTTTTTCACACCTGTGCCATCGAGCCTGTGACATAGCGCTCTGATATTCAGTGGGCCTCACACAATCCAAAAGTGTCCAGTGTCCACTAGTTTGTGCAGAAATTCAAAATCTCCCTTATCCTGTAGTCACTTTTTTCACACCTGTGCCATCGAGCCTGTGACATAGCGCTCTGATATTCAGTGGGCCTCACACAATCCAAAAGTGTCCAGTGTCCACTAGTGTGTGCAGAAATTCAAAATCTCCCTTATCCTGTAGTCACTTTTTTCACACCTGTGCCATCGAGCCTGTGACATAGTGCTCTGATATTCAGTGGGCCTCACACAATCCAAAAGTGTCCAGTGTCCACTAGTTTGTGCAGAAATTCAAAATCTCCCTTATCCTGTAGTCACTTTTTTCACACCTGTGCCATCGAGCCTGTGACATAGCGCTGTGATATTCAGTGGGCCTCACACAATCCATAAGTGTCCAGTGTCCACAAGTGTGTGCAGAAATTCAAAATCTCCCCTGTCCTATAGACACCTTGTACCTTGTTTTACATTACTATATAGTTTGTTGGATTTTGTCTACATTTCTACCAAAAATGAGGAAGGCTGGTGGAAGAGGCCGTGGAATTGGGCGGGGGTTGGCAGCTGGTAATGATGGTGTTGGTGGTGGATCTGATGGTAGTGGCAAGAGCAAAATAGGACCGAATGCAGGAGGTGTTGAGCCTGCGTCATCGTCTGGCTCCATAAGGCTTCGAAGGCTTAGTTTTCTAGGAGTTGGCAAACCGCTTTTAAAGCCAGAGCATCAGGAAAAAGTTTTGTCTTACATTGCTGACTCAACCTCCAGCTCTATCGCCTCCTCTTCTGAAGTTGTAAAAAGTAAAAGCACTGAGTCGTCATTGGAGGCTCATGTTCATGAACCACACCTTTCCTTGTGTCCTTCACCCCAACCAAGATTGAAGGATGACGCAGGCCATACTACTGATTACTCCATGGAGCTGTTTTCACATACCATGCCTGGATTATCAAGTGAAATGGTGAATTACCCAGGCCAAGATGAATCTGACATGGAGTGCACTGATGCACAGCCGCTGATAGATGATTCTGCTGGTACATTCACTCAGAGCACTACATTGTCCTCGCAGTGTACAGAGCCAGATTCTGACCCTGATGAGACTCAAGTGCCCCTTCCCGCACACTATACCACCATACACGGTGACACAGAGGAAGGTGCACATGACATTGAAGAGGAGGTGATGGATGACCCAGTTGTTGACCCAGATTGGCATCCATTGGGGGAAGAGGGTGCTGCTTCCAATAGCTAAGATGAGGAGCATCCACAGCAGACATCGACATCGCAACAGCTGTTATCTGGCAGGCCCGGAGCACTCCAAAGACAGGTTCCAAAAATCAAAAGAGTTGCTGGACAGCTTGTCCAGAGGGTCAAAAGATCACAGCGTGCTAGGCCGCAAAATGTCTGCCAAAGTAGGAAGAGTGCAGTGTGGCACTTTTTTGAACAAAATCCTCATGATCAGGCCAAGGTTATCTGTAAGAAGTGCGCAAAGACCTTTAGCCGAGGGAAAAATCTGAAAAATTTGAATACCAGTTGCATGCTTAGACATTTAACCACCATGCACTTGCAAGCATGGACACAACACCAAACCTCAAGTGCCACATGTGCAACTGATCACAAAGAAGGTAGTCAGCAACGCTACATTGTTTCCCCCACTGTAAGCCCACCGGTTAGCACAGCAGCAAATGTTGAGGTGTCGTTGCAAGGCCACAGCAGTCAGGGAATCCCACTGTTATATCAACGAAATACTGAATCTAGGCCATCAGAAAGAACACCAACTCCATCACCATCATCAACCCTCTCTCAGTCCGCCCTGTCCACCGCTACTTCCACCATATGCAGCTCTCAAGTCCAGCTCACCCTCCCAGACACTATGAGTAGGTCAAGAAAGTACTCAGTCTCTTATCCGCGTACACTGGGTTTGAACGCCCACATTGCCAAACTAATCTCGTTTGAGATGATGCCCTATCGGTTGGTGGAAAGCGCAGATTTCTGCGAACTCATGGCCTATGCAGTACCACGCTATGACCTACCCAGTCGCCACTTCTTCTCTCGCAAAGCCATCCCAGCCCTCCACCATCATGTAAAAGACCGCATTGTCCATGCACTCAAGCAGTTAGTGAGTGGAAAGGTGCACCTCACAACTGATGCATGGTCCAGTCGGCATGGCCAGGGCCGTTACGTGTCCATCACTGCGCACTGGGTTAATGTGGTGGTTGCAGGGTCCACAGGGGACAGCGGTGGTGGGACAGTGCTGCCTAGCCCACGGTATAGGAAACAGTTGGCTGTAGGCGTTCGACCCTCCTCCTCCTCCTCCAGAAGCGAAAGCTCGTCCACAGAGCGCAGTCGTACGAGCACTCCATCTGCAGCTGCCACTGTTGCACACGAGGTGTCCCCCTATCGAGCAGCTAGTGGAAAGCGTCAGCAGGCTGTGTTGCAGATGATGTGTTTGGGTGACAGACACACCGCCGAGGTGCTGGCCGAGTACTTGAAGCGACAAACTGAGTCATGGCTGGGCAGTGTACATCTTGAGGCAGGCAAGGTAGTTAGTGATAACGGCCGTAATTTTGTGGCAGCCATAGCCCTTTCAAAACTCAGCCACATACCTTGCTTGGCTCACACCTTGAACCTGGTGGTGCAGTGCTTCCTCAAAAATTATCCGGAGTTAACAGCCCTGCTCCAGAAGGTGCGTAGACTGTGCGCGCACATCCGCCGGTCGCCTGTACACTCTGTTCGTATGCAGAAGCTGCAGCGATTGCTCCACCTTCCCAACCACCGCCTCATTATCGACATTGCAACAAGGTGGAACTCCACCCAGCACATGGTGGAGCGGCTGTGCGAGCAGAGGCAGGCCATAATGCATTTGTGGGAGGATACACGGCCAGGCACTTTGAGAGCAGACATGGAGTTGACAGGTGTGCAGTGGTCGAAGCTGAAAGACCTCTGTAAAGTCCTTCAGTGTTTTGAGGAATGCACACGGCTGGTAAGCGCAGACGACGCCATCCTAAGCATGAGCATCCCACTTATGCGTCTGCTCATGCAAACTTTGACGCACCTTAAGGAGCAGGCGTCTGCTGCCAATGTTGATGAGGAGGAAGAGGAGGAGGGAATCCTTGATGACATTCAACCATTGTCTGCTCAGGGACCTCTCCTGGACGAGGTGGAGGAAGAAGAGGAGGAGGAGGATGATGATGGGGATGATTACTTAGGGGAGGAGGATGCATCTCGTGGGGCAAGTGAAAATGTTGGCGTGGCAAGGTCTGGTACAGGGTTTGTGCGTGACTGGAGGGATGTGGATTTGCCAGAAAGTGCTCCTCCACCCAGCACTCGCAGTGCATCATTGACACTGGGAACATTGGCCCACATGTCAGATTATGCCTTGCAGATCCTAAAAAGGGACCCCCGCATTGCCAAAATGATGAACGATGACGACTACTGGTTGGCCAGCATCCTGGATCCCCACTATAAAGGCAAATTACAAAACATCATGCCACAGGAGAACCTTGACCTAATATTGGCTAATAAACAAGCAACTCTGGTAAATCGGTTGCTTGAGGCATTCCCAGCACACAGCAGCGGTGATGGTTCTCACACGAGCCGTACGGGCCGGGGGCAGCTTGGCAGAGGTGTTCATGGTGCACACAGCAGAAGTGGCGTTGGAGACAGGGGTTTCATGACAATGTTGTGGACTGATTTTTCAAGTACCGCTCACACAACTGGTAATACTGCATCGATGGAAAGTGAAAGGAGACAGCAGTTGTCAACTATGGTTACAAACTACTTTTCCTCCCATATCGATGTTCTCCCACACAGGTCATTCCCCTTTGACTATTGGGCCGCTAAACTGGACACCTGGCCTGAATTGGCACAATATGCCTTACAGGAGCTCGCTTGCCCAGCTGCAAGTGTGCTATCGGAAAGAGTCTTCAGTGCAGCTAGATCAATCCTGACAGAAAAAAGGACCCGTCTGTCAACCCAAAATGTGGATGATCTAACCTTCATTAAAATGAACCATGCAAGGGTTTCCAAGGATTTTGTCCCACCTTCCCCTGATGACACATAGGGTGACAGAAAAATGGCTTGCTTTGGTCCACCTCTTCCTGGGACTTGACCTATTTCGCCTTTTGCATCAGCTGAATGTCCAACATCAACATATGCCACTTTCTAAAACTCCCTAACTGTGCTGCCTCCCCCACCATGGCCGGGGTCACCACCTAGCGCACGACACCGTGCGAGTGCCGTTGCCCTGGACAGGTGGGTAGGCCGACTCTTGGGCGCGGGCACTGGCACAGGGTCCCTCATAGTGCAATCAAGTGTCTCTGACGGTGGTGGTGCACACCCGCCGTCAGACACACCGCCGTACTATGAGGGGCCCAGTGCCAGTACCGACGCCCACGAGTGGGCCCCCCTTGCTTGGGCAGGGCCCCAGCATTTGCAATCTTTACCTCTCCCTGCTCCTCCGCTGTGTAGTCTGGGCCGTCAAATCCATACTGTGCCTGATACCGTCTGAGACTGCCTCCTGATGTATAGACATATCTTTTGAATGTGTACGCTATCCATACATGTTATCCGGGGATACGGTACCCTTTCTCACCTTTGTGCAATCACGTGCAAGCCATACTGGGCCTAACACCGTCTGAGCCTGCCTCCTGATGTATAGACATATATTTTGAATGTGTACGCTATCCATACATGTTATCCGGGGATACGGTACCCTTTCTCACCTTTGTGCAATCACGTGCAAGCCATACTGGGCCTAACACCGTCTGAGCCTGCCTCCTGATGTATTGACATATATTTTGAATGTGTACGCTATCCATACATGTTATCCGGGGATACGGTACCCTTTCTCACCTTTGTGCAATCACGTGCAAGCCATACTGGGCCTAACACCGTCTGAGCCTGCCTCCTGATGTATAGACATATATTTTGAATGTGTACGCTATCCATACATGTTATCCGGGGATACGGTACCCTTTCTCACCTTTGTGCAATCACGTGCAAGCCATACTGGGCCTAACACCGTCTGAGCCTGCCTCCTGATGTATTGACATATATTTTGAATGTGTACGCTATCCATACATGTTATCCGGGGATACGGTACCCTTTCTCACCTTTGTGCAATCACGTGTAATCCATACTGGGTGTGAGAACGGCTGGCGAGCTGTTAAGCAAGCTACAGCACCTGTGGTTTGCACACGTAAGTTTTTCATTTTTTCAGGAATGACGGTTAGGCCTAATTCCGGAACTGCGGTCATCGTTCGCGGGTAATAATTGTAATCAGTGATCCCCATTACTAACGTTGTTCAGCGGGTTATCTGCACCTGTAAGCGACAAACGCTGGCCTTTTCAGTGTAGCGCACATGCAGCCACGGACATGTAAGGGCATGACACACCAATTATTGGCCAATCTCATGTGCCAGAGCCTCACGTGTCCCTCTAGTAAGCCGGACTCGGACCGCAGGGCATGACGGAGTCTAGTTCGTTAACGGAATTAAGCTTGCAATGTGTGCATCTTTTCTGTAGCTGGCATGGTTGAGGTTTCCCAGGTGGAGTCGAATTTAACCGTACGCTCCACTCCTGGTGGCGCCCTTCTGAACATTCCTTTAAGGTTCAGCTTTGCAACCATACTGCCCACGTAAAACAAACACTTTGCCTTCATGAACGCTGTTTGGAGGGTCATGACTCGTGGGAATAACGCCGCCCAATCAGTTAACCTGCTAGAGAGATCCTTCGTTGCTCCCAAGCATGACATCACACTCCCTAGGAGGAAGGTAATGCCACTGTGGCGACCGTACTCCTGGGGGCGACACAAGTGAACTGATGCCCAGCCACTGCTCGATGAATCTGCTGGTACATTGACCCAGACCACTACATTCCCCTCGCACGCTACACGGCCTGAATCTGACCCTGATGAAACTCAGGTTACCCTTCCCATATACAGTTCCATCTTACACGGTGACAAAGAGGAAGCTGCAGATGAAAGTGCAGGTTCGGCCCACCCACCATCAGACACACCACCGTACTATCAGGGGCCCTGTGCCAGTGCCGTCGCCAATGAGTGGGCCCCCCCTGCTTGCTCAGGATCACAGCACTTGCAAGGTTGAAATACTGTGCAGTGAGATGGAAGATGGGGACGACGAGGAGTCCAGACTAGTACAGGGATTCCCTAGCGAGGAGACTTATTTGATTGTTTTCAATGTTGGGACAGCAATTTTTGGGGAGCACTATACTCTGGAGAATGATAGATGGGGCCCACCATACACTGGAACATTCCAAAGGTGGACATCAGACACTGGAGCAGCATTTACAGGGCCCATTATACACTAGAGCATTAGAAATGGGGCCCATTATGTTTGGAGCATTATTTGGGCCCATAAGACAGTGGAGCTTCATCCATGGGGACCAACATATACTGTAGCATTATGTGGAGCTCATCATATACTGTTTCAAACATTATATGGGACCAATGATTCTGTATGGAGAAATAGATGGGCCTCGTCATGAGATGTAAAAAGTGAAGTATTTTTCATTGTACTATACCGCTATTTCTCTGCCGTATCGGAGCATGATGAGTTGTGGTATGTGTTAAAGGGGCGCTCTTTCACCCAGGGCACATGAAAACCTGGAGCCAGCCCTACCCCCCCACAACTTTAGCCAAATAACCCCCATTTTTCAGTGCGTAACTTGTATTATGAAGTTAATTAAGGTTGACAAGCTTAAGTAAGAAGAATTGATGCTTTTGGCATTCAAATGGGCACTGTAGGTGTGTTTCCTGTCCTCCTCTCACTGCCGACTTTTATTCCCCATTGACTTACATTGGGTTTCGTGTTTCGGGACGACCCTGACTTTTCCCTATAATCGGCCGATCTTGCTCGACCCGACTTTTGGAAAAGTCGGGTTTCACGAAACGAAACTCGACCCTAAAAAACCAAAAGTCGCTCAACTCTATTGACCACTACTCGAGATTCCTGGTAGGATCAAACAGCTAGAACAGCAGCCAGAGCATTCCAACAGCACTTTTGTAGACCACACGGATATCCAGAGCGAGTGCTTACAGATCAAGGTCCAGCTTTTGAGGCGGAAGTGTTCCAGGAATTCTGTAACTTGTACGGTTGAAAGAAGATCAGGACAACACCGTACCATCCATAGACCAATGGCATGTGTGAAAAGATGAACCAGGTGGTGATCGACCTACTGAAGACCTTGCCCTTGGAAGAGAGGAATCTGTGGCCAGAAAAGTTGCCAGATCTGATAGACCTCTACAATCACATTCCTGTGAATTCCACCAATTGCACTCCAGCCTACCTCATTTGAGCAAGGCCTGGTAAGCTGCCTATTGATTTGGATATGGGAGTCCTGACACCTGAAGTGACATCACCAGATGCTGACTGGGATACAGAGAGGCAGCAACAGTACAGAAGAGTACAAGAGTGTGTGGAAAAGAGTCTAGCTCAGGCAAGACAAAAACAAGATAGGAACTACAATCAGCATGGACCTGCAGTTCCCGTGTCACCAGGAGAACTAGTCCCAAAGAGGAAAAGAAGGATGCATAAGTTGTATGACCAATGGGAAGCTGAACCCAACACCATTCTACCCTCAAACTTTGTCAATACCAAGGTGTGCCTTATTAGTAAGGATGGAGGAGAAACCTCAGCAGGAATATCAAGGGATCATTTGAAATTATGCCCTAACCAGCTAAAGAAAAGAATGGAAGACCAAAATAACATCCAACCCATAGAAGAAGAAAAGGTCAGCACTATACTTGGAGAATTCCCTGCAAATTGGACTAAAGTAAATAATGCCATAGTGGTGCCAGTGTTGACATTTCCCCAACTGGTAGTACAAGAAGGAATGACTCAAGAAAATCCTGAAAATCAGGAAAATCAGGCAGCAGATGCCACACCAGCAGTGAAGCCAGAGAACCCTCGCCCTGCCAGTGGTGAATCTGTCATGCCCACAGTGAGTAGAAGTGGTCCTAGGAAATCTAGTATCCCTGTGCTACGCAGAACTACCAGTAGTGTATCCAGTACATCACACACTACACCAGTAGTTAGCATCAGGCAACCAGTAAGATCCTCAACCACGCCAGTGTTACGTAGATCTACCCGTACTACTCAAGGTATACCACTCCTTAGATTCTGCATATGAATAAGTTAAAGCAATGTAAGTGTTAACATGTATATACGTAACTGTTCAAATTTTGTGCCTACAGATATTCTGTAAGAAATTTCCTTTTTGAGTTTTCCCGTTTGTGTTATGGACATTTTGGCCACTGGACTAGGTGTGGTCACTACTTTTGTACATAGTTCACCATTTGCCCAGGAATAGACCATGGATGTTGATGCATGGACTTATCATCACAGGACTATTTTTGGAGCTTTTGAGTTCTGTAATTTTTCTAAATCTTGTACATTTAAACTTCTTTATTTGTTTATATGTTGTGTATGTTTTTCATCAGCCCAGGAGTGCTGAATTGCACTAGGGGAGAATGTGGCGCCCCCAGGAGTATGGTCGCCACACTGGCATTGCCTTCTTCCAGGGAGGGTGATGTCAGGCTTGGAAGCAATGAAGGGTCTCACTTGCAGTTAACTATATCATGCAACACAGTTCCCACTCCAGGCCAGCAGAGGGAGCTCTGAACCAGAATTGGGGGAGGAGTGCTCTCTGAGGGCCAGGAAGGGAAATTAGTCAGTTAGTGTGAGGAGGGCAAAGAGTGTAGACATGTGGAGAGAAGCTGGAAGTTGAGCTGAGGATAGAGAGCTCCCTCCCAGTGATAGCGCATGATCTGGAGCCTGGTCTCCACGGTTGTATGGATACTGAAGGTCCTACAACAGAAACCAGAGGAATAGGAAGCTGTAAATGCTCTATTCCCACCTAAGACTCGGAGGCACAACAGCGAAGGGTGAGCCAAGAGAGATAGAAGGCTACAGCTGTCTGCCATACGAGGTAGATCCAAAAGGAAAGAAGAAGGAGGAACGTCAGTGTAACATAGTACTGCATGTACCTCAAGTAAACGCTAGAGAGGAGACTACACAACCCATCTGACAGAGAGATTCCTAAGTTGCTTCCAGGCTAATCATCTCCTGTGCCATCTGTAATCTGGACCCTGGACTGCACTTACAAGTAAAGGTAAAGAAACTACATTCCGCTGTGTCCTTGCCTTCTTCCTGCAACTTCTTCAGCACTGCTACATCTCTGTGCCAGACACTGCACCCTCTTCCCCAACACCTATCTACACTGCCCTGGGACCAACAGCCCTGCTTGTGGAGGGCTACAACATCTTTGCTGCACTACACCATCTGTCCCAGAGGATCTGTCTGCAGCGTCGGCTTAACACCTTCATTGCCGAACACCACAGGTGGCGTCACGAATCACTCATAAACTTTATTTCACCACTCAAACCCCCTTTCACATGGGTGCCCAGGGCCATGGACCGGGTCACCGCTGCTGTGACATTCCCCTCTGAAGGGCGACCCAGATGCAAATTATATCCCTATGCCTTGTAATGGTTCCCCTAGTGCAGGGTTCCCCAACTCCAGTCCTCAACGCCCACCAACAGATCATGTTTTCAGGATTTCCTTTGTTTTGCACGGGTGATGCAATTATCACCTGAGCAATACTAAGGAAATCCTGAAAACATTTACTCCTTAGGGCAACAAAACGACAATGTGACCATATGTTCTCGACAGCAAAAAGAAAAAAAATTGTTCCAGGTCAGGATAAGGCTAGTTTCACACACTGTGTTGCATTTTTGTGCGCTCGGTGCAGCGCCAAAAGTGTGTTAGCGCACGACCAGCGTACCCAACGCTAACTATAGGGTACGCTGATCGCATGCAGCGTCATGCAATCAGAGGAGGAGCTGACAGGAGGGGGTGCGGATGAGGGCGGAGCTTAGCGGCATCCGTGCGCTGTGCCCGGTAACGCTAGTCTGAAACTAGCCTTAGATGTCCATTTTTATTTTGTTTAAAAATTCCATCACTTGGAGAAGAAAATATATATAAATAAAAGGCGTTTAAAAAATGGACAAGGCGGAAAAACGCTTGTTGTTTTTGAAAAGCTTGGAATTTTTATTTGTTTATATCGTTTTATCCTAATGATGGAAATATAAAGTAATAAAATAAATTTTACCCCTATGGGCTTGAACAATTTTTCCTTTTACCTTACAAACTTTAAGACCTCGATTCATTAAGACTTGCATTGTCAAATGTAGTCAACAACACAGCCAAAGCAACCTATCATTTGGGTTTGTTTTATTAGAGCCTAGAAGTGGCCATATGTGAAATGTCACACTTTTTCAATCTACTCCCCATTCGGCTTCCTTCGTAAATTCAACCTTCTGATTCTTCTTTCTCTCGGCATCTGTCATTAGGGGCATCACTTATTTATCTCCTATGGGAGCTACTTATGTGGCACAGTGCTAGAAACTGCATATCCATTGAATATAGACATTTCCAATTTTTTTATGAACAGCCATCCTGAAATCAGGCAAAATGCCTAGATCATATTACACTGATGATGACACTGTTTGCATTACTTAGAGTTGAGCAAAACATTTTGGCACTATTGTTAAAACCTACAACTTAGGCGTTACCAGCCTTACAAAAATCAATATGTAATAAATAGACTCAAAAATGTGGTTTAATTTGCCAAGGCTGAAAGAATAATAATTTCTTTAAAAACATACAAAAGATTATTTATTGTTCTTTTATGCATTTTCAGAAAATTTGGCTTGATTTTACACAGAATCTCTGGGGACCATATGAACACATAACATTCCCAGAATATTGTTTTTCATTTTCTTATTAAAAAAAATTCCCATCCTCTCTCATTAGGCCCCATTCACAGATCTAGCTTTTTTTTTTGCATACATCAAAAACAAATTGATTTTGATCACTGTTTTTTAACCAACTTTTTTCCGTTTTTTTGGTCAGTGGGTCAGTTTTTACCATCAGTGTGACATCTGTTTTTCTCACATGCAAAAAAATCTTACAAGCTTCTTTTACCAATTTGGAAATAACTCAGGGCACATTTTCATGTAGTTGCTATATCTGTATTTTTCACAGATAGGAGATATACGCGCGCACTCTCTCGGTGCCTGCACTGACTAGGGCCATAGTCACGCACGCAAGCACGAAAGGGGGCCACGCTCACGCACATCCGCTGGCCACCGCGGCCCTTGTCAGTGCATGCAACAAGAGAGCGCACGCACACAGGGCCTAGTCAGAAGTTTTAAAGGGCCGGCAGCACATTTTGCAGTTCAGAGCCGCCGGCCCACCGGGCATCTGCCCATCTTGGCAGATTGCCAAACCGGGCCTGGTGGACAGCCATTTTCAGTTCTCTCCAGAGATGCTCAATTGGGTTTTTAGGTCAGAGCTCTAGCTGGGCCAGTCAAGAATGGTCACAGAGTTGACCTGAAGTCACACCTTTGTTATTTTAGCTGTGTGCTTAGGGTCATTGTCTTGTTGAAAGGTGAACCTTCGGCCCAGTCTGAGGTCCAGAGCACTCTGGAAGAGGTTTCATCCAGGATTTCTCTGTACTTGGCCGCTTTCATGTTTCCTTCAATTGCAACCAGTCATCCTGTCCCTACAAATGAAAAACACCTCATAGTCTTATATAGACAGGTGTGTGCCTTTACAAATCAAGTCCTATCAGTTTAATTAAACAGAGCTGGACTCCAATGAAGGAGTAGAACCATCTCAAAGAGGATCACAAGGAAATGGACAGCATGTGACTTAAATATGAGTTTCTGAGCAAAGGGTCTGAATACTTATGACCATGTGATATTTCAGTTTTTCTTTTTTAATAAATTTGCAAAAAATTCTACATTTCTGTTTTTTTCAGTCAAGAAATGCAGAGTGTACATTAATGAGAAAAAAAAATAACGTTTTTGAATTTACCAAATGGCTGCAATGAAACAAAGAGTGAAAAATGTAAAGGGTTCTGAATACTTTCCGTACCCACTGTATGATGGGCCCCATATATTGCTCCAAACAGAATGGGCCCCAGATAATGCTTCATGTATAATTGGCCCCATAAGATGCTCCATATGTAATTCATTCCATAAGATGCTCTATATGTAATTGGCCTCATCAGATGCTCCATATGTAATTGTCCCATATACTGTTCCATATATAATTGGCCCCATAAAATGCTCCATATGTAATTGGCCCCATAGGATGTTCCATATGTAAATACTCACCTCTCCTTTTTGGCCGCTGCTCTGCTCTGAACTCCTCAGCGTCGGCATCTTCTGGCTCTCTGCACTGTAACTGTTCAGGCAGGGGATGCACAGATGTGACGTCATCGCGCCCTCTGACCTGAACGTCACAGTCAGAGGATGTGGAAGATGCCGCAGCAGTGGGGTGGTAAGTATTGCAAGTACTGGGGCCCAGAGCAAGCAGGGGGGCCCACTCACAGGCACCAGCACTGGCACAGGCACCAGGACCACATAGTGTGCCTGTGTCGCCAACAGCGAGTGGCCCCCCTCCTGCTCAGGGCCCTGACATTTGCCCGGGTGTGCCAAGTGCTGACACCGGCCCTGATTTTCAGTATAAAAAAGAATCAGGAGTCCTGCAACTGATAATATGGCTCCCACAGAGCCCTGATCTAAAAATCATCAATCATATGGGATTACATGAGGAGGATGAAGGACATGCACAAGCCTATATACACAGGAGATCTGTGGCTCATTCTCCAAGATTATTGGAAAAGAATCCTGCCGAGTTCCTTCAAAAATTGTGCAAGTGTACTTATTTTTTAAGCACCATTAATCACAGCGTGCTGTACACACATATAGCATACATAAAATTAAACAAATTGACAGACTGAAACAGAGTGAGAGAAGACCCTGCCCTCGCAGGCTTACAATCTGCTGGGTGCTGGTGAAGGTGTCAAGTGGTCACTAGGTGAGATAGATCCTCGAACCCCAAGGTTCGGGTGGGCACATTAGTCTAGCAAGACTAGAGTACAAGAAAGTTTAGCGGACAAGGGCATAGAGAGCTCAGACCCGGGACAGGTGTGTAACCTTAGCAAGCGTGTGACAGGTGTGTAACAGTCTTTGAAGGGGGGCTTCAAAGTCCTCCCACCAGAAAACAAAGTATCAAAGGTACTGGAAGCTGCATGCAGACAGGAGACACCCTGTATTTCGCAGACAGGAAGCAGAGGTACAGTTGTGGCCAAAAGTATTGACACCCCTGCAATTCTGTCAGATAATACTCAGTTTCTTCCTGAAAATGATTGCAATCACAAATTCTTTGGTATTATTATCTTCATTTAATTTGTCTTAAATGTCTTAAATGAAAAAACACAAAAGAGAATTAAGCAAAAAGCAAAACATTGATCATTTCACACAAAACTGAAATGAGGTGTACGGAACAGAGCCGTGTGTACGAGGTATACGGAGCGGAGCCGTGTGTGTATGAGGTGTACGGAGCGGAGCAGTGTGTGTACGAGGTGTACGGAGCGGAGCCGTGTGTGTACGAGGTGTACGGAGCGGAGCCGTGTGTGTACGAGGTGTACGGAGCGGAGCCGTGTGTGCACGAGATGTACGGAGCGGAGTCGTGTGTGTACGAGGTGTATGGAGAGGAGCCGTGTGTGTATGAGGTGTACGGAACAGAGCCGCATGTACAAGGTCTACGAGGTGTACGGAGTGGAGCCGCGCGTGTACGAGGTGTACGGAGCGGAGCCGCGCGTGTACAAGGTGTACGGAGCGGGCCACGCGTGTACGAGGTGTATGGAGCGGAGCCGCGTGAGTACTTGGTGTACGGAGCGAAGCCTCATGTGTGTGGGGTATACGGAGCGGAGCCGTGTGTGTACGGAGTGGAGCCATATGTGTACAGGATGTACAGAGCGGAGCCAAGTGTGTACAAAGCATACAAAGCGGGCTTTTCCCACGGACACAGGAGTACACGGCAGAGCCCCGAGGAGCATTTTAAAACACACACAGGACGTTCCACCTGAAGTGATGTGCTGGAAGCTGACCAGAAATGAGATAATTTCTTGAGGAGATTGTGATGGAACCAGGAATGCTTCAGATCCATCACCGTGTCCTCCTCCGACAGCGCAGACAGCAGGCTCGCCTTGGAATCAGGGATGCCGGGCATGTGAGCGGATCATGATATGTCCTGCACCGGGAGGCTCAGGTGGGCCCTACAATGGGAGCCGGGCTGCTATAGTATCTTTATAGAATCTTTCTTTATTTCTTTCTCTCTTTTTCTTTCTTTCTCTGTTCTTTCTTTCTCATTCTCTGTTCTGTCTTTCCCTCATTTTCTCTCTCTCTGTTATTTCTTTCTCTCTCTAATCTTTCTTTTTTCTTTCTCTCTCTGTTCTTTCTTTCCCATCTTTCTTTTTCTTTCCTCTCTTTCTTTCTCTCTGTTCTTTCTTTCTTTTCTTCTTTCTTTCTCTCTCTGTTCTTTCGTTCTTTCCCCTCTTTCTTTCTCTCTCTGTTCTTTCTTCTTTCTCTCTCTGTTCTTTCTTTCTCTCTCTTTTTTCTCTCTCTCTCTGTTTTCTCTCTTCCTTAGTGCCAGTCAGTGTGCCCATAATGCCAGCCACTGTGCCCTCAGTACCAGTCAGTGTGATCAGCCGTGCTAAATGGGTGCGATTAGGCGTGGACATGGGTGTGACTAGTTGCAAAATGGGTGTGGCCAGGCGTGGCCTAAAATTTGCGCACCGCAGTCTTTGTCCCTCTTTCCCTTCTTCAAAAGTTGGGAGGTATGATAGGGGCAGCTATGACCAGGGGGTCTGATTGCCCAATGGATAGCAGTTCTGCCAGGAATTCTGTCACCGTGCGTACAAAAGGGGACAGAGCTTTGGGAGGAGTACTGTACCTAAAAGCAATAAATAGGACTGAGCTGAAATCCTGGGCACAGCTGTGACTACATGTTATATAGTCGTGTTAATCTCCTCTCACTTCTTGTAACCTAAAAGTGTACAAAGATATTATATAGTCACCATGTGACTAGTGGGCCTGTGTAACTTCAAATGCTAGGGCTGAATTTTAGTCCCAGTCCGGCCCTGGTGGTGGATCTGCTGGTAGTGGCAAAAGCACAACAGCAGGAGGTGTTGAGCCTGCGTCATCGTCTGGCTCCACAAGGCCTCGAAGGCTCCCTTTTCTGGGAGTAGGTAAACCGCTTTTAAAGCCAGAACTTCAGGAACAAGTTTTGGCTTACATTGCTGACACTGCCTCGAGCTCTATCGCCTCCTCTTCTGAACTTTCAAAAAATAAAAGCACTGAGTCGTCATTGGAGGCTCATGGTCAGGAACCACACCTTTCCTTGTGTCCTTCTCCCCTACCAAAAGTAAAGGATGTGGCAGGCCACACTACAGATTACTCCATGGAGCTCTTTTCACATACCAAGTCAAATCGTGAATTACCCAGTCCAAGAAGAATCTGACATGAAGTGCACTGATGCACAGCCACTGCTAGATTTATATGCTGGTACATTCACTCAGAGCACTACATTGTCCTCGCAGTGTACTGAGCCAGAATCTAACCCTGATGAAACTCAGGTGCCCCTTCCCGCATACTATACCACCTTACATGGTGACACGGAGGAAGGTGCACATGACATTGAAGAGGAGGTGATGGATGACCCAGTTGTTGACCTAGATTGGCATCCATTGGGGGAAGAGGGTGCCGCTGCCAATAGCTCAGAAGAGGAGGAGGAGCATCCGCAGCAGGCATCGACATCGCAACAGCTGTTATCTGGCAGGCCCAGAGCAGTTCAAAAATGGGTTACAAAAACCAAAAGAGTTGCAGGACAGCTTGGCCAGACGGTCAAATTAGCACAGCGTGCAAGGCCTCAAAATGTCTTCCATAGTAGGAAGAGTGCAGTGTGGGACTTTTTTGAACAAAATCCTAATGATCAGGCAAAGGTTATCTGTAAGAAGTGCGCAAAGACCTTTAGCCGAGGGAAAAATCTGAAAAATTTGAATACCAGTTGCATGCTTAGACATCTAACCACCATGCACTTGCAAGCGTGGACGGACTACCAAACCTCACGTACCACATGTGCAACTGCTCCCAATGAAGGTAGTCAGCAACGCTACATCGTTTCCCCCACTGTAAGCCCACCGGTTAGCACACCACCAGCAGCAAAAGTTGAGGTGCCGTTGCAAGGCCAAAGCAGTCAGGGAGTCACAATGTTATTGCTACGAAAGACTGAATCTAGGCCATCAGAAAGAACACCAACTCCATCACCATCATAAACCCTCTCTCAGTCCGCCATGTCCACCGCTAGTTCCACCATATGCAGCTCTCAAGTCCAGCTCACCCTACCAGAGACTGTGGGTAGGACAAGAAAGTACTCATCCTCTCATCCGCGTACACTGGGTTTGAACGCCCACATTGCCAAACTAATCTCGTTAGAGATGATGCCCTACCGGCTGGTTGAAAGCGAAGCTTTCCGCGAACTTATGGCCTACGCAGTACCATGCTATGACCTACCCAGTTGGCACTTCTTTTCTCGCAAAGCCATCCCAGCCCTCCACCTTCATGTGAAAGACCGCATTGTCCATGCACTCAAGCAATCTGTGAGTGGAAAGGTGCACCTCACAACAGATGCATGGTCCAGTAGGCATGGCCAGAGCCATTACGTGTCCATCACTGCTCACTGGGTTAAAGTGGTGGATGCAGGGTCCACAAGGGACAGCGGCGGTGGGACAGTGCTGCCTAGCCCACGGTATAGGAAACAGTTGGCTTTAGGTGTTCAACCCGCCTCCTCCTCCTCCTCCAGAAGCGAAAGCTCATCCACAGAGCGCAGTCGCACTCCTTCCGCAGCTGCCAGTGTTGCACACGAGGTGTCCCACTATCGAACAGCTAGTGGTAAGCGTCAGCAGGCTGTGTTGAAGATGATGTGTTTGGGCGACAACTGACACACCGCGGAGGTACTGGCCGACTACTTGCAGCGACAAACTGAGTCATGGCTGGGCAGTCTACATCTTGAGGCAGGCAAGGTAGTTAGTGATAACGGCTGGAATTTTGTGGCAGCCATAGCCCTTTCAAAACTCCGACACATACCTTGCCTGGCTCACACCTTGAACCTGGTGGTGCAGTGCTTCCTCAATAATTATCCAGAGTTAACAGGCCTGCTCCAGAAGGTCCGAAGACTGTGCTCGCACATCCGCTGGTCGCCCCATACACTCCAGTCATATGCAGAAGCTGCAGCGATTGCTCCAACTTCCCAAGCACCGCCTAATTATCGACATTACAACAAGGTGGAACTCCACCCTGCACATGGTTGAGAGGCTGTGCGAACATAGGCACGCTGTAATGCATTTGTGGGAGGATACACGGCCAGGCACTTTGAGGGCAGACATGGAGTTGTCAGGTGTGCAGTGGTTGAAGCTGAAAGACCTCTGTAAAGTCCTTCAGTGTTTTGAGGAATGCACACGGCTGGTAAGCGCAGACGACGCCATCATAAGCATGAGCATCCCACTGATGCGTCTGCTCATGCAAACTTTGACACACATTAAGGAGCAGGCGTCTGCAGCCGAGGAGGATGAGGAAGAGGATGAGGGCAGCCTTGATGACAATCAGCCATTGTCTGCTCCGGGACCTCTCCTGGACGAGGTGGAGGAAGAAGAGGAGGAGGAGGATGATCATAGAATCGTAGAGTTGGAAGGGACCTCCTGGGCCATCTGGTCCAACCCCCTGTTCAAAGCAGGATTCGCTAAATCATCCCAGTCAGATGTCTGTCCAGCCTCTGTTTGAAGACTTCCATTGAAGGAGAACTCACCACTTCTCGTGGCAGCCTGTTCCACTCATTGATCACTCTGTCAAAAAGTTTTTTCTAATATCTAATCTGTGTCTCCTCCCATTCAGTTTCATCCCATTGCTTCTAGTCTTTCCTTGTGCAAATGAGAATAAAGTTGATCCTTCTACAATGTGACAGCCCTTTAGATATTTGTAGACAGCTATTAAGTCTCCTCTCAGTCTTCTCTTTTGCAAACTAAACATTCCCAAATCCTGCAACCTTTCCTCATAAGACAGGGTTTGCAGACCGGTCACCATTCTGGTCGCTCTTTTCTGAACTTGCTCCAGTTTGTTGATGTCTTTTTTAAAATGTGGTGCCCAAAACTGGACAAAATATTCCAGATGAGGTCTGACCAAAGAGGAGTAGAGGGAAATAATGACTTCACGTGATCTAGACTGTATGCTTCTGTTAATACATCCTAGAATTGCATTTGCCTTTTTTGCTGCTGCATCACACTGTTGACTCATATTCAGTCTGTGATCTATTAGTATACCCAAGTCTTTTTCACATGTGCTGTCGCTTAGCCCTATTCCTCCCATTCTATATATGCTTTTTTCATTTTTATTGCCCAGATGTAGTACTTTGCATTTCTCCCTGTTAAAAACCATTCTGTTAGTTGCTGCCCACTTCTCCAGTTTATTTAAATCTTTTTGAATCCTCTCTCTCTCTTCTCTAGTATTAGCTATCCCTCCTAGCTTTGTGTCATCAGCAAATTTAATCAGTTTACCCTCAATTCCTTCATCTAAATCGTTGATAAAGATGTTGAACAATACAGGGCCCAGGACAGAGCCCTGTGGTACCCCACTTGAGACATTCTTCCAACTGGATGTGCAGCCATTTACGACCACTCTTTGGGTCCGATCACTAAGCCAGTTATGAATCCACCTAACAGTTGCCTTGTCCATTCCATACTTAGTCATTTTTTCAAAAAGGATTGTATGAGAGACTTTGTCAAATGCTTTGCTGAAGTCAAGATATACTATATCTACAGCATTTCCTTGATCCACCCAATCAGTGATACCGTCATAGAAGGAAATTAAGTTAGTCTGACATGACTTATTAGTTACAAACCCATGCTGACTCTGTTTAATCACTTCATTCTTATCCAGGTATTGACATACATGTTGTTTAATAATTTGTTCAAAGATCTTTCCTGGTATAGAAGTCAGACTCACCGGCCTATAGTTGCCTGGGTCCACCTTCTTCCCCTTTTTGAAGATAGGAACAACATTTGCTCTTCTCCAGTCTTCTGGCACTTCTCCTGTTCTCCAAGAATTTTCAAAGATTATGGAGAGGGGTTCAAAAATTTCTTCTGCTATCTTCTTCAGTACTCTGGGGTGTAATTCATCTGGACCTGGAGACTTGAATTCATTTAGGTTAGCTAAGTGTTTCCTCACTATCTTTCTGTTTATAGATATCCTGGATTCTTCTATTCTCTTAATAGGACAGTGAAAAACAGTTGATGTTACATTTCCTTTCTGAGAGAAAACAGATGCAAAATAGGAATTTAAAAGTTCAGCCTTCTCAACATCCTGTCTTACCATTTCATCATTTTCATCCTGTAAAAATCCTATAGCATCTTTGACTTTTCTTTTACTTTTGACTTATCCCCAAAATCCTTTATTATTGCTTTTGACATCTCTTGCAAGCCTCATTTCATTTTCAGCTTTAGATAATCTGATTTGTGCCCTGCAGGTTCTGCAGACAGCATTATATTCTTCTTTAGATATGCCTCCCTCTTTCCATTTTATAAACATTTTTTTCTTCCTTTTTAGCATGTGCTTAAGTTCTGTGTTCATCCATCCTGGTTTCCTGAAATGCTTCCTATTCTTCCCTCTTTTCGGAATTGTTAACAACTGTGCTTTGAGAATTTCATTTTTCAAGATTTCCCATCCTTCCTGGACATTTTTGTCTTTAAGGATATCCAGCCATTGGATCCCTCCAATTCTCTTTCTGAATCCCTTAAAATCTGCCTTTCAGAAATCTAACCTTGACGTCTGAGTCTTCACAGGCCTTCCGCCTCTAGTTATCCAAAATTCTAAAATAGCATGGTCGCTACCTCCTAGGGTCCCAGCCACTTTTACCGCCTCAACCATTTCCTCCCTGTTTATAAGGATTAGATCCAAGGTAGCAGTTCCCCTTGTTTTCTCCCTTACCTTTTGGAAGATAAAGTTCTCAGCAAGAGAGGATAAGAATTTCCTTGACCTGTTAGTTTTGCCTGAGAGAGATTCCCAACAAATGTCTGGATAGTTGAAATCTCCAATGACAACTATGTCATATTTTTTGGAGAACTTGGCCATTTGATGCATAAAGAGTTCATCCATATCTTCAGCTTGCACAGGCGGCCTGTAGTAAATGCCTACAATGGTGTCCTTTCCATTGTTCTGTCCATGTATTCTTACCCAAACAGTTTCCACAGAACTCACAGTCTCTGAAGCTTCAATCTCTGTGCAGATATATGTGTTTCTAACATACAATGTGACACCCCCTCCTCGTTTATCAAGTCTGTTTCTTGCAAATAAGTTGTATCCTTCTAGTCTTGTATTCCAATCATGTGTATCGTCCCACCAAGTTTCAGTGATTCCAATGACATCATATTTCTTTTCCTGTGTTAGTAGTTCCAATTCTCCTTGTTTGTTGCCCATGCTTTGTGCATTAGTATAGAAACATTTTAGTTTGTGATTGGTTTCTCTTTCTCCAATATTTTTATTAATTAGATTCTTTTGTCTTTGTTCTTCCTTTCCACTTCTAATAGCAGAGTTCTCAATAGCATTTGTCAGGTGTATGGCTTTTTCTGGTCTTTTGCTTCCCTTCCCATGTTGTTCTAGTTTAAAGCTCTCCTTACAAGTGTAGCAAGGCGACTTCCAAATACATGCTTTCCAGTCTTCGTAAGGTGCACCCCATCTCTAGCAAGTAGTCCATCATATAAGTAGTTCACTCCGTGATCCAGAAATCCAAATCGTTGCTGACGGCACCATCGACGTAGCCAGTTGTTCACCTGCAGAATCTTATTCCACCTCCTTGTTCCATGGCCATCCACTGGGAGGATGGAAGAGAAGACCACCTGCGCTCCCAGTTTTCACTTTCTTGCCTAAGTCTTCAAAGTCTCTGCAGATGGTTTCCAGGTCGTTTCTTGCGGTGTCAATTGTCCCCACATGTAGTAGCAGGAATGGGTAGTCATATGTAGGTCTGAAGAGTCCTGATATCCTGTCAGACACATCTTTAATTTTTGCACCTGGAAGACAGCACATTTCTCTTGAAGTTATATCCGGTCTGCAGATAGCGGCCTCTGTTCCTCTCAACAGGGAATCCCCCATGACCACCACTCTCCGTTTCTTCTTCACAACATTTTTCTTTCTCCATCCAGGAGGACTCTGAAGGCGTACAAGGTTGCTGTTTGTTGGCAAAGTCTTATCCTGATGTATTTCTTCATCGTTTTCCTGCGTGAGAGCCTGGTACTGGTTTCTGAGCAGTATGGGTGCTGACTGCCTCCTGATCCTCCTGCTTCTCTGGGTCACATGTCTCCATTCCTCTGTTTCTTCAGGTGCACTTCGAATTTCTTCTCTTTCTGTAACATGAAGAGATAATTCTGCTCTGTCCAAGAACTCTTCACCTTCCTTAATGATCTTCAACGTAGCTAACCTCTCTTCGAGATTTTGCAACTTTTCCTCCAACAGGGACACAAGCTTGCATTTGTGGCATGTGAAGTTTGGCTTTTCCACTGGTAAATCTGTGAACATGTAGCAAGAAATGCAGCTCACCAAATGGCTCCTGGCCTCTTCCATCTTGAGATTTCTTAAAAACGATGAAAGATGAGCCAAAATTCGCGCTCCTATCGGCGCGCGGTTTTTCCGATTTCCTCTTTTCAGCTGCAATGGCCAAAACCCAGTGATCGTTGAGCTCGCGGAGACTCTTCACTTATCCCAGAAGGCACTGGGAATATGCAAATGATCTCCTCAAGACTCTTCCCCTGGTTTTCCGATTTCCTCTTTTCAGCTGCAACGGCCAAAACCCAGTGATCGTTGAGCTCGCGGAGACTCTTCACTTATCCCAGAAGGCACTGGGAATATGCAAATGATCTCCTCAAGACTCTTTCCCTGGTTTTCCGATTTCCTCTTTTCAGCTGCAACGGCCAAAACCCAGTGATCGTTGAGCTCGCGGAGACTCTTCACTTATCCCAGAAGGCACTGGGAATATGCAAATGATCTCCTCAAGACTCTTCCCCTGGTTTTCCGATTTCCTCTTTTCAGCTGCAACGGCCAAAACCCAGTGATCGTTGAGCTCGTGGAGACTCTTCACTTATCCCAGAAGGCACTGGGAATATGCAAATGATCTCCTCAAGACTCTTCCCCTGGTTGATGATGATGATGGGGATGATGATGATGATGATGATGGGGATGATTATTTAGGGGAGGAGGATGCTTCTCGTGGGGCAAGAGAAAATGTTGGCGTGGCAAGGTCTGGTACAGGGTTTGTGCGTGACTGGAGGGATGTGGATTTGCCAGAAAGTGCTCCTCCACCCAGCACTCGCAGTGCATCATTGACACCAGGAATATTGGCCCACATGTCAGATTATGCCTTGCAGATCCTAAAAAGGGACCCCCGCATTGCCAAAATGATGAACGATGATGACTACTGGTTGGCCAGCATCCTGGATCCCCGCTATAAAGGCAAATTCCAAAACATCATGCCACAGGAGAACCTTGACCTAATATTGGCTAACAAACAAGCAACTCTGGTAAACCATTTGTTTGAGGCATTCCCAGCACACTGCAGCGGTGATGGTTCTCCAATGAGCCGTAGGGGCAACATGGAAGAGGTATTCGTGGTGCACACATCAGAAGTGACGTTGGAGACAGGGGTTTCATGACCATGTTGTGGACTGATTTTTCAAGTCCCGCTCACACGACTGGTAATACTGCATCGATTGAAAGTGACAGGAGACAGCAGTTGTCAACTATGGTTACAAACTACTTCTCGTCCCATATCGATGTTCTCCCTCACAGGTCATTCCCCTTTGACTATTGGGCCTCTAAACTGGACGCCTGACCTGAATTGGCACAATATGCCTTACAGGAGCTTGCTTGCCCTGCTGCTAGTGTGCTATCGGAAAGAGTCTTCAGTGCTGCTGGCTCAATCCTGACAGAAAAAAGGACCCGTCTGTCGACCCAAAATGTTGATGATCTAACCTTCAATAAAATGAACCATGCATGGGTTTCAAAGGATTTTGTCCCACCTTCCCCTGATGACACATAGGTTGCCAGAAAAATGGCTCGCTTTTGTCCTCCTCTTCCTCGGACTTCTCCAATTCCTCCATTTGCAGCTGCTGAATGTCCAACATCAACATATGCCATTTTTTAAACCTCCCTAACTGGTCTGCCTTCCCCCCTTATGGCCGGGGTCACCACCTAGCGCACGCAACCGACTCTTGGGCGCCGGCACTGGCACAGGGTCCCTCATAGTGCAATCAAGTGTCTCTGACGGTGGGTGTGCACTCCCGCCGTCAGACACACCGGCGTACTATGAGGGGCCCAGTGCCAGTTCCGACGCCCACGAGTGGGCCCCCCTTGCTTGGGCAGGGCCCCAGCATTTGCAATATTTACCTCTCCCTGCTCCTCCGCTGTGTAGTCTGGGCTATCAAATTCTTCCCTGGGACTGCCACTACAAATTTGGTGAACTGATAGATGATGGTTAAGACGTAGCTATGCCCTGTCCTGCTGGCCGGGTTCTAGCTTCAGATGATCAATGGCTTCCATTTCTTATGGACGTCGACTCACAATGGGATGCAGTGGTGGTTTATCATCAGCTTTCACAGTTTTCCTACTCACAGACGTATGACATTCCTGCCCACATTTTTAAATGTGCCCTCTCATGCCAATCCAATAGAATCGCCTACAGCCTGTGGCTTCTGTCTTTTGCACTCCAAAGTTACCTGATAGATCATGATAGGCAGTGAGGACCATGTCTACATCTCTCCCTGTGATCAAAATTTGATGGAGATGAGTAACGGTGATGGGATCAACGGTACTGCGATACAGCAACCCTTTCTTCACAAAGAACTGTTTTCGCTGTCTCCACACACAAAGTAATTGAGGGTCAGCATCGCCTCTGAGAATTCTCCCGGGAGTTTTTCCCATGATTAGTAATTCCTAAATTTCTGCAATCACTCGACTTTATGTCTGTACTTTTATCCATCTCGTTTCCTCTTGCGGAGAGTCTGGACTGTCTTACTGAGACAGAAATATATATGAAGATTTAAAAATACCCCAACAGTGTATACTGGTGTACGCTTCAAAAACATTTGCTTTTTTCTACTTTTTAGATTGTTGTCTAAACCATACTGGCATTCACCCTCGGGTATTAAGGGAGTTAAGTAATGTGTTAGACAGGCCTCTATTCCTTATATTTAAAGACTCTATAGAAACAGGGTCTGTTCTTTTTGATTGGCGGCAAGCAAATGTGGTACCAATATTCAAAAAGGGGTGTAAAAGGGAACCTGGAAACTATAGGCCGGTAAGCTTAACATCTGTTGTTGGTAAAATTTTTGAAGGTTTTCTAAGGGATACCATTATGGAATATTTCAATGTTAATAAATGTTTAACTCCATATCAACATGGATTTATGAAGGATCGCTCCTGTCAAACTAACCTGATCAGCTTCTATGAGGATGTAAGCTCTCAAATGGACCAAGGAGAATCATTGGATGTCATTTATCTCGACTTCTCTAAAGCACTTGACACTGTCCCACGTAAAAGATTGGTAAGTAAGATGAGAAAGCTTGGGCTAGGGGAAAATGTGTGTAGGTGGGTAGGTAGCTTAGTGAAAGAAAACAAAGAGTGGTTATTAATGGTGCATACTCAGATTGGGCCAGGGTTACTAGTGGGGTACCACAGGGTTCTGTATTGGGCCCCCTACTATTTAATATATTTATTAATGATCTAGTGGATGGCTTACACAGTAAATATCAGTATTTGCAGATGATACAAAACTATGTAAGGTAGTTAACACAAAGGAGGACAGTTTGCAACTACAGACAGATTTGAGTAAATTGGAGAATTGCGCTGAAAAATGGCAAATGAGGTTTAACACAGATAAGTGTAAGGTTATGCACATGGGAAGGAGAAACAGATGCTATAATTACTTACTAAATGGGAAACTGCTGGGGAAATCAGACGTGGAAAAAAACTTAGGCATCTTAGTCAATAAGAAGCTAAATTGGAGTGCCCAGTGTCAGGCAGCTGCCACCAAAGTAAATAGGGTCATGGGATGCATTAGAAGAGGTCTGGGGACACGAGATGAAAACATAATTCTCCCTCTGTACAAATCACTTGTCAGACCACACTTGGAGTATTGTGTGCAATTTTGGACGCCGGTGCTCAAGAAAGACATTACTGAACTTGAAAAGGTTCAAAGGCGGGCTACTAAAATGTTAAATGGAGTTGGTTCACTACAATACCCAGAAAGGTTATCAAAATTAGGTCTATTTACTCTAGAAAAGAGAAGACTTAGGGGAGACTTAATATATATGTACACGTATATCAGAGGGCAATACAGAGACCTCTCCAATGAACTGTGTGTACCAAGGACTGTGACAAGAACAAGGGGGCATTCTATTCATTTGGAGGAAAGACAATTTCTGCACCAGCATAGAAGAGGGTTCTTCACGGTAAGAGCAGTGAGGCTCTGGAATTCTCTTCCTGAGGAAGTGGTGATGGCCAACTCACTGAATGAATTTAAGAAAGGAATGGATGCTTTTCTTGTGAGTAACAGTATAGAAGGTTACGAATAACAGAATATTATAGGTAGATGGTTGACCCAGCTTAGGGGAAGGAATTTTTTTCCCTATGGAGAAAATTGGCTTCTACTCTGTGGGATTTTTGCCTTCCCCAGGATCAACAATGCAGAACAGCTGCACTAAAAATAGGCTGAACTAGATGGACATAAGGTCTTCCTTCAGCCTTCAAAACTATGTTGCTATGTTACTATACTGAGGCTGTGAATGTCTTTGTCAGACTCCGGAAATAAACACGGAGATTTTAAATGTTTAAACTATGCTATATATGCCTGTTATCCGGTGATACTGTACCCTTTCTCAACTTTCTGCAATCTTGTCGAATTCATACTGTGCCTGAGACCATCTGAGTCTGCCTCCTGATTACAGATGAGTGGTGTTTGAGTGGAACTGTTGGCCAAGTTCAAATTCTAGCTGTTTTGGGCGGTGTTTTATCCGTTCGTCGTACTACAACACTTTGATTAAAATTCGGCTGTTCGAGTTTCCGTTCGAGAACGTTTCGTTAAACAAAAGCGTATCTTTTTTTCACATTAATAATGGTTTTCAATGATAATAGACAGTTTTAGGGCATATTAGCGGTGTCTGGTAGACAGCGGTGTAGTACACCTGTGAAGGAGCAACACTGTGTGTGTTGCTAATAATTTTTTACTGCATATTGCCCTGAAAATCCTTTTGGGCCTAGTAACTATGTCTGCTACTCAGAAGAGGAGCTCACCCGTGAACCGAGCTATGCCGCCTGTTTATGAAAGAACCAGTTTATGACTGCATTTACACCACTTAATACTTTGGGCCTAGTAACTGTGTATGCTACTCAGCAGAGTTGGCCACCCGTGAACCAAGCTATGCCGCCTGTTTATGTAAGAACTGTGTGCTACTCAGCAGAGGAGCCCAGCTGTTAAGCAAGCTACAGCACCTGTGGTTTGGACACTTAATTTTTTCACATTCTTTCTGGAATGCCGTTTAGGCCTAATTCCAGAATTACGGTTGACCTGCACTTACTGGGAAATGCTTGTTCGCGGGGAAGAATTGTAATCCCAGATCCCCATCACTAACGGGGTTCAGTGTGTTATCCGCACCTGTAAGCGATACACGCTGGTCCTTTCATTGTAGCACGCGTGCAGCCCCAGACATGTAAGGGCAGGACAGACCTGTTATTGGCCGATCTCGCATGCCAGAGCCTCATGTGTGCCTCTAGTAAGCTGGACGCGGACCGCGGGGGCATGCCTGAGTCTCGTTCATTAACGGAATTAAGCTTGCAATCTGTGCAGCTTTTTTGTGGATGGCATGGTTGAGGTTGCCCGTGTTGAGTCCAATTAAGCCGCAGACTCCACTCCTGGTCGTGCCCTTATGGACATTCCTTTAAGGTTCAGCTTTGCAACCATACTGCCCCCGGAAACCAAACACTTTTCCTGACAGTGACATTCTGGTCAAAGAGCGTAATGACATTACGTCTGTATGCCCTCTGCCTAAACAGTCCAAGTGCAGAGAGATGGAAGATGGGGATGACGAGGAGTCCAGAGTACAGGGATTCCCTAGCGAGGAGACTTATTTAATTGTTTTAAAGGTTGGGAGCAATTTTTGGGGAGCACGATACTCTGGAGAATGATATCTGGGGCCCACCATACACTGGAGCATTCCAAAGGTGGACATCAGTCACTGGAGCAGCATTTACAGGGCCCATTATACACTGGAGCATTAGAAATGGGGCCCATTATATATGGAGCATTATTTGTGCCCATAAGACACTGGAGCTTCATCCATGGTGAACAACATATACTGTAGCTTTATGTGGAGCTCATCATATACTGTATGGAACATTATATGGGACCAATGATTCTGTATGGAGAAATATATGGGCCTCATTACTCTGTATGGCGCACTATGCGCTGGCCATAATACTGTATGGAGGAATATACTGTCTGTTTTTGGAGCAATTGGAGAATTTAAAATGGATATCAGTCATATGATGTAAGAAGTGAAGTATTTTTCATTGTACTATACCGCTATTTCTCTGCCGTATCAGAGGATCATGAATTATTGGCATGTGTTAAAGGAGCCCAGTGACACTCTTTGGCCCTGGGCCCTCGAAAATCTGGAGCCAGCACTACCCCCCCCCCCACAACTTTAGCCAAATAACCCCAAGTTTTCAATGCCTAACTATAATTATAAAGTAAATTAAGGTTCACAAGCTTAAGGAATAAGAATTGATGTTTTTGGCATTAAAATGGGCACTCTAGGTGTGTTTCCTGTCCTCCACTCACTGCTGACTTTTCTTCCCCATTGACTTACATTGGGTTTCGGTTTCAGTCGGACTTCGACTTTTCACAATAATCGGCTGAGTTAGTTCGACCCGACTTTTGCGAAATTCGGGTTTCGTGAAACCCGACTCGACCCGAAAGAAGGCAAAGTCGCTCATTTCTAGTGGTGAGCACTTTGAACCTCCAAGTGCTTCACAGAAGTTTATAACGTAGAGCCGTGAAAATAAAAAATAAGTTTTTTCCACAAAAATGATCTTTTCGCCCCCAAATTTTTATTTTTACAAGGGTAACAGGAGAAATTAGACCCCCAAAGTTGTTGTGCAATTTGTTCTGAGTATACCCATGCCCTATATGTGGGGGTAAACCACTGTTTGGATGAACGGCAGAGCTCAGATGGGAAGGAGCACCGTTTGACTTTTTCAATGCAGAATTGGATGGAATTGAGATTGGACGCCATGTCGCGTTTGGGGATCCCCTGATGTGGCTAAACAGTAGAAACCCCCAACAAGTGACCCCATTTTGGAAACTAAACACCCCAAGGAGCTTATCTAGATGTTTGGTGAGCACTTTGAACCCCCAAGTGCTTCACATAAGTTTATAATGCAGAGTCGTGAAAATAAAAAATCTTTTTTTTCCCCTCAAAATGATTTTTTAGCCTGCTATTTTTTATTTTCCCAAGGGTGACAGGAGAAATTGGACCACAAAAGTTGTTGTGCAATTTGTCCTGAGTACGCTGATACCCCATATGTGGGGGGAACCACTGTTTGGGCGATGGGAGAGCTCGGAAGGGAAGGAGCGCCATTTTGGAATGCAGGCTTTGATGGAATGTTCTGCGGGCGTCATGTTGCAATTGCAGAGCCCCTGATGTGCCTAAACAGTAGAAACCCCCCACAAGTGACCCCATTTTGGAAACTAGACCCCTCAAGGAGCTTATCTAGATGTGTGGTGAGCACTTAGAACCCCCAAGTGCTTCACAGAAGTTTATAACGAAGAGCCGTGAAAATAAAAAAATCTTTTTTTTTTTCAACAAAAGTGATTTTTTAGCCCCCTATTTTTTATTTTCCCAAGGGTAACAGGAGAAAGTTGTAAATAGTGGAAACCCCTCAACCTCCAACCCTAACCCCAACACACCCTTAACCCTAATCCCAACCCTAACCCTAACTGTAATCACAACCCTAACCCTAATCCTGACCCTAATCCCAACCTTAACCTTAATCCTAACCAATTCCAACCCCAACCCTAATTCCAACCTAACCCTAATTCTATCCCTAACCCTAATTCTAACCCTAACCCTAATTCCAACGCTAACCCTAATTCTAAACCCTAACCCTAATTCTAACCCTAACCCTAATTCTAACCCTAACCCTAATGGAAAGATGAAAATAAATATATTTTCTTTATTTCAATATATTTCCATAACTAAGGGGGTGATAAAGGGGGGGTTATTTACAATTTTTTTTAATTTTGATCACTGTGATAGGGTTTATCACAGTGATCAAAATGTACATTGAATGAATGAATGGAATCTGCAGGCCGACAGATTCGGCAGGTGCACTGCCCATGTACCCACCATTTTCTTCCCGGACCAAGATGGCGGCGCCCACCGGAGGAGGCAGGAGGGCCCAAGGACAGGGAGGACCACCGGGAGGTACCGGGGGGGATTGGGGACCTTATTTCTCTCTCCTCTGATGTGCGATCACATCAGAGGAGAGAGAAATTAAATGCCAAATCGTGGCTTTTTTTGTGGTCACCGTTATACGGCTAATAACGGCGATCGCAAAAGCGAGGTCGGTAAAAACCAACCCGAATCATGTTCTCTGGGGTCTCAGCTACCCCCGGCAGCTGAGACCCCAGAGAAAATCTGACTCTGGGGGGCGCTATTTACTTTTTCCACAGCACCGTTAATTAACGGCACTGTGGTTTAAGTACCCTTAACTACCACCGTTAAAAGGCGTATTGGCAGTCATTAAGGGGTTAATCTGACAGTAGCATAATCTACGTTCAGAGACCTTGATTCTGGCAGTTTATCACTTATTAGGCTGCTTAGTGTAGTTTTGATAAAATCACTGTTTTATCAGCAGGAAATTATCACTAGAGGACTAGTAAACCTGCAGTTATGTAGTCCTCCATATTCATGATCTCTGTATAAACCCACCCTTACCACTGGTTGGCAGCTTTGTGTGTATTTTCTTATGTAGCAGGACATTTAAACCCCAAATATACAGCCAATGTCACGAAAGAATTATCATCATCATAAAGAACAACAAGGAGTCTTGAAAGTGACAATATGTCCCCCACAGAGCCCTGATCTCAGCAAGATCAAGTATGTCTAGGATTACATGAAGAGACAGAAGGATTTGCACAAGCCTACATTCACAGATCTGTGGTTAGTTCTCCAAGATGTTTGGAATAACCTCCCTGCCAAGTTCTTGCAAAACCTGTGTGCAAATGTACCTAGGAGAATTGTGATGCTGTTTTGAAGGAAAAGAGTGGTCACATCAAATATTGTCTACCAGTATCAGTTACTAGTAGGGGTATCAAGACTAGTTTAACAGAAGAAAAAAACCTTCAAAATGAATATTTATTCAAAATCATTAAAAATCACCTATAAAGTGCCAAAACACAATTTTTAAAGAAAAAACACACGTATGTGACAGAGACTGGTCTGTAAGAGGGACTTCTTACTCTGATATCACTGTCAGTAACTAGGGAAGGTTATCCCACAAGAAGTATTAATATAATTCAGTAAGCGCAAATGATGCATATAAATATATATACTTCTCAAAAAAATAAAGGGAACTTAGAAGGGTTAAAAGTTGATAAACAATTTCTCACTCTCCAATAAAATTTACAAAACCATTTTTTTAGGGATCACCTCACATTTGAAGTGAGTTTGAGGGGCCAATATGACAAAAAATACCCAAAAGTGACACCATTCTAAAAACTGCACCTCTCAAGGTGCTCAAAACCATATTCAAAAAGTTTATTAACTTTTCAGGTACTTCACAGGAACGAAAGCAATGTGGAAGGAAAAAATGCACATAGACACAAGCAGTAGTAAATTCTCAGCAGATATTCTTCCACCATAGACGACTAGAAATAGTTGACATACAGAGGACTTGACACATTACTAGACTGGTTCCAGGTGGCAGACGGGTTAACAATCCCCATTACTTTTTTAGTTTCACAGCAATGAGTATTTTAGTCAGATTACTCACGTCTGTTATAAGAGGACTGACTGTATACATACACAGCAACACAACCAGCTGGGAACAACCCATTCAAGCAGCACGGCTTCAGTATCCTCCCAGGACAGTGAAAAGGTCCTTTGTTCCGGACCCAAACACCTGGGTGAGCCCTGGCTGCGGCTGTTTTTTCGGAGGGTATAGCAGCTGCTACACGCATGGGAGAACATGGCTGAACCACAGCCAAAACCAGGGCTCCCACTATTCCTTTCCATTGCTTGTCCCAAGAGATCTGGTGCAAAATCCATGGTCGTTATGTGGTCTCACAGATGGACAGTAGGACTCCACAGTGACCACAGAGGATATCATTCATTCTTATAACTCCTCCATATTTTCCTGTCTTCATATTTACAGTCATTTAGAAGCATATAAATGATTTATAGAGTAATATTATCTGAGCTGAGATAATACTTTTAAACAGTTACAAGATTTGGGATTCTCTGGCAGATTTGCCTTCTAGGGGGAATTATATTGTACAGGACTTTAGCAATCAGCTATGAGTTGTATATATGTAGGTGTTTAGAATTGGTGTTCCCCTGTAGGGGGGTTGAAGGAAGATGCCCTTAAGATCACCCCTTTAAGATGCTCTATGTATATATGTTATGATTTGATGTGTACAATGCCAGCGGTACTTCTACATGAGCACGTGTATTACCGTTTGTCTCTTTGGTACTGCCACACTATATGTGTTACCATTCTGTACAGATTGTAATATATTGTAATATGTTATGTTGTATAATGTTGTGCATATTCACGTATAAATTAGGATAAGCTGGTGCATCCTTTGGGGTCATTAGAGGAGGGCACTATTAGTATAGAGTTCCTAGATATGGGTAAGCGTAGTTCTGTAGCGGGCCTCTAGATGGGGGTACACTAGTGGGTATTGTTAGGTATAGCTATAGGAAGTTCACATAGGGTTAACTGTAGGAGGAGCTGCTATGGGTTAAGCAAGCGTAGGAGATAGGAACAGGCTGAAGTGTCCACAGGGGCTATAAGCCCAGGATGCCATAGCAGCTGCACAACGTTTTGAAGAAGATAAGCACGGGCACAGTCAGATGGGTGCTGGATAAGACCAGAGCAACCGGGAAAGTGCAGTTCATGACAGCAGCAGGAATGGGAAGGAATACATGGTCTAAAAGTCATGCAGGGCCCAAGGTATTCACCATGTGGCAGATCTTAAATAGGGCTGAAGCTTGCAAATCCGGGGCGAAACGGATGAACGGGATCACCTATGTCCTGAGATCCTACAGGAGTGATACTGTGGTACCACCTAGGGCGCTACTACCCCAGAATGTGCGTGAGGATACAGAAAGTAAGCAAGGGAAAGTGCAGGAGTAATGCTGTGGACTGTAATGTAACTGATGTGTCCGGGACCGTTGAAGAGAAAAGTAAAATCATTTGGTTGGCATCTGAACCAGTATCTGTGTCCGTTCTTTCTACCCTGTGCACAGAAGCTGAGTGGGCAGGAGCTGTGTCGCACTGCAGTGAAATTGCTGATGGTGAACCAGAACCCCGAACAGGTACGCCGGTAGAAGCTGACAATTTTTCTGTGGGAAGAGGCCGGGACACCAAGGCCCTGGTGTCCCTGGCCACGACTGCCATCCTGGCCCCTTCTTACACCCCCACGCAAGTGTCTTACTTCTGAAGGGCAAACATCATCAAGAATATTCAATAACCTTCCCATCGCTAATATCCTGTCACACCAAAGAACACTGGGCAGAGATTGTTAAGCACCTGTGTCCTCTGTAAAGCACAAGTCCATACAAATAGTGTATTTGTGCTAAATATACAATTATAGATTTTATTGGCCCCTCTAGAATTAAAGAGCCAAAGGTCTGCCCAGCAGAGAGGATTAACACACACTTTTCTTTATTTTGCCTCTCCGTTAAGAAGATTTTAGTAATCAAAGTATTTGCCACCTAATAAGTGAACTTCTGCTAAAGGGAATCTGTCAGCAGGTTTTTGCTATGTAATCTGAAGACTATGAATACAAAAAGAAAAAAACGGATGGCACTCACCGGTTATAAACTTCTTTATTCCAATGCTTTAAAACAACGGCATAGGGAGGATGGGAGCGGGAGTGGAAATGACGACAGCCGTTTTGCGCTGCAGTAGCGCTTCTACTGGTCACACAGGTGAGTGGGACTAACCTCACCTCTTAACAGAGGGAGGTAGTTAAACCCCACTCGCAGTGCGTAAAAAACACATGTGCAGCGGCTATCCATGACAATTAAAATGCATTTGAAAAACAAATGAAAACAATACACAAATACATTAAAACCAGCTTATTACAAAAAAATAGACATGTCCAATCTTTCATTCAAACCAGCGGATTCTTGCACTCGAGTGCGCATAATCCATATGGCCTCTCTTTTTTTTTTCTTTTTGCATTTGTTGTGGCTAATTCCTTTGGAGTGGCACCCCGGTTCATGGAGCACTTCCCGCTGTACGCATGTTTGCAGTACCAGCTCACACAATTACTTGTGCATTGAATGGGCTTCCCCGCTGTGCGGATTAACACTTTGTTGGAGCTAATCTGAAGACTATGAGCTAGGGGCAAAAATAAAGATTTTAGTGATGTCTCACTTATTAGGCTGTGTGCTGTTGTTTACTTACAGTGAAGGTTTTAGCACCAGAATATTATCATTGCCCTGACTAGATGCCTTGTTCCAAGTTGTCCAGCCATGCTTTTTCGTCTAATAAGCAGCTCACTGTCAATAGTCAGTGTGGTGGGGGCAGTGTTAGCTTTCTGAGCTCTGCTACATGCTACATCTAAAAACTCTGCATCATAGCTTCTGCACCCAGTAAACAAAGTGATACATTTTTGGAATCAGGGTCTCCTTTACTACATTATGTTGCGCTGAGATGAGGTAGCAAAAACATGGTGACAAATTCTTTTTACGCTCAAGTGGGTGTTATCAGATAGCAAGTAGGGATGAGTGAACGTGTTCAGTGCTGCTCGGTTATCACTTTAGTATCACTGTGCTTGGATGTACTCATTCCTCGGAGAAAATTGGATGGTGCTGTATGTACAGTAAAGCACGAATTCCCATCCTGCATTTTTAGCACCTGTTACACAGCCAAAAAGCATGATGGATTGCCTGCGCCTAACTGTAATACCGTAGCCATCTTGGTTGCGGCATTGTAGGTAGGTGAGCCGACTGGGGGGTGGCCCTCTTACCGCCGTGAAGAGACTGAGACAGAGACTGTAGTTTGTCCAACAGGTCCTCTTTATTGGTTGTCCTATCGACGACCCGCAGCACCACACAGCAGCTGCTCGACTCCGCAGCACCACACAGCAGCTTGTTGTGAGTTCATTTTCCCCTTCACCATTGAGGTCTGATGAACTCCCTCTTCTGGTGAAGGAAGGTAGTGAGGCTGATTACCAAGCACCTGAGCAGAATGATTATGACTGGGTGACTGGAAATGCTGACTGGAAATGCGGCAGCCGACGCCCTTCTGCCTTGCGGGTGATTTCTCTGAGGGATTCTAGGAGACCAGTCTGATTCCTGCTCCTCAAAAGCTAAGTTTTCTGCTCTGCTTTTTGCATTTGTGTTTTGGTTTTGTTTTGCCTTGTTTTTCTGGATTTCTGCCATTCCCTGCTGGGGTGAGCTGAATTCCTTTTTTCTCTGTCTTCAGAAAATACCTGAGTACTGATATAGTCTTTTTGAAGCCTAGCGTCTTCAGGGCTTTTTTCCCTATCAGTCTGTTGGCTCTTGTTTTGATAGGGTTTTTGGCGGATTGCAGACAGCAGCTTTTCTATCCTGTCCTATTTAGTTAGCTTGGGCCCCATCATTTGCTCAGCCTATCTTTCTATCTGTGTGAGTGTTTTTTCATCTTGCTTCACCGTCATTATATGTTGGGGGCTGCCTATTGCTTTGGGGTCTGCTCTGGGGCAGTTTAGATTTCCCTTTCTGTCTTTAGGCTATTTAGTTCTCCGGCTGTGATCGAGGGGTCTAGGGCACCGTAGGAACCCCCCACGGCTACTGCTAGTTGTTGTTGATAGGTTCAGGGGTCTGCAATCCGATAGCTGCCAACTTCTCTGGTTTTCTGGACTTAGCTAGTATTTCTGGTTTTGCCTCCTACGGTGACTCATTCATAACAGAATCACCCGCCATACCGCAGATCCTAGGGTACTCAATAGCAGGAAAGAATTGAAAAAAAAAAAAAAAAAGTGTGTATATTTTTTCCTCTATATCTCTGAGGCCGTAGGGGGAATTTTTTTTCTCTCAATGGAGATAAAGCAATTGTCTGATTGTGTGGAGCAGCTCACTGCGGAAGTGCGGGGAATTTCTGCCTACCTTGCTCATTCACATGCTGCTGAACCAAAGATCCCTACTCCTGATGTGTTTTTTGGGGATCGGTCTAAATTTTTGAATTTCAAAAATAATTGTAAATTATTTTTTGCATTGAAGCCTAACTTGTCAGGGAGCTCCGCGCAGCAGGTTAAAATTGTCATATCTTTGCTGCGTGGCGATCCCCAGGATTGGGCGTTTTCTTTGAAACCAGATGATCCTATTCTGACTAATGTGAACGCATTTTTTCAAGCCTTGGGGTTGTTGTATGACGAACCTAATGCTATTGATCAGGCTGAAAAGACCCTGTTGGCATTGAGCCAGGGTCGAGATTCTGCAGAATTGTACTGTCAAAAATTCCGAAAGTGGGCGGTCCTAACTACCTGGAATGATAATGCCTTGGCAGCTCTCTTTCAGAAGGGTTTGTCAGAAGCCGTAAAAAATACTATGGTGGGATTTCCTGTTCCCTCTGGTCTTGACGATTCCATGTCATTAGCCATTCAGGTTGATCGGCGTTTACGTGAACGCAGGACTGCATGAGAGGTGTTGCCACCTGTTGAACAAGTGTCTGAACCTATGCAATGTGGTAGAGTTTTGTCCAGGGAGCAACGTCAGGAGTTCAGAAGGCGTAATAAGCTGTGTTTTTTTTGTGGAGATGCCTCGCATATTATTTCTGTCTGTCCTAAACGAGAGAAACGTTTTGCACACACGTTTTCTGTGGGTGGTGTTCAACCTAAGTTTCTTCTGGCAATTACTCTGATCTGCTCCCTGTCCACATTTTCCGCCAAGGCTTTTGTGGATTCGGGAGCAGCCCTGAACCTAATGGACTTGGATTTTGCTAAACGTTGTGGATTTCCTATGACACCTCTGCGGACGCCTATCCCTTTGAAGGGGATTGATGCTACTCCTTTGGCGAAAAATAAACCTCAGTTTTGGACCCAGGTGGTAATGCGGGTCGCCCCAGACCATCAAGAAAATTGCAGATTTTTGGTGTTGCAGAATTTGCATGATACCATTGTTCTGGGGTTTCCCTGGTTGCAAATCCATAATCCAGTTTTGGATTGGAAATCTGTGTCTGTGGTGAGTTGGGGTTGTCGGTGTGCCCTTAGTGAGGCTCCGTTTTTTTCCACCTCTCCTCAGTCGCATGATGTTCCTGACTATTTGGTGGACTTTTATAATGTATTTAGTGAGAATGAGTCTGAGTCTTTGCCTCCTCATAGGAGTTATGACTGTGCAATTGAACTGAGCCCGGGGTGTAAATTTCCCAAGGGTCGGCTCTTCAATTTATCTGTACCCGAGCACGAGGCTATGCGATCCTATATTAAGGAGGCGTTGGAGAAGGGTCATATTAGACCATCCTCTTCACCCTTAGGTGCCAGGTTTTTTTTCGTGGCCAAAAAGGATGGTTCATTAAGGCCTTGTATTGATTATCGTGCCCTCAACAAAATTACTATTAAATATCAGTATCCGTTACCCCTGATTTCGGATCTATTCTCCAGAGTTAAAGGGGCTTGCTGGTTTACCAAGCTTGACCTCAGGTGGGCGTATAATCTTATCCGCATTAAGCATGGGGATGAATGGAAGATGGCGTTTAATACTCCGGAGGGACATTTTGAGTACCTGGTGATGCCTTTTGGGCTCACTAATGCCCCTTCTGTCTTCCAGTGCTTCATGAACGACATTTTCCGAGACTTTGTGGATACATTTTTGATTATCTATCTGGATGATATTTTGATTTTCTCCAAGGATTAGGATTCTCATGTGGAACATGTTCGGACTGTGTTCCGGATCTTGAGGGAGAATTCCCTGTATGTCAAAGGATCGAAATGCCTTTTTGGGGTACAGAGGATTTCATTTTTGGGATTTATTTTGTCTCCGTCAACTATTGAAATGGACCCGGCCAAGGTACGGGCCATTTATGATTGGGTTCAGCCCACTTCTTTGAAGGCCCTCCAGAAGTTTTTGGGTTTTGCTAATTTTTATCGGAAATTTATAGCAAAATTTTCTAGTATTGCCAAGCCATTGACTGGTCTGACTAAGAAGGGTGCTGATGTGTTGAATTGGTCTCCGGAGGCTGTTTCTTCCTTTCAGGAGCTGAAGCGAAGATTCACTTCTGCCCCGGTTTTGCGGCAACCTGATGTCTCACTCTCGTTCCAGGTAGAGGTGGATGCTTCTGAGATTGGTGCAGGAGCTGTTTTGTCCCAAAAGGATCCTGTAACATCTAAAATGAATCCCTGTGCTTTCTTTTCCCGAAAGTTCTCTCCATCTGAACGTAACTATGATGTGGGGAATCGGAAACTGTTAGCCATGAAATGGGCATTTGAGGAGAGGAGACATTGGTTGGAGGGAGCTAAACATCAAGTCGTGGTCCTCACTGACCACAAGAATTTGATTTACCTGGAGTCAGCCAAACGCTTGAACCCTAGACAGGCTAGGTGGGCCTTGTTTTTTACACGTTTTGATTTTGTCGTCTCTTTTCTTCCTGGCACTAAGAATGTTAAGGCAGACGCCCTCTCTAGGAGCTTCTTTGCTGATTCTCCTGTGGTGACCAAGCCTGCTACCATCTTAGGCTAGTTTCACACTAGCATTTTGGAGCGCAGCGACGGCCTGCGCACAGCCGCCGCTAAGCCCCGCCCCCTGCCCCGCCCGCCGGTAGCTCCGCCCACTGGCGCATGACGCTGCATGCGCCCTGCGTCCCCTATCTTTATCACAGGGGGCGCAGGCCGTGCGCAGTATGCGTTTGGCGGCGCATGCGCCTTTTTGACGGTGCGCCGACGCAACCAAAATGCAGCAGGTTGCGTTTGGCGCAGGTCGGCGCACCGTCAAAAGGACGCATGCGCCGCCAAACGCATACTGCGCATGGCCTGCGCCCCCTGTGATAAAGATAGGGGACGCAGGGCGCATGCAGCGTCATGCGCTGGTGGGCGGAGCTACCGGCGGGGGAGCGGCAGGGGCGGGGCTTAGCGGCGGCCGTGCGCAGGCCGTCGCTGCGCTCCAAAATGCTAGTGTGAAACTAGCCTTAGGCGAAGGGGTAGTTCTTTCTGCCATCTTGCCCAATTTGAGACGTGCTCTGGAAGAGTTCCAGGAGGACAAACCTGAGCGTTGTCCCAGTGGAAAGTTGTATGTTCCTGACCAGTGGAAGAAGAGAGTGATGTCTGAAGTTCATTGCTCTGCATTAGCTGGTCATCCAGGTATTTTTGGTACTAGAGATCTGGTGAGTCGGTCTTTTTGGTGGCCCGCCTTGTCTCGTGATGTCAGGAATTTTGTGCAGTCCTGTGGGACTTGCTCCCGGTCTAAACCTTGTTCTCGCTCTAGTGGGTTGTTGATGCCTTTGCCGGTCCCCAGGAGGCCATGGACCCATATTTCAATGGACTTCATCTCTGATATGCCTGTCTCTCAGAGAATAACTGTTATTTGGGTGATTTGTGATAGGTTCTCTAAGATGGTTCATCTTGTACCACTCCCTAAGTTGCCATCTTCCTCTGAGTTGGTGCCCCTGTTTTTGCAACAGGTGGTTCGCTTGCACGGGATTCCTGAGAACATTGTATCTGACAGAGGAGTTCAGTTTGTGTCTAGATTTTGGAGGACTTTCTGTTCCAAGCTGGGAATTCAGTTGTCCTTCTCCTCTGCTTTTCACCCTCAGACCAATGGGCAGACGGAGAGAACAAACCAGACCTTGGAGTCGTATTTGAGATGTTTTATTTCCGCTGATCAGGATGATTGGGTTTCATTTTTGCCCTTGGCCGAATTTGTTTTAAATAATAGAGCTAGTTCTGCCACTTTGATGTCACCTTTTTTTTGTAACTTTGGGTTTCATCCTCGATTTTCTTCAGGGCAGGTGGAGCCTTCTGCCTGCCCAGGTGTTGACACTGTAGTGGAGAGAATGCACCAGATCTGGGACCAAGTGGTGGATAAGTTATCTCTCTCCCAGGAAAAGGCCCAGCGGTTTTCCAACTGACATAGGACCATTGGTCCGCAGTTTAAGGTTGGTGATATGGTTTGGTTATCATCAAAAAATATCGCTATGAAGGTGGCTTCTCCTAAGTTTAAACCTAGATTTATTGGACCTTACAAGATTTTGGAGATTATTAATCTGGTCTCTTTTCGTTTGGCTCTTCTTGTCACATTTAAAATCCATAATGTGTTTCATAAGTCCTTGTTGAAGAGGTTTGTTGAACCAGTTGTTCCTGGGGTGGCACCTCCGGACCCTGTATTGGTTGAAGGTAACACGGAATATGAGGTAGAGAAGATACTGGATTCCTGTCTGGCTAGATGGAGACTCCAGTATTTGGTTAAGTGGAAGGGTTATGGTCAGGAGGATAATTCCTGGGTCTCTGCCTCTGATATTCATGCCAAAAGATTGGTGCGTGCCTTTCATCTGGCTCACCCTGATCGCCCTGGTGGCGTGGATGAGGGTTCGGTGACCCCTCCTCAAGGGGGAGGTACTGTTGTGAGTTCATTTTCCCCTTCACCATTGAGGCCTGATGAACTCCCTCTTCTGGTGAAGGAAGGTAGTGAGGCTGATTACCAAGCACCTGAGCAGAATGATTATGACTGGGTGACTGGAATTGCTGACTGGATATAAGGCAGCCGACGCCCTTCTGCCTTGCGGGTGATTTCTCTGAGGGATTCTAGGAGACCAGTCTGATTCCTGCTCCTCAAAAGCTAAGTTTTCTGCTCTGCTTTTTGCATTTCTGTTTTGGTTTTGTTTTGCCTTGTTTTTCTGGATTTCTGCCATTCCCTGCTGGGGTGAGCTGAATTCCTTTTTTCTCTGTCTTCAGAAAATACCTGAGTACTGATATAGTCTTTTTGAAGCCTAGCGTCTTCAGGGCTTTTTTCCCTATCAGTCTGTTGGCTCTTGTTTTGATAGGGTTTTTGGCGGATTGCAGACAGCAGCTTTTCTATCCTGTCCTATTTAGTTAGCTTGGGCCCCATCATTTGCTCAGCCTATCTTTCTATCTGTGTGAGTGTTTTTTCATCTTGCTTCACCGTCATTATATGTTGGGGGCTGCCTATTGCTTTGGGGTCTGCTCTGGGGCAGTTTAGATTTCCCTT
Source organism: Dendrobates tinctorius (assembly GCF_039654945.1). NCBI lineage: Eukaryota > Metazoa > Chordata > Amphibia > Anura > Dendrobatidae > Dendrobates > Dendrobates tinctorius. The sequence goes on from NW_027361690.1 coordinate 83,217,609, forward strand.
TCTGTCTTTAGGCTATTTAGCTCTCCGGCTGTGATCGAGGGGTCTAGGGCACCGTAGGAACCCCCCACGGCTACTGCTAGTTGTTGTTGATAGGTTCAGGGGTCTGCAATCCGATAGCTGCCAACTTCTCTGGTTTTCTGGACTTAGCTAGTATTTCTGGTTTTGCCTCCTACGGTGACTCATTCATAACAGCAGCTGCTCAACTCCGCACACAGGCCCGGGTACCTTCACTTCCTTCCTTTCCTGTTTCACATCCCTCGCGGCTCTTTCACTGTGGCTGCCCTAGGCCTACCACCACAGCGCTTCCCCTAGAGTCCGTACGTCTTGTGGTACCCCAGGCTCTCTCTGTCTGCGGCTTCTCCTGTCAGGGCCACCCCCCTGACTGTCTCTGTTGCCAGTCCCTTCCGGAGCTTCTTCTTTGTCCACCTCTCCCTCTAGTCTTCTCTCCTGAGCTCCTCTCCTGGACTGACCGCTTCTAGAACTCTCTGTCTTCCTTTTATCCCCCTCCTTGCGAATTCCCCCTAGAGTCCTTGTAACCCCGCCCCCATGACTGTGCAGATTCGTAGCCCTAAGCTGATGTTCAGTCCTTTTCTCACAACTCTCTACTTCCATCTTGTGGTCAAACTTCAGTTTTATACCCATCTCCACTAACTCCAGCTGTCTCCCATCTATAAATACAACAGTCCACCTAAAGCACACTATACCTTACCCTCCTTCTGCAGACAGGTCTGTGTGTCAGCACACTTCCCCTACAGCATTACTGTGATTGGCTGGCGGTGTGACATCATCAGGCATTATAAAAGGACAGGTGCCGCCTAGTTTGACACTGACACCATTGCACAGCTCTGTGACACTTCGAATTGGAGGGAGAAGGTGCTTGTCTAGGCCTGTGTGTGCACAGTATAAGGCTGTGTGCACACGCTGCGGATTGTGGTGCGGATTCATCCGCGCAGATTTTGTAAAATCCGCAGGTGAAACCACATGTCAAAAGACCTGCGGTTTTACCTGCGGATTGCTCTGCGGTTTTTCATCTCCTCAATGGAGGAGATGGCAAACCGCAGCAGAATCCGCAGAAATAATTGACATGTCAATTCTTTCTGCGGATTGAAAACAGCAGATAATCCACTCTGAAAATTCCGCACCGTCTGCACTGCGGTTTTTGATTCCCATAGGGAATCATGGTACTGTACACCGCAGCAAAAACTGCTGCAGGTCCGCAGCGGCCAAATCTGCTGCGGAACCGCAGCAAAATCCGCAGCGTGTGCACTCAGCCTATCAAATCAGAGGCCTGTGGTGTTGATACTGGTGCTGAAGCTGAGCCATGATACTAACAGCCCTTCTAAGTGCTAATTGTTTCCTTTGCTGTTTGTATCACATACAATCTGCATTTATCCTAGGGAGGGAGAGGGTCGCAGGAGCAGGGACAGTAGCAAAATAAAATCAGTAGACAGGGATTGGGGCTGTGCAGTCCCTTGCCACATACAGCTGCATTTTTTTTGCGAGGGGTCGAGGGTGAAAAGATTGAATATTTTGATCCATTGAGTATTACAGGATTTGTGTTACTTTTTTGTGTTATAAAACACTTAAAAATATTTGACAAATTTCCCTGGGTTAAATTTCTTACCAATACACTATTCTGTGTTCTGGATTAATGTGTTTTTAGTTTTTATATATATTACACTCCAAAAAAAGCATTTACAAATTTTGCAGGGTTAAAGTTGTCACCCATACTGTATTATGTGGTCTGGGTTACATTTCTGTGATTTATAAAATTGAAAAAAGAGTTACATTTTTTTGCAGGCTTACATTTTTAAGCCATACAGTTTCATGTGTTCTTTGGTACACTTCTGTGATATCCAACACTCCAAAAAAAGTTAAAAAAAATTGGCTGGATTACAGTTCTCATCCATGCAGTATTCCGTGGTCTGGGGTACATGTCCTATAATCTATAAAACTGCTAAATTTAGCAGGCTTAAATTTCTCTGCTATACAATATTACGTGGTCTTGAGTACATTTCTGAGATATATAACACTGCAAAAAAGGGTTTAAAAATTTTGCTGGGTTAAATTTATCATCCATACTGTATTATGTGCTCTGTGGTACATAACACTCCAAAAAAGCATTGAAACATTTTTATGGATTGAATTTGATTGTCATACATACACTTTTGCATTCTTTCTTTCTGTTACATTATGGTGGTATTAAACTCCCAAAAATCGCTTTAACTTCTGCTGGTGACCAATTTTTTCTTTTATTAAAAATGGACTTGGTTTCAAGAGACCTAGCAATTTTAAAATGCGTAAAGAGTGTGGTATGGGACAGGGAAGTGGAAGTGCTGATGATGGTGCACGGTGATACCGAGGACATGAGGCAGGTGCCATTATGCCTGTTGCTGGGGCACAAGAAACATGCCCATCCATGACACATAGGTTCCTGTCCCACAGTGCAGTGAGGCACAGTACACCACATCTGAAGCCAGAACAATGCAAACAGGTGTTCAGTTGGATACCAGATAATTCTTCCAGCAGGCTTGGCAGCACTACCCAGTCTTCCACACGCTCCAATCTCAACAGCCTACAGTCTGGATCACTTAATCCTCACCCTAATCATCCTTCCTCCCTCCATGTTGAGTCCCAGGTGACTAATGATCCCACACTAGGACACACCGAGGAGCTCTTTACAACATTTATTGATTCTCGCCTCTCACCCTACGTGCTTCAAGAGTGACCGGAAGATATGCTGTTTAGTGATGCACAAAACGTAGAGCAGCCAAGGTCACAAGAACATGATGGTAGGGATTGGCAATCTTTGGCTAAGGAGGAAGATGATGAGACACAGTTGCCGCTTGTTGTTTTAAGTTACAAAGTCAGGAGGACCAGGGTGCGGGGGTGGAAGGCGAGGTGGTGGATGACAAAATCACTGACCCAACTCGGGAGGCTGGCATGCAGAGCGAGTCCAGCAGCACTGAGGGGGAAGAAGATCGACAGCACCAAAACAAACCGGAAAAAGCAGTTGGGAAACCAGATGGAGAAAATGGGCAACTGATCCTCAGAGCACCCACATTCCTGAATTTCTCCGTCAAAGAGTTAGGTGTTCCCTTGTCTGAGTCTCTTTTAAGGAGAGTTCTGAGACAAACAAAATGGCAATTTACAACCTGTGCCATGTCAAGATCAGCAGGAGCCTGACCACTAAGAACTTAACCACATGTTATCTAAACACCAGACTCGGTGGGCCGAATGCCTGGGTTCCTCGATTGGTGCAATCAGTTGACACCACTGCCACTTTCCCTGTGCTAGGTGCTTCCCAATGCCCTGTCCAAAACCCTGGCATAGATGACTCCTGCCCTGCAACTATCTTTGCACATTCTGACTTACCGTCATCAGGGTATTACAAATCCTTGTCCCAGCACAGCGTTCAGCTGTCCCTACCCAAGACCTTGAAACGAAAGAGAAAGTTTCCAGTCAACCACCCACAGTCCCAATGGGCACATTTCCAGGCTGCTTGCCATGGAAATGTTGTTTCGGCTTGCTGATAAAGAGGATTTTTGCACACTCATGCCAACAGCTGTCACTCAGTACTCGGTCCCCGGCCGCCACTTTTTATTCCGTTGTGGTATCCTCGCCCAGTACCAGCACGTGTCCAGGAACATCACCCTGCCTTTACCAACACACTTACAGTAAAGACGCCATAATGAGTGCAATTATCCTGCCTATGTGCTTTTATAAACAGTCACTGCTGACAATCAAACATGAAGCTTTGTATGTGGACCAGGAGGAGACGGTGGAAGACTTGAGACAGAGAAATACTACCAAGTGTCCTCTCCTCTCATCTGCTCTGCACAGATTGGGTAACAAAGAGGAGATGGAAGCTGAAAAAGAGGAGGAACAGGAGCTGGCTGAGCGCAAAAGAGATAAGTATCAACACAAACTTCGCTCCTTCTCTCCTACGTGAATGGGCTTAGGAGAGGAATGAGGAGGAAGAGATGGAGGAGATGGAGAGTAGTCATCATGAGGGAGACAGGGAAGTGTTGACTGTAGAGACCTTGGCACATATTGTAAACTTTATGTACTGCTGCCTATTATGAATGAGTCACCGTAGGAGGCAAAAACAGAAATACTAGCTAAGTCCAGAAAACCAGAGAAGTTGGCAACTATCGAATTACAGACCCCTGAACCTATCAACAACAACTAGCAGTAGCTGTTGGGGGTTCCTACGGTGCCCTAGACCCCTCGATCACAGCCGGAGAACTACATAGCCTAAAGACAGAAAGGGAAATCTAAACTGCCCCAGAGCAGACCCCAAAGCAATAGGCAGCCCCCAACATATAATGACGGTGAAGCAAGATGAAAAAACACTCACACAGATAGAAAGATAGGCTGAGCAAACGATGGGGCCCAAGCTAACTACAAAGGACAGGATAGAAAAGCTGCTGTCTGTAATCCGCCAAAACCCTATCAAAACAAGAGCCAACAGCTGGTAGGGAAAAAAGCCCTGAAGACACTAGGCTTCAAAAAGACTATATCAGTACTCAGATATTTTCTGAAGACAGAGCAAAAAGGAATTCAGCACACCCCAGCAGGGAATGGCAGAAATCCAGATAAACAAGGAAAAACAAAAACAAAACACAAATGCAAAAAACAGAGCAGAAAACTTAGCTTTTGAGGAGCAGGAATCAGACTGGTCTCCTAGAATCCCTCAAAGAGATCACCAGCAAGGCAGAAGGGTGTCGGCTGCCTTATATCCAGTCAGCAATTCCCGTCACCCAGTCATCATCATCCTGCCCAGATGCTTGGTAATCAGCCTCACTTCTTGTATAAAAGTCCAGCTCACCCACATCTGACCTCACCGCACCTCAGACTCGGATCCGGCCCTGCCCTGGCCGCACAGCAATAATAAAAGAAGAAGCGATCCAGCTGAGTGCTCTGGTGATTTATTGAATGCTGTTCAAACAACAGAACGTTGTTTACGCGTTTCTGGCTAGACGCCCTTAATCATAACTATGATTAAGGGCGCCTAGTCAGAAACGCGTAAACAACGTTCTGTTGTTTGAACGGCATTCAATAAATCACCAGAGCACTCAGCTGGATCGCTTCTTCTTTTATTAATCAGCCTCACTACCTTCCTTCACCAGAAGAGGGAGTTCATCAGACCTCAATGGTGAAGGGGAAAATGAACTCACAACAGCTGCCTTTCCCGCCATCCTCGCGTTACATCCATCTTGGGTAAAAAAGAATACTGGTTGTTCATCCTGCTAGACGCACGCTATAAGGAGAACTTTGCATCTCTTCTTCCTGAGGCAGGGAGGTCTTCTAAAATGGTGCTATACCAGAAGGCCATTGTGGAAAATATGTTGAAAAAATTCCCATCAGACAACGCTAGCGGCAGGGCGCAAGCTTCTTGGCCCAACAAAGGAGGAGATGTGAGGATTTGCACTTAGTGCACAGCATTTATGAGTCAAGGAGTACCAATACATGACAATGTCAACAGAATGTGTATGAGGCCCCACTTTATGTCTAATATACATCTGAGTCCCCCTGAGTCCCTAATTTTTGGCAGTTCTTGCTTCCTTCATAAATTAAACTGAAATTTCCTATTTTTTTCCTGTAAAATGCAATTTCTTGTCGGTTTGGAATGCTTTAGTTTCACTCCTTAAAGTGGAGTAAAAGTGTGACACCATTGTTCTCAGAAGCGATCTGTGAGTCAGAGATGATTCCAGCATTCTTCCCCATGCTGTTTTCCTTCCTTTCAGCACTTTCCCATCCATTGATACATTTTCACTGCCCCCTAGACTTCTTTGTAGGGTCTGCAGGAAAAAAGCTTGGATTTCCCATTGACTCCCATTAAACTTGTTTCTTTGAAACGAGCATTCATTTTTAGGGTAGGTACACAAGGTCAGTAATCGGCAGTACTTTTGACGCAGCACGAGTGCTATTGAACGCAGGTAATTCTGAATGTGTTTGTGGCGCTCTGTGTCTTAACCGCCAAAAAAGGGTTAAATATGTACTGTTTTATATGTGTTTTGTGAGCAATGGGAGTTTTGCTTTCTCTGCTAGAGACCACAACAAACACACACAATTTACCTCACTCCCTTACTTGTCTGAAGCTTAGAGCTTTGCAAACATACCCTGGCTGGGAGGGGGAGGAGTCGAGAGTTGTTGTTTTCACTGAAGAAGAAGGTGGAGGGGAAGAATAATGCTCCTGGAAGCTATGACATGCGCTTCCTCCAGGAGCAAAGCTAATAAGAATCAGGGAGTCAGCCCCTAGGCCATCCATGCTTTCAGAGGAGGGTGGTAAGCTGAGAGACTGTGTGAGTTTATACAACCAACAGCAGAGTGTTTTTCCCCGGGAAGACTGCAGCAAACTAGGATCAGTGAAGGATTGTGCAAGAAGGAATTTGAGCTTCACACAGGATCCAAGCTGCAAGTTGCCAGAGGAGGAATACACAGTGAGTGGTGGCTATACTGGAAGTTCTAGACTCCCGGAAGCCTTGGTCCCAGAAGGGATTAGAATAGCAGGAATGTTACACCGAGTCACAGCAGAGAGAAGGATAACTCCCATTCTGCAAAGCAGACTGTAACCTGGTGAAAGTTGTAATATCTCCTCTGAACTTCTCCTGAACTACAGTAAATGATAAAGTGACTTTGCTTGTCTCCTGCCTCATTACTCCGTGCCTTCTACTTCCATCACAATCTCTGGGGGTCAGCCCTGGTTGGAGAGGGTTAACATCTGCACTGCCATCACCATCTACTCCCCCCAGGGATCATCTGCAGTGCCGGCTATACTACAGTTGAACACTCCAACTGACGTCACAAATCACTATAGAAACTTTATTCCCATTCAATTCTACCCCATTTACATGACCGCCTGGGTCCAGAGACAGGGTCACTGCCACTGTGACATATCCCTTTAAGACGACCTGCTGGTACCGAGTATCCCACGGCCTCTGGGGCACGTCATTTTGGCGTCACGAACAGGATTCTATGCTTGCCTAAATTCCTACAGGACCAACAACCTGCAGCAACTGAAGAGGTGAGTCACGCCCCTGCAAGGATTAACTAGAGGGGGAAATGTCTAATCCCAGCGACACTCAGGGTGCAGCAGCTGTAGCTCCCATATTGCCTCTCAACATGCCTTATATGCCGGGTGCGACATGGCTGCCACATTACACTGGCGAATCGCACACCTTAAGTGACTTCAAGGGGAAACTGCGCAGCATGTTTGAAATTTACCCTATGTCAGAGGAGCAGAAAATCAGTATACTTACAAGTCAGCTCAGTGGTGCTGCTCAGAGAGAAGTTAAATCTTGGCCTGCTACTGATAAAAAGACTGTAAAAGACATTTTTGCTAAACTTAGGGTGAGTGCACACAGTGCGGATTCACCTGCAGATTTTTCCGTGCGGATTTGCATGTAAAACCGCAGGTAAAGTGACCTGCGGTTTTCCTGTGGATTTGCCAGCGGTTTTCCCCTGTGGTTTGACACCTGGACAATGAAACAGGTGGCAAACAGCTGCGGAATCCGCAGAAAGAATTGACATGCTGCGGATTTAAAAGCGCAGCAAATCCGAGTGAAAAATCCGAACCGTGGGCACTGCGGTTTTGAAATCCCATTGGCTAACATGGAACTGTACATTGCTTGCGGATCTGCTGCAGATCCGCATGGCCAAATCCGCTGCGGATCCACAGCAGAATCCGCAGCGTGTGCACATACCCTAAGGGATACTTTTGACACCCGTACTGCTTCAGAAATAAAGATGCGATTTTTCAGCTGCAGACAGAAACCACAGGACACTATAAGAGACTATGCCCTTAACCTGCAGGAGGCACTGCAGGCCATTAAACAAATTGATCCAGACAGTGTAAGAGATGAGGACAAAATGCTGAAAGAGCAGTTCATTGAAGGTCTTTTGTCTGATTCCAGTAAGGCACAACTGCGCATGATGTCATTGCAGAACCCTGACATGGACTTTGTTCAGTTTAAGGACAGATCCATCCATATCTTAAGAGAATCTACCTATGTCTGCACTGAGCCAGTTAAACATCCAGCAGTTACATACCACCAGGGGGCAGTATCCTCACCCCAGGTGCCTGCAGTACAGCATGTGCAGATTACAGTTGATGATTCTACTGCAGATTTACTACTGCAAGTACAGGAACTGACTAAAAATATGGCTGCTCTATGTAAAACTGTTCAGACTCTCCAGGCTTGTTCCTCCACAGAGAGGATCCAACTAGCATCAAGCCCGGATGATCTCCTATGGCGACAGCCAAAGAGGATGCCACAACATCAGCGACGACTGACTCGCACCGGCAGGAGAACAGCGGACCGATTTCAATTTGACTCTTCTCGGAGACCCAGACGATGCCATAAAGTTGATCATATTGAAAGGGAATGTCCTTTAAATGGGCGACCCCTGGGGCCGATGATCAACCCCTAGGAGTTATACAATCTGGTCCAACTAACTGGAGAACCAGGTATGTTAGAGGACGTCCACTTATACCTGTGGTAGTGGATGGTATCCCCTTCACCACCCTCGTGGACTCTGGATCACAGGTAACCACAATGCCTCACACACTGTACCAGAGATATTGGACTGAAGCTGATTTCACCCAACTTCCTGATGGTGACTTGTCATCAGGGCCAGCGTTTGGGACAGGCAGACCAGACAGATGCCTGGGGCCCCCACCTACAAAGGGGCTCTCCTGCAACTGCAGCCCATTTATCAAGTGCCCAGAGAGTGTACAGCAGTGAATAATGCTGTGCATTGCTCTGAAGTCTTGGAGTGTCTCTCGCAAACCCCCTTGAGCCCCCCTGTCTCTTTCTCCATGCAGTCAGGTTAAGTTGAGGGGGAGGGGCCGATTACAGCACAGTGATAGCCAGGAAGATGCCTGAAGCTCTGTGTCCTCTCCTCCTGAGTCCTGATTATGGCTGCTCCTAGCAATGTCCTGAGAATGGATATGCCTAAGTGAAGCCACAGAACCTGGTAAGAGCAGCAATAACAGGTCAGAGTGTAGTGATTTACTCACTGTGGTCCGGAGCTCTGTGTTGATTGCTGTAGAATCAAGATTCACAGCCACATACAGCAGCGATCAGCATCGGCTCTGACCATAGTCACTAATCACTGCTTGTAATGTGACAGGGCGACCTCCTGACACTACTGTCTGGGTGACACAAGACAGGGATACTGTCTGCTGAATCAGGGGATTTATGATATAGAAATAAATTAATTCCCATGTGAAATAATAAGGGTAAACCATACACATATACAGTACTAGTACAAGTGTGCATAGGAATCAACGTTTTTGGTGCATTTTTTTTTGCTGCCAAAGCCTGCTCTCTTGGCAGTAAAAACACTGCTTTCAAAACACCTATTTTTTTAGGGTATGTGCAGACGATCCGGAAATGGCAGCACTTTGGACGCAGCGGACATGTACTCCGTCTAAAGTGCTGTCATCTTTTGAACGCAGGTGATTCCACATGTGTTCATCCCATCCACTATGCTGTAACATCTGGCCGCTACAGGTTGGATGCTGCGGATGTACGCAGCATCCAGAGTTTACTGATTGTGGACACAGACCCTTATAGCTTTTGCTGTTTTTTTGTATAGTATTCATGTTGTCTACAGTACATGTTTATTAAAGATAGTTTTATTCACCAAAAACACAGAGAAAAAACAACGTTGCGACATTTGCAGCTTTTCTAAAACTTTTTCATTGCTTTCTAAGGGTGAAAAAAATTGCTGAAAGAAGTGACACGCTGCGGATTTAAAAAACGCTGCAGTTGTGAAATTCAGTCAGGAGAAAATAAAAGGGTGTGCAGGAGATTTCTGAAAATCTCAGTCTTTGCTTGTGCTATAAAATGCTGTAAACTTCTTATTTGCAGAAGAAAAAGCTGCAAAAATTCTGCATATGAACGTGACCAAAAGCTGCTTTTTAAAGTGCCAGCAAAACATATTAGATTTCTGAAATCTCCTGCATGCGCTTGTTTTTTTTTCTGACTGAATTTCAGAACTGTAGCGCTTTTTAAATCTGCAGCGTGTCACTTCTTTCAGTGTGTTTTCACCCGTAGAAAGCAATGAAAGAATATAAAAAAGAAAGCTGCAGATATTGCAACGGCATTTTTCGCTGCAATTTTTTAAGTGGTTTTGGTGAATTAATCTATTAAGTCTCGTTTACATGTTTAGTATTTGGTCAGTATTTCACATCAGGATTTGTAATGCAGAAACAGCAGTGGAACAATGAGAGGAAAAGTATAGTAGAAACACGTCACTACTTCTGGATTTCTCACCCACGTGGTTTTGACTTGCACATACTGATGTGAAATACTGACCGAATACTCAACGTGTGAACGTGGCCTTAAACATACTGTAGACAAAGCAATCATCCTCACTTTAAAAAAAGCTGAAAAAAGTGTAAAGAACACCAGAAAACAAGCTGAAAAACAGGTGTTTTGAACGCAACATTTTTACTGCCAATAGAACAGGTTTTGGCTACTGAAAAAAATGCATGTGAACATAGCTATAGCATTTCAGAGGAAGGGTACCGTTACACATAGCGATCAGTGATCCCGACAACGATATGGATCGCTGGTGCATCGCTAAATGGTCGCTAGTGAGCTGTCACACAGGCAGATCTCACCAGCGACATGCCTGTGGTCGGGGGTCGCTACTTACCTGTCAGATGAGGCGATCCTGACGTCCTCCCGCCCGCGTCCATGCGTCGCTCGTCGGCGCACAGGAAGCTCAGCAGTAATCGCCCGACAAGAAATGGCCCAGGCCGTTCTCGCGCGATCAGCGATCATCGCGGGGGAGCCGGTTGGAGGTAGTGTCACATGTAGTGATATCGCTAGCAATATCGCTGCTACGTCACAAAACCAGTGACGTTACAGCGATATTGCTAGCGATATCGCTATGTGTAACGGGACCTTAAGACTATCTGTGGTGTTACATAGGACTGCAGGTGACATCTACTACATTATCTGTTCTCAGAGAGTTATCACTGCTATCTCTGGTGTTACATAGGATGAGGTCCCAGTCATGTGACTGGTCACGTGAGCCGGGGAGGGCTTTTGTTCTGGAGTGTGCTGTGCATAGTGGGAATTGTATGGCAATCGGTACACAGTCCCTTCTGAAATGACAGGTGAGAGTGGCGGCTGATTTGCAGTGCGGGAAAACTCCTGCAGGTGGGAGTGTGAAAATCAGGATTGTCCCGCTGGATCCAGGACGGTTGGGAGCCCTGCTGTGTTATCTGCAGTGTTAAAAAAAAAATTAAGAGGGGGTTGGGGGACAACTCTTTGTCTTTGGGGCTTGGGCCCCCCTATCTTTTCTGACCCTCCTATGTAATGCTAATAGTGGCAGACCCGTCGGCCGATATAAGGCTCCTGAATATGGGAGCCACAGTGCCAGCACTGGCTCCAGGTCCTTCTGCCAACTGTTCATGTAATGTAACCTAAATGTATAATTTTACAATGTTAGTATTTGGGGCCCCATTTTAAACTTTTGCCTAGGGCCCCACTTTGTCTAAAACCAGCCCTGCTTGTCATTAATAGCAAGTAATGGTCAACTTCTGACACAGGTGGGGTAAAAGGAGGTTGTCATTAAAGTGGGAAAAGTGGAGCTCAAAGCTCAAGGTCTCGTGGTGGTAGAGGTGGACAGAGCTGAGTGTCAACCTATCATAACATTAGGCACAAATGTGATTGAAAATTGTTTAAGTGAGGTCATCACTATTTTGAAAGACATAGCCGAGTCGGTCCCATACAAAGAACAGCATGTCCTCAATAAAGATATCAAGGCCCTTGTGCAGCAACAGCAGGTGGTGTTAACTGGTGGAGAGATTGGTAGCGTAAGGGTGAGTGATCCCTACTCCATTATGCTTCCCCCTATGAGTGAGGCTCTCATCTGGCGCAGAGCAGCCATAGGCATCAGAGGACGGGACTACCAAGCTCTCCTTGAACCAGTCTACTCAGATAGCCGACCTACTCTGCTGACGGCCAGGGGAATTGTTGATGTTAAAAGGGGCAGGGTCCCGATACGTGTTCTGAACTGTGGAGAGGAGGAAGCTTGCTTGCCCAGTTATGCAACCATGGCCAAACTATTCACAGTCAGCAACAATGATATTCAGGCTGTAGGACCCTTGGATCTGTCAGAAGCGACAGATGGCAATGGCTCTTCTGTTCAGACGGAGGAATGGTTCCAAAAGATATATGCTGGCACCGACTGCACTGCTGTACATCAGGAAAATGGAGTGCAGCGAGTGGTACAAGAATACAAGAGGGTTTTCAGTAAGCATCCCTTTTATTTTGGGCAGGTAAAAGGGTTTCAACATAACATCCCCACAGGAGATCACCCACCTATCAAAGAGAGGTATCATCCCGTACCTCCAGTTCATTATCTGTGTGCAAAAAGTATGCTAAGAGAAATGAAACAAGCAGGGGTAATCAGGGATAGCTACAGTCCTTGGGCGGCTCTCCTGGTGTTAGTTAAAAAGAAAGATGGTACAATACGCATGTTTGTAGATTACAGACAGCTTAACAAAATTACTCACAAAGATGCATACCCCATACCGCGCACAGAGGAGTCTCTAGCAGCGTTAAAATTGGCTAGGTACTTCTCCACTTTGGACTTAACCAGCGGGTACTGGCAGGTTCCTGTTGCTGAGGCAGACAAAGAAAAAACTGCGTTCACTACTCCTATTGGGCTATGTGAATTTAATTACATGCCGTTCGGATTGAGCAGTGCTCCTGGGACCTTTCAGAGAATTATGGAATGTTGCCTGGGACATATGACCTTTCGAGACTGTGCTATTGTACTTGGACGATGTGATTGTATATTCCAGGACCTATGAGGAACATCTGCAACACCTGGCAGAGGTCTTGGAGACGTTGTCCAACTTCGGCTTAAAGGTAAAACCATCTAAATGTCATCTCCTAAAGCACAAAGTGCAGTATTTAGGCCATGTCGTGAGTGCAGAAGGAGTAGCACCCGACCCAGACAAAGTGACTGTCATAAGAGACTGGCAGGTACCCACCAACATCAAAGCGGTCAGACAATTCCTAGACCTAGTGGGATAAAATTGGCAGCCCCTCTTCAAGATCTCCTAGTTGGCCAACCCAGAAAGGCCAGAGGCAAGAGTCTGCTGATAGAGTGGAATGCTAGGTTGGATGAGTCATTCAATAGACTTTATGTCCTCTACCTTCGCCCAGAAACACGCTATCCCTCTGGTATTACTGCCCCAAACTCTGACCATCAGGGTGATTAACGGTGCACCTTTACCCTCTCAGGTGACCCATCAGACAGTTCCACTCAGGTTTTCTATCTCACCCTCTCATCGTGAGATTCTGTCTCTGCTCATTCTGCCAAATGGCATCGATCAGGTGCTTCTCGGGGGTTCCCTGGTTCCGTTGCCATTCCCCTCGTATTGATTGGGCTTCAGGGAATATACTGGGTTGGAGCAAGGACTGTGAGGGAAGATGCCTGAGGGGCAGTGTTCAGGTGGCTTCCACTGAAGTGCCTGCGGATCTCTCTGCGCTCCCTAAGCCCTACCACCAGTACGCGGACGTCTTCTCCAAAAAATCTGCGGAGACGCTTCCGCCACACCGTCCCTACGATTGCCCGATAGATCTCCTGCCAGGCACAGAACCTCCTAGAGGCTGTGTGTATCCGCTGTCTCTTCCTGAGACAGAAGCTATGTCTCAAAATATCCGGGAGAATCTGGCTAGAGGTTTTATCAGAAAATCGGTGTCACCGGCTGGTGCAGGGTTCTTCTTCGTACAGAAGAACGGAGAGTTACGTCCCTGCATTAACTACAGAGGTCTCAACGCTATAACGGTCAAAAACAAATACCCTCTCCCGTTGATCTCTGAGTTATTTGACAGGTTGCGAGGGGCCCGGATCTTTACAAAATTAGATCTACGGGGGGCGTACAACCTGATCCGCATTCGCGAAGGAGACGAGTGGAAGACAGCTTTTAACACCAGGGATGGCCACTACGAATATCTAGTCATGCCCTTCGGCCTTTGTAATGCACCTGCTGTCTTCCAGGATTTCATTAACGACATCTTCCGCGACATGCTCTCTACCTCGATGGTGGTCTATCTGGATGACATACTCATCTTCTCGCCAGATTTGACCACCCACCGAAGAGACGTCTGCAGGGTCTTCGACCGTCTGCGGGCGAACTCTCTCTTTGCCAAGCTGGAGAAGTGCCAGTTTGAGCAGGAGTCTTTGCCATTCCTGGGCTATATCATCTCGGCCCAGGGGTTGGCTATGGATCCTGCCAAACTGCAGGCGGTGATGGATTGGCAGGAACCCCATTCACTCAAAGCAGTGCAGCGCTTTTTAGGGTTCGTGAATTATTACCGCCAGTTTATACCGCACTTTTCCACACTGGTGGCTCCTTTGGTTGCTCTCACTAAAAAAGGAGCTAACCCCAACGCTTGGTCTGAACAGGTCTCCAAGGCATTCACGTCTATAAAATCTAATTTTGCTGGCGCTCCCATCTTACATCATCCCGATGTAGATAAGCCATTTATTCTGGAGGTTGATGCCTCTTCCGTCGGTGCAAGAGCAGTCCTTTTCCAGAAGGATGCTCAAGGTCCGAAGCATCCCTGCTTCTTCTTCTCAAAGACCTTCTCGCCGGCGGAGAAGAATTACTCCATAGGTGACAGGGAGTTGCTAGCCATGAAGTTGGCCTTTTCTGAGTGGAGACATCTCCTGGAGGGAGCTCGGTTTCCCTTCCAGGTATATACGGACCATAAAAATCTGGTCTATTTACAGAAGGCCCAGCGCTTGAACTCTCGTCAGGCTAGGTGGTCGCTCTTCTTTTCCCGCTTCTGCTTCACCCTGCATTATCTCTCAGGGGAAAAGAACGTCCGTGCGGATGCTCTCTCACGCTCGGTGGTTTCTGCGGAAGAAGGAGAGGCTGAGCCTCGGCTAATTCTCCCACTGGAGAGTTTTACGACCGTGGTTCCAGTTGCTCTCGAGTCAGTGCCACCGGGCAAGACCTTGGTGCCTCCCCAGCTACGGCCAGAGGTTCTCGCTTGGGGACATGCCTCCAGGGTAGGTGGTCACTTTGGCAATAAGCGGACCACTGAACTCCTGGCAAGGTCATATTGGTGGCCGCATATAGCTCGAGATGTTAAGGAATACGTACAAGCATGCGTCTTGTGTGCACGGAACAGACCCTCTAGACAGAGGCCGGCGGGGCTTTTGTATCCTCTGCCAGTGGCGGATAGACCTTGGGAGATGATTGGCATGGACTTCGTGGTTGGCCTGCCCAAGTCTTGCGGCAGTACGGTCATCTGGGTGGTCACCAACCATTTTTCCAAAATGGTGCATCTGGTGCCACTCGCACGGTTGCCTTCCGCTCGTGGTCTTGCCACTCTGTTCATAAAGCACGTATTCCGTTTACATGGCATGCCGGACAAAATTGTTAGTGATCGAGGTCCCCAGTTCGCGTCTCGGTTTTGGAGGGAGCTCTGCGGTCTACTCAGCATCGAGCTAAACCTGTCCTCCGCTTACCATCCCGAGACGAACGGCTTGGTTGAGAGAGCCAACCAAACATTTGTCACGTACCTGCGGCATTTTGTCTCTGCCAGGCAGGATGACTGGGCATCCTTGCTACCATGGGCTGAGTTTGCCCTGAATAATGCAGTGGCCGATTCCACTGGTCAGACACCCTTTCTTTTAAACTACGGCCAACATCCACGCGTCCCTGTCCCGATGCCAGTGTCCTCCGCTGACTCCAGGGTGGCAGACTGGGCAGTGGAGGCTCGTGACATTTGGGATCACACTCAGGATGCTATCCAGGCCTCTAAAGAAAGGATGAGGGCGTCCGCCGACACACATTGGCGACCCGCTTCAAGCTTCTCCCCCGGCGACATGGTGTGGCTCTCTACTCGAAATATCAAGCTGCGAGTCGAGTCCCCCAAGTTCGCGCCGCAATACATTGGACCTTTTCAGGTTCTCGAGCGTATCAGCTCGGTGGTCTACTGCCTGGCTCTTCCTCCACACTTAGCCATTTCGGACGTTTTCCATGTGTCCCTCCTCAAACCAGTTCATATGGTCCGGTTCTCCGAGTCATCTGCCAGGTCATCAGACTTGTCGTCTGATGAGTTTGAGGTTAACGCCATTGTGGGACGCAGGATTGTCCGTGGCAAAAAATTTTATTTGGTGGATTGGAAGGGTCATGGACCGGAGGCTCAGACCTGGGAGCTGGTGGAGAATATCCATGCTCCACTCCTGATCGCAGCCTTTGAGAGTAGTGAGGCCCTAGGAGGGGGGGTAATGTTAGGCATTGGATTTCTGACTCTGCACAACAGGAATCCAGAGCCGTACATCCAGCGGTCTCCCATTCCCCTCCGACCGCTCAGGGTTCTGCTCAGCAATCTCGGCGATCCAGTTGTCCTGCTCAGACCCGCTCTGTGAGTCTGGATGTTGCTGCCACCTCTGGTGCAGCAAAGGTAGCGCAACCTGCTTTGCAGGGAACCGCTTCAGAGGCTAAGTCCTCTCGCCGTGCTACTGGGCATGCCCGCAAGATGACCTCTCAGTGGAAAGCAGTGGTCACATGCTCAGGTCCTGCATCGGATCTGATTGGTCCTTCCCAAAGTACTGGAAGGTCCCGGAAGCGCATGGCTATAAAAAGCCTGCATGGCGGCTCGGCCATGCGCTAGTGTAGACTTATCTGCTATGTGTGTATGGTGACGGATGCATGTGTCTGGTGACTGACTTATTTGAAACCCCTTCCCTCTGATATTACGAATGGTGACAGAGTGTTGGTATTAGTCAGCGCCAGGTTGTGGCAAGCTATGCGCCACTGTGCTTACCGTGCCTATCACTAGCGTCCGACGGTGTCCGGTCTCACAGCACTGTCGTTAAGCGGCTGCAGTTACTGCCGCGCTGTGCTCAGCAGCACCTCTTGGTGTTCGCAGCTGCGACGCCACACGCTTGCTGGCCCTGTGAAGTCCACAGGCCCAGCGTGTACTCCTAATTTATATTAGGGCTTCTCTGTGCCTTTAACAGAAGCCTGCCTTAAGTGCCTCGGGTGACGCTAACCTGAGCGCAGTACTCCGCCTCCTGGCGAGTCTGCCAATAGTCAGCAGCGGTCTTCCCATCTACCGCACGGTGGACCACGGGCGGCGAACGCACCTCCTATTATTTATATTTGGTGCGTTCTGCCGTCCCTAACAGCGGATTGCAGACCCCTGATCTTAACAACACAACTAGCAGTAGCCGTGGAGCTTTCCTACGTTGCCCTAGACACCTCGTCACAGCCGGAGGACTAACTAAGCCTAAAGACAGAAAGGTGAAATCTAAACTGCCCCGGAGCAGATCCCCAAAGGAATAGACAGCCCCCAAGCATATATTTTTGGTGAGAAAAGATGAAGCACAAATACAGACAGGAAATAGACTGAGCAAATGATGGGGCCAACACTGACTAGATAGGACAGGACAGAAAAGGCACTGTCTGCAATCACACAATAACCCTAATAATTCCAACACAACTGAACTAAAAAACAAAACTTAGCTTTATCTGCTGCCAATGCTCCAAGCAGCAGAGAAAGGCACCTGATCAGCTTCCAGCAGCAACACCACTGTTCCAGAAGAGCTGAACCCCCTCTGCACCAGGTAGGTCCAGTCTTCACCAAGGTTGGCTAGCGAATGACCAGTATTACCAACAGTGAATTGCAGCATCAGGTGGCCTTATAAAGGGAAGTGGGAGTAGTCACCACCTGCTGACTAACTAAACATGTAGTAACACCAGCGGCCACCGGGGGGGGAACCCAGCAGCCGACCAACTAGAGTTGTAGTAACACCAGCAGCTACCGGGAGCAAAAACCCATATT
Source organism: Dendrobates tinctorius (assembly GCF_039654945.1). Taxonomy (NCBI): domain Eukaryota; kingdom Metazoa; phylum Chordata; class Amphibia; order Anura; family Dendrobatidae; genus Dendrobates; species Dendrobates tinctorius. Next base: position 83,235,449 of record NW_027361690.1, read on the forward strand.
AACCCCCGAGGGCCAGAAAGGAAAAAGGTTTATATAAGAGAGTCCAGACTGACACAGATCCAAAAATGGATCGTGACAGTACCCCTCCTTCAATGAGGGGCCTCTGGACCCTCAACGCTGCACCTCACCAGAAAAACCTACAGTGAGGACGCCTAGATCCAGAGTTCACCTCAGCAACAACCTGACTCGCAGGTTTATGGCAAACGTGGGCAAATGGAAGTGGCAACGTATGCTCCGGAGGCACCACAAATCTCCAGAGCGCCGACCTGGGGAATAATAATAGTAATACATTAGATTTCCATAGCGCCGACATATTCCGCAGCACTTTACATTACAGAGGGGACTTGAACAGACGATAGACATTACAGCATAACAATAATCACATAGATCATAGCAGATACCAAGAGGAATGAGGGCCCTGCTCGCAAGCTTACAATCTATGAGGAAAAAAGGTAGACACAAAAGGTGGGTGGTAACAATTGCCCTGATTGTTTGGACCAGCTATACTGTTAACTGTGTAACAGTACAGACACAGAGGGCTAATAGATGCATAAAGCATGTAGGAGCATGTGGGAGCATGATGCGGGGAACTTGGTTATGGTAAAACTTTTGACTGTGCCACACAGGGATAGTTAGGTTAATGTGTTGAGGCGGTAGGCCAGTCTGTATAAATGCGTTTTCAGGGCACACTTAAAATTGTAGAGATTGGGGACAAATCGAATTGACCTGGGAAGTGCATTCCAAAGAAATGGCACAGCACGTGTATAGTTTTGGAGACGGGAGTGGGAGGTTCTGATTATTGAGGATGCTAACTTCAGGTCATTAGCAGAATGGAGGGCACGGGTAGGGTGGTAGACTGAAACGAGGTAGGAGATGTAGGGTGGTGCTGTGCCATGGAGAGCTTTGTGGGTGAGGGTAATAAGTTTGTACTGGATTCTGGAGTGGATGGGTAGCCAGTGTAATGACTGGCACAAGGTAGAGGCATCGGTGTAACGATTGGCAAGGAATATCATCCTGGCTGCAGCATTCAGGGCAGATTGGAGGGGGGAGAGTTTGGAAAGAGGGAGACCGATTAGAAGAGAGTTACAATAGTCCAGACGAGAATGAATAAGAGAAACCGTAAGAGTTTTTGCGGAGTCAAAAGTAAGGAAAGGTCGAATTCTAGAGATGTTTTTGAGGTGCAGATAACAAGAGCGAGCCAGTAATGTGGGGGCAAAGGAGAGCTCGGAGTCAAGTATGACCCCAAGACAGTGGGCATGTTGCTGGGGAGTAATGGTGGAACCACACACGGAAATGGCAATGTCGGGTATAGGTACATTAGTAGTGGGAGGAAACACAAGGAGTTCAGTCTTTGACTGGTTCAGTTTCAGATATAGTGAGGACATGATGTTAGACACAGCATTTAGACAATCGCTGGTGTTTTCTAAAATGGCAGGTGTGATGTCAGGAGAAGAAGCGTATAAATGGCTGTCATCAGCATAGAGATGGTACTGGAAACCAAATCTACTAATTGTTTGACCAATAGGAGCAGTGTACAAAGAGAAGAGGAGGGGGGCCTAGGACAGATCCTTGAGGAACCCCAACAGTAAAGGGAAGATGAGAGGAGGAGGAACCAGCAAAAGATACAGTAAAGGAGCGGTCAGAGAGATAGAAGGAAAACCAGGAGAGAACGGTGTCCTTGATGTCGATGGAGCGGAGCATAATGAGGAGGAGCTGATGATCCACAGTGTCGAATGCTGCAGAGAGATCCAAGAGAATTAGCATGGAGTAATGACCATTAGATTTAGCCGTTAGTAGATCATTAGAGACTTTAGTGAGGGCAGTTTCAGTAGAGTGTAAAGAGCGTAAACCGGATTGTAGAGGGTCAAGAAGAATGTTATCAGAGAGAAAGTGGATCAGACGAGAGTGGACCAGGCGTTCCACTTTAGAGATGAAGGGAAGATTAGAGACAGGTCTATAGATAGCGGCACAGTTTTGGTCAAGGGATGGTTTTTAAGTAGTGGATGTATGATGGCATGCTTAAATGAGGAGGGAAAGATACCAGAAGAGAGAGAGAGGTTAAATATTTTAGTTAGGTGAGTGGTGACAGCAGGGGAAAGGGACTGGAGGAGATGTGACGGAAATGGGTCAATGGTGCAAGTGGTTGAGAGAGAAGATGCAAGGAGCCTGCTTACTTCTTCTGTGACTGGTTCAAAATCAGAGAGTGAGCTAGATGCAGTGGGGGAGGGAGGACAATGCATGGTATGACGTGATTGGGAGATAATTTCCTGTCGGATATGGTCAGGTTTTTCTTTGAAGTAATTGGCCAGATCGTCAGCTCGAAGCTCCGTGGATGGGGCCTGCACTCTTGGGAATGGGCATTATTGGGGGTAGCTCCAGCTGGTAAGCCACCGGGCCGAGGATGGCTGATTCCCAATACGGCCCAATCACCCGAGAACTCCAGACCCCAGCAGCACACTTCCACTGGATGTTTTTGATGGACAGCCATACGTACTCATTCACACACAAGTCCAGACCTGAACGTTTATTGCCACGCACACGTTTGCCACAAGATGGTGAACTCTTCACCGCACCGACAACAGAGGAGTCCCCCTGTGTCGTCACACTCATACCCCCACAATGCTCAGAAGGAGTCACCACCCTCCTCTGACCCCTACTCCTAAGAGGACTCCGACACCCAGGGTTAGCATGTGGTGAGGGTAGAGACTTGCCCCAAATCCCTGGCAGCACCTCTACTGCCCCCACTGGAGAAGAAGGGGACGGTTGTAGTATGACGGCAGAGACAGTAGCCCCCAGGCAGCGGCCCTCACACGATTGATCCCAGCTGACTACTTCCCTAGACCGCCAATCTATGACTGGGTTGTGTTTTTCCAACCAAGGGAGGCCTAAACGATAGGTGATGGCATTCCCCCCAAGACATAGCATGACAGGGACACTACATGATGACTCCCTATACGCAGATGTATATTTTCCACGACTTGGGTCAATCACCCCTGGCTCAGTGAGACAGAGTCAATGGCCTGGATGCTTAGGGGTTTGGCCAGTGTCCTACACCTTAGGCCCTGGGTCTGGACAAAGTGAGCGTCCACCAGATTGACTCCCGCTCCACTGTCCACAAACACTGGTATGCCCTCAGGTACCCCGCCAACCACCACTTCTGCTGACAAAGTACACAGAGAGGGCAAAATGGAGGAAATATACACTCCCTGGTCGCCTCCCTCCACACGACCAGGGGGACGTGGCTTCTTAGGTGGTACAGAAGATCTGGCGTGTGCTGGGCAGACCCTGAAAACATGACCAGTCTGCCCACAGCTAAAACATGCCCCCACACCACGATGAACCGCGGGCCACATCGCTGGGGAACTACCTCCTCCCACCTGCCTGGGCTTGTCAACCTGCACCAGCGTGTCCTCCTCTCTAGCAAGGACTACAGGGGGCATATTCGCCAAAGCTGCAAAAAACTCGTCCACCGACCGTAGAGATGCTGAATCGGCCGGCAGGGAGAAGGCCCAGGATTGGGGATCATCCTCAAGGAGGGCTATAATGAATCCCACTCACTGTTTCTCACTCCCTAATGAACGAGGATGGAGCCTGAAGTGTAGCTTGCAGGCCACCTGAAAATCAAAAAATTCTCTCTCCCTCCAGAAAACCTGTCTGGGAGAGTTAACTTGGGCTCTGGTTGAGCCTGCTTCTGAGCTGAGGCCCCGTACCCCACCAACTACTGCAGCTGCTGCTCCACCACACCACGCAGCACCCCACGCTCCTCAGTGAGGGTCTGCAGCAACTAGACAAAGGTCTGCATTTGGGCCATAGCTCACCGAAAAAATGGGACTGTTGGTAATAATGTCACAGGACAGTAAGGGGAAAACAGAGGATGTGGAACCAGGGCCCCTGAACTGCCCCTAAGACTAAGGGGGTACCCTGACTTTCCTTAACTTGAGGGTACACTTAAAGGTAGTGAGGCCAAAGTCGCCGACCTGTCCCTATCTTCTGTTTAGCCCTGAGCTAAACCCCAACCCCCTCCCCAGGAGGTGAGACAGGGAATAAAGTGTACTGCACCAATAACACAAAAGGAAAGATAAAACAGACATCACGGGGTTAAAGCAACTAAAAACACAAAACTTTGCTTTATCTGCTGCCAATGCTCTAAGCAGCAGAGAAAGGCACCAGATCAGCATCAACACCACTGCTCCAGATAAGCTGAACCCCCTCTGCACCAGGTAGGTCCAGTCTTCACCAAGGTTGGTTAGCAAATGACCAGTATTACCAACAGTGAAATGCAGCACCAGGTGTTAAGCATCAAGTTCCTGCCTCTTCACAGGAGGGAACTCAAGCTTTGCCTGCTACAGTCTCCCATTCCTCTCCAGCCAGAGAGGAGACTGCTCAGCAGAGATGTCGGTCCTAGCACCTTGACCTGGCTAATGCTAGGCGTCTGGTTGCGCCTTCTGGCTCTACTATTATATCCTGCGTGAGTCAGCAGCAAACAGATGCTCCTGGGACTAAGTCCTGCTTTTCCCCTACTGAGCATGCCCGTGGGACGATTTCTCATTGGAGGTCGGAGGTCACGTGCTCAGGTCCTATTGCTGCTCCGATTGGGCTATCAGGAAGGTCCCGGAAGGCTGCAGCTATAAAAGGTTCACATGGCCACCCGGCCATGCGCTAATATAGAGACTTGTAGCTAAGTGGTGTGTTTGATGATGGATGTATGACTCTGGTGAATGACTTATTATATTTCCCCTCCCTTTGATACGCATGTTTTTAGGGCTTAGGGTCTTTGAGTCAGCACCGAGTACTGGCACTGCCTAGCGCCACAGTGCTCCCCGCTCCATCTACACTTTAGCACCCGAGGGCGCCATTCAGCAAGCGGCACCTCGGTACCGCATTACCACAGCGTCCATCAGAGCGGCGCCGTGTGCAGTTAGAGTGCTTTCCAGATCCACTCTGAGGCTTGTTGTTGGCATCCGCCAGTGCGGCGCTGTACATACCCTGTGACAGTTAAAAGGGCACAGCGTACCTTAAGGGCATAGCCCTGGCACCGCAGTAGCAATTCCGTGCACAGGTGGGTCTAGAGGGGCGCTGATCCCGTGTCTTGGGGCAGCGACCTGTGACATCACACCTGCGTTCTCCTAGCCGTACTCTGAGGCTGAACAGATTACGGTTCCTACACCGTTCAGTGCACTCTGCCTCAGTTCACTCCGGGTGACTTTAACCCGTGTGAGTTCGGCTGTTTGTTACTATACACTGTCAGTTATTGTCTAACAGCAGTTAACACCTCTGCACGGTGGACCCCAGACTGCGAACGCACCTAGCCTCTACATTCATTTAATTAGGTGCGTTCTGCCAGTCCTTAACACCAGGTGGCCTTATAAAGGGAAGTGGGTGTAGTCACCACCTGCTGACTATCTAAACATATAGCAACACCAGTGGCCACCGGGGGGGGGGGAAACCCAGCAGCCTGTCAACTACAGTTGTAGTAACACCAGCAGCCACCGGGGGCAAAAACCCATATTAACTCCTGAGGGCCAGAAAGGAAAAAGGTTTATATAAGAGAGTCCAGACTGACACAGATCCAAAAATGGATCATGACACCATCCCCGTTTTTCACGGGCACCATTTCCCTAACCTTATTAAATTGTACATCATTATTAAACTTCTTCATGATGCAACATTTCAAACATTTTCCAACATTTTAAACAGTGGTGCACCCACTTCTTTTGTGGGAAGCACTCCACGCATCCCTGCCGTGTCAGGAGATGGGGTCTCTTACCACGAGGGGACGCGGAACAGTCCCCATGCTGCGCAACAGCACACAACAGTCCTGATAGTCCGTATTCAGCGGTGCTCTGGGCCGTCTCCTGATGGGGGATGTTTTGCCAACAGCAAGGAACCTTACAGCCTTGGAGTCCCTGGGATTATTTTTGGCCTCCAATGTTTTATTTTCCCAAGGGTAACAAGAGAAATTGGACCCCAAGAGTTGTTGTGCAATTTGTGCTGAGTATGCTGATACCCCATATGTGGGGGTAAACCACTGTTTGGGTGCATGGCAGAGCTCGGTAGGGAAGGAGCGCCGTTTGACTTTTTCAACTTTTTTGGCTGGAATTGAGATCGGACTCCCCTTATGTGCCTAAACAGTGGAAACCACCCTTAAGTGACACCATTTTGAAAACTAGACCCCCCCAAGGAACTTATCTAGATGTGTGGTGAGCACTTTGAACCTCCAAGTGGAGGTGTTTGTGTAATTTCTCTTGAGTAAACTGATATCCCATATGTAGGGGAATACTACTTTTGAGGCACAGTCCAAACCTCAGAAGAGAAGATTCGCCATATTGGAGTTCAGACTTTGCTGGAATGGTTTGAGGGTGCCATTTCACATTGGCAGAGCCCCTGAGGTGCCAGAACAGCAGAAACCCCTTATATGTGATCTCATTTGACAAACTACACTCCCCAATGAATTCATCTAGGGGTGCAGTGATCACATTGACACCACATGTGCCTCACAGAATTTTATACCACTGAGTGGTGAAGAAAGAATAAATAACATTTTTCACACTAAAATGCTGTTTTAGCCTCAAGTTTTTAATTTTTTTTAAGGGCTGATAGGAAATTTTTTTTACAACAAACTGAGGTCCATTTTTTCCTGTGTGCGCCAATACCTTACATATAATCGGGTAATATTTTTGTAAGCAGAATGCAAGGCTCAGAAGGCAAGGGGTGACAGATTTTACTGTTATGGTTTGCAGGTGCCATGACCCACTGGGAGAGCCCATAAGGTGCCAGAACAGCACAATCCCCCATAAATGACCCCATTTTATGAACTACACCTCTCAATGAATTCATATAGTGGTGCAGTGATCATATTGACACCATGTGTGTGTCACAGAATGTTATACCATTGGGCAGTGAAGACAAAATAACTACATTTTTACCACCAAAATTTTGTATTGGCCAAAAGATTTTACATTTTCACACAAGAAGTGGATAAACATGGCACCAAAATTTGTCCCACAATTTCTACTGAACGTGGCAATACCTCAAATGTGGCTGTACAGTGCTACTTAGCCATATGGAGAGATTCGTGAGGAATGGAGCTTTATTTGCCTCGTGGAGTGCAGATTTTCCTAGAACAGTTTGCGGACTCCATATACAGAGCCCCTAATTGTTAGAAGAGCAGAATCCCCCCTCAAGTGACCCCATTTGGGAAACTCTACCCCTTAGGGAATTCATCTACAGATGTAGTAATGATTTTGACTTCATGGGTGTTTTCCAGAAACGAGCAGCAATGAATGTTGCAGAGTGAAAATTGCAAACTGCTGTTGTAGTGAGCAGTACACTCTAGTGACCAGTACATTGCAGTCACCATTATGTTATGCCCAATCCGTGCTTCTGGTAGCATGCATCCGTAAGTTAGGTATACAGTGGGGCTCAGAAGGGAGGGGGCATTTGGATTTGGGAGCAGAGATAGCTGGGATCTCACCAGATCTCACCGCAGTTCAGCCCAGCTGGGAACGGAGCCTCAGTGACCGGAGGTAACCTCTATAACGTCACCGCTGGTCACTGAAGCTGCCCTCACAGCAACTCATCCATTAGTGATTCTCAGCCTTGGCAGTCGCATCTTGGCACCATCCACGTTGAAAACTATTTTTCCTCCAGACATGGATTATGGCGTGGGACAGAACAACAGGTGAGGGATATGGTTGTTTATTACAGGAGAACGAGGGCTTCGATGGAATTATGCATTAGCAGAGTATAACTGTGATTGTTATTTTTAAATAAAAATGGAAAAGTGTAATTTGTTTTATTTCTAATAAAATACTTTATTCTGGCCTTATAGATGGCTCTCCATTACTAAGCCATGGGCTTGATGTCACCTGACAATACAAAAGTGACATCAACCCCACAAATATGAACCCCATTTGCCACAGGGAAATTGGGAAGAGCCGGGCAAAGTGCCAGATTTGGCGCATCTAATAGATGTGCCTTTTATGGGCAGCTGCGGGCTGCTATTTTAGGCTGGGGGTATCAATATCCATGGCCCCTTACCAGCCTGAGAATACCAGCCCCCAGCTGTGAGCATTAGCAAGGCTGGTTGTCAAAAACAGGGGGACCCCCACGCCGTTTTTTAAAATTATTTATTTAAAAAAAAACTGTGAGGACCCTTCTATTCTTGATAACCAACCTTGTTGAAGCTGACAGCTGAGAGTTGCAGCCCCCAGTTGTGAGTTTTGCCTGGCTGGTTATAGAAAATACATGGAAATCCTCGCCGTTTTTTCATTTATTTATTTATTTATAGTGCAGGCGGTGACTGCTGAATACCCCCATCAGCCGCAAATGCTGTCACTGTTATTAGCGGCAGCAGGGGTAGGCTGATGGGAGTAATAGTCCTATCAGCTGCCGCCTGCTGTCTCTTTCATCACTTAAATATAATTCTCATCATTCTCTCCTGCTGGCGCCGATCGCCAGCAGAGCAGGGGAAAATGATGAGAGCCGTGTTCAGCACTCGGTGCCGGAGAGCAGCGCTTACTGTAATACTTCTTCCCGGGTGCCCATCCGTATGGTACTGATTTGGCACACGCAAGTATTACACACACGGACACTGACATCTCTGGTACCGGAAATATCAGGAAGTGTGAAAGAGGCGTTATAGCGGGTTTTTATGTTTGGCTGCTGTCGCACACTAAAAAACGCTTTTAATTGCAAAAAATAGTTTTTGCATCACCACATTTTGAGAGCTATAATTTTTCCATATTTTGATTCACAGAGTCACGTGAGGTCTTGTTTTTTGCGAAACGAGTTGTTGTTTTTATTGATACCATATTTAGGCACATGACTTTTTTTTATTGTTTTCTATTCTGATTTTTGGGAGGCTGAAAGAACAAAAAACAGCAATTCAGGAATTTATTTTGGGGGAGAGGGGGTTCATGCCGTTCTGTGTGTGATAAAATTGATAAGGCAGTTTTATTCTTTGGGTTAGTACGATTACAGCGATTCCTCATTTATTTATTTTTTATATTTTGGCGCTTTTATGCAATAAAAACTATTTTATAGAAAAAAATTATTTTTGCATCGCTTTATTCTGAGAGCTATAACTTTTTATTTTTCCGCTGATGGAGCTATATGGAAGCTTGTTTTTTTTCGGGACAAGATGACGTTTTCAGCAGTATCATATTTATTTATATCCGACTTTTTTATCCCATGTTATTCTACTTTTTTCAGCGGTGTGATGATAAAGCATTGGGTTTTTTTTACGGTGTTCACTAAAGGGTTTAACTAGTGGGACAGTTTTATAGGTTGGGACATTACAGTTGCGGCGATACCAAATATGTGTACTTTTATTGTTTATATTTTTTTCATTCAAATATTTATTTAGAGATAGAATATATACTGATTTTTTATTTATTATTTTTGATTTTTTTAAAATATTTTTACAATTATTTAAATTTTTTTTTACTTTTTTCTAATGTTTTTACTTTGTCCCAATATGGGACAATCATTTTTGCAGGCTGATCACTTCCATAGCAAGGAGATGAAGCAGCATCTGCATACCATAGAAGATGTCTGCGCTGCACTAAGGGTGATTTCACATTAGCGTTTCAGGGCGCAGCGCCAAACGCAACCTATTGCAATTTGGTTGTGCTCGGCGCACCGCCAAAAGGACGCATGCGCCGCCAAACGCATACTGCGCACGGCCTGCATCTCCAGTGATAAAGATAGGGGACGCAGGACGCATGCAACGTCATGTGCCGGTAGGCGGAGCTACTGGAGGAGGCGTGACAGGGGCGGGGCTTAGCGGCGGCCGTGCGCAGGCCGTCGCTGCGCCCTGAAACGTTAATGTGAAACCACCCTAACACAGTAAGACTTGCTAATCATGCACTCCACATGATCAGCAAGTTTACTTGCTCTGGTGACCCGGATCTCATCTTGACAACATCGGGTCACCATGGCAACGATCGTGACCCTGCTCCGATCCGAAGGCAGAGGGGCTGTGCTGTGATCGTGTTCGATCGCAGCATATTGGGGGTTAAAGTGCCGAGAGGTGTCTGTGACCTCTCTTGGCATTTAGTGCCAGGTGTCATCTGTTAGAATCAGCTGACACCTGGCGGCGATCCCCGGCGCACCCCCGGTGTGCGTGGGCGATCACAATGACGTAATCTTCTGTACATGGTCAAATAGGTCCAGGGCACATGGACGGAATATTACGTCCGATGTCAGAAAGGGGTTAAAACCTTACCATATGGCAAATGAGGTAAAAGTGAATAAGGACCAATACAACTAACACCCAGACTAATGTACTCCCAGCCATGGGCAGTGATATGAACTTAATGTCCAGCTCAAAGAAAAGGAAGGCCATGTCCTTATTTGCACAGAGTGCAAAAACCTGAAGCAAAAACCTAAAGAGATGAACTGAAATATAAGTTGGTATACGTGCAACTTGTAGGCGCATGTTCACACTGGCCACTAAACAGACAAAATCTAAGATGAAAAAAAGATGAGAAAATATCCTAAAGTAAATAAATAGCAATATTGTATGAAAATAACATAGGGTACTCATTAGGTGTCAAATAATTTGATAGTATCTCTTCAACGGAGAGGCGAAATTTAAAAATGTTTTATTCCACTATGCAGCCACTATTACACTGTATGTCCAGTTCAACATGAAACATTTGGTGAAGGCCTTCTTTAAACAGAAGCATCCCTTGAAAAATTAGCTTTCCTAATGAAAAGAAAGTAAATAATCGTTGCAGTCTCTGTAGTGATAGGTTTTCATCATCCTGAGCCATCAGCTGATAACACTGAGAGGAACTTCAAAACATTGCAAATCTTCTGTAAATGATGTATGGCTATTCCTGGTGGAGGATATGCACTCTACTAATGCATGTAGTAGTGACGCTGCATCCAAGGCCATGTGCACACTGTCACTATTTGGTCAGTATTTTACCTTAGTATTGATAAGCCAAAATCAGGACTGGAGCAATCAGAGGAAAAGGGAAAAAAAAAATCCTCATGTGTAGCATTTGTAAAGTACTGGCCAGCTGCTGAGCGTGTAAACGTGGCTTAATATGGAGAAATGAAGCTCACCTGTAGTCGATTAGATATGTTAGTAGGAAAATCAAAGAGCAGAGTTTTACAAATTGTTTTACTTAGCTTAAATGGAAAAACTTCCTGACTATTCCGGTAAATACCCCTGTTGTAGTAATTACTAGTATAGACCATGAATAATCCTGATAGTTTTCTATTTATGTGTCAATTTGGCAAAATTATTGGTGCAACTACAAACTCCTTCAGAAATGCACATAAGGGGTCATACCCATTTGCGAGAAAAATAACGGTCCAATTTCTGGACCGAAAAATGGACGAGTGCTATGTGAGTGTAATGCAAGTGTAATGGGATTTCTGTGCAATTTTTCCACGGAACATCCATATGACATGCGTATGACATGCGTATGCATGAGCTTTTACATACAGCGGTTCTCTCTATGTTAAATCTCATGTTAAAATAGCATTGTAAAAAAAACTGTACACATCGTTTTAAAACAAAATAATCTTCAAAACATACATATATATTAGTGATGGGCGAGCACTAAAATGCTCGGGTGCTCGTTGCTCAGGTCAAGCAAATTGGAATACTCGGGTACTCGGACAGAACAACGAGCCCAATATAAGTCTATGGGAGACCCGAGCCTTTTTACAGCGATCCCCCCTGGGGGTCCTTTTAAGGCTGGCGTCACACTAGTGAGAAAAACGGACGAGTGCTATGCAATAAAAAAATCGCAGAGCTCTCGTCCCAATGTTAATCTATGGGCCAGCTCCCATCATCCGATTTTTTTCTCGTTAAACGGGCTGAGAAAATTGCAGCATGCTGTGATTGTCAGCGATTCTCTGCCGAGACTCGCCAATGCAAGTCTATGGGTGAGAGAAAAAAATGGATTACACATCGACCACAAGTGTGACTTGCGAGAAATACGCACCGGTGTCCTTTAACAACAGCCGGCAATTCATTTTGTGATACAGTAAAATCACACTGACATGTTTAATAAAGAATAGAAAGAATAGATATAGACACATAGAATACACACACACACATATATATATATACATGTCATTGAGACACATATGTATATATATATATATATATAGTTCATAGAGTTCTACATAGCATAATAGCCGCAAAATCAATTCCCGGCTTCTGTAAAATCATTACAAAACCCGACATACATAAAGTAAACCATTTCATTTCATTTAGTTTTTTATATGTCTTTGACTAATAATTAGATTAGGGTATGTGTGTAAAATTTTGGACATGTAGGTGTTAAATTAACGGGTAAATTTGTTGAAAAAAATTGCGTGGGAGCCTGCGGTAATTTCTCCGCCAGAGAGGGAAAGCCAGTGAGTGAGGGCAGATATTAATAGCCTAGAGCAGAAGAATGGGCAAGAATTTCAGTCTCTCGATGTACAAAACTGATAGAGACATACCCCAAGCGACTTGCAGCTGTAATCGCAGCAAAAGTTAGCGCAACAATGTATTAAGTTAAAGGGACCGAATAATATTGCACGCCCCACTTTTCAGTATTTTAATTTCCACAAAAATTTTAAATAACCAATAAAATTCGTTCAACTTCACAATTGTGTCCCACTTGTTGTTGATTCTTCACCAAAAATGTACATTTGGTATCTTTATGTTTGAAGCATGATATGTGGGAAAAGGTTGAAAAGTTCCAGGGAGCCGAATACTTTCGCAAGGCACTGTATACCGCTTTGGTAATTTATCTACTGATGTAGAGACGATTTTGACTCCATGGGTGTTTTCCAGAAACAAGCAGCAGTGAATGTTGCTAAGTAAAAATTGCAAACTGCCATTGTGGTGCTAGTATCTTATAATCCCCAGTATGTTGCAGTTACCAGTACGTTGTAGTCACCAGTACGTGGTAGTCACCTCATCAGTACATGGTAGTAGTTTTCAGCTCATGCTACTGGAGACATGCACATGTAAATTAGGGGGACTGTCCATGCTACAGAAGTGCCAAACATGTAGATGCTAAATGTGGTTTAGGCACACTGTGGTGCTAAGAAGGGAAGGGGCATTTGGATTTGGGAGGGCAGAATTTACTGAATTTCTTTTGGGGGGCGAGGAGCTATAGCTCTTTTCCAGAGCCTTTGTACTACCAGTAATATTAAAGCCCCCTATATTTCCTTTAAGAGATGACAGAATTGAGTGGGGACTTGCTTTTTTGGATATTGATTTGAAGTTTTTGTAACAGTTTTGCATAACATTTGGGATCGCATTTATCCAATGCTCTATGCTGAGCACGTACATTACTATTATTTATTACTATTATAGAACCATTTATTCCATGGCGCTTTACATGTGAAAAAGAGTATACATAATAAAAGCAAGTACAATAATCTTAAACAATAGAAGTCACGACTGGTACAGGAGGAGAGAGGACCCTGCCTGTGAGGGCTCACAATCTACAAGGGATGGTGAGGATATAATAGGTGAGGGTAGAGCTGGATGGGTCGCCCTCCCAGGGCTGTGGGGTACTCGGTACCAGGCCAGTATCAGTGGGATGTGTCACAGCAGCGGTGACCCGGACCGTGGCCCTGGGCGCCCAAGTAATAGGAAGATGTGGATGGTGGAATGTAGTTAGATGAATAGTTCGTGACGCCACCTGTGGTGCTTGGCAAGGGAGGTGTTAAGCCGACGCTGCATGCAGATCCGCTAGGACTGATGGTATGGTGCAGCAAAGATGTAAAAGCTCCCCACAGGTGAAGCTATAGACCCAGGGCAGTGTAGAGGTGGTTGGCACGGGGATGTAGCGGTGACGGAAAGGTAGGAAGCAGACAAGACACAGCGGGGTGCAATTTCTGTACCTTTACTTGATAACTGCAGTCCAGGGTCCTGATTACAGATGGTATTGGAGCAGGCTAGCCTGGAAGCAATTCAGGGATTCTCTCTCAGCAGATGGGTTGTGCAGTCTCCTTACTAGCGCTTAATTGCGGGATCTTCCAGTACCGAGTTACACTGAAGTTCCTCCTGTCAGATGTTCCCAAGAACCTCACTTGCACGGCAGACAGCTGTAGCCTCTCTCGGGGACTCTCTACTCCTGAGTCCTGGCTCACTATCCAAGCTGCTGTTGTGCCCTCAAGTCTTAGATGGGAGTAAGGGCATTTACAGCCTCCTACTTCTGAGACCAGGCTCCAGTTCATGCGCTCTTACGGGAGATGAGCTCTTCCTCAGCTCTATCTCAGCGCTCCTTCCACACGTCTGCACACTTCACCCTCCGCAGACTAACTAACTCACCACCCCTTCCTCTTGGCCCTCAGAGAGCACACCTCCCCTTAATCCCGGATCAGAGTTCCCCCTGCTGGCCTGGAATGGAATCGTGTTGCATGCATAGATTGACTGCGAGAGAGACCCATCATTGCCTCCAAGCCTGGCGTTACCCTCCCCTGGAGGAAGGCAAAGCCACTGTGGCGACCATACTCCTGGGGGCGCCACACTGGACATGCAGAGGTGTGGTGGATCGGGGGTTACTGCAGGTTGTAGGCTTGTTGGAAGAGGTAGTGGTTGCTTTTGAAGGTTTCCACGGTAGACAAGAGTCTGATATGTTGGGGTAGAGAGATCCAGGGTAGGGGGGATGCGCGAGAGAAATCTTGTATGCGATTGTGGGAAGAGATAAGAGGGGAATAGAGAAGGAGAACTTGTGAGGATCGGAGGTTGTGTGCAGGTATGTAGCGGGAGACTAGGCCACAGATGCATGAAGGAGACAGGTTGTGGATGGCTGTGTATGCTATGGTTAGGGTTTTGAACTGGAGTCTCTGGGTAATGGGGAGCCAGTGAAGGGATTAATAGAGATGAAATGCCAGGGAATAGCGGGAGATAAGTGCATTAGTAGAGCTTAGAATAGATTGCAGGGTTGCTAGAGTGGTAGAAGGGAGGTCACAAAACAGGAGGTTAGTAGTTGTAGGGTCGTGGGCCGGGCTGGGGGGTGGTCCCTCTTCTTACCACGCAGAGACAAAACAGAGACAAGATGGAGACAGATTCTGGGTGCAACAGGTCCAAGTTTATTGTCCACCGTCCGACTGACAGCCCTCACAGCACACCACAATATCTCTTTCCTCACGGCCCTCCGTGTCCAGGGCCGCTTCACACACCGTACTTTTACACCAGGGATGTATTTGTACGTACTGCCCCTTTTCCACTCGATGACGATCCTGTCAGCTCAGTCACTGTGGCCGCCTTAGGCCCGTACACCATCAGCACTTCACTGGTCAGTTTTGTCGTTTCACATACGGTGTCTCACACCCAGAGTCTCGTCTCTTCTGCGGTTCTTCCTGTCAGGACCACCCCCCTGACGTTCTCTCTCCTCAGTCCCCCTGATACGGTTCTCCTCACAGTGCACAAACTGTCGTAGTCCTCCTGTCACTGGAGCTCCCCCTGGGGACTGGAACTTTCTGGAACCCTCCCTCAGTATTTATACCTTTCCTGGTTCCCTGTAACTCCGCCCCCCCATGACCAATGGTTTTTTAAGCCCTAAGCTGATGTCAAGTCCTTTGCTCACACTCCTCCCTGCCCTCTAATGGTCAACCCAAGGTACTGCACGTCCACTACACTTTCCTAGCTATTTTCCCACTGTACTAACTGACACCTGTCTGAACTGTGCAAACCTTCCTTTCTCTATTCTGACAAGTCCGTCTGTCAGGTCACCTTCCCTACATAGTCAAGGCGGGAGATGATGAGTGCATGGACTAGTGTTTTTGCAGATTTTTGTTT
The DNA here is from genome assembly GCF_039654945.1 of Dendrobates tinctorius. Taxonomy (NCBI): domain Eukaryota; kingdom Metazoa; phylum Chordata; class Amphibia; order Anura; family Dendrobatidae; genus Dendrobates; species Dendrobates tinctorius. The sequence goes on from NW_027361690.1 coordinate 83,251,221, forward strand.
GAGTAATGTACAGATCCAGAAAATATTTTTTGAGTTGAAGTCGGCAGGAGATGGAAAGGGCTTGGATATGTGGTTTGAAGGAGAGATCAGAGTCAAAGATTACCCCAATACATCGGTGTTTACATCTAAATCTCTGAGTGAGGTGATTCAGATGAGACCCCTGAGGGAACCATTGACTATAATGTGGCAGCAGAGTTACTCTGGACTCCATCTGGCCTCTGTTCAGTGTTGTCCTTTTCAGAGGTGCACAAAACTATGGTCAACTGCGCTTTTATGCACGCCTAAAAAGATGGACACCACTTTTTTTATAGGCAGCCACACGGGGTCCACAGTGCCTCCATTTGTCTCATTATAGGGAATCTTCCGCTGTGGATTCCGTCTGAATCACGTATTTCAGAGATTTACATGGAAATCACGGTGTAAGCACTCAGCGTAGAGTGTAGGATAAATGTCATCCGAGCTTTACTGCGATCTTTGAGAGGCAGAATGAAAAAATCACCAGCAGGTGAAGAATTGGTTTCATTTATTTTTTACGCCGTTCCTCATGCGGTATAAGTGATTAGCTGACTTTATTCTTGGGTCAGTGCGATTGCAGTGATACCAGATTTATAACGTTTTTTATGTTTGACGCCATATTTTGAGAGCTATAATTTGGCTGACAGAGTCATGCGACATCTTGTTTTTTGCGGGAAGAATTGACGTTTTTATTTGGTACCATTTTGATCACTTTCTATTCCTATTTTTTTAACAAATACCAGCAATTCAGGAATTATATTGTTTTATGCTGTTCCGCATGTGGTAAAGTTGATAAGACAGTTTTATTCTTTGGGTCAGTACGATTACAGCGATACCACATTTATATCTTTTTATGTTTTGGCACTTTTACACAATAAAAACTATTTTATTGAAAAAAAATTTTTTTTTGCATTGCTGCATTCTGACAGCTATAACGTTTTAATTTTTCGGCCGATGGAGCTGTATGGCGGCTTGTTTTTGAGGGATAAGATGACGTTTTTAGAGATACCATTTTTATTTACATTGGTCTTTTTGATCGTGTTTTATTCCACTTTTTGTTCGTTGGTATGATAATAAAGTATAGGTTTTTGCCTAGTTTTTTATTTATTTTTTTAACGATGTTCACTGAAGGAGTTAACTAGTGGATCAGTTTTATATATCGGGTCATTCCAGACGCGGCGATACCAAATATATGTACTTTTTTTCCTTTATTTTTTTACATAAATGTAGTTATTGGATTAATATTTTTTTTCCTTTTCTGTGATTGTTTTAAAATATTTTTTACATTTTTATTAACTTTTTTTTTTTTTATTTTGTCCCAGGATGGGACATCAACTGTCCACTGACAGATCACTGATCTAATACTCTGCATTGCAGAGCATTAGAGAGGTGTCTGACAGACAGGGAGTAGGCGTGTCAGCACCATCCACGGGTGACCCCGCGACCATCTTTTGGATCGCGTTGTGCCGTTGGGAGCACAGAGGTAGCTCTCTCCCTCTGAGATGCTATGAGATGTCACTAAACGCCTGTGTCGCTGCAGGGTGTCAGCTTTCACATAGAGTTGACACCCACACTTGATCGCAACGGTGCTCAGCGCATGTCGGAAAGGAGTTAAGAACTATCTTCAGAATTAAGAATAAGGGCAGGGTAAGACGGTCTAATAACTCTTGTGCATGCGAGAATCGCATCGTAAACCTTGTCCTGGCTGTTGGCTCTCCTGACCTGAGCTTGACAGCTGCATAGTAATCCATCACTCTGTCTTGCTCAGGTCAGGAGAGGTGTCGGGTCAGTCGGTTCAGCGAGATGCGATTCTCCCACGAGCTATACGCCCGTCTGACTCAGCCCTAACAAAGAGTCCATGAAGAGATGGTATGGCCCCTACAGAGCCTTGATCTCAACATCACTAAGTATTTCTGGGATTATATGCAGAGACAGAAGGTTTTGTCCAAGATGTTTGGAATAACGCCTACTATTAACACATCTATTTTTTTTTTAAAGCATTCTTAATTTGCAGCATTTTTTTACACCTATCAGAGTTGGTGTAAATCAATTTGCAGGACCCTGTCGATTGGCCACGTCAGTAATCTTTGGCTGTTACACGGAAGCCATGAGAAACTCCTCTTATGTGACAGCATCTGTGTCTCTTCTTTTGATTATCCTGCCAAGCGCAACGTCTTCATTGTAACGTGATGCACATGTGACTACGCACCAGGCCAGCTAATCAAAAGAAGAACTGCACGTCGTGATATAAGAGTAGGTTCTGAGGGTTCCCATCCAGCGGCCACAGATCCCTGACATGGTCACTAGAATGGCTTCGTACCAACTTTGATATATGGGCAAATATGTAAAATATATATATATACATAAAATATTGTATGTATTACGATTTACTTCTGTTCCTTATTTTGTTCAAGGCTGAGCTAGTTATGGCTTTACACAAAAGGAATGTCTTTTAATTAACAGAATAGTGAAATGTTTCATCCTGCCATTAACCCATAACAATAGCTGCCAGATCCCAGACCCTCCCAATTAGAGAGCGTAGGATGTGTATTTGTGTTTATATTGGTTCAATTTCAAGTATTTACTAATTGCTTCACACACTGAAAGTATCACTATCTTCACACTTCTTTGAATGGATTTTCATACTCCCACCCATTGGCTGAGGCCAGTTTTTGGGGAATATGTACAATATGCTTGAGAAGTAATTACATCGCCAGAATCCCAATCGACTTCTAGAATACTTATTAACATAATTGCAGACAGGAACAATTTGCTGCCCTTTATATTTCTTCTTGGTTTTAATTGTTTTATCTACTGCAATAGTTTTTTTTCTCTAAATTGTTACGTAAAATGTTACATAGGATATGAAGCAAATTTATCTTTTTAAACATTGAATTTGTGTACAACATTCTAAATATCCTGAGTGGACACGGAATTATTTTATTGGGATATTATTTAGTCTGTTGCGGTGGAGATTCCTCCTAGTTATTTAAGTTGTGTTTGATATGCAGTAATGTTTTATTATATGATATTACATGACATATTATGTTATTGTATACCTGCTGCATACTGCCAGCAATGGGCTACAGCTAGGTAGTATAATGTCCATTATAAAAGCGCATCTTTTTATGCTTTATATTATAAGGGTACTGCAATTGAGCTGATACAGATGCATGACAAATAGAACACACTATGTGTGATGTGAGTTAACAATTAGTGGTGAGGAGTTTGAGATATTGCTTATTAGGAGCAAGGGTTGCACTGTGTCCCCTAGTTGGTTATACAATATCTTGCTGGTGACATGACAGGGAGAGAAGTGAGCACCATGATCGAAGCCATGCTTTCCTACTAGCACTGAGAGCTTTAAAATTTCTGTTTTTCTGCTAGTAGAGGTCACAGACACTCAAATGGTACAGTCAGTGAGAAGAAGGAGAACTGTGCAGCAGCAGAGAAAATGCCTGTGCTATGGCTAGGTAGCAAGTGGGGGTAAGTAACAGTTGTTTGTCCCGGTTTCTCATTGAGAAAGCCAAAAGCGAAACGTATGTCAAAGTCCTGGGATCTTTACTTTTGTGTTGATACCTCTTCCGTATGGTATGGCTATTATTCGATAAATGCAGTTCTATTGTATTATTTAATAATTTACTTGTTTGGTATACACACTTAATGCTGTATCCTCAATATACAGACCATTATTTTCTCCTTTCACTTGGTGTTGGCGCTGTGGCGGCCACTGTTGCTGTAGTTTCATGCCTGTGAGGCACTGTGGACTGGAGGTATGGCGACACAACCTAGGCAGCATGGGTGCTGTGAGGAACCAGGTTGCCTGTGGGTCGCCCTCCCAGGGCTGTGGGGTACTCGGTACCGGGCCGGTGTCAGTGAGATGTGTCACAGCAGCAGTGACCCAGTCCGTGGCCCTGGGCGCCCAAGTAATGGGGGAATGTAGTTAATGGAATGGAATAGTTCGTGACGCCATCTGAGGTGCTCGGCAAGGGAGATGTTAAGCCGACGCTGCAGACAGATCCGCTGGGACTGATGGTATGGTGCAGCAAAGATGTAATCGCTTCCCACAGGTGAAGCTATAGTCCCAGGGCAGTGTAGATGTGGTTGGCATGGGGATGTAGCAGTGCCGGAAAGGTAGGAAGCAGACAAGACACAGCGGGGTGCAAATTCTGTACCTTTACTTGATAACTGCAGTCCAGGGTCCTGATTACAGATGTATTGGAGTAGGCTAGCCTGGAAGCAACTCAGGGATTCTCTCTCAGCAGGCGGGCTGTGCAGTCTCCTTCCTAACCCTTGTTTGAATGAAGTACTCCAGTACTAAGTTACTCTGAAGTTCCTCCTGTCAGATGTTCCCAGGAACCGTACTTGCACGGCAGACAGCTGTAGCCTCTCTCGGGGACTCATCTCACTCTGAGTCCTGGCTCTCTATCCAAGCTGCTGTTGTGCATCAAGTCTTAGATGGGAGTAGGGCATTTACAGCCTCCTACTCCTCTGGTATCTGCTTTAGGACCTTCAGTATCCATACAGCCGAGGAGACCAGGCTCCAGTTCGTGTGCTCTCACCTGAGGGAGCTCTCCTTCCTAGCTCAACCTCCAGCTTCGTTCCACACGTCTGCACACTTCACCCTCCGCAGACTATCTGACCACTCCTTCCTCTTGGCCCTCAGAGGTGACCCGTCCCCTTACTCCTGGTTCAGAGTTCCCCCTGCTGGCCTGGAGTGGAACTGTGTTGCATATATGGATTGACTGCGAGAAAGACCCATCATTGCCTCCAAGCCTGGCATTGCCCTCCCCTGGAGGAAGGCAAAGCCACTGTGGCGGCCATACTCCTGGGGGCGCCACACCTGCACTGTTGCAGCAACGGTGATTGGCGCATGGCACCGCACCTTTAAGGCTATAACAAGTTAGGGACCCACTGAGTGATATCGTGGCATGTGGGCTTCATGCAGTCTGAGCAGAATGTTAAACTAAGAACCTCATGTTCAGTTTTGTGATCTTTTGCCTAGCATTAGATCTAAGTATGATTTTTAGATTTGTGGTACATGTCTTTTTCTACAGATCTGCCATTATTTTCAGAGAATATAACACTATTATTTATATAATACTCATTTCTGATGCATTGGTCATACAATTTCCTTTGTGCACTGCCTACATTATTATAATATATATCTTTTAATAAATTTGCATGTATTAACTCCTCCAGGACTTTGGGATTTTCCACTTTTGTTTTTTGCTCCCCTTCTTCCCAGAGTCATAGCTTTTTTTATTTTTCCTTCAATATGGCTTGTGAGGGCTTGTTTTTTGTGGGACGAGATGTACTTTTGAATAACACCATTGGTTTTACCATATAGTGTATTGGAATATGGGGAAAAAAATTCAAGTGCAGTGAAAGTGCAAAAAAGTACAATTCCACAATAGTTTTTTGGGGGTCTCTTTTTACCATGCGATCATGTAATAGGGTAGCCAATGGGCTGGGTTTGTAATGCGTTTCCAGCTCGGTAATGTTATATGCCGCTGTCATAGATTAACCGCAGCATTTAACATGTTAACAACCATGGGTGTATCGCAATTTCCCCCGCAGCTGTTAGGGGCACATAACAGCTGATCAAATCAGCTGTCATGTGCCAGAAAAGTTTCGGGCTTACCACGGGAGCCCATATCAAAGGGAGACACAAGGACTATGATTTACCTATATGTCATAGGTCGCGAAGGGGTTAATAAAATCAAATATTTTTAAAGATACATTTATCCTTTCTTGTGGTTAATTACCCCCTTTGTAGGTTTACTGGTTGGAGGAGAGCATCCTACTTGCATAAGATACTGCTATTCAGGGCCATCTTAAAGCATGGGCCCGATGGCACTTGCCCCGTGACCCACAAACGTACTGTTCAGGTTTCTCAGTCTCATACTGAGAGTAGAACTGCCACTTGCAGATTCTCGACGTTCTTGTCTTGCTGAAAGTCTTCGGCTACCTGCCATTTCATTATCTGGAGAGTACCTTCTGGTCCTTAAACCCCGGGTTGAAGGCGGACGCCATCTCATGTTCTGCACCTGTTTATTAATCTGCAGTCGGTCCAATCTTAACTGCTCTATCTTCTTCAGGTATGTTATCCGCTATTCCAGGAGCATTCAGAAGTTCCTGAGGCTTTCCACGGAGCCCACAACAATGATTGGAACCATGCCATCTTCCCCAGATACCTGGACTTCATCATCAGGTGGGATCCTCACCCTCACCACACCGGATCTATTCACAAGGTCTTGCATCACTTTTCCAAGCCTTCCAATGACGCTCCCCACCAGATGTTTTGGTACTGGAATTACATCTTCCACTAAGCCCAGCCGATTTTTAGCTTCCCTCGCAAGCTCCAGACATCGAGCGGCTTTCATATTACTCAGCATGATCATCTGTCTTGCCCGAAGACATTGCAGATGCATATCCGTCAGGACAGCCACCTGCTTCTCTGTGTCTTCCCTGGTTGATAGTACAACCAACTGTTGAGTCTCAGGTGCCCAGTGCACCCTACACACTTTGACCACCTTTTTAAAAGCCTCTTGCACACCCTCACTGGTACAGGCTTCTTGCACGTCTTCGGGTACCTCTATCACGCACTTGAAGATCGAGGGTTCACTCTATTCAGGCCCCCTCGCCAAGACAGGCATTTGTAACTCCGCCTTGTTATCCGTCGGACAAGGCCGCTATAAGTCTTCAACCACAAACACCTCCTCTTGTGGAAGACCTCTTACTGCTTCTCTGAGCACTTCCACGTCTTCTCTTAAGGCCTTATTCACACTTTGCCATGTTGACAGGTGACCTCTGAGCTCAGAGACTTCTTTCTCCAGCTCATCCACTCTGTGCTCATCCGTTTGTCTCAGGGCCTTTTCTTGTACATTATGCTCCTTAATTACCTTTAGTTCGGCCTGTAAATCTGCCACCTTTTTCTTCTCACTGGAGCACTTTTTAACGAGGTCCTGGACCTCCTGTGCTTCCTTCTCTCCAAACCGTGCCTTGACTGCCGAAAGCTTGGACTCCATGTGACGCACCCGCTCCAACTGCGTGAAGTTGGCAACTTCCATACTCACCACCTTCAACTCTCCTTTGCCAGCTGTTGACAGACCTCTTTACGCTCTTTCTCCAAGCTTTGGACACGTGCTTCTACCTGGTGAAAACTGTCAGCTCGCTCTTTCCAAGTGCCCATTTCCTGTGTGTCAGTTTGTCAATAAATTCCTCTAGTTGTCGTGTGACATCGGTTGAATTGTTCAGCTTCTCCGACAGCTCTTCTATTTTGTCTGAGGGTGCAGTTTGTTCAGCCCCTTTTCAGCCCTTACGCCTCCGGCGACGGGAGGAAGACATGCTATTTAAACTTGAGTCAGTATTATTGCACTCTTTTCCACTGTCGTCACCATCTGAATGGGAGTCACCAGCACCCAATCGGTCATCCTGGAACCAGCGGTCCCCATTGCTAACAGCGTCAGACTCCACTCCTGGAATTTCCCCACCTCCATCTTGTGAAGCACTGTCATTCCCTTGTGTCCGAGTTTCAGTCTGCACAGCAATAGTCTCAGTCCTAATGGTTGCTACTGGCAATAACACGTCACAGTCACATCACACAGTACGGTGAACCCCCAAGATACTCTCTATCTGGGTGTCGGCTTCGCTCTTTTCATTTACTACATCATTATCAGTCACACTGTGGTACCTTTCAGGTGACGTCAGGTCAGTAAATTGGGGAGACGCATCCCTTCCTCTGGTCACCCCTACGTCTGACCCGTCCATTGTGGGAGGTGTTATTGCCTTAAGGTATGCCACCCCATCAGTAGAGAGGCCTCCATAATCCTGCTGTAGAGATGTTCCCTCCTCCCACAAGTCTGAAAACAGCCTAGAGTCCCGGTCTACTATCACCGGACAGGTTAAGTTCGGGACTACAGTGACATCATGGTTTTCAATGTCCCTGTCTGTCTCGAGTATCACTATGGCTACTACATAGTCCTTAGTGCACCCATGGATGCAGGTGACCGCAATCTTCCTTTCGGACATTATAAATTTCTCTAGCACAGTCCTCACTAGGGTCACTGTGCCGCCAGAATCAACCATTCCAGGCACATCCTCCCCATTCATCAGCAGGGCACACCCTCGAAGCTTCTCACCGCGTGGGTAATTCATATAGCAGACTGGACATATACAGTAAACTTGCCCCTGGCAGCAGTCTGTCTGCGCCACCCTTTTTACTTTGAGAAGCTCCGCCCCCTTTAGGGTTACCACTCTATTTTGGGATACCGCCCCCTTTTGGGGCTCCACCCCTTTTTGGGATACCGCCCCCTTTTGGGACTCCACCCCTTTGTTGGCACCCATTGCTGCCTGAATTACCGCCCCCTTTAGGGACCACCCCCTCCCTGGGGTACAACCCGTGGACTCCGCACGGTACTCTCAGGTACAGTTCACACAGAACACGTATGTCTCTCAGGCTTGTACTGGCCCTTTAAGAGATGTCCTTTTACGACACCCCACCAGCTCCTGCTGTCACTGCCACAGCTCCTGCTGTTGCCACAAACTCGCCGGCACCTCCAGCTGCCGATCACAAGCGGCTGCTGATGTCACTGCAGCTCCTGCTGATGCAGAACCTCTTGTTGCAACTGTAGCTGCAGCTCCTGTTACCACAAGTCTCTGCAGGCTTTTGCTGCGCCGTCTTCGTGGACCCGCCGATTCACAGCAAGCTTCATAACCCCGCCAAGTTACAGCCAGACTCTTGTCACCTTCGTGACCCTACCGAGCCACCGCAAGCTGACTTGAGAAAACTTTGTGACCCCGCCGAGTCACAGCAAAACACCTCACATGTGCCTCCTGAACCGTTGCCCGTAGCAACCAAGTTTGTAGACCTCGTCCGTTGCCCCTAGCAGCAAGGCTACCAGAGTGCCCTTAGCATTCTCCACCAATTGTAGAGATCCACCAAATGAGTGGACGGGGATTTACTCACTTGGCCGGTCTTTGAGGCATACACGGGAAAACTCCGGGTTAAACAGTTCATTCGGTTTATTAGACAACAGCATAAACCGCTCTTCATGAACATAGAATCATAGAATCGTAGAGTTGGAAGGGACCACCTGGGCCATCTGGTCCAACCCCCTGCTCAAAGCAGGATTCGCTAAATCATCCCAGTCAGATGTCTGTCCAGCCTCTGTTTGAAGACTTCCATTGAAGGAGAACTCACCACTTCTCGTGGCAGCTTGTTCCACTCATTGATCACTCTAACTGTCAAAAAGTTTTTTTCTAATATCTAATCTGTGTCTCCTGCCATTCAGTTTCATCCCATTGCTTCTAGTCTTTCCTTGTGCAAATGAGAATAAAGTTGATCCTTCTATAATGTGACAGCCCTTTAGATATTTGTAGACAGCTATTAAGTCTCCTCTCAGTCTTCTCTTTTGCAAACTAAACAATCCCAAATCCTGCAACCTATCCTCATAAGACAGGGTTCGCAGACCGGTCACCATTCTGTTTGCTCTTTTCTGAACATGCTCCAGTTTGTTGATGTCTTTTTTAAGATGTGGTGCCCACATCTTAACATAGCGTGTAGCTTCCAGTACAACGTCCGTTAAACATGCATCGTTACCACATAAAGCATACAAAGTCTTTTTGTCCTGGTCCTGTTAGGGTCGGCGTGCAGTCACCGCTGAGCAAGGACTCACCCACACTGCAGAGGGGCACGGGGTCAGACACGGCCGGATAGTTCAGGCAAACAGGACCTGGAGAAGCTGAAGTCAGTGAGCAGTGAAGGACCTACGGTCATGTGACTGCAAGGGGGCGGGTCTTAGCGTCCTGCTGCCAGAGATAGGCAAATTACTATACAGGAATACTCAAAGTCAGACAAACCGGGTCATACATAGAGATAACAGTAAAGTACCAGGGATGAGACAGAACGGATAGTCGGGGACAGGCAGTAGTCAAAGCCAAACAGACATAGAAGGTACCAAGCAGAATCCACCAAGCAGTATCCAGAGAACAGGCCGAGTCGTACACCAAGTTATCAGGCAAACAAGAACACAGCACAAACACACTCAGGGGTCAACACACTCTGCCAAGGGCGAAAGTATAACTGACGGGGATAGGAGCTTCCTGAGGCTATAAGAAGCCTTCCCAGAACCAGGGAGAGGCCACAATAATGAGCCACTGGTGTACAGGTAACCCTGCACTGAGATCACAACCTTTAACTCCAGAGATGCCAGTCATCAGCACTGGTTCCAGACATTAACCCCACATGTGCGAGTCAAACCCGCACTGAGATCATGACACTTTTACTGACCTCGGTCAGCATTACTCACAGTTTATCCCTCACGGGTTATCAGGAAAGCGGCCACACTGGGATCACTGTTCCAGACAGTGCCATGCTTACTAGGCCATCTACAGCTTCAGACCTGCAGCCAGGCAGTAGCTTCTCTACACAGAGCCGTCACAGACTCTACCAGGTCCGGGCCTTTCCATGTGCTCTTCAGGAAGTTCAATCCCAGACACTCCCAACACACCCAGGCTTTCCGGGACCTTGCACTTTGACCACTCAGGATCAAACACACACAACCTATGTGACCAGACCTCAGTCACACTATATGGTATGTGACCACACCCACAAGTGAGGTATAGATCACATGGTCATGACCTCACTACAGGTCCTATTTCATACAGCCACACATACAGGCTTTATCTTGGGCGTTCAGACACACGCCCACATGCATATTCTGAGTAGCATATACAGCGCCCCCTAGCTTTAGCAGAGGTTACCGCACCACAGTACGTTAAAGCGTAACTAAAATGTCTAACTTTACAGTAAGAGAGCCTTTATCTGAGCATTTTTCATGCCGGTGAACTAGTAATGCGCTGCCTCCTTCACCCTTAAAAACAGCAAAATATAGCCTGAAAAAGAAGTGATTTGTATCTGAGCTAACAAAGGCCAGATAAGATTCCAGCTTCAACTGTCCTCCTTCCCACAAACAAACTCTGACATGGTACCATATTATGCAGGGGGGGGGGCATAGCAGAGAAAAAGGAGCAGTCTCCTCACTACTTATGTTAGGGTATGTCAGGATCGATTCATGCCCTGTAGTACAGGATGTTAGTATGATCAGTGTAGAAGTAGTTAAAGGGAACATGTCACCAGGTTTGGCCAATACAAGTTACGGCCACCGCCTTTCAGGGGTTATATACAGCATTCTATAATGCTGTATATAAGCCGCCAACACGACCTGTAAGAGAAGAAAAATAACTTTTTATATACTCACCTGCAGGGCGGTCCGGTCTGATGGGTGTCGCTCTTCTTGGTCCTGCGCCTCCCATTTTCTTGAGATGCCGCCCTCCTTCTTGGTTCATGTGGATGACATGTCCTTGCATCATCCACACAGTCTGCTCGGCATCGTGCTCCTGCACAGGTGTACTTTTCCACCCTGTTGAGGGCAGAGCAAAGTACTGCAGTGCGCAGGCATCAGGAAAGGTCAGAGAGGCCCAGTGCCTGCGCACTATTCTTACAGAAGTAAAAGAGTCAAAGCATTGTTCAATAAGTGTAGTTTCCACTCCAGACATCTCAAACACAGTTCAACTGACATTTACTGTCATAAAGGTTGTCAGCCTATGGAACGTTTCTTGATGTTCATCCCCATCTTTTCTCATGAAGCAAAGAAACTAACAGACGCTGCTGTAGATTTTGAGAGCAAAATTCCAATATCAAACTGCCTTGGTCAGTTATGCAATAATGCCTCAAATATGTCAGGACAATACTGTATATTATATCTATGTCCCCTGTGGTAGACACAGCCTGAACTTGGTGGCAGTAAAAGCAGCAGAGTGTTGTCTACAGACTGTAATGACTTTGATCAGCATGTTTATTCATTTTTTGCAGGTTCTACTCATCGCTATAATGTATTGAAATCATCTTTAGTGAAAGATTTTATGGTCAGGCATCTAACTGGCACATGATGGTCAGCACGTTTTGATCCGGTTCATGTTCTCTTTAGGCGTTTTGAGAAAATAAAACATGTCCTGGATTCTCTATCACTAGACAATAATCAACAAGTGACTACAAGGCAAGAGGCAGAAGGATTGAGCAAAAATGAAAAACCTGGAGGCAATCTTTCTCATAAATCTTTGGAATGACGTGCTAGAAAGAATGAACAAAACAAGCAATACTCTAAAATCAAAGGCTGTGAACATCCTTGTTGCCACAAATCCTCTTAAGTCTATGAAAACCTATCTTTGGGAAACTAGAGACAAATCTAGTGAATATAAATTCAAATGCAGGAGCATGTGTCCAGATACAGATTACAGTGATGGGAAAAACAGGAACGAAAACAAAATGTGCACCTTAGCAGACATGATAATGATGGACATAGTCGGACTGGCCCACTGGATTCTCCAGTGGGCCCAGGCACTGACACCTACTGGCCTACTGGCCAGCAGCTACCTGGGCTCCCACTGCTCCAGGGGCCCCCTGCCAGTGGTGTCTCGCTAATAGCGGCACACCCAGCTGCTATGGAGCCCCTGAGTCAGGGGGGGTCCGCCCAATGAAAGCAGAGCAGCAGCTGCAGACAGGAGCCTGTCTCCGCTGTTAAAGAGAAATGAATATTCACGCTTCCCCACGCCCCCAAGGGCGTGGAGAGGAGTGAATACTCATTTAAATTTAATAGCAGACAGTGTTAGCCGCAGGCTGAGGCTAACACTGACCGCATATAAAGCCAGTGCAGCTGTATCGGGGACCCGGAGGAGAGCCCCTGCAGGGTGGCTAACCCTGAAGGCAATCAGCGGGCACGGAGCGATCCCAGCAGCTTGGCAGCGGAGCGGAGCTGCAGGGATCTGATGCGGCCCTGCTCCTGTCTGACACAGCGCAGCTGGATGACGTCATCATTCAGCATGCGGCTGTTTCAGAGAGAAAGCTGCCAGCGACAAAGATGCTGCCGGGATGAGGTCTTGAGTTTTGCTCCATTTTATAAGATACTGTTTGAGGTTTTTATTTGTATTTCTATTTAATTTTAACATCTTTTCTCTCTTGTATATCCTACAATGCCTTGCGAAAGTATTCGGCCACCTGGAACTTTTCAACCTTTTCCCACATATCATGCTTCAAACATAAAGATGACAAATGTAAATTTTTGGTGAAGAATCAACAATAAGTGGAACACAATTGTGACGTTGAATGAAATTTATTGGTTATTTTACATTTTTGTGGAAATGCAAAAGCTGAAAAGTGGGGTGCGCAATATTATTTGGCCCCTTTACTTTCAGTGCAGCAAACTCACTCCAGAAGTTCATTGTGGATCTCTGAATGATCCAATGTTGTCCTAAATGACTAATGATGATAAATATAATCCACCTGTGTGTAATCAAGTCTCCGTATAAATGCACCTGCTCTGTGATAGTCTCAGGGTTCTGTTTGAAGCACCGAGAGCATCATGAAGACCAAGGAACACAACAGGCAGGTCCGTGATACTGTTGTGGAGAATTTTAAAGCGAGATTTGGATACAAAATGGTTTCCAAAACTTTAAACATCCCATGGAGCACTGTACAAGCGATCATATTGAAATGGAAGGAGTATCATACCACTGCAAATCTACCAAGACCCGGCCATCCCTCTAAACTTTCATCTCAAACAAGGAGAAGACTGATCAGAGATGCAGGCAAGAGGCCCATGACCACTCTGGATGAACTGCAGAGATCTACAGCTGAGGTGGAACAGTCAGTCCATAGGACAACAATCAGTCGTACACTGCACAAATCTGGCCTTTATGGAAGAGTGGCAAGACGAAAGCCATTTCTCAAAGATATTCATAAAAAGTGTTGTTTAAAGTTTGCAACAAGCCACCTGGGAGACACACCAAACATGTGGAAGAAGGCGCTCTGGTCAGATTAAACCAAAATCGAACTTTTTGGCAACAATGCCAAACGATATGTTTGGCTTAAAGGAAACACAGCTCATCACCCTGAACACACCATCCCCACTGTCAAACATGGTGGTGGCAGCATCATGGTTTGGGCATGCTTTTCTTCAGCTGGGACAGGGAAGATGGTTAAAATTTATGGGAAGATGAATAGAGCCAAATACAGGACCATTCTTGAAGAAAACCTGTTGGAGTCTGCAAAAGACCTGAGACTGGGACTGAGATTTGTCTTCCAACAAGACAATGATCCCAAACATAAATCAAAATCTACAATGGAATGGTTCACAAATAAACGTATCCAGGTGTTAGAATGGCCAAGTCAAAGTCCAGACCTGAATCCAATCGAGAATCTGTGGAAAGAGCCGAAAACTGCTGTTCACAAACGATCTCCATCAAACCACACTGAGTTCGAGATGTTTGCCAAGATAGAATGGGCAATAATTTCAGACTCTCGATGTACAAAACTGATAGAGACATACCCCAAGCGACTTGCATCTGTAATCGCAGCAAAAAGTGGCACAGCAAAGTATTAAGTTAAAGGGGCCGAATAATATTGCACGCCCCACTTTTCAGTTTTTGAATTTCCACAAAAATTTAAAATAACCAATAAATTTCGTTCAACTTCACAATTGTGTCCCACTTGTTGCTGATTCTTCACCAAAAATGTACATTTGGTATCCTTTATGTTTGAAGCATGATATGTGGGAAAAGGTTGAAAAGTTCCAGGTGGTTGAATACTTTCGCAAGGCACTGTATTTAGGCTCCCTAGGCTATGAGTCTGTGTTTTGTTACTTGCCACCATCTTTTTCTGTCTCTTGATCCCTTGGAGGAGGCATCCCTCATGTGGAACACAGATGCCTTTTGAAGAATTTTTACTTATTTATTTGTACATGGATAAAAAAAATCTTTTTCAATATTTTTTACCCCCTTTTTTATGCCATTATTGTGTACATATATTATTTTTTTCATTATTTTTGGATAGATATGGGGGTATTTATCATATCAGGTGTACCTGTGTTAACGGCATAATGGGGGTTATTATTGTATGTGTTTTGTATGTATGTATGCTCATCATGTGTGTGTGTGGGTATATATTCTGATTATGTATTTCCAGCTTTGTACTACTTATTTGGGATTTGGGGTTCAGTTGTTTATTCACTGCCCTGGTTATTATGTTCCCCCCCTTTTCTCATTAAGAAGATGGTTGCTGATTATTACATCCTTCCAGTGGATTAGTGCTTATTTAATCTTATTTAAACACACGGTCCTGTTTGGATACTCTGCAGCATTCAGCCTGTGGTATACTGAGTGGTTTATGTTGGCTCAGGTTGTCTGTATGGACACGGACCTTCCATGTTATCTGGGTGTCCTTCCCTTCGGGGAGCGCTTCCTGTTGCTTGGCTGTTTGCTGGTTGCTATGGACACGCGTCTATGCTGCGCCGCAGGCCTTGCCTCTCAGCTGACACGTCGCTGGCTGGCCAGCCCTGTGACGTAGGACACTGACTCCTTGGCTTCCGGTTCTCGGCACTAGCACCGGATGCGCCGCCACACCGCATATTGACAGCGGTATCCACACTGGCTATATAATGGCTGGCTCTCTCTGCTTTCACACAACCCCCCGAGGAAGCTGACGCGAAACGCGCGTCGGGGTTCTGTTCTCCATCGCCAGGTATGCACACAGCACTTTGCTAATAGATCATCATGTTTACTTCATTTTGGGCTGCACTTTAAGCGGGCATTTGTGCAATTATCTGTGTATTGGCTTCACATTATGTGGGATTCCGTCCTATACACTTATCCCGGACCTGTCCTATGACATTTGTCAATAATTCTTCTGGGGGATATACCTCATTAGAGGCTACATTCTGGTTTATATACCCCCCATCAGTAGGAGTTGCTTGGGTGCTATATTGAATATACGTGTTTTGTGTACTTCTGCCAAAGAATTTTTTATTGGGTGCATGTATGTTATTGTGCACATTGCACACATGTAATTACATCTTTATAGCTCATATGGTATGAACTTGAGTGTGATGTATGTGGCGATGTCACACCTGTTTGTTTCTTCTCTTTTTTATTTAATTATGGGCATTAATAAAATTTATTGCATTTATTTCTACTGATGTGAACCTATTTCTTCAGGCTTGGTTGGATTTTTATGGCCTACTGGCCAGCAGCTACCTAGGGTTCCCACTGCTCCAGGGGCCCCCTGCCAGTGGTGTCTCGCTAATAGCGGCACACGCAGCTGCTATGGGGCCCCTAAGTCGAGGGGTCCGCCCAGTGCCAGCTGAGCAGCAGCTGGAGACAGGAACCTGTCTCCGCTGCTAAAGTGAAATGAATATTCACGCTTCCCCACGCTCCCATGGGCGTGGAGAGGAGTGAATACTCATTTCAATTTAATAGCGGGCAGTGTTAGCCGTAGGCTGAGGCTAACACTGCCCGCATATAAAGCCAGTGCAGCTGTATCGGGGCCCCGTAGGAGAGCCCCTGCAGGGTGGCTAACCCTGAAGGCAATCAGCAGGCACGGAGCAATCCCAGCAGCTTGGCAGCGGAGCGGAGCTGCAGGGATCTGATGCGGCCCTAATTTCTGCCCGGCGCTTCCTGTCTGACACAGTGCAGGTGGATGACGTCATCATTCAGCATGCGGCTGTTTCAGAGAGAAATCTGCCAGCGACGAAGATGCTGCCGGGATGTGCTGCAACTGTGGGGAACATGCGGAGAGGTGAGTGGTGCTGTGTGTCTGTCTGTGTGTGTGTGATGCTGTGCAGTTCTATGTGTGTGTGAGAGAGTGGTGCGGTGCAGTATGTGCATGGTGCTCTGTGCGTGAGAGTGGTGCTGTATGTGTGTATTGGAGATTGGCAATGATGTGGGTAATGGAGAGAGCGGTGGTGGGGGAGAAGGCAATGTTGGTGGTGGTGGAAAGGACAATGGGGTGGTGGGGGAGGAGGTAATGATGGAGGTGGTGGAATTGGAAATGATGGGGTGGTGGGGAAAAGGCAATGTTGGTTGTGGTGATATGGACAATGATGGTGGGGGGAGGAAATAATGGAGGTGTTGGAATGGGCAATGATGGGGGTGGTGGGGGAGAAAGCAATGATGATTGTGGTGGAAAGGACAATGATGGTAATGGTGGAGAGATCAACGGTGGTGGTGGAGGAGGCAATGAAGGAGGTGGTGAAACAGGCAATGATGGGGTGATTGGGGAGAAAGCAATGATAAGGTGGTGGATAGGGCATTGATGGGGTGGTGGGGGAGAAAGCAATGATGGAGCTGGTGGAAAGGGCAATGATAGGGGTGGTGGGTGAGAAGGCAATTATGCATTATTCCCTATGATTGGGGCTGCATTATACCATATGGGGGGCTACATTATATTCTATGGGGGCTGCATTATATTCTGTGTGGGGGCTGCATTATTCTCTCAGGGGGCTACATTATATTCTGGGGGGTACATCATACTATATGAGGGGAGCTGCATTATGACCTACGAGGGGGCTATGGTATATTCTATGGGGGGCTGCATTATACCTTATGAGGGGGTTGCATTATACTCTGAGGGGGCTACATTATATTCTGTGGAGGGGCTGCATTATACTATATGAGGGGGACTGCATTATCCCCTATGAGGGTGCTACATTATATTCTATGGGGCGCTGCATTTTACCTTATGAGGGTTTGCATTATATTTTGTGGGGTGCTGCATTATACCCTATGAGGGGGGCTGCATTATATTCTATGAGGGGGCTGCATTATATACCATGAGGGAGGCTACATTATATTCTATTAGGGGGGGCTACTTTATATTCTATGAGGGGGCTACATTAAATTCTATGAGGGGGCTACTCTATATTCTATAAGGGGCCTACCCCAACCTCTGCTTCATAATTAAGATGTGTACTACCCTATATTATACCCTGATATTAGCGTGTTTTACCACACAATTGGTGATCTTGTATTTATTTCTATGTAGCTACATAGTGCCCCCAAGAATGATTTTCTCTGGTGGGCCAAAGATGCTCCAGTCCGATGCTGATGATGGATCAGCAGAAGATGACCTCTTGATAAAACTGAAAAGTTCAAGGTGGAAAGTTTTCTCTTTACTCCGAACACTCTAATATTTGACCTCACAAAAAATGCGGAGGCTTATTCACAGATTGGAAATCTGTTTACTTTCTTCAGTGAATTGAAAACCATTGCTTCGGATGCACTAGAGAAGACCTTGCCAAAGTGCGGCCCACGGGCCACATCCGACCCTCTGGCTGTCTCAGTCCGGCCCATGGACCGAGACAGCCGTGGGGCTGGAAATCATAGGTCCACGGGCCGCACTGTGCCCACCCGCTTGCTGTTTCCATGTGCGGCTCTGCGCTGCGCCGCTCACTCCTTTGGTGGAGGAGGAGCCTCCGGCCACTTCCTCCACCAATCAGCATGTGAAACAGCTGACACGATGACGTAATTTCATCACGTCAGCTGTGTACTCCAGAGAGTCCGCACACCGGAGGCAGGGAGAGAAGCAGAACTCCCGGGAATGGGACCAAGGTGAATGTGGTGTTTTTTTGTTTTCTTTTTCTTCTCATGTGTATGGGCTGTTAGGGTGGGCATGGGGAGGCTATCGGGGTGTAATATGGTGCTGCACACATGGGGTGACATGGTGCTGCACACATGGGGTGACATGGTGCTGCACACATGGGGTGACATGGTGCTGCACACATGGAGTGACATGGTGCTACACAGAGGGCGGTGACATGGTGCTGCACATAGGGGGGTGACATGTGATGCATATGGGGATGACATGCTGCACATGGTGCTGCATTTGAGAACGACATGCTGCGTATGGGGGCAACATGCGGCACATGTTGCTGCATATGGTGGCGACATGCTGCACATGGGGAAGCTATGGGACTACATGCTGCACATGGGGAAAATATGGGGCTCATGCAGTGTATATAGGGAGGCTGTGTGGGCCTCATGCAGTGTATATAGGGAGGCTGTGGTGGAGCTCATGCAGTATATGGGTAGGCTGTGTGGGGCTCATGCAGTGTGTATAGGTAGGCTGTGTGGGGCTCATGCCGCATATTGGGGAGGCTGTGTGGGGCTCATGCCGCATATGGGGGAGGCTGTGTGGGGCTCATGCCGCATATGGGGAAGGCTGTGTGGGGCTCATGCTGCTTATGGGGGAGGCTGTGTGGGACTCATGCCACAAATGGGGGAGGCTGTGTGGGGCTCATGCCGCATATGTGGAGGCTGTGTGGGGCTCATGCCGCATATGTGGAGGCTGCGTGGGGCTCATGCCGCATATGTGGAGGCTGTGTGGGGCTCATACAGCATATGGAGGAGGCTGTGTGGGGCTCATTGTTAATATAAGGAGGCTCTGTGAGCCTCATGCCACATGTGGAGGAGGCTCTGTGAGGCTCATGCCGCATATGGAGGAGGCTGTGTGGGGCACATGCCGCATATGTGGAGGGTGTGTGGGGCACATGCCGCATATGTGGAGGCTGTGTGGGGCTCATACCTCATATGGAGGAGGCTGTGTGGGGCTCATGGTTCATATAAGGAGGCTCTGTGAGGCTCATGCCGCATATGGGGGAGGCTGTGTGGGGCACATGCCGCATATGGGGGAGGCTGTGTGGGGCTCATGCCGCATATGGGGGAGGCTGTGTGGGTCTCATGCTGTATATAAGGAGGCTCTGTGGGGCACATGCTGCATATGGAGGAGGATTTGTGGGGCTCATGTCGCATATAAGGGGCTATTGGGGGGCTCATACAATATACAGAAGGGACTGTGCTCGAGTTCAAACGATATATAGGGAGATGTCAGCATACGTAATTCTGCTCAATATTAAGTTATAAAATGAATACTAATAAAATTATCAATAACAATTATTACAATATATCAATCTTAATATTTAGCAGAATTAATTTTGACCTATTGGTTCGGCCCTCCACAACAGTCACGGTCTCTCATGTGGCCCCTCTGGAAAATTAATTGTCCACCCCTGCACTAGACAAAAATTGTGAGACTCTGCCTGAAATGTACAGAAAAACAATTTCAGACAATTTGAAATCTGAATTCCTGAATGTTGAAATTGCACTCAGATTGCCATCATGCACATGAACAATCAACTGAAACTTATAAAAAATCTGCTTCGTAGTTCAATGGGGCAGTATCTGAACTGCCTTTCACTCATGTGCATGGAAAATGACATCCTGAAGACCATTGATTTCAAGCTAATAATAAAGCAATTCTCTGAAAAGAAATGTCGCAAAATCTTGTTATAGTAAAAAGTTCATACTTTCATATGCTGCCGTCTATTCTGTGTGACTTACTGAGAATTATTATGTTTTTCAAGCCTTGTGTATTGTTCAAATGTTTATTATGTTCATTAGTTGCTGCTGTACAGCACGTTTTTAATGTTTTAACAACAGTTTTGTTGAAGTACCAATAAAAGAAATACTGTTGTGTAAAAAAAGTGTTTGCCTCCTTCCTTATTTCCTAGCGTTTTGCATGTTTGTCATGCTTAAATGTTTCAGATCACCAAATAAATTGAAATATTAGACAAACATAACACAGGTAACACAAAATGTAGTTTTTAAATGAAGGTCTTTAATTTTAAGGGAAAAAGAAATCCAAACCTACAGGGCCCTGTGGGAAAAAGTGATTGCCCCCCCCCCACACACACACCCTTAAAACATAAATTAGTGGTGGTTTATCACATATTTGGGAAGCTGAGTTTAAATTCCCCAGCCACACATAGGGCTGATTAATGCCACAACTTTTCTCAATCAAGAAATCACTTAAAAAGGACCTGCCTGACAAAGTGAAATAGACCAAAAGATCCTCAAAAGCCAGAAATAAAAACGCAATACAAAGAGATTCTGGAACAAATGAGAAACAAAGAGATTGAGATCTATCAGTCTGGAAAAGGTTATAAACTGCTTTGGTTTAGTATTATTGACAATTTACTTTTTATTCCTGTAAGTAGTTGTCATAGGAGTCTCAGCACACTCATTTGCTCAGGGGCCCATGATACTGGTAATACAACCCTACTGCCATTACTAAGTGAGGCAGGTGTAGTTTAGCAACTTGGATTGACATGGGGGGTTGGTGGCCGGTCCCAGGTGCACTGTCGGAATGGACAAGGAGAGATCCCTGAGACTGGCAGAATCAGTGGGCCTGGGGGTAGTCCAGAATGAACAGGTTGCAGGACAGAAGAGGAGTTGTACTACAGAGGAATGAGGTGCGAATTGCTGTGCACTATCCCACCTGTGCCCACCTGATGATTGATTGTTACAAAGAACTTGGTGTCCCATGCATTGTGTGTGGCGGCTCCTGAGAACGGAAGATTGGAGCCAGCAGGGGCCCGCGGCCTACAAATGAGTATGATGCGCCCCACACATTATAGCGCACTGGGACACCACTTGTCTTTAAAGTGCCAGAGCACTACTGGTCAGCAGCTCGGTCGCAACTACCACTCTCGGACACTGTACAGTACCATCATAAGTAAAGATGTTATTTGAACTGTTGCATTTATATGCCTTTATTTTAAATTTCATGAGTGGGGTATGAACAATGACCACTTTATCCTATATCCATATATACTTCTTAACATTGAAATTGCAACTCTGAGAAGTAGAAGGGTCAGAAAAGCTGGAAAATGAGTTGGAGCTTATGTTGTTTTGTTCCTAGCTGTTTTTTCCAAGGGAATTGTGAATGTTGCAGCACTCACATAAAATAACAATGCCATGTCAAGCTAGCCCTGGCAGACGCAGCGCTGATATCACTAGAATGGTGCAATAGTGTCTTGAGCAGCTCACAGTTTAGCAGTCTCCTTATTTCCTGGTTGCTGGGGTGGCAGGAGCTCCTCCTTGAGCAATACTGGTTTGTTCTGAGTCTACACTGCTATCACTATATTTGCATATGGATATAATAGGGTATTTGAATAAGCACACAGCTCAGGAAAGTTAGATCTGAGACTAGGAAACCTGTTCTGGAAACAGCTGATGGGGGCTGGTGATTTTTCAAGATTATCAACAGCTTGTCAGGAACTGAGAGGAAATAGAAGGGGGAGAGCAGCTAAATGATATATAGAAATTAATGGGCTGGAGAGAGCTAACTGAGATGTAAGGAGTTTTTCTTCTAGAGTGTAACTGCTGCGCACTCTTAACCAAACTCTAGTGACCAAGCTCAAAGAAAACAAGCTGAACACTATGTAAGATAAAAGCTTGCATTGTAAGAGAATAACAGTAATTATAAAAAGCAAGATAATTGCAAACTTGCTTATTTTTTTTGCTGTCTGCAGAAGGGGATTTCAAAGAAGTGGACATCAAATTTAAAAGGGAGTGTGTAATCAGAAAATAACCTATGAAGTTTTGGTTATATTTTACATATTAACATCCATAAAAAATTATATCTCCACTCGTTCTCTTACTATCATAAATATAAAAAAAAAAAAAAAAAAAAAATACCACCCCTCTGCTCACTTCTCCAGCCCTTTCATTCCTCACTGTAAGCCTTCCGGTCTTTCCCACATCTTCAGATCATCACAAAACACGCTGAAATCCCTGGCCTCTCACTCTGGGCCATGACTTCCAACTTTAATGAGGCCTGGAAGGATTCTGCACAAGGAAAAGGTCATGGCGAAATGAAATCATGATGTGCAACACAACTGCGGGTGTATGCATCGGAGAGGCGAGCAGTAAGGTGAATATTAAGGGGATTTTCTTTAACATTTTGATGACCATTTATGGTTCAGAAAAATGGCAGCTGCCATTTAGCTGAATCTGCGCGAAAGCTAGTTACAAAAAATCCCTATTTTGGAGAATGTGGATTTTTGAAAAATAAAGTAGAATTAACTTCAATTCCTTTAGAATTTATTTGCTCGTCTCTAAATTAAGCATTAAGTGGAAGTTCCCCCAAATGATGAGCAAACACAAAGTTATTTTCACTTTGAGAGCCAAAGTGTGGGAAATTATTAGATATAATCCACACAAAAGATAAACAATTTACATTACTGCAATCCATGTAAAAAAATAACTTACAATTATAAATTCTGATTTCTTTGTCAGATGTGCTTTGCCTTGCACGACTCATTATACTGCATAGCAGATCACTACAATGTTGTGTTTTTACATTGACATCAAACTCATTTCAAGTAGTCCTCCCATCACAGAAAGCAATAGAATATTATTGTGGAATTAGCAGTCAGACTTTTATCTGTGCTAAAGAGCGGCAGAAAAAAAATCTCCTTAACATCAACAGAAGAGTGATGCAGCCCCCTGTACACAAGGCCTATTTTAAGCAAAGTGGGGCCCTGAGCAAAAGTTTAAAGTGGGACACCAAATGCTCACATATTTCACCATCACACAAACATTTCGTTCCACGCTTGTTTCCCAGCCTCTTTACACCGGCTGAAGAAGAACGATCACTAGTAGATCTATCTGTACCCATACAGTATCATGTTATCTGCAGCATATCTGCAGTTTTCACCGGGCAATGTGCTGCTGAGAAAAATGATTTTTGTTCCAGCATAAACAGTCCAATCACTCAATGAATGGGCAGCATTTTGCTTGTTTAGTATAATGCACCCCATAGTCCTCCAAATAGTATAATGCACACCCCACAGTCCTCCATACAGTATAATACACCCCATAGTCCTCCACATAATATAATACACAACTTACAGTCTTTCATACAGTATAATACACACCCATAGTCCTCCACACAGTATAATACACAACCCATAGTGCTCCATAAAGTACAATGCACACCACAGTTCTCCATATAGTGCAACGCAGCCCCACACAGGAGTACAATGCAACCCCACGCACGAGTACAATATAGCCCCACACACAGCCCCCATAGAATGTAGTGCAGCCACCCCCCCCTAGAATGTAATGCAGCCAACCCTCATAGAATGTTATGCAGCCCCCATAAAATGTAATGCAGCCAGCCCCCATATAATGTAATGCAACCACATAGAATGTAATGCAGCCCCTATAAAATGTTATGCAGCCAGCCCCTATAGAATATAATGCAGCCCCCATAAAATGTAATGCAGCCATCCCCCATATAATGTAATGCAACCTTTTCAAAATATAACGCAGCCCCATAAAATGTAATGCAGCCCCCATAGATTGTAATGCAGCCCTCATAAATAAATACAATACTCACCTCTCATCGTTTCTCGCTGCACCGCTTCTCCTCACCTCAGCAGCTTCACTGCTCGGTACATCGTGGTGTGCGATATCGTTATTGCACCAGCTGCATCAGAAGCAGAGGGTGATGATGGGAGAGGGAGCATCACGTGTCGCTCTTTCCTCCATCATTGATTTCAATTGTATCTGTATCTATAATGCCGAAACAGTTCAATGCGTGATGCAGGGGGGCTGGCACTGGGCCCCCATGACTCACAGGCCTTGGGATATTGGGGGCCCTAGCCAGCTGCCTAGTCTTCCTGCCCCTAACGGTGACCCTGTCTGTACATATGTTCAATTCAGCACTGTTAAGGAGTTGCAGTACTAAACAAGCTCTGTGGCCACTTGATTCTCAGGATAGAAAAGGGTTCCAAAGATGGGAACCACTCTGATCAAAATGTTATGGCATACTTTAGTCTGTGGATCATTTCACCCATAACGACTTAGTTTATGTAAGGAATTTTTTTATATAGACTTGAGGAACTGCTATGGAGATCAAGTTCGCCACAAGTTATGCCAACCTGTTTTGTGGGGAGTTGGGAGGAGCATAACATATTCCCTGTTCGATTAGTTCAGGGGAACCTGGTCCTCCAGAAGAGGTTCCAAGATTACATCATCTTTATTTGGGCAGGTGATTAATTATACCTAATAGAGTTCATCAAACAATTGCATACCAACAATTGCTATACTTAAACCTGTTGTGAGTTCATTTTCCCCTTCATTACTGAGGCCCGAGGAACTCCCTCTTCTGGTAAAGAAAGGTAGTGAGCCTGATTATCAAACACCTGAGGCTGATGATGATGACTGGCTGAGTGGAGTTACTGACTGGATATAAGGCTGCCGACGCCCTTCTGCCCTGCGGGTGATTTCTCTGTGGGATCCTTGGAGACCAGTCTGAATTCCTGCTCCTCTAAAGCTAAGTTTGCTGCTCGGCCTTTTGCATTGGTGCTTGACTTTGTTTTGCTTTGTTTTTCTGGATTTCTGCCATTCCCTCCTGGGGTGTGCTGAATTCCTTTAGCTCTGTCTTCTGAAAATACCTGAGTGCTGATTTAGTTTTTGAAGCCTAGCTGCTTCAGGGCCTTTTTCATATCAGCTTGTTGGCTTATGTCTTTGATAGGGTTTTGGCAGATTGCAGACAGCAGCCTTCCTGTCCTTTCCTATCTAGGTAGTTTTGGGCCCCGGCTTTGCTCAGTCTATCTTTCTGTCTGTGTTAGTGTTTTCATCTTGCTTCACCGTCATTATATGTTGGGGGCTGCCTATTGCTTTGGGGTCTGCTCTGGGGCAGTTTAGATTTCCCCTTTCTTTCTTTAGGCCTATTTAATTCTCCGGCCGTGATCGAGGGGTCTAGGGCATTGTAGGAACCCCCCACGGCTACTGCTAGTTGTGTTGATAGGTTCAGGGGTCTGCAATCTGATAGTTGCCAACTTCTCTGGTTTTCTGGACTTAGCTTGTATTTCTGCTTTTGCCTCCTACGGTTACTCATTCATAACATAAACCAACCTATTTGTAGATGGAAGGTTAGTTTTTTAGAATTTACCATTTATGTGGAAAATTGTAAATTATATACAGAGAGTTTCCACAAGTCTGTGGATAATAAGGCTATATGCACACGATGCGTTTTTGATGCATTTTCGCGTCGTTTTTTTCCCACACCGAAATGGTCCAAAAATGCAATGGAATCCTTATGCAAGGTAGTTCAATGACAATCCTGAAGTGTTGTGCACATGACCAGTAAATTTCCATGCGTATTTGCAGTGTGTTTTTTTTTTTTCTGCAGTATGTCAATTCTTTTGCATTTTTGCCACGTTTCCGCACTTCTTGACTTCAATTGAGTCAGTGAAATCCACAGCAAAAACACAGGTATAAAAATGTTTGCGGATTTGCTGAGATTTTGTATTGCGTTGTACCATCTTTCTATGGTGTTTCCCACGCTGTCATCTGTGTGACAGCGTGGGAAACACTGGTGCGGTGGTTCTTATCGTCGGTAAGACCGTCGGTCAGAGCACTGTGGGATCATGCTGGCAGATGTCAGCGTGACCCCGCAGCTTTGACTGTCACCCGCGGTAACGTTACCAAAGACTGCCGGTCAGAGTGCTGGGGGGTCATGCTGTCAGATGTCAGCGAGTACCCTTATCTAACTGTGACCCGCAGCAGTGACCTGCGGTAAAAAGCTGGCATGAGCCGATGAGACTGCTGCTCCAATTGGACTACGTCTGCTGTCACTGATAAGTGATGGCAGGAGCCGCTGATGGGAGACGTAGTATCATCTGCCGGCGCCAGTGCTCACAGAAATTGTGTATGTAGTATGTAAAATTACATACATAGTCACATAAAAATAAAAAAGATATCATACTCACCTAACATCAAATCCCCGATGCCCTTGTCTCATAGAAATATAAAATAATAAACCAACTGTCCGCTGTAGTCCAGGTAATCCAGATTGCCCCACGGCTATCTCACGTGTACAACAGACCGCTCTATCCGGCTGCCGGCGATACACTGACAGGAGGTAATCGCTTCCGCAATGTATCACTGAGCTGCCGTGAGAATACCTCTTGTCAGTGTTTCGCCTGCTGTCACTGATGTGACCACTTGCAAAGTGATCTGGATTGTCGTGGGACATTATGGACTATCTTCTCTGCGGACAGGTGAGGAATATTGTGGTTTATAATTTTTTATTTTTGTTGCAGGAGACATTAGTTTCGATGGATTAGGCATTCGGTAGGTATGGTTTAATTAAAGGGAACCTTTTCAGGGCTTATCTAAAGCATTCTATAATACTGTAGATAAGTCCCCGATCCAACCTGCAAGTGAAGAAATGTGACATCAACCCCGCAAATATGAACCACACTTGCCACCGCTACAGGGCAAGTGGGAAGAGTGAGACTAAGCACCAGATTTGGGACATCTTATAGACACACCTTTTCTTGGGCAGCTGAGAACTGATGTTTTTAGTCTGTGAGGGTCCAATATCCATAGACCCTTCCTATGCTATTAATATCAGCCTGCAGCTGTCTGCATAGCCTTTGCTGGTTATTAATTATTGGGGTACCCCATGTCATTTTTTGGGGGGCTCCCAATTTTCATAGCCAGTAAAAGCTAAGTATGCAGCCTGGGAAGCTCCATGGGTATTACCCCCTTCCTAGGCTATAAACATCTGCCCCCAGCAGTCGGCTTTCCCTCTGCTGGTTATTAAAATTATGCAGGAGCCCACACAATGTTTTTTAAAAAATGTTTTCTTTAAAATTAACAGTTGCTCTCTGTCTACAGCCTATATAGGTTTGTTCTGTTAATGCTCCTACATAGGCTGGTGACAATGTGTGTGTAGGTTTGTGTGTTTGTGTTTACTTACTGGCTTAGTAATGAGGGTGTCAGGCTGACAACTTTTCATTACTAAGCCTAGAGCTATGTGTCAATGACAGCTGCTGCCCTAATCCCATTACCCTGATGCCACACTGCATCAGCATGAAAAAGGTGGTGTTGAGCGAAGAAACTACATAAAAAAACTTTTTTTTAAATATCTCTATTTAGCTAAAAAAAATCATTCATTGCTGTACGAAAACGCATGCAAAAACACATACAAAAACACACCAAATCGTATCAAAAACGTATTTTTTTGCTGCAGCGTTTTTCCTGCCAAGAGATGTAGAAACCTTGCAGAAATTTCTTCAAGCAAATACCGTTTATATTCGACTTATACATGAGTCATTGTTCCAGAAGTGAGAGGGTGAGAGGCGGAACAGCGTGTCACAGGAGGCAGGAGCCAGTGGCTGCGTCTGTAACTATGCACGCTGCTAAAGAGAAATGAATATTAACTGCTCTGGCAATGAATATTCATTTCTCTTATAGTGCCCAGAGTTACAGCTGCAGCCGCAGGCTTCCAGCAGCTGTAAAAAAACAAACCTCCTACTTATCTTCCTTGCGCGCCCTCATAGCATCTTGTCCTGGTTTCCAGCAGCTCCTGTGTCCGAGCAATCATGTGTCCCCGGTGGGTGGAGCGAGGTGAATATTCATCACTTTAATGAGCGGAGACACGTGATCACTCAGCAGCAATAGCTGCTGGAAGCTGGAGCAAGATGCTGTGAGGGTGCGCAGGGAAGGTAAGTAGGAGGTTTTTGGGTTTTTTTATCCTTTTCTTATGGGGGGCCATGCATTCAAGGAAAAGGATGAGGAACCATGCATACAAGGATAGGGATGAGGAGCCATGCATACCAGGTCAGGGATGAGGAGCCATGCATACCAAGACAGGGATGAGGAGCCATGCATACAAGGATAGGAATGAGGAGCCACGCATACAAGACTAGGGATGAGGGGACAATGCTTATCCGGCTTATACTCGAGTCAATATGTTTTCCCAGTTTCTTGTGGCAAAATTAGGTGCCAAGACTTATACTCGGGACGACTTATACATGATTATATACGGTACTCAACGTGTGCACATAGCCTAATAGCTTTATATTTATGGATAGCTGCCATTTACGAGGCTGGCTAATATTCCCAAAAGACAGTCTATGAAAATTTGCAGAAATTGCATAGATTTAAATGAAAAGAATAAAGAATCCATATTTATGCAGACTAAATTTAAAGAAAAAGGATATATAAAACTGATTTTGAACATATAATGGAAGAAATAGGTAAATGAATAGAGAAATAGTAAATAAAGACAGTAAGGCTATGTGCACACGTTGCGGAATTCCTGCATACCTGCAATCACCACACAGCCACTAAGAGTATATTCATATCAATGAGTGGCTATATGCCTGTGTATACATAGCCATACATGTACATGTAGGCTGTCTCTGGAAAGAGGCACACGTCATGTTAGGAAGGAGTTACACGTCATGTCATCTAGGAGGGGACACACGTCATGTCAGGAGGAAGAGGCACACGTCATGTCAGCTAGGAGCAGGCACACGTCATGTAATTTAGGCGGAGACCCACAGCATGTCAGTTAGGAAGGAAGGGAACTTGTTTAGAATAAAAACCATTGTGTAACTTGCATTATGGATGGGTGGCCATATTCCAAGCTGGGGGTCATATATCAGGATGGGGCCATATACCAGGATGGGGGAACATATACAAGTTCGGGGGAGAGAGATACCAGGATCGGAAACAGATATCGTATCTAATCCCATCCTGTATAATACACTCCGCTGAGCTCAATATCTAATTCCATCAAGTGATAAACGACACTTAGTCCTGTATCTAATCCCAGCATGTAATACTATGAGCGTATCTAATTGTGCACGTGATATACTCCATGTACCTAATCCCAGTTTATGATACAGTGAACAGTACCAACTAACAGAATCTGCGCTGTATACAGTCCTCAGTGGCGCTGTCTACTTGTCAGTATCACTGGCAGTCACCAACAAAATGGCTCCTCACTGTGATATTAAACTTCATCCTTTCTTATGTTTTTGCAAATACCCAGAAGGGGAGAGCAGATTCAGCCCACATTCACTGCAGTCGTAATGTGAGCTAGTTGTACACTATGTTTTCAAGGCAAATTTCAGCAGCTGCTCCTCCCAGTGTTTAAAAGTGGAAATACCAAACATTTTAAAATTATTTTTGATATTTTACTTCATTAAAAACAAATGATAATATTTTTAAAAAACAATCAGAATATTGGGCAGCACGGTGGCTCAGTGGTTTGCAGCGCTGGGGTCCTGGGTTCGAATCCCACCAAGGACAACATCTGCAAGGAGTTTGTATGTTCTCCCCGTGTTTGCGTGGGTTTCCTCCGGGCACTCCGGTTTCCTCCCACACTCCAAAGACATACTGATAGGGAATTTAGATTGTGAGCCCCATCGGGGACAGTGATGAAAATGTGTGCAAACTGTAAAGCGCTGCGGAATATGTTAGCGCTATATAAAAATAAAGATTATTATTATTATTATTATTAGAATATTAATACATTACATTTTTGTAATTGATGATTTATTATTATTATTTATTTACATAGCACCATTAATTCCATGGGCTGTACATGAGAGGGGGTTACAAACAAAGTTATATATATCGTTTACAGTAAACAAATTTACAATGACAGACTGGTACAGAGGGGAGAGGACCCTGTCCTTGCGGACTTACATTCTACAGGATAATGGGGAAGAGACAGAAGGTCAGGGGTGCAGCAGCTCTGCTGGTGGTGAGGAGGCAGCACAGGCGGTGGTGAGGTGGCAGAATGGTTATTGCAGGCTGTAAGTTTTCCAGAAGAGAAAGGTTTTCAAGTTCCGTTTGAAGGATCCGAGGGTGGTGGATAATCGGACGTGTTGAGGCAGGGAATTCCAGAGGATTTTATACCACCTTCCTTTTAAATTTAGGATATGTAATGGGTTTGAAATAATAAAACCAGTTAGAAGAGGAGTAAATATTATAGGGTGTTTGTCAACAGCAGAATCAAGATGGATATTATATTTGAGCACATTGGCGCCAATTGGATTAAATAATTAAATTGAAACATTTTCTTTTTTTGGTAATAGTTGATGCAGTACAGTTGTAAAGGTATTTGTGTTGCATACATCATTCTTACTATGCTTTTCTGAGACCCTTTTTTACTTAATATTTTAGTTTTACATACATTCTATTTCATACATATAGTTTACACAGGCACAGGTATTTTAACACCTTCCCAACATGCATTGCGGGAGCTGTGTTTTGCAAATCGCCGTGTATATAATGTGCCATGATCGCGCGGGCTCAAGCTGTGATCAAATGCTGGTGTCAGCGCTACATGAGAGCTGACACCCTGCAGCAACTCCCACGATTGGTGCTAGCACTGATCGCGGGTGTTTAACCCCTGTGATGCGGCTGTCAAAACTGAAAGCGACATCGTGGGGCATCGCAGAGGGAGGGAGCTCCCTCTGTGTTCCCATCGGTGCAACACGATGAGATCGCATTATACCAATCTCCATGGTGGCCCTGGGCCGAAAGATGGCCGTGGGGTCACCCAGGGATGGTGGCCTGGCTGTCAGCTCATGCTCAGAGCAGGTGCTGACACGCCTTCTCCCTGCAAGTCAGATGCTGATCTAATGCTCTGTAATTCAGAAGGAATGCAGTGTATTAGATCAGCAATCTGTCAGTGAAATGTCGTATTCCATCCTGGCACAATGTAAAAAATCCAAAAAACGAACAAAAAAGGAGAAAAATATAAATCCAATAAATACATTTATTTATGTAAAAAAAAAATATATATATATATATATATATATATATATATATATATACACATACACCGTATTTTTCGGATTTTAACACACACTTTTGTTCCCCCAAATTTTGGGGGAAAGTGGGAGGTGCGTCTTATAATCCGAATATGTGTGCTGCTGTGCTATAGAGTAGGGGGGGTGGCTCTGGCATGGTGTCAGGGGGCTGGGGTGGGCTGGCTGTGGGCTGCAGAGATGGGGGGTGGTCACGTGCTCCCACTCATTAGGCTCATGTAATATTCACTGCACCCGCTGTCCATCACCTCGGTGCTGAAGCAGCGCCGAGTTGGTAGACAGGGGAGCGGCGCATATTGCATGAGCCTTCACTCCCCCGCCGCATCACTATACTCAGTTTCTGATGATGGCTCCTGCTCCCAGCTCCCTCGTGGCTCTTCCTTTGTCTGTGCTGACATCCTCCTCCTGTGAGGGTGCGTGCAGGAGCTGCTCATTCAGGCAGTTCATCGTAGCCTCAAGACCTTACGTCATATGACCAATAGGACCTGCGGTCACGTGACTCCCAGTGTGCACTGCGAGTCACGTGACCGCAGGTCCTATTGGTCACGTGATGGAAGGTCCTGAAGCTACAATGAACTGCCTGAATGAGCAGCTGCTGCCACGCGCCCTCACAGGAAGAGGATGTCAGCACAGACACAGGAAGAGCTACGAGGGAACTGGGAGCAGGAGCCATCATCCGAAGGTGAGTTAAGTGTTTGTTATTTTATCATGTGCTTGCCAGCAGGGGGGAATATAGGGACGGGGGGCCCCTGTGCATGCCAGTATGAGGGAATATTGGGACGGGGGGCTGTGTGCATGCCAGCAGGGGGGAATTGTTGTGAATTCTCCCTCTGGCTTCCCTCTCCCTCTATCTTTAATGAAGATAGTGCAGGTGGTCAGATTGAGAGTTGTCTTTCTGGGCTCCCTCTGGTGGTTACTGGAGGTAGTGGAGCTGATCTGATTGACAGAGGCTTGCCACCTGATAATGAGTAACACAATTGGAGATCTGGGGTTTCTGATTGGGATTTAAGACAGCTGACTCCCTCTATCCCTGCTGGTGATTTTCTTCCTGTGCCTCCTGAGGTCTGATTTCTCCTGCTTTTTCCCTGCATGTTCAGCTAAGTGGTTCATTTGCTATTCTGTTTGCATTTGATCTGGTTTTGTTTATCTCTGCTTTGTGTGGGTCAGCTAGCTCTGACTGGGGCTGTGCTGAATCACCGCGGGCATATGTTACTGCATGTGCCAGTTTGTTTTGTCCCCTTTTATATTGGTCTCTTTTTGTTTTGCTTTCAGAATATACCAGAGTGCTGATATAGTGGGGGCGAAGTCATGCGACTTCAGTGTTTTTGTGCATCAGACATGTTGGACTTTTTGCAGGGTTTTTTGCGTGATTGCAGACAGTGTCTTTCCTTTCCTGTCCTGTCTAGTCAGTGTGGGCCCCATCATTTGCTCAGTCTATTTTTCTGCCTGCGTTTGTGTTTTCATCTTGTCTCGCTGACAATATATGTTTGGGGGCTATCTATTCCTTGGGGGTCTGCTCCGGGGCAGTTTAGATTTCACCTTTCTTGCTTTAGGCTTAGTTAGCTCTCCGGCTGTGCTGAGGCATCTAGGATCATTGTAGGTGCGCTCCACGGATACTGCTAGTTGTGTGGACAGGATCAGGGGTCTGCATCCGCTTAGTTACCAACCTCTCTGGTTTTCTGTGGCTTAGCCTGGCCTGCTATCCTCCTCGTTGACCCATTCATAACAGGGAATATAGGGAAGGAGGGGCCGTGTAAATGCCAGCAGGGGGAATATAGGGACAGGGGGGCCATTTGCGTGACAGCAGGGGGGCATATAGTGACCGAGGGGGCCATATCCAGGATGGGATGTGGGGGCTATGTGCCAGTACAAGGGGGCAATGTGCCAGGATGGGGGTTATATGGATACCAGGATGAGGGACATATATATGATTTAAAAGAAGGACACTGGCATTATAAGACACACCTCATTTAACATATAAAAATAATTTTTCTCTTTTTCTTCACCAAATTTGGTGGGTGCGTCTTATAATCAGGTGCATCTTATAAAGCGAAAAATACGGTACATATTTGGTATAGCTACATCCGGAACTACCCAACGGATAAAACTGTGCCCCCCAAAAATGCGCCCCCCGAAGAAGCAAGAAGCAAAACGTGCGTAGGGGTCCCGCTGTCCACATTACAGATAGGTTGGTATTCGCTTACAGACTTATTATTTATTTATGGCATATATTTACCTCTGGCTCTATCTCTTTCTATAAATAACTATCTCTCACATTGGCTGACAGGCTTTCTATCTGTGGTTACCAGTAACTCCTATTTTAGGGTCACTTCCAATTTTCTTATATATATTTGTCTCAGACTGGTGGATATACGTATTTCCCCCAGATAGTAGCTGTGATTGATATAGGATTATATTCCTCTTTATGTACCTGGCCTAGTCCTAATTTTGGACTATTCTCATGCACTATTGCACTCTATGTGAATATTGAGAAGATATTGGGCGCCTTTGTATTTTAGGGATATAGAGAGAGCCATTTTTTGTTACCTTTATATGCCTTTGTTCAGATACTGCAATTTGTACCGTTACCTATACCTGTATGTGGCAACTGGGTGTCGCTGATTCCTTTATTTCTAACTTTATAACTAATTTCTCAAAATTGTATTTTATTCTATTTTGTATAACAATAAAATCTTATATTTTATTAATTGCTCTTGGTTCCATTTTTTTTCTTTGGTTTATTTATCATCAAACCTCCAAACAAAAAGGAAAATAAATTGCGATAGAAAAAGCCAATGTAAATAAAAATAGTATCAATGAAAACATCATTTGCCCTGCAAAAAAACAAGCTGCCTTACAGCTATATCAGAGAAAAAGTAAAAAAGTTATAGCTCTCAGAATAAAGCGATGCAAAAATAATTATTTTTTTATTGTGTAAAAGCGTCAAAACACAAACAAATATATAAATGTGGTATCTTTGTAATTGCACTGACCCAAAGAATAAAGCTTCCTTATCAATTTTGCCACACGCAGAATGGCATAAAAAAGAAACCCCCAAAAAACAATTTCTGAATTGTTAGTTTTTGTCCATTCTGCCACCCAAAAATCGGAATACAAAAGCGATTAAAAAATGTCATGTGCCTGCAAAAAACAAGTCCTCACATGACTGTCAGCTAAAATACAGAAAAATGAAAGCTGTCAAAATATGGGGATGCAAAAACTTTTTTTTGCAATAAAAAGCATTTTCTAGTGTGAGCCAGCAGCCAAATATAAAAAACTGATATAAATCTGGTATTGCAGTAATCGCACTGACCCAAAGAATAAAGTAATCTAATCATTTATACTGCATGAGGAATGGCGTAAAAGATAAATAAAACCAATTCTTTATCTGCTGTTGATTTGTTCATTCTGCCTCCCAAAGATCGCACTAAGATTGGGCTCACATTTATCCTGTGCTGTACGCTGAGAGCATAGACTGGGGTTTCTTTGTAAATCTCTGAAGTATGTGTGTCAGACGGAACCCCTGATGGAGGATTCCCTATAATGAGGCAGATGGAGGCACTTTGGATGCAGTGTGGCCGCTTATGATCCGGCAGTGTCCGTCTTTTTAGGTGTGCACAAAAGTGCGGTCCACCACAGTTTTGTGCACCTCCGAAAAGAAGGACACCACTGAGCAGAGGCCAGAAGGAGTCCACAGTAACTCTGCTGCCTCATTATAGTAAATGGATCCCTCAGAGGTTTCATCTGAAGCACGTCAGTGAAATTTAGATGTAAACCCCAAAGTACACACGTGGTCAAAATTGTTAGCAACCCTCGTTTAATGACAGAAAAACCCACAATGGCGACAGAAATAACTTGACTAAAGTAATAATAAATAAAAAATTTATGAAAATGAAAAAATGAAAGTCAGACATTGCTTTTCAACCATGCTTCCACAGAATTTAAAAAAAAAATACAACTCATGAAATAGGCCTGGACAGAAATGATGGTACCCCTGAAAATAATGTGACAAAAGGGATATGTTAAATCAAGGTGTGTCCACTAATTAGCATCACAGGTGTCTACAATCTTGGAATCAGTGAGTGGGCCTGTTTAAAGGGCTACAGATACTCACTGTGCTGTTTGGTGAAATGATGTGTATCACACTCAACATGGACCAGAGGAAGCGAAGGAAAGAGTTGTCTCAGGAGAATAGAAAGAAAATTATAGACAAACATGTTAAAGGTAAAAGTTATAAGACAATCTCCAAGCAGCTTGATGTTCCTGTGACTGCAGCTGCACATACTGTATTATTCAGAAATTTAAGCTCCATGGGACTATAGCCAACCTCCCTGGACGTGGCTGCAGGAGGAAAATTGATGACAAATCAATGAGATGGATAATACGAATGGTAGCAAAAGAGCCCAGAAAAACTTCTAAACAGATTAAAGGTGAACTTCAAGCTCAAGGAACATCAGTGTCAGATCGCACCATCCGTCATTGTATGAGCCAAATTGGACGCAGATGAGACAAAAATGGAACTTTTTGGCAAGGCACATCACTTCTATATTCACAGATGGAAAAATTAAGCATATCAACACTAGAACACTGTCCCTAGTGTGAAACATGGAGGAGGCTCTGTTATGTTCTGGGGCTGCTTTCCGGCATCTAGCACAGGGTGTCTAGAATCTGTGCAGGGTACAATAAAATCTCAAGACAATCAAGGGATTCTAGAGAGAAATGTGCTGCCCAGTGTCAGAAAGCTTGGTCTCAATCCAAGGTCATGGGTCTTACAACAGGATAATGACCCAAAACACACAGCTAAAAACACCCAAGAATGGCTAAGAGGAAAGCATTGAACTATTCTGAAGTGGCCTTCTATGAGCCCTCATACAAATGACAGAAAAAACTGATGGCACATCTAGAACTAGTCTGAATAGGTGCATACCAAAAAACAGCTTACATATCAAATAAGGAAATGGTTGCACTCAATTGCATTAAGGCATATCAAATATGAAATATGTGAAATACGAATAGCATAATGGCTTTTGTAATCTAGGAAAAACATGAGATACTTAGCACAAAATTTGGCCCAAAGATGTGAGCCCATTCACCAACGTCAAGGTGATCTCATTGAACGGGTCTGCCTAGTGTGAACTAACCTCTGGCTAATAACATGGTAAAGCCTGTATTTATGAGCCCTGACATAAATCCTATTAAGCATCCTTTGAAAGAGCTGAAACATGCCATCTAGAAAAGGCAACCTTCAAACACGAGACAACTGGAGCAGTGTGCTCTTGAGGAGTGGACTCAGCACCATAATCTGTTAATGGATATATAGGGGGATTCCACGTTACTGGTAGTACAAAGGCTCTGGAAAAGAACTATACCTGTTATGATTGAGCCACCGTAGGAGGCAAAAACAAAAATGCTAGCTAAGTCCAGAAAACCAGAGAGGTTGGCAGCTATCGGATTGCAGACCCCTGATCCTATCACAACAACTAACAGTAGCCGTGGGGGGTTCCTACGATGCCCTAGACCCCTCGATCACAGCCGGAGAATTAAATAGGCCTAAAGAAAGAAAGGGGAAATCTAAACTGCCCCAGAGCAGACCCCAAAGCAATAGGCAGCCCCCAACATATAATGACGGTGAAGCAAGATGAAAACACTAACACAGACAGAAAGATAGACTGAGCAAAGACGGGGCCCAAACTACCTAGATAGGAAAGGACAGGAAGGCTGCTGTCTGCAATCCGTGAAAAACCCTATGAAAATAAGAGCCAACAGACTGACAGTGAAAAAGGCCTTGAAGACGCTAGGCTTCAAAAAAGCTATGTCAGTACTAGGAATATTCTGAAGACAGAGCAACCGGCAAAAGGAGATTCAGCTCATCCCAGCAGGGAATGGCAGAATCCAGAAAAGCAAGGAAAACAAACACAAAACATAAATGCAAACAGGCAAAGCAGAAACTAAGCTTTAGGGAAGCAGGAATCAGACTGGTGTCCTAGAAGTCCACAGAGAAATCACCCGCAGGGCAGAAGGGCGTCGGCAGCCTTATATCCAGTCAGTGACTCCACTCAGCCAGTCATCCTCATTAGACTCAGGTGCCTGATAATCAGGCTCATTACCTTCCTTTACCAGAATAGGGAGTTCACCAGACCTCAGTGACGAAGGGGAAAATGAACTCACAACATATACCTCCTCGCCCCACGAAAGAAATTCAGCAAATTCTGCACTCTCAAATTCAAATGACCCCTCCCTTCTGCATCCCGGTGTGTCTAAATCACATTTAGGATCCAAATGTTTGGCATTTCTGTAGCGATGACAACCAGCCTAATTTACAGTTGCGTGGAGTGAAAATCGCCACTGCACCTGTAGATAAATTCCCAAAGGTGTATAGTTTTCAAAATGGGGTCACTTGAGGGAGGACTCTGCTCCCCTAGCAGTTAGATTCTCTGTATATTGAGTCCACAAACAATTCTAGCAAAATCTTTTCTCCAGGAGGAAAATAGCGCTCCATCCCTCCCAAGTCTCGCTATGGCTACGCAATACTGTGCAGCCATACAGTGGGGAAAAAAAAGTATTTAGTCAGTCAGCAATAGTGCAAGTTCCACCACTTAAAAAGATGAGAGGCGTCTGTAATTTACATCATAGGTAGACCTCAACTATGGGAGACAAACTGAGAAAAAAAAATCCAGAAAATCACATTGTCTGGTTTTTTTTTCATTTTATTTGCATATTATGGTGGAAAATAATGACGTGCCGGAAAAGATGTAGGCTTACCCCCAG
Organism: Dendrobates tinctorius; assembly: GCF_039654945.1. Taxonomy (NCBI): domain Eukaryota; kingdom Metazoa; phylum Chordata; class Amphibia; order Anura; family Dendrobatidae; genus Dendrobates; species Dendrobates tinctorius. The sequence goes on from NW_027361690.1 coordinate 83,289,326, forward strand.
AGCCCACATCAAAGGGAGAGTGTCCGACATCAATGTACTACTACACCCGATGTCGGAAAGGGATTAATTAGCCTGTTAGAGTTACAGTTTGTTCAATGTCATCGTTAGGAAAGGCCAGGTAATGCAAGTTTTCCAGTTTTATGAAAATCCAACCTCCTCTAGCCTTGTGCCAAAACACAGCAGCCATGAGTTTTTCTAAGCAGCTGTCTTGCACTATGAAAAAGAAAATGGTGGAGGTCCACAAAGAAGGACAAGGCTATAAGAAGATAGAAAAGCGTTTTAAAGTTGCCCTTTCTTCAGTTCAAAATGTAATTAAGCAATGGCAGTTAAAAGGAACAGTGGAGGTCAAAATAAGGTCTGGAAGAGCAAGCAAAATTTCATTGAGCGCTGCCAATAGTATTGCTAGAGAGGAAAATCAAAATCCTCGCTTGACTGCAAAAGACCTTCAGAAAACTTTAGCAGACTCTGAGGTTGTGGTATACTGTTCTACTGTTCAGATACACCTGCACAAATATGGCCTTAATGGAAGAGTCATCAGAAGAAAACCTCTCCTGTGTCCTCACCACAAAAATAAGAGTCAAACGTGTGCAAAAGAACATCTAAACAAGCCTGGTGCATTTTGGAAACAAGTCCTGTGGATAGATGAGGATAAAATAGAACTCTTTGGCCACAATGATCAAAGGTATGTGTACAGAAAAAGGACACCGAACTTCAGGAATTGAACATCTCATCAACCATTAAGCATAGGGGTGAGTCAATCATCCTTTGGGGTTGTATTGCAGCCAATGGCATAGGAAACCTTTCACAAGTAGAGGGAAGAATGGATTCAATTAAATGTAAACAAATTATTGATGCAAACATAACACCATCTGTAAAAAAGCTGAAGTTGAAAAGAGGATGGCTTCTACAAATGGATAATGATCCTAAACACATGCCAAACCCAGAATAGACTACCACAAAAGGAGCAAACTGAAGATTTTACACTGGCCCTAACAGTCCCTTGATCTGAACATCAATGAAAATCTGTGGCTAGTCCTCAAAATAGCAGTGTATGCAAAATGACCCAGTAATCTCACAGAACTGGAAGAATTTTAAAAGGAAGAATGGAAGAAAGTCCCTCAAACAAGAATTGAAAATCTTTTTGCTTGCTACAAAAAGTGTTTACAAACATGATACTTTCAAAAGGGGTTGCTACTAGGTACTAACCATGTAGAGTGCTCAAACTTTTCCATCTGCCCATTTTCCTTTTTGTAATTTTTAGAATGTAAAAGATAACAATATATATATATACATACAGTATATACAGTATATACAGGGCCGGCTCTAGGTTTTTGAGGGACCCGGGCAAGAGAGTCTCAGTGGGCCCTCGCTTTAACTCATTGTCAGGAACACCGCACTGAACTTGCTCACTGAGCCAGTGCGCGTGTCCTGAGTAAAGCAAACAGTGCTCAAAGATACCTGTGGAGCGGGCAGCAGCCGAGTAGATGCGTACTTCAGAGCCGCAGGACCTGAAGCATGTGACTGCTAGGGGCGTGGCCAAAACTCCACAGAGCTAGGAGCTGCAAGATAACTCCTAGCAGGGTAACTGTGAGACAAAGTTACCAGGGGGCATAGACAGGGAGAATAGTCAAGACGTAGCCAATGAGTCACACACAGAGATATCTGTAATGGTACAAGAGGGGCGAGCAGAGAGTAGTCAGGTCACAGGCAGTGAGTCATACACAGAGTTAATAACGCAGTACAAAATCAACAGGCAAACTCACAACGGGAAACAGAACCGGGTCAGAACCATATAAACAAGCTATAGCAACAAACAGGCACACAGGGGTCAGCACACTAGGCCAAAGGCAAAAGTATAACTGGCAGGGATTGAAGCTTCCCAGGGGTTTAAGAAGCTCTCCCAGAACCAGAAAGAGGCCACAATCATTAACCCCTGGTGTGCAGGTCAAAACCTGCACCGAGCTCCAGACATTAACCCCAGGTGTGCAGCTCAAAAACCTGCACTGGGATCATGACAGTACCCCCCTCTCAACGGGGGGCCTCTGGACCCCCAGGCTTCCCCGGGTACTTGGCATGGAAAGGCCGAACCAGGCGATCTGCATGTACCGAGCAAGTAGGGACCCATGAGCGCTCCTCTGGTCCATATCCCTTCCAGTGGACCAGGTACTGCAAAGAGTCCACAATATGTCCGACCTCATACTCCAATTGACCCTCCACCAGCACTGGAGGAACAACAGACTCAGAGTTCTCTTTGACAGATCCTGTGGGTTTCACAGAGATTTATGGAACACATTGGATATTTTTAAGGAGGCGGGCAGACGCAACCTATATGCCACTGGGTTGACTATCTCCATAATCTCGTACGGACCAATGAACTTTGGTCCCAACTTAGCTGATGGTACCTTTATGTTGATGTTACGTGTGGAGAGCCAAACCTTCTCTCCCACCTGAAACATGTCTCCCGAGGCTCTCTTTTTGTCAGCAAAATATTTGTATCTCCCCTGGGCCCGAGAGATATTACGCCGGACTTCAGCCCAGAGGTTTTTTAACCATTGAACGGACCCCTCTGCCCCTGGACAACCGGAATCCACCCGAGAAAACTCCCCAAAATGCGGATTAAACCCATAGGTAATCAGGAATGGGGACATGATGGTGGACTGACTCACCCGGTTGTTAAAAGCGAATTCAGCCAACAGTAACGCATCACACCAATCCTCCTGTCTGGCGGAGGTCAGACACCTGAGAATTTGTTCCAGGGATTGATTGGTGCGTTCTGTCTGACCATTACTCTCTGGGTGATATGCCGACGAGAAGGAGAGTGAGATGCCCAATTTCATACAGAACGCCCTCCAAAATTTGGCCACAAACTGCACACCTCTGTCAGACACAACATTCAGGGGTACCCCATGCAATCGGACCACATGCTGCACAAACAACCTTGACAATGTTTCTGCTGAGGGTAATGCTGCCAAGGGAATGAAATGGGCCTGTTTAGAAAACCTATCCACCACCACCCAGATCACGGAAGGTGGAAGGCCGGTAATAAAATCCATGGAAAGATGAGTCCATGGCCTATCAGGAACTGGTAAAGGTATGAGTTCCCCAGCCGGTCGGTTATGTGAGCTTTTGGAACGGGCACACATGCCACAGGCAGAAACAAATTCCTTGACATCGGACCTTAATGAAGGCCACCGAAAACCCCTGGCTACTGCCTCTCTAGTGGCCGTGATACTTGGATGAGCACTCAGCCTAGACTCATGAAACTCCTGCAGAAGTCTAGGCCGCAATGAATCTGGAACAAACAGTTTATCCCCTGGCCTGGTTGCTGGAGCTAGGGCCTGAGCCCTTAGAATTTCGTTCCAACTCAGCTGAGACCCCCGCCACTACCACCCCTGGGGAAAGAATGGAGGACGGCGGCTCAGGGGGAGACACTGGATCAAAACTTCTGGACAGGGCATCCGCTTTAACATTTTTGGACCCCGGTCAAAAAGTAATGGAGAACTGAAATCGTGAAAAAAAAAAAGTGACCAACCGGCTTGTCTAGGAGTAAGCCTCTTAGCAGATTCAAGGTATGCCAAATTTTTGTGATCCGTGACAACCGTGATAGGGTGAGCCGCCCCTTCCAAAAAGTGCCTCCATTCCTCAAACGCCAGCTTGACCGCAAGAAGTTCCCTATTGCCTACATCATAGTTTTTCTCAGCTGAAGAGAACTTCTTGGAGAAGAAGGCACAGGGTTTGAGATTGGTAAGGGTGGCCGGACCCTGGGACAGCACAGCCCCCACCCCCACTTCAGAAGCATCCACCTCCACAATTAATGGTTTGGACGGGTCAGGTTGTACCAACACCGAGGCAGACATGAAACATTTCTTAATAGCTGAGGATTCCTTAGCGAGTAAAGACCAATTTTTTACATCAGCCCCCTTCTGGGTAAGATCCGTGAGTGGTTTAACCACTTTTGAGAAACCTTTAATGAACCTCCGGTAATAGTTCGCAAATCCTAAGAAGCGCTGGAGCCCCTTGAGATCTCGAGGCTGAACCCAGTCAGCGATCGCCAGCACTTTCTTAGGATCCATACGAAACCCCTCACAAGACACAATCAACCCCAAAAAAGACAGCTCCTGTACAAAAAACGAACATTTTTCCAATTTTGCAAACAATTGGTTCTCCCTGAGTCTCTGGAGAACTGTCTTTAGATGTTGCAAGTGAGATTGACTGTCCGAGGAATACACCAAAATGTCATCCAAATAAATAATAACAAAACGGCCTAACAGATCAGAAAACACAACATTGATGAAATTTTGGAAAATAGCGGGTGCATTAGTTAACCCAAACGGCATTACCAGGTTCTCAAAGAGTCCTTCTGATGTGAGGAATGCAGTTTTCCACTCGTCCCCTTCCCGAACCCTTATCAGATTGTAGGCCCCCGCAGATCTAACTTGGAGAACCATTGGGCCCCAGCTAACTGGTTACATAAGTCTGGGATGAGGGGAAGCGGGTAAGAGTTCCTAACCGTTATCTTGTTCAGTTACCGAAAGTCGAGGCACGGCCGCAAACCACCATCTTTTTTCTTCACAAAGAAGAACCCTGCCGCCACCGGTGACACAGAAGGCCTGATATGCCTTTTGCGGAGACTCTCAACTATGTACTCCTTCATGGCTTGGCGCTCAGGCCCAGACAAATTGAACAATCGAGCCTTAGGTAACTTGGCTCCAGGTACTAAATCAATGGCACAATCATAGGGTCTATGTGGTGGCAGCGCCTCAGCCTCACTTTCGGAAAAAAAGTCTTTGAAATCCTTCAGGTACTCTGGAATACCTTCCAGACCAACAGACGACGCAGACACGGATTTAACAGCGTTAACAAGATGTCCCAGGTTACCACATTTATTATTGCATCCCCATTGAGTGATTTCCCCTGTAATCCAATCAATGCTAGGATTATGGCGTTGAAGCCAAGGCATCCCCAGTACCAGTCCTGCAGGCAAGCTATCTAGCACAAGACAACTTAGTTTTTCCACATGAGTGGAACCGACTTTTAGAGAAAAAAGTTCAGACCTGCAACAGATACCGTTTTGGGTAAGAGGCAACAAGTCAATTGCCACAAGTTTAACAGGATCGTGAAGCCTGACTGTCCCTATCTTATTAAGAGTCATAACCTTGGTATCAATCAGGTTCACAGCAGATCCGCAGTCAATAAAAGCAGTAGTCTGAACAGGACCATAACCAAGTTCCAGTTCCACCTGCAGCACCATTTTTGCACATGAGGAAAATTGTACCTGAAGGTCTGGGTAGCCTCCTCAACTACTACCCAGACCTAGTCGTTTCCCACCATCTTGGAGGATGACGGACAGGAGGGGCAGTCCTTCTTCCAATGTCCAGATTTCCCACAATAGAAGCACAACTGCTTTTCCCGGCGGCGTCTTCTTTCCTTTCCCTCACAGGTGACAGCGCTTACCTCCATAGCCATAGGAAGAGTCCGGGTCTCATCTCCACTGAAGAATAATGGTGTTTCCCATTGTATAGTGCCTCTAGCCCGCAGCCTGCGATCCATGCAAACCGCTTGGATCATGGCATCCTCCAGGGAGTCAGGCGGAGGATGAAGTGCCAAAGCATCCTTCAGACGTTCACACAGGCCTCTGTGGAACAGCCCCCGAAGGGCGGCATCACTCCAGGAAATCTCGGCTGCCCAACGTCTGAATTCAGTACAGAACCATTCGGCCGAGTGCTCCCCCTGACAGACACTCATCACTTTGTCCTCAACCAACCACACTCTATCAGGTTCATCATAAATAAGCCCTAAGGCTTCAAAAAACGCATCCACAGACATTCTCTCAGTGGCAGAAGAGGAAAGCGAAAATGCCCAGGCTTGTGGGGACCCCCTAAGCAGGGACATCACCACCCCCACCCTCTGTTTCTCATCCCCAGAGGAGCGGGGTGTCAAAGAGAAAAAGAGCTTACAGCCCTCCTTAAATGCCCTGAAATCATCCTTGTTACCAGAAAATGTATCTGGCAATTTAACCGGGGATTCGAGTGGAACTAAAATGACATCTCTATTCCCCACCTGCTGGAAGCCTGCGAAAGCACCCCCTGAACTGAGTCCTCCACCCGCCGTTGGGACTGGGCCAGATCTTGGTGTTCCAAACTAAGCTTCTGCAGTGACTGAGTCAAGCATTTCACCTGCTCAGATAAAGCACACATTGGGTTCATGCTGCAGAAGTGAGGAGAGAAAAAAAAAATTGTAGGCCAGATACAATGTCAGGAACACCGCACTGAACTTGCTCACTGAGCCAGTGCGCATGTCCTGAGTAAAGCGAACAGTGCTCAAGGATACCTGTGGAGCGGACAACAGCCGAGTAGATGCGTACTTCAGAGCCGCAGGACCTGAAGCACGTGACTGCTAGGGGCGTGGCCTAAACTCCACAGAGCTAGGAGCTGCAAGATAACTCCTAGCAGGGTAACTGCGAGACAAAGTTACCAGGGGGTATAGACAGGGAGAATAGTCAAGACGTAGCCAATGAGTCACACACAGAGATAGCTGCAAAGGTACAAGAGGGGCGAGCAGAGAGTAGTCAGGTCACAGGCAGTGAGTCATACACAGAGATAATAACGCAGTACAAAATCAACAGGCAAACTCACAATGGGAAACAGAACCGGGTCAGAACCATATAAACAAGCTATAGCAACAAACAGGCACACAGGGGTCAGCACACTAGGCCAAAGGCAAAAGTATACCTGGCAGGGATTGAAGCTTCCCAGGGTTTTAAGAAGCTCTCCCAGAACCAGAAAGAGGCCACAATCATTAACCCCTGGTGTGCAGGTCAAAACCTGCACTGGGATCATGACACTCATACTACGATTCATGCCATGTGACATCCGTGGTGCTAGCCAAAAGCGGACTTGTCTCCGTGTGGATCACAAGGACACGCATGTGATCCACTCGGACACTCGCTCTGTGGCAAAACACGTTCATGTGAAGGAAGCTATTGATTAGTAGTGTACGTATGAAAGAAAGAACAGAGAGAGAGAGAGAAAGAAAGAACAGAGAGAGAGAACTGAAATAGAGAAAGAAAGAAAGAAAGAAAGAACAGAGAAAAAGAACAGAGAGAAAGAAAGGAAGAACAGAGAGAGGAAGAAAGAACAGATAGAGAAAGAAAGATTAGAGAGAGAAAGAGAAAGAAAAGAACAGAGAGAAAGAGAAAAGATAGAAAGAGAAAGAGGGGAAAGAAATAAAGAACAGTGAGAGAAAGAAAGAAAGAAAAAGAACAGATAGAAAGAAAGAAAGAGTGGACAGAAAAAAAGAACAGAGAGAAAGAAAGGAAAAAAAAAGAACAGAGAGGGAGAGAGAAAGGGAGAGGGGAAAGAAAGAAAGAACGGAGAAAGAAAGAACAGAGAGAACGAAAGAGTGGACAGATAAAAAGAACAGGGAGAGAGAGAGAAAAAGAAGGAGGGGAAAGAAAGAAAGAACAGAGTGGTTGAGAGAAAAAGAAGGAGGGGAAAAACAGAGAGAGAAAAAGAAAGAAAGAAGAGAGAGAGAAAGAAAGAAAGAAAGAAAGAAAGAAAGGAAAAAAGAACAGAGAGAGAGAAAGAAAGATGGGAAAGAAAGATGGGAAAGAAAGATAGAACAGAGAGAGAGAAAGAGAACGAAATAACAGAGAAAGAGAAAGAAAGAGAGGAAAGAAAGAAAAGAGAGAGAGAAAGAACAGAGAAAGAAAGAAAGAAAGAAAGAAAGAAAGAAAGAAAGAAAGAAAGAGAAAGAAAGAAAGTGGGGAAAGAAAGAGAACAGAGAGAGAGAGAAAGAAAGAACAAAGAGAGAAAGAAAAAAAAGATTAGAGAGAAAGAAAGACCAGAGAGAGAAAGAAACAGCGAGAAAGAAATATTGTATAAAGATACCATAGCAGCCCGGCTCCAATTGTAGTGCCCACCTGAGCCTTCTGGTGCAGGACATATCATGATCCACTCACATGGCCATTCTTATATATAAACTTGGCACACACACGTGGATTCCAAATGCAGATAGTGATTTTAATAAGGTACAGTACATACAGTGACGTTTCGGTCTATATGACCATCATCAATGTGCTAGAAATTAAAAAGGTAGAAATGAATAACAAATACCGTATATACAATCCATTTTTTCCTTGCTCAGTATTGTTTGGGAGACCCCACCCCTCTCCTGTGTGACATGCACATAAATGAGTTGTCTTACACCACAAGCCCATATACTAGGAAGCGCCTGTCTGTATCCTGTTCATTTACACACTGTTCACATGTTCAGGTTTTAAATACATTAGGTAGGGACTGCTTCGTGAAGGGTTACCGTGACGTGGTGAAGCGGCTTGGTATACATTTTTTGCAAAAAACGTATCGACTAAATACCCTGTATTTGTTATACAGCACTTGCTGATTACTGTCATGTTTTCTACTGCAGAGTATTTTTGCAAATTTGTCATTTTGTGTTCTCTTGTTGTGTTTCAGCCATTGGGTGATGTGAGCATTGTCTGACCGACTTGTTCACACTTGTGCATGTCACATATGTTTTTAATTAGAAATTAAAAAGGTAGAAATGAATAACAAATACCATATATACAAAAAGTTGTACAATACATGATTGAGTCTGGGTACAGTGAAAAATTCACAAGATTCATATGCAGAAAACATGTACAGCATTATGGCTAGTGGCATAATATCAAGAACACAGAGCGCAGACAATCTAAAGCACAAGATATAGTTTATGAGAGAGGCACATACCCCTTAAAAAGCACTGTGGAGTCTTATTGCAAGGGCAAAAAAGAGAAGAATCTAAGGGGAGAAAAAAGGAGATGGTGGCATCATAACAGGTGAGCCATAGTGAATTGGTGGTATGAGTGTGAGAAGCCTACATACCATAACTGAGACAAGGAGGCAGCCTGAGGCCGGTTTGCTGAAAATGTAACATCATCACCGTTACCAGCGGTAAAAAGGAAGTGTACACATACTAATAAAGATAAGGTCTCTGGTATATCTTACCGTCCAATAGTGCGCAGTGCAGGAGACAGCATGGACATGGCATCCGCTGCAAGTCACGGGTGCTGTATGAAGTGAGACCGGAGGTATATTTATATGTGGGGAAGATGGCGGCTGGGCGGAAGTGGTAATCGCCCGGCATGCGCTCCAGTGACGCCATGGTGCGTTCCACCAGCAGGAAGGTGCTGGTAGAGGAGGGAGTGTGTGCTCCGCCTCCCTAAGAACGATATACCATGATGGTAATAGAAAGTGAATAGTGGTAACAGAGAATAGGTGGAGATCACAGTTATACCGCTATGGGATCAGACGTGACGAGGTCAGGCGGTGCCATGAGGGTGAATAGTAAAATTCTCAAAAAGTGGTGACTTCATAAGATTCAGTGTTGTTGATTCTGCAATAGAGATACATTCAATTAGTAACATGAATGATGCAGACATTACATTATAGTTAGCTCATGGAACAACACACCTGCAGAAATAAAAAAATTAAGTTATGTCATAAGAAATGATTGGACATCATATTCTTTATTTAACCCCTTGGGTGCCAGTGTGTCGAGTTCATGAATCCAATAAGCCTCTCTCCTTTTGAGGAGATTGATACGGTTACCACCCCTACGTGGAAGTTGAACCTGCTCAGTGACTTGGTATTTTAATTGAGCAATAGAATGACCTGTAGTGACAAAATGGAAGGGGATCGGAAGGAGTAAATTTTTGCACCTGATGGTGGACTTGTGCTTCAAAATTCGATCCCGTATGGGTTGTGTAATCTCCCCCACGTAAAGCAGGCCACAAGGGCATTTGATGAGGTAAACGACAAAGGACGTATTACATGTGTAATATTCTTTTATGTTGTACTGCTTACCCGTGTGGGGGTGGTGGAAACAACTACCTTTCTGGACATTGTTACATTGTGTACACTGTAGACAAGGGAAGGTACCATATTTGGGGTTCATGAGAAAGCGTTGCTGTTTTGGTGGGCGGGAGGAGCCGACATCTGCTTTGATCAGAAGATCCCGTAAATTACGTGGTCTCCTGAAACAGGGGAGGAATGGTTTGCTGAATTCCTTTACATTGGGGTGAGCTGTCTTTAGGATATGCCAGTGACGACGTATGCTGGTATGGAGTCGGTAGGCAAGGGGGTGAAAATCGTGGACAAAGGGAATACGATTCCCTGTTTTCGATTGTGGAGGAGTTGACAAATTGGCATTCAATACGTTTGGGGGATACCCCCTCTCTGTAAATTTTGACCGCATCTCTATCATGCGTTTTTCTTGGGTCACAATATTAGAGACTATTCTTTGGACTCTCTTCATTTGGGATTTCGATATGGAATTGGAATTCTTCATTCTAGTGGGATGGAAGCTCTCATAGTGGAGTAAGTTGTTACGGTCGGTTGGCTTGGTATATAAGTCAGTGGAGAGGTGACCAGAGTCGTCCTTTATGACTAGTGTGTCCAGAAAGTTTATCTGTCTCAAATCTCATATCATATCTCATGTCATTGTGAAGGTAAGACCAGGCCAGGATGATTGTAGAAAGGAAAAGAATAGATTCACTATCTATTACCATCATGGTATATCGTTCTGACTTGCGCAGTAGAGATACACACTCCCCCTCCCTCTGTTTACATTCCCTTAGGGAGGCGGAGCACACACGCCCTCCTCTGCCAGCACCTTCCTGCTGGTGGAACGCACCATGGCGACATTGGAGTGCACGTTGGGCGATTACCGGTGACGCACTTCTGCCTAGCCGCCATCTTCCCCACATATAAACATACCGCCGGTCTCACTTCATACAGCACCCGTGACTTGCGGCGGATGCCATGTCCATGCTGTCTCCTGCACTGCGTACTATTGGACAGTAAGATATACCAGAGACCTTATCTTTATTAGTATGTGTCCACTTCCTTTTTACCGCTGGTAACGGTGATGATGTTACATTTTCAGCAAACCGGCCTCAGGCTGCCTCCTTGTCTCAGTTATGGTATGTAGGCTTCTCACACTCATACCAGCAATTCACTATGGCTCACCTGTTATGATGCTACCATCTCCTTTTTTCTCCCCTTAGATTCTTTTCTTTTTTGCCCTTAAAATAAGAATCCACATATACACTGCTCAAAAAAATAAAGGGAACACATAAACAAAAGAATATAACTCCAAGTAAATCAAACTTGTGTGAAATCAAACTGTCCACTTAGGAAGCAACACACTGATTGACAATCAATTTCACATGCTGTTGTGCAAATGGAATACACAACAGATGGAAATTATCGGCAATTATCAAGACACCCTCAATAAAGGAGTGGTTCTGCAGGTGTGGAACTGTTATGAACAGGTCACCGAGGAGGATGGCAGGAATAGGCTAGGCCACCAGGAAACCAGAAAGGTTGGTCACTTAACGGATTGCAGACCCCTAATCCTAACAACACAAAAAGCAGTAGCCGTGGAGCGTACCTACGATGCCCTAGACGCCTCTGCACAGCCGGAGAGCTAACGAAGCCTAAAGCAAGAAAGGTAAAATCTAAACTGCCCCTGAGTAGACCCCAAAGGAATAGATAGCCCCCAAACATATATTGTCGGTGAGACAAGATGAGACACAAACGCAGGCAGAAAATAGACTGAGCAAATGATGGGTCCCAAACTGACTAGATAGGATAGGAAAGGAAAGACACTGTCTGCAATCACGCAAAAACCCTAAAAAATCCAACACGTCTGATGTACAAAAAAACACTGAGGTCCCACGACCTCGACCCCACTATATCAGCACTCTGGTATGAACTGGCAGCAAAGCAAAAGAGACTAATATAACAGGGGACTGAACAAACTGACACAAGCTGTAACATATGGAGCGGGGTCCAGCACAGCCCCCAGCAAGGAGCACGCTGAACCCGCAAAGCATAAAAAGGCAAAACCAGATCAAAAGCAAAGGATTAGCAAATGAACAACTTAGCTGAAAAGTGCAGGATCAGGCAGGAGACAGCAGACCTCAAGTTGCACAGGAAGAACTAATCACCAACAACAACTGAGGGAAGTCTGCTCACTTAAATACTCCCAATGAGTAACCCCAGATCTCCAATCATCGTCATCATGTGGCAGACCTCTGTCAACCCGGCCAGCTCCACTACCCACAGTAACCACCAGAGGGAGCCCTGACTCAGAAGTAAGAGAATTCACAACAGTACCCCCCTTGAGGAGGGGTCACCGAGCCCTCATCCACGCCACCAGGTCGATCAGGATGGGCCCGGTGAAAAGCACGAACCAATCTCTCGACATGAATGTCACAAGCAGAGACCCAAGAATTATCCTCCTGGCCATAACCTTTCCACTTGACCAAGTACTGGAGTCTCTGTCTAGCCAGACGAAAATCCAATATCTTCTATACCTCATACTCCAAATTACCCTTAACCAATACAGGGTCAGGGGGTGCCGCCATGGGAATTACTGGCTCCAAAAACCTTTTCAACAAAGATTTATGAAAAACGTTATGAATCTTAAACGTGACTGGAAGAGCCAAACAGAAAGAAACGGGGTTAAGAATTTCCAAAATCTTATAAGGTCCAACGAACCTTGGATTGAATTTTGGAGACGCAACCTTCATAGGAATCTTTTTTGAAGACAACCAAACCATATCACCCACTTTAAACAGGGACCAATGATCCTATGCCGGTTGGAAAACCGTTGGGCCTTTTCCTGAGAGTGGGACAACTTATCCACTACTTGGTCCCAAAACTGGTGCATTCTCTCTACCACAGAATCCACACTTGGGCAGGCCGAAGCTTATACCTGCCCCGAAGAAAAGCGAGGCTGAATCCCAAAGTTACAGAAAAAAGGAGACATCAAAGTGACAGAACTAGCCCTATTGTTTAGCGCGAATTTGGCCAAGGGCAAAAATGAAACCCAGTCATCTTGATCGGCATCTCGAATAGGATTCCAAAGTCTGGTTTGTTCTCTCAGTCTGCCCATTGGTCTAAGGATGAAATGCAGAGGAGAAAGCTAACTGAATTACCAGTTTGGAACAAAAAGCTCTCCAAAATCTGGAGACAAACAGGACTTCTCTGTCCGACACAATGTTCTCATGAATCCCGTGCAAATGAAGCACCTGTTGTAAAAACAAGGGCACCAACTCAGAAGAAGATTGCAACTTTGGGAGTGGTACAAGGTGGACCATCTTAGAAAATCTATCACAGATCACCCAGATAACAGTCATTCTCTGAGAGACAGGGAGATCAGAAATAAAATCCATTGAGATATGGGTCCATGGCCTCCTGGGCACTGGCAGGGGCATCAACAAACCACTAGAACGAGAACAAGGCTTGGACCGAGATCAAGTCCCACAGGACTGCACAAAATTCCTGACATCTCGAGTTAAGGCATTCCACCAAAAAGACCGACTCACCAAATCTCTGGTACCAAAAATTCCTGGATGACCAGCTAACGCAGAGTAATGAATTTTAGACATTACTCTTCTCCTCCACTGGTCAGGGACATACAATTTTCACATAGGGCATCGTTCAGGTTTGTCCTCCTGAAATTCCTCCAGGGCACGTCTCAAATTGGGTGAGATGGCAGAAAAAAACTACACCCTCATCTAGAATGGTAGTAGGCTCGGTCAGATCAAGAGAATCGGCAAAAAAACTCCAAGAAAGGGCATCCGCCTTAACATTCTTAGTGCCCGGAAGAAAGGAGACCACAAAATTAAAACGCATGAAAAACAAGGACCACCTAGCCTGTCTAGGATTCAAGTGCTTGGCTGATTCAAGATAAATCAAATTCTTGTGGTCAGTGAGTACCACAACTTGATGTCAAGCTCCCTCCAACCAATGTCTCCATTCTTCAAATGCCCACTTCATGGCCAACAATTCCCGATTCCCCACGTCATAGTTACGTTCAGATGGGGAAAATTTTCAAGAAAAGAAGGCACAGGGATTCATCTTAGAGGTTACCGGATCTCTTTGGGACAAAACGGCTCCTGCACCAATCTCAGAAGCATCTACCTCCACCTGAAATGGGAGTGAACATCAGGTTGCCGTAAAACAGGAGCAGAAGTGAATCTCCGCTTAAGCTCCTGAAATGCCGAGACTGCCTCTGGAGACCAATTCACCACATCAGCGCCCTTTTTGGGCAAATCCGTCAGTGGTTTAACAATACCAGAAAAATTACTTATAAATTGTCGGTAGAAATTAGCAAAACCCAAAAACTTCTGGAGAGCCTTCAGAGAAGTGGGCTGAACCCAATCATAAATGGCCTGTACCTTGGCCGGGTCCATTTCAATAGTAGACAGGGACAAAATGAATCCCAAAAACGAAATCCTCTGTACACCAAAGAGACATTTCGATCCCTTAACATACAGAATATTTTCCCTCAAAATCCGGAACACAGTCCGGACATGATCCACATGAGAATACCAATCACTGGAAAAGATCAAAATATCATCCAGATAAATGATCAAAAACTTATCCACAAAGTCCGGAAAATATTGTTCATAAAAGATTGGAAGACAGAAGGGGCATTAGTGAGCCCAAAAAAGGCATCACCAGGTACTCAAAATGTCCCTCCGGAGTATTAAACGCCGTCTTCCATTCATCCCCGTGCTTGATGCGAATAAGATTATACGCCCCCCTGAGGTCATGCTTGGTAAACCAACAGGCACTTTTAACTCTGGAAAATAAATCAGAAATCAGGGGTAACGGGTACTGATATTTAACAGTGATTTTGTTAAGGGAACGATAGTCAATACATGGCCTTAATGAGCCATCTTTCTTGGCCACAAAAAAAAAAAAACAGCACCTAAAGGTGAAGAGGATGGTCTGATATGACCCTTCTCCAGCGACTCCTTGATATAAGATCGCCTAGCATCATGTTCAGGTACCGATAAGTTGAAAAGCCGACCCTTGGGAAATTTACAACTGCGCATTAACTCAATTGCACAGTTATAACTCCTATGAGGAGGCAAAGAGGCAAAGACGCGAAATTACTCTCACTAAATACATCAGAAAAATCAGCCAAATAGTCAGGAATATCATGAGACTTGGGAGAGGTGAAGAAAACAGGAGGTTAACTAAGAACACATTGACAACCCCAACTCACCACAGACACAGATTTCCAATCCAAAACAGTATTATGGGTCTGCAACCAAGGAAAACACAGCACAACAATATCATGGAAATTGTGCAACACCAAAAATTTACAATTCTCTTGGTGGTCCGGGGCGACCCGCATTATCACCTGGGTCCAAAACTGGGGTTTATTCTCTGCCAATGGAGTAGCATCAATACCCCTCAAAGAGATAGGAGTTCACAGGGGTACCATGGGAAAACCACAACGTTTGGCAAAGTCAAAATCCATCAGATTCAAAGCTGCTCCTGAATCAACAAAAGTCTTAGCGGAAAATGTAGACAAGGGGCAGATCAAGGTAACCGCCAAAAGGAATTTAGGCTGTATACTGCCCACCGCAAATGCGTGAGCAAAACGGTTTTCTCGTTTAGGGCAGACAGAAATAGTATGAGAGGCGTCCCGACAAAAAAAATACAACTTATTGCTCCTTCTAAACTCTTGACTTTGCGCCCTAGACAAAACCCTATCACATTACAGAATTTCGTTCGAAAGGCTGCACCGCCTCTCGTGTAATTTTACGTTCACGTAAACATCGATCAATTTGAATAGCCAATGACATAGAGTCGTCAAGACCAGAGGGGACAGGAAATCCCACCATAACATATTTTACTGTTTCTGCCAGACCCTTCCGAAAGAGAGATGCTAGAGCATCTTCATTCCATTTAGTAAGGACCGCCCACTTTCAGAATTTTTGACAATATAACTCTGCAGAATCCTGACCCTGGTTCAATGCCAATAAGGTTTTCTCAGCTTGATCAATAGCATTAGGTTCATCATACAACAACCCCAAGGCTTGAAAAAACGCATCCACATTAGCCAGAATAGGATCTCCAGGTGTCAAAGAAAAAGCCCAATCCTGGGGATCGCCGCACAGCAGGGAGATGACAATTTTAACCTGCTGCACAGAGCTCCCCAATGAGTTAGGTTTCAAAGCAAAAAATAGTTTACAATTATTCTTAAAATTCAAAAATTTAGACTGATCCCCATAAAAGACATCAGGAGTAGGGATCTTTGGTTCTACAGCAGATGATTGAGCGAGATAGGCAGAAATTTCGCGCACTTCAACAGCGAGCTGCTCAACACGATCGGATAATTGCTTAGTCTCTATTATAGAAAAAATCCTCCTACGGCCCCAGAGAAAAAGAAGAAAAAATATATTTAAAAAATTCTGACACTTTTTTTTTTTTTTACAATTGTTTCCTTCTTTAGAGTACCCTAGAGTCTACAGTATGGCTGGTGATTCTGTTATGAACAGGTCACCGAGGAGGATGGTAGGAATAGGCTATGCCACCAGGTAACCAGAAAGGTTGGTCACTTAGCGGATTGCAGACCCCTAATCCTAACACAACTAGCAGTAGCCGTGGAGCGTAACTACGATGCCCTAGACGCCTCTGCACAGCCGTAGAGATAACTAAGCCTAAAGCAAGAAAGGTAAAATCTAAACTGCCCCTGAGTAGACCCCAGAGGAATAGATAGCCCCCAAACATATATTGTCGGTGAGACAAGATGAGACACAAACGCAGGCAGAAAATAGACTGAGCAAATGATGGGGCCCAAACTGACTAGATAGGATAGGAAAGGAAAGACACTGTCTGCAATCACGCAAAAACCCTAAAAAATCCAACATGTCTGATGTAGAAAAAAACACTGAGGTCTCACGACCTCGCCCCCACTATATCAGCACTCTGGTATGAACTGGCAGCAAAGCAAAAGAGACTAATATAACAGGGGACTGAACAAACTGACACAAGCTGTAACATATGGAGCGGGGTCCAGCACAGCCCCCAGCAGGGAGCACGCTGAACCCGCAAAGCAAAGCAGAAAAAGGCAAAACCAGACCAAAAGCAAAGGATTAACAAATTAACAACTTAGCTGAAAAGTGCAGGATCAGGCAGGAGACAGCAGACCTCAAGTTGGGCAGGAAGAACTAATCACCAGCAACAATTGAGGGAAGTCTGCTCACTTTAATACTCCCAATGAGTAACCCCAGATCTCCAATCATCATCATCAGGTGGCAGACCTCTGTCAATCCGGCCAGCTCCACTACCCACAGTAACCAACAGAGGGATCCACTACCCACAGTAACCAACAGAGGGAGCCCCGACTCAGAAGTAAGAGAATTCACAACAGAGACCACAGACCACATCTCAGTACCAATGCTTTCTGGCTGATGTTTTGGTCACTTTTGAATGTTGGTTGTGCTTTCACACTCGTGGTAGCATGAGACGGACTCTACAACCCACACAAGTGGCTCAGGTATTGCAGCTCATCCAGTATGGCACATAAATGCGAGCTGTGGCAAGAAGGTTCGCTGTGTCTGTCAGCGTAGTGTCCAGAGGCTACCAGAAGACAGGCCAGTACACCAGGAGACATGGAGGGGGCTATAGGAGGGCAACAACCCAGCAGCAGCACCACTACCTCCGCCTTTGTGCAAGGAAGAACAGGAGGAGCACTGCCAGAGCCCTGCAAAATGACCTCCAGCAGGCCACAAATGTGCATGTGTCTGCACAAACGGTTTGAAACTGACTCCACGAGGATGGTCTGAGGGCTCGATGTCCACAGATGGGGGTTGTGCTCACAGCCCAACACTGTGCAGGACACTTGGCATTTAGCACAGAACACCAGGATTGGCAAATTCGCCACTGGCACCCTGTGCTCAACACTGATGAAAGCAGGTTCACACTGAGCACATGTGACAGAGGTGACAGATTCTGGAGACGCCATGGAGAGCGATCTGCTGCCTGCAATATCCTTCAACATGACCGGTTTGGCAGTGGGTCAGTAATGGTGTGGGGTGGCATTTCTTTGGAGGGCCGCACAGCCCTCCATGTGCTAGCCAGAGGTAGCCTGACTGCCATTAGGTACCGAGATGAGATCCTCAGACCGCTTGTTAGACCATATGCTGGTGCGGTTGGCCCTGGGTTCCTCCTAATGCAGGACAATGCCAGACCTCATGTTGCTGGAGTGTGTCAGCAGTTCCTGCAAGATAAAGACATTGAAGCTATGGACTGGCCCGCTTGTTCCCCAGACCTGAATCCGATTGAGCACATCTGGGACATCATGTCTCGCTCCATCCACCAATGTTACCTTGCACCACAGACTGTCCAGGAGTTGGCGGATGCTATATTCCAGGTCTGGGAGGAGATCCCTCAGGAGACCATCTGCCACCTCATCAGGAGCATGCCCAGGCATTGTACAGTAGGGAGGTCATGCAGGCACGTGGAGGCCACACACAATACTGAGCATCTTTTCCTTGCCATGAGGCATTTCCACTGAAGTTGGATCAGCCTGTAATTTGATTTTCCACTTTGATTTTGAGTATCATTTCATATCCAGACCTCCATGGGATATTCATTTTTATTTACATTGATATTGTTATGTTTTATTGTTCTGAACACATTCCACTATGCAATGAATAAAAATTTGCAACTGAAATATTTCACTCAGAGATATCTAGGATGTGGTATTTTAGTGTTCCCTTTATACATTCTGTATATTGGCCTAGAATACAAAGGAAATTTGTTATTTTTAATTTTAGGCCTTTTAGAGATCATTTCAACTGTTCACAATAACAGTAATTTTGACCAGGAGTGCCAAAACTTTTACATGCCACTGTATGTAAATAGGGTAGGAGCACTAGTAATTTCCTGTTCCTTTAATTCCTTTAACACTGGAATATATGCACTGCTAATATATTCTCATTTGTAATAATATTATGAGTATTGCATCTCAGATCCTTTGATAGTTTTCTAATTGTTTTGGTGACTTTTTTCATTTGAATGAAAATACACAGAATGAATGAGGAGAGTGCAGGTGGTAGCATTTCTGCGGTTAGTAGACTTTGATAATCGACCTAGATGACCCTGTTAAGTGGTGTCCTCTGCCCCCTTTTATATACTGTTCTCTAACATGGTTCCCGACTCTCATCATCAGACACACTCACAAGGCTCTCTAAACCTCCCATCGTTAGGAAGTGTTAGAAAGCTGGTGAAGTGACAAATGAGCCTGTGAAAGCTCGTTGTCCTAATTAAACTCTGACAAGGAGAAGTGACAAGAGGCAATGAAGGGGAAACAATGAGAACAGTGTCAAGGACAGATCCTACGCTGGGAAAACGTCTGTCATTATGGACAAAAGCTCTTGTTTCCAAGTGGTAAATTATATTAGACTTCACTAGTGCCAAAAGCCTTCAGGACCAAGATCTTGGACCCCTTCCCTCCAACAACATCCAATCAAGATACAGGGAAAAACTTTAAGAAGATGCTGATGATGGAAATAATACTAAAACGGTATAAATGCAAATGTCACAGGAGTACTGTTTTAAATCAGCACTCTGGTTGCTAAGTAGTAAGTTATCACATATCCACAAGAAGGTCCAATTGATAAGTTCTCCGGAGATAAGTACCGGACATAACCAAAAACTATACAAGGGAAATTATGTTCTCTATGGTGAACATAAGTCTCCATTCTGATGATCTGTGGTAGCTCAGCAGCCTAAAATTTACCAATTCAGTAGTTATCAATTAACAGTTGGATATGTGATAACTTGTAGAAATAGGAATAACTTTTTTAAAGTGTAGACTACAGTTCAATTTTTTCTTTTTGCCAGTAATAATATGTATACCACAGATAGCATTTTACTAGAATCTAATGGTTTCATGAAGTAATTTGTATGCCGTCCTTTTGTTTATATGGATTTCCACCTATTGTAGTTTTCTAGAAATCTCCCAAAACATACTGAGAGGTTTATGGATGATTTCCTCAGCACACATAACATTGTGGGTTATAGATAATTTTAGTGAAAACAAAATGTATAATTGGTTGAATTTGATGGACCAAGGTCTTTTTTCAACCTATGTAACTAACTTTCTATGAAATTGCCACATCTTTCCTTGAACCCATATAGATTGACCAGGTGAAGCTAGGAGGTTTGTCTCAATGAACGAACATGCTTCCACTTTATCCGATCCTGCCCTGAGAGACCGGGAAATGCCAGTGCCGAGGGTCTGCAGGAGAGGTTACATTGGGCAAAACGTTCTCCTCTCCATCACTGACCCTGACTGTATCGGTCTCCTGTGGCATAAGGTCTATTGTTGAATTGGCCCACCTGGTCTCCGGCTCCGCGGGCAATTTCGTTCAACGGTCTATTATCGAGCGGTATAAAATCACGATCCTACCTCTTCCGGATCCGTCGGTGATTTCTTTGGTGGATGGAAAGCCTCTTCCCGAGACCATACAATTCATAACATAACCCGTGGCACTTCAAGTGGGGATTCTACATTCTGAGAAGATTCCTCTCTATGCGCTGTCTGGTCTATTTTATCCTCTGCTTCTAGGACTCCCATGGCTCCAAAAACGTGAGCCAGTTCTAGACTGGAAGCCTGGAGAAGTACTCGGTTGGGGTGAGGTTGTCACGACAGTTGCCTTGCTCTTGTTCATCCTATCCGGTCTCCTACTTCTCCCGCTAATTTGCCTGGCCTGCCTGCGGCATATTGGACGTATGCGGACATCTTTGACTGCCTTATTGACCTTCTGCCTGGCATATCACCTCCACGAGGCCGAATCTATCCCCTGTCCTAGGCCAAGACTTGTGCCATGTCCGAGAATAATGAGGAGAACCTTGCTAGGAGATTTATCTGGAAATCTTCCTCTCCAGCCCAAGCCCGGTTTTTCTTTGTGAACAAGAAGTACAGTTCTTTGCGACCCTGGATGTACTATAGGGGCCTTAACCAGATCATGGTTAAAAATAAGTACCCCCTACCTCTCATCTCTGAGCTGTTTGATCGCCTGAAGGGTTCCAGAGTCTTCATGAAGCTCGATCTATGAGGGGCTTACCACCTGTTTCGGATTCACCACGGAAACTAATGAAAGACGGCCGTTAACACCTGCGATAGCCATTACGAAGAAAGTGTTATGCCATTTGGACTCTAATGCCCCAGCCATCTTCTAAGAAGTGGTAGACAACATCTTCCGGGACCTGCTGTATATGTGTGTGGTAGTATATCTAGACGACATCCTGGTATTCCCTCCCGATCTGCCAACACACAGGAGGGACATTTTCCAGGTTCTGTTAAGGTTAAAAACTAACCAAATATGAAAAATGCATCATCGAACAGACCTACATTCCGTTTCTTGGTTACATAGTTTCTGAGACCGGTCTAAAGATGGATCCTGAGAAGATATCTGCAGTCCTGAAGTTGCCTAGTCCAGATGGTCTTAAGGTTATCCAGCAGTTTCTCGGGTTTGCAAATTATTATTGCCAATTTATTCAGTATTTTTCCTCCTGAAATGCTCCTATTTCTGTTCTGACCCGTGAAGGGGCCAATCCTAAGGAATGGACTCCAGAGGCTGAAGACGTCTTTGTATCCCTCAAGCAGGCATTCTTCTTGCCCATGTTCTGCATTGTCCAAACCATAACAAGCAGTTCTTCCTGGAGAGGTTGGTGCCGTTCTAACTTAGAAGTTTTCATCCAGTTGCATGGTGTCCTGCAGCTTCGTTTCTAAGCTCTTCTCTGCACCAGAAAGCAACTACTCTATTGGAATTGAGAATTGCTCGCGATCAAGCTGGCTCTAGAGGAGTGGCGATATTTGCTGGAAGGAGCATTGCACCCAGTGGTTATATGCACTGATCACAAGAATCTTGGTTATTTGCAATCCTCACAGCGGCTTAACCTCAACAAGCCAGGTGGTTTTGTTCTTCACTCGCTTCAACTTCACTCTCCATTTTGGGCCGACTGATAAAAACGGCAAGGTGGACACTCTCTCCAGGTCCTTCCACCCCTCCAACCAGGAGGAGGAGCTTAAACAGAGCATCAAGCCCTCCAAAATAATCATGGTCACTCCACTGGACTTGTCTCGTCTTCCCTCCAGTAAGACTTACGTCCCTGTATCTGATAGTAAGCGGCTGCTTCTCTGGGTTCATTCATCTAAGGTAGCAAGTCATGTCGGACAGAAGAAGACACCTCTGCTTATCTCTCCATAATATTGGTTGCCGACCCTGTGCAAAGATATTGCGAAATTGGTCTGTGCCTGTCCCTCATGTGCCCAACATAAGGCTCACAAACAGCTTCCGACTGGTCAGTTGTTTTCCTTGTCGGTTCCATCTGCCCCCGGCAGCATATTTCCATGGATTTTATCACCAATCTGCCAGCATCGACCAGGAGTACTGTCATCTGGGAGGTTGTGGAACATTTCTCCAAGATGGCCCACTTCACCCTGTTCCAACTGCGACAGAACTGGCAAAGAATTTATTCTTCATATTTTTTGCCTCCATGGCCTACCACTTCACATAGTCTCCAATAGAGGTGTTCAGCTTACCTCATATTTCTGGAGGGCCACCTGTAAGCTACTAGATGGTACTCTGAATTTATCATCATCCTACCATCCTCACTCCAATGGCCAAGTGGAATGAGTCAATCATATCTTAACTAATTTCCTCCAGCACTTTGTCAAAGCTCACCACAGTGACTGGGCTGAACTCCTACCTTGGGCCGAATTCTCATACAATAACCACGTGTGCGAGTCTTCTGCCAAATCTCAGTTTTTCTTGGTCTATGATCAACACCCCAAAGTCCCGTTTCCTGTGGCTATCACCTCCGATATTCCTGCTGCCAATTCCCTCATCAGGAACTTTTCAGAAATCTGGGAGTAGACCAAGGCGTCCTTAGTGACATCCTCCTAGTGGATGAAAAGACACGCGGACAAGAAACGTTAGGATTTGCCTCTGTTTCTTATCGGAGATAAAGTCTGGCTTTCATCTAAGTATATATGTCTCAAGATACCACCCTTTAAATTGGGTCCTGCGCTTCAGCAGTCCCTTCGAGGTGTTGAAACAAATGAATCCAGTAACCTACAAACTCAAACTCCTGGCCTCTTTGCAAATCCCCAATTCCTTCCATGTGTCTCTTCTCAAACTCATTGTCCTCAGTTCTTTCTTCAAGGTTCCTGGTACCACTCCAGCTCCTGTCAGCACTGAGGACGTTTTCGAGGTAGAGAAAATTCTGGCCACCAAGAGGGCCTTCTTTCTTGCGGATTAGAAGGAGTTTGGTTGTGAGGAGAGGTCATGGGAGCCCAAGGAGAACATCCATGCCCCTCCCATCATGGAGAGATTCCTGGCAGGCTTGAAAAAGAGGGGGCATAAGGAGTGGGTATTATAGCGTCGACATCTCTGCATGCAGTCCCTTGCCCCCTACAGAGACATCAGCATACTCACCCCCGCAGCCCCCATCCTGCTCCGTCTCTTTCTTCCAGGTCTGCAGCTGACCGGGATGCGTGTAATCATGCAGGTCCCCGGGCACTGTACTTAGAGCACACACGAGCAGACTTCCCCTTTCTTAAAAGGGCCACAAGTGTTCCCCAAAAGTGTCCCCAGCCAATAGCTGGAGGACACTTACTACACTTACTATTTAAGGCACCTCCTCCAACATGGAAGTGCCTGTCCAATGTTGTGAGTTTGTTTCCTAACACTCTTGTGAGTTCTCAGGTCCCAGTGCTCGTATCCCTGTACACTGAACCTGCCTGAGCTCATCTCTAAGTCAGCCGGTCCCATTGCACTTACCATTGCTCATCTCTATGTCAGCAGGTCCGGTTGCACCTGCCCGTGCTCATCTCTACATCATCCGGTCCTGCTGCACCTGCCAGTGCTTATCTCTACGTCAGTTGGTCCCGTTGCACCTGCCAGAGTTCTTCTCCACATCAGCCGGTTCCATTACACCTACCAATGCTCATCTGTACGTTAGACGGTCCCGCTACACCAGCCAGAGCTCACCTCTACATTACCTGGTCCTTTTACACTTGCTCATCTCTCCATCAGCCGCTCCCATCTGCATCCGTGGTACAGTACCTGCAGTTTTACTCTGCCTGTCTGCAAGTATTGGACATTTCCTCGGGACACCCCAGCTACCCATTCCTAGGGGATCAGCTACCATCTACCCAAGGTCAGTCCTGGAGTAGAACCTGGACCACCTCCCTTGTCTCTCCTCAGATCTTGGTATCGTATGCTGCTGCGTATCCGTCCTCAGATTGGATGGGGCTTCTAGTCACACCCCTCCAATTCTTTCTTGGCTTAAAGCACAAATTTCTGAGCCCATTACAAATTTCCTTAATTTGCACACAATCTGTCTGAATCTGGATTGATGGAGGCCAAATTCTCTAGAAATGTTTTTTTTAAGCTTTCTCAGTCTGATGAGCATCAAAAACTCTTCTTCTGAGGCTCTCTGAAATCTCCTTTGGTCGTACCGTAAGACATCATTGAAGCTTTGTGCTGCTTCAACACTGCTATCAGCAATTTTTGTATCTGTGAAGATTCTATGTGAAAAAAACCCCACAAAACAATGCACACCTGTGTTTCACCACCATTGTCCACTCTTACAAAATATCCCATTTACTGTAAGTTGGCCATACAGATGTCAGGAACACCGCACTGTACTTGCTCACTGAGCCAGTGCGCGTGTCCTGAGTGTCAGCGCCGGCGTGCAGCCTCCGCTGAGCAGTGACTCACCCGCAATGTAGGGGTACCGGGGTCAGGTACAGCCAGATAGTACCGATGCACAGGACCTGTGGATGCTGAAGTTTAGGAAGCCAGCATAGGACCTATGGTCATGTGAATGGTCATGTGACTGCAAGGGGGCGGGGCTTAGCGTCCTGCACACAGAGAAGGAAGAGAACTCAGAGTCCAAGCAAAGCAGAGGTTATGCACAGTACAGACCAGCGAGGTACAGGAGAGATAAACAGATGGGAGGTCAGACAAAGCCAAAGGTCATACACAGGATCACAGTACAGTACCAGGGAGGAGACAGAGCGGATAATCCGGGCCAAGCAGAGATCAAAACCAAACAGACATATAAGGTACCAGGCAGAATCCAAAGCGATATCCAGGGAACAGACCGAGTCATACACAGAGAATCAAGTAACCAGAACACAGCACAAACACACTCAGGGGTCACCACACAATGCCAAGGGCGAAAGTATAACTGACAGGGATGGGAGCGTCCTGAGGCTATAAGAAGCCTCCCCCAGAACCAGGGAGAGGCCACAATCATAGCCCCAGGTGTGCAGGTAAGCCTGCACCGGGATCACAACCTTTAACCCCAGAAATGCCAGTCATCAGCACTGGTTCCAAACATTAACCCCACATGTGCGAGTCAAACCCGCACTGAGATCATGACAGTACCCCCCTCTCAACGGGGGGCCTCTGGACCCCCAGACTTGCCCGGGTACTTAGCATGGAAAGCCCGCACCAGGCGATCAGCATGCATCAACCGGGCTGGTACCCAGGACCTGTCCTCCGGTCCATACCCCTTCCAATGAACCAGGTACTGTACCGACCGCCGTACCAACCTGGAATCTACGATATGACCAACCTCGTACTCCACCTGCCCCTCGACCAAAACCGGAGGAGCAGCAGACTCGGAGTCACCCCGTACTGCTTCAAAAGGTTTCAGTAGAGATTTGTGGAAGACGTTAGGGATCTTGAAAGAGGGTGGAAGGCACAGCCTATACGCCACTGGATTGATTTTTTCCACAATCTTGTACGGGCCAATGAATTTGGGTCCCAACTTGGCTGACGGAATCTTTAACTTAATGTTTCGCGTGGAGAGCCAAACTTTCTCTCCCACCCGAAACATGGGACCAGGTGTTCGTTTCCTGTCCGCGAAAAACTTATACCTGCCTTGAGACCTAGATATACGCCGCTGGACTTCTGCCCATGTATCTTTTAACCGCTGAACAGAATCCTCAGCCCCGGGACACCCCGAATCCAGACGAGAAAACTCACCAAAATGAGGACTGAACCCATAGTTAATCAAGAAAGGGGACCTACCAGTGGATTGACTCACCCAACTATTGAAGGCAAATTCAGCCAACGGCAGTGCATCGCACCAGTCATTCTGTCTAGCAGAGGTTAGACACCTGAGGATCTGTTCCAGGGACTGGTTAGTGCGCTCCGTCTGCCCATTGCTCTCAGGATGGTATGCAGACGAAAAGGACAGAGACATACCTAATTTTTTGCAGAAAGCACGCCAAAACTTAGCCACAAACTGCACACCACGATCAGACACCACATTCAGGGGTACCCCATGCAACCGGATCACATGCTGCACAAACAACCTGGACAACGTCTCAGCTGACGGTAGTGCGGACAGGGGTACGAAATGAGCCTGCTTAGAAAACCTGTCCACCACTACCCATACCACTGTATTACCCTTAGATGGAGGGAGATTGGTAACAAAATCCATGGATAAATGAGTCCATGGCCTTTCGGGCACTGCCAAGGGTATCAGCTCCCCTGCCGGCCGGCTATGAGAGCTTTTAGAACGAGCGCAGACCCCACAACCAGCAATGAATTTTTTTATGTCCGAACCAAGGGTAGGCCACCAAAAGATCCTAGCCACCGCCAGACGTGTGGCTGAAATACCAGGGTGAGCACTCAGCTTGGATTCATGGAACTCCTGCAAGAGTTTCAGGCGAAGTTGCTCTGGGACAAACAACTTCCCCTCCGGCTTGGCCGCCGAGGCCTGCGACTGGGCCCCCAGAATCTCCCGTTCCAATTCAGATGAGACCTCTGCTATCACAACCCCAGGGTGAAGAATGGAGGACGGTGGCTCAGGGGGCGACACCGGCTGAAAACTGCGTGATAAGGCGTCAGCCTTGACATTCTTAGACCCTGGACGAAATGTAATCGTAAACTGAAAACGGGAAAAAAAAAGTGACCAACGGGCCTGTCTGGGCGTTAGTCTTTTAGCAGACTCAATGTACGACAGATTTTTGTGATCCGTGATCACCGTAACCGGGTGACTGGCCCCCTCCAAAAAGTGCCTCCATTCTTCAAACGCCAATTTGACCGCAAGAAGCTCTCTATTGCCTACGTCGTAATTTCTTTCCGCAGCAGAGAACTTCTTGGAAAAGAAAGCACATGGCCTGAGGTTGGTTAGAGTGGCAGGCCCTTGGGACAACACCGCCCCCACCCCCACCTCAGAGGCGTCCACTTCCACGACGAATGGTTTGGACGGATCTGGCTGCACTAACACAGGAGCAGACATAAAACATTTTTTCAGTGTTGCAAAGGCCTCTTTTGCAAGCGAGGACCAATTTCCCACATCCGCACCTTTGCATGTTAGATCCGTGAGAGGTTTGACCACTTGCGAAAACCCCCGGATAAATTTGCGGTAATAATTGGCGAACCCCAAGAAGCGCTGAAGACCCTTAAGATCTCGGGGTTGCTCCCAATCCGCAATGGCCTGCACCTTCATGGGGTCCATGCGAAAACCCTCACCGGATACAATTAACCCCAAAAAGGACAACTCTTGTACACAGAATACACATTTCTCCAATTTGGCATACAAATGATTTTCTCTAAGCCTTTGGAGCACAGTTCGTACATGTTCCAAATGAGAACACTTGTCGGGGGAATATATCAAAATATCATCTAAGTAGATAACGACAAAACGACCAATGAGATCCGAGAATACCACGTTGATGAAATTCTGAAATATGGCAGGGGCGTTGGTAAGACCAAACGGCATGACTAAATTTTCAAATAGTCCCTCGGTCGTGAGGAACGCGGTTTTCCATTCATCCCCCTCCCGGACCCTTATCAAATTATATGCCCCCCGAAGGTCAAGTTTAGAAAACCACTTTGCCCCTGATAGCTGGTTACATAAATCGGGAATCAACGGAAGGGGGTACGTATTCCGTACAGTAATTTGATTAAGCTCCCGGAAGTCGAGACAGGGACGTAACCCGCCATCTTTTTTCTTTACAAAAAAGAAACCTGCCGCTACAGGTGAGACTGAAGGACGTATGTGTCCTTTGCGCAGACTTTCAGTAATGTACTCCTTCATAGCCAAGCGCTCAGGACCAGACAAATTAAACAGACGGGCTTTGGGTAATTTAGCCCCCGGGACCAGCTCAATAGCACAGTCAAAGGGTCTATGTGGCGGTAACATCTCGGCCTCGCTTACGGAGAATACATCTTCGAAGTCCTTCAGGCATTCCGGAATACATTCCAGCTCGACAGATGATACAGACAAAGATTTAACTGGTTCAACCAGCAGTGCGGATTTATCACATAACTCAAAATCATTAAACCCCCATTGAACAATCTCCCCTGTTTTCCAGTTAATAACTGGGTTATGGCGTTGTAACCAGGGCATGCCCAACACCAACCCTGCAGGTAGATTGTCCAGCACAAAACAACTTATGTTTTCCACATGAATAGCGCCCACTCTGAGCGAAAACACATCAGACATAAAGCGAATTCCCTCCTTAGTGAGGGGAGATGAGTCAATGGCCATCACCTTGATCGGAACCTTGAGCCTAACTGTCCCTATCTTGCAGTGTGTGACCAATTGGGAGTCAATGAGGTTAATAGATGATCCGCAGTCGACGAAGGCTGTAGAGGAAAAAGAACTACCGTCCACAAATAGTTCCACAGGCAGTAATACTTTAGAAAACGAGGAAAATGGTACCTGAGGGTCTGAGCAGCCTCCCCGTTGACTACCCAGACCTAGTCGTTTCCCGCCGACCGGGTTTGAAGACGGGCAATTCGGGCACTCCCTTTTCCAATGTCCCGTTTTACCGCAGTAAAAGCATAACTGCTTGTCCTTCCGGCGTTTCCTCTCCGTATCCTTCAGGGAGAGGGCGCCTACATCCATGGGCTCAGGGGCAGTCTCTTTTCCACTGGGGAATAATGGAGTATCCACCTGCATCACCCCTCTGGCCCGCAGCCTGCGATCCATCCGGACGGCCTGGGTCATGGCGTCCTCGAGAGAGTTAGGTGGGGGATGTAACGCCAAGGCATCCTGCAGCCGCTCGGACAAGCCTCTGCGAAAGAGTCCTCGGAGTGCAGCGTCGCTCCAAGAGACCTCTGCCGCCCAGCGGCGGAACTCAGAACAAAACCACTCAGCTGAATGTTTCCCCTGACAGACACTCATCAACATATCCTCTGCCAATCGCACTCGGTCAGGTTCATCATAAATGTGCCCGAGGGCCTCAAAGAATGCGTTCACTGACATACGTTCAGGAGCAGAGGAAGACAGAGAGAAAGCCCATGCTTGCGGAGCCCCCCGAAGTAGGGAAATAATGACCCCCACCCTCTGGAACCCATCCCCGGAGGAGCGGGGCCTTAGAGAAAAAAAAAGCTTGCATCCTTCTCTGAAAGACCTGAACTCCTTTTTGTCCCCTGAGAAAAAGTCTGGCAATTTGACCGGAGATTCGGGGGACGCTAATGACACATCCCTACCCCCAGAACTAGAAGCCCCTGCATCGACAGCCTCTTGCACAGTAACTACCAACTGTTGCTGGGTCATCGTGCGTTGTTCCACATTGAGCTTATGGAACATTTGGGTCAGGTGCTTGACCTGATCAGACAAGGCTTGTATGGGATCCATGAGGATAACACACACCTTTTTTTTTTTTTTTTTCTGAAGAAAAAAAAACTGAAATGGTCAGTTATAATGTCAGGAACACCGCACTGTACTTGCTCACTGAGCCAGTGCGCGTGTCCTGAGTGTCAGCGCCGGCGTGCAGCCTCCGCTGAGCAGTGACTCACCCGCAATGTAGGGGTACCGGGGTCAGGTACAGCCAGATAGTACCGATGCACAGGACCTGTGGATGCTGAAGTTTAGGAAGCAAGCATAGGATCTATGGTCATGTGACTGCAAGGGGGCGGGGCTTAGCGTCCTGCACACAGAGAAGGAAGAGAACTCAGAGTCCAAGCAAAGCAGAGGTTATGCACAGTACAGACCAGCGAGGTACAGGAGAGATAAACAGATGGGAGGTCAGACAAAGCCAAAGGTCATACACAGGATCACAGTACAGTACCAGGGAGGAGACAGAGCGGATAATCCGGGCCAAGCAGAGATCAAAACCAAACAGACATATAAGGTACCAGGCAGAATCCAAAGCGATATCCAGGGAACAGACCGAGTCATACACAGAGAATCAAGTAACCAGAACACAGCACAAACACACTCAGGGGTCACCACACAATGCCAAGGGCGAAAGTATAACTGACAGGGATGGGAGCGTCCTGAGGCTATAAGAAGCCTCCCCCAGAACCAGGGAGAGGCCACAATCATAGCCCCAGGTGTGCAGGTAAGCCTGCACCGGGATCACAACCTTTAACCCCAGAAATGCCAGTCATCAGCACTGGTTCCAAACATTAACCCCACGTGTGCGAGTCAAACCCGCACTGAGATCATGACAACACAATTATAGAACACAGGGGATTTTCAGGGCTTATTTGGATGGTGGAGAATGTACTACAATTGTGGCCAAAAGTATTAACACCCCTGCAATTCTGTCAGATAATACTCAGTTTCTTCCTGAAAATGATTGCAAACACAAATTCTTTGTTATTATTATCTTCATTTAATTTGTCTTAAATGAAAAAACACAAAAAGAATTGTCCTAAAGCCAAATTGGATATAATTCCACACCAAACATAAAAAAGAGGGTGGACAAAAGCATTGGCACTGTTCGAAAAATCATGTGATGCTTCTCTAATTTGTGTAATTAACAGCACCTGTAACTTACCTGTGGCACCTAACAGGTGTTGGCAATAACTAAATCACACTTGCAGCCAGTTGACATGGATTAAAGTTGACTCAACCTCTATCCTGTGTCCTTGTGTGTACCACATTGAGCATGGAGAAAAGAAAGAAGACCAAAGAACTGTCTGAGGATTTGAGAAACCAAATTGTGAGGAAGCATGAGCAATCTCAAGGCTACAAGCCCATCTCCAAAGACCTGAATGTTCCTGTGCCTACCGTGCGCAGTGTCATCAAGACGTTTAAAGCCCATGGCACTGTGGCTAACCTCCCTAGATGTGGACGGAAAAGAAAAATTGACAAGAGATTTCAACGCAAGATTGTGCAGATATTGGATAAAGAACCTCGACTAACATCCAAACAAGTTCAAGCTGCAGTCCGAGGGTGCAACAGTGTCAACCCGTACTATCTGTCGGCGTCTGAATGAAAAGGGACTGTATGGTAGGAGACCCAGGAAAGAAAGACCCCACTTCTTACCCCGAGACATAAAAAAGCCAGGCTGGAGTTTGCCAAAACTTACCTGAAAAAGCCTAAAATTCTCTGGTCAGATGAGACAAAAGTAGAGCTTTTTGGGCAAAGGCATCAAAATAGAGTTTACAGGAGAAAAAAAGAGGCATTCAAAGAAAAGAACACGGTCCCTACAGTCAAACATGGCAGAGGTTCCCTGATGTTTTGGGGTTGCTTTGCTGCCTTTGGCACTGGACTGCTTGACCGTGTGCATGGCATTCTGGAGTCTGAAGACTACCAACAAATTTTGCAGCATAATGTAGGGCCCAGTGTGAGAAAGCTGGGTCTCCCTCAGAGGTCATGGGTCTTCCAGCAGGACAATGACCCAAAACACACTTCAAAAAGCACTAGAAAATGGTTTGAGAGAAAGCACTGGAGACTTCTAAGGTGGCCAGCAATGAGTCCAGACCTGAATCCCATAGAACACCTGTGGAGAGATCTAAAAATGGCAGTTTGGAGAAGGCACCCTTCAAATATCAGGGACCTGGAGCAGTTTGCCAAAGAAGAATGGTCTAAAATGCCAGCAGAGCATTGTAAGAAACTCATTGATGGTTACCAGAAGCGGTTGGTCGCAGTTATTTTGGCTAAAGGTTGTGCAACCAAGTATTAGGCTGAGGGTGCCAATATTTTTGTCTGGCCCATTTTTGGAGTTTTGTGTGAAATGATCAATGTTTTGCTTTTTGCTTCATTCTCTTTTGTGTTTTTTCATTTAAGACAAATAAAATGAAGATAATAATACCAAAGAATTTGTGATTGCAATCATTTTCAGGAAGAAACTGAATATTATCTGACAGAATTGCAGGGGTGTCAATACTTTTGGCCACAACTGTATATAAACAAATGTCCCCCTGCACAAAGACACACCCAAAATTAATGATAGTGAAAATCATTTTAGCAGAGTATATTAAGAAATTATAGAGCCCTATTATTTCAGCTTTATTTATGTTTGATTACTGTGAACCCTCTTAACTTTCCTGTTAACCATGTAAAAGTATCATGTGAAGTATTATATAAAGATGAGCAATCCAGTTACTCAATCTGCTGTGCTCGGCGGTCACATAGATCTGACAACACCAGATGCTACTGAATTCAGGAAAACAGCTGGAATTAGGAAGCAGGTGTATTTTGGAATGAAAATAAAGGAGAAGGATGACTTCCTTCCTAGCTAATTTTTATCTTGTTGATTTATACTCATGTGATCTGTTTTCTCACTTATGTCCAAAAAAACTTGGAGACAAGAAGCAATTCCACTGCCAATGCAGGGCGCTCTGCAGCATCACAGGGAGATGCACAAAATCTTATTCCGTTCATCTCCAGCGCATTTTCATCAGTGCGATTATCACAAATGTGTGAGGGTTTTTAATCTTCAGCCTGTCAAACCCAATTCTAATATATGTCAACTCTAAATTGGCCTGTTGTTTTATTAAAAGGCCTATTTAAACTTATATTGCTGTGAATAGCCAACTGTAAAGCTGAGCTGGGATAGAAGGGGAGAGTTGAAAAATGTGAATAAATATGAAAAGATATGTGGATAAAAAGGCATAGATGGGGGTGGAAAGAAGGGGGATAGAGGGAATTAATAGGAGGATAAATAGGGATAGAGAGGGGGTGGAAAGAAGGGGGATTGAGGGGTTTGATTGGTGGATAAAAAGGGATAGAGGGATAGATGGGATTGATAGTTGGATAAATAGGAATAGAGATGGGGTGGAAAAGGTGGAAAGCATATTGGACGTACATAGAAAAAATGGAGGTGGGGTGCTTTTGGGTGAAAAGGGTGGGGAGAGAAGGACTGGGGACTATAAATAGGGATAAAGAGGGTGGATCTGGGGAGATGGACTATAAATAAGGATAGAAGGGGGAGTGGAAAAGGTGAATAAATAAGGATGGATACATGGATAAATAGGGAAAGGAGAGTGGAAAAGGTGGAAAGGATATTGGATGTAGATAGAAAAAGAAGGGTTGGGGTGCTTCTGGTTGAAAAGATTGGGGAGAGAACTGGGGACTATATATAGGGATAAAGAGTGTGGAACTGGACAGCAGTGGAAGTGGTAAAGGGAAATGACAGAGAACATTGTGTCACGACACAGCTGTCGGGTGACCCAGGACCAGGGGCTCCTTACCTGTCCCTAACACTAGAGGGCGCCCTAGCTCGCCTTGCTTCCCGGGATACTTCAAATGGTGAAGATGCCGGGGCCTCCACCCATGCCTTATCTCCTAAGTTAGCCATCCGTCTGTTCTCTTCCCACTCCCAGGAAAGAGGGGGCACTACTGTGCACCGCAGTACCCCAACCCGACAAACAGGGCAACACAGACAAGGTGTAACGCCGGTGGATTTGTACCTTGTTTCTCCGGAGTTACTCTCCATGTCTCTGCTTTAACCCTTTTCTCCTCTTCCCCTAACTCCAGGGACACTGTTGTCTGTTACCTGTATGGATGCTGCTCAGTTCCCTGCTCCGCTGCTTAGCTCTACATGTGTTGTGATGTCTTTGCTCCGCTGCATGACCATCCGCATGTGCGGTCCCTGGCTGCCGCTGTGGAAGCTATCCGTGGGTTCTAAGATTCTCTGCAGCTGGTGCATGACTTTCCACATGTGTCCAGGCTTGCAGCCGCTGCCAGGTGCCCTAAGCCTCAGTTCCTGTGCTGACTGTGCTGTAATGGTTTCTGTTGGTGCTTAGGGTGCGCGAGACCACACCTTCCCTGCTTTTATGAGGGTTAGTGTGTGCACCTGAGTTGCTTTCCCCAGCGTATTCCTGAGAGGCAGCTCCTATATAAAGTTACTCTTTCCTTTGGGCAGTGCCAGAGCTTCGCATTAAGTTTCTGAGTTTTGCCATGTGTGTTTTGTGTTCAGCTCTTGTTCTGCCTGCGTTCACTTCTAGGAAAGCTGATGCCTGTTTTTGCGCCTGCTCTGGAGTACCCAGATACGCCTTTCCTGGAGGCTGCATGTCCAGGCCTGTTTCTGTTGCGTTTTGTTTCCCGCTTCCCTGAGGGCTGCATTCTCAGGCCTGAACCCTTGATCCTGTATCTGTTCCTGTACCTGACCCTGTGTGAACTGTGTCCTATGTGTTATGTTCCTGAAGTCCTTCTGTGTCTGGAACCCTGTACCCAGTGACTGTGAACTAACCTGGGTTTGTCTTTTAAAGATGTCCGGTGTTTTTGCTGAGCGTTTACTATGCTGTGCTCACTCTGCTATGCGGTGCTAACTCCGTCCGGCCCCATTCCAACCTAGCGGTGCTTGCACCATCCCGCTTGAGTTCCTTCCTAGGCCTGGAGCCTGACGACCGTAGTTTGGAACCTGATGACCGCTGCCTGGTGCCTGGAGATGGTGTCCGATGTCCAGAGTCTGGCGACCGCTGTCTGGTAGCCAATGACCGACCACCTCTGCCTGGTCCTGTGCCGTCCGTGTCTCAGTCGATAACCTGAGGTGCCACACCAGTATTTCTGGTCCTGTGCCATATGTGTCTCAGCCTCTCAGCCGATGTCCTGAGTTGCGCGCCAGTGTTCCTGGACCTGCGCTGCCCTTGTCTCTGTCAATGATCTGAGCTGCCACGCTGTTGTTCCTGGTCCTGTGCCATCCATGTCCGAGCCGACGACCTGGGCTGCCATGCCTGTGTTCCGATGTCCTGCCTGTGTCCTGAAGTCCAGATGTCCTGCCTGTGACCAGATGTCCTGCCTATGACCAGATGTCCTGATGTCCAGCCTGTGACCAGATGTCCTGATGTCCTGCCTGTGACCAGATGTCCTGATGTCCTGCCTGTGACCAGATGTCCTGATGTCCAACCTGTGACCAGATGTCATGATGTCCTGTCTGTGACCAGATGTCCTGATGTCCTGCCTGTGACCAGATGTCCTGATGCCCTGCCTGTGACCAGATGTCCTGATGTCCAGCCTGTGATCAGATGTCCTGGTATCCAGCCTGTGACCAGATGTCCTCATGCCCAGTCTGTGTCCAGATATTTTGATGTTCTGCCTATCCAGAGATGTCCGGCTTGTGTCCTGATGTCTAGTCTGAGTCCTGATGTTCAGCCTGTGTCCCGATGTTCCGCTGGTTCCCCAGGGTCCACCCTGTGATGACATCTGTCCTGGGTCGGTGTCTGATGTTCTCCTGCTGAGCCTGTGCTATGCCTGAGGCCTGAGAGAGAGGCCGTCCTAGTATGCCCGTGGAAGATAACACTGGACTGCATCAACCCGTGATGTCCCTGTGTGAACATTGCCACATGCGGATTATTTCATCTGCACTGGTGTACCACACGACCAATCCCTGATTGTAGGCTGGCTGTTTCATTTGGTATTTATGCACCTGTGCAGCTGCCATTTTACTTGTGTCAGTTGCACCCTGTATTAGTGCAGATGCATTTAGGCCTGTCTGGTTTGTATCTGAATTTTTTGGAGGATTTTTTCCTCTTTTTGAGGTTTTCATGTTAGAGTAGGACTGGCAAGTGTAAGGAACTTTGACGC
Source organism: Dendrobates tinctorius (assembly GCF_039654945.1). Taxonomy (NCBI): domain Eukaryota; kingdom Metazoa; phylum Chordata; class Amphibia; order Anura; family Dendrobatidae; genus Dendrobates; species Dendrobates tinctorius. Next base: position 83,324,944 of record NW_027361690.1, read on the forward strand.
AGTTTGCCAGCTTCCGTATTAAGGCCTTAATATCAACCAATGCCTTACATATATTGATATGTTTTTGTGCACTTTTTATATTTCTTCCAGGGTGCAGTTGGACCCAAATGGTTCTGCAAACTTGTGGCCTCTGTTCACACGGGATGCATTCTAGTTGGCACTGGGCAGCCCCCCTATATGGTGTTACTAAGAGGTTGTGAACCAGAAGCCCTGCATTCCCTGTGTGAACACTGCCACATGCGGATTATTTCTTCTGCACTGGTGTACCACATGGCCAATCCCTGATTGTAGGCTGGCTGTTTCATTTGGTATTTATGCACCTGTGCAGCTGCCATTTTACTTGGGTCCGCTGCACCCTCTATTAGTGCAGATGCATTTAGGCCTGTCTGGTTTGTATCTGAATTTTTTGGAGGATTCTTTCCTCTTTTTGAGGTTTTTATGTTTCTTCATAACTGAAGTGGTGCGGTGTTATCTAGTTCTGCATGTCACCATCTTGTCCACAAGCTCAGATACCGCAGATCCTGCCTGCTGCCCTTCCCTGGTCTGGGTAGGTCCAGGTTACCTTCTGTGGTCCAGTGGGTCCACATTCCGTCCCCACCTGGGATGCTCGCCCCAACACAAGGGTTAACAGAAAACTCCAGACGTACAAAATATTCACTTACATATAACAGAGGAATCCACCGGGTTGTGCAGGAAGGGTAAAAAACAAAATGGAGAAGGATAAGGAATTACCACACGTACAAACTAAGCAACAGTTACTAATAACTCCTCCAGCTCTCGCTATACCAACTCCTTTCCCTCTGTTAGCCATGCAGCAATAAAGCTAGCTCGGACAAGGATTAGTAACAGAGCCCAGAGTATAAAGGGAAAAGGAGTGGCTTAGGCTGGTTTCACATTAGCGCTTTTTCAGCGCACGCACGGCCGGGGGTAGCTCCGCCCCCGAGCCGGCTCTCTGCCCGGCGTGCCCGCCCCTTGCTTGTAGCGCCGCCTACTAGCGGACAGCGGCGCCTGCGATCGGCGCACCCTATCTTTAGCATAGGGTGCGCAGATCGTGCGCAGGCCGTGCGCTAGTTGCGCTTTGACCTGCGCTGTGCACTTTTGACGGTGCGCCGTGCGCGCCAAAATCGAACTTTTCGGATTTTGGCGCGCACGGCGCACCGTCAAAAGTGCGCAGCGCAGGTCAAAGCGCAACTAGCGCACGGCCTGCACACGATCTGCGCACCCTATGCTAAAGATAGGGTGCGCAGATTGCAGGCGCCGCTGTCCGCTAGGAGGCGGCGCTACAAGCAAGGGGCGGGCACGCCGGGCAGAGAGCCGGCTCGGGGGCGGAGCTACCCCCGTCCGTGCGTGCGCTTAAAAAGCGCTAATGTGAAACCAGCCTAACTGAGCACAGCTGAGCACAGGGCATTGCAAATGCACTTCATTGTTTGTTTTTTAACCTGTGTGAGATAGCGCTCACTGAATGTGTTGGGGAACACTCATTTGGCAGCGGGATTAAGGCACACATGAATGATTTTTCACTTAAACAGCCCATTCTGTTTATTTAGACACAGCATAAATCGCATAAATACAGGCTATTTCATTACAGCAACGAAACATGTTCCAATCACCAGTCTGTTGCAATAGCAGATACACCTATCTGACTTTCATGCAACCTCCTTGTCCGAGGATACCTTCCAGGAGCTCCGCTCCACACGCTGACTTCTTTTCAGTCCTGACTTCTAGGGAAATGCCATACTGGGATCACTGACCCATACTAGGACGGTAGCTTTACCCAACTCAGATAGCCGTCACGGACTCTGCAGGCACATGTCCTCCTCCATGTGCTTTCCAGGAAACCTGTCCTCTTCCAGGACCTTCCAACACAGAGACCATGTGACCAAACAGCAGTCTCTTTATATCCCATGAGACACATACATTGATGAGAGGTAGGTGGTTAGCCAGACCCACCCAGCTGTCCCGTTAACCTGCAAGCCCAGCCCTCATAAACTAAGCAAGACTCGTGGAACTACAGGTCCCAGAGAAACATTCCAGGCTTGCAGCGTAGAGGACCTCCGCCACTGCAACACATACCAGCCATTCACAAAAACGCCTGTCACTGTCTCACACCTGATAAAAAGGTTTAGGCGACACAAACTGTGAAATCAGAGACTCCTGGCTCAGAAAGGTAGAAACCATTTAGCGCATGCGCCACTTGCACAGCCTGCTGATGTGGTCTTCCCTTGTGGAACTTTTAATAATAATAATAATTAATAATAATCTTTATTTATATAGCGCCAACATATTCCGCAGCGCTTTACAGTTGAACAGTTTCAAACACAACAGTCATAAGTAACAACGTTAACAATACAATAATTAAAGCGAAATAAGACGACCCTGCTCGTGGGAGCTTACAATCTACAATGAGGTGGGGGAGATACAAAGCACAGGTTTGTATTTACAATGATGTATTTACAATGATGGTCCAGCCATCTTCAGGGGGTGGGGGTTAGATGGAGATAGTGAATGGGCTACACACACACAAACATAAAATGACTTTGATTACTGAATGTGATAGGCCGCTCTGAACAAATGTGTTTTGAGCGAGCGCCTAAAACTATGCAAATTGTGGATGGTCCTAATATCTGGGGGTAGAGCATTCCAGAGGATTGGCGCAGCACGGGAGAAGTCTTGGAGTCGGGAGTGGGAGGTACGGATTAGGGCAGAGGTTAGTCGAAAGTCATTTGCAGAGCGCAGCTGTCGGTTAGGCCGATAGACAGAAATGAGGGAGGAGATGTAAGGGGGTGCCGCACTGTGGAGAGCTTTGTGGGTGAGAACAAGTACTTTGAATTGTATCCTGTAATGAATTGGCAGCCAGTGTAACGACTGGCGAAGAGCGGACGCGTCTGAGTAACGATTAGCCAGATGGACAACCCTGGCTGCTGCATTAAGGATAGACTGGAGAGGGGAGAGTCGAGTGAGAGGGAGGCCAATTAATAGAGCATTACAGTAGTCCAGGCGGGAGTGGATCAGGGCGACAGTGAGAGTTTTTGTTGTTTCCATGGTGAGAAAATGGCGGATTCTAGAGATGTTCTTTAGGTGTAAGCGGCACGAGCGGGCAAGAGATTGTATATGGGAGGTGAAGGAGAGATCGGAGTCAAACATAACACCCAGACAGCGCGCCTGCTGTCGCGGTGTTATTATGGTGCCACCCACAGAGAGGGAAATGTCAGATTTAGGGAGGTTAGTAGATGGCGGAAGCAGAAGAAGTTCAGTTTTGGAGAGGTTGAGTTTCAGATAGAGAGCAGACATGATTTTGGAGACTGCAGACAGACAGTCAGTGGCGTTCTGTAGTACAGCGGAGGTAATGTCAGGGGATGATGTGTACAGTTGTGTGTCATCAGCATAAAGATGGTACTGAAAGCCAAATCTGCTGATGGTCTGTCCAATTGGAGCCGTGTAGAGAGAGAAAAGAAGGGGGCCAAGGACTGAGCCCTGAGGTACCCCAACAGTGAGAGGAAGAGGAGATGAAGTGGAGCCAGAAAACAGAACACTGAAGGAGCGGTCGGAAAGATAGGAGGAGAACCAGGAAAGAGCAGTGTCCTTAATGCCTAGTGACTGGAGCCTAGAGAGTAGGAGAGGATGGTCAACAGTGTCGAAAGCTGCAGAAAGGTCGAGAAGAATGAGCAGAGAGTGGTCACCATTATGTTTTGCTGTCAGAAGATCATTGGTCACTTTGATGAGTGCAGTTTCTGTCGAATGTAGGGGGTGGAATCCAGACTGTGAAGGGTCTAGGAGGGAGTGAGTGGAGAGGTAACGGGTAAGGCGGGAGTATATCAGGCGCTAAAATGTTAATAGGCTAGTTTTTTTATCCAGAGGCAAAAAGGGAAAGTCAGCACAATGGGAGTCAAACTCGCGATACACTCTTTGACATGCCGATGTGGCTAGCCGGCATCTTACTTTCCTTTTTCCTTCTAGCTGAGCTTTCTGCTTGAAGTTTTCCTGTAAACTGTACCAAAATAAAGAAATGGTAAAATCCAAGACTGCAGACTCATAAAGGCCAAACATATTTTTCCAGCACGTCGAAGACTCTCGGTTAGCACCCGAGCATGCTCAAATAACACCTTATCCGAGCACATTGGCTCATCATTATTATTAATCTTTTAAATAACTAAATATATTTTTTTTTAAATTACAGTGATTCCCCCCTCCTATTTTTTTGATAACCAGCCAAGGTAAAGCAGACAGCTGTGGGGCTTATATTATCAAGCTGCGAAGGTCCCTAGTTTTTAGGCCCTTCCCAGGCCAAAAAATACAGGCCTGCCGCTGCCCCAGAATTGGCACATCACATTAGATGAGCCAATTTTGCTGCTTCACTCCTGCTGTTCCCAATTGCCCTGGTGCAGTGGCAATCAGGGCAATGGTTTCTATGAGACTTGGCGACTCTGATGAGCGGTGTAGATGTGACACCCCAGAGTCCGGTTGTCACAGTGACATTACCTCCCTCTAATGGGTAAAGTCATGCTTGGAGGCAGAAAGGGACCCCATGCCAGGCAGCATAGATTTAATCACAATTTCCTGCTGCAGGTCAGAAAAGGGAGCTGCCTTATAAATTCTGGCCAGCAGAGGGGGCTGGTGAGTCAGCTAAAAATCAGCTGAGGGGGTTGTCATGGAAACGAAGCAGCTGTGAGCTGTGAGGAAAAATGACAGTTAAAACGTGAAGACGTGAGGTAAAGAGATCTTTCTGGAAGATCCTGTCAGATGAAGACAGGGAGCTGATCTGAGAAGAGCTCGATAGGCAGAGCTGATCTGTAAAGAAGGATTAGGACAAGAGAAGAGACTGAGAGACTCTAGGGAAGCTAAAATACTGCATATAGCAGACCTATGAGTGAAGCGCTAATAAAAAGAAAAGGGACATCAGAGTCCTAGGCTGACAGGAACTGTACGCCCTGATAGCCGAATCTGAAAGTACAGGGGATTGTAAATTCCTGTGCACATTGAACACCTGAGGGCACGTAGCGGATAAGGAGCCCGGAGCTGACGGTGAAAAGGATGGTACCCGTGGAATAGGCTCACGCTGACAGCCATACAGGTTAGTGAAACCATCACAAATAGAGGGTCGCAGCATAGTTATATTCAGCGGAGACCCACACACAAAGTGCAGAAAGGAAGGTCCTAAATCCCAGCCTGGCAAGGTGGATCCCCTGAATGCCTCCAGGTGAGCTGGACTCATTCCATTACCTGTATGTGGTACTCCGGACTGCAACCTATTACCAGTAAAAGGTAAAGAAACTGCACCTCTGTGTCTCTCTCTCATTTATCTGCACCCCAACGTTTACAGCCACTTTTACTATTTATTTAACATCTTTGCCTTGGGACTACAGCCCTACCTGTGGAGGGCTACAACATCATAGCTGCGCCCACCAGCCATCCCAGAGAAGCAACACCGCAGGGTTGGTCACCTCTGACTAGAATACCACAGGTGGCGTCACGTATTTCACCATCTATAAACATTATCTTTATTTTTACCACAAAAATACCACACAACTTTCCCCTATTTTATTACTGGACGTCTCTGGGCCACAGACCGGGTCGCCGCCGTGACACCGTCCCCCATGAAAGTCGACGGGCCCGGTACCGAGTACCCCCAGGCCCTGCGGGGTGCTCCATAGATATGATTTAACTGCTGTTCAATGCCACAGGGTCTCACGGTAGCTGGAAACTTTAACGCTGTGCCGCAACCATTGGTCACTCCTGATCATGTCTCACAAGCGATAATGTTACTGAATTATTTACGTCATCGCCTGTGAGACATGACTGGGAGCAACCTATGAAGCGTTGTTCTCAGAAAGACACTGCAGGTTGCAGTGCAGAATTGGTGGTCGTTGTATGAATGGCATCGATTACGTTGAAGCTGCGGGGATTATCTTTTAATAATAAATTGGTGAATGAGGGAGTGTTTCTTGTTTTTATATCTTAATCTTTCTTTTTATGTCTTTCAAGAACCGTTTATGCACTGCTTCGGATTCGGTGGACTATGTCGGAATTCTTGGCTTGGATGGCTTTTTTTTCTATTTTTTTATACATTTTTAAAAGAGAGGTAGAGTTGAGGTGTGATTTTTAAAATAAAATATTTGTGTGTGTGCTTTTTGCTTTTAAATTACTGGGTTAGTTATGGGGATGTCTGATAGACACCTTTCCATTGCTAATACCAGGGCTTCATGCAAGATGATATTACACAGCTGACATCAATAATAATAATCTTTATTTATATAGCACCAACATATTCCGCAGCACTTTACAGTTTAACAGTTTCAAAACACAAGTCATAAGTAACAACGTTAACAATACAGTAATTAAAGCAAAATAAGATGACCCTGCTCATGAGAGCTTACAATCTACAATGAGGTGGGGGAGATACAAAGTACAGGTGTGTATTTACAATGGTGTATTTACAATGATGGTCCAGCCATCTTGAGGGAGTGAGGGATGGATGAGATAGTGAATGAGCTACACATGCACACTTACACATAGAATGACTTTGATTAGTGAATGTGATAGGCCGCTCTGAACAATTGTGTTTTGAAACTGAAACTATGCAAATTGTGGATAGTCCTAATTTCTTGGGGTAGAGCATTCCAGAGGATGGACGCAGCGCGGGAGAAGTCTTGGAGTCGGGAGTGGGAGGTACGGATTAGTGCAGAGGTTAGTCGAAAGTTGTTTGCAGAGCGCAGCGGTCAGTTAGGCCAATAGACAGAAATGAGGGAGGAGATGTAGGGGGGTGCTGCACTGTGGAGAGCTTTGTGGGTGAGAGCAAGTACTTTGAATTGGATCCTATAATGAGTGGACAGCCAATGTAAGGACTGGCGAAGAGCCGACATGTCCGAGTACCGATTAGCCAGATAGATGACCCTGGCTGCTGCATTAAGTATGGACTGGAGAGGGGATAGTCGAGTAACGGGGAGGCCAATTAATAGAGTGTTGCAGTAATCCAGGCGGGAGTGGATCAATGCTACAGTGAGGGTTTTTGTTGTTTCCATGGTGAGAAAAGGGCGGATTTTAGAGATGTTCTTAAGGTGTAAGTGGCAAGAGTGGGCAAGAGATTGTATATGGAATGTGAAGGAGAGATTGGTGTCAAACATAACACCCAGACAGCACGCCTGCTGCCAGGTTGTTATTGTGGTGCCACCCACGAAGAGGGAAATGTCAGATTTAGGGAGGTTAGTAGACGGCGGGAGCAGAAGAAGTTCAGTTTTGGAGAGGCTGAGTTTCAGATAGAGAGTGGACATGATGTTGGAGACTGTGGACAGACAGTCACTGGCGTTCTGTAGTACAGCGGGGGTAAAGTCGGGGAATGGCATATATAGTTGTGTGTCATCAGCATAAAGATGATACTGAAAGCCAAATCTGCTGATGGTCTGTCCAATTGGGGCTGTGTAGAGAGAAAAGAGAAAGGGGCCGAGGACTGAGCCTTGAGGTACCACGACAGCGAGAGGAAGAGGAGATGACGTGGAGCCAGAGAACAAAACACTGAAGGAGCGGTCAGAAAGATAGGAAGAGAACCAGGAGAGAGCAGTGTCCTTAATGTCTAGTGACTGTAGCCTAGGGAGTAGGAGATGGTGGTCAACAGTGTCGAAAGCTGCAGATAGGTCGAGGAGAAAGAGCAGAGGGTGGTCACCGTTACGTTTTGCTGTCAGAAGGTCATTGGTCACTATGATGAGTGCAGTTTCAGTCGAATGCAGGGGGCAGAAGCCGGACTGTGAAGGGTCTAGAAGGGAGTGAGTGGAGAGGTAATGGGTAAGCCGGGAGCAGACTAGGCGCTCCAAAAGTTTAGACACGAAGGGAGATTGGAGACTGGTCTGTAGTTGTTTGTGCAGGATGGGTGGAGAGCGAGTTTCTTTAGTAATGGAGTAACGATGGCATGTTTGAAGGAGGATGAGAAAATGCCTGAGGAGAGGGAGAGATTAAAGATTGCAGTTAGGTGAGTTGTGACGACTGGAGGAGATGTGAGGGAATGGGGTCGGTAGTGCATGTGGTCGGACGAGAGGAAGAGAGGAGTCTGGAGACTTCTTCTTCTGTGATGGGATCAAATGTGGAAAGTGAGCCAGGGGAGATGCAGGAAGGGATGGGAGTCACAGCACTTGGTGGTTGAGAGCAGATTTCCTGACGAATATTATCTATTTTTTCTGTCAAGTGGGAGGCCAGATCATCAGCACAAATGTCTGTGATAGGGGTTTATGCTTTCAGCCTGAGGAGGGAGTGAAAGGTGTCAAAAAGTTTCTTGGGGTTGTTGGCTAGTGAGGAGATCAGGGTGGTGAAGTAGGTCTGTTTGGCAAGGTGAAGGGCAGCGTTATAGGTTCTTAACATAAATTTGAAGTGGATGAAGTCTTCTGGTGTGCAGGTTTTTCTCCATAGGCGTTCAGCACTCCTAGAGCATCGCTGGAGAAATTGAGTTTGCGATGTGAGCCAGGGCTGTTTTACTCTGTGCTTGGAAGTTTTGAGGGTGAGGGGAGCTACTTGGTCAAGGGAGCTTCTAAAAGTGTCATTGTAGTGATGAACAGCCAGATCAGGAGAGGAAAAAGAGGAGATGGGGGACAGTGATGAGTGTAGGCAGTCTGAAAGTGTCTGAGGGTTAATGGCTTGTAGATTTCTGACTGTGTGGTAGGTAGGAGTGAGCTGGGGTGGGCGAGGATTTGTGAGCGTGAAGGAGAGAATGTTGTGGTCAGAGAGTGGAAGTGGTGAGTTATTTAGGTGGGAGATTGAACAGACTAGATCAAGGATGTTACCGTCCTTGTGTGTCTCAGAGGTTGAAAGCTGCGAGAGGCCTAGAGTGGTGGTTAGCGATAGAAGCTGGGATGCAGATGTGGAAGTAGGGCTGTTAATGGGGATGTTGAAGTCTCCCAAGATAAGAATTGGTAGTTCTGAGGACATGAAGTGCAGCAGCCAGGCTGAAAAGTGGTCAAGGAAGTGGGTGGTTGAGCCTGGGGGCTGGTATATGACCGCTACTCTGAGGGAGAGGGGACAGAAGAGCCTGATGGTGTGGACCTCAAAAGAAGGGAATATGAGTGATGGACCGGGGGAAATGACCTGGAAAGTGCATTGTGGGGACAGGAGTTTGCTGACTCCGCCATCATTGGAAATGGCAGCAGGAGAGACAGTGTCAGAATCCTGAATCCAGGTTTCAGTGAGGGCCAACAGATTAAGAGAGTTGTTCAGAAAGTAGTTGTGCAGAAATGGAAGCCTGTTACAAACAGAACGTGGATTCCAGAGGGCACAATTAAAAGATGGAGATGAGGGAGTGCAAGTTATATTAATAAGATTATTATGGTTTCGATATGAGGTAGGGTAGGCATTGAGGTCGGGGGATGGTGGATCAGGGTTGGGGGAGATGTCCCCTGAAATCAGTAGGAGTAGGAAGATAAAGAGCAAATAGTTGTTGGAATTGTAAGTAGCTTTTTTCTGCGATGTGTTTGGGCAAGATGGGCTGAGGTTTCTCAGGAAGGTGGGAAGTGCATGGGAGCTGTACATGGGAGAGGGAAGTATAGAGGGGTTGTGTATGAGTCGTGATGGAGGGGGGATGAGGTAGTGAATGTGGATGGCAAGGGAGCACAGGAGGATAAAAATAAAGCAAATGGTTAAAGGTGAGAGCAAAGTGTGGGTTACCTGATTCCTGCCCTGACTAACTGCCATGGATAACTGCCGTTTTCTTGATGCTTAGCTTCTGTGATGCTTTGCTTATGGGTTGCTTGCGTGCTTCACCCCACACTGCGTGCTTCGCCTTAGGATCTACTACATATATAGGCCACACTACAGGGTCAGGAGAGAGGAATTGTGGGAGCTGGTTTGGGATAATTTGGCAGCTGGGGCCAGCACACCAGGGGGTGGTTAGATGATCAAAGGCACTAGACCAGCTGCATCTATATGCTATAGCACCTTCCACCTGATAAGATCTAGAGAGGCCCCAGTCACAGATATAAAGCAGTAAGTATTAAATACAGTGCAACAAATGAATTATACCAAAGCTTTAGCAGGCACATTAAAATATGTTGCAATATGGTTAAGCAGCAGAAGACAGACAGCAAGAAGAAGAAGTATGGACTTGTACCATTCAGGCTGCTTGCTAACAGTGAATGGAGTGAAAACATACAGGGTGGATCAGTTGATTACCATTTGGATATATTGCAGCAGAAATGACAGCCAGCAGAGGTGGACAGTTGTACCATTCAGGCTGCTTGCTAACAGTGAATGGAGTGAATACATGCAGGGTGGATCAGTTGATTACCATTTGGATATATTGCAGCGGAAATGACAGCCAGCAGAGGTGGGGAGTTGTACCATTCAGGCTGCTTGCTAACAGTGAATGGAGTGAATACATGCAGGGTGGATCAGTTGATTACCTGTGTGAAGAGAGAAGATGAATGTTAATTCCTTGCCATGGATAACTGCCGTTTTCTACATCAACCCCCTAAACCATTACCCTGACTACCACCGCACTAGGACAGTTGGGAAGAATTGGGGCAAAGTGCCAGAATAGGCGTATCTATTGTGATGCACCAAGACTAAGTCGGTTGCAGGCTTGTATTTTTATGCCTGGGTAGGGCCCGATAACCAGGGACCTTCCCAGCATGATAATATAAGCCTGTAGCTGTCTGTTTTACCTTAGCTGGTTATCCAAAATAGGGGGGGACACCACGTAATTTTTTTAATTATTTATTTAATAGGTTAAATAAGGCTAAACACCCTTTAGTGCCACATGAAAGGCACTAAAAGGTGCTAGCTTATTGCTTGTGAAATTATACAGTATATCTACAGGATATCTATCTATTCTACCTAGTTTATATATCTATTTTATATATCTATTATTTTATGACGGTTCGGGCTGTGAATTTCCTGTACTTTGCTGATGAAATGTCCTTTGAGATGTGTGCCTAAAAATCAGGTGGCACACCTATGGTCTGTGTGCCATACGATTCTTTTATTATACCCATTGACTTGCATTGGCGACTGCAATCCAATTCTCGCATCCAATTGCAGCATGCTGCAAATTTTTCCCCCCAGTCCGAATATCGCTGAGGAAAAACTCGCAGATGCGCACCGACTCATTTAATAACATTGTTCAGAGTGTAATGCGATGTTGTGCCAATGTGGGTGAGCCATAAATTTGAGGATATTCTCATCTTATTTGGAGTAAGGGTTTAGTAATTAGAGCTCTTTATGTAGCTGCCTCTTTTTAAAGGGACCAAAACTAATTGAATAATTATCTTAAAATCTCTTTAACGGCCAGCATGCACTATTCTCTTGTTAATCCTTAAAGGGAACAACAGTGGTAGATAATAACAGAATCCTTTCCATGGTGAAGAAAAACCCCTTTACAAAATATTCACCCAAGTGAAGAACACTCCCAAGGTGTTTCAGTATCTAAAGGCCCCGTCTCGCATAGCGAGATCGCTAGCGAGATCGCGGATGCGTCACCGATTTTGTGACACAACAGCAATCTCGCCAGCGATCTCGCTAAATGTGACACATAGCGGCGACCGGCCCTCCCGCTGGATATCGCTGATCGTGCTCGAACGTCCTGGGCCATTTTTTCATCGTCGGCGTCCTGCTGGCCAGCATGCATTGCTGTGTTTGACACCGACGAGCAACCTCGTTGGCGACGCAGAACTCAGGGACGCAGGCTGGAATCGTTCAGAATAGCTGCTGTGTGACAACACACCAGCAATCCTTACCAGGACGTATCGTTGTCGGGATCGCTGGTGCGTCGTTGAAGAGATCTGCCTGTTTGGCAGCTTACTAGAGACCATGTAGCGACGCACAAGCGATCCCTACCAGGTCGTATCGTTGTAGGGAGAGCTGGTGCATCGCTATGTGAAACGAGACCCTAACTCATCAAGTAGTTGAGGCCATTCAGCTTGTTTGGTAACAGATGCTGTTCGCAGCATATTGATGAAGGTCTTGTTGACTTTCTCACAAAGGCCATTCCTTTGTGGATGATATGGAGTGGTTCTTAGCTTCTTGCACCCATGGAATTGGCAGAGTTCTTGAAATAGTTGGGACTCAAAGGCAGGTCCAGGGTCTGTGAGGACTGCTTCGGGGCAACCGTAATGTCTCACATATTCGTGGTAGAAGGTGATAGTTGTAGTCTGAGCTGTAAGGTCTTTCACTGGTATAATGGCAACCAACTTAGCATAGTGGTCCACCATGGTAAGGGCATACGTATAGCCCGAACAAGTTGGAGCTAGATTCACGTGATCAAGATCAACTAGTTTGTTCGGTTTCTGAGAATGGATTGGATGAAGAGGAGCTCTGGCATCTTCCTTACCAGCTTTAGTGAGATTGCAAGCTGAACATGCGCTACACCAGTTCTCTATATCTGAACGCTTCCCAATCCATACGTTTCGGATGAAACTCTGACTTTTTTTGCCCTAGTCAGACCAGTTTCATCTGAAACAAATTTTGTTTCATGAAACCCGATCCGACCAGAGTCGCTCAACTCTATTCGCTGTTAATTCTTGGTCGGGCTCGGCACCAGACTAAAGTCTCGCTGGTGGCCGATAAGGCAACTGGTCGTGAATCGGTGATACGCTCACGGCAGACCTCACCTTTATTGGCAAACTTCTGTTGGGTGCAGAGCACTTTGATGGTCCGTTGAACAGCTTTCCTGTAAGGGGAAGATGCAGAAGGGAGAGAAGCATGCAAGGCACCGAGCAATTCAGGAAACACATGACGAGGAACATTCATACCTAGCACTACTGCTGTTGTATCTCTCTTAGCCTCAGTAACAATTACACCTTGACCTGGTAACTTACGATCCCCAATTTGGATGATGGGTTTCCAGTAGCCTAGCTGGGGAACAGATTGACCATTACTTGCAATCACACGTAACTTCGCTTTACCCACTGTATTCAGAATATCATAGTCCTAATTCTTCTCAAAAGTTCGGCGGTCAATGGTGGTAACTTGTGAACCAGTGTCTAGCAAAGCTTCCAAGGGTACACCATCAATCCATATGGTTATATATGGGCATTTGGAGACAAACCGGGAGACCCATTGTGATGGTCCCTCTGAGCCTTTGGATTCACCTCCCGAAGGGCAGCCCTCGGCCTCAGGCTTGACCCATTTAACTTATAGCATTGATATGGTGCCCAGGACGCTCACAATAAGTACAGTAGACACAATCTCCAGATGGAAGTCCTCCAGCACCTGGGCGACTAGAACATGGTTTTGGGGACACTGCCCGACTTACGAATGACTCGCGTGGTGCAGGGGATTGGCGTTTTAGTTCCTTTAAGGCTTGGCATACAGAGTCAAGGACTTGGACAAGTGCATCTGTGGTAATAGAAGTATGACCGAGAGTAGGGGCTGGCACGTACTGTGTGGCCTGCATAAATGGAGCAGGTGAAGGTGGAGATACAGTGGATATTCCGGCAGCCAGGTCTAGAGAACAAGGAGCAGGAGCATAGCTGGGACAAGGTGAGTCATTACCCACTACCCGCCAGGCTAGAACTTTAAATTCTATGAAAGTCATGCTGGTGTTTTGTGCTGCTAGCATGCAGAGTTGACTTTGTATGAGTCTGGAATCCACACCTTCTATGAATCTGTCAGTGATTATGTTTTCTGTTAAAGCAGGATCTAGTTTGTCTATTTGCTGTAAAGCCCTGTATGCAGACTGAAGGGCTAATGCATAGTCCCACAGGGTCTCACCTGGTTCCTGACGTCGTTTGTAAAATTTTAGACGAACCTCGGTAGGCGACTGGCGTTCAAATTCTTTTCTCAGGCAGGTGAGGATCTGTTCTACACTGGTCTTTTCAGTAGATGGCCAGGAACGGACTTCTTCAGCCGCTGGACCTTCAAGCTGGCCCAGTAGAAGTTGTACCCGCTGATGGGGAGAAAGTAAGAAGAGTTCAAGAGTGTACATTAGTTTTTCTTTGAACCCAGCAAGTGTATGGGGATCTCCTCTGTAGATTGGGAGACTAGAGGTTCCTATGAAGAATGGCATGCCAGTGGCCATGACAGGGGTTGGAACCGGATTGTCGGCATTAGCCTGTGAAACTGGAACACTAGCTGATGACGATAATGGTGTAGAGTTAGTGAACCTAGCCTGGTCATTATGAAGAGAGTCAGACATTTTGGTGTTAATACCGGTACTGTCTCTTTAAGAATAAGGATGACACTGTAACTTGAAGAAATGCACAATTATACAGCAACACAGTTTGTGAAATGGAAGGTTTCCCCTCTTGAATATAGCACTGCTGGAAAAGAGAATTTGCACTTATCTGTATAACTTTAGAGGCAGGAGAGGAGAGAAGCTGTTGCAGAAGTTGGTCACAGTGTGTGCAAAACAGGCAGGCACCGTCCTGCCATGAGAAACACAAGGATCACAGTTCTTGGCTTCACGCACAAATACAAACAGCAGCAAGAAAGTCTTTAGCAGTATTCACTAGCAAGATAGAGGTTAATGAGCAGTGCTGGGACTTGTAGTGCAGTAACAGTAAACAGGCACAGAGGAATAGATCCTGTTCGTGATGCCATTTTTTCAGCCTTGTAATCATCAGGCCGAACGTTCCCTGCTATCCACCCCCACACGGTGTCCGCAGCCGAAGGAATTATGACACACACCGGTCTCGGGGATAACAGTTGCTTTTACTTCAGCAGGATCGGGAATTATAACTTGGAACAAATAAGGAACAGTCTCTCATGGGTAGTCCACGACAATTTCAGTTCACACTTAGATGCTAAGAGCACTGGACAATGTCTTTTGGTATTTTACAGAGGGAGGTAGACGCAGCAATTAGAGGTTACAGACCTGTACTTGGGGTTATCTTAACAGTGTGTCACGGCACGTGCACAAGTACTTATAGGTGAATGTAGAAACTGTGGTGAATCCTGTCATAAAGACTTTAGATGTGGTGAATCCTGTCAGCAATACTTTAGATGTGGTGAATCTTGTCAGCAATACTTTACATGTGGTGATTCCTGTCAGCAATACTTTAGATGTGGTGAATCCAGTCAGAAATAGAATGATGTCTGTATAGGTTAGAGGGAACTCAGGCTTTTACGCCTGCAGGAAATCTTGAGGTAAAAACCTCTTCCACGTGTGTTCTGCTCTCCCTGAAAGGCATCCCTCAGACTAAAGAACATTCTAGACTTGCCTGGAAAACAGCTCCTCCTATTGACCATGTGACTAGGAGCTGACCAATAGGAGACTGAATTCACAGGTCCTTACAAAACAATAATTCAGTTATTGTACACTTTCACCATTAGATAGCGACAGAACACAGCAAACGAGAAATGCATTGCATCTAAAATGAAGGTGACTAGAAATGGAGAATTACAGCTCACAAATAATGTAGAGAGCCAGTTAGAGAGTGAGCAGTAGTGTACAGAAGCTACTCACAATTCAGTATTACTTAAAGGGACGGACACACTCTGGACTGGGTCATTACATAACCACATCATAACATCACCAAACATTCATATTGAATTAACTTTTTTAATTCTCAAAAAAATATTTTTTCTATCAGAAATACCATATTTTTGCCATATGGCATATTGGCCTATTGGCCATACCAAATTTTTACAATATTACATGTCATTAAAAAAATAAAAATAAAAATATTATGAAACCAAAATACTAAAAAATAAACAAAACCAAACAAAAAACCTACAAGTTATGGGAGTTTGGGGGTGGTGATGGTAGGAGGCCTGCTTGGGTGGTTTGCCTTGCTGGTGGGCCAACATCAATGGCACCTTGTGTGATGCCAGATGCAGGATGTTGGACCCTTGAAGGCTCCTGTATTATAGTAGGGGTAAGATTGGTTTGTAGGTGGGTAATACTGGCTAGAGGCGTGCCCAAGTGGATCATACCCCTCAATATGGCCATGTCTAACATACCCCTGTTGGGACCAGCCTCTAACAGTGGGTCTGTTAAAATGGCCATATTGGTCAGGTGCAAGATGGTCCAAAAAATGTACCTGTGGAGGCCGATGTTGAGTTGGGGCGGGCTGTGGCTGAGGGGTAGGCATCTGGGAAGGAGGTGGCTCAGAAACTGATTGAGCCTGCACTTCTGGTTGTCCCGGCATTTGCAGTTGGTTATTTGGAGTTAGCTGCCATCTTTCCAAATATTCAAATACCAGGGTGGGATTGTTGGGTGGTGTGCAGGCGTCAATCAGTATCTGGATTGCCCATCTGGCACGCAGCTTGACCACACGTGGAATTGGCCGGAGGTACCGTGCCAGACTGCGGGCATAAGCTTCCTCCCCATCATCATTGGAAGTCCTGGCCAAGTAAGGTGCACAGGCACAGGTTGGCGCCGTTAGGCCAGGACCACACTACCGTGTGTGATGCGAGGAACTCGCACGAGTCTCTCGCATCAACACCCGTCACTGCTGCCGGCACTCAGAACTGGAGCTGCGGCTGCATGTATTTCTATGCAGTCGCAGCTCCGGTCCTGAGTGCCGGCGATAGAGCCGGGTGTTGATGAGAGAGACTCATGCGAGTTTCTCGCATCACACACGGTAGTGTGGTCTCGGCCTAACGACGCCAACCTGTCACTGTCTGTAGGTTATTGTGCACAATCCTGCTGACAAGTTCCCTTTAAACATGGATGTGTAAGAGTATGTTCCCACAGTCAGTAAACACTGCGGGTTGGATGCTGCGTACATCCGCAGCGTCTAACCCGCAGCGGCCAGATGTTACAGCATAGTGGATGGGATTTCATGAAATCCCATCTCCACTATGCTGCTGAGACGCCTCCGGCTTCCCTGCGTAGACACACCTATGGCACGTCTTTCATGACCGCAGCATGTCTATTTATCTTGCAGACACGCTCAGTCTCCGCAAGATAAAGTCACCCATACAGTGTATTTGACGCGGTAATTCCGCACGGTTCAATGAACACATGCGGAATCACCTGCGTTCACAAGTCAGCAGCGCTTTGGATGCAATGGACATGTGCTGCGTCCAAAGCGCTGCCGGTTACTGACCATGGGCACATACCCTAAATGAGGCATTAAGCTGATGGAAGGAGTGCTCTGCTAAAAGCAAATGAGCATAAGCACAAAAAACTGGCCAGCACCTCTTAACTGAATAAATCAAAGGTGAATAGGTGTAAGCTTCTAAGACTGCATTATATTTATTCAATGTTTGCATACATCAGTGCATACAGAGTGCTGCAGTATTCTTTTGTTTGTATATTATGCAGCCATAGCAGCTTGTAGCTGTTCACTCTTGCCTTATTTTGCTATAAGGTGCTGGTCAGTGTTTTGTAGTATGCTATTGAATTTGGTGAAGATTGCCAAAGTTCTTATGCTTCTTTGCTTTTAGCAATCATTTGGGATTTTTGGATTCAGACTCCATAACAATCAAAATCGTGTCACCATTACATATCAGAAGCTTTTTTAAAAGGTGTTGTCATTTACTTAATTGGCCTAGATTGGTATAAACAAACAATAAAAAAAAATACTCACCTACTGTACTGTTCACCACCACAGGTGTCCACCCCTAAGTAAAGTTCCTCATGGGTCTTCGGGCATGACTGACTGTCTCCCGTACCCGGTGGGATGAGGGGTGGGCCTCAGCTCTTGACTAGCATCAGCTGGGCTTCTTGTTTTGACCGGCACAGGTCTGGGACTTGACTGGTGTGGTCTGGATTCCGGAGTTTGCCTGGTGCAGATCTGGTCTTTGGGCCTTGGCCAGCATCATCTGGGTTCCTGAGCTTGTCTGGCACCACTTGGGTTGTGTTTCTAGGCGCGCCATGGTTGGTTGGTTCACACATCCCCTCAGTATTTTCCTTGATACATGTTCTGACCATCTCTTCTCTTGGCGCCAAATCTACTTCCCTTTTTGCGGGCTTACCTTTTCTAACCAGGAACTGCATCATCAAGGTCATCTAACCCAGTGCTCTATCCAACTTGTCCCTGTTGAATCCCTCCCTCTTCTGGTCAGTTCCTCAAGGCCCTGTTTGGACAGTGGATAGCAGACCTGAAGCACAAATGCCGCTCTGCGCTGGGGATTCTAATGCTTTATGTCACACCCTGTTACAGTAGATGAGCATTTTGGTTTTATTTACATGATCATAGGCCCATTGAGCCACCCACAGCGCCCCATACACCCTACCCCCACTGTAATAGGTAGCCAGGAATGCTAGCAGTGGAGCCAGTCTTGTAGGTGAGTATGTTTCTTTAATTTATTTTTCCACTGCTCAGGGCCTATTAAAGAGATATTCCCATCTCCAAGATCCTATCCCAATATGAAGTAGCATCCACAATCAATGATGGTTTGGGGAGCCATGTCATCTGCTGGTGTAGGTCCATTGTGTTTTATCAAGACCAAAGTCAGAGCGGCCGTCTACCAGGGAATTTTAGATCATTTAATGCTTCCCTCTGCCGACAAGCTTATTGGAGAAGGAAATTTCATTCTCCAGCAGGACTTGGCACCTGTCCACACAGCCAAAAGTACCAATACCTGGTGTAAAAACATCAGTATCACTGTGCTTGATTGGCCAGCAAACTCACCTGACCTTAACCCCATAGAGAATCTATGGGGTATTGTCAAGAGGAAGATGAGAGACACCAGACCCAACAATGCAGACGAGCTGAAGGCTGCTGTCAAAGCAACCTGGGCTTCCATAACACCTCAGCAGTGCCACAGGCTAATCGCCTCCATGCCACACCGCATTGATGCAGTAATTGATGCAAAAGGAGCCCTGACCAAGTATTAAGTGCATTTACTTACATACATTTCAGTAGGCCAATTCAGATTTTAGCCCTGTCACTCCCGGAGCTTTTTTCGATTTTTCGTTTTAGTTTTTCGCTCCCCTTCTTTCCAGAGCCATAACTTTTATATTTTTTCTGTCCATATGGCCATGTGAGGGCTTATTTTTTGCAGGACGTGTTGTACTTTTAAACTACATCATTGGTTTTATCAAGTCGTGTACTCGAAAGCGGGAAAAAAAATTCCAAGTGCGGTGAAATTGCAAAAAAAGTGCAATCCCACACTTGTTTTTTGCTTGGCTTTTTTGCTAGGTTCACTCGATGCTAAATCTAACCTGCCATTATGATTCTCCAGGTCATTACGAGTTCATAGACACCAAACATGTCTATGTTCTCTTTTATCTAAGTGGTGGAAAAAAATTCGCTAAACAAAAAAAAATTGCGCAATTTTCTGAGACCCGTAGCGTCTCCATTTTTCATGATCTGGGTTTTTTCCGTCAATATGGCCATGTGAGGGCTTATTTTTTGCGTGGCTGACGTTTTTATTGATACCACTTTTGTGCAAATATGTTCTTTTGATCGCCCGTTACTGCATTTTAATGCAATGTCTCGGCGACCAAAAAAACGTAATTCTGGCGTGTTTAATTTTTTTCTCGCTACGCTGTTTAGCGATTGGGTTAATGTTTTTTTTATTGATAGATCGGGCAATTCTGAATGCAGCGATATCTAATATGTGTAAGTGGGATTTTTTTTATTGTTTTATTTTGATTGGGGCGAAAGGGGGGTGATTTGAACTTGTAGTTTTTTTTATTTTTAAAACTTTTTTTTTTACTTTTGTCATGCTTCAATAGCCTCCATAGGAGGCTAGAAGCATGCATAACCCGATCGGCTCTGCTACATATGGGCGATGAGCAGATCGCCCATATGTAGCAGATTTACTGCTGTGCTTTGAGCGCCGACCACTGGGCGGCGCTCAAAGCCATCTGCCTGGAACAACCATAGAGGTCTCTATGAGACCTGTGGTTGTCCAGGCAAGGCATCGCCGACCCCCGATCACGTGACGGGGTTGGCGATGAGCTCATTTCCGACCCGGCGGCCGGAAGTTCTATTTAAATGCCTAGTTAATAGGCGCGGGCGGACGGCGAATCCGCTCGCGCCTATTGCGGGCACATAGCAGCTGACATGTCCTGGCTTTGAGGTGGGCTCACCGCCGGAGCCCACCTCAAAGCAGGGGATCCTTACCGATCCCCCGTCATCGGTAAGGAAGGGGTTAAAATCATTTTTCAAGCTGGTGTTATAAAGTATTCTAATTTACTGAGATAATGACCTTTGGGTTTTCATTGGCTGTAAGCCATAATCATCAACATTAACAGAAATAAACACTTGAAATAGACTATATAATATATGAGTTTCACTTTTTGTATTGCGGAACTGAAATAAATTAACTGTTTGATGATATTCTAATTTTGTGAGATGCACCTGTATGTACACACATATGTGGCGCCCCTTAGGGTCCAGTCGCCACAGAGGTACTGCTCCTCAGCCAGAGGTGTGGTACTCCGCTCTCGGGTAAGAAGGGGGCACTGCCCAGAACCCACACACTAACATCCAACAATAGACTTCTACAGGCCAGGGAGGAACTAGGTAGAAAGTGTGGGTGGAGGAAGGAGCTAAGTGGAGAATACTAGAAGGCAGAGTGACAGTTTCCAGTAAGGCTTTGCCTTGGAAACAAGTGGGAGGAGTAGTGAGAGAGAGGGAAAGTAGTTAGTCAGCTGGAGGGAGAGGACGAGTGAGGAGCAGATAGGTCCTGAAGGAAGGGAGAAGCAGAGAGAAGCTTCTAGAAGGAAGAAGGGGTCCTAGGGGCATGGGAAGTGAGGAATCCACCCATTGCACCCGCATCCACACTGACCAGAGTCAAGTGGAGGGACCAGGTCGCAGTAGGGGACCGGCCCCAGGCTAGTGGAGAAACTGAGGACTCAGCTAACCGGAGGCTGCAGTATATGCATGTGGTGCAGCCACATCCACACACAATTGCTGAAAAGGCAGCTGTATAGGACCAAGGGAATCTAGAGTGCGTTGCCTGACAGGATCCGGGGCTGCTGGCTCGGAGCACTGTGTGTAGCGGTGCAGGGCAGGAGAGGAGGGAGCCAGCACAGTGAGACGGCCAGGGAAGGAACATCTGAAGGGGGTTCTGACACGGTGTACCCCAAATTACCTCTGAGAGCTGGCTGGACCACCGACCCGGAGGACACAGCACCCTGGCTGGAGAATCTAACTGGAGAACTGTGAGTAAAAGTGTGGAAACTGCACTCCGCTATGTCCTTGGATTTATTTACTGTGTCACCTGCCTTGCACCACAACTACCATCATCATCTCTAACATCTATAACTGCCCTGGGGCTTAGCTCTGCCCGTGGAGAGCTGTAACAACTCTTCTGCATCCCCAACAGCCCCAGCGGTCTCTTTTGCAGTGTCGGCTATCACCTTCATTTCCAAACACCATGGGTTTCCCTATAAACTACTACACCCATCATTTATTTAAATTGCACACCCAGGGTCATGGACCGGGTCACTGCTGCCGTGACATATCCCCCGAAGGACTGACCGGATAGGTATCGAGTAACCCTAGCCCTAGGGGACGCTGCAATCTTGGCATCACAAACAGGCTTGACCGACCCATTAAAACGGGTCTTGTGCACCCAGATACAATCCCTAAGGGAATGGCGTAGCTTCCCATCGTGGGCTGGGTTAAGGAAATGTGCAAAAATCATGCCTGCACACTGTACTTATTTCAATGTGACCAGAACATGGCCGACAGCCAGGGGGGTCTGTCTCCTGGCCTGGTGTGGTGGGAAAGAAGGAAGGGATGGCCCACGAAGGAGGAATCTGAGTAGACTGGTGGGAAAGCATGCGGCTGGAAAGGGAGGTGATGAACCCGGAGGACGCCATGGCAAGTGGTGACCAGAGGCCTAAGGCGTGCGGGGTGGAAGCAGTGGACTCCCCCGGCCAGCGAGATGAGGACCCCGATCATCTGCCCACGGTGGACCCGGAGCTTCTCGCAGATGAGGTGGAGAAGCTGACCCGCTAACTTTTGCAGACGCAGCTTACCTCAGTGACGAAGTGGAAGGATCATAGAATCGTAGAGTTGGAAGGGACCTCCTGGGCCATCTGGTCCAACCCCCTGCTCAAAGCCTCAAAGGATGCTGTAATCAAAAAAGTGACCGAGCGGAGGATGCCCATGCCATCAGCGTCCTCGGCCCCAAAGGTGAAGGCGGAGAAGACCGGCACCAGAGAAACATCAGACACATGTACTGTGACCAACCCTGCCCCGGTAACCGAGGAGACCCTAGTAAGCCCATTAAAACCCCTGCCAGCCCTCAAACCCGGGCGGGCGTGTAGAAATCTAGCCTGGGATCGGATGGCAGACACCGGGAACCTACTGGCGGTTCCGCTGCAGTCTGAACTTAAGCCCTGGCTGCCCTGGAAGAAGTAAAAAGCGGCAGAAGGAAATGTAAATAGTTAAGTTAACCTGGTTAGGTCTGGTTAAATTAAAGGCGATGTGTTAGGTTTTGTTAAAGACAGTGTGGTGATGGACGGTGAATGACCCAAAAACTTTTATTGTAAATAGTTAGCACTAATGTGCTCCTTGTTGGTTTTATAGAAAAACCCTTTAGAGTGAATGGGACGCTCTATATTACACAGTTGACCAAAGAAGAAAAACTGTCTAGCGTGGCCGAAAAGTGGTTCAACGAGTTGACCAGCTAAGCCTTGTAGCCATGCCCAGGGCCTATGTTGGGGGTTTGAGACGAGTTCCCCCATATTGCAGTTAGAGCGGTGAGAAGGACACCCGGTATGGGATCTCACTGGAAACACCTGCTGAACTTAATTGAAAAGTTTTATAGTGATGTTGTTTTATATTGCCATTATTTATATGTTCCAGTTATACAATGTTCAAGTGAAAAGTACCTCCCATAAAGGGAAGAGTTATTTATTCAAATGTTTTACATGTTGAAGTGCACTTTAAAAAAAATGTTTGCAAGTTTTAACACCTGTTTGCTCTGTTCCAGCCTGAGGACATACTGTGTTTAACGGGGGGATGTGGCGCCCCTGAGAGTCCAGACGCCACAGAGGTACTGCACCTCAGCCAGAGGTGTGGTACTCCGCTTTTGGGTAAGGAGGTGGCACTGCCCAGAACCCACACACTAACATCCAACACTAGACCTCTCCAGGCCAGAGAGGAACTAGGTAGAGGGTGTGGGTGGAGGAAGGAGTTGACAGAGTGACAGTTTCCAGTGAGTCGTTGCCTTGGAAACAAGTGGGAGGAGTAGTGAGAGAGAGTGGGAAAGTAGTCTGCTGGAGGGAGAGGATGAGTGAGGAGCAGATAGGAGCTCCTGAAGGAAAGGAGAAGCAGAGAGAAGCTTCTAGAAGGAAGAAGGGGTCCTAGGGGCACTGGAAGTGAGGAATCCACCTGTGGCGCCCGCATCCACGCTGACCAGAGTCAGGTCACAGGAGGGGACCGGCCCCAGACTAGAGGAGAAACTGAGGACTCCGCTAGCTAACCAGAGGCTGCAGTATCTGCATGTGCTGCAGCCACATCCACACACAATCGCTGTAAAGGCAGCCATGTAGGACCAAGGGGGCCTAGAGTACGTTGCCCGACAGGATCCGGGGCTGCTGGCTCGGGGCACTGTGTGTGTGAAGGCGCAGGGCAGGAGAGGAGGGAGCCAGCGCAGTGAGATGGCCAAGGAAGGAACATCTGAAGGGGGTTCTGACACGGTGTACCCCAAATTACTTGAGAGCTGGCTGGACCACAGACCCTGAGGACACAGCACCCCGGCTGGAGAATGTAACTGGAGAACTGTGAGTAAAAGTGTGGAAACTGCACTCCTCTGTGTCCTCGGATTTATTTACTGTGTCACCTGCCTTGCACTACGACCACCATCATCTTTAACACCTATAAGTGCCCTGGGCTTAGGCTACTTTCAGACTAGCATTCAGGAGGGCTGTGGATGGCAGCCTACTTCCTCCTTCCAGGGCCGGATTTAAGAGGTGGGTGGCCAGGGGCACATTTTGGTGGGAGGCCCATTATTCAAGTTTATTTACAAAAATCATTTACATAGAGTAATTCAGGTAAAATCATTCATTTTTTACAATCCAGGCACTTTCCTAGATTTTCGTGCTGCAAAATCACTAATGATGTCACTAAAGTCCAATTCACACAGTATATCTGACTCAATGCTCATGATAGCCACATTTACAAGTCGTTCCAGCTTCATGGATGTCCTTTATCGGTTTTCAACTAATTTGAGTTTTGAGAAGGAACGCTCACCACTGCAGTTTGTTACCATCAAAATTAGATATATCCTTAGAGCTATCTCAATATTTGGGAAAATGTCCTGCACACTCTTTTACATGAGAAGCTTGTACATGAAAAGTTCAGTGCTGATATCTTTTGGCTCCTCGTCTGTGAATAAATTGGCAAATGCTACAAACTGACACAGTTCATCGATAAATGTATGTCCAAGTCATCTGAATAAGTAGAGTTGAGCGACTTTTGGTTTTTTAGGGTCGAGTTTCGTTTCGTGAAACCCGACTTTTCCAAAAGTCGGGTCGAGCAAGATCGGCCGATTATAGGGAAAAGTCGGGGTCGTCCCGAAACACGAAAACCAATGTAAGTCAATGGGGAATAAAAGTCGGCAGTGAGAGGAGGACAGGAAACACACCTACAGTGCCCATTTGAATGCCAAAAGCATCAATTCTTCTTACTTAAGCTTGTCAACCTTAATTAACTTCATAATACAAGTTACGCACTGAAAAATGGGGGTTATTTGGCTAAAGTTGTGGGGGGGTAGAGCTGGCTCCAGGTTTTCATGTGCCCTGGGCGAAAGAGCGCCCCTTTAACACATACCACAACTCATCATGCTCCGATACGGCAGAGAAATAGCGGTATAGTACAATGAAAAATACTTCACTTTTTACATCTCATGACGAGGCCCATCTATTTCTCCATACAGAATCATTGGTCCCATATAATGTTTGAAACAGTATATGATGAGCTCCACATAATGCTACAGTATATGTTGGTCCCCATGGATGAAGCTCCACTGTCTTATGGGCCCAAATAATGCTCCAAACATAATGGGGCCCATTTCTAATGCTCTAGTGTATAATGGGCCCTGTAAATGCTGCTCCAGTGTCTGATGTCCACCTTTGGAATGTTCCAGTGTATGGTGGGCCCCATCTATCATTCTCCAGAGTATAGTGCTCCCCAAAAATTGCTGTACCCACATTGAAAACAATCAAATAAGTCTCCTCGCTAGGGAATCCCTGTACTAGTCTGGACTCCTCGTCACCCCCATCTTCCATCTCACTGCACAGTATTTCAACCTTGCAAGTGCTGTGATCCTGAGCAAGCAGGGGGGGCCCACTCGTTGGCGACGGCACTGGCACAGGGCCCCTGATAGTACGGTGGTGTGTCTGATGGCGGGTGGGCCGAACCTGCACTTTCATCTGCAGCTTCCTCTTTGTCACCGTGTAAGATGGAACTGTATATGGGAAGGGTAACCTGAGTTTCATCAGGGTCAGATTCAGGCCGTGTAGCGTGCGAGGGGAATGTAGTGGTCTGGGTCAATGTACCAGCAGATTCATCGAGCAGTGGCTGGGCATCAGTGCACTTGTGTCGCCCCCAGGAGTACGGTCGCCACTGTGGCATTACCTTCCTCCTAGGGAGTGTGATGTCATGCTTGGGAGCAACGAAGGATCTCTCTAGCAGGTTAACTGATTGGGCGGCGTTATTCCCACGAGTCATGACCCTCCAAACAGCGTTCATGAAGGCAAAGTGTTTGTTTTACGTGGGCAGTATGGTTGCAAAGCTGAACCTTAAAGGAATGTCCAGAAGGGCACCACCAGAAGTGGAGCCTACGGTTAAATTCGACTCTACCTGGGAAACCTCAACCATGCCAGCTACAGAAAAGATGCACACATTGAAAGCTTAATTCCGTTAACGAACGAGACTCCGTCATGCCCCGCGGTCCGAGTCCAGCTTACTAGAGGGACACGTGAGGCTCTGGCACATGAGATTGGCCAATAACTGGTGTGTCATGCCCTTACATGTCCGTGGCTGCATGTGCGCTACACTGAAAAGGCCAGCGTTTGTCGTTAACAGGTGCAGATAACCCGCTGAACAACGTTAGTGATGGGGATCACTGATTACAATTATTACCCGCGAACGATGATTTCCCAGTAAGTGCAGGTCAACCGCAGTTCCGGAATTAGGCCTAACTGTCATTCCTGAAAAAATGAAAAACTTACGTGTGCAAACCACAGGTGCTGTAGCTTGCTTAACAGCTCGCCAGTCGTTCTCACGCCCAGTATGGATTACACATGATTGCACAAAGGTGAGAAAGGGTACCGTATCCCCAGATAACATGTATGGATAGCGTACACATTCAAAATATATGTCTATACATCAGGAGGCAGGCTCAGACGGTGTTAGGCCCAGTATGGCTTGCACGTGATTGCACAAAGGTGAGAAAGGGTACCGTATCCCCAGATAACATGTATGGATAGCGTACACATTCAAAATATATGTCTATACATCAGGAGGCAGGCTCAGACGGTGTTAGGCCCAGTATGGCTTGCACGTGATTGCACAAAGGTGAGAAAGGGTACCGTATCCCCGGATAACATGTATGGATAGCGTACACGTTCAAAATATATGTCTATACATCAGGAGGCAGGCTCAGACGGTGTCAGGCACAGTATGGATTTGACGGCCCAGACTACACAGCGGAGGAGCAGGGAGAAGTAAAGATTGCAAATGCTGGGGCCCTGCCCAAGCAAGGGGGGCCCACTCGTGGGCGTCGGTACTGGCACTGGGCCCCTCATAGTACGGCGGTGTGTCTGACGGCGGGTGTGCACCACCACCGTCAGAGACACTTGATTGCACTATGAGGGACCCTGTGCCAGTGCCCGCGCCCAAGAGTCGGCCTACCCACCTGTCCAGGGCAACGGCACTCGCACGGTGTCGTGCGCTAGGTGGTGACCCCGGCCATGGGGGGGGGAGGCAGCACAGTTAGGGAGTTTTAGAAAGTGGCATATGTTGATGTTGGACATTCAGCTGATGCAAAAGGCGAAATAGGTCAAGTCCCAGGAAGAGGTGGACCAAAGCAAGCCATTTTTCTGTCACCCTATGTGTCATCAGGGGAAGGTGGGACAAAATCCTTGGAAACCCATGCATGGTTCATTTTAATGAAGGTTAGATCATCCACATTTTGGGTTGACAGACGGGTCCTTTTTTCTGTCAGGATTGATCCAGCTGCACTGAAGACTTTTTCCGATAGCACACTTGCAGCTGGGCAAGCGAGCTCCTGTAAGGCATATTGTGCCAATTCAGGCCAGGTGTCCAGTTTAGCGGCCCAATAGTCAAAGGGGAATGACCTTTGTGGGAGAACATCGATATGGGAGGAAAAGTAGTTTGTAACCATAGTTGACAACTGCTGTCTCCTGTCACTTTCCATCGATGCACTATTACCAGTTGTGTGAGCGGTACTTGAAAAATCAGTCCACAACATTGTCATGAAACCCCTGTCTCCAACGCCACTTCTGCTGTGTGCACCATGAACACCTCTGCCAAGCTGCCCCCGGCCCGTACGGCTCGTGTGAGAACCATCACCGCTGCTGTGTGCTTGGAATGCCTCAAGCAACCGATTTACCAGAGTTGCTTGTTTATTAGCCAATATTAGGTCAAGGTTCTCCTGTGGCATGATGTTTTGTAATTTGCCTTTATAGCGTGGATCCAGGATGCTGGCCAACCAGTAGTCGTCATCGTTCATCATTTTGGCAATGCGGGGGTCCCTTTTTAGGATCTGCAAGGCATAATCTGACATGTGGGCCAATGTTCCCGGTGTCAATGATGCACTGCGAGTGCTGGTTGGAGGAGCACTTTCTGGCAAATCCACATCCCTCCAGTCACGCACAAACCCTGTACCAGACCTTGCCACGCCAACATTTTCACTTGCCCCACGAGATGCATCCTCCTCCCCTAAGTAATCATCCCCATCATCATCCTCCTCCTCTTCTTCCTCCACCTCATCCAGGAGAGGTCCCTGAGCAGACAATGGCTGAATGTCATCAAGGATTCCCTCCTCCTCTTCCTCCTCATCAACATTGGCTGCAGACGCCTGCTCCTTAAGGTGCGTCAAAGTTTGCATGAGCAGACGCATAAGTGGGATGCTCATGCTTAGGATGGCGTCGTCTGCGCTTACCAGCCGTGTGCATTCCTCAAAACACTGAAGGACTTTACAGAGGTCTTTCAGCTTCGACCACTGCACACCTGTCAACTCCATGTCTGCTCTCAAAGTGCCTGGCCGTGTATCCTCCCACAAATGCATTATGGTCTGCCTCTGCTCGCACAGCCGCTCCACCATGTGCAGGGTGGAGTTCCACCTTGTTGCAATGTCGATAATGAGGCGGTGGTTGGGAAGGTGGAGCAATCGCTGCAGCTTCTGCATACGAACGGAGTGTACAGGCGACCGGCGGATGTGCGTGCACAGTCTTCGCACCTTCTGGAGCAGGGCTGTTAACTCCGGATAATTTTTGAGGAAGCACTGCATCACCAGGTTCAAGGTGTGAGCCAAGCAAGGTATGTGGCTGAGTTTTGAAAGGGCTATGGCTGCCACAAAATTACGGCCGTTATCACTAACTACCTTGCCTGCCTCAAGATGTACACTGCCCAGCCATGACTCAGTTTGTCGCTTCAAGTACTCAGCCAGCACCTCGGCGGTGTCTCTGTCGCCCAAACACATCATCTGCAACACAGCCTGCTGACGCTTTCCACTAGCTGCTCGATAGGGGGACACCTCGTGTGCAACAGTGGCAGCTGCAGATGGAGTGCTCGTACGACTGCGCTCTGTGGACGAGTTTTCGCTTCTGGAGGAGGAGGAGGGTCGAACGCCTACAGCCAACTGTTTCCTATACCGTGGGCTAGGCAGCACTGTCCCACCACCCCTGTCCCCTGTGGACCCTGCATCCACCACATTAACCCCGTGCGCAGTGATGGACACGTAACGGCCCTGGCCATGTCGACTGGACCATGCATCAGTTGTGAGGTGCACCTTTCCACTCACTGACTGCTTGAGTGCATGGACAATGCGGTCTTTTACATGATGGTGGAGGGCTGGGATGGCTTTGCGAGAGAAGAAGTGGTGACTGGGTAGGTCATAGCGTGGTACTGCATAGGCCATGAGTTCGCGGAAAGCTGCGCTTTCCACCAACCGATAGGGCATCATCTCAAACGAGATTAGTTTGGCAATGTGGGCGTTCAAACCCAGTGTACGCGGATAAGAGACTGAGTACTTTCTTGACCTACTCATAGTGTCTGGGAGGGTGAGCTGGACTTGAGAGCTGCATATGGTGGAAGTAGCGGTGGACAGGGCGGACTGAGAGAGGGTTGATGATGGTGATGGCGTTGGTGTTCTTCCTGATGGCCTAGATTCAGTATTTCGTTGATATAACAGTGGGATTCCCTAACTGCTGTGGCCTTGCAACGACACCTCAACATTTGCTGCTGTGCTAACCGGTGGGCTTACAGTGGGGGAAACAATGTAGCGTTGCTGACTACCTTCTTTGTGATCAGTTGCACATGTGGCACTTGAGGTTTGGTGTTGTGTCCACGCTTGCAAGTGCATGGTGGTTAAATGTCTAAGCATGCAACTGGTATTCAAATTTTTCAGATTTTTCCCTCGACTAAAGGTCTTTGCGCACTTCTTACAGATAACCTTGGCCTGATCATGAGGATTTTGTTCAAAAAAGTGCCACACTGCACTCTTCCTACATTGGCAGACATTTTGCGGCCTAGCACGCTGTGATGTTTTGACCCTCTGGACAAGCTGTCCAGCAACTCTTTTGATTTTTGGAACCTGTCTTTGGAGTGCTCCGGGCCTGCCAGATAACAGCTGTTGCGATGTCGATGTCTGCTGTGGATGCTCCTCATCTGAGCTATTGGAAGCAGCACCCTCTTCCCCCAATGGATGCCAATCTGGGTCAACAACTGGGTCATCCATCACCTCCTCTTCAATGTCATGTGCACCTTCCTCTGTGTCACCGTGTATGGTGGTATAGTGTGCGGGAAGGGGCACCTGAGTCTCATCAGGGTCAGAATCTGGCTCTGTACACTGCGAGGACAATGTATTGCTCTGAGTGAATGTACCAGCAGAATCATCTATCAGCGGCTGTGCATCAGTGCACTCCATGTCAGATTCATCTTGGCCTGGGTAATTCACCATTTCACTTGATAATCCAGGCATGGTATGTGAAAACAGCTCCATGGAGTAATCAGTAGTATGGCCTGCGTCATCCTTCAATCTTGGTTGGGGTGAAGGACACAAGGAAAGGTGTGGTTCATGAACATGAGCCTCCAATGACGACTCAGTGCTTTTACTTTTTACAACTTCAGAAGAGGAGGCGATAGAGCTGGAGGCTGAGTCAACAATGTAAGACAAAACTTTTTCCTGATGCTATGGCTTTAAAAGCGGTTTGCCAACTCCTAGAAAACTAAGCCTTCGAAGCCTTATGGAGCCAGACGATGACGCAGGCTCAACACCTCCTGCATTCGGTCCTATTTTGCTCTTGCCACTACCATCAGATCCACCACCAACACCATCATTACCAGCTGCCAACCCCCGCCCAATTCCACGGCCTCTTCCACCAGCCTTCCTCATTTTTTGTAGAAATGTAGACAAAATCCAACAAACTATATAGTAATGTAAAACAAGGTACAAGGTGACTATAGGACAGGGGAGATTTTGAATTTCTGCACACACTAGTGGACACTGGACACTTTCGGATTGTGTGAGGCCCACTGAATATCAGAGCGGTATGTCACAGGCTCAATGGCACAGGTGTGAAAAAAGTGACTACAGGATCACAGAGATTTTGAATTTCTGCACACACTAGTGGACACTGGACACTTTTGGATTGTGTGAGGCCCACTGAATATCAGAGCGCTATGTCACATGCTCGATGGCACAGGTGTGAAAAAAAGTGACTACAGGATAAGGGAGATTTTGAATTTCTGCACACACTAGTGGACACTGGACACTTTTGGATTGTGTGAGGCCCACTGAATATCAGAGCGCTATGTCACAGGCTCGATGGCACAGGTGTGAAAAAAGTGACTACAGGATAAGGGAGATTTTGAATTTCTGCACACACTAGTGGACACTGGACACTTTTGGATTGTGTGAGGCCCACTGAATATCAAAGCGCTATGTCACAGGCTCGATAGCACAGGTGTGAAAAAAGTGACTACAGGATCACAGAGATTTTGAATTTCTGCACACACTAGTGGACACTGGACACTTTTGGATTGTGTGAGGCCCACTGAATATCAGAGCGCTATGTCACATGCTCGATGGCACAGGTGTGAAAAAAGTGACTACAGGATCACAGAGATTTTGAATTTCTGCACACACTAGTGGACACTGGACACTTTTGGATTGTGTGAGGCCCACTGAATATCAGAGCGCTATGTCACAGGCAGAAATTGGCTAGTGTATCACAAACTACAAGGTGTATGTAGAATTGGGCAGAATAGGAATCTCCCTAGAGTGTAGGTCTGTAAGAACAGAACAAGTCCTCCACTTATCCTTCCACAGTGACACACAGATAGCTTCACTGTGGCTGTGATAACAGCCGTTACACGGTACTGTGTGAGGAGCGTACACCGCTTTATAGTGTGAAAAAATGCACGCTCAGTACCTCAGCAGGACAAAGAAAAAAATTGGGATTGCTTTTAAAAAAGCAGTTTGCAGAGCAGTGGGTAAACAGCAATGCAGCTGTCAGGAAGCCTTAGAAGGCAGCCTAACAACCAACACTGCTGATCCACCACAATATAGCCTCCCCTTGCACTGCACACACAGTGACTGGTGTGTTGTACACAAAATCGCTAGCAGCAGAAGCAGTTTTTTTTTCTTCTTCCCTGCCTAACGCTCTCCCTACAGAATCAGCAGCAGCAACCTCTCCCTATGCTAAGATCGGCAGAAGTAAGATTGCGGTCGGCGTGCACGCCCTTTTATAACCCCTGTGACACCCACCAAAGCAAGCCAATCACTTGCATGCCCTTCTGAAAGATGGTGGTGACCCCTGCCTATGTCATCACGTTGCCCACAGTGTCCGTGGATCCTGATTGGCTGAAAAAGAGTGCAAAACAAACTTTTGAAACGCGACTTTGGCGCGTAAGTCGCCGACCTCGTGGCCGACCTCATCCTAGGGTCGGGTTTCGTTTCATGAAACCCGACTTTGCCAAAAGTCGGCGACTTTTGAAATTTTTCGACCCGTTTCGCTCAACTCTATGAATAAGACCTGACGAGTTGCTCTACTGTGGCCTTAAGCTCATCTGAAGACAGTTCTTTCAGATGGCTAAAAAAGCTAAATTTGCCTGATATATCTTTATATGCTTGAAGACGTTGGTTAACACAAGCGATAAACTGATCAATGATAGGCAACAAAGTTTCTGTTCTGTATTTTTCAGAAGGGCTGAGTTGTGTTTCTTCCGTATGGCCATAATCCAATGGATTGAGACACACGTTTCGGCGCCTGTGTCGAGTTATCGTCTGAACATACTCAGATGAACCAGACAGCTCTTCACCTTGCTTCTCATAAATTTTGAAGGAGTCACGCTTTGATGCAACATAGTTTTTTAAGCTGGTCAGTGACGCCACAGCAGTGTTTAGATCAAGTTTTGCGTGTTGTAGATTTTTACTAGTAGCACCTGTTCTTTGCAGGATTTTATTCCAGAAGGTGGTGTTAATACCACTTTCAAGCTGATTCATTTGTCTTAACAGTCCTTCTGCTTCACACAGTACACAGCTTTTTTCTTCAAAGTCATCAGCAATCTGTTTAAGTACATCTTTAATCTGTTGATAGTCATGCTTAAGGGCCTTAGTAGCGTCTGCTCTGCAGGACCAACGCGTTGTTGTGACACGTTTGAGAGTCAATGCTGTTGCTGAGTCAATATTTTAAATATTTTTCAAAGCCTTAGTCAGGAGATGATGCCGATGCGTTGAAACTGTGAAGAGGAGGAACAGCTTTTCAAGGAAGTCAAAAAATGTAGAGCACTCGACTAGCTTTCTACAGTATTTTAGCAACCAGAGTTAAAGGGAGTGTGCTGTACAAGGAATCCAGAATGCAAGATTGTTTTTCTCTCTCACTTTGGCTTGCAGGCCGTTGTATCTGCTTCTCATTGCAGATGCATTGTCATAACTTTGACCGCGGCAATTTCCCAGGTCTAGGTCATGTCTCTTCAAAAATTCCAACAAGGCATTGAACACGTCTTGAGCGCTATGGCCTTTGTTTGCCATGAATGTTACAAGAGTTCCACAGGGCCATCTTTCTCCATATACCTCAATACAAGGGTTAGTTGGTCAACGTGAGCTGCATCGGGTGTGGAGTCCAAAGAGATGGAGTAGTATTTTGATTTGTTAACTGGAGAAATAATTTCTCTAAAGACTTGTTCGCCCATGACATTGATCATTTCTTCCAAAATTGTAGATAACAGATAGTTTGTATGACCCTTGCCGCAACTGGCTTGAGTTTTGATATGCGGTGCAAGAAAGTCGTCGTACTGGGCGATGAGTTCAAGAATGCCCAGAAAGTTTCCATTTCTAGGTGATCCAACCAATTCGTTATCTCCTCTAAATGCTAAGCCATGCTTGGCAATAAACTAAATAAGGCTGGTTTCACATTAGCGCATTTTCAGCGCGCGCACGGCCGGGGGTAGCTCCGCCCCCGAGCCGGCTCTCTGCCCGGCGTGCCCGCCCCTTGCTTGTAGCGCCGCCTACTAGCGGACAGCGGCGCCTGCGATCGGCACACCCTATCTTTAGCATAGGGTGCGCAGATCGTGCGCAGGCCGTGCGCTAGTTGCGCTTTGACCTGTGCTGCGCACTTTTGACGGTGCGCCGTGCGCGCCAAAATCAAACTTTTCGGATTTTGGCGCGCACGGCGCACCGTCAAAAGTGCGCAGCGCAGGTCAAAGCGCAACTAGCGCACGGCCTGCGCACGATCTGCGCACCCTATGCTAAAGATAGGGTGCGCCGATCGCAGGCGCCGCTGTCCGCTAGTAGGCGGCGCTACAAGCAAGGGGCGGGCACGCCGGGCAGAGAGCCGGCTCGGGGGCGGAGCTACCCCCGGCCGTGCGCGCGCTGAAAATGCGCTAATGTGAAACCAGCCTCACATTTACTACTCGTTTCAATACTGACCTGACTTCCAATAATGCTCCTGAGCCTCGACCTGTTGTGTTAGCTCCGTATCAATTTGCCCAATCGCTTTTAACCTCATATTGAAAGCAATTGTAGAGTTCAGATGTTCCGCTGACAGCACATGACTTTTTATACGTTCTTGTGAATGTTTCCCATCACAGAATCCATTAGACTCAGATGCTGTAATAAAGCACATCAATTTGCACGTGAAGCAGTAAATGCATCCTTTAGAGGGAGAGAAGCATAACCAATTCCTCGTTATGACTTCTCCATTATGATTTTGACGACAGAAAAGCACAAGTGTGCACATCCTTGGAATATCGTGGTCCTTTCTAGGTTGCTGAACCGAGTGTGCAATGAGCAAACTTTCATCACAGTGCTGGATTGATACACCCCTTTTCAGCCAGTATTCTCGCATTTGTTCCAAAATAATGGATGGCCAAAGTCCAATGTCATAACCCCCGGTGGGCCCTCAGCTTCACCTTCTTCATAAGATGTACCACTAGCAGTCTCCTTTTCTTTGTGTTCTTCAGTTGTACACATTACTACTTCAGCCATCTCTTTGCCAGGATCAACAACCATTTCCACTGAAGCATTGTCAGGTTGATCAGATTCTTCAAAGTCATTACTCCTTTCCGACACTTGCCTTGAATGAACAGTGAAGAACTCGTCCAATTTTCTTGTCTTTTCTTCTGTTGGTTTAATTGTTGCTTCATTTGCCTTACGTGTTTTAGAAGCCCCAGACTCCCAAATTCTTGTGTGATGTCTGTGCTTATCTCCTTCACGATTGTCCATGATGGTAATCTAAAAGTAACAAAATGACCTTGTCAAGCCTTGAAGTCCTGAAAGGGAATTAAATATTAAAATATGTACATATATATGTATGTATATTGTACAAATTTGGGCTGTCTATATCAAAGACTGCTGCGGGGCTCTGTATGTCAGAGGCTGCTGCCTGGCTGTATATGTATGAGGCTTCTGCTGGGCTGTATATGTATGAGAGGATCTTGCTGGGCTGTATATGTATGAGAGGCTTGTGCTGGGCTGTATATATATGGGGCTGCTGCTGGGCTGTATATATATATATATATATATATATATGAGGGGCTGCTGTTGGGCTGTATATATCAGAGGCTGTTTACCTAGCTGTATATATCAGAGGCTGTTGCTGTGCTGGCTGTATATAGAATAGAGGCTGAGGGGCTGTATAAAGTGTATACACAGCACTATACTGTAAACAGGTCCACACTATATACATACAGTATACACAGACACTGTAATGCAGGATATAGTGTGGACCTGTATATACAGTATGGTACTGTGTAGGACAGGAGCTGCAAGAAAGATACACAGACAGACACACACAGACAGACACACACACACACAGAGATCATACTCACCCACTGTGACACTGTGAAGACTGAACCACTTCACTCTGGATCTTCAGTGACTGTAGATCCAGAGTGAAGTTCTGCCACGCTCCGCTGTGGAGAATCTTCTTCTCGCGCCGACATCATGGCTCCGCCTCCTTCCTCGAAGGTAGCTGAACTGAACAAACTCTCATCTGATCTATTCCGAGGGAGCGATATAGCTGAATAGGTAGCGCGGCGCGCCTAGAAGCTTCTGTTGGGATCGGAGAAGGCTGCTGCATGCCATAAGCTAAGCATTAGGTAGAGTACTAAGGAAGTCTGGCTAGCCAGGTCAGTGGATGATGACGCAGGTGCCATGACTCTGCCACTCTGCGCCAGCCACTGAGATGTAGGACCGTAGCCAGGTCCCTACACTTTCAATAGTTTCTCTTTTGTTTCTTATCTTTAGAAATGGTTCACAGCAAAGAGAGACTTGTATTTTACATGTTTTGAGATATTTATCCCTATATTGGTGGGAGGCCCCCACTTGGTGGGTGGCCCAGGGCTTGGGTCCCCCACCTAAATCCGGGCCTGCCTCCTTCTTTCCTCCGTGAAGTTCCGCCTACTGCCGCATGCGTCCAGCGTTTCCCTGCATACCTCTCCTTAGCATTGGGTGCGCAGGGACATGGGTTGTATGTGGATGCGTCCGCATGCAGCGATTTGACGTGTGCGGCGACCGCACGGAAACGCAAAATTGGACGCATGCGGCGGTAGGCAGAGCTTCACGGAGGAAAGCAGGAGGAAGTAGGCTGCCATCCGCAACCCTCCTGAATGCTAGTCTGAAACCAGACTTAGCTCTGCCCGTGGAGAGCTGTAACAACTCTGCGGCATCACCAACAGCCCCAGCGGTCTCTTTTGCAGCGTCGGCTATCACTTTCATTGCCGAACACCACGGGTGGCGTCATGAATCTATTTCCCTATAAACTACTATCCCCATAATTTATTTACATTGCACGCCCAGATCACGAACCGGGTCACAGTAGCCGTGACATATCCCCCAAAGGACTGACCGGCCCGGTATGGAGTAACCCCGGCCCTAGGGGGTGCTGCACATACATACACATACATAGTACATACAGATATACATAAATACATACACAAATATACACATAATTATCCACATACATCCTCACATACAGCTTTCTATGCAGACAGATCTGGGCAGAGCCATAAATGTGTATAGATGTCTCCCTGGAGAGGTGGCAGCTGCTGCTCCTTCTCTGGGGGTCAGACTGTCCAGTGATCGCAGCAGCACAGTCACGTCTCTTATCACTGTGATAGGAAGTTGTGAGGGGCTGGTGGGGGTGTGGAGGTGCAGCTCCTCCATCCAATCACATCCCTGCCTTCTCCTATGTCAGGATGCCTCTGAACTTGTGTTATTAAAGGGAGAGGACGGAGCACTGCCACAGACCAGGAGGCCGACAGCAGCAGCAAGGGACGCAGACACCAGCTGCCCTCTCCGCTACCATGACCAGCAATGGCGCCATAGAGAATGGACTGCCTGACAAGAAGATGCCAGCGCTGCCCCGACCCATCCCCAACCTGGAGATCCTGCACACTCAGGTAACGCCGGCTCTGCTGCACCTGTGGGGTGAGGAGACACAGAGACAGAAAAGGGGTTTGGAGACATTTTACAGAACATTAGTTCAATGAAACTTGTAAGTCACAGATCGGGGCAGACAAGCCTGTGCTGGAGAGCAAGTTCTAGGATGTTCACCATTGGATGTCACATATGAAGAAACTCAATCACCAACATAGAGTGTGTATGTATTATATATAATATACACTCTGTTATCTATGTGCTGAAATGTGACCTGATGTGCTGCCAGATGCTCCTCACAGTATATAGTATGAGTGTGTGCATGTACTGTATCAAATGAATAAAAATGATATACATAATATAATATCTTGCCAGATAGCAAATGGATAGATATATGGATAATAAATAATAGATAGAAAGATAGATGATAGATAATGATAGTTATGTGATAGCTAGATAGATAATAGATACAGTAATGGATAGATAGATGATAATGATAGGTAAATATATGATAGATAGATGGATAGATACAATAATGGATGGATAGATAGATAAATATATGATAGATAGATAGATAGATAGATAATAGACAGACAGATCATTTTGCTCAGGCAGACGGCACTTGGGAATATGAGGGGCTATATTTTTCATGATAATTGTGAAATGTAGAAGCAAGAAATGAAATTGCTTTTGAGGATAACTTTCTTCAGATATGATTGATAACCCATGGTAATCATCCTACAATCTATTTACCAGCACACGATTGTCTGTCCCCTGTTTGTCACTTAAAAGTTTCATTGAATTAATGTAAATGTTTTGTGAAATGTTTCTAAATCCGCACAAATCAGTTTAATCTCAATAACATACAGATAAGATTAGAATGGTTCATTATACAACAAGGGAGATAGATGTTTTAGATAGATTCATTTAACTCCATGGGTCCAATCATTTTAGTTGTATCTGATCTTTAGGTGTAATGAGAATTGCTATCAGGACTCTGTATTGTTGATATACCATAAAATACAGTGTGGCTTGTGTTCACACACAGGATTTTTTTAGCGCTTTTTACTGTGGTTTTCACTATAAAACCGCTAAAAATAAGCTTCCCAGTCATTTCTATGCATTTTGCACTTTTTGTGCACATTGATGCATTTTTTACCGTGAAAAAACCACATCGCGATAAAAACCGCAACATGCTAATTAATTTTGCAGATTTTTCCGCGGTTTTGGCTTCTTCCATGCGGTTTGAAACCGCTGCAGAAAAAAACGCATCAAAAACGCGCAAAAGCCGCCGCGGAAAAATAGGTGCAGTTTCTGGGAAGGGATTCAGGTTTTTGAGCAGAAATTTTCTGCAACGTGTGCACTTAGCCTAAATGTCTATAGCTTGTGTGCAAGATACATCCAGTGGTGATGGAAAGAACCCAACCTGTTTTTCAACATATATTGCTAGAACCATGTGGAATATATATATATTTCTGCCTGTTTATATATGAATAAGACTTTTCTGTGTGTGTATGTATGTATGTATATATATATATATATATACATATATATACAGTACAGACCAAAAGTTTGGAAACACCTCATTCAAAGAGTTTTCTTTTTTTTCATGACTATGAAAATTGTAGATTCACTCTGAAGGCATCAAAACTATGAATTAACACATGTGGAATTATATAATTAACAAAAGTGTGAAACAACTGAAAATATGTCTTATATTCTAGGTTCTTCAAAGTAGCCACCTTTTGCTTTGATTACTGCTTTGCACGCTCTTGGCATTCTCTTGATGAGCTTCAAGAGGTAGTCACTGGAAATGGTCTTCCAACAGTCATGAAGGAGTTCCCAGAGATCCTTAGCACTTGTTGGCCCTTTTGCCTTCACTCTGCAGTCCAGCTCACCCCAAACCATCTCGAATAGGTTCAGGTCTGGTGACTGTGACTGTGGTAGCACTCCATCACTCTCCATCTTGGTCAAATAGCCCTTACACAGCCTGGAGGTGTGTTTGAGGCCATTGTGCTGTTGAAAAATAAATGATGGGCCAACTAAACGCAAACCGGATGGAATAGCATCCCGCTGCAAAATGCTGTGGTAGCCATGCTGGTTCAGTATGCCTTCAATTTTGAATAAATCCCCAACAGTGTCACCAGCAAAGCACCCCCACACCATCACACCTCCTCCATGCTTCACGGTGGGAACCAGGCATGTAGAGTCATCTGTTCACCTTTTCTGCGTCGCACAAAGATACGGTGGTTGGAACCAAAGATCTCAAATTTGGACTCATCAGACCAAAGCACAGATTTCCACTGGTCTAATGTCCATTCCCTGTGTCCTTTAGCCAAAACAAGTCTCTTCTGCTTGTTGCCTGTCCTTAGCAGTGGTTTCCTAGCAGCTATTTTACCATGAAGGCCTGCTGCACAAAGTCTCCTCTTAACAGTTGTTGTAGAGATGTGTCTGCTGCTAGAACTCTGTGTGGGATTGACCTGGTCTCTAATCTGAGCTGCTGTTAACCTGCGATTTCTGAGGCTGGTGACTTGGATGAACTTATCCTCCGCAGCAGAGGTGACTCTTGGTCTTCCTTTCCTGGGGCGGTCCTCATGTGAGCCAGTTTCTTTGTAGCACTTGGTGGTTTTTGCCACTGCACTTGGGGACTCTTTCAAACTTTTCCCAATTTTTCGGACTGTCTGACCTTCATTTTTTAAAGTAATGATGGCCACTCGTTTTTCTTTACTGATTTATTCCTTGCTATAATACAAATTCTAACAGTCTATTCAGTAGGACTATCAGCTGTGTATCCACCAGACTTCTGCACAACACAACTGATGGTCCCAACCTCATTTATAAGGCAAGAAATCCCACTTATTAAACCTGACAGGGCACACCTGTGAAGTGAAAACCATTTCCGGTGACTACCTCTTGAAGCTCATCAAGAGAATGCCAAGAGTGTGCAAAGCAGTAATCAAAGCAAAAGGTGGCTACTTTGAAGAACCTAGAATATAAGACATATTTTCAGTTGTTTCACACTTTTTTGTTAATTATATAATTCCACATGTGTTAATTCATAGTTTTGATGCCTTCAGAGTGAATCTACAATTTTCATAGTCATGAAAATAAAGAAAACGCTTTGAATGAGGTGTGTCCAAACTTTTGGTCTGTACTGTATATACCACGCAGAAAATTGTTATTGATATAGAAAAGGCAGACAAACACATATATTAAGTACATAAATATACCAATAGGCTTAAAAATTGTGTGTGTGCTGATGTACTTGTCTCTAGATGCATATATATATATATATATATGTATACTATATATATATATATATATATATATATATATATATACACACACACATTAACGTTTATGTGATGTGGAGTATCTAGTGAAGAAATAATGGAAAGTAATGGGATATGGTACAGTTCATCAGTTCATGGAGCAGACAGGTCACATAGCCCAGGATTCTCAGACAGGTCACACTACCAAAACATCTGTGCAACTTGCTGATGTGCGACTATTTTAAAGCTGCAATTTTGCTATATAAAAAGAACAGCCGATACGCAGACGCATGTGACTTGCATTGAAGTCTATGACAAGTGGGTCGCATGGAACGTGCAATCAGCGACAGACAATCTAAAACATTTGGAAACATTTGTGACTTTGTGTCACAGTTGCGTGTGCTGCGATTTCCTGGAAGGACCCACTTTTGGCCTCGGTCTGGTGAATGGCGGCCTACGAGCACATTAAACTTTACGTCAGGACAAGTTCCTGATCCTGACCTTCACCATAGACTAAGTCACAGATGCACTTAACCTAAGGACTTTACATGGGGCGGTGGTAAGCATGCACGCCGCCGCTATGCCGCTCAAAGTCTTCAAGGCCGATGGAGATCACAGAACACATTATTCCGTTCAAGCCTATCACTTAAGCAGAAGGAATGGCGGACATGGGACCCCCTGTTATCTTGATCTGTTGAGGTCACAGCATTGGGTTCCCAGCAATAATCCAGAATCCTTTATCATATCCCATGAATAGGTGATAAACGGTGATTTTCAGAAAATCCATTAAAATCTATTAGGAAGTTGCTATTTCTAAGATCATCAGATGGAGATACTTGGAGACAGTTTTCCAGCCATTAAGGGTATGTGCACACATTGCGGATTCGTCTGCGGATTTTTACGCTTGGAATCTGCAGAATCCGCAGGTCAAAATACCCGTGTTTCTACTGTGGATTACCTGGGGATTTATTGCTGATTTTGTGCGGTTTGGCCTGTGTTTTTACACCTGCGGATTCCTATAATGGAATAGGTGTAAAAACGCTGCGGAATCCGCACAAAGAATTGACATGCTACGGAAAATAAACAGCTGCGGTTCCGCGCGAATTTTTCTGCGGCATGTGCACAGCGGTTTTTGTTTTCCATAGGATAACATGGTACTGTACATCACTTGGAAAACTGCTGCGGATCCGCAGGGCCAAATCCGCTGCGAATCCGCAGACGAATCCGCAACGTGTACACATACCCTAAATCTGGTACTTGTCAACATTGCTCATATCCTTAAGCACACCAATTTTTTTGCTTCCAACACAGCAACTATGAGAAATGACTTTATGAATTGCCTGATATAACCCACAGCTTGCCAGGTGCCATTGCTATTAGATAACCAAATGTTATATCCTTCACCTGTTAATGTAACGACTGATCAATATAAAGTGGGTACGGAAAGTATTTAGACCCCTTTAAATTTTTCACTCTTTGTTTCATTGCAGCCATTTGGTAAATTCAAAAACGTTCATTTCTTTTTCTCATTAATGTACACTCTGCACCCCATCTTGACTGAAAAAAAAGAAATGTAGAAATGTTTGCAAATTTATTAAAAAAAAAAAACTCAAATATCTCATGGTCATAAGTATTCAGACCCTTTGCTCAGACACTCATATTGAAGTCACATGCTGTCTATTTCCTTGTGATCCTCCTTGAGATGGTTCTACTCCTTCATTGGAGTCCAGCTGTGTTTAATTAAACCGAGGGGACTTGATTTGGAAAGGCACACACCTGTCTATATAAGACCTCACAGCTCACAGTGCATGTCAGACCAAATGAGAATCATGAGGTCAAAGGAACTGGCCAAGGAGCTCAGACAGAATTGTGGCAAGGCACAGATCTGGCCAAGATCACTAAAGAATTTCTGCAGTACTCAAGGTTCCTAAGAGCACAGTGGCCTCCATAATCCTTAAATGGAAAAAGCCTTGGACCACCAGAAGTCTTCCTAGACCTGGCCGTCCAGCCAAACTGATCAATCATGGGAGAAGATCCTTGGTGAGAGAGGTAAAGAAGAAACCTAAGATGACTGTGGCCGAGTTCCACAGATGCAGTAGGGAGATGGGAGAAAGTTCCAGAAAGTCAAGTGTCACTGCAGCCCTCCACCAGTCGGGCCTTTA
This sequence comes from Dendrobates tinctorius, assembly GCF_039654945.1. Lineage (NCBI taxonomy): Eukaryota > Metazoa > Chordata > Amphibia > Anura > Dendrobatidae > Dendrobates > Dendrobates tinctorius. Next base: position 83,367,275 of record NW_027361690.1, read on the forward strand.
TGGCAGAGTGGCCCGAGAGAAGTCTCTCGTCAGTGCAAGACATATGAAAGCCTGCATAGAGTTAAAAACACATGAAGGACTCCCAGACTATGAGAAATAAGATTCTCTGGTCTGATGAGACAAAGATAGAACTTTTTGGTGATAATTGTAAGCGGTATGTGTGGAGAAAACCAGGCACTGCTCAACACCTGCCCAATACAATCCCAACAGTGAAACATGGTGGTGGCAGCATCATGCTATGGCGGTGTTTTTCAGCTGCAGGGACAGGATGACTGGTTGCCATTGAAGGAAACATTAATGCGGCCAAGTACAGAGATATCCTGGATGAAAACCTCTTCCAGAGTGCTCTAGACCTCAGACTTCACCTTCCAACAAGACAATGATCCTAAGCACACAGCTAAAATAACAAAGGAGTGGCTTCAGAACAACTCTGCGAACATTCTTGACTGGCCCAGCCAGAGCCCTGACCTAAACCCAATTGAGCATCTCTGGATAGACCTGAAAATGGCTGTCCACCAACCTTCACCATCCAACCTGACGGAACTGGAGAGGATCTGCAAGGAAGAATGGCAGAGGATCCCCAAATCCAGGTGTGAAAAACTTGTTGCATCATTTCCAAGAAGACTCATGGCTGGACTAGCTCAAAAGGGTGCTTCTACTCAAAACTGAGCAAAGGGTCTGAATACTTATGACCATGTGATATTTCAGTTTTTCTTTTTTAATAAATTTGCAAAAATTTCTACATTTCTGTTTTTTTCAGTCAGGATGGGGTGCAGAGTGAACATTAATGAGAAAAAAAATGGACTTATCTGAATTTACCAAATGGCTGCAATGAGACAAAGAGTGAAAGATTTAAAGGGGTCTGAATACTTTCCGTACCCACTGTTGACATGTTTGTCAGTGCAGGTAATTTACAGGAGTTTTCTACTGTTGACTATAAAGTTTGATGCAGGATGATTGCAATATATAGTTATAATCATGTGCCATTATTTGGCAGCGTACTCAAAGTACATTGTGCTGTGGGTGATATGTGACATGCCATTGGCTTGATACTGTCTGTGTAATGTGGTAGAGGATGGGCATTCTGTGCTGTATTCAGTGCTTCTTCATAGATGATTGTAGCATATTTATGTATGTGTGACATATTATATAATTATTACGTCTTTGTGTGACATATAGTCATATACTGCTGGCATATCTGTTCATTCATTTAGATATTCGTCAATAATGACTGGCACCAATCAATGAGCGGAACGACATTCCCAGTGTATAACCCAGCCACTGGCAAGAAGATCTGTGATGTGCAGGAGGCAGACAAGGTGAGCGCGGGAACTCAAAAACAGTGTGTTAGCCTATAAAATCTGCAGAGAATCTCCAAAATATGCTATAAAACATCCACAAGCAAATACAACACAAACCTAAGATCCAGTGGCAAAGTACTGGAGTTGCCCAAAAGATACAGAAACCTTAGACCTCCTGACAAAGCCCAGTGTTGGTGAAACGCATGTTGATGTTCTTGCGTGCCTGTTTTTCCTATTTTTTTCAACAGCTTCACCATATTTACATCATGTTGTAAAATATAGATGACCTTTAGGGCTATTTGCTTTACATTTCCGTACAATTGCTTTAGCAATTTTTATCTGTGACATGCTAGGTATCATCTATATACATTTTTTCCTTTTCTTCTACCACTTGGACGTATTATACTATTCCTATATTTCACCATCTAATCTAGTTCACTGGTATTTTTTTTTTTTCTATCTAGTCCTTATTATGTGTTACTTTTGCTCAGGATATTTAACTACTGTATATCATTATTTCTTGAGACACAAATTCCAGTTGTTCATCTATATTACCGTTTAGGGAAGTGTTACATGGATATTATACATATTATGACCAGTATTGTTAACGGTCTTGTCTCTGTATTAGGGGATTTTGTTTTCGTGCACCATTATACTGCATTATACCTTCCCCCATGTAAGTCCGATTAGTCTGGTCTTCTTCATCAGTCCATCTTAAAGGGGTTGTTCGCTTCAGACAATCACTACTTTTTAGAATGACCGCTTGTCTCTAAGCTCATCACAAAGTGAGACCCCCAGCAATCAGACCCGAAAATTAATATCAGTTTCCCAGCAAGGGTACCACAGAAGAAGCTGCACATTACATAAGTCCGGTGCTCAATGTCGATGCTTACCTGTGTAATGCAGGACAGGACAAGACCTCTGGAGTGAGACATACTCTTTGTATTCGGATCCTGAACAGAGGACTGGACCGCTCCTCGCCCGTGTCTACTAACTCAGAATTTTTTAATTGGGTAATAAATAGGGAAATGGCATTTTTAAAATTAGACAAATTAATGAAGAAATAGAATCCATCGCAAGCGAAACCCTTCTATGCCAGTTCAGAAATCTATATGTATGACACAATATAGAAGAGAACACATTGCATTGTCCATCACGTTCATTTCTCTATTCAGATGTGTGTAAAACGTACTTTACACGTTGGCACTATGTTGTAACACTGCCCTCCAGGGGATCACATACTACTTTTTAAGTTTCTCCATAGACCAGACCTAACGTATATGTAGAGCAGATGCCTCCAGAGAAGAGGCAATGTATATGGAGACCAGATGTTATCATAGAAGAGACGTGATATACACATTATGGACAACCACAGGGCATGCTCTTCTAGCAACTCAATAGTGCTATACGTAGCTGTCCTATAGCACTTAAAGGGAATCTGTCACCAGGTTTTTGCCACTTTATCCTAGAGAAGCATAATGTAGGGGCAGAGACCCTGATTCCAGCGATGTGTCACTTACTGGGCTTTGTTCTGTAGTTTTTATTAAAATCACTGTTTTATCAACAGGAGAATATCACTGAAGGACTAGTAATCCTGCTGCCATGTAATCTTCCATATTCATGAGCTCTGTATAACCCCACCCACAGCACTGATTGGGAGCTTTCTGCCTCTACACAGTGCACACAGAAAGCTGCCAATCAGTGGAATTGGTGGGGTTATACATAGCTCAGCATTCAGAGAACTGGTAGCTCTGCAAAGAGAAAACAGGGATGTTATAAAAATGGTAGAAAGCAGCCCTATAAGTGATGCATTGCTGGAATCAGCGTCTCTGCTTTTACATAATGCTGCTGTTAGATGGTGTAGCAAAAAACTCTTTTACAGATTCCTTTTAATATGTGATACAAGCATTCAGGATGTTCACTGTATGCAATCCTGGAAGGTGAAGTACAGAGGCAAGAATAGCTTTTTAAAAGAGGTGGAGCAGTACCAAGTGTGTTGGTGTCCATGGTGCAGATGGAAAAATGCAAATTTACGCCTTATAGGAATTTGCAGGTGATGATATCTCTTCTAGCTTAAAAAGTGAAGATAATAATTCAGGGGGTTGGGAGTAAAATGTACCTAAAATTAAATTTTTCATGCTCCATTACTTTAAATAAGCAAACTCTATCAGCTGTTATACTTTAAAATACCTTTAGTTTTACAAGGTTCAATACTTAAACAATTAAGACTCAACAATATATATCTCTGTATTACTATTAATTTTAAACAAAAAGTGGAAAGGTCAGCATTACTAATCATAGAATGTTGGAGTTGGAAGGGACCTCCAGGGTCAATGTGTCCAACCCCCTGCTCAATGCAGGATTCACTAAACCATCTCACAGAGATGTCTGTTCAGCCTCTGAAGACTTCCATTGTTGGAGAACTCACCACCTCTCGTGGCAGCCTGTTCCACTCATTGATCACCCTCACTGTCAAAAAGTTTTTTTCTAATATCTAATCTGCATTTTTTCCCTTTCAGTTTCATCCCATTGCTTCTCATGTTTTCTTGTGCAAAAGAGAATAAGGATGATCCCTCTACACTGTGACATCCCTTCAGATATTTGTAGACAGCTATTAAGTCTCCTCTTAGCCTTCTTTTTTGTAAGCTAAACGTTCCCAGATCCTTTAATCGTTCCTTGTAGGACATACTTTGCAGTCCGCTCACCATCCTGGTAGCGCTTCTCTGAACTTGCTGCAGTTTTTAATGTATTTTATACGATGTGATGTCCACAGTTGGACACAGTATTCCAGATGAGGCGTGACCAAGGAGGAGTAGTGGAGGATAATTACTTCACGTGATCTAGACTCTATGCTTCCATTGATACATCCCAGAACTGTGTTTGCCCTTTTTGCTGCTGCATCACACTGTTCACTTACAGTATGTGCAATCTGTAATCTAATAGTACACCAAAGTCTTTTTACACGTGCTATTGCTTAGTTCTATTCCTCCCATTCTGTAGATGTAATTTTTTCTTGCTAAGGTGTAGAAGCTTGCATTTCTTACTGTTAAATACCATTTTATTAGTCGCTGCACATTGTTCAAGCTTATCTAGATCCTTCTGAATCCTTTCTCTGTCTTCTCTAGTGTTAGCTATCCCTCCTGTCTTTGCATCGTCTGCAAATGTGATCAGTTTATCTTCAGTTCTCTTATCTAGATCATTTATAAAAATATTGAACAACACTGGGGCCAGGACACAGCCTTGTGGTACCCCACTTGAAACACTCTTCAAATTGGATGTACAACCATTTGTACCAATCTTTGAGTACGATCACTAAGCCAGTTATGAATCCACCTAATGGTATCCTTGTCAATCCTATACTTGGTATTTTTTTTAATAAGGATAGTATGAGATACTTTATCAAATGGTTTGCTGAAGTCAAGATATACTACATTTACCACATTTCCCTAACCCACCCAGTCAGTGATTCCATCATAGAAGGAAATTAGATTAGCCTGGCATGACTTGTTTGCTACAAACCCATGCTGGCTCTGGTTAATTATTGTATTCCTATCCATGTATTTACATATATGCTGTTTAATAATTTGTTGAAAGATCTTTCCTGGTATAGAAGTAAGGCTCACTGACCTGTAATTTCTTCTTTTCTTTTTTTAAGAAAGGGGCAACTTTTGCCCTTCTCCAATCCTCTGTGACTTCTCCTGTTTGACAGAAATTTTCAAAGATTCTGACTAGTGATTCTGCAATTTCCTTTGTTATCTCTTTCAGTACCCTAGGAAGTAACTTATCTGGACCAGGAGATTTAAATTAATTTAAATTAGCTAAGTGTTCCCTCACCATGTCTCTGTTTATAGATAAGGTGGATTCTTTTATTCCTTCAATAGCAATATGTGCAATCAATTAACTTAATGGTGTAACATATGAAGATGAATATCATTATTTAAGTCCCGAGTCAGTTATATCATAGCCGCATGTGGTGCTCAACAGAAAAAAGGCAATATCAAATAGGAACAGAAAAAAACTTGTGGCACTCACCACATGACTAAAAATTATTTCTTTATTCAATACCGGGTGGAGGAAACAGACATACAGAAAAAAGAGGAACGGCCATTTCACGCTGCCAAGGTTGGCAGTGTGAAACATCTGTCGCTCCTTTTTCTGTTTGTTTCTATTCTCTGCCTGATGTGTAATAAAGCAATGATTTTTAGCCACTTGGTGAGTGGCACAGTTTTTTTCTCTGTTCTTATTTACTATTATTTTACCATCAAAGATTTCCTTACTTGAGGTCCTGTGATGCAGAATTCCTTTGATCCTCTCCAAGTTAACACCGTTTACACCTGCACTGAATGGTGCTATCTGTATGAATGTATTCTCCCTTGTGGATCTAGATATACTGTATATAGCAGTGGAAGTGTTAGCTTTTACAAATGACGAAGCAGTAGAGATCATTCTATGCCAGCAATGTGGCATGGAGAAGCTTGTGGGAAGAAAGTTTAAGATTTCTATCTTAGGGAACCTCAGATGAGTAAAGTTTCAGAGTAAAAGCTCATCCTATCTCCCAGTAATAGTGGAATTTCCAACTTTGACCAAAGCTCTACTTATAACTCTTCCTTTGCTATTTATGTAGTCTGGACACATGTGGACCGTCCTTATGTTTGTATGATACATAGTTTGTTAACAAGGAAGAGAAGGAATCCAGAGGTACAATAAGCGTCTGTCGACTTTGAACGTGGTCATCCCTTAATTACTCACAAGCCGAAATACAGTGAGGTGGAGCCTGGTCATAATATTGGGATTCTATCATCTTTGTTTAACGTACTTGTATGTTTTTTAATAACACAAAGGTACTTTTACCTCTTGGAGAAACAGCCATGTTCTCCAGGGACAGATCAGCTCTCAGTTTTCAATTGCACATGTCAACTGTATTCATTTCTCTCCTTTTATCCATGATACAAATCAGCACTTGGATGGAGAATCAGCTTAGAGTGGAATACAGACGTCTGCTAGCATAGAACAGTTTAGCTTTGTTCATGGTTGCTCATTGCCAAAACACTCTTGAAGAGAATACCTCTGAGAGCAAGAGCTACAGTGGCCTATCCTACAGACTGTGTGGTATGACCGAATTACACTGACTTAGGGTGGGCACAGGGGGATGCTTCACAAGTATCTATATCACTTCAGGGGCTTAAAGGGAACCTGTCACCTGGTTTGACCAATAATAGATATGGCCACCACCTAAGAGGCTTGATAAACAGCGTTATTAGTGACGGCATTGTAGTTTGACTGACAGTATTGAGAATTAGGGTTATTGATTGGGACTAGCCCACAATGGGAAGGGCTAAGGTGTATGGACAGAGACCTTTTCCTGCCAGTAGGTTAGATAAGGCCCATTGTGCACCAGAAGAAGGCCTATGGCCTGAATAGTGACAAAAGGACAGAATGATGCATTGGAGACAGGACACCTAACAGTACGGCCTCAAGTTTACAACTCATAGAGGAAACAGGCCAGGGTGGAACAGGGAAACGTGAGATGAAGAGAGCACTCCGGTCTGTAGTATCAAGACAGCACATGCAAATAAGTTTAGTAATGGCCATAGTGGCAAATTAGCAAACTAGCTCCCCTAAGGGAAAAAGAGGATGCGGAACTGTGGGTTGAAGTACAGGACTGTCACATACTGGACTGTAGTACTGTGCCGGGTTGTAGTGAAGGCAGAGGAACTTGAGGCAGAAACAAGTAAGCTTGGAGAAATTAGAGAGACCGTTTGTGAAGATGCTCCATATTGTACAGGAAATGATTGTGAAGTTATGCACCCGCTATCTTTTTTACATAGTTCCCACCAAGTTGATGTTCAGTAAAAGACTGTTTATTTTCTTGTGGTGGTCTCCCTCATTGAACTGTTTAATATCTGGTCTTGGCCAGCCTAATTCACCGGCATTATGCGGTCTGCAAGGGTGATGCGCCCCCATGGACGAAGCCCACACACCCAGCCAGGATCTCCATCTTCATGGAGCATGCCAGGGCATAAAAGACAAGTACGGTACCTCACCCACGGCTGCCGACTGCTACATGTAATACGAATGTTGTAGAATGTTGTAGAATGCCCTGGGAATGGGAATAGTATTTCTTTAGACTAGTGACTGTTGCACAAAAATGTTTACTCATGGCCAACTTCATCCCAAATGATGCCAGTCTGTGATTGGTTATGAAACAACTATCATTTGTTGTTAACATAGTAACATAGTTATTAAGGTTGAAGTAAGACTTTAAGTCCATCTAGTTCAACTCATATCCTGTCCTAACTTGTCCTAACATGTTAATCCAGAGGAAGGCAAAAAAAAACCCATGTGGTAAACAGTAAGCTTCACATTGGGGAAAAAAATTCTATCCCGACTCCACATACGGCAATCAGACTAGCTCCCTGGATTAACGCAATATCAAGGAAACTAGTGTTTATACCCTGTAATATTATACTTTTCAAGAAAGGCATCCAGTCCCTTCTTAAATTTTAGTAGGGAATCACTCATTACAACATCATATAGCAGAGAGTTCCATAGTCTCACTGCTGTGTCTCTTATGTTTATTAGTCATCCAAATTAGTAAAACTTTAATAAATGTAGGTATTTATGACCTAAGGATCTACACTAAGAAGGAAAAGCAAAATGTACAGAAAGAGGTGGTGCTTTGTGCGGAGCCGGATTTCTGCTCCGTCCAAAGCGCCGACTATATGGCCCGTGGAGACGTACCCTTACAGTATGAAGAGGGCCAGATAGTACCTCTCCTCTGCTGCTATGTGGGGTCTGGTTGGCGCCCACCATATTTTGTTGCCTAAGTTCTTACACCATTCTTAATCTAGCTTATTCTTTAAGGACCTTAAAGAATTGTGTTTAAATATAAGGGGCATGCGTTTGCAGAGATTAAATTAATTCACTCTCATTGGTATTTGTTTTACTTTCTAATTTCCTTAAAAAAAACATAAGTTATAAGGTCAATTTTTATGGAGGTCAGTGGACCTACCGTATTAGCATTTCTGCATTGTAGGAGGAAATATGCAGTCGCCTTCCACCACTGTTTGTCTTTTGTTACTACATACAACCACTGTATATACTGACCAATGTCATTACTCTTTTAGCAATGAAAATGTTAATCAGCTTCAAACTTCTACTTACTGTATAATTTTTACTGGAGACTGTAGCATTAAATAATAATGAAGTCTCCTACACCATTCCCTGCCCCTTTTTTAGGGTTTAACAATGCATTCTCGCTCAATTTTCAAAGGAAGCATGTTGGGAGCTTTTGCCAGGGTATGCGCCAAGTGGAGATCACTAAGCACAACCTTTAAGGATTATTATGTTTTCAGCAAATAAATCTTTTTTTTCTAATATAAAAGGATATATACAGTAATAAATCACAAGTGTGTATCATCTGGAAGTTCTCTATGATTGACTGCTAGCATAATTTGTGAAACTTGTCTGGGATTGGTACTAAAAGCACAATACTAACTTTTCATTAAACAAATATTGAAATAGGAATATCTAATTTTAATCATGTGCCTAGCTTCCTTATGTGGTACATTCAAGTATCAACATGAAACAATGTTGGTGGCTTAGACCACTTTTGCAATGTGTCAAACGAACAACTCTTACTTTAACATTTCCATTTTATGTGGTATCTTCAATAGGCAGATGTGGACAAAGCGGTGGAAGCCGCAAGAGCAGCGTTCAATAAGGGAACCCCATGGAGAAGACTGGATGCTAGTGGCAGAGGAAAACTTCTTCACAAGCTGGCAGACCTTTTGGAGCGAGACAGAGTTATTCTGGCTGTAAGACCATTCATTATATTCTGTTTTATTTTGAGTTCTGATTATAGAATTTTACAACATTGTTTATTGAATGTTATAAGGGTATGTGTTAAATGTATGATGAATGCATCTATCTCGAGAATGGGCCACAGTGCACACTGCTCTCAAACGAACATGTCCAGCTCCCTCAATTTATTGCTATGATATCGATGAAAATTTATGACATTGGGTACATGCTTTTATTTATAAAGCCCTACATGTTCAATTTCAATTATTTTACAGACTTTAGAAACAATGGACACTGGAAAACCATTCCTGCATGCCTTCCTCATAGACCTTGAAGGCTGTATCCGGACACTACGCTACTTTGCTGGATGGGCTGACAAAATACAGGGAAGAACAATCCCGGTGGGTAAGTTGTTGATTATTCATCACTCTTGTGTTCTACATGCATAATGAGATATGTAATGATCTATAGATCTTCAGATTTAAGGGCCTGTCACACTAAGAGATATCGCTAGCAATATCGCTATAACTTGTGACGTTATAGCGATATTGCTAGCGATATCGCTGTGTCTGATACTTACCAGCGACCGGCTCCCCCGCTGGTTATCGCTGATCGCGCGAGAACGTTCAGGACTGTTTCTCGTCGTCAGCTTCCTGTGGCGCTTCCTGCTGTGAGGACGAGCGACGCGTGGAGCCTGGCGGGAGGACGCAGGATCGCCTGGTGTGACAGGTAAGTAGCGATCCCCGTCCCCAGCGATGTCGCTAGTGAGATCTGCTTATGTGGCAGCTCACTAGCGACCACTTAGCGATGTACCAGCGATCCTGACCGCGTCATATCGCTGGTCGATCGCTGGTACATCGCTAAGTGTGACAGTACCTTTATTCCATTAAGATTAGCAATTTATTACAATATCTGTTGACTCCAGTCCAATCCCATTAAAATTTGCAAATTAGGTAGCATGCCACACAAAGAAGTCAACAATGTGGTCTGTCTCATGCCTTCTCCAAAAGGAGTAGGACACCCAAGTATCTTTTCCCTATAACTCCAATGCAAAAAGCCACAACAGCGGTTGAAAATAGATGGCTTTCCCTCACCAAAACTTAAGAAAACTCATCTTCCTCCTAGGCTGCTGTCCTTGTATCACCTGAGAGCCACAACCCATGTCTATCCATCTCTCAAATGACACAAAGGACAATTCAGGGTAAAAATTAAGGATTCCATGGGCAGCGCCAAATTCACGGAAGACAACATGCTGATATTGTTTTCCATGGAATCCCTCATCTCTTTTTTTCGTTGAACTATTCCTTGTTTTCTGACTCACCGAACCCTGACGGGATATCAAAGGAGGCAGGTTAGGCTGCCAGCCATTGTACATCTTCCGTCAAGCCCTGATTGGTGTTAAGCTCTTAACATAACGTACAAAAGTAAGACTGCAATTACACATACTATTTTGATCACTTATATATAAGAGGTGTTGCACTTTGAAGCACGTTTTTGACATATGTGCATTTCCCAAAGGAGGAAAGGGGTTGGAAGATCTTCATGGCCACAAATCTTCATAGATCTCAAGAGGCACATCAAGTGAACAAACAATTAGACACATAAATAAATAAGAATATGCACAGTGAATATGATCTGGATAGCCAACAAATTTTAAGAAAATCCTCATATTACCTAGACAGCCTGAAATAGATGTAAATGTGCTCAAACTGAGTGAAAGAGAAATACATGCAAATGTGCCAAACTCACTAGGGTTCCCACACACACTGAGTTATGGCACCCCTAAGGTCAACTTTCATTGGGCACCTTTGCATCTTAATATTCCAAACAACCCAACACAATGGCTTTCATCCTGGAGGTTTGGGTCACCGACGGGTATCTGCATATACCAGAAGCTTCCAACCAGTGTGGCTACAGTATTTTCATCTTACATCAATAGCAAACACCTTAAGGCCCCGTCACACTAAGAGACTTACCAGCGATCCCGACACCGATATCAAGGTGTCAGGATCGCTAGTAAGTCGCTAGGTGATCGCTGGTGAGCCGTCACACAGACAGCTTCACCAGCGATCAGCACAGCGATGCCGAGCGCCCGGCATCGCTGGCCATCCCTGTAAAAAATAGAATCAAAATAAAAAATATAGTTATTCTCACCTTCCGACGACCCGTTCAGCCATCCTGCCTCACTCCACGCTCCGGTCCCAGTGATCCTTTGCGAGAATGACCGCGAGATGTCACGGTCTCGAGGGATAACAAAGTCTTGCGGTCATTCGTGCAAAGGATCACTGGGACCGGAGTGTGGAGAGAGGCAGTATGGCTGAACGGGACGTCGGAAGGTGAGAATAACTATTTTTTTTATTATTTTTTACAGCGTGGTCATTGCAGATTGTAAGCTTTCTTGAAGAGATAGGTTTTCAAGTTCCGCCAGAAGGATCTGAATGTGGTGGGTAACTGGACGTGTTGGGGCACAGAAATCCAGGGGATGGGGGATATTTGGGAGAAGTCTTGGAGGTGATTGGGTGAGGAACAAATAAGTGTGGAGGAGAGAAGGAGATCTTAGGAGGACCAGAGATTACGTGAGGGAGCATATCTGGAAATTAGTTTGGAAATATACAGGGAAGACAGGTATTGGATGGCTTTGTAGGTCAGTGTTAGCGCTGGGGAATTGGGAGCCAATGAAGGGATATGCAGAGGGGGGAAGCAGGTGAGTAGCGAGCAGAGAGATGAATTAGTCCGACAGCAGAGTTAAGGATGGCCTGGAGAGGTGCAAGAGTTTTAGCAGGTAGGCCACAGAAGAGCATGTTGCAGTAGTAAGGCGGAAGATTACAAGTGCATGCACAAGAATTTTAGTAAATTGAGGGTTGAGGAAAGGACGATTTCTGGAAATACTTTTAAGTTGAAGGCGACAGGAGGTGGCGAGAACTTGGATGTGTGGTGGGATGGGGTCGAGTGCACAAGTGGTAAGGTGAGATTTTGAGAGATGAGATTAGTAAGCTCTCCTTCAGTGATGTTAGAGAGGGAGGTTATTGGGGAAAGGCATAAGACTGGTGTACAAAGCGGTTTTGTTGGTGGAATAGTAAAGACTTGCCTTGTTTGGTAGATTTTAATTTTTGTAGTTTGCAGCAAAATCCTCTGTAGAGATAAGGGAGGTTGGCGAGGGCACTGGTGGATGGAAGAGGGAGTTAAAAGTGTTGAATAACTGTTTGGGGCTATAGGAAATGGAAGTGCAGGTGGGAGGAGAGTGTCTGGCCTGTTTTATGCATTAGTAGAAGATCTGAGGTTGAGGAGCAGGTCTGCAGATGAGGTCAGGTGGGGAGGTAAGATTGAATGACAGATAATTATTTGTTTAGAGGATGCTGGGGTGTTGGGATAGCGAACGGGAGTGAGGATTAGTGGATTAAAACTGTAAGGGCATAGGTAAGCATATTGAAAGAGAAAGTGTGGAAAATAGAAAAGGTAAGTACAGTTAATAAACAGTGATTACTCTTACTTTTTGGTCACTCTTGATTTATTCCTGGTATATTTCTGTAGCACTCTTATAAAGCTACACTTAGATACAGCCACACAAACCCGTGTATCCTCTGGAGAATGAACCTTTCTTCAGGTGGAAGGAGTGGCCCTTGTCTTTTTAAGGGGGGTTTACAGGACACAGCTTTTGACCTTGCTTTTTATGTGGGCCATCTATGTACTTGTGTTATAAGTTTATCCTAGAGTTCTATGAAACCCGATGATATGGGTCAGAAATGAAGACAAAACACGGTATATCACAGTTCAAGATGTATATATCTATTGAAGAAATATGCACTTCAGCTGACAGATGCAAAGAAGGCAATAAGACAGTCTCAGTAGTATGCACAAGTAGTAGTACAGACTGTTATGAATGAGTGACCGTAGGAGGCAAAAGCAGAAATACAAGCTAAGTCCAGAAAACCAGAGAAGTTGGCAACTATCAGATTGCAGACCCCTGAACCTATCAACACAACTAGCAGTAGCCGTGGGGGGTTTCTACGATGCCCTAGACCCCTCGATCACAGCCGGAGAAATACATAGGCCTAAAGAAAGGGGAAATCTAAACTGCCCCAGAGCAGACCCCAAAGCAATAGGCAGCCCCCAACATATAATGACGGTGAAGCAAGATGAAAATACTAACACAGACAGAAAGATAGACTGAGCAAAGACGGGGCCCCAAAACTACCTAGATAGGAAAGGACAGGAAGGCTGCTGTCTGCAATCTGCCAAAACCCTATCAAAGACATAAGCCAACCAGCTGATATGAAAAAGGCCCTGAAGCAGCTAGGCTTCAAAAACTGAATCAGCACTCAGGTATTTTCAGAGGACAGAGCTAAATGAATTCAGCACACCCCAGCAGGGAATGGCAGAAATCCAGAAAAACAAAGCAAAAACAAAGTCAAAGCACAAAAGCAAAAGGCTGAGCAGCAAACTTAGCTTTGGAGGAGCAGGAATTCAGACTGGTCCCCAAGGATCCCACAGAGAAATCACCCGCAGGGCAGAAGGGCGTCGGCAGCATTATATCCAGTCCGTAACTCCACTCAGCCAGTCACAATCATCAGCCTCAGGTGTTTGACAATCAGGCTCACTACCTTTCTTTACCAGAAGAGGGAGTTCCTCGGGCCTCAGTAATGAAGGGGAAAATGAACTCACAACAACAGACCGAGGATGCGAATACCAGTCCAGTAATGCGGAATCCAGGACCCAGAGCCCGGGCCGGCTCCTAATGGAGGGCAGACCGTAGCAGAGGTGGGTGCAGAGCAGGTAAAGCAGCAGAGACCTTCCATGGTACGTAGATCCGGAAACAAGCGGGGTATCCTCAAGAGTAGAAGAGGCGAGCAGGTTGCTAGTCCTTCCAGCTTGGCCGCAAGTAAAGAACAAGATACACAAGCAATGCATAGTGTGCAGAGTTCCCTTATGTATACAGCAAACAGGAAACAAAGAGTCTCAGACAGGAAACAAGATGGCCCCCGTGAAGCCAGCAACTCCATTTTGGTTAAGGGCAGAATTAATCAGAAGTAAGGGCAAGAGTAGACAAAACAGTCCCAAGTTAATCATGTCCCACCTTTAAATATTTTCAAGACTGCGTAAATGTAATTCTTTTAGTCTTGCCTCATAACTAAGCTCCCCCCATGAACATTATTGAACATTATCAGTTTTGTGGCTTTTTTTTGTTCCTTTTTTTAGCTTCCGTGATTTTTCCTGTGAACTGGTGTCCAGAATGGAACTGCATATTCCAGAGGAGGTCACATTAAAGCATTATAAAGTAGTAGGATTACTCTCCTGTTTATACCTCTTTCAATACATGACAAATTTTAGAAGCTGCTGATTGACATTGCATGCAGTTAATGTCACGCTGCTGCGATGCCGGTAGGTGCAGGCTCCACTAAATGGCAGTAGAGTGGAAGCAGGAGTGCACCTAAACAAAGCTGGAATGCAGTGCAGCAGTGAGGCTACCATGGGTGGCAAGAGAATAGTCAAACAAGCTGGGGCAGATCCTAGACTTTAGCACAGTACCAAAGGAATAAGCAAACTCACAGTCAGAGGCAAGAGAGGGGATCAGTAATGGTCAGAAGCGGATAAGCCAAAAGACAAAAGCAGGTCAGGATACAAGCCAAGTCAAAACCAGGGAGACAGCACACTAAAGGGAAACACTGAGTCAAGACGGGAATAAGGGAAAACAGAGACACGGGTTCAGACAGCAAACGCAGCAGGACAAATCAGAGCAATCGGAGTCAGCTACAGCGGCCTTAGGCAAAAACTATAACTGACATCGCCTGCAAGAAACAGTCGCAATAAATAGCCAACCTGAACCCAGACTGAGGCTGGGAAAGGTTAACTCTTGAAATGACCAGACTGGGAAAAAGAGAAAGCAGGACTCAAAACTCGGTCTGGATCATGACAGTTATTTAGTTTAATAAGAACAGATTATTATTGTTATTATTATGCTTTGCTTATATAGCGCTATCATTTTCCACAGCACTTTAGAAACATTATCATTGCTGTCCCCGATGGGGCTCACAATCTAAATTCTCTATCTGTATGTATGTCTTTGGATTGTGGGAGGAAACCAGAGAACTCGGAGGAAACCCACGCAAACACAGAGAGAAAATACAAACTCTTTGCAGTTATTGTCCTTGGTGGGATCTGAACCCAGAACCCATCGTTGCATGGCTGCAGTGCTAACCACTGAGCCACCATGCTGCTCTATACTATACAAAGGCCAAGAAGTGAGTTCCATGTACACTGTTAGGGAATATGGACATCACATACAGTCCATTGCTTAGAACTCTCTAGAAGTGTTTCTGCCTGACCTCAGTGTTGTTCAACAATTTTATAAATGATCTAGATAAGGGAACTGAAGGGAAACTAATCACAACTGCACATGATGCAAAGCTAGGAGGGATAGCTAGCACTAGAGAAGACAGAGAAAGGATTCAGAAGGATCTAGATAAGCTTGAACAATGGGCAGTGACTAATAGAATGGTATTTAACAGGGAGAAATGCAAAATTCTACATTTGGGCAAGAAAAATGAAAATGAAAATTACATTTATAGAATGGAAGAGACAGAACTAAGCAACAGCACATATGAAAAAGACTTGGGTATACTAACAGCTCACAGACAGCACATGAGTCAACAGTGTGATGCAGCAGCAAAAAAGGCAAACAGTTCTAGATGTATTAAAAGAAGCATAGAGTCTAGATCATGAGAAGAAATTGTCCCCCTCTACTCCTCCTTGGTCAGGCCTCATCTGGAATACTGTGCCCAGTTCTGGGCACCACATTTTATAAAAGACATTGAAAAACTTAAGCAAGTTCAGAGAAGAGTTACCAGGATGGTGAGAGAACTGCAAAGTATGTCCTACGATGAACGATTCATGGATCTGGGAATATTTAGCTTGGGAAAAAGAAGGCTAAGAGGAGACTTAATAGCTGTCTACAAATATCTGAAGGGAAGTCACAGTGTAAAGGGATCATCCTTATTCTCTTTTGCACATGGAAATACGAGAAGCAATGGAATGAAACTGAAAGGGATAAGATACAGTTTAGAAGTGGAAGTATTGTGAGGGTGGGTGAAAATCTTTATTTATTTTACTCACTCTGATTACCATTAATTCCATAGCAGCTTTCAGACAAACTGAATTCCCTATCAGTCTGTCTTTGGAGTATGAGAGGAAACCTATTCAATCACAGGGAGGACAAACCAACTCTTTGCAGGTGATATCCTTGGTGGGAATTTGAATTCAGAATCCCAGCTCTGCAAGGCTGCAGTGCTAACCACCGAGCCACCATGCTGCCTACAAAATATAGCAAACAAGTTGACAAACATTTCCAGACATTTTGTTCTCATGACAACTTTGCAATAGTTGATAGTATATCAGTGGTTTCTAATCATAATGAGTTGACAATATAATGGCATCAATGGATTACAGTCATTCTTCTCTCTTCTCTCCATAATAACATTGCATTTTGTTTTAATGTCTTGCCAAGAGATTAAGTATTGTCCTAGTTGTTAGAGGGTAATACAATCAGAACAAAGGTCCTACTTTTCACTGTTCCCTCAAAGGAGGAATACTCCCTCTAGCAGTAAGAAACTGAACTACAGGCTTTGTGAAAAAGATGCTTCCACATACTTGGTGGCAGCTTTCATCTCTTGCCAAATATTGGCACACTTTTATCATAAGAGCTGATCCTTTATAATTCAGAGGAGATTTCTTTGTATGGTAATATATCATTATGTTCTTTCAGATGAAAGTTATCTCTGCTTTACCGTCCATGAGCCTATTGGAGTTTGTGGAGCCATCACGCCTGTGAGTATCCATTGCACATGTGAACAGCTCTTGGCATCATTGATCATCATGGTAATAGATATCAGGCATTGTATCGTCTAATGTTTCAATCGTTACAGTGGAACTTTCCTCTGTTGATGCTGATTTGGAAAATGGCACCAGCTCTTTGCTGTGGAAACACTTTGGTGGTGAAGCCGGCTGAGCAGACGCCACTGACCTCTCTTTATATGGGATCGTTAATTAAAGAGGTAAGACGATAGGTCTGATCCTCAATGTAAGCGCTTTATAAGGCTACACAGTGGATATTTGTAGCATAAATGAAGATTAATACATATGAAAATAACGTTTTGAAACTTAAAAAATCTTGAATTTTTTTTCTTTCCCTTTGCAGGCTGGGTTCCCTCCAGGAGTGGTAAATATAGTGCCAGGTTATGGGCCCACCACTGGGTCTGCCATATCTCATCACCATGATGTTGACAAAGTGGCATTCACTGGTTCTACAGAAGTAAGTGCGAACTATAAGCCTAAAGTTGAACTGATTGTGTTATATGATTATATGAGTCGACATGTTTGATGTGGAATAGAGATGTTTCTCACCTCAATCCAATGCTTTTTACCATAAATGCTGGTATTCCTGGAGTTTAGAATGGTGAAAGAGATACAAAGCAGCCATAGAAAGTGATTTTTTAATTAATATTTTGCACTTTACTATGGGGGGCTTGCTGCATCCTGTTGTGCATTTGTGTCTGGACATGGTATTGTAAGTATGGTGGCTTTTACTCTTTCAGTGATGTTTTTATTGATTTTTAGTCCTTTTTTCAGTGAGTTGGAGTTTAGATTGGGACATCCGGAAGAAATAGGTTTCATCAACAAGTTTATACACCTTTGGGTGCTATTTTGTTTAAATAAAGTGCATGTATTTTAGGTTAAAAAAAAATTCAATGCTTAAATTTGTTTTTCATTAAAAAATGTTGCACTGTTTGCCTTTTACAGTCTCTGTGTTGCATTGTTGACTGCTGGCTTCAGAATGAGTTAACTGAGAATCCATCAGTCAGCCTATAATTACAATGTAACAAGAAGTTTAGAGCTCCTATATCTGTTTATTCCTGACACATGAATTTACAAAAAAAAATCATCTCTATACAGGGAACCCCTTTAAAACATTTACTTGTGATTTAAAGCAAAGTTGGTGGCAGCTTTCATGTCCTCCAGGTTGAATACAGATTGTGTATGATTAAAAAAGGAATAGAAGATTAAGAAATTATATGTGTTATATTTTACTGTTACTATTATCATTAGTATAAAATATAATTCATATATTTACACATATGTGGTAAAGAAAATCTGTCATTAAAGGGTTTTTTTCTATGACTAATATATATCACCTAGCTGCAGATTAGGTAATAAATGTCTGATGGTTGTAAAGACTAGATATGCTGACTCTGCAGTCCCTAGTGGTGCCTGCGGGTGCAGAGATAGACCTGACCACAGGCAAGGAGATGGCAACTCTAAACCTAAACTGCCTAAAAGGCTGATGAGTTGCTTCACATTCCTCCTAAAGAGGGCAGAGCAAAGTGTGAATTACCTACAAGAGGAGAAGTGTGCTGAGCAACGGAAAGATGCCAAAGTGAATAATGTAAATAATGAAATGCCAAACAAAGAATAAAGCAATTACTGTTAACAAATATACTGCCTTTTTCCTAATGATAAACAGGAGATAGATGAAAAGTATAGGAAAGAAACCGCAAAGTTCAAACCCTTATCTGGAATCTCACACACTCACTTCAAACATCAATAGAATGTCAGAACATCCAAATGAATCTATCACCAGCAGGGGGACAGAATATAAAGCTGCACCCAAAAGGTGATAGGCACAAAAATGTAAAGGTTAGTCTCCTGTGAGTCAGCAGAAAGAGGAGCCAACCACAGAACACAATCTCAAAGGATCGAATACAGGAGAATGGCATTGATGACAACTCGGTAGTAACCAACAGCCCATTTAATACCACAGTGTACTGACAGATGTTTCTTGTTTTTTTAAATTAAAAAAAAAAACATTTAAAAAAGTATCAGTAATTTATGAACAGGCAGACTGGTTTATGCAGAATAATGACTCAAACTTATGGAGTCGCTGTCAGAGATAACATCATGCTGTTGTGGTTGAGACAAGTGATGTACCATGTATTTGATAATGCCCATCCCTTCCTCCCCACTAATATCCTTTCTGGAGGCAAAGGAAGGCAATTGTGGCATGCTTTTGGTAGTACTATTGCTCTGACGGCTACTGTGCTTGGGGGCAATGGTGCTTCTGCTGCTGGTGGCTCCCACATTCTTACCCATGATAAGCTGTGTTTCTTTCTTTTACACTATACCGTCCATTGACATTGACTATTTTCCTTTTACCATTCATAATAAAAATTCTAAGTAGACAGGAACACATGCAGAAAAAATGTGGCTGCACAGATATGGCATGTATGGTTGTCAAATTTGACTAGTAAAACAGGTGCGCAAAACTAGTCATACACAGTCAAATTATTTTTTTCAATAAAATTAACCGTTCCCAAAAATGACCTGATGAAATGCTAGGTAAATACGCAAACAAAAGGCCAGCATCTGCATGGGGCACTTTAATGGTGTGGAGAGTATGAATGTAAAATTTGAATAGTAAAATTGATTTGAAAAAAAAAATTGTTTATGGCTTGCACACTTTGTGAGGTAGAGAGTCGCAGTTAAATGTGTGGATCTTTCTTTTATATCTGTAAAAAAAACAATTACGAATTGAGAAAACATTATGGATGACTTTCTGTAAAGCTACGGCGCCATCTAGCGGTCATTCACACTAATGAACATTATAAGAATAGACTGTGACTTTATTTGTGGTCTTCTGTACCCAGGTTGGAAAGTTGGTCAAAGAAGCAGCATCTGCAAGCAATCTGAAACGTGTCACTCTGGAACTTGGGGGGAAAAACCCTTGTATTGTTTTTGCAGATGCTGATTGTGAGTACTAATCGATTGACAAGCTCTCTTTATTTTTCACTTTTCATATTAACCCCTTTCCAACATCGGACGTAAATTTGTTGGACGCCTTCCCTTTGATTTGGGCTCAGGCAATGAGCCCGTATATATCGCAGCACATGTCAGCTGTTTTAAACAGTCTGTAATAAAATCTGTAATAAAAAAATGAGAAGTCTTTCAGTTTTAGACTCCTAGTTCCCATTCATTATAGAAGACTTTTCTGAATTCTCATTATCATCAGAGGAAGGATAAGAGGTAATAAGTCTGTCTATACAGAGCTTATAACACTGGATCCACCAGTCACTATAGGCACTCTCCTAGCTCCCTCTCTCTTCACAATGATCTTTGCACATATTCATTAGATGCATCAGTATAACGAATGAGTCAGTATACCTATGTACTGTATCTTGACATATGTGGACAATTAGAAGTAAACAGTATTGGAGGTTCCATAAATTGACTACAATTCCCAAGTCCAGTAATGAGGAGCGCCCGCTTACCTATTGGTTATGAATTCTATTGTTTTAAACCCTAAGGCATTTGCTTCTCTTACCTTTCAAAGTGCAGTATGTGAAAAAGGCTTTAACCTCATCAAATAGAGCATTTTATGATCCTCGAATTTCTGTACAAATGATTTAACTATGGCTGTGCTAAAAATCCTATTTTATTGTCGGCAGTGGAACAGGCTGTAAAATGTGCTCATCAAGGCGTCTTCTTTAACCAAGGCCAGTGCTGCACAGCTGCCTCCCGGGTCTATGTGGAAGAATCCGTGTATCCCGAATTTGTCAGGCGGAGTGTGGATTATGCAAAGAGACGGCTTCTTGGAGATCCTCTTGACCCTAAAACTGAACAGGGTCCCCAGGTACAGGCATAAAGCAATGATGTGCCTGTATTTTCTATTGTGACAAGTTACAATGACTTTTGGTAATGTGCTGTGTAGATATTAAAATAACAAGATGTAAATATATGGTCAACTTATCCCCTTAATGGCCACCGGTAAGGCAGTTAAGGGTACTTATTCCTCAGCACCGCTTTTTAACAGCGCTGAGAAATAAGGTTATAGCGCGCCCCAACGTTGGAAAATCTCCAGGGTCTCGGCTGCCGGGGGAAATAACGGCGACCGCAAAAAAATAAAAGTCCGATTTCCCATTTAATTTCTCTCTCCTCAGGAGAGAGAAATGGGGTCCCCTGAGCCCCCCCCCGGTACCTGCGATGTCACCCGGTCTCTCCGATTGTGTCTCCTGGCCCTCAGCATTTTCTTCAGGGGAAAAAATGGTGACCGCAAAAAAATAAAAGTCCGATTTCCCATTTAATTTCTCTCTCCTCATAAGAGAGAAATGGGGTCCCCTGAGCCCCCCCGGTACCTGTGATGTCACCCGGTCTCTCCGATTGTGTCTCCTGGCCCTCAGCATTTTCTTCAGGGAAAAAAATGGCGGGCGCATGCATAGTGCGCCAGCCGAGGTCTGCCGGCCAGCACCTGGCAATAATAGGAGATTTCTCCTATTGGTTCATTTTGATCACTGTGATAGACCCTATCACAGTGATCAAAATAAAAAAAATAGTAAATCAAACTTCCCTTTATCACCCCCTTAGTTAGGTTAAAATAATAAAATTTTAAAAAATGTATTTTTTTTTCCATTTTTCCATTAGTGCTAGGGTTAGGGCTAATGTAAAGGATGGGGTTATAGCTATGGTTAAGGTTGAGCTAGGGTTAGGGTTGGGCTAGGGTTAGGGTTGGGGCTAAGGCAAGGGTTGGGGCTAGAGTTAGGGATGGGGCTCGTGTTAGAGTTAGGGTTGGGATAGGGTTAGGGCTAAGGTTGGGGTTAGGGTTGTGTTAGAGTTAGGGTTGCGTTGAGGTTAGGGTTGTGGTTAAGGTTATGGGTAGGTTTGGGATTAGTGTTAGGGGTATGTTGGGGTTAGGGTTCGGTTTAGTGCTGTTAGGGTTGGAGTTAGAATTGGGAGGTTTCCATTGTTTAGCTGCATTGATTCCAGACAATTTTGCATTGAAAAAGTGCTCCCTCCCTTCTGAGCCCTGCCTTGCGCCCAAACACTGGCTTTGCCCAGTATATGGAGTAATGGCGTACTCAGGAGAAATCGTACAACAAATTTTGCAGTCCATTTTCTCCTGATACCCTTGTGAAAATTAAAAAGTTTGGGTCCAAATTAAATTTTTTGTGAAAAAAGTAAAATGTTTTTTCCTTCCACATTGCTTTAGTTTTCGTGAAACACCTGAAGGGTTAATAAACGTCTTCAATGTGGTGTTTACTCACCTTGAGGGGTGCAGTTTTTAGAATGGTGTCACTTTTGGGTATTTTCTGTCATATTGACCCCCCAAACTCACTTCAAATATGATGTGGTCCCTAAAAAAATGATTTTGTAAATTTTGTTGGAAAAATGAGAAATCGCTGGTCAACTTCTAACCCTTATAACGTCCTAACAAAAAAATTATGTTTCCAAAATTGTGCTGATGTAAAGTTGACATGTGGGAAATGTTATTTATTAACTATTTTGTGCGATATGACTCTCTGATTTAAGGGCACAAAAATTTAGAGTTTGAAAATTACAAAATTTTCTACATTTTTGCCAAATTTCAGTTTTTTTCATAAATACACGCAAGTCATATCAAAGAAATTTTACCACTAACATGAAGTACAATATGTCACGAAAAAACATTCTCAGAATCAGTGTGATCAGTTGAAGCGTTCCAGAGCTATAACCTCATAAAGTGACAGTGGTCAGAATTGTAAAAATTGGCCTGGTCATTAAGTACCAAATTGGCTCGGTCACTAAGGGGTTAAAATGAAAAAAAAATTACATTTGCCCATCAATCAAAATAAAAATGAAGACACAGAGAACACTATAATAATTGCAATGGAAGAAAAGTGTTTTTTTTATTTGACCCATATCCATTTAATGCTAAGTTTCTGCTCGCAAAACACACTGAGCCTTTGGATAGGTTCAAACGAGCATATAAAAATCATTTAGCGTTTCATCCAGAAAAGTGGGACGATTTGTTTCTCACTCATAATCCGTATGCAATCCATTTTTTCACAGCATCAGCACCATTTACAGTTTCCTATGCTACATAATGGTTGAGTCTCAGACGGATTACAGAAAAGACTAGGCAGCATGCCACAAACTTTTCACAAGCCGATTCCGTCAGTGATTAAAAATACTCATCTTCACTGCCCCATTGAATTACATTGGTTTGAGTGCTCTCTGTTTTTCCCACGGACAGCACTCGGATTGGAAATACTGTGTGGTGAACGAGCCGTAACACTGAGACTTGAGAGAGGCTCGTTTTATCAATGTGAGACAATAAAAAAACACCTCTTTTGTCAGTGCAATTATTTGAATGTTATGGTAGATAGATGATAGGTAGGAGATAATAATAATACTTTATTTTTATATAGCGCTAACATATTCCGCAGCGCTTTACAGTTTGCACATATTTTCATCACTGTCCCTGATGGGGCTCACAATCTAAATTCCCTATCAGAATGTTTTTTTGGAGTGTGGGAGGAAACCCACGCAAACATGGGGAGAACATACAAACTCCTTGCAGATGTTGTCCTTGGTGGAACTTGAACCCAGGACTCCAGCGCTGCAAGGCTGCAGTGCTATCCACTGAGCCACCGTGCTGCCCACAAGGAGATAAATAGATAGATGATAAATAGATAGGTAGATAGCTAGAAAGATAATAGATAGATGATAGATAAATAGATAGATAACAGATGATAGATAGATATAGATTGATAGATGATATATAGATAAAGAATAGCTAGATAGATAATATGGGTTATGTAGATAGATATAGACAGGGCTGTGGAGTCGGAGTCGTGGAGTCGGAGTCGGTGCTCATTTTGGTGGAGTCAGAGTCGGAGTTGGAGTCGGTATAAAATGGACCGACTCCGACTCCTAAAATATATAATAAATTGGGTACAGTAGTTCAATGCAGAATGTGCTGAATATTTTTTCATAGGAATTTGGGAAAGTTATGAAATGTCCTATAAATGGCTGTTCTATTCCTGATCTAAGGCTACATTAACACACAGCGTTTTTGCTGCGTTTTTTGTGGATACGTTTTTCAACTGCAAAAGCCGATCAGATTTTTTAAAAACCGCATCACCTGAAAGGTTTTTGAGCTCATAGATAATGTTTTCAATAGCAAAAGCAGATTAGAAATCTGCTCTATCTATCCATTTATCCATATCTGTCTATCCATATCTTATCTGTACCAAAAAGAATGAAAACAGGGAAGCACACAGACTGACACTTCCTGCCAGGCAAATGAGGAGGAAAGAGCGTCTCAAACATCATTAACAAGATATTTTGTAAGTGACAAAGTTACTGTAACAATGACAGCAGATATGTCTAACAGACAGCTCATACAGCTTGTTGTGAAGGACGGTGTAGCATTATCATTATTTGCACGACCAGCTTTTACAGCTCTTTAATAGAGAAATGGCCGCAAACTTGGTGTTTCTCTGGAAAGAGAAAGTATTAGAAAATTAGTGATTGAAGAAGCCCTTAAACAAAAGCAAGATCTTAAAAAGACTCTCAAAAGACGCTTCATGTTTCTTAAAATGGATGCCTGCACACGTAACAGAGTGAACTATTTTGCCATCAATGTTCGATATGTTTGTGACAACAAAAATTGTTACCAACACGCTGGCAGTAAAAGATACTAAAGCTCATCACAGCAGCCAGTTTCTCCAGGCCTTAGTGGAAAAAGTTCTGCAAAATTATGAACTCAAAAAAGAACAGAAAAAGAACAGGTTCTTGCTATTGTAACGGACAATGCTTCAAACATGATAAGTACAATTACACTGATGAATGAGAGTAATGAACAACAGCTAGAGGAACATTTAGGATTCAGTATGTTTGAGATGGAAGGCCACAGTGCTGTTCATGTAACTGAGGAACAAACAGATATTACTACAGAAGAACAGCAAAATTATACTGTAGAAATAGATGATCTTGTTGAAGCTGCTTCAAAACACTGTCATATTCATCACATGCGCTACAGCTGGCAATAAGAGAGAGTCTGCTAGAGGGACATGCTGGAAATCTGATTGGAAAAGTGAAGAAATTGGTTATTGCCGCCAGAACCCCTAAAATTGATTCCATCTTGAAGAGACGTCCTGGAAAAGGGCAATCGTTGATCAACTAAAACCGTTTCTTATAGATATGGCGAACCCTCAGGTAACCCTAAATGAAGGTCAATGGACACAGGTGGCTGAATTGAAGGAATTGCTTAATCACCCATTTACTGTGACTAAAAAATTACAAGCTGAGGATTTAACTCCTGGCATTTTCATGAGGGAGCGGAAGAACTTGCTATTTTGCTGTTTAATCGCAGATGGCATTTCTGCTTCAATGAAACGGAGAGAGACACAGCTATTGGAAAATAAAATTTTTCTGGCAGCTGTTTATGTGGACCCAAGTCATCGTATATTGCTTGATGATCAACAGCTTACTAAAGGAAAAGAAGCTCTGACTGAGGTAGCAGTTAGGAAGAGTGGCCTACAGGGGGACTGCCAGGCGCAAGAGGACTTGGGTCCTGACAGTGCTAC
Source organism: Dendrobates tinctorius (assembly GCF_039654945.1). Lineage (NCBI taxonomy): Eukaryota > Metazoa > Chordata > Amphibia > Anura > Dendrobatidae > Dendrobates > Dendrobates tinctorius. Next base: position 83,392,770 of record NW_027361690.1, read on the forward strand.
TGCTGCCATATCTTCATCCTCATCAGATGAGGAGTTTGACTTTGACAAGTATTTGGATGACATGGAGCATGCAAAGCATTGCCGCAAGGAAAGAGATTTCACTCCATCTCCTATAGCAAGCAGATTGACCATATGTCAGCAAAATGTTTCACTTGTTCTCAAAGAAATAGAAAAATTCAACCGTTCATCAAAACTGACTGTGCATGAGGCAATTCCTTTATACCCGGAAATTGTTAGAGATGTTGCCCATGTGGTTACGGCTTTGCCTCCAACTCAAGTTAGTGTAGAGAGGTTGTTCTCTGGCCTTAAAATTATTAGGTCAAATTTGAGGTCATCTATGAAGGAGGATCTGATGGAGGCAATTTTATTTTTTAGAACAAATTCATAGACTGCACAAATGTTATTTAGTATGTTTTTGTTGAAAACTGTTTTTTGCCACTTATAGTTTATTACATAGTGATATATATATATATATATATATATGTAATCGATATTACATAGTGTATTACATGTTTTCAATTTATTACAGTTTTTTGTGTTCTAAAGTTGTATTCCAATAAATATTATGTTCTATCTAAATATCTTGATTATTGTATCATAAAAATGGTTTAATGTCTGATGTTCACATTGCACTAGAATACATTTTTCACTTAAATATAAGCAATATATGTCGGAGTCGTGGAGTTGGAGTCGGAGTCTGTGTAAGGGAAATTGAGGAGTCGGAGTCGCAGGTTTGGCTTACCGACTCCACAGCCCTGGATATAGATACAGTGGGGAAAAAAAGTATTTAGTCAGTCAGCAATAGTGCAAGTTCCACCACTTCAAAAGATGAGAGGCGTCTGTAATTTACATCATAGGTAGACCTCAACTATGGGAGACAAACTGAGAAAAAAAAATCCAGAAAATCACATTGTCTGGTTTTTTTTTCATTTTATTTGCATATTATGGTGGAAAATAAGTATTTGGTCAGAAACAAAATTTCATCTCAATACTTTGTGATATATCCTTTGTTGGCAATGACAGAGGTCAAACGTTTTCTGTAAGTCTTCACAAGGTTGCCACACACTGTTGTTGGTATGTTGGCCCATTCCTCCATGCAGATCTCCTTAGAGCAGTGATGTTTTTGGCTTTTCGCTTGGCAACACGGACTTTCAACTCCCTCCAAAGGTTTTCTATAGGGTTGAGATCTGGAGACTGGCTAGGCCACTCCAGGACCTTGAAATGCTTCTTACGAAGCCACTCCTTCGTTGCCCTGGCAGTGTGCTTTGGATCATTGTCATGTTGAAAGACCCAGCCATGTTTCATCTTCAATGCCCTTGCTGATGGAAGGAGGTTTGCACTCAAAATCTCACGATACATGGCCCCATTCATTCTTTCATGTACCCGGATCAGTCGTCCTGGCCACTTTGCAGAGAAACAGCCCCAAAGCATGATGTTTCCACCACCATGCTTTACAGTAGGTATGGTGTTTGATGGATGCAACTCAGTATTCTTTTTCCTCCAAACACGACAAGTTGTGTTTCTACCAAACAGTTCCAGTTTGGTTTCATCAGACCATAGGACATTCTCCCAAAACTCCTCTGGATCATCCAAATGCTCTCTAGCAAACTTCAGACGGGCCCGGACATGTACAGGCTTAAGCAGTGGGACACGTCTGGCACTGCAGGATCTGAGTCCATGGTGGCGTAGTGTGTTACTTATGGTAGGCCTTGTTACATTGGTCCCAGCTCTCTGCAGTTCATTCACTAGGTCCCCCCGTGTGGTTCTGGGATTTTTGCTCACCGTTCTTGTGATCATTCTGACCCCACGGGGTGGGATTTTGCGTGGAGCACCAGATCGAGGGAGATTATCAGTGGTCTTGTATGTCTTCCATTTTCTAATTATTGCTCCCACAGTTGATTTCTTCACTCCAAGCTGGTTGGCAATTGCAGATTCAGTCTTCCCAGCCTGGTGCAGGGCTACAATTTTGTTTCTGTTGTCCTTTGACAGCTCTTTGGTCTTCACCATAGTGGAGTTTGGAGTCAGACTGTTTGAGGGTGTGCACAGGTGTCTTTTTATACTGATAACAAGTTTAAACAGGTGCCATTACTACAGGTAATGAGTGGAGGAAAGAGGAGACTCTTAAAGAAGAAGTTACAGGTCTGTGAGAGCCAGAAATCTTGATTGCTTGTTTCTGACCAAATACTTATTTTCCACCATAATATGCAAATAAAATGAAAAAAAAACAGACAATATGATTTTCTGGATTTTTTTTTCTCAGTTTGTCTCCCATAGTTGAGGTCTACCTATGATGTAAATTACAGACGCCTCTCATCTTTTTAAGTGGTGGAACTTGCACTATTGCTGACTGACTAAATACTTTTTTTCCCCACTGTAGATAGATAGACAGAAAAATACAAAGTAAAGCTACGGACCCACTAACAGTATTTGGTCAGTATTTTACCTCAGCATTTGTAAGCCAAGACCGGGAGTGGAAAAGTATGAGGGCTCATACTCACATGCGAGAAACTTGGACGGGTCTCGCACGTCAATAGACGACACTGCCGCCAGCACTCGGTATCGGAGCGTTCAGCTGCATGTATTTCTATACCGGGTATTGACGTGCGAGACTCGTCCGAGTTTCTCGCATGTGAGTATGAGCCCTAATAGAAACACGTCACCGCTTCTGTATTTCTCACTCACTCCTGGTTTTGGCTTACAGATACTGAGTTAAAAAAACTGACTAAATACTGACAGTGTGACTGTAGCCTATAGAAAAGCGCGGCACTGTGACAATTGGCAGGGATGGGTGCAGGCCTCAGATTCCTGGTCAGTAATCCACAATGTAAAATTTAAAAAAAAGGCAGCAATGCAAAAAAAGAAAATCAGTGTGAGGCTCCCATGAAGAGTTTTTGGTGACTTTATGAGAATTTCTGCATTATTTCTGCACCTATTATGTTGTGTTTTTTATAGTGTTTTTGTGTGCATTTTTTGTCTCTTGTACTATGTCATGCTTTCAATAAAGCAGCTTTGTTTTTGATACTTCCTGGTATTTGGCTTTTACAAAACTTTATTGATAAACGCGTTTATATATTATATGTGTTTTTAATGCATTTCTACCAAGGAAGTACACTAAAAACACGTGCATTTTTTTTAACCTGCATTTAATATAAGTCTATGGGGAAATTCCATCCCAAAGAGTGCCCACAAGACACATTGACATGCAGCGGATTTGCTGGGTAAAAAAGATGGACATTGGGCAGGAGAGCTCTATAAATCCCGTCCACGTTGCTGGAACTGTAAGACGCTGCGTTTTTTACACAGCAAAAACACGCAGCATCAAATATGCACCAAAGCGCATGGTGGGAACGTGGCCTGATACGTGGGACGTGGGACTGTATTTAGCGCAAATCTGACATTTGAGTCCAGACAATGAAAACTTTTTTCAAAGATAGATACGTAGAGAGATTCCATTCTTGTTTCCTAACTTATGGTCTGATCACATTTGTTTCTATCATCCTCAGATTGATGACGAACAGTTCAACAAGGTGCTGGAATTTATACAGAGCGGAAAGGATCAAGGTGCAAAACTAGAGTGCGGTGGCTCCGCTGTTGGGGAACAGGGATTTTTTATTAAACCTACTGTATTCTCTGAAGTAACCGATGACATGAGAATAGCAAAAGAAGAGGTAATTTAATCTAATGGTTGCTTTAATTTTGTTTTAAAAAGTTATATCACATAGTGGAGGGGGCAATAATTCACTGTAATATTCCTGTTGTATCCCCCTAAAGATGCAGCCAGGTAATGGAATATAGAGTCACGGTTCACAGGAACCCGGTAGATTGGAAATGTTCATTGACTTTTCTGGAAGATTTTTCTGGCCATGCACTGTGATCTGTGTAGAGGTCATTGTACAGGGAGGGGGTGGAGGTGTGCTGTGATAAGTTATTATGAATGCTGGATCTGACGTTATCTACAGTGTATATAGCTGATACCTGTCCCATCTGTGATAGTAATGAGGTGAAAAGGCTGAAAAGTGATCTCTAAAGTGGCATCAGTGGCCCGAGGGCAATATTAAAACAGATAGTGACATGGAAAATAAAAAAAAAATGTATTGTGTAAAACTTTTATTTACTTTCTTTGGAAGGATAGGAAGGGGACCCAGCTCATAAAGAAAAAATAATTATGAAACTGCACTATATAATCAGTTACAGGTGCATTAACTGTGCAAAATAAGGGATATGTTAGCTTTATTTTACGAGTCCACATGTCAAATTTCCAAATTTAATTAGTTTTAATGGCTTGTTTTTTTTGCAGTGGTTGTCAGCTGATACCAAATGTGTGTAGTTTTTTAATTATTTATTTTTAACTATGATGAAAGATTGTTAGTGAGGAAAAAAAAAGCAGCTATATCTTTTTTCATTTTTTTTTCCAAAATGTAAGAAAAAGATATTTAAACATTTTTTTCTATCCAACTATGGGTTATCGCTATGCATATGACATTGCAATACTTGTAGACTGAAAATGAGTTCTGCCCTTCACTTAAAGATGCCAGACATTGGGGCAGATATTAGGCCTGTTTCACACTTGCTTTTTTTTGCAGCGCGTTTTTCCCGCAAAAAAACGCATTGAAAAACGCATACAAAAGCATACAACTGCTGCGTTTTTTTCAAGCATTTTTATGAGCATGCATGAAAAAAACGCAGCGTTTTTATGCGTTTGTATGCGTTTTTACCGCGTTTGCGTTTTTTTCCAACATTAGGTGGCCCCTCACACTAACCCAAACCATGACTTTACTAACCCTAACCCTGACCCTAACCCTGACCCTAACCCTTAACCAAACCATACTTAACCCTAACCCTTAACCAAACCATACTTAACCCTAACCCAAACCCTAACTAACCTTAACCCTAACCCTAACCCTTAACCAAACCATACTTAACCCTAACCCTGACCCTAACCCTTAACCAAACCATACTTAACCCTAACCCTGACCCTAACCCTGACCCTAACCCTTAACCAAACCATACTTAACCCTGACCCTAACCCTTAACCAAACCATACTTAACCCTAACCCAAACCCTAACTAACCCTAACCCTGACCCTGACCCTAACCCTTAACCAAACCATACTTAACCCTAACCCTGACCCTAACCCTTAACCAAACCATACTTAACCCTAACCCAAACCCTAACTAACCTTAACCCTAACCCTGACCCTAACCCTGACCCTAACCCTAACCCTTAACCAAACCATACTTAACCCTGACCCTAACCCTTAACCAAACCATACTTAACCCTAACCCAAACCCTAACTAACCTTAACCCTAACCCTGACCCTAACCCTTAACCAAACCATACTTAACCCTAACCCTGACCCTAACCCTGACCCTGACCCTAACCCTTAACCAAACCATACTTAACCCTAACCCTAACCCTGACCCTAACCCTTAACCAAACCATACTTAACCCTAACCCTGACCCTTAACCAAACCATACTTAACCCTAACCCAAACCCTAACTAACCTTAACCCTAACCCAAACCCTAACTAACCTTAACCCTAACCCTGACCCTAACCCTGACCCTAACCCTAACCCTTAACCAAACCATACTTAACCCTAACCCTGACCCTAACCCTTAACCAAACCATACTTAACCCTAACCCAAACCCTAACTAACCTTAACCCTAACCCTGACCCTTAACCAAACCATACTTAACCCTAACCCTGACCCTAACCCTTAACCAAACCATACTTAACCCTAACCCAAACCCTAACTAACCTTAACCCTAACCCTAACCCTGACCCTAACCCTTAACCAAACCATACTTAACCCTGACCCTAACCCTAACCCTGTCCCTAACCCTTAACCAAACCATACTTAACCCTAACCCTAAACCCCCTTAACTAACCCTAACTCTAACCCAAACCCCTAAATTCCATGGTTAACATAAAAAAAACGCATGTGCAAAAAAACGCATACATAAGCATGCCAATGCGCACATATGCGCACCCATAGACTTATATTGGGTGTCTTGCTGTAAAAAAACGCATTGCGCGCGCATGCGTTTTTTTGAGGCAAATCGGACGCACAAAAAATGCAACAAGTTGCATTTTGTGCGCCCGAGCGCATACCGCAAAAAAACGCATGCGCGGTAAAACGCGTACAAACGCATGTGTATGCGCACATAAGCGCATCCCATGCAAAGTATAGGGGAAAAAACGCATGCGCTATTTAGCGCTAAATTACCGCGAAAAAAAAACGCAAATGTGAAACCAGCCTTAGACGCATGTGGCCATAGAAACCCAACAACACCCAACTATCATGTTAAAGGGGTATTCCAACCTCGAAGATCATACCCCAATATGTAGTAGGTAAAACAGCTGAAAAAAGAGCGCAATAGGGTCTTACCCGAGTAAAGCTTGATATAAACTCAATTCATTACACTCACCTTATACAGGAGAGATTCAGACACATAGAAGTAGGTAGTCAGCCTGCTGCACATCCAAAGGGCCACGCCGTGACCACAAATAATCAGATTATAAAGGAGAAAGTTTATGGATTAAAAGTGCGCTGCTTGACAAATCAATCCTTCCAGGTTTTATGAACTGCACTTTTATTTCCCTTTTAGGGAAATAAAAGTACAGTTCATAAAACCTGGAAGGATTGATTTGTCAAGCAGCGCACTTTTAATCCATAAACTTTCTCCTTTATAATATGTAGTAGGTGTAATAATAAAATTAGCAAATATCTCTAATTAGTAAAGTAGTATAGTTCTTCTGATTTACCCCATATGCAGGGCATTGCAGTAGCTTAGATATCCATGGTTATGACAACTAACACCTGTCACTATGTGAGTGCCCGTAACCATGGATACCTAAGCTACTGCAATGCCCTGCACATGGGGGTAAGTGACATAGCAAATCAGATAATTTCTCTGGATACTAATAAATCAGGCAGTTGCACAATTAAAGTATATGATTAGCAGATCATGACCAGTATTAGGCCGGAGTCACACTACAGCGAGATGCGGCCGAGTCTCGCAAGTTAAAACCAAGCTCAGGCACCGGCACTCCGGAGCGCAGCATGCAGCTCCTTGTATTGCTGTGCGGCTGCACGCTCCGCTCCGGAGTGCCGGCGCCAGAGCTTGGTTTTAACCTGCAAGACTCGGCCGTATCTCGCTGTGTGTGATCACGGCCTTAGTCCAATTCTGCTCCCTGGAACAGCGTGAGATAAACTAATCTAATCATTGATGTCTGTGATTCTGTGATTCCTGCAGATTTTTGGACCTGTTCAGTCCATCCTGAAGTTCAAAAACATAGAGGACGTGATAAAGAGAGCAAATAATACAGAATATGGACTGACGGCCGCTGTGTTCACAGAAAGCCTGGACAAAGCACTTGGCGTTGCCTCGGCGCTGCAGTCTGGAACAGTATGGTGTGTTTGAGATATTTCACATAAATATATATATATATATATATATATATAATGTTCCTTATTTTGGTTTAATGACCTTTACTATAATTTATCAACCCATTATTAGGGCTCATCCAGACATTTGCAAAACATGGTCTGAGCACATACTGGCCACGGGACTCCCGACACCTTCATATAATTCTATGAGGCTGTCACCCTCAGGTCAGGAGACCCGCAGCCGGACTGTGCATTGCAGTCTGTGCTCGGACATCTGAATGAGCCCTTAGTCTTCTGATCCATGTAAAATGATCTTTTAAGTTCTGCTCTTACTATAGTCATAGCGGAGAGTCAATATCAAAGAGTGGTTTTCACTCTAATGTCCACACATTTTTTTTCCCGTTTTTGGAGTGTATCCAGTTTGGAGAACGCCTGAAAAATTGCTCAAAAAACGTATGCATGAAATATTCATTCCATTTATGTTCATATAAATGCAACTTTCAGTTTATATGTTCACCTTTTTGAGCACCCTTTGATCTCTTCTGGTTTCCAAAGATGCCAAGTGGTTAAAAGAAGTTTCTTAGGCTAGTTACACATTAGCGTTTTTGTGCGCAGCGCATCATGCGCATCCGTGCGCATGCGTCATGCGTACCTATGTTCAACATGGCGTACACATGGTCTTGCGTTTGCATGCGTTCGTCTGCGTTTTCGTGCGCATGCGTTTTTTCCAGGTGTGCGTCTAGACGTGCCAGACGTAACATGTTGCATTTTTGGGTCCGCCCGAAGGCGTAAAAAAAACGCATGCGTACGCTTGCGCACGGAATGCGTCAAAACAACGCATTACAGTCTATTGGATCGCAGGCGTGCGCATGGACATGCGTTTGCCTACCCATGCGTTTTAAGAGTAAACATGTCTAGACACTGGTTTAAACCACCCCCTTCCCATGACACACGCCCACTGGTATCCCATTGGTGGAGTCTGTTTCAAGGATTTTTCAAGGATTTTCCTCCTGTGAAATGTGACACCTAGAAAACGCATGCGCATAAAAAAAGCACTTGCACACAATGCGCTGCGCACAAAGACGCAAATGTGAAATTAGCCTTAACCATTCTTCAAGAATTTTCCACCGTGAAACCGCTCCATACTTTTTAAACAGAATTCAATGGGAAGGCTTCAAAGGTGCCCGGAAGACGCCTGGGTGTCTTTTTGAGCATTTTATAAGCATTTTCACTGCAAAAAGAGCCAGTGTTTTCTTCATAAATTTTTACATAAAAATTGGACAAAAATCTCCAAAAAATCACTGTAAGGCTGTGTGCCCACGTTGCGTTTTTTAAGCGTTTCCGCAGCGCTTTTAGACAAGCGTTTCTGCTGCAGAAACGCTTAAGAAAAGCATCCATTGTAATATAATGGAAAACGCATATGTTGTGCTAATGGTGCATTTTTTTCCGCTGCGGAAACGCTAAGCATTTCCGCATACATTCAATTGTATTCCAAAAATGCACATATGCGAAAATGCTTAACAAAAGCGTCAAACGCTTACAAAAGCGCTTCATAAAACGCATGCGTTTTCCTGGGAATAGGGTGTGCGATTCCGCTCAGGAATATTCTGCATGAAAAACACTACGTGGGCACATAGCCTCATACTAGCGTGTAAATCATATTAGTGCAATCCGATAAAAAAAAATCAGATTGCACTCAGACCAATGCTATTCAATGAGACAGATGAGTGAAGATCTGCATAGTTTTTCTCAGCTATATTCGGCATCAGAAAAACTGGAAGTGTGAGTATAACATCCGATTTTTACAGATACATTACAATTATGTTACCTAGGAAACTGTAAATGGTCCTGTAAAAGATTAACAACTGCTGAATAAAAAATGGATTGTATATAGAAAGCACACGGATGACAAGTAAGGAAAAATTGCCCCACTCTCCTGGATGAGAATTGATTTTTTTTTTATTCACTAGTGTGAGCGAACCCTAAGAATGATTAAAAGAAACCCTTTACTGATGAGACAATGCATTTAAGGGTAAATTAGTAGATTGTAGACAAGTGAAGTCACACTTCATTTTCTGTTTTACCTACTAGGGTTTATAGAATCATAGAATGGTAGAGTTGGAAGGGACCTCCTGGGCCATCTGGTCCAACCACCTGCTCAAAGCAGGATTCGCTAAATCATCCCAGTCAGATGTCTGTCCAGCCTCTGTTTGAAGACTTCCATTGAAGGAGAACTCACCACTTCTCGTGGCAGCCTGTTCCACTCATTGATCACTCTAACTGTCAAAAAGTTTTTTCTAATATTTTTCTAATAAAATTTATTCTTTTTATACCTGGATGGTAACTGATTTGGTTTGAATGATCCACTTTAGCCAACAAAAGTAACAAAGTTCTATTCAACAGCCAGGAAAGCATCCAGACCTTTTCTCCTACATGCCTCCTAAGGCCTGTTTCACACATCAGTTTTTCAGCATCAGTCAAGATCCGCCGATTTGCAAAAAAAACGGATCCGCCATTTTTCTTGGCGGATCCGTTTTTTCCCCCATAGACTTGCATTATCGGCGGATCTTGATGGATGGTCATCCGTTGGACCCGATATTTTGCGGATCCGCCAAGATTTCGGCGTCCGCTGACATCACTTGACGGACACTGCAACGTTTTTTTCAACGTCGGATCCGCATTTTGGCTTTTCCAGGAGATTTAACCCTAAATACCGGCAGAAGATATTTTCTCTCTCGTCCCGCAATTTCCACTTGGCCGCTCCCAGGTCCCGCAATATCCACTTGGCCGCTCCCAGGTCCCGCAATATCCACTTGGCCGCTCCCAGGTCCCGCGATATCCACTTGGCCGCTCCCAGGTCCCGCGATATCCACTTGGCCGCTCCCAGGTCCCATGATATCCACTCGAATGCTCCCTGGTCCCGCGACATGCACCTGCCAGCTCCTAGGTCCCGCGATATGCACATTCTCGACCCCGGATCCCGCGAGATGCAGATGCCCGCTCCCGGATACCGCGACATCGCCAGTATTATTTTTTTCCTTTTCAGGCGCGGTTCCTTTAACATTACAATATCGGCGGATCCCAGCGCACCAACGGTCCGGTGGCTCCCGTTGGTGTTTCGTCAGTCACGGATCCGTTTTCCGCCATTTTGGCGGATTTCAACTGACCTGAAAAACTGATGTGTGAAGCAGGCCTAACCTAACTTTCATCTTGCTTTGCAGGATTAATTGTTACAATGCCCTCCATGCACAGACCCCATTTGGAGGCTTCAAGATGTCAGGAAATGGCAGAGAACTGTAAGTTGTTGAGTCTATGTGAGAATAATGATTTTTTTCGACTTATATCAGTTATTAAGGACATCTATAAAATACACATATCAGACTCTGACTGAATGAGGTCAGCTAGGCATGTTTAACTCTGAAATGCTGCCGTGTTTCAGAGAAAACATAGTTTAATAGCTGCCAGGGACTGAGCCGCACAAGAGACTGGTCTGACAGGAGGGTCCACGGCGGCTTCTCCCCTCCTCGATCTCCGGGAGTGCAGGTCTACCCCTGCTTGCCAGAAAAAAGAAGAGACTAATCACTCCATGGCAGCGGGAGGGGAGAAGCTGCTCGAGACCCACCTGTCCGACTAGTCTTCGGGCGGCTCGGACTTGGCAGCTATTAAATTGTGTTTTTCTCTGAAACTCTGCAGCAATTTAGATTTAAGCACTGATACTTGCTGCTTGTGGATTGGGCAGCATATATAAGATGTCACGTTCATTTTCATTTCATCCAGAATATTTTAACACTTATATGACATCCCACATTAATTTTTTACTTTTATGCTATTAAGGGATTCAAGCAGAGAAGTCCACTAAATGGAAAACAAGCTGAGATTAGTAGCAGACAGTGTATGTCAGTTCTGTGTATTCAGGGCCGACATTAGGAGTAGGCAAACTAGGCATTTGCCTAGGGCCCCCACTCCCCAAGGGTCCCCAGCGTCTACAGCAAAAATTAGACTGATAATATCAATTTTAATTTTCAATGCTGAGACAGCTTAAGGACCTTCCGTGATATCACAGTCATAAGACTGTGATGTCACCACAGGTCTTGTACTCTGAGGGATTTTAGGACCTTTGGCGATATCGTGATCATGTGACTACTCATGTGTCCTGGATATCGCCACAGGCCCTGTAATGTGGGGGAGTTTAGAATAACTGAAGAAGAGGGGACCAGTAAGCATTCTATTCTGTGTGCTTAATATATAATATGCTATGTGCATGCTTGTGTCTGCATGTATGTATTTACATTCATGTATGTATATGCATGTGTCAATGTAAGGTAGGGGCAACCGACAGGGGGTGGTCCGTTACTGGCCGCAGACAGGCTCGAGACAGAGACAGGGTCGTGTCCAACAGGTCTTCTTTATTGATCGTACTTTCCACGACCCGCAGCTCCACACAGCAGCTGCTCGACAGACTCCGCAGCTTCACACAGCAGCTGCTCGACAGACTCCGCAGCTTCACACAGCAGCTGCTCGACAGACTCCGCAGCTTCACACAGCAGCTGCTCGACAGACTCCGCAGCTTCACACAGCAGCTGCTCGACAGACTCCGCAGCTTCACACAGCAGCTGCTCGACAGACTCCGCCGCTTCACAGCAGCTGCTCGACAGACTCCGCAGCTTCACACAGCAGCTGCTCGACAGACTCCGCAGCTTCACACAGCAGCTGCTCGACAGACTCCGCAGCTTTACACAGCAGCTGCTCGACAGACTCCGCAGCTTCACACAGCTGCTGCTCGACAGACTCCGCAGCTCCACACAGCAGCTGCCCGACTTTGCAAACAGGCCCGGGTACCTTCACTTTCTTCCTTTAGCTAATTAACGTCCCTCGCGGCTCTTCCACTGTGGTTGCCTACCACCACAGCATTTTACCAGTCTGAGTCCGTTCGTTTTTCGTTTTATGGTACCCCAGTCTGTCTCTGTCTGCGGCCCCTCCTGTCAGGGCCACCCCCCGTGACCTGTTCCCACTGTCAGTCCCCTCCGGAGCTTCTTTTCTGTCCTCTCTCCTCAGCAGACCTTCCTGTCTCCTGCGCTCCTCTCACTGACTGACCCCTCCAGAACCTTCTCTCAGCCTTTTATCCCTCCCGTTCTGGTAACCCTGCCCCCCATGACTTGACAGTTTCTTTAGCCAATGGCAGTTGTTCAGTCCCATCCTCACACTCTCCACTGCCCTCTAATTGTCAAACTCCAATATTACACTCTTCCTCTTTATCTCCAGCTGTTTCCCATCTTTCACTCTAACAGTCCACACACAATACACTACACCTCTGCCTTCCCACTGCACACAGGTCCGCCCATCAGTCCACCTTCCCTACACCTGTATTAGAGATGAGTGAACACGAACATTAAAGTTCGGCGTCTGTTCCCAAACACATACTGTTCGGGCACGAACATCGAACACAGACTTCACCAGGAAGTCCGTGTTACTGTTTGGGTTTGGCCCAACGAAAACCAGTTGTTTGTCGCGCTGTCATGTGCATGACAGCGCAGCAAATATTGCTTCTGATTGGCAGTAAAATCATTACTGCCAGTCAGACAGTAGTGGTTCCCATGCTGTCAAATGACATCATGAGCCCGCAACTGTGATCAGGGGTAAAAAGTTTATCTCTGGTCACTGGTGTCAGCTGATGGGACTACTGCTCCCATCAGCCGACGCCTGCTGCTGCTAATAACAGCGAAGGCAGGCGGTGACTGATGGTAGTATTCATAGTATTCTTGTAGACGCCTCCCCATTACTAAGCCATGGGCTTGATGTCACCAGACAATACAAAGGTGACATCAATCCCACAAATATAAACCCCACTTGTCACCGCTACAGGGCAAATGGAAAGAGAAGGGAAAAGTGCCAGAATTGGTGCATCTAATAGATGTGCCTTTTCTGGGCAGCTACGGGCTGCTATTTTTAGGCTGGATGGTCAATATCCATGGCCCCTTACCAGCCTGAGTATACCACCCCCCAGTTGTCTGCTTTAGCTGGTTGTCAAAAATGGGGTGACCCAATGTCGCTTTTGTTAAATTATTTAAATAATTAAAAAAAGACAGTGTGGGGTCCCCTCTATTCCTGGTAACCAGCTTTGAAATAAAACAGTCTTTGGTACCATACATGGTCCCTGATGGTTGAAAGGATTCTGGTACATATTCTGTGTCAGGACCAAGGAGCTGCGATCTATACATCAATGAAATAATATACAGTATGCAGTTGTGTAGTGAAAAGTATAGCTGCAACATATTCTTTCTAACAATGGTTTTCCTTGTAGTGGTGAATATGCTCTGGCAGAATACACAGAAGTTAAGACTGTGACCATCAAATTATCCCCGAAGACACTGTGAAGAGGACAGAGAAGAATGACGTGGAGAGGGTACATCATCTTGCTCCAGCAAGACACAAATCTATAAAAACTTGCTAATAAGAGAATCCCTTTATTATCATGAAACATTCCAGAAATGTCTTCTGCACCGATCTGACCCCTGACAATGGAGGGATTTTATACCTGTGATTCAGTAGAGGGTACAACGGTGTCATATTCCCTGTTTCACCTATATTACATTGCTGAAAATATGCGGTCAGGGCACATGCCATCTGAGCGCGTCATCATAAATGGGCACAGCTGCGGAAAATAGGGAGTAGGGATCACGTAACTTCATCCTGAAGCTTACCTGTTACTTACTGATCTCTGCCATGACTTCCCACTGATTTACACTAGATTAAATATTGGAAATGTTGTATATTTAGATCTATTTTGTAAAGCTTATTTAGAAAAGCAGTTTGGATGTAATATTTGTCTTATATAGTCCCCCACTAAGAGGTTTCCAAAACTCTCATTTAGTTCACCTAAGAATAACCACTTCTTCAATGATGGTCATGACTTATTTTTTGGGATGATTTTGAATAGTAATCCCAAAATGCATCAGACCAACAGTAATCATAGTTTTATGACCTTTTAGATTAAAGTGATTATTGAGACTACTCTTTTAGACTTTTCTTGAGAATGTAAAAAAGAATGCCCAAAGCTCTTCAAGATTATCCTATCAGCAGAGTTCTCATAATTTAATTATTGCCAAGTTAGTAAATATGCAGCATAGGGCATTATTCAAGGAACAGTGGAGTGTGGCGGTGACTGCTCATTTACACATGGGAACACTTTAAAAAAATACTAATACAAACTGTACTGTAATGGCATTAGCTTAATAGTGATATTGCTGACCGGTTCACTTAAAAGAAAGACTTAATATTAACTAGGAGAAAAGTGGACAGATTTTGCTCTTATTTTATTCTCACTGTTCCCCTGAGTAATCTACTTTTTTCTTTTTTGAAGTCCTCTATATGGTTCCATAGATAGGGGCATTATTATTTAGTGCTAATTTTTAAGGTTTTTACGAGGAGGTGTGGCTCATATGGTAATTATGCAAATTAACCCAAAGACACACATCATATGATCCTGCGAGCCACGCCCCCTTATTAAAGACCATAAAAAATTGCACTAAATAAAATGCTCATATCGCTGGAGCGTTATGGAGGATTTTAAAAAAGTGAATCACTCAGGAGAACAGTAGGAATGCAATTAGAGCACAAACTGATCACTTTTGGCCTGGTGACAGGACCGCTTTAAGGGAACTTCATCCAGGGATTCCTTTTCCTCCACACAGAAGTGGCCAGTTCAAGGAGGTTTATTTTTAGAGAATATTAGTCTTAATAGAAATACTGGACATGTCATGTGCTTAGTTTCACAATTAGCTTGTGTATGGCATAAAGGGGGTTTCCACTGCTCTAATTGATGACTTAGCCTTCCAAATGAATAGCAAACAGGCTCCAGAGCCACTCATGGCCAGTGCACATTGCATGTATGGACCTGTGCCACTTTGGGTGATAGTGGTCGAGCCAGGAACATGTAAAATATTGGTACCCACTATAGGTACCCAGAGACGGTATGGTCACTTTAGGATTCTGGCTTCCCTTTGTTTTATGCACTTGTTTATCCATATGACCGTTTACAATGTATATTATAATTTATATCGATCTGACAGAAATCTCAGTGAAAGTTTTCAAAGGTTAAAATATCTATAAAGAAGACTCCATCCAATGTACAGTAGAAACAAAGGGACTAATAAGTCAATATAACAGTTTTGTGAATGATGATAATAATAATAATAATAATAATCTTTATTTTTATATAGCGCTAACATATTCCGCAGCGCTTTACAGTTTGCACACATCATCATCACTGTCCCCGATGGGGCTCACAATCTAAATTCCCTATTAGTGTGTCTTTTGGAATGTGGGAGGAAACCGGAGTACCCGGAGGAAACCCATGCAAACACGGGGAGAACATACAAACTCCTTGCAGATGTTGTCCTTGGTGGGATTCAAACCCAGGACCACTGAGCCAAATCCTCATTGGTAAATCTAATAAAAATTGACCAGAAGGATTATATTGTAACCTGAATATGAAAAGAAAATCATATATAGATTCTGTAAGGTTACAGGGGAGCGACTGTACATAGTGTCCACCTTAGGGCTCCTGTGCTACCCATCCCATTTTATAGTGTATACATATTACACTACTGTACAGTGACTGTAATGGGTGATTGCTCGATCACTCAAAATTTAACACAAGGATGCTCTTATCTTTAAAAATTGCATTCCTCTTCCTCTTCCTCAGCACTAAAAGTATTCAACTTTGAGGTCTACATTCGGGGAAACAGAGACAGGGCAATCTATTATCAAGTCCATTTGCTCTTGTGTGGAAACCAAATCTGGCTTATAGAAACACTCCTTTGCGTGCGCTGTTGGACTAGGTTGGCAAAGGCCCAGCAGTAACATTAATTTTTGGGGCGCACTTTTCAGCTACATGCAAAAATCACCTTCCCATAGTACACAAATTTACTTATACTACTATGTGATATTAACTTGGCTAGCTTGTTTAATGACTAATTAGATGATACCCTTTTCTGCAAATTGTGAAGTGTAATAGCATTATTCATTAGCACGCCTTCACAGGGGCCTACCGGAGGATTCTCCTGTGGGCCAGTCCAAGCCTCTTTGTGTGCCATCCCTTCCTATCCTTTAGAATAATCTGGTCTTGCAAAACGCAATGTTCACACCAGGCAGAAAGAGAAATAAAATCAGCTCTGAAACATATCCCATTACAGTCATCTGGGAACCAATGTTTTTTTTTTTTTATACACTTAGTACATGTTCCTCCATTGTGGAAATTCTGCTATTTTCTATTTTGGGTACATTTCTTTCATTCTATTGAATGGTTGAAATTTCTGCCAAAATGTTGAAAAAAATTGACTGATGCAGAATTGAAACTGTTTCTAATCTACAAGGAAAAAATAGGCCACTTTGCATGAGACTTGAAGAATCTAGTTCCCTTTTTTGCGACAGTAAAATGCAGAGTTTTTTTTTTTGGGGGGGGGAATGCTGGAAAATGCAGCAAAAATGTGATGTATGATCATAACCAAATTGAGTGTTTTGTTGGAGCTTTTTTTCCTCTATAGATTTTTATGAGGAGCTACATGAACAACATTTAGAAAACATAATTGTATTTTATTGCACTAAAAAAAGCATAAAGAACACATCAAATATGCTCCAAGAAACATATAAAAAAAGAGTAAAAAAAACTGCAGCAATTACACAATAATCAGAGCGAATTGCTATTGAGCATTTTGGGGCAGACACCTGCAGAAACAAATCTGAGTTGGTACATGGACTTAGAGTGACTAGACACAACATTTTTTAGGAAATTACGTCATATTAGTTGTAAATCAATGGGAAATTATCAAACTCACTATCACCATTGCTGTTTTTCTTAGTAGTGTTATCTTCTCTTTTGGTACATTTTTTGGCTAGTTATTCAAAAACACAGCGTACTGGAAGTGTGACCTTTTCTTCATACATATTTTCATAGGCTTTTTTAAAAGAATTGAAAAAAATGTTAATGTATGAACAAAAAGCCCCTAAAGAATGCTTGTAAAACACATGAATTTCATGGCTTTCACTTACAATCTAAGGCCATGTTCACACGTTCAGTATTTGGTGAGTTTTTTACCCCAGTATTTGTAAGCCGAAGCCAGGAGTGGGTGAAAAATCCAGAAGTGGTGACGTGTTTCTATTATACTTTTCTTCTGATTGTTCCACTCCTGGTTTAGGCTTACAAATGATGAGGTAAAATACTGACCAAATACTGAATGTGAGAAGGTGGCCTCAAGGAAACCTAAAAGGTAATGCATGTTTGGAGAATTTGATGCAGAATGTCCGCAGCGTATCATATTGGTAGATTTTAAAATGACTGCAGATCAATTTACATGCGTAAAATATATGCAACGTGTAGATCAGTAACCAATCTGGTATTGTATTATGTTCCCGATTTTCCGCATGCAACACATGCAAAAAAATCTTCACCAAGCTTGCATAGTTTATGTTGGCCCTATTGTGAGATTTTAGATCCTGTGCTGTAGAACCTTCCCAAAGTGGAGATATAAAAGAGAAATCGGTGAATATTGCGCACTCAGCATGTGCGTTTCATATCTAAACCTCACCCTTTAATTCACTAAACCACTGCTTGTCATACCCACCATACTCTACTGATAGTATCCATAGTGGCGCCCGAAGCTGCTGACTTATCTCCGCTGTTAACAGCATGCTGAATCATCCATGAGTTCTGGTTACATCACTATTACTGTTCTGCTTTTTGAGAGACTATTAAGAACAGATCTAAAAGAAATAGTAAGAATAAAGGTTTTGTTCTTGGTTTTTCTTTATAACCAGAGAATATGTACCCGACCCCTGGACCATATTGCCAGCAGACTTATAAACGCCACCAGCAATATGACAAAATATCCACAAATGTCGTCAATATGTTAATCCTGAGTACAGAATATTTTATATTGTGATAAGGTAGTCTGTATTCTGCATTTTTTTCAATGAACCAGTAAAATATAAAGATGATATATTTATGGAATAGAATACAATTAATCATCTATGTTTTTGTATTTTCATAGTGCAAAATAAATACTATATAATGTTTCAACAATTCAGCTTCATGTTTTCACTGTAGCATCGCCGGAATCAGGGCACTAAGTAAAGATAATGTATTTGGGTACTATGTAGTTTTATTTATGTTTGGTGGGTGTACTTAAAGGGGTTGTCCAAGATTTTTTTTTCCACTGGGCCTAAAAATGAACAGGCGGGTAATTGCTAACAGAGGCAACTACCTGCGTCGGTTCAGAGCTGTCACCAATCACTCCAGCAGGCAAATCAGCAGCTCCAAATCAACAAAGCGCAGCTATTCTTCTTCTGGGCTGCTCTGTCTATGGGGTCTGACTGGCAACTTGACATCATGCTGATTGACATCTGGCTCCCCACAGCTACACAGTGGGGAGTTGGCTGTCAATCAACATGGTGTCGGCAGTCCAGCTCCGTCAACAGAGCAGAGTGGAAAAGAAGCTGCTGCACTGTTGATGTGATGTCAGTGGAAACCTCTGAATACCCATAAGGAGTAATCTGTGAAAGCTCTGTGCCGACAGAGGTTGGCGTCGGGCACAACATGTAAGGATGTGAAAAAGGTTCTCCAGCGTGGCCAGGAAATAAAACTTCACGTTTATTGTAGAAACATTAAAAGGACATGTAGTGGATACACTTGGAAGCCCAGGAAGGCTAGCGACCGACGCGTTTCGACCGTGAGGTCAAAATCATCAGACCATGATTAGGACCTCACGATCGAAGCCAGTCAGTCTCTAGCCATCCTGGGCTTCCAAGTGTATCCACTATATGTCCTTTTAATGTTTCTACAATAAACGTGGAGTTTCTGACCACACTGGAGAACCTTTTTAACATTGTTTGCTCCTGCATGCCCAGAGCCGGGGCGACTCCCTGCGTAGACTCCATCTTCATCTGAAGAATTGATATATGGTGAGCTGACTATCCTATTCCCTGTCCATATATATATATATATATATATATATATATATATATATATATATATATGTAAATAAATATATAAATGCATTCCCTGTCCCTCACAGTTGAAGTGTATCTATGATAAAAATTAGACCTCTCCATTCATTGAAGGTAGAAAAACTTGCAAAATTGGCAGTGTATCAAATACTTATTTCCCCCACTGTACATAGAATAACTAGTGTTACGAGTGGCGAAAGGCACTAAAAAAATAAAATAATTAAAGTGCCTTCGCCACTCGGGGTCCACCGTGCGGCAGATGGCAAAACCGCTGCTAAGGGAGGCAGTGCACTACAGCGGTAGTGTGCACAGGGTTCTAAGTCACCCAAGTGCAAAAGAGGCACTTTCTGTTATGGGACACAGAGCTGCACAGAAAAATAATAAAGAAAAGGTAACGCTGAGCCTGTTAAACACACAGGGACACAGCGGCACACGTACGGTAGCTGAGCACAGGAGTAGTTAAAGTGGCACTACAACCAAACGGACTTACCGTGAATGAGTGTGTGCACGGCGTCGCAACTGCGAACGCCACAGAAGTCTGCAACCGCAATAACGCAAGCGCGATGCAGGACGCTTTGCTGCTGAAATGGCTGAAGCTTGAGCGCGCTGGCGCTAGCACTGCTACTGGCTGACCCAATCACTCACACACTCGTAATAACCGAGGGAAGGGGTTTCATAATAAGTCATACACCAGACCAAGCATCCATCAACAAACATACAGCAGCAAGTATCAGAAAATACTAGCGCATGGCATAACGGCCATGCGCACTTTTTATAGTGACCGGGACCTTCCCGGAAATCTCCAGAGACCTGAGGTGAACCAATGGAATCAGGAGCAGGACCTGAGCACCTGACTCCTGAACTCCAATGGGAGCTCATTCCAGGAGCATGCTCACAAGCTGGCAGAAAGGACTTGGCCTCTGGAGATGAATGTGAGGATCTGGATCTCTGCATTAGTATGGCAGGACACAGATTCCTAACATTACCCCCCCTCCTAAGGCCCCCTCCTCCCCGCGCCCTGGTAAGAGTTACTGTAACCCGAGACACCTCGAAGGCATCAGAGGAACCGAGATCACCAGGTTTCAAGAGGGACACTTGGAAGATAGTAGGAGCGGGAGTGACAGAGGCACGATGCCGCGTGTCGGCAGATGTCGCCACCCTCTGTCTAGGAGGGTTAGGTTGAGCACACAAGGTGCAAGCCTGAATAAATCTTTTTATGTCCCGAGCTCTATGGGGCCACCAATACGCACCAGACAACAGTTTTGAGACCTGCATATAGCCCCGATGGTGGTGCGTGTTAGGCGCATGCGCCCAGGCGAGCACCTGAGCCCTAAGATGAGGAGGAACAAAGGTCTCGATAACCGGTTCAGACTCCAACCTTTGCGGGGAACCGGCTTCCGGAGAAACCGCACAGACATGATGACAACCGCAGATGGACTCCTGGTCGGAGTCTGAATTAAGGTTGGTACGAGATATCTCCATGGGCTCAGGAGGTAGAACCTCTGGCTCCGCCAGCTCAAGAGGTTCAAAAAATTTGGGAGCTGAAACGGATTTGCGCTTGGAGTGCGCCCGCTCCATACCGCACTCCGAAAAACGGAGGTCAATCCGTGAGGAGACGGAGATTAGCTCCTCTAAGCTGGTGGGGATCTCTCTAGTAGAAAGAGCATCCTTCACATGCTCCGCTAGACCTCGCCAAAAAACGGGGATTAGGGCCTTGTCGGACCATTCCAACTCGGACGCCAGTGTCCGAAAACGGACGGCATACTGGCTAACCGAGAGTGACCCCTGAGTAAGGGCGAGTAGCTGCAGGGACGTATCATGCGTGACCCGAGGACCGAGAAAAACTTGCCTGATGGCAGTCAGCAAGTTAGCCGAAGACCGAATCTCGGGGTCACCACGCTCCCACAGAGGCGTAGCCCATTCCAGCGCCTTGCCCGACAGTAGGGAGATGACAAAAGCCACCTTAGCCCACTCCGTAGGGAATTGCACAGCCAGCAGCTCTAGGTGTATCGAGCACTGGCTGATAAAACCCCTACAGGAGGCGCCATCCCCAGCATATTTATCGGGCAACGGGAGGCGGGTAACTGTCGGCGCAAGGGCGGACATGGACATACGCCCTACCGCGTCCGTAAGTGCCTGGACGGCAGCATCTGTAGCCTGCGCAGCTGTGAGAGACCTCTCAAGGGTAGCAAGACGAGCCTCGAGCTGACGCACAAGCTGTAACAGCTGCTGCTGATCCGCCATCTCTAGCCAGACCCTGGCGCTAGTATTATGTTATGAGTGGCGGAAGGCACTAAAAAAATAAATAATTAAAGTGCCTTCGCCACTCGGGGTCCACCGTGCGGCAGATGGAAAAACCGCTGCTAAGGGAAGCAGTGCACTACAGCGGTAGTGTGCACAGGGTTCTAAATCACCCAAGTGCAAAAGAGGCAGTCTCTGTTATGGGACACAGAGCTGCACAGAAAAATAATAAAGAAAAGGTAACGCTGAGCCTGTTAAATGCACAGGGACACAGCGGCACACGTACGGTAGCCGAGCACAGGAGTAGTTAAAGTGGCACTACAACCAAACGGACTTACCGTGAATGAGCATGTGCACGGCGTCGCAACTGCGAACGCCACAGAAGTCTGCAACAGCAATAACGCAAGCGCGATGCAGGACGCTTTGCTGCTGAGATGGCTGAAGCTTGAGCACGCTAGCGCTGCTACTGGCTGACCCAATCACTCACACACTCGTAATAACCGAGGGAAGGGGTTTCATAATAAGTCATACACCAGACCAAGCATCCATCAACAAACATACAGCAGCAAGTATCAGAAAATACTAGCGCATGGCATAACGGCCATGCGCACTTTTTATAGTGACCGGGACCTTCCGGAAATCTCCAGAGACCTGAGGTGAACCAATGGAATCAGGAGCAGGACCTGAGCACCTGACTCTTGAACTCCAATGGGAGCTCATTCGAGGAGCATGCTCACAAGCTGGCAGAAAGGACTTAGCCTCTGGAGATGAATGTGAGGATCTGGATCTCTGCATTAGTATGGCAGGACACAGATTCCTAACAACTAGATAGAAAGATGTAATATATATAACCTATATAATTAGAGCAGTACATGTGTAGCTTAGTGAACATGTAATAATTAATAAATCAATAAATTAAAGAAAAGAATGGTGTGAGGTCCCCTGAAATTTTGTTAACCAGCAGAGAGAAAGCAGACAGGTAGAGGCTGATGTTTATAGCATCAGTGATAGTGATGAGCGAGTATACTCGTTGCTCGGGTTTTCCCGAGCATGCTCTGGTGTTCTCCGAGTATTTTGGCATGCTCAGAGATTTAGTTCTTGTTGTCTAATCTGCATGATTTGCGACTTGTAGACAGGCTGAATACATGTGGGAATTCCCTAACAAACAGGCATTCCACAGATGTATTCAAGCTGTCTAGCAGTCGCAAATCATGCAGCTAAGACGAGGAAAACTAAATCTCTGAGCACGCCAAAATACTCGGAGGACACCCGAGCATGCTCGAGAAAACCCAAGCAACGAGTATACTCGCTCATCACTAATCAGTGACCATCTGGAACTCCACTACAAAGACCTTTTAGTTCCTCTACCACACAGAATTAAACCCATTTTATACATTTCCATGCATGTATAATATATGCCTACACCTTGGAAATTCCCTGTAACCAAGCTGTCTTCACAAGGATATCTAACAGACCTAGTTAGGGAACTTGGTGCACTCTCAATATATTTCTTTCCCACTTTCTATTTTTGTAATGTTTTCACCTTGGGCTAGGTGCAATAGAGTAATTAGGGATGCTGACGGTGAGCGGGGCCACCACAGAGTACAAATTAGGGTCCTAACCTCCGCTGCCGGAAGGGAGAAATCTTTACGGAGAGGAAGGGATCTATTAGGTCTACAGATCTATCTCCTGAAAATATTTCTGTGATCCCAGTCACCACTAAATATACTCTAGTGCTGTTTGTCATTATATGTACTGTTGGTAATGTGCCTTTATGCTTTTAGACAAATAAATAAAAGTTAATTTTTAGGGGTAATTTCCTTTTCAGGGTTGTAATTGTTTAACTTTGGCCTCGCCTGGATATTTTTGATTTGGTGTTTACTGGTTCTGGGATTTGAAATCCTTCTCTTGCGAACAAATTGATCCTGGGAGAATAGAGCCCTCTGTGGTTTAGGCCTCTTTCACACATCCGTCTGTCACCATCAGTCAAAATCTGCCGTTTTGCTAAAAAAACTAATTTTTTTTTTTCCCATTGAGTTGCATTACCGGCGGATCTTGACGGATGGTCATTCGTTGGATCCGTTTTTATACGGATCCGCCAAAATTTTGGCGTCCGCTGACTTGCCCTGACGGACAATGCAACGTTTTTTTTGGGCGGCTGGATCCTTTTTTTTTACAGTGCGCATGCCCGGAGGAATTGACTCTGACTCAGCCGGAAATTTAACCCTAAACTCGGTTCTGGTGGCTGAAAAAAATCTCTCTCTTTCTCATTTAAGTTGCAGTAACGAGGACTAGCAACAATCATGTGATATAGTAGAAATACTAAGAAGGAATGGTAGAAGTGTATTTGCAATTGAGAAGCATGGCTGAAAGATAGATAACAGACTTGAGCTAGCTAGGATGTGGTTAGAAGTAGTCAAAGCATGTCTCAATGAGTGAAAATAAATCTGAGGAAATAGACACAGAAATGTGTATATAATCTATGATAGTATAAAAGCGCAGAGACCCCTCTAGTCTCTGTACTTGATGTAAAACCTGCATTCTTTTTGACACCCTTGCCTTATGCAGGAACGGTAGGAACAGATGACAGATATTGAAGCCAACAAAATCGCCTGGGGTTAATTACGGTTTCCTGTGGGTCTCCACGTTCAAGGATGCCCAAGGTGCCTCTGCTCCCCATGAGGACCATGAGTCATCTATCTACTTCCTAAAATAGAGACTAATCTGCCGGTACATGATTCACCACTGGCACGGCCAATAGCAACACATTGGTCCTGGTCCCCCAGTGAGCTCATAGCTCTTGTTACCTAGCTCCTGGACCAACTAACATTTACAATGCGTCTCCAGGGTGTTGAGAATGTATATTGGCCCACATGGGATGATCTAGTCTCAGTCATTTTAGAGTGACCCCTTACTATTAAAGAAAAACCCAGTTGCATATTTACTTGTGATAAGATACACCATGATAGGTGTAGTTATTCACAAGGAAAGACCACTCTAACCAAACATTCGAAAAAAGGAGAATGTAGAGTATAAATGCTTCAAACAGTAAATTTTATTAATAGAGCAATTACGGTAGCAATTTTTAAATAAAATTGTAGAAAAGACAGACAGATAACAACAATTGCTTATCCAAAGAGAATTTAAAGATTTGTACCAGATATATTTAGATATATGGGTAAAGAGAGTCCTGAAAATAGTATAACATAAAATGTCTCAAGCCAAATAGGCAGAGTTTACATCATGATTATAGGGGGTCATCTCACCCATACACAGAAGAGGCTCCGGCTGTCATCAGAAAACAGAAAGGACGGTCTATTAATAAAATTTACTCTTTGAACCATTTAAACTTTATATTCTCCTTTTCTTTGAATGACCCCTTTCTTTTGGTGCAGTGCTTCGTCAATGGCCTTAGACATATAGATCAGACCGCAGTATGTACTAGTCACCCTAAGTGGCGCAATATTCAATGGATTGATCTGAAGGAAATAGCCAAGGGTGCAGAACTGGAAAGCGTTTCAAAGAAAGAGTTAATTAGGACTAGAAAAGGGAAGAGGGAGTGGGAGAAGGGGAAGTAACTCCAAGGAGGAATTAAGAGACTGCAGCAAAGTAGAATTTTGGTCTTGTGGGCAAAAAGAACATTTTTCGGCAGAAAATAATAATAATAATCTTTATTTTTATATAGCGCTAACATATTCCTCAGCGCTTTACAGTTTGCACACATTACCATTGCTGTCCTCAATGGGGTTCACAATCTAAATTCCCTATCAGTGTCTTTTGAATGTGGGAGGAAACAGGAGTGCTGGAGGAAACCCACGGGGAGAACATACAAACTACTTGCAGATGTTGTCCTTGGTGGGATTTAAACCCAGGACTCCAGCGCTGCAAGGCTGCAGTCCTAACTACTGAGCCACAGTGCTGCCCATAAATGTCTTACAAAATAGCTACCATCCTGAACCCTCTATAGGAAACTGGCAATCTAGATGTCTTTCTGTGCCCCGTTGTCACCCCCCAGGGACCCACACTTACTGTCACCATTTTCATGGGATGGACAAACTGTTTAATTCATGAAATACACTGGAGTTTCATGTACAGTGTTAATACAGGAACACATCTCGGAGGATATACTGTCCCCCAAATATGTACCGTATATACTCGAGTATAAGCCAACCCGAGTATAAGCCGAGGCACGAGGCAATTTTGCCACGGGAAACTGGGTAAGCTTATTGAGTTGAGTAAAGGCCAGGTGTTATGAATGGGTCACCGAGGAGAAAAAAGCAAAACAGCTACGCCACAGAAAACCAGAATGGTTGGTAACTATGCAGATTGCAGATCCCTGATCTTACCACACAACTAGCAGTAGCCGTGGAGCGTGCCTACGATGAACCTAGACGCCTCGTCACAGCCGGAGGACTACATAAGCCTAAAGCAAGAAATTGGATAACTAACTGCCCCAGAGCAGACCACAAAGGAATAGATAGCCCCCACACATGTATTGACGGTGAAACAAGATGAAGGTACAAACACAGGCAGGAAAATAGGCTGAGCAAATGATGGGGCCCAAACTAACTAGATTGGAAAGGAAAGGGAAGACATTGTCTGCAACCTGCAAAAAACCCTACAAAAATAATGTCCAATACTTCTGATAGCAAAATTAACCCTGAAGTCACTAGACTTCTCCCACTATATCAGCACTCTGAAATATTCTGAGACAGAGCAAAAAGAAACCGAACTAGTAAGGGACAAAAAAACAATTGGCAAAATACTGATAAATAAGAGTGGAAATTCAGCTCAGCCCCCAGCAGGGGCTGGCAGACCACACAAAAAACTGAATAGACCAACAAAATCAAGTGTGAACATTAGCAGAAAAACTTAGCTTTAGATGACTGGAACAGAGCTGAAAACCAAGAGCTGACAAGCCAGAAGGAATCACCAGCAACTGAATAGGGCGTTGGCTGTCTTAAATCCAATCTGAGAATCCTGAGATCCAATCGTCATCCTCATTCTCAGGTGGCAGATCTCCACCGATCAAACCAGCCGCACCACCTCCCGTTACCACCAGAGGGAGTCCAGAAGGGGAACTCACAACTGGTGAACCCGAGAATGAACTCACAACAGTACCCCCCCTTGAGGAGGGGTCACCGAACCCTCATCCATGCCACCAGGCCGATCAGGATGGGCCCGGTGAAACGCACGAACCAATCTATTGGCATGAATATCGGAGGCAGAGACCCAAGAATTATCCTCCTGACCATAACCCTTCCATTTCACCAAATACTGTAGTCTCCGTCTAACCAAACGAGAATCCAATATTTTCTCTACCTCATATTCCACATTGCCTTTGACCAACACAGGGTCAGGAGGTGCTGCCATAGGAACCACTGGCTCAACAAACCTCTTCAACAGAGATTTGTGAAATACGTTATGGATCTTGACTGTAACTGGAAGAGCCAATCGAAACGAAACAGGATTAAGAATTTCCAAAATCCTATAAGGACCAATAAATCTTGGCTTAAATTTAGGAGATGTAACCTTCATAGGAACATTCTTAGACGACAACCAAACCATATCACCCACTTTAAACCGGGGACCAATGGTCCTATGCCGGTTGGAAAATCGCTGGGACTTTTCCTGAGAGAGTGACAACTTATCCACCACTTGGTCCCATATCTGCTGCATTCTCTTAACCACCGTGTCCACACCTGGGCAGGACGAAGATTCCACTTGCCCTGAAGAGAATCGAGGATGAAACCCAAAATTACAGAAAAAGGGTGACATCAAAGTGGCAGAACTAGCTCTATTGTTCAGTGCGAATTCGGCCAAGGGCAAAAATGAGACCCTATCATCCTGATCAGCAGATATAAAACATCTCAAATAAGACTCCAAGGTCTGGTTTGTTCTCTCAGTCTGTCCATTGGTCTGGGGATGAAACGCGGAGAAGGATAACTGAATTCTCAGATTGGAACAAAAGGCTTTCCAGAATCTGGAAACAAACTGGACTCCTCTGTCGGACACAATGTTCTCAGGAGTCCCATGTAACCGAACCACCTGTTGTAAAAACAAGGGCACCAACTCAGCAGAAGATGGCAACTTTGGGAGTGGTACAAGATGGACCATCTTCAAAAATCTATCACAAATCACCCAGATAACAGTCATTCTCTGAGTGACAGGAAGATCAGAAATAAAATCCATTGAGATATGGGTCCATGGCCTATTGGGCACCAGCAAGGGCATCAGCAACCCACTAGAACGAGAACAGGGTTTAGACCGAGAACAAGTCCCACAGGACTGTACAAAATTCCTGACGTCACGAGATAAGGCAGGCCACCAAAAGGACCGACTCACCAAATCTCTGGTACCAAAAATACCTGGATGACTAGCCAATGCGGAGCAATGAATTTCAGACATCACTCTCTTTCTCCACAGGTCAGGAACATACAATTTTCCCATAGGGCAACGCTCAGGTTTATCCTCCTGAAATTCCTCCAGGGCGCGTCTCAAATCGGGCGAAATGGCAGAAAGAACTACCCCCTCACCTAGGATGGTAGTAGGCTCGGTCATACTAAGAGAATCGGCAAAGAAACTCCTAGAAAGGGCGTCTGCCTTAACATTCTTAGTGCCCGGAAGAAAAGAGACCACAAAATTAAAACGCGTGAAAAACAAGGCCCATCTAGCCTGTCTAGGATTCAAGCGTTTGGCCGACTCCAGATAAATCAAATTCTTGTGATCGGTGAGGACCACAACTTGATGTCTAGCTCCCTCCAACCAATGTCTCCACTCCTCAAATGCCCACTTCATGGCCAACAATTCCCGATTCCCCACATCATAGTTGCGTTCAGATGGGGAGAACTTTCGAGAAAAGAAGGCACAGGGATTCATCTTAGAAGTCACTGGGTCGTTTTGGGACAAAACAGCTCCTGCACCAATCTCAGAAGCATCTACCTCCACCTGAAATGGAAGTGAGACATCAGGTTGCCGTAAAACTGGAGCTGAAGTAAATCTCTGCTTAAGCTCCTGAAATGCTGAGATAGCCTCAGGAGACCAATTCAGCACATCAGCGCCCTTCTTGGTCAGATCAGTCAGTGGTTTGACAATACCTGAAAAATTACCTATAAATTTACGATAGAAATTAGCAAAACCCAAAAACTTCTGGAGGGCCTTCAAAGAAGTAGGCTGAACCCAATCATAAATGGCCTGTACCTTGGCCGGATCCATTTCAATAGTCGATGGAGATAAGATAAATCCCAAAAATGAAATCCTCTTTCCCCCAAGAGGCATTTCGATCCCTTAACAAACAGGGAATTCTCCCTCAAAATCCGGAACACAGTCCGGACGTGTTCCACATGAGAATCCCAATCACTAGAAAAGATCAAAATATCATCCAGATAGATGATCAAAAACTTATCCACAAAGTCACGGAAAATATCATTCATAAAGGACTGGAAGCCAGAAGGGGCATTAGTGAGGCCAAAAGGCATCACCAGGTACTCAAAATGTCCCTCCGGAGTATTAAACGCCGTCTTCCATTCATCCCTGTGCTTGATGCGAATAAGATTATACGCCCCCCCCGAGGTCAAGCTTAGTAAACCAGCAGGCACTCTTAACTCTGGAGAATAAATCAGACATCAGAGGTAACGGGTACTGATATTTAACCGTCATCTTGTTAAGGGAACGATAATCAATACACGGGTCTTAATGAACCATCTTTCTTGGCCACAAAAAAAACCCCAGCACCTAAAGGTGACGAGGATGGTCTAATATGACCCTTCTCCAATGACTCCTTAATATAGGATCGCATAGCATCATGTTCGGGAACTGATACGTTGAAAAGCCGACCCTTGGGAAATTTACACCCAGGCATCAACTCAATTGCACAGTCATAACTCCTATGAGGAGGCAAAGACGTAGACTTGCTCTCAATAAATACATCAGAAAATTCGGCTAGATAATCAGGAATATCATGAGACTGAGGAGAAGTGGAGAAAACAGGAGCATCCCTAAGAACACACTGACAACCCCAACTTACCACAGACACAGATTTCCAATCCAAAACTGGATTATGAGTTTGCAACCAAGGAAAACCCAGAACAATAGTATCATGCAAATTATGCAGCACCAAAAATTTACAATTTTCTTGGTGGTCTGGGGCAACCCGCATCGTCACCTGGGTCCAAAACTGAGGTTTATTCTCCGCCAAAGGAGTAGCATCAATACCCCTCAAAGGAATAGGCGTCCGCAGAGGTGTCATGGAAAAACCCCAAGGTTTAGCAAAGTCCAAATCCATCAGATTCAACGCTGCTCCTGAATCCACAAAAGCCTTTGTGGAAAATATGGATAAGGAGCAGATCAGAGTAATTGCCAAAAGAAACTTAGGTTGTATACTGCCCACAGCAAATGTGTGTGCAAAACGTTTAGCTCTTTTTGGGCAGACAGAAATAATATGAGAGGCGTCTCCACAGAAAAAACACAGCTTATTACGCCTTCTAAACTCCTGACGTTGCGCCCTAGACAAAACTCTATCACATTGCATAGGTTCAGACATTTGTCCAAAAGGTGGCAACTCCTCTCGTGTAGTTTTGCGTTCACGTAAACGCTGATCAATTTGAATGGCTAATGACATAGAATCATCAAGACCAGAGGGAACAGGAAATCCCACCATAGTATCTTTTACAGTTTCTGACAAACTCTACCGAAAGAGAGCTGCTAAGGCACCATCATTCCAGGTAGTAAGGACTGCCCACTTTTGGAATTTTTGACAGTATAACTCTGCAGAATCCTGACCCTGGTTCAATGCCAATAGGGCTTTCTCAGCTTGATCAATAGCATTAGGTTCATCATACAACAACCCCAAGGCTTGAAAAAATGCATCCACATTAGTCAGAATAGGATCTTCAGGTGTCAAAGAAAACGCCCAATCCTGGGGATCGCCATGCAACAAAGAGATGACAATTTTAACCTGCTGCGCAGAGCTCCCTGATGAATTAGGCTTCAAGGCAAGACATCATTTACAATTATTCTTAAAATTCAAAAATTTAGACCGATCCCCAAAAAACACGAGGAGTAGGGATCCTTGGTTCAGCAGCATGTGAATGAGCGAGATAGGCGGAAATTCCCTGCACTTCAGCAGTGAGCTGCTCCACACGATCAGACAATTGCTTAATCTCCATTAAAAAAAAAATCCTCCTACAGCCCCAAAGAAAAAGAGGAAAAAGTATACATATATATATATATATATATATACACTCACTGGCCACTTTATTAGGTACACCATGCTAGTAACGGGTTGGACCCCCTTTTGCCTTCAGAACTGCCTCAATTCGTCGTGGCAGAGATTCAACAAGGTGCTGGAAGCATTCCTCAGAGATTTTGGACCATATTGACATGATGGCATCACACAGTTGGCGCAGATTTGTCGGCTGCACATCCCTGATGCGAATCTCCCGTTCCACCACATCCCAAAGATGCTCTATTGGATTGAGATCTGGTGACTGAGGAGGCCATTTGAGTACAGTGAACTCATTGTCATGTTCAAGAAACCAATCTGAGATGATTCGAGCTTTATGACATGGCGCATTATCCTGCTGAAAGTAGCCATCAGATGTTGGGTACATTGTGGTCATAAAGGGATGGACATGGTCAGCAACAATACTCAGGTAGGCTGTGGCGTTGCAACGATGCTCAATTGGTACCAAGGGGCCCAAAGAGTGCCAAGAAAAAATTCCCCACACCATGACACCACCACCACCAGCCTGAACCGTTGATACAAGGCAGGATGGATCCATGCTTTCATGTTGTTTACGCCAAATTCTGACCCTACCATCCGAATGTCGCAGCAGAAATCGAGACTCATCAGACCAGGCAACGTTTTTCCAATCTTCTACTGTCCAATTTCGATGAGCTTGTGCAAATTGTAGCCTCAGTTTCCTGTTCTTAGCTGAGAGGAGTGGTACCCGGTGTGGTCTTCTGCTGCTGTAGCCCATCTGCCTCAAAGTTCGACGCACTGTGCGTTCAGAGATGCTCTTCTGCCTACCTTGGTTGTAACGGGTGGCAATTTGAGTCACTGTTGCCTTTCTATCAGCTCGAACCAGTCTGCCCATTCTCCTCTGACCTCTGGCATCAACAAGGCATTTCCGGCCACAGAACTGCCGCTCACTGGATTTTTTTTCTTTTTCGGACCATTCTCTGTAAACCCTAGAGATGGTTGTGCGTGAAAATCCCAGTAGATCAGCAGTTTCTGAAATACTCAGACCAGCCCTTCTGGCACCAACAATCATGCCACGTTCAAAGGCACTCAAATCACCTTTCTTCCCCATACTGATGCTCGGTTTGAACTGCAGGAGATTGTCTTGACCATGTCTACATGCCTAAATGCACTGAGTTGCCGCCATGTGATTGGCTGATTAGAAATTAAGTCTTAACACACAGTTGGACAGGTGTACCTAATAAAGTGGCCAGTGAGTGTATATATATATATAAAAAAAAATTCTGACACTTTTTTTTTTACAATTCTTTCCTGCTTTTGAGTACCCTAGAATCTGCGGTATAGCTGGAGATTCTGTTATGAATGGGTCACCGAGGAGAAAAAAAGCAAAACAGCTAAGCCACAGAAAACCAGAGTGGTTGGTAACTATTCAGATTGCAGATCCCTGATCTTAACACACAACTAGCAGTAGCCGTGGAGCGTGCCTACGATGAACCTAGACGCCTCGTCACGGCCGGAGGACTACATAAGCCTAAAGCAAGAAAAGAGAAAACTAACTGCCCAAGAGCAGACCCCAAAGGAATAGATAGCCCCCACACATGTATTGACGGTGAAACAAGATGAAGGCACAAACACAGGCAGGAAAATAGGCTGAGCAAATGATGGGGCCCAAACTAACTAGACAGGAAAGGAAAGGGAAGACATTGTCTGCAACCTGCAAAAAACCCTACAAAAATAATGTCCAACACTTCTGATAGCAAAATTAACCCTGAAGTCACTAGACTTCTCCCACTATATCAGCACTCTGAAATATTCTGAGACAGAGCAAAAAGAGACCGAACTAGTAAGGGACAAAAAGCCAATTGGCAAAATACTGATAAATAAGAGTGGAAATTCAGCTCAGCCCCCAGCCGGGGCTGGCAGACCACACAAAAAACTGAATAGACCAACAAAATCAAGTGTGAACATTAGCAGAAAAACTTAGCTTTAGATGACTGGAACAGAGCTGAAAACCAAGAGCTGACAAGCCAGAAGGAATCACCAGCAACTGAATAGGGCATCGGCTGTCTTAAATCAAATCTGAGAATCCTGAGATCCAATCGTCATCCTCATTCTCAGGTGGCAGATCTCCACCGATGAAACCAGCTGCACCACCTCCCGTCACCACCAGAGGGAGTCCAGAAGGGGAACTCACAACTGGTGAACCCGAGAATGAACTCACAACAGTTAGGTATGCATTGCCCCCTCATCCTTGTCTTGGTATGCATGGCTCCCTCTGTCGCTGTCCTGGTATGTGTGGCTCCCCTCATCGCTGTCCTGGTATGCATGGCTCCCCCATCCTGTCCTTGTATGCGTGGCTCCCCCGTCCTCTCCTGGTATGCGTGGCTCCCCCCCTTCGTTGTCCTGGTATGCATGGCTCCCCCCGTCGCTGTCCTGGAATGCGTGGCTACCCCATCCTGTCCTAGTATGTGTGGCTCCCCTGTCCTGTCCTTGTATGTGTGGCTCTCCCATCCTGTCCTGGTATGCGTGGCTCCCCCATCCTGTCCTGGTATGCGTGGCTCCCCCATCCCCCCGTTGCTGTCCTGGTATGTGTGGCTCCCCCATCCTGTCCTGGTATGTGTGGCTCCCCTGTCCTGTCCTGGTATGTGTGGCTCTCCCATCCTGTCCTGGTATGCGTGGCTCCCCCATCCTGTCCTGGTATGCGTGGCTCCCCCATCCTGTCCTGGTATGCGTGGCTCCCCCATCCTGTCCTGGTATGCGTGGCTCCCCCCGTACTGCCCTGGTATGTGTGGCTCCCCCTGTGGCTGTCCTGGTATGCATGGTATTACAAAAAAATCCTACTCACCCTCCAGCGTGCCCTTGCAGCAGACTTGGACTGGCCCACGGGAGAACAGGAAAATCCTCTGGTGGGCCCCTGGGCAGTAGTGGGCGACCACCCTCTTATATGAGCAGTACTTTGCACAATATACTTGAATCACTATGTACAAACAAAGGCGGCATCTTATTCATTTGTCAATCTACCCAGTTCATTGTTATATAAATTTATGATTTGGGGTAATGTCACATTTGCATGTAACTGAAAAGTGGGGCCCTGGAGTTGGTTACCAGTGGGCCCTTGGCACCCCAGTACGACACTGCCTTGCAGCATCTCGTTGGTGCCGGCTTCCTGCAGCGCTTCCTGTGCTGAGCGATCACGTGGCATCGCTCATTAAGGTAATGAATATTCCCTTCACGCCTATGGGAGTGGAGACGCGTGCATATTCATTACCTTAATGAGCCGTGCCACGTGATTGCTCAGCACAGGATGAGCTGCAGGAAGCCGACACCATCGAGATACTGCGAGGGCGCCCGGACCAATGAGATGCTACGAGGCTATGCTGGAGAGTGAGTAGGATCGGATGTCTTCTGGAAGCTGGCGGCTGCGGTTCTCACTGTGCGTGCTGTAAGAGAAATTAAGTCATTTCTCTTTAGCAGCAGCATAGACTTTAGTCACAGCCGCCGGCTCCTGCCTCCTGTGACCCGCTGTCCCCCTCCCCGCCGTCTTTCTGGGACAATGACTCATGTATAAGCCGAGAGGGGCATTTTCAGCACAAAAAAAGTGCTGAAAAACTCAGCTTATAAACGAGTATATACGGTAACTTATGAAGGGATAGAGGGACAACCTACTAAGTTGCAAATGACTCAGCCCATCTGACTGAATCTGTATTATTCAATTTCAATTGTGACCCAGGTTTTAGTTTCCCTCGATGTACCCTCTACTTTATTAGGAACAGACGTGTTACAGAAAATTGGAGCCTGCATAGAATTCATTCCAATTAGCCCTAAGATGACTACCCCCATAGACGAAGGCACCCTGTGTAATCTCTTGTCCCTGACAATTTCCACAACTTGCACAGTTTACATTCCAATGCCTAGTCCCTACCTAATGGTTTGAGACAGCGTCGGACTGGCCCACCAGGACACCGGACAATCCTCCAGTGGGACCCGAGTCCTTTTTGGGCCCCCGTGCCGGATATAGTGGGGACTAGCCAGTAATCGTGGTCGTTAGAATGACCACAGGTCTATCAGAGGCCGCGCTCTTCATACTACTAAAGTTAAGATGGCCGCCGGGAACATCACTGCTATGCATCGCGCACTGACATCATCATGCGGTGCATAGTAGTGGCGTTTAAAGGCCAATCAAAGCCTGTGCGCATCACTGTCATCGAACATCACTGTTGTGCAGGACTAATTTCAGGGTCCCATACTAGCAACATTTTTCGGGGCCCCCTTGAGACTCCGCCCAGGCTCCACCCCTCAAACTGTCCACACTCCACGCTCTCTATTGGAAAAACTCCACTTCTCACCAAACACACATTAACAGTTCCCAGCACCAGATCACACATGTAGCTAGCAGCTTTTGCTTTGGCCAAAAGATTTTTTAAGTCGCCACCACGACAAGGTAGACTCTTTTGGCCGAGCCCTACTCTACTCTATCCTATTAATCATTTGTTAAAATATCCAATACAATTTAGGTATATTTTTATTTATTTTTCAATTTTTAAAATGACAAATAATATCACATACAAGGGACAAATACCACCGCACAATGACCAGACACCATATTACCACCACATAGAGACCTATAATACCACATACAAGAAACAAAGACTGCCACACCATGTCCAGACCACATATTACCACCACAGTGACCGAAAAATAGCACATAAAAGGAACAAATACCGCCACACCATGGCCGGACAACATATTACCACTACATAGTGACTGATTACTACAATACTAATATCATTCACCATAAGTGCCATTGTTCAAAGGAGATCTGTACTTAGTATGCAGTGTCTCCATCCTGCCCCATCCTGCCCCCTGTGTCTCCCATCCTACCCCCGTATCTCCCATCCTGCTATGTCTCCCATCCTGCCACCATGTCTCCCATCCTGCCACCGTGTCTCCCATTCCGCCCCCGTGTCTCCCATTCCGCCCCCGTGTCTCCCATCCTGCCCTGTGTCTCCCATCCTGCACCCATGTGTTATGATTGGGTTACCGAGGAGGAAAACAAGACCAAGCTAAGCCACAGAAAACCAGAGAGGTTGGTAACTAAGTGGATTGCAGACCCCTGATCCTATCCACATAACTAGCAGTAGCCGTGGAGCATACCTACGATGATTCTAGGCGCCTTGACACAGCCGGAGAAGTAAATAAGCCTAAAGCAAGAAAAGGGGAAATCTAAACTGCCACAGAGCAGACCCCAAAGGAATAGATAGCCCCCAAACATATATTGTCGGTGAGACAAGATGAAAACACAAACACAGGTAGGAAAATAGGCTGAGCAAACGATGGGGCCCACACTAACTAGAAAGGACAGGAAAGGAAAGACACTGTCTGCAATCACGCAAAAAACCCTGCAAAAATGTCCAACACTTCTGATAGCAAAAAAATCTGAAGTCACTAGACTTCACCCACTATATCAGCACTCTGGCATATTCTGAAAGCAGAGCAAAAAGAGGCCAATCTAATACGGGACAAAAAACAAACTGGCACAAACAATAACATAAGGATGGAAATTCAGCACAGCCCCAGCTGGGGCTGGCTGACCACACAAAACTGAATAGACAAAACCAAATCAAATGTGAACAATAAGAACACTTAGCTTGAGCATGCAGGGACTGATCTGGAAACTAAGACCTCAGAAGGCAGGAAAAATCACCAGCAGGGATAGAGGGAGTCGGCTGTCTTAAATCCAGTCAGAGACTCCAGATGTCCAATCATCATCCTCATTATCAGGTGGCAGGCCTCTGTCAATTAGATCAGCTCCATTACCTCCTGTAACCACCAGAGGGAGCCCGGAAAGAGAACTCGCGACTCCTCTGTCAATACAACCAGCTCCACTACCTTCACTAGCAACCAGAGGTAGGCCAGAAAGTGAATTCACAACACCCATGTCTCCCATCCTGCCACCGTGTCTCCCACCATGCCCCCATGTCTGCCCCGGGCTTGCGGCTTTCGATAAAAATAAAAAAATAAATAAAAAAACACTTTATCCTTACCTGGCCGCGGTCCAGGGCCAAAGTCCACCCCAGGCATTTCAGCGCGGACTCGCTGGTGAATTACAATGTCATACACCAGCGACATGCTCGCTGAAGTCAGCTGCCAGCCTCCGATTGGCTGGCGGCTTATAACTATTATTGAGCAGTCCCAGGCCTACACGGTAATAGTTTAAATGAACCTGCGTTTCGGACGCAGGTTGTTACTGCACCGGCAGAATCCTGCTGCTAGGGCCCGATACGGGCCCCCTCTGTTCATCAAACCCCATATGCCATCCTGTTACCATGTCTCCCATCATGCCACCGTCTCTCCCATCATGCCATTGTCTCTTATGCTGCCCCGAGTCTCCCATCCTACCCCTGTGTCTCCCATCCTGCCACCATGTCTCCTATCCTGCCCCGTGTCTCCCATCATGCCCCCGTTTCTCCCATTCTGCCCTGTGTCTCCCATCCTGCCACCGTGTCTCCCATCATGCCACTGTGTTTCCCATTCTGCCCACATGTCTCCCATCATGCCACCGTGTATCCCATTCTGCCCCCGTGTCTCCCATCATGCCACCGTGTATCCCATTCTGCCCCCCGTGCCTCCCATCGTGCCACCGTGTATCCCATTCTGCCCCCCGTGTCTCCCATCCTGCCCCGTGTCTCCTATTCTGCCCCCGTGTCTCCCATCCTGCCACCATGTCTCCCATTCTGCCCCATGTCTCCCATCCTGCCCCCGTGTCTCCCATCCTGCCCCCATGTCTGCCCCGGGCTTGCGGTTTTGAGTAAAAAAAAAACAAAACACTTTCTCCTTACCTGGCTGCGGTCCAGCGCCAACATCCACCCCAGGCATTTGAGCGTGGACTCACCGGAGAATGACAATGCCGTCATACCCTGGCGACGTACCCGCTGACGTCAGCTGCCAGCCTTTCATTGGCTGGCGGCTTATAACTATTGCCGTGTGGGCCCACAAGGCAATAGAGTTTAACTGAACCAGGTACTGCTAGGGCCCGTGTCACAATAATGTATAAAATGACGTATGATTTTCCTTGTTATCACACCTTCCGGAATTTTCCACTCTCTACACTTTTCCAGAACTTTCCGCACATACTGAACTCTGCTATACCAGTGCTGAGGGTTTGACTCCCCCTTCATTCCCCTTCCTGTCATGCCTGCAGCTCTATTTCTCCTCTGTAACATGAAACTACAGCTCGCTCACTCCTTCCTGTCACCCCCTCCCAAAGGAATGTCCTTTGTCTTTTCCCATGTGTTCTGGCTTCTCACAGCCTACAATTAGAATGTAATCATTTGGTCATAACCCGATGTGAGTTTATGGTAGAAATATGAAAATGACATATCTGGGACGTGCGTTGACGAAGCTTCTTAGCCCGTGTTTTTCCCAGTCCCAGTGCCAGTAGAA
Organism: Dendrobates tinctorius; assembly: GCF_039654945.1. Taxonomy (NCBI): domain Eukaryota; kingdom Metazoa; phylum Chordata; class Amphibia; order Anura; family Dendrobatidae; genus Dendrobates; species Dendrobates tinctorius. The sequence goes on from NW_027361690.1 coordinate 83,431,052, forward strand.
CCCGATAAATGGATTTCTCCTGAACAGAGTGTAATAGCTAGTCTGCGTTTGGTGTTAAAAGTAAGCTACCGTAATTTCAATATAAGGTAAATGATGGGTCTGCTGTTATTCTGCTAGGTTCTCCAGCCAAGTTCTAATCATTAGTTTTCAGAACCAAATCTGTAACTCTGGAATAGGGGAGGGTGCAGGTAAACCAGCCCCTTTAGTGATGTCACAAGCCCAGAAGTATAAGTTACTGCAACTAAGCCGACCCCTCAGTTGCTGCCTAGACGCTGTTGCCTCAAGACCCTCCATACATTGGGATGTGTCGCCCCCTCCCACCCAGCCTGGTTAGCCTGGAATGATCTAAGTACCATGTGAGTGTTCTCTTTTTTAACCCTGTTTTATTTGTTTTCGCTTTGTACATACTTTTAATTGTCTCATCTTGTAAAATCTTTTTTTATACCTTCTGTAAACACTGCCTACCTTTTTGGAGTAAAATATAAAATTACTAGTTCGCCTCTATGCTCTATACTGAATAGTCACGTGCCTAAAGTTAATTGCGCTACTAATTTGGTTTGGCTTCGGACCCTCTTTATTAATTTAAATATTAATATAGAAATCGGAGCTGGTGGCAACGAAGTGTGTTTTGGCTAGGTGGGTAGCGCTGGCAGTGACGGAGCGGGTTTTATAAGCTGATTGTGTGGCTGCGGCCAGAGCATTTATAATTCCCTCGCTGCAGCGTGCCTAATAGCCAGTGCACTACAAGCGGCCCATCCGGCGACCAAATATCCTGGGTGCAGTTCCCTGACTGACCTGAGGGTAAAGGGGGCGCCGGAGAGCTGCAAGTTCCAAAGCGGAACTAGAAAGTGGGATATACATAAATCCCGGCAGTTAGTAACACATTGTTGGCAGCGGTGGGATAACTAAACTAAGCCCCCCTGTGGTAAATTGATAGGTCAAGACTAGCTTGCTGTTTTTCATCACATTGTGAGAACGGTGGGATAACTAAGATAAGCCCCCTGCACATGTGATAGCCGTGTGCGACCAAAGGTCAACCCCCCTTTCCGTGACAGCCCGCTGAGCAGTTTTTGTGATGTACCGCAATATCGGGCCGCAAAAAATGCTTGCGGATCGCCGTTTTTTTTCTCCCAATACTATGGAAATAATATTGGAGAAAAAAAATGGAGTTCCGCAAAACCGGAAGTGACAGCGGGCTGCAAAAACAAACTTCAAGTTTGTTTTTCCGGCCCCATTGATTTAAATGGGCGCCGTGTCCGTACGCCGTGAAAAATATCGACCAAGCTTGATACTTTTTCACGGCCGTAAATACGGCCCTCACGGCCATACGGCACAACATTGAATTTTTGCGCGCCAATTTTTGCTGCTCCCTGCTCTCATGGCTGCTGCTGTCAAGAGGTCCTGTCCGAAACATTGCAAGGAAATATGTTTGTCCCAAGGTCTTTTTTTTCTAATTTTTGTTATCTGGTGGTGTTTTGCCTCATTTTGTTTAACCATTGGTGAATAAACCTATCATATGAGTGCCAAAGTTTTTGTATTACTATTACTAAGTATACATAAAGGCCCATGATGGGGGGATAAATAGAGGCCCAGGATGGGTGGGGATGGGTGACAATTACTGCATAAGGCCCAGAATGAGGAACGTACATTATTAGTTTATGGTGGCAAGGGGGGACATAATTACTGTAGGGGCCTACTAGGGGACATCACTGCTGTAATATAATTTACTTTTGAGGATACCGTCTCCACAAAAGAGAGGTCCTGCGACAAAATTCCGGGGGGGCAGTATGTCGCTTTTTTTATTCTGACGTAGTGTAAAATTGGGGAAATGAGGAATGTGCTCTAGAAGCGATTAGCTATAGAAAACCACTCCGACTCCACCAAAATGAGCTCCGACTCCACAGCCCTGGTAGTGTTATTCGGTCACTATGTGGTGGTAATATATGGGGAGTTGTGGAGGTATTGTTGCTTATATATGGTATTATTCAGTCACTATGTTGGAATAATATGTAGTATGGTCACGATGTGGTGATATTTCTCTCTTGTATGTGGTATTATTGGTCTTGGTATATGGAACTGTGTTGTGTATGGAGGTAATTTGTTCTCTCTGATATCAATACGGGGAATATTCTTTATTTCCAATAGAGATTAAATACTTGGATGTTTAATCCCTCCCTGTCTTGTGTATATTACACAGTAACAAATATGACTTAGAGATGTTCTCCAGTGAAATCAAGTAATCGTCTATCCTAGGGCCACGGTCACACGTTCAGTATTTGGACAGTATTTTACATCAGCATTTGTAAGCCAAAACCAGGAGTGAGTAAATAATGCAGAAGAGGTGACGTGTTTCTATTATACTTTTCCTCTGATTATTTCACTCCTTATTTTGACTTACAAATAAGTGATGTAAAATACTGACCAAATACTGAATGTGTGAAAGTGGCTACAGGATAAATGATACGTTATTGATTGGTGGGGGGTCCGACTGCTGTGACCTGGCCGATCACCAGAATGTGGAACTTTTATCCTTATAAGAATGGAGCGGCATTTACGACTCAACCACTAATCCATTCATTCCCTAAGTGGCTGCATGCTGCACTTGGAATTTTCTTGAAGCACCAAAGAGGATGAATGGAGCTGTGGTCAGATATCCGACCTGCCGCTGCATTTTAAAATGGGGATGAAAGTGCGCTGCCAAGTATAAAAGTTCCTTGTTCTTCCGATGGTTGGATTCCATTGATCAATAAGTTATCACCTACCTAACCTGTGAATCAGTGATAACTTGCTTTCACTAAAAAACACTTTTAACCCTCCCAAGGCTGTTTGCATGTTAACGACCAGGCAAATTTTTAAATTCCTGACCTGTGTCACTTTATGAGATAATGCAAAAACATAAGCCGCGGAGACACCATCACATGTTTCTCAACGCAAGCAATGACTAGCCAGGTCTTTCACCGGGAAGGAACAACCACGGGAAGGGCAGTCTCCAATGAAGGAAACCACCTATGCCAAAACATGGTATCCATCCACAGACAGCTGTTTCGGGGTATTGCCCCTCATCAGTGTGGAGTAGGAAACTGGCTAGTAGGAGCAATGCCTAGTAAAAGACCATGAAAAAGGGAGGATGATTGACCTCATGGAGATCAACATCCGACACTGCGGAGACACCATCACGTATTTCTCAACGCAGTGATTCTAAAGCACTGCCCCCATCCCTTATGGGAAATATGTAAAACATGCAAAAACATAAGCCGCGGAGACACCATCACATGTTTCTCAACGCAAGCAATGACTAGCCAGGTCTTTCACCGGGAAGGAACAACCACGGGAAGGGCAGTCTCTAATGAAGGAAACCACCTATGCCAAAACATGGTATCCATCCACAGACAGCTGTTTCGGGGTATTGCCCCTCATCAGTGTGGAGTAGGAAACTGGCTAGTAGGAGCAATGCCTAGTAAAAGACCATGAAAAAGGGAGGATGATTGACCTCATGGAGATCAACATCCGACACTGCGGAGACACCATCACGTGTTTCTCAACGCAGTGATTCTAGAGCACTGCCCCCATCCCTTATGGGAAATATGTAAAACATGCAAAAACATAAGCCACGGAGACACCATCACATGTTTCTCAACGCAAGCAATGACTAGCCAGGTCTTTCACCGGGAAGGAACAACCACGGGAAGGGCAGTCTCCAATGAAGGAAACCACCTATGCCAAAACATGGTATCCATCCACAGACAGCTGTTTCGGGGTATTGCCCCTCATCAGTGTGGAGTAGGAAACTGGCTAGTAGGAGCAATGCCTAGTAAAAGACCATGAAAAAGGGAGGATGGTTGACCTCATGGAGATCAACATCCGACACTGCGGAGACACCATCACGTGTTTCTCAACGCAGTGATTCTAGAGCACTGCCCCCATCTCTTATGGGAAATATGTAAAACATGCAAAAACATAAGCCGCGGAGACACCATCACAGGAAGGAACAACCACGGGAAGGGCAGTCTCCAATGAAGGAAACCACCTATGCCAAAACATGGTATCCATCCACAGACAGCTGTTTCGGTGAAAGACCTGGCTAGTCATTGCTTGCGTTGAGAAACATGTGATGGTGTCTCCGCGGCTTATGTTTTTGCATGTTTTACATATTTCCCATAAGGGATGGGGGCAGTGCTCTAGAATCACTGCGTTGAGAAACATGTGATGGTGTCTCCGCAGTGTCGGATGTTGATCTCCATGAGGTCAATCATCCTCCCTTTTTCATGACTTTATGAGATAATAACTCCGGAACGCTTCAATCCCACTGAATCTGAGAATATTTTTTGTGACATATTGTACTTTATGATAGCTGTAAAATTTCTTCTATATGATTTGCATTTATTTGTGAAAAAAATGGAAATTTGGCAGAAATTTTGTGAATGTTGCTATTTTCAAAATGTTATTTTTTTGGCCATTAAATCAGAGAGTTATATCACACAAAATAATTAATAAATAACATTTCCCACATGTCAACTTTACATCAGAACAATTTTTGAAACATAATATTTTTTTTTTTAGGTAGTTACCGTATTTTCCGCTTTGTAAGACGCACTTTTTTTCCCCAAAATTTGGGGGGAAAACAGGGGTGCGTCTTACAAAGCGGACATGCCTTACCTAGGCTGTGATCGGGGGCGTCCGGCGGTTGCTGGCCGCTGCTGCGGGTGTGTCCGGTGCCGCGTTGTGTGCCCGTCGATGCCCGGGGCTCTGCCAACATTGTGCGACAGGCCAGAGCCCCGGCATTTCCTCAGTTCCCTGTGTGCCGGTAAAAAGATGGCCGCCGGCGCGTGCGCAGATGGGATCTCGGGACCCAGTTCTCGAGAGATGAGATTTGAAATCTCATCTCTCGAGAGGTGGGTCCCGAGATCCCATCTGCGCACGCGCCGGCGGCCATTTTCCCTGGGTTCCCTGTGTGCGCGCGGTGGTGCCTGCAAAAAAATGGCCGCCGCGCGTGCGCAGATGGGATCTCGGGACCCAGCTCTCGAGAGATGAGATTTCAGATCTCATCTCTCGAGAACTGGTCCCGAGATCCCATCTGCGCACGCGCCGGCGGCCATTTTTTTTTTACCGGCACTTCAGCGCACATATACAGGGAACCAAGGAAATGCTGGGGCTCTGGTCTGTCAAACAATGTCGGCAGAGCCCCGGGCATCGATGGACACACAACGCCGCACCGGAGCACCTGCAGCACCGGCCTCCAACCGCCGGACAAGTGGAGAAACCTGACACCAGCACAAGACTCTGCAGCAGCAACAGCACACATCGGAGCCCCCCCTCATCCCTGAATGCGGCCTGCAGCATCACTCCACGCCTGCCTCCTCCAGCAGCGAGCCTGGGACCCCTCTACACCGCAGCCACCAACCCCGGTAAGCAATAAGATGCAAGGATTATAAGAGGCACCACCATTTTATTAAAAAATATTTTTTTCTTATTTTTCTCCTCAAAAATTGTGGTGCGTCTTATAATCCGGAGCGTCTTATAAAGCGAAAAATACGGTATAAGGGTTAAAAGTTGACCAGCGATTTCTCATTTTTCCAACAAAATGTATGGTACAAAACCATTTTTTGGGGAGATCACATCATATTTGAAGTGACTTTTAGGGGCCTATAAGACAGAAAATACCCAAGAGTGACACCATTTTAAAAACTGCACCACTCAAGTTGCTCAAAACCACATTCAAAAAGTTTATTAACCCTTCAGATGTTTCACAGGAATTTTTGGAATGTGGAAGGAAAAAATGAACATTTTACTTTTTGTCACAAAAATGTTTGACTTTAGACCCATTTTTTTTTATTTTTGCAAAGGTAACAGAAAAAAATTGACCCCAAAATTTGTTGTGCAGTTTCTCCTGGGGATACCCCATATGTAGTGAAAAACACTTTGGGCACATGACAGGGCTCAGATGGCAAGGAGCGCCATTTTACTTTTTGAATGCAAAATTTGTTGGAATAATTAGCAGACACCATGCAGCATTTTAGAGCCTAAACAGTGGAATCCACCAGAAACTAAATGATCTTTTCTTCCCCCTGTATTTTCCAAAGGGTAAGAGGAGAAATTGAACCCCAAAAGTTGTTGTCCAATTTGTCTTGAGTACGCTGATACCCCATATGTGGGGGGGGGGGAACCACTGTTTAGGCACATGTCAGAATTCTGAAGGGAAGGAGCGCCGTTTCACTTTTTCAAACCAAAATTGTCTAGAATTGAGATCGGGCACCGTGTCGCGTTTGGGGAGTCCCTGATGTGACTAAACATTGGAAACCCTCCAACAAGTGACCCCATTTTGGAAAATAGACTCCCTAAGGAACTTATCTAGATGTGTGATGAGCACCTTGAACCCCCAGGTGCTTCACAGAAGTTTATAACATTGAGCCGTGAAAAAAAAAAAAAAAATCACATTTTCCCCCACAAAAATGTGTTTAGCTCCAAATGTTGCAGTTTCACAAGTATTATAGGAGAAATTGCACCATATAATTTGTTGTGCAATTTCTCCTGAGCACGCTGGTACTTTATATGTGGCAGAAAACTACTGTTTGGGCACACGGCAGGAATTGGAACGGAAGGAGCGCCATTTGACTTTTTGAATGCAAACTTTGCTGGAATATTTAGTGGATGTCATGTCGTGTTTGGAGAGTCCCTGATGTTCCTAAACAGTGGAAACCCCTGACAAGTGACACCATTTTGGAAACTAGATGCATTAGAACTTATTTAGATGTGTGGTGAGCACTTTGAACTCCCAGCTGCTTCACAGAAGTTTATAACTGGAGATGAGCGAATATTTCAGTGTTCGATTTGGATTATGAGCGCCGATTTTGCAATATTCGCTGATTTATTTGCTGAATATTCGCCGAACGCCATTGGAGTAAATTGGAAGAAAAAACAAATGCATACAAAAGACCTTCAAATATTCCCAAAAGCAGCCAAAATACATAAAATAAGGGGCAAACACCAGAAAAGTGTCCTCAATTTACCCACAGTACAAATTTTAGAATGGTACGACAGCAATCAGCCAGGCATGAGGTATCAGGGTCTGGGCCAGCATTTACAGCTTTGAATTGAACTTCAAATTAAGACGAGATGGGTGAGGGATCGGTGTAGGTCTGCTGTGCTGGGAGTCCTGATACCACATGCAACAGCTCAACCTGCTTTGATGGCACAAATATCAGTTTTGTACACTAATATTGTTAGAAAAATATAAGGATAGTAACACGGGTTGACTCCAAGTTGGTGAAGGCCTGCCAGTCTCACAGGCCTACTGCTACAGGCAACACACATGAAGGAGACCCGACCAGGAGTGTACACATTTTCAAAAATTAGTGGCATACACCATCAAATTAGCATCAATTTCACCAGAGTAGAAATAATATAATGGAGACCGACACCTCTTTCACTACAGCCAATCCATAAGATGGAGACTATAAAGGGCAAGGTTGTGGAACTACTGTGCTGTAGCTCTTGGAAAGCCTGGAGGATTGTAACTAGGTGGCCTAGAAAATCCGATCTCGGATAAGGGTCAGCAGGTGAAAACTGTGACCCAAAGAGGGACAAGGAGGTGGGATCAGGTGCTACTCCAGGGCTGACCTACAGAGGGTGACTGCTGAACCCCTAGTGCGGGTAGGCTGGCATTTTAGGGACACTGGAACCACAGGTGTAGATGGGATTGGCTGAGGAACAGAAAAGCACCGGCAGGTGCGGGCTGAACAGGGTGTTAGACAGATGGGCACTGGCAGGTGCGATCTAGAACAACTGATGGACAGAAGAGCACAGACTGGTAGACAAGCAGACGGGCGGACCAGGGGAACCTGACAACTAGCAAGCATGCAAGACAAACGACCTAACTCAGGCACCTCCATATTGGAGAAGCCTTAAATAGAAGGTGTCGCCCAGCTATGGGCTGGGAACATCTTAGAGCATTGCGTGGGGTCCCTTTAAGAGGGAGAGAGCGCTCGTGCATGTCCTAAGTATAGTGCCCGAGCCAACAACTGAACCTAAGGGGACACCGACGCATAGAGGGCGAAATGAGGAGATGGTGTGTGAGTGGGATTCACTGAATGTCCTGTCTGTTAGGTATGAGCAGATCCAACAAATGGCCAAGTTTGTAATGCCAAGAGATCAGAAAGTTTGTAGTAAGAGGGAATGGTCCACTGTGTCAGAGGCAGATGCCAAGTCCAGAAGGAGGACAAACTAGCGTCACTATGATTTGGCAGTTAGTAGGTTGTTGGTGACTTTAGTCAGGGCAGTTTCAGTGGAATAGTGCAGTTGGAAGCCATATTGTAAACAGTGAAAGAGGGAGCAAGAGGAGAAGTGGGAGGATAGTTCAAAATGGACATGTTGTTCCAGTAGTTTGGAGTCATAGGGTAAGAAGTAAGATGGGGCGATAGCTAGACACAGAAGATAGGTCAAGGGAGGGTTTTTTGAGGATGACTGTGATCGAGGTATGTTTGCATCAAGAGGGGAAAACACCAGTTGCTAGTGACAGGGTGAAGAGGTGGGTTAGGCTTGGGATGATGACTGTGGTGAGAAGGGAATGAGGTGGGATGTTATTGGGTCAAATTCACGAGGGGTGAATCAAAGGCTTCAGCTGAGAGGGGAGCTTGAGGGGGAGCTGGTGGACAGAGGAGAGTACTGAAAGTACTGAATTGATTTTTAAGGTTGTGAGACAGGTATAAGAGGTAAGATGTAGGTTTGTTTTTCTTCAGTGAGCAATTGTGCAGCATTTTCACAACTTCTTTTACTGGAGCGGCTACTCCACTCTATTTCTTTGGCAGCCACATAGCTGTAGACTTTGTAGATGAGGGCCAGAAAGAACATGTGCTCCAGTGTATGGCAAATGCTGCATCAAGTGGCCTCTGTTCCTCTTCCATCACACACAGTACAGTCCTCATGGCTGTTACCCCAATTACCGTTGTTTTCCCCCACGTCACAACTCTCCAACCGCCCAAATGACTGTAGGGAACCACAGATGGATGGGTCTGCAGATCTATTCACACATTCTATGCCATGGGCATCAGAAGTGTACTCCAAAGATTCACAGAATCAAAAGGAGGAAATCATCTGCACCAATGCCCAAAATTTTTTTCAGTTTGATCCAGGGTCGGACGAAGTAGGGTCCGAGCAGAATCCAAACCCTCGTTAACAGACGTTAACCCCAGGGGTAGAGGTGATCCTGATGAGACTCAGAAGCTTGAGGCGCACGCAGACTGTACTGTGCTGTTAGGGCAAAAAGAGGAGGAGGGTGACTCTCAGGGAGAGGATTGGAAGAACAGAGAGATGATGACAATGAGGTAATACATCACACTTGGTGTAAACCCAGAGGCATGCAGCTGAGTAGCTTATGAGAGTAAGCGGAGGAAGAGGAGGAGGTAATGTTGCGGCTTCCCGCAGACAAAGAGTTATGCAACCACGACAAGCAATGCATCCTCAGCCCTAACTTTGTCAGTGGCCAGCAGTGTTTGCGGGTCTGTAGTTGCCTATCTTGGGTCTTTTTTTCAGACAGCCAAAAATGACAAATCACGTTATCTGCCAACTTTGTTAAAAACAACAGAATAGAGTTAAAAAATGCAATTATTTGACTACTACATGCATGAACTGGCACATGTGCGTTAATCTGTGAATCTCACTGTGCTAAAATGCAGACTAGCGGGCCTCACCAACCACTGTTCACCCTATCAACCACATCTTCTGATTCTTTCTCCTCCCTCACCATGGCAAGTGTTGTCACACAGGTCTCCAGCCGCAGAACCTCCACTTGTTTACCCACTACAGTCAGGGTGAGTGAGACCCCGTCAGCTGATATGGAAGTGGACATGCCTGCTGTTTTTGACTGATCTTAGATACAAAGCACACCCCAGCTTTCTCAATCCACTGTAACATCTCCGCCTGCACCTCTCTCACAGTCCAGCAGCTTGTTGTGTTCACCCTACTCCACCCTCTGTCAGCACTGCAGCCAGCACTCGTTTGTGCAGTCGTACTCACTTAAGAGATTATTCCTCTTACAGATACCAAAGATAAGAGCTTGAACTTCACCATCTGCAATCTAATAATAGCCTTTATTGATATAGCTCAAACATATTCTGCATAGCTTTACAAGTCAGCAATTCATGTAAAACAGTCAAAAGTTACAAAACTTTATGATATGAGAGCTTACAATCTACAAAGAGTTGGGGGTGACACAAAGTACAGGTGCTTGCTAAAAATGATGGTCCAACCATCTTGAGGAAATGATGGCGAATTATGTTCAGAGAAGTAGAGAATAGGCTACTGTAGATATAAAAAGGACTTTGATTAGGAAACGTGAGAGGTTGCCTTAAACAGATGTGTTTTTAGGGAGTGCCCAAAAATGTGTAAATTGTGGTTATACTCCTAATTTCATGGGGGAGAAAGGGTAAGAGGTGGGTGATCTAGGTAGGAGATTGAACTGAGCCGGACAAAGACAGATCAGGGGTGTTACCGCCTTTGTGTGTCTCAGAAGTAGAAAGTTGTGAGAGGCCACGAGAAGTGGCTAGAGATAGGAGCTGGGATGCAGTTGAGGAGGTGCAGCTGTTGAAGTCTCCCAGGAAAAAGGTTGGTAATTCTGAGGACATGAAATGCTGCAGCAAGGCAGAAAAGTGGTCAAGGAAGTGGGTGGGTGAGCCTGGGGGCCGGTATATGACTGCTACTCTGAGGGAGAGGGGATGAAAAACCCTGATGGTGTGAACCTCCAAAGAATGGCTTCCTATGGGCCTGTATTTATTTTTTAAAAAACAGGATTGGTGGTGTCAGCGAGGAGAGTGGGGTTATTGTGGAATTATCAATGATCGTACCTTGGTATATTCACATATTCCATGCGTTGTAATCCGGAGGTGGCTATGCCGCAAGCTATTAGGGTGTGTGCAAACGCTGCGGATTTTTCCACACGGATTTGTCAAAAACCGCAGGTAAATCCGCAGGTCTATCTGCAGTTTAGTCTGCGGGTTTCCCCTGTGGTTTGACACCTGCCATGGAGCAGGTGCCAAACCGCAGCGGAATCCGCACAAAGAATTGACATGCTGCGGTTTTGAAACCACAGCAAATCCGCGCAGAAAAATCTGCACTGTGTGCACTGCGGTTTTCATTTTCCATTGATTTTAATGGTACTGTACACTGCAGCAGAAACTGCTGCTGATCCGCAGGACCAAAACCGCTGCGGACCCGCAGCAGAATCCGCAACGTGTGCACACATCCTTAGTTTTCTGAGAACTAATTGCTGTGAACAATCTGCGGCCTCCTTGGTTGATCATCACCCAATCGTGTAAGGCTGTGTGTGCCCACATTCAGGATTTTTCGCATTTTTCCCCTGCAAAAACACTTAAAAAACGCATACCTTAAGCATCCCATTATTAGAATGCATTCCGCAATTTTTGTGCCCATGCTGCGTTTTTTTCCGCAAAAAAATGCATCGTGGAAAAATCGCAGCATGTTCATTAATTTTGCAGAAAATCTGTGGATTTGCCACTATGTTCATTGTATTAGGATGCTCCGGAAAAAAACGTGAAAAGTCCACCCAAAAAACACGCAGAAAATGCGAAAAAAAATGCGGATTTACTGCGGAGTCCGGTTTTGCTCAGGAAAATTCTGCTTACGTCAGGACGATAGGGACCAGCTGAGAGCTATTCGCTCCGAAGATCACAGCGAGTGGCTTTGCGTGACTCATGGCCTCTGATCCCTGTGATTATTGGATGGCCAATCCAATCTATTGTCCACGGAAATGCAGCCTTTCCACCTTGTGGGTACAGACGGTTTCCGAAAGCTGATGCCTGTCGCAGCCCCCTTTTCCAGTTGCCCAGTCACCATTACTTCTCTATGAAAGATGTGCCTGCGCTACACCAGCATGTAGCGGACATCACCCGTTCCCTGAAAAATTCTGTGCCTGCCAGGGTGCATTTCACCACTAGCACCTGGATGAGCAAGCATGGACAGGGGAGTTACATCTCACTGACTGGGCACTGGGTGACGCTGGTGGCTGTGGGGGGCCGGTGGGAAGGGGCTGCTCAAGTCTTGCAATTGCCAAGGCTTGCAGGGCGCTTGGGGATGGAGAACTAAACCACTACACACCATAAGATGGAGAACTAAGCTACTAGACAACAGGGGTTGGAGAACTAAACGACTAAACAGATAGGGTTGGAGAATGAAACAACATGGAGAACTAAAGCAGTAGACACCAAGTCTTGGAATCTTGTGGTGAGAAAGGTGAGTGGAGTTATTAGCCAATGAACTGCGTTCACCTAAATGACGTCAACGCTTAGCGTGAGAACTCTCTCGCACCCATTGGCAAGGCTCATCTGATATACGAGGACAATCACAGCATGAGCATGCTGCAGCCCAGAAAAACATTGCAGACGAGCAGGGAAACATTGAATAATATTAGAGTGAAATCTGATTTCTAAATGGATTGCACTAGTCCATTTTTCTCATAAATGAGGAGCCCTATACTGATTGTGGGAACGTGTCCGTGTATGCAGGAGATTTCTGAAACCTCATAGCTTTTGCTCATACTGTTAAAAAGCAGCTTTTAATTTTGCATAAAAGAGAAGCAAAAATGCAATGTGTGAACATAGCATTACAGCAAAATGAGTGCGATTTCTAAACTCTTATTCACACTTTTCTTTACCTGTGGTGCAGCCATTTTTTCAGCACTTTTACCGCATGGATATCAAAATGAATTGGCAGGAAAAACCCGCATGAAACACACAGCATGTCAGCTGCAGCTTTCTGGCTATAGTTTAGGCCACTTTCACACTTCAGGCTTTCGGTATCCGGCATGGTGCGGCGAAAAACCGGACTGCCGGATCCGGCCGCAAACGCAGACACCGGATCCTTCTTTCTGCCGGATATATTCCTGGCAGAGGTTTCCGGGCATGCGCAGTGCGAAAAGCTGGTCCGGCGTTGGGAAAAAATGTTGCATGCAACGTTTTTTCCAGACGCCGCACGGGCTATTTTCTCCGGATCCGGAAAAAAACGGACGCGCCGCATTGCCATCCGGCACAATGCGGCACCAATGATACAGCACGGGGAAAAAGACGGATCTGGTCGTAACGGGCGCCGGATCCGGCAGTCCGGTTTTTCGCTGCACCACGCCGGATACCAAAAGCCTGAAGTGTGAAAGTGGCCTTAGCTAATGGTTTCATGTAGAAAAAAGAACTTCATGTGAACGTAGAAGTAGTCTGCGTCTTTCATGCAGAAAAAACCGCAACTAAAGTAAAAGTGAACATTGGCTGCACAGATTAGGTATGTTGCACTTTTCATCTGTAAACCACGTTAGCGGCTGAAAACCTACAAATCCTCCGTGTCCTTCATCCAATCTCCAGGATCCGACCACAGAGCATGTCGGCTCTCACCGTCATGTGTTTCACTACCTAACCGCCTGTCCCTGGTCCATGGCACGGCTGTCACGAGTGTCGCGATTATTTTCCATGATGTGTAGACCCGGCTGCCAGGCAGGGGGCCCTGACTCTCCGGCTCCCGCCTCCTCATCTCTAGGAAATCGCGACACTCGCTCCTCCCAGAAGGATTAAGGAAGTAAGAAGCCGTGCACAGCGATAGTGGGGCCACAGAGCCGCTAATAGTGAGTGGCGACCGGCTGCAGAGGAGCCTGGGGACGACGACAGGCCCGGACCGGCGCAGCAATGGCAGGTCAGTGCCCCGGAGACAGTGCACAAGTCACAGACAGGTCACGTCCTCCTATGGGGTTACATGGCGTGAGAACCTGCGGCAGATGCGGGGCTCATGGCAGGACTGTGGCTCCTACAACTTCTGTTCCACAACACTGTGGCCAAGAAACAAGACTGTGCCCCCTCTGTGCTGGCACACTGCCCCCTCCTTTATGCATGCCCCCCAAATCCACATGCCGGTGCACTGCCCCCCATCCCACCTCCGCATGCCGGTGCACTGCCCCCCTTCCCACCTCCGCATGCCGGTGCACTGCCCCCCATCCCACCTCCGCATGCCGGTGCACTGCCCCCCTTCCCACCTCCGCATGCCGGTGCACTGCCCCCCTTCCCACCTCCGCATGCCGGTGCACTGCCCCCTCCTTTATGCTGCTGTATTGCCCCCCCACCTCCGCATGCCGGTGCACTGCCCCCCTTCCCACCTCCGCATGCCGGTGCACTGCCCCCCTTCCCACCTCCGCATGCCGGTGCACTGCCCCCCTTCCCACCTCCGCATGCCGGTGCACTGCCCCCCTTCCCACCTCCGCATGCCGGTGCACTGCCCCCTCCTTTATGCTGCTGTATTGCCCCCCCACCTCCACATGCCATTGCACTGCCCCCCTTCCTTTATGCCGTGTACTGCCCCCACCCACTCCCACCAGTACATGACGGTGCACTGCCCCCCCCCTCCTTTATGCCGGTGTACTGCCCCCACCTCCACATGCCATTGCACTGCCCCCCTTCCTTTATGCCGTGTACTGTCCCCCCCACCCCCTTTATGCCGGTGTACTGCCCCCCCCCTCCCACCTCCACATGCCGGTGTACTGCCCCCCCCCTCCCACCTCCACATGCCGGTGTACTGGCCCCCCCTCCCACCTCCACATGCCGTGTACTGTCCCCCCCCCACCCCCTTTATGCCGGTGTACTGCCCCCCCCCTCCCACCTCCACATGCCGGTGCACTGCCCCCCCCCCTCCTCCTTTATGCCGGTGTACTGCCGATGGATCTCTGGTCACTGTAATTTTTCTTTGTACACCAGTGGATATTTTTGACAATTTCTCTATGTGCTGGATTGGCACAAAGTCAAAGATACTTTGGGCTGTTTTGTATTTTTTCCAGCTTTTTCGGCCTTTCAAAAAAATGCAGCGTCTTCCTGTTCTAGCAAAGTGGATGAGATGTACGGAATTCTCCTGCCCACTGCGCTGCTTCTGTACTCGGCGTAATCTGACCTGCGATGGGGGCTTGAAACCTACAACAACATGTCAGGTTGTCTTGTGGATACGCTGAGTTTTATTTGCAAATTTTTTCCCATAGACTTGTATAAGATGCAGAAAATCCAGAGGTAAAAAAACGAATATGTACCAAAAAGAGACACATATCGCAGTGTAAAAAAACGCTCTAAAAAGACAAACAAGTAGGTGCAGAAAATCTGCAACGTCAAAACCTCACTAAATCCTCGTCGTGGTAACGTAGCCTCAGAGGAAAAAGTCGCACAATGGTTTCCATAAAACATTGCAATGTTGTGTGTTCGTCTACTGCACAAATAGACGTTGTGAGAAACAATGTAGCGACACTTTGAACGCTCAGAAATGATGAATCGGACAAAAAAACATTGGTATAATGAAATCCACATGGTGATGCAAGCCTAAAAAATGACGAGGACTGAAAGATCTAACGTAAGATGGCACTAAAGTCATAATGAATGAAGTCCAAAAAAATGCCTAAAATTCAAACTTTCACTCTAAAGAAAAGATGCAAAAATGATAAATCAGAGACTTGGTATTTTCACAACATTTTTGGATGTTTTTTTTTAATATACATTAGGTTACATCAACACATCCAAGTATTGCTGTTTTTTTTTTATGTATCAGACATCGGCGGCATGGCTTCAGCCAGGCACGTGTGACTCTGATACGCTGCGGATCATACTGCATCCACCCGCACAATAATAAGACACAACATGAGCCAATACACCGGGCCGCCTTCTTCTGTTACTCCATGGTTCACTTGTGATGCTCACACGGCCATAGAGGGTACTGCCAGCAGTGAGTAGGGGACAGAGCTGACACTGTGACTGGTCTGTGGATGCACCGCCTCCTGCAGTAAGCTAGGATGTACGGGGGACTGACTCCTTTCTACCAGCAGCGGTCTGTTTACACAGGCTGACCGGCAGAACTAAATGACTGCTGATCAGTAACTATTTGCAGATTGGCAGTGATTAAAAAGCCAGATTACACAGGCAAGATGGCTCTGAACAGTCTCAAATAATCATTCAATGCTCATAGGCTGCCATTCTGTGGATGATCACATCTGTTTACACAGGATGATACGCTGCTGAGAATGATAATTTTTAAGCAAGCGTAAATATCCTTTCACTATTAAGGGAAAAACTGAAGAAAATCTGATCAAAAAGACCGATTAAATTTGTTCACTTTTTTGCATCCAAGAAAAATCACTGATGTCTGAATGAGGCCTGAAGGATAAAATAGGAATTTGCAATAAATCTTTAGTATTACAAAATCTGCTTCTTTGCTGCGCTTCGTGTTATGCTTTATAGGGGTCTTTTTTGCCGCTTTCACCATCCTGCTGGAGTTTAGGGTCAGGGCATTTGTCTAGTAAATGCAATGTTGTTTTTATGTGTTTCCCTAAGGCCTGTTTCACACTTCCGTTTTTGTGTCCGCCAAACGGATCCGTTTCCGTTTTTTTGACGGAAACTGATGCAAACGGATCCGTTTTTAAAAAAAAGGATCCTTTTTTTGACGGATCCGCGGTAACCACTAGTGGAAGTCTATGGGACAAAAAAAACGGATCCTGCGAAAAAATGGCGGATCCGTTTTTTTACGGAAACCAACGGATTTTGACGGATTTGAAAAAACGGAAGTGTGAAACAGGCCTAATGAAGGAGGGATGGATCGTGAAGCAATGTGATCATAACGATTCGTGCAGGGAAAAAAACGTAGAAAACAAAAAAGTTACATCAACTTTCTTACTACGAAGCGTTGCAGCTCACTGCAGTATAACATGCAAATGGTTTCCATCAGTGAGGCGTAAATGGAACAAGCAGCGGAGTGTGTGGGTGGTGAACACATAAGGCACAGACCAGAACTGCTTCCTACTGCTCATTTTTAGGCCACTGGTTTTATGGGGAACCAGTTGGTTGTATGTTTTTTCTCCACGAGTCTTTAGAGCCTGATTTACTGAGCTTAAGCTGGCTGATAATAAGGGTATGTGCACACGCTGCGGATTCTGCTGCCGTTCCGTTTTTGGCCCTGCGGATCCGCAGCAGTTTCGCAGACATGGTACAGTACCATGTTATCCTATGGGTTTTCAAAACCGCTGTGCACATGCTGCGGTTTTTTCTGCGCGTTTTTCCTGCGGTTTACAAACCGCAGCATGTCAATTCTTTCTGCGGATTCCGCAGAGGTTTGGCACCTGTTCCATTGTCCAGGTGTCAAACCGCAGGCAAATCCGCAGGTCACTTTACCTGCGGTTTTACCTGCGGATCCGCACGGAAAAACCCGCAAGTGAATCCGCAGCGTGTGCACATAGCCTAATGCAGAAATGGTGTTAGAACTGCCCTTGCAAAGTCTTCTTGGAGGAGACATTCCTCTGAAGCAGGGCTGTGGAGTCGGTGAGCCAAACCTCTGACTCCGACTCCTCAATTCCCATGACTCCGACTTCACCAAAATGGACTCTGACCCGACTCCGCAGCCCTGCTAGGGCTGTGAAGTCGATAAGCCTAACATCCGACTCCTTAATTTCCATGACACCGACTTCGACGCCACCAAAATGTGCTGCGACTCTGACTCCACAGCCCTGCTCTGAATATACGCTATCGGGGCAGGTGCCATGTGTACTTCCCAACACTAAGGCCTGTTTCACACTTCCGTTTTTGTGTCCGCCAAACGGATCCGTTTCCGTTTTTTTGACGGAAACTGATGCAAACGGATCCGTTTTTTTTAAAAACGGATCCGTTTTTTTGACGGATCCGCGGTAACCGTAATGGAAGTCTATGGGACAAAAAAAAACGGATCCTGCAAAAAATGGCGGATCCGTTTTTTTACGGAAAACAACGGATTTTGACGGATTTGAAAAAACGGAAGTGTGAAACAGGCCTTAGACACAGTGCTAAAGCATTACAGGATGCAGCGGACCCCCATGATAAAGGCATTAAGTGTGCAACAAAGGAGATGAAGATTTATAAAATGTGCAAATTGTTGGTTGGTGGTAAATATGGCTGTTTTTTTATTTTCTGTGATGGTTTTTGTATCTTAGTGTGGGGACTTGCAAGAGAATGAGAATTTTGCAGTTTGTAGAGGCATTTTGTTTTCCTGTACATTGAATTTTGATGTGGTCTATGGTTATACAGTTGTGGCCAAAAGTTTTGACACCCCTGCAATTCGGTCAGATAATACTCAGTTTCTTCCTGAAAATGATTGCAAACACAAATTCTTTGTTGTTATTATCTTCATTTAATTTGTCTTAAATGAAAAAACACAAAAAGAATTGTCCTAAAGCCAAATTGTATATAATTCCACACCAAACATAAAAAAGAGGGTGGACAAAAGTATTGGCACTGTTCGAAAAATCATGTGATGCTTCTCTAATTTGTGTAATTAACAGCACCTGTAACTTACCTGTGGCACCTAACAGGTGTTGGCAATAACTAAATCACACTTGCAGCCAGTTGACATGGATTAAAGTTGACTCAACCTCTGTCCTGTGTCCTTGTGTGTACCACATTGAGCATGGAGAAAAGAAAGAAGACCAAAGAACTGTCTGAGGACTTGAGAAACCAAATTGTGAGGAAGCATGAGCAATCTTAAGGCTACAAGTCCATCTCCAAAGACCTGAATGTTCCTGTGTCTACCGTGCGCAGTGTCAAGAAGTTTAAAGCCCATGGCACTGTGGCTAACCTCCCTAGATGTGGACGGAAAAGAAAAATTGACAAGAGATTTCAATGCAAGATTGTGCGGATGTTGGATAAAGAACCTCGAGTAACATCCAAACAAGTTCAAGCTGCCCTGCAGTCCGAGGGTACAACAGTGTCAACCCGTACTATCCATCAGCGTCTGAATGAAAAGGGACTGTATGGTAGGAGACCCAGGAAGACCCCACTTCTTACCCCGAGACATAAAAAAGCCAGGCTGGAGTTTGCCAAAACTTACCGGAAAAAGCCTAAAACGTTTTGGAAGAATGTTCTCTGGTCAGATGAGACAAAAGTAGAGCTTTTTGGGCAAAGGCATCAACATAGAAGCACCAGGAAGAGCTGAAGATGGCGGCTGGTAAGTATAACACTGGGGGCAGGTAAGATGTATTAGAGATACCACTACAGCGGTTAAAGAATAACTGATGTTTTAATATTTATCTTATAAATCTATAGTACATGTAAAAATAAGCAACTTTGTAATACATCTTATCAGAGAGATTCACTTCTTTCTCTACCAGAGTTGATTATCAAAATTCTCCATTCTGAGGTAAAGTCTGTATTCAGGGAGGACCTTCCCATTACTGAGAGAGGAGATGGCAGTGGCTACTGATAACGTTCTGTGTAGGACGGGATCAGCTAGAGACAGAGCTGCTGCCTCCTCCTCCATCCTACACAGAACGCAGGTTCACAATGCTATTAAAGGGAACTTGTCAGGTCCCCTGCACTCCCAGGACCACCAGCAGTTGGGTCCTCGTATATGATTTCCCTGCTAACAGTCCCTGTATTACATTACACATAAACAGGTCTTCAGAAAAAGTGTTTCTAAAGTCCATGTATGATATGTAAATGAGGGCTTTGACTAGTCGATGGGACGTTGGTGTCCCCAGAGTAGTCCACTTAGATGTTATCACGCCCCTGTGGCTGTTGCAGTCTAAGGACCCTCCTGGCAACCCCACCGATCAGCTGTTATTAGCTCTTCCTGTGTCTGGATGTGAATGTTGAGCAGGGCTGCCCTGCGCTGCTTCCTTCA
Organism: Dendrobates tinctorius; assembly: GCF_039654945.1. NCBI lineage: Eukaryota > Metazoa > Chordata > Amphibia > Anura > Dendrobatidae > Dendrobates > Dendrobates tinctorius. Next base: position 83,450,711 of record NW_027361690.1, read on the forward strand.
GTGTGTAGAGATCACTGCCAGGTATAGCATCTGATCTGAAGTACTTCCCGCAGCTGCTGCCATTCCCCATGAAATAAATCCTTTTCTGCGTCCAGTATCTGTGCTAGATGTCTTCCAAGAGTTTCATACATTGTAAAGGAAAGTGTAAAATCCTGACTGATCTAAATGGACAGCTCGACCTTCTTAGAGGCTCAGCAATAACATTATTTTTTTAATATGTAAAGTTACTAAGTTCACACGTAGTGGAACTCTCGCGGAAATTACCGCGAGAGTTCCGGAATTCCATTCCGCGGGAAAATCGCAATTTAAATTCCCACGATTTTCCCACAGAAAAACTAGCATTTTGCAAGCGTAATTAGCTTGCAGAATGCTAGCGTTTTCCAAGCGATCTGTAGCATTGCTTGGAGAACTGATTGACAGGTTGGTCACACTCGTCAAACAGTGTTTGACAAGTGTGACCAACTTTTTACTACTGAGGCCGCCTATGCAGCATCAGTAGTAAAAGATAAAATGTAAAAAAAATAATAATAATAAAAAAAAAAGTGTTCTTACCTTCCGAAGTCCCGCGCAGCCTTCCCGCCTCTCTCCACGCTGCCGTTCCCAGTAATCCTTTGCAAAAATGCCCGCGATGACGTCTGTTCTCGCGGGATCGCGACGTCTCGCGGTGATTCGAGATGAAGTCACGCGAATGACCGCGAGACTTCGCGATCCCGCGAGAACGGACGTCATCGCGGGCATTTTCGCAAAGGCTTACCGGGAACGGGAGCGTGGAGAGATGCGGGAAGGCTGCGCGGGACTTCTGAAGGTAAGAATAACCCTATTTTTTATTTTAAATTCTATTTTTTACAGGGATATGGTACCCATAGCCCGGAGGACAGTCTCCTTTCCTCCAGACCGTGGGTACCATTCGCAATTGTTCTTACTTTTCACATGGTGTGCACAGCCACATGCGGGAAGTAAGCGGAACAATGCATTCCTATGGGTGCGGGATCGCCGTGATTCCGCAAAATTAATGAGCATGCTGCGTTTTTTACCGCAAAGCGATTCCGCACGGTAAAAACCGCAGCATTAGCACAGCATTGCGGAATCCCATAGGAATGCATGGGATGCTTATTTTTCGCGTTTTCGCGACAAAATCGCGCGGCTAAAACCGCCGTGGAAACGCGAAAATAACGCCACGTGTGAACTCAGCCTAAGGGTGCTTCACGAAACGGCCCCGTCCTTGTGCTGCGCTCTGCAAAATCGTCGTCTTGTTGCCTCATTGTGGAATCTGAAACCAAGGTATGAGGAAGCATGGCTGCTTTCTGGGTGTGCGGTGAGGCGCCTTGTGTGCTCTTCTGTCACAACTGTAACAACATTACTAAAGGAAAGCACAGAGTGCACCCTTGGCAGCCGGCAGTCTAATATGTCGAGACAGCTACTTGTGTGTGTTGGCTTGGGGAAAAGAACTGGCCTCAACTTGGGTGCGGCAGCTATATGTGCAGCACTGAGGGAGTCGGACTCCTCTAACCTGTGCATTTGCTTTTGAGGGTGTAAGTAAAGGTGGCCATATATCAGACTGAGTTCAGACAAGACAAGCATTTAAAAAACAAAAAACAAAAAAACGTTTTGGTGGGTGTTACATATGTGCTAAAATCCTATCCGTATGTTGTCTTTATTTTTTCAGTATGATTTTCGTATTTTTTTTTTTGCACGCTGCATTTTTTTTCCCACATAAACCTCATGTCCATATGGAGAGTTGTTCATCTGAGGGACGGACTAAAACCTATGTTCATTCTTTTTCTTCATTCTTCATTCTTTTTAGTCCATCCCTTCATCTGAGTTGTGTCATTGACTTACATTGGTCTGTGTGATGTCCTGACTCTCACAGCCAGCACACAGAACTAAAGCATGCTTGTGTGAACTCGCTCCTAGATGAACGTCAACTGATAATTGGTGCGATTAGATGACCATTTAATGGAGGTGAGGATGTCCTGACTGCAGCAGATGTTGGTTGAGGGATTGGACATGTTGGTATTGAACATGCCTGAGCCTTTGTTCTGGCTTATCCCCTTCTTCAGTGAGTGCCCAGCTGACAAGTAATGGGGTATATGGACACTCAAAGCTGAGTACTTGTACATGTACACTTCAGACAGCTGTCATTTGGGCCAAGGTGATCACTCGAACCCCATACATGTGCATGTTTTATTCAGGACGTGGCATGTTTTCAATAGGAAGAGAGAAGTAAGCCGCTATGAGACCCCTCTGAGGAGGGACTTATCTTTTATGAAAAGAAAGGATTGGACATTGCAATTGAAAGGGGCAAAACCTTTTCTCTCCCGAGGCCCAATACACATTAGATGGTCGGCCATCGCACTGAAAGACAGTTTTGGTAGACTTTAATCTATCACGCATGGGGGTCTTAAGTATTTACCACCAGACGAATAACAGTGTAGTGGGCATCCATTACAAAATGGTTTGTCATCAGCAGCGTTTTATAGCCGGTGGCCAAGCTGTAATTATTTCATGACTTTCATTGGGGTCCTCCTGATTGAGAATGTTACCACCGCTATCCAGCACTTTGCTATATAGGACAGTGCAGGGAAGGGGTCCAACCCCTGATCTTTTTTGTGTCGAAGCCTCAGTCTATCATACAAGCCTTCCATGGAAGGTAATGTTCACTTTTTTTTTGAGGTGAGATTAAAGGGGTAGTCCTTTTCTGCTCACTTGGAGAGGTGAGCTGGGTCAGTGACGTCATGTCTGCAGGGAGGCGTGCCTGTCCCATTTTATCAGAATAGGAAATCTGTGCTGTAACTGCTGCGGAAGTGAACGGAGACGGGTTGCCCCTTTAATGATTATGCGATAAATATGAATTAACTGAGTTTGCTTATTAAATAGGGTAAATGTAGGTGATTGAGCACTTAACCTTGAACATGACCGGCTTTTCTCTGCTCCCAACCAGCTAGAACTACGGTCATGAATAATTGATTGGCGTGCTCCTGGAAGCTGCAATCTATAGCCATTAGGCACGGTCCTCGCTAATAATTAGATCTGTTCCTCCCTGTGAAGTAGACATGTCTCGTCATATTTGCTCCATGATACATTACTCTTACATTTGTCTTACTTTTCGCTGTCTTTGCATGTTTTTTTTGGTCCTTTGAGACTTTTTAGCTCTTGTTTGAGGCTGAGGTAACTAGGAGGACACGTGCCACTCATCTGCTGGCCGATGGCCTCTCGTCTGCAGCCTGTAACTTTAAGGCTATGTACCCACGTATGCAGAAAAAAACAGACTCCTTCCCAGGAAAATGCCTGTTTTTTGCACTTTTTTTCGCGTTTTTAAGCGTTTTTTACCGGAGCATCCTCCTGCTCATAGAATATAGTTAGAAATGTGGATTTTTCAGCAAAATTAATGAACATGCTGCTTTTTTTTCGTGGAAAGAAACGCATCAAGTGCACAAAAATTGTGGAATTCATTAAAAAGAATGGGATGCTTCTTGTATGCGTTTTTGCAGGGAAAAACGCTTAAACGCGAAAAGCTTACGTGGGTACACAGCCTTCTTCACATTTTCTGTATTATATTTGGGCTTTTTATCATGGTTTATGAATGGTATTCAAGTAGTAAAACGCCTGCAATTCATGATTCTTGTATTCCTGTGCTTTAATATTCGTATTTACTATATCTGTAGTGTGCCTTTTGAAATTCCTTCTAAACTTGGACATATTATTAACAGAAATTCTCTTATTTTCTGACAGATGGACATTTTTAGCAAGAAAGCTTCTGTGTGGTTTGGATTTGAAGTCTTCCAGCGCCTACAGGCTGGTGATTGAAGATGTACTGGTGTGTGGGTGCGGAGGCATGTGCTGGAAGCCGAGGTGGAAGCATGGATTCTCACAATGGTAAATGCACTCTTTTTTTTTTTTTTTTTTTTTCCTTAATGCTTTACCAATCTTTATGTGAAATTTGAGACCAGCAAACAGTAAAAAGAGATGAACGATGACAGAGCAGCTCTGTTAGAGTACTGTGTGATCAAAAACATATCAGGAACCACAACAAAACTATGATTTTTCCCTGAGGCCGGTCTCACACGTCCAGATAATTCCGGTACTGGAAAAAAACGGTACCGGAGCTATCCATGTCCGTGTGGATACGTGGTACCACCGTGTGGCACACGTATGGCACCCATGTGCTGCACATGTACCGTATCAGGACCACATGGACGGCCGCCGGGAAGAAGCGCTACAGTAAGCGGTGTTCCCGGCGGCTGTTGCTTAACGTGTCTGTCATTCTTCTCTCCTGCTCTGCCGGCAACAGCGAGCAGGAGAGAAGAATGAATGAAAACCCAACGTGGGGTCCCCCTCATTTTGTGAACAAACTAGACGAAACTTACAGCTGGGGGCTGCAGCCCTCAGCTGTCAGCTTCAGCTAGGTTGGTTCTCAAGAATAGAGGGGTCGCCACGCTGTTTTTTTTAATTATTTAAGTAAATAATTTAAAAAAAGGCGTGGGGTCCCCCGTATTTTTGACAACCAATCTGACTAAAGCTGAGGGCTGATATTTTCAGGCTGGTAAGGGGCCATTGATCTTGGCCCCCCCCCCCAGCCTAAAAACAGCAGCCCCCAGCTGCCCAGAAAAGGCGCATCATTTTTCCTCCAACTGATATCGGGAAATTGCCATGTAGTGTGGATGTTCTTATCTGCTGCATGTCAATGCTTTTTCAGAATGCCTTATGGACTTCACCCTTGAAGTGCAGGATTTGTGGCAAAATTCACATGTAAGACTACGTTCACACTAGCGTTTGGGGGCTCTGCGGAGGGCTGCATACTTCCTCTGTTAGCCCCGCCTACTTCAGCATACTTCTGCATGTGTCCTGCATACCTATCTTTAACATTGGGTACGCAGGACATGCGGATGCTTTAATGGAGGAAGTACGCATCCCTCTGCAGAGCCCCCGAACACTAATGTGAACCCGGCCTAAAGCATGCAAAGTTTGCTGCAGATGTACTTGCACCATATCCTCCATGTTTGCACATGGCCTAAGGCTATGTTTAAATACATTGTTTTTTTTATCTCTGACTGAATATCAAACCTGCTGCATTTTTTAAAACTACAGCATGTCACTTCTTCAGCATTTTTTAAGCACTTTTTCACCCATAGAAAGCAATGAGTAGGTGCAAAAAAAAACAACTGTTTCAGGTTTTGCTGCAATTTTGGTGCAAAAACCTAAGGAAGTTGAATCATGTTTTGGGGAGCTCTAAACATTATCAGCATGCACAAGACAATACAAGGGCCGCAAATACCCAGTAAAAAACGAAGTAAACCCTCCTTTTTGTAAGTAGCTTCTTTACTGCCAAGAGAGCAGATTTTGCCTGCAGAAAAAAACCGCAACATGTAAACATAGCCTTATTGTGCAATGGAAGCTTGGCTACAGAGTGATAGACCAGGCCGTATCACAAGGGAGGGAAATTCTGATGTGCGTGATGTGGAAAAATCACTTATCCTCTGCTGTGTTACTCAGTCCAGAGTTTCTCTGCCTCTAGAAGTGGTTCGGCACAAGATCTGTGCGTCGTGAGCTTTATGAAACTCTGTTCCAGTTGTGCAGTTGCACACAAGGTGCAAGGGCCTCATCCACATTAGGGAAAAGTCAGCCAACCCACCGATTGTGAGTGTGTATGGGGCCTCCTGACTTTAACCTGACAGGTCAAGACAGGCCGTTCCTCGGCCCTGGCCCTGAAGGGAGGCCGACATGACAGGGTTTACGTGGGAATTTAGTGAGCGGGAGGGACATTTGGTAGCTTGGGGATTAACAGATTGGCTAAAAGGAGGAGCATTGATTAAGTCTTGGGGGAGGTGGGGTCAGAGGTGGGGTTATGGGGCAGTATTATATATAGGTCAGCCATCTAAGTGTGGGTAGCCATTTTAGGTACCCCCCTGTCAGTCAAGAAGCTATAAAGGGTACCTGTAATTCTGGATATTGATGCTCTGCTTCATCAGCTGAGGGACGCTGCAGGCACACATGGCATAGATTGGCTGCAGTCATCTGTGCACGGTCTGCTGCAGGAGGTGGTGACCGAAGCTTATCAGGATGGACGCTGGCTCTGGAGGTATAGGCCTCCATCCTGAGGTCACCCCCCCCCCCCCCGGTCCGGCGCCGTGTCAGGAGCCCCTCCGGGGACCCTCCGGTGAGTGGCGCAGGTTGGTGGCCCAGCGTCCGAGAACCAGGATGAATCCGACCGTCTGGCGGGGCCTACAGCAGGGGGAGGAGTCGGCCTCCCTCTCTTCTATGGTGACGCTGGAGATGCCGGGAGCAGAAGCGGCGACGGGTGCCCTTACCAACACAGGGTCCAAACAGTGGAGGGGATCCGAGGAGGCGGGGGCCTTATCATCCGGCCTCTCAGCGTGGTGAGCGTCACAAGCGGAAGCCGGCAGACTCTGAAAACAGCGTGTCGGACACACAGGGAAGTGATGGGCGGTGTGGTGCTGGCCCGGGAGATGTGGCAGAGCTGGGATCATTAGGCGGACACGGGCAGCAGGCATCTGCCACGGTCGGCAGCGCAAGAGAGACTGCAGCTCACACAGGGGTAGCTGCAATTATGGGCAGCAGGATGCTGGCTCTGCATACATCGTGACAGCAGCAGCCCAGAGGGGCCCTGCACAGATGGCTGGCTGGACATACCATCTTAGTTGGCTGTCTATGGGACAGGGAGACCCAGGAGCTGCGGAACCTACTTCTGGATGACACCTAAAGGATTCCGGACTTCCAGCTCCTGGGATCACTGCGCCTCAGCAGCTAGGTGAAACAGATCATTTATTTTGTAATAACCCTTTGTTTGCTTACCCTAATCCTGGGATTCAGGATGTGTTTTTCTGGGGGGGGGGGGGATCACCATCTGCCGCATGGCTGTGGAATTGTAGGGCATTTTAGGGTCTGAGGGGATCCCAGGGAGATATTGATTGGAGAGTATGGTACTTCCGGTGTAGGGGTAGGTGTTTCAGCATCTACTGGGGAAAGTGGCGGGGCATCTGGTGTTACTTCAGCAGCTGATGGGGTAGCGGATTTAGGACAATCTGCCAGGGAAGGTGGGGAGAAGGAGGATGCAGCACGTTTGGATGATGCAGTGAAGAGAGAGATGTATGTATGTTTTGAGGGTCTGTTGGGGGCAAGAAGTAAAGGAGAAGATTTGGAAAGGGGAATACGTGGAAATATTTCCTTGCTGCCATTAGAGCGTTTTAATCTGGATAGGGTAAGAAAAGAGGATTCTAAGGGAAAATGAGAAGAGGAGATTGCTCCAGTTATGTTTGGTGTTATACGCATAATTTGTGGCTATGGATTGGATACGGTAGTGTGGAAAAGGGGCTTGGTTGGCAAAAACTGACTTATAAGCGGCATTTAGATTATTAATGGTACAGTCTGATAGCATTCATTTGTTGGTCTGTTTTTGGGATGGGATTTTTTTGTTGATCTTTCTCTTTCTATGGGATGCTCCCTTTCATGTGCTTACTTTGAAACGTTTAGCACTTTTTTAGACTGGGTGGTGAAGAACGTGTCGGGTTTGAATTCTTGCATCCATCACCTTGATGATTTTTTGTTCATTGGTCCGGCTCAGACATATGATTGTTCTATGTTGTTGTATACGATGGAAATTTGGAGTTCCATTGGCGGTGGAGAAGACAGTTGGGCCGGTGACTTCTTTGAGTTTCTTGGAGATCGAGATCAATACCATGACAATGGAGTGTAGATTGCCGGATGAAAAGGTCGTTGCTCTGTGGGCTAAGGTTTTGAGAGTGAGTGGTTTGCGAAAAATAACGTTACGTGAGTTACAATCTTTGTTGGTAAGCTAAATTTTGCTTGCAGAATAATGCCAATAGGTTGAGCCTTTTGTTGGAGGTTGTATTTGGTGACGGTGGGGGTGAAATCCCCTACACAACTTATCAGGCTGAAGAAGGAATTGTGGGAGGATTTGAAGGTGTGGGCGCTCTTTTTGGAGGCGTATAACGGAAGATCTATTTGGATTTAATCGGTGGTGTGTGTGGAAACGTTGGGTTTCCTTATCAGCACTGATGGACAGCGCGGTTTTGGTCTGTATTTTCGAGGAGGTTGGCTGGTCGGAGGAATGGCCACGTATCTGGTTAGAACAGGGTTTGTTGCTTCATTTTTTCCCATTGTGGTGGCATTGTCATTGTGGTTCAAAATAGAATGATTCGTTTTTCTTGTGAGCTTGAGGGGATGGCGATAAATTCGTTATCATCAACACCGTCGGTTTGCAGTACTTGGTCTTTTTGGGCTTGACATTTAATTTGTGGATAGTGGCTGAGGTCAGGTCGGTTGTGTTTAATCCCATTGATGATGCTCTCTTTTACAGTGGGATCGCTTTTGGGAGCTGGCGCCTCAAGCGATTCTATTGGGCCTGGCGTGTCCAGCAGAGTTGTGGAACCTTCCTTGTGGACAGTAAGGGATTTTTTTTCTAGGTCATTGTCGTATAATAATAATAATCTTTATTTTTATATAGCACTAACATTTCGCAGCGCTTTACAGTTTGCACATATTATCATCGCTGGTCCCGATGGGGCTCACAATCCAAATTCCCTATCAGTATGTATTTGGAATCTGGGCGGAAACCGGAGAACCCGGAGGAAACCCACGCAAACATGGGGAGAGCATACAAACTCCTTCCAGATGTTGTCCTTGGTGGGATTTGAACCCAGGACTCCAGTGCTGCAAGGCTGCAGTTCTAACCACTGAGCAAACGTGCTGCCCATAGGACATGGGCACATTACAGTCATGGCCAAAAGTTTAGAGAATGACACAAATTTTATATGTTCACATGATCTGCTGCCCTCTGGTTTTTATGTGTGTTTGTCAGATGTTTTTATCACATACAGAAATATAATTGCAATCATATTATGAGTAACAAAAGGTTATATTGACAGTTAGAATGAGTTAATGCAGCAAGTCAATATTTGCAGTGTTGACCCTTCTTCTTCAGGACCTCAGCAATTCTCCCTGGCATGCTCTCAATCAACTTCTGGATCAAATCCTGACTGATAGCAGTCCATTCTTGCAAAATCAATGCTTTTATTTTGTCTGAATGTGAAGGTTTTTGTTTGTCCACCCGTCTCTTGATGATTGACCACAAGTTCTCAATGGGATTAAGAATCTGGGGAGTTTCCAGGCCATGGTCCCAAAATCTCTGTTTTGTTCCCTGAGCCATTTAGTTATCACCTTTGCTTTATGGCAAGGTGCTCCATCATGTTGAAAAAGGCATTGTTGATTGCCAAACTGCTCTTGGACGGTTGGGAGAAGTTGCTGTTGGAGGACATTCTGGTACCATTCTTTATTCATGGCTGTGTTTTTAGGCAAGACTGAGAGAGAGCCCATTCCCTTGGCTGAGAAGCCACCCCACACATGAATGGTTTCAGGATGCTTGACAGTTGGCATAAGACAAGACTGGTGGTAGCGCTCACCTGGTCTTCTCCGAATAAGCCGTTTTCCAGATGTCCCAAACAATCGAAAAGGGGATTCATCAGAGAAAATGACTTTACCCCAGTCCTCAGCAGTCCACTCCCTGTACCTCTTGCAGAATATCAGTCTGTCCATGATATTTTTCCTGGAGAGAAGTGGCTTCTTTGCTGCCCTCCTTGAGACCAGGCCTTGCTCCAAGAGTCTCCGCCTCACAGTGCGTGCAGATGCACTCACACCTGCCTGCTGCCATTCCTGAGCAAGCTCTGCACTGCTGGTAGCCCGATCCCGCAGCTGAAACACTTTTAAGAGACGGTCCTGGCGCTTGCAGGTCTTTCTTGGGCGCCCTGGAACCTTTTTGGCAACAAGGGAACCTGTTATGATTGAGTCACCGTAGGAGGCAAAAACAGAAATGCTAGCTAAGTCCAGAAAACCAGAGAGGTTGGCAGCTATCGGATTGCAGACCCCTGATCCTATCCACAACAACTAACAGTAGCCGTGGGGGGTTCCTACGATGCCCTAGACCCCTCGATCACAGCCGGAGAATTAAATAGGCCTAAAGAAAGAAAGGGGAAATCTAAACTGCCCCAGAGCAGACCCCAAAGCAATAGGCAGCCCCCAACATATAATGACAGTGAAGCAAGATGAAAACACTAACACAGACAGAAAGATAGACTGAGCAAAGACGGGGCCCAAGCTAACTAGATAGGAAAGGACAGGAAGGCTGCTGTCTGCAATCCGTGAAAAACCCTATGAAAATAAGAGCCAACAGACTGACAGTGAAAAAGGCCCTGAAGACGCTAGGCTTCAAAAAAGGCTATGTCAGTACTCAGGAATATTCTGAAGACAGAGCAACCAGCAAAAGGAGATTCAGCTCACCCCAGCAGGGAATGGCAGAATCCAGAAAAGCAAGGCAAACAAAAGCAAAACACAAATGCTAACAGGAAAAGCAGAAAACTTAGCTTTAGAGGAGCAGGAATCAGACTGGTGTCCTAGAAGTCCACAGAGAAATCACCCGCAGGGCAGAAGGGCGTCGGCAGCCTTATATCCAGTCCGTGACTCCACTCAGCCAGTCATCCTCATTAGGCTCAGGTGCCTGATAATCAGGCTCATTACCTTCCTTTACCAGAATAGGGAGTTCACCAGACCTCAGTGACGAAGGGGAAAATGAACTCACAACAGGAACCTCTCTCCTTGAAGTTCTTGATGATGCGATAGATTGTTGACTGAGGTGCAATCTTTCTAGCTGCGATACTCTTCCCTGTTAGGCCATTTTTGTGCAGTGCAATGATGACTGCACGTGTTTCTTTAGAGATAACCATGGTTAACAGAAGAGAAACAATGATGCCAAGCACCAGCCTCCTTTTAAAGTGTCCAGTGGTGTCATTCTTACTTAATCATGACAGATTGATCTCCAGCCCTGTCCTCATCAACACCCACACCTGTGTTAATGGAGCAATCACTGAAACGATGTTAGCTGGTCCTTTTAAGGCAGGGCTGCAATGATGTTGAAATGTGTTTTGGGGGATAGAGTTAATTTTCTAGGCAAATATTGACTTTGCAAGTAATTGCTGTTAAACTGATCACTCTGGAGTATATGCAAATTGCCATTAGAAAAAATCAAGCAGTAGACTTTGTAAAAATTTAATATTTGTGTCATTCTCTAAACTTTTGGCCATGACTGTACAGCCGGGCTCGAAGCAAGTGGGAGGTTTGGAGGACATCGCTGTGGGCAGAATTGGAAGATGAGTAGACTTTTGTTGCTGGTGGGGTATTGATGGGAGTCGGGTTGGTCAGTGGCGAAATTGAATAAGCTGATGGCGGGACTGGCTTTTGGTTTTAAGGTAAGGGGTCTTTGGGACGAGGCAGTCCTTCTTGGTGCTTCAAGCGTTAAAGGGGTGGAGAGTAGCAGATGGGAGATAAGAGGTTTCTTATGAGGTGGTGTTAATTATCGGTAGTTAGTTGATCGGTGTGTGTTCATCACATTTGGAGGCGGATCATTTTAAGACGGCTTTTTTGTTGGCCGCTTTTGGAGCTTTTCGTCTGTGTTAGTTGCCCATCCCCTCCAGGTTTAAAAAAAGGAGGTTTGTTGAGGGAAGACGTGGATGTTTACACTGATGGAGTGGTGGTGGTGTTCATTCGTTCGTATTGTTCAGGGTTAGTGGTTCCCCATTATGTCCTGTGTGAACGGTTTTATGAGTTGGGGTGGCGTGTTGAATGCTCCGTTGTTAGTACATGCGGATGGTTCCTTTTTATCACGTTTCCAATTTGTAACTACATTTAAGAGTTCTTTAGAACCAGGTGGTATATCTTCGAAAGAACCTGGGGCCAAGGTGGGGATTATTAACCCCTTAATGACAGCCAATACGTCTTTTTATTGACCTGAGATATAAGAGAATATCATCCCCACACAGGTGACAATCCGGCAGCTGTCAACTGTACACTATAGCTGACAACTTGCTATATCACAAACGATCAGTGTTGGCACCGGCCATATCGATTTAACCCCTTAGTTGCTGCTGCAAAAAGTGACTACATCAAATAAATGGTTAATAGATTGTGGGGGCTTCCGCTTTAATCTAATTGACAAACCGAGATCATGATTGTGTGGTCCTGATGTTTGAGATAGCAGTTCATGGCCAAATAGCGGCCTTAGTCTCCCGGCTATAGTGGTCAGTTCAGAAGTCAGCGACATTTAGGTAACATAGTAACATAGTTTTGAAGGCTGAAGGAAGACCTTATGTCCATCTAGTTCAGCCTATTTTTAGTGCAGGTGTTCTGCATTGTTGATCCTGGGGAAGGCAAAAAAAACCAGTAGAAGCCAATTTTCTCCATAGGGAAAAAAAATTCCTTCCCCTAAGCTGGGTCAACTATCTACCTATAATATTATGTTATTTGTAACCTTGTATACTGTTACTCACAAGAAAAGCATCCATTCCTTTCTTAAATTCATTCAGTGAGTTGGCCATCACCACTTCCTCAGGAACAGAATTCCAGAGCCTCACTGCTCTTACCGTGAAGAACCCTCTTCTATGCTGGCGCAGAAATTGTCTTTCCTCCAAACGAAGAGAATACCCCCTTGTTCTTGTCACAGTCCTTGGTACAAACAGTTCATTGGAGAGATCTCAGTATTGCCCTCTGATATACTTGTACATATATATTAAGTCTCCCCTAAGTCTTCTCTTTTCTAGAGTAAATAGACGTAATTTTGATAACCTTTCTGGGTATTGTAGTGAACCAACTCCATTTATCATTTTAGTAGCCCGCCTTTGAACCCTTTCAAGTTCTGTAATGTCTTTCTTGAGCACCGGCGTCCAAAATTGCACACAATTCTCCAAGTGTGGTCTCACGAGTGATTTGTACAGAGGGAGAATTATGTCTTCATCTCGTGTCCCCAGACCTCTTCTAATGCATCCCATGACCCTATTTGCTTTGGTGGCAGCTGCCTGACACTGGGCACTCCAATTTAGCTTCTTATTGACTAAGATGCCTAAGTCTTTTTCTATGTCTGATTTCCCCAGCAGTTTCCCATTTAGTAAGTAATTGTAGCATCTGTTTCTCCTTCCCATGTGCATAACCTTACACTTATCTGTGTTAAATCTCATTTGCCATTTTTCAGCCCAATTCTCCAATTTGCTCAAATCTGTCTGTAGTTGCAAACTGTCCTCCTTTGTGTTAACTACCTTACATAGTTTTGTATCATCTGCAAATGCTGATATTTTACTGTGTAAGCCATCCACTAGATCATTAAAAATGTATTAAATAGTAGGGGGCCCAATACAGAACCCTGTGGTACCCCACTATTAACCCTGGCCCAATCTGAGTATGCCCCATTAATAACCACTCTTTGTTTTCTATCACTAAGCCAGCTACCTACCCATCTACACACATTTTCCCCTAGCCCAAGCTTTCTCATTTTACTTACCAATCTTTTACGTGGGACAGTGTCAAGTGCTTTAGAGAAGTCGAGATAAATGACATCCAATGATTCTCCTTGGTCCATTTGAGAGCTTACATCCTCATAGAAGCTGATCAGGTTAGTTTGACAGGAGCGATCCTTCTTAAATCCATATTGATATGGAGTTAAACATTTATTAACATTGAGATATTCCATAATGGTATCCCTTAGAAACCCTTCAAAAATTTTGCCCACAACAGATGTTAAGCTTACCGGCCTATAGTTTCCAGGTTCCCTTTTACACCCCTTTTTGAATATTGGTACCACATTTGCTTGCCGCCAATCAAAAGGAACAGACCCTGTTTCTATAGAGTCTTTAAATATAAGGAATAGAGGCCTGTCTATCACATTACTTAACTCCCTTAATACCTGAGGGTGAATGCCATCAGGGCCTGGTGATTTGTCAATTTTAATATTACTAAGGCGGTTCTGCACTTCGTCCTGGGTTAGGCAGGTAATACTTAATGGGGAGTTTACATTATCACTCTGCATTTCCCCTGGCAAATCCTTTTCTTTTGTGAACACTGTTGAGAAAAAAGTATTTCAAACATTTGCTTTTCCCAGACAAACACTTTTTCATTCCTGCTATACCACTTTGCATTAATTCCTGAAAATGACCTGAAGGGTTAATAAACTACTTGACAGAAATTTTCAATGTGTCAGGGGGCACTATTTTTAAAATTTATCACTTTTGGGGGTTTTCCAATATATAGGACTCCTAAAGTCACTTCAAACCTGGATAGGCCCCTCAAAAAAATAAATTTTGTACATTTCCTTGAAAAAGATGAAAAATTACTGCTACATTTTTAAACCTCCTAAAAGCTAACAAAATAAATTGTGTTTTAACGGCGGTATTTAAGTGTACATAAACCACAGCGCCGCTAATTCACGGCGCTGTGGAGAAAGTGAATAGCGCCCCCCCAGTGTCGGATTTTCTCCGGGTTCTCGGCTGCCGGGGTTAGCCGAGACCCCAGAGAACATGAATCGGTCGGTATTTACCGACCCCGCTTTTGAGATCGCCGTTATTAACCCTATAACGGTGACTGCAAAAAAAAAAAACGCGATTGTGCATTAAATTTCTCTTTCCTCTGATGTGATCGCACATCAGAGGAGAGAGAACTAGGGTCCCCGACTCCCCCCCCCCCCCCCGGTACATCACCGTGGTCCAGGGTCCCCTCCCGGTGGTCCCGCGTCCTCCGGTGGGCGCCGCCATCTTGGATCCAGAGAAAATGGCCGGGAATCTGTAGGCTCCGGCTAGCAGATTCCATTCGTCTATTTTGATCACGATGATAAACTATCATCGTGATCAAAATAAACAAAATAGTACATAATCCCCCCCTGTTTATCACCCCCTTAGTTATGCCAACATAACAAAATAAAGAAAATATTTTTTTTTTCAGTTTTCCATTAGGGTTGGGGTTAGGGTTGGACTGGGGCTCGGGTTAGGGCTCGGGTTAGAATTAGGGTTAGGGCGAACTAGGATTAGGTTTGGGATTAGGGTTAGTATTGGGGTTAGGGTTGGAGCAAGAATTGAGGGGTTTCCACTATTTACCAACTTTGGGGGTCTAAAAATTGGGTCTAAAAAAAAATCACTTTTGTGGAAATAAAAAAGACTTTATTTTCACGGCTCTGCCTTTATAAACTTCTGTGAAGCGCTTGGGGTTCAAAGTGCTCACCACACATCTAGATAAGTTCTTTAGGGGTCTAATTTCCAAAATGGGGTCACTTGTGGGAGGTTTCCACTGTTTAGGCCCATCAGGGGCTCTGCAAACGCAACATGACGCCCGCAGACCATTCCATCAAAGTCTGCATTCCAAAATGGCACTGCATCCCTTCCGAGTTCTCCCATGCGCCCAAACAGTGGTTCCCCCCCACATATGGGGTATCGGCGTACTCAGGACAAACTGTGGGGGTATGATTTCTCCTGTTACCCTTGTAAAAAAAAAATTTGGGGGCGAAAAGATCATTTTTGTGGAAAAAAAATGGATTTCTTATTTTCACGGATCTACGTTATAAACTTCTGTAAAGCACTTGAAGGTTCAAAGTGCTCACCACACATCTAGATAAGTTCCTTAATGGGTCTAGTTTCCAAAATGTGGTCACTTGTTGGAGGTTTCCACTGTTTAGGCACATTAAGGGCTCTCCGAACGCAACATGGCATCCGATCTCAATTCCAGCCAATTCTGCGTTGAAAAAGTCAAACGGCGCTCCATCCCTTGCGAGCTCTGCCGTGTGCTGAAAAAGTGGTTTACCCCCACATATGGGGTATTGGCGTATTCAGGAGAAATTGTACAACAAATTTTGTGGTTGATTTTCTCTTTTAACACTTGTGAAAATAAAAAAAATTGGTTCTGAAGTAAATTTTTTGCAAAAAAAAAGTTAAATGTTAAGTTTTTCCTTCCACATTGCTTTAGTTCCTGTGAAGCACTTAAAGGGTTAATAAACATCTTGAATGTGGTTTTGAGCACCTTGAGGGGTCTAGTTTTTAGAGTGGTGCCACTTTTGGGTATTTTCTGTCATGTACACCCCTCAAAATGACTTTAAATATGATGTGGTTCCTAAAAAAAAAAAACAATGGTTTTGTAAATTTTGTTGTAAAAATGAGAAATCGCTGGTCAATTTTTAACCCTTATAACTTCCTAGCAAAAACAAATTTTGCAAGAAATTTGTGTGACACATCTCCCTGATTTAAGGGCATAAAAATTTACATTTTTAAAATTTTTGCCATATTTCCATTTTTTTCATAAATAAACACAAGACTTATTGAAGAAATTTTACCACTAACATGAAGTACAATATGTCACGAAAAAAACAGTCTCGGAATCAGCGGGATCCATTAAAGCGTTTCAGAGTTATAACCTCATAAAGGGACAGTGGTCAGAATTGTAAAAATTGGCCTGGTCATTAAGCTGCAAACTAGCTCTGTCGCTAAGGGGTTAAAAATGGTGCTGATGTAAAGCCGACGTGGGAAATGTTATTTATTAATGTTTTTGTGTGGTATGACTGTGGATTAAAAGGATAATCATTCAAAGTTTGAAAATTGCAATTTTTTTTTTACATTTTTGTCAAGTTTCTGATATTTTTTATAAACAAACACAAAACATATCAACCTAAATTTACCATTATCATAAATTCTAATGTGCCACGAATAAACAATCTCAAAATCAATGGGATTTGTTGAAGCGTTCCAGAGTTATCACCACATAAAGTGACTTTGGTCAGAATTTAAAAAATTGCCCCCGTCACTAAGGGGTTAAACCTGCGGTTTATATTTTGAGGCTTCAAGGACCATCCTTTCTGGGAGTGTATTGTTTAAACTGTTTTGTATTTGTTAATAAAAGGCTGCTGTGGCCAATTAATCCAACCTAAGTGTGATGTATTTATTGGGGTTTTAGTTTAAAGGGTTAAGAAGGGTTAGGTGATTAAAGGTTAAGATTTGAAGCTAATGTAGGATAGGTGGAGGAGTAGAGATGAAGAGAGAGATTGAAGAGACCAACAGGGATGGGGGGGTGACCCACTTCTGGCGCCGACAGACTCGAGACTGAGACAGAGATTGAATTCAACAGGTCCGTGTTTATTCACCACCTTTATGACGACCTTTGTCATGCATCACAGGAAATACACAGTCCTTTTTGTTCGCAGACCCTGGTACCTCCACTTCTTAGTTTCACCATCGTGGCGTCCTTTGTGGCGCTTCCCACTGTGGCTGTCCTAGGCACATCTACCACAGCGCTTCACCGTGCAAAGTACACCGTCACTTGGTACTCTCAAACCGTCTCAGTCTGCCGCTTCTGTCCTTTGGGCCACCCCCGTGACAGTCTCAACTGTCAGTTACTCTCTGAGGGTCTTCTACCGTCTTTCTCTCTACTGCAGACCCTCCTCTCTAGTGAGCTCCCCTGGCTGACTGGAACTTCTAGAACCTTCCCTCAGCCTTTATACTACCAGCCCAGGTAGCTCCACCCACTATCACCTGACAGTTATCCTGACCAATGGCAGTTACACAGTCACTCTCCTACTCTCCCCGCTGCCCTCTAATGGTCACACTACAGCACGGCACCCTTTTCTCTTCATCTCAGCGCCCCTGTACCTACATTGTGCTGTCCCTCTGCCTCTGACTAAAGGCAGATCTGTCCGTCAGGTCAACCTCCCTACACTCTCCCTTCCTTTGTCCATTGTTGTCCTCGACAATCTTGTCCTATTCTCCTGGGGGTACGTGATACTGGGGGCCTGACTCATATACCACGGTCTGTCTGCATCCTTCCTGTCTCATCGTCCTGTCAACTTGATTAAGTCGTGGTTGGTGTACTCCAAGCACCAGGGACCTGTTGAACACACTCTTTTTTTAAATTTTTTTTTTATAATATTTTAACATTTCAAATTCACGACACATCTTATGTTTTCTGCAATACGTTTTTATCAAAACAAAATTTATTTTTTTTTTAGATACAACAACACACTCAAAAAAAAATGTTAACCAGATGAGGACAGGGGTGCCCCCCCTTCCTTTAAGAACAACACTTCCTGTGGGCATCCCTGCTACACCAGGAGTAAGATGTTCTTTTCCATGGGGACGCGGAACAGTCCCCTCTCTGCAACGGTGCACTGCAGTCCAATGTAAAAGGTGCTCCGGGCCACCTCCTGGCGGCCGATGTCTCGCCATAACAGGGGGAATCCACAGTCGTGGAGTCTCTGGGATGCCAACAGTATCTCTTGGCCTCGAGTGTCCCTGATGCTCGAGACCCAGGAGTCGTCGTCCTTTTATGGAGGCTTGTACCCCTCAGGGTAGGCGATGATGACCACCGCATAGTAGCCGCGGGGACAATATTCCTTGTAATAGGAGACTAAATCTTCCTCCCGCGGAACCCGGCCGTGCTTGATGGAAGCCATGTTTAAATAAATTTTATGGCCGGTGATACGATCTCTGATAAACCCATAGCCCTTGCCGGCATCCAGGTACACCAGACGCCCGTATGACCGAGAATCAGGCATGGCGGCTTCCCCTTTTTCATGGAGCAGCGCCAACACCTCCCGCTCCTTGGCCTTCTTTTCCTCGATCTCCGCAACCCAAGCAGAGGGTCCGGTATAGGCCGCGGGGTGTTATGATGAGTCACCGAAGGAGGAAAAAACAAAATACCAGCTAAGTCCAGAAAAACCAGAGAGGCTGGCAGCTATCGGATTGCAGACCCCTGAACCTATCCACAACAACTAGCAGTAGCCGTGGGGGGTTCCTACGGTGCCCTAGACCCCTCGATCACAGCCGGAGAACTACATAGCCTAAAGACAGAAAGGGGAAAAACTAAACTGCCCCAGAGCAGACCCCAAAGCAATAGGCAGCCCCCAACATATAAAGACGGTGAAGTAAGATGAAAACACTAACACAGATAGAAAGATAGGTTGAGCAAATGATGGGGCCCAAGCTAACTACATAGGACAGGATAGGAAAGCTGCTGTCTGCCATCCGCAAAAACCCTATCAAAATGAGCCAACCGACTGATAGGAAAAACAGGCCCTGAAGTCGCTAGGCTTCAAAAGACTATATCAGCACTCAGGTATATTCTGAAGACAGAGCAAAAGATCAACAGATCAGAGACAAAAATGGAATTCAGCTCACCCCCGGCCGGGGATGGCAGAACTCCCAAAAAACAAGGCAAAACAAAAACAAAACAGAAGAGTACAAAGCAGAGCCGAAAAACTTAGCTTTGAGACGCAGGAATCAGACTGGTTTCCAAGAATCCAGCAGGAAAGTCACCAGCCAGGAAGAAGGGCGTCGGCAGCCTTATATCCAGTCCTCAATTCCAGCCACCCAGTCATCATCTAGCTGCCCAGGTGTTTGGTAATCAGTCTCACTACCTTCCTTCACTAGAGGAGGGAGTTCATCAGACCTCAATGGTGAAGGGAAAAATGAACTCACAACAGCGGGGTCTGGTGGGCGGGTCGCTACAGAGCATGGAGCAGAGGTGGCCACAGAAATTGCAGAACAGGCCGTAACCGGAGTAAGCGGGCAGGACAGAAACGGCCACAGGTGCTTTCGGGTAAGCTGTGTGGTCGTCTGCAGCCGAAATCAAGACGGCCGTGGGCTCGCGTGAGTAGGCCGCAGCCATGGTCGCAGATGAAACAGCGGCGGCTGCGGGTGTCAGTAAATAGGGCGTGGTGACTTGCGGCAAGCCCGAAATGACAACAGGCTCTGGTGACTAGGCCGTGGACGGAAAACGGATCACCGCAAGGGCAGCCGTAGGTTGGCTCCGCACCGGCGTCGCCGAGCGGGGCAGATCAGGACTGTCATCGGGAGTCATGGAATCATTCATGACCGTAGTTGCTGAAGAGCAGGAGATCAGCCGGGGAGACTGAGGGCCAGAGTCAGGGTCCGGGGGTCTGTCGCCGGCTGAGCCAGGGAAATGTTCACCTTCCCCGGCGTCGCAGCTCCCTGTAGGCCTTCCCGCAGCTTCTCCAATCACCATGAGTCTTCACGGCAGGGCTGGCCTCCAGGCCCAATGGCTGCGCAGGAGATGTTTGTCCAGCTTCTTCCACCGACGGGTGCAACGAGGTACGGACCACCGAGAATGGCTCCCAGGGGCAGGTCTCCCGGCGGGTTTCAACCTCCTGACGCCATTTCCATTCCAGGCGTCCGAGGCCACGGCAACTGCAGCGTCTCATATTGCCCGAGTTTTCGAGGCTCAATGGCGCCAAGCAGCTGCACCCAGTTTTTTCACCAGGGCCACTCCCGCTCGGGGGTGGGGCGTTGATCAACCACTCCATCCATTTTCGAAGGGCCTGCATGGGAGGTCGGCTGCCTCCTGATGTGGGCCTCCCCCCCCCAGGGGTGGGTGCGACACAGTCCTAGATTGTCCATTACAGTTTCAAACTCCCGTTTTTCCTCCTGACGCTGAAATGTCACAGCCATTTTAACAGTACACTTTTCTGCTCCGGTTTCACTTTTTGACAGCCAGAAACTCGAAGCACAGTCCCAAATTGTAATCCACAGGGAGATTAAAATTCTACACACCGTACAGCTTGGGGTCCTCTGGTATTTTGTGGCAGGCTTGCCGCTGAAGGTGTTGTATTTGCGGCATTGATCCTACCGACTACTCCAAATGTAGGATAGGTGGAGGAGTAGAGATGAAGAGAGAGATTGAAGAGACGAACAGGGATAGGGGGTGACCCACTTCCTGGCGCCGACAGACTCGAGACTGAGACAGAGATTGAATTCAACAGGTCCGTGTTTCTTCACCGCCTTTATGACAACCTTTGTCATGAATCACAGGAAATACACAGTCCTTTTTGTTCGCAGTCCCGGGTACCTCCACGTCTTAGTTTCACCCTCGTGGCGTGCTTTGTGGCTCTTCCCACTGTGGCTGTCCTAGGCACATCCACCACAGCGCTTCACCGTTCAAAGTACACCGTTACTTTGTACTCTCAGACCGTCTCCGTCTGCCGCTACTGTCCTTTGGGACACCCCCCGTGACCATCTCAACTGTCAGTTACTCTCTGAGGGTCTTCTACTATGTCTTTCTCTCTACGGCAGACCCTCCTCTCTAGTGAGCTCCCCTGGCTGACTGGAACTTCTAGAACCTTCCCTCAGCCTTTTATACTACCAGCCCAGGTAGCTCCGCCCACTATCACCTGACAGTTATCCTGACCAATAGCAGTTACACAGTCACTCTCCTACTCTCCCCACTGCCCTCTAATGGTCACACTACAGCACGGCAGCCCTTCCTCTTCATCTCAGCGCCCCTGTACCTAAACTGCGCTGTCCCTCTGACTAAAGGCAGATATGTCCGTCAGGTCAACCTCCCTACACTCACATGAATCAGGAATACCCTTTATGTCATGTTAGGCTACGTTCCCATGATCATGAACTAGCTCTTTGGACCAAACGTATTTTTGCTCTTTCCAAAACCATGCGATCTGTTGAACGCAGGTAAATCTGAATGTGTTTACTGAACCGTGCGGATTTACCGCATTTATTGAATTCTATTGATTAAATTTCTGTTGCAGAAACTAGTGTCTTCACAATAGAAATTCTCATACTGCAGTCCTGAAAGACGCGCCACAGGCACACATGCATGTACAGTGGGCATAGGATTTCTAGAAATCCCATCCACTTTGCTGTAACATCTGACATGCAGCGTCTTAACCGCAGCAATTCCTGATTGTGAGCACATAACCCTTAAGGGTTAAGGCCCCGTCTCACTAAGCAACTTACCAGCGATCCCGACACCGATATCAAGGTGTCAGGATCGCTAGTAAGTCGCTATGTGATCGCTGGTGAGCTGTCACACAGACAGCTTCACCAGCGATCAGCACAGCGATGCCGAGCGCCCGGCATCGCTGGCCATCCTGTAAAAAATAGAATCAAAATAAAAAATATAGTTATTCTCACCATCCGATGTCCCGCGCAGTCTTCCGGCCTCTCTCCACGCTCCGGTCCCAGTGATCCTTTGCATGAATGACCGCGAGATTTCACGGTCTCGCGGGATAACAAAGTCTCGCGGTCATTCGTGCAAAGGATCACTGGGACCGGAGCGTGGAGAGAGGCGGGATGGCTGAACGGGACATCGGAAGGTGAGAATAACTATATTTTTTATTTTTTTTATTATTTTTTACACCTGATCGCTGGTCTCCCGCTGTCACACACAGCGATGTGTGCTGGCCAGCGGGAGACCAGCGACCAAAGAAATGTCCAGAGATTTCTTGCAGCGATCAGCGATACCGGCAGGGGGGCCGCTCGCTGATCGCTGTCACACACAGCAATCTCGCTGGTGAGATCGCTGTTACGTCACAAAAGTTGTGACTCAGCAGTGATCTCGCTACCGAGATTGCTTAGTGAGACGGGGCCTTTAAACAAGATCAGACACTAGAAATTTAATTGTCTGGTGTCTGACAGTGACGTAGTCCCTTGTGAGATGTAGCTATGAGCGCTCTTCTTATTTGTAAAATTGATTTTCTTTTTTTATAAATGTATTTTGCGAATGTTTATAAAGTGATTGTGTGTGTGTGTGTGTGTGTGTGTGTGTGTGTGTAAGAATGCGGTGCACTTGAGCCGTCATTACCATAATCCTCTGGGACAGAAAAATATGACAAGTTTTTGTTTTCAGAACAAACAGACCCACCTTGTAAAACAATACGAGGAATATTTATTGTGCAGGTTTAAATTCCAGGATATCATTATGTGAACATATTTACCTTGAGGAACATATTCTGTGGTGCCGCCTGCTGCTTGGGCCTCCTTCACAAGTCCTGGTGATTCCTGTGCAGGAAAATCCAGTACTGGTGAGATCATCACCCGTGTACATGAGATTTCTGTGTGCTGTCCGGGGTCTGTGTCCATATTTCACATCCGTGTATCCGTATGTCTGTGTGATGTGTACCGGTTCCTGGGAAGAAGAGGTACAGTTAATGCTGATTCCAGGAGATGGCTTCTGAAGGCAGCTCATTGTCTCCTGCTCACGCTGAGATCATAGAATCATAGAATCGTAGAGTTGGAAGGGACCTCCTGGGCCATCTGGTCCAACCCCCTGCTCAAAGCAGGATTCGCTAAATCATCCCAGTTAGATGTCTGTCCAGCCTCTGTTTGAAGACTTCCATTGAAGGAGAACTCACCACTTCTCGTGGCAGCCTGTTCCACTCATTGATCACTCTAACTGTCAAAAAGTTTTTTCTAATATCTAATCTGTGTCTCCTCCCATTCAGCTTCATCCCATTGCTTCTAGTCTTTCCTTGTGCAAATGAGAATAAAGTTGATCCTTCTACAATGTGACAGCCCTTTAGATATTTGTAGACAGCTATTAAGTCTCCTCTCAGTCTTCTCTTTTGCAAACTAAACATTCCCAAATCCTGCAACCTTTCCTCATAAGACAGGGTTTGCAGACCGGTCACCATTCTGGTCGCTCTTTTCTGAACTTGCTCCAGTCTGTTGATGTCTTTTTTAAAATGTGGTGCCCAAAATTGGACACAATATTCCAGATGAGGTCTGACCAAAGAGGAGTAGAGGGAAATAATTACTTCACGTGATCTAGACTGTATGCTTCTGTTAATACATCCTAGAATTGCATTTGCCTTTTTTGCTGCTGCATCACACTGTTGACTCATATTCAGTCTGTGATCTATTAGTATACCCAAGTCTTTTTCACATGTGCTGTCACTTAGCCCTATTCCTCCCATTCTATATATGCTTTTTTAATTTTTATTGCGACCAGGAGACAACTATGGGAGTTGTGTTCAGCAGACGCTGTGTTGCTCCTGTGTTAAAGAATTAAATGTAAAAAAACATGTTGTGGGCTCTCGCACAATTTTCATAACCAGCAAAGGGAACGCCCACGGCTAGGGGCTGATGTTAATAATCTGAGACAAGGGACAATAAGATAAGAATCTCAGGCTATTAATAGCAGCTCACAGCTGTTCGCTTAGCTTTTTCTGATGAATGTGTGGGGAGGTTGACCTGACAGAGGCACTGAGAAGAAGAAAAAAGGGTGCCGTATTGAGTGTGACCATTCGAGGGCAGTGGGGAGCACAGAAGAGAGTGGTTACGTAACTGCCACAGGTCAAGTTCACACTCATTGGTCAAAGGTGACTGTCAGATGACAGTGGGTGGAGCTACCTAGGCTGGGAGCATAAAGGCTGGGAGGAGCTTCCAGAAAGTCATTCAGCCAGGGGAGCTCACTATTAAGGAGGGTCTTCTGTGCAGTGGAGAGCCCTCAGAGAGCACCAGACAGTAGAGACGGTCACGGGGGGTGACCCAGGAACACAGAAGCATCAGACGGAGACAGTCTGGGCGAATTAAGGGACAGTGTACTCTGGAAACGCTGTGTTGGAAGTGCCTAGGGCAGCCACAGTGAGGAGAACCGCAGAGGACACCATGACGGCGACACAGACAGAGAAAGAAGGTACCCGGGTCTGTGTGAAAAGGGATTGCCAAAAGTCCTGTCATTGTGGAAGCCATCAAGGAAGTTGGTGAATAAAACATGGACCTGTTGAATGCACTTTCCTGTCTCAGTCTCCAGTCTGTTTGCGTCAAGAAGTGGGTCACCCCCCAGCCCTGTTGGATCAGCACACCTCCCCCGCCTATCGGCATCAGCAGCACCATCTAATTACCCATCCTCGCCACCCATACAAATGTGTGGAGGAACCCAGAATAAAAATGATGTAGGGTCCCCATATAAATTCAAACCAGATGTAGGTTGATATTAATAGCCTGGGAAGAAATTGTCCTACCACCCCCCCCCCCCCAGACTAACAACATCAGTCCCCAGCCATCCCAAAAAGGGAGCATCCATAAGATGTTCCATAATCTGTCACTCAGCCTTGCTCTTCCCACTTATCCTGTGGCAAGTAGGGCTATAGGGTTGATGTCAACTTTGTATTGTCCGGCGACGCCAATCCCAGTGGTTATTAATGAAGAGGCGTCTATAAGACACCCCCATTATAATCCCATAGTCATATTGTAAAAAAAGAGCAAAATGGAGACTTGAGGGCACTACTCAATATAGAAGGGGATCAAAGACCACACACAATTGCATTTAAACTATAGAACAAGAAAAAGTAGTGTGTAATAAAGGTCATGATTAACCACACAATGACAACAATATACAGAGAATAATATAACAATTTCATTAATGTGAATACACAAAAAACACTTGTAAAGACAAATTTGAAAACAATTAAAAAGGCCAAAAATAGGCCATATAGAACAACCACCAAAGGACCATATAAGGACCACACCTCCTCCAAAGTGCTAGGCAAATTACATGCAATAAACCTTGATCCTGTCTGGTTTGTAAATGAGACTAATAACAGTCAAACTGCATACCCGCCTCACCCAATATTGCACTGACTAGTGGCATGTAAGATCACATCCACAAAACATGATAATAGGCTGAAATAACCATCATAAAGATGAAACCATATAAAAAAGCCCTAGCCAAGATGTTCAGACAATAATAAATATGAATGGTGAATGTAAATATTCAGAAATCCTATATGGCCTATTTTTGGCCTTTTAATTGTTTTTAAATTTGTCTTTACAAGTGTGTTTTTTTTTGTGTATTCACATTAATAAAATTGTTATATTTTTCTCAATATATTGTTGTCATTGTGTGGTTGATCATGACCTTTATTACACACTACTTTTTCTTGTTCTATATTGTAAAAAAAGACACAGCAAGAATAATGTCCTTTATTTGAAATAATACAAAACACCCTGTTTGACATATTTATTAAAAAAATACACCTATTACGGTACTGACTTTGTCATTATTTGCGGTCCTTAAAAAACGCACATGTGAAGAAGACTTTACAAAGAAAAACTTCCAATGACCGCCAAGCTTCACTCCCCCTGTGTCCTAATAGTCATTGCAGTTACACGGGCCAACACGTAACTCTGACAATTCTCACTTGTCAGAAGAACATCTAAAAGTGGTTTACCCATGAACAAAGTACATTTTAGTCAATAGATCTGGGAATAATAATAATTTTCTACAATTGAAGGTATTAAAAATAAAAATGTTCCTGTGCTGAGATACTCATAATTGAGCACCTATATTATGCTGCTCTCATATTATATTGGAAAAAGTCTACTAAAGTCTAAGTGTGCCCCCGAAAATTATGCATGTATCATAGCGCAAGTTCGCTTTGCCGGCACCATTATAGTCTATGGAGAGAAAAGCGCAATGCGAAAGCACCCTTCGCCCCCACAAGATGAGCGAGACATTGGGCTGAGTGTGTGATACAGAGACATACGGACGCCTCCAGAAGGAGACATATACTTTGTAGCCTCTAGATGAGGGTCTTACAGGGCTGCAATATGACGGTACAGATGCTTTTCCCAGCACATTGTCAAAGTTCTGAACAATAATCAGAAAATGTATTATGACGGATAACCCCTTCAGCAACATGGTGGTTCTGTTGGTAAAACATTTTGGGCCGCTGTGAGGATGATGCTTTGGATCACGGTGTTCATGTACACAGAGAGAGAGGTATTGTGAATTCCCTTTCTGGGCTCCCTCTGGTGGTTACTGAAGGTAGTGGAGCTGGTCAGATTGACAGGTGCTGCGAGTTCTCTTTCTGGGCTCCCTCTGGTGGTTACTGGAGGTAGTGGAGCTGGTCAGATTGACAGAGGCTTGCCACCTGATAATGATGATGACTATTGGAGATCTGGGGTTTCTGACTGGATTATTGAAGACAACTGACTTCCTTCAATCCCTGCTGGTGATTTTCTTCCTGTGCCTTCTGAGGTCTGATGTCTCCTGCTCAGTTCTTGCATGGTTCAGCTAAGTGGTTCATTTGCTAATCTTTTTGCATTTGATCTGGTTTTGTCTCTCTGCTTTCTGAGGGTCAGCTTGCCCCTGCTGGGGCTGTGCTGGATCACCATATGTTACTGCTTGTGTCAGTTTGTTCTGTCCCCTGTTATATTGGTCTCTTTTTGCTTTGCTTTCAGTATATACTAGAGTGCTGATATAGTGGGGGGAAGTCGTGTGACTTCAGTGTTTTTTGTGCATCAGACGAGTTGGATTTTTCAGGGTTTTTTGCGTGATTGCAGACAGTGTCTTTCCTTTCCTGTCCTGTCTAGTCAGTTTGGGCCCCATCATTTGCTCAGTCTATTTTTCTGCCTGCGTTTGTGTTTTCATCTTGTCTCACCGACAATATGTTTGGGGGCTGTCTATTCCTTTGGGGTCTGCTCCGGGGCAGTTTAGATTTCACCTTTCTTGCTTTAGGCTAGTTAGCTCTCTGGCTGTGCCGAGGCGTCTAGGATCATCCTAGGTACGCTCCATGGCTACTGCTAGTTGTGTGGATAGGATCAGGGGTCTGCAATCCACTTAGTTACCAACCTCTCTGGTTTTCTGGTGGCTTAGCCTGGTCCTGCTATCCTCCTCGGTGACCCATTCATAACAGCGAGGGGAATGAAAAGTCCCCAGATGGAGCGTGATGCGGGATACAATCACTTGCCTCGTTATGTCTCATTTATCAATAAGTGGCGCAGTGCTGCCCAGCATGAGGGGCTGTGTCATGGAGACAAACACATCCTGGCATGGAAAACATTTGTTTGTGCCAGCGGTAATAAGAAATGAGTTATGTCTCTGTCCTGGAGTTTGCGGTCTGCTCCATGCAGGTAATTACTGATGGACTTGTTTCTCTATTGGTTTTACTGTTCAGCCGGTGAATGAAATGCTTTGTGTTGGAGGTTCTGGGCGGCATCATTGATGGGCGTGATTTATGCTCCGTGTATGGCAGAGCTGACAGTAAACCAGAACTTGAGGGCGTCAGAAATCATTCTTATTTGTTTCTTTACTTGTATATGAAAACATGAGAAAGTCAAGGTTTAGTGTTACTGAATGGCCCGAATGCATGGCAGCCGAGCACAGACAGGTCTGTGAGCTCACTGGCTCTTTGGCCTCGGAGCACCACATCTTTGTGTTACGTGGCCTCTATCTGATTCGTGGATGCTGTAGTGGGGGCTTATTGGCTTTGTGTTCATTATATAGGCAGATCTGGGAGGTAAGTGGCTACAGTGGATAGAAAATGTCTACACGCCACTGTTAGGCTATGTGCACACGATCAGGATCTGCGGCAGAAAATTTTGCTGAAAATTCTCATGCGTTGGAAGGAAAAACGCTGCTTAAAATATTCATATATTTGCCGCTTTCTTTTTTTGTTGTGGATCGTTCCCATTTTTAGTATGGGTGAAATCTGCTGTAAAAAACGCAAGAATCGACATGCCGCAGATTCGATTCTGCTGGAAATCTACAGGCACAAAATTAGCCACGTGTGTATGGGACTTCAAGGATCTCACTCACTTTGTCAGTATGTAAAAAAAATCATAAAAAGAATCATGGCAGAACTATTTCTGAAGACTTTCTATAGTCCCTGTATGTGGCTGATGGCCTGGCTGCCCATTGACTTTATGGAGACTAGCCTGAGTGCTTTATATGATTCAAGGGAACCTGTACTGTTGTACATGCAGTCTGATCTGTGGACAGGACAGTATATAGCGAAGGAGAAGCTGAGCAGAATGATATAGAGCTTTGTGGGAACAGGTTCAGTATATCTTGTGTTTATATCAGGTGTTTGTATGCATAGGAGTCCAGTGGGAGGTACTACCAGTGATTGACAGCTGTCGCTGCATGAGCATTCATAATTGGAAGACTGTCAATTACCACTATTATACTTGTACTATTGCATGGCTTCCATGGGCCTTTGTCTTGCTCACATTTGAAATCTGTAGAAATCCATAGGGCTTCTATTCTTATGAGAAATGCAGGGAAACTCTTAATTCTCCTATGCAGTAAAATTATGGAGAAAGAAAGTACGTAATTATTAATGGATAAGGATGGAGGGAAAAATAATTGTGCAAGTGAAAGAGCGGACCAGGGTGATAGTTGTAGCTGAGGACTTCTGCTCCACCACACCCTGGCCTTCCCTCACATAAACATAGTGTCCCTTAGTCAGCATACCTGTGGCCTCTTCCTCGGCACTGTCAGGGTCCTCTTTTCGTTCCTGGAGGATTCCTTAGTCCGGTTTAGCACAAAAAGAGCCACAGTCCAATTCAACTTGCAAACATATAACTTTACTGACAGCGTATTCATATTCCTTCC
Organism: Dendrobates tinctorius; assembly: GCF_039654945.1. Lineage (NCBI taxonomy): Eukaryota > Metazoa > Chordata > Amphibia > Anura > Dendrobatidae > Dendrobates > Dendrobates tinctorius. The sequence continues at coordinate 83,479,691 of NW_027361690.1, forward strand.
AGCATCAACATCAGGAGTCACAACAGGTAACTACTTCGCTGTCCTTGTCCTCCTCTCTCTCACTAAGCTCACTTCCGGGACGGACCGCACCTTTCGATCCTCCAGCGTCCTCTGTTAAGCCTTACTTCGTTAAGGACTCCCTCAGCCGTTTCGCCCCGGTTCTGAGGGCGCCAGCCCACGTAACAAGCTGCCACATCATGAGAGACCTGCCTGTACTGCATGGTCCTCGCCGGCAACTGCAGTCACACTAATACTGCACCGCTAGCACTGTTGCTTCCCCTGGTGAAATCCTGGCCACGAACACTATATGGCTGGGCTCTAATCTTCAGGAACGTTTCGTGGTCTCTGCAACTCCTGGGGCACTTAAGCCCATGCAGGAGCTATGGGCTCCCCTGGCCCGACTCAGTGATATCAGGAAGTCCTTCCTTTCTTAACTGCAGCTGACCCCTCCTATGTATGTAACTGTGAACTATACACACTCTAACCTATAATGCCCCCCATCTAGTGGCCAAAAGTAGTCACTACGCTTTCACTACACATAGCAGCACAAAGAATCATCTTTTCACATATAGATTTAGCAAGAAACGGTAATACACATAATAGTGTAGCAGTACCATTATATAGAATCGGTAATACACAATCGTTTAGCAGTACCATTATATAGAAACAATTATACATACTTATTACATACAGCACCGGAACAAACGAGAAAGGAAAGGTATACCAGTCATGTAGTATACCCCTTACACAGGTATATAAAGCGTCCTCTCACCCTACGTAGTTACATAGTCATATAGGGTCCATCAAGTGCAGACTTTCTCCACCAGTTATACTTTTTCTATCATTAGATTATTTATACCCCAACATGTGTACTGAGGAAATCACCCAGCTGTTCTTACATTACTACTTCTTGTGGGATGGTATTGCAGTCTGACTGCTCTAACTGTGAAGAACCCTTTCCTATTTAGCTGCCGGGATCACCTTTCCTCCACCTGTAATGAGTGCCCCCTGTTGCCAATGGTCTCTGCTATTGGGGTACATTCACAAGTTCAGGATCTGCTGCGGTTGTGATCCTGCAGAATTTCCATACCTACTATGCAAATTAGCGGACACACATTTACGTATTTTTACACATGCGGATTTTCCTCATTAATGCAAGTCTATGGGGAAAATCTGCATGTGCAAGAGAAATTGATCTGCTGCGGTCCTGAAAGACGTGTCACTCTGTGTGGGTAATCTGCAGGGTAACATAGACGCACGGTGGACATGGGATTTCTAGAAATCCCATCCACTATGCTGCAGCATCTGGCTTCTGCGTTTTTGACGCTTCATAAATATGCAGTCTCAAACCCGCAGCAACTCCTGAACGTGGATCAGACCTTTACATTTCAGCAGATGCCATTACAGCAGTGCCCGCAGCATTATCCTTACATCTATTCTTACTAAAACCTCTCTGAAGAGTCGGAAGCTTATGTTACACTAGGCTAATGGGACAGGGAATTGAAAAGTGCCAGGAAGGTTTCAGACGATGCCGTCTCTCCCTCCTCCCTCTCTGTTATCTCCGTCTGTCTGAGGTGAGCAAGCCTCCGCACAAGGTCCTTGTATCCAGAGATGCTTTCATTGCAGGAAGGTCATTTCCATCCATACTGGGAATATGCCGGTACTGGTGCATTGTGGAAGATGCTCGTTCTCATGTAGTCAGCTCCTGTCATCCAGCTGATGCTTCCCAATGATGAAAAGGTTGGTTGTTTTCCTCTGTTTCTGTCCTACCTGTCTTACATGGCAGTCATTACATGTTCTTGTGGAAGAAGCAGAGAATTTCTGCATGGACACTGTGTAATTGCACTCAGCTTCTTCCCATGGATTGCCGCAGAGGTGTCCTGACTTCACTCCTTGTAATCTTCCTTGTCTGTGCCGTAGCTGTGACTTCTCTCCTTCAGCCTAAAGGTGGGATATGGAGGGATGAGGGTATATAATCGTTAGACTGTATGATGATCTGGAGGTGGTATAAGAAATGAAGTGTGATGTCTACAATGTGCAGCTTCCCGTATCCTGTATTTTGTATTTTCTTGTCCACACAATTTAGTACAGGAATCCATTCTTGTGGTCAGGATCGGTTTTGTTCTTTACCTGTTACTGACTATACCGCTTGCTTAGGGTCCGTGGTTTCAAGGCTAAGGCTATGTGGACTCTCGACTCAGAGCCCCCATCACAAGTTCCTTCATCTTTACCGGAAGAATTGGTGCAGTATGTTTAGCTTTTTCTCTTTTAAAATGACAGACACCCAAACAGACCAAATAGATCCCTGGTATAGTCAATGGTGTCCATCTGGCACTGTGTGATTGGACTGACATTCTTTACAGAAGTTCAGTATTGTATTGATCTGATAGAACAGAAATTAAATAGCAAACAATAGTGTGAACCTAGGTGAAGGTTGCAATCACGCATTGGTTGTAGTCTACCGTCCGTTGTACGCGTGCCGTCTGTTGTACGCTCCATTTTTTTTTTTTAAAAAACTGTGAGCACACCAACCCATAGTTTCATGGACCTAAACACTCATCCGTTTTAAAAACTGATCGTTGTGTCTCTGATCCATGACACTCGGAGCATGTCCTTTTCTCATCCGTTTTGTGGATCGGACTGTGCCATTAAAATCTATGTGGAGCCATTAAAAATGGATCAGAATCAAACTACGTCCTTTTTATTTCATAGTTCCATTTGAGGTTCATCCATTTTTAAATGATCCATTATTAAGAGTCGGTTGCTAAATAAAAGGTCAGAGACTCTACCTCCTTCAGTTTTTAAAAAATGAATGAGGAAAAAAAAAAAAAAAAAAAACTGAAGCAGCACAAATGTAAAACCGATGACTCGAGCGAAAATAGTCTGTTTTGACACAGATGTAAAAAAATGCGAATGTACTGCAAACTGATCTCCGCTTGGCGTGATTGTTCGTATTTTCCTGTTTGGATCTATTTTCTTTATATGAATTAAAATTAACCAGATTACAGTGTTTTCTGCACTTTCTTATTCTTGAAAATAACTTTTTTGTTTCCCTTTTATTGGTGCAAACTGATATGCTTCCTTTAGACTGCATTGGTTTCATCGTGGATCAGTTTTTATTCCAATACAATATAATCCGTAGCTTTAGCGGATACAAAATGTGGCATTCAATTAACGTAGAGGTCGGATTCACAGATCTGTGTTTCACGGTCCGAGTACGGACCACGATGCATGGACCGGTCACCGGAGATATATTGAAAAGCCTTGTATGAGGCTGTTGAGTTTGGGTCAGAAGGTCCATACTCAGACTGAAGCACGGATGTGTTAATTCAGATAAAGGCCTTGGTTACATGTGGGCAACTAGAGTTGAGCGACTTTGGTCGGATCGGGTTTCATGAAACAAAATTTGTTTCAGATGAAACTGGTCCGACTAGGGCAAAAAAAGTCGGCGTTTCGTCCGAAACCCGACCCCAATGCAAGTCAATGGGCAAAAAAAGTCGGAGTTTCGTCCGAAACATTCACCAACTCAATGCCGACTTTTATTCCCCATTGACTTGCATTGGGGTCGGGTTTCGGACGAAACTCAGACTTTTTTTGCCCTAGTCGGACCAGTTTCATCTGAAACAAATTTTGTTTCATGAAACCCGATCCGACCAAAGTCGCTCAACTCTATGGGCAACCATAGGTACCATTATATTTTGTGACAAAGGGAACGCAATTTTCAATCTGAACCAAATGCATGTTTGACTTGTTTTTCACAGGATTGATATTTTCTGGATCTTTCAGTTTTGGGCAATTACTGGGAATTCAAGTTACATTAACATTCAAGGTTTAACTATGTTTATTTATTGCAATAAAAAAGTATTGTATTTGTATTTATTCAGTAATATTTGTTCCAATATTTGCAGAATTTCTTTTTTTTTTCCACAAAGATTTTAAATATTTTGTTTTTGGGTGTGAAAAGAATGAATTTGTCCTTGAGCTAGAAGAAGCCGCAATGCTATTGCTGTAAACCCCAGGAGTGCTCTCAGATGTCTTGGCGACTCGAAAATTTTCTGAATAATTAACAAGCCGCAATAGCCAGAATCTGTCAGCATTATGTAAACCGGAGAATTAGAAGAAAGCTTCTTTTTCCTGACGTTTCACCCGTCACACTTCCAAAACTTGAAGTCCTGGGACCCTTTTAATGAATTCACAATGTTTAGCAGCTTCAAAAGGATGATCCTTCCTGTAACAAATTTCTTTTTTTTTTTCCATTTATGTCTTGTCCGTGTTTTCCAGTTGGCCTTTTTCTTGTTAGATAAGAAGACGTGTTCCACATTCCTGTGGCTTATTGGCTTCTATATTTATTTTGTATAATGAGCAGTGAGGAAAGCTCCATCTGTCAGAAACCTTGTTTTCTCCAAAACCTGTTTACATCGCTGCCACGTCTTGTGCGCACAGCCTGTGCAACATAGCAAAAAGTAGAGCTCTGCACACATTAGGCGCCTCAAGCTGCTTGGAAACATCTGCTTCAGATCACCTTCTTATCATAATGTGATATTTGCTGCTTTTTTAGATGTTGGACAAGTGGTCGAGCCTCCTCAGGCACTGGGCCCAGATGAGACCCTCTGCACCTCCACAGCTAAAGTGGGTTTACCATACTGCCTGCCATCTTGGAGGGAGATGGACTTACACTACAGATACATGCAGCAATTAACAAACTTACTACCCCAAAATAATAAAGTTCTATATGCAGAGCTTTTCACCTACCCCTCTATTCTGTGATGCCTTCAGATGGCAAAGAACTGTAGCCAAAACACACAGATGACCCCAGTAGGTGGTGTGCAAATATACTAATGGTCAATTCACAGATTTGCTGAAAGGCAAAAATACCTTTTATATGCACTCTGTTGTTAATGAAAAGTGCCGGTAATCTGTTATGAGAATTTTTATAATTATTAATAGTTGTAAATTAAAAACCTGATCAGGTTGTGACTTGACAAATGTCCTGCATCCTCATCCTAACGACATTTTTTCCATATAAAGATCCTTCTTCTGCATCTTGATTAGCAGTTGCATCCTGACCAGGTTCTGTACAAATAATGATTTATTGTCCATATCCTGACCAGGTTCTGTACATATAATGGTCTGTTCGTATCCTGACCAGGTTCTGTACACATAATGGCCTACTGTCAGTATCTTGATCGGATTTTGTACACATAATGGCGTAGTGTCTGTATCCTGATCGGATTTTGTACACACAATGGGGTAGTGTCTGTATCCTGTACGTATCATGGAGTTGTGTCAGTATCTTGACCGGTTTCTGTATATACTGTACAGTATCCTAATGTCCGTTTCTTTTCCAGTTTCTGTACACATAATGGCCTAGTGTCTGTACCCTGACCGGGTTCTTCTCATACAATGGCCTAATGTCCGTATCCAGGCCGGGTCCTGTAGACCTAATGGTCTAGTGTCCGTATCCTGACTGGGTTCTGTACACAAAATGGTCTAGTGTTTGTATCTTGACCAGTTTCTGTACACATAGTGGCCTAGTGTCTGTACCGTAACTGGGTTCTGTACATATAATGGCCTAGTGACCGGGTTCTGTACTTATAATGTTTCTGTAAACATTCTGTACGCATAATGTCCTAGATTTTGTACCCTGACGGGGTTCTGTATATACAATGACCTAATGTCCGTATCCAGGCCGGGTTTTGTACACAATATGGTCTAGTGTCTGTATCTTGACCAGTTTCTGTACACATAGTGACCTAGTGCAAACAAAGAAATGGAGTATGAATGTCCCACAAAACATCATAAAAATGAACAACTTTTATTACAAAAATCACATGCAAATGTAGTATCCAACAAAACATTACAATACAGACACAGAGAGGGAATATGGAGGAGACATGGAGTTTTTTTTTAAAAAGCTGGACCGCGAATTGAACGTCAAGGGGCTGCTGGGCAAGTTGGGGGAGTCACCCTTTGATTTATGGGTAAGCATGAGTGAATAACTTAAATTATTGGGAGTTGATATTGGGCATTGTCTCTATGTTCCTCTGTTTTTTTTCAACTTCCTTACGCCATTGGGAAATACATATAATGACTGTTATTTTGACTCTGCCCCCTTGGGATATATATGGTCTCCCTTTCCTTCCCCAACTTATCTCCATGTCTCCTCCATATTCCCGCTCTGTGTCTGTATTGTAATGGTTTGTTGGATACTACATTTGTATGTGATTTTTCTAATAAAAGTTATTCATTTTTCATCATGTTTCGTGGGACATTCATACTCCATTTCTTTTGTTTGCAATATATTTGGAAGTTGTCCGTCTAACCCATTTTTATTGGGTGTTTACTCTGGGAGAGTGATATTTTTCCACTCTTGGCCACAGTATTACATTGTGCTTGATGATTATTGTACTGAACAGAGTGACCTAGTGTCTGCACCCTAACCGGGTTCTGGACATATAATGGCCTAGTGACAGGATTCTGTACTTAGAATGGTCTAGTGTCTGTACCCTGACTGGGTTCTGCACATACAATGGTTTGGTGTCCATATCCTAACTGGGTTCTGTAGATATAATGGCCTAGTGACAGGGCTCTGTAGATAATACAATGGCCTACTGTCCGTATCTTGACTGGGATCTGCACATACAATGGTTTGGTGTCCATATCCTAACTGGGTTCTGTAGATATAATGGCCTAGTGACAGGGCTCTGTAGATAATACAATGGCCTACTGTCCGTATCCTGACTGGGATCTGTACATATAATGGCCTAATGACCAGGTTCTGTACGAATAATGTTCTATTGTCCGCATTCTGACCGGGTTCTGTACACATAATGGTCTAGTGTCTGTATCCTGACCAGGCTTTGTACATACAATGGTCTAATGTCTGTATCCTGACCAGTTTCTGTGTAGATAATGGCCTAGTGTCTGTATCCTGTACATATAATGACCTAGTGTCAGTATCTTGATCGGGTTCTGTACATATAATCTAGTGTCAGTATGCTGACTGAGTTCTGTACATACACTATTCAACATTGATATTGCAACACAGAGGAAAAATTCATGGAGATATGGAAATCGGAGGAGTGATAAACATGTTAATGAAATGCAAATGATGAAAAAAAGTTATCTTATTCAGTATCAAGTTTGAGCGCCAGACACGTAAATACACACACTCACGTGCCTTGGCATGCTGTTAATGAAGTTATTAATGGTTGTTTGAACAATGGCCAAGAAAACCATCAATATCCACTGCTGGCAGCTCCTTTAGCAATTGCCAAGCAATGGGAGACAAGTCCAAAGACACTGCAGGCCATGGTACCACGTTTAGGACATGAAAGCTGCTCATAATACTACGAGCACCATGCAGCCTAGGGTTGTCATGTTTAAAAACGGCTCCTGGGCAATTTCATGTTCCCTTGAGAGGTTCTCTTCATGGTGCATCCTCAGACTTGACTCACGTCGAGCATATCTGGAATAGTATTGGTCGGCAACTGTAAAGGGTGTTGCCAGCAGCGGATCTTCATTATCTGTGCGCGCAAGTGCATTGGTGCCTGCACATTTCTCAATCATTAAAAACCGTCCGGATGGCAGCCAAGGCGTGTAAGTGCCAGGATTTCTACTTGTGGCTCTCGTACTTGATGCTGAGTAAATCAAGGTGTTTTGAACGTTTGTTTCCTTTTTTCCATCCTTTCCATATCATTTACTTGTCTATCCATCCTCTGATTTCCTTAATTCCATGACTTTTCCTTCTTGGAAAATGTTGATGAGTGGATATTGGTCCAGAGTCCACATCTTCATGTTGACTGGATTCTGTAAATATAATGGTCTGGCCATGATCTAACTGCGCTCTGTAGATAAAATGTTCTAACTATTAATATTTACTGAACTATTTAGATACATTTTTATTTTTTCCTCAGGCTCCACAGGCATGGGAAACAAGCAGTCCATTCCCGGGGAGCTAGTGGTGACCCAGAGTCCAGTGATCGCGGAGATCCAGGCTGCATACTCTGAAGGGGAGAGTGACAAAACACATGATCTGGTCAAAGCTGCCTGCGAGGAAAACCTTCCACGGCCCGAAAAGGTATAAACTGTCACTGGTATTTGTGAAGGTTGAAATGAAAGCTGGTGTCCGGAGCATAAAATATTTTTGTTTCCTAAAAGAAATAAAAGAAAGAAAAAATAAAATCCTTGTCCGTTCTAGCGCTGCCACTTAGCTGGTGTTTGTTTAGTTTGCTGCAGTGATCATTTGCTACACATCCTTGAAACTGCTGCAACCAATCCCTGGCCTCAGCGGTTTTGTGCCATTCATATGGGTGTCACCTCTGAAACCAGTGATTTGCTATTTTGGTCACGGGAATGTTTATTTGGCACGTGATCAGTGTGGCAAAACAAACCGAGACTAGTGGGCAGAGCGGTGGAGTCAGGAAGCCAAACCTCTGATTCCGACTCCTCAATTTCCATGACACCGACTCCACCAAAATGGGCTCCGACTCATGACTCCGACTCCACAGCCCTGCTAATGGGGCCTACTAGTGTGGCGGTGCTGAGCTTGGCAGGTGAGTGGTGTGATACATTGAATTGATCCGCATGTTGCAGATCCATTCAAAGTGTTTACATTTGGTGGCAATACACAAAAAACAGTTGATTGGTGGGGATGCCGGGTGTTGGACCCACCACCGATCTTCATATCTAATATATAAAGCTCAAAGTGTGTATGTATGTGTGTATGTCCGGGATAGGCATCCGCACCGTCGCAGCTATAACCACAAAATTTGGCACAATCACACGTCTGGACTCCGAGAGCGTCCTAAGCTATGTTGTGAGGCGAAATTTTAACCCCACGCGTTCCAATTCACCAAACAATTTTGCCCCTATCTACATACTGGGGAAAAAGTGTGTGCGCGTCAATCCCCGCCCCTCATTATGATGTCACAATGGTTGCCATGGCGACGCTGATGTCATCAAGCCCCGCCGCTCATTATGATGTCATAATGGTTGACTATGGGATGGAGGATGTGTGATGGGTATATGGGCACTGGACTGTGGGATGGAGGATATGTATGACGGGTATATGGGCACGGGCCTATGGGATGGAGGATGTGTGATGGGTATATGGGCACGGGACTATGGGATGGAGAATATATATGACGGGTATATGGGCATGGGACTATGGGATGGACGATATGTATGACGGGTATATGGGCACGGGACTATGGGATGGGCGATATGTATGACGGGTATATGGGCACGGGACTGTGGGATGGAGGATATGTATGACGGGTATATGGGCACGGGCCTATGGGATGGTGGATATGTATGACGGGTATATGGGACCACCTTTGCCAAAACATGGTATCCATCCACAGACAGCTGTTTCAGGGTATTGCCCCTCATCAGTGTGGAGTAGGAAACTGGCTGGTAGGAGCAATGCCTAGTAAAAGACTGTGAAAATGAGGATGAATGAACTCATGGAGATCAACATCCAACACTGCGGAGACACCATCACAGTCTTTTACTAGGCATTGCTCCTACCAGCCAGCCATGTTTTGGCATAGGTGGTTTCCTTCATTGGAGACTGCCCTTCCCGTGGTTGTTCCTTCCCGGGGAAAGGCCTGGCTGGTCATTGCTTGCGTTGAGAAACATGTGATGGTGTCTCCGCGGCTTCTGTTTTGCATGTTTTGCATATTTCCCATAAGGGATGGGGGCAGTGCTCTAGAATCACTGCGTTGAGAAACACGTGATGGTGTCTCCGCAGTGTTGGATGTTGATCTCCATGAGTTCATTCATCCTCATCTTCACAGTGCTAAAGATAGGGGACGCAGGTTGCATGCAGCGTCATGCGCCCATAGGTGGAGCTACCAGAGGAGGTGTGGCGGGGCTTAGCGGCAGCCGTGCGCAGGACGACGCTGCTGCCTGAATCGCTAATGTGAAACCACCTTTAGGCCTCTTTCACACATCAGGTTTTCGCCGTCAGGCGCGATCCGGCGCTTTTGACAAAAACCGGATCCGGCGAAATGCAATGCCGGATCCGGTTCCCCCCCATTGACTTGCATTTGCGCCGGATGGCCATGCGTTTCATCCGGTTTTCGCCGGATCCGGCAATGTGTCGCGATCCGGCGTCTGGAAAAAACGGCTACTGTAACGTTTTTTTGTCTCCGGCGACAAAGCCGGACACGCCGGATCCGGCGTGTCCGGCTTTTTCAAACAATGAAAGCCTATGAGCGCCGCAATGCGCCAGATCCGGCGACAACCGGATCCGTTTTTTTTGGTCTGAGCATGCTCAGTAGCTCTGCCCACAAGACACATATATAAAAGCATGACAGTGGGACCCTCAGCCACACCCAACATGCCACGCAAGACAGCAACCAGGCGCAGGAGAAGGCAGGAGACCACTGCAGCAGCACCATCAGCACCACCACCACCACCCCAAATGGAGCAGCATGCTGAACAACGGGAGGGGAGTCCAGCAGCAGATGAGAGACGGTAATTATCAAATCCCCCATTCCTCCAAACTAGGGCCATGGAATATCAAGATATTCATTGCCCCTTTGTTTCTCTTTATACAACAGCCGCCCAAGAGATGTGGCAGCACTGGAAGCACTGGCAGCAGCAGTACCACCACCCACAGGCATGGAGTCTGGCCAGCAGGAAGACAGCACATCTTCTGGGAGCCCTCCCTCGCATCGTCAGCGTTTGACGGTAAGTTTTTATTTCCAAAATCCATCATCTCTGTAATATATGTCTATTCATTGCCTTTTATTTCAAAACAGGAATCACAAGATGAAGAGGAGCTCCCAGAAGAAGAAGGAAGGGGTGGACAGACACCTGGAGTGGGCTCACAATTGGTAAGTTTTTGGCATCAAACGCAGAAACACAACATCACACTACACACAACACATAGAAAACAATGTTCTGCAGACCACACACAGCAAACAAATGCCTACATCCAAAGACATAACATTTTTTGTTTTCTTCTTTAGTCTTCCCAATCTGGTGCTCGGCAAAGAGGTCCTCGCAGTGCCTCCCAGGGTCGTCGGCGACAGCAACGCGGCGGTCACCAGCGTGTAAGTATAAATATTTTTGCTTTGTTTTTTTGCACTTTTTATTTCATTTCTTTTGTGGAGGCAAATTATGTTATCTTTGTCTTTTTCTTTAACAGCCTTCACAGCGTGCTCCCGACTCTGACGGTGAGGATGGAGGGATTGATGTGGACCACCTCATCGATCTCGTCAGAGAAAGGGAGCCGCTATGGAATATGGCTGACCGCCGCCATGCTGACCTGATCGTTAACCGACGACTCTGGGAGGAAATCTGTTCGCTCCTTGTGGACCGCTGGGAGGACCTCGATGCTCGGGCCCAGATTAAAGAGCGTAAGTATGTACAGTACCGGTTGCTTGATGTAAACCAGTGTTTCCCGAACTCCAGTCCTCGTGGTCCCCACGGATCATGTGTTCAGGATTTCCATTTACTATGGAAATCCTGAAAACATGACCCCTGGGGACCATGAGGACTGGAGTTTGGGAAACACTGATGTTGTATACTAACCACTCCTTTCTCGTTTCAGGGGACAGAATTGTGAAGCGGTGGCGGTCTGTGAGGGATCGTTTCAAGAAGGAGTTCAATAAAGAGATGCGGGCCCCGAGTGGATCTGGAGGATGCAGGAGCAAGTACAAGTACGCACAAGCCCTGTCGTTCCTCCGGGAAACAATGGTCACCAGAAGGTAAATATTACACACCACATGTGAAAAAAAATGTTTAGCTGTAACTTTTTTTTTTTCAGCCAGGGCCATACCATGTCACTATTTTAATTGTTTTTTTTTCTCTTTATTCCACAGCACGATGAGCAGCACTCGGGAGCCTGCACGATTGGACCCTTCTGAGGCGATCCCTGAGGAGACCGGCACCGAGGGACACTTCGACCGCCCCGATACATCTGCACCTTCCCAGCCTTCCCACACATTCGACCCATCTGTCCCATCCACCAGCACAGGAGCATCGTGGCCGCCTACATTACATGAAGCTGCTGGTGAGGAGATCGATTTCCCTTTACCCCACCCTTCTGCCCCTGCCACCTCTAGTACACCTGCGGGTACTGGGCGGCAGCGGCAGAGGGGTCAGGAAAAGACTCATGCGCCAGAGTTCTTGCATCTGAATGCATCTTTCCAGAACTGTCTAAAAGTCTTGTCAGAGCAAATCTCCGCAGGCTTTCAGCAGATCAACTCCAGCATTCTGGAGGTGAAGACACTTCTGCAAACCATGCATTCAGAAGCAAGATCTTCGCCAAACCACACTCCTACCCAGCAGATGCATGTAATGCATTCATGCCACGGTGCTCTCCAGCACGTTACCTCCCAACCTCCTCCTCCCACCACAGTAGTTCCTCCACCTGCACCCCCTCCAGCCACTTTCCATCCTCCCCCTCCTATTACATACCATCCACCTCCCCAGTACCAGCAACCTCCCCAGTACCAGCAACCTCCCCAGTACCAGCAACCTCCCCAGTACCAGCAACCTCCCCAGTACCAGCAACCTCCCCAGTACCAGCAACCTCCCCAGTACCAGCAACCTCCCCAGTACCAGCAACCTCCCCAGTACCAGCAACCTCCCCAGTACCAGCAACCTCCCCAGTACCAGCAACCTCCCCAGTACCAGACATCTCCCCACTTCCAGCAACCTGCCCCGTACCAAACTCCTTCCCCGTACCAAACTCCTTCCCCGTACCAAACTCCTTCCCCGTACCAAACTCCTTCCCCGTACCAAACTCCTTCCCCGTACCAAACTCCTTCCCCGTACCAAACTCCTTCCCCGTACCAAACTCCTTCCCCATACAACTTGCCATCAACATCATCTGCTCCTACAGTCCCTGCACAACCCTCCACTCCACCGCCCACCACCTCTTCTGCCTCCCACATGTCCACCCATTCTGTAGCTTTTTCCACACCTTCACCTCTAACTGTTCCTTCCCCACCATGATCCCAGTCCTCTCTCCACACTCCCAGTGTCGAAGTGTCCCGCAGCCCCTCCAGCACTATTTCCACCCCACACTACACCGAGTTATAATGTTTTTTGTTGTAATAAAAATGCCCATTTGGTTGGTTTCAAACATTTATTAAAAAAGTTTTTTAAACTTTAAAAACATTTTACAAAAAAAAAAATATTTTAAATAAAAGTTAAATTATCGTTTTACAATGGTTGTCTGTCATTTCTTTCTGCGGCGAACTATGTTTAAAAAAAAAAGTTAAATACAGGGTATTTCAAAGGTAAAAAGGTATTCAAAACCAGGTATATAACTGTGGGTAAATTTTACCTTTTTGCCACAGTTGTGTTCCTGGTTGTGTTTGAAGCAAAGTATTTCACCTAAAAAGTTGTGTTTATTGTTGGTGATTTCCTAACAATGTACACAACTTTTGTTACAAGGTGAAATACTTTGCATAAAACACAACCAGGTACACACCTGTGGCCTAAAGGTAAAAATAGTAAGACCATGACAAGATAGCCAACTTTGGTTGGCAAAGGTATATACTGTTGGTACAGAAGGTACACAAGTTTGGTTAAGGGCACAAATCTTTCACACTCTGTCATCCTGCCAGTGTACTCTGCCTTGTGGTGACCTAAAGTATAGTGCAAAATTGTCCCTCATTACTGAAACCGTCACAGAACTTCTAGTGGTAATGTCATGGTAATCTTGCAAGGTGGTTTCTTCAGAGGTGTCCTCAATGGAAATGGGTTCCTTGCAGCTAACAAAATTGTGGAGTACCACGCAAGCTTTGATCACCTCGTCCACAGTTTCTGTCTTGAGGTTGATCGCAGTCAATAGGACCCGCCATTTGGCTGTCAGAATACCAAAGGTACATTCAACCATTCTTCTTGCTCTTGTGAGGCGGTACTTAAAAATGCGTTTTGTTCTTGTCAATCCTCTGCTAGAGTACGGTTTCAAAAGGTGTTCTGACAGCTGGAAGGCTTCATCCCCTACACAGACAAACGGCATAGGTGGACCAGATGTTTGCGGCAGCGGTCTAGGGGGTGGGAACTGGAAGGTGTTTCCATACAGTTTACGCCCCATGGCAGACAGTTTGAAAACTTGAGAGTCATTGGAGCAGCCATAGGCCCCAATATCAACAGCAATAAATTTGTATTCCGCGTCAGTGATGGCCATGAGGACAATTGAAAAATATTTCTTGTAATTGAAATATTCCGATCCCGATCCGGCTGGCTTTACAATGCGGATATGTTTCCCGTCCACAGCGCCCAAGCAGTTGGGAAACTGACATATCTGTTGAAACTTTTCTGAAATTTCAATCCACCTCTCTGTTGTGGGCTCTGGTAAAAACTCTTCAGCTAAGGAGTCCCACAGTGCACGGCATGTGTACTTCACTATTCCAGATATGGTGGAAATCCCGAGTCTGTACTGGAAATGCAGTGACGAAAGGGATTCTCCAGTTGCAAGAAATCTGTGGGGAATTAAAAAACAATCAATTAGTTTAAAATCACAGCATTACATACCAAAACTCAGCTATAACACTTGGAGATACAAACTACCACCAACAAGATTGCAGTGAAAGTGTGCTCTGAAGCGAGCACATCCAATAAATGTGGCTTACCTTAAAGTCACCATCGGACGCTCTGCGGGTGAAACAGAGAAGCGGCAATAGGTGTCCGCTTTTCTTATGAGGTGTGCAATGCGCTCCACCAAGTAATCAAACTTCTCCATTTTCATCCGAACATATCCAAAAAATTTATCCTGGTTTCGTCTAAGGTCCATGCAGAGTGTAGAATAGACCCCACGCCTCATTCTCTTGGCTGTGATGGGGTGGATCCACAAACGTCGTCTACGATGCCTGATGCGCTGCTGTCTCGCTCTCTCCTCCAGAACAATCACCCTCAAACGATTCGCCTCCGCTGTAAAATCCGCCAAATTCTTCAAAATATTTCCAATCACAACATCCATCTTCGCCAGTAACTTGCTCTTCTCTCCAACCTGCACTTTCTCCTTTACAACCTGTCAAAGAAGGGCTGTAGGAACACGCTATATATAGTTTTTCAGTAGCCAATCCCGTTCGGAAGGCCACAAGGGTCAATTTTAAAAACCGGATCCGGCGTAATCCGTCAAAAAACGGAACAAAAACCGGATTAACCGGATGAGACGGATCCGGTTTTGTCTGTCAAGAACACGACGCCGGATCGCGCCTGACGCCGAAAACCTGATGTATGAAAGTAGCCTTAGAAGAATTCAACTAGTCAGTTATTAATCACGTGATGTCATTGACCTTATGGAAAACAGAAAAATTAACTTGGTAGAAAGGAAAATGAGCAATTGTAAAGGTACTGTCACACTTAGCGATGCACCAGCGATCCCGACCAGTGATATGACGCAGTCAGGATCGCTGGTACATCGCTAAGTGGTCGCTAGTGACCTGCCACACAGGCAGATCTCACCAGCGACATCGCAGGGGTCGGGGGTCGCTACTTACCTGTCACACCTGGTGATCCTGCTTCCTCCCGCCCGGCTCCACGCGTCGCTCGACGCCCCAGCAGGAAGCGCCGCAGGAAGCTGACGACGAGAAACAGTCCAGCCTGTTCTCGCGCGATCAGCGATAACCAGCGGGGGAGCCGGTCGTAGGTAAGTATCTCACACAGAGATATCGCTAGCAATATCGCTATAACGTCACTAGTTATAGCGATATTGCTAGCGATATCTCTTAGTGTGACATGCCCTTTAGTGCACAGTGCTATGTAATATGATGACTGCAGTGTATTAAAAGGATAACAGCTTTGATGGGAGTGCGTCTTTTTAAAATAAACTTTGTGGGACAACCCCTTTAAATATGAATATTTTTTTTTTCTTCTTGCACAGCTCCAGCTCCTACGAATCGCAGCTGCTTATGGGGATGTGCTCTCCGTACGGTATCTTCTCCATGAGGCCAAGGTAGTTTTACCAACTGACCCCAGCGACGACAATCCAGTTGTTATGGCGGCTCACTACGGTCACAGAGAAGCTGTAATACTATTACTTAATTCCTTGCCAGGTACAAGTACATTATTATTATTTAAGGACTGTTTTATTATTCTGACCACAGATGGCTGCATGAATTATTTAATGCAATATACAAATTGTTAGAGTTTTTAGGGGGGATGGGAATGAATGAAAAATGGTGGTTGAGCAGATGTTCAGGAAGTGAGAGCTCGAAATACCACAACACTGTTACTATTTCTGTCTTACGGCATTCTTAACACTGATGTATCACAAATCTTCAGAACTATAGTCATTGATCAGCTGGTGGACCTGTGCGAGGATCCAGCAGTGCGTGTGATGAGTCCCTGCCATATATATCCCTAACATAAGAAACAATATGGTGTCATTTATGCGTTCGCCTTGTTTGCGGTATGTGACGCCATCATCATGATTCTCATCGTTACGTTGATACAGTCATAGTATTAATGCAATATCTGATATTCTGCATGGACACGGACGCTCAGTCACTGATTTTCTGTGTGATCTGTAATAGATCATCACACGTTTTTGGCATTTCCTGTGCGAGGCACAGCTCGCGGTTTATCTTCCTGTGATGTGGTTTCACTTAAGACATTAGGTATTCCCACCATCAGTGTCTACATTTCTCATCCCATATTGGAGGCTATGAAACATAAAATTACTTAACAAATGACCAATTAATAAAATCCTCTATGATGCGGCAGTAGCACACTATGCAGTGATGAGGCAGTGACCCAGCAAAGTTCAAATCAAAAACGGCTCTTTAATGTTCAAGTAAAAAAAAAACAGCACACGATATCGTCCGGATTGCAGCCAGGAAACATATCCTCTGTATTAGTCACTACACACACCAGTCCTCCTCTTGAGACCTGTTGCCGTGGGCGACTCCACCACCGTGTTAGTGTTCTACTCACAGCATTACACCGTGCACGATATCCTCTGGATCGCAGCCAGGAACCATATCCTCCAATTTAGGCTGCTTTTACTTTTACCGTGTTGGGCCGATTTTGCAGCCCCAATAGATTTCTATGGGGTCGCAAAATCGACCCGCAAAAATTCCACGGTGCGCCGTGTGCCATACGGCCATGAGGGCCGTATTTGCGGCCGTGATAAAAGATCGAGCTTGCGTGATCATTTTCACGGCGTATGGACACGACCTCCATTAAACATCAATGGGGCCGCAAAAACAAACGGAAGTTTGTTTTTGCTGTGCCCCATGACTTTTGGTTTTGTGGAATGCCGTCTTTTTTTTTTTTTCCGAATACTATTTCTATAGTATTGGAAAAATGAAAAACGGCTATCCGCAAGCTTTTTTTTTTGCGGTCCGTTATTGCAGCAGACCGTAAACATTGCGGAAAAACGGTCCGTAAAAAAAACGGTAAGTGTAAAAGTAGCCTTACAGTCACTAAACATGCCAGTCCTCCTCTGACCTGTTGCGGTGGGCAACTGCACCGCTGTGTGAGCTGTGGGTGCCAGGCTATTCAGCTGCCTTGGCTGTTTGACTCTATTGGCCTGTGTTGGGTCACACAGGTGGAGCGCTGCAGAGCCTTCTGCTCTGCACTCCTCCAAACACCAGACTGACAACAGAACCTGACACACCCAAGCCCTATACTGCAGGGTTTTTAACTAGCAACCTGTGGCCTTCAGCCACATGGAAAACCCAGGCCGTGAATGAAACGGACTGCACTACTTCCATCTGCAGTCTGTTTCTATACACAAAAGCCCAGAGCAGGTTTTCCCTAAATCTGCCTTGGACAGCTAGCATGTCCAAGACCTATGCTCAATTTAGTCTGCATTGCAACCACAGCTATGCCTGTGACTGCAATGCATTCTCATGGCCTCAATATGCCTCAGTGCGCATCCTGGGGGGAATACACAGCGCCCCCTTCATGTGATACCAGTCACTACCTCACACCTGCTATACAGAGGTATGCATTGCCATGGTAACAGAATAAATCAAATTGCATGTAGTTGGGATTTTGTAGCTTCTAGAAGTAGAGACATAACCTAGTACACTCTTGCAACTTTTCTATACTTCTTGCCTAGTAGAGTTGAGCGACTTTGGTCGGATTGGGAATCATGAAACAAAATTTGTTTCAGATGAAACTGGTCCAACTAGGGCAAAAAAAGTCGGAGTTTTGTCCGAAACCCAACTCCAATGCAAGTCAATGGGTAATAAAAGTCGGCATTGAGTGGATGAATGTCATCCGCTCAATGCCGACTTTTATTTCCCATTGACTTGCATTGGGGTCAGGTTTCGGACGAAACGCCGATTTTTTTTTTTTTTTTTTTTTTTTTTTTTTTTGCCCTAGTTGGACCAGTTTCATTTGAAACAAATTTTGTTTCATGACCCCGATCCGACTAAAGTCGCTCAACTCTATTGCCTACATTAAGTAACTTGGCAAGAAGTAGAAGATTTCTGGAAGGGAGTATGGATGCGGGATGGGACTACACGGTTTGTAGTCTGTTACTATGGAGACACACAGGTCTGCCGAGGTACTGAAGTGAGGAAACGGTAGGCGTTTTTAAATGGATGCTTTCCATAAAGCGCACTTAATTCACAAATGTCAGTAATGTGCTACTACATGGTGACTTTGTAATGTAACTTGATGTTGCCTTTCAGATGCATGCAGTCATAAGCCTCTCTTGAACTGGCTTCTGGTGTCTTGCTGTGAGCAGGGTCATCTTGGCCTAGTGAAGCTCCTAATCCTCACCTATCATGCCGACCCAGATTGCTATGCAA
The DNA here is from genome assembly GCF_039654945.1 of Dendrobates tinctorius. Taxonomy (NCBI): domain Eukaryota; kingdom Metazoa; phylum Chordata; class Amphibia; order Anura; family Dendrobatidae; genus Dendrobates; species Dendrobates tinctorius. Next base: position 83,498,425 of record NW_027361690.1, read on the forward strand.
CAAGAAATAACGAGTTTCCAGTTCTCCGCAAATTACCTCTTTATGCCACATGTATGGCAGGTAATGTATAAATCCATATTTCTCTTCCTATTCTAACATCTCACAGAAGTGTATCCTACCAAATGTCATCTAGATCATCAGAAAGTAAAATGTCAATTAGAAAGTGGAGGCACCTAAAGAACAGTAAGAAAGCTACAAGTTGTGTAGTTTATTATCTAAGTATTGTGATGGGCTTCATGGAGAAGAGGGGGATTTTTAGTGCCCTCCTAAGACTTTGTACATGAGTGGCAAGTCTGGGGGAGAGCATTCTGAGGAAGAGCTGCAACACAGGAGAAGACTTTGGTATAAATTTCGGAGGTGGTCAGCACCGATGAAGGGATTAAAGACGACAGATGGGTGGTTCTGAATGTTGGGTAAAGAAGTTTTAGGTGAATTCTGAATGAGATGATTAACCAGGACCTACTAATAAAGATTAGTCTGATGATGGCTGTGTTATATGATTGATTGCCCAAGAACCACCCTATGTAAGAATGAACTCCCCTTAGTGATTTGCAATAAGGTAAAGATAACAAAGGCAACCAGAAAGCAAATTATCGGTTTATCTAGTAATAAAGGAGTAGATAATGCGGGAGGATGCTATTATGAGGGACTTTTTAAAGGCAATCTGCACCAGGTTTCTGTTACCGCACCTAACGACAGCATGATGTAACTGCTCAGACCGTGACTCCAGCAAGGTGTCTATTACTGGCCTTCTTGCTGCAGGATTGCTAAAAATTTTCTTTGCCAGTGATCTACCAGTTCTCTGAATGCTGCGCTCTTTATAACCCCACCCACACCACTGATTGGCAGCTGTGTACACTGTGCATAGGCAGAAAGGTGCCAATCAGTGGGGCTATACAGAACTCCTGAATTAGGATGACTAGTTTACTAGTACTTTAGTTAATCTCCTGCTGATGCAAATTGCCTCTTTAGAGAGGAAGAGGACTAAAACTGCAGCGCCACCTACAGGAAGTAGCAATCTTAAAAGTCAATATCAACTCTAACGAGCCTTATCACATGACTTGGGATAAAAGCCAAAACCAAAATCTCAATTTGCAGACACTGTGTTTCGGGGTACTGCCCCTCATCAGTGCAAAGTGTGAGATCTGTTTTGACTGTGTGAGAGGCGTCTGACCGGGATTGGTAACGTTTCTCCTTGCAGAGACTGAAGAGACAATTTTCATTTTTCCCAGAGGAGTATTGCGACTTGTCTCCTCACCTTGGCATGTCAGGCTTGACATGTTACTCTCTGCAAGGAGAAATGTTACCCCTTGGATCTGATGAAACATTGATTTTATTAAAACTACAGCAAGCAGCCCAGTAATTGACACATCACTGGAATCAGACATTCTGTCCCTACTTTATGCTACTTTCAAATTAGGTGGCAAAAAACTGGTGACATATTCCCTATAAACATGTAAATCAACAGCCGCGGAGACACCATCACATGTTTCTCAACCCAAGCAATGACTAGCCAGGTCTTTCACCGGGAAGGAACAACCACGGGAAGGGCAGTCTCCAGTGAAGGAAACCACCTATGCCAAAACATGGTATCCATCCACAGACCGCTGTTTCGGGGTATTGCCCCTCATCAGTGTGGAGTAGGAAACTGGCTAGTAGGAGCAATGCCTAGTAGAAGACTGTGAAAAATGAGGATGAATGAACTCATGGAGATCAACATCCAACACTGCGGAGACACCATCACATGGCATCACATTGCTCCTACTAGCCAGTTTCCTACTCCACACTGATGAGGGGCAATACCCCGAAACAGCTGTCTGTGGATGGATACCATGTTTTGGCATAAGTGGTTTCCTTCATTGGAGACTGCCCTTCCCGTGGTTGTTCCTTCCCGGTGAAAGACCTGGCAAGTCATTGCTTGCGTTGAGAAACGTGATGGTGTCTCCGCGGCTGTTGATTTACATGTTTTTGCATATTTCCCATAAGGGATGGGGGCATTGCTCTAGCATCACTGCGTTGAGAAACATGTGATGGTGTCTCCGCAGTGTTGGATGTTGATCTCCATGAGGTCACTCATCCTCATTTTCATATTCCCTATAAAGTCATTTTTTCCTGTGACTGTGTAGTCATTATTTGCCCCAAATTTATCAGCATTCTGCCCTGTATAATAATAATAATAATCTTTATATAGCGCCAACATATTCCACAGCGCTTTACAATTTAACAGTTTCAAACACAACATAATACAATGATTAAAGCAAAATAAGACGACCCTGCTCATGAGAGCTTACAATCTACAATGAGGTCGGAGAGATACAAAGTACAGGTGTGTATTTACAGTGATGTATTTACAATGATGGTCCAGCCATCTTGAGGGAGTAAGGAATAGATGGAGATAGTGAATGGGCTACTCACGCACACTTACTCATAAAATGACTGATTAGGGAACATGATAGGCTGCTCTGAACAAATGTGTTTTGAGGGAGCGCCTAAAACTGCAAGTTGTGGCTGGTTTCTAATTTTTTGAGGTAGAGCATTCCAGAGGACTGGCGCAACGCAGGAGAAGTCTACGTTAGTCGAAAGTCATTTGCAGAGCGCAGCGGTCGGTTAGGCCGATAGACAGAAATGAGGGAGGAGATGTAATGGGGTGCCGCACCGTGGAGAGCTTTGTGGGTGAGAAAAAGTACTTTGAATTGGATCCTATAATGAATGGGCAGCCAGTGTAATGACTGGCGAAGAGTGGACGCGTCCGCGTACCGATTAGCCAGATGGATGATCCTGGCTGCTGCATTAAGGATGGACTGGAGAGGGGAAAGTCAAGTGATGGGGAGTCCAATTAACAGAGCGTTGCAGTAGTCCAGGCGAGAGCGGATCAGGGTGACAGTAAGCGTTTTTGTTTCCAAGGTGAGAGAAGGGCGGATTCTAAAGATGTTCTTTAGGTGTAAGCAGCAAGAGCGGGCAAGAGATTGTATATGGGAGTTGAAGGAGGGATTGGTGTCAAACATACATAACACCCAGATAGCGCGCCTGCTGCCAGGGTGTTATTATGGTGCCACCCACGGAGAGGGAAATGTCAGATTTAGGGAGGTTGGTAGACGGCAGGAGTAGAAGTTCAGTTTTGGAAAGGTTGAGTTTCAGATAGAGAGCGGACATGATGTTGGAGACTGCGGACAGACAGTTACTGGCGTTCTGTAGTACAGCGGGGGTAAGGTCAGGGGATGATGTGTATAGTTGTGTGTCCTTAGCATAAAGATGGTGCTGAGAGCCAAATTTGCGGATGGTCAGTCCAAATGGGACCGTGTAGAGGGAGAAGAGAAGGGGGCCAAGGATTGAGCCTTGAGGTACCCCAACAGTGAGAGAGGAAGAGGAGATGAAGTGGAGGAAGTGGAGCCAGAGAACAAGACGCTGAAGGGGCGGTCAGAAAGATAGGAAGAGAACCAGGAGAGAGCAGTGTCCTTAATGCCTAGTGACTGGAGCCTAGAGAGTAGGAGATGGTGGTCAACAGTGTCGAAGGCTGCAGAAAGGTCGAGAAGAATGAGCAGAGAGTGGTCTCCGTTACATTTAGCTGTCAGAAGGTCGTTGCTCACTTTGATGAGTGCAGTTTGTCGAATGTAGGGGGCGGAAACCAGAGTGTGATGGGTCTAGGAGGAAGTGAGTGGAGAGGTAACGGGTAAGGCAGGAGTAAACCAGTCGCTCCAAGAGTTTAGAGATGAAGGGGAGATTGGAGACTGGTCTGTATTAATACATTTGGCGCATTAAGGTATTACTCTTCTGTTCAGAAACATTACTGTAGTGTAATGCAATCCCTATACTGGAGTGTGTTTGCAATTTTTCATCTAATATATAAAGCTCAATGTGTGTACGTGTATGTATGTATGTATGTATGTATGTATGTGTGTGTGTATGTCCGTGATTGGCATCCGCACCGTCGCAGCTACAGCCACAAAATTTGGCACAGTAACACGTCTGGACCCCGAGAGTGTCCTAAGCTATGTTGTGAGGCGACATAATGGAGAAAAAGTGTGTGTGTATCAAGCCCCGCCCCGCATTATGATGTCATAATGGTTGCCATGGCGACGCTGATGTCATCATAGGTTGCAAGCCCCGCTGCTCATTATGTCATAATGGTTGACTATGGTATGGAGGATGTGTGATGGGTATATGGGCACTGGACTATGGGATGGAGGATATGTATGACGGGTATATGGGCACTGGACTATGGGATGGAGGATATGTATGATGGGTATATGGGCATGGGACTATGAGATGAAGGATGTGTGATGGGTATATGGGCACTCGACTCTGGGATGGCGAATATGTATAATGGGTATATGGGCATGGGACTATGGGATGGAGGATGTGTGATGGGTATATGGGCACTCGACTATGGGATGGAGGATATGTATGATGGGTATATGGGCACGGGCCTATGGGATCGTGGATATGTATGATGGGTATATGGGCACGGGACTATGGGATGGAGGATGTGTGATGGGTATATGGGCACTCGACTATGGGATGGAGGATATGTATGATGGGTATATGGGCACACGGGCCTATGGGATCGTGGATATGTATGATGGGTATATGGGCACGGGACTATGGGATGGAGGATAATTATAATTTGTTATAACTAACCACAGTTAGTTACTATGCCCGGGCAGTGCCGGGCTCTTCAGCTAGTAAGTCATAATCTCTAATCGTAAATCTGGCTGAAACCTTCTTTGCATCGCTGACCACACACACTGTTTTTAAACCCCGTGACCGAAACAATTTTGGCCTTAATGGCCATACCAATTTTTACAATTCTGACCACTGTCACTTTGAGATTATAGCTCTGAAACGTTACAACCGATTCCACGGATTCTGAGATTGTTTTTTTTCGTGACTTATTTTACTTCATGTTAGTGGTAAAATTTCTTTGATAAGACTTGCGTTTATTTTTTTAAAAATTTTTTGCAATTTTCAAACTTTTCATTTTTGTGCCCTTAAATCAGAGAGTTGTGTCACACAAAATTGTTAATAAATAACTTTCTCCGCATGTCAACTTTACATCAGCACAATTTTGGAAAATATTTTTCTTTATCGCCTTATTGGGGGACACAGATTACCATGGGTGTATGCTGCTGCTGCTAGGAGGCTGACACTATGCAAAAAACAAGAGAATTGACTCCTCCCCGGCAGTATACACCCACCGACAGATACCAAGTACCTCAGTTTGTGCTTAGTGTCTGTAGGAGGCGGACCGGGATCTCCCCAGATCCGCATCTAACCATTTTCTTTTAGGTTTTGTGTGTGTGTGTGTATTAATCTTTTCCCATTTATTTTCCAGATTCTACACCGGGAAACAGGGGGTCAATGTTCACCCTGCTTTCCCATATCATGCGGCTGAGCGAGCAGTGTGGTGTTGACCACATCGCAACTCTCAGTACCGCAGGCAGGACTTTTTCCATATCACCATTCGGTGCTATGGGCGGACGACAGGTGGCCGGTCCTTGCCAAAACAACTCCTCATCCCTATCCCAGGACAGGGCTGAGAGGAAGACGGTGGTCGCCATCGCTCCCAACAAAAGGACGCCGTCTTCTACGTGACACGGGTAAGAGGACCTCTCCCAGCGGCCTGTTCCCTACTCATGCCCCTGTGGCCCTCCTCTTCAGGGACGTTAGGTAAGATCCTGAACGATCCCTTAGCCCCGCATGTCTCAGGAAGCAAGAGTGGAGATCAGTCTGCATTTGAATCTCCCGCCCCTACTAGCCGCGCGTCTCTCATATCAGCCGCGCTCCCGGTTAATACAGAGGCACATAACGCGGGGGTCTTCCTGGGCTCAGGGGGCTCTTTCTTATATAGCAGGGTAGCGCAGGCTCACCTTAATTAGCGGCGCCGCGGGTGTCAGTGTAAAAGCTCAGGCGGGGAGAGAGACCGCTTTCACTTTCTCTTTCAGCCGCGCTTTCTCTTTCCCCGCTCTGAGCGCACTCCCTGTTACACTGGGCGCGCTTTCTTCTCTGAGCGCACGTTTTTCTCGCGCCCTTTCCACCCTATCACAGCTTGTCTTTCTTTTTAGGGGATGTCACTCTCCCTTTTACCGCGCCCCCCCCTCTGCTATTGCCAATCTCCTCCGGGCGCCAAATCCCGCCCTCCGGACTCACAGCCAGTTCCCTCCTGCAATTTTCTCTGCTTCCTGCGCTGCTTGGGGGACACGTCAGGGTCCAGCTGCTCGTCAGATTCTCGGTAGGCTCGGCGCTTAATGGCAAATTGGCTCCCCTCTGCAGTAGTTTTCTGTGTAGTGCAGCCATAAGGCGTATCTTTCCTATGTTCAACCCTGCAACGGCTCTGTCTTTCAAGCCCACCGTTACCCATTACGCCTGTGCACGCTGTAACAAGAAGTGGGCTTCATGCCGTCCTGCAGTCCTTCAGTTATGTCGGCCTCTCAGGAGCACACCGATTCCCGGGATGAGGGTACTTCCCACCTCCCAGAGTGGGCCGTTGCAATGTCGCAGTCGGTCTCCGATCTGACTAAAGTCTCTAAGTCCCTGGTCCAGGTCTTAGAACGTTTGCCTCAGTTATCTACCGCCACTTGTGCACCGACCATCTCTCAGGGTGGGTCGTCCGCACCTGACCTCGACCTTCAGAAGGACAGGCCGAGTAGGATTTCTAGGAAGCGTGTTCTGTCGGGCTCGTCTTCCAGTTCGCTAGGCCCGTCGGCTTCTCCCAGGTGTCCTTCTCCGTCGTCAGAGGACGACCCTAGGTCTGACGACGATCCCCAATCGGGATCTAGTTCAGAAGCAGATAACAGATCTAAAACGCGGAATATGGTCGATAGTCCTCTTTCTGCCATCTTCCAAACTTTGGAAATTACGCAGGACAAGCCTCCTTCTCAGGAATGTTCTGTTCCGAACCTTTCCAAGCCATAAGGAGTTCGATACTACTCTAACCAAACATTGGGAGCACCCTGAACAACGCTTTTCAGGCCGCAGGTACTTAGATGTCCTGTATCCCTTTGATGTGGATCTGCTCACAAAATGGACCAAAGACCCCGAAGTGGATCCTATTTTCACTTCCGCCTGGGTAGCAAAAGTCATTTCAGCTTGGGCAAAAATTTCTTCGCAGAGGCATCTTAGCGGCAGCTCCCCAGGACGAGCTGGCAGATCTAGCAGATCAAATTATTCATGCCGGTAAATACCTCTTAGCCGCCTCCTTGGATGCGGCTGGGTGCGTAGCAAGGGCTAACAGCAACATAGTAGCTGTACGCCGAGTCCTTTGGCTAAAGTCATGGAATGCAGATACCACCTCTAAAAAGTCGCTTACCAATCTGCCTTTCCATGGTTCTCGGCTCTTTGGAGCCAAGCTAGATCAAATAATTTCGGATGCCACTGGTGGTAAGAGCACTTCTCTCCCTCGGTCTCGGTCAAAAAGGGTTTCCGGCCGTTAGGCCCTTTCGTGCCTTCTCGTCCACAGAAAAATCTACCCAGCAAGATCGGCCTTCCGGCTCTACGGAGCGAGAGCAGAAGAAGAAGGAAAAAAAAAAAAAAATACCATCTTACAAACCTGCTCCCCGCTGGAGATCTAGAGGACAATACTCCAGGTCTTCAGGTGCCCGTTCCGGTAGGTTCTCCTCCAAGTGACGGGTCACCCCCACCTGGAAGTTTTTCCAGGGTGGGAGGCAGACTTTCCTTTTTCGCGGACGCTTGGCTGTTGTTGACGATGCTTGGGTCAGGGAAATCATCGCATCCGGATACAAGATCGAATTTGCTTCCCAGCCAAACAGATGTTTTTTCCTGTCTCGACCTCCAAGACAACGGTCCCAAATTCCAGGATTCTTTCAAGCCATCTCCTCCCTTCTTTCCGCCAGAGTGATTGTTCCCGTTCCCTCAGATGAACGGTTTTTCAGAGTTCTACTCAAATCTTTTCGTGGTCCCGAAAAAAGACGGGACCCTTCGACCAATCCTGGACCTGAAGTTGCTCACTCGCCATGTGAAGATTCTCCACTTCAAAATGGAGTCTCTTCGATCAGTGATAGCCTCAATGGAACCCGGAGAATTCCTCTGCTCTGTGGACATACGGCATGCTTATCTTCACATCCCGGTTTGTTTGCAACATCAGAAATATCTTCGTTTTGCGATTCAGGAAAATCACTATCAATTCACGGCTCTTCCCTTCGGGCTAGCCTCTGCTCCCCGTGTTTTCACGAAGGTGATGGCGACGGTCATGGCCATCCTTCGATCCAGGGGGATTCTCATCATCCCTTATCTGGAAGATCTCTTGATCAAAGGCTCATCCCGTCAAGACTGTCTCCTGAGTCTTCACATAACCCTGGATGCCCTCGGCCGCCTCGGATGGTTAGTCAACAAGGAAAAGTCCATTCTCAGACCCACTCGGCGTCTGACCTTCCTAGGCATGGAACTCGACACGAATCTGGCCCGGGTGTTTCTTCTGAGGGGAAAAATTTGCGTCTCTGTCCAAAGAAATTCAAGCCCTCAAACGGCCGAAGCCTATTCCCCTTCGGCTCGGCATGAAAGTTCTGGGGAAGATGGTGGCTTCCATGGAGGCAGTGCCTTTTGCACAGTTTCATCTTCGCCCCCTTCAGCTGTCCCTCCTCTCAGCTTGGGACAAGATGACGTTGTCCTTAGACCGCCCCATTCTCCTCCCTCTCAGAGTGAGGCATTCCCTCACTTGGTGGGCAATGCCTACGTCAGTCCTTCAGGGGAGGTCCTTCCTCCCGCTCCAGTGGCAAGTCATTACCACCGATGCCAGCCTTTCTAAGTTGGGGAGCGGTTTTTCCATCAGAGAACGGCACAAGGACGCTGGAATCCACAGGAAGCCCTGCTCCCTATCAATTGTCTCGAAATCAGAGCAATCTTCCTTGCCCTTCTTCGCTGGCAACCTCTTCTCGTCGGCAAGCCGGTCCGCTTTCAGTCGGACAATGCCACGGCTGTGGCGTACATAAACCATCAGGGCGGCACGCGCAGCAACCAAGTGATGTCAGAAGTGGCCAAGATACTGCGCTGGGCAGAACGGTACGTTCCAGCAATCTCCGCTGTTCACATTCCAGGGGTGGAAAACTGGGCAGCCGACTTTCTGAGTCGTCAAGGCCTAGCGTCAGGCGAATGGTCTCTCCAGTCCACGGTCTTCGATCAGATATGCCAGCGCTGGGGTTATCCGGATGTCGACCTCATGGCATCTCGGATGAACCACATGTTTCCGTGTTTCGTAGCCAGGTCCAGGGACCCTCTAGCCGTCGCTTGCGACGCCCTAGTAATTCCGTGGTCCCAGTTCCAACTCCCTTATCTGTTTCCACCTCTTGCCTTGATCCCAAGAGTGGTCAAGAAGATAAAATCGGAAGGCGTGCCAGTGATTCTTGTGGCTCCAGACTGGCCAAGGAGGCCTTGGTATGCGGAACTGGTGAACATGCTCGCGGACGTCTCCTGGAGGCTTCCAGACCGTCCGGATCTTCTCTCGCAAGGCCCCCCTTTACCACGAGAATTCTCGGTCTCTGAATTTAACGGCATGACTGTTGAGACCGCAATCTTAAGAGATTCAGGTTTTTCAAACCAGGTGATTCAGACGATGATTAAAGCCAGGAAACCAGCCTCTTCCCGTATCTACCATAGGCATTGGAAGGCCTTTTTCCGTTGGTGCGATGATAAGAGTCTTTCCAATGTCCTTTTCCATTCCGTCCATACTGGGTTTTCTCCAGTCTGGCTTAGATTCGAGTCTGTCTCTCAGTACCCTCAAGGGCCAGGTTTCCGCTTTGTCTATCCTTTTTCAAAGGGAGCTCGCTTCCTTACCGCAGGTGAAGACATTCCTCCAAGGAGTCGCTCATGTGGCTCCTCCTCATCATTCACAGATAGAACCGTGGGATCTCAATCTCGTTCTTAGCGCTCTCCAAAAAACCACTGTTTGAGCCCATCCAGGACATTCCTTTGTCTTTTCTGTCATGGAAGGTAACCTTTCTGATGGCCATAACATCCATCAGAAGAGTCTCTGAATTAGCGGCCCTGTCATGTCGTTCTCCTTATCTGGTCCTCCATCAGGATATAGTCGTCCTCAGGCCCGTTCCTTCTCTTCTCCCAAAGGTGGTATCCTCCTTCCACATCAACGAGGATATAGTTCTTCCATCATTTTGTCCTGCTCCTTCTCACCCCTTGAGAAGTCACTCCACAAACTCGACGTTGTTAGAGCCTTGCGTGTTTATCTCGCTAGGACTGCTTCTTTTCGTCAATCCGATTCATTGCTGGTCATCTCTGAAGGTCACCGGAAAGGGCTTCCGGCATCCAAATCCACGATCGCTTGCTGGATTCGTTCTACTATTCTGGAAGCATACCGTCTTCAGGAAAAACGGCCGCCTCCGGGAGTGAGGGCTCACTCCACCCGGGCGGTGGCAGCTTCGTGGGCCGTTCAACACACGGCTTCGGCTCTGCAAATTTGCAGGGCCGCGACCTGGTCGTCTTTGCATACGTTTGCGAGGTTCTACAGGGTTCATACCCAGGCCTCGTCTGATGCAGTCGTTGGTAGGAAGGTCCTACAGGCGGCGGTGGCGCATCGGCCGACCTAAGCCCTTCCTGTTCTTTCGTTCCTTATTGCTGTTCCCGCCCTTGGGACTGCTTTGGAACGTCCCATGGTAATCTGTGTCCCCCAATAAGGCGATAAAGAAAGATGGATTTTTGGTTCTTACCGTAAAATCTCTTTCTTGGAGCCTTCATTGGGGGACACAGCACCCTCCCTGTTTAAGTTGTACCGTGTTGGGTCCTTGAGTCCCTTGTTGGGTTGGTACATGTGTTTATTGTTCCGTGGCTTCTCCTACTGCTTTCTCACCAACTGAGGTACTTGGTATCTGTCGGTGGGTGTATACTGCCGGGGAGGAGTCAATTCTCTTGTTTTTTGCATAGTGTCAGCCTCCTAGCAGCAGCAGCATACACCCATGGTAATCTGTGTCCCCCAATGAAGGCTCCAAGAAAGAGATTTTACGGTAAGAACCAAAAATCCATCTTTTTTTTGTTAGGAAGTTATGAGTTAAAATTTGACCAGCAATTTCTGATTTTTCCAATAAAATTTACAAACCATTTTTTTAGGGACCACCTCACATTTGAAGTGACTTTGGGGGGGTCAATATGACAGAAAATACCCAAAAGTGACACCATTCTAAAAACTGCACCCCTCAAGGTGCTCAAAACCACATTCAAGAAGTTTATTAACCTTTCAAGTGCTTCACGAGAACTAAAGCAATGTGGAAGGAAAAAATTAACATTAAACTTTTTCACAAAAAGTTTACTTTAAACCCAAACACAGATTCCCCATATGTGGGGAAAATCCTCTGTTTGGGCGCATTGCAGGGCTCAGAAGGAAGGGAGCACCGTTTGACTTCTTGAATACAAAATTGGCTGGAATCAATGGCGGGCACCGTGTTGCATTTGGAGACCCCCTGATGTACTTAAACAGTGGAAACCCCCAAATTCTAACTCCAACCCTAACACAGCCCTATACCCAACCTGAACTGTATTACCAACCCTAATCCTAACCACAGCGCTAACCTCAACCCCAACCCTAACCCTACTGCAAAGAATGGAAAAAATGATATTTTAGTTTATTATTTTATCTAACTAAGGGGGTGATAAAGGGGGGTTTGATTTACTATTTTTTTATTTTGATCACTGTGATAGGGTCTATCACAGTGATCAAAATGAACCAATAGGAAAAAGCTCCTATTGTTGCCGGGTATTGGCCAGCAGATCTCGGCGGGCGCACTGCGCATGCGCCTGCTATTTTCTTCTAGGAAGATGACGTGGAGGGCCGGGGGACGGAGCAGGAGGATGCAGGGATGGCAGAGGTACCAGGAGGGCTTGGGGGACCCCATTTCTCTCTCCTCTAGTATGCTAGATCATATCAGAGGAGAGAGCAATGAATGGAAAGTCAGACTTTTTTTTTTGTGATCGCAGTTATTCAGTGAGTAATGGCGATCATGTGACGGGACGGTAAAAACCGACCCGAATCATGTTCTCCGGGGTCTCAGCTACCCCTGGTGCGCGCTTTACACTTATTTCTCAGCACCGTTAAAAGGCGTATCGGCGGCCGTTAAGGGGTTAAAGTGCTGAAAGTTTTGTTAAATCAGACAAAATCACAAAATGGTGTAATGGTAAAATAATGTACTACTTTTTTACTCAAAAAACATTGTTCAAAAGCCTTGTTACATGCCCACCTATAGGTCTGGTTTAATATTTAGGATACTATAATAATAATAATATGCCGCTAAATTTTGCAGCACTTATTTCAGAGATTACATATATAAAGAGAATCGGACATTACGGAGTGGTCCACCAGATGGGGGTTTCTCCCAAAATCATTATTATTATTATGCCATTTATTCCATGGTGCTTTACATGTATTTAGTGCCCATTGTAGAATTTACACTGTGTTCCAAATTATTATGCAAAAAATATTTCCTCATATTTTCTCTAAATTACCTATGTGAATTGCAGTCATTGTTATTTTCCAGTCATCTAATATTCTAGTATAATTGCAATGTTTTTGAGCAAACTGCCTATGAAAACAGTATATTTTTAAAAATAAGAAACACTCAAAATGCCTGTTCCAAATTATTATGCACAGCAGAGTTTTCAACCTTTTTATTTTGAACAAAAAAATGGTGAATTGTGAAATGATAAGCATTATCAGCTTATTACAAAATGAAATCAAACAGTTTTCAAGTCAAAACTTTATTCTAGGTGATGTTACATTTGCACATAGGACCCCTTGTTCGAAAGAAGCTTCTGAACTCTCTCGTCCATTGAATTTGTCAGTTTTTGGATGGTTTGTGCTTCAATTGTTTTGCATGTGGACAGAATACCCTCCCAGAGCTGTTGCTTAGATGTGACCTGCCTCCCGCCATCATAGACACTCCTTTTGATGATGCTCCAGAGGTTCTCAATGGGGTTGAGGTCAGGGGAAGATGGTGGCCACACCATAAGTTTGTCCTCTTTTATGCCCATAGCAGCCAGAGATGCAGATGTGTTATTTGCACCATGAGACGGTGCATTATCATGCATGAAAATGATCTTGCTGCGGAAAGCACAGTTCTTCCTCTTGAACCATGGCAGGAATTGCTGTTTTAGAAACTCCACATAGATTATGGAGTTCATCTTTACCCCTTCAGGGATCCTAAAGGGGCCGACAATCTCTCTCCCCATGATTCCAGCCCAAAACATTACTCCACCTCCTCCTTGTTGGCGCCTTAGCCGTGTTTTCATGGGGTGTCCATTAACCAGCCATCCTCCACTCCATCCATCTGGACCACCGAGCGTTGCACGGCACTCATCGGTGAACAAAACAGTTTGGAAGTCAGTCTTCATGTATCGTTTGGCCCACTGAGCTGTTTCTGCTTGTGTGCAGTGGATAGAGGTGGTCGACAGGATGGCTTACGCACAGCTGCAAACCTCTGAAGGACCCTGCATCTTGTTGTTCGGGGGACGTTGGAGGCACCAGCAGCTTCAAAAACTTGTCTGCTGCTATGACAAGGCATTTTTGCAGCTGCTCTTTTAACCTGACGCAATTACCTGTTGGAAAGAGTCCTCAATTTTTCCTTATCAGCACGCACACGTGTGTGCTGGGAATCAGCTACGTACTTCTTGATTGTGCGATGATTCGATGAAGTGTCTTGGCAATGTTGATTGTAGTCATGCCTTGACCTAGATACTCCACAATTTGTTGCTTCTCAGAAGCAGACACATCCTTTTTCTTTCCCATTTTGGCAAAAAATGTAGGCTGCTTAATAATGTGGAACAGCCTTCTTAAGTAGTCTTGCCTTTATTTGGACACACCTGCCAAACTAATTTGCACAGGTATCTGCAATTGCTTTCAGTGATATAAAGAGCCCTGGCACACATCACCATCAATGAGTTTAAATGACAAAAAAATTCTAACCTTATCACTCCTAAACTCTTTTGCATAATAATTTGGAACACAGTTTATATAGGGTATTTCTATCCATGAAAAGATGGATGGCTTTATATTGATCTCTGGACTGTGCAGATTTATACGAGATGATGGTAGACATTTCTGTCTGCACTTTGCACCTGTATTATTCATCGGCAGAGGAAGTATATGAGGAGCCGTGCAGCGCCCGCTTCCTGCAGGTCTGTTGCTAATGCTCCTCTGTGGGAAGAAATGACTCTTCCCTTTTTGACTCTGCACGCCGGTGTGAAGGAAGACTGGTCAGTAATCGTTTTCTTATTTTGGTGACTGTCCAGGCCATGAAGACATTGCAGAGTTCTTACTTCAGAACGGAGCTGGTTTCTGTTCGTACATATTGATGGACAACCCTGAACTGAGCAAAAAACTTCTGAGGAAGAGAAGCCATAGCGACCCCTCTGTGAACAACAACCAGGTGGCATCGGTAAGTTTTCCTATTTTACGGCTTAGCATTGTACTGTAATCTGTAATCTGGACATGGATGCTGTGGCTAAAATAGTGTTCACAGCCCCCAAAACCTGATCATCTGCCAATGTTTCTCACATTAGACACTGTACATAGATCATCAGTTAAAGGGAACCTGTCATGTAAAATAATGCTATTAACCTATAGATATAGGGTTAGTCTGCAGCCTAATGGCGTTCAGACACTGTGCGGCGCCGGCACTGAGAGCACCGGTGCCGGGAGGAAATTAACTTTATTACCCCCAGCAGTGTGCAGCTTCCAGTCATAGGAGGTGGCTTCAGTCACCGCTCTGGGTATAGAGAGCAGCAGGTGTAACTGCGCCTTGGCACTGACTGACGCGTCGCTCAGCATTTGGGTTGGTTGTTTTTTTTTCTGTTTGGGTCTGAAAACTCCCCAGACTCCCACTTTATGCTAAAATAGTCTTTTTGGCACATCCTGGGCCATATGATTTGCATACAATTTCCACTGTAAAAGAGAGCATAGTCCGCAAGGGGACACTGTAATTTTTTTTTTTTTGTAACATTGAGAGGGAATGGCTGACGTATGTCGCTTATGCCTATGCCATGGCAGATTATAGTGGCTTCTGTCAGAACTCGCTGCTGATGTATCCCTACGGTGAAATGCAAGAGGAAAAGCGACTGGACCTGTTAAAATGTGAACAAGCGTTCATCAGCCCATGTAGACATGCCGCCAATTGGAACAAGAATGAGCAAATTGCCTGTTTATCAGCTGATTAGACAGTATGTCGGCATAAAAATCAACATGGTCGACAGCACATTGCTCCATGTAAACAGGGGAAGTGCTGGCGACACCGTGTATAGTGATTGAACATGGTCCGTGTGAGCTGACCATTTCATTTTGCCTTTTATGTAGGTAATCGCTTATAGACTTTGACCTGCCTGGTTAGTTGGGCTTCACATAGGACCTGTCCCCAGGGCTGTGGAGTCGGTGTCATGGAAATGTCAGAGGTATGGCTTACCGACTCTGTGGAGTCTGAATCGGAACCCATTTTGGTGGAAATTGAGGAGTCGGAGGTTTGGCTTACCGACTCCACATCCCTGCCTGTCCCTAAGTCAAGTGTCCAGTGTTTCCTCTTATTTTATTCCCACTGCTCCAGTGACTATTCTTTTTTTTTTTTTTTTCCATTTGGTTCCAGTAATATGGGCCTTTTTATTTACTGCAATGTTTTATGTTCTTTACCAAGGGGGTGGTGCTCGCATGTAATTATGCAAATTGGCCTAAAGACACTCCCCAGAGGGGAAAAAAAAGGGTCTTACCAGCTCACTTGAAAACAGCCTGTGGTGTGTGGGAGCAAGGAATGACGTCATCCAGCGTGTAGTTACTCCAGAAGAAAGAAAAAAATTCCAGCTACTATAAGATCCATTTATTGAGTGAAAAGTAAGACCGAGTTCACATGATTGTCTCTATTACGCGTTTCGAACACCCACACTGTGTTCTTTATCAAAAAAGCTGCCAACTCCTCTTGGAAAAGGCCATAAAAATTAGGACTAAATAAAAAGGCCCATGTCTCGGGAACCTTATCGCTGATTTTAAAAACACAGAAAAGAGAATTATTCGGAGGCGTATCCGAAATCTTTAAGTCTGGGAAATTAGAAAATCAGCGCATCCTTTGTTGTTTTTTTTGTTTTTTGTTTTTTTTTCTTAATGAATCTTTTATATACAAAGTTCTGTGAGGCCTCCGATAAAGGAGCTAATACATAAAATACAAGTGAGGCTGTCAAAACTGAAATTTTACACTGAAATAAGGAAAGTCCCAGGCAGTGCGGTCAGTTCACTTCCTTAATGGTAACCATCAGTTCACATTTACTGCAGTGAATATTTGCCTTTTCATCACAATGGTGTAAAATTTCCCCAGGTCGTAGCAATGTGTGTCTGTTACAAAGAGCCAAAATGGAGACCCGCCGGCAGTAATAATGGACCTTATTATTAGCAGAAATAATAGCCCCTGGTGTCCATTATCGGCGCCATCAATATCCCTATTGTGACAGTATATCTGCACAAAGGGATCTGCTGTGTCAGATAACTGCAGCCCCTTAATGTGTGTGTATGTTTGTATGTATGTATATCTGATATTTACAGGAAATAAAGGGCACATTACACCCTGTAGAATAACGTAGAATTCACTGCAAGGGTGCAGCTTTCCATAAAATGTACACTATTAGAATGCGATCCTATAAACCCTATTGTCTGCATTGTATTGTAAGGCATTATGGCTTTTGGTGCAGAATCTGCATTAAAAATTGCAGCCATGTGTGAACTGCCTGAAGCTCTCCATCGGGTATAGGAAAGGCGTCTATGCTGAGAACCGTAGGCCTGGACATTTGAAGCAACGTGTCTGGATTTCTGCAGGTTCTGCCTGTCGTTCAGAATTGGTTGCGGGAAGTTTTATAGTGCTTCTAAATGAAGAATTTAATGGCAGAAGGTATAAGATGTATTATGGCCACTGGGGATCGAGACTGCTCTGTAGATTAGTCGGGTCTCCAGTGTCATCTCCTTGGCTGCTGCCCTTGATTGTCAGGTTTCTGCTCACCTACATGTGTAGGCTAAGACCTGTCAGTTGTTGGCAGAGGGCGGTGAGAAGCCAAGGACCCTCTAGCCTACATTGCAGTCTCGGTTCAGAGTTCTTATTAAAGCACTAGATAGAGGCCCGATGCGAGGGCGGTAATGTCACGATGGGGGGCAGGCTTTTCAGCTTTGAGAATCTCTCCCCCCCCCCCCCCATGTGCTCACCCACCTATCCACTCTCTCTTTCCCCATGTGCTGACTTCTCCCGTCTGTGCTCTCCTCTTTGACCTGTCTGCCCCATGTGCTATCCCCCTTGTCTGCTGTCTCTCTCCTTCCTGTGCTGTGTTCTCCCCTCATGTGCTGTCCCGTTTGAGATGTCTCCCCCCCCTGTGCTCTGTCTCTCACCCCTGTGCGCTTTCTATCTCCCCCATCTGCTGTCTTCTCTCATGTCATCTCTTCTTTGACCTGTGTACCCCATGTGATCTCCCCCTTGTCTGCTCTCTCTCTCTTTCCATCAGTGTGCTGTCTTCTTCCCTCATGTATTCTCTCGTTTGAGCTGAGCTCCTGTGCAGGAGAGGAAGCAAAAGACAATACTGACATTACAGCAGGAGATCGCAGAGGATACATTTTGTGAGGTAAAATATTGTTTACAAACAGTCAGTGAAATATTTTACCTCACAAAATGTATCCTCTGCGATCTCCTGCTGTAATGTCAGTATTGTCTTTTGCTTCCTCCCCTGCCCAGGAGATGTGGTATGGCTCCGTGCACGGTCAGACACAGACAATTTTTTAAATGAACTTTAGTTCGTGAGAAAACCCCTTTAATGTGGCCGGCTTCCTCTGCCTGTAGACACGTCGTGCATCTGCCGCCGGGATCAGCCGAATGATTCACTGCGCCTGCACGGAATTCGTGCAGGTGCAGTAAATCAGACCGTCGCCATCTTTGTGCAGACAGATGGCAGCAGACACATTAAAACTGCGCATGCGCTCCTCCTGTACAAAGATGGCGGCAGTCAGTGAATCATTCGGCTGATCCCGGCGGCGGCGTGTTCGCGACGGTGTTCCGCTGGTGGTACCATGCAAGAGGCTGCGTACGGCGTATACAGTGTGTGTGGTGCGTACGGTATATACAGAGTGTGTGGTGCAACGGTGTTCCGCTGGTTGTACCACGCAAGAGGCTGGTACCACCAGCAGTTTCCATATTGAGACACCCATCACTTGGGTGTCCTAATATGGCGGTCGGTGAACTTCCGCCGCTTGGAATTCTGGGATCCAGACACATCTGGACGAGAACAGGATGTGAAGACATTACAAGGTAAGTATATATTAGATGTTTCTCTCTGACATGCTGACGCATTTTAGAATAACATAACCATAGATGAGATTGTACAGCCAGTGCCTGATACATGCTGCCCACGACTTTGGCAACATGTGTCAAGTTTTCTTGAAATGATTTCCTGACCAATGCAATACATGGATACTCCGAGCCTGCGAGAGCCATTCTTTGTGAGTGGTTTCACTTTCCAGCTTGTAGAGGAGATCCTAATGGGGGCCATGAACATGATGGACTGTGTAAGTTTTAAAAAACAAAATCAGTTTTCAAGAGGAAATGTCTTCAGCTTTGTGGGTCTACTAGCTGAAGAGCCCGACGCTGCCCGGGCATAGTACCTAACTGTGGGTCCCGCTCTCTTCCTTAACAGCCCCGCTCTCCACCCGCCATCACGCTCTGTCCTTCCGCAGCCCCGCTCTCCACCCGCCGTCACGCTCTGTCCTTCCGCAGCCCCGCTCTCCACCCGCCGTCACGCTCTGTCCTTCCGCAGCCCCGCTCTCCACCCGCCGTCACGCTCTGTCCTTCCGCAGCCCCGCTCTCCACCCGCCGTCACGCTCTGTCCTTCCGCAGCCCCGCTCTCCACCCGCCGTCACGCTCTGTCCTTCCGCAGCCCCGCTCTCCACCCGCCGTCACGCTCTGTCCTTCCGCAGCCCCGCTCTCCACCCGCCGTCACGCTCTGTCCTTCCGCAGCACCGCTCTCCACCCGCCGTCACGCTCTGTCCTTCCGCAGCCCCGCTCTCCACCCGCCGTCACGCTCTGTCCTTCCGCAGCCCCGCTCTCCACCCGCCGTCTTGCTCTGTCCTTCCGCAGCCCCGCTCTCCACCCGCCGTCACGCTCTGTCCTTCCGCAGCCCCGCTCTCCACCCGCCGTCACATTCTGTCCCTCCGAAGCCCCATTCTCTTCCTTCACAGCCCCGCTCTCCCGCTCTCTTCCTCCACAGCCCCGCTCTCTTCCTCCACAGCCCCGCTCTCTTCCTCCACAGCCCCGCTCTCTCCCTCCACAGCCCCGCTCTCTCCCTCCACAGCCCCGCTCTCTCCCTCCACAGCGTCAGCCCCGCTCTCCTCCATTCGCCAAGCGTGGTGTCGCCAAGACCAGGAGAGAGAGCTGCACAGATTGTTTGGGCGGAGCTAGAGCGGAGCTGCAGCGCGTGTGATTGGGCGGCCTGCAGGGGGCGTGGCCTAGCGCTGTAGTAGGCCGCAGTAGAAGCCGGGGACTAATTTAAGGCCGGGAAGCTGCAGGGGAGAGGGGGGATAGCGCGGTTGGCGACTGGGAGCTCCGACTGAACCGGGACGGGGCTGGGAGGCCCCTGTTCTGAAGACTGTTTTCCTCCACAGCCCCGCTCTCCATGCACTGTCCTGCTGTAGCTGTATCCGTCCTCAGCCCAGCTCTCCATCCGCGTCCCATTCTGATGCTTCGTGATTGGTTGGTGTCCCACTCTGCTGCTTTGTGATTGGTTGGTGATACACACACATACATACATACATACATACATTTTTATTTACAGGTGTTGGACAAAATAATGGAAACGCCTAACGTTTTGGCATCATAATCTTCGAACATGTTATAAACATGCAAACCGTGACATATGGTAATTATGTAGTTGATTATTTGTGTAATGTGATGTGTATGTAAATTAACTGTTTGTTTTGCAGAATTGTAAGAACATTGATGAAAACCTGATACCAATGGGAGACCTCTCGGATTTTCAAAGAAGCCAAATCGTTGGTGCTCGTATGGCAGGCGCTAGTGTAACAGAAAGTGCCCGAATGCTTGGCGTGTCAAGACGTACTATCTCCAAAGTAATGACTGTGTTTGAAAGAGAAGGAAAAACGTCCGCAGCAAAGCACAGGTCCGGCCGAAAGTCGAAGTTGACTGAGAGAGACCGTCGGACTCTAAAGTGAATTGTGAGAGAGGATCGCAAGACCACGGCTCCGAAAATCACTGCTGAGCTCAATGAACACCTACAGAACCCAGTTTCCACGAAAACTGTTCGTCGGGAGCTGCACAAATCTGGATTCCATGGAAGAGCTGCAATTAGAAAACCGCTTCTCTCAATGACAAATGTTTCCAAGGGTTTAGAGTGCTGTAGAAACCTCCAGAATTGGTCCCTCGAGCAGTGGAAACGTGATATTCTCAGACGAATCATCGTTTACCCTATTTCCGACCTCCGGCCAAGTGTACGTTTGGAGACAGCCGAAAGAAGCATTCCATCCAGACTGCCTTGCACAACGTAAAGAAGGATTTTTCCAGCGTCTCCAGGCATTCCATGATTAAGCCCTTTCAGGGTGAAACGCGTAGGAAATTTCTCCCCTCCATACGCCTCTTTATGTCGTTTTTACCTGATGGTATGGAGATTTTATATTCTCAATAAAGCAATTATTATTTTATCTCCTGGAGACGCTGGAAAAATCCTACTTTATGTTGTGCATGCACTATACACCCGGGTCAGGGTGTTTCCGTGCGTCGGAGGTGTGATCAGGAGTGAAGAGGGGTGAGCTGAATACTTCTTGTTTGTGTAATCCCGACTGCCTTCTCCCAACCGTAAAACATGGCGGATGTTCTGTGATGATCTGGGGTGCTATTTCGTGGAGATCCGCCGGGCCAATGATCTCCCTGCATGGAAGAATTAACAGCCGAGATTATTTAGGCATTTTGGGTGACCAAGTGCATCCTATGGTTCAAGCACTGCTCCCGGAGGGGAACGCCATCTTTAAGGATGATAATGCACCTATTCATACAGCTATAATCGTTAAAGCATGGCACTAGGAACATTCTAATGAAGTTGAGCATCTCTTCTGGCCCCCCACAATCCCCAGACCTCAACATTATTGAGCATTTATGGCCGATTTTAGAGATTCAAGTTAGACGTCTATTTCCGCCGCCATCGTCGCTCAAAGAACTGGAGGGTGTTTTAACTGAGGAATGGGCTACCATTCCTTTGGAAACAATTCACACCTTGTATAAATCCATACATTGGAGAATTGAGGCTGTAATCGCCGCAAAAGGTGGACCTACACCATATTAAACTAACTTTTGTTGATGTTTCCAGGTGTTTGCATTATTTTGTCCAACCCCTGTATATAGATATGTGCAGAACTCCGTTTTGTTGCCCACACATAATGGGCAGAGATCAGAACATATGATGTCTTTCTCCCATCCATAAGGACATACAGTATAGATTTGGCAAAATGTCATTTAGAAAAGTCAATATCAGTAAACCGTGCTAAATATAAAGCAGGAAATGTTTGATAACGCTTCTCTTGTCCATATGCGAGTAATGGAGCCGTGCTCTGTGGTCTCTCTGCAGAGCGTCTGCGTGAAGTGGTCCAGTCTTCGCTTGCCCTGGGTAGATCTTGATTGGTTTATAGACATTTCCTGCCAGATACGAGAGCTGGATATCTCCTCTAATTGCTTGGCTTCCCTTCCATCGGTCATTCCTTGGGGGCTTCTCAACTTACAAAAGTTGAATCTAAGTGACAACCGATTAAGTGAGCTCCCCAATGTCCAAAGCTCGGAGGAAATCATCTGCTCAGGGTGTGTATGTCGGTGCATTCTGGACATAACACATTTAGTGCTTGGTTTGGAGACTTATCTCTATGTCTCTGTTGTCTCTAGGTTGCTTGAAGTTGATGTCTCTAATAACAAGCTGACATGTCTGCCCCCGGGGTTTCTTCACCTGATTCGGCTTCAGAAGCTCTGTGCATCCAAGAACTTCTTGGCGACTCTCTTTAGAGAAGATGGTACGACTCACTATATATACCTTTATAGCATGCACTTGGATAAAATTGCATTTGTCATACTCTTTCATTAATAGAAGAAATAAATCCAAAACTAATATAAAGGATACCAGCTATATACCCATCACTTTACATGGGATAATGTACCCCCTTCTGTAAGGTAAGCCCCCCTGACCACCTTGATTGATATAAAACACCATTTTTTACATAAAAGATCTGCAACATTGTAACACTTGTATATTATATTATGTAGAACTGTTTTGTATGCACTGCAGCTGTGGAGGAACTCTTCTTAAAGAGGTTGCCTCATCTTCTGTAGGTGTGCACCGCTCTCCAGCTTCCTGCTTGCTGAGTGGCGGTGCACTCCAGATTAACGTTTTTATTTGGCTGTATCATCACACCACTAGCCTGAGCTGCGTATTCCCCAGTGCCTCAAGTAAAGGCAGCTTTGTCTCTGCAATATGGGAGGAGCGCAGGGGCACTAAGCAGACCCGATTAGGACCTACCATTGTGCTCCAATGATCCCAGCCATCAGAGTAGAAACTGTATTGGAAACGGTTTTTAAGTTGAATCTATCCCCTTTCCTGCTCCAACTGAGAGCAGCAAGATATAGAGCAGAGACTAATTCCAATGATGTAACTAACTGGGCTTCTTGCTGTAGTTTTGCTAAAATCTGTGTATTGGCAGACCACTGCCACTCAGTGGTTGGGGCAGGGTTATACAGAGCTCTTGAATATAGAGGATTACATGGCAGCAGCTTTACTAGCCCTCTAGTGATAATCTCATGCTGATAAAACTGTAATTTTGTCCAAACTACATTAAGCAGCCCAGTAAGTGACACATCGCTGGAATCAAGATCTGTCAGTTTAGGTGGTAAAAACTGGTGACAAAATCCTTTTAAGCTTTGTGCATGTATGTCCTCCACTGCTAGATTGCAGTGGTGGTAGGTCACGTAGGTAGCTAGCAGTAAAGAATAACACTTAAAATCACTCTCTTATGGAGAGGAATTTTAATGCTAAATATTTTGCAAAGTTGTGGTTTTTTTTTTTTTGTTTTTTTTTTCAAGCATTTTGCAGTTGTGCCCAATAGCGAACATGAGAATAATCCTTTAAAGAGCACAATCCTGTTTTTCTGTCTTCTCCTTTGCCCAATATTGTGGACATTATGGAATAATGGTATGTTTTTGGCTTGATAATGCTCGTTTGTAGCCAGATCCATGAATTAAGAACTTTTGATTTTTAAATTGAAGTATTTCTCCACAAAAGACAACAGAGAAGAAAAGTCAAATTGGACATACAGTGGGTACGGAAAGTATTCAGACCCCTTTAAATTTTTCACTCTTTGTTTCATTGCAGCCATTTGGTAAATTCAAAACAGTTCATTTTTTTCTCATTAATGCACCCTATCATGAGTGAAAAAACCCCAGAAATGTTAAAGTTTATGCTAATTTATTAAAAAAGAAAAACTGAAATGTCACATGGTCATAAGTATTCAGACCCTTTGGTCAGTATTGAGTAGAAGCACCCTTCTGAGCTAGTACAGCCATGAGTCTTCTTGGGAATGATGCAACAAGTTTTTCACACCTGGATTTTGGGATCCTCTGCCATTCTTCCTTGCAGATCCTGTCCAATTCCGTCAGGTTGGATGTTGAACGTTGGTGGACAGCCATTTTCAGGTATCTCCAGAGATGTTCAATTTGGTGTAGGTCAGGACTCTGGCTGGGCCAGTCAAGAATGGTCATAGAGTTGTTCTGAAGCCACTCCTTTGTTATTTTAGCTTTGTGCTCAGGGTCATTGACTTGTTGGAAGGTGAACCTTCGGCCAAGTCTAAGGTCCCGAGCACTCTGGAAGAGGTTTTCATCCAGGATATCTCTATACTTGGCCGCATTCATGTTTGCTTTAATTGCAACCAGTTGTCGTGTCTCTGTAGCCGAAAAACACTCCCATAGCATGATGCTGCCACCACCATGTTTCACTGTTGGGATTGTGTTGGGCAGGTGATGAGCAGTGCCTGGTTTTCTACACGCATACCACTTAGAATTATCACCAAAAGTTCTATCTTGGTCTCATCAGACCAGAGAATCTTATTTCTCATATTCTGGGAGTCCTTCATGTGTTTTTTTTTTTTTTTTAGCAAACTCTTTGCAGGCTTTCATATGTCTTGCACTGAGGAGAGGCTTCTGTCTGGCCACTCTGACATAAAGGCCCGACTGGTGGAGGGCTGTAGTGATAGTTGACTTTGTGTAACTTTCTCCCATCTCCCTACTGCATCTGTGGAGCTCAGCCACAGTGACCTTGGGGTTTTTCTTTATCTCTCTCACCAAGGCTCTTTTCCCACGATTTCTCAGTTTGGCTGGACGGCCATTTCTTGGAAGACTTCTGGTGGTCCCAAACGTCTTCCATTTAAGGATTATGGAGGCCACTGTGCTCTTAGGAACCTTGAGTACTGCAAGCTCCTTGGCCAGTTCCTTTGACCTCATGATTCTCATTTGGTCTGACATGCACTGGGAGCTGTGACGTCTTATATAGACAGGTGTGTGCCTTTACAAATCAAGTCTTATCAGTTTAATTAAACACAGCTGGACTCCAATGAAGGAGTAGAGCCATCTCAAGTAGGATCACAAGGAAATGGACAGCATGTGACTTAAATATGAGTGTCTGATCAAAGGGTCTGAATACTTATGACCATGTGATATTTCAGTTTTTCATTTTTAATAAATTTGCAAAAATTTCTACATTTCTGGGTTTTTTTAAGTCAAGATGGGGTGCAGAGTGTACATTAATTAGAAAAAAAATGAACTTTTTTGAATTTACCAAATGGCTGCAATGAAACAAAGAGTGAAAAATTTAAAGGGGTCTGAATACTTTCCGTTCCCACTGTAATTTCACACATAACCCCCAAAATGGGCCAGACCATTTTGTTGGCACCCTCAACTTAATATTTGGTTGCACACCCTTTGGAATAAATAACTGCAATCAATCGCTTCCTGTAACAATCAACAAGCTTCTTACACCTCTCAACTGGAATTTTAGCCCACTTTTCTTTTGCATACTGCTCCACATCTCCTATTTGAAGGCGCCTTCCCAAGCAGCAATTTTAAGATCTTTCCACAGGTGTGCAATGGGATTTAGATCTGGACTCATTGCTGGTCACTTAAGAACTTTCCTGCTGGAAGACCCATGACCTAGGATACAAACTCAACTTTCTGACACTGGGCACTACATTGTGACCCAAAATTCGTTGGTAATCCTCAGATTTTTGACTGTAGGAACTGTGTTCTTTTCTTTGTAGGCCTCATTCTGTTTTCAGTAAACACTAGAATAATGTGCTTTACCAAAAAGCTCTATATTGGTCTCTCATCCACAAGACTCTTTCCCAGAAGGATTTTGGCTTGCTCAGGCTAGCTTTTTTTTATGTCTGTCATCAGTGGGGTCCTCCTGGGTTTCCTGTCATAGTGGTTTTTTTTTTGTTTTCTTTTTTCATTCAAATCAGGGCTGCCGAATTGGAGTCGGTATAAAATGAACCTGCATCGGCTCCTAAAATATATAATAAATTGGGTTCAGTGCAGGATGTGCTGTAAATGTTTTCATAATTTGGTAAAGTTCTGAAATGTTCTATAAATGTCTGTTCTGTTCCTGATCTAAGGATCTCCGCTTTTAGTTGAGATGAATCTGTGCTGCACTTTATGTACATGCTCAGTAGTGACCAGTGCTGTGGAGTCGTAGATGAGATGAATCTGTGCTGCACTTTATGCACATGCTCAGTAGTGACCAGTGCTGTGGGGTCGTAGATGAGATGAATCTGTGCTGCATTTTATGTACATGCTCAGTAGTGATCAGTGCTGTGGGGTCGGAGATGAGATGAATCTGTGCTGCACTTTATGCACATGCTCAGTAGTGACCAGGGCTGTGGGGTCATAGATGAGATGAATCTGTGCTGCACTTTATGTACATGCTCAGTAGTGACCAGTGCTGTGGGGTCGTAGATGGGATGAATCTGTGCTGCACTTTATGTACATGCTCAGTAGTGACCAGTGCTGGGGAGTCATAGATGAGATGAATCTGTGCTGAACTTTATGTACATGCTCAGTAGTGATCAGGGCAGTGGAGTCGGAGATGTGATGAATCTGTGCTGCACTTTATGCACATGCTCAGTAGTGACCAGGGCTGTGGGGTCGTAGATGAGATGAATCTGTGCTGCACTTTATGCACATGCTCAGTAGTGACCAGGGCTGTGGAGTCGGAGATGTGATGAATCTGTGCTGCACTTTATGTACATGCTCAGTAGTGACCAGTGCTGGGGAGTCATAGATCAGATGAATCTGTGCTGCACTTTATGTACATGCTCAGTAGTGACCAGGGCTGTGGGGTCGGAGATGAGATGAATCTGTGCTGCACTTTATGCACATGCTCAGTAGTGACCAGGGCTGTGGAGTCGTAGATGAGATGAATCTGCGCTGCACTTTATGTACATGCTCAGTAGTGACCAGGGCTGTGGAGTCATAGATGAGATGAATCTGTGCTGCACTTTATGCACATGCTCAGTAGTGATCAGGGCAGTGGAGTCGGAGATGTGATGAATCTGTGCTGCACTTTATGCACATGCTCCGTAGTGACCAGGGCTGTGGGGTCGTAGATGAGATGAATCTGTGCTGCACTTTATGTACATACTCAGTAGTGACCAGTGCTGTGGGGTCGTAGATGAGATGAATCTGTGCTGCACTTTATGCACATGCTCAGTAGTGACCAGGGCTGTGGAGTCGGAGATGTGATGAATCTGTGCTGCACTTTATGTACATGCTCAGTAGTGACCAGTGCTGTGGGGTCGGAGATGAGATGAATCTGTACTGCACTTTATGTACATGCTCAGTAGTGACCAGTGCTGTGGAGTAGTAGATGAGATGAATCTGTGCTGCACTTTATGTACATGCTCAGTAGTGACCAGTGCTGTGGAGTCGGAGATGAGATGAATCTGTACTGCACTTTATGTACATGCTCAGTAGTGACCAGTGCTGTGGAGTCGGAGATGTGATGAATCTGTGCTGCACTTTATGTACATGCTCAGTAGTGACCAGTGCTGTGGAGTCGGAGATGAGATGAATCTGTACTGCACTTTATGCACATGCTCAGTAGTGACCAGTGCTGTGGGGTCGTAGATGAGATGAATCTGTGCTGCACTTTATGCACATGCTCAGTAGTGACCAGTGCTGTGGGGTGATAGATGAGCATCACATTCTTGAAGCAAAGTTGTTTACCCACAATTTTGGAAAGGTGCCAACAAGAGTGCAAACACTACCTATGTGTATATGTATTATATATATATAATGTGTGTGTGTGACGGTGCATGGATTGTTTATGGGTAATCTTTCAATTGCAGGAATCAACTGGATTGGTCTCCGGAGGCTACATGATCTCGATGTGTCTGATAACATGCTGTCAGAGCTCCCTTCCTCCATTCTACACTGCTTCAAGTCTTTGAAGAGTCTAAATGTTTCTGGTAATAAGCTCAAAATCTTCCCGGAGCCCTGGGCCTGCCCTCTTGTAAGTGAGACTGGAAGCCAGTACATGATACATTTGTTATAATATGTATTACTGGGGAGACCCTCTGTTATTGCTCTGCAGAATAATAATAATTTCTGTATATAATCATTTTTCATATTTTTCTGTCTTTCAGAAATATTGTAAAGCTTCTAGAAATTGTATTGAACTGATCCCAGAGAACCTGACTATCTTTTGGAGGAATCACTTGCTAGAAGTAGACTTTTCAGACAATGCCCTGAGGGATGTACCCAAGGACCTGTTCCAGGTGGAGGTAAGGGTCCCGTTTCACTTAGCGACGCACCAGCAATCCCGAGAACGATACGACGTGGTAGGGATCGCTGGTGCGTCGCTAAATGATCGCTAGTAAGCTGCCAAACAGGCAGATCTCTTCAGCGACGCAGCAACGATCCAGCGATCAAACACAGTGATGCGCGCTGGCCAGCGGGACGCAGTCGACGAAAAAATGGCCCAGGACGTTCCTGCACGATCAGCGATATCCAGCAGGGGGTCCTTCGCTGCTGCGTGTCACATGTACCGAGATCCATTTATATGGATATGCCTAAGCAAAATGGGAATGGTGACAGTTTTCTTGCGTAGGGTGTCTTGCATTGAAATCTGCTGCAATGACCCGGGTACTGCGTTCACCACACATCAACACAATTTCTATTCACTCCTCACGTGTTGACCTCTGTGACATGTCAATGGCTGTAAACAAAGAGAAACTTGTAAATAACTCATGAAAGAATAAAGTTACGTTAAAACCAAGCACACCAGTGTTTTTCTAGTGAAATTCCCAATAAGTTTGATGTGTCACATGACCCTCTTCCCATTGAAAAAAATAAAGTTGGATCCAAAATGGCTGACATCAAAATGGTCACCATCCATCTTGAAAAGTTTCCCCCCTCCCATATACTAATGTGACACAAACAGGAAGTTGATATCACCAACCATTCCCATTTTATTTAGGTGTATCCATATAAATGGCCCACCCTGTAGATTTATTAAAGGGAATCTGTTAGTAGGATTAACCCTCCTAAGTCGTGTTTATGTGCATGTAGGTCAGAGGAAGTTGAATAATATGATACCTTGATATCTGTGATCCGATATCTTATTCCAGAGAAATCCACGTTTTTGTTATTTGTAAATGAGCTTTTCAGGACTACGAGCCGAACACTGATCTCCCCGAGAATCTGCCTCCAGAGATTATTTTAAAATCAAGGGTTATTACCAGTATGATGTGCAATGGCGCTCTCTTCTCTCCGGATCTCACTGTGGACCTGACACATCTGCAGGTTCCTCCCTGCTTCCAGCTCATAGGCAGACAGGGTCACAGCAGAGCTGAGAGAGCTGCAGAAAATGTGTTTGTAAAGAGATAAAGTTCAGTTCGGCTGCTTTCTGTTAGTTACATGTCTCACACTGAAAACTCCTCCTTTTGTTAAAATTAAGCCCTGAAAGCAAATTCTCATGCAGATCAGTGTCCGGCCATAGATCCGAACAGCTCATTTACATATAAACCCTACAGCTTGGTAGGGTTGAACCTACTGACAGATTCCCTTTAAATTGTGATTTTATTTTATAACTGTAATTTTTATTAAGTTTTATACATTTTTAACATTGAAAATAAGCACAAAATATTCAGATTATAACAAGTAAAATGGACAAAGTAGAGAATCAATGAGGATCGGGAACATTAAAATGGAAAGACTTTCCCTCTAGTGACATCAAAACCTATTGCATGCTAAAACAATAAAAGACTCCAGTTCCAAATAAAAAACTATATATTAGTTACACCTGGTGCCATGATAAACCAATCCCCTTCCACTGATTAAATTCAGATTTCTTCTTCAACAATCGACAAACAGTAAATTGTGAATGTCATTGAGCTCTGTGAGCAAAATGATAGTTGCTTAAGAAGCTATTCATAAAATATTCAGGGGAAGTTGTAAAAATTTTGCTCCTATTGTTTTTTCACATAATGCTGACGTTTTACTCTTCAGTCTCTCACATATTGAGCAACAGTATGTCTGTCCTATGTATTCTTCTGAATTGTTCATCATAAATGCAGTTCAGGAAAAATATGCAGTAGTCTATTTTTTTCATTTGTAGTACACTGTTTTGTCCACAAGGGGGTGATCTAAGTATATAGTTTGCTGATACTTTTGGAAAAGAAACTTTAGACTGTATGTCCATGTAGCGTTTTTTAAGCATTTCCACGGCTTATTTAAACGCGCGATTCTGCCGCGGAAACGCTTAAAAAAAAAAAAAAAAGCATTCCGTGCATTTTTAATAGAAAACGCACATGTTGTGCCAATGGTACGTTTTTTACCGCTGCAGAATTGCTTAGCAGTAAAAAACGCAGCATGTTCATTAATTTTGCGGAATCGCCCACGATTCCGCATACCATCAATTATATGGCCAATAACGCTTAGGAAAACGCTTGACAAACGCTTGTCAAAAACCACATGCGTTTTCCCAGGAGCAGGGTGTGCGATTCTGCTCAGGTTTATTCTGCATGAGAATCGCCATGTGGGCCATTGCCTTAGAGTAACTCGTTTTATTTTTATTTATTTTTTTAAATAAATCGTGGAATTAAGGAACTTTGTAACACCTTTTTTTTTTTTTTTTCTCTGCCAGAATTGATCAGTCATTATCAAAAATCTCAATTAAATGAGGGTTACTCTCTAAAGCCTGATTTATGAAGGGTCCTCTTATTACGTATATCTTTTGAAAAAGAGTTGGTGGGGTTATCTAATTTTACAGTAGCTATAACCTGCGTAAAAATTTGTGCATTTCTGCTGGTTGATTCCCCAGGCTTTACAGTGCTTGAAGCTGTCCGGAAACCAACTCTTTTCATTGCCGCCCCCTGACAGCTGGACCTGCAGGCATCTGAAGTGTCTGGATGTATCCAAGAACCAGTTGGGAAGGTTGGTCGGGCCTGAAATATTCTGATGCAGTATTTGTGTGTATGGCTTCTCTCGTTAACGCCACTAATCTACTTTATATAGCCAGTAATATTTATAATATGAAACTTTTATTGCCTGGTTCTGCAGAAATGAGGAAGGGATCAGGACAAGGCGGATGCCATTTTTCTCCACCAGATCTAGAACACGAACAGGGACGGATGCAGGTACATGCATAATCGTAAGAGCAAGGTGATATGTAAAATACGATGACTGCTAATGTTGAGCTCTTGTGCTCCAGGTTTTTCTGTGGAGTTTCCTTCATGTCTGAAAGAATCTCTGGAAGTGTTGTACCTCAACGATAATCTATTAGATGCCTTCCCAATGTCGGTGTGCCATCTGAAGAGCCTTACAGAACTCTACCTGGGGAAGTAAGTGATGGAGGAGGTGTAGCACCCCAAGTTATCCAGGCTTGGTGCTATGACCAAAGTGACTAGCTGCAGGGCAATACTTCGTATTTGTTTTCAAAGTTTATGTCTCTCCATCACAGTGGCTTCTGCTTTGTTATATAGTAATCCGGGGATACGAGAGCTTCCTCCAGAACTTGGCCAGCTGGCATCTTTATGGCAGCTAGACCTCGAAGACCTGAACATCACAAACCTACCGGCAGAGATCAGGAAAGAGGGTAAGTGGCTTACTACTCATTAGTAACCACCATATCACTGTACGTCGTCTTACACATCGTGTTAATGTGAAGGTCCGGTGACCATCTTGGCATATCTGCGTGCTCAGCTGAGGAAAGCGGAGAGGTGCCCCCTTGTCAAGATGATCATTGTTGGACCACCACGCCAAGGAAAATCTACCCTTTTTGAGGTCCTACAGACTGGAAAAGTGTCACAGCAGATGCAAGGAGAAAGTACTATTCGTACTACCCGATGGGAGCTACAGAAACCTGTGGGGACTAAGGCAAAGGTAACCATTTTTCTTACGGGAACAGACCCAGAGATTTCTTACATCTCTGGATCTGAGGCTGGGCTTTCCAGTCTATGTAGGCCCTTTCCTGCGCCTGAATGGTTCCTTTGGGTCCAATTTCTGTAAATGCATGTTTTCTACTGCTTAGCCTGCCTGACATCATGTCTCTTTGGTGCCTGCCTTGACCTACGCTGTTGTCTCTTGTTTTGGCTCTGCTGTACTGTTATCCATCATATCTACACATTGGCTAATGATAACAATTTCAGGGTAACAACTTAGGCATCCCTTTGGGAAATTCCATACCTCCATAATGAATTCTATAGACTTTCTGGTCTGATTGTTCCTATTCCAAATCCATTGCTCACTTAGTGGGATCCATTCCTGTCTGGTGGTTTTCATGATTGTCCTGTTATCATTGCTGATATAAGAGAAAAGAAGATAAGAAAAGTGAGTCACAAAGACCAATACTATCGAATTCTTAAGGGTATGTCACACTAAGAGATATCGCTAGCAATATCGCTATAACTAGTGACGTAGCAGCGATATTGCTAGCGATATCTCTGTGTGTGATACTTACCTACGACCCGCTCCCCCGCTGGTTATCGCTGATCGCGCGAGAACGTTCAGGACTGTTTCTCGTCGTCAGCTTCCTGCGGCGCTTCCTGCTGTGAGGACGAGCGACGCGTGGAGCCAGGCGGGAGGACGCAGGATCGCCTGGTGTGACAGGTAAGTAGCGATCCCCGTCCCCAGCGATGTCGCTGGTGAGATCTGCCTGTGTGGCAGCTCACTAGCGACCACTTAGCGATGTACCAGCGATCCTGACTGCGTCATATCGCTGGTCGGGATCGCTGGTACATCGCTAAGTGTGACAGTACCTTTAAGTCCACCATACATGTTGGACTAAAACCGGTCAAACCTGTAGCCATCCATTGAATTGGCCCATAGTCTGATATATGTATGGGGGCATCCAGACTCTCTCCCTAACAGATGATGATGTGGGAGAGCTGGATTCAGCACGTTCTATTTCCGATGGGAATTAAGCTGTTGCCATACTCCTCTGGTTCAATCATGGAGAAACAGCTGAGCGTTCGTCGGAAGCGTCCCTCTGTGTCGCGGAGTCTGAAGAGATGGCGGTCAGCCAGCCTGTTGCTTATTGTGTATGTGGGGCCTTACCCAGTTAAATTTCAGTGGTATAAAGCGGAGTTTCCCAACTCCAGTCCTCGTGGCCCTCTCAGCAGATCATGTTCTCATATTGTAATGATTTCCTTAGTATTGTACAGGTGATGGAATTATCATGGCATCAGAAATTCCCATAGGTTCTTTCACCTGTGCAGTGCTATTGAAATTATGAAAACATGATCTGTCGGGGGGCCGTAAGGACTGGAGTTTTGGAATCACTGATATAAAAGGAGGTGCAGATAAGAGGGGGTCTGTTACCCTAGTAAAGCATTTTGTGATGGCACTCAGTGCTGCATGTCATTATTCTTTAATGAGCATTTTTCAATTCCTAAAACATTTCATGCGACCTGTTCTGCTCATCTTGAGGGGCACAAGTATATGTAAGACCGTCATTTCTTGGTCTCGATACAGGGATTTTGTGAGTACTCACCATAAAATCCTTTTCTCCGAGACGCTCATTGGGGGACACGGAGACTGTGGGTGTGTGCTATTGCCGTCTGGAGGCCGACACTAAGTATTCAAAAAAACAAGTTAGCTCCTCCTCCGCCGCATACACCCTCGCCCCGATAGCGGGCGGAAACCAGTTTAGTGCCAAAGCCGTCGGAAAAGCTGACAGCAATTTAGCTCTACCGCAGAAAATTATATGTCTGAAGAAAAAAAAAAAAAAAAGGACCACCCTACAAAATAAGGGTTTATACCCATCAAAAATAAACAAAAGCCAACTGGCTATCAGGGTGAGTGCTGTGTCCCCCAATGAGCGTCTCGGAGAAAAGGATTTTACGGTGAGTACTCACAAAAATCCCTGTTTCTCCTTCGTCTCATTGGGGGACACAGAGACTGTTGGACGTCCCAAAGCAGTCTCTGGGTGGGAGCAACTCATCAATCTACACCGCATGCCTACCTGTTCAAAGGTGTGCCACTGCTGCCTGGAGAATCTTCCTACCCAGGCTCGCATCCGACGAAGCCTGCGTATGTACGTTGTAATGTTTAGAGAACGTGTGCAGGCTTGACCACGTTGCCGCCTTGCATACCTGGTCTGCCGAAGCGCCCAAGAGGCGCCCACTGCCCGAGTCGAGTGCGCCCTTCTTCCAGGTGGAACCGGCGTGCTTCTAATACGGTAAGCCTCTTGAATAGTAAGACGAATCCATCGGGCTATGGTCGACCGTGAGGCTGCGAGCCCCTTCCTGCGCCCTTCAGGGATCACAAACAACGAATCTGTCTGGCGAAAAGGCGCTGTCCTCGACACATACCTCCTGAGGGCCCTCACCAGGTCCAGCGTGTGGAGCGCTTTCTCAACTCTGTGTACTGGAGCTGGACAAAATGAAGGCAAAACGATGTCCTCATTAATATGGAACAAGGACACCACCTTCGGCAGGAACGGCGGAGGTGGTCTCAAGACTACCTTATCCTTAAAAAAGGTCAGAAACAGTGCTCTACAGGATAGGGCTGCCAGCTCCGAGACCCGCCTAATAGAGGTTATTGCTACCAAAAACACGACCTTCCTGGTAAGGTATGGCAATCCGACCTCCTGCAATGGCTCAAAAGGAGCTTCCTGCAGGGCCCCCAGCACCAGATTAAGGTCCCAGGCGTCTAAGGGAGCTCTAAAGGGGGGCACTAGATGCGAGACTCCCTGAATGAAAGTTTTGACCTGCATAATGCTAGCGATCTTTCGCTGGAACAGAACAGACAAGGCCGAGATCTGTCTCCTCAGGGAACTCGGAGCCAACTCTGCGTCCAGGCCTGACTGCAGAAAGGCCAGAATGTTGGGAACCGAGAAGGACAAAGGCGCAACCCCGTGCTCTCGACACCAGAGAAAGAAAACCTTCCAAGTACCATGATAGATCCTCGCCGAGGCCGGCTTCCTGGCGTTAATTATCGTGGCTACCACCTCACACCCAAACCCCGCCTGGGTCAGGACCCAGGACTCAACGGCCATGCCGTCAAACACAGGGCCCCTAAGTTCGGGTGGTAGATCGGCCCCTGGGACAGCAAGTCTGGCCGTTCCGGTAGACGCCATGGCACGTCTGCGAGGAGCTGTACCAGATCCGCGTACCAGGCTCGATGGGGCCAGTCCGGGGCCAGCAGAATTGCCGGAACCCTCTCCCTCTTGATCTTCCTGATTACCCTCGGGAGAAGAGGCAGAGGGGGAAACAGGTACGGGAGCCGAAACTGGCTCCATGGAAGAACCAACGCATCCGCTGCAATCGCTCGCGGGTCCTGAGACCGGGCAACAAACCTGTCTACCTTGGCGATCTCTCTGGAAGCCATCAGATCCACGTCCAGAGTTCCCCACCGTTGGCAAATCTGCTGGAAAACCTCGGGGTGCAGGGACCATTCTCCGGCCACGACCCCCTGCCGACTCAGGAAATCTGCCCAATTTTCCACGCCTGGTATATGGACCGCTGAAATTACTGAGTGGTGCGCCTCGGCCCAACGGAGTACGTGTTCTATCTCGCGCATGGCTGCCCTGCTGCGCGTGCCTCCCTGGTGATTCACATACGCCACTGCCGTGGCGTTGTCTGAATGGACCCGGACTGGGCGACCCACTAGCCAGTGCTGAAAATGCTGCAACGCCAACCGCACTGCTCGAATCTCCAACAAGTTGATCGGCAGAAGGGCCTCCTGGGGAGACCACTGCCCCTGTGCTGTGTGATGACGAAACACTGCTCCCCAACCGATAAGACTCGCGTCGGTTGTAACCACCAGCCATTGATCTGGAGGAAAGGGTTTCCCCTGAAGGAGAGAGGAGTCGCGCGTCCACCATTGCAGTGTCCGCCGGACCTGAAGGGACAACCTGCACTGATGATCCAGGGAGAAAGGACTCCTGTCCCATGCTGCTAAAAGAGCATGCTGCAGGGGGCGAAGGTGAAACTGCGCAAACGGGATTGCTTCTATTGCTGCTACCATCCTCCCTAGCACCCTCATCCCAAATCGAATCATGTGAGGGCCTGGCCGCTGAAGACTCCGAACCCCCCGCCGGAGCGCCTGGGCCTTGTTTTGAGGGAGAATTACCAACCCTTGGGAAGTGTCAAAAATGATCCCTAGGAATGGAATCCACTGAGCCGGGGTAAGACATGACTTCTTCCCATTGACTAACCATCCCAGACGGGATAGGGTATCCAGCGTGATGCCGACATTCTCCTCGCATGCCTGAAAAGACGGTCCTTTCACTAACAGGTCGTCCAAGTATGGCAGCACTACTATGCCCCGAGAATGAAGAATGGCCATAACGACCGCCATCACCTTCGTGAAAACCCTGGGTGCCGTGGCCAACCCGAACGGCAGAGCCACAAACTGGAAATGCCGGCCATTTATCGCAAAACGAAGTAACTTCTGATGCGGAGGAAAAATAGGGATGTGCAGGTAGGCATCCTGAACATCGATTGAGGCCAAATACTCTCCCTGCTCCATGGCCGATATCACTGACCGGAGGGATTCCATCCGAAAGTGCCTGACCTTGATGAACCTGTTTAGGAGCTTTAGGCCCAAAACCGGTCTTACTGTTCCGTCCTTCTTGGGGACTGCGAACAGGTTGGAATAAAATCCCTGGGCCTCTTCGCCCTCTGGTACCGGGTTAATGACCCTGTTGTACAGAAGAATCCTGATGGCCCCTAGCAATGCCTCTGCCCGGGATTGCAATTTGGGAAGACGGGATTGAAAAAATCTCCTTGGAGGGTGTCCGATAAACTCTATTTTGTACCCGAATGACACCAATTCCGCCACCCATGCGTCGTGTGCCACCTTGACCCAGACGTGGCGGAACCTGAGCAGACGACCGCCTACTCTGCTGTCCTCGGGTACCTGATGCCTCAAGTCATTTTGTAGAGGGTCTTTGGGACCTAGCTCCCCTTGACCTGGGTGGACGGCCCCGCATCCTCCCCAGCGGGTTGGCTCTATACGTGACCTGACTCTCTCTGTCTTGGTTGTGACGAGCCGGGGCAGTAGAACTGGCCGCTGATGCCCATCCTGGGGCGCAAAATGCTCGAAAGCGCGCCTGTGGTTGACGAAAGGGCGGTCTGCTCTTTTGCTGTGGGAGAAAGCTACTCTTTCCCCCTGTGGCATCTGAAATAACCTTGTCTAGCTTCTCTCCAAAAAGCCGATTACCCTGATAAGGCAGAGATGTTAACGACTTTTTAGAAATCGAATCGGCCCGCCATAGCCTTAGCCACAAGGCTCTCCTAATGGCGATAGCGTTTGCTGCGGCTAGCGCCGCTCAATTAGCCGCATCCAAGGATGCATTAATTAGATAGTCTCCTGCCATCGAGATCTGATTTGCTATCTCAGACACCTCTACCGGCAAGTCTCTGTCCTGCAGGACTTTGTTCAAAGACTCCGACCACGACATCATGGCCTTGGCCACCCATGTTGCTGCGAACGAAGGCAAAAGCGCTGACCCCGATGCCTCATACACCGAGCGGGCTAGACCCTCTATGAGTCGATCCGTGGGGTCCTTAATGGAAGAACCACTAGGCACCGACAACAACGATCTTGAAGCCAGGCGTGACACTGGGGGATCCACAATCGGAGATTCTGCCCACTCTTTACAGAACTCTGGTGCAAACGGGTACCTTGTCTCTAGCGTTTTCTGCCATGAAAAACGCTTGTCTGGGCCTGTGCCGCTGCACCGTGTCCTCGAATTCTGGATGAGTGCTAAACACCCTATGTGGGCGCCTGGCCTTTTTAAAAGATATTTTATGCCCTGCGGCCACGGAGACGTCCCCCTCAATACCAAGAGTCTGATTGACGGCCTCAATGAGACTGTCTACTGTCTCCCGACACCCGGGAATATCCAGATCCAAGGCTTCCTGCCTGTCCTCATCCGAACTCTGCTCGCTCTCAGACAATGGTGATGGAGAGCGAGACGCCGCACTCACAGATGCCGAAGCACCGGAGGGGCCCGGAGACGCCATATGGGTTCTTTCCCTGTACATCTCCTTAGAGAGGGTATGGCCCCTGCAGGCCGGCGGCTCATTTGAGGTGGATGAACCTTCCCAAACCGGAGAGCCGTTGTCTCTACCCCTATCCGGGGCCTGAAGGGTCTCGATCGCCTTCGTAAGTGAAGCCATAGACCGAGACAGTGATAACGCCCATTCCAGGGGCTCCGACCCCCTGGGCTCCGTTGGCGGGGAGGGCTCCTGGGCGCGTTCGGAACTACAGGCTTCACATATCTTAATAGTCTGCGCTCGCGTGAACACAGCCCCACAGGAAACGCATGCGGTCTCCCTGGGTAGGCTGCGATGCTTCCTGACCGCGGCCTACCCCATTCTGACGCCGGGGCCTCCATTTTATCCAGCACCCGCCCAGTATCCGGGGGCGGCGCTGGATCTGACGTCGCGTTGGGGGGCGGGCGCCGGATCTGACGTCACGCTGGGGGGGGCGGGCCTTCCCCCTGCGTCCTAGGCCGACGCCGTGGGCTAAATTTCGGCCCCGCCCGCCGCACCGGGGGGCGGGCCTTCCCCACGGCCTAGGCTGAAGCCGCGGGCTAAATTTGAGCCCTCTTCCTCGCGGCCTACCTCGCCCCGGAACTGGCGCTCTAAACGGCGCCTACTCAGCCACGCGCGCTCCTTCCCCAGCCCGGCCACTGCAGAGGGCCGTGGCAAGGGAGAAGGGGAACACGCCGCTGCCCCTGCCGCGCCGAGGAAGCCCTCCTGCTCTGCCTACAGGCAGGAGAGGGGAGCCGCTCCAGCCCATGGAGAGAACGCCGCAGCCCTGGCCTGGAAACCTCCCGCTGCCCAGGAGCCCTGCTTACCCTGAGGTAACCCATATCTTCGGATGGTGCAGGCACCCTAGCTCCGTCCGCCTTGGCTG
The DNA here is from genome assembly GCF_039654945.1 of Dendrobates tinctorius. Classification (NCBI taxonomy): domain Eukaryota; kingdom Metazoa; phylum Chordata; class Amphibia; order Anura; family Dendrobatidae; genus Dendrobates; species Dendrobates tinctorius. The sequence continues at coordinate 83,536,845 of NW_027361690.1, forward strand.
GGCGAGGAGAGGGACCGTCCGCCACCACGCAGTACCGCCACCTGGCGTTGGTGTAGCCGTGGGGCCGCACAGACTAGTCTTGTGCCTCTGTGCAAGCCCATGGTTTCGCTACCTAGGGGTGGACAGGGCTAAGTCTGGCCTATTGTTCCACGTCGCGGGAGAGAGAACGTGGAGGGACACTCGCACGTGGTCGCCCGTTGATGGTTTGGGGAAATCGGATCCTTTCAATAGGATGCGTTGCCCCTGTCATATCGTCTTAAAAATAAAAAAGAAAAAATAGATGTCTGGGGAAAAGTCCCAGAGATGTCCCTCGGTGCGGGAAAGGATACGTGGAGGGATACTCGCACTTGCTCGCCCGTTGATGTTTGGGGGAGATCGGACCCTTTCAATAGGGTCCGTCGCCCCTGTCTCCTCTTCATAGTAAGAAAATGTTCAAATAAAAAAAAAAATAAAATAAAATAGTCTGGAGAGACCCAGACTGCGTGTGCCTCCATCAGACACTAAGCAAAAACTGGTTTCCGCCCGCTATCGGGGCGAGGGTGTCTGCGGCGGAAGAGGAGCTAACTTGTTTTTTTGTACACTTAGTGTCGGCCTCCAGATGGCAGTAGCACACACCCACAGTCTGTGTCCCCCAATGAGACGAAGGAGAAAAGAAATATCTTTGAAAACAGCCACTTAAACCTCTTCATACATCTGCCTAATCTTTGTACTATAATTCTAGAATTTATGGAAATGTCTTGCTTTATTCCTTCTTTTATGGCTTTTTCTTGTTTAAGTAGGTTGGTTCTGTGCACTTTCATGTCTGGGACATGGGAGGTTCTTCTACAATGTCAGCAGTGAACCAGTGCTTCTTTACCGACAAGGCCTTGTACATTGTGGTCTGGAACCTGGCTCTGGGGGAGGAAGCCGTATCTAATCTTCAGTTCTGGCTGCTAAACATTGAGGTGAGGAGTAAGTATTGTACAGGTTAGGATGATGGTAGTTATACTCCAGCTCATATTTTTTTAATTTATGATGTATATTATTAATTTTAGTCACCTATCAATTTCAAAAGAATAAAATTATACAGTTTTTTTTCCCCCCCTTTAGGCGAAAGCCCCAAATGCTGCTGTTCTAGTAGTTGGGACACATCTGGACTTCATTGAAACCAAGTTCCGTTTAGAGAGAATCGCCACTCTTCGTGCCTATGTTTTGGCTCTTTGCCGCTCTCCATCTGGGTCTCGAGCCACGGGATTCCCAGATATTACCATCAAGCACTTGCAGTGAGAATTACTTCTTGTTCTGTGTCCTTGGTGGACCCTGCTAACTTGATCTCCGCCTCGTTAGATTCTAATCTATATCTTTTAGCCGATGGGACTACAATTGACCGCACTGCTTTAATAGTTTATTAGTTTTGGCGTACAGGGCTGAATAAAATATTCATGAATTGGTATTGGTAGACATTTTCCTGATTGACCTTGCAAAACCCCTTAAAATGCATTTTCTTCTCCTGAGTTTCTAATATTGGATCATCCCTATAGATGAGTGTTCATCACACAGTGTTCTTGTGTGATGTATATTTTATTAATATGGTCATTTATATATAGGAAAAAAGCTTCTGGCCCCATTACATGCTTCATTGGTTATATTGTTCTCTCTGATAACTGCATTTAAAGTTTTGTAACTTTTCTTTCTTTTTTTTGTTCCAAGTGAACTTTCCTGTAAGACACTGGAAGGCCTAGAAAGCTTACGACATCTTATATTCTGTGCAGCCTGCAATATGAAAGATGTGGGCAGCACTATTGGGTCCCAGAAACTGGTTGGTAGGCTGGTAAGTAGATGAATCAGTTTTAACATTCATGAAAAACTTGATAGCTCCAGCTGCGTTAAAATACTTCTTTATTGAACCATATTAAAATCGGTTAATACAAAAAGACTCTCCACATTAAGCCACACGCCAGACAGAGGCAACGCGTTTTGACCTTTACGGTCTTTGTCAAATGATGGCTTTGACAAAGACTGTACAGGTCGAAACGCGTTGCCTCTGTCTGGCATGTGGCTTAATGTGGAGAGTCTTTTTGTATTAACTGATTTTAATATGGTTCAATAAAGAAGAATTTTAACGCAGCTGGAGCCATCAAGTTTTTCAAGAATGTTCCTGACGTCTGTCTGCACGGAGCTCCGAGGTTTTGCGGTGGTTGCTGGTGAGCTGGCTAATTTCTTATATTTGAATCAGGTTTAACACCTTATGCTGTTGCCTTTTTCTGCCTTCTTTTCTTCTTTCTTTTTTATACACTACATCGGCCATACCTGTGCCCAAAGATGACTTTTCACGACAAAAATCTGTACTGTGATTTGCACCAGTGTGCTGGATCATCATTGTTTTGTCAGAGTGTCCGTTTCTACCATTTCATTAGTTTTTCTCAGTAGCAAAAACAAAAATTGATGGAGGTTCCTTAAGCTTCTCCTTGCAGTCAGTGAAAATCGGACAATTTTTGGATGCAACCAATATCCGTATGCTGTGCAAGTTTTTTACTGACTTGCATTGTTGAGTTTGATCCGTTGCATAGATCAAAAATGGACGTCTTTTTTTATTTTGTTGAAGGCATTCTGTCCACAAAGAGCATGGATGTGTGAACAAACCCATCTGCGTGTCACCAAAAGTACATATTTTTTTATTTTCTCGACATAGATTCCCAAAAGCTACCTGAACCTGCAGGAAGCAGTGTTGAGGGAACAGCAGACAAGAGTCCATGAGGATGAGGTTCAGTATCTGACGGATGAGCAGATCGAGCAGATCATAGAGCAGAGTCCTGGGAATGACATCAGAGACTATGAGGACATGCAAGCGGGTAAGAAAAGCAGCTAGTAAGACATTTCAATGTTATCATGATCTGGAAGGACTTCATGCCATCTGCCTCACCTCACATTTCATCTTTTCTCTTCCTTACAGCAATTGGATTTCTTATAGAGACTGGCACCTTGCTTCACTTTCCAGACACGAGCCATGGACTACGGAACCTGTATTTCCTGGATCCTGTCTGGCTCTCTGAATGTCTGGAGAGGATCATCAACATTAAAAGCTCCAAATCTGTGGCAAGAAATGGGGTTATCAAAGCCGAAGACCTGCGAATGCTGCTGGTTGGCACTGGCTTCACAAAGCAGTCAGAAGAACAGTACTTCCAGTTCCTGGCAAAGTTTGAGATCGCCCTTCCAGTAGCTAACAATAGGTAATCTTGTTGTATTGACTAAATAGTCTTTTTCAACAGCTCTGCCTGCGAGTGAAAATGTAATAACCAGGACATCTGTGGAATTGTAATTCTTATAATTGGTTTTCTTTTCTGACATTACGGTGCTCACCCGTAAAGGCTATGTATATGTTCACAACCACATTTTTCTTGTCCCGATACATCGTAAATTAGAGATGAAGCACCTTTGAGATGGTCTGCATCAAAGTTCTTACAAACCTAAGCATCACCATGGTAACAGACTACAAACAACCTGTGTAGTCTGATTTGGAATTCTCCTTTTTTTCTTAGTGATGTACATTTTGCAGGTCTGCACAGGAGCTGGAGGAGCAAAATGACAGTAATATTTTTTAATTTAACACCGGCTTTTTTTTTTTTTTTTTGCATGATAAAGCCAGTTACATAGGGAAGCTGATGACCCAGAAGTGAGCTCCAGAGCAACGCAGCACAAATTGTAATATTACTTTAGCCATACAAGAGCAGGCACCATTTTTCGGCACTGCTGTGAGGTATGGTGCTGACAATAGATGATGTTGAAGTATCCTTAAACCAACACAAACAGTGAAGGGATGAAAAAAGATTCAGCAGGACACTTTGTTTCCCCGGATACACTCTCATGCTGTATTTTTGAAGCTATGGGGTCCGGAAATTGACAAATCTATAACCTGACCCCCAAACTTGACACACCCATATTCAGTATGTCTATGAGGCCAAGTTTGGGACAGGAGGCCTGCAACCGGTCCGTGCTCATGTGTGACTATGGCATATGTTACATATATATCGTCACATGATTTTATTGCAGGCAATGCACAACATGATATAATTTTCCCATGAGCAAAAGGAATTAAAAACATAATTGCAAGAAGATTGTCAGAAACGCCCATCTCCAGTGCATGGTTAGAACTTAATCTCAAGTATTGCCACTTTTGATGAGACCCTAAATCCTATACCTATTACTTTCCTTGTCAGCAAAGATGAAATTTACATTTTGTGATCTTCTTAGGTCTAAGGAGATTAACTGTCATTGCCATATGTTACTTGTATACTTTCAGTATCACCATATGAGTCATTAGTATCCATGAACGAGCCACAAATGTCTTTTCATACAACTCTAGCGCTATGGACACTAGCTGACAAGATGTCCTGAACCCATAGCATTAGCAACATGGAGAAAATTACCCACAGATTATTAGGGCAGTGCAGAGAAACTGGGCGACTTCATGGTGACCTATTTAATCTGTATAACTAGAGCAGCAGGTGCCGAAAGAAAATCTGTGCAGGACGTCAGGTTATAGGGGCGAAGACTATAGGATGGGTCCAGCAGGAGGAATTGGCCCTTATTCTAAATGCAATCTATCATTTGTATGTTTTTACTTCTTCTGGATGAAATGCAGCTTGCAGCTTTTATCTTGGAGTCTGGAACTCATTTAGAACTGAAATTAGTGACATTTAAGGACAATGGAAATTTCATGTTCTGGAAAAGATAAATCCCCGGCTCAAAGCATCTGCATTTTGTGATGTTGCTCGCAACTTTTATTGAATTTGGAAAAGAGTGGAGATGATAACAAAGGACACATGTCACATTTCACAACTTCACAGGTTCTTAGGGAGCGACTTTGTTAAAATGATTCCTGGTTAAGAATGTCTTCTTGCTGATTATTTGTACTTTGCTGTTTATACTCTTGAAAGATATGGGTTTCTCCTCCCGGAGATCCAGCCAGGAAATATTACAGGTAATGCCTTCTGAGAGTAGTACGCAAATTGGATCTTCTCCAGAAGAAGCCACTATCACTTCTATTGTTGGCCTGGAAATCATCCCACTTAAAGGGGACTATTTTATTTTCTTACTATGGGTCTAAAAATTAGCAGACAGGCAGTTGCTAACTACTTGTCCGTTCTACCCAGTTCCGGCTCAGCGTGGTCACTGACCACTCCTGCTGGCGATTCTGCTGCTTCACATGAACAGAGCAGCTCCCTCTTCTTCCAGGCAGTTCTGTCAACTGGGCATGACTGCTGACATCATGCCAATTGACAGCCGGCATTTCGCAGTTAGGCAGTGAGGTGCCACCAATCAATCAGCATGACATCGGCAATCATGTCCTGTCAATAGGAAGAGAAGCAGCTGCAAGTCACAGGAAGCCGTAAAATCACCGGCAGGAGCAGTCTGTAATCGCTATGAGCCAGCAGAAATTGGAGGTGGACAGAAGAAGCAGGTAGTTGGCAACTACGTGCCTGTAAGTTCTTAGGACTATAAGGGGAAAATTAAAATGACTCTGGATAATCAATTTAAGGGTCTTATATAAATTAGAGAGAGGCCTGAACCTGCCAATTTCAGTGGGACTGGCCAACCACCTACTGTGTATGGGGGTCCGATCTCTCAACTCTTCCTCGACGTATTTCACGATAAAGAAGGCTTGCACCTATTTAATTTCAGTGTTGATCCTTTTGTTCTCCTGTGGGATAATCCATAGAGAGGTATCTGGCAGTGACTTAAGCCCCCGTCACACATAGCGATCTCGACGAGTTTTGTGATGCAACAGCGATCTCACCAGCGAGATCGCTGTGTGTGACACTTTTCAGCGATCGTCCCCCCTGCCGGGTATCGCTGATCGTGCTCGAATGGCCAGGACATTTTTTTGATGGTTGGTCTCCAGCTGGCCAGTACGCATCGCTGCGTGTGACAGGCGGGAGACTAACGAGCTGGTAACCAAGGTAAACATCGGGTTTCTAAACGCCGTGCGGCACTTAGAAACCCGATGTGTACCTTGGTTACCAGCTCCCTGCACCAGTGCGCTGGTATCTTAACGTGCACTGCGGGTAACTAAGCGATGTGCGTCGCTTGTTACCCGCGTGTCGCTGTCCTGATCGCTGGTGAAGCTGCCTGTTTGGCAGCTCACCTGCGATCATGTAGTGACACACCAGCGATTCTGACAAGTTCATATAGTTGTCGGGATCGCTGGTGAGTCGCTATGTGTGACAGGGCCCTTACTCCACTCTTCCCATTGAAAACACAAATATTTGACAGCGCATTCATATTTATGGGGAAGGCAGGAGAGATCCCATATAGCTGAACCAGCATTCAGGTTTATGGGCCCCTTTGGACAGTTGGCCCTGTGTATCTGTGTGTCGGGTAGGGATGTAACGGTAGTTAGCCATCTCCACTGAATGTAGTCTAATCCTACAATGTTGCCTCCATCTGTTCCTATATATATATATATATATATATATATATATATATATAATGTGTTTTGTATCCTACAGTTACCTCTTACCTCACCTCCTGCCGGCCAAGCCAGGCCTGGACATCCACTCACTACAGCAGACCTCTGGTAACACTGTGCAGAGGGTGTTCAAGATGAGTTTTGTTCCTGTAGGATTCTGGCAAAGATTCATTGCTCGAATGTTGATCAGTTTGTCTGAGATGGATCTTCAGGTAAGAATTCAGTTGTCTTCTAAAGTCCATGAGCAGTCAGACATTTCTTAGGCCATGTTCACATGTCCAGTAGTGCTCCATTAGAACGGATCCAGTAGCAATCCGTTGGCAAAAAAGTTGTGCAGACGCAACCTTTTTAATAACTGATCTTTGCTGGCTCTGTTTTGGTAACATTGAAGTGTAAAACACGTTTGTTAATCAGCCATCTATTTTTCTTTCATTTGTAATGCTTACTCGATCCAAAGGATTGGTGCTGGGTCCATTCTAACGGATCACTACTGGACATGTGAACATAGCCTTACTCTGCAGTCTGGGATTACAGTAAAAACTACTACTGGACACGTGAACATAGCCTTACTCTGCAGTCTGGGATTACAGTAAAAACTATCTTTTTAGAAAAGTAGACCCATGACTTGTTAACTTTCCAGTGTCCCAAACTGGACGTACACATTAAGGCCATGTGCACACGCTGCGGATTCACCTGCGGATTCTTCTCTGCGGATTCGCAGGTAAAATGACCTGTGGTTTTACCTGCGGATTGGCCTGCGGTTTTTCCCTGCAGTTTGACACCTGGACAATGGAATAGGTTGCATACCGCAGCGGAATCCGCAGAAAGAATTGACATGTCAATTCTTTCTGCGGATTCGAAACCGCAGCTTTTCCGCAGGGGAAAAAACCGCAGCATGTGCACTGCAGATTGTAAATCCCATAGACTTACATTGTACTGTACACTGTCTGCGGAACTGCTGCAGATCCGCAGAGGCCAAATCCGCTGCGGATCCGCAGCGTGTGCACATACCCTAAGTCCTCCATTCAAAATAGAAAACTGTAGGACGAAAAATCCTTCAGCCAGCAGCTATTTCTTTCTACACCCTCATACACAGGACCCTCTGCTCGGCCAAGCGCTACCATGTTCTCTAGGAGAGAGCTGCTGCTATACTCTGTTAGAGGCTGATCAATCCTTGGTGGGATTTGAGCCACTGTGCCGCCCTCTGGATCTGATATGATCCTTGACTCCAAATGTATAGATTCTTCATTATGGAGCTGCTATATGCCCTTTACCACACCCAGGAGCTAAGTGATGGACCTACGATTAATGCCTATTCCTATCTTTTAGATAGTTGTTTCAACCTTCAGTGTTAACTGATGCATTCATCTACAGCATTCCTAATAGGAGCTGGAGAAACTGGATCCTAGCTGAAAAACAATATGTAAAGAGGACCTTTCTCTGGATTTTTATTTTATGTGACTTTCTCCTCCAATTGCTGCTCCTCCACTTATTGTGAAAGACCTGTTCTTTTTCTGCGTTGCCCCTCCTCCGTAAGGCTAAGTTCACATTGGCGTTTGGGGGCTTTGCGGAGGGCTGCATACTTGCTCCGTTAAGCTCCGCATACTTCTGCATACCTATTAGTGATGAGCGAGTATACTTGTTGCTCGGGTTTCCTCGAGCATGCTTGGGTGATCTCTGAGTATTTTGGCATGCTCGGAGATTTAGTTTCTGTCGCCTCAGCTGCATGATTTATGGCTGCTGGCCAGCCTGAATACATGTGGGGATTTCCTAACAAACAGGCATTCCTCACATGTATTCAGGCTGTCTAGCAGTCACAAATCATGCAGCTGCATCGATAGAAACTAAATCTCTGAGCATGATAAAATACTCGGAGGCCACTCAAGCATGCTCGGAAAAACCCGAGCAAGGAGTATACTCGCTCATTGGGTATGCAGGACATGCGGATGTATGCGGATGCGTCGTTTTGACGCACCCTCCGACTGCACGGGAACGCAACAAGTTGCGTTTTGTGTGGACGGCGGGCGCGTCAAAACAACGCATCCTCATACATCTGCATGTCCTGCATACCCAATATTAAAATGGGTACTGTGAGAATCATGTGGGAATAGTGGATGAGGGCAGGTATATCTCGCCCAGATACCTTTCCTATGTGGCCTAGTCTGGTCAGTATCTCACCTGGTGACTAATGAATAATGGGAGGTGGATATAAAAGGATGCCAGGTGGTTGTGTGAGTGTCTCAGCCTGGGAACACAGATAGCTTGTCTGTGTGAGAGACACACGTGAGTGAAAGCAGTGCCCACTGTAACTGTGGTTTGGCTGGACGGGAGAAGCCCGCCAGTTGGTAGTTAGGTTGTACTTTGTTTAGTTAGTGCCGGACAGGCAAGGATTTGTTTTATGTTTTTTTTCTTTATGCATTGCTTTCACCGTTAATAAACCTGACCCAGTGTCAGTTATACCCGAATCCCGGCTCTGCGCCTGAGTTTCATGCTGAACACACGTGACCTTTGACTCCAGCATAGGCGATCCCGGAGTGTTTTATCACATTGTGGTGGAGAATGCGGGCATCACATTGGAAGCATGAGCATGGAGGACGTGGTGAAAGCGCTGGTACAGTCCACCGCCGTCCAGCAAGAAGCTAATCGGGTGATGATGGCCCAGCTGAAGGAGTTGGTGGACATGACAGCTACGGATCGTTCGCTTCTCCAGCAGGTGGCGCAGCGCCTGGCAAGCTTACCTGAGGTTAACCTGGAAGCAGAGTCGAGAGTGATTCACGTGAGTCGGTACTGGCAGAAGATGACGACCGAAGATGACGTTGAGGCATACCTGACCACGTTTGAACGGACGGCGGTGCGAGAAAAATGGCCACAGGCACGATGGGCCGACCTGATTGCCCCGTTTCTTTCCGGTGAGGCCCAAAAGGCTTATTATGACTTAGAACCTGAAGCTGCGCAGGACTTTGACAAACTGAAAGCCGAGATCTTGGCCCGGCTGGGAGTGACGACCGCTGTCCGTGCACAGAGAGTGCATCAATGGACTTATCAGCCAGATAAACCACCGCGGTCACAGATGTTCGACCTGATCCACGTGACGAAGAAGTGGCTACAACCCGAGGTGCTGACAGCGCCAGAGATAATCCAGAGATTCGTCATGGACAAGTACCTGAGAGCTCTCCCGCCAGCCCTGAGGAAGTGGGTAAGTCATGGAAATCCTACGACGGCAGATCAACTGGTGGATCTGGTTGAACGTTACTCTGTGGCGGAAGGACTCCGAGATGACGCTACCCCTCCTCGTTCTTCATCATCTCCACGTGGAACCGGTAAGACTGTTCCAGGGAGTAGGGGAGAAGGAAAAATCCCTAAGACAGTGGGGGAGGAAACCGGGACTGCCCGCAATGCGAGGCCGAGAGTAACGAGCTATGGTCTAAGCAAGGGGCCCGTTACGTGTTTCCGCTGCCAAGATATGGGCCACATTGCTGCGAACTGTCCGGTCACTAATGAACCCATGCAGTGCCACGTCACAGACTCTAAAAACCGCATGTCTATGGTTGCACGGGTAGTGAGTGTGAATGCCGGTCAAAAGGATGTGGAAAAACACTTGTGTGATTTAACTGTTGATGGCAAAAATGTGGTGGCATTGTTAGACCCGGGAAATGTGGTGACTCTGGTGAAGGCCAGTCAGGTGTCAGCCCCGACTGGACCATCAGACAAATTTTCTGTAACGTGTGTGCATGGAGACACCTGTTCGTACCTCATCCACGGTCATATGCATTACTACTTCCTATGGGTCTGTGCAACATAAAGTGGGACTCGTCCCTGCGTTATTGCATGGTGTTATCTTGGGCCGAGATTTTCCCCACTTCTGGCAATTTTGGGAGAATCAGTTGATGCCCTCGGGTAATAGTGTACATGATTCTTCTCCCAGGGCTCGTGTGGGTCCCGAACCCCTGGAAGAGGTCTCCCCGGAAGACTCGGGGGAACAGTCTGCTGGAAATGACCTGCAGTTCCCGTTTTCAGTCATGGCGGGTGATACGGAGGAGGCCAGGGAAGAGGAGGAGGCCGACAGCCGTCCACCTCCCCGTTTGCCGGATTTGTAAGTTCAGAAAGATGACTTCCAAAGTGAGCAAATAAAGGATCCGACCCTTTCTCAGGCTAGGACAAATGTAAAAGTGATAAATGGGGTACCCCTAGAACCTGGCTCTAGGCTGGCATATCCTTACATGGTCCTGGAGAATGATTTACTATATCTGATAGAGAAAAAGGGGGAAGACACGGTGCAACTATTAGTCGTGCCCAAACCCTACCGGCGGCAGGTGCTGGACCTGGCCCACGGACATGTGATGGGAGGTCACCTGGGTGTCCAGAAAACCACAAAAAGGATATTACACTGTTTTGTTTGGCCAGGCATGCATCACGATATTCGTGTATATTGTGAGTCTTGTCCTGACTGCCAAGCCTCGGCGCCTAAGCCCCGGTTCCGTAGCCCTTTGGTACCCCTACCTATTATTGAGGTCCCGTTTGAGAGGATTGGGATGGATTTAGTTGGGCCCCTTCCACTATCTGCACGTGGACACCAACATATTCTGGTCATCTTGGATTATGCCACTCGTTACCCGGAGGCCATCCCTTTGCGTAACACGGCCACCAAGACGATTGCCAAGGAACTGGTGCATGTGTTTAGTCGGGTCGGTATACCAAAACAGATACTCACCGACCAGGGGACTCCCTTTATGTCCAGGGTAATGAAGGAGCTCTGCCGGTTGTTACAGATCGAACCGTACGCACATCCGTGTATCACCCTCAAACAGATGGGTTGGTCGAACGGTTCAATAAAACTGAAGCAGATGCTGAGAAAGGCGATAGACAAGGATGGGAAGAACTGGGACTATTTACTTCCGTATTTGCTTTTTGCCATCAGGGAAGTGCCCCAGTCTTCCACGGGGTTCTCGCCTTTCGAGTTATTGTACGCCCGACGTCCTCGCGGACTGTTAGACGTCGCCAAAGAATCCTGGGAGGGTCAGGTCACTCCGTTTAAAACTGTGATAGATCATGTATCCCAAATTGCAGGACCGTATTGCGGCTGTTATGCCTATCGTCAAAGAACACATGATGCAGGCTCAGGGAGCCCAAAAAAGAATCTATGATAGGGGCGCCAAGATCCGTACGTTTGCACCCGGAGATAGGGTGTTGATCCTAGTCCCCACGGTGGACAGTAAGTTCCTAGCAAAGTGGCAGGGCCCCTTTGAGATTAAGGAAAGAGTTGGTGAAGTAAACTACAAAGTATACCAGGCAGGTAAACGGAAACCTCAACAGGTTTATCATGTAAATCTGATAAAACCCTGGAAAGATCGGTCTGCCTTGTCAGCGGAGCTGGCCAGTCCCGTCTGCTCGCATACCGTACTGGAGGTACAGGTTGCAGAGACTCTCGGAGTGGCAAAAGACTGAGGTCAGGCAGTTTCTACTTCACAACCAAAAGTTTTTCTCAGAAAAACCCGGGCAGACTACGCTAATGAAACATGACATCGTAACGGAACCTGGTGTCACTGTTCACGTGAAACCCTACAGAATTCCGGAAGCGCGCCGTGAAGCCGTTTCCCGAGAAGTGAAGGCAATGTTAGAGTTAGGTGTCATTGAGGAATCGCACAGTGCTTGGTCCAGCCCGATTGTGTTAATTCCTAAACCGAACGGCACAATCCGGTTCTGCAATGACTTCAGGAAACTGAATGCGGTCTCAAAATTTGATGCCTACTCTATGCCCCGGGTCGACGAGTTAATAGATCGGTTAGGAAAAGTCCGGTATATTACGACCCTAGATCTAACAAAGGGGTATTGGCAGACCCTCTGGCGGAGGCTGCCAGAGAAAAGACGGCATTTGCTACGCCGGAAGGTCTATTTCAGTATGTGTATATGTCGTTTGGACTGCACGGAGCACCGGCGACCTTCCAGAGACTGATGGATCGAGTCCTGAGGCCACATAGGCAGTACGCTTCGGCCTTTTTGGATGACAGTCATTTACAGCTTGGACTGGGAGACTCATCTCCAGAAAGTACAAGCTGTGATTGACGACCTGTGGGAGGCAGGTCTAACCGCAAACCCCAAGAAATGTCACATCGGGCTAGAAGAAGCCCGGTATTTGGGGTATGTAATTGGGAGGGGTGTTGTTAAACCCCAGGTTGATAAGATTCAAGCGGTTCAGGACTGGCCGCAACCTGTCAACAAGAAGCAGGTGCAAGCCTTTCTGGGGATCGCCGGCTATTCTCGCTGGTTCATACCCAATTTTGCACCCATCGCTACCCCCTGACGGATCTTACCAAAGGGAAAGACTCCGTCATGATTAAATGGATTTTAGCGGCTGAAGAAGCCTTCCATAGCCTAAAACGGGCACTTTGCTCTCAACCCGTACTGGTGACTCCGGACTTCCGTAGCGAGTTTGTGGTACAAACGGATGCCTCTGATACCGGTATCGGGGCCGTACAGTCACAAGTGAGGGACGGAGTGGAACACCCAGTCCTCTATCTCAGCAGGAAGCTGAATAAACATGAGCAAAAGTATGCGGTAGTGGAAAAAGAGTGCCTAGCCATTAAGTGGGCTCTAGAGGCCCTCAAATATTACCTGGTGGGCAGAAAGTTCAGGCTGATCACTGACCATGCCCCTCTCAAGTGGATGCACTTGCACAAGGAACGGAATAGCCGGGTGACCCGGTGGTTCCTTGCCCTGCAGGCCTACACTTTTACGGTGGAGCACCGCCCAGGGGTACAGATGGGGAGTGCAGATGCCCTGTCCCGAGTGCACTGTTTGGCGGGTGTCATTGCTCGACCGGAGTAGTCTGAGCAGAGGGGGGGGATATGTGAGAATCATGTGGGAATAGTGGATGAGGGCAGGTATATCTCACCCAGATACCCTTTCCTATGTGGCCTAGTCTGGTCAGTATCTCACCTGGTGACTAATGAATAATGGGAGGTGGATATAAAAGGATGCCAGGTGGTTGTGTGAGTGCCTCAGCCTGGGAACACAGAGAGCCTGTCTGTGTGAGAGACACACGTGAGTGAAAGCAGTGCCCACTGTAACTGTGGTTTGGCTGGACGGGAGAAGCCTGCCAGTTGGTAGTTAGGTTGTACTTTGTTTAGTTAGTGCCGGACAGGCAAGGATTTGTTTTATGTTTTATTTCCTTTATGCACTGCTTTCACCGTTAATAAACCTGACCCAGTGTCAGTTATATCCGAATCCCAGCTCTGCGCCTGAGTTTCATGCTGAACACACGTGACCTTTGACCCCAGCAAAGACGATCCCGGAGTGTTTTATCACAGTACGCAGGATGTGTGCGGAAGTAGACGGAGCTTAACAGAGGAAGTACGCAACCCTCCGCAAAGCCCCCGAACGCTAATGTGAACTTAGCCTTAGAGTTACAGCCCCCTCGTAATAATGGTGCAAATATTCCTTTCAACCAACTGGGCGTATACCTTAGAACTTCTCTGTGGGCTTTTGCGTTTTCTCTTCTGATGCTAGCCAATCAAAACACGGCCCCACTCACCGAGAAATTGTATGGAATACGCCCAGTTGGTTGAAGGGGAAATATCATTCTTTATTTCCAGGGGACATAACTTTTGGAATGGAGGGCTGAAGCAGAAAGAGCTTTTCCAAAATCAGTGAAGCAGCGGCAATTGGAGGCAGTACTGTGCTTAAATAAATAAAAAATATATCCAGTGAAAGGTCCTCTTCAGAGATGGAAATAAAATGTGTGATTTAGTGTCCAGTCATCTCATTGGCTCCTAATACTTTACATTTTCATTTACTTTTCTTTTACCAGCTGTTTGAGAACAAAAAAAATATAAGGCCGCGCAATAGGAAGTCAGCAGTGTACAGCTTCACTGGCACCCAGCGAAACCGGTGCAGCACCTTCCGGGTCAAGCGGAACCAGACCATCTACTGGCAGGAGGGGCTGATGGTCACTTTTGAGGGTGGCTACTTGAGGTAGGGAGCAACCACCACTACAAAGAAGGCAACATTACTTATCCCATCAGCAGTACTAGTGAAACGTTACAAATCACTTTAATTGTGCCTCTTTAGCGTGGAATCTTCTGATGTTAACTGGAAGAAGAAGAAGAGCGGAGGCATAAAGATTATTTGCCAGTCAGAAGTCAGAGACTTCTCTGCTATGGCCTTCATCACAGACCATGTCAACTCCCTGATTGACCAGTGGTTTCCAGGTATTTTTTCTTTTTGAGTAATGAAAGAAATGGCAGTATTTATAATATACATTTATGGTATAAATGTAGCAGGGTTTTGTTTGCCTTTATTCTTTTTTGCATCTGTTGGAAATATATTTCATATGGAAGCCTCCAACGTATGGCGGTGTACAGGCATATAGTGGCATACAACTCTGTTTTATATTTCATCGGCTGACAGCCGCCTTGTACTTTTCAGCCCTGACTGCTACAGAAAGTGATGGGAGCCTTTTGATGGAGCAATATGTTCCCTGCAACTCCTGCGCTTCTCTACCGCATCATCAAGAAGATGAAAAAGATGTGAAAGAACCTTATTACTTCAACATGGAGGACTGCGTGCTGGCTGCTGTAGACAAGGACTATCTCGAGTGCCCCAATCACCCCGAAGACCCTGCTCCTCTGCAGGAACTTGTCCCTGAGATTTTTATGACAGATTTTCCATCCAGGTAAAACTGCACATTTCAAAATGTAAGTTTGCATCATGACAAAGACTAAGAATTGCGCCATGGGCCTCTTTTGCCTTGTATCATGATTGGGAACATATAGGTGTTTGCTTATCTGCCATTTATGCTTGTGCTGTTTGTGTGCTACTTTAGGCTGTTTCTTGATATTGGGGGTCTGGAGTACTCAGAAGACAACACGAATATTCTGGGACAAGGGGGAAGCGGGACCATTATTTACAGAGCTGTATACAAATGCAAGCCAGTGGCATTGAAGGTGTTTCAGATTAAGAAGCATCGGACGTCTGCTGAGGTCATCAGAGGTGCGTAATATCCACTCTTAATTCTAAACCATCAGTACTCGAAATCTGCTCTTTTCTAGGAGCAAAGATTGTCTTGTATAAGGTTGGCTACATTTGTTTGTTCAGTTCACTGAAGCGTGCATGGCGTTTTCCTAATATGAGGAACTCATGTGGTCGTCAGCATTCAGCTCAACTTCTATACCTTCTCACACAGATACAATGTTCAAGCACTTGCAGGCTATGGATGCTATGAGAAACTTTTCCGAATTTCGTCAGGAGGCCAGCATGCTTCACTCCCTTCAGCACCCCTGCATAGTGTCCCTGATTGGCATCAGCATCCACCCTCTGTGCTTTGCCCTGGAGCTGGCTCCATTAGGCAGTCTGAACACTGTCCTAACCGGAAATAGCCAAGGTAACGTCCGACTTAACACATCCATCAGAATTGTAACACATCTGTAGTGTAAAGGTACTGTCACACTAAGCGATATCACTAGCAATATCGCTATAACTTGTGACGTTATAGCGATATTGCTAGCGATATCGCTGTGTCTGATACTTACCTACGACCCGCTCCCCCGCTGGTTATCGCTGATTGCGCGAGAACGTCCAGAACTGTTTCTCGTCGTCAGCTTCCTGTGCAGAGACGAGCGTGGAGCCGGGCGGGAGGACGCAGGATCGCCTAGTGTGACAGGTAAGTAGCGACCCCCGTCCCCAGCGATGTCGCTGGTGAGATCTGCCTGTGTGGCAGCTCACTAGCGACCACTTAGCGATGTACCAGCAATCCTGACCGCGTCATATCGCTGGTCGGGATCGCCGGTACATCGCTAAGTGTGACAGTACCTTTAAGAAGGATATTGTATCAGAAAAGCCTACGCTCTCGTGACTGACCCTTACTACAGGGTATGTGATGTATTATCAGTCTGCAAGATTTTTTTCTTCAACAGAAAGGTTGTCTGACAGCTAGCCCTCTTCTACCGAAGCATGCACAAACCACAATCGGCCATGATTACTTTAAACAGGTTTTCTCCTTCGTCTCATTGGGGGACACAGATACTGTGGGTGTATGCTTCTGCCGCTAGGAGGCTGACACTAAGTGAAAAAAAGGTTAGCTCCTCCTCCGCAGTATACACCCTCGCCCCTATTGCGGGCGGAAATCAGTTTTTTGCTTAGTGTCCTATGGAGGCACACACAGTCTGGATCTCTCCAGTCTATTTTTTTCTAGTTTACTATGAAGATGAGACAGGGGCGACGGATCCTATTGAAAGGGTCCGATCTCCCCAAACCATCAACGGGCGAGCACGCGTTGAGTATCGTCTCCGCGTATACTTTCCCGCACCGAGGGACATATCTGGGACTTTTCCCCAGACTTCTATTTTTGTTTGTTATTTTATGAAGATGAGACAGGGGCAACGCATCCTATTGAAAGGATCCGATTTCCCCAAACTATCAACGGGCGAGCACGTGCGAGTATCCCTCCACGTATCCTTTCCCGCACCGAGGGACATATCTGGGACTTCTTCCCCAGACTTCTATTTTTGTTTATTATTTTATGAAGATGAGACAGGGGCAACGCATCCTATTAAAAGGATCCGATTTCCCCAAACCATCAACGGGCGAGCACGTGCGAGTGTCCCTCCATGTATCCTTTCCCGCGACGTGGGACATTATGCCAGACTTAGCCCTGTCCACCCCTAGGTATTGAAACCATGGGCTTGCACAGAGGCACAAGACTAGTCTGTGCGGCCCCCACTGCTCCACCAACGCTAGATGCCGGTGCTGCAAGGTGGCGGACGGTCCCTCTCCTCACCCCCTGAAGGGGTTAGATGGTACCGCGCCTGCAGGGGCCGCCCTCACTCCAGGCAGACCCGGGGGAAACAAATCCACACGGTGTCGCCCAGTCCATCCGGTGCCTTTGGCATCCGTAAGATCTGCTTCTCGCTCCCCGTCACCAGTGGTTGATAGCGAGCAGACCTCAGATTGCGACTCAGACGAGCCCATTGACCTGGACACTCCAGAGTCACGTGAAACGGTGGACAGCCTCATAGAAGCCATCAATCAGACCCTGGGGATTGAGGATGATACCGCAGCGGCTACGGAGCATAAAGGGCATGTAAACGAGTGAAGCGGCCGCACAGAATTTTTGCCTCTCACCCTGAGTTTGAGGACATAGTACAGCGGCACAGAGAACGTCCAAAAGGGCGTTTTTCTCGGGTTAAAGGGCACTCGAAACGCGTTATCCGTTTGCTCCGGACCTCCGTAAACAATGGATGGAATCCTCGATAGTGGATCCTCCGGTTTCACGCCTGGCCACTAAGACCCTGTTATCTGTCCCTAGGATTTCCTCGATTAAGGATCCCACGGACTGCCTTATTGAGAGCCTAGCTCGTTCAGTATATGAGGCGTCAGGGTCTGCACTCGCTCCCTCGTTCGCAGCCAAGGCTATGATATCATAGTCAGAAACATTAAACAGGGTCGCGCAGGAGCAGGATCTACCTGCAGAGATCTCGGAGGTCACAGGTCAGATGACGATAGCCGGAGATTATGTAATGAATGCGTTTTTGGATGCAGCCAATTGTTCAGCACTTGCTGCCGCTACTGCAATCTCTATCTGTAGAGCCCTATGGTTAAGGACATGGCGGGCCGATTCTACTTCCAAGAAGTCCTTGGCTTCCCTGCCTGATCAGTGTGGCCGCCTATTTTTTAATCAACTTATCTCCGACTCCACAGGAGGAAGGAGCGGGTTTCTCCCCCCAACAGAAGGTTAGATCTTTTTTTTTCGTCACCCGGTTCAGGCACGTTTTCGGGCCTTTCGCAGTGCCACCGGCCATTCTAGGCCGGGCGTGACGGCAGTGGTCAGGTGGCGGCCGGTAAGCAGCCTGAGCCTAGTCCGGGACCCGAATAGGAGACGGTCTGGGGTCATGTGTTGAAACTCTCCGGGTAGGACTACAGGGCCCAATTCCGCCACCTCAGGCCGCCCCAACCAGGATAAGAAGCGGCAGGTCATATAGAGCCAACCCATTGGGGAGAATGCGTGCTCAAGAGGCCAGATCGAGGGGACCCAGATCCTAAGGATCATCGGCCAAATGACTTGAGGTCTTTACCAGACGACACCAGCATGTGGGCGGCTGCCTACTCTGTTTTCACCACGTCTGGGACAACATCGCTCACGACGCATGGGTAAAAGAGTTGGTGTCCTCAGGTTACAAAATAGAATTTGTCGGATACCCTCCAAGAAGGTTTTTTTTCCTTCCTGGCTTCCCTGGGTGGATACCCAGGGAAGGGCTCTATTGGGAGCCATCAAGTCGCTCCTGCACAACGGAGTCATTGTTCCAGTGCCGGAACATGGAAGAACTCAGGGGTTCTATTCAAACCTTTTTGGGTCCCCAAAAAGGACGGGCCTGTCAGGCCTGTTTTTGGACCTAAAGCTTCTGAACAAATTCATCAGGATCAGACATTTCCGGTTGGAGTCTCTACGTTCAGTCATAGCGGTCATGGAACAGTGAGAATATTTGGCCTCAATTGACAGCCATGACGCTTTTCTGCATATTCCCATTTTTTCCTCATCAGAGGCGGCTACGCTTCGCCATCAGCGTTCAGCATTTTAAGTTTGTAGCGCTACCCTTCGGGCTAGCCACGGCTCCCGTTGTGTTCACAAAGGTTTTGGCAATTGTCAGGGCCACACTGCATTCTCGAGGCATAGCCGTCTTGCCTTATCTGGACGACCTCTTGGTCAAGGGCCCGTCAATACGGGCAGGTGAGGAAGGTGTCAACATCACGCTAGATACTCTTGCCGCTTAGATGGTTGGTCAATGCAAAGAGATCATCCCTTGTGCCAGCTCAGAGGATCTCCTTCCTAGGGATGATCTTCGACACTTGCTGAGGGTTGATAATTCTCCCTCAGGAAAGGGCGCTACTCTCCGGCAGGGAGTCCGGACACTACGCCAACCAGTCCCTCATACCATCCGATCCACGATAAGGATCCTAGGGAAAATGGTGGCAGCAGTCGAAGCGATACCTTTCGTCCAGTTCCATCCTTCACCCTCTGCAGCACGCCTCGTCTCAGCCTGGGACAAGAATCCTTTCACGCTCGATCGGCGGTGCAAACTGGCCTCTCAAGTCAGGCAGTCGCTCGGATGGTGGATAACCAGTTCCTCTCTGGCCTATGTCATGGGCTGATAATGACAATTGACGTCAGTCTCCTCGGTTGGGGAGCGGGGTTTCGCCACCACACAACCCAGAAACGGTGGTCGCACAGGAGGCACGCCTCCCAATCAATTTATTGGGGGATGCGAGCAATTCGGCTGGCTCTGCAGAGGTTTCATCACTTGCTAGCAGGCCGTCCTGTCCGGATTCTATCGGACATCACCACGGCGGTGGTTTACATAATTCGTCAGGGGGGCACCCGCAGCAGAACAATCATGCGCGAGGTGGAGCACGTTCTTCAGTGAGCCGAAGCAAACCACTCGGTGATTTCGGCTGTCCACATCCCGGGAGTGGAAAATTGGGCGGCAGACTTCCTCAGCCGGCAGGGTCTTGCATCCGGAGAGTGGTCTCTACATCCCGAAGTTCTTCAACAGTTTTGTCAACTGTGGGGAGCTCCGGATGTGGACCTGACTGTTTCCAGAGTGAATGCCAAGGTGCCCACATATGTCTCTCGGGCCAGGGACCCGCAGGCATTCGCGGGGGATCTGCCATGGAACCAGTTTTGCCTCCCATATCTATTTCCCCCACTGCCACTACTCCCGAGAGTCAGCAAAGGGATCAAGACGGAAGGGGGGCCGGCGATTCTGCTGGCCCCAGACTGGCCCCGTTGAACGTGGTACGCAAATCTAAGGAAGCTGCTCGCCGACGTTCCTGGGCGCCTGCTAGAGCGTCCAGATCTACCGTCTCAAGGGCCAATTTGCCACCCGAACTCAGGGACCCTGTGTTTGACGGCAGGGCCGTTGAATCTCAGATTCTAACCCAGGCAGGGTTCGGGAGCAAGGTGGTCGTTACAACGATTAGCGCCCGGAGGCCTGCTTCAGCATGAATTTACCACCACACCTGGAAGGGTTCTTTGCTTGATGGCGAGGGGCGGTGTTTCTCCGCTAAGATTCTCGATCTCCAACATCTTGGTTTTTCTCCAGTCAGGCTCAGAGAGCCCGGAGAGCTCAGTCGTTAGAGCATTAGACTCGGGCTTTGCCCCAGGTGTCCGTATCCGTCCTGTTCCAGTGCAGGGTTACTGCCAATTTGCAGGTGAGAACTTTTCATCCATGGAGTGTTCCACTTGATACCTCCCTATATGGCGCCGATGGACGCCTGGGTTCTGAACATGGTCTTAAGCGTTCTGCAGGAAGCTCCATTGGAACTGTTTCAGGATACCTTTCCTGGAAAAATTGTTCCCCTAGTGGCCATCACTTCCATCAGGCGGGTTTTTCAGAGCTGGCGGCTCTATCCTGCCGAGCTCCGTTCCTCACTTTCCATAAGTATAAGGTGGTTCTCAGACCAGCCCCTCTTTTTCTGCGAAGGTCGTGTCCTCTTTTTCACATCAATGAAGATGTTGTTTTGTCTTCATTTTTTCCAGCACCGGTGCACCGTGTGGAAGAAGGCTCTTCACACGTTAGACCTAGTAAGAGCCCTCCGGAGGTACGTATCACGGACGGCACCCTTTCCTCAGACGGATACGCTGTTCGTGCTCCCTGAAGAACGCAGGAAGGAACTCGCTGCCTCAAAGTCGATCATTGCCAGATGGATTCATTTGACTATTCAGGAGTCCTACTGCATTAGAGGCACGCCGATTCCAGCAGGGATCAGAGCGCACTCTACTCGGGCAGTGGGCGCCTCTTGGGCGCTTCGGCACCAGGCTTCGACGGAACAGGTTTGCAAGGCAGCAACCTGGTCCAGCCTGCGCACATTTGACAAACATAATATCCATGCTCAGGCCTCGGCGGATGCAAGCCTGGGTAGAAGGATTTTCCAAGCAACGGTGGCGCACCTTTAAACAGGAGGTGAATGTAGCTTGGATCGGTGAGTCATTCTCCCACCCAGGGACTGCTTTTGGACGTCCCACAGTATCTGTGTCCCCCAATGAGATGAAGGAGAAACATGCATTTTTGTGAGTACTCACCGTAAAATCCTTTTCTCCGAGATGCTCATTGGGGGACACAGCACCCACCCTATTAGCCAGTTGGCTCTTGTTTAAATGAATATGTGTTTACTTATTTGATATAAAGGTGGTGTTTTCCTTTGGACATGTTGTACTGTATTAAGGCTGATTTGTTGTCCTCCTACTGCTTTGGCACCAAACTGATTTCCGCCCGCAATAGGGGCGAGGGTGTATACTGAGGAGGAGGAGCTAACCTCTTTTTTTCACTTAGTGTCAGCCTCCTAGCGGCAGAAGCATACACCCACAGTATCTGTGTCCCCCAATGAGCGTCTCGGAGAAAAGGATTTTACGGTGAGTACTCACAAAAATCCATGTTTCTCAACGTTTAACCCCCCCCGGCTTCCTGATTTCAGGGGGTGGTGCACTCCTGCTTGATTGACAGTTTGGGCTAGTGGCATCGTTGCTCCATTAGTCCAAACTCTGCAGTCTCCCTCTGCAAAATCAGAGGGGTGCAGGGCACTGAAGCTGGCCATATCTAGTGATCCAACCAGCTTCAGAGCAGCGCATACAAGCTCTATTGGAAAGCTCTTATAAGCACTGTGTTGCCTGCATAGGAAACTGTCTACTTCTGTTGCATAGGTTGAAAAAAGAACTAGGTCCATTAAGTTCAACCGTTCTCCATCAATTGTGCATTTTGTCACTAATTTAACTATAACCCACAATGTTGTGTTGAGGAAATCGTCCAGCCCTTTTTCAAAAGCTGTCATAGTGTCTGCCATTACTACCTCTCATGGTCAGCATTCCATAATCTGACTGCTCTAACTGTAAAGAACCCTTTCCTATTTAGCTGCCGGAATCCTCTTTCTTCTGCCCGTAATGAGTGCCTCTTGGTCCTTAGTATGGTCTTTGTAAGGAATAAGTCATGTGCAAGTCTTTTGCCTCCCACGCATATATTTATACATGTAAATGAGATCCCCTTTGAAGCATCTTTTTTCTAAGCTAAACAAGCCCAACTTTTCCATCTTCTCATCATATGAGAGGCCTTCCGTCCCTTATAATAATCTAGTTGCCGCCTTTGAACTGATTCTAATTTCTGAATTCCCTTTTTAAAATGTGAAGCCCAAAACTGGATCCCATATTCTAGATGTGGCCTCACCAGTGATTTATACAGGGGTAATAATACGTTGGGATCTCGCTATTTTATCTCTTTTTATACATCCTAAAAACTTGTTTGCTTTTGCATCTGCTGCTTGACATTGAGTACTGCTGCTCAGCTTACTTGTAACCAGAATACCAACGGGCCTTCTCCTGTTCTGTAGCCCCAAGTATACTCCCATTTAATGTATATGCAGCAATAGGATTACTCCGTCCCAGGTGCATTACGCTATATTTATCTTCATTAATCCTCATTTGCTAAGTGTTTGCCCATTCGGTCATCTTATTCAGTCAAGGTCAGATTTTATTATCCTACATAGTTTAGTGTCGTCAGCAAAGACTGACACTTTACTCTCAATCCAATCCACAAGGTAATAAGAGGTTAAAAAGAATCAGTTGTAGCAGAGATCCCCCGCGGTCCCCACTGCCCCCAGTACAGATCCCCCGCGGTCCCCACTGCCCCCAGTACAGATCCCCTGCGGTCCCCACTGCCCCCAGTACAGATCCCCGCGGTCCCCACTGCCCCCAGTTCAGATGCCCGCGGTACCCACTGCCCCCAGTACAGATCCCACTTGGTACCCACTGCTGACTATATCCCATTTAGAGAACTTTGCATTTATAACGACTTTGTTACCTGTCATTTAGCCAATTCCTTACCCATCTGCATATAGTTTCCCCCAATCCTTGCTTCTGGAGCTTCAGTATAATTCTGCAAACTCATTTGATACTGTTCCACATAACAAAATCCAGATAAATCACAATGGCTGCATTACCAACATCCAGAGTTGCACTCACCTCCTCATAGAAACCCATCATGTTAGTTAGATATTACTTATTCTTCATGAATCCTTGCTGGTTGTCATTTATTATATTCTCTGCAATATATCTCTGCAGGCCATCTCTTATAATGCCATCAAAAACTTTGCACACTACTGATGTCAGGCTTACAACAAGTAAATAACAAAGTTGGTTGTTCTTACAAGCATGTCAAACTATCATGATGAGAATGGAGATATAGGAATAAGCCTCCTGTAAGATCCACGGATAAAAAATATTACAATCTGACGTTCATTCTCCCCCCGACATCTGCTATCCGGAAAGGAATTGTCCCCATATATATTATATTTTCAACCTGACAGAGCTGGGCAAAGTTCAGCACACGGGACACATCGGGGCCTCTGGCTGTTCCAGTTTTGGCCCATGGACCGACACAGCTGAAGGGCAGAAACAGTGTCTCACGGACCGCACCGTGCTCTTGCCCACCGTCCATCGACTGCTGCATGCTGTGACTGCTGTCTGCATCCTCGGTATGCGGACAGAGGTGAATACATTGGTAAAAGGAGCTGCTCCATTCTTCAGTCAGCGCATGCGCCTGAGCTAGCGTCTACTGTGCGGACAGTCAGTGCATTGGAGACAGGTGCAGAGCGCCGGGGGGAACGGAAGCAAGGGGAGTATGTGTTATGTGGTTTGTTTTTTTTATTTTCCCTTATGTGTATGGGATGTTTTTACGTATATAGGAGGCTATGTGGGGGATCATTCTGTATATGGGGACCTATACGAGGGCTCACACTGTATTAGGGCTATGTGTGGGCTCATACTGTATATGAGGGGGCTATGCGGGGGCTCATACTCTACATAGAGAGGCTATGCAGGTGCTCACACTGCATGCAGGAGCTATGGAGGGGTACCATACTGTTTATAGAGGAGGGCATGCTTTGGCTCTTACAGTATATAGGCGGCTGTGTGTGAGCTCATACAGCATATAAGTGGGCTGTGTGGGCTCATAAGGTATATAGGGGGATGACCGCATACTTCACTTCAGTTCAATATTAAGTGATGCAATTAATATTAACATAAAATAATTATATGTTAATATTAAAATTGAGAAGAGTTCATTAGTCTATTGGTTCGGCCCTCCACAACTGTCACTGTCTCGCATGTGGCCCCTCAAGAAAATTGTCCGCACTGGAATTTGTTCCCAGAATGAGCCTAGATTCATGCACGGCAGTATGTATAGTATCGAGCACTAGCGCTGTTGCGTCATATTGGGAATGTAAAGTATAAAATCTCTTTGTATTGTTGCAGGATCATTCATGCCTTTAGGTCACATGCTCACACAGCGCATGTCCTATCAGATCGCTTCCGGTCTCTCCTACCTACACAGGAAGAACGTCATTTTCTGTGATCTCAAATCGGACAACATCCTCGTCTGGTCCCTGGATGTCCGAGAAACTGTGAACATAAAACTGTCAGACTATGGCATCTCGCGTCTCTCATTCCACGAAGGGGCCCTAGGTGTAGAGGGCACACCAGGATACCAAGCGCCTGAAATCCGTCCCCGGGTCGTCTATGATGAAAAGGTCAGTCCTAAGACTCTGTGCTAAATCACATGATTTACATTGTATTCTATGCGTAATTCACATACCCTTTAAAAGAAAAAGTAAGACACATTCTGGAAATAATATAGTTACTGCATTTCTATTATTAATTTATGATTAAAATTGGCCGTGTTGGTTGTAAGCATGTTCCCACATGCTTTATGCATCCATTAGCCCTCTGTGTCTGTACTGTTACACACTTAACATTATGGCTGGTCCATACAATCAGGGCAATTGTTACCACCCACCTTTCGTGTCTCCCCTTTTCCTCATAGATTGTAAGCTTGCGAGCAGGGCTCTCATTCCTCTTGGTATCTGTTATGATCTATGTGATTATTGTTATGCTGTAATGTCTATTGTCTGTACAAATCCCCTCTGAAATGTAAAGTGCTGCGAAATATGTCGGCGCTATAGAAATAAAATGTATTATTATTATAAGAAATTGAGTAAATGCGCACTAGTTATGATGAATACGGGGAACACAGGAGTGCTACTGTTCAGAGCATGGCCTACACTTTACATTTGTACCCGCTTCCAAGCTGAGCAGAACATTCTCATTCATTGACCAAAAATAAATATCTTGCAAATGGTGAGGAATTGAAGCATCATGTCTATTAGAATGTTGTGTAACTCTTTATTTTATACAGTAGGTAACATTAGGAGTTTAAATGGAATCTGTTACAATTTTTTTACACCTAATCTGAGAGCACCTTAATGTATAGAAAGAGACGCTGATTCCAGTGATGTGTCACTTACTGGGCTGCTTAGATAATCTTCTGCCGATAAAACAGTGATTTTTATCACTAGATGACTCTGTATGACCCCGCCTCAGCTACTGATTGGCAGCTTTTTGTCCAAGCAGTGTGTACACAGGAAGCTGCCAATCAGTGGTGTGGGCGGGGTTATACGCAGCTCAGCATTCAGAGCACTGCGTGATCTGCAGCAGAGAAAACAGTGATTTTCTCAAAGTGACTGCAATCTGCTCAGTAAGTCATACATCACTGAAAACAGGGTCTCCGGCCCTACATGATCTCAGATGGGCTAGAAAAAACCTGGGGACAGATTGCTTTTTACAGTGTAAAAGTGTTTATATATTACCAGCGCTGCATAGTGTTGCTCATTGGTTGGGGGGAGTGGTCCAGGATCCTGGGACCTCCACTGATCAATCAAAACACTCATCTGAAGTGCGCAGTTCCTGCATGAGCAGCTCACATACAGCTGTGGACAGGCTCGATAGTGTCTATGGGTCTATACAATCAGTCTCCCTGATCTCATACATAGCTCTATGTGGGCAGATCATGCAGAAACTGCACACTTCAGAGCTGTGTTTTGACCAATAAATGGGGGTCTCAGAACCCGGACCCCCACCAAGCAGCAGTACTTATGAAGTGCCGAGAATATATAAAAACTTTTTCAAAAGAATAGTTATATTTTAAAGCCAAAAGCTCTCTTTAAGCTAAATCATTTTCTTGGCTGTTAGATATGATGATGGACACCGATGACATGGCTGTAATGTGATGAGATGAGTAATCTGGCACATTCCGTCTCTAGTTGTCTCATTAGAGGTGTCTACCCCACTTTATCACACTTGTACCTCCCTTTGTCTTCCACCAGCATCAAACATTCCAATAACGTTCAATTAGATTCTATTCCGGGATGTTTGATGTAAGGGAATTCCAACGTCAGCTCTTTCCCTTTTGTAGATCTTTAATACATAGCGACATTTCGGACCCGCTCATTTAATGCACCCTGACCAGTGAACAGTACGTACTTTGTATCTGCTAATTAGCTGCCCGTATGGAAAATACATTTGCCTTTGTGTTTGAATGGACTAAATACTCACGTGTGCTTATAAGTTTGTAGAATGCTTGTTTGTTAAAGAATGGGACAAAAACTTGGAAAAATGTTTTTTCTTCATTAAGTAATCATTATTTTTAGTAGTAATAGTTATCTTTGTCAAATACGAGCTGAAGTACCAAATTTTGAAAGCATTTTCACCAGGGTTAAGATAGTTGTTAGTAGTAAAACTGCAACCTCTATTATTTCAAGTGAAGATCGGTGCAAAAACCAGAAACAATTTCACTATAATGTAAATGAAAAGAAAGTCAGCACTCGCCCTTCGTTTAGAAGAAAATACAGACCTTTTTAATTTTTATTATTGGACATTTCACAAAGAAGTGCAAAAATGCTAGCAGCGTGCAGTAATCTCATAGACATGGCAGACAATGAACGTTTCGTGCTGGTTTGCGCTTCTACTGTTCCAGCTAGAACCGAGTGTACCGTGTTTTGGACCGAGTGTACCGTATTTTGTATATGAGAAACACTATTGAAACACTGATGGTAAAAACTAACGGCCGGACCAAAAATCAAATTTTTTTTCTTCATTTGCAAGAAGAATACAGTCATCTGAAAAAGTCAGTCGTATAACCGACAAACAATTGTCCACATTGATACTTTACCACTCATGGCCAGACAAGTTTGAAGTCTTTTAAATGGGGGAAAATGCGATTTTTATTTTTTTGCACATGTTGCCAGAAAGCAGCAGTCTAAATGTTAATGCTGAGCATGAGAACCAAAAGGTCTTCACGTTGGAGAGAGAGTTCTGCAGCACAACCTCATCATAGAAAAGTAAAACACTGGTCCACCAAAAGGTCTTCATCCATTAAATTATGTTATCCTCAATTTTAATTGAATGTCATAGATCTAAAAGGGCATTGTGTCTTCTTGTGGAGGCCACCAAACTGGCGCAAGGAGACTTATAGGCTTGGCAATGCTACCTGGGAAAAGGTATGCCCCAATGGAAATCTTGCCAAGTGTCCCTGTGCAATGGAGACACATGGTGTTCTGTACATCCACCAACCTAGTGGTCTTGTAAATGTCAGACAAATAGGATTTTACTGATTTGGATTTGTAATGAAAGACTAAATGTTAAACTAATAGTTTGTTTTCTCCCTGGAGGACGATATATTGCTTTACCAATTGGATAAAGTTAAACATTCTGTAAGAAGTGAGTGTACGATATGATGGAATATTGGTTAGAATTGATGCCACCTGAGCTGGGGCCACACATAGACCAATATTCTGATTATAAACCCCATCCTTAGGGCTTGTGCACACGTCTTATTTAGGCTTAACCCTACTGAAAAAGCGCTAAATACCCCTTAAAAAGAATGAACATATCCACACAATGTACACACATTTTTAATCACAGCTTTCATGCGTCTTGGCAGGCTTTCCCCCAGTCTTTCACACTGCTTCTGGCACAAAAAATTAAGTAGTTCTTCTTTGTTTGATGGCTTGTGACTATCCATCATCCTCTTGATTACATTCCAGAGGTTTTCAATAGGGTTCAGGTCTGGAGAATGGGCTGCCCATGACAGGGTTTTTATGTGGTGGTCTCTTTTTGCCAGAGCTGTAGGTGATCAAAAAGAAGCTTCAGGAAAACCACCACCCATGGTCTCCTCGTGAGTAGTCTTCTGGTTCTAAAATGATGCAAGTACGCCGGCATCTAAAAGACGTCATGTACACACACCCTTTTATAGGTTGTATTATGGATGACTGAATACTGTATTTTTAGTGTTATATATGGTGCATATTTTATTTTTTCACTTTTATTCTTCTGATAAGGTGGACATGTTCTCCTATGGGATGGTTCTGTATGAGCTACTCTCTGGTCAACGACCATCTTTGGGTCAACATCAACTCCAGATTTCCAAAAAGTTGTCAAAGGGCATACGTCCTGTCTTGGGGCGCCCAGAGGAAGTTCAGTTCTCTAGGCTGCAAGAGCTGATGATGGAGTGCTGGGACACAAAACCAGAGAAGGTGAGTCCACATCTGCTGGGATGGAGAGAAAATGTCATTTGTATATCTGAATACCAGTATCAGACGTGGCAGTGCAAAAGCTCCTTTAAAACCCTAATGCTGTGAATAAAATATAGCTGGTGTAGCTAAGCTTGTACATCATGGGAGGTAACAGAAGCTGAAATTCAGCTCTTCCCTAAGACATGTTGTTTGTAGTGACAATATTGTAAGTCATATTTTCCTAATTCTGGGGTAATGAGCCTAGAAAGGATTGTAATGTATGAAGTCCTCATGGCACAGCTGCTAGTATGTATGCCAGCTGCACAAGTGTTTGGCTGACCCCTGTATAAGGTGTATGAGCACCTTTAAGCCTTTGATAATTTCAGGTGAACTTTATGAGAACAGTAAGTCATCAGGCAAACTACCTTGTCGCCCAGGGGCAACATGGAAGTAAGGAAAGGATGAAGAGACCACAACTGTAGTTCGGCTGTGTCATTTTTTTTTTCCATCTATTTCGGTATTTACTTTACATGCCATACGTGTGAAGCAAGTTTCATGATTTTTATTTCTACAGTCTTCCAAACCTGCACAATTTAATGCTAATCTCATGCTCAGACTTAACGACTGTATATTCTCGAGTATTACCAGAGTTTTTCAGCACTTTTTTTGTGCTGAAAACACCCCCCCCCCCCCCCCCTCGGCTTAAGAAGATGGCAGGGGAGGTAGAGCAGCGGGTCACAGGAGGCAGGAGCTGGCAGTGCGCACTACTTAAGAGTCACAAATATTCTCCACTCACCACTCCCAAAGGCGTGGAGTGAAGTGAATATTCTGTCCCTTAATAAGCCTGGACACGCGATCGCCCTGCCGCAAGAGCTGCTGACAGCGCATCAAGATTCTGCAATGGTGGACAGGGAAGGTAAGTAGGATGTGTTTTTTTTATATTTTTTTAATGCTTTTCTCAAGGGGGCCTGCATACAAGGATAGCGAGGAGGAACCATGCACACAAGGATAGGAATGAGGAACCATGCATACAAAGATAGGGATGAAAAATATAAAAAACCTACAAGAGAAAAAATGAGCAAAAACCCTGCTGTAACTAGGGAAATAAAAAGCAAAAATTGCATTTAAATAACAGAGTTTTAAGTAATACTCCTTTTGATCAAAAATAGCATAAAGGCCATCCCACCATGACAAGGTAACTCTGATCGGGACAATCCTACACTGTCTAATATTAAAAACCTTGTGTCATAATTGACCTCCGTGTGTGAATAAGGGCAGACAAAAGGACGGGGCCCAACCAGTGGACACCAGTCTGAGGAAGGATAGGGTTAAGATGACCATGCATACAAGTATGCGGATGAAGGGGCCATGCATACAAGGATGGGGATAAGATGGCCATGCATACAAGGATGGGAATGAGGAACCATGCATACAAGGATAGGGATGCGATGGCCATGCATACAAGGATAGGGATGAGGGGACAATACATACCAGGATAGTGATGAAGGAATAATGCATACCAGGATATGGATGAGGGGACAATGCATACCAGGATATGGATGAGGGGACAATGCATACCAGGATAGGGATGAGGGGACAATGCATACCAGGATATGGATGAGGGGACAATGCATACCAGGATAGGGATGAGGGGACAATGCATACCAGGATAGGGATGAGGGGACAGTGCATACCAGAATAGGGATGAGGGGACAATGCATACCAGGATAGGGATGAGGTGACCATGCATACCAGGGTAGGGATGAGAAGTCGTGCATACCGGGATAGGGATGAGGTGACAATGCATATGGGGCTTATACTCAAGTCAATAAGTTTTTCTTGGCAAAATCAGGTGCCTTGGCTTGTACTCGGGTTGGCTTATTCACGAGTATATAAGGTAGTTTTTTTTATATTTACCTTTGATTCTATACCTGATCTGGGTGTTTCATGTTTTCTAGCGTCCTCTTGCTGCGTCAGTGGTCCGACGTATGAATGATCCGAGTTTCTCAGTGTTCAAGTATCATGTGTTGTGTGGAATGCAGGAGACGTTCTGTGCATCCAGAGAGCAAGACAATACCATCGTGTTGTGGGCAGGAAACGGGCAAGCCAGGTACCACACACAGACAGGACTGCAACTCCTAAAATATTTCCATTTTTAATGTTCATAGCTTGAATGAGCTGAGAGAATATATGTATTTGTTATATGTGTGCATATGTATTTGCAACATGCACGCGTGTGTATATGTATGTGTTTGTAGGTGTGTGTGTGTGTATAAGTATACAGTATATAAAACACAACACCCCCCCCGGCTTAAGCACGAGTCATTTTCGCCTGCGGAGAAAGGGGAGGGTGAGTGGCGGAGCAGCAGGTCACAGGAGACAGGAGCCTGCGACTATAGCTATGACCGTAACTTATAGCGCGCACAGTTACGGCCGTAGACGCCAGCTTCCAGCAACTGTTAAAAAAAAAAAAACTTACCTTCGCTGCGCGCCCTCGCAGCATCCAGTTCCGGCTTCCAGCAGCTCCTGCGGCCGAACGATCACGTGTTCCTGGTGAGTGGAGAGAGGTGAATATTCATTACCTTAAAGGGAATCTGTCACCCCTTTTTTGAGATATCATATAGCGATATCATTCAATTGTGTGTCACATAAGGATTTTCTTAGTACTTTTGCTTCCCCCTGACCCCGCACCTTTCATGCATAAATACCTTTTTTTATATCGGCTCAGATGTATGTAAACTGCCGCTGTCTGGTCTGCTGGGCAGGGCTTATTCACCTGCTCCCCCCCCCTCCCTGTCTTGCTCTACGCATTTCTTCTTGTGTAGAGCAAGACAGGGAGGGGGGAGCAGTTGAGTAAGCCCCACCCAGCAGACCAGACAGCGGCAGTTTACATACATCTGAGCAGATATAAAAAGGTATTTATGCATGAAAGGTGCGGGGTCAGGGGGAAGCAAAAGTACTAAGAGAATCCTTATGTGACACACAATTGAATGATATCGTTATATGATATCTCAAAAAAGGGGTGACAGATTCCCTTTAATGAGCGGGGACACATGA
Source organism: Dendrobates tinctorius (assembly GCF_039654945.1). Taxonomy (NCBI): domain Eukaryota; kingdom Metazoa; phylum Chordata; class Amphibia; order Anura; family Dendrobatidae; genus Dendrobates; species Dendrobates tinctorius. Next base: position 83,568,736 of record NW_027361690.1, read on the forward strand.
TCGCTCGGCCGCAGGAGCTGTTGGAAGCCGGAACAGGATGCCGCGAGGGCGCACAGGGAAGCTAAATAGGAGGGTTTTTTATCTTATGCTTTTCTCATGGGGGGGCCATGCATACAAGGATAGGGATGAGGAGCCATGCATACCAGGACAGGGATGAGGAGCCATGCATACCAGGACAGGGATGAGGAGCCATGCATACCAGGACAGGGATGAGGAGCCATGCATACCAGGACAGGGGTGAGGGGACAATGCATACCAGGACAGGGGTGAGGGGACAATGCATACCAGGACAGGGGTGAGGGGACAATGCATACCAGGACAGGGGTGAGGGGACAATGCATACCTGGCTTATACTCGAGTCATTACGTTTTCCCAGTTTTTCGTGGCCAAATTAAGTCCCTCGGCTTATACTCTGGTTGACTTATACATGAGTATCTACGCTAATTGAAATCAAAGGAGACTGGAAAATGTGGTCAAGCATCAGGCTTCATTGTGCTACAAGCATCTACAGTAAAATTCCTTCAATAATTCTTGTTCCTCTCAATATTTCTCATTAAAGCGCAGAACTGTCTCTTCTGCAGGAACTACACTGTCGTTGATATCGGGAAAGGTCAGGTGGAAGTTCGGGGGCTTAGCTGCCCCGGCCTGAGGATGTTCAGTCAGCTGAAAATCCAGAATACTTTGTGGATTTCTACTGAGGTGGGGGAAAAAAAACTGAGCAAACTCGCTCAGCAACGTAGCTGTCACGCCAGTTCCAAAATTTTTGTTGAAAAGCAAAATTTTAGAAAAATTTCTCATTAAATACAAAACCCTTTTGAATTAGCTAAAGGAAATATCATTTTGTTTTTGTTAATTCCCACAAAACAAGCAAATCTGTTTTTATGCTGCCAGTCTTGTAAAATTTTCTAAATTTCCATTTATTTATTTTTATTTTGCAGGACCAAAAAATATCAATTTACAGTCTGCAGGGCATGTGTCCTCTAAGTGCTCCCCTGAAAGAAGTTGATACACCGGCGATTGTAACCTGCTTCCTGACACTTTCTGTTGTAAAAGTAGGTGCCTGAACAAATGTGTTAGCACGATGTTGTAAAATTGATTACCATGTCAATACAGCAAAGACTGAAGAGGAACAGGCGCAAAGGAAGAAACTGTGTCGTCTGCTAAGGTCATTTGCACATTAAAGGCATTTGTAGCATGTCCACAGGATGTGCCATAAGTTTTTTTTCTAGGTGTAGATCCCAAATCTATAGAGAGAATATGGGATTTTGCCCTTAAGGTTTTCCTGACCTCCTAGAGACATGACTAAAGAGCTCTAAGAATCTACGCAACCACCTCTCCATGACGTTTCTATGTATAATTGATGAGCAGCAGATAAGGGGACCCCTGTCATCCCGATAGGTGAAGGTCCCAAATGTGGAAAGTCCTACCAGAAATTTTTGACTTATCCTATGAAAATGCTATAAATGCCCGGCGCCATAAATATCTTTTGAAAAATAACACTTTTAGCCTTGGGGTTTGTGCACACGTTGAGTATTTCACTGCAGAATTTACTGCAACATTTCTACATCGCTAGGAATTTTTTGGCATCAAAAATGCAATTTTTTTAATTAGCTTTTGTCTGTATTTTTGTACAGCAATGAATACTTTTTGGAGCTAAATATATTTGAAAAAGGGGGGAAAAAAGTTTTGTGGTGTAATTTCCTTGTTCTAACAAAAAAATACCAGCCCTCAGCTGCCCCAGAAATGGCACTTCATATTTGACGAGCCAATTCTGGCACTTAGCCCAGGCCCTGGTAATGAGATTATGGGTTGGTGTCAGGAGCTGTCACTGACACCAAGCCCTAGGTTTAGTAATGAAGAGGTGTCAGCCAGACACCCTCATTACTAAACCCATAAGTAAAGAGATTCAATTTTTTTTATTTTACCAAGGGTAACAGGAGAAATTGGACTGCAAAAGTTATTGTGCAGTTTGTCCTGAGTACGCTGATACCTGATATGTGGGGGGAACCACTGTTTCGGCGCATGGCAGAGCTCAGAAGGGAAGGAGCGCCATTTGACTTTTTCAATGCAAAATTGGCTGGAATTCAGATCGGACGCCATGTCACGTTTGGAGAGCACCTGATGTTCCTAAACAGTGGAAACCCCCCAACAAGTGACCCCATTTTGGAAACTAGACCCCCCCCAAGGAACTTGTCTAGATATGTGGTGAGAACTCTGAACCCACAAGGGCTTCACAGAAGTTTATAACGTACAGCCGTACAATTAAAAAATCATATTTTTTCCACAAAAATGATCTTTTCACCCCCAATTTTTATTTTTGCAAGGGTAACAGGACCCTAAAAGTTATTGTGCAATTTGTCCTGAGTACGCTGATACCCCATATGTGGGTATAAACGACTATTTGGGCGCATGGCAGAGCTCGGAAGGGAAGCAGCGCCATTTGACGTTTTTGGCTGGAATTGAGATTGGATACCATGTCGCGTTTGGAAAGCCCCTGATGTACCAAAACAGTGAAAACCCCCCACAAGTGACCCTATTTTGGAAACTAGACCCCCCAAGGAACTTATCTAGATATGTGGTGAGCACTTTGAACCCCCAGTGCTTCACTGAAGTTTATAACGCCCGGGCGTGAAAATAAAAAAATCTTATTTTTTCCACAAACCTGATCATTTAGTCCCCAATTTTTTTATTTTCCCAAGGGTAACATGAGAAATTGGACCCCAAAAGTTGTTGTCCAATTTGTCTTGAGTACGCTAATACCTCATATGTGGGAGAAAACTACTGTATGGGTACACGTCGGGGCTCGGAAGGGAAGTAGTGACGTTTTGGAATGCAGACTTTGATGGAATGGTCTGCGGGTGTCATGTGCGTTTGGAGAGCCCCTGATGTACCTAAACTATTGAAACTCCCCACAAGTGATCCCATTTTGGAAACTAGACCCCCCACGGAACTTATCTAGATGTGTGGTGAGCACTTTGAACCCCCAAGTGCTTCACAGAAGTTTATAATGCCCGGGCGTGAAAATAAAAAAATCATTTTTTTCCACAAAAATGATATTTTTGCCCCCAATTTTTTATTTTCCCAAGGGTAACAGGAGAAATTGGACCCCAGTCCTGAGTAGGCTGATACCCCATATGTGGGGGTAAAACACTGTTTGGGCGCATGGCAGAGCTTGGAAGGGAAGGAGCGCCGTTTGACTTTTTAAACGCAGAATTGGCTGGAATTGAGATCAGACGCCATGTTGCGTTTGGAGAGCACCTTATGTGCCCAAACAGTGGAAACCCCCCAATTCTAACTCCAACCCTAACCCCAACACACCCCTAACCCTAATCTCAGCCCTATCCCTAGCCCTAACCCTAATGGGAAAATGGAAATAAATACATTTTCTGTTAATTTTATTATTTTTCCCTAACTAAGGGGGTGATAATGGGGTATTTGATTTACTATTTATAGCGGATTTTTATTTTTGGCAGCAGTCATACGCTAAAAGACGCTTTTTATTGTAAAAATAGTTTTTGCATCACCACATATTGAGAGCTATAATTTTTCCATATTTTGACCCACCGAGTCATGTGAGGTCTTATTTTTTGCTGGACGAGTTGACGTTTTTATTGGTATCATTTTCAGGCATGTGACATTTTTTGATCGCTTTTTATTGCGATTTTTGGGACGCAGAATGAACAAAAACCAGCGTTTCATGAATTTCTTTTGGGGGGGGGGGGTGCGTTTACACCGTTCCGCCTGCGGTAAAATTGATAAAGCAGTTTTATTCTTTGGGTCAGTACAGTTACAGCGATACCTCATTTAGGTTTTTTTATGTTTTGGCGCTTTTATGCAATGAAAACAATTTTATATAAAAAAAAAATTATTTTTGCATCGCTTTATTGTGCGAGCTATAACTTTTTTATTTTTTTGCTGATGATGCTGTATGGCTGCTCGTTTTTTGTGGGACAAGATGACGTTTTCAGCGGTACCATGGATATTTATGTGCGTCTTTTTGATCGCACGTTATTGCACTTTTTGTTTGGCGGTATGATGATAAATTATTTTTTGCTTAGTTTTTTATTTTTTAAGGGGTTCGCTAAAGGGGTTAACTAGTGGGACAGTTTTATAGGGCGGATCGTTACGGACGCGGCAATACCAAATATGTGTACTTTTATTTTTTTTTTTATTTTTTTTATTTCCAAAAAATGAATTTATTAGGGAATATTTTTCTATAATTTATTTAGCGATTTTTTTTTTGAATTATTTTTATTATTTTTTTTTTTTTTTCAAACTTTATTACATTGTCCCAGGGGGGAAATAGCTGTCATGTGAGGAAGCCAGCTCCCTGGAGGCCCCCGAAGGTCCCCGTCGCCATATTGGATTCGGGGACCTGCAGGGATGGAGCCCCCCGCAGCAGCGCTGCACATTGCGCTGCTGTGGGTGACTCAGGGAAGCACGGAGGGAGCCCCCTCCCTGCTGATGCTTCCCTTTAACCCCCGGTACACCGCGATCGTGTTTGATCGCGGTGTGCAAGGGGTTAACGTGTCGGGGGCGGTCTGTAACCGCCCCTTACACATTGTGCCGGGTGTCAGCTGTGATAATCAGCTGACACCCGGCCGCGATCAGCGGCGCTCACCACGTGGGCGCCGCTGATCGCTGTGACGTACTATCCCGTCCCTGGGAATTAAGTCCCAGGGCACATGGACGGGATAGTACGTCACATGACAGAAAGGGGTTAATCTATGAGTCACAGCTCATCTGCGATTTTTGTTAGGACTGAGAAAAATATTGCAACGTGCTGCAATTGTCCTCGTATATCAAATGAGACTCGTCACTGCAAGTCTATGGGTGCAAGAAAAAAATCGCATGGCAGCACTCTGACCATGGGAGTTTCATCCGATTTTTACACACCGATGTCCTTGAAAACCTGACATTTCATTTGCTGCATTCGTAAAATCACAGTGTGACCCATCAGAGTAGATATATACACATAGAATAGATAGATATAAAGATGTCAGTCAGATATATAATTAGTACAGTGTGTGTGTGAAGCTTACTGTACATGCATGTAATTAATGATTATTTTTCTGAAAAAAAAATGGCGTGTGCTCCTGCATAATTTTCATAACCAGCGGAGGGACAGCAGACGACTGGGGGCTGATGTTTATAGCATGGGAAGATGGTACTGCTCATGAAGCTTCCCTTTTCTGGTTATTACAATGGGGGACTCCACCAAAAATGGTAATAATAACCTGCAAAGGCTAAACTAGGGGTTGATATTAATAGGCTAGGATGGGGCCATAGATATTGACCACGTCCCAGACTTAAAACATAAGCTGTCACCCACACCAGAAATGACGCATCCATAAGATCCTCCAATTCTGGCATTTAGCCTCGCTCTTCCCACTTGCCCACAGCTGATGTGACTGCTATACAAATGACCTGAATCGTCGTGACAAGTAGGGTGATAATTGGGGGGGTTGATATTACCTTTGTATTGTCAGATGACATCAAGCTCAGAGGTTAGTAATGGAGAGGCTTCTATAACCCCAAAGTGATATTATAAAAACATACCAAGAAAAAAGTTCTTTATTCGTAATAATGACACAGACTCCTTTTTTTAATCAAAATTAAACCATACTCACATCACCCAATCCACTAAAGCCAATGTCCCCTGTAAATGAATTAAAATAATCAACAATATTCCTCACCAGTCCGAAGTGAAGAGATAATCCATAATGTCCCACGACGATCCTGATTTTGAGAGCAGTCATTGATGTCGCTGCTCTCAAGGATAGCAGACTCATAATGACACATGAGCGTGTAATTACTCCTGCAGTATATGGCGCTGAAGTGAAAAAATTCACAGGAGTTTATCAGCTGATGAATCCCGGTTATCTCACTTACGGCACCTCTGCTGCGTGGAAACTTTCTCATGCAGCGGTGCTGTAAGTGAGGTCACCAGGGCTCTTCAGCTGCTGAACTCTAGTGAACTTTCTCACCACACTACAGAAGCGATTATGCGCTCCTGTCAGTGTGTCGCCGGCCGTGGGGTAGAGCTGTCTCATCAGCTGATGTGACTGCTCTACCAGTGATCTAAATCGTCGTGGAACATGATGGATTACGGCAGATTGGTGATGGACATCGGGGATAAGGCGTTAAAGTGAGTATATGGTGTGGTGTTTTTTTATTATTTTTTTCTTTTTACCTTGAGCACAGGCGCCAGCTGATGACTATACCCATCAGCCGCCACCTGCTCCTGCTGTAATCAATGACAACAGACGTCAGCTGATGGGAGTAGTAGTCTCTGATCAGTTGATGCCGGTGACCTGCCGTAAGCTTTTTACTGCGGTTCACAGTCACATCTGCAGGGTCACGCTGACATCTGACAACATCACCCTACAACTCTTTGACCAGTGGGAACGGTCTTACCAGTGGTTACAATACCACCGATCAGATTCGCTGCACCAGTGTTTCTTGCGCTGTCAAACAGATGACGGCGTGGTAAACACGTCAGTAAAAGCGCAAGCAAAAACTCTGCAAATTCACAAACCTTTTATACCTGCGTTTTTGTTGCATATTTGACGACTCAATTGAAGTCAATGGGTGAAAAACATGGCAAAAACACGAAGAATTGACATGCTGCAAATTTAAAAGCGGCACAAGTCCGGAAAAGAAAATTGCTAATCATGTGCACAGCACTTAAGGATTCTCATTGACTTTGCTGCCCTAAATATTCCCTAGCATTTTTGGGCCAATTCTGCTGCAAAAACGCACAGTGTGCACACAGCCCTAGTTTCCACAATGAGTATTTTGTGAGGTTTTGATGTTGCATTATTTCAGCATTTTTAATCATGTGCGGATTATGTGTATTTTTAGACCGTTTCTGGCATGGGAATGCAACAAAAGTGCATATGTGTTTGGGTTTTTTTTAACCTGTTTTTTCCTCATCTCATTCAAGCCTATGGGGAAAATCTGCAAATAAAACTCATTTCTGCAAGAGAAACCAAAAAGTAGCCCAATACTCTTGAGATTTAGAGAAATCTCATACAATTTACTGGAACATAAAGACGCTGTATTTTCTGCATATGGTAATATACATACTCATCGTGGGTGCTTGTTCTTAAAGTTGCACACAACTGGCCAGACTGGCACCTCTATGTTGATATCTGTTTGTAGATTGTCCAGGGCAATATGCCATGCAGGTTGTAGCATGAATATATCTGAATGATCCATCATATACCCAGTTTTAGCACAATTTATTGTACTTTTTTTTTCTTCTTTGACAGAGCTCCCCCTTAGTATTTGCCGGCCTGGCAGACAGCCTGATCTGCGTATTTCCAGTATCTGGTGGCATTCCCAGCTCCGATTGCTCATACATCTGTTCTCGCACAGCCAATCGTACCATGTTCAAAATAGGAGATGAAGATCCCAGACAGAATCCCTACCCAGTAGTGGCCATGGAGGTCTCCAATGGAGGATCTGAGGTCTGGTACAGCAACGGGCCTGGTATCCTGATAGTGAATTGCACATCGTTGGAAATCACTAAACGGCTTGAACCTTACGCTGCTCCATCATCTGTAATATCCATGGTGTCCAGTTCAGACTGCAATGGAGAGGAGACAGTTTGGTGCTTGGACAACAGGACAAACACATTAGTTATGTACCATGCTGCTAGTTACCAGTTCTGTGCCCGATACTTCTGTGGTGATGGCAGTCCTTTAAGAGATATGTTCACAGTAAAGGCGAATTCTGAGCTAGCCCCCATCGCCTTACCAGGGGAGAATCTTGACAGTCAATGCCAGACAAATACAGGTATCCTCTATAGCCAGGATAGGGGGACACAGCTCATCAGCCACCAGGACTCTCTAACAGACTATTGCTCAATATCATCAGTCTCATCTTCCTCCGTACCTCAAGGAGCAGCAAAGTCTTCCTCCAGCCTTCCCAGTACACCGGTCAGCTACAATAGTGTCTTGTTCTCCACCGACAGTGAGGAATCCGAGCTGGCTCGTGAACAAAGACCCCGAATGCCTAGTGAGAGCTGGGGAAGCAAAGCTCCTCCATCCGAAGAGGAGAAACTACGCTTCCAGGCCGTGCGGATCCTTGCCGTTAAAGACTTGCTTTGGATCCCAAGGTGAGGTGGCATACTGCAGTGTAATTACTGTATAACAGATAGATCAAGGGTAGTGCAAAGGAAAAGTGGAGCAGTTCGCTTTCTCCATCAGAATAAAGCTCTAATTTTTCAGAGAAATTATTGAAAATGAAAGCCTGATTTCTTACTATGGGCTGCTTTCCTCTCCATAGAATTTCACAGAAATTATGATTTGGGGTATATTTACAAAGCAGTATTAATAGTCAGTGACTAGAGGTAAGCAAATTGATTTAAGCTGCCCTGGTTCAGTTTCCAGTCTGGTCTCTCTTGGCAGTCAGTCTTCTGCACTTCCTCTGGCATCCTTGGCCCAACATTCTGGTTCGGTCTTCTTACTAGACCGCAAGTCATCGTATGAATCCTATTGACCAAGCCTCATATACCATTATGATGCCACAGGGCTTGGTAAGCACCAGAGGCACCAAGGTTACCGGACTGAATATGTCAAGTGCAAAAGTAAAGACAGGGTGCCATGGAGGATTAGACTGGACACTAAACTAGAGGAGGGTGAATCAAATTGCTCATATTGATCAGTCAATTTAATGCAACTATTCACACGAGTTTTTTCACTGACCCCTGTGTCCATTCTATTAAACTCAATAAATGCCGCATTCTGATCTTCCATTGTGGATCCCAGTCTTCCATACAGATAATGCCTACTTTCATCTAAAACAGGGGTGGGCAATTAATTTTCCCGAGGGACCACATGAGAGATCGTGACTGTGGAGGGCTGAACCAACAGGCCGACATTAATTCTACTCAATATTAATATCGATATATTATAATTGTATTATTGCTAAGTATATTACTATTAATTGTATCACTTAATATTGAGCAGAATTAAGTATGCTGACATCCCCCTATATATCTTTTGATCCAGAGTACAGCCCCTTCTGTGTATCGTATGAGTCCCCCCCACAGTAAGAGCTCCACACCTTCCTCCCCCGTATGCGTCATGAGGTCCACACCAGCCACCCCCATATGTAGCATGAGCCCCATACAGCCTCCCTATATACACTGCATGAACCCCACACAGCCTTCCTATATACACTGCACGAGGCCCACGCAGCCTCCCTATATATACTGCATGAGCCCCACGCAGCCTCCCTATATACACTGCACGAGGCCCACGCAGCCTCCCTATATACACTGCACGAGGCCCACGCAGCCTCACTATATAAACTGCACGAGGCCCACGCAGCCTCCCTATATACACTGCACGAGGCCCACGCAGCCTCCCTATATACAGTGCACTAGGCCCACGCAGCCTCCCTATATACACTGCACGAGGCCCACGCAGCCTCCCTATATATACTGCATGACGCCCACGCAGCCTCCCTATATACAGTGCACGAGGCCCACGCAGCCTCCCTATATACAGTGCACGAGGCCCACGCAGCCTCACTATATACAGTGCACGAGGCCCACGCAGCCTCACTATATAAACTGCACGAGGCCCACGCAGCCTCCCTATATACACTGCACAAGGCCCACGCAGCCTCCCTATATACACTGCACTAGGCCCACACAGCCTCCCTATATACACTGCACGAGGCCCACACAGCCTCCCTATATAGAGTGCACGAGGCCCACGCAGCCTCCCTATATACACTGCATGATGCCCACGCAGCCTCCCTATATACACTGCATGATGCCCACGCAGCCTCCCTATATACACTGCACGAGGCCCACGCAGCCTCCCTATATACACTGCACGAGGCCCACGCAGCCTCCCTATATACAGTGCACGAGGCCCACGCAGCCTCCCTATATACAGTGCACGAGGCCCACGCAGCCTCCCTATATACAGTGCGCAGCCTCCCTATATACAGTGCACGAGGCCCACGCAGCCTCCCTATATACAGTGCACGAGGCCCACGCAGCCTCCCTATATACAGTGCACGAGGCCCACGCAGCCTCCCTATATACAGTGCACGAGGCCCACGCAGCCTCCCTATATAGAGTGCACGAGGCCCACGCAGCCTCCCTATATAGAGTGCACGAGGCCCACGCAGCCTCCCTATATAGAGTGCACGAGGCCCACGCAGCCTCCCTATATAGAGTGCACGAGGCCCACGCAGCCTCCCTATATAGAGTGCACGAGGCCCACGCAGCCTCCCTATATAGAGTGCACGAGGCCCACGCAGCCTCCCTATATAGAGTGCACGAGGCCCACGCAGCCTCCCTATATAGAGTGCACGAGGCCCACGCAGCCTCCCTATATAGAGTGCACGAGGCCCACGCAGCCTCCCTATATAGAGTGCACGAGGCCCACGCAGCCTCCCTATATAGAGTGCACGAGGCCCACGCAGCCTCCCTATATACAGTGCACGAGGCCCACGCAGCCTCCCTATATACAGTGCACGAGGCCCACGCAGCCTCCCTATACACAGTGCACGAGGCCCACGCAGCCTCCCTATATAGAGTGCACGAGGCCCACGCAGCCTCCCTATATACACTGCACGAGGCCCACGCAGCCTCCCTATATACAGTGCACGAGGCCCACGCAGCCTCCCTATATACAGTGCACGAGGCCCACGCAGCCTCCCTATATACAGTGCACGAGGCCCACGCAGCCTCCCTATATACAGTGCACGAGGCCCACGCAGCCTCCCTATATAGAGTGCACGAGGCCCACGCAGCCTCCCTATATAGAGTGCACGAGGCCCACGCAGCCTCCCTATATAGAGTGCACGAGGCCCACGCAGCCTCCCTATATAGAGTGCACGAGGCCCACGCAGCCTCCCTATATACACTGCACGAGGCCCACGCAGCCTCCCTATATACAGTGCACGAGGCCCACGCAGCCTCCCTATATACACTGCATGACGCTCACACGGCCTCCCCTTGTGCAGCATGTCACCCCAATAGCCAGCAGAACGTCACCCCCATATGTAGCACCATGTGCAGCACGTCACTACCCCATATGCAGCACCATGTCACCTTCATAGCTTTCCCATACCCACCCAAACATCCCATACACATGAAAAAAACACATACTCACCTCAGTCCTGTTCTGTGGCGCTTTGCTTCTCTCCCCGCCTTCGGTCCGCTGACTCTCCACAGTACACAGCTGACACGATGAAATGACGTCATCGCGTCAGCTGTTTCACATGCTGATTGGTGGAGGAAGTGGCCGGAGGCTCCTCCTCCACCAATGCACTCAGTGCCTAAGGAGATAACGGAGACAGCAAGCAGGCGGGCACGGTGCGGACTGTGGGCCTCTGGTTTCCAGCCCCATGGCTGTATCGGTCCACGGGCCGGACTGAGACAGCCAGAGGGCCGGATGTGGCCCGCGGGCTGCACTTTGCCAGGGTCTGATGTAAGATAATCTATGGAGGCAGATTTTCATGGAGATCTATGTCCGGCATGTAGGTCTCAGCAGTTCATTTGCATATTAAGAAAAAAGTGGCTATCTGTAGAATAAGGTATCATTTTATTCAAGTTTCTATAACCTGCAAACCCATGTAGACTGCTTAGGAGGCTTAATCCTTCTGACAGACTCCCTTTAAATATTCATAAATAGTTGCAATTACATTGCATAGTAAGTAATCCAGAGCTGCATTAACTATTTTGTGAGCTTCAGAGATGAAATCTCCCTGCTGGAGCAGTATATGGGAAATGTCGCCTTTATACCAGGCTGTCAGTAGTCTGATGTGGGAAAAACTGATTCTCTGCACGATAGGGATTCAGCCAAGATACGGTCATTGTGTCTGATGCCGACTGTTTCCAGTTACTCAGCAATACCGTGATTTTTGCTCTGGGATATAATACAGGTTGTCAAGGAATTGAACTTGCATTTTAAAAAATTTTTTTAACCCGGTGACAAGCTTACCACAGACTTTGTTAGCGATCCCAACTATTTCACTGTTAACACACAGTAATTTAGTAAAATCTCCAGCTAATAGCATTGTCTGTCAATCACTCCTTGCCGCGTGTTATACATGTCTAATCCAATAATTTTAGAATTAGGCTAATACTAGATTATAGAATTTTCAGGATTAGAGATGTTCTGGAATTGAGTAAGTTTCAAGTAAAATGCACTGCCAGCTTAAAAAATATTTCAACATGGGAGCAAGCCATCATAATTGGCCCAAAACATGTCCTAGTGCTTGGATTAATACGTTATAGTGGCATGAAAAAGTTTAGTGGTCAATATTACTGTTAATGTGAACAGTTAAGCAAGTTGAAGGTGAAATGATCTCTAAAAGGGTTAAAGATGAAACAATTTCTTTTGTATAGGCATTTTTTTTTATTTTAAAAATTACAAAATGGAAAATGGGCGTATGCAAAAGTTTGGGCACCCTTCGAGATTTGTGTGCTCTGATAACTTTGACCAAAGTTTCTAACCTTAATTAGCCTGTTAGGGTTATGACTTGTTCACCATCATCGTTAGGAAAGGCCAGGTAATGCAAATTGCAAATTTACCCATCTTCATAAAAACCCAGCCTCTTCTAACCTTGTGCCAAAAAACAACAGTCATGAATTCTTATAAGCAGCTGCTTAACACTCTGAAAATGAAAATGGTGGAGGCCCACAAAGCAGGAGAAGGCTATAAGAAGATAGAGTTTTCAAGTTGCTGTTTCCTCAGTTCGAAATGTAATTAAGAAATGGCAATTAACAGGAACAGTGGAAGTCAAGATAAGGTCTGTAAGAGCAAGCAACATTTCAGTTCGAGCTTCTGGTAGGATTGCTAGAGAAGTAAATTTGAGTTCATGCTTGACTGCAAATGACCTTCAGAAAGATTTAGCAGACTCTGGAGATGTGTTGCATTGTTCTACCGCTCAGAGACACCTGCACAAACATGGCCGTCATGGAAGAGTCATCAGAAGAAAACCCCTCCTGCGTCCTCACCATCAAATTCAGAGTCAGACGTATGCAAAACATCATTTAAACAAGCCCTATGCATTTTTGAAACAAGTCCTGTGGACCAATGAGGTTACAATACAACTCCTTGGCCACAATGATCAAAGATATGTGTGGAGAAAAGAATCTTGCCGACCGTTAAGTATGATTATATATATATATATACACTCACTGGCCACTTTATTAGGTACACCTGTCCAACTGTGTGTTAAGACTTAATTTCTAATCAGCCAATCACATGGCGGCAACTCAGTGCATTTAGGCATGTAGACATGGTCAAGACAATCTCCTGCAGTTCAAACCGAGCATCAGTATGGGGAAGAAAGGTGATTTGAGTGCCTTTGAACGTGGCAAGATTGTTGGTGCCAGAAGGGCTGGTCTGAGTATTTCAGAAACTGCTGATCTACTGGGATTTTCACGCACAACCATCTCTAGGGTTTACAGAGAATGGTCCGAAAAAGAAAAAAAATCCAGTGAGCGGCAGTTCTGTGGCCGGAAATGCCTTGTTGATGCCAGAGGTCAGAGGAGAATGGGCATACTGGTTCGAGCTGATAGAAAGGCAACAGTGACTCAAATTGCCACCCGTTACAACCAAGGTAGGCAGAAGAGCATCTCTGAACGCACAGTGCGTCGAACTTTGAGGCAGATGGGCTACAGCAGCAGAAGACCACACTGGGTACCACTCCTCTCCGCTAAGAACAGGCATCTGATGGCTACTTTCAGCAGGATAATGCGCCATGTCATAAAGCTTGAATCATCTCAGATTGGTTTCTTGAACATGACAATGAGTTCACTGTACTCAAATGGCCTCCTCAGTCACCAGATCTCAATCCAATAGAGCATCTTTGGGATGTGGTGGAACGGGAGATTCGCATCAGGGATGTGCAGCCGACAAATCTGCGCCAACTGTGTGATGCCATCATGTCAATATGGTCCAAAATCTCTGAGGAATGCTTCCAGCACCTTGTTGAATCTCTGCCATGAAGAATTGAGGCAGTTCTGAAGGCAAAAGGGGGTCCAACCCGTTACTAGCATGGTGTACCTAATAAAGTGGCCAGTGAGTGTATATATATATATATATATATATATATTTATTTTTTTTTCTGCCTAAAATACAAAGGAAATGTAATCTCTAACTTTTACATTCCACTGTGTATGTATGTAAGTGTCACATTGTGATGGTCTGAAGTAAGGAAGAGGAGCTTCAAACTGTCCCTGGAGCTGGGACCCGAACTATCCTTGTCCCAGGGGTACTCTTAAAGGGAATCCGTCACCCCTTTTTTGAGATATCATATAATGATATCATTCAATTGTGTGTCACGTAAGGATTCTCTTAGCACTTTTGCTTCCCCCTGACCCCACACCTTTCATGCATAAATACCTTTTTTATATCGGCTCATCAGCCCCGATGGGCGGGGCTTATTCAACTGCCCCCCCCCCCCCCCGTCTTGCTCTACGCATTTCTTCTTGTGTAGAGTAAGACAGGGGGGGGGGCAGTAGTGTAGATTAAGGTGGTCTTACACTAGTGAATTTGAACAGCCAGAAAAAGCCAATTAAGATAAATTTTATCAATTTTTTTGTCACAATTTAATGACTCCAAACGAGCGTAACTATTATTATATTATTAGAATTTTTTGTCCGTTGTCGTAAGCTGTAGCTGATCAGTAGTTCATGCTAAGCAACATATCTGAATCTCATCAGTGGAATCCCAGAAGCGGCTGCAGATTGTGGCAAAGATCTATTTTTTTATTATTATTCTAGCGCCATTTATTTCATGGCGCTTTACAGGTGAGGAGGGGTATTCATAATAAAATCAAGTACAGTAGTCTTTAACAATAGAAGTCACGACTGGTACAGGAGGAGAGAGGACCTTGCCTGTGAGGGCTCACAATCTACAAAGGATGGGCGAGGACCCAGTAGGTGAGGGGAGAACTGGTTGTGCAGCAGTATAGTGGAGCAACAATTACTGTAGGTTATAGGCTTGTCGGAAGAGGTGGGTCTTTAGGTTCCTTTTGAAGGTTTCCATGGTAGGCGAGAGTCTGATATGTTGTGATAGAGAGTTCCAGAGTAGGGGAGATACACAGAAGAAATCTTGTATCCGATTGTGGGATGAGGAGATAAGAGGGGAGTAGAGAAGGAGATCTTTTGCGGATCGGTGGTTGCGTGCAGGTAAGTACCGGGAGACTATTTCTCACTTTGTCCAATTTGAAGGTTTGTCCACAATGTCAATTTTAAATGACAAAGTCTGACCATCAATGGAAAGTCATTCAGGAACCATCCATTTGAAATTTTCGATATTTGGCCAGCTTTAGATGTTGGCGTCACTAGCACACTTCTGCACCTAGATTTGCTTGGCTGTGTTTTATTTTTGTATCCTATGATAAATATAATAACCAGGTTTTGTATGGTCACTCCTTATAACAGCAAGGTATTGACCTGCCAAAATTTTCCATATTCACAATGGCATCAATTCTTTTATTCAGTCTGATGGAATCTAAATTACGCATTCGTATACCCAGACGCACACTTACACCAGCAAATCCACCCAACATAAACATAAAATCCTATAACGTGGTCGTGACACATCTTGACCCATATGACTAATCTAAACCACAGACCAACAATATCCCAAAAAGAGCGATAAAGGACGGGAAACCTTATGATGTAGTCCAGTTGCCATGTATGGTCATAATTTTGAGTCTAGCACAGGAGATTGCAGATTCAGTGGGTGTCTCATCCTCCTGTGGCTCAAGAGTACTATACGTTGGTAGAAAAAAATTCAAGAGCTTCATGATTGCAACCATTTTTGGGCATTCACAAATGTAGATTGAGCAAAATAACAAACTGTTTATGGAAAGTCTATGATCAGTCCTGGATTTATAAATCAGAAGCCTGAAAGCATTACTTGTCTGGCGCCTCAGATTCGACTCCCATCACTTGGGTGCAAATTTTCTGCCTCTTTAGATTCTTCTCCCTCACTTAGGCACGGATATTTTGCCACCTTACATTCTGCTTCCATCATGAAGACATTGATTTTCTGCCACCTTATCCTCAGTTCTTGTCACAGAGGTACATATTTTCTGCCCCTTCACCAAGGCATGGGTTGTCTGCCACCTTATACTTGGCCCATAGAATAGGTTACATCTCAAGTCATGTTGCTTAGATAATTGAAATGCAAGTGCAAACAAATTGATTACCTTTTACTCTTAGTCCTATTATGCTTGCATGTAAATCCAGTCCTGTCTACTACATCTTACATTTATAGCACTA
The DNA here is from genome assembly GCF_039654945.1 of Dendrobates tinctorius. NCBI lineage: Eukaryota > Metazoa > Chordata > Amphibia > Anura > Dendrobatidae > Dendrobates > Dendrobates tinctorius. Next base: position 83,585,009 of record NW_027361690.1, read on the forward strand.
AAATATCACCAGAATGGCCTCTCTTAAAGGGAATCTGTCAGCAGGTTTTTGCTACCTCATCTGAGAGCAGCATGACGGAGACAAAAAGAAGCTGAATCTAACGATGAATCTCTTAGATTACTGGGTGCAGCCGTTCTCACACAATCAGAGATTTTAGATTTAGCATGAAGCAGAGCTGAGAAAGCTAACCCTGCCCACACCAGGCTCTGTGTGTACAATGTCTATAGACAGTGAGCTACCTATCACAGTAGGGGAGTGTCTAGGACCAGGGCTCACACACCAGCTAGATACAGAAATGATAAGCTCCTGGTGCTAAAACAATCATTGGGGGCTTGATAAGAGAGACATGGCTGAAATTTGTGTTTAACCCCTATCTCCTGCGGTCTTCAGATTACATAGCAAAAACCTGCTGACAGATTCCCTATACATATGAACCTGTCTCTCTATAGTGATGGAAATAAGAGCTTTTTTGTAATGATGTGTTATACAGTCATGGCCAAAAGTTTTGAGAATGACACAAATATTATATTTTCACATGATCTGCTGGCCTCTGGTTTTTATGTGTGTTTGTCAGATGTTTTTATCGCATACAGAAATATAATTGCAATCATATTATGAGTAGCAAAAGGTTATATTGACAGTTAGAATGAGTTAATGCAGCAAGTCAATATTTGCAGTGTTGACCCTTCTTCTTCAGGACCTCAGCAATTCTCCCTGGCATGCTCTCAATCAACTTCTGGATCAAATCCTGACTGATAGCAGTCCATTCTTGCAAAATCAATGCTTTTATTTTGTTTGAATTTGAAGGTTTTTGTTTGTCCACCCGTCTCTTGATGATTGACCACAAGTTCTCAATGGGATTAAGATCTGGGGAGTTTCCAGGCCATAGTCCCAAAATCTCTATGTTTTGTTCCCTGAGCCATTTAGTTATCACCTTTGCTTTATGGCAAGGTGCTCCATCATGTTGAAAAAGGCATTGTTGATCGCCAAACTGCTCTTGGACGGTTGGGAGAAGTTGCTCTTGGAGGACATTCTGGTACCATTCTTTATTCATGGCTGTGTTTTTAGGCAAGACTGAGAGAGAGCCCATTCCCTTGGCTGAGAAGCAACCCCACACATGAATGGTTTCAGGATGCTTGACAGTTGACATGAGACAAGACTGATGGTAGCGCTCACCTGGTCTTCTCCGAATAAGCCGTTTTCCAGATGTCCAAAACAATCGAAAAGGGGATTCATCAGAGAAAATGACTTTACCCCAGTCCTCAGCAGTCCACTCCCTGTACCTCTTGCAGAATATCAGTCTGTCCATGATATTTTTCCTGGAGAGAAGTGGCTTCTTTGCTGCCCTCCTTGAGACCAGGCCTTGCTCCAAGAGTCTCCGCCTCACAGTGCGTGCAGATGCACTCACACCTGCCTGCTGCCATTCCTGAGCAAGCTCTGCACTGCTGGTAGCCCGATCCCGCAGCTGAAACACTTTTAAGAGACGGTCCTGGCGCTTGCTGGTCTTTCTTGGGCGCCCTGGAGCCTTTTTGGCAACAAGGGAACCTCTCTCCTTGAAGTTCTTGATGATGCGATAGATTGTTGACTGAGGTGCAATCTTTCTAGCTGTGATACTCTTCCCTGTTAGGCCATTTTTGTGCAGTGCAATGATGACTGCACGTGTTTCTTTAGAGATAACCATGGTTAACAGAAGAGAAACGATGCCAAGCACCAGCCTCCTTTTAAAGTGTCCAGTGGTGTCATTCTTACTTAATCATGACAGATTGATCTCCAGCCCTGTCCTCATCAACACCCACACCTGTGTTAATGGAGCAATCACTGAAACGATGTTAGCTGGTCCTTTTAAGGCAGGGCTGCAATGATGTTGAAATGTGTTTTGGGGGATAAAGTTCATTTTCTAGGCAAATATTGACTTTGCAAGTAATTGCTGTTAAGCTGATCACTCTTTATAACATTCTGGAGTATATGCAAAATGCCATTAGAAAAAATGAAGCAGTAGACTTTGTAAAAATTAATATTTGTGTCATTCTCAAAACTTTTGGCCATGACTGTATATACAGTAGTTTTGAGAATTACTACAAGTTTATCTCTGCATTCTTTCAGACTTGGTGGCGACATTATCATTATAGGACTGGAGAAGGAGTGTGGTGGACAGAGAGGCCGCGTCATCGCAGTATTACAATCTGGAGAACTTACAAAAGATGGGTACGTTTCTTATCATGTATGCAGAAAATGAGCCCATGGTTTACATCCTGTTGTGTTTTTTGTAAACTACTTTTTCCTGTTGCATAAAAATTCCATCTTGGCAGGGCAGTCATCTCATTGTCTCAGGCAGGATTACGATGAAGGATTTAAAAAGAAAAAATCTATGCGATGTATTCCAATTTAGAGAAAAGTAATAACTTGCATGCAAAACCGCATCCTGACGCTCGATCTGGGGGTCAGCTTTTATCCTTATAGTTTTCTTTGCATTTCATTTTTAACTTGAAAGGGTAACATGATAAACAGAGTTTAATGGCTAAACCTTCAATAATGAAGATCCAGTTAATTTCGAACTTTTGATATCAGATTGATTTTAATAATTATAACAATCAGACATGACGGATGGTCTAGTATTAAGCCCCCGTTACACACTGCGATATCGCTAGCAGTATCGCTGTAAAGTCACCGATTTTGTGACGTTATAGCGATATCGCGATATCGCTACATGTGATACTTACCTACGACCCGCTCCCCCGCTGGTTATCGCTGATCGCGCGAGAACGTCCAGGACTGTTTCTCGTCGTCAGCTTCCTGCGGCGCTTCCTGCTGTGACGACGAGCGACGCGTGGAGCCGGGCGGGAGGACGCAGGATCGCCTCGTCTGACAGGTAAGTAGCGATCCCCGTCCCCAGCGATGTCACTGGTGAGACCTGCCTGTGTGGCAGCTCACTAGCGACCACCTAGCGATGTACCAGCGATCCTGACCGCGTCATATTGCTGGTCGGGATCGCTGGTGCATCGCTAGGTGTAACGGTACCCTTAGGGGCTAATTTTAAAATGTCACTTTTTTCTGACTTCCCCTTCAGGCATTTACAAAAGTAATCATGGTAGATAAGACAGCTAAGACTCAGAATCAAAACCTAGAGAATGCTCTAACTTGTAGGCTTCCAAAAAGATCAAGGCCATCATTCATCAAACAGTTTTTGGCAGAATTTTGTCATAAAATTGCTTGAAGTGTTACAACGTTTTTGCGCAACTCGGACTTTGTTCTTCAGTGTTGGCCAACTCCACCAAATTTTAGAGAAGTGAGCAGAGCATAGGCCGGAGAAGACGTGGCTGAGCGCAGCTAACAAATTTATCGCAACTCGCGCCACAAAAGTGGCCTAAATAATTATAGAAATGGCATACAGCAGCTCAATGATGCGCCAGACTCTTGAAGAATTTGGTGCATCTTGCTCGAGCTAACTCATCAAGAATGGGGTAGAAAACAAACAGGGGAAAAAAAAAACCTTAAAAAAATCTCCTTATTGGATATACATTAAAAACAGCACTTACGCCAAAACGCAAGAATAAGATAAAAAAAAGCCACATGGACTCAAAGGAATAATGGGTTTTGCAAAATCTGTCTGTTCCTACCTGTCCACGGAGGTTGGCACCCTATTGCAAACTATGTGGCTTCCATGCTCAACGATGGGAAACCCTATCGAGTCTTAACACTCGTAATTAGTGACCATAGACCTAGAAAGGTGTAGCCTTCAAACAACGGTCTATAGATTCAATTGCAGCAGGAAAGTAATACAAATCGATGCATGCAAACCGATTATACTCTAAGCAGAAAAAGATGTGGCAGTGTCCTAAATGTCACAGGGTACACCTAATAGTGAGACAGATTAGTCAGGCAACTGTATCATCAGGTGAGGCATTGCAAAATCCTATAAGGTTAATCAGTCCCAATCCATTGCTCAAAGCTCAATTACACACGCCGTTCTACTCCACTGGAATCCACAGGTGAGTGTTGCCAGCACCTCGACAACCTTCACAATCCCCTGATGAATCCTGAAAATTACAGGGGGAAGAGTGTCGGATAATGTCATATTAAGCTCAGTACCATTACACTATGTGGGAGTATTTTTCTGCTTTGATAGCTGGTTTATTTTATTATATGCTTTTATGGATATGATTCATTGTAATTGAGTACCATAATTTTCATGAGTCTGCCTTCCTTAAAGGGAATTTGGCACCACGTTTTAGCTGTCCCATCTGAGAGCAACATGATGTAGGGGCAGAGTCCCGTAAACCAACAATGTGTCATTTACTGCTATGCTTGCTGCAGTTTTGATTAAAAACTACTTTTCTCTGCTGCAGAGATACCAGTTATCAGACTGCTGAGCTGTGTGTAACCCTGCCCCCCACACCACTGATTGGTAGCTTTCTGTGTACACATTGCATAGGCAGAAAGCTGCCAATCAGTGGTGGAGGTGGGGGTTTACTAGTCCTCTAGTGATAATCTCCTGCTGATAAAACAGGGATTTTTTCAAAACGACAGCAAGCAGCCCATTAAGTGACACATCACTGGAATCAGGATTTCTGTCTCTATATTATGCTGCTCTTAGATTTGGTGGCAAAAACCTTTGTGGGTTATTCAACAAGGAATAGAATTGCTGAAGATTTACACAGATAAAATCTGCAATGGTAGCAGGCAAATAGATGAGATTTTTATAAAGTTCTCCCACATATGCTGCAGATTTTTTCCATGCAAAAATGTGTCAGCTGGTGGTTCTTCATGTTTGCATCGTGCTTGTTTTGTTGCAGATTTTTTTCCATGGATTTTTCAGTGTGGCTCTAGGATGAGTGTATCACATGCAGATTTTGGTAATCCATCTGTTGTTCTCTTCTCAGGGTCTGTGTGGAGGCCGCAGCTGTATCCAAGGACTCGGTGGTTTGTTGCCTGCAGAGTGATGCTCTCGGCTGGATCCTGTCTGTCTGGAGGGGATGGGGGGCTGCAGAGTTTGACATTTTCTATCATTCAGCTGATGAACTGAGGAGACTGGAGACCTGCATGAGGAAGAGGAGGTAGCAGACTCAAAAAATGCAAATCTCTTTTGCCCACAATCCTTGCGCCCCACTGCAGCTTCCCAGCGTTCATCAGGATATTTTCAATGAAGTCAGTGCATTGTGGAGAGAGGAAGTATGGTGACTATATGTCCTGTGGATTGTGGGGTATATGGACTCGTCCTGGCCCTGCTGGGAATGAAGCCGTTCACTCTGTGGCTGCAGATATTGGAGCATCCAAAGATTTCATCATCTCAACTATTTTTAGTGATAACACTAAAATGTCCTTTATACCGATCTGGACAAGAGACTCTTGTATCTCAGGTAGAAAGAAAAGCACTCGAATATTGGCTGACAGGTATAGTCTAATTATCAGGAGTTTTGGGACAATTTTCCTTTACTGCAATGGCCTTTACTAATGCTGTCTTGTAGCCTTAAGGCAGATCTGTTACCCGATTTCACAAAAGAACTTAGAACATCAATAAATAAGATCTTTAAGGCCTGATGAGGCTGGTGTACTTGCTTTGGAATTCCATGTCAGAAGGGCTTTATAATCCAACCCCTTGATTACATGCACACAGCGATTTTCAGATGCAGACGAAGCCGCCAAGTTTTCCGAGACAAAGCCATTTCAGGTGGAGCCCAGCAGTCGTTTTCCTGAAGCAAAACCAAAGAAATGACCTGGAACACATGTTGGTGTAAGGGCAGTGTGTAGGTGCACGTTCACAGAGACAAAACCGAAGATAAAAGTTTTCCTGAAGCAACATTGCTGCTGGTTTTGCAGTTGTCCTTGTGATCCGGCATCTTCTACTCTATATTGTGGAGTGTAGACTGCCGGCAGTTTCCGAACCCTGAAGCGGTTAAAAGAAGGGACATATAACGGAACATGTGCACAGCAATGTCGTTTTGGCATTGTTGTGCACTATGGTCATTTTATAGGACGCTTTTGGGTGCTAATTTCAAGGTGATTGTGGCCTAAATCCACTTGGAAAAAAAGTCATTGTGTGCACTTATCCTGATGTTAGGCAGCCAATCCATCAAAAAACAGGATCTAAAGGTGTTGTTGGTGCAAATTGATAAGTCTGCAGTAACTCTGTGTGACTGCAGACTTATGAATCCACCCAGCACATGCACTGGGCGAGCGGGGATTCGCTGGTTTCCAAGCCAGGCCCGGAGGGTATACATAAGTTCTACATCCCCAGGTCAGTGGGTGCGGCATCGCATCGTACACTTGTATCGAACGAGGCCGCATCCCGTCTAGTGCATGTGTATGGAGCGAGGTTACGCCCACTTGATGGGCTCTGCATACGTACCCTCCGGTCCCGTCTCAGAAACCGGCTAATCCCCGCAGTGCGTGCACAGGGGGAATTCATAAGTTTGCAGACTTAACGATTTGGACCAGACTACCCCTTTATCAGCCTATCTCTGTTTTCAAAGTTATTACACCAGTCTCATCAGGTCTAAGACTTCTTTGTAATAATGTATGCATTAAATCTAGTGATAGATCTGCTTTGAAGACGGTAATTTATTTTTTGCACTAGCTGAGCTGGATTGCAAGTCTGTACAGCGGAGAGACTGGATTTGTGTGTAAATGTACTGCATGTATATTACAGCACATTGCCTTATTTTGTGCAATATAGTGACATCACCCCAAGAAACGTGAGCAGCGCTCACTCCGTCCTCGTCATGAGTGGGAGACCTGCAGCTCCTGGTGACGATAACGCTGCACTTTCGTCACGGAGGTCAGCGGGATCCCAGGTGGCGCAATGTGCGGCTGTATGCAGCTGTTCCTCCTAGTTTTCTCTCATCTTGTGGGAGACGGTAACACTTGGACCAGGGCCATGTTTGTGCACTAAACTTCTGGTGCAGAGCAATTCCATCCAGGTGGATATGACCGCAGCACGTAGGATATTCCCGGAGCCTCGCTACCACTTACCCTAGTACATCATGCACCATTGTTTCTTTTATGGACAGGATGTTTTGTAACTACATTAAACCTTTTTGTATAAATATTAATGTATATTAAAAAAAAAGATATATGGCAGCCATGTGTTGTTTTTAGTTAAGAAACATCACTGATTCGATACTTGTCTGTTACAGCAAAAGATAAAACTTCTGTTTTTAAAGAGGAGCGGTCACTTCATGGCTATCTTACCCAAAATTACTACATCGGGGAGACCATCATTTCACTTTGTAATCTCTCATCTTTCCGATTTATATTTTTAGGGGTGTTTTTTACTTTACTGGTTTTTCCTGTATTTCTGAATGAAAGTTGTTGGTTGTGACAAATACTGTAAAATTAGGTCTCAAAAAGCGAGAAAGAAATGATCTCGCAGGTAACTAGCTTATATGACAATGACAATTTAATTAGCCTTGCAACATGACACAAGATGAATGGCCAGCCAGAAATGCATCTGCAGATGACCTGTTTCACGGTGTTTGCTCCTCATCAGTGTAGAGCAGATTGGCTGAGTCTGACGCCCAGGAGGCTTCATGGCCTCTTCATGAGCATTAATACGTCCTCCACGTTTTCTCAAGGGTGTCTCCCTCAGACAGCCAAACTCTGCTGTACACTTGGCTCGTAAAAGGGTCAAACATTGACCTACAGGATAGCCGCCCCTTCTAAATGGTACTTGCAGGGTAGCAGAGAAAAAAGTAATTTACATGCTAATTCAGAAACTTTATAAATGTGCTCAAAACTGAAATTAATGTGGATGTTTGCTCTAGATCCAGCTCCCAATGGGAAGGTGTGATTTTGATAAAAATGTGTGCAGAGTGCAGGATACCGCTGAACTCAAACTCTCAGACATGGTTTGAAAGGTCCAATACCTATAATGCCCTTGATAAATATCTGCCATTAACCCAAACCACTTTTGTAATTTGCTTTATTATAAAATTCCCTACAATTCTCCCTTTTTATTCTAATCCTTGTGGGGTTTTTTTTATTGCTATGACATTTTGTTTGAGCGGATTCTCAAGCAGAACATCAGAGGAGGATGGCCCTGCAGTCACTTCTCTGCAGCTTTTATCATCCCCTTGCCCACAAAACAGGATGTCGTCAGTGGGTAGCGATGTGGTCACTAACTACAGCTATTGTCATCACTGTTCCCTGATGGAGTGAAGGAGAAGTGACCGCAGCTTAAGTGACCGCCCCAAATTTTCTGCAACGTCCACTGTCCTCTTTGATCGCTGCAACCAAAGTCCCTGCTCCTGTCCTCTCTGCCTCTTTTGCTGAAATGAGACATCATCGGATGGGGATAGAAGCAGGGTGAGTGACATCCCCACAGCTTCTATCACCAAATCGCAATCAAGGCGACACTGTGGTCACTCAACCTGCTTCTATCACTGCCCATTGATGATGTCTCATTTCAGGGAAAAAGTCAGAAACAGGAACTGTAGCGGAGGCAATCGAAGATGAAAGGGGGGGAGAATGGCAGAGGCCACTGAAGCTGCAAGCGGGAGGCACAGAAGAAGTGTGATGGCAGAAACTGTGGTAAGTGACCAAAACGCTGCCCCCCGGATGATGTGCTGTTTCAACCCCTTTTAAGGCTGAAAGATCAGGTCCATTGTGTTCAACCTATAACCTAACCTTTTGATCCAGAGGAAGGCAAAACCCCAATGAGGCAGATGCTAGATGCTATGTGTCGTTGGGAAGGAATGTTTCCGCATATATGGGGCAATCCGGATCATTTCCTGGATTGACGTCCCGTCACAGACCTTAGTACCTACATGTTTATTATATCTTTCAAGAAAGGTATCCCGGCCCGCCCTGAACTCATTTACAGAAACCATAATTAAACAATTATACCATTGTGAACTAACGAGTCCCATAATCTCCCAGCTCTTATAGTAAAGAATCGCTCTCTCTTTCCTCTAGACGTGCAGGATGCCACCTTGTCCCCATCGCAGGCCGAGGTGTAAAAAGCTCATTAGTAATATCTCTGTCCTGTCTCTTCATATATTTGTACCCTGTAATAAGATTGCCCCTAAGCCTTAGTTTTTCCAAACCGAATAACCCCAAGTTTGATAGCCTGTCTTGGTGCTGCGGTTCACTCATTCCCTTAGAGGGGCTATCTGGGACTATTTTTTTTTTTTCTCATGTTGCTAGGATCTGACAGGCAGGTAGTTGCAAGCAACCTGCCTGTTTTATCCTGCATCATCTCAGAGTGATCATAGACCGCTCCTGACGGCGATGCTGCTGCTTCTCTTCAACAGATCTGATCTTCCGGAAGAGGAACTTACCTGGCTGTTAACTCCTAGGCCCATAAAAAGAAAAATAAAACAGTCCTGGATGATCCCTTTTAATAATTTTGGTCGCTCTTCTCTAGTTCAGCTATATCCTAGTACACTTGAGCCCACACTTGTAGTGATGAAGTGCAGATTATCTCGCAATCTTTCCGTACAATATTTGATAGCAGCCATCCAGATTCTGTAATTGGGCATCTGTAACCATGAAGTATGGCCCCACACAATGTCGGACGAATCTGATGATTTCGGGGGGACCCTACGACCATCTTATGTAAATGGATGCTTTTCAACTCTTGAAACGAGGATCCAAAGGTGTCGATCCTATTACTTAGGCTACTTTCACACATCCGTTTTCTTTATCCGGCACGATGCGGCGACAATGAAACTGCACGAGGAAAAAGCCGGATCTGGTCGTAACAGGCGCCGGATCCGGTAGTCCGTTTTTTCGCCGCACCATGCCGGATACCGATAGCCGGATGTGTGAAAGAGGCCATATCCGGAAACTAAGCTGCTGCCTGAGATGTCTGGCAGCTGGTAACTCCCCACTGAAAACTCATGCATGCTCAGCCGAACCGAACGTGCATGCATTTATTGGAGTATGGAAGAGATACCTATCAGCTGAGCACTCTTTAGGCCGAAACAAGGCTAAGGTAAGCTGTATGGGAACCTCTACATTATGTCCGAGCCAAAACTTTTCTGTCTCCACATCAACACATGAAGACCTTTTGGAGGAACTAGAGGGGAAAGCTCTATCCTACCATCGTCTAATTCCGTCGAATCATTTTATATTGTGTGTCGAGTCGTTTTATTCCCAAGCTATGAGGAACCTCTGGCAAGCGCGCACTGTCTGCTGTGACGTGTTTCGGTGATCTGACGGGTGATCAGAGCTGTCTGGACCTTTGTTTTAATGGAACCAGAAGAAACGTGGGAGGGAGAACGGCTTCTTAATTGTGACTGCTGGATTGTGTTAAAAGTTGCAATGTTGTTATGAGAACCCCTTCAGAAGAGGCCACTGCTATTAGTGCATATTGTGGCGTGCAGCGCTAACTTTCCACTGCTGCCTTATCTGAGCTCGCTGATTAATTTCTTCTGGACTAAGACTTCCCGGATGTGTAAAGTATCTGTATAAACAGAAGGACTGTAGGTCACTGCGCCCTGTCTGTATGGAGCTTTAAGACTTCTCTGTCTCTTCATCCTATTAACCCAGCGGAGTCGAGAGCTGCTGTCATATGTATTAGAGATGCACTAATCCCACTGTTAGATTATAGGGGTTTTATGAGATTAGCAAACAGGTACTGCTATTTATGAGAATGGGGCTGAGCTGCTGTACCAAAGACCGGCCATAGATGGGAAGGAGAGGAGCTGCAGCTGAAAATAAAGCAAGCTCTTTTATGTCTTAAGTCCAAATACAAGAAGAAAGGAAGGATGACACTCACCGTCTTATAAAATCCACAGTTTATTGAGGCATAAAAATCTTCAGCTGAGGAGCAATGTGAGGGATACACAGACCGCCGTTTCGCGGGGCTGCGCTTCCACGAGTCTCGTGGAAGCGCAGCCGCATGAAACGGCCATCGTCCATGTATCCCTCACAATGCTCCTCTGCTGAAGATTTTTATGTCTCAATAAACTGGATTTTATAAGACGGTGAGTGTCATCCTTCCTTTTTTCTTGTATTTGGACTTATGGCAATGTCTTTTCCTTGAATTGAGCACCAATATGTACAGTGGGGAAAAAAAGTATTTAGTCAGTCAGCAATAGTGCAAGTTCCACCACTTAAAAAGATGAGAGGCGTCTGTAATTTACATCATAGGTAGACCTCAACTATGGGAGACAAACTGAGAAAAAAAAATCCAGAAAATCACATTGTCTGTTTTTTTTTCATTTTATTTGCATATTATGGTGGAAAATAAGTATTTGGTCAGAAACAAAATTTCATCTCAATACTTTGTGATATATCCTTTGTTGGCAATGACAGAGGTCAAACGTTTTCTGTAAGTCTTCACAAGGTTGCCACACACTGTTGTTGGTATGTTGGCCCATTCCTCCATGCAGATCTCCTCTAGAGCAGTGATGTTTTTGGCTTTTCGCTTGGCAACACGGACTTTCAACTCCCTCCAAAGGTTTTCTATAGGGTTGAGATCTGGAGACTGGCTAGGCCACTCCAGGACCTTGAAATGCTTCTTACGAAGCCACTCCTTCGTTGCCCTGGCGGTGTGCTTTGGATCATTGTCATGTTGAAAGACCCAGCCACGTTTCATCTTCAATGCCCTTGCTGATGGAAGGAGGTTTGCACTCAAAATCTCACGATACATGGCCCCATTCATTCTTTCATGTACCCGGATCAGTCGTCCTGGCCCCTTTGCAGAGAAACAGCCCCAAAGCATGATGTTTCCACCACCATGCTTTACAGTAGGTATGGTGTTTGATGGATGCAACTCAGTATTCTTTTTCCTCCAAACACGACAAGTTGTGTTTCTACCAAACAGTTCCAGTTTGGTTTCATCAGACCATAGGACATTCTTCCAAAACTCCTCTGGATCATCCAAATGCTCTCTAGCAAACTTCAGACGGGCCCGGACATGTACAGGCTTAAGCAGTGGGACACGTCTGGCACTGCAGGATCTGAGTCCATGGTGGCGTAGTGTGTTACTTATGGTAGGCCTTGTTACATTGGTCCCAGCTCTCTGCAGTTCATTCACTAGGTCCCCCCGCGTGGTTCTGGGATTTTTGCTCACCGTTCTTGTGATCATTCTGACCCCACGGGGTGGGATTTTGCGTGGAGCACCAGATCGAGGGAGATTATCAGTGGTCTTGTATGTCTTCCATTTTCTAATTATTGCTCCCACAGTTGATTTCTTCACTCCAAGCTGGTTGGCTATTGCAGATTCAGTCTTCCCAGCCTGGTGCAGGGCTACAATTTTGTTTCTGGTGTCCTTTGACAGCTCTTTGGTCTTCACCATAGTGGAGTTTGGAGTCAGACTGTTTGAGGGTGTGCACAGGTGTCTTTTTATACTGATAACAAGTTTAAACAGGTGCCATTACTACAGGTAATGAGTGGAGGAAAGAGGAGACTCTTAAAGAAGAAGTTACAGGTCTGTGAGAGCCAGAAATCTTGATTGCTTGTTTCTGACCAAATACTTATTTTCCACCATAATATGCAAATAAAATGAAAAAAAAACAGACAATGTGATTTTCTGGATTTTTTTTTCTCAGTTTGTCTCCCATAGTTGAGGTCTACCTATGATGTAAATTACAGACGCCTCTCATCTTTTTAAGTGGTGGAACTTGCACTATTGCTGACTGACTAAATACTTTTTTTCCCCACTGTATGTGATCCTCAGGAGATGGAAGGCAGAGTGGAGGTTTTTGCAGTGCGGATTGCTATTTCTTGCATTGACGTCCTTTATATCTTATATCAGTATTCTGAAATTTTAGACACCAGTCAAATGGAGTCAATGCTCTGATCGATAATATGGGGCTTAGCTGTCTGTATTAACCCCTTATGGATGCCACTAGATTTGGTCTAGGAGACCGCTGCGTTTTTGTTTATCGTTACAACAGCCGTCACAAAACTTTTCAATTTTCAAACTTTGATTATTCTGTTCATCCAGATAGTCACAACCACACTAAATAGTTAAGAAATGCCATTTCCCACATGTCGGCTTTACATTATTATTATTATTATTATTATTTATTGTTATAGCGCCATTTATTCCATGGCGCTTTACATGTGAGGGGGGTATACATAAAAACAAGTACAATAATCTTAAACAATACAAGTCATAACTGGTACAGGAGGAGAGAGGACCCTGCCCGCGAGGGCTCACAATCTTCAAGGGATGGGTGATAATACAGTAGGCGAGGGTAGAGCTGGTCGTGCAGCGGTTTGGTCGATCGGTGGTTACTGCAGGTTATAGGCTTGTCGGAAGAGGTGGGTCTTCAGGCTCTTTTTGAAGGTTTCGATGGTAGGTGAGAGTCTGATATGTTGTGGTAGAGAGTTCCAGAGTAGGGGTGATGCGCGAGAGAAATCTTGTATGCGATTGTGGGAAGAGGAGATAAGAGGGGAGTAGAGAAGGAGATCTTGTGAGGATCGGAGGTTGCGTGCAGGAAAGTACCGGGAGACGAGGTCACAGATGTATGGAGGAGACAAGTTGTGGATGGCTTTGTATGTCATGGTTAGGGTTTTGTAATGGAGTCTCTGGGCAATTGGGAGCCAGTGAAGGGATTGACAGAGGGGAGAAGCTGGGGAATAGCGGGGGGACAGGTGGATTAGTCGGGCAGCAGAGTTTAGAATAGATTGGAGGGGTGCGAGAGTGTTTGAGGGGAGGCCGCAGAGCATGAGGTTGCAGTAGTCAAGGCGAGAGATGATGAGGGCATGGACTAGGGTTTTTGCAGATTCTTGGGTGAGGAATGAACGGATGCGTGAAATATTTTTGAGTTGAAGTCGGCAGGAAGTGGAAAGGGTTTGGATATGTGGTTTGAAGGAGAGATCAGCATCAAGGATTACTCCGAGGCAGCGAGCTTGTGGGACTGGGGAGAGTGGGCAGTCATTTACTGTAATTGATAGGTTCGTAGGGGGGGTCACGTGAGATGGGGGAAAGATGATGAATTCTGTTTTGTCCATGTTGAGTTTCAGATATCTAGTGGAGAAGAAGGATGAAATAGTGGACAGACATTGAGGGATTCTGGTTAGTAGGGAGGTGATATCTGGTCCAGAGATGTAGATCTGTGTGTCATCAGCATAAAGATGATACTGAAAGCCATGAGATTCTATGAGCTGTCCCAGGCCAAAGGTGTAAATAGAGAACAGCAGGGGCCCTAGGACTGAACCTTGTGGGACTCCGACAGATAGGGGGCGAGGTGAGGAGGTGGTGTGTGAGTGGGAGACGCTGAATGTCCGGTCTGTTAGGTATGATGAGATCCAGGAGAGGGCCAAGTCTGTGATGCCGAGGGATGAGAGGGTCTGTAATAATAGGGAATGGTCCACTGTGTCAAAGGCAGCCGACAGGTCCAGGAGGAGGAGGACAGAGTAGTGTCGCTTGCTCTTGGCAGTTAAGAGGTCATTGGTGACCTTAGTAAGGGCAGTTTCAGTGGAGTGGTGTGACCGGAAGCCAGATTGTAAGCGGTCGAAGAGGGAGCAAGAAGAGAGATGGGAGGACAGTTCAAGGTAGACGTGTTGTTCCAGTAGCTTGGAGGCGTATGGGAGAAGTGATATAGGGCGATAGCTAGATACAGAGGATGGGTCAAGAGAGGGCTTTTTGAGGATAGGTGTGATGGAGGCATGTTTAAAGCTTGAGGGGAAAACACCAGTTGTTAGTGATAGGTTGAAGAGATGGGTTAGGGTTGGGATGAAGACTGTGGTGAGGTTTGGGATGAAGTGGGATGGGATCGGGTCGAGTGCACAGGTGGTGAGATGTGATCTTGAGAGTAGAGTGGAGAGTCGATCTTCTGTAATGGTGGAGAAGTTGGTTTTGAAGGTGGAGGGCTGGGAAGTCGGGAGGAAGGGCTCTGGGGGTTGTTGACCAAAACTGTCCCTGATGTTATCAATTTTCTGCTTGAAAAATGAGGCAAAGTCTTCAGCTGAGATGAGTGGGGAGGGAGGAGGTGCTGGGGGGCGGAGGAGAGAATTGAAGGTGTTGAATAACTGTTTAGGGTTGTGAGACAGGGAGGATATGAGAGATGAGAAGTAGGTTTGTTTAGCTGTGGCGAGTGTGGTCTTGAAAGTAGTGAGGGACTGTTTGAATGCGATGAAATGCTCGTTGGAGTGGGATCTTTTCCATCTGCGCTCAGCAGCCCTGGAAGCTCGCCTCAGCTCTTTGGTCAGGCTGGTGTGCCAGGGCTGTCTGTTGATTTTGCGAGTTTTGGTATGTGTAAGTGGGGCAGCGGATTCCAAAGCTACAGCTATTGTGGTGTTATATAGAGCGGCAGCGTCATCCGCATTGTGTAAGGAACTTATATCTGTAAGAGGGAGGAGGGATTCGGAGAATGAGTGTAGGTCAAGGTGTTTAAGATTCCTGCGAGGGTGTGAAAGTTTGTGGGGTGGGGATTGTAGACATGGAGTGAAGAGGGAAGAGAATGTGAGCAGGTTGTGGTCAGAGAGAGGAAGAGGTGAGTTAGAGAGGTTAGATAGGGAGCAGAGGCGGGTGAAGATGAGGTCCAGTGTGTGGCCATCTTTGTGGGTGGCTGTAGAAGACCATTGAGTGAGGCCGAAGGAGGAAGTGAGAGATAGAAGTTTAGTGGAAGCTGAGAGGGAAGTGTCAATGGGGATGTCTACATCTGCATCATCTGTAAATTCTTTTAATTTGGATGTTAGAAAGTTTACAAATTTAGCAGTGACTTTTTTTTTTTTCTTCCCCAAGGAAATTTACAAAACCTTAATTTTTTATTAACCCTTAAGGTGCATGAAAACTATTTTTACCACCTAAATGTTGCTGACTTCTGTGCAGGCTCCTATAGCCGGCAAGCTCTAAGGCCAATATTTGGCCCTTAATTGCCATGGTAATCATCAGGACTAGTGATGAGCGAGTATACTCTGTGCTCGGGTTTTCCCGAGCATGCTCGGGTGTCCTCCGAGTATTTTGGCGTGCTCGGAGATTTAGTTTCTGTCGATGACGCAGCTGCATGAATTGCGACTGCTAGACAGCCTGAATACATGTGAGGATTGCTTGTTTGTTAGAAATTCCCACATGTATTCAGGCTGTCTAGCAGCTGCAAATCATGCAACTGAGGCGACGAAAACTAAATCTCTGAGCACGCCAAAATACTCGGGGGGACACCCGAGCATGCTCGGGGAGACCCGAACAACGAGTATACTCGCTCATCACTAATCAGGACCACACAATCAAAATCTTGGGGTGCCCATGGAGTGAAAGAGGGACCCATACACTCTGTTAACCATCTAGATGCCGTAGTCACTTGACAGCAGCATCTAAGGGGTTAAGCGGCCATTGTCGGTGCCAACACCGATCGTGGCTGATGCAGCAGGGTGTCGGCTATAGTGTACAGCAGACTGTTGCTGCTTAGTCACCCATTGAGGGAAGGGGATTCTCATATCTTGGGTCAGTAAGGGGTTAAATGCAGGATGATTAATCACTAATGTAGCTGAGAGGTCTCCATTAATCAGAATTACATGCAGTCTAAGCAGATCGATGTCTCCATGTGTTAACAGCAGAAACTATGAGTAATTCCAGCACTGTAGTATAGGGGCATGCAGGCAGCTGTGAATAGAGGCAATGTCTCTGATGGGGGAGGAATCCTGGAAGATTGCTAATCCCACAGCAAACACCGGCAGCATAATAACAACTGTGCTGCAGAGGTGAGCAGGATAATGAAAAGCAACCACTTCTGACCTGCGTCACAGTGTCTCATGAGAATTCAGACACATGTAGGCCACGTTTCTGTATTCTTTATAAACCCAGTAAGCTCCATTTATAACTTTGATTTGAAGCCACGGATTTGTTTCTGACCAGTGCGATATCTACGCAGCGTTCATACATTATCTTGGTATTCTTTCCTCTCAGGTTGCAAAACTGTCAATCATATTTTTATGTATGCCAGAGGTAGGGTAGGAAAATTAGATAATGAGCTCCTTTACGAATAAATAAAATTGCATAAATGCAAGCTGACTTATAAATGGCTAAATATGACTCCCAGCAGACTGGTAGGAAGCTTTATCTTCTCCCGTCCAATTGAAAAAGAAAATTGGCTCCAAATCATTTACATTCAGACGTTTTATATTGTGGTTCTCCAGAGGAAGAGGTCGGTTCGCCCTGGAAACGCATCTGAATGCTGATAATTCTTCCCAACAGCACACCGGCATTCATTTTCTAAAGTGCATTCAGACATTTATGACATCTCCTATAGTTATGCCAAGAAAGCTTCTCATGAGGCATCCCCTTTAATATGGGACTCTGATCCCCAAGCAGACACTTCATAGAATCATTTACTTAGACAGTAGTTGGCCAAAGGCTTAGTGACCGCTATTGTCCCTGCCCCACATATGTAATTTACTGTGTATGTCAGAGGGTATCCACATTGTTGTATGCAATCCATTTAATTAGTGGGACATCTCTATTTCTACAAATATCAAAAGACTGAACGTCACTTCCAAACAGAACAGGTACATACTAAGAGCAGCCATCTCCATATATAACGAACAAAGTTGCACTCTGTAGCGCTATAGCATGTAAACATGAAATATATGAAACTGGAATTGCATTACTACTTTGGCAGAATAGGAACAAACGAATGTACTTGGTGCATACATTGGCCAAGTCATGTGTACACTGTAGCCAACGACAAGGCGATCTTATTTGCTAGGAACCTATCCTAATGCGTGTCCTCTCTTGGGCTGATTACCCATATAAATGTAGGCTATCCGCCCAAAAGAGTAAACACATTAGGTTAAGTTCCCAGCAAAGAACATCGCCTTGTCATTGGCTGCTGGTCATACATGAATTGGCCAATTTACAGTATGTTCTAAGTATTTTTTTTTTTCTATTTTTCTAGAGCAGTAATGCAACTCAAATTTCATATATTTCATGTTTACATGCTATAGCACTGTAGATGGGTACAGTGGAGTTAAAAAGCTTTTGCCCCCTTCTTGATTTCCTAGCTGCAGGAATTTTAGCCCACTCATCTTTGCAGAATTGTTGTAATTCAGCCACATTGGAGGGTTTTCAAGCATGAACTGTCTTTTTAATGTCATGCCACAGCATCTCAATCGGTTAAGGTCAGGACTTTGAATAGGCCACTCCAAAGTCTTAATTTTGTTTTTGTTAAGCCATTCAGAGGTGGACATGTTGATGTGTTTTGGATCATTGCCCTGCTGCATAACCGAAGTATGCTTCAGCTTGAGGTCATGAACAGATGGCTGGATATTCTCCTTCAGGATTTTTTGGTAGACCGCAGAATTCATGGTTCCATTTACCGCAGCAAGTCTTACAGATTCTGAAGCAACAAAACAGCCCCATACCATCAAACTACCACAGCCATATTTTCCTGTTGGTATGATGTTTCTTTTTTGAAATGCTGTGTTACTTCTATGCCAGGTATAATGAGACCTACACTTTCCAAAAAGTTCAACTTTTGTCTCGTCAGTCCACAGAATATTCTCCCAAAAGTCTTGGGGTCATCAAAATTTTTTCTGGCAAAACTGAGATGAGCCTTTTTTTATTACTCAGCAGTGCTTTTCTTGGAACTCTGCCATGCAAGCCATTTTTGTCCAGTCTCTTATGGTGGAGTCATGAACACTCACCATAACTGGGGCAAGTGAAGCCTTCAGTTCTGTGGATGTTGTTGTGGGGTCTTTTGTGACCTCTTGGATAAGTCGTCGCTGTGCTCTTGGGATAATTTTGGTTGGCCGGCCACTCTTGGGAAGGTTCACCACTGTTCCATGTGTTCGCCATTTGTGATTAATGACTTAAGGTACTGTCACACTTAGCGATGTACCAGCGATCCCGACCAGCAATATGACGCGGTCAGGATCGCTGGTACATCGCTAAGTGGTCGCTAGTGAGCTGCCACACAGGCAGATCTAACCAGCGACATCGCCGGGGACGGAGGTCGCTACTTACCTGTCACACTAGGCGATCCTGCGTCCTCCCGCCCGGCTCCACGCTCGTCTCTCCACAGGAAGCACCGCAGGAAGCTGACGACGAGAAGCGGTCCTGAACGTTCTTGCGCGATCAGCGATAACCAGCGGGGGAGCGGGTCGTAGGTAAGTATCAGACACAGCGATATCGCTAGCAATATCGCTATAACGTCACAAGTTATAGCGATATTGCTAGCGATATCGCTTAGTGTGACAGCACCTTTACTGTGGTTCGCTGGAGTCCAAAAGTTTTAGAAATGGCTTTACAACCTTTTCCAGACTGATAGAGCTTCATTGCTTTGTTTCTCATTCTTTCAAGAATTTCTTTGGATCCTTGCATGATGTTTAGCTTTTGAGGAACTTTTGATTGAGAACAGGTGTGGCTAGGGAATTTGAACTCAGCTTCCCAAAAAATGTGATAAACCAGGGTTAATTTATGTTTTAAGGGGAGGGGCAATCACTTTTTCTTAAAGGCCCTGTAGGTTTGGATTTCCTTTTCCCCTAATAATAAAGACTTTCATTTAAAAAATGCATTTTGTGTTTACTTGTGTTATCTTTGTCTAATATTTACTTTTATTTGGTGATCTGAAACTTTTAAGTGTGACAAACATGCAAAAGAATAGGAAATCGTGAAGGGAGCAAACACTTTTTCACACCACTGTACATATTCTATTTCTAGATCTCTGTAAATGGTCCAAACCTCGATAACCAAAGGTCAGTAATCATTGATACAGTTAACAGCAAAAAGGAAGACTCCTCAGAGCTACAACTTCTGTTTATTTTTATATTTGTACACCGCCAAGCTTATTAAACAAATCTTATGTTTTCTTAATACCCAGCTTTCCTCCGGTTACTCCGGTTTCCTCCCACATTCCAAAGACATACTGATAGGGAATTTAGATTGTGAGCCCCATCGGGGACAGTGATGATAATGTGTGCAAACTGTAAAGCGCTGCGGAATATGTTAGCGCTATATAAAAAAAAATTAAGATTATTATTAAGTATCATAAGCAACAAAACAATGGCTAACTTCTGATGGACTTCAAGAGGGTGTCTCGCGAGAGATATTTACGGCATATACATAGGATGGGCCATAAATGTCTGATAGGTGCTGGTCCCAGAGGGGAGACTCCTATCTCTAGAACGGGGACTCCTTCAGGTGGAATGGGGAATCCTCGTTCAGGAGGTAGATGATAGAGATAGGTGCGGGTCCTAGAGGTGGGACTCTGTCAGACATTTATGGCACATCCTATGTATATGCCATAAATATCTCTTGTGAGGCACCCTCTCGAAGTCCATCAGAGTTAAGACATTGTTTTATTGCTTGTGATATTAAAAAACTGGATATAGGATACAATATACAAAGAAAGGTTGCACTCTATCATGCTAAAGCATGTCAATGTGAAATATATGTAATTAGAATAGCAATACAGCATTAGAAAATATATGAGACGCAGATTTGGCCAAATATCTGCCCACCAGCCAACGTCAAGGCGGACTCAAATCTCGTATATTTTTTCCTAATATTCTAGTGCTGTATTGCTATTCTAATTACATATATTTCACATTGACATGCTTTAGCATGATAGAGTGCAACCTTTCTTTGCATTTTGTATATGGGGGTAGCTCCTCTTGGTATGCACTTGTTCACACAAGTTTGGATGTGCCAGTCAGTTTTTTGTCTTTTGTATGTTAGCTTACTGACCGAGCAGCACTCCGCCCTCCACCAGATGGTGATTTTAATTATAGCAGGTCCCTACTTACCCATAAATACAGGCATTGCTGACAGAGGTGTCCACATTCACCCAGGAATTCAGACATCAGCCTTAGGCTGGCGTCACACTAGAGAGGAATACGGACGAGTGAGAGGCGTAAAAACCACGCATTGCACACTGACCAATGATTCTCTATGGGGCAGCTCCCATCAGCCGTATTTTTCTCGCGTATATTTTACGGTCCGTGCCAATCGCAGCATGCTGCGATTGTCAGCGTACTACGACCGTAGTACGCCGATGCAAGTCTATGGGTGCGCAAAAAAACCCGCATTACACATGGACCAGATGTGTGACTTGCGAGAAATACACACCCGGTGTCCTTTAGAAGAGCCGGCAATTCAGTGCACGATACAGTAAACTCACACTGACAGGTTTAATAAAGAAATGAAAGAATAGATATATACACATAGAATACATATATACAGTGGGGAAAAAAAGTATTTAGTCAGTCAGCAATAGTGCAAGTTCCACCACTTAAAAAGATGAGAGGCGTCTGTAATTTACATCATAGGTAGACCTCAACTATGGGAGACAAACTGAGAAAAAAAAATCCAGAAAATCACATTGTCTGTTTTTTTTTTTTCATTTTATTTGCATATTATGGTGGAAAATAAGTATTTGGTCAGAAACAAAATTTCATCTCAATACTTTGTGATATATGCTTTGTTGGCAATGACAGAGGTCAAACGTTTTCTGTAAGTCTTCACAAGGTTGCCACACACTGTTGTTGGTATGTTGGCCCATTCCTCCATGCAGATCTCCTCTAGAGCAGTGATGTTTTTGGCTTTTCGCTTGGCAACACGGACTTTCAACTCCCTCCAAAGGTTTTCTATAGGGTTGAGATCTGGAGACTGGCTAGGCCACTCCAGGACCTTGAAATGCTTCTTACGAAGCCACTCCTTCGTTGCCCTGGCGGTGTGCTTTGGATCATTGTCATGTTGAAAGACCCAGCCACGTTTCATCTTCAATGCCCTTGCTGATGGAAGGAGGTTTGCACTCAAAATCTCACGATACATGGCCCCATTCGTTCTTTCATGTACCCGGATCAGTCGTCCTGGCCCCTTTGCAGAGAAACAGCCCCAAAGCATGATGTTTCCACCACCATGCTTTACAGTAGGTATGGTGTTTGATGGATGCAACTCAGTATTCTTTTTCCTCCAAACACGACAAGTTGTGTTTCTACCAAACAGTTCCAGTTTGGTTTCATCAGACCATAGGACATTCTCCCAAAACTCCTCTGGATCATCCAAATGCTCTCTAGCAAACTTCAGACGGGCCCGGACATGTACAGGCTTAAGTAGTGGGACACGTCTGGCACTGCAGGATCTGAGTCCATGGTGGAGTAGTGTGTTACTTATGGTAGGCCTTGTTACATTGGTCCCAGCTCTCTGCAGTTCATTCACTAGGTCCCCCCGCGTGGTTCTGGGATTTTTGCTCACCGTTCTTGTGATCATTCTGACCCCACGGGGTGGGATTTTGCGTGGAGCACCAGATCGAGGGAGATTATCAGTGGTCTTGTATGTCTTCCATTTTCTAATTATTGCTCCCACAGTTGATTTCTTCACTCCAAGCTGGTTGGCTATTGCAGATTCAGTCTTCCCAGCCTGGTGCAGGGCTACAATTTTGTTTCTGGTGTCCTTTGACAGCTCTTTGGTCTTCACCATAGTGGAGTTTGGAGTCAGACTGTTTGAGGGTGTGCACAGGTGTCTTTTTATACTGATAACAAGTTAGGTGCCATTACTACAGGTAATGAGTGGAGGAAAGAGGAGACTCTTAAAGAAGAAGTTACAGGTCTGTGAGAGCCAGAAATCTTGATTGCTTGTTTCTGACCAAATACTTATTTTCCACCATAATACGCAAATAAAATGAAAAAAAAAACAGACAATGTGATTTTCTGGATTTTTTTTTTCTCAGTTTGTCTCCCATAGTTGAGGTCTACCTATGATGTAAATTACAGACGCCTCTCATCTTTTTAAGTGGTGGAACTTGCACTATTGCTGACTGACAATACTTTTTTTCCCTACTGTATATTTATATGTATTCTATGTGTATATATCTATTCTTAGGTTTTCAAACACAAACAAGTCATAGGGCTCCATTACATGTCCATTCTGCAAGCCTGCGAGAAAAAACGGTATACGGATGCTTACATGAGAAAAATACGCAGCCACACCCTGACAACGGATGACATACGGAGAACTATTTAGGGACCATTTATGCGTATTACGGACGTAAAATACGGTCCGTATTTTTCTAGCTTGTGTGTGACTCCAGCCTTAGAGAGGTATTCACACAGTGTAGGTACCCATCAGATTTGAGACCGCCTTGACGTTGGCTGGTGGGCAGATAATATTTGGCCAAATTTTATGCTAAGCGTCTCGTATATTTTTTCCTAATATTCCAATGCTGTATTGCTATTCTAATTACATATATTTCACATTGACATGCTTTAGCATGATAGTGCAACCTTTCTTTGTATTTTGTATATGGGGGTAGGTCCTCTTGGTATGCACCTATTCACACTAGTTTGGATGTGCCAGTCAGTTTTTTGTCTTTTGGATATAGGATACAAACATAAGACTTTTTTCATCAGCTTAGTGGTGAAGAGTTAAGGGCCTTTTACACATAGCGATATCGCTAGCGCGTCACCGATTTTGTGACGCAGCAGCGATATTGCTAGCGATCTCGCTACATGTGACACTTACCTTCGACCGGCCCCCTCGTTGGATATCGCTGATCGCAAGAACGTCCTGGGCCAATTTCTTCTCGCTGGCACGACGAGCGACGCATGGACGCAGGCGGAAGTCGTCATCATCATTGCGTGTGACAGGTAACGACCGCCGAGCATCGCTGGTGAGATCTGCCTGTTTGGCAGCTCACTAGCGACCATTTAGCGATGCACCAGCGATCCTGACCGGATCGCTGGTGCATCGCTAAATGTAACGGGACCCTTAGAGACAAAATTTCTCTATTCATTGTTTTAGGAGTTCCAAATATAGCCAATCGAATACTCTCCGCTGTTCTCGCTACGTCCACAGCAATAAATGGGGAGAGCTGGCACAACCACCTCCACTAATGGACAGTCTTATTGTATCCTGACCAAGGTATGTTCACATACAAAACAGATTAAGGATTTTCTGTGACACGTCTGCTGCGTGTGAATTTACCCTTCTTGTGTAACCTGCAGGATTACTTTGATTCCACAAGTCTGTGCTAAATGTAATTTGTTTAGTCAATCACTTCCTCCTGCTTATTTGATTTACAATCTGCCTCCTGGTCGTATGCTTCCCATCTGTAGCCATACTCTGTTCCCTATACCATCTACCATGACAGATTGAACCAGCCTGTTTGTACTCTCTGGCTGGAGAGTTTGTAATGGAGTCAATTAAGAAGGTGAAAGAGTTGCCTAAGTTTTTTCTTAATATATGTTTCCTTTGGTTATAGATTGCCATTATTTTGCTTCCAGTGTTTGTTTACCTTTATTTTTTATTTATTATGCGTTGCTTATATGGCGCCATCATAGTCTGCACCACTTTACATACATCATCATCACTGTCCACATTGGGGCTCACAATCTAGATTCCTTATCAGTATGTCTTTGGAGTGTTGGAGAAAACCAGAGAACTTGGAAGAAACCCACAGAAACACAGGGAAAACAGACAAACTCCTTGCAGATATCCTTGGTGGGATTTGAACCCAGGACCCCAGCGCTGCAAAGCAACAGTGCTATCCGATTTGGTCATGTTATGCCAGATTATCATTTGGATCAAGGGTCTCAAACATACGGCCACTTTGGCCGTCATCTGCGTCCTACAGGGCCAAGTGCTACTTGGATTAATTGAGAATGATCCTATAAATAAAACGAATCTGTCACCAGCTTTTTGATTTGTAATCCAAAAGCAGCATGATGGAGGGGCTTGTCATTGCCAATCTACAATGAGCGTCGCCCCGTGGATGGCGTTCATAGCAGAAGAGCATGTCTGCTACACATAGCAGCACTGAAGCCCTGCTATGTGTAGCACAAGCGATCAGAAGTTCGCAGCTTCAAGTCATCTAAGGGGATTATTGAAGCAAGTAAAAAATAGAAAAAAATTTTTTTTAAAAATGAAAAAAAAATATAAAGGTTCAAGTCATCCCCCTTTTGATCCATTCAAAATAATACAATAAAAAAGTAAAAAAAAAAAATACAGTTTGGATGTTTCTGAATGCAGCGATACCAATCTATCAAAAAATCAAAAGAATTAATCTGATCGGTAAACTGAGTAATCATAATGGCCGGTCAGTTTTAGCATTTAATGAACATGGTGACAAAAAAAATGTCCAGGGCTGAAAGGGTTAATAAGACCTATCTAGAAGAATTCATTATAAGAATCAGATCAGGAAAAGAGCAATTTTAAGGGAATGATTCCTGGGATTTTTTTTTTTTCATGTTTTCGAAACTTTTGCTTTTATGCTTCAAAAGACTTTTTGCTAAAAAAAAACAAAAAAAAAAACGTATTCTAGGGACAATTTGTTTTTAAGTTTGGAAACCCCAAGTGGAAAAAAGTTAAATTGGTAACGTGAGATGTTAGAATCTTCTAACAATCTAGATCCTCCCACAAGCCTGTGACATGGGAATCCTTTCTGTTACTTTTCCCTCAGTGATTTTCACTTTCATGTGTTGCAGAGGATGACTCAAGGCGCCACATCTTCAGTGTCCCTTCTCCATGCCAAGAGCTTTGATCTTCTCTGAAGACCAACCCCCAATCAGAAGGCAATCTGTAAGCAATTCTCCGACCCAACAGTTTACTCCATATAACTTTGTGCAATGTTTGCTTGCTTGCCTGCATTATCAAAGGCCCATTGATTCTGTAATTGCAAGTCCCTGCACACACCTCCCACTGTAGAGCTGGACTGAGGCCGATGAATCATTTCCTAGAAAAAGTTACTTACTTTAATCCTTTCCTGGAACACGGTAAAAATCCCTGTCCAAGATAATAGTCCTAAGAATATTCCTGAGGGATTCTGGATCCTACAAAAAAAACAGGCTACCTACAAAAGGGATATGCATTAGTTACATATATTCTGTGAATACGCAAATTTACATTTTTTAATTTTTTTTAATAAAAATGTTACAATTAGATGAAAAAAACTGAGAAATGTATTGAAATTATTGAGAAAATCTTCTATGTTATTATTATAGCGCCATTTAGTCCATAGCGCATTACATGTGAGGGGGGTATACATAATAAATACAAGTACAGTGATCTTAAACAATACAAGTCATGACTGGTATAGGAGGAGAGAGGACCCTGCCCGTGAGGGCTCACAATCTACAAGGGATGGTTGAGGATACAGTGGGTGAGGGTAGAGCTGGTTGTGCAGCGGTTTGGTGGATTGGTGGTTACTGCAGTTTGGAAGAGGTAGGGCTTCAGGTTCCTTTTGAAGGTTTCCACGGTAGGCGAGAGTCAGATGTGTTGGGGTAGAGAGTTCCAGAGTAGGGGGGATGCGTGGGAGAAATTGTGTATGCAATTGGGGGAAGAGGAGATAAGAGGGGAGTATAAAAGGAGATCTTGTGAGGATCGGAGGTTGCGTGCAGGCAAGTACCGGGAGACTAGATCCCAGATGTATCGAGTAGACAGGTTATGGATGGCTTTGTATGTCATGATTAAGGTTTTGAACTGGAGCCTCTTGGTAATGGGAAGCCAGTAAAGGGATTGACAGAGGGGAGTGGCCGGGAAGTAGGTGGATTAGTCAGGCAGCAGAGTTTAAAATAGATTGGAGGGGTGTGAGAGTGTTTAGAGGGGAGGCCACAATGTAGGAGGTTGCAGTAGTCAAGGCGGGAGATAATGAGGGCATACACTAGAGTTTTTACAGATTCTAGGTTGAGGAATGTACGGAACCAGGAAATATTTTTGAGTTGAAGTCGGCAGGAAGTGGAAAGGGCTTGGATATGTGGCTTTAAGGAGAGATCAGAGTCCAGGATTACCCCAAGGCAACGAGCTTGTGGAACTCGGGAGAGTGAGCAACCATTTACTTTAATGGATAGGTCCGTTGGGGGGGGTCGACTGAGATGGGGAAAGATGATGAATTCTGTTTTGTCCATATTAAGTTATAGAAATCTAGTGTTGTACATAATGCCACCACCCTTGTCAGGTCAAAGATGTCTATTTAATAACCTATACAGTTTGTGTTATGAATATTGTTGACAGATCCCTTTTAAGGTAACAGCTGGTTGCAAGAAAAATAAATATATATAAAAGCCAGGGTGTGAAGCCATTGTAGGGTAAATGTGGGGTAGAAGCGAGTTTGTAGCACCTCAGTACAGAGCATCATTCCCTTGAATGTTAATGATATTTTTTGGCACTCTGCTTCTAGCTATATTTTCTAGTATATTAGCTGGAGGTGCTGCTTAAACCAAACCAGATTACGAGGAGAGGTATTCGGGCGACCTTTAATGAAAAGCTAGTAGGTATCAGGGCGGCTCCACACATAGCTGATTTCTTCCTTGTGTTTTTTCGCCCCCCCCACATTGGATGTATTGAATTACCTTTATGATTACCCAAGTGTTATGTCTAGTATGTTGCTGTGGGATTGACAGGATACGACGACTGTTTGCAGAACCCTGAGGCTTTATAAATACGGTTCCCCTGTGTCGCATAAGTATACAATATGCAATTTGACCTTTAGTATGTGACCACTGTTGGGGTTATGGTGCCCGGGTGGGGATGTAATGTTTATGCCCCCAGGAATGGAGACAGGATATACCGTAAATCACCTCTGTGTAGAGGTTTTTCATAATTCCAGGTAAGTGTCGCCTTCACAGGCAGGCAGCTGTCTTGTTTCTAGCTTGCCTTCATCCTTGTATTGCCTGCTGGATAATCCGATGCTTAGCAGTCACTTGAAGATTTTCCGAAGTATAGTTAATACAGAACAGAAACTTTGCTTGGACTGTAGTCAGCAGACATCACTTTACCGCAGGCTTTTACATCATTTACTGGCCATAGGGCTGCTGGCTTCTCACCAATTAGAAAATAATGACCATAAATCTCTGTGACTGGCCACTAGAGGGCAATGCTCATTTATCATCTCTGCTATGAATGGTTTTTCTGTCTTTCTTCAGTGCGTCTACAGTTTCAGCTCAAACAGAAGGTTTCTCATCCTGTCCTCTCTCTAGACAGTGTTCTGCGCCCGGCTGGGCGGTCAGGAATAATATAAATGATGACCCATTTTATTTCCGAAGTCTCTTTGATTCTGCTAATTTTAGGAAGCGTTTTAAAACTTTGTCGCGTACCTTTTGGATCTGCATTGCTGGATCATTTCCACTTCCAAAAGAATAGATTTTAGCAAGTTTATATCATGAAATTGATATTTCTGAAATTGAAGTACATTTTTTTCCAACAAGCCTACACCTCAAAAGGAAATATTTTAAAATAAAACCATACAAATGAAGATTAGAAATGATAATATATTAGAGAATTACCTCTTTCACCAGTTATCGGTCACTTTTATTGTTTCCTGCCCTAATCGTTCACTTTCAAAAACTGCTCAAATCTGTCTACAAATCTGTGTGTAGCCAAGGATCAAATTACTGTATACCTGCTGCTTCCAAACTTGTCCTGGTCACATACAATGAATATATATATATACACACATTACTCTCCTCAATAAAAAATCCACTGTGTCCAAGAATACAAATATGTATTACATCATTAACTATAATTAGCTACCTTTCCACTGCCCAATAAATTATTATTCTGCCACTGACACTCCCCACTCCCCTAAAATTCAATGCAAAGCCATGTCCTATATCCCACCCCCAATTCATTATAAGTCCCTGTATAGTGTCCTCTCATCTCCCTCCCCAATTCATTAGAAGTCCCTGTCCTGTGTCTCCTTTCTCCCTCTCTTGAATTCATTGGAAGTCCCTGTCCTGTGTCCTCTCGCCAATCCTTCAGTTCATTTTAAGACCCTGTGCTGGGTTCTCTCTCTGTAGCTCCAATTCATTATCAGTCCTTGTACTGTGTCCTCTCTCCCCTCTCCACAGCTCAGTGTACCTTTGTCCTTTAGTTCTTTCTCTTTTCTATCTGCAATTCATTATAAGTGTCAATTATGCCACTGGAG
This sequence comes from Dendrobates tinctorius, assembly GCF_039654945.1. Taxonomy (NCBI): domain Eukaryota; kingdom Metazoa; phylum Chordata; class Amphibia; order Anura; family Dendrobatidae; genus Dendrobates; species Dendrobates tinctorius. The sequence goes on from NW_027361690.1 coordinate 83,613,760, forward strand.
GCCATATAAAAGTGGGATAAGTGACAGTGCCCCCAGATTTGTCCACCTACAAGCACATTGCGGTTAAACAGTTTTTCATAGATTGCAGCAGCAGTTTATCCGAGTTCACACCAGACGACCAGTGACGTTAAACAATGGTCAGTTGACAACATGTTTGGAGTTTGGCGGTCATCTACTTGCCTATTTAGATGGGCAGACCCCAATTCAATCAGGCGTGCACGGAATGAACAATGAAATAAATCATTCGGTCCACATAGGCCGTCATTGTTCTCGCATGACAGTGTTTACACAGGACGATGCGATACTGAAAAGTATTATCTTTTATCCATGTCAAAGTTCACCTGATAAACAAGCATTTTGCTCACTCATTGGGTGATCGGCAGCCTGTTAACCCTGCATGATTATCCGGTAACAATAATTGTAAAGTACACAGGTTCCCGATAGGTGTGCAGCCCCTGTAGTTGTCATTTAGGCATCATTACACACATCAGCTGGAGGCTGATGCAGCTCTGCTAATACATCAGAGCGGTTAATCCCATTGACAGGTTCTCATGTGCCATTTAGATTCGCACTGTTCGGACCATAGGCAGCATTAATCTGAACCTGGCTGCCATGTATGTCTTATACGCTTTAGGGTTTATCAGAGAAACTATTGGGCCGATTCATCTAGATTGGTGTTGTTCACGCCGGTCTTGATGAGGTGTGCTGGAGGCACACGCATCTACATGAAATAGGAGCTAAGACACAGAAAAAACAACCCGAGAAGGGTATACCATGACGTGGTGGAGTGGCTTCGTGTACATTTTTTGCAAAAAATGTATCAACTAAATACCCTGTTTTTGTTATTATCTTTTACCAGCACTTATTGTTACATATATTTTACAACAGAGTATTCATGCACGTTTGTCATACTGTGTGTTTTTTCTGTGTCTCAGTCTTTGGGTGGTGTGAACATTGTCTTACTAACCTGTTCATTCTTGTGCATGTCCCATGTGTTTTTAATGAAATAGGAGTTAGACTAATGGCATACATCTCTGAGTGCACCTAACCACAAATCCAACTCCAGTCCCTTCTGGAGTAAGATTTGTGGCGTAGCCATCGCAGCCTCTCGTCATGGATTTGAGCTGTGCATAAATGGCATCACAACACCAAAAGTCGTAAAATTTTAGCACAAGCCTTGACCTGCTCCAAAATTGTGACTTTTCAAAGTTTATGCCAGAATAGTGTCATAAAAGCTTTGATGAATCGGCCCTTGTGTGAAAAGCCCTAGCCTGCTTCTCCCTGTGCTGCTCCAGCTGATTGACAAGTCTCTTAAATCTGTGTACATAATTAGCGCTCTGTCAATCAACTGGAGCTGAGCGAGGAGAAGCCATGGCCCCTGTTGCACTTCCCACCAGCGCAACCGACTAGTCAGGTCCCACCATGTAGTTCCTGGCTGATTTTCAAACTGTTTTCCCGAAACGCCGCTGTCTACCCAACACATTATAGGAGTCAATAATTAATATGTTTGCCGTATATTCTTTATAGAGAAATGTGTGAATTTATTTGACTAATCTCCAGTCCTCGAAAAGTAAGGAGTGTAACATGACATTCTTTACCTCTGATGATGAGCAGATGAGCTACCACCGGTGGGGTCACATTAGGCAATGCACATGCCCGTATCAGGATGATGAACCTCATTCATGTACTGTGGCTATATTAGTTTTTACAAGAAATTCCACCAAGAAATATATGAAAATGTTCTAAGCAAAGGTTACAACCTTAGACAAAAAGTCCACGCAGTCTTCAGATTCTTATGTGCTACCTCCTAATACAATACGACATATGAGTCAGACGGAAGATTTGTTGCTGGAGGCTGTATGAGGACAAACCAACTGGTTTCAGACCTGTAATTCAATCTTCAGTAAAATGCCTTCCATCATTCCAGATGTACATAGTTATTCAGGAAAATGGTGCACCCAACAGATGCCAAGAAATCAGGGCTGAGCACCCACGGTAGTGTGCCACTTACCTGACAAAACAGTATCATTTTCTGAGATCTTAAACCCAAATGACCCGATCAGGGGGACGGGGTTTTCTTTTTTAACCAAAGTTTGGAATATTTACATAGCTTTATTCTTACCTTACATTTCTAGTTGACCATATATTTCTCAGCTAGTTTAATTGGAAGTCATATTTTTATATCATAGCCCTTCACTAGTAATGCAGTGATTTACTAAACTCTAAATCTGGCTTTCAGAAAACCAATGGCATGCTTATCTGGATCTGTATATTCACCGTAAAGGTCAACCTAACATTGTTTTTCCTTGTTCCGCCAGAAGATGAGAACACAAAACATTTACAAGGTATTTGTACAAGTTCTTATGGCATATTTGCATGATTTGTGCTGTACCTTGCGTACAGGCAGATCAATCAGTTGCTAAAATAACTGAACTGCTTCTGTACAGTCACAGAATTTACTTGTAGCTGCCTCTAGAGGGAGTCCACTCTATACGTTTAAAGATGGATACAGCATCTACTAAACTCAGTGGTAGTCATATCAATCAATATGTAGTGAGCTCCCCCTTGTGGTGGCTGCAGAGATACAGATTTTTACAAGTAAAGGGACTCTGTCAGCATAGAAAGACTGTTCTAACAGGCATTTGATGCATCATGGCAGGGCCAAATTTCCATTTATCTCTGCCTTTCTCTGGCTCTATTAAGCCAGAGCTTTCAAAGAAAAGGGTGGGGCTAGATATTGAAGAAAACAAGCAGGTGGGCAGAAGTATTTTAATGTTTGACCACGCCAAGGATACACTGAGCATCTGTACCTTGTTTCAGCAGTTATTCTGTGCTGACATAGTCCCTTTAAAGGTGTGGTCTGGTATTAAAAATGTCCTTTCTAACAATCTACCTTTATACCCTTACCACTTTTGTAAATTGACCATATTATATAATACCCTACACTTCTCCCTATCTAGCTAATCATTAAATGTGCTTTTTTACTTTACTTCCTGTGAAGTTTCATTTGAGAGGATCTTCAAACAAGACGTCATAGGAGGCTGGGGCTGCACTCACTTCCCTGCCTCATCTTTCATCCCTTCTGGAACAGGACACCATCAGGGGGCAGCCCTGCATTTACTTACTACAGTTTGAGTCAAACCTACCTGGCTGAAAACATACCTTCAGTGCCTGAAATACATGCTGTTCGTGGATTGGGCAGCAGAAGGTCTAATGAAGGAGACTATCTCTGAAATGCACAGTGGAAGGACGGCCCCTTTAGACTTCCGTACATGAAAAGCAGTGTGACATCACACGCCGTCTGCTCCCACACGCGGTCTTCCATAGCTTCGGGTGAATCACTGACCGGGACTCCCTGAATGCTTTTACCGCGATCGATGCCTGAACTGTCCTATCTACTTCAATACACCCAGCACAAGCCCACCGTATGTGCCCTGAGGTATACCTCGGAAACTTGGTTTCATTTACGTGTGCTATCACTGCTAATGAGTGTATTACGAACAATTGCCTTTATTCATGTGCGCTATTTTTTGTAATTGTGCCATTAATCCGCATACGTAATCAACTTGTGTGTTCAATCATACTGAGCACTAAATTGCGAGTTAACCTCAACACATCTTTCTCTTGACCTCTGGATGTTGGCTTGAGGGACAATAGTTGTGGACTTTATAAGTGCGATATGTCTCTGACAATATACATCCAGTCATCCAGACAGCCAAGAGATCCAGAAATTCAAAGAACCAGAGACTCTTTACAAGACAGCAGCCAAGATATCATTGCTCCATCATGGGGGACACAGATTTGTCATTCTACAGGATGCCCTTAGGGGACTACGGCAACAGTTGAAAAAATATAGATCTGCTCCATTGACCTTCACTGAACCCATGGATACATTTGGGGTAGTCAGGATTTGGACCCACTGGTCATCTGAACCCCATTGATATGTTTGTGAAAACCAGGAATGGGACCCTCCGGTCACCTGGCTCCATGGATATATTCGGAGAAGCCAGTTTGTAACCCTCCAGTCAACTGACCTATAAATGTACTGTCATCTTCCTAAGCTTGTCGCTGCCTCCTCTCTGTGCGTGCCACAGGTGGGGTAGTTGACCCTGGAAGCTCTGAAGTCACAACTGCTCTTATCCCGGTGAGTCAGCGGAAGGGTGAGACTCTGTAATTTGCACCATCTTGGGGTATTTTTCTGGGACTGTTCTATGTGTTATATTCCTGTTTTGTGGTTCAATAAAGTATTGGCACACTGTTTTACCCTCACCCTGTCTTGTCTGAGTAGTATTACACCCATAGTAAAAGGAGAGCGTGCGTTCGGTGGGATGATCCCTGGTCCATGCAGTTTCAGCTAGAGATTAAGGCACCTGCTGACCCCCATGTTTCCACAAGCGGCTTACAGCACTTTAGTGGCACACATGTTGTGCTATTGTGTATACCAAACAGGTTATTAATATATATTTTTTTTATAATATTTTTTTCATTTATCAATGGGCTGTCACATTGTAGAAGGATCATCTTTATTCTCATTTGCACAAGGAAAGACTAGAAGCAATGGGATGAAACTGAATAGGAGGAGACACAGATTAGATATTAGAAAAAACTTTTTGACAGAGTGATCAATGAGTGGAACAGGCTGCCACGAGAAGTGGTGAGTTCTCCTTCAATGGAAGTCTTCAAACAGAGGCTGGACAGACATCTGACTGGGATGATTTAGCGAATTCTGCTTTGAGCAGGGGGTTGGACCAGATGGCCCAGGAGGTCCCTTCCAACTCTACGATTCTATGATTCTATTGGTACAGCAATAATAGACACATATACGGTATAACCTGACTGGCCCTTTTGCATCTTATTTGTACTTTGAAGCCCTTGTTGGGCTCTTTGTCTGACTGTAATCAATCAATACACTGCCTGTTGGGTATATACTGAAATAACGTTCACAATTGAACAGTGCGTTTGGGTCGCCCTCCTAGGGTTGTGGGGTACTCGGTACCGGGCCGGTGTCGGCGGGATGTGTCACAGCAGCGGTGACCCGGTCCGTGGCCCTGGGCGCCCAATTAATAGGGGAAGTTTGAATAGTGGAATGTAGTTGATAAAATAAATAGTTCGTGACGCCACCTATGGTGTTCGGCAAGTGAGATGTTAAGCCGACGCTGCATGCAGATCCTCTGGGACTGGTGGTGTGGTGCAGCCAAGATGGTGAAGCTCCCCACAGGTGGAGCTGTAGTCCCAGGGCAATGTAGATGTAGGGGTAGAGGAGAGGCACAGGCGGTGTAGAAGCTGGTACCCCGATGTAGTGGTACAGGGTGTGTTAGCACAGGAATAATTGGAGGACACCAGGGCATGTAGTTCCAAAGCTTTACTCACAGTCTGTAGTACACACAGGTGCCTGCCTTCGTGCTGTGTCCTCCGGGTCAGGGACTCAGTCAACCTCCAGGTCAGATGGAATGCTCCCTTCCAACACTCCGCCAACATGTGCCTTTCTGAACGTCTCCTCTTATAGCGCCTTTGGTGCGAAGTACTCCTAGTACTGAGTTACACTGGAGTTCCTCCTGACAGATGTTCCCAAGAACCATATTTGTACGGCAGACAGCTGTAGCCTGCTTCGGGGACTCCTTACTCCTGAGTCCCAGCTCACTATCCAAGTTGCTGTTGTGCCCCCAAGTCTTAGATGGGAGTAGTGCATTTACAGCTCACTACTCCACCGATGTCTGCTGTAGGACCATTAGTATCCATACAACCTCGGGTACCGGGACCCGGCCTTGCGCTTAGAACTTCTAGGCAGGGTTCTCTCCTAACCCACGTCCTCTGTTCCCTTTTGCTCCTTCGTTCCGTACTAGTCTCTCCTTCTTATGGAAGATCAGGTTTCTGTTCAATGTCTTTCTCCTTCTTTCCTTTCCTGTGCCAGCAGACCCAGCTCACTGAGATCTGCTGCAGCACCTCCTTCCTCCATCCCTCTCCCAGGGATCTTCTCTCCTCACTCTCCACTACTGACTGACTGACTGACCTGAAATCCTAAACCTTCCCGCTCTTTTATGTATTCTAACTCCACCCGCCTCCCAGCACGTTTCGTGTTCCAAGCAGGGAGCCACCAAAGGTGCTCTGCTACACTTCAAGCAGGGAGCCGCAATGTGGCTTTGCTGAACTACTGTGTTGTGTGGGATGCAGGTATTGAAGCGTGGTCAGGAGCCTCCAACCTACCTGGATGGTGGGGTACCACACCTCAGGAGGAGGTGCAGTACCTCTGTGGCAACTGAATCCTCAGGGGCGCCACACATTGATCACAATGTTTATAATAATTTTATACAATCCATTGCTTGTTCTTTGTGTCCTTTTTCAGGCAGTTTTGTTCATAGTTTATATATGTATATCCAAGTAGAAATGAGGTCAGTGAAGATATTGCTTGATTTATTGGCACATGTTACACATGTCGGGCCGGGGGAGTGACATCAGGAGTGCAGAGGGAGCTGACAACGATCGTTTCGCAATATCCAAGCACTTCGACAGGTCATCCGGCGTGGATATACAGAGCATTGTGAAATCTCAGGTCTAGCACACAAAGCTGCCAGTTATCAGCACTCAGAATGCCGCACACCAGCTGAGGATATACGGTAATAGCGGTGCCGTCCGCGTTTTTTCTTTTCTTTCATTTTATATATGTGTATATATATGTGTATATCCATTTAGCGCAGTGGCACATATATATAAATCCTTTTCTGTTTTGCAGGATTCAGTTGCACCATCAGGGTTGTATACTGCCACTTGCTGTTTTAAGTATTATCTCTTGAAGTTGGAATAAACGCTGGTGTTAACATATATCTTATTCTTATATTTATAACCCTCCACAAAATAAATGAAATATCTGATCGCTGGGATGCCCATTATTATTTTAACAGTCTTCGGTTCAGTCTCGGGCCATGGCCATGACCTTCTGACAGCAAAATGTAACGGTGAACACTCTCTGCTCATTCTTCTCGACCTTTCTGCAGCCTTCGACACTGTTGACCACCATCTCCTACTCCATAGGCTCCAGTCACCAGGCATTAAGGACACTGCTCTCTCCTGGTTCTCTTCCTATCTCTCTGACCGCGCCTTCAGTGTTTTGTTCGCTGGCTCCACGTCATCTTCTCTTCCTCTCGCTGTCGGGGTACCTCAGGGCTCAGTCCTTGGCCCCCTTCTCTTCTCTCTCTACACGGCCCCAATTGGACAGACCATCAGCAGATTTGGCTTTCAGTACCATCTTTACGCTGATGACACACAACTATACACGTCATCCCCTGACCTTACCCCCGCTGTACTACAGAACGCCAGTGACTGTCTGTCTGCAGTCTCCAACGTCATGTCCGTTCTCTATCTGAAACTTAACCTCTCAAAAACTGAACTTCTTCTGCTTCCGCCATCTACTAACCTCCCTAAATCTGACATTTCCCTCTCCGTGGGTGGCACCATAATAACACCCCGGCAGCAGGCACGCTGTCTGGGTGTTATGTTTGACACCAACCTCTCCTTCACATCCCATATACAATGTCTTGCTCGCTCTTGCCGCTTACACCTAAAGAACATCTCCAGAATTCGCCCTTTTCTCACCATGGAAACAACTAAAACCCTCACTGTCGCATTGATCCACTCCCGCCTGGACTACTGTAATGCTTTATTAATTGGCCTCCCCGCTACTCGACTTTCCCCTCTCCAGTCCATACTTAATGCAGCAGCCAGGGTCATCCATCTGGCTAATCGGTACTCGGACGCGTCCGCTCTTCGCCAGTCGTTACACTGGCTGCCCATTCATTATAGGATCCAAGTACTTGTTCTCACCCACAAAGCTCTCCACAGTGCGGCACCCCCCTACATCTCCTCCCTCATTTCTGTCTATCAGCCTAGTCGACCGCTGCGCTCTGCAAAAGACTTTCGACTAACGTCTGCACTAATACGCACCTCCCACTCCCGACTCCAAGACTTCTCCTGCGCTGCGCCAAACCTGGAATGCTCTACCCCAAGAAATTAGGACTATCCACAACTTGCATAGTTTTAGGCGCGCTCTCAAAGCACATCTATTCAAAGCAGTCTATCACGTTCACTAATCAAAGTCATTTTATGTGCAAGTGTGAGTATGCAGCACATTCACGATCTCTATCCCCCACCTTCTCAAGATGGCTGGACCATCATTGTAAATACATCATTGTAAATACACACCTGTACTCTGTATCTCCCTCACCTCATTGTAGACTGTACGCTCTCACGAGCAGGGTCGTCTTATTTCGTCTTATTTTGCTTTAATTATTGTATTGTTAGCGTTGTTACTTATGACTTGTGTTTTGAAACTGTTAAACTGTAAAGCGCTGTGGAATATGTTCGTGCTATATAAATAAAGATTATTATCTTTATTATTATGGCTACTTGATGGATGAAGGCTCTGTAGGAAGATCGATCTTGTTCAAGCCTAGTTAGATCCAACAGGGTCTTCTCCACTGTTATCTTGATTGAATTAAGACATTTGGTTGCTGATCTTCCTCTTCACCTTGTTCCTTCTAGTCTTCTGATCATGAAGTCCTTCAACAGTGATAGCAATCTTCGTATGATGTGCCCAAAGGAGGGAATTTGATGCCCATTTATTAGTAAAAAAAAAAAAAAGGTTCTTGATCCCCCCCTCATTCTTCCTCAATGCATAACTACAATGAGAAGGAATTTGAATAAAGTTGTGGTTGAGCATTCCCCTACATTCTATAGGTCTGACAGAGACAGCAGAGCGCTGATCCAATAGTTCTATAGAGATGATTCAATAAAGCAACATGGAGTATACTCCTCTCCCCTGTGGCTGTGCAGGCCGCAATATAATTTATCACCAATCCTATGATAATTGTTAGAAAACCTCTTCTTAATTACAATTTAATTAAGAAATCACCAAGGATGAATCGTGCATTACGACATCAGTGTTTCAAAAAGTTAAATTGATTATTCTAGAGTCTTGCAACTTTCAAGATTATCAATCGTGTTTCTCCAGAATGTCTATTATGTCTCATCCAGGCAACCATGATGTGGATGTTAGACATAAAATGAGAATAGTTTAGTATATAATTCCCTAAATTACTGTTCTCAATGTAGAAGTAGACAGATTCGTGTCCAGTAGAGCCAATGCTAAACACCTTTGTTTCCTGACTGATACACTGCTCAGTTATTTAGCTCACAGAGTATTGCTTGGAGCAGATGCATATATATCTTCTTCTTGGCTGAAGACAGGACTAGCTATGTAGGAGTTGAAACACAATAGGGAGGTGATCATATAGTCATACAGCATTATTAAAGGATTTGTACCAAGTGTGGAAGTTATCTCCTCCTATCTGTAAGATAGGAGATAAATTCCTAATTGCTGGGGTTTCAACCTTTGGGCCCCCACCGTACCATGAATAGACTTTTTAGAACCCATGTATGAACAGAGTGGAGGTCGAGCTATGCAATCTCCGTCCATTTTAAAGAGCATGAATGACACCGAGATGCTCATGCTAGACCTCTACTATTCGATGGTAGCTGAAGTGGTCAGCAGCACTCCATCACCTGGACGAACAGTCCAAAAACCAAGGTATCCCACTCAGTAACAAATCCACAGAGTCCAAACTGGTCGTATTAGTGAGGCAAAGTTATTATTATGCTAGACACATCACAGCTACGTTTTGACCGATTAGGTCTTTATCAAACACACAAATTAAAACATGAGCAGGTTAGAGGGGCTGTCCGGCCTTAGGGCCCCGTCACACATAGCGATCTCGCTGCTGAGTCACAAGTTTTGTGACACAACAGCGATCTCACCAGCTAAATCACTGTGTGTGACAGCAATCAGCGACCGGCCCCCTTGCCGGTATCGCTGATCGTTGCAAGAAACCTCTGGACATTTTTTTTGTCGCTGATCTCCCGCTGGCCATCATGCATCGCTGCGTGTGACAGGCAGGAGACCAGCGATCAGCTGGTAACTAACGTACACATCGGGTATCCAAGGGACGTGCGTCCCTTGGCTACCCGATGTGTACATTAGTTACCAGCGAGTTACAGGTGCCGCCGCCTCACGCTGGGGACCAGGAGCCTGCTGAGTGTGTACCTTAATTGTCGCCGCCGCTGCATGCTGGGGACCAGGAGGCAGCAGGACGCCGCCAGGAGAGACCGGGGATGCAGGCGTGCCCTCTGCTGGTGGAGGACTGGAACAGCAGGCACGCTTGTCCGCTGCTCCCGGGCTCGCTCCTCACCTCGGCGTCGGCGTGCTGATCGCTGGTGAAGCTGTCTGTGTGACAGCTCACCAGCGATCACATAGCGACTTACCAGCAATCCTGACACGTTGATATTGTTGTCGGGATCGCTGGTAAGTCACTATGTGTGACTCCAGCTTTAGGCTACAAGTTTGCAGTTACTCTATGCAACTGCAGACTTGTGAATCCTCACAATTGCGCTTTGTGAGGATTTTTAGGCCCTGGCGCATGACCAGAAGTACAGTGTGTCCGTAAAGTCATGGTGCACTTTTGACCAGTCACTGGAAAGCAACAAAAGACGATAGAAATGTGAAATCTGCTCCTAATAAAAGAAAAACTCTCCCAGTTTCATACCTATTCAGTGCAGTTCGATGTGGGCTCCATTTGTTGCCCTACACACATCCAAACGATAGTGAAGTTCTTGCCACACGCGGGTAAGGACGTCTGGTGTAACAGTGAATAACGTCTGTGATTCTCTGTTTTAAGTGATTAATGTAGCACTTTTGTCATGGATTCTGAAAACTGGGAGGGTTTTCCTATTATGTGGTGCAGATTTCACATTTCTATCATCTTTTGTTGCTCTCCTGTGACTGGTCAAAAGTCCACCATGACTTTACGGACACAATGTGTATGATTTTCATACATGTGGTCACATGACGAGTAAATAGATGCGGCCTCACTCAATACAAGTGTATTTAGCAGGCTGGACACAGATTTGTCAGAATGTGACCAGAATTATAAAGCTCCTGGCATCAGCACCGGGGAATCCTCACGGCGTGCAGCGCATGCGATGATCTTAGGATTCACAAGTCTGCAGTCACATAAACTTTAGGCTGCAAGTCATTCTAACAACATCTTTAATAGTACACCATCCCGAGTCAGTGTGTACAGACAGCCACCCCATTTGTCTACTTGACTCTTCTTCATTCAGACGTGGCTTCAGGATCGTTAGGGGATAATTTCCATACTTGATACAAACCCTTTGACCTGAAAGCAGAAAATCTTATTAACAGTAAAGTTCAACGACATCAATGTTTATCTACTCTTACTTCTTTATTGCCCAGTGTTCACATCCATAAATACTGATCATTATTGTGTGAGGTTGGGTGGTGTAGTGAGCATATATACTGAGGACGGTTTGGTCCTACCTACAATGGAAGGTCTATTTGCTGAGTAAACCTCTTTGTGCTTTACAGAAGAGCAGCTGCACTGATTGAAGTCTATTCAGGGGAGATGTTTGCAGCGGGGGCGATCCTTTCTAATGGAAATGCCTAAAAGGTTGAAGTTTTGACACTTATTCTGTCTCTTTAATCTTTTCTTATACCTGTGTGAAATATTTACTTTCATTCCCATGGCTCCCCATCTAATCAAGAGTCATAAAACCTACAATTATGACGAACCTGCTAACTATAGATATAGGTGACAACGTATCAGTCTTTATTACTAATGTCCTGTGTACTTTGCTCAGGAGCACCCTACAATACACAGGATTCAATATGACCACAGTGACAAGGGCTCTGTGCAGGAATGAAGATCTGCAGGTTTAGAGATTAAGCAGCGGACCCCGGACACACAATATCATGACAGGTGGAATGAATTGAAGTCTATAGGGTAGGGCAGGGCTGGGCAGGACAAAGAAGAGGTCACCACTCTCACTCTCAAAGGTTTTTACATAAAAATGTATTACTTGATAAGATGTCTGTGTCTTATGTATGAAGGTGTAACTAAATGCAAGATCTAAGAAAGCAAGTACACAAATCACATGCAATAAAGTTCATTTCAACCGCTTTCACATACAAGAGTGAACATTTTAACCCCCATGATCAGCACGGTGGCTCAGTGGTTAGCACTATTGCTTTGTAGCGCTGGAGTCCTGGGTTCATATTCCACCAAGGACAACATCTGCAAAGAGTTTGTATGTTCTCCCCCTGTTTGTGTGGGTTTCCTCTGGGTCCTCCGGTTTCCTCCCACACTCCAAAGACATACTGATAGGGAATATAGATTGTGAGCTACAATGGGGACAGTGATGATGATGTCTGTAAAACTCTGCGGAATAAATGGTGATATATATATATACATACATACTGTATGTTAAAATAAATACAGTAAATATATCCTTAAAATCCCCACATGGTCACAAAGGCAGTACATTCTGTATCAAGAAAAAAAGTAAATGGACCAGATAAAGTAGTCTAACATTTGGGTTTTTACTTAAATGGCTCTAAGCTGCAATACCAGATAAGAGTGCATCTGAAAGAAATATGCTTGGAGTGTAACATTGGGCTGGACTAACTTGAAATATGTCTATTATTAAGGACAAGGTGATAACTTCCTGATTATAGTAGGGTTTTGATTGCTGGGAGCGATATGCATCCCGTTCCATACATTCTCTATGGGAGTGCCAAATATAGCGGATTAGCCTGCCTTTGCCTTCGCTCCATTTACTGTAGACCTGGCTCTGCAGACCCCCATTCTCAGATTTAGTGTGGGTCTCAATTGTTGGATCCCCATGACCGGAAAGTTATCCCCTATTTTATGAATAGGGAATAACTTATAAAGATAGGAATAAGCCTTTGAGTCCAAAATTTGTTCTTTGTTGATGATTCATGTGTATAATGTGCCATGACTATGTCTAACGAAGTGTATATGTGATGTAACAAGCTACTCCGTTTACCAGATCCCAGACGTTGTCGTCGTCTTCACCCTTTAAACCCTCTACCGGGATCTAAACTTACACAGGGAACCCTGGGCTAGGGCCACAAAGTTAGCTTCTGGCCTAAGAAGACTGTTAAATTCAGTTAAAACTGAAAAAAGTTTCGTTTAAAAAAAAAAAGAAATATATATATATAACAGTTATAATCACCCCCTCTTTTGCCTTATGAGAAATAAAAAAATACACCTATTTGATATCGCTGCGTTCATAAAAACCCAATCTATCAAAACATAAAATATGTTTATCCAATTGGAAGATGTCGTCGTAGCGGAAAAAAAAATTCACAAATACATTCTCTTTTGCCACCGTAACATTGCAATGAAATGCAATAAGAGGCGAATAAGTCCTCACACGGCCCATATCTCGAAAAATGAAAACTTTACAGGCCTCAGAAAATGGTCATTAAGGCTAAGTGCCCACGTTGCAGAAATGCTGTGGAAATGTCCACAGCATTTCCGTAACTCCCTGCCGTGGGTAAAACGCATGCGGAATTCCCATGTGTTTTCCCGCAAAATACAAGTGGTATGCAAGCGTTTTTAGCTTGCAGAATGCTTGCACTTTCCAAGCGATTTGAAGCATCGCTTGGAAAAGTGATTGACAGGTTGGTTACACTTATCAAACATAGTGCTTGACAAGTGTGACCACATTTTCACTATTGATGCTGCCTATGCAGCATCAGTAGTAAAAGATAGAATGTAAAAAAAATATATATATATACAGTATATGGTTATTCTCACCTTCCGACGGCCCCCGATCTCCTCAGCGGTGCTTCCGGTACGTTACGTTCCCTGGGATGCTTTGCGCGAAGGACCTGCGATGATGTCACGCTCTCAAGACCGCAAATTCATCTCGGGTGATTCGCGCATGCATCCCAGGGACCAGAAGTTTCCAGCAGCGTAGCTGAGAGTCGGGAGAGCTCCGGGGGTCGACAGAGGGTAAGTATATCACTATTTCTTATTTTAATTCTACTTTTTACAGGATTATAGTACCCAGGGCCTGGAGGACAGTCTCCTCCAGACCCTGGGTACCCTCCGCACTTGAAGCGCTCACTTTACGCATGGTGGGCATAGCCACATGCATAAAGTGAGCGTTTCAATGCAATCCTATGGCGGCGGAATTGCCGCTATTCTGCAGAAATAATGAACATGCTGCGGATTTTACCGCTATGCGATTCCACAGCAGTAAAATCCGCAGTATGGACACTGCAACTGCGGAATCCCTAGGAATGCATGCGGATGATGCATGCGGATGCGTTTTTTAAGCGTTTCGGGTGTGGTCAAAGCGCTGCCGAAACGATTAAAACACACAACGAGGGCACATAGCTTTAAAGTATTGACTCAGGGGGGCTGAATACAAATACATAGCACAATTTTATTTTTAAAATATTTAGAAAACCATGTGTCATTTCCTTTACACTTCACAAATACTTGCTACTTTGTGTTGGTATGTAACATAAAATCCCAATAAAATAAATTTAAGTTTGTGTATGTAACATGAAATAAATGTGGAAAAGTTCACATGGTGTGAATACTTTTTCAAGGCGCTGTATATAAGTCTGTGTGACTTTTTTGAGAATCATAGTATGTGTACCCAACATATACAGCCCCATTTTCAAAAAAAGTTGGGTCACTGTGTAAAATATTGGGAAATCCAGAATGCAAAGATTTGGAAATCTGTTATAGCCATATTTTATTCACAATAGAACGCAGATCAGAAGGTGAAAGTCAGGCCCGGATTGGCAATATAACCAACCGGGCATTTTCCCGCTGGGCCGCTGTCATGTGGGCCGCGGGCGGCAGCGCCCGAACTTCTGGCCGCTTGCCAGCCACTGTGGCTCCTGCCGCCGGCCCTCTGCGGGCATGGCGGTGATAGATTCAAGTTCCTCCCGCACTGCAGGGAGATAAGCCGCCACGCCCCCCCACACACACACCCCATCCCCGCCGTAGCATGAGACCCCCGCAGCCACTCACAGCGTCGCACTCGCTTGCCTGCTCGCTCTGTTCGCAGGACCTGTGATGAGGTCACAGGAGGGGAGGAGTCAGGGGGTCACATGATCAGGAGCCTTTGTCCAGACCCCCGATCGTATCACCCCTGACTCCGCCCCTCCTGTGACCTCATCACAGGTCCTGTGCGCTCAGCCTTGCCTCTACCGTCTGCAAGACTCTGCTTTGCTGTTGTCATGGTGCTGGTTGAGGTAAGTATGTGTGGGGTCAGGATTTACAGTGTGGATGTAGCAGAGCTGTGTGTGTATGAGGTGTACGGAGCAGAGCAGTGTGTACGAGGTGTACGGAGAGGAGCCGTGTGTACGAGGTGTACGGAGCGGAGCCGTGTGTGTATGAGGTGTACGGAGAGGAGCCGTGTGTACGAGGTGTATGGAGCAGAGCCGTGTGTAAGAGGTGTACAGAGAGGAGCCGTGTGTACGAGGTGTACGGAGCGGAGCCGTGTGTACGAGGTGTACGGAGCGGAGCCGTGTGTACGAGGTGTACGGAGCGGAGCCGTGTGTACGAGGTGTACGGAGCGGAGCCGTGTGTACGAGGTGTACGGAGAGGAGCCGCGTGTACGAGGTGTACGGAGCGGAGCCGCGTGTGTATGAGGTGTACGGAGAGGAGCCGCGCGTGTACGTACGTGATCATGTGACCCCCTGACTCCTCCCCTCCTGTGACCTCATCACAGGTCCTGTGCGCTCAGCCTTGCCTCTACCGTCTGCAAGACTCTGCTTTGCTGTTGTCATGGTGCTGGTTGAGGTAAGTATGTGTGGGGTCAGGATTTACAGTGTGGATGTAGCAGAGCTGTGTGTGTATGAGGTGTACGGAGCAGAGCAGTGTGTACGAGGTGTACGGAGAGGAGCCGTGTGTACGAGGTGTACGGAGCGGAGCCGTGTGTGTATGAGGTGTACGGAGAGGAGCCGTGTGTACGAGGTGTATGGAGCAGAGCCGTGTGTAAGAGGTGTACAGAGAGGAGCCGTGTGTACGAGGTGTACGGAGCGGAGCCGTGTGTACGAGGTGTACGGAGCGGAGCCGTGTGTACGAGGTGTACGGAGCGGAGCCGTGTATACGAGGTGTACGGAGCGGAGCCGTGTGTACGAGGTGTACGGAGAGGAGCCGTGTGTACGAGGTGTATGGAGCGGAGCCGCGTGTGTATGAGGTGTACGGAGAGGAGCCGCGCGTGTACGTACGTGATCATGT
Source organism: Dendrobates tinctorius (assembly GCF_039654945.1). NCBI lineage: Eukaryota > Metazoa > Chordata > Amphibia > Anura > Dendrobatidae > Dendrobates > Dendrobates tinctorius. The sequence continues at coordinate 83,629,896 of NW_027361690.1, forward strand.
GACCCCCTGACTCCTCCCCTCCTGTGACCTCATCACAGGTCCTGTGCGCTCAGCCTTGCCTCTACCGTCTGCAAGACTCTGCTTTGCTGTTGTCATGGTGCTGGTTGAGGTAAGTATGTGTGGGGTCAGGATTTACAGTGTGGATGTAGCAGAGCTGTGTGTGTATGAGGTGTACGGAGCAGAGCAGTGTGTACGAGGTGTACGGAGAGGAGCCGTGTGTACGAGGTGTACGGAGCGGAGCCGTGTGTGTATGAGGTGTACGGAGAGGAGCCGTGTGTACGAGGTGTATGGAGCAGAGCCGTGTGTAAGAGGTGTACGGAGAGGAGCCGCGCGTGTACGAGGTGTACGGAGAGGAGCCGCGCGTGTACGAGGTGTACGGAGAGGAGCCGCGCGTGTACGAGGTGTACGGAGAGGAGCCGCGCGTGTACGAGGTGTACGGAGAGGAGCCGCGCGTGTACGAGGTGTACGGAGAGGAGCCGCGCGTGTACGAGGTGTACGGAGCGGAGCCGCGTGTACGAGGTGTACGGAGAGGAGCCGTGTGTACGAGGTGTACGGAGCGGAGCCGTGTGTGTGTACGAGGTGGAGCCGCGTGTGTATGAGGTGTACGGAGAGGAGCCGCGCGTGTATGAGGTGTACGGAGAGGAGCCGCGCGTGTATGAGGTGTATGGAGAGGAGCCGCGCGTGTACGAGGTGTACAGAGAGGAGCCACGCGTGTACAAGGTGGACGGAGTGGAACCGTGTGTGTATGGAGTGGAGCCATATGTCTACGGGATGTACGGAGCGAAGCCAAGTGTGTACAAAGCATACGAAGCGTGCTTTTCCCACGGACACAGGAGTACACGGCGGAGCCCCGAGGAGCATTTTAAAACACACACATGACGTTCCACCTGAAGTGATGTGCTGGAAGCTGACCAGAAATGAGATAATTTCTTGAGGAGATTGTGACGGAACCAGGAATGCTTCAGATCCATCACCGTGTCCTCCTCCGACAGCGCAGACAGCAGGATCGCCTTGGATTCGGGGATGCCGGCCATGTGAGCAGATCATGATAGGTCCTGCACCGGGAGGCTCAGGTGGGCACTACAATGGGAGCCGGGCTGCTATAGTATCTTTGTAGAATCTTTCTTTATTTCTTTTTCTTTCTTTCTCTGTTCTTTCATTCTCTCTCTGTTCTTTCTTTCTCTCTCTAATCTTTCTTTTTTCTCTCTGTTCTTTCTTCCCCTCTTTCTTTCTTTTTCTTTCCTCTCTTTCTCTCTGTTCTTTCTTTCTTTTCTTCTTTCTTTCTCTCTCTGTTCTCTCTGTCTCTCTCTGTTCTTTCTTTCTTTCCCCTCTTTCTTTCTCTCTCTGTTCTTTCTCTGTCTCTCACTGTTCTTTCTTTGTCTCTCACTGTTCTTTCTTTCTTTCCCCTTTCTTTCTCGCTCTCTCTGTTTTCTTTTTTCTCTCTCTGTTTTCTCTCTTCCTTAGTGCCAGTCAGTGTGCCCATAATGCCAGCCACTGTGCCCTCAGTACCAGTCAGTGTGATCAGCAGTGCTAAATTGGTGCGATTAGGTGTGGACATGGGTGTGACTAGTTGTGAAATGGGTGTGGTTGGGCGTGGCCAAAATTTACAGCAGCGCGCTGCGCGCCGCAGTCTTTGTCCGTCTTTCCCTTCTTCGAAAGTTGGGAGGTATGATAGGGGCGGCTATGACCAGGGGGTCTGGTTGCCCAATAGAGAGCAGTTCTGCCAGGAATTCTGTAATCATGCATACAAAAGGGGACAGAGATTTGGGAGGAGTACTGTACCTAAAAGCAATAAATAGGATTGAGCTGAAATACTGGGCACAGCTGTGACTACATGTTATATAGTCGTGTTAATCTCCTCTCACTTCTTGTAAACTACAACTGTACAAAGATATTATATAGTCACCATGTGACTAGTGGGCCTGTGTAACTTCAAATGCCAGGGCTGAATTTTAGTCCCAGTCCGGCCCTGGTGAAAGTTATCTATTTTTCCATTTTATTCGAAATAATTATCTCATGTAGAAATTGATAGCAACAAAACATCTAAAAAAGTCGTAGTTATTCACCGGTTATCGGTATTTTTCGAAGTCCATGACAGCACCACCTGAGAGAGGGAATGCGCCCTCCACGAACAGGAAATCCTACAGATACATAAGGGTGGCACCTCTACCACGCATCAGTTGGTTTACAGAGCACAAGAGGACCACCGAAGTTAATAGCAGAATTTATATACAATACACTACACGACTATTAATTACCCGTGTACATATAAGAGGAAGAAGTACACACCCAAATTAAACTAAAGGGAGGGAATATACGGGTGCTATCATGGACTCCAAAAAATACCGTTAACCGGTGAGTGACTACGATTTTATTCGGTCGTCCATGACAGCACCACCTGAGAGAATTACAGAGAGTAATAATTACTTTAGGGAGGGACTACAGCCTGCAGAACCCTGACACCAAAGGAGAGGTCTGAGGAAGCACCCAGGTCTAGTCTATAATGGTTATAAAAGGTGCTCGGAGAGGACCAGGTAGCTGCCTTTCATATTTGGTCGATCGAGACCTCCGATCTCTCTGCCCACGAGGTTGCCATGGCATTGGTGGAATGCGCCCTCAGCTTGCCAGGAGCCAGTTTGCCCTTTGAGGTGTATGCTAATGAAATGGCCTCCCTAATCCACCTCGCTAGCGAGCTTTTTGAAGCCCTAAGGCCCTTTCTGGTGCCCTGATAGGAGATAAACAAGGCATTATCCTTTTTCCAGGGGTCGGTAACCGCCAGGTACTCTAGGAGACATCTAACATCTAGAGTGTGTAGTTTCCTTTCCTTATCGTTCGTGGGATTAGAGAGGAAGGATGGAAGGATTATTTCCTGAGTTCTATGGAAACTGGAGGCTACTTTAGACAGGTATGCTGGATCGGGTGTAAGAATTACCCTGTCGTCCCTGAATCGTATGTAGGGAGGAAGTCTAGATAATGCCTGGATGTCACTTACTCTATGGGCTGATGTCAACGCTACCAGAAGAGCTACTTTAAGAGACAGGTTTTTTGTGGAGGCTGATGAGATAGGTTCAAACGGGGCCTCTGTCATGGCCGTGAGGACTAGGTTTAGATCCCATAAATTTATTTTTTTACTACTGGTCTGAACCTGTCTGTTGCCTTAATAAACCTATTGATCCAATAGTTATTGGCGATGTTGCAGTTGAAAAGTGCCTAAGCGCCAACACCTGTACTTTAAGGGTGCTGGTGGAGAGTCCCATGTCCAGACCTCTTTGTAAGAACTCTACGATCTGTGCTATGGGAGTGGACTGCCCAGCTACTACCCCTGATCCCTAAAGGAATCTTTTCCAAATCCTGACTTAGATTTTAGTTGTAATCGGCTTTCTGCTTTTGAGCAGGGTGTTAATTAGGGCTGGGGAGAAACCTTTCTCCTTTAGTAGTGCCCTTTCAAAATCCATGCCGTCAGATGTAGGCCAGCTACCTGAGGATGGTAAACTGGGCCCTGGGATAGGAGGTCTGGGATGTTTGGTAGGACCCAAGGGTCGGACACCGACATGGTCCTGAGGCATGAGAACCATGCCCTTCTGGGCCAAAACAGGGCGATCACTATAATCCTCGCCTTGTCCTTCCTGATTTCCTCATCACCAGGTGTAGTAGAGACAGGGGAGGGAAGGCGTATGCTAGCCCGAAGTCCCATTTGATCAGAAGGGCATCTACTCCCAGAGGGTTCTCCCTGGGATTTAGAGAGCAGAACTGAGGCACCTTCCTGTTCTCTCTGGTGGCGAAGAGGTCCACTTCTGGCTTCCCCCAATTTTTTACGATCAGGTCGAAGATGGAGGTTTTTTAAGGACCATTCCCCTTGCTTTAGGAAGTCTGCTGTGGTGTTTTCTTTTCCTTTTATGTGCAGAGCTGTTAAAGACAGGAGATGTTGCTCTGCCCATTGGAACAGCCGCTCTGCTACCTCCATCAGAGGCCTGGAACGAGTCCCACCTTGGTGGTTGATGTAAGCCACGGTGACCTGATTGTCGGAGAATATTCGAACATGGTGACCCTGTAGATACACAAACAGGTTTTTGACTGCCTGCTCTACGGCTGTTAGCTCTTTCAGATTGGAGGACATTTCCAACTGATGGTATTCCCACAGGTCCTGGATCAAGATATTCCCCCACGTGGGCCCCCCAAACCGTAGGGCTTGCTTCTGTGGTGACTACCCGGGTTACGTTATATTCCCAGGGCACCCCTCTGGCTAAATTGTTTTCGTCTAGCCACCACTCCAGGGATTTCAAAGTATGTTGGGACAGAGTCAACTGGCCTTCTAGATAACCGCCCAGGATCTTTTAATGGCGTAAAACCTCACCCTGTAGCACCCTTGTATGGAACTGGGCCCACAGGACCGTGGGGATGCAGGATGAGAGAGAGCCCAGGAGGGACCCATGCCTTTCTAAGAGACATGGTAGGGCTATTGGAGGTGTTCAGGACCTGCTGACGTAGACTAATTTTTGGGTGGAAGACGACACTCCTGATTCTGCGAATCTAGGGTTAAGCCCAAGAACTGCTGGACTTTCATGGGCTGTAGACGGGACTTCTTAATGTTTAATAGCCACCCTAACTGTTCCAGAGCTGATTTTGCTTTTTGCAATTGATCCAGACAATGGTCTGCTGTTTTGTCTACAATAAGGAAGTCATCCAGGTAGGGGATTACTAGGATGTCTACTTCCCGCAGATGGGCCATAACTTCCGCTATAACCTTAGTGAACACCCGGGGGGCAACTGCTATACCAAAGGGAAGGGCGACATATTGAAAATGCTGTAACGACCCCATTAAATGAACCGCCACTCTAAGGAAACGCTGATGAGACGCATAGATGGGTATATGGTAATAAGCGTCTTTTAAATCCAACACCACCATAAAGCAATTCTCAAACAGTAATTTTATTGTAGAATTGATCATTTCCATTTTGAAAGGTCGAATGACCAGGTATCTGTTGAGTGCCCTCAGGTTGATTATGGTCCTGTAAGAATTGTCCTGTTTACGGACCAAAAATAGGGGGGAGTAAAAGCCTTCGCCCTTCTCCGTCTCTGGTACCTTTATCAGTACACCCTTATGGCATAGGTCAAGAATTTCAGTCTCTAGGGCAGCCTGTTCCGCCAGGGAACACCTGAGCGGGGTGACCCTAAAACTGTTCTGGGGTACACAGGCAAATTCTAGCCTTAGGCATGAGGCTACCAACCCCTGGATCCAGTCACTGTTTGAGATCTGCGACCAGGCTTGGTAGAAGGCTGATAGTCTACCTACCTCCCACCGGGGCCTCTAGTCATTGGGGAGGTTTCTTGGTCTCACGGGATACTTCCTTGCGTCCCCCTCCAAACATAAACCCGGTAACTCTTTTCTTTTTATCTTCCCATCTGCCCCGGTCTCTGGATGATCTCCTACGGAAAAATCTCTTCCTAGCAAAGGGACGCCTATAGGAAGGGGTGGGCAGGGAAGGGAATTTCTTTCTATCGTCGCCAGCTTTCTCCAGGGGTTCATCTAGGACTGGTTCGAATAGATATTCCCCCTCACACGGGATGGAGCAAAGCCAGGATCTGGCCTGGATGTCCCCGGGCCAGCATTTCAGCCATATAGCCCGTCGGGCTGCATTTGATAGCCCTGCGGCTTTGGCCACCATCCTTGCGGAATCTGCCAAGGCGTCGGCTAAAAAGGCTGCCGCATCCTGGATGGTAGGTAGGGTTTTCAAGATAGACTCCTGTTTCCAGCTGGACCAGCCAGACCATCATAGATCTGGCTGTGCAGGTAGCTGCTACTGCCGGTCTCAGGGCGCCACCTGACTTTTCCCATGTCCCTTTCAAGTAGGAGTCCGCCTTTTCATCTGGTGGATCCTTTAAAGAGACCATGTCATCAAAGGGGAAGCGTATTTTTTGGACGCCTTAGCCACTGCTGCGTCTAATTTTGGGGCTTTGTCCCATTTGTTCACCATGGGGTCCTCAAAGGGATATCGCCGTTTAAAAGCTGGTGGTAGGGAGCCTTTCCTTTCTGGTTTCCTCCATTCCCTATTGATCAAATTTTGGACCTTGTCGTTTAACGGGAACGACTTACGTTTCCTGGGGTCTAAACCCCCGAACATTAGGTCCTGCGCTGACCGTTCTGGTTTTGTGTATGTTACCCCCATGGTAGCCCTGACTGCCTTGACTAGTTTGTCTACTTGTTCCAGACCCAGGCAGAAACGACTGGCGTCTTCCTCTGAAGAGGACGCAGAGGCGGAGGTAGAGGACTCTGAGGAGTCTTCATTTCCTCTAGGGTCAGCTGATGAGCCTGACCCTGAGAAACTTGCTCTCTTTCTTTTCCTCGATGACTCCCCCTGGGGTACGGACTTTAGGGCTTCTTTAACTTCCGTCCTGATAATTTCCCTTAAACTTGTAGCGAAGTCAGGGGTTACTTCCGCCACCGTCTGCCATATACATGACTGGCACAGCCTTTTAGGGTAGGCATCCGGAAAGGGGCATTTGCGAAGGGCGCACTCCCTGTTTTTTGCCTTGTCAGCGCATTTCTTCCCCTATAGGAGGAAAACATAAGGGGAACACTGCATCAGGGCACATTCACGAAGATCTCTTACCCTGAGCAGAAGGCGTAGCTACCGGATCACGGGGGGGGGTGAGCTGGATCCTTCGGCCTGGAGGAACTTCTATGGCCGGATTGTCCAGTTCGGTTTTTCTTTTGCTGGGAGCTGGTTTGGGACCTCTCTGAGGTACGTTCCTGCTCTCGGTCCAGCTGGGCCACGGGAGCTTCCAGCTCGTCCATTTCTGCACCTGAGCTGAAGCCGCTCTGCAATGCTTCTGTGCCCTTTTATCTTCCCCACGGCAATCCGGGTTCACAGGTGTCATGGCCAGGGGCTAATTCTCCCCCCTTTCCCCCTGCCGACGTCCATGGATACTCCTCCCTGCGTGCAGCCCCCTCCACCCCAGCCGCTATGTCGGCGCTCGCACCGCTGCACCCGGTGACGCACCTGGGAGAAAAGCCGGCCGGCATCCGACTTCCGGCCCGGCGCTACCGGCCCCACCCCCCGCCAGCTGCGTCACTTCCGGTGTGAGTGAACGCGCGGGGATTCGCAGGCCACCAGTGCCCCCTGCACCGAGGCACAGCCGCCCGACCGCGACCTGGACTGAAGGGAGACAGCACCTGCAGGACCGGAGTCCGGGGGGGATCTATACTTACCCGCCGGCGCTGGAGACGGGCATCCGCCAGACCACGCTCCCACCTGTTCCGCACACTGACGTGGAACCCTACCCAGGCCCACCGTGGCGCTTCCAGGGGACTCCGCACTGCCCGAGGTAGGAGACCCTCCCGCTACCTGAGTCGGACAGCCGGCCTGGGGATTCCTTCATCCATGATGGTATGATCTGTAGGGACTCCTGTCCTCCAGGAACAGGAAACCAACTGATACGTGGAAGAGGTGCCGCCCTTATGTATCTGTAGGATATCCTGTTCCTGGAGGGTGGATCCCCTCTCTCAGGTGGTGCTGTCACGGACGGCTGAATAAAAAAAAGTTTGTACAGGGGCTGGTCTGCAATTGTGTAGCATCCCCTCTTCTTTCTATAATAGTCTGTAAACAATTGGGAAGCGAGGAGACCAATTGCTGAAGTTTTAGGAGAAAAGTCTTGTCCCAATTATCTCTGATATAGGATTCTAGCTTCTCAACGGTCATGGAGTTTTTGTTTCATAATTAGACAAATGTTTCCTTTACTATTAGTGAAAGGTCTGGACTGCAGGTGGCCTGTTCATCACCTGAACTCTTCTTCTCTGAACCATGTGGTTGGGAGCATTATTTGGTTTAGCTTTGTCTTGCTGAAATATACAAGGCCTTTCCTGAAATAGACATTGTCTGGATGGGAGCATATGTTGGTCTAAAACTGCTTACATAATGTTCAGTATTGATATTGCCTTTCAACATGTGTAAACATAGCCATGCGATCAGAGATGCAGGCTTTTGAATTGTGCACGAGCTGGATGGTCCGTCTATTCTCAGATCCATAGGACACGGTGTCCGTAGTTTCTATAAAGAATTTTAAATTTGAATTCATCTGACCATAGAACAGTTTTCCATTCTGCCTCAGTTTATTTTAAATGAGCATTGGCCCAGAGAAGACAGCAGCAATTCTGGATTGTGTTGATATATGGCTTCTTTGCATGATAGAGCTTTTACTATCATTTGTGGATTGCAAAACAAAATATGTTCACAGACAGTGATATCTGGAAGTATTCCTGAATGCATGCAGGAAAGATGTATATCTTTGTACCGTGTTAGCCAGACCTGAGTAGTCTCGAAAGCTTGCAATGTATTACCATCTTTTCAGTTAGCCATTAAAAGGTATCAACTACTGAGGACTCTCAATCCTGAATATTTTTGAATGCATACAGTGATTTGCATCAAATCATCGAGTCATGCCTGTTTTTAATACACTGCTGCCTGAGGCTGCGAAGATCACGAGCATCCAATATTGACAGTCGGCCTATTTGTGCACATTGATTTCTCCAGAATCTGTGAATCTTTTGATATGTGCTGTAGATGGCAGGATATTCAAATTCTTTGCAATTTTACATTGCAGAACACTTTGTAAAAATCTTCCAATTTTTAGAAATCGAAGTTCACGGATTGGTCTCACCTGCATTTGTGGTACACGTAAGCTATTGCTGCTCAGCAAATACCTGAGACTTTCTACTCTGACCTCCCTGGATAAATTAATACGTTACCTGAACTGGCAGATTATATATATATGTATTCGTGTATGGACTAAACAAGTACTTGTGTCAAGTTTCTCCAGGTATATTGCAACTGTGCTTCACAGACTGTGATAATTATAATGGATAACTCAGGAGTCACTTTGCGTGGAACAAGACAACTACAGAACACAGATAGTAGGTGGTAAAGTGTATATTATATCACACGATGATCCAAACAAGTGCAGAGAAAAACACAAGTCCATAAACACTCGGTGTTAACATTGAATGCAACCAGAGTCTGTAGGAAACTTCAGAGGGAAATGCAATCAAACATAGCAGTCTGTGAAGCAGAGTTATACTTGGAGAAAGCTGACACAAGTAAGTCCTTGTTCAGTCCATACACGAATATATATATATAAATATATATACTGTATATAAGCCAGTTCAAATAATGTATTAATTCATACAGGGAGGTCTGGGTAGGAAGTCTCAGATATTTGCAGAGCAGCAACAGCTTACGTGTACCACAAATGCAAGTGAGAGCAACCTGACAAGCCGGAAGCAGGATGAATACAGGAAACTGGTGTATGCAGCAGAAACTCAGAGCGGAGAAACAGGATATCCACCCAGGTTCACAGCAGCAGGTAGAAAGCCACCAGGGCAGGAGCTGGACACAGGCAGAATGCTCTAGCACAGACTAAAGGCTTGGGTGGAGTTATAAAGCAGGAAGACAAGAGTCACATGAGACAAAAGACATCATTTTGAAAGAGGGTAGGAATGCCCAAAAGGTAATAAAAAATATTCAGAATCATGGAAGTAGAAGGATAAAAGTCCTTTTTATACCCACAGCTGTCCTTCAATGTTTGCAGAACAGGTTGCATGGGTAATCAACATATTAACAAACATTGCTTGTTCAATTATCCTGTGTGTTTGTTTCCCAAGGATACCAAGACAATACGCTGCAAGGACTGATACATTAAGTAAACAGCAGCCATTCAACAATTCACAAACATTAATTCAATCTACAACAAGAGTCAATGTTCAGACACATATGAACAATAGCTCATGCCCCTGGGCCTACTCAATTCACGTCTGGCATAATTAAGAATAAACGTGGCGTTGTTACAAGTACCATTTAGTGACGGCACAGTCCCTATTGGGGCTCACAATCTAAATTTCCTATCAGTATGTCTTTGGAGTGTGAGAGGAAATGGGAGAACCTGATGGAAACCCACAAAAACACAATGAGAACATACAAACTCCTTGCAGATATTGTCATTTGTGGGATTTGAACCCAGTAACACAGAGCTGCAAGGTTGCAGTGCTAACAACTGAGCCACCATGCTACCCACACATGAGTTATTTTTTTAAATTAAATAGAAAATGTCTAACTTCACTTTCTGATCTGTGTTCTATGTTCTGTTATGAATAAAATATGTCTATCAGAGATTTCCAAATCATTGTATTCTTTACATTTTACACAGCCTGAAAATTTTTTTTGGAGTTGTGTTCTACTTTAATATTAAAGCCCACCCAGGAACAAACGAGCATGTTCTTTATCATAACTCACACTTCAGCTAATATTAAAGAGTGTTAACATCACAGATTTTTTACTTATTGTTCTGTCTAGTTGTTTTTATAAGTACATTTCATTCATACAAGACGTGCACCTCCACCTTTAATCACAATATACTTTTTTCACTTGCACACTCGGGACCAGCTCTAATAGGTTATTTCTGGATTACCTGCCAAAAACACCCCCCCACTGACCTTTATGTTCCATTAATGTGTCAGGGATCTGACAACAAGCAATGTGACCCTTAATGTATATCTGACATCTGTTTTTACTATGTGGATATATTAAGCTGACTTCCCACCGATATTGCATTTTCTGCTGTCAGATTTGCTCATTTTATAGATGTCTACTTGGAACCAAGGTAAACAAAGTTTACTGTTTAAACTTATTATCGTTCAAAGATAAATCTGTGTTGGTTACCTTTGAGGTTGCCATATCAGTCGAACTGATGAAATGGAATAGTAAAACTGGTCACTTGCCAAGAGCCATGATTTCCAAACTTCACAAGACTAAGGCAGTTAATGATTCATAAATCTTACCTTATACAATGGTGGCATTGTTAATTAGCAGAAATTAGACCGGTATAAATCGATAAAGAAATCACCCACTCCTCAAAACATGATATAGCAATTAGTGGGAAAATTAAATATAAAAACTCACTTTAAGAGATTTAATATTAAAACTATAGTCCAATTAAGAACATGAACATGACACATATAAAGACACAAAAACATACCGGCCCATGCACAACCAGGTATGAAGTACCTACAAATTTTGATACCAAGGTTGCCTACCTAAATTAATGAGATACACCAGCATTCCTCTTATCTTTTATACAGTGGCATGTAAAAGTTTGGGCACCCCTGGTCAAAATTACTGCTATTGTGAACAGTTAAGCAAGTTAAAGATGAAATGATCTCTAAAAGGCCTAAAGTTAAAGATAGCACATTTCCTTTGTATTTTAGGCAAAAATATATATATTTTTTCATTTTTTAAATTTTAAAAATTACAAAAAGGAAAATGGATGGATGTGAAAGTTTAAGCACCCTGCATGGTTATCACCCACTTTTGAAAGTATCACAGCTTGTACAAGCTTTTTGTAGTCAGTCAAGAGTCTTTCATTTCTTGTTTGAGGAATTTTCATCCATTATTCCTTTGAAAATTCTTCCAGTTCTGTGAGATTCCTGGGTCGTCTTGCATGCACTGCTATTTTGAGGTCTAGCCATAGATTTTCAATGATGTTCAGTTCAGGGGACTGTGAGGGCCATTGTAAAACCTTCAGCTTGCGCCTTTTGAGGTCTATTGTGGATTTTGACTTGTGTTTAGGATCATTATCCATTTGTAGAAGCCATCTTCTTTTCAACTTCAGCTTTTTTACAGATGCTGTTATGTTTGCATCAAGAATTTGTTGAAATTTCATTAAATCCATTCTTCCCTCTAACCGTGAAATGTTACCTGTGCCGTTGGCTACAACACAACCACAAAACATGATTGATCCACCCCCCCATGTATAATGTTTGGCAAAACGTTCTTTTCCTGAAATTTGATGCCCGTTTTTCTCCACATATACCATTTATCGTTGTGGCCAAACAGTTCTATTTTAACCTCATCAGTCGACAGGACGTGTTTCCAAAATGCATTAAGCTTGTTTAGATGGTCTCTTACATACTTCTGATGCTGCATTTTATGGTAAGGAAGCAAGAGAGGTTTTCTTCTGATGACTCTTCCATGAAGGCCATATTTGTGCAGGTTTCTCTGAACAGTAGAACAATGTACCACAGCTCCAGAGTCTGCTAAACCTTCAGCTCTCACTGCAATTTTGCTTGGTCTTCCAGACCTTATCTTGACCTCCACTGTTCCTGTTAACTGCCATTTCTTAATTACATGTCAAACTCAAGAGAGGGCAACTTGAAAATACTTTTCTATATTCTTATAGCTTTCCCCTGCTTTGTAGCCCTCCACTATTTTTATTTTCAGTGTGCTAGGCAGCTGCTTAGAAGAACCCATGGCTGCTATTTTTTTTGGCACAAGGTTGGGAAGGCTGGATTTTTATAAATCTGGGAAATTTGCATCACCTGGCCTTTCCTAACGATGATAGTGAACAAGCCATAACTAGTAGGCTAATTAAGGTCTGAAACCTTGGTCAAAGTTATCTGAGCACACAAATCTTCAAGAATCCCTGAACTTTTGCATCGGCCCATTTTCATTTTTGTAATTTTTAAAATGAAAAAAAATAAATAAATACAGAATGAATATTTTTTTTGCCTAGAATACAAAGGAAATGTGCCATCTTTAGCTTTAGCCCTTTAGACATCATTTCATCTTCAACTTGCTTAACTGTTCACAATAACAGTAATTTTGACCAGGGGTGCCCAAACTTTTACATGAAACTGTATATACACTACAAAGCGGTTTTCGGCTGGTACATTATTCATTGAGATTTCTATGCCTCTGAATAAATCGTGTCAGTTACCACTGTTTCAACAGTAAGATGGGGGAAGTACAAGTACACGTCTCTTAAAAAAAAAAAAAAAAAAAGCATACAAAAGTAGTATATATAATCAGTCCATCTTAGTAAAGTGGAACATTCTCACCGAATTTTTAGGTGTGGAAATAGGTCCACGTAATTACTTCAAAGACTCTGGACAGGAAGCTTCCTCAATAATGTACATCAGTCATCCAGGATGAAGGTAAAAATATAATATCTCCCTTCTCCCAACACGTTTCCTCTTATTGATTGATCAGGGGAGTTCACTGATGACAACAGCGGTCTCTCCTACAACTGCTTTAGCTATGTGCTCCTACCGCATATTGCGGTTAGTGAGTCCCTCTATGTGCAGTTTGCCTCAAGTACAGTAGGAAAAATGAGTATTTGATACACTGTCGATTTTACAAGTTTTCCCCCACAGAATGGAGAGGTCTCTAAATTTTATTGCAGGTAAACTTCAAATGTGAGAGACAAATTCTTAAAAAAAAATTAAAAATTTAGACAATCAAATTAAATGGTTTTTACATAACTAATTTGCATTTTATTGCATGAAATAAGTATTTGAAACAATAGATAAACAGAACTTAATATTTGTTACAGAAACCTTTGTTTGCAAATTACATAGGTCAAATTATTATTATACATTTTTATAGCACCATTTATTCCATGGCGCTTTACATGTGAAAAGGGGTAAATATAGACAAGTACAATAAACATGAGCAATACAAGACACACACAAGTACAGAAGGAGAAGTTCTTGACCAAGTTTGCACACACTGCAGCAGGGATTTTGGCCCACTCCTACATACAGATCTTCTCCAGATCTTTCAGGTTTTGGGGCTGTTGCTGGGTAATATTGAGTTTCCGCTCTCTCCAAAGATTTTTTATTGGGTTCAGTTCTGAAGACTGACTAGGCGAATCCAAGGTCTTGAAATTCTTCTTACGGAGCCACTCCTTAGTTGCCCTGGCTGTGTTTTAGGTCATTGTCATGCTGGAAGACCCAGCCACAAACAATCTTCAATGCTTTTACTGAGGGAAGTAGATCTTTGGCCAAAATCTCACAATACATGACCCCATCTATCCTCCCTTCAATACGGTGCAATCATAAAGTCCCATTTGCAGAAAAGCACCCCCAAAGTACTGTATGATATTTCCTCCACCAGACTTAATGGTTTTAACTGTATTCTTGTGGTTGTACTCATCTTTCTTCTTCCTCCAAACACGGCGAGTGGAGTTGATAACAAAAAATTCTATTTTGGCCTCATCTAACCACATGACCTTTTCCCATGCCTCCTCTGGATCATCCATATAGTCATTGGTGACCTTCAAACAGGCCTGGGCATGAGCTGGCATGAGCAGGGGGACCTTGGTTTCCCTGCAAGATTTTAATCTATGACGGTATAGTGTGTTACTAATGGTAATGTTTTAGGCTGTGGTTCCAGTTTTCTTCAGGTCATTGACCAGGTCCTCCAGTGTAGTTCTAGGCTGATTCCTGATGTTTCTCAGCATCATCCCTACCCCATAAGGCGAGAGCTTGCATAGAGTCCCAGACTGAGGAAGATTGACAGTCATCTTGTGTTTCTTCCATTTTCTAATAATTGTGACAACAGTTGTTCTCACCAAGGTGCTTGCCTATTGTACTGTAGATCATTCCTGCCTTGTGCAGGTCTACAATTTTGTCCCTGGTGTCCTTAGACAGCTCTTTGGTCTTGACCATAGTGGAGAGGTTACAGTGTGATTGATTGTGTATGTGGACAGGAATCTTTTATACAGGTAACAAGTCCAAACAGGTGCAATTAATAGAAGTAATGAGTGCAGAGTAGGAGGGCTTCTGAAATAAAAACTAACAGGTTTGTGAGAGCCAGAATTCTTGCTGATTGGTAGGTGATCAAATACTTATTTCATGCAATAAAATGCAACTTAATTATTTAGAAATCATACAATGTGATATTTTTTTTATTTTTAGATTCTATCTCTCACAGTTGGAGTGTACCTACAATAAAAATTACAAACCTCTCCATTGTTTGTAGGTGGGAAAATTTGCAAAATCATCAGTGTATCAAATATCTACTGTATCTTCCTCACTGTATCTCACAAGTTCCATGACTTGCAGAGTCAGAATGTGTTGATCAGAGTGGGCATTAACTAATAAAGGGGTGTGTTTTCAAGCCTTACCTTACGTGCAGGGGCTGGACTACTACGGTCGCAGCAGTCGCAGCTGCGACGAGGCCCGATCGCGGATCTGCATCGGCTGTGCAGATCTGTTCTTTGATTGGCTGCAACTGGCTGCTCTGTGCGCACAGGACCTGTGCTGAGGTCACAGGAGGGGAGGAGTCAGGGGCCAAATGATCAGGGGCCTCAGAGGCCCCTGATCATGTGACCACCTGACTCATCCCCTCCTGTGACCTCAGCACAGGTCCTGTGCGCACAGCCCTCAGTGTATGCAGGACTCTGCTGTGCTGGTTGTTGTCGTGCACTTCTGGATGAGAGTAAGTTTATGTGTGGGGTGAGGGGTTTACAGGGTGGATGCAGCAGAGCCGTGTGTGTATGAGGTGTGGGGAGCCGTATGTCTACGAAGTGTATGGAGCGCAGCCGTGTGTACGAGGTGAGCGGAGCCGTGTGTGTAGGAGGTGTACGGATCAGAGCCGTGTGTGCGAAGTGTATGGAGCGCAGCCGCAGCCATGTGTGTATGAGGTGTACGAAGCAGAGCCATGTGTATATGAGGTGTACGGAGGGAAGCCGTGTGTGTGTGTGAGGTGTACGTAGCGGAGACGTGTGTGTACGAGGTGAGCAGAGCCGTGTGTGTACGAGGTGTACGGAGCGCAGCCGTGTGTGTATGAGGTGTACGGTGTGGAGTCATGTGTGTACGAGGTGTACGGAGCATGTATGAGGTGTACAGTGCGGAGCCGCGCGTGTACGAGGTGTATGGAGCGGAGATGTGCGTGTATTTTGGCATTGGGGGGCCCATTTGAAAGTTCGCACCGGGGCCCCTAACTTTGTAGTTACGCCACTGCTTACATGGGATACTGGAGGCCTGAACAGTAAGAATATAGATCTTAATCCCTATTAGCAAGGTCTCACCCTTTACCTGCATAATCCTTCTGCCAAAGTTGTAGGCAGAGATCAAGGGTAAGACCACAGTCTTACAGCCATTAATACTTGGTCAAATCAAACTGGTTAGACCAGGGGTGGGGAATCTTTTTTCTGCCAAGGGCCATTTGGATATTTATACCATCCTTCGGGGGCCGTACAAACTCCGCCCACAAATTACATCCTGACTCTGGCACTGGTGTCAGGATGTAATCTTTCATTGCATGCCCTTCAATATTCAGTAGTGAACACTGCGTGTGTGTGCTAACAGAGCAAGAGGAAATTAATGAGTTTATGGCATTCAAAATACAACTCCCTGCCCAAGAATGAGGTCCCTGAGAATCTGCCCAGGGGCCTGATTAAAGGTCATCGAGGGCCGTAAATGGCCCTGGGGCCTGAGGCTCCCCATCCCTGGGTTAGACCTTTAAAAGAGTATTGTACATTAATTCAAGTTACAGATTAACAAAATAAAATCCATCAGATACCAACCAAATAAGATATATTGCACACTGAGTAGGACCAATGTTAGTGAGGATTTTGTATGAGTAAAGAGATGTACATGACACTGTAAGGGATGCACCGGGAGTGTGCAAACATCCCCTGTTCTCATGATGGTGTATATAGTGTGAGGTAGCGCTGTCATTTACTTAGGGGATTCTCGCTTGCAGCGAACAAAAACCAGTTCCGGCACAGATTTTCCATAAAATCATACAGTCCTTGTGGTTTATTCACGCCTCATAAACCACAGCAGCAACAGAAAGTTCACTTAATAGCATTACCAGCATAGCGTCCATTATAATGCTAAACTCTTATTATCAATGTCCAGTATGCAGGCTCACTTAGCCTCACAATTATCTCACCCACGTCAGGGTCTCCATATGGTTCCTTCATTCAGGCTGCAGACGTCCATATCCCTCCAGGGAACTCTCAAGCTCTGGCAGCCATTACACACACAGCCACACACAGGCTGTTCGCCAGGAGACACTCCTGCGCATGGGACCTTCCGCTCTGGACCAACCAGGTCCCTGCATTCACCACATGTGACCTACCCTGGCCACATTATATGGTCTATAGCCACACCCACCGGGTCACGTGACTATGACCTCATCACAGGTCCTTCACACCCTCACATAGTCTTTTACTACAGGCGTTTTCAGACACACTCCTGGGTGGGTTTGTAGGTAACTGGCCCGCCCAACTCCCAAGTTACCTAGAGACTTCTCCCTTATACATTGAAATAACACCTCAGCAATACCATTGCTGATCAATACGCATAACTAAGTCTCCATCTCAAAGCCACCCCCTTTGAGATACACAACCATCCTTCAGGATTCTGTCACTCATCCTCTCCCTTGGAACCTCCACACAGCGCCCCCTAGCGGACATAGTGGTTACTACACCATAATAGCTATTTATACAATATGTTATACAGTGGGGAAAAAAAGTATTTAGTCAGTCAGCAATAGTGCAAGTTCCACCACTTAAAAAGATGAGAGGCGTCTGTAATTTACATCATAGGTAGACCTCAACTATGGGAGACAAACTGAGAAAAAAAAATCCAGAAAATCACATTGTCTGTTTTTTTTTCATTTTATTTGCATATTATGGTGGAAAATAAGTATTTGGTCAGAAACAAGCAATCAAGATTTCTGGCTCTCACAGACCTGTAACTTCTTCTTTAAGAGTCTCCTCTTTCCTCCACTCATTACCTGTAGTAATGGCACCTGTTTAAACTTGTTATCAGTATAAAAAGACACCTGTGCACACCCTCAAACAGTCTGACTCCAAACTCCACTATGGTGAAGACCAAAGAGCTGTCAAAGGACACCAGAAACAAAATTGTAGCCCTGCACCAGGCTGGGAAGACTGAATCTGCAATAGCCAACCAGCTTGGAGTGAAGAAATCAACTGTGGGAGCAATAATTAGAAAATGGAAGACATACAAGACCACTGATAATCTCCCTCGACCTGGTGCTCCACGCAAAATACCACCCCGTGGGGTCAGAATGATCACAAGAACGGTGAGCAAAAATCCCAGAACCACGCGGGGGGACCTAGTGAATGAACTGCAGAGAGCTGGGACCAATGTAACAAGGCCTACCATAAGTAACACACTACGCCACCATGGACTCAGATCCTGCAGTGCCAGACGTGTCCCACTGCTTAAGCCTGTACATGTCCGGGCCCGTCTGAAGTTTGCTAGAGAGCATTTGGATGATCCAGAGGAGTTTTGGGAGAATGTCCTATGGTCTGATGAAACCAAACTGGAACTGTTTGGTAGAAACACAACTTGTCGTGTTTGGAGGAAAAAGAATACTGAGTTGCATCCATCAAACACCATACCTACTGTAAAGCATGGTGGTGGAAACATCATGCTTTGGGGCTGTTTCTCTGCAAAGGGGCCAGGACGACTGATCCGGGTACATGAAAGAATGAATGGGGCCATGTATCGTGAGATTTTGAGTGCAAACCTCCTTCCATCAGCAAGGGCATTGAAGATGAAACATGGCTGGGTCTTTCAACATGACAATGATCCAAAGCACACCGCCAGGGCAACGAAGGAGTGGCTTCGTAAGAAGCATTTCAAGGTCCTGGAGTGGCCTAGCCAGTCTCCAGATCTCAACCCTATAGAAAACCTTTGGAGGGAGTTGAAAGTCGGTGTTGCCAAGCGAAAAGCCAAAAACATCACTGCTCTAGAGGAGATCTGCATGGAGGAATGGGCCAACATACCAACAACAGTGTGTGGCAACCTTGTGAAGACTTACAGAAAACGTTTGACCTCTGTCATTGCCAACAAAGGATATATCACAAAGTATTGAGATGAAATTTTGTTTCTGACCAAATACTTATTTTCCACCATAATATGCAAATAAAATGAAAAAAAAACAGACAATGTGATTTTCTGGATTTTTTTTTCTCAGTTTGTCTCCCATAGTTGAGGTCTACCTATGATGTAAATTACAGACGTCTCTCATCTTTTTAAGTGGTGGAACTTGCACTATTGCTGACTGACTAAATACTTTTTTTCCCCACTGTATACACTCACTGGCCACTTTATTAGGTACACCATGCTAGTAACGGGTTGGACCCCCTTTTGCCTTCAGAACTGCCTCAATTCTTCGTGGCAGAGATTCAACAAGGTGCTGGAAGCATTCCTCAGAGATTTTGGACCATATTGACATGATGGCATCACACAGTTGGCGCAGATTTGTCGGCTGCACATCCCTGATGCGAATCTCCCGTTCCACCACATCCCAAAGATGCTCTATTGGATTGAGATCTGGTGACTGAGGAGGCCATTTGAGTACAGTGAACTCATTGTCATGTTCAAGAAACCAATCTGAGATGATTCGAGCTTTATGACATGGCGCATTATCCTGCTGAAAGTAGCCATCAGATGTTGGGTACATTGTGGTCATAAAGGGATGGACATGGTCAGCAACAATACTTAGGTAGGCTGTGGCGTTGCAACGATGCTCAATTGGTACCAAGGGGCCCAAAGAGTGCCAAGAAAAAATTCCCCACACCATGACACCACCACCACCAGCCTGAACCGTTGATACAAGGCAGGATGGATCCATGCTTTCATGTTGTTTACGCCAAATTCTGACCCTACCATCCGAATGTCGCAGCAGAAATCGAGACTCATCAGACCAGGCAACGTTTTTCCAATCTTCTACTGTCCAATTTCGATGAGCTTGTGCAAATTGTAGCCTCAGTTTCCTGTTCTTAGCTGAGAGGAGTGGTACCCGGTGTGGTCTTCTGCTGCTGTAGCCCATCTGCCTCAAAGTTCGACGCACTGTGCGTTCAGAGATGCTCTTCTGCCTACCTTGGTTGTAACAGGTGGCAATTTGAGTCACTGTTGCCTTTCTATCAGCTCGAACCAGTCTGCCCATTCTCCTCTGACCTCTGGCATCAACAAGGCATTTCCGGCCACAGAACTGCCGCTCACTGGTTTTTTTTTCTTTTTCGGACCATTCTCTGTAAACCCTAGAGATGGTTGTGCGTGAAAATCCCAGTAGATCAGCAGTTTCTGAAATACTCAGACCAGCCCTTCTGGCACCAACAATCATGCCACGTTCAAAGGCACTCAAATCACCTTTCTTCCCCATACTGATGCTCGGTTTGAACTGCAGGAGATTGTCTTGACCATGTCTACATGCCTAAATGCACTGAGTTGCCGCCATGTGATTGGCTGATTAGAAATTAAGTCTTAACACACAGTTGGACAGGTGTACCTAATAAAGTGGCCAGTGAGTGTATGTGCGTGTTACTGGTGTTTTGTACATTTACTGTTAAAGGGAATCTGTCACTCTTTTTTTGACTATCAGCTGCCGGCATTGACATCAGGGGCTTATCTACAGCATTCTGTAATGCTGTAGATAAGCCCCCGATGTAACCTGAAAGATAAGAAAAACATGTTAGATTATACTTACCAGAGGGGGCGGTCAGTTCCAATGGGTGTCGCGGTCCGGTCTGACGCCTCCCATCTTCATAAGATGCCGTACTCTTCCCTTCCTGTAGTGGCTCCGGCACAGGCGCACTGCTCCGCCCTGTTGAGGGCAGAGCAGAGTCCTGCAGTGTGCAGGCGTCGGGAGAGGTCATGGAGAGGTCATGGACGCAGGCGGGAGTTGTCAGAATCACTGCTCTGTGACAAGGTCCCAACGACCGCCGAGGTCATTATATGAATCGCTGGATCGTAAATCTGACTGTTTGACAGCTTACTAGCGACCATTTAGTGACGCACCAGCGATCCTTACCAGGTAGTATCGTTGTCGGGATCGCTGGTGCGTCGCTAAGCGTAACGGTACCTGTTATGATTGAGTCACCGTAGGAGGCAAAAATAGAAATGCTAGCTAAGTCCAGAAAACCAGAGAAGTTGGCAGCTATCGGATTGCAGACCCCTGAACCTATCAACACAACTAGCAGTAGCCGTGGGGGGCTCCTACGATGCCCTAGGCCCCTCGATCACAGCCGGAGGACTACATAGCCTAAAGACAGAATGGGAAATCTAAACTGCCCCAGAGCAGACCCCAAAGCAAAAGGCAGCCCCCCACATATAATGACGGTGAAGCAAGAAGAAAGAACAAAACACAGACAGAAAGATAGACTGAGCAAAGATAGGGCCCAAGCTAGCTTAGATAGGAAAGGACAGGAAGGCTGCTGTCTGCAATCCGTGAAAAAACCCTATGAAAATAAGAGCCAACAAACTGACAGTAAAAAAGGCCCTGAAGACGCTAGGCTTCAAAAAAGGCTATGTCAGTACTCAGGAATTTTCTGAAGACAGAGCAACAGGCAAAAGGAGATTCAGCTCACCCCAGCAGGGAATGGCAGAATCCAGAAAAGCAAGGAAAACAAAACACTAATGCAAAAAGGCAAAGAAGAAATCTTAGCTTTAGATGAGCAGGAATCAGACTGGTTTCCTAGAAGTCCACAGAAAAATCACCCGCAGGCCAGAAGGGCGTCGGCAGCCTTATATCCAGTCATTAACTCCACTCAGCCAGTCATCATCATCAGCCCCAGGTGTTTGACAATCAGGCTCACTACCTTTCTTCACCAGAAGAGGGAGTTCCTCGGGCCTCAGTAGTGAAGGGGAAAATGAACTCACAACAGTACCTCCCCCTTGAGGAGGGGTCATCGAACCCTCAACCATGCCACCAGGGCGATCAGGGTGAGCCCGATGAAAGGCACGCACCAATCTTTCGGCATGAATATCAGAGGCAGAGACCCAGGAATTATCCTCCTGACCATAACCCTTCCACTTAACCAAATACTGGAGTCTCCGTCTAGCCAGACGGGAATCCAGTACTTTCTCTACCTCATATTCCATGTTACCTTCAACCAATACAGGGTCTGGAGGTGCAACCCCTGGAACAACAGGTTCAACAAACCTCTTCAACAAAGATTTATGGAACACATTATGGATTTTAAATGTGACAGGAAGAGCCAATCGAAAAGAGACCGGATTAATAATCTCCAAAATCTTGTAAGGTCCAATAAATCTAGGCTTAAACTTAGGAGAAGCCACCTTCATAGCAATATTTTTTGATGATAACCACACCATATCACCAACCTTAAACTGGGGACCAATGGTCCTATGTCGGTTGGAAAACCGCTGGGCCTTTTCCTGGGAGAGAGATAACTTATCCACCACTAGGTCCCAGATCTGGTGCATTCTCTCCACCACAGTGTCAACACCTGGGCAGGCAGAGGGCTCCACCTGCCCTGAAGAAAATCGAGGATGAAACCCAAAGTTACAAAAAAAAGGTGACATCAAAGTGGCAGAACTAGCTCTATTATTTAAAGCAAATTCGGCCAAGGGCAAAAATGAAACCCAATCATCCTGATCAGCAGAAATAAAACATCTCAAATATGACTCCAAGGTCTGGTTTGTTCTCTCTGTCTGCCCATTGGTCTGAGGGTGAAAAGCAGAGGAGAAGGACAACTGAATTCCCAGCTTGGAACAGAAAGTTCTCCAAAATCTAGACACAAACTGGACTCCTCTCTCAGATACAATGTTCTCAGGAATCCCGTGCAAGCGAACCACCTGTTGCAAAAACAGGGGCACCAATTCAGAGGAAGACGGCAACTTAGGCAGTGGTACAAGATGAACCATCTTAGAGAACCTATCACAAATCACCCAAATAACAGTCATCCTTTGAGAGACAGGCATATCAGAGATGAAATACATTGAAATATGGGTCCATGGCCTCTTGGGGACAGGCAAAGGCATCAACAACCCACTAGAGCGAGAACACGATTTAGACCGGGAGCACGTCCCACAGGACTGCACAAAATTCCTGACATCACGAGACAGGGAGGGCCACCAAAAAGACAGACTCACCAGATCTCTAGTACCAAAAATACCTGGATGACCAGCCAAAGCAGAGCAATGAACTTCAGACATCACTCTCTTCTTCCACTGGTCAGGAACATACAACTTTCGACTGGGACAATGCTCAGGTTTGTCCTCCTGGAACTCTTCCAGAGCACGTCTCAAATCGGGCGAGATGGCAGAAAGAACTACCCCTTCACCTAAGATGGTAGCAGGCTTGGTCACCACAGGAGAATCAGCAAAGAAGCTCCTAGAAAGGGCGTCAGCCTTGACATTCTTAGTTCCAGGAAGAAAAGAAACCACAAAATCAAAACGTGTAAAAAACAAGGCCCACCTAGCCTGTCTAGGGTTCAAGCGCTTAGCCGACTCTAGGTAAATCAAATTCTTGTGGTCAGTGAGGACCACGACTTGATGCTTAGCTCCCTCCAACCAATGTCTCCACTCCTCAAATGCCCATTTCATGGCTAACAGTTCCCGATTCCCCACATCATAGTTACGTTCAGATGGAGAGAACTTTCGGGAAAAGAAAGCTCAGGGATTCATTTTAGATGTTACAGGATCCTTTTGGGACAAAACAGCTCCTGCACCAATCTCAGAAGCATCCACCTCTACCTGGAACGGAAGTGAGACATCAGGTTGCCGCAAAACCGGGGCGGAGGTGAATCTTCGCTTCAGCTCATGAAAGGAAGAAACAGCCTCCGGAGACCAATTTAACACATCAGCACCCTTCTTAGTCAAATCAGTCAATGGCTTGGCAATACTAGAAAATTTTGCTATAAATTTCCGATAAAAATTAGCAAAACCCAAAAACTTCTGGAGGGCCTTCAAAGAAGTGGGCTGAACCCAATCGTAAATGGCCTGTACCTTGGCCGGGTCCATTTCAATAGTTGACGGGGACAAAATAAATCCCAAAAAAGAAATCCTCTGTACTCCAAAAAGGCATTTAGATCCTTTGACATACAGGGAATTCTCCCTCAAGATCCGGAACACAGTCCGAATATGTTCCACATGAGAATCCCAATCCTTGGAGAAGATCAAAATATCATCCAGATAGATAATCATAAATTTATCGACAAAATCTCGGAAAATATCGTTCATGAAGCACTGGAAGACAGAAGGGGCATTAGTGAGCCCAAAAGGCATCACCAGGTACTCAAAATGTCCCTCCGGAGTATTAAACGCCGTCTTCCATTCATCCCCATGCTTAATGCGAATAAGATTATACGCCCCCCTGAGGTCAAGCTTGGTAAACCAGCAAGCACCTTTAACTCTGGAGAATAGATCAGAAATAAGGGGTAACGGATACTGATATTTAACAGTAATTTTGTTGAGAGCACGATAATCAATACAAGGTCTTAATGATCCATCCTTTTTGGCTACAAAAAAAAACCCGGCACCTAAGGGTGACGAGGATGGTCTAATATGACCCTTCTCCAACGCCTCCTTAATATAGGATCGCATAGCCTCGTGCTCGGGTACAGATAGATTGAAGAGCCGACCCTTGGGAAATTTACACCCCGGGCTCAGTTCAATTGCACAGTCATAACTCCTATGAGAAGGCAGAGACGCAGACTCATTCTCACTAAATACATCATAAAAGTCCGCCAAATAATCAGGAACATCATGCGACTGAGGAGAGGTGGAAAACACCGGAGCCTCACTAAAGGCACACCGACAACCCCAACTCACCACAGACACAGATTTCCAATCCAAAACTGGATTATGAATTTGTAACCAGGGAAACCCCAGAACAATAGTATCATGCAGATTATGTAACACCAAAAACCTGCAATTTTCTTGATGGTCTGGGGCGACCCGCATTACCACCTGGGTCCAAAACTGAGGTTTATTTTTAGCCAAAGGAGTAGCATCAATCCCCCTCAAAGGGATAGGCATCTGCAGAGGTGTCATCGGAAATCCACAACGTTTAGCAAAATCCAAGTCCATTAGGTTTAGAGCTGCTCCCGAATCCACAAAAGCCTTGGCGGAAAATGTGGACAGGGAGCAGATCAGAGTAATAGCCAGAAGAAACTTAGGTTGAACACCACCAACAGAAAACGTGTGTGCAAGGCGTTTCTCGCGTTTAGGACAGACAGAAATAATATGTGAGGCATCTCCACAGAAAAAACACAACTTATTACGCCTTCTGAACTCCTGACGCTGCTCTCTGGAAAAAACTCTATCACATTGCATAGGTTCAGACATCTGTTCAACAGGTGGCAACACCTCTCGTGCAGCTCTGCGTTCGCGCAAACGCCGATCAACCTGAATAGCTAAAGACATAGAATCGTCAAGACCAGAGGGAACAGGAAATCCCACCATAGTATCTTTTACGGCTTCTGACAACCCCTTCCGAAAGAGAGCAGCCAAGGCATTATCATTCCAGGTAGTAAGTACTGCCCACTTTCGGAATTTTTGACAGTACAATTCTGCAGAATCACGACCCTGGTTCAATGCCAGCAGGGTCTTTTCAGCCTGATCAATGGCATTAGGTTCGTCATACAACAACCCCAAGGCCTGAAAAAATGCGTTCACATTAGTCAGAATAGGATCATCTGGTTTCAAAGAAAACGCCCAATCCTGGGGATCGCCACGCAGCAAAGAGATGACAATTTTAACCTGCTGCACGGAGCTCCCTGACGAGTTAGGCTTCAAGGCAAAAAATAATTTACAATTATTTTTGAAATTCAAAAATTTAGACTGATCCCCAAAAAATACATCAGGTGTAGGAATCTTTGGTTCAGCAGCATGTGAATGAGCAAGGTAGGCGGAAATTCCCCGCACTTCCGCAGCGAGCTGCTCCACACGATCAGACAATTGCTTTATCTCCATTGAGAGAAAAAAAAAATTCCCCCTACGGCCTCAGAGATATAGAGGAAAAAATATACACACTTTTTTTTTTTTTTTATACAATTCTTTCCTGCAATTGAGTACCCTAGGATCTGCGGTATGGCGGGTGATTCTGTTATGAATGAGTCACCGTAGGAGGCAAAAATAGAAATGCTAGCTAAGTCCAGAAAACCAGAGAAGTTGGCAGCTATCGGATTGCAGACCCCTGAACCTATCAACACAACTAGCAGTAGCCGTGGGGGGCTCCTACGATGCCCTAGGCCCCTCGATCACAGCCGGAGGACTACATAGCCTAAAGACAGAATGGGAAATCTAAACTGCCCCAGAGCAGACCCCAAAGCAAAAGGCAGCCCCCCACATATAATGATGGTGAAGCAAGACGAAAGAACAAAACACAGACAGAAAGATAGACTGAGCAAAGATGGGGCCCAAGCTAGCTTAGATAGGAAAGGACAGGAAGGCTGCTGTCTGCAATCCGTGAAAAAACCCTATGAAAATAAGAGCCAACAAACTGACAGTATAAAAGGCCCTGAAGACGCTAGGCTTCAAAAAAGGCTATGTCAGTACTCAGGAATATTCTGTAGACAGAGCAACAGGCAAAAGGAGATTCAGCTCACCCCAGCAGGGAATGGCAGAATCCAGAAAAGCAAGGAAAACAAAACACTAATGCAAAAAGGCAAAGAAGAAATCTTAGCTTTAGATGAGCAGGAATCAGACTGGTTTCCTAGAAGTCCACAGAGAAATCACCCGCAGGCCAGAAGGGCGTCGGCAGCCTTATATCCAGTCATTAACTCCACTCAGCCAGTCATCATCATCAGCCCCAGGTGTTTGACAATCAGGCTCACTACCTTTCTTCACCAGAAGAGGGAGTTCCTCGGGCCTCAGTAGTGAAGGGGAAAATGAACTCACAACAGGTACCCTTAGATTATACTCACCAGGGGGAGGCGGTCCGGTCCGATGGGTGTCACGGTCTGGTCCGCCTCCTCCCATCTTCATACGATGCCGTCTTCTTTCCTTCCTGTCATGGCTCTGGCGCAGGCGCCCTGCAGTATTCTGCTCTGCCCTCAATAGGGCAGAGCAGTGTGCCTGCGCCGGAGCCACGACCGGGAGGAAAGAAGAGGACGGCATCGTGTGAAGATGGGAGGCACTGGACCGCGACACCCATCGGGCCGGACCCCCCCCCCGGTGAGTGTAATCTAACTCTTTTTTTTCTATCTTTCAGGTTACATCAGGGGCTTATCTACAGCATTACAGAATGCTGTAGATAAGCCCCTGATGTCAGTGCCGGCAGCTCATATTCGAAAAAAGGGGTGACAGATTCCCTTTAAGTAGGGAAAGCGAGTTACACCGGGTCAGCCACTAGATGGGGTATAATGCTAAAGGGGAGTATTGTATTACCTAAGATTGGCCACTAGATGGAGCCACAGAGACCATAGTTCAGTACATAGTATAGTAGGCATAGGGGAACCAGTATGCAGATAGTTAAACATAGGAGGGGCAAGGTGGGATAAGTTAGGAAGGACTTCCTGATAGCAGTCACTTGGGTCGAAAGCACCCATTAGCTCAGGAGGGCTGGCTAGCCCTGGACAACACTGTGTCACGCAACGTTCATCTCATACCAAAGTCCCAGCATATAATATCCATGACCAGGATTATTACAGAGGGAACTACAACAGCAGAACTGGCAGCACAATATACGTGGGTCTGCAGTTGCTAGTGAAGACTAAGCAGTATGAGCACATCTCTTAACATGTGGCAGCTTATCTCATGGGCTGATGCCCTTAGAGCCGGGATGAAATGGCTGAGGGAACACCCGACTAGAGTGTGGCTGCGCACTGAAGATGCTGTGGGACCATTCGGCACAGTCTGCCCTGGAAGCGGGCTTTGTGACAGAGAAGGAAAGGGACAGAAGAGAAGTTGTATGTTGTGAACCCTGATGATGATGTTGGAAAGAATATGAATATGCTCTGTACAAGTTTCAGTAAAGTTGCTCCATTTAAAGTTGAACTGGACTGT
This sequence comes from Dendrobates tinctorius, assembly GCF_039654945.1. Taxonomy (NCBI): domain Eukaryota; kingdom Metazoa; phylum Chordata; class Amphibia; order Anura; family Dendrobatidae; genus Dendrobates; species Dendrobates tinctorius. The sequence goes on from NW_027361690.1 coordinate 83,657,467, forward strand.
GACTTCGTTAATTCTAAGGTGGATCCTGAAGTCCTCCAGAAACGTACAGAGGACTCTGATGGAGCTGTGGAAGGTGCTGGAGGTATGCTGAGTGATGTGTAGCATGTTTGTGATGGGAGGCCAAGGCACACTGTTGCAGATGTTAGTGGCCACGACTACAGCCCTGTTCGTCCCTCACACTTGGCGTAGTCGGCAGGATGCCGACACCGTGCTTTACGGGGAGACTGCAAAATTGCAAGCCACAAATTAAGTAAATGTGGATGCAATTGCAAGAAAAGGAGACAGTGATGTTCTGCACGTGCAGACAATATGGATATGACAATCTTGGAATCCAGGAGGAACGGATGCCCTGAAAATGGCAAGTAACCTGATTGTGACAAAGACTTCATATGATCTTGACATTGTGACTGTGACAAATATGGTGACTGAGAGCATGGCGGAGTTTGGTGCCAAGGAGGATGACAACCCTTGTGATTTCGCCCTTCATGGGTGCAACAGCGCTGAAAGGGCGTGAAGACCTGCCAATCAGTGTCCCTGTTACCGCTCTCGGAGGGCGCGGTGAGTGCCATTGGCACCTTGCTTTCTCAAACAGATTGACAAGTGGGTGGAGCGGGGAGAAGCAACCCCACCCTGTAACGGGTGGGGCCCAAAAGAAAATCATGGGTGCAGCTGTGTGGTGCCATTATGCGACCCGGCACCAGCGGCGATGCATCACTCCTGCACGCTGCACTGCGGAGGAGTAGGCCGCATAGAATGTAGATGGCGGCAGGAGGAGGAGTGGGCCTGTACTGGCGTTGGAAGCGACACCCTTGCCTGAAGCTGGAGTCTTCACACCAACGAGAGCCGGAACCTTTACAGTGAGAACCAAAAGCTAGGGGAAAGGAAGCAACAACTGCCCTGGAGGAGCCCGAACCAGAAGAAAGGCCAAGACCGGATCTGCTTTCTGGAGAACCCATATGCGCAACCTCCGCGGAGAAATACAGCGACCGCGGAACGGGTGTGGTCAGAAGACGACAGCCGGAGGTGGTGAGTACACCTCAACCCTTGACCTCGGAGGGCTGGATTCCCCCTCCACCTCTCATTCCTGGGGCCCGCTCCATGCCACTACCCTCCATCTCGGGTGAACGGTCCTTGAATGCGGGGTTGGGGGCCCCGGAGTCTACATCTGCTTATTGGGTGCCGATAGGGAGGCCTGCTGGGAATATCGGAGCATCTCTGGGGGCCCCTCACTTTGCTCGCACCGCTAAGGGTCCTTTTCCGTCCCCGCACCAGTCGGCTTGGATAGCCGATATTGTTGAAAAAAAGAGTAAGAGAGAAAAAGAGGTATGGGGGAAGTTACGTTGGCCAGGAGGTGGTGCTATGGCTGGCCGCCGCACTTATGGCCAGTTAGTCTATACAGAGGTGGACCGTGGTTTCGGTTCATCCGTGAGGTTGAGACTAATGAGTAATTCTACGTCAACACCGCTTCAGTCAAATTTGTGAGACCCCTGAAAGAAGGGGATTGGGTCTCCTTTTACAAGGAAGGTTGCCCTCGGGGCTACTACAAGGTGGCCGTTACCCTATGCGCAACAGAGGAGATGGAACTATTCGCAGGCCCGAGCTCGGCACGGCTGGTCCCCCGCGTTTCTACCTCTCAGGTCCCCACCGCAGCTGCTACACCATGGTACCCTGTGACCTCTGCAGCTGCAGAGTCACTCCCATCCCGAAACTGGGTCTGGGATTCCGCCACTGCTGGAGTGGCACGGGACGCGTGCCGCTGAAGAGAAAGTTTTGTTGTATATCTTGTTGTGCCGTTGTACCTAGGAGCATATTGAAGGACTGTTCTTATTCCTTCAGGGCGAAGGGAAAAGCCCTGATGTTTTTCCCCAAAGGATAGGCGAGCAGCATGGCCAAGTACGGTCACAAGGACATTTTTTGTGTATGTTTGACCTGGACTGTGAGCCGGGTGTTTTGTATTTGGATCCTATGGACTCTTTTTGTTTTTTGTTGTAGAATCATAGAATCATAGAATCGTAGAGTTGGACGGGACCTCCTGGGCCATCTGGTCCAACCCCCTGCTCAAAGCAGGATTCGCTAAATCATCCCAGTCAGATGTCTGTCCAGCCTCTGTTTGAAGACTTCCATTGAAGGAGAACTCGCCACTTCTCGTGGCAGCTTGTTCCACTCATTGATCACTCTAACTGTCAAAAAGTTTTTTCTAATATCTAATCTGTGTCTCCTCCCATTCAGTTTCATCCCATTGCTTCTAGTCTTTCCTTGTGCAAATGAGAATAAAGTTGATCCTTCTACAATGTGACAGCCCTTTAGATATTTGTAGACAGCTATTAAGTCTCCTCTCAGTCTTCTCTTTTGCAAACTAAACATTCCCAAATCCTGCAACCTTTCCTCATAAGACAGGGTTTGCAGACCAGTCACCATTCTGGTCGCTCTTTTCTGAACTTGCTCCAGTTTGTCGATGTCTTTTTTAAAATGTGGTGCCCAAAACTGGACACAATATTCCAGATGAGGTCTGACCAAAGAGGAGTAGAGGGAAATAATGACTTCACGTGATCTAGACTGTATGCTTCTGTTAATACATCCAAGAATTGCATTTGCCTTTTTTGCTGCTGCATCACACAGTTGACTCATATTCAGTCTGTGATCTATTAGTATACCCAAGTCTTTTTCACATGTGCTGTTGCTTAGCCCTATTCCTCCCATTCTGTATATGCTTTTTTCATTTTTATTGCCCAGATGTAGTACTTTGCATTTTTCCCTATTAAAAACCATTCTGTTAGTTGCTGCCCACTTCTCCAGTTTATTTATATCTTTTTGAATCCACTCTCTCTCTTCTCTAGTATTAGCTATCCCTCCTAGCTTTGTGTCATCAGCAAATTTAATCAGTTTACCCTCAATTCCTTCATCTAAATTATTGATAAAGATGTTGAACAATACAGGGCCCAGGACAGAGCCCTGTGGTACCCCACTTGAGACATTCTTCCAACTGGATGTGCAGCCATTTACGACCACTCTTTGGGTCCGATCACTAAGCCAGTTATGAATCCACCTAACAGTTGCCTTGTCCATTCCATACTTAGTCATTTTTTCAATAAGGATTGTATGAGATACTTTGTCAAATGCTTTGCTGAAGTCAAGATATACTATATCTACTGCATTTCCTTGATCCACCCAATCAGTGATTCCGTCATAGAAGGAAATTAAGTTAGTCTGACATGACTTATTAGTTACAAACCCATGCTGACTCTGTTTAATAACTTCATTCTTATCCAGGTACTGACATACATGTTGTTTAATAATTTGTTCAAAGATCTTTCCTGGTATAGAAGTCAGACTCACCGTACCTGTTGTGCCCATTCTGCTGGAGAAGCAGGACATCGTCTTGGGACTGCAACTAGGGGCTACCCAGCACTGTGGCCCCAGGTTTGCCAAGTTCAAAGGAAGGGAGGGAATGCCCTCCTTTAAAAGGCCTTGGTAACAAGGACATTGTTCATAATGGATAGACTAGGCTCACATTGGGCCACAACAGCTCTACATCTTTTTATACTGTATTTCTCCCTATGTGGAGTATTTAATGTTAAAGAAAGAGAATAATGATAATTTAAAAAAAAATGTTACATTGGTCACCAAGTTTTAAGAAACGGGGAATGTAAGGGATGCACTGGCACCGTGCAAACATCCCTTGTTCTCATGATGGTGTATATAGCTATTTATACAATATGTTATCTATGTGTGTTACTGGTGTTTTGTACATTCACTGTTAAGTAGGGAAAGTGAGTTACACTGGATAGGCCATTAGATGGGGGTATAATGCTAAAGGGGAGTATTACCTCAGATTGGCCACTAGATGGGGGCACAGAGACCATAGTTTAGTACATAGTATAGTAGACATAACAGAACCTGTATGTAGATAGTTAAACATAGGAGGGGCAAGGTGGGATAAGTTAAGAAGGACTTCCTGATAGCAGTCAGTCAGGGTGAGGGTGCCCATTAGCTCAGGAGGGCTGGCTAGCCCTGGGCAACACCGTGTTACACAACGTTCAGCTCAAGCCAAAGGCCCAGCTTATAATATCCATGACCAGGATTATTACAGAGGGATCTTCAGCAGTAATGGCAGCACAGCATACGTGGGTCTGCTGTTGCTAGTGAAGACTAAGCAGTATGGGCACAACTCTTAACATATGGCAGCTTATCTCGTGGGTTGATGCCCTCGGAGCTGGGGTGAAATGGCTGAGGGAGCACCCGACTGGAGTGTGCCTGGGCACTGAAGATGCTGTGGGACTATTCGGCACGGTGCGCCCCGGAAGCCGGCTTAGTGACAGAGAGAGAAAGAAAGGGACAGAAGAGAAGTTGTATGTTGTGAACCCTGATGATGATGATGTTGGAAAGAATATGAATATGCTGTGTAAAAGTCTCAGTAAAGTTGCTCCGTTTAAAGTTGAACTGGACTGTGACTTTGTTATTTCTAAGGTGGATACTGAAGTCCTCCAGAAACATACAGAGGACCCTGATGGAGCCGTGGAAGGCGATGCAGGTATGCTGAGTGATGTGCAGCGTGTTTATGTGTTGGGAGGCAAGGGCACACTGTTGCAGATGTTAGTGGCCACATCTACAGCCCTGTCCGTCACTCACAGCACCATCCACATGACAATATCATTACTCAGCAAAGGACCAGAGAGGTTCACAACAATGATTATATTTATATGTAAACGTAAGATATATATGAAGAGGGGGAATTATCTCTGCTATCCCTACTTTATCTCTTACTAATTTGACTCCTTCATTGCTGCAGGGCCTTACTGTCCCTATTTTACCCTAAAATCAGAGAAAACCGCTGAATGAAAATTGTTCAATCTGTCCAGTTGGTGAAGTAGTTCTGAGATGGAAGATCCATCTTGCCTCTTTTTGAACTATCCTCCTATCGAAGTTTTTTCTAGTAGAACTCCAATCTGATCTAGTCCCATGAACCCAATTACTGTGCTACAGCCTTCATATAGGGAATTGATTTTCCTAGATATTGGTGTATCCTTCTTTGTGGTGATGTCTTGAAGATGTTTCCACACCCTCCTCCAGAATTCTCTATTCATTTTAACGATGTATTCAATCCCACACTGCAAGTAGCTTTGTAAATAATACCCTTAGAGCGATAATTAATAAAGAATCTAATAGGGAACATTTCTCTCATTACATTGCTCCTAAAGTTTTTTTCTGGGGGTTATCGAATTACAGACTATGCTGTACAACTACGCCTATAGCAACCCTTTGTTTTAGGACGCAGCCAGGTTGTGGACATATCTGGTATTAAATGGCTATGGACTAATCTGTCGTTGACAGATCTTCTCTTCCTCTATATGATTCATGGAGAAGATGTTAATAATCCTCCAATATCAACATCCATCTGTAAGTTGGGCAAGTGTTTCTGGAATATTTTCCTATCTTCTGCTCTATTAGAAAAAAGTGTGATGAAACAGCAAGCAGTAGTATCATCTTTTGGTTTGGATGCTGGGATAAGCAGTTGAGTGCAATCCCCTATGATGGTTTCTTTCCATACCCTCTCTAGCATATTTTGGGTAGCCCCTCTCCAAAAATCTGACTTTTAGATCCCTTACTTGTCATATAAATACCCTCTCATCAGAACAATTTCTCCGAACTCTCATGTACTGGCCTTTTTTTGGTATTCCTCTCTTAAGTGGGATTGGGTGATTACTTTCCACCTGAGTAGTGAATGTTTAGCTGTTGTGTCATAATTTCGGCTTTTTTGCTTTTCTGGATACGAATATCTAGAATTAGCAGCCTTTCAGGACTAATTTCGTATGTGAAGTGAAGGCCCAGGTTATCAGAGAGAGAGTGGGCACAGCAAAGGTAAGTATAAACGAGTGCTACACTGCCTTACATGTAAATTGAGTAGAAAATGGAAAAAAGGACTGTAAGGAAATATGATGTGCACACCCAGTGAAGGCCTAGGTTATTACCATTTAGTCTACTCAAGATTTGCTATATTATCTCACATCACCCTTGCATAGCACGAAAATATTGTCTCTGTAGCAAATCCACAAAGCATTCCAGTCACTACCAAGAATGGGGGTGTCACCAAAAATTGGGTTTGTTCCCACAAGTCCAGGAGTAGATTAGTACAAGTGGGAGCACAGGGGCTCACCATTGTGGCACCCTTGAGCTGCTTGAAGTACTTCCTGCCGAATAGGAACACGTTCTTTGTGAGACAAAATTCAAGAATTTTTAGTACAAAATGATTGTGTCTATTAAATTGACAAACCCCACTCTTGTCAAAATATGCCATGGCTTTTAACACCTTGTCATATGGAATGGAGGAATACAAGGCCTCAACGCCAATACTGGCAAGCGACATGTCCTCATCCAATGTTATCCTTTCAATTTTACTTAATGGATCAGTTGAATCACACACATAAGAGTGTAGAGAGATCATAAATGGTCTCAATACCTTGTCCAAATATATCTTTAAGTTTTGAGTTAAGCTATCCACCCAAGAGAGGTTCTCCCCTTAAGTGAATCCTGTCTCTTGTGGATCTTCGGTAAACGATAAAACATTGCTGTAACAGCATACTGTGGTAACAAAAAAGCCAGTTCATTTTAATCAATAACTCCCAATTCAAAACCATCATAAATAAGCGCCTCTAGACCAAACTAAAATTCCTTTGAAGAATTCCAGGGAAATATTTGATAACGTGTAAAAGAGTATAACAAAAACGGCGGTAGTCAGCAGTATCCATGACTACTACATTACCACATTTGTGGGATGGTTTGATAGTAATCTGGTGGTCATTCTCAAAGTTATATAGGCATTTAATTTCTATTTTGGATATCTTGTGTACAGATCTCCCATTGGTGTTTCACAGACCCTTAAGGTCCCTCGAGACCCGATTCAAGAAGACATCAATGGAACATAAATCGCCTTGTTGTGGTGGCATTTTGATGCTTTTATTTTTAAGATCTGTAAATGGAACCTCACCTTTATCATTTGGATTTTGGTCATTAAGATTATATAACAATCTTATATCTTGTAATAAATCGCTAGGGATTCCTAGATCTGAGCATTTTTTTTACCCTCCCTTATAAAGTGTACAAACGGATGTAGATCCTTTTATAAGTTCAAAAGGATAATGTTCTGTGTTGGAACAAAAGAGAGACCTTTACTTAAAACAGACATAAGGAGGGTGGGAAAAATCTGCGAGACATTGCCACAAAGCAGGATTCCCCAATAGCTAGGCACATCAATTCCCTACATGAAGGTTGAAACACAGTAATTGGGTTCATGGGAATAGATCTGATTGAGGTTCTGCCGAGAGGAGGAGACTGGGATAGGAGGACTACGTTGTTTGTAGGAAGGATTATGCAGGTAGAGGATGAGACCTTACTTTTAGGGATTAAGGTCGATATTATTACTGTTCAGGCCTCCAGTGTCCCACAGAAAATAGGGCTTGAAAATACGCTCCTTAGTAAGTTAATACCCCCTCAAATTAACATATTCTGATGTTACAAATTGGGGAACCGTGTGCTGGGAGGCAGGCATTCCTGAAGTGACATGCACTGTTCTTGGCCAGGGGCGTATGTATCACCACCTGGATGTGACACGGGAATCACTGGAAGTGAAGCGACCATGAGATACGACGCAGCACATGTAAGGGAGTGAAGCATCAAAGGAGCCGAGGGGGAGTTGCCTTCCTAGCTCCGTGCCCAGAACCATCGAGCAGGGCATTAGGTTCCCGGGGGATGCTTTAGTGGACTGCGCGAGCAACAGGAAGAGGGCAGGACGGACAGCGGGAGAATTGGGTGCGCTTTCAGCAGAGCAGCGCAGGGACAGGAGCAGAGAGGACGCTGACAGAGGAGAGGGACAGGAGACAGGCGCAGCGGCTGAACACTGAGGGACCGCAGACACAGGCGGTGAGCACTGAGTACGAGAAGCCTGTCACTGCAACGCCTGGAGGGCTGGTCGCTCCCCTCCTGTTAGAGACTTTGTCACACCGACAGACTGCATGCCTTAAGACGCTCCCTTGCAGTGAGACCCTGCTTTATCCTGAGATGCTTCTCTGTGACCGAGGAACATACTATAACGTGACAATGACCTGCCAAGAGAGACTGTCCCAGGCAGAGCTCCTGACCCTGGTGAGGGAACGCCGCTGCCACAGCAGAGGGAAGAACCTGGCATACAGGGGGATACCACCATCCGCATACCCCTTGAGCTCTCACGTTAACCCCCCATACGCCAGTTGGACTATACCTAGGACCCCAGAGACAGACGACTGTTATGATGAGTCACCGAAGGAGGAAAAAACAAAATACCAGCTAAGTCCAGAAAAACCAGAGAGGTTGGCAGCTATCGGATTGCAGACCCCTGAACCTATCCACAACAACTAGCAGTAGCCGTGGGGGGTTCCTAAGGTGCCCTAGACCCCTCGATCACAGCCGGAGAACTATATAGCCTAAAGACAGAAAGGGGAAAAACTAAACTGCCCCAGAGCAGACCCCAAAGCAATAGGCAGCCCCCAACATATAATGACGGTGAAGCAAGATGAAAACACTAACACAGATAGAAAGATAGGTTGAGAAAATGATGGGGCCCAAGCTAACTACATAGGACAGGATAGGAAAGCTGCTGTCTGCCATCCGCAAAAACCCTATCAAAATGAGCCAACCGACTGATAGGAAAAACAGGCCCTGAAGTCGCTAGGCTTCAAAAGACTATATCAGCACTCAGATATATTCTGAAGACAGAGCAAAATATCAACTGATCAGAGACAAAAATGGAGTTCAGCTCACCCCCGGCCGGGGATGGCAGAACTCCCCAAAAAACAAGGCAAAGCAAAAACAAAACTGAAGAGTACAAAGCAGAGCAGAAAAACTTAGCTTTGAGATGCAGGAATCAGACTGGTCTCCAAGAATCCAGCAGGAAAATCACCAGCCAGGAAGAAGGGTGTCGGCAGCCTTATATCCAGTCCTCAATTCCAGCCACCCAGTCAACATCTAGCTGCCCATGTGTTTGGTAATCAGCCTCACTACCTTCCTTCACCAGAAGAGGGAGTTCATCAGACCTCAATGGTGAAGGGAAAAATGAACTCACAACAGACGACATCAAGCACCCCTGGTGCCTGGGTGCCTACGTGGGAGAAGAGTGATCTCTACAAGCAAGATCTCCAGGAACTGATAAGTTTCATCCCCATAAGAGAATAACTGTCTGTTGTTTTGCACTTCTGTTATTTCTTCAGTCTCTGATATCACCTGTTACAGCATTTTCTCTGTTATATTATATGTTCACCAGATATTCTCCCTGTAAATAAACCTCCCCTTTTACTGTTGGTCTGCCTGCTCCGTGGTGACATATATTCCTCCTGCACGTTATTACACACACACCAAGTGAAGGAGTGATTTGAAGCATAGGGCAGCACAGAGGGACTCCCTAACCTCAATGTGTGATAGGAGCACATAGCTGAAGCAGTGGTAGGAGAGTAGGAGAGACCACTGTTGTCACCAGTGATTTCCCCTGATGAATGAATAAGAGGAAACGCGTTGGGATAAGGGTGACGTTATCTTTTTACCTCCACCCTGGATGACTGATGTGCATTATTGAGGAGGCTTCCTGTCCAGAGTCTTTAGAGGAATCACATGGACCTATTCCCACACCTGAAAAGTAGGTGAGAACTTTCCACTTTACTAAGATGACCTGATGATATGTACTACCTTTTGTATATTTATTATAGAGACGTGTATTTACCCATCCTACTGTTGAAATATCGGTCACTGACACAATTTTTTCAGAGGCCTAGAAATCTCAGTTATTAATGTGTCAGCTGAAAACTGCTTTATTAATAAAAAAGATAAGGGGAATACTGGTGTATATAATTAATTTAGGGAGGCAACCTACAAAAAAATTTCTGACAAATATATGTCTTGTGTCCTGCATTTAACACCAGTGTTTCCCTCTGCAGACTTTATCTGTAACTATCAGTTGCCTCTGATGTCGTGGGTAGAGACGAACTGCTATGATGTCTCCTATAGCATAGATAATGGAAAAATGAAATGGGTTGATTCTGCGCTGCCATAGGAAGAATTACGGATGCCAATCTAAAAAGTGGTTTATTCATCAACGCGTTTTGAAGCCTATAGCTTCTTCATCAGAACAACCAGCCTCAAGTGTTTTCAGTGGCTGTGTGTACACGATCCAAACCAGGTGAGCACAATTGTGCAATCTCCTCCATATCTGTTTTTCCAGACTCTATTTACACTGTATCCCCTTCCAGTCTCTCTCTCTTAGACTATGATGTCTCCTATACACAGTTTACAAAAGCATGAGAGACTCCTGATCTCCTGTCTCTATATAGCACATAGTCAAAACCAGCTGTAGTGACCACTGACCAGAGTAGCTGTGAATCCATCTCTGGAGTGAGAATAAATACTATAGAGTGTTGGCATATGCAGCAGAAATGGACTTATTGTTTATGTAAAGGAGGACTTTATGCTGATCTGACAATAGATGGCGATGTTGTGTAAAGTTTCCTTGCTTAATGTGTTGTAAGAGAAAAGGTCTCTCGTTTAGTTTTCAGTTTTGATTTCCTCCTTCCTGATGATGCAGCATTGTATGACTGTGCATTTTCCCTTTACCTCGTATTTTGACAATTTAAAGCTTGTAATCTTCTCTGTGAAGTTTTCTACTGCAACTCTGGGTATTCAAGGAGCTATGCAACAAGCTGTGCAACAGGTTATGGGCCCAGGCACAGAGAATCCCAGAGACTCACCAAGGATCCCAAGCACCGAGGATACCAGACACCCAGGACACCAGAACTCTCAGCAAAGACCCTGGTGAATGCAGAAGACTTATTCAGTACAATTCTCTACAAACAAGAAAGACAAGTTAAAGATGATGAGTAGCACAGAGCTAGAACTCACAGTAGCTAAGCTGAATGATGAGAAATATCAGATATGGAAGTTCAAAGTAGAGATGTTATTGTCTAAAGATGATTTATGGGAAGTAATAACTACAGATAGACCTCATGAAGATAATCAGACATGGGATAGAAAAAATAGGCAAGCAAGAGCTACTATCAGTCTATTAGTGGATGATGCTCAATTAATCCACATAAGGAATAAGGATACAGAAAAGGGAATGTGGGAGGCACTGAAAAAGCTGCATGAAAGACCCAGCTTAAACAACAAGTTATTTCTGTTACGAAAGCTTTACAGTATGAGACTAAGTCCAGACAATGACATGCAGAAACACATATTCACTATTATGGAAGTGATATCACAGCTGAGATCAATTGGTGAAGATTTTAAGGAAAGCCATGTAGCAACAATATTATTGTGCAGTTTACTGGATTCAGATGCTGCTTTAACCCCTCTCCTGACATCTGACAAACTATCCCGTCCATGGGCCCCGGGCCCCTATACCCATGGATGGGATAGTACTTCATAGCGATCAGCGGCGCTTACGGGGGGAGTGCCGCTGATTGCGGCCGAGTGTCAGCTGATTATCACAGCTGACACCCGGCACTATGTGCTGCTGCGGGGGCCTCCTTCCCTGCAGGTCAACGGATCCAATATGGTGGCACGGACCTTCGGGTCCCTGCAGGGAGCCGGTTTCCTCACTTCCTGCAGAGCGCAGGCATGAGGAAGCCTGCTGCAGAGCCTGTGTCAGATCGCTGATCTGTCACAGCGATCTGTGATGTGTCAGATCAGCGATCTCACACATGACAGTGATGTTCCCCCTGGGATAGTGTAATAAAGTAAAAAAAAAGAAAAAGTGTAAAAATAATTTATAAAAAATCACTAAATAAATAAAAAAAAATATTCCCTAATAAATTCATTTCTTGGAAATAAAAAAAACAAAAACAATAAAAGTACATATTTTTAGTATCGCCGCGTCTGTAATGACCCGCCCTATAAAACTGTCTCATTAGTTTATTATCATACCGACGAATAAAATGTGCAATAACGTGCGATCAAAAAGACGGATATAAATAACCATAGTGCCACTGAAAATGTCATCTTGTCCCTCAAAAAACGAGCCGCGACACAGCGTCATCAGCGAAAAAATTAAAAAGTTATAGCTCACAGAATAAAGCAATGCAAAAAATTATTTTTTATATAAAATTGTTTTCATTGCATAAAAGCGCCAAAACATAAAAAAATGACAAAAATGAGGTATCGCTGTAATCGTACTGACCCGAAGAATAAAACCGCCTTATCAATTTTACTACACGCGGAACGGTGTAAACGCACCCCCCAAAAGAAATTCTTGAAATGCTGGTTTTTGTTCATTCTGCGTCCCAAAAATCGGAATAAAAAGCGATCAAAAAATGTCACATGCCCCAAAATGGTACCAATAAGAACATCATCTCGTCCCGCAAAAAATAACACCTCACATGACTCGGTGGGTCAAAATATGGAAAAATTATAGCTCTCAAAATGTGGTGATGCAAAAACTATTTTTACAATAAAAAGCATCTTTTAGCGTATGACAGCTGCCAAACATAAAAACCCGCCATAAATAGTAAATCAAACCCCCCTTTATCACCACCTTAGTTAGGGAAAAAAAATAAAATTAAAAAAATGTATTTCCATTTCCCCATTATTGTTAGGGTTAGGGCTAGGGTTAGGGCTGAGATTAGGGTTAGGGGTGTGTTGGGGTTAGGGTTGGAGTTAGAATTGTGGGTTTTCCACTGTTTAGGCACATCAGGTGCCATCCAAACGCAACATGGCGTCTGATCTCAATTCCAGCCAATTATGCATTGAAAAAGTCAAATGGTGCTCCTTCCCTTCCAAGCTCTGCCATGCGCCCAAACAGTGTTTTACCCCCACATATGGGGTATCAGCCTACTCAGGACAAATTGCAAAACAACTTTTGGGGTCCAATTTCTCCTGTTACCCTTAGGAAAATAAAATATTGGGGGCAAAAATATCATTTTTGTGGAAAAAAATGATTTTTTTATTTTCACGCTGGGCGTTATAAACTTCTGTAAAGCACTGGGGGTTCAAAGTGCTCACCACACATCTAGATAAGTTCCTTAGGGGGTCTAGTTTCCAAAATGGGGTCACTTGTGGGGGGTTTCCACTGTTTAGGTACATCGGGGCTCTCCAAAGGCAATATGACACCCGCAGACCATTCCATCAAAGTCTGCATTCCAAAACGTCACTACTTCCCTTCCGAGCCCTGACGTGTGCCCATACAGTAGTTTTCTCCCACATATGGGGTATCAGCGTACCCAGGACAATTTGAACAACAACTTTTGGGGTCCAATTTCTCCTGTTACCCTTGGGAAAATAAAAAAATTGGGGACTAAAAGATCATGTTTGTGGAAAAAATATGATTTTTTTATTTTCACGCCCAGGCATTATAAACTTCTGTGGGGTTCAAAGTGCTCACCACACATCTAGATAAGTTCCTTGGGGGTCTAGTTTCCAAAATGGGGTCGTTTGTGGGGGGTTTCCACTGTTTAGGCACATCAGGGGTTTTCCAAACGCAGCATGGCATCCAATCCCAATTCCAGCCAAAAAGGTCAAATGGCGCTGCTTCCCTTCCGAGCTCTGCCATGCGCGCAAATAGTGGTTTACCCCCACATGTGGGGTATCAGCGTACTCAGGACAAATTGTACAATAACTTTAGTGTCCTGTTACCCTTGGGAAAATAAAAATTGGGGTGAAAAGATCATTTTTTTGGAAAAAATATGATTTTTTAATTGTACGGCTGTACGTTATAAACTTCTGTGAAGTCCTTGTGGGTTCAAAGTTCTCACCACATATCTTGATAAGTTCCTTGGGGGGTCTAGTCTTCAAAATGGGGTCAGTTGTGGGAGGTTTCCACTGTTTAGGCACATCAGGGGCTCTCCAAACGTGACATGGCGTCCGATCTGAATTCCAGCCAATTTTGCATTGAAAAAGTCAAACGGCGCTCCTTCCCTTCTGAGCTCTGCCATGCACCGAAACAGTGGTTCACCCCAAACATATCAGGTATCAGTGTACTCAGGACAGATTGCACAATAACTTTTGCAGTCCAATTTCTCCTGTTTCCCTCGGTAAAATAAAAAAATGGACCTGAAGTAATTTTTTTGTGAAAAAAAGTTAAATGTTCATTTTTTTTAAACATTCAAAAAATTCCTGTGAAGCACCTGAAGGGTTAATAAACTTCTTGAATGTGGTTTTGAGCACCTTGTGGGGTGCAGTTTTTAAAATGATGTCACTTTTGGGTATTTTCTATCATATAGACCCCTCAAAGTGGCTTCAAATGTGATGTGGTCCGTAAAAATAAAATGGTGTTGCAAAAATGAGAAATCGCTGGTCAACTTTTAACCCTTATAACTTCCTAACAAAAAAAAATGTTGGTTCCAAAATTGTGCTGATGTGAAGTAAACATGTGGGAAATGTTAGTTATTAAGTTTCTCGTATGCCATATCTCTGTGATTTAAGGGCATAAAAATTCAAAGTTGGAAAATTGCAAAATTTTAAAATTTTTTGTTTTTTTCACAAATAAACGCAAGTTATATCAATGAAATTTTACCACTAATATGAAGTACAATATGTCACGAGAAAATAATGTCAGAATCAGTGGGATCCATGGAAGCATTTCAGAGTTATTACCTCATAAAGGGACAGTGGTCAGAATTGTAAAAATTGGCCCGGTCATGAACGTGCAAACCACCCTTGGGGTAAAGGGGTTAATAAATGCACTAGAGACAAGACCTGGAACAGATATTGCATTAGAATTTGTGAAGACCAGACTCATGGATGAATATCAAAGAAGGAAAGAACAAACAAATGATTCTTCTACTGAAAAAGATAATGGAAATGCTGTTACAGCTACGGAATAAAAAAAACCTATAATAAAGAGACAAGAGAATGTAAGAAAAAAGGACATTTAAAGAAAGACTGTACTATATGGAAAGCAGAACAACATGAATTACATCATAGGTAGAATACACAGAAGGTGAAAAACAATTTCTGATTCATGTGAAAATAATTGGAATGGCTCATTTAAACTAACTGATAAGAAATCATCATTTGGTTGGTTTATTGACTCAGGAGCAACAAGTCACATGATAATAAAAATTTCTTTACTGAACTTGATTTAAATAAGAAGGAAGCCATTTATCTTGCAGATGGAAGCAAAATAACTGCAGAAGATGTTGGACAAGGAATGCTGAACTGTTCTAACAACTTTGGGCATGATTCAAAAATACTTGTACAGGATGTGTTATACGTTCCAGGATTAGAAGGCAGATTGTTATCTGTAAAACTTCTAACAGCTAAAGGACTTACTGTGAACTTCAAAGATAATGAATGTACAATCCTAGCAGGAAATAAGGTAATAATCATTGTTGGATATAGTGAAAATTGCAAAGGATATAGAATCCTAGATCCCAAAACAGGCAAAGTTACGATGAGTAACTGTGTGACATTCATTGAGGATCTAAATGAAAACACTATGATTTCACTGGAAACAAAAAGTGAGAAAAACAGCAGTGATATAGCTGAAGGAATATCTGATGAAAAACAAGTTGAAATTGATAAAAAACAGAATTCTGAAAATGAAGAGATACAACTACAAACAGACACAGAACCAAGACGTTCAACAAGAGAAAACAAAGGAAAACCATCAAAACGCATCTCATACAAGGCAAGTAGAAGTAAAATTTATGAACCTACCTCTTGGAAAGACATATCTCGATTTCCTGAAGAAGAAACTAATAAATGGCTAGAAGCAGCAGAAATAGAAATAAAATCCATGCATGACTCAAAGACATGGACACTAACACAATTGCCAGAAGGAAGAAAAGTTATAGGATGTAAATGGGTTTTTAAAGTAAAGTACCAGATGGCACAACTGAACGATACCGAGCAAGTCTCATAGCTAAAGGTTATTCTCAAAAATATGGAGAAGACTATGATGAAACATTTGCTCCAGTTGTCAAACATACAACAATAAGAACTTTGCAGTTGCAGCAATGAAACAAATGAAACTGAAACATCTGGATGTAAAGATAGCATTTTTGAATGGAAGTTTAACAGAAGATATTTACATGGAATAACCTCCAGGGTTCAAAGATGAAAGTAGCCCAAACATGGTTTTCAAATTACAGAAAATTATATACGTTTTAAAACAAGTTGCTAAAGCGTGGAATGATAGAATCACGGAAGTGCTCACAAATGAAAAATTTCAAAGAAGCAAAGCTGATCCTTGCCTGTACACAAAAAGACTAATGGACATGCTTTATGCATCCATTAGCCCTCTGTGTCCGTACTGTCACACACCTAACATTATGGCTGGTCCATACAATCAGGGCAACTGTTACCACCCACCTTTCGTGTCTACCTCTTTCCTCATAGACTGTAAGCTTGCGAGCAGGGCCCTCTTTCCTCTTGGTATTTGCTATAATCTACTGTATGTGATTATTGTTATGCTGTAATGTCTATTGTCTGTACAAATCCCCTCTGAAATGTAAAGTGCTGCGGAATATGTCGGCGCTATAAAAATAAAATGTATTATTATTATTATTAATGGACAGATGGATTTATGTACTCATATATGTTGATGACATTTTAGTTTGTTTTGAAAACGAAAGGGATAAAGAGAACATACTAAAAATCCTGAATCAACATTTCGTGATCAAAGACTTGGGAAATGTGAAACAATACCTAGGAATACAGATAGAAAGGGAAGAAGATGGAAGTTTCCTACTTAATCAAAATCACATGATTCAAGATATAACCGGAACATTTGGATTGAAGGATGCAAAAATATCAAAGTCTCCAATGGAAACTAATTATCTTAAAGAGATGAATAGTGAGAAAAATGTTACCAAATAATGAAGAGTACAGAATGGCAATAGGAAAATTTCTGTATCTAGCGACTGTTACAAGACTAGACATCGCAGCAGCAGTTGGAATTCTGAGTAGAAAAGTATCTAAGCCAAATAAAGCGGATTGGAATGCCGTGAAGAGAATAATACGTTATTTGAAAGGAACTAGCAATGTTAAACTGAAACTGCCTACAAGTGATAAATGCATTTTAACTGGATACGTTGATGCAGATTGGGTTGGAGATCCAACTGACAGAAAATCTACCAGTGGCTATCTTTTCTTTCTCTCAGGTGGACCAATTAGTTGGACTAGTAAAAAACAATCAATAGTAATGCTGTCGTCAACAGAAACAGAATATGTTGCAGCAGCACATGCAAGTCAAGAAGTTCTATGGTTAAGACAGTTGCTAACAGACCTAGGACAACCACAGTTGGAACCAACAAAAATAAATGAGGACAATTAAGGATGTCTTGTTCTTGCTCAGATGGAAATAGTTAACCCAAAAACCAAGCACATTGATGTGAAGTATCATTTCTTGAGGGATCATCAGGAACAAGGAATCCTGAAATTAGAATATTGTCCAACTGAAGATATGACAGCAGACATTTTCACAAAGGCATTGAATGCTGAAAAGCATCAGAGACTAATGAAGAAAATAGGTTTGACTGAATAAGTCTTTACTGTTGAGAAAGGGTGTTGGCATATGCAACAGAAATGGACTTATTGTTTATGTAAAGGAGGACTTTATGCTGATCTGACAATAGATGGCGATGTTGTGTAAAGTTTCCTTGCTTAATGTGTTGTAAGAGAAAAGGTCTCTCTTGTTTAGTTTTCAGTTTTGATTTCCTCCTTCCTGATGATGCAGCATTGTATGACGGTGCATTTTTCCTTTACCTCATGTTCTGACAAGTAAAAGCTTGTTATCCCATGTAATCTTCTCTGTGAAGTTTTCTACTGCAACTGTGGGTATTCAAAGAGCTGTGCAACAAGCTGTGCAACATAGAGCAGAAGCATGGGTCTGTGTTGCTCTATGCATTTCTTTCGCACTCTTTTCCACTCAAAAGGCAGCTGAAATCTAATGGAAGGTATGTACTCATTGAGCTGGTAGTGTGACTTGTTTTAAGCGAGACAGATGGTGCCTGTTTTTCAGACAAACAAGGCAGTAGGAGACTTGGATAAGTGGAGAACAAAGCATATTTCACTGATAATATATATTATAATGTTTCTTGTACTCATTTGTACTATAGATTTACGCCAACATACAAGTCTGTTTATGGCCATTTCATATCAGAAGATTTTTCCACGCTCAGATGACATAAAAACATATGCAGCCATGAACCCAAGCAGCAGATATAAGCATTTAGAGCTAGGCCTGACTGATTCATGCTAAGTTTCTTAAAAAGACAGTAAGCATGTAAGTATTTATAATGTTTTTACACACAATCAATTGAAGTTCAAAGACTGAAAAAGTTATTAAATCATAATCTTGATGCCTCATCTTATATTGCACTCAAATGACACCCATTCACTTTTACAATTATTTTTATGCTTTTTCCCATGTGATAGAGTTCCACAGTGGTATTTCCTTCAGTCGATTACAGCCGGGAGTATAGTGATTTCAGGTCCAATACTGACAGTTTCTAAATCCCAATTTCACCTAATATAAAAATGTTGGTGAATATCTATAGAAGTACCTTGCTTGATCTTAGGCAAGATTAAAGACCCCATATACAATAGATAGTTGTCAGCGTAATAGTCATCTCTTGCAACTCCTCCATACGGGGCTGAGTGTTCTTTTGCTCTTTATGAGAGCGCTATTGCTAGACTTAGGTTCCCAGCAGCCAGAGATCGCCTTGTTGTTGGCTGCTGGGCATCAATCTAATGTGAATCCTCTCCTAGGCTGAAGCCTGCCCTTATGGGTAGGTGGGTTCCTGCTGCAGTTAAAAACTACCATAGGCTAATGGGTGGATTGCTTGGTCAGAGAGCTAATATACAAATAACAAATTGACCGTCACTTCCAAAAAGAAAACTGGTGTGTACAGGTGCAAACTAAGAGTAGCCATCTGTATTCATAACAAACAAATAAAGTAGCACTCTGTAGTGCTGCAGCACGTAAATATGAAATATATGAAGTTTGAAATGCATTGCTGCTCTAAATAATAAGACAAAATATTTGGAAGTGACAGTCAATCTTTTGTCATTTTTTATTTTTTATCAAAAGCATATTTAACCCAGAATCCTTTTCCAGAACTGGGCTGGCTTCTTTAGATATTTAATGGCAAAGTCTAATCTGGCGTTTAAGGCTGATTAATGGTTTGCCTCTTGTGGTGAACCCTCTGCATTTGCTTTCATGAATTATTTTTTTTATGATAGACTTAGATGCTGAAACACTTGGAGAATAGGCTTCACTTGGGTGAATGTTGTGAAAGGGTATTTTTTTCACCATGGAAAGGATTCTGCTATCATCCATCACTGTTGTTTTCTGTGGATGCCCAGGCCTTTTCAAGTTCCCAAGTTCACTAGTGCCCTCTTTTTTTATTTGCACAATGTACCAAATTGCTGAATTGGCCACCCCTAACAATTCTGCTATCTCTCTGATGTATTTCTTCTTTTTTTCAGCCTAATCATGGTCTGTTTCTATTCCATTGAGAGGTCACTTAACTGCATATTGTGGCTTTCCATATGCAAATGCCATACCTGGAATTAGCTTCTGAACTTTTACCTGCTTAACTGATGATACATTAAAGAAGGAATAGCCTATGTAGTCCACTAGAGAGCTTTTGAGATAATTTTTTGGTCAATATGGCCATGTGAGGGCTTTTTCTAACAGAAGAGTTGTACTTTTGAGCAAAACCATTGGTTTTAATATATCATGTACTGGAAAATGGGAAAAAATTCAAGGGAGGTGAAATTGCAAAAAAAAGTGCTATTCCACAATTTTTTTTTTTTTACCATGTACGCTAAATGCTAAAACTGATCTGCCATTATGATTTTCCAGGTCTTTACGAGTTCATAGACACCAAACATGTCTAGGTTCTTTTTTAATTACGTGGTGAAAAAAAATTCTAAAGTTTGTTAAAAAAAAAAATTGTGCCATTTTCTGATACCCCTAGCGTCTACATTTTTCGTGATCTCTGGGTGGGTGAGGGCTTATTTTTTGTGTGCAGAGTTGACTTTTTTAATGATACCATTTTGGTGCAGATATGATCTTTTGGCCTGTTATTGGATTTTAATGCAATGTTGCAGCAACCAAGAAAATGTAATTCTGGCATTTTTACTTTTTTTCTCGCCACGCCATTTAGCGATCGGGTTAATTCTTTTTTTTATATTGATTGGCTGATTCTGAACACGGCGATACCAAATATGTGTATATTTCATTTTTTATTTTTGGGGGTGATTTGAACTTTTATTTATTTAAATGTTTTTTTTTGTTTTGGCATGCTTCAATAATTTTCATGGGAGACTAGAAGCTGCCATAACCCGTTTGCCTCTGCTGCATACAGGTGATGAGCAGATCGCCTGTATGTAGCAGAATTGCTGACATGCTATGAGCGTCGACCACTGGGCTGTGCTCATAGCAATCTGGCAGTGACAACCATAGAGGTCTGCTGGAGACCTCTGGTTTTTATGCCAACACATCGGCGATCTGCGGTCATGTAACACGGGCACCAATGGGTGGGATTTCTGGCGCACTTGCCAGAAATGCTTGTTTAATGGGTTAACAGCCAAGGGGGATCGGAATTCTACCCGCGGCTGTTAGAGGCACATGTCAGCTGTTCAAAACAGCTGACATGTGCTGGAAAAGATGTGGGTTCAATACAACAAAGAAAAAAGACATGCTATAATGGCGATCAACCTGAAAAAGTGTATGTAAAATATGTAGTACAAAATATAAATATTATGTGGCAAAAGCAAAAAACACACAACATTGTTGTATGTTTTCTGCTTTTGCCAAATAAAATTTGTATTTTGTGCTACATTATTTACATACATTTTTTTAGGTTGATCGCCATTATAGCATGACTTTTTTCTTTGTTGTATTCTGCTATTCATTTGCTATAGGCAGATCTCACCTACATTATTAATATCTGTGGATGGTGCCCTCCATTTTGTTTTTTCAAAAGATGTGGGCTCAGCGCTGGATCCCACATCAAAGGGAGGGTGTCCGACATCGGCGTGCTATTACGTCCAATGTCGGAAAGGGGTTAAAAAGAGTCAGCTACATATTAAAGAGCTGGAATTCCTAAACCCTTAGTCCAAT
This sequence comes from Dendrobates tinctorius, assembly GCF_039654945.1. Lineage (NCBI taxonomy): Eukaryota > Metazoa > Chordata > Amphibia > Anura > Dendrobatidae > Dendrobates > Dendrobates tinctorius. Next base: position 83,678,552 of record NW_027361690.1, read on the forward strand.
TAGGATGTGAATACCCTCAAATTAAAACTGAAAGTCTGCACTTCAGTTCCATATTGATCATATAACGTATCTTGAATACGTTTTGGCAAACAGCTAAAATGCCAAAACTTATGTGACTGTCTAAATACTGTATTTCTGGACCTAACTGGGTATATAAACCTATATATGTTTGGTATCACCGTAACCATACTGACCTAGAGAATCATTTTGCTGCCTAATTTTTAATGAATGTTGTAAAAACAAAACCCAAAAACAATGTCAGAATTGTGTTTTTTCACCATTTCACTCCCACTTGGATTTTTTTTTTCCATTTTTCTCATTACATTATATGGTAAAATGAATGGGATTATTCAAAACTACAACTCATCCTGCAAAAAAATCAAGCCCTAGTACACCTATGTTGAGAGAATAATAAAAATAAAGAAAATAGAAATTTGTTGACTTGTGTAAGAAGGGAAAGAATAAATGAAACTGCACAAAATGAAAATTGATCCAGTTGCGAAGGGGTTAACGACATTCTATTTACAGTGCAAAACATCTCATTCAAATAAGCAATTTAATTACCGTAATAAACTTTTAAAATACTGCATATTCCATATAAAGAGAAATATTAAATCTCAGTCCACAGAGGTTCCTTTATTATATTAACCAAAGATCTAAAAGTTATTTTGTAAAACAATAGAATCGTTCTGGCATAAAGGAAAACTATAGGATAGCCATGTGCTGTAGAAACGAAAGCACAACAAAAGCAATGTGGCCATTCTGCACAATGACTTATATTCTGTTCTTGTTTCTACTTCCTACTTAAGAAAAAAGATCCCTAACCCTGAACATACATTGTGAATCAGGGTCCCATAGAACACATGTAGTGGGTTGTGGTCGAACATATTGTACTCGGTGGTAACAGCACGATGTACAGTATGCAAGTACACAGCATCCATTCAGAATCTTACATTTTTCTCTCTGTTTCTGATGCTTACTTGCCCAATGTATGCACTTTCAGCAGCAGAAAAGGAATATAGAAAAGGGCTAATAGCAATAGACCACGCGGCTGCTATGGGGCCTGTGAGTCAGGGGGCCCAATGCCAGAGCCGGCTCAGGGGCCCCCCTGCACCCGACATTGCACATACAACTGCATTACACTCTATCGAGGAATATGCGGAGTACATTATACTGTATTAATGACTATGGGTAGTGCTGTTAGGAGTGGCGGAAGGCACTAAAAAAATAAATAATTAAAGTGCCTTCGCCACTCGGGGTCCACCGTGCGGCAGGTGATATAACCGCTGCTAGAGAGGCAGAGCACTGTGGCGTTAATGTGCACGGGGTTAACTGCACCCTGAGTGCACTGAAGCAAGCTCTGTTGAGGACACAGAGCTGCAAACTTAAAGCACACAAAAACGCTGTGTCTGTTTAAGTCACAGAACAACAGCAATAAAGACACGGTATTACAGGGTCAAAGGTGTAGCCTTAACTGTTATGAATGAGTCACCGAAGGAGGAAAAAACAAAAATACAAGCTAAGTCCAGAAAACCGGAGAGGTTGGTAGCTATCGGATTGCAGACCCCTGATCCTATCCACAACAACTAACAGTAGCTGTGGGGGGTTCCTACGATGCCCTAGACCCCTCGATCACAGCTGGAGAACTAAAGAAAGAAAGGGGAAATCAAAACTGCCCCAGAGCAGACCCCAAAGCAATAGGCAGCCCCCAACATATAATGATGGTGAAGCAAGATGAAGACACTAACACAGATAGAAAGATAGGTTGAGCAAACAATGGGACCCAAGCTAACTAAAAAGGACAGGATAGAAAAGCTGCTGTCTGCAATCCGCAAAAGACCCTACCAAAAAATGTCCCAACCGACTGATAGGAAAAACAGGCCCTGAAGTCGCTAGGACTTCAAAAAGACTATATCAGCACTCAGGTAAATTCTGAAGACAGAGCAAAGAGAAAAACTGATCAGAGACAAAAATGGAACTCAGCACACCCCCGACCGGGGATGGCTGAACTCCAAAAAACAAGGGAAACAAAACAAAACTAATAAGTTCAATAGCAGAGCAAAAACTTATCTTTGGGAAGCAGGAATCAGACTGGTCTCCAAGAATCCAGCAGAGAAATCACCAGCGACTCAGAAGGGCGTCGGCTGCCTTATATCCAGTCAGCAGTTCCTGTTACCCAGTCATCATCTACCAGAACAGGTGTTTGGTAATCAGCCTCACTACCTTCCTTCACCAGAAGAGGGAGTTCATCAGACATCGACGGTGAAGGGGAAAATGAACTCACAACACTTAACTCTCAGAACTACTCTGAACTAGACCTACCGTGAAAAGAGGTGCGAGGCGTCGCAACTGCGATCGCTCGAGAAACTGCAATCGCAGCGCGGTGTGAACGGAGCCAAAGAGGAGACACCGCAATATCGCTGGCGCGATGTGGGACACTAGCTGCTGAGACAGGAGTAGCTGGAGCGCGCTGGCACTGGCGGCTGCCCAATCACTCACACAATCGTAATGTCAGAGGGAAGGGGTTTCTTAATAAGTCAGTCACCAGTCCAAGCATCCGTCACATACATACAGCAGCAGTATGAAATACTAGCGCATGGCATAGCGGCCATGCGCACTTTTTATAGCGTACGGGACCTGCCAGAAATCTCCAGAGCCCTGAGCTAAGCCAATGGAATCAGGAGCAGGACCTGAGCACCTGACTCCTGAACTCCAATGGGAGCTCGTCCCATGGGCATGCTCAGAAGTTGGAAAAAAGGACTTAGCCTCTGGAGACAAATGTGAGAATCTGGATTCCCGCATAGGCAGCATAGAACCCAGATTCCTAACATTATACTATATGAATGACTATGGGGTTCATTACACTAGTGGGAGTGAATTATACTATATGAATGACTATGGGGTGCATTATAGTGGGAGTGCATTATACTATATGAATGACTATGGGGTGCATTACACTAGTGGGAGTGAATTATACTATATGAATGACTATGGGGTGCATTATAGTGGGACTGCATTATACTATATGAATGACTATGGGGTGCATCATACTAGTGGGAGTGCATTATACTATATGAATAACTATGGGGTGCATTATACTAGTGGGAGTGCATTATACTATATGAATAACTATGGGGTGCAGTATACTGGGGGAGTGCATTGTACTGTATTGAGAACCACGAGGAGAGCATCTGTTCATGACCTCATTCTAAAGCGCTCTTGGGTTATGCAGCAGGACAATGATCCAAAACACTCCAACAAGATCACCTCTGAATGGCTTAAGAAAAACAAAATCAAGGCCTTGGAATGGCCTAGTCAAAGTCCTGACCTTATTCTGATGAGTGGACCCAAATTCCTCCAGTGTATTGTAAAACACTCATTTCCAGTTATCACAAATTGGAAATTGCAACACCAAGAAGGAAAAGTAGTGGGATTCTGAAAATGACATAATCGATAGACATATTAATGATCTGCAAATGATGAAAAAATGAAAACAAATTTTTCAATACATTTAGATTTTTTCAGAATTGACTATGAGCACCGCAAGCAGAGAAAGACACACTTACACACCATGGCATGTAATTAGTAAGGTTATTAATGGTTGCCTGGAAAATGTTCAGCCGTGCTGAATGCACTTCAAAAATTTGTTTCCAATTTTTCATCATTTGCGTATTATTAACATGTCTGTCAATTCTGTGTTTTTCAGAATTCCAGGGCTTTTCCTTCTTGGGGTTGTAGTTTCTTTGTTAAGAGTGGAACTGCTAAATGATAACACTGGTCAACAGCATTTTTGGTGCCAAAGATATTTCATCGAATTTAGGGTATTTTTGGGGTGCTGATTCTGAATATGTCATCAGTTTTGCCAGATTGGCTCAAGTTTTTGAGATTTTTGGTATCTTATTTATAGCACTTGTTGGTAAATGCGACGCATCATCTCATTAATTTCTTTGGATTAGTACTTGAACTGAGCAGTTCTCAATATAGTTTTGTGTTAATTAGTGTTCTAAAAGTTTGTTCATAGCTTGATTTTTGCACTAACTTTATGTTGTTGTCTGTTTTCCAGTGAAAAGCATGAACTCATCAAGAAGAAGTTGTCTTAACGATCCAGACTCATTCTGTTACATTTGTGGTGAATACACACTGCCAAAACATAGAAGAAACATAACAGACTTCGTAAAAAAAGTGTATTTTGCCTATTTTGGGGTTATGCTTGGGGACCAAGACAAGTTTTGGGCACCACACATAGTGTGCAAAGCATGTATCGAATTATTACGAAAATGGAGCAAAGGACAAAGAAAAAGCTTCAAATTTGGTGTTCCAATGGTGTGGAGAGAGCCAAAAAATCATCATGATGACTGTTATTTATGGTAAACACAGGTACAGGCACATCTTCACAATGAGGGACAGGCCTTCTTGCAGATTCCATGTTACTCCCATTTTCGTTTCTTATGCTTATTGAATCCTTGCACTTGCACTGCACAGAAATAACAGTCATCATGATGATTTTTTGGCTCTCTCCACACCATTGGAACACCAAATTTGAAGCTTTTTCTTTGTCCTTTGCTCCATTTTCGTAATAATTCGATACATGCTTTGCACACTATGTGTGGTGCCCAAAACTTGTCTTGGTCCCCAAGCATAACCCCAAAATAGGCAAAATACACTTTTTTTACGAAGTCTGTTATGTTTCTTCTATGTTTTGGCAGTGTATATTCACCACAAATGTAACAGAATGAGTCTGGATCGTTAAGACAACTTCTTCATGATGAGTTCATGCTTTTCACTGGAAAACAGACAACAACATAAAGTTAGTGCAAAAATCAAGCTATGAACAAACTTTTAGAACACTAATTAACACAAAACTATATTGAGAACTGCTCAGTTCAAGTACTAATCCAAAGAAATTAATGAGATGATGCGTCGCATTTACCAACAAGTGCTATAAATAAGATACCAAAAATCTCAAAAACTTGAGCCAATCTGGCAAAACTGATGACATATTCAGAATCAGCACCCCAAAAATACCCCAAATTCATTAAAATATTTTGGACACCAGAAAAAAAAATTTTTTTCGTTGACCTGTGTAATTGCTATTATGTTTTTGGACTTGTTGGCTCAAGTTTCAAATAATAATCTTTAAATTGCTTTCATTACCTTGGAGGAACTTTTGCAGGCCCTTAGCCCTAAGAATAATTTTGAATGCAATCTAAGAGTTAATGTTACCCTCTACCCATGTTGTCTTACCTAAGCACACAGCAATAACCTCACTGTCTTATGAAGATGCATTCCACCACCTGGTCTGCATTTAACAAGCATCTATTGTCAATTTCTCCAAGCATGGAATGTCTTATATAGTATCCTGTGTCTATTTCTGTCATCACAGAGTCCAATAGCGCTTCAATAAGGACCCATTTCCGCAGCTTCAGGCTCCGTTATTAAATCACCTTGCAGTCAAAAGGGGCAGAGAAATGGTAGATGTTAGGTATCATATGATCTTTGTTCCATGCATGCACACCTGGAGCAAGAAGTAGTCATGCTTATAAAAACCAGGAAAGTACTCTGCTATATACATCTGTAAGCAAAGCAGTTGGTTCGTTATTGTACATTCATCAGTATATTTTCTCTTTAAAATGTATGAAAAAAAAATTCAGCAATGCACGTAAATATTATAAAAAGATGCACGTATGTTTAGATTGCATATGCAGTCATTAATTTTTTTTCAGCCGCCAGAACAGAGTTTAGGGTTAAATTTCCGGCTGAGTGAAGTCTTTCGGGCATGCGCAGTGAGAAGTGCGGATCCTGCCGCCCGAAAAAACGTTGCATGGTCCGTTCGGGCATGTCGGCGGACGTCAAAATTTTGGCGGATCCGCAAAAAAACTGATCCAACAGATGGCCATCCGTCAAGATCCGCCGGTAATGCAACTCAATGGGAAAAAAACGGATCCGCCAAGAAAAATGGCAGATCCGTTTTTTTTTGCAAAACAGCGGATTTTGACTGATGGACACAAACGGATGTGTGAAACAGGCCTAAAAAAATTTCTATCACTCAAATAACAAACCTAAATTATTTATGAATAGAATATGACAGTTGAGAAATAAAACGAGAGTTCACACATTTAGGAACATCAAGAGTCAATTATGTAAACATCCAAGGGATATTTAGGAAGCCTTTGCTCTATTTTATAAAAATCTTTCTATTCAGAAAGATGATACAGATACTCAACAACCTTCCAAAATGTTATTTAATAATTTTTTGGCCAATATCCAATTACCATCATTAAAGGAAAATGAATTACTTAATTTTAATGCCTCTTATTCAGAATTAGAGATTTTACATACAATTAATTCTCTTAAAAAAAGCAAATCTTCTGGACCTGATGGACTTCACCATGAGTATTATAGACTACACACTCAACGATTGGTCCCCTATTTGACAAAGCTAGTTAATCAAATATCTAAGGATAGGATTCTTCTGAAAGAAGTGTTAGAAGCTATCATTACTATGATACCGAAGGGTAAAGGTGATCCTCAAGATGTAGCAAACTATCATCCAATTTCCCTACTAAATTCAGACACAAATATCTTGGCGAGCACAATAGCTGCTACAATTCAGAAGATCCTTCCTAGCCTAATACATCAAGACCAAGTAGGGTTTATTACTGGTAAGCATACCAGGGATGCTAGAAGGAAGACATTAAATCTTTTTGTCTTTCATGGAGAAGAAACAAGCACCTTCATTATTTCTAGGACTTTACGCTGAGAAAGCATTTAATTGGGTCCATTGGGGTTTCCTATTTAAGGTTCTCAGAAAATTTGGGTTTAAGGGCCATATATATAATTTAATTACTGGATTATACAAAAATTTCTGTTAATAACATCTTGTCTAGCAACTTTAGTTTGATTAATTGAACCAGACAAGGTTGCCCTTTATCATCAACCCTATTTGTAATGTTTATTGAACCGTTAGCGGAGAACATAAGGATGAATTAAAAAAATAAAGGTGTTTGTTTAAATTCAAAACAATATAAAATAACACTTTCTGCAGATGACCTCTTACTCTCCTTAAGAGACCCTCTTATCGTTAAATATCTATTCGAAACTTTGGGTTCCTTTTCAAAGATCTCCTTATAGAAGATTAATGAAGCTAAAGGGCCCTTTACACATAGCGATATCGCTAAAGCGTCACCGATTTTGTGACGCAGCAGCGATATCACTAGCGATATCGCTAGATGTGATACTCACCTCTGACCCGCTCCCCCGCTGGTTATCGCTGATCGCGCGAGATCGGCCTGGTCCATTTCTCGTTGTTGGCTGGCGCCGACGAGCGAGCCATGGATGCGGGTGGAAGAAGCCATCATCGCCGCGTCTGACAGGTAAGTATCGACCGCCGACCGCTGCTGCATCGCTAGTGAGATCTGCCTGTTTGGCAGCTCACTAGCGACCATTTAGCGATGCACCAGCGATCCTGACCGAGTCATATCGTGGTCGGGATCGCCGGTGCATCGCTAAATGTAAATGTAGCTAAAGTCTCAAATTCTTACAGTCAAAATGGATGAAGACATTCAAAATATCATGAAAGGAGAATTTTCTTTTAAATGGGGACAATGGAAAATGTCTTTTTTTGGAATCCAACTGACCTCCCCCTTTTCAAATTTGATTGAAGAAAATCTCTCCAATATCCGAAAAACTATTCAATCTGATTTATTTTCTGAAATTAGCCGTATTAGGGTGGAAACAACTTCAAGAAATGTCCAAAAAAGTTCACATGTTTTCCCAATGATATACCATACCTTTAGACGTATTAGAAATATTAATCCCTAAATTAAATCTTTCATCGTGGAAAAATCAAGTTATTGATAATTTAAAGGACATTGTCATGGGTGACTCACTAAGTCCCTTCTAAAATTTACAACAGGAGTTTGAGATCTCGGATAAGGAACTTGGTAACTAGCAAGGCATTAAATATTTTCTTAAAAAAAAGAAGGATATCTAATTTAAATTCCCGCTAATAATTATTAATCTACTAAATAATTCTTTATCTGTACTTTTCTGGGAAACAAAAAAATATATAAACAATTCAATGAAGATTCCTCTTTAGTTAAAGGCTCAAACATGTTAGAAGGAGTTAGATTTTCAGTTTGATAATGACTATCTGTTAAAAGCTCTTGATATCGCCTTTGCTTAGACATCTTGTGCAACAGTACAAGAAATGCATTATAAAGTCTTTTCAAGGTGGTATTATACTCTGCAAAAACTCAGTTAATTATATGCTGTTCTTTCTCCCCTTTGTTGAAGGAACTGTGGGGAGATTGGTAACATATCTCATATTTTTTGGAATTCTTTGGAATTGTCCTGTTTTGAGAAAGATGTGGATAGATATACAAGATCTCTTCTTTAAATTAACACATGTTAATATCCCACTTACTCCACAATTAGTTTTATTTTCAATTGGTATAGAGGAGTCACCAAGCACACTTTGACGCATGATTTCTCTTATACACCTAACAATTAAATATCTAATCGCAACCAAATGGAAAGACCCTAACCCTCCTTTGCAGCGCTGGGGTCCTGGGTTCAAATCCCGCCAAGGACAACATCTGCAAGGAGTTTGTATGTTCTCCCCGTGTTTGCGTGGGTTTCCTCCAGGTTCTCCAGTTTCCTCCCACATTTCAAAGACATACTGATAGGAAATTTAGATTATGAGTCTCATTGGGGACAGTGATCATAGTGTATGTAAAGCGCTACGGACTAAGATAGAGCTATATAAGCAAAGCATAATAAATAAATTAACATGTTCACGCTCTGTGATGACAGCCTCGGGTTAACAGTGTTCAATTCTACAAGTGAAGAAAATAAACTGGCACCTGCAAGATAGGACAGAGAATTCATAAGGATTATGGAAAAGGAATTTACCCAGGATGATTCCAACAGCTGGGTAGCACCTTTACCCTTTCATTCTCCAAGAACAAGGTTGCAAAAAAATCTGCCGCAAGCAACAGTAAGGTTTTCATCTTTAAAATATACCCTAAAGAGAAAACCTGAGATGGAGAAACATTTCTTCATGCAGAATATACACTGCTGAAAAAAATAAAGAGAGCCGGGTTGAATAAACCGCGCTGACCAGAAAAAAGCGCACCTTCGGCGGTCCATATAATAAAAAACTTCTTTAATAAGCCTACGCGTTTCGTGGCAAAACCAGCCACTTCATCAGGGCATAAAAAACAATCACAAATTCAGGATATAAATACAATCACAAACTGTTTCAATACACCTTTCTTTGACATCATTTCCTGTGGAAACACCCATATATCATATAAAACCATGTATATAAATAAAAAAATGCTTAAATATTGTGATTAAAATCCAATAACATATCTATCAATATCATGGAAATTTTATACACCAAAATAACAAAAAATATATATGATAAAATAAAATGCAAAAAAATGAACTCGAACCCACCACTTCAGAACAACTCAAAAATGTAGTTTATGTGTCTTAGCCCACTGGACCACACCAAATCCACAAACCCCTTGAGATCCTCATATGTAGCAAATACCCCACTCATTTAATTATTTCACCAAAATATGTTTTTAAAAAAGGTCACTAATTTCATTTAAACCCATTGGTTGGAGTGTATTTAATTTATATATCTAATAAGTTTCCTTTCTTTTTAAATTTTGTATTCTATTCGGGGTATGTTCGGATACATGATCTATGGGAAGCACCGTCAGAGACACAGAACCCTGATGGAACACTGCGCAGTGACGGGACAAACCATGTTTCATATATCCCTTCCGAATGTTAAACCTATGGGAATTAATCCTCTTATGTAAAGGTTGAGATGTCCTACCTACATATTGCTTCCCACATTTGCATTGAATCAGATAGATGACAAAACTGGTCATACATGTCATCCTATATCTGATCCTAAATTCCCCACTCGGATAACTAAAGGAGTGAAATCTATCAGTAGAATCAATTACAGATCTACAACACTGACAGCCTTTCCTGTTACATTGAAAAGCGCTTTTTTTCTCATGTAGTATACTACTGTTTAGTGAAATATCCCTTGAGGAGATAACACTTGGGGCTAAAATATTTTTAATGGTGGGAGCCCTCCTAAAAATCAACCCCGGCTTCTGATCCACCACTTTATTCAGAACTGGATCATTTAAAACAATTTTCCAGTGTTTTTCCAATATGCTATGAATCTGAGAATTCTGCACAGAAAAAGTGGTTATAAAATTCGCATCATGATTATCCACACCTCTATCAATCTTACGGGAATAAATTGAATCCTTTTGAGTCAAATTTTTTGCTGATTTGTATGCTCTTTTTATCAGTCTGGAAGGATAATTTTTTTCTTGAAATCTATTTAATAAAACTTTGCTCCCCTCCTCAAAGGTTATATTTGAGGAGCATTTTTTTCTAATCCTAGTATATTGATTGTGGGGAATATTATTAAGCCAAGGTTTATAATGGCCACTATTATAGTGAACATAGCCATTGGCATCAACCTTTTTAAAATAATTCCTAGTAAAAACCTTCCCAGAATTGTCTGCATAAATAATGAGATCCAAAAAAATAACACTCTGCTTATCAATCAGTGGAATCAATTCTATACCCCAACAATTATTTGTCACCCCATCTAGAAATTCTTTGACATCATTCCCTTTGTTATTATAAATGACAATAATGTCATCAATAAAGCGTTTATATAACACTAAATTTGCCCCATAATCACCATGGAGGACATGCCAGGACTCGAAGACAGCCATAAATAAATTTGCATAAGTAGGTGCTGCCCTCGAGCCCATGGCGGTCCCCCGCGTCTGGTGGTATATAACATCCCCAAACCGGAAGTAGTTGTTCTGTAAAATGAAAGCCATACTTTTAATCAAAAAATTTTTTTGTGTCATGGATAAAGCCGACTCCCTATTCACATACATCTCAAAGCAGGACAGACCAATATTATGTTCAATATTCGAATATAATCCGGTGACATCCATAGTAATGAACACATATTCATCTTTCCATTTGATATCTTGAAGTAACTGTATAAGATGGGTAGAATCTCTGAGATAGCTTCCTAATCTTTTTACAGAGTTGTTCATGAATGAATCAACATAGGCGGCTAAATTAGAGGTTAGTGAATTAATCCCTGCAATAATGGGGCGCCCAGGAGGGTTCACTAAATTCTTGTGTAATTTTGGTAGGTGATAATATATAGCCATAGAAGGGTTCTTTATATCAAGATAATCTTTTTCATTCTTATTTAAAATCCCAGTCTTATCAGCATATTTAATCAATTCCCTATAGTTTTTAACCACATTTTCATACTCCTCAATACTAGAGATGGCATAGGTAGTATCATCCGACAAAATCCGATCTGCTTCTTTTAAATAGACATTCAGATCCTGTATGACAATACCACCCCCTTTATCGGCAGATCTAATCACTATGTTGGTATCATTTTTTAGTGATCTCAAACCTCTGATTTCTGTAGCAGAAAGATTACCCATCTTTTTTCTTTTCAAATTAAGGGATTCAAAATCCTTCAAAACCAAATCAGTGAAAGTTTTTAAATGATGGCCTTTATTATGAATAGGGTAAAAATTGGATTTTCCCCGAAGTTGAGAATGAACTATCCCATCTTCCTTGGTTTCCACTGTTTCTCCCCTAGCATGATTTATTGCAAAATGACGCTTAAGGGTTAATTTTCTCACAAAATGCTGCAAATCCATATATAAATCGATATCTCTAGACGTATTTTCAGGGCAAAAAGATAATCCCTTATTCAGAATCGAAATTTCTCCCTCCGTGAGGATATGTCCAGAAGTATTAAAAATATTACCAATTCTTACTACACCCTGTTCAAAAGTACGACCCACATCGATTTCAGAACTTTTATTTTCCATTAACACAGTCCTGATTTCTTGTTTTTTGGTTTTTTTATTATTTTTTCCTCGAGTTCCCCTTCTACATTTTTTCTTTTTTGTGATTTTGGTGTAAAGTATCTCGTCATAGTATTTTTTTGTTCCATTACCCTGGGTAAAAAAGATACAGATGCCGATCCCGAGGTATAATTATCTATTATTATATTCCCCTTTTTAGTTCGATCACACTCATTCCTTGTTTTATTATTACTAATTTTATTTTTATTTTTAGAGTCCTCAAAATTAGTATTTAAAACAATTTCAGAAATACTATCTGGAACAGGAACAAGGGGAGAGTGTGGAATATTATCCACCTCACCCTCCTCAAATAAAGGGAGGTCCAAAATATTAGACTCTCCCACCAATTCTTCAGCTGCTAGAGAAATAAGTAAATCCAGGGGGTTAGAGTGACATACAGTATTTAAATCTAAAAGTCTATCGTTTTTAATTTTATCCATTTGCTGTTTCACTTGCTCCAAATGTATATTAATATCTGAGGGGGACAATACAATGTCCGCTTTCTCATTACTTCTCATTAGTGTTCACTAACTGAATCCCCAATAGTGATGTGATCACGTATTGCATCATGATTATTACTCTCTTCAATAATACTCTCACCCTCCAGGGGAGTATCCTGAGAAAAAATCTCCTTAGTCGCACAATCATCACGAATAATTCCCACTGATTGAGCAAAATTATCAGAAAAACGCTTATTTTGTTTGATCTTATTTTTCATAGTCTCCCGATGCTTCACTTTATTAATACTACCCATAGTAACAATTTGATTACTAGTGGTATCAGAAACAACATAATCCTGTTTCCTTGTGTGATTTATCCCATCTGAAACCACGGGTGGGGCCAGTGACAAATCTTTCACAGGTAATTTAGACAGTTCTACTGACTTTCGTATTTCCTTCCTCATTTTTTTAAAATCATCTCTGTCTCTCTGTAATTTTTTGGATTTTCGTGCAATTATATCCTGCTCCAGTTTGAGTATTCGAGCTGCTATATCAGAATTTAATCTGTTAAATTCTGGATGTGTACTATACACTAAAAGTTCCTTGGATAAAATCATAATTTTCTCAACAAATGCATCTACTAAAACAATTCTCTTCTTAAATAAACACCCTATTAAATTAAACATACATTCCCTTAGTGAAGCCTCCCACTCTTCAGTGAAGCTAACATCCTGGGGGAATGGAGATCTGCGATAAACTCTCAGGCCCCTAGGGCAAATCTTCTCATCCATATAAATGGATAAAAAACGTGCATCGAGCTGGTAATGTAACTCATCCTTTAATAAATCCTCAAACTTGTTGAATTTCCTCTTCATAATTATCGTCTCTTCCTTAGAGAAAGTCTATTCACATTCCTCATCCTTGTTCTCATATAAACTACCCAGTCCGATGGATTGTATAATAAGTCTTTCTCTGGAGGATAGTCTATGTTGGAAGTAATCCATGATGGAGACACCCGAGTGCTGCTAACCCAGAAAAGAGGGTTTTTTGAATAAAGAGCCCTCAGAGAATGCTATTTTTTGTTATTTTGGTGTATAAAATTTCCATGATATTGATAGATATGTTATTGGATTTTAATCACAATATTTAAGCATTTTTTTATTTATATACATGGTTTTATATGATATATGGGTGTTTCCACAGGAAATGATGTCAAAGAAAGGTGTATTTAAACAGTTTGTGATTGTATTTATATCCTGAATTTGTGATTGTTTTTTATGCCCTGATGAAGTGGCTGGTTTTGCCACGAAACGCGTAGGCTTATTAAAGAAGTTTTTTATTATATGGACTGCCGAAGGTGCGCTTTTTTCTGGTCAGCGCGGTTTATTCAGCCCGGCTCTTTTTTCCACTTTGGATTTGTTTCATTTATTACCAGCGGGATACCAGCGGCGACCGGACCTTTATGAGTGATTCCCAGTTTGTTGTGACTCACACAACTTCAGCAGGTGAGTCTAACTGATTGGGCTTACTTGCTATTGTGGTTCTTCAAGACAATACACCCTATGTGCGCTTTCCATTTTTGTTTTTTCGAAAAAAATAAAGGGAACACTGAGATACCACATCGCAGATATCACTGACTGAAATATCGCAGCTGCAAATCTTTATTCATTACATAGTGGCATGCGTTGAGAACAAGAAAACATAATAATGATCAATGTAAATCAAAATTAATATCCCATGGAGGTCTGTATTTGGAAGGATACTCAAAATCAAAGTGGAAAATCAAATTACAGGCTGATCCAACTGCAGTGGAAATGCCTCAAGACAAGGAAATGATGCTCAGTAGTGTATGTGGCCTCCACATGCCTGTATGACCTCCCTACAACGCCTGGGCATGCTCTTGATGAGGCAGCGGATGGTCTCCTGAGGGATCTCCTCCCAGACTTGGACTAAAGCATACACCAACTCCTGGACAGTCTGTGGTACAACGTGATGTTGGTGGATGGAGCGAGACATGATGTCCCAGATGTGCTCAATCGGATTCAGGTCTGGGGAATGGGCGTACCAGTCCATAGCTTCAATGCCTTAATCTTGCAGGAACTGCTGACACACTCCAGCCACAAGAGGTCTGGCATTGTCTTGCATTAGGAGGAACCCAGGGCCAACCGCACCAGCATATGGTCTAACAAGGGGTCTGAGGATCTCATCTCGGTACCTAATCGCAGTTAAGCTACCTCTGGCGAGCACATGGAGGGCTGTGCGGCCCTCCAAAAAAATTCCACCCCACACTATTACTGACCCACTGCCAAACCGGTCATGCTGAAGGATGTTGCAGGCTGCAGATCGCTCTCCACTGCATCTCCAGACTCTGTCATGTCTGCCACATGTGCTCAGTGTGAACCTGCTGTCATCTGTGAAGAGCACAGGGTGCCAGGGGTGAATTTGCCAATCCTGGTGTTCTGTGGTAAATGCCAAGGGTCCTGCACGGTGTTGGGCTGTGAGCACAACCCCCATCTGTGGATGTCGGGCCCTCAGACCATCCCCATGGAGTCGGTTTCTAACCTTTTGTGCAGACACATGCACATTTGTAGAAAGAACACCGTGAGCACAACTCAAAATGGTGCTAAGGTTAGGTTCCCAAACCGTTAAAGCAACAAATATAAACCTAGCACTCAACTTAAAGGTATTTGCGGTTTATTGTAGTACACGAAAAAAGACGTTTCGGTCAATGTGACCTTCTTCAGTTACGTGTGGTATATAGATTGTGTAGAGCTTATAGGCATCTATCAGAAAGGACGATGGTACTTTAAGTGTTGAGGAGAATAATCTCTCTAAGGTAATGAGCTTGTCAGTATATAGGAGAGGGGCAAACGTGCCTCTGGATACTACGCTGACAGACACAGCAAACCTTCTTGCCACTGCACGCATTGATGTGCCATCCTGGATGAGCTGCACTACCTGAGCCACTTGTGTGGGTAGTAGAGTCCGGCTCATGCTACCACGAGCATGAAAGCACAACCAACATTCAAAAGTGATCAAAACATCAGCCAGAAAGCATTGGAACTGAGATGTGGTCTGTGGTCCCCACCTGATAATTGCCAATAATTTCCATCTGTTGTCTATTCCATTTGCACAACAGCATGTGAAATTGATTGTCAATCAGTGTTGCTTCCTAAGTGGACAGTTTGATTTCACAGAAGTTTGATATACTTGGAATTATATTCTGTTGTTTAAGTGTTCCCTTTATTTTTTTGAGCAGTGCATCTTCATCAGAGCTATTGCAGAGCCTGCACCACCACTGAAGGAATGAGAAGAATGCTAGCACCTTCCATCATTTGGTGTCTATCACCCTTGCAAACCTAACCATATGAGAGTGGTGTTTGGCTCCAGCTCTCAGTATGAAGGCATCTCACTCAATAGCCTGCTCCTCACTGGCCTAATTTAAGCAGCCTTATAGGAGTGCTATACCCGAACTTGAACCTGAAACACATAGAAGTCAATGGGGAATTTTGGAGCTGGATAATTTTTCTGTCCTCCCCGAACTGTAAAAGGACGTACAGGGGAAGTCCATGTTCGGAGTTCAGCACCGGTCACCAAGTGTCAGATACGAAACCCGAACTTTACCGTTCATGTTCGCTCATCTCTAGAAAGCTTCATTTACTTGATTAAGGGAAGAGCTTAGTTTTGCACACTGGGATCATGTCCTGATAAGCAAACATAAATGTGAATGGCACTGAGGATAAATTGCCAGTCTTTGCTGATGACATAAAACTAAGTAGGATAATAAAAACTGAGATTGACAATATAATATGAGTTAAAGAATGATCTAGATAAGATGTCTACATGTGCAAACAAATGGCAGATGAGGTTTATTGTTGATAAATGTAAAGTAATCCACCGCAGCCACACTGATCTTATAACTGTATATGCATTAAATGGAAATATACTCAGGACTACAGAACATATTGTATTTTTCAGATTATAAGACACACTTTTTTTTCCCAAAAATTTTTTGGCAAAAATATGCAAATTGCCTCTTCAGAAAGAAAGAGGACTTTTACTCTACAGCGCCACCTATTGGTAGTAGCGATCATACAAGTCACAATCAACCCTTTAACGAGTCTTGTAGTATGACTTAGGATACAAGCCAAATCAGAATCTCAATTTGCAGACACGGTGTTTCGAGCTGTTGGCTCTCGTCAGTGCAAAGTATGAGATCTGATTTGGCAAGGTGAGAGGCTCTGGACTAGGGTCTAAGAAGTAAGGTTTCTCCTTGCGGAGAGTGACATGCCAGCTGTGGCTTGTCAAGGTAAGGAGACTTATTCGCCGTGCAATGCTCCTCTGGGAAAATAATATGCAAATTGCCTCTTCAGAAAGAAAGAGGACTTTTACTCTACAGCGCCACCTATTGGTAGTAGCGATCCTACAAGTCACAATCAACCCTTTAACGAGTCTTGTAGTATGACTTAGGATACAAGCCAAATCAGAATCTCAATTTGCAGACACGGTGTTTCGAGCTGTTGGCTCTCGTCAGTGCAAAGTATGAGATCTGATATGGCAAGGTGAGAGGCTCTGGACTAGGGTCTAAGAAGTAAGGTTTCTCCTTGCGGAGAGTGACATGCCAGCTGTGGCTTGTCAAGGTAAGGAGACTTATTCGCCGTGCAATGCTCCTCTGGGAAAATAATATGCAAATTGCCTCTTCAGAAAGAAAGAGGACTTTTACTCTACAGCGCCACCTATTGGTAGTAGCGATCCTACAAGTCACAATCAACCCTTTAACGAGTCTTGTAGTATGACTTAGGATACAAGTCAAATCAGAATCTCAATTTGCAGACACGGTGTTTCGAGCTGTTGGCTCTCGTCAGTGCAAAGTATGAGATCTGATTTGGCAAGGTGAGAGGCTCTGGACTAGGGTCTAAGAAGTAAGGTTTCTCCTTGCGGAGAGTGACATGCCAGCTGTGGCTTGTCAAGGTAAGGAGACAAAATTTGGCAAATATAGGGGTGCGTCTTATAATGCAGATATACCTTACCGGCCGCAGTGGAGCAGGGTTCCAGCGTGGCTGCTGTAGGAGGCAAGAGTGGAGCGTTGCTGCAGGCCACAGGCTCGGATGAGGGGGTGTTCTGATGTGCGCCGCTGTGGGTGTTCGGTGGTGTGGGGGCCCTGCTGACATTTTGTGAAAACCCAGAACCCTGCACTTACATGGTTTACTGTGCGGTGGACTCCAGGAAAATGGCTGCCAGGGCATGTGCAGATGGAGATCTCGGCACCAAGATCTCGGGAGATGAGATCTCAGCGCTGAGAGCCCATGCACCACCGAACACCCGCAGCGGCACACATCGGAACACCCCCTCATCCCAGCCTGTGGCCTGCAGCAACGCTCCACTCTTGCCTCCTCCAGCAGCGACCCTGGGACCTCGCTTCACCGCAGTCACCAACCCTGGTAAGCAATAAGACGTGTTATGAATGAGTCGCCGAAGGAGGAAAAAACAAAAATACAAGCTAAGTCCAGAAAACCGGAGAGGTTGGTAGCTATCGGATTGCAGACCCCTGATCCTATCCACAACAACTAACAGTAGCCGTGGGGGGTTCCTACGATGCCCTAGACCCCTCGAACACAGCCGGAGAACTAAATAGGCTTAAAGAAAGAAAGATAGGTTGAGCAAATGATGGGGCCCAAGCTAACTAAAAAGGACAGGATAGAAAAGCTGCTGTCTGCAATCCGTAAAAAACCCTACCAAAAAATGTCCCAACCGTCTGATAGGAAAAACAGGCCCTGAAGTCGCTAGGACTTCAAAAAGACTATATCAGCACTCAGGTAATTTCAGAAGACAGAGCAAAGAGACAAACTGATCAGAGACAAAAATGGAACTCAGCACACCCCAGACCGGGGATGGCTGAACTCCAAAAAACAAGGTAAACAAAACAAAACTAATAAGTTCAATAGCAGAGCAAAAACTTATCTTTGGGAAGCAGGAAACAGACTGGTCTCCAAGAATCCAGCAGAGAAATCACCAGCGACTCAGAAGGGCGTCGGCTGCCTTATATCCAGTCAGAATTTCCTGTTACCCAGTCATCATCTATCAGATCAGGTGTTTGGTAATCAGCCTCACTACCTACCTTCACCAGAAGAGGGAGTTCATCAGACATCGACGGTGAATGGGAAAATGAACTCACAACAGTACCTCCCCCTTGAGGAGGGGTCTCCGAACCCTCATCCACGCCACCAGGGCGATCAGGATGGGCCCGATGAAAGGCACGAACCAATCTTTTGGCATGAATATCGGATGCAGGGACCCAAGAATTATCCTCCTGGCAATAACCCTTCCATTTAACCAAATACTGGATTCTCTGTCTAGCCAGGCGAGAACCCAGTATCTTCTCAACCTCATATTCCACATTGCCTCCAACCAATACCGGGTAAGGAGGTGCCACCACAGGAACTACTGGCTCAACAAACCTCTTTAACAGAGACTTATGAAACACGTTATGGATCTTAAATGTAACAGGAAGAGCCAATCGAAAAGAGACTGGATTAAGAATCTCCAAAATCTTGTAAGGTCCAATAAATCTAGGTTTAAACTTTGGGGAAGCCACCTTCATAGCGATATTCTTTGATGACAACCAAAACCATATCACCCACCTTAAACTGGGGACCAATGGTCCTATGCCAGTTGGAAAACCGCTGGGCCTTTTCCTGGGAGAGAGACAACTTATCCACCACTTGGTCCCAGATCTGGTGCATTCTCTCCACCACAGTGTCAGCACCTGGGCAGGCAGAAGGCTCCACCTGCCCTGAAGAGAATCAAGGATGAAACCCAAAGTTACAAAAAAAGGTGACATAAAAGTGGCAGAACTAGCTCTATTATTTAAAGCAAATTCGGCCAAGGGCAAAAATGAAACCCAATCATCCTGATCAGCAGAAATAAAACATCTCAAATACGACTCCAAACTCTGGTTTGTTCTCTCCGTCTGCCCATTGGTACGAGGGTGAAACGCAGAGGAGGACAACTGAATTCCCAGCTTGGAACAGAAAGTCCTCCAAAATCTAGACACAAACTGAACTCCTCTGTCAGATACAATGTTCTCAGGAATCCCGTGCAAGCGAACCACCTGTTGCAAAAACAAGGGCACCAACTCTGAGGAAGATGGCAACTTAGGGAGTGGTACAAGATTGACCATCTTAGAGAATCCATCACAAATCACGCAAATAACAGTCATTCTCTGAGAGACAGGCATATCAGAGATAAAATCCATTGAAATATGGGTCCATGGCCTCCTGGGCATCGGCACAGGCATCAACAACCCACTAGAGCAAGAACAAGGTTTAGACCGAGAGCAAGTCCCACAGGACTGCACAAAATTCCAGACATCACGAGACAAGGCGGGCCACCAAAAAGACCGACTCACCAAATCTCTAGTACCAAAAATACCTGGATGACCAGCCAATGCAGAGCAATGAACTTCAGACATCACTCTCTTCCTCCACTGGTCAGGAACATACAATTTTCCAATGGGACAACGCTCAGGTTTGTCCTCCTGAAACTCTTCCAGAGCACGTCTCAAATCGGGCGAGATGGCAAAAAGAACTACCCCCTCACCTAAGATGGTAGCAGACTTGGTCACAACAGGAGAATCAGCAAAGAAACTCCTAGAGAGGGCGTCTGCCTTGACATTCTTAGTGCCCGGAAGAAAAGAGACCACAAAATCAAAATATGTGAAAAACAAGGCCCACCTAGCCTGTCTAGGATTCAAGCGTTTGGCCGACTCCAGGTAAATCAAATTCTTGTGGTCAGTAAGGACCACGACTTGATGTTTAGCTCCCTCCAACTAATGTCTCCACTCCTCAAATGCCCATTTCATGGCTAACAGTTCCCGATTCCCCACATCATAGTTACATTCGGATGGGGAGAACTTTCGGGAAAAGAAAACACAGGGATTCATTTTAGATGTTACAGGATCTTTTTGGGACAAAACAGCTCCTGCACCAATCTCAGAAGCGTCCACCTCTACCTGAAACGGGAGTGAGACATCAGGTTGCCGCAAAACCGGAGCAGAAGTGAACCTTCGCTTCAGCTCCTGAAAGGAAGAAACAGCCTCCGGAGACCAATTCAGCACATCAGCACCCTTCTTAGTCAAATCAGTCAATG
This sequence comes from Dendrobates tinctorius, assembly GCF_039654945.1. NCBI lineage: Eukaryota > Metazoa > Chordata > Amphibia > Anura > Dendrobatidae > Dendrobates > Dendrobates tinctorius. Next base: position 83,699,097 of record NW_027361690.1, read on the forward strand.
GTTTGGCAATACCAGAAAAATTAGCTATAAATTTACGATAAAAATTAGCAAAACCCAAAAACTTCTGGAGGGCCTTCAAAGAAGTGGGCTGAACCCAATCATAAATGGCCTGTACCTTGGCTGGGTCCATTTCAATAGTTGACGGAGACAAATAAATCCCAAAAATGAAATCCTCTGTACACCAAAAAGGCATTTCGATCCCTTGACATACAGGGAATTCTCCCTCAAAATCCGGGACACAGTCCGAACATGTTCCACATGAGAGTCCCAATCGTTGGAAAAGATCAAAATATCATCTAGATAGATGATCAAAAATGTATCCACCTAGTCTCGGAAAATATCATTCATGAAGCACTGGAAGACAGAAGGGGCATTAGTGAGCCCAAAAGGCATCACCAGGTACTCAAATTGTCCCTCCGGAGTATTAAACGCCGTCTTCCATTCATCCCCATGCTTAATTCGAGTAAGATTATACGCCCCCCTGAGGTCAAGCTTGGTAAACCAGCAAGCACCTTTAACTCTGGAGAATAGATCAGAAATCAGGGGTAACGGATACTGATATTTAACAGTAATTTTGTTGAGGGAACGATAGTCAATACAAGGCCTTAATGACCCATCTTTCTTAGCCACGAAAAAAACCCCAGCACCTAAGGGTGAAGAGGATGGTCTAATATGACCCTTCTCCAACGACTCCTTAATATAGGATCGCATAGCCTCGTGCTCGGGTACAGATAAATTGAAAAGTCGACCCTTGGGAAATTTACACCCAGGGCTCAGCTCAATTGCACAGTCATAACTCCTATGAGGAGGCAAAGACGCAGACTCATTCTCACTAAATACATCATAATAATCAGCCAAATAGTCAGGAACATCATGCGACTGGGGAGAGGTGGAGAAAACAGGAGCATCACTAAGAGCTCACCGACAACCCCAACTCACCACAGACACAGATTTCCAATCCAAAACTGGATTATGGATTTGCAACTAGGGAAACCCCAGAACAATGGTATCATGCAAATTATGCAACACCAAAAATCTGCAATTCTCTTGATGATCTGGGGCGACCTGCATTACCACCTGGGTCCAAAACTGAGGTTTATTCTTCACCAAAGGAGTAGCATCAATACCCCTCAAAGGGATAGGCGTCCGCAGAGGTGTCATAGGAAATCCACAACGTTTAGCAAAATCCAAGTCCATCAGGTTCAGAGCTGCTACCGAATCCACAAAAGCCTTAGCGGAAAATGTGGACAGGGAGCAGATCAGAGTAATTGCCAGAAGAAACTTAGGTTGAACACCACCCACAGCAAATGTGTGTGCAAAATGTTTCTCTCGTTTAGGGCAGACAGAAATAATATGCGAGGCATCACCACAGAAGAAACACAGCTTATTACGCCTTCTGAACTCCTGACGTTGCGCCCTAGACAAAACTCTATCACATTGCATAGGTTCATACATTTGTTCAACAGGTGGCAACACCTCTCGTGCGGTTTTACGTTCACGCAAACGCCGATCAACCTGAATGGCTAATGACATAGAATCATCAAGACCAGAGGGAACAGGAAATCCCACCATAGTATCTTTTACGGATTCTGACAAACCCTTCCGAAAGAGAGCTGCAAAGGCACCATCATTCCAGGTAGTAAGGACCGCCCACTTTCGGAATTTTTGACAGTACAACTCTGCAGAATCCCGACCCTGGCTCAATGCCAACAGGACCTTTTCAGCCTGATCAATAGCATTGGGTTCATCATACAACAACCCCAAGGCTTGAAAAAATGCGTTCACATTAGTAAGAATAGGATCATCAGGATTCAAAGAAAACGCCCAATCCTGGGGATCGCCGCGCAGCAAAGAGATGACAATTTTAACCTGCTGCGCGGAGCTCCCCGACGAGTTAGGCTTCAAGGCATAAAATAATTTACAATTATTCTTAAAATTCAAAAATTTAGACCGATCCCCAAAAAACACATCAGGAGTAGGGATCTTTGGTTCAGCAGCATGTGAATGAGCAAGATAGGTGGAAATTCCCCGCACTTCAGCAGTGAGCTGCTACACACGATCAGACAATTGCTTCATCTCCATTGAGAAAGAGAAAAAAAAATTCCCCCTACGGCCTCAGAGACATAGAGGAAAAAATATACACAAAAAAGAAAAAAAAAATTCTGACAAACTCTTTTTTTTTAACAATTCTTTCCTGCTATTGAGTACCCTAGGATCTGCGGTATGGCTGGTGATTCTGTTATGAATGAGTCACCGAAGGAGGAAAAAAAAAAAAATACAAGCTAAGTCCAGAAAACCGGAGAGGTTGGTAGCTATCGGATTGCAGACCCCTGATCCTATCCACAACAACTAACAGTAGCCGTGGGGGGTTCCTACGATGCCCTAGACCCCTCGAACACAGCCAGAGAACTAAATAGGCCTAAAGAAAGAAAGGGGAAATCTAAACTGCCCCAGAGCAGACCCCAAAGCAATAGGCAGTCCCCAACATATAATGATGGTGAAGCAAGATGAAGACACTAACACAGATAGAAAGATAGGTTGAGCAAATGATGGGGCCCAAGCTAACTAAAAAGGACAGGATAGAAAAGCTGCTGTCTGCAATCCGTAAAAAACCCTACCAAAAAATGTCCCAACCGTCTGATAGGAAAAACAGGCCCTGAAGTCGCTAGGACTTCAAAAAGACTATATCAGCACTCAGGTAATTTCAGAAGACAGAGCAAAGAGACAAACTGATCAGAGACAAAAATGGAACTCAGCACACCCCAGACCGGGGATGGCTGAACTCCAAAAAACAAGGTAAACAAAACAAAACTAATAAGTTCAATAGCAGAGCAAAAACTTATCTTTGGGAAGCGGGAAACAGACTGGTCTCCAAGAATCCAGCAGAGAACTCACCAGCGACTCAGAAGGGCATCGGCTGCCTTATATCCAGTCAGAATTTCCTGTTACCCAGTCATCATCTACCAGGTCAGGTGTTTGGTAATCAGCCTCACTACCTTCCATCACCAGAAGAGGGAGTTCATCAGACATCGACGGTGAAGGGGAAAATGAACTCACAACAAAGACGCATGGATTATAAAAAGCACCACCATTTTCTTAAAAAAAAGTTTTTTTTCCTATTTTTCTTCTCAAAATTTGGGGTGCATCTTATAATCCGGTGCATCTTATAATATGCAAAACACGGTAAGTACTTGGATATTCTGGTTACAAGTAAGCTAAGCAGCAGCACTCAATGTCATGCAGCAGCTGCAAAAGCAAACAAGATTTTAGGGTGTATAAAAAAAGAGAAATACAATCCTGTGGTCTAAATGTATTATTACCCCTTTGTAAATCCCTTCGTAGTGATTTTTTAAAAATATTTTGTTATTTTTAACTCAATAATCCTTCACTTCCCAAAAATGATGTAAAAAGAAATGTTCGGTAAATAGGTACCTGTCCGAAAAACCAAATGTAGCAACGTGCCACAGTATTGGTGCAGCATGCACAGCTGTCAAACTTGACTAGTAAAACAGGTGTGCAAAAAACAGTCAGTTATGTGTCAGGATTTTGTGAAAATATTGGAGGCCATTTTGTTATATAATTAATCCCCCCTTCCCAAAAAGGATGTAACATGAAATGCTAGGTAGATAGTTACATGACAAAGGGTATACATGACTCATGTGAGCTTCTAGTGATGACCCAATAGCCTCCCCTCACACGGCCATAACCTCCCGCATCTAAACACCGAACCCAATAAAGACACTAGTCAGTATGTTGGATTAATTGGCCACAGCAGCCGTTTATTAACATTGTTATACAACAATTTAAACAATTACCGAAAAGGATGGGTATGGTCCTCGAAGCCCGAACCCTGTAAACTGCAAGTAACCACCAGTTCAAGCTTGGCCCCCAAGGTTAAGTCTTACCCCCAGCCGCTATGCAACAGCTCGGGGATAGATAACAACCAACCTGGCCAAAAAACCCAAACCCGTTAATGGGCCCAACAATTATCCCTTCCTCGGGATTGTAAATACCCAGTCCACTTGAATTCACCGAGGGGAGTCCAGGACCTCTTGGGATCCCCCCCACACCAATCCGCCATTTTGCAATTTCACCAACTTCGAGGACCTACCCATCCCGCCCCTACTGCTATGACAATCTTATGCACTGAAAAAGAAGGCACAAGTATTATATTTAATATTCCTTAACATAGAAAATTAAACCAAGAACTAACCACCATGTTACCCCAATAACGTTTAAATAATAATTAAGTGAGGGTGGGTGGGAGCTTCTTCGCTTGGGCCGGTGAGAACCTAAAATGGTGGCCTTACTAAAATGGCTACTCCCTTTTATATGTTGCCCATGTCTCATCCAGAAATCCTCCCCCTTGTCCTTAACTCCTCCTCATCCAACATTAATTAACCCCTCAAGCCCCATCTTTTACATGAGAGCTCCCTTCATTCACATGTCACCTTGTCATGTCGGCCTCCCATGAAGGGCCAGTGGCCCCTGTACGGCTTTTCTCAACCGAAAATCCAAATGTAGCAAGAAGCTGCAGTTTTAGGGCTCATTCACATGTCAGTTTTTCTCGTACAAGTGCGATCAGTGTTTTTCAAAGATAGCATTCATACCTATGATAATCTATGGAGTGGTTCAGATTTCAAATAAGTTTCCTCAGACTGAATGGTTAGCACAAAAGCATGGAGACTTGTAAGATATTGATAGAAGCATCGGATCAATCTTGCCAATGCAAGCATATGGATACTTGAAAAAAAAGGACAGCTGTCAGATTCCATCTATATGCTGCTTTTCACGCATTATTATATAGGAGAAGCTGTAGAAACTTCCATTAGTTTTTTTTTATCTGAGAAAAATGACGAAACGCTGACCAAACTCTGTTGGTAAAAATTGACACTGACCAAACTCTAATGAAACGCTGATCAAAAACATATGATAGTCATACCTATTTTCTCCTATGGGAAAATCAATGACTTGTGCATGAGCCCGTGCGCTGTGTGCACACGGTGCGGTTTCTGCTGCGTTTCTGCAGCGGTTTTGCCCCTGCGGAAACGCAGCAGTTCCGCTGACCAAGTACAGTACAATGAGACCCTATGGGGTTTCAAAAACGCTGTGCTGACGGTGCGGTTTTTTCCGCGCGGTTTTGCTGCGGTTTACAAACCGCAGCATGTCAATTGTTTGTGCGGTTTCCGCAGCGGTTTCATACCTCTACCATAGTAGAGGTGTGAAACCGCAGGGCAAAACCGCAGACCAAACCGCAGGTCACTTTACCTGCGGTTTTACCTGCGTTTCCGCGCGGAAAAAAACGCAGCGGAATCCGCAACGTGTGCACATAGCCTCAGACGGGCGTGTATGGCTGACAAATTTAACGAGTTAAACAGGTGTGCAAAAAAATATAAAAAGCAGCTTGGTACATGCACATTTTGTGAGGTAGATAGTCACAGTTAAATGTCTGGATTTTGATTAATTTTCTTTTGTATTTTTTAACACAATCATTCCCTCGTTCACTGAAAGGATTACACAAGAAATTAAAAAAGTCAGTACGGTCACTTGTGCCAAGAATACTTTGATACTTTTTTTTCCTTTAAGAAATACTTGGTTGGCTTGTTGCTATCTAGTGCATGAAGACTGAAGAAAAATGTGTAATTGAAATGTACCAGGACAGCTGTCACTAATTAATCGCACTGTGTCTGGCACTGCTGCTGACACCTCTCATCTCTCTCTACACCTACCAATTGAACCACTGCATTATTGGCAGACCACTGTGCTCATCTTCTTTAGTGCTGAAATTGTACAACAAACCCTGTGGAGTATTTTTCCAGTGTTTTAGGACTTTTTCTTCCTATTTCTCTTGATAAGCTGTGCATTCTGATGTGCCTTCACTATCCAGAGACACCCTAAAGGAATGCTCATACAACATTTTTTAAACCCTGGCAAACCTACTAAATTTTTCAAGGAGAACAAGATTCTGGAAACTCGTTCATTTTCTTTCCTGAAGCACCTTCGGTGTCGTTTTTTTCAGTCCTTTCAAGAGAGGTTTTTTATTTGTGATTTTGGTTATCAATGTTTTTTCGAGTGTTTTCCCATAGTTACATTGTTATATAGGTTGAAAAAAGACCTAGGTCCATCAAGTTCAACCTTTCTCCACCAACTGTACATTTTGTCACCCGCAATGTTTTGCATATCAAGAAAATCGTCCAGCATTTGTTTGGCGAGTTGCATAAATTAAATCACAAATTGTTCAAATGTAATGGGAACAGGAAATTTTCTAGAATTCAACACAAATTTGATTCGCTCATCTGTAATTATGCCAAGTAGTAGCAGTGAAGATGACGGCACTCACCGAATGATGGAAAAATCTTCTTTAGCATCTTATAGCAAGCAATAGAAATCAGGTGGGGAGCGTACAGGCAAGCAACAGCAGGCTACTGCTGCTTCGTGTCTGCCGATACTTCCACAGACCTCAACAATCGACCATAGCCTGCTATTGCTTGCCCTTACTCTACCCACCTGATTTTTATTGCTTACGATTAGAAAATAAAGATTTTTCCATAATATGGGAGTGCCGTCATCTTCACTTTTACTACTGGGGACTTTTGAATAATATCAGATCATCACTGATTATCTCTAATCAATCATTTTACAGCAGCCATTTACTGTAGAAGAAGCCTCCCCTCATTGTTCTTTTTGTAATAGGAGATAAAAAAAAGTATTAAAGGGGTTTTTAGTTCTAAAGTGTACCCCTCATTGTCTGGGTTACCGGCCACCCTACAGTCTCAGAGTGGCCATTTAAATAGCATGCACCTCTTGTAGACTCTAGGCTTTAGAACCTGATCGTGCCTCTTTAAAGCTGTCTGCATCGCTGGATCAATCACCTTGCACATCTTCCACTCTGTAGTCAGAACATTCGGCGCAGCAATGCCGCTGATGTGAACGTGAGAGGTCGGTCCTTCAGGAGGACACCATCCTAGCAAACAGGAGACATAAGAGCATTGTTTCTTGAAAAGGGAACATTAGAACAAACCTTTAAGTCTCGCCCCATGGCTAAGCTTCTTGATCTCACTAATATGCCAGCTGGAAATGGAAATAAATCAGAAGGAAATAGACATGATCGAATCCTTTGAAATCCAAATTTTTTAATAAATTTTTCACAAATTGCAGGTACTCCATTTGCTCTAAAAAGTCACATCTTTCCTACGACTGTATCCAACCTTTTTCTTGCTCTTTAATGCATTAATATCAAAGTAACCTTCACATATCACTGCTGTTTTGTCCCACACTATACAATTTATTTAGAGATTTTTGGCTTTTATTTGCTTATTTCTATTGATAAGTTGTGAGCTGTGGCATCCTGTCACTAAACAGATTTGTCTCAAAACTTGACTTAAAACAATAGGTTATTTTCTGGCTTTACCTTCCTTTTAACATTATTGTCTTTGTGTAGATCTTTTTCAAACAAATATCCCTTTGAGAATAAAAAGGAAAGCAGAGAGAGTAAAAGCCTTCCCTGCACAATGACACAGATACTGGTATAAATAAACAAAGTTTCTCCAAATAACATAGGATTTCCCTTTCATCTAGAAGGACTGTGACTGAATGGGATGTGGATGTGAGCCTGCAAATGTGATTTAAAGCTTAGGTTTGTGCCTTTACATTCTGATCACAGTGTTAATTAAAAACCTAATGTACAGTTTTTAACATTTTTCTTAGCTGCAGTAGATCAATGTATATTTGGATGCGCTGTCCAGGAATTTTTTTTCTTTGGCTATGGTATATTGCATAGTTTATTTCAGCTTTTTTTGCTTTGTACCAGCACTCCTTCCATTTCGCTCAGGTGTTATTAAATTAGCACTAAACTGCTGGTTTTGTTTTCTTTTTTTTTGTGTGACATCATGTAAGCAGGTATCAACATCAGGTGCAACAGTGCAGAGGATGAGAAGAACACAGGGGTGCAAGGTTCCTCGTGACACGTTGTCCTATCCATGGACCTCTTTTCTGGAAGGCCACTCTGTCTTGTCTATCACTTCAGGATCTCATAATTCCCTTGTCCCTTCGTCTCCTTTTCCTGTAGTTCACCCAAACGGCAGCACAGCTCACATAACACTGACTATTGCACTTGAACTAGTCACTATCTAACTATTTACAGGAAGCAATCACTTGCCCTAACACTAAAGAGTACTTCACACATAGCGCGATCATTGGCGAGATCGCTGAAACATCACAGGTTTTGTGATGCAACAGCGACCTCGCCAGCAATCTCGCTACGTGTGACACATAGCGGTATCGGCCCCCCGCTGTGATATCGCTGATCGTGCTCGAATGTCCTATGCCATTTTTTGATCGCTGGTGTCCCGCTGGCCAGCATGCATCGCTGTGTTTGACGCCATAACAATGACAAGCGACCTCGTTGGTGACTCAGAACTCAGGGACGCAGGCGTGATTTTGCTTGTCTTTTCAACGCCCCCCTCAGCTACGATTGGTGGTCTCAAATTAGGATCTTTGTATTGTTTCCTTTTATAGGTCAGCTATCAATTATATGCAATCATAACATTTAACATGTACAGTTATAGTAATCGCGTGTCCCCGTGTCAGTGACCACGACTAAATAGCGCACTAGCGACTCAGACAGGGACGCTGAAGCAAACCGCGTAGTGACAGCGCAGTAGTGACCACCAATCGGAGCAGAGGGGCGTGGAAAAGGCAACGCTGAAGCACGCTTATCGAGGTCTGAGTCGTCAGAATAGCTGCTGTGTGACAAGGTCCCAACGATGGCCGAGGTCGTTATACGGATCGCCGTATCGTTGCTATGTCGTTGAGTAGATCTGACTGTTTGACAGCTTACTAGCAACCACTAGCGACGTACCAGCGATCCTTACCAGGTCGTATCGTTGTCGGGATCTCTGGAGCGTCGCTATGTTCTAATGGGACCCTAAGCCGCTCCCACTATGGGCTAGTCACAAACTTAACCTATAACTTATCCTAATGTCATGACCTAAATATAGTCAACAATCTTATACCTTATGTACTAAGCCCTAAATTATATGTAACTACATTACCTATCACATGTTACTGCACACTATACATAACCACATCACAATACATTACACAATATATACAAAGACGCAAGATATAATTGACATTACACAACACACATGGCACGATTGGTGTCTTTAGGGGCAGGAATGCAACAGTCATTTTCCACCAACCTTACACCTACAGCACAATATAAAAAGTAAAGCAAGGGATGGAAAGCCCGTAAGTTATTATACAGTAGAATACAGCAATTTGGCTGTACAGAATACCAACACAATTCTAATCACACACTGTTGTTCTATTATTACAAAATATTATTGTCAGTGATGTCTTGGTCCTAATACCTTACCCTGAGGTGCATAACGTCACTGTTGGGCCCTTTACTGCTGTCTCTCTATCACTCTCAAGACAATATAAGCCATAATACAGGCCCTAACGGAGGCACATGATACCACGCCGTTAGGCCACAGGTCCCTTATCGATAAGTCAGTTTGCACTTCCATTATGCTGGCCACCTTCATCCCCTGAAGTATGGCCCCGATCCCCTGTGTACTGTACATCTACACCGGAAGTCACATCTAACATGAGCGTCCCTCTTCAATGGCCTTGCTGTGCTCCCTCTGCTCAGATCTCTTAACTCTGGTCTCTTGTCTCCAGTTCTGGCTACTCCGCTTTAGCCCCCAATTCGGGTTACTAATTTCTTCACTCGGGTCTGCTCACTTGACTCTACACTCAGGTCTGGTCGCTTGACTCTTCGCTAAAGTCTGGTCACTTGATTATCCATTTAGGTCTGGTCAATCGATTTTTCACTGGGGTCTGGTTACTCAAAATGGCAGACATAAGCCACCCTCGTGGCACCACGTGTCCATCCTGCTACCGACTCCCTCCCTTATCTGCCGTTCTGGGCCTTTTATAATTATTTAACTGCTCCACAGTTGTCACCTGACCCAGTGCCTCCTCCAATCTCTTCTCCTCAGTAATCAGACGCTTCATTACAAAGTTCCTGCTGATGCAATCCATTCCACATTTTCTTTTCCTACAATCTTTGGCCAGTATATGGCGGAGGTGACTTGTGGACATCCTGTTATACATTAACTGTGGAAATCTTCCCTTTGTACATCTCCTTACAATCACATGGAAGATGAATTTTTTAGATAAGGCCCATTACCTTCCAGAGTTATAAGCTCAGGGTCTCGTGGCTATGCGTCCTCTCCTTGGACCCATTTCTGGAAAGTCACTCTGTCTCTGTCACTTATTCTCCGGATCTTGCTATCTCTTTTCTGCAGTCTCCTCTCATTCAGGGTCACCCCAGAATGCGGCACTGCTCACAGAGGACCTTTTGTTCCATTCACTATGCAGTCCAGGCCCCATATGATTTCACTACCAGGAAATCTTGCACAATTTACTAGGAGCACTGTTGTATCAGAATTCAAGTTATATAACATAACATATCACATCACATAACTGTAAACTTGTTTCTTCAGAGGCAAACATGGGCAGTTTGTCCATATCCTTACATATCCTTACACATGTAATATAGCAATCTTCTTCTACCAAACTGTATTTGTTTCACAGATATTTTGATTTTCAAAACTTAAAATGTGATCATTAGATATACAGTCCAAGTATTTTCTGCACAATAAATTGCAGGTGGGATATGAACTTAGATGATCCTTATTTCTTTTTCAAAATGCTTTTTTTTTCAAATTCAAATTGAACAGGAGGACCAAAAAGTGGCAAAAATTATAGCAAAGAAATTAGTTTTAAGATACGGTCACCTCCACACTTGCAAGGTATCCAGAAAAGTGTACAAGGCACTTGAAGACACTGCTGAGGCAAAACTTGCTTCAGGTCATGCTTGCTACCTTTACAGGGTATGTCCCTTTCTCAAGTATGTGCTATGTACTCACCTATAAATAAAAACCTTTGTAGTCATGTTCCGTATTGTCATAAATATTTGGGAGTACATAGAATATATACTACAATGACTATAAACATGTAAGAAGGGGCCAGGAGGGTAGTCGTGGCTGAGGACACCAGGGCCTTGGTGTCCTGGCCTCCTCTCACAGGAAAATTGTCAGCTTCTACTGGCGTACCTGTTTGGGGTTCCAGTTCACCATCAGGGATTCCACAGCGGTGTTGCACAACTCCTGTACACTCAGTTTCAATGCACAGGGTGGAAAGAACAGACACAGATACCAGTTCAGATGCCAAACAAATGATTTTACTTTTCTCTTCAATGGCACATCAGTAACATTACAGTCCACAAAGCATTCTTCCTGCACTTTCCCTTTCCTGCTTTCTTTGAACTCACACACATTACGGGGTAGTAGCGCCCTAGGCGGTACCGCAACATCACTTCTGTAGGACCTCAAGACATAGTGGAATCTCGTTCATCCGTTTTGCCCCGGACTTATAAGCTTCAGATATTTAAGATCTGCCACATTGTGAATCTTCTGCGCCCTGCATGACTTTTGGACCACGTAATGCTCTCCTTTCCTTGCTGCCATGGAACACCGTAACTCCCAGGGTGCATGGATCTCATTCAGCACCTGCCTGACTGTGCCCGTGCACTTCTCTTCCAACAGAATGTTTCATAGCTGCTATGTCGTCCTGGGCCTAGAGACTTTGCGGACACTTCGGGCGTCCTCGCGCTTCAAACCTGTTACTATCTCCTACACTTAACCCATAGCAGCTCCTCCTACAATTAACCCTCTATGAACTTCCTACAAGATATACCTACAAGACCCACTAGAATGACCCCATCTAGTGGCCCACCCACAACAGAACTACACTTACCCATATCTAGGAACTCTATACTAATAGTGCCCTCCTCTAATGACCCCAAAGGATGCAGTAGCTTACCCTAATCTATACACATATATGCAGAACATTATACAACACAATATATTGCAATCTATACAGCATGGTAACACATATATGATGTGGCAGTACCAATAAAACAAACAATGGTAATACACTATAAGTGTAGCAGTACCAAGAATAATTGCAGATTTACATTAGCACTCCTTAAAGGGGAGGTGACATTAAAAAGGGACATCTTACTTCACTCCCTTACAAACACACTTATATTTAAAACCAACAATATTTCACAAAGTATCGTCTTAAGTCTAAATTCCCTTTTTGAGCTACTATACAATAATTGTTCCTCAACTGGATAGTATGGAAGAAATCCATAATGGCAGTCGGAGAAGATGGAAATAATTGGACAGGCAGACACTACAGGTTAGCGGCCTCACAAAAATACCTTAAAATTGCGTGTTTTCATTCAAATCCTTAAGATTAAGCGATTCTAAAGTACAGTATACATTCCCATCCACCTCTTCTAAAACGAGCCATGTCAGATTAAAGACTTGTCACCTTTGAAGAAGTGCTGGGCAACTGTGGTTTCACCAAGCTTACTATCATTTTCTTTTTCCATTGTTTTGTTGCACAGCATTCTATTATTTTTTGTTCAAGAATCCATATGGCCATTTTGGGTTATTTGCAATTTGACAGACCTAATGGTTTGATCCACATAAGTTTTCCCACAAGGCCATCAACATTATACCTGTTAGAGAATATTAATTCTCTTCAAGCAATTGATATCCTTTTGGTTGGATGCTGAACTAAATCGTCTTTGATATTATTGGAACAGATTTTGCAAAATAAACGACAAAAGTACAATTCATACAAGTCTGGAAAAATATCTTCTTAGAGGCTTTATGTTTTTAATATAATTTCTTGCCAGCTGATTGGCTAATGATACCCCCCTTCCTCTAGATGAGTCACAGAGGTTGCAGATCATTACTATATTTCTTTCCTTTTTTTAACAATTTCCAATTGTTTCAAGATTGTGTGCCTAATCAAACCTGTGTCTGTCATACATAGATATAAACAAGGTTCTATATCTGCCGTTTTTGTTTTTTTGTTTTTCTTTGATGATATAAATGTTCCTGTTGATGATCTTCCTACTTCCAATTCTACATTTCTTACTAGAGTTGAGCGAAACGGGTCGAACAATTTCAAAAGTTGCCGACTTTTGGCAAAGTCGGGTTTCATGAAACGAAACCCGACCCTAGGATGAGGTCGGCCACGAGGTCGGCGACTTACGCGCCAAAGTCGCGTTTCAAAAGTTTGTTTTGCGCTCTTTTTCAGCCAATCAGGATCCACGGACACTGTAGGCAACGTGATGACATAGGCAGGGGTCACCACCATCTTTCAGAAGGGCATGCAAGTGATTGGCTTGCTTTGGTGGGCGTCACAGGGGTTTTAAAAGGGCGTGCACGCCGACCGCCATCTTACTTCTGCCGATCTTAGCATAGGGAGAGGTTGCTGATTCTGTAGGGAGAGCGTTAGGCAGGGAAGAAGACAAAAAAACTGCTTCTGCTGCTAGCGATTTTGCCTGTGCAACACACCAGTCACTGTGTGTGCAGTGCAAGGGGAGGCTATATTGTGGTGGATCAGCGGTGTTGGTTGTTAGGCTGCCTTCTAAGGCTTCCTGACAGCTGCATTGCTGTTTCCCCACTGCTCTGCAAACTGCTTTTTTAAAAGCAATCCCAATTTTTTTTTTTGTCCTGCTAAGGTACTGAGCATGCATTTATTCACACCATACAGCGTTGTACGCTCCTCACACAGTACCGTGTAACGGCTGTTATCACAGCCACAGTGAAGCTATCTGTGTGTCACTGTGGAAGGATAAGTGGAGGACTTGTTCCGTTCTTACAGACCTACACTCTAGGGAGATTCCTATTCTGCCCAATTCTACAATTCACTTTTTTCACACCTGTGCCATCGAGCCTGTGACATAGCGCTGTGATATTCAGTGGGCCTCACACAATCCAAAAGTGTCCAGTGTCCACAAGTGTCTGCAGAAATTCAAAATCTCCCTTATCCTGTAGTCACTTTTTTCACACCTGTGCCATCGAGCCTGTGACATAGCGCTGTGATATTCAGTGGGCCTCACACAATCCAAGTGTCCAGTGTCCACAAGTGTCTGCAGAAATTCAAAATCTCCCTTATCCTGTAGTCACTTTTTTCACACCTGTGCCATCGAGCCTGTGACATAGCGCTGTGATATTCAGTGGGCCTCACACAATCCAAGTGTCCAGTGTCCACAATTGTCTGCAGAAATTCAAAATCTCCCTTATCCTGTAGTCACTTTTTTCACACCTGTGCCATCGAGCCTGTGACATAGCGCTGTGATATTCAGTGGGCCTCACACAATCCAAGTGTCCAGTGTCCACAAGTGTCTGCAGAAATTCAAAATCTCCCTTATCCTGTAGTCACTTTTTTCACACCTGTGTCATCGAGCCTGTGACATAGCGCTGTGATATTCAGTGGGCATCACACAATCCAAAAGTGTCCAGTGTCCACAAGTGTCTGCAGAAATTCAAAATCTCCCTTATCCTGTAGTCACTTTTTTCACACCTGTGCCATCGAGCCTGTGACATAGCGCTGTGATATTCAGTGGGCCTCACACAATCCAAAAGTGTCCAGTGTCCACAAGTGTCTGCAGAAATTCAAAATCTCCCTTATCCTGTAGTCACTTTTTTCACACCTGTGCCATCGAGCCTGTGACATAGCGCTGTGATATTCAGTGGGCCTCACACAATCCAAAAGTGTCCAGTGTCCACAAGTGTCTGCAGAAATTCAAAATCTCCCTTATCCTGTAGTCACTTTCTTCACACCTGTGCCATCGAGCCTGTGACATAGCGCTCTGATATTCAGTGGGCCTCACACAATCCAAGTGTCCAGTGTCCACAAGTGTCTGTAGAAAATCTAAATCTCCCCTGTCCTATAGACACCTTGTACCTTGTTTTACATTACTATATAGTTTGTTGGATTTTGTCTACATTTCTACCAAAAATGAGGAAGGCTGGTGGAAGAGGCCGTGGAATTGGGCGGGGGTTGGCAGCTGGTAATGATGGTGTTGGTGGTGGATCTGATGGTAGTGGCAAAAGCAAAAGAGGACCGAATGCAGGTGGTGTTGAGCCTGCGCCATCGTCTGGCTCCATAAGGCTTCGAAGGCTTAGTTTTCTAGGAGTTGGCAAACCGCTTTTAACGCCAGAGCATCAGGAAAAAGTTTTGTCTTACATTGCTGACTCAGCCTCCAGCTCTATCGCCTCCTCTTCTGAAGTTGTAAAAAGTAAAAGCACTGAGTCGTCATTGGAGGCTCATGTTCATGAACCACACCTTTCCTTGTGTCCTTCACCCCAACCAAGATTGAAGGATGACGCAGGCCATACTACTGATTACTCCATGGAGCTGTTTTCACATACCATGCCTGGATTATCAAGTGAAATGGTGAATTACCCAGGCCAAGATGAATCTGACATGGAGTGCACTGATGCACAGCCGCTGATAGATGATTCTGCTGGTACATTCACTCAGAGCACTACATTGTCCTTGCAGTGTACAGAGCCAGATTCTGACCCTGATGAGACTCAGGTGCCCCTTCCCGCACACTATACCACCATACACGGTGACACAGAGGAAGGTGCACATGACATTGAAGAGGAGGTGATGGATGACCCAGTTGTTGACCCAGATTGGCATCCATTGGGGGAAGAGGGTGCTGCTTCCAATAGCTCAGATGAGGAGCATCCACAGCAGACATCGACATCGCAACAGCTGTTATCTGGCAGGCCGGGAGCACTCCAAAGACAGGTTCCAAAAATCAAAAGAGTTGCTGGACAGCTTGTCCAGAGGGTCAAAACATCACAGCGTGCTAGGCCGCAAAATGTCTGCCAAAGTAGGAAGAGTGCAGTGTGGCACTTTTTTGAACAAAATCCTCATGATCAGGCCAAGGTTATCTGTAAGAAGTGCACAAAGACCTTTAGCCGAGGGAAAAATCTGAAAAATTTGAATACCAGTTGCATGCTTAGACATTTAACCAGCATGCACTTGCAAGCGTGGACACAACACCAAACCTCAAGTGCCACATGTGCAACTGATCACAAAGAAGGTAGTAGTCAGCAACGCTACATTGTTTCCCCCACTGTAAGCCCACCGGTTAGCACAGCAGCAAATGTTGAGGTGTCGTTGCAAGGCCACAGCAGTCAGGGAATCCCACTGTTATATCAACGAAATACTGAATCTAGGCCATCAGAAAGAACACCAACTCCATCACCATCATCAACCCTCTCTCAGTCCGCCCTGTCCACCGCTACTTCCACCATATGCAGCTCTCAAGTCCAGCTCACCTTCCCAGACACTATGAGTAGGTCAAGAAAGTACTCAGTCTCTCATCCGCGTACACTGGGTTTGAACGCCCACATTGCCAAACTAATCTCATTTGAGATGATGCCCTATCGGTTGGTGGAAAGCGCAGCTTTCCGCGAACTCATGGCCTATGCAGTACCACGCTATGACCTACCCAGTCGCCACTTCTTCTCTCGCAAAGCCATCCCAGCCCTCCACCATCATGTGAAAGACCGCATTGTCCATGCACTCAAGCAGTCAGTGAGTGGAAAGGTGCACCTCACAACTGATGCATGGTCCAGTCGGCATGGCCAGGGCCGTTACGTGTCCATCACTGCGCACTGGGTTAATGTGGTGGATGCAGGGTCCACACGGGACAGTGGTGGTGGGACAGTGCTGCCTAGCCCACGGTATAGGAAACAGTTGGCTGTTGGCGTTCCACCCTCCTCCTCCTCCAGAAGCGAAAGCTCGTCCACAGAGCGCAGTCGTGCGAGCACTCCATCTGCAGCTGCCACTGTTGCACACGAGGTTTCCCCCTATCGAGCAGCTAGTGGAAAGCGTCAGCAGGCTGTGTTGCAGATGATGTGTTTGGGCGACAGACACACCGCCGAGGTGCTGGCCGAGTACTTGAAGCGACAAACTGATTCATGGCTGGGCAGTGTACATCTTGAGGCAGGCAAGGTAGTTAGTGATAACGGCCGTAATTTTGTGGCAGCCATAGCCCTTTCAAAACTCAGCCACATACCTTGCTTGGCTCACACCTTGAACCTGGTGGTGCAGTGCTTCCTCAAAAATTATCCGGAGTTAACAGCCCTGCTCCATAAGGTGCAAAGACTGTGCGCGCACATCCGCCGGTCGCCTGTACACTCCGTTCGTATGCAGAAGCTGCAACGATTGCTCCACCTTCCCAACCACCGCCTCACTATCGACATTGCAACAAGGTAGAACTCCACCCTGCACATGGTGGAGCGGCTGTGCGAGCAGAGGCAGGCTATAATGCATTTGTGGGAGGATACACGGCCAGGCACTTTGAGAGCAGACATGGAGATGACAGGTGTGCAGTGGTCGAAGCTGAAAGACCTCTGTAAAGTCCTTCAGTGTTTTGAGGAATGCACACGGCTGGTAAGTGCAGACGACGCCATCCTAAGCATGAGCATCCCACTTATGCGTCTGCTCATGCAAACTTTGACGCACCTTAAGGAGCAGGCGTCTGCAGCCAATGTTGACGAGGAGGAAGAGGTGGAGGGAATCCTTGATGACATTCAGCCATTGTCTGCTCAGGGACCTCTCCTGGACGAGTTGGAGGAAGAAGAGGAGGAGGAGGATGATGATGGGGATGATTACTTAGGGGAGGAGGATGCATCTCGTGGGGCAAGTGAAAATGCTGACGTGGCAAGGTCTGGTACAGGGTTTGTGCGTGACTGGAGGGATGTGGATTTGCCAGAAAGTGCTCCTCCAACCAGCACTCGCAGTGCATCATTGACACCGGGAATATTGGCCCACATGTCAGATTATGCCTTGCGGATCCTAAAAAGGGACCCCCGCATTGCCAAAATGATGAACGATGACGACTACTGGTTGGCCAGCATCCTGGATCCACGCTATAAAGACAAATTACAAAATATCATGCCACAGGAGAACCTTGACCTAATATTGGCTAATAAACAAGCAACTCTGGTAAATCGGTTGCTTGAGGCATTCCCAGCACACAGCAGCGGTGATGGTTCTCACACGAGCCGTACGGGCCGGGGGCAGCTTGGCAGAGGTGTTCATGGTGCACACAGCAGAAGTGGCGTTGGAGACAGGGGTTTCATGACAATGTTGTGGACTGATTTTTCAAGTACCGCTCACACAACTGGTAATACAGCATCGATGGAAAGTGACAGGAGACAGCAGTTGTCAACTATGGTTACAAACTACTTTTCCTCCCATATCGATGTTCTCCCACACAGGTCATTCCCCTTTGACTATTGGGCCGCTAAACTGGACACCTGGCCTGAATTGGCCCAATATGCCTTACAGGAGCTCGCTTGCCCAGCTGCAAGTGTGCTATCGGAAAGAGTCTTCAGTGCAGCTGGATCAATCCTGACAGAAAAAAGGACCCGTCTGTCAACCCAAAATGTGGATGATCTAACCTTCATTAAAATGAACCATGCATGGGTTTCCAAGGATTTTGTTCCACCTTCCCCTGATGACACATAGGGTGACAGAAAAATGGCTTGCTTTGGTCCACCTCTTCCTGGGACTTGACCTATTTCGCCTTTTGCATCAGCTGAATGTCCAACATCAACATATGCCACTTTCTAAAACTCCCTAACTGTGCAGCCTCCCCCCCATGGCCGGGGTCACCACCTAGCGCATGACACCGTGCGAGTGCCGTTGCCCTGGACAGGTGGGTAGGCCGACTCTTGGGCGCGGGCACTGGCACAGGGTCCCTCATAGTGCAATCAAGTGTCTCTGACGGTGGTGGTGCACACCCGCCGTCAGACACACCGCCGTACTATGAGGGGCCCAGTGCCAGTACCGACGCCCACGAGTGGGCCCCCCTTGCTTGGGCAGGGCCCCAGCATTTGCAATCTTTACCTCTCCCTGCTCCTCCGCTGTGTAGTCTGGGCCGTCAAATCCATACTGTGCCTGACACCGTCTGAGCCTGCCTCCTGATGTATAGACATATCTTTTGAATGTGTACGCTATCCATACATGTTATCCGGGGATACGGTATCCTTTCTCACCTTTGTGCAATCACGTGCAAGCCATACTGGGCCTAACACCGTCTGAGCCTGCCTCCTGATGTATAGACATATCTTTTGAATGTGTACGCTATCCATACATGTTATCCGGGGATACGGTACCCTTTCTCACCTTTGTGCAATCACGTGCAAGCCATACTGGGCCTAACACCGTCTGAGCCTGCCTCCTGATGTATAGACATATCTTTTGAATGTGTACGCTATCCATACATGTTATCCGGGGATACGGTACCCTTTCTCACCTTTGTGCAATCACATGCAAGCCATACTGGGCCTAACACCGTCTGAGCCTGCCTCCTGATGTATAGACATATCTTTTGAATGTGTACGCTATCCATACATGTTATCCGGGGATACGGTACCCTTTCTCACCTTTGTGCAATCACGTGCAAGCCATATTGGGCCTAACACCGTCTGAGCCTGCCTCCTGATGTATAGACATATCTTTTGAATGTGTACGCTATCCATACATGTTATCCGGGGATACGGTACCCTTTCTCACCTTTGTGCAATCACGTGCAAGCCATACTGGGCCTATCACTGTCTGAGCCTGCCTCCTGATGTATAGACATATCTTTTGAATGTGTACGCTATCCATACATGTTATCCGGGGATACGGTACCCTTTCTCACCTTTGTGCAATCACGTGCAAGCCATACTGGGCCTAACACCGTCTGAGCCTGCCTCCTGATGTATAGACATATCTTTTGAATGTGTACGCTATCCATACATGTTATCCGGGGATACGGTACCCTTTCTCACCTTTGTGCAATCACTTGCAAGCCATACTGGGCCTAACACCGTCTGAGCCTGCCTCCTGATGTATAGACATATCTTTTGAATGTGTACGCTATCCATACATGTTATCCGGGGATACGGTACCCTTTCTCACCTTTGTGCAATCACTTGCAAGCCATACTGGGCCTAACACCATCTGAGCCTGCCTCCTGATGTATAGACATATCTTTTGAATGTGTACGCTATCCATACATGTTATCCGGGGATACGGTACCCTTTCTCACCTTTGTGCAATCACGTGTAATCCATACTGGGCGTGAGAACGGCTGGCGAGCTGTTAAGCAAGCTACAGCACCTGTGGTTTGCACACGTAAGTTTTTCATTTTTTCAGGAATGTCGGTTAGGCCTAATTCCGGAACTGCGGTTGACCTGCACTTACTGGGAAATCATCGTTCGTGAGTAATAATTGTAATCAGTGATCCCCATCTCTAATGTTGTTCAGCGGGTTATCTGCACCTGTAAGCGACAAACGCTGGCCTTTTCAGCGTAGCGCACATGCAGCCACGGACATGTAAGGGCATGACACACCAGTTATTGGCCAATCTCATGTGCCAGAGCCTCACGTGTCCCTCTAGTAAGCCGGACTCGGACCGCGGGGCATGACGAAGTCTCGTTCGTTAACGGAATTAAGCTTGCAATGTGTGCATCTGTTCTGTAGCTGGCATGGTTGAGGTTGCCCGTGTTGAGTCAAATTACGCCGTAGGCTCCACTCCTGGTGGTGCCCTTCTGGACATTCCTTTAAGGTTCAGCTTTGCAACCATACTGCCCACGTAAAACAAACACTTTGCCTTCATGAACGCTGTTTTGAGGGTCATGACTCGTGGGAATAACGCCGCCCAATCAGTTAACCTGCTAGAGAGATCCTTCGTTGCTCCCAAGCATGACATCACACTCCCTAGGAGGAAGGTAATGCCACTGTGGCGACCGTACTCCTGGGGGCGACACAAGTGCACTGATGCCCAGCCACTGCTCGATGAATCTGCTGGTACATTGACCCAGACCACTACATTCCCCTCGCACGCTACACGGCCTGAATCTGACCCTGATGAAACTCAGGTTATCCTTCCCATATACAGTTCCATCTTACACGGTGACAAAGAGGAAGCTGCAGACGAAAGTGCAGGTTCGGCCCACCCGCCATCAGACACACCACCGTACTATCATGGGCCCTGTGCCAGTGCCGTCGCCAACGAGTGGGCCCCCCCTGCTTGCTCAGGATCACAGCACTTGCAAGGTTGAAATACTGTGCAGTGAGATGGAAGATGGGGACGACGAGGAGTCCAGACTAGTACAGGGATTCCCTAGCGAGGAGACTTATTTGATTGTTTTCAATGTTGGGACAGCAATTTTTGGGGAGCACTATACTCTGGAGAATGATAGATGGGGCCCACCATACACTGGAACATTCCAAAGGTGGACATCAGACACTGGAGCAGCATTTACAGGGCCCATTATACACTAGAGCATTAGAAATGGGGCCCATTATGTTTGGAGCATTATTTGGGCCCATAAGACAGTGGAGCTTCATCCATGGGGACCAACATATACTGTAGCATTATGTGGAGCGCATCATATACTGTTTCAAACATTATATGGGACCAATGATTCTGTATGGAGAAATAGATAAGCCTCGTCATGAGATGTAAAAAGTGAAGTATTTTTCATTGTACTATACCGCTATTTCTCTGCCGTATCGGAGCATGATGAGTTGTGGTATGTGTTAAAGGGGCGCTCTTTCGCCCAGGGCACATGAAAACCTGGAGCCAGCCCTACCCCCCCACAACTTTAGCCAAATAACCCCCATTTTTCAGTGCGTAACTTGTATTATGAAGTTAATTAAGGTTGACAAGCTTAAGTAAGAAGAATTGATGCTTTTGGCATTCAAATGAGCACTGTAGGTGTGTTTCCTGTCCTCCTCTCACTGCCGACTTTTATTCCCCATTGACTTACATTGGGTTTCGTGTTTCGGGACGACCCCGACTTTTCCCTATAATCGGCCGATCTTGCTCGACCTGACTTCTGGAAAAGTCGGGTTTCATGAAACGAAACTCGACCATAAAAAACCAAAAGTCGCTCAACTCTATTTCTTACTGCTTTCTCTGAATATCCCCATTCAACAATTTTATCACACATGTTCTTACTATATTCAGTTATTATTGCGAATCCTACAGGCCCTTAACATTTGTTTTTTTTAGCATGCCCTTAAAAGTTTGAAAAGTACGGCACTAACTCACCATAAAAGATTAATCTTGTTAGTCAGCGGTGTGATTAAGCTAGTTCTAACCAGTTGAACCAGTTGTTAAAATCACAGCCGGTTAGCGGAACTGGCAAGAAAAAGTTCTCATATCCAGTTCTACATACTCAAGCCGAGTGATTCTTCTTGTGTTCTAAGCCAGCACCGCTCTGCTGACCCTTATAGAGTGCAGCGTCGATTGGGGGGGCACACACAGAGCAGATACATTCACTTTCCTCCTACCCTCTATGCAAACAGCTGGGAGGAGAACTTGCAGTGGGGAAACAAATTGCAGCGGGCAGTGAGTGGCTATGCTGGAGGGGATGCTATAGTATTCAGCCCAGCACTTCCTACACTTACCTAGTTTTCCCAGATTTGGATTGCAACAAACCAAGCGGAATGTGTTGTGAATTATCTTACTTCTGAGTCGGGGCTTCCCTCAATTGTTGCTGGTGATTAGTTCTTCCTGTGCGACTTGAGGTCTGCTGTCTCCTGCCTGATCCTGCATTTTTCAGTTAAGTTGTCTATTTGCTAATCCTTTGCATCTGATCTGGTTTTGCCTCTTTCTGCTTTGCTGTGCGGGTTCAGTGTGCTCCCTGCTGGGGCTGTGTGCTGGACCCTGCTCCATATGTTACAGCTTGTGTCAGTTTGTTCAGTCCCCTGTTATATTAGTCTCTTTTGCTTTGCTGCCAGTTTACATCAGAATGCTGATATAGTGGGGGAGAGGTGAGACCTCATTGTTTTTTTGTACATCAGACGTGTTGGATTTTTTAGGGTTTTTGCGTAATTGCAGACAGTGTCTTTCCTTTCCTATCTAGACAGTTTGGGCCCCATCATTTGCTCAGTCTATTTTCTGCCTGTGTTTGTCCCTCATCTGGTCTCACCGAAGATATATGTTTGGGGGCTATTTCTTTGGGGTTCTACTCCGGGGCAGTTTAGATTTCACCTTTCTTGCTTTAGGCCTAATTAGTTCTCCGGCTGTGTCAAGGTGTCTAGGGAATCGTAGGTATGCTCCATGGCTACTGTTAGTTGTGTTGTTAGGATTAGGGGTCTGCAATTCGCTAAGTGACCAACCTTTCTGGTTTCCTGGTGGCCTAGCCTATTCCTGCTATACTCCTCGGTGACCTGTTCATAACAGGAATGGGAGAGCTGGAAAGTTAGGAGATGGTGAAAGAGGAGAGGGTAGAAGGCCAGTAGAGGGGAGGGTTGTAGACAAGAGACAGGCTGTCTACTCCAAATATCTTTGCCAGTATGTGTGTA
The DNA here is from genome assembly GCF_039654945.1 of Dendrobates tinctorius. Taxonomy (NCBI): domain Eukaryota; kingdom Metazoa; phylum Chordata; class Amphibia; order Anura; family Dendrobatidae; genus Dendrobates; species Dendrobates tinctorius. The sequence goes on from NW_027361690.1 coordinate 83,722,371, forward strand.
AGTGTGTGTGTGTGTGCGTGTGTTCATATATACAAGAGGTGAAATAAGTATTGAACATGTCATCAATTTTCAAAGTAAATATATTTCTAAAGGTGCTATTGACATGAAATTCTCACCAGATGTCGGTAAGAACCCTTCCAATCCACACAGGCAAAAAAAATTAAACCATAATTGTCCATAAATTAATTTATATTTAATAATCAGAAATGAAACAGGAAACAGGGAAAACGTATTGAACACGCTTACTAAAATTCAATTTAAACTTCGTACAAACGCCTTTTCTGGTGATGACAGATTCAAGAAGTCTTTTGTATGGAGAAACTAGTCGCATGCATTGCTCAGGTGTGATTTTGGTCCATTGTTCCACACAAACACTTTTCAAATCCTGAAGGATCCATGGGCTCCTTGTTTAGGTATCTCTGGAGACACGTTTTCTACAAATATTTATAAATTAATTTTGTGTTACACAAAATAGATAATGAGCTTGATTTTTTTGCCTTTTTTGACTAATCTTGACCTTTTCTAGATACTATTTTAGTACACTGTGTTGTTGTGACAATATTTCTAAGGGAAATTGCCATTATGTAGGTCTCTAATTCACTGCAATGTTCCCCTGAAAGCAATGTTGCGTGAAGCTAAATGCAGTGTCACTTCCAAAAGTCTTTGTAGAAGATGCCCAAGCTTCTCCACTTCCTTCACTAAGCCTCTTAACATCTCAAAGTCAACACCATGGCCACCTAGTGTTCTCCAACTCCACTAGTGCTTTTTGTTCTCTGCACTATGTTCATGCTTCAGTAACTTGAGGTACAGAAGATGTCATTTGGAAACCAAAGTATCAAATCCATCTATTCGGCAAAGGATACTTCCAATCTCGATTCTCTGATCAATAGAAAATGCCATGCATGTTACGCAATACATTGCCTTCCTACTTGGGCTCCATCTTAGCCAATTCCTTAAAAAAATGTTAATGCCCATTAGGTGACTTGGCATACAGGAGGAAGTCACTAAGGGTACCGTTACACTTAGCGACGCACCAGCGATCCCAACAACGATGCAACCTGGTAAGGATCGCTGGTGCGTCGCTAAATGGTCGCTAGTGACCTGTCAAACTGACAGATATACTCACCGGCACAGCAGCGATCCATACAACGACCTCGGAGATCGTTGGTATCTTGTCACACAGCGGCTATTCAGACGACTCCCGTCTGCGTCCATGTGTTCTGCGTCGCCATCAAGGTCTCTCGTTGACATCAAACACTGCGATGCACGCTGGCCAGCGGGATGCTGATGACAAAAAATGGCCCAGGCCATTCGAGCACGATCAGCGAGATAGCAGCAGGGGCCCGGTCGCCGCTGCGTGTCACATGTAGCGAGATCGCTAGCGAAATTGCTGTTGCGTCACAAAATCGGTGATGTTTCGGCGATCTCGCTAGATTGCTAGCGATCTTGCTATGTGAGAAAGGGCCTTTAAGAAGAGATTGTACCATCTTCTTCAATTCTTCTTCGGTAGAAAATCCGTGAAAGAACAATATTCTCCCATTTTTGTTTTCCGTGACGACAACTGACTACATTGCTGGGTGTTTCCAATCTGTTTGCTCTTCTTGTAATGTGATATGAGTGCACTCCTCTGGAGAATGAGACTCTAAACTCTGGCCACAAGATGGTTCTTCATACACATGTTCTAAAATGGAACTTGAACATGAAGTCATTGGCTCTTCTTCCATCTCTATAAAAACAGTGGGAGGGAGCATTCTGTCATAAGGCCTCTTTGGTGATATGGTACTGGACTGTGTTTCTGCAGATTGTTCTGTTACTGCCATGGGTGTGTCAAAGGCTGCAGACAGTCACACTGCATCTAGTTTCAGAAGGTCTGTGCGTTTGGCCTTGGAGACACCTTCTTAACACTTCTGACTGACCGAAAAGCAAACTTTCTCCTGCTCTAATTGACATACCTGGACCTGGATGTTTATACACTCCCAGCCTGCTGCTGGGAGTTGCCGGTGATATTTCCATTTCCCCCAGGTGAGACTTTGAGCTATAGCAGTCAGCTATCTTCCTCTTTGGTGTTGCTGGAGGACGTCTGTGTTACATCTCGGAGTCTACACAGGATAAGTGTTCCCCTTGTTCATGTAGCTCAGCTGTGATCCATATATATGCCGCGGTCACGCAGGCCCGGGATACTCGGTAGCTGGGCAGGCAGTCTATTGGGGATATCACAGTGGTGATTGCCCATCACCATGACCCTAACCGCACAAATGAAGGGGGAGTATTTGCAGGGGATAATAGTTTATGGTTGTATCGTGATGCCAGCTGGGATGTCTGGCCAGGGATGGCCAACGCTGCAAGTTGGGTCCCCAGGGGTTAGATTGTAATGTAGCCAGATGGATCTCTCCCCTCAGCAAGAGCATGCCCCTGGGGTGATAATGGGGGTTGTAGGGAGCAGTGTAGCGGAAAGAAGCAAGGAGATAAAGGAATTCAGTCTTTACCTTTACTGATGGTAGATGCAGGTTGAATCCAGGGGTTCTGGTCACTAGGTCGAGGGTCTGGCCGGTCCGGGAGCAGCTGGAGTCCACTCCACTAACTGAGTAGGATAAGCCTTTCCTTTCTATGCCCATTGGTTTGCAGAAATGCTTGAAGGGGCAGCCACCTCACTGGATGAAGCGGTATGCTCAAGCATTTGATGAGAAGCTTGAATCTGAGGGGGTTCACCAGTGTCAACATCACCTCCCTTTGTGCTTTGTGGCTTTTGAAAGTACTGAAATAGTGAAATAGATTGTTTTTTGTTTTTAAGACTTTCCTCTGTTTCATCTCGCTCCCTTTTTTCCATTCTTTTTTGAGAGCCAGATTTATGATGGTGCATATTTCTGGGACTAGTTAAAAAATTTTTTGCGTGCAAGGTAATCTGTAAATGAGTATTAACCACAAATAACAACGCAAAATCACAACCACTTAGAAATGGCAACACTACATCATACTGGCAGTGTACGGGACAGCACAAACTATATAAAATGCACAGGTAAGGCTGGTTTCACACCAGCTCTTTTTTTACATCCATAGCAGGATGTAAAAAAAGATCAAAATAATAATAATCTATTTTTATATAACGCTAACATATTCCGCAGCACTTTACAGTTTGCACACATTATCATTGCTGTCCCCCGATGAGGCTCACAATCTAAGAACAGAGTCTAAAGGCCCCTTGTCAGGATCGCTGGTGCATCGCTACATGATCGCTGGTGAGCTGCCAAACAAGCAGCTTCACCAGTGATCAGCTGCAGCGAGGACGCTGGTCTCTAAGGTAAATATCGGGTTACTAAGCGACGTGCGTCACTTAGTTACCCGATGTGTACCTTAGAAACCTGCGTGCTCATGCCGGGAGCTGCCAGCACGCAGGTTTCTAAGGTACACATCGGGTAACTAAGTGACGCGCGCCGCTTAGTAACCCGATATTTACCTTAGAGACCAGCTCCCAGCGCCTGCTTAGAGCGCTGGGAGCCTCGCTGATCGTTGGCTCCCGCTGCCACACGCAGCGATGCGTGCTGGCCAGCGGAAGACCAGCGATCAAAAAATGGCCCAGGTTGATCGAGCACAATCAGCGATACCCGGCAGGGGCGCCGGTCGCTGATCCCCGTCACACACCGCGATCTTGCTGGCGAGATCGCTGTGGCGTCACAAAATCAGCGATCTCGTTAGCGAGATCGCTGTGTGTGACTGGGCCTTAACAGACTCTGACACTTCAGTTCTTGTCACCATTGATTTTCAATGGGGACAAGAAAGAGCAGAGGTGTCGCTGTTCAGCTTCATTATGCAGCTCAGTTGTCATTTTGAAAGCCTGATAAAAAGCTGAATGTTTTTTCCACTTTGTCAAAAGGAAGATGAGAGACAACAGACCCAATAATGCAGAAGAGCTGAAGGCTGCTGTGAAAGCAACCTGGGCTTTCATAACACCTCAACAGTGCCACAGGCTGATCACCTCATGCCACACTGCATTGATGCTGTAATTGATGCAAAAGGAGCCCCGACCAAGTATTGAGGGCATTTACTGAACCTACAATTCAGTAGGCCAACATTTCAGATTTTAAAATCTTTTTTCAATCTGGAATTATGGTGGCATTAAGAACTACAACTTGTCCTGCAATAAATAAGGCCCAAAAAGCTACATTAATGGCAAAAATGGTATAGCTATTTGTTACAGAACCCCCCAGCACACCGAATAGGAGATGTATGCCCTTAATGCAGCAACCGACCGGCTGCGACCCCCTGGGCAGAGGTAAACAAGATATCCCACTGCTGCTACCAGTGTAACGGGGTCTTCTGTGCTGTAATACCTCATACATTACCACCCCGTTTCTCAGGAGGTTCACTCTGCTTTTCCTCACTTCTGAATGAAGGACGCTGGTTCAAAAGGCTTTGTAACATGGGAACATATAAAAGATCACTGCTACTCCATGTATTTCCAGTGTGACAACATTTTACTCATCGGTCTCAGAATATATATACATACAGAGGGCAGGACAATCAATGTGTGTCGTGCAAGTAGATAGCAGGCTCCAATTAAGACGCCAGACGTACATTACAATAGCCGTGGGATTTACAAAGGTGGGGGGAGGTCAGAAGTGGGATATCTTGTTTACATCTGTCCAGGGGGTCGCAGCCGATCGGTTGCTGCATTAAGGGCATACATCTCCTATTCGGTGTGCTGGGGGGTTCTGTAACACTATTGACATATGACTATGAAGAAATGCAAAAGAAAAATACTCGACCGCCCCCTGAAATTGACCCAGTTGCTGGTCAGACATGCGTGCATCCGCTTCATTCATTTCAATGGGAGTTCCAGCTATATCCAGAACTCCCAGTCAAATGAATCAAGCGGCTGCATGCATGTCTGACCAGCTGCTCCATTCGTTTCAGCGGGCAGTTAAAGTTATGGGGCCCCTGTTCTCTGGAACAAAGGGAGTTCAACTTCTGGGACCTCCCACTGATCACAAGAAAGAGGTCCCTGTAAATCTCATTGCCCCCTTAAATGAGCGGAGCATCTGATTGGGCATGTGAGCAGCCACTCAATTGTAAGGGCCAGCTCACACGGCAGATTTTCAAGCAGAATTTTAGCACGGCTGCTGCTAAAACCAGTTGTTCCGCAATCCTCTTTGTTGTCTCACATAGAGATGAATAGAAGGCATGAAAGAACCGGACACTGTGGATATTCAACAGGATATCGGCGTGGCTGTCCACGCCAAACTTCTGCTTGAATATCTGCCTTGTGAACTGGCCCTAATAATTATCCCAAATTTTGTGTATAGGAAGATAAGTATTTGGTTACTAGAATATCCCCCTTTAAGACAGGCAACTGTAATTTATTGTAGGCAGATAGATAGGCAGCAGTCAGTAGGATTGAACTTAGTAGTACTTAGTGATTTGCAGGCAGGCAGCAGACGAGACGGCCTCCAACTTCACGAGCAGGTAGGGAGCACAAATAGAGTAGTGGGTGGGTCTCATCACTTTCAGGACCTCAACTCTTCTATATAATGTGCGCAAGGGCCCGGGCGTGCTGGCAGCGTCTGAAGTCACTGATGTCAGACGCAGCCAGCTCCCTTTGCTGAAGCCGTACGATATAAGTATCTGCGGCCGCGAGTGAATGGGGCCCCGGGGCTTAATAAAGCAAAGTAAAGTGATTATCCTGGGCCCCAGCTTGCCACGCAGTCTTGCCAGGCCATATATACAGTGGTCTGGCTGAGTTGCCTCAGAGTAGGCTGCACCGTATGTCTCACCCAGTCTGGGCCCCCCTCTTTGCTTCTGCCCACCAGACCCCAAACAACAGTAATGCCCAGATGACAGCCTTGCATGTCAATAACAGAGAAATTCTGTATTTAGGTTGAAAATCTACTGTGTATTACAACACATGTGGTGTGGATGAGATTTTTTCAAAATCTTACGTCCATGCAGTGGAGAAAATCTGTAGTGGGAATTGACCAGTACTGGATAGGTCATCTGTAACATGTCAATATTTTCTCTGTATTTCCATCAGGGATTTTACTGTCAGGATCCTGTCAGCGCTGGCGTGCAGCCTCCGCTGAGCAGTGACTCACTCGCACTGTAGGGGGGCCCGGGGTCAGGTACAGCGGAAAGTACAGATACACAGGATCTGTGGATGCTGAAGTTTAGCAAGCAGTCACAGGACCTACGGTCCTGTGACTGCAAGGGGGCGGGGCTTAGCGTCCGGCTTTCAGAGATGGCAGGACACTATACAGAAATACTCAGAGTCAGGCAAAACGGAGGTCATACACAGAGATATCAGTAAAGTACCAGGGATGAGACAGAACGGATAGTCAGGGCCAAGCAGAAGTCAAAACCAAACAGACATAGAAGGTACCAAGCAGAATCCAAAGCAATATCCAGAGAACAGACCGAGTCGTACACAGAGAATCAAGCAACCAGAACACAGCACAAACACACTCAGGGATCACCACACAATGCCAAGGGCGAAAGTATAACTGACAGGGATGGGAGCATCCTGAGGCTATAAGAAACCTCTCCCAGAACCAGGGAGAGGCCACAATCATAGCCCCAGGTGTGCAGGTAAGCCTGCACTGGGATCACAACCTTTAACCCCAGAAATGCCAGTCATCAATACTGGTTCCAGACATTAACCCCACGTGTGCGAGTCAAACCCGCACTGAGATCATGACAGTACTCCCCTCTCAACAGGGGGCCTCTGGACCCCCAGACTTGCCCGGGTACTTAGCATGGAAAGCCCGCACCAGGCGATCAGCATGCATCAACCGGGCCGGTACCAAGGACCTGTCTTCTGGTCCATACCCCTTCCAATGAACCAGGTACTGTACCGGCCGCAGTACCAACCTGTAATCTACGATATGACCAACCTCGTACTCCACCTGCCCCTCGACCAAAACAGGAGGAGCAGCGGACTCGGAGTCTCCCCGGACTGCTTCAAAAGGTTTCAGTAGAGATTTGTGGAAGACGTTAGGGATCTTGAAAGAGGGTGGAAGGCACAGCCTATACGCCACTGGATTGATTTTTTCCACAATCTTTTATGGGCCAATGAATTTGGGCCCCAACTTGGCTGAAGGAACCTTCAACTTAATGTTTCGCGTGGAGAGTCAAACCTTGTCTCCAACCTGAAACGTGGGCCCTGGCGTTCGTTTCCTGTCCGCGAAAAACTTATACCTGCCCTGAGACCTAGATATAACTTCTGCCCACGTATTCTGTAATCGCTGAACAGAGCCCTCAGGCCCGGGACACCCCGAGTCCAGACGAGAAAACTCACCAAACTGAGGACAGAACCCATAACTGATCAAAAAAGGAGTCATACCCGTGGATTGACTCACCCGACTATTGAAGGCAAATTCAGCCAATGGCAGTGCATCGCACCAGTCATTCTGTCTAGCAGAGGTTAGACACCTGAGGATCTGTTCCTGGGACTGGTTAATGCGCTCCGTCTGACCATTGCTCTCAGGATGGTATGCAGATGAAAAGGACAGAGACATCCCTAATTTTTTGCAGAAAGCATGCCAAAACTTAGCCACAAATTGCACACCACGATCAGACACCACATTCAGGGGTACCCCATGCAACCGGATCACATGCTGCACAAGCAACCTGGACAACGTCTCAGCTGACGGTAGTGCGGACAAGGGTACAAAATGAGCCTGCTTAGAAAACCTGTCCACCACTACCCATACCACTGTATTACCCTTAGATGGAGGGAGATTGGTAACAAAATCCATGGATAAGTGAGTCCATGGTCTTTCGGGCACTGCCAAGGGCATCAGCTCCCCTGCCGGCCGGCAATGAGAGCTTTTAGAACGAGCACAGACCCCACAACCAGCAGTGAATTTTTTTATGTCCGAACCAAGGGTAGGCCACCAAAAGATACTAGCCACCGCCAGACACGTGGCTGAAATACCAGGGTGAGCACTCAGCTTGGATTCATGGAACTCCTGCAAGAGTTTCAGGCGAAGTTGCTCTGGGACAAACAACTTCCCCTCCGGCTTGGCCGCCGGCGCCCGCGACTGGGCCCCCTGAATCTCCCGTTCCCATTCAGACGAGACCTCTGCTATCACAACCCCTGGGTGAAGAATGGAGGATGGTGACTTAGGGGGCAACACCGGCTGAAAACTGCGCAGTAAGGCATCAGCCTTGACATTCTTAGACCCTGGACGAAATGTAATCGTAAACTGAAAATGGGAAAAAAAAAGTGACCAACGGGCCTGTCTGGGCGTTAGTCTTTTAGCAGACTCAATGTATGACAAATTTTTGTGATCCGTGATCACCGTAACCGGGTGACTGGCCCCCTCCAAAAAGTGCCTCCATTCTTCAAACACCAATTTGATCGCAAGAAGCTCTCTATTACCTACGTCGTAATTTCTTTCCGCAGCAGAGAACTTCTTGGAAAAGAAAGCACATGGCCTGAGGTTGGTTAGAGTGGCAGGCCCTTTGGACAACACCGCCCCCACCCCCACCTCAGAGGCGTCCACTTCCACGACGAATGGTTTGGACGGATCTGGCTGTACTAACACGGGAGTAGACATAAAGCTTCTTTTCAGGGTCGCAAAGGCCTCTATTGCGAGCGAGGACCAGTTTCTCACATCCGCACCTTTACAAGTAAGATCTGTGAGTGGTCTGACCACCTGTGAAAACCCCCAAATAAATTTGCGGTAATAATTGGCGAACCCCAAGAAGCGCTGAAGACCCTTAAGGTCTCGGGGTTGCACCCAATCCGCAATGGCCTGCACCTTCTTGGGGTCCATGCGAAAACCCTCACAGGAGACAATTAATCCCAAAAAAGACAATTCTTGAACAAAAACCACATTTCTCCAATTTGGCATACAGATGATTTTCCCTCAGTCTTTGGAGAATGGTTCGTACATGATTCAGATGAGATTGACGGTCGGGAGAGTATATCAGAATATTGTCTAAGTAAATGACAACAAAACAACCAATGAGATCCGAGAATACCACGTTGATGAAATTCTGAAATATGGCTGGGGCATTGGTAAGACCAAATGTCATGACTAAATTTTCAAACAGTCCCTCGGTCGTGAGGAACGCGGTTTTCTATTCATCCCCCTCCCGGACCCTTATCAAATTATATGCCCCCCGAAGATCCAGTTTGGAGAACCATTTTGCCCCTGAAAGTTGGTTACTCAAATCGGGAATCAACGGAAGGGGGTACGTATTTTGTACAGTAATCTTGTTGAGCTTACGAAAATCGAGGCAGGGACATAAACCACCATCTCTTTTCTTTACAAAAAAAACCCCTGCCGCCACAGGTGAGACTGAGAGACGTATGTGTCCTTTGCGAAGACTCTCAGCAATGTAATCTTTCATGGCCAAGCGGTCAGGGCCAGATAAATTAAACAGACGGGCTTTAGGCAATTTAGCCCCCGGGACTAACTCAATAGCGCAGTCAAAGGGTCTATGTGGCGGTAACATCTCGGCCTTGCTTTCAGAGAACACATCTTCAAATTCTTTCAGGTACTCCGGAATACCTTCCAGCTCGACAGATGACACAGATACAGATTTAACAGGTTCAACCAATAGTGCAGACTTATCACATAACATCAAATCATTAAACCCCCACTGAACAATCTCCCCCGTTTTCCAGTTAATGACTGGGTTATGGCATTGTAATCAGGGCCTGCCCAACACCAATACTGCTGGTAGATTGTCCAGAACCAAACAACTTAATTTTTCCACATGGGTAGCGTCCACTTTGAGCAAAAACAAGTCAAACATAAAGAGAATTCCCTCTTTAGTTAGGGGGAGGAATCAATGGCCACCAATTTGATCGGAACCTTAAGTCTAACTGTCCCTATCTTACAGCATGTGACCAATTGGGAGTCAATGAGATTGATGGATGATCTGCAGTCCACGAAAGCTGTAGAGGGAAAACAACAATCGTCCACTAACATTTCCACATGAAGCAACACCTTAGAAAACGAGGAAAAGGGTACCTGAGGGTCTGAGTAGTCTCCCTGCTGACTACCCAGACTTAGTCGTTTCCCGTCGACCAGGTTGAGGATGGACAATCAGGACACTCCCTTTTCCAATGTCCCGTTTTACCACAGTAGAAGCATAACTGTTTTTCTCTCCGGCGTTGTCTCTCCTTTACCTTCGGTGAGAGAGCCCCTACGTCCATGGGCACAGAAACAGTCTCTTTTCAACTAGAGAACAATGGAGTCTCTGCCTGCATCACCCCCCTGGCCCGCAGCCTGCGGTCCATCCGGAAGGCCTGGGTCATGGCGTCCTCGAGTGAGTTAGGTGGGGGATGCAATGCCAAGGCATCCTGTAACCGCTCGGACAAGCCTCTGCGAAAGAGTCCTCGGAGTGCGTCGTCGTCCCAAGAGACCTCTGTAGCCCAGCGGTGGAATTCTGTACAAAACCACTCAGCCGAGTGTTTCCCCTGACAGACACTCATTACCATGTCCTCTGCCAATCGCACTCGGCCCGGCTCATCATTTATGTGCCCGAGGGCCTCAAAAAACGCATTCACAGACACTCTCTCAGGGGCAGTAGGAGGAAGGGAGAAAGCCCAAGCTTGTGGGGACCCTCTTAACAGAGACATAATGACCCCAACCTTCTGACTTTCATCCCCCGAGGAACGTGGCCTCAATCTAAAGAAGAGTTTGCACCCCTCCATGAAGACCCTGAACTCCTTTTTGTTCCCAGAAAATAAATCAGGCAGTTTAACAGGTGGTTCTGGGGACACCAAAACAACATCGCTCACCCCAGCCCCCAGAGACCCAGCGGCTAAAGCCCCCCGCACTGTCTCAGAAACCTGCTGCTGAGAACGAGCCAGAGCTTGCTGCTCCAGAGATAAGCCCTGAAACATTTGACTCAGATTTTTCATTTGCTCAGCAAGAGATTGTATGGGATCCATATTTCTCAGCAGAGAAAGGAAAAACCCAAAAACTTAGCGGTCAGTTATAATGTCAGGATCCTGTCAGCGCCGGCGTGCAGCCTCCGCTGAGCAGGGACTCACCCGCACTGTAGGGGGGCCCGGGGTCAGGTACAGCCGGAAAGTACAGATACACAGAACCTGTGGACGCTGAAGTTTAGCAAGCAGTCACAGGACCTACGGTCATGTGACTGCAAGGGGCGGGGCTTAGCGTCCTGCTTTCAGAGATGGCAGAACACTATGCAGAAATACTCAGAGTCAGGCAAAACAGAGGTCATACACAGAGATATCAGTAAAGTACCAGGGATGAGACAGAACGGATAGTCAGGGCCAAGCAGAAGTCAAAGCCAAACAGACATAGAAGGTACCAAGCAGAATCCAAAGCAATATCCAGAGAACAGACCGAGTCGTGCACAGAGAATCAAGCAACCAGAACACAGCACAAACACACTCAGGGGTCACCACACTATGCCAAGGGCGAAAGTATAACTGACGGGGATGGGAGCATCCTGAGGCTATAAGAAGCCTCTCCCAGAACCAGGGAGAGGCCACAATCATAGCCCAAGGTGTGCAGGTAAGAGCCTGCACTGGGATCACAACCTTTCACCCCAGAAATGCCAGTCATCAGCACTGGTTCCAGACATTAACACCACGTGTGCAAGTCAAACCCGCACTGAGATCATGACATTTACTCTTAATAAGGGTTCGCTCACACAAGCATATACATCGGACAAGTGCTGTCTGATATTTTATTACAAAGCACTCTGCCCAATGTTATACTATGGGGCAGTGCAGATCTGCGTTTTTTTCTCATGCCAATTTGGCATCAGAAAAAAGTTCGAGCATGCTGTGAGTGTCTGCACAAATCGGATGGCATGCACCCACTCAAATCTATGGGTATGACATTCAAGTGCAGTCCAATTTCCGCTGACTTACATAATGGAGAAGATGGAGAAGTTTTCCATCTTCTTCGATCCTGTGATGCAATTATCTCATTTGAGATTACACTGAGCTGATACTCAAATCAAACTGTGATTAGAATTTGATCCTAGTGTCATTTAAATATTCCATCCGATTCTCTCGCTTGAGAGAATATACGCTTGTGTGACCCCAGCCTTACGCAGACAATGAGATCAGTGGTACACCCTCAGCATTTCTACAGAACTGCCACCAAATGCAGAGAATGGTTGGTAAAAGTGAAGAGAACGAAGCACAGAGTGATAGCATGTGTCAGTGTGGAGCCTGCCGCTGACATTTAAAAAACGTGCTGGCGCTCTGCTGTGACACTGATTGAGGGGCAGCACATAAGAGGTGGAGGAATGTCAACATTAATGTTTGGAGCACCTAGAGGCTCTTTCAGCGACTGTAGAGGTGTAAGAAAGAGCCCATAGGGTGAGCTGAGCTCCAGAAGAAAGAAATAGGGCCCTGAGCGACTGTTACTAGATGGTCATCCCACACTCCTATAACAATAATGAGCCTCCCACACAGGATCTGCAGAGCAGACTGCGGGACCAAACAAGCTGATAATTTATCACTATAACCTTCTCCTTCTTAAAGGGAATCTTTCAGCACAAAATGGCCGTACAAACCAATCAAAGCATCTTGTCGGGGATACAGCCCTTATAAAAATCCTACTTTTAGTGTCCAAATATATTGCTGTGTTTGCAACTTGTTTTCCATCTATCTCTGCCCCCCTCTTCTTTAACAGATATTCTGCAGTTTGAAAGTCATACTTGCGCATACTTGCGCAAGGGAGAATTCTAAAAGTGTGCAGTACATGCACTGTGCGAATTCAGAAGCCTGCAGTCACCTATAGCGACTGCAGACTTTCATCTCATACCTGGACGCACCCTTTAATTATAAAAAGAAGCCCTGCAGCCAATCCTAACAGCCTGAAATATACGCACTGTCAGGATTCAGCTTTGCTTGCTGGCTCCAGCAGTCATCACATGGCCGCTTCACTCATATGCGATTTTCATACTGTTGGGTAATGACTAATGACGAGCTTCTCTTTTGCTTCTCTCAGTTTTTAACTGAACATTGAATTAGGGAGAGCAGCTCGTCGGTACACGACTAAGTGTTCAAATCGCATATGTGCTTGGGGGGGGGGGGCACCTAACTGAATTCTTGCCCTGGGTGCCAGAAAACCTAGCTACACCTCTGAACTCCATCACAATATCGGCTTCCTATGGATATAATTTTCACCCCAGTGCCGTTACCAATTTGTTTTTACAGAAAACCTGTTACTCTGCTCTAGTTATTTCGCTTGAAATGTCATGTTGTTAAAGGATTGGCCCTCAGGGAAATAGAAACATAGCTACACCACATCACTGCCCACAAAGGTCACATATTTGGTTCTGTTTAAAGTGATGATCCGCATTGGAGCCACTTTATCCAGATTCAAAGACAATCTCTTTAGAAGAGCCATTCACAATATGGTGATTACAAAGTGTCCTCCTTATGGGGCTCCGAGCTACCCGCAGCAATCCGTATGCTAAGGCCATGGACACACACCGACATATGTCATGTTCTGCAATTCTCAGACAAGTTGCACGGCCAAAAACATCTATGGAACTTTGTGACTTCCTGTAATGTGACTATTTTAGAGCTGTGATTTTCCTGTAAAAAATGGGCAAATCTCAGATAAGTCACACGGAAGCCACAGTCGCATGTGGCTTGCATTGAAGCCTAAGGCAAATGCGACATGCAATTGGTGACAGAAACTCCAACACATTTGGAAACATTTATGACTATGTGCCGCAGAAGGTCACAGGTCGCAACCTGATACCATAGAAAATCATTATATGTGACACTGTGACTTGAGTGTCATGGGGCATGTCACTGCCTGTGACCGGCCCGCGGAGGGGTCCGGGGCTTCTCCGGTTCCTGCTTTCATCATGAATCATTCACTCTGTGCTAAAACGTGTGGGCGTGGAGGCATGGTGTGATCTATACTGCTGCAAGCATACCAGTGACACTGTGGTGCAACGTAAGGCTAGCATCAATTACTTTAGACTGGGTCTGGACTGGGTGTTTGGGTCTGGAATGGGTGTTTATGGGTCGCCCTCCCAGGGCAGCGGAGTACTCGGTACCGGGCTGGTGTCAGGGGGAATGTGTCACAGCAGCGGTGACCCGGTCCGTGGCCCTGGGCGCCCAAGTAATGGTGGTTTTTAATGTGGTTTATGTGAATAGTTCGTGACGCCACCTGTGGTGTTTGGCAAGCAAGATGTTAAGCCATCGCTGCATGCAGATCTTCAGGGGCTGGTGGTGTGTTGCAGCATAGATGGTGTAGCTCCTCACAAGTGAAGCTGTAGCCCCAGGGCAGTGTAGTTTCAATGGATGATGATAGGCGCAGGCGGTGTGAGGGATGCCGGTACCCAGATGTAGCGGTGCTGACGGTGTTAGCGCACAAATGAATGGAAGACACCAGGGCTTGCAGTTCCAAAGCTTTACTGACAGTCCGTGGTACACACTGGTGCCTGCCTCCGTGCCGTGTCCTCCAGGGGCAGAGACTCAATCAACCTCCTGGGCAAGTCAGGACTCTCCTCTCCAACACTCCGCCAACATGTACCTCTCTGGACGACTCCGCCAATGCGCCTTAAGGTGTGAAGTACTCCAGTACTGAGTTACCCTGGAATACCTCTTACTAGATGTTCCCTAGAACTCTCCTTGTACGGCAGACAGCTGTAGCCTACTTCGGGGACTCCCTTCTCCTGAGTCCCGGCTCTCTATACAGATGCTGTTGTGCCCCAAGTCTTAGATGGGAGTAATGCATTTACAGCCAACTACTCCACCGGTGTCTGCTGCAGAACCATAAGTGTCCATACAACTTCGGGGACCGGGCCCCGGCCTTGCACTGAGAACCTATAGGCAGGGTTCCTCTTCCAACCCACGTCTCCTCTCTGTTCTCTCTACTCCTTCGTTCCGTACTTGTCTTTCTCTCTCTTATGGAAGCTTAAGTTGCAGGTCTATGTCTTTCTCCTTCTTTTCCCTTTCCCGTGCCAGCTGGCTCCTATCACTGAGGCAGCTGCAGCACTCCTTCCTCCATCTCTTCTTCCAGGGATCTCCACTCCTCCCGAGTGGCTTCCTTCCTCACTGACCTTCTGTCAGACTGAACTGACTGACTGACCCATAATTCTAAACCTTCCCAACCTTTTATATGGATCTCAACTCCACCCACCTCCAAGCACATCCAGTGTTCCATGCAGGGAACCACCAAAGGTGCTCTGCTACTCTCTAAGCACTGAGCTGCAATGTGGTGGTGCAGAACTACCCTGTTGTGTGGGATGCGAGTGTTGGAGCGTGGAAAGGAGTTCCCCACTTACCCGGCTGGTGGGGCACCACACCTGAGGAGAAGGTACAGTACCTCTGTGGCGACTGAGCCTCAGGGGCGCCACATACCCCCCGTTAAACACAGCACGTCCGCGGGCTGCAAGACAACAAAGTTGACAGTACAGGAACATACAAAATTTTATAATGCTGCATAAACATTTCTTATCCTAAACTTCCTAATATAGGAGGCATTGTTTCTTGAACGTTACAAACAATTCTTAATTAACTGTCTAAATGTCAAGTCAAAAAGTGCAATTTTTCATACTTTACTCAATTCTAAGTGCTATTATCTGTGACTCACTATCACTTCAATATTCTTCAGCTTTCCTTCTCTAGTACACATTCCCTTTCTCTTTCTAGCGTACTTTTTCTATTCTCTTTCAAGTGACACCTGTGATACCTGGTTCACCATTCACATTTGCAACTTTTTATTCAAATCTTTCATATCTGTATCAAAACATTAATAGCCATTTCCTAGTTACTAATACTCTCATAAGATACATCATTATCAAAAATACTTTGCATTAAAATTTTCAACAACAATTATTCTTGCAAGTACTGGACACTGCTCCCAAGGTGTCCAGTTGGTGACCTTTGGCTTAGGCTGCCGGATTGATGCTGTTGCAAGGGCAGCCGGTTTCCTAGGAGCAGGTACCCGAACAGTCTGGATGACATCTGTGGGTGGAGGTGCAGCAGGTCTCTCCGGTTTGTATCTCCCAATAAGCTCCTCTGGGATACAGCGTATATTCAGGGCATACCATCCCCTGAGTCCCTCATGCAGAGTGAATGTCACATACTCCCCAGGTTGCAGATTCCAGGCCGGGTGTCCCTTGCTCAGATGGGACTCAATGTCTCTCCGATTAAAGAACAGGTCAGAGATCCGTTTGGAGTTAGAGATAAACCCTAACCCCCGCTCTTGGTTCACGTTGAGAACTTGGCCTCATCCTGCTGACTCCCGGGGACCAAAGTGACCAGCACGGGTTTTCTCCTTGCGGTCTAAATCAGGGCCCAGCACAGCCATCTTCCTCTGCTCCCTCTCCCGATATTCAGCTGCCAGCTGCCGGATGGTAGCCTGACACCTGGCCCAGTTCTCTTCTTCCTCCCGCTCCTCCCGGGACCGATCCAAACTGGTCTTATACCGCAGCGCCACCACCAGGGGATCTGGTGTCTCCCCCCGGGGACAGCCATCCCGGTCCCAGACCAGATCTAGCACGACCTGGCCAGTCGCTGCAACCGTGGAACACCCCAGGGCCTTCCCAGGTTGAGGGACATCTGACATACCTTGGGCCTCCCGGCGGGGCGGCCTCCGCTCCGGTGCAGGTTCGGTTGGTCCGGGTGCCGGTGGTGGTGAAGCCGATGGCGGCTCCGGGTCTGCGGGGGCTTCGGTAGGGATGTGCGCAGCTGCAACAGGTCCGGGCGGGAGCACGGTCTCAGCTCCTGGGTCCTCCGGTAACTCTTCCGGGCAGGCCGCGACCAGCTGTATGGACAGCATGGAGGTGTAAATCGGCGCTGCCTGAGGACAGTCCGGTGCAGCGGTGACAGGTACTAATGGAGAGGGTACTGCAGGTGTAGGCCCCTCCCGGGCATGCTGCCGGCTCAGCTTCTTCAAGGCCTCCTGCCTCAGCTGCAGATGGGTGGTTAGCTCGGCTATTTCTTCTTCCAATTGCCGGCGGTTCATCTCGGAGATCGGGTCGGAGCCTTCAGCCATGGCGCCGGGGAGATCCAACTCAACCTCTGCGCGCTCTCCAGGCCTCCTTCCCTCTCTCTCAAAAATGACGTTCTCACGTTCTTCTTCCTGCCTCGGGCCCTTTCCCGCCACTGGCATCTTCTGCCCCTCCTTCCGGGGGCCTCGTCTTTTCCAGCGCCTCCATACCAAGCCAGTATACGAACCCCTCGGAGGGTGGGCCATGTCGCTGTCACATAGTAATTCAGGCAGGGGAGGCCCAAGACCCTTCGCGGTCTTTTCCTAGGACCTCCCATCTCTTCACACCCTTCTTCTCCGCGCCACAGCCATTTCTAATGTCCATTTTACAGTCTATTAAATTGGGTCTTCGGCACATTTTCAAAAGTGTAAAGTCCAGCAAATCTTAGGCGCATAGAACCCGATGGCATCGGGTCTCGTCATCCTGTTTGTGACGCCAAGTTGGGCGGGGTACTCGATACCGGGCCAGTGTCAGGGGGAATGTGTCAGAGCAGCGGTGACCTGGTCCGCGGCCCTGGGCGCCCAAGTAACGGTGGTTTTTAATGTGGTTTATGTGAATAGTTTGTGATGCCACCTGTGGTGTTTGGCAAGCAAGATGTCAAGCCAATGCTGCATGCAGATCCTCTGGGGCTGGTGGTGTGTTGCAGCATAGATGGTGTAGCTCCCCACAGGTGAAGCTGTAGCCCCAGGGCAGTGTAGTTGCAATGGATGATGATAGGCGCAGGCGGTGTGAGGGATGCCGGTACCCAGACGTAGCGGTGCTGACGGTGTTAGCGCACAAATGAATGGAAGACACCAGGGCTTGCAGTTCCAAAGCTTTACTCGCAGTCCGTGGTACACACTGGTGCCTGCCTCCGTGCCGTGTCCTCCGGGGGCAGAGACTCAATCAACCTCCCGGGCAAGTCAGGACTCTCCTCTCCAACACTCCGCCAACATGTACCTCTCTGAACGACTCCGCCAATGCGCCTTAAGGTGTGAAGTACTCCAGTACTGAGTTACCCTGGAATACCTCTTACTAGATGTTCCCTAGAACTCTCCTTGTACGGCAGACAGCTGTAGCCTACTTCGGGGACTCCCTTCTCCTGAGTCCCGGCTCTCTATACAGATGCTGTTGTGCCCCAAGTCTTAGATGGGAGTAATGCATTTACAGCCAACTACTCCACCGGTGTCTGCTGCAGAACCATAAGTTTCCATACAACCTCGGGGACCGGGCCCCGGCCTTGCGCTGAGAACCTATAGGCAGGGTTCCTCTTCCAACCCACGTCTCCTCTCTGTTCTCTCTACTCCTTCGTTCCATACTTGTCTTTCTCTCTCTTATGGAAGCTTAGGTTGCAGGTCTAAGTCTTTCTCCTTCTTTTCCCTTTCCCGTGCCAGCTGGCTCCTATCACTGAGGCAGCTACAGCACTCCTTCCTCCATCCCTTCTTCCAGGGATCCCCACTCCTCCCGAGTGGTTTCCTTCCTCACTGACCTTCTGTCAGACTGAACTCACTGGCCATACCATAGCACAACTTAAGTTTCAAGTTGTAGAACAAATCCATCCGCCACGAAGGGGCAGTAACCGGATTAATATATTAAAAAGAAGAGAGGCCTACTGGATCCATGAGTTAAATACCTTGGCACCTAAGGGGTTGAATAAGGATTATGACACACAATCATTTCTTCAATCATGATTTTGTATTTATATACGTGAGACACATATGGCATTAATGTTGATAAACGAGACAGTCTGTCTAAACTCTTTTTTTTTTTTTTTTTTTATTACATTTTGAGACACAGAATACCCTGTACTTGCTTTTATTAGTTCTGCATACCGAATTTTAATCTGCTTTTATCTCTATTACAGAACCAACAACAGTGAATGTTCTTGAAATCACCGTCACCAGAGCACTGAATTCCCTCTGCATTTTCCTCTGGCATTTTCCTCTGGCACTTCCTGCATCTGCGCCTCGGCGGTCACTATGGTAACCTAGTCACTACTTTGCACCTCCCTCCATCCCGCCCCTTTCAGCAGTGCCCATCAGCACATAGAGGCAGACGCACTTGATTCACGCCCCCCGCTCTGTCACTACCCGGCGCTTGGAACGCATAATGATGTAAATGGAGCGCATGCCGGCTCACTTCCAGTTGCGCACTTCCGCCCAGCCTCCATGTTTATTTCAGGGATATAAACCCTGATGCTCCCCATTGATAGAGCGCCATTGATTCGCGGTGGATACCGCGTCCTGCTGCCACAGCTATTTCACGGTAAGACCCCAGGGACACTCTCTTTTTTAGATGTTCAATTAAAGTAGATTAACCGTCTCAACTGTCCATTATTATATTCCTCCTTTATAGAGAGACGGCTTCCTGTGCCTCCTCACCCATCGGTATGTTACTCAGAAACGTTTATACACAATCTCACCACGTGTTTGTCCTAGAGACTACAATTACTCCTTTTCCCCTAGGATCTTTTCTACTCATGCCCAATTGTCCTGAGCATACAGTACAGCCTTGGTATGTGTTTTTCCTTGTCTGCAGATCTTGGTCTCCACCATTGCTTCTTCTGTTTATGCAGTATATTAATTATGTACACATGTGCTTTAATGTATCTGATGTCTCTGCATTTGTCTATGATATATTCTGGTTTATCTACCCAGTTGTTTTGTATACTGTATACTTTCTTTTTGTCACTTTTACATTCATTTTATTTTTTATGTTCCAATCCACAGTACATTGATGAAGGTCATAGACCGAAACGTCTGTTTGTATGTACTGTACTTTATTAAAAATCACCTTTCTGCATCAGAATTCACAAGTGTGTGCCAAGTTTCTGTATATTACAAGTCACGGATTGGGATCCTACTTGTGCACCACAAAATACTATAGGGTTGTGCCAACGGTCCTATTTTCTTTTGAACTGACTGACTGACCCGTAATTCTAAACCTTCCCAACCTTTTATATGGATCTCGACTCCACCCACCTCCCAGCACATCCAGTGTTCCATGCAGGGAACCACCAAAGGTGCTCTGCTACTCTCTAAGCACTGAGCCACAATGTGGTTGTGCAGAACTACCCTGTTGTGTGGGATGCGAGTGTTGGAGCGTGGAAAGGAGTTCCCCACTTACCCGGCTGGTGGGGCACCACACCTGAGGAGAAGGTGCAGTACCTCTGTGGCGACTGAGCCTCAGGGGCGCCACATTTACGTCAGGCCAGGGTCTGGGACTCTCGGTAGAGTGGTCAGCGCCTAATAAAGCCCCTGTGAGCAGTACAGGAGTGGTACACAGATACCACTTGCTTCCTCCCCTGTCCCCTGCAGCAGCCGCGTTCTTCTGAAACTTGGGCAGAGACTCCCATTCGAAGAATTAGGCAAGGTTAGCTGTTATAGCCCTTAAATATGTCGGCTAAAAAAGAAAGATTGATGCAGAATACGGAGTTTTTAACAAGGAATGGACTTCTAAATATTTATTTGCTGAAGCCAAAGGTAAAGTTGTGTGCTTAGTTTGTGGAGAGCACATAGCTGTGTTTAAAGATTACAGTTTGAGTCGCTGGGTCGCCCTCCCAGGGCTGTGGGGTACTCGGTACCGGGCCGGTGTCAGCAGGATGTGTCACAGCAGCGGTGACCCGGTCCGTGGCCCTGGGCGCCCAATTAATAGGGGAAGTTTGAATGGTGGGATGCAGTTAATGGAGTAGTTCGTGACGCCACCTGTGGTGTTCGGCAAGTGAGATGTTAAGCCGACCCTGCATGCAGATCCACTGGGACTGATGGTGTGGTGCAGCAAAGATGCAAAAGCTCCCCACAGGTGAAGCTGTAGTCCCAGGGCAGTGTAGATGTGGTTGGCACGGGGATGTAGCAGTGCCGGAAGGGTAGGAAGCAGACAAAGACACAGCGGGGTGCAATATCTGTACCTTTACTTGATAAATGCAGTCCAGGGTCCAGATTACAGATGGTACTCGAGCAGGCTAGCCTGGAAGCAACTCAGGGATTCTCTCTCAGCAGATGGGCTGTGCAGTCTCTTTCCTAGCGCTTATCTGAATGAAGTACTCCTAGTACTGAGTTACACTGAAGTTCCTCTAAATTCTCTTCTACTCTCGCTCCTCGTATGGCAGACGGCTGTAGCCACTATTCCTCTCTTGGCTCACTCCGTGCTGTTGTGCCTCCGAGTCTTAGATGGGGGTAGGGCATTTACAGCCTCCTACTCCTCTGGTGACTGTTGCAGGACCGTTAGTATCCGTACAACCATGGAGACCAGGCTCCAGTTCATGCGCTCTCACTGTGAGGGAGCTCTCTATCCTCAGCTCAACCTCCAGCTTCTCTCCACACGTCTGCACATGTGGATCTCCTCACACTAACTGACCACTCCTTCCTCTTGGCCCTCAGAGAGCACTCCTCCCTTCACTCCGGTTCAGAGTCCCCCCTGCTGGCCTGGAGTGGAACTGTGTTGCATGTATAGGTTAACTGCGAGAGAGACCCTTCACTGCTTCCAAGCCTGTCATTACCCTCCCTGGAGGAAGGCAAAGCCACTGTGGCGGCCATACTCCTGGGGGCGCCACATCGCCATTACGAGACTAAACATGCGTAGACATACAAGAACTAGACAGAGGCAGAGCGGGAACTTGTTCAGGCCCAAAACAGGCTAGATTACGCTCATTGAACATTTTCATGTTATTGAAATGTTTCATTTATTGTTCTTTACTAAGTTAAAGGGATGCCAGTCTTTAAAAAACAAACATGATATCTTGACCTAAAATAGCAAGTTTTTCCAAACACTGTTAAAGTTAACAATTAAAGTGAACAATCACAAGCTGGTTGCAGTTCATCATCTCATCATTAAATAAAGATGTAATTAGGTCCTCCATATTTTCATTGTATTGTAAATCTTTGCATTGTTTAACATACTGTTTGTTTATGAAAAGATAGCATATGTATACTATATATTATATACATATATAGTATTGGGTACAACTGAGTTAATTATATTAGTCCGGCCCTCTGACACCATGCCAATTTCTAATGCGGCCCCATGGCAAAATTAATTGCCCACCCCTGCTCTAGAGTGATATATAATGAACACCCTTTCAGATTGAAACTCGAACAGCATCTGAAATCTTGCCTATCTTCTCTGTGGAGGACATCATACTTTGTGGGTGGCTGTGGATGACTCATACTGTGTGGGAGAAAATGCTGTGACAACATCATATTGTGTGTGGGCAGCTGTGGGACATCATACTGTGATGGTGCAAGGGGGTGAAGCACAAGAAGAACCAGAAAGGGGTTACCTCCTGTGCTCCGTGTCCGGAACCAGATAGCGGGGCAGCAGGGTTGCCGGGGGGAAGACTTTTTAACTTGGACCGTCTGCATCAGGTGACTGTCAGGAGCAGTGCGGAAGCTGAAGTGGCAGTGAGGGCGTGAAAGTGGAGCGCACGAGAGGCAGAGCAGCGTGTGCCACCGAGAGAGCAGGCCGCAGCACCACGCTCCAGGAGAAAGAGCACCACCGATCAGAGTGCTAAGACAGAAGGACGTGACATAGATAGTGGTGTCTTTGAGTACGTGAACGTGGAATCTCCAGTGACCAGAGGAGGATTGACCCCTGACGGTGCAGAGACGGTGACCCGTGCCCGCAGCCCCGGTGTCCACGACGACAGGTCAGAGCCTTTGACTGTGTCTGAGAGATTTAACAGAGTACACAACAACGTTCCTGCGGAGAGACTGTTAGTTTGAAAGCAGAGTCTCAGAGCAGGGGAGACCCAGTTATACAGCTTCCCCCTGCCTCCCGCTTTAACCCCGGAGATGTCAGATACCTTCAAAGAAAGACTACAGAGTCTACAGAGACTATAGAGCCTACAGAGACGACAAGTGCCGCTGTTGACGGTGCCTACGTTGGAGAAGATGACCCTTCAATCAAGGTTTCATCAAACTGATAAGTTACAAGAATACCAGTTAGTCTTTGCGGTACTGCTTTACCGTTTGATAACTCTGCTTAGTTTTAGTACCTCGTTAAAACGTTATTACTTTGTCAGTTTCATCCCCCCTGCTTCTCCCTGCGAGGAGATACTGTCCCCTGTAAATAAACCCTTTAACTTTTGGTCTGTCTCTGTTCCGTGATGACATACTCAGCACCTGCCCATTATTACAAGGGGTAGATTGTTGGATCATTATGCTGTGTGAGGGGAATTTTGGTGAATATAATAGTATGGGCGAGTGGGGCATCATATTGTGTGTGGGGGTTTGTTTGGGCATCCCACTATATTGTTTGATTGTGAAGGCATGTTGCTCTGTCAGACGGATGCTACTGGCATCATACTGTGTGGCAGAGGCTGTGAGGGGCAGCATATTGTGGGGGCGGTTTGAGGCATCATACTGTTTGAGAGCATCATAATGAGTGAAGGGGAATGTACTGGGGAGGGCATCATGCTGTGTGGGGTGCTGTGGGGACATCATACTGTGAGAACAGGAATTGACTGAAGGGACATCATACTGTGTGGCCATTGTAGGAATTATACAGTATGGGGACACTGTGGATGCCATTAACAGGATATCATACTATGTGGAAACATTAATTAGGAACAATATTTCTGTGTGGGCACATATAAAAGATTGGTTAGAGTTGGGAAAGTGTTTAGCATAAAATCTAAATTTCAGCATGTGTCCTTTATTCTTATCCTTCAAAATATGTTGACATTGCAGAGGCTGCCCTAATCTGTCAGCTCTTACTCCGAATATAATATCAGCCTTTGTGTGTAGACTGTGATAGAGCAGCAGAGTCATCTCATTAAAGTTGAAGGACATGTAATGTCTCTAATACTACTGGAGGCCTACATAAGCCAGGATAGCATATACTGTAGATATAGATGAGGCTTTGTATGCATTTCCATGCACCGTTTTTTCTCTCAAGGCGGGAGCTGTTCTGCACCATTTCTTGTCTATGAAAGATTTCGGCCAAGTTAGTCCCATTCATTGAACCTGCCATAAAACATGGACACCTTTCTGTACTACATATACAAGCCATACGAGAACTGTGTGTCTACAATATTGCTGCCTCCATCAAAGTCTTTAAAAATAAAAAGAAAAATATTGCATTAAAAAAAGATGTTACTTTTCATCTACAAACTTACTTCTCTTTCTTAAGTAAAATTAAATACATGAGACATTTCCTTTAGAGGCTTTGTTCTCACATCATAAAAGTGCAGCATAACTGCTTGACAACCATATGTCTTGCGGTGAATTTTGTATGTAGTCATGCTTTTTTCACTTTTAGATCTGCCTTTAGCATATGTCTGATCAGAACATTAGGAGTTGAGTAATATTCTCTGACACTTTTTCCCCATTGTTTTTTTTTATATGTAAGTGTCTGGGTGCCTTATGTCTGCATGCACATAATTAAGATGAATCAGTCAGTGTAAGTTTTAGCACTTTTTAATGACCAGTGTTATTAGAAAAGTTTTTACTAAAATGACTCTTAACATTATTATAAGACCCGTCCCTGTAGGCACCACCCAAATTTCTAGTTCTGTTGGAATTTTTGCTTTTGTTTTGCAATTTTTATAATTTGCAAAAATTGACTTTTTTGTACTTTTTTTTTTCTTTTAAACTCCTGAGGCAAAAGGGTAAGACTTAACTGAGTCAAAGTTGACGTGGAGCCTGACTTGTTTCTTGTAATAAGAAAAACTTGGCACTCAACTTATGGTAAAGAAGTCTAGAAATTTTAATATGCAGTCATAATAACAGGACGCTTCGGTCCCAGTTGGACCTTCATCAGCCCGACTGCTGTGAGAAACGGAATGGAAGTAAGGCTATATGTGCCTGGATTTTAAGGAGAGCCCAATGTGAGCAACAGAGTTGTATATAGTCCTACGGATACAGCAAAAAATGTGTGGGTCAAGCTGACCAGGGGTAAATTATGGAGGCAGGCACTGTACAGAGTCTCTCCTACACTGACTCGTTGTCAGACGGTGGACGCCTAGTCAGTGTAGAAGAGACTCTGTACAGTGCCTGCCTCCATAATTTACCCCTGGTCAGCTTGACCTACACATTTTTTGCTGTGTCCGCAGGACTATATACAACTCTATTGCTCACATTGGGCTCTCCTTAAAATCCAGGCACATATAGCCTTACTTCCATTCCATTTCTCACAGCAGTCGGGCTGATGAAGGTCCAACTGGGACCGAAACGTCCTATTATTATGACTGCATATTAAAATTTCTGGGCTTCTTTACCATAAGTTGAGTGCCAAGTTTTTCTTATTATTATTTCTCTGGCTTGGGAACCTACTTGAGCACCCTCACAGTAGTGCTACGATTTATTTCCTTATTTGACTTGTTTCTTGTGACACTAGCTTTATATTACCAAATAGGCTAGCCCTAAAGCTGCAGAAGATGACAAAGTATTGTTCTGATGCGATTGTTCTGCTTCAGAAACAGACAAGATTAGTGTAAGTTCTACAGAAAAAGCCCTGGAGATATTAAAGTTTACTCCAGTTAACATGAGAGTCTATATATAACAAGAATTGATTTACACTGTGCCTACAAGGCGCTGACTACAAGGCCTACATGTGAATTTTTCCTGCACTGGAAACTTCACTACAAATATGAGTGGGAGATAATAATCAGTACTGCATCTGGGCCCTATTGGAGCGCATATCAACTTTTTTATTTTAGTCACTTAACAACCCTTTTAAAATTCAGTGGTTTAGAAAGGTTTTATGGATATAAATTGGTTCTATAGAACATGATTATTCTTGGGTGAGAGGGTTACATTATATCCAGGTTATTTCACTTTATGAGCTGTTATAATTGGTAATATTAAGTTGTGTTCATACGATTAGGTAAAACTTAGATGTTAGTTGTTTGGCTGATACTTTCTAAGCCATAAATAGGCCTAGGATGACTGAGGATGTCGCTTTGGTATATGATCAAAGAAAACAGGTAACCGCATGATTAGAACAAGGAAAAAGCACCTCTGAACATGCTACTTCTGTAATAAGCAGCTGAAGGGAAGAAGTTTGGCTTTCAACTTTACTGTGGTTGATACCACAAAAAAAGGCCTTGTGGCCAAATTGAACACAAACACGGCATGAGAGTAACGGCCTTGTTAACTATTAGGACAGTGGATCCCATTAATATAAGGCAGTAAAGATGACCACTCTTTGCTACTCTTTCGCTAAGTGTGTAGTAGAGGAGACACTGTAGACTTCCAGAAACATAGACACCGAAATAATAAGAACTACAAAAACATTTCAGTTCTGGAAAAGTATGTAAATGCAGAACAGTTTCCAACTCCAGAATTGTAGTCCGACCAAGGTTCAGGTTAGAATATTAGATTTGTATAACGGGGAAGGCCTGGAACTATGAAATTCTATCTTTACTGTTGTACAATACTAAAAATAAAAATATCTGGAGTTTAAGGCTGTGTGCACACGCTGCGGATTTTGCTACGGTTCCGCAGCGGTTTTGGCCGCTGCGGACCCGCAGCAGTTTTTGCTGCGGTGTACAGTACCATGATTCCCTATGGGAATCAAAAACCGCAATGCAGACGGTGCGGAATTTTCCACGCGGATTATCTGCGGTTTTCAATCCGCAGAAAGAATTGACGTGTCAATTCTTTCTGCGGATTCCCCTGCGGTTTGCCATCTCCTCCATTGAGAAGATGAAAAACCGCAGGGCCAAACCGCAGAGCAATCCGCAGGTAAAACCGCAGGTCTTTTGACTTGCGGTTTCACCTGCGGATTTTACAAAATCCGCGCGGATGAATCCGCACCTAATCCGCAGCGTGTGCACACAGCCTAAGTAACTTGCATTGGTTTATCAACAGGGATCATGGTGGTATCAAAATCATATACATGAAAAGGTGGGAGTCTGACTTAGGGACGGACGTCCAGGCAGAGCAATGGGACGGTGCTATCAAAAATACATATAGATCTAATATATCAATGGCGCTCCATGAATGTCATTTTAAATTAATGACAAGATGGTATTACACCCCAATTAGGCTGTCGCATATTAATTCAGAGCACTCTTCTTTGTGTTGGAGGGACTGCGGCCAGGAGGGAAACCTCTATCATCTGTTTTGGAGCTGTCCAAAAATTAAAGGCCTCTGGTTTCAAGTCTCCCATCACATTAATCTGTCTCTAAAGATTTTCAAATTTCACCTGGGAGAGCGCTCTTGTCTCTGGACATGGAGCATTTTGATTGTTCGATAAGATTTATCATTATACATATCTTCCTGGTGGTAAAGGTTACTTTGGAGCAATGGTGGAAAAAACGTGAGGTACCCAAGTTTCCTGATATTTTGGATAGGATAAGTCAACATAGCGACTTGGAAAGGAGATTTGTAGTTGCCAATAATAACATACACAGATATGATAAAAAATGGAAGTTCTGGAATAGTATGTTTCATTCTCAGCAGGCCTGCTGACAATAGTCGTTTTGTTAACTTCAGTTCTGGCTGACTTGGATTTTTCGTGTCGTTTAACATTGAGTAGAGCCTCCAATAAGCAAGTACGATATTACTACTTTTTTGTTTTATTGTTTTTTTTCTATTGTTTCTAATTTCTGCTTATTCTCAGGGATAGTCTGAGGGTTCTCTAATTTTATTGTTCCCTTTACCTAATTAAGGTATTTTTCGAACCCTCCCTCCCCATTGTTCTCCCTACCCCAGTTTAAATATAAAATTATTAAAAATATTTAAAAAGAAAGAATATTAGATTTGTTTTACAGTTACCCTTTATGGTTTCTACCATTGTCATCACCTTCTGCCGAGCAATGGAGTTTATACGAGTTGTCAAAAGGAGTGGCGGAAGGGAAGTGACAGCTACCTGGGCAAAATTCTTCTCAATCTGGCAAACTAAGTTGTAACTCTTATGTATTCACGCCAGAGGTGGGATTCAACTTTTTAACAATAGGTTAAAAAGGAAACAATATCCCTTTTTTTTTTTTTTTTTTTTTTTTTTTTTTAGATCATGCCCTGTTAGGGCTGGTGGAACGCACCAAATAATAAAATAATAGTAAGGTGCGTTCGCAGCCCGGGGTCCACCGTGCAGAGGTGGTAAACTGCTGCTTAGCAATGGCGGATGTATATAGCGGTATACAATAGGTCACATGCGGGTTAACGTCACCCGGGGTGAACAGGAGCGGACTCTGTTACGTCACAGAGCCGCAGTACCGGGGAACATAAATGCTGGAGCCTGTTAAAACACACAACACTTGGCAAGAGAGCGCTCAGTAAATGGTCACAGAACTCAGCCCCAAGGACAGGAGGTCCCTCTAGACCTACTGAGCGTGCGGCGTCGCACCTGCGGACGCCTCTAATGAACGCTGACCACCGAGGAGTGCAGACTATGTGCACCGTGGCATACAGACAAAGCTACCGGTGAATACTGATGCCAGTCTTTGACTCGGCCTCTACCTGGACCTCAGCCTGGGTGCTAGCAGGCTAGGCTACACAACACATGCGTACCAAGGGTAGGGGTTTCATAATAAGTCATTTACCAGAGACATTCATACATGCATACAACACTCACTCCACATGGTCTAATCTTTTTCTATATTAGCGCACGGCCGTGCGGTCGTGCAATCCTATTATAGACGCAGCCTTCCGGGACCCTCCTGATGGCGCAATCCGAGCTGCAATAGGACCTGAGCATGTGACCTCCGACCTCCAATGAGAGGTCGTCCCATGGGCATGCTCAGTAGGAGAAAAGCAGGACTTGGTCCCAGGAGCGTCTGCTCGCCGCTGACTCATGCATGGTACAATAGCTGAGCCTGGAGTAGCAACCAGACGCCTAACATTAGCCCGGACAAGACGCTGGGACCGACGTCTCTGCTGAGCAGGAACCTCTGTGCCTGTAGAGGAATGGGAGACCGCAGAGGACATGGCTCAAGACTCCCCCTGTGCAGGGGGAGAAACTTGACACCTAACATGCCCCTCCTGCACATCACACCAATTTATACCTTCCTCAGATCTCACTTGTTTGTAGTGTTACTTAGGACTAGAGGAAAGTGAAAGTGGAAAATCAGACTACAACTTGAAGTACATGTTCACAAATGCAAATACCAGATGTCTATGGCTATGTGCACATGTTGTGGAACCGCAGCATTTTTGGAAGCGTGGAATTGTACCAAATCTGCAATGTAGTAGCCAGCCAATGTTAATCTATGGGAATCCAGAATTGGAGTGCACGTGTTGCGGAAAAATCAGCGCGGATTCACAGAGTTTTATTTTCCACAGCATGTCAATTCTTTTTGCAGATCTGCAGCGTTTGTGCACCCATTGACTTCCAATGAGTCAGTCAAATCTTCAGCAAAACTGCAGGTGTAAAAAGGTCTGCGGATTTGCTGCGTATTTGCGTGCCAAAACCACTGCAGACAGAGAGGAGGAAGAGTGTGTGGGTGGACACTATCTGTGAGCGGATAATATGTGCGTGACCGTGTCTGTGTGCGGGTGTCAGTCTGTGGGTGTGTGTGTCTGTCTGCATGTGTCTGTGTGTAGCCAGGTTGTCAGGAGACAGATAGTGTGTGTGTGTGTGTGTGCGGTGCATACACACTAGAGAGAGGACAGTACCGAAGAAGACTGTGTTTACCGAGCACACTCTCCAGAGGGGGGTAGGGATGGAGAAAGTAGCAGGCAGAAGCGACGGTGTGCAGAGACACAGACAAAGACCTAGCGGGTCACGTGACCAGAGCAGGAAGGTCCTAAGGCTGTGTGCCCACTGTGGTGCAGTAACCTCTGGTAAAGCTAGGGGGCGCTGTATATGCTACTCAGAATATGCATGTGGGCGTGTGTCTGAACGCCCAAGATAAAGCCTGTATGTGTCTGGTTGTATGTAATAGGACCTGTAGTGAGATCATGACCATGTGATCCATACCTCACTTGTGGTTGTGGTCACGTACCATATAGTGTGACTGAGGTCGGGTCACATGGGTTGTGTATTTTGATCCTGAGTGGTCAGAATGCAAGGTGTGTGTGTTGGAAGAGTCTGGGACTGAGCTTCCTGGAGAGCACATGGAAAGACCTGGACTTGGTAGAGTCTGTGACGGCTCTACGTAGGGGAGCTACTGCCCGGCTGTGGGTCTGGAACTGTAGATGGCCTAGTGAGCAAGGCACTGTCTGGAACAGTGATCCCAGTGCGACTGCTTCCCTGATAACCCTTGAGGGGTAAACCGTGAGTAATGCTGACCAGGGTCAGTAAGAGACTGTGTATGCTGTAAAACTGAGTGTTTAACGGATACTGTACTGGTAGCTATATGCTATTTAGTTCATGAAGAGCAGTTTATGCTGCAGTTTAATAAACCGAATGAACTGTTTAGCCCTGAGTGTCCCAGCGTATGCCTCAAAAACCGGCCAAGCGAGTAAATCCCCGTCCACTCATATGGTGGATCTCTACACCATGTTGCGTTTTCTATGCGTTTCAGCTGCAGCAGAAACGCTTAAAAAATGCTAATAAAATGCATCCCATGGAATCCTATGGTATTCCGCAGTTGCTGTGCCCATGCTGCAGATTTTACCACTGCAGAATCGCATAGCGGTAAAATCCGCAGCATGTCCATTATTTCTGCGGAATCGCGGCGATTCCGCTGCCATAGGATTGCATTGAAATGCTCACTTTATGCATGTGGCTATGCCCACCATATGTAAAGTGAGCGCTTCATGTGTGGATGGTACCCAGGGTCTGGAGAAGAGGAGACTCTCATCCAGGCCCTGGGTACTATAATCCTGTAAAAAATAGAATTAAAATAAAAAATAGGGATATACTCACCTTCTGATAGCCCCTGGAGCGCTCCGGCCTCTCCGTCATGCTGCTAGCATCCTCCGTTCCCAGGGATGCATTGCTCGAATCACCTGAGATGACATTGCGTTGTTTCGCGAGCGTGACGTCACAAAGGTCCTTCGGGCAAAGCATCCCTACCTGTCAATCACTTTTCCGAGCAATGCTTCAAATCGTTTGGAAAGAGCAAGCATTCTGCAAGCTAAAAACGCTTGTGCTTTGCGGGAAAACGCGTGCGTATTCCGCATTCGTTTTACCCGCGGCAGGGAGTTGCGGAAATGCTGCGGACATTTCCGTAGCATTTCTGCAACGTGGGCATTTAGCCTAAAGGATAGAACTAGTACTCGTGTGACCTGGGGAGCATAAAGCGGAAAGTAAGAACCAGCAAAGCCGGGAGTGGGGTTAGACTAGCCAAGGTCAGTAACAGGAGGACAGCACAGAACAATAGGAGTGAGACAAGCCAAAGTCTATTACCAAAGGAGCCGAACAATGAGGTACAGAATCAACAGGCTATAGCAAAGTGAGGGACAGCCCGAGTCAGAAACAGGGAACATACGCGCAGTGCAGGCACAAGGCACAAACACACAAAACACCAGGGTCAACTTAACTCAGCTGAGGGCAGGAGTATAACTGACAGAGAATCCTAGTCCAGCGTGGGTATAAATATCCCTCTCAGATCCAAAAGGAGGCCACAACAATTAACCCTGAGAGGGCAGGGCATTAACCCTGTCCAAACCATGACACAGGCATCGTCTGATAGGACTACTACACCCATCCGGCTATGTCTGGAGTCACATAGTATAGTGACAGCATGAGCCAATGATAAGACAGTAGTCCCATCATCCGGTGACTGTGTAAGGAGATAGACCGGATGTCGGGTACCTGCATGCCGGGTCCGGAACTAGAAAGGCCGCATCCTTTGTTCCTGGGGGGAAGCCTGAGTGAGGCGGACCTTCCCTTGCTGCATGAGGGAAGCATGAGAGGAACTAAGCTTCCTGTTGACAGGAGGGGGTTGACAGGAGGGGGTGGGGAGAGATAGAAAAGGGTGCGCAGCAGCAGTGAGATAAAAGGAGAAAGCTCGTGAAGCAGAGCAGTTTTGCACCAGGGCAGAGCAGTGCGCAGAGCGGTGAGTGGCGTGCTCTGCTTCCATTGTCCCCTGCACGGAGTACCGACGCTGTGAGGGGTCGCATAGAAGGATCCCCGTCGCCTGCAGAGCCAAGCGTGTATAGTAGCAAGCCAGAGAGAGAGACAGCTGCGGAGCAGTACAAAGCAGAGTTGAGCTGTCTACATAGAGTTGAAACATGCACACTGAGTAGAGCCATACAGCAGCCAGAGAGAGAAGTGCCAAGCCCTGAGAACATTGGCAGTGTGCAAGATAGTGCCAGATGTCGCCAACAGCAAAGACCAGATATAAAGGGGTGTACAGCGTGAGTCTGGTGACTGTCAAAAAGCAAGGCACAGAACTAGGCACTAGGGGCAGTGAAAGGTACCAGAGACCGACCATTGTTACCAGAAGATCGAGGGTATTGTTGTTCTATTGAACCCCATTAAAGTACTCTGCGTCGGCCGTTGCTGGGGCCATTGAGTTCGCAGCAGGAGCTGCAGTTTTGGGGCTTCCTTCCTTATACGTTTGCTACTGAACGGCCGATAATTTTACCATTGTATTTCACCTTGCAAAGCCTATTGCCAGTTATACTGTTCCAACTTTACCTCCCTGTGTGGAGTGTTCCCCTTTAAATAAAACTGTTAACCCTTGCTCTGTTGCCTGCATCCCGTCACTGCATCCAGCATTCCTACTTGTACCTTTAGATCTGGGTTCAAGTGTAACAAAAAAACAAAACGCATTCATACTCATTAGACACCTAACTCCCCTACGCCCTCGATCTCCTGTAATAAAAATAAAATAATAAACCACCATAAATACTCCCTGGTCCACCGTAGTCCTAAATAACGAGTGTCCCATGACGATCTCACAAGTAGAACAGTCACATCGGAAGATGTGACCGCTCTACATGGCTCCAGTGATATAGTGACAGGAGGTATCCTCCCGCAGTGAATCACTACGCTGCCATCAGAAGTCACTGGAGTTCATGCTGTCATTTGTGGCACTGGTGCATTACAAAATTCTCATACAGCAGTGGTGCCATAAAGTGACAGCATGAACTCTGATGACCTCTCAGTGTATCACCGGAGCCGTGTAGAGCAGTCACATCTCCTGATGTGACTGTTCTACAAATGAGATCGTATGGTTTATTAAGATTAATAAAGTAGTCTGTGCGATTATTTAAAATAAAGTGCTTTATTCTGGGTGTTTGTCTTTATTTATCATATCACTATAGGATTAGTAATGGATAGGTATCTTATAGACGCTTGCTAAGTTGATGTCTATACAAAGGTGACATCAACTCCACAAATATTATTACAGCTCCAGCAAAAATTAATAGACCACTTTCAAATGTTCAGTTTGTCTGATTTTTCTCTTTATAGGTATATTTTTGAGCAAAATGTAAATTGTTCATTTAGTCTACAAACTTCTGACAATATGTCTCAGAATTTACAAACAATAACTTTTGTTTTTTTTCTGAGAAATGGAGAAATGGTCAAAATTAAGGAAACAAACAAACCCATGACTCTGGAAAGGTCGACTTCCCATGACTTCTCCCCAACACACCTTCCCTTCTTCCTGGCGTTCCCTCCCCCTCTCTCCAGATTAAAGGACAAGCCACAACCATTATTCTTTGGATAAGAATGGCCACAGCAGCCAATTTTATTAATTCATTTTATTAATAATTATACACAATTGGTGGGGCCCTCAAAGCTACCATGGTCCTGGTCTGGTGATTTTTTTTTTTATTGGCATTGCCCCTTCCCTCCCAACCTTACTTCCCGTCGCATTTTTCCAGGCTTGGAAGCACCATAAATCGAGGGAAGAGGTTGCCTCCACACCGCTAATCTGTACCCGACTTCCGTAAATGGGTACCCAAACCTCGTCACTAGTGTGACCCCGACTTCCCTCACCGGGTATCACCCAAGTCTCACCAGACTACCACCAATACATAACCATCCAATGAAGGGGATCCCTGCAATGCAAGAATCCCCGATTCCAACATTTTTTACCAGCTTCAAGGACCCACCAACGACACTCCGAGAGCATCTTGACCCCATTCAAGTGCTCGAGACCCCACCAACCATCAATGCTGCAGCCCTCCGTATCCCCTCACGCAACCCCCAGATCCACAAATCCGTCCCTACTACATTCAAGTGCACCCCATCTGCCAATCAGTAATCTTCCTCCATGGAATCTAGCCCCGCATGGAGTAAGGCCACTCCCCCATTCCGCACAACAAATTTGGATAGCTCTTTGTTGACCTTAATACGGGCCTTGTTAAACCCCCTAACTGAACGGACCACACCACTTTCATATTTGGGCACATCAACCCCTGCTGCCTTAAATCCATTCTGATGTTGGCAATCAATCCCTTTCCCGAGCTAGATCCCAGATCATTACCCCCCACATGTAGGGCTACTATATCTGGGGCTCCATAGAGGTACACCGCCCGATAAAACTTGTGAAGCACCCATCCCCATGTCCAACCCCTCTACCCCAGCCACCTAATTACCGCCGTCTCCCTTACGTAACCTGTCTCCCAACTGACTGCCCGCCGTGCTCCCCAGAAAAAATAAGAATGTCCTAGAATCCAGATTACGATTGGAACATGTCTTGTAACAAACCAAAGAAAAAATTAGTGAGATATCCTATTTGCTAGATGGATTGGCCATCCATGAGGTCGTCCATAGGACCTATATCATTGCAACTCCCACCCGCCAATCGTCCTTACAATTTCCGAGCTCAGCCCTCCCACCACTGCCTCTGTTGCAGCTCCAATGCAGAAAAAAAGGCCCGCATAATTTGCCTGTTCAATGCCCGCCCTCACCAAGCACTTCTGAATCACTTTAATGAACTGATACTTAGAAAAGAAGGACCCATCTTCATGACACAACAACGGTCTGCTCTGCCAAGGCCTGAAGGCCGTGAATCCCTCAAAACATCTCAAAGGACACATGACAGAACCTTTTATCTTTCCTAATAGTACCCTTTTTCCTTTTCTCACCTGATCTGTTTTCGATCTTCTGATCCAAAATTCTAAACCCTCTGAGTAGCCATGATATCTCTGGCCAAAATGCCCCCAACCTTAACTCTGCCTGGTGCTACCAATTCCCCTATCCTCATTGCCCCTAAAAATGCCAACAAGAATGCCAACACAAACAAGCCTAAACAAGCCTATCTCAAAACGTGACCTGCACACCTCTAAATGTACTCCTAAGTTCTCCAATAAACCGAATGATACGCCTGTTATCCTTCCAGCCTTTTCCTTTCCGAAAACCCTTAATGGCCTGTCTTACTAAAAAATTATTTGTCAAATCTGTTCTGTTCCTCAGCTTAAACCCAAACGCTAACCCTGAAATTAATTGATTTATCTTCGCTGTTGATCACTTACCAGCTGCAGCTTGCCTAATTCCTATCAATAACACCCCTATCTGCTCTTCCGCTATCAAGTGCTCCCTCCCTTGTCCCAACCATTGTTCCCACCGCTCCCATGTCGGTAGATAAGTTGCCAACGTGCTAATTGCAAGGATGACTTGATCAGTGCTGCTTCGGCGGCCCTGATGCCACACTCCAGAGTCTGGGAGGGCAGGCCCTCTTCTTCGGCTTCCTGGGCCAATGCCCGGAACCACTCCCACTGGAAACGAGAAAGTGCGTCAGCTATTGAGTTATATTCGCCCGGGATATGAGATGCGGTAAAATGAGCATTAATGGACAAGCATTCTAACACCAGCTGGCGCAACACTCTAATTACTGGCAGTGAGGATGAGGTGATATTATTTATGGCCATTACCACGCCCATGTTATCACATTTAAACCGCACCTTTTTGCTTTTTAGCCATCCCTTCCATAATGTCACTGCTACTAAGAAAGGGAAAATCTCCAGTAATGCAATGTTCCTGACCAGCCCGAATGCACCTATTCATCTGGCCATTTGTCTGCGCACCTTTGTCCTTGAAAGTAAACTCCAAAACCAGAACTGCCAGTTGCATTCATGTATAAGTCAATGTCTGAATTACGACATACTCCTTCCATCAAGGATCGCCCATTATACTTCTCCAAGAATGTGTCCCAAAATGCCAGGTCCACTTTATTATCCGCTGATAACCGCACAAAATGATGAGGTGACTTTACACCCGTCGTTGCACCTGCTAATCTCCTTGAGAAAACTCTACCCATAGGCGTGACCCAGCATGCAAAGTTTAAGCTGCGTAGAAAAGAGTGCACCTCTCGCAGTTTCAGTTTTTTAAGTCTCAATGCCCTGCCTATTTCTGCTTTTAGAGCTAACAACTTATCTTCCGGAAGCCGACATTCCCATCGAATTGTATCGATCACAATACCCAGAAAGGAAATACAAGTCATTGGCCCGACCATTTTTTCGCGGGTTAATGAGACCCCGAACTCCTTAACGACCCACTCCAGGCTCTTTAGAATGGTATCACACACATGCGATTGTGGGTAGCGTACACACCAAAAATCATCCAAGTAGTGGATCAACGAGCCCAGCCCCGTCATGTCTTTTACTACTCGCTCCAAGAAGGTGCTAAAGGCCTCAAACAATGAACACGACAAAGAACATCCTATAGGTAAGCACCTGTCAACAAAGTGCTCACCCTCCCAGTAGCAACCAAGCAAACCCTGACTATCTGGATGTACCGGCAATAACCGAAACGCAGACTCTATGTCGGTTTTTGCCATAAGCGCACCTCTCCCACATTTTCTCACCCACTCCACTGCCTCATCAAATGATGCATATAAGACCAAACATAAATCAGGATCAATGCCGTCATTGATGGACTTACCCCGTGGGTAGGACAGGTTATGGATCATTCGGTACTCGTTTGGTTCCTTCTTCAGAACGATGCCCAACGGAGAAACCACCAAGTCCAGGACAGGTGGGAACTTAAATGCACCTGCCATTCGGCCCATCAGCACTTCTTTTCTTAGTTTTTCTTTTACAACTCCGGAGTGCTGATAGGCCGAACGTAGATTTTTTAATTTCAGTGGGTTTGGAACACCAGGGAGGGGATAATAAAGCTGTCTCTGAAACCTCTGGATAACAAGTCTGCTTTTTGTCTATCCGGTTACCTATTTAGGTAGGGGAGTATTGTGTGTAGCCTGACTGACGTTTGGCCCTTGACCATTGCCGGCTCCAACC
This sequence comes from Dendrobates tinctorius, assembly GCF_039654945.1. Classification (NCBI taxonomy): domain Eukaryota; kingdom Metazoa; phylum Chordata; class Amphibia; order Anura; family Dendrobatidae; genus Dendrobates; species Dendrobates tinctorius. The sequence goes on from NW_027361690.1 coordinate 83,759,327, forward strand.
GCTCTACCACCGTACTTTCTGGGACACCTATTGGCCCCATGTGACGTTCCATTACAGATGGAACCTACATTGGCCCTCATTAAATTGCCAACACAGGCCGTGTTTCTGCATGATGTCCCAGCCATAAAGGCTTTCTGACGCCTGCCCTCCTGAGCTGTACCCCGCTTGGCCAGAATTACCAGCCCACCCGTGAAAGGAATTCCCATATCTGTTGTTAAGGGCCATAATCTTAAGCCATAAGCCAATGTCTTTCTGGTCTCATCTAATGGATGGGCGAACAGTCTTCCGTTGATGAAATTGCACATCATATCGCAACCACGGTTGTCCACCATACGCTGTGTATGCCTCCCCAATGGAGTCCATGTAGCAAAACAGTTGTGAGCAGTTTTCTGGTGCTTTTACCCCTTTGACATTAGCTAAGATCGCAAAGGCTTGGAACCAGTTTGAGAACATTTGCGGTATCATTTGACTCTGTCGCCTTTCTTCTTCATCCTTTTTTTCCCTTCCTTTCCTGCCTTCTCAGAACTCAACCTATAAATTTGGCAGCAGTGAAATAATATCCACACATTCATCATTCCAGATTTTTTCCCTAACCTCTTTTTTAAGATGGTCACCTAGAGGACCCTAGAAACAAATACAGTATATACCTCCCGCCGTGCCCTGTCATCTTACTGAACATTGTAAGTGTGTGAGTGTGTGTGTGAGTGTGACTGAGTGTGAGAGTGTGAGTGTGACTGAATGTGAAAGCGTGAATGTGAGTGAGTGTGAGTGTATGAGTGTGAGAGTTTGAGTGTGAAAGTGTGACTGAGTGTGTTAGTGTGTGAGTCTGAGTGTGTGATTGTGTGTGTGAGTGTGTGTGGTGCGTACGGCGTAGAGTGTGTGTGTGTGGTGCGACGGTGTTCTGCTGGTGGTACCGTGAAGTAGGTTGGTAGCAGCAGTTTCCATATTGAGACACCCATCACTTGGGTGTCCCAATATGGCGGTCGGTGAACTTCCTCCGCTTGGAATTCTGGGATACGGTGACATATGGACAGAGCAGGAAATGAAAACATTACAAGGCAATTATATAAATAGATGTGGCAGCCAGATACCCTCATTAATAAATAAAATACATACACACGAAATTTGCGTGAAACGCAATATCTGTTTATTTAAAAAAAAAAAAAAAATTGTGTGGGCACCCGCGTAATTTTCATAACCAGCAGAGGGTAACCTGATGGATGAGGGCTGATGTTAATATTCTGAGAAAGAGCCAATAGCTATAAAAGTTCCCAGGCTATTAATATCAGCTCACAGATGTTTGCTTAGCATTTACTGGCTAGTTTACAGAAGAACCCCAGAAAAAAATTGACATTGGATCCCCCTATAAAATCGAACCAGCAAAGGCTAGGCAGACAGCTGCAGGCTGATATTAATAGCCTGGGAAGGGGCCATGTATATTGGCACCCCCCAGGCTAAAAACATCATCTCTCAGCCGCCCCAGGAATGGCGCATTTTATAGATACACCAATTTTGGCACTTAACGTTGCTATTCCCACTTGCCCAGTAGCAGTGGCATGTGGGCTAATATTTGTGGGGTTGATGTCACCTTTGTATTGTCCGGTGACATCAAGACCATGGATTAGTAATGGAGAAGCATCAATAAAACACCTATCCATTACTAATTCTATAGCTATATGGTAAATAAACATACAGCCACAATAAAGTCCTTTATTTGAAATAGTCACATAGACTCCTTTATTGAATTTTAATTAACCATACTTACTGCATTGCCTAATCCCCGACTCCCTCGATCTCCTACAACGAAAATAAAATAAACCAACATAAATATTCCCTGTCCGACTTAGTCCTAAATAACCAGTGTCCCACGACGATCTCACGTGTGGAACAATCATATATCGGGAGATGTAACTGACTGCTCTACCCGGCCTCCGGTGATACACTGACAGGAGATAATTGCTCCCACAGTCTAACACTGAGAGTTCACCGGAGATTGTGCACTAACTTACGGCACTACCGCTGTGTGAGAATTTTCTCACGCAGCAGTGCCGCAAGTGACAGCATGAACTCCGATGAACTCGGTGACTCAGTGATACAATGCGGGAGGGATCACCTCCTGTCAGTGTGTCACCGATGGCCGGGAAGAGTGGTCACATCTCCCGATATGACTGTTTACACATGAGATCGTCGTGGGGCACTCGTTATTAAATGGACTATGGCAGAAAGGTAAGTATATGTTGGTTTATTATTTTATTTTTGTTGCAGGAGATGGAGGGCATCAGGCATTATGTGTTTAGCGAGTATGAATGTTTTTTTTTGGTTTACAATCAATCACAGTCACCGGATGATGGGACTACTACTGTCCCATCATCAGCTCATGCTGTCACTGTTATATGTGACAGCAGACATAGCCATATGGGATTAAAAACACATGAGACATGCACAAGAATGAACATGTCAGTAAAAGACTGTTCACACCACCTAAAGACTGAAACTCAAAGAAAAAAATGCAGTATGACAAACGTGCAAAAATTCTCTGTTGTAAAAAATACATAACAGTAGACAGCCAGTGCTAGTAAAAGATGATAACAAGAACAGGGTAGTTAGTTGATACGCTTTTTACAAAAAATGTAACGAAGCCACTCCTCCACGTCACGGTAACCCTTCTTGGAGCAGTCCTATCTAATGTATTTAAAACCTGATCATGTGAACAATACCTACATGAGCAGGATTCAGAAAGGGACTGCACGGTATGGGCATGCTGGGCAAAATGGCTCTAGTGCATGTCCCACAAGAGAGAGTCGGGGATCTCCCAAAGCTTGCATAAGCAAGAAATTAGTGGATTAAAAACACATGAGACATGCACAAGAATGAACAGGTCAGTAAGAGACTGTTCACACCACCTAAAGACTGAAACACAAAGAAAAAAAATGCAGTATGACAAACGTGCAAAAATACTCTGTTGTAAAAAATACATAACAGTAGACAGCCAGTGCTAGTAAAAAATGGTAACAAGAACAGGGTATTTACATGATACGTTTTTTGCAAAAAATGTAAACAAAGCCACTCCACCACGTCACGGTAACCCTTCTCGGAGCAGTCCTATCTAATGTATTTAAAACCTGATCATGTGAACAATACCTACATGAGCAGGATTCAGAAAGGCACTGCATGGTATGGGCACGCTGGGCAAAATGGCTCTTGTGCATGTCCCACAAGAGAGAGTCGGGTGTTGTGAGTTCATTTTCTGGTCTACCAGTTGTGAGTTCTCCTTCCAGGCTCCCTCTGGTGGTAACAGGAGGTAGTGAGGCTGATTTAATCAGTAGAGATCTGCCACCAGATAATGAGGATGATGATTGGACCTCAGGAATTTCAGACTGGATTTAAGTCAGCCGACGCCCTATTATGGTGCTGGTGATTCCTTCTGGCTTTTCAGCTCTTGGTGTTCAGCTCTGTTCCAGTCATTTCAAGCTAAGTTTTTCTGCTAATGTTCACACTTGATTTTGTTGGTCTATTCAGTTTTTTGTGTGGTCAGCCAGCCCCGGCTGGGGCTGTGCTGAATTTCCACTCTTATTTATCTGTATTTGCCAATTTGCTTTTTGTCCCCTATTATATTGGCCTCTTTTTGCTCTGACTCAGAATATTTCAGAGTGCTGATATAGTGGGAGAAGTCTAGTGACTTCAGGGATAATTTTGTTATCAGAAGTGTTGGACTTTATTTTTGTAAGGTTTTTGGCAGATTGTTGACAGTGTCTTTCCTTTCCTGTCCTTTCTAGTTAGTTTGGGCCCCATCATTTGCTCAGCCTATTTTCCTGCCTGTGTTTGTGTTTTCATCTTGTTTCACCATCAATACATGTGTGGGGGCTATCTTTCCTTTGGGGTCTGCTCTGGGGCAGTTAGTTTTCCCCTTTCTTGCTTTAGGCTTATTTAGTCCTCCTGCGGTGACGAGGCGTATAGGATCATCGTAGGAACGCTCCACGGCTGCTGCTAGTTGTGTGGTTAGGATCAGGGATCTGCAATCTGCATAGTTACCAACCTCTCTGGTTTTTCTGGGACTTAGCTTGTATAGTTTTTTTCCTCCTCGGTGACCCATTCATAACAGAATCACCAGCCATACCGCAGATTCTAGGGTACTCAAAAGCAGGAAAAGGTTGTTAAAAAAAAAAAGTGTCAGAATTTTATTTTTATTGATATTTTTTTCTCTTTTTCTCTGAGGCCATAGGAGGATATTTTTTTCCCCTAATGGAGAATAAGCAATTGACTGATCATGTGGAGCAACTTGCTGCTGAAGTGCAGGGAATTTCCACCTACCTCATTCAGTCACATGCTGCTAAACCTAAGATCCCTACTCCTGATGTGTTTTCTGGGGATCGGTCTAAATTTCTGAATTTTAAGAATAATTGTAAATTATTTCTTGCCTTGAAGCCTAAGTCATCGAGGAGCTCTGCGCAGCAGGTTAAAATTGTCATCTCTTTGCTGCGCGGCGATCCCCAGGATTGGGCGTTTTCTCTGACACCTGAAAATCCTATTCTGACTAATGTGGATGCATTTTTTCAAGCCTTGGGGTTGTTGTATGATGAACCTAATGCTGTTGATCAAGCTGAGAGAACACTGTTGGCATTAAACCAGGGTCAGGATTCTGCAGAGTTATACTGCCAAAAATTCCGAAAGTGGGCGGTCCTTACTACATGGAATGATGCATTGGCAGCTCTCTTTCGGAGGTTTTTATCAAAGACCGTAAAAAATGTTATGGTGGGATTTCCTGTTCCCTCTGGTCTGGATGATTCTATGTCATTAGCCATTCAAGTTGATTGGCGCTTACGTGAACGTAAAACTACACGGGAGGCGCTGCCACCTTTTGAACAAACGTCTGAACCTATGCAATGTGATCGGGTTTTGTCTAGGGTGCAACGTCAGGAGTTTAGAAGGCGTAATAAGCTGTATTTTTCTGTGGAGACGCCTCTCATACTATTTCTGTCTGCCCCAAACGAGAGAAACGTTTTGCACACACATTTGCTGTGGGTGGCGTACAACCTAAGTTCCTTTTGGCAATTACTCTGATCTGCTCCTTATCCACGTTTTCCACTAAGGCTTTTGTGGATTCAGGAGCAGCGTTGAATCTGATGGATTTGGACTTTGCTAAACGTTGTGGTTTTTCCATGACGCCTCTGCGGACGCCTATTCCTTTGAGGGGCATTGATGCTACTCCTTTGGCGGAGAATAAACCCCAGTTTTGGACCCAGGTGATAATGCGAGTTACCCCAGACCACCAAGAAAATTGTAAATTTTTGGTGCTGCATAATTTGCATGATACTATTGTTCTGGGTTTTCCCTGGTTGCAAACTCATAATCCAGTTTTGGATTGGAAATATGGGTCTGTGGTGAGTTGGGGTTGTCAGTGTGTTCTTAGGGATGCTCCTGTTTTCTCCACCTCTCCTCAGTCTCATGATATTCCTGATTATCTGGCCGATTTTTCTGATGTATTTAGTGAGAGTAAGTCTGCATCTTTGCCTCCTCATAGGAGTTATGACTGTGCAATTGAGTTGATGCCTGGGTGTAAATTTCCCAAGGGTCGGCTTTTCAACTTATCAGTACACGAACATGATGCTATGCGATCCTATATTAAGGAGTTGTTGGAGAAGGGTCATATTAGACCATCCTCATCACCTTTAGGTGCAGGGGTTTTTTTTGTGGCCAAGAAAGATGGTTCATTAAGACCGTGTATTGATTATCGTTCCCTTAACAAGATGACGGTTAAATATCAGTACCCGTTACCTCTTATGTCTGTTTATTCTCCAGAGTTAAGAGTGAGTGCTGGTTTACTAAGCTTGACCTCAGGGGGGCGTATAATCTTATTTGCATCAAGCACCGGGATGAATGGAAGACGGCGTTTAATACTCCGGAAGGACAATTTGAGTACCTGGTGATGCCTTTTGGGCTCACTAATGCACCTTCTGTCTTCCAGTCCTTTATGAATGATATTTTCCGTGATTTTGTGGATAAGTTTTGATCATCTATCTGGATGATATTTTGATCTTTTCTAGTGATTGGAATTCTCATGTGGAACACGTCCGGACTGTGTTCCGGATTTTGAGGGAGAATTCCCTGTTTGTTAAGGGATCGAAATGCCTCTTTGGTGTACAGAGGATTTCATTTTTGGGATTTATCTTGTCTCCGTCGACTATTGAAATGGACCTGGCCAAGGTACAGGCCATCTATGATTGGGCTCAGCCTACTTCTTTGAAGGCCCTCCAGAAGTATTTGGGTTTTGCTAATATCTATTGTAAATTTGTAGGTAATTTTTCTGGTATTGTAAAACCACTGACTGATCTGACCAAGAAGGGCGCTGATGTGCTCAATTGGTCTCCTGAGGCTGTCTCAGCATTTCAGGAGCTTAAGCGGAGATTTACTTCAGCTCCAGTTTTACGGCAACCTGATGTCTCACTTCCATTTCAGGTGGAGGTAGATGCTTCTGAGATTGGTGCTGGAGCTGTTTTGTCCCAAAAGGACCCTGTGACTTCTAAGATGAATCCCTGTGCCTTCTTTTCTCAAAAGTTCTCCCCATCTGAACGCAACTATGACGTGTGGAATCTGGAATTGTTGGCCACGAAATGGGCATTTGAGGAGTGGAGACATTGGTTGGAGGGAGCTAGACATCAAGTTGTGGTCCTCACCGATCACAAAAATTTGATGTATCTGGAGTCGGCCAAACGCTTGAATCCTAGGCAGGCTAGATGGGCCTTGTTTTTCAGGCGTTTTAATTTTGTGGTCTCTTTTCTTCCGGGCACTAAGAATGTTAAGGCAGACGCCCTTTCTACGAGTTTCTTTGCCGATTCTCTTAATGTGACCGAGCCTACTACCATCCTAGGTGAGGGGGTAGTTCTTTCTGCCATTTCGTCCGATTTGAGACACGCCCTGGAGGAATTTCAGGAGGATAAACCTGAGCGTTGCCCTATGGGAAAATTGTATGTTCCTGACCAGTGGAGAAAGAGAGTGATGTCTGAAATTCATTGCTCCGCATTGGCTGGTCATCCAGGTATTTTTGGTACCAGAGATTTGGTGAGTCGGTCCTTTTGGTGGCCATCTCGTGATGTCAGGAATTTTGAACAGTCCTGTGGGACTTGTTCTCGGTCTAAACCCTGTTCTCGTTCTAGTGGGTTGCTGATGCCCCTGCCGGTGCCCAAGAGGCCATGGACCCATATCTCAATGGATTTTATTTCTGATCTTCCTGTCTCTCAGAGAATGACTGTTATCTGGGTGATTTGTGATAGATTTTCGATGATGGTCCATCTTGTACCACTCCCAAAGTTGCCATCTTCCGCTGAGTTGGTGCCCTTGCTTTTACAACAGGTGGTTCGATTATATGGGATTCCTGAGAACATTGTGTCCGACAGAGGAGTCCAGTTTGTTTCCAGATTCTGGAAAGCCTTTTGTTCCAATCTGGGAATTCAGTTATCCTTCTCCTCCGCGTTTCATCCCCAGACCAAAGGACAGACTGAGAGAACAAACCAGACCTTGGAGTCTTATTTAAGATGTTTTATATCTGCTGATCAGGATGATTGGGTTTCATTTTTGCCCTTGACCGAATTCGCGTTGAACAATAGAGCTAGTTCTGCCACTTTGATGTCACCCTTTTTCTGTAATTTTGGGTTTCATCCTCGATTCTCTTCAGGGCAAGTGGAATCTTCGTCCTGCCCAAGTGTGGACACTGTGGTTGAGAGAATGCCGCAGATATGGGACCAAGTGGTGGATAAGTTGTCACTCTCTCAGGAAAAGGCCCAGCGATTTTCCAACCGGCATAGTGGGTGATATGGTTTGGTTGTCGTCTAAGAATATTCCTATGAAGGTTGCATCTCCAAAATTTAAGCCAAGATTTATTGGACCTTATAAGATTTTGGAGATTCTTAATCCTGTTTCTTTTCGATTGGCTCCTCCAGTTACGTTCAAGATCCATAATGTATTTCACAAATCTCTGTTGAAGAGGTTTGTTGAGCCAGTGGTTCCTATGGCAGAACCTCCTGACCCTGTGTTGGTTGAAGGCAATGTGGAATATGAGGTAGAGAAAATATTGGATTCTCGTTTGGTTAGACGGAGACTCCAGTATTTGGTCAAATGGAAGGGTTATGGCCAGGAGGATAATTCTTGGGTCTCTGCCTCTGATATTCATGCCAATAGATTGGTTCGTGCTTTTCACCGGGCCCATCTTGATCGGCCTGGTGGCGTGGATGAAGGTTTGGTGACCCCTACTTAAGGGGGGGTACTGTTGTGAGTTCATTTTCTGGTCTATCAGTTGTGAGTTCTCCTTCCAGGCTCCCTCTGGTGGTAACAAGAGTGTTGTGAGCTCATTTTCGGGTTTGCCTCTGGTTTCTGGTGAGGGTTATGGAGCTGGCTGTGCTGACAGAGGAGTAGTTGCATAATTTACATGATACCATTGTTCTGGGTTTTCCCTGGTTGCAAATCCATAATCCGTTTTGGATTGGAAGTCTGTGTCTGTGGTGAGTTGGGGTTGTTGATGTGCTCTTGGTGACACTCCTGTTTTCTCCACCTCTCCCCAGTCGCATGATGTTCCTGACTACAGTATTTGGCTGATTTTTATGATGTATTTAGTGAGAGCAAGTCTGCGTCTTTGCCTCCTCATAGGAGTTATGACTGTGCAATTGAGTTGAGACCTGGGTGTAATTTTCCCAAGGGTCGACTTTTCAATTTATCTGTACCCGAACACGAGGCTATGCGATCTTATATTAAGGAGTTGTTGGAGAAGGGTCATATTAGACCATCCTCTTCGCCCTTAGGTGCTGGGGGTTTTTTCGTGGCCAAGAAGGATGGTTCATTAAGGCCTTGTATTGACTATCATTCCCTCAACAAAATTACGGTTAAATTTCAGTATCCGTTACCCCTGATTTCTGATTTATTCTCCAGAGTTAAAGGTGCTTGCTGGTTTACTAAGCTTGACCTCAGGGGGGCGTATAATCTTATTCGCATCAAGCATGGGGATGAATGGAAGACGGCGTTTAATACTCCGGAGGGACATTTTGAGTAGCTGGTGATGCCTTTTGGGCTCACTAATGCCCCTTCTGTCTTCCAATCCTTCATGAATTATATTTTACGGGACTTTGTGGATAAGTTTTTGATCATCTATCTGGATGATATTTTGATCTTTTCCAGGGATTGGGATTCTCATGTGGAACATGTTCGGACTGTGTTCCGGAATTTGAGGGAGAATTCCTTGTATGTTAAGGGATCGAAGTGCCTTTTTGGTGTACAGAGGATTTCATTTTTGGGATTTATTTTGTCTCTGTCAACTATTGAAATGGACCCGGCCAAGGTACAGGTCATTTATGATTGGGTTCAACCCACTTCTTTGAAGGCTCTCCAGAAGTTTTTGGGTTTAGCTTATTTTTATCGTAATTTTATAGCTAATTTTTCTGGTATTGATAAACCACTGACTGATTTAACTAAGAAGGGTGCTGATGTGCTGAATTGGTCTTCAGAGGCTGTTTCGGCCTTTCAGGAGCTGAAGCGGAGGTTCACTTCTGCACCGGTTTTGCGGCAACCTGATGTCTCACTTCCTTTTCAGGTGGGGGTAGACGCTTCAGAGATTGGGGCAGGAGCTGTTTTGTCCCCAAAAGATCCGGTGACGTCTAAAATGAATCCCTGTGCCTCCTTTTCCCGAAAGTTCTCCCCATCTGAACGCAACTATGATGTGGGGAATCGAGAATTGTTAGCCATGAAATGGGCATTTGGGGAGTGGAGACATTGGTTGGAGGGAGCTAGAAATCAAGTTGTGGTCCTCACTGACCACAAGAATTTGATTTACCTTGAGTCGGCCAAACACTTGATTCCTAGACAGGCTAGGTGGGCCTTGTTTTTTACGAGTTTTGATTTTGTGGTCTCCTTTCTTCCAGGCATTAAGAATGTTAAGGCAGACGCCCTTTCTAGGAGGTTCTTTGCTGATTCTCCTATTGTGACCAAGCCTACTACCATCCTAGGTGAAGGGATAGTTCTTTCTGTCATCTCGCCCGATTTGAGACGTACTCTGGAAGAATTCTAGGAGGACAAACCTGAGCGTTGTCCTATGGGAAAATTGTATGTTCCTGACCAGTGGAGGAAGAGAGTGATGTCTGAAGTTCTTTGCTCCGCATTGGCTGGTCATCCAGGTATTTTTGGTACCAGAGATTTGGTGAGTCGGTCTTTTTGGTGGCCCGCCTTATCTCGTGATGTCAGGAATTTTGTGCAGTCCTGTGGGACTTGTTCCTGGTCTAAACCCTGTTCTCGCTCTAGTGGGTTGTTGATGCCCTTGCCGGTGCCTAAGAGGCCATGGACCCATATTTCAATGGATTTTATTTCTGATCTTCCTGTCTCTCAGAGAATGACTGTAAGGCTAGTTTCACACTAGCGTTTATTCCACACAGCGCACGGCGCCGCTAAGCCCTGCCCCCTGCCGACTCCCTGCCCGCCCCATCCGGTCATTGCCGCCTACTATTGCACATGGACGCTTGCGATCTGCGCACCCTATCTTTAGCAAAGGGTGCGCAGATTGTGCGCTGGCCGTGCGCTAGTAGGATTTTGGCGTGCGCTGCGCACTTTTGAAGGTGCGCCCGTGTGTGCCGAACGCAGCATGTTGCATTTCGGCACGCTCGGCGCACCTTCAAAAATGCTCAGCACATGCCAAAATCCTACTAGCGCACGGCCAGCACACGATCTGCGCACCCTATGCTAAAGATAGGGTACGCAGATCGCAAGCGTCCATGTGCGATAGTAGGCGGCGATGACCGGATGGGGCGGGCAGGGAGGCGGCAGGGGGCGGGGCTTAGCGGCGCCGTGCGCTGGGTGGAATAAACACTAGTGTGAAACTAGCCTTATCTGGGTGATTTGTGATAGATTCTCTAAGATGGTCCATCTTGTACCACTCCCAAAGTTGCCATCTTCCTTAGAGTTGGTACCCTTGTTTTTACAACAGGTGGTCCGGTTGCATGGGATTCCTGAGAACATTGCATCGGACAGAGGAGTTCAGTTTGTTTCCAGATTCTGGAAAGCCTTTTGTTCCAAGCTGGGAATTCAGTTGTCCTTCTCCTCTGCGTTTCACCCTCAGACCAATGGGCAGATGGAGAGAACAAACCAGAGTTTGGAGTCCTATTTGAAATGTTTTATATCTGCTGATCAGGATGATTGGGTTTCATTTTTGCCCTTGGCCGAATTCGCTTTAAATAATAGAGCTAGTTCTGCCACCTTGATGTCGCCCTTTTTCTGTAACTTTGGGTTTCATTCTCGATTTTCTTCAGGGCAAGTGGAATCTTCAGCCTGCCCAGGTGTTGACACTGTGGTAGAGAGAATGCAGCAGATTTGGGACCAAGTAGTGGATAAGTTGTCTCTCTCTCAGGAAAAGGCCCAGCGGTTTTCTAACCGGCATAGGACCATTGGTCCCCGGTTTAAAGTGGGTGATATGGTTTGGTTGTCTTCAAAGAATATCTCTATGAAGGTGGCTTCTCCAAAGTTCAAGCCAAGATTTATTGGACCTTACAAGATTTTGGAGATTCTTAATCCGGTTTCTTTTCCATTGGCTCTTCCTGTTATGTTTAAGATCCATAACGTGTTTCATAAGTCGCTGTTGAAGAGATATGTTGAGCCAGTAGTTCCTATGGCTGCACCTCCTGACCCTGTATTGGTTGAAGGTAATGTGGAACATGAGGTAGAGAAAATACTGGATTCTCGCCTGGCTAGACGGAGACTCCAGTATTTGGTCAAGTGGAAGGGTTATGGCCAGGAGGACAATTCTTGGGTCTCTGCCTCTGATATTCATGCCAATAGATTGGTTCGTGCTTTTCATCGGGCCCATCCTGATCGGCCCGGTGGCGTGGATGAGGGTTCGGTGACCCCTCCTTAAGGAGGGGGTACTGTTGTGAGCTCATTTTTGGGTTTGCCTCTGGCTTCTGGTGAGGGTTATGGAGCTGGCTGTGCTGACAGAGGAGTAGTGAGTTCTCTATCTGGACTCCCTCTGTTGGTGAAGGGAGGTAATGAAGCTGATCTAAATGGCAGAGACCGGCCACCTGAGGAAGAGGACTGCGATTGGATATCAGGAGTTTCTGATTGGATTTAAGGCAACTGACTCCCTAGTTTCTTGCTGGTGATTTTTCCTGACTCTGGCTCCTGGTTTCCACTTTGGTTCCTGCCTTCCTAAAGCTAAGTTTTCTCTTCTATTGTTCATATGAGTTTTTGTCTGGTTTACTTAGTTTTTGTGTTCAGCCAGCCCTGGCTGGGATTGGGCTGAATCCCCATTTTGTCTCTGATCAGTTGATCTCTTTTGCTCTGTCTTCAGAATATATCTGAGTGCTGATATAGTGATTTGAAGTCTAGCGACTTCAGGGCCTTTTTCTATCAGACGTGTTGGACATTCTTTTTGGCAGGGTTTTTTGCGTGATTGCAGACAGCAGCTTTTCTTTCCTGTCCTTTCTAGTTAGCGAGGGCCCCATCGTTTGCTCAGCCTATCTTTCTACCTGTGTCTGTGTTTTCATCTTGTTTCACCGACAATACATGTTGGGGGCTGTCTGTTGCTTTGGGGTCTGCTCTGGGGCAGTTTAGATTTTTTGCAAACCTCCAGTAGATTATATATTCAGGATTATGTACTCTAAACAGAACCAGAAAAAGAATAATCCCTAAAAATTAACTTTTAATTCAATCACTAAAAAGCATAATACAGTAAAATTACCTCAATACATAGGGAGGTAGATAAATAGATAGAGGGTCAGGTAACCAAATGGTTCAATAATTCACAGACATTAAGGGCCAAAAACTACTTCGCCCTAGTATGCCCTACCAAGACCCTTCCTGACCGTGGAGGTTGGCACCCTAATTGTTGACAATGTGGCGCCCCCGCTCAACGTCGGCGTCCCTAGTAATGCCTTAGACCTCCCTACATATACAAAAATAGGGGACACAAAAAATACCCACACTCACACCCACAATACCGAGAATAGTGGAGAGACAATAATTGTCTCGTGCTAAAAAAAGTGCTAGGTGCTGTAAACTTATCTCGTAGTATAGGACTGTAAACTTATCTCGTAATAGAGGACTGTAAACTTATCTCGTAGTCTAAAAATTCTTAATAATTCACAGAATGGGTATCAGCAGAAAAAATAGAACTTATCTCGTAGTCAAAAAAATTATACTACCCTGCTGAAATAAATCAAACCCATACTAGAAAATCTTAGAAAAAACGTATAGAGAGAGATCAATATCGCTAGTCTACAATAAAAGTACACATATTTGTTCAAAATTGAAAACCAGCAAAAAAACACTGTAAACACTGCATACTTAAATAATGGAAAAATAGTATCTGTTAGATAGCTGTTGCACATGCGCATAAATTTAATCAGCCCAATATGTCCTGAGGCTCAGTCAACCTCAAAAGATGCACACAATGTCAAAATGAGCAACAGTATTGATATAAGGCGGTACTTCATGAGGTTTAAAGCTGAATCACCTCCATACGCCTAAATTCCTCATGGGGCACAATAAAATATAACACCGTGCAGTAACCCTTCATATATGCAAGCAAAATAGATGAACTATATCAGACATCCTCCCCATGGCAGTGTGGGGGACGATGAGAATTCATATAAAACATCGCATTGCACTCTTCAGCTTTTCACATTTCATATATAGTGCAAGGAAATCTCAGTCTTGCAGGGTTAATACTGCTCTTTAAAGAAAAAGAAAAAAATATGCCACATGAAGTCTGTCATAAAGAAAATGTGCAGCGTATACTTATCAGCCATAGATGTAGGCAGAAACCCGACGCGTTTCCCCCTCAATATTCATGGGGGTTCATCAGGGGTCAGTTACTAGGGGCTCAATCTCCCTGGCCAAAGTGACCATGCAGTGTGCGGCTTGCCAATTATTGTGTCTCCACTATTCTCGGTATTGTGGGTGTGAGTGTGGGTATTTTTTGTGTCCCCTATTTTTGTATATGTAGGGAGGTCTAGGGCATTACTAGGGAAACCGACATTGAGCAGGTGCCCAACATCGTCAACAATTAGGGTGCCAACCTCCGCGGTCAGGAAGGGTCTTGGTAGGGCATACTAGGGCGAAGTAGTTTTTGGCCCTTAATGTCTCTGAATTATTGAACCATTTGGTTACCTGACCCTCTATCTATTTATCTACCTCCCTATGTATTGAGGTAATTTTACTGTATTATGCTTTTTAGTGATTGAATTTAAAGTTAATTTTTAGGGATTATTCTTTTTCTGGTTCTGTTTACAGTTTAGATTTTCCCTTTCTTTCTTTAGGCTTATTTAGTTCTCCGGCTGTGACGAGGCGTCTAGGACCACCGTAGGCATGCTCCACGGCTACTGCTAGTTGTTGTGGATAGGATCAGGGGTCTGCAATCCGCTAGTTACCAACCTCTCCGGTTTTCTGGGCTTAGCTTGCTTTTTGTTTTTTCCTCCTCCGTGACTCATTCATAACACAGGAGGTAGTGAGGCTGATTTAATCAGTAGAGATCTGCCACCTAATAATGAGGATGATGATTGGACCTCAGGAATTTCAGACTGGATTTAAGTCAGCCGACGCCTTATTCTGGTGCTGGTGATTCCTTCTGGCTTTTCAGCTCTTGGTGTTCAGCTCTGTTCTAGTCATTTCAAGCTAAGTTTTTCTGCTAATGTTCACACTTGATTTTGTTAGTCTATTCAGTTTTTTGTGTGGTCAGCCAGCCCCGGCTGGGGCTGTGCTGAATTTCCACTCTGATTTATCTGTATTTGCCAATTTGCTTTTTGTCCCCTATTAGATTGGCCTCTTTTTGCTCTGTCTCAGAATATTTCAGAGTGCTGATATAGTGGGAGAAGTCTAGTGACTTCAGGGTTAATTTTGTTATCAGAAGTGTTGGACTTTATTTTTGTAGGGTTTTTGGCAGATTGCAGACAGTGTCTTTCCTTTCCTGTCCTTTATAGTTAGTTTGGGCCCCATCGTTTGTCAGCCTATTGTCCTGCCTGTGTTTGTGTTTTCATCTTGATTCACCGTCAATACATGTGTGGGGGCTGTCTTTCCTTTGGGGTCTGCTCTGAGGCAGTTAGTTTTCCCCCTTCTTGCTTTAGGCTTATTTAGTCCTCTGGTGGTGATGAGGCGTCTAGGATCATCGTAGGAACGCTTCACGGGTGCTGCTAGTTGTGTGGTTAGGATCAGGGATCTGCAATCTGCATAGTTACCAACCTCTCTGGTTTTTCTGGGACTTAGCTTGTTTTGTTTTTTCCTCCTCGGTGACCCATACATAACAGGCGGGGATCTCTCAAAGCTTGCATAATCAAGTAATTAGTGTATTAAAACACATGAGACATGCACAAGAATGAACAGGTCAGTAAGAGACTATTCACACCACCTAAAGACTGAAACACAAAGACAAAACGCAGTATGACAAACGTGCAAAAATACCCTGTTGTAAAAAATATATAACAGTAGACAGCCAGTGCTAGTAAAAAATGATAACAAGAACAGGGTATTTAGTTGATATGTTTTTTGCAAAAAATGTAACGAAGCCACTCCTCCATGTCACGGTAACCCTTCTGGGAGCAGTCCTATCTAATGTATTTAAAAAATGATCATGTGAACAATACTGTTATGTATTTTTTACAACAGAGTAATTTTTTACAACAGAGTATTTTTGCACGTTTGTCATACTGCGTTTTTTCTTTGTGTTATAGCCATATGGGAGTTGTAGTTCCATCAGACGATGCCTGGCTACACACAGACACCCGGAGACAGACACATAGACAGACACCCACACACATACACAGATACCCTCAGACAGACACACACACAGACACCCGCAGACAGACTCAGGCAGACATGCACATATTCTCTGTTCACACATAGTCTCTGCCACACACATAGTCTCCACCCACACACTTTTCCAGCTTCCTTTCTGCAGTGTTTTTGGCACGCAAATTCGCAGCTAATCTGCAAACCTTTTTACACCTGCGGTTTAGCTGCGGACTTGACTGAACCAATGTAAGTCAATTGGTGCAGAAACGCTGCAGATCCGCAAAAAAAACTGACATGCTGCAGAAAATAAAACGCTGTGATTCAATGCGGATTTCTCCGCAGCATGTGCACACCAATTCTGGATTCCCATTGATTAACATTACTTGAACTACCTTGCGGATTTGGTGCAATTCTGCGTGGAAAACATGCTGCAGATCTGCAACAAAATCCGCAACATGTGCACATACAGTGGGGCAAAAAAGTATTTAGTCAGTCAGCAATAGTGCAAGTTCCACCACTTAAAAAGATGAGAGACGTCTGTAATTTACATCATAGGTAGACATCAACTATGGGAGACAAACTGAGAAAAAAAAATCCAGAAAATCACATTGTCTGTTTTTTTTTCCTTTTATTTGCATATTATGGTGGAAAATAAGTATTTGGTCAGAAACAAAATTTCATCTCAATACTTTGTGATATATCCTTTGTTGGCAATGACAGAGGTCAAACGTTTTCTGTAAGTCTTCACAAGGTTGCCACACACTGTTGTTGGTATGTTGGCCCATTCCTCCATGCAGATCTCCTCTAGAGCAGTGATGTTTTTGGCTTTTCGCTTGGCAACACGGACTTTCAACTCCCTCCAAAGGTTTTCTATAGGGTTGAGATCTGGAGACTGGCTAGGCCACTCCAGGACCTTGAAATGCTTCTTACGAAGCCACTCCTTCGTTGCCCTGGCGGTGTGCTTTGGATCATTGTCATGTTGAAAGACCCAGCCATGTTTCATCATCAATGCCCTTGCTGATGGAAGGACGTTTGCACTCAAAATCTCACGATACATGGCCCCATTCAATCTTTCATGTACCCGGATCAGTCGTCCTGGCCCCTTTGCAGAGAAACAGCCCCAAAGCATGATGTTTCCACCACCATGCTTTACAGTAGGTATGGTGTTTGATGGATGCAACTCAGTATTCTTTTTCCTCCAAACACGACAAGTTGTGTTTCTACCAAACAGTTCCAGTTTGGTTTCATCAGACCATAGGACATTCTCCCAAAACTCCTCTGGATCATCCAAATGCTCTCTAGCAAACTTCAGATGGGCCCGGACATGTACAGGCTTAAGCAGTGGGACACGTCTGGCACTGCAGGATCTGAGTCCATGGTGGCGTAGTGTGTTACTTATGGTAGGCCTTGTTACATTGGTCCCAGCTCTCTGCAGTTCATTCACTAGGTCCCCCCGCGTGGTTCTGGAATTTTTGCTCACCGTTCTTGTGATCATTCTGACCCCACGAGGTGGGATTTTGCATGGAGCACCAGATCGAGGGAGATTATCAGTGGTCTTGTATGTCTTCCATTTTCTAATTATTGCTCCCACAGTTGATTTCTTCACTCCAAGCTGGTTGGCTATTGCAGATTCAGTCTTCCCAGCCTGGTGCAGGGCTACAATTTTGTTTCTGGTGTCCTTTGACAGCTCTTTGGTCTTCACCATAGTGGAGTTTGGAGTCAGACTGTTTGAGGGTGTGCACAGGTGTCTTTTTATACTGATAACAAGTTTAAACAGGTGCCATTACTACAGGTAATGAGTGGAGGAAAGAGGAGACTCTTAAAGAAGAAGTTACAGGTCTGTGAGAGCCAGAAATCTTGATTGCTTGTTTCTGACCAAATACTTATTTTCCACCATAATATGCAAATAAAAGGAAAAAAAAACAGACAATGTGATTTTCTGGATTTTTTTTTCTCAGTTTGTCTCCCATAGTTGAGGTCTACCTATGATGTAAATTACAGACGCCTCTCATCTTTTTAAGTGGTGGAACTTGCACTATTGCTGACTGACTAAATACTTTTTTGCCCCACTGTAGCCTTACAATTAAAATGAGAGTGAAAGAGGAATAGATTGATGTAGATGGTATTGCTAAGTCAACATTGAACTGTTCACGTCATTGAGCTGTAAATCTTTTGGAAAGACAGAGCAAATAGGGAAGGAGTATATCTGTATGTCAAGAGTAATATGAAGGTGGCACTAAGACTGAAAGATTATGAGGAAGTTGAAACATGGGTAAAATATCCATAAAAGTAATTTCTAGCATAATCTTTGACCCCTCGATCATCAGTGATGAGTTGGAAGAACAGCTGTATAATCAGATGGCAAAAGCTGGTGCAGTATTAATTAGAGATTTTATCTACCCTGATAGTGACTAGGGTCAACTTCTACGGGTGTCATGGTTCTACTTCAGCTACTTTGAGTTTGTGGAATACCTTACAAGAGGCGATGCTCTGTTGGATCAGGCCATTTCAAACAATTCACAGCCCACTGGAATTGTAAATGGAAACCTTAGTACCAAAGACTACAATATAATTTAATTTTGCTTAATGGTAACCTGCCACTCTATGGTATTGACAAGGAGAATCTTAGCAGAATGATATATTGGTTTGTTGCAAAAAATTCAGTATGACATTTAGTTTATTCGTTGACATCCCTAGTGTTTGTATACATATGTGTCTAGCAGGCAGTTCTACAGATGATAAAAATCTATTATGCACAGTAATACATGGAAGCTGTAAATCAATCAATAGGACCACCCACCGGACGCATATAAAAACATTTGAAATGAATCCCAATTACAAGTTTTACTGAAATTTTTCCCACCAAAAATATATACCCGTTACTATTTTTCAAGATGACGGGTTCCCTTTAACAACTTACGACCAAGGCACATTGCACGTAAATGACTGAGCCTCATTTTTAAAACCTGACCAGTGTCACTTTATGTGGTAATAGCTCTGGAACATTTCAAGCTATCCAATGATAATATCATCAATATTATCATAATGATAATTCTGCTTCACATCACTTGTCTTATCTATTGCATTTTTTCTGTGCTGTGTTGTGCATATATATGTGATTCTTCAGATGTTGTTTTAGTCAATGCCTGATGAAGAGACCCGAGTAGTCTCGAAAGCTTGCAATGTGTTATGTTCTTTTCAGTTAGCCATTAAAAGGTATCAACCACTGAGGACTCTCAATTCTGAATATTTTTCAAGCTATCCAAGTGATTCTGAGACTGATTTTTGTGACGCATTGTACTTCATGTTATTGGTAAATTTTGGTCAATATGATTTGTGTTTATTTATGAAAATATACAAAATTTGACAAAAAAATTTGAAAATTTTGCAATTTTTGAACTTTGAATTCTTAGGTATACTACAGGGTGGGCCATTTATATGAATGCACCTAAATAAAATGAGAATGGTTGGTGATATCAACTTCCTGTTTGTGGCATATTAGTATACGGTAGGGGAAAAACTTTCCAAGATGGATGGTGACCATGGTGACCATTTTGAAGTCGGCCACTTTGGATCCAACTTTATTTTTTTCAATGGGAAGAGGGTCATGAGACACATCAAACCTATTGAGAATTTCACAAGAAAAACAATGGAGTGCTTGGTTTTAACGTAACTCTATTCTTTCATGAGTTATTTACAAGTTTCTCTTTGTTTACAGCCATTGACATGTCACAGAGGTTAACACATGAAGAGCGGATAGAAATTGTGTTGATGTCTGGTGAACACAGTAACCATGTCATTGCAGCAGATTTCAATGCAAGACACCCTACGCAACAAAACTGTCACCATTCCCATTTTATTTAGGTGTATCCATATAAATGGCCCACCCAAAAAAGTTTGCCTCATCACTGAACATAATTTTCTGTGTAAACTGAGGGTTCTGTTTCAATTATTGTTTTGCCCATTCTGCAAATTCAGCATGCCGATCTGGATCACCAACCATTCCCATTTTATTTAGGTGTATCCATATAAATGGCCCACCCTGTATACAAAATAGTTAATAAATAAAATTTCTCATATGCCTACTTTACATCAGCACCATTTTTGAAACATAAAAAATAGGAAGTTACAAGGGTTTAAAGTTTATTAGCAATTGTTTTCCTTTTTCCAGCAAAATTTACAAAACCTATTTGTTTTAAGGGACCGCAATACATTTGAAGTGACTTTGAGGGTGACACAAAATACTCAAAAGTGACACCATTTCAAAGCTACACCCTTCAAAAGGGCTCAAAACCACATTCAAAAAGTTTATCAAACCTTTAGGTGCATCGCAGGATTTGAAACAATGTGGAGGGAAATAATAAACATTTAAATTTTTCCCACAAAATGTTGCTTTAGCCCCATATATTTCATTTTCACGAGGGTAAAAGGAGAAAAATGTGTTGGCATATGCAACAGAAATGGACTTATTGTTTATGTAAAGGAGGACTTTACACTACCCTGACAGCAGATGGCGATAGTGAGAAGTTAAATGTTTGCTGTATTGTGTGGAGGGAAGCTCTCTTGTTATTGTTAGTTTTACTTTCGCTTTTGACTGTATTACGTCAGCAGCACGGCTGTGTGCTTCTGAATTCTTATCTCATGTTTACCCATAAGAAGTAAATGCTGTTTACTCAAGATAACTTGCTCAGTGAAGTTCTCCTATGTACCAGTGAATTCTCAAAAGATACACTCTGCTACAGGTTATGGGCCCAGGACACAGAATCCCAGACACCCAGGACAGAGACACCCAGGAGATAGCCCAAGAACACAGAATCCCAGAAGATAATTACAAGCAATAACCTCAGACACCGGAGAAGCAGATAAGCTCTGTAAACATAAGGAACCCAGTGAACAGAGGATGAAAATAAAAAATCCAGATACAGAGGGACAAAGGAATTTATGACCCAGGAACTGGATGACCGCACACTGGAGATCATTACAGAGAATCACCACACACAGGATATACAGGGCCTCTCAAGAAGAAAGAAGAATATCTTCATAAAACAAGTAAGATTATATAAAAATGATGTGCAGCACTGAGCTGAAACTCACAGTAGCTAAGCTGAACAGTGAAAATTATCAGTTATGGAAATTCAAAGTAGAGATGTTGTTATCTAAAGATGATTTATGGGAAGTAATCATTACAGATAGACCTGATGAAGATAATCAGACATGGGATAGAAAGAATAGAGAAGCTAGAGCCACCATTAGCTTATTAGTGGATGATGCTCAATTAATACACATAAGGAATGAAGAAACAGCGAAAGGAATGTGGGACGCATTGAAAAAGCTGTATGAAAGATCTAGTTTAAATCACAAGTTATTTCTATTAAGAAGGCTTTACAGTATGAGATTGAGTGCAAATGACGATATGCAGAAGCACATATTCTTAATGATGGAAGTGATATCACAGCTAAGGTCTATTGGTGAAGACATTAAAGAAAGTCATGTAGCAGAAATATTATTGTGCAGTTTACCAGATTCGTATACAGCCTTAATAAATGCCCTAGAGACAAGACCTGAAAAAGACATCACATTAGATTTTGAGAAAGCAAGACCAATAGATGAATGTCAGAGAAGAAAAGAACAGACAAATGATTCTTCTACTGAAAAGGATAGTGGAAACGCTCTTACAGCTACAGAATTTAAAAAACCCTATAATAAAGAGACAAGAGAATGTTTCAGATGTATGAAAAAAGGTAATTTAAAGAAAGACTGTACCATATGGAAAGCAGAACAACAAAAATTACAACATAGAGAGCATACACAGAAAGTGAAAAACACAATTTCCGATTCATATGAGAATAATTGGAATGGCACATTTAAAGTAACAGACAAGAAATCATTACTTGGTGGTTAATTGATTCAGGAGCAACCAGTCATATGACAAGTAGCAAGAATTTCTTCACTGATCTTGATTTAGATAAGAAAGAAGCCATTTATCTTGTAGATGGAACAAAATAACTGCAGAAAGTATAGGACAAGGTATGCTAAACTGTTCAAACAAGATCGGACAAGATTCAAAGATACTTGTACAGAATGTGCTGTATGTTCCAAAACTGGAAGGGGGATTGTTATCTGTGAAGCGTTTAACAGCCAATGGACTCACTGTAAAATTCAAAGACAATGAGTGTGCAATTCTAGCAGGAAGCAAGGTGATAACCAATGTCAAGGCAGATGAACAATTATATCATCTCGACACACCAAAGGAACAGATGAAGGTATGTACACATGATCCCAAGAACTGTATTCACGTGTGGCATAGACATCTAGGACACAGACACCCTGACAGTATAAGGGAACTACAAAGAAAATAATTGACAAAAGATCTAAAGATTTCAGATTGCTCAATTACCGTAAGATGTGAATGTTGTATAAAATCTAAAGCCACAAGAATATCTATTCCAAAAGAAAGTGAGATGAAAAGCAAAAAGACCACTTCATTTGGTGCATACTGACGTATGTGGACCCATGAAAGTGACTAAATCAGGAGGAAATAGATACTTGGTGACTTTCATAGATGACTATTCAAGATACACAGTCACATACTTAATTAAGAACAAAAGTGAAGTTTTTGATAAACCTGTAGACTACGTAACAAGGTCGAGTAACAAATTTCAAAGGAAGCCAATTGTCATCAGAAGTGATAATGGAGGTGAATTTACAGGTCACAAAATATAAAACTACTTAAGACAAAATGGTATAGAACACCAGAAAACTGTTCTGTACACACCTGAACAAAATGGAGTAGCAGAAAGGAAAAAACAGAACTCTGACAGAAATGATGAGATGTATGCTGACAGATTCCAAACTACCAGAGAAATATTGGGGTGAGGCAGCAATGACAGCTACATATCTACAGAACAGACTTTTTTTTCCAGAAAACTGAAGAAAACTCCATATGAACTGTGGCAAGGTATGAAACCAAGTGTCAATCATTTAAAAATGTTTGGATGTAAAGTTTTTATATTCATTCCAACAGAAAAACGTTTCAAACTTCAAAACAGATCCATGGAGGGAATATTTGTTGGATATAGTGAAAATTGCAAGGGATACAGAATCTTAGATCCCAAAACAGACAGAGTCACGGTGTCAGAGTCAATGAGAGAAAACAAAGGAAAACCACCAAAACGTCTCTCATACAAGACGTAAGTAAAATTTATGAACCTACTTCTTGGGAAGACATATCTAAACTCCCTAAAGAAGAAGCTAATAAATGGATAGAAGCAACAGAAACAGAAATGAAATCCATGCATGACTCAAATACAAGGACACTGACAGATTTACCAGAAGGAAGAAAAGCCATAGTGTTGTGAGTTCATTCTCTGGCTCACCAGTTGTGAGTTCTCCTTCCAGACTCCCTCTGGTGGTCACAGGAGGTGGTAAAGCTGATTTGATCGGTGGAGATGTGCCACCTGAGAATGAGGATGACGATTGGATCTCAGGAGGCTCAGATTGGATTTAAGACAGCCGACGCCCTATTCAGTTGCTAGTGATTCCTTCTGCTTGTCAGGTCTTGGTTCTCAGCTCTGTTCCAGTCAGCTCAAGCTAAGATTCTCTGTTAATGTTCACACTTGATTTTGTTGTTCTATTCAGTTTTTTGTGTGTTCAGCCAGCCCAGGCTTGGGCTGTGCTGAATTTCCACTCTTATTTATCTGTATTTGCCAATTTGCTTTTTGTCCCTTATTAAATTGGCCTCTTTCTGCTTTGTCTCAGAATATTTCAGAGTGCTGATATAGTGGGAGAAGTCTAGTGACTTCAGGGTTAATTTTGCTATCAGAAGTGTTGGACATTATTTTGTAGGGTTTTGGGCAGATTGCAGACAGTGTCTTTCCTTTCCTATTCTCTTTAGTTAGTTTGGGCCCCATCGTTTGCTCAGCCTATTTTCCTACCTGTGTTTGTGTTTTCATCTTGTTTCACCGTCAATACATGTGTGGGGGCTGTCTATTCCTTTGGGGTCTGCTCTGGGGCAGTTAGTTTTTCCTTTTCTTGCTTTAGGCTTATTTAGTCCTCCGGCCGTGACGAGGCGTCTAGGTTCATCGTAGGCATGCTCCACGGCTACTGCTAGTTGTTGTGGTAAGATCAGGGATCTGCAATCTGCATAGTTACCAACCTCTCTGGTTTTTCTGGACTTAGCATGTTTAGGTTTGGTTTTCTCCTCCTCGGTGACCCATTCATAACAGAATCACCAGCCATACCGCAGATTCTAGGGTACTCAAAAGCAGGAAAAAGTTGTTAAAAAAAAAAAGTGTCAATTTTTTTTATATGTATTTTTTCCTCTTTTTCTCTGGGGCTGTAGGAGGATTTTTTTTTCCCTAATGGAGATTACACAATTGTCTGATCGTGTGGAGCAACTTGCTGCTGAAGTGCAGGGAATTTCCACCTACCTCATTCAGTCACATGCTGCTGAACCTAAGATCCCTACTCCTGATGTGTTTTCTGGGGATCAGTCTAAATTTCTGAATTTTAAGAATAATTGTAAATTATTTCTTGCCTTGAAGCCTAACTCATCGGGTAGCTCTGCGCAGCAGGTTAAAATTGTTATCTCCTTGCTGCGCGGCGATCCACAGGATTGGGCGTTTTCTCTGACACCTGAAAATCCTATTCTGACTAATGTGGATGCGTTTTTTCAAGCCTTGGGTTTGTTGTATGATGAACCTAATGCTGTTGATCAAGCTGAGAGAACCCTGTTGGCATTAAACAAGGGTCAGGATTCTGCAGAGTTATACTGTCAAAAATTCCAAAAGTGGGCGGTCCTTACTACATAGAATGATGGTGCCTTGGTAGCTCTCTTTCGGAAGGGTTTATCAGAGACCATAAAAGATGTTATGGTGGGATTTCCTGTTCCCTCTGGTCTGGATGATTCTATGCCATTAGCCATTCAAGTTTATCGGCGTTTACGTGAACGTAAAACTACACGAGAGGCGCTGCCACCTTTTGAACAAACGTCTGAACCTATGCAATGTGATGGGGTTTTGTCTAGGGGGCAACGTCAGGAGTTTAGAAGGCGTAATAAGCTGTATTTTTTCTGTGGTGACGCCTCTCATACTATTTCTGTCTGCCCTAAACGAGAGAAACGTTTTGCACACACATTTGCTGTGGGCAGTGAACAACCTAAGTTCCTTTTGGCAATTACTCTGATCTGCTCCTTATCCACGTTTTCCACTAAGGCTTTTGTGGATTCAGGAGCAGCGTTGAATCTGATGGATTTGGACTTTGCTAAACGTTGTGGTTTTTCCATGACGCCTCTGCGGATGCCTATTCCTTTGAGGGGTATTGATGCTACTCCTTTGGTGGAGAATAAACCTCAGTTTTGGACCCAGGTGATAATGTGAGTTACCCCAGACCACCAAGAAAATTGTAAATTTTTGGTTCTGCATAATTTGCATGATACTATTGTTCTGTGTTTTCCCTGGTTGCAAACTCATAAACCAGTTTTGGATTGGAAATCTGGGTCTGTGGTGAGTTGGGGTTGTCAGTGTGTTCTTAGGGACACTCCTGTTTTCTCCACCTCTCCTCAGTCTCATGATATTCCAGATTATCTGGCCGATTTTTCTGATGTATTTAGAGTTAGTCTGCATCTTTGCCTCCTCATAGGAGTTATCACTGTGCAATTGAGTTGATGCCTGGGTGTAAATTTCCCAAGGGTCGGCTTTTCAACTTATCAGTACCCGAACATGATGCTATGCGATCCTATATTAACCCCTTCACCCCCAAGGGTGGTTTGCACGTTCATGACCGGGCCAATTTTTACAATTCTGACCACTGTACCTTTATGAGGTCATAACTCTGGAACGCTTCCATGGATCCCAGTGATTCTGACATTGTTTTCTCGTGACATATTGTACTTCATGTTAGTGGTAAAATTTCATTCAAATAACTTGCGTTTATTTGTGAGAAAAACGGAAATTTGGCGAAAATTTTGAAAATTTCGCAATTTTCCAACTTTGAATTTTTATGCCCTTAAATCACAGAGATACGGCACACAAAAAACTTGATATCTAACATTTCCCACATGTTTACTTTACATCAGCACAATTTTGGAACCAAAATTTTTTTTTGTTAGGAAGTTATAAGGGTTAAAAGTTGACCAGCGATTTCTCATTTTTACAACACCATTTTATTTTTAGGACCACATCACATTTGAAGCCACTTTGAGGGGTCTATATGATAGAAAATACCCAAAAGTGACACCATTCTAAAAACTGCACCCCTTAAAGTGCTCAAAACCACATTCAAGAAGTTTATTAACCCTTTAGGTGCGTCACAGGTTTTTTTTTGAATATTTAAAAAAAAATGAACATCTAACTTTTTTTTTTAAAAAAAATACTTCAGGTTCAATTTTTTTTATTTTACCAAGGGTAACAGGAGAAATTGGACTGCAAAAGTTATTGTGCAATTTGTCCTGAGTACGCAGATACCTGATATGTGGGGGGGAACCACTGTTTCGGTGCATGGCAGAGTTCAGAATGGAAGGAGCGCCGTTTGACTTTTTCAATGCAAAATTGGCTGGAATTCAGATTGGACGCCATGTCACGTTTGGAGAGTCCCTGATGTACCTAAACAGTGGAAACCCCCTACAAGTGACCCCATTTTGGAAACTAGACCCCCCAAGGAACTTATCTAGATATGTGGTGAGAACTTTGAACCCACAAGGGCTTTACAAAAGTTTATAACGTACAGCGGTACAATTAAAAAATCATATTTTTTCCACAAAAATGATCTTTTCACCCTCAATTCTTATTTTCCCAAGGGTAACAGGACCCTAAAAGTTATTGTGCAATTTGTCCTGAGTACGCTGATACCCCACATGTGGGGGTAAACCACTATTTGGGCGCATGGCAGAGCTCGGAAGGGAAGCAGCGCCATTTGACGTTTTTGGCTGGAATTGAGATCGGACACCATGTCGCGTTTGGAAAACCCCTGATGTACCAAAACAGTGGAAACCCCCCACAAATGACACCATTTTAGAAACTAGACCCCCTAAGGAACTTATCTAGATGTGTGGTGAGAACTTTGAACCCCCATGGGCTTCACAGAAGTTTATAACATAAAGCCATACAATTAAAAAATCATATTTTTTCCACAAAAATGATCTTTTCACCCTCAATTCTTATTTTTCCAAGGGTAACAGGACCATAAAAGTTATTGTGCAATTTGTCCTGAGTACGCTGATACCCCACATGTGGGGGTAAACCACTATTTGGGCGCATGGCAGAGCTCGGAAGGGAAGCAGCGCCATTTGACGTTTTTGGCTGGAATTGAGATCGGACACCATGTCGCGTTTGGAAAACCCCTGATGTACCAAAACAGTGGAAACCCCCCACAAATGACACCATTTTAGAAACTAGACCCCCTAAGGAACTTATCTAGATGTGTGGTGAGAACTTTGAACCCCCATGGGCTTCACAGAAGTTTATAACATAAAGCCATACAATTAAAAAATCATATTTTTTCCACAAAAATGATCTTTTCACCCTCAATTCTTATTTTTCCAAGGGTAACAGGACCATAAAAGTTATTGTGCAATTTGTTCTGAGTACGCTGATACCCCACATGTGGGGGTAAACCACTATTTGGGCGCATGGCAGAGCTCGGAAGGGAAGCAGCGCCATTTGACGTTTTTGGCTGGAATTGAGATCAGACACCATGTCGCGTTTGGAAAACTCCTGATGTACCAAAACAGTGGAAACCCCCCACAAATGACACCATTTTGGAAACTAGACCCCCTAAGGAACTTATCTAGATGTGTGGTGAGCACTTTGACCCCCCCAGTGCTTCACAGAAGTTTATAATGCCCGGGCGTGAAAATAAATAATTCGTATTTTTTCCACAAACATGATCTTTTAGTCACCATTTTTTTATTTTCCCAAGGGTAACAGGAGAAATTGGACCCAAAAAGTTGTTGTCCAATTTGTCCTGAGTATGCTGATACCCCATATGTGGGAGAAAACTACTGTATGGGCACACGTCGGGGCTCAGAAGGGAAGTAGTGACGTTTTGGAATGCAGACTTTGATGGAATGGTCTGCGGGTGTCATGTTGCCTTTGGAGAGCCCCTAATGTACCTAAACAGTGGAAACCCCCCACAAATGACACCATTTTGTAAACTAGACCCCCCAAGGAACTTATCTAGATGTGTGGTGAGCACTTTGAACCCCCCAGTGCTTCACAGAAGTTTATAACGCCCGGGCGTGAAAATAAAAAATTTGTATTTTTTCCACAAACATGATCTTTTAGTCACCATTTTTTTATTTTCCCAAGGGTACCAGGAGAAATTGGACCCCAAAAGTTGTTGTCCAATGTGTCCTGAGTATGCTGATACCCCATATGTGGGAGAAAACTACTGTATGGGCACACGTCGGGGCTCGGAAGGGAAGTAGTGACGTTTTGGAATGCAGACTTTGATGGAATGGTCTGCGGGTGTCATGTTGCCTTTGGAGAGCCCCTAATGTACCTAAACAGTGGAAACCCCTCACAAATGACCACATTTTGAAAACTAGACCCACTAAGGAACTTATCTAGATGTGAGGTGAGCACTTTGAACCCCCAAGGGCTTCACTGAAGTTTATAATGCCAGGGCATGAAAATAAAAAAATCGTATTTTTTCCAGAAACATGATCAATTAGTCCCCAATTTTTTCATTTTCCCAAGGGTAACAGGAGAAATTGGACCCCCAAAAGTTGTTGTCCAATTTGGCCTGAGTACGCTGACACCCCATATGTGGGAGAAAACTACTGTATGGACACACGTCGGGGCTCGGAAGGGAAGCAGTGACGTTTTGGAATGCAGACTTTGATGGAATGGTCTGCGGGTGTCATGTGCGTTTGGAGAGCCCCTGATGTACCTAAACTATTGAAACTCCCCACAAGTGACCCCATTTTGGACACTAGACCCCCCACGGAACTTATCTAGATGTGTGGTGAGCACTTTGAACCCCCAAGTGCTTCACAGAAGTTTATAACACTCGGACGTGAAAATAAAAAAAATCATTTTTTTCCACAAAAATTATATTTTTGCCCCCAATTTTTTATTTTCCTAAGGGTAACAGGAGAAATTGGACCCCAAAAATTGTTTTGCAATTTGTCCTGAGTAGGCTGATACCCTACATGTGGGGGTAAAACACTGTTTGGGCGCATGGCAGAGCTTGGAAGGGAAGGAGCACCATTTGACTTTTTCAACTCAGAATTGGCTGGAATTGAGATCAGACGCCATGTTGCATTTGGAGAGCCCCTGATGTGCCCAAACAGTGGAAACCCCCAATTATAACTCCAACCCTAACCCCAACACACCCCTAACCCTAATCTGAACCCTAACCCTAGCCCTAGCCCTAACCCTAGCCCTAACCCTAACCCTAACCCTAGCCCTAACCCTAGCCCTAACCCTAAGGCTGTGTGCACACGCTGCGGATTTTGCTGCAGTTCCGCAGCGGTTTTGGCTGCTGCGGTGTACAGTACCATGATTCCCTATGGGAATCAAAAACCGCAGTGCAGACGGTGCGGAATTTTCCGCGCGGATTATCTGCGGTTTTCAATCCGCAGAAAGAATTGACATGTCAATTCTTTCTGCGGATTCTCCTGCGGTTTGCCATCTCCTCTATTGAGGAGATGAAAAACCGCAGGACAAAACCGCAGAGCAATCCGCAGGTCTTCTGACCTGCGGTTTCACCTGCGGATTTTACAAAATCCGCGAGGATGAATCCGCACCTAATCCGCAGCGTGTGCACACAGCCTTACCCTAACGGGAAAATGGAGATAAATACTTTTTTTTAATTTTATTATTTTTCCCTACCTAAGGGGGTGATATCGGAGGGTTTGATTTACTATTTATGGCGGTTTTTATTTTTGGCAGCTGTCGCACGCTAAAAGACGCTTTTTATTGTAAAAATAGTTTTTGCATCACCACATATTGAGAGCTATAATTTTTCCGTATTTTGACCCACCGAGTCATGTGAGGTCTTATTTTTTGCAGGACGAGTTGACGTTTTTATTGGTACCATTTTCGGGCACGTGACATTTTTTGATCGCTTTTTATTCCTATTTTTGGGACGCAGAATGAACAAAAACCAGCGTTTCATGAATTTCTTTTGGGGGGGTGCGTTTACACCGTTCCGCGTGCGGTAAAATTGATAAAGCGGTTTTATTCTTCGGGTCAGTACGGTTACAGCGATACCTCATTTAGGACGTTTTTTTATGTTTTTGTCGGTTTTATGCAATGAAAACTATTTTATATAAAAAATAATTATTTTTGCATCGCTTTATTCTGCGAGCTATAACTTCTTATTTTTTCGCTGATGATGCTGTGTGGTGGCTTGTTTTTTGCGGGACAAGATGACGTTTTCAGCGGTACCATGGATATTTATATGCGTCTTTTTGATCGCGCGTTATTACACTTTTTGTTTGGCGGAATGATAATAAATCATTATTTTTTGCTTCGTTTTTTATTTTTATTTTTTTAGGGGTTCGCAAAAGGGGTTAACTAATGGGACAGTTTTATAGGGCGGGTCGCTACGGACGCAGCGATACCTAATATTTGTACTTTTATTGTTTTTTTTTTTAATTATTTCCAAAAAATGGATTTATTGGGGGAATATTTTTTTTTTTTTCTAATTTATTTGGCGATTTTTTTTAAAATTATTTTAACACTTTTTTTTACTTTATTAAATAGTCCCAGGTGGGACATCACTGTCCTGTGACAGATCGCTGATCTGTCACATCACAGATCACTGTGACAGAGCAGCGATCTGACACAGGCACTGCAAAAGGCTTCCTCATGCCTGCGCTTTGCAGGCACTGAGGAAGCCAGCTTCCTCAGGCCCCAGAAGGCCCCCGTCGCCATCTTGGATTCGGGGGCCTGGAGGAAAGGAGCCCCAGCAGCAGCGCTGCACATTGCGCTGCCGTGGGGGGGGTCAGGGAAGCAGGGAGGGAGCCCCCTCCCTGCCGATGCTTCCCTTTAACCCCCGGTACACCGCGATCATGTTTGATCGCGGTGTGCAAGGGGTTAACATGTCGGGGGTGGTCCGTGACCGCCCCTGACACATTGTGCCGGGTGTCAGCTATGATAATTAGCTGACACCCGGCCGCGATCAGCGGCGCTCACCACGTGGGCGCCGCTGATCGCGGTAGACGTACTATCCCGTCCACGGTCATACGGGCCCGGGTACCGTGGACGGGATAGTACGCCGGATGTCAGGAAGGGGTTAAGGAGTCGTTGGAGAAGGGACATATTAGACCATCCTCATCACCTTTAGGTGCTGGGTTTTTTTTGTGGCCAAGAAAGATGGTTCATTAAGACCGTGTATTGATTATCGTTCCCTTAACAAGATGACGGTTAAATATCAGTACCCGTTATCTCTGATGTCTGATTTATTCTCCAGAGTTAAGAGTGCCTGCTGGTTTACTAAGCTTGACCTCAGGGGGATGTATGGGTCGCCCTCCCAGGGCTGTGGGGTACTCGGTACCGGGCCGGTGTCAGGGGGATGTGTCACAGCAGCGATGACCCGGTCCGTGGCCCTGGGCGCCCAAGCAATGGGGAAATGTAGTTAATGGTAGAATAGTTTGTGATGCCACCCGTGGTGTTTGGCAAATGTGGTGTTAGGCCAACGCTGCATACAGATCCGCTGGGACTGATGGTATGTGCAACTTAGATGGTAAAGCTCCCCACAGGTGGAGCTGTAGTCCCAGGGCAGTGTAGATGTAGCTGGCACGGAAATGTCTCAGTGCCGAAAGCGTAGGGAACAGACAAGACACAGCGGTTGTAGTTTCTGTACCTTTACTGAGTATATGCAGTCCAGGGTCCTGATTACAGATGGTATTGAAGCAGGTTAGCCTGGAAGCAGATCAGGATTCTCTCTCAGCAGAGGGGCTGTGCAGTCTCCTTCCTAGTGCTTTGTAATGTGAAGCACCCCAGTACTTAGTTACTCTGAAATGCCTCTCTTCAGATGTTCCTAGAACTTTACTTGTATGACAGACAGCTGTAGCCTCTCTCCTGGACTCCTCTCCTGAGTCCTGGCTCTCTATTCATTTGCTGTTGTGTCCCAAGTCTTTGGTGAGAGCAGGGCATTTACAGCCTCCTACTCCTCTGGTATCTGTGGCAGGACCGTTAGTATCCGTACCACCGTGGAGACCAGGCTCCAGTCTTTGCGCTCTAGTGGTGAGGGAGCTCTCCTCCCGGAGCTCAACCTCCACCCCGCTCCACACGTCTGCACACGTGGACCTCCTCACACAATCTGACTACTCCTTCCTCCTGACCCTCAGAGAGCACTCTGCTCCTCAATCCTGGTTCAGAGCTCCCCCTGCTGGCCCGGATTGGAACTGTGTTGAATGCATTAGGTTAACTGCTGGAGAGACCCATCACTGCTTCCAAGCCTGGCATTACCCTCCCCTGGAGGAAGGCAAAGCCAGTGTGGCGACCATACCCCTGGGGGCACCATATTCCCCCCTAGTGCAAGTCAGCACTCCTGGGCTGAACAAAAACATGAAAAACAACATATAAATATTTTAACAGTAATAGTTGTACAAGATTTAAAAATGAAAAATGTACAAAAACCAAGTGCTCAAAAATGATCCTATGATGACAAGTCCAACATCAATGTCCATGGTCCATTCCTGGCAAATGGTGAACTATTTATAAATAAAGTGGTTCAGTGTCCATGAAACAAAACTGGCAACTTTCAAAGGGAACTCTTACAGGTTACCTGTAGGCACAAAACTTAGAAAACAGTTACATATTTACGTTCAATTTCAGTATTCACATTTTAATTTATATGCGGAACCTAACTGGTAGTACACCCTGTGTGGTACGAGTGGATCTGCGTAACACTGGTGTTGTAGTGGTCCCTACCAACCATCTGGTCCTAACTACCGGTGTAGTGTGTAATGCTCTAGTTCTACGTAGCACAGGGACACTAACTGGTCTGTGAACTCTTGGACTCGCCACGGGCACGACAGGTTCACAACTGGCAGGGCGAGGGTTCTCTGACTCCACTGCTGGTGCGGCCTCTGTTGCCTGATTTTCTCGATCTTCAGGGTTTTCTGGAGTCCTATCCTCCTGTGCTTCTACTTGGGGAAATTTACAACACTGGCACCACGATTGCATCATTAATTCGAGTCCAGTTCGCACGGAACTCTCCCAGCATGGTACTGACTGTCTTTTCTTCCTCTGTAGGTGGGATGTTATCTGATCCTCCCGCTTTTTCTTTCAACTGGTCAGGATACCGCTGCTGAGGTCTCTCCTCCATCTTTGCTAACAAGGCATACTTTGGCATTATCAAAGTTGGAGGGCAGAATGGTGTAAGGTTCCTCTTCCCATTGATCATCCAGCTTATGCAGTCTTCTTTTTCTCTTGAGAACTTGTTCTCCCGGTGAAAAAGGAACAGCAGGTGCATTATGGTTATAAAGTCTCTCCTGCTTCTGCCTTGCCTGAGCCAGACTCTTCTCCACACACTCCTGTACCCTTCTGTACTGCTGCTGCCTCTCCTTGTCCCAGTCAGCATCTGGTGACGTTACTTCAGGCGTCAGGACTCCCATGTCCAAGTCAATAGGCAGCTTACCAGGCCTTGCTCTCATCAGGTACGCTGGAGTACAGTTGGTAGAGTTCACTGGGATATGGTTGTAGAGGTCCACCAGATCGGGCAACTTTTCTGGCCACAGATTTCTCTCCTCCAAGGGCAATGTCTTCAGTAAATCAATCACTACCTGGTTCATCTTCTCGCACATGCCGTTGGTCTGTGGGTGATAAGGTGTTGTCCGGATCTTCTTACACCCATATAAGTTGCAAAATTCATGGAACACTTCTGCCTCGAAAGCTGGACCTGGGTCTGTCAGCACCCTCTCAGGATAACCATGTGGTCTACAGAAGTGCTGTTGGAATGCTCTAGCCGCTGTCCTGGCCGTTAGATCTTTGACGGACACAACCACCAGGAATCTTGAATAGTGGTCCTCAATGGTAAGGGCATAGAGGTAGAATGACCGGCTTGGAACCAGCTTCACATGGTCCAGGGCTACCAACTCCAGGGGCTGTTTGGTGATGATTGGCTGTAAGGGAGCTCTCTGGCTGTCTCGATCCTTTCTGCGCAGGTTACACTGTCCACACTCCCAGCACCACCTCTCAATAGCCTTCCGCATGCCAGTCCAGTAGAACCTCTCTCGGAGCAATGTTTCCAACTTCTTCCAACCAAAGTGTCCAGCTCCATTGTGGTATGCTCCTAGAACCATTGATGCATCTCTCTTTCGGACCACCACCTGCCAGACCAGCTCATGTGTGCGGGCATTGATACTCCTCCGACATAGCTTCCCTTCATAAATGAACAGCCGACCTCTTTCCTTCCACAACTGATGAGTTTCTTCAGGAGCATTCAACTCCGGGCGCGAGTCACTTTGTGTCAGCAGCTCTTTCACTAGGCGGACTGCAGGGTCATTATTATTATTATTATTATTATTTATTGTTATAGCGCCATTTATTCCATGGCGCTTTACATGTGAGGGGGGTATACATAAAAACAAGTACAATAATCTTAAACAATACAAGTCATAACTGGTACAGGAGGAGAGAGGACCCTGCCCGCGAGGGCTCACAATCTTCAAGGGATGGGTGATAATACAGTAGGCGAGGGTAGAGCTGGTCGTGCAGCGGTTTGGTCGATCGGTGGTTACTGCAGGTTATAGGCTTGTCGGAAGAGGTGGGTCTTCAGGCTCTTTTTGAAGGTTTCGATGGTAGGTGAGAGTCTGATATGTTGTGGTAGAGAGTTCCAGAGTAGGGGTGATGCGCGAGAGAAATCTTGTATGCGATTGTGGGAAGAGGAGATAAGAGGGGAGTAGAGAAGGAGATCTTGTGAGGATCGGAGGTTGCGTGCAGGAAAGTACCGGGAGACGAGGTCACAGATGTATGGAGGAGACAAGTTGTGGATGGCTTTGTATGTCATGGTTAGGGTTTTGTAATGGAGTCTCTGGGCAATTGGGAGCCAATTATCTTGCGCTTCTGCCCAATCATGATGGGGCAACGGATTCAGAGTGTCTTCCTTCAAGCCAGGCCGCCTGTTTCACACTCCTTGAGCTTGTTGGGCCACCATTGGCCGGTGGAAGGGAGGCAATTCTACCTCTTCCAGAGCCTCAGGGTCTTCTCCTGCATCTGGCAGATTAGGCATCCTAGATAGCGCATCAGCATTGGCATTCTTATGCCCTGCCCGGTACTTGATGGTAAACTCATAATTGGATAACCGAGCCATCCATCGCTGCTCCAGTGCTCCTAGCTTGGCAGTGTCCAAATGGGTCAACGGGTTGTTGTCTGTGAAGATTGTAAATTTGGCCGAAGCTAGGTAATGCTTGAACCTTTCGGTGACAGCCCAGACTATGGCAAGGAACTCCAGCTTGAAAGAACTGTAATTATCAGGGTTCCTCTCAGTGGGACGCAGCTTCCTGCTGGCATAGGAGAGCACTCTCTCTTTTCCATTCTGTACCTGCGACAGTACTGCTCCTAATCCCACATTGCTGGCATCCGTGTACAGCACAAAGGGTTTGTCATAATCTGGGTAGGCCAGAACTTCGTCACCTGTGAGAGCCATCTTCAATCTGGTGAAAGACCTCTCCAACTCTTCAGTCCATTCAAATGTGGAATTCTTCTGCTTGCCTTTCTTGGACTGCACCACCAGAAGGTTTAGCATCGGGGTGGCTATTTCAGTAAAGCCTTTGATGAATCTCCGGTAGTAGCCTACCAGTCCAAGGAATTGGCGTACCTCATGGAGGTTGCTGGGCTTCGTCCAGTCCCGGATGATTGTGACCTTGTCAGGATCTGGTACCACACCTTCTGCGCTGACCACATGACCGAGGTACTGTACCTAAGGGTTCAGGAGGTGGCATTTTGAAGGCTTCACTTTCAGGCCAAAATTGGACAAAGCTTCAAACACTTCGGCCAGGTGTTCCAGATGCTCTTCATAGGTCTTAGAGAAAATGATGACATAATCCAAGTACAACAGGACTGTTTCAAAGTTTAGTTTATGTGTCCCAGGCAACACTCCATCAGCCGCTGAAATGTTCCTGGAGCAGTGCAGAGTCCAAATGGCATATAATTGAACTCACAGAGACCCATTGGAGTGGTAAATGCGGTTTTCTCCTTGTCTGCCTCTGCCACGGGAACCTGCCAATACCCACTGGTGAGATCCAAGGTGGAAAAGTAGTTAGCAGTTTTAAGTGCAGCTAATGACTCTTCAATTCTAGGCAATGGGTAGGCATCTTTATGTGTAATACTGTTAATCTTCCTGTAATCAACACACATTCTCATAGTACCATCCTCTTTCTTTACAAACACTATTGGAGCTGCCCATGGGCTACAACTGTCCCTAATGACCCCAGCTTCCTTCATCTCTTTCAACATACTCTTAGCACATTGGTACTGTGTTGGGGGTATAGGTCTGTACCTCTCCTTTATGGGTGGATGGTCTCCAGTGGGGATATGATGTTGCACCCCTTTTTCCTGCCCAAAATCTAGTGGGTGTTTGCTGAATACTCGCTCATACTCTTGTGTCACCCTGTAAACCCCATTTCTCTGGTATGAAGGTGTAGAGTCAGTTCCCACCTGCAGTTGCTGGCACCACTCTTCTAGCTGCTTCACAGGGCCATTGTCCTCCACCGGATCGGATGAGACCAAAGGCTCTGCTGCCTGCAATGAGTTGTTATTAACAGTGAGCAACTTAGCAACTGTGGCGTACCGAGGTATTGTGGCTTCCTCCTCCGCACAATTCAAAAGGAGTACAGGTACTCTCCCCTTTCGTACATCAACCACCCCTCTGGCTGTCAGGACAGTGGGCCTGCTATCCGAATATACTGCCTCTACCAATGCCTGGTAATCCTGCCCTCTGAGACCTATGGCTGCCCGACACCATATCAACATTTCACTCCTGGGGGGTATTACAATGGGGAAGGCATCACTCACTCTGACGCTGCCAATCTCTCCGCCAGAGAGTTCTACCTGTTGTCTTTGTATCAGGGCTCGGATCTCCTTCTGCAGGACTCTTTGTTCACCGAAACCAGCAATCTCAGCCACCTGTTGCAACAAGTCAATAACCTCGGACAGACAGTTTTCACTTACATTTGTACCAAGAGTCATCATGGGATTACATTCACGACGATCAATATCAACAATTATAAGTCCTTGTGATTTTAGCTCTAACCGCCCCACTTTAACAGTAATTTCCTTGCATCCAATCTGTGGCAAGGTATGACCATTACTAGCAACTACTGTTAGTTCATCAGTTGGGCCAAGGGGGAGTTCAGAATCAGCCCAGTACCTCTTGTACAAAATATACGGCATAGTGGTCACCAGGGAGCCAGTGTCCAACAAAGCGTCATGGGGATGCCGTCAATCACCACGGGGAGGATCGGTCTCCGTACCACATACTTGGCTCTCCAGTTCCTTGGGCCTGGTGATCCTACTCCTGGGGGTTGGCCCTTTGCCCCAGAGGTTGCTCGTTTAAAGGACAGTACCTGGCCAGATGACCTGCCTTGTAGCAGCACCGACAGATGGGACGTCCGTCCTGGTCATAGCGATCGTTGTTCCTTCCTCGAAGTGGCGGGGTTCTCCTCCTCCGGAACCACGGGACATCCTCTGGACTGGAAGCAAGCTGGACCTTTTCTTTGGAGGAATCCTGCAGGGACGGCACGGTTCTGGTGAGTGCAGCTATTCCTTTGGTCAGCTCCTGGACCTGAAGACGCAGCTCCTCTGTTGGATCTTTATCCAGGGTCTGGGCATCAGCCTCCACAGGGATGGGAGGAAAGGATGTAGCTTCCTGATGGTAGGTGATGGCTGGGCGCCTAGGGGGCGCTGGATGGCTGTCAGAGGATTCCTGCAGTACCCGGATAGCCCTGTACTTGAAATTAGCAAAGTCCAGATCAGGGTCTTGCAGAGTTAGAATACGTAACTGCCCTCTGTGGGTACTGGACAGGAGCCCTTCAATGAACTGCTCCTTTAACAGTTGATGTTCTTCCTTTACACTGTCAGGGTCAACTTGTTTAACTGCTCGCAGCGCCTCCTGCAGGTTGAGAGCATAGTCTCTGATACTGTCCTGTGCCCTCTGTGTACAGCCAAAGAACCTCATCTTGATTTCAGCTGCAGTGCGGGTGTCAAAAGTGCTCTTCAGCTTGGCCAGGACCTTTGCAACAGTCTCTTTATCGGTGTCCTGCCAGGCTTTCACCTCCCTCAGTGCGGCACCCGTTAGCTGTCCAATCAGGATATTCACTTTCTGGCTTTCAGACAGGGGGTAAACTTTAAACAAGCTGCACAGTCTCTCTTTAAATTCACTCAGGATATGCGACTCACCCGAGTACTGTGGTAGCCAGGCCGCTCCCAGTATGTAGGGCATGGATAGCGGCATTATGGGGACCGCTGCGGCGGGCGCTCCTTCTGGCGGTACCGCTGGGTTGGCGGCGGCACCTGCCGCTGCATCGCAGTTTGACGCGGACATGTTCTCCCCCCCCAGCTAACGTTAGCCAGGGCCGGGGGTTATGTGAGTTCACCGGCGGCCGCTTCGCAGGCCCGACACCCCGGACTGTAGGCCTCAGCTCCTCCCCCTCTCGCACGCTGTCCTCTCTTCCCGCGTGACACTTCTCTTCTTCGCGCTCTGAGGCAGGCTCCACCCACGAAGGGCGCCCCTCTTTCTTCCCGCGCGCGCCAAGCAGCGCGGCAATGGCGGTTTCTGGCGCCAAATTCACACAGTTCACAATCACAGTCTATGGCACACAGGACCCGGGGATACCGGGCTCCGTAATCCTGTTCATGACGCCAAATTGGGTCGCCCTCCCAGGGCTGTGGGGTACTCGGTACCGGGCCGGAGTCAGGGGGATGCGCCCAAGAAATGGGGAGATGTAGTTAATGGTAGAATAGTTCGTGACGCCACCCGTGGTGTTTGGAAAATGTGGTGTTAGGCCAACGCTGCATACAGATCCGCTGGGACTGATGGTATGTGCAGTTTAGATGGTAAAGCTCCACACAGGTGGAGCTGTAGTCCCAGGGCAGTGTAGATGTAGCTGGCACGGGAATATATCAGTGCCGAAAGCGTAGGGAATCGGCAAGACACAGCGGTTGTAGTTTCTGTACCTTTACTGAGTATATGCAGTCCAGGGTCCTGATTACAGATGGTATTGGAGCAGGTTAGCCTGGAAGCAGATCAGGATTCTCTCTCAGCAGAGGGGCTGTGCAGTCTCCTTCCTAGCGCTTTGTAGTGTGAAGCACCCCAGTACTTAGTTACTCTGAAATGCCTCTCTTCAGATGTTCCTAGAACTTTACTTGTGTGACAGACAGCTGTAGCCTCTCTCGGGGACTCCTCTCCTGAGTCCTGGCTCTCTATTCAATTGCTGTTGTGTCCCAAGTCTTTGGTGAGAGCAGGGCATTTACAGCCTCCTACTCCTCTGGTATCTGTGGCAGGACCGTTAGTATCCGTACCACCGTGGAGACCAGACTCCAGTCTTTGCACTCTAGTAGTGAGGGAGCTCTCCTCCTGGAGCTCAACCTCCACCCCGCTCCACACGTCTGCACACGTGGACCTCCTCACACAATCTGACTACTCCTTCCTCCTGACCCTCAGAGAGCACTCTGCTCCTCAATCCTGGTTCAGAGCTCCCCTTGCTGGCCCGGATTGGAACTGTGTTGCATGCATTAGGTTAACTGCTGGAGAGACCCATCACTGCTTCCAAGTCTGGCATTACCCTCCCCTGGAGGAAGGCAAAGCCAGTGTGGCGACCATACCCCTGGGGGCGCCACACGTATAATCTTATTCGCATCAAGCACGGGGATGAATGGAAGACGGCGTTTAATACTCCGGAGGGACATTTTGAGTACCTGGAGATGCCATTTGGGCTCACTAATGCCCCTTCTGTCTTCCAGTCCTTTATGAATGATATTTTCTGTGACTTTGTGGATGAGTTTTTGATCATCTATCTGGATGATATTTTGATCTTTTCTAGTGATTGGGATTCTCATGTGGAACACATCCGGACTGTGTTCCGGATTTTGAGGGAGAATTCTCTGTTTGTTAAGGGATCGAAATGCCTCTTTGGTGTACAGAGGATTTCATTTTTGGGATTTATCTTGTCTCCATCGACTATTGAAATGGACCCGGCCAAGGTACAGGCGATTTATGATTGGGTTCAGCCTACTTCTTTGAAGGGCCTCCAGAAGTTTTTGGGTTTTGCTAATTTCTATCGTAAATTTATAGGTAATTTTTCTGGTATTGTCAAACCACTGACTGATCTGACCAAGAAGGGCGCTGATGTGCTGAATTGGTCTCCTGAGGCTGTCTCAGCATTTCAGGAGCTTAAGCGGAGATTTACTTCAGTTCCGGTTTTACGGCAACCTGATGTCTCACTTCCATTTCAGGTGGAGGTAGATGCTTCTGAGATTGGTGCAGGAGCCGTTTTGTCCCAAAAAGACCCTGTGACTTCTAAGATGAATCCCTGTGCCTTCTTTTCTCGAAAGTTCTCCCCATCTGAATGCAACTATGACGTGGGGAATTGGGAATTGTTGGCCATGAAATGGGAATTTGAGGAGTGGAGACATTGGTTGGAGGGAGCTAGACATCAAGTTGTGGTCCTCACCGATCACAAGAATTTGATTTATCTGGAGTCGGCCAAACGCTTGAATCCTAGACAGGCTAGATGGGCCTTGTTTTTCACGCGTTTTAATTTTGTGGTCTCTTTTCTTCCGGGCACTAAGAATGTTTCTAGGAGTTTCTTTGACGATTCTCTTAATGTGACCGAGCCTACTACCATCCTAGGTGAGGGGGTAGTTCCTTCTGCCATTTCGCCCGATTTGAGACGCGCCCTGGAGGAATTTCAGGAGGATAAAACTGAGCGTTGCCCTATGGGAAAATTATATGTTCCTGACCAGTGGAGAAAGAGAGTGATGTCTGAAATTCATCGCTCCGCATTGGCTGGTCATCCAGGTATTTTTGGTACCAGAGATTTAGTGAGTCGGTCCTTTTGGTAGCCTTATCTCGTGATGTCAGGAATTTTGTACAGTCCTGTGGGACCTGTTCTCGGTCTAAACCCTGTTCTCGTTCTAGTGGGTTGCTGATGCCCCGCCAGTGCCCAAGAGGCCATGGAGCCATATCTCAATGGATTTTATTTCTGATCTTCCTGTCTCTCCGAGAATGACTGTTATCTAGGTGATTTGTGATAGATTTTCGAAGATGGTCCACCTTGTGCCACTCCCAAAGTTGCAATCTTCTGCTGAGTTGGTGCCCTTGTTTTTACAACAGGTGGTTCGGTTACATGGGATTCCTGAGAATATTGTGTCCGACAGAGGAGTTCAGTTTGTTTCCAGATTCTGGAAAGCCTTTTGTTCCAGTCTGGGAATTCAGTTATCCTTCTCCTCCGCGTTTCATCCCCAGACCAATGGACAGACTGAGAGAACAAACCAGACCTTGGAGTCTTATTTAAGATGTTTTATATCTGCTGATCAGGATGATTGGGTCTCATTTTTGCCCTTGGCCGAATTCGCGTTGAACAATAGAGCTAGTTCTGCCACTTTGATGCACCCTTTTTCTGTAATTTTGGGTTTCATCCTCGATTCTCTTCAGGGCAAGTGGAATCTTTTGTCCTGCCCAGGTGTGGACATTGTGGTTGAGAGAATGCAGCAGATATGGGACCAAGTAGTGGATAAGTTGTCACTCTCTCAGGAAAAGGCCCAATGATTTTCCAACCGACATAGGACCATTGGTCCCCGGTTTAAAGTGGGTGATATGGTTTGGTTGTCGTCTAAGAATATTCCTATGAAGGTTGCATCTCCAAAATTTAAGCCAAGATTTATTGGACCTTATAAGATTTTGGAGATTCTTAATCCTGTTTCTTTTCTATTGGGTCTTCCAGTTACGTTCATGATCCATTACATATTTCACAAATCTCTGTTGAAGAGGTTTGTTGAGCCAGTGGTTCCTATGGCAGCACCTCCTGACCCTATGTTGGTTGAAGGCAATGTGGAATATGAGGTAGAGAAAATATTGGATTCTCATTTGGTTAGACGGAGACTCCAGTATTTGATCAAATGGAAGGGTTATGGCCAGGAGGATAATTATTGGGTCTCTGCCTCTGATATTCATGCCAATAGATTGGTTCGTGCTTTTCACCGGGCCCATCCTGATCGGCCTGGTGGTGTGAATGAGGGTTCGGTGACTCCTCCTCAAGGGGGGATACTGTTGTGAGTTCATTTTCTGGTCTACCATTTGTGAGTTCTCCTTCCAGGCTCCCTCTGGTGGTAACAGGAGGTAGTGAGGCTGATTTAATCAGTAGAGATCTGCCACCTGATAATGAGGATGACGATTGGACCTCAGGAATCTCAGATTGGATTTAAGACAGCCGACGCCCTACTCTGGTGCTGGTGATTCCTTCTGCTTGTCAGGTCTTGGTTCTCAGCTCTGTTCCTGTCAGCTCAAGCTAAGTTTCTCTGCTAATGTTCACACTTGATTTTGTTGTTCTATTCAGTTTTTTGTGTGGTCAGCCAGCCCCGGCTGGGGCTGTGCTGAATTTCCACTCTTATTTATCTGTATTTGCCAATTTGCTTTTTGTCCCTTATTAGATTGGCCTCTTTTTGCTCTGTCTCAGAATATTTCAGAGTGCTTATATAGTGGGAGAAGTCTAGTGACTTCAGGGTTAATTTTGTTATCAGAAGTGTTGGACATTATTTTGTAGGGTTTTGGGCAGATTGCAGACAGTGGCTTTCCTTTCCTCTCCTTTCTAGTTAGTTTGGGCCCTATCATTTGCTCAGCCTATTTTCCTGCCTGTGTTTGTGTTTTCATCTTGTTTCACCATCAATACATGTGTGGGGGCTGTCTGTTCCTTTGGGGTCTGCTCTGGGGCAGTTAGTTTTCCCCTTTTCTTGCTTTAGGCTTATTTAGTCCTCCGGCCGTGATGAGGCATCTAGGTTCATCGTAGGTACGCTCCACGGCTGCTCTTAGTTGTGTGGTTAGGATCAGGGATCTGCAATCTGCATAGTTACCAACCTCTCTGGTTTTTCTGGGCTTAGCATGTTTAGGTTTTTTCCTCCTCGGTGACCCATTCATAACAGTGGTCACTTGTGAGGGTTTTCCATTGTTTAGGCACATAAGGGGCACTCCAAATGCGACATGGTGTCCGCTATTGATTCCAGCCATTTTTGCTTTCAAAAAGTCAAACAGTGCTGCTTTCCTTTTGCTCCCAGTGATAAAGCAATTGAAAAATCGCTGATCAACTCTAAACCCTTCTAATTTCCCAACAAAATAAATGATGTTTCAAAAATTGTGCTCATGTAAAGTAGACATGTGGGAAATGTTATTTATCAATTATTTTGTGTGGTATAACTGTCTGATTTAAGGGCAGAAAAATCTTAAGTTAGAAAATTGCAAAATTTAAATGTTTTTTTGTAAAATTTTCGATATTTTTATAAATATCTGCAAATCATATCGACAAAAATTCACCACTAATGTGAAGTACAAAATGTCATGAAAAAACAGGCTCAGAATCACTGGGATTCGCTAAAGTGTTCCAGAGTTATTACCACAAAAAGTGACACTCATCAGATTTAAAAAATTTAGCTTAGTCTTTAAAGTCAAAATAAACTCCATTACTAAGGGGTTAAAGAACTGCAATAAAAGTGAGCAAAATGTTGTATGTACCCCAAAATGGTATCATTGAAACCACCAGCGCAGTACAGTACCACACCCTGACTCATG
Organism: Dendrobates tinctorius; assembly: GCF_039654945.1. Lineage (NCBI taxonomy): Eukaryota > Metazoa > Chordata > Amphibia > Anura > Dendrobatidae > Dendrobates > Dendrobates tinctorius. Next base: position 83,802,815 of record NW_027361690.1, read on the forward strand.
TTCCAATGGGTAAATAAAAAGTAAGAGATCTCACAAAATAGCAAAACAGTCAATTTTATTTTACAAAATTGTATAGTGTTTTAGCTTCTATAGTAGAAAAAAGTATGAGTTTGATATCACTGTAATCGTACTGACCTGAAGAATCATGTTGGCAGATCATTTTTGCCATGTATTGAATGTCATAAAATTAAACTCAAAAACAATAGAATTGTGGTTTCTTTTAGCTTTTTACTGCACTGTGTGAGGCAGTGACCGTTGTCATATGCAAGGGTCACTAGGTTTCCCCCCAGGATGCGCACAGAAGCATAGTGAGGCCACGGGAATGAATTGCAGTCACAGGCATGGCAATGCTAAATAAAAGTGTTGGTCTTGGGCAGGCTACTTGTCCAAGGCAGATTTAAGAAAACCTGACATGGGTTTTTATTTTTCAAACGGACTACAGGAAGGTAGAGGGGCGGACTGTTTCCTACTAATTATATGTTCATTAGTAACCTAATCAGCAGATCAAGTGGGCTACAGCACTTGCTGGGGTATTCCGGCCCATTCACTGCAGTACCTGACAGAAGAATCAGCCATTTACGAGCAATGTACTGTAGCTCATCTGATACAAGAGAAATAGGGTGTTCTGCAGTGCTAGCCTTAGTGCCATGGTTTCAATACATAATCTACCTTACTTGTCAGCTCCTCTTTTTAAGATCTAAGAACCTTTATTGTTTACAGGTGCGCGCCTCATTGCAGAGCTGTTATTGGTTCTGCTTCTTGTAAATTGCTGTACATCGATTTGTCTATCAGTTGATCAGGAAACTTTTTTTAGCCCCTGAAGATAGGTAAATTATGAAGATTTCTACTAAATATCTACACGCAGAGATCTTAAACATTATGAGGAAATCAATTAGCATGTAGACTGGAAAATTGTACAATTAATCATTAACCAAAGAATAACTTTTATTTGCTGAATCTGGAATATCCCCTTAAGAACCAGAGAAGCCACTGACGTATTCTGTATAGTGAATGTGAAGATGTTAGGATGATTTTGTAACTGTCTTTTCTCTGCTATGCTCCTTCCATATCACAGATGCTTTTGGTACTTTGGAAAACATGAGCTGCAGGGAATTTTACCATCTCCTATTGATGAAGGTGCGATCTGACATCGCCATTGTAATGTCCCAATGTAATAAGATAAAATATTCACCTGTCAGTCTGTAGACTAGCATGAATTTCCAAGCATCTCATGTTCCAAGAGTCTCATGTATGATCCTCACATGTTACATACCTTTACTTTCTTTTGTGCCATATTCTATGCCCCTGAGCTTTTGTGTGGCATCCAGTTTCTCTATTCTATGGGCATCACCCATAGATACCTCGAGCCCAAGAAGATCATGGTGACTGATATGGAAAATGAAAAGATCACAGATTTTGGTCTTGCACTTGAGAACATGCTTGGAGACTACACAGCCACCCAATTTGCTGCTAGCAAGGAATTTATGGCTCCTGAGGTTAGTAGAGAATTTTCCTCATTGCTCCTAAAAGAATTATAATAATGATTGCACACAATGGGTGCAGTGGGGAGAAGGTCAGGAACATGGACAATACAGTACCAGGAACAGTTTAAATCAATACCACTGCCTGCATAGTAACATGGACTATTCACTCTTTTGTTCTTCTTATGTTATCATTTCCTTTTCCATCTATAGCATAATGACTACTGTATATACTTGAATCCGAGTATAATCCGAGGCACCTAATTTGGCCACAAAAAACTGGGAAAATGTATTGACTCGAGTATAAGCTAGGTATGCATTGTCCCCTCACCCCTATTGCCAGTGCAGTGAATATTCATTTCTCTTTAGCAGCGGGCACAGTTACAGCTGCAGCTGCCGGCTCCTGCCTTTTGTGACCCACTGCTCTGCCACTCCCCCTCCCCCACCAGCTTCTGGGAGAATGATTCGTGTATAAGCTGAGGCGGGTTTTCAGCGCAAAAAAATGTGCTGAAAAACTCGGCTTATACATGAGTATATACAGTAATAGCCACTGTAAATTTAATAAGTATTTTGCATCTGTCTTTTTCCTTGCTTTTTTGACACCAGACCAGGAATGGATCCTAAAATATATTAAAATATATATATGCTATAGTTTGAAGTCGAAATTATATAGATTTTGAAATGAGTTTCTGTCTTTTAATAAATGTTCCTTTTTTTTCTACACCTTCTCATCAACATGAGAGTGCCTACCACAAGGTTTTTTTTCTCATTTTTCGCCTTGCAATTGTTTGAATGAGTCGTTCACCGTTCTGTCTTCTTCAGCGGGTGGAGCAGCAAGCTATGCAAGGAATGCCATTTGTGTTATGTAATGCCATGATATTTCTCAGGTTCAACTCCTCCAAAGAAATCCTACCAAGTGCTTAAGAGTCCGCAGAAATATCAAAGGTCATAACTTTTTCCAGCATATGACAGAACATATTGATTCCCTACCCATCCTGCGTGATAATATATGTGAATCTAATGTAAATGTAGAGTCCCTGTGGGTGGAGATAAGGGGAGGGGGAAAAAATAGCAAATTACTGATAGGGGTTTGTTATAAGTCTCCAAAAATAATGGAAGCAATGGAGAATATCCTCGTAAAGCAAATAGATGAAGCAGCGACTCAAGGAGAAGTCATTATTATGGGGGCTCTTGGCCAGACTGTGCTCACGCTTCCCATGTGAACCTGTACACCCCTCGAAGGAGTGGAAGTCCAGATAGAGCCCACCCTACTAGATCAACTGCCTTCAGGACTCCTCATTGCTCAGACATTAACCTAGGGGAGAATGATCTCACGCTCTCACCCAAGAGTGAAGTGGCCCAAGTACTGGGTATGCTGGAGGAACTGACACCACCATAGGTCGTTCAGTTAGTGGTGAAACAAGGAGATCCCTGGACTGTAGTCCTCACCATGTCCTCAGAGCCTTTGTCCATTATCATGAGAGATGGATGCCGGAACCTGGAACAGATGCGGGCTGAACTGACGGGACTCTCATCGCAACGGTGCAACAAGTGGAAGATATGCTGGGTTGGTACCAAGATGTCTTTGCTCATCATAATGATGATTTCGGGTGCACTACAGCCATAACTCATGAGATCCTCACAAGAAATGCCGAACCGGTTCGGGAGCGCTATCGACATATCCCACCTCAAATGTACCAGGACTTGAAAGAAATGTTGGCACTTTCTGCCACGAAAAAAAATAAAATTAACTATCTTGATGTGACTTTAATGGGCAACGATGAGACCGTTGAAATTTATCCATATAGGAAAGAAACGGAGACAAATTCCATCTTAGAGGCCTCATCATGTCACCCAGTACATGTAACTAAGAATATACCCATAGGAGAACTGATTAGTGTTAAGAGAAATTGTTCTAGACCTGAATCGTTTGAAACAGAAGGGGTAAAAAACTCTATCTAGGTTGAAATCCAGGGGATATCCTAATAGAAGCTTACAAAGGGCAAATAAAAATTGTTGAAAAATGGACAGGAAAGTACTTTTAGAATCGAACAAAAATAAAGGTGCACAATTTTCAGGAAGACAATGTGGCAATATGGATTTTTCTACAGAATTCTCTCCACAGTATCACACCATCATAAATATTATCAAGAAATACTGTATGTGACATTATTATACAAGGATAAAAAACTCTGCAATGTCCTACAGAATAACATAGTTCAATATATAGCCAAGCGGGCACTGACTTTGGTGGATAAATTATCCCCTAGTATGGTAACCAGTAATATTTTCTCACAAAATTCTACATGGCTCTCATATAGGGGATTTTTTAAATGTGGTCACAGTTGCTGCATCTCTTGTTCTTATGCACTTAAAAGTAAGTCTTTCACATCGGTACAAACTGGAAAATCTTATCCCATTCATGGTTTTATAAACTGTAATACTTCCGGTGTCATATATTTAATTCAGTGCATGGAATGTGAGGTGCAGTATGTAGGTTGCACTATTACTCCCTTAAAGAAACGCATTAGAAGACATCTGTCCGACACTACTAATCCTGATGCATTGAATGTCTCTGCGGTGTCCAAGCATTTCATTAATTGCCATAACCATTTCAGATTTATAGGCATAGAAAAAATAAAAAAATCAGTAAGAGGTGGAAATTTTCAGAGAAAAACCCTCAATCGGGAATCTTACTGGATATTTAAATTATGTACAAGAGTCCCAACAGGTCTGAACACAAGACAAGATTTGATAATGCAGTACAAGTAAAATAATATCACCAAAATAATTGTTTTTGCTTTGTCAAGCATGTATTTGACTGTTTAGAAATAGGTGTGTAAAGTATAGTCCTCTTATATATATTCTTTTAATGTATTCCCATTTTTTTTTTTTTTTGGTATTGCATGCAAAGTAAATAATTTTGAGAGGTTTTTTTTTTCTCTCTCTTTTCAACTTGTCTTCAACTAGGAGGTTGGATGTGGATAATTAGATACATCAATTAATCATGCTAATGAGGGCATTGCCTACCACCTCCTCACTCCTATCCGGAGACTTTTAAAATGTCACATTTTGTCAGAATTTGTAATCCACGAATAAGACTCTTTTGAGTTGAAACGCGTCAGATTTTTTACCATCCACTGGGGTATCCACTACCTGTAACATGTTCGTTTAACAAAAAGAAATAAAGGAATATTTTTTATAACTACCTTCCTGCCTGAGATCGCTGGAGATTACTGTGTGTGTGGACATGCTGCAGAGTGGGGTCTGTTGTGAATTCGCTTTCTGGCCTACCTCTGGTTACTACTGAAGGTAGTGGAGCTGGTCAAATTGACAGAGGGGTTGCGAGTTCTCTTTCTGGGCTCCCTCTGGTGGTTACTGGAGGTAAAGGAGCTGATCTGATTAACAGAGGGTTGCCACCTGATAATGAGGACGACGATTGGAGATCTGGGGTTTCAGACTGGATTTAAGACAGCCGACTCCCTCTATCCCTGCTGGTGATTTTCCTGACTCCTGAGGTCTTAGTTTCCAGCTCAGTCCCTGCATGCTCAGCTAAGTGTTATTTTGCTATTCTGTTCACATTTGATCTGGTTTTGTCTATTTCAGTTTTGTGTGGGTCAGCCAGCTCCGGCTGGGCTGTGCTGAATCACCATCCATATGTTACTGCTTGTGCCAGTTTGTTTTTGTCCCTTATTAGATTGGCCTCTTTTTGCTCTGCTTTCAGAATATACCAGAGTGCTGATATAGTGGGCGAAGTCATGCGACTTCAGTATTTTTTGCATCAGACGTGTTGGACCTTTTTGCAGGATTTTTTGCGTTATTTCAGACAGTGTCTTTCCTTTCCTGTCCTGTCTAGTCAGTGTGGGCCCCATCGTTTGCTCAGTCTAGTTTCCTACCTGCGTTTGTGTTTTCATCTTGTCTCACCGACAATATATGTTTGGGGGCTATTCCTTTGGGGTCTGCTCTGGGGCAGTTTAGATTTCCCCTTTCTTGCTTTAGGCTTAGTTAGCTCTTCGGCTGTGCCGAGGCGTCTAGGATTACCGTAGGCACGCTCCATGGCTACTGCTGGTTGTGTGGATAGGATCAGGAGTCTGCAATCTGCTTAGTTACCAACCTCTCTGGTTTTCTGTGGTTTAGCTTGGGCTTGCTCTCCTCTTCGGTGACCCAATCATAACAGGGGTCATTCAGGAGAGTCATAGCCTGTGGGCAGCCTCTATCATTCTAGTTCAGAAAAAGGACTGAACTCTACATTTTTGTGTTGACTATCGGCGACTAAATGCCAATACAGTTCAGGCCTCTTACCCCCTACCAAGAATTGAGGAGTCATTTGTCTGCCCTGGAAAAAGCTAAGTACTTCTCTTCATTAGATCTAGCCAGTGTATATTGGCATGTGCCCATGGCTGAGCAAGACTGGCTGAAGACAGCGTTTATACTGCCTATGGAGTTGTTTTAATTCAACCGGATGCCCTTCGGTCTTTCCAATGCACCTGGAATCTTTCAGCGGTTGATGGAGTGGTGTTTGGGAGACCTGAACTTTGAAGCTACCCTTATTCATCTGGTTGATATCATTGTCTATGCAGCCACTTTTGAGGAACATCTTTGGCGGCTGGAGCAGGTGTTGAGTTGGCTACAGAAGCACGGACTGAAAGTGAAGCCTCGGAAGAGCCATCTTTTTCGCAAGCAAATTGAATACCTCGGACATGTTGTATCTGCAGAGGGAGTAAGACCTGTGCTTGAGAAGAAAGCGGCAGTACAGGATTGGCCCACTCCGAAAACAGTGAAGGACGTGTGGGCCTCTCTGGGGCTTACGGGGTACTATCGACGGTTTGTGAAAGACTTCACTCACATTGTCAACCCACTGCTGGAGTTATTGAAAGGAGTGCCGTCTGGTGCGAAGAATCAGACCATCTAGTGGGTGAGTAGCCAGGAAGAAGCCTTTCAAGCCCTGAACATGGTTCTGACTGAAGCACCCATACTGGCCTATGCAGACTTCTCTCAACCTTTCATCCTTCAAACCGATGGAAGTCTCCTGGGATTAGGGGCTGTATTATCCCAGGTACGGGACCGAAAGGAACAAGTGATTGCCTATGCAAGCCGATCTCTCCACAACTCAGAACTAACCCAGAAAACTATAGTTCCTTTAAGCTGGAGTTACTGGCGCTAGTGTGGGCGATGACCGAGAAGTTTGCCGAGTACCTGTCGGGATCCGAAGTCTTGGTACGCACTGACAACAATACTCTAAGCCCACCTAGAAAATGCAAAACTGAGGGCCTTGGAGCAAAGATGGGTGACCCAAATTATCGATATAAAATCGCAAACAGAAAAGGAGCTGAAAATACACATGCCGACACCCTGTCCAGAGTGACTCACAAGCAACCTGGCTGGGACCGAGATGAAGAGTTGGAGGCAGAAGAGATCCCCGGTTTCCAGAACCTCACCAGGACGTTGGTGACGGCGCGAGAACAGGTTGAAGAGGCATTGGGAAAACACATGTTGGGACGACCTCAACATGAATTGGTATGGCTTCAGCATGAAGACAGGGAACTCGCTCAGTTGAGACTATGGGTGGCCCTAAAACAACTCAACAGCCAGAGTGAGCGAGATGCCCTGTCTTTGGGGATGCTGCAGACTCTCCGACAATGGGAGAGGCTTCAATCGGAAGATGGTTTGCTGTATCGGAAGGTGCAGTTGGTCCGAGAATTGGGCATCACCTGGCAAGTGGTACTCCCTGAAAATTTTTAATATTTCCTATGACAGTGAGGATCGCCTGTTGACCACTAAAAATTTTGAGTAAGGGCTGCCTGTTTGCCCTCTAAAAACTGTAAGCGAGGGTCGCATGATGACCCTCTGAAAATTATGAGCGAGGGCCACCTGATGACCCTCTAAAAGTTATGAGTAAGGGCCACCTGTTGGCCCTCTAAAAATTTTGAGTGAGGGCCACCTGTTTACATTCTAAAAATTATCAGCGAGGGTCACATGATGACCCTCTAAAAATTGAGTGAGGGCCGCTTGGTGACCCTCTTATAATTATGAGCGAGGGCCGCCAAATGACCCTCTAAAAATTATGAATGCGGGCCACCTGAAAACCCTCTAAAAATTATGAGTTAGGCCCACATGATGACCCTATAAAAATTTGGAATGAGGGCCGCATGATGACCCTGTTGGTGTGGTGGAGAAGGAGGAGGAGGACAGCAAAAAGTAACCATGAGCAATGTACTCTTTTTTGGGTGGGTAGAGGTACACCTGAAAAAATGGAACATTCTAATTGGCTTTATGTTCTCCTGCTGTCATCCTGTGGGGTTGAGAAGTCTGGGCCCACGGTCTAAGCCTCTGCCTCTGCGTGCACCATCAGCAGCACAACTACTTCCCCATTCCCTAATGCATGCCTTGCACATTTTAAATTAGGTATACAGTGGGGCAAAAAAGTATTTAGTCAGTCAGCAATAGTGCAAGTTCCACCACTTAAAAAGATGAGAGGCGTCTGTAATTTACATCATAGGTAGACCTCAACTATGGGAGACAAACTGAGAAAAAAAAATCCAGAAAATCACATTGTCTGTTTTTTTTTCATTTTATTTGCATATTATGGTGGAAAATAAGTATTTGGTCAGAAACAAGCAATCAAGATTTCTGGCTCTCACAGACCTGTAACTTCTTCTTTAAGAGTCTCCTCTTTCCTCCACTCATTACCTGTAGTAATGGCACCTGTTTAAACTTGTTATCAGTATAAAAAGACACCTGTGCACACCCTCAAACAGTCTGACTTCAAACTCCACTATGGTGAAGACCAAAGAGCTGTCAAAGGACACCAGAAACAAAATTGTAGCCCTGCACCAGGCTGGGAAGACTGAATCTGCAATAGCCAACCAGCTTGGAGTGAAGAAATCAACTGTGGGAGCAATAATTAGAAAATGGAAGACATACAAGACCACTGATAATCTCCCTCGATCTGGTGCTCCACGCAAAATCCCACCCCGTGGGGTTAGAATGATCACAAGAACGGTGAGCAAAAATCCCAGAACCACGCGGGGGGACCTAGTGAATGAACTGCAGAGAGCTGGGACCAATGTAACAAGGCCTACCATAAGTAACACACTACGCCACCATGGACTCAGATCCTGCAGTGCCAGACGTGTCCCACTGCTTAAGCCTGTACATGTCCGGGCCCGTCTGAAGTTTGCTAGAGAGCATTTGGATGATCCAGAGGAGTTTTGGGAGAATGTCCTATGGTCTGATGAAACCAAACTGGAACTGTTTGGTAGAAACACAACTTGTCGTGTTTGGAGGAAAAAGAATACTGAGTTGCATCCATCAAACACCATACCTACTGTAAAGCATGGTGGTGGAAACATCATGCTTTGGGGCTGTTTCTCTTCAAAGGGGCCAGGACGACTGATCCGGGTACATGAAAGAATGAATGGGGCCATGTATCATGAGATTTTGAGTGCAAACCTCCTTCCATCAGCAAGGGCATTGAAGATGAAACGTGGCTGGGTCTTTCAACATGACAATGATCCAAAGCACACCGCCAGGGCAACGAAGGAGTGGCTTCGTAAGAAGCATTTCAAGGTCCTGGAGTGGCCTAGCCAGTCTCCAGATCTCAACCCTATAGAAAACCTTTGGAGGGAGTTGAAAGTCCGTGTTGCCAAGCAAAAAGCCAAAAACATCACTGCTGTAGAGGAGATCTGCATGGAGGAATGGGCCAACATACCAACAACAGTGTGTGGCAACCTTGTGAAGACTTACAGAAAACGTTTGACCTCTGTCATTGCCAACAAAGGATATATCACAAAGTATTGAGATGAAATTTTGTTTCTGACCAAATACTTATTTTCCACCATAATATGCAAATAAAATGAAAAAAAAACAGACAATGTGATTTTCTGGATTTTTTTTTCTCAGTTTGTCTCCCATAGTTGAGGTCTACCTATGATGTAAATTACAGACGCCTCTCATCTTTTTAAGTGGTGGAACTTGCACTATTGCTGACTGACTAAATACTTTTTTTCCCCACTGTATATGCCTGCAAACTTCTTGTTATTAATAGGGATAAGAAAATATGTAGCCCCGAAAAGGACTTTTGTTTTTAGGTTGTAGAAGCAGTATAACTATAGAAGCACTGTTAGGAAGTAAACCCTGCCTATATGCCTCTAATCCTAAACTAGCCCTCCTCCACCAGCTATTGCTTCACTGGATGCCGGTAACAGCAGTTTTACTAGAGAAAGGACAATATGTAGCCCTGAAATTAACTTTTGTTTTAATGGTGCAACAGCGGTATTCAAGTACTGCAATAGCAATATTGAAAAATTCTTATATACCTGCTCTAAAATAAGCTCTCACTCCAATAACAACTCTCTCTGAACTGCTTCCAGATGAGAGTGTGCTGAGAATCACGTCACCGAATCTTATATAAAAACCGATGCGTCCAGACAATCACAGCAAATGTCAGTAGCACATGGCTATGGTATTACCGCGTAATGGCAGTCAGTTATGTTTATTGGTTGTCTAACAGCCGTGAAACATGCGGGGCCAGGACTCAAGCATGGCCTTCAAGAATCGGTGATATTTGGTCATGTATTGAGTGTACCCGAGCATCCTGATGCAATGGAGAGCACACTTGCTCATTATTAGTGATAGGGAATGGCATTCTTAGGATTCAGTCACTTAACTTCAAATCCAGGTATACACATCAAAATAGAGAGATTTGACTATGTTACATGGTAGAATGTCACTGGGATGTAATGTCTGATTATCACAACATCATATTATTCTATTATCTTTCTTTTAGCTATCTCTACCTCGCTGTTATGCAGGACAATTTAACCTGTACAACATGACGGAAAGGGATCTTTATCAGAGAAAGCTAAGGCCATGTTCAGAGGGTTTTCATTTGTCAATAGGTGATCCCACTCCAAGGCACCAGCTCTAATGTCAACTGAGTGAGTAGTCCTCCTGAGTAGAGATATGCAAACCTTTCAATTTTCGATTCAGATTGGCAACATTGCAATGTTCGCCGAACAGTTCCATGAACATACCCGAACCCCATTGACTTAAATGGGAGGCAAAACAAAATGAATAGACAACACCTTCAGGGGGTTGAAAAAGTTGCAAAACAGATAAAATTATGGTCAGACACCAGGAAAAGTGGCATCAATTGAAGAATATGGTTGGAAAGTAATTGAAAAGTTCAAAATGGTTGCATTCTTGATGGGTCTTCAAAAAGGTTTCAATGCTTTCTTTGTGTTTGGGATAGCAGGAACACTAAAGCACAGTACCATAGACAATATTGGTCAGAATTTACAGAGTTTTCTGTTGAGAATAACAACATTAAATGGGAGCCACTTGTAGACCCTCAAAAGGTACTAATGTCACGTTTGCACATCAAACTAGGCATCATGAAAAGTTGTCACAGCTTTGGACAAGGAATCAGTGACATTCAAGTATCTACAAGATCTCTTCTCAAAGCTTTCAGGAGCAAAATTTAAAGGTGGGACATTCATTGTGCAGCAGAGTGTATCTTTTGAGAATCCACCGGTCCACAGGAGAACTTCACTGAGCAAGTTATATTGAGTAAACAGCATTTACTTCTTATGGGTAAACATGAGATAAGAGAATTCAGAAGCACACAGCCCGTGCTGCTGGCATAACACAGTCAAAAACGAAAGTAAAACTAACAATAACAAGAGAGTTTCCCTCCCCACAATACAGCAAACATTTAACTTCACACTATCGCCATCTGCTGTCAGGCTAGTGTAAAGTCCTCCTTTACATAAATAATAAGTCCATTTCTGTTGCATATGCCAACACCCTTTCTCAACAGTAAGGACTTATTCAATCAAACCAAACTTTTTTATTAGTCTCTGGTGTTTATCAGCATTCAACGCCTTCGTGAAGATGTCTGCTGTCATTTATTCAGTAGGACAATATTCTAACTTCAAGACTCCTTGTTCCTGACGATCTCTCAAAAAATGATACTTCACATCAGTATGCTTGGTTCTTGGATTGAGTTTTTCCATTTGAGCAAGAACAAGACATCCTTGATTGTCCTCTTTCAATTTTGTCGGTTCCAACTGTGGTTGTCCTAAGTCTGTCAACAATGGTCTTAACCACAGAACTTCTTGACTTGCATGTGCTGCGGCAACATACTCTGCTTCTTTTGACGACAGTGTCACAATTGACTGTTTCTTACTTGTCCAACTTATTGGTCCACCTGAGAGGAAAAAAATATGTCCACTGGTAGATCTTCTGTCAGTTGGATCTCCAGCCCAATCTGCATCAACGTATCCTGTTAAAATGCCACTTGTGGGTAGTTTGAGCTTAACGTTGCTGGTTCCTTTCAAATAATGCATTACTCTGTTTACAGCATTCCAGTCAACTTTATTTGGTTTTGACACCTTTCTACTCAGGATTCCTACTGCTGCTGCGATGTCTGACCTTGAAACAGTCGCTAAATACAGTAGTTTTCCTATTGCTGTTCTGTACTCTTCATTATTTGGTAACACATTTTTGTCACTAGTCATCTCTTTAAGATAATTAGTTTTATTGGAGACTTTACTGTTTTTGCATCCTTCAATCCAAATTTTTCTGTTATGTCTTGAATCATGTGATTTTGATGCAGTAGGAAACTTCCGTCTTCTCTTTCTGTCTGTATTCCTAGGTACTGTTTTACATTTCCCAAGTCTTTGATTTCGAAATGTTGCTTCAGGACTTTTAGAATGTTTTCTTTATCCCTTTCTTGTTCAGAACAAATCAAAATGTCATCTACATATATGAGTACATAAATTCATCTATTCATCAGCCTTTTTGTGTACAAGCATGGATCAGCTTTGCTTCTTTGAAAATTTTCATTTGTAAGCACTTCCATGATTTTGTCATTCCACGCTTTAGCTGCTTGCTTTAAAACATATATGCTTTTCTGTAGTTTGTAAACTTTGTTTGGGTTTCTTTCGTCTTTGAATCCTGGAGGTTGTTCCATGTAAATGTCTTCTGTTAAATCTCCATTCAAAACTGCTGTCTTTACATCCAGATGTATCAGTTCCATCTCTTTCATTGCAGCAACTGTAAGTATAGTTCTTATTGTAGTATGTTTGACAACTGGAGCAAATGTCTCATCATAGCCTTCTCCATATTTTTGAGAATACCCTTTAGCTACGAGTCTTACGCGGTATCTTTCAGGTGTGCCCTCTGTTTGGTATTTTACTTTAAAAATCCATTTACAGCCTATGTGTCATGGTCCTGTTGGGGTCGGCATGCAGCCACCGCTGAGCAAGGACTCACCCACACTGCAGAGGGGCCCGGGGTCAGACACGGACGGACAGTTCAGGCAAACAGGACCTGGAGGAGCTGAAGTCAGTGAGCAGTGAACGACTTACGGTCATGTGACTGCAAGGGGGTGGGGCTTAGCATCCTGCTTCCAGAGATGGCAGGAAACTAATTCAGGAATACTCAGTCAGACAAAACCGGGTCATACACAGAGAGAGCAATAAAGTACCAGGGATGAGACAGAATGGAGAGTCGGGGCCAGGCAGTGGTCAAAGCCAAACAGACATAGAAGGTACCAAGCAGAATCCAACAAGCAGTATCCAGAGAACAAACCGAGTCGTACACAGAGTATCAGGCAAACAAGAACACAGCACAAACACACTCAGGGGTCAAACACAACTCTGCAAAGGCCGAAAGTATAACTGACGGGGATGGGAGCTTCCTAAGGCTATAAGAAGCTTTCCCAGACCCAGGGAGAGGCCACAATAATAGGCCCCAGGTGTGCAGGTAAGAGCCTGCACTGGGATCATAACATTTAACCCCAGAAGTGCCAGTCATCAGCACTGGTTCCAGACATTAACCCCAAGATTGAGAGACAAACCCGCACTGAGATCATGACACTATGGCTTGTCTTTCTTCTGGTAAATCTGTCAGTGTCCATGTATTTGAGTCATGCATGGATTTCATTTCTGTTTCTGTTGCTTCTATCCATTTATTAGCTTCTTCTTTAGGGAGTTTAGGTATGTCTTCCCAACAGGTAGGTTCATAAATTTTACTTGTGCTTTTCTCTCATTGAACGTCTTGGTTCTGTGTCTGTTTGTAGTTGTATTTCTTCATTTTCAGTATTCTCTTCTTCATCAATTTCAACTACTTTAACATCAGATACTTCTTCAGCTATGTCACTGCTGTTTTTCTCATTTTTTGTTTCAATTGAAATCATAGTGTCTTCATTTAGATCCTCAGTGAATGTCACACTGTTGCTCACCGTGACTCTGTCTGTTTTGGGATCTAAGATTCTGTATCCCTTGCAATTTTCACTATGTTCAACAAATATTCCCTCCATGGATCTGTTTTGAAGTTTGGAACGTTTTTCTGTTGGAATGAATATAAAAACTTTACATCCAAAAACTTTTAAATCATTGACACTTGGTTTCATACCTTGCCACAGTTCATATGGAGTTTTCTTCAGTTTTCAGGAAAAAAGTCTGTTCTGTAGATATGTAGCTGTCATTGTTGCCTCACCCCAATATTTCTCTGGTAGTTTGGAATCTGTCAGCATACATCTCATCATTTCTGTCAGAGTTCTGTTTTTCCTTTCTGCACCTCCATTTTGTTCAGGTGTGTATGGAACAGTTTTCTGATGTTCTATACCATTTTGTCTTAAGTAGTTTTCTATTTTGTGACCTGTAAATTCACCTCCATTATCACTTCTGATGACAATTGGCTTCCTTTGAAATTTGTTACTCGACCTTGTTACATATTCTACAAGTTTATCAAAAACTTCACTTTTGTTCTTGATTAAGTATGTGACTGTGTATCTTGAGTAGTCATCTATGAAAGTCAAAACACAAAAATTGAGCTTGGTTTGAGTTGGTACACATGCAGCATGTAAATGCATGTTCACATGGCCATCTATGAAAGTCACCATGCATCTATTTCCTCCTGATGTAGTCACTTGCATGGGTCAATGTTGTGAGTTCATTCTCTGGTTCACCAGTTGTGAGTTCTCCTTCCAGACTCCCTCTGGTGGTAACGGGAGGTAGTGAGGCTGAGTTGATCGGTGGAGATCTGCCACCTGAGAATGAGGATGACGATTGGATCTCAGGAGTCTCAGATTGGATTTAAGACAGCCGACGCCCTATTCAGTTGCTGGTGATTCCTTCTGCTTGTCAGGTCTTGGTTCTCAGCTCTGCTCCAGTCAGCTCAAGCTAAGTTTCTCTGTTAATGTTCACACTTGATTTTGTTGTTCTATTCAGTTTTTTGTGTGGTCAGCCAGCCCCGGCTTGGGCTGTGCTGAATTTCCACTCTTATTTATCTCTGTTTGCCAATTTTGCTTTTTGTCCCTTATTAGATTGGCCTCTTTTTGCTCTGTCTCAGAATATTTCAGAGTGACTTCAGGGTTAATTTTGTTATCAGAAGTGTTGGACATTATTTTGCAGGGTTTTGGGCAGATTGCAGACAGTGTCTGTCCTTTCCTCTCCTTTCTAGATAGTTTGGGCCCCATCGTTTGCTCAGCCTATTTTCCTACCTGTGTTTGTGTTTTCATCTTGTTTCACCGTCAATACATGTGTGTGGGCTATCTATTCCTTTGGGGTCTGCTCTGGGGCAGTTAGTTTTCCCTTTTCTTGCTTTAGGCTTATTTAGTCCTCCGGCCGTGACGAGGCGTTTAGGTTCATCGTAGGCACGCTCCACGGCTGCTGCTAGCTGTGTGGTAGGATCAGGGATCAGCAATCTGCATAGTTTCCAACCTCTCTGGTTTTTCTGGGTTTAGCAGGTTTAGGTTTTTTCCTCCTCGGTGACCCATTCATAACAGGTCAACATACGTCAGTATGCACCAAATCAAGTGGTCTTTTGCTTTTCATCTCGCTTTCTTTTGCAATAGATATTCTTGTGGCTTTAGATTTTATACAACATTCACATCTTACGGTAATTGAGCAATCTGATATCTTTAGATCTTTTGTCAATTCTTTTCTTTGCAGTTCCCTTACACTGTCAGGGTGTCTGTGTCCTAGACGTCTATGCCACATGTGAATACAGTTCTTGTGATCATGTGTACATACCTTCATCTGTTCCTTTGGTGTGTCAAGATGATATAATTGTTCATCTGCCTTGACATTGGTTATCACCTTGTTTCCTGCTAGGATTGCACACTCATTAACCAGCTAGTGGCCAGTCATTATGTTAGCCATCCAGTACCAACTTTTTTGGATGGTATCCCAGTCAGTACGCCGTGCGGTAGATGTGTGGCCTGCCCCAACATTGAGCGTTGCACCTCATTTACGAACTATAATGGTACTAAAATATTTGTAAGTAAGCAACATATATCTTGCACCACTCGGTACGTGATATATCATGCTACATGTCCCTGTGGACTAATTTATGTGGGTATGACTACGCGACAGCTGAAAGTTCACACAAGGGAGCACGTCTTGGGAATACAGGCCGCATCTACTTGCACGGATAACTCCAGTCTCAAGACCTTGCCTAGGCATTTCAAGGAGTTTCATCAATGTAATGCTGCGCTACTGAGAATTTGGGGCATTGATGCCCTCAATATAAACATAAGGGGTGGTAAATTCTTTAGCCGTCTGGCCCAACTTGAAACCAGATGGATCTGGATGTTAGGTACAATTCACCCAAATGGGTTAAATGAAAATATTTCATATGCCACGTTTTTGTAGTCCCTGTCTGTTGAGTATCAGCATGAACACTTTGGCCTGTTGTTTTAAATTCTTTTTTATTAATTTTATACTTTTTGTCCTTAGTATCATGAGCATGATCTGATTGTCGTTGGATATCATTTATCTTGGAGTTACTCTGAAGGTCCTTTGAAGATGAATGGATGAAGCTGGTCAAAATGGACTTTTATATCCATTAGCATATATTAACACATGGCCAGGATATTAGCTGTTCTTGGAGACTATGTCATCTATATGTACTTCTTGATATATGGTGATTGCTATTTATATATATGTATAGTGTGGCATAGTGTTTGTCATTATATGTTGTTTGTGTTTTGTATATTTTGTCTGCATACACGCACACTGATTGTGGTTCTCTTTAGTACAATTTGATGTAATTTTTTATGTTATACTGTCGTCCCTGGTGTGGTTTTGTATGCAGTTGCATATATGCATATGCAGCTGTA
Source organism: Dendrobates tinctorius (assembly GCF_039654945.1). Lineage (NCBI taxonomy): Eukaryota > Metazoa > Chordata > Amphibia > Anura > Dendrobatidae > Dendrobates > Dendrobates tinctorius. The sequence goes on from NW_027361690.1 coordinate 83,819,426, forward strand.
TCTTATATTCATTAGATATATCTTGCCTCAATATTATCTGATGTATTATTTTTTCTGTTCCACATTTCCATCTCCAATACGTTCTTTGTGTATATGCGCATGTGTGTTCAGATGTGTGTGTGTATATATATATATATATATATATATTTATGTATTATATATATTTATGTATGTATGTGTGGGTACATACATACTTCTTTTGTGTATATGCACAGGTGTGTTCCCATGTATGTGAATGTATATATGTATACATGTGCATTGAGATGTATGTTGTGTGTGTTTGTGTGTATATATACCAAGTATGGCTGTCTTTATCATTCTATACTGCCACCCTTTTACATCTGCTTGTACAGATGCTTATATGTGTCTATATGGATCCAATTTTGCTTAAGGGGTCATTGGTGGTGTTCCGGATATAAGGTTCGCCATATTTTATATAGCACAACACCATATTTTTAGTATTTGTGTAATTCCCTTAAATTTGCCCTACTCCAAGATGATGGTTTGTGTATCTTTAGTTATGCGCACACGCGCTGTCTGTCGGCCCGATGATGGACTCCTCCTGCTTGATGACGCCAGATCACGTGGGGCCTGCGTGTTTCCGGTCCCATCACAGGGGAGTCAGTGCATCTGGCATGACTGACAGTTTGCGCGCCCATGGGACTTCCGGGCGGGCGTGATATAAATACATCTAGGTTGCGCCCCTTAGCCACGCCCCCTGAGGAAGGAGCTGTGTGCTCCGAAACACGCGTCGGGGTTAGGCCGGTATATCTGCCTCCACCGCTCCCAGGTAAAAACATTATAAGCTACAAGACCCTCCATATGCTGGATTTGTCTTGAGCACTTGCTTCATGATTGTCTTTTTCCTTGTTATATTAGGGAGCTCTGTCAGTCTCCGGTTACAATTATGAGCATTTCCTTTGTGTTCACTGTGCATTTACCGGTTATTGTTACATGTGCCCCTGAACTTCCTATAAAGGTTTTTATCTTTTATATTGTCCACAATATTGTATAGGGCTGATTATCCTGGGGCTGCGCAGGTGGTGTATCCGGCTTATACTGTACATGCCATTGTGCACGCTTGTCCTTTTTCTTCCCCTATTTCTATGTACCGTATTGTCCATGTTTTATATGTATTACTAATAAAATATCAATTTTATGGGACTTTTTGACTGCTTGTTTCATTAGTTTGTTCCTGCTAGGATTGCACACTCATTGTCTTTGAATTTTACAGTGAGTCCATTGGCTGTTAAACGCTTCACAGATAACAATCCGCCTTCCAATTTTGGAACATACAACACATCCTGTACAAGTATCTTTGAATCTTGTTCGAACTTGTTTGAACAGTTTAGCATACCTTGGCCTATACCTTCTGCGGTTATTTTGCTTCCATCTGCAAGATAAATGGCTTCTTTCTTATCTAAATCAAGATCAGTGAAGAAATTCTTGTCACTTGTCATATGACTCGTTGCTCCTGAATCAATAAACCAACCAAGTGACGATTTCTTGTCTGTTAATTTAAATGTGCCATTCCAATTATTCTCACATGAATCAGAAATTGTGTTTTTCACTTTCTGTGTATGCTGTAATATGTTGTAATTTTTGTTGTTCTGCTTTCCATATGGTACAGTCTTTCTTTAAATGACCTTTTTTCTTACATTTGAAACATTCTCTTGTCTCTTTATTATAGGGTTTTTTAAATTCTGTAGCTTTAAGACCGTTTCCACTGTCCTTTTCAGTAAAAGAATCATTTGTCTGTTCTTTTCTTCTCTGATATTCATCTATTAGTCTTGCTTTCACAAAATCTAATGTGATGTCTTTTCCAGGTCTTGTCTCTAGGGCATTTATCAAGGCTGTATATGAATCTGGTAAACTGCACAATAATATTGATGCTACATGACTTTCTTTAATGTCTTCACCAATAGACCTTAGCTGTGATATTACTTCCATCATTGAGAATATGTGCTTCTGCATGCCGTCATTTGCACTCAATCTCATACTGTAAAACTTTCTTAATAGAAATAACTTGTGATTTAAACTGGGTCTTTCATGTAATTTTCTTAATGCTTCCCACATTCCTTTTGCTGTTTCTTCATTTCTTATGTGTATTAATTGAGCATCATCCACTAATAAGCTAATGGTGACTCTAGCTTCTCTATTCTTTCTATCCCATGTCTGATTATCTTCATCAGGTCTATCTGTAATGATTACTTCCCATAAATCATCTTTAGATAGCAACATCTCTACATTGAATTTCCATAACTGATAATTTTCACTGTTCAGCTTAGCTACTGTGAGTTTCAGCTCAGTGCTGCACATCATTTTTATATAGCCTTACTTGTTTTATGAAGATATTCTTCTTTCTTCTTTCGAGTTCCTGTATATCTTGTGTGTGGTAATTCTCTGTAATTATCTCCAGTGTGCGGTCATCCAGTTCCTGGGTCATAAATTCCTTTGTCCCTCTGTATCTGGATTTTTTTTCAGTCTCCGTTCACTGGGTTTTATCTCCTTCTGTTAACAGAGATTATCTGCTTCTCCGGTGTCTGGATTTATTGCTTGGAGTTATCTTCTGGGTGTCTCTGTCCTGGGTGTCTGGGCCTATCTCCTGTTCTGGGCCCATAACCTGTAGCAGAGTGTATCTTCTGAGAATCCACCGGTACACAGGAGAACTTCACTGAGCAAGTTATATTGAGTAAACAGCATTTACTTCTTATGGGTAAACATGAGATAAGAGAATTCAGAAGCACACAGCCCGTGCTGCTGGCATAACACAGTCAAAATTGAAAGTAAAACTAACAATAACAAGAGAGCTTCCCTCCCCACAATACAGCAAACATATAACTTCACACTATCGCCATCTGCTGTCAGGCTAGTGTCAAGTCCTCCTTTACATAAACAATAAGTCCAATTCTGTTGCATATGCCAACACATTGGCCCTCATATCAAGAAAGTTGTAGAGTGTCAAGAGTTTAACAATCTCTTCAAAATAAAAGGAGAAAGAAGCATGGATCAATTTTGTTAAAGTAGTTACAGGCTTTGTTGGAAATCATAAAGCTAAAAACTATGTTGCATTGCTTGTACTAAAAGTACATATCATTTATGCTCATCTTGATATATTCAAACAGAACATGGGTGCCTAGTCAGAGGAGCAAGGAGAGCGCTTTCATCAAGATATCCTACATTTTGAACTTCGCTACCAGGGAAACTACAATGAAAACATGATGGAGAACTATATTTGGGGATTAATGCATGAAAGTGATTTCACATCTCAAATCTCGCAAAAGTAAAATTTCTAGGTTCCTTTTCACCATTTTGTAGCATTATGACTATAATATACAATATACTTTTGGTTTGAAATATATTATATTTGTTTTTTAGAATGAATTTAAACGAAAACATTTGTAATTTGTCTTAAAGAAAGTATTCCAATTTCAACATTTCCCAGTCCTGACTGCAAAATCAAAGTTTTTGCAGGCTAATACATTTTTCCATGTTTTTAGGATATAACCAATTTAGAAAAGGCATTTATTCCCTGTGAACAAAAATCATATCACTTAGTGAAATGAACTATCTCTTAGTCTATTGCAGAGTCGCAGTACAAATAGAACTTAGCTTCCTCAAGAAGGCATTTTTTAAGTGTAGTTTGACTAAGTAACTAACTGTATGAGTAGCTGTAACCATGGATGCCTAAGCTACTGCAATGCCCTGCACATGCGGTAAGTGATATACAGTAGCAAATCAGAACTATACTACATTTCTAATTGGAGATATTTGCTAATATTATTATTATTACATCTACTACATATTGGGATAGGATCTTGAAGATAATAATAATATAATAATAAATTTTATTTTTATAGCACCGACATATTCCGCAGCACTTTACATTTCAGAGGGGATTTGTACAGACAATAGACATTACAGCATAACAATAATCACATACAGTAGATTATAACAAATACCAAGAGGAAAGAGGGCCCTGCTCGCAAGCTTACAGTCTATGAGGAAAGAGGTAGACACAAAAGGTGGGTGGTAACAGTTGCCCTGATTGTATGGACCAGCCATAATGTTAGGTGTGTGACAGAACGGACACAGAGGGCTAATGGATGCATAAAGCATGTGGGAGAATGATGCGGGGAACCTGGTTATGGTAAAACTTTTGGCTCTGCCACACAGGGATAGATTAGGTTAATGTGTTGAGGCGGTAGGCCAGTCTGAATAAATGCGTTTTCAGGACACGCTTAAAATTGTGGGGATTGGGGACTAATCGTATTGACCTGGGAAGTGCATTCCAAAGAATTGGCGCGGCACGTGTAAAGACTTGGAGACGGGAGTGGGAGGTTCTGACTATTGAGGATGCTAACCTCAGGTCATCAGCAGAACGGTGGGCGCGTGTAGGGTGGTATACTGAAACAAGGGAGGAGATGTAGGGTGGTGCTGAGCCATGGAGGGCTTTGTGAGTGAGGGTAATAAGTTTATACTGAATTCTGGAGTGGATGGGTAGCCAGTGTAATGACTGGCACAAGGTAGATGCATCGGTGTAACGATTGGTGAGGAATATGATCCTGGCTGCAGCATTCAAGACAGATTGGAGAGGGGAGAGTTTGGTAAGAGGGAGACCGATTAGAAGAGAGTTACAATAGTCAAGACGAGAATGAATAAGAGAAACAGTAAGAGTTTTTGCAGAGTCAAAGGTAAGAAAAGGTCGAATTCTAGAAATGTTTTTGAGGTGCAGATGACAAGAGAGAGCCAGTGATCGAATGTGGGGGGCAAAGGAAAGCTCGGAATCAAGTATGACCCCAAGACAGCGGGCCTGTTGCTGGGGAGTAATAGTGGAACCACACACAAAAATGGCAATGTCGGGTATAGGTACATTAGTAGAGGGAGGAAACACCAGGAGTTCAGTCTTTGACAGGTTCAGTTTCAGATATAGTGAGGACATGATATTAGACACAGCGTTTAGACAATCGCCGGTGTTTTCTAGAAAGGCTGGCGTGATGTCAGGAGAAGAAGCATATAATTGGGTGTCATCAGCATAGAGATGGTACTGGAAACCAAATCTACTGATTGTTTGACCAATAGGGGCAGTGTACAAGGAGAAGAGGAGGGGGCCTAGAACCGATCCTTGGGGGACCCCAACAGTAAGGGGAAGATGAGAGGAGGAGGAACTGGCAAAAGATACAGTAAAGGAGCAGTCGGAGAGATAGGAGGAGAACCAGGAGAGAACGGTATCCTTGAGGCCAATGGAACGGAGCATAGTGAGGAGGAGCTGATGATCCACAGTGTCGAATGCTGCAGAGAGATCCAAGAGAATTAGCATGGAGTAGTGACCATTTGATTTAGCTGTTAGCAGATCATTAGAGACTTTAGTGAGGGCAGTTTCAGTGGAGTGTAAAGAGTGGAAACCGGATTGGAGAGGGTCGAGAAGAGAGTTTTCTGAGAGATAGCGGATAAGACGGGAGTGGACCAGGCGTTCCAGGAGTTTAGAGATGAAGGGAAGATTAGAGACAGGTCTATAGTTAGCGGCACAGTTTTGGTCGAGGGATGGTTTTTTAAGTAGTGGATGTATGATGGCATGCTTAAATGAGGAGGGAAAAGTACCAGAAGAGAGAGAGAGGTTAAATATTTTAGTTAGGTGAGGGGTGACAGCAGGGGAAAGGGACTGGAGGAGCTGTGACGGAAATGGGTCACTGGTGCAAGTAGTTGGGCGAGAAGATGCAAGGAGCCTGCTTACTTCTTCTGTGACTGGTTCAAAATCAGAGAGTGAGTTAGATGCAGTGGGGGAGGGAAGACAGTGCATGGTATGAGGTGATTGGGAGATAATTTCCTGTCGGATCTGGTCAATTTTTTCTTTGAAGTAATTGGCCAGATCGTCAGCTCGGAGCTCCGTGGTTGGGGCCTGTACTCTTGGATTGAGTAGAGAATGAAAAGTGTCAAAGAGACGTTTCGGGTTATTGGACAGTGAGGTGATGAGGGTGTTGAAATAGGTTTGTTTGGAGAGGTGAAGGGCAGTGTTGTATGTTCTAAGCATAAACTTAAAATGGATTAAATCTTCGGGTAGATTGGATTTTCTCCACAGACGTTCGGCGCACCTGGAGCACCGCTGCAGGAAACGTGTTTTCACCGTGTGCCAGGGTTGTCGCCGTCTGCGTTGTGGTGTTCTATTTATAGGGGGTGCAAATTCATCCAGGGCAGTTTGAAGTGTTTCATTGTAATGCTTCAATGCAGAATCAGGACATGAGAGGGAGGAGATAGGGGCCAATGAAGACTGCAAGTTCTTCATAAGTTTCTGGGTGTTAATGGCCTGTATGTTTCTATAAGTCTGGACAGTGGGGGTGACCTGAGCAGCCTGGCAGTTCTTGATAGAGAATGAAAGAAGATTGTGGTCAGAGAGCGGGAGAGGGGAGTTTGCAAAATCATCCACTGCACAAAGCCGAGAGAAGACCAAGTCGAGGGAGTTTCCGTCTTCATGCGTTGGAGAATTAGTAAGCTGCGAAAGGCCAAATGAGGAGGTTAGAGATAAAAGGTGAGTAGCAGATGGTGAGAGGGGAAGAGCAATGGGGATGTTGAAATCTCCCATGATGAGGGTAGGGATGTCACAGGAGAGAAAATGTGGAAGCCAAGTGGCAAAATGATCCAGGAACTGATGGGAGGGGCCGGGAGGACGATACACCACCGCCACTCGCATGGAGAAGGGGGTGTAGAGTCTGACGGCATGGACCTCAAAAGAAGGGAAGACAAGTGAGGGTACTTGAGGGATAACCTGAAAGGTACATTTTGGTGATAGGAGCAGACCAATGCCTCCACCAGCTCTATTGTCTGATCTTGGGGTATGAGAGAAGTGAAGCCCCCCGTATGAAAGAGCAGCAGCAGCAGCGGTAGTGTCTGACTGCTGAATCCAGGTTTCTGTAAGAGCCAGGAGGTTAAGAGAATTAGAAAGGAAAAAGTCATGAATGAAGGAGAGTTTGTTACACACTGAGCGAGAATTCTAAAGTGCACAATTAAGAGAGACAGATGGCATGCGGGGAATATTAATAAGATTAGAGGGGTTTCTGAGTGTAGCAGTCGGGAGGTTTGACTTTCTATAAAATGGGGGACCAGGGTTGGGAGCAATGTCTCCTGCGACTAGGAGAAGGAGGATAGAAAGAGTGAGCAGATGGTTAAGTGATTTGTGAGAGCGTCTCTGATGTTGAATGGTGGGACTGACTGGATCTGTGCAGTTTAACAACGTGAAAAGAGCATGAGTGGGAATACCAATTAAATGACAGAACATACAAAAATGTGTATTCCTATCTTAGCGACTCATGGCCTATATGGGCACACCTGGTTATATGAAGCAGCCAGAGGTGGTTAAAATTACAAAATCAGCTGAAAGAGCTGTGCTATGCCATTTCCTTAACTTCCACAGAAATGAATAGGGTTAAGGAAACAGCATAGTACAGCAAGCTATACTGTGTCCATAACTACCAAGATACAGAGACAGTGTAGCTTGCTTTATTATACTGTTTCCAAATTCATTAACTTCTATAGAACAAGCAAAAACAGACGTCACAAAAACTGAAAAAAACAGTATGAAAAACGCTCAGGAGTGACTGAAAAAAACCAAAAAAACTACAAAATAACCTTCAAGAAAAAAAAATGTTAGAGCTTTTTGAAGCGTCTTTGGCTTTAAAAACTTGGAAGGTTGCTTGAGTTTAAAAGACGTGGTGTTCACAGACACTAATGTAGTAGTCCAAGGGAATTGAAGACGATTTCCAGCTGCAAGTGATGGTCCTTTGGGCTGTAGAGAAGAAACGAGACAAAATCTCATGTCACTTATTGAAAACACTAGATGGAGGCCCGATGCTATCACATCGGGAGGGCAGTAATGTCACGATGGGGGCAGGCTTTGCAGCGTTGAAAATCTCTCCCCCCCATTTGCTCACCCACCTATCCACTCTCTCTTTCCCCTTGTGCTGACTTCTCCCGTCTGTGCTCTCTTCTTTGACCTGTCTACCCCATGTGCTATCCCCCTTGTCTGCTGTCTCTCTCCTTCCTGTGCTGTGTTCTCCCATTATGTGAGCTGTCTCCCCCTGTGCTCTGTCTCTCTCACCCCATGCGCGTTCTCTCTCCCCCCTCTGCTGTCTCCTCCTCTCATGTCATCTCTTCTTGAACCTGTGTACCCCACATGCTCTGCTGGTGGTACCGCGCAAGAAGCTGGTACCACCAGCAGTTTCCATATTGAGACACCAATCAGTTGGGTGTCCCAATATGGGGGTCTATGAACTTCCGCCGCTTGGAATTCTGGGATATGGACACATCTGGACGGAACAGGATGTGAAGACATTAGAAGTTAAGTATATATTAGATATGGGATTGGAGCATTACGCAGGGCTGACCAAACAGAAAAGCTGACATAGAGGTCCCTCCTCAACCTTTTAATTAATGTGTCTTCCAGAGGGCATTTTGAGTGTTGGCATAGCACAATGATTGTGTATTATTGTGCTTTAAAACAGTCATACAGGTAGCTAGGGTGTCTACATTTACTTTTTTTCAAGGCATATGACATGTCAATATTTATTGACTTATTTTTATCTCCTACAAATAATTAGGTCACTTTCGGGAAGTAAGTTTTTTTCCCCAATGTGAAGCTTACTGTTTGCCACATGGGATTTTTTGCCTTCCTCTGGATCAACATGTTAGGGAAAATTAGGATAGGATATGGGTTGAACTAGATGGACTTAAAGTCTTCCTTCAACCTTAATAACTATGTTACTATGTTACTATGATCCAATGTTACTTGTGCAAGTTACGACACTACAAACAGGATTTTCAGCATTTTCCTATCGTCCCCTTAAAAGGAATCTATCAGAAAGCTTGTGCTTTCTAAACCATTTACAGCATCACAAAGTTGACCTTAAGACATGTTCACGCGTACCTGTATGTTTGAACATGTCTTAAAGTCACCAATCCCTTTAACTTTGATTTGACCTTCATCTTTCTCTTGTCATTCATTTACCTTCTAGCACAGCGTTTGATCACAGAAAATGACTCGGATATTCATTTCTCAGAAGTGTCAAACTTGTCCATTCTACTATTTCCTGTGTTTATCTGGAACACTTTTCAGCAGTGTGTTGCTTATAACTGATGAGTGACATTACTAACTACAAACACATTTCACTGCTTTCCATTAAGACTTGTTAAAGTTGCAGTTAAGTTACATTATTGATGTGTTCCGGAAGATCAGTCACCATATGGCAGCCAGAGGGAATTGTACCAGTGGCTTCTTAGTTAACTGGATGCAATCCGCCTCTCTATGCACCCAAAAGCAAATGAGATGTAAGAAAAGATCAACATTTCCCATATTTATTGTTACATTATACTTAATTAATTCAAGAAAACCACAATCCCATCTGACCTGGAATTTCATTTGACCAATAAAAATGACCTAATTTTGATAATATTTTGCTAATATACATAGAATGAATCATTTCTATGGGATTTCTAGGATCAGAAAAAAAGAGTTGGTTTATTTTCCAGAAAAAACATCACATCTGTCTGTTACTGCAACTCATCGCTATTGAAGTTAATGGGGCTGAATTGCAATACCAGACAAAATGCTTGAATGTGAGTGGCGCTGTTTCTGGGGAAAAATATACTATTTGTTTCTAAATGTAGACAGTCCTTCTTTAATGGAAGCTGGTCACTTGATTTGAAGCCCCTGCACCTCCAAGCCAGTTTTCACCTTCATGACCAGGACAAATTTTACAATTCTGACCAGTGTCTCTTTATCTATCACAAAATTTACCATCAGGATATAACCAAGGCAAAGGAGGAATTACATAAAGTTCAAGAAGTAAAAGTAATATTTTATTGATAATAGTAAAATAAATTATTAAAAAACAGTAACAAAGAAAGGTGCCAGATAAAAGGAGGGGAGGGACTCTATTCATATCATCTCATGGTAATCAAAAAACATACAGCAACTGCATTCCGCAAATCATAAATTGGTTGTGAGCCAAATTGCATAAAAAGATGCCTCCCAAAGAAGCAGAAAGAAACACGCGTCGGGGTAGAGGGACCTCATTTCATCCACTGGACTTGTGCAATACAGGTATAGTTTATACTCACACCTTTTTTCTTTGTTTAGCCAGGACATGATACCCACGGTTGTGGCTGACAGAGACTTAATCTTGGTCTTATTAAATAGACATTGCACTAATTCTTTTAGCAGGCATGCTTATAAAGCAGCCATTTCACAATGATGCTGATTTTTGTATGGTGTTTCATATAAAAATCTTTGTAATTTGGGGCGTTGCCTGGCAATGACTCCAAGTGGATGTGTTCACTAAAGCTCCTGCTGCTCCCAGGGATTCAAGGGCCATGGACAAGACTAAACGCTGCAAAAGAGCTCTAGGACATCAGGCAGGGCCGGACTGGGACTAAAATTCAGCCCTGGCATTTGAAGTTACACAGGCCCACTAGTCACATGGTGACTATATAATATCTTTGTACACTTGTAAGTTACAAGAAGTGAGAGATTAACACAACTATATAACATGTAGTCACAGCTGTGCCCAGGAGCTCAGCTCAGTCCTATTTATTGCTTTTAGGTACAGTACTTCTCCCAAAGCTCTGTCCCCTTTTGTACGCACAGTGACAGAATTCCTGGAAGAACTGCTATCCATTAGGCAACCAGACCCCCTGGTCACAGCCGCCTGTTATGAATGGGTCACCAAGGCGAAAAAAGCAAAACAAGCTAAGTCACAGAAAACCAGAGAGGTTGGTAACTATGCAGATTGCAGATCCCTGATCCTACCACACAACTAGCAGCAGCCGTGGAGCGTACCTACGATGCTCCTAGACGCTTCGTCACAGCCGGAGGACTAAATAAGCCTGAAGCATGAAAAGGGGAAAATTAACTGCCCCAGAGCAGACCCCAAAGGAATAGATAGCCCCAACACATGTATTGACGGTGAAACAAGATGAAGGCACAAACACAGGCAGAAAAATAGGCTGAGCAAACGATGGGGCCCAAACTAACTAGAGAGGAAAGGAAAGGAAAGACACTGTCTGCAACCTGCAAAAAAAAACCCTACAAAAATAATGTCCAACACTTCTGATAGCAAAATTAACCCTGAAGTCACTAGACTTCTCCCACTATATCAGCACTCTGAAATATTCTTAGACAGAGCAAAATACTGATAAATAAGAGTGGAAATTCAGCACAGCCCCCAGAAGGGGCTGGCTGACCACACCAAAAAACTGAATAGACCAACAAAACCAAGTGTGAACATTAGCAGAGAAACTTAGCTTTAAATGACTGGAACAGAGCTGAAAACCAAGAGCTGACAAGCCAGAAGGAATCACCAGCAACTGAATAGGGCGTCGGCTGTCTTAAATCCAATCTGAGACTCCTGAGGTCCAATCGTCATCCTCATTCTCAGGTGGCAGATCTCCACCGATCAAATCAGCCTCACTACCTCCTGTTACCACCAGAGGGAGTTTGGAAGGAGAACTCACAACTGGTGAACCAGAGAATGAACTCACAACAGTACCCCCCTTGAGGAGGGGTCACCGAACCCTCATCCACGCCACCAGGCCGATCAGGATGGGCCCGGTGAAACGCATGAACCAATCTATTGGCATGAATATCGGAGGCAGAGACCCCAGAATTATCCTCCTGACCATAACCCTTCCATTTGACCAAATACTGGAGTCTCTGTCTAACCAAACAAGACTCCAATATTTTCTCTACCTCATTCCACATTGCCTTCAACCAACACAGGGTCAGGAGGTGCTGCCATAGGAACCACTGGCTCAACAAACCTCTTCAACAGAGATTTGTGAAATACGTTATGGATCTTGAACGTAACTGGAAGAGCCAATCGAAAAGAAACAGGATTAAGAATTTCCAAAATCTTATAAGGACCAATAAATCTTGGCTTAAATTTAGGAGATGCAACCTTCATAGGAATATTCTTAGATGACAACCAAACCATATCACCCACTTTAAACCGGGGACCAATGGTCCTATGCCGGTTGGAAAATCGCTGGGCCTTTTCCTGAGAGAGTGACAGCTTATCCACCACTTGGTCGAATATATGCTGCATTCTCTTAACCACAGTGTCCACACCTGGGCAGGACGAAGATTCCACTTGCCCTGAAGAGAATCGAGGATGAAACCCAAAATTACAGAAAAAGGGTGACATCAAAGTGGCAGAACTAGCTCTATTGTTCAGTGCGAATTCGGCCAAGGGCAAAAATGAGACCCAATCATCCTGATCAGCAGATATAAAACATCTTAAATAAGACTCCAAGGTCTGGTTTGTTCTCTCAGTCTGTCCATCAGTTTGGGGATGAAACACAGAGGAGAAGGATAACTGAATTCCCAGATTGGAAAAAAAGGCTTTCCAGAATCTGGAAACAAACTGGACTCCTCTGTCAGACACAATGTTCTCAGGAATCCCATGTTACCGAACCACCTGTTGTAAAAACAAGGGCACCAACTCAGCGGAAGATAGCAACTTTGGGAGTGGTACAAGATGGACCATCTTCGAAAATCTATCACAAATCACTCAGATAACAGTCATTCTCTGAGAGACAGGAAGATCAGAAATAAAATCCATTGAGATATGAGTCCATGGCCTCATGGGAACCGGCAAGGGCATCAGCAACCCACTAGAACGAGAACAGGGTTTAGACCGAGAACAAGTCCCACAGGACTGTACAAAATTCCTGACGTAATGAGATAAGGCAGGCCACCAAAAGGACCGACTCACCAAATCTCTGGTACCAAAAATACCTGGATGACCAGCCAATGCGGAGCAATGAATTTCAGACATCACTCTCTTTCTCCACTGGTCAGGAACATACAATTTTCCCATAGGGCAACGCTCAGGTTTATCCTTCTGAAATTCCTCCAGGGCGCATCTCAAATCGGGCGAAATGGCAGAAAGAACTACCCCCTCACCTAGGATGGTAGTAGGCTCGGTCACACTAAGAGAATGGGCAAAGAAACTCCTAGAAAGGGCGTCTGCCTTAACATTCGTAGTACCTGGAAGAAAAGAGACCACAAAATTAAAACGCGTGAAAAACAAGGCCCATCTAGCCTGTCTAGGATTCAAGCGTTTGGCCGACTCCAGATAAATCAAATTCTTGTGATCGGTGAGGACCACAACTTGATGTCTAGCTCCCTCCAACCAATGTCTCCACTCCTCAAATGCCCACTTCATGACCAACAATTCCCGATTCCCCACATCATAGTTGCGTTCAGATGGGGAGAATTTTCGAGAAAAGAAGGCACAGGGATTCATCTTAGAAGTCACAGGTGTTATGATTGAGTCACCATAGGAGGCAAAAACAGAAATGCTAGCTAAGTCCTGAAAACCAGAGAAGTTGGCAACTATCAGATTGCAGACCCCTAAACCTATCAACACAACTAGCAGTAGCCGTGGGGGGTTCCTACGATGACCTAGACCCCTCGATCACAGCCGCAGAGATACATAGGCCTAAAGAAAGAAAGGGGAAATCTAACTGCCCCAGAGCAGACCCCAAAGCAATAGGCAGCCCCCCACATATAATGACGGTGAAGCAAGATGAAAACACACAGACAGAAAGACAGGCTGAGCAAAGAAGGGGCCCAAAAACTACCTAGATAGGAAGGCTGCTGTCTGCAATCTGCCAAAACCCTATCAGAGACAAAAGCCAACAAGCTGATATAAAAATGGCCCTGAAGCAACTAAGCTTCAAAAACTAAATCAGCACTCAGGTACTTTCAGAAGACAGAGCTCAAGGAACACTGCACACTCCAGCAGGGAGTGGCAGAATCCAAAAAGCAAGAAAAACAAAAACAAATCTTAAATGCAAAAGGCAAAACAGAAAACTTAGCTTTAGGAGAGCAGGAATCAGACTGGAGTCCAAGAGTCCACAGAGAAATCACCCGCAGGGCAGAAAGGGCGTAGGCTGCCTTAAATCCAGTCAGTGACTCCACTCAGCCAATCGTCTTCATCAGTCCCAGGTGTCTGATAATCAGGCTCACTACCTTCCTTCACTAGAATAGGGAGTTCACCAGGCCTCAGTGACGGAGGGGAAAATGAACTCACAACAGTACCTCCCCTTAAGGAGGGGTCACCGAACCCTCAACAACGCTACCAGGGCGATCAGGGTGAGCCCGATGAAAGGCACGCACCAATCTTTTGGCATGAATATCAGAGGCAGAGACCCAGGAATTATCCTCCTGACCATAACCCTTCCACTTAACCAAATACTGGAGTCTCCGTCTAGCCAGACGGGAATCCAGAATTTTCTCTACCTCATATTCCAAGTTACCTTCAACCAATACAGGGACCGGAGGTGCCACCTCAGGCACAACTGGCTCAACAAACCTCTTCAACAAGGACTTATGGAACACATTATGGATCTTAAATGTGACAGGAAGAGCCAAACGAAAAGAGACCGGATTAATAATCTCCAAAATCTTGTAAGGTCCAATAAATCTAGGCTTAAACTTAGGAGAAGCCACCTTCATAGCAATATTTTTTGATGATAACCACACCATATCACCAATCTTAAACTGGGGACCAATGGTCCTATGTCGATTGGAAAACCACTGGGCCTTTTCCTGGGAGAGAGATAACTTATCCACCACTTGGTCCCAGATCTGGTGCATTCTCTCCACCACAGTGTCAACACCTGGGCAGGCAGAAGGCTCCACCTGCCCTGAAGAAAATCGAGGGTGAAAACCAAAGTTACAAAAAAAAGGTGACATCAAAGTGGCAGAACTAGCTCTATTATTTAAAGCAAATTCGGCCAAGGGCAAAAATGAAACCCAATCATTCTGATCAGCGGAAATAAAACATCTCAAATACGACTCCAAGGTCTGGTTTGTTCTCTCTGTCTGCCCATTGGTCTGAGGGTGAAAAGCAGAGGAGAAGGACAACTGAATTCCCAACTTGGAACAGAACGTCCTCCAAAATTTAGACACAAATTGAACTCCTCTGTCAGATACAATGTTCTCAGGAATCCCGTGCAAGCGAACCACCTGTTGCAAAAATAGAGGCACCAACTCAGAGGAAGATGGCAACTTAGGGAGTGGTACAAGATGAACCATCTTAGAGAACCTATCACAAATCACCCAAATAACAGTCATTCTTTGAGAGACCGGCATATCAGAGATGAAATCCATTGAAATATGTGTCCATGGCCTCCTGGGGACCGGCAAAGGCATCAACAACCCACTAGAGCGAGAACAAGATTTAGACCGGGAGCAAGTCCCACAGGACTGCACAAAATTCCTGACATCATGAGACAAGGTGGGCCACCAAAAAGAGCGACTCACCAGATCTCTAGTACCAAAAATACCTGGATGACCAGCCAATGCAGAGCAATGAACTTCAGACATCACTCTCTTCTTCCACTGGTCAGGAACATACAACTTTCCACTGGGGCAACGCTCAGGTTTGTCCTCCTGGAACTCTTGCAGAGCAAGTCTCAAATCGGGCGAGATGGCAGAAAGAACTACCCCTTCGCCTAAGATGGTGGCAGGCTTGGTCACCACAGGAGAACCAGCAAATAAACTCCTAGAGAGGGCGTCTGCCTTGACATTCTTAGTTCCAGGAAGGAAACAGACCACAAAATCAAAACGTGTAAAAAACAAGGCCCACCTAGCCTGTCTAGGGTTCAAGCGTTTAGCCGACTCTAGGTAAATCAAATTTTTGTGGTCAGTGAGGACCACAACTTGATGTTTGGCTCCCTCCAACCAATGTCTCCACTCCTCAAATGCCCATTTCATGGCCAACAGTTCCCGATTCCCCACATCATAGTTACGTTCAGATGAAGAGAACTTACGGGAAAAGAAAGCACAGGGATTCATTTTAGATGTTACCGGATCCTTTTGGGACAACACCGCTCCTGCACCAATCTCAGAAGCATCCACCTCTACCTGGAACGGGAGTGAGACATCAGGTTGCTGCAGAAACGGGGCAGAGGTAAATCTACGCTTCAGCTCCTGAAAGGAAGCAACCGCCTCCGGAGACCAATTCAACACATCCGCACCCTTCCTGGTCAGGTCAGTCAATGGTTTGGCAATACTAGAAAATTTTGCTATAAATTTTCTGATAAAAATTAGCAAAACTCAAAAACTTCTGGAGGGCCTTCAAAGAAGTGGGCTGAACCCAATCATAAATGGCCTGTACCTTGGCCGGGTCCATTTCAATAGTTGACGGAGACAAAATAAATCCCAAAAAAGAAATTCTCTGTACTCCAAAAAGGCATTTTGATCCTTTGACATACAGAGAATTCTCTCTCAAGATCCGGAACACCGTCCGAACATGTTCCACATGAGAATCCCAATCCTTGGAGAAGATCAAAATATCATCCAGATAGATAATCAAAAATTTATCGACAAAGTCTCGGAAAATATCGTTCATGAAGCACTGGAAGACAGAAGGGGCATTAGTGAGCCCAAAAGGCATCACCAGGTACTCAAAATGTCCCTCCGGAGTATTAAACGCCGTCTTCCATTCATCCCCCTGCTTAATGCGGATAAGATTATACGCCCCCCTGAGGTCAAGCTTGGTAAACCAGCAAGCACCTCTGACTCTAGAGAATAGATCCGAAATCAGGGGTAACGGATACTGATATTTAATAGTAATTTTATTGAGGGCACGATAATCAATACAAGGCCTTAAAGAACCATCCTTCTTGGCCACAAAAAAAAACCCGGCACCTAAGGGTGAAGAGGATGGTCTAATATGACCCTTCTCCAACGCCTCCTTAATATAGGACCGCATAGCCTCATGCTCGGGTACAGATAAATTGAAGAGCCGACCCTTAGGAAATTTACACCCCGGGTTTAGTTCAATTGCACAGTCATAACTCCTATGAGGAGGCAAGGACGCAGACTCATTCTCACTAAATACATCATAGTAGTCCGCCAAATAGTCTGGAACCTCATGCGACTGAGGAGAGGTGGAAAAAACCGGAGCCTCACTAAAGGTACACCGGCAACCCCAACTCACCACAGACACAGACTTCCAATCCAAAACTGGATTATGAATCTGCAACCAGGGAAACCCCAGAACAACGGCATCATGCAGACCATGCAACACCAAAAATCTGCAGTTTTCTTGGTGGTCTGGGGCGACCCGCATGACCAACTGGGCCCAAAACTGAGGTTTATTTTTAGCCAGAGGGGTAGCATCAATCCCCCTCAAAGGGATAGGCGTCTGCAGAGGTGTCAACGGAAATCCACAACGTTTAGCAAAATCCAAGTCCATTAGGTTTAGCGCTGCTCCCGAATCCACAAAAGCCTTGGCGGAAAATGTGGACAGGGAACAGATCAGAGTAATCGCCAAAAGAAACTTAGGCTGAACCCCACCAACAGAAAACGTGTGTGCAAAGCGTTTCTCACGTTTAGGACAAACAGAAATAACATGTGAGGCATCTCCACAGAAAAAACACAGCTTATTACGCCTTCTGAATTCCTGACGTTGCGCCTTAGACAAAACTCTATCACATTGCATAGGTTCAGACGTCTGTTCAACCGGTGGCAACACCTCTCGTGTAATCCTGCGTTCACGTAAACGCCGATCAACCTGAATGGCTAAAGACATAGAATCGTCCAGACCAGAGGGAACAGGAAATCCCACCATAGTATCTTTTACGGCTTCTGACAAACCCTTCCGAAAGAGAGCAGCCAAGGAACTATCATTCCAGGTAGTAAGGACCGCCCACTTTCGGAACTTTTGACAGTACAACTCTGCAGATTCTCGACCCTGGTTCAATGCTAACAGGGTCTTTTCAGCATGATCAATAGCATTAGGTTCATCGTACAGCAACCCCAAGGCTTGAAAAAATGCATTCACATTAGTCAGAATAGGGTCATCTGGTTTCAAAGAAAACGCCCAATCCTGGGGATCGCCGCGCAGCAAAGAGATGACAATTTTAACCTGCTGCGCGGGGCTCCCTGACGAGTTAGGCTTAAAAGCAAAAAATAATTTACAATTATTTTTGAAACTCAAAAATTTAGATCGATCCCCAAAAAATACATCAGGTGTGGGGATCTTTGGTTCAACAGCATGTGAACGAGCAAGATAGGCGGAAATTCCTCGCACTTCAGCAGCGAGCTGCTCCACACGATCAGACACTTGCTTTATCTCCATTGAGAGAAAAAAAAAAATTCCCCCTACGGCCTCAGAGATATAGAGGAAAGAATACACACTTTTTTTTTTAAACACAATTCTTTCCTGCTATTGAGTACCCCAGGATCTGCGGTTGGGCGGGTGATTCTGTTATGATTGAGTCACCGTAGGAGGCAAAAACAGAAATGCTAGCTAAGTCCTGAAAACCAGAGAAGTTGGCAACTATCAGATTGCAGACCCCTGAACCTATCAACACAACTAGCAGTAGCCGTGGGGGGTTCCTACGATGACCTAGACCCCTCGATCACAGCCAGAGAGATACATAGGCCTAAAGAAGGAAAGGGGAAATCTAACTGCCCCAGAGCAGACCCCAAAGCAATAGGCAGCCCCCCACATATAATGACGGTGAAGCAAGATGAAAACACTTACACAGACAGAAAGACAGGCTGAGCAAAGACGGGGCCCAAAAACTACCTAGATAGGAACGGATAGGAAGGCTGCTGTCTGCAATCTGCCAAAACCCTATCAGAGACAAAAGCCAACAAGCTGATATAAAAATGGCCCTGAAGCAACTAAGCTTCAAAAACTAAATCAGCACTCAGGTACTTTCAGAAGACAGAGCTCAAGGAACACTGCACACTCCAGCAGGGAGTGGCAGAATCCAAAAAGCAAGAAAAACAAAAACAAATCTTAAATGCAAAAGGCAAAACAGAAAACTTAGCTTTAGGAGAGCAGGAATCAGACTGGAGTCCAAGAGTCCACAGAGAAATCACCCGCAGGGCAGAAAGGGCGTAGGCTGCCTTAAATCCAGTCAGTGACTCCACTCAGCCAATCGTCTTCATCAGTCCCAGGTGTCTGATAATCAGGCTCACTACCTTCCTTCACTAGAATAGGGAGTTCACCAGGCCTCAGTGACGGAGGGGAAAATGAACTCACAACACACAGGGTCTTTTTGGGACAAAACGGCTCCTGCACCAATCTCAGAAGCATCTACCTCCACCTGAAATGGAAGTGAGACATCAGGTTGCCGTAAAACTGTAGCTGAAGTAAATCTCTGCTTAAGCTCCTGAAATGTTGAGATAGCCTCAGGAGACCAATTCAGCACATCAGCGCCCTTCTTGGTCAGATCAGTCAGTGGTTTGACAATACTAGAAAAATAACCTATAAATTTACAATAGAAATTAGCAAAACCCAAAAACTTCAGGAGGGCCTTCAAAGAAGTAGGCTGAATCCAATCATAAATGGCCTGTACCTTGGCCGGGTCCATTTCAATAGTTGATGGAGATAAGATAAATCCCAAAAATGAAATCCTCTGTACACCAAAGAGGCATTTCGATCACTTAACAAACAGGGAATTCTCCCTCAAAATCCGGAACACAGTCCGGACGTGTTCCACATGAGAATCCCAATCACTAGAAAAGATCAAAATATCATCCAGATAGATGATCAAAAACTTATCCACAAAGTCACGGAAAATATCATTCATAAAGGACTGGATGACAGAAGGGGCATTAGTGAGCCCAAAAGGCATCACCAGGTGCTCAAAATGTCCCTCCGGAGTATTAAACGCCGTCTTCCATTCATCCCCGTGCTTGATGCGAATAAGATTATAAGCCCCCCTGAGGTCAAGCTTAGTAAACCAGCAGGCACTCTTAACTCTGGAGAATAAATCAGACATCAGAGGTAACGGGTACTGATACTTAACCGTCATCTTGTTAAGGGAACGATAATCAATACACGGTCTTAATGAACCATCTTTCTTGACCACAAAAAAAAACCAGCACCTAAAGGTGACGAGGATGGTCTAATATGACCCTTCTCCAATGACTCCTTAATATAGGATCGCATAGCATCATGTTCGGGTACTGGTAAGTTGAAAAGCCGACCCTTGGGAAATTTACACCCAGGCATCAACTCAATTGCACAGTCATAACTCCTATGAGGAGGCAAAGACGCAGACTTGCTCTCACTAAATATATCAGAAAAATCGACTAGATAATCAGGAATATCATGAGACTGAGGAGAGGTGGAGAAAACAGGAGCATCCCTAAGAACACACTGACAACCCCAACTCACCACAGACCCAGATTTCCAATCCAAAACTGGATTATGAGTTTGCAACCAAGGAAAACCCAGAACAATAGTATCATGCAAATTATGCAGCACCAAAAATTTACAATTTTATTGGTGGTCTGGGGCAACTCGCATTGTCACCTGGGTCCAAAACTGAGGTTTATTCTCCGCCAAAGGAGTAGCATCAATACCCCTCAAAGGAATAGGCGTCCGCAGAGGCGTCATGGAAAAACCACAACGTTTAGCAAAGTCCAAATCCATCAGATTCAACGCTGCTCCTGAATCCACAAAAGCCTTCGTGGAAAACGTGGATAAGGAGCAGATCAGAGTAATTGCCAAAAGAAACTTAGTTTGTATACTGCCCACAGCAAATGTGTGTGCAAAACGTTTCTCTCGTTTTGGGCAGACAGAAATAATATGAGAGGCGTCTCCACAGTAAAAACACAGCTTATGACGCCTTCTAAACTCCTGACGTTGCGCCCTAGACAAAACCCCATCACATTGCTTAGGTTCAGACGTTTGTTCAAAAGGTGGCAGCGCCTCCTGTGTAGTTTTACGTTTACATAAACGCCGATCAACTTGAATGGCTAATGACATGGAATCATCCAGACCAGAGGGAACAGGAAATCCCACCGTAACATTTTTTACGGTCTCTGATAAACCCTTCCGAAAGAGAGCTGCCAATGCACTATCATTCCATGTAATAAGGACCGCCCACTTTTGGAATTTTTGGCAGTATACCTCTGCGGAATCCTGACCCTGGTTTAATGCCAGCAGGGTTCTCTCAGCTTGATCAACAGCATTAGGCTCATCATACAACAACCCCAAGGCTTGAAAAAATGCATCCACATTAATCAGAATAGGATTTTCAGGTGTCAGAGAAAAAGCCCAATCCTGGGGATCGCCGCGTAGCAAGGAGATGACAATTTTAACCTGCGGCGCAGAGCTCCCCGATGAGTTAGGCTTCAAGGCCAGAAATAATTTACAATTATTCTTAAAATTCAGAAATTTAGACCGATCCCCAGAAAGCACATCAGGAGTAGGGATCTTAGGTTCAGCAGCATGTGACTGAATGAGGTAGGTGGAAATTCCCTGCACTTCAGCAGCCAGCTGCTCCACACGATCAGACAATTGTTTAATCTCCATTAGGAAAAAGAAAAAAAAACCTCCTACGGCCCCAGAGAAAAAAGAGGAAAAAATATAAAAAAAATTCTGACACTTTTTTTTTTTTAACAACTTTTTCCTGCTTTTGAGTACCCTAGAATCTGTGGTATGGCTGGTGATTCTGTTATGAATGGGTCACCGAGGAGAAAAATGTAAAACAAGCTAAGTCACAGAAAACCAGAGAGTTTGGTAACTATACAGATTGCAGATCCCTGATCCTACCACACAACTAGCAGCAGCCGTGGAGCGTACCTATGATGTTCCTAGATGCTTCGTCACAGCCGGAGGACTAAATAAGCCTGAAGCATGAAAAGGGGAAAACTAACTTCCCCAGAGCAGACCCCAAAGGAATAGATAGCCCCCACACATGTATTGACGGTGAAACAAGATGAAGGCACAAACACAGGCAGGAAAATAGGCTGAGCAAATGATGGGGCCCAAACTAACTAGAGAGGAAAGGAAAGACACTGTCTGCAACCTGCAAGAAACCCTACAAAAATAATGTCCAACACTTCTGATAGCAAAATTAACCCTGAAGTCACTAGACTTCTCCAACTATATCAGCACTCTGAAATATTCTGAGACAGAGCAAAATACTGATAAATAAGAGTGGAAATTCAGCACAGTGGCTGACCACACCAAAAAACTGAATAGACCAACAAAATCAAATGTGAACATTAGCAGAAAAACTTAGCTTTAAATGACTGGAAAAGAGCTGAAAACCAAGAGCTGACAAGCCAGAAGGAATTACCAGCAACTGAATAGGGCGTCGGCTGTCTTAAATCCAATCTGAGACTCTTGAGGTCCAATCGTCATCCTCATTCTCAGGTGGCAGATCTCCACCGATCAAATCAGCCTCACTACCTCCTGTTACCACCAGAGGGAGTCTGGAAGGAGAACTCACAACTGGTGAACCAGAGAATGAACTCACAACAGCCACCCCTATCATACCTCCCAACTTTTGAAGAAGGGAAAGAGGGAGAGAGACAAATTTTAGGCCACGCCCCGGCCACATCCATTTTGCAACTAGTCACACCAATGTCCACGCCCAACTGCACCTATTTAGCACTGCTGATCACACTGACTGGTACTGAGGGCACAGTGGCTGGCATTATGAGCACACTGACTGGCACTAAGGAAGAGAAAAAACAGAGAGAGAGAAAAAAGAAAACAGAGAGGGAAAGAAAGGAGAGCAAGAGAGAAAGAAAGAACAGAGAGAGAAAATAAGAGGGGAAAGAAAGAAAGAACAGAGAGAGACAGAGAAAGAACAGAGAGAGAAAGAAAGAAGTAAAGAAAAAAAAGAAAGAACAGAGAGAAAGAAAGAGAGGAAAGAAAAAGAGAGGGGAAAGAAAGAACAGAGAGAGAGAAAGAAAAAAAGATTAGAGAGAGAAAGAAAGAACAGAGAGAGAGAGAAAGAAAATGAGGGAAAGACAGAGCAGAGAATGAGAAAGAAAGAACAGAGAAAGAAAGAAAAAGAGAGAAAGAAATAAAGAAAGATTCTATAAAGATACTATAGCAGCCCGGCTCCCATTGTAGTGCCCACCTGAGCCTCCCAATGCAGGACATATCATGATCAGCTCACATGGCCAGCATCCCCGATTCCAAGGCGATCCTGCTGTCTGCGCTGTCGGAGGAGGACATGGTGATGGAACTGAAGCATTCCTAGTTCCGTCACAATCTCCTCATTAAATTATCTCATTTCCGGTCAGCTTCCAGCATATCACTTCCGGTGGAACGTCATGTGTGAGTTTTAAAATGCTCCTCGGGGCTCCGCCGTGTACTCCTGTGTCCATAGGAAAAGCCCGCTTTGTATGCTTCGTACACACTTGGCTCCGCTCCATACATCCCGTACACGCGCGGCTCCGCTCCGTACACCTCATACACGCGCGGCTCCGCTCCGTACACCTCGTACACGCGCGGCTCCGCTCCGTACACCTCGTACACGCGCGGCTCCGCTCCGTACACCTCGTACACGCGCGGCTCCGCTCCGTACACCTCGTACACGCGCGGCTCCACTCCGAACACCTCGTACACACGCGGCTCCGCTCCGTAACCTCGTACACACGCGGCTCCGCTCTGTACACCTCGTACACACGCGGCTCCGCTCCGTACACCTCGTACACACGCGGCTCCGCTCCGTACACCTCGTACACACGCGGCTCCGCTCCGTACACCTCGTACACACACAGCTCTGCTACATCTACCCTGTAAACCTCTCCTGACCCCACACATACTTACCTCATCCAGCACCATGACAACCAGCACAGCAGAGTCCGGCAGACACCAAGAGGCAGGGCTGTGCGCACAGGACCTGTGGTGAGGTCACAGGAGGGGCGGAGTCAGGGGTCACATGATCAGGGGTCTGGACAAAGGCTCCTGATCATGTGACCCCTGACTCCTCCCCTCCTGTGACCTCATCACAGTTCCTGTGTACAGAGAAGAGAGCAGGCAAGCGACGCTGTGAGTGGCTGCGGGGGGGTCTCAAGCTAGGGCGAGGATGGGGTGAGTGGCGGCTTATCTCCCTGCAGTGAGCGCAGAGGGCCGGCGGCAGGAACAACAGCCAGGCCAGTGGCCGCATCAGCTGGCAAGCGGCCAGATGAGCGGGCGGCCCACATGACAGCGTCCCAGCGGGAAAATGCCCAGTTGGGCATATTACCAATGCGGGCCTGACATCAGGCATCAAGTAGCAGCAAAGGAGAGGTGAGGAGGATGAGCAGCTGTGTATTTGTGGTGATGGGGAAGCTTTTATGAGCTCATTTTCTGCTCCACCAGCTGGGAGTTCTCCTTCCGTTCTCCCTCTGGTAGTGACAGGAGGTAGTGAGGTTAGTTTAATTGGTAATGGTCTGCCACCTGACGAGGAGGATAGTGATTGGATCTCCGGAGTATCAGACTGGATATAAGACAGCCAACGCCCTTTCCTGTTGCTGGTGATCAGTCTGTTTCTCAGGTCTTGGACTTCAGCTCTGCTCCAGTCATCTCAAGTTAAGTTTGTTTTTTGCTAATATTCACACTTGCTCTTGTTGGTCAACTCAGTTTTTGTGTGGTCAGCCAGCCCGGCTGGGCTGTGCTGAATTTCCACTCTTATTTATCTATATTTGCCAATTTGCCTTTTTGTCCTTTATTAGATTGGCCTCTTTTTGCTCTGTCTCAGAATATTCCAGAGTGCTGATATAGTGGGAGAAGTCTAGTGACTTCAGGGTTAATTTTGTTATCAGAAGCGTTGGACATTATTTTTGGTAGGGTTTTTTGGCAGATTGCAGACAGTATCTTTCCTTTCCTGTCCTTTCAAGTTAGTTTGGCCCCATCGTTTGCTCAGCCTATTTTTCTGCCTTTGTTTGTGTTTTCATCTTGCTTCACCATCAATACATGTGGGGGGCTGTCTTTCCTTTGGGGTCTGCTCTGGGGAGTTAGTTTTCCTCTTTTCTTACTTTAGGCTTATTTAGCTCTCCGGTTGTGACGAGGCGTCCAGGACCACCGTAGGCGCGCTCCACGACTGCTTCTAGTTGTGTGTTAATGCAGTCTGCATAGTTACCAACCTCTCTGGTTTTCTGAGACTTAGCGTGTTTTGCTTTTTTCCTCCTCGGTGACCCAGTCATAGCAGGAAGCCTGTGAGAGGAGAGAGAACAGGGCCCTGTGTCTTCAAGCTTACAGCAGAGCAAGATTCCTCCTGCTGAAACTCTCTTAAGGCCCCCGTCACACATAGCGACTCACCAGCGATCCCGATAACGATATGAACTTGTCAGGATCGCTGGTGTGTTGCTACATGATCGCTGGTGAGCTGCCAAACAGGCAGATCTCAGCAGCAATCAGGACAGCGACACGCGGTTAACAATCGACCTTTACACAGAGAAAACCAAAAACAGAAAAACAAATATCCTAAAATAAAAAAGTAAATCAGATCAGGCAGCAACCAAAGACACTTAACAGACAAACCAGGCTCTGCCCCAGATAAAGATTCTAAAATTGCATCTGAGTCTCCCTCTCCCACTGCCTCCCCTTCCTCACAAGAGGATCTCTCCAGAGAAAATATGCTAGAAGACGAAGGAAAGACACCCACTCCAACATCTCTTCTATACCTTCACTTAGCTCTGCTAATGCCCCTGCGGTGACACCATCACAGAATTTGGCATTGATGATGGAGAAATCAAAGATCTCCTTTCTCAAATGGGGAATATTCTGACCAAAACAGAATGTGGAAGGTTATATTCCCTCTTGGGAAATCTATATCTGAGATACAAGGCCTAAGCTGGCCATTTCTACATAGTGCTCTTAAGCAAATAAATTTAGGTGCTAACATTCTCAACAAAATAATGACTTTATATCAAGACCCCTCTGCCAAGGTCCATTGCAATGGCACCTTTTCAGAATCTTTTGGAGTGTTGAATGGGACACGACAGGGGTGGCCACTCTCCCCATTATTGTAAGTTATTGTAATGGAACATCTGGCAATAGCCCTCAGGAAAAACTCCAATATTCAAAGAAACCCAGTCAGGCACGAATCTCATAAATTGGTGCTATACGCAGATGACCTCCTATTGTACATCACTAATCCTAATACATCACTGCCCTCTATTCTGACAGAATTTGAGACATATAGTCCACTGAGTAATTTTAAGGTAAATCTTTCTAAGTCAGAGATTTTGAACATCAATATCCCACAGGAGGAGACACAATTGTTAAAGGGGTCCTTTCCTTTCCGTTGGTGTAATGGTTCAATGACATATCTTGGGGTCCAATTGCCCTCAGACTTGACTCAGCTCTTCCATCTGAATCATGAGCCTTTGCTCAGTCGTGTCAAAACTGAGCTCAAGGCTTATGACAAAACATTATTATCTTGGTTCGGTATAATTAACGTATTAAAGATGGACATTCTTCCGAAACTGCTTTATGTATTTCAAGCGGTTCCAATTGCACCCCCCCCTGTTCCTTTTTAAGCAACTAAATTTAGTCTGTAACAATTTTATTTGGAGATCAAATAGACTGAGTCTGGTCATTACATTTCTGGCAAGATCTAAATCACAAAGAGGGGCTGGCCTCCCAAACTTTCAACCCTATTGTAGAAATCGCAGGAAAGCGGGATGCAGTGACGGATGGGAGGCAGAGCAAGGGTTAACAGGTTTGTTTACAGGGGAATACTCCACGCAGGGAGGTAAAGAGTTAAATGGTATAAATGGCAAAGTGAAGTGCAATGCTTCAAATAATGGCAATTCGGTAGCAAACGTATCAGGAAGTCCTAAAACTGCAGCTCTTGCTGCGAACTTAATAGCGCCAGCAACGGCGAGCGCGGTGTCTTTTTGGGTCCGGCAAACGACAATACCTCATCTTCTGGTGACAGTGGTCGGTCTCCGGTACCTTCCACTGCCCCTAGTCCATATACTGTAGTGGCTAAACAACGTTGAGGGCTTCAGTCCGATACAAGCTCAGGGTGGCTCCGCAAAATATGTGCTGGTAAAGTCAGGTCAAACGTGTCTGGGCAGATATTCTCTAGCACAGTCAGAGTGTGAATAACGGTCACGCTCCCGGTCTCTCTCAGGCAGCCCGCGCACAATACTCACGATCCTGAAGCGTCTGGCACCTGGCTTTATGGTGGTCACTGGGCACACACTGCCCGTCTCTCTCTAGTCCCGGCTATTGACGGTGGGCAACAGCGGTCACTGGTCTGTGTGGCGCTGGTGCTCCCCGGATGGAGCACTTCTCTTCCTGGCTGCTGCAGCACCCGACTTGGCTGGCTGTGCTGTGCTTGCATGGCTCTGCTCCACATGGTTCTGCTCTGCACGGCTCTGCTCTGCTGGCACGGCTCTGCTCTGCTGGCACGGCTCTCTCTGCAGGCAACGGGGGCTCCTTCTATACGGCCTGTCGCCAAGCCAGTCCTCTCTGGTGGGGGAAGCAAAGCTCACTGCTCTTCATGCTGCTCATCACACTGCCCTCTGCACTGCTCTCCGTCAACGCCAGGGTCCCCTGCTTTGCGAGCTTTCTCTTTTTATGCCTCCGACGCACCACGCCCTTTTCAGGCTCTCCCCGCCATCCTGGGTTCAGAGGTTGGTCCGGCTCACTCAGGCTTCCCCCCGGCAATAGGGGAAGGTCCACCTCTCTCAAGCTATCTCATCAACCTCCTTACACTATCATGCTGCAGCTGTGCTGGGGCAGATGGTGGACTGGTTTCATGGTGCAAATCAGAAGCATTGGATCACACTAGAGTCATTCCTATCATGCCAAGACTTAACTTCTCTACCCTGAATTTCTAAGCACTTTTGATCTTCAAAGGGCCACTCCCCCATTAACAGTTGATCTTCTCAGAATTTGGGACCAATTGGTAAAGAAACTTAAGAATTCTAAGATTCCAGGACCCATGACACTGAAAATTGACAATCCAGAATTCCCCCCTGGAGTTGGAGTGAGTAAATTCCTGGTCTTTAACTATAAAACTAGACTCCATCAGGTCCTTGCAAATTTCAGAAATAAACCATCGCTAAACGAGCTGAAAGCGCTTTACCCCAATCAAACCATACCTTGGTTTTCATACCTCCAGTTCCATTCATTCATTAATTCCCTTCAGCCGTTCTCAGTGCTCAAGTCTGACTCTTCTCAGTTTGATTTGTTGCTGATCGGAGAAGTTGCACAGAAGCATACGATCTCCCAAATATATTATATTTTGCCATCTCAGACTAATACAGAGCTCGCATGATTCAAGAAAGAGTGGGAGATAGAGATTGGGATGACCTTCTCAGAGGAGCAATGGAACAAAACTTTCTTTTGCACACACAGACTTCCATTGGCTTGCAAAGCTCAAGAAAAAAAAATACAAAATCATAACTGGATGGTATCATTGCCAGCAGATTTTCATAAGATATTTCCCTCTGTCTCCAATAAATGCTGGAGATGTGAAAATGCTGAAGGCCCTATGCTTCATATCTGGTGGGAATGCCCTCAAATAAGTGGCCTCTGGAGCAAAGTCTTTGATGTTTACAAACACATTACAGGGGAATCATCATCTAGAACTCTCCAGATTGGACTTCTGTCTATGATAACAAGATCGTTTAAATCTATCAAAAGAGGATTGCTGAGAAACTGTTTATCCACCACTAGAACAGTAATTCCCAGACACTGGCATTCTAGAATCACTCCATCTATCAAAGAATGGTCTCTTGAAATGGATTTTTTTGTGTAGAATGGAAAGACTCTCTGCTCATAATAAAATTAGCTCAGACAACTTTTTCAGTACTTGGCAAGGATGGATTTTATTCAGAGATTTCCCAGAGTACTCCTCAATCCTTCTGTCATGATGAAGACATATATTGATTGTACTTGTACATACCTGAATCTGGGTGGATTCATAAACCTTGCTCATCTCTTCCTCTCCCCTTAGGATCTCTTCTTGACTTTTCTATTTAGTTATAATTTTTCCACTAAAAGTTCTTTTCTTTCTTTTGTCAGGCTTGACAAAGTCCATCTTGATTGCAAGAAGTTAATGAACAATTTGTTAATATGTCATACTTTTCTTAAAATAAAAAAAAGGGTATTCTGATATGTGATTTGACATTAACATATCAACTTGATATTATTGAAACCTTTTAGCAGTATCACTATGGTCTGTACCACTATAATGAAATCTACCTCTTTGGTTGTATTTAGAAATGTTGTAATTATATGGTGTTCTCAATTAATAAATAAACTAGTTTATGAATATCATATGATATGATATGATATGAATAGAGTTTTATCTAGCACCTTTCTTTGTTACTGTTTTTAATAATTTATTTTACTATTATCATTAAAATATTAGTTTTTATTCTTGAACTTTATGTACTTCCTCCTTTGCCTTGGTTACACCCTGATGGTAAATTTTGTGATAGTTATTGATTTTTTGGAGTACTGAAACCCAACCTTGGTTTATGGGAAACTTTATTTGTGGACTATTTTGAGTTACAGTGTCTCTTTATGTGGTAATAACTCTGGAATACTTCAACGAATCCCAATTATTCTGAGATTTTTTTCTTGTGACATATTGTACTTCATGACAGATAACATTTGTTCGCTATGACTTGCGTTTATATGTGAAAATATCGTAACTTTTGTAATTTTCAAGCCAGAGAGCTATGTCACACAAAACAGTTAACAAATAACATTTAACACATGTCTACTTTACATTTGCATGATTTTTCAACATACATTTTTTTAGGTTAGGAAGTTAAAAGGTGATCATCAATTTCTCATTTTTCCAACAACATTTACAAAACCATTTTTTAGGGACCTCATCACATTTGAAGTGACTTTGGGAGGCCTATAAGGGTGTGTGCACACACTGCGGATTCTGCTGCGGATCCGCAGCGGTTTTGGTCCTGCAGATCCGCAGCAGTTTCTGCTGCGGTGTACAGTACCATTCTAATCAATGAAAAATGAAAACCGCAGTGCAGACAGTGCAGATTTTTCCGTGCGGATTTGCTGCGGTTTCAAAACCGCAGCATGTCAATTCTTTGTGTGGATTCCGCTGCGGTTTGGCACCTGCTCCATGGCAGGTGTTAAACCGCAGGGGAAAACCGCAGGCTAAACCGCAGAAATACTGCAGATAAACAGCAGGTCTTTTGACCTGCGGATTTACCTGCGGTTTTTGACGAATCCGCGCGGAAAAATCCGCAGGACAATCCGTAGCGTGTGCACACAACCTAAGAGAGAAAATACCTAAAAGTGACACTCTGAAGAATATGGGAGATATAATTTCATGTCAATCATTTGCATCCTATCTGGCATGGGAATATAAAACCCCTTCAGCGTGCAGTTGTATGAGAACACCCAACTCAGCATAAGGGGTCAAGCCTCAAAAGGGGATTTAGGTTCTGCGCAGAGGGCAGGAGGGTGTGACCTAAAGGGGATAAAGGCTAGTGTAAGGCCATGTGGTCTCTCTCTGTTATGCATGCAGTCCACTTCCAAAGCGGAGTCATGTTGGATAACGTGCTGTGAAGGACTTGGGAGCCAGCTGGCAGCCCATGCCCCTGTGGCCAAGCGCACACATGGTCAAACATCAACCTGGAAATTGACGTGATCCATCTGCTTACATCTTTTGTCCTACCATTATTGTATTTGTATTTTTGGCCACTGTAGATGTATAACCATCATGTATATAGTGTATTGTCTAGTGTGTCCTTAAGGTGATTAAATATATAATTTAACCTTGGGCTGCTCTTTTATCTGGATGGTTTCTGGCAAATATAATCCCGTTAACGGACCAGTATTATATGTAACTAGAAACCGTTAGCAGTCCTACGGGACAGGTAGTTGCTGGAATATGTTTGGTGCAACAACTCCATTCCTGTCTATGAGCGTTTAGTTGCTAGATTTGTATGCTGTTTATAAAGTTAAAAAACTCCCAGAGGCTCACACAGGGAGAGCAGGTGACTGTATTTCCTGTTTTTCCTGTGTCTGTGTATGAGAGAAGCAGCCTGCTGTAGATGCTGCACAGATAGAGACACACAAGATTTATTCCTGATCTATTAAGCTTATCATATATTGTTCCTGATTGTTCCTGAATAAAGAAGTTCTGTTGTCACACGCTTGGAGAGTATCCTGAATAATCCACTGCTAACAGGTTATGGGCCCAGAATGACACAGAACCCCAGAGTAAAAGCAGCACAGAGCAACAGAGAAGATGTCCACTAGCAGTAATCCTGTCAAGTTCTCAGTGCCAAGCCTCACTAACCAGAACTACCAGTCCTGGAAATTCAAGGTGATCTTCATAAGAGAAGGTACGTGGAAATATACTCAGGAACAATTGCCTCATCCATTACTAGATGATTGGCTAAAGAAGGATCAGAAAGCACATCTCCCTCAGTTTAGATGATAATCAGATTGTGCATATATGCAAGTGTGCAACTCCAAAGGAGATGTTGCATGAGTTACAGAAAGTGCATGAAAGATCAAATCTCAGCAATACAGTTGTGCTCAAAAGTTTACATACCACAGCAGAAATTTTGCTTTCTTGGCCTTTTTTCCGAGACTATGAATGATAACACCAAAACTTTTTCTCCACTCATGGTTAGTGGTTGGGTGAATCCATTTATTGTCAAACTTCTGTGTTTTCTCTTTTTGAATCATAATGACAAACCAAAACATCCAAATTACCATGATTAAAAGTTTACATACCCTGGTAATTTTGGCCTGATCTCATGCACAGAAGTTGACACAAATGGGTTTGACTGGCTACTAAAGGTAACATCCACACCTGTGACCTGTTTGCTTGTAATCAGTGTGCGTGCATAAAAGCTGAGTTAGTTTCTAGGATTCAGACAGACTCTTGCATCTTTCATCCAGCCACTGAGATTTCTGAATTGTGAGTCATGGGAAAAGCAGAATTGTCAATGGATCTATGGTAAAAGGTAGTTTAACTCTATAAAACAACAAAGGGATACAAAAAGATATCCAAGAAATTAATAGTGCCAGTCAGCAGCATTCAAGCTGATTAACAAATGGAAAATCAGGAGTTCTGTAAAAGCAAAACCACGGTCAGGTAGACCAACAAAAATTTCGTCCACAACTGCCAGGAAAATTGTTTGGGATTCAAAGAAAAACCCACAAATAACATCAGCTGAAATACTGGACTCTCTGAAAACTAGTGGATCGCCCGACAGGGTCGTGGGGTACTCGGTACTGGGCCGGTATCTCAGAGGGAAGTGTCACAGTAGTGGTGACCCGGTACGTGGCCCTGGGCATCCATGTAAAGGGGTAGAGTGATGGCGATAAAGTTGAGATGATTGGGGATGTCACCTGTGGTTTCTGGTCAGTTTGACCAGCGCTGCAGGGTTGCTTCTCTGGGACAGATGGTGTGGTGCAGCAGTGATGTTGTAGCCCTCCACAGGTAGGGCTGTTAGTCCCAGGGCAGAGTAGATGAGGTTGGCAAATGAGGAGATAGTGAGAAGTAGATGGTGCAGTGTCTGGCACAGAGATGTAGCAGTGCTGAGTGGGTTGGCGCAGGAAAAAGGCAATGAGACAGCTGAGTGCAGTTCCAGTTCTTTTACTCACGTTCTTGGCACAGACAGGTGCCCGCTTCAATACCGCGGTCTCCAGATCAGGGGCTCAGCCAACTCCCAGGCAGATGGAATTAACCTTTCCAGCTCTCCCTTTCATGTGCCTGTTCTGAACGTCTCCTCACTAGCGCTTAAACTGAAGTACTTGTAGTTGTGTGTTAAAGTCAAGTTCCTCCTCTCAGATGTTCCTTGGAACTTTACTCCCATGACAAGTGACTGTAGCCTGCTTCGGGGACTCCATCCGTCATGTCCCGGCTCACACTTAGGTTGCCACCGTGTCTTCGAGTCTTTTGTGGGAATAGAGTGGTCACAGCTCCTATTCCTCTGGTGTCTGCTGCTGGAACATTAGTTTCACAAACAGCCTCGGGGACCGGACCCCGTACATGCGCTTCAAACTTCAGGAAGGGTTCTGCTCTGACCCTGGTCCTTAGTTCTCTTCTCCTTACGCTCCGTACTAAACTTTCTTTCTTCTGAAGAATCAGGCTTTCTATCTCTTTCCTGTGCCAGCAGCTCCAGGTCACTGAAGTCTGCTGCAGCACCTCCTTCACTCCATCCCTCTCAGGGGATCTTCTCTCACAGACTGACCTTTTCCTAATATTCTCCCACTCTCTTGTGCAGTCTAAGCTCCACCCACCTCCCAGCACTCTTCGTGTTCCAAGCAGGGAGCCACCAAAGGTGCTTTGCTACACTACTGTGTTGTGTGGGATACAGGTGTTGGAGGCTGGTCAGGTGTTACCATCTTACCTGGAGAGTGGGATACTACACCTCAGGAGGAGGTGCAGTACCTCTGTGGCGACTGAACCCTCAGGGGTGCCACATACCCCCTCCGTTAACCGCAGCACGTCCGCGGGCTGTAAACAAATGAGTAGTAAGATGTTACATAAGGAACATACAACATTTTTAAAATGCATTTGAACAAGTAAATAATTTTTAACTAAACTTCCCAATGTGGGAGGCACTGACTCTTAAACGTTGCAGAACAAGTTAACAGACTACCTATAATTTAACATTTTACCTAATTTAAAGTGCTATTGGCAGGAACCATTGCTAAGAAGTTCACTACCAGTTCAAGTATTACCATTTTCACTTCAACACCTTTTTTTCTTTTGTCATTCGCATTTTCATATTCTGCTGTTTCTTCTAGACCCATAGGTGACAACCACTAACTCCTGGTTCGTCACCAGAATTCAAAATTTTTATTCAGAGTTTCACTTTTTTATTAAACATTACAAACTAAATCCTATAGAAAATCTGTTCTAATGCCATAACTATACTCTACTGCTATCAGCATTTTCAAAAGGCACAATTTAAAATACTTCACAGTAAGGGTACCGCTACACTTAGCGATGCACCAGTGATCCAGACAACGATATGGATCGCTGGTGCATCGCTAAGTGGTCACTAGTGAGCTGCCACACAGGCAGATCTCACCAGCGACATAGCAGGGGTCGGGGGTCGCTACTTACCTGTCAGACGCGGCGATCCTGACGTCCTCCCGCCCGCATCCACGCGTCGCTCGTCGGTGCCACAGGAAGCCCAGCAGGAAGTGGCGATGAGAAACAGCCCAGGACATTCTCACGCGATCAGCGACAGACAGCGGGGGAGCCGGTCGGAGGTAAGTATCACATGTAGCGATATCGCTAGCAATATCGCTATAATGTCACAAAACCAGGGACGTTATAGCGATATTGCTAGCGATATCGCTATGTGTAACGGGCCCTTAAGACAACAATAATTCTTGCAAGGGCTGGACACCGCTCCCAGACGGGATTTCTTGCAGTGTCCTTGGGGTTGGAGCAGAACTCCAGGTCTGAGGTAGTCCTTATTTGAAGAAGGCTCATGTAAAACCAAGAAAGAGCACCTTAAGAGGCGCAAACTATTTACAGGAAAGTTTGTGAATCATTTCAAGTTCATGATCACTGTAGTTCTGTATAAAAAGTGGAAAAACTGATGCCAAAAATTAGGCAAAAACTGGAATCAAGATAAACAATCGGGCACAACGGTGCCAATACCTTCCTGGGTAACAGTTCAGTTAGAAATGTACTTAGTGGTGGTCTTGTCGCTTGCATGATGAAAGGCGAGGATAACAAATCTCTGGTAGGGGAAATCCGTGATGTATGGTAACACCCATCAGCTGCTCAGGCTCCTCCGCCGAGATCAGAAGACGCTGGATGGGACGCGTCTGCTCCAGCTTTGCTCTTTTCAGCAGGGACGTTTTCCACTTCTCCATTGCAGTCAGCTTAGCGTCTTGGAATTGAGAACACAGCTCTTCCATTTGCCCCATGGGGAGTACAGGCCTGTTTGCCGCAGTAAGTGGAAACTCAGGGGGCAACCCGATTGCAGGGGTGGCGGTCATATCTGGCGCCTCCTGGTGGTGTTCCGCTCCGGTGCAGGCACTGGACGGCGGCCGGTGGCAGCGGTGGTTACTGGAGCTGCCTGGTGCGCGGGCGGTGATGGTGGTGAAGCGGATGCTGACTCCGGGTCTGCAGAGGCCTCTGGTGGTACCTGCGCGGCCGCGCTAGGTCCAGGCAGGAGCGCAGTCGCCATCTCGTCTTCAGCTCCCAGGCCCTCGGGTAACTCCTGGCAGGCAGCGCTCAGCGGCAGTTGCAGCGTGAAGGTGGTGACAGGCGCTGCCAATGGCATCGCAGCGGCCGCGGGTTCCACAGGTGCTGCCTGGAGGAGATTTGGTGCAGCGGCGGTGGGTACCGGTGGTGGAGGTACCGTTTGCGTAGGCCCCTCCTGGGTGCACTGCAGATTCATGGTCCACAGAGCCTCCTGCTTCAACCGCAGACGGTGGGTCAGCTGGGCAATTTCCTCCTCCAGCTGCTGGCGGTCCATCGTGGAAGCAGGATCGGAGCCTTCAGCTAGTGCACGGGGGAAGACAAACTCAGCCTCCTCGCACTCTTCAGGCCTCCGTCCTTCTTCCAACATGGCGTCCTGGTATTCTCTCTCCTTCCTGGGCTCCTTTCCCGCCACAGGGCTTCGCTCCTCTTTCCTGGGGCGGCGCCTTCTTCCTCTGTCTCCATACCAAGCCAGTATATGAACCCCTCTGGGGGTGGGCCATGTTGCTGTCGCATAGAAGTTTAGGCAGGGGAGACTCAGGACAGTTTGCGCTCTTTTCTTCGGGCCACCCTTGTTGTCACGCCCTTCTTCACCGCGCCGGCGGCCATTTTGAAAGTCCATTTTACAGTCTATCATTTTTGTTATTTTGAACATTTTCAGCAATCTTAAGTCCAATGTAATAAATCTTCAGCACACAGGACCCGGTGGTACTGGGCTTCGTCATCCTGTTCGTGACGCCAAAATGGATCGCCCGCCAGGGCCGTGGGTACTCGGTACCGGGCCAGTATCTCAGAGGGAAGTGTCACAGTAGTGGTGACCCGGTCCATGGCCCTGGGCATCCATGTAAAAGGGGTGGAGTGATGGGGATAAAGTTGTTGAGATGATTTGTGACGCCACCTGTGGTTTCTGGTCAGTTTGACCAGTGCTGCAGGGTTGCTTCTCTGGGACAGATGGTGTGGTGCAGCAATGATGTTGTAGCCCTCCAAAGGTAGGGCTGTTAGTCCCAGGGCAGAGTAGATGAGGTTGGCAAATGAGGAGATAGTGAGGAGAAGAAGATGGTGCAGTGTCTGGCACAGAGATGTAGCAGTGCTGAGTGGGTTGGCGCAGGAAAAATGAAATGAGACAGCTGAGTGCAGTTCCAGTTCTTTTACTCACGCTCTTGGCACAGACAGGTGCCCGCTTCAATGCCGTGGTCTCCAGATCAGGGGCTCAGCCAACTCCCAGGCAGATGGAATTAACCTTCCGTGTGCCTGTTCTGAACGTCTCCTCACTAGCGCTTAAACTGAAGTACTTGTAGTTGTGTGTTAAACTCAAGTTCCTCCTCTCAGATGTTCCTTGCAATTTTACTCGCATGACAAGTGACTGTAGCTTGCTTTGGGGACTCCATCCGTCATGTCCCGGCTCACACTTAGGTTGCCACTGTGTCTTCGAGTCTTTTGTGGGAATAGAGTGGTCACAGCTCCTATTGCTCCGGTGTCTGCTGCTGGAACATTAGTTTCACAAACAGCCTCAGGGACCGGACCCCGGGCATGCGCTTCAAACTTTAGGAAGGGTTCTGCTCTGACCCTGGTCCTTAGTTCTCTTCTCCTTACGTTCCGTACTAAACTTTCTTTCTTCTGAAGAATCAGGCTTTCTATCTCTCTTTCCCGTGACAGCAGCTCCAGGTCACTGCAGTCTGCTGTTGCACCTCCTTCACTCCATCCTTCTCAGGTGATCTTCTCTCACAGACTGACCTTTTCCTGATATTCTCCCGCTCTCTTGTGCAGTCTAAGCTCCACCCGCCTCCCAGCACTCTTTGTGTTCCAAGCAGGGAGCCACCAAAGGTGCTTTGCTACACTACTGTGTTGTGTGGGATGCAGGTGTTGGAGGCTGGTCAGATGTTACCATCTTACCTGGAGAGTGGGATACTACACCTCAGGAGGAGGTGCAGTACCTCTGTGGCGACTGAACCCTCAGGGGCGCCACACTAGCATTGTGGCTGTTTCAAGATGCACAATAAGGAGGCACTTGAAGAAAAATGGGCTGCATGGTTGAGTTGCTAGAAGAAAGCCATTACTGTGAAAATGCCACAAAGCATCTTGCCTACAATATGCAAAACAGCACAGAGACAAGCTTCAAATCTTCTGGAGAAAGGTAATTTGGAGTGATGAGACCAAAATTGAACTTTTTAGCCATAACCAAATATGTTACATTTGGAGAGAGGTCAAAAAGGCCTGTGATGAAAGGAACACCATTCCTATTGTAAAGCACGGAGGTGGAATGCTGATGTTTTGGGGATGTGTGAGCTACAGAGGCACAGGAAACTTGGTCAAAGTTGAAGGAAAGATGAATGCAGGACGTTATCAGCAAATACTGGAGGCAAATTTGAAGTCATAAGCCGGAAGCTGCGCATGGGACGTGCTTGGACATTTCAGCATGACAACAATCCAAAACACAAGGCCAAGTCGACCTGTCATTGGCTACAGCAGAACAAAGTGAAGGTTCTGGAGTGGCCATCTCAGTCTCCTGGCCTCAATATCAAGCACGCAATTCATGCTAGACAGGCCAGCAATTTACAGGAACTGGAGGCGTTTTGACAAGAAGAGCGGGCAGTTTTACCATCTGAGAAAATAAAGAACCTCATCCACAAATACCACAAAAGACTTCAAGCTGTCATTGATGTTAGAGGGTGCAATACATGGTATTAAGAAATGCGGTATGTAAACTTTTGGTCAGGGTCATTTGGATGTTTTGGATTGCCATTATGATTTAAAGAGAGAAAACAAAGTAGTTTGACAATAAATGGCTTCACCCAACCACTAACTTTGACTGGAGAAGAAGTTTTGGTGTTATTATTCATATTTTCTGAGAAAAGGCCAAGAAAGCAAAAATTCTGCAGGGGTATGTAAACTTTTAAGCACAACTGTAAGCTTTATCTCATGAGAAAGCTGTATCAGTCTAAGCTAAGTGATGGACAGAATATGCAGGACTAAATAAGAAACACCCTAGAGATTGTGGAACGTCTCAGGGGTTTTGGAGAAGAAATTAAAGATTTTCATGTTGCTTCACTTCTATTAAGTGGTTTTCCAGAGAATTATGACACACTCGTGACTGAACTAGAAGAACAGCCAGATGATGAGCTGACCCTAGAGTATGTTAAAGGCAAACCTGTGGATGAATTCAAGAAAGAAATGCAGCATGTAAGCAGCAGTAACAAATCCATAGCAGAAACAGCATTAACCCCTTCATGACCAAGCCTAT
The DNA here is from genome assembly GCF_039654945.1 of Dendrobates tinctorius. Classification (NCBI taxonomy): domain Eukaryota; kingdom Metazoa; phylum Chordata; class Amphibia; order Anura; family Dendrobatidae; genus Dendrobates; species Dendrobates tinctorius. The sequence goes on from NW_027361690.1 coordinate 83,857,605, forward strand.
TTTGACCTTAATGACCTGGCCATTTTTTTCAATTCTGACCAGTGTCCCTTTATGAGGTAATAACTCAGGAATGCTTCAACGGATTGAAGCGATTGTGAGACTGTTTTTTCGTGACATATTGAGCTTCAGTGTTGAGTTAGTGGTAAATTTAGGTCAATAATTGTTGTGTTCATTTGGGAAAAAATTGGAAATTTGGCAAAAATTTAGCAATTTTCAAATTTTGAATTTTTATTCTGTTAAACCAGAGAGTTATGTGACACAAAATAGTTAATGAATAGCATTTCACACATGTCTACTTTACATCAGCACAATTTTGGAAACAAAATTTTTTTTTGTTAGGAAGTTATAAGGGTTAAAATTTGACCAGCAATTTCTCATTTTTACAACAAAATTTATAAAACCATTTTTTTTAGGGATCACCTCACATTTGAAGTCAGTTTGAGGGGTCTATATGGCTGAAAATACCCAAAAGTGACACCATTCTAAAAAATGCACCCCTCAGGCTGATCAAAACCACATCCAAGAAGTTTATTAACCCTTCAGGTGTTTCACAGCAGCAGAAGCAAAATGGAAGGAAAAAATGAACTTTTTACTCACAAAAATGATCTTTTAGCAACAAATTTTTTATTTTCCCAATGGTAAAAGGAGAAAGTGGACCCCAAAAGTTGTTGTCCAATTTGTGAACCACTGTTTGGGCGCACGGCAGGGCTCGGAAGGGAAGGAGCACCATTTGACTTTTTGAATGGAAAATTAGCTCCAATCGTTAGCGGATACCATGTCGCGTATGGAAAGCCCCTGTGTGCCTTAACATTGGAGCTCCCCCACAAGTGACCCCATTTTGGAAACTAGACCCCCCCCAAGGAACTTATCTAGATGTGTGGTGAGCACTCTGAACCCGCAAGTGCTTCACAGAAGTTTATAATGCAGAGCCGTGAAAATAAAAAATCTTTTCCTCAAAAAAATGATTTTTTTAGCCCGCAATTTTTTATTTTCACAAGGGTAACAGGAGAAATTGGACCCCATAAGTTGTTGGTTTATCACAATGATCAAAATGAATGAATGAGTCTGCCGCCAGGGAGGGACACAGGGACATAAGAGGTACCGGGGGAGGGGATCGGAAGGCGGGGGGGGAGCAGAACGAAGGGGAGGAGGAGCAGATGGTGATGGCTGCAGCAGATCGCCGCTGTCAATTAGTGCTGGGGTCAGATCTCGATCTCCAGCCATGGCCGATGTTATTGCAGCATCGGCCATGGTTGGATTGTAATATTTCACCAAATTTCATTGGTGAAATATTACAATTGCTCTGATTGGCTGTTTCACTTTGAACACCTTAAAGTAGACTGCAGAATTTGGAAAGCAAGAATGTCAGCTTAAAAAGCAGAACAGTCTTCAAAGGTTAAAACAGCTGTAAAGGAAGTTTCTGCATGTGTTGAAGCTGCATTCAATGCCTGTACAGGCCCATCTGCAAAGCATATATGGTGTATAGATTCTGGTGCGAGCAGTCATATGACAAATAACAAGGATTTCTTCACTGACCTTAATGAAAGCAAGTCAGAAAAGGTCATCTTAGCTAATGGTTACTATATGACTTCAGAAAGAGTAGGAGACCTCTACCTCCTCTGTCAAGTTTCCTCAGCACAAAGCAGAAAGATCCCAATAAAGGATGTTCTCTATGTTCCCAGCCTTGAAAGCAATCCTCTGTCAGTAAAGAAGCTCATGCAAAAGGGAATGTAGTTACTTTTAAAGATAACAGCTGCATAATTTCAAAGGAGGGTTACACTCTTACAGAAGGAAAAATCCAAGATGAACTTTATCAGCTAAAATGCAAAAAAAGTGTGTACAGTGCTAGACAAGATCTGCAGAAGACCTGTATCCATATATGGCTCAGACGTCTTGGGCACAGAGACCCAGAAGCAGTAAGGAAGCTAGCTCAACTTGCAAATGGTATTGAAATCAACCAGTGTAGTAATATGATGAAGGGCACTAGCTGTCTTAAAGGGAAAATGTCCAGAAAATCCTTTCCTAAAATAAGCACCACTAGATCTGCACAGTCTCTAGATCTGATACATACAGATGTATGTGGTCCAATAAGTGTTCAAACTCCTAGCACGAAGATATATTGTCTCACATTTATTGATGATTACTCCAGATATACAGTCACCTACCTGCTCCACAGTAAGGATGAAGTTCCACAGAAACTTGAAGAATATCTTGCTGTAGTGTTTAACAAATTTGGAATAATGCCAAAAGCCCTGCGTGCCGATAATGGAACTAGTTATAAGCGAGTATTCTCATTGCTCGGGTTTTCCCGAGCATGCTTAAGTGTCCTTCGAGTATTTTGGTGTGCTCAGAGATTTTGTTCCTGTTGAAGCAGCTACATGATTTGCGGCTGCTGGACAGCCTGAATATATGTGGAGATTCCCTAACAAACAGGCATTCCTCACGTATTCAGGCTGTCAAGCAGCCACAAATCATGCAGCTGCGTCGACAAACTAAATCTCTGAGCACGCCAAAATACTCGAAGGACACCCGAGCAACAAGTATACTCGCTCATCACTAAATGGAACCGAATATACAAGTGGTAAGGTGCAAACCATTTTGAAAAAGGATGGAATCGTGTTCCAGACTACCATTCCATAAAACCCAGAACAAAATGGCATTGCAGAGAGAAAGAACCGTACTCTTTGTGAAAGTGGAAGAAATTTGTTGTTTGATGTGAATCTACCTACAACATACTGGGGAGAAGCCATCATGACAGCTTGCTATCTTCAAAACAGAATGCCAGGTAAAGCCACAAATAAAACTCCATATGAGCTATGGAACTGAGAGACAACATTTTATTAGACATCTCCGCTATGGGAAGGAGAGATGTACAGTTCTACTTGTAGCGTGGGTCTAGAAGGGTGACCAACCAGTAATTAGTGTTGGCCAAAATACGTACAATGTGAGAGTCACGGGAAAGGCAGCGTAGCATAAACTCAGCCATGTGTGCCAGACTGACAAGAGCCAAAACTTACCTGTCCCCACCAAGAGGACAATGGACCATTTTGTCCACGTCGTTCTCCTCCCTGTCCTCCTCGTCTATAGGCCATTCACTCTGAACAGACAGGATGAAGGTGATGTGGGTACTATCATCTGTAGTGCAGGCAACCAGCTCCTGTTCTTCCGCCTCCTTCTCCTCATTATCACCCAATCCACATTGAGAAGATCAGATGAGGCTTGGCTGTGTAGTATCACCTTGTATAGTTTCTTGCTCCATCTCAACTTACTCCTCCTGCAAAGCCTCCTCTTTAATTGTAAGCAGCTAGCATTTCAGTAGACAGAGAAGTGGGATGGTGATGCTGATTATGGCGTCATCACTAGAGTTGAGCGAAACGGGTCGAAAAATTTCAAAAGTCGCCGACTTTTGGCAAAGTCGGGTTTCATGAAACGAAACCCGACCCTAGGATGAGGTCGGCCACGAGGTCGGCGACTTACGCGCCAAAGTCGCGTTTCAAAAGTTTGTTTTGTGCTCATTTTCAGCCAATCAGGATCCACGGACACTGTGGGCAACGTGATGACATAGGCAAGGGTCACCACCATCTTTCAGAAGGGCATGCAAGTGATTGGCTTGCTTTGGTGGGCGTCACAGGGGTTATAAAAGGGCGTGCACGCCGACCGCCATCTTACTTCTGCCGATCTTAGCATAGGGAGAGGTTGCTGATTCTGTAGGGAGAGCGTTAGGCAGGGAAGAAGAAAAAAAAACTGCTTCTGCTGCTAGCGATTTTGCCTGTGCAACACACCAGTCACTGTGTGTGCAGTGCAAGGGGAGGCTATATTGTGGTGGATCAGCGGTGTTGGTTGTTAGGCTGCCTTCTAAGGCTTCCTGACAGCTGCATTGCTGTTTCCCCACTGCTCTGCAAACTGCTTTTTTAAAAGCAATCCCAATTTTTTTTTTGTCCTGCTGAGGTACTGAGCGTGCATTTATTCACACCATACAGAGGTGTACGCTCCTCACACAGTACCGTGTAACGGCTGTTATCACAGCCACAGTGAAGCTATCTGTGTGTCACTGTGGAATGATAAGTGGAGGACTTGTTCCGTTCTAACAGACCTACACTCTAGGGAGATTCCTATTCTGCCCAATTCTACAATTCGCTTTTTTCACACCTGTGCCATCGAGCCTGTGACATAGCGCTCTGATATTCAGTGGGCCTCACACAATCCAAAAGTGTCCAGTGTCTGCAGAAATTCAAAATCTCCCTTATCCTGTAGTCACTTTTTTCACACCTGTGCCATCGAGCCTGTGACATAGCGCTCCGATATTCAGTGGGCCTCACACAATCCAAAAGTGTCCAGTATCCACAAGTGTCTGCAGAAATTCAAAATCTCCCTTATCCTGTAGTCACTTTTTTCACACCTGTGCCATCGAGCCTGTGACATAGCGCTCTGATATTCAGTGGGCCTCACACAATCCAAAAGTGTCCAGTGTCCACAAGTGTCTGCAGAAATTCAAAATCTCCCTTATCCTGTAGTCACTTTTTTCACACCTGTGCCATCGAGCCTGTGACATAGCGCTCTGATATTCAGTGGGCCTCACACAATCCAAAAGTGTCCAGTGTCCACAAGTGTCTGCAGAAATTCAAAATCTCCCTTATCGTGTAGTCACTTTTTTCACACCTGCTGCATCGAGCCTGTGACATAGCGTTCTGATATTCAGTGGGCCTCACACAATCCAAGTGTCCAGTGTCCACAAGTGTCTGCAGAAATTCAAAATCTCCCTTATCCTGTAGTCACTTTTTTCACACCTGCTGCATCGAGCCTGTGACATAGCGCTCTGATATTAAGTGGGCCTCACACAATCCAAGTGTCCAGTGTCCACAAGTGTCTGCAGAAATTTAAATCTCCCTTATCCTGTAGTCACTTTTTTCACACCTGTGCCATCGAGCCTGTGACATAGCGCTCTGATATTAAGTGGGCCTCACACAATCCAAAAGTGTCCAGTGTCCACAAGTGTCTGCAGAAATTCAAAATCTCCCTTATCCTGTAGTCACTTTTTTCACACCTGTTGCATCGAGCCTGTGACATAGCGCTCTGATATTCAGTGGGCCTCACACAATCTAAGTGTCCAGTGTCCACAAGTGTCTGCTGAAAATCTAAATCTCCCCTGTCCTATAGACACCTTGTACCTTGTTTTACATTACTATATAGTTTGTTGGATTTTGTCTACATTTCTACCAAAAATGAGGAAGGCTGGTGGAAGAGGCCGTGGAATTGGGCGGGGGTTGGCAGCTGGTAATGATGGTGTTGGTGGTGGATCTGATGGTAGTGGCAAAAGCAAAATAGGACCGAATGCAGGAGGTGTTGAGCCTGCGTCATCGTCTGGCACCATAAGGCTTCGAAGGCTTAGTTTTCTAGGAGTTGGCAAACCGCTTTTAACGCCAGAGCATCAGGAAAAAGTTTTGTCTTACATTGCTGACTCAGCCTCCAGCTCTATCGCCTCCTCTTCTGAAGTTGTAAAAAGTAAAAGCACTGAGTCGTCATTGGAGGCTCATGTTCATGAACCACACCTTTCCTTGTGTCCTTCACCCCAACCAAGATTGAAGGATGACGCAGGCCATACTACTGATTACTCCATGGAGCTGTTTTCACATACCATGCCTGGATTATCAAGTGAAATGGTGAATTACCCAGGCCAAGATGAATCTGACATGGAGTGCACTGATGCACAGCCACTGATAGATGATTCTGCTGGTACATTCACTCAGAGCACTACATTGTCCTCGCAGTGTACAGAGCCAGATTCTGACTCTGATGAGACTCAGGTGCCCCTTCCCGCACACTATACCACCATACATGGTGACACAGAGGAAGGTGCACATGACATTGAAGAGGAGGTGATGGATGACCCAGTTGTTGACCCAGATTGGCATCCATTGGGGGAAGAGGGTGCTGCTTCCAATAGCTCAGATGAGGAGCATCCACAGCAGACATCGACATCGCAACAGCTGTTATCTGGCAGGCCCGGAGCACTCCAAAGACAGGTTCCAAAAATCAAAAGAGTTGCTGGACAGCTTGTCCAGAGGGTCAAAACATCACAGCGTGCTAGGCCGCAAAATGTCTGCCAAAGTAGGAAGAGTGCAGTGTGGCACTTTTTTGAACAAAATCCTCATGATCAGGCCAAGGTTATCTGTAAGAAGTGCGCAAAGACCTTTAGCCGAGGGAAAAATCTGAAAAATTTGAATACCAGTTGCATGCTTAGACATTTAACCAGCATGCACTTGCAAGCGTGGACACAACACCAAACCTCAAGTGTCACATGTGCAACTGATCACAAAGAAGGTAGTCAGCAACGCTACATTGTTTCCCCCACTGTAAGCCCACCGGTTAGCACAGCAGCAAATGTTGAGGTGTCGTTGCAAGGCCACAGCAGTCAGGGAATCCCACTGTTATATCAACGAAATACTGAATCTAGGCCATCAGAAAGAACACCAACTCCATCACCATCATCAACCCTCTCTCAGTCCGCCCTGTCCACCGCTACTTCCACCATATGCAGCTCTCAAGTCCAGCTCACCCTCCCAGACACTATGAGTAGGTCAAGAAAGTACTCAGTCTCTCATCCGAGTACACTGGGTTTGAACGCCCACATTGCCAAACTAATCTCGTTTGAGATGATGCCCTATCGGTTGGTGGAAAGCGCAGCTTTCCGCGAACTTATGGCCTATGCAGTACCACGCTATGACCTACCCAGTCGCCACTTCTTCTCTCGCAAAGCCATCCCAGCCCTCCACCATCATGTGAAAGACCGCATTGTCCATGCACTCAAGCAGTCAGTGAGTGGAAAGGTGCACCTCACAACTGATGTATGGTCCAGTCGGCATGGCCAGGGCCGTTACGTGTCCATCACTGCACACTGGGTTAATGTGGTGGATGCAGGGTCCACAGGGGACAGCGGTGGTGGGAGAGTGCTGCCTAGCCCACGGTATAGGAAACAGTTGGCTGTAGGCGTTCCACCCTCCTCCTCCAGAAGCGAAAGCTCGTCCACAGAGCGCAGTCGTACGAGCACTCCATCTGCAGCTGCCACTGTTGCACACGAGGTGTCCCCCTATCGAGCAGCTAGTGGAAAGCGTCAGCAGGCTGTGTTGCAGATGATGTGTTTGGGCGACAGACACACCGCCGAGGTGCTGGCCGAGTACTTGAAGCGACAAACTGTGTCATGGCTGGGCAGTGTACATCTTGAGGCAGGCAAGGTAGTTAGTGATAACAGCCGTAATTTTGTGGCAGCCATAGCCCTTTCAAAACTCAGCCACATACCTTGCTTGGCTCACACCTTGAACCTGGTGGTGCAGTGCTTCCTCAAAAATTATCCGGAGTTAACAGCCCTGCTCCATAAGGTGCGAAGACTGTGCGCGCACATCCGCCGGTCGCCTGTACACTCCGTTCGTATGCAAAAGCTGCAGCGATTGCTCCACCTTCCCATCCACCGCCTCATTATCGACATTGCAACAAGGTGGAACTCCACCCTGCACATGGTGGAGCGGCTGTGTGAGCAGAGGCAGGCCATAATGCATTTGTGGGAGGATACACGGCCAGGCACTTTGAGAGCAGACATGGAGTTGACAGGTGTGCAGTGGTCGAAGCTGAAAGACCTCTGTAAAGTCCTTCAGTGTTTTGAGGAATGCACACGGCTGGTAAGCGCAGACGACGCCATCCTAAGCATGAGCATCCCACTTATGCGTCTGCTCATGCAAACTTTGACGCACCTTAAGGAGCAGGCGTCTGCAGCCAATGTTGACGAGGAGGAAGAGGTGGAGGGAATCCTTGATGACATTCAGCCATTGTCTGCTCAGGGACCTCTCCTGGACGAGTTGGAGGAAGAAGAGGAGGAGGAGGATGATGATGGGGATGATTACTTAGGGGAGGAGGATGCATCTCGTGGGGCAAGTGAAAATGTTGGCGTGGCAAGGTCTGGTACAGGGTTTGTGCATGACTGGAGGGATGTGGATTTGCCAGAAAGTGCTCCTCCAACCAGCACTCGCAGTGCATCATTGACACCGGGAACATTGGCCCACATGTCAGATTATGCCTTGCGGATCCTAAAAAGGGACCCCCGCATTGCCAAAATGATGAACGATGACGACTACTGGTTGGCCAGCATCCTGGATCCACGCTATAAAGGCAAATTACAAAACATCATGCCACAGGAGAACCTTGACCTAATATTGGCTAATAAACAAGCAACTCTGGTAAATCGGTTGCTTGAGGCATTCCCAGCACACAGCAGCGGTGATGGTTCTCACATGAGCCGTACGGGCCGGGGGCAGCTTGGCAGAGGTGTTCATGGTGCACACAGCAGAAGTGGCGTTGGAGACAGGGGTTTCATGACAATGTTGTGGACTGATTTTTCAAGTACCGCTCACACAACTGGTAATACAGCATCGATGGAAAGTGACAGGAGACAGCAGTTGTCAACTATGGTTACAAACTATTTTTCCTCCCATATCGATGTTCTCCCACACAGGTCATTCCCCTTTGACTATTGGGCCGCTAAACTGGACACCTGGCCTGAATTGGCACAATATGCAGGTGTGTTTGGTTTGTCACCTAAGTAGATTAGTTTCAGCAGAACTTGTTACCGCTTGGCTGAGACAGTGCTGCAGTGCTTCCAGCTTGCTACTGAACCAGGGCCCACAATCCTCGGGGTCAGTAGCACGTGTTCCGTCCCAGAATCCGACTAGGTCCCGGCTTCCACAATGTTCACCCAGTGTGCTATCAGGGAAATACAGTGTCCCTGGCCACAAGCACTTGTCCACGTGTCCGTAGTTAAGTGGACCTTCCCAGTAAGAGCGTTGGTAAGGGCACGGTTGATGTCATGGAGCACAGGTTCGTGTAAGGCGGGGATGGCACACCGGAAGAAATAGTGGCCACTGGAGACCAAGTACCGAAGAACAGCTGCCACCATGAGGTTGCAGAAAGGTTCCATCTCCACAAACCTAAATGGCAACATTTCCAGGGCAAGCTGTCTGGAAATGTGCCCGTTTAGTATTGTGGCTTGTGCGTGGGTGGCTGCATATTAACGCATGCGTTTCAAGGACTGGGGTAGGGACAACTGAACGTTGCGCTGGGACAAGGACGTGGACGAGCTTGCTGTTGGTGGTGGCAAGTGTGCAACAGCAGATGCAGGGTGGAAGGTACTGTATCTTCGTCTACATCATAGACAGGGGATTGGCATGCACATAGAACAAGGGAAGACGCAGTGGTATCACTGGCATCAGTGGTGTGTACCATCTCTAACAATGAAGTAAAGATTCCTATGGCACTTCTCAGTAGTTACACATTAAAAGCAGCTGTGTGTCTGAGTATGATAGAAAGAGATCTGCACACTTTTCAACCAATCAGAGACAGGATGAGAAAAGCAGTGAAGTGATAACATCAAGTTACAATTGCATTCTAAGGTAAAAGCACTTATCTTAATGGCAAACAGTGTAATCTCAGATGTAATGACTGCTGTCCATTACCAGTCACATTGTATTGTAAGATCAATATTCATCATGTGATTAACAACACAAATACATGTAAGTCAGTTTTAACTAATATCATGTGACCGCTGACTCCTCCCCTCCTGTGACCTAATCACAGGTCCTGTGCGCACAGAGCAGCCATCACGTCAGGCCAATTGCAGCCTGGCAGCCAGTCAAAGCACGGAGCTGCACAGCCAATGAGCAGCTGCAGCTCCCAGAGACTGCCACTCCCCTAACACGCCCACTACACAGCTCACCTTCGTAAGTGCAGACTCGCAATCGGGCCCTTAAGTACTCCAGGCCCCGTCGCAGCTGCGACCACTGCGACAGCGGTAGTTACGCCCCAGGTAACACCCAGTCATTCTTGTCATAACACTGGGGTGCAATGATTCGGTGATACTCATAATATCCTATTATTGCCCAGTTTTATATTATATGCTTTTTATCAAACAAAGAAAAAAGATTGGCCTAAAAAGTGGCACTTCCCATCAAACATATATCCTACAAAAAAATGGAAGTCAATGCCTTATAATAATAAATAGTAATCCATCTTTATTTAAGCAAACATATTCCTTTAAAAATAGACAATGGAGATACAAGTACAAAAAAAGACTAGCTACACAGGTCAAAAAATACAGTCCATCTCTATTTCTGTTGTTCACAAACCATTTTTTGGGGAAAAAATGTTAAATATTGGTGGAAAAATTTTTTCCTACAACAAATGTGAACTAATCCCTACAAATTCTCAACACACAGTTGTCCACATAATGAACTTCATGAACAATAAAGCAAAGATTTTTCAAAGAAGCAGCACACTAGCAAAAAGATAATTAGTGTATAATTTGCAAAGTGCAAAAAGTGCATAGCAGCAAAAAAAAATTTTTTATTTTAAATTAGTCTTATACAAAGCCTCTTCATAAAGTGCAATAGTGTAGTACAAAATGTAGAGAGACAAATGTGATAAGCAACTTATCAATATGTAAACTTAACCGCTATGTGTGCAGGAGTGTAAATAGTGCCCAGCAGCTTAAAACATAATGAAGATATCATACCGAACAAGGAGTCATGAGGTAGAAAATGGCACCAAGAGATCTATACCTGACCTGTGAGCAGCCCTGATGCCCCGACATGCGTTTCGCGTATAGCTTCTTCCTTAATGGGGAAGCTATACGCAAAATGCGCGTCGGAGCGTCAGGGCTGCTCACAGGTCAGGTATAGTTCTCTTGGTGCCATTTTCTACCTCATGGAGCTGCTGGGCACTATTTACACTCCTGCAGACATAGCGGTTAAGTTTACATATTGATAAGTTGCTTATCACATTTGTGACCTGTGTTGATAGTCTTTTTTTGTACTTGTATCTCTATTGTCTATTTTTAAAGGAATATTTTTGCTTAAATAAAGATGGATTAGTATTTATTATGATAAGGCGCTCACTTCCATTTTTTGTAGGATATTTATATTATATGCATTTACTGGTATGTCCTTAATGAACTTCCGCCTTTTATTTGTAAAGGGGAAAAAGACTTGCACTCCTGTCACTAAGAGAATGGTCCATAGCTGCCAGTAATGAAGTGCCACTGTTTGCTAAAATATTACATATAAACCATTGGCCTATATAATGTTCCTCAGAAGAAGCCATTCATCATCCAAATAATTGGATTTGGAACATATTTAGTAAGTTGATCATTTCTTTGGACCATCAGAGTCCATGTTACTGAATCAGTAAATGTTGGTGTCAGGGAATAGAAAATACTTCCTAAAAGTTTGCGCTCTGAGCACTTCACATTTAATGATTAAAAGGCTGATGACGTCAGAAAGTTCTAAGAATGAATAGGTGGCAGCAGCTGAGACTCGGTTCATAAGAGAGGCCCCTCGGACTAAGCCGAACACATAAACACAAATAAACACTCATTACTTCTCTGCATCAATTGAACAATACCAGCTTGAAAATATCTTTAAAGTGGTCCTATGTTGAAAGGAACCAGATGCTCTGTACTCCATGGTTTGTATAGGGAAGTAACTAGTGGTCCACTCCTTCCAGATGGAAACATGTGTTTGCTGTGTACAGAGAGGGGCAGCATACTCAGCTCCGACTCCAATTACAGGAAACAGGATTTCATCAATTTACTACACGTAAAATGTTACATAGACCAAAGCCGGTTGACTTGAAAAGTAATTTTACCGAAGTTTATATGATCACTATACCATAAGATGACCCTACACCAATGCCTTTGCCTCTGGTCCACCTAAAGGGAAACTCCAGTTAGGCTAGTTGCACAAATGCTTTTTAATCATGCGACTTGTCTGAATTGCTCTTGCGTGACACGTATAGGTTTGGAGAACCAGCCATATTTTATGTTCCGATATTCCTCATAACACTGTATTCTAAGATGAAGGTAAATCTTAATTGATTTTTCTAGATGAGAAACTTCACTAAGCAGTAATATGTAGAAGAAAATTTCCAGCGATGGTGGGTAAAAACCTTCAATGTACTATTAGAAAGTGAAAAAAAAACATTTAGCAGACGGACCGATTCACATGGGATCTACAAAAACCAATGCGTTTCGGCATGTAGCCTTAATCATGGTATGAAAGAAGTGAATGTACAGCGGCATTAAGTACACTTGGATTCTGGTCACATGTATGTATAGCATCCACTCATGGGAAATTGTAGGATTGTAGTTCCAACATACGAAGTTAAAAACAAAACAATGTACAATGATAAAGAAAATACAAATAAGGCAGAAAAAAGAGAAACTTTCTAAATTATAATGTAATATTAGGCCTTATCTCACATATGAACCCGATGAGGCTCTTGTATGATTCTCTGTTGAAGATTTTTCTTTTTAGATCTACTTCCCTAATTGGCCTCAACCCCTTTCAATACCTGAAAATTTTAGGGCAGAAATATATCTTTCAATAAAAAATCCTTTCAGTGGCGCTCAGAGTATATAGTGCTGCAAAATTGGACAAAAAAACACTATTTTGTCAAATTAATCAAAGAAAATTAAAATAAAAATAAAATAATTTTGCGCACAAAGACCTCACTGTACTATAGAATTAAGGTAGATTTATTCAGATAAAAAACTATAAAAATATAATATAAAAAATACCCACAATTCACCAAAAAAATGCTTTAAAAAGGGTTTGTAAATGAATTAGAATCATAAAGAACAAATGCTATTATAGGAAAAATCCTCTGAACATGCTACTTAGAGGCCAAGATGATAAATATTCCAGTCAAGAAAACAAAAAACTCTACAATACTAATAAAAATACAGGGATGTATCGTAAAATTATTGCAAATTGCTCAACATACATGTGTGCCTAGAAAATCTCATTAAGGAAATGAAATCCCAATAATAGGCATGTAAAATAGATACAGCGCTGTATCTCAAAAATGCAGACAATATTTTTGGATAAAAAACCTAAAAAGGGAATCCAAATATATATGTATCACACCACCTGAAGTTATATTTAAAACGTCATCCAACCATAAAAAATTCCTTAGGAGTAAACAAATACTGGTTGAGAAGAAGATGGCAGATTGATTGCAATCACATGGAGATTGCCCCGGCCAGTGGCAATATCTCCAGTCAAATAATTAGTTCAAACCAATTTTATATACTAAAAGTACCTTGAAAGTCCCAGAGAAAATCCGAACACTAGAGCCAGCTATTAGCAAGCAGCTACGGTACGCGTGGTCTGTATTTGCGGCTCCATTATGTGTGGCATCTCCGTTCTCTAAGATGGAGAAAGCAGGACCTGGCGTGACACCGATATCACGTGTTCAGCCGCGCTCAGGCTATATAGTGCCACGTCTCCGTAATCTGTGGCGTCTCCGCTCTCTAAGATAAAGAGAGCAGGACCTGGCATGACGCTGATGTCCCGTGTTCAACTGCAGTCCAAAATAAAACACTGATGCTAGAGAGCGGTGCGGCACATATCTCTGTAGGAAATCGGAGATACTTACGCCAGTTAGTTGTAAAGACGGTCCCGGTCATCTAAGTTAGCAGCTGCAGATCTGCTATTAGGTAAATAGAAGCCGGACCTAGCGTACCACGGATGGTCACGTGATTAGAGCTTGCCGCTGGCTGAATAAAGTACAGGTTGCAGAAAGGACCAAAAAACATCCAACGCGTTTCGGAAAGAACGCTTTCCTTCATCAGGGTTGGTCCTTTCTGGTTATAGGGTCCTTTTATGCAACCCTTCAAGGTCATTCTAATTAAAGAAAACCAAACAGTTCCAAATCGCTGTTAAGGCCTTTCGGGATAAGAGTGTCCAATATGAAAATCCATTTTGTCTCCATACGAGACATAAGAGCTATATAATTGCCATTTCTCCAAGGTGGTGGTACTATTAAAAATCCTATAATTTCCATACACTTAGTCTGACCCATATGGTAATCTATAAAATGTTTTGAAAGTGGATGACCTACAAAATTATTTTTTGTATTTCTAATGTGTTCACTTATACGGATTTTGAATGGCCGTTTCGTACGACCTACATATAATTTATCACAGGGCCATTTAATTAAATAAATAACCCCTTCAGAAGAACAATTGATAAAATCTTTTATCATATATGTTTGGCCATCTTTAATTATTGCCTGTTTTCTCACAGTGCAAGTATGTGTACACATCTTGCATTTACGGCAAGGAAAAAAACCCTTCATATTAAACAATGTGCTAGATTGTTGAATTGGTAAATTATGCACAGTAGGTGCAATCATATTCCCTAAATTACATGCTTTTTTATATATAAAGCGTGGGGATTTCGGTATAAGGTCCCCTAATATTTTATCATCTTTAAGTATGTCCCAATGTTTGTTAACTATTCTTTTCCACAAATATGAGTTGGAGTTATATTGTGTGATAATTGGGATGAAATCAGCATTATTCATATCTTTCTTATTATGGTGTTTTTTCAGAAGATCATGATGGACCAATTGGGTAACAGATTTTTTGGACCCTTCCAATAGGTCTTTATTATACCCCTTTTCTACAAATTTTTCTGTTAAAAAATCAGCCTCATTATCGAAATCCAAGGAATTAGAACAATTCCGGTAAACCCGCATATACTGGCTTTTCGGGACACTTAGAAGCCAGCTGGGTAAATGACAACTATCAATTGGAATGAAGCTATTAGCGTCTGTAGGTTTATTAAAAGTACAAGTATGTATTTCAGATTTGTCAATAAAGATTTTTAAATCCAAAAAATGGATACTCTGAGTACTAGTAGTAGCCGTAAACTTTAAAAAGAAATCATTTTCATTAATATCATTTAAAAACTGAATGTTGAGCAATTTTCAATAATTTTACAATACATCCCTGTATTTTTATTAGTATTGTAGAGTTTCTTTGTTTTCTTGACTGGAATATTTATCATCTTGGCCTCTAAGTAGCATGTTCAGAGGATTTTTCCTATAATAGCATTTGTTCTTTATGATTCTAATTAATTTACAAACCCTTTTTAAAGCTTTTTTTGGTAAATTGTGGGTATTTTTTATATTATATTTTTATAGTTTTTTATCTGAATAAATCTACCTTAATTCTATAGTACAGTGAGGTCTTTGTGCGCGAAATTATTTTATTTTAATTTTCAGAAATATATCTTCTTTGTGCACTGGCAACAAATGTTTAGAAACAGCTGAACGATTAACCGCACTTGATTTCACGGCATCAGACCTGCGCCTTCTAATACGTTTTTAAGGGGACCTGTAATGCACCCTACATATTGTATCTTGCATAAAGTACATTCTACTAGATAGACAACATTGGATGTACAACAGTTAATGAAGGTGTTGATGGGAAAACTACGTCCATTATTGTAGGAAGAGAAATGAATACATTT
Organism: Dendrobates tinctorius; assembly: GCF_039654945.1. Classification (NCBI taxonomy): domain Eukaryota; kingdom Metazoa; phylum Chordata; class Amphibia; order Anura; family Dendrobatidae; genus Dendrobates; species Dendrobates tinctorius. The sequence goes on from NW_027361690.1 coordinate 83,872,961, forward strand.
TTGTGCTTGATTACATGAAATGCAGAGTGTGGCCACATTTATAAAATCCCTTTAATGAGAGCCAAGTGGTAAAAGATGTATTTCTATCCAATTTAAAAGGACTAGGAGAAAGTAAAGAACCTAAAGTCGGCACTTTTCTGGCTACATACCTGATAGGGGCATTTTTAATTATATTAAAAAACTCAGGATCCTGATTTAAGATAGGAAGATATATTTTTCTGATGGCAGTAATCTCATTATACTGGGGACTGGACTGAGTAAAAAAAGTAATGGGGAAATTATGTTTTACGTTTATTTTTGCGACGTCTGGTCGTACTGGTGAGAAGAATTTTTCTTTCTATGTCTGTGACGATATTGTCAGCTCCATTAACCCTGCTGTTGTGTTCGTTTCCACTATACACTTGTACTGCTCCGGTCATTTTTGACCGGACCTATTAAAATGCTGTTTTAGCTACTTAAAAGAAATTTTTTGAATACCTGTTGCATTATTATACTGTATGTGAACATGGTTGGTCATTATAAAAAAAAAAAAATAAGTAAAAACCTCAATTTTTTTATTTATTTTGTGTTTATAAAGGTTACAAGGGCTTATTGAATTCTGCACAGAAATGACAAATTTGAGCTTAACTAACTAAAACAACTACTACTACTATAACAACTATAACTAACTAAAACTATAACTAAAATTAACTATAGTATAAAATGCGTGCAAACATTTTGAAAAAAATAGTAAAAATAATTGTAAAAATTTTTTAAAAAAAAACAACTGACAACTGAATTTTTTTATTTTTAGAGGAAAAGCAGGGTAAATAACATACAGAAAAAAAAATTGCACAGAACTGTACTGAAAGCCAATGCGTGATGGTTTGTACTGAAAACAGGTGTAAATCAGCACCTAAACCAACTGTTTACTTCGTAAACAATAGTAGATGCAATAAGTAGTCGCAAAAGAAATTATAACTCATTTGTTTTACTCAAAAAATGGCTGAAATTAGCATAAAATGCTATTCGGTCATTTTTGACAGGAACAGTACAAGTGTAAAAAAAAATGTGGCGCAAAAGCTAAACCAAAAAAAAAAAAGTAACCTTAGAAAGTACCCCTCAAATTAGGAAAATAGAAGTAACCACAAGTTTCAGAACCGCATAATGAATTTTTTTAAAAATATCAAAGTTCAAAAACGGTCATTTTTGACTGAACAGAACAGCAGGGTTAAGGGGCCAATTGGAATAACCCGTTTCTTAATCTGAGTTTCACTTACTCAGATTCTATAGCGTAATACTGCTGATGTGAATAATTACGTATTCATTCTTCCACGGGAATATTTTTAATAGTGTGAGAGGGATGGCAGGATTGTGCGTTAAGTATGGAATTTGGATCAGTATGTTTTCTGAAGGGTACTACATTAATCCCTTTGGAAGAGAAATTACCAATTACTGAAATATCCAAAAATGATTTTTTTTTTAGGATAAAAAAATGGTATATTTAAGATTATAGCAATTAGAGTTAATATAAGCAAGAAAAAGAGATAAATTTCCATAAGTGTAGTGCCATATGAACAGTAGGTTGTCTATAAAGCCACCATACCATATAATACTGGCAGTGTTGGACTGGAGCCCCTTGAGCCCACCAGAGAAAATCATTCTTGGGGCCCACTATGTAGCTACGTAGAAATAAATACAAGACCACCAATTGTGCTGTAAAACACGCTAATATCAGGGTACAATATAAGGTAGTACAAGTCTTCATTATGTAGCAGGGGTTGGGTTAGCCCCCTCATAGAATATAATGCAGTCCTCATATAGTATAATGCAGCCTTGTCATAGAATATAATGCAGCCCCCCCTCATAGAATATAATGTAGCCCCCTCATAGGGTATAAGGCAGCCCCCCACAGAAAATAATGTAGCCCTCTTAGAGTATAATGCAACCCCCTCAAAAGGTATAATGCAGCCACCCATAGAATATAATGTAGCCCCCTCATAGGGTATAATGCAGCCCCATCATATATTATAATGCAGCCTCCCCATATAATATAATGTAGCCCCCTCATAGGGTATAATGCAGCCCCCCTCATATAGTATTATGTAGCTCCCCACAGAATATAATGTAGGCCCCTCATAGTGTATAATGCAGCCCCCTCATAGGGTATCATGCAGCCCCACTCATAGGGTATCATGCAGCCCCACTCATAGGGTATAATGCAGCCCCCCTCATAGGGTATAATGCAGCCCCTCTCATAGGGTATAATGCAGCCCCCCCTCATAGAGTATAATGCAGTCCCTCTCATAGGATATAATGCAGCCACCATCATAGGGTATAATGCAGCCCCCTTGTTGGGTATAATGCAGCCCCCCTCATAGGGTATAATGCAGCCCCCTCATAGGGTATAATGCAGCCCCTCTCATACGGTATAATGCAGCCCCTCTCATAGGGTATAATGCACCCCCCTCATAGGGTATAATGCAGCCCCCCTCATAGGGTATAATGCAGCCCCCCTCATAGGGTATAATGCAGCCCCCCTCATAGGGTATAATGCAGCACTCCTCATTGGGTGATGCCTATACATAGGATGATGCCAATACAGTTGACTGCCGTGCATACTGGGGGGCAGCGCTGGCACCAGGCCCCCCTGACTTACGGACCCATAGCGGCCGCGTGGGTTGGGTGCCCCTGGGGGAGTGGAGGCCGTGGTCTGACAGCCCAGATAGCGGGCAGTGTTAGCTACAGCCTGCGGCTAACACTGGCCGCTATTAAAGTGATATTATATGAATATTCACTCCTCTCCATGCCCAAAACAGATTTATGTAAAACATGACATACTAAGACGAGATAAAAAATGCAGCATCAAAAAACACAATAAGATGCATGTTAAAAAAACACAATGAAAAAAAGCAATAACCTAATATACATAATAGGTGCAAAAATGGTGTAGAGTCAAAAACTCACTAAACAGGAACAAACTGTAGAAGAAATCAGCGCAATAGGGTCTTATCCGATGGATAAAAAATTATTATCATATTATCAATTCAGATTGCACTAACCTGATAGATATATTGGTAAGGCATATAAATCTTATTGAAGAAATCAGCTGCAGCAGATCCACGGGTCCGCAGGTGACAATATCAGATATAACGAGATTAAAGGTTAGTGGATGTAATCTGTGCTGCTGAAAATGATGTAGAATCAAGATATCCAGATAAAAGAAAGTGGTTTTATTAAACGCGTTTCGAAGTTCAGATGACTTCTTCATCAGGACGCAACCACATGTACATAAATATATATCAACTTCACTTAGAGTGACTCGGTTGTCTTTCTCTGTTCCTGGGTTGGATGGCTGGTTGCAAGCTGAGGCTTGTGCTGAGTTCTTCCGGCTTCCCCGCCTAACAAGTCAGTCTCACTTCTGGCTGCAGCGGGCGGTCACCGGTCTTACCCACTGAGCTTCTAGTCCGTTATGCTGCAGCACAGCAAAGAGTAATCCACTGCAATCCTCCACTCGGCGTGCGTTACTTCGCACGCCCGATGAGTACTGAGAGTCCTTGCTACACCCGGCCGTAATTGCTGCTGTGCAGCCTATTTTTTCCCGCGGCCCAGCGCCGGTCCTCATTGACTCCTCTCTCTGGCGGGAAGCCCCACTCTTTTCCTGGGCAAACCCTTCTCTACCTCCCTGGCTCACCACGCCCCCTCTACACAGGTCAAGGGCCTGCTCCGTCCTCAATCTCCTTCCCCCCTGCAACAGTAGGCTCGACCGCAGTAGTTCCGGACCCGGTGGCCTGTCAGCATCCACAGCCCGGTCTTCTCCTCTACAAGTGCAGAGGAGCAATGGCAGGCAGAATGCCCAGGTGCAGGATTTCTGGCTGAGCACATGATGTGAAAGGCACATCTGAAGAGAAAGGAAGGAGAAATCTTATATAATGAAGATCGGAGGCTATCAAAGATTATTTTTACTAAAGAAGGTATCATCAAGGAATTATACAAGTATGACTAATTTCAGCTGTATGCAACCTGTATGCCCATAATATTAACTCAAAAAGCTCAAAAGGGTAACAAATTCCCTTTAAATGTTATTAAATATAAAAAACACAAATACACACACAAGAATAAGATATCACAGGCAAATTTTAAAAGAAAAAGCAGGGAACTTCTAGAGACTAATGAATAAAACCAAAGTGGAAGCTTTGCTAAATGGGTAGTATATGGCACGAATAGAAAGTATATGCAGAAAATAAGCATTAGAAGCAATTGTAGAATTACATCAAAAAGGAGATCAAAATAGGAAGTAGGGCAAGACATGCGCGCTTGTCACAGTAACGCACCTAGAAGAACACCTGGATGTCTATATATAACAAACCATATGGTAATTAGACCCAATAGTTACCCACAAAACTCCAAACGGTAGAAGCAAGTCACAGACCTATGTCCCACTGCACCCGACGTGCGTTTTGCAGGAAATGCTTTGTCCATGGGTGATGGGATGTTAAAGTGCAACAAATTTAAAAGGGAAAACATCCAATAAAGTGAGTGTATTACTTATTCATCACCTGTGTATAATAAGAGATACACCCTTTGGCTTATAGCCTGGAGCAATGTTTACATGTCTCTATGAAAACAATGACGCCCACCATCAAAGTTACAAGTCGATACCAACTGAAAGGGTGGACCATAATGATGCAGCATAGTTACGCAATAAGGCATGTGATAAGACACCTAGTCAAATGGTGACCATGACGCATATAGAGCAAGTGACATACAGCATAGTCACGTGATGACTATGGTCACGTGATAATCATGATGCGTCAAAGACATGCGACATGAGCAATCAGGAAATAAAATGCGACATAACAAAAGGACAAAAATGCAGTTGCAAGCAAGATACAAATGCATGAAAAAACACCAATAACCTACTTGACTTAACAGGTACAGAAATGGTGCAGAAAATCTGCAACATCAAAAACTCACCAAAAGCTCATTGTAACATAGCCTTAATGTTTTTTCAAATCTGCAGCATGTCAGTTTCCTCATAGTTTTGCACTGTTTTTCGCCTGTTCAAATGAATAGGAAAATATTCACAGTCTGCAAATCATATAGAATAACTTCAGACTTTCATCAAATGCCTGAACAACCCCTTTAATAATAAATTTCATATTAATGAAAAACATCAGAATGACTTTCACATCTAAGGGAATAATATGAATACAATGATGTTCTGGTAGACATTTATTTGTCTTCATGGTCTTCATGTATTATTTTTAGCTCATAATTATTTTAGCTCACTAGTAATGGAAGTCAGAGAGATTAGATAAAGCAGGCAGTACAGATATAACGGAAGTGTGAAATGATAAGCATGTGCAGAGCGATACCAGAGATGGTGGAACATGAGAGTGATGAAGGCAATGACAGGTTTTAAGTGAAAAATCAGTGCCATGTGGTTGAGGAATCTAACCTGTCCATTCCTCGTCTGGAATTGAAAATGTTATTTTCTAAAAATACATAAACCCTTGCACATAATGCATGTAATAAACCTTGGTAGTTAATCTGCCAACCCAGATATGTAGCAGGGTAAACCAATAATTTGGGGGTTTTATGAAGAAAGACCACCCAGCGTTGATCATATACAGCACAGCAGCGTCTATATACAGTAGTATGTGACTATATTTGTATCAAGGATGTCTCAGTACATTTGTACGTTTATCCTTCCTTTAATTATATGAAGTTTGCAATATGCTGAAAAACAACCCCAGATCCTGATGTTCCCACCTCTCAACTTCACTATTGGTATGGTGTTTTTGGAGTGATATGCAGTGCCTTTTGGCCGCAAAACATGGTGTGTAATTTGGCATTCAAAAAGTTCAATTTTGGTCTCATCTGACCAGACTATATTCTCCCAGTATTTCACAGGCTTGTGTTATTGAGCAAACTTTAAACTCGCTTGAACATGCTTTTTGTTCAACAATGGAGTCCTGCGTGGTGAGTTTGCATACAGGCCATTGAGACTGAGAGCATTATTTACTATTTTCTTTTAAACAATTGAACCTGCTGATTCTAGGTCTTTAGGCCCTTTTACACATAGCGATATCGCTAAAGCGTCACCAATTTTGTGACGCAGCAGCGATATCACTAGCGATATCGCTGCATGTGACACACCTCCGACCGGCTCCCCTGCTGGTTATCGGTGATCGCGCGAGAACGTCCTGGGCCGTTTTCTCGCCGTCGGCTTCCTGCTGGCGCCGACGAGCGAGCCATACGCAGGCGGAAGAAGTCATCATCGCTGCGTCTGACAGGTAAGTATCGACCGCCAACCGCTGCTGCATCGCTAGTGAGATCTGCCTGTTTGGCAGCTCACTGGCGAGCATTTAGCGGTGCACCAGCGATCCTGACCGGGTCATATCGTGGTCGGGATCACTGGTGCATTGCTAAATGTAACGGGGCCTTTACTGTAACTCTCCACGGGAGGTCCTTGGCTCTTGAAAAACTCTGTTGATAATTATTTTCACTTTTCTGTCTGAAATCTTGCTGGGAGCACTTGGCTATGGTGCTTAGGGTGAAATTATGTTTTTTTCATTTCCAGATTATGGTCCCAACAGTGCTCACCGGAACCTTCAGTTGTTTAGAAATTCTTCTATAACCAATGCCATAAGTATGCTTTGCAACAATAAGGTTGCGAAGGTCCTAAGACAGCTCGCTGGTTTTATCCATCATGAAATGCTTCTTGTGTGGTACCTTGATAATGAGACACCTTTTTACGTATAGACCATCAGTTGAACCAGCTGATATTATTTTTCACTTAGTGGCAGGACATGTATATATACACCTACATAAACAGTATATACAGAGGGGAAAATAAGTATTTGATACACTGCTGATTTTGCAAGTTTTCCACCTAAAAAAATGGAGAGGTCTGTAACTTTTATCATAGGTGCACTTCAACTGTGAGAGGCAGAATCTAAAAATAAAAAACAGAAAATCAAATTGATTTTTAAATAATTAAACAGCATTTTATAGCATGAAATAAGTATTTGATCACCTGCCAACCAGCAAGAATTCTGGCTCTCACAGACCTGTTAGTTTTTCTTTAAGAAGCCCTCCTACTCTGTGTTAATTGCACCTGTTTTAACTTGTCACTTGTGTAAAATACACCTGTTCATACAATCAATCAATCACACTCCAACCTCTTCACCATGGCTAAGTCCAAAGAGCTGTCTAAGGACACCAGGGACAAAAATGTTGAACTGCAAAATGCTGGGATGGGCTACAGGACAATATGCAATCAGCTTGATGAGAAGACGAGAAGGCAGCAACAGTTAGCACAATTATTAGAAAATAGAAGAAACACAAGATGACAATGTTTTATATATATATATATATATATATATATATATATATATATATATATATAGACATTAGCTTATGTGATGACTTATTCTGGCACAGATACCGCAAACGAGGTAGAAGAGTTCACTTTGCTGTCCTTATCACGAAGTGACAGCAATGAACCCCAACCAAGGGGTCAAGTCAAGGGACAGGCTGTCAAGTCAAGATGCAGGGGGAATGATTACAGCGCGCTCACTGTGTAGTGAGTGCTGACAGATCACTGTCCCCTACGTAGCCCCAATGGCTGAATGTGAGTGGCTGCCGGGAGAACATAACTTAATTTTCTCCATACATTCACTTATCTAGATAAATATCCAAACATGATTAAAATGCTATTTACCCACAGATTAGCACTATAATTAATATGTTCCCTTTGTGGTGCCCCCAGGAGTATAGTCGCCACAGAGGCTTTGCCTTCCTCCAGGGGAGGGTAATGCCAGGCTTGGAGGCAATGATGGGTCTCTCTCGCAGTCAATCCATACATGCAACACAGTTCCACTCCAGGCCAGCAGGGGGAACTCTGAACCAAGATTAAGGGGAGGAGTGCTCTCTGAGGGCCAAGAGGAGGGAGTAGGGAGTTAGTCTGCGGAGGGTGAAGTGTGCAGACGTGGAGAGAGAAGCTGGAGGTTGAGCTAGGAAAGGAGAGCTCCCTCGCAGTGAGAGCGCAAGAACTGGAGCCTGGTCTCCACGGATGTACAGATACTAACGGTCCTACAGCAGATACCAGAAGAGTAGGAGGCTGTAAATGCCCTACTCCCTCTAAGACTTGAGGCACAACAGCAGCTCGGATAGAGAGCCAGGACTCAGGAGAGGAGTCCCTGAGAGAGGCTACAGCTGTCTGCCGTGCAAGTAAGTTTCTTGGGAACATCTGACAGGAGGAACTTCAGAGTAACTTAGTACTTGGAGTACTTCATTCAAACGAGCGCTAGGAAGGAGACTGCACAGCCAGTCTGCTGTGAGAGAATCCCTGAGTTGCTTCCAGGCTAGCCTGCTCCGTTACCATCTGTAATCAGGACCCTGGACTGCAGTTATCAAGTAAAGGTACAGAAATTGCACCCGCTGTGTCTTGTCTGCTTCCTACCCTTACGACACTGATACATCCCCATGCCGATTACAACTACACTGCCCTGGGACATCAGCCCTGCCTGTGGAGGGCTATACCATCACTGCTGCATCCTAGCATCTGTCCCAGAGGATCTGTCTGCAGTGTCGGCTTAACACCTCCCTTGCCGAGCACCACAGGTGGCGTCACGAACTATTCCATCCCATTAACTACAACTACATTCCGCCATTGACTTGGGCGCCCAGGGCCACGGACCGGGTCACCGTTGCTGTGACACATTCCCCTGACACCAGTCTGGTACCGAGTACCCCGCAGCCCTGCGAGAGCGGCCCAATTTGGTGTCACGAATAGGATTACGGAGCCCGGTACCCCCCCGGGTCCTGTGTGCCATAGACTGTGTTTGTGTAAAAGACTGTGTGAAATTGGCGCCAGTTGCCGCCATTGCCGCGCTGCTTGGTGCGCGGGAAGAAGGGGCAGGCCTTCGTGGGAGGAGCCTGCCACAGAGCGCGAAGAAGTGAAGTGCCGCGCGGGAAGAGAGGAGGAGGAGCTGAGACCTACAGCCCGGAGCGTCAGGCCTGCGAAGCGGCCGCCGGTGAGCTCACATAACCCCCGGCCCTGGCTAACGTTAACTAGGGGGGAGGAAGAGAATGTCCGCGCTACAAGCCAATGCAGCGGCAGACGCCGCTGCCAACCCCGCAGCACCGCAAGGAGGAGTGCCTGCCGCAGCGGTCCCCGTAATGCCGCTGTCTATGCCCTACATACCGGGAGCGGCCTGGCTACCGCAGTACTCGGGTGAGTCACATACCCTGAGTGAATTTAAAGAGAGACTGTGCAGTTTGTTTAAAGTATACCCTCTGACTGAGAGCCAGAAAGTGAATATCCTGATTGGACAGCTAATGGGTGCAGTGCAGAGGGAAGTGAAAGCCTGGCAGGACACTGATAAAGAGACTGTTGCAAAGATCCTGGCCAAGCTGAGAAGCACCTTTGACACCCGACTGCAGCTGAAATCAAGATGAGGTTCTTTGGCTGTAAACAGAGGGCGCAGGACAGTATAAGGGATTATGCTCTCAACCTGCAGGAGGCGCTGCGAGCAGTTAAGCAAGTTGATCCTGGTAGTGTGAAGGACGAGGATAAGCTGTTAAAGGAGCAGTTCATTGAAGGACTCCTATCCAGTACCCACAGAGGACAGTTGCGTATTATAACCCTGCAAAACCCTGATCTGGACTTTGCTGATTTTAAGAACAGGGCTATTCGGGTACTGCAGGAATCCACTGACAGCCGTCCAGCGCCCCCTCGGTGCCCAGCGATCACCTACCATCAGGAAGCAACATCTTTCCCTTCCATCCCTGTGGAGGCTGATGCACAGACTCTGGATAAAGATCCAACTGAGAAGCTGCGTCTTCAGGTCCAGGAGTTGACCAAAGGGATGGCTGCACTTACCAAGACGGTGCAGTCCCTGCAGGTGTCCTCCAAGGAAAAGATCCAGCTTGCTTCCAGTCCAGAAGATATCCCGTGGCTCCGGAAGAGGAGAGCCCTACCACTTTGAGGGAGGAACAACGATCGCTATGACCAGGACGGACGTCCCATCTGTTGTCGCTGCTACAAGGCCGGTCATCTTGCAAGATATTGTCCTTTAAACGAGCAACCCCTGGGGCAGAGGGCCAACCCCCAGGAATAGGATCCCCAGGCCCAAGGAACTGGCGAGCCAAGTATGTGGGAGGGAGACCAATCCTTCCTGTGGTGATTGACGGCATCCCCATGAACGCTTTGCTGGACACTGGCTCCCAGGTGACCATGATGCCGTACATTCTGTACAAGAGGTATTGGGTTGATTCAGAACTTACCCGTGGCCCAACTGATTAACTGACAGTAGTTGCTAGTAATGGTCAGTCTTTACCGCAGATAGGATGTAAAGAAATTACTGTCAAAGTGGGGCGGGTAGAGCTGAAATCTCAGGGTCTGATAGTTGTTTATATTAATCGACGTGAATGTAATCCCATGATGACTCTTGGTATAAATGTAATTGAAAACTGTCTGTCCGAGGTTATTGTCTTGTTGCAACAGGTGGCCGAGACTGCTGGTTCCAGTGAACAACGAGTCCTGCAGAAAGAGATCCGGGCCCTGATGCAAAGACAACAGGTAGAACTCTCTGGCGGAGAAATTGGCAGTGTCAGAGTGAGTGACCCCTTCCCCATTGCAATACCCCCCAGATGTGAAATGTTGGTTTGGTGTCGGGCAGCTATAGGTCTTAGAGGGAGAGATTACCAGGCGTTGGTAGAACCAGTATACTCCGAGACAAGGAGAAAACATCATTTACCACTCCAATGGGTCTCTGTGAGTTCAATTATATGCCATTTGGGCTCTGCACTGCTCCAGGAACATTTCAACGGCTGATGGAGTGCTGCCTGGGACACATGAACTTTGAGACGGTCCTGTTGTACCTGAATGATATCATTGTTTTCTCCAAAACCTATGAAGATCATCTGGAACACCTGGCAGAAGTGTTTGAAGCTTTGTACAATTTTAGCCTGAAGGTGAAACCCTCCAAGTGCCACCTCCTGAAGCCCAAGGTGCAGTACCTCGGTCATGTGGTCAGTGCAGAAGGTGTGGTACCAGATCCTGATAAGGTCACAGTCATCCGGGACTGGCCGAAGCCCAGCAACCTTCATGAAGTACACCAATTCCTTGGACTGGTAGGCTACTACCGAAGATTCATCAAGGGTTTTACTGAAATAGTCACCCCTATGCAAAATCTCCTGGTGGGGCAGTCCAAGAAGACCAAACAGAAAAATTCCACCTTTAAATGGACTGAAGAGTTGGAAAGGTCCTTCACCAGGTTGAAGATGGCTCTCACAGAAGACGAAGTTCTGGCCTACCCAGATTATGACAAACCCTTTGTGCTGTACAAAGATGCCGGCAACGTGTGACTAGGAGCAGTACTGTCGCAGGTACAGAATGGGAAAGAAAGAGTGATCTCCTATGCCAGCAGGAAGCAGCGCCCCACTGAAAGGAACCCTGATAATTACAGTTCTTTCAAGCTGGAGTTCCTTGCCATAGTCTGGGCTGTCACCGAAAGGTTCAAACATTACCTAGCATCTGCCAGGTTCACTATCTTCATGAACAACAACCCGTTGACGCATTTGGACACTGCAAAACTAGGTGCACTGGATCAGCGATGGATGACTCGGCTATCGAACTATGAGTTTACCATCAAGTACCGGGCAGGGCACAAGAATGCCAATGCTCATGCGCTGTCCAGAATGCGTAATCTACCAGATGCCGGAGAAGACCCTGAGGCTCTTGAAGAGATAGAGCTACCTCTCTTCCACCGGCCACTTGCAGCCCAGCATGCTCAAGGAGTGAGAAACAGACGGTCTAGCTTGAAGGAGGTCACCCTGACCCCATTGCCCCATCATGATTGGGCAGAAATGCAAGATAGTGACCCTGCAGTCCACCTGGTGAAGGAGCTGCTGACACAAGCTGACTCACGTCCAGAGTCGAATGCTCCTGAAGAAACTCAGCAGTTGTGGAAGGAGAGGGGCCGGCTGTTCATTTATGAAGGGAAGCTGTGTCAAAGGAGTATCAATGCCCATACTCATGAGCTGGTTGGCAGGTGATAGTCCCAAGGAGAGAGGCATCAATGGTCCTGGAAGCATACCACAATGGAGCTGGACACTTCGGATGGAAGAAGTTGGAAGTATTGCTCCGAGAGAGGTTCTACTGGGCTGGTATGAGGAAAGCCATTGAGAGGTGGTGCCGGGAGTGTGGACAATGTAACCTGCGCAGAAAGGATCGGGACAGCGAGAGAGCTCCCCTACAGCCAATGATCACCAAACAGCCCCTTGAGTTGGTAGCCCTGGACCATGTGAAGCTGGTTCCAAGCTGGTCAGGCTACATCTATGCACTTACCATTGTGGACCACTACTCAAGATTCCTGGTAGTTGTGCCTGTCAAAGATCAGACGGCCAGGACAGCAGCCAGAGCATTCCAACAGCACTTCTGTAGACCACATGGATATCCTGAAAGATTGCTGACAGATCAAGGTCCAGCTTTCGAGGCAGAAGTGTTCCACGAATTCTGTAACCTATATGGTGAACGATGCTATAGTGGTGCCAGTATTGCTGTTTCCCCAATTGGTAGCACAGGAAGATGTGACTCAAGGAAATCCTGAGGATCAGGAAAATCAGGCAGCAGAAGCCACACCAGCAGTGGAGCCAGAGAACCCTCGCCCTGCCAGTGGTGAACCTGCTATGCCCCTGATGAGTCTAGGAGTTCACAGACAATCCAGTATCCCTGTGTTACATAGAACCCCCAGTAGTGTATCCAGTACAGTACCCACTACACCAGTCTTGCGCAGGTCTACCCGCACCACACAAGGTATACCACCCCTTAGATATCGTATATAGCAAAATAAATGTAAATGTTGAAATTGTGTATGTGTAAATATGTAACTGTTCTTAAGCTTTGTGCCTACAGGTAACCTGTAAGAGTTTCCTTTGGAATTTGTTTTATGGACACTGAAAAACAGGACGTGTGTGGTCAAAAACTTTCACCATTTGACCAGGAATGGACCATGGACATTGATGCTTGGACTTGCCATCATAGGACCATTTTTGAAACACTTGGTTTTTGTAACTTTTTCATTTTTAAATCTTGTACAATTATTAGTGTAACTGTATATATGTTATTCATATTTTCTTTTGTTCAGCCCAGGAGTGCTGACTTCCACTAGGGGGGAATGTGGCGCCCCAAGGAGTATGGTTTCCTCCAGGGGAGGGTAATGCCAGGCTTGGAGGCAATGATGTGTCTCTCTCGCAGTTAATCCATACATGCAACACAGTTCCACTCCAGGCCAGCAGGGGGAACTCTGAACCAAGATTAAGGGGAGGAGTGCTCTCTGAGGGCCAAGAGGAGGGAGTAGGGAGTTAGTCTGCGGAGGGTGTTCAGACATGGAGAGAGAAGCTGGAGGCTGAGCTAGGAAAGGAGAGCTCCCTCGCAGTGAGAGCGCAAGAACTGGAGCCTGGTCTCCACGGCTGTACGGATACTAACGGTCCTACAGCAGATACCAGTGGACTAGGAGGCTGTAAATGCCCTACTCCCATCTAAGACTTAAGGCACAACAGCAGCTCGGATAGAGAGCCAGGACTCAGGAGAGGAGTCCCTGAGAGAGGCTACAGCTGTGTGCCGTGCAAGTAAGGTTCTTGGGAACATCTGACAGGAGGAACTTCAGAGCAACTTAGTACTTGGAGTACTTCATTCAAACGAGCACTAGGAAGGAGACTGCACAGCCCGTCTGCTGAGAGAGAATCCCTGATTTGCTTCCAGGCTAGCCTGCTCCGTTACCATCTGTAATCAGGACCCTGGACTGCCGTTATCAAGTAAAGGTACAGAAATTGCACCCCGCTGTGTCTTGTCTGCTTCCTACTCTTACGGCACTGATACATCCCCGTGCCGACCACCTCTACACTGCCCTGGGACTATAGCTTCACCTGTGGGGAGCTTTTACATCCTTGCTGCACCCTACCATCAGTCCCAGCGGATCTGTCTGCAGCGTCGGCTTAACACCTCCCTTGCCGAACACCACAGGTGGCGTCACGAACTATTCCATTTCATTAACTACGTTCTCCATTACTTGGGCGCCCAGGGCCACGGACCGGGTCACCGCTACTGTGACACATTCCCCTGACACTGGTCCGGTACCGAGTACCCCACAGGCCTGGGAGGGCAACCCACCTTTAAATTGTCATTATACCCTTAGATATCTTAAGAGTTCTGAAGAGCCTTGAATTCATTCAATTGTAGCCTAGAATGGCTGAGTGCTATCCGATCAGATCTAACTCAGGCACGTTGCAATCATTTCTCAGACCAACTCAGTCAGAGGAAAGACTCAGACATGCCCAGCCCCATAGAATAACATGGGGACGAGTGCTATCAGTCAAAGCGACAGATCGCACTCTCCCAGTTTGTGCACAAATCCAAAGTCAAATTGTGTTTCCTGTTTGTCTAGTAAACAGAAAAGGGCCAAATTGGGCCATATTTTCCTGAACTCATAAGAAATAGTGTGCTTCCCTAATTTCCTGCATTTTATACAAGTAAATTTGTCATAAAAGTGACATATTTGTGAAAAAAATGTAAATTTAAAATTTTTTCAATTCCTTCGCATCACAAATTTATTAAAAAAAATTATAAGGGTCAAAATACTCACAATGCCCCTAGATAAATGCTTCAAGGATCATAGTTTTGAAAATGGGTTCCTTTATTTGGGGGTTCCTAATATTTTACCTTTCTTCGCATATTTAAACTTGGCAAAGAACATAAAAGCATTAAGCATAACAGTATTTTTTGAATTTGCAATAAATGATAAACTTTGATATATGCTCAAATGTAAAATAATTGATGTAAAAATTAACTTAACATATGCAAATATCCATTTATTACAAGATTTGCTTGGTACGAAGGCATATTTAACATACAGCAATTAAAAGTGGGGAAACAAATCAAATTTTTTGGGGGTTTGCAGTTTTTCTGGATTTTTTTCATAAATGCAAAACATGTTCACTTAATTTTATTGCAAAAATAAAATACACCTTGTGACAAAAAATAATGTATTTACGTACATTTCTGTCCCACGCACTAAGACCACCTGGAAACACTCCTTACCATCCTGTTAACGCCTAAGCCACCCTGAAACAACCACCAGTTTAATCAATTTGTGACTGCCCGCTCTAGATAACTGTCTGTGCTTGCTGGGTTTTGTGCAGAGCCGATGTTTGTCTATAGTCGGCGGTCTCTCAGCGCACAGGACCCATAGAATCCAGCAAGCACAGCAATTCCGGAGCAGAGCGATAGCTCTGATAGGTAACATCATCGCAAACTGATTGGATCAGGTACAAATTATGTTAACCCTGTGTTATCTTCTAGATGCTGTGATCTATAGCGATCCCAGCATTTAGAAGATAGTGAGGAGAGGACTGCTTCACTCACCTCTTCGGCTGCAAGGGTTATTCGGCAGTTGGAGGTCACATGATAACCTCCGGGTCTGCCAGCTATGGTGGCTTGTTAGGGTCCCGTTACACATAGCGACGCTCCAGCGATCCCAACAATGATACGACCTGGTAAGGATCGCTGGTACGTCGCTATATGGTTGCTAGTAAGCTGTCAAACAGGCAGATCTACTCGATGATGCAGCAACGATACGGCGATCCGTATAACGACCTCGGCGGTCGTTGGGACCTTGTCACACAGCAGCTATTCTGACGACTCAGACCTCGATAGGCGTGCTTTAGCGCTGCCTTTTCCATGCCCCTCTGCTCCGATTGGTGGCCACTACTGCGCTATCACTACACGGTTTGCTTCAGCATCCCTGTCTGAGTCGCTAGTGCGCTATTTATTCGTGGATCGACAGTCACTGACACGGGGACACGCGATTATTATAACTGTACATGTTAAATGTTATGATTGCATATAATTGATAGCTGACCTATAAAAGGAAACGCTACAAAGATCCTAATTTGAGAAAACCAATCGGAGCTGAGGGGGCGTTGAAAAGACAAAGCAAAATCATGCCTGCGTCCCTGAGTTCTGAGTCGCCAACGAGGTCGCTCAACGTTGTTATGGCGTCAAACACAGCGATGCATGCTGGCCCGCGGGACACCAACGATCAAAAAATGGCCTAGGACATTCGAGCACGATCAGCGATATTGCAGCGGGGGGGCGGTCGCCGCTATGTGTCACACGTAGCGAGATCGCTGGCAAGGTGGCTGTTGTGTTACAAAACCTGTGGCGTTTCAGCGATCTCGCTAACGATCTCGCTATGTGTGAAGTACCCTTTAGACTCATCCTGCAGCTGAGTTCTAACAGGAGATCTGCCAGTAAAACTGACAGGTCTCATGCATTGCAAATAGTAATTGACGAACATGCTCTGATAACGTCTAATCCGAGCATACTCATGTGCTATCCGAGTATCTTGGACGTGCTTGTATATTATGATTATGATTGCATCCCTGCGGCTGCATGATTTGCATTGTAAGGCTATGTGCACACGTTGCGGATTCCGCTGTGGGTTTTTCCGCGCGGAAACGCAGGTAAACCGCAGGTAAAGTGACCTGCGGTTTTCCTGCGGTTTGGTGTGCGGTTTTGCCCTGCGATTTCACACCTCTACTATGTTAAAGGTGTGAAACCGCTGCGGAAACCGCCCAAACAATTGACATGCTGCGGTTTGTAAACCGCAGCAAAACCGCAGCGTGAGCACAGCGTTTTTGAAAACCCATAGGCTTTCATTGTACTGTACCATGTCAGCGGAACTGCTGCGTTTCCGCAGGGCCAAAACCGCTGCGGAAACGCAGCAGAATCCGCAACGTGTGCACATAGCCTAAGACAGCCTGAACACATGTGGGAATTCCCTAACAAACAGGCAATCCCTCCATGTGTTCAGGCTGTCTAACAGCCGCAAATCATGCAGCAGCGGGGACGCAAACATAATATGCGAGCATGTCTAAGATACTCGGATAACACCCGAGTATGCTCGGATAAGACGTTATCCAAGCAAGTCCGCTCATCGCTAATTGCAATACATGATATTTGCAAATTGTAATGCATGAGACCAGCGATCAGAAAAATATAAGTGGAAGTTCCATAAAGGGACTAAGTAAAAAAGTAATAAAAAAAGTTTTTTATTGAAACTATAAAAAAATAACAAAATAAGTCAAACAAACACGTATTGTGGTAGATCGTCTCACTCGGCTGCACACGGAGGTAGACACGGGTACACCGCAGCTTTAAGAATTTCCTCTGATTTATTGTAGGCAGCATAAACCAAGGTGTAGTAAAGAAAAATACAGCCCTCTGTTCAAAACAGGAAACAAAACAAAATGTTGGCAAAACAAACACAGTCCTTCTGTGAGCAGGGGTCCTCCCGCTCACGGCTAGTAGAACACACATTGTTCAGGTTTCCAAGTCCAAGCAATGCCTTCCAGGAGTGCTCCCTATCCAGGCACATACTGAATATTGAACGCTCTGGCCTTCAGCCATTTAAGCCCAGACCTTGTGATTCCTCCATCATGTGACTGATCACATGATCCTGACATCACACAGGTCCTGTCAAGACTCTGCAGGTGGAGATACGGTGGACCCCCTCCCACCCGCTCTGTGGAGGTCCACTAAAACCAGCCCATAAAATAACTCTCATTTAATCCTCTCAACACGTAGTGTGCTGGAGGAAACTACTCTGGTTTTACATCACTGACGCCATCATACACAGTGACATGTATCTCCCCTCCATCACCTCACCAGTGACTCTGTAACCTATTCCCCTCTGCCCAAAGCCGGGAGTTTTGGCACCTTCACTCGCTAAGCAGGGGAGTCTAGACAGGGAATCTGCGTTCCAATGTAGATTCCCTGGCCTGTCCTCGACATGAAAAGTAAAATCCTGAAGTTCCTTAAAACCATCTTGTCACTTGAGCATTCTTCCCTTTCCTTTCCCTCATCCATCTCAAGAGCGCATGATCTGATATTAGCCTGAACTTACGGCCTAGCATGTAGTAGCTCAGGGTGTCAATTGCCCATTTGATAGCCAAGCACTCTCTCCACGATGGCATAGTTCTTCTCACAGGAGGAGAGTTTCCTACTCAGGTACAGGACTGGGTGTTCATCCCGATCTATTTCCTGGGACAGCACAGCTACTAAACCGACTTCAGATGCATCCGTCTGGAGAACAAACTCCGTAGTGAAATCTGGTGCAACCAAGACTGGCTGTCTGCACAGGATGAGCTTCAACTCCTAGAATGCCATCTCAGCTTCAGCGGATCATCTGACCATCGTCGACTTTATGCCCTTGAGAAGATCCATCAGTGGAGCAGCTAACATGGTTAAATTCGGGATAAATCACCAATAATAACCCACAATTCCCAGAAACGCCCAAACCTGCTTCTTGGAGAATGATTGTGGCCACTTTTGGATTGCCTCCACTTTGTCTACTTGCGGCTTTTTACCGCTGGTCACAGCTGCTGGCTCACACTGTCAGCTGACAACGTGGGAGCAGCAACACTCTGACCAGTGGTAATAATCTTAACGCCAAGCAGAGCCGCCGGTGTTTCTCGCACTGTCATGCAGATGACAGCATGGGAGACACCGTGGTGAAGTCCGTGTTTGGAATCCGTGTCTGAACAGCAGTTGTTTAGTGCGGACAACGAACTTTACTGTTCGGGTTCACCCATGTCTCCTCCTGATTAATGATGGCCCTCCTTTAACACAGTCCCAATGACCCACACTTCACTTTAAATTTTTCCTTCTAGGCTTACAAAGAATTATTTTTTTTTCCAGTTGATAGAGTTGTATCAGGGCTTAGTTTTATCATTAATATTTCGTGGTCCACGCAACTTTCTAACCTCTTTTCATTCAATTATTTGGGAGACTAAATGACCATAAAACAGCAATTATGCCATTTAAATTTTTTTTTTCATGTTGGTCGTTCCCTGTATGGAAAATATATGTAACATTTTTTGTATTTTTGACAGTTACACACTTTGCGATACCAAATATGTACGGTATATTTTTTTATTATTTAGATTTTATTTACAGTGGGTACGGAAAGTATTTTGACCCATTTAAATTATTTACTTTGTTTCAATGAAAGCCATTTGGTAAATTCAAAAAAGTTCATTTTTTTCCTTATTAACCCCTTCACCCCCAAGGGTGGTTTACACGTTCATGACCGGGCCAATTTTTACAATTCTGACCACTGTACCTTTATGAGGTCATAACTCTGGAACGCTTCCATGGATCCCGGTGATTCTGACATTGTTTTCTCGTGACATATTGTACTTCATGTTAGTGGTAAAATTTCATTCAAATAACTTGCGTTTATTTGTGAAAAAAATGGAAATTTGGCAAAAATTTTCAAAAATTTTGCAATTTTCCAACTTTGAATTTTTATGCCCTTAAATCACAGAGATACAGCACACAAAAAACTTGATAAGTAACATTTCCCACATGTTTACTTTACATCAGCACAATTTTAGAACCAATATTTTTTTTTGTTAGGAAGTTATAAGGGTTAAAAGTTGACCAGCGATTTCTCATTTTTACAACACCATTTTATTTTTAGGACCACATCACATTTGAAGCCACTTTGAGGGGTCTATATGATAGAAAATACCCAAAAGTGACACCATTCTAAAAACTGAACCCCTTAAGGTGCTCAAAACCACATTCAAGAAGTTTATTCACCCATTAGGTGCGTCACAGGAATTTTTTTGAATATTTAAAAAGAAATGAACATCTAACTTTTTTTCACAAAAAAAATACTTCAGGTTCAATTTTTTTTATTTTACCAAGGGTAACAGGAGAAATTGGACTGCAAAAGTTATTGTGCAATTTGTCCTGAGTATGCTGATACCTGATTTGTGGGGGGGAACGACTGTTTCGGCGCATGGCAGAGCTCAGAATGGAAGGAGCGCCGTTTGACTTTTTCAATGCAAAATTGGCTGGAATTCAGATCGGACGCCATGTCACGTTTGGAGAGTCCCTGATGTACCTAAACAGTGGAAACCCCCTACAAGTGACCCCATTTTGGAAATTAGACACCCCAAGGAACTTATCTAGATATGTGGTGAGAACTTTGAACCCACAAGGGCTTTACAGAAGTTTATAACGTACAGCGGTACAATTAAAAAATCATATTTTTTCCACAAAAATGATCTTTTCACCCCAATTTTTATTTTCCCAAGGGTAACAGGACCCTAAAAGTTATTGTGCAATTTGTCCTGAGTATGCTGATACCCCACATGTGGGGGTAAACCACTATTTGGGTGCATGGCAGAGCTCGGAAGGGAAGCAGCGCCATTTGACGTTTTTGGCTGGAATTGAGATCGGACATCATGTGGCGATTGGAAAACTCCTGATGTACCAAAACAGTGGAAACCCCCCACAAATGACACCATTTTGGAAACTAGACCCCCTAAGGAACTTATCTAGATGTGTGGTGAGAACTTTGAACCCCCAAGGGCTTCACAGAAGTTTATAACATAAAGCCGTACAATTAAAAAATCATATTTTTTCCACAAAAATGATCTTTTCACCCTCAATTCTTATTTTTCCAAGGGTAACAGCACCCTAAAAGTTATTGTGCAATTTGTCCTGAGTATGCTGATACCCCACATGTGGGGGTAAACCACTATTTGGGCGCATGGCAGAGCTCGGAAGGGAAGCAGCGCCATTTGACGTTTTTGGCTGGAATTGAGATCGGACACCATGTCGCGATTGGAAAACCCCTGATGTACCTAAACAGTGGAAACCCCCCACAAATGACACCATTTTGTAAACTAGACTCCCCAAGGAATTTATCTAGATGTGTGGTGAGCACTTTGAACCCCCCAGTGCTTCACAGAAGTTTATAATGCCCGGGCGTGAAAATAAAAAATTCGTATTTTTTCCACAAACATGATCTTTTAGTCACCATTTTTTTATTTTCCCAAGGGTAACAGGAGAAATTGAACCCCAAAAGTTGTTGTCCAATTTGTCCTGAGTACGCTGACACCCCATATGTGGGAGAAAACTACTGTATGGACACACGTCAGGGCTCGGAAGGGAAGCAGTGACGTTTTGGAATGCAGACATTGATGGAATGGTCTGCGTGTGTCATGTTGCCTTTGGAGAGCCCCTAATGTACCTAAACAGTGGAAACCCCCCACAAATGACCCCATTTTGGAAACTAGACCCCCTAAGGAACTTATCTAGATGTGAGGTGAGCACTTTGAACCCCCAAGGGCTTCAGAGAAGTTTATAATGCCCGGGCATGAAAATAAAAAAATCGTATTTTTTCCACAAACATGATCAATTAGTCCCCAATTTTTTCATTTTCCCAAGGGTAACAGGAGAAATTGGACCCCAAAAGTTGTTGTCCAATTTGTCATGAGTACGCTGACACCCCATATGTGGGAGAAAACTACTGTATGGACACACGTCGGGGCTCGGAAGGGAAGCAGTGACGTTTTGGAATGCAGACTTTGATGGAATGGTCTGCGGGTGTCATGTGCGTTTGGAGAGCCCCTGATGTACCTAAACTATTGAAACTCCCCACAAGTGACCCCATTTTGGACTCTAGACCCCCTCACGGAACTTATCTAGATGTGTGGTGAGCACTTTGAGCCCCCAAGTGCTTCACAGAAGTTTATAACGCTCGGACGTGAAAATAAAAAAATCATTTTTTTCCACAAAAATGATATTTTTGCCCCCAAATTTTTATTTTCCTAAGGGTAACAGGAGAAATTGGACCCCAAAAATTGTTTTGCAATTTGTCCTGAGTAGGCTGATACCCCATATGTGGGGGTAAAACACTGTTTGGGCACATGGCAGAGCTTGGAAGGGAAGGAGCACCATATGACTTTTTCAACTCAGAATTGGCTGAAATTGAGATCAGACGCAATGTTGCATTTGGAGAGCCCCTGATGTGCCCAAACAGTGGAAACCCCCAATTCTAACTCCAACCCGAACCCCAACACACCCCTAACCCTAATCTCAGCCCTAACCCTAACCCTAGCCCTAACCCAAGCCCTAACCCTAGCCCTAACCCTAACCCTAACCCTAGCCCTAACCCTAACCCTAACCCTAACCCTAACCCTAACCCTAGCCCTAATGGAAAAATGGAAATAAATACATTTTTTTTTGTTTTATTATTTTTCCCTAACTAAGGGGGTGATAATGGGGGGTTTGATTTACTATTTATGGCGGTTTTTATATTTGGCAGCTGTCGCACGCTAAAAGACGCTTTTTATTGTAAAAATAGTTTTTGCATCACCACATATTGAGAGCTATAATTTTTCCGTATTTTGACCCACCAAGTCATGTGAGGTCTTATTTTTTGCGAGACGAGTTGACGTTTTTATCGGTACCATTTTCGGGCACGTGACATTTTTTGATCGCTTTTTATTCCGATTTTTGGGACGCAGAATGAACAAAAACCAGCGTTTCATGAATTTCTTTTGGGGGGGTGCGTTTACACCGTTCCGCGTGCGGTAAAATTGATAAAGCGGTTTTATTCTTTGGGTCAGTACGGTTACAGCGATACCTCATTTAGGTCGTTTTTTTATGTTTTGTCGGTTTTATGCAATGAAAACTATTTTATATGAAAAATAATTATTTTTGCATCGCTTTATTCTGCGAGCTATAACTTTTTTATTTTTTCGCTGATGATGCTGTGTGGTGGCTCGTTTTTTGCGGGACAAGATGACGTTTTCAGCGGTACCATAGATATTTATATGCATCTTTTTGATCGCGCGTTATTACACTTTTTGTTTGGCGGTATGATAATAAATCATTATTTTCTGCTTCGTTTTTTATTTTTATTTTTTAAGGGGTTTGCTAAAGGGGTTAACTAATGGGACAGTTTTATAGGGCAGGTCGTTACAGACGCGGCGATACCTAATATGTGTACTTTTATTGTTTTTTTTTTATTATTTTCAAAAAATGAATTTATTGGGGAATATTTTTTTTTTTTTTACTAATTTATTTGGCGATTTTTTTTAATTTATTTTTACATTTTTTTTAATTTTTTTTTACTTTATTACATAGTCCCAGGTGGGACATCACTGTCCTGTGACAGATCGCTGATCTGTCACATCACAGATCACTGTGACAGATCAGCGATCTGTCACAGGCAGTGCCGAAGGCTTCCTCATGCCTGCGCTTTGCAGGCACTGAGGAAGCCAGCTTCCTCAGGTCCCCGAAGGCCCCCGTCGCCATCTTGGATTCGGGGGCCTGGAGGATAGGAGCCCCCCGCAGCAGCGCTGCACATTGCGCTGCCGTGGGGGGCTCAGGGAAGCACGGAGGGAGCCCCCTCCCTGCCGATGCTTCCCTTTAACTCCCGGTACACCGCGATCATGTTTGATCGCGGTGTGCAAGGGGTTAACGTGTCGGGGGCGGTCCGTGACCGCCCCTGACACATTGTGCCGGGTGTCAGCTGTGATAATCAGCTGACACCCGGCCGCGATCAGCGGCGCTTACCACGTGGGCGCCGCTGATCGCGGTAGACGTACTATCCCGTCCACGGTCATACGGGCCCGGGTACCGTGGACGGGATAGTATGTCGGATGTCAGGAAGGGGTTAATGTACACGCTGCACCCCATCTTGACTGCAAAAAAATAGAAATGTATAAATTTTTGCAAATTTATTAAAAAAGAAAAACTGAAATATCACATGGTCATAAGTATTCAGACCCTTTGCTCAGACACTCATATTTAAGTCACATGCTGTCCATTTCTTGTGATCCTCCTTGAGATGGTTCTACTCCTTCATTGGAGTCTAGC
Source organism: Dendrobates tinctorius (assembly GCF_039654945.1). Lineage (NCBI taxonomy): Eukaryota > Metazoa > Chordata > Amphibia > Anura > Dendrobatidae > Dendrobates > Dendrobates tinctorius. The sequence continues at coordinate 83,896,695 of NW_027361690.1, forward strand.
TATGTTTAATTAAACTGATAGGACTTCATTTGTAAAGGTACACACCTGTCTATGTAAGACCTCACAGCTCACAGTGTATGTCATCCCAAATGAGAATCATGCGGTCAAAGGAACTGGCCAAGAAGCTCAGAGACAGAATTTTGGCAAGGCACAGATCTGGCCAATGTTACAAAAGAATTTCTACAGTACTCAAGGTTCCTAAGAGTACAATGGACTCCATAATCCTTAAATGGAAGAAGTTTGGGAGCACCAGAAGTCTTTCTAGACCTGGCCGTGCAGCCAAACTGAGCAATCGTGGGAAAAAAGCCTTGGTGAGAGAGAAGAACCCCAGATTACTGAGGCTGAGCTCCACAGATGCAGTAAGGAGTTGGGAGAAAGTTCAACAAAGTCAACTATCATTGCAGCCCTCCACCAGTCGGGCCTTTATGGCGGAGTGGTCCGAAGGAAACCTCTCCTCAGTGCCAGACATATGAAAACCCGCATAGAGTTTGTTAAAAAACACATGAAGGACTCCAAGACTATGAGAAATAAGATTCTCTGATCTGATGAGACGAAGATAGAACTTTTTGGTGATAATTCTAAGCAGTATGTATGGAGAAAACCAGGCACTGCTCATCATCTGCCCGATACAATCCCAACGGTGAAACATGGTGGTGGCAGCATCATGCTATGGAGGTGTTTTTCAGCTGCAGGGACAGGTTGACTGGTTGCAATTGGAGGAAACATGAATGCAGCCAAGTACAGAGATATCCTGGATGAAAACCGCTTCCAGAGTGTTCTGGACCTCAGACTTGGCCGAAGGTTCACAAGACAATGACCCTAAGCACGCAGCTAAAATAACAAAGGAGTGACTGACTTCAGAGCAACTCCTTAACCATTTTTGACTGGCCCAGCCAGAGCCCTGACCTGACGGAACTGGAGAGGATCTGCAAGGAAGAATAGCAGAGGATCCCCAAATCCAGGTGTGAAAAACTTGTTGCATCATTCCCAAGAAGACTCATAGCTGTACTAGCTCAAAAGGTGCTTCTACTCAATACTGAGCAAAGGGTCTGAATACTTATGACCATGTGATATTTCATTTTTTGTTTTTTAATAAATTTGCAAACATTTCTACATTTCTGTTTTTTTCAGTCAAGATGGGGTGCAATTTACCAAATGGCTGCATGACACAAAGATTTAAAAATTTAAAGGGGTCTGAATACTTTTTGTACCCACTGTAAGTTACAGCAAAAATGGAGTAATGTGAACTTATTTTTTTAATTATATAAAAATGTTTTTCTTTTTTTTTTCTACATTTTCTACACACACGTGTGCAGAAGCTTTTCAGTCATTGTCAGTGGGCGGGGAAAAGCTGCCTGAGACCCGCCTGTACAACCTTGCTCCCCGGCGGCTACTAAAAGTATGTTTCTCTCTGAAATGCTGCAATGTTTCAGAGTAAAGAATACATGGCTGTTATCCTACAGAAAGTGGCTTAAGGGCCCTTTACACATAGCGATATCACTAGCAATATCGCTAAAGCGTCACCGATTTTGTGACGCAGCAGCGATATCACTAGCGATATCGCTACATGTGATACTCGTCTCCGACCGGCTCCCCCCGCTGGTTATCGTTGATTGTGCGAGATCGGCCTGGTCCATCTCTAGTCGTCGGCTTCCTGCTGGCGCCGACGAGCGAGCCATAGACGCAGGCGGAAGAAGACATCATCGCTGCGTCTGACGGTAAGTATTGACCTCCCACCACTGCTGCATCGATAGTGAGATCTGCCTGTTTGGCAGCTCACTAGCGACCATTTAGCGATGCACCAGCGATCCTGACCGGGTCATATCGTGGTCGGGATCGCTGGTGCATCGCTAAATGTAGCGGGGCCTTTATACATGCTGCCCACAATTTTGGCAGGATGCATCTGACAGGTTCCCTTTAAACACCACATTGGTGACCTATTTATATTGCACTTGAGAAAGGCTCCTGTGCAGGCCGACACATGATGACGATGTGAAAACATGCCTTTTCTGTACATTTTCTATGTCTGGATTCTGGCAAATCTCTCTTTTTCACTATTGACTTTGCTGAAAATATTGTGCCGATGTAATTTGTGACAAGTTTATCAAAGTGCAACATTTCATAAAAATGGAGTGGCAGAGTTAAATGAGTTCACTAGCGATTTGGAGCAAATTATGCCATTTTAGATAAATGTGGGTCAACGTTTCTCAATGTTTCTAAGCAAAGTTTCAAATGAATAATATCAAAGTACCACAAAGGCTATTTCAGAGCTGTATATTAAAATCTTATACTATTGTGGTAACGAAAACATGTACCAAACAAAATTCAATACCACACAATGGCGTATCAATAAAAAATATCATATTTTATTAAAGTTCTTAAAACAAAGTGCACAAGAAAGATACTGGAAAATAAGGAGGGACTGTAGGCCATGAAACCTCCCACCACAACACAGCAAAATAAATCTGATGTAATCCACATACCAATAGGAAAAATGATGAATCCACTAACAATACAGGGCAAAAAGTTTACCGCCAGATAAATAACTAGATAAGACATGTGTCCATCACTGGTATACATAAAATATTCTAGAAATGTGAAATGTATAGTGGACTAACTCTAGCCCTCATGACAAGCATTACCCCAGACAAAGTGGACAAAACATGAAAAATGCTATGTGGTTACATACCAGTATGTGCTGGTGGGGGAGTCCCGGCCGTCACCTCTGCCCCGACGCGCGTTTTGCACAGCTTCTTCTTTCACATTTCTAGAATATTTTATGTATACCCGTGATGGGCACATGTCTTATCTAGTTATATATCTGGCGGTAAACTTTTTGCCCTGTACTATTAGTGGATTCATCATATTTTCTATTGGTATGTGGATTACATCAGATATATTTTGCTGTGTTGTGGTGAGAGGTTTCATGGCCTACAGTCCCTCCTTATTTTCCAGTATCTTTCTTGTGCACTTTGTTTTAAGAACTTTAATAAAGTATGATATTTTTTATTGATACGCCATTGTGTGGTATTGAATTTTGTTTGGTACATATTTTCGTTACCACAATAGTATAATTCATGTTCTGTGGAGCATCACCCGTTTAGGGGTATAAGTTTACAGTTGGGGCATATTTTTGTGATTATATTAAAATCTTAGCTGGAGGGCAGTGTTTTTATCTCCAATGGGGTCATAAGCACCAAAGGGAACATGTACCACAATTGAAGAGAAAAAAGGAGTAGGAGACACATCTAAGTTTAGAAATAAACAGAAACTTCAGTTCATTAAAGAGGTGGTACTAAGTTTGGAAGTATCCCTAGTAAATCCATAGCATAGAGGATATCTTCCCGATCGCTGGGATCACCTCTGATCCTAAGTACTGAGGCTCTGAAGAACCACTTTGTAATGGAGTAGTGGTTTATCATGCACACTGCCACTCCATTAATTCTCTATGGGACCGCTGGAGATAGCCAAGGGTAGTGTTCGGCTGGTGTTCGGCACTCCCATTAAGAATGAATGAAGCGGAGGTGTGTATGATCAATTCACATGAGGTTCTTCAGAGACCTGGCTCTTGTAATCGGTGGGGGTCCCATAGTCGTACCCACAGCGATCAAGAAGTTATACCTTATCCTATGGATGAGTAATGATAGCTTACATACTTGGTACAACCCCTTTCAAGCTCAAAAAAGGAAGACGGATTTTTTTATTATTACCACTTTATATTTAGTTACTGACATCTATTAATTTTACTTGCAAGTAGCATACTAAATACCATTCTGGACCCACAAAGGTTAAGCCCTCTTGTGCAGTGATATTATAAAGACAAGTGGATTTTGCAATCTCCAAGACATTAGGCCTTTCCTATGAGACTTTACAGTGTGAAGTTCCTGGTAAGAGTATCCCCTATGAGTCTATACTCTGCAAAAGATTTGCAGCTTTTGACTAATAAAATGAGGACCTGAACCCAGCCAGCTCAGCTGGGGTACTAACATGGGTTCCCTAGGTCAGGACACAACTCCAAAACATAAACTGTAAGGTCTTCAGGTCACTAGTTAAACAGTAGGCCACATCTGAAGAAAACGTCTTCTCTTTCCAAGAAAACAGCATGTTTCCTCCTACAGCAGAGGATGAATGTTGCCACATACTTCTCACATACAACACGGATTCACAGTAGGCCTCATTTTTCAAAACTGTCAAAAAAAGTATTTGTGTTACCCTGAGCAACCAATCAGAGCCTTCCTTTCTTTTCTTAAACTGGTGTAGTAAAATGGAAGCTACATTGTGATTGGTGCAGGGGGAAGCTCGCAGGTTACTGGGCGGGATGACACAACAGACATGGGGGACTTCGTTGTGATTACTCTCCCTTAGTTATGGTGTGCATGGAGCAAGATGCCGCATACAATGAGAGGGGAGGAGAAAGTGTCCAGTCTGAGTTCAGCTTTTCATTAAAGGGATTATACTTCATTAACGACAATTTTAAAAAATATATAACAATTCTTGTAATTGAGATTCATTAAGACTTTTACATAATTTTACCTCTACAACAGGGATTGCAAACTGATAAAAGCTTGGACAAAGTCACGGACCAATCCAACATTGATATTTATTAAAAACAAATGTCTACAATTGAGGAAGTTTTTCCTCATCATCAAATATAACGATCAACTTTTTCATATGGAAATAAATTAAAAGGGGTTATCCCACAATCAAAGTATATTTTAACTAATGGAACATAGAATAAAATATTGGAATAATATAATATGTTATGTAAGAGTAGTAAAAGGCAATATGGACCAATGGCCTCATTTAACTATGTATGGTAATAATAATAAAAAAGGGAAAAAAACCTTGAATAATAAAGATAATAAAGTATGATGCAAACAAAATTGCCCCCAAACACAATTTGATACCCCCAGAATGAATTCCTCCCCAGTTGCCTCCACACGCATGGTATGATTACCCTACAGTACCCCTTCCCTCAAACCCCCCCGATAAAGAATGGTGACCCCATCACAGTATGATTCTCCAACTGTAATCCCCACACAGCCCTCCACACAGTATAATGACCCAACATAGTGCTCCATACAGTACTGTATAAAGGGCCCCATATAGTGCTCCATACAGTATAATGGGCCCACATAAAGCTCCATAAAGTATAATGGCCCCATATAAAGCTCAATACAGTATAATGGTCCCACATAAAGCTCCATATAGTATAATATCCCCACATAGTGCTCCATACAGTATAATGGCCTCACATAGTGTTCCATACAGTATAATGACCCCACATAGTGCTCCATACAGTATAATCGCCTCACATACTGTTCCATATGGTATAATTGTCACGCATAGTGCTTCATACAGAATAATGGCCACAAAAAGTGCTCCATACAGTATAATGGCCACAAAAAGTGCTCCATACAGTATAGTGGGCCCCACATAGTCCTCGATACAGTATTACGGGGCTCTGCATTGCCATCCATACAGTACAATGGCCCCACATAGTGCTCCATACAGATTAATGGCCCCATATAGTGACCCAAATAGTATAATGGTGCCCCATACAGCATAATGGTCACGAAAAGTGTTTCATACAGAATAATGACCACACATAGCGCTCCATACAGTATAATGGACCCACATAGTGCTCCATACAGTAGAATGGTCCCACATATAGCTTCATATAATATAATGGCCCCATATAGTGCTCCATACAGTATAATCAGCACCACAAAGTGCTCCATACAGTATAATGGGCACCACATAGTGCTTCATATAATATAATGGCCCCATATAGTGCTCCATATAGTATAACTGGCCCAAAATAGTGCTCCATACAGTATAATGGGCACCACATAGTGTTCCTTACAGTGCAATGGCCCCAAATAGTGCTCCATACAGTATAACAGTGCTACATAGTGCTCCGTACAGTTTAATGCCAACGAAAAGTGCTCCATACTGTAGAATAGCCCCACATAGGGCTCCATAAAGTAAAATAGGCCCCATATAGTGCTCTATGCAGTATAATGGCCTCACATAGTGCTCCATACAGTATAATGACCTCACAAAGTGCTCTATACAGTATAATGGCCTCACATAAAGCTCAATTCAGTATAATGGTCATTACATAGTGCTCCATACAGTATAACAGGCACCACATAGTGCTCAATATAGTATAATGGCCCCAATTAGTGCTCCATACAGTATAATAGGCCCCAGATAGTGCCCCATACAGTATAATGGCCCCACATAGTGCTCTATACAGTATAATGGCCTGACGTAGTGCTCCATACAGTATAATGGCCCCACATAGTGCTCCATACAGTATAATGGCCTCACATAGTATTCCATACAGTATAATGGCCCCACATAGTGTTCCATACATTATAATGGCCCCACATAGTGCTCTATACAGTATAATAAAAAAAATAAATATTCACCTCTACACGTTTACTTTCTACTCCGGTCTCTTCATGAGGTCTTCATATCTTCTGCATAACTTGATACAGTGGGTGTGTTGTAATGTCATCATGCCCGCTGTGCTGAGACATCAAATGTAGAGGGGGAATGATGGAATATAGGATGCTGACAGGGTCGGACTGGGGTGTATGGAACCCAGAGGAGGAATTGACCCTAAGAGTCCACCCTACAGCTACATGAAAATAGCTGTTAACCGCTATCACCATTATAGTGGAGGAGCATCGACTGTAAAACACAGGCAACTCTGGCACATCTTCTGTGCGCCACCATAACTGGAATGTGCAATTACAGTAGTTTGCATTAAAGAGCTTCTGTGGTTAAAGAACTTATAAAATTACCACATAGAAGGGATAAATAGCGTCACACTGTGACCAGACCACATATTACCACCACATAGTGACCGATTAATGCCACATAAAGGGGACAAATACCGCCACACTGTAATCAAAGCACATATTACCACCACAGTGATGGAATAATACCACGTACAGGGACAAATACTGCCACACCATGACCAGACCACATATTACGACCACATAGTGACTGAATAATACAAAAATGTTCATGAATAAAACCACAATACTAGCAAAACTGTTATTACCACCAGTGACATTATACATAGGAGTGTATAGTATACATTATAGTGTACAGTGTCAGTCAGTGGTGTACCACCCATGGCGGCAGGCCACGCAACTGCTAACGGCCCCCAAGGGGTGAGGGGGCCCACCGGAGTCAGACTGCAACAGCTGTTCCAGGGGCAGTCATACCGCATGTGCAGCCGATGCGGCTGCACCGGGGCCCAGAGGCTCCGGGGGCCCCTGCAGGGCGGCTAATAACAAGGACAATCTGGCCTGTTTATCTGGCCACGAGGCTTCGGGGGGCCCCTGGCCAGATTGCCCTCATGTGCGGCGGGCAGGGAGAGATCGCTGCAGCTCCGCTGCCTACAAGAGAAAATGGCAGCGAAGCTGCAGCGATCAGTCCTGCTTCCTGCCCATGCCTCCTGTCTCACCAAGCAGTCAGCAGCACGGCTGGATGACATCATCATTCAGCGCCGCGGCTGCTGTGCCAGTGAGAGGAAGCTGCCAACGACGGTGATACTGTGGCTGAGGGAGAGTATGCGGAGAGGTGAGAGGTGCTGTGTGTGTGTACATATGAGTGGTGGTGTATGTGTGTGCGTGTGTGTGTAGCGCTGCGGGGGAACGTGCAGAGAGGTGAACAGTGTTGTGTGTGTGTAGATGGGGAGAAGGCAATAATGGGGGTGATGGGGAGAAGGCAATGATGGGGTTGACCAAGAGGGCAATGATGGGGGTGGTGGGGGAGAAAAAAAATGATGGGGGTAGTGGAAAGGGCAATAATGGGGGGTGGGGGAGAAGTAAATGATGTAGGTGGTGGAAAGGACAATGATGTTAGTGGTCGAAAGGGGAATAATAGGGTGGTGGGGAGGAGGAAATGATGTAGGTGGTGAAATGGGCAATGATGGGGTTGGTGGGGAAAAAGGCAATGATGGTGGTGGTTGAAAGGGCAATGATGGGGATGGTGGGAGGAGGAAATGATGGAAGTGGTGGAATGGGCAATGATGGGGTGGTGGGGAGAAGGCAATGATGGAGATGGTGGAATGGACAATGATGGGGTGGTGGGGAGAAAGCAATGATAGAAGTGATGGAAAGGGCAATGATGGGGGTTCTGGGGAGAAGGCAATGATGGGGGTGGGAATAGGACAATAATGGGATGCAGAGGAGGACAATGAGGGGTGTGGGGGATTGGGAAGGGAGGAAGGCGGATTTATATTGGATTTAGGAACAGGGGAAGGTCGAGAAAGACATTATTATCGCTTATTATGTTTAACACAGTCCCTGAGTATATAGTGCACTCACTTATTATACATAGCACAGCCCCTTAGTATATCATGTACTCACTTATGTATAGCACAGTCCCTTAGTATATAGTGTACTCGCTTATAATGTATAGCGCCATCCCTCAGTATATAGTCTAATCACTTTTTATGTATAGCACAGTCCCTTAATATATAGGGTACTCACTTATATATAGTACAGTCAATTAGTATATAGTGTACTCACTTATTATGTCTAACACAGTCGCTTAGTATATAGTATAATCACTTATTACGTAAACACCATCCTTAGTTACATAGTTTCCTCTTTTATCATGTATAACAACGTCCATCATTACATACCATCCTCTCTAGTTATATATGGTGCCGTCTCTTATTATATAGCTTCCAGTCAGGATCGTGCCTAGGCTGATTAGCGCGAGCCGGGGGGTTGTGGCCCCACTGTGCCACAAACCAGACTACCCTGGAAGGGGCGTGACTACGGCAGCTATCCCGGTCTTCACTGGAGCCTCTGATGGTGAGGTCAGGCTTGTGCGGCAGGTAGCTGCCGGGTGCCACTCCAGGGTGGTGTCTGGCTGTGGCTGCTGATCCCACTCGGGAACAGGACACCTGGACAGGTGCGAGTGACAAACAGGCTGAGACACAGGGCAAGCGGGCATGGCTTGAGACACAAGGCATGTGGACACGGCTTGAGACACAGGGCAGGCGGGCATGGTTTGAGACACAGGGCAGGCGGGCACGGCTTGAGACACAGGGCAGGCATGGCTTGAGACACAGGGCAGGCAGGCACGGCTTGAGACACAGGGCAGGCAGGCACGGCTTGAGACACAGGGCAGGCAGGCACGGCTTGAGACACAGGGCAGGTAGGTATAGTGTGCGAAGGAACAGGTAGGGTCCTGTTCACACAGCAGGAGTGGGTACTGGCTGGGAGGAATGGAATATGGAGGAACAGGTAGGGTCCTGTTCAAATAGGAGGTGCAAGTACGGGTATGGATAGGAGAAAGTGGAATATGACAAAAGCAGGAGTGCGGAGTAGGCGGAGCCGCAGGAGTGCAGAGCTTGCAAGAGTGCAAAGTTTGCGGAGCTTGCAAGAGTGCAAAGTAGGCAGAGCTTGCAAGAGTGCAAAGTGCAGACAGGGAGGACACAGGGAAAGACACAGCAGGAAAAGGAACCACAGACTAGGAGACTGACAAACAGGTAGGACAGAGTTCAGACAAGGAAACAGTACGAGACAATGAACAGGGACTAAAGGATACAGGGACCAGGATATTCTGCCTCCTAGAGGGCGAGCAGAGAAATACCAGGCAAGTACTCAGACAAGGCTAGGACAAGACAGGGACCAGGATATAAGCCTCCTGGCTGGCACTCAGAGTGTACTAGAAATGCTAGGAGTAAAGCCTCTCAAGGAAGGCAAGACAAAGAACAGGGCCTGGCTTCCTCAGTAGCAAGGAGCTAACTGAGTAGAGACATTGCACAGGCAAAGGTTAGTGGGTGTGGTGACCCTATATAGTAAAGGGCTCCAGGTGATTGGTCGGGGACAGATTAGACCGCTGCACCCTGACTGCATAAGAGGCAGAGAGTTCAGGCGCCACCCCCCTATACACACAGTCAGGAAACATGGAGAGCAAGCAGGAAAACAAGAGGCATAGCGCATGGAGCAGGCAGCAGACAGAAATCACCGCATGACCTGGACCAGTGAGTAATAATAATAATAATAATAATAATAATCTTTATTTATATAGCGCCAACATATTCCGCAGCGCTTTACAGTTGAACAGTTTCAAACACAACAGTCATAAGTAACAACATTAACAATACAATAATTAAAGCGAAATAAGACGACCCTGCTCGTGGGAGCTTACAATCTACAATGAGGTGGGGGAGATACAAAGCACAGGTTTGTATTTACAATGATGTATTTACAATGATGGTCCAGCCATCTTCAGGGGGTGGGGATTAGATGGAGATAGTGAATGGGCTACACACACACACACAAACATAACATGACTTTGATTACTGAATGTGATAGGCCGCTCTGAACAAATGTGTTTTGAGTGAGCGCTTAAAACTATGCAAATTGTGGATGGTCCTAATATCTTGGGGTAGAGCATTCCAGAGAATTGGCGCAGCACGGGGGAAGTCTTGGAGTCGGGAGTGGGAGGTACGGATTAGGGCAGAGGTTAGTCGAAAGTCATTTGCAGAGCGCAGCGGTCGGTTAGGCCGATAGACAGAAATGAGGGAGGAGATGTAAGGGGGTGCCGGGTAAGTTGGTGTGCAGGGATGGGAGGCCATGCAGTGATGCCAGCAGGGTTGTTACAGTACCCCCCCTTTCAGCCCCTCTTCTTCAAGCCCGCCAGAATAACTTGTAGAAGAAGGATAGGGGCACACACAGTCAGAGCCATCATAGCACTCCTTGGGTAGGATGAGGCAAGTGTGACATCAGGGATTTCAGGTTGCCAAGTCTCTTTGTGCCCAGTGAGGTCAGCTCCCAACACTGAAGATACGAGGACCAGGACCTCCTCCTCCTTGTTAGCAAAAAGCAGGGGTTTGGAAGCTTCTGTCTCGACCTCTACATCAGCCATCCCCCTGGGAACTGAAGACACGTTCACTGAGTCCAACTTCAGCCCATTATGCCAAGTAAATTGGACCTCCTCCAGGTGGGTAAAAAATGGAGATACGTAGGCCACTGTTCTCACCTCTTCATCCACCTGCCACATGGAAGCTGGAGGCATACATACGGGCGCGAGCTGGGGGGTTGTGGCCCCACTGTGCCACAAACCAGACTACCCTGGAAGGGGCGTGACTACGGCAGCTACCTCGGTCTTCAATGGAGCCTCTGATGGTGAGGTCAGGCTGGTGCGGCAGGTAGCTGCCGGGTGCCACTCCAGGGTGGTGTCTGGCTGTGGCTGCTGATCCCACTCGGGAACAGGACACCTGGACAGGTGCAAGTGACAAGCAGGCTGAGACACAGGGCAAGCGGGCACGGCTTGAGACACAGGGCAGGAGGCACGGCTTGAGACACAGGGCAGGCGGGCACGGCTTGAGACACAGGGCAGGCGGGCACGGCTTGAGACACAGGGCAGGCGGGCACGGCTTGAGACACAGGGCAGGCGGGCACGGCTTGAGACACAGGGCAGGCGGGCACGGCTTGAAACACAGGGCAGGCAGGCACGGCTTGAGACACAGGGCAGGTAGGTGTGGTCTGCGAAGGAACAGGTAGGGTCCTGTTCACACAGCAGGAGCGGGTACTGGCTGGAAGGAATGGAATATGGAGGAACAGGTAGGGTCCTGTTCAAATAGGAGGTGCAGGTACGGGTACGTATAGGAGATAGTGGAATATGACAAACGCAGGAGTGCGGAGTAGGCGGAGCCGCAGGAGTGCGGAGTAGGCGGAGCCGCAGGAGTGCGGAGTAGGCAGAGCTTGCAAGAGTGCAAAGTAGGCGGAGCTTGCAAGAGTGCTAAGTAGGTGGAGCTTGCAAGAGTGCAAAGTGCAGACAGACAGGGAGGACACAGGGAAAGACAAAGCAAGAAAAGGAACCACAGACAAGGAGACTGACAAACAGAGGTAGGACAGAGTTCAGACAGGGCAACAGTACGAGACAATGAACAGGGATTAAAGGATACAGGGACCAGCATATTCTGCCTCCTAGAGGGCGAGCAGAGAAGTACCAGGCAAGTACTCAGACAAGGCTAGGACAAGACAGGGGCCAGGATATAGTATAACAAAAAGACACGTCACTCCGAATAATTCGATAAGGGGTGCTCAGAACAGGATACCAGTCCCAATAAATCATATAAGAAAAAAATCCGGCACTCCCAAATGCAAAAAGAAGTCCTTTTTATTTTTCACAGCTTAATAATCCACATGATGTACATTAATAACGTTTCGGTCTCTACAATGGACCTTCTTCAGACTGAAAAATGACACAATGAAAGAAAAAAGAAAACAAAAAATACATAAATACAATAAATAAAACAAAGCTGGTTCTCAAAACGCCTATCAAAATACTATCAATGAAGACTAGATCTGCACAGGAAACCAGATTATACTAAAGTGAATCATATACGCATCATATTTATCTAGTGGTCACAAAAATAAGAACACATAGTAACTATATGCTAATTTCAGAGAGGTAAAATATCCCAAATGTGACAACACCAAAAAATATCCTACAGCATAATATAGAGAAATACAATTGCAAATGGAACTCCCAATGTACGGGTTACTGAGAAGATCTTCCATATAACTATCAAAACATCATTTAGCTAATATCATTCACAAAAGTAAGTGGAAAAATGCCCAAAAGACTGATATCAGAGAGAGAAAAAAAAAAAAAAAAAAAAAAAAAAAAAAAAAGGGGGGTGGGGGGGGAAGAAAAAGGATAAATAGCTAGTAGAGCAAAAATACTCAATGACCTAATATATGTCTAACAGCTTGAATAATAATATTAAGATTCACCCAATACATCGGTTAATCTAAATAGACTATACTGCTTCCTAAAACAGAGACTGAGCAGTCGTACTGACATTCACAAAAGCAGAAAAAGTATAACAAAAGTAATGCAATAGTGCTTACCATGTGGGGCTGTGAGAATCGTCATGTGCAAAAAAACATGCGCCGTCAGTTATATGCTGCCATTAGAAAAAATAAGCGCTACTAGCGGTTGTATACCGCCGGTATATATACCCGATGGAAGTGCGCGCACCTGCGCACTGGTGTGAACTAACACCTGGGGAAAGACCGAAAGTGAGGGGTGAAACGCTCCATGGAGCGCAAACCGGAAGTGCGTCATAGAGACTGCCCGCGACCGGAAGTAGTGGAACGCAGTATAGATGAAGCGATATATTCAGTGGTGATTCATTTCTTCAATGTGGCTGATCCCTCAATGCAGTATCACTAGATAAAAAGAAACAAATACGAAACAAATGCGCGTTATATGGCAGCAATTTATATGTTGCATAATGTAAATAAGGGAAAAAAGAAAAAAAAGGTAAAGTAAAAGTATACATAAAAACTAGGAAAAAATAAAAAATAAAAACAGAGAAATAATTAAAGAAAAAATATAACTATACAATGGGAATCAGAAAAACAAAAAATAAAAAATAAATAATAAAAAATAGAAAACAAAAAATAGAAAAAAATATAAACACTACAAACACCATACCCCTCAAAAGATACTCTCTAACGAGATTGCTGCTGCTGTGAAAAAATGAAAAAAAGGGGGAGGGGGGGAAAGAAAAAAAGGGTTAAAAAAGATCTCATGATATCAACCTTAAAATTTTCTATCTAAGATAGAGCCGATTATTCCTGTTTTCTACACACTCCCAAAGATACACAAAAGGTTGTATAATCCCCCGGGTAGGCCGATAGTCGCATCAACTGACTCTATTTTATCCCCTTTGTCCCAACTTCTAGAGAAAACACTTACTCCATTAGTTAGGGATACTCCCTCTTTTATTTTGGACACTGGGGCGTTTCTGGAGATTATAAAGAGTTTTGGTCAATTACCAGAAGGCACCCTATTGGTGACCTTTGATGTTAACAGCTTGTATACTTCTATTCAACATGAGAAGGGAATGAGAGCAACTAAACTTCTACTAGAGAGGTCTTCAATTGAGCCTAATGCCATTAGCTTTTTGATGGATTTATTGAGAATGGTACTGACAGAGAATTTTTTTCTTTTTGAAGATTCTTTTTACCTTCAGATACAGGGGACGGCTATGGGGTCGCATATGGCACCCCCCTATGCCAACTGCTTTATGGCTCAGTTTGAATCAGAATTCATATATTCACATGACAACTACCTATCTCATTGTTTACTTTGGCGTAGGTACATCGACGATGTATTTTGCCTTTGGCATGGATCACTTGACTCATTAGAGGAGTTTCATATATACCTCAATAGTGTTTGGCCTGAATTGACCTTTACCTTGAATAATCATAAAACTAGTATTAGTTTTCTAGATACTTTGATTATACAAGATTCCTCTGGTAATCTCTCGATAGATTTATTTACAAAGGAAACGGACCGGAATAACTTGTTGCTATATCAAAGCTGTCATCCAGTGGCAGTGAAAAAATCAATTCCCATTTCACAATTTGATAGAGTTAAAAGGATTGTTAGTGATCCCCTAATATGTTCCACACGATTAAACAGTATGGAAGATAAATTTGTGGAGAGGGGTTATCCCCGCCATTTGCTTAAGAAATGCCGGGATGACAACCGTTCCCGCAATAAACTGAGTATGGGTTCTAGAATTCCCTTCGTGCATACTTTCCATCCTTTCATGTACAGACTGCACAAGAAAATCCGTAAACATTGGTCTATACTTCGGGATAGTTTTCCGAAGATACCTGATTTTCAGGTCCCTTTTCTCCCATGTTTTAGGAGACCCAATAATCTGAGAGATAAGATTGTTCGAGCAGATATTGGTTCTGCATTAAAAATTTCTAGGCAAAGTTTTCTCCAAACACAGAAAAGAGGGACCTTTCCGTGTTTACAGTGTGCACAATGTGCTAATGTCTTGAAAGGTTCCTCTATTTCACATATATGATTCACTTTAGTATAATCTGGTTTCCTGTGCAGATCTAGTCTTCATTGATAGTATTTTGATAGGCGTTTTGAGAACCAGCTTTGTTTTATTTATTGTATTTATGTATTTATGTATTTTTTGTTTTCTTTTTTCTTTCATTGTGTCATTTTTCAGTCTGAAGAAGGTCCATTGTAGAGACCGAAACGTTATTAATGTACATCATGTGGATTATTAAGCTGTGAAAAATAAAAAGGACTTCTTTTTGCATTTGGGAGTGCCGGATTTTTTTCTTATAGGGGCCAGGATATAAGCCTCCTGGCAGGCACTCAGTGTGTACTAGAAATTCTAGGAGTAAAGCCTCTCAAGGAAAGCAAGACAAAGGACAGGGCCTGGCTTCCTCAGTAGCAAGGAGATAACTGAGTAGAGACATTGCACAGGCAAAGGTTATAGGCATAGCGCATGGAGCTGGCAGCAGACAGAAATCACCACATGACGTGAAGCAATGAGTAAGTTGGTGTGCGGGGATGGGAGACCATGCAGTAATGCCAGCAGGGTTGTTACACTTCCTCTGCTGTTATGTACAGTGCTGTCTCTTACATAGTGTATCCTTGTTATTTTTGTTATTCACAGCACCCTCTTTTATTACATAATCCTCTCTCTTGTTAGATATAAAATGACTGCTGATGGAGGAGCCGATAACCAGACTACCAGTCCATTAGCTCCTCCATTAGAAAAGCTTTCCCATGGTTCATCAGCCATCATTGCATTATATATCTAACAAGAGAGAATGGTATGTAATAAAAAACAGGGCTCTATATAATGCAATATGTGAGGGACGGTGCTATACATAGCAAGAGGGCACTATATAAGGGACAGCAATATACATAATAAAGGAGACTATGTAATATATATACATGTATCTGTGTGTGGAGATATATATATATATATATATACACACAGTATATTTATATATATATATGTATATTTATGTATACGTAGCTTTGTTGCCATAAAAGGAGGGAGGCCAACACACATTTCTTGCACAGGGGCCCCAAGCTGTCAGTGTCCGCCCCTGTCCTGTATTGTGCCGTGTGCCTTTAATTAGTTGTGTGCGCGCCGTCACTCTGTACCTGGCTCCTTCTAACTCCTCACTTCTAGTCCTGCACTGCTCCCTGCTGAACTCTCTGGCTGGATTTGCAAAAGGACGCCACGCCTCCTGGCTGACATAGCTTTTCAACCAGAGAGAGCAATGTATGCTGGGCCCGGCCGGAAGTACTTGCACATGTGAGGGCAGCTAGCAGCTGTTGGAGGTGGAGCGTGAGGAGCTGAGGCTGGGTAGAGGCGCAAGACGGTGTGAGCTGGGACCGGTGGTGAATTTTTTTTTTTTTTTTTTGTGGGGGGGGGGTATTCAGACTTTTGCTATGGGGCCCCATGATTTCTATGCACATCACTGGTGACAGTGTACAGGTAATAAAGTGATCATCACACAGGAGCTCTGTATATATTGTCAGTGTACAGGTAATACAGTGATCATCAGTCATATTATACATAGAAGCACAGTATGTAGTGTCAGTGTACAGCTAGTACAGGGATCACCAGTGACATCATACACAAGAGCTCTGTATATAGTGTCAATGTACAGGTAATACAGTGATCACCAGTTACATTATACACAGGAGCTCTGTATATAGTGTACAGGTAATACAGTGATCATCAGTGACATTGTAAACAGTATAAACAGGAGCTCTGTATATAGTGTCAGTGTACAGGTAACACAGTGATCTCCATTGACATTATAAATAAGTGAATGCTGCTGAGTTGGAGGGCATGGGGGACCTGACATGTTCCCTTTAAGTCCCTCATCTTGACCCCCTTTATTTAATAAAGTGCCCCATCCTGGCCCCCTATGCCCCTTGGCCCTGGCTGTACCCACTAAGTCTGATATCATAGGGAGCACAGCTAGGACTATGAGACCTAGGGAGCACAGCCAGGGTCAAGAGACCACAGCCAGGGCCAAGAGAGCTAAGTGGTAATGCCAGGGCCAAGGGAAATATGGAACAAAGTCAGGGCCAAGGGATATACAGGGCACAGGCAGGGCCAAGGGAACTGGGAGCACAGCCAGGGCCAAAGGACCACAGCCCGGCTAAAGATCCCTCTTACCTGCCTGCGCTTCTAGCGATGTATCCTTGTTTTATAGATCAGGTACACCCATGTTAAAATGGCAGCTGAACTAGCAGAGGCAGGAGGCTTATGTGAGTGCGCCTGTCACAGGCACCGCATGACAGTGACGTCATACACTGGCGACATCACTGTCATGCGCCACATGTGACTGGCGCACACGGTGCCACACATGTAAGCTGTCGGCTTCTATTAGGATGGCAGCCTATTGTTACGGTGACGGGGCAATACCTTTCAATTTAATGTGCACACATCCAGTTGAAACTAGCGAGCCCCATCTACGTCCTGCTCAGGGGCCCACCGGAGAATTCTCTGGTGTCCCGGCGGGCCAGATCGAACCTGGATACCGATATAGTTGAAAGTACGATGCCAGGCCAAATATACTCACACCGCGGTCCAAATTTGGCCAACGAGACAGAGCTTGTCATATGTACTCTACAGTACAGTGCAGTGTTGCACTGTGTATTGCTGGCTGATGAATGAGTAAGCCGCAAATCAGTCAGCTACGTATTCTGGGTGACAGGATGTTTGAAACTCTTTTATTCATCCTTTTCTGAGCCCCTGGCAGCAGATTTATGACCACAGACTACATTACAGTTGCATATACAGGAAAAAAAGAGCCAGTAAAAGCCAAATGATGACTTTTTTGTGTATAATTAGTAATAGACTGTGAGCCCTCGCCGGCAGGATCCTCTCTCCTTCTGTACTTGTGTGTGCCTTCTATCGCTCATGTTTATTGTACTTGTCTATGTATCTCCCTTTTTTCACATGTAAAGCACCGTGGAATAAATGGTGCTATAAAAATGAATAATAATAGTAATATAATTGTACTTCAATGTATAGCACTGAGACTATTAGGTTTGTCTTAGACCATAGTTGCAAAAACCTCAAAAAATTATTCGATAATTGGAATCACCATCAATCGAATAGACATGCTGCTATGCTCAAAGTAAACTCAATGACTAAACATTTAAAACAATGTTTACTTAATATTGGTAAAACACAGAGATTTTTAGGCGTCGGGTTCCTGTTGCCACACAGCGGGAATCCCGAGCCTTGCTTCCGGCGGTCTCCCATTCCTCCCCAGCCACAGAGAAGGTTGCTGAGCAAACTCACTGGTCCTGACGCTCTGCCCAGCCAACTCCGTGGGTTTGCTTGCTGCTGCCACCTCTGGCACAGCTTTGGCAATGCATGCTGCTCAGCAGCGAGTTTCTCCAGGGACTAAGTCCCCATGTCGTGCCACTGAGCATGCCCGTGGAGTGATCTCCCATTGGAGATCGAAGGTCACTTGCTCAGGTCCTGCACGTGTTCGGATTGGCCCATCTGAGAAGCCAGGAAGGTCCCGGACGCACACGGCTATAAAAGGTTCGCATGGCCGCTCGGCCATGCGCTAGGATAGACCGTGGAGTGAGTGATGTATGCACGTATGAATGTCTCTGGTGAATGACTCATTATGAAACCCCTACCCTTGGTACGCATGTGTTGTGCAGCCTAGCCTGCTAGCGCCCAGGCTTAGGCGTAGGTAGGTCAGAGTTTGAGACAGGCATTAGTCCTCACCTGTGACTTGGCACACCTCAGTGCCCGTGCTCCACACTCCATAGCCAGCGTCTATAGCGGCGCTCGCGGCAGTGACGCCGCGCGCTCAGTGGGCCTAGAGGGACTCTAACCCTGTGTCCTTGGGGTAGAGTTCTGTGGCCATACACTGTGCGCTCTTTTGGCCGGGCTCTGTGAACTAAACAGGCTCCGGCATCTACATTCAGCGGTCGCGTAGCTCTGTAAATTAACAGAGTTCGCTCTTGTTCACATTGGGTGACGTAACCCATGTGTGACTGTTTTCACACCGCTTAATTCTTCCGCCATTATCTAGCAGCAGTATACCACCTCTGCACGGTGGACCCCGGGCTGCGAACGCATCTACTACTATTTTATAATTTGGTGCGCTCCGCCAGCCCCAACGGAGATAACCGCTAGTAAACATACAAACACAAAAATACTTTGACATGAATGGGCATTTAGTGTTATGCTTCCAAATTGCATATATCTAAGAGTTACCAAATATTAGCACCAAAAGTATCATTAGATCAGGGTATTGGCCAAAATCACAAAGGGCGATCACTTAAGAATGCCTAGCCGCTAAGCATTGCAGTGCAGGAACCCGGAAGGGTGAGGTTGGGTCTATAGGGCATACTAGCCCCCCACTATGGCATTTGGCACAGTGGGTTGAAACACTTTGCTAGTATATATCGACAGATGTAGTAAGACCTAACCTCTTGGTTGATGACCATGTGTCGAGTTGTAGCATGGTGCAGGGCGAGGCACTCGTCTTCTCCTGTCAATTCCAGGCACACTACATGAAACAGTGGATCCTGGCTGTGTGTTAGTGCTGTAAGGGACTTCCGCCCTTGAAGGCCGCCTATAGCCAATGGTGTTGTCTGGCTAGGACCATAGGTTTTAGAGTTCAATAAAGGAGACTCCCGTTTTAAAACACAATCTTTACTGAATGGTAACTTGTTAAGGCTTAGGCACAAGGGGTAGCGTGTACAAAGTCTTATAGACGTTTCCTTCACAGTGAAAAGCATTTTCACGCACATAGTTTCCTTCCACTGTAGTCTACTTCAGGGCTGCTGAAGCACACTGTTTCGCCCTACTTGATCACAGCCTAGCTTGTTGCCACAGTCCTGACCAGCAGGTCTACCTATCTGCTTAGCAATTCTGTGTCTTATTTCTTCTACTACTGGTGTCCTGGATCTACAGCCTAGGACTCCCACAAGTCCCATGAAATTCAGTCCTGCTGTTTGGCATTCACCAAGCCCAGGGTTTTTCATGACACGTCATCCTATACAAGGACCGCTTTCCTTGGAAAGCTACTTTGTTCCTTCGGTCACTTCAAGGTCGCTCTACTCCCATGTCCCTTAAGGCCCCGTCTCACATAGCGAGATCACAGCGAGATCACTAATGCGTCACCAATTTTGTGACGCAACAGAGATCTCGCTACATGTGACACATAGCGGCGACCGCCCCCCCTGGATATCGCTGATCGTGCTCGAATGTCCTGGGCCATTTTTTCATCGTCGGCGTCCCGCTGGCCAGCATGCATCGCTGTGTTTGACGCCGACGAGCGACCTCGTTGGCGACGCAGAACTCAGGGACACAGGCTGGAATCATTCAGAATAGCTGCTGTGTGACAACACACCAGCGATCCTTACCAGGTTGTATCGTTGTCGGGATCGCTGGTGCGTCGCTATGTGAAACGGGACCCTTAGTCTCCTTGTTGTAGTTTACTCAAACAGCAGCACTGCTCAAAAAACCCTTCCTACTTCAACTTGTCCCCTATCTGCCTAACTATAACTACAGGAAACAGTCACTTGTCCTATAACAAAGCCTTTTCCCAATATGGACTAGTCCCGAACATTAACTCTTACCTTACCCTAACATAACTATCTATTTAATCACTATCTTATTGTTAGGGCTGGCGGAACACACCAAATAATAAAGATGATAATAAGGTGCGTTCGCAGCCTGGGGTCCACCGTGCAGGGGTGGTAACCTGCTGCTCAGTAATGGCGGATGCTATATGGCGGTATACTATAAGCACACACGCAGGTTAACGTCACCTGGTGTGTACAGGGGCGGACTCTGTTGCTTCACAGAGCCGCACTACCGCTGAACATAAACGCCGGAGCCTGTTTGTACTCACAGAGCTCGGCTAAAAGAGCGCACAGTGTATGGCCACAGAACTCTACCCCCAAGGACACGGGGTTAGAGTCCTTCTAGGCCCACTGAACGCGTGGCGTCGCTGCCCCGAGCGCCGCTATAGACGCTGGCTATGGAGCACGTGCACTGAGGCGTGCCGAGTCCCAGGTGAGGCCTGATGCCTGACTCAACCTCAGACCTACCTACGCCTAAGCCTGGGTGCTAGCAGGCTAGGCTGCACAACACATGCATACCAAGGGTAGGGATTTCTTAATGAGTCATTCACCAGAGACATTCATACGTGCATACATCACTCACTCCACATAGTCTGTAAATACAGTCTATCCTAGCACATGGGCGAGCGACCATGCAAACCTTTTATAGCCACGGGCATCCGGGACCTTCCTGGCTTCTCGGATGGGCCAATCCGAACACGAGCAGGACCTGAGCACGTGCCCCTCGATCTCCAACGGGAGATCACTCCACGGGCATGCTCAGTGGCCCGACATGAAGACTTAGCCCCTGGAGAATCTCGCTGCTGAGCAGCATGCATTGTCATAGCTGTGCCAGAGGTGGCAGCAGCAAGCAAACCCATGAAGTTGGCCTGGGCAGAGCGCCGGGACCGATGAATCTGCTGAGCAGTCTCCACTGCGGCTAAAGAAGAATGGGAGACCGCTGGGTGCAAGGCTCTGGATTCCTGCTGTGCAGCAGCAGGAACCCGATGCCTAACATTACCCCCCTTCCTAGGGCCGCCTCGCTATGCTCATACGCCGCAATGAGGAGCAGAGCGTGCATGTTCTCCACTGGCTCCCAGGTCCGAGCCTCTGGACCATGACCCTTCCAATCCACCAAATAAAATTTTTTGCCTTGCATCCCACGATGGCATTGACCTCAAACTTGTCCGAAGACAAGTCTGATGTCCCCGGCAGATGACTCGGAGAACCGGGACAAGTGAACAGGCTTAAGGAGGGACACGTGGAATGTATCAGAGATAGCCAAGTGTGGTGGAAGGGACAGACAGTAGACCACAGAGCTGATCCACTCGAGGACCTTGAAGGGGCCAATGTAGCGCGGTGCGAACTTAGCGGACTCTACCCGCAGCCTGATGTTTTGGGCGGAGAGCCACACAAATCGCCAGGGGCAAAAGTCGGAGCAGGGCGCCGGTGTGCGTCAGCGGAGGTCCTCATTATCTCCTTGGAAGCCCGGACAGCATCCTGGGTGCGATCCCAAATGTCACGTGCCTCCACCACCCAGTCTGCCACCCTGGAGTCGGTGGATGACACGGGCATGGGCACAGGGACGTGCGGATGCTGACCGTAATTTAGGAGGAATGGGGTCTGACCGGTGGAGTCAGCCATAGCATTGTTCAAAGTGAACTCTGCCCACGGCAGCAAGGATGCCCAGTCGTCCTGCCTGGCCGAGACAAAATGTCGAAGATATGTGATCAGGGTCTGGTTGGCTCTCTCTACCAACCCGTTCGTCTCAGGATGATAGGCCAAAGAAAGATTCAGCTCAATGCTGAGCAGGGAACAAAGCTTTCTCCAAAACAGGGACGCAAACTGAGGACCCCGGTCACTGACAATCTTGTCCGGCATGCCATGCAGGCGGAAAACGTGCTTAATGAACAACACTTCCAGGCCCCGCGCAGAAGGTAACCGGGATAGAGGTACCAAGTGCACCATCTTAGAGAAATGGTCGGTGACAACCCAAATGACCGTGCTGCCACTGGACTTGGGTAGCCCCAGCACAAAGTCCATACCGACCATCTCCCAGGGCCTGTCCGCTACCGGCAGAGGAAAAAGAAGCCAAGCGGGCCGCTGCCGAGAGGACCTATTCTGGGCGCAAGAGACGCACGCCTGAATATAGTCCCTGATGTCACGGGCCATATGCGGCCACCAGTATGTCCTCGCCAAAAGCTCAGAGGTCCGTTTTGTCCCGAAATGTCCACCCACCCTGGACGAATGAGCCCAAGAGAGGACCTCCGGTCGCAGACGGGCAGGGACAAATGTCTTGCCCGGAGGTACTGACTCAAGGGCAACCAGAGCCACAGTCCTCAGGCTCTCGGATGGGACGATCAGCTGAGGCTCCTCCTCTTCCTCCGATGACACCACAGAGCGGGAGAGAGCATCGGCCCAGACGTTCTTCACCCCGGAGAGAAAATGGAGTGTGAAGTGGAACCGGGAAAAGAACAAAGACCATCTGGCCTGGCGAGAGTTTAGCCGCTGGGCTGTTTGCAGATACACCAAGTTTTTGTGGTCGGTGAACACCTGGAAAGGGTGGCGAGCCCCCTCCAGGAGGTGTCTCCACTCCGAGAAGGCCAACTTCATCGCTAGCAACTCCCTGTCCCCGATGGCATAATTCCTCTCTGCCGGTGTGAAGGTCTTGGAGAAAAAGAAGCATGGGTGCCTCCGACCTTGCGTGTCCTTCTGAAACAGGACCGCTCCAGCACCGACGGAAGAGGCATCCACTTCCAGAATGAAGGGCTTATCTACATCGGGGCGATGTAGAATGGGAGCGCTAGCAAAATGGGACTTAATGGAGAAGGCCTTGGAGACCGGTTCAGACCACAACTTGGGATTTGCACCCTTCTTGGTGAGGGCTACCAAGGGTGCTACCAAAGTCGAGAAGTGAGGGATGAATTGGCGATAGTAATTTATGAACCCCATAAAGCGCTGCACCGCTTTGAGAGAATGGGGTTCCTGCCAATCCATCACCGCCTGTAGCTTGGCAGGATCCATGGCCAATCCCCGGGCGGAGATGATATAGCCCAGGAAAGGCAAGAACTCCTGCTCAAACACACACTTCTCCAACTTGGCATAGAGGGAGTTTGCCCGCAGGCGATCAAAAACTTTGCAAACATCTCTCCGGTGGGAGTCAATATCTGGAGAGTGATGAGAATATCATCCAGATAGACTACAACTGAGGTGGTAAGCATATTCCGGAAGATATTGTTCACAACGTCTTGGAAGACGGCCGGGGCATTACAGAGGCCGAAGGGCATCACCAGGTATTCATAGTGCCCATCCCTGGTGTTAAATGCCGTCTTCCATTCGTCCCCATCACGGATGCGAATCAGGTTGTAAGCCCCCCGCAGATCAAGTTTGGAAAACACCCTCGCTCCCCGTAGCCTATCAATCAGCTCTGATATCAGAGGCAGAGGATACTTATTCTTAACGGTGATGGCGTTAAGACCCCTGTAATCAATGCAAGGACGTAGTTCCCCACTCTTCTTCTGGACGAAGAAGAATCCCGCCCCCCGCTGGTGACACTGACTTCCTAATGAATCCTCTTGCCAGATTCACCCTGATGTATTGAGACATGGCCTCTGTCTCCGGGAGAGATAGGGGATAGACTCGACCCCGGGGAGGCTCTGCACCAGGCAAGAGGTCAATAGGACAGTCATAGGGGCGATGCGGTGGAAGGGTCTCCGCCGCCTTTTTGGAGAACACATCTGCATACTGTCGATTGTGTTTGCGGAGCGAGGAGAGATCACCGGGAACGTCGGTGGAGGCAACCTGAACGCACTCCCTCAGACATCTACCCTCACATGATTTACTCCACCCAGTAATCCTCCCTGAGGACCACTCTATATGGGGGGAGTGGTACCGCAGCCAGGGGACCCCTAGAAGTACCTGGTCAATACCCTCGGGCATGACGAGGAGGGATATCGTCTCCTGATGAGATGGAGCCACTGAGAGTAACAAGCGGACGGTCTGGTGGGTTATCTGTGAGGGTAGAGTGGCGCCGTTCACCACTCTGACGGTGACTGGTGTAGACATCATTACCAGGGGTATAGCGTGCCGTTGAGCGAAGGCTGATGACATAAAATTGCCCTCTTCCCCGGAATCCACGCAAACCTCCACCTCCAGAATGGAAGAATCAAACTCAAGTGTCCACTGAAAAGACAGCTTGAAGGAAAACGTCGCTGATTCTAGTGCGCCACCTCCTACGGCCACAAGGCGCGAGCGTTCTCCCAGCTGCTGTGGGCACCAGTTGGCAAGGTGACCGGACTGCCGGCAAACATGACAGCTCACAGGAGCTCGAGCGGACCGGGGCCTGGATCCCTCACGGGAAGCCCCCTGACGCTCGGACACCCGATCGGAAGATTCCAGAGGTTTAGCAAAACTAGGTGCCAACCTAAACCTCTGCCTACACTGGTCCCACTCCAACCTACGCTCGGTGAAGCGAAGATCTATACGGGTGGAGACAGTGGTAAGCTCCTCCAGTGTAGCGGGAATCTCCCTGGTGGCCAGAGCGTCCTTCACATGGCCAGCCAAACCTCTCCAGAATGCCGGAATGAGGACCTTATCTGGCCACTCTAACTCAGAGGCCAGCGTCCGGAACTGGATGGCAAAGTGGCTGACCATGGACGAGCCCTGTGATAATGCCAGCAGCCGGAGCGCGGTGTCATGGGTGACTCGTGGTCCCAGGAAGACCTGCTTCAGAGTGTCCAAGAACCGCGAGACACTCTGCACCACATGATCACCACGCTCCCACAGCGGTGTGGCCCACTCCAAAGCCCTGCCCGACAAGAGGGAAATAATAAATCCCACTTTAGCCCGCTCAGGAGGGAATCGTGCGGCCAGCAGCTCCAGCTGTATAGAGCACTGGCTTACGAAACCCCTACAAGAAGCTCTATCACCCGAGAACTTCTCGGGCAGTGGGAGGCGGGACAAAGTCGGGGCAGGGATGGCTGAGGTCACACAGGAGACAGCCTCTGTGGCTGCCTGAACAGCGACCGCAGTAACATCCGCAGCTGAGGCTGAACGCTCGAGAGCCGCCAACCTGCCCTGCTGCTGCCGGATGTACTGCAGCAGTCGCTGTTCGTCCGCCATTACTAGCCAGACCCTGGCGCTAGGATAATGTTAGGGCTGGCGGAACGCACCAAATAATAAAGATGGTAATAAGGTGCGTTCGCAGCCCGGGGTCCACCGTGCAGGGGTGGTAACCTGCTGCTCAGTAATGGCGGATTCTATATGGCGGTATACTATAAGAACACATGCGGGTTAACGTCACCCGGTGAGTACAGGGGCGGACTCTGTTGCTTCACAGAGCTGCACTACCGCTGAACATAAACGCCGGAGCCTGTTTGTGCTCACAGAGCTCGGTTAAAAGAGCGTACAGTGTACGGCCACAGAACTCTACCCCAAGGGCACAGAGTTAGAGTCCTTCTAGGCCCACTGAACGCGCGGCGTCGCTACCGCGAGCGCCGCTATAGACGCTGGCTATGGAGCACGTGCACTGAGGCGTGCCAAGTCCCTGGTGAGGCCTGATGCCTGACTCAACCTCAGACCTACCTACGCCTAAGCCTGGGCGCTAGCAGGCTAGGCTGCACAGCACATGCGTACTAAGGGTAGGGGTTTCTTAATGAGTCATTCACCAGAGACATTCATACATGCATACATA
This sequence comes from Dendrobates tinctorius, assembly GCF_039654945.1. NCBI lineage: Eukaryota > Metazoa > Chordata > Amphibia > Anura > Dendrobatidae > Dendrobates > Dendrobates tinctorius. The sequence goes on from NW_027361690.1 coordinate 83,922,835, forward strand.
CATCACTCACTCCACATAGTCTGTAAATACAGTCTATCCTAGCGCATGGGCGAGCGGCCATGCGAACCTTTTATAGCCACGGGCGTCCGGGACCTTCCTGGCTTCTCGGATGGGCCAATCCGAACACGAGCAGGACCTGAGCACGTGACCCTCGATCTCCAATGGGAGATCACTCCACGGGCATGCTCAGTGGCCCGACATGAAGACTTAGTCCCTGGAGAATCTCGCTGCTGAGCAGCATGCATTGTCATAGCTGTGCCAGAGGTGGTAGCAGCAAGCAAACCCACGAAGTTGACCTGGGCAGAGCACCGGGACTGATGAATCTGCTGAGCAGGCTCCACTGCGGCTGAAGAAGAATGGGAGACCGCTGGGTGCAAGGCTCTGGATTCCTGCTGTGCAGCGGCAGGAACCTGACGCCTAACACTTATACTACCTATCTTATATCCTAAGCCCTAAACTATGTCTTACACTACACTTATCCTCTACTGTACACTATGTCCTACATTATACAATACATTGACAAACATCACACGACACATATATATATATATAAAAGATGCACAACATAATATACATTACAACCTGATTGTTCTCTTCAGGGGTAAGAATGTGACAGTCCAATCCACACCACACCTCTTACAAGTTTACCTCTAATCATGTACCTATACCACATTATTTACCAGCTACCATAGGCAACAGCCCTCTGACTTTGGTCCACTATATAATTATCTAATAGTTACCACTGGTGCTTATATTGGGAAACTGTTGTAGACAATATTTTTGTTAGTTTGTACCCCAGAGATTGTCGACCTTTGAGGACATTTTTCCCTTTTCCTTAAATGCATGTATTTAAGGCTAAAAATAATTTTTGGATTTCATTACAAATTTTTCATTACAAATTTTGCATTGTTTGGCTTTTTACAGGCTTTGTGTTTTTTTGCACAACTTTGATGTGGTTTGTGGTCATAAATCAGTTGAGAAAAAGACAGAATTGTTGCAAACTCCCTAATACATCAATATAATCAGCTCACTGATGGATTCTCAGTTATCATATTATTCAGCTAGTAATAGATAGTGCAGCACAGCGCCTATAGAAGGCATATGACGCAAAATTTTTAATTACCAATGTCTTTTATTTTAGATTGTTTGGATTATTATCAGGAAAGAAGAAAGTAATCTGAGACCTCTATGGGGGGCTAAGATGCCAAGGGGCTGAAAAAGTCTGCTAGGAAGGGTAATCAATGTGGTGCACAGTTTTATCATTTGTCATATACGACTGATAAAGTTGTCTGACTGCAAATATCGTAATTTACTTAGACACAGTTGTGCTCAAAAGTTTACATATCCAGGCAGAATTTTTACTTTCTTGGCCTTTTTTAGAGAATAAGGCCTCTTTCACACATCAGGTTTTCGCCGTCAGGCGCGATCCGGCGCTTTTGACAAAAACCGGATCCGGCGAAATGCAATGCCGGATCCGGTTTCCCCCCCATTGACTTGCATTTGCGCCGGATCGCGCCGGATGGCCATGCGTTTCATCCGGTTTTCGCCGGATCCGGCAATGTGTCTCAATCCGGCGTCTGGAAAAACCGGCTACTGTAACGTTTTTTGTCTCCGGCGAAAAAGCCGGACACGCCAGATCCGGCGCGTCCGGCTTTTTCACACAATGAAAGCCTATGAGCGCCGCAATGCGCCGGATGCGGCGACAGCCGGATCCGGTGGCCAGATCCGTTTTTTTTCGTCTGAACATGCTCAGTAGCTCTGCCCACAAGACACATATATAAAAGCAAGACAGTGGGACCCTCAGCCACACCCAACATGCCACCCAAAATAGCAACCAGGCGCAGGAGAAGGCAGGAGACCACTGCAGCACCATCAGCACCACCACCACGCCAAATGGAGCAGCAAATGGAACATGCTGAGGAGGGGAGTCCAGCAGCAGATGAGAGACGGTAATTATCAAATCCCCCATTCCTCCAAACTAGGGCCATGGAATATCAAGATATTCATTGGCCCTTTGTTTCTCTTTATTCAACAGCCACCCAAGAGATGCAGCAGCAGCAGCACTGGCAGCAGCTGTAACACCACCCACAGGCATGGAGTCTGGCCAGCAAGAGGACAGCACATCTTCTTCTGGGAGCCCTCCCTCGCATCGTCAGCGTTTGATGGTAAGTTTTTATTTCCAAAATCCATCATCTCTGTAATATATGTCTATTCATTGCCTTTTATTTCAAAACAGGAATCACAAGATGAAGAGGAGCTCCCAGAAGAAGAAGGAAGGGGTGGACAGACACCTGGAGTGGGCTCACAATTGGTAAGTTTTTGGCATCAAACGCAGAAACACAACATCACACTACACACAACACATAGAAAACAATGTTCTGCAGACCACACACAGCAAACAAATGCCTACATCCAAAGACATAACATTTTTTGTTTTCTTCTCTAGTCTTCCCAATCTGGTGCTCGGCCAAGAGGTCCTCGCAGTGCCTCCCAGGGTCGTCGGCGACAGCAACGCGGCGGTCACCAGCGTGTAAGTATAAATATTTTTGCTTTGTTTTTTTTGCACTTTTTATTTCATTTCTTTTGTGGAGGCTAATTATGTTATTTTTGTCTTTTTCTTTAACAGCCTTCACAGCGTGCTCCCGACTCTGACGGTGAGGATGGAGGAATCGATGTGGACCACCTCATCGATCTCGTCAGAGAAAGGGAGCCGCTCTGGAATATGGTTGACCGCCGCCACGCTGACCTGATCGTTACCCGACGACTCTGGGAGGAAATCTGTTCGCTCCTTGTGGACCGCTGGGAGGACCTCGATGCTCGGGCCCAGATTAAAGAGCGTAAGTATATACAGTACCGGGTGCTTGATGTAAACCAGTGTTTCCCGAACAACAGTCCTCGTGGTCCCCACGGATCATGTGTTCAGGATTTCTATTTACTATGGAAATCCTGAAAACATGACCCCTGGGGACCATGAGGACTGGAGTTTGGGAAACACTGATGTTGTATACTAACCACTCCTTTCTCGTTTCAGGGGACAGAATTGTGAAGCGGTGGCGGTCTGTGAGGGATCGTTTCAAGAAGGAGTTCAATAAAGAGATGCGGGCCCCGAGTGGATCTGGAGGACGCAGGAGCAAGTACAAGTACGCACAAGCCCTGTCGTTCCTCCGGGATACAATGGTCACCAGAAGGTAAATATTACACACCACATGTGAAAAAAAAATGTTTAGATGTAACAATTTTTTTTCAGCCAGGGCCATGCCATGTCACTTTTTTAATTGTTTTTTTTTCTCTTTATTCCACAGCACAGTGAGCAGCACTCGGGAGCCTGCACGGTTGGACCCTTCTGAGGCGATCCCTGAGGAGACCGGCACCGAGGGACACTTCGACCGCCCCGGTACATCTGCACCTTCACAGCCTTCCCACACATTCGACCCCTCTGTCCCATCCACCAGCACAGGAGCATCGTGGCCGCCTACATTACATGAAGCTGCTGGTGAGGAGATCGCTTTCCCTTTACCCCACCCTTCTGCCCCTGCCACCTCTAGTACACCTGCGGGTACTGGGCGGCAGCGGCAGAGGGGTCAGGAAAAGACTTATGCGCCAGAGTTCTTGCATCTGAATGCATCTTTCCAGAACTGTCTAAAAGTCTTGTCAGAGCAAATCTCCGCAGGCTTTCAGCAGATCAACTCCAGCATTCTGGAGGTGAAGACACTTCTGCAAACCATGCATTCAGAAGCAAGATCTTCGCCAAACCACACCTTTTTCAGGTCTGTTGTGGAGCACATGGAAACGCTATCTCCTACCCAGCAGATGCATGTAATGCATTCATGCCACGGTGCTCTCCAGCACGTTACCTCCCAACCTCCTCTTCCCACCCCAGTAGTTCCTCCACCTGCACCCCCTCCAGCCACTTTCCATCCTCCCCCTCCTATTACATACCATCCACCTCCCCAGTACCAGCAACCTCCCCAGTACCAGCAACCTCCCCAGTACCAGACATCTCCCCACTTCCAGCAACCTGCCCCATACCAAACTCCTTCCCCATACAACTTGCCATCAACATCATCTGCTCCTACAGTCCCTGCCCAACCCTCCACTCCACCGCCCACCACCTCTTCTGCCTCCCACATGTCCACCCATTCTGTAGCTTTTTCCACACCTTCACCTCTAACTGTTCCTTCCCCACCACGATCCCAGTCCTCTCTCCACACTCCCAGTGTCGAAGTGTCCCGCAGCCCCTCCAGCAGTATTTCCACCCCACACTACACAGATTTATAATATGTGTGTATTTTAATAAAAATGACCAGTTTTATGGTTTCAAAGCTTTATTAAAAAAGTTTATTAAAATTTAAAAACAGTTTACTAAAAAAAACATTTTTCAATAAAAGTTAAATTATTTTACACTGGTTGTCTGTCATTTCTTTCTGCGGCCAAAAAGGTTAAATACAGGGTATTTAAAAGGTAAAATGGTATTCAAAACTAGGTATATAACTGTGGGTAAATTTTAGCTTTTTGCCACAGTTGTGTTCCTGGTTGTGTTTGAAGCAAAGTATTTCACCTAAAAAGTTGTGTTTATTGTTGGTGATTTCCTAACAATGTACACAACTTTTGTTAAAAGGTGAAATACTTTGCATAAAACACAACCAGGTACACACCTGTGACCTAAAGCTAAAAATAGTAAGACCATGACAAGATAGCCAACTTTGGTTGGCAAAGGTATATACTGTTGGTACAGAAGGTACACAATTTTGGTTAAGGGCACAAATCTTTCACACTCTGTCATCCTGCCAGTGTACTCTGCCTTGAGGTGACATAAAGTATAGTGCAAAATTGTCCCTCATTACTGAAACCGTCACAGAACTTCTAGTGGTAATGTCATGGTAATCTTGCAAGGTGGTTTCTTCAGAGGTGTCCTCAATGGAAATGGGTTCCTTGCAGATAACAAAATTGTGGAGTACCACGCAAGCTTTGATCACCTCGTCCACAGTTTCTGTCTTGAGGTTGATCGCAGTCAATAGGACCCGCCATTTGGCTGTCAGAATACCAAAGGTACATTCAACCATTCTTCTTGCTCTTGTGAGGCGGTAATTAAAAATGCGTTTTGTTCTTGACAATCCTCTGCTACCGTACGGTTTCAAAAGGTGTTCTGACAGCTGGAAGGCTTCATCCCCTACACAGACAAATGGCATAGGTGGACCAGATGTTTGCGGCAGCGGTCTAGGGGGTGGGAACTGGAAGGTGTTTCCATACAGTTTACGCCCCATGGCAGACAGTTTGAAAACTTGAGAGTCATTGGAGCGGCCATAGGCCCCAATATCAACAGCAATAAATTTGTATTCCGCGTCAGCGATGGCCATGAGGACAATTGAAAAATATTTCTTGTAATTGAAATATTCCGATCCCGATCCGGCTGGCTTTACAATGCGGATATGTTTCCCGTCCACAGCGCCCAAGCAGTTGGGAAACTGACATATCTGTTGAAACTTTTCTGAAATTTCAATCCACCTCTCTGTTGTGGGCTCTGGTAAAAACTCTTCAGCTAAGGAGTCCCACAGTGCACGGCATGTGTACTTCACTATTCCAGATATGGTGGAAATCCCGAGTCTGTACTGGAAATGCAGTGACGAAAGGGATTCTCCAGTTGCAATAAATCTGTGGGGAATTAAAAAACAATCAATTAGTTTTAAATCACAGCATTACATACCAAAACTCAGCTATAACACTTGGAGATACAAACTACCACCAACAAGATTGCAGTGAAAGTGTGCTCTGATGCGAGCATATCCAATAAATGTGGCTTACCTTAAAGTCACCATTAGACGCTCTGCGGGTGAAACAGAGAAGCGGCAATAGGTGTCTGCTTTTCTTATGAGGTGTGCAATGCGCTCCACCAATTAATCAAAATTCTCCATTTTCATCCGAACATATCCAAAAAATTTATCCGGGTTTCGTCGAAGGTCCATGCAGAGTGTAGAATAGACCCCACGCGTCATTCTCTTGGCTGTGATGGGGTGGATCCACAAACGTCGTCTACGATGCCTGATGCGCTGCTGTCTCGCTCTCTCCTTCTCCAGAACAATCACCCTCAAACGATTCGCCTCCGCTGTAAAATCCGCCAAATTCTTCAAAATATTTCCAATGACAACATCCATCTTCGCCAGTAACTTGCTCTTCTCTCCAACCTGCACTTTCTCCTTTACAACCTGTCAAAGAAGGGCTGTAGGAACACGCTATATATAGTTTTCCAGTAGCCAATCCCGTTCGGAAGGCCACAAGGGGTGTTTTTAAAAACCGGATCCGGCGTAATCCGTCGAAAAACGGATCGAAAAACGGATGAACCGGATGAGACGGATCCGGTTTTGTCTGTCAAGAACAAGACGGATCCGGCAGAAAAACGGATCCGTCACATCCGGTTTTATGAAATATTTGCCGGATCCGGCGCTCCGGCACGACGCCGGATCGCGCCTGACGCCGAAAACCTGATGTGTGAAAGTAGCCTAAGAATTATAACAGCAAAACTTCTTCAGTCATGGGATAAAACCAGGGCCTTTTTTGTAAAAAAATATTTGCCGGTACGCATTTCTGATTAATTTCTCATTATTCAGTACTGTAGTCTGTACGCTAATTTCAATCAAAAACTATGTAATTCAGATTGCAAAAGAAAAATAAAAAATGACTAATACTGTATAAACGTTTTTTTCACTTGCAAAATATGGTTTTCGTATTCCTTAACCGATTTACCTAGGCTTTATTCTATAAGAAACGCCAAATTTCAACCAAATTTTCATCAGCCTCGACGTCTCGAGTTCGTTCTTTACTGTTTCTGTCAATGGCTGATCGCCGACCTCGAAGTATCCAAGAGTCAACGTACTTTGAAAGCTTCAAAGATGGCCCAACTAGCCTGACAAAAAGCAGCGAAGAAATAGTCTTTGTCAGCAACGATGCACGGGATGGTGTCGCGATCAGGTTCATTTGCGAAAATCCCCGTTCGCATTCGTCGGAGGAAATAGGAATGGTACAGAGTTTGTGTTGCAGTGGCACCATTTTCTCAGAGCATTTCTCTCGATCAGGTATTCACGAAATCTGCGAGTGACGTCTCTTTCTGCAAGCTGAAATTTTCTACACAAGCTTCTAACTTCCTGTTCGCCGAATGTTAATTGTTCCTGGACAACATCTGGCCACTGTGTCTGGTCAAGCACACGTGCCCATTGTGCCAAATTTGCATCCTCGCAATCAAGCAGACGATTTTCCATCGATTCGTGAAGCTTCGTGTAAAACACTGACGGATTAATTGGAGGATCAGTTGCACACCCTTTCTGGTGGAGGACAGCGTTCCCAAACCGCAAATTTTCAACAGCTTTCTCGGCCATTTCATAATATGAACCTGGTATATAGCCCCCCATCACAGGTTACAGCCCCCCATGCTGCCTTAAAATTATGAACCATTCATTCTTACCCTCCGCCACCGCTGCCAGTCCCTGCTTTTTCCTGCTTTCGCCGGCGTCATGTGACAGGCGCAGCAGCGATGACATCATTGCTGCTGCGCCAGTCATAGCCGGTTAAAAGCAGAAAGAAGCAGGGACTGGAGGACGGCAGCGGTGACAGAGCGACGGAGGGTAAGAATGAATGCTTTATCATTTTAAGGTGTGCGCAGGCACCTTCAGATTTTCCGGTACGCCGTACCGTCGCATACCGGCGCAAAAAAAGCACTGGATAAAACAACAAATTGCCAAAATTTGCTGTCAAACTGCATTTGGAGGGTGAGTAATATATTACTCAAATTGTCACCAGCCTAGATTTTTTCCTGCATTTTATAAGAAACATGATGTAAACTTGTTAACGTTTTGTAGTGCAATGTTATTGTTGCTATTAATGATGGCTGACATATATATTAGTAATGTTTTTGGCTATTACAGGGCGATGTCTGCTTTGTGTTTGGCTGTCAGTATTGCTATTTACAGATGGGTATGGTTTATTTATTGATTATCATTTTATTACATTATGTTAAATGCTGCTCTCAGGAGTTGGGAAATGAACAGACAGCGCAGAGGTATGATAAGGGCAGTTCTGATAAATATGGACCTCTATTATGTGGATTAATTCCATATGCTGACTCCTGCTGGTTTGAATTAGATGTCATTCTCAATAGAACTTTATGGGTTATTTTAACATTTCTAAAATAATGAGGGAGGCTCTCTTCGTACTATTTACTTTTCTTTCTTTAGTGCTCCCCTGCTCACACTCTGAAAGATTTTATCTCAGAGCCCCTACATCACATACAGAATTCACTATTAAAACAAGAAATCTGTTAAATATGTACATTAAAGGGGTTGTCCAATTTCTGATAAAAAAAAATATAAAAACAAAAAAACTGCTCAATTTATGAATTCCCACGATGCAGCACACACACTCCGGTGGTCCACTTTGTAATTATTTATAAGTGGGCATCATGTGACGGTTGCAGACAATTAGTGCCGCTGCGGTCACTGGCCATTCTACTAGCACTGAGCCAAAATTTTAGTAAAAAAACAGCTCCGACTTCGGAATCTACAGTTTGCCTGCTCCAGTCGCTTATTGAGACACAATCCATAGTAACTTGAATGGTTTCTTTACAGACAACTTCACCCAATATATCCACAGTTGGCACATCATTTCTAACACATCCATCTTGACATTCTTTCTCAGCTTTCCCTACTTTGCTGACACTTCCACATGGCACGTACCCAGACCGGACCGTTTTAGACTGCCTTCCAGCTTCTTCCTGGCCTAACCTTGCCATGATGACAACTCCTTGTTTTGCCCCAACCTTGAAATCATCAGCCACCTGGTTTAGCTGCCTCTGGAAAAGCATCCGTCCCATCTGTACTGCTCCCTGTGAAGCTACAGCATCCTTCTGTTCCTTAGCTCGTCCGACTCCGGCCCTAAGAGCGTCTGCCCAAGCGATGAGTCGCCACATATTAGCTGCTGTTCTGGCTCACTGTACCAATGTCCAATAGCTGTGGATAACTGGGTCATTTGCTGATTAACGTTGTGCGGCTGCCGAGCCGTGCTGGGCCTATAGCCCATGTGGACACTTTGGGCACCCTGGCCCTGTCTGCACTAACTTCCTTCTAACCTAACCTTACCTCCCAGCAGCCCCTCCTACACTTAACCCTATCTTACTAAGAACTCTATGTACTACAGTGCCCCCCTCTAGTGTCCAAAGTGTGCACTACACTTTCCCTGTCTAAAATATAGCATTATACAATAGAACACACCATATTTACAAAAAATGGTAACACATATAAAAGTGTGGCAATACCATTGATTTGGGTGATAATACATGGCAACATGTAGCAGTACCACCGAATTACTATACATAAAAATTTAGGGGCAGAGCAAGAAAATAGCATTATTCCACCCCTTTACATAATCATCATCTTCCTTGGTATAAACATCATGAATTGCCACGATCCTTGGAGAGATATTTGTATTGTCCCTTTATATATTTATACATGGTTATTAGATCGCCCCTCAGTCGTCTTTTTCCTAGACTAAATAATCCTAGTTTTTCTAGTCTCTCTGGGAATTGTAGTTCCCTCATCCTCTTTACTAATTTTGTTGCCCTCCTTTTTACTTGCTTCATTATATTCTTCCTGAGCACCGGTGCCCAAAACTGTACACAGTACTCCATGTGCGGTTTAACCAGGGATTTGTACAGAAGCAGTAAAATGCTCTCATCATGTGTATCCAGACCTCTTTTAATGCACCCCATAATCTTGTTTGCCTTGGCAGCCGCTGCCTGGCACTGGCTGCTCCAGGTTATCATTAACTAGGATCCCCAAGTCCTTCTCCATGTCAGATTTACCCAGTGGTTTCCCATTCAATGTGTAATGGTGATATTGATTCCTTCTTCCCATGTGTATAATCTTACATTTATCATTGTTAAACCGCATCTGCCACCTTTGGGCCCAGGTTTCCAACTTATCCAGTTCCATCTGTAGCAGAATACTATCTTCTCTTGTATTGACTGCTTTACATAGTTGTGCATCATCTGCAAATATCGATATTTTACAGTGTAAACCTTCTACCAGATCATTAATAAATATGTTGAAGAGAATAGGTCCCAACACTGACCCCTGCGGTACCCCACTGGTCACAGCGACCCAGTTAGCGAATATACCATTTATAACCACCCTGTGCTTTCTATGTCCAATGTGTCACGTGGATGGAGACAGATTTTTATCCACATGCAGATAATAATGGATGTCTGTAATAAAGGACAGCAAGCAGAGGTTTTGAAAATGATTAGTTTTATACAGTATATAGGAAATATATGTAATACATTACATAATGTTTTATTATACTATATAGAACATTTATTTATTGTAGGTGTAATTCCCCTCTAACTGTTATAGTACTTGTGGAAGAATAATTCATTCTGTTCACGTTAAAACCTGGTGCCCAGACGTCTTGAACTGAGAAGTGAAAAACTGCCATTTTCTATGGACTGTTATATCAAACGTATTGTCTTCAGAAATCTGCCTTGAAATAAGCTTAGATGTTTGATACTACTATTCTTTATGTTCCATGTTATTAGAGCTGATGGAAATGTGGCAGCACTTCTAATGATAAAGAACAAATTCACCCCTCAAAAATAACATTTACATATATATATATATATATATATAAAAATGAGTGTATGTATGTATGTGTGTATTTGTGTGTGTATCAAACCACGCCCACTCCACATAGCCCTGTCCACTCCACATAGCCACACTCACTCCACACGCAAAGCCCCATATAATAAATATCTAATATATACATATATATAAAAAATATCTAATCTAATATATATGCTAGCTATTGAACCCATTTTATGCCCTGGTGGCGAGCATTTATATTGGTATATGGTCTCCATCCTGGTATGTGCTGCTTCCATCCTGTGCCCTAATCTTGCCATGTGCTGCTACTATCTTGCGCCCCCTTCCTGTCATGTGCAGCCCCGATCCTGCGCCCTCATCCTGTTTTGTGTGCCTCCATTTTGTCATGTGCTACTCTCTTCCTGTGCCCTCATCCTGTCATGTGCTCCCATCCTGCTCCCCAATCCTGTCATGTGGTGCTTCCATACTACGCCCCCATCCTGTCATGTGGTGCTCTCATCCTGCACCCCCATGCTGTCATGTGCTCCTCCCATCCTGCGCCCCCATTCTGGTATGTGCTGCACCCATCCTGGTATGTGCTACTCCAATTCTGCGCCCCCATCCTGTCATGTGGTGCTCTCATCCTGCGTCCCCATCCTGTCATGTGGTGCTCTCATCCTGCGTCCCCATCCTGTCATGTGGTGCTCACACGTATTTTCTATATATATTCATTAGAAAGTGGCTGGATTACTCCGCTGAAGTATTTTATATATATATTCAGTAGAAAGTGGCTGGATTGCTCCGCTAACGTATCTATAAAAATGGCACTGGCAAGCGCAGACTGTGCAGGCGCCGATTCCGGCGCCACAACCCGCCCTCTCCTGACATCATGGCCTTATTTCAATAATTTCCACCCACCAACAAAATGGCGCCTGAAGTGCGCTATATGCATGCACCATTTCCGACGGAGGATTCATGTCCCGGACTCCGGCCCGAAAAGACCCTGCGGCAATACCGGATAGTTTAACCCAAGGTGTCATACCTAAATGATCAAAACATCAAGTTCAATATAAATTAATTATTGGGCAACTCCATACTAAATGAAACCTACAAAACATACATGAGTTCAAAAACGCCCAGATTCAAAAAATCCCAATAAATGAGTCACACAAAAAACGTTTTTTTTGTGCAAAAATTAGTTAAATACCTTTATTGATATAGATATAAAAACACGTATAAATACAAAATACATGAGTGCATAAGGTGGAAGACTCGACAGCAAACCACCTGAAAAATTATAGTCATAGCAGCTAACGCCATATAGGCGAAATGGCCGAAAGGCAAAATCTAGTATTGATATTATGATATAACAGGAATGCAGGAATATCAGTATATCCTGAGAGACCTATAAGTAAGGGAGTCCTTGTTCATACAACATAGTATATAGGAATCCTATTCAATAAACTAAAGGACAGAGGCCCTGCAGTAATAGGCCTAAGACCTCACTAGTCACTCAATCTGTTTACCATGCCTAGCGGTCAGAGCATAGGTCTAAATACAAAGACTAAAGTTTCTTAAAGGGCTTCCTCGGGGGGCTGTGTGACTTGTGTTATGGACTAAGACCCTTTTATAGCGGCACTAATAATCCTGATGCGCGCGGCCATCTTGCGCATGCGCGGTGGACACGAATTCCCCGCCGCGTCATTTCCGGCCATCCAGGAAATCGGCACGCGTCATGGCATCCACATCGTCATGGGAACCCGACGAGCGCCGAAGCCTTTGGATGCCTTTCATGACGCGGCGGGCATGTGCACAGCGCACGTGCCTACCACAGAGGTCATTACTAATAAAGCAAATAGAGGGGCACAAAAGGAAAAGGCAAATGTGCACATGGATCCTAATCATGTCTACAAGTACCAGCTCTATGTGTGTCGACAAATCAGCAACAAGGATTATGTTTAAAGTAACACACTAAATACACACCACATTAGGGCCATTTTAGCAAGGGTAAAGGGAAAATTTAATATAATATAAAGCGCAAATATTACCCAATCAAATAAACTTGACACAATATATCACATTTTCATAAAAAGGTGTATATAGAGACACATAGCATAACATTCAATGCGGTACTAAAATAAGCACACCCCTACATTCTATGAATAAATCATATATATCCCTTCTTCAAGTCAGGCTATAAAAAGGTCCGTATCTTCACAGCTTGATGACAATAAATCGTCTTCAAAAATCCAGATGGTCATATATACTCAACTACACAGATAAAAAACAGAGATATTTTTAAATTAAAACCAACCCATAACACCAAATAAAATCAAGAGAAAACGAGGAAAAGTTATTATAGAAATGGTGAAAATGATAGTTTCTCATTCAGGCCTTTAGGGTGCATTGTGCCGAGGGTAACTATCCATCGGCACTCAAGCTGTGCCAAAGTACGCTTCAGATTACCACCCCTAATCCCACAATGGACCCGATCAATCCCACGTATCTGTAACCCAGACGGATTAGAATCATGACAGAGTCTAAAATGTCTGGGAATCGTCTTTAGGCCAGGGATATCCATAGATTCCTTCGCTGCCAGGATATCCCTGACATGTTTACGGGTCCTCACACGCAGCTCACGGGATGTTAAGCCCACATAGATCAAATTACAAGGGCATGTCGCGTAATATACGACATACCGTGAGCTGCAGGAAATATAGGTCAGGATACGGTAATCTTTACCACCATCAGAAGATAGGTAAGTTGTGCCGGAGATCGCAGTATGCGTTCAGTGCTTACACATACCGCGATCTCCTGAGACACAATCCTCATCTCCGGATGCTTAATTATAGATATATATAATAAATATCTAATATATCTATTTCATAGGCACATCTTCTTGACCACAACAGGTTACACTGCCTGTGTTGCCCATAGCAACCAATCACTAACATCTTTCATTTCACAAGAGCTGTTTAAAAGATGAAAGCTAAGCTGTGATTGGTTGTAACAGTTTTCCCGCTCCACAACACCTCAGCAGACACTGACTGGGTGGGAGAAATCTAGCATCCCCGACAAGCTCCCAGCCACTGTCTGCCCCCCACAAAGGAGCAGAGCGCACATGACAGAAATGATTCACCCCCTCCTCTAATACTGCCATGCTCTATTGTTACCAGCGTAGAAAGTCGCATCATAAGCAGCCGCACCCAGAGCCACACTGCCAGGTTACATAACAGCACATCTCCAGGAACTTCCTGCTCAGCCCCACCCGGCTCGAGACTGTGGGATGGAGGATGTGTGATGGGTATATGGGCATGGGACTATGGGAAGGAGGATGTGTGATAGTACATGGGCACTGGACTATGGGATAGAGGATGTGTGATGGGTATATGGGCACGGGACTATGGGATGGAGGATGTGTGATGGCTATATGGGCACTGGACTATGGGATAGAGGATGTGTGACGGGTATATGGGCACAGGACTATGGGGTGGAGGATATTTATGATGGGTATATGGGCACGGGACTATGGGATGGAGTATATGTATGATGGGTATATGGGCATGGGACTATGGAATAGAGGATGTGTGATGGGTATATGGGCACTGGACTATGGGATGGAGGATGTGTGATTGGTATATATGCACTGAACTATGAGATACAGAATGTGTGATGGGTATATGGGCACGGGACTATGAGATGGAGGATATGTATGATGGGTATATGGGTTATAGGCACTGGACTATGGGGTAGAGGATATGTGATGGGTATATGGCCACTGGACTATGGGATGGAGGATGTGTGATGGGTATACGGGCACGGGACTATGGGAATGAGCATATGTATAACGGGTATATGGGCACGGGACTATGGGATAGAGGATTTGTGATGGGTATATGGGCAATGGACTATGGGATAGAGGATGTGTAATGGGTATATGGGCACTGGACTATGGGATGGAGTATGTGTGATGGGTATATGGGCAACTATGGGATAGAGGATGTGTGATGGGTATATGGGCACGAGACTATTGGATGTAGGATATGTATGATGGGTATATGGGCACTGGACTATGGGAAGATGTGTGATAGGTATATGGGCACTTTGATGGAGGATGTGTGATGGGTATATGGGCATGGGACTATGGGATGGAGGATATGTATCTTGGGTATATGGGCACTGGACTATGGGACAGAGGATGTGTGATGAGTATATGGGCATGGGACTATGGGATGGAGGATATGTATGATGGGCACAGGACTATGGGGTGGAGGATATGTATGATGGGTATATGGGCATGGGACTATGGAATAGAGGATGTGCGATTGGTATATGGGCACTGGACTATGGGATGGAGGATGTGTGATGGGTATATGGGCACGGGACTATGAGATGGAGGATATGTATGATGGGTATATGGGCTATGGGCACGGGATTATGGGATAGAGGATGTGTGATGGGTATATGGGCATGGGACTATGGGAATGAGTATATGTATAATGGGTATATGGGCACTGGACTATGGGATAGAGGATGTGTGATGGGTATATGGGCAATTAACTATGGAATAGAGGATGTGTGATGGGTATATGGGCACTGGACTATGGGATGGGGATGTGTGATGGGTATATGGGCAACTATGGGATAGAGGATGTGTGATGGGTATATGGGAACGAGACTATGGGATGTAGGATATGTATGATGGGTATATGGGAACTGGACTATGGGAAGATGTGTGATAGGTATATGGGCACGGGACTATGGGATGGAGGATATGTATCATGGGTATATGGGCACTGGACTATGAGATAGAGGATGTGTGGTGAGTATATGGGCACGGGACTATGGGATGGAGGATATGTACTTATTTATTTATTTTACTCACTTATATAGCGCCATTAATTCCACAGCGCTTTACATACATTATTCTATGATGGCTATATGGGCACTGGACTACGTGATAGAGGATGTATTATGGGTATATGGGCACGGGACTATGGGATGGAGGATATGTATGATGGGTATATGGACACAGGACTATGGGATGGAGGATATGTATGATGGGTATATGGACACGGGACTATGGGATGGAGGATGTGTGATGGGTATATGGGCACTGGACTATGAGATGTATGATGGGTATATGGACATGGGATTATGAGATGGAGGATATGTATGATAGGTATATGAGCACGGGACTATGGGATGGAGGATGTGTGATGGGTTTATGGGCACTGGACTACGGAATGGAGGATATGTATGATGGGTATATGGGCACAGGACTATGGGATGGAGGATATGTATGTCACACCGTTCTGTCTGTACCTGGTTGTCGGCGTGACAATGCATGTCATTGCTTTAACCCTTTGCTCCTTTCCCCCTAATTGAACTTGGATACTGCTGGCTGTTTGGAGCCTGCTCAGTTCCCTGCTCTGCTGCATAGCCATACATGTGTTGCTAGGTCTTTGCTCTGCTGCTTGACCATCCTCATGTGTGGTCCCTGGTTGCCGCTGTGGAAGCTGTCCGCGGGTTTTGAGGTCATATGCAGCTGGTACATGACTTTCCACGTGTGTCTAGGCTTGCAGGCAATGCCATGTGCTCTAAGCCTCAGTTCCTGCACTGACTGTGCTGCAATGGTTTCTGTGTGTGCTTAGGGCATGCGCGGCCACACTTCCCCTACTTTTATCAGGGTTAGTGTGTGTACTTGAAATGCTGTCCCCAGCCAATTGCTGAGGGGCAGCTCCTATATAAACTTCCCCTTCCCTGCTGGGGGGGCCATAGCTACTCACAAAGCTCCTGAACTTTGCCATGCGTGTTTTTTGTCTGTGTCCCTGGACCTCTCCTGTCTATGTTTTGGTACCAAAGTCCCTGCCTTGATTCCTGCTTTGTCCTGTTCCTGCACCCTGCCCTGGAGGTGGTATATCCAGACCTGAATCCTTGATCCTGTACCTGTCCTGTACCTGAACAAGAAGTATTCAGCTCACCCCTCTTCACTCTTGATCACACCTCCGATGCACGGAAACACCCTGACCCGGGTGTATAGTGCATGCACAACATAAAGAAGGATTTTTCCAGCGTCTCCAGGAGATAAAATAATAATTGCTTTATTGAGAATATAAAATCTTCATACCATCAGGTAAAAACGACATAAAGAGGCGTATGGAGGGGAGCAAGTTCCTACGCGTTTCACCCTGAAAGGGCTTAATCATGGTGAAACGCGTAGGAAATTGTTCCCCTCCATACGCCTCTTTATGTCGTTTTTACCTGATGGTATGAAGATTTTATATTCTCAATAAAGCAATTATTATTTTATCTCCTGGAGACACTGGAAAAATCCTTCTTTATGTTGTGCATGTCCTGTACCTGACCCTGTCTGAACTGTGTCTGCTGTTATGTTTTTGGAATCCCACTGTGTTTGGAGCCTTGCACCCAGTGACTGAGTCTTTTGTAACTGGTGTTTCTGCGGAGCATCTACTAACCTGTGCTCTGACTACCATGCGGTGCTAGCTCCATGCATGCCCAGCAATCCTGCGGTTTTAGCACCATCACGCTTGAGTTCCTTCCTAGGTCCGATGCTCGGAACCTGATGACCGCTGCCTGGAGCTTGATGACTGCATTGGTGCCTGTAGGTTGTGTCGGATGTCCAGAACCGAACGACTCTTGTCTGATGTCTCCCGGTGACTCTGATGTCCTGTGGGTGAACCTGATTGTCCTGATGTCCTCGCGTATCCTGATGTCCTGCCTGCGTCCTGATGACCTTGTGTACCCTGATGTCCAGCCTGTGTCCTGATCTCCTGATGTCCAGCCTGTGTCCTGATGTCCTTATGTACCCTTATGTCCTGGCTGTGTCCCGATTCCCGCCTATGTGTGCCTCGGTGATCCGTTAGTGACTTGGGGTCCACTGGGTGGCACCCTTCTGGGAGGTGTGGAATCGGGAGCCTGGCATAGCCCTGTTTCGTCTATGCACTGTGTGACTTTACTTTAGTAAACTTTACTTTCTTTATACCTGAAGTTGTGCGGTGTTATCAAGTTCTACGTGTCTTCTCCTTGTCCACATGTTCAGCTGCCACAGAATCCCTGTCGCTGCCCTTCCCTAGTTTGGGTAAGCTCGGGTGCCCCTCTGTGGTATAGACGGTCCATATTGCGTCCCCGGGGGAAGCCCGCCCCTCGCCATCATGGTCCGTCAGCGTGGAGGCGCCTGCTGGGCCGCGTCCACGGCCGCAGTCGTGACAATGTACGATGGGTATATGGGCACTGGACTATGGGTTGGTGGATAATCATTATAATTTGTTATAACTAACCACAGTTAGTTACTATGCCCAGGCAACGCCGGGCTCTTTAGCTAGTATATATATATACCTCCCTATGACACCTGGGCATGCTCCTGATGAGTCAGTGGATGTTGTCATGAAGGATCTCCTCCCAGACCTGGACTAAAGCATCCGCCAACTCCTCGATAGTCTGTGGTGCAACCTGACGTTGGTGGATGGAGCGAGACATGATGTCCCAGATGTGCTCGATCGGATTCAGGTCTGGGGAATGGGCGGGCCAGTCCAAAGCTTCAATGCCTTCTTCTTGCAGGAACTGCTGACACACTCCAGCCACATGAGGTCTGGCATTGTCCTCCATTAGGAGGAACACAGGGCCAACCGCACCAGCATATGATCTCACAAGGGGTTTGAGGATCTCATCTCGGTACCTAATGGCAGACAGGCTACCTCTGGCGAGCACATGGAGGGCTGTGCGGCCCTCCAAAGAAATGCTACCCCACACCATTACTGACCCACTACCAAACCGGTCATGCTGAAGGATGTTTGGGTCGCCCTCCCAGGGCTGTGGGGTACTTGGTACCGGGCCGGTGTCAGGGGGAAAGGTGTCACAGCGGCGGTGACTCAGTCCGTGGCCCTGGGCACCCAAATCAATGGTGGTTTGTGATATAGTCTATGTGATAGTTCGTGACGCCAACGCTGCGTGCAGATCCTCTGGGGCTGGTGGTGTGTTGCAGCATAGATGGTGTAGCTCCCCACAGGTGAAGCTGTAACCCCAGGGCAGTGTATAGGCGCAGGCGGTGTGAGGAATGTTGGTACCCAGATGTAGTGGTGTTGACGGTGTTAGCGCACAAATGAATGGAAGACACCAGGGCTTGTAGTTCCAAAGCTTTACTCACAGTCCGTGGTACACACTGGGACCTGCCTCCATGCCGTGTCCTCCGGGGCAGAGACTCAATCAACCTCCCGGGCAAGTCAGGATTCTCCTCTCCAACACTCTGCCAACATGTACCTTTCCTGAACGACTCCTCTATTGCGCCTTAAGGTGTGAAGAGCTCCAGTACCGTGGTACTCTGAAGTTCCTCCTGTTAGATGTTCCTAACAACTCTACTCGTATGGCAGACAGCTGTAGCCTCTCTCAGGGACTCCCTTCTCCGGTGTCCTGGCTCTCTATTCAGTTGCTGTTGTGCCCCGAGTCTTGGATGGGAGTAATGCATTTACAGCCAACTACTCCACCGGTGTCTGCTGCAGAACCATAAGTGTCCATACGACCATGGGGACCGGGCCCCGGCCTTGCGCTGAGAACCTATAGGCAGGGTTCCTCTTCCAACTTACAACTCCTCTCTGTTCTCCTACTCCTTCGTTCCGCACTGTTCTTTCTCTCTCTTATGGAAGCTTAGGTTGCAGTTCTACGTCTTTCTCCTTCTGTTCCTTTCCCGTGCCAGCTGGCTCAGATCACTGAGGCAGCTGCAGCACTCCTTCCTCCATCCCTCCTTCCAGGGATCCACACTCCTCCCGAGTGGCTTCCTTCCTCACTGACCTTCTGTCAGACTGAACTCCTAATTCTAAACCTTCCCAACCTTTTATATATATATTACACCTGAATGCAAACTAAGTATTATGAGAAAAATATAATTGAAATGCTTTGTTTGTGGTACTAAACTATTTCCCAATAAATATTGCTTGTTGAGAAATGGCAAAAGTATACAATCAATAGGTGTGCACCATTATGTACTCTATATTTGGGCACTTTTCTAACTGCATTTTCAAATATATTTCCTTGCTCATTAAGCGATTAGATCAGTAGTATATCACTATCTGATCCAATGAAGCAGTATAAAGCACGTTTTGGATTTTTCTGCTTCACAGCATTACTCCAGGCCCAGTATTGTGTATAAACCACAACTGGATTCACTGGATTCACCGGGCCAATTTTTACAATTCTGACCACTGTCCCTTTATGAGGTAATAACTCTGAAAAGCTTCCATGGATCCCGGTGATTCTGACACTGTTTTCTCGTGACATATTGTACTTCATGTTAGTGGTAAAATTTTATTCATATAACTTGCGTTTATTTGTGAAAAAAACGGAAATTTGGCGAAAATTTTAAAAATTTCGCAATTTTCCAACTTTGAATTTTTATGCCCTTAAATCACAGAGATAAAGCACACAAAAACTTAATAAGTAGCATTTCCCACATGTTTACATTACATCAGCATGATTTTGCAACTTTCTCATTTTTGCAACACCAATTTATTTTTACGGACCACATCACATTTGAAGCCACTTTGAGGGGTCTATGTGATAGAAAATACCCAAAAGTGACACCATTCTAAAAACTGCACCCCTCAAAACCACATTCAAGAAGTTTATTAACCCTTCAGGTGCTTCACAGGAGTTTTTTGAATATTTAAAAAAAAAAAATGAACATTTAACTTTTTTTCACAAAAAAAATACTTCAGGTTCAATTTTTTTTATTTTACCAAGGGTAAAAGGAGAAATTGGACTGGAAAAGTTATTGTGCAATTTGTCCTGAGTACGCTGATACCTGATATGTGGGGGGAACCACTGTTTCAGCGCATGACAGAGCTCAGAAGGGAAGGAGCGCCATTTGACTTTTTCAATGCAAAATTGGCTGGAATTCAGATCGGACGTCATGTCACGTTTGGAGAGCCCCTGATGTACCTAAACAGTGGAAACCCCCCACAAGTGACCCCATTTTGGAAACTAGACCCCCAAAGGAACTTATCTAGATATGTGGTGAGAACTTTGAACCCCCAAGGGCTTCACAGAAGTTTATAACGTTCAGCGGTACAATTAAAAAATCATATTTTTTCCAAAAAAATGATCTTTTCACCCTCAATTCTTACTTTTCCAAGGGAAACAGGACCCTAAAAGTTATTGTGAAATTTGTCCCGAGTATGCTGATACCCCATATGTGGGTATAAACGACTATTTGGGCGCATGGCAGAGCTCGGAAGGGAAGCAGCGCCATTTGTCATTTTTGGCTGGAATTGAGATCGGACACCATGTCACATTTGGAAAGCCCCTGATGTACCTAAACAGTGGAATCCCCCCACAAGTGACCCCATTTTGGAAACTAGACTCCCTAAGGAACTTATCTAGATGTGTGGTGAGTACTTTGAACCCCCAAGAGCTTCACAGAGGTTTATAACGCCCGGGCGCGAAAATAAAAAAATTGTATTTTTTCCACAAACATGATCATTTAGTCCACAATTTTTTTATTTTCCCAAGGGTACCAGGAGAAAATGGACCCCAAAAGTTGTTGTCCAATTTGTCCTGAGTACAGTGATACCTCATGTGTGGGAGAAAACTATTGTATGGGCACACGTCGGTGCTCGGAAGGGAAGTAGTGACGTTTTGGAATGCAGACTTTGATGGCATGGTCTGCGGGTGTCATGTGCGTTTGGAGAGCCTCTGATGTGCCTAAACTATTGAAACTCCCCACAAGTGACCCCATTTTGGAAACTAGACCCCCCCACGGAACTTTTCTAGATGTGTGGTGAGCACTTTGAACCCCCAAGTGCTTCACAGAAGTTTATAACGCCCAGGCGTGAAAATAAAAAAATCATTTTTTTTTCCACAAAAATTATATTTTTGCCCCCAATTTTTTATTTTCCTAAGGGCAACAGGAGAAATATGACCCCAAAAGTTGTTTTGTAAATTGTCCTGAGTAGGCTGATACCCCAAATGTGGGGGTAAAACACTGTTTGGGCACATGGCAGAGCTTGGAAGGGAAGGAGCACCATGTGACTTTTTCAACGCAGAATTGGCTGGAATTGAGATCAGACGCCATGTTGCATTTGGAGAGCACCTGATGTGCCCAAACAGTGGAAACCCCCCAATTATAACTCCAACCCTAACCCCAACACACCCCTAACCCTAATCTCAGCCCTAAACCTAGCCGTAACCCTAGCGGGAAAATGGAAATAAATACATTTTTTTAATTCTATTATTTTTCCCTAACTAAGGGGGTCATAACGGGGGGTTTGATTTACTATTTACAGCGGGTTTTTATTGTAAAAATAGTTTTTGCATCACCACATACTGAGAGCTATAATTTTTCCATATTTTGACCCACCGAGTCATGTGAGGTCTTATTTTTGCGGAACGAGTTGACATTTTTATTGGTATCATGTTCAGGCGCGTGACATTTTTTGATCGCTTTTTATTCTGATTTTTGGGACGCAGAATGAACAAAAACCAGCGTTTCATGAATCTCTTTTGGGTGGTGCGTTTACACCGTTCCATGTGCGGTAAAATTGATAAAGCAGTTTTATTCTTCGGGTCAGTATGGTTACAGCGATACCTCATTTATGTCTTTTTTTCTGTTTTGGCGCCTTTATACAATAAAAACAATTTTATATAAAAAATAATTATTTTTGCATCACTTTATTTTGCGAGCTATAACTTTTTTTATTTTTTCTCTGATGCTGCTGTGTGGTGGCTCGTTTTTTGCGGGACAAGATGACGTTTTCAACGGTACCATGGATATTTATATGCGTCTTTTTGATTGCGCGTTATTGCACTTTTTGTTTGGCGGTATGATAATGAAGCATTATTTTTTGCTTCGTTTTTTATTTTTTAAGGGATTCACTAAAGGGGTTAACTAATGGGACAGTTTTATAGGGCAGGTTGTTACGGATGCGGCAATACCAAATATGTGTACCTTTATTGTTTTTTTTATTTCCAAAAAATGAATTTATTAGGGAATATTTTTTTTTTTTTAATTGTTATTTTTTTTTACTTTACTAGGTTGTCCCAGGGGGGACATCACTGTCCTGTGACAGATCGCTGATCTGTCACATCACTGATCACTGTGACAGATCAGCGATCTGTCGCAGGCATTGAAGCAGACTTCCTCTTGCCAGCGCTTTGCAGGCACTGAGGAAGCCAGCTCCCTGCTGGCCCCCGAAGGTCCCCGTCGCCATCTTGGATCCGGGGACCGGCAGGGAAGGAGCCCCCCGTAGCAGCGCTGCACATTGCGCTGTTGTGGGGGGCTCAGGGAAGCACGGAGGAAGCCCCCTCCCTGCCGATGCTTCCCTTTAACCCCCGGTACATCGCGGTGTGCAAGGGGTTAACGTGTTGGAGGCGGTCCGTGACCGCCCCTGACACATTGTGCCGGGTGTTAGCTGTGATAATCAGCTGACACCCGGCCGCGATCAGCGGCGCTCACCACGTGGGCGCCGCTGATCGCTGTGACATACTATCCTGTCCCTGGGAATTAAGTCCCAGGGCACATGGACGGGATAGAACGTCACATGGCAGAAAGGGGTTAAAACCCCTTCATGACAGCCGATACGCATATTTACTGACCTGAGATATAAGGGAATATCATCCCCATACAGGTGACAATCCAGCAGCTGTCGGCTGTCCACTATATTTGACAACTTGCTGTATCACAAATGATCAATGTTGTCACCATCCATATCTGTTTAACCCCTTAGTTGCTGCTGTCAAAAGTGACATCAAATAAATAGTTATTTGATTGTGGGGACTTGCACTTTAATCTAATTGACACACCGAGATCATGATTGTGTGGTCCTGATGTTTGCCATAGCAGTTCATGGCCAAACAGCAGCCTTAAGGGGGTTTTACACATAGCAATATTGCTAGCAATATCGCTTAAGCGCCACCGATTTTGTGACGCAGCAGCGATATTGCTAGCGATATCGCTATGTGTGATACTTACCTCCGACCGGCTCCCCCGCTGTCTGTCGCTGATCGCGCGAGATTGGGCAGCTCCATTTCTCGTCGGGCGCTTCCTGTGGCGCCGACGAGCGACGCGTGGACGCGGGCGGGAGGACGTCAGGATCGCCGCGTCTGAAAGGTAAGTAATGACCGCTAGATCGCTGCTGTATCGCTGTGAGATCTGCCTTTGTGGCAGCTCACTAGCGACCATTTAGCGATGCACCAGCGATCCTGACCGGGTCATATCGTTGTCGGGATCGCTGGTGCATCGCTAAATGTAAAGGGGCCTTTAGAGTCTGCCGGCTACAGCGGCCAGTTCAGAAGTTAGTGACATTTAGGTAGTAAGCAAACACTATTTCATTCCAGCTATACCATTTTGCATTAATTCCTGAAAATCACCTGAAGGGTTAATAAACTACATGACAGCAGTTTTCAATATGTCAGGGGGTGCAGTTTTTAAAATGGTATCATTTTGGGGGTTTTCCAGTATATAGCACCTCTAAAGTCACTTCAAACTTGGATAGGTCCGTCAAAAAAATAAATTTTGTAAATTTCCTTGAAAAAATGAAAAATTATTGCTACATTTTTAAACCTCCTACAAGGCTAACAAAATAAATTAGCGTTTTAAAAATGGTGGTGATATAAAGCAGGCATGAGGGAAATGCTATTTATTCATGTTTTTCTGTGGTACGACTATCTGGATTAAAGGGATAATCATTCAAAGTTTGAAAATTGCAATTTTTTTACATTTTTGTCAAGTTTCTGATATTTTTTTATACATAAACACAAAATATATCAATCTAAATTTACCACTATCATAAATTATAATGTGCCACGAAAAAACAGTCTCAAAATCACTGGGATTTGTTGAAGCATTCCAGAGTTATGACCACATAAAGTGACATTGGTCAGAATTTAAAAAATTGGCCCGGTCACGAAGGGGTTAAATCAAATTTATTGTTTAAATCAAATAAGTATGTAGATGGGACCAACTGATAACAATAATGTTAAGAAACATTTCATAAGTCAGAAAAATGTAGACAAACTGCATATGTTGAGTTAATCTCATATTTGCTCACTGTGTGATATGCATGAGATGTTTTTTTTTTTAATGAATAGCAGCCTGTCACCAAAAGCGGACAGTTTTTCCTCTTTTTTTATTCTCGCCACTCCCCTGAGTTTTCTCTCTCTCTCGCTTTCTCTCTCTCTATATATATATATATATATATATACAGTATATATATATATATATATATATATATATACACTGTATATATAAGTACCAGATCCATAGAAGCAGGAATCTACCACACAAGACAAGACCCAAGATGCAGACTATGCAAAGAAATCTCAGAAACCGCCCAACATAGTGGCGGGATGCAAAATGCAAGCAGGAACAGCATATACTGAACACCACAACTAAGTAACGGGTATTCTGTACAGGAACATCTGCACAGCATATGGGCTAAATCCCCCTAAGTCCAGGTGGGAGACCCCAGAAAAAGTGGTGGAGAATGAAAGGGCTAAAATCCTGGGGCCTTCAAGATCCAGACGGATAAACAGGTGTTGGCTAACCAACCAGACATTGTGATAGTAGTCAAGGATCAGAAGGCAGCAATGATAATAGATGTGGCAGTGCCAAGTGACAGCAACATCAGAAAGAAGGAATATGAGAAGCTGGAGAAATACCAGGGTCTGAAAGGAGAACTGGAGAGAGAAGATGTGGAAGGTGATGGCAACACTGATTTCATTGGTGATAGGAGCACTTGGAGCAGTGACCCCTAAGTTGGAAGAATGGCTACAACAGATCCCAGTAGCAACACCTGAGCTCTCTGTCCAGAAAAGTGCAATGCTGGGAACGATTAAGATCCTGCGCAGAACCCTCAAACTCCCATGCCTATGGTAGAGGACCCAAGAATGAGAAAGGACAACAAAGACCACCCCCAGTGGGGGTGAGAAGGAAGTTTATATTATAAACTCCCAATTACCCACATCATAGTTTTTCTCAGCAGGAGAAATTTTTTTAGAGAAGAAGGCACATGGTCACAGGTTAGTTAAAGTCTCAGGCCCTTGAAACAATACAGCCTCCACCCCGACCTCAAAAGCATCTACCTCCACAATAAACGGCCTCTGGAAATCAGATTGCACAAGAACAGGAGCAGACATAAAACATTTCTTTAAATTTTCAAAAGCCCCAACCATTTCCGGCAACCAAACATTTAGCTCCGCCCCTTTACGAGTGAGGTCCGTAAGAGGCTTGACGATCTGAGAAAATCCTCTAATAAATATTCTGTAATAATTTGCGAACTCCAATAGTGCTGCAAAGCCTTAAGGTCGCTGGGTTCAATCCAATCAATGATGGCCTGAACTTTCCCAGGATCCATCTTAAACCCGGAGGCTGACACAATGAAACCCAAAAATGATATTTCTTGAGCAGAAAAGGTACATTTTTCAATTTTAGTGAACAACCAGTTATCCCTCAACCTTTGAAAAACCAAATGGACATGTTTATGATGTGAATCCAGGTCAGGGGAGAAAATCAGAATTTCATCAAAATAAACCACAATAAATCTCCCAATATAATCAGAAAAAAAATTATTCATAAAATTTTGAAAAACTGCAGGTGCATTTGTTAGACCAAAAGGCATGATGAGATTTTGAAAGAGACCTTTAGACGTTAAAAATGCTGTGTTCCACTCATCACCTTCACAAATCCATATAAGATTATATGCCCCTCTAAGATCCAGTTTGGAAAACCATTTGGCTCCAGAAAGTTGATTATATAGTTCGGGAATAGGTGGAAGTGGATAAGTTTTTCTAACTGTTATCTTGTTTAATTCTCAGAAATCGAGGCAGGGATGAAGACCTCCATCTTTCTTTTTAGCAAAAAAGAATCCGGCAGCTACCGGCGATGAGGAACGGAGAATGTGACCTTTCCGTAAACTCTTGCTAATATACTCTTTCATGGCTGACCACCAGACAAGTTATACAAGCGAGCCTTGGGTAATTTGGCATTAGGAATGAGATCCATGCACAGTCATAGGGGTGGTGAGGACGTAATATCTCAGACTCTTTTTCCGAAAAAACATCTCTGAAGTTTTTCAGGTATTCCGGAAGACCCTCCAAACTAACGGAACAAACATGCACAGGTTTAAGACATTTTTCAATACAGAAAGGATCCCATTTGACAATATCTCTCCGATACCAGTCAATAATTGGATTATGCATACACAGCCAAGGAATACCCATAACAATTCCAGCAGGTAAATTGTCCAAAACATTACGGAAGATATTTTCCGTATGAAGAGACCCCACCATGAGCGTGAGCTCCACTGTAACTAACGGAACCAGATTCTTGAGCAACGGTGTTCTGTCAATGGCCACAATTTGAATAGGGCTTTTTAGCTTAAGGCTGAGTTCACACGTGGTGTTTTTTTGCGTTTCCCTGGTAATGAGACACTTTTGTATAGACCGTCAGTTGAATCAGCTGATATTATTTTTCACTAAGTGTCAGGTTTGTTTTTGAATTACTGATAGATTTCAGCCTGTCTCATGACTTTCCATGGCTTTTTGCACCTCTTTTTCATCGTGTGTTCATTAGTTTTTCCCTGTGTTATTTCTCATTATTATACATAACTTAATTTATGGACATCTATGATTTCATTTATTTGCTTGTGTGAATTGGTTGGGTGGTTACCGACATCTGATGAT
This sequence comes from Dendrobates tinctorius, assembly GCF_039654945.1. NCBI lineage: Eukaryota > Metazoa > Chordata > Amphibia > Anura > Dendrobatidae > Dendrobates > Dendrobates tinctorius. The sequence goes on from NW_027361690.1 coordinate 83,950,149, forward strand.
AATTTCATGTCATGTCAATAAGACCATTAGAAATACATTTACTTAGAGAATTGGTGATGTATGCAATACTTATTTCATGCACTGTATTTTTAAATCTATCATATGGTTTTAAAGATACAGGTGTTTTACTTAATACTAATCTTTATGATCTTTACCAAGAGGGCAGTGCTTACAGGGAAATAATGCAGAATTCCCCACAAAGAAACCTGTGAGCCATGCCACTTTGGAAAATACCATAAATTTGCACTAAATATAAAGGCCCATTTCTCTGGAACTGTATGATGGATATTAGAACAATGAATAGGGAATAAAATAAGAGCAAAAACTGGTCACTTTATACCGGGTGACAGTTCTACATACTTGCTAGCTTAGAAAGAGCATATTAAATACTGTATTAGTTTACATGCACACATGCTGGATTGGGATGGCTGGAGTATTATAAAAATACCATGCACATGCTGCAAAAACAGATACAACCTCACGTATTTGGAATGGACATATGCCTTTGAAATAACAGAGCGCACACTCTAAGTAAATAAGTATTGAATTCAGAGTTAATATTTGGAAGCTCAGTGTCCTGTTACTTGGATCTGAAAGGTTACTAAAAGCATCTCTCATTCAGGGTTACAGTACATGGACAGACCATTACTTTCAATGTATAATGCATCATATCTTCCACAGCTGAGCTGCAGACTTATTGAATACTTTCTACGGAATTTCTTTATAAAAGGTATAATATACTGTACGTACCACTGTGTTGAGGCTTCTAGTAAGGCTGGAGTCACACCAGTGAATGGCATCCGATGCAGTATATTAATGCTGTGAGCAAATGCCAAGTGTCGGAGGCGGCGGAGGTCTCCATCACCTCCGCTGCCGGCGTATATCGCACTGGTTCGGGTGATAAGCGAGTGCTGTGTGTTGCGTCACTTGCACCCACAGATTTCTATGGCTGTGAGTGAGCAGAGACTCGGCCCAAGTATCGGTGCCAATTGCAGCATGCTGCGACTATTTTTTTATGTTTGGTGTGGAATTATATCCAATTTGGCTTTAGGACAATTCTTTTTGTGTTTTTTCATTTAAGACAAATTAAATGAAGATAATAATACCAAAGAATTTGTGTTTGCAATAATTTTCAGGAAGAAACTGAATATTATTTGACAAAATTGCAGAGGTGTCAATACTTTTGGCCACAACTGTACATGATAATTTGGGGTTCTAGCAGTGGGACACCTAGTATTCACCTACTCATCAAGGGACCTTTATAAATATAATACAGAAGATTTTAAAAGGACGACATTTTGGTTTGTACAGAATCCTTTATCTGTGGTAGTAAAAAAGTAACTTCTCTTTAAATAAAGAACCTTTGAAGATATGCTGATGTTCTTTTGCTTTCTTCCAGATTGTATAATATATATGTACTTCATTTCCGTGATCCACCCAGTCAGTGATTCAATCATAGAAGGAATTTGGATAAGTCTGTCATGATTTGTTTGCTACAAACCCATGCTGGCTCTGGTTATTAATATCAAAGTACTTACATACATGCTGTTTAATAATTTGTTCAAAGATATTTTCTGGTATACATTAGAAGTAATGCTCACTGGCCTGTAATTTCCTGGCTCCATCTTCTGTTCTCCCAGAATGTTCAAAGATTCTGGCTAATGGTTCTGCAATTTCCACTGCTATCTCTTTCAGTATCCTAGGATGTAATTCATCTGGACCAGAAGATTTAAATTATTTTAAATTAGGGGGGGGGCCGAGGCAGCACACAGGACAGAAGCACATCACCACAGCTCCTGCTCCTAGACAAGGAAAAACAAGTGAATTTGCACTAAGAAATTAATTTAACTAGTTGAAACTGCATTCTTACTAATAGAAAGGCAAGTGGATTCAACAAGACTGATCTGGCTTGAACTGCAGCTTACAAAGGGGCACTTTAATCCCTGGAGATCTGCTGGAGAGTGCAAGCAAAGAAACATCCTCACACCAAAAGTAAGAAGTGACTCATCCTCAGGAGACAAGCTAAGGAGGTGAGGGGGAAATCTCTGGTGGGTCTTACCTGGGATTCAGTGTCACGTGCACCCTCTGTCCCCCAACTAATTGCTCTTGACTGTTTTCTCCTTGACCAATTGTCTGGGATCCATTCACTCTGGTCTGGCAGTGTCTGGCCACCCACTCTGTTTCTCCTGAGACTGGCTGTTTTTTCCCATCCATCAGCTCACACATATCTCCTGCCTGCCTCGGAGCTTCTCCTGGCATCCAGCCAGCTGCAGATTGCAGGGGGCCATCAGGCTGGTTTCACACTTGAGTTTTTTTTTGCGCTGTTTTTTAGCACAAAAAAAGCATGCGCTTTTTTCCCTATACTTTAACATGGGTGGGCATAGGTGCGCATACACATTCGCTTGTACGCGTTTGTATGCTCATGCGTTTTTTGTAGTGTGCGCTCCTGTTGCATTTTTGTGCATCCGACTTGCCCCAAAAAAATGCATGCGCATGCAATGCGTTTTTTTTTACAGCAAAACACCCATTATAGTCTATGGGTGCGCATACGTGCGCATTGTAATGCGCAAAAAAACGCACCAAAAACCGCAAAAAACGCACACAAACGCATGATGCATTTTTTCCATGCGCAAAAAACGCACAGCAAAAAAACACAAGTGTGAAAGTAGCCTTAGAAAGCAAAAACAAAGGAAGGGGCAAAAGAGAGACTCTTTTCACATCAATTGAAATCCCCTGCATCTTAAGAAGCACTCCTAGCCGCTGTTACATACTTTGAGACGCAAATTCTCACAAGCCTAACTCTATATCTTTGAGCAAAAGAAGAAAGAAAGGGAAAGAAAAAGAAAAGTAAAATAGCTTGTGAAGTCATACAGATGAACATTCTCATAAAGTCTCATCTAAACATACTGCCATTTACTGCACCTCTGGTGCAATTTGCAAGACCTATTAGCACACTTGACCACTGTGTGTTTTTTTTTTTTTGTAGAAATCTAATATAGAACACCAGTTCGCTCACATGATTTAATCACTTAGCACTTCTCCCGACATAGTTATATTAAATCAGACCACAAAATGGGAAGATCCACTAAAACTCACACTGATGAGCCAAGCAAGCCTCATAAGACAACTAAAAAAAAACACGATGAAGACAAGGCTCAAAAACGTCTGCCCTCTGAAACTCCTATCGGCAGTAAATCTCAGAGAGCCCCGCACAAATTGAAGTTTGGCCCACTTCTAACCAATCATTGGTCAGATAGCGATGAAGATGTGGATTCTATACAAAATGATCCAGATATAAAGGAATATATTAAAGCCCTACCCACAGCTGAATACATGAAAAACCTATTTAAAGATTTCACCAAAGTGGTAAAGGAAGAGATAGCAGATCTCAGAAATTATGTTAAGATTGTTCACGACAGAGTACAGAATTTAGAGACCAGCTCTGATCAGATTATAACGCACGCCACAAGAGTGACAGAAATCTTAATAGAGAACCAAAAAGAACAATTTCTGCAGAGAATTCACCTTGATGACCTGGAAAACAGGTCGAGGCGGAATAATTTGAGAGTTAGAGGGCTTTCGGAGAATATCCTAGACAAAGACATATTCACTACGTTATCTACAATTTTCAACAACATCATTGGAAAAAATGACGACAATGACCTAGGAATGGAAAGAGCCCATAGAGTCTATAGACCAAAGCCTTCTGGACCGGACAGATCAAGAGACATCTTATTTTGTTTTCAAAGCTTCAGAACAAAAGAGGAGACATACCAAAAAGCAAGAGATGCGAAAATTTGAAGACAGCGAGATTCAAATATTTCAAGACCTTACAAAGCTAACCCTGAATCTGAGAAGACAGCTTCAGCCCTTAACAAGAGCGGTGAGAGAAAAAGGCATTGCTTATAGATGGCTTTTCCCATTTGGCTTGGCAATTCCCCTGAACAACAAAACTTTGATTGTCAGAACCCCACATGACCTGCCATTTGTCCTCCAAAAACTAGACCGGACGAATCTTCATGTCCCGGACTGGGCCACAGCGGAAGTTTTTCTTAATCTACCACCTCTTCCAAGAATTAAAAAATGGTCCACAGCAACCCCTTCCAAGTCAAAGAAAAAGAGAAGATTGAATGAGGATGTCAAGAAAACCCCCAACAAGGATATGGAAGAGGAAGAAGAGGTCGGCTGATATTGTCAATTTAAACTGGTGTATGGCTCTACACTTCTGCTGAGACATTTACCAGCTGACATGTTCGCCAATTTTTTTTCTTTCTCATCTGTTTTTCTCTTTTTACAAATCTGACACTAATTACTTTTGATGTTATTTGCTGTTTGATATATTTCTAGTATATTCATGGCATTTCTTCCCTCTCTCCTCTTCCTCCTCGCTCTCCCGGACGGAGGGGAGGGGGTACAGGAGAAGTCTGGGCATGTTGTATGCATTTAGCATTGTAGTCTAAGTTGACTAGTTTTAGTTACATCCTTAGATTATAAAATGCTGCATTGTGTTTATGATATAACCTGTTCAAATAAAACTCACCGGGAGTCTGTTCACCTGCAATTATACTTATTCTCATACACTTTCAAATCAACTGAGGGTTTTGTCATATCTAGGTCCACGCCCCCACAGGCCTAGACACCACCCTTTTGCATCTATACCTGGTTGGGCTCGCATTGTTACCTACATCCTAACCAGCTGCAAAACCTTCTCAGGTTCTTTCTGAGATTCACGAGCATGTTGCTCATGTTCTGTAATAAACCTCCATTGTTTAGTTTAACCCCATATAACCCTTCCCCATCCCCAAGTCCTGCTTAAAAAAAATGAAACTACTTAGTAGTATGCCCCCATTAAACGTTAATGGTTGATTTAAATATTGCTACCTTCAACGTAAGAGGTATGAACATCCCGAAAAAAGGTTGCAAATTCTGAACTATCTAGGAAAAAATAAGATGGACGTCGTTTTTCTTCTGGAAACTCATTTTAAACAAACCTATACACCTATCACTAAGAGTAACATTTTTACCAAATGGTTCAATGCCAATTCCCCGATAAAAAAAATAAAGTAGTATCCATAAGTATAAACAAGAGAATTCCCTTCACACTTAAGAATGCTATATATGGCACAGACGGAAGATATATACTATTAAAGTGCACAATTCACAATGAATTGTTTACCTTGGTCCCCAATAGCAATCATTGCCCATTCTTTAAGAAGATTATTGATATTTTAGATAATTTTGCAGAAGGTCAAATAATTTTAGGAGGTGATTTTAATGTACCTCTACACCCCTCTCTAGACACCTCAAACGGTCACTCTATAGTTCCCGCACAAACAATCAGATAAATAAAAAAAACTATTAAATAACAGACTCTTGATAGATGCTTGGAGAACAATACATCCCTCCACAAAAGATTATTCGTTTTTCTCCTCAGTTCTTAACAAATATTCAAGAATTATCTGTTCCTCCCCCATCATCTATTGAGTACCATAGAAAAAATTTCTTATGACTTTTTTCAGATCATGCCCCATTATTTCTCAAAACAGCCATAGATCCACATAAAAGAGGGCCATTAAACTGGAAGCTAAATAATAATTTACTTAAGAACAACATCACACAAGAATATATAGCCACAGGCATAAAGAATTTCTTCAAAGAAAACCGCCCTCATGACCAATGCGACTCCAACACCTGGGAGGCTCATAAAGCTGTTCTTAGGGGAATCCTTATTGAATTGGGTTCCAGAACAAAAAAAGAAAAGGAAATACTACTGAAACTCTCTCAGATAAAAAAAAAATAGAGGCTTCACACAAACTAACACAGCTTCCCTCTCTAGAGAAAGACCTCTATAACTTAAGAGTTGAACTAAAGGCCCTCCTAAATCAAAAATTTGAAACATTTTTATCATATTCTCAGTTCAGAGCATACTCATCTGCAAATAAATGTGGAAAATATCTAGCAAATGTATTTAAGAAACAAATTAACTCCACGCACATACTTAAAATAAAGAATAATAAAGATCAGCTACTTTATAAAACAGAAGATATTGCCAAGGCCTTCTCAGATTTTTACTCAAATCTATACAATTTAAAACCCAATTATAGCTCTGCCATAGATAAGACTGTTAAAACACAAAATTTCTTAAAAGACCTATCCCTTCCCCAAATCACGGACCTTCAATCTAATTTTTTAGATAGTCCCATAACTAAAGAAGAAGTGGAAGAGGCAATAAACCGATCTCCAGGTGGAAAAAGTCCAGGTCCAGACGGTTTTTTGATTGAATACTACAAATATTTTAAACCTCAATTATCCCAACATTTGACAGATTACTTTAATCATATTAGTAAATCCAACAATTTCAAAAAAGAGTCTCTAGTAGCCCACATCAGCCTCATTCCAAAAGAGGGAAAAGACCCCACCTCTTGTGGTAGTTACAGGCCAATTTCACTCATTAATAATGATGTGAAATTATACGCCAAAATATTAGCAAACAGAATACAAAAACTTCTTCTAGATCTGAAAAACCCAGAACAAGTTGGCTTTGTCAAAGGAAGAGAAGCCAAGGATAATGTCATGAGGGCAATCAACGCGATTCATCTAGCAAAACAACACAATATACAAATCTCGATTCTCTCCACAGACGCAGAGAAATCTTTCGATCGCGTTAATTGGTATTTCATGGAACGAGAGCTTGCAAAATTTGGATTCCCTCTAAATTTTATACATAAAATATCTGCCCGCTACACAGCACCCTCTGCGAAAATTAAAATTAATAACATACTATCCGCCAGCTTTGACATAAAAAACGGCACAAGGCAAGGTTGCCCCCTATCGCCCCTTTTGTTTATTCTCTCATTAGAGACATTCTTGCAGAAAATACGACAATCCCCTAAGATCAAAGGATTGAAAATCGGCACAGTTGAACACAAATGTGCAGCATATGCACATGACATACTTTTCTTTTTGGTGGATCCTGACAACTCTATTCAGGTTTTACTCAATGAGTTGCGCTTCTTTAACTCTATCTCCAACTTCAAAATAAACTTCACCAAGTCCAATATCATGCATATTTCTTTATCTCCTGAAAACAGAAGTAATTTAGCATCACTCTCGCCATTTAAAGAATGCTCATCCATTCCATATTTGGGAACCAAACTTAGCTGCTCTCCTTCACGCCTTTTCGATTTAAACTTCAAACCATTGCTTCATTCGGTTGAGTCTGCCTTATCAAATTGGAGAGATGTCCCGGTTTTATGGTTCGGTAGAGCCAACCTTATAAAAATGATAATTCTCCCCAAAGTCCTATTCCTTCTCCAAACCCTCCCAATAGACATTCCTTCATAATTTTTTCAAAAACTCAAAGCTATAATTTTAAAATTTATATGGGCAGATAAAAAACATAGGATAAACCATAAAACCTTGGTGAAATCAAGATGTAGAGGAGGCTTAGGTCTCCCTGATTTTGAAAGATATAGATTATCAACCCACATATCAAGAGTGATTGAGCTACAATCCCCTTGTCCCACAAAACTTTGGGTTACACTTGAGTTGAAAGATCTTCATGATGGTTTTGCACACTACCTATGGCCCACCCCATTTAATAGATTTAAATACAATAATAATCACAAACCCATACACTATGACTACCCTGAGATTATGGCACAAAACAAATAAAAAAATGAATCTTATTCCAAATATATGCAAAGCCACTCCTATTTGGCATTTGATCCCTAATAAATATAGATCCCTTAAGAGGAAAATCAGGCTCTCGATTGCCTTCATAAACATGCCGTTTTACTCATTGGTGCACAAAAACAGATGTATGAGCAAGAAGAAGATCAGCTCACTCACTGAAAACCTTCACTTGAAAGATGAGGAAATTCAAACTCTACAGGAAGTAATACATCTTTATCTCCCAGACATTTCTACCTCAGCACCTGATCCGCCAATTCTTAAACTAATTATGAACACAAAAGAAATGGGAAAAATGATAGCCAAAATAAATAAAAACCTAACCCAATCACAGGAGATCCCAGATTTCATTAAAAAATGCGAATTAGAACTAAACACAAAATTTCTCCCAGAAGATATTCATACAATCTTCAAAAACATCCACTTCCTAACATCTTCAGTGAGATTCCAAGAACTTAATTATAAAATTATATCAAGATGGTATAAAACACCTGACATATTGAATAAAATAGACAGCTCAATCTCCCCTCTTTGTTGGAGATGCACCAGAGAGAAGGGTTCTCCATCTCACATTTGGCTGGAATGCACAAAAATTAAAAGTTTCTGGGAGAGAATTAGAGAGCATATAAAGAAAACCTTAAACATAGTCATCCCATTAACGTCAAATTTCATTCTATTCAATCTGGATCCTTCAAATTTACACTTTAAAAAAGGCTCACTGATACCTCACCTACTCAACGCAGCTAAAATAACTATCGCAAGACACTGGAAAGATGTAGAGACCCCTACCTGCAAAGAATGGATAAAAGAATCCAACCAAATTGGTATATACGAGAAAATTAGACTTTCAGGATCTAAAAACTTAAAGACTCTAAACGCATGGGTAACCTGGTTAATCGCCTCAGAGAATCACCAAATAAGCACAACCGGTAATCCTTAATTTCTGTCCCTCTACAAATTTCTTTTGTTATTCATTTTTTTTTCTTTACATACAGTGGGGAAAAAAAGTATTTAGTCAGTCAGCAATAGTGCAAGTTCCACCACTTAAAAAGATGAGAGGCGTCTGTAATTTACATCATAGGTAGACCTCAACTATGGGAGACAAACTGAGAAAAAAAAATCCAGAAAATCACATTGTCTGTTTTTTTTTTTTCATTTTATTTGCATATTATGGTGGAAAATAAGTATTTGGTCAGAAACAAAATTTCATCTCAATACTTTGTGATATATCCTTTGTTGGCAATGACAGAGATCAAACGTTTTCTGTAAGTCTTCACAAGGTTGCCACACACTGTTGTTGGTATGTTGGCCCATTCCTCCATGCAGATCTCCTCTAGAGCAGTGATGTTTTTGGCTTTTCGCTTGGCAACACGGACTTTCAACTCCCTCCAAAGGTTTTCTATAGGGTTGAGATCTGGAGACTGGCTAGGCCACTCCAGGACCTTGAAATGCTTCTTACGAAGCCACTCCTTCGTTGCCCTGGCGGTGTGCTTTGGATCATTGTCATGTTGAAAGACCCAGCCACGTTTCATCTTCAATGCCCTTGCTGATGGAAGGAGGTTTGCACGCAAAATCTCACGATACATGGCCCCATTCATTCTTTCATGTACCCGGATCAGTCGTCCTGGCCCCTTTGCAGAGAAACAGCCCCAAAGCATGATGTTTCCACCACCATGCTTTACAGTAGGTATGGTGTTTGATGGATGCAACTCAGTATTCTTTTTCCTCCAAACAGGACAAGTTGTGTTTCTACCAAACAGTTCCAGTTTGGTTTCATCAGACCATAGGACATTCTCCCAAAACTCCTCTGGATCATCCAAATGCTCTCTAGCAAACTTCAGACGGGCCCGGACATGTACAGGCTTAAGCAGTGGGACACGTCTGGCACTGCAGGATCTGAGTCCATGGTGGCGTAGTGTGTTACTTATGGTAGGCCTTGTTACATTGGTCCCAGCTCTCTGCAGTTCATTCACTAGGTCCCCCCGCGTGGTTCTGGGATTTTTGCTCACCGTTCTTGTGATCATTCTGACCCCACGGGGTGGGATTTTGCGTGGAGCACCAGATCGAGGGAGATTATCAGTGGTCTTGTATGTCTTCCATTTTCTAATTATTGCTCCCACAGTTGATTTCTTCACTCCAAGCTGGTTGGCTATTGCAGATTCAGTCTTCCCAGCCTGGTGCAGGGCTACAATTTTGTTTCTGGTGTCCTTTGACAGCTCTTTGGTCTTCACCATAGTGGAGTTTGGAGTCAGACTGTTTGAGGGTGTGCACAGGTGTCTTTTTATACTGATAAGTTTAAACAGGTGCCATTACTACAGGTAATGAGTGGAGGAAAGAGGAGACTCTTAAAGAAGAAGTTACAGGTCTGTGAGAGCCAGAAATCTTGATTGCTTGTTTCTGACCAAATACTTATTTTCCACCATAATACGCAAATAAAATGAAAAAAAACAGACAATGTGATTTTCTGGATTTTTTTTTCTCAGTTTGTCTCCCATAGTTGAGGTCTACCTATGATGTAAATTACAGACGCCTCTCATCTTTTTAAGTGGTGGAACTTGCACTATTGCTGACTGACTAAATACTTTTTTTCCCCACTGTATATTTTGTTTGGTAATGTTCATGCCTTGATTTGAGCTCGATCTCCCAAATTGCTTAGTTAACCTCTATATTTTAAGCAGGATTTTCTGACTCATTACCCTCCCCCTTTCCTTCCCGTGTCCCTCCCCACCACTGCCCCTTGTCTTTTAAACTCTTCTTACAACCCTTTTGGTTTGCAAATCCGCAGCCTTGTAATGTTATCGTTTTGGTTTATTACGATTGTTTGTTTTTGTAATCTCATTCTTTCTTTTACTATTTCTGGAAAATGGAATTTTCCTTTCCTGTTATATTATTGAAATTTTCTAAATAAAGAATATATACAAAAAAAAATTATTTTAAATTAGCTGAGTGTACCCTCACCATCTCTCTGTTTATAGATAGTGTAGATTGTTTTATTCCTTCGATAGCAGAGTGAAGATCAGTTGATGTTACATTTGCTTTCTTAGAGAATACAGATACAAAATTGTAATTTAAAAGCTCAGCCCTCTCAACATCATTTCTAACCACTTCACCCTTTTCATCCTGTAAAAATCCTATAGCATCTTTGACTTTTCTTTTGCTGTTCACACACACTCAAAATCCCTTTTTATTGCTTTTGGTCTCCCTTTCAAGCCTCACTTCATTACTAGCTTATCTTCATTCCCTTCAGACAGTATTATATCATTCTTTAGGTATGCCCCCTCTTTCCATTTGATATACATTTCTTTTTTTCCTTTTTAGCAAGTTCTGTGTTCATCTATACTGGACACTTTACATTATTCCAATTCTTCCTTCTTTTTGGGATTGATACTGATTGTGTGGTGAGAACTTCATTTAGCAAAATCTCCCATCCTTCTTGGACATTTCTGTCCATTAGAACATTCAGCCATTGGAGCTTTCCTACCCTCTTTTGGAGTTCATCAAAATTTGTCTTTCTGAAGTCCAGCCTTAAAGCCTGTGTCCTCGCAGGTCTTTCTCTCTTGTAATCCAAAATTCGAGGATAGCATGATCGCTGCCTACTTTACATCATCAACTATTTCCTCCCTGTTGGTAAGAATTAGGTCCGAGATGGCAGATCGTCTTGCTCTCTCTCATACCATTTTAGTCACAGGCTGCCACGAGAAGTGGTGAGTTCTCCTTCCATGGAAGTCTTCAAACAGAGGCTGGACAGACATCTGTCTGGGATGATTTATGATACAGGAGATGATTTAGTGAACCCTGCTTTGAGCAGTGGGTTGGACCAGATGACCCAGGAGGTCCCTTCCAACTTTACCATTCTATGATTCTATGAACAATAAAGTTGTCAGTGAGAGAGAATAAGAATTTTCTGGGCCCATTACTTTTGCCTGAGAGAGATTTCCAACAAATATATGGATAGTTAAAATCTCCCATGATCACTATGTCGTACTTTTTTTTTAAAACAATGACATCTGATATTAAAATAGTACATCCATATCTTCAGTCTGTCCTGTGACCCATAGTGAACACCTACAATAGTGTCCTTTCTGCTCTTCTGTCCTTGTTCCTATGTGTATTAGTGGACATTTGTAGTCGTCTGTAGCACCTGATGATACTTGATACCCTATCAGACATCTCTTTGATTTGGTCACCTGGAAGACGGTGCACTTTTTGTGAGATGATGTCCGTTCAGCAGATAGCAGCTTTTGTTCCTCTCCGTAGGGAACCCGCACAACCACCCCTTTCTTTTTCTTCTTCACCTCACCGCTTCTTTTTCTCCCTTTAAGCAGCTTCTGATTGCTTACTGGAGAGTTCTTTGTGGGCAAAGCACTTTTTTTATGTACATCTTTGTAGTTGTCTTGCGTGAGAGCCTGGTAGTATGGGATTTTCTACTGGCTCCTGCTTCTGTGACCCGCTTCTTGGCCACTCCCCCTCCCCCGCCGTCTTTCTGGGACAATTGACTCATGTATAAGCCGAAGGGGGCGTTTTCAGCACAAAAAAAGTGCTGAAAAACTCGGCTTATAAACGAGTATATACGGTAACTATTCACTTCTGCCAGTTCCAACGCTGATCTGGTCTCTTCATATATCACAATCCTACCTGTGAGCACTAGCACTCTAGCACTGCCACTCTCCTCAGCCCGTGCACAGACTGATGGGAGGATGCAAGACCTGATGGGACAGCACGCGTGCAGAGGAAAGTGGCTACAGTGTTAGTGATGAGGGAGATGGCGAGGGGGCTGAGAAAAGTGGTCCTCTGAAACTCTTTTGCCCGGGGCTAATGAAAACCTGGAGACGGCCCTGTACCTGGAGCGACTCTACTTTTAACTGCATCAGCGTGCACAGCGGTCTTGGATAGAGACTATTTTCAGTATCAGTGCTGTCATCTGTTGAGGTTCTCCTACATCCACTATTAGAGTGCGCCACCATATTTGTAATCAGGGTTACATGGTTAGGGGCCCACTCATTATTTTCACGCTCCCTGAATCAAACTTCTAGCAATGCATCTGATGGGTAATGTCTTCTTTGTGGGTCTTCTCAGTCCATATGACTCACTATGATCATTTACTATACATGTTCCAAAACTTGGAATAAATTCGTCTTATGAAAGACAGGCGGTAGCAGAACGTATTTCCACTGTACAAATGAGCATCCATCAGTAACATCTGGTTCTTCCTCTGCTCAGCCACAAAATCAGGATGCAATCCAGTTAAAACCCAGAGCATGGCTTCAATTTGTTATGAAAACTGTCAGAATTAGCAACCCAATGCCTGCTTCTCATAGCGGCTGTTTGTGAACACGAGTTGAAGGGCTGGGTAAGATGAGGAAATCTTGATCAGGAACAAATCAGTTATGAAACCAAACACTGAGGATCAGAGATCAGATGCAGCGGTGGTAAATCTGTCACTATATTATTTATAAATCCGACCTCTGGTATAACATTAAGCTGGTGTCACAGTACACGAAGCCTCATGCTTCAAGTGACCAAGAATGGACTAGAGATCTCAAGTGTAGGTCAGTGCAGGACTAGATAAAATGTAATAATATAGTTAAGAAGACAACCGGTATATATGAGGTGTAGGGGACTCATGCTGCTGCCCCGCTCTAGTGACTATTTCTAGAGAGATGCAGATTGTATGTGGAAGGACAAGTTTGTAGTGTGGCAGAAAACTTGGTGTAACTTTTTTTTTCTTCTTGAATTTCCAGCTATGTACAGTTAATGATAAGATGAAATTTTCCAACCTAGGTCACTTCAGCAATTGTGCAATAGACCATCTTCTTGACGGGAATCTATCATTAAGTATTTGACGCCTGATCTGAGAGCAGAATGATGTAGAGAGAGAGACCCTGATTCCAGAGATGTGTCACTTACTGGGCTGGTTAGTGTAGCTTTGATACAACCACTTTTTTTTCCAGCAGGCCATGTAGTCCTACATATTCATGATTAGAGATGGCTGTACCTGAACAGTAAAGTTCAAGGTCCATACCGAACATCTAATGTTCAGCAAGGACCCCAAACGCGGACTTCACCTGGAAGTCCATTTTACTGATTGGGTTCGGCACCCCAAACACCAGGTGCTTCTCGCACTGTCATCTGTATGACAGCTCAAGAATCACCAGAGGCTCTGATCAGAGGTAATAGTAAAACCACCGGTCAAATCATTGGAGTTTTCACGCTGTCAGATGGCAGCGTGAGCCCGCAGCTGTGACCCGAGGTAAAAAGTTTACCTCCTGTCACTGGCATCGGGTTGATGGAACTACTACTCCCATCAGCCTATGCCCACTGCCACTAATAACACTTAAAATTAATAATTAAAAAAAAAAATCTGCATGGGATCCCCTGTATATTTGATAACCAGCCAGGCAAAACTGACAGCTGTGGTCTGCAACCCTCAGCTCTCAGTGTTAGCAATGTTTTTTTCGTGCTTATGCATGATTTGAGAGACCCCACCCCTCTCTTGTGTGACATGCACATAAGGAGCTGTCTTGCACCACGTGCCCATACTAGAAAGCGCCTGTCTTAATCCTGCTCATTTAGACACTGTTCATATGTTCAGGTTTTAAATACATTAGATAGGGACTGCTTCAATATGGGTTACGTTGACGAGGTGGAGCAGCTTGGCATACATTTTTTTGCAAAAAAGCGTATCGACTAAATACCCTGTATTTGTTATTACCTTTTATCAGCACTTGCTGACTACTGTCATATGTCTTACTGCAAGGTATTTTTGCACATTTGTCATTCTGTGCTCTTTGTTTGTGTTTCAGTCAGGGTGGTGTGAACATTGTCCAACATACTTGTTCACATTTGTGCATGTCACATGTGTGTTTTTAATCCAGTTTTTTTCATGCTTATGCATGATTTGAGAGACTCCACCCCTCTCTTGTGTGACATGCACATAAGGAGCTGTCTTGCACAACGTGCCCATACTAGAAAGCGCCTGTCTTAATCCTACTCATTTAGACACTGTTCATATGTTCAGGTTTTAAATACATTAGATAGGGACTGCTTCAATACGGGTTACCTTGACGAGGTGGAGCAGCTTGGCATACATTTTTTTGCAAAAAAACGTATCGACTAAATACCCTGTATTTATTACCTTTTATCAGCACTTGCTGACTACTTTCATATGTCTTACTGCAAGGTATTTTTGCACATTTGTCATTCTGTGCTCTTTGTTTGTGTTTCTGATCAGAGGTAATAGTAAAACCACCGGTCAAATCATTGGAGTATTCAAGCTGTCAGATGACAGCGTGAGCCCGCAGCTGTGACCGGAGGTAAAAAATTTACCTCCAGTCACTGGCATCGGGTTGATGGAACTACTACTCCCATCAGCCTATGCCTACTGCCACTAATAACACTTAAAATTAATAATTTTTACAAAAATCTGCATGGGTTCCCCTGTATATTTGATAACCAGCCAGGCAAAACTGACAGCTGTGGTCTGCAACCCTCAGCTGTCAGTGTTAGCAATGTTAGTTATGAAGAATAGAGGGGTCCCACACAGCTTTTATTTTAAATTATTTAAATAATTAAAAATACAGCATTTTTGACAACCAACCAAGCTAAAGCAGACAGCAGGGTGCTGGTATTCTCTGGCTGGTAAAGAGCCATAGATATTGCCCCTCCAGCCTATAAATAGCAGCTTCCAGCCAACCCAAAAAAGGCCCATCTATTATATGTGGGACATACTGGGCCTTGAAATGTTTCTTACGAAGCCACTGTTTAGATGCCCTGGCTGTGTGTTTCGGGTCATTGGTCAATGCCTCTCATGTAGTTCTGGCATGATTCCTGACCTTTCTCAGAATCATCCGTACTCCACAAGGCGAGATCTTGCATGGAGCCCCAAGAAGGAAGATTGACAGTCATCTTGTGTTTCTTCCATTATCTAATAATTGTGCCAACAGTTGTTGCATTCTCACCAAGCTGCTTGCCTATTGTCCTGTAACACATCCCAGCCTTGTGCAGGTCTACAATTTTGTCACTGGCATCCTTAGACAGCTCTTTGGTCTTGGCCATGGTGGAGAGGTTAGAGTGTGACTTATTGAGTGTGTGAACAGCTGTCTTTTATACATGTAACAGGTGCAATTAATACAGGCAATGAGTAGAGATGAGCAAACTTGTTCGGAAAATGTTTGACAATCTCAAATTCAGCACAAACGTTGCACATACGAATTCATGTTCGGATTCCCAAGCTTTTTTCCTAAAAATCAGCAAAAGTCAGCCATAGTTCATTAAATGACCATGGGCTTTTTCAGTGTTTCTGTAAGCAGCACGGGCCGCAAAACATCCTGCACACATGCACACTGATGACACACAAATGGCATCCCTATGTCATCAGTATGACACGTACTGACACCTGGAAATCAGCAGTACTGTTTGTGCTGTTCCCCAGTGCCGGGTTCTGACAGCTCACGTCACTGTCCCCTGAAGGCGCTATGATCAGCGCTAGCAGTTGACAATGTTGAGAGTTATATTCAACTGTTAACAACAAGAGCAGGCGGCGGCTGATGGGAGTATTCATCAGCCGCCGCCTGCGCTATAAATAGATATATTTTTAAAAAATGACGTGGAGTTACCCTGTATTTTTGATAACCAGCCAGGCAAAATTGACAGCTGCGGGCAACAACTCAGCTGTCAGCATTAGCAAGGCTGGTAATTAAGAATAGAGGAGTCCCCAAGCCATATTTTTTAATTATATAACTAAATTTAAAAAATACAGCTTGGGGTCCCTCCATTTTTGACAACCAGCCAAGCTAAAGCAGACAGCTGGGGACTAGTACTCTCAGAGGCTGGTAAGGGGCCATGGATATTGGCCTCTCCAACCTAAAAATAACAGTACTGGACCCGAACATTCAGGGGTTTGCCAATTACTATTCATGAGCTTTGTATAACCTCCACCCCCACCCCTCGCAGCTTTGTATGTTCACTGTACACAGGCAGAAAGCTGCCAATCAGTGGTATTGGTGGAGTTATAGACAGTCCAGCATTCAGAGAATTGGTAAGTCTGCTGCAGAGAAAAAAGTTTTAGTTACTTACCGGTAACTGCATTTTTCGGAACCCATGACAGCACCACGAGAAAGGGTATTCACCCCACCAAGTACAGGAAACCTACAGGCTAAAAAGTGTGTCACGTCTCCTTTGCTTCAGTTGGATTACAGAGCATGAGATGACCTCCAAATGGTTATTACAGTGAAAACAAAAACAATCAACACCACACAGCAAAAGAGCAAGGTGTGGAATCACAACTCTAGTGAAGGATGTGCTCACCCACACATGACGGGAGGGGACATAAGGGTTCTGTCATGGATTCCAAAAATGCCACTACCGGTAAGTAACTAAGACACTATTGATCACCCATGACAGCACCACAAGAGAATTACAGAGAAAGAAGTGAGATTGGAAGATGCACCCATATCCAACCTATAATACTTATAGAAAGTAGAAGGAGCGGACCAGGTTGATGCATAGCAAATCTCTTCTATCAAGACGTCCAGTCTCTCCGCTCAGAAGGTTGCCACAGCCCAAATGGAATAAGTCTTTAAGCCTTCCAGGACCGCCTTGCCACGAGTAGGCTAAAGAAATGGCCTCCCTAATTAACCTAGCAATTGTGGGTCTTGAGGTTTTAAACCCCTTTCTAGAATCCTGGAAGGATGCGAAAAATGATCTGTCCTGGTTAGGGTTGTGGATCGCATTAAATATAAAATATAATAAAGTGTGATCGCAACCCGGAGTCCACCGTGCAGAGATGATAAACTGCTGCTCGGTAATGGCGGACACTAACTGAACACCGGCGGAGTAACCGCTGACCCGATGTGCGCAGGAGCGAATTCTGTTACAGCACAGAGCCGCAGAAAGAGACGACGAAACCTGTTACCTCACAGACTACGGCTTATGGAACCGCTACTGCGGCGCCAGGGATTAACCCTAGAGAAACGCTGTGCCCTGTTAGCAGTCACAGGGTGCAGCCGACAGTTGTGTTACCACACTGCATGCATACAGCGCCACCCTGGTGGATGCCACTAGCCAGACTAAGCTTAGCGCTGGAAAGCGCAGTAACTGTGCATGACACCGCTGAAACGGACACTGAGGCGTTTGCGGTACAGAGGAGTCTTGTGCAGATGACACTCTCTGGCATAACATGTGAGAGGCGCTGGAAGCACTGCGGTGCTATGCAATGCTACCACTCGGCACTGACTACACCAACTACCTACCCTAAGCCTGGGCACTAGACAGGCTAGGCTACACAACACATGTGTACCAAGGGGTAGGGTTTTCATAATAAGTCATTCACCAGTTTCATGCATCCATCATCACACATATCACAACTAAATACTATAAGAGTCTATACTAGCGCATGGCGGTGTGACTCTTTTATAGAAGCGTCCTTCCTAGTGGTCCAAAGGGAGCAGCAATAGGACCTGAGCATGTGACCTCAGACCTCCAATGAGAGGACTTCCCACGGGCACGCTCAGTGGGCCGAAAGAAAGACTTAGTCCCAAGAGCTGCTCGCTGCTGGCTATTGCAGGTTACTATAGCTGAACCCTGATTGGCAGCAGTAACCAAGCCAACAGTACTAGACTGAGCAAGACGCCGGGAACAACGCCTTTGCTGAGCAGGCTCCTCTGCGGCTGGAGAGGAATGGGAGACCGCAGAAGGCAAGGCTCGAGATTCCTCCTGTGCAGAGGCAGGAACCCGACACCTGACTTTACCCCCCCTCCTAGGGCCCCCTCCCCCTGTAACTCGCTATGCTCAAAGGCCGCAATGAGCAAGGGAGCATGAATATGGTTCCCAGGTCCTATCCTCTGGGCCATGACCCTTCCAGTCCACTAGATAAAATTTTTTGCCCTGTACCACCTTACACCCCACGATGGCATTCACCTCGTACTAGTCTGAGGACAAGCTTGATGTCCCGGTAGGTGACTCCGAAAACCGGGACATGTGAACGGGCTTAAGGAGGGACACGTGGAAGGTGTCAGTGATACCCAGGTGTGGAGGAAGGGCCAGATGGTAGACCAAAGGGTTAACTTGCTCAAGGACCTTGAAGGGACCTATAAAGCGAGGCGCGAACTTAGTGGACTCAAGCCGCAGCCTGATGTTATGAGCGGAGAGCCAAACCAAGTCACCGGGAGCAAAGTTGGGAGTGGCATGCCGGTGTGCGTCAACGGAAGACCTCATTCTCTCCTTGGAGGCCCGTATGGCATCCTGAATGCGCTCCCAAATGTCACGTGCATCCATTGCCCAGTCTGCCACCCTAGAGTTAGTGGACGACACGGGCATGGGCACAGGAATGCGCGGATGCTGGCCGCAATTAAGGAAGATGGGGTCTGACCAGTGGAATCGGCCACAGCATTGTTCAAAGCAAACTCCGCTCATGGCAGCAAAGATGCCCAGTCATCCTGCCTGGCCGAAACAAAATGTAATAGATATGTGACTAGGGTCTGGTTGGCTCTCCCCACCAACCCGTTCATCTCAGGATAATAGACCGAGGAGAGATTTAGCTCAAGGCTGAGCAGGCTACAGAGCTGTCTCCAGAACTGAGACGCAAACTGGGGACTCCGGTCACTGACAATCTTGTCCGGCATACCGTGCAGGCGGAAAACATGCTTAATGAACAACGCTGCCAGGCCCCATGCAGAAGGTAACCGGGAGAGCGGTACCAGGTGCACCATCTTAGAGAAATAGTTGGTGACAACCCAAATGACCGTGCTGCCACTGGACTTGGGCAGTCCCATCACGAAGTCCATACCGACCATCTCCCAGGGCCTGTCTGCTACCGCCAGGGGGTAAAGTAGCCCAGCGGGCTGCTGCGAGGAGACTTATTCTGGGTGCAAGAGACGCATGCCTGAACATAGTCCCTGATGTCACGGTCCATATGCAGCCACCAGTACGTCCTCACCAGAAGCTCAGAGGTCCGTTTTGTCCCAAAATGTCCACCCACCCTGGATGAGTGACCCCAAGAGAGGACCTCCGGTCGCAGATGGGCAGGTGTTATGAATGGGTCACCGAGGAGAAAAAAGCAAAACAAGCTAAGCCACAGAAAACCAGAGTGGTTGGTAACTATGCAGATTGCAGATCCCTGATCTTACCACACAACTAGCAGTAGCCGTGGAGCGTGCCTACGATGAACCTAGGCGCCTCGTCACGGCCGGAGGACTACATTAGCAAGAAAAGGGAAAATTAACTTCCCCAGAGCAGACCCCAAAGGAATAGATAGCCCCCGGACACATGTATTGACGGTGAAACAAGATGAAGGCACAAACACAGGCAGGAAAATAGGCTGAGCAAATGATGGGGCCCAAACTAACTAGACAGGAAAGGAAAGGGAAGACACTGTCTGCAACCTGCAAAAAAACCCTACAAAAATAATGTCCAACATTTCTGATAGCAAAATTAACCCTGAAGTCTCTAGACTTCTCCAACTATATCAGCACTCTGAAATATTCTGAGACAGAGCAAAAAGAGACCGAACTAGTAAGGGACAAAAAGCCAATTGGCAAAATACTGATAAATAAGAGTGGAAATTCAGCTCAGCCCCCAGCCGGGGCTGGCAGACCACACAAAAAACTGAACAGACCAACAAAATCAAGTGTGAACATTAGCAGAAAATCTTAGCTTTAGATGACTGGAACAAAGCTGAAATCCAAGAGCTGACAAGCCAGAAGGAATCACCAGCAACTGAATAGGGCGTCGGCTGTCTTAAATCCAATCTGAGAATCCTGAGATCCAATCGTCATCCTCATTCTCAGGTGGCAGATCTCCACCGATCAAACCAGCCGCACCACCAGAGGGAGTCCAGAAGGGGAACTCACAACTGGTGAACCAGAGAATGAACTCAACAGGCAGGGACAAATGTCTTGCCTGGAGGGACTGACTCAAGGGCGACCGGAGCCACGGTCCTCAGGCTCTCGGATGGTACAATCAGCTGAGGCTCCTCCTCCGATGACACCACGAAGCGAGAAAGAGCATCGGCTCTGACGTTCTCCCCGGAGAGAAAATGTAGGGTAAAATGGAACCGGGAGAAGAACAGGGACCATCTGGCCTGGCGAGAGTACAACCGCTGGGCCGTTTGCAAGTACACCAAGTTCTTGTGGTTGGTGAACACCTGGAATGGGTGGCGAGCCCCCTCCAGGAGACACTCCGAAAAGGCCAACTTCATCGCTAGCTACTCCCTTTCCTCGATGGAATAATTCCGCTCTGCCAGAGCTATAGAAAAAGCCTGAATATCACGGAATCTTCTGGCTGATGTTAACACATACATGACCGGAGGTATTTTCGTTTTTGCGTTTTCATTTTTCGCTCACCTTCTTCCCAGAACTTGTTTATTTTTCGGTCAATATGGCCATGTTGGGGCTTGTTTTTTGTGGGACAAGTTGTACTTTTGAACCACATCATTGGTTTTAGCCCCTTTCTGACATCACACGTAATATTTCTTCCATGTGCCCTGGGCCAATTTGACCATGGACGGAATATTACGTCATCACGATTGGTCGCGCTCACGTGGATGCGCGGCCAATCACCGACAGCTGACATCCGGCTCTAGGTGCCCCAGCACTTTAACCCCCGAAATACTGCGAGATCCCGATCGTTGCCATGGTGAGCAGATGTCGACATGATGACATCCAGTTCACCTGAGCTAGTAAACCTGCTGATCATGCGCAGAGCATGATCAGCAAGTCTCCCTGTCAATGCAGCACTGACAGCTTCTATATCATGCAGATGCTGCTTCATCTGCATGCTATAGAAGCGATCGGACTGCAAAAAAATGTTTGTCCCATAGTGGGACAAAGTGTAAAAGTTAGGAAAAAGTAAAAAAAAAGATTAAATTGTAAAAATATTTTTAAAAAAAATCAAAAATAATAAAAAAAAATCAATATATATTCTATCACTAAATAAATATTTGAATGAAAAAAAATCTAAAAAATAAAAGTAAACATATTTGGTATCGCCGTGTTCGCAACGACCTGACCTATAAGACTGTCCCACTAGTAACCCCTTTAGTGAACACCATAAAAAAAGACAAAAAAACAATGCTTTATCATCATACCGCTGAACAAAATGTGGAATAACACGCGATCAAAAAGATATAAATAAACATGGTACTGCTGAAAGCTTCATCTTGCCCCTTACAAAATGAGCTGCCATACAGCTTTATCAGCAGAAAAATAAAAAGTTATAGCTCTCAGAATAAAGTGATGCAAAAATTATAATTTTTTTCTATAAAATAGTTTTTATTATATAAAATCCCCAAAACATAAAAAAATATAAATGAGGTATCTCTGTAATCGTACTGACCCAAAGACTAAAACTGCCTTATCAATTTTACCGCACACGGAACAGTATAAACCCTCCCAAAAAAAGAAATTCATGAATTGCTGGTTTTGGCTCATTCTGTCTCCCAAAAATCGGAACAGAAAAAAGAGTCATGTGCCTGAAAATAGTACCAAGAAAAACCTTCAACTCATCTCACAAAAAAATAGACCACACATGACTCTGTGGGCCAAAATATGGAGAAATTATAGCTCTCAAAATATGGTGATGCAAAAACTATATTTTGCAGTAAAAAGCATCTTTTAGTGTGTGACAGCAGCCAAGCATAAAAACCCACTATAAGGCCTCTTTCACACGTCCTGATATTTTTGGTACTGGAGATGTCAGTGTCCATGTGTGTAATACTTGCGGCACACGTATTGCATGCGTGTGCCACATCAGTACCACAAGGACACGGGCTAGGGAAGAAGCGTTACTGTATGCGCTGTTCCCCGACGCTGGGTGCTGAACACGTGTCTCATCATTCTCCCCTGCTCTGCCGGCGATCGGCGCAAGCAGGGGAGAATGATAAGAGTTACATTTAAGTAATAAAAGAGACAGCAGGCGGTGGCTGATGTGACTATTACTCCCATCAGCCTACCCCTGCTGCTGCTGCTGCTAATAGCAGTGACAGCAGGAGCGGCAGATTGAAGTATTCATTTGCCGCTCCGGAGCTGTAAATAAATACGGTAATTAAAAAAAAAAACAGCGTGGGTTCCCCCCCTATTTTTGATAACCAGCCAGACAAAACTCACAGCTGGGGGCTGCAACCCTCAGTTGTCAGCTTCAGCAAGGCTGGTTATCAATAATAGAAGGGTCCCACAGTGTTTTTTTAATTTAAATAATTTAAAAAACGGCGTGGGGTCCCACCTATTTTTGACAACCAGCCTTGCTAAAGCAAACAATTGGGGGCTGGTACTCTCAGGCTAGTAAGGGGCCATGGATAATGACCCCCCCAGCCTAAAAATAGCAGTCCGCAGCTGCCCAGAAAAGGCACATCTATTAGATGCCCCAATTATGGCTCTTTGCCTGGCTCTTCCCACTTGCCCTGTAGTGGTGACAAGTGGGGTAATATTTGTGGGGTTAGTAATGGTGAGGTGTCAATAATCCTATAGTTGTATTGTAAATAAACACAGACACCCAGAATAAAGTCCTTTATTTGAAAAAAATGACAGAATCTTATTAATGTCAATTAAACCATATTTACAACCACGCCTAATCCATGCGAAGCCCTCAATCTCCTGTAATAAAAATAAAATTAAGGAGCAACAACATACCATACCTGTCCGACGTTGTGTCCCATGCCGTAATCAATGTCTGGGGGATATATAGTTTTCAATCTGTACAGTGCCAAGATGCGACCGTCCCGGCTGAAAACCACTGGTGAATGAGCAGCTGGGAATGCAGCGTCAGTGACTGGGGGTGAGTTAGGAACAGCAGAACGCACTAAATAAAAATGATAATAAAGTGCGTTCACCACTCAGGGTCAACCGTGCAGTAGGTGTTACAACCGCTGCTGAGTGATGGCAGGAGCAATATGGCGGTATAATGCGCATGGGTTCAACTTCACCCGTAGTGCGCAGAGCGGGCTCTGTTCACACACAGAGACGCCGCAACACAAAGAGCACTGAACCTGTTAGTGTCACAGAGTTCAGTCAAAATGCATACTTGGTATATGGTCACAGGAGCAGGCCCAAAGACAGAGGAGCTGTGTCCTTCTAGACCTACCGTGTGCGCAGCGCCGCTACTGTGAGCGCCAAGGGGGGCTGCAACTGCAGCGCGGCGTAGGACACTGCCGCTCGACGACAAGGCTGGAAGGAAAGCGCGATGTCGGACGCTAGCGTAGCGGTGCGGTGAGCACAGTGGCATAAGGCTTGCCACTGACTGGTGCTGACTACTAAACTAAGTCCCTATCACCATGCGTAATATCAGAGGGAAGGGGTTTCAAATGAGTCAGTCACCAGAGTCATACACTCGTCACCATTCACACATAGCATAGTCTATACTAGCGCATGGCGGAACGGCCATGCACGCTTTTAATAGCCATGCGGGACCTTCCAGATCTCCGAGATGGACCAATGAGATCTGGAACAGGACCTGGGCACATGACTCCCGATCTCCAATGGGAGATCGTCTCGTGAGCATGCCCAGTAGGAGCACAGAGGGACTTAGTCTCTGGAGCGGTCTGCTGCAAAGTAATCTCCTCTGTAGTAGAAAGACCGCAGAATGTGAGGCTCTAGATTCCTGCAGAGCAGACGCAGAAACCTGGCGCCTCACAGGGTGACATCATAGAGGTTACCTTCGGTCACTGAACTCCTTTCCCAGCTGGGCTAAGCTGTGATCAGCGGGGATCTCACCGAAGTCACTGCAGCTCAGCCTGACATGGAACGGAGCTCTGTGACCACAGGTGACCTCTATGATATCACCCTTGGTTACTGATGCTGCGTTGCCAGTTGGGCTGACTGGTCAGAGTTGTAAAAATTGGCCTGGTCATTAAAATGCAAATCACCCTTGGATGTAAAGGGGTTAACATATCGTGTACTGGAAAACGGGAAAAAAAATTCCAAGTGCGGTGAAATGGAAAAATCTGTGCAATCCCACAGTTGTTTTTGTTTTGCTTTTTTACTATGTTCACTAAATGCTAAAACTGACCTGCCAATATGATTCTCCATGTCATGACGAGTTTATAGACACCAAACATGTTTAGGTTCTTTTTTATCTAAGTGGTGAAAAAAAATTCCAAACTTTGTTTTAAAAAAAAAAAAGGGCTATTTTCTGAAACCCGTGGCGTCTCCATTTTTCATGATCTCGGGTTGGGTGAGGGCTTATTTATTGTGCGCCGAGCGCATGTTTTAATGATACCATTTTGGTGCAGATACAATCTTTTAATCGCCTGTGATCATGGGTGTTCCCAGGACCAAAACTAGAGGGGGCAAGCCATGGTCGGGCACACAGAAAATTTTAGGCCATGCCCAGTCACACCCATTTCACAACTAGTCACACCCATATCCATGACCCAACTGCACCCATTTAGCACTGCTTATCACACTGACTGGTACTGAGGGCACAGTGGCTGGCATTATGGGCACAGTGGCTGGTACTGAGGAAAAGAAAGAAAGAACAGAGAGAGAGAAAAAAAAAAGAACAGAGAGAGAGAGAATGAAAGAAAGAAAGGAGAGAGAGAGAGAAAGAAAGAAGGAACAGAGAAAGGAAGAACAGAGAGAGAAAGAAAGAACAGAGAGAGAGAAAGGAAGAACAGAGAGAAAGGAAGAGGGAAAAGAACAGAGAGAAAAATGAAAAAACAGAGAGAGAGAGAGAAAGAAAGAAAGAAAGGAGAGAGAGAGAGAGAAAGAAAGAACAGAGAGAGAGAAAGAACAGAGAGAGAGAGAGAAAGAACAGAGAGAGAGAGAGAAAGAACAGAGAGAGAAAGAAAGAACAGAGAGAGAAAGAAAGAACAGAGAGAAAGAAAGAACAGAGAGAGAGAAAGGAAGAACAGAGAGAGAGAAAGGAAGAGGGGAAAGAACAGAGAGAGAGAAAGAGGGGAAAGAAAGAACAGAGAGAGAAAAAAGAAGGAAAGAAAGAACAGAGAAAGAAAGAAAGAAAGAAAGAAAGAGGAAAGAACAGAGAGAAAGAAAGAGGGGAAAAAAGAAAGAACAGAGAGAAAGAAAGAACAGAGAGAGAAAGAGGGGAAGAAAGGAAGAAAGAACAGAGAAAGAAAGACAGAGAAAAAGAAAGAACAGAGAGAGAAAGAAAAAACAGAGAGAGAGAAAGAAGGTGTGTCATTTTCATAGGAAAATGTAAAATCTGGGGCTAAAACAAAATTTTTGTGGTAAAAATGTAACTTTTTTTCTTCACTGCCCAATAGTATAAAATTATGTGACCTACTTGTGCTGTCAATATGATTACTGCACCCCTAGATGAATTAATTGAGAGTAGAGATGAGTGAACCCGACCCTACCGTTCGGGCATGGACACCGAACACAGACTTCACCAGGAAGTCTGTCTTATTGTTCAGGTTCATTCCCCCCGAACACCGGGTACTTGTCACGCTATCATGTGCATAACAGCGCGGCAAACACCACTTCTGATCGACGGTAAAATCATAAATCATCACTGCCGGTAAAATGACAGTTTGAACCCGCAGCTGTCATTGGAAGTATAAACTTTACCTCCAGTCATTGGTGTTGGCTGATGGGACTACTGATTCCATCAGCCATCGCCTGCTGCCACTAATAACAGTGAGAGCAGGAGCAGCTGATGGGAGTATTCAACAGCCGGCTCATGCACTGTAAATATTGAGCTGGATTATATCATTATGGCCAGCCAATCAGTGTGTTAGATAGAGGTGAGTGTGTCACGAAACCGGGGACTTAATTGTCACATGATTAGATAGCAAAATTAAGCGGCATGCCCATTATGTGATTCATTCGTCCTTGACATAACTCATGACAGCGGTGATTGGGCTTGTGGCCACGTGGAATGCAAGCGCACCAGCGCCGACATGGAAATGGTGCATATGCAGACATGCATATCTGGCCACTCACAGGAACATCGGTGAGACGGAAGAGCACATGTGCGCTAAAGCAGCGTGTATATATGCGTGTATTGATCTTCATATACTGAAAGAGAGTGAGATATATGCTAATATTAATGTTTACATGATTGGATGAAAATTAATATTTGTTATTTATGTGATAATACAAGTGCCAAGTGCACCCCCTTCCCAACCCACTTCTCCTAATGAAGAGATAACGAAACATGAGTTGGGGCTGCAGGGACACTTCAGCAAGCAGTGATGTTACATATTGTAATTTTAAATCTATGCCCTTTTTTTGCTTGGGAAATTTTACCCATATATCCATATATACTTCACCATAATGGGGTTTGACCCTTAGGAGTCGCTCCCACTTGCGATTAATCGGACTAAGGCAATTTGATTAAAAATCGGATTGCAATCGTAACAATTTAATCCTATGCTTCTGTTCTCAATGACGTTTTTTTTTTCCTGCTCCGATCAGCAGGAAAAAATATTTGCAGCATGCTGTGACTGCATGCCAAATTCGGGTTGCACGCAAACATATAAGTCTTTGGGTGCGTGTGTAACATCGCACTGCACTCAGATATCACCCTCCTCTGCATCCGGGAGATCAGCTCGGATCCAGCAGCAGGACATTAATGTCGCAATGTACCAGCATGCTGCCACTTCCTTGGCACAATCACCTTTGTTCATCTAGCAAAGACACTTTATGGGAACACGGGCATTCTACGACAAACTGACCAATTTCTCAACTAAATTCTCAGTGTACATATGTATTTTGAAAAAGATGTTACAACGTGTCTCCAATTTGTTCTTTCCAGCCCTAGAAGACTTGGCTTTGTCCTAAAAAGTCATGGAGGTCATACAAAATTCTAGATGCAGCAGGTGTTTACATGGGGTATAATCATTCACCTAATGTAAGTGTGCAATCAGACGCCCATATGAATTGGACTGAGATCGGACTATAGCGCACGGACTGGCCAGCGGCTCTCCGACCCAAGCACGACAACGGCATAAAAAATATATATAGCTGTCACATTCGGATCAGGAGGGCGGCAGGCCAGTCAGTGCACTGCGGGACTGAGATCGGTCAATTTATACGGCCGCCTGGCTGTGCCCTAAAACTGAAGATTTTGTAATGAACGTTATATTGTTAATCTTACTGTCATGTTCTGGGTTAAAAAAAAATGTTCTATGAATCTCATCAAAACTATGTAAATTATTCTTGGATTCAGTGAGATATTGAGTAAAATGTTATTTTTTTTTTCAATGGGGATGTAGTCCTTTATGCTGATTACTGTGTATATAACACACACACACACACATCTACACAAACACCTCAACATTGAAATTGTTTGACCAAGCAGGAAAAATCATGGAATTATATAAATCATAGGTAGGGTAGACATGTGTTAATGATGTGCAAATTAAAAAATGGAAACAAAAATTGAAAAACATCTTGACTTGTTAAGTATTGAATATGAGCACCATGTGCACACATACACTCATATACAGTGTTGGCTGCTGTCAAGGAGGTTATTAATGGTTGTTTGAGTAATGTTCAGGCAAACTGAATGCAATTGTTACATAAATCATCAAGATCCACTGCTGGCAGCTCCCTTTGCAATTGCCGACCAAAGACGCCAGTTCTTCTGTCCATGCTAAACATTTAGGCAACAAAGGGGCCTCATAGTAGCACAAGCAACACATGGCCTGGCGTTGCCGTATTGAAAAATGGTTCCTGAAACACTTTGGAGAACTGGCCAAATCATAATTGATCCATTCTGTACTACAAGTGAAAATGGAAGTCATATACTAAGCCTAAAGCGTCAGTGTCTGCACAAACCATCAGAAGACCGATCTATCCTCCTCAGCCATGAGTCCCGGTTTTAACTGCAGTGATAGCCGGAGATTGGTCTGGATGGAGACAACGTGGGCTATGCCATGAAGATGACTTCACAAGAAAACATTCTACTCCCAGGATTATGATGAGGGGTGGCATAATGAATGGTAGCCAGATTCCTCTAGTCCTCATTCCAGGTACGCTAAAAGCTCGGTGCTGCATAATTTCAAGGAACCATGTCGCCGTATACAAATATATATATATATATATACACACTGTGCAAAAGTTTTAGGCAGGTCTGGAAAAATGTTGTAGAGTAAGAAAGCTTTCAAAATTAAAATTAATAGTTTATTTCTGCATTAATTAACAAAATGCAACGAAGAAAGATAAATCAAATCAATATTTGGTGTGACCTTTGCTTCAAAACAGCATCAATTCTGCTAACACTTGCACTAAGTTATGGATTTTGTAGGATTAGTCAGGTGTATAAGTGATCAATCATACCAAACAAGTAGTTAAACTCTGCTATGAAGTTGAGGTTGTGGAAGTCCATTTTAACATGAACAATTTGGTGAAAGGTCCTCTTAAAATAGAATTAGACTTACCGGTAATTCGGTTTCTAGGAACCTTCCACGACAGCTACATCGGAGGATGTCTACCCCGCCCTAATAGGGAACAGGAACAGGAAGAGGTTAAATATCCCTCCCCTTCCTGCAACCACCAGTGGACACCAGTATGAATAGTTACCACCAAAGTGCAGGAATCATCCAATAAGAATATCAGATAGGGAGGGAAATTAGTGCTGTCGTGGAAGGTTCCTAGAAACCCAATTACCGGTAAGTCTAATTCTGTTTTCTCTAGTCACCTTCCACGACAGTTACATCGGAGTAATACCAACAGCCAATTTCTTTAGGGGGGAATCACGGCCAGCAGCATTCGTCTGCCAAATGTTAAATCCCCATTGAAATTTAGCCTGTAACGCCTGGTGAACGTGTGGATGGACGAACAGAGGCGGTTCTGCATATCCGCTCTGACGAAACATTCCCCTTTTTTTTTTGCTCATGACGTTGCTATCGCATGGGTAGAGTGTGCCTCATTGAGGCGGGTGGAGCCAGCTTCTGTGATGCGTAAGTCAGGCAGATAGATTGTGTGATCCAATTTGCGATCGTGTTCTTTGACTCCTTCTTGCCTTATTTCGTCCTGAGAACTGGATGAATAGATTCTGGTGAATAAGCTAGGCTTCACTCTATTGTCGGTAGACAGGACCACTCTGCAAATGTCCAGAGTGTGGAAGGTCTCTTCCTAAAGCCCCCGTTACACACTGCGATATCATTAGCAATATCGCTGTAAAGTCACTGATTTTGTGACGTAGCAGCGATATTGCTAGCGATATCGCTACATGTGATACTTACCTCCAACCGGCTCCCCCGCTGATTATCGCTGGTCGCGCGAGAAGGTCCTGGACCATTTCTCGTCGGGCGCTTCCTGTGGCGCCGACGAGCGACGCGTGGAGCCAGGCGGGAGGACGTCAGGATCCCCGCGTCTGACAGGTAAGTAGCGACCCCCGACCCCAGCGATGTCGCTGGTGAGATCTGCCTGTGTGGCAGCTCACTAGCGACCTCTTAGCGATGCACCAGTGATCCATATCGTTGTCGGGATCGCTGGTGCATCGCTAAGTGTAACGGTACCCTTAGGGTTGGAAGAGCTTGGGCCGAATGAGGACAGTACAATGTCCTGATTCCTATGAAATTTTGAGAAGACAGGCATGATCTAATCTCAAGATAATATCTGTAATGATTGCAAGGTAAGCTTCTTGAATTGACAGGGCCTGCAATTCTCCCATACGTCTAGCCTCAGTAATTGTGACTAAGAGGACGGTTATAGGGTTAGGTTTCCATGGTCATGGAATCTAGAGGCTCAAATGGATCTTAGGTTTGAGCACGGTGTTGAGATCCCAAGGAGGCCCCTGACTGCGGAGTATAGGACGAATCCCAGCTGCCGAAGCCATAAACCGTAGGATCCAGCGGTGGCTGGCCAGGTCAAGATCAAAAAAGGTGCTAAGAGCTGATATTTATACCTTTAGTGCTGGGGATAAGGCTCTGTTCCAGACCTTTTGTAAACATCTAGGGTCTGTGCTGCACTGAGATGGAAGGGATCAGGGGTGCCTGGAGAGCACCAGGGCGTAAACCATTCCCAGACCTTGGTATAGATGTCCTTGGTTATTGGTTTTTGGCTTTCCTGAAGGGTTTGGATTACCCTATCCGAGAGCTATTTGGCTCTTAGGAATTCGACCTCAATAACCATGCTGCCAGGTTCCCTTTGCCTATGTCTGGGTGTAGCAGAGGACCTTCGTGAAGGAGATCGCCCTTTTTGGGGTAGAAGCCAGGACCTTCCTGGGCCATGGCAGGTAGGGCACTGTACCACTTCTTCCGGGCCACCGCGGGGCGATTAGTATTGTGGGAACTCGGTCCGTCTGGATTTCCTGAGATGTTTTTTGCCCGCATCGGTGTGGGTGGGCAGGTATATGCGAGGTTGGAATCCCACCATTGGGTGAAGGGCACCTATTCCTTGCACTTCATCCATGTGGTTGAGGGAGACGAATACCCCTGTCTTCGCATTTTGCCTGTTAGCGGCTAGGTCCACCCCCACCCCATCTTGAGGCTAGGGACACGAATACCGCATGGTCCAGGCGCCACTCCTCCGGATGAACGTCTTCTCGACTGAGGAAATCTGCCTGGGTGTTGTCTGATCCTTTCAGACGCACTGACCAGGAGAAGATCCTTGTTGCTATTGCTTTCAGGCCGGCGTACTTCGTACCCCCTTGGCTGGAGATAGGCCACTGTGGTCATGTTGTCCGAGTAGGTGCAGACGTGGCGATTTTGGATTAGCGATGATGACGTCTTTTAGCGCTTTTCCTACCGCCTTCAGTTCTTTCAGATTTGAGGAACTGGTGCTGATGCTCGGCAGCCATCGCCCCTGAAAATAGGATCTCTCTACTACTGCGCCCCTGCCTCGTTGGCTGGCATCTGAGCGGAGTGTTTTCAGGGGAAGCTGAATCTGGCTGACCCCCTTCTGAAGATTTCGGTAGTTCAACCACCACCTCAGGGCCGGTTTAACCTGACCAGGGAGGGGGAATCCTTCAGGACAATGGAATTTGCAGCTGCGTAGGCCAGGCGGATCCTGGAATGTAAAAGCACGTGGCTTTGTGGGCCTGAGCCCAAGAGACCGCCTGGGTGCATGTGGTCTGAGATCCTAGAGCATACATTGACTCTGAGGGTCAGTGCCCGCTAGTCCTGGACCAGGCCCTTGGTAGACAAGGTCGACCTGACAAACCATAGGTAGGAAGGATGTCTTTCCCCTTGAGTCAGAGAGAACTCCCAGAAGCTTCCCTCTCGTGGAGGGATAGACCAGGTTCGGTATCCAACCCAGGGATCTTAATATCCCCGGGTCTTTCCTACGTCCATCTTCTGACATGAGATAGATGGTATAGAGAAGAGGAAGTCGTCCAGATATGGGATAATGCCTATCCCCTGGCGCCGGATGAAAATCACTGCTTCTGCATTGATCTTAGAGAGATACGTGGTCGGATGGATTGGCACATGGTAATATGCACCCTTCAGCTCTACCAATGCCATTACCGAGCTCAGTCCGATGAGCGGGACTGCCCCTGATTGACTCCATTTTGAATTGCCTGTAACGGACCGATTCGTTTAATGGCTTCAGGTTTATGATGATTCGGTTCTTCTCTGATGGCTTCCTCACCAGGAAGGGACGTGCATAATGGCCGTGTCCTTCTCCCGCTTTGGCACCCTCACGTTCTACCGGAGCAGATCTTTGGTAAGGAGCCCTGAAGGAGTGGAGGCTGTAGGGAGGTTACCCCTAAGCATTACGGGGAAGGACTCTCAAACCCAATGTTTTTTTTTTTTAGTCCATCTCATATGGTACGATGGACCCATTGATTTGTGGAGATGGACTGCCAGCGGGTAAAAAAGAGCGAGAGACAACCCCCAACTGGGCATCATTGCTTATCTGGGGTCTGTTGATGGTTAGGGACAAGGATGTTCCTGCCCTTGTCTTCCTATTCTCTTTCTGAGTATGTCAACAGGACCAGGGAGTCTCAGCCAGTCTCTCATGCCGGTACTGGCCCAGCCTCAAGCTGCTTAGCAGCTGTGATCTCATGAGGGCATGCAAATTCAGCTTAGATTAGCTGTTGACAGAGGTTTTGTCACGGGAGGGACGAAAAATCCGTATCCTAAGATTTCTATGTTTCGGAAGAGATGCTTTTGTCCGAAGCTGTGTCCAGGATCTTATCCAGGACAGGCTTGAACCCATAGTGGCCCTGGAAGGGGATGGCGCACCATTTGGAGATAAGTCGCCTCCCTTAGGATTTTAACCAGGGCACTCCTCTAGAGGGGTTAGAAAGGACGGCTGCTTTTGCGGCTACCCGGACCTGGTGAGAGCAGTCATGCTCTGCCTAGAAGAGCCGGTGCATTAAAGAATTACCCGAGACCTGCGAATTACAGGCTGGTCTTCCTGGTCCCAGCCTGGTCTCAAGTTGTTAGCGACCGCCAGCGGAAGCATCGGCTAGGAACCTCGTTGCTTTCTGCAGTACGGGTAGAGCGTCAGGTATCTTTCCCCCTAAGGTGTCCTGAGTCTGTGCGTAATCACAGAGATAGGGCATGTGAAAGCCATATTAGCTTTCTAGCAGATTTGTAGAGGTGTCCCAGGACTTCCTTGATAAGCTCTCAAATATATATATATATACACACATTTTTTTTTTTTTTTCCTCGATCCATTGGATCTTTGAGCTGGGAGGAGCCCTAATTTTTATATATAGAGGCCTCCTTTTATGGAGGATCAGATTCTGTACATTCTCGTGTACAGGACACCTCCTTTGGGCTTCAGCCCAACATCTCGTCCTGTACCGTGTATTTAACTTCTTCCTCCTCCACCCCTATGGTGCTCTTAACCATACTGATTAGCTCACTCACATTCCCGGTACCAAGTGATATTTCTTGTTCCCTGGTTTTAGGGGTGGACGTGGAAGAGGAACCCTCAATCTCCCGAGCATCCTCTGAATCTGAGGACTGAATTTTGTCTGAGTCTGAGTCAGATTCTATCAGAGCTTTTTTCCTCCTCCTAGAGGGAGGCGGTCTGGGAGGAGGGGAGAAGGGAGCCATGGAGGAGTAAACCTCCTGTATTATGAGGGATTTGATGCTATCCAGGAGAGAGGGCTGCTCAGCGCGAAGGACCTCTCTGTACAGGACGGGCAGAGTTTTCCCCATATGTCAAGGGAGTCTGGCAGCACACATTTTACACTTGTGGCTGGTTCTCATAGGGTCAGAGACCTTTTCTCCCCATATTAGAAAGAAAGAGGTATGCTACGCCATTTTAGTAAAAATGCTGGATTGCCAGGGCCGACGCCTGCTACTTACAGTAGGAGGGGGTATGCTGGGCTCTGCAGACGCAGAGAGAGAGGGCTTGTCACCATCCATGCCGTCTACAGTCAGTGTCAGACAGGTCTTACCTGGTGATCTCCTCACCCGGACCTTGAAAGATCGTGGGTCCAGCGTAGTTT
This sequence comes from Dendrobates tinctorius, assembly GCF_039654945.1. NCBI lineage: Eukaryota > Metazoa > Chordata > Amphibia > Anura > Dendrobatidae > Dendrobates > Dendrobates tinctorius. The sequence goes on from NW_027361690.1 coordinate 83,984,145, forward strand.
GTGCACCTCCTCCTCCCTTTGGCCCAATGGGGGGAACCACATGAGGACGCCCCAGAATGTGACCGCTGGTCCCAGGAGTAGCGCGCGTGCGCTCCACCGTGGAACACATAGGGACAGACCGGAAGTGACGCGCGCCCCTAAGCGACGCGCGCCCCAGTGGAAAGCCCAGTAACGCCCGAAGTGGAGGAACACCACCCCCGGCCAGCGTGAACTCCCGGGAGCCAGCAGGACGGAGGAGCAGGAAGCCGGGGAGCTATCTGGAGGACCCCGGCGTGCACATCACTGCCTCGCTTTACCCCCAAAGGAGGCGCAGGAGAGGTGGGAGAGTCCCGAGTCTCGCCATGCAGGCGGAGATGGGAGCAGCCATCGGAGGAGGAGAGCAAGGCCCGCGACCTCGGCTGCCCGGCATCTGACAGGTATCCCAGCTGATACTGGGCGTGGGGTGCTCCCGATCGCCGCCACGGCAGCACCATCATTGACCTCTTCATGCCCCATAGGGGACAGGAAAACACTGGTGGTTGCAGGAAGGGGAGGGATATTTAACCTCTTCCTGTTCCTGTCCCCTATTAGGGCAGGGTAAACATCCTCCGATGTAGCTGTCGTGGAAGGTGACTAGAGAAAAAATAAATATATACACGGCTCAAAAAATAAAAGGGAACACTAAGATACCACATTGTAGATATTACTGAATGAAATATCGCAGCTGCAAATCTTTATTCATTACATAGTGGCATTCGTTGAGAACAAGAAAACATAAAAATGATCAATGTAAATCAAAAATAATATCCCATGGAGGTCTCGATTTGGAAGGATACTCAAAATCAAAGTGGAAAATCAAATTACAGGCTGATCCAACTTCAGTGGAAATGACTCAAGAGAAGGAAATGATGCTCAGTAGTGTGTGTGGCCTCCACGTGCCTGTTTGACCTCCCTACGACACCTGGGCATGCTCCTGATGAGGCAGCAGATGTTGTCATGAGGGATCTCTTCCTAGACCTGGACTAAAGCATCCGCCAACTCCTGGACAGTCTGTGGTGCAAAGTAACATTGGTGGATGGAGCAAGACATGATGTCCCAGATGTGCTCAATCGGATTCCGGTCTGGGGAACAGGTTGGCCAGTCCATAGCTTCAATGCCTTCATCTTGCAGGAACTGCTGACACACTCCAGCATCTGGCATTGTCCTGCATTAGGAGGAACCCAGGACCAACCACATCAGCATATTGTCTCACAAGGGGTCTGAGGATCTCATCTCTGTACCTAATGGCAGTCAGGCTAAATCTGGCGAGCACATGGAGGGCTATGCGGCCCTCCAAAGAAATGCCACTCCACACCATTACTGACCCACTGCCAAATCGGTCATGCTGAAGGATGTTGCAGGCAGCAGATCGCTCTCCATGGCGTCTCCAGTCTCTGTCACGTCTAGACAGTTGGATTTCACAGATGTTTGATTCACTTGGAGTTAAATTCTATTGTTTAAGTGTTCCCTTTATTTTTTGAGCAGTGTATATATATTAGAAGTACACATCCCCAGTGAAAACTAACACCATCCTCTTGCACATGACAAAAGTTAACTCATTAGGCTGTAACCATGTCCCTGGCACTGACTAACAGCCAGCTCTAATGCAGAGTGAACTGTCAGTCTGTGCGGAGACACAGAGCGGTGACTGAACCCACGCCAGCGCCACTCCTGTGACTGAAGCCCAAATGCTGCCGGGAGGAATAACGTTCATGTCCTCCTGGCAGCGGAGCTCTAAGCAATGGTGCCGGGCAGGTTCATAACCTTTAACCTGACGATTAACCCCATATCTGCAGATTAATAGAGTTTTTTTCCACGTGACAGGTTCCCTTTAACACTGTAGGGTGTTCTATTTCTAATATTTCTACAGTGGTCTCTCTATCCAACTTGAAACCCTAAGGCTCTGTTCACATGTAGCATTATGCTGTGTTTTTTCTATACATGTCCATAAAAACTGCACAAGAATAATCTGCACTGGTTATAGTGCTTTTTTTGTATTTTCCTCCTTTTTGATGCATTTTTGGGGATTAGTTGAAGAAGAGTTTTTAATGCTTTTTTTGTACTACAGAAAAACTTTTACATGCAATCTCGTTTCAGGCTCCACATAAGTGTATAAAGAAAAAGTGCACCAAAAATGCACAGTTCAATAGAAGCACGATGGGTAGGTGTTTTCATGAAATCACATCTACTTTTCTTGGACAGTAAGAAGTTGTCCACTACTAGGACAACCCCCTTCTTGATCAAAATGTTCGGCCCCAATAAAATAATAAAGCTTATACTCAGCTCCCGTCCCAGCGCCATATCAGTGGTGTCGGCACTCGCGGTACAGGGACTCTGATGCTGTTGTGACACATGATACTGGCATCAAATCAGCACTGGCGTCACTGTCCTCACCTTCGGACTAATCGAACATGAAGAGGAATTCTGGACTGCAGCTCATCTCGGTCTTCCTTTTCCTGCTGAATTTGACAGGAGGAGAACAGTGACGCTGGCGATGATTGTGCGCTGGCGTCATGTGTCACAACAGCTCGGGAGACCGAATGATAACACCACGAGAACAGCACCGGCACAAGAGGTGAGTATAGGCTTTATTATTTTATGGGGCCAAGTGAGGGGTATGAGAAGAAGTTGTCCAAGTAGTAGACAACTTCCTTAAATACAGATTTTCTGCGGAAAAAAAAAAAACAACAACTCAGCACTTGCGCTACATGTGAATGTTGCCTAAACATTTCCTGGGGATTATTTTGCTTAACAGTGAAAAGTTCTGGAAACATTCATTGGTTTCACTTCTAGATGTAATCACAGGAAATTGAGCTCTCAGTCCACATGATCTCGTCCTTCGTTCTCACCAAGTAATTTCCACTCTACTTCAGCACTGAATAGACGTTTCCAATTTCAGATTCTTCAGAAACACTTCAAACACCACAAACATCTGAAAAAGATTGTATAATTGGACTATTCATAACCTGTTAAGAAGTAAATTGTGAAGGGATTAGCTCCTGTGTTCTCACTGCCATTGCCAGATCAAACATCCTGGCTATTAGAGGAGAAAGCTGGACATGCTCAATCATACCAAACAAGTAGTTAAACTCTGCTATGAAGTTGAGGTTGTGGAAGTCCATTTTAACATGAACAATTTGGTGAAAGGTCCTCTTAAAATAGAATTAGACTTACCGGTAATTCGGTTTCTAGGAACCTTCCACGACAGCTACATCGGAGGATGTCTACCCCGCCCTAATAGGGAACAGGAACAGGAAGAGGTTAAATATCCCTCCCCTTCCTGCAACCACCAGTGGACACCAGTATGAATAGTTACCACCAAAGTGCAGGAATCATCCAATAAGAATATCAGATAGGGAGGGAAATTAGTGCTGTCGTGGAAGGTTCCTAGAAACCCAATTACCGGTAAGTCTAATTCTGTTTTCTCTAGTCACCTTCCACGACAGTTACATCGGAGTAATACCAACAGCCAATTTCTTTAGGGGGGAATCACGGCCAGCAGCATTCGTCTGCCAAATGTTAAATCCCCATTGAAATTTAGCCTGTAACGCCTGGTGAACGTGTGGATGGACGAACAGAGGCGGTTCTGCATATCCGCTCTGACGAAACATTCCCCTTTTTTTTGCTCATGACGTTGCTATCGCATGGGTAGAGTGTGCCTCATTGAGGCGGGTGGAGCCAGCTTCTGTGATGCGTAAGTCAGGCAGATAGATTGTGTGATCCAATTTGCGATCGTGTTCTTTGACTCCTTCTTGCCTTATTTCGTCCTGAGAACTGGATGAATAGATACTGGTGAATAAGCTAGGCTTCACTCTATTGTCGGTAGACAGGACCACTCTGCAAATGTCCAGAGTGTGGAAGGTCTCTTCCTAAAGCCCCCGTTACACACTGCGATATCATTAGCAATATCGCTGTAAAGTCACTGATTTTGTGACGTAGCAGCGATATTGCTAGCGATATCGCTACATGTGATACTTACCTCCAACCGGCTCCCCCGCTGATTATCGCTGGTCGCGCGAGAAGGTTCTGGACCATTTCTCGTCGGGCGCTTCCTGTGGCGCCGACGAGCGACGCGTGGAGCCAGGCGGGAGGACGTCAGGATCCCCGCGTCTGACAGGTAAGTAGCGACCCCCGACCCCAGCGATGTCGCTGGTGAGATCTGCCTGTGTGGCAGCTCACTAGCGACCTCTTAGCGATGCACCAGTGATCCATATCGTTGTCGGGATCGCTGGTGCATCGCTAAGTGTTTCAGGCTCCACATAAGTGTATAAAGAAAAAGTGCACCAAAAATGCACAGTTCAATAGAAGCACGATGGGTAGGTGTTTTCATGAAATCACATCTACTTTTCTTGGACAGTAAGAAGTTGTCCACTACTAGGACAACCCCCTTCTTGATCAAAATGTTCGGCCCCAATAAAATAATAAAGCTTATACTCAGCTCCCGTCCCAGCGCCATATCGGTGGTGTCGGCACTCGCGGTACAGGGACTCTGATGCTGTTGTGACACATGATACTGGCATCAAATCAGCACTGGCGTCACTGTCCTCACCTTCGGACTAATCGAACATGAAGAGGAATTCTGGACTGCAGCTCATCTCGGTCTTCCTTTTCCTGCTGAATTTGACAGGAGGAGAACAGTGACGCTGGCGATGATTGTGCGCTGGCGTCACGTGTCACAACAGCTCGGGAGACCGAATGATAACACCACGAGAACAGCACCGGCACAAGAGGTGAGTATAGGCTTTATTATTTTATGGGGCCAAGTGAGGGGTATGAGAAGAAGTTGTCCAAGTAGTAGACAACTTCCTTAAATACAGATTTTCTGCGAAAAAAAAAAAAACAACAACTCAGCACTTGCGCTACATGTGAATGTTGCCTAAACATTTCCTGGGGATTATTTTGCTTAACAGTGAAAAGTTCTGGAAACATTCATTGGTTTCACTTCTAGATGTAATCACAGGAAATTGAGCTCTCAGTCCACATGATCTCGTCCTTCGTTCTCACCAAGTAATTTCCACTCTACTTCAGCACTGAATAGACGTTTCCAATTTCAGATTCTTCAGAAACACTTCAAACACCACAAACATCTGAAAAAGATTGTATTGGACTATTCATAACCTGTTAAGAAGTAAATTGTGAAGGGATTAGCTCCTGTGTTCTCACTGCCATTGCCAGATCAAACATCCTGGCTATTAGAGGAGAAAGCTGGACATGCTCAATCAAATCCTTTGATAGTGGTCTGAGATAAGCAATGCTAGAGAGAAAGAAACAAAGGTTAATAAGATGAATATATGTGCAGGCACTCCACTCAGAAAAACAAGACGCAATCAGCTTCAATATGTTGTTATAACAAATATCAGATCCACAACTAAATAAGATGAAAAAAAACAAAACAATATACAGTAGATAAATATAATCAACCAGGCATTAAAATCATTAAAACCATGTAAAAAGTAACTGCAAGCTTGTTATGCAGTCAAATGACTACATTTATTGGAATATTGGGGCACACCATACATAGAGTGGGTTTACAATAACCAAACCTCCAAATGGATCCATGTTTGCCAGCTGTGGTCACGTATTTGCATGTAAGACATTTTTCAGGATATCAAAATTCACATTGCAAGTGTGAACAATAGAAGGTGTGAGAACACCAATGCAAGACATATGTGAAACCATAAAACATTTTTGGAAAAAAAAAGGGCAATTTGATCAAATTATTTAGTGGAAAATGTTTCTTAGTTCTGAAAAGAGAAATAGTGACTATTCTAAACAAAAAGCAGAATTCATGTGTAACGTGCAGCCGTGAACGAAGGCTATACGTGTTCATGAAAAAATACCCAACTGTAAATGTAAAAACAGGCGAAAGTTGAATTGGCCAGGAATTGTTTACTTAACACATTGGTAGGGCATGGAGTTGGTCGGCCAATGAATATTTGTACACAATGATAAGGTATTGATTTGGTTTACTTTCACATGTGATTTAATTAAACTGTTCTAATACTAACAGCCATTCTCATGAGAGGATACTAAGAAGTTATGGTTTAACTCCTTCCCAACATTTGCAGTATATATACACACACGTCATGGTCGGGAAGGACTTCCAGACTAATGCAGTGTATATATGTCATGTCCTTCATGTGATCATGGTGACTAAGTGCATAGTGATAGCATGAAGGTGGCTGCTGTTTCGCACAGCAAGGCACATGGAGTCATCATCCAGGGAGATGGCAACGCCCTACCCTCTCCACCCCGCAAACACAATTCTGAACAGTCAATCACAGCGTCCTCAGGCAATAAAATTGCCTGAAACACTGATGTCCAACCAGTTGGCACTGTAAGATCATAGGCTTGGGTCTAACAACGGTCAGCGTCACCAGGGCCAGCTCCGATTGATTGGTGCAATCGACAGAGCGCACAGACGCGATCTGACCTCACACAGTGACCGCCCTGCACTTCCTCATTCTAGCTGTGGACTTGTACAGGGCTGTCACAGTCGTTCTGTGCACTGTGCTGGTGTGGCACCCCAGGAGTCCGGTTGCCACTGTGGCATTGCCTCCCTCACAGAGGGTGATGTCAGGCCTGTTAGCAAGGAGGAGTTCCCTGGTCAGGTAATATCAGCATTCAACACTTTTCCTGGCTCCAGACCAGGAGGGGGAGCTCAAAACCCAGTTTTAGGGGAGCTTCCATATTAGTTCAGGCCTGGAGGCAGGGTTAGGCAGTCAGTGGTGGGGACTGGAAGAGTGAGGAGCTCATCCCCAGTCGAGAGTTGCAGTCTGAGTCAGAGAAGAGGTTATAAAGGAAGATAGAAGTTTAGGAAAAGCTAGAGAGAGGAGCTGTGACCAAACTCACCACAGAACAGAGCGCTAGAACCAGACGTTGGAGTCCGTGGCTGCACGGGTACAACAGTCCCAGCAGCTAAATCCAGAGGGCAGGTAACTGCAAGTCCCCTGGCCCATCAGACACTCGGGGCACAGCAGCATATCAGAGCCCAGAGCTGCCACAAAAGGAGCAACACCTGCAATAGGCTCAAGCTGCCTGCCATACGGGCAAGTACAGGGACCATAAGGAACAGTGGCTCAAGCATAGCTTTAAGAGGCAAGGACTTCAGGGAACAGCACAGCAAGGAGGCCTCCAACTTCATCTGGCTTGGGGGACCCTAGATTGCTTCCAGGCTTTCCGGAACTCCATTTCCATCTGTTAGCAGTGCTCTGGTCTGCATTCCAAACCATCAAGTAAAGGAAACTACAGTTCACGTGTCTGCAATTATCCATTATTCCCTCAGTCCTGCACCCCAACATCACTATCCCTTATAGGAACTATAACTGCCCTGGGGCCTAGCTCTACCCATGGATAGCTGTAACAACTCTGCTGCATCACCAACGACCCCAGCAGTCTCCTTAGGCAGCGTCGGCCATCCCCTTATTGCCGAACACCATGGGTGGTGTCATGAATCAATACCCTACGAACTTTCCTCCTCATTTATTTTAATGGATGCCCAGGGCCACGGTCTGGGTCATTACCACTGCAACATTCCCTGAAGGACCGGCTCGGTACTGCGTACCTCATGGCCCTGTGGGGCACACCATTTTGGCATCACAAACAGGATTTCGTGGCCCGACATTGCCAGGTACTGTGTGCCAGAGACTTTGTTGAATTATAACATCACCGCCATTACTAAATCACAGGGCACGCGGGAAGAGAGGTGCATGTCATCGTGGGCAGAACCAGAGGAGAGAGCGCGAAGTGAAGCTAGAGCCACGCTCTGTGGTGAACGGGGGAAAAAAGCAGGTTCCATCCCGCCTGCGGAGCAGCCGCTGACCACGGTAACGATAAACAGAGCCTGGCTGAGGTTCACAAGGGGGGAAGAAAATGTCCAACCCGGGTAGAGATACAGCGGCGGCCGCAGCCGCGACCCCGGTAGTGCCGTCGGTTCAAGCAGCGGCTGCAGCCGCATCCCCCATAATGCCTCTATCAATGCCGTACATACAGGGAGCGGTCTGGTTACCGCAGTACTCAGGGGAGTCGCACACCCTGAGCGATTTCAAGGAGAGAGACTGTGTAGTTTGTTTGAAGTTTACCCCCTGTCTGAAAGTCAAAAAATCAGCATCCTCACTGGCCAGTTACCTGGTGCGGCCCAGAGAGAAGTAAAGTCCTGGCCGGACACTGATAAAGGAACTGTCAAGCAAATTTTGGCCAAGCTAAAATACACCTTTGACACCCACCTACAGCAGAAATAAAAATGAGATTTTTTTGTGTGCAAACAAAGGGTGCAGGACAGTATACGGGATTATGCCCTTAACTTTCAGGAGGCGCTACAGACCATGAAGCAGGTTGCCCCTGACAGCATGCAAGATGAGAATAAGTTGTTAATGGAGCAGTTTATTGAGGGACTCCTGTCTTACATCCATAGGACACAGCTGCGCATACTGGCCCTACAAAACCCTGACCTGGATTTTGCGCACTTTAAGGATAGAGCCAGACGGGTGCTGCGTGAGCCAAATTCTAGCGGCACAGCACCCTCTATGCACCCAGCAATTGCAAATTAGCAGGAGGCAGCATCCTTTCCCCCGACCCCTGTTGAGGCTGACAACCCGACCCAAGATAATGACTCTTCTGCACACCTACGTCGCCAGGTCCAGGAACTGACCAAAAGTGTGACTGCACTCACCAAAATTCTGTAGTCCATGCAAGTGGCTCCAAAGAAGAAGATCCAGCTGGCCTCTGGTCCAGATGACATCCCGTGGCAATGGCAGAGGATTCCACCGACCAGAGGGTGAGACAGCGATGGCTACGACGAGGACGGACAGCCCATCTGCCATCGCTGCAACATGGTGGGGCACATCGCAAGATTCTGTCATTTAAACGAGCGACACCTGGGGCAGAGGGCAAACCCCAAGGAGTAAGACGTCCAGGCCCACAAAGCTGGCAAGACAAGTACGTGGGAGGACGGGCGGTCCTGCCTGTCGTGATTGATGGCATCCCGATGAACACTCACTTTACTGGACACCGGCTCCCAGGTGACAACAATGCCATATATCCTCATTAAATGGTATTGGGCTGATTCAGACATCACTCGCAGCCCGGATGAACACCTTAGCATCTTTGCCAGCAATGGTCAGCCCTTGCCTCAAGTGGGGTATAAAGAAGTGACCATCTAGGTTGGCAGAGTAGAATTGCAGTCACAAGGTTTGATTGTAGTTGATATTGACAAACGAGAATCCTATGATTACTTTAGTCATCAATGTAATAGAAAATTGTCTTGGAGAAATTGTTTTGTTGCAACAGGTAGCTAAGACCGCCAGCTCCAGCCAGCAGCGGGTCCTACAAAAAGAGATCAGAGCCCTGATGCAGAGACAACAGGTAGAGCTGTCTGGTGGAGAAGTTGGCAGTGTCAGAGTGAGTGATCCATTCCCCCATTGCAGTACCTCCTAGGAGTGAAATGTTAATTTGGTGTCGAGCAGCAATAGGCCTTAGGGGTCAAGATTACCAGGCCCTGGTAGAACCAGTGTATACTAATAGCAAGCCTACCATCCTGACAGCCCGGGGGTAGTTGATATCCGCAAGGGGAGGGTACCAATACGCATCTTAAATTGTGGGGAAAAAAAGAGGTCCATTTACCCCGGTTTGCCACCCTTGCAAAGCTGTTCACTGTCGGTAACAATGCAATAGAGGCAGCGGAACCCTTGCTTCCATCCGACCAGGTGGAGGACAATGGCTCTGAGGGGCAGCCGGAGGATTGGTGTCAGCAGCTATACGTAGGTACTGACTCCACTCCTTTGCACCAAAAGTATGGGGCTTACCGGGTGGCTCAAGAGTATGAGCGGGTCATTACCGCCACAACATTCCCTGAAGGACCGGCCCAGTACCGAGTACCTCACGGCCCTGTGGGGCACTCCAGTGGACCTTGTGGTGTCACATACTTTTTAAAGCGTGTTCCTTCACTGCTGGTGATCCTGCTGCTGAAAAAAGACTTCCTGATCATTTAGCGATGCACCAGCAATCCCGACAATGATACAACCCGGTCAGGATCACTGGTGCATCGCTACATGGTCGCTAGTGAGCTGCCAAACAGGCAGATCTCACCAGCGATGCAGCAGCGGTCGACGGTCGTTACTTACCTGTCAGACGGAAGCTCTGCTGACAACTTCCTCCCGCATCCATGGAGTCGCTCGTCGGCGCCAGCAGGAAGCCGACGACGAGAAATGGACCAGGACGATCTCGCACGATCAACGATAGCCAGCGGGGGGGGCGTTCGGAGGTAAGTGTCACATGTAGCGAGATCGCTAGCGATATCACTGTTGCCTCACAAAATCGGTGACACTTTAGCAATATCGCTAGCGATCTCGCTATGTGTGAAGGGGGCTTTAAAGTCCTTCTCTTCATAAGCTACCTCAGCATGTGGTACTGTCTGCAAAAATCAGAGAGGCCTCCCAAAAAATTCTAATTAGGCAGCTGCTCAGAAAGTTTCTGGTGGCTAAGCACAAGGACAAGAGGAATGTCCTTTTCTTGATCACCATACATGGTGGTGGCAGCACCCTCAGCACTGTACGAGGTTCCTATACACAGAGCACTAACCCAGACTGTGTACTAGGGTACAATAAGAACACTGACAAGGGTTGATCTCTCTGATCAAGTCCTCAAGCCGTACAGTGCAATGAGAAAGGCCAAGGTGTGGTATAAGAAGCTGGCCGTGCACATCAGATGGCAAGGAAAAACTCTTTTTTGCAATCACGATGTTCTGGCTATACTGGGACCTTCCCTCAGTTCCAAGAAGTAATGATCAAGGCCTTAATATTTGGCAGTCAGGAAGGAGCAGGCCCCAGGTCTTCCAGAACTGAAGGTGTCTGTATACCAGGGCAAGTTTTCCCAGGTAAGGTTCCTCAAACAGGGTCACAAAATAAGGTGCATCGTATGTTACAAAAGGGGGAAATGAAAGGATACCACCTATCAGTGCGACACCTGCCTGACAATCCTGGTCTGTGTATGAAAGACTGTCAGAGTCTACCGCTCATCCATGGACCAATACATTTATTTCGTACTTAAACAACTGGTATGCCAACCTAATGTACTCTACACAACTCGCGTATGCCACCATATAAAAAATTCACATATCAGGAAAACACTAGATCAATTCCAATATAGGGTCACTAGTGGGGTTTACCCACTGTTTAGGCACATCAGGGGCTCTGCAAACACAAAAGGACGCCTGCAGACCATTACATCAAAGCCTGCATTCTAAAATGTCACTCCTTCCATTCCAAACCCTGCCATGTGCCCAAATAGTAGTTGTTCCCCACAATTGGGGTATCGGTGTACTCAGGAGAAATGTACCCCCACATTTTGGGGTCCATTTTCTCCTGTTACCCTTGTGAAAATAAAAAAAATTGTGGCTAAAACATCAATTTTGTTGAAAAAATTGATTTTTTTTTTATTTTCACGGCTCTACGTTATAAATCAGGGGCTCTCCAAATGCGACATGGCAAACTCTTTCGATGCCAGCCAATTTTGCATTCAAAAAGTGCTCCTTCCCGTCAGAGCCCTGCCGTGCACCAAAACAGTTGTTTTCCCCCACATACGGGGTATCGGCATACTCAGGAGAAAATGCACTACAAATGTTGGGATTCATTTTCTTTGATTACAGTTGTGAAAATAAAAAATGTAGGTCTAAAGTGAAAATTGTGAAAAAAAAGTTAAATGTTAATTTTTTTTCCTGCCACATTGCTTCAATTCTTGTGAAGCACCTGAAGGGTTAATAAACTTCTTGAATGTGGTTTTGAGCACCTTGAATCGTACAGTTTTTAGAATGGTAGATTCTGTCATACAGACCCCTCAAGGTCACTTCAAATGTGATGTGGTCTCTTAAAAAAAAGGTGGTTTAGTTAATTTTGCTCGAAAAATGAGAAATCACTGGTGAAATTTTAACCCTTCTAACTTCCGAACAAACAAAATATGTTTCAAAAATTGAACTGATGTAAAGTAGACATGAGGGAAATGCTCTTTATTATCTGATTTGTGACATTACTCTGATTAAAAATGAATTTTTTTTAAATTGCCAAACATTCAGCAAATTTCTGATTTTATAGAAATTATCATGAAGTACAATATGTCATGAAAAAAAAAAAAACTCAGAATCAGTGCGATCCGTTGAAGAGTAACTACCACGTCCCAGAGTTATTACCACATAAGGTGACACTGGTCAGAATTGGAAAATTTTGCCTGGTTATGAAGATGAAAACAGGCTCGGGGGTGGAAGGGGTCAAATTTGGGAAAATCAAACTAACAAAAATAAATGTGTTACACATCCTGCTGAACATGTGCTTTTTTTCAACAAAACCAATAGCTGCATTTTTGCACTTACGTATTACTTTCTATAGGTGAAAAAACACTGAATAAAACACTAAGAATTGACATACTGCCAGAAAAGCAGCAGATTTTCAATTTGGTCTGAAAAACACAAAAAAATTCTGAAATCTCAGCTTTTGCTTGTTCTGTAAAAAGCTGCTTTGAATTGCATAAAAAAGCAGCAATAACACAATATGTGAACATAGCCTAAAGGTACTGTCACACTTAGCGATGTACCAGCGATCCCGACCAGCGATATGACGCGGTCAGGATCGCTGGTACATCGCTAAGTGGTCGCTAGTGAGCTGCCACACAGGCAGATCTCACTAGCGACATCGCTGGGGACGGGGGTCGCTACTTACCTGTCACACTAGGCGATCCTGCGTCCTCCCGCCCGACTCCACGCGTCGCTCGTCTTCACAGCAGGAAGCGCCGCAGGAAGCTGACGACGAGAAACAGTCCTGAACGTTCTCGCGCGATCAGCGATAACCAGCGGGGGGAGCCGGTCGTAGGTAAGTATCAGACACAGCGATATCGCTAGCAATATCGCTGTAACGTCACTAGTTATAGCGATATTGCTAGCGATATCTCTTAGTTTGACATGCCCTTTAGACATCCCAACCACACATAAAGATCAGTAACAGAGGATTCTGTGTGCATGCAATGTCTTAGTTCTCGGCAGCACACAACCTTTTTACACTGGACGATGTGCTGCTGAAAACAACGATTTTTAGGCAAGCTTAAATATAGTTTCAGCAGTCCAACGAGTATTTTACTCGTTGGCCGAGTCAGTAGCAGCCAGTTTACACTGGACAATTATCGTGAGCAAGTGTTCCTAGACAGACTACATAGTCTTAAAGTGCCCCAGATTGATCATAGTTCATGCTGTTGGATTAGACAGTTAAAATATGCCAGACTTATCAAAGTTTACATTATTTTACAGCTTGCTTACTTTGAGCCTGTGAGCCAGATTTTTTGCGCTAAGAATGTTGATGCATTTTTTTGTGTATGTTGGGTACAAAAAGTCACATAATAAAAAGGCAAGTCATGAAAAGGGTGATTACTTACAAATAATGCTATTTTAGCCATGACAGCAGCAGCGAGACCCCACAGCTGGATCTGACTGCCCGCGCAGCTAAAAAGCAAGACCGAGAGCAAATACAAAGACAACACCCACTACCTCCATTAGTGGGATACAGAGCAGTTGGTGGAGAAGCCGAACCTATAAAAGAACTAAAAGAAGAAAGGCAGAAATCCCATAAAAGTTCCGAGCCAAAGGGATAGGATTGTAGAGTTTAAAAGAAGTTACAAAAGACAGAACATATGCACAGCAAGTCACTTTTACATTGCTAATCGTATGTACATATGGACTTTCTTATGCGGGATTCGGGCTGAATCTGCCTGAAATAGACATTATGTGCACAGATATAAGCTAAGGCCTGTTTCACACTTCCGTTTGTCACCATCAGTCAAAATCCGCCGTTTTGCAAAAAAAAACGGATCCGCCATTTTGCTTGGCGGATCCATTTTTTCCCCTATTGAGTTGCATTACCGGCGGATCTTGACGGATGGCCATCCATTGGATCCGGCAAATTTTTGCCGTCTGCTGAGATCATCGAACGGAGCCTGTAATGTTTTTTTGCCCTGCGGATCCGCATTTTCCCTTTTTAACCCTGAATCTTGTCTGGCTGCTGGAAGAAAATCTCTCTCTCCCTCTCTCTCTCTCCTTCCCTGGGCGCGGTTCCTTTAAATTTTTACCATCAGCGGATCCGTACATCCGCCGTCCCCCGTTTCTGTCAGTCCGCCTGCGGATCAGTTTTCCGCTATTTTGGCGGATTTTGACTGACAGAAAAAACTGAAGTGTGAAACAGGCCTAAGACAAAGATATCTAGAAATTCCTAGCAACAACAATTCAACTTTCTTAACTTGATAAGAGTTATATAGAGTATATACATATGCGGAAATGTTTTACGCACACACAACACGCTTGACAAGACATCAGACATTTAGGGAAAAGAGCAGATTTCTTTCTGGCCCTGAAAAAACAATCAACATTACTATAACCAAGACACTTGGCGTCATCAGGCCAGATCTAGTTAGAAGCTTAATATATTTTTTTTTTCAAGACATAGCTTACTTCTACTACTCCATCCAAGAGTACTGATTTGAACTTTGCTCATTTTAAGAGGCTTAATAATTCCCTACTTTCCTAGTTGCATTTCCAACTAGAAATCTAGAGATTTGACCATCATGCATGAGATGTTACTAGCTTAATCAATATGCAACCATTTACGAATATTAACGGAGATTTTACTGGTCTGAAAACCACATAACTGCAACTAGTAGTCTTAATCGAGTTTTTACTAGTTTTACCAGACATTTTGCAAATTTAATCATTTTACAACCACAACTTACTAAAAGCTACAGACGAACGATTAAGGCTATGTGCCCACGTAGCGTTTTATTCCGGAGACTAAAAACCGGACTCCTTCCCAGAAATCGCGCGTTTTTTCAGCGCGATTTCACCGCGATTATGATCGCGATTTTCGCGTACGATATTCAAGCACTTTCCAAGCGATTTGAAGCATCGCTTGGAAAGTGATTGACAGGTTGGTCACACTCTTCAAACATAGTGTTTGACAAGTGTGAGCAGGTTTTTACTATTGAGGCCGCCTATGCGACATCAATAGTAAAAGATAGAATGTTAAAATGCTAAAAAAAATTAAAAAATCGAGGTATATTTACCTTCCTGCGTCCCGCGCTGCCATCCCGAGCCTCAGCGTTCCCAGTAATGCCTTGCGAGTCCTGTGATGACGTAGTCTCGCGTTGCTATAGCGATCTCGCGAGACCACGTCATCACAGGGCCTTGCCGCAAGGCATTACTGGGAACGCTTAGGCCGGGAATGCAGCGCGGGACGCCGGAAGGTAAATATACCCCGATTTTTTATTTTTTATTCTTTTTTTTTACAGGGGTATGGTACCCAGGGCCTGGAGGACAGTCTCCTCTCCACACCGTGGGTACCAACCGCACATGAGACGCTTAACTTCCCGGATGGTGGGCATAGCCACATGCGGGAAGTAAGCGATTCTCATGCATTCCTATGGGTGCGGAATCGCGGCAATTCTTTGCGATTCCACACAAAAGAATGAGCATGCTGCGATTTTTTCCGCGATGCGATTCCGCCGTGGAAAAAAGCGCAGCATTAGCACAGCATGTGCGGAATGCCATAGGAATGCATGGGGGGCGTTCTGTACATGATTTTTAAACGTTTTCGCAGCGTTTTCGCGCCGAAAATCGCAGCAAAAACACTTAAAAATCGCTACGTGGGCACACAGCCTAAAAGCTCTGATTCAGGATCCAAGGGAGGGACTACAGAAGGCCCACCAGTAATGCCATAAGGATTAACATGCTAATTAAGACTCTGATCATTTTAAGAAACTAAACTTTTCCTTATGTATAAAGCGAAACAAATTAAAAATGTATATATTTGTGGTACGGTAATTTTTCACCTTTCAAGCTGGGAAAAAAATTCTGTAATAAGTCTTCCTACAAGATTCATGTCACAAAAGAACTGGGAAGTAGATCCCTCCTTGCTCGGATAGAGAGCCACACTCCCAATTCATGGGCAGCAAATCTCCTTGAAAAAAGTGGCAATACCACTCTTCGGCCGGGATCACACACAGCGAGATACGGCCGAGTCTCGCAGGTTAAAACCAAGCTCTGGCGCTGGTACTCCGGAGCAGAGCGTGCAGCTGCACAGCAATACATGGAGCTGCACGCTGCGCTCCGGAGTGCCGGCGCCAGAGCTTGGTTTTAACCTGTGAGACTCGGCCATATCTCGCTGTAGTGTGACTCCGGCCTTCAGGTGAAATACGCATCGAGATTGGTTGCTATCTCTACCCCAGATGAGGGGAATGACTTTCTTGAATGCATTGGAATAATGTCTTCCAAGGCTTCTCCCGGACCTTCTTCCACTTTGAATTTGGATCTTTGTCTCGGCTGAAGGAACTATTTAACTGTTGTTGTTAGTTACTCTTTTTTTATAGCAAGCGGCTGAAAAGAAATTTTTTCCATCCTTTTAGTTTTTTTGTTTGTTTTTTTTGTAAGGAACAAAATTTCAATTCTGATTCATTTGTCGTTGAGTAATCTAGTTTATATATAAAACAGTCTGAAGAAATATTTCCACTTTCCAGTTTTTGATTGAACCAATTTTTTTGGCCTCCACTCAGTCCTAGGGATATCACAGTATGCTCCGGACAGGACAGGCTTTCATATTTTTTATAACTTACTTGGGTACTTCATCTTTTTTTTTTTAAGTATTAGGAGCATAATAAGTGCATTGATCTCGTTTTTTTTTTTTTTTAAGCTATCACAATTGTGCAAACTTTATAGCACAATATGTGTACTGATTTTTCTTACGGCTATTATATAAGTATAATGATCTTTGCATTTGTCATAGTCTTTTAACCTTTTTCTTCCTACAGGTTTGTATTTAAGCAAAAATTGATTTGTGTATTATTGATATATAATATTTTGCTTTGGAACTACTGCATTGTATGTACAGTTTGTATGTTTGCCTGTCTATTTCCTCACTTTGTGGGGATATCCCTGTCTTTACAGGGATTTGTTCTCCCTACCCTATTCCCCCTCCCTCATAAAAATGTTAACATTAATAAAAAAAATATTGGTACAGAAAAAAGTGGCAATAATCCAACTAACACCCCATTAAAGAATTATGTGCATGCTCGGACTGGCAGACAGGCGAATCCCTCAGTGAGCCCCCCGTGTGCAGGAGTGGGTCCTCCATAATACACTTGATTCACTAGATACCGCAAAGGGCAGTATGTTTTTATTCATTTTAAAAGCTACCCAGGATGTTATATAGAAGCAGATATAAATTTGTGAATGATGGTAATTAATACTGGCTCATAGCTGAATACTGGGGCCCCCAGAGCCAAAACTAAAAATAGGCACCTTGTCACCCCACTGTGACACTGATTATATGCACTAAAGTATACACCCTGCATAGGAATGCAACACCATGAGTTTTCTTGTACAAAGACTTACAGAGATAAGACTGAAATTTTCCTACATCCGGTGTGAAGGATGACACTGGAAAGATCACGTGGAATCCCACCACTGCCACCACATGTGATGAACCCACACCTCATTGGAGGGATCATGTGGTATGGTCTCCTTACTTGCATCATTGCAACGTTCCGCACCCTGTGGGGACACGCAAGGTCAGCCTGGCACAGTTTTACACAGACACCACCTGTCCACATGGACCCACGGAGGGGGGGGGTAAGGATGTGGCACCACACTCACTCACAACTCTCACAGGCTGAGAGGTCCCTTTCACTAGCACCAGCAAAACAGCGACTGGTCAGCCCAGTAGGACTGTCACTAGTTCCTCATTAGATAAGCCCAGTCCATTAATGGGATTATAGTGAGCCAGAGACCAGTCCCGGTAGCATGAAAAGTTAAAACTGAGAACACGGATGTGTGGATTCGTGGATAAAAATGAGAGCAGCCCAAGGTTAAATTATATACTTAATTGCCTTATGGGTACACCAGACAAAACACCATATACACAAAGGTTATACATATACAATGGTCAGACACACAAATACCGGTGAAGTACAAAAGTTATAAGCAGAAGAATCATGTCAATTACCGGTTTGATGTTTGTCCATGTGTTCTGGGCTGCATGGGGTCATGGGCGCCAGCTAGTTCCTTCCAGCATGTTACTCATTGTGGTCCTCCTTTTAGAAGTGAACAGCAAACATGACAAAAGAGAGCCCATGACCTTAGGGTACTGTCACACTAAGTGATATCGCTACCAATATCGCTATAACTTGTAATGTTATAGCGATATTGCTAGCGACATCGCTGTGTCTGATACTTACCTACGACCCGCTCCCCCGCTGGTTATCGCTGATCGCGCGAGAACGTCCAGGACTGTTTCTCGTCGGCCACTTCCTGCTGGGCTTCCTGTGGAGAGACGAGCGACGAGCGTGGAGCCGGGCGGGAGGACGCAGGATCGCCTAGTGTGACAGGTAAGTAGCGACCCCCGTCCCCAGCGATGTCGCTGGTGAGATCTGCCTGTGTGGCAACTCACTAGCGACCACTTAGTGATGCACCAGCGATCCTGACCGCGTCATATCTCTGGTCGGGATCGCTGGTACATCGCTAAGTGTGACAGTACATTTACACAAGCCTTTAATCCCTTGGTCAGTCACTTCTTTTCACCCCCCAGGATGGCCTTATCCCTCATCTCTGGGTGTTTGTAGCCAGAACTACCAAAATCTATGAAGCATCATAACTTCCCAACAGAAGGTCATAGGGCAACGGTTCTGACACCATCGGATCCAGCCGGGCCCACATTCTGCTTAGAGACCAAACGCTGCTTTGCTACCTGGCTTCTACTTGCCATTCTACATACCTCCCCACCATGGGGTGCTAGAGCGGATCAATAATAAGCTAAAGTGGGTAAACAAATCCAATATGAGGGCTGCATTAAAAACTAACATTTATTATTTTTTAATTTAAAAGTGGTCTATACTTAAAACTACTAAAGTGGACCTGTATAGTATTCTCATGTAGGTAGGTTTCCCCGGACTGCACCAATGATCTAGCTAGGGAAATAACTACATAAAAGTCGGAATATTTGTAACTAATTATAGAGGTGTTCCAAACGCTGGGAAACCTTCCTACATGAGGAAACCTTCCTACATGACAGGTGTCAAACCGCAGGGGAAAACTGCAGGCAAATCCGCAGATAAGCCGCAGGTCTTTTGACCTGCGGATTTAGACAAATTTGCGCAGAAAATTCCGCAGCAGATTCCGCAACGTGTGCGCACATCCTTAGTCCATGAAAGCCAGACAGCACTCAGATGTCATATGAGTGCAATCCGAGTTTTTTCAGACTCATTGACTTGCATAGTCGAATGCGATCCAAATATTGAATGCAAATCGAACATGCTGTGATTTTTTTCCACTAACTTTGTCCGAGACAAAAAAAAATTAGATGTACACGGCCTCATAGAATAATATTAGCCCGAGTGCGATCCGATGTTTAGAGTGATCGCTCTATAACCCAAAATATGGTCAAGTGCACGAGCACCTGCATAGACTTCTGGACCTCTCCATAAGGAGTGTTATCTCCCAGGGGTCAACCAGACTGACTTTACCACAGCAGTGCTGGATGCTGTTCAATCTGCCAAGATTTCCATTTTCTTGCAGGCAAGCCACATGCTCAATGTTCTTCTGTCTAAAATTACAGGTATTCAGTAAAAGGAGGAAGTGAGTGTTCTCTATTTGCTTTATGCTTGCTGTCCATCTGTGAGGACAAGATTCAGTCAATTGTTCAATAGTTAAGAAAGTGAAAAAAGACAAAAAAAATACATATATATAATAGTCCAGAAACTAGCTACAGGCAACAGTTTAAAGGTACAATTGTGGCCAAAAGTATTGACACCCCTGCAATTCTGTCAGATAATTCTCAGTTTCTTCCTGAAAATAATTGCAAGCACAAATTCTTTGGTATTATTATCTTCATTTAATTTGTCTTAAATGAAACAACACAAAAGAGAATGAAGCAAAACATTGATCATTTCACACAAAACTCCAAAAATGGGCCAGACAAAAGTATTGGCACCCTCAGCCTAATACTTGGTTGCACAACCTTTAGCCAAAATAACTGCGACCAACCGCTTCCGGTAACCATCAATGAGTTTCTTACAATGCTCTGCTGGAATTTTAGACCATTCTTCTTTGGCAAACTGCCCCAGGTCCCTGATATTAGAAGGGTGCCTTCTCCAAACTGCCATTTTTAGATCTCTCCACAGGTGTTCTATGGGATTCAGGTCTGGACTCATTGCTGGCCACCTTAGAAGTCTCCAGTGCTTTCTCTCAAACCATTTTCTAGTGCTTTTTGAAGTGTGTTTTGGGTCATTGTCCTGCTGGAAGACCCATGACCTCTGAGGGAGACCAAGCTTTCTTACACTGGGCCCTACATTATGCTGCAAAATTTGTTGGTAGTCTTCAGACTTCATAATGTCATGCACATGGTCAAGCAGTCCAGTGCCAGAGGCAGCAAAGCAACCCCAAAACATCAGGGAACCTCCACCATGTTTGACTGTAGGGACCGTGTTCTTTTCTTTGAATGCCTCTTTTTTTCTCCTGTAAACTCTATGTTGATGCCTTTGCCCAAAAAGCTCTACTTTTGTCTCATCTGACCAGAGAACATTCTTCCAAAACGTTTTAGGCTTTTTCAGGTAAGTTTTGGCAAACTCCAGCCTGGCTTTTTTATGTCTCGTAGTAAGAAGTGGGGTCTTCCTGGGCCTCCTACCATACAGTCCCTTTTCATTCAGACGCCGAATGATAGTACGGGTTGACACTGTTGTACCCTCGGGCTGCAGGGCAGCTTGAACTTGTTTGGATGTTAGTCGAGGTTCTTTATCCAACATCCGCACAATCTTGTGTTGAAATCTCTTGTCAATTTTTCTTTTCCGTCCACATCTAGGGAGGGTAGCCACATTGCCATGGGCATTAAACTTCTTGATGACACTGCGCACGGTAGACACAGGAACATTCAGGTCTTTGGAGATGGACTTGTAGCCTTGAGATTGCTCATGCTTCCTCACAATTTGGTTTCTCAAGTCCTCAGACAGTTCTTTGGTCTTCTTTCATTTCTCCATGCTCAATGTGGTACACACAAGGACACAGGACAGAGGTTGAGTCAACTTTAATCCATGTCAACTGGCTGCAAGTGTGATTTAGTTGTTGCCAACACCTGTTAGGTGCCACAGGTAAGTTACAGGTGCTGTTAATTACACAAATTAGAGAAGCATCACATGATTTTTCGAACAGTGCCAATACTTTTGTCCACCCTCTTTTTTATGTTTGGTGTGGAATTATATCCAATTTGGCTTTAGGACAATTCTTTTTGTGTTTTTTTCACTTAAGACAAATTAAATGAAGATAATAATACCAAAGAATTTGTGTTTGCAATCATTTTCAGGAAGAAACTGAGTATTATCTGACAGAATTGCAGGGGTGTCAATACTTTTGGCCACAACTGTACACTAAAGGCCTGATGTCTGCTAGAAGACAATGGGGAAATACTGCAATTTGTGTGCCAATATTCACATTTTTAGTATGTTTTTTGTGTCCCTGAGATAGAGAGATATATCTCTCTATAGTCTTTGTTGTCCTTTCTCATTCTCGGGTCCTGGGAGTTTGAGGGTTCTGTGCAGGATCTTAGTTGTTCCCAGCATTGTGCTTTTCTGGACAGATGTTGCTCCTGGGATCTGTTGCAGCCATTTTCCCAATTTACGGATCACTTCTCCGAGTGCTCCTATCATCACTGGAATCACTGTTGCTTTCATCTTCCACATCTTCTCCATTGGAGATATATATATATATACACAAACACACAAAATTCTATTTGTATGTATATATGGTAAATTAGATCTATTACACACTATATATGTGTAAAATGAAGTGTGTATATATCATACACACACACATCTGCCCAGGATATAACAGCCAGGTTCAGTACAGTTTAACACAAAACCACTTCACTGGAGCTGCCCGCTCCAGACCCAACACTGAATGTCTCTGGCCTATTTAAATCCCAGACTACACCCTGGGGTGGAGATAAGGTGGACAACCTCCCACCTGCTCTATGGTTGTCCACAAAAACCTAGTCTTTAAAATGGCCAATTAATCCTTCTCAATACAGTGTGCTGGAGGAAACTTCTGGGTTTTAAATCACTGAAGCCAATAGCCTCAGTGAAACATCTCCTCTCCAGCACTTTGCCAGTAAGGCCGGTTTCACATTTGTGTATGGAGGAGCTGCGAACTTTCTCTGTGAAGTTCCGCCCACGGCCGCACCTTCTCCAGTCAGCTCTGCCTCCATCGGCATGCGGCCTGGGTATGCAGCATTGGGTACGCAAGCCGTGGGGATGTATGCGGATGCCTCCGCATGTGTCGTTTTGACGGTGCGGCAACCTGCGCCGAACGCAACGTGTTGCATTTTGGTGCGGTCGCCGCACCGTCAAAACGACGCATGCGGAGGCATCTGCATACATCTGCATGGCCTGCGTACCCAATGCTAAAGATAGGGTACACAGGCCGCATGCTGACGGAGGCGGAAGCTGACCAGAGAAGGTGCAGCCATGGGCAGAGCTTCACGGAGGACGTTCTCATTCCTCCGCAGCTCCTCCATACGCAAATGTGAAACCAGCCTAAGGCCGGGGTCACACTGGCGAGGAATACGGCCTAGTGAGAGGCGCTAAAAGCCCGCATTAGACACGGACCAATGATTCTCTATGGGGTCCCTCGCACCAGCCGTATATTTCTCGGGCGTATTCTACGGTCCGTGCCAATCGCAGCATGCTGCGATTGTCAGCGTACTACGGCCGTAGTACACCAATGCAAGACTATGGGTGCGCAAAAAATACGGATTACACACGGACCACACATGTGACTTGCGAGAAATACGCACCCAGTGTCTTTTAGCAAAGGCGGCAATTCAGTGCGCTATACAGTAAACTCACACTGACAGGTTTAATAAAGAAACAAAAGAATATATATATACACATAGAATACATATATATGAGTTAGGCTATATCTGCTGTTTGTATTATGGTGAAATCCATACTGAGAGAGTGTCTGTCTATGTGTGACTCCGGAAATAAATACGGAGATTTAAATTTTCCCCTACACCGTATACAGCTGTACGCTCCTCATACAGTACCGTAAATCTGCTGTTTGTATTACGGTCAAATACATACCGAGTGAGCGTCTGTGTGTGACTCCGGAAATATATATCGAGATTTAAATTTTTCCCTACACCGTGTTGTTGCGAATTCTCTTTCTGGGCTCCCTCTGGTGGTTACTGGAGGTAGTGGAGCTGATCTGATTGACAGAGGCTTGTCACTTGATAATGAGGACGACGATTGGAGATCTGGGGTTTCTGATTGGGATTTAAGACAGCTGACTCCCTCTGTCCCTGCTGGTGATTTTCTTCCTGTGCCTCCTGAGGTCTAATGTCTCCTGCTCTTTCCCTGCATGTTCAGCTAAGTGGTTCATTTGCTATTCTGTTTGCATTTGATCTGGTTTTGTTTATCTCTGCTTCGTGCGGGTCAGCTAGCTCCGGCTGGGGCTGTGCTGAATCACTGCCCATATGTTACTGCATGTGCCAGTTTGTTTTGTCCCCTTTTATATTGGTCTCTTTTTGCTTTGCTTTCAGAATATACCAGAGTGCTGGTATAGTGGGGGCGAAGTCGTGCGACTTCAGTATTTTTGTGCATCACACGTGTTGGACTTTTTGCAGGGTTTTTTGCGTAATTGCAGACAGTGTCTTTCCTTTCCTGTCCTGTCTAGTCAGTGTGGGCCCCATCGTTTGCTCAGTCTATTTTTCTACCTGCGTTTGTGTTTTCATCTTGTCTCACCGACAATATATGTTTGGGGGCTATCTACTCCTTTGGGGTCTGCTCCGGGGCAGTTTAGATTTCCCCTTTATTGCTTTAGGCTTAGTTAGCTCTCCGACTGTGCCGAGGCATCTAGGATCATCGTAGGTACGCTCCACGGCTACTGCTAATTGTGTGGACAGGATCAGGGGTCTGCATCTGCTTAGTTACCAAACTCTCTGGTTTTCTGTGGCTTAGCCTGGGCCTGCTATCTTCCTCGGTGACCCATTCATAACAGAATCACCAACCTAACTGTAGACTCTAGGGTACTCTAAAGAAGGAAAGAATTTTAAAAAAAGTGTCAGAATTTTTTTTCCATATATTTTTTCCTCTTTTTTTCTGGGGCTGTAGGAGGATATTTTTTGTCTAAATGGAGACTAAGCAATTGTCTGATTGTGTTGAGCAGCTCGAAGCTGAAGTGCTGGGAATTTCTGCCTATCTCGCTCAATCATCTGCTGTTGAACCAAAAATCCCAACTCCTGATGTGTTTTCTGGGGATCGGTCTAAATTTTTGAATTTTAAGAATAATTGTAAATTATTTTTTGCTTTGAAACCTAACTCATCGGGGAGCGCTGTGCAACAGGCGGCGATCCCCATTATTGGGCCTTTTCTTTGACACTCGGAAATCCTATTCTGGCTAATGTGGACGCATTTTTTCAAGCTTTGGGGTTGTTGTATGATGAACCTAATGTTATTGATCAAGCTGAGAAAACTTTATTGGTATTGAACCAGGGTCAGGATTCTGCAGTTATATTGTGAAAAATTCCCTTCTGAACTCATGCAGTGTGATAGGGTTTTGTCTAGGGCGCAACGTCAGGAGTTTAGAAGGCGTAATAAGTTGTGTTTTTTCTGCGGGGACGCCTCTCATACTATTGCTGCCCGCTCCAAACGAGAAAAGCATTTTGCTCACACATTTGCGGTGGGCAGTGTACAGCCTAAGATCCTTTTGGTGATTACCCTGATCTGCTCCTTGTCTACATTTTCCGCTAATGTTTTTGTTGATTCAGGAGCAGCTTTGAATCTGATGGATCTGGACTTTGCTAAACGTTGTGGTTTTCCGATGGTACCCCTACGGACTCCTATCCCTTTGAGGGGTATTGATGCTACTTCCTTGGCAGAGAATAAACCCCAGTTTTGTACCCAGGTGATAATGTGGGTCACCCCAAACCACCTAGAAAATTGTAAATTTTTGGTGTTGCACAATTTGCATGATACTATTGTTCTGGGTTTCCCTTGGTTGCAAACTCATAATCCTGTTTTAGATTGGAAATCTGTGTCTGTGGTGAGTTGGGGTTGTCAATGTGTTCTTAGTGACACTCCTGTTTTCTCCACCTCTCCCCAGTCTCATGATATTCCTGACTATTTGGCTGATTTTTCTGATGTATTCAGTGAGAGTAAGTGCGTCTTTGCCTCCTCATAGGAGTTATGACTGTGCAATTGAGTTAATGCCCGGGTGTAAATTTCCCAAGGGTCGGCTTTTCAACCTATCGGTACCCGAACATGATGCTATGCGATCTTATATCAAGGAGTCATTGGAGAAGGGTCATATTAGACCATCCTCTTCACCTTTAGGTGCTGGGGTTTTTTGTGGCCAAGAAAGTCTTAGTTACTCACCGGTTAACGGTATTTTTCGGAGTCCATGACAGCACCACCTGAGAGAGGGGATCCACCCCTTAGGAACAGGAAACCTACAGATACAAAAGGGTGGCACCTCTCCCACGCATCAGTTGGATTACAGAGCACAAGAGGACTTCCAAGGTTAATGCATGATTTATGTACAGTATTCTTTACAATTATAAACTTTTACCACCAGTGAGCATATACAAGAAATAGACGTGCACACCAGAATCAACTATAAGGGAGGGAATATACGGGTGCTGTCATGGACTCCGAAAAATACCGTTAACCGGTGAGTAACTAAGACTTTATTCGGTCGTCCATGACAGCACCACCTGAGAGATTTACAGAGAGTAATATCAGCTTTAGGGAGGGACTACAGCCTGCAGCACCCTTATACCAAAAGAGAGGTCTGTGGAAGCACCCAGGTCTAGCCTATAATGACTATAAAAGGTGCTCGGAGAGGACCAAGTAGCCGCCTTACAAATCTGGTCAATGGAGACTTCTGATCTTTCGGCCCATGAGGTTGCCATGGCTCTGGTGGAATGCGCCCTCAGCTTCCTGGGTGGCGACCTGCCCTTTGAGGTGTATGCTATTGAAATCGCCTCTCTAATCCATCTGGCTAGAGTATTTTTTGATGCTCTACAACCTTTCCTGGGGCCTTGATGAGAGATAAATAGGGCATTATCTTTCTTCCAGGGATCGGTGACTGTCAGATATTCTATGAGGCCTCTCCTGACATCCAGGGTGTGTAGTTTCTTTTCCTTCTCGTTAGTTGGATTAGGGAGGAAGGATGGAAGAACTATTTCCTGTGTCCTATGGAAACTAGACACTACCTTCGGCAAGTACGCTGGGTCAGGTCTAAGTATTACCCTATCCTCTTTGAACTGTAAATAAGGAGGACACCTAGATAAAGCCTGGATATCGCTTATTCTGCGGGCTGATGTTAGAGCTACCAGGAAGGCTACCTTGAGGGACAGGTTTTTTAGGGAAGCCGACGAGATAGGTTCGAATGGGGTCTCTGTCATAGCAGTGAGGACTAGGTTTAAGTCCCACGGCATGAACCTATCCTTCATTATTGGCCTGGATCTACCTGCCGCCTTAATGAACCTGCTTATCCAATAATTACCAGCGATGTTACAGCTAAACAGAGCCCCCAAGGCTGACACTTGTACTTTAAGGGTACTGGTAGAGAGCCCCATGTCCAGACCTTTTTGTAGGAACTCTAATATCTGCATTATAGGCGCTGAATCCCCAGCGACTACTCCTGAGTTTTGAAGGAATTTCTTCCAAATTCTGACATAAATTTTTGTGGTAATGATTTTCCTACTCTTAAGTAGGGTGTTAACTAGGTCTGCGGAGAAGCCCTTCTCTTCTAATAATGACCGTTCAAACTCCACGCCGTCAGATGAAGGCCAGCTACCTGAGGATGGAAGACTGGGCCCTGGGACAGGAGATCCGGGATGTCCGGCAGAACCCAAGGATCGGATACCGACATGGTCCTGAGGCATGAGAACCATGCTCTCCTGGGCCAAAATGGAGCGATGACTATAAACCTTGCTCTGTCTTTCCTGATTTTCCACATCACCAGGGGTAGAAGAGATAGGGGAGGGAAGGCGTAGGCTAGTTTGAAGTCCCACTTTATCAGGAAGGCATCTACCGCCAGAGGATTCTCTCTGGGATTTAGGGAGCAGAATTGTTTTAATTGTCTGTTGTCTCTGGTGGCGAAGAGGTCTACCTCTGGATATCCCCACTTTTGAACAATCAGATTGAATATGGAGGAGTTTAGGGACCATTCCCCCTGCTTTAGCTGATTGCGGCTTAAAAAGTCTGCCGTGATGTTGTCTCTTCCCTTTATATGCAACGCTGTTAAAGATAGAAAGTATTGTTCTGCTAGATGGAACAACCGCTCTGCTACAATCATCAGGGGTCTGGAACGGGTCCCGCCTTGGTGATTGATATATGCCACGGTGACCTGATTGTCGGAGAACACTCGCACGTGATGGCCCTGTAGATACACAAGGAGCTTTTTAGCCGCCTGTTCTACTGCTGTCAATTCTTTTAGGTTAGATGACATTCCTAACTGATCATGTTGCCATTGGTCCTGGACTAATATTTCACCCATATGAGCTCCCCAACCGTAAGGACTAGCATCCGTGGTGACTATGCGGGTTACGTTATACTCCCAGGGCACCCCTTTAGACAAGTTATCCTTGTCTAACCACCACTCTAGGGACTCCCTTGTGTTATGGGACAAGGTTAGCTGACCCTCCAAGTAACCCCCAAGGACCTTTTGATGTAATAAGACCTCGCTCTGTAGTTTCCTTGCATGAAACTGGGCCCACTGGACTGCCGGGATACAGGCCGAAAGAGAGCCTAGAAGGGACATGGCTTTCCTGAGGGACATGGTGGGGTTATTGGAGGCGTTCAGGATCTGATAACGGAGGCGAACAAGCTTCTCCGGGGGCAGACGGCATTCCTGTTTTTCAGAATCCAGGGTTAGGCCCAAGAATTGTTGGACTTTCATTGGTTGCAACCGAGACTTTTTGACGTTCAGCAACCATCCTAACCGTTCTAGGGCGGACATTGCCTTTTGTAGCTGTTGTGAACAATGATTCGCCGTTTTACCTACAATAAGAAAATCGTCCAGGTAGGGGATCACCAGAATGTTCGATTCACGTAGATGGGCCATGACCTCCGCTATTACTTTAGTAAATACTCGGGGAGCGACAGCCACTCCAAAAGGGAGGGCCGCATATTGGAAATGTCAAATTGACCCATCCAACTGAACCGCCACTCTGAGAAACCGCTGATGGCCTGCATGGATGGGTATATGGTAGTATGCGTCTTTCAGATCTAACACCACCATAAAGCAGTTTTGGAACAGCAATTTTATTGCAGATTTAATTGTATCCATTTTAAAAGGACGTATGACCAAAAACTTGTTGAGGGCCTTAAGGTTTATTATTGTCCTAAAGGAGCTGTCTGGTTTGCGGACCAGGAACAGAGGGGAGTAGAATCCCTTCCCCCATTCTGTCTCTGGAACCTCTATCAGGACTTTTTTGGCGCACAGGTCATGAACCTCGGCCTCCAGGGCAGCTTGCTCTGAAGCAGACGACCTGAGTGGGGTGATTTTAAATTGATCAAGGGGAACCCTAGAAAACTCTAGTCGTAGTCCCACGGCTATTATCCCCAATATCCAGCTGCTATTAGAGATCAGAGACCAGGATGGGTAGAAGGCAGCTAGTCTCCCTCCCACCGGGGTAACTAGTCATTGGGGCGGCTTTTTCGTATCTCGAGCTGGACCTTCCTGGCGCCCCCCTCCAAACATGAATCCTGTACATTTCCTTTTTTTCTCCTCCCATCTGCCCTGATCTCTGGACGGCCTTCTCCGGAAAAAACCTTTTCTGGTAAAAGGACATCTGTACGAGGGGTTCGGGAGACTGGGAAATTTCTTTTTGTCATCTCCAGCTTTCTCCAACAATTCGTCCAAGACAGGGCCGAATAGGTACTCCCCCTCGCAGGGAATGGAACAGAGACGGGACCGGGCTTGAATATCTCCTGGCCAACATTTTAACCAGAGCGCTCTTCGCGCTGCATTAGATAGACCCGCGGCTTTAGCCGCCATTCTTGCAGAGTCTGCAGACGCATCGGCTAAAAATGCCGCGGCATTCTGAATGATCGGCAAACTTTTCCGAATAGATGATCTTGAGGCTCCGTCTTTTAGCTGGGAATCCAGCTGATCTAGCCAGACCATCATCGATCTGGCTGTACAGGTGGCAGCTACCGCTGGTCTTAACGCGCCTGCTGACATCTCCCATGTCCCTTTAAGAAAAGAATCCGCTTTTTTATCTAGCGGATCTTTCAAGGAGGCCATATCGTCAAATGGTATGGCAGATTTTTTAGATGCTTTGGCTACTGCTGCGTCTAGTTTCAGGGCTTTATCCCATCTATTTACTACCGGGTTATCAAAGGGGTATCTCCGCTTAAAGGCTGGTGGCATGGAGCCCCTTTTTTCCGGTCTCTTCCATTCTCTGTCAATTAGGTTTTGAACCTTATCGTTTAATGGAAAGGCTCTGCGTTTTTTGGGGTCTAGACCCCCGAACATTATGTCCTGTGCTGAGAGTTCCCGTTTTTTGTCCGCTACCCCCATGGTGGACCGTATTGCTTTCACTAATCTGTCCATCTGGTCTAAGGGGAAGCAGAACCGACTAGAGTCTTCATCCGAGGAAGACGACGAGGAGGCCGAGGAGTCCAAGGAATTGTCACCTTTCCTAGGGGCGACTGAGGTCTCCGAGCCTGAACCACTAGCCTCTCTTCTCCTAGAAGGTTCTCTTTGAGGTAAGACTTTCATTTCTGCCCTGATCATCTCTCTCAGGTTCGAAGTGAAGTCAGGTGTCTCTTCCGCTACCTGCATAAACGGGGGAGAGAATAAGGGCCTGACAATCTACCCCTGGACTCCCTGTCTTTAATAACCCCTACCGTTTGCCGAATGCATGGTTGGCATAATTTTTTAGGGTGGCCATCTGGTAGGGGGGAACTACAGAGGGCACATTCCCTGTGCTTCTGTTTTCCAGTAGCCTTCTTCCCCTGAAAAAAAAACATAAGGGAACACTTTATCAGGGTACATTCACGTAGATCTCTTACCCATGCAGATGAAGCAGGTACCGGATCACGGAGGGAGGCAGGGGGGTCCTTTCTGGAGGAACTTTCGCGGCTCTGGTCGCTAGTTCGTCTCTGTTTTTTCTGCTGGCCACTCGCAAGCGGTATTGTCGTGGCCTGTTTTTGCGGGCGCTCCTGCGCCTCGTCCTGCCGGTCCAAGGGGGCTTCCGTTGAATCCATTGCTGGGGCCTTCAGAAGCACCCCAGCGGCATCCCCATCTGCCTTATATGGCCTCCTGGTGTCCGGGTCAGCAGGTATCCTGCCATAGCACCACCCACCCGGCTTTCCGCACTCCCTCCCCCATGCTCCGGCCCCCTCGCCTTACCCGGGTCGCCGCGCGACCCGCGGCGCGCGCCGGAGGCCGGCCGGCACCCGACTTCCGGTATCGGCGCTATCGCTCCGCCCCTTCCGCCACGTCACTTCCGCCGCTCATCAGAGCCCTGCGGGAGCGCGCGCGAAGGAGCCGCGCAGCGCCTCCTGGCCGGAATGCCCCACTGCCCCACTGCGCACGCCGCCATGAGCCCGCCAGGGGCCAGCACTGACCGGGAGGACCGGGCCTGGGGAAGCGCAGCCGGGGCATACGTACCAGGTGCTGGCGTTTTTTGGAGATGGCATCCACCGGACCCCTGCTCCACCTGCTCCGTCCACTGCCGTGGTGACCTACCCGGCCCCACCGTGGCGCTTCCAGGGACCCCGCACTGACCGAGGTAGGAGACCCCCTCGCTACCTGGGTCGGTCAGCCGGCCTGGGTACTCAACAACGACTCCATGACGGACAATCTGTAGAGAGTCCTGTCCTCTAGGAACAGGAAACCAACTGATGCGTGGGAGAGGTGCCACCCTTTTGTATCTGTAGGTTTCCTGTTCCTAAGGGGTGGATCCCCTCTCTCAGGTGGTGCTGTCATGGACGACCGAATAAAGATGGTTCATTAAGGCCTTGTATTGACTATCGTTCCCTTAACAAAATCACTGTTAAATATCAGTACCCGTTACCCCTGATTTCTGATTTATTTTCCAGAGTTAAAAGTGCCTGTTGGTTTACCAAGCTTGACCTCAGGGGGGCGTATAATCTTATTCGCATCAAGCACAGGGATGAATGGAAGACGGCGTTTAATACTCCGGAGGGACATTTTGAGTACCTGGTGATGCCTTTTTGGCTAATGCCCCTTCTGTCTTCCAGTCTTTTATGAACAATATTTTCCGTGACTTTGTGAATAAGTTTTTGATCATTTATCTGGATAATATTTTGATCTTTTCCAGTGATTGGGATTCTCATGTGGAACATGTCCGGACTGTGTTCTGGATTTTGAGGGAAAATTCTCTGTATGTTAAGGGATCGAAGTGCCTCTTTGGTGTACAGAGGATTCCATTTTTGGGATTCATTTTGTCCCCGACTATTGAAATGGACCCGGCCAAGATACAGGCCATTTATAATTGGATTCAGCCCACTTCTTTGAAGGCTCTCCAGAAGTTTTTGGGTTTTGCTAATTTCTACCGTAAATTTATAAGTAATTTTTCTGGTATTGTTAAACCACTGACTGATCTGACCAAAAAGGGAGCTGATGACATTCATCCACTCAATGCTGACTTTTATTCCCCATTGACTTGCATTGGGGTCGGGTTTCAGACGAAACTCCGACTTATTTTGCCCTAGTCGGACCAGTTTCATCCGAAACAAATTTTGTTTCATTCGGGTTTCACGAAACCCGATCCGACCAAAGTCGCTCAACTCTAATCTCCAGAGGCAGTTTCGGCATTTCAAGAGCTTAAACGGAGATTCACTTCTGCTCCGGTTCTACGGCAACCTGATGCCTCACTCCCATTTCAGGTGGAGGTAGATGCTTCTGAGATTGGTGCAGGAGCTGTTTTGTCCCAAAGAGATCCGGTGACTTCTAAGATGAATCCCTGTGCCTTCTTTTCTCAAACATTCTCCCCATCTGAACGTAACTATGACGTGGGGAATCGGGAATTGTTGGCCCTGAAATGGGCATTTGAAGAGTGGAAACAATGGTTGGAGGGAACTAGACATCAAGTTGTGGTCCTCACCGACCACAAGAATTTGATTTATCTTGAATCAGCCAAACGCTTGAATCCTAGACAGGCTAGGAGGGCCTTGTTTTTCACACATTTTAATTTTGTGGTCTCTTTTCTTCCGGGCACTAAGAATGTTAAGGCGGATGCCCTTTCTAGGAGTTTCTTTGCAGATTCTCTTGATGTGACCGAGCCTACTACCATTCTAAATGAGGGTGTAGTTCTTTCAGTCATCTCACCCGATTTGAGACATGCCCTAGAGGAATTTCAGGAGGACAAACCTGAACGTTGCCCTATGGGAAAATTGTATGTCCCTGACCAGTGGAGGATGTAATGTCTGAAATTCATTGTTCCGCGTTGGCTGATCATCCAGGTATTTTTGGTACCTGAGATTTGGCGAGTCCGTCTTTTTGGTGGCCTGCCTTATCTCGTGATGTCAGGAATTTTGTGCAGTCCTGTGGGACTTGTTCTGGGTCCAAGCCCTGTTCTCGTTCTAGTGGGTTGTTGATGCCCAGGAGGCCATGAACTCATATCTCAATGGATTTTATTTCTGATCTTCCTGTCTCTCAGAGAATGACTGTTATCTGAGTGATCTGTAATAGATTTTCTAAGATGGTCCATCTTGTACCAATCCCAAAGTTGCCATCTTCTTCTGAGTTGGTGCCCTTGTTTTTACAACAGGTGGTTCGGTTGCACGGGATTCCTGAGAACATTGTGTCGGACAGAGGAGTCCAGTTTGTTTCCAGATTTTGGAGAACTTTTTGTTCCAAACTGGGAATTTAGTTATCTTTCTCCTCTGGATTTCATCCTCAGACCAATGGGCAGACTGAGAGAACAAACCAGACTTTGGAATCCTATTTGAGATATTTCATATCTGCTGATCAGGATGACTGAGTCTCATTTTTGCCCTTGGCCGAACTTTGATGTAGCCCTTTTTCTGTAACTTTGGGTTTCATCCTCTATTTTCTTCAGGGTACGTGGAATCTTCGGCCTGCCCAAGTGTGGATTCTGTGGTAGAGAGAATGCAGCAGATTTGGGACCACGTGGTGGATAAGTTGTCCCACTTTCAGGAAAAAGCCCAACGGTTTTCCAACCGGCATAGGACCATTGGTCCCCGGTTTAAAGTGGGTGATATGGTTTGGTTGTCTGCAAAGAATATTCCTATGAAGGTTGAGTCTCCAAAATTCAAGCCAAGATACATTGGACCTTATAAGATTTTGGAAATCCTTAATCCCGTTTCTTTCCGTCTGGCTCTTCCAGTTACGTTTAAGATTCATAACGTGTTCCATAAATCCTTGTTGAAGAGGTTTGTAGAGCCAGTAGTTCCCATGGCGGCGCCTCCTGACCCTGTATTGGTTAAAGGTAATTTGGAGTATAAGTTAGAGAAAATATTGGATTCTCGTTTGGCTAGACAGAGACTCCAGTACCTGGTCAAATGGAAGGGTTATGGCCAGGAGGATAATTCTTGGGTCTCTGCTTCTGACATACATGCCAAAAGATTGGTTCATGCTTTTCACCGGGCCCATCCTGACCGGCCTGGTGGCGTGGATGAGGGTTCGGTGACCCCTCCTCAAGGGGGGGTACTGTTGTGAATTCTCTTTCTGGGCTCCCTCTGGTGGTTACTGGAGGTAGTGGAGTTGATCTGATTGACAGAGGCTTTCCAACTGATAATGAGGAAGACGATTGGAGATCTGGGGTTTCTGATTGGGATTTAAGACAGCGGACTCCCTCTATCCCTGCTGGTGATTTTCTTCCTGTGCCTCCTGAGGTCTAATGTCTCCTGCTTAGAGTTGAGCGACTTTGGTCGGATCGGGTTTCGTGAAACCCGAATGAAACAAAATAAGTTTCAGATGAAACTCGTCCGACTAGAGCAAAAAAAAGTCGGAGTTTCGCCCGACTTTTATTTCCCATTGACTTGCATTGGGGTCGGGTTTCGGACAAAACTCCGACTTTGTTTTGCTCTAGTCGGACGAGTTTCATCTGAAACTTATTTTGTTTCATTCGGGTTTCACGAAACCCGATCCGACCAAAGTCGCTCAACTCTACTCCTGCTCTTTCCCTGCATGTTCAGCTAAGTGGTTCATTTGCTATTCTGTTTGCATTTGATCTGGTTTTGTTTATCTCTGCTTCGTGCGGGTCAGCTAGCTCCAGCTGGGGCTGTGCTGAATCACTGCCCATATGTTACTGCATGTGCCAGTTTGTTTTGTCCCCTTTTATATTGGTCTCTTTTCGCTTTGCTTTCAGAATATACCAGAGTGCTGATATAGTGGGGGCGAAGTCGTGCGACTTCAGTGTTTTTGTGCATCACACGTGTTGGACTTTTTGCAGGGTTTTTTGCGTAATTGTAGACAGTGTCTTTCCTTTCCTGTCCTGTCTAGTCAGTGTGGGCCCCATCGTTTGCTCAGTCTATTTTTCTACCTGCGTTTGTGTTTTCATCTTGTCTCACTGACAATATATGTTTATATGTTTGGGGGCTATCTATTCCTTTGGGGTCTGCTCCGGGGCAGTTTAGATTTCCCCTTTCTTGCTTTAGGCTTAATT
This sequence comes from Dendrobates tinctorius, assembly GCF_039654945.1. Lineage (NCBI taxonomy): Eukaryota > Metazoa > Chordata > Amphibia > Anura > Dendrobatidae > Dendrobates > Dendrobates tinctorius. The sequence continues at coordinate 84,018,839 of NW_027361690.1, forward strand.
AGCTCTCCGGCTGTGCTGAGGCGTCTAGGATCATCGTAGGTACGCTCCACGGCTACTGCTAGTTGTGTGGACAGGATCAGGGGTCTGCATCCGCTTAGTTACCAACCTCTCTGGTTTTCTGTGGCTTAGCCTGGGCCTGCTATCCTCCTCTGTGACCCATTCATAACACCGTATACAGTTGTACGCTTCTGATATAGTAACATATCTGCTGTTTGTATTATGGTGAAATCCATACTGAGAGAGTGTCTGTGTGTGACTCCGGAAATAAATACGAAGATTTAAATTTTCCCCTACAACATATACAGCTGTACGCTCCTCATACAGTACCGTATATCTGCTGTTTGTATTAGGGTCAAATACATACTGAGTGAGCATCTGTGTAGGACTCCGGAAATAAATATGGAGATTTAAATTTTCCCTACAGTGTATACAGCTGTACACTCCTCATACAGTACCGTATATCTGCTGTTTGTATTACGGTCAAATACACACTGAGCAAGCGTCTGTGTGTGACTTCGGAAATATATACGGAGATTTAAATTTTCCCTACACCGTATACAGCTGTACGCTCCTCATACAGTACCATATATCTGCTTGTATTTTTGGTACATTTTCCAAAACATGAGGAAGTATGGTGGAAGAGGCCACGGACATGGGCGGGGGGAGCCAGCTGGTACTCATGGTGGTGGTGCATCTGCTGGTAGTGCCAAAAGCACACTAGCACTTAAAGCCAGAGCATCAGGAACAGGTTTTGGCTTACATTGCCGAAACAGCCTCCAGCTCTATCGCCTGCTCTTCTGAAGTTTCAAAACTGCAAGCACTGAGTCGTCAGTGCAGGCTCCTGGTCAGGAACAACACCTTTCCTTGTGGCCTTCACCCCCACCAAAAGTGAAGGATGCGGCGGGCCACAGTTCAGATTACTCCCTGGAGCTCTTTTCACATACCATGCCTAAGTTATCAAGTGAAAGCCTGAATTCCCCAGTCCAAGATGAATACGACATGGAGTGCACTGATGCATAGCCAGTGCTATATGATTCTGCTGGTACATTCGCCCAGATCACTGCATTGCCCTTTGCCCTCGCAGTCTACTGAGCCAGATTCTGACCCCGATGAAACTCAGGTGCCCCTTCCCGCATACTATACTACCTTACACGGTGATACAGAGGAAGGTGCAGATGAAATTGAAGAGGAGGTGATGGATGACCCAGTTGTTGATCCGGATTGGCTTTCATTGGGGGAAAAGGGTGCCTCTGGCAATAGCTCAGAAGAGGAGGAGGATCCGCAGCAGGCATCGACATCGCAGCTGCGGTTATCTGGCAGGCCCGTAGCAGTCCAAAAACATGTTAAAGAAACAAAAAGTTGCAGGACTGCTTGGCCAGACGGTCAAATTAGCACAGCGTGCAAGCTCTGAAAATTTTTCCCATAGTAGGAAGAGTGCAGTGTGGCACTTTTTTGACCAAAATCCTATTGATGAGGCAAAGGTTATCTGTAAGAAGTGCGGAAGGACCTTTAGCCGGGGGAAAAATCTCCAAAATTTGAATACCAGTTGCATGCTTTGACATGTAAACACCATGCACTTGCAAGTGTGGACGGACTACAAAACCTCAGGCAGCACACGTGCACCTGCTCCGACTGAAGGTAGCCAGCAGTGCTACATCGCTTCCCCCACTGTAAGCCCAACAGTTAGCACACCACCAGCAAGAAATGTTGAGGTGTCGTCGCAAGGCCAAAGCAGTCAGGGAATCAACGAAAGACTGCATCTAGGCCATCACCACCACCATCACCAATCCCCTCTCAGTCCACCACATCCACCGCTAGTTCCACCATATGCAGCTCTCAAATCCAGCTCACCCTAACAGAGACTCTGAGTAGGACAAGAAAGTACTCATCCTCTCATCCGCGTACACTGGCTATGAACGCCTACATTGCCAAACTGATCTAATTAGAGATGATCCCCTTCACTTTGGTTGAAAGCGCAGCGTTCCGAGAGCTCATGGCCTACGCTGTCCCACGCTATGACCTACCCAGTCAGCACTTCTTTTCTAGAAAAGCCATCCCTGCCCTCCAACTGCATGGGAAAGACCGCATTGTCCATGCACTCAAACAATCAGTGAGTGGAAAGGTGCACCTCACAACAGATGCATGGGCCAGTAGGCACGGCCAGGGCCGTTACGTGTCCATCACTGCGCACCGGGTAAATGTGGTGGATGCAGGGTCCACAGGGGACAGCGGCAGTGGGACAGTACTGCCTAGCCCACGGTATAGGCAAAAGTTGGCTGTAGGCGTTCGAGCCTCCTCCAGAAGTGAAAGCTCGTCGACAGAGCGCAGTCTCACGAGCACTCCATCCGCAGCTGCCAGTGTTGCACATGGTGTCCCACTGTCGAACAGCTAATTGTAAGCGGCAGCAGGCTGTTTTAAAGGTGATGTCTTTGGGCGACAACACACACCCCGTGGAGGTACTGGCTGACTACTTGCAGTGATAAACTGAGTCATGGTTGAGCAGTCTACATCTTGAGCCAGGGAAGGTAGTCAGTGATAACGGACGTAATTTTGTGGCGGCCCTAGCCCTGGCAAAACTCAGACACATACCTTGCCTGGCTCACACCTTGAACCTGGTGGTGCAGTGCTTCATAAATAATTATCCGGAGTTACCAGCCCTGCTCCATAAGGTGTGAAGACTGTGCTCGCACATCTGTCGCTCGCGCATAGACTCCAGTCGTATGCAGAGGCTGCAGCGATCGCTCCACCTCTCCAAGCACCGCCTAATCATAGACGTTGCAACAAGGTGGAACTCCACCATGCACATGGTTGGGAGGCTGTGCGAACAGAGGCAGGCTGTAATGCATTTGTGGGAGGATACACGGGCAGGCAGCTTGAGAGAAGACATCGAGTTGTCGGGTGTGCAGTGGTCAAAGCTAAAAGACCTCTGTAAAGTCCTTCAGTGTTTTGAGGAATGCACACGGCTGGTAAGCGCAGACGGCGCCATCATAAGCATGAGCATCCCACTTATGCGTCTGCTCATGCAAACTTTGACGCACATTAAGGATCAGGCGTCTGCAGCGGAGGAGGAGGGAAGCCTTGATGAGTCAGGCATTGTCTGCTCAGGGAACTGTCCTGGACGAGGTGGAGGAAGAGGAATAGGAGGATGAGGGGGATGATTATATTGGGGAGGATGCTTCTCAGGGGGCAAAACAAAATGTTGGCTTGCCAAGGTCAGGTACAGGGTTTGTGCGTGACTGGAGGGATGTGGATTTGGCAGTAAGTGCTCCTCCACCCAACACTGGCAGTGCATCATTGACACCTGGAACATTGGCCCACATGTGATTATCTATTGCGGATCCTGAAAAGGGACGCCCGCATTTCCAAAATTATGAAGGATGACGACTACTGGTAGGCAAATTACTGAACATCATGCCACAGAACCTAGAGCTAATATTAGTGAACAAGCAAGCAACTCTGGTAAACCGTTTGTTAGAAGCATTCCCAGCACACAGCAGCGGTGCAGGTTCTCCCACGAGCCGTAGTGGGCACCATGGCAGAGGCGTTCGTGGTACACACAGCCAAAGTGGCATTGGAGACAGGGGTTTCATGACCATGTTGTGGACTAATTTCTCGAGTACCGCTCACACGATTGGTAAAACTGAATCGATTGCAACAGACAGGAGACAGCAGTTGTCAACTATGGTTCAAATTACCTCTCCTCCCCTATCGATGTTCTCCCTCACAGTTCATTCCCCTTTGACTACTGGGCCTGTAAACTGGACACCTGGCCTGATTTGGCACAATATGCCTTACAGGAGCTCGCTCGCCCTGCTGGTAGTGTGCCATCAGAAAGTCTTCAGTGCTGCTGGATCCTGACAGAAAGGACCCGGCTGTCGACCCAAAATGTAGGTGATCTCACCTTCATTAAAATGAACCATGCCTGGGTTTCAAAGGATTTTGTACCACCTTCCCCTGATAACAACATAGCGAGCTATTTTGCTGGCAACTCCTCCATTTGCAGCTGCTGAACGTCTAAGCCTACACCTCAACATATGCCAGTTTTTTCACCTCCTTAACTGGGCTGTACCCCCCTCCCACAACTTTAGACAAATAACCCCCAGTTTTCAATGCGTTACTATTATAAAGTAAATTAAGGTTGACAAGCTTAAGTAATGAGAATTGATGTCGCTGCCATTGAAATGGGCACTGTAGGTGTGTTTACTGTCCTCCACTCACTGCCGACTTTTATTCCCCATTAACTTGCATTGGGGTCGGGTTTCGGTCGGAACTCCGACTTTTGCCGAATGTCGGCAGATTTCGTTCGACGCGACTTTTTCGGGTGGTCCGAAACCCGACTCGAACCTCCTGGAGGCAAAGTCGCTCATCTCTATAAATGAGTAAAATAAATAAAAAAAAGAAACTTAAGGGGTATATTTACTTCAGGTGGTGAATAGATGCCAACAGGCATGATTAATCATAGCATTAGAAAGTACTGGTTTTTAGGCGGCATTCACATCAGTGTTCCCATGTATGTCTGGCTGGGGCTTGTCTAAATCTCCAAAAAAAATGGCATTCACACAAGTCTTTAATGGAGTCAATGACTTTAAAGAGGAAAGCAGAGTCCAAAGAAACTGTAAGGAAATGTAATTACTTCTTTGGTTGCACCTTTCTAGCTGGGTCAAAAAAAAAAAAAAAAAAAAAAAAAAAAAAAAAAAAAAAAAAAAGGTACAGACAATTCCTGACGGCCGTGTGTTGTATCATTTACTGGCCTCTCTTGTTGGGTACAATTGATGATTAAATTGTACCATTTATAGGATCATTATCTGGGCATCGAAAGACAAGTTCCCACAGAATTCAGACACCATGAGCTATTATTACTAGCCTCTAGTGTCAAGATTTTATAGATAAGAATTCATACTGACAATACATAACATACATTTTGTCTTTCAATTCATGGGCAACGTATCCAATGTATGTCAGACGAACCTAATGTACCTCATCCCCCCCCCCACCCCAATAATGCAGCATAGACCAGTGGAACCTGCTCTGCCAGATACTATAAGGAGGTTGTCACAGAAGCAGACATACAAGAACACATTTTTCTTTTTCTTAAGCAAAAGAAAAATGTGAAAGTCGCCATAATTATAAGTAAACCATTCTCTTGATATTAATTTTCACTGATCGGTCAGCAATTAAGCCCATGACAATGTCCCCAACTGCTTACTTAGATGAATACTTGAGATTTCCCAAGTGAGGTATTCATGATTTTCTCTTCTTATTGGCGTTTAAATAAAAAAAAATGTTTTATGTCTAAAGCAGGGGCTGGGAACCTCCAGCCTGTAGGCCGTAAACCACACGCAATGACCTTTTCTCCATCCCCCAGGCAGATTCACGGGGAATGAAGTGCTCAGGCTGCATCTGCATTTTAACAGCCCTTTACTTATTAGTTTGCAAGTGCATGCAATGGAAGATTACATTGGTCAGAACTTACTGTGTGGGCGGAGAGAGCGCACTTCACTCCCGTCCCACAGAAGCAGAGTCTCCAGCCATGTCTATGGCCCCAGCCCCACTGCCTCCTGTGTCTATGTGATGTATATACTGCAGATCTCCCACTGCTGGAGGTCTATAAATGTAACGAGAGCAGTGACTGATCTCCCACTGTGAGGAGACCTGCAGTGAAATATTCATCGGTGTTCAGAACTTACTGCTGTTAATTCTTTCCAGATTATCCCCTTAGTATTCTCATTTGTGTTTTCTTCCTTGGAGGGCCATACAGTTCTTCAAACCCTCCTCTCTAAGTGGAGGTTGTGTATTGCTCTCCAGGCAAATGCAGTTCTTCGATCACTTTGCCACCTGGATTACACACTGTCCCATGATATTCACGCTCTCATCATGGGGGACCAACATCCCCATTAATAATCCGCTCTACCCATCTGCCACTCATCTTTAATCTCGTCTCTCTGCATTTCACAGTTTACTAACACTCCTACACGAGGACTGGAATTCTCTAGAACTAGTCTTCTCCTGGCTCTGCTCAATATGACTTTACCAACTCCCCTCTCTGACCACAACCTTCTTTCTTGGTCAAGAAAGGTCATCCCAACACACAGAAGTCTATGTGCCATCAATACCCAGCAGGTTATGAACAACCTACAGTCATCTTTAGCTCTAATCTCCATCTTCTATCCAGACATAGCGTTGCCACAAAGTCATTGGAAAGTGCCCTGGATGAAGCTTGTCCTGCAGATAGACAGCCGTGACCTTGGCACATGCTGAAAACACATTTTCTCCAGCGCTGCTCAAAGTGTGCAGAGTCAGTGGAGAAAATCACTTAGCAGAAGACTTCATCCACCAAGTTCAAGCTTAAAACCTTATAACTCTGCTCTCCATCTGGCCAAACAAGCCTACTTCATCGCCCATCACATAACTAGCAGACAATCCAAAACAACGCTTCAAAACTTTTCACTCCCTCCTGAGCCCTAAAGTACAAGCCCAAGATGCAAAGTCTCAGCTATTCAAATTATGTCCTCTCTGAAATGCTGGGGAATTTCAGTGTACGACCTCATTAAGGTCTGCTTTTCACATACCTGTTCTATAAAAGTTGTACTCAGTATATGGTGACTCATGGATTCATGTATGGTCTTAAAAAAAAAAAAAAAAAAAAAAAACTTTCCGAGACATGAATCAGTCACTCATGCAAGTCTAATACTATAGGTCCGTGAAAATCACAGACAGCAAAAGGATCCATGTTCTGTCCATTTGTAACATGCATAGTTCAGACACGATGAATCCATTGAAAATTATCTTAACCCCTTAGTGACAGAGCCAATTTTGACTTTGACCTTAATGGCCAAGCTAGTTTTTAAAATTGTGACCACTGTCACTTTATGAGGTTATAGATCTGGAATGTTTCAACAGATCCCACCGATTCTGACTTTTTTAGTGACATTGTACTTCGTGATAGTGGTAAAATTTCTACGATATGACTTGCGTTTGTTTACGAGAAAAAGGAAATTTGGCAAAAATTGAACATTTTGCAATTTTCAAACTTTTAAATGTTTGTGCCCCTAAATCAGAGTCACGTCACACAAAATAGTTAACATTTCCCACATGTCTACTTTGCATCAGCACAATTTTGGAAACTTTTTTTTGGTTAGGAAGTTAAGTGTTAAAAGTTGATCAGCAATTTCTCAGTTTTCCAAAGTTTACATTTTTTTTTTTTTTTTTGTTTTGTTTTTAGGGACCACCTCACATTTGAAGCGAGTTGGGGGGGGGGGCAATATGACAGAAAATACCCAAACATGACAACTTTCTAAAAACTGCACCCCTCAAGGTGCTCAAAATCACATTCAAGAAGTTTATTAACCCTTCAGGTGCTTCACAAGAACTAAAGCAATGTGGAAGGATAGAATGAACATTTTTTTTCACACAAAATTTACTTTAGACCCAAACTTTATTTTCACAGGGGTAACAAGAGAAAATGGACTGCAAAATTTGTTGGGCAATTTCTCCTAAGTATGCAGATAGCCCATATTTGGGGGAAAGCCACTGTTTAGGGTCATGGCAGAGCTCAGAAGGGAAGGAGCGCAGTTCGACTTTTTGAACGCAGTTGTCTGGAATCAATAGCGGGCGCCATGTTGCGTTTGGAGACCCCCTGATGCATATAAACCGTGGAAACCCCTCATTTCTAACTCCAACACCAACACAGCCCTAATCCCAACCCTACCTGCAAAGACTGGAAAAACAATTTTCTCTTTTATTACTTTTACCTAAGGGGGTGAAAAAGGGGGGGGGGGGTGTTTGAGTTACTTTTTTTTTTTTATTTTGATCACTGTAATAGTGTATCACAGTGATGAAAATGAACCAATAGGAAAAATCTATTGTGGCTGGGTACTGGCCGGCAGATCTCGGTGGGAGCACTGTGCATGAGCCCGACATTTTCTTCCAGGGGGGGACAGAGCAGGAGGGTCCTGGGATGGCAGAGGTATCGTGTGGAGAGAGAGGGGTACTCAGGGGACCCCATTTCTCTTTCCTTTGGTATGCTAGATCATATCAGAGGAGAAATGAATAGGAAATTGACTTTTTTTGCGATAGCAATTATTCGGTGAATAATGGCATTCACAAGACTGGGGATGGTAAAAACCTACCCGAATTATGTTCTCCGGGGTCTCGGCTACTGGGGTACCCGAGATTTTCCGACACGGTGGGGGATGCTATACACATTTCATAGCGCTGTTAAAAGATGGAGCTGAGTATTAAGTACCCTTACCTGCAGCCATTAAAAGGCATATCAGCAGTTAAGGGATTAAAGGGAATCTGACAAATGAGAACATTACACAATAGTAGATTTATCCCAGAGGTTTTGCAGAGATGTAGAGTGGGCTGTGCTGTATAATCGGTGACTCTCAATGATGAAGCAAGCCTTAGAGGGTTGGGGGGGGGGGGGGTATGGGGAGAAGAGATACTAGAAATACAAGGGGAAAAAAAATTATATAAATAATTGTTCAATCCAATGCGATATGATTAAAGTGGAGATATTTTCAGCTAACACTGAACAGGAATTGGAAACAAACACCTATGGCAAGGTGGGACAGACTTTAGAAATATCTCCTTTAATTGATGTGTAACAAATGAGAACCTCAGATGTGGATTTTTATATTCAACATTTTATTAAACATTTTAAGAAATCAAGAACATGGTGACAAAAAGAAAAAAACGCATATAAAAAAAATCCCAATAATTTAAAAACAAAAACAGTGTCCATAGCACTCCCACCCAAAATAAACTGTATGGAGAAGGATGAGACCAGAGGACCCAGAGCTCTGGTTGGAGAGCTTCTGTCTTCTATTTGGTACAGACATCAGCGCCTTGTATCCATTGCACTGTACCCTTTTCTCAAGAAGGTGAGATGACATTTAAGGCACTGAGAAAAGTCCAATTTAAAAAAAAAAAAAAAATTTTTCACTTGATTCCTAAATATACATTCCAACTTTGTACTGTATACCTGATTAACACGGTCTGAGTGGTGTCAGAGTCTGGAGGAGCAGAGTGTTGGGAAAAACAAAACAGTAGAAAAAAAAAACTTAACCCAGGGAGTGTCCACTTAAAACAGAGGTAAGGCACATTGTAAAAAACAAACATTCTGACAAGATGAGATGTTGGGAATGTGCAGCGTTTGGTCGTAAACGTGAAAAGACTAACACATTAGGAGCTTCTGAGATGGCAAGTTTCCAGTATCAACATTAAGGACACATTATATGGATTCAATGGCAGAAGGATTTTGCAGAATACTTGTGTGTACATACAGATCCTGCAGTGTACCATGGTCGTCCTCGACATATCCGCTCGCTGAATGGGGGGACTGTTTCTATGTAAACGGAAATAGTCGAAAACTTCTGCTATGGCTTTTTTCAATTAACCGTCAAAACATTCAACAAAATAGTAAAACTAGAAACCTAGAACTAAACAGTTTAAAAAAAAAATCTGATCACGGCATTATTTCTTCATATTTGGTATGCATTTTACATTAACTAGTTCAAGACTTTATCATTGCCGTTGTGACAACCCCTACCCACTTCTCCATTTGTGACAAAGCACATTCTGCTCTGTATTATGCATTTTACAATTTTTTATTTTTTTTTTGTTATAACCAGAAAGGGCTATTAAAATACAATTTTAATTTATGTTTCCCCATCTGCTGCAATATTCATGCAAACATTGTTTTGCAATTTTTTTTGTTTGCACCAGGGACCGGGTTTAGAGAAAGACTAGGACTGGAAGCCTCCATCACTTAAAAGTCCTCCCCCTCTTTATTTCACACTGTGTCCCTCAGTTTATTTTTTTTAGTGGGGGGATTTCAACATTTTAATAAAAAATTTTATTGTTGCCGATATCCCCTGTACCTGTGGTTTTCATATGCCTAGCTTAAAAAAAAAAAAAAAAATTAAATCCCCCCCGCGTCGCTGCAGAGCCGATCTGGTACCTGCTCCTCTCCCGTGAGGACGCCGCCCTGTGGCACTTCCTGTAAAGTATACACAGCGCTTGTTCGGTGATCAGACAGGCAGAGATGGTAATAAAACAACACTGCCTTGTCTATGGGAGTCCAACTGTAACAACCAGCTTCCCCACTCCTATAACGGCACAATCTCCACGCAGATTTTTACTCTGCAATGATGTTCAAAACGGTCACTGCATAGTGCTGCAATTACTGTAACAACATTTTAAGTCAATGGGCAAAGAAAAAAAACAAAAACAAGAACAAAACACAAACGAACAAAAAAAACCTAGTACCAAATCAGGAATGTTTTGTTTCAAATGTGACTCTCTCCACAGACACAATTAAATTTTACTATACAGATTGTCGCTCCCAAAAGGACAGTTCAAATGAATAAGATCTGTAGCGTCTCAAACTGTAAAGCCGGTACAATGCAGGACCCTCTACGCACACAGACTTTGCATTAGGGCATGGAGTAAGCTAGAACTAGGGAACGTGGAATGTGAGAATACACAAAGTGGATCACAAAACTGTTCAAGTTGTCATATTGCAATGATTGCAAGGCAAATACTGATCACATTTCATTTTGTCAAAAAAAAAAAAAAAAAAAGCCCATTCACAAAACGCTTCATAAAACATTAAAAACCATTAACAAAACTATTTACCTTAAAAAGAAAAAAAAAAAAAAAAAAAAACCTTCAAAAAAATAAATTAGATGGCTATGAAAAGGTTCATTTTGAGCCAGCAGTGCTGGCTTATTAGGCTGTCCTCACAGAGTCATTTGTGTGAATGGTTTTACCATATGTAGAGTCATTTTTCTCTAGCCAAAGTTCGGCAAGCCTCTGGGTAGAACCATGAGTAGACGCTTTTGACCCCAAACACATTTTAAACTGTTTAGGATCAAGATTGGGGTCACAAAACACAGGATGGTGTATGTGGACCACACCCACCTCCTGACTTCTAAAAGTCTTAAATCCTGCTTGTACCACCTTATTAAACAGGTCCACGTCCTCCAGTCCCCAGCCCTGAATAGAAACATCAAAGCCTCCAGCATGAAGAAGGTCTCCTTTATGCACGCAAGTAATGCCAAAGCCATAATTTCTCCACAAACCAGTTTTCTGTGTAAACACATAATGGTTGTCATTAGGAACCTTTCCGGCATAGACAACCTTGGGGTCGTACTGGCTGAAGATAATTGGAAAATACATTTGTTGGCCAAAGATGGTGTTAGCCCTACAGCGCTGAAGAAACTCTGAAGTGAATACCAAGTCAACATCACAGAAGAAGAGTAGAGAGTCATTGCTAAATTGAGAAGATCCAACCTCTAGGGCCATAGCTCTCGAGAACTCCCCAGTAACCGGCAAGATCTGCAAATCAGCCTTTGGATATTTTACCCGGTAATCTCTCATGAGATCCACTTGTTTTTCCTTGTCAGGGTTGGCATCGGAATTGAAAAGCATAATGACCAGCTTCACATTTTGGTTGGGAATGAGGCAAGTCTTTTCAAAGTTGGCCATGAACCTACTAAACATTTCATAGCGACCAGACAATGGCACCAGTATGTTGACCTTTGTATCTTTGAGTTCTTTGTGTTCAACCTTGGATGAGGTGAGCTGGAACGGGACAAACATTTTAAGAGAATTAGAAAGAAATGACAAAGAACCTGAATCTTGGTTTATTCTATTGGCCAGCTCTTTTGCATCGATCTCTTCATGCTCCATGAACTGAATTTTGCTGAATGTCTGTTGGAGGTAGGCATGTCTCCTCACGGGTACAGTCATTTTCTTGCCTTTGTGCTTTTTGTACAGTAAAAGTAAATCCAAAACATACTCTGCTCCATACAAAGGGTTGAGTCTGCGGTACCCATACTGAATTTCTTTAAAGTCAATAATACGACCACGCGTTTTGGCATTTGCATTGATCATTTCCATAACTTGCATTACAATATCATCAAGTGCTTCCTTTTGTGAAGCATCCATCCCACGCCTAGGAGGTTGTCCATCTGAGGCTGAATACAGATATTTACCAGTGAGAAACTCCCATTCCAAGATTTCTTCCCGCTGGCGAGGTTGAAATCTCATAAAAGAGGGAGCCATTCCCAGCTGCGAGTCATCCTTGTGAACTTCTGTGTTGCTGTATCTGCTCATAAGCACAATTTCCCGGTGAAGCTGAATGGTGCGATAACGGAGCTCTGCGATCTTACGGCTCAGCATATAACTGTGCAGTCGGTACTGGTAGGGGGGATTCTTATTGGGGTGTAGGGTGATTGCTCTATGGATCTTGCTGTTGTGAAGGTCCCGAATGTAGCCCTTTTTGTTTTGTTCATAATTCTCATAAAATAATTGCTGCATCTGGGGAAGAAATAAAGAAAGGTTTTAAATTTCTGTTGCTTTACAATCTTCATTCTCTTCAGATGGTTTACATGAATGTTAATGCAAAGATTATAATCCCTTTTATACTATGAAACACTACACGGCCACACTACAAATGTGCATACAAAGCCTGAGCTTATCGCCTGCTCTAATGTCATATCTAAGAAAGCTAAGCCATATGTTAAGGAGAACTTCTAGTAAAATGTAAGGAATTTGAAAGTTTCTTAGAAATGCAAAGAAAAGACAAGGAGAAAAGGATTCACTGGACAAGGAGAGTGGTAGCAATAGTGCATAGGAATAGTAAAAGTGGAAAGGGGCTAGGGATACAGCAAATTCCTAAGTAGAAGTCCAGGGAACAAGACAAGAATGTGAGAGCACGTCACACTGCTTAATAACCATGGAGGATTGCCATATGCTGACAACGAAGGATTTATTAATCTCAGCAATGTTTTAAAAGGCGGACTTTACGCCACAGTGTCAGGAACAAAGACATACACATTTCACACTATTACCTTCGTCCCTTACATGAGTTTGTGTTTTTGACATTTGCCATTTTACTTTCGACTTTTGTAAGCAGTTACTGACCCCCTTAAATTCCCATGCCACTCGAGTGGTCTCTGCTGGCAGGAATGACGTCTGATCCATCAACCAGGGAATTGCTGCAGCCCATCACTGGCCTCAGCAGTCATGTACTGTACATGCAGACATCAAAGCAGAGGCCAGTGATTGATAAACGAGACGTCAATCTCTAGTACTGGTGGGGGCGACCAGGGTGGTGGTGTTGGAGTGCAAGGGTATTCATGCAGTTATGGCTACTACTTTAGTACTCCATCGCAAAATTTGAAAACGCACAGAAAACTCCTTTAAAATCCACACAAGGAGCCTTGCCATAATTCTACACAATCAGGACAACAAGATCCTCAAGCATTTTCATGGTTTATAAAGCTAGGAAATACTAAACCTGAAAGTTCAGATGTGATCCTTGTATACAGACTTTCCAAGTGTGCTCAAGTGGCAAGAACACTGAGACAGGCCAATTGGGAGGGAAAGAGGCTTTAATATCAATAGCATATATGAACCAACTAAGGAGAACATACACATTCAGGGTTGTTTTTTTTTTCCACTGCCATTTCTAACGGCAGACTTCACCAAAAGGACACCAATCCTTCTCCACTTGTGTTTACCCAAGGCTTGTTAACGCCCTAAAGTCCCCTCATCCATTAGAGGAATGCTTGTGGTACAGCTGTTGTGGACTACTTTGGCTGCTTTCCAAAATTCCAACTAAAGAGCATGCGTTGTGTTGTGGGATTTTAATGAAGACACGCTCCTGCCAGGCAGAGTAGAACACATTGGGTAAGACGGGCTAAAAAGAAGGCCCGTTTTATAGAGAAGCTGGCCTCCAGCCTGCTGAGTGTCCCTGAGGATTTCATCACAGTCAGACTTTGTACTGCACATTCAGGCCCCGATGTAGCACATTTCATAAACAAGGCCTCGTGTATAATGATATATCAATGGATAAGTGCGGGCAATGTGTTACCTTATTAAAAGGGACGGGTTCAGGTTCATCACTGCCGGGAGATGGACTTTCAGATACTGAGTCCAACTACTGACTGAGGACTTTGCCACGCACTTCAAAAATAAGATAGACCAAACAAAGCAAGTCTGTATTGTTCAACCACCTCAACCCCTTTGTATTACAGACCAATGCCCAAACCCCATAACCTCCCTCCCTCTCCAACATCACTGAAGGGGGAACTTAATAGTTTCCCACTTCAAATCACACCTCACCACTTGTGCACTTGAGCACTATAACGTCACAAAATCGGTGACGTTCTAGTGATATCGCTATGTGTAAAACCCCCTTAACCCTAGACTCTGCCCTGTCCTTCAAACCGCACATCCAAGCTTTCGCCACCTCCTGTCATCTCCAGAATCCGTCCTTTCCTCAATCCACTAAAGTGCTTGTACATGCCCTAATCATCTCTCGCTACAACTACTGCAACATTCTCTTCTGTGGCCTACCCGCTAACACACTCGCACTGCTCCAATCCATCCTGCCTGATAAATCTCTCTCCTTGCTACTCACCCGCACCCCATCCCTTTGCAAATACCTTAACTGGCTCCCAATTTTCTAGCCTATCCAGTTCAAACTACTAAAACTGACCTACAAAGCCATCCATAACCCATCTCCTCCGTATAGCTCAGAACTAATCTCCTGATATCGTCCCTCACGTAATCTCCGGCCCTCCCAACACGAACTCCTCTCCATCACACTTATTCATTTCTCACCCAATTGCCTCCAAGATTTCTCCCGATTATCCCCCATCCTTTGGAATTTTGTGCCCCAACACATCAGATTATCCACCTCATTTGGATTCTTCAGATGGAACCTGAAAACCCATCTTTTCATGAAGGCTTTCAACCTGCAATGACCACGCTACCACCTCAACACCATCGAACCTACTGCCACCCCCCAACCTGTCTACTTCCTCATCCTGTAGAACACAAGCCCGCTTTTCTCTGTACCAGTCTACCATTGTTAGTCTACTGTAAGTGATATAACCCCTTCTCATGTACAACACCATGGAATCAATAGCGATATATAATTATTATTAACTCCTCAAGCTCAACTTTAGCAATTCACTGAAGGATTCTGCTAATGTAGGGCATGTGCGCACATTAAGCATTTGCTGCATTTTTGTGGCCGTCTTTTTTCCCCATACACTGCTCCCAAAACCTGAAGGGTTTCTTAGTACCAGCAAAGTGAAAGTTTCTTGAAGTCTCGTGCACACGTTGCTTATTTTTCTTGCAGATTTGAAGCAGTTCCATTTATATCTGCAGTGGTAAAGTATTAAAAGTAAATAGGTGGTACAGCTTAAACTTTTTTTTCCCCTTACAAACTATGTGGGCTTGGAAGGGGGGGGGGGGGGGGGGGGGGGGGAAGGGGACGGGATCCCGATCAAGACATCAGCACGTCTCTACTTCTGGTTTGTGCGACACAGGTTTGGGCAGACAGGTTAGGGCCATATGACCAAAGGTTTCTAGCCATTACTGCTACAACAGTGAATGGGGTTGCATTGTATTAGTACAACTGCGTATGATTTTTTTTACAACTTGTCCTAGTACCCTTGGGGGAAATCACAATTCACCCCCTGTTCACCTCTAGAGTGCTGCAATGTAGAAATTACACGAAAGCAAACTTTGGTTGCGCGTCAAGTGTCACAGCCAAAGTCGCTGTGTAGCCCTATTAAGAGTCAGCTGCCGATAAGGACAATATTCGATTATACCATTACGATGTATCTTTTGGTTCTTTACACAAACCTCAACCTTAAAGCTCTTTAATAATCCAAAAAGCACATTAAGCAATTTTGTATGCCAGAGGGCACCATTATACATCACTATAAAATTAATGGGAGACAGCGTATAATTACGCAGCTGAAGGGTTATAAACTACATAAATAAACGGCACACCCCAAGATACTACAAGTTAAAACCCATCCAAAAGTGCGGATCATTACGTGCTGACCCGTGCAACCACAAGTCAGGATTGTTCCGAAACAGGAGAGATTCCATGCAAGCGAGCAGATTTATACGCAGTGATGGGGATCGGGCACCTGCAGAGTTCTGCCAAAGCTAACATAAGCACGCTTACTATAGCAGCCTACTCTCCAGCCGAGCGCCTGATAACCGAAGGCTGCTCTGTATGTTCCAAAGCAGGTCATCCTAGGTAACAGAACTGACCGAGAGCAAAAGCAACAGGATGTTCTAGACTGCCAGACCGGCAACGCCACCATCTACCCAGTCACAAGGTCCTCGAAGGCACTGGCCAAATGCACACCTTTTGGCCAATCATTAATGCTTATAGTGGTGGTGTCTCGCCCATCAGATGTTGGAGGAAAAAAATACGGTGCATGTTGGTATTGAACATGGCTGGTCTTTTATTCTGACGACAAATAAGTTGCTGCCAGACATATCTGACATCACAACATATACACACCAATACTGAGCAAGTACAAAGTACAGAGGTTGGCATATTTTAGCTGCGGGCACAATTAGTCATTAATGTGTATATGAAGTAGATTTGGGTGACCCTCAAGTTCTAAAATTTGTTGACAAAATACCCCAACTATAAGAGACCTTAGAAGGCTCGATAAAAGCATGACACGAATAACACTGCACCAAAGCTGGCACCAGCACAGACAGTAAAGGGCTCGTTAGGCCTGAACCCTTGGGCTTATAACCCCACAATGGGCGATTAGCCAAGCGTTCATGTATCCTCTCTGAAATGCAGGCTATCACTTTTATGGACAATGTGACAACAGATTTAACCTAACCCACTGCATAAATGCCACAAAAAAAAAAAAAAAAAAAAGCAATAAATAGAAAAGACTGGCTGGCTTCACAGGAAACGCACTGAAGTGTAGGTGATGCCAGGGAAAAACTCAACTGAGAGGAAACCGATGATGTGGCACAGTAGAAAAGAGATGTCACCAAGTCACTGGATCTTTGTATAATACTAGGTATAAAAAAGCCTTTTCTGGAAATGTCTGTAATAAGCATCTGAATACACATAATTAGGAGGAAGAAAGGTTGCACTTTCTGAAGGCCAAACAGCAGGTTTTAGTCCCCATGGCCCGACCACAAGGCTTTGCCTTTTCTTCAGCCTGCAAGCAGACAACCATTTCAGGCCAGACAGCTGTAGACAAATGAAGGTTTGCAGAAGTTTGTGGCCATGAGTGTCCTGAGGTTTAAGGAATTCCACATTTAACCACTTCTAGTACTGGTATAACCTGCGCTCACCCCTACAAAATCATTGCTCCACGCATATACGGAGCCCCGGTACCATTAGATGGGTCACGTGTAAGCAGTTTCCATTGCCCATTACACACAAGTGGTAGCTGCTGCTTTTTTGACCTTCAGACTTTACCAACAGCAGATGCAGACAGAAGAATCTTGTACACAAAGCACAAGAGGCCATGACCAAAGACTAGGTAGTAGTTGAGTATATTGCGTCATCCATATAAGAACAATTTAGTGTGGATTTGGCCTATATAACAACTTTGTGAAGAGATCCATAGTTGATCTCTACCCACTCTGCATTAGAAAAAGGGCATGTCCCAATACTTCAGGTGGAGAAGACGCTTTTAGGAGGGTATTAGCTGAAAGGCAGAGTGGGAACATACTGAACAACAAAACAGGAAAGCACTAGCCGGGCGTCTGGTGACAATATGGGAGTTTCTTCTTGTGCCCTTCAGCAGTTTGAGTTCGAATTTTCAAATGAAATTCTGCAGGATATTAAAAGAAATGCAGGATATTACTCTGGATTTACATACTTAAAAAAATGAAAGGAGATTCTTTTAAGAAGGGCAAGTTTCTCGTTGAAATGGAAGCAGCTATACCGCAAACTATGATAAAATTAGGGGTTGAGCGTTTTAGATGCAAGGAGATCCTCTAAGGTCTATGCTGACCAACTTAAAAAGTAAGACAATAGCATACACAAGCCATACAGCAGCTGCCCAAGAAGAATGCCGTAGGGATACTACACAGCAGCAACACGATGCAGCGGCGCCTGCCTAGTCGCTTCTCACTGAACTGCACAGGGGTCATATGCAAATTGGCTGCTCAAATCAGTCCTGGTGAGAATTAAAATGCTTTCATCCCATGCTCGACAGTATCGGGAAATCTGTATTTATAAAAAAAAAAAAAAACACCCCACACCAATCCGTAAAAATGTTCATATTAAGTATACACTTTCCTGCCAGTGTTCACTGTTTTGTGCAGAAAGTTTTTCATTGTGTGAACATACACCCTAAAGGTAGGCAGAAATGGGTCACTTTTTACAGCCTCAAACAAAGGCCACCACCAACAGAGCGTTGTGTGAATTCAGCCTGTTTGTATTTGCCATCTCTTGTTCCTCTGTGTTGCTGGCCTTAGACAATTTTGGCTGTGGCCCAAGAATAGATTGGACTGTACGCTGGAAATAGAAAGTCAGCCCAGCAGCTGGGATTGAGGTTTCCTAGATAAATTCACAGACTCCAGTCTCCCTTTCATTCATTCTCATTTTGGGAGTCGTGGGTGGACAATCACACACATTTTCCAGGTTCTATCCTACAATTTACATTCTAACAAGTGTCTGGTGAAGACCAGGATTAGAACATGGATTCTTAAGTTCCATAAGGAATTATGTACGTGCAGTCTTTGAAGTGACGTATTTAGTATCAGCATGTTTGGGTCATATAGTGTATATATATATATATATATATATATATATATATATATATATATATATATATATATATATATATGCAGTTTAGTTCTCCTGAATGGTCAGATCACCAAAATGCTTGACAATTCCCGTATCTACCAGTTTGCCAAGAGAATGCAGGGTATTCTGACCTCATACTTCATCCACTTTTTGTGGATGATCAGGTCATACCATTTGCCATGCATCAACCATTCAATTCTGGAAACCAAAGTTTTTAGATTGCAAATTCAGATTTACTAGAGCAGAGCAGAAAGATTTGCAGGACCCTGGTCTAACACCCACATCAATAGTCTGTGCCTGCCAGAACCCTGCAAACTTTCTCCCATCTACCAGCATCCCCTTCAATTCTTCAGCTTTGTAGGTTGAGTGCTACATAAATTGGTGCGGTGCAGGAAGCTAAACCTACTGATCAGAAAAGGCAACGTGCCGGCAGGTAGGACGTTCACTGGCCTCTGGTGGCTACAAACATGTCCACTGGACCTTGCTGGAATTGAAATGGAGACAGTGGAGCAGTCTTTATTTTACAATCTGCAGACTGAGGTTTTTGGTGGCAATTCTCCAGGCGTGGCACACATCACTACAGAACTGCTTCCAGAGCATTAACCTTATGGATTCAACATGCAGACCTGGAGAGGGTATACCGGCTACATTAGTCGCCCCCAAATGTTTATTCAGTCTTCAGGTGGGAAACCTCATTTCCTGCCTATTTTACAAAACATTCACCCGACATGTGTCATTATACATTGGGCTCCTGGTTTCAGCTTTCCATTCGCTAGATGGAGGAGGGCGAAGGCAAGGAACAATTATTTGAACATACAGGCGACCGTGGGGGGTTCCCTAAAAGGGGATTTTAGACCAGACTAATCAATGAAAGAATAGAGAAGTAGGCAATCCACAAACGCGTGCCAACAGGGACTTAGAAAGCTTGTAACAGAAACCTTACACGAGCCGCTCCTAGAGAACCTTGCACTCCCAGGAGGGAATCTGAGGTGATCTCACACAGCCTGTAAACTTTTCCTGGCTGTGGCCCTTTAACAAAGTACCGTAATTCATGCCAAAAAGGAAAGAAATTAGTGGACCAGACAGACAACAGAAGCCATCAGCTGGCCAGCCTATTAAATATGAAGGAAAAAAAATAAATAAAAATTATATATATATATATATATATATATATATATATATATATATATATATATATATATATATATATATATATATATATATTTTTTTTTTTTTTTTTTTTTACACACACTTCTATTGATTGAGACAGCACTTCCATGTGTCATTGGAAAAAAAAAAAAAAAAAAAAAAAAAAAAAAAAAAAAAGTACAATAATACTGTATGACCAACACTGGCCCGAATAGGGAGGAAGGAGAAGAGCAAGTTGCCTCTCACATTTGCTATATGTCAGTGATGGCCACATCCACCAGGACAGGTGTGGGCAATGCATGAAGACAGACAACCATTGAGTTGTCATAAGGCTTCTTTTTACACTTACTGGTTTTTTTCGGCCCGTTTACGCGGGCCGTATAGCCGTGATTTTTGCGGTCGCAAAAAACTCTCGGATCCGCAAATATGGTGTACCGCAAAATCAAGCTACAGTTGTTTCTGGGGTACAATTGAAAACTATTGCGGCCGTGTCTGTGAGCCGTGAAAAATATCGTGCAAGCTCAATATTTTTTCACGGCCGCATATACGGCCCTCATGGCCATATGCCACATGGTGCTCCGATGAATCTTTGTCGGCTGTTTTTGAGGCCCCATAGAAATTATTGGGGCCGCAAAAACAGCAAGCAAATACACAGCAGGTGTAAAAGAAGCCCAAGACAAATATTCCTACAGCTGTAAAATGCAGAATGTGGTGGAGTCTTGTAGAAGTGGTTCTCGGGGGGGGGGGGGAACAAGTTCGCCAGCAATCATCCATCACTGCAGACTTAACAATAGTGCATGCCAGCTGTGCGAGGACACCGTACACAAGCGGAGGTGAAAGACACCAAGGAATCCAGGTGTCATCCAGGTGAACGCTCTGTAAGGAGAACATATTAGCTTGCAAAATGACAGAACAAAGCACCCAATTACTCCTCCTCTGAGCAAGTCTTGGCCTGCTGACCAGCACATGAAGAAATCTTTTGCTTCCCCTGAAAATATCGCTAAGTAATAAAAGACCTGTGCTGTCAAGCTGCCAGAAGGAAGGACCGAGGCTTGTATGAACTGGAGGTAAGCAACACAATGACTGCAGACATAGGAAGGCACCTTACAGCCATCGTGGAAAAAGCAGACCCCAGTTGTGTGGGAACAGCTGGGTTTCCACATCACAGCATCATAAGGGTGTCCTGAAAAATCACATCCGTCTGACGTCTCCTCTCACTAGTAAATGCTAGGTTGAAATCGTTACACTTGATTGGTATGTAAAATAACTCCTAAAGTGCCCGTCATCTCCACCCACATGCGATTTCTAGTAAATAATCAAAATGAGATATCAATTCTGGAGCTACGTATCATCAGGTTATTTCTTCAAGAAATGAAGAAACTGACATCCAGCAGTCAAGGTATTCACACACTGCAAGGAGGAATAACAGGATCAGCACAACAGTTCTCAGAAAAGATGCTCTAGAGTTTTTAGCTTATGGGGATACAATCATTTACTTAAAGCGCTACTCCAGCGGGTTTTTTTTTTTTTGTTTACCGCTGGAGTAGTGCTTCTCATCTATGGTCCCTTCCCACTGTCTTCTACTCATCTACAGCAGTCTTCACCTTTTATCAAGGCCGCTCTCCTCAGTGTCCAGCAGTTTGTGAACCTTCTTGATTACTCAAGTGTTTCATGGAGTGCCTCGGAGGACACTCTTCAATGCAAGTATGAGATCCTTGTTCTGGCTCTCAAACTTGCATGGACAGCTTGTGACGCAACCTCTGACTTCCAGGCAGTCAGAATTAAGGTCCCGTCACACCTAGCGACGCTATAACAATCACGACAGGGCTTGTTGCCGCATCACTATGTGGTCACTATTGAGATGTCAGCCAGTCCAATCTACCCAATGACGGAGCAACGATCTAGCGTGTCATAGCGACCTTTGTAAAGATGTCGGTGGTCCTTGGGACCCTGTCACATTGCATGTTCCATTGACGATTCACACCTCGATGAGGGATGTACTGTGTGACGCTGTATTTACACAGGCATGGATTGCGCTCCCTCTCTCACACCCTCTCAGCTCTGAATGGTGGACGCTACCGCGTCCTGATTGGCCGTGCATTTAAAAGAAGGTGACGTACTAGCGCTCCATTTTATTGTTCTCAAACACAGCTTTTGCCTAGCAGAACCGAGTAACTGTCATTGGTGTCCTATTTGCGTTCACCGCCTGCCCTGGTAGCGTTCACGGGCTGTGTTTCCAGATTGATTTACCCAGACGCCAATTCAGTGTTGACGGTATGTATCTTTGGGGTATATTTCGCGCCAATCAGGACGCTGTAGTGACCAACAATTGGAGCCGAGGCAGGCGTGGAAACGGGAACGCTAATCCCCACCTTGTCTTGCTTCTGAGTCGCTAACGAGGTCGTTAGGCTAGGTGTCAAACGTGACGATACAAGCGACTCAGCGGGACATGAACGACCAAAGAAATGTTCAGACATTTCGGGCATGATCAGCGATACCCGGCAGGGGGGCTGGTCGCTTGGTCACTGTCGCACACAGCGATCTCGCTGGTAAGATCGCTATAACGTCACAGTTCTAGTGACTCAGCAGCGATCTCGCTAGCGATCTCGCTTAGTGTGACAGGGCCTTTAGAGTATGTGCACACGATCAGGAATGGCTCAGCATTTTCTCAGGATTTGAAATCTGCATCTGAGGTCACTGGAAGGTCACCTGTGTTTTTGATGCTTTTTTTTTTACATGCGTTTTTTTCACTGCATGCTTTGTTTTGTCACTTGAAATAAAGCTAATTGAAAGTTGGCTTCTGGGAAGGAAAAAAAGTGATTTCCTGTTTGAAGATATTGTGCACACGGTCAGTAAACGCTGCGGGTTGGATGCTGCATACATCCGCAGAAATCCCATCTCCACTATGCGTGCGGAGACGCCTCCGGCTTCCCTGCGGAGATGGGCATGCGGCAGATTGGACGCTGTGGATGTACGCAGCGTCCAACCCACAGTGTTTATTGACGGTGGGAACATACCCTGAGGCTAAGTGCACACGTTGCAGAAAATTTCTGCTCAAAAACCTGAATCCCTTTCCAGAAACCGCACCTATTTTTCCGCATTTTTTTTGTGTGGTTTTGATGCGCTTTTGATGCGCTTTTTTCCGCAGCGGTTTCTAAATGCATGGAAGAAGCCAAAACCGTGGAAAAATCCGCAAAATTAATGTGCATGCTGCGTTTACCGCAATGCGTTTTTTTGCGGTAAAAAACGCATCAATGTGCACAAAAAGTGCAAAATGCATAGAAATGACTGGGAAGCTTATTTTTAGCGGTTTTATAGTGATTTTATAGTGAAAACCGCGGTAAAACCGCTAAAGAAACGCTGTGTGTGAACACAGCCTGAGAGGTCACACAATGGTGTGGCGGGACCAGAGGAGCACCGGAAAAAAAAAAAAAAAAAGAAAAAGAGTGAAGACACTGGAAAGCGGAGTACCAGACTAGGGCCAGTGACCTTATATTAGAAGCACCACTCTAGCGATGGAGGAAGTTAAAAATAAACCAATGGTGGAGTGATGCTTTAAACTTATGTCAAGACAGCCGAAATATCCTCTTGAAAGGGTATCTGGCAGCAGGATACCTCCTCCCAACCCAAAATCTATTTATATGATCATGTAGCTCTTTCAATTTAATTAAATCCAAAGATTTAATCTACCATGCCAATCATATGTCCAGCTCATCCCAAGGAAATCAGCATTTGTATGGATATGAAAATGAGAAAAGATTTGAAGCCTCTGTCACTCCGGCTCTATTATTCAGCCAGCCTCCTCCTTCTTGACGGACAGCTCCTCTGGCTTAAAGACATATCATAGAGGCTGCCAGTCAAAGAGGAGACCCTGGGCATAGAGCTGGAGTGACAGAGGCTGCAGATCTACAACCTTATCTGCATATTAAGTCAAATGCTGATTTTTCAGTAATTGAGAAACAGACTAACAATGTAAAGGTGTTGCTACACTTTTTTGAAAGCTCTACATTTAGGTATAGTTTAGGGGGTTTATACAGCCTGCACTCATGTATTGGACATTCATTACAAAGGTCACCTACACCAGAATAAGGCTATAGTATGCAGAGCAATGTCTGTAGATATACGAGGCTCCCAGCATCACTACACTTACATCACGGCCATTATTAAATCTGGCTGTGGACAGTCAGAAAATCTCAAGCAATCAGCAGTTTAAGACTCAGAATCTTGGAAGCAGTTGGAGGGATAAGGCCAAGAAACATTACAAGACTGGTGATCAATATAGAAACTATTAAACCAAGGAGGAGAATCAGTGTTCATGTCTCCGAACATAAGTCAGAGCTGCACAGCTTTAACCTGTTCCCTACCTGGCAGAATAGTTGTGAATCAAGAAACCAAAATGAGGAAACATATCAAGATAACTAAAATGCCTAAAGGCACTCGAGATGTTGCCTCACTCGTGACGTCAAACTACCTATAATATACATTAGGCAATTTTGGAAACAATAACCATCTAAAATTTCTTTGGCTTAAAGAAAAATAAACTTGTCACCTTGCCAAAATCCTGATGCTGTCACGAGTCATACATGGCTTCCAGTTTAATTTTGTCCCTCTAGTATGGAGATTTGCCCCTAATATTGCAGTAGTCCAAGAGTATTTCGTGAGTGGTGTCAATGGGGGTTGTGCAGTCCTCCCCCTCTAGGACGCTGCCCAATCACCCCTAGGCAGTGTCCAAAACTCAAGACAGCGTGATCTCGCGATGTCATCCTGCACTCCGTTCAGTCTTACAGCGTGGTCTCATTGCAAGATCACATCGTTTGACCAACTTCAGATGCTGCACAGCGAAGATTAGAAAGTCAAATGGGAGATGCAGGTTCAGGGTCCCACCAAGATTTTGGGAAGATGACAAGCTCACTTTGTTGGGACAACTGACAGGCTCTATCGGATCCCCAGCGTCAAGTGAGGGCAAGAAGGAGCATATTTCCGCAACAGAGGCACAAAAATTAACCCCTTAGTGCCAGCCAGTTGGCAGCTTAATGACCAGGCCAGTTTTTACAATTCTGACCACTGTCACTTTATGAGGTTATAACTCTGGAACGCTTTAACGGATCCCGCTGATTCGGAGATTGCTTTTTTATGACATATTGTACTTCATGTTAGTGGTAAAATTTCTTCGATAGGTCTTATGTTTATTAATGAAAATGGAAATATGCCGAAAATTTTGCAATTTTAAAACTTTAAATTTTTATGCCCTTAAATCAGAGATGTGTCACATACATTTCTTAATAAATAACATTTCCCACATGTCTACTTTACATCAGCACAATTCTGGAAACAATTTTTTTTTGTTAGGAAGTTATAAGGGTTAAAAGTTAACTAGTGATTTCTCATTTTCACAACAAAATTTACAAAGCCATTTTTTCTTTTTTTAGGGACCACATCATATTTAAAGTCATTTTGAGGGGTGTACATGACAGAAAATACCCAAAAGTGACACCATTCTAAAAACTAGACCCCTCAAGGTGCTCAAAACCACATTCAAGAAGTTTATTAACCCTTCACGTGCTTCACAGGAACTAAAGTAATGTGGAAGGAAAAACTTGCATTTAACTTTTTTTTGCAATTTTTTTTATTTTCACAAGTGGTAAAAGAGAAAATGAACCACAAAATTTGTTGTGCAATTTCTCATGAATAAGCCGATATCCAAAATGTGGGTGTAAACCACTTTTTCAGCGCACGGCAGAGCTCGCAAGGGAGGGAGCACCGCTTGACTTTCAATGCAGAGTTGGCTGGAATTGAGATCAGATGCCATATTGCGTTCTGAGAGCCCCTGATGTTCTTAAACAGTGGAAACCCCCAACAAGTGACCCCATTTTGGAAACTAGACCCATTAAGGAACTTATCTAGATGTGTGGTGAGCACTTTGAACCCCCAAGTGCTTCACAGAAGTTTATAACAGAGCAGTGAAAATAAAATAATCACTTTTTTTCCCTCAAAAATGATAATTTAGCCAGCTATGTTTTATTTTCTCAAGGGTAACAGGAGAAATTGGACCACAAAAGTTGTTGTGCAATTTGTCCTGAGTACGCTGATACCCCATATGTGGGGGGGACCTCTGTTTGGGCGCATGGGAGAGCTCGGAAGACAAGGAGCGCCATTTTGGAATGCAGACTTTGATGGAATGGTCTGCGGGCGTCATGTTGCATTTGCAGAACCCCTGATGTGCCTAAACAGTATAAACCCCCCACAAGTGACCACATTTTAGAAACTAGACCCCCCCCCCCCCCCCCAAGTAGCTTATCTAGATGGGGGTTCAAAGTGCTCACCACACAAGTGCTTCACAGAAGTTTTATAACGCAGAGCCGTGAAAATAAAAAGTCTTTGTTTTCCACAAAAGTGATGTTTAGCCCCCAATTTTTTTATTTTCCCAAGGGTAACATGAGAGATTAGACCCCCAAAGTTGGTAAATAGTGGAAACCCCTCAATTCTTGCTCCAACCCTAACCCTAAATGGAATCTGCCAGCCAGCAGATTCGCGGCGGGCGCACTGTGCATGCGCCCGCCATTTTCTTCCGGGGACCCTATTTCTCTCCCCTCTAATGTGCGATCACATCAGAGGAAAGAGAAATTAAATGCAAAAATCGCAGCTTTTTTTTTTTTTTAGGGTTAATAACTGCGATCGCAAAAGTGGGGGTCGGTAAAAACCGACCAGATTCATGTTCTCTGGGGTCTCGGCTACCCCCAGCAGCCGAGACCCCGGAAAAAATCCGACACTGGGGGGCGCTATTTACTTACTCCAAGGGTTTAAGTACCCTTAATTACCGCCGTTAAAAGGCGTATCGGCAGTCGTTAAGGGGTTAAAGAAAACGGACAGCAGTGGCAGATTCAGGAAAACATGGGGATTTGGGGAAGGTAACTTTTTTGGACACGTAACACATTCTCAAAGAGGTTTGCCATCTGCTCCAACACCATACGTTGATCCCAAACCAAATGAGGACATAGGTACCATTTTATTCTTTTCACGTATGTGTTTAAACATGAATGCGTGAATGAGGCGCGAGACTGCGATAATCAGCAGCCTATAGTGTGATAATGTGCACATGGCACCAGCAGCGCTATGTGAGCAAGCACAATCACCAGTAACAGGTCATGTCTCTGAGCTCAGCAAAAGGGCCAGTCACATGTACGAGGTTTTTAAGGACATTCTGGAAAGTTTTAAAAAGGGTTTCCAAAGTATTGCAGAATCCACATAAAAGTGCCCAAGGGATAAAAACACTTTATAGGATGCCGTGGGCTTGGACTTCTTTTGAGATGCACTACTTTTACCACTTCATGTCTAATGATCACCAGGAGGAACATCCAGCAGGGGACATGGCTATATAGTTTTACAGGTTGGAGGGGTAGAGGGAGGGGAACATACGTTGAAACTTTCCCACCAGCTAGACATTCTCCATCACTAGATGATTTATGCCATCTGTTGTGAGAACGGCATCCAGCATTTTCTTTGTGGAGATAGGGTCTGCCATTGCTAGCTCTTGTGGTCAGGCACCCCACAGTGACTGCTCGAACTGTAAAGAGTCACTAAATAAAAGGGCATTTCATGCATAATGAACATTTTTACAGTATTTTCTGTACTATATGGGAATGTTCTCAGTTTCCTACCAGTGACGAGAAATATATACTGGTCATGGAGACAGATTTCAGTATGACTGTGCATCACGCAGCTTGCGGCACACGCTCATTTGACAGGGGGAATAGTACTGAATGCAGCTCCTCTGTCAAGATGACGGGCACCAGTGTGGACCTTGGGAAGCCGATATCCGGCACAAGCAGCAGCTGGGTCCATACTTTATAAGCTTTTGGACAGATCTGTGCTTGTTCTCATCACTTTTAACCCCAAAACCCTACATTATGGAGCACCACTTTGTCTTCTTCCTTTATACTCCATAAATGGGATCAGTGCAAATTGCATCTATTGCACTTACGGCTGTAGCAATAATCCTATTTCAGATATAAATCAGAGCCTTAGCGCAGAATTATCAGAGTGGAGCACAGTAGCAGACCCCGTCCACTGGAGGCTGGTAAAGGCTATAACGCTCATTAGGCGATACTGGAACAGCCCTTTAAAGTGGTCCCTAGATTGTCACTCAGACGTATGGTTAACAGCTCAGACAGTGAACCTTACATTATCACTCCTGCCCCATCCACCTCCATGCAGGGACCTCTGCCCCCTCCCCCAAGTCTTTTATTCTGGGAACATTCAGATAATAAAGAACGGTAATTGGGTGTTGCAATTCTAAGATGGAAAAAGCTGAGATCATCCCCATGCAGCGCAGCTACACACTAATCATTAGTCACACTACAGACACTCCATCTGGTACAAGCACAAATCTCAAGATATCAGCTGCCAGGAAGCAAACTTGAGGGATTGTGAAATATTTAACAAAGGAAGGTAAAGTGCGTCATGTACAGGTATGAAGAGACGGCCAGCAAACACTTCATTCAGAAAGAGGTGCATGGTGAGAAGAGGTGGTCACCGATCCTCCAGGGCCGCAAGCTCAACAGCAACACACGGCCAATGGGAAACCCAAACACTACAGAACGTTACCAGCCGATTACTGTGTATACAAACCACAAGTGGCCCACATTACTTAGGGTACCGTTACACCTAGCGATGCACCAGCGATCCCGACCAGCGATATGACGCGGTCAGGATCGCTGGTGCATCGCTAGGTGGTCGCTAGTGAGCTGCCACACAGGCAGATCTCACCAGCGACATCGCAGGGGTCGAGGGTTGCTACTTACCTGTCAGACGCGGCGATCCTGCATCCTCCAGCCCGGCTCCACGCGTCGCTCGTCGGCGCCACAGGAAGCGCCGCAGGAAGTGACCGACGAGGAATGGTCCAGGAGCTTCTCGCGCGATCAGCGATACCTCCGACCGGCTCCCCCGCTGGTTAAGTATCACATGTAGCGATATCGCTAGCAATATCGCTGCAACGTCACAAAATCGGTGACATTACAGCGATATTGCTAGCGATATCGCAGTGTGTAACGGGGGCTTTATTTTTATTTGGAAAGTAAAACTATTATGAGGTAGGTCCAAATTTTACTTACGCTTCCCAAAAGGGGAAGTTTGCTTCACTGATGGCTCGGAGTTCTCGGCCGGGTTATATGAAGGAAGCTTGTAAGCAGTTAAACCTTAGCAAAAAAAAAAAATAAATCGATCTGAACAGACATCTGGTGCTTGGACTACAGCCCCCCATACTCTGCCTATTCATGTTACATGGCCAGTGAAGGCGCGCAGCCAGATCTGCTGCATGCAAAAGCTTCTTTATAAACAGACTTGCATGTGTAACACCGCCATTCAGATCCACAGCCCACAGCATGGACCGACAGCTCTGGATTATACACGGGACTGCGTGCCCACGTTATTCCTGAAATGCACTGAATCCAGATCACATTTTAACTACTTTTAGCAGTTTGGAAAATGCACCAGCGGCTTTATTAGATACAGGACTTACTAACGCGAGGCATGGCCAGCACTGATGTGCAGATATTAATGGGGCTGCGCACCAAGAGCCGCGGCTATTACAGTAGGAGTTTCCTATAATCTAACTACATGGCATGTTAGTGAAGCAACAGACGATGTCCAATATTGTAAAGTGCTTTTACAGGGCTGGAGTCGGTAAGCCAAACCACAGAGTGACCCCACAGCACTGGTCACGACTGAGCCCGTACATAAAGTGCAGCACAGATTCATCTCATCTATGACCCCACAGCCCTCGTCACTACTGAGCATGTGCATAAAGTGCAGCACAGATTCATCTCATCTATGACCCCACAGCACTGGTCACTACTGAGCATGTGCATAAAGTGCAGCACAGATTCATCTCATCTACGACCCCACAGCACTGGTCACTACTGAGCATGTACATACAGTGCAGCACAGATTCATCTCATCTATGACCCCACAGCGCTGGGCACTACTGAGCATGTACATAAACTGTGTTCCAAATTATGCAAAAAGTTTAGGAGTGATAAGGTTAGAATTTTTTTGTTATTTAAACTCATTGATGGTGATGTGTGTCAGGGCTCTTTATATCACTGAAAGCAATTGCAGATACCTGTGCAAATTAGTTTGGCAGGTGTGTCCAAATAAATGCAAGACTACTTAAGAAGGCTGTTCCACATTATTAAGCAGCCTACATTTTTTGCCAAAAGGGAAAAGAAAAAAAGAAAGGATGTGTCGGCTGCTGAGAAGCAACAAATTGTGGAGTATTTGGGTCAAGGCATGACTACAATCAACATTGCCAAGACACTTCGTGATCACACAATCAAGAAGTATGTAGCGGATTCCCAGCACACACGTGTGCGTGCTGATAAGGTAAAATTGAGGACTCTTTCCAACAGGTAATTGCATCAGGTTAAAAGAGCAGCTGTAAAAATGTCTCGTCATAGCAGACAAGTTTTTGAAGCTGCTGGTGCCTCCAACGTCCCCCGAACAACAAGATGCAGGGTCCTTCAGAGGTTTGCAGCTGTGCGTAAGCCATCCTGTCGACCACCTCTATCCACTGCACACAAGCAGAAACGGCTCCAGTGGGCCAAGCGATACATGAAGACTGACTTCCAAACTGTTTTGTTCACCGATGAGTGCCGTGCAACGCTCGATGGTCCAGATGGATGGAGTGGAGGATGACTGGTTGATGGACACCCCATGAAAACACGGCTAAGGCGCCAACAAGGAGGAGGTGGAGTAATGTTTTGGGCTGGAATCATGGGGAGAGAGATTGTCGGCCCCTTTAGGATCCCTGAAGGGGTAAAGATGAACTCCATAATCTATGTGGAGTTTCTAAAACAGCACTTCCTGCCATGGTTCAAGAGGAAGAACTGTGCTTTCCACAGCAAGATCATTTTCATGCATGATAATGCACCGTCTCATGCTGCAAATAACACATCTGCATCTCTGGCTGCTATGGGCATAAAAGAGGACAAACTTATGGTGTGGCCACCATCTTCCCCTGACCTCAACCCCATTGAGAACCTCTGGATCATCATCAAATGGAGTGTCTATGATGGCGGGAGGCAGTTCACATCTAAGCAACAGCTCTGGGAGGGTATTCTGTCCACATGCAAAACAATTGAAGCACAAACCATCCAAAAACTGACAAATTCAATGGGCGAGAGAGTTCAGAAGCTTCTTTCTAACAAGGGGTCCTATGTGCAAATGTAACATCACCTAGAATAAAGTTTTGACTTGAAAACTGATTTCATTTTGTAATAAGCTGTTAATGCTTATAAATTTCACAATTGACCATTTTTTTGTTCAAAATAAAAAGGTTGAAAACTGCTGTGCATAATAATTTGGAACATGCATTTTGAGTGTTTCTTATTTTTAAAAATACTGTTCTCATAGGCAGTTTGTTCAAAAACATTGCAATTATACTAGAATAGTAGATGACTGGAAAACAACAATGACTGCAATTCATATAGGTAATTTAGAGAAAATATGAGGAAATATTTTTTGCATAATAATTTGGAACACAGTGTAAAGTGCAGCACAGATTCATCTCCTCTATGACCCCACAGCACTGGTCACTACTGAGCATGTACATAAAGTGCAGCACAGATTCATCTCATCTGACTCTACAGCACTGGTCACCTTGTCACTACTGAGCATGTGTATAAAGTGCAGCACAGATTCATCAACCAAAAGCCCAGATCCTTAGATAAGAAACAGGATATTTAATAACTTTTCCAAACTATGAAAACCTTTACAGCACATCCTGCACTGAACCCAATTTATTATATACTAGATGGTGGCTCAATTCTAACGCATCGAGTATTCTTGAATATGGCCAGCGGGGATATACTCACCTCCCGACCTCCTCTCCATGCTCCTGGCATCTTCCGGTCCTAGTAATGCTTAGCGCGAAGGAACGGAGAGCGCGATGTCATCAGCGGTCTTTCGCGCAAAGCATTACTGGGACTGGAAGATGCCGGACGCGTGGTTAGAGGGAAAGAGTCCGGGGGCCATCGAAGGTGAGTACATCACTATTTTAAATCTACTTTTAACAGGTTTATGGTACCCAGGGCCTGGAGGAGAGTCTCCTTTCCTCTGGACCCTGGGTACCATCCGCTCACTGAGCGCTGCGCTGGTCATCTCCCGGCTGCGTCGCCGCTGACGGTGGCTTGCGTCGTTCGAATGCCGCGCCAATTTGCGGCCGGATGGCGCCTTTCGCGACCAATCAGCGATGCGGGATTTCCGTTACAGACAGAATTAGACGATTATAGTAGATTTTAGGAGCCAGAGTCGGTGCATTTTATGCAGACTCCACAGCTCTGGCTACAAGTGGGCAGTGTATTAAAAAGGACCGAAAAAGCAGTGTCATTTTAGAGAAAGACTTAAAAAATATCAATTAATAGCAACGTTTAGGGCAGGTTATGTTAATTTTTTGCTGCATATTTGTTGCCTCTTGTGCTTGCTGATAAAAAAATTAATGTTTGTAATTCATGGTCTGAAAAGGTTGTTGCTTTGGATGACAATGGCATAAGTTAGAATCAATCGCCAACCAACCTGCCACGATTTGACAGTTCTTTGATTGGCAGCAAATCAATCCTTTAGAAAGGAATGACTTGCCAACTCCAACAACATGAATATAAAGGAAAAAAAAAAAAAAAAAACCCACACAGGTCAGCTTTACACATTGGAAAGACTTATTCCAGTCACAAAAAAGGCACCAAAGCCAAAGTGTCATTGGCCTACTAAACTTCCACCTGATGAAGACGGATCCTCTGTCGAAACTCGTTGTGGTTTAACCCCATCTCTTGTCTGAGTCTCTTTCCTGCGCTCCTAAGACCGTTTCCATTTTCTCATTGGCCTATTAAACCGACACAGATAGATCAGTCTGTATAGCTCACGATGCCTACAGAAAGTGTTTAATGTGACAACCTGGGGGTTGTCCCGAATTAGAACAGGACTTGTTTCTATCAGACTAGGACCATGGATTGTGTGTAGTATGGTAACTCAGCCCTACTGAAGTTAAATGGAGCAGAACTGCAATGTCACACAACCAAATCTATGGCCATTTCTGAATGAGATGAGCCATGTTCTCCTAATCCTGGACACCCTACTTAATGCCGACAGATTTAGGAGCCAGAAGAAACCAGAGACATCATGCAAGCCTTGAGAATAGACTGTACGGGCATGTGTTAGGAAACAATGGTAAAGTGCCATCATATCCATACATGGGGAGAATCCGAGGTGTGTTTAAAAAAAAAAAAATTCAGATGTCATTGTGATGTACAAAGTGCTTCAAGACCCCTAATAACCTTGTATCCCTGATATACAGTATATAGCCCAATCCACTCTCCGTCCCGGTCGGGTGTAGCATTACTCTGCCCACAAGTGCCTTCTGGAAGCAAGACCATGTTTACATAAAACTCATGCCCTATCAATTACCCACTTGCAACCTGGCAAAAATGAATGATATGAATGAGCTCATTGTTAAGCAGCTCAGTGAGACCGCAACATTTGCACAGTTAAGGAGCTTATAGAAAAGTTGATGGACTGGAAGGAATACTTTATGTATTGTTGGATTAAACTCCTTGAACAATGCTAAAAGTAACAAGTAACTTTAGTTCCACACTGGTTCTCTCTGCCAGCTAGCCGGCAGACTTGGCATCAAGACGACCTGGGAAACACAGCGGACAAAAAAATAAAAGTTGGCACTGCGATCCGCTCCGTTTTATGGATACAATAACTAGCAAAGAACTATGAAGGTTGTACAACTATGACTTGGGTGAGTCTAGGGCAGCATCAATGTCAGATCTCATCTAAATGTGGGTCAATGTGCTGGTGTGATGGCTCATGAAAGCTAGATACACACAGATGTGTTCCTAATTGTCCAATGATAACTAATGAGGTAAATATCTGATCAGCATGTCTACACGGACGATAATCTGGACCTACAGATGCCGGCTTTCTATCCGTCTAGGTTCAGCACCATAAAGCTGCTCTCCCTGACTGGCCATAGTAAGCTTACCGCCGTAGCAATTTATAATGTCACTATAGATATTAACTAGGACAGAAAAGCAAAACTAAAAGAACAGTAGCTCTGCAGATTAGCAGAATGCATCTTTTCCCTCCCTAGTGTAATAGGCGAGCCAACAGATCCCTCTCATGACTTTGTGCAACTTCATAAGGGGCAGCTGTCTGGTTTTTTTTTTGGGGGGTAGTGCGTCCATGTCATCTACTGCACATCTAAGGGGAGGAAACCAGTTCACACCACACAAGTAAACAAGTGAAATAGAAAAACCTGAGGTTTAGAAGAGGAAAAAGCATCATCACCACCACCAGTGTGGTTCTCAGCGACATCCTGGATGCAACAAACACCACATCTTCCAGAGCCGTTTGCCCGACTTACTTGTACAATTAGCACAGTGGCTCGGTGCCCTAATGCATGTCACATCGTAACGCAGCGCCGACAGGAGACTGTAGGTTATTCTGCCAGTCACCAGTCCAGTGCAGGATGCACACGGATGTCCTGACGTCCCACAAGAACCAGACCACCTGTAGAACAGACCACACACTTCCTGAAGACCTGCGAGGTGACTGCACGTGCTTTTCTATGGTAATGGGGCAGGAAGACTTCATGCCAACAGTCACGATGGCCATCTGAAGCCACAAGCTGACTAGATAATGAAGTTTGAATGGAGTCCAGAATTAACAGTTTGCCAAGTTCATTATATAGGAAGAAAAACAGTGCGAGGAAGCCATCTTTCCATGAAAACAAGGCTTGAGTAAACCCTCACCCTGTAATTAAAGTTATTTCACTTTTCCACATGTTGGAGAGGAGCCAGCAGCAGCTCACAGGCAATCTGTGCAGGAGCAGAAGAATCCATGAGGGTGAAGGAAACCAACGGATGAATAAAGTGTCCAAGGTGAAGCAGACGGTCACTGCGAAGAGGCAGATGGAGCCGCCAATCAGCGAGACGCCTGCCGACTACGCAGCGCTACTTCTAAGCAAGTACACAGTTTAGAGAACCAGCAGCGCTCTCCAGCTACTGTGCAACTAAAACTCCCAGCATTCTCAGACATGTAGGGAAACAGTTTTACAGCTGCTGCAGGGTTGCGGACCCTACAGTTACAGCTTTCTCTTTGGAAACTGGTTTTCTTTAGGTCATCCTGCTCTGCCTGGTTCATAAAGACAAACATGCATAAAGGCAGAGCCGGAGAAGAGGCTGATACTTTATAAAGGCGTTTTATACCATTCGGTATTACTAGAGAGCTGGGCAACAGTAGGGCTAGGATTACTCGGAATCCTCTGGACCAGAAACCAGCAGATTAATAATACAGCAGGGAGTGTGGACAGACACTTAATGGTTAACCTCGCTGCCAGCTATAAAACTCGCTTGCTGTGTTTGACTAGAATAGCAGTTAGACCAAAATCATACGCAATTTCCTCCAGACACAGCGAGCCTTCTACAGACATTGTAATCATAGCGAAAATAGTCCGAGCGGTGGTGGAAACAAAACAGGCCAGAAAAAGCATGAGGTGGTCACAATAGGTGGCAGCGCCTAAAAAGCAGCCATAGTCCGAGCACTGGCATCTACGGGGAAAGGAGCCATCCTGCAGCATCCCATCTAGCTAATAGACCACACTTTCTACCCGGCGTGCAGGGAGGTTCCAGGAGACTCAGGCCCAGAAATTCCTGCATAAAGAGTCCCTGAAATCCTCCGTGAAGATGACAATGTGCCTTTTAATAGCGGTTAAATGGAAGCGGAAGGTGATTCTGGGGGGTTTGTGACTGAGCCATTCATTGAGCAGAGAATGCTTCAGTAACTGATCACTTATCACAAGATAACGAGAATTCAATATCCCTCTCATAGGGCCAAAACCGGGCAGGGGGCTGCAATAGGTCTGAACAATGTCAGCTTTGTGCCTGCACAGGAGGGCTTCACGCACCCCCTGCTCTTATACCATATCCTGAGCGATATCCTTTTACAGCTGAAGAAGACTGAATGACTCAATAGAGACGGCATTAACAGTTTCAGGGCAGGGTGGTGTTCTCCAGCTAGCTCATGTGGAGCTGTCACAACCACTGGGTTGGGATATTGCAAAATCAACGGAGAGACTTAAAATTCTATAATAAAAATTAAGAAATTTTACACTTAGCCAACAATGGTGACCACACAAACATTGCCAGCGGCAATCTGCAGAAAACCACTAAGTGCTCCTCCTAATTGCCTGGCAGATTAAAGGCTTATTCTTGTTCAGTTTTAAGAAGTACAATAAACCTACCTACAGTATCTGCTGTTCCAGGTTTCTGATAGAGCTTAAATTCTCTGTATAGACAAGGAATACATTTTAAAAATTGGGTTGCCTGCAACCACCACTAGGGGGAGCTTCACTAAAAACTGCAGCTGCGCCACCTAGTGGTAGCTTTAGGCAGACATCATTCTGTAGCATGACTGATAATTAACTATATTTAAAAAAAAAAGTTAATAGTTCTCTGTGGTGGGTAAGGGAGAATTTGCACTAGTCTGTTCCAGTTCGGGCCATTCACTTTATAATATGAAAGCACAGAGGGGAATACCTTATTCATAGATCACCTTGTTCCACACCAGTGTGTGAGACTTGAGTCAGCAAGTGGTAAATCATAAGCTGCATTCTAGCACCTCACTCACAGCCATGACGCTGTAACCTCCAGTGTGCACATTCCCGTTAGTCTAGAATGACCATATAATACATTATTGGAGCTGCCAAAAGACATACACCAGAGAAAGAGCAAAGACCAACACAACAAAGGTATACAGCAATAGGAGACCCACATACAAGGAGTTAAAGGGTGGCGGGGCATACATTAAGATTTTGACTGCTCAGGTCATATATAGCCATGTGTGGCATTACCAGTCAGGGTGGAGGAATCATTGCATAAAGCAGATCTGACTACGACTACAGTTAACAGTCTTCATTCAGCAGGGATACTACCGTCAATGACCACTAGAGGGAGACATAAAAAGGAGATCATCCTTGGTGAATGCACCTACATATATAACCCTTCACTACCCATGCACTGACATAGTATAGCATCTTTCTTCGGACCAGTTTTCATAATTAGATCCATAAAAGACCATCTGAAACCGCTGTCGTTACATGTTCCTCCCCTATAATCCTGACCTTATTTGCCCGCCAGTGGTTGCGTTTTAAATGGGGCCATAAAATACTGCCACAAGTATTTGAGGCCTCACCAGCTTTCAACAAGCTAGAGACAGGATTCTTCTGCTACAACCGTATGGATATTAATAGCCGGCCCAGATAATTATCCACAAATAGCAACAAACACCTTACACATTGTGAGGTGGCACCGAAAAGAGAAACTGTAGAGTCATCAACACCATCTCCTATAACACAGGGCACATGACAAGTCTCCGACTAGGGGGGTGCAAAGGCCAAGCAGTAGCTTTGGATGGGGTACACAACGAGAAATCTGCAGAGGTGACATGGAGATCATGTTATCAGAAAACAAAAACTACAGATGTTGTGGTCGCGCACAACCACATCAAACAGGCTCCTGCTGGCATCGTACAGCAGCGGCATATCGAGCACAAGGGTATGGTGACCAGCTGTCGGCGGGTCTACAGGAAGTTCAGAGGGGTAAGAAGGTCATGGCAACCTGCAACAGATGCAAAACTACGGATTAGATCCTCACATGGAGAAATACAACCAGCATGTCAATGACTTTTAGCAAGTGGAACTCCCTTAACTGAAGTTAAAACAGCATTTTATCCCGACATCCAGAGCAGACAACATAAGCCCTGTCTGTGCCGTCAGCTGGGGCTCACATATGGGCAGCATATTTAGTAGTAGAGACGCTCCAAAAGAGCAACCTTCTGCTCAAGTCAGGAACATTTGCCCCAAAATAAGAGTCAGTGAATTCAAGCTCCTCAAACAAAATGTAACTACAGGTCCCGTTCCCCCAAAAGAGTCCATCAGGGTGGCATACATGGATGTATTCTACGTACCACTGTGTTGAGGCTTCTAGTAAGGCTGGAGTCACACCAGTGAATGGCATCCGATGCAGTATGTTAATGCTGTGAGCAAATGCCAAGTGTCAGAGGCGGCGGAGAAATTAATGTCTCCATCACCTCCGCTGACGGCGTATATCGCACTGCTTCGGGTGATAAGCGAGTGCTGTGTGTTGTGTCACTCGCACCCACAGATTTATATGGCTGTGAGTGAGCCGAGACTCGGCCCAAGTATCGGTGCCAATTGCAGCATGCTGCGATTAATTTCTTTTGCTGAACCTGCATGAGCGATCGCAGATCTGAACTGCCCCATAGAGTAACGCTGGGCAGAGTACTGTGTGACGTTTTATCACATAGCATTCAGCCGTATTGTTCGGTAGTGTGACTCCGGCTTAAGGAGACTATACTGCAAGGGGCACATTATGGAAGCATGGAAACACAGGGGCAGCGGATATCACTTTATATCTAGGCGGTGGTATGGTCAGAGGCATAAGAAAACCTTCCAACAGACACTGCAAGACATCACTCAGGGTCCTGATGCTATAATGCCAGGCACTAGGATGTTTCTACACGTTTGCGCTTCTGTCTCTAAGGCTGGGGTCACACTGCGTTCATGCAATCCGTTTAACGGATTGTTACACACTGCGGTATAACGCGATGTAACACAATACGTTAACGCTGCTATTGACTCCCATTAGGAGCGCATTGCTAGCGCATGCCATAAATCGGCATGCGCTAGCGATGAGCTGTCATTCTGTGTGTTGAACGGACTGCAGTAATGTAATGGGAACCTGGCCTTACCTTTCTGAGCTGGGTAGGCTCATGATTCAAGAAAGTGAAAAATGTGGGTAAAAACAGCAAAATGGGGGGGCGTGGCTATGTAGCGGCAAGAGAGGACGCGCTTAGCAAGAGCTCTGGCCATACGGAGATTATCCGGTCAGCAGACCCTTACCTCCGCGGAATAACTGCGGATTTTCGGACCCCTCCGGACTCTGGGACGCTCCTGGGCCCCCGTGGGAGAGCGGGGCTGGACGCCTGAGGGCTTGTGGCGGTGAGGACCGGAGCGGCCGGCGGGGCTGTAGTGCTGGAGGTGAGCAGGCACCCTGAACACTTGTGAGGGACGAGCGGTGTGTGCCCTGAAAGATTGGGCCCCGCGTCCACCTCTTTGATATAATCACCTGCCTGCTGGTGCCATTACTGTAGGGACTTGGATCCCTCTGACTGCTGTCCCTGTGGGATCCTGAGGATCTCTCCCTGGGCTATAAGGACACTTGTCTGCTACTTGGGGCTGGACATTGCTTCCCTGTGTGACTGCGGGTTTGTGCTGCTCCTGGGACCCTGCAGCCACCATCTGATAAACTTTCTCCGTCTATAGCCTTGGGTTGAGGGACTCCGGAGTGCACCGTTTCTGATATCCGGCTGTGCCCTACTGCTACTGCAATGAGTTGTTCCAAGGGGTCTGGAACAGCAGCTGAAAGGCAGAAGGAATATGCCAGAGTAGATCATGCTGACAGCTCAAGATCACTTAAAAAAATAATCCTTGATATTATAAAAAAATAATTGAGTTCTCCCCAATCTTTGCGGTGGAAAGGGCTCACAGGATCCCTACTAGGCCTCTTCCTCCTGGAGCCCCACCTAGACCTTTTCTGGCACGTCTTCTCAACTGCAGGGATAGAGACGTGGCTCTGCGTCTGGCGCGGCAAAAGAGTACCATCAAGTTCAACAATGCCACAATCTCGATTTTCCCTGACTTCTCAATGGAACTTCAGAAACAACGGGCGCAGTTTACGGAGGTCAAGAGACATCTACAGGAGCGGAATATTATGTACTTGATTTACCCGGCCCAGCTCCGGGTGGTCCACGAGGGTTCTTCTTTGTTTTTCACAGATCCAGCGGAGGCAGCAGAGTGGCTACGATCTTGCAAAGGGTCTGCAGCAAAGGAATCCTAACATATCTATTGCTAGTTGGGTATTTTTCTATTAATCGGCTGATTGGAGCTTTGCTGGATAGCGTCCAAGTTACCAACAATACTGGACACTGGGCTCAGTGATGGTATCCCCTTGTTTGCTTCGTGATGGGAGTACAGGACTCTGCTCCCGCGTTTTTTGTTGTTTATTCACTTTGGTTTTTTTTCCCCATAGTGGTTTTTTTTTTTTTTGGTAGTAATCGCAGCCGACAACAATTTCAGTCGCTAGGTGGCATCTCCAAATTTTGCCCGGGTAACATTATGCACCATACTCAGCGGAGGAAAATATGGGGTCTGAGTTGATATGTATGACATGGAATGTGAGGGGTATAAAAACGCCCCAGAAAAAGGTCAAGGTTTTCTCATAGGTCAGACATTATCGCCCTCACATTGTGGCCCTGGTGGAGACGCACCTAACTAGGGATACAGCGTGGTGCGTGCAGAATCCTTGGGTACAATGGTCTGCCCATTCCAGCTACTCGAGAGGGGTATCACTGTTGGTACATAAAGACGTCAGATGGGAAGCAAGGGAGTTGGAGGGACCCTGAGGGTCGTTTTATTTTCGTCCATGCATTGATAAACACCAGGAAATATGTAGTCTTATGTATTTATAATCCCCCCCGGCTCGTATATCCATTCTGCAGAAGGCAATGAGTTTTGCCCTTAACCCCTTGCCTACAAAGGACGTAATATTCCGTCCATGTGACCCTGGACCTAACTACCATGGACGGAATATTACGTCCCAGCGATCAGCGGCGCCCACGTGGTGAGCGCCGCTGATCGCGGCCGGGTGTCAGCTAATTATCATAGCTGACACCCGGCACAATGTGTCAGGGGCGGTCACGGACCGCCCCCGACACGTTAACCCCTTGCACACCGCGATCAAACGCGATCGCGGTGTATCGGGGGTTAAAGGGAAGCATCGGCAGGGAGGGGGCTCCCTCCGTGCTTCCCTGAGCCCCCCACGGCAGCGCAATGTGCAGCGCTGCTGCGGGGGGCTCTTTCCCTACAGGCCCCCGGATCCAAGATGGCGACGGGGGCCTGCAGGGAGCTGACTTCCTCACTGCCTGCAAAGCGCAGGCATGAGGAAGTCTGCAGCAGTGCCTGTGACAGATCGCTGATCTGTCACAGTGATCTGTGATGTGACAGATCAGCGATCTGTCACAGGACAGTGATGTCCCACCTGGGACAAGGTAATAAAGTAAAAAAAAAAAAAATAAATAAAGTGTTAAAAAAACAAAAAAAAAAACCGCTAAATAAATTATAAAAAAAAAAAAAATTATATATATTCCCCAATAAATCCATTTTTTCAAAATAAAAAAAACAAAGACAATAAAAAGTACACATTTGGTATCGCCGCGTCCGTAATGACCTGCCCTATAAGACTGTCCCATTAGTTAACCCCTTTAGCAAACACCTTAAAAAATAATAAACGAAGCAAAAAATAATGATTTATTATCATACCACCGAACAAAAAGTGCAATAACGCGCGATCAAAAAGACGCATATAAATATCCATGGTACCGCTGAAAACGTCATCTTGTCCCGCAAAAAACGAGCCGCCATACAGCATCATCCGCAAAAAAATAAAAAAAGTTATAGCTCGCAGAATAAAGCGATACAAAAATTATTTTTTATATAAAATTGTTTTCATTGCAAAAAACCGACAAAACATAAAAAAACGACCTAAATGAGGTATCGCTGTAACCGTACTGACCCGAAGAATAAAAAAGCTTTATCAATTTTACCGCACGCGGAACGGTGTAAACGCACCTCCCAAAAGAAATTCATGAAACGCTGGTTTTTGTTCATTCTGCGTCCCAAAAATCGAAATAAAAAGCGATCAAAAAATGTCACGTGCCCGAAAATGGTACCAATAAAAACGTCAACTCGTCCCGCAAAAATTAAGACCTCACATGACTTGGTGGGTCACAATTCGGAAAAATTATAGCTCACAATATGTGGTGATGCAAAAACTATTTTTACAATAAAAAGCGTCTTTTAGCGTGCGACAGCCGCCAAACATAAAAACCGCCATAAATCGTAAATCAAACCCCCCGTTATCACCCCCTTAGTTAGGGAAAAATAATAAAACTAAAAGAAAATGTATTTATTTCCATTTTCGGGCTAGGGTTAGGACTAGGGCTAGGGTTAGGGCTAGGTGTGTGTTGAGGTTAGGGTTGGAGTTATAATTGGGGGGTTTCCACTGTTTGGGCACATCAGGTGCTCTCCAAAGGCAACATGGCGTCTGATCTCAATTCCAGCCAATTCTGCATTGAAAAGTCAAATGGTGCTCCTTCCCTTCCAAGCTCTGCCATGCGCCCAAACAGTGTTTTACCCCCACATGTAGGGTATCAGCCTACTCAGGACAAATTACAAAACAACTTTTGGGGTCCAATTTCTCCTGTTACCCTTAGGAAAATAAAAAATTGGGGGCAAAAATATTTTGCGGAAAAAAATTTTTTTTTATTTTCACGCCCAGGCGTTATAAACTTCTGTGAAGCACTTGGGGGTTCAAAGTGCTCTCCACACATCTAGATAAGCTCCGTGGGGGGTCTAGTTTCCAAAATGGGGTCACTTGTGGGGAGTTTCAATAGTTTAGGTACATCAGTGGCTCTCCAAACGCACATGACACCCGCAGACCAATCCATCAAAGTCTGCATTCCAAAACGTCACTACTTCCCTTCCGAGCCCCGACGTGTGCCCATACCTCATATGTGGGAGAAAACTACTGTATCAGCGTACTCAGGACAAATTGGACAACAACTTTTGGGGTCCAATTTCTCCTGTTACCCTTGGGAAAATAAAAAAATGGGGACTAAAAGATGTTTGTGGAAAATATACGATTTTTTTATTTTCACGCCCGGACGTTATAAACTTCAGTGAAGCACTGGCGGGTTCAAAGTGCTCACCTCATATCTAGATAAGTTCCTTGGGGGGGTCTAGTTTCCAAAATGGTGTCATTTGTGGGGGGTTTCTACTGTTTTGGTACATCAGGGGCTTTCCTAACGCGACATGGTGTCCGATCTCAATTCCAGCCAAAAACGTCAAATGGCGCTACTTCCCTTCCGAGCTCTGCCATGCGCCCAAATAGTGGTTTACACCCACATGTGGGGTATCAGCGTACTCAGGATAAATTGCACAGTATCTTTTAGGGTCCTGTTACTTTTGGAAAAATAAGAATTGAGGGTGAAAAGATCATTTTTGTGGAAAAAATATGATTTTTTTAATTGTACCGCTGTACGTTATAAACTTCTGTGAAGCCCTTGTGGGTTCAAAGTTCTCACCACATATCTAGATAAGTTCCTTTGGGGGTCTAGTTTCCAAAATGGGGTCACTTGGGGGGTTTCCACTGTTTAGGTACATCAGGGGCTCTCCAAACGCGACATGGCGTCCGATCTGAATTCCAGCCAATTTTACATTGAAAAAGTCAAACGGCGCTCCTTCCCTACTGAGGTCTGCCATGCGCCGAAACAGTGGTTCCCCCCCACATATCAGGTATCAGCGTACTCAGGACAAATTGCACAATAACTTTTGCAGTCCAATTTCTCCTGT
The DNA here is from genome assembly GCF_039654945.1 of Dendrobates tinctorius. Taxonomy (NCBI): domain Eukaryota; kingdom Metazoa; phylum Chordata; class Amphibia; order Anura; family Dendrobatidae; genus Dendrobates; species Dendrobates tinctorius. The sequence goes on from NW_027361690.1 coordinate 84,062,146, forward strand.
TACCCTTGGTAAAATAAAGAAAATTGAACCTGAAGTATTTTTTTTTGTGAAAAAAAGTTAAATGTTCATTTTTTTTTATATTCAAAAAATTCCTGTGACGCACCTAAAGGGTTAATAAACTTCTTGAATGTGGTTTTAGGCATCTTAAGGGGTGCAGTTTTTAGAATGGTGTCACTTTTGGGTATTTTCTATCATATAGACCCCTCAAAGTGGCTTCAAATGTGAAGTGGTCCCTAAAAATAAAATGGTGTTGCAAAAATGAGAAATCGCTGGTCAATTTTTAACCATTAAAACTTCCTAACAAAAAAAAATTTTGGTTCCAAAATTGTGCTGATGTAAACATGTGGGAAATGTTATGTATTAAGTTTTTTGTGTGCCGTATCGCTGTGATTTAAGGGCATAAAAATTCAAAGTTGGAAAATTGCGAAATTTTCACAATTTTCGCCAAATTTCCGTTTTTTTCACAAATAAACGCAAGTTATTTGAATGCAATTTTACCACTAACATGAAGTACAATATGTCACAAGAAAACAATGTCAGAACCACCGGGATCCATGGAAGCGTTCCAGAGTTATGACCTCATAAAGGTACAGTGGTCAGAATTGTAAAAATTGGCCCGGGAGTTAACGTGCAAACCACCCTTGGTAGTGAAGGGGTTAATTACCCAGACGCAGATGTTATTTGTATGGGAGACTTTAACATGGTCATGAACAACAGCCTTGATAAATTAAGGCTGGACGATTGAGTGACTGGGGGGGGGTCCTCTCCATCGACTACAACCCCGTTGTCATTTATGGGGGGGTGGCTAGATTTGTGGAGGGTGCGTCACCCCGAGTTAAGGGAATATACTTGCCACTCATCCACTAAACGCTCTCTATCACACAGACTATATATTTGGTTCTAGTGGTCTGGCAATGTGGGTGACTGATATAGAGCATGGAAGTAGGGTTTAAGTCCATAGTCCGGTCTTCCTTAAACTTAAATATGGGAGAGTGGACAGTGGGAAAGCTTGGACGTTGAATTCTTTCTGGTTAAAATTGATGGGGCCTCATGACAGAACGATTGATCAGTTCATCGCATCCCACCCGGAACCTCAAGATATTAATTTTGGGATGCCCTTAAGGCATACCTGAGGGGCTGTTTGCCCTCCACGATCTCTTATATTAAGCGGGTAACCTCAAGAAAGGATGACGAGGTGGAGCAACGACTGAAGGACGCAGAGGCAGCATATATATCTAACCAAACTAGTGGGAACAGGACTGAGTGGTTGGCTGCCCAGAGGTTATATACTCAACACGTGGACACTAAATCTAAGCGTAAACTATTCTTACTGTATCTAGTTTTAAATATTTGTCTTGACACAGCAGCAGATTCGGTGCAGTGTATGTCTAAAAGTGACTGACACTTTGGGGTGTTTAGACTATTTGTCAGATATATCATTCCCCACATTAGATCCCGAGCAGCGAGCCCTTATGGACGCTGTGTTCATCGCAGAGGAGATAGATAACGCCATGACAGACATGGCTTCTGGGAAGGCCCCTGGACCTGATGGGTTCCCTATTGAATTATATCGGAAGTACCAGGATATATTGAAGCCACTACTGGTGAAGGTATTTCGGGGAATTTAGGAAGGGAATTCTATGCCCGAATCCTTTTATGAGGCCAACATCATGGTGCTTAGGAAAGAGTGGAAGGACCCTTTGGAATGTGAATCCTATTGTCCCATCTCGTTAGTAAATGTGGACTATAAAATTTTCACCAAGATTCTAGCTACTAGACTGAACTCAATTATATTGAACCTTGTACATCCTGATCAAACAGGCTTTATGCCTGGTAAAAGTACTTCCATTAACATCAGAAGAGTCCAGTCAATAGTCCAATATAGCTCCCTAATGCCAGACAACCGCTGTCTACAGTATCTAGTTTTAAATATTTGTCTTCACACAGCAGCAGATTTGGTGCAGTGTGTGAGCATTGTGTCTCTAATGACACAAATACTGATGGGAGCAGCCTGTCCCAGAATACAGGATGATTTTCCCTCCTCACTGGTTTCACTTTCCATAGATCACTGTTCAGTGTGTGTCTGAAGGAGGAGCAGCTGGGTGGTTCTGTTCTCTGCAGTGAGGCTGCTAGAGGGCGAGGATTTGTTACTGTGTGATGAGGGCTTCTTCATGTGGATAGGGAGGGCCGGTAGCTATGGAGAGTGAGGTTGTTGCTACAGAGGGCATGTTTGGAGTAGAGTAGGAGGTTACGACTAGTTCTCATTTCAATGCCAGAACATTTTTGAATGGTATGACAAGGTTTGTGAAATTGAATTGATATACATGCTGGAAAATGTATAGGCAATTATCCTTTATGTATGCTTGGAGAAGGATAGGTATATGTTACCTTGTTTATAAGAGTGTGCAATTTCTCTGCATTATATTTTACAATGGACGGAAACATGTGTGCTATGTATAATGCTTGTTATCATAAGCCATTGTGTATGTTGTACATTCTGTGTGTCCTGAGGTTCACTAAACGAATAAAAAAAAAAAAAAAAAAAAAGCAAAATGTGATAGTCACAGCACTTTGCAGAGTACAGGTTTTATCTGGAGTGAACTTTAAAAAGGCAATGACTTTTTACAATACTTATTAGCGCAAATGGACTTTAACAGTCATTACTTTCAGTGGAGCAGATGAGCTAGTGAAAGGTGATTCTAGGAGAAAACCGTAAAATTGATCCACCGCACCTAGACTGTCAAACATTCACAAGCAATGTTCCACAGAGCTGCACTCCTCTCCTCCCCACCCCCCAAAGCCAGAGCTGCACCCCCCCCCCCCCCAAACACCAAAGCTACACCAAAAACACCAGAGCTGCACCCCCCCCCCCCCAAAGCTTCACTCGTCGGAGATTAGCTCCATACTGTGTGGGTGGAACCATGAATAAGTGAGGAGCAGAAACAAAGCTGAACTCCTTTACCGTATGCACAGTTACAAGCTGCCCCCATGCTTCTTTTACCATGGCACAGGAGGTAAAAAGCTGGCATCTACAGCCAAATATCCAGAAGGCGTACCAGCAGTCAGTGTTGCAGACCGCTGTACCATAGTCGGAGGGTACATCACACTATTTTAAGTGCCTATTTCTTGAAAGAGCAGCACATTGTGTGCAGGACACAGATCACTCAGTGGCAGCCATACCTACTGCTACACCAGTGTCCAAATAAAAGGTGAGCGATCGCCAATTATAGCGCAGTACTGTGGAGCCTAGGTGCAGGCTGGTTACAGACGGGCCTTGTGACTTGGAGAGCTAACAAGGCTTGGTCTGTACCATATACCCTCGCAGGCCAGTTAAGTAAACAAGTTGTTTCTTGGTCGGCTCGGAATTCACGTTCTGACTTTTCCTCCGCAGCAAATCCCCAAGACACCAACATATGAAGCTCTTCTGCTATACATGTTCAACAGCTCCTTCAAGGGAAAAAACATTAAATGTTTTCTACACAGTCGTGTGAATAAGACCCAAAAGACACATGACAATGTTTCTGCTGCAAACCTGCAGGCTATCTGCAGAAGTCCGTATGTTATAGCAGATCCACAGAGATTTTAGCCGTTATACTGAAGAGGTAAAAGCCACAACGCAAACCCATGGCAATCCCGGATCTTGCAGGTTTTATTTTTGGCTACAGCTTTTCCAAAAATCCATCCACATAAAATAGTGTTATTTACTACAGAACACCACAAATGCCATGCCTTATTGCCGTATGTCCAGCTTTTCAATAGACAGGATTTTCTAGTATATGTATGTTCCATACAGGTTGTGAAGACCTCCACTGGATTCCACTCAACAGGAACTTTCCTTGTTGACCTCCAGTGGACCACCTGTCCTGGTCATGTGGTGGACACACTGGTGCAAGAAACCAGTCCCATTAGGCTGGGGGCTTGACAGACTTTGGTTGCGGCATGTCATGCAGCTAAAGATCGCTTTGTGCCAGTTCTACTTGATAGCACAAGAGTACTGCAACCGAGACGAGCAAGTCCCAAAAAATACCGACTGGTTCATACTTTTTATGACTTGCTTGCAGTAAGCTGTGGGTTACAATAAAGGACCCATTAAGTTGTTTATTTTTTTTTTTATGCACGAGAAAAACTAATTTGGTGCATCAATAATTATAATCACTTTGATTAGAATTTCGAACACTTATCAGGTTTTGGTGGATAGAGGGGGTGGGGGGGTTTGGGCAAAAGGACCATCCTGGGTACCAGCTCTATCCGTGAAACACAGATGTCTGAAAGAGACTTAAAACCCCATTCAACTGCATTACGCTGCGATGTAGCGCCAGCACATGGCTACTTTTGGCCACACGACCTGTAATTAGACGGTGTCCATCAAACCCCAGCGTAACTGCTCTGTAAAGAGCTGCGCACCTGAATGCCCATCACAATCAGGACAGATTGGCATTAACTGGCAGTAAATACCAGATGCCGTGATAAATAACAGCAAGCGGAGAGCTTGAGAATAGAGGAATTGAAAGTTACACAGATACTGTAATTTTATTCCTGGGAACGAGAAGTCACATATTTCCATCTACTTGTGTTTTGGGGCAATTGCATTGTGCATCTGTTCACACTTGCCCAATTACCAGTACATAAATGTGACAGTAAAATCCTCCCAGAATGCCAAGACTATAATCTTCACCTTCTTGACAAGTGCTTTCCCAGGCTACAGAGATGGACACAAGACAGACCCCCTCTGCCACACCGAGGGTCTGGATAAGCTGCAGAGTGCAGGAAGCGATCGCAGACAAGCTGCTTCACAGGGTAATGTCAGCCGGGAACTAAGCTGGCCCTAATTCCCCAAGTAAACGCATGACCCTGAAGGTCACAGCGAGCCAACACCAAGAAGAAACGGACTGACCGACTAAACATAGAAGGCTTGTGTTGTACAATCACCATTCACTTCACTTTCCCTTTGCGCACAGTGCTGTGTGTGCACATGTATTAACCAGCAAATGATAGGGCCGTGATCAGTAAGAGCTATACACCTTAGAAAAAGGGTAAAAGTACTGTAATCAGCTTATTAACTAAAGACACGGCACATCCACCATGAAAAAGGTGTTCACTCGCCTGGAAACTTCAGTCACCATTCCCCGCAGGGCAAAACAGATTAGCATTTGCTGACCTGATCCTAGTGACGTATAATCCAGTGTGCCGATTATCCCGTTCCATACCAGGTGAGCATGCTACACAGCACGAGACACGCAGCGCCCGCTGGGGAAGCCAGTGCCAGGGGGTTAATGACAAAGGGCACTGGAGCAAAAAAAATTGCCAGAGGGAAAGCAGCCTGTGTGTGTGCACGCGTTGCGGGTACGTGTGTGGATTTTTCCGCACAGAATCTGCAGGTCAAAGTGCCTGCGTTTTACATGCGGATTTCGCCTGCGTTTTTACACCTGCGGATTCCTATAATGGAATGGGTGTAAAAACACTGCGGAATCCGCACAAAGAATTGACATGCTGCGGAATAAACCGCTGCGTTTCCGTGCGGATTTTTCCGCAGCATGTGCACAGCATTTCTTCTTTTCCATTGCTTGACATTGTACTGTACATCACTTGCGAATCTGCAGCGGATCCGTAGGGCCAAATCCGCTGCGGATCCGCACACAAATCTGCAAAGTGTGCACATACCCTTACTCTTGACTGTTCACTGGATGTTAGAGAGAGACTTCATAAAGTGTGCCAACCAAAATCCGGATGCTGCTCGCAGCTGAAAATGCACAACCAGAGCCCGTGTTCTGAAATATTCCAGCTGAGAGCCTCGGCGTAAAGGCCCCGTCATACTAAGCAACTTACCAGCAATCCCGACACCGATATCAAGGTGTCAGGATCGCTAGTAAGTCGCTATGTGATCGCTGGTGAGCTGTCACACAGACTGCTTCACCAGCGATCAGCACAGCGATGCCGAGCGCCCGGCATCGCTGGCCATCCCTGTAAAAAATAGAATCAAAATAAAAAATAGTTATTCTCACCTTCCGACATCCCGTTCAGCCATCCTGCCTCTCTCCACGCTCCGGTCCCAGTAATCCTTTGCGAGAATGACCGCGAGATGTCACGGTCTCGAGGGATAACAAAGTCTAGCGGTCATTCGTGCAAAGGATCACTGGGACCGGAGCGTGGAGAGAGGCAGGATGGCTGAACGGGACGTCGGAAGGTGAGAATAACTATATTTTTTATTTATTTTTTTTTTATTATTTTTTACACCTGATCGCTGGTCTCCCGCCTGTCACATGCAGCGATGCGTGCTGGCCAGCGGGAGACCAGCGACCAAAGAAATGTCCAGAGGTTTCTTCCAGCGATCCCGGCAGGGGGAGCTCGCTGATCACTGTCACACACAGCGATCTCACTGGTGAGATCGCTGTTACGTCACAAAAGTTGTGACTCAGCAGCAATCTCGCTACCGAGATCGCTTAGTGAGACGGGGCCTTAAGTCAGAAGCAAGCCGTACTCTTGGGGATTAACAAAGTTTAGGTTTCCAGGTTGGGTGTACGAACGAATACAAAATCCAGAAGCTTCAGTGAAAGCCGAAGCAAAGGGGCCAACAAAATAGAGTTTCCTTTAGCAGGTCTCTATTTCTATGCCTGATGAAGAGACCCGAGTAGTCTGGAGAGCCTGCAATTTGTTACCATATTTTCAGTTAGCCAATAAAAAGGCATCAACCACTAAGGACTCTCAAATCTTAATATTTTTCTATCTACTGGCTAACATAGTAGCATAATATTTAACGTTGAAGGGAGACTTTAAGTCCATCTATTCAACCCATACCCTAACATGTTGATCCAGAGGAAGGCAAAAAAAAAAACCCATGTGGTGAACAGTAAACTCCACGTTGGGGAAAAAAAATTCTATCCCGACTCCACTTACGGCAAATCAGACTAGCTCCCTGGATCAACGCAATATTAAGGAAACTAGTGTATATAACCTGTAATATACTTTTCAAGAAAGGCATCCAGACCCTTCTTAAATTTTAGTAGGGAATCACTCATTACAACATCATATGGCAGAGAGTTCCATAGTCTCATTTCTCTTAGGCTGTGCACACGGTGCGGATTTTGATGCGTTTCCGCAGCGTTTTTGAACACGCAGAATTGCATCAAATCCGCAGTGTAGTACAGTAACAATGATATTCAATGGGAACTTGAGAATTGCTGTGTACATGCTGCGGAAAAATCGCGCGGATTCGCTGCGGGTTGTTTTCCGCAGCACGTCAATACTTTGTGTTGAAATGCAGCGTTTCTGCACCCATGGACTATACAATGAGTAAGGCAAAGCCGCACATCAAAAAACACATGACAATCCGCCTCAATTCCGCAAGCATTTTGCCCAGCGTTTTCTGCCACGAGATGCAGATTCTGTGTGGAAAATTCCACAGGCCAATCTGCAACATGTGCACATAGCCTGTGATTGTGATTAAGCCTTCTTTCCTCCAGACGTAGATGATGCCTCCTTGTCCCTGTCACAGGTCTAAGAGTAAAAAGTTCTTTGTACTGTCCCCTCATATTTATACATTGGAAAAATTAAGGCTTAGGGGTGATCTTATTACAAACTAAATAACCCCAAGTGTAATAACCTGTCTTGGTATTGCAGACCCCCTAGTTCCCTAATAACCTTGGTCGCTCTTCTCTGCACCCGCTCCAGTTCAGCTATGTCATACACCGGAGACCAGAACTGTACACAGTATTCTAAGTGCGGTCGCACTAGTGACTTAATTTTACCTCTATATATGTTCTCCTCAAAGCATCTGTGCCTCTTTTAATGCATCCCATTATTTTATTTGCCTGTGAGCAGCTGCCTGACACTGGCCACTAAATGTGAGTTTGTCATCCACCCATACACCCAGGTCTTTTTCAGTGACAGTTTTGCCCTGTGTCTTACAATTAAGCACATAATTATACATCGATTTCCTCTGCCCAAGTGCATGACCTTACATTTATCCCCATTAAAGCTAATTTGTCAGCCCAAGCTTCTAGTTTACATAAATCTTCCTGTATACATCTTTCCTGCAGCGCTTCAATGAAAAGCTGCCCCCAGTTAGGAACGCATGCGGGACAGCAGCTACTTGTATCCTTTATGGTGCACCGCCACTATCACCTATTGAATGTTACTTATTATTATTACAATATTAGAGGGTGATGTCTCATGATTAACAAGTTTCACAAGACCCTAATTCAAAGCCATGGAAAACCTGCCAGGATGCCTGGCGCCTCATCAAGTAGTAGGCACGGTGAGCAGTTGTGGCTCAGATACAACACGATATTACACCTTGCCTGCTAATCAAAAGAGGTGCTGGGGATTCTGACAGGTAGGAGATCTGCAGGGCTATGGACTAATGATATGGCCATGGACCAGGGTGTTCAAAGTTTTTTTTGATCATGTCTAGTAGTCTTGGAATCCCAACACTTTTAAACAAAAGAGTCTGCAGCTCTCTATGGATACTAGCAGATCACCATGGCCTCATGGACAGATGGATGGACAGACAGCCTCCAATAATGGGTAGAATATACTCAAAGGGCAATGGTATTTTAAAATGCAGTATATAAAAACTACGCTACCAAACAATAGGTATAAAGATCTGCACCATTAATATCCTTGTTTGTTGGTTGGTAGGATGAAATGAACAGAGCTTAAAAAGTTCCGATATGCACTATATTACTTTTCTTCAATAGTGGACTGCGTGATGGTCACAGACACAGGGCAGGGATCTCTAAACTCTGTCCAACCAAATATTTTGAGAGAAGAGACTAGCGAGCGTTGCCCTCGACTTGGAAACTGAGCAGCGTTCTCTAATTAGCCATCCATAACAGCAAGTCCCTTTATCCTTATGAGAAGATTTGTTCATTCTCAGTGGAAAGGATGATCCATCTTCATATCTTATTCATTTCCTGCAGACTGGACTGGAAATACTGTCATAAGATATCAGTAGAGACAAGAGAGAACCTAACAAGACTATCTGTAATTCGGCCCAGCACTCCGTATCTCATGGCACTTTTCTTATTCCGCATTCACATAGTGAATTTGCAGTGGCCTGTCCATGGAAATGTAAACCGAGTGCGACAGGCGATAACAGCACTTTAGAGACAAAACATTATGTGTATAGTAATGAGACATTTGCAGTACTAACCTCATAGGACCAGACACACTGCACCCCTGCGAACCTTCGGACGCATCTACCGATCTCGACATCTTCATGCGTCGTGTACATCTGTCGTATGCACTCTCCAATATGTGGCACCATCCTGCGTAGGACTTCCCTGCTCATGATCACACCAGGGCCACCCATGCAAAAATTTTCACCTGGTTCCAAGGCCAGTTTTCCCATCTCCTCTGTTGAACCAAGACCAGTTTGCCCTAAAAACAAGGGCTCGCTGCTATTGAGGCTACGCAGGAAGCTCTCTAGACGGTCTCCTTTGATGTAGACGTCATCATCTGCTCTCATGAACCACTCGTACTGATCCAGGTAATGATCGTGCATATATTTCAGCATCATGAAGGACTTCTTTTGTGGAGGGTAAGAGTCGTCCACACCTTGCAGTGCCACAACTGGAATTGGTATAGATGTGTCTGAGCCCTCACTTGAAAAAAATTCCACCTTTCCAGGTATTGACTGGGACCAAGTTCTGGGGAAAAAAAATAAATAAATAAAAAATCATCAAATCAGGTCACTATTTAACAGCGATTAACTTGGCCATACAACCAAGAGCAGAGCATCTTTACCCCTAACGTACCCAAAAGTAGTGCCCACTTGTGAGCATGATAAGCTTGTATGACAGAACATATTACCATGGCATAGAAAAAACTGTAGTCACTTACCGGAACTGTAGTTACGGTAAGTGACAAATTCAGCTCTATTACACCCTTGCCTCCTCTACACCATCTTGTGAAAACGTGCTGGCCTAGATTGACTACCACACTACCCGCACTCATAATCGCTGTAGGAAGACACTTGTGAAGTTTTCTCCCCTTAGTCAGCGTCTGACGAGGTAAAGAGAACAGAAGGAGACCTGTAACCTGCAGGTCACTACGTATCATACACGACATTGTCATTTTAACAGACTGCCCTCACCGAGGACACCCATACCGGCCTGGAGACAAGGGAGTTCTAAGGGTCTCTGTTCTCATAGGGAGCAATCTAGTCACGTGGAAGGCTTGGAATAGCAGAATTGGTTACAGAAACAGCATTCCTGCAAGGATAGATCATTAAAATTACAATCAGTAGTGAAAAGAAGAACCGCCATCCCCAAAAAATACACGAGGAATAGAGAATGAAGAACACGTGTAACATAACAAGTGATCTATAAAAACAAAAGCTGACCCCTTCTTGCATAAAGCCGGTTTCACATGTCCAACATACATGTTCTCAGTACGGACCGTGGTGTCCAGGCCGGCTGCAGATCTATACCTACGAGGGTGTCAAGTTTGGACTGAGACCCACAACCCGGCCAAACAGGTCTGTACTCAAGACTAAATTTTGGAAGTCTCAAATCGGTCTAAAAAAAAAAAAAAACAAAAAAAAAAAAACCCAAGGGCATTTTCTTTTCCAAGGCATATTAGAATACACTATCTCAAATGTTTTTCTTGTCACAAGTTCTGTAAAATGCTCATTGGTCAGATAATGTACCATATTAGTAATCTCCGCGTGTAAACATAGGATGTGCTGCCAACAGTATGCAGCCAAATGGAGGTCGAACAATCGTAATAACAATTAGCACCAGCACGGCAAGGACCCCAGAAGGGCGCAATCAGCACTCATTAGGGGTAGAAATCAGCCCAAGATCTCTGCACCAGGCTACATTACCGTTCACCACATCAAATACCCATGGGCATACTTATGCAAGAGTCAAGCAGGCAGAAGCATTGTTCTTGACGAAAACTGTTTGTCAGCAGCACGGGATCAGTGATCAGGGTACGGTGCAACTCAATACACCTCAGCCGACAGCGGCATCAATGCTTAATCACCCAGAGATAAGCCAGAAACTGAGCCAAAGTAATTACAATTATGTGCAAATCACTGGCATCAAAATGTGCCGCCACCTATATCACCACTATGTACACATCACAAAAACCAGATAAAAGGGATATTCAGTTACAGGACTGCAACATACCCTGGCCCCAAAGACCATAAAATGGAGCTCTGATAAAACAAGTGTTTGTTTCAGACGTTGTGTGTCCAAATCGGTGGTGCCATTATTACATAAACCATGTGTTGGAGGCAGACTATAAACGCACAGAACATGTACAAATGGTAAAAGATTCAGTATGGGTGCGCTACTCTACTTGTGAATTTGGCCATGAGCATGAGGCATTTAGGATACACACTTAAGACTTGGTCTGAACTGGACCGGTGTCCACACTCATAACTCAGTCAGAAGCCTGTTATGAATGGGTCACAGAGGAGAAAAAAAGCAAAACAAGCTAAGCCACAGAAAACCAGAGTGGTTGGTAACTATGCAGATCCCTGATCTTACCACACAACTAGCAGTAGCCGTGGAGCGTGCCTACGATGAACCTAGACGCCTCGTCACGGCCGGAGGACTACATAAGCCTAAAGCAAGAAAAGGGAAAACTGCCCCAGAGCAGACCCCAAAGGAATAGATAGCCCCCACACATGTATTGACGGTGAAACAAGATGAAGGCACAAATACAGGCAGGAAAATAGGCTGAGCAAATGATGGGGCCCAAACTAACTTGAAAGGGGAACTGCTACCTTGGATCTAATCCTTATAAACAGGGAGGAAATGGTTGAGGAGGTAAAAGTGGCTGGGACCCTAGGAGGTAGCGACCATGCTATTTTAGAATTTTGGATAACTAGAGGCGGAAGACCTGTGAAGACTCAGACGTCAAGGTTAGATTTCAGAAAGGCAGATTTTAAGGGATTCAGAAAGAGAATTGGAGGGATCCAATGGCTGGATATCCTTAAAGACAAAAATGTCCAGGAAGGATGGGAAATCTTGAAAAATGAAATTCTCAAAGCACAGTTGTTAACAATTCCGAAAAGAGGGAAGAATAGGAAGCAGTTAAGGAAACCAGTATGGATGAACACAGAACTTAAGCACATGCTAAAAAGGAAGAAAAAAATGTTTATAAAATGGAAAGAGGGAGGCATATCTAAAGAAGAATATAATGCTGTCTGCAGAACCTGCAGGGCACAAATCAGATTAGCTAAAGCTGAAAATGAATTGAGGCTTGCAAGAGATGTCAAAAGCAATAATAAAGGATTTTGGGGATATGTCAAAAGTAAAAGAAAAGTCAAAGATGCTATAGGATTTTTACAGGATGAAAATGATGAAATGGTAAGACAGGATGTTGAGAAGGCTGAACTTTTAAATTCCTATTTTGCATCTGTTTTCTCTCAGAAAGGAAATGTAACATCAACTGTTATTCACTGTCCTATTAAGGGAATAGAAGAATCCAGGATATCTATAAACAGAAAGATAGTGAGGAAACACTTAGCTAGCCTAAATGAATTCAAGTCTCCAGGTCCAGATGAATTACACCCCAGAGTACTGAAGGAGATAGCAGAAGAAATTTTTGAACCCCTCTCTATAATCTTTGAAAATTCTTGGAGAACAGGAGAAGTGCCAGAAGACTGGAGAAGAGCAAATGTTGTTCCTATCTTCAAAAAGGGGAAGAAGGTGGACCCAGGCAACTATAGGCCGGTGAGTCTGACTTCTATACCAGGAAAGATCTTTGAACAAATTATTAAACAACATGTATGTCAATACCTGGATAAGAATGAAGTGATTAAACAGAGTCAGCATGGGTTTGTAACTAATAAGTCATGTCAGACTAACTTAATTTCCTTCTATGACGGTATCACTGATTGGGTGGATCAAGGAAATGCTGTAGATATAGTATATCTTGACTTCAGCAAAGCATTTGACAAAGTCTCTCATACAATCCTTATTGAAAAAATGATTAAGTATGGAATGGACAAGGCAACTGTTAGGTGGATTCATAACTGGCTTAGTGATCGGACCCAAAGAGTGGTCGTAAATGGCTGCACATCCAGTTGGAAGAATGTCTCAAGTGGGGTACCACAGGGCTCTGTCCTGGGCCCTGTATTGTTCAACATCTTTATCAACGATTTAGATGAAGGAATTGAGGGTAAACTGATTAAATTTGCTGATGACACAAAGCTAGGAGGGATAGCTAATACTAGAGAAGAGAGAGAGAGGATTCAAAAAGATTTAAATAAACTGGAGAAGTGGGCAGCAACTAACAGAATGGTTTTTAACAGGGAGAAATGCAAAGTACTACATCTGGGCAATAAAAATGGAAAAAGCATATATAGAATGGGAGGAATAGGGCTAAGTGACAGCACATGTGAAAAAGACTTGGGTATACTAATAGATCACAGACTGAATATGAGTCAACAATGTGATGCAGCAGCAAAAAAGGCAAATGCAATTCTAGGATGTATTAACAGAAGCATACAGTCTAGATCACGTGAAGTCATTATTTCCCTCTACTCCTCTTTGGTCAGACCTCATCTGGAATATTGTGTCCAGTTTTGGGCACCACATTTTAAAAAAGACATCAACAAACTGGAGCAAGTTCAGAAAAGAGCGACCAGAATGGTGACCGGTCTGCAAACCCTGTCTTATGAGGAAAGGTTGCAGGATTTGGGAATGTTTAGTTTGCAAAAGAGAAGACTGAGAGGAGACTTAATAGCTGTCTACAAATATCTAAAGGGCTGTCACATTGTAGAAGGATCAACTTTATTCTCATTTGCACAAGGAAAGACTAGAAGCAATGGGATGAAACTGAATGGGAGGAGACACAGATTAGATATTAGAAAAAACTTTTTGACAGTTAAGAGTGATCAATGAGTGGAACAGGCTGCCACGAGAAGTGGTGAGTTCTCCTTCAATGGAAGTCTTCAAACAGAGGCTGGACAGACATCTGACTGGGATGATTTAGCGAATCCTGCTTTGAGCAGGGGGTTGGACCAGATGGCCCAGGAGGTCCCTTCCAACTCTACGATTCTATGATTCTATGATTCTATGAAAGGAAAGGCAAGTCACTGTCTGCAACCTGCAAAAAAACCCTACAAAAATAATGTCCAACACTTCTGACAGCAAAATTAACCCTGAAGTGACTTCTCCCACTATATCAGCACTCTGGAATATTCTGAGACAGAGCAAAAAGAGACAAAAAGCCAATTGGCAAAATACTGATAAATAAGAGTGGAAATTCAGCTCAGCCCCCAGCCGGGGCTGGCAGACCACACAAAAAACTGAATAGACCAACAAAATCAAGTGTGAACATTAGCAGAAAAACTTAGCTTTAGATGACTGGAACAGAGCTGAAAACCAAGAGCTGACAAGCCAGAAGGAATCACCAGCAACTGAATAGGGCGTCAGCTGTCTTAAATCCAATCTGAGAATCCTGAGATCCAATCGTCATCCTCATTCTCAGGTGGCAGATCTCCACCGATCAAACCAACCGCACAACCTGCAGTCACCACCAGAGGGAGTCCAGAAGGGGAACTCACAACTGGTGAACCAGAGTGTCTCACAACAGAAGCCCCTATCGGAAACCCAAAAGGACGGGCTTCAGAAACGCCTTCAAGTACACAAGCTGCGGCCAAAACATGACTTATAAGCCAGACACAATAGAAAACTTAATATTATAGATAAATATTACTACAACTACTAAACTATTGTGTCTGGCTACCCACCACATTAGAAGGTCGGCAGGACTGGCCAACTCTGCAGGCTTTATGCCATACAGTCCGCTTACATTCAACCACTAAACACAGTTATGATTTTTTTTTGTCACAATTAATGGATTTAACAAGGAGGTGACCCTAGCTAAAATGTTACTCAAGTACTAATCTAAGACAAAATTTACTGTGAGGACATACAGAACCATTTACACTGCAAGGGTATCAGGAACGAGGGACCCTAGGAGCATTCTTTTTAAGATAATCATGCTGTGTAAACAGGCTGACAATCATCATCATCTTCACAAGCAAAACATTCTCATCCTGGGTAAAAAAAAAAAAAAATATATAATTTGTACTGCATAAAAAAGATGACAGTTCTCTGCAGCACATCGTGATGAGTAAACAGGACTTGTGCTGCCGAAATCAAAGGCAACCTATATGCACTGAACGAACCGATAGCTCAGCGTGCATCTGACGGGCGGTCTGCCCATGTAAACAGGCTATTAAACATTGGCTGATCAACAACTATCTACTGATTGGTGGTCAGTCGATGGGTGGTGTAAATGCAACACAATACAGACAGCACATCTGCCCGACAAATAGATTCTAGACATTTGCTCTGCTCTGACTGGGTTTGGTGCCAGTGACACAAGGCAGAAGACATAATGCACCTGCATAGACCACAGCTGTCACATGCAACAATAAAGTGCGAGTACCCCTAATCTAGTGATAATCACAGTATACCAGTACCCCTAATCTAGTGATAATCACAGTATACCGGGCAGGACAGTGGTTAGCACTGCAGCGCTGGGGTCCTGGGGGGTCAAATGCCATCAAGGACGTCTGCAAGGAGCTTGTATGCTTTCCTCCCCCACTCCAAAGACATACTAATAAAGAATCTAAATTGTGAGCCACAATGGGGACAGCGCTAATAATGTCTGTAAAGTGCTGTGAAATTAATGGCGCTATATGAGTAAAACCTACACGTACATTTATTGTCCTCACATGTAAGAGCACAGAAAATTACAGCTCAGAGTGACAGGATGGACCATTTTTAGGACACCTGGCGGCCACCATAAAACAATGGCACTGTCCCCCTCGCCTCCACCTTTACCACAAATTAAAGCAGAGTTGACACGTGCCTGCTTCCACCTGGTATAATGTATATAACATCTGCTAAATAACTTGCCAAGCTTTACTCAAGGACGAGCCCACAGACGAGATGGTGAAGTGAGAGAAGCTCAATAACCTAGTATTAGTTACAGCCATAGGACAGAAGTCTGAAATTCTAGTGTCCGCATTCTGCCAACGTAACACTCCAGTAAGTCTCCACGCTTAGCATGTCAGTCTCCACGCTTAGCATGTCAGTCTCCACGCTGAGAAATGATACTTCAGTATGTACAACATAGCACATGAGTAATAGTCCACACGCTGGGACCAATATGAATGAAGTGGTGGTCGCACCGTGCCCAGCGATGCCCCTCAGTAGGGTCTGGCGGACGCACCGTGCCCGGCGATGCCCCTCAGTAATGCCCGGCGTACGCATCGTGCCCCTCAGTAGGGTCTGGCGGACGCACCGTGCCCCTCAGTAGGGTCTGGCGGACGCACCGTGCCCGGCGATGCCCCTCAGTAGGGTCTGGCGGACGCACCGTGCCCCTCAGTAGGGTCTGGCGGACGCACCGTGCCCCTCAGTAGGGTCTGGCGGACGCACCGTGCCCCTCAGTAGGGTCTGGCGGACGCACCGTGCCCCTCAGTAGGGTCTGGCGGACGCACCGTGCCCCTCAGTAGGGTCTGGCGGACGCACCGTGCCCGGCGATGCCCCTCAGTAATGCCCGGTGTACACACCGTGCCCGGCGATGCCCCTCAGTAATGCCCGGTGTACACACCGTGCCCGGCGATGCCCCTCAGTAATGCCCGGTGTACACACCGTGCCCGGCGATGCCCCTCAGTAATGCCCGGTGTACACACCGTGCCCGGCGATGCCCCTCAGTAATGCCCGGCGTACACACCGTGCCCGGCGATGCCCCTCAGTAATGCCCGGCGTACACACCGTGCCCGGCGATGCCCCTCAGTAATGCCCGGCGTAGACACTGTGCCCGGCGATGCCCCTCAGTAGGGTCCGGCGTACGCACCGTGCCCGGCGATGCCCCTCAGTAGGGTCCGGTGGACGCACCGTGCCCGGCGATG
Organism: Dendrobates tinctorius; assembly: GCF_039654945.1. Lineage (NCBI taxonomy): Eukaryota > Metazoa > Chordata > Amphibia > Anura > Dendrobatidae > Dendrobates > Dendrobates tinctorius. The sequence continues at coordinate 84,079,031 of NW_027361690.1, forward strand.
CCCCTCAGTAGGGTCTGGTGGACGCACCGTGCCCGGCGATGCCCCTCAGTAGGGTCTGGTGGACGCACCGTGCCCGGCGATGCCCCTCAGTAGGGTCTGGTGGACGCACCGTGCCCGGCGATGCCCCTCAGTAGGGTCTGGTGGACGCACCGTGCCCGGCGATGCCCCTCAGTAGGGTCTGGTGGACGCACCGTGCCCGGCGATGCCCCTCAGTAGGGTCTGGTGGACGCACCGTGCCCGGCGATGCCCCTCAGTAGGGTCTGGTGGACGCACCGTGCCCGGCGATGCCCCTCAGTAGGGTCTGGTGGACGCACCGTGCCCGGCGATGCCCCTCAGTAGGGTCTGGTGGACGCACCGTGCCCGGCGATGCCCCTCAGTAGGGTCTGGTGGACGCACCGTGCCCGGCGATGCCCCTCAGTAGGGTCTGGTGGACGCACCGTGCCCGGCGATGCCCCTCAGTAGGGTCTGGTGGACGCACTGTGCCCGGCGATGCCCCTCAGTAGGGTCTGGAGTACGCACTGTGCCCCGCGATGCCCCTCAGTAATGCCCGGTGTACACACCGTGCCCGGCGATGCCCCTCAGTAATGCCCGGCGTAGACACTGTGCCCAGTGATGCCCACGGGCAGGCCTCTCACCTGTACGCTGCCACGGCCCGGGTGGGCAGGTATTTCTGTGCAGTCATCACCCCCACGAAGAGGAAGTTCTTGTCCGGGGGAATGCCGTCCTCGCTGCCCGGCTCCAGGGCTCCGTTGTACGTGGCCTTCAGATCTCGCCAGCTCAGGTCCGTCCTGCTCCCGGGCTGCCCTCCACATCCCGCCGACGGTCCTCCTAACGCGGAGCGGAGCCGCTTGCCGCTGTACCGGTGCAGCTCGGCGGCCCGGGGGATGATGAGCCGGGATGCAATGAGGAAGCCGAGCACCAGCCCCAGCAGCACACTGAGCCACGAGCGGCGGCCCCGAGCGGCCATCCCTGTGTGCGGGCAGCGGTGTCCGAGATCAGCGCCTACAGCCCGCGTCCTGTCATGTACCCGGAGCCGCCGTCACCTGCCCCGCACCGCGGTCATCTACGTGTGTGCCCCAGCGCTGCTCCCCGCAGCCTGCCACGACACCGCCGGGCAGGTCAGCCGCCGCTACCTATTGTCCTCCTGGCGTCCCCTCCCGCCCTCAGGCGCACAAGGCCGGCCCGACACGCTCCTGCGTCCTCCACTCTCACACTCAGGCCTGGGGGAATTCGGGGGTCAGGGTCGCGGCCCTCCTCCCATGCCGGTGTATCTGCCGTCCCGCTGGCCCCTCACTGCACACAGCACAGCTCCTCACGTCACCCGCGCCGCGGCTCTTTAAGCTCACAGACTATCGGACTAGGGAATGAACCCGCCCGGCACCCGTACTGCCCGCTCTGATTGGCTGCTAGTGAGAGAGGCCCCGGATCACGTGACTTGCGAAAAAAGCAAAACTTTCGGTGCTGCAACTGCCAACACTCAGTGATTGTACTGTGGGGGCCGAGCCACAGCGTGCTGGGTGTATGGAGGCGCTGTGCCGAGCAAAACCGCGCACTGTGCCAGCCTGTGTACATGGAGGCTCTACTCAGGACAAAACCGCTCACTGTGCCTCATCTGGGAACAGATTTCTAAGGCTGTGTGCACACGCTGCGGAATGCTCTGCGGATTTGTCCCCGCGGATTTAGTAAAATCTGCAGATTAGCCTGTAGTTTATCATCTCTACAATGGAGGAGATGGCAAACCGCAGCGGAATCCGCAGAAAGAACTGACATGGCAATTCTTTCTCCCATTTTGAAACCGCGGAAAATTCCGCACAGTGTGCACTGCGGTTTTCATTTTGCATAGAAAACAAAGGTACTGTACAACGCAGCAGAAACTGCAACGTGTGCACACACCCTAACGCTATATGAATGTATGTACACGTGCAGCTCACAATTTTACAATATCATCAAAAAATTAATTTCAGTTCTTCAATAAAAAGTGAAACTCATATATTATATAGAGTCATTACAGAGTGATCTATGTCACGTTTATTTCTGTTAATGTTGATGATTATGGCTTACAGCCAATGAAAACCCAAAAGTCATTATCTCAGTAAATTAGAATAATTAACAAATATCCAAGAAGTATCATTTCTCCTTGTGGAGAATGACATGCTAAGCATGTCGAGGTGAGGAGACTTAAAGTCGCAATGCTCCTCTGGGAAATATGCTAATTATGCAATTGTCTCTTCAGAGAGGAAGAGGACTAGGACTTTATAATAAGTCATGTAACAAGGCTCGTTAAAGGGTCGACATTGACTTTTAGGATTGCTACTTCCAATAGGTGGCACTAGAGTTCTAGTCCTCTTCCTCTCTGAAGAGACAATTTGCATAATAATTAACAAAAAACACCTGTAAAGGCTTCCTAAGCAGTTAAAGGTCCCCTAGTCTGATTCAGTAAGTTCCACAATCATGGGGAAGACTGCTGACTTGACAGATGTCCAGAAGGCAGTCACTGACACACTCCACAAGGAGGGTAAGCCACAAAAGGTCATTGCTAAAGAAGCTGGCTGTTCACAGAGTGCTGTATCCAAGCATATGAATGGAAAGTTGAGTGGATGGAAAAAGTGTGGTAGAAAAAGGTGCACAAGCAACCGGGATAACCACAGCCTTGAAAGGATTGTTAAGAAAAGGCCATTCAAAAATTTGGGGGAGATTCACATGGAGCGGACTGCTGCTGGAGTCATTGCTTCAAGAGCCACCACACACAAACGTATCCAGGATATGGGCTACAAGTGTCGCATTCCTTGTGTCAAGCCTCTCATGACTAATAGACAATGCCCGAAGCGTCTTAACTGGGCCAAGGAGAAAAAGAACTGGACTGTTGCTCAGTGGTCCAAGGTGTTGTCAGATGAGAGTAAATTTTGGATTTCATTTGGAAATCAAGGTCCCAGAGTGTGGAGGAAGAGTGGAGAGACCACAATCCAAGCTGCTGGAGGTTTAGTGTGAAGTTTCCACAATCAGTGATGGTTTGGGGAGCCATGTTATCTGCTGGTGTAGGTCCACTGTGTTTATCAAGACCAAAGTCAGCGCTTTCGTCTACCAGGAAATTTTACAGCACTTCATGCTTCCCTCTGCCGACAAGGTTTTTGGAGATGGAAATTTCATTCTCCAGCAGGACTTGGCCCCTGTCCACACTGCCAAAAGTACCAATACCTGGTGTAAAACAACAGTATCACTGTGCTTGATTGCCCAGCAAACTCGCCTGACCTTAACCCCATAGAGAATCTGTAGGGTATTGTCAAGAGGAAGATGAGAGACTCCAGACCCAACAATGCAGACGAGCTGAAGGCTGCTATCAAAGCAACCTGGGCTTCCATAACCCCTCAGCAGTGCCACAGGCTGATCGCATCCATGCCATGCCGCATTGATGCAGTAATTGATGCAAAAGGAGCCCCGACCAAGTATTGAGTGCATTTACTGAACATACATTTCAGTAGGCCAACATTTCGGATTTTAAAATCATTTTTCAAGCTGGTGTTATAAAGTATTCTAATTTCCTGAGATAATGACTTTTGGGTTTTCATTGGCTGTAAGCCATAATCATCAACATTAACAGAAATAAACACTTGGAATAGATCACTCTGTTTGTAATGACTCTATATAATATGAGTTTCACTTTTTGTATTGAAGAACTGAAATAAATTATTTTTTTGATATTCTAATTTTGTGAGAAGCACCTGTGTGTATATATATATATATATATATATATATATATATATATCTCAATCAGTCGCACTACATAAACAGTGGTATGTAAAAATTTGGGCACCCCAAAATTACTGTTATTGTGAACAATTAACCAAGTTGAAGATGAATCGATCTCTCAAAGGTCTAAATTTAAAGATGACACATTTCCTTTGTATTTTAGGCAAGAATATATATATATATATATATATATATATATATATACATATATATATATATAAATATGAGGAGATTGGGATCCAGCAAAAGGATGAAAGTTCACCAGATTTGTAAAAACTTCTTCTTTATTAATCCATTATGTCATAAAAAGTAAGAGGAACTCCAATCAATTATGTAGCATTCCAGCAAGGGAATGAGTTGCGCCAGAAGCTATCTAGAGGCCCGCTGTCATGGAACCATTATTATAACCGTGAAAAAATAGCTGCAGGTCTGAAGGAAATTTGTGTTAGAACATTCACTGTCAATTACTGATGGTCAAGCTTCTTTGACTAGGAAGAGTCTAGTCCAACCATCCCAATATATCACTTTTTTCATCTAAGCCCACATATGAACGTTATCCAGTCCAGCGTCTGCAACTTGGAAGTTTTTGCAATGACTAGAATGGCATTCATAATAGAGATCATACTGTAATACCATCCATATAATTATTTCTCATTACATACCACATAGAATACTCAGGGGTCAATGTTTCTGTACCAAATAAATCTAAGATTGTGTAACTTGTGCAAAAAAGCTTTACATCAAGTGGGAGCCAAAATCAGTATAATTTGCTGCATTTCTAAAATCAGGTAAATTGAGACAGAAACTGAGACACATGCCGAGCAAGGTGTACAGTGTTCTCTGGACAAGAATCAACATCGTAGCTTTTCTCCTACTTGCTGCTATAAGTTCAGCATTATAAAGACCTTATTGGAGGGTTATAATAACAAATGACTTAAGCAAAAGGAAGCCTAAGGGTTTATATAAGATGTCTAGGTCCCCCTAGTGGACCAAGCATGTACTGACCTCAAAGGAACAAAGAAAACGGTAAGGGTCTTTGTTGAATGACAAAGCAATGGTGAGGGATAAAGTGTCTATAGAGAACTATACAATAGTGCAGGACTGGCCATGTTCACATGTTCAGTAGTGATCAGTTAGAACGGATCCTGCAGCAATCCGTTGTAGACACACCTTTTTAGTCCGTTTTTTAATAACTGATCTCTGTTGGATCCGTTTTTTTAACATTGAAGTCTTTAGAAAATGGATCTGTTAATCAGCAATCCATTTGTAATGGATCTGTCTCTTGCTCACTGGATCCAGTAACCTAATCCAGAAACAAACAGCATCAATGCACAAATCGCTGGCACCACTAAATGACATACAGTGTAAATACATGTATATATAGTATATATAATGCTATGCATACAGCTACATATACACTTTGAGTGCAGCTACGTTTAAAGTTAACGTGCGTCGGGGTGGAGGGATGCAGTGCCATTCTAAAAGCAGCCATTGTTCATTATATAACCAGGTAATACTTTATAGTTTTATCATTATGTTAGCTGCTAACTTTAGTGAGATACTGTTTCTAGAATGAGTCTTGCTTTGTTATTGTGGTCATCATGATTGAGTTATTCTGATGCCATATTATAGCGATACCTAATGGTCATAAATGTTTACATACATTATTGGCACATTACTGCGTCTCCAGTCGTATTGGCACCTTCTCTGAATTTTAGCTCTATTTTTACTGTTATTTACTATTCAATAAAATAATATGTTTTGTTTTTTTTTATCTCCTTGTTCTCACTTCTTTAGTCGTGCGAGCCATCATCTCTCTGGCTGTGTATAATTAATTTTCTTTTTTTGTCTTCTCCCTTCATATTCCACTCCTTCCTGCCTGTATCCATACCAGCATCTCTTGTGTGAACAGCTCCAAACTGTTCCTTCATATTCTACTCCTCCCAGTCTGTATCAATACCGGCACCCACTATGTGAACAGGTCTCTACCTGTTCCTTCATATACCACTCCAGCTTGCCCTGTGTCTCTCCCGTGCCTGCCTGCCCTGTGTCTCAAGCCATGCTTGCTTGCCCTGTGTCTCAAGCCGTGCCTGCTTGCCCTGTGTCTCAAGCCGTGCCTGCTTGCCCTGTATCTCAAGCCGTGCCTGCTTGCCCTGTATCTCAAGCCGTGCCTGCTGTGCCTACCTGCCTGCCTGTCAGTCACACCTGTCCAAGGGCTTTGTCCCCGAGTGGGATCAGCAGCCACAGCCAGACACCACCCTGGAGTGGCACCCGGCAGCTACCTGCCACACAAGCCTGACCTCACCATCAGAGGCTCCAGCGAAGACCAAGGTAGCTGTCGAAGGTACGCCCCTTCCAGGGTAGTCTAGTTTGTGGCACAGTGGGTCCACAACCCCCCCCGGCTCGCAACAACCCGCCAAAGCGCGAGTGTGACAGTTTGCTCAGGCCATGGTCCCCGCTGTGTCCCATTCCTTTCGCTACCGGAGCGAGATGAACTTTTATGCCAGCATGGACAACTAAATTCTTTACCAAGTCCGAAACCCGGTCCTTCACTGCTCCACCCACCATTGTGGTCTCCAATGAACTGTTTGCTCAGCTTGAGGCTGGCATTCCTAAAGTTAAACCCCCCTCGGAGCCACCAAGATATGATGGGGATCCTGAGCAGTGTTGTGTCTTCTTGGAACAGTGCTTACGGTACATCCAATGGCATGCTCCCTTCCTTGCCACTGATCGGGTAAAGATAGGACTGCTAATGACCTACCTAACAGGAGATGCCTTGGAGTGGCTTAACCCCCTCTGGGAAGCAGGGGATCCTATCACCCCGAGTCTTCCAATCTTCAAGGTGGCCTTCTGCAAAGCCTTCCAGAAGCCTAGTACCGCGCCTTCTGAGAAGTCTTCCCCCCAAGCTTCCAGAAACGGACCAGACGAAGAAAACCAGAGGGTAAATCGTCTCAACCAGCTGTGACCGTCCCTGACACTCCTGTTCCACAGCCTGCCAACCCCGCCTCCCGTGTAAGATCCAAGAGGTCTAATAAAAAGGGGCTGGCAAGCTTGCAGCCGGAATCTGGTCTTGTGAAGGAACATCCTGTCAGTCTCTGCCCTGTGAAGCCAATGCTACTAAATCCTGGGCCTGTAGGAGAGGAAGCCCTTGGTGAGAGCACTCCCTCTCCATCAAAAGCTATGACTGTTTCTCTTTCTTCTGGGAGCTTTGGTGTGTATTAACAGCCAGCCATACGAAGTCGGTGTGTGGTCTCTGTCTTGCAGCTCCCGAAACCAGTGTGGGCATTGTCTAGGGGTGGCCGAGCCCTGTTCGAGAACAGTCTAGTCCTGCAAGGACAACTACAGCTCCAGGTCGGAGCACTATACACGAAGAAGTTCATCTTCCAGTTGCTGTCTGGTGTGCCCATGGGTCATTTTGAGCCATAGATCCTTGTGCCCATTTATGTCTGGTGACCCAGTATGGTTCTTCGCTTGAAGCAACCAAGTGACAAAAGGTGTCAGGTTCCCTTGTGTCAGAGTCAGGCAGCAAGGTCGTCTTCTTCATCTGGTAAGAAGCAGCCAAGACACAGCGGGGTGCAATTTCTGTACCTTTAATTGATAAATGCAGTCCAGGGTCCTGGTTAAAGATGGTACCGGAGCAGGCTAGCCTGGAAGCAACTCAGGAATTCTCTCTCAGCAGATGGGCTGTGCAGTCTCCTTCCTAGCGCGTACTTGAGGGATCTCCAGTATTGAGTTACACTGAAGTTCCTCCTGTCAGATGTTCCCAAGAACTCTACTTGTATGGCAGACAACTGTAGCCTGTTCCAGGGACTCCTCACTCCTAAGTCCCGGCTCACTATCCGTGTTGCTGTTGTGCCCTCAAGTCTTAGATGGGAGTATTGCATTTACAGCTTTCTACTCCTCTGGTGTCTGCTGTAGGACCATCAGTGTCCATACAGCCTTGGAGACCAGGCTCCAGTTCATGCGCTCTTACAGGAGATGAGCTCTTCCTCTCAGCTCTATCTCAGCACTCCTTCCACACGTCTGCACACTTCACCCTCCGCAGACTAACTAACTACTCTCTCCCCTTGGCCCTCAGAGAGCACTCCTCCCCTTAATCCCGGTTCAGAGTTCCCATTGCTGGCCTGGAGTGGAACTGTGTTGCATGCATAGATTGACTGCGAGAGAGACCCATCACTGCCTCCAAGCCTGGCATTACCCTCCCCTGGAGGAAGGCAAAGCCACTGTGGCGACCTTACTCCTGGGGGCGCCACAGAAAGGTCGCAAAGGGGGGGTACTGTAACAACCTTGCTGGCATCACTGCATGGCCTCCCATTCCCCACTCACCAACTTGCTCACTGCTCCAGGCCATGCTGTGATTTCTGTTTTCTGCCAGCTCCTTGCTTTGTCTCCTGTCTTCTGTGTTCATGTTTCCTGACTGTGTGTATAGGGGGGCGGCGCCTGAACTCTCTACTTCTTATGGCGTCTGAGTGCACCTGGCTAATATGTCGCTGACCAATTACCAAGAGCCCTCTACTATTTAGGGCTGCCTCACCCACTGGAGCCTTGCCTGAGCAATGTCTAAACTCGGTTAGTTTCTTGCTGCTGAGTAAGCCAGGCCTTGTCCTGTGTCTCGCCTTCTCTGAGGGCTCTAATTGCTTAATTGCTTATCTCTTTGTCTTGCCTAGTACTTCTCTCTCCGCCCTCGAGGAGGCAAAATATCCTGGTCCCTGTGTCCTTGGTCCTATACCTTGTCTCGCACCTTGCCTTGTCTGAAGTCTGTCCTACCTCTGTCTGTCTGTCTCCTTTTTTGTAGTGCCTTTCCCTGCAGTGTCTTTCCTGGTGTCCTCCCTGTCTGCTTGTGCTCTGTACTCTAGCGGTTCCGCTCTGTTCTGCCTGTGCTCCGCTTCTGCTGCTGCAGAACCTCTTGCTGCAGCTTCTCTCCGCAGACCTTGTGGTTCAGTTTTACTCCGCACTCCTGCGGCTCCTCCTACTCCGCACTCCTGTGGCTCTGCCTACTCCACACTCCTGCCTGTATCCATACCTGCACCTCCTGTTTGAACAGGTCCAAACCTGTCCCTTCATATTCCACTCCTTACTGCCTGTATCCATACCTGCATCTCTTGTGTGAACAGCTCCAAACTGTTCCTTCATATACCACTCATCCCAGTCTGTATCAGTACCGGCACCCGCTGTGTGAACAGGTCTCTACCTGTTCCTTCATATACTGTACCACTCCAGCTTGTGTGGTGCCCCCAGGAGTATGGCCGCCACAGTGGCTTTGCCTTCCTCCAGGGAGGGTAATGCCAGGCTTGGAAGCAGTGAAGGGTCTCTCTCGCAGTTAACCTATACATGCAACACAGTTCCACTCCAGGCCAGCAGGGGGACTCTGAACCGTAATTGAAGGGAGGAGTGCTCTCTGAGGGCCAACAGGAAGGAGTAGTCAGTTAGAGTGAGGAGGGTGAAGTGTGCAGACGTGAGGGAGCAGCGCGGAGATCGAGCGGAGAGGAAAGGCTCATCTCCAGTGAGAGCGCATGAACTGGAGCCTGGTCTCCATGGTTGTACGGATACTAATGGTCCTGCAACAGACACCAGAGGAGTAGGAGGCTGTAAATGCCCTACCCCCATCTAAGACTCGGAGGCACAACAGCACGGAGTGAATCAAGAGAGGAATAGCGGCTACAGCTGTCTGCCATACGAGGAGTGCTAGTAGAAGAGAATTAGGAGGAACTTCAGTGTAACCCAGTACTAGGAGTACTTCACCCAAATAAGCGCTAAGGAAGGAGACTGCACAGCCCATCTGCTGAGAGAGAATCCGGAGCTGCTTCCAGGCTAGCCTGCTCCGGTACCATCTGTAATCAGGACCCTGGACTGCACTTATCAAGTAAAAGTACAGAAATTGCACCCTGCTGTGTCTTTGTCTGCTTCCTACCCTTCCGACACTGCTACATCCCCGTGCCAACCACATCTACACTGCCCTGGGACTACAGCTTCACCTGTGGGGAGCTTTTACATCTTTGCTGCACCATACCATCAGTCCCAGTGGATCTGCATGCAGCGTCGGCTGTTATGATTGAGTCACCGTAGGAGGCAAAAACAGAACTGCTAGCTAAGTCCAGAAAACCAGAGAGGTTGGCAGCTATCGGATTGCAGACCCCTGATCCTATCACAAACAACTAACAGTAGCCGTGGGGGGTTCCTAAGATGCCCTAGACCCCTCGATCACAGCCAGAGAATTAAATAGGCCTAAAGAAAGAAAGGGGAAATCTAAACTGCCCCAGAGCAGACCCCAAAGCAATAGGCAGCCCCCAACATATAATGACGGTGAAGCAAGATGAAAACACTAACACAGACAGAAAGATAGACTGAGCAAAGACGGGGCCCAAACTACCTAGATAGGAAAGGACAGGAAGGCTGCTGTCTGCAATCCGTGAAAAACCCTATGAAAATAAGAGCCAACAGACTGACAGTGAAAAAGGCCCTGAAGACGCTAGGCTTCAAAAAAGCTATGTCAGTACTCAGGAATATTCTGAAGACAGAGCAACCGGCAAAAGGAAATTCAGCTCATCCCAGCAGGGAATGGCAAAATCCAGAAAAGCAAGGAAAACAAAAACAAAACATAAATGCAAACAGGCAAAGCAGAAAACTTAGCTTTAGGGAAGCAGGAATCAGACTGGTGTCCTAGAAGTCCACAGAGAAATCACCCGCAGGGCAGAAGGGCGTCGGCAGCCTTATATCCAGTCAGTGACTCCACTCAGCCAGTCATCCTCATTAGACTCAGGTGCCTGATAATCAGGCTCATTACCTTCCTTTACCAGAATAGGGAGTTCACCAGACCTCAGTGACGAAGGGGAAAATGAACTCACAACAGTCGGCTCAACATCTCACTTGCCAAACACCACAGGTGGTGTCACGAACTATTCATTTAATCAACTACATTCCACATTTCAATTCCCCCATTACTTGGACGCCCAGGGCCACGGACCGGGTCACTGCTGCTGTGACACATCCCGCTGACACCGGCCCGGTACAGAGTACCCCACAGCCCTGGGAGGGCGACCCAACTTGGCGTCACAAACAGGATTACGGAGCCCGGTATCCCCTGGTCCTGTGTGCCAGAGACTGTTGTGTGCTATAGACTGCGTGCAAAATTGGCGCCATTGCCACCATTATCCCGCTGATTGGCGCGCGCGGGAGGAAAAAGGGCAGGCCTTCGTGGGCGCGAGGAAGTGAACTGCCCCGCGGGAAGAGAGGACAGCACGTGAGAAGTGGGAGGAGCTGAGGCCTACATCCCGAAGCATCGGGCCTGCGAAGTGGCCGCCGGTAAGCTCACTCAACCCCCGGCCCTGGCTAACGTTAACTAGGGGGGGAAGATAATGTCTGTGCCACGCAGCAATGCAGCGGCGGACGCCGCCGCCAACCCCTCAGCACCGCAAGGAATAGCGCCCACCGCAGCGGTCCCCATAATGCCGCTGTCTATGCCCTACTTTCCGGGAGCAGCCTGGCTAATGCAGTACTCGGGTGAGTCACATACCCTGAGTGAATTTAAAGAGAGACTGTGCAGTTTGTTTAAAGTATACCCTCTGTCTGAAAGCCAGAAAGTGAACATCCTTATTGGACAGCTAACTGGTGCAGCACAGAGAGAGGTAAAAGCCTGGCAGGACACTGACAAAGAGACTGTTAAAAAGATTTTGGCCAAGCTCAGAAGCACCTTTGACAGCCGCACTGCAGCTGAAATCAAGATGCGATTCTTTGGATGTAAGCAGAGAACGCAGGACAGTATAAGGGACTATGCTCTTAACCTGCAGGAGGCGCTGCGAGCAGTTAAGCAAGTTGATCCTGACAGTGTGAAGGAGGACGATAAACTGTTAAAGGAGCAGTTCATTGAAGGACTCCTATCCAGTACCCACAGAGGACAGTTGCGCATCATAACCCTGCAAAACCCTGATCTGGACTTTGCTGATTTTAAGGACAGGGCTATTCCGGTCCTGCAGGAATCAACTGACAGCCGCCCAGCGCCCCCTAGGCGCCCAGCGATCACCTACCATCAGGAAGCAACATCTTTTCCTTCCATCCCTGTGGAGGATGATGCACAGACTTTGGATAAAGATCCAACTGAAGAGCTGCATCTTCAGGGCCAGGAGTTGACCAGGGGTATGGCTGCCCTTACTAAAACCGTGCAGTCCCTGCAGTTGTCCCCCAAAGAGAAGATCCAGCTTGCTTCCAGTCCAGAGGATGTCCCGTGGCTCCGGAAGAGGAGAACCCCGCCACTCCGAGGAAGGAACAACGACCACTATGACCAGGACTGACGTCCCATCTGTCGTCGCTGCTACAAGGCAGGTCATCTTGCAAGATTTTGTCCTTTAAACGAGCAACCCCTGGGGCAGAGGGCCAACCCCCAGGAGTAGGACCACAAGGCCCAAGGAACTGGCGAGCCAAGTATGTGGGAGGGAGACCGGTCCTTCCTGTGGTGATTGACGGCATCCCCATGAACACTTTGCTGGACACGAGCTCCCAGGTGACCACTATGCCCTATATCCTCTACAAGCGGTATTGGGCTGACTCTGAACTCACCTGTGGCCCAACTGATGAACTAACAGTAGTTGCCAGTAATGGTCAGTCTTTACCACAAGTGGGGAGATGTAAAGAAATTACTGTTAAAGTGGGGAGGGTGGAGTTGAAATCTCAAGGTCTGATAGTTGTGGATATTGATCAACGAGAATGTAATCCCATGATGACTCTTGGTACAAATGTAATTGAAAATTGTCTTTCCGAGGTTATTGTCTTGTTGCAACAGGTGGCTGAGACTGCTGGTTCCAGTGAACAACGAGTCCTGCAGAAGGAGATCAAGGCCCTGATGCAACGACAACAGGTAGAACTCTCTGGCGGAGAAATTGGTAGTGTCAGAGTGAGTGATGCTTTCCCCATTGCAATACCCCCCAGATGTGAAATGTTGATTTGGTGTCGGGCAGCCATAGGCCTCAAAGGGAAGGATTACCAGGCATTGGTAGAACCAGTATATTCTGATAGCAGGCCCACTGTCCTGACAGCAAGAGGGGTGGTTGATGTACGTAAGGGGAGAGAACCTGTACGCCTTTTGAATTGTGGGGAGGAGGAGGCCACAATACCTCAGTACACCACAGTTGCTAAGCTGCTCACTGTTAATAACAACTCTTTGCAGGCAGCAGAGCCCTTGGTCTCATCAAATCAGGTGGAGGACAAAGGCTCTGTGAAGCAGATGGAGGAGTGGTGCCAGCAACTGCAGGTGGGGACTGACTCTACACCTTCATACCAGAAAAATGGGGTTTACAGAGTGACACAAGAATATGAGCGGGTATTCAGTAAACACCCACTAGATTTTGGGCAGGCAAAAGGGGTTCAACACCATATTCCCACTGGAGATCATCTACCCATTAATGAAAGGTACCGGCCTATACCCCCAACACAATACCAATGTGCTAAAGGGATGTTGAGAGACATGAATGAAGCAGGGGTCATCAGAGACAGTTGTAGCCCCTCGGCAGCCCCAATAGTTTTTGTAAAGAAAAAGGATGGTACCATGAGAATGTGTGTTGATTACAGGGAAATTAACAGCATTACACATAAAGATGCCTACCCATTACCCAGAATTGAAGAGTCATTAGCTGCACTTAAAACTGCTACTTTTCCACCTTAGATCTCACTAGTGGGTATTGGCAGGTTCCTGTGGCAGAGGCAGACAAGGAGAAAACAGCATTTACCACTCCAATGGGTCTCTGTGAGTTCAACTATATGCCATTCGGGCTCTGTACTGCCCCAGGGACATTTCAACGGCTGATGGAGTGCTGCCTGGGACACATGAACTTTGAGACAGTCCTGTTGTACCTTGATGATGTCATTGTTTTCTCCAAGACTTATGAAGACCATCTGGAGCACCTGGCTGAGGTGTTTGAAGCCTTGTCCAACTTTGACCTGAAGGTGAAGCCTTCCAAATGCCACCTCCTGAAGCCCAAGGTACAGTACCTCGGTCATGTAGTGAGTGCAGAAGGTGTGGCACCAGATCCTGACAAAGTTACAGTCATCCGGGACTGGCCGAAGCCCAGCAACCTCCATGAAGTACGCCAATTCCTCGGGTTGGTAAGCTACTATCGAAGGTTCATCAAAGGTTTCAAGGAAGTAGCCACTCCTATGCAAAATCTTCTGGTGGGACAGTCCAAGAAGGCCAAACAGAAAAGTTCCACGTTTGAATGGACTGAGGAGTTGGAGAGATCCTTCACCAGACTGAAGATGGCTCTCACAGGAGATGAAGTACTGGCCTACCCAGATTATGACCAGCCCTTTGTGTTGTATACTGATGCCAGCAACATGGGACTTGGAGCAGTACAGTCACAGGTACCGAATGGCAAAGAAAGAGTGATCTCCTACGCCAGCAGGAAGCTTTGTCCCACTCAAAGGAACTCTGACAACTACAGTTCCTTCAAGCTGGAGTTCCTCGCCATAGTCTGGGCTGTGACTGAAAGATTTAAGCATTACCTAGCTTCAGCCAAGTTTACCATCTTCACGGACAACCACCCGTTGACTCTCTTGGACACTGCAAAACTAGGTGCACTGGAACAGCGATGGATGGCTCGGCTGTCTAACTATGAGTTTACCATCAAGTACCAGGCAGGGCACAAGAATGCCAATGCTGACACGCTGTCCTGAATGCCTAATCTGCCAGATGCAGAAGAAGATCCTGAGGCTCTTGAAGAGATAGAGTTACCTACCTTCCACTGGCCAATCGCTGCCCAACGTGCCCAAGGAGTGAGAAACAGACGGTCTGGCTTGAAAGAGGTCACCCTAAATCCATTGCCCCATCATGACTGGGCAGAAACTCAGGATAATGACCCCGCAGTCCGCCTGGTGAAGGAGCTACAATCACAAGCTGACTCACGCCCAGAGTCGGATGCTCCTGAAGAAACCCAGCAGTTGTGGAAGGAAAGAGGTCGGCTGTTCATCTATGCAGGAATGCTGTGTCAGAGGAGTATCAATGCCCGCACTCATGAGCTGGTCTGGCAGGTAATAGTCCCAAAGAGAGAGGCATCAATGGTCTTGGAAGCATACCACAATGGAGCTGGACACTTCGGATGGAAAAAGTTGGAAGCATTGCTCCGGGACAGATTCTACTGGGCTGGTATGAGGAAAGCGATTGAAAAGTGGTGCCGGGAGTGTGGACAATGTAACCTGCGCAGAAAGGATTGAGACAGCCAGAGAGCTTCTCTGCAGCCAATAGTGACCAAGCAGCCACTCAAGTTGGTTGCCCTGCACCATGTGAAGTTGGTCCCAAGCCGGTCAGGCTACATCTATGCTCTTACCATCGTGGACCACTACTCAAGATTCCTGGTAGTTGTGCCTGTGTAAGGTACTCCTGGGGTGGACCCACTAGACCGTGGCAACGAACCTCCCGAGGGCGAGCTGACCAGGTGGACCACCCCCTATACAGGGAGTGTATGGGGCAGGCCCACGGGGAACTATCACCACGGTAGCCGGTACCCGGGAAAGTCAGAGCGGACAGAGGTAGATCCAAAGAGCAGGCACTGGACAGACGACACGGCTCGGAGACACAGGAGAGACGGCACGTCTTGGCGAGACAGGAGGGATGGCAAGGCTTGAAGACACAGGAGGGACACGGACGAGAACCGAAGCCACAGAACCTAGGAGAGGAAGCACAAGAGGAACTAGGTAAATGCACGGGAAAAGGCAGGGGAGCGCTAGGAGAGCGGCCAGAGTCACTAGCAAGTACTAATGATAGTCAGGCATCGCCTCCAGAAGGAGGCGGCCTGATATAGGGAGAGCGAAGGCCTTCCAGGTCATGACCTCCAGCTGGAGGAGGAGACGCGCGTCCTCAGGTGGGGGAGAGCGCGCGCCCGGCCATAGCGAGGAGACGCACCCGCCGAGGAGGAGGAGCGGGAGCGCGCACCAGGGGGCTGGACAGAGGCGATCGTGGGCCGTGGACGGGAGGCCGGGAGAGACCGCGCCGAGACCCGCAGCGGCCGGTGCGGCAGAGAGGTGACCCCCGGAGAGCGGGTGAGCCAGGGCCGGAGGGAGGTAAGAGAGGAAGTCCGCGGCAGCCGCCGCGTGACAGTACCCCCCCCCTTACGCGCCCTCCCCCGCAGACCGGACAAAAATTTAGCCAGGATTCGAGGAGCTTGGATATTCTCCTGGGGCTCCCAGGATCTCCTCAGGACCAAAGCCCTTCCAATCAACCAAAAAAAAGGTTTTCCCTTTTTGCTTTCTCATGGCCAAAATATCTCTCACCTCAAATACATCGTCTGCGGCGGCAGGCGGAGGTGAGTGAGGAGCTTCAGAAAGGAAACGATTGAAAATAACTGGCTTAAGCAAAGACACATGGAAAGCATTAGGGATGCGGAGAGAGGCGGGAAGACGCAATTTATAGGAGACATCATTAATACGGGACAAGACCTCAAAAGGTCCAATATAGCGGGGGCCCAGTTTGTGGGACGGGACTTTGAGGCGAATAAACTTGGAGGCTAGCCAAACTTTATCACCTGGGTGATATGGTGGGACATCCAGGCGCCTCTTGTCTGCGAATCCTTTTACCCTGTTACGCACCAACTCGAGAGCGGTCTTGGTCTCCTGCCAGATCCTGGAGAATTCGCCGGACAGAAGATCAGCCGCCGGTACACCCGAGGCGGGGGGAACTGGTAGGGGTACACCAGGATGTAGACCGTAGACGACAAAAAACGGGGATTTGCCAGAAGATTCACTGATGTGGTTATTATAGGAAAACTCAGCCCACGGGAGTAATTCAGACCAGTCGTTCTGGTGGATATTAGAAAAGTGCCGGAGGTAGTTCACCAAACTCTGATTCGTCCGTTCTGCCTGACCGTTGGACTGTGGATGATAAGATGAGGAGAAGTCAAGGGTGACATCCATCGATTTGCATAGAGCTCTCCAGAAGCGAGAGGTGAATTGGACTCCTCTGTCCGAGACAATATGTTGGGGCAGTCCATGGAGACGAAAGATGTGCTGGACGAAAATCTTCGCCAAGGCGGAAGCCGATGGCAAGCCAGGCAAAGGGATGAAGTGGGCCATTTTAGAGAATCTATCTACTACCACTAAGACGACAGTACACTTGGCAGAGGAGGGTAGGTCCGTAATAAAGTCCATGGCAATGTGTTGCCAAGGCGACGAGGGTACTGGAAGTGGATGTAGAAGACCAGAAGGCAGCTGCCGAGGCACCTTGATTTTGGCACACGAGAGACAGGAGGCGACGAAATCCCGGACATCTTGGGAAAGGGTCGGCCACCAGTAATAGCGGGACACCAGAAGAAGTGTCTTTTTATGGCCGAGATGACCCGCCAGTTTAGAAGCATGGCCCCAGTGAAGGATTCGTCTTCGGTCCCTCTCAGAAACAAAAGTCTTACCAGGTGGGGTAGCGAGGAGAGAAAGCGGTGCCACGGTGATGAACCTGGATGGATCCAAAATATGTGCAGGTTCCTCCTCGACATCCGTGGAAAGAGAGGACCTGGACAAGGCGTCGGCTTTGAGGTTCTTGTTGCCTGGACGAAAATGCAGGTCAAAATCGAATCGGCCAAAGAACAGAGACCACCTGGCCTGCCGAGGGTTGAGTCTTTGTGCAGACCGCAGGTACGCCAGATTCTTATGGTCTGTGTAGATTGTGAAGGGATGTGCGGCGCCCTCCAACAAGTACCTCCACTCTTCTAGGGCTAACTTGATGGCAAGCAGTTCTCGGTCTCCGATGGAATAATTCCGCTCTGGGGTGGAGAAAGATTTTGAAAAGAAACCGCACGTAACGAGCCTGCCGGAGGAGGACCTCTGAGACAAAACAGCTCCGGCTCCCGTTGCGGATGCATCTACCTCAAGGACGAATGGTTTGTTGACCTCAGGGCGATGGAGTACGGGGGCCGTGGCAAAGGCACGTTTCAGAGATAGAAAGGCTTCTTCTGCTTCAGGGGTCCAGACGTGTGGGTTGGCTCCCTTACGGATCAAAGATGAGATAGCGCCAGTCAAAGAGGAGAAATGGGAGATGAACTGCCGGTAGTAGTTTGCGAAGCCGAGAAAACGCTGAATGGCTTTCACCCCTTGAGGACGTGGCCAGTTAAGCACGGCCGAAACCTTCTCAGGATCCATACGCAGACCAGAGTCGGAGATGATATAGCCCAGAAATGGAAGAGAGGACTGCTCAAAGGCACACTTCTCCAACTTGGCGTACAGACGATTCTCCCTCAAACGGAACAGCACGCGCCGGACATCTCTTCTATGAGTGGACAGATCAGGAGAAAAGACCAGGATATCGTCGAGGTACACAACCACGCAGGAATACAGAAGGTCTCGGAAGACGTCGTTCACAAATTCCTGAAAGACTGCGGGAGCGTTGCATAACCCAAAGGGCATGACGAGATACTCATAGTGTCCATCTCTGGTGTTGAAGGCGGTCTTCCACTCATCTCCAGAGCGAATACGGATGAGATTATAGGCTCCACGGAGATCCAATTTAGAAAAGATTCGTGCCCCACGTAGCCGGTCGAACAACTCGGGGATGAGAGGTAGCGGATATCTATTCTTAACGGTAATCTCGTTGAGACCACGATAGTCAATACAGGGGCGCAGGGACCCGTCTTTTTTCTTGACAAAAAAGAAGCCAGCTCCAGCAGGGGAAGAAGACTTTCGGATGAAGCCCCTAGCCAAATTCTCCTGTACATACTCGGTCATGGCCTGGGACTCGAGTGGACTCAACGGATAGATCCGCCCTCGGGGCGGAGTCGAGCCAGGAACAAGCTCGATGGGACAATCATATTGCCGGTGCGGAGGAAGGACCTCCGCTTCCTTTTTATCGAAGACGTCCGCGAAGGCCCAGTAAGCCGAAGGCAACTCCGCAGGGCCCGAGACAGGAGACGAGCATTTGAGGGGTCGTACTGGGCGGAGACATCTGGTTTGGCAGAAACGGCCCCAGCGAAGGATGTCTCCGGACCGCCAATCCAGAACAGGTTCATGCATCCGCAACCACGGAAGACCCAGAAGCACGGTGTGGGACAAAGACGGCAGCACGAAGAAGGTTATCTTTTCACGGTGCAAGACCCCGATCTGTAACTCCAGCTCTTCAGTGACCAGAGTAACGGCTTTGCGCAAGGGAGCACCGTCGACAGAGGCTAACTGCCGGGGAACCTCCAAGGACCTGACAGGTATCCCTAATCTCTTCACCGCCTCGAGTTGGATGAAGTTTCCCGCAGCCCCCGAATCAATATAGGCTAACTCCGAAAAACGTTTGGAGCCCAGGAAAAACACAACCGAAAGGGTCAAGGGTAGAGAGGTGTCAGTGACACCTAGGGAGGCCTCTCTTACCTGTCCTAGGCGGAGGAGTTTCCCGGCCTCACAGGACAGGAACGCAGGAGATGGGAGGCGCTGCCACAATAGAGACAAAGGCCATGAGCGAGTCTGTCCTGGCGGCGAAGCTCCGCGGGCCTTAGTCGGTCCACTTGCATGGGTTCGGGAGCTGCGGCTGCGGCGGAGGACCGTGAGCGTGGTGGGCTGTGTGTAGGAGGAGAAAAACGATTGGGCCTTCTCTCCCTGGCGATCTCGCGGGAACGCTCCCGGAAACGCAGATCAACTCGGGTTGCCAGCGAGATGAGGTCCTCCAAAGTCGAGGGTGTATCCCGGCCTGCCAGCTCGTCCTTGATTCGGGATGATAAGCCTCGCCAAAAAGCCCCAACCAGGGCCTCATTGTTCCACCCCAGCTCCGAGGATAACGTACGGAACTGGATGGCGTACTGTCCTACCGAGAGGGTACCCTGGCGAAGGCAGAACAAAGACTCGGTAGCAGAGACCAGGCGACCGGGCTCATCGAAGACCTTACGAAAGGTCTCCAAGAAAGTCGCGAGCTGGGAGACTATCGGGTCATCGCGTTCCCACAAGGGATTCACCCAGGCCAGTGCCTCACCCTCAAAGTGGGAAATCATAAAGGCCACTTTGGCCCCGTCGGAGGGATACTGTAGGGGAGCCAACTCGAAATGCAACTGGCACTGGTTGATGAACCCCCGACAGAGTTTGGGATCTCCGCTATAACGTGGGGGTTTGGCCAACCGGGGAGAGGAGTGTGGAACTGCCACAGGTGCCAGAACTGCGGCTGCCGCCTGTAGGGCTAGTAAGCGGTTATCTACAGAGGCAATGTAGTTCAAAATATGGGCCTGGGTGTCGCGCTGCTGGGCCAGTTCCTGCTGCAGGCCGGAGATCTGGGAGGCAATTCCCGGATCGGAGGTCTGCAAAGAGGAAAGTCGGGACTCCATCGATTTGAGGAACGACATGATCCTCGCCTGGTTCTCACGAAGGAACAAAAGTTCCTTTTGGGTCGGGGTCGAGGTACCAGCAGGATCCATGGCCTGACTATACTGTAAGGTACTCCTGGGGTGGACCCACTAGACCGTGGCAACGAACCTCCCGAGGGCGAGCTGACCAGGTGGACCACCCCCTATACAGGGAGTGTATGGGGCAGGCCCACGGGGAACTATCACCACGGTAGCCGGTACCCGGGAAAGTCAGAGCGGACAGAGGTAGATCCAAAGAGCAGGCACTGGACAGACGACACGGCTCGGAGACACAGGAGAGACGGCACGTCTTGGCGAGACAGGAGGGATGGCAAGGCTTGAAGACACAGGAGGGACACGGACGAGAACCGAAGCCACAGAACCTAGGAGAGGAAGCACAAGAGGAACTAGGTAAATGCACGGGAAAAGGCAGGGGAGCGCTAGGAGAGCGGCCAGAGTCACTAGCAAGTACTAATGATAGTCAGGCATCGCCTCCAGAAGGAGGCGGCCTGATATAGGGAGAGCGAAGGCCTTCCAGGTCATGACCTCCAGCTGGAGGAGGAGACGCGCGTCCTCAGGTGGGGGAGAGCGCGCGCCCGGCCATAGCGAGGAGACGCACCCGCCGAGGAGGAGGAGCGGGAGCGCGCACCAGGGGGCTGGACAGAGGCGATCGTGGGCCGTGGACGGGAGGCCGGGAGAGACCGCGCCGAGACCCGCAGCGGCCGGTGCGGCAGAGAGGTGACCCCCGGAGAGCGGGTGAGCCGGGGCCGGAGGGAGGTAAGAGAGGAAGTCCGCGGCAGCCGCCGCGTGACAGCCTGTCAAAGATCAATCAGCCAGGACAGCAGCCAGAGCCTTTCAACAGCACTTCTGTAGACCACATGGATATCCTGAGCGAGTGCTTACAGATCAAGGTCCCGCTTTTGAGGCAGAAGTGTTCCAGGAATTCTGTAACTTGTATGGTTGTAAGAAGATCAGGACAACACCGTACCACCCACAGACCAATGGCATGTGTGAGAAGATGAACCAGGTGGTGATCGACCTGCTGAAGACCTTGCCTTTTGGAAGAGAGGAATCTGTGGCCAGAAAAGTTGCCAGATCTGGTAGACCTCTACAACCACATTCCTGTGAATTCCACCAATTGCAATCCAGCCTACCTGAAGAGAGCAAGGCCTGGTAAGCTGCCTATTGATTTGGAAATGGGAGTCCTGACACCTGAAGTGACATCACCAGATGCTGACTGGGATACAGAGAGGCAGCAACAGTACAGAAGAGTACAATAATGTGTGGAAAAGAGTCTAGCTCAGGCAAGACAAAAGCAAGAGAGGAACTACAATCAGCATGCACCTGCGGTTCCCTTGTCACCAGGAGAACAAGTCCTCAAGAGGAAAAGAAGACTGCTTAAATTGGATGACCAATGGGAAGCTGAACCCTACACCATCCTACCCTCAAATTTTGACAATACCAAGGTGTGCCTTATTAGTAAAGATGGAGGAAAAACCTCAGCAGCAGTAACCAGGGATCATTTGAAATTATGCCCTGATCAGTTAAGAGAAAGAATGGAAGAACAAGATAACGTCCAACCCATAGAAGAAGAAAAGGTCAGCACCATACTTGGAGAATTCCCTGAAAATTGGACTAAAGTGAATGATGCCATAGTGGTGCCAGTGTTGACATTTCCCCAACTGGTAGTACAAGAAGGAGAACTCTGAAAATCAAGAAGTTCAGGTAGCAGATGCCATACCAGCAGTGGAGCCAGAGAACCCTCGCCCTGCCAATGGTGAATCTGTCATACCCATGGTGAGACTAAGAGTCATTAGGAGAATACTACCTAGTTTAACTACACAAGTCGTGAGCACTAGACAACCAGTAAGATCCCCAGTCACACCAGTGTTACGCAGGTATACCCGTACTACACAAGGTATACCACCCATCAGATATCATATCTAGCTAACTTTATGTGAATGTTGAAATTGTATATATATGTAACTTCTCAAGTTTTGTGCCTACAGGTAATCTGTAAGAGTTCCCTTTGAATTTGCCAGTTTTGTTTTATAGACATTGGACCACAGGACTTGTGTGGTCACCAACTTGTATATAGTTCACCATTTGCCCAGGAAAGGACCATGGACATTGATGCTTGGACTTGTCATCATAGGACTGTTTTTGGAGCTTTTGGTTTTTGTACATTTTTCAAATCTTGTAACCTTCATAATGTTTATATGTTTTTCATATGTTTTTCATCAGCCCAGGAGTGCTGACTTGCACTAGGGGTAAATGTGGCGCCCCCAGGAGTATGGCCGCCACAGTGGCTTTGCCTTCCTCCAGGGAGGGTAATGCCAGGCTTGGAAGCAGTGAAGGGTCTCTCTCGCAGTTAACCTATACATGCAACACAGTTCCACTCCAGGCCAGCAGGGGGGACTCTGAACCGGAGTTGAAGGGAGGAGTGCTCTCTGAGGGCCAAAAGGAAGGAGTAGTCAGTTAGTGTGAGGAGGGTGAAGTGTGCAGACATGATGGAGAGGCGCGGAGATCGAACGGAGAGGAAAGGCTCATCTCCAGTGAGAGCGCATGAACTGGAGCCTGGTCTCCACGGTTGTACAGATACTAATGGTCCTGCAACAGACACCAGAGGAGTAGGAGGCTGTAAATGCCCTAACCCCATCTAAGACTCGGAGGCACAACAGCACGGAGTGAGTCAAGAGAGGAATAGCGGCTACAGCTGTCTGCCATACGAGGAGTGCTAGTAGAAGAGAATTAGGAGGAACTTCAGTGTAACTCAGTACTAGGAGTACTTCACTCAAATAAGCGCTAAGGAAGGAGACTGCACAGCCCATCTGCTGAGAGAGAATCCTGAGCTGCTTCCAGGCTAGCCTGTTCTGGTACCATCTGTAATCAGGACCCTGGACTGCATTTATCAAGTAAAAGTACAGAAATTGCACCCTGCTGTGTCTTTGTCTGCTTCCTAACCTTCCGACACTGCTACATCCCCGTGCCAACCACATCTACACTGCCCTGGGACTTCAGCTTCACCTGTGGGGAGCTTTTACATCTTTGCTGCACCATACCATCAGTCCCAGTGGATCTGCATGCAGCGTCGGCTCAACATCTCACTTGCCGAACACCACAGGTGGCGTCACGAACTATTCATTTAATCAACTACATTCCACCTTTTCAATTCCCCCATTACTTGGGCGCCCAGGGCCACGGACCGGGTCACTGCTGCTGTGACACATCCCGCTGACACCGGCCCGGTACCGAGTACCCCACAGCCCTGGGAGGGCGAACCACTTGCCCTGTGTCTCTCCTGTGCCAGCCTGCCCTGTGCCTCAAGCCATGCCTGCCTGCCCTGTGTCTCAAGCCGTGCCTGCCTGCCCTGTGCCTCAAGCCGTGCCTGCCTGCCCTGTGCCTCCAGCCGTGCCTGCCTGCCCTGTGCCTCAAGCCGTGCCTGCCTGCCCTGTGCCTCAAGCCGTGCCTGCCTGCCCTGTGCCTCAAGCCATGCCTGCCTGCCCTGTGCCTCAAGCCGTGCCTGCTTGCCCTGTGTCTCAAGCCGTGCCTGCTTGCCCTGTGTCTCAAGCCGTGCCTGCTGTGCCTACCTGCCTGTCAGTCACACCTGTCCAACGCTTTGTCCCTGAATGGGATCAGCAGCCACAGCCAGACTCCACCCTGGAGTGACACCCGACAGCTACCTGCCACACAAGCCTGACCTCACCATCAGAGGTTCCAGCGAAGACCAAAGTAGCTGTCGTCACGCCCCTTCCAGGTAAGTCTGGGTTGTGGCACAGTGGTCCCACAGCCCCCCGGCTAGCACCAACCCGCCAAGGCACGAGCGTGACAGAGATCTTCTAATCTTCAACTTGCTTAACTGTTTACAATAACAGTAATTTTGACAAGGGGTGAACAAACTTACATGACACTGTACACTGGAAATGGTCCTAACTAGAAATGGACAAATCGATATGCAGGTTTCCGGTCCATCAGCCAGGTCAGTAGTCTCTGAGGAAGTTTAATAATCTCTTACCTTTCGGGTCCCAACAGCAGCATTTGACTGGCTGGATTGGCACAATGTCATTTGTGTGTCATGCCGCAATTATAATGTTGCATCTGTCCAGCTAATCCTAAAGCTGGGGATCTCGGAAAGTAAGAGACTGACAAGCAGGGCCGCCATCAGGGAATTACTGCCCTTACTGGCGTATCGGGCCTGGTGATGAGTGGGGGGCCCAGGGGCAGGATTCGGCCATTCGCTAATAACTGAATGTGCGTCCTCACATCATGACATATGGGGTCATGGTGAGAGGACATATATGGGGGCAGGATGGAGACATATGGGGCCAGAATGAGAGGTCATATATGGGGCAGGATGGAGATATATGGTGGGGCAGGATGGAGATATATGGGGTGGGCTAGGATGGGAGCACATATGGGGGGCAGTATGGAGACATATGGGGGGGCAAAATGGAGACATATGGGGCCAGGATGGGAGGACATATTGGAGGGGCAGGATGGAGACATATGGGGGGGCTGGATGGGAGGACATATGGGGCCAGGTTGGGAGGACACATGGGGCCATGATGGGAGGAGTAAGAAGGAGACACATGGGTGCCAGAATGGGGGGACGTTATTACAGGAAGGGGCCAGGATGTGGGACATTATTACTATAGGGGCTAATGAAGGGATATTATTACTGCTATGATGTATTTTATTTTTTAGGACAGTTTTCAGTGAGGGGGTCCTATTACTTTGCAGGGTGACACTGTCGCTTTTTTCTTAATCTGGCATACAGTATATTACTTATATCACCACTTTAGCTGCAACACAGCATTCCTTTAGTGTGTTAATACTGAGTACACTGCACTTTATATAACCAACTGTTCAAGTAGTACTATAGGACACTTCCCTTTTTACTTCAGCTGTTGATCTTTTTATTCAGGATGTATTTGCATTTGCTTTCACCTGTAATCTGAATCTTAATGCACTGGCACCTCATATTTCTAGTATAATCATTCAGCATTATCATGTTTTGAGCAATTATTAATTTAATACACGTGATTTAACACTTGATTTTCCTATTCCTATCTTTGTACTGCTTGTCGATCATTTGGTTTAAGTTACTATGCATTTTATGGTGACCTTGGCCCCTGTAATCTGGAATTTAGCAGACTATTTTATATTGTGTATTTTAGCTTATGATTATATATAGTTTGATATTTTTTGGATTATACTCTTATTGTGGTGGTTTAACTTTCTTCCCCACATTTAGAGATATCTAATATTAGTATTGTATTTTTTTTTATTAGTGATCAGTATTGTAGTTTTTGGTCACTATGTGGTGGTAATATGTGGTCTGGTCATGATGTGATGGTATTTGTTCCTTGCTATGTGGTATTATTTGGTCACTATGTGGTGGTAATATCTGATCTGGTCATGGTGTGGCAGTATTTGTTCTTGTATGTGGTATTATTCGGTCACTATGTGGTGGTAACATGTGGTCTGGCCACGATGTGTCCTTATTTGTGCCTTTTATATTGTATTATTGGTTATTTTAAAAAATGTATCTGACACATTCCCGTAACCTTTTAACAACTGCCGACACGCATTAAAACAGCAGTCGTTAAGGGTATTTAGTCCCTCATTGCCGGCCAGGGGTTACCACAACAGAGAGGAGACAGACAATCGCAGTCCGATTTCTCCTACTCGTGCACTGATTAGAAGCACTTAACCTTACTATTAAACAGTGCAGGTTTCTTTTAGCAGTGCAGGGGTTTATCTGTTTAGTTGAGAGCTCTTGGAAGCTTTCCTGTATTAAGGCTCTCAGCACTTCACTGTTAGCCACTCCCCTCTCCTATATATTCTGGGCCCTGGAATACACTCATTGTTGAAAGCCTCCAAATACTTCATCATGTGTGTTTTATTCTGTAATCCTTACATATTTTTAGGCTCATTGATTGTCAGACTCAAAACTGAACCTGAAGTCAACTGAGGGTAGAAAAAGGACGAGGACCATTGGCGGTGCCAGCACATTTCTATGTCTTTAATGTCGATGCCAAAGTTCTTTAACTTTCAGACTACTGGCAAAACTTGGAAATTAGTGGATATGGGATTGTAATTGTAAAAAAAAGTCTAAAATATCTGGACGCTGTGACATATGCAGGTAATATGTGCACGTATAACAGCATAAGGCTAGAATCACACATGGTAGTAGTAATGTGGTAAAACAAATAAGTATAAAAAAAGGCAAAAATGAAATGAAATGCTCCCTCCTTCTCTGAGAACCTGTATGGGGGGAATTCAGTCTCAGGACATATCTATCAACTTTGTTAATAAACAAAGGGGGAAAATGCAGAGGCAAACAATCACAGGGATGTCCTTGTATGTGTAGAGATCTGTGTCACTACAAAAGATAACAATGTAACTAGATTTGCCTTGAGTATTTGCTCATCAGTTAATGCACCACAGGGGGTGGGGGACAAATGGTCATTTAGATAGTAAAGTAGCAAAGTTTTCATATCCTGTGGCTTTAGTGAAAAAATTATAGAGGGCCGAATGGTGACATTGTTTGTACGGTGCTGTGGAATGTGTCGGCGCTATATAAGCAGCCTAGCACAAATATCAGGAAGAATAAAGAAGACACAGGAGGCGACATGGATTGCTCTATTTTCACATACTCCTAAATCTGCACATTTAAGCTTTACATGTTGCGACTAAATCCAAAAAGTGTATACCGACACCTATACAGATCTGTACAATTGTTCTGCCGCACACTTATCAGTCCCGATGCCCCCCCCCCGATATCATATGGATTTTGAATGGATGAATATACCTGGTATGTCACTGAGGAAAGAGATACAGATACCGCAGCTCTGATAATACTTATCAGTAGGAGAAGGTATAGGATCAGACATTATAATCCAATCTATGTGATCCTTATGTTCTTTCCCGTGTACTAGCTGTCTAATTGCTATCTTATCAGCTCTCTGGACGTCATCAGTGACCAGTCTTTTTCAGAGGCCAGACTGGTCTCTGCTCTCCATGCTGAGTTGTCCCCTTTGAAGGTGCCCTGAGTGCGCTCTCTTGACAGCTCAAGACATCTCATTAGAGGGAGCGCACTAACACTGCGGGTCTAGCACCGTAAGCAGAGAGCGCGTTCTGGGCACACGCTGGAATTGACAACTGGGACATACTCAGTAGAGCAGGGACTAGTTCTGCCCCTAAGGCCTCTTTCACACGTCCGTGTCTCTGGTACGTGGGGTGACGGTTTTCACACGTACTGGAGACACGTACTCATGTAGACCCATTCAAATCAATGGGTCTGTGCACATGTCAGTGTGTTTCCACAGACCGTGTGTCCGTGGGCAAAACACGTTGACATGTCCGGTTTTTGCTGTCAGCACGGACGGCAAACCATCCCGCACACGTGCACACGGAGAACACACATTGATGTCCTCCATGTGAAACGCATCACCACCGGGGAAGAAGTGTTACAGTAAGTGGTGTTCCCCGGCGGCTGGTGATTAAAACGGCTCTCATTATTCTCCCCTGCTCTGACTGCGAGCAGAGAAGAATGATGAGTGTTATATTAAATTCCGCACGACAGACGGTGGGGGCTTTTGGGACTCTTACCCCATCATCTGACACCTGCTGCCGCTAATAATAGTGACAGTAGGTGTGAATGACCGAGGTATTCCACAGCCCCCACCTGCTGTTGTTCGGACTTTAATATAACGCTCATCATTCTCCTCTGCACGCTGGCAGAGCAGGGGAGAATGATGAGAGCCATCTTTAGCACCTGCCGCCGGGGAACAGTGCTTACTGCAGCGTTTCTTCCCCGGCGGCTGTCCGTATGGTACTGATACGGCACACGGGTGGCACACAGTTGCCACACATGTGCCATACATAGTACACACATGGACACGCATATCTCCGATGCCGTTTTTTCCAGTACCGGAAATAAACAGACGTGTGAAAGAGGCCTAAATCAGACGTCACTGATGGCGCATTGCTTCAGGGTGTGAAAAGCAGTCGTGGCAGTGTCCCCAGCCCTGGCCCTTTGATGATGTCCCTATTGAGTATCCCAGCATGCACTGTGGATTCTCAAATAACACATAATTGGAACAGAAGTAACAAAAAAAAAAAGCAGGAGTAGAGAGGGAGCCATAGGTATTTTTTAATTTAAGTATATTACAAAAGTGATTAAATTATTGAATAGATAGGATGAAATTCAACTTTGGTTTCGGATCACCCCTTTAAGAATAATGTATACTCTTTCATTCTGCCATGAGGCCCTCTTGGGATAGAGTCTATAGCGTACATACGCTTTTACTTGCTTTCTTATGTGTTATAGTGGCTTTTTACTGTAGAACTGTGACCAATGGTTGTCTCAGGACATGGACAGGGTGTTTCCGCTGTGGTGTAGTAACCACTGTGTCCGCTAGGGGGCGCTGTGGGGATGTCCCAAGAGAGAGGATGAGTGGCAGAATCCTGAAGGACGGTTATGCATCTCAAGGTGGGTGGCCTTGAGATGGAGACTTATGTGTGTATGTTGATGCTGATGTGTTGCTTCAATGTGTCAGGGAGAAGTCTCCAGGTAACTAGGGAGACGGGCAGACCTAGTTACCTTTAAACCCACCCAGGGGGTGGGTTTAAAGAACATTGTTGTAAAGAGTGTGAGTGGTTGAAGGACCTGTGATGAGGTCATAGTCATGTGACCCGGTGGGCGTGGCTATGGACCATATAATGTGGCCAGGGTAGGTCACATGTGGTTGAATGCTGGGATCTGGTTGGTCCAGTGTGGAAGGCCCTGTCTAAGAGAGATGGGGGCGTCTTCCTGACAGCAGGGAACGCTGTGTTGAATGGCTGCACGTGCCTGGGAATTCCTTGGAGGGAGTGGACATCTGCCGCATGGTGAAGGAACCGTGAGCTAACCCTGACGTGGGTGAGATAACGCTGAGGCTGAAGAGGCTGTGTAATGGACATTTGCATAACCTGTGTGAGTACAGGATAACCAGAGTGAAGCTCTATAATGGACGCTATGCTGTAATGTGAAGTTTATATTGCTGCTGTGGGTTTATGATGGAGGAATAAACCGCATGGACTATGTTATGGTTTATGAAAACCCGGTGCAGGATGTGTTTTATTCGCTGCCTAGCGAGGATCCCCTAACTGAATGACAGCGCTACCTCACACCGCCTATTCAACAAATAAAAGCATGTTACAGTAGAGATACAATTTAATGATGATTTCATACATAGCATCTTCTCAAAAACATCATATTTTCCGCAGTCAAATGTTACTTTGAATTCTATACTAATATGTAAAAGCACAATAAAAATAAAGCATTTTGATTTGTGGCATTTTTCCCCAAAATGCTCTGTCTCGGGCCTCCTTCAGATGTCACTGATTTCTCTGGAAAAAAAAAACAGCCTGATTTCCATCAGTGTATTGGATCATCACTGGATCATTAGTGTTTGGTCAGTTATCACCATCAGTGTTTTATTAGTTTTTTCATATCCATAAAATCTGATGATAGTATCTCAAGCTTCTCCTAAAAAAACAGTGAAAATTGACAGCACTAGGATGCAACTAGAATGTCATCAGAGTGCAGTCTGAGCTTTTCACTGACCCATAAAACTGAATGTATGATTTTGACCTATGACTCTGATTAAAGTCAGACATCTCTCCATTTTTTTTCCAGACAGTCGCTATGTTAAAAAACAGGAACATGTGAATAGCCCCATATACTATAATGGATTCTTTATCCATACGTGAAAAACACAGATACATACAAAAGACATGGACACCTTAATGAAGCCTGCTGCCTTTTTGTGGCAAATTCCCACAAGCTTCTCCATAAGAAATGCAGTGGAACCAACTGAAACCTCCATACAGAGATCAAACTCAATAATAGTAGAGAGAAGTACCAAAAATGTCAAGAAAACTGCAAATAAGTGGGTCGCACACTATGTCACTTAAAACGATGAGATAATTTACAAGTTAGACTATTTTCACACCATGGTTTTGCCTCTTTTGCTGTCTCCATCCAATGGAGCCAGAGTATAATGAGGTAAACAGCATCCAAAGTCTGTAACTTTGGACTTCCTACGACATATTTTCCGGTGGTGTCCATTTATTATGTCACACACAATTGACACTGGGATAAAAAAAATAGACACTTTGAGAGAAAAAATGTCAAATGGAGTCCCTGATGGAGACAGCAAATGAGGCACAAATATAATGTGAGATTAGCTTTAAGGCCCACATACACATTAGACTAATGTCGGTTTGACCTGTCGATATTGACAGTCTAATGTGTATTGGGACCTGTAGAATATCCACTGACAGATGATGTCAAGGGAGATAAGGATCCATCATGTCTAATTTCCAAATGTCCATCTTTTTGTACTTGACAAGTTACCACCAGAAATCTGGCAGCTGCTCTCTTATAGACTGGCAGATGTCCATGCAAATTGGTCTTATCTCTGATCGCAACGCACGGACTGTGAACACAGGATCACTTTGGCGTATGGAAAGTAGGGAGAGGTAGCTGCCCGCCAAACGACAGGACAAACCATGATTTGGCCAACAGCTATCTATTGTGATGGGGCCCCTCACTCTGTGTACATAATATTATTCTGGCTTATACAAATGTCTGTGCAAATTGGTGAGAGCACAGACTACGAAAGGTCAGCTTGACAACAGCCTCAGAAGGATGTGAAGCTGTCACACCTGGGTCACAAGAGCCGCAGACAGTCCGTGCATTGCGGTCAGAGATAAGAACAATTTTTATGGACGTCTGCATGAGCCAATAATAATACAGCACAGTACAAAAAGAGGACTTGAAAATCCTCCAATAATGAGAACAGCAAAAGAACAACAAGGTTTACCCGTACAGGCCTCCAAACAAATGCACTATCAGGATGCAGTGGACCCATATAATAAAGATGGCAACACAGGTGCAAAAATACCAATCAAGCAACTGCTCCAGCCTACCAATACATGGAGGGGGTGATTGCCTGGTATGTTGATGCACAAAACAACTTGTATGCGGCGCTGTTCACACTAAGGCCATGCACAGCATCCAGGCCAGCCTAGACGGGTACGGGTAAACCTTGTTGTTCTTTTGCTGTTCTCATTATTGGAGGATTTTCAAGTCCTCTTTTTGTACTGTGCTGTATTATTATTTAGTGTTAGGTACCCGTAAGCGTGGAGATCTTTGACGTAGGTTACGGGCTCATGTATTTTGGCCAAAATATCAGCTAATACTCCACATTTTTTTAAAATGTGTTTTTTGCACTTTTTATTCGGGGTGCAGTTGGGCCCATTTGGTCTTGTAAACTGCGGTGTCTGTTCACACGGCATGCATTTTGTTAGCGCTGGGCAGCCCGCCTGAACTAATAGAAGGGTGTTGGTACTAGGCTGGCCTGGATGCTGTGCATGGCCTTAGTGTGAACAGCGCCGCATACAAGTTGTACACCTCGTACACACGGCTCCGCTCCGTGCACCTCGTACACACATGGCTGCGCTCCATACACCTTGTACACAAATGGCTCTGCTCCACACACGCGGCTCCGCTCCGTACACCTCGTACACACACGGCTCTGCTACATCCACCCTCCACCTATGCCACTCCTGGTACAAAAATTTAAGCAGTTCTTCTTTGTTTGATGGCTTGTGACTATCCATCTTCCTCTTGATGACATTCCAGAGGTTTTCAATGGGGTTCAGGTCTGGAGATTGGGCTGGCCATGACAGGGATTTGATATGGTCGTTCTTCATCCACATTGATTGACCTAGCTGTGTGGCATGGCGCATTGTCCTGCTGGAAAAAAACAGTCCTCAGAGTTGGGGAACATTGCCTGAGCAGAAGGAATTAACTGTTTTTCTAGGATAACCTTGTATGCGGCTTGATTCATACATCCTTCGCAAAGATTAACCTGCCCAATTCCAGCCTTGCGGAAGCATCCCCAGATCATCACCGCTCCTCCAGCAAATTTCACAGTGGGTGCAAGACACTGTGGCTTGTACGCCTCTCTAGGTCTCCTTCTAAACATTAGGCGACCAGGTGTTGGGCAAAGCTTTGGCAAACTTCAGCCCGGCTCTCCTTTGCTTCTCATTGATGAAAAAAGTTGATGACTAAGACCCGGGAGGGTCAAAACGTTGGGTGTTTCAGTTGAATTATGCATGGAATTTTTTTGTTCAGCACCATTTAATAAACTTACCCTATTTTGCAAATAACTTGAAAGAGTGTGCGGTGAATCACGGTTCTTTATTCTTCAGGACTTCATTTGTCCATTCCACCAGCACCTCGCCCACTAGACCAGAGTGCACACCATTTCTTCTTCTTTATAAGTCTCATTGATGAAAAGCGTTTTTTCTAGCTTTACATGACTTGAGGCCTGCCTCTAGGAGCCTGTTACAAACTGTTCTTGCTGTGCACTTCACCCCAGCTGCCATTTGCCATTCCTTTTGCAGGTCACTTGATGTCATCCTGTGGTTGCTGAGTGACATTCAAATAAGCTGACGGTCATCCCTTCGTTTTCGCCCTCTGCCGGTCTGTAGCTTTGTTGTCCCTATTGTCTGCTGCTTAACCTTGTTGAAATGGACTGCCGTCTTAGAAATTTTAAGGATGGAGGCAACATGACGCTCACTGTATCCCTGTAAAGCCAGAATTGAGCCCTTCCTTTCTTCACTCAGGACTTTGCTTTTCAACTCCTTTGGCATGGTTAAAAGTTATTTTTTCATTCCTATTACTTTTGGGATATTACTAGCACTTGGTTTGCCATCCAGCTTGTCCTATTGCAAGAGGATTATGAACACCAACCACAACAGGGTTTCTCGTACTTTCCTCCGTTAAATAAGATTTGGTTCAGGTGATCACCTAATCAGAAGCACATTAAGTAGAATGAGATGTACTCTGTTTGGAATTCAACTGACAATGGAATGGAATGGCTGTCAGGCATGTAGAATGTCACGGTCACGAGTGTCTGGACGCAGATGTTTCCGCAAGGCGAACCCATAACACACGTGACCCTGGATACAGCGCCTCCAGTGGGGCGAATTTAAATAATAAAACGTGCAGATGGATACACCGCCTCCACCTGGCGAATTTAGGTATTACACGTTAATATAAATTCTGGAAACTCCGCCTCCAGTACGGCGAATTTAAATAATAAGGGGGACCTGGGAAACATTAACAATGGTGGGCCCTGCGATAGGGAAAAGGGAATTGGAGACCTCCTGAGCTCCCCTGAGCCAGTGTCCCTGCACTCCTAACGTTCCCTATGCCGGTTCCACACCGGGCGCCGCACGCGTACCTCAACGCCCTTGCTCGCCCTGACCCTAAACCCTCACTAGGGAATTGGTCGGTGCGGAAACTAATCCCACCACTGCACTAACAACACACATGAGGGAAAGAGACAATACAGGGGGACACCACTTAGCTTTATGCTCTGTGCTTATGCTCCTGCAACAGAGCCCTCCACCTGCGTGCGTCTTCTCCTCCACCCGGATCCATCACCATAACAGGATCCTTCACCATAGTGCAGCCTTGGAGCAGAGTCCACCACCAGTTGTTGCTGCTTAGCAACAGAGTCCCAAAGATGAGTTCAGCTTCTGACACGAAGTCAAGCATGCTTGAGTCCAGCTCAGCAGCCAAGTCCCACATGGTGAGTGCCACTCTCCATAGTCGCCACTCCACCAGTCCATGCAGACACTTCCCGCTGACACCATCACTGCGACCCCACCACGCCATGCCAGCCCTTCGTCCAGACACCATAGCTGACACTCTTCCCCCTGGCTAAGCTGCACAGGACTCCTCCTCAGCTCCATCCTACCACCAGGCTCTCACCAACTCAGAATCCATGAAAGAATGAATATCACCAGCAGTGATTACACACCCTGAGACTCATTTATAGAGCCCCACACCTGAATCATAATTACAGAGAACTTTAAACTGAAAACCTAAGGTGCGATACCACTAACCACCACCGGGGACAGTCAAGTCACCTTGGCAACTTGCCAAAAGGAAAAAAAGTTCACTCTGTGCTTTTAAAACTGTCAGATCACTTCAGATCATGACAGTACCCCCTCCTTAATGAGGGGCCTCTGGACCCTCAAGACCACTCCTCATTAGGGAAACACCTACGGCGGGGACGCCCAGATCCTGAGTTCACCCCACCACTACCTGACACTTCAGGTTAATGACAAACGCACCGCTGGAATTGGCAATGATGTTCGTTCTGGAGGCACCACTCCTCTCCACATTGCCGACCTGGGGAACGAGGTTATGTATGTATATGTTTGCTATGAGCTGATCAGACTCCACAACACACTTCCACCAGATGTTTTTTGGTGGCCACCATACATGCTCGTTCACACACAGGTCCGGACCTGAACGTTTATTGCACACATTCGTTTGTCATATTTTGGTGAACTCATTCTGGACTCGACAACAGAGGCGTCCCCCTGCTGTCACCACACTCACACCCCCGCTATTCACCAAGGGACACCACCCTCCAACCCTTTCACCATGAGGTCTGCACCTCCCAGGGTTGGTTAATGGCGAGGGTTGAGATTTGTCCCTACTCCCCCCCAGCACACCTGCTGCTCACACCAGGAGGAGAGGGAACGGATATGGAGGAAATATACACTCACTGGTCGCCTCCACACGACCAGGAGGGGGCGGCATTAAAGATTTGGCGTGAGCCCCGCGGACTCTACACCAGTCTGCTCATCACTGGAACGTACCCCTTTACCTCGGGGAATACCAAGCAGCTCCGTGGGGCACCATTCCTCCCACCTGCCTGGGTACGCCAGCGTGCATGAGCAAGTCCCGCTCCCCAGCAGCGACTCTAGGGGCTTTTAGCCAGATCACAGCCGCCATTTTTTTTTTTCTCAGCAGAGGCCCCAGACCCAGATAACTGCTGCTGCAGCGGCTTAAACACACCATGCCGCTCCCAGTCACCTCAGTGAAGCCCAGCAGCAACTGCTCAGGTCACCACATGGCCAAAGGCCCTAGACCCTGACAATTGCTCACAGGACTCCACATGGCCAAAAGCTCACCAGAAAAAAAAAAAAACTGTAGGGCTGGTGATAATGTCACGGTCACAAGTGTCTGGACGCAGATGTTTCCGCAAGGCGAACCCATAACACACGTGACCCTGGATACAGCGCCTCCAGTGGGGCGAATTTAAATAATAAAGCGTGCAGATGGATACACCGCCTCCACCTGGCGAATTTAGGTATTACACGTTAATATAAATTCTAGAAACTCCACCTCCAGTACGGCGAATTTAAATAATAAGGGGGACCTGGGAAACATTAACAATGGTGGGCCCTGCGATAGGGAAAAGGGAATTGGAGACCTCCTGAGCTCCCCTGAGCCAGTGTCCCTGCACTCCTAACGTTCCCTATACCGGTTCCGCACCGGGCGCCGCACGCGTACCTCAACGCCCTTGCTCGCCCTGACCCTAAACCCTCACTAGGGAATTGGTCGGTGCGGAAACTAATCCCACCACTGCACTAACAACACACATGAGGGAAAGAGACAATACAGGGGGACACCACTTAGCTTTATGCTCTGTGCTTATGCTCCTGCAACAGAGCCCTCCACCTGCGTGCGTCTTCTCCTCCACCCGGATCCATCACCATAACAGGATCCTTCACCATAGTGCAGCCTTGGAGCAGAGTCCACCACCAGTTGTTGCTGCTTAGTAACAGAGTCCCAAAGGTGAGTTCAGCTTCTGACACGAAGTCAAGCATGCTTGAGTCCAGCTCAGCAGCCAAGTCCCACATGGTGAGTGCCACTCTCCATAGTCGCCACTCCACCAGTCCATGCAGACACTTCCCGCTGACACCATCACTGCGACCCCACCACGCCATGCCAGCCCTTCGTCCAGACACCATAGCTGACACTCTTCCCCCCTGGCTAAGCTGCACAGGACTCCTCCTCAGCTCCATCCTACCACCAGGCTCTCACCAACTCAGAATCCATGAAAGAATGAATATCACCAGCAGTGATTACACACCCTGAGACTCATTTATAGAGCCCCACACCTGAATCATAATTACAGAGAACTTTAAACTGAAAACCTAAGGTGCGATGCCACTAACCACCGCCGGGGACAGTCAAGTCACCTTGGCAACTTGCCAAAAGGAAAAAAAGTTCACTCTGTGCTTTTAAAACTGTCAGATCACTTCAGATCATGACATAGAGAAGCTGATTTGTATAAAACTGTGCGATTGTCTCTTAATTTTTGCCAGAGCTATATATGGGGCAAGGATGGAGACATATGGTGGGGAGCAGGAGGGAGACCAATGGGGCTAGGATGGAAGGACATATATGTGGCCATGATGGGAGGACATATGTGGGCTGGATGGAGACACATGGGGCCAGGAATGAGGCACATAGGGGCCAGGATGGGGACGTTATTACAGGAAGGTGCCAGGATGTACTTTGGTATTATTTATGGGCTAATTAAAGGATATTATTACTGCTGTGATGTATTTTATTTTTGAGGATACTGTTTTCAGTGGGGGGGCTGTTACTCTGCAGTGTGGCATAGTCATTTTTTTCTTCATTTGGCTTGTAGAAGTTGGGGAAAAATTGGGGAATGTGCTCTAGATAACTGTTATTTTCTACAGAGATGAGTCCTGGCTGGAAGAAATGATGGCAGTCTGTGCTGGATGAAGAATATGAATATCTTCCCAACTAGAGACGTCACTGGTGAGTCAGTGTGTTACTTGTACACTTATACTATACACTGTATATTATATACAGAGCTCCTGTACACTGGTGACCACTGTATTACCTGTACACTGACATTATATATAGAGCTCCTGTGTATAATGTCACTGGTGATCACAGTATTACCTGTACACTAACACTATATGCAGAGTTCCTGTATATAATATCACTAGTGAGTCACTGTTACCTGTACACTATATACAGAGCTACTGTGTATAATGTCACTGATGATCAGTGTTGTTGTGGTATTTGTCCCTTGTATGTGGTATTATGTGGTCTGGTCATAGTGTGGAGGTATTTGTACCTTGTATGTGGCATTATTGGTCATTTAAAAAAATGTAACTGACACATTCCCTTAAATAAAAATAAATAAAAATATACCTAAAAAGAGTATTAAATATTTTAACAAATATTTAATAGGTTAGAGTAGAGTAAGGCCCAGCCAATAGCGTCTACCTTGTGGTGGCAGGCTTAAAAAATATTTTGGCCAAAACAAAAGCCGATGGCTATTTATGTGATATGGTGTTTGATGTGAACTGTTAATATGTGATGGTACAGAAGTGGAGTTTTTCCAAAAGTAGGCTGTGGGAGTGTGGAAGGTTTGAGGGGCGGAGGAGAAGTTGTGGTTGAGCCTGTGAAAAGTCTCAAGGGGGCCCAAAAATTTTCCCAGTATGGGACCTTGAAATTCCTGGTGGCAGCCCTGCAAGCAGGTGGCACACATGGTTCATGGGCCTACTGTGCCACAAGGCCAGGCTTACCTAGGAGGAGCATAGCTAAGTGGCTACCTGATGTTCATTGGGGTCCTGATGGTGGAGTAAGGCTTGAGCTGCAGGTAGCGGCCAGGTACCACTCCTAAGCAGTCCCTTGTACCGCAGCTGACACAGACTCTCAGTTAGTGGCAGTAGAGGATTCGGATGCTGTACAGACAGCACAGGTCCTTGCGTAGGATGGAAACAGACTTGGAGTAACTGACAGGACCGGATTCGGACACTGTCCAGACAACGCTGGTTCTGGGTCACTAGGCAGAGTGGACATAGACCCAGAGTCAATGACAGGACCAGATTCGGACACTGTTCAGACAGCGCCGGTTCTGTATTACCGCGGAGGACAGGATTCGGATATTGCAACAGGCTCTGACTGCATGAACTAAGGAATGCTAACCAGGGAGACACTGTTGCAAGTTCAAGTACCGTCAGAACGGTTACAGGCACAAGTGACACTGGAGCAACTTCAGATTCATGCACCACAGGAGCAGTATCTGGGTTCACGTATCGCATTTGCACAGGTGCAGCAGGATGCAGTGTCAGGATTCACATTCCGCGGGTGCGGTTTTAAGCACACGTACAGCCGGGAGCGGTGTCAGGCTTCACATAGTGCGGGTGCAGTTTCAGGCACTGATATTGCAGAATGCGGTGTCAGGATTTATGTAACGGGGGTGTGGTTTTAGGCACAAGTACCGCCAGGAGCAATATCAGGCTTCACGTAAGCGATGTCAGGATTCACATATTGCTTGTGCAGTTTCAGGCATAGGTATCGCCAGGAGTGGTGTCAGGCTTCACATACTGTGGGTGTGGTTTCAGGCACAGGTACCGCAGAATGCGGTGTCAGGCTTAAAATACTACAGGTACGGTTTCAGGCACGGGTACTGAAGGATGTAGTGTCAGGTTTCACATATCGCGGGTGCAGTTTTAGGCACAGGTACCGCAGGAGTGGTGTCGGGCTTCACATGCCGCAGGTGCAGTTTTAGGCACAGGTACTGCAGGAGTGGTGTCAGGCTTCAAGTACCACTGGTGTGGTTTCGAGCACAGGTACCACCGCCATCGGTGTCAGGCTTCACATACCGCGGGTGCAGTTAAAGGGTTAACATACTGCTCGGAGTTGTGTCTGCTTATGGCAGGGTCTAACAGGCCATCATACCCTGAGTAATAGCAACTATTATGTCCAAAGATTGCAGAGTGCCAACAGGATTAAAGAGGGTTAAGCCAGGTTCATATAGCGTTAATGCAGTCCGTTCAACACATAGCATTGGCGGACTGCGTTAACGCTACTCCCTAACGCAATCGCGTTATGCGATCGCGCTAGCAGTGACGGACCCTCGGACGCTGCAGACTGCGTCTGAGGGTCCGTCACAGAATGACGGCACATCGCTAACGCATTCCGATTATGACATGCGTTAGCGATGCGCTCGTCTATAGCAGTCTATGGAAGCGTTAACGCATCTGTTACATAGCGTTAATGCCGCTATGTAACGGATACGTTAAACGCACCACCGTAACGCTATGTGAACCTAGCCTTAAGCAGCCAACATTGTTGAGATAAACAATTGTGACTGATGCAGCATGATGTATGCTATAATATATCAGTGAAACATGCTGCATTGTAAGTAGAGTTGGGAATTTGGTCAGAATAACCCCTTAACAATGAACGCTGTACATGTACGGTGCTCGTTGCAACAGATGAATGGAGCGGGCTCAGGATGTTATTCATTATCTGCCTCTAACAGCTATAGCTGCCAATAAATCTTCAAAAAGATGTTGACAAGCATATGTATGAATTGCTGGGCATATCATTTTAGAGTAAGGCTATGTGCCCACGTAGCGTTTTAAAACGCTCACTAAAAACCGGACTCCTTCCCAGAAATCGCGCGTTTTTTTCCGCGCGATTTCACCGCGATTTTATCGCGATTTTGCCGTGATTTTCGAGTGCGATATTCAAGCACTTTCCAAGCGATTTGAAGCATCGCTTGGAAAGTGATTGACAGGTTGGTCACACTCGTCAAACATAGTGTTTGACAAGTGTGACCAGGTTTTTACTATTGAGGCCGCCTATGCGGCATCAATAGTAAAAGATAGAATGTTAAAATGCTAAAAAAAAATAAAAAAATCGGGGTATATTTACCTTCCTGCGTCCCGCGCTGCATTCCCGGGCCTCAGCGTTCCCAGTAATGCCTTGCGAGACCTGTGATGACGTAGTCTCGCGTTGCTATAGCAATCTCGCGAGACCACGTCATTACAGGGCCTTGCCGCAAGGCATTACTGGGAACGCTAGGCCGGGAATGCAGCGCGGGACATCGGAAGGTAAATATACCCCGATTTTTTATTTTTTATTCTTTTTTCTCCTTCGTCTCATTGGGGGACACAGAGACTGTGGGTGTGTGCTACTGCCGTCTGGAGGCTGACACTAGGCATACAAAAAACAAGTTAGCTCCTCCTCCACCGCATACACCCTCGCCCCTATAGCGGGCGGAAACCAGTTTTTTGCTTAGTGTCTTTGGAGGCACACGCAGTCTGGTTTCTCCAGACTAGGTTTCTTTTTCGGTTCTCACTATGAAGAGGAGATAGGGGTGACGGATTCTATAGAAAGGGTCCGATCTCCCCAAACCATCAACGGGCGAGCACGCGTTGAGCATCGCTCCGCGTATCCTTTCCCGCACCGAGGGACACCTCTGGGACTTTTCCCCAGACATCTATTTTTCGTGTTTGTTATTTTTTGAAGACGAGAAGGGGCAACGCATCCTATAGAAAGGATCCGATTTCCCCAAACCAGCAACGGGCGACTACGTGCGAGAGTCCCTCCACGTCTCCTCTCCCGCGACGTGGGACACTATGCCAGACTTAGCCCTGTCCACCCCTAGGTATGGAAACCATGGGCTTGCACACGGGCACAAGACTAGTCTGTGCGCCCCCACTGCTCCACCAACGCTTGACGGCGGTGCTGCACGGCGGCGGACGGTCCCTCTCCTCGCCCCTACAGGGCAGACGGAGTTAGGGTGCCTGCACCGTCCAAGAAGGAGACTAGCAGGTGCGGATTGCCCTGGGCGCAGAGTCAGGTGGACCACCCCCCCAAAACCCCCCCCAAACCCCCCCCAATACCTGGGGCAGAGCGGGCAGTGGCTGCACAGGAGGTGGAGGAGAGGACGTCGCTGGGGCCCGGCGTTTGGACCCCAGGTGGGTAGCGCCATTAATTTAGCCCGCGGCTTCGGCCTAGGCCGCGGGCGGAAGTGGGCGGCAGCGCTCCGGCCGCATCTTTGGTGGAGTCGCTTAGGCGCCCCCGTCCCCGGTATCGGCGTTACAGGAGTCCGGGGCGGGGGTATCGTAATTTAGGCCGCGGCTGCGGCCTGATCCGCGGGCGGAAGTCCCGCCCTCAGTGCGGCGTCCGTCGGCGTCACTTCCGGCGCCGCCCCCCTCCTGGCAGGGCGGGCGCCGGATAAAATGGAGTCCCCGACGGCAGTCCGGGGTAGGCCGCAGGAAGCGCAGCTTACCGCAAAGCGCGGCAGTCCCCGGAGACCGCCACCAACGCAGCTGGAGGGGCCTCCCACGGCAGGAGCCGGGAAAAGGACTACAGAGGGGTAAGTGTGACCCCGGCCTGAAGGCCACGCTAGGGCATATAGGGCTCCCCTCTCCTCCGCATTCGCCCTCCTTGAAAAAGGAAAAAAATATATATATATATATATATATATATATATACACTCACTGGCCACTTTATTAGGTACACCATGCTAGTAAGGGGTTGGACCCCCTTTTGCCTTCAGAACTGCCTCAATTCTTCGTGGCAGAGATTCAACAAGGTGCTGGAAGCATTCCTCAGAGATTTTGGACCATATTGACATGATGGCATCACACAGTTGGCGCAGATTTGTCGGCTGCACATCCCTGATGCGAATCTCCCGTTCCACCACATCCCAAAGATGCTCTATTGGATTGAGATCTGGTGACTGAGGAGGCCATTTGAGTACAGTAAACTCATTGTCATGTTCAAGAAACCAATCTGAGATGATTCGAGCTTTATGACATGGCGCATTATCCTGCTGAAAGTAGCCATCAGATGTTGGGTACATTGTGGTCATAAAGGGATGGACATGGTCAGCAACAATACTCAGGTAGGCTGTGGCGTTGCAACGATGCTCAATTGGTACCAAGGGGCCCAAAGAGTGCCCAGAAAAAATTCCCCACACCATGACACCACCACCACCAGCCTGAACCGTTGATACAAGGCAGGATGGATCCATGCTTTCATGTTGTTTATGCCAAATTCTGACCCTACCATCCGAATGTCGCAGCAGAAATCGAGACTCATCAGACCAGGCAACGTTTTTCCAATCTTCTACTGTCCAATTTCGATGAGCTTGTGCAAATTGTAGCCTCAGTTTCCTGTTCTTAGCTGAGAGGAGTGGTACCCAGTGTGGTCTTCTGCTGCTGTAGCCCATCTGCC
This sequence comes from Dendrobates tinctorius, assembly GCF_039654945.1. Classification (NCBI taxonomy): domain Eukaryota; kingdom Metazoa; phylum Chordata; class Amphibia; order Anura; family Dendrobatidae; genus Dendrobates; species Dendrobates tinctorius. The sequence continues at coordinate 84,121,007 of NW_027361690.1, forward strand.
TCAAAGTTCGACGCACTGTGCGTTCAGAGATGCTCTTCTGCCTACCTTGGTTGTAACGGGTGGCAATTTGAGTCACTGTTGCCTTTCTATCAGCTCGAACCAGTCTGCCCATTCTCCTCTGACCTCTGGCATCAACATGGCATTTCCGGCCACAGAACTGCCGCTCACTGGATTTTTTTTCTTTTTCGGACCAATCTCTGTAAACCCTAGAGATGGTTGTGCGTGAAAATCCCAGCAGATCAGCAGTTTCTGAAATTCTCAGACCAGCCCTTCTGGCACCAACAATCATGCCACGTTCAAAGGCACTCAAATCACCTTTCTTCCCCATACTGATGCTCGGTTTGAACTGCAGGAGATTGTCTTGACCATGTCTACATGCCTAAATGCACTGAGTTGCCGCCATGTGATTGGCTGATTAGAAATTAAGTCTTAACACACAGTTGGACAGGTGTACCTAATAAAGTGGCCAGTGAGTGTATATATATGAGAATCTATTTATTTTTCTGGCCTTTTTCCAGCAGTATGTCTGGAAAAGGTAAAGCGCACGCATCCTTCTATGCCGCATGCGTTTCCTGTGGGGTTAGATTCCCACGAGCGCAGACAAGTAAATTATGTGAAACCTGTGACACCGAACGTGCCCAGGAGCCCTCCCCCGCAGCAGAGCCCAGGGGTCCGGAACCCCCAGAGTGGGCGGTATCCCTCTCTCGGTCTATGGTATCATTAACAAAGGCAATTGAGACCCTTCAGGCCCCGGATAGGGGTAGAGATGACGGCTCGCCTGGTTGGGAGGGTTCTGCCTCCTCACATGAGCCGCCGGCCTGCAGGGGCCGCACTCTCTCTAGGCAGGCACATAGGAAGGGAACCCATACTGTGTCGCCAGGCCCCTCCGGTGCTTCAGCATCTGCGAGTGTGGCATCACGCTCGCCGTCACCCCTTTCAGGGAGCGAGCAGAGCTCAGTAGAGGATGTGGAAGAATCCTTGGACCTGGACACCCCAGGGTGCCGGGAGACGGTGGACAGTCTCATTGAGGCTGTCAACCAGACTCTGGGTATTGATGATGAGGTCACCCTAACCGCAGGGCATAAGGTGTCTTTTAAAAAGGCCCGGAAGCCGCGGAGAGTGTTCATCACTCATCCTGAGTTCGAGGATATAGTGCAGCGGCACCGGGAACGGCCAGACAAGCGTTTTTCAGGACAGAAGACGCTAGGATCAAGATATCCATTTGCGCCAGAGCTCTGTAAAAAATGGGCAGAGTCTCCGGCGGTGGATCCCCCGGTATCCCGCCTGGCCTCGAGATCCCTGTTATCAGTGCCTAGTGGTTCGGCCATCAAGGACCCCACGGATCGGCTCATTAGAGGGATTAGCGCACTCGGTATACGAAGCATCAGGATCAGCACTCTTCCCTTCCTTTGCGGCAACATGGGTAGCCAAAGCCATGATGTCCTGGTCGGACTCTTTAAATGAGATCCTGCAGGATAGGGAGTTGCCAGCAGAGGTGGCTGAGATAACAAGTCAGATCGCAATGGCGGGTGACTATCTAATTAATGCATCCTTGGATGCAGCTAATAGCGCAGCACTTGCAGCAGCAAACGCAATCGCCATTAGGAGAGCCTTGTGGTTAAGGCTGTGGCGGGCTGATTCGGTGTCTAAAAAATCCTTGACTTCCCTGCCCTTTCAGGGTAACCGACTATTTGGGGAAGAATTGGATAGACTCATTTCGGACGCAACAGGGGGTAAAAGTAGTTTTCTCCCACAACAGAAGACAAGGACGCCATTTCGTCAGCCTCAGGCGCGTTTTCGGGCATTTCGCGCACCCGCGTGGACGGCAATGGCCAGTACCCCCGCTCCTGCGCGCTATAACCATGACAAAGAGCGTCAGGTCACCTACAGGACCAACCCGTTGGGTAGGATGCGAGGGCGTCCGCTCAGATCAAGGGGGGCCAGGTCCCAGAGGCCCTCTACAAAATGACTCGAGAAGTACGGTACCCGAGGACAGCAGGATTGGCGGTCGTCTGCAACGGTTCTGTCACATATGGGCTGCGGTGGCACGCGACGCATGGGTGACGGAGCTGATATCTTCCGGGTACAAGATAGAGTTTATAAAAAGTCCGCCAACACGATTTTTTCCCTCCCGGCTTCCCAAGTCAAGGTCTCAGGCAGAGGCATTACGGGGGGCCATCGAAGTGCTGCAGCACAAAGGGGTCATCGTTCCGGTGCCAAGGAGCGAAAGAACCCAAGGGTTTTATTCCAACCTGTTCGCAGTGCCCAAAAAGGATGGAGCGGTAAGGCCGGTTCTGGACCTAAAGCTACTAAACAGGTTCATCAGGGTCAGGCATTTTCGCATGGAGTCCCTCCGGTCGGTTATATCCTCCATGGAGAAGGGAGAATACCTGGCCTCAATCGATGTTCAGGATGCATATTTACACATCCCTATTTTTCCCCCGCATCAGAGATTCCTACGGTTTGCGGTCGAGGGACGGCACTTCCAGTTTGTGGCGCTGCCTTTCGGTTTGGCCACGGCCCCCAGAATATTCACGAAGGTGATGGTGGTCGCCATGGCCACTCTTCACTCCCGGGGCATTGTGGTGTTGCCATACCTAGACGACCTTCTGGTAAAGGGCCCGTCCCGTCCAGCGTGCGAGGAGAGTGTCACCATCACACTGGATACCTTGTCTCGTCTAGGATGGATGATCAACAGGAAGAAATCATTCCTCACGCCGGCCCAGAGGATTGTTTTCCTAGGGATGATATTCGATACCTCCCAGGGATTGGTAATTCTCCCTCAGGACAAGGCTCGGGCACTCCGACAGGGAGCTCGAAGACTTCAACAGCCAGGTCTCCATACTATCCAATTCGGGATGGGGGTCCTGGGCAGGATGGTGGCAGCGATGGAAGCAATCCCATTTGCTCAGTTTCATCTCCGCCCCCTGCAGCATGCCCTGTTAGCGGCTTGGGACAGGAGCCCGTTCTCACTCGATCACCCGTGCAGGTTGTCCTCTCAGGTCCGACAGACCCTTCGATGGTGGACACGCGATCGGTCGCTTCTGCAGGGAAAGCCCTTTCCTCCGGATCATTGGTTAGTGATCACGACCGATGCGAGTCTCTCCGGTTGGGGAGCAATCTTCCGCCACCACACGGCACAGGGGCAGTGGTCGCCTCAGGAAGCTCATCTCCCTATCAATCTGTTGGAGATTCGAGCAATACGGTTGGCCTTGCAGCAGTTCCAACACGTGCTAGCAGGATACCCGATTCGGATTCAGTCGGACAATGCCACGGCAGTGGCGTACGTGAATCACCAGGGGGGCACACGCAGCAGGACAACCATGCGCGAGGTGGGACATGTGCTCCGCTGGGCCGAGAGGACCCACTCGATGATCTCAGCGGTTCACATTCCAGGCGTCGAGAATTGGGCAGCGGATTTCCTAAGCCGCCAGGACATCACGGCCGGGGAGTGGTCACTACATCCCGAGGTGTTCCAGCAGATTTGCCAGCGCTGGGGAACACCAGACGTGGACTTGATGGCCTCCAGGAAGAACGCCAAAGTGGGCGTGTTTGTCGCCCGGTCTCAGGATCCGCAAGCAATCGCAGCGGACGCATTGGTGATACCCTGGAACCAATTTCGGCTCCCATACTTGTTCCCGCCGCTGCCACTTCACCCCAGGGTTATCAGGAAGATCAAGACAGAGGGGGTTCCGGCAATCCTGCTGGCCCCGGATTGGCCCCGATGGGCATGGTACGCGGATCTGGTACAGCTCATCGCAGACGTACCATGGCGGCTACCGGAACGACCAGATTTACTGTCCCAGGGACCGATCTGCCACCCGAACTTAGGGGCCCTGCGTTTGACGGCGTGGCCATTGAATCTTGGGTGCTGACCCAGGCGGGGTTTGGGCGCGAGGTAGTCGCGACAATGGTAAGGGCCCGAAAGTCAGCCTCGGCAAGGATCTATTATAACACTTGGAAGGTTTTCTTCCAGTGGTGTCGGGAACACGGGGTTCCGCCATTGTCCTTCTCTGTGCCCAACATACTGGCTTTCCTTCAGTCTGGCCTAGACGCAGGTTTGGCGCCAAGTTCCCTTAGAAGACAGATATCGGCCCTGTCAGTCCTGTTTCAGCGAAAGATCGCTACCAATTTGCAGGTCAGAACGTTCCTGCAGGGGGTCGTTCATTTAGTACCTCCCTTCAGAGCACCATTGGAGGCCTGGGATCTTAATCTGGTCCTGTCGGTACTACAGGAGGCTCCGTTTGAGCCACTACAGGATGTTTCATTGGCATATCTATCCAGAAAGGTTGTGTTCCTGGTAGCCATAACATCCATTAGGCGAGTATCGGAGTTGGGAGCGTTATCTTGTAGAGCCCCTTTCCTGACCTTTTTTAAGGACAAGGTAGTCCTTAGGCCTCCGCCACCTTTTTTACCAAAGGTGGTGTCCTCGTTCCATATTAATGAGGACATTGTGCTGCCTTCTTTCTGTCCAGCGCCAGTTCACAGGGTGGAAAAGGCGCTCCACACATTGGATCTGGTAAGAGCTCTCGTGTCGAGGACAGCACCTTTCCGCCAGACGGATTCGTTGTTTGTGATCCCCGAAGGGCGCAGGAAGGGCCTCGCAGCCTCACGGTCAACCATAGCCAGATGGATTCGCCTAACCATTCAGGAGGCTTACCGTATTAGAGGCACGCCAGTTCCAGCTGGAGTAAGGGCGCATTCTACTCGGGCAGTGGGCGCCTCGTGGGCGCTTCGGCACCAGGCTTCGGCAGAACAGGTATGCAAGGCAGCAACCTGGGCCAGCCTGCACACTTTTTGTAAACATTACAGTGTGCATACTCAGGCTTCGTCAGATGCGAGCCTGGGCAGAAAAATTCTCCAAGCAGCAGTGGCATACCTTTAAACAGGAAAGCATGCGGCTTGGATCGGTGAGTGTTATCCCACCCAGGGACTGCTTTAGGACGTCCCACAGTCTCTGTGTCCCCCAATGAGACGAAGGAGAAACATGGATTTTTGTGAGTACTCACCGTAAAATCCTTTTCTCTGAGACGCTCATTGGGGGACACAGCACCCACCCTGATAGCCGGATTGGCTCATACTTATTATTTAACATATTTTCTTGTTTAAGACAGGGTGATCCTTTTTTCAGACATATGATTTATTGCATTAAGGCTAATTTTTGTATGTCCTCCTACTGCTTTTGCACTAAACTGGTTTCCGCCCGCTATAGGGGCGAGGGTGTATGCGGTGGAGGAGGAGCTAACTTGTTTTTTGTATGCCTAGTGTCAGCCTCCAGACGGCAGTAGCACACACCCACAGTCTCTGTGTCCCCCAATGAGCGTCTCGGAGAAAAGGATTTTACGGTGAGTACTCACAAAAATCCATGTTTTTACAGGGGTATGGTACCCAGGGCCTGGAGGACAGTCTCCTCTCCTCCACACCGTGGGTACCAACCGCACATGAGACGCTTAACTTCCCGCATGGTGGGCATAGCCACATGCGGGAAGTAAGCGATTCTCATGCATTCCTATGGGTGCGGAATCGCGGCAATTCTTTGCGATTCCGCACAAAAGAATGAGCATGCTGCAATTTTTTCCGCGATGCGATTCCGCCACGGAAAAAAGCGCAGCATTAGCACAGCATGTGCGGAATGCCATAGGAATGCATGGGGGGCGTTCTGTACACGATTTTTAAACGTTTTTGCGCCGAAAATCGCGGCAAAAACGCTTAAAAATCGCTACGTGGGCACACAGCCTTAATCTATAAAATATTTTCTCATTGCAAAACCAATAAATACAATATATAATGGAACTGGTATATTACAGAAAACAGGATAGACACAGCTCAGTATTTCTGCACAAACTGAAAACTGAGCTGACAATTTGGCTATATGGATGGATGGGTAACAAGCAATTCTGAAGATCAGCTGCTCATTGTCTTAGGCCTCATGCCTGAGGTGCATTGAGGGAACATGGCTGCAAACTGTCCTTATGGCTTTCTATCACCTGAACAACAGTGAACAATAAAAAATAAATAATGATATATACTATCACTTCCTTTGGACAAAACTGACATATGGAAGAAGTCAGAGCTTCCACTACTCACACAATACCTCCAGATGGCTTGTGTGGCATATCAATGAGAGGCGAATTCCGGGTGAGCAGGCGCCAACATCACTAGAAAGGTGCCCAAACCAGAGGTGAGAATTAGGTGTCATTATTTTATATAAACAAACAAATATAAACCTAGAACTCAACTTAAAGGTATTTGTAAGGCGGTTTATTGTAGTACACGAAAAAAGATGTTTCGGTCAATGTGACCTTCAGTTAAGTGTGGTATATAGATTGTGTAGAGCTTATAGGCATCTATCAGAAAGGACGATGGTGCTTTAAGCATTGAGGAGAATGATCTATCTAAGGTAATGAGCTTGTCAGTATATAGGAGAGGGGCAAACGTGCTTCCAGATGCGGTGTCCACCGGCCATTGGACACCACATCTGGAGGCACGTACTACAATAAACCGCCTTACAAATACCTTTAAGTTGAGTGCTAGGTTTATATTTGTTGCTTTAACGGTTTGGGAACCTAACCTTAGCACCATCTTGAGTTGTGCTCACGGTGTTCTTTCTATATTATTTTATATAGTGGAAATATGGTGATTGAGAAGGGGATGTCAGAGTAGTGGACAGCTGCTCTAATAAGGGAAGAGGATTAGAAAATCTCTTTAAGGCGATTAGAAGCCTTGGGGCCTCTCTTTCTAAACCAAAACACAAAAACTATTTCTATGTGCATGATAATGTTGTTAAATTCACTTTGGAGATGTTAAGTGTATTCATAGCTGTCTGCCAGAGAACAAAGGAAAGTTCTGCCTGTGTGTGATGCTAATCAAGTGCAAACACAGCTTAGGAGACACCTATAGGATTCTGCTGTCTGATCTAGATGGCTGCACCACAGGCTCTAAACTAATCTGCACCAAATAATTCTTTACAAACATTTATTGCACATTTATCAGTTACTAGCAGTAGACACAAGTTATTATCACCCCTTGTCCATGTGGCTACATAGCAATGTGCCACTGTCCTGTTAGGACACTAGACCCATCAGGTTCCTCACTCATGAAAAGTCCTATATCCACCCTAACACACTTTCCAATACAAAATGAAAAAATTGTGTTCTTCAGTTAAAAGGGGTTATGCCAGTGTGGTACAAGCAGGTATGCAGGACGCAGTGACGAGGCGCGAGACGGTTTAGTGCTTTTAGTAATAACGTTTATAGGCCTAGAGGTAACTGTCCTCAGTCGTAGCCTGACCAACCAAAGGGGTAACAAGAGTTGCCCTCGCAGGGGCTCAATACAAGCAAACATGAACAGAGTAGAACACAACTACTTTGTTCTAACCCACAAAGCTATCCACAGTACGGCACCCTCTTACATCTCCTCCCTCATTTCTGTCTATCGGCCTAACCGACCACTGCGCTCTGCAAATGACTTTCGACTAACCTCTGCCCTAATCTGTACCTCCCACTCCCGACTCCAAGACTTCTCCCGTGCTGCGCCAATCCTCTGGAATGCTCTACCCCAAGATATTAGGACCATCCACAATTTGCATAGTTTTAGGCGCTCGCTCAAAACACATTTGTTCAGAGCGGCCTATCACATTCAGTAATCAAAGTCATTTTATGCTTGTGTGTGTGTAGCCCTTTCACTATCGCCATCTATGCCCCACCCCCTGAAGATGGCTGGACCATCATTGTAAATACATCATTGTAAATACAAACCTGTGCTTTGATATTTTTATGGTATTTCATTCCATCATCCATGTATGCTGCCTGACAAGTGTGAACTGCATCATATAGTGCCAGATATTTTTATGGTATTTCATTCCATCATCCATGTATGCTGCCTGACAAGTGTGAACTGCATCATATAGTGCCAGATATTTTTATGGTATTTCATTCCATCATCCATGTATGCTGTCTGACAAGTGTGAACTGCATCATATAGTGCCAGATATTTTTATGGTATTTCATTCCATCATCCATGTATGCTGTCTGACAAGTGTGAACTGCATCATATAGTGCCAGATATTTTTATGGTATTTCATTCCATCATCCATGTATGCTGTCTGACAAGTGTGAACTGCATCATATAGTGCCAGATATTTTTATGGTATTTCATTCCATCACTCCTGTGGTATTTCATTCCATCATCCATGTATGCTGTCTGACAAGTGTGAACTGCATCATATAGTGCCAGATATTTTTATGGTATTTCATTCCATCATCCATGTATGCTGTCTGACAAGTGTGAACTGCATCATATAGTGCCAGATATTTTTATGGTATTTCATTCCATCACTCCTGTGGTATTTCATTCCATCATCCATGTATGCTGTCTGACAAGTGTGAACTGCATCATATAGTGCCAGATATTTTTATGGTATTTCATTCCATCATCCATGTATGCTGCCTGACAAGTGTGAACTGCATCATATAGTGCCAGATATTTTTATGGTATTTCATTCCATCATCCATGTATGCTGCCTGACAAGTGTGAACTGCATCATATAGTGCCAGATATTTTTATGGTATTTCATTCCATCATCCATGTATGCTGTCTGACAAGTGTGAACTGCATCATATAGTGCCAGATATTTTTATGGTATTTCATTCCATCATCCATGTATGCTGTCTGACAAGTGTGAACTGCATCATATAGTGCCAGATATTTTTATGGTATTTCATTCCATCACTCCTGTGGTATTTCATTCCATCATCCATGTATGCTGTCTGACAAGTGTGAACTGCATCATATAGTGCCAGATATTTTTATGGTATTTCATTCCATCATCCATGTATGCTGTCTGACAAGTGTGAACTGCATCATATAGTGCCAGATATTTTTATGGTATTTCATTCCATCATCCATGTATGCTGTCTGACAAGTGTGAACTGCATCATATAGTGCCAGATATTTTTATGGTATTTCATTCCATCATCCATGTATGCTGTCTGACAAGTGTGAACTGCATCATATAGTGCCAGATATTTTTATGGTATTTCATTCCATCATCCATGTATGCTGTCTGACAAGTGTGAACTGCATCATATAGTGCCAGATATTTTTATGGTATTTCATTCCATCATCCATGTATGCTGTCTGACAAGTGTGAACTGCATCATATAGTGCCAGATATTTTTATGGTATTTCATTCCATCACTCCTGTGGTATTTCATTCCATCATCCATGTATGCTGTCTGACAAGTGTGAACTGCATCATATAGTGCCAGATATTTTTATGGTATTTCATTCCATCATCCATGTATGCTGTCTGACAAGTGTGAACTGCATCATATAGTGCCAGATATTTTTATGGTATTTCATTCCATCACTCCTGTGGTATTTCATTCCATCATCCATGTATGCTGTCTGACAAGTGTGAACTGCATCATATAGTGCCAGATATTTTTATGGTATTTCATTCCATCACTCCTGTGGTGGGTTTTTTTTTTTTATCTATTTGGTTTCTGCTTTGAAGTGTAGAAAGGTGTTTGTTTTTTTTTGTTTTTTTTCTCCCTTTCTCAGTTTGATGGCCTTATCCAGCCTTAGTTATTTACCCTGCATAGTAATGCCTGCTCTGGCCTTGTGCTAATTGGTTAATTACTGATTGTGGCCTTTTGGTGGCTGAAGCTAGCAGACATTTCATTTCATATATATTTAGCTCTGGCTGGGATAGCACGCGTGCAACAGATATTAAGTGCAACAGGATCAAGTGTTTTGCAGTTAGACAATGCATTTGGACAGGGCAGGAGACAGGTAAGGTGCATAAGTTTTTCATGCACGCTTGCTTCTTGGTCAGTCGTACTACGTATGCATTGATCATATTAACCTGCTGCTTATTTGTCTTCACTTCTGCTTTTTAACAACTCGCCTGCCCTTTTACACATTCTGTGCACTCTCTGCATATCCACCCCTCCCTTTTCCCCTTTCCCATGTTTAACTCTGAGGCTCTATTGACATTTCTTACCCACACCAAACCATCCAAAACCTCCATGCAGCACTCAAAACGTTCATACAAATCATCCCACCACCTGCTTTTTCTGTTTTTTCTCCTTTTAATAGTTGCAGGTGACATCTCCCCCAACCCTGGGCCTCCCTCCACCAGCATACATTACTCTCCTCCAGCTGCATATAGAAACCCTGCTAATCTTATTAACATTCAGTGCATGCCTTCTCCTCTCACTTTCCAATGTGCTCTCTGGAATGCACGGTCTGTGTGTAACAAACTGACTTACATTCACGATCTTTTTCTCTCTAATTCCCTTAACCTTCTGGCTATTACAGAAACCTGGATCCAGCATTCAGACACCACCGCTGCTGCCTCTCTCTCGTTTGGTGGGCTGAAATTTTCACATACCCCCAGACCTGAGAACAGACAGGGTGGAGGTGTTGGTTTGCTCCTTTCATCACAATGTGCTTTCCAGGTCATCCCCCCGGTTCCATCACTTACATTTCCTTCCTTTGAAGTCCACGCCATCAGACTCTTTAAGCCCTTCTCCTTACGAGTGGCGGTCGTTTATCGCCCTCCAGGCTCCTCCCGCCAGTTTCTAGACCACTTCACCACCTGGCTTACTCACTTTCTGTCCTGTGACATCCCCACCCTCATCATGGGAGACTTTAACATCCCCATCAATGATCCGCTCTCCCAGTCTGCCTCTCATCTTCTTTCTCTAACTTCTTCATTCGGCCTCTCACAGTTTACTTATTCTCCTACACATGAGGACGGGAATACTTTGGACCTGGTTTTCTCCCGCCCCGGCTCGCTGCACGACTTTACTAATTCACCTCTCCCGCTCTCGGACCACAACCTTCTTTCCTTCTCTGTCAAGAATTGTCTCCTCACCCGGGACACCCCCACTTACCACACTTATCGGAATACACGTACCATTAATACCCAACAGCTTAGGGACAATCTCCACACATCTTTAGCCCCCATCTCCACCCTCTCCTGTCCAGACATAGCATTGTCACACTTCAATAATACACTGAAGAATGCCCTAGATGAAGCAGCACCTTCTATACGCAGAAAGACCCGACACAGACAACGGCAGCCCTGGCACACAACGCAAACACGCTTTCTTCAGCGCTGCTCGAGGTGTGCAGAGCGGCAGTGGAGAAAATCTCTCTTAGCAGAAGACTTCATCCACTATAAGTTCATGCTCAAAACCTATAACTCTGCCCTTCATCTGGCCAAACAATCCTACTTCACCACCCTCATCACCTCACTATCCAACAACCCAAGACGACTTTTTGAAACCTTAAACTCCCTCCTGAAACCTAAAGTACAGGCCCCCATCACCAACCTCAGCGGTGAGGATCTGGCCACTTATTTCCTAGAAAAAATCAACCACATCCATCAGGATATCTCAGCCCTATCTCCTCAGTGCCTGGATCCCCTTCTCTGCCGCACCTCAAGCTCACTAGACATCTTTGAGCCTGTTTCAGAAGAAGAAGTTTCCAAGCTCCTCACTTCTGCTCGGCCTACAACCTGCAACAGTGACCCTATTCCTTCACAGCTCCTGCAGTCTCTCTCACCAGTGGTCACCACTCACCTGACTAAAATATTTAACCTCTCTCTTTCTTCAGGTATATTTCCCTCCTCATTTAAACATGCCATCATAACCCCTTTACTTAAAAAGCCATCCCTGGACCAGAACTGCACTGCTAACTACAGACCTGTCTCTAACCTTCCCTTCATCTCTAAACTCCTGGAACGCCTGGTCCACTCCCGTCTAATCCGCTATCTCTCAGATAACTCTCTTCTCGACCCCTTACAATCTGGTTTCCGCTCTTTACACTCTACTGAAACTGCCCTCACTAAAGTCTCTAATGATTTAATAACAGCTAAATCGAAAGGTCATTGCTCCCTGCTGATTCTCCTGGATCTCTCTGCCGCATTTGACACTGTGGATCACCAGCTCCTCCTCACTATGCTCCGCTCTATAGGCCTCAAGGACACAGCCCTCTCCTGGTTCTCCTCCTACCTCTCTGACCGCTCCTTCACTGTATCTTTTTCCGGCTCCTCTTCCTCTTTTCGTCCCCTTACTATCGGGGTCCCGCAGGGCTCAGTCCTAGGCCCTCTCCTCTTCTCTTTATACACTGCCCCTATTGGACAAACAATCAGCAGATTTGGGTTCCAGTATCATCTCTATGCTGATGACACCCAATTATACACTTCTTCCCCTGACATCACCCCTACCCTAATTCAAAATACCAAGGATTGTCTGTCTGCTGTCTCTAGCATCATGTCCTCCCTCTATCTGAAACTAAATCTCTCTAAAACTGAACTTCTTGTGTTTCTCCCCTCTACTAACCTCACTCTACCTAACATCGAAATAACCCTGGAGGGTTCAACCATAACTCCCAAGCAGCATGCCCGCTGTCTTGGGGTCATATTCGACACTGAACTTTCCTTTACTCCGTACATCCGATCACTCAGTCGCTCTTGTCACCTGCATCTTAAAAACATCTCCAGAATCCGACCTTTTCTCACCTTTGAAACTGCTAAGACTCTTACTGTCGCTCTTATTCATTCTCGTCTGGACTACTGCAACTCTCTTCTGATCGGTCTCCCTCTTACCAAACTTTCTCCTCTCCAATCCATCTTGAATGCGGCAGCCAGGGTCATATTTCTGTCCAGCCGCTTCACCGATGCCTCCATCTTATGCCAGTCATTACACTGGCTACCTATTCGCTACAGGGTCCAGTATAAACTCATCTCTCTCACCCATAAAGCTCTCCACTGTTCTGCACCGCCTTATATCTCCTCTCTCATCTCTGTCTATCGCCCTACACGTGCCCTCCGTTCTACAAATGACCTAAGACTAACATCCCCCGTAATCCGAACCTCGCACCTCCGTCTCCAAGACTTCTCTCGTGCTGCTCCAGCTCTCTGGAATGCACTTCCCCAGACGATCAGACTGATACCTAGCCCTGACCTATTCAAGCGCGCTTTGAAAACCCATCTCTTCAAAGAAGCCTATCACATCAACTACTCAGCAAGCTAACTTTGCCCTGTTCCCTACTTCCAAATATTATTCTGAATCTGCACCCTACTATTCATCTGTCTCCACACCCTTCATGCACATAACTGCACTTGATACTTGTCTATTGCACTTAAACACACGGGCTGATGACCGGATCATGCAGCTTTATATGAAAATCCCTATTATAATTGCCAGACCTGAATTAACAAGCATTTCTCACCTACTGTGTCCCCCCATTTCCTTGTAGATTGTAAGCTTGCGAGCAGGGACCTCACTCCTAATGTCATTGTTTGAATTGTCTTAACTTGTATTGAATTTATTGTCTGTACATGTCCCCGCTTAATTGTAAAGTGCTGCGGAATATGTTGGCGCTATATAAATAAAAATTATTATTATTATTTGTATCGCCCCCACCTCATTGTAGATTGTAAGCTCCCACGAGCAGGGTCGTCTTATTTCGCTTTAATTATTGTATTGTTAACGTTATTACTTATGACTAGAGTTGAGCGAAACGGGTCGAAAAATTTCAAAAGTCGCCGACTTTTGGCAAAGTCGGGTTTCATGAAACGAAACCCGACCCTAGGATGAGGTCGGCCACGAGGTCGGCGACTTACGCGCCAATGTCGCGTTTCAAAAGTTTGTTTTGCGCTCTTTTTCAGCCAATCAGGATCCACGGACACTGTGGGCAACGTGATGACATAGGCAGGGGTCACCACCATCTTTCAGAAGGGCATGCAAGTGATTGGCTTGCTTTGGTGGGCGTCACAGGGGGTATAAAAGGGCGTGCACGCCGACCGCCATCTTACTTCTGCCGATCTCAGTATAGGGAGAGGTTGCTGCTGATTCTGTAGGGAGAGCGTTAGGCAGGGAAGAAGACAAAAAAACTGCTTCTGCTGCTAGCGATTTGGCCTGCACAACACACCAGTCACTGTGTGTGCAGTGCAAGGGGAGGCTATATAGTGGTGTATCAGTGGTGTTGGTTGTTGGGCTGCCTTCTAAGGCTTCCTGACATTCCTGCATTGCTGTTTACCCACTGCTCCGCAAACTGCTTTTTTAAAAGCAATCCCAATTTTTTTTTTTTGTCCTGCTGAGAAGAAAAAAAAACTGCTTCTGCTGCTAGCAATTTGGCCTGCACAACACACCAGTCACTGTGTGTGCAGTGCAAGGGGAGGCTATATTGTGGTGTATCAGTGGTGTTGGTTGTTGGGCTGCCTTTTAAGGCTTCCTGACAGGCTGGCATTGCTGTTTACCCACTGCTCTGCAAACTGCTTTTTTAAAAGCAATCCAATCTCCCTTATCCTCTAGTCACTTTTGTCACAGCTGTGCCATCGAGCCTGTCACATAGCGCTCAGATATTCATTGGGCCTCACACAATCCAAAAGTGTCCAGTGTCCAAAAGTGTGTGCAGAGATTCAAAATCTCCCTTATCCTCTAGTCACTTTTGTCACAGCTGTGCCATCGAGCCTGTCACATAGCGCTCAGATATTCATTGGGCCTCACACAATCCAAAAGTGTCCAGTGTCCAAAAGTGTGTGCAGAGATTCAAAATCTCCCTTATCCTCTAGTCACTTTTGTCACAGCTGTGCCATCGAGCCTGTCACATATCGCTCAGATATTCATTGGGCCTCACACAATCCAAAAGTGTCCAGTGTCCAAAAGTGTGTGCAGAGATTCAAAATCTCCCTTATCCTCTAGTCACTTTTGTCACAGCTGTGCCATCGAGCCTGTCACATAGTGCTCAGATATTCATTGGGCCTCACACAATCCAAAAGTGTCCAGTGTCCAAAAGTGTGTGCAGAGATTCAAAATCTCCCTTATCCTCTAGTCACTTTTGTCACAGCTGTGCCATCGAGCCTGTCACATAGCGCTCAGATATTCATTGGGCCTCACACAATCCAAAAGTGTCCAGTGTCCAAAAGTGTGTGCAGAGATTCAAAATCTCCCTTATCCTCTAGTCACTTTTGTCACAGCTGTGCCATCGAGCCTGTCGCATAGCGCTCAGATATTCATTGGGCCTCACACAATCCAAAAGTGTCCAGTGTCCACAAGTGTGTGCAGAAATTCAAAATCTCCCCTGTCCTATAGACACCTTGTACCTTGTTTTACATTACTATATAGTTTGTTGGATTTTGTCTACATTTCTACCAAAAATGAGGAAGGCTGGTGGAAGAGGCCGTGGAATTGGGCGGGGGTTGGCAGCTGGTAATGATGGTGTTGGTGGTGGATCTGATGGTAGTGGCAAGAGCAAAATAGGACCGAATGCAGGAGGTGTTGAGCCTGCGTCATCGTCTGGCTACATAAGGCCTCGAACGCTTAGTTTTCTAGGAGTTGGCAAACCGCTTTTAAAGCCAGAGCATCATGAAAAAGTTTTGTCTTACATTGCTGACTCAGCCTCCAGCTCTATCGCCTCCTCTTCTTCAGTTGTAAAAAGTAAAAGCACTGAGTCGTCATTGGAGGCTCATGTTCATTAACCACACCTTTCCTTGTGTCCTTCACCCCAACCAAGATTGAAGGATGACGCAGGCCATACTACTGATTACTCCATGGAGCTGTTTTCACATACCATGCCTGGATTATCAAGTCAAATGGTGAATTACCCAGGCCAAGATGAATCTGACATGGAGTGCACTGATGCACAGCCGCTGATGGATGATTCTGCTGGTACATTCACTCAGAGCACTACATTGTCCTCGCAGTGTACAGAGCCAGATTCTGACCCTGATGAGACTCAGGTGCCCCTTCCCGCACACTATACCACCATACACGGTGACACAGAGGAAGGTGCACATGACATAGAAGAGGAGGTGATGGATGACCCAGTTGTTGACCCAGATTGGCATCCATTGGGGGAAGAGGGTGCTGCTTCCAATAGCTCAGATGAGGAGCATCCACAGCAGACATCGACATCGCAACAGCTGTTATCTGGCAGGCCCGGAGCACTCCAAAGACAGGTTCCAAACATCAAAAGAGTTGCTGGACAGCTTGTCCAGAGGGTCAAAAGATCACAGCGTGCTAGGCCGCAAAATGTCTGCCAAAGTAGGAAGAGTGCAGTGTGGCACTTTTTTGAACAAAATCCTCATGATCAGGCCAAGGTTATCTGTAAGAAGTGCGCAAAGACCTTTAGCCGAGGGAAAAATCTGAAAAATTTGAATACCAGTTGCATGCTTAGACATTTAACCAGCATGCACTTGCAAGCGTGGACACAACACCAAACCTCAAGTGCCACATGTGCAACTGATCACAACGAAGGTAGTCAGCAACGCTACATTGTTTCCCCCACTGTAAGCCCACCGGTTAGCACAGCAGCAAATGTTGAGGTGTCGTTGCAAGGCCACAGCAGTCAGGGAATCCCACTGTTATATCAACGAAAGACTGATTCTAGGCCATCAGAAAGAACACCAACTCCATCACCATCATCAACCCTCTCTCAGTCCGCCCTGTCCACCGCTACTTCCACCATATGCAGCTCTCAAGTCCAGCTCACCCTCCCAGACACTATGAGTAGGTCAAGAAAGTACTCAGTCTCTCATCCGCGTACACTGGGTTTGAACGCCCACATTGCCAAACTAATCTGGTTTGAGATGATGCCCTTTCGGTTGGTGGAAAGCACAGCTTTCCGCGAACTCATGGCCTATGCAGTACCACGCTATGACCTACCCAGTCGCCACTTCTTCTCTCGCAAAGCCATCCCAGCCCTCCACCATCATGTGAAAGACCGCATTGTCCATGCACTCAAGCAGTCAGTGAGCGGAAAGGTGCACCTCACAACTGATGCATGGTCCAGTCGGCATGGCCAGGGCCGTTACGTGTCCATCACTGCGCACTGGGTTAATGTGGTGGATGCAGGGTCCACAGGGGACAGCGGTGGTGGGACAGTGCTGCCTAGCCCACGGTATAGGAAACAGTTGGCTGTAGGCGTTCGACCCTCCTCCTCCTCCTCCTCCAGAAGCGAAAGCTCGTCCACAGAGCGCAGTCGTACGAGCACTCCATCTGCAGCTGCCACTGTTGCACACGATGTGTCCCCCTATCGAGCAGCTAGTGGAAAGCGTCAGCAGGCTGTGTTGCAGATGATGTGTTTGGGCAACAGACACACCGCCGAGGTGCTGGCCGAGTACTTGAAGCGACAAACTGAGTCATGGCTGGGCAGTGTACATCTTGAGGCAGGCAAGGTAGTTAGTGATAACGGCCGTAATTTTGTGGCAGCCATAGCCCTTTCAAAACTCAGCCATATACCTTGCTTGGCTCACACCTTGAACCTGGTGGTGCAGTGCTTCCTCAAAAATAATCCGGAGTTAACAGCCCTGCCCCAGAAGGTGCGAAGACTGTGCGCGCACATCCGCCGGTCGCATGTACACTCCGTTCGTATGCAGAAGCTGCAGCGATTGCTCCACCTTCCCAACCACCGCCTCATTATGGACATTGCAACAAGGTGGAACTCCACCCTGCACATGGTGGAGCGGCTGTGTGAGCAGAGGCAGGCCATAATGCATTTGTGGGAGGATACACGGCCAGGCACTTTGAGAGCAGACATGGAGTTGACAGGTGTGCAGTGGTCGAAGCTGAAAGACCTCTGTAAAGTCCTTCAGTGTTTTGAGGAATGCACACGGCTGGTAAGCGCAGACGACGCCATCCTAAGCATGAGCATCCCACTTATGCGTCTGCTCATGCAAACTTTGACGCACCTTAAGGAGCAGGCGTCTGCAGCCAATGTTGATGAGGAGGAAGAGGAGGAGGGAATCCTTGATGACATTCAGCCATTGTCTGCTCAGGGACCTCTCCTGGACGAGGTGGAGGAATAAGAGGAGGAGGAGGATGATGGGGATGATTACTTAGGGGAGGAGGATGCATCTCGTGGGGCAAGTGAAAATGTTGGCGTGGCAAGGTCTGGTACAGGGTTTGTGCGTGACTGGAGGGATGTGGATTTGCCAGAAAGTGCTCCTCCAACCAGCACTCGCAGTGCATCATTGACACCGGGAACATTGGCCCACATGTCAGATTATGCCTTGCAGATCCTAAAAAGGGACCCACGCATTGCCAAAATGATGAACGATGACGACTACTGGTTGGCCAGCATCCTGGATCCACGCTATAAAGGCAAATTACAAAACATCATGCCACAGGAGAACCTTGACCTAATATTGGCTAATAAACAAGCAACTCTGGTAAATCGGTTGCTTGAGGCATTCCCAGCACACAGCAGCTGGTTCTCACACGAGCCGTACGGGCCGGGGGCAGCTTGGCAGAGGTGTTCGTGGTGCACACAGCAGAAGTGGCGTTGGAGACAGGGGTTTCATGACAATGTTGTGGACTGATTTTTCAAGTACCGCTCACACAACTGGTAATACTGCATCGATGGAAAGTGACAGGAGACAGCAGTTGTCAACTATGGTTACAAACTACTTTTCCTCCCATATCGATGTTCTCCCACACAGGTCATTCCCCTTTGACTATTGGGCCGCTAAACTGGACACCTGGCCTGAATTGGCACAATATGCCTTACAGGAGCTCGCTTGCCCAGCTGCAAGTGTGCTATCGGAAAGAGTCTTCAGTGCAGCTGGATCAATCCTGACAGAAAAAAGGACCCGTCTGTCAACCCAAAATGTGGATGATCTAACCTTCATTAAAATGAACCACGCATGGGTTTCCAAGGATTTTGTCCCACCTTCCTCTGATGACACATAGGGTGACAGAAAAATGTCTTGCTTTGGTCCACCTCTTCCTGGGACTTGAACTATTTCACCTTTTGCATCAGCTGAATGTCCAACATCAACATATGCCACTTTCTAAAACTCCCTAACTGTGCTGCCTCCCCCCCCATGGCCGGGGTCACCACCTAGCGCACGACACCGTGCGAGTGCCGTTGCCCTGGACAGGTGGGTAGGCCGACTCTTGGGCGCGGGCACTGGTACAGGGTCCTTCATAGTGCAATCAAGTGTCTCTGACGGTGGTGGTGCACACCCGCCGTGAGACACACCGCCGTACTATGAGGGGCCCAGTGCCAGTACCGACGCCCACGAGTGGGCCCCCCTTGCTTGGGCAGGGCCCCAGCATTTGCAATCTTTACCTCTCCCTGCTCCTCCGCTGTGTAGTCTGGGCCGTCAAATCCATCACCGTCTGAGCCTGCCTCCTGAGACATATATTTTGAATGTGTACGCTATCCATACATGTTATCCGGGGAAACGGTACCCTTTCTAACCTTTGTGCAATCACGTGCAATCCATACTGGGCCTAACACCGTCTGAGCCTGCCTCCTGAGACATATATTTTGAATGTGTACGCTATCCATACATGTTATCCGGGGATACGGTACCCTTTCTAACCTTTGTGCAATCCATACTGGGCCTAACACCGTCTGAGCCTGCCTCCTGAGACATATATTTTGAATGTGTACGCTATCCATACATGTTATCCGGGGATACGGTACCCTTTCTAACCTTTGTGCAATCACGTGCAAACCATACTGGGCCTAACACCGTCTGAGCCTGCCTCCTGAGACATATATTTTGAATGTGTACGCTATCCATACATGTTATCCAGGGAAACGGTACCCTTTCTAACCTTTGTGCAATCACGTGCAATCCATACTGGGCCTAACACCGTCTGAGCCTGCCTCCTGAGACATATATTTTGAATGTGTACGCTATCCATACATGTTATCCGGGGATACGGTACCCTTTCTAACCTTTGTGCAATCACGTGCAATCCATACTGGGCCTAACACCGTCTGAGCCTGCCTCCTGAGACATATATTTTGAATGTGTACGCTATCCTTTCATGTTATCCGGGGATACGGTACCCTTTCTAACCTTTGTGCAATCACATGCAATCCATACTGGGCCTAACACCGTCTGAGCCTGCCTCCTGAGACATATATTTTGAATGTGTACGCTATCCATACATGTTATCTGGGGATACGGTACCCTTTCTCACCTTTGTGCAATCACGTGTAATCCATACTGGGCGTGAGAACGGCTGGCGAGCTGTTAAGCAAGCTACAGCACCTGTGGTTTGCACACGTAAGTTTTTCATTTTTTCAGGAATGACGGTTAGGCCTAATTCCGGAACTGCGGTTAACCTGCACTTACTGGGAAATCATTGTTCGCGGGTAATAATTGTAATCAGTGATCCCCATCACTAACGTTGTTCAGCGGGTTATCTGCACCTGTAAGCGACAAACGCTGGCCTTTTCAGTGTAGCGCACATGCAGCCACGGACATGTAAGGGCATGACACACCAGTTATTGGCCAATCTCATGTGCCAGAGCCTCACGTGTCCCTCTAGTAAGCCGGACTCGGACCGCGGGGCATGACGGAGTCTCGTTCGTTAACGGAATTAAGCTTGCAATGTGTGCATCTGTTCTGTAGCTGGCATGGTTGAGGTTTCCCAGGTGGAGTCGAATTTAACCGTAGGCTCCACTCCTGGTGGTGCCCTTCTGGACATTCCTTTAAGGTTCAGCTTTGCAACCATACTGCCCACGTAAAACAAACACTTTGCCTTCATGAACGCTGTTTGGAGGGTCATGACTCGTGGGAATAACGCCGCCCAATCAGTTAACCTGCTAGAGAGATCCTTCGTTGCTCCCAAGCATGACATCACACTCCCTAGGAAGAAGGTAATGCCACTGTGGCGACCGTACTCCTGGGGGCGACACAAGTGCACTGATGCCCAGCCACTGCTCGATGAATCTGCTGGTACATTGGCCCAGACCACTACATTCCCCTCGCACGCTACACGACCTGAATCTGACCCTGATGAAACTCAGGTTACCCTTCCCATATACAGTTCCATCTTACACGGTGACAAAGAGGAAGCTGCAGATGAAAGTGCAGGTTCGGCCCACCCACCATCAGACACACCACCGTACTATCAGGGGCCCTGTGCCAGTGCCGTCGCCAACGAGTGGGCCCCCCCCGCTTGCTCAGGATCACAGCACTTGCAAAGTTGAAATACTGTGCAGTGAGATGGAAGATGGGGACGACGAGGAATCCAGACAAGTACAGGGATTCCCTAGCGAGGAGACTTATTTGATTGTTTTCAATGTTGGGACAGCAATTTTTGGGGAGCACTATACTCTGGAGAATGATAGATGGGGCCCACCATACACTGGAACATTCCAAAGGTGGACATCAGACACTGGAGCAGCATTTACAGGGCCCATTATACACTAGAGCATTAGAAATGGGGCCCATTATGTTTGGAGCATTATTTGGGCCCATAAGACAGTGGAGCTTCATCCATGGGGACCAACATATACTGTAGCATTATGTGGAGCTCATCATATACTGTTTCAAACATTATATGGGACCAATGATTCTGTATGGAGAAATAGATGGGCCTCGTCATGAGATGTAAAAAGTGAGGTATTTTTCATTGTACTATACCGCTATTTCTCTGCCGTATCGGAGCATGATGAGTTGTGGTATGTGTTAAAGGGGCGCTCTTTCGCCCAGGGCACATGAAAACCTGCAGCCAGCCCTCCCCCCCCACAACTTTAGCCAAATAACCCCCATTTTTCAGTGCGTAACTTGTATTATGAAGTTAATTAAGGTTGACAAGCTTAAGTAAGAAGAATTGATGCTTTTGGCATTCAAATGGGCACTGTAGGTGTGTTTCCTGTCCTCCTCTCACTGCCGACTTTTATTCCCCATTGACTTACATTGGGTTTCGTGTTTCGGGACGACCCCGACTTTTCCCTATAATCGGACGATCTTGCTCGACCCGAATTTTGGAAAAGTCGGGTTTCACGAAACGAAACGCGACCCTAAAAAACCAAAAGTCGCTCAACTCTACTTATGACTGTTGTGTTTGAAACTGTTCAACTGTAAAGCGCTGCGGAATATGTTGGCGCTATATAAATAAAGATTATTATTATTATTAACTACGTCCGGCGAAAGCCGGTCACTATAGGGCCGCGGTATGGCCGACTATGGGTCCTTAACTATATAGTCAACTTAGCCGTCCTGACGTCCCTCGGCGTTCTGGGCAGTGGTCCTTCGGCGTAGCAGACGCTGGGCCCAGCTGCTGAAAGTTGACGTAGTCTTCGAGTGTTCCGACGCTCTGGTGACACCGGGGCACCACGGACCCCGTAGGAGTCCTTGGACGGATGGGCTGCAGCCCCCGGACTGGGGCAAGCGGCAGAGATGCGGGGTGGCGATTGGCATGCCACCTGTGCAGCTAACAGCTGCGGTGGGGAATCCGTGGCGAGCAACGGCCCAGCCCTTGCCGCGGACCGGAGCAGGACAGTGGTGGCCGCTGACGGCACTGGACTTGCCACGGCTGAGAGCAGGGTGGCTGCGGGTGGCGGGAGACAGGCCGCAGCCACGGGCTGGAGCGAGGCGGCATCGGCCGCGAGCGACCATGGGTAGGCCGCAGCTGCGGGCTGGAGCGAGGCAGCAATGGCCACGAGTGACCGCGGGCAGGCCGCAGCCGCGGGCTGGGGTGAGGCGGCAGCGGGTTGAAGCGGGGCAGCGGGTCTCGGACGGTCGTCTGGGCGCCGTCCTTCTGATGTCCTAGGTGAACGTCTCTCCTGGCTCTGGTAAGTCGCTTTGGCTCTCAGTTGCTCCCACGGTCTCCTGCTGCTTCTGTCCTGGTCTGCTGACTCACCGTGACTAGTGTTCCCCGCCCCTTTTATACTGGCTCCTCCCCCAGCTCATATGTCCATCTCAACGGTCCGTCCCTAAACTCTGTCCCCCGGGAACAGTTTTCCCCGGAACCTAGGTGATGGTCCCCTTGGTTCTGGCCCGGACACTCGGCGGGGGCCCTTCTTCCCACAACAGCATAAAGAATATATATAACAAATCATAAAACATGGAAATAAATTGTTTTGTAATGTACAGTTATTAAAATTTATGCTCCATTCATAAAATAGCAAGCTTTTATCTGCTGAAGTGTGCTCCCTGGCGCCCCCTGGCGTTAGTCCGTCTGCAGGATTTATCGGTCCTCCAAATGGCCGATCAGCTGGCCGAGCTTGCCGACTACCCACCCCCGGTGTGCACAACGTATTCTCCCTGCCCACACCCCACGTAGGTCTGACAGCGCATGCATGCAATAAAATGCAAGTTAATCATTTAATTAAAAATCATACAGTGTGATTTTCCATTTTTTACTTTTAGATTCTGTCTCTCACAGTTGAAGTGTACCTACGATAAACATTACAGACCTCTCCGTTCTTTGTAGGTGACAAACTTAGCAAAATTAGCAGTGTAGCAAATACTTATTTTCCCCACTGTACATACTCATGTGTATATATATTCCTGTAGACTGTGAGCCCTCGAGGGTCCTCTCTCCTTCTGTACTTGTGTGTCTCTTGTCTTACACATGTTTATTGTATTTGTCTATACTTCCCCTTTTCCCATGTAAAGCGCCATGGAATAAATGGCGCTATATAAATGTCTAATAATAATAATAATATATATACTAGATGTGGGCCTGATGCTATCGCATCGGGAGGGCAGTGTGTGTGTGGGGTGTGTCCCACCGTTGCCTGCCCACCCAACTCTGTGCAGTCACAGCCAGCAGGAAAGACGGTGGTTTGCGGCCTGTGCTGGAGATGGGGTGCTGCGCCACCAGAGGGCGCCAGCACCCCATCTCCAGCACAGGCCGCAAGCCGCAGTCTTTCCTGCCGGCTGTGACTGCACGGAGGTGGGTGGGCAGGCAGCGGAGGGATCCGGCACGTGTAGTCAGGCGGTGGCGGGTCCTGGCGGCGATCCGGGGGCCAATTCGCGGCCGGACTGCGCCTGTTGCTGATTGGTCGCGCCCGGCCGGGCGCGACCAATCAGTGACGTGGAATTTCCGTTACAAACAGACAGAATTAGATGATTGTATAGTTGATGTGTGTCACATATTAATAACGAGTCAATGTAGGGATAGCTCATCAAATACAAGTGTTAAAAAAAAGAAATTTTAATCTAGAGCCCCTCATTAAGACCATGGGGGGATAAACAATCTAATTTAAAAAAACAAACTTCTCTAGCCTTCCAAGCGCTTCTCTCAATTGCAGAATCAGTTCTATTGGTGAGCTTGTATGCACTTGTAGAGCGTGTCTGGAAATACTACGTTTAGTGAACCCATTCACCACATCCCATCAATGTTTATGGACCCTAGTATAGACACATTGGGTGGTGTCTCCAACATATTGCAAACCACAGTCACATTCAGCGAGACAATATAGCAGGAGGAGCCGTTGAGAAACGTCTTGGGTACGTGCCCACGATCAGGAACTGCTGCAGATTTGAGGCTGCGTATTTATAAAGTGTCAAAACCGCAGCGTTCAGCTGTTACAGAATAGCGGATGGGATTTGTAAAAATCCCATGTCCACTATGCGTCTATAGTCGCCTGCGGATCAGGACCGCAGCATGTAAATGTCTCTTGCACTAGTCTCCGCCACAGAAACATAATCAATAGAATGTATTGGATGCGGCAAATCCGCACGGTTTGGTGATCACATAATAAAGCCTATACTCACCTCCCATGCCGGCTCCGTTCCAGGGGTATCGGCATTCGCAGTCTGTGATGCGGGGGAATGACACGTGATGCCCGCACCCAATCAGCGCTGGTGTAGGGTTAAGCAGGTTCGCAGGATGCAGTGACGAGACACTAGACGAATGGTGGTTTTGAAAATCACTTTTATATACT
The DNA here is from genome assembly GCF_039654945.1 of Dendrobates tinctorius. Classification (NCBI taxonomy): domain Eukaryota; kingdom Metazoa; phylum Chordata; class Amphibia; order Anura; family Dendrobatidae; genus Dendrobates; species Dendrobates tinctorius. Next base: position 84,145,667 of record NW_027361690.1, read on the forward strand.
TTAGCCAATGGGCTTGGCTGAACAGAACAAGAATAAAGAACAACACAAAACAGTCTGCGCAGGGACTCAACAATCTTAACCAAGTATAGTATCACTTAGCCTTCCAGGGACTGCTGGTTTCGGTAGCGTGGCCGCGTTGAGGTCGCTGTGGCGGCTGTCCTAAGGAAAGTGATGTCAGTGGGGGCAACAGGCCCTGAGAAAAATAATATCGTTGGGGCGCAACAAGCCCTGTAGAAAACGAGGACGTTGGGGCGCAACAGGCCCTGAAGGAAACGAGGATGCTGGGGCGCAACAGGCCCTGAAGGTTACGCTGCCGCTGGGGCGCAACAGGCCCTGAAGGAAACGCTGCCGCTGGGGCGCAACAGGCCCTGAAGAAAACACTGCCGCTGGGGCGCAACAGGCCCTGAAGGAAACACTGCCGCTGGGGCGCAACAGGCCCTGAAGGAAACGAGGACGTTGGGGCGCAACAGGCCCTGAAGAAAACACTGCCACTGGGGCGCAACAGGCCCTGAAGGAAACGCTGCCGCTGGGGCGCAACAGGCCCGGAAGAAAGTGATGGAGGAGGCGCGCGGCGATGACGCAGTTCCCCAGAAGGCCTGTAGCCGTCCTTTACCAAGGAGTCTCTTCCTAAGCCAGGGTAGCGAGCCTTTTATCCCGCCTGTGACAAGGTGGCGTATCTTGAGGCCGATGACGGCCGGGTCGGCGTGATGGGGGAAGGCTGGGGGGAAGGGCCCAGGTCTCTGTGGCCTGGTTACCGGTACTCACAGCCACAACCTGAGGTATAGCTCCTCTCTCTCCAAGGTGGGGGTTAGCGGGGATAATTCTCTCAGAACGGGAGTGGGGAGAAGTCTCTGGGCACAGTCTCTCACGTCTCTCTTGTCGGAAAATCGCCCGCTTTCTCCTCGCAGGCTCCTCTCGGTGCCCCTGCCAGTCACACCGCGACCTGCCTTCACTCCCTCTCTTCCCCAACTGCCACATCAGCGCGTCCCCTGCTCCTTTTACCCTAGCCCCACCCCCTGTTGCCCTGACAACCTCAGTCGCATGTCTCCCTTTGTAATCCCCCTGTTGTGCTTCCTTCAATAACTCTGATGGCGGTCTCCTTGGTTCCGGCCCAAACACTATATGGGGGTCCTCCTCCCCACATTCCCCCACCCTGTAAGCTCGCCAGTCCTCAGGCGAGGGAGTTAGTCTATTAAGATTGGCCTGTAAAGGTGTTAATATTCGTTGCCATACGAACTGATCTTGTTCATACCGTTCGGGGGGTTTGCCGGCTGTTGACCGCTCGGAGCGTCTAAGTTCGACTGGGGTGGAATCTTCTGGGGTGGTGGACGACGGTGGGCTACATGATGCTGGTGGGTTAATTGTGTCAACTGGCTAATTATTGGGTGGAGGGCCCTTGGAAACTGGAGGGAAATCCTCGTCTTCCGAGTCCCAGCATATGGACTCCGGTTCGGATGTCTTCGGGGCAGGTTCCAGTTGCTTCGGGTCGGTGGAAATAGACGGGCGTAACATATTATGATGCACAATGCGGGTGGGCAGTGTTTTATCCTGCTCGGGACGTATTTCGTACACAGGTCCTTCTGGATGGATACGGTGTAGTACCCGATAAGGACTCTCTTCCCAACGTGACTCCAGTTTATTCTGGGGGCGTTGATCTAGTACAAGCACACGGTCCCCGTTTTGGAGATGGGGAGGGGAGGTTGTATTCTTCCCTGGGTGTTCCCAGTATTGAAGTTTGGTATGTACAATTCGGTGAAGAGTTTGCAGCCTGTGGCGATGATTTCGGACCCAAGACGACACTCCGGTCCAGGGCCGAGGCTCTTCAGGGTCCAACTCTACCTCCGTGATCCCTTTACCCTCTCGTCCGAACAGCAGGAAATAAGGAGTATAGCCCGTAACTCGATGTACCCGATTATTATAAACCCATACTAATTCAGAAACATATTCAGGTCAACGAGCTTTCTTGGCACTCTCCAGAGTGCGTAGCATTTGAATCAATGTCCGATTAAATCGCTCACAAGCCCCATTCCCTTGCGGGTGATATGGTGTGGTCCGGGATTTATCAATCCCATAAAGATGATGTAGTTCCTCCATAACTTACCCCAAAAAACATGCTCCCTGGTCGGAATGTATACGTTGAGGACAGCCGTACACTTGTATAAAGTTTCTGCAAATTGCGGAGGCGGCTGACTCCGCGGTCTGGTCTCGAGTAGGGGTGACCACAGCGAACTTGGTGAAATGATCCACCATGACGAGGCAGTGTTCGTATCCCTGGAATCCGGGACCAATGTGCAGATAATCCACCGTCAGGAGCTCAAAGGGCGCTGAAGTCACAATCGTCTGTGTTGCGGCCCTCTGAGCAGACGGTTTGGCCAATTCACATAAGCGGCAGGTACGGCAAACTTCTTCCACAACAGCCGACAAGCGTGGGTGATAAACTTTCTGTTGTAACCATTGTAAAGTCTTTTTGACTCCAAAGTGGGCCCCTTTTTTGTGAGCCTCTTGAGCCAGCTCGTGTAGTTGAGCTCCGGGTGTAACCACCTGCCAAACAGTCGTTGAGGTTGTTTGCGAAGTGATTTTACGGTACAGTAGTCCCTTTCGGATAATCAGTCTCTCCCATTGTCGCAGCATCAGCGACAGGTCTTGGGACAAAGTTTGTCGTTGAGTATCAGTAGGTAATTGACCAGCGGCGACCCATGTCCGGAGAAGTCCAACTTCTTCATCTTCTTGTTGCTGTTGTATCCATTTATCCCGAGATTGTTCCAGGATGCCCCTGTGGACCTCTGGAGAAGATACTTTTGCATCAACATTGGTGAGCACGGCAGCGGTAAGAGCGAACGGTATTTCCTCTCCTTCTAATTCTTCATCTCGATTCTGTCCGGGAGTTGTATGTCGAATCCTGGAGAGAGCATCTGCATGAACATTCCCGGCCCCTCTTTTGTAAATAATCTTGTAATTGTACTTCTCCATTCGGGCCACCCATCGCTGCTCCAAAGCCCCCAACTTGGCGTTTTCCAAATGAGCCAGTGGGTTGTTGGCAGTTCGCACTACCACCTCGGAGCCTGCTAGGTGCTCTGCGAATCTCTCCGTCATAGCCCACACCACTGCGAGGAGCTCGAGCTTAAAAGAGCTGTAATTGTCAGGGTTACGCTCGGAGTCATGGAGTGAACTGCTCCCATAAGCGATCACCCTCTCCCGGCCATCCTGAACCTGTGACAACACAGCCCCTAGCCCGTGAAGACTCCCGTCAGTGTGCAGGATGAACGGCTGAGAGAAATCAGCATAAGCCAACACTGGGGCATCCGAGAGTGCAGCCTTGAGATCTCGGAAGGCCTCTTCCTGAGGGTGTTGCCACTGGATTTTTCACCCATTGGCCCCAGCGGGAGCCCCCTTCAGCAGGGCTCGAGCTCGACATGCAAAATTCTTTACGAAACGACGGTAATATCCAGCTAACCCCAGAAAAGCCTGCACGTCTTTCACCGTCTCGGGGGTAGGCCATTCCTGGATAGCAGCAACCTTCTCCCGGGATGGTCTCACACCCTCTGCCGAAACGACATGACTCAGATACTCAATCTGAGAGCGAAATAGGTGGCATTTCTGAGGCTTCACCTTCAACCCGTACTTTTGCAGCCGGCTGAGTACCTGTCCCAGCCGCTTCAGGTGGTCCTTGAAGGAGGCGGCATAGACAATGATGTCGTCCAGGTAGATCAACGTGGCCTCAAAATTGAGATCCCCTAAACATCGCTCCATCAATCGCTGAAAGGTCCCGGGGGCGTTGGCCAGCCAGAATGGCATACGATTAAACTCAAACAGTCCCATGGGCATTATGAACGCCGTCTTAGCTCTGTCCTCTTCTGACATGGGCACCTGCCAGGACCCACTGGCCAAGTCCAGGGTCGAAAAATATGTTGCTTTGCCCAATGCAGACAGAGATTCTTCTATTCGGGGCAGTGGGTATGAGTCTTTAATAGTGCAAGCATTCAATTTACGATAATCCACACAGAATCGTAGTGTACCATCTTTCTTCCGGACCAACACGATGGGGGCCGCCCAAGGGCTTTGACTTTCCCGTATCACCCCTTTTTGCAGCATCTGAGCCAGCAAAGTTTTCACCTCTTGATAGAGTTGTGGCGGGATCTGTCGATAACGTTCTCGGATAGGGGCTGCTCCTGCTGTGGGGATCTCATGAGTGATGGTGGTGGTACACCCAAAGTCGTCCTCCTGGCTAGGAAATACTTCATGGTACTGTCCCAGCAATGCTTTTACTTGTGAAAGTTGGGCCGCAGTTAGTCCAGAAAGCTCGGCCCGCATCTGCTCCAAAATATTTCGGCCCTTCTCTTGTGTCGAGACTTCATGGGCCTGTAAGGTTCATATTGTTACCTCCCAAGGATCCTCTGGGTGTACTCGTAATTGAACCGCAGGAGCGGGCAGCACTTATTCTAAAGGCTTTACTAGCTTGGCCAGTACAGTCCATGCTTTCAGAATGGTATCTCGGTCTTCAAGGTTAACGCAGCGGACCAGGACGGTTCTTTTTCACACCGTAGCGAGGGAACGGGCCACCAGTATGCCAGGAGGTAAGTGCTCTGAGTGACACGGCTCCACCTGCACCTCTACGCCCTCCAAAGGTATCGGGGCCCGAATTGGCAGGGCCACCACTGTCTGTCCAGGAGGCAGCACAAGCAGGAGTGCCGCTGACGCGATGACCTTGCCCAGAGCCTCACCCTCCTGGCAGTCCCGATGCACCCGCGCACCTCGCACCAGCTGCTGGAATACCTGTCCCTGAGCTGTGCAAGAACCCCACTGCTTCAGTGTCCTTTGTGTGGGATCATTAAGCAACAGGTTACCAAACTCTTTTAAAATATTCATGCCTAGGGTGACGGGGTGTCGTTGATCAGCTTCTCCTTGAGTCAGCACCACCCCTCTGCGGCCGAGGGGTTTACCGCACAACGTCATCTGCACCCACACTACCTCGGCAACCGGGACCGGCAGTTGATTAGCGGCTACTAGTCTAATCATGGGCCCCTACTGAGGCCTTGCTGCCTCCGGAAAGTTTTGTTGAAAGTACGCTACGGGCATAGTGGTTACTTGTGACCCCGTGTCCACCAGACACCGGACGGCCCGGCCCTCTACTTCTGCCCAAACTACCGGACACTTTGCTACCAAATCTTCGGGACTTCCACCACCCCTAGTTGTGGTTTTCGGCACCGAGCGGCGTCCCCCCAGCCCGGAGCCCTTTAGTTTAATGGCCGCCGGGGTGGGTATCTCCCACGCCGCGGACACTCTCGGGCGAAGTGGCCTGGTTCTCCACACCCATAACACCGGACCGGTATAGATTGACCACCCCGCGGAAAACGTGACCCCCAGGGACTGGGATTAACACTGGGTCGTCCAGTCTCCGGTTCGGTTCTTCTCTTTACTTCAGCCAACTCGCTCTTAATATTTTTCAATTCTCGCTTCATCTCCTCTACCCACTGAGGTTCCTCAACTGGGTTCGAGGAGGCCTCCACACCTCGGACCTTCCCCACGGGGACCGCCATCCCCTGCTCTTGCTCCCGAACCCGTGCCTGACTTCCCACTTCTGAAAAGTCTATTTGGGGATTCATTCTGATCTGTTCCTGTAATGCCTGTTTTATCATAGAATCATAGAGTCATAGAGTCGTAGAGTTGGAAGGGACCTCCTGGGCCATCTGGTCCAACCCCCTGCTCAAAGCAGGATTCGCTAAATCATCCCAGTCAGATGTCTGTCCAGCCTCTGTTTGAAGACTTCCATTGAAGGAGAACTCACCACTTCTCGTGGCAGCCTGTTCCACTCATTGATCACTCTAACTGTCAAAAAGTTTTTTCTAATATCTAATCTGTGTCTCTTCCCATTCAGTTTCATCCCATTGCTTCTAGTCTTTCCTTGTGCAAATGAGAATAAAGTTGATCCTTCTACAATGTGACAGCCCTTTAGATATTTGTAGACAGCTATTAAGTCTCCTCTCAGTCTTCTCTTTTGCAAACTAAACATTCCCAAATCCTGCAACCTTTCCTCATAAGACAGGGTTTGCAGACCGGTCACCATTCTGGTCGCTCTTTTCTGAACTTGCTCCAGTTTGTTGATGTCTTTTTTAAAATGTGGTGCCCAAAACTGGACACAATATTCCAGATGAGGTCTGACCAAAGAGGAGTAGAGGGAAATAATGACTTCACGTGATCTAGACTGTATGCTTCTGTTAATACATCCTAGAATTGCATTTGCCTTTTTTTGCTGCTGCATCACACTGTTGACTCATATTCAGTCTGTGATCTATTAGTATACCCAAGTCTTTTTCACATGTGCTGTCACTTAGCCCTATTCCTCCCATTCTATATATGCTTTTTTCATTTTTATTGCCCAGATGTAGTACTTTGCATTTCTCCCTGTTAAAAACCATTCTGTTAGTTGCTGCCCACTTCTCCAGTTTATTTAAATCTTTTTGAATCATCTCTCTCTCCTCTCTAGTATTAGCTATCCCTCCTAGCTTTGTGTCATCAGCAAATTTAATCAGTTTACCCTCAATTCCTTCATCTAAATCGTTGATAAAGATGTTGAACAATACAGGGCCCAGGACAGAGCCCTGTGGTACCCCACTTGAGACATTCTTCCAACTGGATGTGCAGCCATTTACGACCACTCTTTGGGTCCGATCACTAAGCCAGTTATGAATCCACCTAACAGTTGCCTTGTCCATTCCATACTTAGTCATTTTTTCAATAAGGATTGTATGAGAGACTTTGTCAAATGCTTTGCTGAAGTCAAGATATACTATATCTACAGCATTTCCTTGATCCACCCAATCAGTGATACCGTCATAGAAGGAAATTAAGTTAGTCTGACATGACTTATCAGTTACAAACCCATGCTGACTCTGTTTAATCACTTCATTCTTATCCAGGTATTGACATACATGTTGTTTAATAATTTGTTCAAAGATCTTTCCTGGTATAGAAGTCAGACTCACCGGCCTATAGTTGCCTGGGTCCACCTTCTTCCCCTTTTTGAAGATAGGAACAACATTTGCTCTTCTCCAGTCTTCTGGCACTTCTCCTGTTCTCCAAGAATTTTCAAAGATTATGGAGAGGGGTTCAAAAATTTCTTCTGCTATCTCCTTTAGTACTCTGGGGTGTAATTTATCTGGACCTGGAGACTTGAATTCATTTAGGTTTATCAGTTTTATCAGGTTTATCAGTGGATCTCGCAGTCCAGTTACCAGTAGGTCACATAGGGTAATGTCAACAGGTCCTACCCCTACCCCGTCTTTTCTTTCAATAGCCGTATGCAATTCTTGGAGCACATTCATATACTGAGTAATCGTCTCCCCCTCTGCCTGCATCCTGCTAAACAGACGGGTCCTTAACTCTCCCACATTAGTGGGATCCCCGTGGGTCTGTTCCACTATCTGCAACACTTTTTCAAAAGTGTTGCGGTTCCCCGGAGGTTTCAACATCACTGACCTCCGCACCTCCCCGTCTAGGGCCATGAGTGCCACTTCAGCTTCCAGGTCAGGGGTCATTGGGTGCATCCGAAAGAGCCCCCGCATTCGCTCTGTCCAGCTCCATAGCATAGTATTGGAGCCGGAGAATCTAGGCAGGTTGTTCAGCATGGCCCCCAATGAAATGCTAGTACGGGGGCCCTCATTATTTACAGAGTCTACAGCTTCCCCCTGACCTGCACCACCACTGTCTATGCTCGGAGACTGCATCCTGCCGACTACGCCAAGTGTAGGGTTAAGCAGGTTCGCAGGATGCAGTGACGAGACACTAGACGAATGGTGGTTTTGAAAATCACTTTTATATACTTTAGCCAATGGGCTTGGCTGAACAGAACAAGAATAAAGAACAACACAAAACAGTCTGCGCAGGGACTCAACAATCTTAACCAAGTATAGTATCACTTAGCCTTCCAGGGACTGCTGGTTTCGGTAGCGTGGCCGCGTTGAGGTCGCTGAGGCGGCTGTCCTAAGGAAAGTGATGTCAGTGGGGGCAACAGGCCCTGAGGAAAATAATACCGTTGGGGCGCAACAAGCCCTGTAGAAAACGAGGACGTTGGGGCGCAACAGGCCCTGAAGGAAACGAGGACGCTGGGGCGCAACAGGCCCTGAAGGTTACGCTGCCGCTGGGGCGCAACAGGCCCTGAAGGAAACGCTGCCGCTGGGGCACAACAGGCCCTGAAGAAAACACTGCCGCTGGGGCGCAACAGGCCCTGAAGGAAACACTGCCGCTGGGGCACAACAGGCCCTGAAGGAAACGAGGACGTTGGGGCGCAACAGGCCCTGAAGAAAACACTGCCGCTGGGGCACAACAGGCCCTGAAGGAAACGCTGCCGCTGGGGCGCAACAGGCCCTGAAGAAAGCAATGCCGTTGAGGCTCAACAGGCCCGGAAGAAAGTGATGGAGGAGGCGCGCGGCGATGACGCAGTTCCCCAGAAGGCCTGTAGCCGTCCTTTTTTGGCCCTATACACATCATGTATACCACAATTCTCATTTACCAAGGAGTCTCTTCCTAAGCCAGGGTAGCGAGCCTTTTATCCCGCCTGTGACAAGGTGGCGTATCTTGAGGCCGATGACGGCCGGGTCGGCATGATGGGGGAAGGCTGGGGGGAAGGGCCCAGGTCTCTGTGGCCTGGTTACCGGTACTCACGGCCACAACCTGAGGTATAGTTTCTCTCTCTCCAAGGTGGGGGTTAGCGGGGATAATTCTCTCAGAACAGGAGTGGGGAGAAGTCTCTGGGCACAGTCTCTCACGTCTCTCTTGTCGGAAAATCGCCCGCTTTCTCCTCGCAGGCTCCTCTCGGTGCCCCTGCCAGTCACACCGCGTCCTGCCTTCACTCCCTCTCTTCCCCAACTGCCACTTCAGCACGTCCCCTGCTCCTTTTACCCTAGCCCCACCCCCTGTTGCCCTGACAACCTCAGTCGCATGTCTCCCTTTGTAATCCCCCTGTTGTGCTTCCTTTAATAACTCTGATGGCGGTCCCCTTGGTTCCAGCCCAAACACTATATGGGGGTCCTCCTCCCCACACTGGCATCACTGTCTCTGCTTTCGGACAAACTGAACATGAAGTTGAAGTCCGGGATCAGCTGCAGATGATCCCCAACTTCCTTTTATGTTCAGTTTGCCCGAAGGCGCAGACATTGATGCCAGTGCTGATTGGGCACCAGTGAAACGTATTGCCACTTCTTTGATATTGATGTCCAATGGTTAAAAATAGGCTATCAATATCGGATCAGTGGCGGCGTGCACTGCTGAGAACAGGGATCTTTTGTGCTACACAAAAGATCATTTCACCCGATGGATGAGCAATTTGCTTGTTCATCCGACGATCAGCAGGCTGTTTACGAGGAAACATATTTATGAAACGAGCGCTTTTGTCAACACTCTTTCCCAATTATCTAGCAGTATTAATGCTCCTTTAGGTAGTATAAAGATGAGCTCAAACACATCTGGACCTCTAAGAATAGAATAGTAGGCAAAAAGGGTCCTGGTGGACAGTGACTATAACAGGGCAGCTAGTTCTTGGGACACCCTAACACACAACTGTACTCGATCATCTCATGGTAGCCCAGGGCTGAATGTTGTCAAGTGGTTGGACGGGCCTATTGTCCCTGCAAATATCTAAAGGCAATATTGTAGGTCCACACAGATTTAAGACAACTTGAAGCAAATGAAAGCGGAATTTAAGAAAGCTGATAACTAATGCTTATGACTGACCGATATGGCTCTCATGGTTAAACACTATAAAGTTGTTGTTACCTTTCAGAAAGTTTCTCCTGACAAAATGTACTTTACTCACCCTCCTGCGGTCCGGTGTAGTGACTCTGCTTGCTGACCCGATCATCGTTACATGGCTGCAGCTGTGACGTTACATCGACATCACGGCAGAAAATCATTGAGCGGTTCGTGAAGTCTACAGGGGAGATTCAGAGACACAGCACTGGACCTCGGGTAAGTAAAGCACAGGGTTTTTTTTTTTTCTTTTTTCTATGCGAGATGCTTTCTGGAAGAGAACAACCCCCTTTAAATGGTTTCAAAGATTAAAAGGCATGTGTGTCTGGATTATTGCATGCAGAACTCCAGATTAGTCTGCTTCATTTATCGGGCTACTTCGTTGGGAAATTAATTTTGCGGGATATTATAAAATTGAATAACTGCGATTGTTCTTCTATCTTGATACAATAAGACCACCACTCTGATGTTGAGAGAATGTTGATGAGAATGCCGTCACGTTTCAAATTCTGCATAGTTCCCCGCGTCATAAGTACAAAATTTACTGTTTCCTGGAATCACCATAACTATTGAGTACAAGCTGTCATGTCAGAATAACCAGTGACAGGCCTGGCCAAGGAAAAGTGCCCAAATGTAGCTGACTGGCAAGGACTAAGAAAAGAGGGGAAAATATTAAGAGAGGTCACACGTTTGTATTTCCTTAAACTCCATTTTGTGTGCTTTGAGCTAATGATGTTGCTTTTATTAGTTTACAGCTTTTCTTGTCATGACCCTTCAGATTCTTAATATTAGGCCGGGATCACACTACTGTGTGTGATGTGAGAAACTCGCACGAGTCTCTTGCATCAATACCCGGCGCTGCCGCTGGCACTCAGGACTGGAGCTGCGGCTGCATGTATTTCTATGCAGCCTCAGCTCCGGTCCTGAATGCCAGCGGCAGCGCTGGGTGTTGATGCGAGAGACTCGTGCGAGTTTCTCACACCACACACAGTAGTGTGATCGCAGCGTTGGAGAAATTGTTGAGATTGAAGGTGATAGGTCACCACTGATAGTTTTGCACCAATCGGGTTAAGTTACAACAGCAGATTCAACAAATGACCCCTTTCTAACATGCCAAAGCTTCCACCTCTCTCACAAATCTCTTACTGCAACCAAAGCTCAGGAGACAAATTATAAAATTGTCTCTAGGTTGGATCGAGTTCCCTCGGTTTTGCACAAATGGATTCCAGTTACTTCTAAACTTCTGTTGGCGTTGTGGAGCAAGTGAAGGCACATTGGTTTACAGCTGGTGGTCTTGCCTGGACCTTGTAGCGCTCTCGTAAAGGGTTCTTAAAGTAATCCTAGCAGTCACTGGAATTACAATTCCAAACAAACCTGAAGCAACCCTACTATTCATGTCCCCAATGTCAAGGACTAGTTAAAAAAAATTATTAAAAAATAGCTCCAGAGACACCTACTCACCTACTACAAGCAGCTAGCAGTAATCCCCCGTCACTGGAAGCCCCCACATGGACCTTCCCTAGAGGAATGGTTACGTCTCAATGTATGGAGCTGCTGCTTGCCCATTTCCAGGTGGAGAGAAGTAGAATATCTACCAAGTGGTTCCACTGGGATACCTTTTTAGCTTCACCTTTGTATCAGGCCATCTGAGTTAATATGCCTTCAATTTAAACCATATGTACCTTGTCTTCTTCATAATTTTGCATCAGATCTCATAGCCGCTTTTGAGCCCCTTTAATCCTGCCGCTCATCTATCTTTGTGTCTTACCTGGTACGTTTTTCCCATTCCTTTCGGAATGTTCCTGCCTCTCTCTCGGCCTTCAAATCATTCCCTGCGAGGGCGAGGACTATTCACAGCCCAACTTTCAGTCCTAATTGTGACTCCTTTATGTTGGATACTGATATTATTGGTATATATTCTCATGGGAAGTGTGGGGGTATAGATGTTTGAATCGTATAAAGAAGACCTTGTTAGGTTGCCGAGTTTTGTATATAAAAAAAAATCTTCCAATTTATTGCAACAAGTTTCAGAGTATAATATACGCCTTCCTCAGGCATATGTTGTCAGCGGCAGCACTTGGGATCCACCGCACTCTTCTGTCCTTTACATATAAAGCGAAAGGTAAAGCAACAAATGTGAAATAAAAATAAAAGAATTATAAAATAAAATATAGGACTAAATATGGTTCTACACCACAATAAACTGAAGTATATGAAGATAAGGTGTAAATAAAACCCCAAGTAAAAAAGTATATAAACTATATATCTTTATTAGAGCATAATTACAAGACATGTAAAATCGATAATTTAAAAGTAACAAAAAAAACAAAGTTAGCCATCATTTGGCGCCACAGACAAATAGCTAGCAGATGTGCATAAACTGATGGTAAAACCAAGGTGTGCAAAAAATAGTGCACAAAAAATGTGTAACTTGTGCCAGTTATAACATCATATAACTAAAAAAATATATATAAATACATAGCGTGCAAGTGAAGTATTGTGAAAATAAAATGAAAATAAACAAGTGTGCAAAATAGCAATCTTCAGGTTTGTACCTACACTGTGCTTCAACGCCAGGAGTCACTACGTACGTTTCGGCATGAATGGCCTTCTTCCGGGAGAGTGTCTAAAGTGTCTAAGTAACCTCTATTTATATGATAATGTGACCAATCAAAAGGGGAAAACCATAAGCTCACAGGTGCGATGGGGCTTTAGTGGGTGTCCGCATGTGCCGACAAATACCGGCATACCTGTGAGCTTATGGTTTTCCCCTTTTGATTGGTCACAAGCTTTTAGATTGTTACATGATCGGTCTTGTTAGAAGAGACTTACATATAATCCTTTGATATCTTTCAGGCTAGAAATATCTAAAATGTTACAATTGGGCAAAGATAATAAATTGATTACTAAAGAGATCTTTGATATTCTCACAATTAAGGAACCAGCCATACCAACTCCCTACCTATTACCCAAGATTCATAAAAATGCTACTATACTTCCAGGTAAGCCTATTATCTCTCGTATAGGCGGTCTGACAGAAAACATCTGTACATATATTGATTCTCATTTAAAGCCACTAGCGGAAACAATTCCTTCCTATCTTTGTGACACAGTTGATCTTTTACAAAAAATAGATTCATTAAATATCGATGATATGATTTTAGTGACATGTGATGTCTAATCATTGTACACGAACATAAGACATAAATATGGTCTCCATGCGGTTAAAGTCTTTTTAGGTATGTCTAATCTCTCCACAGCGAAATCCACTTTTATCCTTCAACTTTTAAGGGCCTGTCACACTAAGCGATATCGCTAGCAATATCGCTATAACTTGTGACGTTATAGCGATATTGCTAGCGATATCGCTGTGTGTGATACTTACCTACAACCCGCTCCCCCGCTAGTTATCGCTGATTGCGCGAGAACAGGCTGGACTGTTTCTCGTCGTCTGCTTCCTGCGGCGCTTCCTGCTGTGACGACGAGCGACGCGTGGAGCCGGGCGGGAGGACGCAGGATCGCCTGGTGTGACAGGTAAGTAGCGACCCCCGTCCCCAGCGATGTCGCTAGTGAGATCTGCCTGTGTGGCAGCTCACTAGCGACCACTTAGCGATGTACCAGCGATCCTGACCGCGTCATATCGCTGGTCGGGATCGCTGGTACATCGCTAAGTGTGACAGTACCCTTAGAGTTTGTTTTAACCCACAATTTTTTTTACTTTTAAAGGATCCTTCTAACTACAGCTCCAGGGTACAGCAATGGGCGCGGACTGTGCGCCTTCTTATGCAAATCTGTTCCTGGGGCTGTGGTAGAGGGATCTGGGATCTATTTTCATCTGACTTTTTTTTAGATCTTGTTCCTTTTTGGACAAGATTTATTGATGATATATTTTTTATTTGGCGTGGTAGTGAAACCGAATTGAAATAATTTATTTCTGACTTAAATAAAAATGACCTGAATATTCATCTAACTTTTAATTATGATTTTTATAGGGTCACTTTTTTGGACATTGAAATTTAACGTGATGGTCAGGGAACATTGCAGTCGAATATATATAGAAAAGATACAGCTGTCAATTCTATCCTCCACGCCTCTTCTTCTCATCCATATCACATCATCATATCTATTCCAACTGGCCAATTTCTCCGTTTAAGACGATTATGTTCCTCTGATAAAGATTTTGAGATCCGTGCTATTGAAATGCGAGACAGATTTATGGATAGAGGGTATAGTCATCGGAGTATTAAAAAAGCATATAATAGAGCTAAAAACTCTAAACACCATGACTTTATCTATACTGCAAAGGTTGAAAAACCCTCTATTCAGGTATCAGGTGCAGGGCCGCCATCAGGGCATTACAGCCCTTACTGCTGTATGGGGCCCGATGAACATCAGTACAGAAGGGGGCCCGCAGATCAGGGGCCCCGCTCCTGTGCTGCCAGTCATCGGGCCCCAAGTGCTGTGCGTCATAGGGGCGCCGGGCAGGCCCCAAGTGTGCGCTGCAATCGGGCCTGCAGCGCACACATCAGCAGAGCCGCCACAGCGCCCGACATCCGAAAGGTAGAGAAGAGCTGAAGGACCTGTGGTGACGTCATTATTATCACAGGCCTTCAGCATTGATCAGATCCGCCCCCTGATCACATGACGATGACGTCACCACAGGTCCTTTCAGCTCACACAGCAGCAGCTCCATCTTCAGCGCAGGAGCGAGGTCAGGTAAGAAGAAAGTTTTTATTTTTGAAAGGCGCAATATGTATCCCTGGCAGAATGGAGACAGGGGTCAGGATTGGAGACACACAGGGGCAAATATGGAGACGGGGCAGGATTGGAGTCACACAGGGGCAAATATGGAGACAGGGGGCAGGATTGGAGACACAGGGGCAAATATGGAGATGGGGCAGGATTGGAGTCACACAGGGGCAAATATGGAGACAGCGGGCAGGATTGTAGTCACACAGGGGCAAATGTGGAGACAGGGGGCAGGATTGGAGTCACACAGGGGCAAATATGGAGACAGGGGGTAGGATTGGAGACACAGGGGCAAATATGGAGACGGGGCAGGATTGGAGTCACACAGGGGCAAATGTGGAGACGGGGCAGGTTTGGAGTCACACAGGCAAATATGGAGACAGCGGGCAGGATTGGAGTCACACAGGGGCAAATGTGGAGACGGGGCAGGATTGTAGTCACACAGGGGCAAATGTGGAGACGGGGCAGGATTGGAGTCACACAGGGGCAAATATGGAGACAGGGGGCAGGATTGGAGTCACACAGGGGCAAATGTGGAGACGGGGCAGGATTGGAGTCACACGGGCAAATATGGAGACAGGGGGCAGGATTGGAGTCACACAGGGGCAAATATGGAGACAGGGAGCAGGATTGGAGTCACACAGGGGCAAATATGGAGACAGCGGGAAGGATTGTAGTCACACAGGGGCAAATGTGGAGACGGGGCAGGATTGGAGTCACACAGGCAAATATGGAGACGGGGCAGGATTGGAGTCACACAGGGGCAAATATGGAGACAGGGAGCAGGATTGGAGTCACACAGGGGCAAATATGGAGACAGCGGGAAGGATTGTAGTCACACAGGGGCAAATGTGGAGACGGGGCAGGATTGGAGTCACACAGGGGCAAATATGGAGACGGGGCAGGATTGTAGTCACACAGGGGCAAATGTGGAGACGGGGCAGGATTGGAGTCACACAGGGGCAAATGTGGAGACGGGGCAGGATTGGAGTCACACAGGGGCAAATGTGGAGACGGGGCAGGATTGGAGTCACACAGGGGCAAATATGGAGACAGGGGGCAGGATTGGAGTCACACAGGGGCAAATGTGGAGACAGGGGGCAGGATTGAAGTCACACGGGCAAATATGGAGACAGGGGGCAGGATTGAAGTGACACAGGGGCAAATGTGGAGACGGGGCAGGATTGAAGTCACACAGGGGCAAATATGGAGACAGGGGGCAGGATTGGAGTCACACGGGCAAATATGGAGACAGGGGGCAGGATTGGAGTCACAGGGGCAAATATGGAGACAATGGGCAGGATTGGAGTCACAGGGGCAAATATGGAGACAGGGGGCAGGATTGGAGTCACACAGGGGCAAATGTGGAGACAGGGGGAAGGATTGGAGTCACACAGGGGCAAATGTGGAGACGGGGCAGGATTGGAGTCACACAGGGGCAAATGTGGAGACAGGGGGCAGGATTGGAGTCACACAGGGGCAAATGTGGAGACAGGGGGCAGGATTGGAGACACACAGGGGCAAATATGGAAACAGGGCGCAGGATTGGAGACACACGGGGCAAATATGGAGACAGGGGGCAGGATTAGAGACACACAGGGCCAAATATGTAGACACGGGGCAAAATGCAAGACATGGGGGTAGAACGCAAGACATGGAGGCAGAATGCAGACATGGGGGCAAAATGCAAGACATGGGGACAGAATGCAAGACATGGCAGAATGCAGACATGGGTGCAGAATGCACACATGATGGGGGCAGAATGCAAGACATGGGGGCAGAATGCAAGACATGGGGGCAGAATGCAAGACATGGGGGCAGAATGCAAGACATGGGGGCAGAATGCAAGACATGGGGGCAGGCAGAATATGACAGTGAGACACAGGAGGGGGCTGAATGTGACAGACATGGGGCAGAAAGGACATGGGGCAGAATGTGACAGACACGAGGGCAGAATGTGAGACATGAGGGCAGAATGCAGAACCTGAGGGCAGAATGCAAGATATGGGGGCAGAATGCAGACATGGGGGCAGAATGTGACAGTAAGACACAGGGGGGGCAGAATGGGACATTGAGACACAGGAGGGGGCAGAATGTGAGACATGGGGCAGAATGTTACAGTGAGACACAGGAGGGGGCAGAATGTTACAGTGAGACACAGGAGGGGGCAGAATGTGAGACACGGGGTCAGAATGGACATGGGGCATAATGTGACAGTAATACACAAGAGGGGGCAGAATGTGACAGTGAGACACAGGAGGGTGCAGAATGTGACAGTGAGACACAGAAGGGGGCAGAATGTGAGACACGGGGTCAGAATGGACATGGGGGCATAATGTGACAGTAAGACACAAGAGGGGGCAGAATGTGACAGTGAGACACAGGAGGGTGCAGAATGTGACAGTGAAACACAGGAGGGGACAGAATGTGAGGCACGGGGGCAGAATGTGACAGAGTGACACAGGAGGGGGCAGAATGTGACAGTGAGACACAGGAGGGGGCAGAATGTGAGACACAGGGTACAGGATGGGAGACACATGGTGCAGGATCATGGGGCAGGATAGATACTATGTAGACAGATGGGGCAGGATCGGGAGATCATGTGGGGGCAGAATGGATACTCATGAGGGCAGGATGAGAGAAAATATGGCTGGAGCCAGGATGGGGGATATTATTACCATAGGGGCTAATTAAGGGATATTATTACTGCAGTGATGTATTTATTTTATTTTTTTGAGGATACTGTTTTAAATGGGGGGAGGTTCTGTTACTGTGCAGAGCGACACTATGTCGCCTTTTTTCTTCTTCATCTGGTGTAGTGTAGAAGTTGGGAAAAAAATTAAGTAATGTGTTCTGCAAGTGGAGCTCTAGATAACTGTGTTATTTCCTCCAGAGACAAGCCCTGGCTGGAAGACGTGATGGCGATCTGTGCTGGATGAAAGATGAAAAGCAAAGATGAAGGACTTCACCTAGAGACATCACTGGTGAGTTTGTGTTACCTGTACAATGACACTATACACTATATACAGAGTGCCTTTGTACAATGTCACCAGTGATCACTGTATTACCTGTACACTGACACTATATACAGAGTTCCTGTGTATAATGTCACTGGTGATCACTGTATTACCTGTACACACACTACATACTAATTACAGATCTCCTGTGTATAATGGCACTTATGGTGATAGTAATATGTTTTTTTATTAATGATCAGTATTCAGTCACCATGTGCTGGTAATATGTGGTCTGGTCATGGTGCGGTGGTATTTGTCCCTTGTATGTGCTATTATTCTGTCACTGGGGGTAATATGTGGCCTGGATATGGTATGGCTCTATTTGTTCCCTGTATGTGGTATTATTGGTCACCATGTGGTGGTAATATGGTGTCTGGGCATGGTGTGGTGGTATTTGTCCCTTTGGATGTGATATTATTGGTCATATTAAAAATTGAAAAATAAATAAAAAAATATACCTAAATTGTATTGGATATTTTAGCAAATGTTTAATAGGTTAGAGTAGAATAGGGCTCAGCCAAAAGAGTCTACCTAGTGGTGGCAGATTTAAAAAATCTTTTGGTCATAATAAGAGCTGCTGGCTATGTGTGTGATCTGGAGACGGGAACTGTTAATGTGTGATTGGTGAGAAGTGGAATTTTTCTAAGAGAGAGCGGTGGGGCTGTGGTCAGTTTGAGGGGTGGAGGGCGGGGCTGGGGTGGAGCCTGGGTGGAGTCTCAAGGGGGCCCAAAAAATTTTGCCAGTATGGGGCCCCAAAATTCCTAGTGGCAGCCCTGATCAGGTGAGATTCACAACTCAATACCACTCGCAATGGGAATATATGCATAGTATTTAAACCCAACATTGGCCTGTTCTTCTTGCAGATCAAACCCTAAGACAATATCTTCCAGAGAAACGCAGATCAAACCCTAAGACAATATCTTCCAGAGAAACCATGTATCACGGCCCGAAGATCTCGTAATTTAACGACATATAATAAGATCTATCAAATAACCCAAACTAGCACTTGCCAAACTAAAGCTGTCATTGATCACACCACATGCCCGTGTGGAAAGATATATGTAGGCCTTACTACCAGTTATTTTAAGGTCAGAGTACGGGAACATATAAGGGATATACTATTGGCAGCAGATGAGGAAAATGTTGAATATTTGAAACTTATCCCTAGACATTTTAAAAACTTCCATTCATGTGATCCTACTGGATTACGATTTATAGGTATTGATTGTGTTCTTTCGGAGTATCGTGGGGGTAATGTTAGCAAGATACTTGCTCAAAAAGAATCCAAGTGGATTTGGACTTTGCATACCTTACAACCATCAGGTCTTAATGAGAATTTAAATTATGCTCCATTTCTCTGATTTCCAGTTTCTCTTCGAAAAGATTCTTATATATATTTTATTTTTTACTTGATCATATTTTTTACTAACTTTTATATCTCTTTTTAAGATCTTCATCTCTAGTGTCCAATTTAATATGGGACCGGCTACATACTTTGGATGTTTTCCAGTTACATCCTTGTATATTATTATATATTCACTTGGATCTCTACTACATTGTACTTTAGTATGACCTATTCTTTTGTAATTTTTTTTTATATATTACATTATAGTTATTTCTCTATATACTTATACTCATGTGGTATGTCTATAGACTTCTTCTTTGGAGACTTTTATATGTGTATACATTTTTTTTATATGTATTGTAGAATTTTTGCGTACTGTATATTTTAATTTTGTCATATTTGTACACATTACTGTGCACTGTCACTTTAACCTGGTATTTTATTTATACCTTTATATAGTGACACTGTGATCTATGCTTGCACTATTATATTTAAATTATTCTTCTATATGCACATGTAATTTACCGTATATATTTGTTTTGATAATTCCATATGTGTAACTATTTTTGTATATACAGTATATACATCTACTGTATATTACTATAATAATGTTGTTTGGAAATACTGTATATGTATATATGTATTCATGCACTGTCACTTTAACTCAGCATTGTTTTTACCAATAATATATATATATATATACAGTGGGGAAAAAAATTATTTAGTCAGTTAGCAATAGTGCAAGTTCCACCACTTAAAAAGATGAGAGGCGTCTGTAATTTACATCATAGGTAGACCTCAACTATAGGAGACAAACTGAGAAAAAAAAATCCAGAAAATCACATTGTCTGTTTTTTTTTTCATTTTATTTGCATATTATGGTGGAAAATAAGTATTTGGTCAGAAACAAAATTTCATCTCAATACTTTGTGATATATCCTTTGTTGGCAATGACAGAGGTCAAACGTTTTCTGTAAGTCTTCACAAGGTTGCCACACACTGTTGTTGGTATGTTGGCCCATTCCTCCATGCAGATCTCCTCTAGAGCAGTGATGTTTTTGGCTTTTCGCTTGGCAACACGGACTTTCAACTCCCTCCAAAGGTTTTCTATAGGGTTGAGATCTGGAGACTGGCTAGGCCACTCCAGGACCTTGAAATGCTTCTTACGAAGCCACTCCTTCGTTGTCCTGGCGGTGTGCTTTGGATCATTGTCATGTTGAAAGACCCAGCCACGTTTCATCTTCAATGCCCTTGCTGATGGAAGGAGGTTTGCACTCAAAATCTCACGATACATGGCCCCATTCATTCTTTCATGTACCCGGATCAGTCGTCCTGGCCCCTTTGCAGAGAAACAGCCCAAAGCATGATGTTTCCACCACCATGCTTTACAGTAGGTATGGTGTTTGATGGATGCAACTCAGTATTCTTTTTCCTCCAAACACGACAAGCTGTGTTTCTACCAAACAGTTCCAGTTTGGTTTCATCAGACCATAGGACATTCTCCCAAAACTCCTCTGGATCATCCAAATGCTCTCTAGCAAACTTCAGACGGGCCCGGACATGTACAGGCTTAAGCAGTGGGACACGTCTGGCACTGCAGGATCTGAGTCCATGGTGGCGTAGTGTGTTACTTATGGTAGGCCTTGTTACATTGGTCCCAGCTCTCTGCAGTTCATTCACTAGGTCCCCCCGCGTGGTTCTGGGATTTTTGCTCACCGTTCTTGTGATCATTCTGACCCCACGGGGTGGGATTTTGCGTGGAGCACCAGATCGAGGGAGATTATCAGTGGTCTTGTATGTCTTCCATTTTCTAATTATTGCTCCCACAGTTGATTTCTTCACTCCAAGCTGGTTGGCTATTGCAGATTCAGTCTTCCCAGCCTGGTGCAGGGCTACAATTTTGTTTCTGGTGTCCTTTGACAGCTCTTTGGTCTTCACCATAGTGGAGTTTGGAGTCAGACTGTTTGAGGGTGTGCACAGGTGTCTTTTTATACTGATAACAAGTTTAAACAGGTGCCATTACTACAGGTAATGAGTGGAGGAAAGAGGAGACTCTTAAAGAAGAAGTTACAGGTCTGTGAGAGCCAGAAATCTTGATTGCTTGTTTCAGACCAAATACTTATTTTCCACCATAATATGCAAATAAAATGAAAAAAAAACAGACAATGTGATCTTCTGGATTTTTTTTCTCAGTTTGTCTCCCATAGTTGAGGTCTACCTATGATGTAAATTACAGACGCCTCTCATCTTTTTAAGTGGTGGAACTTGCACTATTGCTGACTGACTAAATACTTTTTTTCCCCACTGTGTATATATATATATATATATATATATATATATATATATATATACACACACACACACACAGAGTAAATATATATAGAGAGAGAGATAGCAATTATGCTCTATTAAATATTTTTTTTATATATTTTTTTACTTGGGGTTTTATTTACACCTTATCTTCATATGCTTCAGTCCTTTACATATAAACCTCTCTACTTTTGGTGTGAACACAGTGGCTGGAGCAGCAGCCACGATTGGTGTGACGAGCGTCAGCTTACGCTGAGTCGTTTTTCTTAAATGAGTGGACCCTCTGGGCCGTGGCACCCACCCACCTAGGGCGAGCTGACCTAGTGAGAAACCACCCCCTATACAGGGAGCGTCAGGGGCAAGCCCAAGGGGGTGAGCCACCACGGCTGCTGGACCAGACGGCCGGCTCAGGAAGCAAGACAAGACGAGACAAGGCATTAGTTCAAGGAAACTTCATTCAGGAATAGTGTTGAGCATTCCGATACCGCAAGTATCGGGTATCGGCCGATACTTGCTGTATCGGAATTCCGATACCGACTTCCGATATTTTTTCAATATCGGAAGTCGGCATCGGAATCGGAAGTTCAAAGTTGATTGACAGCCTGACGTCATCATGATGCGCGGTGTGTGCGCATCATGATGCGCCGTCATTTCGGGCCTTCCGGGGGTCTCTGCCGGCCTGCCGGGGGGCTGTGTCGGCCTGCCGGGGGGCTGTGTGGACTGCCCGGGGTCTGTACCGGCCTGCCGGGGGGCTGTGCCGGCCTGCCGGTGGTCTGTGCACCCTGTGGGGGTCTGTACCGGCCTGCCGGGGGGCTGTGCCGGCCTGCCGGTGGTCTGTGCACCCTGTGGGGGTCTGTACCGGCCTGCCGGGGGGCTGTGCCGGCCTGCCGGGGGGCTGTGCACCCTGTGGGGGTCTGTACCGGCCTGCCGGGGGGCTGTGCCGGCCTGCCGGGGGGCTGTGCTGATGTCCGGGGGTCTGTGCAAGCATCGTCGGATGGGACTACAAGTCCCATCTGGCGATGCCTGCTACCATGACAGTGATTGACACGTTAGCCAATGATGGGACAGTAGTAGTCCCATCATCCGGCTAATGTGTTAAATGTTAAAAAAAAAAAAATACTACATACATACTACATGCTACATACATACTACATACATACTACATACATACTACATACATACTACATACATACCACATATATACTACATACATACTACATATATACTACATATATACTACATACATACTACATACATACTACATATATACTACATGCATGCTACATACATACTACATGCTACATACATACTACATACATACTACATGCATGCTACATACATACTACATGCTACATACATACTACATATATACTACATGCATGCTACATACATACTACATGCTACATACATACTACATATATACTACATACATACTACATACATACTACATGCATGCTACATACATACTACATGCTACATACATACTACATATATACTACATGCATGCTACATACATGCTACATACATACTACATGCTACATACATACTACATATATACTACATACATACTACATACATACTACATGCATGCTAAATACATACTACATGCTACATACATACTACATATATACTACATGCATGCTACATACATACTACATGCTACATACATACTACATATATACTACATGCATGCTACATACATACTGCATGCTACATGCATGCTACATACATACTACATACATACTACATACAATACATTCATACAATACATACATAGACATGCAGTACATATAACATAGAGTAACATACTTACCAATACTTGTCACATTGTTCCCCGAAGCCATTGTCTTTTACGGAATAAATATTAACATAACAAACCACAAAAATACTCACCCACGATCCGAATCAGTCCACGAGTGTGTCCCACGACGATCTTGGGTAGAGAACTGCAGCATCAGCTGTTGCTGCCGTTCTCTACGGGCTGCAGGAATCCAATGACGGAAGGTAGGTATCCTTCCGCACTGTATTCCTCCGCCACTTAAAAAAAAAAAAAGTCCCTAGTCTCACTTTATGCCATTGCTGCGTGGGAATTTCCCACACAGCAATGGCATAAAGTGAGACTAGGGACTTTTTTTTTTTTTTAAGTGGCGGAGGAATACAGTGCGGAAGGATACCTACCTTCCGTCATTGGATTCCTGCAGCCCGTAGAGAACGGCAGCAACAGCTGATGCTGCAGTTCTCTACCCAAGATCGTCGTGGAACACACTCGTGGACTGCTTCAGATCGTGGGTGAGTATTTTTGTGGTTTGTTATGTTAATATTTATTCCGTAAAAGACAATGGCTTCGGGGAACAATGTGACAAGTATTGGTAAGTATGTTACTCTATGTTATATGTACTGTATGTCTATGTATGTATTGTATGAATGTATTGTATGTAGTATGTATGTAGTATATATGTGGTATGTATGTAGTATGTATGTAGCATGCATGTAGCATGCAGTATGTATGTAGCATGTATGTAGTATATATGTAGTATGTATGTAGCATGTAGTATGTATGTAGTATGTAGCATGCATGTAGTATATATGTAGTATGTATGTAGCATGTAGTATGTATGTAGCATGCATGTAGTATGTATGTAGTATGTATGTAGTATATATGTAGTATGTATGTAGCATGTAGTATGTATGAAGCATGCATGTAGTATATATGTAATATGTATGTAGTATGTATGTAGCATATATGTAGTATGTATGTAGTATGTATGTAGAATGCATGTAGTATATACGTAGTATGTATGTAGCATATATGTAGTATGTATGTTGCATGTAGTATATATGGAGTATGTATGTTGCATGTAGTATGTATGTAGTATGTAGCATGCATGTAGTATATATGTAGTATGAATGTAGCATGTATGTAGTATGTAGTATGAATGTAGCATGTATGTAGTATGCATGTTGCATGTAGTATATATGTAGTATGCATGTTGTATGTATGTAGCATGTAATTTTTTTATTTTTTTTTACACATTCAACACATTAGCCGGATGATGGGACTACTACTGTCCCATCATTGGCTAATGTGTCAATCACTGTCATGGTAGCAGGCATCGCCCGATGGGACTTGTAGTCCCATCGGACGATGCCTGCACAGACCCCCGAAGCCTGCACAGCCCCCCGGCAGGCCGGCACAGCCCCCCGGCAGGCCGGCACAGCCCCCCGGCAGGCCGGCACAGCCCCCCGGCAGGCCGGCACAGCCGACCGGAGCCTGCACAGCCCCCCTGGCAGGCCGGCACAGCCCCCCGGCAGGCCGGCACAGACCACCGGAGCCTGCACAGACCCCCTGGCAGGCCAGCACAGCCCCCCGAAAGGCCCGTACAGACCCCAGAGAGGCTGTACAAGGGAAAAACAGGATTTTTCTTAGTCCGATACCGGAAGTCCCATAGACTTGAATGGGACTTCCGGTATCGGAATCGGCGATACCGATACTTTTTTTTAAGATCGGCCGATCCATTCCGATCCGATACTTTGAAGTATCGGACGGTATCGCTCAACTCTATTCAGGAACACTTCAGGGTACAACAGGTGCAAAAGTGAACACACAAAGAACACAAAGCAAGATGCGTGCAAAGGCACACCGAGGTCCAAGGCATCAGGAACTCTTCAGGGAATAACAGGTGCAAAACGTGAACACACAGAGTCTATATAGCGAGGTGCGTGCAAAGGCACGCCAAAGTCCAAGACAGGGTGCGAGGGCATCGGACTCCGGAAGGCTGGCAAGGGCTGACAGGGTCCAGGCATCAGAGTGTAGACATCTGCCTCCAGACCTCCAGCAGTAGTCAGCTGGCTTCAGGAATCTGGCAAACTAGGGTTCAGAGCAGAGCAAAAGAGGCAAAAGGCTTTGTGCAAGAGTAGCACGAAAAGGCACAGTGCGAGAACCAGCGTGCGTGCATGGGAGCACGGAGACCACAGCTGGGGGCACCGGCAGGTGGTACCGACAATGGCATATGCAGGCGGGCACGACTAGAGGCGGCACCGTTGCGGCCACGCAGCCGGGAATCACTATAGCACTGGACGGCGGGCATGGCTGAGGCACACAGGCGATCACGGCTAGAGGCGGCACGGCTGAGGCACACCAGGCAGGCACAGGCGACCAGGCACGTGCACAGAGGCATGGAGCCACTAGGCAGGGCAAGGCAAAGATACAGGACAGAGACGCGTGCAGACAGCACAGCAAAGCCTAGTACGAAAAGTGCAAGAGCGCACGAAGTAACAGAGACAAGGCATAGAGTAGTAGACAGGACCCTGCGCATGCAAAGGACACACCAGGGGCAAAGTACAAGGCGAGGCCTGGGCGTACCGAGGGGCACGCCAGGAACAGAGCACAGAACGGAGGCCTGCACGTGTAAACAGACACGTCAGGGACAGGGACAGAGTCTAGCAGCGGATCGTAGGCCGAAGCCCAGAGCCGGGCCAAGGGAGAACCTTGGGACTAGACAGGGTACAGAGCGGAGCCTGCACGTGTAAGAGACACGCCAGGGACAAGGTACAGAGCAGAGGCCTGCACGTGTAGACAGACACGCCAGGGACAGAGCACAGAGCGGACGCCTGCACATGTAAACAGACACGACAGGGACACGAAGCAAAGCAAGGCAAGACAGGAAACCAGACACGGAAACATAGACAGAAACACAGAACAGGAACAGAGCAAAAAGGACTACAAGACCAAGCAAAGCAGAGACAAACATGGCACGAGGGACAAACACCAGACAAGACACAAGATGAGAGATGAAATACGAGCACGAAGCGTGTGCAGAGACGCACGATAGAGCAGAGTGCAAGGGCACAGAATAGAGGGAGCGACCCCACAGACCAAGCAGCCATGCAGGGAAGCAACACAATACTCAGGCCCTAAGGATAGGAAGGGGCGGTCTAATATAGGGCATAGCACCACCACTTCCGGGTCAGACTCAGGGAAGAACTTCCAGTTCAGATCCTCTAGGATCACAGAGCGCGGTCACATGATCAGGTTTTCAGACATGCAGAGACGACTGCAGAACCAGACAGTGCAGGATCCTAGGAAAGGTCACATGATCAGGGTTTCAGACATGCAGAGACGATTGCAGAACCAGACAGTGCAGGATCCTAGGAAAGGTCACATGATCAGGGTTTCAGACATGCAGAGACAATTGTAGAACCAAACAGTGCAGGATCCTAGGAAAGGTCACATGATCAGAGCTCCAGACATGCAGAGATGATTGCAGAACCAGCCTATGATGGAACCTAGGCAGGTCACATGATCACAGAAGGCAGAGCAGAAACGCAGGCATCCTGCAGCTCAACAGTCATGAGGTGAGTGTGCACACTGCTCTAGGGAACATGCAGGATAGCAGACATGAGATGCGCGTGCACACCACTCCAGGGGTCATGAGGCAAAACAGACATGGCGGACATGACAGACATGGTGAGCATGACAATTGGATTATACATAACTCTTTAGGTAGCTGTGCCGCGCACAACCTAATCAGGTCAGTGACCAATCCTCCAGTCACTTTCAAATGTTGCCCGTGGAGTTGCACAGGAAGTGCCTCTTGTTTTGTTGAATTTTTCCAGGCAATTGTAATTTGGGTTTTGCTTTTCACAGCAAGCAATATATGGTAAAAATCACTTATCATCACGATTGTGCAGTTCGGTATGGTTACAACAATAAAAAAAAAAAAAAAAATATATATATATATATATATATATATATATATATATATATATATATATATATATATATACACACACACAGCTCTGGCAAAAATTAAGAGACCATTGCACAGTTTTATTAAAATCAGCTTCTCTACATGTCTGATAGCCATTCCATTCCAGCGTCAGTTGAATTGAAACCAGAGTGCACCTCATTCTACTTAATGTGCTTCTGATTAGGTGATCACCTGAACCAAATCTTATTTAACAAAGGAAAGTATAAAAAACCCTGCTGTGGTGTTCACAATCCTCTTGCAATAAGACAAGCTCGATGGCAAAACAAGTGCTAGTAATAGCACTACTAACACAGGAACAGAAATATGATGTAATTGGAATCACTGAAACTTGGTGGGACAATACACATGATTGGAATACAAGACTAGAAGGATACAACTTATTTGCAAGAAACAGACTTGATAAACGAGGAGGGGGTGTCGCATTGTATGTTCGAAACGCGTATATCTGCACAGAGATTGAAGCTTCAGAGACTGGGAGTTCTGTGGAAACTGTTTGGGTAAGAATACAAGGACAGAACAATGGAAAGGACACCATTGTAGGCATTTACTACAGGCCGCCTGTGCAAGCCGAATATATAGATGAACTCTTTATGCATCAGATGGCCAAGTTCT
Source organism: Dendrobates tinctorius (assembly GCF_039654945.1). NCBI lineage: Eukaryota > Metazoa > Chordata > Amphibia > Anura > Dendrobatidae > Dendrobates > Dendrobates tinctorius. The sequence continues at coordinate 84,173,215 of NW_027361690.1, forward strand.
CCAAAAAATATGACATAGTTGTCATGGGAGATTTCAACTATCCAGACATTTGTTGGGAATCTCTCTCAGGCAAAACTAACAGGTCAAGGAAATTCTTATCCTCTCTTGCTGACAACTTTATCTTCCAAAAGGTAAGGGAGAAAACAAGGGGAACTGCTACCTTGGATCTAATCCTTATAAACAGGGAGGAAATGGTTGAGGAGGTAAAAGTGGCTGGGACCCTAGGAGGTAGCGACCATGCTATTTTAGAATTTTGGATTACTAGAGGTGGAAGACCTGTGAAGACTCAGACGTCAAGGTTAGATTTCAGAAAGGCAGATTTTAAGGGATTCAGAAAGAGAATTGGAGGGATCCAATGGCTGGATATCCTTAAAGACAAAAATGTCCAGGAAGGATGGGAAATCTTGAAAAATGAAATTCTCAAAGCACAGTTGTTAACAATTCCGAAAAGAGGGAAGAATAGGAAGCATTTAAGGAAACCAGGATGGATGAACACAGAACTTAAGCACATGCTAAAAAGGAAGAAAAAAATGTTTATAAAATGGAAAGAGGGAGGCATATCTAAAGAAGAATATAATGCTGTCTGCAGAACCTGCAGGGCACAAATCAGATTAGCTAAAGCTGAAAATGAACTGAGGCTTGCAAGAGATGTCAAAAGCAATAATAAAGGATTTTGGGGATATGTCAAAAGTAAAAGAAAAGTCAAAGATGCTATAGGATTTTTACAGGATGAAAATGATGAAATGGTAAGACAGGATGTTGAGAAGGCTGAACTTTTAAATTCCTATTTTGCATCTGTTTTCTCTCAGAAAGGAAATGCAACATCAACTGTTATTCACTGTCCTATTAAGGGAATAGAAGAATCCAGGATATCTATAAACAGAAAGATAGTGAGGAAACACTTAGCTAACCTAAATGAATTCAAGTCTCCAGGTCCAGATGAATTACACCCCAGAGTACTGAAGGAGATAGCAGAAGAATTTTTTGAACCCCTCTCCATAATCTTTGAAAATTCTTGGAGAACAGGAGAAGTGCCAGAAGACTGGAGAAGAGCAAATGTTGTTCCTATCTTCAAAAAGGGGAAGAAGGTGGACCCAGGCAACTATAGGCCGGTGAGTCTGACTTCTATACCAGGAAAGATCTTTGAACAAATTATTAAACAACATGTATGTCAATACCTGGATAAGAATGAAGTGATTAAACAGAGTCAGCATGGGTTTCTAACTAATAAGTCATGTCAGACTAACTTAATTTCCTTCTATGACGGTATCACTGATTGGGTGGATCAAGGAAATGCTGTAGATATAGTATATCTTGACTTCAGCAAAGCATTTGACAAAGTCTCTCATACAATCCTTATTGAAAAAATGACTAAGTATGGAATGGACAAGGCAACTGTTAGGTGGATTCATAACTGGCTTAGTGATCGGACCCAAAGAGTGGTCGTAAATGGCTGCACATCCAGTTGGAAGAATGTCTCAAGTGGGGTACCACAGGGCTCTGTCCTGGGCCCTGTATTGTTCAACATCTTTATCAACGATTTAGATGAAGGAATTGAGGGTAAACTGATTAAATTTGCTGATGACACAAAGCTAGGAGGGATAGCTAATACTAGAGAAGAGAGAGAGAGGATTCAAAAAGATTTAAATAAACTGGAGAAGTGGGCAGCAACTAACAGAATGGTTTTTAACAGGGAGAAATGCAAAGTACTACATCTGGGCAATAAAAATGAAAAAAGCATATATAGAATGGGAGGAATAGGGCTAAGTGACAGCACATGTGAAAAAGACTTGGGTATACTAATAGATCACAGACTGAATATGAGTCAACAGTGTGATGCAGCAGCAAAAAAGGCAAATGCAATTCTAGGATGTATTAACAGAAGCATACAGTCTAGATCACGTGAAGTCATTATTTCCCTCTACTCCTCTTTGGTCAGACCTCATCTGGAATATTGTGTCCAGTTTTGGGCACCACATTTTAAAAAAGACATCAACAAACTGGAGCAAGTTCAGAAAAGAGCGACCAGAATGGTGACCGGTCTGCAAACCCTGTCTTATGAGGAAAGGTTGCAGGATTTGGGAATGTTTAGTTTGCAAAAGAGAAGACTGAGAGGAGACTTAATAGCTGTCTACAAATATCTAAAGGGCTGTCACATTGTAGAAGGATCAACTTTATTCTCATTTGCACAAGGAAAGACTAGAAGCAATGGGATGAAACTGAATGGGAAGAGACACAGATTAGATATTAGAAAAAACTTTTTGACAGTTAGAGTGATCAATGAGTGGAACAGGCTGCCACGAGAAGTGGTGAGTTCTCCTTCAATGGAAGTCTTCAAACAGAGGCTGGACAGACATCTGACTGGGATGATTTAGCGAATCCTGCTTTGAGCAGGGGGTTGGACCAGATGGCCCAGGAGGTCCCTTCCAACTCTACGATTCTATGATTCTATGATTCTATGATTCTAATATCCCAAAAGTAATAGGAATGAAAAAATAACTTTTAACCATGCCAAATGAGTTGAAAAGAAAAGTCTTGAGTGAGGAAAAGAAGGGCTCAATTCTGGCTTTACTAGCAGAGGTATACACTGAGCGTCATATTGCCTCCATCCTTAAAATTTCTAAGACGGCAGTCCATTACAACAAGGTCAAGCAGCAGACATTGGGGACAACAAATCTACAGATCGGCAGAGGGCGAAAACGACTCTCCACTGACCGGGATGACCGTCATCTTTTTCAAATGTCACTCAGCAACCGCATGATGACATCAAGAGACCTACAAAAGAAATGGCAAATGGCAGCTGGGGTGAAGTGCACAGCAAGAACAGTTCGTAACAGGCTCCTAGAGGCAGGGCTCAAGTCATGTAAAGATAGAAAAAAAGTATTTCATCAATGAGAAACAAAGGAGAGCCAGGCTGAAGTTTGCCAAAGACCATAACGATTAGACCATAGAGGACTGGAGTAAGGTAATCTTCTCTGATGAGTCTAATTTTCAGCTTTGCCCATCACCTGGTCGTCTAATGGTTAGACGGAGACCTGAAGATGCGTACAAGCCACTGTGTATTGCACAAACTATTACATTTGATGGAGGATTGGTGATGATCTAGGGATGCTTCAGCAAGGCTGGAATTGGGCAGGTTAATCTTTGTGAAGGATGTATGAATCAAGCCGCATACAAGCTTATCTTGGAAAAACAGTTGATTCCTTCTGCTCAGACAATGTTCCCCAACTCTGAGGACTGGTTTTTCCAGCAGGACAATGCACTATGCCACACAGTTAGATCAATCAATGTGTGGATGAAGGACCACCATATCAAATCCCTGTCATGGCCAGCCCAATATCCAGACCTGAACCCCAATCAAAACCTCTGGAATGTAATCAAGAGGAAGCTGGATAGTCACAAGCCATCAAACAAAGAAGAACTGCTTACATTTTTGTACCAGGAGTGGCATAAGGTCACCCAGAAGCAGTGTGAGAGACTGCTGGAAAGCATGCCAAGACACATGAAAGCTGTGATTAAAACTCATGGTTATTCCACAAAATATTAATTTCTGAACTCTTCCTGAGTTAAAACATTAGTAATGTTGTTTCTAAATGATTATAAACTTGTTTTCTTAGCATTATTTGCAGTCTGCAAGCACTGCATTTTTTTGTTATTTTGACCACTTCTCATTTTCTGAAAAATGCAAAATTTAGTGCTTGGAAATTCAAAGACATGTTGTCAGTAGTTTATAGAATAAAAGAGCAATTTACATTTTACTCAAAAATATACCTAGAAAGAAAAAAAATCAGACAAACTGAAAATTTTGCAGTGGTCTCAATTTTTGCCAGAGCTATGTGTGTATGTGTATCTCCATCTCTATATATATCTTGTTGTTTTCATTTTTCAGTAAGTGGAACAATGTGAGGTTTGCTTCTTTTGCATGGAGAGATGACTTTTCTTTTTAATTTCCGTTATACTTTGGAGTAGATACAATGTTGTGATCACTACCTATTTCTTTGGAGTTGCAGCAACCTTAAAACCATGATTCTGAAATTTCAATTTTATCAATAGGGAGTTTACGAATCAGGTTACCGTATATACTCATGTACAAGCTGAGATTTTCAGCACTTTTTTGTGCTAAAAAACGCCCCCCTCGGCTTATACATGAGTCATTGTCCAGAAAGCCAGTGGGGGAGGGGGAGCAGCGGCTGTGACATCATACTCACCCTGCATCATGCTGAGCGTCCCTGTATCTCCATTGTCCCGGTGCGACATCTCTTCCTGTCCTGAGCTATCACGTGGTACCTCTCATTTATGTAACGAATATGCGAGCGTCTCCACTCCCATAGGCACTATACAGCTCAGCACAGGAAGAGATGCCGCACCGGGACAACGGAGATGCAGGGACGTGCAGCGACAGCGCAAGGAAGGTGAGGACGGAGCATGCAACGATGGGACCGAGGGAGCCATGCATACAACAGTGGGAGCTACACAGAGCAGGGACAGGACAGTGGGAGCCACACATAGCAGAACAGGGATGAGGGGACAATGTATACCCGACTTATAATCGAGTCAATAAGCTTACCCAGTTTGCCGTGGCAAAATTAGGTGCCTCGGCTGATACTCGAGTATATACGCTAATTATTTTTATAGATCAGACTTTTACGGATGTAGTGATACTAAATATGTACATTTTTTTCTTTAGTCCTTTTAGGGGGACACTATAATCCCAGGGAGTAGAATTGGTGGGACATTCCCTTCTGAAGGCTTAAAGGGGCCTTCACACATAGCGAGATCGCTAGTGATATCGCTCAAGCGTCACTGATATTGTGAGGCAACAGCGACATCGCTAGCGATCTCACTACGTGTGAAATGTAGCGGCGACCGGCCCCCCTGCTGGCTATCGCTGATCGTGCTCGAATGAACTGATCCATTTTTCCATCGTTGGCGTCCCGCTGGCCTGCACTCATCACTGTGTTTGAAGGTTAAAAACGGCGAGCGACCTCGTTAGCGACGCAGAGCTCAGCGACGCAGGCGTGACTTAGCTATGTTACCGGCCACGCCTCCTCTGCCCCTATTGGTGCTTACAGCGCTCCCAATGTGTGAAATTGGGCGACGTAGTTATAAAAGACAACGCTGTAGCGCCTCCTTCCATTCTTTGCTCCTGTGCACTGTGGATGGTATTAACCGGTTTGCCTTCTGCGTTCCCGTGTGAGTCGCTATAGCGTTCATACTTTAACAGATTTCACATTGCGGCTGCTTAAGCGTCCCTGTGTGAATCGCAAGTGCGCTGTTATTCGTGGATTCATTTAATTCATCAAAGGACTGCTCAGTCTGCCAGGTATGTTTTTCAATTGGACTGAAAGTAGCGTTCCCTTTTTTTTTTAGTTTTCCCCTTATTTTGTTCTTGACTCGTCCACCCCCATTGTCTCTATTGATAAGCGTTCACTTTTCTAGCTCTGCGATCCAAGATCTGTAATTTCACCTTTTGTGTGTTCATTGTGTCCATACGCAGTGGTCTGGGCAGCCATTTTAGTTTTCATACCGCACCCGCCCCCATTGTTGCTATTTTTAAGCGTTATACTTGTATAGGTCAGCGATCATGCATCTGCAATTACAACTCAATTTTGCCTTTTGTATGTACATTGTGTCCATACGCACTGGCCTGGGCAGCCATTTTAGTTTTCAGACCGCGCCCGCCCCCATTGTTGATATTTTGTGGCTTTATACATTTTAAGCTCTTTTTTCAAAATTGTTTAATCTTTTTATGTTATTTTGCAGTTTTAATATCATGAACGACGCGGAGAGTGCTGTAGTGGCTGCTGCTTTGCTGTTGGAGGGTGCTCGGCAACATGAAGAGGCACAGATGCAAGAGAGGCGGTCCAAAAGAAAGCGGCGCATGTGGACCAGAGAATGGCTGGCGAAGAGGTCCAAATTCTCACACATGCAGTTCGTAAGAGAACTGCAGGAGAAGAATCCTCAGGATTTCAGGAACTATCTGCGGATGTCTGAGGAATCTTTCAAATTTTTACTTGCCAGGGTGACGCCATTAATTGAAAGGAAAAATACAGCAATGCGAGCTGCTGTGCCGGTAGACAAAAGATTGGCCGTGACGCTGAGATTCCTGGCCACCGGACGATCACTCCAAGATTTGCAATTTTCTTCTGCCGTTTCTTTGTCACTGCTCAGCACTTTGATTCCAGAAACATGCAATGCCATTGTCCAAAGTCTACAGAGCTACACTCAGTTTCCAAAAACGGAGGCGGACTGGAAAACTATTGCCTCAGATTTTGAGCGGCTTTGGCAGTTCCCAAACTGTGGTGGGGCTTTGGAAGGTGAACATGTGAGAATCATCCAACCGCCGAAAAGCGGATCCTATTATTTCAACTATAAGGGCTATTTCAGTGTAATCCTGATGGCCCTTGTTAATGCCAACTATGAGTTCATAAATGTTGATGTTGGCATGAACGGCAGGGTTTCAGATGGGGGAGTTTTAGAACACACACGTTTTGGAGAGCGATTAAACTGTGACCTGAACTTGCCTCTCAACTCTGAGACAACTGCCAACATTAACTTTGTTTTTGTCGGTGATAAAGCCTTCCCGCTTCATGCCAACCTTCTGAAACCGTTCCCCCCAAAAAGTGTTACGGAACAAACACGGATATTTAATTACCGTTTGTCGAGGGTGTCACGCTTACCGTGGCTCCCGTGCCCGCCTCCTCCTTCACGTCCGCGGCTCCTGCCGCTGCTCCCGTTCCTGGTCCCGCGCTGGCCACGGCCTCCAGGCGCGTCCGCCGCTCCCCGCGTGCTCCTGCGGCAGGCACGCGTCCGCCGGCTCTCCTGCGTCCTGCCTCACGGTCAGTCCGCCGCTCCCGGTGCGCTCTGTAGCAGGCGCGCGCCCGCCCGCTCTCCTGCCCCGTGGTCAGCTTCTCTGACCAGCCCAGGACGCATGCGCGCCTCTCACCCCAGACCTCAGCACAGACTGGCTCCGCCCATCTCTCCGCCCCCGTGACCCTGGAGGTCTGACCTGGAAGTCCTGCTCCTATAAAAGGGAGCTGCCCTTTCAGACCCGTGCCTGATTATCTATTGTGTCCCACGACAGATTCTCGGGTCCTCCATCTCCTGCGTTTCTCTCGCTAGCACCCAGCCTTGTGCCTATCCCGCCTTGTGTATTCTATTGATCCCTCTCCATCTTTGTATTCCCTTCCAGAGTCCGCCATTCCTGTCCGTTCCTGCCTTCACCCGTGTGTGCCTTCCTGATCCGCTCCTGCCAACTCCGGTTCCTCCTGCCTGCTCGCCGTTCAGTCCTGCAACCGTCCCTCCTGTGTTCGCCAGCCTGCCGACCAGCCCGGTGTTCGCCTGTCTACTCCTCCAGTTGTCCCCAAGTACCAGCTTCCGCGGCGATAGTCTCCTCCGGGCCTGCCCCTAACACTCCCTGTATAGGGGGTGGTACACCAGGCCTGCTCGCCCGGGGGTAGGTTCGTCGTCGCGGTCCTGTGGGTTCACCTTTGGAGTCTTTACAGCCTCACAGAAGGCACGAAGGATTGTTGAGAATGCGTTTGGCATCATGGCCAGCCGCTTCCAAATTTTTCATACACCCATAAACCTAAAGTTGGAATCCATAGACTCAGTCGTTATGAACTGTTGTGTGCTGCACAATTTCCTGTGGCAGAGCGATGCTATCGATTACAGTCCGCCTGGCTTTGTGGTCTGTGTTGACCAGACAAATGGTCAAGTACTTCTAGGTGGCTGGCGTGATAATGATCCCGCGATACCAGGACTTCAAGCGCTCACAAAAGGAAGAAACAGGGATGATGCGAAGGCCTGCCGGGAGAAATACTGCGAATATTTTAATGGGTCTGGTGCAGTTACTTGGCAGCATCAAATCTAGTGTGCAAATGTGTATATTTCAACATTTCTCTTTTCTTAATTTGTTAGAAATACTCCAATAAATTCATTATTTTATTACTTTACAAAGTGCTTGTGATTCTTTACCAAAAATACGTCACGTAACGTGCCGATATGCTATGTGCATGCATTTGTCTGTAACATAACTTTTAATACCGCCGTGCACATGTGCAGACGTTTGTGCCTGTTGCCTGTGGCTGATGGATAGGGCCGGTTTTAGACAAAGTGGGGCCCTAGGCAAAGTTGAAATTATAACATATTGCACATCACACAAAAGCATTTCGGCTGTAGCTACATGCGCTGAGCCCAGCCCAGCCCAGCCCCGCGCAGTCTATACAGGCCAGCCCCACCAAGTATATATAGCACAGCCCCACATGGTACATACAGCCCAGCGACACATTAACAACGCAGTAGCGTCGCCGTGATGCCGTCATGTCGTGTTCGCCCTTTGAGGACGCTATAGCGTTACCGTCAAGCGCACTAGTTGCTGATTCTCTTGGAGGACGCTGTAGCGTCACCAACAGCGGCGCGCGGACGTCATGACGCTCATGTGGGAGTCCTTGCTGCTGCGTGAAGTACAGAGGAAGCTATGGCTGCTAGGCAGAGAGCGACTCCATGGGGGGGGCCAAAATGCACTACCTGGTTCAGGAGATGGAGAGGCGGGATTATGGGTGTGAACAGGCCCATGCGCACCCGATGCGACACAAGCGGGCTGTATTGCGGAGGATCCGGCGAGGATGGTCACGCCGCTTTGGAGTGGAGCGCACAATCACCCAAATAAGAAAAAACTGGCGGATCTGCGCTTCCGCTCCAGAGACCTCCTCGCCAGCCTCCAATGACAAGTGAGAAGGGATCAAGGTGAGTGTTGTTGATTACATTTTCCTCATGTTATATATTATTTTTTTGCCTGCAGTTAGGGTATACTGTTTTTTTAAAAAAAAATAAATAAATTTCTTTTTACTTGGGAACATGAACACGCAGGACCACTATTTTTTTTTTTGTGTGTTCTCAAATTTTAAATGTGGACTATAGCTAATAAAGTTCATTGTGACATTCCGCAAAACACAAAACAGTTGCACACGCTTTATAAATTTAGACCTTGGCCCATGTGAAAACGCACAACTTAAGATGAAGTAGTATTGCGCTCAGTATAATTTTTTTCCAACAGCGGCTCAAGCAGCGGCCCCAGCTGAACAGGCAAGCCCGCCATGAGAACCATCTCCTGAACCAGAGCCTATAAGGACCCCCTCGCCAGCTTCAACGCCTCCGCCTCAAATAGGTTCGTCCACATCCTCACCGAGGGATGCGTTCTCTCCGGCATCATTCCGTGAAGTTGGTGCAGACTCGACCTCCGGTAATTGAATAACATTATCTTTGTTTCCAACATGTAGGAAATTATACACTCACTGGCCACTTTATTAGGTACACCATGCTAGTAACGGGTTGGACCCCCTTTTGCCTTCAGAACTGCCTCAATTCTTCGTGGCAGAGATTCAACAAGGTGCTGGAAGCATTCCTCAGAGATTTTGGACCATATTGACATGATGGCATCACACAGTTGGCGCAGATTTGTCGGCTGCACATCCCTGATGCGAATCTCCCGTTCCACCACATCCCAAAGATGCTCTATTGGATTGAGATCTGGTGACTGAGGAGGCCATTTGAGTACAGTGAACTCATTGTCATGTTCAAGAAACCAATCTGAGATGATTCGAGCTTTATGACATGGCGCATTATCCTGCTGAAAGTAGCCATCAGATGCCTGTTCTTAGCTGAGAGGAGTGGTACCCAGTGTGGTCTTCTGCTGCTGTAGCCCATCTGCCTCAAAGTTCGACGCACTGTGCGTTCAGAGATGCTCTTCTGCCTACCTTGGTTGTAACGGGTGGCAATTTGAGTCACTGTTGCCTTTCTATCAGCTCGAACCAGTATGCCCATTCTCCTCTGACCTCTGGCATCAACAAGGCATTTCCGGCCACAGAACTGCCGCTCACTGGATTTTTTTTCTTTTTCGGACCATTCTCTGTAAACCCTAGAGATGGTTGTGCGTGAAAATCCCAGTAGATCAGCAGTTTCTGAAATACTCAGACCAGCCCTTCTGGCACCAACAATCATGCCACGTTCAAAGGCACTCAAATCACCTTTCTTCCCCATACTGATGCTCGGTTTGAACTGCAGGAGATTGTCTTGACCATGTCTACATGCCTAAATGCACTGAGTTGCCACCATGTGATTGGCTGATTAGAAATTAAGTCTTAACACACAGTTGGACAGGTGTACCTAATAAAGTGGCCAGTGAGTGTATTTTGCTGGTTTAACCCCTTAAGCTCCAAGGGCGGGTTGCATGTTCATGACCGGGCCAATTTTTACAATTCTGACCACTGTCCCTTTATGAGGCTATAACTCTTTCATGGATCCCTGTGATTCTGACATTGTTTTCTCGTGACATATTGTACTTCATGTTAGTGGTAAAATTTCATTGATATAACTTGCGTTTATTTGTGAAAAAAATGGAAATTTGGCGAAAATTTTGAAAATTTCGCAATTTTCCAAATTTGAATTTTTATGCCCTTAAATCACAAAGATACGGCACACAAAAAACTTAATAAATAACATTTCCCACATGTTTACTTTACATCAGCACAATTTTGGAACCAAAATTTATTTTTGTTAGGAAGTTATAAGGGTTAAAAATTGACCAGCGATTTCTCATTTTTGCAACACCATTTTATTTTTACGGACCACATCACATTTGAAGCCACTTTGAGGGGTCTATGATAGAAAATACCCAAAAGTGATACCATTCTAAAAACTGCACCCCTTAAGGTGCTCAAAACCACATTCAAGAAGTTCATTAACCCTTTAGGTGCATCACAGGAATTTTTTGAATATTTAAAAAAAAATGAACATTTAACTTTTTTTCACAAAAAAAAATAATTCAGGTTCAATTTTTTTATTTTACCAAGGGTAACAGGAGAAATTGGACTGCAAAAGTTATTGTGCAATTTGTCCTGAGTACGCTGATACCTGATATGTGGGGGGAACCACTGTTTCGGCGCATGGCAGACCTCAGAAGGGAAGGAGCGCCGTTTGACTTTTTCAATGCAAAATTGGCTGGAATTCAGATCGGACGCCATGTCGCGTTTGGAGAGCCCCTGATGTACCTAAACAGTGGAAACCCCCCACAAGTGACCCCATTTTGGAAACTAGACCCCCCAAGGAACTTATCTAGATATGTGGTGAGAACTTTGAACCCACAAGGGCTTCACAGAAGTTTATAACGTACAACGGTACAATTAAAAAAAAATCATTTTTTTCCACAAAAATGATCTTTTCACCCCCAATTTTTATTTTTCCAAGGGTAACAGGACCCTAAGAGTTATTGTGCAATTTGTCCTGAGTACGCTGATACCCCATATGTGGGTGTAAATGACTATTTGGGCGCATGGCAGAGCTCGAAAGGGAAGCAGCTACATTTGACATTTTTGGCTGGAATTGAGATCGGACACCATGTCGCGATTGGAAAACCCCTGATGTACCAAAACAGTGGAAACCCCCCACAAATGACACCATTTTGGAAACTAGACCCCCCAATGAACTTATCTAGATGTGTGGTGAGCACTTTGAACCCCCCAGTGCTTCACAGAAGTTTATAACGCCCGGGCGTGAAAATAAAAAAATCGTATTTTTTCCACAAACATGATGTTTTAGTCACCAATTTTTTTTATTTTCCCAAGTGTACCAGGAGAAATTGGACCCCAAAAGTTGTTGTCCAATTTGTCCTGAGTACGCTGATACCTCATATGTGGGAGAAAACTACTGTATTGGCACACGTCGGGGCTCGGAAGGGAAGTAGTGATGTTTTGGAATGCAGACTTTGATGGAATGGTCTGCGGGTGTCATGTTGCTTTTGGAGAGCCCCTGATGTACCTAAACAGTGGAAACCCCCCACAAGTGACCCCATTTTGGAAACTAGACCCCCTAAGGAACTTATCTAGATGTGTGGTGAGCACTTTGAACCCCCAAGGGCTTCACAGAAGTTTATAATGCCCGGGCATGAAAATAAAAAAATCGTATTTTTTCCACAAACATGATCAATTAGTCTCCAATTTTTTTATTTTCCCAAGGGTAACAGGAGAAATTGGACCCCAAAAGTTGTTGTCCAATTTGTCCTGAGTACCCTGATACCTCATATGTGGGAGAAAACTACTGTATGGGCACACGTCGAGGCTCGGAAGGGAAGTAGTGACGTTTTGGAATGCAGACTTTGATGGATTGGTCTGCGGTTGTCATGTACGTTTGGAGAGCCCCTGATGTACCTAAACTATTGAAAATCCCCACAAGTGACCCCATTTTGGAAACTAGACCCCCACGGAACTTATCTAGATGTGTGGTGAGCACTTTGAACCCCCAAGTGCTTCACAGAAGTTTATAACGCCTGGGCGTGAAAATAAAAAAATCATTTTTTTCCACAAAAATCATATTTTTGCCAATTTTTTATTTTCCTAAGGGTAACATGAGAAATTGGACCCCAAAAGTTGTTTTGCAATTTGTCCTGAGTATGCTGATACCCTATATGTGGGGGTAAAACACTGTTTGGGCGCATGGCAGAGCTTGGAAGGGAAGGAGCACCATTTGACTTTTCAATGCAGAATTGGCTGGAATTGATATCAGACGCCATGTTGCATTTGGAGAGCACCTGATGTGGCCAAACAGTGGAAACCCCCCAATTATAACTCCAACCCTAACCCCAACACACCCCTAACCCTAATCTCAGCCCTAACCCTAGCCCTAATGGGAAAATGGAAATAAATACATTTTTTTAATTTTATTATTTTTCCCTAACTAAGGGGGTGATAACGGGGGGTTTGATTTACTATTTATGGCGGTTTTTATGTTTGGCAGCTGTCACACGCTAAAAGATGCTTTTTATTGTAAAAATAGTTTTTGCATCACTACATATTGAGAGCTATAATTTTTCCGTATTTTGACCCACCGAGTCATGTGAGGTCTTATTCTTTGTGGGACGAGTTGACGTTTTTATTGGTACCATTTTCGGGCATGTGACATTTTTTGATCGCTTTTTATTCCGATTTTTGGGACGCAGAATGAACAAAAACCAGTGTTTTATGAATTTCTTTTGGGGGGGTGCGTTTACACCGTTCCGCGTGCGGTAAAATTGATAAAGCGGTTTTATTCTTCGGGTCAGTACGGTTACAGCGATGCCTCATTTAGGTTTTTTTATGTTTTGGCGGTTTTATGCAATGAAAACTATTTTCTATAAAAAAATAATTATTTTTGCATCGCTTTATTCTGCGAGTTATAACTTTTTTTATTTTTTTGCGGATGACGCTGTGTCACGGCTCGTTTTTTGCGGGACAAGCTGACGTTTTCAGCGGTACCATGGATATTTATATGCGTCTTTTTGATCTCGCGTTATTGCACTTTTTGTTCGGTGATATGATAAAAATAAAAAACGAAGCAAAAAATAATGATTTATTATTTTTTAAGGGGTTCGCTAAAGGGGTTAACTAATGGGACAGTTTTATAGGGCGGGTCGTTACGGATGCGGCGATACCAACTATGTGTACTTTTATTGTTTTGTTTTTTATTATTTTCAAAAAATGAATTTATTGGGGATTTTTTTTTTTTTTTAATTTAATTTGGCGATTTTTTTAAAATTATTTTTGCACTTTTTTTTTTTTTTTTTAACTTTATTACATTGTCCCAGTTGGGACATTACTGTCCTGTGACAGATCGCTGATCTGTCACATCACAGATCACTGTGATAGATCAGCGATCTGTCACAGGCACTGCTGCAGGCTTCCTCATGCCTGCGCTTTGCAGGCACTGAGGAAGCCTGCTCCCTACAGGCCCCCAAAGGTCCCCGTCGCCATCTTGGACCTGGGGGCCTGTAGGGAAAGAGCCCCCCCCGCAGCAGCGCTGCACATTGCGCTGCTGTGGGGGGCTCAGGGAAGCACGGAGGGAGCCCCCTCCCTGCCGATGCTTCCGTTTAACCCCCGGTACACCGTGATTGTGTTTGATCATGGTGTACAAGGGGTTAACGTGTCGAGGGCGGTCCGTGACCGCCCCTGACACCTTGTGCCGGGTGTCAGCTGTGATAATCAGCTGACACCGGGCCGCGATCAGCGGCGCTCACCATGTGGGCGCCTCTGATCACTATTACGTACTATCCCGTCCCTGGGAATTAAGTCCCAGGGTACATGGATGGGATAGTACGTCATATGGCAGAAAGGGGTTAAGAGCTGTTGGGTAAACTTTTTTTTTTTTCCTAGTCTGTGGTGCCACAGGATCCGGAAGGGCTCTAATCGACTCATCTGAGGAGGCAGAGGTGCCACAAAACCGTAAGTGTTTGACCACTAACAAGTACCGTATATACTCGTGTATAAGCCGACCCCCCAAATTTTTCTCACAAAAACCAGTGTAAACTTATTGACTCGCGTACAAGCCTAGGGTGCAAAAGGCAGCAGATCATGTTAAATTTCATACATAAAAATAGATACCAATAAAAGTTAAATTGAGAGATCTGTTGGTTAAATGTTTTTGCATTACCATATTGAATCAGGAGCCCCATATAATGCTAGTTTATGATGGGCCACCACAAGATGCTCCATAGAATAATATGCCACATATAATGCTCTTTAAGACTCCATTGACTATGCGCCCATATGCTGCCACATAACACTATGCCCCATAAGATATGCCCCCATATGCTGCCCCCCATAAAATGCTCCATATATTATGCCCCCATATCCTGCATCAAAAACAAAAAAAGGCTAACTCACCTCTCCTGCTCAGGACCTCACCTGTGTGGGGGCCATCGCTGCTCACCACTGTTTGCCATGTCGTCTGTCAGTGACATTCAGGCAGCAGAGGGCACGGCGCGCACTAACCACGTCACCGCACCCTCTGATGGCTAAACGCCACAGAGGATGCAGCAGACAGTGGTGAGCAGCGATGCACCGTGGGACAGGTGAATATCGTTTAACTTACCTCCCCCGGTGTCGCCTTCTCTGCAGCGACACCTTCGCTTCTCCACCACCGTCTCCCTTCCTGCCTTCAGCGTTCACGTTGTACCGCTCATTACACTCATGAATATATGCATATTCATAACTTTAATGAGCGTTACCATGTGACCGCTGAAGGCAGGAAGGCACACTGTGGAGAAGCGTCGGAGCTGCAGAGACCGTGCCAGGTGAGGTAAGTATGATCTGCGAAACCCCACCGCTATAAGCTGAGAGGTGGACTTTCTTCCCCCAAAAAACTTTACAGTTTAAAAAAAAACCCGGCATGTGCACAGCGGAAGGTAAATCCTATAGACTATTTTCAAATATCACTATTCCCTCAACAGAAATACCAACCTTACCGGACCTGCTGGCAGCACACAGGAGGGCGATGGCTGCGTTGAACCACCTCGGAGTGATGCTGGATAGAATTGTGGCAGCCCAACCCCAGGGTGGCACACAGTAATTTTGTTATATTGTTACTAACTTTTTTTTTGTTTAGTTAATTTTTTGTTAAAATTTTTTATTTCAGATGTTTTATAACAAAAATTTGTTCGCTAAAATTGTATATAAAAAAAATTAAATAAAAAAAAAAAAAAAGGACCACTTTTACAACCAGTCATTATCTGGTCCACATTAAAAAAGGTTTGTTTGAAAACAATTCAACAGCTCATGTGTCACTTTTTTTTGGACATCATAACATATTAGATATTAATGTAATAAAAGAACAAACATTTTATTAGGGCAGATTTTACGTTACTTAAGGCCAAATTGCATGCTTTCCATGACAACACACCAGTCCATTAACCCTGCCTTTGTCGCGCAGCTAACAACTTTTTGCAGCCAACGAAGAAATGGAAACAGGCATCAATTGTAATGCAAAAAGTATCATTTTATTACAGTATTCCAAAATAAGAACAAAACAAAAAAAAGGGCTTCATAAAGTAATTAAACTAAAAGAAAACAGAAAAACTATAATTGTGTGTAATAACAGTCTGAATCATTCAGTTGCTGCCTTGCTGGATTGAAGAATGGGGCAGACTGATAATGGGGGGGCCCAAAGTTCAGGGTTTGTGTTGGCTCAATCCCCCTTCTTGGCGTGCTTGTAACACGGTCTTGCATCGGTGGCCAGGGGTTTTGTGAAAGTGACTGGGCATCCAATAGAGTAAAAGTGTCAGTCAGTTTGCCAACAGCAGCTTTATTTAAAGTTTCAAAAATTAGCCTCTCGGCATGCAGCCTTTGCGTTTCATCAAGTGTGCGCAGTCTGTCGCCTACCATATGTGCAAAGCCACCAATGGGTTGTTTGTCCTGCTGTATCAAAATTTTTTTTTGCCAAATCCACAAACTCAGGCCACCGCTCCGCCGTTACCTTTCTTTTGCGACTCAATGTGAGAAGCCTTTGTACTGTGGATGGTCCAGCTGGCTCACTTGCCTCCTCTGTAAAGATTGGCGTCCTAGGGGTGTCCTGACTGCCACATGGTTTAGGTGTCAGATCTTGAGTACGATCCTGCAAGAACAGAAAAACCATGTTATAACACAGAAAAATAAAATAATGTTCTATAAATAGATAACATATAAAATAGAGGTACAGGATATGAAATGACATTCACCTTTGGTAAAAAAAATGTTAAGAATCATGAACTCATTCATTTCAATTCAACTATGCCATGTACATACTAATGTTTAATTGCAATTTAGAGGGAAACCCAAAATAAACGAGGGGAGTCAGGTTGTGTCACAGTTTCTTCCTCTTCTTCAGGCAGCGTCATTGAACTATGCATAGGTCGGGGTATTTCTTGGCAGCGTGTAAACTCTATTAAGTGGTAGTACCACAACTTTGGAACATAGACATCTTCTGTACCCGCCCCCGAACTAGTTGACTTTTCTACCTTGTTCAATTCCTTTTTGAACACAGTCCATAGTCCCTGAATTTTTTTCTTTACAACTGCTTCATCAACCGTTTCACTGGGATGATGTTCTTTAAATAGTAGCACAAATTTTTCGTACGCCTCTTTCTTCTTGTACTTGTTGCTGTAGCCCGCCGACTTTACCTTCCATAGGCATGGCATAGACCGACACAAGTCAATCAGCTGGCGAATGAATTCTTGGCTACTTGCTGACATCTGGGGGAAAAAAAAGGAAATGGTGAGAACGTTACATTACAGGCCAGTGCTATAAAAGTAAAACGCTCCAAAATAGGCGCGTTATGAAAACAAAAATGGCTGCCCAGGCCTGTGCGTATGGTCAGAATGTACATACAAAGGGTATGATTGAGTTTTAATTGCAGATACATGATCGCTGAGCTATAAAAGTATAACGCTCAAAAATAGCAAGAATGGGGGCGGGCGCGGTCTGAAAACTAAAATGGCAGCCCAGGCCAGTGCATATGGACACAATGTACATACAAAAGGTAAAAAAAGTTTGAATTGCAGATACATGATCGCTGAGCTATAAAAGTAAATGCAATGGGGGTGGGCACGGCGAGAGAAAAAAAAAAAAAAAAAAAGAAATTTTCGTATACAAACATAATAACTTTAGACCCCAAACAAAACCTACCTTTGATGGTGGCAAAAATTCAGCAGGTATGACGGAAGAAAAAGATGAAGGTCTTGTGAAATTGCGCTGTTGCGTCTTCAGATGGAGCCAAAAATGCAGGCCTTGGAAAATATCGCTGATGCGTCTTCAACAGGGTCGCTGAAGAAGGACGAGTTGCAAATTCCACGAAAACTGCACTTCTCAAACGTGAACAATGCTGGTATTGAAGTAAACCACAGCGCTCGAGAGAGATATAAACTGAAGCGCCAATACGTTCTCTTTTAGGACACCGCCGGCAAATGAAAGCGCAGCATTGACCACCAATCAGTGCTGGGGCGTTGAAAAGGAAACGCTGAAGCACGCCCACCGAGGTTGGAATCGTTTACAATCAAGTAGTGTGGCAGGGACTCAAGGACCGACGAGGTCGTTGTGCAGATCGCTGATCTGTCTTGCGTCGTTGAGGAGATCGGCCTGTTTGGAAGCTAACCAGCGATCACGTAACGATGCACCAACGATTTTTGCCAGGTCGGATCATTATCGAGATCGCTGGTGCGTTGCTATGTGTGAAGGGCCCTTAAGTCTCATCAGGTTTAAAAAAAAAAAAAAAAAACTACATGCAGTGATTATTGATGAGCAAGCACGCTCAGGTGCTAACAGAGTATCTTCAGCGTGCTCAAATAATATGTTTGAGTCCCCCGTGCCTGCATGTCTCGCGGCTGCTAAAACAGCCAAAACACATGCAGGGATTGACTAACAAACTGTCGAACAGCAGCGAGACAGGTAGCCATGGGGACTCGAACATATTAATCAAGCATGCTGAAGACACTCTGTTAGCACCCGAGCACCTACGGATAACACCTTATCCGAGCACGTTCACTCATCCCTTAGTGATCCATTCTGTACTGCTAGTGAAAGTAGGCACCACATACCAAGCTTAAGGCATGAGTTACTACACAAACCATCAGAAAGCATTTTGCACAACACTGGGCTATGAGACAGACGTCAGGTACAGGTCTACCACTGAACTCACACCATCACCCTCGAAGGCCATCATGGTGCAGAGCAAGATGGCAATGGAGGTCTAGTCTCTTCAGTGATACATCCTGTTATTTTCTTGATGCAATGTTGGCCTTAAGATGAATCAATGGCTATGTAGGCAACATCATGACAAGGCAATAAATGTCCCAGGAGTTTTGGAACATGACAATGCCAAGTGGCTGGTGTTATTGTGAGCAGTCCACGTGGTCTAATGGTGCTACCATCAGGGCTGTGGAGCCGGAGCTCATTTTGGTGGAGTCGGTATAAAATGGACCGACTCCTAAAATATATATAATAAATTGGGTACAGTAGTTCAATGCAGAATGTGCTATTTTTTCATAGGAATTTGGGAAAGTTATGAAATGTCCAATAAATGACTGTTCTATTCCTGATCTAAGGCTACATTCACACACAGCGATTTTCCTTTGTTTTTTTAGGATACGTTTTTCAGCTGCAAAAGCCGATCAGCTTTTTAAAAAACCGCATCACCTGAAAGGTTTTTGAGCTCATAGAGAATGCTTTCAATAGCATCTATCTATATATCCAATTATCCATATCTGTCTATCCATATCTTATCTGTACCAAAAAGAATGAAAGCCGGATAGCACCAGTCACGTACACCTCATAGCTGCCCAAAGGACACCCAGGACAGGCATTGCTCGTCTTCAGTAACCCATCAACATCAACTGATAGTTGGAATAAATAGACTGCATTCATCACCACATCTTCTTAAGGTGCAGGCTTTATTTTCAAGTGTAGGGGTGTGAAGTATGAGGTTCTGCAGCAGCTGAGGTGTGCAGTATAAAATTCTGCAGAACAGTATGAGGTTCTGCCCCCCAGGTTTGATCCTGGCTACGCCCATAGTGTGAATGTAGCCTGAGGATCCAGGCTTTATCTTAGCCGAGATAAGTGTGTGTGTGTGTATATATATATATATATATATATATATATATATATATATATATATATACACATACACACACACACGCGCTACAGACCAAAAGTTTGGGCACACCTTCTCAATCAAAGCGTTTTCTTTATTTTCATGACTATGAAAATTGTAGATTCATTCTGAAGGCATCAAACTATGAATTAACACATGGGGAATTATATAATTAACAAAAAAGTGTGAAACAACTGAAAATATATCTTATATTCTAGGTTTCTCTTGATGAGCTTCAAGAGGTAGTCACTGGAAATGGTTTTCACTTCACAGGTGTGCCCTGTCAGGTTTAATAAGTGGGATTTCTTGCTTTATATATGAGGTTGGGAACATCAGTTGTGTTGTGCAGAAGTCTGGTGGATACACAGCTGATAGTCCTACTGAATAGACTGTTAGAATTTGTATTATGGCAAGAAAAAAACAGCTGAGTAAAGAAAAACAAGTGGCCATCATTACTTTAAGAAATGAAGGAGAGTCAGTCCGAAAAATTGGGAAAACTTTGAAAGTGTCCCCAAGTGCATTGGCAAAAACCATCAAGCGCTACAAGAAACTGGCTCACATGAGGACCGCCCCAGGAAAGGAAGACCAAGAGTCTCCTCTGCTGTGGAGGATAAGTTCATCCGAGTCACCAGCCTCAGAAATCGCAGGTTAACAGCAGCTCAGATTAGAGACCAGGTCACTGCCACACAGAGTTCTAGCAGCAGACACATCTCTACAACAACTGTTAAGAGGAGACTTTGTGCAGCAGGCCTTCATGGTAAAATAGCTGCTAGGAAACCACTGCTAAGGACAGGCAACAAGCAGAAGAGACTTGTTTGGGCTAAAGAACACAAGGAATGGACATTAGACCAGTGGAAATCTGTGCTTTGGTCTGATGAGTCCAAATTTGAGATCTTTGGTTCCAACCACCATGTCTTTGTGCGACGCAGAAAAGGTGAACGGATGGACTCTACATGCCTGGTTCCCACCGTGAAGCATGGAGGAGGTGTGATGGTGTGGGGGTGCTTTGCTGGTGACACTGTTGGGGATTTATTCAAAATTGAAGGCATACTGAACCAGCATGGCTACCACAGCATCTTGCAGCGGCATGCTATTCCATCTGGTTTGTGTTTAGTTGGACCATCATTTATTTTTCAACAGGACAATGACCTCAAACACACCTCCAGGCTGTGTAAGGGCTATTTGACCAAGAAGGAGAGTGATGGGGTGCTACGCCAGATGACCTGGCCTCCACAGTCACCAGACCTGAACCCAATCGAGATGGTTTGGGGTGAGCTGGACCTCAGAGTGAAGGCAAAAGGGCCAACAAGTGCTAAGCATCTCTGGGAACTCCTTCAAGACTGTTGGAAGACCATTTCCAGTGACTACCTCTTGAAGCTCATCAAGAGAATGCCAAGAGTGTGCAAAACAGTAATCAAAGCAAAAGGTGGCTACTTTGAAGAACCTAGAATATAAGACATATTTTCCGTTGTTTCACACTTTTTTGTTAATTATATAATTCCACATGTGTTAATTGTTTTGATGCCTTCAGAGTGAATCTACAATTTTCATAGACATGAAAATAAAGAAAACTCTTTAAATGTGAAGGTGTGTCCAAACTTTGGTCTGTACTGTATGTAATCGATATTATACAGTGTATTACATATTTACAATTTATTACAGTTTTTTGTGTTCTAAAGTTTTCCAATAAATATATATTCTGTTCTTAATATCTTGATTATTGTATCATAAAAATGATTAAATGTCTGATGTTCACATTGTACTACAATACATTTTTCACTTAAATATAAGCAATATATGTGGGAGTCGGAGTCGGTGTAAGGGAAATTGAGGAGTCGGAGTCGCAGGTTTGGCTTACCGACTCCACAGCAGCTCCAGACTTGCCTCCTATTGTGCAGAGCTGAGACGTCATTGGTGGGCAAGTGAAAAAGTAGTGGATCTTGAAGATTCAGCATGGCAGAACATTCCTCAGGTAACCAATAATGACGTTAATGATAGCAGCCACGCTGAGTACATGCATGTATTTCTACTCGTGGCGCTTACACTTCTTGCTGAATAAATCACAATGTCTTGATCACCATGATTTCCTTTTGTTTTTCCAGCATATCATTAACACAAAAATCATAGGATCAATAGTTACATCTATGATTTTTCCTCCTTGGTATTCCAGTTTCAACGTTGAGGAGTGACGAGAACCAGCCTTTTCTATGTTGGTTGTAGATCGCCTTCAGCCAAATAGTTATTTTTCCTGACACCCCAGTTTGGATAAAAATATATAAATAAGAGACAGAGGATATTTGCTATGGGAAGTTATGCCTCTTCAGAGAAGAGGTCCAATTCATACAGCTGTAATACATTTTACACAGAAGCAAAAAGGTCAAAATAAAACAAGGGTGGATGGAAAACACTTTTCCCTATTATTTCTGACCCACACCCAAAAGGCAAACATACTTGAATGTTCCATCAAATGTAAACCTTGTCCAAGACATCCACCATGTGCTGGAGAAAGAATTTATGTTGTGTAAAAGCACACTTTTTAATTATACAGCATTTGTCAAATACAGAAACGATTCTTGGAAAATCAGATCACAACTCTGTACACAACTGTACATAATCTCCCATGTCTTCCAGATAGTTTGCACCTTTGCCATGATGCTCATTATCTATTTATTCACCGACTGAAAATATGACAATGAAAAGACACAATATATGGGCCGACCGCCACGTCACATCAGTCACCCTTATTGGCTTCTCGCCATTTCTAAGGAAAACGTCATTAAGAGCGTCACAATGCAGTGAACCAAATCCAATCTGCTAAACTGACACGACACCGGACTTTCCGGAAATGCAACGTGTCCCTCGAAATGCAGGTGTCACATTGCACCTAGTCCTCGTCTACAAAAACTGTCTATTAATTCACTGAATGTTCCATGTAAACTCCAGATGAGGGATATTAACGAGATGGACAGAAGGAGACGCTTCATTTACGGGCGGTGCAGTCCATTACCCTTACTGGTATTAAGAAAGAACACCAGCAAGGCGCTTTAGCCTCATCCCCCTGCAGAGGGACCTCTTCTTCCAGGTCTCCAGGCACATGTACCTCCACCATCACCTGTTAACGGGTTGTAACCTAAAGAGAAAAAAAAAACGTATATCAGCATGGCTTTTATTTTAGAGTCCTTGCAGTGTTATTTTAATGTCTGTAAAAAGCGCTGGGGAAATAATAGCACTACATAAATGAGTAAAATAAATATATTTTATATATGGGAGAAAAGAAAAAAAAAGGTAGTCTCCTGTTCTGTAACTTTAAGAAAACAGTTTGTGTGCCCTCTGCAGGGCAACAAGAGTACTACACTTGGACTTGTCATTTCTGCATAAAGCCCTGGATCCAACCAAGAGGTAACGTTTTTCCTTGTGGAGAAGGACATGACAAGCAACTCGAGATGAAGAGACTTAAGCCACAATGCTCCTCTGGGAAAAGCAAAAGTGTCTCCATAGAGGAAGCGGACTAGAACTCATACAGCTAAATCAGATCTCACGCTTTGTACTGACGAGGGGCAGCACTCCAAAACACTGTCTGCAAAGTGAGATTCTGCTTTTGGTTTTTATCCTAAATCATGCGACAAGGCTCATTATAGGGTCGACATTGACTTTTAGAATTGCTACTTCCTATAGGTGGCGCTAGAGCTCGAGTCCTTTTCCTCTCTGAAGACACAATTTGCATAAAGCCCTGTTATTCTGCACAATATCTCTGTGTGCCGTCTTATAAAGTTCAGCCTTCTTCATATACAGTGGCATGTAAAAGTTTGGGCACCCCTGGTCAAAACTGCTGTTATTGTGAACAGTTAAGCAAGTTGAAGATGAAATGATCTGTAAAAGGCCTAAAGTTAAAGATGGCACATTCCCCTGGTATTTTAAGCAAAAAAAAAAAAGCACCCTGCATGGTTAGTACCTAGTAGCACCTCTTTTGAGAGTATCATAGCTTGTAAATATTTTTAGTAGACAGCCAAGAGTCTCAATTCTTGTTTGAGGGATTTCATTAATTCTTCCAGTTCTGTGAGATTCCTGGGTCGTCTTGCATGCACTGCTATTTTGAGGTCTAGCCACAGATTTTCAATGATGTTTAGCTCAGGGGACTGTGAGGGCCATTGTAAGAGCTGCAGCTTGCGCCTTTTAGGTAGTGTATTGTGGATGTTGACATGTGTTTAGGATCATTATCCATTTGTAGAAGCCATCCTCTTTTCACCTTCAGCCTTTTTACAGATGCTGCTATGTTTGACTCAAGAGTTTGTTGAAATTTCACTGAATCCATTCTTCCTTCTTATCAGTGAAATGTTCCCCATGTCAATGGCTGCAACACAACCGCAAAACATGATTGATCCACCCCCATGCTTAATGATTGGCGAGATGTTATTTTTCTGCAATAACTTTGATCACTGTGGACAGAGTTCTATATTAACTTCATCGGTCCACAGGACTTGTTTCCAAAATACACCAGACTTGTTTAGATGTTATTTTGCATACTTCTGATGATGAATTTTATGGTGAGGATGCAGGAGAGGTTTTATTCTGATTCTTCCATGAAGGCCATATTTGTGCAGGGAAGATGCAAGTGACCACGGTCAAAGAAGCGCTCAGGACACGACGTCAAAGGATACTTTCTTTATTCCACAACGCGTTTCGATGGCCAGACGCCATCTTCATCAGGTGGCAAGATAATTATGACAACAGGAAGGGGTATTTAAAACTAGATCAAACAATGAAAATACAAAACCAATCTACCAATATCAATAAAAAGATCAAAGGAATATAAAATGGAATCAAAGTGATAAGATACAAGAAGTACTAAATGTGATTAAAAAAAAGTAATGATTGTCATAAATGAAAAACAATAGTTATTATAAATTAAAAACAATTAAAACATGTTAAGATGGTAAAATAATTAAAATGCAATAGTATTACTGTATTTCGCCACATTTTCAATGGTGAGGCTCAAACCTTCAGGAGCCAGTGTGCCTAATTTAAAAATCCAATAACTCTCTCTATTAATTAAACTCCTGTAACGATCAGAAACATTATCTGGTATATGGTCAATAATAGTGAGCCTTAGTGATCTTGGGTCCTTCTGGTGCATTATGGAAAAAGGTTTTGATAAATGATGTAGTAAAAAACCATTCTGGATGTTCTGGCGGTGTTTAACCGTACGTGTATGGATTGAATGGTACGGCCCTCATACTGGAGGCCACAGGCGCACTCAATTAAGTATATTACATAAATCAATTGACAACTGACATGGCGATTGATTTTATAACTAATGCCCATGGTGTTGGATCTAAATTCCTTTGCCCCATGTGTAATGGATGCACAATAAAGGCATTTAGTGGTTCTGCAGGCAAAACAACCTGGATTTTGATCTACCTGAGTTATACAGGGGGGTTAAAAGTATCACTGGGAGTGACCAAATTACATCTTGTCTTTCGCTCCCTCTCTGAGGGCACACGGATGGAGCTGCAGCGGACCTACCACCCTTTTAACCACATAACTCCCTGTGGCCTCATCCTCAGCGCTCCCTGGAGACCGTTATCTCATCCTCTCATATTTGTGCAGGTGTCTCTGAACAGTAGAACAATGTACCACAACTCCAGAGTCTGCTACATCTTTCTGAAGGGCTTTTGCAGTCCACTCTGGCAAACCTATGGGCAGCACTCACTAGAATTTTGCTTGGTCTTCCAGACCTTATCTAGACCTTCACTATTCTTGTTAACTGCCATTTCTTAATTACATTTTGAACTGAGGAAAGACCAACTTGAAAACACTTTGCGGCCTTCTCCTGCTTTGTGGGCCTTCACCGTTTTCATTGTGCTAGGCAATTGCGTAGAAGAACTCATGGTGGCTGTTTTTTGGCACAAGGATAGAGGAGGCTAAGTTTTTATGAAGCTGTGAAATTTGAATCACCTGGCTTTTCCTAAGGATGATGAACAAGCCATAATCTTAACAGGATAATTAAGGTCTGAAACCTTGATCAAAGTTATCCAAGCACACAACTCTTCAAGGGTGCCCAAACTTTTGCATTGACACATTTTCCTTTTTGTAATCTTTAAAAGGTAAAAAAAAAAAACAAAAAAAGAAAAACACTTTTTTTTACTAAAATACAAAAGGAAATGTGTCATCTCTTTAGCCCTTTTAGAGATAACTTCATCTTCAACTTGCTTAACTGTTCACAATAACAGTAATTTTGGCCAGGGGTGCCAGAGGATCAATGGTGAGAGGGAGCTAAAAGCATGACTCCAGCGGTTTTTGTGATTTCAACTTTTGGAGTGGTATGACTAATCTAAGTTCTCTGCCCCTAGCATTTTATTTACCAGCCATCTGTCATGTGTTCATGACAGAAGACCTCCATGCTGGTCATGGTGAATCTCTATGAATCACGCCCCGTGGCTGGCGTTCATAGGATATTGTGATTTCTGCTACATATAGCTGGGTTGAAGCTCTTCTATGTGTAGCACAAGCGATCAGACAATCTCAGCTTAAAGTCTCCTAAGGGGACTATCAAAGCAGGTTAAAAGTAGAAAAAAAAAACCAAAACCCACGTTCAAATCACCCCCCACTTCGCCCCATTCAAAAAATAATAATAATAATAATAAACACATTTGATATCGCCGAGTTCACAAATGTCCAATCTTTCAAAACATAAAAGCAAATTAACCTGTAAATGGCGTAATGAGGAAAAAAATAAATAAAATTGACTTGCCAGAACTTCATTTTTTTTGTTTTGGCCACCTCAAATTTGCAATAAAATGGAATAACAGGCAATCAAAACATTGATACCTGCCCCAAAACAGTATCAATAAAAAACGTCAGCTCAGGGTGCAAAAAATAAGCCCTCACCCAGCCCCAGATCCCAAAAAATAACAACAAGAGAATTTATTTTTTCAGCAAATTTTTTTAATAAAAAAAAACCAAAATCGTAAGGTGGCAAATGGGGTTAAGAGTACCAGAGCTGTCATACTCCCTATTGGCACCTCAGGAGTCATAGTTCGCTTGTTTCTCCATGTCGAATCAGTAAGGCTACTGGTTTATTTTAAACCCTTGAGCCATTTTCTACCACGCCAACCTAGGGTCTCCAGCATTTAGGACATACTGACCTCCGTCTCGGAGAGGCCTCCGATTTGGCTTTGGCTTAGGCGTAGTTGATGAAGCTGATGAGCTGGGAGACGGCTCTTGAGGCTGTAATGGGAAAGATAGTCAGATGCTAATAGTGCAAGAAAATAATAAATCTTCAAAGTAGAAAAAATTATAGGTGGTAATTTTTACGCTATGTGACCAGTATATATGTGGGTATATTAAAATCCTGCAAATAAGCCGTTAGCCAACATGAAGCATCCTGGAATTCAGAGACATGTCCATTTTTTTCTGGTATCACTGATGAAAAGTTCAAATACATGTCTATGGGTCTGTGAAAAACACATACAGCAAGTGGATGGTATCAGTGTGCAGTCCTGGTTTAACATTGCAAAGTATAGGAGAAGATTGTAATTTATTTATCCATCTGTCATAAAACACTGATGACACATGGATAGTAAAAACGGACACAAATACCATACAAGCACCCAAAACACTGATGACAATGGTGACCTTTTCATGTAGGTGTTTAAACACAGACGTGTGAATGAGGCCTGTGTATAGTAGCCGATACTGTCCTGCTCGTCAATGGAGGTCAATATGCTTCATCCTTGGTCAATAGGAACAACATCTCTTTCCCTTCCTACTCGACAACCCCTGCTTAATCAGCTTAGGTCCCCATAAATAATAAATACAATGTACACTTTGCTCCTGCAGCGGTGCGGTCCTAGTGATATCGGCATTGCCATTCCTGGTGGGGGGGAATGTCATATTGTGTCACACGATCGCAGCCACCAAACGTTACATCACCCACCAGACACAGCAGCATAGACTTCGCTGAAACGGCACCGCCGCGGTATACATTGTTTTTCTTTTCTATTAGGTCCTGATCTGATTAAGCAGGACTGTCCAGTCATCCTCTTTAAGGTGGCCATACACATTAGCTCAAAGTTGTTGCAAACAGACAGTTTCTACCAGCAAACGTCCAAAGGCCTTCTAAACCCCAATCATGTGTTTGGAAGTGGTTGTCAGATGACCCGCACAAATGGAACTCTCCCCCAACAAACTCTCCTTCCTTGCCATCACTGAAACCTAGCTCACTCCCTCTGACACAGCCTCTCCAGGTGCGCTTTCCTATGGCGGATTCCATCTCTCTCACACCCCTCGCCCCAGCAACAAACGTGGTGGAGGAGTTGGCTTGCTCCTCTCCGATACCTGCTCCTTTACCCCAATTCCTTTGCCACCCTCCGCTACTCTTCCCGCGTTCGAGGTGCACTCCATCCGCATCTATTCCCCCTCCAACCGGCTGTCATCTACCGCCCCCCAGAACTAGCCATCTCCACCTTTCTTGACCACTTCACCACCTGGCTAACTCCATTTCCTTTCTGCTGACATCCCCACCATCATCATGGGCGACTTCAACATCCCCATTGACACTTCCACCCCAGCTGCCTCTAAACTTCTATCGCTCACGGCTTCCCTTGGCCTCACTCAAGGGTCCTCTGCGGCCACTCACAAAGATGGTCACACGGTGGACCTTATCTTCACCCATCTCTGTTCCCTCACTAATCTCAATAACTCACCCCTCCCCCTGTCTGACCACAACCTACTGACATTCTCTTCCCTCTCCTCTCCTACTGCGCAACCCCCGCTCCATAAACTCGCTCACCCTCGCAGGAATCTCAAACACCTCAATTTACAATCACTCTGAGTCCCTTCTCCCACTTACAGACATAGCTTCCCTTCAGGACACAGATGCTGCTGCCACTTTTTATAACACCACAATAATAGCAACACTTGATTTGGCTGTCCCCCCATGCAGAGCAAAACTCATGCAATTAACAGACAGCCCTGGCTGACCAGCCTGACCAAAGAACTGAGACGGGTTTCCAGGGCCGCTGAACGGAGATGGAAGAGAACCCATTCTACAGAGCACTTCAGCGCATACAAGCAGTCCCTTGCCAGCTTTAAGTCCACGCTCTCTGCCGCTAAACAAACTTACTTAGCATCTCTCATATCCTCCCTGTCTCACAACCCTAAACAACTCTTCAACACTATCCATTCTCTACTCCTTCCCACAGCACCTCCTCCCCCTCCTCTCATTCCTGCTGAAGACTTTGCCTCCTTCTTTAAGCAGAAGATCAACAAGATCGGACAAAACTTTGGCCCGCAGCCTCCAATGCCCCTCTTAGCCGCTCAGCCCTGTTCTGCAAAAGCCAGCTTCTCCACCATGACAGATCAGCTCTCCACCCTTCTGTCAAGATCACACTTCACCACTTGTGCCCTCAACCCACTCCCGTCTCACCTCATCCCTAACTTGGCCACAGTCTTCATCCCATCTCTAACACACCTCTTCAACCTTTCACTTACAAATGGTGTCTTTCCCTCATCCTTCAAACATGCCTCAATCATACCCATCCTCAAAAAGCCCTCCCTTGATCCATCCTACTTGTCTAACTATCGCCCGATATCTCTTCTCCCTTACGCCTCAAAACTACTGGAACAGCATGTATATCTTGAACTATCCTCCCACCTCTCCTCCTGTTCCCTCTTTGACCGGCTACAATCTGGCTTCCGACCGCATCACTCAACTGAAACTGCCCTAACTAAAGTCAGAAACGACTTACTAAACGCCAAGAGCAAGCGACACTACTCTGTCCTCCTCCTGTTCTCTGCCTTAGACACCGTAGACCATTCCCTCCTGCTACAGACTCTCTCATCTCTTGGCATCACAGACTTGGCCCTATCCTGGATCTCATCATACCTAACAGACTGAACATTTAGTGTCTCCCTCTCACACACCACCTCCTCACCTCGCCCGCTGTCTGTTGGTGTTCCTCAAGGCTCTGTCCTAGGCCCCCTTCTATTCTCCATCTACACCTTTGGCTTGGGACAGCTCATAGAATCCTACGGTTTGCAGTATCACCTCTATGTCGATGACACGCAGATCTACCTATCTGTACCCAACCTCGCCTCCTTTCTGACTGAAATCCCACAATGTCTGTCTGCTATCTCAGCCTTCTTCTCTGCTCACTTTCTCAAACTGAACATGGACAAAACAGAATTCATCATCTTTCCGCCATCTCACTCTACCCCTCCACCAGACCTATCCATCAATGTCTGCTTTCTTTCCCCAGTCCCGCACGCTCCGTGCCTTGGGGTGATCCTCGACTCTGCGCTCTTTCAAACCACATAACCAAGCCCTCGCCTCCTCCTGCCGCCTCAAACTCAAAAATATTTCCCGGATCCGCTCATTCCTCAACCATGAAACCACAAAAACACTAGTGCATGCTCTTATCTCCCGCCTCGACTACTGCAACCTCCTACTCTCTGGCCTCCCCTCTAGCACTGGCTCTGCTCCAGTCCATCCTACACTCTGCTGCTCGACTAATCCACCTGTCTCCCCGCTATTCCCCAGCCTCCCCCCTATGCCAAGCCCTTCACTGGCTTCCTATTGCCCAGAGGCTGCAATTCAAAACCCTAACCATGACATACAAAGCCATCCACAACCCGTCTCCTCCATACATCTGTGACATGGTCTCTAGGTACCTACGCGCATGCAACCTTTGATCATCTCAAGATCTCCTTCTCTACTCCCCCCTTATCTCTTCTTCCCACAACCGCATACAAGACTTCTCCCGTGTGTCCCCCATACTCTAGAACTCTCTGCCGCAACACATCAGACTCTCACCATCAACGGAAACCTTCAAGAAGAACCTGAAGACCCACCTGTTCCGACAAGCCTACAGCCTGCAATGATCCTCGGTCTACTGAACCACCGCACGACCTGCTCTACCCTCTCCTACTGTATCCTCAACCATCCCTGTAGACTGTGAGCCCTCGCGGGCAGGGTCCCCTTTCCTTATGTACTTGTGTGTCCCTTGTCTTACACATGTTTATTATACTTGTCTATATTTCCCCTTTTCACATGTGAAGCGCCATGGAATAAATGGCGCTATATAAATGCATAATAATAAAAATAAATGGAAGCTGTATGGGTCATTCAGGTGGTCAATAGTCAGTGTGTGAATGGGGTCATCGTGCCAACAATCATTCATCTGCCCATCTTCATCTAATGTAGAAGGTCAGATTTTGAGAGAAGTGGTGTCAGATGTCTGGCCGCAGCTTCTCTCTATTGAAATAAAGTTGTCTGTTGAATAAAGGGTTTTTTAACAGAGCATTTGTGACAAACATCACCAGATGCTGTTTTTTTAAAAGGTGCTAAAGTTCGTTAAAATAATAACAGCGTGTACCCGTCCATGCTGTAAATGCAAATTATGAACAGACGTTTACAGCACATGGGGTCCAATATTAATGGATGAATGAATATTAATGAATGGATTGTCTGTAGACCACTAGTTCAGAACTGACTGTAGGATGAATTGGCTGAAATTGTGGCTCTCCGCTGACTCTTACTCCAAGGACATTGCATGAAAGCTGTAATCTGAAGGAAGTTTAGCCATGATACCCAGCCTTACCTGACTGACCGGGGCAGCCACCCTGTAACTCTTTCCTTCCTTCATACTCTCCCAGCTCTCAATCTTCTGACTTCTTTTCTCTTCTTCCAGCTGTAATGCAGGAAGGACAGTAAAAGAGCTGAGACACACAGTATACACCCGATACAAACTCCTGGTCACACCTCATCTAATGCCACAAACTAAAATGTTTACAGAACGAGTAATATTACTGATCACCACCAAACGAAAAGCCAAACGGCGCTCCTGGATCCTTGCCATGTATGGCAATTAACAAAAAAAATGGTTACAAGAGCTGTCATTCCCATTTTCCAGGGTTATTCACATGCGGTATGGTAGCATTTCAGCAAAATAGGATCTGATGGGCATTTCCAGGCTGATGGTCTTTAAAGCGGACGGGAGGAATATGATCCCAGCTGAGAAGGAGGGCCCTGTGGACTAGTGACAGTGATGGGGAAGACATCCCAGTTACACTGGTGAATCCTCATAATGAGAACTTGGAAATGCTCAAATCGTATCATTTGGCCTGTGTACAGGAGTGTACAGATTCTGAACCAAGCTTTTCTGATAAGTACACACTACAGATGCTAATATAGTAATCTGTGAGCCTAAAAGGACCCTATGCACAATATCTAGCTGCCGACTCCTCCCTACAAAGGAGCGCTCACTTAGCGGCGTTCTCACAGAAAACAAGAGCGTTCAGCCGTCAGACTCCTCTGATGATTATCTACCAAGAACAAAAGGATAGTCATTCCAAAATCGGACATGTTGGATCCTTATTTCCCCAGACATAATCTCTCAGGGGCGAATTGGAAAGCACCCACACACACTAAACAGTCAACCAAGCTCACCAATATTGACAGGTCCAGCTAACGTTCGTGTAAACATGGGCTTACATTAGCTGATTTGACAGCGTTAAAAGCCCGATTGGTGGTCATTTAATAGTCTGCTGACACCGGCAGATCACACTTGTTCACGGAGTGATCTGTATCGTTCACGATCATCTTGCAGTGCAAATAGGGGTCTGAAGAATTAAGGCTCCCATACACAGACTATCGACTGATGTCTCATGTGTATGGGGGAGACGATTGCCAGATGGTTCGGAGAGATGTCTGATTTCAGACTGCCGATTGCATTGCTCTCCCAGAGATAAGTTGTGGCCAGTGTCAATTAGCAGCTTCCTCAAAGAGACCACAGGAGCAATTGGGCAAGGGAGAACTCCACGTATTAGGGTATGTTCACACTGGGCGTTTTTACTGTGTTTTTTTATGCCAACTTTCAGCTGCTTTTTACAGTACCAGCAAAGCCTATGAGATTCCAGAAATCTCATGCACACACATTGTTTTTTTTGTCATCAGGATTTTGTGCTTTGTTACTTTTTTCTGGATATAGAGCATGTCACTTCTTTCGGCGTTTTTCACCCATTGGCTTGAATGGGTGTTAAAAAAAACACAGGTATCATTATTTGCAGCCTTTTTGCCGCAGAAAAGTCATGGACAGCAACTCAACTTTATTAGCATGCACAAAGAGACACAAATTTGCCCCCCCCAAAAAAAAAAAAAAAAAAAACACACAACAAAAACGCACCTAAACCTGCGTTTTTGCTGCAGCTTCTTTCCTGCCAAGAAATCAGGTTTTGCTGCAGAAAAAAAAAACGCAGCAAGAACGCCCAGTGTGAACATACCCTTAAGCCCCATTTACATTTAGCGATGCATCAGCGATCCCGACCACGATATGACGCGGTCAGGATCGCTGGTGCATCGCTAAATGGTCGCTAGTGAGCTGCCACAGGCAGATCTCACAGCGATGCAGCAGCGGTCGTTACTTACCTTCCAGACGCGGCAATGATGACGTCCTCCCACCCTCGTCCACGCGTCGCTCGTCGGCGCCAGCAGGAAGCCGCCGCCGAGAAATGGACGTGGACGATCTCACGCGATCAGCGATAGCCAGCGAGGGAGCCGGTTGGAGGTATCACATGTAGCAATATCGCTGCTGCGTCACAAAATTGGTAACGCTTTAGCGATACCGCTAGCAATATCGCTATGTGTAAAGCCGTCTTTAGAGTGGCAGCTGAGATGGCCAACAGCCATCTAATGTATACTGTTAGCCTTAAGGGCCTGTCACATTAAGCGATATCGCTAGCAATATCGCTATAACGTCACTGGTTTTTGTGACGTATCAGTGATATTGCTAGCGATATCGCTATGTCTGATACTTACCTCCGACCGGCTCCCCCGCTGATTATCGCTGATCGCGCGAGAACGTCCTGGACTGTTTCTCGTCGTCAGCTTCCTGCTGGGCTTCCTGTGGCG
Source organism: Dendrobates tinctorius (assembly GCF_039654945.1). Taxonomy (NCBI): domain Eukaryota; kingdom Metazoa; phylum Chordata; class Amphibia; order Anura; family Dendrobatidae; genus Dendrobates; species Dendrobates tinctorius. The sequence continues at coordinate 84,206,552 of NW_027361690.1, forward strand.
CCAACGAGCGATGCGTGGACGTCAGGATCGCCTCGTCTGACAGGTAAGTAACGACCCCCGACCGCTGCTATGTCGCTGGTGAGATCTGCCTGTGGCAGCTCACTAACGACCACTTAGCGATGCACCGTCGATCCTGACCGCGTCATATCGCTGGTCGGGATCGCTGGTACATCGCTAAGTGTGACAGTACCTTTAGTTAGTATTGTCCTTTCTTAAAAGAGAGTAAAATACAAACACCTTCCTGTGCATCTGGCACCGACTGCACCACAGGGGTTCTAGCCTTGGGTTGATTCCCTGCAGGCAGTACACATTCTGGACAGCTGACCATTAGTGATAAGCGCACCTGCTTGGTTAAGGTGTTATCCGAGCCTGCTCGTGTGCCGAGTGTCACTGCATTGCCTAACTGGGGCACGGTGGCTCAGTGGCTAGCATTGCAGGCTTGCAGCGCTGGGGTCCTGGGTTCAAATCCCACCAAGGACATCATCTGCAAGGAGTTTGTATGTTCTCCCCATGTTTGCGTGGGTTTCCTCCGGGTTTTCCGGTTTCCTCCCATGCTCCAAAGCCATACTGATAGGGAATTTAGATTGTGAGCCCCCTCGGAGACAGTGATGATAATGTGTGCTGTGGAATATATGTTAGCGCTATATAAAAATAAAGATTATTATAACAGACAGTCTTCTGCATGCGTTGCAGCTGTCTTACAGCCATGAGACCTGCAGCCGCTGGGACTCGAACATATTTTTCGAGCTCGCCGAAGATGCTCGGGTGCTACCCAAGTGTCTTCGGCGTGCTCGAAAAATATGGTCGGTTAACACCTTCGCTCATCACTACTGACCATACCAGCTTTACAGTCTCACCCACTACTGCATCTGCCCTGGATGATAACAGCAGCAGACTACCAAGCTGAGACACATGGCTACTGTACCCAGCACATAGTCTATGGCAGCCATGGGCATCTTCTGTCGTCAGGTTCTGGGACCTGTGAGGAATCTCTGCATTCAGTGGTTTTATCAGAAAATCCAGTATGAACAAACTTTTCTACTAAAATGTAAATATTCCTCTTTAAAACTAGGAAACAATGTAATTTGGGTTGAAAAATAATGTGTGATCAAACTATTGGTGTATTGTCCAATTTACAATTATGACAATTTTTATATGTTGCTTGAAAAATTCTATATAAACGGTGTCAGAAGAAAATGCTGAAAACCTTTGCTTTCTGTGGACCCCCAGGAAACAGACCCTATGCATAAAAATGGTTCAAACAAAAAGCTTCAGTATTGCCAAAAGCAACCGATCCGATCACTGAGGTCATTATCAACCTGTTTCTGGGAATCCCATTATTGGCTATAGGTAACAGTCACTTTACTAAAGCAACTTATATTAGGGCTCAAAAGCTGTCAGCAATCTGATGGGGGACCCTTCATTAGCGTCTCTGTTGTGTTTCATATTAAAAGGGAAACGGTCACCAGGATTTTTCTACCTCGTCTGAGTGTAGCATAATGTAGGAAAAGAGACCTTCATTACAGTGATGTGTCACTCAGTTTACTGGGTGCAGTGGTTCCGACACAGTTCTTAGATTTAGCAATGCAGCAGAGTCCCGCCCACACCAGCCTCTGGATATACAATGGCTATAGAAAGAAAGCTGCTTATAACAAGAGGGGACGGAGTCGGATGAGCAGTTGTTGGAAAAGAGACCCCGATTCCAATGATGTGTCAATTAGTATACTGGGTGCAGCAGTTGTGATTCAAACAGAGTTTTTAGATGCATTATATAGCAGAGCTCAGAAAGCTTGACAGTGAGCTGATCATCAGTGCTGGGGGCATGATTGGACCAGAAGGTACAGGGGAAGTTACTCCAGCAGTGATAATCTCCTGTTGATAAAACATGCATTGTATTTAAACAGCTAATGCCTCTTTCACACATCCAGCACTGCGGAGACACCATCACATGTTTCTCAACGCAGTGATTCCAGAGCAATGCCCCCATCCCTTATGGGAAATATGCAAAAACATGCAAAACACAAGCCGCGGAGACACCATCACATGTTTCTCAACGCAAGCAATGACTAGCCAGGTCTTTCCCCGGGAAGGAACAACCACGGGAAGGGCAGCAATGCCTAGTAAAAGACTGTGAAAAATGAGGATGAATGAACATGTGATGGTGTCTCCGCGGCTTGTGTTTTGCATGTTTTTGCATTGCTCCTACTAGCCAGTTTCCTACTCCACACTGATGAGGGGCAATACCCCGAAACAGCTGTCTGTGGATGGATACCATGTTTAGGCATAGGTGGTTTCCTTTATTGGAGACTGCCCTTCCCGTGGTTGTTCCTTCCCGGTGAAAGACCTGGCTAGTCATTGCTTGCGTTGAGAAACATGCGATGGTGTCTCCGCGGCTTGTGTTTTGCATCTTTCACACATCCGTCTGTCACCGTCAAAATCCGCCGTTTTGCTAAAAAAACGGATCCGCCATTTTTCTTGGCGGATCCGTTTTTTTTCCCATTGAGTTGCATTACTGGCGGATCTTGACGGATGGTCATCAGCTGGATCCGTTTTTATACGGATCCGCCCAAATTTTGGCGTCCGCCGACTTGCCCGGACGGACAATGCAACTTTTTTTTGCCGGGCGGATCCGCATTTTACAGTGTGCATGGCCGGAGGATTGGTCTTGGTCTCTCTCTCCGGTTTCCTACAAATTTCTACCTTATCCGGATCCGTCAAAATAACGGTCCGGTGACACCCGTTTGTTTCAATCCGCCAACGGATCCATTTTCCGCCATTTTGCCGGATTTCAACTGAGCTAAAAAAAAAACAAAACGGATGTGTGAAACAGGCCTAAGAAGCGATACAGTACTGAAATACATGAATCAGCCCCTACCTCCATGCTGCCCTCAGATTACGTAGCAAAATTTTAATCCACATAGGCGATATGGATTGGGCTAGCCGCAGTGAGACAGCTCCTTACAGTCAACATCCTCTCTCAGTCTGGTACAGTAAAAATTGAAAATCACCATATCCATCCTTCACAGTAAGAGGAAAGCAGAGAAATGTCAGCTAAACATACAGATTACAGGTAGGACCAATTAACTCCCTAATGTATGGGGGCTGCCCTTTACAGTCAGAGTAATACACAGTCTGTGTGGTGAGCCATCCTGGTAGTATGGGCTGTGCTCTGACATCCCAGGAGTCATTGAGAGATGTGATGCATCAGCTCTGGTCTAGTGCTCTGCTCTGGTCATATCCCCACAGTCCCGGCTGCTCGGAGCAGGAGAGGACGCTACCAGGACCTAGGTGTCACTATTTGCTTAGGGTAAGCGAGCCAGCAGTTTTTACTGCCAACATGACTATTGTTCTGTTGCGGAGGAATCCTGCCAAGACGTCTCCCCTCATCTGTGCTCATTTACTAAAGTACGAGCCAGCTTCTGAGAAACCCAGACGTGCAATAAGAGAAAGGCAGGGTGCAAGAGTCTGCAGTCAGGCACAGGGAGGCATTAGGTCTATTGGAGGCTGACCACTGTCAGACTTAATAAGGTTCAGCACACCTTATGTTTACGACCACCATGAATGCTCTGTTGAGATGCATCTTTTTTTCTCTGAACTGGATGTGACAGGTACCAATTTTCACTAGATGAACCCCCTGCCACCCCTCATCCAGTGGCAGACTTCATGGCATTGTCAAGATCCATAAACCCTTAGATCTCATGACTGCCCTCTGGTGTCTAATCACCAGAAATACGGTTCACAAATAGAAGAGCGTTCAGCAATCAGAATGTAAAAGTAAAAAAAATAAAATATATATATATATTTTGTATATACAAGGTTGAAGCTTTTGAGTAAGGCGGAGTGAAAAGATGCAAAAATGCAATCCTAACATACAAAGTATAAAAGTGCTTTAGCAAGTGCTATGAATTAAATGATTTTATGAATTTATTGTGGTGTAGTGACCACTGTGTCCGCTAGGGGGCGCTGTGTGGGTGTCCCAGGGAGAGGATGAGAGGCAGGATGCTGAATGATCGTTATGTATCCCAAGGTAGGTGGCCTTGGGATGGAAGCTTGAATGTGTGTGTTGATCAGCAGAGGTACTGCTGAGCTTTCGTTATACTAGGTCAGTGAGAGCTTTCCAGGTAGCTGGTGAGACGGGTGGAACCAGCTACCTACAAACCCACCTAGGGGCGGGGTCTAGAACCCCATAGTAAAGTGGATGTGTTTGAAGGCCCTGCGATGAGGTCATAGCCATGTGATCCAGTGGGCGTGGCTACAGACCATATAAGGTGACCAGGGTAGGTCACATGAGTGAATGCTTGGACCCGATTGGTCCGTATGGAAGGTCTCGTGCAGGGAGAGGTGTGTCTTCCTAACAGCACGTGTGGACGCTGTGTTTAATGGCTGCAAGTGCCTGAGAGTTCCCATGGGAGGGAATGGACGTCTGCAGTGTGCTGACGCAACCATGAGGTAACCCGGCCACGGAGTGAGATAACTGTGAGGCTAGAGCACCTGCGTATTGGGCATTGCATAACCTGTGACACTACAGGGTTAACATCGTGGAGCTCTGTCATGGACGCTATGCTGTTGTATATGCACTTTCTGTTGCTGTTCATGGTTTATGATGCTTAATAAACCGCATGGACAGTTGGAGTTATATGAGAAACCAGTGGCGGACCTGGTTATTTGGCTGCCTAGCGAGTGTCCCCTACCTGAATAACAAGTGCTACCTTACATTATGATTACATAAATAAATCCATAATCAATATACATATGTGTACAGTTATTATAAAAGTATGAGAAAATGCACCTTACACATTCATACGGATGGAAATAGATGGCTAAAAGGGGATATAGGAATCAAACTAGTGAAGCAAAAGATACACTTTTCTCATACCCCAAGATCAGACAATAGAGCAGGTGGAGGCGTTGGTCTGTTCCTATCACCTAACTGTACCTTTCAGGTTATCCCTCAAGCACCCTCACTTGTCTTCCCTTCTTTTGAAGTCCATTTTGTATTAAATGTAAATATTTTTTTATATCAAACAATTTATTAAAAAGAAAATTTTGCAGTTTTGGACACTGGCTGAGGTTATTCTATACTACTTCCTATTTCAGGAAATGCACACGAACGTTAGGCGCAATAAACAGACTCATACTCTGACCCAAAACATTGGATCACACTTGAACCAATGTTAATATATGGGGCCATGAACAGGTCAGATTTTTTCCTCTGACCGCAAGTCAATAAATACGTGGAAACCATCAAACGTCACTTGGATGATGTCCGATTCGAGAGAATCTGATCACACGGTGCTGACACAATGATCAGAGTCTGATCAGAGTGCGATTTGCATAATCTGCCATATTCTCTCCAATGAGGAGAATACAGGGTCGTCTGCGCTGCCCTTAAAGTCATTATGATGAGACGGGGAGCAGGGTCAAGTGCGACCTAGCCAATTGTGGATAGTGGATCCCAAATTATCATTGTAATCCTACCTCTGATGGCAATGATCTTGCTGAAAACCGATCCTGAAGGGACAGAAATTGCGGTATATTATATACTAGAGCATTTGACGGCAATTGCCCTGACTTACATACATGGGGATCCCTTTAAGAGAGGCCTGGGGTCAGAACCAAAGCACTGGACGGATTTGCCCTGACTTCCATACCAGAGATCCCTTTAAGAGAGGCCTGGGGTCAGAACCAAAGCGCAGAGTGGATTTGCCCTAACTTCCATACCAATGATCCCTTTAATAGAACACTGGGGTCAGAATCAGAGCGCTGAGGGATTTGCCCTAACTTCCATACAGGAGATCCCTTTAAGAGAGGCCTGGGGTCAAAACAAAAGCGCTGGATGGATTTGCCCTGACTTCCATACCAATGATCCCTTTAAGAGGGTAGATGTGCCCATGGGACGAAGGATGTGTGATAGGTATAAGGGCATGGGAGAGGGGATTCATTTCTGTCGTGCTCTCTGCTCTTTTCTGGGGGGCAGACAATGGCTGGGAGCTTATGTTCCCAGGGATGCTAGATTTCTCCCACCATGTCAGTGTCTGCTGAGGTGTTGTCAACTGGGAAAACTTGCTCATAGCAACCAATCACAGCTCAGCTTCTTTTGAACAGCTCTTGGTGAAATGAGAGATGCTTTGTGATTGGCTGGTGACACACATTCATTTTTATACATAGAGATAAGCAGCGAGTAAGGAGATAATAAACCACTTAGGATCAACAGTTTAATAGCAAATGTGGTATGAAAACTTAACTTTTAATATTACCAATATCAATAAAATCTTTATAACCAAGCAAGTCCTCTTAGACTAAAAGTGCAACAACACACAAAAAACGGTAACATATACATATAGTATGTCACCAGCACTGACTAACATATAGGACCTCTGGTCCTGGCAGTATTAGACTGGCAACAAAAAAAAGAACCTAATTACAGCCAGGTACAGTACAGACCAAAAGTTTGGACATACCTTCTCATTCAAAGAGTTTTCTTTATTTTCATGACTATGAAAATTTGTAGATTCACTCTGAAGGCATCAAAACTATGAATTAACACATGTGGAATTATATAATTAACAAAAAAGTGTGAAACAACTGAAAATACTGTATGTCTTATATTCTCGGTTCTTCAAAGTAGCCACCTTTTGCTTTGATTCCTGCTTTGCACCCTCTTTTGCACAAAGCAAAAGGTGGCTACTTTGAAGAACCGAGACTATAAGACATATTTTCACATATTTTCACACTGTTAATTCATAGTTTTGATGCCTTCAGAGTGAATCTTCAATTTTCATAGTCATGAAAATAAAGAAAACTCTTTGAATGAGAAGTTGTGTCCAAACTTTTGGTCTGTACTTTAGTCAATCAAAATATGTCTGTTATAAACGATAGCACGTCTCTCTATACACACAATGGCATATCAGGACATATAGGTCATGGATGCAGATACAGTTGAAGAAAATGATGGAGGAGGCAGCCGTCAGCTGACACTCCCTTAGTCACCATTTCACTCTCCATCTGACATCTCAGAGCAGCATGGAAAGAGAAGAGGTGAGTAGTTATTTATATTTTTTAATGTGTGGCCCGTTACACTGTACGGTGGACTAGGTGCGGCCCGTTACACTGTGGAGTGTAATGTGGAAGAATTCACTTTGGGGGAATTATACTGTTTTAGGGTGGCAATTTTGTTGGCTTCATACTTTATTCTTTTGTATTTATTAATTCAAGTTTTTTTTATCCTTTGTTATTACATATTTAAATTAGACCATTGGGCCATATATTTTTACTGCTCTTACACAACTTCTTATTCCAGTACACCCCATTTGTGATGTGTTTATTTTATTCGCACATCTATTAATTAAAATGCCGTTTGTCATGGGACAACCCTGTTAAGTTTGTTCCATATAAAAAGGTTCATCGTTATATGTGATAAGAAAACACTTTCTGAATTGTAGACTTTTTTTTTTTTAAATAAATATCAAGAATAGCCCGAGACTATAACAAAGTTTTATAATTTTGGCTCTTTGTGTAAGGGCCCCTTCACACATCCTGATATTTCCGGTACTGGAAAAACAAAGTACCTAAGCTGTGTGTTTGTGTGCAGCATCAGTGTGCACGCGTGCGGGACGTTTTGCAGCCCCTGCTACTGGTAAAAACCAGACACGTCAGTGTATTTTGCGCATGGACATGAGGTTTGTGGAAACACACCGACATATGCACAGACCCAAAGTGTCTTCGGTACATGTGAAAACTGTCAACAAATGTACTGGAAACGCTGACGTGTGAAGGAGGCCTAATTGAATTTGACATCCCTTGGCATGAGAGGATCCCTACTACCCACCTGTCTCTGCTTCTCTTTAAACTTCTGAGCCTGAGCATTGAGCTCCTCCTGCATCTTCAGCCTGGCTGCAGCCACGGCTTCCTGCCTTCTAACCACATCATCGGGGTCTACAAATAAAAGATAAGATACACTAGAGACATCACACTATGCCGCTGCAGTGCCCAATACACTGCTCCCAGCTGGTGCTTCTGGAGACACGCATCCAAAACAAGCAGTGGCTGTTCTAGCACCAGCCCACGGCTGTTACAGCAGGAGCTCGGCTATCAGTTACACTAAGCGCCCAATGGAGAGTGCGGCCATGGGCTTTTTATACACATTATCAGCTGAGCATTCTGGTCTGTCCGAGGACCTGCAAGCACAGATGTGTGAATGCGGCATAAAAGACGAGGATCCTCAACAGGGATCTCCCTCTATCAATTTAAAGTAGTTTTCCCCTTTCAGAAAATCTTGGACCACAGCGGCGCTTTATCCTTTGTATTTGGGTCCAGGATTGAGTCTCCACTGCTGCTACCCATGTCCGGTATTCGCCTGGATTAGCTGCAGCGCTGTTAACATGATATCAATGGCACAGTCAATGTCGGAACGTGGATAAGTGAAGATGGAATGTTGGAGCTGAGGAGCGTGAATGACATACAGTTTATGGGGTTTTTTTTTTTTTTTATAGCAATTGGACCCTCGAGAGCGATATTTTCTAAAAGGTAACAAATCCCTTCACGGACCCAATAAGGTGTATGAAAAGGGACTTTGTCAAGTGGACAAATACATTTTATGGTGATAACACCATGTAAAAGCTGCAAGGGGGACTCTTGCCACTCCATCAGGTTACGGCTCTCACGGGGACACTGCCCCCCCCAATCGGGTGACAGCTCTTATGGGGACATTGCACACTCATTATTGATCATGGCATTTAGAGGGTTAAACAACCAGCGGTGGTGCTCTGGTGCTGGCATCGGCCAATAGCTGTTAAGCAGGAGCTCGACGGTCACCTGAACATTCTGGTGCAATGTTGGGAAGAGGATAAAGGTCATGTGGAACAAACAACAAAAACAAAGCTGCAATATATACACACATACCTTCTGTGGATCTGGGTGTGGGTGTCAGCAAGGAGTCGATGTGCTCAGAGAACCGTTGTTTCAGAAGAAACAGTAACATACAGCTCAACAGGATAAACCAACCATAGGTCGACAGCACTGTGCCCACTGCAGGAAGAACAGACATCATCAGGGACCCAGCTGCATTGGCCTCACCCTCCCCTGCTCCTCTCATTGTGGCAGAATGTCCCCAATACACATCTAATCTCATACTAACGTGAACCCCGTAAGGACCACACCGGTACCCTGCGAAGGCTGCGCATACAGAAGGCTCCATGAGCCATCATCTTTTTGGAGTGTACAATTTCCCTGCAGCGGTTCCACAGGACACAAAGCATCGTGGTCCGTACATGGACCGGTGAACGCAGCATAAAAGAGGAGGCTCCTGAGCATGAAGATCCCCCAATTAACTTAAAAGGGGTTGTCCCTTCTCAGAAAATCTTTGTCCACAACGGTACTCTACCCACTGCCTCCAGGTCCAGCGCTGAGTCTCCGCTGCCATCAGTGGCTGGTACTAGCAGCGGAACCAGCAGCATCAGACAGTCTCTACTGGCGGAGCTCAACACTTAACGGAAGCACTGTCAAAGTGATGTCAGAGGTGCAGCCAGGGGAGCTGGACCAGGGGAGGGTAAAGTGATAGCAAACAGCCCCTGGGGACCAGAGATTCCTAAAAGGTGACAGCTCTCACGGGGACACCCCCCTCCCCCAATACACGAGACTGCTCTCACGGGGACACCCCCCTCCCCCAATACACGAGACTGCTCTCACGGGGACACCCCCCTCCCCCAATACACGAGACTGCTCTCACGGGGACACCCCCCTCCCCCAATACACGAGACTGCTCTCACGGGGACACCCCCCTCCCCCAATACACGAGACTGCTCTCACGGGGACACCCCCCTCCCCCAATACACGAGACTGCTCTCACGGGGACACCCCCCTCCCCCAATACACGAGACTGCTCTCACGGGGACACCCCCCTCCCCCAATACACGAGACTGCTCTCACGGGGACACCCCCCTCCCCCAATACACGAGACTGCTCTCACGGGGACACCCCCCTCCCCCAATACACGAGACTGCTCTCACGGGGACACCCCCCTCCCCCAATACACGAGACTGCTCTCACGGGGACACCCCCCTCCCCCAATACACGAGACTGCTCTCACGGGTACACCCCCCTCCCCCAATACACGAGACTGCTCTCACGGGTACACCCCCCTCCCCCAATACACGAGACTGCTCTCACAGGCACACCCCCTCCCCCAATACACGAGACTGCTCTCACAGGTACACCCCCTCCCCCAATACACGAGACTGCTCTCACAGGTACACCCCCTCCCCCAATACACGAGACTGCTCTCACAGGTACACCCCCTCCCCCAATACACGAGACTGCTCTCACAGGTACACCCCCTCCCCCAATACACGAGACTGCTCTCACAGGTACACCCCCCTCGCCCAATACAGGAGACTGCTCTCACGGGGACACTGCCATCCCCCAAATGACATGACAGCTCTCACAGGAACACCACCTAAACCATCTGCTGGCTCTCACAGGGCCTCGGGGGTGTCACTGCTCTGTCCCCATTAATAGCTGCACTTCCTGTCATCTCCATGCTCGCTGCTCTCTCAGCTCCCTTTATGTTGCAGCATTAGTCACCTATCTGCAGTGTACTATGGCGCCACCAGCTCCTCCTGCGACACAAGTGATGGCTGCGCCCTCAGTGCTGCTCGTTACACTGGACACAGCCTGCGCACCGACCTGTCTCCTGGAAGAACACGCTCCACTCCAGCTCTATGTCCGGCTTTGCGGCGGGCACCTCCCGGTCCCCCAGCTCCATGCTGACGGTGCCGAATTCTTGGATCCGGCTTCTGTGTTTACCGCGCTGCAGCCAATGAGCGCTCAGGATGACGTGTCTCTGCCTGACGTCACACCGGAGGTATCCTGCGTTCCAGACGCCGCTACTGCGTGTCACGGTGATTTGGCCACGCCCTTTACGCGAGGGGTGAGACTAGTATGCGATTATGCAGGGACACATGTCTGTGTGTGAGCAGGGAGCCGGCCATGTTGTTGTGGCCCCCACAATGCCTGGCTATGAGTGGCACGTCCCTAATCCCTACTAATCCTCTGTGTTTCCTGTGAGGCAGATGTTTAGGCTCTTTATTCCTAACCCGCGTCCTGAGAGAGGTAACACTTCTGCTGTAGGATAATATACATGTTATGTCGCTGCAGTAGCGGAGTCTATGAGTGAGGGGATACGGAATGACCGTGACCGCCATACTTTGTGTGCCGACCGCTGCTGCCCTCCTGTCCCGGGGGATAAGGTCAGCGGGCAACAGCCAGGATTACACGGTACCGGGGGGGCGGGGCTTCACAGCAGAGGGGGAGGAGATACCTGTGTGCAATGCATGCTGGGAGTAGTCGCCTCATGAATGTTGGCGTTGTGCCTCTTTTCAATAAACTTTATTTAAAATTTCATCAGGTAACAAGCCTCTTTTAAAGAGTAAATAAACTTTCATTTTCTTAGCTTTTTGTTCAGCATCAAAAGTTCTGATATTTTGTAAATCACTTTTATTAGGAGATTTGTCTACGTTCCTGCACCGCCATCAGGGGCTTATCTACGGCATTCTGTAATGCTGTAGATAAGCCCCAGATGTAACCTGAAAGAGAAGAAAAAGCAGTTAGATTATACTCACCGGGGGCGGTCCTGTTTTGGTCCGATTGGGTGTTGCGGTTCAGCATCTCCCATCTTCATACGATGCTGTCCTCTTCTTCCCTTCCTGTCGTGGCGCAGGCGCACTGTTGAGGGTAGAGCAGAATACTGCAGTGCGCAGGCGCCGGACCTCTCTGACCTTTCCCGGCGCCTGCACACTGCAGGACTCTGCTCTGCCTTCAACAGGGCAGAAAAAGTACGCTGGAGCTGCGGCAGAAGTAAGAAGGAGGACGGCATTGTATGAAGATGGGAGGCGCCAGACCAGACCGCGGCACCCAGTAAGTATAATTTAACTTGTTTTTCTTATCTTTCAGGTTACATTGGGGGCTTATCTACAGCATTACAGAATGCTGTAGATAAGCCCCTGATGGTGGTGCCAGCAGCTGATAGGGCTAAAAATAGGTGACAGATTTCCTTTAATGGACATTGCAAATGCCAGTCGAAGTGGAAACTGGAGGCGTTTAAAATCAAAAGGCAAATCAGATGGAATGAGTGGAATTCTTGGAATGAAAATGTCCTTTCCTTTGGCACATCCTGTTGCTGAGCCGTATATCTCATCCTGTCCTGTGTGATACTGTCTGCTGAGCCGGGTATCTCATCCTATCCTGTGTGATACTGTCTGCTGAGCTGTGTATCTAATCCTATCCTGTGTGATACTGACTGCTGAGCTGTGTATCTAATCCTATCCTGTGTGATACTGACTGCTGAGCTGTGTATCTAATCCTATCCTGTGTGATACTGACTGCTGAGCTGTGTATCTCATCCTATCCTGTGTGATACTGACTGCTGAGCAGTGTATCTCATCCTATCCTGTGTGATACTGACTGCTGAGCAGTGTATCTCATCCTATCCTGTGTGATACTGACTGCTGAGCAGTGTATCTCATCCTATCCTGTGTGATACTGACTGCTGAGCTGTGTATCTAATCCTATCCTGTGTGATGCTGACTGCTGAGCCATGTATCTAATCCTATCCTGTGTGATACTGTCTGATGAGCTGTGGATCTAATCCTATCCTGTGTGATACTGACTGCTAAGCTGTGTATCTAATCCTATCCTGTGTGATACTCTGCTGAGCTGTGTATATAATCCTATCCTGTGTGATACTGACTGCTGAGCTGTGTATCTCATCCTATCCTGTGATACTGACTGCTGAGCCGTGTATCTCATCCTATCCTGTGTGATACTGACTGCTGAGCTGTGTATCTAATCCTATCCTGTGTGATGCTGACTGCTGAGCCATGTATCTAATCCTATCCTGTGTGATACTGTCTGATGAGCTGTTGATCTAATCCTATCCTGTGTGATACTGACTGCTGAGCTGTGGATCTAATCCTATCCTGTGTGATACTGTCTGCTGAGCCGTGTATATAATCCTATCCTGTGTGATACAGTCTGCTGAGCTGTGTATCCAGTCCTATCTTGTGAGATACTGTCTGATGACCTGTGTATCTAATCCTATCCTGTGTGATACTGTCTGCTGAGCCGTGTATTCCTATCCTGTGTGATACTCTGCTGAGCTGTGTATCTAATCCTCTCCTGTGAGATAAGGGCCTGTCACACTAAGCGATATCGCTATAACGTCACTGGTTTTTGTGACGTTATAGCGATATTGGTATGTCTGATACTTACCTCCGACCGCTCCCCTTCTCGTTATCGCTGATTGCGCGAGAACGTCCTGGACCGTTTCTCGTCGTCAGCTTCCTGCTGGGCTTCCTGCTGTAGAGATGAGCGACGCGGGCGGGAGGACGCAGGATCGTCTCGTCTGACAGGTAAGTAGTGACCCCCGAACCCTGTGATGTCGCTGGTGAGATCTGCCTGTGTGGCAGCTCACTAGCGACCACATAGCGATGCACCAGCGATCCTGACCGCGTCATATCGCTGGTGCATCGCTAAGTGTGACAGTACCTATAGTCTGCTGAGCCGTGTATCTAATCCTATCCTGTGTGATACTGACTGCTGACCTGTGTATCTAATCCTATCCTTGTGATACTGACTGTTGAACCTTGTATCTAATCCTATCCTGTGTGATACTGGGCTCCCCTTGCAGTCTGTGTCAGAGGGTGGTCTGTGTCGGCACGGTAATAAATTGTGTTATTTCCAGCTTTACTAGTCACTATCTTGCCCACAATAGCAGTCGGTAGGTTTCTTTTCCCTTAACTATCTCTTCTTGATCATCATGTATGTTATCTTGTTTTGATAATAAAATGTTATCTTTCCTGATTATCATTATGAAGTCATAACATTTTTGAGGGACTCGCATCCCCCATGTAACTCATGAATGCATATGTATCACGAATATATTTTTGTTTTTTACTATCATTTTTTTGTTATTTGCTTTATATTCTTTATTTATTGTAAGTACACTGATGAAGGTCATTATTAGACCGAAACGTCTGGATTTTGTACTACAATTTATCTGACTTCATTAAAAAATACTTAGAACTAAAAAATATTACTATTGCGCTTGGAGTCACCGTAAAATAAAATGGAAAAACAAATATATGAGCCAGTAATGAGTAACCAAATTAGGACAAACAGTATAGTTAGCACAAAACTAGTCATATAAATCCCTTTGGATCTTGTCTGCTATTGCATTAGGGGTTAAACTACCACACAAAAAAAGGAATGAACTCAGTCTGGAATCAAGGTGCCCAGTAACAGATATTGCACATGGATCAAAGTTACCTCCTCCAGTAGTAAGGGTTGAGGCTGCCACAGCGGCAGTAGGCGGCTACAGACTTGAATGAAGCCGCCGCTGATTCCAAGTTACAGGTTCCACAGGTCCTTTTAGCATCGATGTCACTCCTCTGTTAAATAACCAAATGATTCCTTTCTCCTTATCGCTTGCAGAGGTTTTTTTTATCGCGCTCAGGCTCAAGCCCCACGAAATCCCAGGAAAGACGGTATTGATAAATTAAAAGAATCTCTCAAAACCTTAGAAAATGTATTGATTAAGGAGATTAGAGATCTCTGGGAGGTGGCCACTCTTGGACGCTATTTGGCCTATGATTGTATCCCCAAGGGCTTGGTGGTACATAAAACCCTTTCTGGTGATATTGGTGATGAGACTGTATTAAGGGTGGTTTCACATTAGCCTTTCAGGGCGCAGCGACGGCCTGCGCACGGCCGCCGCTAAGCCCCACCCCCTGCCATGCCTCCTCCGGAGCTTTGCCTACGGGCGCATGACGCTGCATGCATCCTGCGTCCCCTATCTTTATCACTGGGGATGCAGGCCGTGCGCAGTATGCGTTTGGCGGCGCAGGTATCCTTTTGACGGTGCGCCGACCAGCTCCAAACGCAACCTGTTGCAATTTAGTGCGCTCGGCGCACCGTCAAAAGGACGCATGCGCCGCCAAACGCATACTGCGCATGGCCTGCGTCCCCAGGGATAAAGATAGGGGACTCAGGACGCAGTCATGCGCCCGTAGGTGGAGCTACCCGAGGAGGCGTGACAGGGGGCGGGGCTTAGCGGCGGCCGTGCGCAGGCCGTTGCTGCGCCCTGAAACGCTAATGTGAAACCACCCTAACCGAGTGGAATATGATGTTCAAAGATTTTTCCAGACAAGCTGTGGGCTTTATTATAGAAAAAAGGAAAAAACAACTTTTGATAGCAAACAGAAAATATCCAAGCTATTTGATATACTTAAACCTTTTGAAAACCACCCTGAAATTATCTTCTTATCTAATGGTATTCGCAATTGAATTATGAATAAAGAAAAGGAAATTATTAGTAAAGAAACAAAAAATTTGGAAGGGATGTGATCCCAGAAAATATTCTCCAAAATAATTAATCTTCTGAAGCAGTATATGAGGTTATCGATGAGGCCAATATTAGTCAGTCTAATAATACTATATCCACTGACAGGTCTCAGATGATCATTTACCATCTACCCCTCCCGTTTCTCCACTAAGGGAAAATATTGATTCAGTATCTGAATCAAATAATTTTAACAGACCATTAAATAAGTCCCCCACGATTTCAACTAAGGACACTCAACCTGCCAGTACATCTTCAATCATCACTCATAATCGTTATCAGGCATTGGATCGAATAGAAGATTCTCCGTCCACCTCCACAAGAGACAATGAAACCTCTAGCCCTACTCGGATAAGATCAAATAGACCAGATAGTAGTTTTTAAAAAAATTTTTTAAGGTGGCCCCAAAAAAAGACACAAGAGGGGTTGCCGTGGGGGGAAGGTCTCCAAAAAGAAAAAGAAATTAATAACCTGCAAACCTGATATGCAATCCATTTTTAATCTAAGCACATATACTTTGAGTCAGAATAAAATTTCATTATTAAACAAAGGCCTTAATTATGCCCCGGCATGTCGATTCAGCAAATTCCAAGCTTTTATTGGTATTAAATTGTTCATGCGAAAATTAGCCATAAAAAACACTTCATGAAGAATCCAATAAAAGAGAATACGGATAGTGGTGATATTTTTGTACATACTGGATTGCGGAATAAATCCAATTTCCATCCTTTAAATGAATATTCCAAATCCATGGACACGTTTCAAAGTAATGTGATAACTGACATTCGCAAAGTCAGTGAAAAAAAGAGTTCCAAATATAAATTTAATCTTAAATTACCTGAACGTAAGGCCATTAGATCCCTTCAGGATAATAATGGAATTGTCATTCGGCCAGCCGACAAAGGGGGCGGCATAGTAATCTTAGATGGAAAGAAATATCACGAAGAAGCTATACGTTTATTAAGTGATTCTCGCACCTATAGCAAACTCACTAATGATCCTACTGATAGGTTTTTGGCCGAATTAAAAGAACTTTTAGATAAGGGTTTTAATGAAGGAATAATAAATAAAAGTGAGCTTGATTTTTATTTACACCAGGCACCCAAGGACAGCTATGTTCTATTATTTACCAAAAATTCATAAGGATCCAGTAAACCCACCAGGCCGCCCAATCATTTCTGGGATACAATGTCTCACAGCTAATTTATCCAAATATATTGATTGCCATTTACAAAAAATGGTTTGTAAGCTACCAGCCTACTTGAAGGATACCTCTCATATATTAAAAATCTTAGATGATCTAAACTGGCAGGACCATTATATCATGTGGACTCTGGATATTGCTTCCCTTTACACTGTCATCCAACATGATAAGGGTTGCAATTCAGCCACACATTTTTTTAACCAAGCAGAGTTTATTACCAGAAGGACAAATTTGAGTTTTTAAAAAATTGTATATCTTTTATACTTACTCACAATTATTTTAAATGAGGCGCACTACTACTCCCAGCAGTGGGGTACTGCTATGGGTACCAGGTTCGCGCCCAGCTATGCTAACCTATATGTGGGTAGATGGAAAGAGGAGATCATCTATCCCACGGGAGGGCTGCGCGCGGGCCTGATACTCTGGCAACGGTTCATTAATGATGTAATTTTTATTTGGTCAGGAGGGGGTCAAAAGGAGCTTGAATATTTTTTAATGGATTTAAATAAAAAAGAATATTTTTTAAACTTTTCCTCTACTATTAGCTCCAATACTGTTAATTTTTTTTAGACCTGACCATTTTCATTGAAGACAACAAAATTCAAACACGTACTTTAAAAAAAACCACGGATTCCAATAGCTTTATCCACATAGACAGTTGCCACCTTCCAAGCTGGCTATTAAACGTACCAAAAAGCCAATTTACTAGGGTTTGCCGCAATTGCTCAAAAGTGCAGGATTTTGTCTTGGAAGCAGGTATTCTTAAAAAAACAATTTTTAGAAAAGGGCTACTATGAGGATATGCTGGAGGAAGCCAAATGTTTAGTGAGAGATAAATTACTAAAAAGTCTTTTAGGAATTGATTCCTCTGATATGGGTAGTACCACCAGTGAACCTTTACATAAAACTTACGAAGCTTTTAGTCCCATTATTTCAGAATATAATTCAAATTCCCATATTTTAACTAAAATAGTTAAAAAACGCTGGAATCTTTTAAGGGAGGACAAAATTTTGGGAGCAATTATCCCACAAGGCCCAAGATTTGTATACAGAAAGGCACGTAATCTTAAGAGCATTATTGCTCCTAGCGTGCCCTCAAGCTGTATAAAAAAATCCGTCTTACCTTTTTTAGAAAACCTAAAAGGTTTTTTTCCTTGTAGAAATTGTTGTTTGCCGTCAAACAAAAACTGCCAAACAAACAATTGTGGTTGAAGGCAATAAGGAATATGCTATTGAGGATTGTATTACTTGCGCCACAGAGAGTGTCATTTATATGATAAAATGTCCCTGCAAAAAAATCTATGTAGGGCACACCAAACGGCCATTAAAAACAAGGATTAGTGAACACATCCGGAACATAAAAAAGAAATTCATGGGCCATCCTCTATCAAGCCATTTTGCAAAACATCATGAAGGATCAGTGTCAAACATGTCAGTTATAGGTTTAGAACTTGTTCATAAACGGGAACGTAAAGGAGACCATATAAAACTCATGTCCCGTGCCGAATCACGCTGGATCTTTATGCTTGACACTCTCATCCCTAAAGGGTTAAACAGCGAGATTGAACTATTTGGTTTCCACTAAGGATCATGAGCAGCTTGACCTTGTTTTTTTTTTAATTTACATAATTATAGCAGGTGTGTGTGTGTATATGTGTGTATATATATATATACACACTCACTGGCCACTTTATTAGGTACACCTGTCCAACTGTGTGTTAAGACTTAATTTCTAATCAGCCAATCACATGGCGGCAACTCAGTGCATTTAGGCATGTAGACATGGTCAAGACAATCTCCTGCAGTTCAAACCGAGCATCAGTATGGGGAAGAAAGGTGATTTGAGTGCCTTTGAACGTGGCATGATTGTTGGTGCCAGAAGGGCTGGTCTGAGAATTTCAGAAACTGCTGATCTACTGGGATTTTCACGCACAACCATCTCTAGGGTTTACAGAGAATGGTCCGAAAAAGAAAAAAAATCCAGTGAGCGGCAGTTCTGTGGCCGGAAATGCCATGTTGATGCCAGAGGTCAGAGGAGAATGGGCAGACTGGTTCGAGCTGATAGAAAGGCAACAGTGACTCAAATTGCCACCCGTTACAACCAAGGTAGGCAGAAGAGCATCTTTGAACGCACAGTGCGTCGAACTTTGAGGCAGATGGGCTACAGCAGCAGAAGACCACACTGGGTACCACTCCTCTCAGCTAAGAACAGGAAACTGAGGCTACAATTTGCACAAGCTCATCGAAATTGGACAGTAGAAGATTGGAAAAACGTTGCCTGGTCTGATGAGTCTCGATTTCTGCTGCGACATTCGGATGGTAGGGTCAGAATTTGGCGTAAACAACATGAAAGCATGGATCCATCCTGCCTTGTATCAACGGTTCAGGCTGGTGGTGGTGGTGTCATGGTGTGGGGAATTTTTTCTGGGCACTCTTTGGGCCCCTTGGTACCAATTGAGCATCGTTGCAACGCCACAGCCTACCTGAGTATTGTTGCTGACCATGTCCATCCCTTTATGACCACAATGTACCCAACATCTGATGGCTACTTTCAGCAGGATAATGCGCCATGTCATAAAGCTCAAATCATCTCAGATTGGTTTCTTGAACATGACAATGAGTTTACTGTACTCAAATGGCCTCCTCAGTCACCAGATCTCAATCCAATAGAGCATCTTTGGGATGTGGTGGAACGGGAGATTCGCATCAGGGATGTGCAGCCGACAAATCTGCGCCAACTGTGTGATGCCATCATGTCAATATGGTCCAAAATCTCTGAGGAATGCTTCCAGCACCTTGTTGAATCTCTGCCACGAAGAATTGAGGCAGTTCTGAAGGCAAAAGGGGGTCCAACCCCTTACTAGCATGGTGTACCTAATAAAGTGGCCAGTGAGTGTATATATATATAGTTCCAAGATCGCCAGTGGGACCATATCCCTGAGGAAGGAGACAGGAGTCTCTGAAGTGCGTCGGATAGCTTTTTTGGTCCATACCGCGATCCATAGCGGCTGCAGCCCAGCACATCACGTGCCTCTGACGTCACGCAGGTCCTGTGCTGACGAGCACAGCGTGACGGTCAGGCACAGCGTTCAGCACGCGTGACTTTTTTTCAGCCTGCATATAGAGCTTGCTGCCGCCGGCCGGGGCAGCCCCGCTACCGTGACTATTGCAAGCGATAAGAAGAAAGGAATCATTTGGTTATTTAACAGAGGAGTGACATCAATGCTAAAAGGACCTGTGGAACCTGTAACTTGGAATCAGCGGCAGCTTCATTCAAGTCTGTAGCCGCCTACTGCCGCTGTGGCAGCCTCAACCCTTACTACTGGAGGAGGTAACTTTGATCCTTGTGCAATATCTGTTACTGGGCACCTTGATTCCAGACTGAGTTCATTCCTTTTTTTTGTGTGTGTGGTAGTTTAACCCCTACTGCAATAGTAGACAAGATCCAAAGGGATTTATGACTAGTTTTGTGCTAACTATACTGTTTGTCCTAATTTGGTTATTCATTACCGGCTCATATATTTGTTTTTCCATTTTATTTTACGGTGACTCCAAGCGCAATAGTAATATTTTTTAGCTCTATTGATTTTATTCTGACACCGACGGTGACTGGTGTATTTCACATATGCTGCTGGAGCCCGTGTGTATGCTTGAGCGCCACTGATTGTTTGCATTATTAAAAAATACTTCATTTCTTCATAAAAGTTGAGGGCCAAGTTTCTTTATCACACCTCCCCATCCTTGGCAATGTGAGACAGGACCCAAAGGTGACCCCATATCTATCAAACATTTATGGTGTAACCTGCGGACACCCCTCCTCGGCCATAGTGCCAGCATTTTTCTGAAAAATATCACCAGCAATTGATTTTTGCTCTGTAAATTATACGTCAGCACTGGCCTCCTGGCATTATTACTGAGACGGCCAGTTATTTATAGGGAACCTGACAGTTGATGCATGCTGCTCGATCTACAGGCAGCATGTATCAGGCACTGGCTGTATCATCCCTGCCAGGTATGTTTTAAGCTGATCGCCGGGGGGTCGGACAACTGGGACCACCCACGATCCTGAGACCAGGGGTCTGCAGCGCTGCCTTGATTGGCGAGGAGGTGTGCATGCTGGACCTCCACTCTATTCATTGTCTATGGGACTGACATCAGTAGCAGAGCGTGTAGTCGGCTTTCTCTGGCAGTCCCATACTCGATGAAATGCATGGAGGTCCTACATGCACACCACCTCGTCAATCAAGGCAGAGCTACAGAGCCCTAGTCTCTGTATCCATTGGGGGTCCCCGTATTCAGACCTCCAGTGATCAGCCAGTGATCTCCTTTCCTGTAGGTAGAGGATAACTTATAATTTTTAGAATAACCCTTTAGCGGTCATTGGCATCTACAGTGGTGGTCTCCCCAAACTGACCCTATTATGATCATGTAATAACTTTATACTGTATTTCACAGAAATATGCAGCTTTTTTCCAGAAACAGTATATTCCACTTGTCCTGAAGGTCCCACATTTTTTTTTATAACAATTCTAGCAAATGCTCGATGCTCCAAGTCTAGAAAGGTGGTTTACACAACCATATCCACAAATGGGTGGTCCGGAGAGAGGGGATGGGGCAGAGTCACGAATGTTGGTATCCAAAGGACAGATAATTTTACTAAACGTTTGAATCATATTTAATAACTTAGTAGAAGATGAGCATAAATTTCAAATGTAAAAGGGGATTCATTGTATTAGGGGGTCGCACTCATGCATGGATTACAGGAGTGCACTCTGTGCCAAGGACATCGGCCACCTCGGAGTTGGCCAGTAACCTGGGGAATAAACTGTGAACTATAACATTAAAATAACATTGCTCTTCTGAGGATTTTTAGTAAGTGGTAGATTGCAAAGTTTCTTGTTTCTATAAAACACTTTGCAATTTTACCTGATTAATGAGATGAGACAACCCCATTAAGGTAGTCCATACCTGCTGATTACATGATATCTATGGGGAACTCCTGACTCTTCTATATAGGGACTGAGCAATTTATAATTTGTGACCTATCCATTCCTAGGGGGAAAAGCCACCTACTGAGGAGTCTGGTTCCACATTTCTCCCCTTGGAAAAAAATAAAACCAACAGTCGTCAATGTCAAGGTTTGAAGTAGGCAAATAGCCTCTTCAGAGAGAGAAGGGACTTGAACTCTATCGCCATTTATTGGAGATAGCAATCATGGAAGTCAGTATTGACCCTATAACCCCTTAAAGACCAGGGGTATTTCAGGTTTTGAATTTCTGTTTTTCGCTCCCCTTCTTCCCAGAGCCATAACTTTTTTATTTTTCCATCAATATGGCCATGTGGGGGCTTGTTTTTTGTGGGACGAGTTGTACTTTTAAATGTCACCATTGGTTTTAACATATCGTATACTGGAAAATGTGAAAAAAATTCTAAGTGTGGTGAAATTGGTAAAAAAAGAACAATTCAGCATCAGTTAGTGGGTCAGTCAGTATGCCCAAGGGAGAGCGGTCTCGTTCCTACTCCTCTTCATCTGCTACCATTGTTAAATACTTTGTACGGTATGTACCTCATGTAATGGCAGGCTTCCTTCAGATCAGTCCTCTCCTCTGTGCCTAGACTGCAGTAAACCCACTGTATCACCTATGCAGGAAAGCGGGAATAGTCCCCCTGCCTTTTCTTCCAGAACCCCCGTATTATCTCAAGAGGCTGATGATGCTGCCTTGCTTGCCACCCAGTGGTCATCTTTTGCCTCAGGGGATAGTGAGGTTCCTTGCCCAGAGTGGGCTTCCTCCTTGTCTAAATCCGTGGCCGATCTCACCAAGGTGTCACAGACCTTGGTAACGGTACTCGACAAATTACCACTTCAGACTCCAGTGACTTCCGGCACGCCGAAGGAGTCCTTTCTTGAGACTTCTAGAGGCCATAAAAGGCTCAGACAGGACCACCAGCCCAGGTCCCCTTCTCGCTGCATCTCACCACCAGAGTTTGGCAGTCTGCGTCATCCCGATCCTCCTCCCTGGAATCAGGCGAGGCGATATCAGAGACACCCTCAGAGGAGGGTTCGGAGTACGGGACAGAGCATTCCCAGGATATCAAGGATATGGTCCAGGGCCTCATTGCCGTGGTCAATGAGACCTTTAATATTCAGGACTGCGCAGTGAAACCCGCTGAACAGGCGTTTCCGTTTAAGCGGCAGAAGTCCCCCTCCAAAGTCTTCGCTTCCCATAGAGACTTTGAAGAAGTCCTGGCCAGGGAGAGGGATAATCCTTCCAGGCGCTTTCAGAGAGGAAGTCGCTTTGGGACCCTGTATCCCTTCCCTCCAGAACTCACCACAAACTGGACAGCCTCTCCTTCGGTGGATCCGCCAGTGTCGAGATTAGCTACTAATACAGTCCTTCCATTTGCCGGTGGGGCAGCGCTCGGGGATCCTAACGACAGGATGGTAGAATCCTTAGCAAAATCTGCCTTTGAGGCAGCGGCCGCGATATTATGTCCGGCTTTTGCATCAGCTTGGATGTCTAAAACAGTTACAAAATGGGCCAAACAGCTTAGACAGGGCATTTTGGCCAGGGCACCATCAACAGAACTTGCAGCTCTCGTTGACCTGCGTCTTGCACAGCTCAAGCATCTGGCTAAAGGCCTGCAAGCTCATTTATCTTAAAAAAAAAACAAAAAAAAAACTCTTACTGGCCTACCTTTTCAGGGTTCCGCCTCTTTTGGCCCAAGGTTAGACCAAATCATTAAGGACGCGACCGGTGGCACAAGCTCTTTTCTCCCTCAGTCCAAATCTCGTCGATTCCCCTGAAAGAAAGGCCCAACCTTTTCGTTCCTTTCTTCATAATCCAACGACGGACGCTTATGCCCAGAATTCACAGAGATCGCATGCACCTTAGGATAAAAAGAAAGTTTCCTTTCGAGTCACCCCTTCATAGCGTTCCCTTAATTCCCACAGCAAATCTGCCAGGCTGGGGCCAGACAGATCCCTTTCAGCCTGACGCCCACAAGGATCTCAGCTTTTTTCCCAAGCTAGGGGGCCGTCTTCTCTTCTTCAGAGGCATTTGGCTGAGTTCGGTAGAAGACGCTTGGATAAAAAAGGTGGTATCCACAGGTTACAAAATAGACTTCAACTCGCTCCCACGAGACCATTTTTTCTTATCCCGGCCTCCAAGAGACACTTCTCTAGCTCGGGGTTTTTTTGCAGCCATCAACACTCTCCTCAGCTCAGCAGTAATCATTCCCATCCACGAGCAGGAATGTTTCACTGGTTTTTACTCGAGCGTTCGTGATACCAAAGAAGGATGGCTCAGTTCGGTAGATTCTAGACCTCAAAATGCTGAACAAGTGGGTTCGCCTGTGTCGTTTCAAGATGGAGTTGACTGGCTCGGTGATTGCTTCTATGGAGGAACAGAAATTCCTGTGCTCCATAGACATTCGGGACGCCTACCTGCACGTTCCTATTTTTCCGGGACACCAGAAATTCCTGCGCTTCGCTACCCAGCAGGATAATTTCCAGTTTGTGGCCCTACCATTTGGTCTGGCAACAGCCCCCAGGGTATTTACAAAAGTTGTGGCAGCACTGGTAGCCATTTTAAGAATCAAGGGCATAGTGCTTGTCCCGCATCTCGACGATATTCTTGTCAAGGCGCCATCCTTCACTCAGGCTTAGGAAAATATATTGGTGGTCATCGACAGTCTGTCCCGTTTTGGGTGGCTTATCAACAGGGAAAAATCCTGCTTTACGGCAACCCAGCGCCTAAAGTTCTTAGGCATGCTAGTCGACACCAGTCGGCCAAGGGTCATTCTCCCCGAAGGGAAAAGGACCAAACTCCAGCAGGGAATTCTCTCTCTGTTAGATTCTTGGCTCCAGTATTTCCATGCTGCCTTGAGGGTCCTGGGAAGGATGGTAGCAGCCTCAGAAGCGATCCCCATTGCCCTGTTTCGCTCCAGGATACTTCAGAGAGACATCCTCCTTCAGTGGACAAGTCCATCCCTACTACCCAAGCCAAACAGTCTCTCAAGTGGTGGCTAACCTCCCCTCTTGTCCATCTGGGTCGGTCTTTCCTTCCCATCCATTGGCAGGTGATAACTGCGGATGCCAGCCTCCTAGGCTGGGGTGCGGTATTCAGTCAGCTGACGGTCCAGGGATGTTGGTAGACTCGAGAATCCTCACTGTCGATCAATGTTCTCGAGTTAACGGCTATCCTTCAATCCCTACTTCATTGGGAAGGACTCCTCAAAGGCCAGCCGGTCCGGATTCACACGGACAGTCTCACAGCAGTGGCATATATCAACCACCAGTGGGGGGACCCGGAGCTCCCAGGCAATGGCTGAGGTATCTAAAATCTTCAGCTTGGGGGAAGCAATGAATTCCGGTGATATCGGCAGTTCACATCCCCGGCATAGACAACAGGGTCTCCGACTTTCTCAGCCGGGAAGGGCTTGCGGCAGGGGAATAGTCTCTACATCAGGGGGTAATTCATCAGATCTGCCTTCAATGGGGGACCCCAGAAGTGGACCTTCTGGCATCTCGGCAGAACAGAAAGGTCCAACAGTTTGTCTCCAGGTCCCGCGATCCTCTTGCAGCAGGGGTCGACGCTCTGGCCACTCCATGGTCAAAGTTCAGACTCCCTTACCTGTCTCCCCCTTCTTCTCCTTCCCAGGTTGTTAAAAAAGATTAAGGCAGATTGCTCTGTATTCACCCAGGAGGGCCTGGTTTGCAGAAGTAATCAATGTCTTCGCAGACGCCCCCTGGAACCTCCCAGACAGACCAGATCTTTTGGCCCAGGGTCCGTTCTACCACCCGAATTCTCGGTTGCTCAATTTGACGGCATGGCTCTTGAAACCATGATACTGAGAGCGGCCGGGTTTTCGGACCGGATGATTAGCACAGTGATCCGGGCTAGGAAGCCATTCTCTTCCAGGGTCTATCACCGAACCTGGAAGGCTTACTTTAGTTGGTGTGAATCTAATCACATCACACCTATGTCATGTTCCTTACCAACCATCCTAGCTTTACTTCAGGCAGGGTTAGACGCTGGTCTTGCCCTCAGTTCCTTAAAGGGCCAGGTATCTGCACTCTCTATTCTTTTTCAGAAGAATTTAGCTTCCCGTCCGCAGGTTAAAACTTTTCTTCAGGGGGTAGCACATGCATTCCCTCCATAGAGGTCTCCAGTGGCCCTCTGGGATCTCAATCTGGTCCTGGAAACTTTAAGAGATTCTCCTTTTGAACCTCTCCGGGAGGTTTCCATGTCCTTCTTGTCCTGGAAGGTGGTATTTCTTGTAGCTATCAACCCTATCAGACGTGTCTCAGAGCTGGCGGTCCTTTAGTGTCGCCTTCCCTTTTTGATTCTTCACCAAGATGAGGTTGTTTTGCGGCCTTCCCCCCTTCCTTCCTTCCCAAGGTGGTGTCCGCCTTTCACCTGAATGAGGATTTAATCCTTCCTTCGTTCTGTCCTGCTCCAACTCATCCTCTGGAGCGCTCTTTGAATAAGCTAGACCTGGTCAGAGCGATAAGGGTCTATCTGGCTATGACCGCCCCCTTCAGGAAGACAGACTTGCTTTTTGTCATTTCAAGTGGTGCGAGAAGAGGCCTGCCTCCCTCTAAAGCTACAGTCGCCCGCTGGATCACAATGGCAATTCTGGAGGCCTACTGGGTTAAGAACGGAGTACCTCCCTCTGGTGTTAAGGCGTACTCTACCCGGGCAGTGGGCACCTCCTGGGCGGTGCACCATAGAGCATCAGCCATGCAACTGTGCAAGGCGGCTACGTGGTCCTCTGTTCATACCTTTTCTATAAAGTCCATACCTACGCTTCAGCGGACGCCAGCTTAGGCAGAAGAATTCTGCAGGCGGCAGTGGTGAGTTCTCCGACCTGAATTAAGTGCCTGTTTTCTCCCTCCCCAGGGACTGCTTTAGGACATCCCATGGTTCCTGTGTCCCCCCCCCCCCCCCCAATGAAGCGATAGAGAAAACAGGATTTTTGGTTGCTTACCGTAAAATCTGTTTCTCGGAGCCTTCATAGGGGGACACAGCAACCTCCCATGTTTATATTACTTGTTATGACTATTTTTGATGAATGTTCCTACTGCTTTCTCACTAACTGATTGTCCTACAGCCGGTCGGAGGGGTGTATACTGCGGAAGCATAATTAACATTTTTTTCACGGCATTGTGTCAATCTCCTAGTGACAGCAGCACACACCCATGGTTCTTGTGTCCCCAATGAAGGCTCTGAGAAACAGATTTTACGGTAAGCAAACAAAAATCCTGTTTTTTTTATTTAATATTTTTAAAAACCTTTTTTTTTTTTTTTTACTTTTTGCATGCTCCAATAGTCTCCATGGGAGACTAGAAGCTGCAGTACTTTGATCGCTTCTACCACACAGAGCAGATCGCCTGTGTATAGCAGAAATGCACACGTGCTATGAGCGCTGACCACGGGGCGGCGCTCATAGCAATGACCACCACAGAGGTCTGCTGCAGACCTCTGATTGTCAGGCAGACCCTTCTGTGATCCGCGATCATGTGACTGGGTCACCGATAGGTGAGATGAGTGACATGCTTCCTGAGTTAAATCCCGCTGTTAGAGATTGACAGCGGCATTTAACAAGTTGGCAGCCGCAGGTGGATTGCGATTGCGCCCGCGGCTGTTGCGGTCACATGTCAGCTGTATAGATCAGCGGTCATGTACCCGGAAAGGTGCGGGCACATGACCATGATACATTTTATGTGAATGGGGATGTCTGGCAATATATATCACTGGGCCAAACAGTGGTTGAGCTGATATCTATCTCATGTATATTCACTGTAGGAGGAATGAGCCCTTTAAATTAAAGGGAACCTTTCATGTCAAAAAGCACTATTAACATGCACATATGGGAATCACCGAGTGCTTCAGCTCGTCTGCATTGTTGAGTCTGGTGTCTCTCATCTTCCTCTTGACAATACCATCATAGATTCTTTATGAAGTTAAGGTCAGGCGAGTTTGCTGGCCTATAAAGTACAGTGATACTGTTGTTTGTATACCAGGTATTAGTACTTTTGGCAGTGTGGACAGGTGCCAAGTCCTGCTAGAGAAAGAAATTTCCATCTCCAAAAAGCTTGTCGGCAGAGGGAAGCATGAAGTGCTCTAAAATTTCCTGGTAGACGGCTGCGCTGACTTTGGTCTTGATAAAACACAGTGGACCTACACCAGCAGATGACATGGCTCCCCAAACTATCACTGATTGTGGAAACTTCAGAAGTTGGAAGTTAGGAGGTATAGTAGCGAGAGATCAGTAGGTGGTTTATTATTTGTTTAAATGGAAGGGCTGATCAGTCTTTTTTAACAAAATGGCCTGATTTGCAATGGATATAGTACTCCTGGAGTGATCCCATTTCAATATAGCGACTGTAGCTGATCTCATCAGTAATTGCTCATTATCCACATTGGGATCCTGCAAAGTGTTTGCTCACCACAGGTATCTCATACAGATGCTAAACAGGAGTGTGAACAACATGTCTCCTCCCCACTATGTGTAAATGACTCCCATCCAATACTCAGACTGGCTGATGAGAGTCACTATCCCTTTTCCTTTCTCTGCTGCTGATCAAATTATCAGTTAATTCCATCAGAAAGCTGAGACTGGGGAGGGGACAGCTGTACCTACCAGAGGGGCTAAAAGGCCCAAACACTCCTGAGGCACTGACTATGGGGAGAGCGGAGTGTGTGGAGCGTCCATGTATGGTAACTACATCACTGAACTGACTGTCATTTCAGAATATTGCAAAGAATCAGTGCGTCTGTAATATGATTGCCTGTCTCTTTTTGTAGTAATTGTACATCTGCATTTTATATATCCACACTCGTATTTTAGGAAAAGGGAGGAAATACTTACTGTTTGCAGTAAATAATAGGAATGTGTCTGTTACTAGTGATGAGCGAGCGTGCTGGGATAGGGTGTTATCTGAGCATGCTCGGGTCCTAACCAAGTGTCTTGTCTATGTTTGAATTCCCGCGGCTCCATGTCTCGCGGCTGTTCGACAGCAGCAACATATGCAGGGATCGTGTAACCAACAGGTAATCCCTGCATGTGTTGCACCGTTTGAACAGCCGCGAGACATGCCTCGCGTCTCCTCCTGTTAGTACAATATATTCTTTATTGTAATGTAATTTGCACTTTATTTAAAGCTATCTATTTGTTTCTCCTGACTCCAAGTACCGTTTCATGTAATGAGTGATATGCAGGCAATGTGTGACCGATTCTACTTCCCCACTGTTTTTTGTGTTTGCAGATATATATTTTTTTATGAGCTCACATAACCTTAGTTTACGGCCGCGCTTGATACACGAATCCGGCTTTTTATTCTGAACAATCACTATTTTTTCAGACACGAGAAAACCTGTTCCCTAAATAATTTGATCAAATTGCCCTTTTTTTTTTTTTTCAAAAAATGTGTTATGGTTTCACATACAAGTTGCATTTGTGGCCTAAAGCTGGAGTCACACATAGCGACTTACCAGTGATCCAGACAACGATATCAACGTGTCAGGATCGCTGGTGAGTCGCTATGTGATCGCTGGTGAGCTGTCACACAAACAGCTTCACCAGCGATCAGCACAGCGATGCCGAGGTGAGGAGCGAGCCCGGGAGCAGCGGACAAGTGTGCCTGCTGTTCCAGTCCTCCACCAGCAGAGGGCGCACCTGCATCCCCGGCCTCTCCTGGCGGCGTCCTGCTGACTCCTGGTCCCCAGCGTGCGGCGGCAGGTACACACTCCGCGGGCTCCTGGTCCCAAGCGTGAGGCGGCGGCACCTGTAACTCGCTGGTAACTAACGTACACATCGCGTATCCAAGGGACTCGCGTCCCTTGGATACCCGATGTGTACATTAGTTAACAGCTGATCGCTGGTCTCCCACCTGTCACACGCAGCGATGCGTGCTGGCCAGCGGGAGATCAGCGACGAAAAAAATGTCCAGAGGTTTCTTGCAGCGATCAGCGATACCGGCAGGGGGGCCGGTCGCTGTAGGTGTCACACACAGCGATCTCGCTGGTGAGATCGCTGTTACGTCACAAAACTTGTGAGTAGCTAGCGAGATCACTATGTGTGACGGGGCCCTTATACCTTGTATTGTTCACGCTTGCAAGGTGGAAGCAAAGCTGAACTTTGGGATCCTGAATTACGCAGCAGGAAAAGTAGCTAAAACTGCATCATGGCTACAGATTTTTACTGCCAAGAGATGACGTTTTGGCTACAGAAAAAAAACGCAGCGAGAAAGCAACATGAACATAGCCTAAGTGAAACTCTATGAGCCAGTTGGCCTTTTTTCATTTTCTTTCATCCAGCCTAGTCATTATTAGGACATGTATGATACACATCATGGCAGGTAGGTCTAGACATGACCTCATCCAAGCCGCTCACCTCTCTGAGCAGGACAACCCCTTTAATAATGGAGACCATTGCGACATAGCTCACATTTACACCTTTTGGTGGATCTGTGAGTTGCATTATCGCTGGCAGGAAGAAGCGCTCAGTAAGACATATGAAGCTTGGCTGTGTTTACACTGCACCGTTATCGGGAACACGATTTCCAAGGAATTCTCATTTCTCGTGCAGTGTAAACAGGCTGCTGATAACCAGACAAATTAGTAAAACGCCCCTTCATTGGGTGGAATGATCTTTTGGATCATAGGTCCTGTTTACACAGAACGATGTACTGGTGGGAATAATGGACGCCTATACGCCCCGGGCAATCTATTACTGATTGTTTTTTGCTCATAGGATATGTTGTCTGCTTGTGTTAACAGGCTATTAAACGATCACCAATCAGGAAACATTTAGTCAATTGTTTAATGCTTTAAGTCGGGTGGTGTAAACCCACATTTACAGACCCAGCTCACCGACAGATTCTTGGTTATTCTCATTCTGCAGCCAACAATAAGCAGGGCTACAAAGGGGCTTAAAAGCCAAACTCGCAACATTTTCAATGAAACCCAACTGCAAAAATATTTTTGCCCCAAAATACATCCATTTAAAGGGAATCCGTCAGCAGGCTTTTGCTGTGTAATCTGAGAACAGCATGATGTAGGAGCTGAGAGACTCGTTCCAGCGATGTGTCACTTACTGGGTTTTGTATTGCTATTTCAATAAAATCCAGTGTTTTATCAGCAGGAGATGATCACTACAGGACTAGGTGTCTTGTGCTTCCTAGTCATCTGCTCGGAATAACTCCACCCCCAACTCTGATTGGCAGCTTTCTAAGTGCACTGTATTGCCAGAAGGCTGGTAATCAGTGGTGGGAGCGGGGCTATACAGAGCTCAGCATTCAGTGAACTGCTAGATCTCCAGCAGAGAAAACTGTGATAGTATCAAAACAACAGCAAACTGCCCAGTAAGTGACACATCACTGGAATCAGAGTCTCTGCCCC
The DNA here is from genome assembly GCF_039654945.1 of Dendrobates tinctorius. Classification (NCBI taxonomy): domain Eukaryota; kingdom Metazoa; phylum Chordata; class Amphibia; order Anura; family Dendrobatidae; genus Dendrobates; species Dendrobates tinctorius. The sequence goes on from NW_027361690.1 coordinate 84,237,555, forward strand.
TACATTATGTTGCTCTCAGATAACGTAGTAAAAACCTGCTGACAGATTCCCTTTAAGTAACAAAGAACCCTGAAGTTATCGATATCCTTTAGTATTCATTATATAATATTCTTGTAAGTATTTATATGTGATCAACCAATGACTAGATTGGTATAAAATATGTTATTGATGGAACATTAATTTTTTTCTCTACTTCTATTTGTAGTTGGAACTTTAAGATTTCCAGTTAGGACGCCAGTTTGTTTTATTCACGCTTCAAAATGGATCAAGATAAGAATCTCATGGTTGAGAATTTATTAAATATCACTCTGGAGATCATCTACCTGCTGACTGGAGACGTGAGTGGTCTATGATTGGAGAGATGATAGATTTTGGATGTATTAATAAAGCATGTGACTTGGGAGAGAAGAAAGCCTCACATCTTCTATTAATACCGAGAACTGTTAGAGGATCTGTCACTGCTCCATAAACGGAGAGATTTCACATACTCCACTCCAGAAGAAACAAATGTGAATGCCTCTGCAACGGGGCGACAGCGCAAAACGGAAAAGAGCAGCAGAATCAGGGGAGCTCAAGGAATTCTCCAAGTTATTTGACTTAATTTTTTAGAGCAAGTGACAGGTCTTCTTTAGAGTTTCTCTTCGTTTGGAGGACATATGCAATCAGTTAATAAGATTAGTTTGAGCAGTCTCCTTGTGAAGGCACCCATACACATTAGGTGAAAGTTTTCTGAACCCACTGCTTTTCAGACCAGCTGTATTTGATGTGTATGGGGGCAGCAAATTTCTTTTCTCTCCCTACTGAAAGGCTATGAACACATGGCCGAGCTGTCCTTTGTATGGAGGTGTCAGGAGAGATGACTGTCTGCCGAATGAACGTCTGGCAGCTAGCTATCTCTTGCGTATGGCCTGCTCTAGATCATCAGCTTTAACCCTTGGCTATTCCGGCTGTGATAACTAAACTTACACATTTGTTTTTCTAAATCCACAGGATTACACTGTAGTTAAAAAGACATCCTGTGACCTTCCCCATTCATCAGTAAGATGGACCCGACCTCGGAGCCCCATTAGGATGCCTTCACCTCGATCACTGATGCTTGCAAAGGACAGTGAGCAGAAGATCCTACAACTTACTGATCGGATTATTGAGCTGCTGACCGGAGAGGTGAGCGTTTCTTCGAATGCAAAACATTATAGTATGTTGCGTAGCTGTGTGTAGGGTATACTGGATGATATTGGCGGCACCAGCTGACCAGTTAATGTGTATCTGGGCATCTTTATTCTCTCACAATACAGATGTTGGAGAAGTTGAGGATCGGCATTTGAGTTTCGACTTCCCGATCCTTTTCTTTTCAGGTGGATAAGCTTCTCCCAGACATGTCAGTTAGCCCTTACTTCCCTGATGCAAGGACTGCGAGTGTAGGGGGGATTGGAGGAAAGAGCTGTTGGGTGACAGCTATCCAATGTGTTTGGCCAATACCGATGTCTGGATGTTGACTGTATCTTTGTGTTTATCAGGTTACAGCTGTACATTATCTAGAAGAACCTAAAGACCTGCAGGAGGATGACACAAAGAATCACGAGCCTCTCTCATCTCCAGGTAAGAGGAGACTTCTTTTTATGGACAGGAGAACGCAATGTTTAGGATCAATTGGTCATCCATGATCAGATTAGGACAGACGATGTATGCGGTCACTGTGTTACCTTTTGAGTGGAGTTTGTCACCATTTTTGAGAGCTGCTCTATTTGTGTCCACAGCCGATGTCCACAATATCAGGAATTCCTCTCCAGATTGGAAAGTAGAAGATAACAATGACTCTGATAAGTCACCACAAGAAAGCTGTAGTTTCCGAAACCAACCTTCAGGACTTCAGGATGTGGATATAAATTCCAGGATTTCTAATGATGGGGAAAGGAGTCCGGATAAATCCACTTGCCCTCCAAAAGGTACACCTCGCTGGGACAATATTTTCACCTGTTGGGAGTGTGGTAAGTGCTTCACCGAGCACGAGGCACTATTGATGCACCAGAGGGCCCATGCGGAGGAGAAGTCATACCAGTGCTCTAACTGCGGAAAGTGCTTCAAAAAGAAATCCAACCTTATTCAGCATCTGAAAATCCACTCAGGGGAGAGACCGTTCCTCTGCACAGATTGCGGTAAAAGCTTCACACGGAAAGCTGATCTTGTTAAACATCAGAGAATCCACACAGGAGAGAAGCCATTTCACTGTCCCGAGTGCGGCAGATGTTTTACCCAGATATCGACTCTCAAAAGACATAGGAGATTTCACTCAGAACAGCATTTAGAAGAACCCAAAGACCTAGAAGACAATGAAATGGAAAATCATGAGCTGCTCTCATGTCAAGGTAAACTTTGCATAAATCTATAGGACAAGTGAATACATAAAACTATGTAATATACATTAACACAGAAATCTGCTTCTTTTTCCACTTTTGAGTCACTTCTTCTCCTCTCCTGCTCTATGAACATTTCCCTCACTTTTGGTCAACAGAAAGCAATCACTCCCCTCATTGAGGGATCAGATTACAGTTGCCTATGGAAGCCTCTAGAGAGTGAGGAAGAGGCAGAATGAGAAATAAAGGTTTTGTTTTTTTTTAACCCCATATTCAGCTAAGCTGTGCTGGATTGTAATGAAAAAGTCCCCCCAATTTTTTTCTGTTTTCCCTTCCTCCAGATTTTTGGTTCACTGTCTGCATGTTGGCTGTTTAGCTTCATAGAATCATAGAATCGTAGAGTTGGAAAGGACCTCCTGGGCCATCTGGTCCAACCCCCTGCTCAAAGCAGGATTCGCTAAATCATCCCAGTCAGATGTCTGTCCAGGCTCTGTTTGAAGACTTCCATTGAAGGAGAACTCGCCACTTCTCGTGGCAGCTTGTTCCACTCATTGATCACTCTAACTGTCAAAAAGTTTTTTCTAATATCTAATCTGTGTCTCCTCCCATTCAGTTTCATCCCATTGCTTCTAGTCTTTCCTTGTGCAAATGAGAATAAAGTTGATCCTTCTACAATGTGACAGCCCTTTAGATATTTGTAGACAGCTATTAAGTCTCCTCTCAGTCTTCTCTTTTTCAAACTAAACATTCCCAAATCCTGCAACCTTTCTGTCATGTCGGACGCTGTTCACACCACAGCATCCGGCAGGCAGAGGTAGTTCCACCTCCAGCCACTATGGCCTCAGTGGCGCCGGCCTGATCTTCAGGCTCTCGGGGGTTAATCCTGCTGGAGACCAGGTTGGATGGTTAGTCACGCCCACGGTCTTTAAATAGTCATGCTGGCCTATGGGCGTCGCCGATTATAGCTTGTGTTTCATACCAAGTGGTTCCGGTCTGGAGTGGAGGTGTTCAAGAGAGAGAGATTCATATCTGGTGTCGTATGATCCGTCGTTATCCTTTCTCCTTCCCATATTTGTGTTTAGTTGTGCCCTGTTCACATTACTGTTTATTCCTGTGTGTGTGCGGCGCGGTGCAGTTTAAGTTCTCCCTGTCTGTCATTATTTGTGTGGGAGCTTTGGTGGTGACTTCTCACCGGGTGGAGGGTGGAGGGTTAAGTGCAGGGCTGAGCAGGAGATAAGGAAAGGTCGGAGGCTCAGGCATTTGCACCTTCAGCAAAAACCCTGGGTTGAGGGTCAGACAGGGTTTCCCCTAGTAAAAGGGACACCACAGGGGCCCCGGGTCTTTCAGCCTTAGTTGAACTAAGCCCCCGTGACATTATAATCGGCCCACATTTTTTCAGGAGTCCATGGATCCATTAGATTCCATAACCCGCCAGTTGGCGGCGCTGTTCATACAGGTCTCCGAGTTGAATGGGGCAGTTCAGCAGCAGGGCCTGGTAGTAGCAAAGGTGCAAACGGCATCTGCAGGTATCGGTGCAGAGCCGAAGTTTCCGCTGCCAGAACGTTTTTCAGGCGATCGCAGCAAATTTGTCGTATTTCGGGAGGCCTGCAAATTATACTTCCGCATGCGGCCAATATCCTCAGGTAATGAGGCCCAGCGAGTAGGGCTGGTGTTATCATTACTGAGTGGTGACCCCCAAGCATGGGCATTTTCCTTACCACCTGACTCTGCTACATTTCATTCGGTCGATAATGTTTTTTCTGCCCTCGGGCTCATTTACGATGACCCTGACCGACTGGCTCTAGCGGAATCTAAAATCCGCGCCCTCCGCCAGGGGGAGCGCTTGGCAGAAGACTATTGTTCGGAATTTCGCCGCTGGGCTGTAGACACACAGTGGAATGACCCAGCACTGCGGAGCCAGTTTATTCATGGGGTATCAGGGAGGGTGAAACAAGCCCTCCTGATGTATGAGACTCCGGCATCATTGGAGTCTGCCATGAGTTTGGTGATACGTATTGATCGCCGTTTTCGTCAGGGGGCACAGGAGACGCTACCTCTGGGGGAAAACAGAGGTGCAGGTGTGGTTGAAGTAGATGAGCCCCCTGAACCTATGCAGATTGCTGGCGTGGCACAGGTTCAGCCTCGCGCTCCGGGAGTCCGGAAGTCCGGAGCATGTTTCTACTGTGGTAAAGGTGGTCATTATGTTAACGTTTGCCCGGTACTACCTAAGAGGGTCACACCGGCGGAAAACTGTTAAGCTCAGAGGGTATGGAGGAGACCCAACTGAGCGTATGCATATCCTCCATGATGGTATCTCAATGTATGCTCCCTGCCAAGGTTATTGTCGCCGGCAGAGAGCTACCTATATCAGTGTTTGTGGATAGCGGTTCCGCCACCAATCTCATAGATGAGGAGTTTGCACACACCGCCGGGTTTAAGATTGAAAAACTTCCTCACCCCATACAGGTGGTGACCATTAATGCTGTTCCCCTCCCTCAAGGGGAGATTACTGAGTTTGTGGCAGAGGTGAAACTCCACATTGGGGTCCTACATTCTGAGTCGGTTACATGTAGGGTCCTCCGTAATCTCCCAGCTCAAATGGTCCTGGGTTTTCCATGGCTGTCCAGGCACAACCCGGTAATTGATTGGAAAACTCAGGACATAGTACAATGGAGTGGTTTCTGCCAAGACAATTGCTTGGCCACATGTGTGTCCGCCGTGACGCCCAGCCTGCCGGAGGCTTTGCAGGATTTCGCGGATGTTTTCTCTGAGAAGGGTTGCTCAGAACTGCCTCCACATAGAGCCTATGACTGTGCTATTAGGCTAAAACCCGGGGCCAAATTACCTAAGGCCAGGATGTTTAATATTTCTGGTCCTGAGAGACAAGCTCTGAAAGACTACATCGCGGAGAGTCTGAGCAAAGGTCACATCCGGCCTTCGTCCTCGCCTGTAGCCGCGGGGTTTTTCTTCATTAAGAAGAAAGATGGGGGGTTACGCCCGTGTCTGGATTTCCGAGAGTTAAACCAGATTACTATCCGTGATCCCTACCCAATGCCGTTGATCCCGGATTTGTTCAACCAGGTAGCGGGGGCAAAATGGTTTTCCAAGCTGGACCTCAGGGGGGCGTATAACCTCATAAGGGTCCGTCAGGGGGATGAGTGGAAGACGGCGTTTAACACTCCTGAGGGTCATTTTGAGAGTCTGGTTATGCCGTTTGGGTTGACCACCGCGCCTGCCGTTTTCCAACATTTTATTAATGATGTCTTTGCTCATGTCCTGGGGAGATTTGTGATTGTATACCTGGATGATATCCTCATTTATTCTAGCGATCGGGACACTCATTTGCAGCATGTTAGGCAGGTGTTACAGTTGCTCCGGGAGAACCAGCTCTATGCTAAGCTGGAAAAATGTTTATTTTTTGTCCAGGAGTTGCCCTTTTTGGGATATATTGTGTCCGCAGCTGGTTTTAAAATGGACACCGCTAAGGTGCAAGCGGTGTTGCAATGGGAGAGGCCGGAGAGTCTGAAAGCACTCCAGCGGTTCCTGGGGTTTGCGAATTATTATAGGAAATTTATAAAACACTTTTCGACTGTCGCCAAACCGCTCACGGACATGACAAAAAAGGGTGCCGATCTGGCGAACTGGCCTGAGGTGGCTATACGTGCATTTGAGCGTCTGAAGAATAGTTTTGCTTCAGCCCCCATTCTGGTGCAACCAGACGTGTCTAAACCTTTTGTGGTAGAGGTTGATGCATCGGAGGTGGGAGTGGGGGCAGTACTGTCTCAAGGCTCGTCCTTGAGCGAGATGCATCCATGCGCCTACTTCTCCAAGAAGTTGTCGCCGGCCGAACGGAATTATGATATCGGCAACAGGGAGTTGTTGGCCATCAAACTGGCTTTTGAGGAATGGCGACACTTCTTGGAGGGGGCGGCTCACCAGGTCACAGTTATCACCGACCATAAGAATCTGCTGTACCTGGAGTCGGCCAAGCGTCTGTCTCCTAGGCAGGCTCGCTGGGCATTGTTTTTTACTCGTTTCAATTTTCTTGTGACGTACCGTCCCGGGGCTAAAAACACCAAGGCGGATGCTTTGTCTAGGTGTTTTCCGGGGGGAGAACCTCGGGAAGAGCCGGTACCCATCCTCCAGAAAGGGGTAGTGGTCTCGGCTCTCACGACTGAGGTAGAGGCGGAGATTGCCGAGGCCCAAGAGGAGGTACCACCAGGACTTCCCGCCAACAAATCATTTGTACCCCTGCATCTTCGGCCTAAGGTGTTGAAGGAACACCACGATTCGGTACTGGCTGGTCACCCAGGGGTGAAGGGCACCTTAGAGCTGGTATCGCGTCGTTTCTGGTGGCCCAAAATCCGGCAGGACGTGGTCTCGTACGTGGCAGCTTGCATCACGTGCGCTAGGGCTAAGTCACCCCGAACCCGTCCTGCTGGCACGCTACAGCCTCTGGGGGTACCCAATAGGCCATGGACAGAAATCTCCATGGATTTTATCACTGACTTGCCAGCCTCGGCAGGGAACACGGTCATCCTGGTGGTGGTTGACCGTTTTTCAAAGATGGCGCATTTTGTGGCGTTGTCCTCTTTGCCCAATGCTAAGACGTTGGCTCAGGTATTTGTGAAGGAGGTGGTCAGACTCCACGGAGTACCGTCTGACATAGTATCTGATAGGGGTACGCAATTTGTGGCGAGGTTTTGGAAAGCTTTTTGCTCAAGGTTGGGGATCAAGTTGTCACATTCATCGGCGTTTCATCCACAGTCTAATGGACAAACTGAGCGCATGAACCAAAATCTTGAACAGTATTTACGATGCTTTGTGTCCGACAACCAGGAGGAGTGGTCTACTTTCCTTCCTCTGGCCGAATTCGCATTAAATAATCACCGCCAAGAGTCATCAGGAGAGTCTCCATTCTTTTGTGTGTACGGTCAACATCCTCAGTTTTGTACCTTACGTCAGGGTGACTCCGGGGGTGTCCCGGAGGAGGATCAGCTAGGAGCCCAATTGTCATCAGTCTGGAGGCGGGTGAAACAGCGTTTGTTGAGCATGAGTGCCAGGTACAAACGGGTGGCTGACAGTAGACGCGTGCCAGGTCCGGACCTGTGTGTGGGTGAATGGGTGTGGTTAGCTACGAAGAACATAAAACTCAAAATCCCTTCTTTAAAACTGGGTCCAAGGTTTATTGGGCCTTTTAGGATTTCTGCCATCATTAACCCAGTGGCTTATCGGTTGGAACTTCCCGCAGTGTACAAGATACACAACGTATTTCACAGGGCTTTATTGAAAAAGGTGGTAGGCTCTGTGGACACAACGCCGATGCCACCTCCAGTCATGGTGGATGGCGAGTTAGAGTTCGAGGTCGCCAAGGTAGTGGACTCTCGAGTAGTACGCCGTACTCTTCAGTATTTGGTGCACTGGCGGGGGTATGGTCCAGAGGAGAGGTCTTGGGTTCCAGCCTCAGACATACATGCGGATCAGCTGGTCAGTTCTTTTCACCGTCGTCATCCGGACAAGCCGGGTCCTATGAGTCTTGAGGGCCCTGGGGTCCCTCGTAGAAGACGGGGTACTGTCATGTCGGACGCTGTTCACACCACAGCATCCGGCAGGCAGAGGTAGTTCCACCTCCAGCCACTATGGCCTCAGTGGCGCCGGCCTGATCTTCAGGCTCTCGGGGGTTAATCCTGCTGGAGACCAGGTTGGATGGTTAGTCACGCCCACGGTCTTTAAATAGTCATGCTGGCCTATGGGCGTCGCCGATTATAGCTTGTGTTTCATACCAAGTGGTTCCGGTCTGGAGTGGAGGTGTTCAAGAGAGAGAGATTCATATCTGGTGTCGTATGATCCGTCGTTATCCTTTCTCCTTCCCATATTTGTGTTTAGTTGTGCCCTGTTCACATTACTGTTTATTCCTGTGTGTGTGCGGCGCGGTGCAGTTTAAGTTCTCCCTGTCTGTCATTATTTGTGTGGGAGCTTTGGTGGTGACTTCTCACCGGGTGGAGGGTGGAGGGTTAAGTGCAGGGCTGAGCAGGAGATAAGGAAAGGTCGGAGGCTCAGGCATTTGCACCTTCAGCAAAAACCCTGGGTTGAGGGTCAGACAGGGTTTCCCCTAGTAAAAGGGACACCACAGGGGCCCCGGGTCTTTCAGCCTTAGTTGAACTAAGCCCCCGTGACACTTTCCTCATAAGACAGGGTTTGCAGATCGGTCACCATTCTGGTCTCTCTTTTCTGAACTTGCTCCAGTTTGTTGATGTCTTTTTTAAAATGTGGTGCCCAAAACTGGACACAATATTCCAGATGAGGTCTGACCAAAGAGGAGTAGAGGGATATAATGACTTCACGTGATCTAGACTATGCTTCTGTTAATACATCCTAGAATTGCATTTGCCTTTTTTGCTGCTGCATCACACTGTTGACTCATATTCAGTCTGTGATCTATTAGTATACCCAAGTCTTTTTCACATGTGCTGTTGCTTAGCCCTATTCCTCCCATTATGTATATGCTTTTTTCATTTTTATTGCCCAGATGTAGTACTTCCTGTGCAAGCATCACCCTACCCGTACTCCTCTGTCCACCCACTCCACCTTCACTGGCCAGGACTCTGCTCCCGCACGGCTCTATGCAGTTCAGCACAAATCACCTGCTCCTTGCCCATTCCTTCCGAAAAGCTAATATACTTGTTACTTGTTCCTCTATATTACCCTTCAGTAGAATGGCTGACCTGCTCCCACCTCGCCTGCCCACCCCCTGTACATCTGTTACATCACCAACTATCTTCACAGTTTTTCTTTTCACTCTCTCTGCCTACTCTTGTCCTGCTGTATTACAGTACTGCTCCTCTCCCCATGTATTACACAAGCCCAATTCCCAAAAAGTTGGGGCGCTGTGTGAAATGTAATGAAAAGAATGCAATGATTTGGAAATCTGCTATAGCCATATTTTATTCACAACAGATCATAGGACACAGATGAGAAGGTGAACGGTGCATATTTTTCCATTTTATTTGAAAAAATTACTCCATTAGAAATTGGTGGCCGCAACATATTTCACAAAAGTTGGGACAAGGCTGTTGTGAGTTCATTTTCCCCTTCACCATTGAGGTCTGATGAACTCCCTCTTCTGGTGAAGGAAGGTAGTGAGGCTGATTGCCAAGCACCTGGGCAGGATGATGATGACTGGGTGACGGGAATTACTGTCTGGATATAAGACAGCCGACGCCCTTCTGCCTTGCTGGTGATCTCTCTGAGGGATTCTAGGAGACCAGTCTGATTCCTGCTCCTCAAAAGCTAAGTTTTCTGCTCTACTTTTTGCATTTGTGTTTTGGTTTTGTTTTGCATTGTTTTCCTTGATTTCTGCCATTCCCTGCTGGGGTGAACTGAATTCCTTTTTGCTCTGTCTTCAGAAAATACCTGAGTACTGATATAGTCTTTTTGAAGCCTAGCGTCTTCAGGGCTTTTTTCCCTATCAGCTGTTGGCTCTTGTTTTGATAGGGTTTTGGCGGATTACAGACAGCAGCTTTTCTATCCTGTCCTATTTAGTTAGCTTGGGCCCCATCATTTGCTCAGCCTATCTTTCTATCTGTGTGAGTGTTTTTTCATCTTGCTTCACCGTTATTATATGTTGGGGGCTGCCTATTGCTTTGGGGTCTGCTCTGGGGCAGTTTAGTTTTCCATTTCTGTCTTTAGGCTATGTAGTTCTCCGTCTGTGATTGAGGGGTCTAGGGCACCGTAGGAACCCCCCACGGCTACTGCTAGTTGTTTTGATAGGTTCAGGGGTCTGCAATCCGATAGCTGCCAACTTCTCTGGCTTTCTGGACTTAGCTAGTATTTCTGTTTTTGCCTCCTACGGTGACTCATTCATAACAGAATCACCAGCCACACCGCAGATCCTAGGGTACTCAATAGCAGGAAAGAATTGTTAAAAAAAAAAAAAAGGTGTGTATATTTTTTCCTCTATCTCTGAGGCCGTAGGGGGAATTTTTTTTTTTTCTCTCAATGGAGATAAAGCAATTGTCTGATCGTGTGGAGCAGCTCGCTGCGGAAGTGCGGGGAATTTCCACCTACCTTGCTCATTCACATGCTGCTGAACCAAAGATCCCTACTCCTGATGTGTTTTTTGGGGATCGGTCTAAATTTTTGAATTTCAAAAATAATTATAAATTATTTTTGCCTTGAAGCCTAACTCGTCAGGGAGCTCTGCGCAGCAGGTTAAAATTGTCATCTCTTTGCTGCATGTCGATCCCCAGGATTGGGCGTTTTCTTTGAAACCAGATGATCCTATTCTGACTAATGTGAACGCATTTTTTCAAGCCTTGGGGTTGTTGTATGACGAACCTAATGCTATTGATCAGGCTGAAAAGACCCTGTTTGCATTGAGCCAGGGTCGAGATTCGGCAGAATTGTACTGTCAAAAATTCCGAAAGTGGGCGGTCCTTACTACCTGGAATGATAATGCCTTGGCAGCTCTCTTTCGGAAGGGTTTGTCAGAAGCCGTAAAAGATACTATGGTGGGATTTCCTGTTCCCTCTGGTCTTGACGATTCTATGTCATTAGCCATTCAGGTTGATCGGCGTTTATGTGAACGCAGGACTGCACGAGAGGTGTTGCCACCTGTTGAACAAATGTCTGAACCTATGCAATGTGATAGAGTTTTTTCCAGAGAGCAGCGTCAGGAATTCAGAAGGCGTAATAAGCTGTGTTTTTTTTGTGGAGATGCCTCGCATATTATTTCTGTCTGCCCTAAACGAGAGAAACGTTGTGCACACACGTTTTCTGTGGGTGGTGTTCAACCTAAGTTTCTTCTGGCAATTACTCTGATCTGCTCCCTGTCCACATTTTCCGCCAAGGCTTTTGTGGATTCGGGAGCAGCCCTGAACCTAATGACTTGGATTTTGCTAAACGTTGTGGATTTCCTATGACACCTCTGTGGACGCCTATCCCATTGAGGGGGATTGATGCTACTCCTTTGGCGAAAAATAAACCTTAGTTTTGGACCCAGGTGGTAATGCGGGTCGCCCCAGACCATCAAGAAAATTGCCGATTTTTGGTGTTGCATAATTTGCATGATACCATTGTTCTGGGGTTTCCCTGGTTGCAAATTCATAATCCAGTTTTGGATTGGAAATCTGTGTCTGTGGTGAGTTGGGGTTGTCGGTGTGCCCTTAGTGAGGCTCCGTTTTTTTCCACCTCTCCTCAGTCGCATGATGTTCCTGACTATTTGGCGGATTTTTATTATGTATTTAGTGAGAATGAGTCTGCATCTTTGCCTCCTCATAGGAGTTATGACTGTGCAATTGAACTGAGCCCGGGGTGTAAATTTCCCAAGGGTCGGCTCTTCAATTTATCTGTACCTGAGCACGAGGCTATGCGATCCTATATTAAAGAGGCGTTGGAGAAGGGTCATATTAGACCATCCTCTTCACCCTTAGGTGCTTGTTTTTTTTTCGTGGCCAAAAAGGATGGTTCATTAAGGCTAGTTTCACATTAGCGCTTTTGAGCGCAGCGACGGCCTGCGCACGGCCGCCGATAAAGCCCCACCCCCTGCCGCGCCTCAGCTGGTAGCTCCGCCTACCGGCGCATGACTCTGCATGCGTCCTGCGTCCCCTATCTTTATCACTGGGGGCTCAGGCCGTGCGCAGTATGCGTTTGGCGGCGCATACGTCCTTTTGACGGTGCGCCGACCTGCGCCAAACGCAACCTGCTGCAGTTTGGTTGCGCTCGGCGCACCGTCAAAAAGGCGCATGCGCCGCCAAACGCATACTGCGCACGGCCTGCGCCCCCAGTGATAAAGATAGGGGTCGCAGGACGCATGCAGCGTCATGCGCCGGTAGGCCGAGCTACCGGCGGAGGCGCGGCAGGGGGCGGGGCTTAGCGGCGGCCGTGCGCGCTCAAAAGCGATAATGTGAAACTAGCCTAAGGCCTTGTATTGATTATCGTGCCCTCAACAAAATTACTATTAAATATCAGTATCCGTTACCCCTGATTTCGGATCTATTCTCCAGAGTTAAAGGTGCTTGCTGGTTTACCAAGCTTGACCTCTGGGGGGCGTATAATCTTATCCGCATTAAGCATGGGGATGAATGGAAGACGGCGTTTAATACTCCGGAGGGACATTTTGAGTACCTGGTGATGCCTTTTGGGCTCACTAATGCCCCTTCTGTCTTCCAGTGCTTCATGAACGATATTTTCCGAGACTTTGTGGATACATTTTTGATTATCTATCTGGGTGATATTTTGATCTTCTCCAAGGATTGGGATTCTCATGTGGAACATGTTCGGACTGTGTTCCGGATCTTGAGGGAGAATTCCCTGTATGTCAAAGGATCGAAATGCCTTTTTGGGGTACAGAGGATTTCTTTTTTGGGATTTATTTTGTCTCCGTCAACTATTGAAATGGACCCGGCCAAGGTTACAGGCCATTTATGATTGGGTTCAGCCCACTTCTTTGAAGGCCCTCCAGAAGTTTTTGGGTTTTGCTAATTTTTATCGGAAATTTATAGCAAAATTTTCTAGTATTGCCAAGCCATTGACTGATCTGACTAAGAAGGGTGCTGATGTGTTGAATTGGTCTCCGGAGGCTGTTTCTTCCTTTCAGGAGCTGAAGCGAAGATTCACTTCTGCCCCGGTTTTGCAGCAACCTGATGTCTCACTCCCGTTCCAGGTAGAGGTGGACGCTTCTGAGATTGGTGCAGGAGCTGTTTTGTCCCAAAAGGATCCTGTAACATCTAAAATGAATCCCTGTGCTTTCTTTTCCCAAAAGTTCTCTCCATCTGAACGTAATTATGCTGTGGGGAATCGGGAACTGTTAGCCATGAAATGGGTATTTGAGGAGTGGAGACATTGGTTGGAGGGAGCTAAACATCAAGTCGTGGTCCTCACTGACCACAAGAATTTGATTTACCTGGAGTCGGCCAAACGCTTGAACCCTAGACAGGCTAGGTGGGCCTTGTTTTCCAGGACGTCCACCTGACAGCACCATGGAGGACGTCCTCCTCCTCCTTACAGGGACAGGAAAAGCACACGAGAGGTTAAAAGGTCATGTCCCACCCCCTTTCCCTCAGTGTTTTTTCCTGTCCCTGCACGGAGGGACACACGAGAGACTTACCGGAGGGGCTCAGGGGATCGTACGGCCAGTCCAAGCCTTCCCCTGTCAAGAGGTCCTGGGGCCGAAACTCTCCGAGGGGGAGTCCCTCTGCCCCAAAGGCCAGGAGCAGGACGACGCTCCTGGAGGGAGCCGTTCCTCCCTATGGGAGGCTCTCGGCTCCAGAACGGACTGCCATAGAGGCGATGGTCGGCTCCCCGTAGGCGGCTGGCCGAACCGGCACCGACGAAACGATGGCGCGGTCGGCCCTGGGAGGCAGGAGCGAAGCCTCAAGCAGTCCGCCATATCGAGCGAAGGCTGGGCCCCCGTGGCAGGCCGAGGGAGGACCAGGACACAGCAGACCGCCGCAGCAGGCGGAGGTCGGCTCCCCGCGGCGGCAGGCCAGGCAGGCACCGACAGGATATCGGCGCGGTCGGCGCCAGGAAGGGAGCGACGGCTCCAACAGGCCGCCATAGGCGAGATCCTGGGGGATAGACAGGATCAGAGCAGGAAGTACCTGTTCAGACTGGAGGACACGGACGAGTTGGTCCAGGCAGTCAGGAACACTATGCAAATAGAAGTCGTCCCTAAACCACAGTCCAGACAGGACTTGATGTTTGGAGGACTAGTGGCCAGGGAACAGGTAGTGTTCCCCGTAAGTGAACACATCAGAACGATGGTCCAGGAGGAGTGGAAGGAGGCAGAGCGTCAGTTGATACTCTCCCGAGACTTTAAAAATAGACTGCCTTTTGATCCCGAGGAAATTCGGGCATGGGAAGAAGTCCCTAAAATAGATGTCCCAGTCGCCAAGGTTACCAAAAAAAACGCCATCCCATTCGAAGACTCATCAGGTCTCCGAGACCCGATGGATAGGAAGGCGGACGTCTTGTTAAAGAGAGCATGGGAGACGTCGGCGGCTCTTATTAGAGTCAACATAGCAGCCACCTCGGTGGCCAGGTCTATGTTTTTGTGGATGGGGCAGTTGGAGGAACGCCTAACCAACAGGACCCCTAGATCAGAGATCCTAGCGTCTCTTCCTCTCATGAAATCGGCCACGGCGTTCCTATCGGATACGTTGGCCGAATCAGTAAGGTTTGCAGCCAGAAACAACTCCCTCTCTAATGCGGCCCGAAGAGCAGTCTGGCTTAAATCCTGATCGGGGGACAACGCATCTAAAACTAAGCTATGCTCCATCCCTTTCTCGGGCCTGAGGGTATTCGGGCCAGCCTTAGATAACATTCTAGAGCTGGTGTCCGATAAAAATAAGGGTTTTCCAGAGGAAAAACCCAGGCGGCCCCAGCCCTTTCGGAGAGGCTCCTTTTCTAGGAGACAGACTGAATTCAGGGGTCGGGCAAGGTCCAATAGAAGCTTCTATAGGAGCTCCTTCAGCCAAGGTGGGAGGAACAAGGGTCCCCCATTCACATCAACATCTAGATTGAGGAGGCAATGACGCCATAGGTATTGGGAGGAGACTTCGCCACTTCGCAACAAACTGGTCCCGAGTCACTCACAATCAATGGGTCCTCAGAACCATCGCGGAAGGCTACAGCATAGAGCTTTCTTCTCCTCCCCCCGAGAGATATATTGCCCCCACTGTTGTTCTGGAGGACTCCGCAATGTGGACGGATCTACATGACATGGTAGACTCAAAGTTCATAGTACCAGTTCCCCCGACAGAAAGAGGAAGAGGGCACTACTCTTCCCTGTTTTCGATCACAAAGCCATCGGGCGAGGCTCGTACCATCATAAACCTGAAACCGCTAAATGCCTGGGTCAGGTACAAGAGATTCCAGATGGAATCGATCCGATCCGCAATCCTAATAGACAGGGATGCCGTCATGTGTACCCTAGACCTAAAAAAGGCTTGCTACCAGGTCCCTTTCCATCCCTCATCCCAGAGGCTTCTAAGGTTCGCGGTCAGTTTACCGGCCCGGACCTGCCACTTCCAGTTCCAGTGTCTTCCATTTGGGTTGGCCTCAGCTCCCAGAATCTTTACAAAGCTGGTGTTAGAAGTGGTGGCCTACCTGAGAGATCAGGGTATCGTGATCATTCCATATTTAGACGACTTCCTACTGGTGGCAAGATCCAAAGAAGAGCTCATTCGCGACACAAACCGAGCAATTACTGTAATGGAGTTCCTTGGCTGGGTGATCAATTGGGAGAAGTCGGACCTCAGGACAGAGACCAGAAAAGTATTTCTTGGAGTCCTTCTAGACTCAGCCGACAGAATATCTTGGCTACCCGAGCAGAAGCAGAGGACCATTCACGCCAGAACCAGAGACCTGTTGAGGCGTCAATGCTCCATAAGAGAGGCAATGGAGGTCTTGGGCCTCATGACGGCCTGCATCCAGTGTGTCCGATGGGCCCAATTCCACTCGAGATCATTACAGAAAGAGATCCTCGCGAGGTGGGACAGAAGTCAGGCATCGCTAGACAGACCCCTAAGGCTGCCAGAAAGAGTAAGGGAATCCCTTCGGTGGTGGACACAGTCCAGAAACCTTCAGGTGGGCATACTATGGACAACCTCTCCATATGTGGTAGTCACCACAGACGCCAGCGCGTGGGGTTGGGGAGCCCACATAGAAGGGAAGATCTTCCAGGGGAGATGGCCAGTAGACATCAGGACCAGATCCTCCAACTTCAGAGAGCTCTTCGCGGTCTGGGAAGTGTTGCGGAGAAACCAGTCGGTACTAAAGAATCGTCACGTCCGCATACTATCCGACAATATGACGACAGTGGCAATCCTGAAGCACCAGGGAGGGCGCAGACATCAACCACTACAGGCCCTAGCGGGAAGGATATTCGCGTGGGCGGAACGAACAGTCCGATCTGTGACCGCAGTACACCTAGAAGGCTCTCAGAACGAAGTAGCAG
Organism: Dendrobates tinctorius; assembly: GCF_039654945.1. Lineage (NCBI taxonomy): Eukaryota > Metazoa > Chordata > Amphibia > Anura > Dendrobatidae > Dendrobates > Dendrobates tinctorius. The sequence goes on from NW_027361690.1 coordinate 84,253,866, forward strand.
ACTACTTGAGCAGACAACGGATCCACCCGACAGAGTGGGAACTGAACGAAGAGATCTTCGACCATCTCTGTCAGCGTTGGGGGACCCCCAGTATAGATCTTTTCGCAAGCCGAAAGAACTCGAAGGTCCCCAGATTCTATTCCCTGAATCCGACGGACCACCCGGAAGGCGTAGATGCCCTGAGCCAGACTTGGGGAGAATCCCTCGCTTATGCATTCCCACCACTGGCTCTCATACTGGCAGTGCTCAGGAAGATACGCGAGGACCACGCAAGAGTGATGTTGATCGTTCCATACTGGCCAAAGAGAAGCTGGTTTCCCCTTCTAGGAGCCATGGCAGTAGGAAACCCAGTCGAGCTACCCCTGCAGATGGACATCATCCACCAGGGCCCGATCTACCACCCAAACCCAGCAAGACTCCACCTATCGGCTTGGATCCTGAGAGGGACATCCTGAAGGCAAAGGGATTGTCGGATCAGGTCATATCTACCCTACAGGCCAGTAGGAAACCGGTGACATCCGCAATCTACCAAAAGATATGGAAAAGATTCTGTCTGGAAGGTGGCAGGTCCGATCTCGGGGCGGGCACCCCCGACCTCCCTAGTATACGAAGTTTTTTGCAGGCAGGTTTTAATAAAGGCCTTAAGCCCAGCACACTGAAAGTCCAGATTTCAGCCTTGAGCGCCTTCTTCGATTACCAGCTAGCTTCACATCCCTGGGTAATCAGATTTATAAGAGCCACGCAGCGCCTGCGCCCCACGATTAGGAAGCTCACCCCGCCTTGGGACCTGGGCCTGGTACTCGGGTTCCTCTGTACAGGACCCTACGCCCTCAGCGAGAAAATAACCATCCCTGCTCTCACTCGTAAAACGGCCTTCCTAGTAGCCATTACCACGGCCAAAAGAATAGGGGAGATCCAGGCCCTGTCCACTAAGGACCCATTTCTTCAGATAAGAGATGACCGTATAATCCTAAGGTTAGACCCGGCATTTACCCCAAAGGTAGCCTCCGCAAAGAATCTAAACCAAGAGGTAGTGTTACCATCGTTCTGTGACAATCCCCGTAATAAAAAGGAACGGCGTCTTCACTCGCTGGATGTGAGGCACGCAGTTTTAGAGGCTACTAATAGCTGGCGCATCGACCCAAACCTGTTCATCCTTTTTGGAGGTAAAAATAAAGGGAAAAGGGCATCTAAGGCGTCCATCGCGCGCTGGATTACCTCAGTAATCTCTGACGCCTACCAAGCCGAAGGCGCCAGCCCGCCAGATTCCATAAAGGCCCACTCTACGAGGGCGGTATCGGCCTCATGGGCGGAACGGGCGGGGGCCTCGGTTGATCAGATCTGTAGAGCAGCAACCTGGGCCAACCTTAATACATTCTGCAAGCACTACAAGCTTGATGTGTTAGCTGGTCAACAGACCGCATTTGGGAGGAAAGTTCTCCAGGCGGTATCCCACCCTGAGGAGGTGCTTTAGTACTCTCCATGGTGCTGTCAGGTGGACGTCCTGGAAAATAGGTATTAGACCTACCGGTAATGATGTTTCCAGGAGTCCATCCTGACAGCACGGGTAGTTCCCTCCCTGTTATGTTATACTACGTTGTATTATAATATGTCATATGCTGTAATATGATTGTTTAATTAAACTGTTACTAGCATCATCCACCTTGTGGTTCTTGTTAAATCACTTAGGGAAAGGGGGTGGGACATGACCTTTTAACCTCTCGTGTGCTTTTCCTGTCCCTGTAAGGAGGAGGAGGATGTCCTCCATGGTGCTGTCAGGATGGACTCCTGGAAACATCATTACCGGTAGGTCTAATACCTATTTTTTACACGTTTTGATTTTGTGGTCTCTTTTCTTCCTGGCACTAAGAATGTCAAGGCTGACGCTCTCTCTAGGAGCTTCTTTGCTGATTCTCCTGTGGTGACCAAGCCTGCTAGCATCTTAGGCGAAGGGGTAGTTCTTTCTGCCATCTCGCCCGATTTGAGACGTGCTCTGGAAGAGTTCCAGGAGGACAAACCTGAGCGTTGTCCCAGTGGAAAGTTGTATGTTCCTGACCAGTGGAAGAAGAGAGTGATGTCTGAAGTTCATTGTTCTGCATTGGCTGGTCATCCAGGTATTTTTGGTACTAGAGATCTGGTGAGTCGGTCTTTTTGGTGGCCCGCCTTGTCTCGTGATGTCAGGAATTTTGTGCAGTCCTGTGGGACTTGCTCCCGGTCTAAACCTTGTTCTCGCTCTAGTGGGTTGTTGATGCCTTTGCCGGTTCCCAGGAGGCCATGGACCCATATTTCAATGGATTTCATCTCTGATATGCCTGTCTCTCAGAGAATGTCTGTTATTTGGGTGATTTGTGATAGGTTCTCTAAGATGGTTCATCTTGTACCACTCCCTAAGTTGCCATCTCCCTCTGAGTTGGTGCCCCTGTTTTTGCAACAGGTGGTTCGCTTGCATGGGATTCCTGAGAACATTGTATCTGACAGAGGAGTTCAGTTTGTGTCTAGATTTTGGAGGACTTTCTGTTCCAAGCTGGGAATTCAGTTGTCCTTCTCCTCTGCTTTTCACCCTCAGACCAATGGGCAGACGGAGAGATCAAACCAGACCTTGGAGTCGTATTTGAGATGTTTTATTTCCGCTGATCAGGATGATTGGGTTTCATTTTTGCCCTTGGCCGAATTTGCTTTAAATAATAGAGCTAGTTCTGCCACTTTGATGTCACCTTTTTTTTGTAACTTTGGGTTTCAGCCTCAATTTTCTTCAGGGCAGGTGGAGCCTTCTGCCTGCCCAGGTGTTGACACTGTGGTGGAGAGAATGCACCAGATCTGGGACCAAGTGGTGGATAAGTTATCTCTCTCCCAGGAAAAGGCCCAGCGGTTTTCCAACCGACATAGGACCATTGGTCCCCAGTTTAACGTTGGTGATATGGTTTGGTCATCATCAAAAAATATCGCTATGAAGGTGGCTTCTCCTAAGTTTAAGCCTAGATTTATTGGACCTTACAAGATTTTGGAGATTATTAATCCGGTCTCTTTTCGTTTGGCTCTTCCTGTTACATTTAAAATCCATAATGTGTTTCATAAGTCCTTTTTGAAGAGGTTTGTTGAACCAGTAGTTCCTGGGGTGGCACCTCCGGACCCTGTATTGGTTGAAGGTAACATGGAATATGAGGTAGAGAAGATACTGGATTCCCGTCTGGCTAGACGGAGACTCCAGTATTTGGTTAAGTGGAAGGGTTATGGTCAGGAGGATAATTCCTGGGTCTCTGCCTCTAATATTCATGCCAAAAGATTGGTGCGTGCCTTTCATCGGGCTCACCCCGATCGCCCTGGTGGCGTGGATGAGGGTTCGGTGACCCCTCCTCAAGGGGGAGGTAATGTTGTGAGTTCATTTTCCCCTTCACCATTGAGGTCTGATGAACTCCCTCTTCTGGTGAAGGAAGGTAGTGAGGCTGATTGCCAAGCACCTGGGCAGGATGATGATGATTGGGTGACGGGAATTACTGACTGGATATAAGGCAGCCGACGCCCTTCTGACTTGCTGGTGATCTCTCTGAGGGATTCTAGGAGACCAGTCTGATTCCTGCTCCTCAAAAGCTAAGTTTTCTGCTCTACTTTTTGCATTTGTGTTTTGGTTTTGTTTTGCATTGTTTTCCTTGATTTCTGCCATTCCCTGCTGGGGTGAACTGAATTCTTTTTTGCTCTGTCTTCAGAAAATATCTGAGTACTGATATAGTCTTTTTGAAGCCTAGCGTCTTCAGGGCTTTTTTCCCTATCAGCCGTTGGCTCTTGTTTTGATAGGGTTTTGGCGGATTATAGACAGCAGCTTTTCTATCCTGTCCTATCTAGTTAGCTTGGGCCCCATCACTTGCTCAGCCTATCTTTCTATCTGTGTGAGTGTTTTTTCATCTTGCTTCACCGTCATTATATGTTGGGGGCTGCCTATTGCTTTGGGGTCTGCTCTGGGGCAGTTTAGTTTTCCCTTTCTTTCTTTAGGCTATGTAGTTCTCCGTCTGTGATCGAGGGGTCTAGGGCACCGTAGGAACCCCCCACGGCTACTGCTAGTTGTTTTGATAGGTTCAGGGGTCTGCAATCCGATAGCTGCCAACTTCTCTGGTTTTCTGGACTTAGCTAGTATTTCTGTTTTTGCCTCCTACGGTGACTCATTCATAACACAAGGCCATGTCTACTCTTGTGTAGCAATCCCTTCTTTTTTATAACGTCTGGGAAGTGAGGAGACCAATTAACGGAGTTTTGGAAGCGAAATGTCCCATTCTTGTCCAATTTATGGTCTTAGCTGCTCAACACTCCAGGGTTTTTGCCCAATGTTTTGCTTCATAATGCAGCAATTTTTTTTTTATTAGTGAGAGGTCTAGACTTCAGGCAGCCGGTTCATCACCGTACTCTTCTTCTGTGAAGCCGTGCTGTTGTGATGGATGCCGTATGTGGATTAGCATTGACTTTCTACAATATGCAAGGTTTTCCCTGAAATAGGCATTGTCTGGATGGGAGCATATGGTGTAGTGCTTTAAATATGTGTGAGCTGCCCATGCCATAGACACTAATGCAGCCCCATATCATCAGAGATGCAGGAACAGTGTTCTGATAACAAGCTGGGTGGTCCCTCTCCTCTTGAGTCAGCAGGACACAGTGCCCATAGTTTCCATAAAGAATTTTACATTTTGATCTGATCAGAGAACTGTTTTCCATTTTGCCCCAGTCCAGTTTTGCTCAGAAAAGACGGCAGTGATTCTGGATTGTGTTTGATTCATGGCTTGTTCTTTGTATAATAGAGCTTTAACTATCGTTTGTGGATTGCATGGTGAGCTGTGTTCATAGACAATGAAGTATTCCTGAGCCCATGCAGTGATCTGTATGACCAAATTATGCCTGTTTTCAATCCAGTGCCACCTGAAGACCTGTAGATCACAAGCATCCAATATTGACTATACGCCTTGTCCCTTTCGCACATGGATTTTTCTAGGATCTCTGAATCTTTTGATATTGTGTGCTGTAGATGGAGATATTTGAATTATTCGCAATTTTACATTGATGAAAATTTTTCAGAAATTATTCCACATTTTTTTCACTTAGTTGTTAACAGACTGGTGAACCTCTGGCCATCTTTGCTTTTGAGAAACTCTACTAGTGTTGAGCGAGTGTGCTCTGATATAGCGTTATCCGAACATGCGCGGGTGTTATCCAAGCATCGTGGGGGCTCAAGTAATATGTTAAAGACCCCGCGTTTTGAACGCAATGCAGGTTCGCTGCATCCAAGACGCTGCTACTCCCGATCATGTGCACGGACCCTACAATGCGCTGTTCATACACAGTCATGTGACAGCTGAAAATTGACCGTCCAGCTGGTTTTCATTAATGCCACTTATTTTTCCAGACTTCTGCTATCCCTATGACGGTTATCTTCAGATGTGTTCCTGCCATCAGTTTCCAGATTTCAGAGTTAACATTTTCAAACGAAAAAGAAAATTGTCTTTCACTTTCTGATCTGTCTTCTAAGTTCTGTTTTGAATAAAATATAGCCATAAGATATTTCAAAATCATTGTATACTTGTTTCCTTACATTTTACACAATGTCATCACTTTTTTGGAAGTGGGATTGTTGTACCGATCCTATACCTGTGTAGTGCAGTGTAGTACCTATCCTATCATTGTGTATTATAGTAGCACGCCTGTCTCAATGTAATATAGTACCGCTTCTTTCCCCTTGTGGTATACTACTGCTCCTATTCCCATGTAATATAATCCTGCTTCTAACCCCTTGTGTTATAGTACCCTTCCTAACCTTTTGTAGTATAGTACCATTCCTATACTCATGTATTATGGTACTGCTCCTTTCCCCATATAGTATAGTACTACTTCTATCCCTGTGCAGTATAATACCGCTCCTATCCCTGTGCAGTATAATACCGCTCCTATCCCTGTGCAGTATAATACCGCTCCTATCCCTGTGCAGTATAATACCGCTCCTATCCCTGTGCAGTATAATACCGCTCCTATCCCTGTGCAGTATAATACCGCTCATATACCCATGTATTATAGTAATGCTCCTATCCATGTGAATGCTAGCACTAGTGCACACTTTTGACGTCTGTCAGTCAACCTTGACTCTCCTTTGATGTATGTCACCTGTTTGTTTCTTAGAAAGCTCACTCTTCCCCAGCTTCATCCTCCACATCTCATCAATTCTCCCCTCTGTACATTTCTGGATTGTCCTGCTCTTCCCTGCAGCCTGCGGATCAGTGCAGCAGCCACACTGACAGCAAGATGAGACATAAACTGTAAATACGCCATTTTCTATTGATCTCAATGTTCACATTTCCAGCTTGTTGCAATTAATATATACATTACATGAATATGTGTCTGCATTTCCATGAGTATGATTGAGTGTGTATATATAAACATGTGTAAGTGTGTATGGTTGGACATATGTTTATATATACAGTTGTGGCCAAAAGTATTGACACCCCTGCAATTTTGTCAGATAATACTCAGTTTCTTCCTGAAAATGATTGCAAACACAAATTCTTTGTTGTTATTATTATCTTCATTTAATTTGTCTTAAATGAAAAAAGACCAAAAGAATTGTCCTAAAGCCAAATTGGATATAATTCCACACCAAACATAAAAAAGAGGGTGGACAAAAGTATTGGCACTGTTCGAAAAATGATGTGATGCTTCTCTAATTTGTGTAATTAACAGCACCTGTAACTTACCTGTGGCACCTAACAGGTGTTGGCAATAACTAAATCACACTTGCAGCCAGTTGACATGGATTAAAGTTGACTCAACCTCTGTCCTGTGTCCTTGTGTGTACCACATTGAGCATGGAGAAAAGAAAGAAGACCAAAGAACTGTCTGAGGACTTGAGAAACCAAATTGTGAGGAAGCATGAGCAATCTCAAAGCTACAAGTCCATCTCCAAAGACCTGAATGTTCCTGTGTCTACCGTGTGCAGTGTCATCAAGAAGTTTAAAGCCCATGACACTGTGGCTAACCTTCCTAGATGTGGATGGAAAAGAAAAATTGACAAGAGATTTCAACTCAAGATTGTGCGGATGTTGGATAAAGAACCTCGACTAACATCCAAACAAGTTCAAGCTGCCCTGCAGTCCGAGGGTACAACAGTGTCAACCCGTACTATCCGTAGGCATCTGAATGAAAAGGGACTGTATGGTAGGAGACCCAGGAAGACCCCACTTCTTACCCCGAGACATGGAAAAAAAAGCCAGGCTGGAGTTTGCCAAAACTTACCTGAAAAAGCCTAAAACGTTTTGGAAGAATGTTCTCTGGTCAGATGAGACAAAAGTAGAGCTTTTTGGGCAAAGGCATCAGCATAGAGTTTATAGGAGAAAAAAAGAGGCATTCAAAGAAAAGAACACGGTCCCTACAGTCAAACTTGGCGGAGGTTCCCTGATGTTTTGGGGTTGCTTTGCTGCCTCTGGCACTGGACTGCTTGACCGTGTGCATGGCATTATGAAGTCAGAAGACTACCAACAAATTTTGCAGCATAATGTAGGGCCCAGTGTGAGAAAGCTGGGTCTCCCTCAGAGGTCATGGGTCTTCCAGCAGGACAATGACCCAAAACACACTTCAAAAAGCACTAGAAAATGGTTTGAGAGAAAGCACTGGAGACTCCTAAGGTGACCAGCAATGAGTCCAAACCTGAACCCATAGAACACCTGTGGAGAGATCTAAAAATGGCAGTTTGGAGAAGGCACCCTTCAAATATCAGGGACCTGGAGCAGTTTGCCAAAGAAGAATGGTCTAAAATTCCAGCAGAGCATTGTAAGAAACTCATTGCGACCAACCGCTTCCGGTAACCATCAGTTATTTTGGCTAAAGGTTGTGCAACCAAGTATTAGGCTGAGGGTGCCAATACTTTTGTCTGGCCCATTTATAGAGTTTTGTGTGAAATGATCAATGTTTTGCTTTTTGCTTCATTCTCTTTTGTGTTTTTTCATTTAAGACAAATTAAATGAAGATAATAATACCAAAGAATTTGTGTTTGCAATCATTTTCAGGAAGAAACTGAGTATTATCTGACAGAATTGCAGGGGTGTCAATACTTTTGGCCACAACTGTGTATGTATATATGTGTGTGTGTGTATGTATGTGTATGTGTATATATATATATATATATATATATATACACACACACATGCCCGTGTGTTTCAATGCACTTAATAATAATTTTAGTTCTATAGCGCTGACATATTCCGCAGCACTTTACATTTCGGAGGGGATTTGTACAGAAAATAGACATTACAGCATAACAATAATCACATAGATCATAACAGATACCAAGAGGAATGAGGGCCCTGCTCGCAAGCTTACAATCTGTGAGGAAAAAGGGGAGACACGAAAGGTGGGTGGTAACAATTGCTTTCATTGTACGGTCCAGCCATCAATGTAATAAATCGGGTGTTCACGTAATGCTGCATGGACCGGTTACCATCCCATATGTGTACAGACACAGAGGGCTATTAGGTGCATGTAGGGCTTGAGAACATGATACAAGGGTCCTGGTTTTGAAGAAAATTTTGTATGGGCCACACAGGGATAGTTAGATAAGTCTTTAGGCCAGTCTAAAGAAATACACATTTGTTTGGATACACGTGCGTGCATGTACCGGGTGAGTCATAAAGGACGGACGTTTTTAAACTAATCATAAAATCGTTAAATATTTATTAAATATAAATGTATTCACAGATTTGGTTACGTATACTAATAGCATTTGACAAATTCAAGTGTGGAAAACAACATCTGCCATGTGGTGGCCATTATCAGTGATGCATTTCCAAAGGCGTTCTTGGAAGTTGGCATCAACACGTTCCAACACAACTCTGTCGATTTGGGCAACTTCCACTCGAATAGCTTCCTTCAGTTCTTGTAATGATCGAGGCTTAAGCTTGTATACACGTGATTTGAGGTGACCCCATAAGTAATAATCGCACATGGACAGGTCTGGGGACCTAGGAGGCCAATTAATATCGCCAAACCTGGAAATGATGCGACCAGGGAAGAGAGGGCGAAGAACGTTCATTGTTGCTCCGGCTGTGTGGGCCGTTGCCCCATCTTGTTGAAACCACACACTAGAGATGGGGATATGTTGCCGTCGTAACTCAGGAACAAAGAAGTTATTTATCATGGCAATATAACGTTGTGAGTTCACGGTAACAGTATTGCCATTATCGCCTTCGAAAAAGTACGGACCGATCACGCCATATTTGCCCATAGCGCACCACACCGTTACCTTAGGGCTGTGCAGCGGTACGTGCCGTTCGTGGAGCCCCCGGTGGTCGTTTGTTCATTAGTGTACCTCGTGTACGGAGTGCTTCAACCCAACGTAGGATAGTGTTACGAGCGGGAACAGCTTGATTTCTGTGAATATTGAAATGACGCCGAAACTCACGCTGAACGGCTGTGATACACTCATTATTCTTGACAAAACTGTCGTACGCAAAAACGCGATGTTCTATCGTCCACGGCACCATAGCTTAAACTGAAACTAAAATAAAAACAATGCTTTCACCTCACAAACATAACCCCGCCTCCCGCACATCTCTACCTCCACCTGGTGGTGAGTTATAGCCACTTCAAATACATCCGTCCTTTATGACTCACCCGGTATATGCGTATATGTGTTTGTGTATATATACTATTGTTATATAGCATATTTCATATTTCAGCAAAAAGATTTGTATGGATGCGTCCCCACAACCAGTGTTACCAGCGTTCTGGACACAGCATATTTTTTGCTGCTTCCAAATCTTCATTGTACAGTACAAGGAGAGTGCATGGGATTAATAGAAATCCCATGCCCACTGTTCTTCTTTTTTAATGCTGTGTAAACTGACCTGCGGTGCATGTTTAGGAGCCGCAGCATGTCAATTTCTTTTGCGGAGACACGCACACATACACAATTTCTGGTGTGTATATGTATGGGCAATCAGATTTTCACACAAGTTCTAACAGTAGATAAAAAGATCCCATTCAAACAAATATTAGACTGTAATTTTTTTTTTTTTTTTAAACGAGGAAAGGAAAATAATCCAATACCTCATGACTATGACTGGCAAAAGCATGTGAACCTTTAAGAATAGTTTAAGGTGAAATTAGGATGACAATCGTGTGGGTGGGCAACCAATTTTATTTAAAGAACAGAAATCAATGAAAGTCTAATCTTCACAACGTGTGTGGAAGTCTATCATGGCAAAGGTTTCTCAGAAACTCAGAAGTACAGTTGTTAATGTTCATCTGGCTGGAATAGGATATACAACCATTTTTAAAGTGTTTGGACTCAACCAGTCCACAGACAAAACAGGTTATGTACAAATGAGGAAATTCAAGATTATTATTACCCTCAAGAGTCAGCAAAGGTCACTCCAAGAGCAAGGCCTATAAACATCCACAAAGGAACCCAAGGTAACTTGTAATCAACTAAAGGCTTCTTTCACTTTAGATAATGTTAATGTTTATGAGTCTATTATAAAGATGATGGGTCGCCCTCCCAGGGCTGTTGGGTATTGGGTACCGGGCCGGTATCAGCGGGATATGTCACAGCAGCAGGGACCCGGTCCATGGCCCTGGGCGCCCAAGTAATAGGGAGATTGAATGGTGAAAATGTAGTTAATTGAATGAATAGTTTGTGACGCCACCTGTGGTGTTCGGCAAGTGAGATATTAAGCCGACTGTTGTGAGTTCATTTTCCCCTTCAATACTGAGGCCCGAGGAACTCGCTCTTCTGGTAAAAAAAAGGTAGTGAGCCTGATTATCAAACACCTGAGGCTGATGATGATGACTGGCTGAGTGGAGTTACTGACTGGATATAAGGCTGCCGACGCCCTTCTGCCCTGCGGGTGATTTCTCTGTGGGATCCTTGGAGACCAGTCTGAATTCCTGCTCCTCTAAAGCTAAGTTTGCTGCTCGGCTTTTTGCATTTGCGCTTTGACTTTGTTTGCTTTGTTTTTCTGGATTTCTGCCATTCCCTGCTGGGGTGTGCTGAATTCCTTTAGCTCTGTCTTCTGAAAATACCTGAGTGCTGATTTAGTTTTTGAAGCCTAGCTGCTTCAGGGTCTTTTTCATATCAGCTTGTTGGCTTATGTCTTTGATAGGGTTTTGGCAGATTGCAGACAGCAGCCTTCCTGTCCTTTCCTATCTAGGTAGTTTTGGGCCCTGTCTTTGCTCAGTCTATCTTTCTGTCTGTGTTAGTGTTTTCATCTTGCTTCACCGTCATTATATGTTGGGGGCTGCCTATTGCTTTGGGGTCTGCTCTGGGGCAGTTTAGATTTCCCCTTTCTTTCTTTAGGCCTATTTAATTTTCCGGCTGTGTTCGAGGGGTCTGGGGCATCGTAGGAACCCCCCACGGCTACTGCTAGTTGTGTTGATAGGTTCAGGGGTCTGCAATCTGATAGTTGCAAACTTCTCTGGTTTTCTGGACTTAGCTTGTATTTCTGTTTTTGCCTCCTACGGTGACTCAATCATAACAGCCGACGCTGCATGCAGATCCTCTGGGACTGGTGGTGTGTGGCAGCCAAGATGGTGAAGCTCCCCACAGGTGGAGCTGTAGTCCCAGGGCAGTGTAGATGTAGGGGTAGAGGAGAGGCACAGGCAGTGTAGAAGCTGGTACCCAGATGTAGTGGTACAGGGTGTGTTGGCGCAGGAATAAATGGAGGACACCAGGGCTTGTAGTTTCAAAGCTTTACTCACAGTCTGTAGTACACCCAGGTGCCTGCCTCCGTGCTGTGTCCTCCGGGTCAGGGACTCAGTCAACCTCCAGGCAAGATGGAATGCTCCCCTCCAACACTCCGCCAACATGTGCCTTTCTGAACGTCTCCTCTATAGCGCCTTTAAGTGAAGTACTCCTAGTACTGAGTTACACTGGAGTTCCTCCTGACAGATGTTCTTATGATCTTTCCCTGTACGGCAGACAGCTGTATCCTGCTTCGGGGACTCCTTGCTCCTGAGTCCCGGCTCACTATCAGTGTTGCTGTTGTGCCCCCAAGTCTTAGGTGGGAGTAGTGCATTTACAGCCCACTACTCCTCCGGTGTCTGCTGCAGGACCATTAGTATCCATACAACCTCGGGGACCGGGCCCCGGCCTTGCGCTTAGAACTTCTAGGCAGGGTTCTCTCCTAACCCACGTCCTCTATTCCCTTTTACTCCTACGTTCCGTAATAGTCTTTCCTTCTTATGGAAGATCAGGTTTCTGTTCAATGTCTTTCTCTTTCTTTCCTTTCCCGTGCCAGCAGACCCAGGTCACTGAGATCTGCTGCAGCACCTCCTTCCTCCATCCCTCTCTCAGGGATCCTCACTCCCTGACTGAACTGAACTCCTAACCCTTCCCGCTCTTTTATGTATTCTAACTCCACCCGCCTCCCAGCACGTTTCGTGTTCCAAGCAGGGAGCCACCAAAGGTGCTCTGTTACACTCCAAGCAGGGAGCCGCAATGTGGCTTTGCTGAACTACTGTGTTGTGTGGGATGCAAGTGTTGGAGCATGGTCAGGAGCCTACAACTTACCTGGATGTTGGGGCACCACACCTCAGGAGAAGGTGCAGTACCTCTGTGGCAACTGAACCCTCAGGGGCGCCACAATGACCCTAAATAACAGTGGTGTACATGGCAGGATTGTAAGGCAAAATCACTGCTCTCCAATTCGAACATTGCTGCCCGTCTGCAATTTGTTAAAGATCACCATTACAAGCCAGATAGCTATTGAAACTATGCTTTGTGGACAGATGAGAGCAAAATAGATCTTTTTGGTTTAAATGAGAGGTGTTAGTTTGGAGAAAGAAAAACGCTGTATTACAACATAGATCCCTCATTCCACCGGTGAAACACAGTGCTGGTAGTATCCTGGTTTTTTCCTGTTTTGTTCCCTCTGCGCCAGGACGGCTGGTCATTTTTAATGGAACAATAAATTCTGAATTATAACAGCAAATTTTAAAGCAAAATGTCAAGACATCGGTCCATGAGCTGAATTTTCAGAGAAAATGTGTCATGTGGCAAGACAATGACCCAAAGCAGACAAGTCACTATACAAAAAATAGGGTAGAAAAAACTTAGAGTCTGTGCACACGTTGCGGATTCGTATGCGGATCCGCAGCGGATTTGGCCCTGCGGATCCGTAGCAGCTTTCCAAGGGATGTACAGTATCATGTTATCCTATGGAAAACAAAAACCTCTGTGCACATGGAAACGCAGCAGTTTATTTTCCGCAGCATGTCAATTCTTTGTGCGGATTCCGCAGCGTTTTTACACCTATTCCATTCTAGGAATCCGCAGGAGAAATACGAAGGAAATCTGCAGGATTCTGCAGATTCCGCGCGGAAAAATCTGCACACGAATCCGCAACGTGTGCACATACACTTAAGGCATTGTAACGGCCAAATCAAAGTCCTGATCTTAATTCTCAATATAGAAATGTTACGGGAGGACCTGAAGTGAGCAGTTCATGGGAAAAAACAAGCAACATAAGAGTTGGAGCAGTATTGTAGGGACAAATAAGCTGAAAAAATTTCAAGTTGTTGTGCACAAATAATCAACAATTACCAGTAACATTCAGATGCAGTTATTGCTGCACATGAGCGTCCTGCCAGGATACTGGATGCAAAGGTTCACATACTTTTGCCATTCACACACGTGATATTACATCATTTTCCTCATTAGAAAAATAAAGTCTAGTATTTTTGTTTCATGTGTTTGATCTATGCAAAAAATATGAAAAAATGTGAAGGTTTCTCAAACTCCAGAAATATTTGAACAGTGACCGAATCTTCGTGATTTGGGCACTTCATGCCACTGTATTGGTTTTAAAATGGAACAACTGAGATGCAATTGAAATGTAGACTTTCAGGTTTAATTAATGGTGTTGAACAAAAATATCCTATGCAATTTTTTAGGAATTACAACCATTTTTCTACAAAGCCTCCTCATTTCAGAGGCTCAAAAGTAATTGGTCAGATTAATTTTACTATAAATAAAATTATAGTTTTTAGTACTTTGTAGAGAATCCTTTGCAGACAGTGACTGCCTGAAGTCTGGAAGACATGAATGTCACCAAACACTGGATTTCCTTCTTTGTGACGCTGTGCCAGGCCTTTATTGTAGCTGACTTCAGTTGTAGCTTGTTTGTGGGTCTTTCTGCCTTATGCATGTGAAATACATGCTCAATGGGGTTGAGATCTGGTGATTGACTCAGCCATTGCAGAATTTGCACTTATTTGCCTAAAAAAAACAAAAAAAAAACACCTGGGTTGCTTTCGTAGTATGTTCTAGGTCATTGTCCTTCTGTACTCTGAAGCGCCATCCAATCAACCTTGCTGTATTTGGTTGTATCTGAGCAGAAAGTGTCACCCTGTAGACTTCAGAATTCATCCAGCTGCTTCTGTCTTCACTCACATCAACAAGAAACACTAGTGACCCAGTGCCATTGGGAGTCATGTATGCTCATGCCATCACACTGTCTCCACCATGTTTTACAGAGGATGCAGTGTGCTCTGGATCATGAACCATTCCAAGCAGGGCTGTGGAGTCTGTAAGCCAATCCTCCAACTCCTCAATTTCCCTGACTCTCGACTCAGACTCCACAGCACTGGTCACTACTGAGCATGTGCATAAAGTGCAGCACAGATTCATCTCATCTACGACCCCACAGCCCTGGTCACTACTAAGCATGTACATACAGTGCAACACAGATTCATCTCATCTACAACCCAACAGCCCTGGTCACTACTAAGCATGTACATAAAGTGCAGCACAGATTCATCTCATCTACGACCCCACAGCCCTGGTCACTACTGAGCATGTACATAAAGTGCAACACAGATTCATCCCATCTACAACCCAACAGCCCTCGTCACTACTGAGCATGTACAAAAAGTGCAGCACAGATTCATCTCATCTACAACCCAACAGCCCTGGTCACTACTAAGCATGTACATAAAGTGCAACACAGATTCATCCCATCTACAACCCAACAGCCCTGGTCACTACTGAGCATGTACATAAAGTGCAGCACAGATTCATCTCATCTCCGACCCCACAGCAATGGTCACTACTGAGCATGTACATAAAGTGCAGTACAGATTAATCTGATCTACGACTCCACAGCCCTGGTCACTACTGAGCATGTACATAAAGTGCAGCACAGATTCATCTCATCTACTACTCCACAGCCCTGGTCACTTCTGAGCATGAACATAAAGTGCAGCACAGATTCATCTCATCTACGACTCCACAGCCCTGGTCACTACTGAGCATGTACATAAAGTGCAGCACAGATTCATCTCATCTACTACTCCACAGCCCTGGTCACTTCTGAGCATGTACATAAAGAGCAGCACAGATTCATCTCATCTCCGACTCCACAGCCCTGGTCACTACTGAGCATGTACATAAAGTGCAGCACAGATTCATCTCATCTATGACCCCACAGCCCTGGTCACTACTGAGCATGTACATAAAGTGCAGTACAGATTCATCCCATCTATGAACCCACAGCCCTGGTCACTACTGAGCATGTGCATAAAGTGCAGCACAGATTCATCTGATCTACGACTCCACAGCACTGGTCACTACTGAGCATGTACATAAAGTGCAGCACAGATTCATCTTATCTACGACCCCCACAGCACTGGTTACTACTGAGCATAAGCATGTACATAAAGTGCAGCACAGATTCATCTCAACTAAAAACCTAGCTCCTTAGATAGCAATAGAACAAATATTTATAGGACATTTCATAACTTTCCCAAATACTACTGAACCCAATTTATAATATATTTTAGGAGTCGGAGTCAGTTCATTTTATACCGACTGCGCGACTCTGACTCCACAGCCCTGGTTCCAGGCCTTCGCAATACTTTCTTCTTCCCATCATTCTGATGCAGACTGATCTTAATTTCATCTGTACAAAAAATGCATTTCCAGAACTGTGCTGGCTCCTTTAGACGTTTTTTTGGCAATGTCTAATCTGGCATTTCTGTTTTTAAGGCTGATTTAATGGTTTGCATCTTGTGTTGAGCACTCTGTATTTGCTCCCATGACATCTTCTCTATTGAACCGCCTACTTCATGGATTGTGTTGTTCACTTGGGTGTATGGATTCTGCTATCGTCTACCTCTTTTGCTTCCATGGATGTCCAAGCCTTTGAGAGTCCCCAAGCCCACCAGTACACTATTTTTTTGCAGAATGTACCAAACTGTTGATTTGGCCACTCCTAACTTTTTCTTCTGTCTCTCTTATGGATTTCTTCATTTTTTTTTTTCAGCCTAATAATGGTCCATGTCTCTTCCATTGAGAGCTCCTTTGACCACTTGTTGTGGGTTCACCTTAACAACTTTGAAATGCAAATAACACACCTGTAATCAGCTCCAGACTTTTTACCTGCTTAATTGATAGATTAATGAGGGAATAGCCGATGCAGCCCACTAAAGATCTTTTGAGATAATTGTCCAGTTTCTTTTGGTCCCTTGAAAAAGAGGCAGCTACATATTAAAGAGCTGTATTTCCTAAACTCTAGCTCCAAATAGGATTTGAATACACTCAAATTTAACCGGAGAGTCTGCACTTAAAGCCCATATTGATTACATAACTGCATCTTAAATATGTTTTGGTAAAGAGCTAAAATGCCAAAACTTGTTACTGTCCAAATATTTCTGGACCCAACTGTATGTATTAAGTATTATATGCCTATACAGTAAATACATTTTAGATGGGTGGTATGGGCAGTGCAAAGAAGTTTGGAAGTGACTGTGATTGCTAGCACCTACACTGAGTATTACTGCACTGTGCCCCCTCATATAATATAAAAATGCAAAAACTCAGCGCAATGAGGAGCTGGCTGTCAAACAATATGAAGTCAGCATTGACACTCCATCCATAGAGCATAGCGGAGGAGAAGGAACTGCTCTTTCGAATTGACAGAATCGGGAGAATTTCCATCAGGAGCTGTCATATGACCACCCTGAGCAGAGTGCGCTACAGTAGAGGCATACAGTTAGTGGCTACTTAGCCTATAAGTGCACAGCACCAATAAAAAAAGAAAAAAGGCCCGAACAACTACTTTAACACTAAGTGTTTATCTTGCATCAGAGCAGGATTCACATCAACACTGCTTAGTACTGCTGCATAATGTCCTCCATGCTGCTGCTTCTGTACATGTGCTACATACTGACAGAAAAGCAGAAACTCTCTCTGTATGTATTATATGGGAGACATCGTAGCAGCTTGCATCCATCCACTAACTCATGGAGAACTGAAAATTGTGAAAAAGGCAGAATACAAATCATAAAGTGTCCTGAAATAGTTTTATTTGCCACATACACACACCAAACAGCTTATTCTCACGAGTTACCTGAAATGACAGATACACTAATGGAAAGCCGTTTCAAAGGTTCTCTAGAAACAAGCCCATCATCTGACCATGAAATAGAAGCAATGTATTTAGTCACTGTATTTTTCCTACAGATGGATCTGGTGAGAGTGAGAAACAGATGTCATCATCCAATCTTCTCCATTCAGAGGAAGAGCCAAGCGACCTACAAGATGGGGAGGTACGTAGAAGTGAAAATGTCTCCAGACGACGTCAGAGTGGCATGAATCTGCACTGGACCATCTGTGGAGAAGCTTATGGTGCCACCTTTGGTACCTGATCTCATAGTATCCACTTTATCATTCCCGATTTTCTAGGGTGGAGAATCATTTCGGATTAAAGTTGAAGTTGTACAATGGGAAAAAGATGAGGCGTACAATAGCGGTCGTGTGCAGTGTAAGGAGGAGAAAATCCCCATAGATATCGCTACAGGTGGGTATTAACCAGCTAGGATCTTATAGATTTCCGTTTTTGCTCTTATTTCCCAATTAAATAGAGTACTTCATCAGATCAGAGGGCACTGTTGTCTCCATGTGTTCATTTATTGAACTAGGTGTAATGAAGATTGACATCTACCTCCTTAATGTTTTAACTTTTTTTTTTTTTTTTTTTTAAGAAAGCAGTGTCCATATTTACTCAACTCCAAAATTGGGTGAAAATTTTATTAAAAAAAAACAAAAAAAATTTTGATCCATAATGTGGCCTAGCGCCTACTATGTGTGTTGGGAAACACTCGCTTGGCAGCGAATTAACGTAGTCAGGCACGGGTTTTTCACACAAAACAATCCATACGGTTTATTTAAGCGCCATAAACCATGCCGTAAGCCAGGTTGCACATCACCGGCTTACACATAGTCCATTACTTTATCACATAAGCTTTACCAAGCATTCACTAGTCACGCTTGACTTTCTCCAGTCATCGGGTGACCGCACAGTTCAATAACTGACCTTTGCCAGTGCACACAGTTCTTTCCCCATGCCCGGGGTCACCACTCAGGAGCTCCTGCTCCACATGCTGGCTCCTCGTCAGTCCAAGGTCCTCAACAGAACGGCGTCTTTCTCAGTGTGGGGCCGTCCCAGGCTCTGCACACACCTGTGGCTTGTCCGGGTGCTATTCAGGACGTTCATTCAACACCCAGGCCACCAGGTCCAAGGTCTCACCCCGTGCTCTAGGAATCTGATCCTACTCCCAGGATCTTCCAACACAGATCTTCCAGGACTTTGCACCCTGAACCATTGAGGTACACACACTCTCTCCATGTGACCAGACCTCAGACACATATGGTTGTAACCATTGTAACAACCCCCATGGAAGGGCGGTACATGTGTGGTTAGTCAATTCCCGCCCAGCTCTCTGACAAACCCTATAAGCCACCCTTATAAGTAATACAAAATACTTGTGGAACTATAAGTCCCAGCATAATCATATAATTTTGGCTTACAGCGCAGAGAACCTCTGCGACACATACCGGCCATTTACAATAATGCCAGTCCCTAATTTTCCATTATAATTATGCCTCCAAGCGCTTCCTGAAACGCATACACAGCGCCCTCTAGCTGTAACAGAGGTTACTGCATCACAATATATGTATAATATTTCTTGGTCACCTAAAATGTTCTATTTGGGACACTTTAACATGCATCATATGTGGTACCCTTGATAGTTTATTTTTTGTGTTTGCATGCGCACTTTATCTATGGGCATTTCTTTGCACATGTTTAGATAGATTTGGTCATTCCTACATGGATTTCTGTGATTTCCGCCTACCTAGCTGGCCTTAATTTTCTCATGCTGCATTTACATTTTTGTGTGACCTGATTGAGGAGGACACATGACACTATATGGATTGGCTTCCAGCATATTGCTCTGTTTATTTTAATTGCTTTTAAACTCTGCTTTTTGCTTGTTATTAATAAAAAGATTTTTTTAACTTACCAGGTGATCACTGTCTTTACATAGTGCCTTTTTCTCCTTCACTTCATTGGGGGACACAGGTACTGTGGGGGACACAGGCACTGTGGGGTGTATGCTACTCCCGCCTGGAGGCTGACATTAAGTAAAAAAAAAAAAAAAAAAAAAAAGACGTTGGCTCCTCTTCCGCCGTATACACCCTCGCCCCGATTGCGGGCGGAAGCCATTTTTTTGCTTAGTGTCTGTTGGAGGCACACGTTGGTCTGTCTCAAGACTGATCTTTTTTTTTTCTTTTTCCCCATGAAGATAAGACGGGAGCAACGGACCCTATTGAAAGGGTCCGATCTCCCCAAACCAACAACGGGCGAGCACATGTGAGTGTCCCTCCACGTATCCTCTCCCGCAACGGGGATTTTTTTCCGGATGTTCCTTTTTTCGCATGAAAATGAGATAGGGGCGACGGATCCTATTGAAAGGGTCCGATCTCCCCAAACCAACAGCGGGCGAGCACGTTCGAGTGTCCCTCCACGTATCCTCCCGCAACGTGGGATATTGTCAGACCACGGAGGTGAGATACGGGCGAAGGACACTATTGAAGGGGTCTGATCTCCACAAACCAACAACGGGCAAGCACGTGTGAGTGTCCCTCCACGTATCCTCTCCTGCACCATGGGACATGATGCCGGACTTAGCCCTGTCGGTTGACAGTCTCATAGAAGCCGTCAACCACACTCTGGGGATTGAGGATGATTCGACTCTGGCTTTGGGCAATAAGGTGTCATTTAAGCGATTCAAACGGCCCCATAGAGTATTTGGCACTCACCCTGAATTTGAGGACATAGTGCAAAGACACAGAGAACGGCCGGACAGGCGGTTCTCGGGCCAGAAGGCACTCGAGGCGAAGTATCCTTTTGCCCCGGATTTCCGTGAAAAGTGGACAGAATCCCCAATGGTGGATCCACCTGTGTCGTGCTTGGCTCCAAAAACTCTACTATCCATACCTAGGGGCTCTTCTATTAAGGATCCCACTGTTCGTCTCATAGAGAACTTGGCTCGTTCAGTGTTTTAGACATCAGGATCAGCACTCTCTCCCTCGTTCGCAGCAACGTGGGTAGCCACGGCCATGGTCTTTTGGTCAGAATCATTGAATAGAGCCTTGCAAGACATAGACCTACCAACTGGAGTATCAGAAATCACAAATCAGATAGCCATGGCGGGAGACTACTTGATCAATGCATCTTTAGATGCGGCAACCTGCGCTATGGTTAAGGACATGGCGGGCTGATTCAGCCTCAAAAAAGTCCTTGACAGCGCTACCATACTAGTGTGGCCACCTGTTCGGAGAGAAGTTAGATTAGCTCATCTCCGACTCCACAGGAGGCAAGAACGGTTTTCTTCCTCAACAAAAGGTCAAACCGCTGTTTCGCCACCAGTTTCAGGCGTGTTTTTGGGCCTTTCGCAACCCCGGGTGGACTATGGCGGCTAATTTCGCCGCGTCAAGGCGCCCCAACCAGAATAGGTGCCGACAGATCTCATATAGAGCCAACTCGTTGGGGAGGATGCGTACTAACCAGTCCAGATCGAGGGGATCCAGGTCCCAAAGATCTTCAGCCAAATGACTCGGGGCATTTGTCAGGCGGCACCAGCAAGGTAGGTGGCTGCCTACTCCTGTTTCACCACGCCTGGCTCAATGTCGCACACGACACATGGGTGAGAGAGCTGGTGTCCACCGGGTACAAGATAGAATTTGTCAGGTACCCCCCCCAAGACGATTTTTTTTCTTTCCCGTCTTCCCAAAGTGGATACCCGGGCAGAGGCTGTACTAGGAGCCATCAATTCGCTCAGCTACAACAGAGTCATCATTCCGGTACCGGAAAACGAGAAGACTCAGGGCTTCTATTCCAATGTATTTGCAAAGGACGGGATTGTCAGGCCCGTTTTGGATCTAAAGCTCCTGAACAAGTTTATCAGGATCTGACATTTCCGGAAGGAGTCTCTCCGTTCAATCATATCAGCAATGGGGCAGGGAGAGTACTTGGCCTCTATCGATATCCAGGATGCCTATCTACATATCCCCATTTTCCCTCCACATCAAAGGTTTCTACGCGTCGCCATCAACGGTCTACATTTTCAGTTTGCAGCGCTGCCCTTAGGGCTAGCCATTGCCCCCAAAGTGTTCACAAAGGTCATGGCAGTCTCCATCGCCATCCTGCCCTCTCGCGGCATAATCGTATTCCCCCACTTAGTTGATCTCTTGGTCAAGGGCCCTTCTAGGCGGGCATGCGTGGAAAGTGTCAGCATCACGCTAGATACTCTTGCCTGCTTAGGGTGGTTGGTCAATGTAAAGAAGTCATCCCTTGTTCCAGCTCACAGAATTTCCGTTTTAGGGATGATCTTCGACACTTGCCGAGGGATGGTAATTCTCCCTCAAGACAAGACCCTAGCCCTCCGGCAGGGAGTGCGGGTACTGCTCCAACCAGTCCCTCACACCATCCGTTTCTGCATGAGGATTCTAGGAAAAATGGTGGCGGCGATGGAAGCAATCCCGTTCGCCCAGTTCCATCTTCGCCCCCTGCAGCACGCCCTCTTGTCATCCTGGGACAAGAACCTGTTCATTATCGATCATCGATGCCGGTTGTCCTCTCGGGTCAGACAGTCATTAGAGTGGTAGACAATCAGTTCCTCCCTTCTTCAGGGGAAACCCTTTCCCCCAGATCAGTGGCTGGTGGTCACAACCGACCCCAGCCTCCTCGGCTGGGGAACGTTTTTTTTCGCCACCACACGACCCAGGGACGGTGGTCACCGCAGGAGGCACGCCTCCCGATCAACTTGGAGATACGGGCGATCCGGCTGACTCTGCAACGGTTTCATCACCTTCTAGCAGGCCGCCCCGTCCAGATTCAGTCGGACAGCACCACGGCGGTGGCTTACATAAATCACCAAGAGGGCACCTGCAGCAGGGCAACCATGCATGCAGTAGGTCACGTGCTTTGCTGGGCCGAGAGGAACTGCACGGTGATATCGGCGGTCCACATCCCGGGGGTAGAGAACTGGGAGGCAGACTTCCTCAGCCTGCAGGGGCTTGCATCGGGGGAATGGTCACTACATCCAGAGGTCTTTCAGCAGATTTGCCAACGGGGGGGAACACCGGATGTGGATCTGATGGCCTCCAGGGTGAACGCCAAGGTGTCCATATTTGTTGCTCGGTCCCGGGACCCGCAGGCAATCGCCGTGGATGCGCTGGTTCTGCCATGGAATCAGTTTCGCCTCCTATACCTATTTCCCCCGCTGCCACTATTTTCGAGGGTCATCAAGAAGATCAAGGCAGAAGGGGTGCCAGTGATTCTGCTGGCCCCAGAATGGCCTCGTCAGGCGTGGTACGCAGATCTAGTGCAGCTGCTCGTCGGCGTGCCATGACGACTGCCAGAGCGCCCAGATCTACTTTCTCAGGGGCCGATCTGCCACCCAAAATCGGGCCCTGTGTTTGACGGCTTGGCCGTTGAATCTTGGATTCTAACGCAGGCGGGGTTTGGGCGCAAGGTGGTTGCTACAATGGTTAGCTCCCGGAAGCCTGCCTCAGCACAAATTTACCACCACACCTGGAAGGTTTTCTTTGCATGGTGTCGAGGCAGCAGTAGTTCTCCACTGAGATTCTCCATCCCTAATATCTTGGCTTTTTTCCAGTCTGGCCTAGACTCAGGCTTAGCCCCCAGTTCTCTCAGGAGACAGATATCGGCTTTATCCGTCCTTTTTCGGCGCATGATTGCTACCAACTTGCAGGTAAAGGCTTTCATCCAGGGGGTCTCCCACTTGGCACCCCCCTATAAGGCACCTATGGACGTCTGGGACCTTAGCCTGGTCCTAAGTGCTTTGCAGGAAGCTCCATTTGAGCCGCTACAGGATGTCTCTTTGTCATGCCTTTCCTGGAAGGTGGTGTTCCTGATAGCTATAACATCAGTCAGACGGGTCTCTGAGCTGGCAGCGTTATCTTGCCAAGCCCCGTTTCTGACATTTCACAAAGACAAGGTGGTTCTTATACCAGCTCCTCCTTTTTTGGCAAAAGTCGTTTCCTCGTTTCACATTAATGAGGATATTGTCTTGACCTCTTTTTGTCCAGCATCGGTACACCGTGTGGAAAAGGCCCTGCATACGTTAGGCCTGGTGGGAGCACTCAGGAGGTACGTGTCGAGGACGGCACCCTTTCGTCAGTCAGACGCACTGTGCGTGCTCCCTGAAGGTCGCAGGAAGGGAATCGCTGCCTCAAAATCAACCATAGCCAGATGGATTCGTTTGGCTATTCAGGAGTCCTACCGCATCAGAGGTGCGCTGATTCCAGCAGGGATCAGAGCACACGCTAATCGGGCAGTGGGCGCCTCTTGGGCGCTTCGGCACCAGGCTTTGACGGAACAGGTTTGCAAGGCAGCAATCTGGTCCAGCCTGCAGACGTTTACTAAATGTTACAATATCCATACTCAGGCTTCAGCGGATGCGAGCCTGGGTAGAAGGATTTTCCAAGCAGTGGTGGCGCACCTTTAGACAGGAGGTGCATGTAGCTTGGATCGGTGCGTTAACTTCCCACCCAGGGACTGCTTTAGGACGTCCCACAGTACCTGTGTCCCCCAATGAGGCAAAGGAGAAACATGGATTTTTGTAATAACTCACCGTAAAATCCTTTTCTTTGAGACGCTCATTGGGGGACACAGCACCCACCCTGTTAGCCAAGTTGGCTTCTGTTTATTTAATTAATATACTCTCTGTATGAGATTAGGGTGGTTATTTTCTAGACATGTTGTTACCTGCATTAAGGTTGATGTCTGATTTTTGTCTGATCTCCTACTGCTTTTGCACCAAACTGGTTTCCGCCGCAATCGGGGCGAGGGTGTATACGGCGGAGGAGGAGCTAACCTCTTTTTTTTCACTTAGTGTCAGCCTCCTGGCGGCAGTAGCATACACCCCACAGTACCTGTGTCCCCCAATGAGCGTCTCAGAGAAAAGGATTTAACGGTGAGTTATCACAAAAATCCATGTTTTTGAATCTTTGCACTTTTTTTGCATTTTGTGATGTGTAGATCCTTTTTGAATCTGTGGTTGTGCCCTCTTTTTCTAGTTGTTTTCCTGTCTCCTAAGCTGAGAACTTCTCTAGTGTTTGTTTGTTTTTTGAGCAATCACTGGGGTCTCCAGACAAGGGCTCCCACCAATCTGCTTGCAATTGAAAGGACAAACAAAATGTAAGAAAAAAATAAAAAAAAAATATTAGCAAAGGTTTATTTACTCTTTAAAGGTTGGTTTAATGGTCCTTTAAAATTATGGTCTGCATCCTAGTATTCTATCTGAATCCTGGGATTCTTGCCGATCTTCCAGAATAAAGAAGCTGGTAGCGTGCCACGTCCCCTACATTGTTCACACTGACTTATACATACCTATCACACACTTAATCACACACTGGCTGCTCCTGTCCCTGCATACCATTCACACCTCTCTTCTACAATAACCTCACCCCCTGCTGCAACTTGTCAACTGAGCCAGGGTCTGTTCTTCACAAGTACCCAGGTTGCAAAAGAACTGAATAAGATCAAAGTTTTGAAGGCTGCAGGTCCTGATGGCATAAGTGCAAGGCTAATCAAAACCTGCGGGCACCAGCTGACTGAGATCATTACATATCTGGTCAATATGAGCCTGAGAATAGGCATAGTACCACAACTGTGGAAATTATCGTGTGTGGTACCAGTTCCGAAGAAACCTTATCCGAAAGACCTTAATGACTATAGACCTGTAGCATTGACATCACACCTGATGAAGGTATTAGAGAGATTGATTCTAACACGTCTCCGTCCTCTAGTGAGCTCGGATATGGACCATCTCCAGTTTGCCTACAGGCCGGGCATTGGTGTGGATGATGCCATTATCCACCTTCTAGATAGGACTCTCTCTCACCTGGAGAAACCTGGGAACACTGTGAGAATAATGTTCTTCGATTTCTCTAGTGCTTTTAACACCATACAGCCAGGTCTACTGAGAGACAAGCTGGGTCTTGTTGGTGTGGACCTCCAACTCTCCACCTGGATCCTTAACTACCTCACGAACCAACCTCAGTTTGTAAAGGTTCGGGACAGTGTGTCAGACACAGTGATCTGCAATACAGGGGCACCTCAAGGTACAGTTCTTGCCCCTTTTCTCTTCACACTGTACACTGCGGATTTTAGGTGCAACTCATCTAGCTGCTACTTGCAGAAGTATTCTGATGACTCTGCAATAGTAGGCCTCATCACAGGAGGAGATGAAAGAGAGTACAGAGATACTAACCAAGCTTTTGTGGAGTGGTGTCAGAGGAACCACCTTAGGATTAATTCCGGGAAGACCAAGGAATTGGTGGTGGACTTTCGCAAGGGCAAAAATCCACCAGTAGTGGCGAACATTCAGGGAAATGACATTGAGATAGTCGACACCTATAAGTACCTTGGTGTGATCCTCAATAATAAGCTTGACTGGGCCCATCACTTGGATGCAGTGTACAGGAAGGGCCAAAGCAGGCTTTATCTGCTCAGAAGGCTGAGAGCCTTCGGAGTTAGGGGGGCACTCCTTGCATCCTTCTTCAACTCTGTTGTGGCATCAGTCATCTTCTTTGGTGTGGCGTGCTGGGGTATTGGCATATCAACCAGGGACAGGAATAGGCTGGACAAACTGATTAGAAGGGCCAGCTCTGTCCTGGGATGCCCCCTTGACCCAGTTCAGCAAGTAGGCGACAGGAGGATACTGGCCAAGGTGAGCTACATGGTGCAGAATGATTCCCATCCCATGCATGAGACCGTGACAAAGATGTGCAGTACTGTCGGCTACTTCATCCTAAATGTGAGAGGGCGCGCTATCGAAAGTCCTTCCTTCCTGCTGCAGTTAGGCTGTATAACCAGCACTGTCCAAAACGGAGAACGACCCAAACAGAGAACTGATAGATCCAAAGTTGTGATAGTCCGGTTACATTTTTTTTTTTTTTTCCGTATATGTACCTACCTACCTACTGTCAATGTAATGCCTCTTTATGCATCTGTATCTGTACTTGTTCCTGCCTTGGTGCTGTAATGCTCTGAATTTCCCCATGGTGGGACGATTAAAGGATGATCTTATCTTATCTTACACTACCATTCAAAATTTTGGGGTCACCCAGACAATTGTGTTTTCCATGAAAACTCACACTTTTATTAATCAAATGAGTTGCCAAATGAATTGAGAATCTAGTCCAGACATTGACAAGGTTCGAAAAAGGATTTTTATTTGAAATAATATTCTCCTTCAAACTTTGCTTTCGTCAAAGAATGCTCCCTTTGCAGCAATTACTGCATTGCAGACCTTTGGCATTCTAGCAGTTAATTTGCTGAGGTAATCTGGAGAAACTTCACCCCATGCTTCCAGAAGCCCCTCCCACAAGTTGGCTTGGCTTGATGGGCACTTTTTGCATACCATACGGTCAAGCTGCTCTCACAACCACCATTACAGATGGAATACCAGCTCCCTGCTTCTTCCCTAAATAGTTATTGCCTAATTTGGAGGTGTGCTTTGGGTCATTGTCCTGTTGTAGGATGAAATTGGCTCCAATCAAGCGCTGTCCACAGGGTATGGCATGGCGTTGCAAAATGGAGCGATCACCTTCCTTATTCAAAATCCCTTTTACCTTGTACAAATCTCCCACTTTACCAGCACCAAAGCAACCCCAGACCATCACATTACCTCCACATGCTTGACAGATGGCGTCAGGCACTCTTCAAGCATCTTTTCAGTTGTTCTGCGTTTCACACATGTTCTTCTGAGTGATCCAAACACCTCAGACTTGGATTCGTCTGTCCATAACACTTTTTTCCAAACCTTCCTCTGTCCAATGTCTGTGTTCTTTTGCCCATATTAATCTTTTCCGTTTATTAGCCAGTCTTAGGTATGGCTTTTTCTTTGCCACTCTGCCCTGAAGGCCAGCATCCCGGAGTCGCCTTTTCACTGTAGATGTTGACACTGGCGTTTTGCGTGTACTATTTAATGAAGCTGCCAGTTGAGGACCTGTGAGGCGTCGATTTCTCAAACTACAGACTCTAATGTACTTGTCTTGTTGCTCAGTTGTGCAGCGGGGCCTCCCACTCCTCTTTCTACTCTGGTTAGAGCCTGTTTGTGCTCTCCTCTGAAGGGAGTAGTATACACTGTTGTAGGAAATCTTCAGTTTCTTGGCAATTTCTCGCATGGAATAGCCTTCATTTCTAAGAGCAATACGTAACCACTGTGCCAGTATGGGGAAATTCTGGACCATCATGTGCCAGATAACTGGTATGTAGTGTAACACTGGAGCTTTCTGTACGGCCAGTCCTGATTAAGGTACCGAAATGGAGATAACAGGTAACATTATAGAAATAAAGGATACGTAATAGAAGACCCCGACGTGACCGCTGGATTGTAAGCATGCAGGGGAGGAATCTGGCACCATGCACATGGCGATGGAAAGGAATAGATCGATAGTAATAAAAGTAGGAGCGACTTTACAAAATCGTACATGGCAGCTTCAGGATGTCCGCATCTCCTGACACAGAGGGGAATTTGTACAGAATGTAAGGGTTAATGTCTATGTACAGGTACTAGTATTATACAAGGCCATATAGCGTCTGTTAGCAAATGAAAGACACCCTTGTTCTTCAGTCCTCAATAATAAATCCCGGTTTAGACTGATCCATTAGTAACAAGATACAAGTCCATACGTAGCGGGGAAACTTCCTATGATCGGGCCGTTAATCTACGCCCAGAGCCTTCAGCTGCTGCTCTATCTCTTCATCCGAGATGGTGGTGGATTTAGCGGAGGATGCGGAGGGTAGGCCTTTGGCCGCTGAAGGTGCTTTCGCCATCTTTCCTGAGATTTCAATTCCAATCTCATCCAACACCTGGTTCACAATATCCTGGCTTTCCTCCTCGTCTTCAGAGGCATCAAAGATGTCATCCAGAGTGTCGTTTATCATTTCTTCCGTCATTTCCATTTTCATGTTTTATTTTTGGAAATTTTGCATCGTCTTCTGAGTTTTCTTCGGATCCATTTTCTTGTTCACGGCTTGCATGGTTTTTGCTGTAGTTGACATTGCTCCCGCCATCTTCATCTGTGCGCTCATGACTTTGGTCTACGTCGACATGGAGGTGACTTTGGAACTAACGGCGTAAGTTCTGGTTTTCTGCTTACGAAGCTGTACCAGCTGTTTTGCTAGAACTCTGCAGGCGTCCTTGCTACCTGTCTTGGCCATCTTCTTGATTTCCATTTCCAGCTGTTTCTCCTGCTTCTCCAAGGCTGGCCGGTCTCGGGTTATAGCCCTCTGAGTGCCTCTTAGCTCCTTATTCTGCTCCTTTATTATGTCGTCCACCGTCTTCTTCTTAAACAGGGAGGCCATGTCTGCCGCTCGGGCTCCACTTCCTCGTTCACACTGCCATTTCTAAGAGCAAGAATATAGTGTCGCATTTTACATGAAAGTTCTTTTTTTCTGGCCATTTTGAGAGTTTAATGGAACCAACAAATGTAATGCTCCAGATTCTCAACTAGCTCAAAGGAAGGTCAGGTTTATAGCTTCTCTAATCAGCCAAACTGTTTTCAGCTGTGCTAACATACTTGCACAAGGGTTTTCAAGGGTATTCTAACCATCCATTAGCCTTCTTACACAGTTAGCAAACACAAAGTACCATAAGAACATTGGAGTGATGGTTGTTGGAAATGGGCCTCTGTACACCTATGAAGATATTGCATTACAAACCAGACATTTGCAGTTAGAATAGTCATTTACCACATTAACAATGTATAGAGTGTATTTCTGAATCATTTAATGTTAGGTTCATTGGAAAAAACTGCTTTTCTTTCAAAAATAAGGAAATTTCTAAGTGACCCTAAACTTTTGAACATGTGTCTGGTACTTCATCTCAGGCCCATGCACTTGACTAGGACTCAGCTGGAGTACCATGCGGGCAGATTTTATGATGATGTTTTTATCTTTTGACGTTATTTGATGAGATCTGCTATGCTTTTTTTATCCACAGCCAATGCCAACAACGTCAGGAATTCCTCTCCAGATTGGGAATTGGAAGATAAAAATGACTTGGAGGGTTCCCCAGAAGAAAGCTGTAGTTTTGATAACAAGCATTCAGAATTTCAGGATGTGAATAATGAGTTTTCTTACGATGGGGACATGAGTCCTGATAAATCTGCTTTCCCTCCGTATGGTACAGTTCAGAGTGCCAATATTTTCACCTGTTGGGAGTGTGGCAAGTGCTTCACCGAGCATGAGGCACTATTGATGCACCAGAGATCCCATGCGGAGGAGAAGTCATACCAGTGCTCTAACTGCGGGAAGTGCTTCAAAAAGAAATCGAACCTTATTCAGCATCTGAAAATCCACTCGGGGGAGAGACCGTTCCTCTGCACAGATTGCGGTAAAAACTTCACGCGGAAAGCTGATCTTGTAAAACATCAGAGAATCCACACAGGAGAGAAGCCGTTTCACTGTCACGAGTGCGGCAGATGTTTTACCCAGATATCAACTCTCACAAGACATCAGAGATTTCACTCAGGTGAGAAACCCTTTCCGTGTCCCAATTGTGGGAAATGCTTTGCACATAGAGCAGATGTTTTTAGACACCAGAAAACTCATAAGCTGCTGGAATTGCCGCTTGAACATTTGGATTTTTCTGATTGAAAATTTTACATGGACCTGAAAAAAAGTGTTTGTTTTTTTTTTTTAATAGCAAGTAGATAAATTATATGTAAGTCCCAGCATAGACAGTGCTTGATTTAATCCTAGAAGATGGTGGAAATTGGATAGGAACTATGTGAACCCCAGGTGTGGTTGTTTCAATTGTGTAAACACGCTCCTGCTCGCTCATCCAATATGAAGAAAATTGTCACATGTCCAAGCACCTGTGATTAATAATGACTGATCAGTAATAAAGGAGGACAATAGGACTACGCGTTTCACGCAAAAATTTCTCTTTATCCTGACATCACTGTTAAGAGCGGTACCTTGATTCAGAGTGGGGGGGGGTTTCTGCTTGAAAATTCTGATGTTTTGTCTTTTGGCATTCTGACATCTATTTGGTAATAAAGAAGAATTTACTTTTATCCCTTTCGTTGGTACTTGTGACTCTTTTCTTTATGTTGGATAATATACTGGGGGTGGAAATAATATCTAACCCTTGTAATACTTAGGAAGAGCAAAATCTACATTCTTCATGATCAAAGTTGTCCAAGATAGTTGTTATGCCAATGGACCATTGCAATTAGGGGCATTTTGTTTTAGTCTTGTGTTATAGTGAACTTTTCTAACATGAGTAGTCATCTTTTTGTTGCCCATTTAGGTCATTGTTCTGGGGGAACCTATGGAGGAGCTTGTAGACTGAAATGTAAAGTGCTGCAGAACATGTTGGCACTATAGAAATAAATATATATTTTTTTTATTATCATTATTAGACGTTCAGAAATAAAACAATTTTGACCAGTCACAATTACTGGTGTTCAGTAGCTAATTTGAGGTCACTAAGAATATAGCGGAATCAGCTGTCTTGATCAATCACATGCAGTCCTCTGGTCTTTGTTGATATGCTACAGCTGTGACAGGACTACAGCAGACTTGACCGATGCAGGCAATCACTGAGCCCACCAGCTGATGTCATCTGCACAGGCAGAGCTGCTGAGCACAGTGGTTGGCTGCAGAGGTCGCGTACGCTGTAGCCGGGATGTCACTGCTGCAGCCTGTCAACAAGCCTGGAATCGGCTGTGTAGTGCCTCGCTGGAGCAAGAGTGTATGATTTATAGTTTAAATATCATTTTTATGTACAGCAAGTCCATGGAGTTTAAGGGAACCTGTTACTCGATTTCTGCTACCTAAACCACAAGCAGCATGAATCAGAGCCTGGTTGTACAATTGCAGCAGGAAACGCTCCAGCATTTCAGAGAAAACTTAGTTTGATTTGTCAGCCGGGAAACAAAGCCGGAGAGCAGACTAGTCCAGAGCCACCACTGGCCGACTTCTTCCCGCTCTAGTTGATTGACAGGTCTCTCCGCCATGTGGGAATATAGAGAGAGTCCTGTCAATGACGTGACCAGGATCAAGACACTGGCTGGGGATGGCATCGGACTAGTCTCATCTCTCTCTATAGTCCACCGGAGTGTTTTAGAATAGAAGAGTGGAGCACACAAGTTCTGATTCATGCAGCACGAATCAAGTTACATGTTCCCTTTGAAAAAAAAAAGTATTGATCGGAAAACCTCATTATATCCATTGCCACCTTTTAGCTGACACCTAGGTTGGATGAGTATGTTACAGTCTATGAATTCCTTCAGACCCTGACAATCCCCACAGATTGCACTTGAAAGATTGCCAATCGTTATTGCATCTTTCCTATCTCCAAACTACAAGTAAATTGGCCTCTTGTCACTCTCACTTTTCTCGGAATCAGTGGAGGTAGCGGCGCTTGGACCCTCTGATGATGAAGTTATCCCCCCTCCTTAGAATAGTGGATATTTTACAATCTGGATTCCAACCTTTTAACAATTCACTAATATGGCTGAGTTAGTGTTATCTGTCTACAGTTGTTTAGTATTAGATCATTAATGTAGTTTTATATTGTACTATTTCTCATATATAAATTATATTGCCTGACTTTTTTGTCCTCCTGTTTGCTAAATTACACATTTACCTGTGACAGTGAAAACGTACATGTGCGAGGCTTCTCCGCATAATCCCAGATGTTCGGCTGTTAATAATACTTTGCTTTCAGCAGTTTTCTGATCAATATACAGCGATGAGAAATTTAATGGGCACGAATATATAAAATGACGTTTTCTGACTTCTGAACAGTTGCAGTAATTTTACAAGGCAATATTTCAAATCTGTAATCTTTATAAAACTTTTTTACAATTGTGTGTTTATTTTACTTTATTAAAGTATTAGCATGTCTACTATTAATGTTGGTTTGACTCTTTTCTACATATAAAAGCTAAACTAATAAAGAGAATCTGTCAGTAAGATCATCCGCTCTCCAAACCACATACAGTGGGGAAAAAAAGTATTTAGTCAGTCAGCAATAGTGCAAGTTCCACCACTTAAAAAGATGAGAGGCGTCTGTAATTTACATCATAGGTAGACCTCAACTATGGGAGACAAACTGAGAAAAAAAAATCCAGAAAATCACATTGTCTGTTTTTTTTTCATTTTATTTGCATATTATGGTGGAAAATAAGTATTTGGTCAGAAACAAGCAATCAAGATTTCTGGCTCTCACAGACCTGTAACTTCTTCTTTAAGAGTCTCCTCTTTCCTCCCCTCATTACCTGTAGTAATGACACCTGTTTAAACTTGTTATCAGTATAAAAAGACACCTGTGCACACCCTCAAACAGTCTGACTCCAAACTCCACTATGGTGAAGACCAAAGAGCTGTCAAAGGACACCAGAAACAAAATTGTAGCCCTGCACCAGGCTGGGAAGACTGAATCTGCAATAGCCAACCAGCTTGGAGTGAAGAAATCAACTGTGGGAGCAATAATTAGAAAATGGAAGACATACAAGACCACTGATAATCTCCCTCGATCTGGTGCTCCACGCAAAATCCCACCCCGTGGGGTCAGAATGATCACAAGAACGGTGAGCAAAAATCCCAGAACCACGCGGGGGGACCTAGTGAATGAACTGCAGAGAGCTGGGACCAATGTAACAAGGCCTACCATAAGTAACACACTACACCACCATGGACTCAGATCCTGCAGTGCCAGACGTGTCCCACTGCTTAAGCCTGTACATGTCCGGGCCCGTCTGAAGTTTGCTAGAGAGCATTTGGATGATCCAGAGGAGTTTTGGGAGAATGTCCTATGGTCTGATGAAACCAAACTGGAACTTTTTGGTAGAAACACAACTTGTCGTGTTTGGAGGAAAAAGAATACTGAGTTGCATCCATCAAACACCATACCTACTGTAAAGCATGGTGGTGGAAACATCATGCTTTGGGGCTGTTTCTCTGCAAAGGGGCCAGGATGACTGATCCGGGTACATGAAAGAATGAATGGGGCCATGTATCGTGAGATTTTGAGTGCAAACCTCCTTCCATCAGCAAGGGCATTGAAGATGAAACGTGGCTGGGTCTTTCAACATGACAATGATCCAAAGCACACCGCCAGGGCAACGAAGGAGTGGCTTCGTAAGAAGCATTTCAAGGTCCTGGAGTGGCCTAGCCAGTCTCCAGATCTCAACCCTATAGAAAACCTTTGGAGGGAGTTGAAAGTCCGTGTTGCCAAGCGAAAAGCCAAAAACATCACTGCTCTAGAGGAGATCTGCATGGAGGAATGGGCCAACATACCAACAACAGTGTGTGGCAACCTTGTGAAGACTTACAGAAAACGTTTGACCTCTGTCATTGCCAACAAAGGATATATCACAAAGTATTGAGATGAAATTTTGTTTCTGACCAAATACTTATTTTCCACCATAATATGCAAATAAAATGAAAAAAAAACAGACAATGTGATTTTCTGGATTTTTTTTTCTCAGTTTGTCTCCCATAGTTGAGGTCTACCTATGATGTAAATTACAGACGCCTCTCATCTTTTTAAGTGGTGGAACTTGCACTATTGCTGACTGACTAAATACTTTTTTTCCCCACTGTATGTGGTCATGCAGGTCTTTGAAATGTAAGTCCATCAACACATTTATATCTTTTTATGCAAAGAAGACATTAGGTGTGACTGCGCATTTAAGGAGCCACTGCCTCTCTAGGTTGTTTCTTTGCCCACTAGCTTGATTAATACGTTACCGTCTCTGAAGCTTCAGGCAGTACTGAGATATTAATCAAGCTAAAGAGGCTGGTGCTGGGCAGGGAAATAACTTAGGAGCAACAGTAGATACTTAAGTGCTATGTCCCACCCAGAGCACTTACCGCAACATTTGTATGAATTGAATGAAAAAGTTCATCACTCTGGAGTGCAGATGGATTTACATTTCAAAGACCTGTATGCCCATAGATTGGTTTGGGGTGTTGATCTTACTGACAGATACCCTGTAATTATAGATGCAAGTTTTTGTACACTGGCATCAAATATTTACATTTTTCCCTTGAAAATAGTATGATTATTAATGGAATAACTTGGCACTTGGGTAAATGTTGTAAGCAGATAATTTTATTTTGTGCAGGCAATCCAAAAACAAAGAAATGTTTCAGTCCTACAATGACCTTCATCATTCAGACAGACTGCAGTGTGCACAGAGTTACAGGCAATAAGGAACGCTCAGGATATGCAGCATATATCCTGAACACCACACACTGCAGCAGCATGTGCTGCATATCCTGGGCATTCGTTTCTGCCTGTAACCCTGTGCACACTAATCTGTCTGACTGATGATGGTCATTGTAGGACCGAACCATTTCTATGTGTTTTTCTGCAGGAAAAGCACATATAGTGCTGGGCAGTAGCCGTGGGCGAGGCACTGGTCTCCCCCTTTTACACCCGGCGCGCTACATGAAAATCTGGGTGTTGGTGTTCGTGCTGTGATGGTCTTGCGCCCGTGCAGTCTGCCTGTAGCCGGTGGTATTGGCTGGCCAGGATGTCGACCATTTGGGTACCTAGAAGACCCCAATGCCCACGAATACACTTGAACTTCGCTTGATCTGGAAGAGAGACTGTTTATCTCCTTGGTGGGACAGCATGATCCCAGTCGCACTAGGTTGGGACCCCGGTACCGAGTGTCCAAATTCTTTAGGCCTGCAGGTCAACTTAACAGTCCAGGGGCAGACTAGACTGCCTGCGACCCAGTAACTGTCCTTCTGGGTCAACACCGGCCCTGCTCCCCCAAGGCCCACAAGCCATCCACAAAGCTTCAACCTAGTTGGGATGTTGAGCTTTCCTTCTCCCCTCCCCCAAACATTGGTCCTTGTAACTGGCACAGTCCACATGGGACACAGTCCTTGGTCCCCCGTCAGTCCGTAGGACAAGGACACAGTTCTTTTATTGTTTCCTCCACCCTGTTCACTGTAATTTTGTCCCTGGCTGAGGGTGTAGGAACCTACAGCGGCTACAATGTCTCTGCAATCCAGCAGGATGATCCTGCTTCCAAAGGCAAATTTTATTGATTAAAAAATTTCATCATGGATACAGATACAGCTACATGTTTCAAACATCCATAATGTTCTTTTTCAAAGACTTGAAACACTTTGCCTTTGGAAGCTGGATCATCCTTCTCGATTTTTGCTATACAATTGGTCCCTTGCAGTTCCGTCCTTTCTAGGATGCCTGGCTGGGGTGAGCTGGTTAATCTCTTTTCGGGATGTGCAACGAACACAACAGAAACGGAAAAGGGGAATGAAAAACAACAACTTACTGGCCATCAGAAGGCCTTTAACATGGGGGAGTCTCGGATCCTGTGGGTCTCCTGACCTACTCGAGCTCAGCCAACTTTGTCTCGCTTGCCTTCTGATTCCTCTCCTTGAGCTACAGACTTCCAAGCAGCCATGTTCAAACCCAGGTCTCCTTGGCCTAGATTCTTCTTACATACACGGCCAAGTGTGCTCCCTGGGCCACGTATGTGGCCAGATTGGCCACTGCTTCAGGCAGTCCCAGGCTTTCCTCCTGCTCTAAGGGCCAACAGGAAGTCGAGACAGTTGCCCCACTGTTGTTCCGTACTCTCATTCCCAAGGACGTAGCGACCCCAGGTGCCCACGGGGTCCCATCATGGTGGAAAATCTTCGGGTACCTCTCTTGCCTGCAACCTGATTCTGGAGATCGCGATTGTGAACTAGTCCCTTGGTCCATTTTCTTGGAGGCTTGGCCCTTTTCGGAGGGAAATGGCATTTATATAGACCGCATGCCTGGTCACTTCCATGATGAAGCTGAAGCCTCGTTCAAAGTCATAGTGCCTCATGTCGCCCTGGGTCATCTGTCAGGCAAGTTCCTCTCTGTCAGGACTGTACAGGTAGGCTCATTTTCTTCTTAGACTGGATCACCCCACAATCCATTTCTCTCATGAGGTGAGCAGTATATCCCCAGGGCTCAGCATTACCTCCAAGTCAGGGGAAGGCGCCTCTTGGTTGGAGGGGAGACATTCAGAGTTGGAGGAGGGATCTCCAGCCTGCGTGGGGGGACTCGCAGGGCACTGGACCAAAAAGGTTTTGAGGTGTTCAGCCCATCCACGGGCCAGACGTTGAGCCGGGATGTAGGCTTCGGAGCCTAAAGATCAGGCGACCTGCTCTGCCAAGCCACCTGGCATCACCTCTCGCTCCATCAAAGCCTTAACACTCTTGCACTCTCTGCGTCCCAGCCCTCCCCGATTAGGTACACAGTACTGGGGCCCACTGCACTCTATCCACGTTCTTTCTCTCCCCGACGTACAACCCATGAATGGCATCATCTCTTCCACTTTCTGAGGCCCGTCATGGCCCTGCCTTTCACTGGATGGAGTCTGCCCTGACTCACCATTTAGTTTCTCAAAAGTCCATGCCGGTTTCTTCTTCCACTTCACTCTGTGACGATGGTCACAATGCTGTGGGCGGGCTCTTTTGGTTGCGACACCCCAGCGGTAAGCCAACCTGATGAAGGATACTGCTTTGCACCTCTTTGCCTCTGGCGCCCCCATGATGGGCGGGTTTGTCACACCTTTTCGCACCAGTCACTGTCATTTTGCAGTCCTTTCTCCATACCAACTTGGACTGTTCAAAGGTTGCCATATTATCTTCCACTGGAATCTTCTTTGCGTTGCATGGCCCTCGCAGATGCAAAACTCAGTCCTGCAGACTATGACAAGTGTAGCACGGGACGATAGCCATGTGCGGGACACTCGTCTCCTCCTTTCTCGCCCTGGCATGATATATGAAAATGTGGGTCCTGGCTGGGTCTTGGTGCTGCGAGGGCCTTGCACCCGTGCATGCTTGCCTGTAGTCGGTGGTGTTGGCTGGCCAGGACCATAGGTTCCACAGTTCAATAAAGGAGACTTCCATTCTAAAACACAGTCTTTACTGTAACTTGGCAAGGGTTGTATACAAGGGGTAACTGGTACAAAGTCTTATGGACGTTTCCTTCACAGTGTAAAGCATTTTCACACACACAGTATCTTTTCACTATAGTCTACTCCAGGGCCGATGAAGCATACGGTTTCTTCCTACTTCATCACAGCCTAGCTTGTCGCTACATCCTAATCATCAAGTCTCTCTACTTGATCAGTGGTTCCGTATTCCATTTCTACCCGTCGGGGCTTCCACTAGTCCCACAAACTCCGTCCTGTTGAGGCGCATTACCTTTGGCGTTTTATAAGCTCGGGGTTTCTCAAGACACGTCCTATCCAAGGACCCCTTTTCTGTGGAAGGCCACTCTGTCTTGTTGGTCACTTCAAGGTCTCTCTTCACCGTCGTCCCTTTGTTTTCCTTTTTCTGTAGGTCACCAAAAACAGCCGCACTGCTCACAGAGCACTTCCTACTCATACTTGAACTTGGTCTTATCTCACGATCTACAGAAAGTGGTCTCTTTCCCTAACACTAATCTGATCCCACTATAGGCTAGTCCCAAACATTAACACTATCTTACCCTAATGTCGCTACTTAACTACAGTCACTATCTTACACTACCTACCCTATGTCCTAAGCGTTAAACTGTGTCTTACCCTACACTGTACAACTACTAACACTTTACAGGCAAACCTATTACATGACACACTATATAGCGATATATGCAAAAGACGCATGACCAAATACACACGACGCGATTGGTGCCTTCAGGGGCAGTAACGCGACAGTCCTTCTCCAAAGCCCTTGTACATGCATGCCAAATTAAAATATGCCAGCTAAAAAAAAAAACACCTATAAAGAAAGCTTACAAAAAACATTACATAAAAAAAACTATTAAATAATTAGGTTAGTGTCTCTCAAAAAAACTCCCATTACAAAACCATGGAGTCCTATATTATCTATCATTAGTATAAAATAACTTATTTAGTGTGTCAGGAAAAAATAGAGTTAGACTTGCCAGTAATTCGGTTTCTAGGAAACTTCCACGACGGTATACGGAGGTTGCCTCTTTGCCCTGATGGGGGACAGGAAACACAGAGGTTAAAAGGCCTTCCCACCTCCCACCTGCCAGTGACTTATAACTGAGACCATAGCACTGGTTTACCTTCCGATTCCCAGATTTTTATCCAGGAGTATAGGGTGGGAATTAGTGCCGTCGTGAAAGGTTCCTAGAAACCAAATTACCGGTAAGTCTAATTCTATTTTCTCTAGTCACCTTCCACGACGTTATACGGAGGGATACCAACTAATTTGGCACTAGGGAGGGACAACGGCCTGGAGAACTCTTCGGCCAAAGACTAGATCCCTACTGGATGTTACGTCCAGTCTATAATGCTTTGAGAAGGTATGGCATGAAGACCATGTTGCTGCCCTGCAGATCTGCTGTGGGGATGCACCTGTTTTTTCTGGCCAGAAGACTGAAGTGGATCTGGTTGAATGGGCCTTGATCCCCACTGGGGGAGGCATATTTTGAGTGATATATGCTTCCACTCTAGCTTTTTTTTTTATCCAATTGGCTATAGTGCTCTTTGCCACCTTTTCCCCCTTGTTTTGGCATGAGGAATGGACAAACGGATTCTGGTTGACTCTAAGGACGGGTTTGGTCCAAATAATGCAGAACAATGCGTTGGACGTCCAGAGTATGAAACTTTTCCTCTTTAACATTTGCTAGGTTTTGGCAAAATGATGGTAGGACAATTTCTTGGGACCGGTGGAACTCAGAGACTACCCTTGGAAGGAAGGAAGGAAGGGTCGAGACGAAGGACTATTGAGTCATCTCTAACAAGCAAATAAGGCTCCCTTATCGACAGGGCTTGTAAATCGCTTACTCTCCTGGCTGTGGTTATGGCTACCAAGAACACTGTTTTGTATGCCAGGTTTTTAGGAGCGCAGGAAGATAAAGGTTCAAAGGTGGACCTGTGAGCCCCTGGAGCACCAAGCTCAGATCCCATGGAGGGACTATCATTTGTTTTTTAGGATTCATTCTGATGGCCAAAATCATAAATCTTCTGATCCAGTGATGACCTGCTAGATCCTGGTCAAAAACAGAGCTGAGACCTGGACCTCTTCAGGGTGCTAGGTCTAAGGCCGATCTCTAATCCCCTCTGTAAAAAATCCAAAATTTGTGACATATTTGGCCTGAGTGGATCTGGTAAGTCAGGTAGACAAAAAGATGAAAACTTTTTCCAGATTTTGTTGTAGATAGCGTTAGTTACTGGCTTTCTGGATTTTTGTAGGGTAGCAATTACCGGATCTGACAAACCCTTGGATCTCCGTACCTGGGCCTCAGTAACCATGCCGCTAGATTCCACTTCGAAGGGTTTGCGTGAAGAATCGGCCCCTGCGAGAGGAGGTAGTCTTCTAGTGGTAAGAGAAACAGCCCATCTACCTGCATCTCGGTGATCAAGTTGAACCAACTTCTCTTTGGCCAGAAAGGGGCTACAAAAATAGTCAGGGTCCGGTGTTCTCGTCCCTCCCTCAGGACTTTCGCCAGGATTGGAATTCGTGGGAAGGCATAGGCCAGGTGGAAGTCCCAATTCTGGGCAAGGGCATCCAATCCCCTGGAATTGTCTCTAGGGTTTAGGGAAAAAAGGCTTCGACCTGCGTGTTTTGATGAGAAGCGAAAAGGTCGATTTCCGGTAGGCCCCACCTGTCTACCAGCAATCTGAAGCTTTTGCTGTTTAGACTCCATTCCCCAGGATGGATGTCCTGGCGACTTAAAAAGTCTGCCTGTTTGTTGGACGTGCCCTTTAGATGGACCGCCGCTAGGGACAATAGGTGTTTTTTGGCCCAACAGAATATTCGAGCGGAGATCCTTTTCAGCTGCTGAATTTTGTACCGCCCTGGTGCTTGATGTGAGCAACCGTGGTCATGTCCGAATATATTCGGATGTGATGTCCCAAATCTGGTGACCAGCCACCAGGAGGGCTTCTTCCACAGCTTTCAGTTCCCTGAAATTGGACGATTTCCCGCTCGTTGTCTGATCCCAGAGTCCTTCGAACGGAGTATGATTTATCATGGCCCCCCCAGCCCCTCCTGCTGGCATCTGTCATGATTGTAGTCAGTGGGCCTGGTTCCAACTTACGCCTCTGCAGAGGTTTCTGGTGTTCATACACCATGCTAAGGAGGCTCTTACTCGACCCGGATTGTGCACTTTCTTGTTCAGAGTACCGGGATGACCGTTCCAGTTTTCCAAGATGTGAGTCTGAAGGGTTCTGTAGTGAGCTTGAGCCCAGGCTACTGACTGTATAGATACTGTCATAGAGCCCAAGACCGACATGCCTTCCCAGAGTGTAGGGGGGACCTCATGTCCCTAAATTTCCTGACCTTTGATATTAAAGTTAGATGGTGGTCGTCTGGAAGGAATGACATTTGTTTTGCGGAGTCCAAAAGAACCCCCAGGAACTTTCTGGTCTTGGAGGGCTGCAGCTGAGATTTTTTCAAATTGGGGATCCATCCCAGAGACCTTAATGTATCCAGGGTTTTTGATACTTGAGCTTCCAGGGTCGCCACGGTGGAAGCTACTATCAGTAGGTCGTTCAGGTAGGGCACTATACAGACGCCCTAGCTCCGGATGAATGACACTGCTTCTGCCATTACCTTGGAGAAAACTCTTGGCGCTGAGGAGGTGCCAAATGGAAGGACGTTGAACTGATAGTACTCCACCTGATGACTCCCCTGTAACCGGAAACCTCAGATACTTCCTGTGTCTCGGGTGGATTGGAATGTGAAAATAGGCATCCTTTAAGTCTATGGTTGACATAAGGAAGTGTGGCCCGATCAGGGGGATGGCTGACCTTACAGATTTCATCTTGAACTTTCGGTATTTTACGTGCCGCTTCAGTCCCTTCAAAGTTATGATAATACGGGCCTCGCCTGATGGTTTGGTTACCAGAAATAACCGAGAGTAATGGCCCTGACCCCACTCTGATTCTGGGACCAGGGAGATTGCGTTTGATCCTATGAGGTCTCTGAGACCTAACCGCAGTGTTGTCTGGTCTTTTGGGGACGGAAGGCAAGTGACTTTTAGGCCCTGTGGAGGGGAGGAGATGAACTCTATCAATAGGCCCTCCCTGATGACGTTGAGGACCCAGTGAGAACTGGTGATGTTTTACCACTGATGTACGCATTGTGGTGTAGTGACCACTGTGTCCACTAGGGGGCGCTGTATGGATGTCCCAGGAGAGTGGATGAATGGCAAGATACTGAATGACCGTTATGTATCTCAAGGTGGGTGGCCTTGAGATGGAGATTTGTGTGTGTTAATCAGCAATGATACTGCTGAGGTGCTGGTTCAATGTGTCATGGACTAGTTACCTACAAACCCACCCAGGAGGTGTGTTTAATAACGCTATTGTAAAGTGTATATGTGTGTGTGAAGGACCTGTGATGAGGTCATAGACATGTGACCCGGTGGGCGTGGCTACGGACCATATAAGGTGGCCAGGGTAGGTCACATGGGGTGAATGCTGGGACCTGGTTGGTCCAGTGTGGAAGGTCCCATCTGAGTGAGATGGGGCTGCCTTCTGACAGCAAGTGAACGCTGTGTTAATGGCTGCACGTGCCTGGGAGTTCCCTGGAGGGAATGGACGTCTGCAGTATGCTAAAGGAACCATGAGTGACCCTGACGTGGGTGAGATAACTGAGGCTAGAAAGCCCATGTATGTTTAACTTGTGTGACCACAGGGATTACAGAGCTGAACTCTGTCATGGATGCTATGCTGTTATCTGAACTTTATGTTGCTTCTATGGGTTTATGCTGCTGAATAAACCGCATGGACTATTATGAGTTTATGGAAAATCTGTGCCAGATCTGATTTTGTGGCTGCTGAGCGAGTATCCCCTACTTGAATGACAGCGCTACCTCACAATTGGTGGAGAAAGCTATGGGCAGTGTTGTAGCCTTGTTGCTAGGGGCAACGGAAGAGGACTGCAAAATTCGGTTGCTAAGGGCAACGCTGAGCCAGGAGGGCTGACGGTATAGAAAGCCGTGCGATATATTGACTGGAGTCAGGAGAAAGAGACTTATAGGATACCTCTGCGGTAGAGGGGTCCGAGAACCTGCGCGGCCAGCAGGTGACAGTCGTGAAAACCGTGTTGTACTGACCGGGGTCAGTGAGAGACTGGTGATTGATAGGGTGCCTCTGTGGAGAAAGAGGTATCCGAGGACCTGTGTGGCCGACACAGGTAACGAACAGGTGTTCGTGTTGTACTGACCTTGGTCAGTGGGAAAGACTGTGTACCTGGAGGGTTCAGTGCGCAAGGTCCTGGAGGGTCAGTGTTGGGAGGTTCTGGGAGAAGAATCGGATCCCTGGAGCACGTGGTATGACCTTGGACCTGGTGAGGCGTGAGTGTTGGGCAGTCTCAGGCGGAGACTGATGTCCTGAAGATCACCCACTAAGCCCCTGGACCTGGTGAGGCCGGTGTGTTGGGAAACCCTGGGAGGAGGGCCGCTCCCTGAATAGCACCCGGTTCGCCCTGTGTGTTGGACGGTCTCAGGCGGAGATGGAACGTCCTGAATAGCATACAGAAAGGACACGTGAGTTTTTGTGGTGTGTTTTTTTCTTCTTTTCTCAACTCAGCCTGCGGTGGCTCAGTGGGAGTCAAGAAGGTGACAAGCGGCTTCCTGTAACTCGGCGGGGTTACGAAGGCGACAAGTGGCTTCCGGTAACTCGGCGGGGTTACGAAGGGGACAAGCGGCTTCCTGTAACTCGGCGGGGTTACAAAGAGGACACCAGCCGCTGTGTGTGTGAACAGCAGCCAGTGGTGTCGGTGATCGGTGACATCAGGAGCTGTGGTGGTGCTAACAAAGAAATGTGTGGTATCGTAAAAGAGACAATCTGTGTTGTGTGAACTGTGGTCTAAGGAGACCGGTATAACGGACATGGGGAAATCCCGAAAGGGGGCGGTGGCCCAAATCGGGGTGGTAGCCCAAAAGGGGTGGAGTCCCAAAAGGGGGTGGAGTCCCAAATTGGGGTGGTAACCCAAAAAAAGGTGGAGTCCCAGAGGGGGCGGTTACCCAAATCGGGGTGGTCCAGAAAGGGGCCGGTGTGTCAAAAGAGGAGATGGAAGCACTGGTTGCCTCAGTGGGTATGTCTGGGGAACCGCAGTGTGTGTGTATGTCTTTTGAGGAGTGCGGCATTTATTTTCCGGATAATGATGATCCACAGGTGTGTACGGTGATGCTGCATCGGGAAGGAGTCTTTGGTAGACTGGACTCAGAGAGTCAGGTGACTGACAGGAACTCCTCTCATTTTATCTCTGACCGAGAAAAACGCCAGGGTTCGCTGTAAACATGGGGTCACGGTGAACTATGCAGTAGACAGAGTAATATTCGAGGGGACCAAAGGTGGTGAGTGCCAAGGGGGCGGGATACCACGTGACTTAGTCTATGCTTTGGAGAGGGGCCGGGACTTTGTGTTGTTTGATGATGTATAGTCGAATGAGAGAGACGTTTCTACTGTTGGATTAACAGACGTTGAGACGGTGACGCCTCCTAAAGTGGACAGGTCTGATGTAGAAGTGACTGGAAGAAGGGGTACATCTGCCCAACTGACGGACCTGACGTCTCATGACATGACGGATGGTGGGCTGGGAGATGAGACGACTGGGCTAGACACATTGGTGGTGGACGGTAACTGGAGGGTTCACTCGACTGGCGGGACTGACCCAGTGGTACCCTTTGACAATATAATTAAAGAGGTAGTGGTGAGACATTTGCTGGCCAAAAGAGAATAGGATCGTGAGATACAGCTGATAAAGGAGACAGTGGAAGGACATCTCGAACAAGAAAGAGTCCTGAGACAAATGGCCGAGCACAGGGTTGAGGCGCTCGAAAGAAGTCTTGGAGCTCAAAGAAACTGTATGTGGTCTTCTGCGGGAGAAGAACTTGGACAGTGATGAAAAGCGGCCGTATCCAACTGGTGGTGGAACGGAGCTGCTGGTTCCAGTCTTGGCAGACGGT
Organism: Dendrobates tinctorius; assembly: GCF_039654945.1. NCBI lineage: Eukaryota > Metazoa > Chordata > Amphibia > Anura > Dendrobatidae > Dendrobates > Dendrobates tinctorius. Next base: position 84,298,170 of record NW_027361690.1, read on the forward strand.
CATGAAGAGATGAGATCTCGTGAAGTTGGGGAGCTAAGAACTGAAGAAGACAGTCACCCGGTCGGGTCAACTGTAGTGAGGGAAGTGTCCGTGGTAAAGCCAGAGCCTCCTGGCCAGGAAGAGAGCAAGGCCACGACCTTCAAGTTTGTGATTGATGTACCAAAAGACATGCAAGAGGCCTGTGCTGAGGAAGGTGTGCTTGAGGCTTTCAAAGAGGCGATCAAAGCGTGTTGTCATGATCCATGCTGGATCAGGACATATAAAAAGCACAGGTAACCTTTTTTTTTTCCCTAAGCTGTGCTTAAGGTTGTTTTTTGCCCCCGGTGGCCATTAGGATTATTGCACTGTAGTGTCGTTTGTTCTAAGTTTGCCCCCCGGTGGTGGTGAGCGTCATTGCACTCTAGTTTCTTTAGTTAAGTACACATGATTATTATGCAGGTGTGATTGCTGACTCTGCTATAAAAGAGTCAGGTGTTGCAATCAGTGCTGGTGATAGTGTTCATTTCAACCATCCTTGGTGGTGGAAGGAGCTGGAGAGCATTCCTTGCAGCACTGTCTTAGCCTGGTGTGAAAGGAGTCATATGGGATTTCCTTGTAGCTCTGACAGAGCTTGGTGGCAGCTATTCAGGAGGAGAGCTGCATGCTGGTGGTGGACTGTGTTGCCAGGAGCAAGTGCAACAGCGTAAAGCTAAGTGGTGTCTCCCTGTTTGTGATTTTCCTTAGTGTGTATTAGCACAGCGGTGGGGCCAGTACCTGCCCCACCCAGTTTCCTAGCAAGGGATAGGTGTAGGGTGTGCTATGGCGACAGGTTCCTGATCGGCGCCCGGTGCGGAACCGGCATAGGGAACGTTAGGAGCATTAGGGACACTGACTTGGGAGTGCAGGAGGTCTCCACATCCCCGTTCCCTATCACAGGGCCCACCGTTGTAACTGTTTCCCTTCCCTTTGTCTTGTTGTTTTAGTTACCGGCCTGTGAGCCGTGTCACACAGGACAGCATCACGTGCCTCATCCTGTTATTCTAGTTACTGGCCTGCTGGTCGCGTCACACAGGACGGGTCCACGTGACAGGTGTAAGGTGCACTGGGCGCCTGAGACTCGGCAGTTGGTGATAATGTCAGCCAGGGAAGACACAGCAAAGCGGGTGGCTGTCCTGGAAAACATGCGTCTGCAGTGTCTCCATGTCAAACAGTTGGTTAGGTGGAGTAATATGAAAGCTGCTCGACGCCTGGAGTTAGCAAGAGAGGCTATGGATCGGTTGGGTTTGCGGAAAGAGGTAGTTCCGGTTCCCAAAGGTCTGATTGGGAGAATCATTGGAAGATTCGGGAAGGTAATGCAAGAGTTTGTAAATAGCTCCGGTGTGGTGAGGGTGAGGATCCCTCCTGATGATGAAGACCAGGTATCCAGTGAAGAGGGTATTATTCCCGTCCTGGTGGTTGGCTCCGTGGAAAGCCTGAGAAACTTTCGGATGCTTTTGGAGTATCGAGTGGGGTACCTGCAAGAGATTGAGCAGTTGAAGCTGGACCGTTGGTAAATCAATAAAGAGGTTCGGAACACCAAGTGGCGGCCGCCTTCAGCCCAAGATGTAAGGACCCAAAGGGTTCCGCCAAGAAGTGACATGGCAGATGGCCGAAGAATGTTAGCAAGTGGTAGCTCGACTGGCAGGACGACGTTGAGTTTCTGTGAGACGCTGAATGAGTCAGTCTCAGGCTTAACTAAGACTTATGACCGCTGGGGGTGGGGGAGGCCGTCTGATGGACGGAGACGGATCTCTCGACCTGTGGGGCAAGGTGTAATGAGTGCCCGGTTTCGAGATCCTGGTGTAATGTGTGTTCAACCCCACAAGTTTGAACAGAGGGGGGAGGTATGTGGTGTAGTGACCACTGTGTCCACTAGGGGCGCTGTATGGATGTCCCAGGAGAGTGGATGAATGGCAAGATACTGAATGACCGTTATGTATCTCAAGGTGGGTGGCCTTGAGATGGAGATTTATGTGTGTGTTAATCAGCAGTGATACTGCTGAGGTGCTGGTTCAATGTGTCAGGGACTAGTTACCTACAAACCCACCCAGGAGGTGTGTTTAATAACGCTATTGTAAAGTGTATGTGTGTGTGTGTGAAGGACCTATGATGAGGTCATAGACATGTGACCCGGTGGGCGTGGCTACGGACCATATAAGGTGGCCAGGGTAGGTCACATGGGGTGAATACTGGGACCTAGTTGGTCCAGTGTGGAAGGTCTCATCTGAGTGAGTGGGGCTGCCTTCTGACAGCAAGTGAACGCTGTGTTAATGGCTGCACGTGCCTGGGAGTTCCCTGGAGGGAATGGACGTCTGCAGTATGCTAAAGGAACCATGAGTGACCCTGACGTGGGTGGGATAACTGAGGCTAGAAAGCCCGTGTATGTTTAACCTGTGTGACCACAGGGATTACAGAGCTGAACTCTGTCATGGACACTATGCTGTTATATGAAAATTGATAACATCAGGGACAGTTTTGGTCAACAACCCCCAGAGCCCTTCCTCCCGACTTCCCAGCCCTCCACCTTCAAAACCAACTTCTCCACCATTACAGAAGATCGACTCTCCACTCTACTCTCAAGATCACATCTCACCACCTGTGCACTCGACCCGATCCCATCCCACTTCATCCCAAACCTCACCACAGTCTTCATCCCAACCCTAACCCATCTCTTCAACCTATCACTAACAACTGGTGTTTTCCCCTCAAGCTTTAAACATGCCTCCATCACACCTATCCTCAAAAAGCCCTCTCTTGACCCATCCTCTGTATCTAGCTATCGCCCTATATCACTTCTCCCATACGCCTCCAAGCTACTGGAACAACACGTCTACCTTGAACTGTCTTCCCATCTCTCTTCTTGCTCCCTCTTCGACCGCTTACAATCTGGCTTCCGGTCACACCACTCCACTGAAACTGCCCTTACTAAGGTCACCAATGACCTCTTAACTGCCAAGAGCAAGCGACACTACTCTGTCCTCCTCCTCCTGGACCTGTCGACTGCCTTTGACACAGTGGACCATTCCCTATTATTACAGACCCTCTCATCCCTCGGCATCACAGACTTGGCCCTCTCCTGGATCTCATCATACCTAACAGACCGGACATTCAGCGTCTCCCACTCACACACCACCTCCTCACCTCGCCCCCTATCTGTCGGAGTCCCACAAGGTTCAGTCCTAGGGCCCCTGCTGTTCTCTATTTACACCTTTGGCCTGGGACAGCTCATAGAATCTCATGGCTTTCAGTATCATCTTTATGCTGATGACACACAGATCTACATCTCCGGACCAGATATCACCTCCCTACTAACCAGAATCCCTCAATGTCTGTCCACTATTTCATCCTTCTTCTCCACTAGATATCTGAAACTCAACATGGACAAAACAGAATTCATCATCTTTCCCCCATCTCACGTGACCCCCCCTACGAACCTATCAATTACAGTAAATGACTGCCCACTCTCCCCAGTCCCACAAGCTCGCTGCCTCGGAGTAATCCTTGATGCTGATCTCTCCTTCAAACCACATATTCAAACCCTTTCCACTTCCTGCCGACTTCAACTCAAAAATATTTCACGCATCCGTTCATTCCTCACCCAAGAATCTGCAAAAACCCTAGTCCATGCCCTCATCATCTCTCGCCTTGACTACTGCAACCTCATGCTCTGCGGCCTCCCCTCAAACACTCTCGCACCCCTCCAATCTATTCTAAACTCTGCTGCCCGACTAATCCACCTGTCCCCCCGCTATTCCCCAGCTTCTCCCCTCTGTCAATCCCTTCACTGGCTCCCAATTGCCCAGAGACTCCATTACAAAACCCTAACCATGACATACAAAGCCATCCACAACTTGTCTCCTACATACATCTGTGACCTCGTCTCCCGGTACTTTCCTGCACGCAACCTCCGATCCTCACAAGATCTCCTTCTCTACTCCCCTCTTATCTCCTCTTCCCACAATCGCATACAAGATTTCTCTCGCGCATCACCCCTACTCTGGAACTCTCTACCACAACATATCAGACTCTCACCTACCATCGAAACCTTCAAAAAGAGCCTGAAGACCCACCTCTTCCGACAAGCCTATAACCTGCAGTAACCACCGATCGACCAAACCGCTGCACGACCAGCTCTACCCTCGCCTACTGTATTATCACCCATCCCTTGAAGATTGTGAGCCCTCGCGGGCAGGGTCCTCTCTCCTCCTGTACCAGTTATGACTTGTATTGTTTAAGATTATTGTACTTGTTTTTATGTATACCCCCCTCACATGTAAAGCGCCATGGAATAAATGGCGCTATAACAATAAATAATAATAATAATAATATGAACTTTATGTTCCTTCTATGGGTTTATGCTGAATAAACCACATGGACTGTTATAAGTTTATGGAAAATCTGTGCCGGATCTGATTTTGTGGCTGCTGAGCGAGTATCCCCTACTTGAATGACAGCGCTACCTCACAGCATTTTGAGAGTCTGCCTCCCCCACCGGGTCGAAGTCATTGCTTCTCCGGTTGGGTCTGCTACTGCTGTGGGACGAGAATGTTTGTTTTTCCCCCTACCCTTTGCGTAGCTCTATCTCTGTTTTGCCTTTGCTTCTTGCTTGGGAGGTTTGAGCCTGAGGGGCACGAAAGGGCCGTTTTTTTTAAAGGTTTTTGTTCTGGGAGAGCTTTTTTCTTGTCGGTGGCTTTCTCTAGTATTTCGTCTAGGGCCGGCCTGAAGACATATTCCCCTTTAAAAGGTATGGCACATAATTTGGCTTTGGAGGTGATGTCACCGCTCCACATCTTGAGCCAGGGCTCTCTCCTGGCTAAATTGGACTGTACCATAGATCTAGCGGCCACCCTAATGGATTCCATGGAAGCATCTGCTAAAAACCCCGTAGCCTTATGCAGTATGGGTAGGGAGTCTAATAACTCACCCCTGGAGGTACCCTGTGATATGTGGGTTTCTAGTTCCTCAAGCCAACAAAACAAAGCCCTAGCGACGCAGGTGGAGGCAATGTTAGCCTTTAACGTGGACGTAGATGTCTCCCAAGATTTCTTTAGGAGACTCTCTATTTTTCTGTCATTCGGGTCCTTCAGTTGTGAAGAATCCTCGAATGGGAGCGCAGTTCTTTTTGCAACTCTCGCCACCTTAACGTCAACTTTGGGGATGTCTCATTTCACGGAATCGCCTTCCAGGGGAAACCTATGTTTCATTTCTGAGAGAGTGCTGATGTGTTTTTCCAGCAGTTCCCACTCCTGCTAAATCATGTCCAATATGTTGGCATGTACTGGAAACCCTATGCGTTTTTCTTGTTTTAAGCCCCCCAAACATTTGGTCTTGAATGGACTGAGGCTCTGGTTCTTCTTCTAACCCATGGTGCTGTGTACTGCGGATACCAGCTCCTCCATATAGTCAGAGGAGAAGGGGTATTTAATGATCTCAGCAGCCCTGGGTGATACGGGTTCCTCCCATCTCCCAGAGGATGATGTATGAGACAGGTCGGACTCAGAATCAGAGTCTTCAACCTGTATCTTTCTTTTCTTTGCTGGAGATTGGGTTGGTGGTGGTGTAGGAGTAAAAGCCGCTAGGGAAGACTGCACCTCCTGTTTGAACAGGGAGCGAATCTCGTCTAAAAGGGACGGCTGCTCTGCTCTAACTATATTGTCGGTGCAGGACCGGCAAAGCTTTTTATCCCATAATGAGGGCATTTTAATGTTAGATTGGGCATTTTTTATCCTGGTTGCGGCTTTGGGGGTAGACGTTTCTCCCTAAAATAAGAGGGAGAGAAAAGTCAGGATAAAAGGGGGGCCCCTAAATGAAATCACCACCACCCCACGGACCCCTTCCCTGCAACACTCACTGTAGCAGGGGCTGCACTGGGCTCTGCAGATGCAGGGCATGAAGTGCTATCAATGCTGAGGGATTTTGTCTTACCTCGTGTAGCCTTCAGCAGGGTTTTTATGCTCCTCGGAGCCAGCACCTGCCCTCCAGCGTTGCAGTTTTTCCCCCCTCCCCCTCCTGGGTCCCTGTGTCGGCGTTAGGAGCTGGCACCATGCGCGGTATGGGGGAGGCCATTAGCCGGAAGTCGGCGTCCTCCTGGAGCGCCGATACCAGAAGTAACGCGAGCGGTCTCCCAACGTCACTTCCAGGACGCCCGGGCGCCGCGCTGGAGGGGGAGAGAACCGAGGAGCTCCGGGAGACCCCCGGTCGGGGATCCCTGGCCTGCTTTGCCCTCACGGGGGCGCGGGAAGATCAGAGCGGGTCCCGAGGTCACCCGAGGGGAAGATGGGAGCAGCACCATGGAGGAGGCGGGACGCGACCACCAGCTGCCCGGCATTTGACAGATGTAACCCCTGTACCACACTACTGCAGACGCCGGCCACCACAGTATACGGACCTCTCCCTGCCCCATGGGGAACAGGAAAGACACTGGGAGGTGGGAGGGCCTTTTAACCTCTGTATTTCCTGTCCCCCATCAGGGCAAAGAGGCAACCCCCGTATACCGTCGTGGAAGGTTCCTAGAAACCGAATTACCGGTATGTCTAATTCTATTTTTTCCTGACACACTAAATAAGTTATTTTATACTAATGATTGATAGTATAGGACTCCATGGTTTTGTAATGGGAGTTTTTTTGAGACACACTAACCTAATTATTTAATAGCTTTTTTTATGTAATGTTGTTTGTTTTTGTACGCTTTCTTTATAGGTGTTTTTTTTTTAGCTGGCATATTTTAATTTAGCATGCATGTGCCAGGGCTTTGGAGAAGGACAGTCGCGTTACTGCCCCTAAGGACACCAATCGCGTCGTGTGTATTTGGTCTTGCGTCTTTTGCATATATCGCTATATAGTGTGTCATGTAATAAGTTTGCCTGTAAAGTGTTAGTAGTTGTACAGTGTAGGGCAAGACATAGTTTAACGCTTAGGACATAGGGTAGGTAGTGTAAGATAGTGACTGTAGTTAAGTAGCGACATTAGGGTAAGATAGTGTTAATGTTTGGGACTAGCCTATAGTGGGATCAGATTAGTGTTAGGGAAAGAGACCACTTTCTGTAGATCGTGAGATACGACCAAGTTCAAGTATGGGTAGGAAGTGCTCTGTGAGTAGTATGGCTGTTTTGGTGACCTACAGAAAAAGGAGAAGAAAGGGACAACGGTGTAGAGAGACCTTGAAGTGACCAACAAGACAGAGTGGCCTTCCACAGAAGAAAAGGGGTCCTTGGATAGGACGTGTCTCGAGAAACCCCGAGCTTATAAAACGGCAAAGGTAATGCGCCTCAGCAGGACTGAGTTTGTGGTACTTGTAGAGGTTATAGGTATAGAAAATGTAGCATCTTTTAAGATATTTTCACACTGCAACTTTTATTTCTGCCATTTTTGAGTGAAAAATGCAGGAAAAAAGCACAGAGAAAATGTGAAAAAAATTCTGTTGTTTTCAATGGAAATATGACGTTTCTAATTGACAGGTTTTGAGCATCTTGTGTATGATTCAGGCTTTTATAAATGCCAAGCTTTTACAAAGGTAACATTTACCGTACATTCTTTGTGCATTTTCAACTAGGAAGACGCTACATACTGCACAATACAGGTCAGCGAGAAGTCTAAAAGCATGCCTGTGCATCTTTTTGAACATTTTGACAGTATTTCTCCTTAAGAAGAAAAATGCTAGCGTCTTTTTCAATGTTTAATGGAATTTAAAAAAAACACTTTGGGTTTACAAAACTTCAGAGAAAAGGAGCGATGTCTGAGGCCATGTGCACACGTTGCGGATTCTGCTGCGGATCCACAGCGTTTCAGGCTCTGCGGGTCCGCAGCAGATTTAGGTGCGTTGTACAGTACCATTGTTTTCAAGGGTAAACTGAAAAACGCTGTGCACATGCTGCAGATTTTTCCGCAGCTTCAAATCCGCAGCATGTCAATTCTTTGTGTGGCATCCGCAGCGGTTTCACACCTTCTCCATTGTAGAGGTGTGAAACCGCAGGGCTAAATCGCAGGCTAATCTGCAGGTAAACTGCAGGTCTTTTGACCTGAGAATTTACCTGCGGATTTTTCCAAAAATCCGCAGGACCTCAAACTACGTGTGCACATAGCCTGAAGCGTCTTCATCTTTAAAACAGGAAAGATATATATCTTTGTACCATGTTAGCCAGTAGAGAAGAATATTTAGAATTGAGAGTTCTCAGTGGTTGATACCATCTTTTCAGTTAGCTGTAAGGTAGCGCTCACTGCCAGGGTATTGGGGAACACTCACTTGGCTGCAGATAGACCAGGTCTGGCACAGGCTTTTTCATATAACGCAGTCCATACGGTTTATTGTGCAGCATAAACCATAGCAGCATGAGGAAAACGATAACAGTCTTACAGCAGACAAAAACGAATGTTCATAGTGGAGCCCCGGCCCCTTAGACCTGTGTTCACACAGGCTGTGCTTTATCCAGCAAACAGGCTCTACAGTCTCTTAGATAATTCCCCCCTCTGTCTGGGATTACCTCTTAGCTGCTTCTCAGTCCTGACGTCCCTTTCCTCCTGGGGACTGGCCAGCACTCACAGGCTATTACACACAGGCCACACACGGTCAGCGGCTTCCACATGTGCGCATCAGGAAGGTAGCACACCTCCTAGCACGTCGGCCTTCCAGGACCTTCCACATGTACCAATCAAATCCAGGCATTCACTCATGTGACCTACCCTGGTCACCTTATATGGTCCGTAGCCACGCCCACAGCATCACATGGCTATGACCTCATTGCAGGTCCTTCACAACCACACACATAGTCTTTACTTCAAACACACGCCCCTGGGTGGGTTTGTAGGTGACTGGTCCCACCCATCTCACCAGCCACCTGGAAGCTCTCCCTATTACAGAGTAACAAAGCCTCAGCAGAATATCTGCTGATTAATAGCGGTTCCAGCTTCCATCACAAGGCCACCCACCTTGTGATACATAACGGTCATTTACCATCCTTTCCCCATTACAATAATTGATATGCCTGAGTGCATGACCCATACAGCGCCCCCTAGCTGTCACAGCGGTCACTGCACCACATAGCCATTAAAAGGTAACACATTGTAAGCTTTCGAGACTACTCAGGTCTCTTCATCAGGCATTTACTAATACAAAATCTGTGATTCTTCAGATGTATTAGTATAGCCTGATGAAGAGACCTGAGAAGTCTCAAAAGCTTGCAATATGTTACCATCTTTTCAGTTAGCCATTAAAAGGCATCAACCACTGAGAACTCTCAATTCTAAATATTCTATCTTTAAAACAGTCACTTTTTGATAGTCAAGAAAAGGCACAGTGTAAACATGCACTTAGGCTACATCCCCACCTTTAGCTTTTGGTGAGTTTGTGATGCTGCGCATTTTCACTGCATCAAAAACCGAACTTTAAGTTGCAGTAAAGTGGATGGGATTTACAGATATCTCATGCCCACTGTGGTTTTTTTTAACTCAGCATAAATGGGCCTCAAATCCACAACATATCAATCTCTCATGTTTTTTCCAGGGCTGTGGCGTTGCTAAGCCAAACGACTGACTTTTTGGCTCCTCAATTTTCTTGACTTCCGACCCCTCTGCACTGCCTCACTACTGAGCATGTATATAAAGTGCAGCACAGATTCATCTCATTCATCTTTGCAGCATATGTAATGGTATTTAACTTTTTCCAGCAACTTCACTGAGTCCTGCATGTGCCCAACCTATATCATTCATCTTTGCAGCACATATAATGGTATATGCTTTAGTTATCTCAACTCACCCTGCTTGTCCCCTTATGCTATTGAGGTCAAGTAACTTTTCAAAGTGGTTTATGATCCATGTAGGCCTGGACACTTGTTTATCTGCTAAATACATTTATTGTGTCCTGCTGTCCTAACTTAGTTTTATTGATTGCTAACAAGTAAGGAGAGGGAAAAAAAAAAGAAAAAAAAAAGGAAGATCTTAGAACTGGCCTTCTATAAATTCAGAGCTAGCCTGGGGAAGGCATTTATGCAGGGGGGCATTTATGTACATGTAATCGAAGTACATGTATCAAAGTACGCTGGCAGTTATAACATGGCAGTTAGACAAGGCAGGAGACAGGTAAGACAAATAAATCTATTCCCTGTACATTTGGACTACCACAAATATTTACCATATGCATTTGTATAATTTATATCCTGACCGCTGCATTTACACACATCCACCGCCCTGGCATTAACTCTCTACACTCTGTCCATATTGGCCCCTCACTCCTTTCCTCTCCTATGTATAGCACTCACGCTCTTTTCACATTGCTACACAGCACAGATCCATTCAGTCCCACCATTCAACATCAGAGACGCTCTCACAAATCACTTAACCATCTGCTCACTCTTTCTATCCTCCTAGTCGCATGAGACATTGCTCCCAACCCTGGTCCCCCATGTTATAGAAAGTCAAACCCCCCAACTGCTACACTCAGAAACCCCTCTAATCTTATTAATATTCCCTGCATGCCATCTGTCTCTCTTAATTGTGCCCTTTGAAATTCTGGCTCAGTGTGTAACAAACTCTCCTTCATTCATGACTTCTTCCTTTCTAATTCTCTTAACCTTCTGGCTCTTACTGAAACCTGGATCCAGCAGTCAGACACTACCGCTGCTGCTTTCATATGGTGGACTACACTTCTCTCATACCCCAAGATCAGACAATAGAGCAGGTGGAGGCGTTGGTCTGCTCCTATCACCAAAATGTACCTTTCAGGTTATCCCTCAAGTACCCTCACTTGTCTTCCCTTCTTTTGAGGTCCATGCCGTCAGACTCTACACCCCCTTCTCCATGCAAGTGGCGGTGATGTATCCTCCTCCCATCAGGTCCTGGATCATTTTGCCACTTGGCTTCCATATTTTCTCTCCTGTGACATCCCTCCCCTCATCATGGGTGATTTCAACATCCCCATTGCTCTTCCCCTCTCCCCATCTGCTACTCACCTTTTATCTCTAACCTCCTTGTTTGGCCTTTTGAAGCTTACTAATTCTCCAACGCATGAAGACGGAAACAACCCTCGACTTTGTCTTCTCTCGGCTTTGTGCAGTGGATGATTTTGCAAACTCCCCTCTCCCGCTCTCTGACCACAACCTTCTTTCATTTTCTATCAAGAACTCCCAGGCTGCTCAGGTCACCCCCACTGTCCGTATTTATAGAAACATACAGGCCATTAATACCCAGAAACTTATGAAGAACTTGCTGTCTTTATTGGCCCCTATCTCCCCCCTCTCATGTCCTCATTCTGAATTGAAGCATTACAATGAAACACATCAAAGTGCCCTGGATGAATTTGCACCTCCTATACTTAGAACACCACAACACAGACGGCGACAACCCTGGCACACCCTGCAAACACATTTCCTGCAGCGGTGCTCCAGGTGCGCCGAACGTTGTCTGGAGAAAATCCAACCTACCCTAAGATTTCATCCATTATAATTTTATGCTTCGAACATACAACACTGCCCTTCACCTCTCAAAACAAACCTATTTCAACGCCCTCATCACCTCACTGTCCAGTAACCCTAAATGTCTCTTTGACACTTTTCATTCTCTACTCAACCCAAGAGTACAGGCCCCAACCACGGAGCTTTGAGCTGACGATCTGGCCAATTACTTCAAAGAAAAAATTGACCAGATCAAACAGGAAATTATCTCCCAATCACCTCATACCATGCACTGTCCTCCCTCCCCCACTGCATCTAGCTCACTCTGATTTTGAACCAGTCACAGAAGAAGAAGTAAGCAGGCTCCTTGCATCTTCTCGCCCAATCACTTGCACCAGTGACCCATTTCCGTCACATCTACTCCAGTCCCTCTCCCCTGCTGTCACCCCTCACCTAACTAAAATATTTAACCTCTCTTTTCTGGTATCTTTCCCGCCTCATTTAAGCATGCCATCATACATCCACTACTTAAAAAACCATCCCTCGACCAAAACTGTGCCGCTAACTATAGACCTGTCTCTAATCTTCCCTTCAGCTCTAAACTCCTGGAACGCCTGGTCCACTCCCGTCTTATCTGCTATCTCTTTGATAACTCTCTTCTCGACCCTCTCCAATCCGGTTTCCACTCTTTACACTCTACTGAAACTGCCCTCACTAAAGTCTCTAATGATCTTCTAACAGCTAAATCAAATGGTCATTACTCCATGCTAATTCTCTTGGCTCTCTCTGCAGCTTTCGACACTGTGGATCATCAGCTCCTCCTCACTATGCTCCGTTCCATTGGCCTCAAGGACACTGTTCTCTTCTGGTTCTCCTCCTATCTCTCTGACCGCTCCTTTTCTGTATCTTTTGCTGGCTTCTTCTCCTCTCATCTTCCCCTTACTGTTGGGGTTCCTCAAGGATCAGTCCTAGGCCCCCTCCTCTTCTCTTTGTACACTGGCCCTATTGGTCAAACAATCAGTAGATTTAGTTTCCAGTACCATCTGTATGCTGATGACACCCAAATATATGCTTCTTCTCCTGACATCACGCCTGCCTTTCTAGAAAACACCAGCGATTGTCTAAACGCTGTGTCTAACATCATGTCCTCACTATATCTGAAACTGAACCTGTCAAAGACTGAACTCCTTGTGTTTCCTCCCTCTACTAATGCACCTATACCAGACATTGCCATTTCCTTGTGTGGCTCCACTATTACTCCCCAGCAACATGCCCGCTGTCTTGGGGTCATACTTGACTCCGAGCTTTCCTTTGTCCCCCACATACGATCACTGGCTCAAAAACATTTCTAGAATTCGACCTTTTCTTACTTTTGACTCCGCAAAAACTATTACTGTTTCTCTTATTCATTCTCGTCTCGACTACTGTAACTCTATTCTAATCGGTCTCCCTCTTACCAAACTCTCCCCCCTCCACTCTGTCTTGAATGCTGATGCCAGGATCATATTCCTCGCCAATCATTATACCGATGCCTCTACATTGTGCCAGTCATTACACTGGCTACCCATCCAGTCCAGAATCCAGTACAAACTTATTAACCTCACCCACAAAGCTCTTCATGGCTCAGCACCACCCTACATCTCCTCCCTTGTTTCAGTATACCATCCTACCCGCGCCCTCCGTTCTGCTGATGACCTGAGGTTAGCATCCTCCATAATCAGAACCTCCCACTCCCGTCTCCAAGACTATACACGCGCTGCACCAATTCTTGGAATGCACTTCCCAGGTCAATACGATTAGTCCCCAATCCCCACAATTTTAAGCGTGCCCTGAAAACGCATTTATTCAGACTGGCCTACCACCTCAACACATTAACCTATTCTATCCATGCGTGGCACAGCCAAACGTTTTTACCATAACCAGGTTCCCCGCATCATGTTAACACATGCTTTATGCATCCATTAGCCCTCTGTGTCTGTACTGTTACACACTTAACATTATGGCTGGTCCATACAATCAGGGCAACTGTTACCACCCACCTTTCGTGTCTCCCTTTTTTTTTTTCCTCATAGATCGTAAGCTTGCGAGCAGGGCCCTAATTCCTCTTGGTATCTGTTATGATCTATGTGATTATTGTTATGCTGCAATGTCTATCCTCTGAAATTTAAAAGTGCTGAAGAATATGTCGGCGCTATAGAAATAAAATGTATTATTATTATTATCTCCGACCCCACAGCACTGGTCACTACTGAGCATGTGCAGAACAGATTCATCTCATCTATGACTCCACAGCCCTGGTCACTACTGAGCATGTACATAAAGTGCAGCACAGATTCATCTCATCTACGAACCCACAGCACTGGTCACTACTGAGCATGTACATACAGTGCAGCACAGATTCATCTCATCTACGACCCCACAGCACTGGTCTCTACTGAGCGTGGACAAAGTGCAGCACAGATTCATCTCATCTCCGACCCCACACCAATGGTCACTACTGAGCATGTGCATAAAGTGCAGCACAGATTCATCTCATCTACAACTCCACAGCACTGGTCACTACTGAGCATGTACATAAAGTGCACCACAGATTCATCTAATCTACAACCCCACAGCACTGGTCACTACTGAGCATGTACATAAAGTGCAGCACAGATTCATCTCATCTATGACTCCACAGCACTGGTCACTACTGAGCATGTGCATAAAGTGCAGCACAGATTCATCTCATCTCATCTACAACTCCACAGCCCTGGTCACTACTGAGCATGTACATAAAGTGCAGCACAGATTCATCTCATCTACGACCCCACAGCACTGGTCACTACTGAGCATGTGCATAAAGTGCAGCACAGATTCATCTCATCTATGACTCCACAGCACTGGTCACTACTGAGCATGTGCATAAAGTGCAGCACAGATTCATCTCATCTATGACTCCACAGCACTGGTCACTACTGAGCATGTACATAAAGTACTGCACAGATTTATCTCATCTATGACTCCACAGCACTAGTCACTACTGAGCATGTACATAAAGTGCAGCACAGATTCATCTACGACCCCACAGCACTGGTCACTACTGAGCATGTGCATTAAGTGCAGCACAGATTCATCTCATCTACGACTCCACAGCCCTGGTCACTACTGAGCATGTACATAAAGTGCAGCAGAGATTCATCTCATCTACGACCCCACAGCACTGGTCACTACTGAGCATGTACATAAAGTACAGCACAGATTTATCTCATCTATGACTCCACAGCACTGGTCACTACTGAGCATGTGCATAAAGTGCAGCACAGATTCATCTACTACCCCACAGCACTGGTCACTACTGAGCATGTGCATTAAGTGCAGCACAGATTCATCTCATCTACGACTCCACAGCCCTGTTCACTACTGAGCATGTACATAAAGGGGCAGCACAGAGTCATCTCATCTATGACTCCACAGCACTGGTCACTACTGAGCATGTGCATAAAGTGCAGCACAGATTCATCTACGACCCCACAGCACTGGTCACTACTGAGCATGTACATAAAGGGGCAGCACAGATTCATCTTATCTCTGACCCCACAGCACTGGTCACTACTGAGCATGTACATAAAGTGCAGCACAGATTCATCTCATCTCTGACCCCACAGCACTGGTCACTACTGAGCATGTACATAAAGTGCAGCACAGATTCATCTCATCTCTGACCCCACAGCACTGGTCACTACTGAGCATGTACATAATTATTATGAAAACATTTACAGCACGTCCTGCCCGAACTACTGAACCCAATTTATTACATATTTTATACAGACTCAAACTCCGACTCCACAGCCCTGTTGTTTTCTGTGCAGATTTTCCCCATAGAATTGCAATAGGTGTGAAATTCTGTAGGTAAAAAACACACATGCGTTTTAATTGCGTTTCTGCAGCAGAAACACATAAAAAATGCATGTAATCCACGCATAAAGTCTATTAAAAGTTTTGACAGAGTCAAATACCAGGAAGTATCAAAAACAAAGCAGCTTTATTTAAAGCATGACATACCAAATAATAGATACAGAAATGGTGCAGAAATTCTGCATATCAAAAACGCACCAAAAGCTGATGAGTGTGAAGGTAATCTTAGTTTTATAATCACTGCAGAAACTGAAGTTTAATGAAATATGCTAATAGGATGCTCCGTACACCCTGGGTGTGGCCAAGAGACTCATAGCCGCATGTTGTCCTCTAACTTGGCATGCACCCACCTCCCTCACTGGTGATTGACAACTCTGACCTACCCGAGTTTTCTCTGCAGACAGCTCTCGCTCCAGGTAAGCCAGTCCTGTGAATAGTCAGGGAGGGAGGTGGGGTATGCAAAAACCATTGTGCGGAATGATAGCACAAGTCTGGTGACCACACCCAGGGGGCACAGAGCAACCTAGCTGGCATATTTGATTCAGTTTCCGCAGAACACAGGCAACATTGAGAACACTATGGCTCGGGTCACATGACCATAAGTACTCTCATCCGAGAGGATAGAGTCGATCAGTGATCAACTGATCAGTGGGTGACCATAGTGGGATCCGATTTACTCGCATGAGGAGAAGATGGAGAAAAAAAATTCTCCATCTTCTCTATTGTGTCAGTACACAGAAATCGTACTGTCCTAGATGTCATCCCAGTGCAGTGTTTCCCAAGAACTTATTGTCTTGCATGGCCGGGTGTGATCTGAATATCAGATCACACTCGGGCATGCTGTGATTGTTTTCTTCGGGCCAGCTCTGTCTGAGGAAAAAAATCAGACGTATGCACAGACCTATAGAATAACATTGGTCCGAGTGCGATCCGATGTTTTGACAGATCGCACTCGAACGTAAAATAAGCTGGTGTTAGCGAGCCGTAAGAGAAGAGTCAGACGGCTGTATAACTCCGACGAGGTTCGCAACGCAATGCTCAGACTGGCCGCTGGCTCTCCTGACCCGTGCGTGACAGCTGCTGTATGAATAATGAATAAGTAATGTAGAGAAGATTTTTTTTCCTTCCTGCTGTATCCATATCTGGCTTTTTAAAAAAAAAAAAAAAAAAAATAACAAAAACAAATGTAACAATTTAAAAGAAAAAATGCAGTATGTGAAACCAATCAAAGGGTACGTGTACACTGAGTCATTTCGCTGAGTTTTGAGTTAACAAGGATTTTAGAGTGTTTTATCTCCAAAAATTCAGCAAAAAGACTGTGTGACCATACCCTTAGGCCACGCTCGCACTTTCAGTATTTGGTCACTATTTTACCTCAGTATCTCTAAATAGTAATTACCGAATAACGGCATCGGGAACCCGCATACCTGGAGCGCTCCTGATGATCAGCTGATCGGCGCCGCAGCTGCATGTGTCGCGGCGGTGTGACAGTCACAACACATGCATGGAGAGCCTGTTTGTTGTGCTCCAGGTATCCAGGATACCAAGGCAGCTAATCGGATAAGCTCTTATTCGAAGCTATTCGATTATCCTTATTTGTAAGCCAAAACCAGGAGTGGGTAATAAATGCAGAAGTGGTGACGTGTTTCTATTACACTTTTCCTCTGATTGCTCCACTCCTGGTTTTGGCTTACAAATTTTACTGAGGTAAAATACTGACCAAATACTGAACGTATCCATGTGGCCTTAGGCTATGTTCACGTGCAACTCTTTTTTATGCAACTTAACAGCTGCACTTTTACAGTCCCAGCAAAATCTGAGATTTCAGAAATCTAATGCACACGTTTGTTTGTTTTTTGTGTACTTGTCTGAATTTGAGAACTGCAGCATTGATAAAAGTAAGAAGTAAGAAAAACGTTGCAAAAAAAAATGTTTTTGCGTAGTTTGCATTGTGTTTTTTAACCAGTTTTGGTGAATAAAACTAACTTTATTAAACACGTACCCTAAGACAAGTCACACGTGATCTGCACCCAAAAAAACGCTGCATTTTTACCGCAGAAAGAACGCTGCATGCGAACATAGCCATATGGTGTTTTCCCACATTATTCTAGGAAAAAGGGCTACAATTTTTTTCTGTCATTTGTTGGCTGTATGGTTCAGTTCAGACAACCGTACCGAAACTCAAGCAAATTGTAGAAGCGACTGACAGGTTACTGTGCAGGAACGTCTTTTCTGAGGTTGTTTTTTTTTTTTTTCACTTGCGGTCTTGGTAAAGACAAACATTGGTGATCCTTATCACCTGAATAGAAATGAGCTGCATCCATGAATATTATGCCATCTATTTTTCCTATTCAGATATTCACATATTTCTATATTATTCCCAGCAGATGGATACAACATCAGGAATAACCCGGAAGACCAACCTATTTTATCTCTAGATTGTAAGGTCAAAGAGGAACCGGGAGAAAGTTCTAATTTTCCAAATATACATCCAGTCCTTCAAGACGCCAATACAAATAGTGATCCTTCTTATGGTAAGGAGCGTTCTCCCGATGAGTGTGATACTGCCGTCTGTAGTGCAGCTCCTGAAAGAGAGAAAGTCTTCCCCTGGCTGGAGTGCGATCAATTCACTCAGGACTCCGAGCTTTTGGCACATCAGAGAAGTCACACAGATGGAAAACTGTTTTCATGTTCTCACTGTGGGAAAAGTTTTACTGCAAAATCCAACCTCATTCAGCATGAGAGAATCCACTCGGATGAGAAACGCTTTATATGTGCAGTCTGCGGAAGAGGCTTTATCCGAAAAGCCGATCTGATCAAACACCTGCGGATTCACACAGGAGAGAAGCCTTTTCATTGTATTGAGTGCGGGAAATGCTTTACCCAGAATTCAGCTCTTTTAAGACATAAAAGATGTTCACATAGAGACAAAACCCTCTACACGTTCAAAATGTGGAACATGCTTTACACATAGTCCTTCACTTAAAGGCTACCTGTTGGTAAGAATATTCCTGAAGTACTATAGTATAGAGCAAGGTAAGACATGTCTAAGGATACCTGTTTTGTCGTCATCTGGCACTCTGTTGGGCAGAAATTTGTTACAGTATTTATTAATATGCAAATTAGGCCCGCAAGTGCACCGCTAGCCATATCTATGCACTTGCAATCTTTGTCTCATCTTTTCCCCACTTTCATTTCCCACACCACATCACTTCTCCTCTAAACAGTCAATCAAGAAGCAGGATTGACGCTAGTTTAGAGAAGTGATGAAGAGCGGAGTACTGCAAGTGCACAGATACTCCCACCAGTGCACTTGTGGGCAAAATTGATGACAAAGTAGGTATCCTTGGAAATGTTTTACCTTGCCCATCCTGCAGAGCCTCAAGTTTCTGAGGCACATTGTATCTAATAAGTTCACTTTAATAAGCATCCGAAGACTCACTACAAGGAGGAACGTGGACCACAAGTCACATGTATTAACTGTTGTGTGGCACAGGAATAAATACTGTAGAATTAGTTAAAAATGTAATACATTGGGATAGACTTGCTATTAGAAACCAGCAGGCCAAAATGGTCTTATAACAGCAAGAGCAGAAATCTGACTTAGTAGTAGCAACCACTCCAGCTTTTTTATTTCTTGTTTTGCACTAGTATAAATGAAAAGCCTAAAGGGGCAGTCGAGGTAGATACAGGTGGTGTTCATAAATGTACTTTGATTCATGCCTTTTCAGAACTCCCATAAAAGTGAATTGTCACCACTTCCTTCACAGCAACGCAAGACGGGACCCTCTTCTAGACGACTATTCGAGTCTCATCCCTGGGACCCACACCTATTAGTCATTTATGGCATATCCTACGAACATGCCATAAATCTCTGAGATGGGAATACTACTTTAAGGTTAGGGTTATATGATTCTAGATAAGAAACTAATATTTTGAAACAAGTCACACGACCCAAAACTTTCTGCTACTTACTGTTGGTGGGGTGTTTTAGAACTTCAATTTTGCTGCAAACAAATGATCAAATCTCAGAAGGGTTGTTATTCCATTGCGGCTCGTGTTGGTGTCTGTGGAGGAAAATTTGTTTGCAACCAAAACATCCAATGTTATGGGATTTTTTTGTGACAATGTGGTTCACATGTCATCTGTGGATGCGTTGTTCCAATTAAGTGCTGCGATCTTCATCGTATGTAACTAGCATCACAGAGCAGCCCTCGCCCTAACGCCACCATATACAGTAGACTAAAGTTGTCCAATAACAGTGGGATAGGCCAACAAGTTGCCACCCATTACCTTGTGTGGGGCCTTCATACTCCTTGAACTGCAAAAGTAGGACCATTGTCTGGAACAACATTTAACTGCTAATAGTCCAGGATAATCCAGGTTTTTCAGATTATCCAATTTTGTGCTTTTATTCGGATGATAAAGTGGTTTTCTACTAATAATTATAATCTTGTTCGTGAGTACTGGCCAGTGTACACGTATAGATGGTTGCTCCTGTTAGCCTCTACGTCATTCAGCCGTATGCTCACCAGTTTTCCATGACTGGATGAGCACTGGATCGTGTTTGCATGTGCCTTGAGACCATGGCCATGGTTTCAGTGGCGGGCACATCACAACATAACGTATTGAGAGATCAGTTGTTTGTGCCTCTATTTGATAAGGGCCCTTCCTTTTTGTCCACTTTGTTCCGCCTCTTGTACGGAAATGTTCAATGCTGCCTCACCTCTTTATGTCTGTATGGCAGTGTCCTCACAGGACTCCATCAGAACAGACCATAGCTCAATAAGAACAGTTGGGAGGTGAAGACCTAGACAGCTATGCCAGAGTTCCAGGTGCCTTTTTGGAAGGAGCAGTTTCATCTCCCAGGATGGAGCAGAGGGAGTGTTTTTTTGCAGGGCTCAGGAGAGGTTATAGAGTTGACAAGGTGTGAATAATGTGACGGACACCCCTTCCAGCAAACTAAGTAAATTAGGGAGCACTACGGACACATAACATGTGGGAAACTGGTCACTGGTTAGAACGGTGCAGAAGCTGATGGAAGGAACCATCCCTATGTTAATACACTGGCAAATATTATCCAATAGGATATTAATCTAATATATACTTACCTTATAATGGCTTCACATCCTGTTCCGTCCAGATGTGTCCGGATCCCAGAATTCTAAGCGGCGGAAGTTCACCGACCGCCATTTTGGGACACCCAAGTGATCGGTGTCTCAATATGGAAACTGCTGGTGGTACCAGCCTCTTGCGCGGTACCACCAGTGGAACATCGCCCCACCATACACACACACGAGGAGCGCATGCGCAGTTTTATTGTGACTGCCGATATCTGTCTGCACAAAGATGACAGTGGTCTGATTTACTGCGCCTGTGCGAATTTCATGCAGGCGCAGTGAATCATTCGGCTGATCCCGGCGGCAGATGCGTAACATGTCTACAGGCAGAGGAAGCCGGTCACATTAAAGGGGTTTTCCCCATGAACGAAAGTTCATTTTAAAAATCATCTGTGTCTGACCATGTACGGAGCATACCACATCTCCTGGGCAGGGGAGGAAGCAAAAGACAATACTGACATTACAGCAGGGGACCACACAGTATTCATTTTGTGAGGTAAAATATTTCATTGACTGTTTTTAAACAATATTTTACCTCACAAAATGTATCCTCTGCGATCTCCTGCTGTAATGTCAGTATTGTCTTTTGCTTCCTCCCCTGCCCAGGAGCTGAGGTATGTTCTGTACACGGACAGACACAGACAATTTTTAAAATGAACTTTTGTTTATAGGAAAACCCCTTTAAATAGAAATTCCTGCTGACATGCTGTGCATTGGCTGTTTAGTGATGGGGTACACAGTTCAAACAATAGATGACACGAGAGGAGAAGACAGCAGATGGGGGAGAGAGAAAGCGCACAGGGGGAAGACAGCTCAAACGGGACAGCACATGAGGGGAGAGCACAGGAAGGAGAGAGACAGCAGACAAGGGGGATAGCACATGGGGTAGACAGGTCAAAGAGGAGAGCACAGACGGGAGAAGTCAGCACATGAGGAAAGAGAGAGTGGATAGGTGGGTGAGCACATGGGGGGAGAGATTCTCAACGCTGCAACTGCCCCCATCGTGAAATTACTGCCCTCCCGATGCGGTCATCGGGCCTCCATCTAGTATTTAAATAAATATAGATATTAAATATATAATAAATAACATTTCAGCGGAAAACCCCTTTAAAGGGAATCTGTCAGCTTGATTTCATCCTCCAAACTGTTAATATGTGCATGTAGCTCTAGCCAAGAAAAGTCTATCCTTTCCTTACCTAGCTAGTCCATTCCTCCATTACCAAGAAATCACCACTAGAAGTGACTGAAGTGCTTTGGGTGTGAAAAAGCACTTCCCAAGCCTCTGTCATTCTAGCTCTATTCCCTTCTCAGTGCCACTTTCTCCGACGTGACTGAGTTCTCCTTTTCTGTGTGCCTTCCATCAAGTCCAAGCTGGACCGGGGAGTAGAGCTCGGATGATAGATGCTTGGGAAGTGCTTTGTTACGCCCAAAGCACTTCATTTGCATATTGATACAAACAGCGATTTATTGGTAACAGAGGAATGGACTGGGTAGTTGAAGGTATGGATGAACTTGTCTTTCCTAGAGCTATGTGCACAGTTTGGGGGTAAAATCCAGCTAACAGATTCCTCTTTATTTAAAAAAAAAAAAAAAACACTCAGAACAAGAGTTTTGGCTTCCATTAAATTAAACTCAACCATCCACAACATTTTTAAATAATCTTTGATTGAGACTATAATTTCTTATAGTCTTAGGGTACCGTTACACTTAGCGATGCACCAGCGATCCCGACAACGATATGGATCGCTGGTGCATCGCTAAGTGGTCGCTAGTGAGCTGCCACACAGGCAGATCTCACCAGCGACATAGCAGCGGTCGGGGGTCGCTACTTACCTGTCAGACGCGGCGATCCTGACGTCCTCCCGCCCGCGTCCACGCGTCGCTCGTCGGCGCAACCGGAAGCCCAGCAGGAAGTGACCGACGAGAAATGATCCAGTACGTTCTTGCACGACCAACGATGAGCAGCGGGGGAGCCGGTCGGAGGTAAGTATCAGACACAGCGATATCGCTAGCAATATCGCTGCTACGTCACAAAAATCGGTGACGTTACAGCGATATTGCTAGCGATATCGCTATGTGTAACGGGGGCTTTATAATGTATTTCAGTGCCAAAATAGCTTTGCTGTATTTACTAAACCTGAGTGTTAATGATTCCCTTGTTATAGATTGGTTCCTTTTCTTGGTACGGTACGTCCTTCCAGGTTTCTAGTCGATTTCCGATATGGATTTTTAGCTATTTATTTTCATAGAATTGTATGTATATGTAAGTAAGTAGTAATTGAGCAGGGTATTTTAAGTCACTGAGTCTCTTTAGATAAATCTTTCAGTATGGCTGCTACTATCAGAAGCACTGTTCTTACATGCAGCAGATCTCACACCACTGAAAGAAGCAGCATGAAATAAAGGCTGATGAACGTGTCAATATGGCAAATTTAGTGCTATAGCGTTGTGTTTGTATATGGGAGATGTAAACGTTTCTATGTGATTTTTTTTTTTAAATAAGATGTGTTTTTCATAGTCTAGAATAGTTTTACTGTCATGCTGGTGACAAGAATTAAACATTTCTTTAAAAAAAAAAATAGTCATCTATTTTTTTCCGCACACCTACTAACCTGAAGATTCATCTCGCGCATGGAGGCCTAGCCACTTCTGAAAAATCTACTATTACACTATATGAAAAAGTAAAATAGGAAAATAAAACCTCAAATGCCACCAAACTTGATGTACCAAATAGGACCCTAAACTATTTAAATATGACCCAGTCTGTAAGTTTTGCCTTGTTTTTTTACTTACGGAGTTTGACTGGTTTAGCAAAAAATTTTTCTTCTATTCGTGAATTTTAAAAAGAACCTGTCAGTACAATTTTATTAAGTAAAGACATGGCTAATGGCGCTGCAACACAGATTTAATTGATATTTTTGGCAAAAAAAACCGCTTTGTTTTTCTTTAACCCCTTTTCGTCACAGCCAATTTCCGTTTTTTTTTGTTTTTTCAATTTTAATTTTTTTCCTCATCTTCTTCCAACAGCCATAATTTTTTTGTTTTATTCTTCCATCCCCATAGCCGTATGAGGGCTTATTTTTTTGTGGGACGAATTGTACTTGTGAATGACACCAATCATTTTATTATGTGATGCACTGGAAAAAAAAAAAACAGGAAAAAAAATTCCAACTGTGCCGAAATTGCGAAAAAAATTCAATTCCACAAGAGTTTTTTTTGTGTTTTTTATTTAAAATGTTCATGGCAATATCATTCTTCAGGTCAGTATAATTATGCAAATACCAAATATGTATAGGTTTTATTTCAAAAAATGTTTAAAATTAAATTTTGCATGTGTCCTCATTTTCCAAGACTCGTAAAGCCTTCCATTTTTGGGATATGGGGCTAAGTTAGGACTTATTTTTTGCGCACTGGGAGGATGTTTTTATATACAACATTTTGGGGTAGATGTAATGTTTTGATAGCTTCTTATTGCATTTTATTGCAATCTTGCAGCGCCCCAAAAACCATACCTCTGTAGTTTCGATTTAATTCTCTTTATGCTGTTTGCAGATCAGATTAATTTTATTTTATGTTTTGATACACTGGACTTTTACACATGTAGCAATTCCAGAGTGTTTTTGTATTTTTTTCTTTATTTTTAATTGAGGAAAAGGGGGTGACGTTTTTTGTTTTTTTTTCCCCC
This sequence comes from Dendrobates tinctorius, assembly GCF_039654945.1. NCBI lineage: Eukaryota > Metazoa > Chordata > Amphibia > Anura > Dendrobatidae > Dendrobates > Dendrobates tinctorius. The sequence goes on from NW_027361690.1 coordinate 84,322,274, forward strand.
ATCATTTTCAAAACGTTTGCTCGACCTGTGCCTGTTACAAGCAGATGAAGGCAGAGTAACACAGCCATCATTTTGCCAGGAACCCGAAATATCATGTCACTGTAAGTCATACAGGGGTTGGACAAAATAATGGAAACACCTGGCAACATCAACAAAAGTTAGTTTAATATGGTGTAGGTCCACCTTTTGTGGCGATTACAGCCTCAATTCTCCGAGGTATGGATTCATACAAGGTGTGAATTGTTTCCAAAGGAATTTTAGCCCATTCTTCAGTTAAAACACCCTACTGTTCTTGGAGCGACGATGGCGGCGGTAATCGACGTCTAACTTGAATCTCTAAAATCGACCACAAATGCTCAATAATGTTGAGGTCTGGTGATTGTGTGGGCCAGATGAGAAGCTCAACTTCATTACAATGTTCCTCGTGCCATGCTTGAATGATTCTAGCTGTATGAATTGGTGCATTATCATCCCTCCGGGAACAGTGCTTGAACCATAAGATGCACTTGGTTGCCCAAGATGCCTAAATAATCTCGGCTGTTAATTCTTCCATGAAGGGAGATCATTGGCCCGGCGGATCTCCACGAAATAGCACCCCAGATCATCACAGAACCTCTGCCATGTTTTACGGTTGGGAGAAGGCAGTCTGGATGGAATGCTTCTTTCGGCTGTCTCCAAACGTACACTCGGCCGGAGGTCGGAAATAGGGTAAACGATGATTCGTTGAAGAATATCACGTTTCCACTGCTCGAGGGACCTATTCTGGAGGTTTCTACACCACTCTAAACGCTTGGAAACATTTGTCATTCAGAGCAGCGGTTTTCTAACTGCAGCTCCTCCGTGGAATCCAGATTTGTGCAGCTCCTGACTAACAGTTTTCGTGGAAACTGGGTTCTGTAGGTGTTCATTGAGCTCAGCAGTGATTTTCGGGGCCGTGGACTTGCGATCCTCTCTCACACTTCGCTTTAGAGTCCGACAGTCTCTCTCAGTCAACTTCGACTTTCGGCCGGACCTGTGCTTTGCTGCGGACATTTTTCCTTCTCTTTCAAACGCAGTCATTACCTTGGAGACAGTACCTCTTGACACGCCAAGCATTCGGGCACTTTCTGTTACACTAGCGCCTGCCCATACGAGCACCAACAATTTGGCCTCTTTGATGAAAACCTGATACCGATGGCAGACCTCTCGGATATTCAGTGTTCTTACAATTCTGCAAAACAAACAGTTAATTTACATACACATATCACATATAATCAACTACAAAACATTATCATATGTCACGGTTTGCATGTTTATAACATGTTCGAAGATTATGATGCCAAAACGTTAGGTGTTTCCTTTATTTTGTCCAACCCCTGTATGTCGGGAGGCAGACGGAGGAGCAGGGGAATCTCCGACAAGTAGGAGAAGAGCCAGTTCATAGTCCGGCCTCTATGCACTGAAATCTAATAAAGCAGAATACTTCAAATGGTGATTGAACAAGAACAACAAAGCGTATTTCTTCACCAAAGATATTAATTTAATCTGTATTACCATTTAAGACAAAAAGGAAAAAAAAGTATGCAAGTACGAAAGGGATCGCCATAAGTACAAATCATTTTATTACATAAATTTACGAAAAATATAAAAACACTTAAAAGCCAATAGATAGCGATCAGTACAATGTACCCTTAGTAAGTTAACAACCTGCCTACGCATAACAGAGTACCCTTAACCCCTTAGCGACGGAACCAATTTGCAGCTTAATGACCAGGCCAATTTTTACAATTCTGACCACAGTCACTTTATGAGTTAATAACTCTGGAACACTTTAATGGATCCTGCTGATTCTGAGACTTTTTTTTCATGACATATTGTACTTCATGTTTGTTGTAAAATTTATTCAATATGACTTGCGTTTATTTATGAAAAAAATGGAAATATGGTGAAAATTGTAAACATTTTGCAATTTTCAAACTTTTAATTTTTATGCCCTTAAATCAGAGAGATGTGTCACAAAAAATACTTAATAAATAACATTTCCTACATGTCTGCTTTACATCAGCACAATTTTGGAACCAAAATTTTTTTGTTAGGAAGTTATAAGGGTTAAAATTTGACCAGCGATTTTTCATTTTTGCAACAAAATTTACAAAACCATTTTTTTAGGGACCACATCACATTTGAAGTCACTTTGAGAGGTCTATACGACAGAAAATACCCAAAAGTGACACCAATCTAAAAACTGCACCCCTCAAGGTGCTCAAAACCACATTCAAGAAGTTTATTAACCCTTTACGTGCTTCACAGGAACTGAAGCAATGTGGAAGGAAAAAAATAACATTTAACTTTTTTTACAAACATTTTACTTCAGAACCATTTTTTTTTTCATTTTCACAAGTGTAAAAAGAGAAAATGAACCACAAAATTTCTTTTGCAATTTCTCCTGAATTTGCTGATACCCCATAAGTGGGGGTAAACCACTGTTTGGGCGCACGGCAGGGCTTGAAACGGAAGGAGAGCCGTTTGACTTTTTCAATGCAGAATTGGCTGGAATTGAGATTGGACGCCATGTTGCGTTTGGAGAGCCCCTGATGTGCCTAAACAGAGGAAACCCCCAACAAGTGACACCATTTTGGAAACTAGACCCCTTAAGGAACTTATCTAGATGTGTGGTGAGCACTTTGAACCCCCAAGTGCTTCACAGAAGTTTATAACGCAGAGCAGTGAAAATTAAAAAATCATTTTTTCCCTCAAAAATGATTTTTTAGCCTGCTATTTTTTATTTTCCCAAGGGTAACAGGAGAAATTGGACCACAAAAGTTGTTGTGCAATTTGTCCTGAGTATGCTGATACCCTATATGTTGGGGGAACCACTGTTTGGGCGCATGGGAGAGCTCGGAAGGGAAGGAGCGGCGTTTTGGAATGCAGACTTTGATGGACTGGTCTGCGGGCGTCAAGTTGAGTTTGCAGAGCCCCTGATGTGCCTAAACAGTAGAAACCCCCCACAAGTGACCCCATTTTGGAAACTAGACCCCCCCAAGGACCTTATCTAGATGTGTGGTGAGCACTTTGAACCCCCAAGTGCTTCACATAAGTTTATAACACAGAGCTGTGGGTTTATCACAGTGATCAAAATGTACGTAAGAAGATGGCGACGCCCACCGGAGGATGCAGGAGGACCACCAGGAGGTACCGGGGGGATCGGGGACCCTATTTCTCTCTCCTCTGATGTGCGATCACATCAGAGGAGAGAGAAGTTAAATGTAAAATCGCAGCTTTTTTTTTTTTGCGGTCGCCGTTATACGGTTAATAACAGCGATCGGAAAATCGGGGTTGGTAAAAACCGACCGAATCATGCTTTCTGGGGTCTACCCCCGGCAGCCGAGACCCCGGAGAAAATCCGACTCTAGGGGGGAGGGCGCTATACACTTTTTTCACAGCGCCGTTAATTAACAGCGGTGTGGTTTAAGTACCCTTAACTACCACCGTTAAAAGGCGTATCGGCGGTCGTTAAAAATTAAATAAAGAATTGTACCAAAGGATCTGTAGATGACGAGTTCCAAACAATATATTAAGTATCAAGCAATAAACCAAAATCTGGTCCTGCAAGAACACCTCAATATAATAAATAATATACCCAGTATAATAAAAAAAAAAAAGAATATCAGAGATAACAAACACTAAAATGGGGAAATAAGCACTAAAGATCTGTAATGAAGAAGAAAAGAAAAAAAAAGCACATTTGACCATACGATAATGAGCAAAGGAAGAACCCCAGAGGTGTATCTAGGTTTTCCGGCACCAGGGGCAAGAATTCAGTTTGGTGCCCCCCTCTCCCCCAAGCACATATGCGATTTGAATACTTATGACCATGTGATATTTCAATTTTTCTTTTTTAATAAATTTGCAAAAATTTCTACATTTCTGCTTTTTTTGTCAGTCAAGAGGGGTGCAGAATAATAATAATAATAATCTTTATTTTTATATAGCGCTAACATATTCCGCAGCGCTTTACAGTTTACACACATTTTTTCATCACTGTCCTCGATGGGGGCTCACAATCTAAATTCCCTATCAGTATGTCTTTGGAAGTGTGGGAGGAAACCGGAGTACCCGGAGGAAACCCACGCAAACACGGGGAGAACATACAAACTCCTTGCAGATGTTGTCCTTGGTGGGATTCGAACCCAGGACCCCAGCGCTGCAAGGCTGCAGCGCTAACCACTGAGCCACCATGCTGCAGAATGTACATTAATAAGAAAAAGAAATGAACTTTTTTGAATTTACCAAATAGCTGCAATGAAACGAAGAGTGAAAAATTTAAAGGACCCTGAATACTTTCGGTACCCACTGTATGTGGATATTACCGCTGTTAATTTGCTTTGGGATTTCCGTGGTAGAAATTCTGCAGCAAATACATTATATGAATGCCCCCACTAATAATGGTGAGGGCCCTAAATCACTTATGCATGGCCTTATTAGTGATATCGAAAAAGAATGCTCCCTCACATCGCCTCATACTTTTTACGGAAATCTCTCTGCCACCGTTAAAGCCATAACATTTATGAAAGGCCTAGTTTTTTTAGTGGTGGGGTAAGAAAACCAGCTATGTGCACATGATGCAGATTTGTTGCATTTCGCAGTGTTTTTTTCCCGCACGGAAATGCTATAAATCTGCAATGGATTAGAATGTTAATCAATGGCATTCCTGAATTGTTGTGCACATGCTGCAGAAATTTCCGTCCTTAATTGCAGCATTTTATTTTCCCCAGCATGTCAATTCTTTTTGCGGATCTGCAGCGTTTCTGCATTCATTGACTTCCATTGAGTCAGTCAAATCCGCAGTAAAACCGCAGATGTAAAAAGTTTGTGAATTTGCTACGGAGTTGCTGCCAAAAACGCTGCAGAAAAGGAAATGTCAGGAGGAGGAAGAGTGTGTGGACGGAGAATATGTGTGAGCGGAGACTATGTGCGTGTCTGTCTGCGTGTGTGCGGCTGTGTGCAGTAACGTTACCGCCAGTACTGTCAGTCACAGCTCTGCGGGATCATGCTGGCAGATGTCAGCGTGATCCGCAGTGGTGACCTGCGGTAAAAAAGCAGGCGTGGGCCGATGAGACTACTGCTCACATCGGGCTATGTCTGCTGTCACTGATAACAATGACAGCAGGTTCCGCTGCTGGGAGAGTAGTATCATCTCCCGGAGCCTGTGCTCAGAGTTATAAAAAAGAAAAAAAAAAAAAAAGTCAAATTACGTACATAGTCACATAAAAATAAAAACCCATTATACTCCCCTCACACCAAATCCCCGACACCCTCGTCTCCTAGGTATAATGTAAAATAATAAACCAACATATACTCCCTGTCTGCCATAGTCCAGGTAATCCTAGTGTTCCTCGACTATCGCACGTGTAGAGCAGTCACATCCGAAGATGTGACCGCTCTACCTGGCCTCCGGGAATACACTGACAGATTATCCCTCCCGCATTGAATCAGCTGATCAGCTCCGGTGCTCTCACTTACGGCATCGCTGCGTGGGAAAGTTCTCACACAGCGGTATTGCCGTGAGAGCACCGGAGCTGATGAACGCCGGTGAACTCTCACGGCAGTGCATTGATACACTGGGGGAGCAATTTCCTCCTGTCAGTGTATCACCGGAGGCCGAGTAGAGCAGTAACATTTCCCGATGTGACTGTTCTACACGTGAGATCATCATGGGACACTCGGTATTAAATGGACTACGTCGGACACGGAGTATTATATGTTGGTTTATTATTTTATTTTTGTTGCTGGAGAAGAGGGAGTCGGGGATTAGGCGTTCAGTAAGTATGGTTAATTAAGATTCAATAAAGGAGTCTGTGTGATTATTTCAAATAAAGGACTTTATTCTGGTTGTGTCTTTACCATATAACTATATTAATGGATTGGTGTCTTATAGACGCTTCTCCATTACTAAGCTGTGGGCTTGATGTCACTGGACAATACAAAGGTGACATCAACCCCACAAATATGAACCCCACTTGCCACCGCTACATAGCAAGTGGGAAGATGTGCCATTTCTGGGGCAGCTAAGAGCTGATGTTTTTAGCCTGGGAGTGGTGCCAATATTCATGGCCCCTTCCTAGGCTATTACTATCAGCCCACAGCTGTCTGCCTAACCTTTGCTGGTTTGATTTTATAGGGGCGTTCCATGTCAATTTTTTTCTGGGGTTCCCCTGTAAATTAGCCAGTAAAGGCTAAGCAAGCAGCCAAACAGCTGTAAGCTGATATTAATAGCCTGGGAATCATTATGGCTATAGGCTCCTTCCCAGAATATTAACCTCAGCCCTCAGCTTTCCCTCTGATGGTTATGAAAATTACGCAGGTGCCCACAAAATTTTTAAAAAATTTTTTTGAAAAAGAAACATTGCGTTTCACGCAGATTTCGTGTGTTTGTTTTGTTAATGAAGGTATCTGGCTGACACCTGTTCATTACTAAACCTCGGGTTTGGTAGTATATTATATTCAACCCCTGGCAAAAATTATGTAATCACCGGCCTTGGAGGATGTTCATTCAGTTGTTTAGTTTTGTGCCATGTCAGTCAGTGATCTGCTTTTTTTCTACACAATTAAAGTCATTTCAAATGGCAACTTTCTGGCATTAAGAAACAATAAAAGAAATCAAGAACGAAAAATGTGGTAGTAATGGTAACTTTTTTAAACCAAGCATAGGGGAAAAATTATGGAATCACTCAATTCTGCTACACTGAGACAGGAGACTAGGAGTCACTCATGTCTGCGAGTGGGCAATAGAAGCTAATCTCTACCCCCTGAGAAATTAGAAGTTAGGCTGGTGAAGAGAATACTGGTGAAAAATGCCGGATACAAGTCACATAATCACACGTATCCCTCATTTACATAGGACAGACGCACATGCACATACTGTGCATCAGTGCACATCACGGGGAGCAGCATACAGTATAGACACGTGGACGGACCAGATCTATATTTCCAGATACAGAATAACGGTACAGTCTGAATAATCCCTTCAATACGAGTGTGTGGAGTTTTATTTTTGCGTGTCAAGGCAAGGCTCAGGCAGTGAAAGGTTAACCAGAGGGGTGTGGCGGCACTACATAAATAATGGAGGCTGGGGGGTTGGAGGTGTGGTGGTAGGAGAGCTTTGGGTCTGTGCATGATGTATACACCTGAGCACATGGTGACACTACACAGACCGGCTCTGCTACATTCCTGCGCCAGCCACACAAATAAATGGTCAATGTCACTGCATGTGGATAAATGTACTCCACTCTTATCACCCTCACTACACCACTATCCGTCATACCCAGCTCTGCTACTCTGCTCCTATCACCCACATTGCACCGCTACCCATCATACCCAGCACTGCTACTCCACTCGTCACCCACTCTACACCGCTTTCAGTCATACCCATGCTCCTATCTCCCACACTACACCGCTATCCGTCATACTCAGCTCTGCTACTCCAGTCCTATCACCCACACTACACCACTATCCGTCATACCCAGCTCTGCTACTCCGCTCCTATCACCCACACTACACCGCTATCCGTCATACCCAGCTCTGCTACTCCGCTCCTATCACCCTCACAACACCGCTATCAGTCATACCCAGCTCTGCTACTCCACTCCTATCACCCACACTACACCGCTATCCGTCATACCCAGCTCTGCTACTCCACTCCTATCACCCACACTGCACCGCTACCCATCATACCCAGCACTGCTACTCCACTCGTCACCCACTCTACACCGCTATCAGTCATACCCACGCTCCTATCACCCACACTACACCGCTATCCGTCATACCCAGCTCTGCTACTCCAGTCCTATCACCCACACTACACCGCTATCCGTCATACCCAGCTCTGCTACTCCAGTCCTATCACCCACACTACACCGCTATCCGTCATACCCAGCTCTGCTACTCCACTCCTATCACACACTACACCGCTATCCGTCATACCCAGCTCTGCTACTCTGCTCCTATCACACACTACACCGCTATCCGTCAAACCCAGCTCTGCTACTCCGCTCCTATCACCCACATCACACCGCTATCCATCATACCCAGCTCTGCTACTCCACTCCTGTCACCCACACTACACCGCTATCCGTCATACCCAGCCCACCTCCCGCACACCCACCTGCCCTGCCCGCCACACCACCTACCTCTTCTTAGCAATGGAAGGCGCTGCCGGGGCCTTGCACTCGTTTGCAGTCTGGTGTGTGTCGGCCCAGCCTGCAGGTATCTGGAGAGGACGCTCAGCCTGCCCTGCGCTGAGAACAAGCAGACACCGGGGAGCCCTCAGCCATGCTTCCGTGTTGTGGGCACTCTGTGGCTTCCCATTAGGCAGCGCAAAGGCCGTTACTAAGCAACCGCAGAATGCCACAGGGTCCTCGCTTCCAGATTCACATGCCAGGAAAGGAGGCAGGGTGGATCGTCACAAGGGACCCCTGTAGCAGCCAGAAAACTGAGGTGGGTGGGCGGGCCGACCCGGACTTATAAAGAAAAAAAAAAACCTTGCCCAGGTGCCACCCCCCTGCATCTTCCCGCCTTAGGCACGTGCCCTCAAGTGCCTAGTGGCAAATATGGCCCTGAATATGGTCTTCAATGGAGAATGAAAAAGAAGAGGTAGAACAAGGAAATGACATCACAATTTTTTTTTAAATAATATATCTTTATTTAGCTTATAAAAACGCATACAAATCCGCATGAAAATCTGCATCAAAAAGGCATCAAAACCGTGTGGAATTTCAACTGTTTTCTGCCAAGAAAGGCAGAAACTGCTCAGAAATTTCCACAAGCAAATTCGCAATGTGCGCACATCCTTCAGGGGCGATACAGGGGGAGGGGGCTCAGTCAGTCGGGTGATACAGGGGGAGGGGGCTCAGTCATTCGGGTGATACATGGAGAGGCGTCTCAGTCAGGGGTGATACAGGGAGAAGGGCTCAGTCAGTCAGGGGTGATACAGGGAGAGGAGGCTCAGTCACGAGTGATACAGGGAGAAGGGGCGCAGTTAAGTTACTGGTGATACAAAGATAGCGGACTCATTCAGTTAGTGGTGATACAGGAAGAGAGGCTCATTCAGTCAGGGCTGCTATAGGGAGACAGGGCTCAGTCAGTCAAGGAAGATACCGGGAGAGGGGGCACAGTAAGGGGTGACAGAGAGAGAGGGGGCTCAGTCTGTCAGGGGTGATACAGGGAGAGGAGCTCAGTCAGGGGAGATACAGGGAGAGGGGGCTCAGTCAGTCAGGTCTGATATAGGGAAGGAAGCTGTCAGTCAGGGGGATACAGGGAGAAGAGCTCAGTCAGTAAGGGCTGATATAGGTATATAGATATAGGGGGCGCAGTCATTCAGGGGGGATACGAGTAGAGGGGCTCAAGCAGTCAGGGGTGATTCAGCAAGAGAGGGATCAGTCAGTCGGGTGAAACAGGGAGAGGGGTCTCATTTGCATATTGCATCAGATTATTAAATTAACTGCAGTATTTAGTAGATACAGAGACAACATAGTGATGATCACGGGTTTATAAGCTTCACTTTCTTGTAAGGGTAAGTGCACATGTAGTTTTTAGTTTGTGCAGATTTTGATGAAAAATCCGCAGGACAAAAGTCCTGCGGTTTATCTGCGGATTAGGCTGCGGTTTCACATCTCATAATGGATAGGTGTGAAACCGCAGCGAAATCCACACAAAGAATTGACATGCTGCGGATTGTAACCCGCAGCAAAACCCCGCGGAAAAATCCGCAGCATGTGCACAGCGTTTTTTTATTTCCATAGGAAATAAAGGTACTGTACATCACAGCAGAATCTGCTGCGGACCCGCAGAGCCAAAACTGCTGCGTATCCACAGCAGAATCCGCAACGTGTGCACATACCCTAAAAGGACTTGTAAAACTTATATGAGACATAGTTTTCAATTAGCAACTGCCCCTTCAGATATATTAATTGCATTAGTGAATTGACAATTATGTTGCAAACCCCATTGTAAATTGTCATAAAATGTATTAAAAATACTAACGATAGTATATACTAAAAAAAAAATCATAACGAAAATACATAACAAAATATGAATATTTAAGCAATTATACTGATAGCTGTTGTTAAAATGAACCTGACACATGATACATACTGCCTAATCCATGAGCATCACCTAACAGGCACTGACTGTATGACTTTGAAACTCTGGATAAAGGACAGCGGGCGGGGAGAAGTCACCAGGGACCCACCTGTCTTACTAGTCTACATCACAATCTTGGTCCCCAGTGGCTTCTAAAGTTTGTTTTTCTTTTAAATGCTGCAACATTTCAGAGCCAAACCTACCTGTGCCAGGATGGTGTCATGAGATGAGCAAATACTGTATTTCAATGTTAGGTTCGGATTACGATCACCGAATTTGCAATATTCGACGATTTATTGGTTGAATATTCGCTGAATATAGCCAAACGCCATTCAAGTCAATGGGAGGCAAAAACAAACTCATACACAATACCTTCACACGGGTCCAAAAGCTGCCAAAACACATCAAATTACGGGCAGACACCAGGAAAGTGGCCTCAATTCACCCACAGTACAAATTTTAGAATGGCACAGCAGCAATCACCCATGCATAAGTTATCGTGGTCTGGGCCAGCATTAACAGCTGTGAACTGAACGTCAAATTAAGACGAGGTCGGTGAGGGATCGGTGTAGGCCTGCTGTGCTGGGAGCCCTGATACCACATGCAACAGCTCAACCTGCTTTCATGCTCAGCCACACTCAGGTGGCACAAATATCAGTTTTGTAGACAACTCATGTCAGAAAAATCTAAGGAGAGTAACACAGGTAGTTGACTCCCAGGAAGTGGAGGCCTGTCTCGGAGTCCTACTGCTACAGGCAACACTCATGAAGAAGACCCAACCAGGAGTCTACACATTTACAATAATTAGTGGCAGACACCAACGAAGTGGCATCAATTCCACCACAGTAGAAATAGTATAATAGGGATCAACACATATTCCCACGACAGCCAACCCAGCAGATGAACGCCCAACCAGGAGTATAAACATTTCCAAAAATTAGGACCTTACACCACCGAAGTGGCATCAATTTCACGAAAGTAGAAATAATATAATAGGGATGAACACGTCTTCCACTACAGCCACCCAGAAGATGGAGACCCAATCAGGAGTCTTCAAATTTAAAATAATTAGGGGCCGACACCAATTTCAACAGAGTACAAATAGTATAATAGGGAGAGACAGCTCTTCCACAACAGCCAACTCAGCAGATGGACATGCAACCAGGAGTATACACATTTTCAAAAATTTGTAGCAGACACCAACAAAATGGCACCAATTTCACCACAGTAGAAATAGTATAATAGAAACCGACACAGCTTCCACTGCAGCCAACCCAGCAGATAAACACCCAACCAGGAGTGTTCACATTTCCAAAAATTAGAGGCAAACACCACCAAGTGGCAAAAATTTCTCGAGAGTAGTAGTGTAATAGGGACCAACACGTCTTGCCCTACAGAGTCTTCAAATTTAAAATAATTAGGGACAGGCACCACCAAAGTGGCATCAATTTCACTAGAATATAAATAGTATAATGGGAAGCGACATCTCTTTCACTACAGCTAACACAGCAGATGGACACCCAACCAGGAGAGTTCACATTTCCAAAATTTAGTGGCAGACACCAACAAAGTGACATCAATTTCACCACAGTAGAAATAGTATAAAAGGGAGCGACATCTCTTCCACTACAGCCAACCCACCCAGATGGACACATTTCCAAAAATTAGTGGCAGACGCCACCAAAGTGGCATAAATTTCATGTGAGTAGAAATAGTGTAATAGAGACCGAAACATCTTCCACTACAGCCAACCCAGCAGATGAACACCCAACCAGGAGTCTTCAAATTTAAAAAAATTAGGGCCTGACTCAACCGAATTGGCATCAATTTCACAAGAGTATAAATAGTATAATAGGGACCGACACGTCTTCCACTACAGAAAATGAAAAGGAGCAGCATCCAGTCCAGGTGAAGAAATGTGTAAAAATTTATTTCGCCATGAAAATATACAGCGTTTCGACCGACACACAGTCTTTTTCAAGTATAGTGCATAGCAAATACGGCGTTCTTAAATAGGCCAAAGTAGCCAATCAACAACAAGAATCCGCCCATTGTTAAATGAATAACAGCAATATACAAAAAATATATATAAAATACATTGCATATAAGTGACAATATAGTGTAAACAAAATCATAAAATATATTACAGAAATGGTGTAATCATGTCCATGAATCATGAAAATAAACAAAAATGCAACCAATCCTATAAACATAACCACCAATCATATATCAGCATTCCCACGTATCATAGCAACACTCTGCCAATCAGATATAATCATACAAACAACGCCAGTCCGAACCGCCAGCCAATAGATATATTCCCAAAAGAAGCGTCAAATCCGGCGCCCTATTAAATTTACCCACACATTTAGAGATGTCATGGGATCGCCTTTAAGCGTTCAGCATCCACCCTTTTGTTTATTTTCATGACGAAATAAATGGCAAAATAAATTTTTGCACATTTCTTCACCCAGACTGGATGCTGCTCCTTTTCATTTTCTTGGGACTTTTTATGTCCAATCTTGATGAAAGTTAGGCGGTCTACACTTTCAGGGGACAGCCAGCTGCGCTTATCCATCAGGACACCACCAGCAGCAATGAAGACACGTTTTCTTCACTTTTATCATGCACTGGCTGCCGGGCATGATGAAACCTCCAAGGCGTGAGAGGTGATCTCAGGTTATTCATCCACTTTTGAAGACCAAAATGTGTAAGGGTCCAAACCCTCCCTCATGGTTTTGATATTCAGTTCTAGATACTCCTGCACCATCCTCTTCCTTCATTCACCACATGTCAGACTTGGATTGTGTTGTGCTGGTGCACCAGCTGGTCTAAAAAAAAGTGTCAAAGGACTCACAGAAATAGCTTTTGCCACTTACACTTCTGCTGCTAATGTTTTGGCGTTGACGAATTGACGTGCCAGAAGTTAGATGTCTAGAACTGCTATGCACACTGTGTGCTTCACTGCTGTCTTAGGGAAAACCTCTCTTAAGGTTGTATAAAAGTGTGTTTCGATACTCCAGCATTCGCGGGTCCCTTTCCAGGGCGGGAAGCATCTGGCAAAATTTTGTCTTATAACATGGATCTAACAGAGTGAATCATAACTATGCAGAGCTCATGTTGCAGATAGTGCAGCAAGAAGGCACTCATACAGTTGTGGCCAAAAGTATTGACACCACTGCAATTCTGTCAAATAATAGTTACTTCCTGAAAATGATTGCAAACACAAATTCTTTGGTATTATTATCTTCATTTAATTTGTCTTAAATGAAAAAAACACAAAAAGAATTGTCCTAAAGCCAAATTGGATATAATTCCACACCAAACATAAAAAAGAGGGTGGACAAAAGTATTGGCACTGTTCGAAAAATCATGTGATGCTTCTCTAATTTGTGTAATTAACAGCACCTGTAACTTACCTGTGGCACCTAACAGGTGTTGGCAATAACTAAATCACACTTGCAGCCAGTTGACATGGATTAAAGTTGACTCAACCTCTGTCCTGTGTCCTTGTGTGTACCACATTGAGCATGGAGAAAAGAAAGAAGACCAAAGAACTGTCTGAGGATTTGAGAAACCAAATTGTGAGGAAGCATGAGCAATCTCAAGGCTACAAGTCCATCTCCAAAGACCTGAATGTTCCTGTGTCTACCGTGCGCAATGTCATCAAGAAGTTTAAAGCCCATGGCACTGTGGCTAACCTCCCTAGATGTGGACGGAAAAGAAAAATTGACAAGAGATTTCAACGCAAGATTGTGCGGATGTTGGATAAAGAACCTCGACTAACATCCAAACAAGTTCAAGCTGCCCTGCAGTCCGAGGGTGCAACAGTGTCAACCAGTACTATCCGTCGGCGTCTGAATGAAAAGGGACTGTATGGTAGGAGACCCAGGAAGACCCCACTTCTTACCCCGAGACATAAAAAAGCCAGGCTGGAGTTTGCCAAAACTTACCTGAAAAAGCCTAAAACATTTTGGAAGAATTTTCTCTGGTCAGATGAGACAAAAGTAGAGCTTTTTGGGCAAAGGCATCAACATAGAGTTTACAGGAGAAAAAAAGAGGCATTCAAAGAAAAGAACACGGTCCCTACAGTCAAACATGGCGGAGGTTCCCTGATGTTTTGGGGTTGCTTTGCTGCCTCTGGCACTGGACTGCTTGACCGTGTGCATGGCATTATGAAGTCAGAAGACTACCAACAAAATTTGCAGCATAATGTAGAGCCCAGTGTGAGAAAGCTGGGTCTCCCTCAGAGGTCATGGGTCTTCCAGCAGGACAATGACCCAAAACACACTTCAAAAAGCACTAGAAAATGGTTTGAGAGAAAGCACTGGAGACTCTTAAGGTGGCCAGCAATGAGTCCAGACCTGAATCCCATAGAACACCTGTGGAGAGATCTAAAAATGGCAGTTTGGAGAAGGCACCCTTCAAATATCAGGGACCTGGAGCAGTTTGCCAAAGAAGAATGGTCTAAAATTCCAGCAGAGCATTCTAAGAAACTAATTGATGGTTACCGGAAGTGGTTGGTCGCAGTTATTTTGGCGTGCAACTAAGAATTAGGCTGAGGGTGCAAATACTTTTGTCTGGCCCATTTTTGGAGTTTTGTGTGAAATGATCAATATTTTGCTTTTTGCTTCATTCTCTTTTGTGTTTTTTCATTTAAGACAAATTAAATGAAGATAATAATACCAAAGAATTTGTGTTTGCAATCATTTTCAGGAAGAAACTGAGTATTATCTGACAGAATTGCAGGGGTGTCAATACTTTTGGCCACAACTGTATGTCAGGCTCTTTCATGAGGTCCAAGCCCATGCTTTGCTTGTGGCTGGGTAACACTGATTCTTGCTTCCTCCATCCCCTCCCGCCAACCACGAACAACAAAGAGGAGATGATTATTCCCTACATCTCCTGACAGTTGCTCACCCATCACCTCTTCCTTCTCCATTTGTTCCTTGGATCTTGCACCTTCACTAACAGTTTGTCTGTTATCACTAGCCCCTCTCGATCGCAGTAATCCACCCTCTCTTAGCACCCGCCTATGTGACGACAGTCTAGAACTCTGATACAATGTTATCCCTTCCGCATCCTCCTCTGCTTCCTCCTCTTCTTCTGGAAACACGACCTCCTCCCTAAGGTTATTCAAAGTCTGCTCCAGCAAATAGATGACCGGAATAGTGATGCTGATGACGACATCATCAGCGCTAACCATCTTAGTAGCCATTTCGAAGGTGTGCAGAAGGGTGCAGAGGTCCTTAATCTGTACCCACTCTGTAAACCTGATATGCTCCACCTCCGTACTGTGTTGGCCCAGGCTATACAAAATGACATACTGCATCAGGGCTCATTGCTGCTTCCACAGTCGCTGCAACAAGTGCAGAGTGTAATTCCACCATGTCGTTACATCGCATGTCAACCTGCTCACTGGCAAGGACAAAGACCTCTGTATCGCTGCAAGTCAATGACCTAAGGGGTGCAAATGGCGGAAGTGAGCACACAGCTTTCATGCTTTCTGGAGCAGCTCACCCAGGTCAGGATAGTGGCAGAGAAAATGCTGTACCACTAGGTTGAGGTCCTGAGTCATGCAAGGCACGTGTGTGAGTTTGCCTCGGCGTAGGGCCACCATCAGGTTCACACCGTTATCGGATACTGTCGGTTCAGTGGAGTCAGCCTGGAGAGCTGTCCACAACTCTTCAGCTGTATGACTACAATCTCCAAGGCATATACATTTTAACACTGCCAATTGCGGTGAGCCCTGGTTGCGCAGTATGGAGGTGGTGGGGACTCTTCACTGTTGGAACACGTGTCTCATTAAGGCAAAGGTTGAGGGCGCAGGTGGAGACCATAGAGGAGGCTGGAGGACGAGGCAGAAGCAGTGGAGGAAGTGTGAAATATAGAAGTTTGTCCTGTAAACCTTGGGGATTCCAAGATTTGTGGAGCAGCACCTTCCCTGCTTGCCCCCACAGCCACCAGAGTAACCCAGTGCTCAGTCAGAGAGATGTAACACCCTTGGCTATGCTTACTCGTCTAAGTGTCTGTGGTTAAATGTACCCTGGCATACATAGATTTAGTCAAGGAATGGGTGATTGTTATGAATGAGTCACCGTAGGAGGCAAAAACAGAAATACTAGCTAAGTCCAGAAAACCAGAGAAGTTGGCAGCTATCGGATTGCAGACCCCTGAACCTATCAACAACAACTAGCAGTAGCCGTGGGGGGTTCCTACGGTGCCCTAGACCCCTCGATCACAGCCGGAGAACTAAATAGCCTAAAGACAGAAAGGGAAATCTAAACTGCCCCAGAGCAGACCCCAAAGCAATAGGCAGCCCCCAACATATAATGACGGTGAAGCAAGCTGAAAAAACACACAGATAGAAAGATAGGCTGAGCAAATGATGGGGCCCAAGCTAACTAAATAGGACAGGATAGAAAAGCTGCTGTCTGCAATCCACCAAAACCCTATCAAAACAAGAGCCAACAGACTGATAGGGAAAAAAGCCCTGAAGACGCTAGGCTTCAAAAAGACTATATCAGTACTCCGGTATTTTCTGAAGACAGAGCAAAAAGGAATTCAGCACACCCCAGCAGGGAATGGCAGAAATCCAGAAAAACAAGGCAAAACAAAACCAAAACACAAATGCAAAAAGCAGAACAGAAAACTTAGCTTTTTAGGAGCAGGAATGAGACTGGTCTCCTAGAATCCCTCTGAGAAATCACCAGCAAGGCAGAAGGGCGTCGGCTGCCTTATATCCAGTCAGCAATTCCAGTCACCCAGTCATCATCATCCCGCTCAGGTGCTTGGTAATCAGCCTCACTACCTTCCTACACCAGAAGAGGGAGTTCATCAGACCTCAATGGTGAAGGGGAAAATGAACTCACAACAGGTGATGTTGTCTGCGACATGCTAGTGTAGCGCAGTCACAGCTTTCTTGGAAAAGTAATGGTGACTTGGCAACTGGTACCAGGGGACTGGGATGGCCATCAGCTTGCGGAAACCATCTGTATCTACCTGGCGGAAAGGCAGGATTTCCGTGGACAACAGAATGGAGATGGTGAAGTTCAACCTCTTAGTTCTGTCATGTGTAGGAGGAAACAATCTTTTATGTGAGCACAACTGAGCACGGTTGGCTGCAGTGCTGAGAGATGGCGGAGTACGGTGAACTGGACCAACTGCTGGACCGTGAAGGAGGTGCAGGAGGAGATGTTAAGGTGGATTGAGAAAGTTGTGGTGTGCTCGTTCTCTCAGATAGGTCAAAAATAGCAGGCGTGTCTGCTACCATTACTGCTGATGGTCTCTGTCTCAGCCTAACTGGAGTGGGTAAAGAGCCTGAGGTTCTGCAGTCGGAGACCTGAGTCACAATACTTGTCACGTTAACAGAGGAGAAGCAGCAGATGCGATTGATGGGGCAGCTGATGGTTGTTGAGGTCCGCATTTCAGCGCAGTGGGATTCCCAGAGTAACGCATGTTGATTGCGCATGTGAAGGTTTATACATGTAGTAGTTAAATTATTGAGCTTTTTCCCTCTGCTCAGTTTTATTTTTGCAAAATTGGCAGATTACCTGAGTTACCTCATCCTTTGTGGTGTCAAAAAAGGCCCAGGCAAGGCAACCCTTGCTGCCCCTGTGAGCTGCAGACCCGTGATCGCTGCTGGCCACAGCCACAGCTGTGGCTGAAGATGCATTGTTCGTCGTGGCTGCATCACTACATGTCTGTGCCATACAGCACAACATAACCTCCTAGTCTACCTCCTCCTCCACCTCCTCAGATGACCTACTCAGCTGTGTGCATCTGTGTTCACACCAACTGTGATCAACCACCTCATCATCATCCTTTCAGGAACACCGCACTGAACTTGCTCACTGAGCCAGTGCGCGTGTCCTGAGTAAAGCGAACTGTGCTCAAAGATAACTATGGAGCGGGAAGCACCCGAGTAGATGCGTACTTCAGAGCCGCAGGATCTGAAGCACGTGACTGCTAGGGGCGTGGCCTAAACTCCAGAGAGCTAGGAGCTGCAAGAGAACTCCTAGCAAGGTAACTGCGAGACAAAGTTACCAAGGGGCATAGACAAGGAGGATAGTCAGGAGGTAGCCAATGAGTCATACACAGAGATAGCTGCAAGGTACAAGAGTGGCGAGCAGAGAGTAGTCAGATCACAGGCAATGAGTCATACACAGGAGTCATTGCACAAGGAAAGACTAGAAGCAATGGGATGAAACTGAATGGGAGGAGACACAGATTAGATATTAGAAAAAACTTTTTGACAGTTAGAGTGATCAATGAGTGGAACAGGCTGCCACGAGAAGTGGTGAGTTCTCCTTCAATGGAAGTCTTCAAACAGAGGCTGGACAGACATCTGACTGGGATGATTTAGCGAATCCTGCTTTGAGCAGGGGGTTGGACCAGATGGCCCAGGAGGTCCCTTCCAACTCTACGATTCTATGATTCTATGATTCTAGGATAGCGCAGTACAGAATCAACAGGAAAACTCACAACGGGAAACAGAACCGGGTCAGAACCATATAAACAAGCTATAGCAACAAACAGGCACACAGGGGTCAGCACACTAGGCCAAAGGCAAAAGTATAACTGGCAGGCAGCGTCGGACTGGAACACCTTGGGCCCACCAGAGAAAATCATTCTTGGGGCCCACTATGTAGCTGCATAGAGTTAAATACCAGACCACCAATTGTGCGGTAAAACACGCTAATATCTGGGTATAATATAAGGTTGTACATGTCTTAATTATGTAGCAGGAGTTGGGGTAGCCCCCTCATAGAATATAAAGCAGCCCCCTCATAGAATATAATGTAGACCCCTCATAGAATATAATGCAGCCATCTCATAGAATATAATACTGCCCCCCTCATAGGGTATAATGCACCCCCTCATAGGGTATAATGCACCCCCTCATAGGGTATAATACTGCCCCCCTCATAGGGTATAATACTGCCCCCCTAATAGGGTATAATACTGCCCCCCTCATAGGGAATAATGCACCCCCTCATAGGGTATAATACTGCCCCCCTCATAGGGTATAATACTGCCCCCCTCATAGGGAATAATGCACCCCCTCATAGGGAATAATGCTGCCCCCTCATAGGGTATAATGCTGCCCCCTCACAGGGTATAATACTGCCCCCCTCATAGGGTATAATACTGCCCCCCTCATAGGGAATAATGCACCCCGTCATAGGGAATAATGCTGCCTCCTCATAGGGTATAATGCTGCCTCCTCATAGGGCATAATGCTGCCCCCTCATAGGGTATAATACTGCCCCCCTCATAGGGAATAATGCACCCGCCTCATAGGGTATAATGCTATATAGATATATAGATATAGTTAGATAGATATAGATAGAAAGATAGATGTAGAAATAGATAGATATAGAGATAGATAGTAGATAATGGATAGAAAGTAGATAATGGATAGATATAGATAGAAAGATTCATAGAGATAGATAGAGATAGATATAAAGATAGATATAGAAAGAAATATAGATAGATAGATAGATAGAGAGATAGATATAGAGATAGATAGAAAATAGATAATGGATAGATAGATAGATATAGAGATAGATAGCTATAGATAGAAAGATATAGAGATAGATAGATATATAGATAGAGATAGATAATGATAGATAATAGATAGAGATATACAGATATAATAATAATAATAATAATAATATAGACATATATAGATAGATATAGAGATAAATATATATAGATAGATGGCTATAAATAAAAATAGATATATAGAGATAGATATAGAGATAATAGATATAGAGATAGATAGATATAGAGACAGATAGATATAGAAAGATAGATATAGAGATAGATATAGAGATAATAGCTAGATATAGAGATATGTATAGAGATAGATAGATATAGAGTTAGAAAGATAGATAGATATAGAGAGAGATATAGAGATAGATAGAGATAGCTAGATAGATAGATGGATAGATAGATATAGATAATAGAGATAATAGATAGATATAATAGATAGATCTAGAGATAGATATAGAGATAGATGGATAGATCAATAGATAGATAGATAAAGAGAGAGAGATAGAGATAGATAATGAGATATAGAGATAGATATAGAGATATAGTGTTAGATAGAAAGATAGATATAGAGATAGATAGATATAGAGATAGATATGGATATAGAGATAACAGATAGATATAGAGATAGATAGATAGATAGATAGATAGATATAGAGATAGATAGATAGATATAGAGATAATATATAGATAGATATAGAAATAATATATAGATAGCTATAGAGAGAGAGATATAGAGATAGATATAGAGATAGATAGGTAGATAGATATAGAGATAATAGATAGATATAGAGATAGATAGATATAGATATAAAGATAGATAGAGATAGAGAGAGCGGTAGATAGAGAGATAGATATAGAGAGAGATAGATACAGAGATCGATAAATAGATAGAGAGATAGATATATATATATATATAGATAATAGATAGAGATAGATAGATAAAGATAGATAATAAATATAGAGATAACAGATAGATATAGAGATAGAGTAAGATAGAAAGATATAGAGAGAGGGAGATATAGATAATAGAGATAGCTAGATATAGACATAATAGATAGATATAGATATAGATAGATATAGAGATAGATAGAAAGATAGATATAGAGATAGATGTAGAGATAGAAAGATAGATATAGAGATAGAGCGATAGATAGATAGAGATAGATAACACTGGTCAACAGCATTTTTGGTGCCAAAGATATTTCATCGAATTTAGGGTATTTTTGGGGTGCTGATTCTGAATATGTCATCAGTTTTGCCAGATTGGCTCAAGTTTTTGAGATTTTTGGTATCTTATTTATAGCACTTGTTGGTAAATGCGACGCATCATCTCATTAATTTCTTTGGATTAGTACTTGAACTGAGCAGTTCTCAATATAGTTTTGTGTTAATTAGTGTTCTAAAAGTTTGTTCATAGCTTGATTTTTGCACTAACTTTATGTTGTTGTCTGTTTTCCAGTGAAAAGCATGAACTCATCATGAAGAAGTTGTCTTAACGATCCAGACTCATTCTGTTACATTTGTGGTGAATATACACTGCCAAAACATAGAAGAAACATAACACACTTCGTAAAAAAAGTGTATTTTGCCTATTTTGGGGTTATGCTTGGGGACCAAGACAAGTTTTGGGCACCACACATAGTGTGCAAAGCATGTATCGAATTATTACGAAAATGGAGCAAAGGACAAAGAAAAAGCTTCAAATTTGGTGTTCCAATGGTGTGGAGAGAGCCAAAAAATCATCATGATGACTGTTATTTATGGTAAACACAGGTACAGGCACATCTTCACAATGAGGGACAGGCCTTCTTGCAGATTCCATGTTACTCCCATTTTCGTTTCTTATGCTTATTGAATCCTTGCACTTGCACTGCACAGAAATAACAGTCATCATGATGATTTTTTGGCTCTCTCCACACCATTGGAACACCAAATTTGAAGCTTTTTCTTTGTCCTTTGCTCCATTTTCGTAATAATTCGATACATGCTTTGCACACTATGTGTGGTGCCCAAAACTTGTCTTGGTCCCCAAGCATAACCCCAAAATAGGCAAAATACACTTTTTTTACGAAGTGTGTTATGTTTCTTCTATGTTTTGGCAGTGTATATTCACCACAAATGTAACAGAATGAGTCTGGATCGTTAAGACAACTTCTTCATGATGAGTTCATGCTTTTCACTGGAAAACAGACAACAACATAAAGTTAGTGCAAAAATCAAGCTATGAACAAACTTTTAGAACACTAATTAACACAAAACTATATTGAGAACTGCTCAGTTCAAGTACTAATCCAAAGAAATTAATGAGATGATGCGTCGCATTTACCAACAAGTGCTATAAATAAGATACCAAAAATCTCAAAAACTTGAGCCAATCTGGCAAAACTGATGACATATTCAGAATCAGCACCCCAAAAATACCCCAAATTCATTAAAATATTTTGGACACCAGAAAAAAAATTTTTTTTCGTTGACCTGTGTAATAGATAGAGATAGATAGATAGAGAAAGATAGATATAGAGATAGAAAGATAGATATACAGAGAGATAGATATAGAGATAGAGATAAATAGATATAGAGAGAGATATAGAGAGAAATAGATATAGATATAGAGATAATAGATATATAGAGATAGATAGATATAGATATAGAGAGAGATAGATACAGAGAAAAGATATAGAGATAAATAGATAGAGAAAGATAGATAGATATATAGATATAGAGATAGAAAGATAGATATAGAGATAGAGCGATAGATAGATATACAGAGATAGATATAGAGATAGAGATATATAGATAGATAGCTATAGAGAGAGATATAGAGATAGATATAGAGAGAAATAGATATAGAGATAGATAGAGATAGATACATAGATATAAAGATAGATATAGAGATAGAGCGATAGATAGCGAGAGATATAGATATAGAGATAGATAGATACAGAGAAAAGATATAGAGATAGATAACGGATAGATAAATAGATAGATAGGTATAGAGATAGATATAGATATTAGATAGAGATATATATATAGATAAAGATAGATAGATATAGATGGTAGCTAGATAGATAATAAATATAGAGATAATAGATATAGAGATAGATAGATAGACATAATAGATAGATATAGAGATATATAGAGATAGATAGATAGATGTAGAGATAGAAAGATAGAGCGATAGATATAGATATAGAGATAGATAGATATAGATAATAGATAGAGATAGAAAGATAGATAGATATAAGAGAGATAGAGAGAGAGATATATAGAGATAGATAGATAGAGAGAGAGACAGATAGCGAGAGCGAGAGAGATATAAAAAAAAAAACAAACCACAATACTCACCTCTCCTCCTCGCTCCCACGCTGATCCCGGCTTCAGTGTCAGGAGCTGCCCCCTCTGCCAGACACACAGCGGGTGCGCGATGTAGTGACCTCATCGCGCACTGGCTGTGAGCCAGGAGCAGAGAGGACTGAGGGCGGCGCCGGCCCTGATGCAGAGCGGCTTACTGGGCTGGGGGCGGGGCCTCTGGGGGGTGGAGACCTGAAATGATATTCACTGCTCCGCAGTGAATATTCATTTCTCTTTAGCAGCGGGGACAGGGGCTCCTGCCTCCTGACACCCACTGCTGCTCCGCTGGCAGGGGCCCCCATAGCAGCTGCATGGTGTGCGACACACCACTGGCTGGGGGCCCCTGGAGCAGCGGGGGCCCTAGGCAACTGCTGACCCTGTATGCCAGCAGGTGCCAGGGCCCACCAGATGCCAGGGCCCACCGGAGAATCCACCGGTTCTCCGGTGGGCCAGTCCGACGCTGCTGGCAGGGATTGGAGCTTCCCAGGGGTTTAAGAAGCTCTCCCAGAACCAGAAAGAGGCCACAATCATTAACCCCAGGTGTGCAGGTCAAAACCTGCACTGAGCTCCAGACATTAACCCCTGACGTGCAGCTCAAAAACCTGCACTGGGATCATGACACCTCCTCTGTGTTATCACATTCTTCGCTGTGAGAGTCACCCTCCTCTTCTTCCTGCCCTGACTGCACAGTACAGTCCACTTTGAGCCCGAGATATCTGAGTCTTATCAAGAACACCCCCCCTCCCCTGGTGGTTAATGTCTGGTGACAAGGGCCAGGATGCTGCTCGGACCCTACATCCTCTTTGTAGTGTCTGCTGTAAAAAGCTTGGCTTTCTCATTGACTCCCATTATACTCATTATTGGAAACGAGTATTTGGAATTGCTTGCTTCGAGCAATGAACACCCAAAGCATTTTAGTGCTGGCTCATCTCTACTTGGATGTCATCTGAGTGCAGTCCGATTATCGTGGACTCCGGCAATGGAGAAGCTACTTTCACACACACGTCTCACACAGCTCACACACACAGTTCACACACAGCTCACGCTTACACACACAGCTCACACATATCACACATGCATGTATCACACAGCTCACACACAGCTCACGATCACACACACACAAGTAGCTCACACAGCTCACGCTCACACACAGCTCACACACACACAGCTCACATACACACAGCTCACATACGCATGTATCACAGCTCACACACACACGTAGCTCACACACAAGTAGCTCACACTCACACACAAGTAGCTCACACATGTATCTCACGCAGCTCACACACACACATGTATCACACAGCACACACAAGCATGTATCATAGAATCATAGAATCATAGAATCATAGTATCACACACACAAGTAGCTCACACATAGCGCACGCTCACACACGCATGTATCACACAGCTCACGCTCACGCACACACAGCTCACGTTCACACATACACAAGTAGCTCACACACAGGTATCACAGCTCACACACAAGTAGCTCACGCTCGCATGTATCACACACGTATCTCACACACACGTATCACACAGCTCACACACACAAGTAGCTCACACACACACACATGTATCACACAGCTCACGCTCACACACAGCTCACATACACACAGCTCACACACACACGCATGTATCACAGCTCACACACAAGTAGCTCACACACACACAGTTCACACGCACAAGTAGCTCACGCTCACACACGCATGTATCACACAGCTCACACACACAGCTCACACACGCATGTATCACAGCTCACACACAAGTAACTCACATACAAATAGCTCACACTCACACACAGCTCACGCTCACACACATATCTCACACACGTATCACACAGCTCACACACGCATGTATCACACAGCTCACACACGCATGTATCACACACACACACACAAGTAGCTCACACACAGCTCACGCACACACCCATGTATCACACAGCTCATGCTCACACACACAGCTCACTGTCATGCTCGCCATGTCTGTCATGTCCGCCATGTCTGTTTTGCCTCAAGAACCCCTGGAGCGATGTGGACGCGCATATCATGTCTGCTATCCTGCGTGTTCTCTGATACAGTGTGCACACTTACCTTGTGACTATTGGGCTGCTAGATGCCTGCGTTTCTGCTCTGCCTTCTGCAATTATCTCTGCATGTCTGAAACCCCTGATCATGTGACCTTTCCTAGGATCCAGAACTGTCCAGTTCTGCAATCATCTCTGCATGTCCGAAACCTCTGATCATGTGACCCTTCCTAGGTTCCAGCACTGTCTGGTTCTGCAATCCTCTCTGCATGCCTGGAATCCTGATCATGTGACTGCTCTCTGTTATCCTGAGGATCTGAACTGGAAGTTCTCCCCTGGTCCTGACCCGGAAGTGGAGGTGCCAATGCCCTATATCAGACCGCCCCTCCCTATGGTCAGGGCCTGAGTATTGTGTTGCCTCCCTGCATGGCTGCTTGGTCTGCTGGGTCGCTCCCTCTATTCTGTGCCCTTGCACTTTGCTCTGCCGTGCGTCTCTGCACGCGCTCCGTGCTCGTACTCCGTCTCTTGTCCCGTGCCTTGTCTAGTGTTTGTTCTTCGTGCCATGTTTTGTCTCTGCTCTGCTTTGCCTTGTAGTCCTTCCTTGCTCTGATTCCGTTTTATGCTTCAGTCCAGCTTCCGTTCCTTGTTCCATACCTTGCCTTGCTCTGCCTTGTTCCTCCCTATGGTCTCTGTCTTTGCTTGCTCTGCCTCGCTCTCTCCTATGGTGCTCTGTAGTGCTCCCTGGCACACACACCATTCCTCCTCTTTTACT
Source organism: Dendrobates tinctorius (assembly GCF_039654945.1). Taxonomy (NCBI): domain Eukaryota; kingdom Metazoa; phylum Chordata; class Amphibia; order Anura; family Dendrobatidae; genus Dendrobates; species Dendrobates tinctorius. Next base: position 84,348,100 of record NW_027361690.1, read on the forward strand.
TTTGGTGCTCTTTTCCATGTCTAGTCCCAAGGCTCTGGGCTTTGGCCTACGCTCCGCTGCTAGACTCTTTCCTATTGTGCTCTCTTGCACGTTTTCTAGGCTAGTTCCAAGGCCCTGCCTTGGCCCGGCTCTGGGCTTCGGCCTACGCTCCGCTGCTAGCTCTGTTCTTGCTCTGATCTGATTCCGTGTTTCTGCCTATGCCTCCGTTCAAGGTTCCATATTCTGCCTAAGCTCAGCCTGGTTTCTTGCCTTGCCTTGCTGCTTCGTGTACCCTGTCCCTGGCGTGTCTCTCTAAACGTGCAGGCCTCCGCTTGGTACTCTGTCCTTGGCGTGTCTCTCTACACGTGCAGGCCTCCGCTCTGTACCCTGTCCCTGGCGTGTCTCTCTACACGTGCAGACCTCCGTTTTGTACCCTTTCCCTGGTGTGTCTCTCTACACGTGCAGGCCTCGCTTTGAACCTGTCCCTGGCGTACCCCTCAGCATGCGCAGGCCTTGCCTTGTACTTTGCTCCTGGCATGCCCTCTGCATGCGCAGGACTCTGCCTCGTACTCTATGTCTTGTCTCTGATTTTTCGTGCGCTCTTGCACCTCTTGTACTAGGCTTTGCCGTGCTGTCTCGCACGCGTCTCTGTCCTGTACCTATGCCTAGCCCTGCCTTGTGGCTCCGTGCCCTCTTGCACGCGCCTGGTCGCCCATTGCCCGCCTGTTGCGCATCAGCCGTGCCGCTCTTCTCGTGCCCGCCTGTGTGCCTCAGCCATGCCCGCCGTCCAGTGCTATAGTGGTTACCGCCTGTGTGTGCCTCAGCCGTGCCGCCTCTAGTCGTGCCCGCCTGTCTGTGCCACCCGCCGGTTCCGCCCACCAGTGCCCCAGTTGTGGTTTCCGTGCTCACTTGCACTCATGCTGGTCCTCGCACTGTGTGTTTTTGTGCTACTCTTGCACAAGTCTTTTGCTTACTTTGCTCTGCTTTGAACCCTGTCCTGCTTGCCGGATTCCGTAACCTGACGACCGCTGCCAAAGGTCTGGACCTAGATGACTGCGGCCTGATGTCCGAAGCTGACTCCCGCAGCCTGATTCCTGGATCCTGTCGGTCGATGCCAGCACTCCGGATCCCGATGCCACCGCACCCTATCCTGGACACTGGCGTGTTTCTTGACATGCATCATGTCTCTAACTTTTTCTTGTCTCCTTGCATGGAACCCTGGTCTGCTTACTGGATGCCCGGATCCTGCCGATCACCATCAGAGCTACAGAACCTGATGTCCCAGTTGATCGTTGCTTGCTGTCTGGAGTCCGACTTCATCGTGCTTCTGCCTACCATCTTGCACGAACCATGCTTTGGACCTTGGCGTGCCCTTGCATGCACTTTGCTATGTGTTCCCTGTGTATTTAAGTTTGGCACCTGTTATTACCCTGAAGACTTCCTTAATGAAGTTACTTTGAATTAACGTCTTGTCTCGCCTTGTCTTGTTTCCCTGAGCCGGCCGTCTGATCCAGTTGCCATGGTGGCTCACCCCCTTGGTCTTGCCCCTGACACTACCTGTATAGGGGTGGCTCCTCACTAGGTCAGCTCGCCCTAGGTGGGTGGGTGCCACGGCCCAGAGGGTCCACTCATTCAAGACAAACGACTCAGCGTAAGCTGACGCTCGTAACACTCACACACACACAGTTCACACACAGAAGTAGCTCACACACACATGTATTACACAGCTCACACACACAAGTAGCTCACACTTACACACAGCTCAGACACAAGTATATCACACACACGTATCACACAGCTCACATACACAGCTCACACTCACATGCAGCTCACACACGTATGCTCACACACGTATGTATCACACAGTTCTCACACACCCAAGTAGCTCACACACCCAAGTAGCTCACACATACAAGTAGCTCACAGGCATGTATCACACAGCCACAGCTCACACATGCATGTATCACATACGCATGTATCACACAGCTCTCACACGTATCACACAGCCTCACACACAAATACACACACAGCCTCACACACACAGCCACACACATACACACACAGCCTCACACATGCACACACAGCCTCACACATACACACAGCCACATACATACACACAGCCTCACACATACACAGCCACATACATACACACAGCCACACACATACACACAGCCACACACATACACACAGCCACACACAGCCACACACAGCCTCACACATAGCCACACACATTCACAGCCTCACACAGCCACACACACAGCCACACACAGCCTCACACATACACAGACACACACACACACCCAGCCTCACACATACACAAACAGCCTTATACATACACACAGCCTCACACTCAGCCACACAGATCCACACAGCCACACACATACACACAGCCTCACACTCAGCCACACACATACACACAGCCACACACACTCTCCTCTGTGGTGCAGGGGAGGCTGCTGTCCATGTGCAGCTCTTCAGCTTCTCCTGCTAACAGCAGCACTGTCCACACATCCCATGGTCTCTCCTCTCTACCGGGATACTAGCAGAGCAGGAGAAGCTGTCACCTGCTGACAGGAGCTTACCTCTCCCTGGGAGCAGCCACCTATGCTGTCCTTTCACTGACGTTTCATCTTGATTGCTGCGCTGGCTCTCTCTCTCAGAGCGAGCTGCACAGGAGGACAACAGTCCCGAAGCTTTCATAGTGGCGCCCCTGGAGGAGAGGTATCCTGTGAACGCCCAGGCAGCCCTTTCAAATTTCTGACCTGGGCCCTGTGCGCGCGTCAGGGCCGGACTGGGACTAAAATTCAGCCCTGGCATTTGAAGTTACACAGGCCCACTAGTCACATGGTGACTATATAATATCTTTGTACACTTGTAGGTTACAAGTAGTGAGAGATTAACACGACTATATAACATATAGTCACAGCTGTGCCCAGTATTTCAGCTCAGTCCTATTTATTGCTTTTAGTTGCAGTACTCCTCCCAAAGCTCTGTCCCCTTTTGTATGCACGATTACAGAATTCCTCGCAGAACTGCTATCCATTGGGCAACCAGACCCCCTGGTCATAGCCGCCCCTATCATACCTCCCAACGTTTGAAGAAGGGAAAGAGGGATTAAAGACTGCGGCTCGTGCAGTGTGCAGCTGCAAATTTTAGGCCACACCCGGCCACACCCATTTTGCAACTAGTCACACCCATGTCCACGCCCAACAGTACCCATTTAGCACTGCTGATCACACTGACTGGTACTGAGGGCACAGTGGCTGGCATTATGGGCACATTTGCTGGTACTGTGGGCACACTGACTGGTACTAAGGAAGAGAGAAAACAGAGAGAGAAAAAGAAAACAGAGAGAGAGAAAGAAAGAAAGATAGAAAGAAAGAAAGGAGAGCAAGAGAGAAAGAAAGAACAGAAAGAGAAAGAAGAAAGAACAGAGAGAGAAAGAAAGAGGGGAAAGAAAGAACAGACAGAGAAAGAAAGAAGTAAAGAAAAAACAGAGAGAATGAAAGAGAGGAAAGAAAAAGAAAGATTAGAGAGAGAAAGAAAGAACAGAGAGAGAGAAAGAAAATGAGGGAAAGACAGAACAGAGAATGAGAAAGAACAGAGAAAGAAAGAAACAGAGAGAAAGAAATAAAGAAAGATTCTATAAAGATACTATAGCAGCCCGGCTCCCATTGTAGTGCCCACCTGAGCCTCCCGGTGCAGGACATATCATGATCTGCTCACATGGCCGGCATCCCCAATTCCAAGGCGATCCTGCTGTCTGCGCTGTCGGAGGACATGGTGATGGATCTGAAGCATTCCTATTTCCATCACAATCTGAGCAGCACATCACTTCCGGTGGAACGTCATGTGCGAGTTTTAAAATGCTCATCGGGCCTCCGCTGTGTACTCCTGTGTCCGTGGGAAAAGAGCGCTTTGTATGCGTCGTACACACTTGGCTCCGCTCCGTACATCCCGTACACATATGGCTCCACTCCGCATACCCCATACACACGCAGCTCCACTCCGTACAACAAGTACACACACGACTCAGCACGCCCCGTAAACATGTGGCTTCGCTCCGTACACCTCGTACACGCGGCTCCGCTCCGTACACGCGCGGCTCCGCACGCTCCGTACACACGTGGCTCCGTTCCGTACACCTCGTACACACATGGCTCTGCTCCGTACACCTCGTACACACATGGCTCCGCTCCGTACACCTCGTACACACATGGCTCCGCTCCGTACACCTCGTACACACATGGCTCCGCTCCGTACACCTCGTACACACGCGGCTCCGCTCCGTACACCTCGTACACACGCGGTTCTGCTCCGTACACCCCGTACACCTTGTACACACGCGGCTCCGCTCCGTACACCTCGTATACACGCGGCTCTGCACCGTACACCAAGTACACGTGGCTCCGCTCTGTACACCTCGTACACATGCGGCTCCGCTGCGTACACCTCGTACACACGCGGCTCCGCTCCGTACATCTCGTACACACGCGGCTCCGCTCCGTACACCTCGTACACACGCGGCTCCGCTCCGTACACCTCGTACACACACGCGGCTCAGCTCCGTACACCTCGTACACACGCGGCTCCGCTCCGTACATCTCGTACACACGCGGCTCCGCTCCGTACACCTCGTACACACGCGGCTCCGCTCCGTACACCTCGTACACACACGCGGCTCAGCTCCGTACACCTCGTACACACGCGGCTCCGCTCCGTACATCTCGTACACACGCGGCTCCGCTCCGTACACCTCGTACACACGCGGCTCCGCTCCGTACACCTCGTACACACGCGGCTCCGCTCCGTACACCTCGTACACACGCGGCTCCGCTCCGTACACCTCGTACACACGCGGCTCCGCTCCTTACTCTTCGTAAACACGGCTCCGCTCCATACACCTTGTACACACACGGCTCTGCTACATCCACCCTGTAAACCCCTCCTGACCCCACACAGAAACTTACTCGCATGAGTCGCATCCAGCAGTGCACCATCCATGACAACCAACACAGCAGAGTCCTGCATACACAGGAGGCTCCTGTTCATGTGACCCCTGACTCCTCCCCTCCTGTGACCTCATCACAGGTCCTGTGCGCACAGAGCAGCCAATTGCAGCCTGAGAACGGAGATGCCTGCGGGGGGTCAGAAGTGCCGTGCAGCGTCTCATCCCGTCATTGCAGGAGGGGGACCCCGCATTTGCGTGCAGTGCACTGGAAGCGGATTGAGCGACCAACTACAGGCACCGGCCCCTCTGGTATTTGCCAGAAGTGCCCGATGATCAGTCCGGCCCTGGTGCGCGCACTCTCCTGCTTGCCCGAACTGAAGAGGGCCACAGTTGCACTCACACACTGAGGCAGGCCGCTGCGCCCTTATCAGCGCGTGCACCAACAGACCTCGAGCGCACACAGAGCCTAGTCAGAAGTTTTAAAGGGCCAGCGGCCCATTTTGTAGTTCAGAGCCGCCAGCCCACCGGCAATGTGCCCTGTTCGCCAGATTATCAATCCGGGCCTGGTCTCAATATCCCCCAGACAGTAATGATGATGGTCACAGCCCTCCATACACACAATATGACGGTCTCCACAGCCATCCAGTCAACATATGACTGTCCTCACAGCGCCCCACACATGGTAGAACAGTTCTCACAGGTTGTGACAGTTGCATGCGCCGAATAGTGGGAGAAGGAGCCAGCAGCAAACTTCTCCAATATATTCATGCCTGCAGGATTGCCCCCTACATTATATACTGGGACACCGGTAGGATTGCCCACTTGACTTTTATTTTTTGTTTTTTGGACAGCTTATCGAAAAAATCACGGACAGATAAAAATTCATACTAAATCATTATGACTGTACAAATCTACAGCTCAAAATTCTGATATGAAAACAATAGCTGTATTCACTATAAAAAAGATCATTACAGTCAAAACTGCGTAAGTTTCTTCAGCTTAGAAAAAAAAAAAGCCTAGTCATCTTAAAAAAAATTAAGGACCAGGTAAAAAAAGTGCGATATTTTTACAGACTGTCCTGGAATTTCTGGACAGTTCTCAACTTTAGACACCAGGCGGAGGGGTTGGTCGCATAGTGCAGTCCATGGGCCACTATTTTCAGCCGTTTGGGTGAATTGCTGCGCAAGTCAAGCAGGAACAACGAGAGGTTCGCCTGTCGCCTCCATGCTGCACTTATCCCAGGTCTGATGTAAACCCATCTATGTACTATAGATTTGAGTTAGTGCAAATTATGTCCTCCTTCTTGGATAAAAAAATACTCCTCAAAATAGCTTAGACCCTCAGTCCTCTTCTCACAGGGCTCCATGGTGTGGCTCCTCAGTTCTCTCCTCACAGGGCTCCATGGTGTGGCTCCTCAGTCCTCTCCTCACAGGGTTCCATGGGGCGGCTCCTCAGTCCTCTCCTGACAGTGCTCCATGGTGTGGCACCTCAGTCCTCTTCTCACAGGGCTCCATGGTGTGGTTCCTCAGTCCTCTCCTGACATAGCTCCATAGGGTATGTGCACACAATCAGGAATGGCTCAGTATTTGCTCACGATTTGATGCAGGTGAAATCTGCACCAAATCTGCATCTGAGGTCACTGGCAAGTCACCTACTGTATGTTTTGATACGTTTTTCATTGCATGTGTTTTTTTTGTCACTTGAAATAAAGCGAATTGAAAGTTGGCTTCTGGGAAGTAAAAAAAAAAAGTGATTTCCTGTTTGCAGATATATTGGAGTATGATCCCACGGTCAGTAAACACTGCGGGTTGGACGCTGTGTACTTCCACAACGTCCAACCCGCAGCGTCCAGCTATTACAGCATAGTTGATGGGATTTTAAGACATCCCATGCCCACTATGCGTGCACCTGTATGGAGGAAGACCGGGCTGCGGGTACCTTCATTAAACCTGGTCCAAAACTGTCGAGGCTGCATCTCATTTTGCCCAGGGGAAGGAATAGGGGGCCGGACAGACCCCAAGATTCAGGGAGAGGGGGCGTGTTTAAGCCAGTAACAAAGTCGAAAGCGCTCGAAGGAGCAGTAAGTTTCCTGTCGTCAGAGAGAGTGCAGGAGGGAGAGCAGCATGCTCCTCACCCTAAGCATCAGCGCCGCGACATACTGCAGCCGACATCCCCTGGGCAATTCATTGGGACAGTGAGCGTGGAGAGCGCTGTACGCCTGGCTAAAAGTAAGACTGTGCTTGTGCAGTGAAGCGTGGGCCGGCTACAGGACACTAGGTTGCGGTCCCCTCTGCGGGCCAGCGCGCATCAGCCCATGCTTGATACCGGGATTTCTACATCCTTTAAAAGGTCACCTGATGCATCAGCTCACTGTTGGTTATACAGGTCCTGTTGCTGTTGATATCTGTGGTGTGGAGCTTTGCAGCGGTGCATATAAACCAAGTTTGGTGTTTTTTCTCCTAGTCCCTTTTGGTCTTTGTCACGTTCCCCTGTGTGTACTATCTGCCTTGGCAAAGGCTAGTGCTTCTTGACAGCCAGTGCATTAGCCAGAGCAGAGACAGTTGACACTAGGGATTAGGTTCCTGACGGCGGCAGGGGGAAGGACCGGCATAGGTTGTTAGGGTAATGCAGGGACAGGCTCAGGCTGAGCTCAGGTGGTGACCATCCCTCATTCCTTATCGTTAGGGCCTTCCTTTCGCTTTTTCCATCCCGTTGTGTGAGTTGTGCCATCCATTGACTGACCACCTGTTGGGGTCGAGTCACACCGTGACAGTTATCTCCCTGTGAGTTCCTTTATTGTTTCAATTAAATTGTTAAACTATTAAGCCTTGCAACACTGCATCCCGCTACCTGCTTTCACACCGACGCCCATGGCTCACCTGCGGAGACGGACAAGCTGTGCGACTTTCCAGGCTGCTGCATGTCAATTTATGCAGTGGAGACGCTCAGTCTCTGCTACGTAAAATACCCATAGACTTTCATTAGATGCGGTAAAACTGCATTATCTACCTAGTCACATGCGTATTAATTGTGGGAACGCAGCTTACTACGCATGTGTACTAATTTACATAATGGTGAATCTTTTGACACAACCAGAAGTACATGACACAGGAAGTGGAAGAAAGCACAGAGAGAGGTCCCCTCCTTTTTTTTTTTTAAATAAATTAAAAAAAAAAATAGCATTGGGTCCCCCTATATTTGTTAACCAGCCAGAGTAAAGCCGACTACTGGGACTGGTATTTCAGGCTGGTAGGGATCCAATATCCCTGAACCTTACCAGCCTGATAATACAAGGCTGCAGCAGTTTGCTTACCTTAGTTAGCAAAAATAGTGGGATCCCCTTCCAAAAAAATAGCGTGGGGTCCCCCTATTTTTGTTAACCAGCCAAGGAAAAAGCAGACAGTTGCGGCCTGGTATTCTCAGACTGGCGAGGCCCACGGATTGTGGCCCTCATCAGCCTAAAAACAGCAGCCCGCAGCCACCCCAGAATTGGCACATTGAAAGATGTGCCAATTGTGGCACTTTACCCAGCTCTTCCCACTTACCCTGTAGTGGAGGCAAGTGGGGTTCATATTTGTGGGGGTGATGTCACATTTGTATTGTCAGGTGACATCAAGCCCACGGCTTAGTAATGGAGAACCGTCTGTAAGACGCCTATCCATTACTAATCCTATAGTTATATGGTAAATAAACACACCGCAAGAATAAAGTATTTTAATTGAAATAATAACACAGACTCCTTTAATAGATCTTAATTAAACCATACTTACTGCATCGCCTATTCCACCGACTCCCTTGTCTCCTGCAAGAGAATTAAAAAGCAACAATATTCTTACCTGTCCGCCGAGAAGATATACATACTGTCCCACAACGAGTCCAGCTCTGCTACATCTGGATGCCTTTGGCTAAATGGTGGCATTATGCCATTTAGTCTGACATCCAGAACACAGCTGAGCTTGAAGCTGATGACCGGAGATAGCTTGGTCCCCGGCGGTCATGTGTACTACAGTTCTCGAGCTTAGCTGATCGTGATAACTTGGCGAGTGATCGGCGATAACCCTGTCCCGGTGGTCACGTGCACAGCAGAACTGCAGTGTAGGCATACTTATGACTAAAAGAAGGTACACGGTTATTTAAATCAGTGCTTAATACGCATGTGACTAGAAAGATAATGCAGTTTTACAGCCTCTAATGAAAGTGTATGGGTAATTTATGCAGCGGAGACTGAGCTTCTCCGCCACACAAACAGCCTGAGGTCTAGAAAGACGTGCCGCAGGTCTGTCTCCGCAGGGAGGCTGCATGCATAGTGGGCAAGGGATCCTATCCACTATGCTGTACCATCTGTTCACTGCGGATGTATGCAGCGTCCAACCAGCAGCATTTACTGACCATGGGAACATGCCCTCAGTCCTCTCCTCACAAGGCTCCATGGTGCAGCCCCTCAGTCATTTCCTCCTCTCCAGTCTCTGTTGCAGCCTCTCGTGTTTTCAGCAGTGACCCAGACACACTGTATGGGCTGCTGACAGGACCTGGAAGGATCCCACACATTTTAAGTTCAACCGTCCTGGTATCAGCTGTAGCTGTGCACACAGTGCACGGCTCTGGAGGCCCCGCCCCTTCCTGTGACATCTCCTTCCCCTCTCAGGAGCAGCTCCATTCTAGACGCTCCCCTACCTCGCCATGAGGGTGACAGGCGCCTGAGATTCGCTGAGCGGTGACGCCGGGCTCTGGGCGGAAGTGTCCGGCCCCTGGGAGACGCACAGTGCACGGCTACCGCCCGGAGACATGGCAGCTTTCCTCTTGGAGTCTGTGGGTGAGTGGAGCGTGGCTGCCTGCTTTGTACTTGCACTGCCGCTATCGCCCCCCATTGGCCAGGGCTGTGCAGTGACCCGAGCTGTGGAGTACAGAGTGGCTTTACTGTCACTATCGGTCTTGGTGAGAGGTGGCCGCTGTCACCGCGGGGTCGTGTCCTCCAGAGCGCTCTTATTTCATTAGTCAGTGTGACCTGACCCCGGGGTCGCTCTTTGCCCCCACAGCGCTGCTCTAGTGTAATGGTGCCGTTAGCTATGTCGTAGAAAGCCCAGCCACAAGCAGAGCTTCAGAAATAGACAAACCTGACAGACACCGGGGCCTTCAGAAGTCCTCGCCTCACAGTCGTTTTGCAGGGAACGATGGGGTACGGACACATTCCACCATTTTCAGCCTTTTCATTCTTTTCATGGTGATTGACAACGGCATGTCAGGCTGCAACTGGAGCCATCTGTATAGCACAGCCAGCAGCCAACGTGTATGGAGCAGGCACAGCTCCTGAGCCTGCTCCATATACATCCGCCCTATAATGTACTGGACCTCTTTATGGCTCTGATGGAGTGTGAGGCTTTTTCTTGCAGGGAGATAACTATGTTGTGCATGCTTCATCACATCATGTTACTCTGCTTTTCTCAGGGCCAGGGGTGTTAACAACTTAGACCTTTATGGCATGGCTGACATGCTTGGGAGCTACACAGAAACACATCTGCACTTGCTGACCCCAGTACTGCCCAGCGATGCAGCTGCTGTAAATGGAGAGGAGACTACTCCTGTGCAACTATCGTCCCTCACTTCTATGGGAGTTCCAAATTTACCAACCAGCGACGTCTCGTTATTCATTTCCCATCTAGATGCTGTGGCCAGTAAGAAGTAAATCCTGAAACTAACTGGCTAGCTTCATGTAACTCTGCCTAGGATGGCTGAGTGTTTCCACCTAGACCCGTGGGTGGCAGACGTTGTGCTGAGCTGCATGGTGTTGGACTGATCCTGCCCTGATAAGAGTAGCTTTTACCATATTCGCCCATATGATTGTGGAAGACAGATTAATAATGTTGCAAATCTCATGTTGCTGATGACTTATTGATAGTTGGCTGGCCACTATCAGGCACTTACTAGGTGGGTGGCTGATCAGTTAGTAGAAATAGGCAGTGACTAAAGAAAAATCATTCATTTGGTCAGAATCAAGGGGCTATAAGACGAGCCTTACCAAGTCAGTCTTCCAAACTTGTATATAATGCTGGTTGCTGACTTTGTAATTATTGTGTGCGGCTAAAGTGTATATCTTGCTGCATGAGAATTGCAATACAGCGTACACTTATATTTTGATACTTTCTTCTTTTTTCAGGTGGAGAATCTATGACAATGGGTTCACCAACATCTCCAAAACCAGGTGTCAATGCACAATTTCTACCTGGCTTTCTAATGGGTGATCTTCCTGCTCCCATAACCCCACAGCCACGACCATCGTTGTCATTTATGGAGTTGCGATCACCGCTGTTGGGAGGTAATGTATGCCGTGACAGATATGAATTAAACCCCTTAAAGGGAATCTGTCACAACTTTTTTGGAGTATGAGCTGCCGGCATTGATATCAGGGGCTCATCTACAGCATTCTATAATGCTGCAGATAAGCCCCCCCCCGATGTAACGTGAAAGATAAGAAAAACACGTTAGATTATACTCACCGGAGGGGGCGGTCCGGTCGATGGGTGTCGCGGTCCGGTCTGGCGCCTCCCATCTTCATATGATGCCGTACTCTTCCCTTCCTGTCATGGCTCCAGCTCAGGAACACTGCTCTGCCCTGTTACCAAAAAAAATATGCAACTTGTCCCGCAAAAACTAAGCCTTCATAAAAATAAGGCTTTAAGTCTGTTCACCAAAAAACAAAAAAGTTACAGCTCTCAGAATATGGCGACAAAACCCCCTACTAAGAAGCATTTTTACTGTGATAGCAGCAAAACCTAAAAAAAAACCTTTTTAAATCTGGTATTGCTGTAATCGCACCAACCCAAAGAATAAATCTCCCTCATCACTTATACCGCACGGTAAACAGCACAGAAATAAGAACTATTCTTGTTATTGCTGTCTAGTTGTTCATCCCAAAAGTTCGGAATAAGGCTCTGCTCACATTTATCCGCTGATCGCTTATGTCAGGGTTTCCATGTAAATTCCCCAAAACCTTTATTCAGACAAAACCCTGCACGGAAACACTTATGAGGCAGGTGGAGTCACTTTGGACTGGTCTGTGGTCCGGCAGTATCCCTTCATTTTAGGCGTCTTTTTAGAGCACAAGTGTGGGGGACCACAGACCTGTGCACGCCTAAAAACATGGAGCCCACCGGAGCAGATGCCAAACAGAGTTTTGTCTGAATCCTATTTTTTGTTGGATTTACATAGAAACCCCGACATAAGTGCTCAGCATACAGCACAAGAATGTGATCCAGCCTTATTCTGGAAGCGCTAGAAAAATATTATGTACCCCAAAATGTTACCGATGAAAACCCTAATTATCCGGCACAAAACCAGCCCCCAGTCAAGTGCATCTTGTCACTGGCACTATAGGGGGTTCCCAGATTACTGCTAAAACAAAGACTCTGGAAAAGTGACATGGCTTTCGCCCCCTCAAATAAAATCCAGTGAATTCTGCACTTCCAAATCCAAATGTCCCCTCCTCCTGAGCTCCTCTATGCCACAGTAAGCGACCACCAGAAACACAAGCTGGGCACAATGTATGGGGTCGTTACACTGTATGAGGACACAATGTATGGGTACTAGACTGGCAGACTTGCAACTCTGAAAAAAAAAAAGCCTGGTGTGGATATTACAAAATAGTCATTTCAGCCGTAGAATAGAGTAATTCATTGAGAGGTGCAGTTTCCACAATGGGGTCATTTTGGGGGGTTTTCTACTATTCTAGCACCATTGGAGCTCCACAAATGGAGCCCGCAAACTATTCTGGCAAAATCTGTGCTCCAATACCCATTTAGGGTCTGTTCACACGTTGCAGATTCTGCTGCGGTGTACAGTACCATTAAATTCAATGTAAAATAAACGCTGTGCACATGCCGCAGAAAAATCAGCGTGGAAACTCTGCGGGTTCATTTCCGCAGCATGTCAATTCTTTGTGTGGATTCCGCAGCGTTTTTACACCTCTTCCGTAATAGGAATCCGCAGGTGTAAAAACGCAGGGGAAATCCACACCAAAACTGCAGAAAATCCACTGGTAAAACGCAGGTCATTTTACCTGCAGATTTAGCAAAATCCTCGCGGAAAAATCCGCAATGTGCGCACATACCTTTAGCACTCCTGCCTTCTCAGCCCTAACGTGCTGCCTAACAGTAATTTCTGACAACAAATTGGGCAGTGCTGCATTCGGGAGAAATTGCGCAAGAAATTGTGGGGTCTAGTGTCACCTATTAGCCCTCGTGTGCCTTACATTTGCAGCAAATACAAAAACTACATTTTTAACACTAAAATGTAAAATTTCCACGTCTCAATGTTATAAAATTTTGTGAGGCATCTATGGGTTCAAAATACTCACTACACCCCCAGATGAATTTCTTGAGGGGTGTAGTTTTCAAAATGGGATCACGTGTGTTTTTTTTTTTTTTTTTGTGTTTTTTTTTACTCTTTAGGCACATCAGGGGCTCTTCAAACGCGACATGACGCCCGCAGACCATTCCATCAAAGTCTGTGTGCAGGAACATGGTCTGTTCGCATCACAGCTCATGGGCAGGGATGGAAGCAAGAGTATACAGACAGGACATCATGGGATGACTTTTTTTTTTTTTTTTTGTAAGGCAAAACATTTCACTGTTTAGAAGCAATGTTTTACCCAAAAGTAAGAATCAGCTGTGATCCCCTGCTGTAATGTATACTCTTTTGCTTCCTCCCCTGCTCAGTAGCTGTGGTGTGATCAGACCATGTTCCTGCACAGTCAGACACGGCCATTACACAGTACACAGCAGGGGCACATTTATAAGATTATCTCAACACAGGAACATTATTTTTTAAATTAATCAAATTATGAAAATTATTATTCCAAGGTCTATTAATTAAAATGAACTTTGTTCTTGGGGAAAAGCCCTGTAGGGGAAAAAAACATTTAGGATCACTGCAACCACAGTTACTGACTTAAAAAAAATCATAAAACAGTGCCAGAATTGTTTGTGTACCCCCAAATTGTGCCTTTTTACTTCAGCTAATGAGCCATCTTATCAGTATATCGGCAGAATACATTTATTACACAAAGTGTTCTAAATGAGCACCAGTAACTTTTGGTAGCTCAGGTTATTGGATCCCTACTGATCTACGGAAGGAAAGTGTGTTGAAAAGTGCAGCACAGCGCTATTCTAGTCAACAAGACTATACAGCCATCACATCCGGTGCCGGGAGCGCTGCTGTGCAGGGAGACTCATATGTGGGACCCATAGGGAGCAAACTCTTACTCTTAGCTAACAACACTTTTTTCATGCAACTTTAGGTGGTTCTCCTCCTCAGCCAGTGGTCCCTTCTCATAAAGAGAAGAGTGGTGCGCCCCCTGTTGGAAGCATATACGATGACGTTTTACTTCCAGGTCTTAACACTACCCCTTTAAGTTCCAGAAGGCTGGTAAAGTATTGTCTTTTATTCAACTGTGTTTAGTTTGATCACTTTTCAGACCATAATCACATTCCTATAACCTATGTAGTTGGTTTACCCCCCCCCCATTCGCTCACTGTTATATTTTGTTACTTATTAGGGAGTTTCATTATTTGCTGCTTGGTGAATAGTAATGCAGTTAGGTCCAGAAATATTTGGATAGTGAGACAAGTTTGGGCATTTTAGCTATTAAAAAAACCATATTCAAGATAATTATATAATATGGGCTTAAAGGGCAGACTCTCAGCTTTAAATTGAGGATATTCACATCTTTATTGGAGTAAGGGTTTAGCAATTACAAATCTTTAATATGTAGCTACCTTTCTTTAATGGGACCTATAATAGGACAGTTATCGCAAAAGTTCTTTGATGGAATAACTGGCTGCATAGGCTCCGATGTAACCTGAAAGAGAAGAAAAACACGTTATATTATACTCAGGAGGTGGGCGGTCCGGTCCGATGGGTGTCGCCATCCCGTCCGGCGCCTCCCTTCTTCATGCGATGACGTCCTCTTCTCCCGTCCTGTAATGGCTCCGGCGCAAGCGCACTGCTCTGCCCTGTTGAGGGCAGAGCAGAGTCCTGTAGTGCGCAGGCGTCGGGGGAGGTCTGGCGACTGCGCACTGCAGAATTCTGCTCTGCCCTGAACAGGGCAGAGCAATGCGCCGGAGCCATTTCAGGATGGGAGAAGAGGACGTCGTCGCATGAAGGGAGGCGCCGGACGGGATGGCGATACCCATCGGACTGGACCGCCCACCTCCGTGAGTATAATATAACGTGTTTTTCTTCTCTTTCAGGTTACATCGGAGGCTTATCTACAGCATTACAGAATACTGTAGATAAGCCCCCGATGTCTATGCCGGCAGCTGAAAGGCCAAAAAAAGGTGACCGATTCCCTTTAATAAACTCCTGGGTTGCTGGTTTGCTCTTTATTGTAAGTAAAATAAGACATTTTATCCCTGCAAATGACTTGCTTGCAATCTTATAGATGGAGCTGCTTTAGTGAATAATTGCAGTGCCCATACCACAAACACATCCCCCTCCAATCTCATTGATGCCTCTGAGACCCGAGAATGTAATCTCCAGCCTGCAGCATCGGCTTCGGGTGCTTCTGGAACAAGTCTGAGATGACATCTGTTATGCTGCAGTAGCTATTGATTACATGTTGGCATGTCTATTAATGTTTTACATTTGTTTTAAATTGCAGACAAATTTTAATGCGGACAGTCCATCAAGCCCATCAACTCCATATGGCTGTAAGTAAAATACTGTCCAATACACAAGCGATAAGTGTTTTGTGTACAGAGTATTTATACTGGATTAATGAAGCTCCACGTTTCTGAACCATTGCTGGTCTATTAGGGAATTGTATATTCAGCATTTATTTAGATCTCCTCCACTATGTACAGTGACTTGGGAATGTATTCACCCCATGGCTTTTTACCTATTTTGTTACATTCCAACCTGTATGTAAATATATGTGTAATCCGATTTGTGTGTGATGCATCAGCACTAAATATTCTAAGTTTGCACACAGGTGAACTTCCTTTCACTAAATGTCACATGGTCCTTGAGTTTACATGTAAGGTACACAGGGCGCAAGTCATGGGCAAGGGGCTGTTGTTTTCCCACACCCTGGCACCCCACACACAAATTGTGTCCCAGAATCTGCAACACCATTAAGCAAGAGGTCCCACTAACCAAACAACACCAGACTCTATTGCTTATTGTTGTTCCAGTTTTTATCTACATACTTGTAGAGTTTGGCTGTTTATCACCCAGGTTTCAGTCTTCTGCACAGACATTTCCTCCAGTAATTACCTACTTGGACCAACGATGATCATTATCACCTGTTGGGTATAATTGGTTTCTTATACACTTATAAAATCCCTGACTTTGTCTTCAAAACAACAAATTCTTCTAGATACGCTTGAAGAAAGGGTGGTATTTATATTCATTTATTATCTATTTCTCCTACGCCTCATTGGGGGACACAGAGACCGTGGGTGGTATGCTGCTGCCACTAGGAGGACACTAAGTAAACCAGAAAAAAAGTTAACTCCTCCCCTACCCTCTCGCTGGCTGGGATTTCTCCAGTTCATGCTTAGTGTCTGTAGGAGGCACTTGTGTCTGGTTTCAGACCCCACCATTTTTATTTTATTTTTGAATTTTCTGTAAATTTTTATTTTTTAATTAACGGAGTGACGGGGGCGACTGTTCCTTTCTACGGCCCGCTCTCCCCCGAACCAACAACAGGCAAGCACATGGAGTAACCCTTCACGTATACTTTCCTGCGACGAATGGGGCTGATTCCTCTGACAATGGTTCCCTTACGGTCGGTACTCCACGGATACGAGGGCTAGCGCAAAAGGAACGTAGCACAGGAGTGCACGGAGAAGGACTTGAGCAGCGCTTTCCAATGCCCTGAATCAGCCCCGCAGCTCTCCATCCCCCCTTCTACAGTCTGGATCGATTTGAGTAGTACCCCTTTAAGAACTCCAGCTCTGCGCGCTGAACACAGGAGTGGAGGTATGGGGTTGGGTCCTTGCCCCCGGGAGAAGCGCTGACTTGGCGTCAGCGGCGGTGCATCGGCCCCCCAGCTGTCGGCGCTTGGGTAGGCCAGAAATTTAGCCCCCGGCTTTTCCGGCCTACTAGGCCGTAATTTCACTAATGTCGCCGCCCCTCCTCTTGGCGCCTCTCACCTCTTACAAGACGCGCAATTCTGATCTCGGAGGCCATGTCCTTTTCCATCAGCGGCCGTTAACCCCTTCAGGAGCGCTAGGCCTGCTCTGGACAGCCGGATACCAGGTGACACCACAGGACCACCGCTATTCCTCCCGGGGGACACAAACAGGACCGGGTAAGCTGCATCTGCCCTCAGATTAAAGCTTAACCCCTTCCCGGCACATTCCCTGCAGATGCAGACAGACTCTGCCGTTAACCCTTTCAGGAGCGCTATGCCTCAATCTCTGGAGGCTAAATGGGCGGTTAATAAGCACACCGTTTTTATACCGTGTGTACCATTTACAAGTCTGCATTACCCAGTGGACAGACTAATCCATTATACACAGACTGTGACCCGGCCTGCGCCGACCTGCGCTCCAACGCCCCTCGCCGCGCTGCTGACGGGCCTCCTGCGCTTAGTACCCCTGAGGGGGCCGCATCCCTATTATGGTCGGTGAAGTCTCTGACCCAGGCTATATTCTTCCTCCGGGAGGACTCTTTAAGTCAGAACCACCAGCTGGGGCCATCCTCGTTCAAGGGATGGTCAGGTCTCTAGAAGGCTGACCCATGATGCGTCTCCGTCACGTTCGCGCCTCTGCATCGGCGCCTTCTGTGTCTCGCTCGCCTTTTTCAGAGGTTCACAGCGAGCACGACTCTGAATTCGAATCTGACTCGTCAGCCCCTCAGAATCCCACATCTGATGAGGAGTCGCTTGATTCTCTTATAGGATCAGTCAACAGGATTCTGAAGTTGGATGAGGAAGATATTCCCGCTCCAGCACATGCTATCTCATTTAAGAAAACCAACCGTGTGCGTAGGTTGTTTACCAGCCGTCCAGAAACATAGGGACCGGCTACATAAATGGTTCTCAGGGCAACAGTCTACTCAGGCTAAATACCCTATTGATACAGACCTAATGAAGGATTGGTTACAGTCCCCTCTGGTGGACCCTCCTGTATCGTGTCTTGCTTCTAAAACACTATCTGTTTCTTAGGATTCCTCAGTCAGAAACTCCTCCGATCTTCAAATTGACTATCTTGCCTTCTTTCGCGGTAATCTGGGTCTTTAAGGCAATGGCCGCTTGGGCAGAAGCCTTAATTGCTTCCCTCCAGGGCACCATCCTTCCTCCGGAGGCAACCACTGTCGCCAGGTAGATAATTCTCGCAGCGGACTTTGTAGTAGACGCTTTTGGTGATGCCGCCAACTGCGCGGCTCAAACTGCCGTTAACGCGACCTCCATTGCACGAGCCCTATGGCTCTGCGGGAGGATGCCGCATCTGAAAGAGCATTGTCTTCTCTCCCCTTTCAAACGGGTCATCCCTTTGGAGAGAAACTGGACTAGCTCTTTTCTGATACTACCGGAAGGAAAAAGTAAATTCCTTCCTCAACACAAGGGCTGTTCGGCCGTTTCACAACCAACAGCCGACGTGTCTTCAATCTTCTCGCCACAATTCCGATTGGTCCTCAACTACCTTCTCTTCCAGATCAGGTCGGTCCCCGCGAGGAGACAAAGGCTCCAAGGTCTCATACAGACCTAACCGCTCTTGGAAACCCAGGTCTAGGGCTTCTGGATCTAAGGTAGCCAGATCTCACAGATCTACCCAATTTCTTGTTGCGGTTTCCGGCAGACACCGTCAAAGTTGGTGGCCGCCTACTTTCCTTCAGCCACACTTGCCTCACAGTTGCCCACGACAAGTGGGTCAGGTAGCTGGTGTCCTCCGGATACAAGATAGCATTTTCTCCCCCCCAACTCGGTTTTTCCTTTTCTATCCCCCAAGGAAAAGACAAGAGCCTTCCTTCGGACTGTTCGGGCTTTGATTAAGGGATGGAGTCATCATTCTGGGCCCTCATCACAAGAGGTTCATGGGTTTTTATTCAAACCTTTTTTTGTGGTTCCCAAAAAGAGACGGGACCATCCGACTCATTCTGGATTCCAAACTGTTAAATCAGTTTGTCAAAGTACGGCGACTCCGAATTAAATCCCTCCGGTCAGTTGTCACTTCCATGGAAAAAGGAAAAGTTCCTAGCATCCATTGACATCAAGGACGCTTACTTTCACATTCCGGATCTGCCTGTCTCCAGCAGTTCCTGCATTTTTGCAATTCACGAGCAACACTTCCAGTTTGTTGTTGGACTCGCCAACGCCCCCAGGGTTTTTACTAAGGTCGTGGCGGCTGTCATGGCCATTCTCTACTCGCGGAGAGTGGCGGTGTTACCGTATCTGGACGACCTGCTCATCAAGGGCCCATCCCTTCCAGCCTGCGAGGAATCCGAGGATATAACAGTAATACACTTTCTTGCCTGGGCTGGAACATAAATTTCGGAAAGTCTTTCCCAAAACCGGCTCAGCAGATGTCCTTCTTGGGAATGATCTTGGACACTTCCTGCGAGTTGGTCATTCTCCCTCGCGGACTCTTTAACCACAGGTTTCTCACACTATTCATTTCAGCATGGGAGTTCTTGGAAAGATGGTGGCCGCGATGGAAGCAGTTCCATTTGCACAGTTCCATCTCCGTTCCTTACAACGTGCGTTGCTGTTAGCTTGGAACAAGAACCTGTTCTCCCTGGATCGTCGGATCCTTCTCTCCCTGCGGGTCAGGCAAGCCCTCAGGTGGTGGGCACTAAGGTCCTCCCTGAATCAAGGGAAGTCTTTTCTCCCAGTAAAATGGTTGGTAGTAACCACCGACGCAAATCTTCTCGATTGGGGTGCGG
Organism: Dendrobates tinctorius; assembly: GCF_039654945.1. NCBI lineage: Eukaryota > Metazoa > Chordata > Amphibia > Anura > Dendrobatidae > Dendrobates > Dendrobates tinctorius. The sequence goes on from NW_027361690.1 coordinate 84,367,913, forward strand.
TCTCTCGTCACCACACGGCACAAGGGTTGCTGGTCGACCCGAAAGTCACGTTTCCCCATCAACAATTTGGAAATACGAGCAATCAGATTAGCTCTACGGAGTTTCCACCATCTCCTCGCAGATCACCCCATCAGGATCCAATCCAACTACGCCACGGCTGTAGCGTATATCCACCACCAGGGAGGTATCCGTAGCAGGATGGCCATGCACGAAGTGAGTCACATCCTCCATTGGGCTGAGTAGAAAATTGGACTGCAGATTTTCTCAGTCGCCAAGGCATCGCCTCGGGTGAATGGCCTCTTCATCCGGAAGTCTTTCAGCAGATTTGTCTTTGTTGGGGAACTCCGGATGTGGATCTCATGGCCTTAAACTAAACAACAAGGTTCCTCGGTACCAGTGATCCTAGTCGCGACAAATTGGCCACGCCGAGCATGGTATGCAGAACCAATACAACTGGTCGCCGACGTCTCCTGGCGACTTCCAGATCGCATGGATCTCCTTTCGCAGGGCCCGAGTTTCCACCAGACTTCTGGGGTACTGTCTTTGACGGCGTAGCCGTTGAATCCTGGTTTTTACCACAGGCTCAGTTCTCTTATGACGTGATTTCCGCCATGATTAGTGCTAGCAAGCCTGTGTCCTTGCGCATCTGTCACCGCACCTGGAAAACCTTTTCGTGGTGCAAGGATCATGGTCGATCACCTCTGGTGTTTTTTTTATTCCGGCCATGTTGGAATTCCTTCAATCCTTAAATCAAACCTCGCGCTTACCTTGCTCAAGGGCCAAATTTTGACCTTGTCAGTACTTTTCCAACGCATAATTGCCACCAGACTTCAGGTCAAGACGTTCATTCTAGGTGTTTCCCATGTGGCGCCTCTTTATAGAAGGCCATTGGGATCATGGGACCTTAACCTGGTTCTTGGGGCCTTACAGGAGGCTCCTTTCGAACCACTGCAGGACGCGTCACTGTCCGTCCTCTCTTGGAAGGTGGTTTTCTACTGGCAAGTGGGTCAGTCAGACAAGTTTAGGAATTGGCAGCCCTCTCCTGTCGTTCTCCGTTCCTGAATTTTCATCAGGAAAAGGTAGTTCTCAGGACGTCGCCGTCCTTCCTGTCCAAGGTCGTCTCCTCTTTCCATCTCGACGAGGAAATTGTTTTGCCTTCCTTTTTGTCCGGCGTCAGTCCATCGCATTCAGAAGACCCTCCACACCCTGGATGTGGTTAGGGCGCTGAGACTGTATATCTCGCGGACAGCTTCCTTCCATAAGTCATATGCCCTGTGCATGCTTTCAGAGGGGCATAGGAAGGGTCTAGCTGCGTCAAAAGCACGCTAGCCAAGTGGATTCGCTTGGCGATTCATGAATCCTTCTGTGTCAGGAACGTGTCTGTCCCAGCGGGGATTAAGGCGCACTCTACCTGGTCAGAGGGCGCCTCTTCGGCCATTTGGCACCAGGCCTCGACAGAACAGGTCTGCAAGGCTGCGACTTGGTCCAGTCTGCATACTTTTTACAAAACATTACCAAATTCATTCTCAGGCCTTTCCACAAGGCTGCGACTTAGTCCAGCCTGCATACCTTTACAAACATTACCTAATTCATTCTCAGGCCTTTACGGATGCAGCTCTCGGCAGACGCAGCCGCCAATCGACAGTACCTCAGTGGTACATGGGGTATTAGCAGATGTATGCTTCCCACCCAGGGACTGCTTTAGGATGTCCCACGGTCTGTGTCCCCCAATGAGGCGTAGGAGAAATAGGGATTCTTGTGTACTCACCGTAAAATCCTTTTTTCCTAGCCAATCATTGGGGGACACAGCACCCACCTTGTTTAGACTATTGGCTCACTGTAGCATTCTTAGGCTAAGTGCACACGTACTTTTTTGACCTGCAGATTTTTCCGCGCAGAATTGAAGAAATCTGCAGGTCAAATGACCTGCACTTTTCCTGCGGATTTCCCCCTGCGGTTTTGGAGAATGGAGCAGGTGGAAAACCGCAGAAAAGAAGTGACATGCTGCATATTTTGAACCACAAGAAAACCGTGCGGAAAAATCCGCAGCGTCTGCACAGCGATGATTTTTTTTTTTTTTTTTTTTTTTCTTCCCATCCCCCCCCTTCTTTTGATTAACATGCTACTGTACATCACAATGCGGATATGCAGAGTTTCTGCGCGGTAAAATCCGCTGCGAATCCGCTGGAAATCTGCATAGTGTGCACATGGCCTTAGGCTTTGACTTAGTTATGGTTATTGTTGACTGTTTATGCACCTACTGCTTTTTTCACCGAACTGGAGAAATCCCAGCCAGCGAGAGTATATACTGCAGGGGAGGAGCTAACTTTTTTTCTGGTTTACTTAGTGTCCTCCTAGTGGCAGCAGCATAACACCCACGGTCTCTGTGTCCCCCAATGATTGGCTCAGTGAAAAGGATTTTACGGTGAGTACACAAAAATCCCTATTTTAGTCTGGTTTTATAATTAATTCGTAAATTAATCTTTTTATGTAAACAGATTCAAGAGCTTTCAGTCCATCGACCATGATGCAGAGCAGAAAAGCCTTATCACCTGCTCAGCTTGATCCATTTCACACACAAGGTGATGCTTTGACCTCCAATGACCACCTGGATGATACGTGGGTTACGGTATATGGGTGAGCTATGTTGTATTTGTTTCCTCCCAACTTATAGGACTAAAGAATAATGCGTGTGAGATATGTTTGGGGAAGCTAAGGATGCCATCTATTGTCCATCACTACAAGTTTCAGTACACTGTAGTAATGAAGTTGATAGATGCAACAGAAGCGTGTACAGACTGTATTATGACTCTTGTAGGAAGCCATCATACATTATCGTGGCCATCTGCAGAAAGCTTGAATGTTTTTTTTTGTTTTTTTTTTTTCTTTTCATTGCATCTTCTGCTTATATTCTTAATTTTTAGGTTCCCTCAAACCTCCTCTTCCTACATCTTACTACAGTTTGCTCAGTATGGGAATATAATAAAGCATGTGGTAAGGATTATTTTCCTGTCGTCTTTGAGTTTATTTCCTGAAGAACGCATATAATGAAGCTACGAAAATGAATAAATGAAAAGATACATTATTATAAATTGACGACTATTGCAATTACTTCTCAATTCATTTGTAATGTATTTTTTCATTTATTATTTTTGCTTGTTTGCTAGGGTAAACTTTTTAAGGGAAACATGTTTTGCTTACTATGGCTTACAATGGCAAGAACTTTTAGAGCACATATTTTGCAGCATTTTGCCAACTAAGAGCAAAAATGTGTTTTTTTTTCATGGACAACACTGGGCTGTAATCTGTTTTCCTGTGCCATAGGCTTTACTCAGACGGCCCTTGTGCTGCCAGATTTAATGGGCTAGATTAGGACTGGACTTAAGCCATAGGTAATTTTGTACAAAAAAACCCCTAAAGTATTTACGGTATTTCTCAGACTACAAGATGCACTTTTTTTTCCTCCAAAATTTTGGAGGAAAGTGAGAGGTGCATCTTATAATCCAAATGTAATAAAAAATTATCTATATATAATATATAAAAATCTATATCTCCCCTGTGGATGGGAGAGCAGCGACTGAGGACCGGGTCACAGGTGGCTGCTGGGGCTATAACTGTCCCCGCTATTAAAGAAAATGAATATTCACTGCTCCCCACACCCTCCTCTATGCACTGAAGCTGATGCTGAGAGGTGGGAGGGACGATGGCCCTGTGGTGCATTGAATATTTATTTTCTTTTATAGCGAGCATAGTTTTAGGCTACTTTCACACATCAGGTTTTCGGCGTCAGGCGCGATCCGGCGTCGTGCCGGAACGCCGGATCCGGCAAATGTTTTGTAAAACCTGATGTTCCGGATCCAGTTTTCTGCCGGATCCGTCTTGTTCTTGACAGACAAAACCGGATCCGTCTCATCCGGTTCATCCGTTTTTCTATCCGTTTTTCGACGGATTACGCCGGATCCGGTTTTTAAAATTGACCCTTGTGGCCTTCCGAACGGGATTGGCTACTGGAAAACTATATATAGAGTGTTCCTACAGCCCTTCTTTGACAGGTTGTCGAAGAGAAAGTGCAGGTTGGAGAGAAGAGCAAGTTACTGGCGAAGATGGATGTTGTGATTGGAAATATTTTGAAGAATTTGGCGGATTTTATAGCGGAGGCGAATCGTTTGAGGGTGATTGTTCTGGAGAAGGAGAGAGCGAGACAGCAGCGCATCAGGCATCGTAGACGACGTTTGTGGATCCACCCCATCACAGCCAAGAGAATGACGCGTGGGGTCTATTCTACACTCTGCATGGACCTTCGACGAAACCCGGATAAATTTTTTGGATATGTGCGGATGAAAATGGAGAATTTTGATTACTTGGTGGAGCGCATTGCACACCTCATAAGAAAAGCGGACACCTATTGCCGCTTCTCTGTTTCACCCGCAGAGCGTCTGATGGTGACTTTAAGGTAAGCCACATTTATTGGATGTGATCGCATCAGAGCACACTTTCACTGCAATCTTGTTGGTGGTAGTTTGTATCTCCAAGTGTTATAGCTGAGTTTTGGTATGTAATGCTGTGATTTTAAACTAATTGATTGTTTTTTTATTCCCCACAGATTTCTTGCAACTGGAGAATCCCTTTCGTCACTGCATTTCCAGTACAGACTCGGGATTTCCACCATATCAGGAATAGTGAAGTACACATGCCGTGCACTGTGGGACTCCTTAGCTGAAGAGTTTTTACCAGAGCCCACAACAGAGAGGTGGATTGAAATTGCTGACAAGTTTCAACAGATATGTCAGTTTCCTAACTGCTTGGGCGCTGTGGACGGGAAACATATCCGCATTGTAAAGCCAGCCGGATCGGGATCGGAATATTTCAATTACAAGAAATATTTTTCAATTGTCCTCATGGCCATCGCTGACGCGGAATACAAATTTATTGCTGTTGATATTGGGGCCTATGGCCGCTCCAATGACTCTCAAGTTCTCAAACTGTCTGCCATGGGGCGTAAACTGTATGGAAACACCTTCCAGTTCCCACCACCTAGACCGCTGCTGCAAACATCTGGTCCACCTATGCCATTTGTCTGTGTAGGGGATGAAGCCTTCCAGCTGTCAGAACACCTTTTGAAACCGTACTCTAGCAGAGGATTGACAAGACCAAAACGCATTTTTAATTACCGCCTCACAAGAGCAAGAAGAATGGTTGAATGTACCTTTGGTATTCTGACAGCCAAATGGCGGGTCCTATTGACTGCGATCAACCTCAAGACAGAAACTGTGGACGAGGTGATCAAAGCTTGCGTGGTACTCCACAATTTTGTTAGCTGCAAGGAACCCATTTCCATTGAGGACACCTCTGAAGAAACCACCTTGCAAGATTACCATGACATTACCACTAGAAGTTCTGTGACGGTTTCAGTAATGAGGGACAATTTTGCACTATACTTTGTCACCTCAAGGCAGAGTACACTGGCAGGATGACAGAGTGTGAAAGATTTGTGCCCTAACCAAACTTGTGTACCAACAGTACCAAAGTTGGCTATCTTGTCATGGTCTCTATTTTTAGCTTTAGGCCACAGGTGTGTACCTGGTTGTGTTTTATGCAAAGTATTTCACCTTTTAACAAAAGTTGTGTACATTGTTAGGAAATCACCAACAATAAACACAACTTTTTAGGTGAAATACTTTGCTTCAAACACAACCAGGAACACAACTGTGGCAAAAAGCTAAAATTTACCCACAGTTATATACCTGGTTTTGAATACCTTTTTACCTTTTAAATACCCTGTATTTAACCTTTTTTTTTAAACATATTTCGCTGCAGAAAGAAATGACAGACAACCAGTGTAAACAATAATTTAACTTTTATTTAAAATATTTTTTTTTTGTAAACTGTTTTTTAAAGTTAAAAAAATTTTTTTAATAAAGGTTTGAAACCAACTGGGCATTTTTATTACAAAACACATCATAAATCTGTGTAGTGTGGGGTGGAAATACTGCTGGAGGGGCTGCGGGACACTTCGACAATGGGAGTGTGGAGAGAGGACTGGGATCGTGGTGGGGAAGGAACAGTTAGAGGTGATGGTGTGGAAAAAGCTACAGAATGGGTGGACATGTGGGAGGCAGAAGAGGTGGTGGGCGGTGGAGTGGAGGGTTGGGCAGGGACTGTAGGAGCAGATGTTGATGGAAAGTTGTACAGGGAAGGAGTTTGGTACGGGGAAGGAGTTTGATACGGGGCAGGTTGCTGGAAGTGGGGAGATGTCTGGTACTGGGGAGGTTGCTGGTACTGGGGAGGTTGTTGGTATGTAATAGGAGGGGGAGGATGGAAAGTGGCTGGAGGGGGTGCAGATGTAATAGGAGGGGGAGGATGGAAAGTGGCTGGAGGGGGTGCAGATGTAATAGGAGGGGGAGGATGGAAAGTGGCTGGAGGGGGTGCAGGTGGAGGAACTACAGTGGTGGGAGGTGGAGGTTGGGAGGTAACCTGCTGTAGAGCACCGTGGCACGAATGCATTACATGCATCTGCTGGGTAGGAGATAGTGTTGCCATGCGCTCCACAACAGACCTGAAAAAGGTGTGGTTTGGCGAAGATCTTGCTTCTGAATGCATGGTTTGCAGAAGTGTCACCTCCAGAATGCTGGAGTTGATCTGCTGAAAGCCTGCGGAGATTTGCTCTGACAAGACTTTTAGACAGTTCTGGAAAGATGCATTCAGATGCAAGAACTCTGGCGCATAAGTCTTTTCCTGACCCCTCTGCCGCTGCCGCCCAGTACCCGCAGGTGTACTAGAGGTGGCAGGGGCAGAAGGGTGGGGTAAAGGGAAAGCGATCTCCTCACCAGCAGCTTCATGTAATGTAGGCGGCCACGATGCTCCTGTGCTGGTGGATGGGACAGATGGGTCGAATGTGTGGGAAGGCTGGGAAGGTGCAGATGTACCGGGGCGGTCGAAGTGTCCCTCGGTGCCGGTCTCCTCAGGGATCGCCTCAGAAGGGTCCAATCGTGCAGGCTCCCGAGTGCTGCTCACCGTGCTGTGGAATAAAGAGAAAAAAACAATTAAAATAGTGACATGGTATGGCCCTGGCTGAAAAAAAAAAAAGTTACATCTAAACATTTTTTTGTCACATGTGGTGTGTAATATTTACCTTCTGGTGAGCATTGTCTCCCGGAGGAACGACAGGGCTCGTGCGTACTTGTACTTGCTCCTGCGTCCTCCAGATCCACTCGGGGTCCGCATCTCTTTATTGAACTCCTTCTTGAAACGATCCCTCACAGACCGCCACCGCTTCACAATTCTCTCCCCTGAAACGAGAAAGGAGTGGTTAGTATACAACATCAGTGTTTCCCAAACGCCAGTCCTCATGGTCCCCAGGGGTCATGTTTTCAGGATTTCCAAAGTAAATAGAAATCCTGAACACATGATCCTTGGGGACCACGAGGACTGGAGTTCAGGAAACACTGGTTTAAATCAAGCAACCGGTACTGTATATACTTACGCTCTTTAATCTGGGCCCGAGCTTCGAGGTCCTCCCAGCGGTCCACAAGGAGCGAACAGATTTCCTCCCAGAGTCGTCGGGTAACGATCAGGTCAGCGTGGTGGCGGTCAGCCATATTCCAGAGTGGCTCCCTTTCTCTGACAAGATCGATGAGGCGGTCCACATCAATCCCTCCATCCTCACCGTCAGAGTCGGGAGCACGCTGTGAAGGCTGTTAAAGAAAAAGACAAAAATAACATAATTAGCCTCCACAAAAGAAATGAAATAAAAAGTGCAAAAAAACAAAAGCAAAAATATTTATACTTACACGCTGGTGACCGCCGCGTTGCTGTCGCCGACGACCTCTTGGCCAAGCACCAGATTGGGAAGACTAGAGAAGAAAACAAAAAATATTATGTCTTTGGATGTAGGCATTTGTTTGCTGTGTGTGGTCTGCAGAACATTGTTTTCTATGTGTTGTGTGTAGTGTGATGTTGTGTTTCTGCGTTTGATGCAAAAAACTTACAAATTGTGAGCCCACTCCAAGTGTCTGTCCACCCCTTCCTTCTTCTTCTGGGAGCTCCTCTTCATCTTGTGATTCCTGTTTTGAAATAAAAGGCAATGAATAGACATATATTACAGAGATGATGGATTTTGGAAATAAAAACTTACCGTCAAACGCTGACGATGCGAGGGAGGGCTCCCAGAAGAAGATGTGCTGTCTTCCTCATGGCCAGACTCCATGGCTGTTTCTGCTGCTGCCATTGCTGCTGCTGCTGCATCTATTGGGCGGCTGTTGAATAAAGAGAAACAAAGGGCCAATGAATATCTTGATATTCCATAGCCCTAGTTTGGAGGAATGGGGGATTTGATAATTACCGTCTCTCATCTGCTGCTGGACTCCCCTCCCGTTGTTCAGCATGCTGCTCCATTTGGGGTGGTGCTGGTGCTGCTGCAGATGTCTGCTGCCTTCTCCTGCTCCTGGTTCTTGGCTTGGGTGGCATGTTGGGTGTGGCTGAGGGTCCCACTGTCTTGCTTTTATATATGTCTTGTGGGCAGAGCTACTGAGCATGCTCAGACCAAAGAAACCGGATCCGGCCGTCGCCGGATCAGGCGCATTGCGGCGCTCATAGGCTTTCATTGTATGAAAAAGCCGGATACGCCGGATCCGGCGTGTCCGGCTTTTTCGCCGGAGACAAAAAACGTTACAGTAGCCATTTTTTCCAGACGCCGGATCGCGTCACATTGCCGGATCCGGCGAAAATCGGATGAAACGCATGGCCATCCGGCTCGATCCGGCTCTAATGCAAGTCAATGGGGGGGAAACCGGATCCGGCATTGCATTTCGCCGGATCCGTTTTTTGTCAAAAGCGCCGGATCGCGCCTGACGGCGAAAACCTGATGTGTGAAAGAGGCCTAAGTCGCAGTCACGTTTGCCCACTATTGAGGAGAATGAATATTCACTTCTCTCCACTCCCATGCGTGTGGAGAGCAATGAATATTCATTCTGAGTAATAGCAGGCACAGTGTTAGCCGGTGCCGCTGGCTTCCTGCAGTGGCTGGGCAATTGTGTGCTTGCTGTTAGAGGATGAATATTCACGGTTCTCCATGCCCACCATCCCGTGCACGGAGCGCAGTGAGTATCCTGGAAGCTGACCTCAGCGTGTGTGGGGGTGCATGGCAGTGATGTTATACACTGAAATCAGCTGCTGGCATCATAACAGGATGCTGCTCTTCGAGGGAAGGTAAGTAGAATGGTTTATTTATTTGGGTGCAGCGTAATGGGGGCCATATATACCAGGATAGGGATGAGGGAGCCATGTATGCCAGCATGGTGATGAAGGGATCATGTGTACTAGGATAGGGATGAGGGGGCCATGTATACCAGCATGGGAGGGGGTGGCATGTATACCAGAAAGGTGTATGGGGGCTATGTACACCAGGATTGGAGATTTATATATACCAGAATGATGAGCCATATATAGCAGTATGTGGTGGCCACGTATGCTAGGATGGGGGCTGATGGCCAAGTATACCAGGATGGTGCATGATGGCCCTGTATACCAGGATGGTGCGTGATTGCTATGTATACCATTATCAGGATGGGGATGGGTAGCCATATATACCAGGATGGGTAGCCATGTATACCTGGTGTGGGATATATATATCAGGAATGGGGGGCATATAACTATCCGGATGGGGGATATTAATCTTAGCAGTGTCAGAACATCCCTCCCTTCTCTTAACAGTGTGTCATGAGCACATTGTTTGCTTCAATTTTTTCCTCCTCGAAAACCTAGGTGCGTCTTATAATCCAAAAAATACAGTTAAACTGATTTGTTAAAATATATTTAAATTTCTTTTTTCTATTTGTTAGATGTCAAATGCTGGAAACTGGATGCACTTACAATACCAGTCTAAGCTGCAGGCAAGGAAAGCTCTAAGTAAAGATGGCAAAATATTTGGCGATTGCATTATGATCGGTGTAAAACCTTGTATAGATAAGGTATTTGTCCTTCTTCTACACGGTCTTCTTTTCACACATAGATACAGATCTATATGAAACAGATGCAGCAATGGAGGGTGGAAATAGATGGAAAACAAGTAGGTCAGAAGCTGCACTGTTTAGCTACACCAAGGGTACACCGAGCCCCTGTGCTTGGTTTGAGGAGTCATTTTACCCTGACAAACTCCTTTTTAAGTTCAGAAGACTAGTGGTGCAGCATCATACATGGCCACATATAGACTTGTGGGTAAGTTGCTGCAGTGAATAGGCCGCTCCAGCAATCTCTCATGCCCTTTTGTCCTGCTATTGGGCCCCTCAATTTAAGGATTTTGTAAAATTAAGGAAAATCCTTTTTAAGTCTTTAAATATTAATCTGTAGGGTTATTGAGAAGCACCCTTGGTAACTGCAGCAAAGTAACCACATGAGGGCTGTGAATGCCACGTTGAATATAACCCCAATTCCATAAGTCACTAGAGTTGAGCGAGTAGCTTTGGTTTCTCGCTTTTTTGGCAAGCTATAGCGCTTGCCGAATTAGCTACAGCAGGAACCCGGCTTCCTGGATCGCGCTGGCTCAACAGCTGATCGCCGCCGCAGCTTCATCACTGTCACAGCACATGCATGGAGAGCCTGTGTGTTGGGCTGTCCATACATGTGCTGTGACTGTGACACAGCCGCGACACATGCACCTGCAGAGCCGCAGATAGCTGTTCAGCCGGCGCGATCCAGGAAGCCGGGTTCCTGCTGTAGCTTATTTGGCAAGCGCTATAGCTTGCCGAATAATTGAGGACCCGAAGATATTCACTCAACTCTGTCACTAGATTTAAAGAGTCTTTCCTATGTCAGCCTTTTTGTGGCTGAGATGAAAATGAGTCTAGGCTCCAGTCACTGGAAGTGTTTTCTTCTCAAACTAATTTTCACACATAGATACTGATCTATATAAAACAAGTGAATTTCTGGACAGCGACGGGTGTAAAATAGTGATGAGCGAGCATGCAAGTGTCTTCGGCGTGTTCATATAGTATGTTTGAGCCCCCACATCTGCATGTCTCACTTCTGTTCTACAGCTGCAACACAGGCCGGGATTGCCTAATAGACAGTCCTTGCATATGTTGTGGCTGTTGAAACGCTGTCGTTCGCTCATCACTATTGGAAAACAAGTAGGTGGGAATGTGCGGTGAACTACTCAGTGATGCCAAGGGTGCACCGAAAGCCTGTGGTTGGTTAGAACAGTAACCATTTATTTCTACATCTGTCGTCTTTCTGTATTTCCACTTCCAGGGACCGGATGCAGCTATTTTGATAACGGCCATAAAAGGCTTAGATAGGAATAATCTTTTAATGAAGGGATGTTTGTCTAGAATGTGTATCATCATTTTATTACTGATATCCTTTACAGTCTGGACTGTAGATTAATCTACTGCGACTTTGCTTTCAGAGTTTAATGGAAAGCACTGAGAAGGCGCCTGTGTCCTCAGTGTATTCATGCGTCACTCCTCGTGTAAAATCCATAAGCTCCCCTCGATCAGGAATGAGACCTCTTGCTGCAGCTTATAGGGCCTCAACTAGTCCCTACAAGGTATTTTTATTTTCCATTGACTTTGATGGTGTGCTGTATACTGTTTCCACCTACTGACCTGACCAGACCAGCCAAGTGGGCATAACATTACCAGTCAGGACCACCACAGTATTTCCTGCCTCCGAGCACTTACAATTAGTGTTTCTCTCCTCTGCATTACACAGCTTACCAATACATTGAGTAGGTGGAGGATGCTTTTATCACATCATGGAATCATAGAAAAACCTTTACTGATTCATACAAGGTTTCCTCAACCTTTCTCTTCTCTTCCCCTTTTCTGATAATGCTATGCTGACCCCTCACATTGTGTACCCAAGTACACTTGCACAGAGGATTACTTGACCTTTGAAAACAACAAATTAGATCTTGAAAGGAAGCTGCTTTTTTATATCTTCAGGAAATGACCTATTATTCAAATCAGATTTTTGTAATTAAATGTACTTTTTTTTTTTTTTTAACATTGTTGGTAGGTCTCTTTTGTTCTTATCAGAACTGGTGATGAGCGAACGTGCTGGGATAAGGTGTCATCAGAATATGCTCGTATGCTAACCGGGTGTCTTCAGCGTGTTCGAAAAATATGTTCCAGACTCCGGCTGTTGGCCACAACACATGCAGGGATTGTCTATCTAACAGTTGTGGGGACTCTAATATTTTTCGAGCATGTCAAAGACACTGTTAGCACACACGTGCAAGATTACTAATTTTGTTTTTTGTAAAGGGAACCTGTCACATCAAACAAGTTTTTAAGTAAAAGAGCCAACTTCAGCAGCATTAAGGCTGCATTCTGTGAAGGTGGCTCTTCTGTTTCTGACCCCTAGTATCGCCGAAATATTGACTTTTATAACTAGGTCCCCATACCTGTATGGGCGCCGCCTCCAAGCCATCCATCATGCCCGTCTTGCATCTGGGCGCCGCCTCCAAGCCATCCATCATGCCCGTTTTGCATCTGGGCGCCGCCTCCAAGCCATCCATCATGCCCCTGTCTTGCGTCTGGGTGCAGCCTCCCAGCCCTCCATCGTGCCCCTATCTTGTGTTTGGGTGCCGCCTCCCATCCCATCATGCCCCTGTGCGCCGCCACTGCTGCCTCCTCCTGTGTTTGCCGGCGCCTGCGCTATGACAACAGTTCTTGGGCATGCGCAGTGCTCATTGCCCGGGAACTGACATCAGGCCATCAAACCTGCGTGGTTTGGAGTCCCCTGATCCTGCCCTGCAGTGTGTTTTGAAGTATTCACACTGCGGGGCTGGGAATCGGGGGACTCCAAAACACGCAGGCTTGATTTCCTGATGTCAGTTCCCGGGCAGTGCGCACTGCGCATGCCCGAGAACTGTTGTCACAGCGCAGGTGCCGGGCATACAACACAGGAGGAGGCGGTGGCGCACAGGGGCACGATGGACGGATGTGAGGCGGCGCCCAGATGCAAGACAGGGGCATGATGGATGGCTTGGAGGCGGCTGATACAGGGAGCCACACCATACCTATGGGACACAATACAGGTATGGGGACCTAGTTATAAAAGTCAATATTTCGGTGTTACTAGGGGTCAGAAATAGAAGAGCCACCTTCATAGAATGCAGCCTTAGTGCTGCTGAAGGTGGCTCTTTTCCTTAAAAATGCCCTGGGGGGGTGACAAGGTTCCCTTTTAATCAAGGTTGTTATTAGTGATAAGCGAATGTGCTCATATAAGACCATATCCGAACACATTCTCTCATCACTAATCACAGTCTTTATTTAAAAAACAAAATTAGTAATCTTGCAGTTTTCACACTGGGTTTATTTTAGAACTCTAATTTCCTGTTTCAGGAAACACATGTAAATTAGCAACAATGATCAGACTCTGATGCCATCATTGGTATTGAAGCCTGAATATGTGCAAAGGTCATTGTGAAGGGAGCAGGGTCATCTGTGGCATCACCTGTTGGGATTGGTGGATCCTGTGTTGTCAGAAGTGTATGGAGGCGCTACTTGTCATTGTAATCCTGCCTCTGATGATAAGCAGCCAGCTGAAAACTGACAAACAGGAAGTTTGAGTCTAAAACTGCCTCAGAGACCATTGTGAAAATTGTAAAATTACTATTTTTTTTAAAGATCGGAATATTGGGGGGGAAAAAAGCAAATTTTTTTTTTTTTAATGAAGTACATATAACAAAAACCTGATTTAACTCCTTAACCCCCAAGGATGGTTTGCACGTTAATGACCGGGCCAATTTTTACAATTCTGACCACTGTCCCTTTATGAGGTAATAACTCTGGAACGCTTCCATGGATCCCGGTGATTCTCACATTTTCTCGTGACATATTGTACTTCATGCTAGTGGTAAAATTTCATTGATATAACTTGCGTTTATTTGTGGGAAAAAAACGGAAATTTGGCGAAAATTGGAGAGTCCCTGATGTGCCTAAACAGCGGAAACCCCCCACAAGTGACCGTATTTTGGAAAGTAGACCCCCCAAGGAACTTATCTAGATGTGTGGTGAGAACTTTAAACCCTCAAGGACTTCACAGAAGTTTATAATGTACAGCCGTACAATTAAAAAATCATATTTTTTTTCCACAAAAATTCTTTTCACCCCCCAATTCTTATTTACCCAAGGGTAACAGGACCCCAAAAGTTATTGTGCAATTTGTCCTGAGTATGCTGATACCCCACATATGGGGGTAAACCACTATTTGGGCGCATGGCAGAGCGCGGAATGGAAGCAGCACCATTTGACTTTTTTGGCTGGAATTGAGATCGGACGCCATATCGCGTTTGGAGAGCCCCTGATGTTACAAAACAGTGGAAACCCCCCAGAAATGAAACCATTTTGGAAACTAGACCCCCCCCCCCAATGAACTTATCTAGATGTGTGGTGAGCACTTTGAACCCCCTAGTGCTTCATAGAAGCTTATAACGCCCGGGCGTGAAAATGTAAAAATCATATTTTTTCCACAAACATGATCTTTTAGTCCCCAATGTTTTTATTTTCCCAAGGGTAACAGGAGAAATTGGACCCCAAAAGTTGTCCAATTTGTCCTGAGTACACTTGATACCCCCCATATGTGGGAGAAAACTACTGTATGGGCACACGTCGGGGCTCGGAAGGGAAGTACTGACGTTTTGGAATGCAGACTTTGATGGAATGGTCTGCGGGTGTCATGTCGCGTTTGAAGAGTCTCTGATGTGCCTAAACTGTTGAAACCCCCCAGAAGTGATACCATTTTGTAAACTAGACCCCTTAAGGAACTTATCTAGATGTGTGGTGAGCACTTTGAACCCCCAAGTGGTTCACAGAAGTTTATAATGTAGAGCCATAAAACTAAAAAAATCATATTTTTTTCCCACAAAAATGATACTTTTGCCCCCAATTTTCTTATTTTCCCAAGGGTAACAGGAGAAATTGGACCCCAAAAGTTGTTGTGCAATTTGTCCTGAGTAGGCTGATACCCCATATGTGGGGGTAAACCACTGTTTGGGCGCATGGCAGAGCTTGGAAGGGAAGTAGCACCGTTTGACTTTTTCAACACAGAATTGTCTGGAATTGGTATCAGATGCCATGTTGCCTTTGGAGAGCACCTAATGTGCCCAAACAGTGGAAACCCCCCAATTCTAACCCTAACACACCCCTAACCCTAATCTCAGCCCTAGCCCTATCCCTAATGGGAAAATGGAAATAAATACATTTTTTTTTTTTTTTATTATTTTTCCCTAACTAAGGGGGTGATAACGGGGGGTTTGATTTACTATTTATGGCGGTTTTTATATTTGGCAGCTGTCATATTTTGACCCACCGAGTCATGTGAGGTCTTATTTTTTGCGGGACGAGTTGATGTTTTTATTGGTACCATTTTCGGGCACGTGACATTTTTTGATCGCTTTTTATTCCGATTTTTGGGACGCGGAATGAACAAAAAACAGCATTTCATGAATTTCTCTTGGGTGGGCGTTTACACCGTTCCGCGTGTGGTGAAATTGATAAAGCGGTTTTATTCTTCGGGCCAGTACGATTACAGCGATACCTAATTTATGTTGTTTTTTTATTTTTTTTTTGCGCTTTTATGCAATAAAAACAATTTTATATAAATATTTTTGCATCGCTTTATTCTGTGAGCTGTAACTTTATTATTTTTTTGCTGATGCTGTGTGGCGGCTCATTTTTTGCAGGATAAGATGACGTTTTCAGCGATACCATGGTTATTTATATCCGTCTTTTTGATCGCGCGTTATTGTACTTTGTTTGGCGGTATGATAAAGCATTGTTTTTTGCTTTTTTTAAAAAAAATTTTTAAGGGGTTCACTCAAGGGGTTAACTAGTGGGACAGTTTTATAGTGCCGGTCGTTACGGATTTGGCGATACTAAATGTGTACTTTTTTTTTTTTTTATATACTTTATTACTTTGTCCCGGTCAGGGCTGTGGAGTCGGAGTTAGTTTTGGTTGGAGTCGGTAGAAATGTTCCGACTCCAGCTTTAAAAAAAAATGTATTAATATTTCATAATTGAACTTTCATATGAATTTTATAAATGTTACTCAAATATACAGTATATGTTCTATCAAACTATGAACAACAATGATAAGCAGTTCTGCTGGAGATAGACATTTCTTACTTCTTGTGTGTCACTGTTCTCCACTGCCCTTATCTAATCTTATACTTGGTTAACCTCATGCTGCCCCAACCCACCTACTTACAATGTATGAAACTGAAAGTAAAAATGTGTTGTAAATTCTTAGTAGTAAAGCTACTCCTCTAGACTAGATCTTACTAGGTGTGCGTCTTCCAAGCATCTCACAGCTGCCTGCAACTCAGAAGAGGAAGACTGTAAGAAGTATTATCCTTTCAACAAACTTTGCATCAGTTAACTGTGAGTACATGAGGAATAATAACAGTATTACTGACCACTATATCAGTTGTACGACCTGGCAATAATTTTGTACAATTGTTTTTAGGAAAAACAATTGTCATTTGGATTGTGAATGCAGAATTAAAAACCTGAGTGTCAAAGAAGCATCACATTAAATCAGCTGTATTTGAACATTTCACCATCACTCAAGATAGAAAACATTATGTCTGTCAGTGTATGACAAATGATCCAGACGAAAACAAATGCTGTGAAGCCAAGATGAGTGCATATTCAGGCAAAGATAAAAATGCTCCTACCAGAGCTTCTAATCTAAAGAGACATTTACAGCGCTTTCATCCAGAAGTACTGAAAGCAGTGGATGAGAGAGACTGCATCCAAACCAATGAACCAGTGCCCAGCTCTTCCAGCCAAACAAAGGAGCAGAGAACTTTGCAGCCATCAGTTGCAAGATATTTTGTCAGTGACAAAGTTACTGTGACAATGACAGTAGATACATTTAAAAAACAGATCATAGAGCTTGTTGTAAAGGATAGTGTGCCTATTTCATTATTTTCACGACCAGCTTTTATGTGTCTGAATGGGGAAATGGCCCGCAAGCTTGGTGTTTCTCTGGAGAGAGAGAGTATTAGAAAATTAGTAATCGAAGAAGCTTTTAAACAAAAGGAAGAACTTAAAAAAACTCTCAAGGGATGCTTTCTGTTTCTTAAAATGGATGCCTGCACACGTCACAGAGTGAACTATTTTGCCATCAATGTCCAATTTGTTTGTGACAAAAATGAAATGGTTACCAAGACATTGGCAGTAAAAGACACCAAAGCTCATCACACCAGTGAGTTTCTCCAGGTCTTGGTGGAAAAGGTTCTGCAAGACTATGAACTTAAAAAAGAGCAAGTTCTTTCTGTCGTAACTGACAATGCTTCAAATATGATAAGTACTATTAAGCTAATGAATGAGAGTAATGATGGTGACCAGCAGCTAGAAGAACATTCTGGGTCCACAGACACAGAAATGTTTGAAATAGAGGAACACAGTATTGTAACTGAGGAGCAAACTGAAGTTGCTTCAGATGAACAGCACATGATAGTTTAGATGATCTTGTTGAAACTGTGTCAATATGTTCTTTCATTCATCACATGCGCTGTGTTGTGCATACACTACAGCTGGCTATAAAAGACAGTCTGCAAGAAGGACATGCTGCTGCACTGATTGGCAAGGTGAGAAAATTGGCTACTGTTGCCAGAACCCCTAAAGTTGACTCAATTTTGAAGAGACGTGCTGGAAAAGGGGCAATTATTGATCAAGCCACACGATGGGGCAGTACTTACTTAATGATTCAGCGCTTGGTTGAACTGAAAACCTTTCTTGTAGACATGGCTAACCCTCAACTGACGCTAAATGAAAGTCAGTGGAATCAGGTGACTGAGCTGGAAAAATTGCTAGAGCACCCATTTACAGTGACTAAAAAATTACAAGCAGAGGACTTAACTCCAGGTATTTTCTTAAAGGAGTGGAAGAACCTGATGTTTCGCCTGTCCCAAAGAGGAGGGTTAATTGCAAGTGGCATTGCTACATCAATGAAACGAAGAGAGGAGCTACTATTACAAAATAACATTCTTTTGGCAGCTGTTTATGTAGACCCAATGCATCGGATTCTTCTAGATGATCAACAGCTAAGTAAAGGAAAAGAAGCTCTGTTTGAAATAGCAGTAAGGATGAAAGGGTTGCAGAACAGTCAGGAGGAACAAGAAGAATTTGGTCGTCCTGCCACATCTTCACCCTCTTCATCAACTGATGAAGAATTTAATTTGGAAAAATATTTGGATCACAAGGACCGTGCAAAGCGTTCCCGCATAGAAGAAGAGTCATCCCCATCAAGGAACACAGCCAGTACATTTCAGCAGAATTTTTCATGTGCACTAAAAGAAATTGAGAAATTTGACCGTTCATCAAAAACAACAGTGCAACAAGCGATTCCTCTGTATCCTGACATTGTCAGAGATGTTGCCCGAGTGGTTACTGCTTTGCCACCAACACAAGTTAGTGTAGAGAGGTTGTTCTCTGCTCTCAAAATAATTAGATCAGATTTGAGGGCATCCATGAAGGAGGATCTGACAGAGGCAATACTTTTTCTGAGGACAAATTTATAGATTTCTTCTTAACTGTATAAAAGTGTTTATTGCATATTTACTTACAGTTTATAAAAGTTATTTGCTATATTCTAATTGTATTCTAATAAATGTAGTTTTTGCTCTAAGTGGTCTGATTACTTATATGATGGTGAGAAACTGAATAAGCACGATGTTTAATATTTTACAACAGTAAATTTGTTGTTATGAATTGGCCATTTATGAAGGAGCCGGAGTCGGAGCCTGATAAAATCCAGGAGTCGGAGTCGCAACTGTGGCTTACCGACTCCACAGCCCTGGTCCCGGTGGGGACATCACTGTGACGTGTCAGATCGCTGATCTGACACTTCACACAGCGCTGTGTCAGATCAGCGATCTGACAGGTGCTGCACAGGCTTCCTCACCGCCTGCCTGCAGGCCCCCACGGCCATCTTGGATCCAGGGGCCTGCAGGGAAGGAGACCGTCGGAGCAGCGCAGCATATCGCGCTGCTCCAGAGGTCTCAGGGAAGCACAGAGGGAGCCCCCTCCCTGCCGATACTTCTCTAATCCCCTGATACACTGCGATCATGTTTGATCGCAGTGTGCCAGGAGTTAACGTGCCGGGGGCGGTCCGTGACCGTCCCTGACACTTAGTGCCGAGTGTCAGCTGTGATAATCAGCTGACACCCGGCCGCGATCAGCGTTGCCCCCCCCCTCGGGGGCGCCGCTGATCGCGATGACGTACTATCCCGTCACCGGCCATAGGGTCCGGGTACCGTGGACGGGATAGTATGTCAGATGTCAAAGGGGTTATGTAATTTTCTGATAGGGATATGAATTTTGGTAATAAGTAATATTTTCCTCAATGTTTGATTGTTCTTGCTGTATTGAAATGGAATTGGGCTCTTCTCAACCATCACTGATCCCATCACTTCTGTATCCTGAATAGTATTTTTTTTATGATGGGGATGGGGTATGGCGTGGAGAATCAAAATGTCTACAAAAAGTATTTTGAGATTAGTAGAGCTCTGAACTTCAGCTCTGCCTTTGATTTATCTATGGAATGTCAAAAAGGCCAGGTGTAAGACATCTGTACAAAATAATACTGAAATGAATTAATAGAAGCCTTTTTTTATCATTATTTATTTATATAAAAGAAAACCTGCTAAAACAAAACCTTTTTTTTTTTTTTTTTTTTTTTTTTTTTTTTTTTTCTTGCAGGTATTCATGAACAAACAGACCCCAAAAAAGGATAACACATTAGTATCTAAAGCTCTGGAATATCTCTTTGGATGGTAGTGGAATGAATATATACATTACAGTTAAAACCAGAAGTTCACATACACTGTATAAAAGACACATCAGCATGTTTCTCAATATCTGCCAGAAATCAGAAAAATCTTTCCTGTTTTAGGTCAATTAGGATTACCATAATAATTATTTGCCAAATGCCAAAATGATGAGCGAGAGAGAGAATGTTTTTAAGGCATTTTTATTGCTGCAAAGTCAGAAGTTTACATACACTAAGGTCAGGTTCACATTGCGTTAACACAGCCCGTTCAACGCATAGTGTTGACGGGCTGCGTTAACGCTATAGCATAACACGATATGCGTTATGCTACGGTGACGGAGCCTCAGACGCTGCAGCCCGCTTCCGAGGCTCCGTCTGTGAATGACGGCACATCGTGAACGCGTGCCGCTTTACGGCTTGCGTCGCGATGCTCCACATAATGGGGGTCAATGGCAGCATTAACAGACTGCCATCACGCAGTGTGACCCCAGCCTAAGATTACTATGCCTTTAAACACTTCTGGACTGTCCATATGATGATGTCATGTTTGGAAGCTTGTGATTTGTTTTTTTGGCAACATCTGAGTTAATTAGAGACACATGTGGATGTATTTTAATGCACACCTGAAACACTGCTTTTCTTTGTGTAGCATCATGGGAAAGTGTAAAGAAATCAGCCAAGATATCAGGAAGAGAATTGTGGACTTGCACAAGTCTGGCTCATCATTAAGTACAATTTCAAGATACCTGAAGGTGCCTCGTTCATCTGTACAAACCATTATACGAAAGTAAAACAAAATGGGAATATCCAGTCGTCATACCACTCAGGAAGGAGATGGGTTCTGTGTCCCAGAGATGAATGTGCTTTGGTCCGACATGTGCATATCAACCCAAGGACAAAAGCAAAAGACCTTGTGAAGATGATGGAGGAAGTTGGCAAGATTATATCATTATCCACAGTGAAACGAGTGATGTATCAACATAGGCTGAAAAGCCACTCTGCCAGGAAGAAGCCATTACTCCAAAAGAAACATAAAAAGCCAGATTAATGTTTGCAAGTGCACACAGGAACAAAGACCTTAATTTTTGGAGACATGTCCTGTGTTCTGATGAAACTAAAATTGAACTTTCTGGGCATAATGAACATCGTTAAGTTTGGAGGAGAAACCTGGAAACCTAAGAACACCATCCCAACTGTGAAACATGGGGGTGGCAGCATCATGTTGTGGGGTTCTAATGCAGGAGGGACTGGTGCACTTCACAAAATAGATGGCATCATGAGAAAAGAAGATTATGTGGTAATACTGAAGTAACATCTGAAGACATCAGCCAGGAAGTTAAAGCTTGGGCGGAAATGGGCCTTCCAAATGGACAATGACCCGAAGCATACTGCCAAAATGGTAACAAAGTGACTTAAGGATAATAAAGTCAGTGTTTTGGAGCGGCCATCACAAAGCCCTGATCTCAATCCTATTGAAAATTTATGGGCAAAGCTGAAAATTCTGGTGTGAGCAAGGTGACCTACAAACCTGGATCAGTTACACCAGTTTTGTCAGGCGGAATGGGCCCAAATTCCAACCAACTATTGTGAGAAGCTTGTGGAAGGACAACCCAAACTTGTGACCCAAGTCATTCAATTTAAGGGCAGTGGTACCAAATACTAATGAAATGTGTGTAAACTTTTGACTTTGCAGTAAGTAATAAAAATGCCTTAAACATTCGCTCTCTCGCGGCATTTGGCAAATAGTAATAATTATGGTAATCCTAACTGACCTAGAACGGGAAAGGTTTATTCTGATTTCATGTCAGAGATTGAGGAAACACATGCAGATGTGTCTTTTCGTATGTAAACTTCGGGCTTCAACTGTACATATACCAAACGTTTTAATAACCTAAATTATTTTTATACTTTAACCAATTTTTACATGAACTTTTGTACAACAAAGAAATAAGTCCGTTTTAAACAAAGGGAGCGGTGCACGACTGTCACTTTATTAGGAAGGCTATTGCAGACAAATCAGGTGAAGCCATTACAAGCATACCAAAGAATATTCCCTCCTGCAGATGTCGTCCCAGAGATTGAAATTTTGTCAAATCATTATCTGTAAAATATATGTTCTGTTGTCTTTGCCTTATTTACTCAATGGATATTTTCAGATGATGTGTATGGAAATAATGTAATTATTGTGTAATCTACCTGGTCATGTAAGCTTTGCTGCATTAGTAACATTCATCCCATCAGGGCTGATTTAGACAGGCTGGTAAGATCATTTTGTCAGGAAAGATGCTTTCAAGCTTACCTAAAGGAATCGTCCGGCCTTAGGTTACATGTCTGCAGTCACTATGGCTGCAGACTTGTGAATCCTCATGTCACGTAAAATGTGTGCTATGAGGATTCTCCTTTGTTGGGAGCGATGGGTACAAGAATGTGATTTGAATATATTTGGTTATATGCCAAGTAGACAGGTGCAGCCTCGCTTAATACAAGTCTACTCTGAATGTGGCTGGAAGTATGTAAATTGCATACTTGTGGTTACCTGACCATCCACTCCCAACGCCAGTGCATGTGCAGTGAGAAGATTCATTAGTCTGCAGTCAGTGTCTGCCTAATGCCCGACAACACCATTTGCTGCCAAGAATGATGGTTTGTGCACACAAGAATTGTTCTCTGTTCATGCAAGTGCGATCTCCCTGTCTAAGCAGACCACTAAACAATAGACATAGATGTAGCTGATCAATGGTCGTATTACTGGGACGGTCAGCCTGTCTAAATGCGCTTTTACTGGTAGAATGTTACAGATTACTTTTTGATCTTTCATTTGAAAGGCTGTTATTGAGCAAACCAACTTTGTAGAGCCTTATTGGCAATGCTTTGTGGGAAAATATATGCAAATTAGTTATTTCCCAGAGGGAAGAAAGCTGAGAACTTTCCTTTTGGGAGAGTAATTTGGCTCAGGAGGAGATATTTTGTAGTGCCTGGCTGCCTTAAAGAGTATATGTATACATGCAATCCCCAATAACCAAGATTGGTGGTTACTAGTGGTGATCGAGTCTACTTGTTGCTCGGGTGTCCTCCGAGTATTTTGGCGTGCTCGGAGATTTAGTTTCTGCATGATTTGTGGCTGCTAGACAGCCTGAATACATGTGGAGAATGCCTGTTTGTTAGGGAATTCCCACATGTATTCAGGCTGCCTAGCAGCCATAAATCATGCAGCTACGTCATCTCATCACTAGTCGCTACCATAAGGTAGCCAAATATCAAGTGCCCCAGACAAAAAAAAATGCCTGGCCATCAAAGCAAAAACACTAAAATATGAATGGAGGTTTTTTTCTATTCACATCAAACTTGCAATCTTTTCTTTAAGTATTCATGTTGAATCATTGTTTTGCCCAACTTCAGATATTTTTTTTTTTTTTTTTTTTTGTAAAATTGCTTAATATATTAAAAATGTGGGGAAAGTAAAGACATTAACAGCCACATTACTGATTTTTTTTTTTTTTCTTTTTTTCTTTTGCTTATCGATATGTAAAACAAATCATTTTATTAAAAAGAAATTGTGTTATTAGCCTCGCTGTGTGTGTAAGTCACCAGTACTGCACCAAGGGCCAGCCATGGACAAAGAGGAGCGTGTCACAACCTCCACAATGGATAGCACTGATGTGTTCCAAGTCCTAGGATGTGATGTATCAGGGGCTGAAGTAACACTGGATCACACAGACTTACATTCTGGACTGGCGAGTCAGAGTCATGGAGTCGGTATATAATGGATAATAAATTTGGTTCAGTAGTTTAGCGCAGGATGTGCTGTAAATGTTTTCATAAGAATTTGGGAAATTTCTGAAATGTCCTATAAATGTCTGTTCTGTTCCTGATCTAAGGATCTGTGCTGCACTTTATGCACATGCTCAGTAGTGACCAAGTGCTGTGGGGTCGGAGATGAATCTGTGCTGCACTTTATGCACATGCTCAGTAGTGACCATGGCTGTGGGGTCATAGATGAGATGACTCTGTGCTGCCCCTTTATGTACATGCTCAGTAGTGAACAGGGCTGTGGAGTCGTAGATGAGATGAATCTGTGCTGCACTTTATGTAAATACTCAGTAGTGACCAGGACTGTGGGGTCATAGATGAGATGAATCTGTGCTGCACTTTAAGTACATGCTCAGTAGTGACTGGTGCTGTGGGGTCGGAGATGAGATGAATCTGCTGCACTTTATGGACATGCTCAGTAGTGACTAGTGCTGTGGGGTCGTAGATGAGATGCTGCACTTTATGCACATGCTCAGTAGTGACCAGTGCTGTGGGGTCGGAGATGAGATGAATCTGTGCTGCACTATATGTACATGCTCAGTAGTGACCAGTGCTGTGGAGTCATAGATGAGATGAATCTGTGCTGCACCTTATGTACATGCTCAGTAGTGACCAGGGCTGTGGGGTCGTAGATGAGATGAATCTGTGCTGCACTTTATGTACATGCTCAGTAGTGACCAGTGCTGCGGGGTTGAAGATGAATCTGTGCTGCACTTTATGTACATGCTCAGTAGTGACCAGTGCTGTGGGGTCATAGATGAGATGAATCTGTGCTGCACTTTATGTACATGCTCAGTAGTGACCAGTGCTGTGGGGTCATAGATGAGATGAATCTGTGCTGCACTTTATGTACATGCTCAGTAGTGACCAGTGCTGTGGGGTCATAGATGAGATGAATCTGTGGTGCACTTATGTACATACTCCGTAGTGACTAGTGCTGTGGGGTCGTAGGTGAGATGCTGTACTTTATGTATATGCTCAGTAGTGACCAGTGCTGTGGAGTCATAGATGAGATGAATCTGTGCTGCACTTTTTGTACATGCTCAGTCGTGACCAGGGCTGTGGGGTCGTAGATGAGATGAATCTGTGCTGCACTTTATGTACATGCTCAGTAGTGAACAGTGCTGTGGGGTCATAGATGAATCTGTGCTGCACTTTATGTACATGCTCAGTAGTGACCAGGGCTGTGGGGTCGTAGATGAGATGAATCTATGCTGCACTGTATGTACATGCTCAGTAGTGACCAGTGCTGTGGAGTCATAGATGAGATGCTGCATTTTATGCACATGCTCAGTAGTGACCAGTGCTGTGGGGTCGAGCATGCAAAAAGCAGGTTTTGCTTAGTTTTTGTCAGGGAACATTTGAACCTTGTGCATGCTAATAAAGTTTAGTGCTTAAAAAAAAAAAATACGATTCAACGTCATCAGCTTTTGGCACGAAAAACGCAGCAAGACCTGATATCTGCTTTTTTTGTGGTGTTTTTGTGAACTACCTTCTGCTTTCAATGGGTGAAAAACACTGCAAAAACACAGCTCTTTGCCAAAACAGGTAAAAAAACAAACAAACGTGCTCTGTGCATGGGCTTTTGGAAATCTCAGACTTTGCTGGTACTGTGAAATGCTGCTGACAATTTGCATGCAGAACCGCAAGATGTGAACATAGCCTTAGAAAACCTGTCAGCAGGATTTCATTGTGAAGTAAAAGGTATGGCGGCCATAGTGGCGCTATAACACTGATTAAATTGGATTCTTACAACAAAGGTATCAATCAGTGGTTCCGATTTAATCATGGTTTTAAGTTTCCATCTGATGTCTTCTGTGCATCGAGGTGAGTTTGGGTGCGGGGCAATGGGGGATTGGTTCTTCTCCTGCTCTTCCGCCTGCCTCCTGTGTTTTTTTTTTTTTTTTACAGGTCAGTGATTATTCTGTAAAACACAAGCCGTGGAGACACCATCACGTGTTTCTCAACGCAAGCAATGACTAGCCAGGTCTTTCCCCGGGAAGGAACAACCACGGGAAGGGCAGTCTCCAATGAAGGAAACCACCTATGCCAAAACATGGTATCCATCCACAGACAGCTGTTTTGGGGTATTTGCCCCTCATCAGTGTGGAGTAGGAAACTGGCTAGTAGGAGCAATGCCTAGTAAAAGACTGAAAAATGAGGATGAATGAACTCATGGAGATCAACATCCAACACTGCGGAGACACCATCACATGTTTCTCAACGCAGTGATTCTAGAGCAATGCAACCATCCCTTATGGGAATTATGCAAAAACATGCAAAACACAAGCCGCGGAGACACCATCACATGTTTCTCAACGCAAGCAATGACTAGCCAGGTCTTTCCCCGGGAAGGAACAACCACGGGAAGGGCAGTCTCCAATGAAGGAAACCACCTATGCCAAAACATGGTATCCATCCACAGACAGCTGTTTCTTTGGTTTTTTAAAAAAAAAAAAAATTCAGGTTAGTTATAAACAACTCAATATAAGCTCATCAACTTAAACGTTGTTGTTTCAACTCTCATCATCATGGTTCATATTTATTTTAGTATAACAAACCAAGGGTATACACAAAAGACATCCTGAACATCAATAAACATCACTAAAATTCATTGATATTTGATCAGGTGCTGCCATTTTTTAAATTTCCAGACGTCCTCTGCATCAGAACCACCACCGCCTTCGCTGTCTAATTTATAAATCAAGTATAATCTAGAAAGGATCAGCCCGACACACTTATTCACAGATACATGCTTCTCTTTGAAAATTCCTAAATTCCTCACATCCCACAAACTCTGCATCACACAAGTCGTAATTAACCATAGGATTCAAGCATGGGCAACAAACAAGGAGAATTGGAACTACTAACACAGGAAAAGAAATATGATGTCATTGGAATCACTGAAACTTGGTGGGACAATACACATGATTGGAATACAAGACTAGAAGGATACAACTTATTTGCAAGAAACAGACTTGATAAACGAGGAGGGGGTGTCGCATTGTATGTTAGAAACGCGTATATCTGCACAGAGATGGAAGCTTCAGAGACTGGGAGTTCTGTGGAAACTGTTTGGGTAAGAATACAAGGACAGAACAATGGAAAGGACACCATTGTAGGCATTTACTACAGGCCGCCTGTGCAAGCTGAAGATATGGATGAACTCTTTATGCATCAAATGGCCAAGTTCTCCAAAAAATATGACATAGTTGTCATGGGAGACTTCAACTATCCAGACATTTGTTGGGAATCTCTCTCAGGCAAAACTAACAGGTCAAGGAAATTCTTATCCTCTCTTGCTGACAACTTTATCTTCCAAAAGGTAAAGGAGAAAACAAGGGGAACTGCTACCTTGGATCTAATCCTTATAAACAGGGAGGAAATGGTTGAGGAGGTAAAAGTGGCTGGGACCCTAGGAGGTAGCGACCATGCTATTTTAGAATTTTGGATAACTAGAGGCGGAAGACCTGTGAAGACTCAGACGTCAAGGTTAGATTTCAGAAAGGCAGATTTTAAGGGATTCAGAAAGAGAATTGGAGGGATCCAATGGCTGGATATCCTTAAAGACAAAAATGTCCAGGAAGGATGGGAAATCTTGAAAAATGAAATTCTCAAAGCACAGTTGTTAACAATTCCGAAAAGAGGGAAGAATAGGAAGCATTTAAGGAAACCAGGATGGATGAACACAGAACTTAAGCACATGCTAAAAAGGAAGCAAAAAATGTTTATAAAATGGAAAGAAGGAGGCATATCTAAAGAATATTATAATGCTGTCTGCAGAACCTGCAAGGCACAAATCAGATTATCTAAAGCTGAAAATGAATTGAGGCTTGCAAGAAATGTCAAAAGCAATAATAAAGGATTTTGGGGATATGTCAAAAGTAAAAGAAAAGTCAAAGATGCTATAGGATTTTTACAGGATGAAAATGATGAAATGGTAAGACAGGATGCTGAGAAGGCTGAACTTTTAAATTCCTATTTTGCATCTGTTTTCTCTCAGAAAGGAAATGTAACATCAACTGTTATTCACTGTCCTATTAAGGGAATAGAAGAATCCAGGATATCTATAAACAGAAAGATAGTGAGGAAACACTTAGCTAACCTAAATGTATTCAAGTCTCCAGGTCCAGATGAATTACACCCCAGAGTACTGAAGGAGATAGCAGAAGAAATTTTTGAACCCCTCTCCATAATCTTTGAAAATTCTTGGAGAACAGGAGAAGTGCCAGAAGACTGGAGAAGAGCAAATGTTGTTCCTATCTTCAAAAAGGGGAAGAAGGTGGACCCAGGCAACTATAGGCCGGTGAGTCTGACTTCTATACCAGGAAAGATCTTTGAACAAATTATTAAACAACATGTATGTCAATACCTGGATAAGAATGAAGTGATTAAACAGAGTCAGCATGGGTTTGTAACTAATAAGTCATGTCAGACTAATTTAATTTCCTTCTATGATGGTATTACTGATTGGGTGGATCAAGGAAATGCTGTAGATATAGTATATCTTGACTTCAGCAAAGCATTTGACAAAGTCTCTCATACAATCCTTATTGAAAAAATGACTAAGTATGGAATGGACAAGGCAACTGTTAGGTGGATTCATAACTGGCTTAGTGATCGGACCCAAAGAGTGGTCGTAAATGGCTGCACATCCAGTTGGAAGAATGTCTCAAGTGGGGTACCACAGGGCTCTGTCCTGGGCCCTGTATTGTTCAACATCTTTATCAACGATTTAGATGAAGGAATTGAGGGTAAACTGATTAAATTTGCTGATGACACAAAGCTAGGAGGGATAGCTAATACTAGAGAAGAGAGAGAGAGGATTCAAAAACATTTAAATAAACTGGAGAAGTGGGCAGCAACTAACAGAATGGTTTTTAACAGGGAGAAATGCAAAGTACTACATCTGGGCAATAAAAATGAAAAAAGCATATATAGAATGGGAGGAATAGGGCTAAGTGACAGCACATGTGAAAAAGACTTGGGTATACTAATAGATCACAGACTGAATATGAGTCAACAGTGTGATGCAGCAGCAAAAAAGGCAAATGCAATTCTAGGATGTATTAACAGAAGCATACAGTCTAGATCACGTGAAGTAATAATTTCCCTCTACTCCTCTTTGGTCAGACCTCATCTAGAATATTGTGTCCAATTTTGGGCACCACATTTTAAAAAAGACATCAACAAACTGGAGCAAGTTCAGAAAAGAGCGACCAGAATGGTGACCGGTCTGCAAACCCTGTCTTATGAGGAAAGGTTGCAGGATTTGGGAATGTTTAGTTTGCAAAAGAGAAGACTGAGAGGAGACTTAATAGCTGTCTACAAATATCTAAAGGGCTGTCACATTGTAGAAGGATCAACTTTATTCTCATTTGCACAAGGAAAGACTAGAAGCAATGGGATGAAGCTGAATGGGAGGAGACACAGATTAGATATTAGAAAAAACTTTTTGACAGTTAGAGTGATCAATGAGTGGAACAGGCTGCCACGAGAAGTGGTGAGTTCTCCTTCAATGGAAGTCTTCAAACAGAGGCTGGACAGACATCTAACTGGGATGATTTAGCGAATCCTGCTTTGAGCAGGGGGTTGGACCAGATGGCCCAGGAGGTCCCTTCCAACTCTACGATTCTATGATTCTATGATTCTATTTTTCACACAACCACATGCACCAATTCCAAACATCGCAACACGCCAGTCAATAAAACTCACACCTGCTAACTCCTTACACAACCCACCTACATAATTCCACACACTGCACGTGTAATCACAGTCCCACATAGTATGCCACACAGTTTCACATCCACCACATCCTTCCCTTGGGCACACATCAGTTCTGGTCAGACCTCGTCTCTTCTGAACCTGTCGCACAGGCAAAATATTGTGCAAGGACATCCGTACAATATCCCTTTGTCTATTAGACATCCCGTGCGTTTCCAAACTCTTCCATGCAACCGAAACTTCATTCCCTCTCAGCCCCACAATATTACATTCCACATCATTCTTACGTATTATTTTCATCACATTCTTAGCCATTCTAAAATCATTCATCGGTACACTCAGTAAATCATACTTCCTCACAAACTTCTCAATCACCTCATACCAGACCGGACACTTGAAAGCAACAGGCACTCTAGCATCCCTCTTTCTCCACCATAAGCCATATAACATCCAACCAGAAGAATAACGTGCCATATACGCGCCCTTATTTCCTTTATTCAGCAAAATAACAACAGTTTTGATATACTGAAGCCCCAGAAAAATCTCAATGTTTGGAAAGGCCATGCCACCATGGTGACACGCCTTGAAAAGACTCTCTCTCTTAAGTTTCTCTATGTTACTGCTCCAGAAAAAAGTAAAAACTAACTTTTCCACTCTTTTTATTTTCCTACATGACGGTGGAAAAACTGTTGCAATAAAAAGCAAAATCGGAAGAATCACCGCTTTTATGACCAAAATCTTACCACTCAAGGTCAAGTCTCTCAGTCGCCAAAAATTTAACTTACGCTCTATGCGCAATCCACACTCCTCCCAGCTCTCCTTACCTTCCAAGTCCTTATTATATAATACTCCCAGCACTTTGATAGCACCCTCCTCACACTTTACCCCCTCCATTTTAACCCTGTCATCCCCAAAACATTTAAAACTACATTTATTCCAATTCACTCTAAAGCCAGATGCACCACAGAAAAACTCCAGAAGCAACTTAACCCTACTCATAGACGCAACATTTTCACTCACAGCCACAACATCATCCATATATCCAAGAACTTTCACATGCTTCCCACCACTCCCAGGTACCAACAACCTCGCATCATTTTATCACGTCTCACCAAGCACAACAAAGGTTCAATCACACATACAAACAAGACAGGGGACATGGGACACCCCTGCCTTACACCAGACTTAATATTCACTTTCTCACTCAACCACCCATTAACAAGAAACTCACTTGACACACAATCATACAAAGACATTATCCCATTCACAAATTTTTGAGGAAATCCCATTCTCTCCAGAACTTTAAACAAAAACATGCGAGACCCTATCAAACGCTTTCTCAAAATCAATTGACAGAACCATACACTTCCGTTTCCTTCCCATGCAGTCTCCAATCAAATCCCTTACTAAAAAGTTATCATTCATACTTCTCCCAGGCACAGCACACACTTGATCCTCATCCACAACACTACCAATCACCTCACGCATACGATTCGCCAACAATTTGCTATAGATTTTGTAATCTGCGTTCAACAATGTTATAGGTCTCCAATTCTCTAAACACTTTCTCTCACCTTTCTTGTGCACAAGCACAACCACCCCCTCTTTCATTGATTCACACAACTTACCACTCTCCCACATATACTTACATATCTCAGTCAAATCAGCGCCCAGAAAGTCCCACGCCTTCACATAGAATTCTACCGGCAATCCGTCTTTACCTGGAGTCTTATTCTTTTTAGCACTCTTCATCACATTTTCTACTTCTTCCATAATTACGTCCTCATTCAAAATATCACATTCTCCACTATCCAACTTGTTCTCTAACCCATTCAGCACTTCTGAAACAAGACCAGAATCAATCCATTTTTTATCATATAACTTGCTATAGAACCTATTCACCTCCTTTATCACATTCTCACCTGACACACACAAACCATTCCTATCCAGGATTTTATCCATATCAGCCTTTCTCCCATTCATTTTCTTAAAAAAGAACCTTGTGCACTTTTCATCTTTCTCAAGATGTTCTATTTTGGTGCGATAGATGATTTCTTTCCCTTTTTCATCCATAACACTCTTTAATTCACTTTTTGTCTCAGCCAGCAGATCAGACACATCCATCCCACTTTCTCCACACTTCCTTAACCAGTCTAAGCGCCTGTTTAAATCATTAAATCTACTCCGATAAATAGCAGCTTTTTTATAGGCCCACTTTTGAAGAATTTTTTGCAACACACCTTAACCCAGTCCCACCATTCCAGTGCACACGCAAAATCCCTCTTACATACCCTCCACTCCTTATACTTTATTTTTAATTCATTCATCACATCCTCATCTTCTAACAGTCTTACATTCAGCTTCCAAACCCCACCCCCATACACACGGTCATCAATCGCACTAAACACACCTCTCAAACACTCATGATCAGAAAAAGGTACAGCATTTTGTTCAAAATTCATACACAACATATTTTTGGAAAACAACATTTTATCTATCCTGGATGCAATACCACCCCTATCAGCATGGTACGTTGGCGGTGGTGGGATGCCAAATTTCAGAGCAGCAGCATCTAGAAGGGAAAAATCAGAAATAAGATCGGATAACTTTTTACCAGTTATGTCACAATTCCCTGTGATGCAATTAAAGTCTCCAACTAAAACTGTAGGCATTTTGCCCGGAAGAAACAAACTTAATTTTTCCAAAAGAGCCAGACGCTCCTTTTTCTTGTCGTGTCCTGATAGACAGTACACATTAATAATTCTAGCCCGCCACCCCCTATAACTAACATGTGCAATTATACATCTACCTACCTCTACCACCGTGTAGCTATCTAAACTAATCTCCCTGTTACCCATTAATATCCCTACACCATCATTCCTATTAACACATGAGCCAGACCATACATGCTGTCCGTAAGGCCAGTCCTTATCGCTTGGCGCGTCCACAATCCCACATTCCTGAAGACAAAAGATGTGAGCATTCATCTGTTTAATATAATCTAGAACGATTGCCCTCCTGAATTTATATCTAATTTGCCTGACATTCAGGGACGCAATGCCCCAACCAGCTTGGGGAGCCATAACATGACTGTTATTTACATGACGACAAACACGCCACTTCCTCTTCAGCCGTTTTCGTCTTCCATTTGGAACTGCAACTCCTCGAATCTGTTTACGTCTGCGGGAATGCCTAAAAAAAGCATTGGTGTCTGGAGAGAAGGCATTCTGAGGGTAACTACGTTCACTTACCGGACTTAAACCAACTTCACCGGGGTCTGCCCAATCCGTTCTGGGCTTCTTACAGGAAGTTCCAGACTCCTCGTCCTCAGAAGACCTCGCAAGAGTGAAGTCACCTTGATCTCCACAACTGGCCAACTCCTCCTCAGTAGCAAACCAAGATACACTGGGGGTATTGCCAAGAGTACCTTCCAACTCCCCCTCCCCACAGACATCAGACTGATGAGGGAGCTCACATTCAACATCAGTAGCTTCCAAAACTGCCACCTCTGGGCTGGGAGACTCTGTTTGGGGCAGGGCCTCCTCATGTGCATCCATGATTTCAGGTTCCTCAATAACTTCCGGGTCTGAAACCTGTGGAATGTCAACAACAGCAGCAGCAGGGGGTGTAGCTGCCCCACCTGAGACCTCAGCGTAAGACCTAGGACTGATCCTGGCCTTACAGTCCCGATACTTATGGCCCTCCTCACCACAAGCATTACACATAACAGGATTTGTGCAGTCTTTTGCCATATTGCCAGAAGCATTGCAATTCCTGCAAGTTGGCATCTCCGTGCAACTATCCTGGGTATGCCCAAAGTTTTTACACCTCCTGCAATACATCGGGGCATCTGGAAAGAACAAAAAAACAGTATTTTTCCCAATTGAAAAATTAAGAGGGGGGTAATGGACGCCTCCCGGGCCTTGGGGATCCATCCCAAATCTCAAAAAAATTTGTACTTCCCAGTCCAGAGCCCTTCTCCATTCAGGACCCTGTGGGAGTACTGAACATAAATGCAATGTCTTTTCAAAAATAAAGCAATGTCCTCCAGGGAAACAAACGGGTTGTGCATGAAAACTACAAGTGGGATATCTCCCTTAGAGTACAGCACAGTAAAGGTAAGACCTTCCAGCAAAGGATTTGCCACTCCATTTTTCAGGGCAGTAAACAAATTCTGGCAAGCTGCCATAGAAGATCGCACCAGTTCATACCTGCCTTCTCTCCTAAACTCCTGCAGGCATATTATATCAGACTTCCGAATCTTCAGGATGTCATAAAACACCATGTTGACCAAATATCCCAGGGAAAAATGCAACTTCTTATCTTCAGCGATGTCAATCCTGAATCCATTTTTGACCCGGCTATCACCGGTCCCAGAGAATTGAAGTCGGACTCCCATCATCCACAACTCCAAGGATTTCCTCCCCGAAACCTCCTGGCTGTCTCCCAAAAGCAGCGACTGGCTTAAGCCACCGAAGTGGCGATACCGGAAGGCCAAGAGACAACACTCAAGGTATTCAGGAAACTCCGCACCTCATCAGTGTGGAGTAGGAAACTGGCTAGTAGGCGCAATGCCTAGTAAAAGACTGTGAAAAATGAGGATGAATGAACTCATAGAGATCCGGTGAAAGACCTGGCTAGTCATTGCTTGCGTTGAGAAACATGTGATGGTGTCTCCGCAGCTTCTGTTTTGCATGTTTTGCATATTTCCCATAAGGGATGGGGGCATTGCTCTAGAATCACTGCGTTGAGAAACACGTGATGGTGTCTCCGCACTTTTGGATGTTGATCTCCATGAGTTCATTCATCCTCATTTTTCAGTCTTCTACTAGGCATTGCTCCTACTAGCCAGTTTCCTACTCCACACTGATGAGGGGCAATACCCCGAAACAGCTGTCTGTGGATGGATACCATGTTTTGGCATAGGTGGTTTCCTTCATTGGAGACTGCCCTTCCCGTGGTTGTTCCTTCCCGCGGAAAGACCTGGCTAGTCATTGCTTGCGTTGAGAAACGTGATGGTGTCTCCGCGGCTTGTGTTTTGCATGTTTTTGCATAATTCCCATAAGGGATGGGGGCATTGCTCTAGAATCACTGCGTTGAGAAACATGTGATGGTGTCTCCGCAGTGTTGGATGTTGATCTCCATGAGTTCATTCATCCTCATTTTTCACAGTGATTATTCTGTGACCTGCCGCAGTTTGTTTCGCACCGCTGCCATCATTGGCTGTGCGCAGTGTGAGATTCTACGTCTGGTCTTCAATACAATGGTGCCAAGTTGACGCATGCGCAGATTGAGATGCTGACTCCGTTGTATTGAAGACCCAACGTGCATCTCACACTACGCATGCACCGCCTACCCAATGATGATCAATTTAACCATTGTAATGGCGCCATTATGGCCATACCTTTACTTTATAGTGATAAATCCTGCTGATAGGTTTCCTTTAAATAAGTAGTGCTGCTGCTACTCACAATACCTTAACTTGTGCCAGCACCATCTTCCTTAGACTTGTGTGGTACAGGACTCGGCCTGCCTAAGCATTGGTTGCGTTATGTCACCATCTATTCAGTTACCACACATTTGGGCTAGACTGCACAATGGGTAAAGCTTACCACCCCCATGTAATAGCTTGTTCATTTCTCCAGAATCCATGTACGTGAACTTCTGTCAAAACCAAGTAATTTCAGTGGTGTACACTCCTCCCTCCCCAGAACACAAAAGGGTTACGTGAAATAACTTGACCTTTCTCTTAACCTCAGTCTTGGGGATGTCAGGCGCTGTCCATACACCTTAGATGGTTGGCCAGCTTGAATGTGTATGAGGGCCTTTACATTATCCGCTTGGTAAGGATAGATTCATAGGTCAGATTAGTTTCAAATATTTCTTACTCCCATACATTTAGATGGATTGTTACTATATGGATGGATTATTGTTTCTAAACAGTCTACAGATTCTTTTGTTTTCTGCAAGCAAATGTAACAAAGTTGTGCTCAGTAGTGCCAAAGTATGTAAATTTGAACTATGGATAGCATGACTGCTCTAGATAACAAATAAGGGCTTTGGACCTATTGGTAATTGTTTTCAGAAGTCTCTCAGGACAGTACCGTGGAGGTAATCCTTCCTTGACTAGGA
Source organism: Dendrobates tinctorius (assembly GCF_039654945.1). Taxonomy (NCBI): domain Eukaryota; kingdom Metazoa; phylum Chordata; class Amphibia; order Anura; family Dendrobatidae; genus Dendrobates; species Dendrobates tinctorius. The sequence goes on from NW_027361690.1 coordinate 84,403,361, forward strand.
CAGGATCACAGAGAGGTTAAACGGCAGCTTCCACTTCCACTCTCCAGTGTTTTTCCAAGTACCACCGACGGATGGATCCAAATGGTTTATAGGAGCCGCTAGAACTCATGCAATATAATCTTTTAATGGCCCCAGCTTAAACTCGAGCCATGGCTACTTGACGAATGAATGATCTGCAGGAAGACCGATCTTTGTGCAAGCCAAAGATAAACATAAGGGACTTCTGGAAACCAAATTACCGGTAGGTTCAATTCCCTTTTTCCTGTCCATCCCTCTGGACAGCAGCACAGGAGTAGTACCCAAGAATTAGCAGCAGGGTGGGTACAGAAGTCTTGGCCAGACCTAGGTTAGATATAGAAATGATCTGTAAGAACCAGAAGAAAATAGACAACTATTTATATCAATTCAAAGAAGCATCCGACACTGTCCCTGGGAAAGAAATAGCCGCAAAGCTGCTTATAACCGCTGTCAGTGTGACACCTATAACCCTTATTGAACGGGTGCTCAATCCCTATGAAGAAAAAACATGAATTGTCATAGTGGAAAAAGACAGCAGGATGGCACTCACCATTCACTTGAAATGATTCACTTTATTTCATATTGACAAAGCATAGGCATCGGCACGGGAGAAATGCAAAAAGACACGACATGCTATGTGTGACGGGGGCTTTAATGAACCACAAAATAAGGATAAACATGCTCGGCCTAAGAATCTTTGAAGCCTAAACATCAGCACATGACCTATCTTTGGCATAGAGGTATGAGGCTAATATCAGGCCAGAGGCCTTGCCTTTGGCGATAGTAGTTACACTGTGCACTTACCTGTGCTGCTTCCCCTTCGCCTCCAAATATTACAAGAACTGGGGAAGCTGGTAATATTATGAGCCCACCTTGGAGGGAAGCAGGAACATTGCATTGCTGTAGAAAGTGCACTGGATAGAAGCTGGCTGAGCGACCTCCACTCAGAGGTGTCGGGCCACAGACTGCTTGATAGGATGAGACATCACTCATTTGTCCCAGTAATTCAATACCGTTGTCTGAACAGCCAGTGTTTTGTTTCTCAATTTATGGCTGTTTTGCTGCACTAATAACTCAGGCCCAGAACAATAGATTACTGCTCACTACTGATGAACGAGTATACTCGTTGCTCGAGTTTTCCTGAGCATGCTCAGGTGTCCTCCAAGTATTTTGGCATGCTCGGAGATTTAGTTTTTGTTGAAGCAGCAGCATGATTTGCGACTTGTAGACAGGCTGAATACATGTGGGAATTCCCTAACAAACAGGCATTCCACAGATGTATTCAGGCTGTCTAGCAGTCACAAATCATGCAGCTGCGTCATCACACACTAAATCTCCGAGCACGCCAAAATACTTGGAGGACACCTGAGCATGCTCAGGAAAACTTGAGCAACGAGTATACTTGCTCATCACTACTGCTCACCTGTCTTCCATCTGCATCATCAGGAGCAGCCTTAGCCTTTAAGCAGGTGATTCTTGGAGCTACTTTCCCCAAAGTGTGGTCCCTGCTGGAATGCAGGCCGGGTAATAAGATTTACATGTCGCTCCACTGTAATCCCACCACGAAATGGACAAGAGTGAGCCAAGAACCGCCCCCCCCCCACGGGGAAAGCAGTTTAAACCAGGAGCTCCAGCTCTATTGGCAGGCTGAGGGACCCCTTATTCAGCAAGATGTCAACCTTGGGACAGTAGAGAGCCCTGGAGGTGGAAGCTGCTTTAACCATGAGTCCCAGCCCTACTGGGAGGCTGAGGGACCTCTTGCTCAGCGAGGTGTCGGCCTCCGGACCATGCGGCAGGAGAGATGCTACGACCCCCCCCAACAAGATCATGTCATGTCCAGCAATCAGGAGCTCCTGCTCAACTGATCAAAGAAGAGCAGAAGAAATTTTCCTGGAGTCTGTCCCCATCGGGAGAAACAGTGGACGGTGGGAGGGGCCTTTTAACCTCACAGATCCTGTCCCGTCATAGGTCAAGGAAGGACTACCTCTTGTGGTGCTATCAGGAGGGACGGATTGGAAAAATTAGGATACCTAGCACATAATTTGGCCAACTCTTGGATGCCCAGCAGCAAGATGATCTCCGGTTTGCTGGAAACCTATGTGTATAGTGTGAATGCTTTGCCAAGACTAAAGCCTGAGTTTATGGCTAGGTTTTAATTGCAGCAGGATCCTACCCTACCCACCCATAAATTTAGGCTTTAGCCTTAGAACCACCCATAAATTCAGGCTTTAGCCTTAGAAAAGTATTCACACTATACACATCGGTTCCCAGCCAACCGGAGATCGTCTTGTTGTTGGCTGCTGGGCATGAATGAATTAGCCAAATTATGTACCAAGTATCTCCATTTTTTCTTATGAATAGCATTACTGCTCTAGATAATATTTTGTATTTACATGCTTTGCCACTACACAGTTAATCTTTGATAGATATACTGTATATAGCTACTCCTAGTTTGCATCTGTACACCCCAGTTTTCTGATTTGGAAGTAGCAGTGGATGGAATTTATAAAAATCTCGTGCCCACTGTGCTTTTCAACGCAGCGTAATCTGACCTGTGATGAGAGTGTCAAATCTGCAGCATGTCATTTTTTTCTTGTGGGTATACTGAGTTTTGTGTGGAATTTCTCCATAGAGTTGCAATAGATGCGGAAAATTCACAGGTAAAAAACGCATATGCATGCTTAAGTGCATTTCTGCATCAAAAACGCATGTAACTCACACCCAAGTATGCCAAAGTCAAATACAAGGAAGTGAAATAAAGCTACTTTGGTTTTGATTAGTTTGACAAAATGCATGTTAAACTGCACAAAAAACGCAAGTAACACCATTTAAATAGGGGCAGAAATTCAGCAGTATCAAAAACGCACCAAAGGCTCATCGTGGGAACATAGCCGATAAAATAGTAATTACTTCGTACCATACAGCAAAATAAAATACAAAAACTTTTATTCAAAATAAAATTTACAGAAGAACATTTACAATGAAACAAATAGTCTGGCAATAGTAGATCAGTAATGATGGAGGCTCAGGTTCCATTGGCAGCTGCGTCTTCCTCCATTTCGTCATCTGCCTCCTCAGAAATGAACACTTCATTGCCTACAAAGCGCAAAAAGAAAGCGAGACCATAAAATCCCTCCTCACACTGAACATGCGGCCGTATTTGTGTGCAGCCTGGGCTAGATTATAGGATCTTGTAAAGGTTCAGTATATTTCCTTCTGCTCTAACTTTGTTTTCCCCATTTATGTTCCTGCTAACTGTATGTTTAGAAGACAAATGGATGACGTTATTAGTGATGGACAGAATCTGTGTGTGCGCGCAGAGATAGCTGTCAGTGACCAGAACCAGTCCTGGGCTCAAGACCAAAATGAGCAGGAATTAAGCGGAGAAAAAAACCCCTAAAAACTATGAGTTACAGTACACCGATTATTAGTGCTGAGCAAACATGCACAGATGAGGTATGATCAGAGAACACTCACATGGAGTATCTTCGGCGTGCTTGAATGCCATGGTCGAGTCGTCGTGGCTGTATGTCCCTGCGGCTGTTCGACAGCAGTCACATAGTATTCGAGCACGCTGAAGATACTCTAACACCTCATCAGATCACATTCGTTCCTCACTACTGATTATTTCCCACAAATTAATAAGAGTTTATTACTTAAAATCCACAGATCAGACCATTAGGTCAAGAAGCGAATATTAAAAGGAACAGGAGAAAGCAAAGGAAAAAAAAGTTACCAGGAGCACGGTCTTTCCCAGGAATCTGACCAGACTGCAGCAAACCTTTCAGCCTTTCCACTTCCGCTAGGGTTGTAGCATTAGCAATGGCATTCTGTAACATTACAAGAAATTGACAAATAAAGCCAGTCCCCTAATTAATTCAATGATACAGGTCTAAAACTAGAATTCTTACAAACAGTCTTTACTATACAATTATATAACATTTGACACGGGAGGGAACAGAGCAGAGGACACATCCTACATTATCATTTTGCTATCTAATTAGATGGATTCACAGGAATGTTCTACACTGAAGTAAAGTATGCCAGGAGCTTTGGTTTTCTTTTCAAAAGAGAATGTATTACGGTAGACATTTTGTAATCTTGTTACACATTACCTGTGAATTAATTTGTTTCACTGCTACTGTTTGACTACACGTGACTGCTGCAGCCAATCCCATGGAAGGACAGGGATGCCATCGCTGCTGGACAGACTATTGGGGCCCACCAGTGAATTTTTCAGGCAAATCTTAAGTCTTTTTAAGTCACGAAGAATTGTCAGAAACAAAGAAAGAGATTGATGCACAAATCTGTCTCTTTTTAGAAGACATGAGTTGTGTTGGGTTAACATTTTGTTAAGAATCCCTTTCTTCTCTTCATAGTAGTGCTTCAAAATTCTATAACAAGGATAATCAACAGCTCCATAGAAAACAGACAATCGCCTTCTTATAGGGAGAGTCAGCACAGAACGACTGTTCAAACTAAGCACAGGCGCTTGGTGCATCATGGTGTGGCCAATAGTTTAATTCACACCTGCTTGGTTTGCCTCCATCTCCACCCTTCTCTGGCCCTATGGTGGAGAATGAGGGAAAACAAGCAGATGGGAAGGTGTATGTAAATGATTGGCCCTGCTGTGACGCGTGACTGAGGCTGTGTGCACACGCTGCGGATTAGGTGCGGATTCATCCGCGCGGATTTTGTAAAATCCGCAGGTGAAACCGCAGGTTAAAAGACCTGCGGTTTTACCTGCGGATTGCTCTGCGGTTTTGCCCTGCGGTTTTTCATCTCCTCAATGGAGGAGATGGCAAACCGCAGGGGAATCCGCAGAAAGAATTGACATGTCAATTCTTTCTGCGGATTGAAAACCGCAGATAATCCGCGCGGAAAATTCCGCACCGTCTGCATTGCGGTTTTTGATTCCCATAGGGAATCATTGTACTGTACACCGCAGCAAAAACCGCTGCGGAACCGCAGCAAAATCCGCAGCGTGTGCACACAGCCTTAGGGTACTGTCACACTTAGCGATCCCGACCAGCGATATGACGCAGTCAGGATCGCTGGTGCATCGCTAAGTGGTCGCTAGTGAGCTTTCACACAGAGCGACATCGCAGGGGTCGGGGGTCGCTACTTACCTGTCAGAAGAGGCGATCCTGACATCCTCCCTCCCGCGGCCACGCGTTGCTCGTCGTCACAGCAGGAAGCTGATGACGAGAAACGGTCCAGGACGTTCTCGTGCGATCAGCGATAACCAGCGGGGGAGCGGTCGGAGGTAAGTATCAGACATAGCGATATTGCTAGCAATATCGCTATAACGTCACAAAAACCAGTGACATTATAGCGATATTGCTAGTGATATCGCTTAGTGTGACAGGCCCTTTAGTTTGAACAGTCATTCTGTGCTGACAGAGTCCCTGCAAAAAGGTATTTTGGACTTCATAAATGATTACCCATTTACTAGGTAGGTGACAATTGTTAAAAGGGTTGTCACTACTTTTACACCATAGAACAGATAAATAATTTAGTAGAGGGTTGCATGTCCGGAGCCCCGACTGATCGGCTGTTATCACCGTCTGTGGCGGCTAAATGTAAACATTTTAAGGTGCAGAACAGCGGATTCTTTTCATATATCGGTTCTTCTACAGTACCAGTCAGCAAGGATTAAACAGTCTATGGAGCGGTGGTGTTCTGCTCCATAAAACATTTTAATCCGGCTTTACCGCGCAGTGATGCCAGATGAGGAGTGTCAGACACCCATCAATCAAAGGACCACTCATCAGTATAAAAATATTGGGCATCCCACACAAATCCTACCAAGTGTCAGAATGGGAGACCTGCGCCCAATGTTGTGTCCTGACCCTCAAAGAGTGAACAATTGCGGATATGTGATAAACTGTTTTTGCGGTGAACAAAAATTAAGGCAATGTATCAGTTCAAAATAAAAGACTGTACTACGAGGGTCCTGGGCACTAACTACAGGCAAACCAAACACAGCAAAGACTTTGTGAGACTACTAATGAGCCGCTGAAGAGCGCCGACATAGAATTAAACCTGAAGAATACCTTGATGGCTTCAACATCACTTGGTGAGGGACCAGATTTCTTCTTTTCTTGTAAACCAGCACCGGGAGTAAATCTATGGACAGAAGGAAGAAAAAGGATTAAACAAAAATCAGTTCATAGAAGGTTGTTGGCTTCTCTCATCTTTCATAGGCGCCACCATGAAAGTGATTTCAACCCAGTGTAGTATCTTATCTTGGTTAACAACTGATACATAAAGAAAGCTTCTCCAGAAGCACCTTGTGGAGATGGGAACAAAGGATGTGAAATGACTATACGGTCAGATGAGAATGCTTGTAATCATTTGGCCTTTAAGTATTAGAGATGAGAAACGAATTGGGACTCGGGACTAAACTGCAACTGATGCCGTAATTGCAGGTCGACAGTGCAAAATATGATATATGCAATTTCAAGAATTTTTATAAAGATTTGTCGGAGAAAGGTGCTTGTGAAGGAAACTTTCAAGCTTCAGAGAGAAATTCGTATCTTACGTTTTTGATCTCTTGGCAATATCCTTTGCAAGCTGTGCACCCCGCCTGCCCTTGAACATACTCGCCGCTTCCTCTCGCTCCTGAAGCGATACCATACACAGAGTTAAATGAGAATCAGCAACAGCAAACTGAAGACTGGGGTCTAACTGCTCAGCAATTGTCTGGTTACAAGAAATCTGAGAGGCATGTGCTCAGAGACTGAACCAAAGCCATCGAGGGTGGCACCAACAACACTGGTGTCTGTGTGGGCCAAATACTGTCCTCTAGGTGCAGAACATTACGCTGCTGCAGAAAATAGTCCACTATAAAAGGTTGTCTTCTGGGTTAAAGAGAATCGGAGAGAACAGCACGATGTAGGGGCAGAGACCCTGATTACAGAGATGTGTCACTTACTCGGCTGCTTGCTTTCATTTTAATAAAATACTGTGTTTTATCTGCTGCAGATCAACAAGTTCTCTAAATGCTGAGCTATATGACATCACCCATTGACAGTTTTCTATGTACAGGAAGAAAGATGCCAGGGTTGGGTTTAGGGTTATATAGAACTCATGAATATGGAGAACTACCTGACAGATGGGTTTATTAATCTTCTAGTGAGAATCTGCTAATAAAACAGTGATTTCAACAAAACTACAGCAAGTAGCCCAGTAAGTGATACATTGCTAGAATCAAGGTATCTGCCTCTATATCATGATGCACTCAGATGATGTAGCAAACTCCTGTTGGCAGGGTATCTAACTAGAAAGTGAATTATTATGAATGACACAAACTGCACATACAAGTCAAAAAAAAAAATTGAAGAAAAACATTTACTTCTTTCTAATAGCCAATGTAAGGGCATGTTCACACATCCTCTTCAAAGACTTTGAGGCTGATCTTTTCAAAACCCTCATAAAAAAGGTGGTACATGGCGAGTACATGGCCACCATTATTCTTGCTCATCTAGAGCTCCAGCGGGTGAATAAAGCGGTCATTAAATCCCCCTCATTCTGATGAGGTGACTGTGGACATTATACATTTACTTGTCAGCTTTGCTGCATAAAATAATCAAGTAAAAATCTAAATGTTTAGAAGAAAAAAAATTATAATAAATTCCCTATTTAAATAAATTCTCTTTTTCTTTGTACGGGAAAAATATATCTTTGCACCGTGTTACAATTTGAGAGTCCTTAATGGACAACAACAGGACACAGGAATAATGCAATAAATAAGACAATTGACGTGTCTCAATTACTGCAATATTCCGGTGTCGTGTATAAATAAGTGGCTTCACATTGTGTTATACTGAGCCAGATAAAGAGACCCGAGAAGTCGCCAAAGCTGGCCATTTGTTACTTTTTTAATGGATAAAGATGGTATCAACCACTGAGGACTCACAAATTAATATTTTACTATTTTTGTTAGCAAAATTAAAAACAGATTCCAACTGCTTGAAGCAAACAGTCCGATCCTACACATGACACTTGTGTGCCGTTAAAGCCTTTCCTGTACTGCTACAGAAAAGCACATTCGGCATGGACATTTTTATACTTATAAAAGGTAATTTGTAAGCATAAAATGATTGTTGAAACCAAGCACAGGTGCTCAGCGCACCCTTGGTGTGACCAAAACATTCAGGGCCCTTTCTCATCTATCTCCAAAAAAAAAAACCTTCTTGGTTTACAACTCTGGATTTACATGAGCCAAAGATAGACAGAGAAGAAGCAAATGGGAAGGAAGGAAGGAGCACCACCTCTCGGCCACACCAGGGGTACACATTGTGCCTATGCTATAAAGGTAATTTTGAGCTGACAGATTCCCTAAGTGATTTCCCCCCCATACCAGATTACATAACTTCTCACATACTTGTGGTAATAAAGAACAGCATTTCTCCTACTGAGAATATCAATTAGTGCCAAGCAAACGCATCAGAGAAGACAACTTACTGCCAGCCTGACTCTCTGGAAGTCCAGCACACGGACCTGTGGTATTTTGTAAACCACGTACAATCTGTAATGTCGCTTGTTAATGACTGGATTTCTTAATAAACTGAAAATAGAAAGCAATGAATGGTTACGGTGACTGGAAACTATTGCTACAAGGCGAGCAACCAGCCAAATGTGTATTCAGCCTTAGGGTACCATCACACTTGGTGACACACCAGCGATCCCGACAACGGTGTGACCTGGTAGGGATTGCTGGTGAGATGTCAAACAGTCAGATCTCAACAGCAACGCAGCAGCGATCCAGAACGATACGACAGTCGTTGGGACCCTGTCTCTCAGACCTGTAGTATTGAGGTCGTTCGTCATTGTCCCTGTCAAACACAGCGATGCATGCTGGCCAGCGGGACACCAGCGATCAAAAAATGGCCCAGGACATTTGAGAATGATCGCCGCTATGTGTCACACGTAGCGAGATCGCCAGCGCGTCACAAAATCGGTGAGGCAACAGCGATCTCGCTATGTGAGAAGGGGGGGGTTTAGGCACATGGCTGTGTTTATTATGAATGCAGATGGATAGTGTGAAGAATATTTTCTCTATTAAGGAGGAATTCACTCCTGGATGTTGTATTTCCAGGAGGCACTTTTGGGTAATAATATCAGGACCCTACGCACTCCACATGCTATCCGGCATGATTTAAGCACATGGAATATACCCATGCATGAATGCCGTCTACAAAGCCTAAGCGTACAAATAACACTTGGGGGGCTTCATTCTGTTTTGCATTCTATATGGCTACCATGAGCACAGTGTTAAAATCTCCTAATATGAGATCTTACATTATTATACATTAGGGAAATGCAACATAATATCCACCTAAACCTAAATTTTCTGGCAAGGTCATATTGGTCCAGAAAAAAAAAAAAAAAAGCTACCGGTCTGTGATCAGCCCAGAATTACTCATGAGCTCCAGGCCCCTCTCCTCCCATAAGCTTCAGGTTTGAGCAGACTGTACAGTATCAGTAAACTGGTCTTATGTAGTGCAACAATGACTTACCAGAGATACGTGAGATTCTTAAGTGTTGACAAATTATCCAAGTCACCCTGAAGATAAAGTAGAGAATATATCAATGCTGTAAAGCTTCTAATAAAATACAAAAAAAAGGAAAAAGAAAAAAAAAAAAATCTTACCAGCTCCATAATACTATTATTTGTGAGGATCAGCTCATTGAGATTAGGGATAACCTGTTCAAGTCCTTCCCCAATACGGCTAGGAAAAAAAAAAAAAAAAAGCAAAAAACAATTACTATTACAGGACTGAAACAAAGCGAGAATAGATAAAAGAACATAGTCAACCCATTAGCAGCTAGAGTTACTTGGCTTACTTCATACAAGAGTCACCATGTTTTTAAAAGGGGTTATCCACCACTGTTTCTTTTAACCCCTCAAAGCTGTGGTCATTTTTTGTTTCCTTCACCCCACTACTTCCAAGAGCCATTTTGGATTTTCAAGCTGACATATGTAGTATTAATAGCCTGTTTTTTTTCCAGAGGTGCTATGAATGTCACCATTGCTGAATAATGCAGTGGAAATGGGAACAGCGGAGGTGGTAGGAAGTGGGGTTAATTATTTCGGACTGGGTACTGCCTGCATGTATTCTCACAGAAGCCACATCACAGCCTGAACGTGGCGATACTGGCATAGGAGAGACAGTGCAAAGAAGGGGAATGACCATCTTACCAGATTCGGTTATTGTTCAGTAATAAGCATTTGAGTCTCTTGAGCAGCGGAAATCCATCCACCTTCCTGATCTCATTGTCTGAAAAATCAATAGTATCAAACTGGTCCAGCGTGGCCCCCAGATTTTCAATCACTGGGATTTTGTAACCTAGAGTACAAAAATATTGAAATTTTAATACAGACATCAAGGTTGCCATGTATAACCTGATAGAAGGCCTTCCAGTCACCTGTTTTATGGACTAAAACATTGCAGATGCAGCACTTGGGCCTCAGACATTTGGTTTTAAACACATACATGAAAAACCAGTCCCAGCATCCTCAGTGTTTTTCACGCTCGGATAAGTAGGTGACAAAGCTTCTCCTATCTGCAATGTTAACCCCGGACAGAACAAGGGTGCCATCCGTGTCATGTCTGATTTTCACGGACCCATAGACTGGTATCTGTACTTTTCATCCAGGATACTGGTAAAACAATGGACAGCTCAGTGATTTTTGCAGACAGCCCTTGGAGTTGCTCCTCAGTGATTTAGTGCTGGGACAGAACCTCTCGTCCCTACCATGTGGCTGTTGGCCCGATATCAGTGTATGGATACCTGTGTGATGTCACATGAGATTTCTAAAAGGGCCTTCACCCCTTTCTGCTTCCGGCACTGCTCTGTGAGCAAAACAGCCCCCAATTATCCCATGCTGGACAGTGAGGTGGGCACTCTGTATTTAACTATAACTAGGTGTCAGTGCAGTAGTGTGTGCCAGCACTGCGCCATCCGTGCCATCCTGTCACCAAACCTCGCCGAGCACTGGAGCGGAGAACAGCACAGCGCCCCCTACAGGTGCAACAAAACGTGCACATCACAGGCCCCACACTGGAGCCGTCAGCTACGTGGCAGTCAGTGCAGTAAACTCGGCGCCATGTACCACGATGTCCGCCCCGGCTCTTACCCCGCAGGTCCAGCTCTCTGTCCCGCACGGCATTCGTGTACTGGGCCGCCATCTCGATCAGATCTGCAGTGAGCTTCACCATGGTGGCGCCTCCGGAGGACTGCAACACGCCGCTGCACAGGACGGCCGGGCCTCGTACGTCACTTCCGGTAAGGAGCGCGCTTCAGAGGCGGCGACCAAATCACATGACAGGAAATGTCAGACCAGACAGAAAAAAAGGAGTAACGAATGAATCGAGCGCACGATTCTCCAGGCAGGATCAGCTAGCCTGGCCTGCTCATTCGCTGCGCGGTTACCGAGTACCGTGGCGAGTCGGCGACTTCTCTGGTCTCAGGCGGCCAGCTGACTGCTCATTAGCCGGATTCGTGTATAATGGAGACGAGACCGGCACTTATTACTCGCATTTCTGTGATCAGAGCTTTGTATTGATATTGTGGACACCTGAATAGTGCAGATTGTTGTGGGCGTATGGTGGAGGCCCATGGGAAAGAAAATGGCCCCAGAGGCCCCGTGTACCCGCCATATTAGGCTACTTTCAGACATCAGTTTTTAAGCATCAGGCGCGATGCGGCGAAAAATGTAAAAGCCGGATCCGGCTTTTATCCCATAGAGTAGCATTATCACCGCATTGCGCCTGATGGCCATGCGGCTACGGCAAAAAAATGCCTGTCCGGCGTCTGCAAAAAAACGTTCCCTGCAACTTTTTTGCAGCGCTGGAACGGCTTTTTACACAGCGCATGCCCGGACACTGTGAGTGTTAACCCCACAAGTGCCCGGCGAGAGATCTCTCTCCCGGACACTTGTGAGATCTCTCTCGCCAGGCACTTGTGGGTTAACAGTGTCCGAGAGAGAGATCTCTCTCCTGGCACTTGTGGGGTTAACCCCACAAGTGCCCGGAGAGAGAAATCTCTCTCTGTCGCCCGGACACTGAGTGTTAACCCCACATGTGTCTCTAACCGCCACACCCTCCCATACCCTTCAGCAGCTGTCTCATCACCGGTGTATCTTCCTCCTGCGGCTCTTTAAATCCTGTCCGAGCCGAATCAGACGCCACATACACATCGGTGTCACCGCTGCAGGCCGGATCCAGAGGCTCGGCTTTTCGCCGCCAGACGCCACACACCGGATGTCTGAAAGTAGCCTTACACCCACGGCTACACGTTCACCCCTTCATGGCCGAGTGACAACTTTCGTTCCCTTTGTCATGGACACGGCACCGAGTTGTCGGTTTACGTGACACCGTTCACTTTACAAAATAATGGGATATAATCCAAGGGCTGTAAGACAGCGAAACCCCACAATTCTGCCATTGTGCTTGGTGTTACGTGATCGCCAGGTTCACTGTACAATAAAAATGGCGTTTTAACGACCCTGAAAAAACTATTAGGCGTGGATGTTTCTAAATCAGTGCTCACCCTCTAGACCCCTGGGGATCCAGAGATCTACAGCTGTGGAGGCCATGTCTGCGCCATGCTGCGGCTTGTGACAAGAAGAAAATGTCACCAGACATTTCTCTGCTGATGCAAGTGTCTAGTCAATGGGCTGCTGCAGCCGATCATAAGCAGCGGTCCTGTTGTCTTCTGCATGGCGCAGACGTGGCCTCCACCGCTGTAGATCTCGGGAACGCCCTGCACTCGATCCCCAGGAATACGAGTATGGCTCTGTTCATTGTTCTAAAAACTTTCCGTTTCAAACAACCCCCTTGGCAGGGATTGCCCAATTTACAAAATATAGTAAGTCCACCAGGTGCGGGTTCCTAATGATGCTTCCTATTAATGCCTTTGTTCACTGCGGTCTTCACTCCTTGCTGTTGCTTACATGCACTGCTGTAGAGTGGAGCGTCCTCATCTGCATTGAACCGTACATTTTTCTTACAAATATAAGTCTTATATTGAATGTATTTACCCAAAGAAGTGTCACATTGTGAAACACCATGGAAAAGAAATGTAAAACAGATTAAATACATCAGATTACCCGTAATCTCGATCCCATGTAGTCATCTGTGTTCCTGGTAATTTGATGTATGTTATTGCTTTCATGCTTCTTTTACATTGTGGCACTTTCCCTTAGTAACAGGGATGCATGATGCATTGAGCGGTTTGTATTCTTACATGGGGCTTATTTTGCTTGATGCTACTACCCAGACCAGATAGCCTTACTCGCTGTTTTTTTATCGTCTATGTATGGCTTTACCTTTTTAAAGGGGTTGTCCAGGTTTTTCACAAAAGTATGCAATTACTCAATATAGTACACTGTGAGGATTCTTTGGGACCAGCAGGGAAAGGAGCAGTCATGTGACTGCACGTGTGCAATATGCATACTGCCAGCCACATCCCGACTAGACATGCACAGCCGCGCTCAATAGCAGTGAATGAACGTTCGATCTCCCCTCTGGCACCGGAGAATCCTCACTGTTCATTGTGAGGATTCCCAAGTTTGCAGTCACATAGAGTGACTACAGATCTTCGTAATAAACCTAGTCAACCCCCTTTAAAGGGGTTATATGGTCAAAATTGATAAGTCTGAGTCATGACCGGAGGGTATGTATGCGCTATGCGTACTGCTGGCAGTGGGCATGGCTTCACTTTCTTACAGTTGTATGGATGGAGCGAGGCCGCACCCTCTAGTCAGCCGCGCCCATTGCACAGCCAGGTCACTAGATAGGGCGTGGCCTCGTTCTACACAAGTGTATGCAGAGAGGCCATGCCCACTAGACAGGCTCTGGCCAGGAGTATGTATAACACAGTACATACCCTCCAGGTCAGAAATCGACAAATCCGCCCAGAGCAAAGTGCGTGCACTCGGTGGAGTCAGAGGTCTGCAGCAACACATAGTGACTACAGCCTTATCGATTTGGACCGGACAACCACTTTAAGGTGTCTGAGCCCCAGATGGGTGAGCATAGAGCAACTGGGTGAGCTGGAATTAATATTACATATAATTAACAGTCTCTTCTTCCAGGAGTATATAGCATTATTTACTGGTCAGGACTGACCCTGGTCCCACAAAGTTGGGACCCCGGGACATAGCATTCAAATTCTTTGGGCTTGTAGGCCAACTCTACGACAGTTGTCCAACAGTTTATGGGCATGTCCCAACTCCTGTGACCCAGCACAGTTCTGCTGGGTCAACATTGGTCCTGCTCTGGCAGGATGCACAAGCCGACCTCAAAGCTTCAATCCAGTTGGGATATTAAGTTGTTGTTCCCTCCTTCCCCCAAATATTGGTCCTGGTGGTAAGGCCACCATCCATGAGAGAAACAGCAACTTGTTCCCCATTAGTCCATAGGACAGGGACACAGTCCCTTACGTGCTTCCTTTCTGTTTGCTAGAACTCAATTCTTGCTGTGTAGGACTCTCCAGTGTCTGCAGCGTCTCTGCAATCCAGCAGGGGGAGGTGCAATGAGCAGAACAAATTTGGGAAGGGGAAACTTAACTTTGTGGCAGGTCTTTGGAAATTGATTGGGGCTGCTTAACCACCATCCTGAATATCCTGCGTTACAACCTTTCATCAATTTTTCTCTGAAGTCCCTCTAATCTTCTTGATTATGTTGCTCACTATGGAGAAAGAAACATCAAGATCTCTGGAGATGGACTTGTAACCTTGAGATTTTTTATATTTTTCAACAATATTGGTTCTCTAGTCCTCAGACATTTCTCTTCACCTCTTTCTGTTCTCCATGCTTAGTGTGAGACAGACACACAATGCAAAGATTGAGTCAACTTCTCCCCTTTTTATCTTCCTGTGCCCTTAGCAGAGAAACACCCCTAAAAAGTCGGATTACTTACCGGTAATGCTCTTTTAATGAGTCCACGACAGCACCCACAGGAGGTATCGGATCCGCCCCATTTGGAACAGGAAACCCTACAGAAAGATAAAAGTGGGCGGTCTGCCTTTCCTCCTCAGTTTTGCATTTCAAAGTACCAGGAGGACCGCCAAGGGTTAGACAATGTCTTTCCATCTCTAACTTTACTTATTCATCTTTAGCAGATATATTCTATTATTGATATCTTAGCAGGGAGGGAAGTGAGCGGGTGCTGTCGTGGACTCATTAAAAGAGCATTACCGGTAAGTAATCCGGCTTTTTACCCTTCGCCACGACAGCACCCACTGGAAAGATTCCAGAGACCATCAGCTGGGTGGGACCACCGTGCCAAGGACAGTCCTGCCAAAGCTTAGGTCAGAAGTTGATTAAAGGTCAAGTCTATAGTGATTATAGAAGGTAGAAAGAGTTGACCAAATTGCTGCCTTACATATGGCTTCAATTGGGACGTCTCCCCTCTCGGCCCAGGAGATTGCCACTGCTCTAGTGGAGTGTGCTCTGATGTTCTCCAGAGGATCTTCATCTTTTGCAGAGTACGCTAAGCGAATGGCATCCCTGATCCATCGGGAAATGGTGCTCTTCGTGACTCTGTACCCTTTTTTACAGCCCTGAAAAGATATGAACAGAGCCCTACACTGCCTCCAGCTTCTGGACCTCTCAATATATTTTAGGACAGCTCTTCTATCATCCAAGGTGTGGAATTTCCTCTCCTCCAGAGTGGATGGATCTGCAAAGAAGGTCGGGAGAAGTATCTCTTGAGATCTATGGAATTTTGTTGATACCTTAGGCAGGTATGAGGGGTCTGGTTTTAATATTAACCTATCCTGGTATATCTGAAAAAAGGGTGGGTCTATGGATAGGGCTTGGATATCACTCACTCACCTAGCAGACATTAGTGCCACTAAGAGGGCCGTCTTGAGTGACAAGCATTTCAGGGATATTGTGTCTATTGGCTCAAAGGGTTCCTCCATCAGGGCATCTAAGACCAGATTTAAGTCCCATGTTCGCAAGCTGTAATAAATCGTGATACCCACTTATTTCCTGCTATATTATGGCCGTACAGTGCCCCTAATGCGGACACTTGGACTTTCAGCGTGTTTACTGCCAGGCCCAAGTCCTTCCCTTTCTGTAGAAATTCCAAGATAGGAACTATCAGAACTTCTGTGGTATGAGGCTCTGTATGAAACTGCAGGAATTTCTTCCATATCCTTGTATAAATTTGGGTAGTGGACTGCTTCCTGCTCTGTAGGAGCGTAGCGATTAGTGTTTCAGAAAATCCTCTTGATCTTAGCAGCTGCCTTTCAAATTCCACACCGTCAAGTGCAAGCTGTCCACTTGGGGGTGGAAAAAAGGGCCTTGGGAGAGTAGGTTGGGAATCGAAGGAAGAACCCAAGGATCTGTCATCGACATGATATGTAGCCATGAGAACCACGGTCTCTTGGGCCTGAATGGTGCTATCAAGATTACTCTCGCCTTGTCCTCTCTGATCTTCCGAATGACCTGTGGTAGGAGAATTATCGGAGGGAAGGCATATGCCAGGTCGAATTTTCATGAGGCCTGAAGGGCATCCAGTATGTCTGGATGATCTGACGGAGACAGGGAAGCAAATGTTTTTATTTGTCTGTTCCCTTTTGTGGCAAAGAGGTCCACCTGAGGTTACCCCTATAGAGCTGCTATGTCCTTGAAGACTCGGCGATTGAGACACCATTCCCCTTGCCGAAGTGTGTGTCGGCTTAAGAAGTCTGCCTCTTGGTTGTTCTTTCCCCGGATATGAAGGGCCGAGAGGGACAACAAATAACTTTCGGCTAAGTTTAAGATTTTTGCCGCAGAAGACATCAGAGTCTCTGATAGAGTTCCTCCCTGTCTGTTTATGTACGCCACTGTAGTGGTGTTGTCTGATAAGATCCTGACATGCTTCTGTTGGAGCTGTGGAAGAAAATGGTGTAGAGCATAATATACCGCCGTCAGTTCTTTCAAATTAGATGAGTAGCCCAGTTCATCTCTATTCCACCTTCCTTGACAAAAGCTATTCCCCAGCGTCTGTGGTTAGGAAACAAGATGGTACGATAACCCATGGGACTCCTGAGGACAGATGGTTATCATCTAGCCACCACTCTAGAGAAGCCAAGACCTCCTGTGTTAAGATTATCTTGCTCTCAAGGTGCCCACTATGTCGCCTGTCCTCTTGGAGGATCTGATGCTACAGTGTGCGGATGTGACAATGGGCCCACCGGACTGCCGGGGCACAGGAAGTGAGTGACCCTAATTGCCCCTCTCAGAGACATACATGGTCTACTTATGGCTGCCTCAACTTTCTCTTTTATGAGCGCAATCTTTACCTGAGGGAGTAGACATCTCTGGGTTGTAGAGTCTAACTGGAACCCTAAGAACATCTGAAGGGAATGCGGAACGAGTCTGGACTTCTGGAAGTTGATGATCCAGCCTAGATCCTGCAAAGACGAAACCGCGTCAGCGACACGTCTGGTACGCTGGGTGACCGATTTCCCGATAATTAGGAAGTCATCTAGGTAAGGCACGATTAGGGTGTCTTTCTGACGAAGATAGGCCATTACCTCTGCCATCACCTTGGTGAAGATTCTTGGCGCCGTAGAGAGCCTGAAAGGCATGGCCGTATACTGAAAATGACGGATCTTGCCTTCGAATACCATCGCGACCCTTAGGTACCTTTGGTATTTATCATGAATAGGAAGATGATAGTAAGCATCTTTCAAGTCAATCCCCGCCATTACACAGCTTGGAAAGAGAAGCTTTATAGTTGATCTAATTGATTCCATTTTGAACTTATAATTTTTTATAAATGTATTAAGCTTCCTCAAATTTATAATTGTCCTAAACGTACCATCTGGTTTGGAAATTAAAAATAAAGGAGAGTAGAACCCCCTACCCTCTTGTCCCTCTGGGACTTCTACCAAAACTCCCTTGAACAGTAGGCTCCGAATCGCTACTTCGAGGGCCTTTTGTTGAACTATAGAGTTAAGGCGGGTTATGATAAAGAAATAAGGGATTTGAAGGAATTCTATTTTCATTCACTCTTTAATTATACTTAGAATCCATGGACTTGAAGTTATTTGTTCCCATTTTGAAGCAAAAAATTTGTCTACCCCCCACTGGGAGGACAGATTTTTTAGTATTTATTTTCCCTTTGGAACGTTGAACCCCTAAACATGCCACCCTTTTGCTTTTCTTCCTTTGTGGGCCATCTATTTGATCTATCCGCTTGTTTCCTTCTTCCAAACGGTCACCTTTTAAAGGTTCTCCTGTAGAAAGGGATAGAAGAATCAGGGAAGGCCTTCTTCCTTTCTTTAGCTTTGGCGAGTATGTCATCTAGGGTTTTCCCAAAGAGAAACTCACCCTCACACGGGGTTGCGCAAATCTTAGATTTTGATTGCGCGTCCCCCTTCCAGCTCTTCATCCATAGTGCCCGCCTGGCGTTGTTTACCAGACCAGCCGACCTTGCTGCTAGCCGCAGAGTGTCTGCCGATGCATCGGCCATGAAGGCTGCTGCCCCTCTAATTAACGGAATAGCGGTCCATAGTTTTCCTCTAGACACCTTCTGCTCGATTTGTTGATCCAACCAAACAAGCATAGACCTGGTGGTGCATGTGCTAGCTACTGCTGGCTTAAAAATGCCTGTGGTAGACTCCCAAGACCTTTTCAACGATGACTCCGCTTTACGGTCTAGCGGGTCCGCCAATAAACCTGCGTCCTCTACCGGGATAGTGGACTACTTCGAGGTAGAGGCTACAACGGCATCAACCTTTGGAACTTTGGTCCATTTTAATAGCTCGTCATCGCTAAATGGATACTTCCTCTTTGAGGCCAATGGGAGAAAACAGGTATTAGACCTACCGGTAATGATGTTTCCAGGAGTCCATCCTGACAGCACCATGGAGGACGTCCTCCTCCTCCTTACAGGGTCAGGAAAAGCACATGAGAGGTTAAAAGGTTCCGCCCCACCCATCTCCCTCAGTGATTTGACAAGTACCAGAATGTGGATAATGCACATAAAATTTTAATGGTACAATCATATTACAGCATATGACATATATAACATAATAAAGTATAGCATAGTATAATATAACAGGGAGGGAACTACCCGTGCTGTCAGGATGGACTCCTGGAAACATCATTACCGGTAGGTATAATACCTATTTTCCAGGACGTCCCCCTGACAGCACCATGGAGAGTACCAAAGCAAATCCCCTAGGGTGGGACTACCGCCTGGAGAACCTTTATCCCAAATGCGGTTTGCTGACTAGCCGTCACATCAAGTTTATAGTGCTTGCAGAAAGTATTAAGTTTGGCCCAGGTTGCTGCTGTGCAGATCTGATCAACCAAGGCGCCCGCCCGTTCGGCCCATGAGGCCGATACTGCCTTGGTAGAGTGGACCCTTAGTGTATCCAGCGGATTTGCGCCTTCCGCCTGATAGGCATCGGCGATTACTGACGTAATCCATCTGGCGATAGTTGCCTTAGAGGCTTTTTTCCCCCCTATTTTTACCCCAAAAAAGGACGAATAGATTTGGGTCGATACGCCAACTGTTTGAGACTTCTAAATAATTAATAACCGCACGTCTCACATCCAGCGAGTGAAGACGCTGCTCTTTCTCGTTCCGTGGATTGTCACAGAATGATGGTAACACTATCTCCTTGTTTATATTTTGCTGGGAGGCTACCTTTGGGATAAATGCCGGGTCTAATCTCAGAACTATACAGTCTTCTCTGATCTGGAGATATGGGTCTCTAGTGGATAGGGCCTGGATCGCTCCAATTCTTTTGGCTGTGGTAATGGCTACGAGGAAGGCCGTTCGGCGGGTGAGAGTTGAGAGACAACTCCTTACTGGGAATGCCGGAATCCCTACATAAGAACCTGAGTACCAGGCCAAGGTCCCAAGGCAGGGTGAGCTGTCTAATCGTGGGGCGAAGCCTCTGCGTGGCCCTTACAAATCTTATTACCCAGGGATGAGATGCTAACGGGTAATCGAAATATGAGCTTAAGGCTGAAATTTGAACTTTTAAAGTGCTAGGCTTAAGACCTTTATCAAACCCTGCCTGTAAGAAGTTTAAAATACTAGGGAGGTCAGGGGTACCCCCCACAAGATCGGACCTGCCACCGTCCAGACAAAACTTCTTCCAGATCTTCCGGTATATTGCGTATGTAACCGGCTTCCTGCTGGCCTGTAGGGTAGATATGACCTGGTCTGATAAATCCTTTGCCTTTAAGATGTTCCTTTCAGGATCCAAGCCGAGAGATGAAGTCTTGCTGGATTTTGGTAGCAGATCGGGCCCTGGTGGATGAGGTCCTTCCATGGCGGTAGCTCGACCGGGTTTCCCACTGCCATGGCTCCCAGTAGATCAAGAAAAACACATCCAGCCCATGAACGGCAGCGCTTCCCAGGACTCGCATCCAAAGATGATATTCCATATTTTTTTATTTCATAGGTTAAAAAAGATACAACGCGTTTCGGATACAGTGTATATCCATCAGGTATCATAAAAACACAGTACTAAGGTCTAAAATCTGGAGACCTTTGCATTTCTTCGATTTGCGAACAGGTCTATACTGGGGGTTCCCCAACGTTGACACAGCTGATGAAAATTTCTCCGTTCAATTCCCATTCCGTCGGGTAGACCTGTTGTCTGCTTAGGTAGTCTGCCACCACGTTCAGGGAGCCCTCTAGATGGACTGCCGTTACCGAGAGCACTGTTCTTTCAGCCCAAGAGAATATTATTCCCGCTAGGGCCTGTAGGGGTTGGTGCCTGGGTCCTCCCTGGTGTTTCAGGAATGACACTGCTGTTGTGTTGTCGGATAACACCCTGACGTGTCGATTCTTTATGATTGGACGGATCCGCAACAGAGCTTCCCAGACCGCGTAGAGCTCCCTGTAGTTGGAGGATCTGTTTCCGAACTCTGCCGGCCATCTCCCCTGGAAAATCTTCCCTTCTACGTGGGCTCCCCATCCCCACGTACTGGCTTCTGTGGTGAGTACCATGTATGGAGAGGTTGTCCATAAAACATCGACCTGGAGATTTCTGGCCCTTGTCCACCACCGTAGTGACTTTCTCGCTGGCCCTGACAGCGTTATGGGTCCGTCGAGTGAAGTCTGCCTCCTATTCCATACCTCGGGGATCTGCTTTTGTAACGGTCTCGAGTGGGACTGGGCCCATCTGACACACGGGATGCAGGCCGTCATAAGGCCCAGGACCTCCATTGCTTCTCATATGGAAGAGCGATGCTTTAAGAGGTCCCTGGCTCTGCCCTGAATTATCTTCAGCCTGTGCTCTGGTAGCAGGGATATCCTCTCTTGTGAATCCAAGAGTACACCAAGGAAGACCTTCCTGCGTTCTGGTATAAGGTCTGATTTTTGCCAGTTGATTTTCCAGCCGAGGAACTCCATTAGAGATATTGTTCGGTTTCTGTTTCTGATGAGCGCTTCTTCTGATGCTGCCACCAGGAGGAAGTCGTCTAGGTATGGGATGATTATGATACCCTGACTCCTCAGGAAGGCCACTACCTCCGCAACCAACTTTGTGAAGATTCAGGGGGGGCCGAGGCCAGGCCGAATGGAAGGCATTGGAACTGGAAGTGGCAGGTCCGGGTTGGAAATTTCACTGCGAATCTTAGTAAACTCTGGGATGAGGGGTGGATAGGGACCTGATAGTACGCACTCTTCAGGTCGAGAGTGCACATGACCGCGTCTCTCTATTAACTGTATTGCGGACCGGATAGATTCCATCCGGAATCTTTTGTACCTGACCCAGGTATTTAGAGGCTTTAAATTTATAATAGTCCGAGCCTCGCCAGACGGCTTCGCGATGGAGAACAGGGAGGAGTAGTGTCCTCTTCCCCTTTCTGTCAGTGGAACTGGCACTATAACCTCTGATGTGATCATGTCGTGTATGTCCGCCCACATTGGTGAGTCCCTCTGGACTATAGTAGAGATAGTATATCTGTCGGGGGGGGGAATAGAGCTCTATCCTGTAGCCCTCCGTGATGGTTCTGAGGACCCACTGATTCTGGGTAACCCGGGACCAGTTTGCCGCAAAATGTCGGTCTTCCCCCCAATACCTATGGCGTCATTGTCTCCTAGATCTGGAGGTTGATGGAAAAAGAGAGCCCTTGCTTCTCCCGCCTTGGCCGTGGGGGCTTCTGTACGAGCCCCTACTAGACCTAACCTGGGTCCTAGGATCTGTTTGTCTCCTATAGAAGGGCACTCTCCGAAAGGGCTGGGGCCGCTTGGGCCTTTCCTCTGGGAATCCCTTATTTTTGTCAGACACCAGCTCCAAGATATTATCCAGGGCTGGTCCGAAAACTCTTAGACCTGAGAAGGGAAGGGAACAGAGTTTTGCTTTAGAGGCGTTGTCTCCTGACCATGATTTAAGCCAGACCGCTCTTTGGGCGGCATTAGAGAGGGAGCTATTTCTGGCTGCAAATCTTACTGATTCGGCCGACGTATCTGACAGGAACGCCGTGGCCGACTTCATGAGGGGATGTGAAGCTAGAATCTCAGACCTAGGGGTCTTGTTGGTAAGGTGATCCTCCAACTGCCCCAACCACAAAAACATAGATCTGGCCACCGAGGTGGCTGCTATGTTAGCCCTGATAAGGGCCCCCGAGGTCTCCCAAGTTCTTTTTAATAGAACGTCCGCCTTCCTGTCCATCGGATTCCAGAGACTAGATGAGTCTTCAAATGGTATGGCGGTCTTCTTGGTGACCTTGGCCACCGGAACGTCAATTTTTGGAACCTCCTCCCACGACCGTGTTTCCTCCGGGTCAAACGGCAGTCGACCTTTGAAGTCCCGGGATAGCACTAGACGTCTTTCCGCGTCCTTCCACTCCTCGCGGATCATTGTCTTTATGTATTCGCTTACGGGAAACACTGGGTTCGAGACATGAGACCTCCAAACATTAGGATTGCGGTTTAGGAACTTCCTCCATCTGTATGGTGTTCTTCACCGCCTGGACTAAATCGTCCGTGTCCTCAAGTCTGAACAGGTATTTCCTGCCCTGATCCTGCTTGTCCACCAGGATCTCCCCTTCCTCCTCTGGATCTGAGTCCCGGAAGTCGGACCTCTCCTCGGAGCTTGGCTCGGACATCTCCGCCTCCCACCTGGGACGCTTCCGGCTTGGCGCTGGGCTGGGGGATCGCTGCTCGAGACTGCCTCTGGAGGCCCGGGCCTCCTCACGAATCAGGCATCTCATCTCGGCTAGGAGGGACGGCTGCTCTTCACCTATCACCCTTGACGTGCAGGGCCCGCAGAGGGTTTTAGCGTAGGTGTCTGTCAGCTTTACCCTGCATACCGGGCATTTGACCATTTTAGACGCGGCCTTTGCCGGGTCCTTGACCACTGTCGGGGTGGGCGCTGGGGTTCCCTTATCCTGGTGATAGAGGGTAGGGTAATCAGGCTATTACGTTGGCCGCAGAGGGTGGCATGTGGAGGGAGCTCAGCGCCAGTCGCACTTACCCCTCCGATCGTCGGCTCTGCGTCCATCTTTCCTGCGCTTCCAGAGAGATGCCAGGCACCTGGAGCATGCGCAGACATTTCAAAGCCGGCGCGTGATGTCACCGGAAGTGACGCACGCTCTGTGCGATAGGCCGGGAATCTCCTCTGGCCACTTCCTCCTACGCGCCCCGCCTCCTGATGCCGGCTCCCGCCTGACCAGCTGCCTGCGGGGGACCAGCCTTCGCCACACCGGCGGCCAAACATGGAGCCGAGAGCCTCCCGCCGGGAGGAGCGGCTCCTCCAGGAGTGACGTCCTGCTCCTGGACTTTGGGGCAGAGGGACTCCCCACCGGGACGTTTCGGCCCTGGGCGTCTTCGCAGGGGGAAGGCTTGGACCGGCCGCACGATCCCCCTGAGTACGCTTGCTGCGCTCCTCTCGCGTGTCCCTCCATGCAGGGACAGGAAAAACACTGAGGGAGATGGGTGGGGCGGAACCTTTTAACCTCTCGTGTGCTTTTCCTGTCCCTGTAAGGAGGAGGAGGAAGTCTTTCATGGTGCTGTCAGAGGGACGTCCTGGAAAACCTCTTTGATCGTGTTTTTCCCACTCTCTCTTTATTAGGGCCATAACTGCCGGTATTACTGGAAACGCTCTCCTTTTCTTTTCCGCCAACCCCGCAAACATTATTTCTTGTGCGGTTTGGACGCCCCTTGTCTCCTCACACCCCATAGTGTTCCTCACGGATCTGACTAAATTATCCACACTAGGGGATCAAATACTTTTCACTGCAAAATGCAAATAAATTTATATAATTTGTACAATGTGATTTTCTGGATTTTATTTTTTATATTCTTTCAATGTTAAAATGAATCTACCCTTAAAATTATAAACTGTTGATGTTTGTTAGTGGGCAAACTTACAAAATCAGCAGAGGATCAAATAATTATCAGCTAGGACCTGTCGTGAGACAAATGGATTATCATCTCTGCGGAAAGGTGAGGAATATTGTTGTTTGTTACTTTAACTCTTGCAGAAGACAATGGCGTTGCTGGAACGGGCGATGTCGTAAGTATGGTTTATTAAGATTATTAATGGAGTCTGTGTCATTCTTTCAATTAAAGGACTTTATTCTGGGTGTCTGTGTTTTTATACAATATGACTATGGGGTTAGTAATAGGGGTGTCTTATAGCTGCATCTCCATTACTAACCTCTGGGCTTGATGGCACCTGATAATAAAGAGGTGACATCAAGCCCCCCAACTATCACCCCTCTTGCCACCGCTACAGGGTAAGTGGGAAGAGCGAGAGTAAGTGCCAGAATTGGCGTATCTTTAGAGAAAATAAGTTCCAGAAGCGCATTTCCTGGAGTGGCTGAGAGCTTATGGTTTTAGCCTGGGGGACAGTATCCATGTCCCCTTCTTAGGCTATTAATATCAGCCCACAGCTGTCTGCTTAGCTTTTGCTGGGTATTATAGGGGGACCCTATGTCATTTTTTTGGGCCCCCCTTTTTAATAGCCAGTAAAGGCTAATTATACAGTTGTGAGCGGATATTAATAGCCTGGGAATTACCCCCTTCCCAGACTATAAACATCTGCCCCCAACCATCGGCTTTCCCTCTGCTAGTTACGAAAATTATGCAGAAGCCCACATCATTTTTTTTCAGAAAAATAATCTTTTAATTAAATACATGTACAGTAAGCTGCACACACTGCACTAATTGTATTTGTCAGACATCTGTATATCTACCTATTCTATGTGTATTTACTGTATGTAATTTCTCTCTTGTATCCTGTCAGCTCCTTCAGTGATTTTACAGTATACGGCAGATGAATTGCCGGATTTTCTTCTATCAACAGTTATCCTTAAAAGTTTACATACCCCTGCAGAATTTTTGCTTTCTTGACCTTTTTTCAGATAATATGAATGATAACACCAAAACTTTTTCTCCACTCAGGGTTAGTGGTTGGGTGAAACAATTTATTGTCAAACTACTGTCTTTTCTCTTAATGACATCATAATGACAACCCAAAACATCCAAATGACCCTGATCAAAAGTTTATATACCCCAGTTCTTAATACCTCTAACAGCAATGACAGCTTGCAGTCTTTTGTCGTAGTTGTGGATAAGGTTCTTTATTTTCTCAGATGGTAAAGCTGCCCACTATTCTTGGCAAAAAGCCTCCAGTTCCTGTAAATTCCTGGACTGTCTATCATGAACTGCGCGCTTGAGATCTCCCTAGAATGGCTCAATGATATTGAGGTCAGGAGACGGAGATGGCCACTCCAGAACCTCCACTTTGTTCTGCTGTAGCCAATGACAGGTCAACTTGGCCTTGTGTTTTGGATCAGTCATGTTGGAACGTTCAAGTACGTCCCATGCGCAGCTTTCAGGCTGATTGCAAATTTGCCTCCAGTATTTACTGATAACATGCTGCATTCATCTTTCCTTCAACTTTGACAAAGTTTCCAGTATTTTTGGAGCACACACATCCCCAAAAGATCTGCGATCCACTTCCCTACTTTACAGTAGGAATAGTGTTCCTTTCATCATAGTGTAAGGGATTGAGTAGAATATCCCTTTACTGCTACCTCCTCTTTAAAGAGTTTTAATAGTAATGTGGATTGTAAATTAATGTACAGTTTTTATGATGTTTCGGTACTGCTACCCTATGGTGTATTACCTCCTCTTCATTGGTATAGCCACATTATGTGTTACCATGATGCATTATATTATGTTGTA
This sequence comes from Dendrobates tinctorius, assembly GCF_039654945.1. Lineage (NCBI taxonomy): Eukaryota > Metazoa > Chordata > Amphibia > Anura > Dendrobatidae > Dendrobates > Dendrobates tinctorius. The sequence goes on from NW_027361690.1 coordinate 84,429,551, forward strand.
TGCCATATTATGCCTTTGTATTGCTGTATAGATTAGGGAAAGTTAGTGCATCCTTTGGGAACATTAGAGGAGGGCACTTGTAGTATATAGTATTAATAGACTAGGTAAGTGTAGTTTTGTAAAGGGCCACTAGATGGGGGCACGCTAGTGGGCCTTGTTAGGTACAGTTGATAGTTCATATAAGGGTTAACTGTAGGATGAGCTGCTGTGGGTTAAGTTAGTGTAGGTTATACGAATAGTTCAGAGGGGAGAGCATGCCCGATAAGTCCACAAGGGCTCTAGGCCCAGGACGTTGCAGCAACTGCGTAACGTTGTGGTGAAGCAGAAAAGCAAGGGCACAGGCAGTCGGGTGCTGTATGAGAGTGGAGCACTCGTGGAAATTACAGTTTGAGACAGCAGCGGAAACAAAGGAAAGAGTGGTCCAAGAGTCGTGCAGGGCGCAGAGAATTCACTATGTGGAAGATCTTAAATAGGGCTGGGGCCTGCAAGTCTGATGCGAAGTGGATGAACGCGTTCCCCTATGGATTGAGGTCTCACTGGAGTGATGCTGCGGTACCGCCTGGGGCGGTACTACCCTGGACTGTGCATGAGGACATAGAAACTAACAATCTCAAATATAATACTGCAAGGGTTCTCAAGTTAAATCTAATATATATATATATATATATATATATATATATATATATATCTCCATATATCCCTTTAAAATGGTACTTTATTGTTTAAAAACCACAAATGTGGTATACACCAGAAAAAACGTGACTAAAGATGAGAAAAAAATTAGTAAATAAAAAAAGTGTTCAAGCAAAGCCCACACTAAGGTGACACCTTGGAATCCCTCGTACGTGACTGAGCTGTATCCTGCCTGGCCGCGGAGGTTGGCACCCTAGGGGGGAACGTTTTGGCGCCCCCGCTCAACAATGGCTGTCCCTAGGGGCCCTGATGAGCCCTACCGCCACTAGTGGTCCCTTCTACCCAATACAATATAAGGGAACCCCTACTTCTAGACAGAGACCAAGCTGCTCTATAGAGGATCCTGAGTCCCAAAGAGAGAGGTTAAAAATGGAAATAGAACACATATGGCATTAGGTGGTCAAATTAGATCCACAGACATCATAATGGGATAAAGCAGTTGTGAATAGTGCCTCAGTCTCATGAAAAAGATCTATTGATATACCAAAAAGAGGCACTATATTTTATTGAATCACTGACTCAAATAAGTCATAACCCACAAAACGGCCATACACTATATCCCATTCCTGTACATATACAAAAAACGCAGAACTGCCACAGCGATACTCATCTGCATTTTCCACCTGCCAACAAATAGTTAACGCCTCAACGCGTTTCGCCTTATTAGGCTCATCAGGAGGCCCGATGCTGCGATATCTTGTGTCCCATGAAGGTGCAAATAGCTTACCGATACCCAGTACAGCTCCCCTCTTTAAACCTGCCGCGCAGAGCCAAAGCTCCGCCCACTCACATTCCATGGCGTCTCTAAGCGCCAATTGCACCGCCACCCATCCACTGTCGCTCCAATCAGCTAGCAGGTCTCTCATGCAGCGTCATGGTGACCAATCAGGTGTCCTCAGACAGAAAGTCTCCCAGCATTCACCAATCAGCAGAGCTGAAACTGGTTGCCGCGTCTGACATGTATGCAGCGTCGCTGCTGAATCGCCAATCAGATGTCCATAGATAGACCATCTCACAGCGCTCTCAAAACACTGCGGCTTAAACCCACTGTCAGCTCAAAGGTATATCACCCACATATACAGTAAGCGCTCCACTCTTCTAAAATACTAACAGTCACGCACTGTATATGACATATTGTCCGATGCTTCGCAACCTTAACATGTAATTTGCATTGCATTGATGATTAGCATGCAAATAAGCAAATATAAAAATCTCATCATACCTTCAGCGGTGTGAACAGGCGTCAGTATGTACCCACCTCATCATGTGAGATAAACGCTCTCCTAGAATAGACATATATATGTCTATAGGAGCACTGTACAAAATATATAGATCTTTTAGTTGTTAATCAGATGTTTAACAATCCAGTCCAAACATGTTATCTTCGTTGCACAGATAATTAGCATGAAAATAATCATGAATCGCAACATACATTTCAACAGTGTGAACATGCATCCATATACTACTTCCTCAACACACATGTGCTGAGAACTTTCTGTGTATGCCACTAGGGCTGAGATTGGCAAAATGTCCATTAGAGAGTGGATATAAATACGGCAGTGAGGAGGGGAGATTTTATATATCCAATATTCCATGACAATGCATGGGGATCCCACTAGAATGGGAAACAAAAACAAAACCCAAAATCGCCAATATCCTCAAGAAAGAACACATTATTCAATTGTGGCTCATAAGAAACAGGCAAATGACAGTTGCTCATTCAGCCCCCTCGGCTCCAGGGACTCCATCCTGAATATCCATTCACATTCTCTCCTAAGAATCACCTTATCCACATTACCTCCTCTTGGGTTCACATTAACTACCTCTACAACAGAAAATTTAATGTCGCCGGGGTCACCTTTATGACACGTCCACATATGCTTTGCAAGTGGGGTTTCTCTTTGATGTCTCATGTCTCCAAGATGTTCCCCCACTCTTCTTCTGAATTCTCTCCTAGTCTTACCTATATAGTTTTTAGGGCACGAACAAGTGGCCATATAAATGACCCCTGTTGTCTTGCAATTAGAGAAGTCACGTTGATAAAAGATCTTGCCAGTGCTTGCACTACAGAAAGACTTCCCCGGTCTCATATTTACAGAAACTGCAATCCCCGCACTTAAAAAAGCCACAGGGTCTCCTATCTAGCCATGTACCACCAACCACTGGTCTCCTATATTGGCTATGGACCAACATGTCCCTGATTGATTTGCCCTTTCTGAAGGTAATATTAGGACGCTCACCAATCATATTTTTCAAATCTGGATCTAACCTGAGAACATCCCAGTGCTTAGACAGGACCTTCCTGACCTCCTGATGGTTAACATCAAATGTCCCGATCACCCTTATAAGTTCTGTCGAGTCTTCAGTCTCACGTTTCTGCAGCAATTTACCCCTGTCTGCTTTCCTTGCAAAGTCATACGCTGTGTCTAAAACATGTTGCGGGTACCCCTTATCTTTAAACCTACAGAACATATCACCAGCCTGTTTTTGGAACAGATCATTCCTGGAACAATTCCTCCTCAATCGTAGGAATTGTCCCTTCGGGATGCCTCTCTTAAGAGGAACAGGGTGGTGGCTCTGCCAATGTAGCAAGCTATTTGTGTTCGTCGGTTTCCGAAATATACTGGTAGAGACACCTCCCATTAGATCTTTTTTGATTTTAATATCTAAAAATGGTATTTCGGTTTCATGAATTTCTGAGGTAAATCTCAGGTTCACATTGTTTTGGTTCAGTTCTCTAACGAACTCTTCAAACTGATCTTTTTCCCCTGTCCATATCATGAAGACATCGTCTATGAACCTGTACCACAGAGAAATCAGACCGTGCCACCACTTCTCCTCTCCTGCAAACACAATGGTCTCCTCCCACCAGCCCAGGAACAAATTTGCATACGAAGGGGCACAGGGGCACCCCATCGCAGTGCCCCTGAGCTGGTGGTAGAATTTTCCATCAAAACAGAATGTATTATGGGACAATACGTACCGCAAGAGAGAGTTCAAAAAGGTGTTATGCCCTCTACATGCTATTGACCTCTGACTCAAAAAGTGTCCCACACCCCTAATGCCTGCGTCATGTGGTATATTGCTATAGAGGGCTTCTATATCAATGGAGGCCAACCAAGCATTCCCCTCCAGATGTACGCCCTCTAATTTTAGCAATAGGTCAGATGTATCCCTTAAGTATGATGGCATGGAAACCACAAAGGGGCGTAATATCTGATCAATATATAAGCCACTATTATGTGTCAATGAGTCCACACCTGATACAATCGGCCTCCCTTTAAGGGGATTGAGGCCCTTATGTATCTTTGGTAATGCATAAAAAGTGGCTACCAGTGGAAACTTAGGAAGAATGAAATCAAATTCTGTCTTCGAAATCAAGCCCTCCACTAGGGCCTCATCCAAAATCAATTGCAACTCTCCTTTAAATGTGACCATAGGATTCTCTTTTAACACCTCATATGTGGAGTTGTCCTGCAGTATAGCCTGGCACATTTTACGATACTCAGCATGGTTCAGAATTACCATATTACCCCCTTTGTCGGAGGGTTTCACCACTATTTGGTCATTTTTCTTTAAGGCCTCAAGTGCTGATCGCTCACTGGCCAACAGATTATCATTATTTTCCCACTCTGGTCCTGTTAATCTCTTAAGGTCCCTCTCCACCAAACTGGCGAAGATATCAATATTTCCCATATCACCCAGAGGTGGCATCTTTTCACTTTTATTTCTTAGAGTAGTGAAGGGGCCTTTCCCAGCAGTGGGAACTCTATTATTTTCATTCAAAAGTCCAATGAGCGCCTCGTATCCTTCAATATCTTCCTCATTAAGGCCCTGTTGTCTACAGGCCTCACGACTATTATGTCTAAAGAACTTTTTCCACTTGAGTTTCCTACAAAACAAATTCAAATCTTTAACCCACTCAAAACAATTGAACCTATTCATTGGCACAAAATTCAGGCCTCTTGAGAGGACACTCTGCTCATCCATAGTGAGGATGTGCGAGGACAGGTTGATAATCTGACCTTTTATTGGTTGAACCGAGTTCTTAATTGATAACCCGTCCTCGCACCTTGTTCCAAAAAAGAGGAAGAGGAGACAACTGGGGTAGAGGGCTGGACAAACCCAGAGCCAGAACCAGATGCTGAATTGGAACCTGGAGAGGGAGTTGGCATTCGCATACCTCCCCTATGTGGCCCTCTTCCTTTTCTCACATATCTGCCCCTCCCACCTTGCCATCTCTGTTTCAACAAGGTCTCTCTGTACTGATATAGACCCCCTGGTGCCCTCTCCGTCCTTTCTGTATCAGAGGTGTCAATATCAGATGACGAAGCCTCAGACTGTCTTTCTTTCTGGTAATTGAACACCTGATTGTCACTAAAGTCCTTCAAATCTCTGTGAAACTGGAGATGCTTTCGCTCTTTCAATAGGGCCTGATATCTCTCAACAGAAGTTTGTAATACTCCCTCCCTTCTATTAAAGTCGGGATCCCCTTTAAATTTCAGGACTCGTTCAGTTTATTCAATTCCCCAGTGACCCTCTCAAGCACCTTCCTTTCTTCTGCCAACAAGATTTGCATAAATCTGAGAGATGACTCAATGGATTCCTTCATCCACACATTCATAAGGTCCGGTGAAGAAATTCTGGGGGAGGGATTGATATTTATCCTCAAACCTCTTGGAATTATCCGATTTTTTATATAGTTCTCAAGTGTCCTGAGTTCCCACCAAGATTTCAAAAAGTCTTTATAACCTCCATACACTTCATTAAACAAATTCTTAAGAGCCAATGGGCCAGTATTGCCCTCAACTGACCCTGCTATGTTAAATGCCTGATTAGCATCTTCTAGCCACAAATCTGAATAAATAGGGCCTGCAAGGAAACCAGCCATCCCAGATTCGAATATCAACAATCTCAAATATAATACTGCAAGGGTTCTCAAGTTAAATCATATATATATCCCTTAAAAATGGTACTTTATTGTTTAAAAACCACAAATGTGGTATACACCAGAAAAAACGTGACTAAAGATGAGAAAAAAAATTAGTAAATAAAAAAGTGTTCAAGCAAAGCCCATACTAAGGTGACACCTTGGAATCCCTCGTACGTGACTGAGCTGTATCCTGCCTGGCCGCGGAGGTTGGCACCCTAGGGGGGGGAACGTTTTGGCGCCCCCGCTCAACGATGGCTGTCCCTAGGGGCCCTGATGAGCCCTACCGCCACTAGTGGTCCCTTCTACCCAATACAATATAAGGGAACCCCTACTTCTAGACAGAGACCAAGCTGCTCTATAGAGGATCCTGTGTCCCAAAGAGAGAGGTTAAAAATGGAAATAGAACACATATGGCATTAGGTGGTCAAATTAGATCCACAGACATCATAATGGGATAAAGCAGTTGTGAATAGTGCCTCAGTCTCATGAAAAAGATCTATTGATATACCAAAAAGAGGCACTATATTTTATTGAATCACTGACTCAAATAAGTCATAACTCACAAAACGGCCATACACTATATCCCATTCCTGTACATATACAAAAAACGCAGAACTGCCACAGCGATACTCCTCTGCATTTTCCACCTGCCAACAAATAGCTAACGCCTCAACGCGTTTCGCCTTATTAGGCTCATCAGGAGGCCCGATGCTGCGATATCTTGTGTCCCATGAAGGTGCAAATAGCTTACCGATACCCAGTACAGCTCCCCTCTTTAAACCTGCCGCGCAGAGCCAAAGCTCCGCCCACTCACATTCCATGGCTTCTCTAAAAAAATGACCAAATAGTGGTGAAACCCTCCGACAAAGGGGGTAATATGGTAATTCTGAACCATGCTGAGTATCGTAAAATGTGCCAGGCTATACTGCAGGACAACTCCACATATGAGGTGTTAAAAGAGAATCCTATGGTCACATTTAAAGGAGAGTTGCAATTGATTTTGGATGAGGCCCTAGTGGAGGGCTTGATTTCGAAGACAGAATTTGATTTCATTCTTCCTAAGTTTCCACTGGTAGCCACTTTTTATGCATTACCAAAGATACATAAGGGCCTCAATCCCCTTAAAGGGAGGCCGATTGTATCAGGTGTGGACTCATTGACACAAAATAGTGGCTTATATATTGATCAGATATTACGCCCCTTTGTGGTTTCCATGCCATCATACTTAAGGGATACATCTGACCTATTGCTAAAATTAGAGGGCGTACATCTGGAGGGGAATGCTTGGTTGGCCTCCATTGATATAGAAGCCCTCTATAGCAATATACCACATGACGCAGGCATTAGGGGTGTGGGACACTTTTTGAGTCAGAGGTCAATAGCATGTAGAGGGCATAACACCTTTTTGAACTCTCTCTTGCGGTACGTATTGACCCATAATGCATTCTGTTTTGATGGAAAATTCTACCACCAGCTCAGGGGCACTGCGATGGGGTGCCCCTGTGCCCCTTCGTATGCAAATTTGTTCCTGGGCTGGTGGGAGGAGACCATTGTGTTTGGAGGAGAGGAGAAGTGGTGGCACGGTCTGATTGTTCTGTGGTACAGGTTCATAGATGATGTCTTCATGATATGGACAGGGGAAAAAGATCAGTTTGAAGAGTTCGTTAGAGAACTGAACCAAAACAATGTGAACCTGAGATTTACCTCAGAAATTCATGAAACCGAAATACCATTTTTAGATATTAAAATCAAAAAAGATCTAATGGGAGGTGTCTCTACCAGTATATTTCGGAAACCGACGAGCACAAATAGCTTGCTACATTGGCAGAGCCACCACCCTGTTCCTCTTAAGAGAGGCATCCCGAAGGGACAATTCCTACGATTGAGGAGGAATTGTTCCAGGAATGATCTGTTCCAAAAACAGGCTGGTGATATGTTCTGTAGGTTTAAAGATAAGGGGTACCCGCAACATGTTTTAGACACAGCGTATGACTTTGCAAGGAAAGCAGACAGGGGTAAATTGCTGCAGAAACGTGAGACTGAAGACTCGACAGAACTTATAAGGGTGATCGGGACATTTGATGTTAACCATCAGGAGGTCAGGAAGGTCCTGTCTAAGCACTGGGACGTTCTCAGGTTAGATCCAGATTTGAAAAATATGATTGGTGAGCGTCCTAATATTACCTTCAGAAAGGGCAAATCAATCAGGGACATGTTGGTCCATAGCCAATATAGGAGACCAGTGGTTGGTGGTACATGGCTAGATAGGAGACCCTGTGGCTTTTTTAAGTGCGGGGATTGCAGTTTCTGTAAATATATGAGACCGGGGAAGTCTTTCTGTAGTGCAAGCACTGGCAAGATCTTTTATCAACGTGACTTCTCTAATTGCAAGACAACAGGGGTCATTTATATGGCCACTTGTTCGTGCCCTAAAAACTATATAGGTAAGACTAGGAGAGAATTCAGAAGAAGAGTGGGGGAACATCTTGGAGACATGAGACATCAAAGAGAAACCCCACTTGCAAAGCATATGTGGACGTGTCATAAAGGTGACCCCGGCGACATTAAATTTTGTGTTGTAGAGGTAGTTAATGTGAACCCAAGAGGAGGTAATGTGGATAAGGTGATTCTTAGGAGAGAATGTGAATGGATATTCAGGATGGAGTCCCTGGAGCCGAGGGGGCTGAATGAGCAACTGTCATTTGCCTGTTTCTTATGAGCCACAATTGAATAATGTGTTCTTTCTTGAGGATATTGGCGATTTTGGGTTTGGTTTTTGTTTCCCATTCTAGTGGGATCCCCATGCATTGTCATGGAATATTGGATATATAAAATCTCCCCTCCTCACTGCCGTATTTATATCACTCTCTAATGGACTTTTTGCCAATCTCAGCCCTAGTGGCATACACAGAAAGTTCTCAGCACATGTGTGTTGAGGAAGTAGTATATGGATGCATGTTCACACTGTTGAAATGTATGTTGCGATTCATGATTATTTTCATGCTAATTATCTGTGCAACGAAGATAACATGTTTGGACTGGATTGTTAAACATCTGATTAACAACTAAAAGATCTATATATTTTGTACAGTGCTCCTATAGGCACATATATGTCTATTCTAGGAGAGCGTTTATCTCACATGATGAGGTGGGTGCATACTGACGCCTGTTCACACCGCTGAAGGTATGATGCGATTTTTATATTTGCTTATTTGCATGCTAATCATCAATGCAATGCAAATTACATGTTAAGGTTGCGAAGCATCGGACAATATGTCATATACAGTGCGTGACTGTTAGTATTTTAGAAGAGTGGAGCGCTTACTGTATATGTGGGTGATATACCTTTGAGCTGACAGTGGGTTTAAGCCGCAGTGTTTTGAGAGCGCTGTGAGATGGTCTATCTATGGACATCTGATTGGCGATTCAGCAGCGACGCTGCATACATGTCAGACGCGGCAACCAGTTTCAGCTCTGCTGATTGGTGAATGCTGGGAGACTTTCTGTCTGAGGACACCTGATTGGTCACCATGACGCTGCATGAGAGACCTGCTAGCTGATTGGAGCGACAGTGGATGGGTGGCGGTGCAATTGGCGCTTAGAGACGCCATGGAATGTGAGTGGGCGGAGCTTTGGCTCTGCGCGGCAGGTTTAAAGAGGGGAGCTGTACTGGGTATCGGTAAGCTATTTGCACCTTCATGGGACACAAGATATCGCAGCATCGGGCCTCCTGATGAGCCTAATAAGGCGAAACGCGTTGAGGCGTTAACTATTTGTTGGCAGGTGGAAAATGCAGATGAGTATCGCTGTGGCAGTTCTGCATTTTTTGTATATGTACAGGAATGGGATATAGTGTATGGCCGTTTTGTGAGTTATGACTTATTTGAGTCAGTGATTCAATAAAATATAGTGCCTCTTTTTGGTATATCAATAGATCTTTTTCATGAGACTGAGGCACTATTCACAACTGCTTTATCCCATTATGATGTCTGTGGATCTAATTTGACCACCTAATGCCATATGTGTTCTATTTCCATTTTTAACCTCTCTCTTTGGGACTCAGGATCCTCTATAGAGCAGCTTGGTCTCTGTCTAGAAGTAGGGGTTCCCTTATATTGTATTGGGTAGAAGGGACCACTAGTGGCGGTAGGGCTCATCAGGGCCCCTAGGGACAGCCATCGTTGAGCGGGGGCGCCAAAACGTTCCCCCCTAGGGTGCCAACCTCCGCGGCCAGGCAGGATACAGCTCAGTCACGTACGAGGGATTCCAAGGTGTCACCTTAGTATGGGCTTTGCTTGAACACTTATTTACTAATTTTTTTCTCATCTTTAGTCACGTTTTTTCTGGTGTATACCACATTTGTGGTTTTTAAACAATAAAGTACCATTTTTAAGGGATATATATATATATATGATTTGACATAGAAACTAAGCAAGGGAAAGTGCAGGAGGAAGGCTGTGTGAACTGTAATGTAACTGATGTGTCCAGGACCGTTGAAGAAGAAAGTAAACTGGTTGGTTTGGCATCAGAACGGGTATCTGTCTGTTACTTCAAACCAGTGCACTGGAACTAAGAGTGTAGGAGCTGTTCAACACCAATGTGGAATCCCTGATGGTGGACCAGCATCTCGAACTGGTACGCCGGTAGAGCTGATGGTTTTTCTGTGGGAGGAGGTCAGGACAACAGAGCCCTGGTGTCCTCGGCTACAACTACCGTCCTGACCCCCTCTTACAATAGGCCTTGTTGACCTCACACCAAATGTAACATTTATGGTTGTGGACAAAAAGTTAAATTTTGGTCTCATCACTCCAAATTACCTAGTTCCAGAAGTTTTGAGACTTGTCTCTGTGCTGTTTTGCATATTGTAGACAAGATACTTTGTGTCATTTGCACAGTAACGGCTTTCTTCTGGCAATTCGACTATGTAGCCCATTTTTCTTCAAGTACCTCCTTATTATGCAGCTTGAAATAGCCACACCGCTAGTTTTCATAGAGTCCAGTATTTCAGCTGATGTTATTTGTGGGTTTTTCTTTGCATCCTGAACAATTTTCCTGGCAGTTGTGGACAAAATTTTTGTTGGTCTACCTGACCGTGGTTTTGTTTTTACAGAACCCCTGATTTTCTATTTGTTAATCACAGTTTGAACACTGCTGACTGGCATTATCAATTCCTTGGATATCTTTTTGTATCCCTTTCCTGTTTTATACAGTTCAACTACCTTTTCCCATAGATCAGTTGACAATTCTTTTGCTTTCCTCATGTTTCACAATCCAGAAACGTCAGTGACTGGATGAAAGATGCAAGAGTCAGTCTTTGATCCCAGAAACTCACTCAGTTTTTATGCACACACACTGATTACAAGCAAACAGGTCACACGTGAGGATGTTGCCTTTAGTAACCATTCAAACCCATTTGTGTCAACTTCTGTGCATGTTATCAGGCCAAAATCACCAGGGTAAGTGAACTTTTGATCAGGGTCTTTGGATGTTTTGGGTTGTCATTATGATTTACAAAGAGAAAACACAGTAGTTTGACAATAAATGGCTTCACCCAACCACTAACCATGAGTGGAGATAAAGTTTTGGTGTTATCATTAATATTCTCCGAAAAAAGGCCAAGAAAGCACAAATTCTGACGACGTATGTAGGTATGTAAAGTTTGAGCACAACTCTATGTAATATACTGTGTGTAAAAAAAAAAATATATAAAATATATATATATATATATATATATATATATATATATATATATATACATATATATATATATATTTATTAGCTGAAGAGCCCAGCGTTGCCTGGGCATACTAACCAACTGTGGTTAGTTATAACAAATTATAATGATTATATTGCACATAAAAACTGTGCATCTAATCCTATCCTATGTGATACTGGCTGCTGAGCTGTGTATCTAATCCTGTTCTGTGTGATACTGTCTGCTGAGCCGTGTATCTAATACTATTCTGTGTGATACTGTGTGCTGAGCTGCGTATCTAATCCTGACTGCTGAGCTGTGTACCTAATCCTATCCTGTGTGATACTGACTGCTGAGCCGTGTATCTAATCCTATCCTGTGTGATACTGGGCTCCCCCTGCAGTCTGTGTCAGAGGGTGGTCTGTGTTGGCACGGTAATAAATTGTGTTATTTCCAGCTTTACAGAAGGACGATAACACCATGGAAATGCTAAGAATAATAGGCCACAGTTACCACAACTGTCTACAAAGAAAATTGTTGCTGATAGCAACCAATCACAGCTCATTTTTCATCTTTTAAACAGCTCTGGGACAGCGTGGCGAGTTTTGAGTGGCGACTTTTGTGTTTCAACTTTTATGTGGCGAGGTTGGTGTATGTGTGGTGAAATGTGTGCTGAGGGTGGAATATGTGTTGAAGCACGTGGTAGTGTGTGGCGCATTTTGTGTGTGTGTTCATATCCCCATGTGTGGTGATTATCTCATGTCAGGGCCCCACCTTAGCAACTGTACGGTATATACTCTTTGGCGCCATCGCTCTCATTCTTTAAGTCCCCCTTGTTCACATCTGGCAGCTGTCAATTTGCCTCCAACACTTTTCCTTTCTCTTTTTCCCCATTATGTAGATAGGGGCAAAATTGTTTGGTGAATTGGAACACGCGGGATTAAAATTTCGCCTCACAACATAGCCTATGACGCTCTCGGGGTCCAGACGTGTGACTGTGCCAAATTTTGTGGCTGTAGCTGCGACGGTGTGGATGCCAATCCTGGACATACATACACACATATATACACACACACCCACATTGACATTTTTATATATATATATATATATATATATATATATATATATTTATTTTAGGGATTCGCTGTGGTAGGTAATGGCAGGGCTGCAGTAACGAGGCAACGCACAGGCTTAAAGTCTAATTTCAGCGGTTTAATGTCACTGCAATCAGCAGGTTAACGGAAAATAAGGGAAAAACATAAATGTACTCCAGCTGGGAGAACACTGGTCCCAGACTCACCCCTTGCACGAGGGCCGGGCTTAACTAAGCGGCTGCCAGGTCCTGCAGCATCCCCCAGGTGCCATTCCCAGGGTTGTTGAAAGTCTTGCTGCTATAGTCCTGCAGCACAGGGATCCTGTATGCAAGTTCAGGCTAAGTCCAGCCAAATTCCTGTAACTCCCAGACACACACTCACCATGTGCCAAACACTAACCTCCATTATATAGCCCCTAGCCACTCCCATAAGTGAGGTAGACATCACATGGGCTGGTCACGTGACCATGACATCATCGCAGGTCCTGTCTTTAGGGAAAAACCCGGCCAAACATTAATCTGCTGGGAGAAATGTATCTCCCATCCAGTAAAACACCCTTTACTGTACCACATACCTCCCTCCTATGTTCAACCCTAGAGGGGTGGACACATGACATACAGTGAACTCTGGACAGGGCATCTGTATTCCCCTGTAGTCTGCCTGCCCGATGTACTGAATTTAAAATTTTGCAGGGACAGGAACCACCTGGTGACTCGGGCATTCCTCTCCTTAGCTTGACTCATCCAAGTAAGAGGGGAATGATCTGTCACCAACCGAAATGTTCTCCCCAGCAAATAGTAGTCCAATGACTCCAGTGCCCATTTGATGGCCAGGCACACACTCTCCACAATACTGTACCTGGTTTCAGCTGGGGTAAGCTTCCGGCTTAGGAAACGAACGGGATACTCTTCCCCGTTAACCTCCTGAGACAGCACGGCACCGACCCCTATCTCAGAGGCATCAGTCTGCACAACTAACTCTCTTTTGAAATTTGGAGTGATCAGGGCTGGTGTACCACACAGTACCTCTTTTAACTTTGTAAAGGCCCCCTCTAACTGATCATTCCAGTGGACCATCACAGATTTCCTTCCTTTTAAGCAGTCTGTTAAAGGCGCGAGGCCCCGTGGATGTCTGCCGTACAATAGTTCAAAGGGCGAGAACCCCGTAGATGCCTGAGGCACCTCCTGCACTGCAAACAACAAATATGGCAATAAGAAATTCCAGTCCTTCCCATCTTTGGAAACTGCCTTTTTTAACATGCTTTTCAGCGTCTTATTGAACCTTTCTACCAGACCATCTGTTTGGGGATGGTAGACTGATGTGCGCAACTGCTTAACATTTAGCAAACGGCAGAGTTCCTTCATAATTTTTGACATAAAGGGGGTTCCCTGGTCTGTTAAAATCTCTTGATGAATTCCCACCCACGAAAACATACCCATGAGTTCCTTTGCTATAAGTTTAGCTGATGTGTGGCGCAGAGGAATGGCCTCAGGATATCGGGTAGCATAATCTAGAACTACAAGGATATGTTGGTGTCCCCTTGCTGACTTATTGAGAGGCCCCACCAGATCATTGCCACTCTCTCGAAGAGTACCTCTATAATTGGCAAAGGCACCAAAGGACTCCGAAAGTGAGGCTGGGGACTGGTTACCTGGCACACTGGACAGGAATTACAGTACCGTTTAACTTCATGGACCCCTAGCCAGTAGAACCGCTGCAGAATTCGGTCTAGGGTTTTCTTTTGGCCCAGATGCCCACCAAGTACATGCTCATGCGCTAAGTCCATTACCAGCCTACGATATGTCTGAGGTACGAGTAACTGTTCTACCACTTCCCCACATATTTTCTTCACTCGGTACAACAAGTCTTGGTGTACCTCAAAGCGTGGGAGCACTGTAGCTGCCCCAGGTTGTTGGGGTTCCCCGTTGACAAACAGTACATTTTCTCTGGCCCGGGCCAAAGTAAGGTCTCGGAGTTGCGCCGTACGAAAATTGTCACCTGACACTTTCAAGTTTGACAACTCAGGTCCCGGTGGCAAGTCTTCCACCTCTCTAGCCAATACTTCTATGGGAGAATTCTTCCCCTCATCCACTGAAGGGAAGGTTACCTGTTGTGAATTCACTTTCCGGCTTACCTCTGGTTGCTGGTGAAGGTAGTGGAGCTGGTTGTATTGACAGAGGGGTCACGAGTTCTCTTTCCATGCTCCCTCTGGTGGTTACAGGAGGTAATGGAGCTGATCTAATTAACAGAGGTCTGCCACCTGATAATGAGGAGGATGATTGGACATCTGGAGTTTCCGACTGGATTTAAGACAGCCGACTCCCTCTATCCCTGCTGGTGATTTTTCCCTGCCTCCTGAGGTCTTAGTATCCAGCTCAGTCCCTGCATGCTCAAGCTAAGTGTTGTTTTGCTATTGTTCACATTTGATTTGGTTTTGTCTATTTCAGTTTTGTGTGGTCAGCTAGCCCCAGCTGGGGTTGTGCTGAATTTCCATCCTTATGTTACTGTTTGTGCCCCCTTTGAGGGGTATTGATGCTACTCCTTTGGCAGAGAATAAACCCCAGTTTTGGACCCAGATGATAATGCAGGTCGCCCCAGACCACGAAGAAAATTGTAAATTTTTCGTGCTGCACAATTTGCATGATACTATTGTTCTGGGTTTTCCCTGGCTGCAAACTCATAATCCTGTTTTGGATTGGAAATCTGTGTCTATGGTGAGTTGGAGTTGTCAGTGTGTTCTTAGGGACGCTCCTGTTTTCTCCACCTCTCCCCAGTCTCATGATATTCCTGATTATTTGGCTGATTTTTCTGATGTATTTAGTGAGAGTAAGTCTGCGTCTTTGCCTCCTCATAGGAGTTATGACTGCAATTGCGTTAATGCCTGAGTGTAAATTTCCCAAGGGTCGGCTTTTCAACTTATCGGTACCCGAACATGATGCTATGCGATCTTATATCAAGGAGTCGTTGGAGAAGGGTCATATTAGACCATCCTCTTCACGCTTAGGTGCTCGTTGTTTTTTTTGTGACCAAGAAAGATGGTTCATTAAGGCCTTGTATTGACCATCGTTGCCTTAACAAAATCACTGTTAAATATCAGTACCCGTTACCCCTGATTTCTGATTTATTTTCCAGAGTTAAAAGTGCCTGCTGGTTTACCAAGCTTGACCTCAGGGGGGCGTATAATCTTATTCGCATCAAGCACGGGGATGAATGAAAGAAGGCGTTTAATACTCTGGAGGGACATTTTGAGTACCTGGTGATGCCTTTTGGGCTCACTAATGCCCCTTCTGTCTTCCAATCCTTTATGAACGATATTTTCCAGGACTTTGTGGATAAGCTTTTGATCATTTATCTGGATGATATTTTGATCTTTTCCAGTGATTGGGATTCTCATGTGGAACATGTCCGGACTGTGTTCCGGATTTTGAGGGAAAATTCACTGTATGTTAAGGGATCGAAATGCTTCTTTGGTGTACAGAGGATTTCATTCTTGGGATTTATTTTGTCTCCGTCGGCTATTGAAATGGATCCAGCCAAGGTACAGGCCATTTATGATTGGGTTCAGCCCACTTCTTTGAAGGCTCTCCAGAAGTTTTTGGGTTTTGCTAATTTCTATCGTAAATTTATAGGTAATTTTTCTGGTATTGTCAAACCACTGACTGATCTCACCAAAAAGGGCGCTGATGTGGTGAATTGGTCTCCAGAGGCAGTCTCGGCATTTCAGGAGCTTAAGCGGAGATTCACTTCTTCTCCGGTTCTACAGCAACCTGATGTCTCACTTCCATTTCAGGTGGAGGTAGATGCTTCTGAGATTGGTGCAGGAGCTGTTTTGGCCCAAAAAGATCCGGCGACTTCTAAAATGAATCCCTGTGCCTTCTTTTCTCGAAAATTCTCCCCATCTGAACGTAACTATGACGTGGGGAATCGGGAATTGTTGGCCATGAAATGGGCATTTGAAGAGTGGAGACATTGGTTGGAGGGAGCTAGACATCAAGTTGTGGTCCTCACCGACCACAAGAATTTTATTTATCTTGAATCAGCCAAACGCTTGAATCCTAGACAGGCTAGGTGGGCCTTGTTTTTCACGCGTTTTAATTATGTGGTCTCTTTTCTTCCGGGCACTAAGAATGTTAAGGCGGACGCCCTTTCTAGGAGTTTCTTTGCAGATTCTCTTATTGTGACCGAGCCTACTGCCAACCCTGTATTGGTTAAAGGCAATGTGGAATATGAGGTAGAGAAAATATTGGATTCTCATTTGGCTAGACGGAGACTCCAGTACTTGGTCAAATGGAAGGGTTATGGCCAGGAGGATTATTCTTGGGTGTCTGCATCTGACATTCATGCCGATAGATTGGTTCGTGCTTTTCACCGGGCCCATCCTGATCGGCCTGTTGGCGTGGATGAGGGCTCGGTGACCCCTCCTCAAGGGGGGGTACTGTTGTGAATTCACTTTCTAGCCTACCTCTGGATGCTGGTGAAGATAGTGGAGCTGGTTGTATTGACAGAGGGGTCACGTGTTCTCGTTCCGGGCTCCCTCTGGTGGTTACAGGAGGTAATGGAGCTGATCTAATTAACAGAGGTCTGACACCTAATAATGAGGAGGATGATTGGACATCTGGAGTTTCTGATTGGATTTAAGACAGCCAACTCCCTCTATACCTGCTGTGATTTTTTCCTGCCTCCTGAGGTCTTAGTATCCAGCTCAGTCCCTGCATGCTCAAGCTAAGTGTTCTTTTGCTATTGTTCACATTTGATTTGGTTTTGTCTATTTCAGTTTTGTGTGATCAGCCAGCCCTGGCTGGGGCTGTGCTGAATTTCCATCCTTATGTTACTGTTTGTGCCAGTTTGTTTTTGTATATGCAGCCCTGCATATGACGATTACAATATATAAAGAGGATAAAAACTTTTATGGGAATTCTTCTTTAAATGAGTTGCATTTATCAGCTAGAGTTGAGCAAATTTTTCAAAATTCTGTTCGGATTATGATCGACGGCGAATATTGTTTTTGCAATATTCACCGAACACATCCGAATGTCATTAGAGTCAATGGGAGTAGAATTGACCGAATAGGTTCGGAACCGATCATCAAACATAAATTCGGTACGAATAGGGTAACAATATGGCACGAATTTGGCACATTCAGATTTGGCAACCGATTCCGAACATATTAGCTCAACTCTACATGCCCTCATCATCTCCCGCCTTGACTACTGCAATACTCTCCTCTATGGCCTCCCTGCTAACTCTCTTGCACCACTCCAGTCTGTCCTCAACTCTGCTGCCCGACTAATCCACCTCTCTCCTCCCCTGTCTCTCCCCTCGGCAAATCCTTCCACTGGCTCCCAATTCACCAACGAATCCAGTTCAAACTACTAACACTGACTTACAAAGCCATCCACAACCTATCCCCTCCGTGTATCTCTGAACTAATCTCCCAACATCTTCCCTCACGTAATCTTCGATCCTCCCAAGACCTCCTACTCTCCTCCACACTTATTCGTTCCTCACATAACCACCTCCAAGATTTCTCCCGAATATCCCCCATCCTCTGGAACTCCATGCCTCAACATGTCCGGTTATCTACCACCCTCGAATCCTTCAAACGGAACCTGAAAACCCATCTTTCCAGGAAAGCTTACAGCCTGCAATAACCATTCTGCTGCCTCACCAACGCCCGAGCTGCCGCCTCGTCACCACCAGAGCTGCTGCACCCCCGACCTTCTGTCTCTTCCCCACTATCCTGTAGAATGTAAGTCTGCAAGGACAGGGTCCTCTCCCCTCTGTACCAGTCTGTCATTGTAAATTTGTTTACTGTTAGCGATATCCATAACTTTGTATATAACCCCTTCTCATGTACAGCACCATAGAATTAATGGTGCTATATAAATAAATAATAACTATTAGCAGCTGCTGCTGAGACCACTGATGTGAAAATGCTGCTCTTTTGCTACATATGACAGAAGATAATCTTCTATAATGTGTATCAGTAGAGCAACATTTGTAGCTTCACATCACTGATTTATCTGTAGAAGGCAACTAACAGCTCTGCACTGCCTTTGTAGAGGAGTACAGGACAGTTGAACTCTGCTGTAACCAGGTAATGATATAAAAGCGCACAGGTCTGGCAGTGTACTGTACAGCAGCAGACCATGCACACAAGTGCAAAGAAAGTTCTACACAGATTAGTTTATGGAAAACTCAGAGGTGGAGATAGTCAGTAGCCCATAGGAAAGGTGAGAGGGGTCTGCTGCACTGAGACGCAAGTGCTGGGAGGAAATGTAGTCTTAGCAGACAATAATAGAGCCAGTTATTCTGCTATGTGAAGCTGCATGCACATTGGGGCAGATAGAGAGGAAAAAAAATGGGGGCTTAGTCTGTATACTAACAATAAGTATGTATTTACTGTGCTTTATGAAAAAAATATGCAATTGTCAGACTAACCCTTTGAGGCTATGTTCGCACAACAGAAAATCTATTATATGTCTTGTAAATAAACCAGCATCTTTATTAGAAGAAAAAAAAAATCAATACAGGGCTCCATAGACGTTAAAAACGTTTTATAGTAGTCTCAGCTATGCCATTCTTGTGATATTTTTGTTCATAGTAAATGAAATGACATTATTGTGTCATAACTGCTGCTGCCAATGTCACATTTCCCAATGGGAGCGGCAGCACCGACACAGCTGGCAACGCGTCACAGCAAGAGAGAAATATACTTTTACATTTCTATTGGGCCCGGCGTTGATTAAGCAGGTGCTGTCCAGTAGTGAACAACCCAAGTCTCAGAATGTGAACAAAGCTCATAAGAATAAACTTGTCCTACTACACATCACAGACAGATGGCAGCATTCTACCCGTTATGTGCCAAAAAAAATGTTTAAAGAGCCATTAGTCAGAAAGAGGTACAATGGATTAAAAAAAAGTATATACAAACTTGTTAAGATGCTAGGGTTGGGGGGATTTTGTCACATAAAAAAAATCATACAAAAAAGAATAATTTCGGAACTTTACAGATCCATTGAGAAATAAACTGACATTTTGAGGGGGGAAATAAAAATAAAACTAAACTAATGTGGTTGCAGAAGTAAGAACAACCTCTTAATTCAGGATATGATTTTGTTCAGAATTAGCCAATCCCATTTAAACTTATGCTAATTAGTATTCAGTACAGAGCTGCCATCATTTACAGGGATTCTGATTAACCCCATATAACTTTTAGCTGCTCTAATAGGATTTTCCTGACATTTTCTTCTTTGTCTTGGTCAGTAAACCGCTTACAACACAGCAAAGAAATGTCATTGTTGAACTTTATCATTCAAGAGAAGGGATAAATCTATTAGATATACCAGAACTCTGTGAAGACCGTTATCAAGAAAGGACTTATGTTTGACACAACAGTGGCATTACCTAGAGCTGGACATCCCTCAAAAAGTGGTGAAAAGAGAAGACATTTGGCTTGGGAGACTGCCAAGAGGCTGACAGCAACATTAAAAGAGATGAAGGAATTTGTGGCCAGCACTGGTTGTGTATGCCATATGACAACAATCATTCCGTATTCTTCATATGGCTGGGCTGTTGGGAAGTGTGGCAAGACGGAAGTCTTTTCTTACAAATATAAATATCCAAGCCCGGCTATATTTCACCAAAACCTACATCAAGTCTGCACAAACCATGAGGGAAAACCAGTTAAGGTCTGATGAGACCAAGGATGAACATTTTGGCCACAATTCCAAAAGGTATATTTAGCACAAAGCCAACACGGTCCATCACTAAATAACACCATAACCACAAGGGAGCAGTTCCAAATATCAGTCAAGTTTGCATCAAAACCTTCAAGCATCTGGTGAAAAGCTTATGATGAAGATAAATTTAATCTTTCAGCACAATAACCCTAATCATACAGTACCTTCAAATCAGCAAAAAAATGGCTTTGACGGAAGTTCAATGTTTGGTAATGGCTCAGCCAGAGCCCAGATCTGAATCTAATTGAAAATCTGTGTGTTTACCTGAAGAGGGCGCTGTGCACAGGCGATGCCTCATAGTCTGACATTTGGAGTTACAGCAAATAAGAGTGGGCAAAGATTGCGAATAGTGATGAGCGAGTATACTTGTTACTCGAGATTTCCCGAGCATGCTCCGGTGATCTCCGAGTATTTGGATGTGCTCGGAGATTTAGTTTCCGTCGCCATAGCTGCATGATTTGCGGCTGCTCGACAGCCTGAATACATGTGGGCATTGCCTGTTTGTAAGGAAATCCCCACATGTAATCAGGCTGTCTAGCAGCCGCAAATCATTAAGTAACGAAATCTCAAGTAACAGAGTATACTCAATCATCACTAATTGCGAATTCTGTGCCATGCTGATAAACTCCTACCCAAAAGAGTAAAAGCTTTCATAAATTCAAAGGGTATTATTTTTTTATTTCTTTTTACGAAGCATTAGTTTAAGGCCAAAGTCACACACTCAGTATTGGGTCAGTATTTTACATTATTATTAATAAGCAAAAATCAGGAGAGGAACAACCAATGGAAAAGTATAATGGAAACACGTCACCACTTCTGGACTTATCACCCACTTCTGGTTTCGGTTTATAGATACTGATATCAAATACTGAACGTGTGAATGTGGCCTAAGGGTTTGAATATTTATGAAACCACATTATTTTAGTTCTTTATTTTTCTTCTTCCGCACAAAAAGATTTCAGTTTATCTGTCAATTGAACTGTGCAGATTACAGATTAAACTTTTTTAACCCCTTTCTGCCATATGACGTACTATCCCGTCCATGTGCCCTGGGACTTAATTCCCAAGGATGGGATGGAGCGCCACTGATCGTGGCCGGGTGTCAGCTGATTATCACAGCTGACACCCGGGACTGTGTGTCAGGGGCGGTCACGGACCACCCCCGGCACGTTAACCCCTGGCACACTGCGATCAAACATGATCGTAGTGTACCGGGGGTTTAGAGAAGCATCGGCAGGGAGGGGGCTCCCTCCGTGCTTCCCTGAGACCCCCAGCGCAGCGCGATGTGCTGCGCTGCTCTGGGGGCCTCCTTCCCTGCAGGTCCCGGGATCCAATATGGCTGCGGGGGCCTTCGGTGGCCTTCAGGGAGGCGGCTTCCGCAGTGCCTGCAGAGAGCAGGTAGTGAGGAAGCCTCTGCAGCGCCTGTCAGATCGCTGATCTGACACAGCGCTGTGTGACGTGTCAGATCAGCGATCTGACACATGACAGTGATGTCCCCCCTGGGACAATGTAATAAAGTGGGGAAAAAAAAGTGTAAAAATAATTTATACAAAAAAAAAAAAAAAAAAAAAAAAAAATCGCTAAATAAAAAAGAAAAAAAAAAAAAAAAAATAGCTTACTCGCCGATAACGGTGTTTCTTGGAACCCATGACAGCACCACGGAGAGAGGGGATCCGCCCTTCAGGGACAGGAACCTAAAGATAAAAAGGGCGGTACCTCTCCTCCGCCTTCAGTTGGTTACAGAGCATCAAAGGGTCTCCAGGTTAGTAAAACAGAAATATATGCACAACATTATAGTATTGCTTATTTATCAGAAGCACCGTGCCTAAACGTAAACAGTCTACGAACAGTAAAACCTGCTCACCACACTCATGAAGGGGGGGAATAAGCGGGTGCTGTCATGGGTTCCGAGAAACACCGTTATCGGTGAGTAACTAAGCTATTCTCTCTCACTCATGCTTTCCTCTAAATGCAATACTATTCGTATTTCACATATTTCATATTTGATATGCCTTAATGCAATTGAGTGCAACCATTTTCTTATTTGATATGTAAGCTGTTTTTTGGTATGCACCTATTCAGACTAGTTCTAGATGTGCCGTCAGTTTTTTCTGTCATTTGTATGTTAGCTTTCTGACTGAACACTCCGCCCTTCATCAGGCTAGATTTTAATTACATCTAATCACATTTTGGTTCCTATTTTCCTATAAATACAGGCTTTACCATGTTATTAGCCAGAGGTTAGTTCACACTAGGCAGTTAGTATAGGGACCCGTTCAATGAGATCACCTTGACATTGGTGAATGGGCTCACATCTTTTGGCCAAATTTTAGTATCTCATATGTTTTTCTAGATTACAAAAGCCATTATGCTATTCGTATTTCACATATTTCATATTTGATATGCCTTAATGCAATTGAGTGCAACTATTTTCTTATTTGATATGTAAGCTGTTTTTTGGTATGCACCTATTCAGACTAGTTCTAGATGTGCCGTCAGTTTTTTCTGTCACCTTACAGATTTGTTCTATCGATACCTCAGATCTTTCAGCCCATGAGGTCGCCATCACTCTTGTGGAATGGGCTCTCAACCCTTCCTGGATGTTATTTCCACTGGATGAATATGCCAGGGCAATCGCATCCCTAATCCACCTTGCCAGGGTACTCTTAGATGCTTTGAGTCCCTTCCGAGGTCCCTGGAAACACACAGAGAGAGCCTTCCTTCCTATATTTTATGGTGGCCTCTAGATATTGTACTAGGCACCTCTTCACATCTAAGGTGTGGAATTTTTCTTCTCCCTTATTTTTAGGATTTGGGCAGAAGGAAGGAAGGACTACCTCTTGGGACCTATGAAAATGTGATGACACTTTAGGTAGATAGGCTGGGTCAGATTTTAAAATGACTATCCTCTAGAATTTTTGTGAAAGGTGGCCCTGTTGGTAAACCTCGACTATCGCTCATCCTGCGAGCTGATGTTAGTGCCACCAGAAGCACCGTTTTTAATGACAGGACTCTTAGGGATGCCGAGTGAATAGGTTCGAATGGAGGGCCTGTCAGTGTGGACAGTACAAGATTCTGGTTCCATGACGGTAACCTTTGACTAGCTATTGGCCTAGATCTGGTTGCAGCCTTAATAAATCATGCCACCCAAGGGTTACCCGCCACATCATGATTATAAAGGGCGCCTAAAGCCACTACTTGAACCTTTGTGTTAACCGCCAGACCCTGTTCTAGGCCCCTTTGTAGAAATTCTCGGATCTTATCAATCTGAACCCCGTCCTGAACCTTTACCCCAGAAGTGGATAATTATTTTTTCCATGTTCTCCCATATGCTCTCATCGTAACCGGTTTTCTACTTTTTTGTAATGTAGTTATCCGGTTCTCTGAAAATCCTCTGACCCTCATCAGCGCCCTCTCAACTTCCATAATGTTACATGGAGGTTCCCTGTCTGAGGGTGTAACACTGGGCCCTGCAGGTCCGGGAGATCCGGTAGGATCCATGAGTCGGTTACTGAGAGCATTCTTAGCCAGGAGAACCAGGTTCTTTTGGGTCCGAAGGGGGCTATTAATATCATTCTTGCCCCGTCCTCCCTGACTTTTCTTAGGACTGCTGGAATAAGCATGATCGGGGGAAAGGCATATGTTAGACTGTGTCCATGGAAGCATAAATTTTTACAATCTGCCGAAAAACAGACCACTTTAGGACCCATTCCCCTTGCCGTAATTGGGTGCGGCTCAGAAAGTCTTCCCTTTGATTCTCCGTGCCTCGGCTGTGTAGTGCTGACAGAGATAGCAGGTTTGCCTCTGCTAGTTTGAGGACTCTGGAAGATGTGTCCATTAGGGCTGATGATTTATATAGGCCACTGTGACTTGATTGTCCGAAAATATGCGGACATGATGATTCTGGAGCAGGGGTAGGAAGTGTGTTAACGCGTAGCCCACTGCTAAGAGCTCTTTCTGGTTTGAGGAGGCTTCTAATTCTTGACCTCCCCACGCACCCTGAGCCACCTCATTGTTCATGTGTGCTCCCCATCCCGTGGGACTGTCGTCCGTGGTAACTATATGTGTTATTTTTGTTACCCAGGGGATCCCTTTGGAAAGATTGTCTTGGTTTCCCCACCAAGCTAGGGAATGAATAGTTTTTGAATTTAGGGTAATACGACCCTTTAGGTGACCCCCTACTGCTGACTGGTTGGCTAATACATCCCACTGGAGATCTCTCGTGTGTAGCTGGGCCCATTGGACTGCTGGCAGGCAGGCGGAGAGAGAATCCAGCAGTGACATAGCTTTCCTTAACGTCATGGAGGGATTTTGGATTGCTCTTGTTATAATTTGAGTGATTTTCTCCTTCTTGCGGTCTAGGAGGCGGCACTCTTGAATGTTTGAGTCCAGTGTTAGACCCAAGAGCTCCTGTACTCTGCTGGACTCCAATCTTGATTTTTTCAGATTTAGGAGCCAGCCCACACCCGTAGAGTGTCAATCACCCTGTCCCTCTGTTCCCGGCATTTTTGAGCCGAGCTGCTTGCTATTAAAAAATTCGTCTAGCTACGGATTTATTATGTCTTGCTCCCTTATATGGGCCATCATTTCCGCTTCTATTTTGGTAAATACCAGTGGAGCTACAGATATTTCGAACGGCAAGGCTCTGTACTGGAATTCTTTTACCTTGTCCTTTATTGAGACGGCTAACCTGAGATATTTTCTGGAGTTTTTGTGAATGGGGACGTGATAATAGGCATCGCTGAGATCTAATACCATCATGAAGCAGTTCAGGAACAGGATTTTGGTGGTGGACCTGATCGACTCCATTTTGAAGCTTAGATTCCTGACAGCTCTTTAATTTTTTAAAATTTATGATCGTCCGGAAAGTCCCGTCTGGTTTGGTCACCAGGAAAAGAGGGGAGTAAAACTCCCTGCCCCTTTTCTGCAGGTGAACGTCCTGGAGGACTCCTTTTATCACCAGGCTTAGGACCTCGTTCTCTAGAGCTTCCTGCTCTTGCGTACTGATTCTTAGCAGAGTCATTACATACTTTTGAGGTGGGAGAGAGAGAAAGTCTATTCTTAGGCCCTCCTGGATTAGGTTTACTATCCAGGGGTTGTTTGAGATTTTCTTCCAGGCTGGAAGGAAAAGGGTTATCTTTGCCCCCACCCTGGGCAAACTGTCACTTAGAGGGCTTTTTGTCTCAGGACGAGTTACCAAAGAGGAGCCCTCAATCTTTTCTTCTGTCATCCCACTTTTGTTCCCTCGGTGGTCTCCTCTGAAAGGACTTTCTATTCCGAAAGGGCCAAACGCTGCAGGCCCCAAGTTTGGGAACCCCTTCTTGACCCCTGCTTTCTGGAGGATGTCATCTTACGTCCCCCAAAAAGGAATTTCCCTTCACAGGGGATTGAACACAATTTCATTTTGGTCTGTAGGTCCCCTGGCCAACTTTTGAGCCATAGTGTTCTTCGGGCTGCATTTGAGAGTGCTGCTGCTTTGGACGATAATCGGACTGAATCGGCAGATGAGTCCGCTAAGAAGGCAGCCGCTCCCCTTATTACTGGGATAGAAACTAGGATCTTATCCCTTGGCGTCCCTTCCCTTAGTTGCTTTTCAAGTTGGTCCACCCACACCATTAGGGCTCTTGAGGTACATGTCGCCGCTATGGCTGGCCTGAGATTACCTCATGTTGACTCCCATGCCCCTTTTAGAAAGGTATCTGCCTTTTTATCTAGGGGATCCCTGAGGGTGCCCATGTCCTCAAAGGGAAGAGCGAATTTCTTTGAGGCCTTTTCAACGGCTATGTCGAGCTTCGGGGCTTTGTCCCAAGGGATATTTTATTTTCCTGTCGGTTTGTCCCATTCTTTTTTGATTAGGCCCTGAACATTTTCATTTGACGGGAACACTCTCCGCTTTTTCTGGCCTAGTCCCCCGAACATTATGTCCTGGACTGTTTTATCGGGCCTAGGGTCCAAAACCCCCATGGTAGACCTTACAGCTTTCACTATTTTGTCTACCTCTTCTAGGGGAAAGCAGTGACGCCCCCCCGTTTCCTCATCCGAGGATGAGGAACCGGATTCCGAGGTTTTAGACGTGATTTCTCCCGATGTCGAAAAGTCCGACAGGGAAGTCACTATTGTGTCTTTCTTTTTTGTTTTGTCCCTGTGCTTAAGGGATATAAGGGCACTCTGAACCTCCGATTTGATTGCGGCTCTTAGGCCAGAGGCGAAATCCGGGGTTTCCTGACAGAGGACTTCTTTTGTACAAGATTCACAGAGTTTTTCTCCCATGATATAGGTAGGGGTCTAGCACAAGTGGGGCATTCTCTGTTCTTTTCCCCTTCTTTCCCTAATAAGGAAAAGGATTTCTATTACAATGGTGAACAATCATGAAGATCACTCACCCAATAGTACGCGGCTGCAGGTACCGATTCGGGAGATGGAGTCCGGTCCTGTACAGGCTGATCTCCTGGTGGCGATTTGCTCCTTGCAGCTGACGTGCTGCGCTGCGTGGAGTGACTGCTGGAACGGCCATTGCTCCTGTCCCATTCCTTTTGGCGATGATGGTGGTGCTGCTACTTAAGCTGCTGCCTGGCTTGCTGCTCCTGTTGCTGGTCGCTGTCCATTGTTTAGGATCGCTTCCAGCCAGGAGTGTTTCCAGCCCCACCATTTTAAATTTCCCGACGTGTGACGTCACCGCTCCCATACTGCACTGTGTCTGCCGGGGAGAGCGCTCCTGCGCATGCGCCGGTTCCCGGGACTCAGAAGCCGGTTTCTATTTTCGGGGCAGCGGCCATCTTGGTACACCTCTGTACCATGGCGCTGCCCCTGCATACTTACCAGGTCCCTGCGACCTCCTTTCCGGAGCGGCGGCTCCAACGTCTCCCCCCCCGCTCACCTGGCAGCCCGCATCGGCCCCAGTGGTGGCGGCTTCGGGCACCGCACCTGCCGTGACAGGGGCCTCCCCGCTGCCATCTTCTGGTCAGGTCGGCCCCGGATCCGGACTTCCAAGAGCGCACAGGTACCGCCGTCCTGTGGGTCACCCATCAGGGACAGGAACCCAACTGAAGGCAGAGGAGAGGTACCGCCCTTTTTATCTGTAGGTTCCTGTTCCTGAAGGGTGGATCCCCTCTCTCCGTGGTGCTGTCATGGGTGAGAGAGAAATATATATTCCCTAATAAATTCATTTTTTGGAAATAAAAAAAAAAAACACAATAAAAGTAGACCTTTAGTATCGCCGCGTCCCTAATGACCCGCCCTAAAAACTGTCCCACTAGTGAACCTCTTAAAAAAAATAATATAAAACAAAGCAAAAAACAATGCTTTATCATCATACCGCCGAAAAGTGCAATAACGCGCAATCAAAAAGACCGATATATAATAAACATGGTACCACTGAAAACGTCATCTTGTCCCACAAAAATGAGCCGTCATCAGCGAAAAAATAAAAAAAGTTATAGCGCGCAGAATAAAGCGATGCAAAAATTATTTTTTTATATAAAATTGTTTTTATTGTATAAAAGCACCAAAACATAAAAAAAGACAAATGAGGTATCGCTGTAATCGTACCCCCCCAAAAGAAATTCATGAAATGCTGGCTTTTGTTCATTCTGCGTCCCAAAAATTGGAATAAAAAGCGATCAAAAAACGTCACGTGCCCGAAAATGATACCAATAAAAACGTCAACTCTTCCCGCAGAAAATAAAACCTCACATGACTCTGTGGGTCAAAATATGGAAAAATTATAGCTCAAAATGTAGTGATGCAAAAACTATTTTTACAATAAAATGCGTCTTTTAGCGTGTGACAGCTGCCAAACATAAAAACCCGCCATAAATAGTAAATCAAACCCCCCTTTTATCACCCCCTTAGGCTAGTTTCACACTAGCATTCTCGGGCGCAGCGCAGGGCCGCCGCTTAGCTCTGCCCCGACCGCGCCCCCTCCGGTCAGCTCCTCCTAGGATCGCATGACGCTGCATGCAATCAGCATACCATATATTTAGCATTGGGTACGCTGACTGTGCGCTGGTCGTTCACTGGTATGATTTTGCTGGTGCTGTGCCTTTTTGGCGCTGTGCCCAGCGCCCAAAACACACTGTGCTGCCAGCAAGAACATACCAGCACACGGTCAGTGTACCCAACGCTAAATATACGGTAAGCTTATCGTATGCAGCGTCATGCGATTCTAGGAGCTGATGGGAGGGGGCGCGGCCGGGGGCGGAGCTAAGCGGCGGCCCTGCGCCCGAGAACGCTAGTGTGAAATTAGCCTTAGGGAAAATATTTTAAAAAAATTATTTATTTCCATTTTCCCCATTAGGGCTAGGGTTAGAGTGAGGCCAGCGTCACTAGAGAGAAATATGGATGAGTGAGAGGCGTAAAAAACACGCATTGCACACGACCAATGATTCTCTATGGGGTAGCTTCCATCAGCCTTTTGGAAGTGCATTTGAGCAGCAGGGTGGTGTGCTGGTAAAAGGGGAAAAAAAAGCAAAAACTCAAATCTTCTGCCTGAGCGACTGTGAACGAGCTGAGTGTGACCTGAGCGTAAGTGCGAACTGTGGTAAGTGTGTGACTTGTGATTCAGTGACTTTGGATTCAGGGAGTTTCCAAGGGAGATATTACTTAATTACTGTTATATTTTATTAATACTTTTTATTTTTGCTTATCTTTTCTGTCTGGTGCAATCCCCATTAGGATGTGCTCCACTATTGCCAATGCCATCCAGTGCACGTCTTGTCGCATGTATGAAATCCTTGAGCAGTCGGTCGAGGGTGCATACTGCTGTGCGAGATGTGAGCACGTTGTGCATTTGGAAGCCCAGATACTGGATCTAAATGTGCAGCTGGCAACACTGAGATCCATAGACAATATGGAAAGGAGTCTTCTGCTCACTGAGCAGACGCTCAATGGGATAGATGAGGGGGGGATGCTAGGTTGGAGCTGCAGGACAATGAAGCAGCTAGCTGGGTGACAGAAGGTGGGGTAGAGGGAAGAGCACCAGGGAGGCTAGTCCTGATCTGGCACACCCCAATAAGTTTGCCAAGTTGGCAGATGAGGGGAGTGTTAGTGCAGGAGTAGCACTGCTGCAGCAAGGCATGTCCTCTGAAAGCCGGAGGAGTGTCTGCTCCAGTAAGGGAGAAAATAGGAGAGCAGGGCAGGCCAGACAGGTTCTGGTAGTGGGAGACTCAATTATTAGGGGAACAGATAGGGCAATCTGTCACAAAGACGGATTGTCAAACGGTGTGCTGCCTACCTGGCGCTCGAGTCCGACACATCGCTGATCGGGTTGACAGATTACTGGGAGGGGCTGGTGAGGATCCAGTGGTCATGGTGCACATTGGCACAAATGACAAAGTTAGAGGTAGGTGGAAGGTCCTTAAAGATGATTTCAGTGAATTAGGCTGCAAGCTTAAAGCAAGGACCTCCAAGGTGGTATTTTCGGAAATACAGTGGGGCAAAAAAGTATTTAGTCAGTCAGCAATAGTGCAAGTTCCACCACTTAAAAAGATGAGAGGCGTCTGTAATTTACATCATAGGTAGACCTCAACTATGGGAGACAAACTGAGAAAAAAAAATCCAGAAAATCACATTGTCTGTTTTTTTTTCATTTTATTTGCATATTATGGTGGAAAATAAGTATTTGGTCAGAAACAAGCAATCAAGATTTCTGGCTCTCACAGACCTGTAACTTCTTCTTTAAGAGTCTCCTCTTTCCTCCACTCATTACCTGTAGTAATGGCACCTGTTTAAACTTGTTATCAGTATAAAAAGACACCTGTGCACACCCTCAAACAGTCTGACTCCAAACTCCACTATGGTGAAGACCAAAGAGCTGTCAAAGGACACCAGAAACAAAATTGTAGCCCTGCACCAGGCTGGGAAGACTGAATCTGCAATAGCCAACCAGCTTGGAGTGAAGAAATCAACTGTGGGAGCAATAATTAGAAAATGGAAGACATACAAGACCACTGATAATCTCCCTCGATCTGGTGCTCCACGCAAAATCCCACCCCGTGGGGTCAGAATGATCACAAGAACGGTGAGCAAAAATCCCAGAACCACGCGGGGGGACCTAGTGAATGAACTGCAGAGAGCTGGGACCAATGTAACAAGGCCTACCATAAGTAACACACTACGCCACCATAGACTCAGATCCTGCAGTGCCAGACGTGTCCCACTGCTTAAGCCTGTACATGTCCGGGCCCGTCTGAAGTTTGCTAGAGAGCATTGGGATGATCCAGAGGAGTTTTGGGAGAATGTCCTATGGTCTGATGAAACCAAACTGGAACTGTTTGGTAGAAACACAACTTGTCGTGTTTGGAGGAAAAAGAATACTGAGTTGCATCCATCAAACACCATACCTACTGTAAAGCATGGTGGTGGAAACATCATGCTTTGGGGCTGTTTCTCTGCAAAGGGGCCAGGACGACTGATCCGGGTACATGAAAGAATGAATGGGGCCATGTATCGTGAGATTTTGTGTGCAAACCTCCTTCCATCAGCAAGGGCATTGAATATGAAACGTGGCTGGGTCTTTCAACATGACAATGATCCAAAGCACACCGCCAGGGCAACGAAGGAGTGGCTTCGTAAGAAGCATTTCAAGGTCCTGGAGTGGCCTAGCCAGTCTCCAGATCTCAACCCTATAGAAAACCTTTGGAGGGAGTTGAGAGTCCGTGTTGCCAAGCGAAAAGCCAAAAACATCACTGCTCTAGAGGAGATCTGCATGGAGGAATGGGCCAACATGCCAACAACAGTGTGTGGCAACCTTGTGAAGACTTACAGAAAACGTTTGACCTCTGTCATTGCCAACAAAGGATATATCACAAAGTATTGAGATGAAATTTTGTTTCTGACCAAATACTTATTTTCCACCATAATATGCAAATAAAATGAAAAAAAAACAGACAATGTGATTTTCTGGATTTTTTTTTCTCAGTTTGTCTCCCATAGTTGAGGTCTACCTATGATGCAAATTACAGATGCCTCTCATCTTTTTAAGTGGTGGAACTTGCACTATTGCTGACTGACTAAATACTTTTTTGCCCCACTGTACTTCCTGTACCACGTGCCACGCCAGAGAGGCAACGGGAGATTAGGGAGGTTAAGTGGCTCAGGAATAGGTGTAGGAAGGAGGGGTTTGGGTTCCTGGAGAACTGGGCCGACTTCTCAGTTGGCTACAGGTTCTACGCTAGGGACGGGCTGCACCTCAATGGGGAGGGTGCAGCTGTGCTGGGGGAGAAAATGGCTAGAAGGCTAGAGGAGTGTTTAAACTAGGGACGGGGGGAGGGTATTCTTTTTCTAGGAGAGGAAGACAGTGCAGATAGAGACCTGGGCACAAATAATGAAATTGGGGGTGGGGTTAGAACAGTTAATAATTTAAGAATAGAGGTACAGAGAGATACATAAAGTGCATGTATACTAATGCCAGAAGCCTTGCCAACAAAATGGAGGAATTAGAGTTAATGTTGTTGGAACATAATTATGACATGGTGGGGATATCTGAGACATGGCTGGATGAGAGCCATGACTGGGCGGTTAATTTACAGGGTGTGGTGTAGTGACCACTGTGTCCGCTAGGGGGGGCTGTGTGGATGTCTGAGGAGAGAGGATGAATTGCAGAGTTATGAATGACCATTATGTATCTCAAGGTGGGTGGCCTTAAGATGGAGACTGATGTGTGCATTGATCAGCAGTGATATTGCTGAGATGTTGTTTCAATGTGTCAGGGAACTAGGGAGACTGGTGGGCCTAGTTACCTACAAACCAACCCAGGTGGTGTGTTTAGTACACTATAGTAAAAGACTGTGGGTCAGGGACCTGTGATAAGGTCATAGTCATGTGACCTGGTGGGCGTGGCTATGGACCATATATGGCCAGGGTAGGTCACAGGTGATGAATGCAGGGACCTGGTTGGTCCAGAGCAGAAGGTCCCGCTAGGAGAGGCGTCTCCTGGCTCACAGCAGGTGAGATGGCTGTGAGAAATGGCGATGTGTGCCTGAGAGTTCCCTGGAGGGAACGAACGTGTGCGGGATGGTGAAGCCGCATGAGGAACCCTGACTGGTGAGATAACACTGAGGCTGAAGAGCCTGCGCAATGGACATTTGTATAACCTGTGTGAGTACAGGATAACCAGAGTGAAGCTCTGTAATGGACGCTAAGCTGTTGTATATTGCTGCTGTGGGTTTACGATGGAGGAATAAACCGCATGGACTATGTTATGGTTTATGAAAACCCGGTGCCGAATGTGTTTTATTTGCTGCCAAGCGAGTGATCCCCTAACTGAATGACAGCACTACCTCACAAGGGCTATAGTCTGTTCAGAAATGACTGTACAAATAAGTGAGGGGGAGGCGTGTTTATATGTAAAATCATCCTTAAAACCCATCCTGCGTGATAATATATATGAATCTAATGAAAATGTAGAGTCCCTGTGGGTAGAGATAAGGGGAGGGGGAAAAATAATAAATTACTGATAGGGGTTTGTTATAAGTCTCCAAAAATAATGGAAGCAACAGAGAATATCCTCAAAGTAAATAGATGAAGCTGCGACTCAAGGAGAAGTCATTATTATGGGGGACTTCAACTACCCTGAAATACATTGGGGAACCGAAACCTGCAGTTCCAGCAAAGATAATAGGTTTTTGACAACTATGAGAGACAAATTACCTTTCACAACTGGTTCAGGACCCAACAAGAGAGGGGCACTGCTAGACCTAATAGTAACCAACAGGCCAGACCGCATATCAAATGTAAGGGTTGGGGGTCACTTGTGTAATAGTGATCACAAAATAATAAGTTTTCATGTATTCTTTAATAAGATGTGTAGTAGAGGGGTTACAAGGACACTAAACTTCAGGAAAGCTAATTTCCAACGGATGAGAGATGATCTTGGTGCAATTAACTGGGACGATATCCTGAGACATAAAAGTACACAAAGAAAGTGGGAGACGTTTATTAGCATCCTGAATAGGACCTGTGCACAATATATACCGTATGGGAATAAACATGCTAGAAATGGGAGGAAACCACTATGGTTAAATAGAGCTGTAAGGGGCGCAATAAGGGACAAAAAGAAAGCATTTAGAGAATTAAAGCAATTAGGTAGTGAAGAGGCATTAAATAAATACAGAAAATTAAATAAATTCTGTAAAAAGCAAATCAAGATAGCAAAGATTGAGACAGAGAGACTCATTGCCAGAGAAAGTAAAAATAATCCCAAAATATTCTTTAACTACATAAATAGTAAGAAGCTAAAAAAATATAGTGTTGGCCCCCTTAAAAATAGTCTGAGTGAAATGGTGGATGAGGAAAAAGCCAATATGCTAAATTACTTTTTTCAACAGTATTTACACAAGAAAATTTCATGACTGATAACATGATCAGTGATAAAAAAAAAATTCTCCATTAAATGTCACCTGCTTAACCCAGCAGAAAGTACGGCGGCGTCTAAAAATCACTAAAATTGACAAATCCCCGGGCCCGGATGGGATACACCCCCGAGTACTGCATGAATTAAGCACAGTCATACATAGACCATTATATTTAATCTTTAAGGATTCCATAATAACAGGGTCTGTACCACAGGACTGGCGTATAGCAAATGTGGTGCCAATATTCAAAAAGGGGACAAAAACTGAACTTGGGAATTACAGGCCAGTAAGTTTAACCTCAACTGTGGGTAAAATCCTGTAGGGTTTTCTAAGAGATACTATACTGGAGTATCTGGAGAAGAATAACCTCATGACCCAATATCAACATGGGTTTACAAGGAACCGTTCCTGTCAGACTAATCTGATAAGCTTTTATGAAGAGTTAAGTTCCGGACTGGACCAAGGGAATGCAGTGGACGTGGTGTACATGGACTTTTCAAAAGCTTTTGTTACGGTGCCACACAAAAGGTTGATACATAAAATGAGACCAATGGGGATAGGGGAAAATATGTGTAGGTGGGTTAAGAGCTGGCTCAGGGATAGGAAACAAAAGGGTGGTTATTAATGGAGCACACTCGGACTGGGTCATGGTTAGCAGTGGGGTACCACTGGGGTCAGTATTGGGCCCGCTTCTTTTTAACATTTATTAATGACCTTGTAGGGGGCATAGAGAGTAGAATTTCAATATTTGCAGATGACACTAAACTCTGCAGTGTAATCAATACAGAGGAGGACACTTTTATATTACAGGAGCATTTATGTAAACTAGAAGCTTGGGCTGATAAATGGCAAATGAACTTTAATGGGGATAAATGTAAGGTCATGCACTTGGGTAGAACGAACAAGATGTATAATTATGTGCTTAATTGTAAAACACTGGGCAAAACTGTCACTGAAAAAGACCTGGGTGTATGGGTGGACGACAAACTCACATTTAGCGGCCAGTGTCAGGCAGCCGCTGCAAAGGCAAATAAAACAATGGGATGCATTAAAAGAGGCATAGATGCTCATGAGAACATAATTTTACCTCTATACAAGTCACTAGTGTGACCACACTTAGAATACTGTGTACAATTCTGGTCTCCGGTGTATAAGAAAGACATAGCTTAACTGGAGCGGGTGCAGAGCAGAGCGACCAAGGTTATTAGGGAACTGGGGGGTCTACAATACCAAGATAGGTTATGACACCTGGGGTTATTTAGTTTGGAGAATCGAAGGCTTAGGGGTGATCTTATTACAATGTATAAATATATGCGGGGACAATACAGAGACCTTTCTAATGATCTTTTTACTCTTAGACCTGTGACGGGGACAAGGGAGCATCCTCTACGTCTGGAGGAAAGAAGGTTTAAGCAAACTCACAGACGCGGATTCTTTACTGTAAGAGCAGTGAGACTATGGAACTCTCTGCCATATGATGTAATGAGTGATTCCCTGCTAAAATTTAAGAAGGGACTGGATGCCTTTCTTGAAAAGTATAATATTACAGGGTATATACACTAGTTTCCTTGATATTGCGTTGATCCAGGGAGCTAGTCTGATTGCCGTATGTGGCGTCGGGAAGGAATTTTTTTCCCCAATGTGAAGCTTACTGTTTGCCACATGGGTTTTTTTTGCCTTCCTCTGGATCAACATGTTAGGGCAGGTTAGGACAGGATATGGGTTGAACTAGATGGACTTAAAGTCTTCCTTCAACCTTAACTATGTTACTATGTATATTTCTCGCGTATATTTTACGGTCCGTGCCAATCGCAGCATGCTGCGATTGTCAGCGTACTACGCCCGTAGTACGCCAATGTAAGTCTATGCATTACACACGAACCAGATGTGTGACTTGCGAGAAATACGCACCCGGTGTCCTTTAGAAAAACCGGCAATTCAATGCACGATACAGTAAAATCACACGGACAGGTTTAATAAAGAAACGAAAGAATAGCTATATACACATAGAATATATATACTGTATGTATTTTGAACTAATTACCATGGGAAAGTTTCTGCATTTTTTCCCACGCTCATTAGTTCACCTCAGGTCAACCAGGGACTCCGCGCAGCCTCACTGATGTCACTGGCTGACCTGAGATGAACTAATGAGAGTGGGAAAAAATGCAGAAACTTTCCCACGGTAATTAGTTCATCTCAAGGCAGCCAGAGAGGCTGCGCAGAGATGAAATACTTCATTCTGGCAGTGGTTTACATGGGGTTGGTCGCATTAGCACCGGTCCCTGTGTAAACCACTTAACCCCTTCTGATGGATTGCAGCGGGGGACGTGACTGAGCAGCGGAGAGGCAAGGATATGGTTGATTTTTTGTTTTATTTTGTTACAGGTCGATGGTTTATTTTTGGATTACCAGAGCAATAAATCTTGTCAAAAACTAGGTGTCTTTATTTCATTAAAATCATTTTTAATTCATTTCTGTTTTTTAACCCTTTAATAGTCTAGGGTAAATAATGGATAAGTGTCTAATTGACACCCCTCCATTATTAATCGGCTTAATGTCACCTTCCAATTGCAAGATGACATTAACCCATTAGCCACCGCTACAGGGCAATGGGAATAGAGGATAAGTGCCAGAAAAGGCGCATCTTATAGATGTGCCTTTTCTGGGGTGTCTGGGGGCAGATTTTTGTAGCCGGGGAAGGGGGAGCAAAAAACAATGGTCTTTCTCAAGGCTATTAAAATCTGCCCTCACTCACCTGCTTTACGTCTCTGGTTGAGATTTTGCCACGGGAGCCCACACATTTTTGTCCAAATAATTAACCCCTTAATTTAACACCTAGACGTCCCAAATTTTACACATAAACCCTACTTTAATTAGTCAGGGACATACAGGAAAATACATGAAATGAAATGGTTTACTGTATGTAAATCATGTGTCATTTCATGTCGGATTTGGGAATGATTTTACAGAAGCCGGCAATTGAATCAGCGGCTATTCTGCTATGTAGAACTCTATGAAATGTAAATATATACATACCGTACTGGCCAAAAGTTTGGACACACATCATTCAAAGAGTTTTCTTTATTTTCATGACTCTGAAAATTGTAGATTCACTCTGAAAGCATCAAAACTATGAATTTACACATGTGGAGTTATATAATTAACAAAAATTGTGAAACAACTGAAAATATGTCTTATATTCTAGGTTCTCCTGGTAACGGATGACATACGGATCACTATTTAGGGACCATTTCTGCGTATTACGGCCGTAAAATACGGACCGTATTTTTATAAGTTGTGTGTGACTCCAGCCTTAGGGCTAGGGTTGGAGTTAGAATTGGGGGGTTTCCATTGTTTAGGCACATCAGGTGCTCTCCAAACGCAACATGGCGTCTGATCTCAATTCCAGCCAATTCTGCGTTGAAAAAGTCAAACGGTGCTCCTTACCTTCCAAGCTCGGCCATGCGCACAAACAGTGTTTTACCACCACATATAGGGTATCAGCCTACTCAGGACAAATTGCAAAACAACATTAGGGGTCCAATTTCTGCTGTTACCCTTAGGAAAATAAAAAATTGGGGGCAAAAATATCATTTTTGTGGAAAAAAATATGATTTTTTTATTTTCACGCCCGGGCGTTATAAACTTCTTTGAAGCACTTGGGGGTTCAAACTGCTCACCACACAGCTAGATAAGTTCCTTGGGGAGGTCTAGTTTCCAAAATGGGATCACTTGTGGGGGGGGTTTCCACAGTTTAGGTACATCAGGGGCTCTCCAAAGGCAACATGACACCCGCAGACCATTCCATCAAAGTCTGCATTCCAAAACGTCACTACTTCCCTTCCGATCCCCGACGTGTGACCATAAATTAAATTTCTCCCACATATGGGAATATTAGCGTACTCAGGACAAATTGGACAACAACTTTTGCGGTCCAATTTCTCCGGTTACCCTTGGCAAAATAAAAAAATTGGGAACTAAAAGATCATGTTTGTGGGAAAAATATTTTTTTTATTTTCACGCCCAGGCATTATAAACTTCTGTGAAGCCCTTGGGGGTTCAAAGTGCTCACCAGACATCTAGATAAGTTTCTTGGGGGGGGGTCTAGTTTCCAAAATGGTGTCATTTGTGGGGGGTTTCCACTGTTTTGGCACATTAGGGGCTTTACAAACGCGACATGGCGTCCGATCTCAATTACAGCCATAAAAGTCAAATGGTGCTGCTTCCCTTCCAAGCTCTGCCATACGCCCAAATAGTGGTTTACCCCCACATATGGGGTATAAGCGTGCTCAGGACAAACTGTACAATAACTTTTGGGGTCCTGTTACCCTTGGGAAAATAAAAATTGGGGGTGAAAAGAATTTTTGTGGAAAAAATGCGAATTTTTAATTGTACGGCTGTATGTTTTAAACTTCTGTGAAGCCCTTGGGGGGTTCAAAGTTCTCACCACATATCAAGATAAGTTCCTTTGTGGGTCTAGTTTCCAAAATAGGGTCACTTGTGGGGGGTTTCCACTGTTTAGGCACATCAGGGGCTCTCCAAACGTGACATGGCGTCTGATCTGAATTCCAGCCAATTTTGCATTGAAAAAGTCAAACGGCGCTTCTTCCCTTCTGAGATCTGCCATGCGCCGAAACAGTGGTTCCTCCCCACAAATCAGGTATCAGCGTACTCAGGACAAATTGCACAATATCTTTTGCAGTCCATTTTCCAGTTACCCTTGGAAAAATAAAAAAAAATTGGACCTGAATAATTTTTTTGTGAAAAAAGTTAAATGTTCATTTTTTTTTTTTAAACATTCAAAACATGCTTCTTGAATGTGGTTTTGAGCACCTTGAGGGGTGCAGTTTTTAGAATGGTATCACTTTTTGGTATTTTCTATCATATAGACCCCTCAAAGTGACTTCAAATGTGATGTGGTCCCTAAAAATAAAATGGTGTTGTAAAAATGAGAAATCGCTGGTCAACTTTTAACCCTTATAACTTCCTAACAAATTTTGGTTCCAAAATTGTGCTGATGTAAAGTAAACATGTGGGAAATTTTATTTATTACGTTTTTTGTGTGCCATATCTCTATGATTTGAGGGCATAAAAATTCAAAGTTGGAAAATTGCAAAACTTTCAAAATTTTTGCCAAATTTCCTTTTTTTTTCACAAATAAATGCAAATTATATGAATGAAATTTTACCACTAACATGAAGTACAATATGTCACGAGAAAAAAATGTCAGAATCACCGGGATCCATGGAAGCGTTCCAAAGTTATGACCTCATAAAGGGACAGTGGTCAGAATTGTAAAAATTGGCCCGGTCATTATCGTGTAAACCACCCTTGGGGGTGAAGGGGTTAAATGATTTTTCTTTGTAGGATTGTTTTTTAATATGACAAAGACCTTCAATTTTAACAGGGGTGTGTAGTTTTTTTTTTTTTATAACCGCAGTATAATCATGTGCTATAGACTAGTTTCCTATAGAGAAAGTGTAGCAAACTTTAGTTTACGCTAAATTCACAAAACAAGTGCACACAATAATTGTACATTGAAAATGGATTGTAAATGTTGAAAGTGTGGCATTTATTTTACACAATTTTCCATTTTGCTTCTTTAGATGAAGGCAACCATTGTAATATCTGTCACCAGGGATGTACACAGAAATCATGCCCCCCCCCCCTCCAACGAAAAAACCCAAAACCTTAATATTCGGCAGGGTTACAAAAGGGGCATAGCTCACAACTTTGCAGCCCTGTATTTCCTCCTATATAGTCCTTCCTACAGTAGTATGAGCCCCATAGTCCTTCATGCAGTATTATAAGCCCCAGATAGTCCTCAAAACAGTATTATGAGCCCCACATGGTCCTCCATAGGGTATTATAGGCCCCACATAGTGTAATGGGCTCACATAGTGCTTAATATAGAATGAGTGCCATATATAGCTCCATTTACTATAAAGTGTCCCATATAGTGCTCCGAACAGTATAATGGGCCCCATATAGTACTCCATATAGTATAGTAGTCCCCATATAGTACTCCATACTGTATAATAAGCCTCAAATAGTTATCCATATAGTATAATGGGTACCATATAGTTATCCATACAGTATAATGGGCCCCATATAGCGCTCCATACTGTATAATGGGCAACACAGTACTCCATACAGTATAATGGGGCCCATATAGTGCTCCATACAGTATAATAAGCTCCATACAGTATAATGGGCCCCATATAGTGCTCCATACAGTATACTGGGCCCCATATAGCGCTCCATACAGTATAATGGGCCTCCTATAATGCTCTATACAGTGTAATGGGCCCCTATAATGGCCTATACAGTATAATGGGTCCCATATAATGCTCTCTATAGTATAATGGGTCCCATATAATGCTCTATATAGTATAATGGGTCCCATATAATGCTCCATACATAAAACAAATACTTGTCTCTCCCTGTTCCTCCGCTGCTCTGGTCTCTGCAGGCTTCAGTCTTCTGATGACTGCCCTGCTCAGCATAGCAGACACACAGTAGTGACATTATCATGTCCTCTGCACTGAGACATGACAGAGCTCAGACATAGGAGAATGATGGTAGAGGATGACAAAACAATTGAAAGTACAATGCAGAGGGAAGGGGGTGCCGGCTCTGGGCTCTCCTGACTTACGGACCCCATAGCATGCAAGGTACGCTGCTGCCTGCCACAAAGCAATCTCTTAAAGTGAATTTGTCACCAGCTTTTTGCTGTGTTATCTAAGAGCAGCATATGAAAACAGAGCCCCTGATTCCAGTGATGTATCACTTACAGGAGTGTTTGGTGTAGTTTTGCTATAATCCTTGTTTTCTCTGTTGTAGTAATGCTCAGAAAGCGGTTTATAAGTTTGCCCCCACCTGGCAGCTTCCTGTGTACACTGTGCATTGTCAGCAAACTGCTAATCATTGCCGGGGGTGGGGTTTCACAGAAGAGCTTGACTGCCTGTCACAGGAAATGTTGTCCTGTAGAGATCATCTCCTGGTGATTTGTTAAAATACCTGATTGTATTGTAACTACAACACACAGCCTAATAAGTGAATCATCACTAAAATCAAGCTCAGTTGCCCCATGTTATGGAGCGCTCAATTAGCAAAAACCTATTGCTAGGTTGCCGTTAACCCATTTCTGAGATTTTTTGTGACATATTGTACCTAATGTTAGTGGTAAATTCAGGTCAATATCTTTTGCGTTTATTTATGAAAATATCAAAATTTTGGCAAACATTTTGAAAAGTTTGCAATTTTTGAAATTTCAATTTTTAGATCCTTAAAAAATTTAGTCATGATGTTAATAAATAACATTTCCCATATGTGCACTTCACAACCGCATAATTTTTCAAATGTCATTTTATTTTGTTAGGATGGGTTAAAAGTTTAGCAGCATTTTTTTTTTTTATTTATTCAAGAAATTTACAAAACCTGTTTCTTTGGAGACCCATTCAAATTTAAATGGACTTTGTGGGGCCTACTTTTTGTAAAATCTCCAAAAGTGATACTTTATAACCTGCTTCTCTCCAATATATCAAAACTATTGTCAGGAAAAAAAAATGTTTAAATCCTTCAAGTGCTAAACAGGAATTAATGTAAAGTGGAATGAAGAAGAGAAAAATTGCAATTTTTCCTCTAAGTTGTTGCTTTAGTCCCCCAAATTTTCACTTTCACAAGGGATAGCACAAGAAAATGGACCCCACTATTTGTTACCTAGTTTCTTCTGGGCAGGCTGATACCCTAAATGTGGTCAGAAGGGTGTTTGGACAAACAGCAGGACTCCGAAGGGATTTTAATCACAATCTTGTGTTCTACGCTGAGCACTTACTTTGGGGTTTCCATGTAAATCTCACAAAAATGTGATTCAGACGAAACCCCTAATGGAACCACTCACTATAATGAGGCAGATGGAGACACTTTGCAGTCAGTTTGGCATCTGTTTGCGATAGTATTAATTTTTTAGGCATTCACAGAACAGTGATCAACTACACTTGTGCACTAAAAAGACGGCTAAAGTGAAGGGACACCGACCAGTCCAAAGTGCCTCCATCTGTCTCATTATAGTGAGTGGTTCTGTGGAGGGTTTCATCGGAATCAAGATTTACACGGAATCCCTGACGTAAATGCTTAAAGAGCAGGATAAATGTAAACTGAGCCTTATTCCGATTTTCGGGAGGTAGAATGAACTAACAGACGACCGTACGAGGATAGTTTTTTTATTTTTACATCATTTTTCATATGACATAAGTAAAAAAAAAAAAAAAAAGGCAGCTTTATTCTTCAGGCCAGTATGATTACAGCGATACCAGATTTACAGGTTGTTTTTTTAACCGCTTAACAACCTTGTGATTTTCAGTGTTTTCATTTCTTGCTCCCCTTATTTCCAGAACCATATATTTTTTATTTTTCAGTCTATAAGGCTGTGTGTTTTTTTTTTTTATACTATCTTTACTAAATGCTAAAATTGACTTGCCATTATGATTATCCAGGTCATAACGAGTTCAAAGATACCAAACATGTATAAGTTCTTTTATAGTTAAGTGATGAAAAAAAATTCCAAAGTTTGTAAAAGAAAGAAAAAAAAAATGGCTCCCTTTTCCGAAACTCGTAGCGTCTCCCAAAAAAATAAAAAAAAAACCTTTTTAATTTTTACGGTCTTCAATAGTCTCCTTAGGAGACTGGAAGCTGAAATCATCCAATTGCTTGTGCTACACATAGCCAGGCTTCAGCCCTAATAGGGGTAGCAGAAATGATCATCTATGAACGCCGGCAACAACAAGATCTGTAATGACAGGCAAGAGATCTTCTGCAGACCCCAGACTGTCATGCCAAATCATCGGCGCCCTATGATCATGTGAGAGGGGTGCCAATGGGCAGTGTTTATGACAGTGCTGGAAAGCACGAGTTAAATGAAGCTTTCAGAGATTGACAGCAGCATTTAACATGTTAAGCATCAAATCAGCTGTCATGTGCCTGAAAGGATGCGGGCTCCGCGCCAGAACCCGCATCAAAAAAGGGGGATGATACTGTTCTGGGACCCAAACATCCATGGGTCCACCCTTCCCTAGTTAAGTATTATTAGTAACATAACATAGTAAGGCTAGTTTCACATTTGCGTTTCAGGGCGCAGCGATGACCTGCGCACGGCCGCCGCTAAGCCCCGCCCCCTCCGATAGCTCCGCCTCCGGGCGCATGATGCTGCATGCGTCCCCTATCTTTATCACTGAGGACGCAGGCCGTATGCAGTATGCGTTTTGGAGGCGCCTGCG
This sequence comes from Dendrobates tinctorius, assembly GCF_039654945.1. NCBI lineage: Eukaryota > Metazoa > Chordata > Amphibia > Anura > Dendrobatidae > Dendrobates > Dendrobates tinctorius. The sequence continues at coordinate 84,472,341 of NW_027361690.1, forward strand.
TCCTTTTTACGCTGCACCGACCAGCGCCAAACGCAACCTGTTGCAATTTGGTTGAGCTCGGCGCACCGTCAAAAGGACGCTGGCGCCGCCAAACGCATACTGCGCACGGCCTGCATCCTCAGTGATAAAGATAGGGGACGCATGCAGCGTCATGCGCCCGGAGGCGGAGGCGCGGGGCTTAGCGTCGGCCGTGCACAGGCCGATGCTGCGGCCTTTAACGCAAATGTGAAACCGGCCTAACATAGTTTTGAAGGCTGAAGGAAGACCTTATGTCCATCTAGTTCAGCCTACTGTATTTTTAGTGCAGCTGTTCTGCATTGTTGATCCTGGGGAAGGCAAAAAAAACCCACAGAGTAGAAGCCAATTTTCTACATAGGGAAAAAAAATTCCCCTAAGCTGGGTCAATCATCTACCTATATTATGTTATTCGTAACCTTCTATACTGTTACTCACAAGAAAAGCATCCATTCCTTTCTTAAATTCAGTGAGTTGGCCATCACCACTTCCTCAGGAAGAGAATTCCAGAGCCTCACTGCTCTTACCGTGAAGAACCCTCTTCTATGCTGGTGCAGAAATTGTCTTTCCTGCAAATGAAGAGAATGCCCCCTTGTTCTTGTCACAGTCCTTGGTACAAACAGTTCATTGGAGAGATCTCTGTATTGCCCTCTGATATACTTGTACATATATATTAGGTCTCCGCTGTCTTCTCTTTTCTAGAGTAAATAGACCTAATTTTGATAACCTTTCTGGGTATTGTAGTGAACCAACTCCATTTATCATTTTAGTAGCCCGCCTTTGAACCCTTTCAAGTTCAGTAATGTCTTTCTTGAGCACCGGCGTTCAAAATTGCACACAATACTCCAAGTGTGGTCTGACGAATGATTTGTACAGAGGGAGAATGTTTTCATCTCGTGTCCCCAGACCTCTTCTAACGCATCCCATGACCCTATTTGCTTTGGTGGCAGCTGCCTGACACTGGGCACTCCAATTTAGCTTCTTATTGACTAAGATGCCTGTCTTTTTCCATGTCTGATTTCCCCAGCAGTTTCCCATTTAGTAAGTAATTGTAGCATCTGTTTCTCCTTCCCATGCGCATAACCTTACACTTATCTGTGTTAAACCTCATTTGCCATTTTTCAGCCCAATTCTCCAATTTACTCAAATCTGTCTATAGTTGCAAACTGTCCTCCTTTGTGTTAACTACCTTACATAGTTTTGTATCATCTGCAAGTACTGATATTTTACTGTGTAAGCCATCCACTAGATCATTAATAAATATATTAAATAGTAGGGGGCCCAATACAGACCCCTGTGGTACCCCACTAGTAACCCTGGCCCAATCTGAGTATGCACCATTAATAACCACTCTTTGTTTTCTATCACTAAGCCAGCTACCTACCCATCTACACACATTTTCCCCTAGCCCAAGCTTTCTCATCTTACTTACCAATCTTTTATGTGGGACAGTGTCAAATGCTTTAGAGAAGTCGAGATAAATGACACCCAATGATTCTCCTTGGTCCATTTGAGAGCTTACATCCTCATAGAAGCTGATCAGGTTAGTTTGATAGGAGCGATCCTTCATAAATCCATGTTGATATGGAGTTAAACATTTATTACCATTGAGATATTCCATAATGGTATCCCTTAGAAACCCGTCAAAAATTTTACCCACAAGAGATGTTAAGCTTACCGGCCTATAGTTTGCAGGTTCCCTTTTACACCCCTTTTTGAATATTGGTACATTTGCTTGTCGCCAATCAAAAGGAACAGACCCTGTTTCTATAGAGTCTTTAAATATAAGGAACAGAGGCCTGTCTATCACATTACTTAACTCCCTTAATACCCGAGGGTGAATGCCATCAGGGCCTGGTGATTTCTCAATTTTAATCTTACTAAGGCGGTTCTGCACTTCTTCCTGGGTTAGGCAGGTAATACTTAATGGGGAGTTTACATTATCACTCTGCATTTCCTCTGGCAAATCCTTTTCCTGTGTGAACACTGTTGAGAAAAAAGTATTTAAAACATTTGCTTTTCCCACATCGCTATGATTTCACCCTCATTGTTCTTTAAAGGGCCGACACCATCAATTTTAATCTTTTTACTGTTTATATAATTAAAGAATAGTTTGGGGTTTGTTTTACTTTCCTCAGCAATGAGTCTCTCAGTTTCCACTTTTGCTAAATGTATTTGTTTTTTTTTACACATTTTATTTTTTTCTCTATAACTTTTTAATGCTTCTTCATTGCCTTCTTGTTTTAGCTTCTTAAATGCCTTGTTCTTGTTATTTATTGCCTTTTTTACATCCTTATTTAGCCACATTGGTGTTCTCCTGTTCCTAGTCCTTTTATTTCTGTACGGTATGGCTAGCTCGCAGTGGGTGTGTAAAACTGATTTAAATATTTCCCATTTATTTTCTGTGCTCCTATTTTTGAGGACATTGTCCCAATCAATTCGGCAAAGGTCCTCTCTAAACTGATCAAACTTTGCTTTCCTGAAATTCAGCGTTTTTGTAACCCCCTTCCAGGGCACCTTACTGAAGGACAAGTGGAGTTGTATTATATTGTGGTCACTGTTCCCTAGGTGCCCATCGACTCGTACTTCTGTTATTCTATCTGGCCTGTTGCTTAAAATTAAGTCCAGAAGGGCTGTCCCTCTAGTTGGGCCCTGCACAAGTTGTGACAGATAATTATCCTTGGTCACTGACAGAAATTGGTTTCCTTTCTGAGATACTCAGGTTTCAGTTTCCCAGTCTGTCAGGGTAGTTGAAGTCCCCCATAATAATCACCTCATTGTGATTTGCTGCTTTGTCTATTTGTTTCAATAATACTTTTCCCTCCTTGTATCTCCACCCATAGTGACTCCACCTCTTTGTTTCCCTCTTGTATATCTTAGTGTGGGCTTTAAAGTGGACTTTATATATAGACAGACTCCACCCCCTTTCCTTTTTTTATGATCCCTCCTAAACAAATCACATCCTTGCAAGTTAGCCGCCCAGTCATAGCTGTCATCTAACCATGTCTCAGTTATTCCTACTATGTCGTATTTTTCCTCATACATTACCAACTCCAGATCTTCAATCTTATTGGTCAGGCTCCTTGCATTGGTCAGCATGCAGGAAAGAAGTTTTGCTTCCTTTTTCTTAGCTTCCTTCTGAGTACCCTGTCTTGGGTCCTCTGTACCACATCTAGTATCCTTGATTAGTTTGTCCTTCTGCTGCATGTTCTTGTCTGCTGTTTTTCCTCCCATTCCCTCTTCTTCTAGTTTAAAGCCCTCCTGATGAGTGTGGCAAGTCTTCTGGCGAATGTGTGTTTCCCAGGTTTTCTGAGGTGTATCCCATCTCTTGCGAGAAGTCCATCGAAGAGGTAATTCATGCCATGGTCCAAGAATCCAAATCCTTGCTGCCTGCACCACCGTCGTAGCCAGTTGTTCACCTCTAGTATCCTATTCCATCTTCCGATGCCATGACCATCGACTGGGAGGATTGTTGAGAAAACAACTTGTACGTTCCGTTCATTTTCTTCCCCAGAATTTCAAAGTCTTCGCAGATAGTTGGTAGGTCATTTCTTGCCGTGTCGTTTGTGCCTACATGTATCAGTAGGAAAGGGTAGTCGTCCTTGGATTTGAGGATAGTTGGTATCCTGTTGGCTACATCCTTGATTTTTGCTCCTGGGAGGCAGCATACTTCTTGTGCGGTTATGTCCGGCCTGCAGATAGTTGCCTCCGTGCCTCTTAGTAGTGAGTCGCCCAAAGCTACCACTCTTTTCTTTCCGGACGCATTGCTTGTTGCTCGTGTTTTTGAGTGTCATTTGTTTCCGCCTTTGTTGACAGAGTAACTTCTTTTGTTGATAGTGTGTCTTCTCTTGTAGATACGGTATCATCCTGAACTGTGCCATTTTCGTTCTCCAGCATGAGGGCTTCATACTGGTTACTAAGCTGTGTGGGTGGTGATGACCACTTGATCCGTTTGCTACTTTTCGTCACATGGCTCCACTTTTCAGCCTCTGTATGTGCTCTGAAGCTTCTCACTTTCCGTATCCTGAATGGTTGATTCTGCTTCATCCAAGAAGTCCTCATGTTCTTTAATTACCTTCAATGTTGCTATTCTTTCTTCCAGTCCCTGCACCTTTTCCTCTAAGAGGGCAACAAGTTTGCACTTCTGACAGGTAAAGTTGAGTTTTTGGGCCGGAAGAGCCGTAAATATGTAGCATGTGTTGCAGGTGACATGTGGATTTTTTTCTCTTCCATATTGCTATTGCAGTCTATGATGGGTGGAAACTCGGCGCGCGGTTTTGCGATGTCCTCAAACAGCAAGACCCGGCAAGTCCCAGCGAACAATCAGCTTAAGACGACTCTTCTCTTCCCAGAATGAACCGGAAATATGCAGATGAGCTTCCTGCTTCTCCAATCCCTGGTTTTGCGATGTCCTCAAACAGCAAGACCCGGCAAGTCCCAGCGAACAATCAGCTTATGGCGACTCTTCTCTTCCCAGAATGCACTGGAAATATGCAGATGAGCTTCCTGCTTCTCCAATCCCTGGTTTCCCTGGTAGTAATGCACAAAGTTTCACTTATTCAACAAATGGCTATGTAGCATCAACATGGTTCCAATTGTTAAAGAGGATCAATCGCCAGACCAAAAGAGTACAAATTTCATTATTTTATCCTTACTGCTTTCTACGGTATTTTTTTTTAATCAATCATATGGTTCCAGGGATATTTTATTTTGTGAAAATTTCTATGATCTTTAATAAGAGGGTAACATAATGCAGGGCAGCCTAAAGACACCTCAACAAAGAATCTTGTGAGTAACGCCTCCATGTAAAGACCATCAAATTGAGCATTCAATAAAAATGCTCATAATAAAAATAGGAATAAAATAAAAGACTGGATACTGTTGATCTAGTAACAGGTTCCCTTTAAGGAGTATGTAAAACTGCAGGTGCTGAGGATGTCGCCATGGATCCAAGACAGACCAAGAGTTAAAGGTTTATTTACAGGGGACTTTTCTCTCTACACAGGGAGCAGTAGGGGGTTAAATGTGATAGAGTAAACAGTAAATCTGCAAAATGGTACTAAAGAAAGCTATATAACAGTATGCAATGTTGAATCAGATATATTAGGTTTACTATAACTTATCAGTCCGGGGAAGCTTGATTGAAGGGTCTCCTCCCGCATTGGCACTGACAACAGCGGCGCTTGCAGTCTCTAGTCTCTCCTCTGAAAGAAGTTGGGGCCTCCAGGGGTTAAGGCAAGAAGCAGGGAGACAATGAGAACCTGAATCTCCCCTGCTCTGAGTCTCTGTATGATACCCCATCTGTCTCTCCTCAGAAACGATGCTGCGTACACTAGGAAGTCTCTTTACCACATTCAGGGGCTCAGGCTTGTCACTGCGGTCACCGGGACTGGGCGTTCGGGTCACTGTCTCTGCACTGTCAGGGGGAAAGTCTCCTCTGGTCATGGAGGCCACCGAGTCCACATACTCACATACAGTGCTCTCAACGCCTAGTCCTTCAGTCCCAGTCCTGTGACGGGGAGTTCTCTCTCTCTGGGAGCGCAGTGCTGCAGCCTGCTCGGTCTCTGGCGTGCTCTGCTTTCGTGCACTTTCCCTGCACAGCTTCCTGTCAAGAACCCCTCCTCTCTTTTTACAGCCCCCCACGGTCACCTGGTTCAGTCGGTCCGGGCCAGAGTGAATACCATTTCATTTTAATAGTGGGCAGTGTTAGCCACAGGCTGAGGCTAACAATGCCCGCATGTAAAGCCGGCGTGGCTGCATCGAGGCCCCGGAGGTGGGCCCCTGCAGAGCGGCTCACCCTTAGGGCAATCAGTGAGCACTCCTGAATAAACAATTGCCCTTCACTGTGCTTTCTGCACAAAATATCCCCCCCTACTCATCTCCGTAATGTCCCCCAGAACCTGCCCCTTTCCATAATCTCTCCCAGTTTCTCTGCTTAAAGTCCCCCCAACCCAACTGCCCCTCGCTATACTATGCACTTTCACACTCTCCCCCCAATTGCCTCATATTGTTCCCTATAGCTTACTCCATTATGAGTCCTTGTAGTAACATAACACTCCCAATCTAAAATAATTGCATATTTCATCTTCAACTCCTCTATGGAGCGCTTACTGGTGCCTGATGCGTCCGCATCCTCTGCTACACTGAAAACAGCGTGATGAGGTCAGCAGCGTGCGGACCTCGTTACACTGCTGCACATCGGGACAGGGGCGCCTCTGCCCCTTCAAATGTATTCACGTCTGAAAGATTGGAACACGATTGCGTTGAGGAAGAAGGGAGCCAGCGTCCCCCGAGCAGATCTGCGGGCTACAGTGAACCCTTTGGCAGGTTGTACAGGCCTGCTGTAAAGTAAAATAACATTCAGTTAATACTTGTCATTCCTGGTTCCATACGGGCTGTAGCAATGATGTCACCGACAGCACCACCGCAGCTAATCACTGAGCTTAGTGGCTTTACCGATGAGAGACTGATACGTAGCGGGTGAGTACTTTCTGATTGTTATTTTACATTACAGGAAATATTTTGGGCCCACTTCTCTTAAAATATCCACACTATTGCGATTATGAAATCCATAGAAAAATCAGCAACAGAGTTTCACAGAGGTATCTTTGGCATGTGTTCTATTCGTTATCGTTGCGATTTGATCACAAACCCATTATTAATCAATGTTTTGCTTTCTTTGCAGACAGACGTCTTAATTTGATCCAAGTTGCAGCTGAAACTCGCCAATTCAAATAATGACATGGGGAGGGTGGAATGGATGGGACACATTTCTCTTACTTTCCATTTTTTACAATCTAATGGGTAGGAAACACAATTATTTTTTTTCCTCTATGTGAGAAAAATTAATACAACCAGGGTTGTATTAGCTGGAACTTTGCAAAAAAAAAAAAGTAGATCCAGCACACCGAAGGGAAAAAAAAAATCAAAGTGTTTTCTTCTCCTAAAAGAAAAAAAAAGCATGTGTATGAAACTGGCCTAAGGAAGCAAGTAGGAAGCATAGCGTCACCTGCAGATCTGAGAATATAGCCTGGAATTACAGCTGTGTAGTATTCGGCTGTGAAGAGAGGCCAGAACGTGCCACTCGCATCAGGGAATATGGACTTACTGAATACTTTCATTGGAATAAAGAAACAGACATTTGAGTCAAGTAGAAGTTTTATTGCTCAGGACGATCTTTGGGCCTCAGCTTCTGTCCTTTTGTAGTAACACATGATCCTTTTTCATGAACTGGAACCCCTGGTGTCAAATTAAACTTTAAAGTTTGGGCAATATTAGGATATTCACAACAGAAGTATTTTCATCTGCTTCTAGTTTACCTGCTACCTACGTTAGGTAAGCCCAGCCACACTGGCAAATGAACCAAAATAGCCTAGATCGCTTAGAATCCAACAAGTAGACCCTATTATTCAACCGTTTGTATTCCATCTGCCATACTTTTTCTCTCATATGCAGATAAATATCAGATGGAAATTTTCTGAGTCCCCTAGCACCTGCCCTGTGCATAACAGACATCACACAAATGCCAGCTGCGTGCCGGTGACTTCTGATTGCAGGCCAAACCAGACGTCGGAATAACGCTATGAAATGTGTGTGGGAAAAAATAAAAATCGGAATAAGCCCCAAAATCATGAAATTTATTGTACCTTGCACCCAAGATCATTCTTCTAGCACCTAATCATATCATTAGGGAAAGCTCAAAGGATTGTTTCAGGCACACATTTTCGTTCATGACATGTAAACAAGAGGACACGTCAGCCCTTCTTAGGCCTGTTTCACACTTTGACCATCAGTCAAAATCCACCGTTTTTGCAAAAAAACGGATCCACCATTTTTTTGGGCGGATCCGTTTTTTCCCCATTGACTTGCATTACCGGTGGATCTTGACGGATGGCCATCCGTTGGATCCGTTTTTTTGCGGATCCGTCAATTTTTTGGCGTCCACCAAGATGCCTGGACGGACCATGTAACGTTTTTTTACTGCAGGATCCGCATTTTTATACAGCGCATTCCCGGAGGAATGAAGTCAGGAGGCAATTTAACCCTGAAATCATTTCTGGCGGACAGACAAAAATTCTCTCTCTCTGAAATCATTTCTGGCGGACAGATAAAAATTCTCTCTCTCTCTCCCCTTTTCCCGGGCAGCAGTTCCTTTAAAATTCTTCGTTCGGCGGATCTGTCAAAAAAACGGATCCCGTGGCATCCGTTCACATCAGTTAGGAACAGATCCGCTTTCCGCCTTTTTGGCGGATTTTAACTGAAACAAAAAACTGAAGTGTGAAACAGGCCTTAGATAGATATTGTACTTGTAACAGCCCTACTATTCCCAATGTAAAAAATACTGAGACAAGCTGTTCTTCTGTTATTCTTCCTAAAAGAATATTGAACGAAACTGCCATATTGACAAGGGAAGTAGTAAAACCACTTGTCAAATTATTAATCTTCATAAAGAATATAAGAAACAATAAAATTCTATAAATATTTTTTTTTCCGAGTTTTTTTTTTTTTAGGGGAAATACAAGTATTTAAAGGGGTTGTCCACTATGAGGACAACCCTTTCTTAAACTATATGTACGGCCCTGATAATATAAAGCCTATACTCCCCCTCCCATGCCGTCACCGTTCCAGGGGTGTAGGCACCGTTCCAGGGGCACCCGCGGTCCCAGGGCTGTGATGCGGTGGAATGACACATGATGACCTGCGCCCAATCAGCGCTGGTGTCTCTGTCCCTTGCCTTCGGACAAACTGAACATGAAGAGGAAGTCCGGGATGAGCTACAGTCCTGGTTTCCTCCTCATGTTCAGTGTGTCCAAAGGCAGAGACAGTGACACCAGCGCTGATTGGGCGCTAGTGTCGCAACACCACATTACAGCCCCGAGGAGAGCAAATGCCAACACCATGGGAACGGCACTGACACAGGAGGCGAGTAGAGGCTTCATTATTTTATTGGGGCCGAACATTTAGTTCAAGAAGGGGTTGTTCTAGTAGTGGACAACCCCTTTACTAAAATACAAATGGCTGGAGAGAAATAGACCAGTTGTCTACATTTGGCACAGTTGTAACATCTTTTGAAACGTACTCATCAATTTTAGGCACTTTTTCCCACCGCACATAATGTGCTGTACTACCTATTGGAAAATCAACTGGTTTTAGGGTGAACACATATGATTTTGCACCATGGGCAAACTAGCAGGCAAATTCCCATTCTTATAAGCAGTCTGGTTCCGTCCACATCACTGATCCATTCATTGAAATGTCAGTTTTGTTCGATCGGTGGACCTAACATACACGTCTCTCAGTTCTTTTTGGTGGACCATCAACTATAGATATAGGTCTAATGGATCAGTTTAGTATGAAAAACATACTGGCAGTACATTGAATTTAACCCTTTGCCTTGCAGATTTGGTAGCAGAACTATTTGTGGTTAAGGCTACACCATTTTCTACTTTCTGGGATTCAACCCAGATCCCCATCCTCCAACAATTGCTGTCCAAAGTCGACCAGCTTTATCATATGGCTGGAGTTGTGGCCTCTGTGAATCATACACAGTGTTCATTCGAGAAAAACTGGCGCCCATGGATTAAATACAGATCCTCCCTCAAGCCTGCTCAGGCATAAAAATCATGACCTACTCGAAGTTCAGCCCGTGATATTGACAGATGCCCCCCCATACCCTCTCCTTTCTTTTTTTTCCTATCCCCGCCCCTGTCATCTCTTCAACGTTTCCAGCCCAATTTCTCTTCTTTTTCTACTATCCGTTAAATACAAATAATACGTCTTTGTTATATGTATTACACCGTTTGTATTCTATGATGTGTAAACTAGTTTACTTCTTCTGGTGTTGTCATACCTTGAATCCATTAATAAAAAGATCATTGAAAAGAAAAAGAAAAGGCTACACCGTATATGAATCCACCTAAAAAAAAAAGAATAGTCTTAATAAATATAACTTTTATAAAATTCCTTTATAAAAATCACATGCAACACAGAAATATCTATAGTTTGTCAGGCGCATAACATATATGCCTTAATCAAACACTAGACAAGTATATCTGATACAAAACTGACAATTTATGGAAAAATAATAATCTTTAAACATTATAATTTAAGAAAAAAAAATATATAAAAACATTGCTGAGCATCTGAAAACACTTGACATATACTTTAAACTCCCTTGAGCAGCCGGGCAGCACAGGGACTAGGCCGGCTTCTAAAGGCCTGTGTACAATTTTGGCAATGATTCGTCAGGCCGTTTCGTATACAAATTATACGTGACATCAAAACCAAAAGCTTGAATTACAATAGATAATTATATTGTGGACAGACCTTTGAAATATTTATATAATGAATATTATATACAAATCTCTTAACTTTTTTTTTCCACAATATTCCTGGAAAATTCATATTAATGGAAAACGTTACAATGTATTCATGTTAAAGGGTTAATCCAAAACAAACTTTTAATATATATCATACAACAGTTTCTTATCTTGTGTTTGCTGCTTGCTCCTCCTATATCTGCCAGCCTATAAAGGGAACATGTAAAGATTCAAATTCCTATATGTTTAAAAACTATTACTACTGTGCACCCCACACATTTTTGTCAATAATTTATTATATCCTTTCATGTGACAACTGAAGAGATGACCCTCTGATACAATGTGAAGTAGCCAGTGTACCGCTTGCATATCAGTGTAAGTTTGGTGTGCCCTCAAAATAACTCAACACAGCCATTAATGTGGAAACCACTGGCAACAAAGGCGAGTACACCCCCAAGTGAAAATCGCCAAATTGTGCCCAACGTGTCAATATTTTGTGTGCAGCACTGCCTTACCTCTTCTGGGCATGGAGTTCACTAGAGCGTCACAGGTTCCACTCCTCCATGACAACATCATGGAGCTGGTGGGTGTCAGTGACCTTGTGCTGCTCCACCTTCCGTTTGAGGATGCACCACAGATGCTCACTAGAGTTTAGGTCTGGAGACATGCTTGGCCAGTCCAGCACCTTTACCCTCAGTTTCTTTACAAGGCAGTGGTCATCTTGGAGGTGTATTTGGGGTCGTTATGTTGGAACACTGCCCTGCGGCTCAGTTTCTGAAGGGAGGGGATTATGCTCTGCTTCACTATGTCACAGTACATGTTGGCATTCATGGTTCCCTCAATGAACTGTAGCTCCCCACAGCCAGGAGCACTCGTGCAGCCACAAACCATTACACTCCCACCACCATGCTTGACTGTAGGCAAGACACAATTGTCTTTGCACTCCTCACTTGGTTGCCGCCACACACGCTTGACACCATCCAAACCAAATAAGTTTATCTTAGTCTCATCAGACCACAGGACATGGTTTCAGTAATCCATGTCCTTAGTGTGATTGTCTTCAGCAAACTATTTGCGGGCTTTCTTGTGCATCATCTTTAGAAGAGGCTTCCTTCTGGGATGACAGTCATGCAGACGAATTTTATGCAGCGTATGGTCTTGAGCACTGAAAGGTTGACCCTCCCACACCCCCCCCTTTAACCTCTGCAGCAATGCTGGCAGCACTCATACGTCTATTTTGAAAAGACAGCCTCTGGATACGACACTGAGCATGTGCACTCAGCTCCTTTGGTCGACCATGATGACACCAGTTCTGAGTGGAACCTGTCTTGTTATACCGCTGTTTGGTCTTGGCCACCATGCTGCAACTCAGTGTCAGGGTGTTAGCAATCTTCCTATAGTCTAGGCCATCTTTATGTAGAGAAACAATTCTTTTCAGATCCTCAGAGACTTTTTGAAATGAGGAGTATGACAAGTAACAAGTATGACAGCGTGAGAGCGATATCACCAAATGTAACCTAACTGCTTCCCATTCACACATGACACCTTGTAACACTAATGCTTGACATGACACTAGGGAGGGAAAATGGCTATTATCATTATTTGGGCACAACTTGGCCATTTTTCCTTAGGGGTGTACTCACTTTTGGTGCCAGCGGTTTAGACATCAATGGCAGTGTGTTATTTAGAGGACACACCAACTGTACACTGATATACAAGCTGTACACTGACTACTTCACATTGTATCAAAGTGTCAGCTCTTCAGTCTTGCCCCACGAAATATATATGATAAAATATTTATAAAAATGTGAGGGTGTACTCCCTTTGTGATGTACTGTATTTGGGATAATGCCAATGCCCCCTCTGATCCCTGTGTTAACTCAGAGGGGTTTAGGAAGCTTAATAATGTGGGGTCCTCATACTCTAGGGTTAATCCTCCTGAGCGTGTGCATAGAAGTAACAGATAGGCGGGAAGTCAAAGGCTGATTTCTTTTCTCAAAGCAATACAATGATGTGCTGTTGCAGAATGGAAAAGTGTGCAAGCTTCTTTCTAATATCTGCCGCAATCACCCTCAGGTTGTCTGGGGCACTGCAGTTAGTCTTCACTTAAAGGGAATCTGTCAGAAGGTTTTTCTACATAATCTGAAGATCGCATGAGTAAGGGGCCGAGACATTTCAGGGATGGGTCACTTATTAGGCTGTTTGCGGTTTCACTACAAAGAGTGTTATCACCAGGAGATTATGACTGCCTGGACTACAGCCATGTGAGCCTTGGTCCAGCCACACCCCCTCCTCTAATAAGCAGCTCACTGTCAATAGTCAATGTACACAAAAAGCTGTGGTGTGTGCGGGGGAGCTCTCTGAGCAAATGTCACATCTAAAAAGTAGGATTCTGTTATAACTGCTGCACCCAGTAAACTAAGGGTCCTGTCTCACTTAGCGACGCACCAGCGAACCCGACAACGATGCGACCTGGTCAGGATCTCTGGTGCGTCGCTACATGATCGCTGGTGATCTGTCAAACAGGCAGACTCACCAGCGATCAGGACCAGCGAGCAAACTGGTATCCAGGGTAAACAGCGGGTAAGTAAGCGCGTGGCGCTTAGTTACCCGCTGTTTACCAAGGATACCAGCTCCCAGCGCGAGCACGCTGGTATCCAGGGTACATAGCGGGTAACTAGCCGGGCGCGCTTAGTTACCCTCGGTTTACCCTGGATACCAACTCCCAGCGTCTTCTCACAGCGCTGGGAGCTCACTGATCGTTGGTCTCCCACTGCCACACGCAGCGATGCATGCTGGCCAGCGGGTGACCAATGATCAAAAAATGGCCCAGGACGATCCTGCACAATCAGCGATACCCGGCGGGGTGTGAGGGGGTGGCTGATGCGTGCCACACAGCGAGATCGCTGTTGCGTCACAAAATCGGTGACGCATCAGTGATCTCGCTAGCGATCTCGCTTAGTGTGAAGTACCCCTAAGGCTACTTTCAGACTTCAGGCTTTTTGTCTCGGCATGGTGCGGCGAAAAACCGGACTACCACATCCGGCCGCAAACGCAGGCACCGGATCCTTCTTTCTGCCGGATATATTCCTGACAGAGAAGGTCTTCCGGGCATGCGCAGTGCGAAAAACCGGTCCGGCGTTTGGAAAAAAAGTTGCATACAACGTTTTTTCCTGACGCCGGACCGGCTATTTTAACCGGATCCGGCAAAAACCGGACGCGCGGCATTGCCATCCGGCGCAATGAGGCGGCAATGAAATAGCACGGGGAAAAAGCCGCATCTGGCCTAACAGGCGCCGGATCCGGAAGTCCGGTTTTTCGCCGCACCATGCCGGATACCAAAAGCCTGAAGTCTGAAAGTAGCCTAAGTGACGCATTGCTGGAATCAGGGTCTATTCTCCTACATTATTATTCCTCTCAGATGAGGTAGCAAAAATCTTAGATTCCATTTAAGTACATAAAACCAAGATGCAATACCCCAACAGCTGCGGCACAGTCTTTGTTACAAAGCAGCCATATCTTGTATAGAGTTAAGGCTTGGGCTAGATGGTGATGCAGATTTTCATGACATTACTGATTTGTGGCAATAAAAATCTTAAAAAAAAATGCTGCATATGAGTCACGGTAATGATTTGTTCCTTTAGCCTTAGGGTGGAACAGCAGGTGATTGAAAGGGTGATTTTTTTTATTGAGGACCTTGCATATATCAATCATTGCATCCATATCTCAATTAAAGGGGTTCTCCAAGACTATGACACTGATAAGCTATCCTTACGATAGGTCATCAGTTTCAGATGGGGGTGTCAGCTGTCATACTCCCAGTTTCCATTCAGGCTGACTGTACACAGTGTACAAAGCTGGGAATCCACACTGCAGTAAGCTGTGTAGTTGCTGCTGTCAAGTATTGCAGCCCCCTTCCCCTCCACTTTAATAGACGTTGAGCCACAAGATGAATCCGGGCCTATGCACTGGCCGTTCATGGATAAAGAGTAGTGCTGCTCACGCCGATCTTGATGAGGGGGTCCTGATTGAGTCAGACGCCCCCGATTCATTATGAGGGGATTGCCTCAATGAATCCGGAGTGGTGGACACGTGGCGTGTGCCTCACCACAATTTCTACTCCAGTCCCTGCTGGAGTAAGATTTGTGGAGCAGGGAATATTGCCACTCATCATGATTTTGATGAGCAGCCCCTGTCACAACTTCGCCCACGTTTTCGGAGCTGGGCATAAATGGAGTGAGAATGAGAAAAATCACTAAATTTTAGGCCAGCCTCGAGTTGTACCAAAATGTTGTGACTTTTCAAAGCTTTTTACACCAGAATACTGGCATAAAAAGCTTTGATGAATCAGGCCCATAACGTACATTGTCGTTTCTCCACTTTGAGATTTTTTTTTTTCTTTGCTCCAGTATTTGCGCTTTAGAAACTCTATGTTTTGCGCCACTTTAAGTAGTCTCCCTTTTATTTTAATTTTTCTTGACAGCTTTGACTATCCAGATGTTGTAGACAGATTCATGAAATGTGACCTTTACTAAAGGTCATATTTTTTGGGGTACGTCTCACTTCAGTCTCAACGTAGAGTAAGCTTTCTGGAGTGGTTTTCAGTTTGGCACATTTTTGGTCAAACGTGGCTCTTTTTATAGATTTTGAAAAATTTGGCACAAGAAACTTAAGCGAGTATCACAAGACAAACGTAAAAAAAAAAAAGTAACTTCAAGAAATCGGAGGCTTTATTTCCAACCACAGCTAAACCTGGTAATAGCTGATTGTGGCAGGGTGCCAAGTGCTGAACACCACGAACTCGTCAATATCATAGTTTGGGAGACCCCTTTAAAGTAACTGCTGTTTATTTCTATGCATATCTTTTGTGTTGGGAGATGAGTGAAGATCGATCGATCTCAAGGGTGTAGACTGCACATCTCCAGTCTGACGGCAGTTCCCCAGTATTGGAAGCAGCCATCATAATGGTGAAAACATCCAAAAAACCTAAATACTCACTACCATAGCGGTGGGTGGTAAGGTGAAAATATGTCAGTACAAGACTTATTCCCCAGGTATGTAAAAACGTAATGAAACTATCACAAGACAGTCACATAATATGCTGGAGTTGTGTGCATAGTGAATAGTGTGATCAGATGAAATATTCCTATGTAATCCTCAAGATGTACAGTATGTACTATATGTCCTACTACGATTAGTAGATTCCTGGGACCTCCAGCAGGTAATGTGTCCATCTACTGCACGTGCCCTAAAAAATGAGACCAATGAAGTTATATAGCAGCTATTAAAGTGATCCAACCAACCCAGTAATATCCATCAGCATCGGGAGATGCAACATGGCAACTCTGCAGGCGTGTCCAATCTGAGACCTACAGGCAGTCCCACAAGGCACATGTTTCTTCATTCTTCTGGCACTATAAAGAGAAGTCCTCCCTTTCAGAGTATACAGGAATATCTATTGCAGGAAGATCGGACAACGAATACAGGACGCCTCATCGTGCATCCCTTCCGGAGACTTTTTGCATGGTCAGTGTCTAACAATACAACAACATTGGGGGCTATTGTCAAGCAGACGGCCTTCTTAACCCATTCACTGACAATCGACTTGGCATGAAATGGATTAATGTAATCAGGATAGCACCATTGCCAGAAGAGGGTGTTCTGGACGCTACGTCGGCAGCAGTCACGCTATGGTGGGAAGCAGAAAACACTTCGAAGGGTCAGCCTGCCAGCATACAAGTCCGACAGCAAAACTGGATGAATAGTTTCCGTTCGCAGAGTTTGCTGGACTTTACCATCTCACAGAACATTTCATCCGCTAATTCACAGGGAAAAAAACAAAAAACAAAGCAAAACATCAGCATACTAGAATGTCACCATGATAGAAAGGTTGTAAAGAACGGATTTTCTATAGTTACGCTACATTTGGGACCACATGTTAGGCTTGGGTTGTGATAAGTGTGACCTCAGCCTTAGTGTCATCCAAAATTTACAAAGTCACCCTTCATGTGCAGGTGAAAAGTTATTGTCTATAGAACATATGGGTATACTTTCCTCTAACACATTTAAAAGTAATAAGTCGTCAGAAAATTCCTATTTACATCATATTTTAAGGTTAAATGTTTTTTTTTCTTCAATATTAAAAAAAAAAAAAAATAAAAAAATGCAATTTTCAAACCAGGCGATCAGCATTTGTAAGCCAAACTCAGAAATGACTCCACAACACAGATGAGGTATACAGTTTCTCCCTCTGGTCTCGCCTGATTTTGGCTTATAAACACTGACTAAACATTGAGCAAAAATAATAAAGGCCCAAGACTCACCATTGGTGCAAGTGTGATTCGTGACACATGACCCGCTGAGTAGGCTGTAGCCCTCTTTGCACTTGACACAATTTTTCCCTGTGGCCTCGCAGATCAGGCAGTTCTCTTCACATCTAGACAGAAGAGATGGTTACACAGTGCATATTTCATAACCACGCATTTCTCGGAGCGTAAACTCATTTTCCCAAAGAATCTGCACCTGTGTGAGTGTTTGGGATGTGACATTATGGAAATACAACAAGCAGAGTTTGTTACAAAGATACAGAACAAAAAGCAATCTAAGACTAGCAGCAACTTCAAGTACATGGAGAAGAATAATTCAAGGGTCAGACTATATAAGTAGCCTATTGGATTGTATTGGTAAAGTAGACCCTTGCTTATCTTATACAAGGGTCAGACTAACATCAATTTTGCAAAATTATGGAGAATTGAAATACATTCAGAAAACTTAAGATTTGTCTTAACATTCTCAAGTTTGTTCACATCAACTGTGCTTTTCTTAGATTGTATACAAACACAGGGGCCATGCACACAGTGAACAAGTCAGTATGACAGTGTTCACAACACCAAAAGACTGAAATACAGAGAAACAGTATAACAAACGTATAAAAATACTCTGTTGTAAAAAAATGTATATAACAATAAACAGCAAGTGCTAGTAAAAAGATAACAAAACAGGGTATTTAGTTGATACGTTCATATAGGCACTATTCACATGATCAGGTTTTTAAATACATCAGTTAGGGACTGCTCTGATAGGTATACCTAGACGTTTGGTAGAGCGGCTTGGTATACATTTTTTGCAAAAAACGTATCAACTAAATACCCTGTTTTGTTATGTTTTTACTAGCACTTGCTGTTTATTGTTATATATATTTTTTTACAACAGAGTATTTTTATACGTACTGTGTTTCTCTGTTTTTTCTTAAGATTGTGCAGCATCACAGCGCATTGGTCATGACACCCCCAATGTGGCTTCACATGTACCTACTACATGCAGAAGATCATTGCTGGCTAGAGGGTTACCTTTAAAAGGAATCGCATCAGTCAACTTTATAACATACAGCATCATAAGAGCTCAATTAGGTAACCACTGTTTTATACGGCAAAGCAGAGGTCAACTTAAAGGGGTTTAGCCACGAAGTACATTTTAAATAATCAATCTTGAAATAAAATAAGTTCCACAATTGGATGTGTTTAAAAAAAAAAATTTCTTGTGCGGATATAATCTTATAAATGTGCCCCTGCTGTGTACTGTGTAATGGCTGTGTCTGACCGTACAGGAACATGGTCTGATCATACCACAGCTCCTGGGCAGGGGAAGAAGCAAAACAGTAACCCCGTTAATAGGGATTGGTTTTAGGGGATGTTGCAGCTTCCCTCAATGATAAGAACAAATCACTGGTGTTTTACTTGCTAGTGATCAGCAAATCATTGTGCGTATAGATAATCTATATTTAGAAAAATGACTGTCCTGGTACAGCAACGCTGTTATTTTTTATATTTTTAATCAAAACAGGAAAACTTACGATACCTTCGGCATACTTTATGTGGCAACCCAGGCACTTCCTCAGAATAAAAGCCAGGACTGCAGGTTGGGACACAACGCCAGTCATGCAGATGAAAGTCCTTGGAACACTGTGTGCACTGATCTTTGCCAGTTCCTAATATCCCAAAAAATCCAATTAAAAGAAAAAAGTATGAAAACCATTGCAAATAAATACAGGAAGAGACATTGGTGTCAGTTCGAGTGACAATACACGTGGTCTGGCAGGGAATTACAGCCACAATATAGTTGTTTTCGTGTTCTTTCAACTAAAATTCATGCTATATTTTTGTGGTTTCCAAGACTAAAACTAATCTGTAAACAGATCACTAATATTATATACCTGCACGTGTACAGTAGGGAGTAGGGACTGTAGGGATAATGGATGGGGACTGTAGAAACGATAGATGGGGTACAGGGTGGGGGCCAAGGAAGTCCATTGCATATCAAAGTTGTCTTTCTTGCAGCCTATGGTACGTGCTCACATATTGCGCTGTTATCTCCACCGCGCTCTCTTCTTCCCCCAACAGGATACAGGTTTTTCTCTTCCTCCTTTCATGGAGCTGAAATACGGGAATAGATTGGATAATCTCCTGAACCGAGAGTCCCTCACTGCTGAGTATTTGGTGCAGTGTAGCAGCAAGTGGGTCTCATCCTCCAGGTTACAGTCTAGGCACAGTCTGTCTTCCCTGGGCTTGTAGCTCTGTCTGTGCCGGCCAACCTCGATGGCCAGATTGTGGGCACCGAGTCTGTACCGGCTCAGGACCTGGCAGTCTCTGGGGTCCGAGAGTTTCTCCAGATATGGAGCCAGTCTGTAGTCTCTCTCTAGACTCCGGTACATGGTCCGTTTCTGTGAGATGCTGATCTCGTTCTTCCAGATTGAGATCTCGTCTCCCGAGATCTTGGGACGAGACCTCGTTGCCAAGTTCTCAATCTGATCATGCACCGTCCTCCAGCGGACATTTTCTTCCTGGAGGCCACCGCATCGCAGTAATGGATGTGCAGGGGGTCCGGAAAAATGGCCGCCGGGGGCGGTGCATGCTCAGATTGAGATCTCGGCAATGAGATCTTGGGTGCCGACGGTCCTTTTTCCGGAGGCCACCACATCGCAATAATGGATATGTGGGGGCTCCAGGCTTTCACAAAATGCCGGCGGAGCCCCCCCACACCGCAGCCATTTTCACCCACAGCGGTGCACATCGGAACACCCCCTCATCCCAGCCTGCAGCAACGCACCACACCTGCCTCCTCCAGCAGCGACCCTGTTCCACCGCGGCCGGTAAGGTATATCAGCATTGTAAGACGCACCCACAATCTCCCCCCCACAAAAAAAAGTGCATCTTATAATCTGAAAAATACTATAATATTATATATACACACACACATTTGGTATTGCCGCGTTCAGAAACGCCCGATGTATCAAAATATAAAATCAATTAATCTGATCGGTAAACGGCATAACATACCATACATTACGTGGGATATGTATGACGATAAATACTAAACATTTAAAACTGCAATATGATGTGCCATTGAGCAACCAGTAAATGATAACTAAACTTAAAAGAAAATTATAAAATATCTATGACCAAAAAGGAACAAAATTAGGAGGTAAGACCTTCAAAAACATGCTACTTAATAATAATAATAATAATAATTTTTATTTATATAGCGCCAACATATTCCGCAGCACTTTACAATTAAGCGGGGACATGTACAGACAATAAATTCAATACAAGTTAAGACAATTCAAACAGTGACATTAGGAGTGAGGTCCCTGCTCGCAAGCTTACAATCTACAAGGAAATGGGGGGACACAGTAGGTGAAAAATGCTTGTTAATTCAGGTCTGGCAATTATAATAGGGATTTTCATATAAAGCTGCATGATCCGGTCATCAGCCCGTGTGTTTAAGTGCAATAGACAAGTATCAAGTGCAGTTATCCTGTGCATGAAGGGTGTGGAGACAGATGAATAGTAGGGTGCAGATTCAGAATAATATTTGGAAGGAGGGAACAGGGCAAAGTTAGCTTGCTGGGTAGTTGATGTGGTAGGCTTGTTTGAAGAGATGGGTTTTCAAAGCGCGCTTGAATAGGTCAGGGCTAGGTATCAGTCTGCATTCCAGAGAGCTGGAGCAGCACGAGAGAAGTCTTGGAGGCGGAGGTGCGAGGTTCGGATTACGGGGGATTACTACTTAATTTTTACCATGCATTTCCTTGGAGAATATATATATATATATATAATACACACACACAGTACAGACCAAAGTTTGGACACCTTCTCATTCAAATAGTTTTCTTTACTTTCATGACTATGAAAATTGTAGATTCACCCTGAAGGCATCAAAACTATGAATTAACACATGTGGAATTATATAATTAACAAAAAAGTGTGAAACAACTGAAAATATGTCTTATATTCTAGGTTCTTCAAAGAAGCCACCTTTTGCTTTGATTACTGCTTTGCACACTCTTGGCATTCTCTTGATGAGCTTCAAGAGGTAGTCACCGGAAATGGTCTTCCAACAGTCTTGAAGGAGTTCCCAGAGATGCTTAGCACTTGTTGGCCCTTTTGCCTTCACTCTGCGGTCCAGCTCACCCCAAACCATATCGATAGGGTTCAGGTCTGGTGACTGTGGAGGCCAGGTCATCTGGCGTAGCACCCCATCACTCTCCTTCTTGGTCAAATAGCCCTTACACAGCCTGGAGGTGTGTTTGGGGTCATTGTCCTGTTGAAAAATAAATGCTGGTCCAACTAAACGCAAACCGGATGGAATAGCATGCCGCTGCAAGATGCTGTGGTAGCCATGCTGGTTCAGTATGCCTTCAATTTTGAATAAATCCCCAACAGCGTCACCAGCAAAACACCCCCACACCATCACACCTCCTCCTCCTCCATGCTTCACGGTGGGAACCAGGCATGTAGAGTCCATCTGTTCTCCTTTTCTGCGTCACACAAAGACATGGTGGTTGAAACCAAAGATCTCAAATTTGGACTCATCAGACCAAAGCACAGATTTCCACTGGTCTAATGTCCATTCCTTGTGTTCTTTAGTCCAAACAAGTCTCTTCTGCTTGTTGCTTGTCCTTAGCAGTGGTTTCCTAGCAGCTATTTTAACATGAAGGCCTGCTGCACAAAGTCCCTATGGCCGCCATATGCCATGTCACTGCCTGTACACATTAGATCCTCACACAATAAGAGATTTTGGACACCTCTATATTGCATATGACTAGATTTACCAGGTAGCTACATGCTCTTTTAAAGCCGCTGCATGGGGTGTACCATCGACCGATAATGGAGGTGGCTGACATGGAGAAATCCTACCAATGGCTGGAGAAAGCTGGACTTCGAGACAGCACAGAAGCACTAATCATAGCAGCACAAGAACAAGCACTAAGTACCAGATTCATAGAAGCAGGAATCTACCACACAAGACAAGACCCAAGGGGCAGACTATGCAAAGAAACCTCGGAAACAGTCCAACACATAGTGGCAGGATGCAAAATGTAAGCAGGAACAGCATATACTGAACGCCACAACTAAGTAGCGGGAATTGTATACAGGAACATCTGTACAGAATATGGGCTAAGTCCCCCTAAGTCCAGGTGGGAGACCCCAGAAAAAGTGGTGGAGAATGAAAGGGCTAAAATCCTGTGGGACTTCAAGATCCAGATGGATAAGCATGTGTTCGTCAACCAACCAGACATTGTCATAGTAGACAAGGATCAGAAGACAATGATAATAGATGTGGCAGTGTCAAGTGACAGCAACATCAGAAAGAAGGAATATGAGAAGCTGGAGAAACACCAGGGCCTCAAAGGAGAACTGGAGAAGATGTGAAAGGTGAAGGCAACAGTGATTCCAGTGGTGATAGGAGCACTTGGAGCAGTGGCCCCTAAGTTGGGAATTGGCTACAAGAGATCCCAGGAGCAACATCTGAACTCTGTCCAGAAAAGCACAATGCTGGGAACAACTAAGATCCTGAGCAGAACCCTCAATCTCCCAGGACCCGAGAATGAGAAAGGACAATAAAGAACACCCCCACTGAGGGTGAGAAGGACATTTTTAATATACATATACACATTGCGAGTACATATAAACTACGGATATGTTTATAGTTTGACTTTTATGTTTATTTTTCTGCTTTTTGGTCCTGAGAAAATCATTTAAAATAAAAAATTATGCATTAGTAAATGGTCTGCTGTAAAAAAGTAAAAATTTGTAACATTGGAATAACTCACTCACCAAGCCATTGGGCCACTTCAAAAAGAAAACGGTACTTAACGGCGTCGCTCAGTGCACTGGCGATAACCTAAGGTCCTCTTGCATCATTTCACAGTGGGTTGGGGTCAATTTTACATCTTCATAGAATTTGGTGCCCAGGGAAACTACCCCTATGGCCGCCATATGCCATGTCACTGCCTGTACACATTAGATCCTCACACAGTAAGAGATTTTGGACACCTCTGTATTGCATATGACTAGCTTTACCAGGTAGCTACATGCTTTTTTAAAGTGAACTTTGGGTGGTTTCCTAAAAAACACTGCATAAAATTTCTTCAGCATTTTCCTAAGGAAAACTAGAATTCTAATAGATTGTACCAACCCAGATATGTCATAACGGCAGGACAACGGTTGGTTAGCCATAATAAATGGAATTATCGATAGTGGCTTTAGTGAAATATCAGAGAGGTAATAAAAATAATGGAAATTGCACTCAGATGTGGTGTGATTACAGACACAGATGCTTCGTAGGAGGAAAGGTCTGAATGAGCCAGCACGCTCACCGTGCATTCAGGCAACACTTCATTTACTCTATGGCTTGTATGGCGGAAATGACAGAAGACTTCCCACATATGTGAGGTCATTGCATTAATCATGGAACTGCCAAAGTAATGAAGGTATCAAGGATTTGCTTGTCTGCTAATGAGCTTGCGGTTCTAATATAAATCAGGTAAAGCTCAAGATTCCCTTCGTCATCCTGCCGTAATATAGTAAAATCTAGAAACACCTCTCTGCTCTTCCATCATCGGCTCACATCACGGGTACACTGGGCCACCCAAACACTTCCTAAACTGTGTGTGTGTGGCAAAGCTACAGAGAAGACAAGCGGCCCTCTACCAGGATCCCAGGATCAGAGCTGAAATGGTGCACCTACTACATAAACACGAAGAGAGCAAAATATTTCCGTAATCTGATCCAAGAAACACCACTGGCCTCCCCAGGAGCAGATATGGAGAAACAATACAACAGTAGACCGGCCACAATAGGCCTGTGCTCCCTTATGTGCCACATTTTGGCTCTAAAAACACAGTTTTTCTTGCTTAAAGAGTAACAGTCATTTCAATTTTTATTTCATAAATCAACAGTACACGTGAAATAAACCTTGTAATATTATACCTTGTATGAAAGAAAAAAGGGATGGCACTCACGTTCTGAAGTAGTGAATTTATTTTCAGATAAAAAGCATAGGCTCGGGAGAGATGTGTGAACTGTGGACAACGGCAGTTCCATGCCAACTGCGCTTCCACGGGTCCACACCGCATGTTTTCCTTTGGATTGAGCACCCGTTCTGTGGGTAGCTGGCGTCCCAGCCCAGGTGTGTGAGTTTGTACCGCACTATAGTGCACATCAAGGTGGCGGAAGTGGTGCCGAATTTTTTCCTTTCCTCTTGGACATTTGACTTGTAATATTATACCATCAGATAATTCACTTCTTTCTTTGCCAGGACTGATCGATCACTTGAAAAATTCTCAAATCCTGGGTAAAATTCGTATTCAGTGAAGACATACTGTATATTACTGAGATAGGAGATGTCAATTGGTTTTATAAAAGACTCTTAGTAGAAAGGTGGGGTGTGAGGAGGGAGGAGCTCTGCCTCTAGCTCCTCCCTTGTACATAGAATATCATCAGCAGCAACTGTCACCTCCTAAAATTCTATGTAAAGGGAGGATGCGGAGAGATGAGCTAGAGGCAGTGCTTCTTCCTCTTTATCCCATCTACATAGAATCTTATAAAAACCAACAGTCATCTATGTAGAAGTAAGGGGGATGAGGAGGAGGGGGAGCTCTGCCTCTAGCTCCACCTTTCTACATAGAATTTTATAAGCAGCAACTATTATAAGATTCTATGTAGAAGGGAGGGGGAGGCAAAACTCCTTCCTCTTTATCACCACCTCCCATCTACATAGAATCTTCTAAAAACCAACTGTCATTTCCAAGGTAGAAGCTCTGCCTAAAGCTCCTCCCTTCTACATAGAATCTTCTAGAAACCAACTATAATCTCCTACCTCTTTAATGTAAAAATCTATCTTCACTGAACACAAATTGTACACAGGAAATGGGAATTTTGAAAATGATCGATCAGTCCCGGGAGAGGAAAAAAAGCAGATTTCTCTGATAAGATATATTGCAACGTTTATTTTTTTTCATGTAAACGATTGATTTGTATAGTAAAAACTAAAAATGACTCTCTAACCATTGTTGTTAATTTTCATTTTATTTCCACTGAAGTTGCAGTATGAGATCTTTAATTTTTTTTTTTTACGTTTATTCCATAGGGAATTAATCCAGTATATTGAAAAATTGTAATACAAATTGTTACATAAAAAAAAGAAGCGCACTAGCCACATTTGGTTGCAGTCTGCAGATATACCATATGTATTCATGTATTATCTCATTATAGTACTCAAAGTATTATGCTTCGTTTCAGCACGAGTAAAGTTGGTGCTCACACAGCGACAGTAACAGATGACAACTTTCCTAACACTTCATGACACAAAGCTAAAAGCTCACATTGCCTAGAAAAATTAATCGGAGCAATTCAAAGCCTATGTGCTGCCTTTAAGAGTCATTCTTCTAGCAAGATGAAGTGCGAATTCCCAAATGGGCAAATTAATATTCTGCCACATGATAAAGCGAGTGCCCAGATCTGTTTCTGACGACATGGCTGACAAACTGTACCGAAAAAAAAAATTTAGCCCAGGGGAAAAGATAGCTTACCCACACAGGACTGGCATGTAGCATGGCATCTGTCACATTTCATCACCGCCATGTTATAGAACGTCCCATGGTCACACTCAGGCACGCACATTGACCCTGAAAGGCTGAAGAGAACCAATTGTTATTATAAAGTTCACAATATATAACTTCCATATGAATTAGTCATTTTCTATACAAAATATAAGAAAAGAGAACTGGAAAGAAATACTCCAAGACCTGTCGAGTAAGCCAGTAATTTACACCTGAGACACTGTGTGGCATTGTTGGCGCAGAGCACCAGGAGAATAGACCCTGCCTCTTGTCTACTGCTTACGATCTCTTGGTGCCAGCAATGATGTCTCATGTATTACCATCAGTCTACTAACACCCCAGCTTCAAGTCCCATGTGGCTTATACGGTGGCTGGCCAAAGTACTCGCCCCTTTGGCTTTTTACTTATTTTGCGACATTACAACCTGTGTGTTACCCCCTATACCCCTGAGGGTGGTTTGCGCGTTAATGACCAGGCCATTTTTTTACAATTCTGACCAGTGTCACTTAATGAGGTCATAACTCTGGAACGCTTCAACGGATCCCGATGATTCTGAGACTGTTTTCTTGTGACATATTGTACTTCATGATAGTGGTAACATTTCTTTGATACGACTTGCGTTTATTTGTGAAAAAAAAACGGAAATTTGGCGAAAATTTTGACAATTTCACAACTTTCCAACTTTGAATTTTTATGCCCTTAAATCACAGAGATATGTCACAAAATACTTAAGTAACATTTCCCACATGTCTACTTTACATTAGCACAATTTTGAAACTAAATATTTTTTTTTGTTAGGAAATTATAGAAGTTAAGTTGACCAGCGATTTCTCATTTTTATAACAATACCATTTTTTTTTTTTTTTTTTTTTTATGGACCACATCACATTTAAAGTCCCTTTGAGGGGTCTATATGATAGAAAATACCTAAAAGTGACATCATTCTAAAAACTGCACCCTCAAGGTGCACAAAACCACATTCAAGAAGTTTATTAACCCTTCAGGTGCGTCACAGGAATTTTTGGAATGTGGAAAAATTGACTTCAGATCCAATTTTTTCTATTTTGACAAAGGTAACAGGAAAAAATGGACCCCAAAATTTGGTTGTGTAATTTCTCCTGAGCATGCCGATAACCCAAATGAGGGAGAGATCGGAAGGTAAGGAACGCCATTTAACTTTTTGAATGCAAAATTTGCTGGAACAATTTATGTCGCACTTGAGAGCCTCTGATGTGCTTTAACAATGAAAATCCCCCACTAGTGACACCATTTTGGAAATTAGACCCCTCATGGTACTGATCTAGATGTGTGGTGAGCCCACTGAACCCTTAAGTGCTTCAAAGAAGTTTATAACGTTGAGCCGTAAGAAAAAAACCAAAACATTTCCCCCACAAAAATGTTGTTTTGGCCCCAAATTTAGTATTTTCATAAGGTAACAGGAAAAGTTGCACCATACAATTTGTTGTGCAATTTCTCCTGAGCACACTGATACCCATATGTAGGGGAATACTACTTTTGAGGCACAGTGCAAAGCTCAGAAGGGAAGAGGCACAATACTGGAGCTCACATTTTGAATTCATCTAGTGGTGCAGTGATCATATTGATGCCAAATGTGCCTCACAGAATTTTAAACCACTGAGCGGTGAAGAAAGAATTAAATTTTTACCATTAATTGTTGTTTTAGCCCCAAGATTGTAATTTTTCTAAAGGCCAATAGGAATATTTTTTTTTTACAACAAACTGAGGTCCATTTTTACCTGAGTGCGCCAATACCCTACACAGTAACATGATATTTAAGGTAGACTTTAAGGGTGTGTGCACATGTTGCAGATTCTGCTGCGGTGTACTATACCATTTAAGGCAATGCAAAATGAAAACCGCAGTGCCCCCGGTGCGGAATTTTCCACGTGGGTTTGCTGCGGTTTTAAATCCGCAGCATGTCACTTCTTTGTGCGGATACCACAGCAGTTTGGCACCTGCTCCATGACAGGTGTGAAACCGCAGGGGAAAACCGCAGGCTAATCCTGCGGAATTAGACAAAACCGTGTGGAAAATTCCGCAGCAGATTCCACAACGTCTGCACACACCCTAAGTCCATCTAGTGCAACCCATAGCCTAACATGTTGATCTAGAGGAAGGCAAAAAAAAAACCAAAAAAAAAAAAAACTATGCAGCAAACACTAAGCTCCACATTGGGGAAAAAAAATTCCTTCCCGACTCCACATACGGCAATCAGACTAGCTCCCTGGATCAACGCAATATCAAGGAAACTAGTGTATATACCCTGTAATATTATACTTTTCAAGAAAGGCATCCAGTCCCGTCTTAAATTTTAGTAGGGAATCACTCATTACAACATCATGTGGCAGAGAGTTCCATAGTCTCACTGCTCTTACAGTAAAGAATCCGCGTCTGATTATGATTAAACCTTCTTTCCTCCAGATGTAGAGGATGCCCCCTTGTTCCCGTCACAGGTCTAACAGTAAAAAGATCATTAGAAAGGTCTGTGTACTGTCCCCTCATATGTACTGTCCTCTCCTATATATAAATTGAGAAAAATTCTTCAGGCACAGTGCAAAGCTCATAATGCAAGGAGCGCCAGATTATACTGTTATGGTTTGCAGGCGCCATGACCCACTGGGAGAGCCCTATGAGGTGCGAGAACAGCAGAACCCCCCATAATTGACCCCATTTTTCAAACTACACCTCTCAATGAATTCATCTAGGGGTGCAGTGATCATATTGACACCATGGGTGTGTCACAGAATTTTATACCATTGGGCAGTGAAGAAAAAAAACTACATTTTTACCAACAAAACGTTTTTTTAGTGCCAGATTTTACATTTTCACACAAGAAGTGGGTAAAAATGGCACCAAAATCTGTCCGACAATTTCTAGTGAACGTGGAAATACCTCATATGTGGCTGTACAGTACTACTTAGCCACATGGAGAGACTCGGGAGGATCGGAGCGCTATTTGCCTCTGAGTGCAGATTTTCCTGGAACAGTTTGTGGACTCCATATACAGAGCCCCTAATTGCTAGAACAGCAGAATCCTTCCTCCAGTGACCCCATTTTGGAAACTATACCCCTTGGGGAATTTATCTACAGATGTAGTGACAATTTTGACTCCATGGATATTTTCCAGAAACGAGCAGCAATGAATGTTGGGGAGTGAAAATTGCAAACTGCTGTTGTAGTCACACGTACACCCTAGTGACCAGTACATTAGGCACAGCCCGTGCTTCTGGTGGCATGCACCCATAAAGTTAGGCGGGCTCTCATCACTTCAAAAATGCCAAACGTGGACAATATGTGGTTTAGGCACACTGTGGGGCTCAGAAGAAAGGGGGATTTGGATTTGAGAGCAGAGAATTTGCGGAATATCTTTTGGCAGGTAAGGAGCAATTTCGCTTTTTCAGAATCTTTGTGCTACCAGTAACGTGGAAGCCCCTATATTTTCCTTAACAGAAGGCAGACCTGAGTGGGGACTTGCTTTTTTTTGTGCATTGAGTTGACGCTTTTATTGGGAACATTTTACATAACGTTTGGGATCACATTTATCCGGCGCGCTACGCTGAGCACTTTGGGATTTCCATCTAAATCTCTCATGTCATTCTCCGCAAGGAGAAACGATACTTCTTGGATATTGGTCAGACGCCTCTCACACAGCCAAACCAGGTCTCACACTTTGCACTGACGAGGGGCAGTACCCCGAAACACAGTGTCTGCAAATTGAGATTCTGGTTTTGGCTTTTATCCTCCTAAGTCATGTAACAAGGCTTGTTAAAGAGTCGACATTGACTTTTAGGATTGTTACTTCCAATAGGTGGCACTAGAGTTCTAGCCCTCTTCCTCTCTGAAGAGACAATTTGCATATTTCCCAGAGGAGCATTGCGGCTTTAAGTCTCCTCATCACGGCATGCTTAGCATGTCATTCTCCGTAAGGAGAAACGATACTCTGAGTGACGTGATTCAGATTAAAGGTATGTGCACACATTGCAGATTCTACTGCGGATCCGCATCTGATTTGGCCCTGCGGATCCGCAGCAGATTCTGCTGCGTTGTACAGTAGCATTAAAGTCTATGAAATTTGAAAAACGCATGCACATGCTGTGGATTTTTCTGCACGGATTAGCTGCGGATTGAAATCCGCAGCATGTCAATTCTTTGTGCGGATTCCGCAGCGGTTTGACAACCTGCTCCATTATAGAAATCCGCAGGTGTCAAAACGCATGGGAAATCCGCACAATTTCTGCACAAAATCTGCAGTTAAAACGCAGGTCATTTTACCTGCGGATTTAACCAAATCCGTGCGGAAAAATCCGCAGGACAATCCGCACCGTGTTCACATACCCTAAATCCCCGAGAGATCCATTCACTATAATAAGGCAGCAATTACTCTCGACTTCGTCTGGCCTCTGTTCAGAGGTGTCTTTCTTTTCAGAAGTGCACAAAACTATGGCCGATGCCACGCTTATGCTGTCTAAAAAGACGAACACCGCCGGATCACACTGTGGACACAAAACCAATGGTTGGGCGGAGACTTTTGTCCGTTAGGCTTTTGATGCTGCAGATATTCCGCACCTATAATATAAATTAGGTTACTCGGATTTTTTTTTTTAATTGCACTTTTTCCATATGTTTTATTTTTCAATGCGTTTTTATTGTGATTTTGACGCTGTGGTTTTGTCTCGTTAGTGAGCTATGCTTTATATAAAGCGGCTTTGTTTTTGAAACTTCTTGTACTTTGGATTGGAAATTTTTTTTGATACAATCAAATGAAGATTTCATGCATTTCTAGTGGCAATCCACAGCGGAAACGCACTAAAAATGCATGAGTTTTTTTTTTGTGTATTTTCTGCATCTAACGCAGTTCTATTGGGAAGATCTGCACATAAAACTCAGGTCAGTTTATACTGCTTTAGCCACACAAAAAAAAAAAGCCCGGTGGACAGGAGCGCTCTCTAAATCTCATCCACTTTGCTGGAACTGTAAGACATAGTGATTCTGATGCAGAGAAAATACGTAATGTCAGAAACTAATTGTGGGAACACAGCCTAATCGGGATGAGAAAATACAGTCATACGATTGTGTGAATTCATTCTTAAAGTTTCAACGCTGATCTGCAATACTTCACACTGACTCTGGACAAGAGTTTCTGGAAAAAGGCAGAACTATTTTTAATCCTTAACACTTTTGTTCTCACCGCTTTCTATATGCAGTGCCTGAGCCTTTCATATCAAACCGCAAAATCAGAGACCCATTCCCAATATAAAAAATTTTGATCATTAAAAGGACGCATAGAACAGTAAAATGACCTAAAAATCAGTCTGCATGAGATCATAGAACAGTAAAAATAACCAAAAAAAATCTGTATGTATGAATGTTTTTATCAGGTAAGAAGCAAAGTAATAACCGCTAATGTACCCCAAAGAGTAGCGTTCAGCCTTCACTGAAACTCCACGGATGTATACACCAGCTCACCGGGACATCGCCTTTATCAGCAGGGCAGCGGCAGGGATATCAACTCTCCACATTGCCCTATAAATCTGCCAACATAATGCAGACCGCTGTTTACAGCAGTTGAGCAATTAGGAAAATTACAACCCAAAATGTCCCAAGTTCAATATTTATTACTCCTAAATTAAAATATATACAAAATAGTCATGAAATTTCTTTAACAGCTGGACACAGCTTGAAAAATATTCCACCCATCAAATGACATGGAGCAGCGCTTATTTCCAAAAGTTGCATACACACTGCACTAAAGAAGTGCTTTAAAAGGAATGCGCAATTACAAAATGACCTTTCCATCAGATTTTTGTACTGAATGTATTTTTTGACAAAAAAATGTAAAGTTTTTTTTTTCAGTTTACAGCTTTTATAGGAAAAACAACCAGTTATACATTTTGCAATTCTGACACTGGCCAAAGGGGCTCATACTTCATGTCCTTTCAAGAAGCGTTTTCAGTAGGCTATCACAGACATGATTACAGCAGATTGCAACTTGTGATTGGTGAATCCTGTGCTATGTCACAGCTGCCCTGCTCCTCCTCCCTTCACAATGACCTTAGAGTAGGTTTATTAGATGCTTTAATACAAAATATATGGTCTGAGTGCGTCCATTGCTGCTAAAACACAGAAGAATTTCCTGAAATAACATAGAAGTAGGGAATATAGATAAGTCCCAGAGGCCAGTGTGAAAACTGCAAATATTTTTTGTATTACAGATCAAAATGTATATAAAAAAAAAAAAGCCCCCCCCCCCCCTCACATTTATAAAAGCTTAAGCTACAAGTCTGCAGTCACTAACTGCAGACTAAGGGTATGTGCACACGGTGCAGATTTGCCTGCAGAATTTTCTGCACAGAAGCTGCACCTCTTGGCAGAAAACGCAGGTAAAAATCCACGCGTTTTTGATGCGTTTTTGTAAGCTAAATAAAGATATGTTAACAAAAAATTGGTGATGTCATTTCTGGTCCAACCTCCTCTTTTACATTTGTCCAACCCACACTCCATTACACACACAGATGGATGGATAGATAGATGGATAGATCTATAAGATAGATACTGTATATATCGATAGATATCTATATCTTTTTTAGACCTGCGGTTTTGCTGCGGAAGTGCCCGACTCAATGCAAGTCAATGGGTGCAGAAACTCTGCAGATCCGCACAACAAAGAATGGACATGCTGCGGGAAAAAAACGCTGCGAATCCGCACTTTTTTTCCGCAGTGTGTGCAAAGCACTTTTGGATTTCCCATTGATTTACATTGTGTGCACTCTGCACTGCGGAATTTGATGCAATTCCGCGAGTCTAAAAACGCATCAAAACCCGCAACGTGTGCACATACCCTTCTGAATCTTCACATTGTGTGCACTGCACGCTGTGAGGATTCTCTGTCGCCAGGAGCGGGCAGTCATGTGACCTCTAGTATGCGATTTGCATCCTTCCATCCACATACTGACTCGACTGTGTGCAGCTTCACTCAATACAATTGCATTGAGCAAGGCTGCGCTCATCTAGTCGATATGTGATCACAGGTATGCAAATCACATTTGTGGCCTCTCCCCATCGCTCCTGGAGCTGGAGGATCCTCACAGTGCGCTGTGAGAATACAAAAGTCTGCAGTCAAAACGTGACTGCAGACTTCTAGCCTACGACCAGACAACCCCTTTAACAAACTGATTTTAACAGTAGTTCATTTTCTGATTATGCATTGCCTTTAAAGGGAAGGACATTAAAGTGAATCTTCAGCAGGTTTTTGCTATGTAATCTGAAGACCGCATGATGTAGGGGTTAAAACACAGATTTCAGCAATGCCTCTCTTATCAACCTTCATGCTTTTGCTTACTTGCAATGATTATTTTAGAACCAAGAGCTCATTATGGCTGGGACACAAAAGCACGTGCCTAGTAGTCTGACTCCTCCCCCTTCTGTGATAAGCAGCTCCCTGTGTATAGACACTGTAGGTACAGAGAGTGGTGAGGGTAGCTTTATCAGTTCTGCTTCATGCTAAATCTAAAAACTGTCAGTTTGCTGGGTGCAGCAGTTCTAAGTGATACATCGTTAAATTCAGGGTCTCTTCCTGCATCATGCTGCTATAAGAAGAAAACAGGTTTTCTTCTCAAAGATCATTATCCTAAATATTTCCTACCAGTTTGGCCTCTGTATGGAGTCTCAGTATCTTCTGAGAAAAAGGTGACCCAAACCTGAGCGAGATCTAATCAGGTCTAAAACCTCATTATCTCCCCATTCCCACATTTATATTTCTGCTGTGAAATCCACAGGAAGAGAAAAAGTTTCAGGTCGGTTTACACTTCTAGTGTTTATTGGATCCTGCCGCCATCCAGTTCCACATCCTGTCACATCGTGATCAAATGATTTCACTTTCCTCTAATGTGGAGTATAAAAAGACTGATGCCGACTGGAGTGTATGAACTACTGGAGATTCTGGTTTGGAAAAAATATATATATTAAATAAACCATAAAAAGGAAAAGCGACAGTAAACCTGTCACTATGGCATCAAGCACATGTTGCTATGACAACTGCATTCAATACTTGTGCCATTTCTGTAACTAACAAAATCTCAAGAGAACAAAAACAAACAAATAATCTGCTGATATTTTGTTTGTTGTCTCTTTAACCAATGCTTAATATATTATCCTGTGATCTTTAGCTCGAATATAAACAAAAATTTCTATCTGTACATCAAGGTCAAGCATTTTCTGCAGTTCAAAAAAAAATATATATTACTATATATAAAATATATTAAAAAATTATATATACAGCTCTGGCAAAAATTAAGAGACCAGAGCAAAATTTTCCATTTGTCTGATTTTTCTCTTTATAGGTATATTTTTGAGTAAAATGTAAATTTCTCTTTTATTCTATAAATTACTGACATGTCTTTGAATTTCCAAGCACTAAATTTTGTACCGTATACTGTATACTCGTGTGTAAGCCGACCCCCCCTAAATTTGCCACAAAAAACTGGGAAAACTTATTGACTGGCGTATAAGCCTAGGGTGGAAAATGCAGCAGCTACTGGTAAATTTCAAAAATAAAAATAGATACCAATAAAAGTAAAATTGAGACATCAGTAGGTTAAATGTTTTTGAATATCCATATTGAAATCAGGAGCCCCATATAATGCTCCATACAGTCCAAGATGGCCCCATAAGATGCTCCATACAAAATACGCCCCATATAATGCTGCACAAAGGTTATGGCCCCATAAAATGCTGCATAGATTATCGCCCATATTCTGCCCCATATGCGGCTCCATAGATTAGGCCCCCATATGCGGCTCCATAGATTAGGCCCCCATATGCGGCTCCATAGATTAGGCCCCCATATGCGGCTCCATAGATTAGGCCCCCATATGCGGCTCCATAGATTAGGCCCCCATATGCGGCTCCATAGATTAGGCCCCCATAT
The DNA here is from genome assembly GCF_039654945.1 of Dendrobates tinctorius. Classification (NCBI taxonomy): domain Eukaryota; kingdom Metazoa; phylum Chordata; class Amphibia; order Anura; family Dendrobatidae; genus Dendrobates; species Dendrobates tinctorius. The sequence continues at coordinate 84,506,521 of NW_027361690.1, forward strand.
GCGGCTCCATAGATTACGCCCCCATATGCTGCTCCATAGATTACGCCCCCATATGCTGCCCCATAGATTACGCCCCCATATGCTTCCCCATAGTTTACGCCCCCATATGCTGCTCCATAACTATGCCCCCCAAAAAATGGGCTGAAAATCTCGGCTTATACGCGCATATATACGGTATTTATTTTCAGAAAATGAGAAATGGCCAAAATACCAAAAAAATGCTTGCAGACCTCAAATAATGCTAAGAAAGCAAGTTCAGAATCATTTAGAAACCACAATACTAATGTTTTAATTCTGGAAAAGTTCAGAAATCAATATTTGGTGGAATGTCCATGATTTTTAAATCACAGCTTTCATGTGTCGTGGCATGCTTTCCATCAGGGTTTCACACTGCTTTTGGGTGACCTTATGCCACTCCTGGTACAAAAATTTAAGCAGTTCTTCTTTGTTTGATGGCTTGTGATTATCCATCTTTCTCTTGATTACATTCCAGAGGTTTTCAATGGGGTTCAGGTCTGGAGATTGGGCTGGCCATGACAGGGATTTGATGTGGTGGTTCTTCATCCACACATTGATTGACCTAGCTGTGTGGCATGGCACATTGTCCTGCTGGTAAAAACAGTTCTCAGAGTTGGAGAACATTGCCTGAGCAGAAGGAATCAACTAATTTTCCAGGATAACCTTGTATGCGGCTTGATTCATACGTCCTTCGCAAAGATTAACCTGCCCAATTCCAGCCTTGCTGAAGCATCCCCAGATCATCACTGATCCGCCACCAAATTTCACAGTGGGTGCAAGACACTGTGGCTTGTACGCCTCTCCAGGTCTCCGTCTAACCATTAGAGCAGGGGTCCCCAACCGCCGGTCCGCGGCCCAGCACCGGGCCGCTGCAGTGCCCTTGCCGGTCCGCGGACACAAGGGGAGCCAGGGGCAGTCAGTGGCGTAGCGGGGGCTGGGGTGGCGCGCAGCAGTTCTTAGCGGCGTGTGTAGCGGCGGCCAGAGAGCGATCCAAGCAGCTCCGCGGCCTGCAAGAGGGAATAGCAGGAGCGGAGCTGCAAGGACCCGTCCACTGCGTCCAGCTTCCTGCCCGCGCTTCCTGTCTCTGACTGACAGAGAGGAGCGCGCCGCTGCTGTGTCAGAGCAAGGAAGCGCGGGCGATGCTGCGGACAGGTGAGAGGAGAGAGGTGGTGTGTGTGTATATATAGTGTGTGTGTGTCTCTGTGTGTGTGTATGTATGTGTGTCTGTGTGTATGTATGTATGTCTGTCTGTGTCTGTGTGTGTATATATAGTGTGTGTGTGTGTGTGTCTGTGTGTTGGTCTGTGTTTGTGTAGCCTGGCCCTGGAGGAGATGGGGACATGAGGAGAAGGCCATGAGGGGAGTGATGGGGTGAAGGCAATGATGGAGAGACAGCAGTGATGGGGAGAAGGGAGTGATGGGGTGAAGGCAATGATGGGGAGAAGGGAGTGATGGGGTGAAGACAATGATGGGGAGACAGCAGTGATGGGGTGAAGGCAGTGATGGAGAGACAGCAGTGATGGGGTGAAGGCAATGATGGAGAGACAGCAGTGATGGGGTGAAGGCAATGATGAAGAGACGGCAGTGATGGGGTGAAGGCAATGATGGAGAGACGGCAGTGATGGGGTGAAGGCAATGATGGGGAGAAGGGAGTGATGGGGTGAAGGCAATGATGGGGAGACAGCAGTGATGGGGTGAAGGCAATGATGGAGAGATGGCAGTGATGGGGTGAAGGCAATGATGGGGAGAAGGGAGTGATGGGGTGAAGGCAATGATGGGGAGAAGGGAGTGATGGGGTGAAGGCAATGATGGGGAGACAGCAGTGATGGGGTGAAGGCAATGATGGAGAGATGGCAGTGATGGGGTGAAGGCAATGATGGCGAGAAGGGAGTGATGGGGTGAAGGGGGTGATGGAGCACTCATTCAAAACCTATGGTGAGTTGAGTCACATTATAAATGTTATTTAATTATAAGTATGCACTGCTACACTACAACCGTGTCCATAGCCCCGCCCCCTTATGACCAAAGTCCCGCCCCTGCCACACCTCCATCCCCACCCTGCCGGGCCATGGAAGAATGGTCTTGCTTGAAACCGGTCCCTGGTGCAAAAAAGGTTGGGGACCACTGCATTAGAGGACCAGATGTTGGGCAAAGCTGAAAATTAGACTCATCAGAGAAGATTACCTTACTCCAGTCCTCTATGGTCCAATCCTTATGGTCTTTGGCAAACTTCAGCCTGGCTCTCCTTTGCTTCTCATTGATGAAAGGCTTTTTTTTCTACCTTTACATGACTTGAGCCCTGCCTCTAGGAGCCTGTTACCATCTGTTCTTGCTGTGCACTTCACCCCAGCTGCCATTTGCCATTCCTTTTGTAGGTCGCTTGATGTCATCCTGTGGTTGCTGAGTGACATTCAAATAGGATGACGGTCATCCCGGTCAGTGGAGTCATTTTTGCCCTCTGCCGGTAGGTAGCTTTGTTGTCCCCAATGTCTGCTGCTTGACCTTGTTGTAATGAACTGCTGTCTTAGAAATTTTAAGAATGAAGGCAACATGACGCTCAGTGTATCCCTCTGCTAGTAAAGCCAGAATTGAGCCTTTTTTTCCACAGTCAAGACTTTTCTTATCAACTCCTTTGGCATGGTTAAAAGTTATTTTTTCATTCCTATTACTTTTGGGATATTGCTAGCACTTGTTTTGCCATCCAGCTTGTCCTATTGCAAGAGGATTGTGAACATCACAGCAGGGATTTTTATACTTTCCTTCTTTAAATAAGATTTGGTTCAGGTGATCACCTAATCAGAAGCACATTAAGTAGAAAGAGGTGCACTCTGGTTGGAATTCAACTGACACTGGAATGGAATGGCTGTCAGACATGTAGAGAAGCTGATTTTTATAAAACTGTGCAGTTGTCTATTTTGCCTTTGTGTGGGTGTATGTATATATACACCTCTGGCAAAAATTAAGAAGGAATGGAAGGCAGGAAAAGCAAAAAACTTAATTGGTAAGAAGATTGAAGAGGAGATCGACAAGTGGACCATTCTTCACCAAATTCATCATGCAGGTAAATCAGGCACTTCTGAAGGTTTAGACTGGGTCTGAGCTCTCTTGCATCTACCGTTAATCAACATATTTGCCAAAATTGTAAAACAAAAGCAATGTTGAGATATTAGCCAAAAAAAACGAACACAAAAGCCAATAATTAACAACCAGTTGGACCATTAATGTGCCTAATTTTCCACATTGGTAAATCAGCCACTTTGTAAGGTTTACATCAGATTCCAGCTCTCTTGGACTTACCCTCCTTTACATAATTACAAAAACCTAATGCAAAAGGAAATATTACATTTAACCCCTTAATGACCGCCAATACGTCTTTTTACTGACCTGAGATACAAGAGAATATCATCCCCACATAGGTGACAATCCAGCAGCTGTTGGATGTACACTATAGCTGACAACTTGCTGTATCACAAACGATCAGTGTTGTCACCGTCCATATCTGTTTAACCCTTTAGTTGCTACTGTCAAAAGTGACCATCAAATAAATGGTTAATAAATTGTGGGGGCTTCCGCTTTAATCTAATTACCACACCGAGATCATGATTGTGTGGTCTTGATGTTTGCCATAGCAGATCATGGCCAAATAGCGGCCTTAGAGTCTCCGGCTATAGCATTTAGGTGGTAAACTTTTTCATTCCTGCTATATTACTTTGCATTAATTCCTGAAAATCACCTTAAGGGTTAATAAACTATCTGACAGAAGTTTTCAATATGTGAGCGGGTGCTGTTTTTAAAATGGTATCCCGTTTGGGGTTTTCCAATGTATAGCACCCCCCCCCAAAGTCACTTCAAACCTGGATAGGTCCCTCAAAAAAAATAAATTTTGTAAATTTTCTTGAAAAAATGAAAAATTACTGCTACATTTTTAAACCTCCTAAAAGGCTAACAAAATAAAATAGCATTTTAAACATGGTGCTGATGTAAAGCAGACATGTATTTATTAATGTTTTTATGTGGCATGACCATCAGGATTAAAGGGATAATGATTCATATTTGAAAACTGCAATTTTTTTTTACATTTTTGTCAAATTTCTGATCAACCTAAACTTGCCATCATCATAAATTATAATGTGCCACAAAACACAAATCTCAAAATCAATGGGATTTGTTGAAGTGTTCCAGAGTAATCACCACAAAGTGATATTGGTCAGAATTTAAAAAATTGGCCCCGTCACTAAGGGGTTAAATCTCATCAAAACACCATTAGAGATGCATAAAATGTCATAACTCAGCACATATATTTTTTGCGCATAAATCTGATATGCTAGCTCATCATCAGTAGCAAATTACAGTAAGTTGTAAAGCACACAAACCGTTACACCAAAAAAAACTTGTGCAACATCAGATACTTCTACTACTAGTGTTGTATATAAAGAAAAAAAAAGGTATGATTTATGGTACGCTTTATAGCATTAAAAAAATTATAGTTTACCATACTATGCAATAAAAATATAAACAATTTTGTACAATAATGACTTTTTACATAGTTTTTAAATTATCCCAGTGGATCTTGAAAAAAAAAAAAAATCTCTATCTATATCTGTCTGTACTGTGTTAGCCAGTAGGTAGAAAAATATTAAAACTTGAGAGTCCTCAGTGGTTGATGCCTTTTAATGGCTAACAAATTGCAAGTTTTCAAGACTACTCGGGTCTCTTCATCAGGCATAGAATGCCATTCTAAGGTATCAACCGGAGGACTCAAATTGTAATATTTTCTAAAGTTAAGAGACTTTCTGAATAGTTTGTGGCTACAAAGTTGACCATTCTTAATGAAAAGTTATTGCAAAGACCTTTATCTAGCCCTTTCCTTTTCAAAATATTTGCTGCTTTTAGGTCAGATGTTTCTATGGTTACTTAAGTACAATTATAAGCATTTCATAAGTTTTTCAACTTTTAATCAAAAAATACATCAAATTTATGCAAAAACTAAAGGTTTATAATATTCACCCTTAGGTTTTGAAGACTTCTGCCCTTTATCTCCTGGATATCAGCTTCTGGGCCAGATCCTGACTGCTAACCATCCATTCTTGTCTACTCCAGGCTTGGAGTTTATCATATTTCTATTTTTGTTTGTCCCCTCTCTTTTTGAGGATTGACTACAGGTTCTCAATGGGATTGGGATCTGGGTAGTTTCCTAGCCATGGACCCAGAGTGTCAAAGTCTTGTTTACAGAGCTACTTAGTTATCACTATTGCCAGGTGACATTATGTACGATGCTGTTTCCAATATGGAGACATTAGAGAAAACAAGGGCGGGGGCGCAGACATAGGGCTTCACCTGGTATAAATCAATTAAAATATAAAAGTACTCTGGAGTACTCACCCTTTATGGGTTGTGTTCAGACACAACCACTCTCAACATTTGTTGCAGTCATATAGCTGCTGCAGAGCTCGTGCAGGTGGACAGCGTCCACTAGGTATCATAAGTTGAGGATCCAAGAAAAGCACTTCTGAGCATCCGCGCTGCTTTAGTGATAAGAATTCTTCAGAAATCCATATAAATCTTTCAAGTTCTTTATTATATGTACTACAGAAACTACGCGTTTCGAGGTGACAAACCGCACCTCTTCTTCAGGTTAGAGTACAGAGTTGTACCTGAAGAAGAGGTGCGGTTTGTCACCTCGAAACGCGTAGTTTCTGTAGTACATATAATAAAGAACTTGAAAGATTTATATGGATTTCTGAAGAACTCTTATCACTAAAGCAGCGCGGATGCTCAGAAGTGCTTTTCTTGGATCCTCAACTTATAATATGGAGACATTCAAATTGGGAGACGTTGCACTTGGAGGAGGTGTAGATGCCATTCTTTACTCACGACAATGATCCTAGGCAAAATGAAAATGGTGCGTGAGCCACTACATGGATGAAAAGCCCCCACACACGAATGGTCTCAGGATGCTTTACTGTTGCCATGACAGTAAACATCATAGTAGCCCTCATCTTTCAATCTCCAGACAATCATTCTTCCAGATGTCCCAAACAGTCTGAAGCGGGCTTCATCAGAAAAAAATAACTACCTCAGTCCTTGGCAGAACATCAAACTGTCCTTGATGTTTTTCTTGGATGGAAGTGACTTTTTGGCTGCCCTTTTTGACATCAAGCCAGCCTCCGAAAGCTTTGGCCTCATTTTGCATACACATGTATGGACACCTGCCTGCTGCCATTCATGAGCAAGCTCTGCACTGCTATAGCTCTATAACAGCTGGTCCTGGCACTTGTGGGACTTTCATGGGTGCCCTGTAGACTTCTTCACAGTAATTTAACCACTTTTTGAATGGTATCTTTATGATTAAGTTATATATATTACAAGGCATAACATTGCATTTTTGCATTTCTTCTGATTACACAATCTAGAGTTAACACAAATTGCAACTCTAAAAACTGAAGATTTCCTGATTGCAAGTTAAGGTTCAGACTCCATAGGAGTTGTAATCACAAAACGATATGACATTTTTTTTTAATCAAGACTGTTTGCAGTGGTCTCGGTTTAGATGCCCAAGCAAAAGGAACATGTTCTGAAGGTCAGCATAATTTTTTATTGTAATTAAAGTTAAAAAACATAAGTTTGTGAGTAAAGAGGCTGTCCCCTTTCAGAAAGGTTTTTTGTATAAGCTCTGTTACTATGAAAAAAAAAAAAAAAAAAAAATGTTCAGAGCAGCTTGTGCTATCTATACCAGCAGTTTCATTGTCTGCTGTGCTGTTGACGGGACACCAGCGCTGCAGACAACAGACAGAGGAGCACTTGAGACTCGGCGCGAGTCCAGGACAGGGTAAGCACAGCACACTATGTTTTTGTTTTTTCTTACTATTAATGGAAACTTATAGGAAAAACTTTTCTAAAATAGGACAAACCCTTTAAGATATTCAGAAGCCACTGGAGAACCTTAGATTGCAGTAAAAGGATACTGTGAAAATATTGCCAAAATATTTTTTGGGAAAAAAAAAAAAATCACTGAAACTAGTAGCAAATTATCTCAAATATATATAAATGTTTATTTAGTAAACTGATTTAGTAAGAGAACTTCAAAACAAGCAACAGCTATGCAACGTTAACACTGTCCACTTATCCCAGCTGAATATTTTGCTAAGAATTTCATGTTAATTGCTCTTCAAAGCACAGGGTATACTTTATACATAAAGTATTCACGCACTGGCGATGTAGAAGTCAGAATGTAGAGGATTTTACTAGTATTTGTGCATCGCAGCAGCACCCTGTGCATATTGTCACTGGCACCCAAGAGACCACATCCAGTAATCACTTGATTGACATCCAAATAGGTTAAGAGAAAGCCGGTACTATTCTGAGTGACACCGCTCTGGCAATATTCGATGCTGTGCAACAAACCATAACCCAGGGGGAATCACTACGAGTTACATGAGCAAGTGGCAAAAGCAGTAGAGAATTGTGATGTACCGGCTCCAGGTTATGGTAAGAATAACCTTCTGTACCCTTTCGAATGTGACAAGCTCTGCCCTTTAGAATGATCAGATCCTTCATTCCACATGACGTCTGCCATAATCCTGTCACATCATGTTAAAGTACAAATTTTGTTTTGGTAAACAGATTAGTCATTTATCACACTGATTATGGCTGGAAGCGCTACATCAGTTTTTTTTTTTTTTTGGAGTTTCTAAAAACTAACTAAAGATCAGAAATAATAGGAAAATATAAAAATGATATTAAACAACTCAGCCCATGTAGTACAGTGTTTGACATCCTTTAGCTGCATCATGGTATAAGGTGCCGTATAGAGTTGAGCGACTTTGGTCAGATCGGGTTTCATGAAACAAAATGTTTCAGATGAAACTGGTCCGACTAGGGCAAAAAAAGTCAGAGTTTCGTCCGAAACCCGACACCAATGCAAGTCAATGGGAAATAAAAGTCGGCATTGAGTGGATGAATGTCATCTGCTCAATGCCGACTTTTATTCCCCATTGACTTGCACTGGGGTCGGGTTTCGGACGAAACTGTGACTTTTTTTTTTGCCTTAGTCGGACCAGTTTCATGAAACCCGATCTGACCAAAGTCGCTCAACTCTAGTGCCGTAATCTTTCTACAGGAATATTCCCCCACGCGAACAGGATCGTTTTCACAGTCAATGCAAATTAAATTAATGTCCTGACATTCTCTGAGCAGCCTTATTCTTCCGTGTCCTAGAGATGCTCTGTAGAATTAAGATCTTGCGACTGGAGCCAAGGGAGACAATAAAAAAAAACCTCACTGTCATGTTCCTGGAACCAATCCATAAGTAAATGCCCCTTGTGGGATGGTGTGTTGTCTTGCAGAAAGCATCCTTCTGCCACAGCGCTACAATGAAGGAATAAATGCTACAATGCTAAGTTAGGTAAGCCCTACTATCAAGATATCTATCCATCCACAGGTATCAGAAGAAACATGTCCTACCCTATTGCTCCACTTCCACCAGCCTGAACTATTGACCTCTCACTAAGGTTTCGTCATTTCTACTGTTTGCGCCAAATTTTCAATTCATTTGACCCTCCCATCAGCATGGTGCAACAGAAATCTAGAATCATTTCATCAGGAAATATTTTTCCACTGCTCAACGATCCAATATTTTCCTGTCTGCTATAGCCCATCCGTGCAAAGCTACATCCTGATCTGTTTTTGAACATGTTAGAGCACACCAGGGTTGTAATTTGCTAGACTGTTGACACCTTGTTTACTTCCACAGTATCAAATACATCTTTGGAGGTTTTCTCAAATCACGCCATTCTGTGCAGGCACATGGTTTATAGTTTTCGAAATATTGGCCTCAGCTAATACAGCAATGACGACCACTAGTGGTGAGCGAACATGCTCGGATACAGCATTATTCGAGCATGCTAAGGTGTTATCGAAGTATTTTGGGGGTGCTCGGATAATATGTTAGAGTTCCCGCAGCTGCATGTTTTGCGTTTGTTAGACAGCTGCAACACACGCAGTGATATTCCTGTTAGGCAATCCCAGCATGTGTTGTGGCTGTCTGACGCGGTCTAAAGGCCCCGTCACACATAACGACTCACCAGCGATCCCGACAACGATATCAACGTGTCAGGATCGCTGGTGAGTCGCTACATGATCGCTGGTGAGTCGCTACATGATTGCTGGTGAGCTGTCAAGCAGACCACTTCACCAGCGATCAGCGCGGCGTAGCTGTGTTCGTTAGTTACCAGCGCGCTGATGCAGGGAGCTGGTAACTAACGTACACATTGGGTATCCAAGGGACGTGCGTCCCTTAGATACCCGATGTGTACGTTACCAGCTCCCTGCATCAGCGCGCTGGTAACTAACGCACACATCGGGTTTCTAAGGGACGCACGTCCCTTGGATACCCGATGCGTACGTTAGTTACCAGCTGATCGCTGGTCTCCCGCCTGTCACATGCAGCGATGCGTGATGGCCAGCGGGAGACCAGCGACCAAAGAAAAGTCCAGGGCTTCCTACAGCAATCAGCGATACCGGCAAGGGGGCCGGTCGCTGATCGCTGTCACACACAGCGATCTCGCTGTTGTGTCACAAAACTTGTGACTCAGCAGCGATCTCGCTAGCGAGATCGCTATGTGTGAAGGGGCCCTAAGTGTTTGCTATATTAAATGCAGAGAAACTTTTGGTGAGAATAGAAGATCTAGATTTGTAAATCTAGATTCATGTGAGCAGACACGCGACACTAAAGGTATGGTGTCAGGTATGCGAACATTACTTTTGTTGAGTCATTGGAACAAAGCCTTTAACTTTTAATTTATTTATTTCACTACAATATAAAGGATCCGTGAAACAAAGTTCCTGTTCAAGAAAGTTGTCCTGAACATCAGACAAACTGGAAGAAAACATAACACTAGTGAAATAATTCTTAACATATTCAAATTAATGTTTCTGGCCAAAATGCATTAACGTTCTCCTAGTATGTAGAGTTATCCCACAGGATCTTTATCCATCATGAAGCCATTTCCTTCACTGCACTAGAAAAGAGGAAAACGCTTCTAAAATGAATGTGCCCCTGTGACACCAAGGGGATCAAAGAAGCACGTGCTTAAAGGTTTTTCCTGCATTTCTTTACGCCTCATCCTCCAAACCAACAGAGTGCCCTTTCAGGCCCACCTCCAGATTACCTATTTACCCAAGCTACAGGAAAATATTTGCTCAAGTCAATATGGTTCTTTGAAAGCAAACACATCCAGCCTTTTTCAAAAACAGCTTCTGCATGTAGACCATCAGTCCAGAAAGAAAAGGGGTGGCTCTCATAGCTGAGCATATGATTTTATGGCACCAATCTATTTTGTGGTGGGCGACATTATCCTATTAGGCGACTAGTGCTAAAATTAGTTTGTGGCCATGTAGGGTAATTAGTGGGTGCATGGACATAATTGACAGCATCTTTGAGGAGACTTGTTTCATTTGATCGTGATCCAAAAGAAGGAACAAGCGCTCATGTTTGGCTCCATTTAAAAATGACCTCATTAATTTCAGTCTCCCTTCTGCATGATTATTATACACTGAAATGAACTTCTGACCTTTTTCACAACAGGAGAATGTCAGCATATCATTATTAGCGGGTGAGGAGACTGACAGTTCCAAGAAAAAGGTAAACGTGCGTGTTATAATTACCCAATTATATCCTGACATGATCTTCAAAACTCGGCCAACTCGAGAGATGCTGTATTTTTAATATTTTATTTTAATGGAGTTTCCTCTGGTTTCCTTCCACACTCCAAAGACATACTGAAAGGGAATTTAGATTGTGAACCCCAACAGGGACAGGGGTGGTGGTCTAAAGTGTTGTGAAATTAATGATGCTATATAAGCAAGTAGACTCAAACTAAATGTGTGCTGAACCTTTCTGGTCATTTGTTTCCATTTTATACTTTTATATAAAATGGCACAAAACAGCCTGTATATAACCGGACTGACCACATCTTCCTGACCAGGACAAAATTTGTTTAAAATCTGACATGTCACCTTACCTGGTATTATCTTTAAACTGCTTGTAACTAACCCCATGATTCAGAGATTGCCTTTTTATGACACATTGTACTTTGTCATCCTATGATGGCGATTTAATAGTCATGTATGAACATTAAAAGCATATCTGAGCAAAATTGATTCATGTACATGGGCTCTATGAATTTGCTTATACAAACGTCCTTTTTTTTCCTACTAATCAGCCCTTTTAAATTCTGCACAAGCAACTTGACCCTATAAATGATGTTTTCTATTATGAAATTTTGTTATGTTATGGATATTTTCTGAATGTCTATGTGTATGATTTATCTGAAGATGTAATATATGACCAACAGAAAGAAATCACCGTCTATATAACATAATAAAATTATATTCTTTGTTGAACGTACTTTTGCCACTTCTTTGCTAGCGTGTACCAGGTGTTGTCCTTTTTTGTACTAACTTATAACCCTTTTTAAAATTGTTATTGTATGCAAGAAAGATTTTTGTATTGTCATTTTAAATAGGTGGTCTCCATTTTTTTCATCGGACGAGTTAGTAATTGAATAGGAGATACTATATACTTTTGGCCCAACTATCGGATATACATTGTACTTTGTGTTAGTAGTAAACTTGGGTCTATAAAGGTTTGCTGATATTTGCAACAAATTTTGAAAAAAAAATTGCAGTTTTTGAACTTTGAATTTTCATGCACTTAAAACGTGTTGTAAAAAAACAATCAACCTTGTGAATATTTACCATATGTCTATTTAGTGTCTGCATCATATTCTTGTGGGTTGAGTTTAAAGAGTAACCGTCGTTTTAATTTTTATCTCAAATCTATAGTACACGTGAAAATAAGCAACTTTGTAATATATCTTATCAGAGAAAGAGGAGATGGCAGCAGCTACTGATAAGATTCCATGTAGATAGGAGGTATGGGAGGAGCTTTGTTTCTAGCTCCTCCTGCTCCCGCCTACACAATCTTATCAGTAGCTGCTGCCATCTCCTATCTCAGTGATGGGAAGGTCCTCACTGAATGATTTACCTCACAATGGAGAATTTTGATAATGACTGATCAATTTTGGCAGAGAAAGAAGCAGAATTCTCTGATAAAAATAAGTAACTTTGTAACACATCTAATGTGTCCGATTGTTTAAATAAAAATGAAAACAATAGTTACCCTAAGTTTTTCTTTTTGCACCATTTTGGGGTACATAATATTTTGGATTGCTTTCAAGGCAAGGTTAACATATATTCTGGGTTCTGCTTTGAACACCTACATTGGGGTTTCTGTAAATCTGAGGAATAAGTGATTCTTCTTACTGAACCATTAACAAGTATGAGGCAGATCTAGTCACTTTGGAATTTATCTGGCCTCTGTTCTGGTGGTGTTCCTTTTAGAGTTGCAAAAAAGGGTTAACTGTGTCTCGTGCATGCATAAAAAGAAAGATCCTACCAGAAACAGAGGAAAGAGTCCAAAGTGTACAATCTGCCGCATTACAGTGAATGGTTCTGTCAGTGATTGTGTCGGAATCCTGTATTTTTTTCGAGATTTAAACCCCAATTCATCGAAACTTTCAGAAGTCAGAAAACAGTTGTAAAAAGCTTTGAAAACTTTATAAACTTTTGCGCAACGCAAGGCTGTGTAAATGTTTAGAGATTTTCGCCCACCTCCAACAGTTTGAGCGGATTTCGGGTGAGTCAGAGCGCACCAACTCGCACTCATCAAATTAATGTTCAACGATGGCATCCCTTAAACCACAAGTATAATTCCAGGGGAAAAAAGGCGCTCTTGATGAATCGGAGCTTTGGAATTAAACCTCAATATAAGCACCTAGTGTAGAATACAGGACACACTTGAATGAAGCTGTAATCTAATTTTAGGGGGGCAGAGTGAACATACAAACAGCAGCTCAAAAATTGCTTTCATTTCATTTTTATGCCATTCACCTTGTAGTATAAGCAAGGTGTATTCTTCGAATACAGCGATACTAGATTTAGATTTGTTTGTTACTTCTACACTTTATTTTTTTTTTAATAAAAATATTATTCGCAAATACATCCAATTAGAAATGTTGTATATTTTTTTCTGATTCGCTACGTCGCTTTCCTCATGTGCAGGCATTGCAAGACCTTTTGTATCCATGCTTACAACCACTAGCAACTCACTGTCACTATATGAGTGGATATAGTGGTCGTAACAATAGAAAAAATATATTACATTTCTAATTGGTGGTATTTGCGAATATTGCTAAACTTACTACTTATTGGGCTAGGATCTTGGAGAAGAGAATACCCCTTTAACGTTTTGGACACCATCAGTATTCAGAACAATAAAATAGAGACATCTCTGTACCAGAAGCCAATTTACCATGTCATACCTCTAAAAATGGGAAAGTTTTTATCCCAATCATCTATAATGAAGCCATTGGATATGTTCCAACCCTACAGATAGAAACAAATCATGGGGGCCTCAGAGACCTTTTTGAATCTGGGCTATCATCCAAGGATAATTGAAAACCGTATTGCAAGAGCACCAGAATATCAAGGAAACATGCCCTACATTACAAAGCTAAAGAAGAATACAACAGGTACTTCTAGTAGTCACCTACAATCCAAATCGAGAGGGGTGTAAGGAGTAGCTGCCCGGAAACTACAACCTTCACTACAACAAAGTTGCCCGATAAAATTCGCATTTCCAGATCCCCGCACTTCTGTGTTTTAGGCAGCACCCGAATCTAAGAAGCATCATTGCATGAAGCTTCCTGTTCTCTCCAATCACAACAGGATAGTTTCCCTGCAGCAGGAAAAAATATCAAACCTGTCCATCTATAGTGACCATGGACAAGATAAAGATGGCTAAATAGTAGTGGCCAAATATTTTGTGGTCCTGGCAACAGGATCAAACTTATGACAACCTTTGACAGTGCAGGAATGGATGTGTCGCATGGATTTGTGTCTTTCTATATCAATTAAGGAATATGCTGCTCAGACCTCAAGAGTGCATCACAACACCAGATCAGATCTCAATCAGTTGACAAAAGGAGAGTGAAAATTTTAACCCATGAACTGCACCCACGATTTACTGCCACAATTGTTTAACTCCTTCCCACATTGATCATTCTTAACTTGTCTCATTACGGCTTTATTCTGTCCTGTTGTGTATAAGTATGTGACCCTTCACAGATTTTGTGTTAGTCTATGGACCCGAGTAGTCTGGAAAGCTTGCTATTTGTCACCATCTTCTCAGTTCGCCATTAAAAGGTATCAACCATTGAGAACTCAATTTTTAATATTTTACTGTAAAGGTTAAGTAATTTTACAATTCAGCAAGTGGGGTCATTCCAGATGGAACGATTCTAAATGTAATTTTTGTTCATTTTATATATATATATATACAGTATATATATATATATATATATATACACAGTATATATATATATATATATATATATACATACAGTATATATATATATATATATATATATACACACACACACACACACATATATATATATATATATATATATATATATATATATATACACACACACACACACATATATATATATATATATATATATATACACATATATATACATATATATATATATATATATATATATATATATATGTTTCTATTGGAGAAACATTTTTCCATGATTTTTTTTGCTCCATTTTAAGACTTCTTTAATTTAACCTTTATTTTCTTAGTCCCTTTATGGGTCTTGATCTTTAACTTGTCTAGTCAATGGTCTAAAACCCTGTAATACCTTTATACTGCAGGGTGTTCGATCTGTCAGTGATACAGGCCAAAACACCTGGCAGATCCGGAAGTCATTCTTTGCCTTCTGATTGTCATGACAACCATCAGTACACCAGGATCACTTAGCATAGGGGTGAGGTCAGGGTGGCGATGTGGTGAGAGATGAAGTCTTTTTACTCACAACCCTTAACCGTTACTATTGAATGCAGCACCTAGAGGATTAAAGAGCCAGGGGCAGCGCTATAGGAGCTCGTTTGTCAGCTAAGCCGAGCTCCCACATGGAACACTATCATTACTATGTCCATTTGTGGGAATACCTCCCTATATAAGATGCACTATTATGTTGAGAACACATCATGTGAGATTATCTTTTGTGAGTCTGTAACCTGTCCACTTTTATAGTTGAGTTGTGTAGCCCTAGTTAAATTCATCTCATTTCCCGTTTACAATGGTTGAATAAAGGACTGTCATGAAAAAAAAAAACATGAAGTTAAAGGCCATTAAAAATTTTCTATAAAATTCTACAAGGACAGGGTAAGACAAAGTGAATCTGTCTGCGATTTAACAATACAAATTGTATTAATGTAAATTTATATCCATTAATAAATAGTTCTTAAACCTTGACAAAGCTGGTGTACATTAACTTTCACAAAAGCTAATACAGCCATATTGACATGGGATTTTCACATTAAGTCTATAACTTCATCAGACCCAAAATCCTTTTAATAATCTATGCAATTTTTATTGTGAAATCTGGTGACAAATCCACTTGATTCTGGAATGTTGATGTTGGAGACAATTATAGAAATTAGACCTTGTCCACTTAAATGCCCACTGTGTATGACGATCCATACAAGCAGGATTAAATTAGACACTGGATCAGAGACTTTATCGAGACCTTACAGGACAAACCTGCACATAGCCCTAACAAGCATTAAAAAGGTACGCAACCAACATTATATAAAAGAGTCACCATTAAGCATAAACCACTAAAACTATATAAACCATCAGTAATTAATGAAAAAAATTTTTTACAGCAAATTTTGTCATCTCAGTTTGTGACTTGTTAGCCATGACACCTGATTTGGCAGGTTTGTGATTTAATTTAACGAATCGGACGATACCGTTCCCTCTTCTCTAATTAAATTCACACATTTTTATGAATTTGTATCTATCAACTGCTCAACATGCAGCTGGAGACTTACCTGTACCCATCTCTGCAAACCACGCATTTATCAGGGTAACCAAGACATTTCTTACAGTTTTGGTGACACTTCAGACATCTCCTGACACCTAAAAAAAGAACATGGTACGATAAGCCTCAATGAACCAATGACATAACAGTAACATCAAAAAATATTTTCTTTGCTCACTGAAATGGAGATAAATTGCATTGCCACAGCGTCATTTGAACGAATATTCAAGAGGATCTATCAGTATAATCTTGTCTTCTGCTTAGGCCTCCTTCACATGTCTTATCTTCTAGTATGTTGTCTATCAGTGTTTTTTACGAATAGAACATCTACCCATAGTTTGTGAGGCTCATTCACGCTTGGCTTTTTTCTTTTTTTTTTAGTTTGCAGCCTTATTGTCCAAAAAATAAAGTTACAGCTCAAAAATCAAATGTTCAAGTCTATGTGCCAAAGAAAACCTCAAAGAGCTCAATGACGGGCATCCTAATGCAGTCTTATTTTTCATTGACTGTTTCATAGGAGAAGCTTCTGAAATAGTCAGGGTATTGTGTTCGTGCACAAAAAACAAACCACCCGAATTATTACAAAAAAAAAGAAAGAAAAGAAAGAATGGCTAAAAAATGCGTCAAAGGTTCTTCCAATTCATTTCTACTGTAAAACCATTGCGGTTCCTATGTCCAGTCTTTTGAGCGTTTGTTTTTATTTCAGGTTCTGAAAAACTCATGGTGGGAAAAAGAAAGTGCATGCTGCTACATCTCCTGATGGGAATCTCTCAACTATGCACCGTTAAATCAAATACTCAAAAAAGGCCATAGGGAAAAAACAAACTTCCAAATTGTTTCAAGAACTCTCCCAAAACCACTTCAGGAAAATGAAAAACGGATACTAAAACTTCCCAAATAAGTGTTTCCAATAGAAAATGAGACATTCTTGACTGCCTCAAAAAATCTCATAATGCACATACCCTTTTACTTCCAATGACCATGGCAGCCCTCGCATGGTCCGAGTGCCATGCGATTTTTTTTTATCACACCCATTGACTTACAATTGACGAATCTCGACCAAGAAACTAAGACAATTGCAGCATGCTGTGATTTTTTTTCTCAGTCTGATTTCAGCTGAGGAAAAAAAAACAAAAAGCTGTAACTCTTAGATGAACATTGGTCAGAGTACAATCCGATTTTTTATCAGACTGCACTACTCCGTTTTTCTTGCAGACGAGTATGATCCCTAAATCTGGCTATACACAAGTTAGCGCTTGGCCACAACCTTTTTTAGCTGAAAGTAGTTTATTTCAAATATCGACAATACCTCAGATCATCAGGCAATCTTGATCACTTTTCGAGTGCATTGCCAGCTGAAGTAGCAAAATGGAATTGACCCTTGACATATTTTGATTAAAAATATAAAAAGATATTTGCAATCTAATAAGTAAAACCAAAAGGATGGTAGCTAGATATTTCATAAGCACATCTATGCATAGAAAGGATAGGGTAAAGCAAACATTTACTTTCTTCAGCGTAGGCTCCAGCTGGACAAGATGTCGTACAGGCATTCATCTCGGGTTGCAGGTAGAACCCTCTCTTACAGGAGTTGCACTGATTCTGACCCCGTCCAAAGCAGGAGTCACATCCTCTGTGGCAGCGCCTACATCTCCTACCAGCAACATCTGCCATGTATCCCAAGGGACAGGTGCTCACACATTTTCTGAATAAACCATAAAACAGGAATAATTAAGGTTATCAATTTGCATAGATGCCACAGTGCATGGTCAAAAAGCAATATCCACTGCCAATGGCCAACGCTGCAACAGAGGAACTACTCAGAAGTCAGTAGGTTAGCTGAGGTATAAGAGTGCTCAGCGACCAATAAAATATAGATAAGTATATACATTCGAAAGTACAATAGCAGTACTTACCATTGGCCTTGCCTCAATAAACCATACCCGAACTTATCACAGAAGTCCAGTTGTCTCCTGAGTATTCCCTCGCTCTATCAGATCTTTGCCTACACAGTCTCCCTACTACTAAGGCTATGTTCACATGTCCAGTAATCATCCGTTAGAATGGTTCCAGCAGTAATCCATTGTCAAAAATGATGTGCAGGAACAACTTTTTGTTGGTCTTAAAAAATTATTTCAGCTGAATCAGATTTTTTTTTTTTTAATTACATTGAAGTCTAAGGAAAAGGGATCCATTAAATAGTCATCCATTTTCTTCCATTTCAAAACGGATCCTTTTCAAATGAAAGGAAAATGGATGGCTAATTAACGGATACATTTTCCAAAAACTTCAACACTAAAAAAAAAAAAAAACACAGATCTAGCTGAAAAAAAAAAAGTTTCTTTAAGGCTACTTGCACACTTGAGTTCACAGGCGCAGCGTTCGGCCGCCGCTAAGCCCCGCCCCTGGCTGCGCCTCCTCCGGTCAGCTCCTCCTCTGGGCGCATGACGTTGCATGCAATCAGCGTACTCTATATTTAGCGTTGAGTACGCTGGCATGTTTTTGCCGGCGCATGGGCCCTTTTTGCGCTACGCTGACGTGCGCCAAACGCTGTGCGTTGCATTTTTGTGCACTCGGCGCAGTGCAAAAAGGGCGCATGCGCCGGCAAAAACATACCAGCGCACGGCCAGCGTACCCAACACTAAATATAGGGTACGCTGATCGCATGCAGCGTCATGCACCCAGAGGAGGAGCTGACTGGAGGAGGCGTGGCTGGGGGGCGGAGCTTGGCGGCGGCCGAGCGCTGCGCCTGTGAACGCAAGTGTGCAAGTAGCCCAAGCCAGGCAAAAAAAAAAAAAAGTTCTGCATGCAAAATATGTTGCCAACATATTACTGCTGGATCCGTTCTGGCGGATGATTGCTGGACATGTGAACACGGCCTAACACAGTCTGTGAACATGCTAATTTCTACAGTTCTTACTGCCTATAAGAAGTCATGCCCTCTGTTACCTGCCAGACTTGACACTCCCAATACTGTAGTGGACACAGTTGTGACATTGCTCTGCGCCAGGCCCATCACATCCTCTGTCTCCACATTCTGTGTGACAAGGACCTTAGAAAGAAAACATGTTTGTTACTAAAGACCGTAGATTTGGTGTGCAAAAAGAGAAGAATCAAATTATGGTGAGCAGAAGCGCATGCTAGGGAAAAAAAAAAATTCTGATCCTTTAAATGAGTCACTTCTCAATAGAGGTAGTAGAATTGATTTTCTGGGTTTAAAACTCTTTGTGGAAACAATTTACTTACCTTTAAAAGGATACAGAGGATCGGTCAGCTCTTCAATACATCTATTTTAATTTATACTTGAATTTTTCATGATCAATCATCTTTTCTCTTAATTGCTGTGCCACTTGTTATTTCTCCTAAAACTTGATGAATAAATTGACCACTGGGTCAGACTGGCTAGTAGTGTCTCCATACACTCCGAGAGTCCTCAGTGGTTGATACCTTTTAATGGCTAACTGAAAAGATGGTAAATTGCAAGCTTTCAAGACTACTCCAGTCGGTTCATCAGGCATTGTATGCCTGATGTAGAGACCAAAGCAGTCTCGAAAGCTTGCATTCTATACCTGATGAAGGGACTAAAGTAGTCTCAAAAGCTTGCATTCTATGCCTGATGAAAAGACCAAAGTAGTCTTGAAAGCTTGCATTCTATGCCTGATGAAGAAACCAAAGTAGTCTTGAAAGCTTGCATTCTATGTCTGATGGAGACCTGAGCCATTAAAAGGTTTCAATCACTGAGGACTCTCAAATTCTATCTACTGGCTAACACGGTACAAAAATATATATTTTCCCCACACTCTGAATCTTTACGATCGGATGGGCTTTTATCAGTGGAGAGGCAGCATCCAGCTTGCAATTTATTCATAAATATTCAGGAAGAACAAGAGGAACAGCACAATGCAAAAATTATGAGAGAACATGCTTCAGAATCCGAGAAACAGGGATTTGTGTGTACTCATCTTAAAATCCTTTTCTCCGAGCCAATTATTGGGGGACACAGGACCATGGGTGTTATGCTGCTGCCACTAGGATGACACTAAGCAAATACACAAAGAAATTAACTCCTCCAGTTTGGTGCCAAAGCAGTAGGAGCTCTTCAATAGCAAACAATAATGAACATGTCAAAAACAAAAAACAACCACAAGCCAACGGGCCATCAGGGTCGGTGCTGTGTCCCCCAATAATTGGCTCTGAGAAAGGGATTTTACGTTGAGTACACACAAAACTCCCTGTTTCTCCTTCGCCTCATTGGGGGACACAGGACCATGGGATGTCCTAAAGCAGTCCCTGGGTGAGAAACAGCAAGACTGCTGAAACCTCGTGTACCAAGAGGTTAAATCTGCCCTACAGATGTGATACTGCCAACTGCAGAATCCGTCTGCCAAGGGCCGCATCTGCAGAAGCTTGAGAATGAATGTTGTAATGCTTAAACGTGTGCAGGCTGGACCAAGTCACAGCCTTGCACACTTGCTGTGCTGATACCTGGTGCCGAATGGCCTAGGAGGCCCCCACTGACCGACTGGAGTGAGCCTTAATCCCCGCCAGGATAGGCTGACCTCTGACACGATAAGCCTCTTGGATTGATGAATGGATCCATTTGGCTATTGTAGCTTTAGAAGCAGGTAGGCCCTTTCTGTGTCCCTCCGGAAGCACAAAAATGAATCTGATTTGCGAAAAGACGCAGTTCTGGAAATTGATTTCCTGAGTGCTCTCACCAAATCTAAAGTGTGAAGAGCTTTCTCAGTACGATGGGCCGGAGCTGGGCAGAACGAGGGCAAAACTATGTCCTCATTCAAATGAAAAGAAGAAACTACTTTAGGCAAGGATTGAGCCATCCTCAACACCACCTTGTCTTGGTGGAAAACTAGAAAAGGAGGTTTGCAAGACAAAGCCACCAATTCCAAAACCCGCCTGATGGATGTTATTGCCACAAGAAAAGCAACTTTCCAAGAAAGAAGGGTAAGAGATTTGTATTACAGGGGTTCAAAGGGAGCCTCTTGCAGGGCTCCTAGGATCAAATTAAGGTCCCAAGGCTCCAGTGGAATCTTTTAGGGAGGGATGAGATGTGGCATCCCCTGTATGAAGGTCTTAACCTGTGATTTGAAAACTATCCTTCACTCGAACAGGACAGATAGAGCTAAAATCTAGCCTTTGAGAGAAGCCAGTGCCAGACCCGTGTCTAATCCTGCTTGAAAAACTCCAAAATGGAAGGAATAGAAAACACAAGTGGTGAACATCCGCAGGTTTTGCACCAAACGAAAAAGGCCTTCCAGATGCGATGGTAAATGCGCATGGATGTAGGTTTTCGAGCATTAATCATAGTGGAAGCTACCTGTTTGTGAGAAGCTGGACTGGGCTAGAATACAGGTTTCAATGGCTAGGCCATTAAACTCAGAACCTCAGAGTTCTGGCGGTAGATTGGCCCCTGAGAGAGAAGGTCTGGACGGTCTGGTAACTGCTAGGGGGCGTAGGCGACTAGTTGCACTAGGTCAGCGTACCACGCTTGGCATGGCCAGTCTGGTGCGACGAGAATCACAGGGATTCCTTCCGCCTTGATCTTCCGGATGACCCTTGGGATTAGCGGAAGCAGTGGAAAAATGTAAGGGAGGCGAAACTGATGTTACGGAAGCACCAGGGCATCTGACCCGACGGCTAATGGGTCGGTGGACCAAGCTACGAATGCCGGAACTTTGGCGTTTAGCCTGGAGGCCATGAGGTCTACATCTGGTGTTCCCCAGCGTTGCAAATCTGCTGAAAGACTTGCGGCTGAAGGGATCACTCTCCTGAGGCCAGGCCCTGACGGCTCAGAAAATCTGCCGCCCAATTCTCCACTCCCGGAATATGAACTGCAGAAATCACTGAATGATTGGTCTCAGCCCATTGCAGAATGTATGCATCGCTGTTGTGCTTCGTGTGCCGTCCTGACAATTGATGTACGTCACTGCTGTGGCGTTGTCCGACTGGATCCGGATGGGACGACCGGCCAGAAGCTGATGGAATTGCTGAAGGGCTAGTCTGATTACCCAGATTTCGAGAATATTGATCAGGAGGCGCGATTCCTGAATGGACCAGCATCTCTGAGCAGTGTGGTTACGGAAGATCGCTCCCCAACCTCGGAGATTAGCGTTGGTGGTCACCACCAGCCAGTGAACTTGAAGAAAAGACTTTCCCTGATTCAATGAGGATGACAATGTCCACCACTTCAGAGACTGGAGTGACAGGCGAAACCGGCGGTCCAGAGAGGACGGATTTCTGTCCCACGTTGACAGCAATGCTTGCTGCAGAGGACGGAGATGTAGCTGAGAGAACGGTACTGATTTGATTGCCGCCACCATTTTCCCCAGGACCTGCATGCCGAACCGCAAGAGAAAGCTTCCGGGCTCCCCGGATCAGTGCTGAAATCTTTTCTGGAGGGAGAATTGCCAACCTTCGGGAAGTTTCCAGGAACATCCCAAAAAAGGAAATTTTCTGGGATGGGGCTGGGGAGGACTTGCTCAGGTTCACCAACCAACCTAGACGAGTGAGCATCTCCATGGACACTGACACTTTCTGCGCAGGCCTGAAGGGACGATCCTTTGATGAAGAGGTCATCTAGGTAGGGCAGAATCACCATGCCCCAAGAGTGCAGGATAGACATGACGGCTGCCATGACCTTGGTGAACACTCTGGGGGCAGTGGCGAGACCGAAGAGCAAGGCTTTGAACTGAAAATGCTCGTCTCTGATGGGGAATCGCAGAAATCTTTGAAGACCTGAGAAGATTGGAATGTGAAGATATGCGTCCTTGATGTCGACAGACGCAAGGTATTTCCCTTTTTCCAGTGAGGTGATAACAGAACGGAGAGATTCCATTCTGAAATGACGCACTTTGACAAACTTGTTCAACAATTTTAAGTCTAGGATGGGACACATGATTCCATCCTTCTTTGGGACCACGAACAGGTTTGAGTAAAACCCTTTGAACCGGTCTGTGTGTGGGACCGGGACAACAACTCAGTTGTTGCGGAGCGCATTAATGGCCTGATAAAATGGGTCTGCATGCGCCTTTGTCTTTGGAAGACGGGACCGGAAGAAATGTGTTGGCGGGGGCGACACGAATTCTATTTTGTATCCTGAAGACACCAGATCTCTGACCCATTGGTCGTGAACGACGGCCAGCCAGATCTGGCAAAATAGGAGTAGATGGCCGCCTACCCTGTCTGTGTCTTCTGGATACTGCAATGATCACTGAGCAGAGAACTTGTGGGAAGAGGTACCTTTTGGTCCGGACCATGATGGTCTGTATCTCCAGGAATGAGAGGGCTTGAATGAAGGTTGTGAATCCCTGAACTGGAGGAAGTGGTTGTGGATGACCAGCCTGCGGTACTGCGAAAAGGCCGGAGGCGAACCTGTTGCTGGGGCTTCGAAAGGACCTACTGGGTCGTTGCTGAGGGAGGAATTTGCTCTTTCCTCCAGTAGCGTCCGAGATAATTTGGTCAAGCTTTTCTCCGAATAAAAACGCCCGATCTGGTAAGGCAGAGAAGTTAGAGATTTTTTGCAAGAGAAGTCTGTTCGCCACTCTTGAAGCCATAGGGCTCTCCAGGTGGCAATGGCATTTGCAGCTGTAAGTGCAGCGCAGTTAGCTGCATCTAGGGAGGCATGTACCACATAATCCGCGGCCTGGGCAATTTGGTAAGCGAGACTGACCGCCTCGGGAGGTAGGTTATTGTCTTGACTGGTCTTGGCTAGGGCCTCAGCGCAGGTTACCATAGCTCTGGCCATCCAGGTGGTGGCAATGTAAGGGAAGAGTGCTGCTCCAGCAGCCTCAAAGACTGACTGTGCAAGATTGTCAATCTGACGGTCAGTGGAGTTTTTAATAGACGAGCCGTCGGACAAAGACATTAGAGTTTTGGAAGCTAACCGTGATATGGGAGAATCCACTGACGGAGACTCCGTCCAGTCTTTTCTTAAAGTGGGGGCAAAAGGGGTGCCATGCTTCTAGCAGCTTTTGCCCTGTGAATCGCTTGTCCGAGCGACTTCTATGTCTGTGAACAAGGTCAGTAAACTTAGGGTGGTTTGTAAAAACCCTGTGAGGACATTTGGTCCTTTTAAAGGACACAGTGTGATCAGGACTAGTTCCAGGCTCATCATCTACTCTCAGAGCCTTATGAACCACTTCAATGAGGGCATCTAGAGACTCCTGGGTACTCTAGCGGGTCCGGGTCTACGGCCGCACCCGACTCATTCGGAGTCGTGTTCGCTGCGAACCCCAGGGGAGGGGGAACGGGAACCAGAGCTAGCAGACGCCAAGGCACCAGAATGCCTCAGGGATGAGCTACGGGGACGTTTCCTAGAAGATTGGACATCCTCTGCTGCTGTCCGTACCCTGTCTGAGGAAGACTCTCGAATGGCTGAGGGGCCTTCTTTGCAAGGTAAACTGATGCCGCAGCTTGAGGAGGAATCACGGAAGGATTCTATAGCCTTAGCCATGGACTGTGCCAGGGACGTGGCCCACTCGGGTGGGTTAGGTCCACTAGGGTCTGCATTAGCGGAGGGCTCCTGTGAGCATGAGGTGTCGCAGGCTTCACAGATTGCAGTGGGGTTCCTCCGTGGTAGTGTGGCATTACACGCGGTACATGAGGTATAAACTACAGTGTGCGCTATTACTTTTCTAAAGTGCCTTTGGACATATTGCATGTATATGCTGCTTAGAGCTTGCTGCAGGGAAGGGGTTAAGCGTTGTGGACTGGCTTACCCAGGTCCTGTGTCCGTGCCCCCAGAGAAGGTAGTCTGCGCCACAATGTAAAAAGGAGCCTGAATTGATTAAGATGGAGTTGTCCAGTAGCAGGCCGCCCCTTAAGTGTTGTCTTCCATGTGTACAGAAAAGGCAACTAGCAGTGATTTTCAATTTTAAAAGTGCCAGCATCTGTAGCACCAGGTTAACTCCAAAATGACTACACTGTACTACGTTGTCTGTGTTTACCATTTTAATTATTTCTGATCTCACCAGTTTTACAAGATCTTTAATTGCACAGAAATGTTATTATTCATTTATTGGACATTAAAATGTTTCTACCAATTTGCTGCTGCAGACCATCTCTGAGCCTTTTATGATCTATTTGATTTGCAAAATGTTACAAATCCAACAGTACTGCTACTCACAGCTCTCTCCCCCTCTAACCCGCTCTTCTCTCAATGTTAGATATTATAGTAAGGAGGGCATTATACACAGATCTGAAGAATGCAGAAAAGAGAAGAAAGCATATACAGCCTCAGGACGGGCAGAGAAAATAGGTTATAGAGAGTCAAAACACATGAGGCCTTGCAGTATAGAAGCTGTACTAATGAAGACAGCAGTATCCTTGATATGTAAATAGCTTACATGCAGCCTATATTACTGGAAGAAACACTCCCACAATACAATAATCTGAAACTTGGTTTCAAAATTCATATCAGGAGGTCATGAAATTACATGAAAGAAGAAACTTAGTACAATTTTATTAGCTAAAAGGTAACTAATAACATATGTAAAAGATTTTTCCATATTCATAGCCTTTAACACATTTGAAAGAATAAATGAACAACCGTGAATGTGTATATAAAATGTTTAGTTCTGAAAGTTGCATGATTCAGAGATTATAATGGTCAATTTATAGTGCATACATCTCTATCATGAGAATCTTTCAGTCGTTTACTTGCAGGCACAAGATGGGTACAGAAATATTCCCGCAGAGACTGACCTAGCAGTGTAGAGATGGCTGCTCAACAATACCACGTGGCCGATTTCATTTTTCACATCATTGGCAACGCTCTGCATTACTGCAAAACTTTCCAGTGTTTCATGATAAGTAGAACTTGGAGAAGCATCTTAACTTGTGATTATGTTTTCTGAAGACACAGATTACCATCATTTCCCCTCTTTCCTCTGCAGCTGGGAGCAGCTTAGCCTCAGTTTACATTCTTGATCTTTTCAGCATTGAAGCTACAAGTTCAAGAATGAATCCCAGCAGCTCAAATCATACATTATATATGCATCCAGTCCGAAACCAAACAGAACTTGTGTGGAAAAGAAAGTTATTTTCTGCCCAAATTAATAAAACATCTTGGAGACATGATACAAAAATAAGTCCAGAAGTCACTGACCCTGGCATTACCCGCCTCGATGCCATGCTCACATCGAGTATATCTTTTACATTCATCTCTGTGCTCAGGTCAGAAACTTTTAGTGCGGAAATCTTAAGTAGTTAAGAGTAGAAATCTTCATGAGATGCCATTCTGGTTATTAGCTATGCAGATTTTTGACTTTGGAACAAATTGCAATTTTTCTTCACAATAATCCGTAAAGAGGTTTTGGCGTCAATGAAAACGTATACAACTTTCTAAGGCTATGTTCATGTTTCCATTTGGGCCTGGTTTTTCTATCAATTTTAGAAACCGAATTAATGTCCAAAATGGAACTGCGGCATAAACTATGTAAACAGAGGCAGATGTACATCAGTGATTATTATGGGATCAGTCGGGGTTCTGTTATATGTCAAAAAGTTCTACATGATGTGCTTTTCCTTCCATTCTAAAATAAAACAAAAAAAAAAAAGAAAAAAAAAAGATGTACCCCATAACACTCCATGGGTCCCCACTTCTTAATCACTTTTGCAACAGATCCGTTTGGTAAATTAATTCTCTTTTTTTGCTCCTAAAACAAAACAGACCATAATGACCGAAGAGAAACGTGAACATAGCCTAAAACGTTGTGTGTCAACTGCTCCCCATTATCGAGATATTTGTTTGTAGGCAGTGAATGAGAACACTCCTCATACAGAGAGTGCAATCCAGGACTCCGCTATTCCGGGTCTCAGCTGAAAAGTGGATCGAACTGTATCTAGTCCAAGCAATTGTTTGTGAGCCAAGTGTGATAAAGTAGCTGCACAAATATCTGCAGTTTGCTACAGTGTGTCTGAGTTTCAGGCTGTTTAGCGGAGAACGATCATTAATTTGACCGAGTACAATTGTATCCAGTGGATTCAAGTAATGAAAATGTGAGGACATTCCTTAAGCATGATATTTTTTGAGAGGGGTCGCAATTCTTTCTTTAGGTCTCAGTTGCTATATCTGTAATGACCTGACTTCTGATCAACTAATTTTGAGAAAAGACTAACAATTACACATGCAACTGTAAGAATATAGCGATACATCTGTTAAGCGACTTTGTACATGCATGACATACCCTAGACTTGTACCTGAATACTCGTCCTCTTCCTCAAAATCAAAAGGACTTTGAAAGAATGCAAGTTTAGATGGCTCCATATCGATGCTGGATAAATCCAGGGCTTTTGTTCTTGTATGATGAAAGCTCAGGGGGTGATATGGATGCTCAGCAGTACCATAAAGAATCAGGGTCCATTCTTTCAGCTTCCCTAGAACACCAAATTGAGAACTTGATAAATGATAGACAAATCAGAATGTACTGTACACAGAAGGGGCACCAAGATACCAACCCAGTGCCAGAAGACAGAAAAACTGATTATTTTTTTTTTTTTTTTTTCATCTTTGAGTAGGGCGACTAAGGATGGGTGCCCACGATCCGGAACTAGCAGCGCTTTGGTCGCAGCACATGTTCGCTGCGTCCAAAGCGCTGCCTTCTATTGAATGCAGGTAAATCCGTATGTATTTAATGACCCGTGCAGATTTACAACTTTCAATACATTCTTCTAATCGATGTAATTTCTCTTGCGGAGACGCAGTCTGGAAAGATGCGCCACACGTCTGTCTCCATAGGTGAGCCGCGGGTATCTGTGGACGCATAGTGGGCATTGGATTTCTTGAAGTCCCATCCACTATGCTGTAACATGTGCTCCGAATTGTGGGCACGTACACTAAGACCAATGTCTTCACTTTGTAAATCAGTACATAAAGAATACAGTTCGGAATATACTTCATAAATGAAAATTAATTCTTAAAAGTTTTCAGACCGGTTAAAAATGTAATGTAATCCCAAACCAGATCTGTGTATTACCCAGTAACAAAAGAAGTGACAGTTCACATAAGTCATAAAGTTATTATTCTATTAAATACATTTTTCTAAACAATTTAAAAAAAAATCAGAAAGGTGCTGCTGACAGAGGAAGGACACCGACTTTCTGTATATACAGTACAAGAAACCATTGTTGAGTGCAAAATATTTTATATTATAATAGTGCAAATCAATGAATAGGATAATTTTAGGTGTTCTGTTGTAAAGGATATTCTGGAGATAAGAATTTCAGGAGCGTTATATGATTTGCACTCTTATAACATTATAAAGTATTTCACTTTCAAGAATATAATCTTAGCTTGCACTTGTCATTATGAGCAACTTGCACCACCGACTAAAATGTATCAGCTGGAAAATCACAATTGATAAATTTCATTAAATCCATTTGTAGAGTCCCTGTCCCTTGTGTGAGGCAGTGACCGGTGTCATATGTGAGGGTCGCTATGTGTCCCCCAGGATGTGCTCTGAAATGTATTAGATCTGATGGAGTGCCTTGTGATCACAGTAACGTGTTTGTGACTCGCAGGGCAGAATAAAAGTAAGTTCAAACCTGGTCAAGCTATTTGGACCAAGGAGTTTGTTTAGGAAAACCCGGTATGGGCTTTTATTTTTTAAACGAACTGCAGGAAGGTAGTGGGGTCCGGTCCGTTTCCTCCAGCGCCCAGGTCTTATGAGTGGCCTATGGCCACAGGTTGGAAAAGGAAAATAAAACCCTACAGGGAGGTTGAATTGTTCAGTGTTGCCCTGGTGAGGAAACAGAGCAGGTGTACTGGCAACCCTCCCTGCATACCCGGCAGTGCGTCGCTCACGGCAACTGCCCAGGACTGGAGTTTTGTTTACCCGGCTGCGATTCGGAAGATATAGCGTGCTGTGCACTGAGTGAGTTTTGTTGGACATTAAAAACCTTTTTGTTTTGAACTTGCTTGGGTCACTGCCTCATAACTGCACAGCGTGGACACTGCTGCTTTACACTTGCTTCGTCCTTCTCTGTCCCCTTCTTTCTCTCCCCCTTCCCTCCTCAATTGTTGTGCGCAAGATAAAAGAATCATTTATGGTCATCTACCCATTTACTTTCATAATAACTAAGATATGATCTGTTTGTGGAACAGAATTAGAAGGCAGTTTTGCCTAAAACCCACTTATTAAACAAATTAATGACAATTCATGGCTCTTGCCCAATTTCTTTTACCGGCTTAATCCTTCAAAACGCAGCGGTGATATGAGAGTCAAAAGTTAAGGGTGGGCTTATTTCCCCACTTAGAACGCTAGTAGGGGAGCGGCTCCGTTGGGCAAGCTCCCATATTATGCATATGGACGCACCTTGTGCCTCCCTGAGAATGGAGGTATAAGAAATGATGTCCCACCACTGGTTCATTATCACCGGAAGTAACGCGAGTGGTCACGCAGACAGGATGGATGTGGGTCACAAAAAGACGCCCCCAGTGAGGATGCGTTCGTTCCATTTAACTAAGGTGGGTGCGTTTCACAGCAGGACGACCCGGAAGTAATGTCCTATTACAACGGTGTCTGGAAATAATGCTTGGGTACCGCCATTATTTAAGGAAAGGAGCTAGAGTGTGATATATAGTATGTTAAATGGCTGCAAATGTTGTCTTGTATATCTATCCCAGCAGTCTTGACACTGCTCCTAATACCATAAAAACACTACCCTGATGAATCCGTAGAAAATGAAAAAAGTGTCCCGAGTTGGTGGGAGCACCTGGAGGGCAAAGAAAATCCTTTGTATGGGGTAATGTGTGCCTTCTAACTAATATGCCCCCACTAATATATACTAAAGGTTTTGAAAAACTTCCCTAGGAAACCCAAGGGCGAATAGTAATGGGTGAAATCGTTCTTATATTTATACATTCCCGAAAAATTAATATTTCTTATGGTTTTCGCCAAACTTCTTTACGGCTACAGTTTATGTTGTGCTTGTATTGGACATCATAGAATGGTAGAGTTGGAAGGGACCTCCTGGGTCATCTGGTCCAACCCCCTTGCTCAAAGCAGGATTCGCTAAATCATCCAAGACAGATGTCTGTCCAGCCTCTGTTTTAAGACTTCCATGGAAGGAGAACTCACCACCTCTCGTGGCAGCCTGTTCCACTCATTGATCACCCGGTCAACATTTTTTCTAATATCAAATCTGTCTCCTCCCATTCAGTTTCATCCCATTGCTTCTAGTCTTTTCTTGTGCAAATGAGAATAAAGATGATCCTCCTACAATGTGACAGCCCTTGAGATATTTGCAGACAGCTATTAAGTCACCTCTCAGTCTTTTTTTTGGCAAGCTAAACATTCCCAAATCCTGTAACCGTTCCTCATAGGACATGGTTTGCAGAATGGTCACCATTCTGGTCACTCTTCTCTGAACTTGCTCCAGTTTGTTCATGTCTTTTTTAAAATGTGGTGCCTAAAACAGGACACAGTATTCCAGATGAGGTCTGACCAAAGAGGAGGGGGATATTTACTTCACGTGATCTAGACTGTATGCTTCTGCTAATACATCCCAGAATTGTATTTCCCTTTCTTGCTGCTGCATCACACTGTTTAGCTTATGATCTATTACTATACCAAGTCTTGTTCACATGTGCTGCTGCTTAGCCCTATTCCCCCCATTCTGTATATGCTTTTTTCATTTTTATTGCCCAGATGTAGTACTTTGCATTTTTCCCTGTTAAAAACCATTCTGTTAGTTGCTGCCCACTGCTCCAGTTTATATCTTTTTGAATCCTCTCTCTCCTCTAGTATTAGCTATCCCTCCCACCTTTTTGTCACCAAAGCAAATTTAATCAGTTTACCCTCAATTCCTTCATCTAAATCATTGATACAGATGTTGAACAATACAGCGCTCAGGACAGAACCCTGTGGTACCCCAACTTGAGACATTCTTCCAACTGGATTTGCAGCCATTTACGACCACTCTTTGGGTCCGATCACTAAGCCAGGTATGAATCCACCTAACAGTTGCCTTGTCCATTCCATATTTAGTCATTTTTTTCCATAAGGGTGGTGAGAGATACTTTGTCAAATGCTTTGCTGAAGTCAAGATATAATATATCTACAGCATTTCCCTGATCATTGGTCTACTTTGTGATACATCTCTTAGGCATCATACAATGGATTCTGAACATTGTGGTCTATATATATGGTTGTTTTGTCTCTGGATGGCCAAGAGGCTTTTTAATCATTTCATATTAAAAGTAATATTTTAATAGTTCTACCTTTGCTGTAGCTAGTGTTCATTGGTTATTAGCAAAAATGTTTAGGTTAACTATGTAGTTCCATAGTTTAGAGCACCCCAAGGCAGCACATGACTTCTTTCACAGAGCAATTTTTTTTTCGAAGTATGCAAACTTTCTTAGTTACATCTCTTTGCATTTAGAAGTAACATCTGTTGAAGGAGTTGTCAGCACCTTCGTCGCGTTATGCTGTGCAATACAATGTCATGAATAAATTACCGTTTGCTGGATGAACTGTATATCTTTAGCTCCTCTATATTTATCAGGGTTAATTGCGGGGGTGTGGAGCATGCAAGGGACAAATCTTTTCACAAAGTGACTCATTTGTTTTCGTACAAAGTTATTTTTTTTTCACATTTACTGTAATTTTTTTTGACAATTTAATAAAATGAAATGAGGAGGCAACGCTATGAAGTGCATGACAGCAGGGACACTATTGAATATTCAATTCAATAAAAAAAATATAAAGAAATAGAAAAAAATTAAGAATCAATATATTTGGCATCTCTAAATATTATATATGAATATTACAGCTTACATGGTGCCAATTGTTAAACTATAACTATATTTATGACACGTGATATTTAGACAAAGTAAAAAAGACCCAGAACCTTATATAACCCACATGCATTTAAACAGTTAAGCAGAGAAGTTAAATGTGTGTTTTTGATGGAAATGTTTTGTTTTCAGTGAGAGAAAACACATAATATGAATAAGCACCATGACTAATGCTCATTATAGACTCATGTTCTCACCCTTCCCGGCCCATTCCTCGCACACTGACAGATGTTCAACTTATCGCTGTTTGATCTGGGATCAGCACGTGGGCTGACAGTCCATTTCTTATGTAAGTTGGCTGCTGCTCCTCACCCACCCGAGAGAACATCTTGTGGTCAACATCCTCTCCAGGCCCCCGATTTTCTTTACTTAGCTGATGTCAAGCTGGGATCCTCCTTACTAAGCAAATTAATGGTAAAAGAGGTATGAAATGGGAACGGACTCTACATAATATGCAGATCTTCACTTGAGACATTTTTTTAATGTTTATAGGCTAGGGTAAAGAAGGAGAACAGGTGAGAAGTTTGGCATTTCCAGTCTTCTAAAAAAAAGGTGCCCCATTGGACTATCGCGTACCATCTCTTGGGCCAAGATGGGGTCATTAGGACATGGACATTCTCACTGACAACATTACTAAAAGTTTATCGTCTCAGCCATTTGTTCAGATTCAAGAAAACCGTGTAAAAGAAAAATTGACTACTGCCCAAAGCAGCCTTTGATATTTTTAAGCACAAAATCTAAAACTGACTATTTGCAATGGGCAGCAAAAAAATTTTCTTGTGTGTTGGCCATCCACATTAGATGACTGTCGGCTAAACTGTAGTTCGGCTGATAGCTCTCCTCCACAGACAAAGAACACCAAGCTCGGCCAAGCACTCGTGTGTTCTCCAAGACAGCCAATGCTGGATTTATTTATTTTCCAACTGAAAGAATCGGGAAAATAAATTCCAACCACCAGATCCTTATGCTCCTCAACATATTCTGTCGTGTGGCATTAGATGGTCGGCCGATACAACTGAAATCAGAGGAAAGTGCTGACTTTTATCTCATGTATATGGGGGACCTTAACTCAGTTTCATAAATCTGCCACTACGGTCTGACCAAAAAACTCCCAGCACTCCAGAAAAATAGCCAGGCTTGTTAGATTTTGCTAGGGCATAATAGTTTCAGATTTTTAATTTCCACAGTGCGGTCTCAAAGAGGGGACACACACAACAATAAATATAATATTTATATTATAGATACACATACATACACATACTGTATATACACACTAACACAAACACTACAATATATATAGGTCATATATAGATCATATAAAAGAAAACGAGAACTATATATGTGTGTGCATATGAGGGGAAAACTGAACTAAACTTGTATTAAAAGCCAAAAATTGGGACCTGCCCTCTATGCCAGCATCCAACGTGTCACCGAAGAGGGGTGAGAATCAGTTATACCTAAATACTAACTAAAAACTAACCTTTGCACTAATCCGCACCTCCCACACCCGACTCCAAGACTTCTCCCGCACTGCCCCAATCCTCTGGGATGCTCTACCCCAAGAAATTAGGACTATCCACAATTTGCAGTTTCAGGCGCTCCCTCAAAACACATCTGTTCAGAGCAGCCTATCATGTTCACTAATCAAAGTCATTCTATGTGTAAGTGTGCGTGAGTAGCCCGTTCACTATCTCCATCCATCCCTCACTCCCTCAAGATGGCTGGGCCATCATTGTAAATACACCATTGTAAATACACACCTGTACTCTGTATCTCCCCCACCTCATTGTAGATTGTAAGCTCTCACGAGCAGGGTCATCTTATTTTACTTTAATTATTGTATTCTTAACGTTGTTACTTATGACTTGTGTTTTGAAGCTGTTAAACTGTAAAGCGCTGCGGAATATGTTGGCGCTATATAAAGATTATTATTATATTCAAATATGTAGGAAAATATATTTAGTAAATGTTAATGTGCGGCTTATATTTAGTCTGCCCGTTTTCCATATAAATATATAAACGTTACCCTGGGTCTCGGGATTACGCAGCTGTGATGGAATGTCATGAATTTCCAGCATCCATTCCCCTTCAGCTTTTTCGCCCCAGCAATGAACAGTCATGAACTCCCAGTTCTTGAAGCCTTCATTTGAGTAATCAAACGTCCTGTAAGACAAAACAGCTGCTTATTCAAGAAGTTTAGCCCCTAACTACTTCTCACATTGTGGCTACCTAATAGCCAAGTCTGCTGCTCACGCTAATACATAGACAATCTGAGCTCTTTTTGCACTGAAGTCAAAGTCTGCAGCGATGAGCAGAAACTCTCCAAATCCACCTCCAAATCTCAAAAATTACTCAAAAACTAAGTTTCCGCACAATTTCTGGTCTCAAAACTCAGGAACAAAAAACTGTCCACATAGCCAAAAGCAATATTTCGGAATGGTGAAATCTGATTCCCCGTTTCAAGCTTTGAGGTTTATTCTTATTCATGTTAGCACACTTAAATCCTCTTGACACCTACACTGAAATAGATTTTGTGGTTTTCCACTCTTGACAACCAATGTCTTGGTTGAAGACAAGTTTATATTAGGTTTCGTATTTTTCCTACAATAAGATTATAAAAATACCAGCAACCTTTATTTTTTTTACATTTTCTCCCATTCAGACCATACACCTCCAGCAATAACCATCTCTGGCTGTAAGGAGCCCTCCTCCACTGCTCTATGTCACAGAAGACCAGAAACAAAGCTCGGCCCCTGAGGAACAGCCCCACCATCTAAACAATCTGCTAGCAGAAGCCAAGATAACAGAGAAATTTACTTTTGTTTCCAGAGTATGCAGGTATTTCCACATGCTAATATACACTCTAGGCAATTTCTTTAATTTACCATTGGTTTAAAAAAAAAAAAAAAATCCCTTCTTCACAGCTTCCACCACAGGCTTTCAATTGCCAATCTTGTGAATCTGTCCCTCAATGCAAATGTCAGATGCCCATCACAACTGAATGCTGGTCACAGTGTTGATATCACTATGCTGTGACCAGTGATTGGCATCCAACGTGACCAGATGAATACTCAAGGAATATTAGGTCTGCACACAAGGACAACATGATGGGTATAAGTAACTTACCTGCGAGCCAGAAGTTGAGATTTTGTCCCCGATGGAGAAATTAGGTTTATCTGTAGGTCCCCTCTGCGTGGATGGGATATGGTGACCCTTACAACAACATGCTCGAGGTACGCCACATGCTGCCCGCTGTGGTCTGCACAAGCATCGGTCTGTGTGGTGGTTCGTATGAGCTGGTCAGCTCTAATAAATCTAATTAAAAGATGAAAAACACAAAGTAGGAAACAGTTAAAAGGGTTATCCATAGGCTATGTCATCAATATCAGATTGGTGGGTACTGAACAGCTGGCACTGCCACCAATCAGCTAGTGGTGGCCAAACGTAAAACGGGAATGGAGCTGAACACCATAGATAGCTCCATACTCTGTAGTTGGAGTCCCAAGGGAATGGCAGATCAGCAACTAGCCATTAAGAGTTTGCAGATACTAAACATGCACGGGTTCTTTTTTATTTGAGGTCGGAAAAAAAAAACCGAACAACAACAAGCACTGTTTCCCAGAGACATCTCCATTTATTGGAGCCTGAGGCTGTGTGAGGGTTTATTTATTGTACGCCAAGGTTATGTTTTTATTTATACCATTTTGGAATAAAAAAGATGTTTTGGTCGCCTGTTATTGAATTTTAATGCAACATTGTGGCGACCAAAAAAAACTAATTCTACAGTTTTGATTTTTTTTCTTGTTACACAGTTTACCGGTAATTGTTTTTATATTTTTATAGATTGGACATTTCTGCATGCAGACATACCAATTTTTTTTTTATTTTGAAAGGGGCAAAAGGAGTGATTTTTTAAATTTAAATAATTTTTAAAACTTTTTTTTTTTACACTTTTTATTTACTTCAATAGTCCCCTTAGGAAACGAATAACTTTTATATGAACATAGGCTCCGATTAATCAATTGCGATTTTTTTTTTTTTAAATCAATTTGCTTTTTCTGCCTTGTGTTGTTTATTATCTTTGCGCTGAATTCATGAAATTCGAAAAATCCCAAATGATGAATCTGGTGAAAACATCTAGAAGCCCAGAACTTTGTTCACTGACACAGTGAACAAAGTATAAAAACACCAAAAATTTGACAAAAAAGAGGAGCAAATGCAATAATGAATAGAGCCCATAATCTTTCCATTTAACTTACTGCAATGCACTCAAAGGACACATGTATATTTGGTAAGATATGTAGCGCAGAAGATTTCCACTTGAGCGTCCATTGTACTAGTGAATTTCCTTTCCTAATTAGAGCATTTACACAGATGTCAGGGCAGAGTTTCACACTGTCAATGAATATCACTGCATATCAGCAAGCGATTTAGAAAAGTGTTGAACATGCCATGAATATTCAGTGTCCGTTCACATTTAGTGCATTTAGCAAGTACTTTGTTTTGTGCACAAATCACCCACTTAACTCTATCTTTAAGAACTGTTAAACACATTTATATAGCAGTGTCCTAAGCTTTAGGCCTGCACCACAGTAAATGCATGACCCAGCTATATCTGGGTACAGGCTGTAATGTTGTGAAAAGCACAGATCTTTCAAAGCGTTATATTAAAAATAAAATTAAAACAAATTCTTTTTTATAAAATAGTAATACATTTGCAAAAATACAAAATAACGAAATTACTTTTAGGCCTCTTTCACACGTCCGTGTCTCCGGTACGTGTGGTGACAGTTTTCACACGTACCAGAAACATGTACTCACGTAGACACATTAAAATTCAAATGAATGGGTCTGTGCACTTCAATGTGTCTCCACAGACTATGTACGTTGGCAAAACATGCTGAGAAGTCCGCTTTTTTTCCCGACAGCACGGACGGCAAAACGTCTTGCACACGTAGAACACACATTGATGTCCTCTGTGTGTCACGTATCGGCACCGGGGAAGAAGCGCTACAGTAAGCGCTCTTCCCCGGTGGCAGGTGCTGAAGCCGGCTCTCATCATTCTCCCCTGCTCTGCCGGCGAGCAGAGGAGAATGATGAGCGTTATATTAAAGTCCGAACGACAGACGGTAGGGGCTTTTGGGACTCTTACCCCCATCATCCGACACCTGCTACCGCTAATAACAGTGACAGTAGGTGTGGATGATCGGGGTATTCCACAGCCCCAACCTGCTGTCGTTCGGACTTTAATATAACGCTTATCATTCTCCTCTGCATGCTGGCAGAGCAGGGGAGAATGACGACAGCCGGCTTCAGCACCTGCCAATGGAGAACAGCGCTTCTTCCTCGGTGGCTGTGTGGTACTGATGCGGCAAGCGACTGCGACACGTGTGCCACACGTAATACACACACGGACATGTCCGGTACTGGAAATAAAAGGATGTGTGAAACAGGCCTTATAGTGCAAAAAACTGAAATGTGTGAGTTTATTTTTTTTTTCTTTAATTTTCTAATAGATTTGCTTTAAATAGATATTGTGGTTTGGGGATTGGGAAAAGGTATATTGGCTTGACAGCTGTAAACATGCAGAAAAAAGCATTTGCACTGATAAAATATAGGAAACATCACTGAATATGGGAGATTATCCTCTGCTCAGATCCCAGAGCATCCCTGGAACGATGTGCAGGGAGGGGAAGCAGTTAACGTATTGACCAAATCTATTGTGAATGGTAGATTCCTGTGCTATCGACACAGGCGTTACCCATTAGAATCCTGTATGTATGGATATGACTTTTGAAAAAATATCTTTACTTTTGACATCATATTCGTAGGCTGAGTAGCGAGAGTGAAAACTTTACGATTTCAGGATTATTATATAATTTCATCGTCCCCACCTCCTGACCAGGAACATTTTCAGGTTTTTTTTTTATCACTCATGCTCGTGTTTTTCACTTTAAGTTTAATTTTTTCATGACCACAAAGGACCACTAAAACACATTATATAGCTTGCTACTTTTCTGTAACAGTTTTTATATAAATCAGGCGAACCGCAATTTGGACTTTTTTTCTGCTATTTATTTATTTATTTATTGAGTTTTCATTTATTTTCCATATTGTACTTGCAATAAGGTCATAAAAATTCTTTGGGAGACATTTAGCATTTAAATACAGTAAAAATAAAAAAAAACAACTAGCTAGTATATTAGCCCTAGTTACAGGGTAAATTCAGAATTCTGACAGCATAGCAGAGCTGACTGGGTCTCCTACGATCACGTGATTACCGGGTCTGGAAGAGGAAGCACTGTCAGTGTCACCGTTTCCTATTCTGTATACAGCGATAGAAAGGGTTGAGATGGCAAGCACCCTCCATGAGGAATCTGGCCGTGTCTGACAGCAGACTCCCTGCTCCCGCATGATGTCATGAAACTGATCTATGTTGTGACGTATTAGAACATTACTTCAAAGTAGAACGCAGACCGGCCAGATGTCAAATAGGTCATTTTATAATGACAGGTTGCTTTTAAAGGGGTCGTCCAATGAAGATAACACCTGTCAGGACATCATAGATGGGGAATGCTACTATAACAATAATAGAAGTGGACCCAGCCCATCCATATGTTAATTATACACGCTTCCTTTATTGGTAGATGCTGCCACTCATCGAAACCGCCGACTTCTTCAACCAGTTCCATTTTAAAGTGAGTTATACACATGAAGAGGTTAAAATGAGGCAATAGGATTAATATGGATAAAATACTAAGTTTAAAAAAGGAGAAAACAAGTCAGACAATGCAAAGAAATGTTTGAATACCAGCGTACGCTGTATTAATGTGCTATACTTGATTTAATATGTATACAGATACACATTTATAATGTATGATTATTAAGCAAGGAACCTATCTGCACCGTCCATGATTCCTTCAGCACATCCAAAATCCAATAAAAATGACCGCATTTTCTGGATACGGATGAACGATTGTAAATATGACTAGCGATATTACAGCTGCCACAAAATCTGGTTTGTAGAGCATCAATATGAAAAAACAACATTAGGCAGGAGGAAAGTGATGACATGAGAAACCAGAGGAGGGAAAAGGGTAGATCTTCTATACAAGACCCAGAGTAACAAAATAATATTATGTTAACCCATCAGTGTCAGTGATATTTGCACAGATTGCTGTATGCACACATTACTGGGTGACCTAGTATGAATGCAGCTTTCACAAGTCTCCTTCGAGGCACACAGTCGGGACTGGCAAAATTACTCAGATTAAGTGTAAATATTTTAGCAAATTCTCATGAGAACTCCAGGCATGTAACAGAATGACTTCATCTACAGGGTTCCCAAAAACAGCACTATCTGCTGGCACCCAACACAAAAATCAATCAGCTACTCACTAAGAGCTGGAAATGTCAGACTTTTAATGGCTATCAACAAGAAAAACAGTTCTGCACCCAATAGAGACAGATAAAGTTGTATGGCAAATTCAACATTTTGCTCCCTAGACAGCAAGGTAAACTATCAACAGTATGGTCTTCTATAGAGTGTCATATGGTATCGCAACCAGACTTTTTCATGCCCACATAAGTGGTAACTTCTTTAGTATGTGCACATTTCATCTAATTTGTATAGGGAAAAGAAAACTACAGTGTGGCAACTAATAAACCGAGCAGCCCCACAAGAAAAAAGAAAAAGAAATAAATAACGGCATAGAGTTGAGGAAAATGACTCCCAGGAACCAGTGTAACAGGCTAAATGAACCCCTGTCCAAATTAAATATGGGAATAGTTTGGCCAGAGGATAAACTGTCCAAGGCCAAACTGTACGCAGGGGTGTAAACTGTCCTAGGCCAAACTATACCCCTACAGGCTACAACATACCCCCCCAGGGGATAAACTGCCCTAGGCCAAGCTATACCCCTCCAGGCTACAACATACCCCTGTATTTTATGATTTTTTTGTAAATGAGATTTCAGATGCCATTGTTTAATAACCTAATATGACTTACACGTAGTGGGAAGGTATTTGTGTAAGTTACAATTGCATTCTAAGGTAAAAGCACTCATCTTAGTGGACAACAGTGTAATCTCAGATGTAATGACTTGGCCATTACCAGTCACATTGTATTGCAAGATCAATATTCATCACTTGATTAAAATTTGGTCTTATCCCTTTCACTGGTTTTCTCACCCTGTCTCTGGTTGACAAGTGTGCAGATCTCTTCCTATCATACTCAGACACAGCTGCTTTTAATGTGTAACTACAGTGAAGTGCGGCAGGATTCTTTACCTCATTATGTTTGTGGAAGTCTAATATTTTTACTGATTGACGTTTTTCTGGTTCATGTACTAAAAGTCTATGTGTTAAGATCTTTAAGATTTAAATCAGCCATCTTCTCACATAACTTATCTGGAAAAACTTATCCCCCAATAAGATGGTGAAAAATTAAGCAATTCTTATGTATATCACTCAACACTGCTGATATTAAGGGGGTATAATCTGGCATGAAGGGGTATGAAATGGTTAGGCCAATTTATACTCCGGAGTATAAATTGGTCTAAGCCATTATACACCAGAGGTATAATCAGACGCTTTAACTCCAGGTATAGTCTTGACGCGGGGTATACTATGGTCTGTTACAACTGGTCTAGTAGTCACGCTGGTAAGTGCCTGGTAGCTCATCCAGAGAACTATGAATTTCCTATTACCTGTCGGCATCCTTGGAAACTCTTCTGATTAGTGTTAGACAAATTCATGAAATTACAGATGCCTACTAATCAGACGAGGCACTAAAGATGCTGACCAGTAGTTGGAAGTTAACAGTCCTCTGGAGAACATATATGACCAATGGACCAGGGCCCTGGGAAAGTTTTGCTCAACTCTAGAGAGATATGTATTCTACAATTCTAGGTCGTATTAATAGTACCCTACAAGGCAAATAGCTCATGAGAAAAAGAAAACTGCAAGAAAGACTATAGGCATAAAGTAAAACTGACAGGGCCACAATTCTGAGCTCCAAATCTAACTATTCTTAAAGGAAAACAGACAGATTTACCACTGTATATATATATATATATATATATATATATATATATATATATATATATATATATATATATATATAAAAATGAATGTATGTGTGTATCGGCCACGCCCACTCCACATAGCCCCAACCAATCACTAAGCATGTGTGTGTATCAGCCACACCCACTCCACATAGCCCCAACCAATCACTAAGCATCTTTCATTTCACCAGAGCTGTTTAAAAGAAGCCGAGCTGTGATTCGTTGCTATGAACAACAGTTTTCCTTGTAAACAGTTGTAGTAACTACTGAGGCCTATTATTCTTATGATTTCTATGGTGTTATCGTTCTTCTGTAAAGCTGGAAATAGTACAATTTATTACAGTGCCGACACAGACCACCCTCTGACACAGACTGCAGGGGGAGCCCAGAATCAGGAACTTCTCTTTGTCTGGCATGAAGCATCTCATTAATTTAAAACTTCAAACACAGATTAAAAAAAAAAAAAGAAACAAAGACGGATTTGTCCAACCCAGGTATCATTTTAATCGGTGTAACAGCGCCAACCTAACAATGTTGGCTGACGGGATGATGTGGGATATTAGGGGTAGTAGTCGGGTGGCAATGACGGGATGATGTGGGATATTACAGTCAGGGCTGTGGAGTCGGTAAGCCAAACCTGCGACTCCGACTCCTCAATTTCCCTTACACCGACTCCAACTCCGACTCCACGACTCCGACTCCCACACATATTGCTTATATTTAAGTGAAAAATTTATTGTAGTACAATGTGAACCTCAGACATTTAATCATTTCTATGATCCAATAATCAAGATATTTAGATAGAACAGAATATATATTGGTGTACTACCTGGTTTTCATTCTTTTTGGTACAGATACGATATGGATAGATAGAGCAGATTTCTAATCTGCTTTTGCTATTGAAAACATTATCTATGAGCTCAAAAACCTTTCAGGTGATGCGGTTTTTTAAAAAGATGATCAGCTTTTGCAGCTGAAAAACGTATCCTCAAAAAACACAGGAAAAACGCTGTGTGTGAATGTAGCCTTAGATCAGGAATATAACAGCCATTTATAGGACATTTCATAACTTTCCCAAACTCCTATGAAAAAATATTCAGCACATCCTGCATTGAATTACTGTACCCAATTTATTATATATTTTAGGAGTCGGAGTCGGTCCATTTTATACAGACTCCAACTCCGACTCCACCAAAATGAGCACCGACTCCGACTCCACGACTCCGACTCCACAGCCCTGATTACAGTGAGTGTGGCTATGTGGAGTGGGTAAGGCTATACACAGATAGATTAATATAGATATATATTTATTAATTTGTTATAACTAACCGTAGTTAGTTACTATGCCCGGGCAGCAACAGGCTCTTCAGCTAGTCTAAATTATAAAGGAAAATTAACAAAATTTGCAAAACTTTTCTGCAAATCATTTCATTCAAGTTTAGGCTGAATTCAGATATTTTTTTTTCTTTGAACAAAAACTTGACTTTTTTAATGTACTGGATATATTTTTGGTTTTCGGGTCAGCTTTGACAATTTACGGTATATGTGGTCTGACTTTATTGTAGTGATTTTTTTTTTTTTTAAGTTTCTCCTATGAACTACTCAGTGAAAAACAACAGCACTTTGAAGACACATAGATACACATCAGAGCGCTACCAGGTTTTTTTCCATGGACACAATCACTTGGATCAAATTAGGATATGTCTTCACCTTTATTTTTTCAAAACAATAGTATGCAAAACAACTAGACATATGAGTGTACCAACTGATGTAAATACTTATGTCCCCCCAAAAAAAAATTGACAAAAGTATTCAAGGTGTGATACCTTTATTGGCTAACCAGAGAAATTATATTTGCAAGCAAGCTTTCAGGGCTCAGAAGGCCCCTTCATCAGGCTGGATTACAAGTGAATTACTGAGAAGATATGGCACCATTTAAATAGGAATTACAACAGGACATGAGGTGATACAGGCCAAGGAAATCAATTTAAGGTTTTTGTTACACATGCAAATGAGGTGGAAATGTTCTATTACAGATCTGAAGACCTTCTTGTGGAGGTGTGAACTGTGTCCATGTAATGAGTCATGAACCCAGGTGTCAAATTCAGTCCTATTGTTAGAGATTGAAACATAGAAAAATTTGGGAGTTTAAATTTATAAATTTCTCTGTCACTATTAAAATGACCTTTCAATATTAGGACTTTTAGATCTGCCAAGATCTGTCCAGGTCTAGAGAAGTGTATTCCTACAGGCGTGTCCAGCTCCTTTTTAATATGTCTATGCAGATTCATCCTTGTTTGTAGTTTTTGCTTAGTTTCCCCAATGTATGTCCCTGCATTGCACCTTGTACACTGTATCATGTACACTACATTGGAGGATGTACATGAAAAAGAGTCCATGATCTTATAGTCCTGATTTGTGTTTGGTATGGGGACTTTATCTGTTGGTGACATGTGGGTGCAGGTCTTGCATTTTTTACTGTTACAGGGGACTGCGCCTGTCTCTGATGGAGATGCGAGGGCACTTCTGACAAGGATATTCCTTAGGTTGGGAGGTTGTTTGTAGGAGACCAGTGGCAGTTCTGGGAATATTGCTTTCAGTCTGTGGTCTCTGTGGAATATGGGTTGGAGGTCAGCGCCCATATTGCACAGAGACCACAGACTGAAAGCAATATTCCCAGAACTGCCACTGCTCTCCTACAAACAGCCTCCCAACCTAAGGAATATCCTTGTCAGAAGTGCCCTCCCATCACCATCAGAGACAGGCACAGTCCCCTGTAACAGTTAGAAATGCAAGACCTGCACCCACATGTCACCAACAGATAAAGTCCCCATACCAAACACAAATCAGGACTATAAGATCATGGACTC
Source organism: Dendrobates tinctorius (assembly GCF_039654945.1). Taxonomy (NCBI): domain Eukaryota; kingdom Metazoa; phylum Chordata; class Amphibia; order Anura; family Dendrobatidae; genus Dendrobates; species Dendrobates tinctorius. The sequence continues at coordinate 84,550,249 of NW_027361690.1, forward strand.
TTTTTCATGTACATCCTCCAATGTAGTGTACATGATACAGTGTACAAGGTGCAATGCAGGGACATACATTGGGGAAACTAAGCAAAAACTACAAACAAGGATGAATCTGCATAGACATATTAAAAAGGAGCTGGACACGCCTGTAGGAATACACTTCTCTAGACCTGGACAGATCTTGGCAGATCTAAAAGTCCTAATATTGAAAGGTCATTTTAATAGTGACAGAAAGAAAAATTTGGGAGTTTAAATTTATAAATATGTTTCAATCTCTAATAGGACTGAATTTGACACCTGGATTCATGACTCATTACATGGACACAGTTCACACCTCCACAAGAAGGTCTTCAGATCTGTAATAGAACATTTCCACCTCATTTGCATGTGTAACAAAAACCTTAAATTGATTTCCTTGGCCTGTATCACCTCATGTCCTGTTGTAATTCCTATTTAAATGGTGCCATCTCTTCTCAGTAATTCACTTGTAATCCAGCCTGATGAAGGGGCCTTCTGAGCCCTGAAAGCTTTCAAATATAATTTCTCTGGTTAGCCAATAAAGGTATCACACCTTGAATACTTTTCTCAAATTTTTGGGGGGGACATAAGTATTTACATCTATTTTTCTGGCTAACACGGTACCACAATATTAATCTGTATTGTATATCGAGTGTACCAATTGAAATTAATGTGTCTATGTTGTGACTTTTTTTGCCCCCTTAAAAGGGTTGTTCACTACTCAGATTACCCCTTGTCAAAACCATGTGCCATTCCAGCAATGTCACCACTGGCTCTCCCGCGGATTGCATGATATTAGGTCACACGTTCCCTGGCTGGCTTCACACTCCTCGACTATGGACAAATCACATACATCTGGAGGAAGTCAGAGCTGCTGCTCTCTCACTTCCTTACAATGTATGTCATTCATCTAATGGCAGGGAGAGTGAAGGCACCGACGATAGGCCACAGGGAAAGCGTGACAGAACATCATGCAATCCCCGGGAGAGGCAGTAGTGACATCGCTGGAACGACACAGGTGGTGAATATTTAGTGTTATTATTTTACAAGCGGGAAGCACAAAGTTGAGAAGAGGGTTGCCTGAGTAGTGGACAATCTCTTTAAATAACACATATGATAAAGACAGACATGTGAATGAGCCCTTATGTGTTTAAAATGTTTTCTGCTGCACTAGAAACCATGGCTCCAGTGGAATGGAATATGATGAGCAAAAAATGTTGTTGCTATGAATTGTTTGCCAAAATTCTCTAAAAGATGCACTAAATAATAAAGCCTGAGTCACTGTGATCAATTTTTCAGATCAAGTCCAAGCTTTCAGGTCCTTTACGTTTGAAATAAACTATTATAACTACATATTGACAATTCTAAGCTTTCACCTTGGTCGTCTGTCGGATGCTCCTACACACACGTGTTGAGGTGGCACAGTTTTCCACTTCTTCGACTCAACCACCATCGCATCGGCATCCACCAATCCAAATCCATAGAGATGGCTGACTGAAAAAAATAAAAGTCTGACAATTTCCTTTCTTTGATTTCAAAACACATTAAACCATAAAAATAGAAAGTTGGATAAAACATTGAAAACAGAAGAGGTTTAGGGAGTCTCCGTTTTTAACAAGTCGATAAGGGCAGAGACCGATTCGTTTTTTGGGCACAAAGCTGGAATGAATTACAGATTGGCACATGTGGTCTACCTTCAACACAATATTATATTCTGCATATATAATATATGGCATTGTATGGCCACACTTACAACATCTGTGGGAGATTGCTCTCTAAAAACATAACTGGTATCCAATATCCCAGACACCTGTAGCAGGCCAAGGAATGTGCAGTGTTCTCGGTTTTTAGTAACTAAAGCAGACTGCGCCCGCTCCGACCTGCTCAGAGGCCACACATGGAGCACTTTGGAAGCAATGATGTTTTATCAGCTGAATCTTGTGTAACATGGACACGAATGAATAGTTGACTTATGTTAAATATGCTCATTGAAAAATCTTGATCATTGAAAAATCTTGATCACATTTTAACCAATTCGATCTTACAAATGATATCAATGATAATCATGCTGAAACAAGATGCCCAAAGCCAAGGGGGTCTATGTATGGAGAAGGGAAGAATAGAGATAGCATATGACGACTGCAGTTCCTGTATTTTGTTTCTGACCTCTACGTCCAGCTCCATTTGTTTTCCAGTCTGGGGCTCTGAGATGGACGGATCGGGAAGTCTTCACCAGTATATGTTGGACGTCTCGCCAGTTGAGTGCTGGGCTGCATTACAGAAAAAAAGGAACAATAAAATTTGCGAACCTGGAGGTTCTTAGAATGAACTAAAACCCAAAGATTGAAAGAAAGCAACGTTCAGCCATGTTTTGCTAGCAAGGTCCAAACATGGCAGTCCTTGCAGGTCTGTCCTACCATGATATGCCAAAGCCAAGACCATGTCCCATACTCAGTCCTTCAACTCAAAGTGTGCAAAGTACAAAAGGTTATCCACTTTGGCCAATCTCTATTTTGGCGAAGGGACACTTAAACAAAAGCTAGTTACGTGGTTTTCCATTGCCAGAAGTCATTGCAATCAATTGTAACCTGTCAGAACCTGGCACTAAATATTTATTTTTTCTGCAGTGCCACCACAGGAGAAATTAGGCATTACACTTTCTATTGAGATAAATGAGGGGGTCTGTGTAATACATTAACTTGTCAGGTCCCCCAGAGTGAGACACCCTCTTTGTAGCCGCACTCCAATATGGCTAAAAGAGATGATTGTTCTAAACATAAAATTCCCCTCCTCTGATAATAGAATTTCTAAATAGTAGAATATAAAGGCATTGCCAGCTTTTGAAATCTCATTTAAAACCCTACACCAATAGCTGCAATTAGTGGTCAACTATTTATTAAAGTTTAACGCCAAAAGCGACCAATAAAATGCATTAATGGCAGATGATCACTTTTGAAATAAGTCATCATGTTTTACCAACATGATTAATGGGATTGTGTCATCACAAAATGATCTATTGTTTAAATCAGGTTTTCACGCTACATTTATTTATTTTTTTTCTCCATTTTAAATGAGAGAGGATTTCACTGACTGGTTACATCTCTATTCACAGCTGATAATACAAGATTCATTAATCATAATAGGCTACAGTGAGTTTCCCCGTCCTACCTCCCTTCACAATGACCTTTGCACACACATTAGATGGGTCAATAAGAAAGTCAGAGTTTATTCATTATTGTTATGACTCTTAACTAATCAGAAAATCCATATGTACTGTACATTAAAGGGGTGCTCTGAAAGTGAAATAAATTTTAATTTAAATCCCTATCTATATAGTGCAGAAATCTAAACTATTTTCTAATATACCTCCATTAAAAAATTCCCTACCGTTCCCCAACTACACTCTGTTATACTGTATTTTTTTTTACTACTTCCTGGCTGATGAAGCTCTTAGGCTGGCTTCACACTTGCGCTTTTTTGCGCTGTATTTTAGCGCTAAAAAACGCATGCGCTTTTTTTCCCTATATTTTGCATGGGATGCGCTTATGTGCGCATACACATGCGTTTGTATGCGTTTTTTTGTGGTGTGCGCTCGGGCGCACAATATGCATCCTGTTGCATTTTTTGGGCATCCGACTTGACTCAAAAAATGCATGCGCGCAATGCGTTTTTTTACAGCAAGACACCCATTGTAAGTCTATGGGTGCGCATATGTGCGCATTGGCATGCTCATGTATGCGTTTTTTTGTTGACCATTGGTTAGACCATGGAAATTAGGGGTTTGGGTTAGAGTTAGGGTTAGTAAAGGGGGTTTAAGGTTAGGGTTTGGGTTAGTATGGTTTGGTTAAGGGTTAGGGTTAGTTAGGGTTTGGGTTAGTAGGGTTTGGTTAAGGGTTAGGGTTAGTATGGTTTGGTTTAGGGTTAGTATGGTTTGGTTAAGGGTTAGGGTTAGTATGGTTTGGTTAAGGGTCAGGGTTAGTAAAGTCATGGTTTGGGTTAGTGTTAATCCTAACCCTATCTTGATTTTTTTGGTGAGGCCAACTAATGTTGGGAAAAACCGCAAACGCGGTAAAAACGCACTAAAACCGCATAGAAACGCATAAAAACGCTGCTTTTTTTCATGCATGCGCATAAAAATGCTTGAAAAAAACGCAGCATTTGTATGTGTTGTTTCCATGCGTTTTTTTGCGGGAAAAATGCGCTGCAAAAAAAAGCAAGTGTGAAAGTAGCCTTAGTGAGTATCTCAGTGCATCCTGGGATACTCAAATGAAGAGTCATCGGGGGGCACTGCAGCAACTTCTGCCCCCTCCCTGAAATGAAGCATCATCAGTGATGCTCATTTCAGGGGCGGGGATAGTCCCAGCATGCGTTTATTTGTATGATATGCACAATCACAGCACGCTCAGTTCCCGGCTCAGATCAGTAGTTACCGTATGAGCCGGCAACAGAGCAGTGTGCACTGTCAATGCCTGTTGTCAGGATACTCAGCATTTAGAGACTAGTGACATCACTTGTGGGGCGCGCTGGTCTATCAACACTGAGTATCCTGACAACTGCTGCTCTGTTCATTACTACTGATATGAGCCAGCAACACAAAGGTTGCTATGATTGTGCAGATCGCATGACAGCATGCAGGGGGGACTAGTCCGGCCTCTGAAACAAGCATCACCGATTACTTCATTTCAGGGAGGAGCAAAGGTTGTGACAATGACCGCAGCTTCTCCCGGGGATACAGAGTATCCCAGCATGCACTGGAATTTACGACGCATAATCACACAGGAAGTAGGGGAAAATACGATAGCAGTTAGATAGTCTAGATAGGGATTGGTAAAGAATTTTTAATTCAAGTATATTAGAAATTAGTTTTGATTATGGCACTAAATAGAAAAGGATTTAGACTAACAGTTGACCTTCAGACAACTCCTTTAAAGGCCGAGTGGTCAGTCTGAAAATGGCAAGATTTAGATTTTTTTTTTTTTTTTAATCAGAATGTGCTTAGTGTACAATGTGTCCATAAAGTCATGGTGCACTTTCGACCAGTCACTGGAAAGCAACAAAAGATGATAGAAATGTGAAATCTGCTCCAAATAAAAGAAAAAAAAACTCTCCCAGTTTCATACCTATTCAGTGCAGTTCGATGTGGGCTCCATTTGTTGCCCCACACACATCCAAACGATAGTGAAGTTCTTGCCACACACAGGTAAGGACGTCTGGTGTAACAGAGTGAATAACGTCTGTGATTCTCTGTTTTCAGTGATTAATGTCGTTGATACGTTCAATCTACACATGTTGCTTCACATAACCCCAAAAGTAAAAGTCTAAGGGCATCAGATCCGGGGATCGTGGTGGCCATGGCTTGACAGAACCCTTGCCTATCCACCGCTTGGGGAATGTTCTATCCAGAAACTCACGAACAATGGTGGTGTAGTGTAGAAGAGTGCCGTCCTGTTGAAAGATGACACCTTCTAGAAATTGTGGCACTGCATACAATTCCAACATGTCAAGATAAGAGTTTGCCTTCACAGACTGCTCCGTGAAAAAAATGGGCCTATCACCTTATGCATCAGGCAATACCACACGTTCTTCACTTTAGGAGTGTTACGTTCGTACTCAACGTAGGCATGAGGATGTTTAGCAGCCCATATTCGGACGTAATGGCGATGAACATGTCCACAGATATGGAAGGTCGCCTCATCGCTAAACACAATCTTCTGCAAAAATTTTGCATCATTGTCAATCTCACGAAGCATATCTGTAGCAAACGCGTATTATTTGGGTCTATACGCCGGTTTGAAAGAGTGCAACAGCCGCAATTTGTACCCCGGAAAACAGAGACGTTTCTTTAACACCTTATGAACTGTAGTGTTGCTTAGGTGTAATTGTCGAGAACACGCATGCACAGATTTTTTAGGGCTCCATAGGTAGCCATCCCGTATAACCTCTACAGACTCTTCACTGACTGATGGCCTACAAGAATGGGGTTTCTCCAAACTGCTGGTTTCCTTCAACTGCTTATCCCACCGAGTAATGTTATTTCTGTGTGGTGGTGCTTCGTTATAAACGCGCCGATATTCACGTAGCATTTTGGTCACGGATTCTGAAAAACTGAAAACTGGGAGGGTTTTCCTTTTATTTGGTGCAGATTTCACATTTCTATCGTCTTTTGTTTCTTTCCTGTGACTGGTCAAAAGTGCACCATGACTTTACGGACACAATGTATATTAGTGTTTTAAATTAATTTTTTTCTGTATCACAAAAACTTAGATGTATTCTCATCCCCAAGATCCTATCCCAATATAGAATGATGAATGGTGATGGTGATGATGAAGAAGAATAGCAAATACCTCCAATTAGAAATGAAATATAGTTTTTTGACTTGCTGTGTCTCTTTCCTCATGTGCAGGCATTGCAGGACCTTAGGTATCAATGGTTACGTCCACTTATAAAGAGACCGCTAGTTGCTAGTGGTCATAACCATGGATACCCAAGGTCCTGCAATAGTGAATAAAAAAAAAAAAAAAAAATCAACAATACTACAACCCCTGTCAAAAATTATGTAATCACCGGCCTTGGAGGATGTTCATTCAGTTGTTTAATTTCGTAGAAAAAAAGCAGATCACAAACATGGCAAAAAACTCAAGTCATTTCAAATGACAACTTTCAGGCTTTAAGAAACGCTAAAAGAAATCAAGAACAAAAAATGTGGTAGTCAGTAATGGTTACTTTTTTAAACCAAGCATAGGGGAAAAATTACAGAGTAACTCAATTTTGAGTAAAAAAAATTATGGAATCATGAAAAAACAAGAAAAACACTCCAACACATCACTAGTATTTTGTTGCACCACCTCTGGCTTTTATAACAGCTTGCAGTCTCTGAGGCATGCACTTAATGAGTGTCAAACAGTACTCTTCATCAATTTGGCTCCAACTTTCTCTGATTGCTGTTGCCAGATCAGCTTTGCAGGTTGGAGCCTTGTCATGGACCATTTTCTTCAACTTCCACCAAAGATTTTCCATTGGATTGAGATCCGGACTATTTGCTGGCCATGACAAGTACCTTATGTGTCTTTTTTCAAGGAATGTTTTCACAGTTTTTGCTCTATGGCAGGATGCATTATCATCTTGAAAAATGATTTCATCATCCCCAAACATCCTTTCAATTGATGGGATAAGAAAAGTGTCCAAAATATCAACATAAACTTGTGGATTTATTGTAGATGTAATGACAGCCATCTCCCCAGTGCCTTTACCTGACATGCAGCCCCATATCATCAATGACTGTGGAAATTTGCATGTTCTCTTCAGGCAGTCATCTTTATAAATCTCATTGGAACGGCACCAAACCAAAGTTCCAACATCATCACCTTGCCCAATGCAGATTTGCGATTCATCACTGAATATGACTTTCATCCAGTTATCCACAGTCCATGATTGCTTTTCCTTAGCCCATTGTAACCTTGTTTTTTTCTGTTTAGGTGTTAATGATGGCTTTCTTTTAGCTTTTCTGTATGTAAATCCCATTTCCTTTAGGCGGTTACTTACAGTTCGGTCACAGACGTTGACTCCAGTTTCCTCCCATTCGTTCCTCATTAGTTTTGTTGTGCATTTCCTGTTTTGGAGACATATTGCTTTAAGTTTCCAGTCTTGAAGCTTTGATGTCTTCCTTGGTCTACCAGTATGTTTGCCTTTAACAACCTTCCCATGTTGTTTGTATTTGATCCAGATTTTAGACACAGGACTGAACAACCAACATCTTTTGTAACATTGTGTGATGATTTACCCTCTTTTAAGAGTTTGAAAATCCTCCTTTGTTTCAATTGACATCTCTCATGTTGGAGCCATGATTCAGGTCAGTCCACTTGGTGCAACAGCTCTCCAAGGTGTGTCCACTCCTTTTTAGATGCAGACTAACGAGCAGATCTAATTTGATGCAGGTGTTAGTTTTGGGAATGAAAATTTACAGGGCGATTCCATAATTTTTTTCCTCAGAATTGAGTGATTCCATAATTTTTCCCCTATGCTTGGTTTAAAAAAAAGTAACCATTACTGACTACCACATTTTTTGTTCTTGATTTCTTTTAGTGGTTCTTAAAGCCAGAAAGTTGCCATTTGAAAAGACTTTAGTTTTGGGCCATGTCTGTGATCTGCTTTTTTTTCTACAAAATTCAACAACTGAATGAACATCCTCCAAGGCTGCTGATTACATACCGTATTTTTCAGACCATAAGACGCACCGGACCATAAGACGCACCCCAAATTTTCAGAAGGAAAATAGGGAAAAAAATAATAAATGTGTCAAATGGGGTCAGTCTTACAGTCCGAATTCAGCTTACCAGGGAAGGGATCCGGCACAGGAGGAGGAGTGGTGGTCACAGGGGTCGTTCGGTGTTCCAGGCTGGTGTGTGACCTCCAGGAAATTCCATCCCAAGCTGGTGCGGTGGTGGCTCTGTGCTGGGGCAGGGAGGCTGTGCTGTGGCGCTGTGGTGCAGGGGCGCTGTGCTGCGGTGCTGTGCTCCGGTGCAGAGGCACTGTGCTGGGGTTTTGTGCAGGGGCACTGTGCTCCGATGCAGGGGCGGAGGCTCCGCCGGCATTTTATCAAAGCCCGGAGGCCTCGCATATTTGTTGCTGCCATGTTGCGGTGGCCTCCGGGAACATGGCCGCAGGTCCAGGGACGGCGCATGCTCAGGATCAGATCTCGTCCCGAGATCTCGGGAGATGAGATTCAAATCTCGGCAACGTGATCTCGTCCGAGATCTCATCTCCAGAGATCTCGGGATGAGATCTGAACCTGAGCATGCGCCGTCCCCGGAACGGCGGCCATCTTCCCGGCGTCCATGTTCCCGGAGGCCACCGCAACATGGCAGCAACAGATGTGCGGGGCCTCCGGGCTTTGAGGATTGAGGAAATGCCGGTGGAGCAGCCCCACAGAGAACATAGCAGCTGCCCCTGCACCGGAGCACAGCCCGCCGCCACCACCACACCACAGAGCCCCGCCGCACACGCCACCAGCCACATGAATTAGTATATTGCAACATAAGATGCACCCCCCCACATTCCCCCAAAATTTTGGGGGAAAAAAGTACATCTTATAGTCTGAAAAATACGGTAATTTTTGCCAGGGGTTGTATATTTCTAATTGGAGGTATTTGGTAATATTATTATAACACACTACATCTTGAAGATGGGAATATTCCTTTAATGTAAACACTAGGCCATATTCTAGTTAAGCTTGAAATACACTACAAATTTGAAATTACAATTTTTAGAAAGACTTGTTGCTCACAGTTACTATTTTAGACAAAAATGCCATGAATTAACATGACAAAAGGTTGTGGGATCTTAGCAGTGATCTGTGTGCGGATTTGATCATGAGCATCAACCACCTCACCCGTGGACAACTAAGATGACCAACTCACCAAATCAACTTCGACAAATCTGCCTTCAAGTCAACATCATTTAGACGCATTCTTTTTAAACACACAAGCTGTAATTTATTAATCTACCAAGGTAAAGATGTTACAATGCAACAGCTGATAGTAGACAGGCAAACTACTTTTAAAGAAAAGCAAAACTTTGTGACAACTATAGTTGGGGACAATAAAAACCTGATTCAGCTGGCTAAGTGGTAAGAAAAATTCATCATTATCTACAAGAAAATGTGTAGACAAATTTACAGGATGCTTACACCATGTATCTAGATGCCACCAACTTACTTTGCTTCCAATGCTAAAGCAATAACACCAGCCACCATAGGAGCAGAGACTGAAGTCCCAGTGTGATCATCGGTACATTTCTGTCTGAGATCTGTTGTGACCTAGAAATAGAAGTTTGGATAATCAAGCAGGAATAAGCAAGATGCTAATTATAAAGTAAACAGGTTGACCACTTATTTTAAAGAAGATCTCTCAATTTCTTTATCCCTGAACTTTCTTACTCATGTGTGTATTGCAACGCAAGTGTAATAAAATATTTACCAAGCACGTTCCTCCCCAGTTTCCAATTTTACTCTTGTCCTCTTCTGGCCCACCTGACAGTTCTTCAGCTCTGCCGGCTCGAAGTGTGGGGCGATGCTTTTTTTTCAATGAAAATGTATGAGAACCAAAAACACGGCTCCATAGACTTACATTGAGAAAGACTTCTGCACCACACAAGCCCATGTGAGGGGTCAACTAAATAGATCTCAGGTCACGTGGGCCAGAATAGCGCCAAAAACCAGATAAGATAATCGATAGGTATCTTAAGACACACCATCTCCAGATGGTGACTTTTCTGTGTAATGACGCACAGAAGAGCAGATCTGAGTGTGCATACACTGGTCCAGTGGAGAGATAAATATGGAGAGCTGGAAATAGGCTGATGCTGCCAGATATTGGGGTGCTTGAAGCTGGATACAGTAGTGTGGTTGGAGTGCTTGATGCAAGAATACCAATACCAAATGGGGATAAGGTGGGAACCCCTAGTTGAAAGCATGTTGCCTATTAGACAGGGCGGAACAGATCATCAGTGATTTGTGTAGGGGAGGCTTCGGCTGTCTTTATACAGGTAATGTGGGTCTCTGGATGTGGTTCACAACCATCTATCAGAGCTGAATGTGGCTCTTTGGTTAAGAAAGGTTGGGGACCACCGCTATAGAGGAAGAATTATATTCTACTCCTGCATCAAAGTGGTAGAGATCATTTTTGCAACTCTTGCTTACTTTTACTGAACTTTATACAAGTGCAAATCTGAACATTGTGATAGTCACTGCCATTAGTAGTGAAGACACAGAAGCAGGTTCAAGTCTTGGTAAGAAGAACCAATAGAACGGATTTCATACAGATACTTCACATGCAGCATTTAAGTCTCCAGCACAACATCATTCAAGGTTTCTTGCTCAGCAAAAAAAAAAAAAAAAAAAAAAAAAAAAGCAACATCAGCTTTTAATGTTTAAACCATACCATGTACAGCCCTAAAGGATGTTTTACACTATTGCTTTCCCACTGTTTGCAGCTTTGGGAAAACCTAAAGAGAGACAAACCATCAGAGGTGGTATACCGTTGAAAAAATAGGTATTAGACCTACCGGTAATGATGTTTCCAGGAGTCCTCCTCCTCCTTACAGGGACAGGTAAGCACACGAGAGGTTAAAAGGCCCCGTCCCACCCCTTTCCCTCAGTGACTTAACAAGAACCACAGCGTGGATAATGCTATAACTCTTTTAATGGTATCATCATATTACATCATATAACATAACTTAACAAAACATAACATAACCGGGAGGGAACTACCCGTGCTGTCAGGATGGACTCCTGGAAACATCATTACCGGTAGGTCTAATACCTATTTTCCAGGACGTCCACCTGACAGCACCTTGGAGAGTACCAAAGCACCTCCTCAGGGTGGGATCACCGCTTGGAGAACTTTTCTCCCAAATGCGGTATGTTGGCCTGATAGCACGTCAAGTTTGTAGTGCTTGCAAAATGTATTCAGGCTGGCCCAGGTTGCCGCTCTACAAATCTGCTCGACTGAGGCGCCTGCGCGCTCGGCCCAGGAGGCTGAAACTGCCCTAGTAGAGTGGGCCCTTAAGGTATCTGGTGGGTTGGCACCTTCCGACTGGTAGGCGTCTGAAATTACTGATGTGATCCATCTTGCGATGGAAGCCTTAGAGGCTTTTCTCCCCCTATTTTTACCCCCGAAGAGGATGAACAAGTTTGAGTCAATACGCCAGTCATTGGTGGCCTCTAGATAGCTTATAACTGCCCGTCTTATGTCTAGGGAGTGGAGACGCTGTTCTTTCTCATTGCGGGGATTGCTGCAGAAGGATGGTAGCACTATCTCCTGATTTATATTCTGGTAAGAGGCTACCTCGGGGATAAAAGCCGGATCTAATCTTAAGGTTATATGATCGTCTCTGATCTGGAGATATGGATCCTTGGTGGACAGGGCCTGGATCTCCCCCATTCTTTTGGCCGTGGTGATGGCTACGAGGAAAGCCGTCTTTCGAGAGAGAGTCGAAATGGACATTCTATCCCTAGGCATGTAGGGGACCCTACATAAAAGATCTGAGTACCAGGCCGAGGTCCCAGGGCGGGGTGAGCTGCCTAATTGTGGGGCGAAGACGCTGCGTGGCCTTTATGAATCTTACCACCCAAGGATGGGAGGCTAAAGGGTAGTCGAAGAAGGCGCTCAAAGCCGAGATCTGGACCTTTAACGTGCTGGGTTTAAGCCCCTTATTATATCCCGACTGCAGAAAGTCTAGGACACTAGGGAGGTCAGGGGTACCTGCCGAGAGGTCGGACCTGCCACCTTCCAGGCAGAATCTCTTCCATATTTTTCTGTAGATTGCGGATGTTACCGGTTTCCTGCTGGCCAGTAGAGTGGACATGACCTGCTCGGATAAGCCCTTTGCTCTCAGGATGTCCCTTTCAGGATCCATGCCGAGAGGCGTAGCCTTGCTGGGTCTGGATGGCGAATCGGCCCCTGGTGGATAACATCTCCCTTCAGGGGTAGCTCGACTGGGTTTCCTACTGCCATGGCTCCTAGCAGCGGAAACCAGCTTCTCTTCGGCCAGTATGGCACTATTAATATCACCGACGCGCGGTCCTCGCAGATCTTCCTGAGTACCGCCGGTATCAGCGCCAGTGGCGGGAATGCATACAAGAGGGGTTCTGTCCAGGTCTGGCTCAGGGCATCTACTCCGTCCGGGTGATCTGCTGGGTTCAAGGAGTAGAATCTGGCGACCTTTGAGTTCTTCCGGTTTGCAAACAGGTCTATACTGGGGGTTCCCCAACGCTGACAAAGCTGATGGAAGATTTCTTCGTTTAGCTCCCACTCTGTCGGGCTGACCCGCTGTCTGCTTAGATAGTCTGCTACTACATTCTGAGAACCCTCTAGGTGGATTGCCGTTATGGAGAGGACCACCTCTTCTGCCCAGGCGAATATTCGACCTGCGAGTGCGTGGAGTGGTCGATGTCTCGGACCTTCCTGGTGTTTCAGGAATGAGACTGCCGTTGTGTTGTCGGACAATATCCGGACATGTCGATTTCTCACTACCGACCGGTTCTGACGCAGGGCTTCCCAGACCGCATAGAGTTCCCTGAAGTTGGAGGATCTGCTTCTGATGCTGACCGGCCATCTTCCTTGAAAAATTCTCCCTTCTACGTGGGCTCCCCATCCCCACGTACTGGCGTCTGTGGTGATTACCACGTACGGCGAGGTTGTCCATAGCACGCCCACCTGTAAGTTCTGGGGCTGTATCCACCACCGCAGGGATCATCTTACCGTGTCTGGTAAGGCTATGGGCCCGTCGAGAGAATCCTGACGCCTGTTCCATCCTGAGAGGATTTCCTTTTGCAGGGGCCTCGAATGGGACTGGGCCCATCTGACGCATGGAATGCAAGCCGTCATCAGACCCAGAATTTCCATTGCACCTCTTATGGAGGAGCGGTGTCTCAGTAGTCCCTTGACTCTGTCTTGAATTGTCTGCTGCTTTTTTCTCGGTAGCCGGGATATTCTGTCTCTTGAATCCAGAAGGACTCCCAGGAAGATCTTCCTGCTTTCTGGTTTAGGTCTGACTTCTGGTCGTTGATCGGCCAGCCGAGATACTCCAGTGTTCTGATCGTTCGGCTTCTGTCCTGGATGAGCCTTTCTTCTGATCCTGCGACTAGGAGAAAGTCATCTAGATAGGGTATTATAATGACTCCCTGCTTTCTCAGGCAGGCTACCACCTCCGCTACCAGCTTTGTAAATATTCGGGTGGCCGAAGCCAGCCCGAACCTAAGGCACTGGAACTGGAAGTGGCAGGTCCGGGATGGTAGACTGATCGCGAATCTTAATAGGCTTTGAGATGCGGGATGGATGGGGACCTGATAGTATGCACTCTTCAGGTCCAGAGTACACATGACAGCATCCCTGTCTATAAGTTGAATCGCTGAGCGTATTGATTCCATTCGAAACCTTTTGTATACCACCCAGGCATTTAGGGGTTTTAAGTTTATAATTGTTCTGGCCTCGCCAGATGGTTTTGTAATGGAGAATAGGGAAGAGTAATGACCCTTTCCCCTCTCCTGCTGCGGAACTGGCACTATGACCGGAGCAGGTCCTGTAGGTCTGCCCACATGGTAGAGTCTTCCGGGACTATGGTGGCGGCGATGTATCTGTCGGGGGGAGGGGAATAACATTCTATGCTGTACCCTTCTTTGATGGTTCTGAGGACCCACCGGTTCTGGGTTACCTGGCGCCACCTTGCTGCAAATCGTCGCAGTCTTCCCCCGACACCTATGGCGTCATTGCCTTCTAGACCTGGAGGATGACGCGAAAAGAGGGGCCTTGCTTCTCCCCCCTTGGCTCTGAGTGTTTCTAAAGGAGCCCCTGTTGGATCTACCCTGGCTCCTAAAATCGGTCTGTCTCCTGAAAAAGGACCCTCTACGAAAGGACTGGGGACGCTTGGGTTTTTCTTCTGGAAACCCCTTGTTTTTGTCAGACACCTGCTCTAGGATGCTATCTAGAGCTGGCCCGAACACCCTTGAGCCTGAAAAGGGCATGGAGCAAAGCTTTGCCTTTGAAGCGTTCTCCCCAGACCAAGACTTCAGCCAAACCGCTCGCCTAGCTGCGTTGGAAAGGGAGCTGTTTCTGGCTGCGAATCTTACTGATTCGGCCGATGTATCTGAAAGGAACGCAGTGGCTGATTTCATCAGAGGGAGAGAAGCTAGGATCTCAGATCTAGGGGTCTTGTTGGATAAATGCTCTTCCAACTGCCCCACCCATAGGAACATGGACCTGGCCACTGAGGTGGCTGCTATGTTAACCTTAGTAAGGGCGGCTGCCGATTCCCATGTTCTCTTTAACAGAATATCCGCCTTCCGGTCCATCGGGTCTCTGAGACTTGATGAGTCCTCGAAGGGGATGGCGGTTTTTTTGGTCACCCTAGCTACAGGAACATCGATTTTAGGGATTTCCTCCCACCATCGTGTTTCCTCTGGGTCAAAGGGCAGTCGGCTCTTAAAGTCCCGAGACAGTACAAGTCGCCGTTCTGCCTCTTTCCATTCTTCTAGGACCATTGTCTTAATGTGTTCGCTTACGGGGAACACAGTTTGTTTCCGAGCGACCAGTCCCCCAAACATCAGGTCCTGCGGGACTGCGGTTTTGGAACATCCTCTATCTGCATGGTGTTCCTTATCGCCTGCACCAGGTCCTCGGTGTCCTCTAACTTAAACAGGTATTTCCTGCCTTGGTCCCTCCTGTCAGTCGGGATCTCCCCCTCCTCGGGATCCGAGTCCCGGGGGTCTGACCCTTCAGGCGAACTTGTCTCCGAGGCTAGCTCCGTCTCCCACCTCGGCCGCTTCCGGCTTGGCCCTGGACTAGGGGACTGCTGCCATGAGAGACTGGATCTGGAGGCCTGTACTTCCTCCCGAATCAAGGATCGCATCTCGGCCAGAAGGGACGGCTGCTCGTCTCTTACGACCCTTGAAGTGCAGGGTCCGCAGAGAGTCTTGGTATAGTTGTCTGGCAGCTTTACCCTGCAAACCGGGCATCTGACAGACTTAGATGTGGCCTTTACCGAGTCCTTAACCTATGTCGGGGGGGCTGGGGTACCCTTCTCCTGTACGATACAGGGTCAGTTGTCCTGAGCTGCGGGGAAGGCCGTGTGGGGGTTGGATTGCGCCAGGCGCACTTACCCCTCTGTCGGCTGGCGCCTCTGGGTCCATACCAGTGAAGCAGCTGTTGCCTGCGGTGAGCTGCTAGCGTGCGGTGAACTCCTGGTCTGCGGTGAGCTGCTGGCGTGCGGTGAGAGCTGCTGATGCGGCGGGCTGCTGGCGTGCGGCGAGCTGCTGGCGTGCCCAGGCTGCTGGCGCGCTGTTTTCAAATCGGCGCGTGACGTCATCGCCGCGCGCCGGCCACTTCCGCTTCCTGTTTTGAAGCCCCGCCCCCCGAGCGTTCTGCAATGGCGGCGCCCATTGCGGGGACCCGGTTCCAGCTGCCCCGGGATCTCTTTCGCCGGCGCCCACACCACCAGCTGCGTGTGGGGCAGCGTTTACAGCCGCAACCGCCGCGCGGTCTGTATGTCGCACCGGCGCTGCCTGCGGGGACCCGGGCGACTGCCGCGCGGCATGGAGCCGAGAGCCTCCCACTGGGAGGAGCGGCTTCCTCCAGGAGCGCGTCCTGCTCTTGGCTTTGGGGCAGAGGGACTCCCCACCGGGAAGTGTCGGCCCTGGGCATCCTGACAGGGGGAAGGATTGGACCGGCCGCCCGATCCCCCTGCGCCCTGAGGTAATCTCCTGCTCCACTCGTATGTCCCTCCGTGCAGGGACAGGAAAGACACTGAGGGAAAGGGGTGGGACGGGGCCTTTTAACCTCTCGTGTGCTTTCCTGTCCCTGTAAGGAGGAGGAGGACGTCCTCCATGGTGCTGTCAGGTGGACGTCCTGGAAAATTTATTTGCAGAAATGTGATTACTTTTTTGTTAGGTGCCTTAGCTATCATAATTACAAAGCAATTAATGGAAAACATCAGAGGAGATACAGAGGGGATTCACCAAGACTCTGCTTATACCCACAGTAGTGGCAATGGTGGATCTGTTAATTTTTTTTTTTTACATTATATATGGTGTTTTCTTTGTAAACTACATTTTTTAAGACCATCTACCACGACTACGTAGTGGTCCTGTAATCACTTGCGTACAACCAACTTAAGAGTGAAAACTGCATTTTAATGATATCACAAAAATGAGAGTATTTTACAAATAGTTACTCATAGGCAACTTATAGCTCGTGTCATTTATAAAACTCATGTCCTTTGTGGAGGAAGGCCCTTCAGACCCTCGGTAGTCATAGACCTAGGTGGTGTGACTCCTGCTTAGAATACCTATAGTTTTGTTCCTGGGCAACACAAATAAATAGAACAGATTCCCCCCATGGAGCATGCTCTTTGCAGTCTGACTGAGATGTTTGCCTGAATGAATAGTGTCCTTTCTGACAACTTGATCTCTTGATATTGTGATAAACAATCTCGAATCACATGAAAAAATGTTCTCGTTCCCAAAAAAGTTACTCTAAAAGAGCTGGCCATTATATGTCTGTCTCTTTTCTGTCTAATATACTGTAGACTGCCTGTTGTCAAGGGCAATTCATCTCAGCAGCAGACAAACAAGTTAGAGGAAGTAGGTCTCCATTTGTCTGCTACTACTCTCGACCGTCAAATTGTATACAAACCTAACAGAAGCAAGATTTCAGTTTGTTGTGTTCACGTGCATACCGGGAAGTGAGGAAAAGGAAGTTCCTGCCCTTATAGTGCTGGTAGAATGCTAATGAAGAGATTGTCCACTTGAAAATTACGAGAACAAGGATAGTCACTTAACATATTACATTGGTAGGTGTATCAGTGTGGTTTAGCCCATGTTGGTCTAGGAGGACAGTTAGGCTACTTTCACATTTCCGTTTTGAAGCATCAGGCGCGATGCGGCGAAAAATGGGAAAACCGGATCCGGCACCTGCTGCCACCGGATGCGGCTTTTTTTCCCCATAGACTTACATTATCGCCGCATTGCGCCTGATGGCCATGCGGCGTGTCAGTCTTTAGCCGGAAACAGCAAAAAATGCCTGTCCGGCGTCTGCAAAAAAAACGTTCCATGCAACGTTTTTTTGACAGCGCCGGACCGCTTTTTTGCAGAGCGCATGCGCGAAGACTCTTTCCCTCTCCTGCACCGTATCCGGCAAAAACAGATGATCCGGCGGGCTGCGGCTCCTACCGGATCAGGTTTGGCAACTTTTCGCCGCAGCCTGCCGGATTTAAAATCCGGAAATGTGAAAGTAGCCTTACACTTCCATCATTAACCCTCGGTCAGGAACAACTGATCTGACAGACAGGCGCAGTTCTTTTAGTTTCATTTCTCCCTCACCAGACTGTCAGGAAATCTCCCCCCCCCCCCCCCCCAAATACCTTCCTGACTCTTGATGCTCTGCAGAGACTCAGGAGAGCAGCTCATAACTGTGCTGGCTTCTCAGACACATTGTTCCTGAACACGTAACACTATACAAGGTTGGTATTTTATGTTCTTAGTGCAAAGTTTGTGGATATTTCATAGAAATAAGTAAGGTTTTCATACCAATGAAAGGGAACAATGTGCCAGAAAAGCACACCAACACATTCTCTCTCTTGCTTCAGATTATCTGCTGAAATGGAGAGGAAAATTTAAGATTTGCCAAAACCCCTTCAGACTGATGAAGTGAAGATGCTGTTAGATGATGATGATACAGACCCCACACTGCATGAGGATTTAGGAGAAGAAAAGCCGGATTACTTACCGGTAATGCTCTTTTATTGAGTCCACAACAGCACCCACATGAGAGAGGGATCCGCCCATACGAACAGGAAACCTACAGAAATTAAAGGGGCTGTCCGCCTCTCCTCAGTTGGATTTCAGAGTATCAGAGGAACCGCCCAAGTATTAGGCAAATACAATATAATCTTTTATATTCAAGAAAACATTCTACTAAATACATATATATTTCTATATACTGTATAACGACCATTACGTGCTCTACTTATATCTAACTTAGGGAGGGTAGTGAGTGGGTGTTGTCATGGACTCAATAAAAGAGCATTACTGGTAAGTAAGACGGCTTTTTACTCTTCGCCACGACAGCACCCACATGAGAGCTTTTTAGAGATCACCTGGGAGGGACCACTGTGCTGAGGACAGCTCTCCCAAAGGCTAGGTCAGAAGAAGAAAGATCCAGCTTGTAGTAATTGTAAAAGGTGGACGGAGTCAACCACGTTGCAGCCTTACATACAAGTTCAATTGGGAGGTCTGCCCTCTCAGCCCAAGAGGATGCCACAGCTCATGTTGAATGCGCCCTTACACCCTCCTGGAAATTTTTCGCCCTTCGCGGAGAATGCCAGGCAGCTTGCAACCCTGATCCAACGAGATAAGGTAGCCCTTGTGACTCCATACCCCTTTCTGAGGCCCTGAAAGGGCCCTAGATCCATCTATGTACTTCAGGTGTGAAATCTAGGGTGTGAAATCTTTCTTCTGGAGTGGAAGGGTCACTAAAGAAGGATGGAAGCAAGATCTCTTGAGACCTGTGAAACTTTGTTGCCAGCTTAGGAAGATATGACAGATCTGACTTCAACACTATTTTGTCCTGAGATACTAGTAGAAAGGGTGGATCTATGGAAAGAGCCTGGATGTCGCCAACTCTTGCAGCTGATGTCAGTGCTACCAAAAGGGCTGTTTTTAGCGATAAGTATTTCAGGGGGACAGATTCAAAAAGCTCAAATGGGGGATCAGTTAGGGCGTCCAGAACCAGATATAAATCCCAGGAAGGTATCCGAGAAATGTGAACCGGGTTACTACGTTCACATGCTGTGATGAACCGGGAGACCCATCTATCTCCAGCCACATTATAACCATAAAGGGCCCCTAAGGCAGATATCTGGACCTTCAGTGTACTAACGGACAGGCCCAGCTCTCTACCCCTGTAGAAATTCTAAAATAGCTGCGATCGGAACCTCCCTAGAACAGGTATCTGTATATAATTCGAGAACTTTCCTCCATACGTTACTATAAATTTTTGTAGAAGATTATATCCTACTCTGTAGAAGTGTGTTAACTAGACCCTCCGAAAATCCTCTTAATCTTAATAACTGCCTCTCAAGTTCCATGCTGACAAGTGGAGACCCTCCACTTTAGGATGAAGGAATGGACCTTGAGAGAGCAGATCGGGGACTGATGGGAGGACCCATGGGTCGGTTATTGACATGGCCCGCAGGCAGGCAAAACCACGGTCTCTTGGGCCAGAATGGTGCGATGAGGATTATTCTCGCCTTCTCCTCCCTGATTATTCTGATGACCAGTGGCAACAGCATTATTGGCGGAAAGGCATGTGTCAGCTCGAACTGACATGGAGTTTGAAGGGCATCCACTAACTCCGGATGAGGGAGGCAAATCTTTGCACATGATTGTTCTCCCTCATGGCAAAAAGGTCTATTTGGGGAAGGCCCCAGAATCCCACAATCTTCCCGAATGTCTGGTGATTTAGACACCATTCTGCTTGACGTAACATATGATGGCTCAGGAAGTCTGCTTTTAAATTGTCTTTCCCTTTGATATGAAGTGCGGAGAGAGAAAGTAAATGGGTCTCGGCTAGATCAAAAATCTTTACTGTGGAAGACATTAGTCTTTTTGATCGTGCTCCGCCGTGTCTGTTCACATATGCGACTGCCGTGGTGTTGTCTGACAGGACTCTTACATGCGAACCTCGAAGCTATGGAAGAAAATGATGCAGTGAGTGACTGACTGCATCTAACTTCTTCAAATTTGATGAATTCTGTAATTCTCCACTGTTCCACTGTCCCCGAGCCAAACTATCACCCATATGGGCACCCCATCCTTCTGGGCTAGCATCAGTAGTAATTATACAGGATGGCCTTATCACCCATGGAACACCTCTAGAGAGATGGTTATGATCCAACCACCAGGCCAGGGAGGACAAGACTTCTGCAGACAGAGTTATTATTCCCTCGAGATGACCCTGTAAGGATCTCTCCTCAAGGACGACCTGATGCTGCAATCCCCGGGTATGATACTGGGCCCATTGGACCGCCGGAGATAAGGAATCCTAGAAGGGACATAGCATCTCCAAGGGACAACCGAGTTTCATCCATCGCTGTCCTTTCGCCTTTATGACTGATTTGTTTACCTCTGGAAGCAGGCACCTTTGGCTTGTCAAGTCTAGGTGAAGACCCAGAAAGGACTGAAGGATCTGTGGTACCAGCCTGGACTTCTCGAAGTTGATAATCCATCCCAACGCCTGTAAGGACGATATTGTGTCAGTAAGGCGATTACTACTTTGGGAGGTCGAATTTGCTACTACCAGAAAATAATCATGATATGGTATGATCAGTGTGTCCTGCTGACGTAAAAAGGCTATCACCTCCATCACTTTTGTGAAAACTCAGGGTGCCACAGAGAGACCAAAGGGCATTGCTGTGAACTGGAAATGGCGAACTTCCCCCGCCAAAATCACTGCCACCCTGAGATATTGCTGGTATTCGGCATGTATGGGAA
Organism: Dendrobates tinctorius; assembly: GCF_039654945.1. Classification (NCBI taxonomy): domain Eukaryota; kingdom Metazoa; phylum Chordata; class Amphibia; order Anura; family Dendrobatidae; genus Dendrobates; species Dendrobates tinctorius. The sequence goes on from NW_027361690.1 coordinate 84,571,304, forward strand.
TATGGTAATACGCATCTTTTAGATCCAATCCAGCCATCATACATCTAGGAAAGTCTTAGTTACTCACCGGTTAACGGTATTTTTCGGAGTCCATGACAGCACCACCTGAGAGAGGGGATCCGCCCTTTAGGAACAGGAAACCTACAGATACAAAAAGGGTGGCACCTCTCCCACGCATCAGTTGGATTACACAGAGCACAAGAGGACTTTCAAGGTTAATGCATGGTTTATGTACAGTATTCTTTACAATTATAAACTTTTATCACCAGTGAGCATATACAAGAGAAAGACGTGGACACCCAAATTAAACTAAAGGGAGGGAATATACGGGTGCTGTCATGGACTCCGAAAAATACCGTTAACCGGTGAGTAACTAAGACTTTATTCGGTCGTCCATGACAGCACCACCTGAGAGATTTACAGAGAGTAATATCAGCTTTAGGGAGGGACTACAGCCTGCAGCACCCTTATACCAAAAGAGAGGTCTGTGGAAGCACCCAGGTCTAGCCTATAATGACTATAAAAGGTGCTCGGAGAGGACCAAGTAGCCGCCTTACATATCTGGTCAATGGAGACTTCTGATCTTTCGGCCCATGAAGTCGCCATGGCCCTGGTGGCGACCTGCCCTTTGAGGTGTATGCTATTGAAATCGCCATTCTAATCATCTGGCTAGTGTATTTTTCGATGCCCTACAACCTTTCCTGGGGCCTTGATGAGAGATAAATAGGGCATTATCTTTCTTCCAGGGATCGGTGACTGTCAGATATTCTATGAGGCCTCTCCTAACATCCAGGGTGTGTAGTTTCTTTTCCTTCTCGTTAGTTGGATTAGGGAGGAAGGATGGGAGAACTATTTCCTGTGTCCTATGGAAACTAGAAACTACCTTAGGCAAGTACGCTGGATCAGGTCTAAGTATTACCCTATCCTCTTTGAACTGTAAATAAGGAGGACGCCTAGATAATGCCTGGATATCGCTTATTCTGCGGGCTGATGTTAGAGCTACCAGGAAGGCTACTTTGAGGGACAGGTTTTTTAGGGAAGCCGACGAGATAGGTTCGAATGGGGTTTCCGTCATAGCAGTGAGGACTAGGTTCAAGTCCCACGGCATGAATCTATACTTCATTATTGGCCTGGATCTACCTGCCGCCTTAATGAACCTGCTTACCCAATAATTACCAGCGATGTTGCAGCTAAAAAGGGCCCCCAAGGCTGACACTTGTACTTTAAGGGTACTGGTAGAAAGCCCCATGTCCAGACCTTTTTGTAGGAACTCTAATATCTGAATTATAGGTGCTGACTCCCCAGCGACTACTCCTGAGTTTTGAAGGAATTTTTTCCAAATTCTAACAAATTTTCATGGTAATGATTTTTCTACTCTTAAGTAGGGTGTTAATTAGGTCTGAGGAGAAGCCCTTCTCTTTTAATAATGACCGTTCAAACTCCACGCTGTCAGACGTAGGCCAGCCACCTGAGGATGGAAGACTGGGCCCTGGGACAGGAGATCCGGGATGTCCGGCAGAACCCAAGGATCAGACACCGACATGGTCCTGAGGCATGAGAACCATGCTCTCCTGGGCCAAAATGGAGCGATAACTATAACCCTCACTCTGTCTTTCCTGATTTTCCTCATCACCAGGGGTAGAAGAGATAGGGGAGGGAAGGCGTAGGCTAGTCTGAAGTCCCACTTTATCAGGAAGGCATCTACCGCCAGAGGATTCTCTCTGGGATTTAGGGAGCAGAATTGTTTAAATTTCGTGTTGTCTCTGGTGGCGAAGAGGTCTACCTCTGGATATCCCCACTTTTGAACAATCAGATTGAATATGGAGGTGTTTAGGGACCATTCCCCTTGCTTTAGCTGATTGCGGCTTATAAAGTCTGCCGTGATGTTGTCTCTTCCTTTTATATGCAACGCTGTTAAAGATAGAAAGTATTGTTCTGCTAGTTGGAACAACCGCTCTGCTACAATCATCAGGGGTCTGGAACGGGTCCCGCCTTGGTGATTGATATATGCCACGGTGACCTGATTGTCAGAGAACACTCGCACGTGATGGCCCTGTAGATACACAAGGCGCTTTTTAGCCGCCTGCTCCACTGCTGTCAATTCTTTTAGGTTAGACGACATTCCTAACTGATGATGTTGCCATTGGTCCTGGACTAGTATTTCACCCATATGAGCTCCCCAACCGGAAGGACTAGCATCCGTGGTGACTATGCGGGTTACGTTATACTCCCAGGGCACCCCTTTAGACAAATTATCCTTGTCTAACCTCCACTCTAGGGACTCCCTTGTGTTACGGGACAAGGTTAGCTGTCCCTCTAAGTAACCCCCAAGGACTTTGATGTAATAAGACCTCGCTCTGTAGTTTCCTTGCATGAAACTGGGCCCACTGGACTGCCGGGATACAGGCCGAGAGAGAGCCTAGAAGGGACATGGCTTTCCTGAGGGACATGGTGGGGTTATTGGAGGCGTTCAGGATCTGATAATGGAGGCGAACAAGCTTCTCCGGAGGCAGACGGCATTCCTGTTTCTCAGAATCTAGGGTTAGGCCCAATAATTGTTGGACTCTCATTGGTTGCAACCGAGATTTTTTGACGTTCAGCAACCATCCTAACCGTTCTAGGGCAGACATTGCTTTTTGTAGCTGTTGTAAACAATGATTCGCCGTTTTGCCTACAATAAGAAAATCGTCCAGGTAGGGGATCACCAGAATGTCTGATTCACGTAGATGGGCCATGACCTCCGCTATCACTTTAGTAAATACTCGGGCAGCGACTGCCACTCCAAAGGGGAGGGCCGCATATTGGAAATGTCGAATTGACCCATCCAACTGAACCGCCACTCTGAGAAACCGCTGATGGCCTGCATGGATGGGTATGTGGTAGTATGCGTCTTTTAAATCTAACACCACCATAAAGCAGTTTTGGAACAGCAATTTTATTGTAGATTTAATGGTTTCCATTTTAAACGGACGTATGACCAGAAACTTGTTGAGGGCCTTAAGATTTATTATCGTCCTAAAGGAGCTGTCTGGTTTGCGGACCAGGAACAGAGGGGAGTAGAATCCCTTCCCCCATTCTCCCTCTGGAACCTCTACTAGGACTTTCTTGGCGCACAGGTCATGAACCTCGGCCTCCAGGGCAGCTTGTTCTGAAGTAGAAGACCTGAGTGGGGTGATTTTAAACTGATCAAGGGGAACCCTAGAAAACTCTAGTCGTAGTCCCACGGCTATTATCCCCAATATCCAGCTGCTATTAGAGATCAGAGACCAGGATGGGTAGAAGGCAGCTAGTCTCCCTCCTACCGGGGCAACTAGTCATTGGGGCGGCTTTTTCGTATCCCGAGCTGGACCTTCCTGACGCCCCCCTCCAAACATGAATCCTGTACCTTTCCTTTTTTTCTCATCCCATCTGCCCTGATCTCTGGACGGCCTTCTCCGGAAAAAACCTTTCCTAGTAAAGGGACGTCTGTAAGAGGGGTTCGGGAGACTGGGAAATTTCTTTTTGTCATCTCCAGCTTTTTCTAATAATTCGTCCAAGACGGGGCCGAATAGGTACTCCCCCTCGCAAGGAATAGAACAGAGACGGGACCGGGCTTGAATATCTCCTGGCCAGCATTTTAACCAGAGCGCTCTTCGCGCTGCATTAGATAGACCCGCGGCTTTAGCCGCCATTCTTGCAGAGTCTGCTGAAGCATCGGCTAAAAACGCCGCGGCATTCTGAATGATCGGCAAACTTTTCCGAATAGATGTTCTTGAAGCTCCGTCTTTTAGCTCGGAATCCAGCTGATCTAGCCAGACCATCATGGATCTGGCTGTACAGGTGGCAGCTACCGCTGGTCTTAATGCGCCTGCTGACATCTCCCATGTCCCTTTAAGAAAAGAATCTGCTTTTTTATCTAGCGGATCTTTCAAGGAGGCCATATCGTCAAATGGAATGGCGGATTTTTTGGACGCTTTGGCTACTGCTGCGTCTAGTTTTGGGGCTTTATCCCATCTGTTTACTACCGGGTTATCAAAGGGGTATCTCCGCTTAAAGGCTGGTGGCATGGTGCCCCTTTTTTCCGGTCTCTTCCATTCCCGGTATCGGCGTTTTCGGCTCCGCCCCTTCCGCCGCGTCACTTCCGCCGCTCACCAAAGCCTTGCGGGAGCGCGCGGGAAGGAGCCGGCGCAGCGCCCCTGCTCTGAATGCCTCCTAGCCCCCGCACACGCCGCCATGACCGCCGCCAGGGGCCAGCATCGACCGGGAGGACCGGATCCGGGGGAGCACAGCAGGAAACCCGGGGCATACATACCAGGTGCTCACGTTCCGGAGACGGTATCCACCGGACCCCTGCTCCACCTGCTTCATCCACTGCCGTGGTGACCTACCCGGCCCCACCGTGGCGCTTCCAGGGACCCCGCACTGACCAAGGTAGGAGACCCCCTCGCTACCTGGGTCGGTCAGCCGGCCTGGGCGTTCATGACGACTCCATGACGGACGATCTGTAGAGAGTCCTGTCCTGTAGGAACAGGAAACCAACTGATGCGTGGGAGAGGTGCCACCCTTTTTGTATCTGTAGGTTTCCTGTTCCTAAAGGGCGGATCCCCTCTCTCAGGTGGTGCTGTCATGGACGACCGAATAAATAAAAGTTTAATAGTGGATCTAATTGACTCCATCTTGAATTTGTGATTGTAAATAAAGGTATTTAACTTATTTAAATTTATAATAGTGCTAAACGACCCATCTGGTTTAAAGACCAGGAACAAAAGGGGAATAAAATCCCCCTTCCTTCCTGACTTCTATTAGGACCCTCTTGGACAGTAAATTCAGAATTTCTAATTCAAGAGCCATCTGCTGGTGACTTGAGAAATGTTATGATAAATGATTCATGGGGAATATGACGGAAATCCAATTTCAATCCGAATTTCACTATGTCCAAGATCCAGGCACTTGCTGTTATTCTCTTCCATTTCTGGTGGAAATATTTTAGTCTGCCTCCTACTGGAGGATCTGGGCTATTGGTACCTACTACCCTTCTGGGAAGAAGAACCCTTAAACATGACACCTCTTTGTTTGACTTCCTTTGTAGCCCAACGGTCTCGTCTTTCCGTTGTCTTCCTTCTGTTAAACGGACCTATTTTGAATGCCCTCCTATAGAATGGAAGAGATTGATTAGGAAATCCCTTCTTTCCTTCGTTTTTGTGAGTATGTCATCTAGTACACTTCCGAAGAGGAACTCACCCTGACACGGGATTGTGCAGAGTTTTGTTTTGGACTAAGTATCTCCCTTCCAGCTCTTAAGCCACAGAGCTCGTCGGGCAGAATTAACTAGACCAGCCGATCTAGCTGCTAAGCGTAATGAATCCAATGCATCTGCCAGGAATGCTGCTGCCGCTCCACTGATTAAAGGAATGGCAAATAATTTCTCTCTGGGTATTTTCTGCTCGATCTGCTGCTCGAGCTGGTCTATCCATAACAGCATTGACCTAGTCGTGCATGTGCTGGAAATGGCTGGCTTAAAAGATCCCCGTGGACGCTTCCCATGTCCTTTTAAGTGAGGCCTCTGCGATCAAGTGGGTCTGATAACACGCCCGCATCTTCTTACTGGTAAAGCAGACTGCTTAGAAGTGGGGGCTACTGCCGCATCTACTTTAGGGACCTTGGTCCAGTTTAACAATTTCCTGTCAATGAACGGATATTTTCTTTTGGAGGCCGAAGGAAGGCTATTCCTTTACCACTGGAATAACTGGGAAGGCTCTCCTTTCTTTGCGCAAGTCCTGCAAACATTATATCCTGTGTCGTTCGGGCTTCTTTTGTATCTGTGCACCCCATAGTGTTCCTGACTGATTTGACTAAATAGTCTATACTATCTATAGGAAAGCACTAACGCCCCTCCATGTCAGATGAAAGAGATGATGAAGACATCTGCGAGAAGTCGGAAGCCCTCCCTTGGTCACTATCAGACTCCAAACTGGAGATGGGGGACACTTTTTTCCTTTCACTTGTATGGCTCTTCGGTATGCTGGTCTGACCTAAAGCCTGAAGTTCCTCTCTTATTAACATACGGATATCCGTTGATGTTACCGCAGCCTCCCTCTGTATTGCTTCACTAATATAACCCTGACATAGCCTTTTGGGGTAGGAGTCAGGAAGGGGTTGCTTGCATAACGCACAGACGTTTGTTTTTTCTTGGTCTGAAAGAAGGAGGTAGACAGAAAGAAGGGGAGTCAGCTTAACAGGTAGAGCCCCATACACTCACCCAGTGAAGCTGGATGTGGAGGTCGAGGTACAATCCGAGTACTAGGTGTGTTTGATGCTTCACCTCTCCGACTCCTGTCTGTGGAACCTCCGACCCTGGAACGTTTTCTGGTCTTAACCACACTCTGCGCCTGCATGTCCACCTGGGGATGACACGTTTAGCACACCGGCGGCTCTGTACCCAAAATATTTATAGTTACCTGCCCAAGTTATTTCTTTTCCTTTGGCGCATGCGCTGTCCCCATCTTGACCTGCGCTGAATGTACCGCCTCATCCGGTTTCCCCGGAAGTCATCTCAGCCACTTCCGGGGCAGGAGCGCTCACCGGTCCACCGCGCATGTGCGACCCGCTCCCAGGCAACGCCGATACCAGTCTTTTACGGAGTAGCGGGGCAGCCGGTGCCTGAACCCTCGCTCCCCCTCCTCACACCGCGTTCCTGCGCGAGACATGGCGGCCTCACCCGGACACTGGCTTCGCGCCACTTGATCGACATCAGACCAGGCAGCCCACCCCCACCCGGTCCTCACGGATACGAGCCAAACAAGGAGGGGAGGCTGATAGGGCTCCCCCGGCGCTTCTTCTGGAACCGCAGCCCCTGCCGTTCTCAATGGATACTGCACAGGTGGCATGCATTGGCCCAGGTATTTAGTTTCTGCGTAGGTCTTTGCTCCTTCGGTTCCTATAGGAACAGGAAACCAACTGAGGAGGAGAGGCGGACCGCCCCTTTTATTTCTGTAGGCTTCCTGTTCCTATGGGCGGATCCCTCTCTCATGCGGGTGCTGTCGTGGAAAAGAGTAAAAGTGAGATTTATTCTCATGATGAGGTGGAAGTATGTGAAATTGATAATGAAAGAGCAAGATGGTGAGCGTGATGAGGATGAAGATATAGAAACATATTACTGTATATACAGGTCTATAAGCAGAGTTTCTCAGCACTTTTTTGTGCTTAAAACGCCCCCCTTCGGCTTATGAGTCAATTGTCCCAGAGAGCCGGCGGGGGAGGGGGAGCGGCGGGTGACAGAGGCAGGAGTCAACGGCTGTGGCTAAAGCCTGTGCCGCTGCTAAAGAGAAATGAATATTCATTTCTCTTATAGTGCGCACAGTGACACCCGCAGCCGCCGGCTTCCAGAAAATATCCTAATCACCCTCCTGAGCGCCCTCGCACCATCTCGTTGGTCCCAGGTCTTCCTGTGCCGAGCGATCACATGGCCCCGCTCATTAAGGTAATGAATATGCACGCCTCTCCACTCCCATAGATGTGGAGGGAATATTCATTACCTTAATGAGATGGGCCACGTGATCGCTCAGCATAGGAAGAGCTGCCAGGACCAACGAGATGCTGCGAGGGCTCGTGGAAGGTGAGTAGGATGTGTTTTTTTTGTTTTTTTTTTTTAATAGGAGCCATGCATACCAGTACAGGGATGAGGGTACAAAGCACACCGGGCTTATACTCGAGTTAATAAGCTTACCTAGTTTTCCGTGGCAAAATTAGATGCTTCGGCTTATACTAGGGTGGGCTTATACATGAGTATATACGGTATATGGGAAGAGAGAAAAAAAAAACAAATGGAGTAATAAGTCACCCATGCAAACTAAACATAGGAAACCTCAAAATATTCGTACCTTCCTGCAGTTAAATGAACAACAAGGAATGCTAAATCTGCAGCTGAATGCTGGAATAGTTTATTCACAGATGACATTCTGGACTCTATTGTCACATACACAAATCAATAGACATTATAAAGGACAAGTTCATCTGCAACAGAATCAAGCCTTCAGATGAAATAGAACTGAGGTCTTTTTTTTGGACTGTTATACCTTGCAGGAGCTTATAGGGCAAATCACCAAAGTATTGAGGAGCTTTGGGGTATAGATGGTGCTGGAATAGAAACATATGGCCTTGTTTTGTATTTAAAAAAGAATAAAGATTCTAATTCGTTGCCTTTGGTTTGCCGACAGAACTACCCGAACCCAAAGAAAAACATATGACTGGCTTGCTCCGATTCGCAATTTATTCCAAAAATTTGTTGATTACTGTAAGAAAAGCGATTGCCCTAAGGAGAACATCACCATCGAAGAAACGCTCCCCGGTTTTCGTGGCAGACGTGCATTTCTTCGATACATTACATCAAAGCCTAGCAAATATGGAATTAAAACTTAACCAATTGGCTGAGCCCTTTATTGGATTGAGTCGCAATGTAACAGCTGACAATTGGTTCTCAAATTGTGATCTGATTTATTATCTGAAAATGCAGAATCTTTCATATGTAGGAACTTTAAGAAAAAATAAAGAATTGCTGCCACAATACGTAAATGTGAAACAAAGAAAACAGTACAGCACTAGGTTTGAATTCAATACTGGAAAGGTTTTGGTTTTTTATGTACTGCGCAAAAAGAAAAATGTAATTCTTGTATCAATGCTTCATGGTGATGATGCCATTAATCCTGGGTCTGAAGCACAAAAAAAATGGAAATACCGTATTTTTCGGACCATAAGACACTTTTTTCCCCAAAAATTTTGGGGGAAAGTGGGGGGTGCATCTTATGGTCACAATATACTAACCTCCGATCATGGCTGGAGGCTGGTGCGGGTGCCGCGGGGCTCTGTAGTGCGGTGGTGGCAGCGGGCTGTGCTCCGGTGCAGGGGTAGCGGCTCCGCCGGCATTTCCTCCAAGCCCGGAGGCCCCCGCACATCCCTTGCTGGCCGCTGCCATGTTGTGGTGGCCTCCGGGAACATGGATGCCGGGAAGATGGCCGCCGGTCCGGGTTCAGATCTCGTCCTGAGATCCCGGGGACGAGATTCAATTCTCACCAACGAGATCTCATCCCCCCAGATCTCGGGACGAGATCTGAGCCTGCGCATGCGCCGTCCCCGGACCGGCGGCCATCTTCCCGGCGTCCATGTTCCTGGAGACCACCGCAACATGGCGGCGGCCAGCAAGGGATGTGCGGGGCATCGGGGCTTGGAGGAAATGCCGGCGGAGCCGCCGCCCCTGCACCGGAGCACAGAGAGTCGCCACCCTCACCCCACAGAGCCCAGCTGCCCCAGCACAGCCCAGCTGCCTCGGCACAGCTGCCCCATCCCCACCACAGCTGCCCCAGTCCCAGCTGCTCCAGCACAACCAACCTGCCCCAGAACAGAGCCGCCACCGCACGAGCCTGGACCACTGAATGACCCCTGTGACCACTCCTCCACCTGTGCCGGATCCCTTCCCAGGTAAGCTGAATTCGGACTGTAAGACGGACCCCCATTTGACACATTTTTTTCCCTATTTTCCTTCTGAAAATTGGGGTGCGTCTTATTCCGAAAAATGCAGTAATTACATTTTATAATGTAACCAAAGGGGGTGTTGATACAGCTGATCAGATGTGCTCAACTTTCAACATCAGCAGAAACTCCATGCGCTGGCCAATGGTTATATTTTTCACCATGCTGAATTTGGATGGTATAAATTCACAAGTGATTTACTTGAAAACCAGCTTGTACCACTCCGTAGAAGACCCTATCTGAAAAAATTGGCCCATGAACTAGTGCTTCGATAGCTACGCAGAATAAGTATAACTATCAGTATCAACTCTATCCTTCAAGTTCGGCTCAAAAGATTCCGCCCAGAAGACGATAGTGAAAATCCACCACCTCCCAAAAGGAGATACACCCCCTGCACCATGGAAAGCAGACACCACCTCCCAAAAGAAGGAGATACACCACCTGCACCATGGAAAGCGGACACAGAAGGCGTTCTAATTATGAATGTCACAAATGTCAATGTAATCTGCCTGACACATGCAAAAATGATGTACAATTCTTGCTCTTTGTTCTGCAAATGTGTTTTTTTTATGAACCTCTAACATCTAATTCTGAATGTATATGTGTCTAATACCATTTTTAGGCACCATAAAATTAAGCTTTTTCCCCTATATTTTCTTTTTAATAATAGTTATGCGTTGAAAACTGGGGGCTAGTTGGTGGGAGTTGTGAAAGGTGTGTACTTTTAGAGTTATTGCTTTTATGGTAAGTAATGGGTTTTTTTGCAACTCAATATTTGCACCCTTTTATTACATCCCTATGAACGTCATTGATCACTTTTAGAGCACTGAAATTGAGAAAATTAGATATTATAGACATTTTTCTAGCCCGTGCATGTCAGGTGCATTGTACCTGAAACCTGAAAACCCACCTCTTCAGGAAAGCCTACAGCCTGCAATGACCCCGCTTCCTCCTCACCACTAATGGAGCCACCGCCTCACCATCACCGGAGCTGCTGCAACCCCCCAACCTACTGTCTCCTTCCCCACCATCCTGTAGCATGTAAGCCCGAAAGGGCAGGGTCCTCTGTCCCCTCTATATCAGTCTGTCATTGTTAGCTTGTTTACTGTAAGTGATATCTGTACTTTGTATATAACCCCCTTCTCATGTACAGCACCATGGAATCAATGGTGCTATATAAATAATAATAATAATAATAATAATAATACCCAAACTCGTTACTGAAGGCATTGCTCCTGATGAAGGGTTAATACAGGACCCATACCAGAGTTCCTATTTTCTTTATAATCCAAGTGTGAAAACAACATTCGTATACTTAATCTATAGTTCCGTATTATATTTTTTTCTACACTGCGCATACATCTTTTGGGTGCTATCAATATTGGTCCATTCAGTGATGGTCTACTGGCACTATGGAGGGCAGCAATCAATACAAGGCTGCATTCTCAAAGACATGGATAAACACTGCAGGTTGAACCTAAGTGTCTTACCAAGATTAAAGATAGGAAGCATAAGCCTGCTGGATTTCCCAAAATGCTTCGCAAGTATCATGGATAATTTAGTCCACAAGAGCCCACATTACCCATCTGTGATTAATACAAACAGTAATGACTGCACCTGCTCATGTAGCGATGCATACTCTATCCAGCGCAAGCACGGCCTATGCATATTTTATAAATGTGGCAAACCTATGTATTTTCCCGAAGCATAATGCTCCCAGTCCATAAAATTTTGACTTCAGAGCGATGCATATAGCACATTCAAAAGCGTTTACAAAAACACCGCGCTCTTGTTTCATTACTGATTTATAAGGCGGCTCAGGTTATTTTGGAACTCACGCTGGGTTTTTTCTCTTAGGGCGAAGTTGTGCCTTATAAAACATACGGGATCAGGTTGCATATTAATTGCACAATTACAGCACAAGTTTGACAGTAAAATCCTTCAACTATTTGCTACTTTTTCATCTCCTAACTATTAAACTCATGAATCGTCTGCAACGGTAAGAAAAACAAAAACATTAAATGGCTGAGTGCTTTCTGCCATTTAACGCCTCCTTCAGTATATATGAAGCACGTTTAAAGGCGAGACATTTATCTGAAGTCATAAATACTTAGAATTAAGGCATGGACCTGAAATACCAGGTACATTAATTATCGCACTCTCTCAGCATCCTTCCACCCAATTAGTGAGGCAGAGAGTCTGTCCTTTAATATTTAAATGGAAATATCCAGCACGGCCGTGAACATACATTACAAATTGTAAATGGGTAATTGGATGTCAGTCCAGCTGCAAGAGTATCAAAAGACAGATTGAGAATCTTTTCATATCATTAACCAAGTGGTAAAAATAAATAAAACAAGTGAAGAATTTCCTTCTCCATAATGTCATCACTTGTTATTGCCATGCTGTTCAAAACGCAAAGAGCGGAAAAAGCTTTAGTGCACCAAAAGTCACAAGGAAACCAGTTTTTAGGTCAATGGTCAAATGCATCAAAATGCACAAAATAGGATTGGAAATGTTGACACTAACAATACAATTTTTTATGGTCGTTGAAGAAAAGATTACAAATAGTAGCCCTCGAATGACATGATTAAGTGACCTGAGTTTTGGGGTTAAACGGGATGTTTTTTTTTGGCTTCAGGGACAAGAACTTACTAAAACTACCGTACCCGTTCTGCCCTATGATGAGGTGTTCTAGGCTTTGGAAACATTTGACCGCATGTCCACAGATCAGCTTTTTCATTTCCTATCTGCTCTGTCGACGGTGTGTCACTGTCAACGCCATGTTTACAGACAGCCGGCTCCCCACAGGCAGCCAGCTGTTCATCAGCAACAACTTGTTGACAGGATTAAAAACACATGTGACATGCACAAATGTGAACAAGTCTGTTGGACAATGTTCACACCACCCACTAACCGAAACACAAACAAAAAGCACAGAATAACAAATGTGCAGAAATACCTGGCAGTACGACATATGACAGTAGTCAGCAAGTGCTGATAAAAGGTAACAAATACATTAGATAGGGACTAAATATCGACTAAATACCCTGTATTTGTTGTTACCTTTTATCAGCACTTGCTGACTACTGTCATATATCGTACTGCAAGGTATTTCTGCACATTTGTTATTCTGTGCTTTTTGTTTGTGTTTCATTTAGTGGGTGGTGTGAACATTGTCCAACAGACTTGTTCACATTTGTGCATGTCACATGTGTTTTTAATCCAGTTTTTTTCGTGCTTATGCATGATTTGAGAGACCCCACCCCTCTCTTGTGTGACATGCACATAAGGAGCTGTCTTACACCACGTGCCCATACTAGAAAGCGCCTGTCTTAATCCTGCTCATTTAGACACTGTTCATATGTTCAGGTTTTAAATACATTAGATAGGGACTGCTTCAATACGGGTTACCTTGACGAGGTGGAGCAGTTTGGTATACATTTTTTTTTGCAAAAAAGCGTTTCGACTAAATATCCTGTATTTGTTGTTACCTTTTATCAGCACTTGCTGACTACTGTCATATGTCTTACTGCAAGGTATTTCTGCACATTTGTCATTCTGTGCTTTTTGTTTGTGAACTTTTTGACAGGGCAGCACTGAAAGAAAAACTGCTATGTTGACGTGATGTCATTGAAAGCAGGAAAATCACCAGCAGTAGCAGTTCATGTCCACGCTCAACCAGAAGAGACAGGTGCAGAACAGGACAGGATCTTGTAACGTCAAAGCAAATTGGAGGCAAAATCCTGATGGGTTTTCTTCACTGTCATGTTTCAGTCCTAGTTCCTTTTTTTCTATACACAGAAACAATTTGATGAACTATCAGCAGATTTATCAGTCACTACCATTTCTACACTGATACTCAATAATACACAAATTTATAAAAGCCTATTTTTAGTGCAGCTGTTCTGCATTGTTGATCCTGGGGAAGGCAAAAAACCCACAGAGTAGAAGCCAATTTTCTCCATAGGGAAAAAAATTCCTTCCCCTAAGCTGGGTCAACCATCTACCTATAATATTCTGTTATTCGTAACCTTCTATACTTTTACTCACAAGAAAAGCATCCATTCCTTTCTTAAATTCATTCAGTGAGTTGGCCATCACCACTGCCTCAGGAAGAGAATTCCACAGCCTCACTGCTCTTACCGTGAAGAACCCTCTTCTATGCTGGTGCAGAAATTGTCTTTCCTCCAAACGAAGAGAATGCCCCCTTGTTCTTGTCACAATCCTTGGTACAAACAGTTCATTGGAGAGATTTCTGTACTGCCCTCTGATATACTTGTACATATATATTAGGTCTCCCCTAAGTCTTCTCTTTTCTAGAGTAAATAGACCTAATTTTGATAACCTTTCCGGGTATTGTAGTGAACCAACTCCATTTATCATTTTAGTAGCCCGCCTTTGAACCCTTTCAAGTTCAGTAATGTCTTTCTTGAGCACCGGCGTCCAAAATTGCACACAATACTCCAAGTGTGGTCTGACGAGTGATTTGTACAGAGGGAGAATTATGTTTTCATCTCGTGTCCCCAGACCTCTTATAATGCATCCCATGACCCTATTTGCTTTGGTTGCAGCTGCCTGACACTGGGCACTCCAATTGCTTCTTATTGACTAAGATGCCCAAGTCTTTTTCCAAGTCTGATTTCCCCAGCAGTTTCCCATTTAGTAAGTAATTATAGCATCTGTTTCTCCTTCCTATGTGCCTAACCTTACACTTATCTGTGTTAAACCTCATTTGCCATTTTTCAGCCCAATTCTCCAATTTACTCAAATCTGTCTGTAGTTGCAAACTGTCCTCCTTTGTGTTAACTACCTTACATAGTTTTGTATCATCTGCAAATACTGATATTTTACTGTGTAAGCTATCCACTAGATCATTAATAAATATATTAAATAGTAGGGGGCCCAATACAGAACCCTGTGGTACCCCACTAGTAACCCTGGCCCAATCTGAGTATGCACCATTAATAACCACTCTTTGTTTTCTATCACTAAGCCAGCTACCTACCCATCTACACACATTTTCCCCTAGCCCAAACTTTCTCATCTTACTTACCAATCTTTTATGTGGGACAGTGTCAAATGCTTTAGAGAAGTCGAGATAAATGACATCCAATGATTCTCCTTGGTCCATTTGAGAGCTTACATCCTCATAGAAGCTGATCAGGTTAGTTTGACAGGAGAGATCCGTCATAAATCCAGGTTGATATGGAGTTAAACATTTATTAACATTGAGATATTCCATAATGGTATCCCTTAGAAACCCTTCAAAAATTTTACCCACAAGAGATGTTAAGCATACTGGCCTATAGTTTCCAGGTTCCCTTTTACACCCCTTTTTGAATATTGGTACCACATTTGCTTGCCGACAATCAAAAGGAACAGACCCTGTTTCTATAGAGTCTTTAAATATAAGGAATAGAGGCCTGTCTATCACATTACTTAACTCCCTTAATACCCGAGGGTGAATGCCATCAGGGCCTGGTGATTTGTCAATTTTAATCTTACTAAGGCGGTTCTGCTCTTCTTCCTGGGTTAGGCAAGTAATACTTAATGGGGAGTTTACATTATCACTCTGCATTTCCCCTGGCAAATCCTTTTCCTGTGTGAACACTGTTGAGAAAAAAGTATTTAAAACATTTGTTTTCCCACATCGCTCTCTATGATTTCACCCTCATTGTTCTTTAAAGGGCCGACACCATCAATTTTAATAATTTTACTGTTTATATAATTAAAGAATAGTTTGGGGTTTGTTTTACCTTCCTTAGCAATGAGTCTCTCAGTTTCCACTTTTGCTAAATATATATATATATATATATATATATATATATATATATATATATATATATATATATATATATTTATTTATTTTTTACACATTTTATTTTTTTCTCTAACTTTTTAATGCTTCTTCATTGCCTTCTTGTTTTATCTTCTTAAATGCCTTGTTCTTGTTATGTCACCTGCATCTTGAAAACAAATCTCCAAAATTTGTCTGCTTACCATTAAAATGGCAAACTCTTTTACTGTCACTGATTCATTCCTGTCTGGATCACTGCAACTCAATACTAAATTGGTCTTCCTCTACTCCCCTCTTTAATCTATCCTGAATTCCGCAGCCAGGCTCATAAGTGTATCCAGCCACTACACAGATGCCCCCACCCTGTGCCAGTCATTGCACTGGATTGTGGCATTTGTGCAGTAACTGCTTTCTTCTGGCTACTTGACCATGTAGCCCATTTTTCTTCAAGTGCCTCCTTATTGTGCATCTTGAAACAGCCACACCGCTAGTTTTTAGAGAATCCAGTATTTCACATGATGTTATTTGTTTGGGATGCAAAGAAGAACCCACAAATTTTCCTGGCAGTTGTGGACGAAATTTTTGTTGGTCTATCTGACCGTGGTTTTGTTTTTACCGATGCCCTTATTTTCCATTTGTTAATCACAGTATGAACACTATGACTGGCATTATCAATTTCTTGGATATCTTTTTGTATCCTTTTCCTGTTTTATACAGTTCAACTAACTTTTCCCGTAGATCCGTAGACAATTCTTTTGCTTTCCCCACGACTCACAATCCAGAAACATCAGTGGCTGGATGAAAGATGCAAGTCTGCCTGTATCCCAGAAACTCACTCAGCTTTTATGCACACACACTAATTACAAGCAAACGGGTCACAGGTGACGATGTTAAGGGCCTTTCTCACATAGCGTCATCGATTTTGTCACTCAACAGTGTTCTCGCCAGCGATGTCGCTTTGTGTGACACGTACCCGCAACCGCCCCCCCCCCCCCCGCTGGATATCGCTGATCGTGCTCGAATGGCCTGGGCCATTTTTTCGTCGTTGGCGTTCCACTGGCCGGCATGCATCGCTGTGTTCGGCGCTGACTAGCGACGACGTTGGCGACGCAGAACTCTTGGACGCGGGCGGAAGTTGTCAGAATCGCTGCGTTGTGACAGGTAATAGCGACCCCCGACGGATCGCTGTATCGCTGCTGCGTCGCTGGAGAGATCTGCCTGTTTGGCAGCTCACTAGCGATGCGCATCAGCGATCCTGACCAGGTCGCATTGTTGTCGGGATCGCTGGTGCATCGCTAAATGTAACGGGACCCTTACCTTTAGTAGCCATTCAAACCCATTTGTGTCAACTTCTGTGCATGTTATCAGGCCAAAATCACCAGAGTATGTAAACTTTTGATCAGAGTCATTTGGATGTTTTGGGTTGTCATTATGATTTAAAAAGAGAAAACACAGTAGTTTGACAATAAATGGCTTCCCCCAACCACTGAACATGAGTGGAGAAAAAGCTTTGGTGTTATTCATATTCTTGGTAAAAAGGTGAAGAGAGCAAAGATTCTGCTGGGGTATGTAAACTTTTGAGCACAACTGTACTTGTTGAATTGTACAGTGTTGAGGAAAAAGATTTGCTATATGAATACAAATTATTGTATCATGGATTTCACTCAGTTTCATCTATAATTATTCCACAGCATGATAGACATACAGCAGATCATAAAAATATGCATGTATTTTCAACTTTATATCTACATGAGGATTTCTGAAAATAAAATTCATATTTATTGCACTGTAAACAGGTGACTTTTTAGTACAAGTTCTACAAAGAGCCACCATGTATGTTGTACCCAGGGCTGGAACAAGATATTCTGATGCTCTAGGCCAGTGGTTCCCAAACTCCAGTCCTCACGGACCCCAACAGGTCATGTTTTCAGTATCTCCTTAGTATTTCACAGGTGATGGAAGTATCAAGGCATCAGGAATTCTCTCACGTGTAACACTATGGAAATCCTGAAAACATGACCTGTTGGGGTCCACGAGGACTGGCGTTTGGGAACCACTGCACTAGGCAGATGAGGATCTTGGTGCACACCCTCTCTCCCCCATTGACGCGCATAGCCCTTCCACCTAAAGACAAAGCAGTGCCCTTACACCTGCAACAGGCCAGCTCACACTAGACCCGGTAACGGTTGAGCGGTGATATCAGGAATCCATACAGAAGACTTCAGCGTTCACGCAAAAAAATTTTTCACATGCTGCGTCTTAGAAAATCGCAGGCGTGTTTACGCAGCGTAAAAAAGAAGCACAGTGGGCATGAAATTTCTATTAAACTGCATCCACTGTGTTTGTACTGTAAAACGCAGAGTTTTGGACGCAGCAAAAATATGATGCATCCAGAACGCTAGTAACATTGATCATGGGTGGCCCTGTCAGGGCTTACGTCCGAACAACCCGCAAAACGGGATTTGGACATATGCGCCGCCAGGTCAATAGACTAATGACGCTGACAGAGCAAATGTCTGCTTTCTCATGCATCATTTGTGGGAGTGTACGGTTACCTACAGGAGGTAGATAATCAGACATAGTAGACTGCGTCTGACTATATGCCTCCCATAAGCGTACACCCCCGAAGAAGACAGAGCACACATTTGCTTTGTCGGCATCATTACAGTCTATTGCCCCGTCAGTGCATACGTCCAAATCCAGTTTTGCGGGGGTTCGGACATAAGCCACCAAACTTGACCCTAGATGCAATGTGAAAGTACCCTTATGGTTTATCAATTTGTGGACTGGCAGTGCCTGCACTGCAATGGAAAGAAAGATGACTGATGATGCTGAAATAAGACAGACTTGAAATACCACCGTGGTTACTTACCGGTAGCCAGTTTTTCCGTAACCCATGACAGCACACCTGAGAGGGATCCACCCCGCCAGGACAGGAACCTAACTGAAATATAAGGGACGGCACCTCTTCCCCGCTTCAGTTGGTTACAGAGCATTGAGAGGACTTCCCGGTTAGTTACATGTTTATCCAACACGACATCACACAAATATACCCTATTAACGTGCACACCCATACGGTGAAAAAGGGGGGGGGGGGTGATATATGGGTACAGTCAAGGGTTCCGGAAAAAACGGCTACCGGTAAGTAACCATGGTGGTTTTCCCTTCACACATGACAGCACACCTGAGAGATTTTTGGAGACTTCGAAACACCTTAGGGAGGGACCACCGCTTGCAGCACCCTTCTACCAAAGATTAAGTCAGCAGAGGAGGATAGGTTTAATCTATAGTGTTTAAAGTGGTTGATGGTGAGGCCCAGGTAGCGGCCTTATAAATTTGATCAATCGATACCTCTGCCTTTTCAGCCCAGGTGGTCTCCACGGCTCTGGTGGAATGAGCCTTGATGCAGTAAGGAATCGGAACACCACTAGCTGAGTAGGCTATACTTATGGTCTCCTTAATCCATCTGGCAATAGTCCTTTTTGATACTCCATAGCCCTTCCTGGCACCCTGAAAGGCTACAAATAGGGACTGGGACCTCCTCCACTGGCTAGTGACATATATATTCTAGCAGGGCTCTCTTAACATCCAAATTGTGAAAATTTTTCCTCCCCTGGATTTTTTGGATTTTCGCAAAAGGAAGGAAGGAAGGAAGGACAATCTCCTGACTTCGATGAAAATCTTATACTACCTTAGGTAGATAAGCGGGGTCTGTTTTTAATACCACCCTGTCCTGAAAAACTTGTGTATAGGGTGGATTTACTGAGAGAGCCTGCAAGTCATTTACTCTACGGGCCGATGTAAGGGCCACTAAAATAATCGTTTTTAGGGTAAGATACTTTATGGGTAGTTGTTGAATAGGCTCATATGGTTCTTTTGTAAGGGCCTCTAGTACCAGGTTTAGATCCCAAGGGGCTATTCTAGGTATTGGGATAGGTCCAGACCTATGGCAGGATTTAATAAATCTAGCTACCCATCTGTTTGCTGCCAAATTGCAGCTATAAAGCGCGCCCAGTGCGGATACTTGAACTTTGCTAACCCCAGCTGTAATCCTGATTGTAAAAGCTCCAAGATGGCACTAATTGGGGGCTCTTGCTCTAACGGCTTACCTAGGAACTGCAGGAATTTATTCCATGTTCTGCCGTAGATATTAGTCGTTACCGGTTTCCTACTTTTTAGCAGGGTGGCCACCAACCCGGGAGAGAACCCTCTATCCATTAGAAGTGACCTTTCAAATTCCACGCCGTCAGATGGAATCCCTTGACCTGAGCGTGGAATATTGGACCTTGCGCTAGTAGGTCCGGGATTTCCGGCAGAACCCATGGATCTGAGAGGGACATCATTCGCAACAGAGAGAACCAGGGCCTTTTTCTCCAGAATGGGGCCATTAGGATCACCCTGGCTTGATCTTTCCGACTACTGTTGGGATCAGAGTCACAGGGGGGGCGAACGCGTAGGCAAGCCTGAAGTCCCATGGAATCTGCAATGAGTCCACCGCCCATGGCTTTTCCCTTGGGTTTAGTGAGCAGAATCTCTCCATTTGCCAGTTCTTGTTGGCGAAGAGATCTATCACCGGTTCCCCCCATAGCCGTATTATCTTTTGAAAAACGGACCGATTTAGAGCCCATTCCCCTTGCTTCAGTGTATTGCTGCTCAGGAAATCGGCTTCTATATTTTCTGCCCCCTTTATGTGCAATGCCGTTAGAGTAGGTGCTGTTCTGCTCTGTGAAAAATGTCGCTGGCTGCCTTCATTAGGGAGTGTGATCTTGTACCCCCCTGGTGATTGATGTATGCCACTGTAAAGGCCCCTTTACATTTAGCGATGCACCAGCGATCTGACCCGGTCAGGATCGCTGGTGCATTGCTAAATGATTGCTAGTGAGCTTTCACACAGGCAGATCTTACAGCGATGCAGCAGCGACGCAGCGCACGATACTCACCTTTCTCACACAGCGATCCTGACGTCCTCCTGCCCGCCTCCACGCGTCGCTCGTCGGCGCCAGCAGGAAGCCCAGCAGGAAGCTTCGAGAAATGGAGCCGGACATTCTCGCGCGATCAGTGATGGACAGCGGGGGAGCCGGTCGGAGGCAAGTATCACACATAGCGATATCGCTAGCAATATCGCTATGTGTAAAACCCCCTTTACTTTGTCGTCTGACATGATACGGACATTGCGGCCACTGAGGTGTGGGAATAAAGTCTCTTAGGGCTTTGCTCACTGCCCACAGTTCTCTCAAGTTGGAAGATGCGCCCTTTTCTTGAGGCCCCAGGACCCCTGGACCACATGACCCCTTAGGTGTGCCCCCCACCCTGAGGAGCTCGCGTCTGTCAGAATTATGTTGGTTACTGGTCTGTCCCAAGGCATCCCTGATGCCAAGTTTGTCCTGTCTAACCACCAGTTGAGAGAGTCCCTGACCTCTAAGGAAAGCTCCAGTCTTCCTTCTAAACGCCCTCTCAGCGATCTTTGTGCTGACAGAACCTCCCCTTCAAGCTGTCGGGTGTGAAATTGTGCCCACCTGACCGCCGGGATACAGGATGTCAGGGTACCTAGTAAGGACATCGTGTTCCTCAGGGTCATGTGAGGTTGGTCTCGGGCAGCCAAGGTAACAATCTCCACCTTCTCCATTTTGGCCTCTGGTAGTAGACAGGCTTGTTGCTCTGAATCCAGGATAAAACCTAGAAAGGTCTGTTTTTTTTAGGGGCTGTAGCCTTGATTTTTTGACATTTACCATCCACCCCAGTTTCTGTAGGGTGTCGGTAACTCGTCTCAACTGTACCGTACAGTGGTGCTCTGAGCTGCCCACTATTAGGAAATCGTCCAAATAGGGTATTATGATCGTGTCGTGAATTCGGAGGAAGGCTGTCATTTCTGCTACGACTTTGGTAAAACTCTCGGGGCTATGGATATGCCGAATGGAAGGGCTCTGAATTGAAAATGCCTGAGAATGCCCTGGATATAGAGAGCCACTCTTAAATATTTTTGGTAATCTGTGTGGATGGGGATGTGATAGTATGCATCCTTTAAATAGACTACGGCCATAAAACAATCGTGATGCAGCAGTTTTATGGCTGTAGCTACCGACTCCATCTTGAAAGTCTGATTTTTTATCCACTGATTGAGGCCTCTGAGGTTTCTGATTGTTCTGAACGACTGGTCTGTTTTTTTTTTTTTTTATCAGGGAGAGGGGCGAGTAGAACCCTGTTCTCTCCTGTTTGCTCGGGACTTCGGGAAGAACCTGCTTGTCTAGCAGGCTCAGGATTTCTGATTCTAAGGCCAACTGTTCTTCTATCACCTTCCTGATAGGGGTAATGACAAACGCTGTTTTCAGCTGACGTAAAAAAGGGATCTTCAGGCCTTCTCTTACGATGCTTAGGATCCAGGTATTGGAAAAGATGTCTTCCCAAGCCTGAGAAAAGAGAACCAATCTCCCACCTACCGGAATACTGGCATCATTGTGGGGATTTCTTTGAAGTGGAGGTGGCTCCACCAAACATAAATCCGGACTCCTTTTTCCTTTTGTCTTCCCATCTCCTATCCGCCGGAGGACGGCCCCTGTTGAATTTTCTTCTCCGAAAGGGCGGCCTCCTCTGATCTGCTGGAAACCTGGGGAAGCCTGTCACTTGCTTTCTCTAAGATGTCATCTAGGTTTTTCCCGAATAAAAACCAACCATCACATGGGAGAGAGCACAGCTTAGCTTTAGACTGCAGATCACCTGGACAGCCTTTAAAGCCACAATGCGCGTCTGATAATCCTGCCGCCCTAGCTGTCAACCTCAGAGTCAGCAGAGGTGTCCGCCAAAAAAGCTGCTGCCCCATGCAGAAGATACATATTTGCCAGTATTTTTTCTCTTGAGATTTTTGACGCTAGTCTCTCTTCTAATTGCTGCAGCCAAATCATTAGGGAACGTGCCGTGCAGGTGCCAGCTATTGTGGGCTTCAATCCTCCTGCTGCTGCTTCCCATGCATGTCTTAAGTAGGAATCCGCTTTTTTATCTAGCGGGTCCCTAAGCACCCCTGAGTCTTTCAAGGGCAGAGCTGATTTCTTGGATGACCTGGACACCGCTGCGTCAATCTTTGGGACTTTGTCCCATATTTCTGTGTCCTTATGCTCAAAGGGATACCTCCTCTTAGAGGAGGGGGGGGGGGAAGAGCTCCAGATCTCTCGGGTTTGCTCCACTCTCTCTCGATGAGTGCCTGGACCTTTTCATTGACTGGAAAAGGTCTGCTTCTTCCTCTCCTGTAGTCCCCCAAGCATGACATCCTCCAAGGACTTAGCCGTATTTTATTCCTGTGGGCCCATCGTCACCGTGATGGCCTTGAGGAGAGCATCCGTGTATTCTACTGGGAAAAACGGTTTGCCACCGGTGTCACTGAGGAGTAGGAGGAGGATGGGTGTTCGGCCTGGGATAAGGCCGAGGAAGAGTCTGAGGTAGAACTAGGGGGATTCTTCCTACTCATTCCCTTTTTTTTAACAATGCTTTAAGAGAGCCTTCAATCTCCGACCTAATGACCAATCTAAGGTTGGTTGCGAAACTAGGCGCTTCTTCTGCCATGGTTTACTGGATGCAGCTGGCGCAAAGGTCCTTTTGCCAGTCTCTTGCTAGGGGGCTTTACATATGGCACAATCCCTATTGTTCTTCTTACGCCCTGCTTTCTTAGGTTTTCCCTAAGGAATTTAAACATACAAAGAAGGCCCCTATTAACAACTTTCTAACATTCACGAAGATCACTCACCACCCGTAATCAAGGGTACCGGACTCGCAGGCTGTGTAGGAGCACGCGATCGATGCTCTCTGGATCTTGAGGAGTCCCCCGACCTGCGGCTGGGGCGACTGCTGCTTGAACGGCTGCCATGCTTGTGAGCGGAGGGCTGCAAAGGAGGCAGACACGGTGGAGACGGCAATCGCTCCTGCTCTGACCACATGGTTACCCGTCCGCCATGCCGCCATGCTTCTTTAAATATCCTGCCTCTGTCCTGGTGGGAGTCTTCTCCCCTCCCCCCGCGACCGTCAGCTGACCGCTGCCTCTTCCTTCAGAAAAAGCCGGCGTCACACCAGGTGCCATGTTGACATCGCCTAGCTGACGTCAGCTGGCGCGCTCCCATGATGCCCGGCGCTGCCGACGTCAGTGGCCAGAAGACGCCCGTGGCTCTCCCTCGCCAGGCGCTCTGAGGGAGCGAGACCATGGGCACGCGCAAGGGGAGGGAGGTGCGGTGGAGCCTCCAGCTGTCAGGAGTCGCCGCCCGCGTGAACCCGGAGCCCGAGGGAACCTCCAGGGACTGCGCTTCCAAAGGCCCGACGGCCGGCGCTACAGGTGAGCCCTGTTGTTCCCGCGCCGGGACGGGTCTGGAACCTTCACATATGACAGGCACCGCCACTGTCAGAGGGATTCCTTTCCAGGACAGGAACCCAATTGAAGCGGGGGGGAGGGGGGGGGAGAGAGGTGCCGCCCCTTATATTTCAGTAGGTTCCTGTCCTGGCGGGGCGGATCCCTCTCTCAGGTGTGTTGTCATGGGTGAAGGGAAAAATTAGTATATAGAACAAATCATATGCCAGTGGCACAGAGCTAATACTATACTATAGAAAAGCTTCTGAGTTCCCTTGAGTGACACCTCTAGGGTGTCCGCAGACGGCAGCTGCCGCTGGCCTGGTACCCCTTACTTCTACTGACTAAACCTGTGTGTGCAGTAGTCCGTGCTGGAAACAGTTAGTATGTTGGTTTACTAATGAATTAATCTACACCATCACACACTGTCACTCAGTGCTGGATACTTATTAATCTGATGCGCTCATCAGAGCGGTCATCAGTACCGCTGAAAATCAATACTGAATACTGCGTTATATCAAAGGGAAAAAAAAAAACTTAATGAGTCTACACCAGCAGCACTGTCACGCTGTGAGCTGGCTACTTTTTAACCAGTTGGGCTCATTAGAGCTCCTGCCATCACTCATCCGAGCTGTCATCAACGCTGTCATCGCTCATCAGAGCTGTCATCACACATCATAGCTGTCATCAGAACTCTCTGGTCAATACTCATCAAAGCGGTCATCTGCGCAGTCATCACATCAGAGCTGTCGTCACCGAGGACAGCTCTGAGGACAGCACTGGTTAGTGATGACAGCATGCGGATGACTCATCAGCGCGGTCGTGAGCACTGCCGCTGCCTTCAATCTTGTAATACGTGGTGCATCAGTGATCTTTTGCGTGTTTGACTTGGTGCAAGATTCTCAACCATATTGCTCCACTGAAAATATTACGATTATAAATTTGCTAGAGATGCTTTATAAAAATGGTACTCTTTATTGCATTATTTTCAACCCCATAATAGTACCAAAGAGAGGTCTGCTCCAGTTTTCGAAGTGTAGACATGGCATACTTCAAAGGAATTTTCCTGATAAGCTGCACATGATCTGACATTTATAGAACCTTGCAATAAAGGCTGATTGTAATTCAAATCTGATAACGTATGCTGCGATCAGTGGTTTTATGAGTAGTCCAATAAATTGTAATCATAATTTCATAAACAAGAGATAATCTTGCAGTTCTGTGGGGAACATGGGTATCAGGCTACTGGTACAGCCATGGCCGGGACATGGGGTTGGCGGCTGCCTAGTGCGCCACCTCAGGTGAAGCAGGAAGGGGCGCACACAATATCAAAGGAAAAAAAAATGAATGAATCTAGAACACCTCACTAGCATACACTCACTACTGTCATGATGCGTGCTGGTTATCTATTAACCTGTTCAGCTCATCAGCACTGTAACCAGTGGCGTCATCAGCACTGCTGCTGCCTATATCACGTCCTCCAGGAAAGTGCCGTTGTTACATCCTGAGTGCCGGCACCAGGCGCAGATTGACTGCTCTACACTGCTTGTCCTCTTTTCTGAAGCAGTGTTGAGTAATCTGTGCCCGATGCTGGCGCTCAGATTGTAAGGCACACCCATATGGTGAAAAAAGGCGAGAGGGGATATAGGGGTGCTGCCATGGGTTAAGGAAAAAATGGCTAAAGGTAAGTGACCTTGGTGTTATCTTTTCATCCATGACCACACACCTGAGAGATTTATGTTGAAACAAAACATCTTCGGGAGGGACCACCACTTGTAGCACCCTTCTACCAAAGGTTAAGTCAGCAGTGGAGAAAAGACCAAGTCTGTAGTGCCTAAAGAAAGTAGAGGGTGAGGACCAGGCAGCGGCCTTACAAATCTGATCAACTGATACTTCCACTTTCTCTGCCCATGTGGTCACCACTAGAGATGAGCAAAATTTTTCAGAAAACGTTCGCCAATCTCAAATTGGGCACAAACATAGCACATTCGGACTTGTGTTCGGATTCCTGAGCATTTTTCCTCAAAGTAGGCAAACTTTGGTCACCGTTCAGAAAATGATCACGTTTCCGCTAATACTTGTTAGGACTTTATCTTGGATAGTGGTGCTGTATGAGGGGAGGGGATGGGTTTACAAGTCAGAGGAGCGGCACTGTATTTTTTTTTTAATTAACTTAATGTGTGTTCATTCCAGCAGCCAATCAGAGCACAGAAACCATCCAAAACGTCCATACATAAGAGTTTCTGTCATTGGCTGCTGAAGTTACATGTCCCTCTCCATATAAAAAGTGGACATGCTGTTTTGCTGGTGTCATTTTGTCAGTGTAACAGCTCAGAGAGCCTGCTGAAAGTTTTTATAGTTAAATAGGATCCTGTTCTGTGTGAAATAGACCTTCCAGCACCTAACTAGTTTGTTCTTATAGTGTTGTGCAGGCAGGAGTCCACATTTCCTAATCCAAATAGTTTGGGTTAATACTGTGTTGCAGTCAGCACTCAGTTGGTCACATTTACTAATGAAAATTGTTTGGGATAATATTGGGGTGCACATAGGAGGCCCCATTTCATAATCATAATTGTTTGGACTAATATTGTGCAGGCACACTATCTCCGAAAATAAATACTGATTATTAATTTAGTGACATGTGACTGACAGGTCTGGGCCTAGGGTTGTGAAACAGTTAGTTAAAAGAGAGGAAGGGCATATCTAACATTAGCAGGGGGAAAAGTGGGGTCGTGGTGGAAGGGGGAATAGGCTTGGTGTTCATCATGCATGTGGGTTAGGTGGGAAAGTTACTGGAAGCTCTACTGAACAAACAGCGGTTCATTCTGTCCAAAGACAACTGACATCTGTTACTGGACGGGCTACTTGACTACCCTTTAGCAGCCGCATAGCAGTACACGCCTTGTAGATGAGGGCCAGAAAGAGCATGTTCTTCAGTAGATGGCAAGCGCTGCATCAAGTGGCCTCTCCTCCTCCACCTCAACATCACACACAGTACAATCCTCAATGGTGGCACCCAAATTAACTGCTTCCCCCTGTGTAACTACTCAAACCGGCCAACTGACTGGTGAACCACAGATGTGTGAACAGCTCTGCATTATCGTCCATTCTATTCCATGAGCATTAGAGGTCTGCTCCAATGATTCACAGAAAGGAAAGCATCTGCACTGACGGAGAAAATTTTTTCCTGTTGGATCTGGGGCCGGACAATGTAGGGTCTGAGCATAATCCAGACCCTCGACACCAGACATTAACCATTGGGGGTGGTAGTGATCCTGATGATTATACACAATGGGGAAAGCTAACCAAGCCACCAGGAAAAAGAGTAATATATTCATAAACAACCTGAGGCACAACATTTTTAATTTTGCAGAAAAATATTTATTAACATGGAACATGAAAAATACAGAGTCCCCAACGTTTCGGCTAAACTAAGCCTTTATCAAGGGTTTATCTATAAAAAGAGAATAACCATAACATAAAATCAACAAAATATGTTGGTAAAATTTTCATTGTCATACAAAATCGATTCATTAGACAAATTATACATATATATTATCAACAAATAAGAAAATGAAATAATTCCATCCGGTAGGTGTGTCATAATTTTCTGTTAAGAAGAAAACACATCACATATGTAAGTATATGCATATATATAAAAAATAAAAATGTACGTAAGGTAACATAAAAATAAGAATAAAAAAAAAAAAAATAATAACTAGGTGAATGCCAGAATAATACCTGTATAATCAAGTGTTCCATTCTTAAATGTTCTAAAGAACAAAACAAAAATAAAGATATAGCCCAGGAAAGTAAAAGGAAGATGCCATAAACAGACCTGTATTAAATGAAAACACTAAGTACAGGCGACCACGCCGCCGTCTTGGTAGGAAGGAATGTGTACCAGACGGGGAGGAGGTTAGTTTATTTAAGCCACAAAGATCACAAAAATAGACTGCAGCTGTGAATTGAATGATCACACATGTGTTAGCGCAACTAGCGCATGCGCTGTCTACCTAGCAGGACGGAAGTGGGGAAGAAGATGAGGAAGTGTGGCAAAGCGACTCATTATACCATGTGTCACGTTATTATGTTAACCGCGCATGCGCGGTGTAACTAATAGGACGGAAGTGGGAAAGGGAGAAATACAGGAAGTGTGGCAGAAACTAAAAGACGTGGGTGCATAGCGCTATCACATCTAAAACCATAGATATGACATACTTATGGTACTCATATCACTTGCGCAATATATTTCAGATAAAGTATGGCATATTAGCAAAGATAATAGGAAAATATGACATCTCTGTCAATATAGTAAAGAAATATAAAAAACTAAAAAATAGGGAAAAAGGACAAAGAAAAAAACAGAAAAAATATAAAAAATAGATCTATTATGAATAATTATTCAATACCTTATTACAGCATATTAAGTCAAAAAAAATGAAAAAAATGAATGCATACGCATATATATGTATACATATGGACATACCACAATACATAAATATACCTTTGTTTCTATATATAATTGAATCAAAAAATAACACAATAAATGTATATATACACACTATATATATATATATATATATACACACACTCACTGGCCACTTTATTAGGTACACCATGCTAGTAAGGGGTTGGACCCCCTTTTGCCTTCAGAACTGCCTCAATTCTTCGTGGCAGAGATTCAACAAGGTGCTGGAAGCATTCCTCAGAGATTTTGGACCATATTGACATGATGGCATCACACAGTTGGCGCAGATTTGTCGGCTGCACATCCCTGATGCGAATCTCCCGTTCCACCACATCCCAAAGATGCTCTATTGGATTGAGATCTGGTGACTGAGGAGGCCATTTGAGTACAGTAAACTCATTGTCATGTTCTAGAAACCAATCTGAGATGATTCGAGCTTTATGACATGGCGCATTATCCTGCTGAAAGTAGCCATCAGATGTTGGGTACATTGTGGTCATAAAGGGATGGACATGGTCAGCAACAATACTCAGGTAGGCTGTGGCGTTGCAACGATGCTCAATTGGTACCAAGGGGCCCAAAGAGTGCCCAGAAAAAATTCCCCACACCATGACACCACCACCACCAGCCTGAACCGTTGATACAAGGCAGGATGGATCCATGCTTTCATGTTGTTTACGCCAAATTCTGACCCTACCATCCGAATGTCGCAGCAGAAATCGAGACTCATCAGACCAGGCAACGTTTTTCCAATCTTCTACTGTCCAATTTCGATGAGCTTGTGCAAATTGTAGCCTCAGTTTCCTGTTCTTAGCTGAGAGGAGTGGTACCCAGTGTGGTCTTCTGCTGCTGTAGCCCATCTGCCTCAAAGTTCGACGCACTGTGCGTTCAGAGATGCTCTTCTGCCTACCTTGGTTGTAACGGGTGGCAATTTGAGTCACTGTTGCCTTTCTATCAGCTCGAACCAGTCTGCCCATTCTCCTCTGACCTCTGGCATCAACAAGGCATTTCCGGCCACAGAACTGCCGCTCATTGGATTTTTTTTCTTTTTCGGACCATTCTCTGTAAACCCTAGAGATGGTTGTGCGTGAAAATCCCAGTAGATCAGCAGTTTCTGAAATTCTCAGACCAGCCCTTCTGGCACCAACAATCATGCCACGTTCAAAGGCACTCAAATCACCTTTCTTCCCCATACTGATGCTCGGTTTGAACTGCAGGAGATTGTCTTGACCATGTCTACATGCCTAAATGCACTTTGTTGCCGCCATGTGATTGGCTGATTAGAAATTAAGTCTTAACACACAGTTGGACAGGTGTACCTAATAAAGTGGCCAGTGAGTGTATATACATATACACACACACACATACATATATACACACATACACCCAAACATAAATCAACATGTATACACAAAAATATATACCCGTATTAAATACACGCATATATTTGTGTGCCAAATAATATATATATCCTAACCTAAAAAGGAATAAAGGTTAAACACCTACACCAAGATCAGCATAATTCTATAATCAAAAAAGGATCAATAGAAAACTTCATATTCTCTATTAAGGCCATGGGGTTCTAATGTCTGGAGAACAAAAATCCAATAAGCTTCTCTCTCCTTTAACTTTAGTATCCTATTTCCACCCCTTCTTGCCTGTGGTACATGCTCTAACACTTGATACCGGAGTTGGGAAATGTTATGGTTATGAGAAATAAAATGTGCCGGAATAGGTAACAAAGTTCTCTTACAACGAACAGTCTTTTTGTGTTGTGAAATACGGTCCCGGATATGTTGCGTAGTTTCTCCAACATATCCGAGACCGCATGGACATGGACCGCTTGAATACCTCTCATATGGTCAATGCTGGTGTACACAAGCTCGTTACATCGAGAGTAACAAGCTAACAATTCTTGGAAAGATCTTTCCAATTAGGGATTACTTTAGCTGTGACTCTACTTATGTTGTTTATTTGATTAAATGTCCATGCGGTCTCGGATATGTTGGAGAAACTACGCAACATATCCGGGACCGTATTTCACAACACAAATCGACTATTCGTTGTAAGAGAACTTTCCTATTCCGGCACATTTTATTTCTCATAACCATAACATTTCCCAACTCCGGTATCAAGTGTTAGAGCATGTACCACAGGCGAGAAGGGGTGGAAATAGGATACTAAAGTTAAAGGAGAGAGAAGCTTATTGGATTTTTGTTCTCCAGACATTAGAAACCCATGGCCTTAATAGAGAATATGAAGTTTTCTATTGATCCTTTTTTTATTATAGAATTATGCTGATCTTGGTGTCGGTGTTTAACCTTTATTCCTTTTTAGGTTAGGATACATTATTTGGCACACAAATATATGCGTGCATTTCATACGGGTATATACTTTTGTGTATACATGTTGATTTATGTTTGGGTGTATGTGTATATATATATATATATATATATATATATATATATATATATTATATATGTGTATGTATGTATGTATATGTGTATATATACATTTATTGTGTTATTTTTTTATTCGATTATACACTCACTGGCCACTTTATTAGGTACACCATGCTAGTAACGGGTTGGACCCCCTTTTGCCTTCAGAACTGCCTCAATTCTTCGTGGCAGAGATTCAACAAGGTGCTGGAAGCATTCCTCAGAGATTTTGGACCATATTGACATGATGGCATCACACAGTTGGCGCAGATTTGTCGGCTGCACATCCCTGATGCGAATCTCCCGTTCCACCACATCCCAAAGATGCTCTATTGGATTGAGATCTGGTGACTGAGGAGGCCATTTGAGTACAGTGAACTCATTGTCATGTTCAAGAAACCAATCTGAGATGATTCGAGCTTTATGACATGGCGCATTATCCTGCTGAAAGTAGCCATCAGATGTTGGGTACATTGTGGTCATAAAGGGATGGACATGGTCAGCAACAATACTCAGGTAGGCTGTGGCGTTGCAACGATGCTCAATTGGTACCAAGGGGCCCAAAGAGTGCCAAGAAAAAATTCCCCACACCATGACACCACCACCACCAGCCTGAACCGTTGATACAAGGCTGGATGGATCCATGCTTTCATGTTGTTTATGCCAAATTCTGACCCTACCATCCGAATGTCGCAGCAGAAATCGAGACTCATCAGACCAGGCAACGTTTTTCCAATCTTCTACTGTCCAATTTCGATGAGCTTGTGCAAATTGTAGCCTCAGTTTCCTGTTCTTAGCTGAGAGGAGTGGTACCCAGTGTGGTCTTCTGCTGC
Organism: Dendrobates tinctorius; assembly: GCF_039654945.1. Classification (NCBI taxonomy): domain Eukaryota; kingdom Metazoa; phylum Chordata; class Amphibia; order Anura; family Dendrobatidae; genus Dendrobates; species Dendrobates tinctorius. Next base: position 84,602,679 of record NW_027361690.1, read on the forward strand.
TGTAGCCCATCTGCCTCAAAGTTCGACGCACTGTGCGTTCAGAGATGCTCTTCTGCCTACCTTGGTTGTAACGGGTGGCAATTTGAGTCACTGTTGCCTTTCTATCAGCTCGAACCAGTATGCCCATTCTCCTCTGACCTCTGGCATCAACAAGGCATTTCCGGCCACAGAACTGCCGCTCACTGGATTTTTTTTCTTTTTCGGACCATTCTCTGTAAACCCTAGAGATGGTTGTGCGTGAAAATCCCAGTAGATCAGCAGTTTCTGAAATACTCAGACCAGCCCTTCTGGCACCAACAATCATGCCACGTTCAAAGGCACTCAAATCACCTTTCTTCCAAATACTGATGCTCGGTTTGAACTGCAGGAGATTGTCTTGACCATGTCTACATGCCTAAATGCACTGAGTTGCCGCCATGTGATTGGCTGATTAGAAATTAAGTCTTAACACACAGTTGGACAGGTGTACCTAATAAAGTGGCCAGTGAGTGTATATAGAAACAAAGGTATATATGTATTGTGGTATGTCCATATGTATATATATGCGTATGCATTCTTTTTTCCTTTTTTTCAGACTTAATAATATGCTGTAATAAGGTATTGAATAATTATTCATAATAGATCTATTTTTTATATTTTTTCTGTTTTTTTCTTTGTCCTTTTCCCCTATTTTTTAGTTTTTTATATTTCTTTACTATATTGACAGAGATGTCACATTTTCCTATTACCTCCTATATATTCAGACATAGCTTGGGGATAGCATTTATGCAGGGGGCATTTATGCACACTTTATCGAAGTACAGTTTATCAAAGTACTGGCAGTTATAACATGGCAGTTAGACAGGGCATGAGACAGGTAAGACATTTATATACATCTACTCCCTGTACATTTGGAGTACAACAAATATATACCATATGCATTTGTGTAATTTAATCCTGGCCGCTGCATTCACACACATCCACCGCCCTGGCATTAACTCTCTACACTCCATCCACATTGGCCCCTCGCTTCTTTCCTCTCCTATGTATAGCACTCATGCTCTTTTCATGTTGTTAAACTGCACAGATCCAGTCAGTCCCACCATTCAACATCAGAGACGCTCTCACAAATCACTCAACCATCTGCTCACTCTTTCTATCCTCCTTCTCCTAGTCGCAGGAGACATTGCTCCCAACCCTGGTCCCCCATGTTATAGAAAGTCAAACCTCCCGACTGCTACACTCAGAAACCTCTCTAATCTTATTAATATTCCCTGCCTGCCATCTGTCTCTCTTAATTGTGCACTTTGGAATTCTCGCTCAGTGTGTAACAAACTCTCCTTCATTCATGACTTTTTCCTTTCTAATTCTCTTAACCTCCTGGCTCTTACTGAAACCTGGATCCAGCAGTCAGACACTACCGCTGCTGCTGCTCTTTCATACGGGGGGCTTCACTTCTCTCATACCCCAAGATCAGACAATAGAGCTGGTGGAGGCGTTGGTCTGCTCCTATCACCAAAATGTACCTTTCAGGTTATCCCTGAACTACCCTCACTAGTCTTCCCTTCTTTTGAGGTCCATGCCGTCAGACTCTACACCCCCTTCTCCATGCGAGTGGCGGTGGTGTATCGTCCTCCCGGCCCCTCCCATCAGTTCCTGGATCATTTTGCCACTTGGCTTCCACATTTTCTCTCCTGTGACATCCCTACCCTCATCATGGGAGATTTCAACATCCCCATTGCTCTTCCCCTCTCACCATCTGCTACTCACCTTTTATCTCTAACCTCCTCATTTGGCCTTTCGCAGCTTACTAATTCTCCAACGCATGAAGACGGAAACTCCCTCAACTTGGTCTTCTCTCGGCTTTGTGCAGTGGATGATTTTGCAAACTCCCCTCTCCCGCTCTCTGACCACAATCTACTTTCATTCTTTATCAAGAACTGCCAGGCTGCTCAGGTCACCCCCACTGTCCAGACTTATAGAAACATACAGGCCATTAACACCCAGAAACTTATGAAGAACTTGCAGTCTTCATTGGCCCCTATCTCCTCCCTCTCATGTCCTGATTCTGCATTGAAGCATTACAATGAAACACTTCAAGCTGCCCTGGATGAATTTGCACCCCCTATAAATAGAACACCACAACGCAGACGGCGACAACCCTGGCACACGGTGCAAACACGTTTCCTGCAGCGGTGCTCCAGGTGCGCCGCACGTCTGTGGAGAAAATCCAATCTACTCGAAGATTTCATCCATTTTAAGTTTATGCTTAGAACATACAACACTGCCCTTCACCTCTCCAAACAAACCTATTTCAACACCCTCATCACCTCACTGTCCAATAACCCGAAACGTCTCTCTGACACTTTTCATTCTCTACTCAATCCAAGAGTACAGGCCCCAACCACAGAGCTGACGATCTGGCCAATTACTTCAAAGAAAAAATTGACCAGATCCGACAGGAAATTATCTCCCAATCACCTCATACCATGCACTGTCCTCCCTCCCCCACTGCATCTAACTCACTTTCTGATTTTGAACCAGTCACAGAAGAAGAAGTAAGCAGGCTCCTTGCATCTTCTCGCCCAACTACTTGCACCAGTGACCCATTTCCGTCACAGCTCCTCCAGTCCCTTTCCCCTGCTGTCACCCCTCACCTAACTAAAATACTTAACCTCTCTCTCTCTTCTGGTATTTTTCCCTCCTCATTTAAGCATGCCATCATACATCCACTACTTAAAAAACCATCCCTCGACCAAAACTGTGCCGCTAACTATAGACCTGTCTCTAATCTTCCCTTCATCTCTAAACTCCTGGAACGCCTGGTCCACTCCCGTCTTATCCGCTATCTCTCAGAATACTCTCTTCTCGACCCTCTCCAATCCGGTTTCCGCTCTTTACACTCCACTGAAACTGCCCTCACTAAAGTCTCTAATGATCTGCTAACAGCTAAATCAAATGGTCACTACTCCATGCTAATTCTCTTGGATCTCTCTGCAGCATTCGACACTGTGGATCATCAGCTCCTCCTCACTATGCTCCGTTCCATTGGCCTCAAGGATACCGTTCTCTCCTGGTTCTCCTTCTATCTCTCCGACCGCTCCTTTACTGTATCTTTTGCCAGTTCCTCCTCCTCTCATCTTCCCCTTACTGTTGGGGTCCCCCAAGGATCGGTTCTAGGCCCCCTCCTCTTCTCCTTGTACACTGCCCCTATTGGTCAAACAATCAGTAGATTTGGTTTCCAGTACCATCTCTATGCTGATGACACCCAATTATACGCTTCTTCTCCTGACATCACGCCAGCCTTTCTAGAAAACACCGGCGATTGTCTAAACGCTGTGTCTAATATCATGTCCTCACTATATCTGAAACTGAACCTGTCAAAGACTGAACTCCTGGTGTTTCCTCCCTCTACTAATGTACCTATACCCGACATTGCCATTTCTGTGTGTGGTTCCACTATTACTCCCCAGCAACAGGCCCGCTGTCTTGGGGTCATACTTGATTCCGAGCTTTCCTTTGCCCCCCACATTCGATCACTGGCTCGCTCTTGTCATCTGCACCTCAAAAACATTTCTAGAATTCGACCTTTTCTTACCTTTGACTCTGCAAAAACTCTTACTGTTTCTCTTATTCATTCTCGTCTCGACTATTGTAACTCTCTTCTAATCGGTCTCCCTCTTACCAAACTCTCCCCTCTCCAATCTGTCTTGAATGCTGCAGCCAGGATCATATTCCTCACCAATCGTTACACCGATGCCTCTACCTTGTGCCAGTCATTACACTGGCTACCCATCCACTCCAGAGTTCAGTATAAACTTATTACCCTCACTCACAAAGCCCTCCATGGCTCAGCACCACCCTACATCTCCTCCCTTGTTTCAGTATACCACCCTACCCGCGCCCTCCGTTCTGCTGATGACCTGAGGTTAGCATCCCCAATAGTCAGAACCTCCCACTCCCGTCTCCAAGACTTTACACGTGCCGCGCCAATTCTTTGGAATGCACTTCCCAGGTCAATACGATTAGTCCCCAATCCCCACAATTTTAAGCGTGTCCTGAAAACGCATTTATTCAGACTGGCCTACCGCCTCAACACATTAACCTAATCTATCCCTGTGTGGCAGAGCCAAAAGTTTTACCATAACCAGTTCCCCGCATCATTCTCCCACATGCTTTATGCATCCATTAGCCCTCTGTGTCCGTACTGTCACACACCTAACATTATGGCTGGTCCATACAATCAGGGCAACTGTTACCACCCACCTTTCGTGTCTACCTCTTTCCTCATAGACTGTAAGCTTGCGAGCAGGGCCCTCTTTCCTCTTGGTATTTGTTATAATCTACTGTATGTGATTATTGTTATGCTGTAATGTCTATTGTCTGTACAAATCCCCTCTGAAATGTAAAGTGCTGCGGAATATGTTGGCGCTATAAAAATAAAATTTATTATTATTATCTTTGCTAATATGCCATACTTTGAAATATATTGCGCAAGTGATATGAGTACCATAAGTATGTCATGATATCCATGGTTTTAGATGTGATAGCGCTATGCACCCACGTCTTTTAGTTTCTGCCACACTTCCTGTATTCCTCCCTTTCCCACTTCCGTCCTATTAGTTACACCGCGCATGCGCGGTTAACATAATAACGTGACACATGGTATAATGAGTCGCTTTGCCACACTTCCTCATCTTCTTCCCCACTTCCGTCCTGCTGGGTAGACAGCGCATGCGCTAGTTGTGCTAACACATGTGTGATCATTCAATTCACAGCTGCAGTCTATTTTTGTGATCTTTGTGGCTTAAATAAACTAACCTCCTCCCCGTCTGGTACACATTCCTTCCTACCAAGACGGCGGCGTGGTCGCCTGTACTTAGTGTTTTCATTTAATACAGGTCTGTTTATGGCATCTTCCTTTTACTTTCCTGGGCTATATCTTTATTTTTGTTTTGTTCTTTAGAACATTTAAGGATGGAACACTTGATTATACAGGTATTATTCTGGCATTCACCTAGTTTTTATTTTTTTATTTTTTATTCTTATTTTTATGTTACCTTACGTACATTTTTATTTTTTATATATGTGCATATACTTACATATGTGATGTGTTTTCTTCTTAACAGAAGATTATGACACACCTACCGGATGGAATTATTTCATTTTCTTATTTATGTTGATAATATATATGTATAATTTGTCTAATGAATCGATTTTGTATGACAATGAAAATTTTCCCAACATATTTTGTTGATTATATGTTATGGTTATTCTCTTTTTAGAGATAAACCCTTGATAAAGGCTTAGTTTAGCCGAAACGTTGGGGACTCTGTATTTTTCATGTTCCATGTTAATAAATATTTTTCTGCAAAATTAAAATTTTGTGCCTCAGGTTGTTTATGAATATAGTGATCCTGATGAGACACAACCGGACTGTACTGTGTTGTCAGGGAAGGAAGAGGAGAAGGGTGACTCACTGCGAGGAGTGGGAGAACAGAGAGGATGATGATGAGGTTGTAGTTCCCACTTGGTGTGAACCCAGAGGCACACAGCCGAGTATCTCAGCAGAGGAGGTGTAGGAGGAAGACAAGGAGATTACGTTACGGCTTGTCACACAGACATGAAGTGATGCAACCACGACCATGCACTGCATCCTCAGCCACAACTCTGGCTGTGGCCAGCAGCAGTCGCGAGTCTGCAGTTCTTAGAGGCGGCAAGGGTTGCCTAGTTTGGGCCTTTTTTATGACTGCAAAGGATGATCCATTTCACATTATCTGCCAACTTTGCAAAGAACAACTCACTAGATGCAAAAACTGCAATAATTTGACTATTATATGTATGAACCGACACATGCGTGATCAACATGCGTTAGGCTGGGAATCTTAGTGCAAAAATGCAGACTAACGGGCCTCGCCAACCAGCGGCCATCCCATCAACCGCATCTGCCGCTTCTTCCTCCTCAGTCACTGTGGTAAGTGTTCTCACACAGTTCTACGGCCGCAGAACAGGCAAGGTGAGTGAGAACCAGTCAGCTGTTATGGAAGTAGAGATGCCTGCTGTTTTTGATTCATCAAGCACACCACATCTTTCTCAATCCACCATAACATCTCCGCCTGCACCGCACTCACAGTCCAGCAGTTTGTACTGTTCACCCTACGCCACCCTCTGTCAGCACAGCAGCCAGCTGTCGGTCCTGCAGTTGCGGTCACGTAAAAGAATATTTCCTCCTACACATGCCAAAGCCAAGAGCTTGAACTCCACCATCTCCAATCTGTTTGTCAAAGAAATGCTACCTTTCCGCCTGGTGGATACAGACAGCTTCCAAATGCTGATGGCGGTTGCAGTCCCCCAGTACCAGTTGCCCAATCGCCATTACTTCTCTAAGAAAGCTGTGCCTGCGGTACTCCAGAATGTCGCAGACAATATCACTTGATCCTTGGAAAAAAAAAATCTGTCTGCCAGTGTGCCTTTCACCACTGACACCTGAATGAGCAAACATGGTCAGGGGCATTACATCTCACTGACTAGGTACTGGGTAACTCTGGTGGATGTGGGGGTCAGGTGGGCAAAGGTTCTGAAAGCACCGTCTTTTTTATCAAAAAGAGGGGGGAATAAAATTCCCTTCCCTTTTCTTCCTCCGGAACCTCGTACAGAACCTGTTTCCCTATCAAACCCAAGACCTTTGTCTCTAGGGCTAGCTGTCCTTCCAATGACTTCCTGGGGGATGTCATTATGAAGGTCTAACTCAGCAGACCTTTCCTTTTTATGTCCAGTATCCAGCTGCTGGAAGAGTTGTTCTCCCAGGCATTGATGAAGAGGGAAAGCCTTCCCTATATTTGTAGCCTGGCATCATTGAGAAATTTCCTGGATGTTGAAGATGGACCTCCAAACATATATCTGGGCTCTTTCCTACTCTCCCCCAGATGATGTCTAATATTACATCTTTTCCTTCGAAAATAAGTCTTCCTTGTATCACCCGAGAAAGAAAACGGGAAAGCCCGGTTTCTTGTCACCAGCCTTTTCTAAGATATCATCCAATTTGTTTCCGAACAAAAATTGGCTATCACAGGAAAGAGCATAGTTTGTTTTTAAACTGAAGGTCTCCTGGACAGTCTTTAAGCCACAAAGCCAGTCTTGCTGCATTTGACCTAGCCGCTAGCCTTACATAGTCTGCAGATGTGTTGGCCAGAAATGCTGCAGCTCCTTGTAATAAAGGCAGCTTGGCCAAAATCTTATTCCGAGGGGTTTTATTTTGGAGTTGTTCCTCCACTTGTTGCAGCCAAATCATAAGGGAACGAGTGGTACACGTTCTGGTAATCTAGTAAAGCCCCTGCTGCTGCTTCCCACGTGTGTTTCAGATATTTATCTGCTTTTTTATCTTAGTACTCCAGAATATTTAAAAGGTAGGGCCGAACTTTTTGAGGAATTTACACAGGCCCATTAATCCTAGGGACCTCGTCCCATACCTCTGAGTCCTTCTCCTCAAAAGGATATCTCCTTTTTGAAGAAGAGAGCAAAGCAACGGTTTTCTCAGTTTTTTCCACTCTTTATAAGGAGCGCTTGGATCTCACTAATAACAGGAAAGGTATGTTTCTTTCTCTGCTCTAACCCTCCGAACATCATGTCTTCTAGGGATTTAGCCACCTCCTCTTTTTAGGCTCATTGTTGACCTTTGACTAGTCTATCCGTATCTTCCAACGGGAAACATGGTCTGCCCCTTAGGTCAGTGCCTGAGAAAGAATAGGATGAAGATTTACTGTGATTCCCCGATTCTGGAAACTTCAGATTCATAAGACTTCCATAGATTTTCTCTTTTTTTCCTCTCTTTTTTATTTTATAGGAAGCCTTCCTCTTTAGCCCTGATGAAAGATATAAGGCTAGATGCTAAGTTGGGGGTCTCCTCACTAATTCTCTTGTGAATGCAGGCTGAACAGACATTTCTGCCAGTCCACTGTTAGCGGGGCTGTACATAGTGAATATTCTCAATTCAATTTAGAGCTAGCTTTTTTAGACCTTCTCTAGTTATTAAACAATAACCAGGAGGCCTATTAAAATGGTGACATTCACAAAGATCACTCACCACCCGCTGTCGCTTTAAGTGTACCGGATTCAGAGGCTGTTCTGGGATATATGAAGCATCCTTTCTGGACACCAAAGAGCCCCGAGACACTCTGCTCCTCTCACTGGGATGGCTACCGCTCATGCCACTTGAATGGCTGACCAACTTTGCAGTGTACACGCTGCTGCTGACAAGTCAGCTGCTGCTGATCTTCCATGGCACCTCTGTCTCCCATGCCTGCGCATACAGCAGAGCCCACTCTGGACTCCAGGATGGTGCTTCAGGAGACCTGAAGGCCGGCATGTAGCCCGCTTTTATGGACACTGGGTAAGATCCTTTTTCTTCCATCTTCACTGGGATTTCAGTTCAAGGTTTCCATCAAGGACAGGTAACCAACTGAATTGAAGGTAAGGTGCCGCCCTTTTACTTCAGACGGTTTCCTGTCCTTGGTGGGCGGATCCCTGTCTCCCAGGTGCTGTCATGGGTGAAGGGAAACAAAAAGGATATGCCAACGCATACCTGTTTGACCATGGCAAAAAATACACACAATGTCACCAACATGTGATTATGGATAAATTTGACATGTACTCAGGCAAGATTATCCAGCCTAAATACCAAACATTAAATTTAAAAACTGTGTGAATTGAGCTTTGCCTTTTCTTGCTTTTCTAACTACAGGCATATATCCCAACAATTTCTGTAATTCTGTATATAAGGATAAAAAGTCCAAAGAGGTCAGATGTTTTGTTTTATGAACAGACTTCATAAAATTCACTAGAATAATATAAAAGGATGTCTCTAAAGTTTACTTGTGAGTTTATATTTATGCGCCCTACTATAGAATTGTACATTAAAGTAAGGCTACAGTCACACAGAAGAATTTTAGCCAATACTTCACATCCATATTTGATTTTGGATTACAACTTATGATGTGAAATACTGACCAAAATATCGTCATGCGAACATAGCCTTAGGAGATGTTGCCTACTCCATGTGGTATTACAAAGCATAGAAAATGAGTGCACAAAAGATCTGTCAGTGTAGTCAGCAGAAGCTATCAGCTGTAATATACAGCCATCACCACATTGCAGTTGCCTGATTGGTTACTGAGATCTCGTCAGATTAAACTATGCAGGGTGCTTATGGGTTGACATGACAGACTAGGGCATAAGGTGGGGTACAAATGCTGCTGCAAGAAAAAAAAATATATATGCACAGTTGTGTGAAAAAGTCTTTGCCCGCTTTCTGATTTCATATTCTTTTGCATGTTTGTCACATTTAAATGTTTCAGACCACCAAATAAATATAAATATTAGAAAAAGATAACACAAGTAAAATCGTAGTTACTTACCGATAACGGTATTTCTCCGATCCCATGACGGCACCACGGAGAGAGGGGATCCGCCCCACAGGGACAGGAAACCTACAGACAAAAAGGCGGTACCTCTCTCCCGCGTCAGTTGTTTTACAGAGCATTTAACGGAACTTTGGCCTATAACATGAACAACTTTAAGACAAAAACAATATTTCTATAATCACTAAACTGCGTAGAGGAGACACCACGTGACTATTTGGCTACACTATATTTACAATAAGTGCGCACCCCACTTGTGTAGGGAAGGAATATACGAGTGCCGTCATGGGATCGGAGAAATACCATTATCGGTAAGTAACTACGACTTTCTCCTTCTCCCATGACGGCACCACAGAGAGAATTGCAGAGACTATTAGGGGGGAACCACTGCCTCCAGCACCCTTCTTACAAAGGTTAGATCTGAGGAGGTGGCTAGGTCCAGCTGATAGTGTTTAAAGAAAGTTGAAGGAGAGGACCAAGTAGCGGCTCTACATATCTGCTCAATGGAGACACCTTCTCTCTCTGCCCAGGAAGTTGACACCGCTCTTGTGCAATGGGCCGTTATTCTGCCTGGGATGTCCACGCCTTCTGACGAGTACGACAAGGTGATGGCCTCCCTTATTCACCTTGCCAACGTGCTCTTTGATGCCTTCCGCCCTTTCTTTGGCCCCTGGAAGCAGACAAAAAGAGACCTATCCTTCCTACACTCCCTGGTTGCCGCTAAATATTCTACTAGGCATCTCCTGACATCTAATGTATGCAAGGTCTCTTCTCCCTTGTTCTTGGGATTGGGGCAAAAGGATGGGAGGAAGATTTCCTGGGTTCTGTGGAATCGGGATGCTACCTTCGGCAGGTAGGCTGGGTCTGTCCTAAGTACCACTCTATCCTCTAGGATCTGAGTAAAAGGAGGGAAGGCTGACAGGGCTTGAATATCACTTATTCTGCGGGCCGATTTCAGGGCTACCAAGAGGGAGGTCTTGAGCGATATCAGTTTTAGAGGGGCCTCTTGTAATGGTTCAAAAGGTGGTTTGGAAAGGGCTGAGAGTACCAAGTTTAGGTCCCAGGGAGAAGTATTTAGGGAAGGTATTAGTCTGGATCTACCGGCTGCTTTGATGAACCTGGCCACTCACCTGTTCCCTGCCAAGTCATAGTTGTAAAGGGCCCCTAGGGCCGCCACCTGAACTTTCAGTGTACTGGTAAGCTAAGCCTTGCTCTAAGCCCTTCTGTAGGGACTCTAAGATCTTTGATAGAGGGACCACCCCCCCCTGCGCTAGCATTTGATACTGAGAGGAATTTCCTCCAGATCCTCCCATACAGTCTGGTGGTTACTGGTTTCCTACCCCGTAGGAGAGTGGACACTAAATTGTTGGAGAAGCCCCTGTTGGTCAATAGCGCCCTTTCAAATTCCAGGCCGTCATATGTAGGTTCTCCACCTGGGGGTGTAGTACTGGGCCCTGCGAGAGCAAGTTCGGAATATCCGGGAGAACCCAAGGGTCGGAGATGGACATTCTCCTCAACCACGAAAACCACGTCCTTCTCGGCCAGAACGGGGCTATTAATATTATCCTTGCCCTGTCCTCCCGAATCTTCCTCAGAACTGATAGAATTAGGACTATTGGAGGAAACGCATAGGCAAGGGGGAAGTGCCAGGGAATCATGAGGGCATCCAGGGCTTCCGGGTTCCCGGAGGGGTCTATGGAGCAGAAGGTTTCCACCTTCCGGTTTGTGCAGTTGGCAAATAGATCTATGCTGGGTATTCCCCATAGTGTCGTGATCTGGGTAAAAATTGCCTGGTTTAACTCCCACTCCCCGTCTCAACTGTGTGCGACTTAGGAAGTCTGCTGTCACGTTGTCTGCTCCTTTTATGTGTAGTGCCGACAGTGAGCCTAGATTTTCCTCTGCCCACTGGAAAATTGATTTTGTCACTTCTCTTAGGGCATGGGATCTTGTCCCCCCCCTGATGGTTCAAGTAGGCTACTACTGTGCGGTTGTCCGAAAATACCCTTACGTGATGGGACTTGAGGGAGTTCAGAAAGTACCGGAGGAGCAAGTTTTACCGCTAAGAGCTCCTTCATATTTGAGGAGGCTCTTTCTACGTCCCTCGTCCAAACCCCTTGTGCTACCTGATCGTCCAATTGGGCCCCCCACCCCCTGGGGCTTGCGTCTGTGGTAAGGACTCGAGATATCGCCAATACCCAAGGGACTCCCCGGGCTAAGTTGGATGGTTCCTCCCACCACTCTAGTGAGTGGGCTGTTTCGGGTGTAATTTCGAACCGCCCTTCTAAATTTCCGTGAAGGGCAACCTCTGCGGCTAGTATCTCCCACTGGAGATCCCTTGTATGGGCTTGGGCCCACCGTACAGCTGGGATGCAGGCTGTCATTGAGCCGAGCAGGGACATGGCTTTCCTTAGTGTTGTCGCTGTGTTCGTTTTCGCGACTGACGCTATCTGCTTTATGTGCGGCATTTTCCCTTCTGGGAGGCGACACTCTTGTCTGAGCAAGTCTATGGTGATGCCCAGGTACTCCTGTACTTGACTCGGAGTCGTCCGAGATTTTGGCAGGTTTAGCAGCCAGCCTAGATTGGTTAGTGTTTCTATAGTCCTGTTTAGCTTATCCCTGCAGTGAGAAGGGGAGTTGCCTACCACTAGAAAGTAGTCTAGGTATGGAACTATGAGTACATCCTGCTCCCTCAAATGTGCCATGACTTCCGCTATGACTTTTGTGAACACTCTCGGAGCGATGGCCAGCCCGAATGGGAGGGCCTTGAACTGGTAGTGCCTTATTTCTCCTTTTATAGTAACAGCAATCCTGAGATACTGGCGATAGTCCGTGTGTATGGGGACATGATAGTACGCGTCTTAAGTCGAGCACTGTCATGAAGCAGGCGGGAAACAGCATTTTTACTGCGGATTTTATTGCTTCCATCTTGAACGGATGGATTATCAGACACTTGTTTAGTCTTTTCAGGTTTATTATCGTCCTTAATGTCCCGTCTGGCTTCCTCCTCAGGATGATAGGGGAATAGAAGCCTTCTCCTTTTTCCTGGTGGGGGACTTCTTGTAGTACCGATTTCTCCACCAGGTTCTGAATTTCTTGTTGGACTGCTTCCTGCTCTTCCGCTGACTGTCTTTGCGGGGTCACTACAAAAAGGTTTGGGTGAGGTGGGAAAGGGTAATCTGAGGCCTGTTTTTATCATGTTTAGGATCCAGGAACTGTTTGATATTTTTTCCCAGGCTGGGAAGAAGTGGCCTAATCTTCCTCCTACCTGGGAGACACCTTCATTTGGGTTGTTTCTTGTCCGCTGGTTTCCCGAACATGAACCCTTTCCCTTTTCTTCTCCGGTCCTCCCACTTATCCCGGGGTTTTCTAGGTGGCTTTCTCTGGATAAATTTCCTGCTCCGAAAATGTTTGTAGGGGATAATTAGACTGGTTGGGGAAAGATTTCTTTTTATCTCCTGCTTTGTCAAGGATGTCGTCCAACGTAGGGCCGAACAGGAATTCGCCTTCACACGGAATGGCGCAGAGTTTGGAATTCGTCTGCAGATCCCCCGTCCAGCATTTGAGCCAGAGTGCTCTCCTTGCCGCATTTGAGAATGAAACTGCCCTGGCTGCCAGTCGGATTGAATCCGCGGATGCGTCTGCCAGAAAGGCCGCCGCTCCTCTCATCAATGGGATGGAGTCTAAAATCACGCCTCTTGGGGTCTTGCTTTTTAGATGGCTCTCCAATTGATCTAGCCACACCATCAAGGCTCTAGACGTGCATGTGGCGGGTTTCAGTCCTCCTCCGGCTGCCTCCCAGGAACCTTTTAGGAATGTTTCCGCTTTTTTGTCCATGGGGTCCTTTAATGTTCCCATGTCTTCAAACGGCAGGGCGAATTTTTTTGATGCTTTCGCTATGGCTACATCCACCTTTGGCACTTTCTCCCAATGAGAGCAGCTTGGGTCGTCAAAGGGATACTTCCTTTTGGGAGACAGGAGGTCCTTTTTTCCGGCCTTTTCCATTCTTTCTGTATTAGTGCCTGTATTTTCTCGTTCACAGGGAACGACCTTCTCTTATTTTGTTCCATCCCGCTGAACATGGCGTCTTGGATAGTTCTTTTGGGCCTGGTGTCCACCAGCCCCATAGTCGTTCTAATTGCTTTTATTAAGTTATCTGTTTCTTCAATGGGGAAACAGCTGCGACCCCCTTCTTCGGAGGACGAGGAGTCGGACCCTGAACATCCCAAGTTAGATGAGGATGATGAAGGTTCGCTCTCTCTGTCGCTGAGGTCTGACTCGGGATCTCTGGTCTTAGATTTCTTATGCTTTTTGCTTCCTCTCTGAAGGGTTTTTAATGCCATTTTCCACTTGGTGTTGGATTAGGTCCCTCAGATCGGAGGCAAACCTTGGGGATTCTTTACAAATCGTGTGGTCAATGCACACTTGGCAGAGCCTTTTCCCCCACCCTGTGGGAAGCTCTTCTTTACAGAGTGGGCAGATCTTATGGTTAACTTTCTGCGTGCACTTCTTTCCCTAAAAGAGAGGGACCCTAGTTACAGACACTACGTTCACGTAGTCCACTTACCCACCAAGCCGAAGAAGGATACCGGATCTGGAGAGACCACCGGGTCTGCCGAACCCTTGTTCTTTGGGGTCACCGCTACAAATGGGCTCCTTGCTGCGACGGGACTCCGAGCTGCTGCTGCTGTGTCGCTGCGTCTGGTCCTTGGGATCCTTCTTCCGGCGGTGCGGCGACTGCCGCTGGCGTCCTGTATCTGAGGGCATATCCGGCAGTGACTGTTCCTCTGGAGGCTCACTCATTTTTTCAGCAACCCCTTTTTTTTTTTCTTTCTTTATATACCCTCGGCGTCCCCCTCCCCCTCCCGGTCCCTGCCGTGTGGGGAAGCGCGCCTTTTTTTTCTCTAGGTGTGCGCCGCTGCCTCTTTCCCTGGCCTCCCGGGGTTCCCAGAGGTGCATTACACGTCCCGGGCTGACGTCAGTAAGCTCCGCCCCCCGCGCGTGCACTCTGGGATCCTTCCCAGAGATGCATAGCGGTGGTGGTGACTGCCGCAGGCCCCTGCTTGCCGCTCTCTGCCCAGCTCGCCGCACTGCCCCGGCCCTACTCCACCGGGCTTCCAGCGCCCGCTGACGCCGCTGATGGTGACGGCTGCAGGCTCCTCTCTGCCGTCCTGTGAGCGCAGGCTCCCGCTCGGCTGTCTCGGCCCCACTTCACCGGGCTTCCAGCGCCCACCGACACCGCTACCCTGGAGCGCTGCTCTCCTAGGGTTCCTGGGTGAGGCGGACTTTGACAACACTTCTCCCGCCTCACCCCCGCACACCCTGGAGGCCCGCTGACCTTCCTGCGGTGGCGCCTCGGGTCACAACCCCAGACGGGACAGGGAACTCCCGCTGTCGTCCTCCGGACTGGTCGGCCCCGGCAACTGGTAAGTCCATAGGTTCCCTGTGGGGACAGGAAACCAACTGACGTGGGAGAGAGGTACCGCCTTTTTGTCTGTAGGTTTCCTGTCCCCGTGGGGCGGATCCCCTCTCTCCGTTGTGCCGTCATGTGGGAAGGAGAAACAAAGTTTATTTTTTAAATCAAGGTCTTCATTAAGGGAAAAAGAAAACTAAACCTACAGGGCCCTGTGTAGAAAAGTGATTGCCCCCTAAAACCCAATAACTGGTTGGGCCACCGTTAGCAGCAACAACTGCAATCAAGCAATTAAGCATCTCAATCAGATTAAGGTCAAGAATTTGACTAGGCCACTCCAGTCTTAATTTTATTTTTCATAAACAATTCAGGAGGTGGACTTGCTGGTGTGTTTTGGATCATTGTCCTGCTGCATAACAAAAGTACACTTGAGCTTCAGGTCATGAACAGATGGGCGGACATTCTCATTTTGAATTTTTTGGAAGACAGCAGAATTCATGGTTCCATTTACCACAGCAAGTCTTTCATGTCCTAAAGCAGCAATACAACCTCAGACCATCATACTACCGCCACCATATTTTACTGTTGGTATGATGTTCCTTCTCTAAAATACTATGTTACTTCTACACCAGATGTAATGTGGCATAACACCTTCCTTCAGGCCAGAGAGTACTCTCCCAAAAGTCTTGGCGATCATCAAGATGTTTTCTGGCAAAACTTTGACGAGCCTTTATGTTCTCATAGCTCAGCAGTAGTTTTTGTCTTGGAACTCTGCCATGCAGGCCTTTTTTGCCCAGTCTCTTTCTTATGGTGGAGTCATGATCACTGACCTTAACTGAGGCAAGTAAGGCCTGCAGTTCTTTGGATGTTGTTGTGGGGTCTTTTGCAACCTCTTGCATGAGTTGTCACTACGCTCTTGGGAAGGTTCACCACTTTCATTTTTTGGCCTTTTGTAAATAATGGCTCTCATTGTGGTTCGCTTGAGTCCCAAAGCTTAAGAAATGGCTTTATAACCTTTTCCAGACTGATAGATCTCAATTACTTTGCTTCTTATTAGTTCCAGAATCTCACTGGATCATGGCATGATGTCTAGCTTTTCAGGATCATTTGATCTACTTCACTTTGTCAGGCAGGTTCTATTTAAGTGATTTCTTGATTAAGAACAATATATATATATATATATATATATATATATATATATATATATATATATATATATATATATTTTCATTCTATCAAAACAACACATAGACGAGCTAACCTCCGAGCTCTGGATGGTAACTACCTGTTTCCTCTGTGTTGCACGGACCAAGACTGGGAACAAGTCCAACAATGTAGAAATCAAGGCAGAAAAGTCCAGCAAGCGGAAACTTCAGGTGGTATAATAAAATCCAAGAATTTTTATAGCAGTAAATTTAAAAAATCCAGAGTTCAGTAACAAGATGCAGACATAATGCTGAACAGACTACGCGTTTCGGCGGTAACAACTGCCGCCTTCTTCACGGTCTCAAACTCGCCGAAACGCGTAGTCTGTTCAGCATTATGTCTGCATCTTGTTACTGAACTCTGGATTTTTTAAATTATCTGCAATAAAAATTCTTGGATTTTATTATACCACCTGAAGTTTCCACTTGCTGGACTTTTCTGCCTTAATACATAGATAGATATACATACACACACACACACACACACACACACATAGACACATGGATATAGTCAAAACAAAACAGCAGCTTCTTTCACTCCTCCAAATACAGAAAATGTGTTGTTAACCATTTATTCAATGTGAACTTGAAGCAGTTCCCCTGGAAAAAAAAACCTCTACTACGCCTATGCAAAACAGTAAGTTTGCAGCCTCTTCAGGTCCCTAACCCATGCCTATATTGATATCCTTTTCAAGGGAACATTTTGAAATAACCGTCTATCTACCAGCAGAGTCCTCAGCTCTTAGTGTCACAGAGGACCTCACTGTCTCTGTAGTGATGACATCTGGTCCATCATTCACCTGACTACTGCGACCAATCACTGGCCTCAGAGGTGATATTTGACCAGAGCTCAAAGTTTGAGGGGTGTTTTAATGGTTATCTAGAGTTTCTGACCTAAAAGGCTCAATAGGGGATATCTAGGTTTGTGAAGTTTGATAGTTCTGAGGCAACAGACAACAGACATGTCTTTTAGAATAAGTGCATTTGACAAGCACCACAAGTTATCCAATTACATGAAGTATGCATGATTGATTCCAGCCTCACAAATAGTCAAAATGCCAGGAATTTCTTATTGGGTCCGATAAAAATTAAACTAGTCAGGTCCAGTGTTGTGCTATTAGCATTCTCATTGCTTGATTTCAGACATCTCAAGATGCTTTGTGGTGGATTTCACATAACCTTTCCAGCAAATATAGTTATGCTTTTTTTTTTTTTTAAACATGATATTTGAAGCTGCCTATATACAGTGTCAGACTGGTGTACAAGAGCCCACCAGAAACATTGATTCTGGGGGCAGGATTATCTACAGGCACATATTATTGGTTGAGGATAGAGGATACTATGCGGTTTGCAGCTTCTCTTATGTAATTTGAACCTATGCTTTCAAAAATAATAAAATGGGTGTATGCTGAGTGTTGCCTTTTTAGCTGCATATATTGCAACAAGTGTACTGTGGCAATCACTTCTCAAGTGGGGGGCCCACCAGAGAATTCACCTGTTCTCCTGTGGGCCAGTCTGATGGTGCCTAAAGAGCAGTATGGTGCAGGATAAATCCCCTACAAGTCAACTTCATTTATGAACCTTAATGGCAATTCCTACCATGTATAAACATTTAAAAAAAAAAGGCGTGGTCTTCCAAAGACAACCCTTCTATATACCCTGCTAAGTTACATGGATGTCAAAGGCAGGCCATCAGAGGTGGATCACAATAACCCCTCTTTCCAATCATCATTAGTATATTGCAGATGGTCATACATTGTTTTATTACATGCGGGCTAATCCTGCCCACTAACACATAGACTGGTTGGATTTTCTACAGTTCGAGCCACTCTGCTGTCTCAAATGGAAAGGAGTTGTCACACAAACTAAGTATACGTCTTCTTAATAGAGTATGAAACAATACAGTAAAAAGGTAGGAGATACTTAGGGTTCTTACAAGTAGATGAATTATTTAGACGATAATCCAAATCAACTTACTATTTTCCTCTCATAAAAGGTACCGCTGCTGTAGGTTGTAGCCAGAGTAGATGCGCATTCTTCCAAGTACCATGGTTTGTATCCATTTTCAGTAGTGCTACTAATGGAGATTGTAAAGATGCTGTTGGTATATCCATCACAGGAGCAGTAGTCTCCTTCACGACCACCATTCCCAGATGCCCAGACAAAGATGGACCCCAATCCTTTACGACCCTACAAGTAAAAACATTTTTATTTCAGTAAGATGAACAACTAAATGGGCAGATATTTAACAAGATGTGATAGCAGATACAGTTTTCTCATTGCCCTCTATGAATATCTGAAGACTTTGTAATTAAAATTAACTGATGTTTAAAAAAAAAAAAAAATGCTTTCATAATCATGTCAACGCCATTCTGTCAGCTATGTCCTGGAAGAGCGAATAAAGGATGGTCAGATGGAGTAAGAGTTTAGATTCCATGTGGCTCAATGCCAGGGTTCTCCTGAGGAATCTGGATGAATATTAGTCCAGTACAGCTGCAGCTTCATTCTCCATTGAGGACTGACAACTGGGGACCCTGATGGCTTCCCTAAAACCTAAACTAATGGCCGGCCTGATACATTATCGCATCGCAACAGTATGTGACACGCGTGTCAGCTGTTCACGCCCTTACCATATGGGCTCATGTAATGGAAAAGTATTAAGTCATGCCATAACTAGAAAAACCATTAGTCATGTATTTCCCTGTGCACCAACAGGATATAATCACTGCTTAATGCTGACTAGATGGTGTAAGCTCTAAACAAGGAACACAAAATGCAGTATTAACCCTAACACACCTAAAGAAAGCTACAAACAATGTAGAATAATGTCAGGTAATGGATATGAAGACTAGGTTATTACGCGTCAGTAGTGTCATTGTACAGAGCAACACTACAGCACTGAAAAACCTGAAGCAAACATTGCAATTTTGTTCCGATTGTCACTGTGATTTTTCCTTGAAGAAGTTCTTAGAAGTGAGCCAAGAACTCCTTATATACGAAAACACCACATGGGCCCCAAAAATGTAACTGCTATAGCGTCTTTGAGCACTACTAGGTTTCTTAACTTCAAAATAACTTTCAAATGTGTTTTTCTTAAGAGAACAGAAATAAAATGACAAGTGGGGAAAAAAAGTTGCACAATCTGATGCCATAAATCAGGTAAAATTGATCTGTCAGCAACGTAATATTCAAAATAAAATTATTACACCATCTTGGTGGTTAGAAATGTCACAGAAGTCCAGAGCGCAAACCTCACCCGGGACAACATCTGCATGCAGTTTGTATATTCGTCCTGATTTTGCATGCGTTTCCTCCCACGCTTCAAAAACATCCTGAAGTGTGGGAGGAATTGGCTTTAATGGAGCTGTCCCTCGTGTATGCCTAAAATAGATAGGGAACATTTGTGCTTAATTGGGGACAGGGTTGACAATCTGTAGAGCGCTGTGAAATATTCTTGTGCAATAAAACAGGAAAAACATCTTCGGGAAAAAATTATTTTTAGACCTACCTTAAAGAGGCCTCTGTACTCTTAAGAACAGAAAGATCATGAAAAAGATAAGTACTTTTTTTTAACCACCCAAAAAGGGTATTAAAAGGTCTTCTGTGGGAAAGGCGATAAATGGCTGAGCGCTCTGGGCTGGGAACCCCACCTGACACTAGAACAGCAGTCCTGAGCCACTTGTTCACCACTGCATGAAAAAAAATTGGAGTGTGGGAATTGAGCAGGAACACTGACACTCCCCAAGACCTCAGAGTACGTTGCTCACCTGTTCCCATCACCCCTATAGACAATGGGGCGTAGGGTGTACTTTATGTTTATATCCAGCTCTATACAACCAACTGCTCCCTATGAACATGCAGTGAGCAGGAACAAGGAGCTTGTGACTCACAGTCTAGTGATTGGTGAATTGGTGGTTAGGGACCTCAAATAATCAGATCTTTATTGCATTTCCCACGGATAGGGGCTAAATGTCTGTGGATACTGTTCACATAAGGACTGGGAC
Source organism: Dendrobates tinctorius (assembly GCF_039654945.1). Lineage (NCBI taxonomy): Eukaryota > Metazoa > Chordata > Amphibia > Anura > Dendrobatidae > Dendrobates > Dendrobates tinctorius. Next base: position 84,622,693 of record NW_027361690.1, read on the forward strand.
GTCAGTTTATAATAGAAGCATCAATGCTTTCCTTGATCTGTCACACAAGTGGCATTACCATTCCCTATTGACTTCACATGGAGCCCACTGAATTCTACTGATGTTTCGTCATTTTAGCCATCAAAAGTCAGAATCTGCGCTGTAAGCCCCTTAAAGTCTATAATTCAGAACTGAACAAGCCCAAAGAATTACCACAGTTTGAGGGCACAGGATAAAATGCTTCATATACCAAAATCATATCACCTTCTTTATGCCATCTTCAAATGCTTTCCTGGCTAGAGGCCCAGGTCCATCTACAGTCTTGCCATCATCATCTGGCCCCCAACTTGCACTATAAATATCAATGTAGTCGGGTCGGATACCCAGGGACTTTGCTTCAACAACATCTGTAACATCCCCATCTAACATGCGGATTCCTGAAAAAAATAAAAAGAGTTTCAGTTACTCAGTGAGGCTATTAGTAAGGTCTTGATCTCGAGAGATGCACTGAGAGACTTGGAGTGTGGTATACAAACAATGGCCTACTGTAAAACGCATTTTTTTTCCAAATGTATAAATTTCCTGTAAACAGTTTGATTTCTCACCTTTTAAGTTGTTTAATTAGCCTCAACCATTTTCCTCACTTTTTCAATAAACGTGTAAGACCAACAATATTTCCACCATTTCAGTTTCCCTTGCTGGATTCAATTCAAAGATCAACATTTGTACTTGGTTTGTACTGCATGCCCTCCTGTTTTAGTATGGGTTTCAGGGAACTCCTGGTATATTGTTTTTGATGTGGGTTAAAACAAGAGACTAAATTGGCTCCAGATGACATTGCCTCTGGTGCATAGGAGTTCAGTGGAGATGGGAAATGGTGATTATGAATCCACTTGTGGACAGAGTGATGTGAATCGTGCTAATCCAGCTCTCGAGAATAGGTTTGCGTTCCTACGCATTAGGGGACCAATTTGCCAATCAAGAAACCACAGAAAGAACTTTAATGACAACATATTATTGTAAGTATATACAGTATCTGTTTCCTAAAATTATCTAACTAAGAATGTTCATTTAACAGTAGAGGACAACGACTGGGATAATATACATTTTTTAAGGAGGGTTTCTTAACAGCTTCTTGCTGTGGGAAACTTACGCAAAATAAAATACATGTTTTTCACAAACCTAAACATCAGGTTTTTCTATACCAAAAATCAATAAATTTAATATCCCTAAAATATCAGCATTTGGTAGCATTAGAATGGAGAAAAAGCATCCATTTATTAAAAGGACAAAGTCAATAAACGGCTCTTGGCTTCAGGGTGGAATAAACACTTTCATACTTGCAGCCCTTTCTCTCTGCCGTAAACCTCTTGAACCATAAAACCACTCTGCGTATTCTTTATTTCATAAATCAAATTGTGCATCCTTAAGTTGAGTGACATACTATGTTTGATAAAATGTAGAACAAAAGTCATGGTCACAAATTCCCCAAAACCCCTTTTCTTTGGAACCCTCACTAATGGAAATCCACTCTTCATGCATTATGCAATCTTCAAATGTGAAACCGCACAGCTGCAGTGTAGAGGATATTCTACTCACAAAGTAGTTTTAGAGGGTAACTGTCCTTCTTGTGAAGAGCAACAAGCTGGCATAGGTCAGGCAATGCTCTTTGGGAAAAAGATGTGAAAATGAGCTTTCCTTCAAGAAGAAAATTGCTTTCTAGTGTAAGGGGGTGAAGAGCAAGAAGAGACAGAAGGGGGTTACCTCCCCTGCTCCGGAACCACATAGCTGGGAAGCAGAGGGAAGACTTACCGACTTGGACCGACTGCACCATGTGACTGTCCGGAGCAGTGAGGGAAGAGAAGGGGTGGTGGACAGGAAGCAGTGCAAGCTGAGGGCGGGAAAGCAGAGCGCGCCAGAGCAGCGCGCGCCACAGAGAGAGGAGGCTGCAGCACCGAGTACCAGAAGAGAGAGGACTCACGATCAGGGTACTGAGACACAAGGATGTGATATAGATAGCATTGCCTGTGAGTATGTGAATGCGAATGCCCAGTTGATAAGAGAAGGCTTTCCCCCTGACCGTGCAGAGACAGACTAAAAATCTCCAGACAACAGTAATGGTGCTCATGCCTATTGTTAGTAAACAGATACTTGTTGACTAGGTAGAAGACAATTGGAGATTAGCATGGGTAACATTTCTCCCTATGGAAAAAGCTAAGCTGGCTGCACTTAAAGGGAACCTGTCATGTCAATTGTAGCATCTAAAGTGTCCCCAGTGAGTTGTTGGTGATGCAATGTGCATCACTAGTACATTTTTTTCATTAATATTGGCGATTTAATCCTTAGCAAAAAGCATGCTATATGTTACCAGGCTCGTTTAGTCATAGCGGTGCGATCATTGCGTTCAGTAAGGGCTGTCGCCGATCACGCAATTTGAATTATGTTCATGGGTTTGCGCCAACACCACTTGAAATCCAGCGCTTTCGCAAAGTGTATTGGGGAGAAGCTTGCGCAGTGTGTATAGGGGAGCCACACTAATCCAAAATAGTAGAAATACATACTACACGTTGGCAGGCAAAAAACACGTCCTTATACAAGAGTATGAGCATAAATATAAAGTCATAGGTCTCAGAAAACAGTGACAAAACAGTCTTTCACAAAGTTCTGAAATTTTTCATTAAACCACTAAAATATATAAAAACACATAACTTTTGGTATTTACAATATGCAATTGCAGAAGAATCAGATTTGCAAGTCATTTTTACAAAGCAATGAACAATGAAAACAAAATCCAGAAAAATATGTCAAAAACTTTTTCTTCAGCGTTTCACCCTACTTGGAATTTCTTTTGCATTTTTCCCCCCTATATTAAATAGTAAAATAAATGGGGTCATTCAAAACAAATTGTCCCATGTAAAACAAGCCCTAATGTGATTAAGTTGACGGAAAAATAAAAATTATGACTTTTGAAAGAAGGAACGGAAAAAACAAAAAAATTAGATCACCCAGTCATGAAGCAGCAGATGGGAGAGGCCAATGTGCCAAATACTATGGAGGCGCAAAATTCCACCTGCCACTGCTTTATCATGGAATACCTGGGCCTGCAAAATAGATTAGCATTGCACAGCGAATAAGATAAGTTGGTCATTGGATGCTGTGCTCTGCTTAGGCAACAACTAAGATGACGTTCTCATTATGAAGTGAGCTTTGTCATACAAGTCTGTTAGAAGCCAACATGGACAATATATGATTTAAAAACTCACAATTGAATCAATGAACTCTGGGGGCGCTTGATGCAAAGACCTTTTGGCTATATACAAGGACCCCATCAGCAGAAAGATGAAAACCACTGCAATCACATTTGACCCTTGACACTTATCCATTCTGGACCTAAGGCTATGTGCCCACGTTGCAGAAAAGCTGCGGAAATGTCCACAGCATTTCCGCAACTCCCTACCGCGGGTAAAACACGTGCGGAATTCGCATGCATTTTCCTACAAAACACAAGCGTTTTTCAAGTGTTTTTAGCTTGCAGAATGCTTGCGCTTTCCAAGCGATTTTAAGCATCGCTTGGAAAAGTGATTGACAGGTTGGTCACGCTTGTCAAGCATAGTGCTTGACAAGTGTGACCAACGTTTTACTATTGATGCTGCCTATGCAGCATCAATAGTAAAAGACAGAATGTTGAAAATAATTAAAAAAAATTAAAAAAGTCTTAGTTACTCACCGGTTAACGGTGTTTTTCGGAGTCCATGACAGCACCACCTGAGAGAGGGGATCCGCCCTTCAGGAACAGGAAACCTACAGATACAAAAGGGCGGCACCTCTCCCACGCATCAGTTGGATTACAGAGCACAAGAGGACCACAATGGTTAATGGCAAAATTTATATACAGTACTTTTACACAACTATTCCTTACCATTGTACATACAAGAGGAAGAAGTGCACACCCAAATTTAAACTAAAGGGAGGGAATATACGGGTGCTGTCATGGACTCCGAAAAACACCGTTAACCGGTGAGTAAGGCTGGTTTCACATTTGCGTTTTTTTTCGCGGTAATTTAGCGCTAATTAGCGCATGCGTTTTTTTTCCCTATACTTTGCATGGGATGCGCTTATGTGCGCATACACATGCGTTTGTACGCGTTTTACCGCGCATGCGTTTTTTTGCGGTATGCGCTCGGGCGCACAAAATGCAACTTGTTGCATTTTTTGTGCGTCCGATTTGCCTCAAAAAAACGCATGCGCGCGCAATGCGTTTTTTTACAGCAAGACACCCATTATAAGTCTATGGTGAGCATATGTGCGCATTGGCATGCTTATGTATGCGTTTTTTTGCACATGCGTTTTTTTTTTTTACCATTAGCTTAGACAATGGAATTTAGGGGTTTGGGTAAAGTTAGGGTTAGTTAAGGGGGTTTAGGGTTAGGGTTAAGTATGGTTTGGTTAAGGGTTAGGGTCAGGGTTAGGGTCAGGGTTAAGTATGGTTTGGTTAAGGGTTAGGGTCAGAATAAGGGTTAGGGTTAGGGTTAAGTATGGTTTGGTTAAGGGTTAGGGTCAGGGTTAGGGTTAAGTATGGTTTGGTTAAGGGTTAGGGTCAGGGTTAGGGTCAGGGTTAAGTATGGTTTGGTTAAGGGTTAGGGTCAGAATAAGGGTTAGGGTTAGGGTTAAGTATGGTTTGGTTAAGGGTTAGGGTCAGGGTTAGGGTCAGGGTTAAGTATGGTTTGGTTAAGGGTTAGGGTCAGGGTTAGGGTCAGGGTCAAGTATGGTTTGGGTAAGGGTTAGGGTCAGGGTTAGGGTCAGGGTTAAGTATGGTTTGGTTAAGGGTTAGGGTCAGGGTTAGGGTTAAGTATGGTTTGGTTAAGGGTTAGGGTCAGGGTTAGGGTTAAGTATGGTTTGGTTAAGGGTTAGGGTCAGGGTTAGGGTCAGGGTTAGGGTTAGGGTCAGGGTTAGGGTTAGTAAAGTCATGGTTTGGGTTAGTGTGAGGGGCCACCTAATGTTGGAAAAAACCGCAAACGCGGTAAAAACGCACTAAAAACGCATACAAACGCTTAAAAACGCTGCGTGTTTTTCATGCATGCTCATAAAAATGCTTGAAAAAAACGCAGCAGTTGTATGCTTTTGTATGCGTTTTTCAATGCGTTTTTTTGCGGGAAAAACGCGCTGGAAAAAAAAGCGTTTTTTTTTTTTTACCATTAGTTTAGACAATGGAATTTAGGGGTTTGGGTAAAGTTAGGGTTAGTTAAGGGGGTTTAGGGTTAGGGTTAAGTATGGTTTGGTTAAGGGTTAGGGTCAGGGTTAGGGTCAGGGTTAAGTATGGTTTGGTTAAGGGTTAGGGTCAGGGTTAGGGTCAGGGTCAAGTATGGTTTGGTTAAGGGTTAGGGTCAGGGTTAGGGTCAGGGTTAAGTATGGTTTGGTTAAGGGTTAGGGTCAGGGTTAGGGTTAAGTATGGTTTGGTTAAGGGTTAGGGTCAGGGTTAGGGTTAAGTATGGTTTGGTTAAGGGTTAGGGTCAGGGTTAGGGTTAGGGTCAGGGTTAGGGTTAGGGTTAGGGTTAGTAAAGTCATGGTTTGGGTTAGTGTGAGGGGCCACCTAATGTTGGAAAAAAACGCAAACGCGGTAAAAACGCACTAAAAACGCATACAAACGCTTAAAAACGCTGCGTGTTTTTCATGCATGCTCATAAAAATGCTTGAAAAAAACGCAGCAGTTGTATGCTTTTGTATGCGTTTTTCAATGCGTTTTTTTGCGGGAAAAACGCGCTGGAAAAAAAAGCAAGTGTGAAACAGGCCTAACTAAGACTATCGGTCGTCCATGACAGCACCACCTGAGAGAATTACAGAGAGTAAAACTATTTAGGGAGGGACTACAGCCTGCAGTACCCTTATACCAAAAGAGAGGTCTGTGGAAGCACCCAAGTCTAGCCTATAATGACTATAAAAGGTGCTCGGAGAGGACCAAGTAGCCGCCTTACATATCTGGTCAATGGAAACTTCTGATCTCTCGGCCCACGAGGTCGCCATGGCTCTGGTGGAATGCGCCCTCAGATTCCGGGGTGGCGACCTGCCTTTTGAGGTGTATGCTATTAAGATCGCTTCTCTAACCCACCTGGCTAGTGTACTTTTTGACGCTCTACAACCTTTCCTAGGGCCTTGATGAGAGACAAACAGGGCATTATCTTTCTTCCAGGGATCGGTAACTGCCAGATATTCTATGAGGCATTTTCTAACATCCAAGGTGTGAAGTTTCTCTTCCTTCTCATTAGCTGGATTAGGGAGGAAAGATGGAAGGACTATCTCCTGTGTCCTATAAAAACTGGAAACTACCTTAGGTAAATACGCCGGATCGGGTCTGAGTATTACCCTATTGTCCTTGAACTGTATATAAGGAGGACGTCTAGATAATGCCTGGATGTCGCTTACCCTACGAGCTGAGGTTAGAGCTACCAGGAAGGCTACTTTGAGGGACAGGTTCTTTATGGAAGCTGATGAGATAGGTTCGAATGGGGCTTCTGTCATAGCCGTGAGGACTAGGTTCAAGTCCCACAGCATGAATCTATCTTTCGCTATTGGCCTGGATCTACCTGCTGCCTTAATGAATCTACTGATCCAGTAATTACCCGCGATGTTGCAGCTAAAGAGGGCCCCCAAGGCTGATACTTGTACTTTAAGGGTACTAGTGGAGAGCCCCATATCCAGACCTTTCTGAAGAAACTCTAAGATTTGGTTTACAGGTGCTGAAGTGCCAGCGACCACTCCAGAGTTCTGCAGGAATTTTTTCCAAATTCTGACAGATTTTGGTGGTGATGACTTTTCTACTTTTAAGTAGGGTGTTAATCAGGTCTGGGGAGAAGCCTTTTTCTCTCAGCAGTGTCCGTTCAAACTCCACGCCGTCAGATGTAGGCCAGCCACCTGAGGATGGAACACTGGGCCCTGGGATAGGAGATCCGGGATGTCCGGAAGGACCCAAGGGTCGGACACCGACATGGTCCTGAGGCAAGAAAACCAAGCCCTCCTGGGCCAAAATGGAGCGATAACTATCACCCTTGCTCTGTTCTCCTGATGTTCTTCATCACCAGGGGTAGTAGCGATAGGGGAGGGAAGGCGTAGGCTAGCCCGAAGTCCCACTTTATCAGAAAGGCATCTACCGCCAGGGGGTTCTCTCTGGGATTTAGGGAGCAAAATTGTTTTAATTTTCTGTTTTCCCTGGTAGCGAAGAGGTCTACCTCTGGTTGTCCCCATTTTTGTACAATTAGGTCCAAGATGGAGGTGCTTAGGGACCAGTCTCCTTGTTTTAGTGGATTGCGGCTTAGGAAATCTGCTGTGATATTTTCCTTCCCTTTTATATGTAGAGCTGTTAAAGATTGAAAATGCTGCTCTGCTAGCCGGAATAGCCGCTCTGCCACATTCATCAGGGGTTTGGAACGAGTCCCGCCTTGGTGGTTGATATAAGCCACAGTGACCTGATTGTCGGAGAACACTCGCACATGATGGCCCTGTAGATACGCAAGTAACTCCTTAGCTGCCTGCTCTACCGCTGTCAACTCTTTCAGATTAGATGACATTTCTATCTGATGATGCTCCCATAGGCCCTGTAACAGAATCTCACCCATATGAGGCCCCCCAACCGGAAGGGCTAGCATCCGTGGTGATTATGCGGGATATCTCATACTCCCAGGGGACCCCTTTGGATAAGTTATCCTTGACTAGCCACCACTCTAGGTACTCCCTTGTGTTTCGGGACAAGGTTAGCTGGCCCTCTAAGTAACCCTCAAGGATTCTCTGATGCCTTAAGACCTCGCCCTGCAGTTTTCTTGTATGAAACTGTGCCCACTGGACTGCCGGGATACAGGACGAGAGGGAACCCAGAAGGGACATGGCTTTCCTGAGGGACATGGTAGGGTTATTGGAAGCGTTCAGGACCTGATAGTGTAGGCGAACAAGCTTCTCCGGGGGCAGACGGCATTCCTGTTTCTCAGAGTCTAGGATCAGGCCCAAGAATTGTGGGACTCTCACCGGCTGTAACCGAGACTTATTAATGTTAAGCAGCCATCCTACCCCCTCTAGGGCAGACATTGCCCTTTGTAGTTGTTCCAGACAATGTTTTGCTGTTTTCCCTACGATCAGGAAGTCATCTAAGTAGGGGATCACTAGAATGTCCGATTCACGTAGATGGGCCATAACTTCCGCTACTACTTTGGTAAACACACGAGGAGCGACTGCCACCCCAAAGGGGAGGGCCGCATATTGGAAATGTTGGACTGACCCATCTAGCTGAACCGCCACTCTGAGAAACCGCTGATGAGCTGCATGAATGGGAATATGGTAGTAAGTGTCTTTTAAATCTAACACCACCATAAAACAGTTTTGAAACAGTAATTTTATTGTTGATTTAATTGTCTCCATCTTAAACGGGCGTATGACCAGGAATTCATTGATGGATTTAAGGTTTATTATAGTCCTGAAGGACCTGTCTGGTTTGCGGACCAGGAACAGGGGGGAGTAAAACCCTTTCCCCGTTTCTCCCTCTGGGACCATCGTTAGGACCCAAGATCATGCACCTCGGCCTCCAGGGCAGCTTGTTCTGGTGTGGAAGACCTGAGCGGGGTGACTTTAAATCGATCTTGGGGGACCCGGGCGAATTCTAGGCGTAGACCCGCAGCTATCACCCCCAGTATCCATTTACTATTGGAAAGTAAGGAGCCTCTTTTTTCAGGTCTCTTCCATTCCCTATCTATTAGGCTCTGGACCTTATCATTTAATGGAAAGGCCTTCCGCTTCCTGGGATCTAGACCCCCGAACATCAAGTCCTGAGCTGAAAGTTCCGGTTTTGTGTCTGCTACCCCCATGGTGGACCTTATTGCTTTAACTAGCTTATCCATCTGGTCTAAGGGGAAGCAGAATCGACTCGAGTCTTCCTCCGAAGAAGACGAAGTGGAGGCCGGGGAATCTGAAGTCACCGATCCTTAGGGCGGTCGAGGACTCTCAACCTGAGAAACTACATTCTCTTCCCTTAGAGGAATCCTTTTTAGATAGGGCCTTTATCTCTGTCCTGATTATGTCCCTCAGGCTTGTGGTGAAGTCCGGCGTTTCTTCCGCTACCTGTATGGACGGGGGAGAGTGTAAGGGCCTGTCAATCCACCCCAGGGCCAATGTCCCCTTCCACCCCTACCGTTTGTCTCACGCATGGCTGACACAACTTTTTAGGGTGGCCGTCCGGCAAGGGGCAACTACAGAGGGCACATTCCCTGTGCTTCTGTTTTCCCGTAGCTTTCCTCCCCTGCGAAAAAAAGATAAGGGGACACTGCATCAGGGTACATTCACGGAGATCTCTTACCCATGCAGATGAGGCAGGTACCGGATTACGGAGGGAGGCAGGAGGGTCCTTTAGCCTGGAGGAACTTCTGTGGCTTTGTTCGCCCGTCCGTTTCTTCTTCTGCTGGCCACTCGCATGTGGTTTTACTGTGGCCTGTTTCTGTGGGTGCTCCTGCACCTCGTCCAGCTGCTCTATGGGGGCTTGTCATATCCATCGCTGGCCTTCAGAAACACCCCAGCAGCATCACCCCCTGCCTTTTAAGGCCTCCTTGTCCGGGTCAGCAGGGTTCTGGCGCGCACCTCCCACCTGGGACCCCCCCGCAAGCTCCGGTCATCCCCCCCCACCGCCCCGGCCACCGCTCGCCGCCCAGTATCGCCGTGCACACGCGGCGCGCGCCGGAAGCCAGCCGGCACCCGACTTCCGGTTTCGGCGTCCCCGCCCCCTCCGCCGCGTCACTTCCGCCGCCCGTCTGAGGCCTGCGGGGACGCGCAGAAGGAGCCGACACGGCGGCCCCGGCTCAGGCCAGGCCACAGCCCCCACGCGCGCCGACCTGGCCTGGCCGGAAGAGAGCGCGGACCACGGGGAGAGCGCACCAGGAGGGGCCCGGGACATACATACCTCCTGGTGCGGCAACATGGAGGCGGTTGTCCACCGGACCCCTGGCTTCACCTGCTCTCACTACCATCGTGGTGACCTACCCGGCCCCACCGTGGCGCTTCCAGGAACCCGAGCTTGACCGAGGTAGGAGACCCCCTCGCTACCTGGGTCGGTCAGCCGGCCTGGGAATCCCTCGGCGACTCCATGATGGACGATCTGAAGGAAGTCCCGTCCTCTAGGAACAGGAAACCAACTGATGCGTGGGAGAGGTGCCGCCCTTTTGTATCTGTAGGTTTCCTGTTCCTGAAGGGCGGATCACCTCTCTCAGGTGGTGCTGTCATGGACGACCGATAAATAGAGATATACTCACCTTCTGGCGGCCCCCGGAGTCCTTCCCGCCTCTCAGCCACGCTGCCGTGAAGTTCCATTCCCAGGCGTGCTTTGCGCGAAGGCGTGACCGCTACGTCATCTGGGGTGAGTCTTGCAAAGCACGCCTGGGAATGGAAGATGCCGGCAGCGTGGCTGAGAGGCGGGAATGACTCCGGGGGCCGCCAGAAGGTGAGTATATCCCAATTTTTTTTATTTTAATTGTATTTTTTTTACAGGGATATGGTACACAGGGCATGGAGGAGAGTCCTCTCCTACAGACCCTGTGTACCATCCACACATGAAGCGCTCACTTTACGCATGGTGGGCATTTTACCGCTATGCGATTCTGCAGCGGTAAAATCCGCAACTTCGGAATCCCATAGGATTGCATGGGACGCTTTTTGTTAGCGTTTTTTAAGCATTTCCGCTGCGGAAAAAAAGCGGCAAAAACACTTAAACGCACCGTGGGCACACAGCCTAAGGGTTCCACCAATAGGAGAGTGTCAACATTGGCAGCCATGTGCATGTTTCTAGAGAACTGAAAAGACTGACATGATTGGATGGTACTTTTATGTGGAGGTGTTACAGGGATGAGCAATGTATGGGCGATGTCTGATTGTGTGGCCCATAGAATGGTTGATTGCAAATTGAGATTTTGGTTTTGACTTTTATTCTAAGTCATGTGATAAGGCTCGTTACAGAGTCAATATTAACTTTAGGATTGCTACTTCCTACTAATGGCACTAGGGTTCTAGTCCTGTTCCTCTTTGAAGAAACAATTTGCATATTTCCTAGAGGAACATTGCGGCTTAAAAGTCTCATCTTGGCATGTCAGGCTTGACATGTCACTCTCCGGAAAGACAAACGTTACCCCCTTAGATCCCGGTCAGATGCCTCTCACCCAGCCAAACCAGATCTTACACTTTGCACTGGCTAGGTCAGTACCCCGAAACAGTGTCTGCAAATTGAGATTTTGGTTTTGCCTTTTATACTAAGTCATGTGACAAAGCTCACTAGAGAGTCAATATTGACTTTTAGGATTGCTACTTCCTGTATGTAGCACTAGAGAGCTAGTCCTCTTCCTCGAAGAGACAATTTGATATAAAGGTAGCACAACAAACTAGCTTGGCATTTTTCCACTTTCCATCCTCAACCACCATCTCCTATTACCTTTTCCCTTTCATTTTACCCTTGTTCCTTTCTTAGGTTTCCCTTACGTATTTATTAAAAATACCCCATTTGTAAAAAATCCTTGTCTAAAAATTAAGGAGCTCTTTTTAATTCTTAACCGACACCCCAAACCTCAGACAAACTCATCTCAAATGCTGTGCTCTGCTAAGAGACCCATGTCAAAAAGGTTACACTGTGCTCTCACAGCACCCCAGATATTCTCTTTAATTTTGAGATGGGAGAGACAGACCTAATAAGATTTATGAGAATAAAAGGCTAAAGAAAATAAATGGCATCAATAATAAGAAATGTAGCCAAGTTTCTTATTTTAATAGGCGTTCGTAATGTTTCCATTTAAAAAATTTCTCTAACACGCAATACTGAAATATTTCTAGAAATACAATATGCACTCTGAAAAATATTGCTTGTATGTTTTTTCTTACCAATTTAAAGTGACACTGCATCTCAGGGTATTATGGAGTTTGGCAACCCGTATTCACTTCCTTATTACTGTCAATCAGGATTTTCAAAGTGTTGGGTTAATGAATGGGTCTTCAAATCTCCTGTCACAGCAAATGGCCATTACAGGCTACCGAATGCACAATAGGCAAACATTTTAGCTTTTTGTTTCTTCTAAACAGCTGAGAGCAACAATTAAAGAAATCTGTGCGACCCATTTTTAAAATTAAAAAATAAAATTAAATACCGTACATAAGAGGTTTTTACCCGGTCTGAAAAATCCTTTGAAAACAAAAATGTATAGTTCTTACGAGATAATAAAGAGCTTTTATTTATGAAAATCTATGTCCTTGAGCTCATCTCCTTTGATTCAGGGGTCCTGAAGTCTATTCAACTGTAGCTTAGTTACAGCATTTCTCCAAGAAAAGTAGGTAATTATTATGGTCTTCATTATAAAGGTGGTTTACAAAGGGTAAGGGACATCATTAGCAGGAGCAGAAAGCTGCCAACAGCCTGGTTCTCTAAACTGGAGCTTCACTCCATATTGACCATTGAAACGTCCAATATGTAACGTTACTGCAAAATCATAATGATTTGACATTCAGGAAACCTAGTTTAAATTATGTAAAGATAAAAACATTTAGGTGTGATCTAAGTCAATACTTGGAGAGGTATTGGAGATGCATTTTGGGAATGTTAAGTTTGCAAAAGAAGACAGATGAGACTTAATAGCTGTCTACAAATATCTCAAGAGCTGTCACAGTGTAGAAGGATCATCTTTATTCTCATTTGTACAAGGAAAGACTAGAAGAAATGGGATGAAACTGAATGGGAGGAGACACAGATTAGATATTAGAAAAAACTATTTGACAGTGAGGGCGATCAATGAGTGAAACAGTCTTCTACGAGAGGTGGCGAGTTCTCCTTCCATGGAAGTCTTCAAACAGAGGCTGGACAGACATCTGCCTGGGATAGTTTAGTGAACTGAGTAGGGGGTTGGACCAGATGACCCATGAGGTCCCTTCCAACTCTACTATTCTATACCCATATACACATGGTCCTAGGTGGGTCTTCTCGCCATACATTAAACATAATCTGTTAGAAGCTTTAGGGTTGAAGATGTAGTAGCACAGAAAAAATGTCAATCAAGCAGATAGAGTGATGCTAGGTGGGGAAAAAAAGGCAGAAAGTTCATGCACTAGCCAGAAGTCTGTCGGCCCTTTGTGCACTTGAGCCTCATTTGTATTGAGATTCAAATATGGTTTGCATCAGCAATTGAATATCCATCAAAGTGATTTTTTTTTAATTGTCTTTTTCGATCTGTTATTAGTTGCTGACAAAGGATATATTTACACAATTTTTTTAATTTTTTTTTTTTTTTTAGGAGTATGTTTTTGGAGTAGATTAGCTAAATATACTGAAAGACAGATTCCAAAAAGTTTGGAAAACTCTTGATTGAGTTTATTTTTTAGCATTTCTCATCAGGAAGATGTTTTGAAAAATGAATGGTGAAAAAAAAAGTACTTGTCAGTTCTTTGAAGTGGTTCCTGATTGACTCTTCTCCACACTAGGCACTGTGCAAGCAAAATGCTGAAATAAATGCTTCATGAAATAAACTCTTCCATTTCTGCTTCCTTCAAATCTCCACAACTCCTGAAGCAGTTTCTGCTTGAAAAATGTTTTTTCAGAACTTAAAAAAAAAAACCCTACATGTGAACATCGCCTAAAACTCCTCAAGAGTTCCAATCAAGATGAAAATTTTGGAAAAAGTCCACAGATCAAAATGGAAAATGAATGCGCATATTGAATTTTACACATGTATAGTAAAATTCTAAGACCGCATGAAGATTTTGCAAGTTTCTTAGTTGAAAGACTCTTCCCTTTGTCGACTGGATTGGTTAGCTTTAGTATTGCAGAAACATCTAAACAAGGTTATCAACATTGAAAGAGAATATGAACAGATGTCTGAAAGTTTTTGCCCATCTTAGGCTAGTTTCACACTTGCTTTTTTTTGCAGCGCGTTTTTCCCGCAAAAAAACGCATTAAAAAAACGCATACAAATGCATACAAACGCTGCGTTTTTTTCCAGCATTTTAATGCGCATGCAGGAAAAAAACGCAGCGTTTTTGCGCGTTTGTATGCGTTTTTTGTGCGTTTGCGTTTTTTTACAGATTTTGGAAAAACCCCACAAAAAAGAAAATACAACCATTCAACAACACACAAGACCAATGGGACTTCATTGTGGGTGTGGTATGTTAATATATATAGACCTTGTCTACAGTATTCTTCACATTTGCTTGATTCTTCTCGTGACCATGGATCTGCGCTGGAAGAGTTTTCACTTCAACTTGGATTTGGACATCGCGATGGCTCAGGCGTATGCAGTTGCTTGCCATGAACAAAGGAAGAGAGAGAGGCAGCGAAGACGGCGGCGTATGTGGATACATCCGATTGTTGAACTCCGGGAGAGCCGTGGGGCATACCACACCCTCTACAGCGAGCTACGTGCAAACCCGGAGAAATTTAATGATTATATCCGGATGTCCCACGAAAGTTTCATGGATTTGCTTGCTCGTGTCCAACAATCCATCCGGAGACAGGACACACAGCTCCGTCTTGCGATTCCTCCTGAAGAACGGCTACTGGTGACATTACGGTATGTTTTAAAAACAAAGGGGTGTGGTCTGATGTTTTTTTTTGGAAATTTAGTATTCAAAACCTTGGGTAATTAGTTTTCGTGAATGTACTAATATCTTATTTTATAGTTTTTAAAAATAATATACATAAATATTAATTTTACTTCTTTGTCTGTTCACAGATTCCTGGCGACTGGAGAAACCCTATCCTCACTACACTTCCAGTACCGTATTGGAATCTCTACCTTGTCTGGAATTGTTGCTGACACCTGCCGGGCTCTCTGGAATGTTCTTTGCCCAGAATTTATGCCCCTGCCCACCGCTGAAAAGTGGATGGAAATTGCTGACAAATTCTGGACAGTATGCAATTTTCCCAACTGTTTGGGAGCTGTTGATGGGAAACACATACGGATCATCAAACCCCAAAGAACGGGATCTGAGTACTATAATTACAAAAAGTACTTTTCAATAGTACTCATTGCAATTGCGGATGCCGGATGTATGTTTGTAGCAGTGGACATTGGAGCATTTGGCCGTGGTAATGACTCGCAGGCTTTTAAAAACTCAGACATGGGCCGGAGGTTGTATGGCAACCAATTTAATTTCCCTATGCCACGGCCTCTTCCTCACACCGAAGCTCCGCCACTGCCCTTTGTAATGGTTGGCGATGAGGCTTTTCAAATGTGCGGAAACTTACTGAAACCCTACTCCAGCCGGGACTTGGACCACACCAAAAAAATATTTAATTACAGGCTGACCAGGGCCAGAAGAACTGTCGAGTGTGCTTTTGGGATTCTTGTTTCCAGATGGCGAATTCTGGGCACGGCCATTAATCTTAAACTTGAAACAGTCGATGAGGTGGTGAAGGCCTATGTGGTTCTACATAACTTTGTGATGGCTAAAGAGCACCCGACCTTTGAACTGGACGATGATGCTCCTAACCCATTGCCTGAATTCACTCAGCACACTCTCAGGTCATCCGTTGAAGTTGGCCAAATGAGGGACAAATTTGCGGCCTACTTTATTTCTCATGTAGGACGGGTGCACTGGCAAGATGAAATGGTGTAATGTTGTTGTTTATGGTAATAAAAATCCTTATTTGATACCATTACTGAGTGCACTATATTTTTTAAACTCCAATTAATTAAAAAACTTCCCATGTATAACTGAATTTTTTTATGTTCACACACCTGGGCAGGTAAATACACATATGAGTTAAAATTCAGCATTGCTAGTCTGCGTGAAATATATTGGAATGAGCAAAGCTGCAGGCCATGAATCATGAAACCATTTTTTTTTCAATCGAAAATTGTGCAACTAGTTTAAAACAAAGTATGTGATTTTCTCAAAACACAACCCTCAAAACCCAACCCCAATGAAAGTCCATGGGGAATACAAGTAAGTTACACTAGGCCTTGGAATGACTATACTAGGCCGTGGTATTTCAAATATGAGTATATTAGGCCTTGTGCCTACTAGTATATTCATATGTGAAATACCACGGCCTAGTATAGTCATAACAAGGCCACAAGGCCTACTCGATTTTGGCAAACTAGTATCTTGTTTCACAAAACTTGACAAGTTTCAACAGTTTGAAAATAGATTCTAGTTGGTAAAACTAGAGTTATTACACTAGGCCTTGTAATGACTATACTAGGCCGTGGTATTTCAAATATGAGTATAGTAGGCCTTGGGGCTAGTAGTATAGTAATATGTGAAATACCACGGCCTAGTATAGTCATACCAAGGCCTACTGTAATAACTCGATTTTTAACAACTAGCATCTTGTTTCACAAAAAACAAACTGGTGAAACTAGAAAGAAACTTATTTTTTAGACAAGTTTCAACAGTTTGTTTTTCATGAAACCAGATTCTATTTGGTAAAAATAGAGTTATTACACTAGGCCTTGGAATGAATATACTAGGCCGTGGTATTTCAAATATGAGTATAGTAGGCCTTGGTGCTAGTAGTATAGTAATATGTGAAATACCACGGCCTAGTATAGTCATACCAAGGCCTACTGTAATAACTCGATTTTTAACAACTAGCATCTTGTTTCACAAAAAACAAACTGGTGAAACTAGAAAGAAACTTATTTTTTAGACAAGTTTCCACAGTTTGTTTTTCATGAAACCAGATTCTATTTGGTAAAACTAGAGTTATTACACTAGGCCTTGGAATGACTATACTAGTCCATGTTATTTCACATATGACTATACTAGCCCTTGGGTTTGTTTTTAACATGTATTTACCCATCAGTGTGTGTGAGCGGCGCAAACAACATTAATGAAACTTATTAATGGTGAACCACAAATGTAAATTTATTTTTTATCACAAAAATAAAACTAAAAATTATCTTTTACGGCGTTTGGGGGCAGATGGTTTCAATTTGGGGGTGTGCAGGGAATATGCAACACTTGCAGTTGAAGACGGTGTTTGAGGGGAAGGGGCAACAAAACTTGTGGGGGAAGGTAGTCCAGTTAAGGGAATTAAAGTAGGAACACTTGTAGGAGAGGAAATCTGTTCAGGTACATTAGTTGTAATGGCATGTCGCCGTAGGCTTGTGTGCCTGGACCGACTTTGGCCCAATGCCCGCCTTGATTGATTTCGCCTTGAACTAGGGGCAAATATGGAATGCAGGTCCCCCGTCTGCTGGTATGGCTGCTGCTGCTGAGGTGGCGGCTGCTGCTGAGGTGGCGGCTGCTGCTGAGGTGGCGGCTGCTGCTGAGGTGGCGGCTGCTGCTGAGGTGGCTGCTGCTGCTGAGGTGGCTGCTGCTGCTGAGGTGGCGGCTGCTGCTGAGGTGGCGGCTGCTGCTGAGGTGGTTGCTGCTGCTGCTGAGGTGGCGGCTGCTGCTGAGGTGGCTGCTGCTGCTGAGGTGGCTGCTGCTGCTGAGGTGGCTGCTGCTGCTCTTCGTTGTCAGTGCTCGTCCTTGCAGGAGGACTGGTGGCGGCAGTGATGGTCCAGGTTTGCAGAGTGGTGGTGGCAGGGCTACTACATGTTGTTGTAGCGGCAGGGCTGTTCCATGTTTGCCTAGTGGTGGCTGAGCTCCACGCATGCATGGGATTGGCGGTGGTGCTCCAGACAGGAGCAGCGCTTGCCATGGTGGTGTCGGTGAAGTGACCAGCTGCACTCAGACTTGTGGTGGTGTAACGGTGGGTGTCCTGGCTTTGAAGAGAGGTGTCCGTGCAGTGGTATGCAGCACAAGTCGGTAGTGAGGTGAAGCGAGTCAATGGTGGCACAGGTGGAAAGGACACCACTGACTGCTGACCGTACCGATTATGCTGCATAGCCTGCAAGAAAGCATTGTTGCAGGCCTGCAGCACATTCAGCTGTTGATCAGGACTAAGGTGTTCCGCCATGCCCTTTTCAATCTTACTAAAAAAATGGTGTGCTGGTCTGTTGAGGTCGGCCTCCAGACGGTCAAGGCGCTGTTCTACAGAATTGAAGCGGTGTTCAAAGTGGTTAAAACCACGTTCCATCAGTGCAAAACCGCTTTCAACTCAGTCGGACAGTGACTTGAGGCTGGAATTAAATGTCTCGCTCAAATGCATAAACTCGGGCAAGACATTCCTGTCCAAGGCCCTCTGCCGCTGGCGGGTAGTGCCCGCATAACCAGTGGCAGAGACCTGGGACAGGGGAACACCTGATGGCCCAGCTTCCTGGTCACCAGCTGTGTGTGTGTGGGACCTGCAAGGTGCTTCCTGGCTGTCGGATGGCTGGGACGGGTCAGAGGACGTCCGAGGAAGGACCGCTCCAGGGCCAGGTTGCAGGGTGCTGCTCCAGGTGCTGTGGAAGAAAGGAAAATCATTACTACCATGCCTTTACAAGAAGCATCAGCTGTGGATTAGAAAAACACAGATTAATAAAAATAAAAACCCAAAATGTATAATACTTACGATCTTGTGGCAAGGACCGGTCTTAGGAACTGCAACGCGTGATAGTGACGGTATCTAGTTCTGGTCCTTGACGCAGATCCACTGCGAACCTGGCCCTCAGCACGAACATCACTGTTGAAGCGGTCCTTGATCGAACGCCAACGTGTTCGGACTTTGTCCACTGTTGATAAAAAAAAACAGTGCCGTCAAGGACAACAGTCACTGCGTCACAATGTAGCAATACAATACTCAAAGCAGTCACTGTAGACCCCGATGACACTGTTGGGTTTCCTGCTCGAATACACCTAGCAAGAAACCCAACAGTGCCGTCAAGGACAACAGTCACTGCGGCACAATGTAGCAATACAATACTCAAAGCAGTCACTGTAGACCCCGATTACACTGTTGGGTTTCCTGCTAGAATACGCCTAGCACGAAACCCAACAGTGCCGTCAAGGACAACAGTCACTGCGGCACAATGTAGCAATACAATACTCAAAGCAGTCACTGTAGACCCCGATGACACTGTTGGGTTTCCTGCTCGAATACACCTAGCACGAAACCCAACAGTGCCGTCAAGGACAACAGTCACTGCGGCACAATGTAGCAATACAATACTCAAAGCAGTCACTGTAGACCCCGATGACACTGTTGGGTTTCCTGCTCGAATACACCTAGCAAGAAACCCAACAGTGCCGTCAAGGACAACAGTCACTGCGGCACAATGTAGCAATACAATACTCAAAGCAGTCACTGTAGACCACGATGACACTGTTGGGTTTCCTGCTAGAATACGCCTAGCACGAAACCCAACAGTGCCGTCAAGGACAACAGTCACTGCGGCACAATGTAGCAATACAATACTCAAAGCAGTCACTGTAGACCCCGATGACACTGTTGGGTTTCCTGCTCGAATACACCTAGCAAGAAACCCAACAGTGCCGTCAAGGACAACAGTCACTGCGGCACAATGTAGCAATACAATACTCAAAGCAGTCACTGTAGACCCCGATTACACTGTTGGGTTTCCTGCTAGAATACGCCTAGCACGAAACCCAACAGTGCCGTCAAGGACAACAGTCACTGCGGCACAATGTAGCAATACAATACTCAAAGCAGTCACTGTAGACCCCGATGACACTGTTGGGTTTCCTGCTCGAATACACCTAGCACGAAACCCAACAGTGCCGTCAAGGACAACAGTCACTGCGGCACAATGTAGCAATACAATACTCAAAGCAGTCACTGTAGACCCCGATGACACTGTTGGGTTTCCTGCTAGAATACACCTAGCACGAAACCCAACAGTGCCGTCAAGGACAACAGTCACTGCGTCACAATGTAGCAATACAATACTCAAAGCAGTCACTGTAGACCACGATGACACTGTTGGGTTTCCTGCTAGAATACGCCTAGCACGAAACCCAACAGTGCCGTCAAGGACAACAGTCACTGCGGCACAATGTAGCAATACAATACTCAAAGCAGTCACTGTAGACCCCGATGACACTGTTGGGTTTCCTGCTAGAATACGCCTAGCACGAAACCCAACAGTGCCGTCAAGGACAACAGTCACTGCGGCACAATACAGAGCAGGGAAATACTCACTAAACGCCTTTTTGGCGGATGCTGTGGCGCTGTCCCAGCCATCCATCAACGCTGCGGCCACCTCATTCCATAGCCGCCGGGTCACCACATTGTCCTTGTACAGCCGGTCACGGCTGTCCCACAACGGCGAACGCTCCTGGACCAGGCTGATGAGCTGCTCATTATCCAGGTAGACGTCTTCATCCCGTTGTGGAACCTAGACAAAACACATTCATTAGAATAATCAAATTTAAATTGACTAAAAAGTTACAAAAAAAGAAACAAAAAAAAGAGTAAAAATAGAAGATAAAAAAAAAATAAAGAACATTACAAATCATTTGATACTTACATTCCGTATCACCACCGGGACTTGGCTTCGCTGCTCCTGCTCTTCGCCCTCACTATTCCCGTCCACAGATGATGATGACGATGTCTGAAAGTTGAAAAAAACGTAAGAGATTTGGAGAAGCAGCAGATATACTTACCAGATGCACGAAAATAATCACCTCACGGTCTGCTTGCGCCAATTCCTGCCGCGATGGGGAATACTCAGATTCTGAAGACATACTGCATGTAAAAATAATAAAAATCATTAGTACATACATAATTTAAAAGGACAGGCATATAATGTAATATACTCACATTCTTTGCTGATATAATGGGTTCTTGGTTGAATGTCTGCTCTTCAATCTGTCTAGTGTAGTAGTGGCAGAGTTTTGGCAGGCACCTCCTTTATATAGACTTTTTTTTTTTGACTTTAGAAGATTCTAACTAGGATAAAAAGTGGACACCACCCAAAAAACGCAGCGCTAAAAAATCGCATACCTGCGCATGCCAGTGCGCACGTATGCGCATCCATAGGCTATAATGGCCATTTTTAGCGCAAAACGTGCGCATACGTGCGCATGCGATTTTTTCAAGGGCCAAAAAATGCAACATGCAGCGTCTGGAAAATACCAACGCACACCCCAAAAAAACGCAGCGCATGAAAATCGCATACATGCGCTTACAAGCGCGCAGGTATGCGCACCCATGTTAAATATAGGGGAAAAATCGCATGCGCACGTATGCGTTTTTTTCCAGCGCTAAAAAACGCAAATGTGAAACCAGCCTAACTAGCTTCATGTAATCATCATCCATTGCGGCAATCTGAGTGTTGAGCACAACTCCAGCAAACACAAGAACTCAATTCAACAGGTTATCTGAACCATGGATACAGTTTTGGAGCACAATGCCAGCAATTTAACTCAAGGACAGTATCGGTCTATTTCAAACCTGAAAATACAATACATAATTCAGCCATGGTCCATCAGCCAGGGCATTGGGTTTGTTCATCTGTAAAGGAGCACATTTATAGTATATAGAGAGTTCATTCACAGTGTAAGTCCGTAATAAGAGTGCATTGCACTGTGACCCAACAGTAAAACCGCACATAGAGCCAGAAATTCTCTGCACATGGCTTCCCACTGACATTTAATACTCTGCAGAGATGAGAACTATTAAGCGCTGTTTAGTCAGAACAGACAAAGGCATTAATACTGTTCAACCTTTGTATAGCAAAGATAAGGAAAATTATTTGAAGACAAACTACTGGCCAGTGTCAAATTAGAGCTCACCAAGGAAAATGTCTTAAGAGCAACAACTTAATCTCTTGGTGATCAGTAGGTAAAACATTCTACTTCATTTGTGTGGCATTTTTATTGGAGTATCTCCACCAGTACATTACCTAGCATATTTAGATAACCTTTGGAGGTTCAACCTGCCCCCCTCAGTGGCCATCTTTTTGACAGCCCAAGTTGCCTCCCTCGTTGTCTAGCACTTTTGTAGCCTGAGCTGGCCTCCCCTCAGCGGCCAGCGCTTTAGCAGCCCAAGCTGCCTCCCCCGCTTGGCAGCCAGTGCTTTAACAGCCAGGGCTGCCTCCCCCCCCCCCCTCATTGGACAGCACTTTAGCAGCTCGAGATTCCCAATCACTGGGTGGCCAGCACTTTAGCAGCTCGAGCTGTCCTTCCTCCTTGGTGGCCAGTGCTTTAGCGGCCCGAGCTGACCTACCCTCAGCACCCAGTGCTTTAGCGGCCCAAGTTGACCCCCCTTGGCAACCAGAACTTTAGCGGCTCGAGCTGGCTTTATCCCTTGGTGGCCAGTGCTTTAGCGGCCCAAGCTGGCCTCCCCTCAGGAGCCAATGGTTTAGCAGCCCAAGCTGCCTCCCCCGTTGATAGCCAGCGCTTTAGCAGCCAGAGCTGCCCCCCACTTGGCGGCCAGCGCTTTAGCAGCTCGAGATTCCCAATCACTGGGTGGCCAGCACTGTAGCAGCTCGAGCTGGTCTTTCCCCTTGGTGGCAAGAGCTGCCACCCCCCCTTGGCAGCAAGCACTTTAGCAGTCCGAGCTGGCCCCCCACTGGACGGCCAATGCTTTAGTAGACACAGCTGTCCCCCTCCTGGAAGGCCAGTACTTTAGGAGTCCAAGTTGGACCCCTTCGTACGCCAGAGCTTTCATAGCCCAAGTCGCCCCACTTGGCAGCCAGCACTTCAGTAGCTCAAGCTGGCCTCCCTGGTATCCAATGATAATTTTCAATTAAAAAAAAAAAAAAAAAAAGGAAGCAATACAATCCCATACAGACTATGGTGCAAGGGACCAAAGCATAGTAATGGTTCAAAAGGAACATGAGCCATTTTAATGCAGTTTTGGATAATTTATGCAGTAGCACAGACTAGATAAATTATGTTTATTTATTTTATTTTTTTTTTTTTAACAAGAATGGTAGTTTTGCTGCAATTAAGTAAATTGTAGAAAAGGAAGGACAAAAATGATTTTGGTATACGCAACCCAAGGAGACAATCTGAATGAGGTCAGCTAGAGTACTTAAATGACACTTGCCACAACACAAAGCTATATAATTACCTGAAAGTAATTTGCAGACTTTAGCACATCCTCTCTGCTGTGAATCACAAGTAAGGTAGCACATTTACGTGTTTAACACATTAAAGTACATAATCCGAGATAATTACAACTGTCACACGATACATGATCCATAACTTAACAATTTCGTTATTGATAAACTAAGGCCTCTTTCACACATCAGGTTTTCGCCGTCAGGCGCGATCCGGCGCTTTTGACAGAAACCGGATCCGGCGAAATGCAATGCCGGATCCGGTTTCCCCCCCATTGACTTGCATTTGCGCCGGATCGCGCCGGATGGCCATGCGTTTCATCCGGTTTTCGCCGGATCCGGCAATGTGTCGCAATCCGGCGTCTGGAAAAAACGGCTACTGTAATGTTTTTGGTCTCCGGCGAAAAAGCCGGACACGCCGGATCCAACGCGTCCGGCTTTTTCACACAATGAAAGCCTATGAGCGCCGCAATGCGCCGGATCCGGCGGCCGGATCCGGTTTTTTGGTCTGAGCATGCTCAGTAGCTCTGCCCACAGGAGATATATAAAAGCAAGACAATGGGACCCTCAGCCACACCCAACATGCCACCCAAGCCAAGAACCAGGAGCAGGAGAAGGCAGCAGACATCTGCAGCAGCAGCACCATCAGCACCACCCCAAATGGAGCAGCAAATGGAACATGCTGAGGAGGGAAGTCCAGCAGCAGATGAGAGACGGTAATTATCAAATCCCCCATTCCTCCAAACTAGGGCCATGGAATATCAAGATATTCATTGGCCCTTTGTTTCTCTTTATTCAACAGCCGCCAAAGAGATGCTGCAGCAGCAGCAGAAGCAGCAGCAGCAGAAATGGCATCACTGGCAGCAGCAACAGCAGCAGCAATACCCACAGCCATGGAGTCTGGCCATCAACAGGACAGCACATCTTCTTCTGGGAGCCCTCCCTCGCATCGTCAGCGTTTGACGGTAAGTTTTTATTTCCAAAATCCATCATCTATGTAATATATGTCTATTCATTGCCTTTTATTTCAAAACAGGAATCACAAGATGAAGAGGAGCTCCCAGAAGAAGAAGGAAGGGGTGGACAGACACCTGGAGTGGGCTCACAATTGGTAAGTTTTTTTGCATCAAACGCAGAAACACAACATCACACTACACACAACACATAGAAAACAATGTTCTGCAGACCACACACAGCAAACAAATGCCTACATCCAAAGACATAACATTTTTTGCTTTCTTCTCTAGTCTTCCCAATCTGGTGCTCGGCCAAGAGGTCCTCGCAGTGCCTCCCAGGGTCGTCGGCGACAGCAACGCGGCGGTCACCAGCGTGCAAGTATAAATATTTTTGCTTTGTTTTTTTGCACTTTTTATTTCATTTCTTTTGTGGAGGCTAATTATGTTATTTTTGTCTTTTTCTTTAACAGCCTTCACAGCGTGCTCCCGACTCTGACGGTGAGGATGGAGGGATTGATGTGGACCGCCTCATCGATCTCGTCAGAGAAAGGGAGCCGCTCTGGAATATGGCTGACCGCCGCCACGCTGACCTGATCGTTACCCGACGACTCTGGGAGGAAATCTGTTCGCTCCTTGTGGGCCGCTGGGAGGACCTCGATGTTCGGGCCCAGATTAAAGAGCGTAAGTATATACAGTACCGGTTGCTTGATGTAAACCAGTGTTTCCCGAACTCCAGTCCTCGTGGTCCCCACGGATCATGTGTTCAGGATTTCTATTTACTATGGAAATCCTGAAAACATGACCCCTGGGGACCATGAGGACTGGAGTTTGTGAAACACTGATGTTGTATACTAACCACTCCTTTCTCGTTTCAGGGAACAGAATTGTGAATCGGTGGCGGTCTGTGAGGGATCGTTTCAAGAAGGAGTTCAATAAAGAGATGCGGGCCCCGAGTGGATCTGGAGGACGCAGGAGCAAGTACAAGTACGCACAAGCCCTGTCGTTCCTCCGGGAAACAATGCTCACCAGAAGGTAAATATTACACACCACATGTGAAAAAAATGTTAGATGTAACTTTTTTTTTTCAGCCAGGGCCATACCATGTCAGTATTTTAATTGTTTTTTTTCTCTTTATTCCACAGCACGGTGAGCAGCACTCGGGAGCCTGCACGATTGGACCCTTCTGAGGCGATCCCTGAGGAGACCGGCACCGAGGGACACTTCGACCGCCCCGGTACATCTGCACCTTCCCAGCCTTCCCACACATTCGACCCATCTGTCCCATCCACCAGCACAGGAGCATCGTGGCCGCCTACATTACATGAAGCTGCTGGTGAGGAGATCGCTTTCCCTTTACCCCACCCTTCTGCCCCTGCCACCTCTAGTACACCTGCGGGTACTGGGCGGCAGCGGCAGAGGGGTCAGGAAAAGAGTTATGCGCAAGAGTTCTTGCATCTGAATGCATCTTTCCAGAACTGTCTAAAAGTCTTGTCAGAGCAAATCTCCGCAGGCTTTCAGCAGATCAACTCCAGCATTCTGGAGGTGAAGACACTTCTGCAAACCATGCATTCAGAAGCAAGATCTTCGCCAAACCACACCTTTTTCAGGTCTGTTGTGGAGCGCATGGCAACACTATCTCCTACCCAGCAGATGCATGTAATGCATTCGTGCCACGGTGCTCTACAGCAGGTTACCTCCCAACCTCCACCTCCCACCACTGTAGTTCCTCCACCTGCACCCCCTCCAGCCACTTTCCATCCTCCCCCTCCTATTACATCTGCACCCCCTCCAGCCACTTTCCATCCTCCCCCTCCTATTACATCTGCACCCCCTCCAGCCACTTTCCATCCTCCCCCTCCTATTACATACCAGCAACCTCACCAGTACCAGCAACCTCCCCAGTACCAGACATCTCCCCACTTCCAGCAACCTGCCCCGTACCAAACTCCTTCCCCGTACCAAACTCCTTCCCCATACAACTTTCCATCAACATCATCTGCTCCTACAGTCCCTGCCCAACCCTCCACTCCACCGCCCACCACCTCTTCTGCCTCCCACATGTCCACCCATTCTGTAGCTTTTTCCACACCTTCACCTCTAACTGTTCCTTCCCCACCACGATCCCAGTCCTCTCTCCACACACCCAGTGTCGAAGTGTCCCGCAGCCCCTCCAGCAGTATTTCCACCCCACAGTACACAGATTTGTAATGTGTGTTTTTTGTAATAAAAATGCCCATTGGGTTTAAAACCTTTATTAAAAAAGTTTTTTGCACTTTAAAAACATTTTACAAAAAAAAAAAAAAATTTTAAATAACAGTTAAATTATCGTTTCACAATGGTTGTCTGTCATTTCTTTCTGCGGCGAACTATGTTTAAAAAAAAGGTTAAATACAGGGTATTTCAAAGGTAAAAAGGTATTCAAAACCAGGTATATAACTGTGGGTAAATTTTAGCTTTTTGCCACAGTTGTGTTCCTGGTTGTGTTTGAAGCAAAGTATTTCACCTAAAAAGTTGTGTTTATTGTTGGTGATTTCCTACCAATGTACACAACTTTTGTTAAAAGGTGAAATACTTTGCATAAAACACAACCAGGTACACACCTGTGGCCTAAAGGTAAAAATAGTAAGACCATGACAAGATAGCCAACTTTGGTTGGCAAAGGTATATACTGTTGGTCCAGAAGGTACACAAGTTTGGTTAGGGCACAAATCTTTCACACTCTGTCATCCCAGTGTACTCTGCCTTGAGGTGACAAAGTATAGTGGAAAATTGTCCCTGAAACCGTCACAGAACTTCTAGTGGTAATATTTCCAATGACAACATCCATCTTCGCCAGTAACTTGCTCTTCTCTCCAACCTGCACTTTCTTCTCTACAACCTGTCAAAGAAGGGCTGTAGGAACATGCTATATATAGTTTTCCAGTAGCCAATCCCGTTTGGAAGGCCACAAGGGTCAATTTTAAAAACCGGATCCGGCGTAATCCGTCGAAAAACGGATGAACCGGATGAGACGGATCCGGTTTTGTCTGTCAAGAACAAGACGGATCCGGCAGAAAACCGGATCCGGCACATCAGGTTTTACAAAACATTTGCCGGATCCGGCATTCCGGCACGACGCCGGATCGCGCCTGACGCCGAAAACCTGATGTGTGAAAGTAGCCTAACACGCCAAAGGAAAACATTTTTCCTATGGATTTGTAAAAGAAAACTTCGGGTTTACATATTAAGAAATTGTAAGGTTGACAAAAATTTTTTTTAACCGTTTCCCAAGATTATCCCATTCTCTTACCATATTTTTTTCTAGAGGACAATAGCTACCATCATTTCCTTGATTCTAGACAAAATAAGAAATGAACAGCCTGTATTTTGGAATAAATCAGAGTACATTCCTGAATCTATAACCATTCTCCAGTGATCCATTATACAACAACGCAAAAGGTTCAGGGCCTTTCACATTTGGGAAGAACTAAACTGCAGCATACAGAGAGACTGATATCAGAGAGACTGAAACACTGTCCCTTTAATATCTTCACTGAATTATATATGCGGCATAAACCGTGGTGAAGTAAAAATAAACAGGGCCTTCTGGGCAAAACAAAAAAAAAGTGGTAGCACAAAGCAGAGTCCTTGTGGAAGTGGAGAGCCACCCGCTCAGGATTAGCAAAACACACGGTTCAGGTTAGCACAAACTTAACTGGAGTTAGCCTCTTCAGACACACTGAACACTGAATGCCTCAGGAGGGCGACTATTTAACTCCCAGACCACACCCTGGGGTGGAGATAAGGTGGACAATCATTCACTCTATGGTTGTCCACAAAAAACCAGCCCTTAAAATGTCCAATTAACCCCTGTGCTGGAGCAAACTTATTGGTTTCAAATCACTTAAACTAATAGCTTCATTGAAACGCATCTCCCCTACAGCACTTTGCCAGTGACTGTCACAATACATACACAATCAAAATGAAAATGATTCAATCGCCTGTTATGAATGGGTCACCAAAGAGGATAGCAGGCCCAGGCTAAGCCACAGAAAAACAGAGAGGTTGGTAACTAAGCTGATTGCAGACCCCTAGGGGATCCTGTCCACACAACTAGCAGTAGCAGTGGAGCGTACCTACGATGATCCTAGACGCCTCGGCACAGCCGGAGAGCTAACTAAACCTAAAGCAAGAAAGGGGAAATCTAAACTTCCCCGGAGCAGACCCCATAGGAATAGATAGCCCCAAACATATATTGTCAGTGAGACAAAATGAAAACACAAACGCAGGCAGAAAAAAAGACTGAGCAAACGATGGGGCCCACACTGACTAGACAGGACAGGAAAGGAAAGACACTGTCTGCAATCACACAAAAAACCCTGCAAAAAGTCCATCACGTCTGATGCACAAAAACACTGAAGTCGCACGACTTTGCCCCCACTATATCAGCACTCTGTTATATTCTGAAAGCAAATCAAAAAGAGACAAATATAACAGGGGACAAAACAAACTGGCACATGCAGTAACATATTGTCGGTGATTCAGCACAGCCCCAACCGGAGCTGGCTGACCCGCACAAAGCAGAGATAGAGAAAACCAAATCAAATGCAAACAGAATAGCAAATGAACCACTTAGCTGAACCATGCAGGGAAAGAGCCGGAGACATTAGACCTCAGAAGGCACAGGAAGAAAATCACCAGCAGGGATAGAGGGAGTCAGCTGTCTTAAATCCCAATCAGAAACCCCAGATCTCCAATCGTCTTCCTCAACTTCAGGTGGCAAGCCTCTGTCAATCAGATCAGCTCCACTACCTGCAGTAACCATCAGAGGGAGCCTAGAAAGAGAACTCGCAACCCCTCTGTCAATCTGACCAGCTCCATTACCTTCAGTAATCACCAGGGGGAAGCCAGAGAGAGAATTCACAACAATCGCCATTTTAAATTAGGTTTACTAGTCAAATTTACAAACCTTTCTGCTATTTTTTTAAAGGGAATCTGTCAGCAGGGTTTTACTACGTAACCTGTGAACAGCATATGGTAGGGGTTAAAACACAGAATTCAACGTGTCACATGTCCAGCTGTGTGTTGTTGTTCACTTAAACCGAAGGATTTATCATCTTGTGATCATTGTCCTAATTACAGCAGAGTATGCCTGCTTGACCGACTCCGCCCCCCCATGATAAGCAGCTCATCTTCAATAGACAAGTCACATACAGAGCCTACTGTGGGCGGGGCAAGTTTTCTCAGCTCTGCTGCATTACTACATTTAAACATTCTGAAAAAAAAAACACAAAAATTGAGCTTGGTTTGAGTTGGTATACATGCAGCACATAAATGTATGTTCACATTGGCCATAAAGCATACAAAACCTACAAGAGAAAAAAAATGAGCAAAAACCCTGCTGTAACTAAAGAAGAAAAGAGCAAAAGTGCATTTATATAATACAGAGTTCTAAGTAATACTGTTTTTGATCAAAAGTGGCATAAAAGCCATGTCACCGTCGACAAGGTGACTGATCGGGGCGGTCCTGCACGGTCTAATATTAAAAACCTTATGTGTCAATGTTGACATCAGTATGCGAATAAGGGCAGACAAAAGAATCAGACAAAATAATCAGACAAAATAAAAAATTGGGGGCAAAAATATTTTTGCGGAAAAAAATGATTTTTTATTTTCACGCCCAGGCGTTATAAACTTCTGTGAAGCACTTGGGGGTTCAAAGTGCTCACCACACATCTAGATAAGTTCCGTGGGGGGTCTAGTTTCCAAAATGGGCCACTTGTGGGGAGTTTCAATAGTTTAGGTACATCAGGAGCTCTCCAAACGCACATGACACCCACAGACCAATCCATCAAAGTCTGCATTCCAAAACATCACTACTTCCCTTCTGAGCCCCGACGTGTCCCCATACAGTAGTTTTCTCCCACATATGAGGTATTAGGGTACTCAGGACAAATTGGACAACAACTTTTGGGGTCCAATTTCTCCTGTTACCCTTGGGAAAATAAAAAAATTGGAGACTAATTGATCATGTTTTTGGAAAAAATATGATTTTTTTATTTTCATGCCTGGGCATTATAAACTTCTGTGAAGCCCTTGGGGGTTCAAAGTGCTCACCACACATCTAGATAAGTTCCTTAGGGGGTCTAGTTTCCAAAATGGGGTCATTTGTGGGGGGTTTCCACTGTTTAGGTACATTAGGAGCTCTCCAAAGGCAACATGACATCTGCAGACCATTCCATCAAAGTCTGCATTCCAAAACGTCACTACTTCCCTTCCGAGCCCCGACGTGTGCCCATACAGTAGTTTTCTCCCACATATGGGGTGTCAGCGTACTCAGGACAAATTGGTCAACAACTTTTGGGGTCCAATTTCTCCTGTTACCCTTGGGAAAATAAAAAAAGGGGACTAAAAGATGATGTTTGTCGAAAAAATACGATATTTTTATTTTCACGCCCGGTCGTTATAAACTTCTGTGAAGCACTGGGGGGTTCAAAGTGCTCACCACACATCTAGATAAGTCCCTTGGGGGGGGGGGGGTCTAGTTTCCAAAAAGGTGTCATTTGTGGGGGGTTTCTACTGTTTTGGTACATCAGGGGTTTTCCAATCGCGACATGGTGTCCTATCTCAATTCCAGCCAAAAACGTCAAATGGCGCTGCTTCCCTTCCGAGCTCTGCCATGCGCCCAAATAGTCATGTACACCCACATATGGGGTATCAACGTACTCAGGACAAATTGCACAACAACTTTTGGGGTCCTGTTACCCTTGGAAAAATAAAAATTGGTGGTGAAAAGATCATTTTTGTGAAAAAAATATGATTTTTTAATTGTACCGCTGTACGTTATAAACTTCTGTGAAGCCCTTGTGGATTCAAAGTTCTCACCACATATCTAGATAAGTTCCTTGGGGTGTCTAGTTTCCAAAATGGGGTCACTTGTGGGGGGTTTCCACTGTTTAGGTACATCAGGGGCTCTCCAAATGCGACATGGCGTCCGATATGAATTCCAGCCAATTTTGCATTGAAAAAGTCAAACGGCGCTCCTTCCCTTCTGAGGTCTGCCATGCGCCGAAACAGTGGTTCCCCCCCACATATCAGGTATCAGCGTACTCAGGACAAATTGCACAAATAACTTTTGCAGTCCAATTTCTCCTGTTACCCTTGGTGAAATAAAAAAAATTGAACCTGAAGTATTTTTTTGTGAAAAAAAGTTAAATGTTCATTTTTTTTAAATATTCAAAAAATTCCTGTGACGCACCTAAAGGGTTAATAAACTTCTTGAATGTGGTTTTGAGCACCTTAAGGGGTGCAGCTTTTAGAATGGTGTCACTTTTGGGTATTTTCTATCATATAGACCCCTCAAAGTGGCTTCAAATGTGATGTGGTCCATAAAAATAAAATGGTGTTGCAAAAATGAGAAATCGCTGGTCAATTTTTAACCCTTATAACTTCCTAAGAAAAAAAAATTTTGGTTCCAAAATTGTGCTGATGTAAAGTAAACATGTGGGAAATGTTATTTATTTAGTTTTTTGTGTGCCGTATCTCTGTGATTTAAGGGCATAAAAATTCAAATTTGGAAAATTGCGAAATTTTCAACATTTTCACCAAATTTCCGTTTTTTTCACAAATAAACGTAAGTTATATGAATGAAATTTTACCACTATCATGAAGTACAATATGTCACGAGAAAACAATGTCAGAATCACCGGGATCCATGGAAGCGTTTCATAAAGGGACAGTGGTCAGAATTGTAAAAATTGGCCCGGTCATGAACGTGCAAACCACCCTTGGGGTTTAAGAGGTTAAATGCACTTTTGCTTTTTACTTATTTAGTTACAGCAGGGTTTTTGTTCATTTTGTCTCTTGTATTTTTTGTATTTAAAAACTCTGTCACAAAGGCTGCACCCAATAAACTAAGTGATACATCATTGGATTCAGGATCTCTTTGCCTACATCATGTTGCTCTCAGATGAGGTAGCAGAAACTTGCTGACAGATTCCCTTAAAATTAACCAAGAACAGGTTAATTACCTCAACGTAATGTAAAAAGTGGCTTCCCAAAATTCAACACAAATTGACAAGCGCTTTTACTACTTTTTAGAGTACCTATGGCTGTTATAACCGGCTACAAACGTGACGCAAAGCCATTCATCAGCCTCTGGCAGCTTTCATTGAGCTATCAATAAGAATGTTACCACACTGCATTTGCCACCTATACATAGAATAAGTGTTAAATGCAAGATCACTGGAGATGGAACCACCATGATCTCCAACATAAAAACGGGGTCCGTATGTGAATAAATCTGTAGTGTGCATGCGTGAACAGCATTTGATTTGGCTACAGGATGGCTCAGCTCAAATGGAAGTGAACAAAGCAATGGTGGCACATGTGCATTGCCGCCCCATTTACACAGAGCACTTGGGGACTCCCGTTGTCACAATAGGTAGGGGTCAGACCCCATAAAACATAAATCTCACTTATGTACTTCTAGGCCAAGAGTACTCTATAGTATACTACGACACTTTGGAAATCGCAATAGTTCGCCAACTGATCCAGTGGAGGATGCCTTAAAATGGCTAAAACTGGCTCATAACAGCCAGGTATTGTATAATATTTCAGATTAATTTAGGCAGTGGCAGTGCATCATGTAACAGAAACACCAAGGTTACTTACCGGTAGCCGTTTTTTCCGGAGCCCATGACGGCACACATGAGAGAGGGGATCCGCCCAGTCAGGACAGGAACCCTACTGAAGATAAAAGGGGCAGTACCTCTCCTTCGCTTCAGTTGGTTTACAGAGCATGAGAGGCCCCCCGGGTTAGTACACATGGTAAAACTATCACCACATTATATCTAACTAAAAAAAGCACCCAAACTATAGTGCATACCAAAGAAGTGAAAAAAAGGGGGGGGGGGGGAATATACAGGAGCAGTCATGGGCTCCGGAAAAACCGGCTACCGGTAAGTAACCTTGGTGTTTTCCCGTCTCCCATGACGGCACACATGAGACTTTTGTAGAATAAGACACCTTAGGGAGGTACCACCGCTTGCAGCACCCTTCTACCAAAGGTTAGGTCAGTAGAGGAAGACGGATCAAGTCGGTAGTGCTTAAAAAAGGTGGAAGGTGAGGACCAAGTAGCGGCTTTACAAATTTGTTCAGTCGATACCTCAGCCTTCTCTGCCCAGGAGGTAGCCACGGCTCTGGTGGAGTGAGCCTTGATGCCTTCTGGAACTGGAGCGCCACTTGCGGAGTAGGATAACATAATGGCATCCCTGATCCATCTGGCAATGGTACTCTTAGCTACCCCGTGCCCTTTTCTACTACCCTGAAAGGCCACAAAAAGGGACTGCTCTTTCCTCCACTGACTAGTTACTGACATATATTGTACTATGGCTCTTCTTACATCTAATGTATGGAACTTTTGCTCCCCAGGGTTTCTAGGATCGTTGCAAGGAGATCTCCTGAGTCCTATGAAACTTTTGGACTACCTTGGGGAGATAGGCCAGGTCTGGTCTTAGAACCACTCGGTCATCCAAGATCTGTGTATATGGAGGACATATAGATAGAGCTTGTAGGTCGCTCACTCTTCGGGCTGATGTTAAGGCTACCAGTAAGACAGTTTTAAGTGTAAGTAGCTTTGGTGACAGCTCTAGTAGTGGTTCAATGGGATCTTTGGTTAAGGCCTCTAAGACTAGGTTGAGGTCCCAGGGTGGTATCTTTGGGATAATGACTGGCCTTGACCTGAACAGGACTTTATGAATTGGGACACCCACCTATTGGCTGCTAAGTTGCAGTTATATAGGGCCCCCAAAGCTGAGACTTGAACTTTGAGTGTGTTAGTGGCTAACCCCAGTTGTAGCCCCGACTGTAAGAATTGTAGGATAGGTCCCACTGGCGCTACATCCCCCAAGGGTTCCCCCAGGAAGTCTAGGAACTTTTTCCACGTTCTACCGTAGAACATGATTAAGACCTGAGGCGTCGAAACGCGTTTGTTCTGCAGTCATCCGACTGATATGCTGTACTTGCTGGAATTTTAATATGCATTGGCACAATAAAATGGATTTTTAATTTTCCATTCCTGGCGCTGGAACTTTCTTCCCTTTTTTCTACTATTGATTGACTGCCTAGTCAAATCCGTGCGCAGGATTTGGATCCTACCAGCAAGGCAGTGCGGTGAGCTGGATTATTCTGTTCTTTTACTTCATTTACCGTAGATTTGGGATGTTATAGGTTTCCTACTTTTCAACAGGGTGGAGACTAACCCTGGAGAGAATCCCTGGTGACTCAGTAGCGCCCTCTCAAATTCCAGGCTGCTAGATGGAAGCCCTTCACCTGAGAGTGGACCACTGGTCCCTGGGAAAGCAGGTCTGGAATCTCCAATAATATCCATGGATCTGTCACCGACATGAGTCTCAGAAGGGAGAACCAAGGTCTCCTCGGCCAAAACGGAGCTATAAGAATTATTCTCGCTCGATCCTCCCTGATTTTCCTGACCACTACTGGGACCATTGTTATCGGGGGAAATGCATAGGCCAGGATGAACTTCCAGGGTATTTGTAGGGCATCTACTGCGAAGGGGATTTTCCCTTGGATTTAGCAAGCAGAACTTCCTGACCTTCCGGTTGTGTGCGGTAGCGAACAGGTCTATTTCTGGTTTGCCCCAGGCCTGAACTATTTGTTGGAAGACTTGGGGGTTTAGGGACCATTCCCCATGTCTTAGGTGCCTGCGACTCAGGAAGTCTGCCTGTATATTTTCTACCCCCTTTATGTGCAGTGCTGTGATGGATAACAGATGTTGTTCTGCTAGCTGGAAGAGTAGATCCGATATTTGTATGAGGCCCCGAGATCTCGTTCACCCCTGGTGATTGATGTAGGCTACTACTGCCTGATTGTCCGTCATGACTCGGATGTGGCGGCCCCGAAGTAAAGGAAGGAAATGTTTCACGGCTTTTTCCACTGCCCATAGTTCCTTTACATTTGAACCGTGATCCTTTTCTAGCGAGGACCAGGTCACCTGTATTGAGAGGGATCTCAGGTGTGCTCTCCATCCTGCGGCACTCACGTCTGTTGTAATGATGTACTCGACTGGTTTTTGCCACGGGACACCAGCTGTTAGATTCTTTTCTACAGTCCACCAGAGCAGGGAATCTCTTATACCCACTGAGAGACATAGTTTGCCTTCTAAATGCCCTTTTAAATGTTTCTGTGCTGACAGAACTTCCCACTGTAGTTGCCTTAAGTGGTACTGCACCCATGCTACTGCGGGTATGCATGATGTCAACGAGCCTAAAAGGGACATTGCGTTCCTCAGTCATATTTGGTCTTTGTATTGATGTGCGAGCTAGGCCTCTTATCTTGGTCACTTTGCTTTCTGGTAGGAGGCAGCGTTGTTGCTCGGAGTCCAATATCAACCCTAGGAAGGATTGCTCTTTTACTGGGGTTATCCTTGACTTGGGGATGTTTACTATCCATCCATCCTACTAGAATTGCTATCACTTCCTTCACTTGATGTGCGCAGTGGGACTCCGACCTCCCTATTACAAGAAAGTCGTCTAGGTATGGGACGATCACTATGTCCCTGGAACGAAGAAAAGACATTACTTCCGCCATCACTTTGGTGAATACTCTGGGGGCTGTAGACAGGCCAAAAGGAAGGGCTGCGTATTGGTAGTGTTTCACCTGCCCCTGGACATAGAGCACTACTCTCAAATATTTTTGATACTCCCGATGAATTGGGATGTGATAGTAGGCATCTTTTAAGTCTATCACTGCCATGAGGCAATGCTGTAACAGGATCTTTGTGGCCGTGTTGATTGACTCCATTTTGAAGGAGCAATTGCCTACCCACTGATTGAGTCTCCTCAGGTTGACAATGGTTCTCCAAGAGCTGTCTGGTTTTTGTATTAAGAGGGGGGAGTAGAACCCCCTTCCTTCTTTTTGCACTGGGACTTCCTGTAGGACTTGTTTTTTCACTAGTCCCAAGACTTCCGTCTCCAGGGCCAGCTGTTGCTCTTGGGCTTTCCTTCTGGGTGTCATTATGAAGGTATGCCTGGGCGGACGGATGAATTTTCTTCCTATCCCCCGCATGTTCCAAAATCTCTTGTAGTTTTTTTCCGAAGAGGAATTGGCCATCACATGGAATGGAACATAACCTATGTTTTGATGGTAAATCTCCGGGACACCCTTTAAGCCACAGGGCTCGTCTTGCTGCATTTGACAGGCTTGCCGCTCTAGCTGTCAACC
Organism: Dendrobates tinctorius; assembly: GCF_039654945.1. Classification (NCBI taxonomy): domain Eukaryota; kingdom Metazoa; phylum Chordata; class Amphibia; order Anura; family Dendrobatidae; genus Dendrobates; species Dendrobates tinctorius. The sequence continues at coordinate 84,658,745 of NW_027361690.1, forward strand.
TTGCGGAATCTGCTGGGAAAGCCGCTGCTCCGTGTACCAGTGTCAAATTTGACAGAATTTCGTCCCTAGAAACTCTATCCTTGATCTGGTCCTCTATTTGTTGTAGCCAGACCATAAGGGCACGAGCGGTACAGGTACCAGTTATCGCTGGCTTTAATCCACCTGTTGAAGCTTCCCAGATATGCTTTAGGAAACCATCTGCTTTTTTATCAAGCGGGTCTTTCAACACGCCAGAGTCCTCTAATGGTAGAGATACCTTTTTTGAGGATCTGGCTACAGCCCCATCAATTTTAGGGACTTTTTCCCAGGTTTCTGAATCCTTTTGCTCAAAAGGGTACCTCCTCTTTGATGTGGAAGGTAAGCCCCCTGACCTCTCCGTTTTTTTCCATTCCCTTTCAATTAGTGCTTTTATTTTATCATTTACAGGGAAGGTACATTTTCTCTTTTCCTCCAGTCCTCCAAACATTACATCCTCTAATGATTTGGGAGTCTTTTCCTCTTTAAGGCCCATTGTAGCCCTGATATCTTTGACCAGCTTTTCCACATCCTCTATTGGGAAACATGGACGGCCGCCTATATCGCTGTCCGAGGAGGATTCTGAGGACTGAGTAGAGGAAGAGGAGGTGGAGGGGGACAAGGATCTATCCCGCCCCTTCTGCCTTGGCGAGGCCTCTGAATCGGAGCTCCTTCTACGGTTTCTTTTATCTTTCTTTTTAAGGGCTGCCTTTAGGGAACCTTTCACCTCCTGTTGTATTTACTCTTTAAGGCTAGTCACCAAATCAGGGGTCTCCTCCTGTATAGTTTTGTTTATACAGTCAGCGCAGAGGTCTTTCTGCCACTGATCTGCTAGCGGGTGTTTGCAAAGGGCGCATTCTCTATTCTTGGTTTTGCTGCTAGCCTTCCTCGACCCCTAGTGATAAAACAGAGAAAATGGAACCCCGTTACCATAAGGGTGACATTCACGTAGATCACTCACCACCGCTGTCAATCAGGGGTACCGATCTCGGAGGCTCCTCAGATGCACTTGTGACGTTTCTCCTGGACGTCTCAGAGTCATGCCGGTTGCGTTTATGACTGCCGCTCCCTCCATTCGAGCGACTGCTCCTGGTATGCTGGCGGCTCGGCCTGGCATCTGGCGAGAGCTCTTGCTGCTGATGCTGCTGTCGCTGCTCGTCTTGCCCCACCTTCCATCATGAAGCCTTGGGCATGAGTGCGTCTTCTGTGGTCAACCCCCTTATGTAAGGGGGATCCACTGCACTCTCCGCCTCCTCCGGTTACCCCCACAGCCCCTCCCCCCCGCCATGCCGCCGGGATCTCCTTTCACCGGCCGGCGTTGTTTGCTATGGGCGCCGCCATCTTGGATCACCGGCGCCGCCTCCCGACGTCACGCGGGCACGCCCCTTTCCCAGCGTGCCCTGCGTGTGACGTCAGAGGGGCGCGACCCGGAAGTGGCCGCTCCCTGACGCTCCTGCGCTGCTTCTGGATGCGGCAGAGGGGGAGAGGGCGGCGCGGCAGCCACGGCAGAGCCCCAGGACACCAGCCATGCTGCTTCTGCGCCCGCTAGGACGCTGAGCCCCCGGGGGACCCGCGGACGGCGCTTCCCCCTCCCCGACACACAGCGCTCAGGAACCAGCCTGATCTTCCACGCCGGCACGAGAGAGGGGCAGGTACGTGATCTTCAGAACACGGGTCCCTGTCAGGACAGGAAACCCAACTGAAGCGAGGGAGAGGTACCTCCCCTTTTATCTTCAGTAGGGTTCCTGTCCTGACTGGGCGGATCCCCTCCCTCATGTGTGCCGTCATGGGAGATGGGAAAAAAAGCAATGTGTAGCAGTGACCCATCCAAATGACTTCTTTAACCCTCTTTGGCGATCATTGGAAAACCCGCGCTACTAACCTGTGCCAGGATTCCAGCACATGAAGAACATAGGGATACAAAATGAACAGCACAATACACAGCTACGCAAGCAAGCGTGACTAATGACTGCTTTCTCCTGGAACATGTTCCAGCTCATTGCCCAGAAGCAGGTGACGCACAATGTAGACATCTACAGCTGTGTGTCCTCACACTCAAGGCATCAGAGGAACAATACAAAACCCTGTGAAAAGACTTCTTTTTACACAAACAGCGCGGCAAAACAAGCAATGAGCAACATTAATACCAAGTCAGTATCCTCTGGAGCATGGAAACAGGAGCAGGAATGTTGGCAGCTGGAAGCACGATCACAATTAAGGGGCACTTAACTTGAAACAAACACAGGAAAAAAATTAACATTTGGTTATTACTTTCTGCAATGTCAAATGAAATGGCAGGGTCTGTGTGTTACCACCCAGCTATTAAGCTTCTCCACTTACTATTAATTTTAATAGAAGCTGAATACAATGACAACTTGATATCCAGAGAAATCTGCATTATTCTTAATATATTAAAAACACATGAGACATGCACAAAAGTGAACAAGTCGGCAGGACAGTGTTCACACCACCCAAAGACTGAAACACAGAAAAATCACAGTATAACAAACGTGCAAAAATACTTTGTTGTAAAAAATATATATAACAGTAAACAGCAAGTGCTAGTAAAAAGATAACAAAAACAGGGTATTTAGTTGATACGTTTTTTTGCAAAAATGTATACTAAAGCCCCTCTACCAAACGTCACGGTATACCCATCTCGGAGCAGTCCTACCTAATGTATTTAAAACCTGATCATGTGAACAGTACCTATATGAGCAGGATTCAGAAAGGCGCTGCCCGATGTGGACACGCTGTGCAAGACAGCTTTTTATGTGCATGTCTTTTTTTTTATTATTCTTAATAAGTAAATGAGCTGTTAAGCTCTATGGGTCGGACATAGATATGCATGAAAAAGTGTCTCTAGAGATTACTGTCATTTGAAGAAAGGAAGTTACCAGTGTGAGACATGTAAAGACTGACAGTCTGCTCTCCTGATCTACATGTCTCACACTAGTAAGTTCCTTTTTCACGTAAAATAAGATCTGGAGGCAAATTCTCTGTCCGGTCCATAGATCTTAACACCTCTTTTACATATTAACCAAAATGTGGATTTTATGGGAATAAAACATTGGATTGCATGTGTAAGGGTCGGCCAGGGTGGTAATCGTGGCCGATGACGCGGAGGCAACGGTGTCATGACCTCCCCTCATAGACATGACAGTTCTCTGTCAGCATACCTGTTAATCCATTCTTCTAACCTTCAGGGCCTTACCCAGGTAGCTGCGCATTTTTCCCAACTCTTTTGGCAAAAACGAAGAGACAGTCCATTTCCAACTTTAAACAAGAAACTTTACTCTTTTGTATTTTCAGTCCGTTCTCTTCAGTTACAGCATTTACATCAGGTAACACAATTTGCCTTCTTCACTATTCCTAGTTTCTCACTGTCACCTTCCAGAACATTCCCGAGTCATCCCGTCCCGGTCAGCATCACAGTATCCAGTAGTCCAGCTTCACCATCTTTAGGAGTTCCCCCTGTCTGTTTCGCCCCAGACAAAAGGGCATCTGCCTACATAGCAAGGTGCCACATAATGAGCGATCTGTGCTGCCATACCGCTGCCAACTGTCTCACTACCATCTGCAGTGTAGTGCTCGGTACTGCAATATTCTGCACTGATGTCATCTGGGCTCGTGTCCTTAAACGTTACAGCATGTTGCACTTCAAAAGTGTGCAGCGCACGGCAAAATCCTGCTAGCGCACGGCCAGCGCACCCTATGCTAAAGATAGGGTGCGCAGATCGCAAGCGTCCATGTGCGCTAGTAGGCGGCGATGACTGGATGGGGCGAGCAGGGAGCCGGCAGGGGGAGGGGCTTAGCAGCGGCCATGCGCAGGCCGTCGCTGTGCTATAAAGTGCAAATGTGAAACCGGCCTCAGCCAGTAGATAGAAAAATATTCAGAATTGAGAGTCCTCAGTGGTTGATACCTTTTAAAGTCGACCAAGCCACTGGCAAAACATTCTGCATCAGGCATGTGCTAACATTCCTTGGAGGGTCATAGAGGTCATGCATCTAATCTCCGGGCACAAAAACTTAAAAATATATTCTGTGCACCACTCCATATTTTGTGTTTACTTGATACAACCCTCAACAATATTGTAAAGCTGCAGTCAATTCCAAAATTTCAAGGCTCCGAAGATCCTCAGTCACAAAAACTTTACCATAGTGTACGTAAAAGAGAAAAATCATGGGATTGTTTCGGACACGCAGGGTCTTTATCAAACCATTAAAAAGGTCGACAAATTCAGAAGAGGTGGAGATTAGAAGGAAGCATTCTGGATTTTGAACATGCATAGCAGATTTCTGAAATCTCTATTTTTCTGTGTGATTTTCTATATGACTTTGTTTAGAGTGTAATCATTCCCCCTCCTCTGCCCCCAACTCATTGCTTCTGTTGTAACCGTTATAAAGACATTCTGATCAAAACATGTAACACATTAACAGAGAACTTAAAGCGAACAGGTCACCTGTTTTGGCCGCTATAAGATGCGGCCGCTGCCTTTCAGGGCTTATCTACAGCATTCTATAATGCTGTAGATAAGCCCTGGTCTGATCTGCAAGATAAGAAAAATAAGTTTTAATTATCCTCACCCGGGGGGAGGGGGTTCCGGTACAATGGGCGTTGTGGGTCCAGTTCCGGCGCCTCCCATCTTCTTGCAATGCCGCCCTCCTGTTGCTTCATCGATCTCCGGCATCACACTCCAGAAACCACTGGAGCCATAGGTGGAGGAGGACATGACTTGGGGATGGGTGGACCTTTACTCCTGCAGCTATTTTGGTATAGTGGTATAGATTTTAAGCAAGAGTGATGTTGCTTTCAGAGTAAGAAGCACAGTATGTCTGTGCCTGGAGCTTATATAGAACAGGAAATCTGTCTCTCTCCCTCTTACTTACACAGCATGAACAGGAAGAAGCATGTCTGCAGTTTCAGGGAGTATAATACTGGGGTTATCACCTCACATGACAGATGATAGGAGCACATTCACCTCAGACATCATGTACTAGTGTAGTATCAGCTCCTACATTATGTATGGGATCAATATTACCTCAGCAATTCATGTAGCTGCCATGTCCCTCATGTGCATGCTACATTTTCCTCACAGACTGTGAGACAACTTCTGTGTGACCTCCCTGCAGACATATTTGATATACTACTCTGCATTCTCCTCAGACATTGTGTAGTGTGTACAGTATCAGCTCCTACATCATATCTGGGATCAAGATTACCTCAGAAATTCATGTAGCTGCCATGTTCCCTCACTTATTGCAGAGGCAGCTTTTGTGTGACCTCCCTGCAGACATTTCTGATATACCACATTACTGTTGTATTATACAGAGTTTTCATGAGTTCTGGGTTTATGTATGATAGGACAGAGGAGGGACACATACAGTGTCTGCCATTACTATGGTGGAGCTGGGCAGTCACATGTATTAGAAACACTGGTGAGAGGAGCAGTCGGAGGATGGTATATGTATGATGATGAGAGGCTGCACTTCATGTCAGTGCACTGTATACTGACCCTGCTGTGTGCTGATTATCCCCCTTCCCAGTTATGGAGTCTGATGATCTGTATGTGACCTCATCTGTTACATACTTTGATGCTGGGTGTACAGATCCTGTGTAACCAGGTTACTCACTATAGGTGGTATATGTGTAAAGGCTCTATTCCTGTGCTGTATACTTAACCTGTACAACAGGCCTGTATACATGATATCACTCCTCACTCTGCTATATACGGATCATGCTGGGTATAGACATCCTGTGTCTTCAGGTTATTTTCCTGGCTGTACATATAATCTGGACATGATTTCCAGCTTAGTGCTTAATTTCTGTAGCTATTGCTGCCTTTATTCCTCTTGTGTTACATGCTGTGCTGCCGGATATATCCATCCTGTTTCTGTATATTGTCTCCACTCGTATGTTGCATGATGAGAGTATACCCACCAAGAGCTTATTTTACATTACCTAAGATGGTGGATAGCACAGGCCTGAATGGATTATGTTTTATCATGTGTAAAATAAATAATCGTGGAGTAACTCGGCACATTTGAGTGGGCACTAATAACTCAGCACATGGCGGGCAGTGAGTGGGTACTAATAACTCAGCACATGGCGGGCAGTGAGGGGGCACTCCTAGTGTGATGCTGCACATTGCTCTGGAGGACACATCATGGGCCCAGTTTTCAGCCCTGTCTCTCATCTATTGTAATTGTATGTAGTAGCGTGACTGACTGGGATACAGAACTTGCAGTTTTCTGCTCACACACCTATGGCTGCAGGCAGCTTATATTAGACCTACATATTTCTTACCATTTATGCACAGCTGGTGATTAGAGTCTGTCTGTAACTGCTGTAGAGGAGCAGGCGGCTTCTCATTTATGGTTACAGCATATAACACAGCATTGCCCATCTCTGTCTATTTCTGGACCTTACGATGGGATATTTTCCATTATTAACCTGTTGTATACCTTGGTTGTAAACCTGCATGGTTTTCACCCTCACTTATTCCACATCTTGTGCGGTTGGAGGGGTCCTTGAAGTTGGTTAAATATGGTCTGGGGGATCCATTGGGATATGGATTCCTCTTTTTGGAAGTTAATATGGTTCTGAACCTGGTGAAAGGTGGAGGGGAGTTTCGGCAAGGGGTTGTCGGATCCCCAGGAAATTCAAGTGAACATTGGAACCCTTGTGGCTATGGTGCTCTCGAGCTAGTGGGGTAACGGCAGTGAGTAATTGTTGGTACATTTTATGTCTGGTAATCACCAGATTTGGGAGCTTCAAGGACTCCCCCCAGCGTGTTAATGTTATTTATGCTTTGATGTTTATTTTAATAAGAACATGAATTAAAAATTAAAAAAAAAAACAGTTATTTGTTTTCCTTTTAGTGGGTCCTTGAAGTTATTTATAAATTGGTCAGTAGGGGTAACCATATTAATTATGGACCTCTGGTTTGGGGGGTGTTCATCACAGTATGACCCCCCCCTGGGTTTGGAAGGGTAACCATTTCAAATATGGCACCCTGGTTTTGAGGGGTAATCATCTCAGGTATGGCCCCCTGGTGTGGAGGGTAACCATCTCGTGTATGGCCCCCTGGTGTGGAGGGGGTAACCATCTCGGGTATAGCCCCCTGGTGTGGAGGGGGTAACCATCTCGGGTATAGCCCCCTGGTGTGGAGGGGGTAACCGTCTCGGGTATGGCCCCCTGGTGTGGAGGGGTGACCATCACGGTATGGCCCCCTGGTCTCCAGAAGCATTTATATTTTATAGGACCCTGTTAGGGTTAAGCCCCTGGGGTCATGGCAATCATATTTTGCATGCCTACAGAATAAATTGTCTCCTCTGAGCCAGGAACAGCGGCTGGAGGGGAGAAGAGAACAAGGTAGGCATGCTTTTCTTTTCCAAAGATTTTATTCTTTTAAACAATGGGGAGAGGGGAAGACGGGGGGGGGGGGGATGGGAATGGGAAGAGAAGGAAAGATAAGGGGAAGTAGGGAAATTACAAGTTGACATGTACAGAAAATGCAAAACATGCATTAATGATGTCATTTTACAAACGTATCTGTAGGCATGCTTTTCGATACATTCTATAGCTTCAAGGACCTTCTCTCTTTTTTCATGTGACTTGAGAATGCCGAGGCACGGTTTTTCACTGTTTATATTGACCAAACCATTTTTCTTTCAAGATTGTCGTCTGGATAATGCAGTTATCTAGTGTATGAAACTGAAGAGCAATGTACCTAATCTGTGTGTCCTTGAGTCAGTGGGAGTGACTAAGGGTAAAGTAATCAAGTGCATTAACATGAAGGGCAATATGCCTATTCCCGATGCCCTTGAGCTGGTGGGAGCGGCTAAGGGTAAAGTAATCAAGTGCATTAACACGAAGGGCAATATGCCTATTCCCAATGCCTTTGACTCAGTTGGAGATGTCAACAGTAAATGTTATCAAGTGCATGAAAAACAATTAACAATGGCGTGGCAGGGTTATTATTAATGCCTTTGTAGACTTTTTCTGCTTTAGGTTTATTTAAATTAGTACTTCCAGATATTCTGAATGTTATTTTATGGTTGGTTATAATGTTGATGTTATATTGTGTATAGTTTTTAATTACTCCCTATTTATAATTTCTTTCTATTGATATGTTCATCACTTTTCGGGTAGTGATAGTAAGTGGGTTTAAGAAATTTTACTGCACAGCTACTGTAAATAATGGTGGTTTCTAGAACTAAAATCTGTGAATTGGTGAATTATTAGAGCTGGCTACAATACATGCGGTATAATAGTTTTTTGAGGCATGACAGATGTCATTATACAGGTATTCAGATTGTAGCTACGACCTTAATTATGGTTTACTTTCCACATTCCCCATTATGGGATCCTCATTGCAGGATGTTTAGCAACTGTTATTTTGCTGTAGTTACTGTATTATCGATCATAACTTGGTAGCATGGCATTGATAAAATTAATCTGTCGGAGCTCTGGAATTTTATTTTTTTTTTTTTTACTTGTGAGCACAGTCTTTCCATAGCATGTAGAAATGGTTGATGGCTTTTTTAGGCATGGTTGATGGGGATCGAGTCCATTTAAGGTGTCAAATGGCCTCTCTGGTGGCGGTTTAGGAGTCAGGTGGAAGTTGCAGACAAGTTAAGGTGGACTCATTTTAACTAATAGAGGATGTAAAACCTCATGGTGGTGAACAGGCTCGGCTTTGGTGGCCAGCCTCAAGGACGTTGTAATGGTAACGTCAATCAGGCGCGGGCACAGTGGTTAAGCACAGGAGTGAGGATAATAGGGTCATTGGTGCCCTGAAAGTTTACTGGCTCTGCTTGAATGGCAAGCCTGTGCGTGCCGCCCCTTTATGGCTGTCTGTCCTGGTTCTGTATGTCAGACAGCTGGGGATATCACAGTACTTGTGAATCCCAATGTACTAGCACTTCACCTGACTCCTACTGTGATTGCTTTAATCCTGTGATTTAAATAAAGCTGTGGCCATTTTGACAACCAAAATAATGTGTTGTGTATTTATTCTAATGCCTAGGTTTTCTGTAGTTATGGTGGTTTAAAGATGGAGTAGGGGTCCGTCCCATATCCATAAGTCATGTGCAGGTGTACTTCTCTGCCCTGTTGAGGGCAGAGGAAAGTACTGCAGCGCACAAACACTGGGAAAGTTAAGAGAGGCCCAGCACCTGCGCACTGCAGTACTTAACTCTGCCCTCAACAGGGCAGAGAAGTACACCTGCGCAGGATTGCACCAGTCGGACCGCCCCCCCTCAGGTGAGTATAATAAAACTGCTTTTTCTTATCTTTCACTTTGGACCGGGGGCTTATGTACAGCATTACAGAATCTGTTTCCGCTGCAGGAATACCAGCAAAACAAAAGCCAACTCAATCTGTGCATGCATGAAAAATTGCATATGCACTCTGAGGGTGTACAAAAGGCAAATTCTAACTTACCACCAATCCTTGCATTATATGCAATCCCCACAATGCAGTAGGAGTTATTTGCAGATGCTGCCACTTCCCCAGCACAGCGAGTGCCATGCCTAAAAAAAAAAAAAAATAGAGTGCGTGAGGTTGGGGTAGAAGAATAGCAAGGTTATACCACATGTGATCATGTTAAATGTACAGATAATTGAATGCTCTAGTGCCGATACTATTGACTTATAATGGGTTTACCAGGTTTATGGGGGGTTGCGCTTATAGTTTTATGACAAGTTTGGCATTTTTGAACCTCTGTTTACCAACCAGCAGCAATAAACGATCAGTAAATAATTACTTGCAGGGGGTATACGCCTGTTTACACAGGCAGACGGCGATAACCAACACGCACCGAGAAATCTGTAATAGATTGTACAGTGTGCTTAGGCTGCCAATGCTCTCAGCAGTACGGGTCCGGTTTTCACAGAAAAATGACATTCCGAGAACAATTATCTTTTATGCTGCACAAAAGTTTGCCTCATGAATGAGTGTTTGGCATGTTCATCAGGTGATCCGAATCCGAACACTAAAAGATTATTGAGAACCGAGTGTTCTTGAGAATACTCAATCACGATCATCTTTCAGCGTGGCATACTGCAACTCTTACAAATTTGCAGTCTACAAAAATGAGGCCAAAGGCAAAACGACGAGGTACAAGAGCCTAGATGTAAAGAATAAATTGGAGAACAGAAATTTATCAGAATTGATCTCTCTGGAAGCACTGTTGTACTGACATTGCCATTAGCAGTTACATTTTGCAGCATGGCTTCCATCAGTGGGTTGCAGAAATGAGTGATCGTATTCTCCCCTGATGCCTGCATGAAGGTGTACAGTGATTGGAAAGGCTTTGCAAAGTTATAAGAAATTTGTCTCAAAAATGGTTATGAATGGAATGTTTTGCTAAGAAAACTCCACATATTCCAACACTCCAAAAGTCTATTATGATAAAAGTAACATCCATGCGGATCATTCTCCCATTAACACCACCCAGTATGGTAATGTGCTCTGAGAGTGTGAAGTTTTACATACTTTTCAGTTTGAAATTACCTTTTATTCCCATAACAGTTTTCTGAAGCTAGCTAATCACTTTAGCTGCATGGCTAATCAGTAAAAATAGACTACGGTTATTAACCTCCCGACCACAGCTAGCAACGTTAAACCAAATTACACAGTACAAAATCAATACAGTATCAGCTTGGCCAGCATGAAACGGGGCTGTCCTTTCAGAATATATTAATGATCTATTTTTAAGTGGGGATCAGACATCCAGCATCCTCACCGAGCTGCTGCTACAAACTCCAACGGAGGCTGAATGGGATGTAGACACTGAAGAGAGCTGCACTGAGCATTACCATTCAATGCGTAGCAGCCACTGCCAGGTGCTGCAGAACAGTTCTATTTCAGCTAACCTGCGGTCATGCGTGGTGGCAGACTTCCACACATCTGGATATTGATGACCTAGTCCTAAATATAGGTCATCCATTTACTCTAAACAGACAACCCCCGTTAAGGGCAACTTTATGACAACCGGAATTCTTACAAGTATACAATACGCACTTATTTTCATTGCTGGTATCATATCTAGGACTTGGGTCCTGATCATCTCCATTCACGTCATGGCTAGCAAATGGATCCTAAGAAAAAGGAATAAGGCAGAAGACTCAAAGCTCTCATACATAAGCATTTACAGAACATGGATTTATAACATATGATACTAGTACACCATGTCTTTACATCCATTGCATCTACCGACAGCAGCTGTGTGTGCAGCTATACGGAGTCTGTGCATAAGGCATTGTCTCATGCACAAGCTCTAAATTGTATATAGAATGAAACACTTTGTAATAGTTTTTGCTCAGTTCTCTGATACTACACATTACAGCGTCAGTCTGGGATCTTTAGCAGAATGGAAAGCACTAGCAGGGGTGGCAGACCTAGGGGAGGAATGAGATGCAGGGCAGTGCAGCACTGTGGAGAGTTTTGTGGTTTGGAAGGAGTCAAAAACTCAGCTCTTTGTAGCACTTGTCTTGGATAACAGCTTTATATACTTTGCCCCAACTGGGGTTTATTTCCCCAATGTGCGTGCCACTTAAATTAAATGCAAAATTTGCAGATTCATGCAAAGCGAATAAAATGAGGGTTCAGGGAGATGACCACTAAAAGGGAACTAGGTTTCCAATTACTAAACTGCGCCAGCACATTATACGCCAACTAGGATCCTATCGTACTAGTCTGTGTGCATGTGCAGCCAGCATACATCCAAAAATCTATATACATCACGCTCGCTCTGCAATTCTGAGGGTCGAGAAGTCTGATGGGTGGATATGGACAGCCCTCGGGGCATTCTATAAACCTACTAACTCAGCCCATCTTCTCCATCATCCAAGCAAGGCAGACGGACTGGGTAAGCCAACAGATGGGTGCCGAGGTTGGTTCATACCTGCTCATCAGATCTCAGTGACGTGCAGTGAGACAGACGATCATTTTTTGCTATTTAATTATACAATTTCTTTGAGCCAATACATGCAAGAAATATATTGATCTACTCACGTAATTGTGTATAAGATCTGGGTGATTTTTCTCCACTCCATCATCCAAAATACTCACAACCACATTTTTGCCAGTGTAGCCTCGTTGCCAAGCAGCCATAACGTTCATTTCTGACCGACATCGGCTGCTCTTATCACTGCAATGCTGAAAAACGAAAAAAAAAAAAAAGGGTGAAAAATCAGAGGCCAGCAGAAGACAGCCATTTCATACAGGGGATTTTAACTGGTATCTAGTGTTTGCTGCAGAATATTGTGCACACTTTCTAATCCAGAAGGTATATGGTTTATGAAAAAAGTAGTGATGGCCCGGCTTACAAGAGCTTACAATCAAATCAGGAAATAGTAGTGACACTGCAGCTACAAAATGTCCTCGTTTTGTACAACTGTCTAGTTATCTTTTAGGGTTCTACACATGAAGATGGATGAACCAGTCATGCAGGCAAACTATGTATGCAGAGATATACAAGGGCATGAAATACTGGAATCAGGCTCAAAAGGAATAATGTAGGAAACCTTGGTTAAAGTAAAGACATCATAGTAGGGAAATGTGGTATGCCAGTCGAAAAGATGTACTTTTAAAGGCATGCTTAAAGATATGAATTAATTAACCAATTGTCTGGGGTAGAGCAATCCAGAGAACTGGTGCAGCTTGAGAAAAGGATTGGACAATGCAGTGGGAAGTTCAGAATATGGAAGATGTTCGTCTTGGATCACAATGTAAAACAAGTTGGGTGGCAAGCCAAGAAGAGGTATGCGATGTAAGGCAGCACAGAACTGAGGAGAGTACAGTGGTTGTGATTGAGGGAGCTGGACAAATTCAAGGAGTCTGGCTGCTGAATTCTTGATAGATTGGAGATGGGAGAGATTAGGGAGGAAAGACAGATTATAGTATAGAATACAGTGGAAATACTGTTGAAATTCCCGATTTCTTCCTCATCCCAGAAATAATCACCTCCTGAATGCTAAACATTAACCCAGTCTCACTGAGAAGGTCCCTCACTTCTGTCCCACCACAAGGAAGCACTAATACATCAATAAGTTTGAAATGATCTCTACATGCCTATAGTGCAAAGACTAAATGAAGAATTTAGGACTCTGCTTTGCTTGGTGCCCAGCAATGTGGACTCTGCAGGATACCAGAATTATAGCACTCCGCAGTATACTTACCAGGTACCACATGTTCGACCAGATGGGGTCATTAAAGTACAAAAGGTTAAGCTCTGCCCGAATATGTCTTTTAACCCTTTTCTTTATTTGCTGCTGCTGCACCCACTCTACCTGTATTGAAAAACAAAAGTGAATCCGATATGTAATTATTATCCTCAGTCAATACTTGCAAATACATTTACAACACATTATAATTAATCCATCAAAAGGACTACTTCCATGACCGTATCTATCAAGGAAAAAAAACAATTATTTTTTCCACTTTCAATTACTGTTCAGGGTCGGCAGAAAAAAAAAAACAATCGTGCTTTATTCCATGTTTAAACTCAATAAACAGGACCTAAGGGAATGGGCAACATGCTGAGAATATAATGAGGACTTGTTCCCCTACAGGTCTTGGAAAACACTGGAAATCATCAGAATTTATGTTGCCGCATTGAGTATGACGTTCAAGCCAATAGCAAACCGTTAGACGAGCGGCTAACATTTATATTAACTTGGCAGATCTATCGATTATAAATGAAAAGAGCAAAAACAATTTCTAACAAAAACCGTAAAGCATACAAACGAATAGGGGAATATCTGCTTCTACAAAGTTGGTTCTCCTCAATACAAAACAGACTTTCTAATATGAGAATTTAATCACAAGGATTAAAAATATTACCCTTAAAAGCAGTATTTAAGAGCTGTCAATAACCTCGATCAGCCCCAGAGAAGCAAGACAAAATTAGAATTAAATTATTTTTTGCAACGTTCCTGTGATGTTCACCCACATGTCTCCCGACCAGCAGGAAGCACAGCTCTTCCTAGCAAACGGCGGTGCACAGAGTCATGACTAGCGGCAGAAAAAGAAAACTTGACCCTTTCAATTAGACCTTTCAATTGTATAATAATATGTAATCTTGAAATCTCTCATTGATTTGTTAATGCACTGTTTATGCAACCACCAAAAAGTGAACTCCACAGAAGAATTCATTAAAAAGGGTAATTTGGTGCAGATTTTCTTCCTTCACACAACTGAAGAAATAATTGAGTGGTCCGAAAATGTAAAAAAAAAAAGATTGAGAGAATTTTTCCAGAAATAGTCGCACTCTTGCCCATTTTACTGGCAGCAATTGGACATAAAGGCCAACGCTTTACAACATGACATAGATGACAGACTTCAACAGCTCAACATCAGAAATAGATGCAGCTCTTCCTACCAAGAACATCAACATTCTATCACATTAAAGGTTTTAGGGAAAATAGAATTTTGAAGAAAGCCCTTCATCTGAGCCTGATGTTAATCTGGAGAAGTGACCAGATGATACAACCTGTTGAACTACCAAGTATGGTTTAACCTTGCACTCAAACTTAACACACCAACCAAGTTAGATGGATACGTTTGAACTTATTCACACTTCCAACCAGGGGCGTAATGACCAAGATCGTAGAGATTGTGACAGAGTCTGTGTGGGTGGGTGCTGGCAATCAGCAGAAACCTCAACTGGATGTACGTGGCAATGCACAGTTGGACAACAATCAGAGGCCAGCAGCTGACATTGGTGTACATGTGACCAGGGGGGCGTGGCAAGGACGTCATGTGCTCCTGTCGCTTGTATGCTCAAGTCAGCTGCCGGCTTCAGAAGGGGTCGCTGCGCAACGGGGGAGCGCCAGGAAGGGATTTTTTTTTGTAAAATCCGTGAATACACGGTGGCAATACTACTACAGTCATGGCCAAAAGTTTAGAGAATGACAGAAATATTATATTTTCACATGATCTGCTGCCCTCTGGTTTTTATGTGTGTTTGTCAGATGTTGTTATCACATACAGAAATATAATTGCAATCATATTATGAGTAACAAAAGGTTATATTGACAGTTAGAATGAGTTAATGCAGCAAGTAAATATTTGCAGTGTTGACCCTTCTTCTTCAGGACCTCAGCAATTCTCCATGGCATGCTCTCAATCAACTTCTGGATCAAATCCTGACTGATAGCAGTCCATTCTTGCAAAATCAATGCTTTTATTTTGTCTGAATTTGAAGGTTTTTGTTTGTCCACCCGTCTCTTGATGATTGACCACAAGTTCTCAATGGGATTAAGATCTGGGGAGTTTCCAGGCCATGGTCCCAAAATCTCTATGTTTTGTTCCCTGAGCCATTTAGTTATCACCTTTGCTTTATGGCAAGGTGCTCCATCATGTTGAAAAAGGCATTGTTGATCGCCAAACTGCTCTTGGACGGTTGGGAGAAGTTGCTCTTGGAGGACATTCTGGTACCATTCTTTATTCATGGCTGTGTTTTTAGGCAAGACAGAGAGCCCATTCCCTTGGCTGAGAAGCAACCCCACACATGAATGGTTTCAGGATGCTTGACAGTTGGCATGAGACAAGACTGGTGGTAGCACTCACCTGGTCTTCTCCGAATAAGCCGTTTGCCTGATGTCCCAAACAATCGAAAAGGGGATTCATCAGAGAAAATGACTTTACCCCAGTCCTCAGCAGTCCACTCGCTGTACCTCTTGCAGAATATCAGTCTGTCCATGATGTTTTTTCCTGGAGAGAAGTGGCTTCTTTGCTGCCCTCCTTGAGACCAGGCCTTGCTCCAAGAGTCTCCGCCTCACAGTGCGTGCAGATGCACTCACACCTGCCTGCTGCCATTCCTGAGCAAGCTCTGCACTGCTGGTAGCCCGATCCCGCAGCTGGAACACTTTTAAGAGACGGTCCTGGCGCTTGCTGGACTTTCTTGGGCGCCCTGGAGCCTTTTTGGCAACAAGGCAACCTCTCTCCTTGAAGTTCTTGATGATGCGATAGATTGTTGACTGAGGTGCAATCTTTCTAGCTGCGATACTCTTCCCTGTTAGGCCATTTTTGTGCAGTGCAATGATGACTGCACGTGTTTCTTTAGAGATAACCATGGTTAACAGAAGAGAAACAATGATGCCAAGCACCAGCCTCCTTTTAAAGTGTCCAGTGGTGTCATTCTTACTTAATCATGACAGATTGATCTCCAGCCCTGTCCTCATCAACACCCACACTTGTGTTAATGGAGCAATCACTGAAACAATATTAGCTGGTCCTTTTAAGGCAGGGCTGCAATAATGTTGAAATGTGTTTTGGGGGATAAAGTTAATTTTCTAGGCAAATATTGACTTTGCAAGTAATTGCTGTTAAGCTGATCACTCTTTATAACATTCTGGAGTATATGCAAATTGCCATTAGAAAAAATGAAGCAGTAGACTTTGTAAAAATTAAATATTTGTGTCATTCTCTAAACTTTTGGCCATGACTGTACATGGATGACTATGGGCCGTGCATTATACTGTATGGAGAGCTATGGGCCATGCATTATACTGTATGGAGGACTATGGGCCGTGCATTATACTGTATGGAGGACTATGAGGAGAGCAATATACTGTATGGAGGACTATGGGCCATGCAATATACTATATGGAGGACTATGGGGAGTGCATTACACTGTATGGAGGACTATGGGTCATGTATTATATTATATGGAGGACTATGGGGGTTCGTTATACTAAAGGGAGGATATATATATGTATACTAGCTGAACAGCCTGGCGTTGCCTGGGCATAGTAACCAACTGTGGTTAGTTATAACAAATTATAATGATTATATTGCACAAAAAAACCTGCATCTAATCCTATCCTGTGTGATACTGACTGCTGAGCCGTGTATCTAATCCTATTCTGTGTGATACTGTCTGCTGAGCCGTGTATCTAATCCTATCCTGTGTGATACTGACTGCTGAGCTGTGTGTCTAATCCTATCCTGTGTGATACTGACTGCTGAGCCATGTATCTAATACTATTCTATGTGACACTGTTCGCTGAGCCGTGTATCTAATCCTATCCTGTGTGATACAGTCTGCTGAACCGTGTATCTAATCCCATCCTGTGTGATACTGGGCTCCCCCTGCAGTCTGTGTCAGAGGGTGGTCTGTGTTGGCACGGTAATAAATTGTGTTATTTCCAGCTTTACAGAAGGACGATAACACCATAGAAATGATAAGAATAATAGGCCTCAGTTACCACAACTGTCTACAAAGAAAACTGTTGCTGATAGCAACCAATCGCAGCTCATTTTTCATCTTTTAAACAGCTCTGGGACAGCATGGAGAGTTTTGAGTGGCGACTTTTATGTGGCAAGGTTGGTGTATGTGTGGTGAAATGTGTGCTGAGGGTGGTATATGTGTTGAAGCACGTGGTAGTGTGTGGCGCATTTTGTGTGTGTGTTCATATCCCCATGTGTGGTGAGTATCCCATGTCAGGGCCCCACATTAGCAACTGTACGGTATATACTCTTTGGCGCCATCGCTCTCATTCTTTAAGTCCCCCTTGATCACATCTGGCAGCTGTCAATTTACCAACACTTTTCCTTCCACTTTTTCCCCATTATGTAGATAGGGGCAAAATTGTTTGGTGAATTGGAATGCGCGGGGCTAAAATTTCGCCTCACAACATAGCCTATGACGCTCTCGGGGTCCAGACGTGTGACTGTGCCAAATTTTGTGGCTGTAGCTGCAATGGTGCTGATGCCAATCCCAGACATACATACATACACACACATTAAGCTTTATATATTAGATATGTATACTTAACACATTCATTCTGGATGGAGGGGGCCCCAGTCCAAATCTTACACCAGGGCCCATCAGACTAGTTGCACCACTACTTCCAACCCAGCATCAGTAAAAACAGGAGTCAAGTCCTTCATTAATCCAGCCTGCATTATCTGAGTTAGGCATCTAGTCATAAGAGTGTGAAATAAGAGACCTGTCCACCCAAAAGTTACATTCTATAGATATACAGCAATCAGAAGACCTCTTATTACACTTACAAAATGCACGTTTGTCACAATGTGTGTATAAAAAATAAAAAAAAAAACTACTTATAGTATGCTTAGCTGTCACAGGGTTACTGCGATAGCATGTAGCCATAAGACCGCAGCGTCTGATTGCTCCTACTCCGGCACTGAGAAGAAGCACTTCAATTTAAATGTGTTTAACCCCTGTTCTACCAGAAGACAATCAGCCATGTTGGAAATTGATATGCTCACAGCTATGCTGGGTTAGCCACTTCTTTTCCCTCTATAATCTGGGCTCTGTTACTAATCCTTTTCAGAGCTAGCTTTATTGCTGCATGGCTAACAGAGGGAGAGGAGTTGGTATGAGAAGGAGAGCTGGAGGAGTTATTAGTGACAGTTGTTTGGTTTGTATGAGTGGTAATTCCTTATCCTTCTCTTTTTGTTTCTTCCCCTACCTTCACACTCTGATGGATTCCTCTATTATATGTGAGTGAATACTTTCTACGTCCGGAGTTTTCTGTTAACCCTTGTCAGTGTTGCCTTGTTTATCGGGTTGGAGTTCTACGGAGCACATTAGCGCCCCCCTCTTCCCGGGGTGGGGGAAGAGAACAGATGGAGGGCTAATTTAGGAAATAAGGCAAGGGTGGAGGCCCTGGCATCTTCACCTTCAAAATTATCACGGGGGAGTGGAGAACACTAGGGTGCCCCCTAGTGCTAGGGCAAGAGCCCCTGGTCCCGGGTCACCAGACAGCTGTGTTGTGACATTAGCTACTTGACTCCGTTTTGCCATAAAGGCTTATTCCCAGGGTATCATATCCATAAAGCATCACTACTGGAATATTGCAAAAGAGACATTAGGCAAGAGACACTTAAACCAGACTCTGTGCATTTGGGACACATGAAGAACTCAACACCTAATTTGAGATCAGCATAATGTAGAGACAGACTCTGATTCCAGTGATGTCTCACATTCTGGGCCGTTAAAGTGAGTTTTGATAAAATCACTATTTTATCAATAGGTGATAATTAGAGGACTAGTAAACCTGCTGCCTGATAGTCCTCCATATTCATCATTGTGTGAACACTACATGGTTCAGAAGAACACAGAACAATCAGTAATAGATCACCATTGTGCTCAGCAACAGGTCCTGCTCACACAGGACAACGTGCTGGTGAGAGTGATGAATGATTATCTCACCCAACGAACAAGCGTTTTGCATGTTCTTCAGGTGAGTGGCAGCCTGTTTACACAGCACAATTATCGGGATGTCAATTGTTCAGTGTAAATTCAAATTTACTTTACAAATAGAACTGAGGAGTTTAAGATAAACCCTGCTATTCTGTGAATTGTATCTGACTTTTTAAGCTGGATCAGCTATTCAGCTATTGTGCTTTTGTTTGTAGGTTATATATACTGTATATTATGCAGAAGCCATGTTCATGCTGCTGAATTGGGACTTTTTGAAATACTTTTATTGTGAATGTGAATATCATCGACTCGCCTTCTATTGTCATCTTACGGTTTAAAACTTCCCGACAGAAGCAAAGAGTGTCTTTTGGCCTTGTACGCCAGTTTACCTAATCTTGTAACACCTATCCAGCGGTTTATTCCTCAGGAAATCCTCCGCTCCTATACCTTTTAATTAGCTTCCTAAAAAGTAGAGTCAGGATTCACCGAAAAAGTCAAACTATGTTCAGAAACATTGGCTACTAAATAGCAACTGATTAAATTTTTCATTTGTAGCTCAAGAGTTCAAGATTGCCACATGAATGGATCGCAGTTTAGAAAATTAGCATTTTAATTGCAGTAGAATGCCGCAGCTCTCACACAGAATGACAAGTAACAGAGTATCGCTACAGACTACAAAGCATTCACTACATTTGCTGCCTAAAAGATTTTTGCAATGGAGACCAAAGTAAATAGAGTGGGCAAATAAAAAAAAAATAATAATGTGTGATCGTCAGCAATACTACGCTTGATATAGTAGGGCAATACAGAGTTTAGCGCCACCTTCACTATCAAGGGAAAACGCGCCTTTTTCCATGTTTCCTTCCACTCCCCGTTAAAGGGCTTTTAGTGTCTTTTGACTGTTGTATATGAGGCTAGTTTCATACTAGCCATACGCAGGGCAGGGCCGCTAAGCTCCGCCCCTGGCTGCGCCCCCTCCGGTCAGCTCCTCCTCTGGGCGCCTGACGCTGCATGCGATCAGCGTACCCTATATCTAGCGTTGGGTACGCTGGCCATGCGCTGGTATGGTTTTGCTGGCGCATGCACCCTTTTTGCGCTGCGCCGAAGTGCGCCAAAAACTCTGTTGCATTTTTGTGCGCTCGGTGCAGCGCAAAAAGGGCACATGCGCCGGCAAAAATATACCAGCGCACGGCCAGCGTACCCAATGCTAAATATAGGGTGTACACTGGTCGCATGCAGCGTCATGCGCCCAAAGGAGGAGCTGACTGGAGGGGGCGCAGCCGGGGGTGGAGCTTAGCGGTGGCCCTGCGCTTGGTAACGCTACTGTGAAACTAGCCTAACTGGAGTAAAGATCAGCGCTGGTACATCCGAAAAAAAAAAAAAAAAGGCTAGGTACATTGTTTTTTTAATTGATACAGTCATATGTTAAAGTTTGGGCACCCCAATTAATGTTAACCTTTTTTCTTTATAACAATTTTGGTTTTTGCAACAGCTTTTTCAGTTTCATATATCTAATAACTGATGGACTCTTATATTTCTGGATTCAAATGAGGTTTATTGTACTAACAAAAAATGTGCAATCTGCATTTAAACAAAATTTGACCGGTGCAAAAGTATGGGCACCCTTATCGTTTTCTTGATTTGAACACTCCTAACTACTTTTTACTGACTTCCTGAAGCACTAAATTGGTTTTGTAACCTCACTGAGCTTGGAACTTCATAGCCAGGTGTATCAAATCATGAGAAAAGGTATTTAAGGTGGCCACTTGCAAGTAGTTCTACTATTTGATTCTCCTATGAAGAGTGGCATCATGGGCTCCTCAAAACAACTCTCAAATGATCTGAAAACAAAGATTATTCAACATCGCTTTTCAGGGGAAGGATAGAAAAAGTTGTCTCAGAGATTTAACCCCTTAGCGACAGAGCCAGTTTGCAGCTTAATGACCAGGCCAATTTTTACAATTCTGACCACTGTCCCTTTATGAGGTTATAACTCTGGAACGCTTTAATGGATCCTGCTGATTCTGAGATTGTTTTTTCGTGACATATTGTACTTCATGTTAGTGGTAAAATTTCTTCGATAAGTCTTGTGTTTATTTATGAAAAAAACAGAAATATGGCAAAAAAATTTAAAATTTTGCAATTTTAAAACTTTAAATTTTTATGCCCTTAAATCAGAGAGATGTGTCACATAAATTTCTTAATAACATTTCCCACATGTCTACTTTACATCAGCACAATTTTGGATGCAAAATTTTTTTTTGTTAGGAAGTTATAAGGGTTAAAAGTTGACCAGCGATTTCTCATTTTTACAACAAAATTTACAAAGCCATTTTTTTTAGGGACCACATCATATTTAAAGTCATTTTGAGGGGTGTACATGACAGAAAATACCCAAAAGTGGCACCATTCTAAAAACTAGACCCCTCAAGGTGCTCAAAACCACATTCAAGAAGTTTATTAACCCTTTAAGTGCTTCACAGGAACGAAAGCAATGTGGATGGAAAAAATTAACATTTAACTTTTTTTTGGAAAAAAATTACTTCAGAACCAATTTTTTTTATTTTCACAAGTGTTAAAAGAGAAAATCAACTACAAAATTTGTTGTACAATTTCTCCTGAATACGCCGATACCCCATTTGTGGGGGTAAACCCCTTTTTCAGCACACGGCAGAGCTCGCAAGGGATGGAGCACCGTTTGACTTTTTCAACGCAGAATTGGCTGGAATTAAGATCGGATGCCATGTTGCGTTCGGAGAGCCCTTAATGTGCCTAAACAGTGGAAAACTCCAACAAGTGACCCCATTTTGGAAACTAGACCCATTAAGGAACTTATCTAGATGTGTGGTGAGCACTTTCAACCTTCAAGTGCTTCACAGAAGTTTATAACGTAGAGCCGTGAAAATAAGAAATCCATTTTTTTTCCACAAAAATGATCTTTTCACCCCTAAATTTTTATTTTTACAAGGGTAACAGGAGAAATCATACCCCCACAGTTATTATGCAATTTGTCCTGAGTACACTGATACCCCATATGTGGGGGGGAACCACTGTTTGGGCGCATGGGAGAGATCGGAAGGGAAGGAGTGCCATTTTGGAATGCAGACTTTGATGGAATGGTCTGCGGGCATCATGTTGCGTTTGCAGAGCCCCTGATGGGCCTAAACAGTGGAAACCCCCCACAAGTGACCCCATTTTGGAAATTAGACCCCCTAAGGAACTTATCTAGATGTGTGGTGAGCACTTTGAACCCCCAAGCGCGTCACAGAAGTTTATAAACGCAGAGCCGTGAAAATAAAAAGTCTTTTTTTATTTCCACAAAAGTGATTTTTTAGACCCCAATTTTTAGACCCCCAAAGTGGGTAAATAGTGGAAACCCCTCAATTCTTGCTCCAACCCTAACCCCAACACACCCCTAACCCTAATCCCTAATCCTAACCCTAGTTCGCCCTAACCCTAGCCCAACCCTAACCCTTAACCCTAGCCCAACCCTAACCCTAGCCCAACCCTAACCCTTAACCCTAGCCCAACCCTAACCCTAGCCTAGCCCTAACCCTAGCCTAACCCTAACCCTAGCCTAACCCTAACCCTAGCCTAACCCTAGCCTAACCCTAACCCTAGCCTAACCCTAACCCTACCCCTAGCCTAACCCTAACCCTTATGGAAAACTGAAAAAAAAAATATTTTTTTTATTTCATTATGTGTGCCAGAATAAGGGGGTGATAAAAGGGGGGGTTATGTACTATTTTTATTATTTTGATCACTATGATCGTTTATCATAGTGATCAAAATAATGAATGGAATCTGCCAGCCGGAGCCAGCAGATTCCCGGCGGGCGCACTGCGCATGCGCCCGCCATTTTCAAGATGGCGGCGCCCATCAGATGACGCCGGCGGGCGCGGGACCACCGGGAGGGGACGGAGGACAAGGGAGAGGTACCGGGAGGGGAGCGGGGGGATCGGGGACCCTATTTCTCTATCCTCTGATGTGCGATCACATCAGAGGAAAGAGAAATGAAATGTAAAATCGCGGCTTTTTTTTTTTTTGCGGTCGCCGTTATAGGGTTAATAACGACGATCGCAAAAGCGGGGGTCGGTAAAAACCGACCGATTCATGTTCTCTGGGGTCTCGGCTACCCCTGGCAGCCGAGACCCCGGAGAAAATCCGACACTGGGGGGCGCTATTCACTTAAATCACAGCGCCGTGAATTAACGGCGCTGTGGTTTAAGTACCCTTAATTACCGCCGTTAAAAGGCGTATCGGCGGTCGTTAAGGGGTTAACCTGTCAGTTTCCACTGTGAGGAACATAGTAAGGAAAAGGAAGAACACAGGTACAGTTCTTGTTAAGCCCAGAAGTGGCAGGCCAAGAAAAATATCAGAAAGGCAGAGAAGAAAAATGGTGAGAACAGTCAAGGACAATCCACAGACCACCTCCAAAGACCTGTAGCATCATCTTGCTGCAGATGGTGTCACGTCACTGTGCATCGGTCAACAATACAGCGCACTTTGCACAAGGAGAAGCTGTATGGGAGATTGATGCGAAAGAAGCCGCTTCTGCAAGCACGCCACAAACCGTCGCCTGAGGTATGCAAAAGCACATTTGGACAAGCCAGTTACATTTTGGAAGAAGGTCCTGTGGACTGATGAAACAAAGATTGAGTTGTTTGGTCATACAAAAAGGCGTTATGCATGGAGGCTAAAAAACACAGCATTCCAAGAAAAACACTTGCTACCCACAGTAAAATTTGGTGGAGGTTCCATCATGCTTTGAGGCTGTGTGGCCAATGCCGGCACCGGGAATCTTGTTAAAGTTGAGGGTCGCATGGATTCAACTCAGTATCAGCAGATTCTTGACAATAATGTGCAAGAATCAGTGACGAAGTTGAAGTTACGCAGGGGATGGATATTTCAGCAAGACAATGATCCAAAACACCGCTCCAAATCTACTCAGGCATTCATGCAGAGGAACAATTACAATGTTCTGGAATGGCCATCCCAGTCCCCAGACCTGAATATCATTGAACATATGTGGGATGATTTGAAGCAGGCTGTCCATGCTCGGCGACCATCAACTTAACTGAACTGGAATTGTTTTGTAAACAGGAATGGTCACAAATAACTTCATCCAGGATCCAGGAAATCATTAATAGCTACAGGAAGCGACTAGAGGCTGTTATTTTTGCAAAATGAGGATCTACAAAATATTAATGTCACTTTTATGTTGAGGTGCCCATACTTTTGCACAGGTCAAATTTTGCTTAAATGCAGATTGCACATTTTCTGTTAGTACAATAAACCTCATTTGAATCCAGAAATATAACTGAGTCCATCAGTTATCAGATATATGAAACTGAAATAGCTGTTGCAAAAACCAAAATTGTTATAAAGAAAAAAGGTTAACATTAATAGGGGTGCCCAAACTTTAACATATGACTGTATATTAGATACCTTTTTAAATTATTACATTGTTGGAACGTCCGCTAGACTGAAAAATTCAGATTGGAAGAGGGGTTAATGTTTTAAGATATTGGGACAGTACAAGAGGCAGGCAGAGTAGGCAGCAAATCAAGGCACTAGAAAACAGAAAGTCCAAAAGAAACGTCTTTATTCGAACAAATTAGTAGCTCCTTAGCCATTTCCTATTTAAAACGTTTACATCACTCACCGACGCGTTTTAGGTTTGTTTTTCTTAAACGCTGGAGCTCAGTACATTTCCTTAGAATTGTATTTTAAGTTTAAGTACCCCATAACTCTGACTTTGCAAGATCATCATGAGAGCAAATATCAAACATCCAAACCCAATAAAGTAAATATTACATAACATTGAGACACCGAAGGGAGAAAAGTCATACGGTTGTACCAGGTTCCAGAAATTCCAATTTTTCACAGACATGACTCAAGTTAAGAAATTGTCAAATACTTCATGTCCAGAAATAGCCCTCCTAAAAATATGAAAAGCTGTTATGTAGGCAAACATCTGAACTAAACTAGACCCCCTAATCAAGTTATAAAAAAAATCAGAAATAAAGATCAGTATTATAATTAATTTCCCGATTAAATAATTCTAGATTCATAAATACATCTAAAAAGTTGGAGAACTTGAATGCACTTGGGGTACTGTTGTAGGATACACTTCAAATATAAACATCCATAAAAAGGGTTATTCAATTTCAAATGAAAATTTTACTGGGGTCCCAGTGCTGGAAATGTTAAAGGGCAACTGTAGTTTCACGTAATTTTTCAGAATAAGTAGTCTTGTGTGTACATGAAGAATAAACCAATCTTCAGCCACTATATGACTTGACATTTTAACCTTTTTCCCTCTGCAGGCTTTATCTCTTACTCAGCAACTGACTGAGCTGGTTGGATTAGACTAGCCACTATGCTGTCATCCATACACATCACAGCAGACAAACAGGGATTCCAGCAGCATGGAGGACAATATAAAGAAGCCATGGATTGTGTGGATAGGAATCCAGCTCTGGTGTGACATACAGTGGGGAAAAAAAAGTATTTAGTCAGTCAGCAATAGTGCAAGTTCCACCACTTAAAAAGATGAGAGGCGTCCGTAATTTACATCATAGGTAGACCTCAACTATGGGAGACAAACTGAGAAAAAAAATCCAGAAAATCACATTGTCTGTTTTTTTTTCATTTTATTTGCATATTATGGTGGAAAATAAGTATTTGGTCAGAAACAAAATTTCATCTCAATACTTTGTGATATATCCTTTGTTGGCAATGACAGAGGTCAAACGTTTTCTGTAAGTCTTCACAAGGTTGCCACACACTGTTGTTGGTATGTTGGCCCATTCCTCCATGCAGATCTCCTCTAGAGCAGTGATGTTTTTGGCTTTTCGCTTGGCAACACGGACTTTCAACTCCCTCCAAAGGTTTTCTATAGGGTTGAGATCTGGAGACTGGCTAGGCCACTCCAGGACCTTGAAATGCTTCTTACGAAGCCACTCCTTCGTTGCCCTGGCGGTGTGCTTTGGATCATTGTCATTTTGAAAGACCCAGCCACGTTTCATTTTCAATGCCCTTGCTGATGGAAGGAGGTTTGCACTCAAAATCTCACGATACATGGCCCCATTCATTCTTTCATGTTCCCGGATCAGTCGTCCTAGCCCCTTTGCAGAGAAACAGCCCCAAAGCATGTTTCCACCACCATGCTTTACAGTAGGTATGGTGTTTGATGGATGCAACTCAGTATTCTTTTTCCTCCAAACACGACAAGTTGTGTTTCTACCAAACAGTTCCAGTTTGGTTTCATCAGACCATAGGACATACTCCCAAAACTCCTCTGGATCATCCAAATTGCTCTCTAGCAAACTTCAGACGGGCCCGGACATGTACAGGCTTAAGCAGTGGGACACGTCTGGCACTGCAGGATCTGAGTCCATGGTGGCGTAGTGTGTTACTTATGGTAGGCCTTGTTACATTGGTCCCAGCTCTCTGCAGTTCATTCACTAGGTCCCCCCGCGTGGTTCTGGGATTTTTGCTCACCGTTCTTGTGATCATTCTGACCCCACGGGGTGGGATTTTGCGTGGAGCACCAGATCGAGGGAGATTATCAGTGGTCTTGTATGTCTTCCATTTTCTAATTATTGCTCCCACAGTTGATTTCTTCACTCCAAGCTGGTTGGCTATTGCAGATTCAGTCTTCCCAGCCTGGTGCAGGGCTACAATTTTGTTTCTGGTGTCCTTTGACAGCTCTTTGGTCTTCACCATAGTGGAGTTTGGAGTCAGACTGTTTGAGGGTGTGCACAGGTGTCTTTTTATACTGATAACAAGTTTAAACAGGTGCCATTACTACAGGTAATGAGTGGAGGAAAGAGGAGACTCTTAAAGAAGAAGTTACAGGTCTGTGAGAGCCAGAAATCTTGATTGCTTGTTTCTGACCAAATACTTATTTTCCACCATAATATGCAAATAAAATGAAAAAAAAACAGACAATGTGATTTTCTGGATTTTTTTTTCTCAGTTTGTCTCCCATAGTTGAGGTCTACCTATGATGTAAATTACAGACGCCTCTCATCTTTTTAAGCGGTGGAACTTGCACTATTGCTGACTGACTAAATACTTTTTTTCCCCACTGTACATACATGTTAGAAAGCCCAGCACAATATTTTTGCCGCCTCTGCCTGTGTTCTTTCTCCTTATGTCTTTTCCTCCCTGTAGAAGAAACTGAACACCTCACTACCCTGGCAGTCCATTATCTGAGCAAGACAAATTTCAGCTGTTTTCCAAAGTGGATGCAGGAATGAGGCTGCAGGGGAGGGGAAGAAGTGGCTCATAAGAGGAGAAAAAAGTTGAAGCCTGTGACGACACCACGTTTATCCTTCATTATGCCAGACGTATTGTAGGTCAAGGAACATGAGCCATTATTCATATGAGCCTGTAAGTTGACACTTGTATGTTAATCGGTGGAATGCAAGATAATTATGTATTGTGGTTTACTGGTATACAAAACATTGGAGGATAAATACACAGGTTAATAAAGTTTGTTAATTTGTGGAATACCTGCTAATTACATATTATATTGGTCTCTGCGGTTTACTAGTCTACACTACTTCGAGGACAAGTATGCAGGTTAATTGAACAATGAGGGATTACCTCCACCCACCTTTCCCCCAATCCTGTGAGAGGATGCACTGAATGAGAGCTGTAGGTATATTGGGGGTCTGTCTCCCTCTTCAGAGAGGCTCTACAGGAGGTCAGCGGACGTAAACACTGCTCCAGTTGGTGGAATACAGATCTGCTCCACTTCCCATTATGGAAGACGTTCAGAGAACCTATGTTGGGGCCCTACTATGGTCGTGGTATCCATTGTCTGGAGGAGCATGGGTGTGACTGCAGTCTATACCGGTGGGAGACACAAACTTTGAGCCAACCAAAAGTTGACAGTAGGTATCGCTTGGTCTGGGAACAGTGGAACTACCAGTACCGGGTTGTGATCTTGTGGACTAGGGCCATTGCATTGTGGTCATCATTATCCCAGAGTTGCTGTAAGCCCATGGACCTAATGAATAAAAATACATACATCATTAACCTGTCTAAATGATTATTACAACCCATGTTGTCAGATCTTCACAAAGCCTCTGAAAAGATATTGCAAAGTTTGTTATATTTGCATTTACTATTGATTGATATATGGAAAATTTGTTACAAGTGCTGCTCTTTACCTCCATAGCTATATAAACTATATACGGTAATTACCTTTTATAGGACTGTATTGAACTTCTGCTTGCCTGTTTATTATGCTGAATTGACTGCATAGCTTTTCACATGATAAATGAACCATGTCTAGAGGTCTTGTGGTTAGAGTGTCTAAGGCTTACTTGGGAGAGAAATGATTGGAAAATTTGCCCTTTAGGACTGACCCTAAAGGAGTATTGGTGATACAGGGACTCCTGACATTGACAAAAAGGTGTAATGTGTAAGATTTAAGGAACAATGCAGCCTTATAGACTAAAGGGCCTTTTACACATAGCGATATCGCTAAAGCGTCACCGATTTTGTGACGCAGCAGCGATATCGCTACATGTGATACTTACCTCCGACCGGCTCCCCCGCTGGCTATCGCTAATCGCGCGAGATCTGCCTGGTCCATTTCTCTTCGTAGGCTTCCTGCTGGCGCCAACGAGCGAGCCATGGACCCAGGCGGAAGACGTCACTCTCACCGCGTCTGACAGGTGAGTATGACCGCTGCTGCATCGCTGGTGAGATCTGCCTGTTTGGCAGCTCACTAGCAACCATTTAGCGATGCACCAGCGATCCTGACCGGGTCATATCGTGGTCGGGATCGCTGGTGCATCGCTAAATGTAACGGGGCCTTAAAACCCCTGAAACCGAGAGACAGAATTAGAAAGTGTAACAAGGTTCTTGGGACCAAGGTCTGTCAAAAACAAAAAAGGAACTCTACTCATAGATTACATGAATTCAATCATGCAAAATAGAAAATTTGTCCTAGAGTAGAACTGGTTAAAACACTCCTGCTAGGTCAGCATCTGTGGACAGGTTGAACGAGTATTAGGCTTCGGGAAATGCCAAAGTCAATGGCTGTCTCATGTCAATGTTCCGGCTTTGAGTTTTGCTCTCTGGCGGTCCCTTCTGCTGACACGTAGAATATTGTTGCATCCCGTATCTCTGCTCATCCCTATCAATTATTAATAGCTATTTAATGCCTTGCAAGGAACAAGACCCTAAGAGCTGTGAGCTCAGATTCTCTGAGGATAAGAGAGGGCAAGCATCTGAAAGGATGTGTACAACGCCCTGAAGCTGCCTGACACACAAGGGTGCAGGAAATGACAGATGGCCCCATGGCCCTTTATTACTGAATATCTATCTTCCAGCACACGCATCGCAGAATCAAGTGAAGTTCTATGGTGCGATGAGGGTCACTTACATAGCTGTGGAAGTCCATAGTCGAGCACATCATAAAATGCAGCTTGAGATTTTTTATTTTTTTTTTTTTTTTAAAAGTTGTTGGTTATTGTGCGACATGACCATAAACCATATTTCAACAATTTTAGTACACAGGTGTTAAACATTGTATCACTCAGGCTCCCGATTCCACATTCTTTATGTGCAAGTCTGGTTTGTAGAGATTTTTTAGCTTTGTGCCAAATTATTTTTTTTTTACAATGTGTTTTCAAACAGTGTCGTTTTTAGGTCTCCTCAACATTGTGGGAGCAGTTTTCATTATGCCGATGTTTTCAGGCTAATTCACTATTTGCACATTTTAACCTAGTGGAATACAAAGCTTTTTTTTTTTTTGCAGAATTGAAGACCAACATGTGACATATTAAATCTTATTGAAAAGGTTGTGTGATAATTCTTCACTTATATACCTTACAGGGAATCTGTCACCACATGTGACCTGTACAATGTATCAGTAAGGGCATGCAGGTTATAGACTGCTGGCAATAGTCCTACCTGTGTGTCTGATATCAGGTGTGGTGTTGAGAAATCTTTTCTTGTTCGTCTCATTGGGGACAAAGAACCATGGGATGGTCTGCTGCCACCTGTAGGCTGACATTATTATTGCATATAAATAAAACTGGTTACTCACCAGCAGACTGCACCTCGCCTGCTGGAGTCAGGCTTAACTCAGTTTTTTGTAGTGTCAGTTGCAGGCAAGGTCTGTCTCAGAACTGTTCTAGATTAAGCGTGAACTATTCTTCCTTTTTTCAGTAGATGTCTCTGGGTAACAGACTAAGGCTGGTTTCACATTTGCGTATCTGTGCGCAGCGTTTGATCCGCATGCGTACATATCTTTAAAGGGAATCTGTCACCTCATTTTTGGCATATGAGATGCGGCCACCGCCATCAGGGGCTTATCTACAACATTCTGTAATGCTGTAGATAAGCCCCCATTGTAACTTGAAAGATAAGAAAACGAGTTATATTACACTCACCCGGGGGTCCGTTAAGATGGGTGTCGCGGTCCGGCGCCTCCCATCTTCTAGCGATGACGTCCTCCTCCTTACCTCTGCCGTGGCTCCTGCGCAGATGTACTTTATCTGCCCTGTTGAGGTCAGAGTAAAGTACTGCAATGCGCAGGCGCCGGACCTCCCTAACCTTTCCCAGCGCCTGCACACTGCAGTACTCTGCTCTGCCCTCAACAGGGCAGAGTAAGTACGCCTGCGCAGGAGCCGTGGCAGAAGTAAGGAGGAGGACATCGTATGAAGATGGGAGGCGCCGTACCGCGACACCCATCGGACCACCGGGGGGAGTATAATAACTCGTTTTTCTTCTTTCAGGTTACATCGGGGGCTTATCTACAGCATTACAGAATGCTGTAGATAAGCCCCTGATGGCGGTGGCTGCATCTCATGACAAAAATGAGGTGACAAATTCCCTTTAACATGGTGTACGCAGGGACATGTGTTTGCATGCGGATGCGCACGCATGCGTTGTTTCGCGGTGTGCAGCTGGGCGTGGTGAACGCAACACGTTGCATTTTTTTGAGGCATCAGAAATCCACAGGCATGCGCATGAGTGCGTAAAAAAAACGCATTACTGTCTATGGGAATGCATTGGTATGCAAGGACATGTGTATGCATGCGTTCGATATGCATGCGTACTTCAGACTGAACAATCCTATCATTGACTGCCACTTCCCCTGTAACAACTTCCCCAACCACTCCAGCCTACCATCACAGCCCAACAGCCCCAGATCCCAAAAGTAAAGCCCTTTTTTTTAATTTTTTGTTATTTGTCAAATTTCCTCTTGTTATGCTTAATAGAAATTATTTTGGTTAACAATACCTGTTACTTTATCTTTTTATTTAAACACGTATGTATTGTTGAGTGACGTATTAATGGGTGTTACAATAAAGGTGTTTATTATTAAAGTTACATTCAAGGTGTTCGTATTAAAGTCGGCAAACATTACAGGTACATAACATTACAGGTCCATTTAACTTAGCAGCTTAAACCTTTTCGTCTTGCCATGCCACACATCCAATATCCTAAACAAAGTAGGCAGCAAATTTATCCCTCATTTGAGCAACTTCCACTGCAGTCCTTAGAGGGTGATCTTGGTAATCCTGCAATGTGGTATGAACAGGTTTGTCAAGTTCTAATTGTTGTCACGCTTTCACCAGGATGTAATTGTACAGGACAACACACGCTTTCATAACCTCATCAATTGTCTCAGTTTTTAGAATGATGGCTGTTCCCAAAATGTGCCACTTAGATACCAGCAATCCAAGACACTCCACAGTTCTTCGTGCCCTCGTCAGTCGGTAGTTGTAAATCCTTTTGGTGTGATTCAAGTCCCAACTTGAGTATGGTTTTATGAGGTTGGCACACATTTGAAATGCCTCATCCCCAACAGCATTGGCAGTCCTTCAGTGTTCAGAAGAGGTCGTGGCTGTGGAAAATTGAAATTATTCCCATACAAACGTTGGCCCATGTCAGTTTTTGAAATTCTGGGAGTCATTTCCTCGTCCAAATGCGCCAACATCCATGGCGACAAATCGACAGTCAGCATCTGTAATCGCCATGAGAACAATAGAAAAATATTTTTTGTAATTGAAATACTTGGAACCACTTCCTGCAGGTTTCCTAAACCGAATGTGTTTTCCATCCACATCCCCCAAACAGTTTGGAAAATTACAAATGTCCTGGAATTTTAGCAGCATTTTCCAGCCAGAGTTCAGCTGTGGGTTGGGGGAGGAATTTTTCATGCACAAAGTCACATAAAACAAGGCAGGTGTCTCCAACAATCCGAAAAAGGGTGGACACTCCAATCCAGAATTGAAAATGTAGAGATAAGGTCTCTCCGGTAGCCAGGAATCTGAAGAACAGAAAATGGGAAAAAAAATGAGTACATGGCTTTTCAAACAATAATACTAACTATATGTGTTTGTTTTTTAAAATTACGTACCTCAGGGTCACCAACAGACATTCCTCTGCAGGAATTGCTCGACGTAGCTGTGTGTCCTGCCTGGTGATGGATCCATGGACACATTGCAGCAAGTCATTGAAGCTCTGCTCCGACATTCTCGTGCACTCGAAAAACTTCAGGATTTTCACATAGCTCTGTGTACAATGAGAGGTAGGCTCCACAGCTCTTTCAGACTTCTAAGATGGGGTGTTGCCAATAGCGATGACTTCTCAGTCTCTCTTCTTCTTTCTTCTTCACAAGCAAAAGCAAAGGCAAGAGCACATTTCAATGACAAATCCAGATGAATCCACAATAAGATCCATCTTGAAGCTGGATACAGCAGCAAAAGACGAGGATTTCATCTGTGCCATGTGTCTATATATAGAAATCCCATGAGACACGCTCATTGGGTGTCTGGTGTTAAGGAAACTACTCGAAAAGCATTGGAAACATCGAACGCATGTGCAGAAACACCGCAAACGCATGCAAAAACTCATACAAAACGCAGCGTTTTTTGCCGTCATGCGTATGATGCGGATAAAAAACGCTTTTTTGTAAACATGCGTTTTGCATGTGTTTGTGCATGCAGATGATACGCTGCGGACTGAAACGCTAATGTGAACCTAGCGTTATTGTGCACTCTGTTTCACCCACTTTGTGACGGAGTACAAACTAACTGTTCAGTCCGTATCCTCTCACGCTGGTGTGGCCAGTAGTGTTGAGCATTCCGATACCGCAAGTATCGGGTATCGGCCGATACTTGCTGTATCGGAATTCCGATACCGACTTCCGATATTTTTTCAATATCGGAATTCGGCATCGGAATCGGAAGTTCAGTTGATTGACGGCCTGACGTCATCATGATGCGCGGTGTGTGCGCATCATGATGCGCCGTCATTTCGGGCCTTCCGGGGGTCTCTGCCGGCCTGCCGGGGGGCTGTGCCGGCCTGCCGGGGGGCTGTGTGGACTGCCCGGGGTCTGTACCGGCCTGCCGGGGGGCTGTGCCGGCCTGCCGGTGGTCTGTGCACCCTGTGGGGGTCTGTACCGGCCTGCCGGGGGGCTGTGCCGGCCTGCCGGGGGGCTGTGCCGGCCTGCCGGGGGGCTGTGCCGGCCTGCCGGGGGGCTGTGCAAGCATCGTCCGATGGGACTACAAGTCCCATCGGGCGATGCCTGCTACCATGACAGTGATTGACACATTAGCCAATGATGGGACAGTAGTAGTCCCATCATCCGGCTAATGTGTTAAATGTAAAAAAAAAATACTACATACATACTACATGCATGCTACATACATACTACATGCTACATACATACTACATATATACTACATACATACTACATGCATGCTACATACATACTACATGCATGCTACATACATACTACATATATACTACATACATACTACATACATACTGCATGCTACATACATACTACATACATACTACATACATACTACATATATACTACATGCATGCTACATACATACTACATGCTACATACATACCACATACATACTACATATATACTACATGCATGCTACATACATACTACATGCTACATACATACCACATATATACTACATACATACTACATGCTACATACATACTACATATATACTACATGCATGCTACATACATACTACATGCTACATACATACTACATGCTACATACATAACACATATATACTACATACATACTACATACATACTACATGCTACATACATACTACATGCTACATGCATACTACATGCTACATGCATACTACATGCTACATGCATACTACATGCTACATACATACTACATGCTACATACATACTACATGCTACATGCATACTACATGCTACATGCATACTACATGCTACATACATACTACATGCTACATACATACTACATATATACTACATGCATGCTACATACATACTACATATATACTACATGCATGCTACATACATACTACATGCATGCTACATACATACTACATGCTACATACATACCACATATATACTACATACATACAATACATTCATACAATACATACATAGACATACAGTACATATAACATAGAGTAACATACTTACCAATACTTGTCACATTGTTCCCCGAAGCCATTGTCGTCTACGGAATAAATATTAACATAACAAACCACAAAAATACTCACCCACGATCCGAAGCAGTCCACGAGTGTGTCCCACGACGATCTTGGGTAGAGAACTGCAGCATCAGATGATGCTGCCGTTCTCTACGGGCTGCAGGAATCCAATGACGGAAGGTAGGTATCCTTCCGCACTGTATTCCTCCGCCACTTAAAAAAAAAAAGTCCCTAGTCTCACTTTATGCCATTGCTGTGTGGGAAATTCCCACGCAGCAATGGCATAAAGTGAGACTAGGGACTTTTTTTTTTTTTTTAAG
This sequence comes from Dendrobates tinctorius, assembly GCF_039654945.1. Lineage (NCBI taxonomy): Eukaryota > Metazoa > Chordata > Amphibia > Anura > Dendrobatidae > Dendrobates > Dendrobates tinctorius. The sequence continues at coordinate 84,693,749 of NW_027361690.1, forward strand.
TGGCGGAGGAATACAGTGCGGAAGGATACCTACCTTCCGTCATTGGATTCCTGCAGCCCGTAGAGAACGGCAGCATCATCTGATGCTGCAGTTCTCTACCCAAGATCGTCGTGGGACACACTCGTGGACTGCTTCGGATCGTGGGTGAGTATTTTTGTGGTTTGTTATGTTAATATTTATTCCGTAGACGACAATGGCTTCGGGGAACAATGTGACAAGTATTGGTAAGTATGTTACTCTATGTTATATGTACTGTATGTCTATGTATGTATTGTATGAATGTATTGTATGTATGTAGTATATATGTGGTATGTATGTAGCATGTAGTATGTATGTAGTATGTATGTAGCATGCATGTAGCATGTAGTATGTATGTAGCATGCATGTAGTATGTATGTAGCATGCATGTAGTATATATGTAGTATGTATGTAGCATGTAGTATGTATGTAGCATGTAGTATGTATGTAGTATGTATGTAGTATGTATGTGGTATGTATGTAGCATGTAGTATGTATGTAGCATGCATGTAGTATATATGTAGTATGTATGTAGTATGTATGTGGTATGTATGTAGCATGCAGTATGTATGTAGCATGCATGTAGTATATATGTAGTATGTATGTAGCATGTATGTAGTATGAATGTAGCATGTATGTAGTATGCATGTTGTATGTATGTAGCATGTAATTTTTTTTTTTTTTTTTTTTTTTTTACATTTAACACATTAGCCGGATGATGGGACTACTACTGTCCCATCATTGGCTAATGTGTCAATCACTGTCATGGTAGCAGGCATCGCCCGATGGGACTTGTAGTCGCATCGGACGATGCCTGCACAGACCCCCGGAGCCTGCACAGCCCCCCGGCAGGCCGGCACAGCCCCCCGGCAGGCCGGCACAGCCCCCCGGCAGGCCGGCACAGCCCCCCGGAGCCTGCACAGACCACCGGCAGGCCGGCACAGACCACCGGAGCCTGCACAGACCCCCTGGCAGGCCGGCACAGCCCCCCGAAAGGCCCGTACAGACCCCAGAGAGGCTGTACAAGGGCAGGAAAGGGTTTTTCTTATTCCGATACCGGAAGTCCCATAGACTTGAATGGGACTTCCGGTATCGGAATCGGCGATACCGATACTTTTTTTAAAGATCGGCCGATACCATCCGATACGATACTTTGAAGTATCGGACGGTATCGCTCAACTCTAGTGGCCAGACCAATGTACCTAGACACTGTCGGTAGTACTAGAATCCTTTTTACCTCCTCAAGGGATTCTCTCCCATAAGAGCTCAATCTAGTTCTAGATCCATATACTGTACAGTGGAATGTAAATGTTTGGGTACCCCTGGTTAAAATTTACTGTTCTTGTGAACAGTTACGTAAACTGAAGATGAAATTACCTCTAAAAGGCCTAAAGTTAAAGACGACACATTTCCTATGTATTTTATGCAAATTAAATACATCTCTATCTCTCTCTACCTATCTATATTTTCACCTTATTCATTTTAAAAGTTATGAAAAGGAAAAATGGGCCAATGGAAAAGTTTGGGCACCCTACATAGTTAGTACTTAGTAACATTCCCTTTGGCAAATATAGTTTGTTAACACTTCCTGTAGCCAGACAAGAGTCAATTCTTGTTTGAGGGATTTTCATCTATTCTTTCTTGGAAAATTCTCCAGTTCTGTGAGATTCCTGGGTCCTTTTGAAAACACTGCTATTTTGAGGTCTAGCCACATATTTTCAATGATGTTCAGATTATGGGACTGTGAAGGCCATTGTAAAACCTTCAGTTTGTGCCTTTTAGAGGTAGTCAATTGTGAATTTTGAAGCGTGTAAGATCACTATCCATTTGTAGAAGCCATACTCTTTTAAACTTCAGGGTTTTTTTTTTGTGTTATATTTTTTTTACACATGGTGTTACGTTTGCATCAAGAATATGTTGAAATTACATTAAATCCACTCTTCCTTCTACTCTTGAAATGTTACCTGTGCCATTGGCTGAAAAAAACCCAAAGCTTGATTGATCCACCCCAAGCCTTAATGATTGGAGAGATGTTCTTTTCCTGTAATTATGTGCACTTTTTTCTCCAGACATACCTTTGATCATTGTGGCCAAAGAGTTGTATTTTAACCTCATCGGTCCACAGTACTTGTTTCTAAAACGCATCAGGCTTGTTTAGAGTTTTTTTCATACTTCTGACACTGAATTTTATGGGAGGGGAGGTTTTTTCTGACGACTCTTCCATGAAGACCATATTTGTCCAGGTGTCTCTGAACAGTACAACAATGTACCACAACTCCAGAGCACACTACATCTTTTTGAAAGTCTTTTGCAGTCAAGCGGGGCTTCTTAATTGCCCCTATAGCAATCCTACGAGCAGCTATCAAACAAATTTTGCTTGTTCTTCCAGACCTTATCTTGATCTCCACGATATAATACATTAGTTATAAAAGAAAGCCAAGCAATATAAAATTGTGTATAAACAAATATACACCGTCAGGCTTCTTCCAACAGCAGTATCTTGTGTATTCTCATTATATTAGACTAGTGTAGACTTTTGCTCTATTGTGGGTGTGGAGACACTTTGGGGGGAGGGGCAACGAACACTCGACCTTTTATTGTGTAAGCCTGTAATATTGACATTTCATATAACATTATGCTCTTATCCTTGATGACTAGTGATGTTTACTGATACTAATTATGCATTTTGTTGGAACAGCTAGTTTGGAGATTTCGAAAACAGGAGAAAAAACTATGCAAATAGATTAAATAAATAATCAAGTAATTCTAGATATAGGGTAGAGGGAGGGGGGAAAAATAATAAATTACTGATAGGGGTTTGTTATAAGTCTCCAAAAATAATGGAAGCAACAGAGAATATCCTCATAAAGCAAATAGATGAAGCAGCGACTCAAGAAGTCATTATTATTGGGGTGTTCAACTACCCTGAAATACATTGGGGAACCGAAACCTGTAGTTCCAGCAAAGGTAATAGGTTTTTGACAACTATGAGAGACAATTACCTTTCACAACTGGTTCAGGACCTAACAAGAGGGGGGGCAATGCTAGACCTAATATTAACCAATAGGCCAGACCGCATATCAAATGTAAGGGTTGGGGGTCACTTGGGTAATAGTGATCACCAATTAATACGTTTTCATGTATCCTTTAATAAGATGTGTAGTAGAGGTGTTATAAGGACACAACTTCAGGAAAGCAACGGATGAGAGATGATCTTGGTGCAATTAACTGGGACGATATCCTGAGACATAAAAATACACAAAGAAAATGGGAGACGTTTATTAGCATCCTGAATACGACCTGTGCACAATATATACCGTATGGGAATAAACATGCGAGAAATAGGAGGAAACCACTATGGCTAAATAGAGCTGTAAGGGGCACAATAAGAGATAAAAATAAAGCATTTAGAGAATTAAAGCAAGTAGGTAGTGATGAGGCATTAACTAAATACAGAAGATTAAATAAATTCTGTAAAAAGCAAATCAAAATAGCAAAGATTGAGACAGAGACTCATTGCCAGAGAAAGTAAAAATAATCCCAAAATATTATTTAACTACATAAATAGTAAGAAACTAAAAAATGATAGTGTTGGTCCCCTTAAAAATAGTCTGGGTGAAATGGTCGATGAGGATGAGGAAAAAGCCAATATGCGAAATGACTTTTTCAACAGTATTTACACAAGAAAATTCCATGACGGATAACATGATCAGGGATAAAAATTCTCCATTAAATGTCACCTGCTTAACCCAGCAGGAAGTACGGCGGCATCTAAAAATCACTAAAATTGACAAATCCCCGGGCCCGGATGGGATACACCCCCGAGTACTGCAGGAATTAAGCACAGTCATAGATAGACCATTATTTTTAATCTTTAAAAATTCCATAATAACAGGGTCTGTACCACAGGACTGGCGTATAGCAAATGTGGTGCCAATATTCAAAAAGGGGACAAAAACTGAACTCGGAAATTATAGGCCAGTAAGTTTAACCTCAACTGTGGGTAAAATCCTGGAGGGTTTTCTAAGAGATACTATACTGGAGTATCTGGAGAAGAATAACCTCATGACCTAATATCAACATGAGTTTACAAGGGATCGTTCCTGTCAGACTAATCTGAGAAGCTTTTATGAAGAGGTAAGTTCCGGACTGGACCAAGGGAATGCAGTGGACGTGGTGTACATGGACTTTTCAAAAGCTTTTGATACGGTGCCACGCAAAAGGTTGATACATAAAATGAGAACAATGGGGATATGGGGAAAATATGTGTAGGTGGGTTAAGAGCTAGCTCAGGGATAGGAAACAAAGGGTGCTTATTAATGGAGCACACTTGGACTGGGTCACGGTTAGCAGTGGGGTACCACAGGGGTCAGTTTTGGGCCCGCTTCTTTTTAACATTTATTAATGACCTTGTAGGGGGCATAGAGAGTATAATTTCAATATTTGCAGATGACACTAAACTCTGCAGGGTAATCAATACAGAGGAGGACAATTTTATATTACAGGAGGATTTATGTAAACTAGAAGCTTGGGCTGATAAATGGCAAATGAGCTTTAATGGGGATAAATGTAAGGTCATGGACTTGGGTAGAACGCATAAGATGTATAATTATGTGCTTAATTGTAAAACACTGGGCAAAACTGTCACTGAAAAAGACCTGGGTGTATGGGTGGACGACAAACTCACATTTAGTGGCCAGTGTCAGGCAGCTGCTGCAAAGGCAAATAAAACAATGGGATGCATTAAAAGAGGCATAGATGCTCATGAGGAGAATATAATTTTACCTCTATATAAGTCAAGAATGCGACCACACTTAGAATACTGTGTACAGTTCTGGTCTCCGGTGTATAAGAAAGACATAGCTGAACTGGAGTGGGTGCAGAGAAGAGTGACCAAGGTTATTAGGGAACTAGGGGGTCTGCAATACCAAGACAGGTTATTACACTTGGGGTTATTTAGTTTGGAGAATCGAAGGCTTAGGGGTGATCTTATTACAATGTATAAATATATGTGGGGACATTACAAAGACCTTTCTAATGATCTTTTTACTCTTAGACCTGTGACGGGGACAAGGGGGCATCCTCTACGTCTGGAGGAAAGAAGGTTTAAGCATACTCACAGACGCGGATTCTTTACTGTAAGAGCAGTGAGACTATGGAACTCTCTGTCATATGATGTTGTAATGAGTGATTCCCTACTAAAATTTAAGAAGGGCCTGGATGCCTTTCTTGAAAAGTATAATATTACAGGGTATATACACTAGTTTCCTTAACATTGCGTTGATCCAGGGAGCTAGTCTGATTGCCGTATGTGGAGTCGGGAAGGAATTTTTTCCCCAATGTGAAGCCCACTGTTTGCCACATGGGTTTTTTTTGCCTTCCTCTGGATCAACATGTTAGCGCAGGCTAGGACAGGATATGGGTTGAACTAGATGGACTTAAAGTCTCCCTTCAAACTTAATAACTATGTTACTATGTTACTACTTGATCTCATCTCCAATCTTATCCTTTATGTCAATACTGAATGAAGGACACTTGTTAATTATAAAAAGAGGCTACCTGCCTCTATAGAAGGAGACAGATAGCCAGAGATTCTGCCTAGGCATCCAGGGTACCCTACAGGACTGCTGCCAATACATCAGGGCTCCATCACGAGGGACACAGATCCATCATTCTACAGGAAACAACCTAGAGGACCTGGTAGGAAGACTACAGATCTGCTCTACTGACCATTGTTGAACCATTGATCTGGAGAAGCCAGGTTGTGACCCTCGGGTCAACTGGCCTTGTACCTCAGTGGAATGTCATCTTCCTAAGCTTGTCGTTATCTTCTTTCTGTATGTGTGCCTCAGGTGGGGTAGTAGACCCTGGGAGCTCTGAAGTAACAGCTGCCATTATCCTGGCGAGTCAGCAGAAGGGTGAGACTCTAATGTGCACAATCTTGGGGTGATTTTCTGGGACTGTTCAAGGTTTTATCCGCCTGTTTTGCGGTTCAATAAAAGCTTTGCCATATAGTTTTACCCTCAACCTGTGTTGTCTGAGTAGCATTATGGCCACGTTAATAGGTGTGCTGGCGTTCGGTCGGATGATACTCTGTCCATGCGGTTTTGGCCAGTGGACCGGGGTGCTTGCAACCCCCATCCCCCCCCGTGTCTTCATCAGTATTTTACTTCAGCATTTGTAAGCCAAAACCAAGAGAGGAACAGTCAGAGGAAAAGTATAATAGCAACACGTCACCACTATTGCATTTTCTACAGACTTCTGGTTTTGACCTACAAATACTGTGGTAAATTACAGATCAAATACTGAATGTGTGAATGTCACCCAAAAGTTTAAATACATTATTTATAAGCGATTCCTTGGTTTGGCATACTTCATTCTTCTTCTATCATTCTCAGTATGCTCAAGGTTGATCCCGATGTATAGAGTTGCCCCTTCTTGTTTTTCACATTTTACTGAAAATGGGGCAAATAAAGCAAGAGATCAAAAAAGGAATCTCTGCATTGCACCAAACCCATGAAAGTGTACCATTTTGATGGATTTGGAACAAAACCCTCCAGAGCATAAAGATAGATGAGGAAAAAAAAATGACTACAGCCTATGTGCATACAGCACCTATTAGATGCTGGCGCAGCCACCAAGTTTTCCCAGTCAAAGCAATTTCAGGAAAATACTGGTAGTTGCTTTAATCAGACAGCTTTACTGTTGCTCTTGAGGTGTCTCCACTGCTGTCATCTTTTACGTTATACTTTCAAATGTAGAAAGCGTGCAGCTCGGCAGCTTCCCGAGGATTAAGAATATCACAACTGATTCAGGGTTATCGAACTCTTTAGCAGGTAATGACATGACTGAACATGTACACAGCAATATTGTTTTGATATTCCTGTGCATCATGTTCATTGAGGCTATGTGCCCATGTTGCGCTTTTGAAGCAGAAAATTCCTGAGCAGAAACGCACACCCTCTTCCTGGGAAAATGCATGCGTTTTATGAAGCACTTGTAATCGTTTTTTGATGCTTTTGTTAAGCGTTTTAGCATGCGTTTAAGCGTTTTTTGCTATACAATTGTATGTATGCGGAAACGCACGCGTTTCCGCAAAGTTAATGAACATGCTGTGTTTTTTTTCTGCTAAGTGTTTCCGCAGCGGAAAAAAACGCACCATTAGCACATGTGCGGATTCAATTATGTTTCCATGGGATGCTTTTCTTAAGCGTTTCCCGCGGCAGAAACGCGCGTCTAAAAGCGCTGCGGAAACGCTTAAAAAAAAAAGCAACGTGGGCACACAGCCTTACTGTGGAGCTTTTGGGCCTATTTTAGCCGGATTCGAAGCGGAATCCGCTTGAAAGACTGTGTGCACATACCCAAAAGACCTTTTAAAATACTGGATGTTTTCATTAAATCAAGTGCTTCCTCCAATTGTTGCTGTTGAACGGATTCTGGAACATTTTTTTCTGTGCTTCTGTTCCAAATTTATGGCCTTTATTAATAAAAATGCACGTTTTCAATTCAATAAACTAAGCGTATACCACATACTTCTCTATGGGTGTTTGCATTTTCTCCCATATGGCAGAAGCTCTGTGGTATGTGCTCAATTGGTCAAAGGGAAAATTTAAATCTTTATTACCATAAGGCATAACTTTAGAACAGATGGACACAGAGAAAAAAACTGTTCAAGAATCCGTGGAACATCTGTAAATCAGGGCTGAAGAGCTGGTTAGCCAAACTTCTGACTCAGACTCCGGACTCCACAGCCCTGGTCACTAAGGAGCATGTACATAAAGTACATAAAGTACAGCACAGATTCATCTCATCTACAAGACCAGATCCTTCGATCCGGAACAAAACAGACATAGGACAATTCATAACTTTTGCAAATTCTTATGAAAACACAGCAGATCCTGCATTGTACTACTGAACCCAATTTATTATATATTTAAGAAGTTTGAGTCTGTCCTTTTTATACAGATTATTTTCAGAAGTGGTGTGGTGGTAAAGTGTCCATTTTAAAGTTAAAAAAAAAAACAAGTGGAAGGTCCTCTTTAGAAATAAAAACAAAAAGGCCCAAAACAAAAGAGCAAATGATGAATTAGAAACTTAAATTTGAAAAAAAACCTGATTTCATATCAGTTATTTATAACAAAAAAAAACAAAACTTTGGACACATTAAGTCACATTGAGCTCCTCCAATATCTATGCTGTAGAAGAACTTAAAGATAGTGGTTCTCCCTTTAGAAGGAACCCATCACTAGGATTTGGGCATGCACAGTGAAGCAAGGTGTACAGTCCAGAGCTCTATGTAATGTGCATGATGCCGCTGTAGCAACAGTCCATACACATACTGTATTGATTACCTCAAGATCTTACTACCAAATGTTGGAATGTCTGGTTTAAACATGGACACCTTAACACCTTGCTGCATAATGATATGGTGGTTTAGTGGACCAAAACTTTGTGGAAGGTTTTTTTTAATAAAAACATTTTAAATGATAACCCCACTGCCTCCGAATCAGCTGTTCACGCATTTACAAGGCTAAAACAATTTTTTATTAGTTTATCGCTGACAGCAGATGCAGCTTTTTATTGGATGCCCACTGCCAGAAGTTTACCGTGAAAGTCCCAAGAGCAAGGGTTTAAGGAGTTCTACAAGAATACATAAATACACCTCCAATAACAGAACTAGGAAATTACAACACGTCTAGGTTTGTTATTTGAGCTTTATTTGTATAATCTACTAGAGCCCCTTTAACTGTGGTCAAAGGAAGGATCTTCCAGTAAATGACTCCCGTCTGCTGCACCAAAGTCAAGATACTAATAAGGAGCTTACCAAACATCAACTTAGTCTTAGATTGCAACATGTCTCAGAAGACCAAGTGTCTGCGAAACACACCCCAAGCAGGTAAAGCACATACACATGAGTGCATGGAATATTTTAGCTTTTTACAGCTCAGTCTTAAGGCTAAAGTGATTATACAACCCAAAGTATTTATTACCAATATTAAAAAGAAATATTAGATGCTTAAAGACAAAACGTTTGCAACATTTGTATGCAGTCAACATGGACAAGAATTTTTCAAGAATGTGTACATGACCTTGATGAATCCAATCACCATGAAATTAACACATTTTGAGGGCAATATTAGTTCCACCTCTTCAGAGCGTCTGTACGTTCTCCCCATGTTCTTCCTGGTTTCTGCAATGTTTTCCAGATTACCACCCACCAAAACAAGTTAGGGTAAATATACAAAGCCAGTTAACCATAGTCTCTAAAAATGGAAATGGCCTGAAGTACCGTATTTTTCGGACTATAAGACGCACTTTTTTCCTCCAAAAATGAGGAGGAAAATGGGAGGTGCATCTTGTTGTCCCGGCTCTGGCTGTGATGCGGAGGTGGGGGAGCATCGGCAGAGCCGTGGGTCAGAGGCTGGAGCCAGCAGCTGCAGCTAACTCCAGTACCCGCTGCTAAAGAGAAATCAATATTCACTGCATTCCACGCTCATGGTTGTGGAGGGCAATGCATATTCATTTCTCTTTAATATCATCTTGGCATGATTAGCCCCAAACCATGGGCATGGTATGCATGGCCCCATCCTTATGATTGGCCCCCACCCCCATCCTGGTATGCATGACCCCATCTGAAAACAGAAAAAAAAAAAAAAAAAAAAAAAAAACCACACACACATTAAACTTACCTTCCTGGAGCTTCCTCGCAGCGTCCTGCTCCAGTGCCAGCAGCTGCTTTATGCTTGTAAGCAGCGCATGGCAGGGACATCATGTACTGCTTGCAAGCCGAAGAGCAGCTGCTGGAATACTCACTGCTCTGTACGCCGGGACTGTGCGCACAGAGAGCAGTGAGCATTCACTGTACTTCAGTAGCACGCACAGTGTCAGCTGCCAGCTTCCTGCTGCTGCCGGCGGGCCCGTGCGCCGCTACTTAAGAGAAATATTCACCTCTCTCCATGCCCATAGAGGCGAATATTCATTTCTCATCACTGCCATGCGCTGCTTACAAGCATAAAGCAGCTTCTGGCAACGGAGCAGGACGCTGCGAGGTAGCGCCGGGAAGGTAAGTAATGTTTTTTTTGTTAGCTCGTTTGTTTTTTTTAATGTTTTCTGATGTGGCCATGCATAGCAAGATGGGGGTGGGGGCCAATCATACCAGAATAGGGATGGGCCATGCATACTAGGATGAAATGGGGGTCCTGCATACCAGGATAAGGATGGGGGCCATGCACACTAAGACATGATGGGGGCCCTGCATACTAGGATAGGGATGAGGGTGATCATTCCTGTGTGAATAGGGATGAGGGGGACCATTCCTACCAGGATAGGGATGAGGGGACCATGCACACCAGGATAGGGATGAGGGGACCATGCACACCAGGATAGGGATGAGGGGACCATGCACATCAGCAGAGCTGTGGAGTCGGAGCTCATTTTGGTGGAGTCGGAGTCGGTATAAAATGGAACGAATCCGAAAATATATAATAAATTGGGTACAGTAGTTCAATGCAGAATGTGCTGAATATTTTTTCATAGGAATTTGGGAAAGTTATGAAATGTCCTATAAATGGCTGTTCTATTCCTGATCTAAGGCTACATTCACACAGCGTTTTTGCTGAGTTTTTTGAGGATACATTTTTCAGCTGCAAAAGCAGATGAGCTTTTTAAAAAAATGCATCACCTGAAAGGTTTTTGAGCTCATAGATGTTTTCAATAGCAAAAGCAGATTAGAGAAACACCACACAAACTGACATGCTCATTCAGCCCAAAAGCGGATCCTCACAAAACAATGTGTCTGAATGTCATATCTTGAAACCCACTGACTTTGCTGGGTTGCCCAGAGTCACTGCATTTTACTGCAAAAAAACGGATCTGCAAAAACACCGTGAATCATGGCCGTAGCCAGCGAGGGGTGGGGGGGCAGCTGCCACCCCTAGAAGCAGGGGCATGCACCTATCAAAACTCACTTGCATGCTGCATTGCTCCCGTACTGCAGCGGCTCCAGATTGCAGGGGGCAATCTCCCCTCCTCTGTCCTGTCTTCTGCCGTCTTCACCAGAGAGGAGGGGGAGGGGTGCCTGCCCTGCACAGGATCGGATTCCGAGATGGAGAAAGTTGTGCACACGCTGCAGCTGGCAATAAGAGATAGTCTGCAAGAGGGAAATGCTGGAAATCTGATTGGAAAAGTGAGGAAATTGGTTATTGCCGCCAGAACCCCTAAAATTGATTCCATCTTGGAGACGTGCTGGGAAAGGGGCAATTGTCGATCAAGCCACTCAGTGGAGCAGCACTCATTTACTGATTGAGCGATTGCTTGAACTAAAACCGTTTCTTATAGATATGGCGAACCCTCAGGTAACCCTAAATGAAGGTCAATGGACACAGGTGGCTGAATTGAAGGAATTGCTTAATCATCCAATTACCGCGACTAAAAAATTTCAAACTGAGGATTTACCTCCTGGCATTTTCATAAGGGAGTGGAAGAACTTGCTATTTTCCCTGTCCCAAAGAAGAGGTTTAATCGCAGATGGCATTGCTGCTTTAATGAAACGGAGAGAGACACAGCTATTGTAAAATAAAAATTTTCTGGCAGCTGTTTATGTGGACCCAAGTCATCGCATACTGCTTGATGATCAACAGCTTACTAAAGGAAAAGAAGCTCTGACTGAGGTAGCAGTTAGGATGAGTGGCCTAAGGCGCAAGAGGACTTGGGTCCTGACAGTACTACTGCTGCCATATCTTCATCCTCATCAGATGAGACGTTTGACTTTGACAAGTATTTGGATGACATGGAGCAGGCAAAGCGTTGCCGCAAGGAAAAAGACTTCACTCCGTCTCCTATAGCAGCAGATTGACCATATTTCAGCAAAATGTTTCACTTGAAAATTCAACCGTTCATCAAAACTGGCTGTGCATGAGGCAATTCCTTCATACCCGGAAATTGTTAGAGATGTTGCCCAAGTGGTTACGGCTTTGCCTCCAACCCAAGTTAGAGAGTTTGTTCTCTAGCCTTAAAATTATTAGGTCAGATTTGAGGTCATCTATGAAGGAGGATCTGATGGAGGCAATTATATCTCTTAGAACAAATTCATAGACTGCACAAATGTTATTTAGTATGTTTTTGTTGAAAACGGTTTTTTGCCACTTACATAGTTTATTACATAGTGAAATAGATATCTATCTATCTATCACACACATTGTGAGGTAGCGCTGTCATTCAGTTAGGGGATTCTCGCTTGGCTGCCACAAAACCAGATCCAGCACGGTTTTCATAAAGCAGTATAGTCCATGAGGTTTATTCATCATCATAAACCAAAGCAATATGCAGGAGCATATAAACAGCAGAGCGTCCATTATAGCTTCACTCTGTATACCCTGTGTTCACACAGGTTGTACAATGTCCAATGCGCAGGCTTTTCAGCCTCACAGTTATATCTCACCCCGTTAGGGTTCTCTCATGGCTGCTTCTCCATACTGCAGACATTCATTCCCTCCAGGGAACTCTCAGGCACTTGCAGCCATTACTCACAGCGTCTACACGTGCTGTCAGGCATGAAGCCCCATCTCAGCGTGACCTTCCACACTGGACCAACCGGGTCGAAGCATTCACCCCCTGTGACCTACCCTGGTCACATTATATGGTTCATAGCCACGCCCACCGGGTCACATGACTGACCTTATCACAGGTCCTTCAAGCATTTACACAATCTTTCCAACAGTGCTTTAAACACACCCCCTGGGTGGGTTTGTAGGTAACCAGGCCCGCCCATCTCTCTAGTTACCTGGAGACTTCTCCCTTACACATTGAAACAACACCTCAGCAATATCATTGCTGAACACCACAAGTCTCCATCCCAAAGCCACCCACTTTGGGATACATAACAGCCATTCCGTATTCTGCCATTCATCCTTTCTCCTGGGACATCCACACAGCGCCCCCTAGTGGACTCAGTGGTTACTACACCATAACATATACACATATACAATATATATGTAATCGATATTACATAGTGTATTACCTTTACAATTTATTAGTTTCTTGTGTTCTAAAGTTGTATTCCAATAAATATATTATGTTCTATCTAAATATCTTGATTATTGTATCATAAAAATGATTAAATGTCTGATGTTCACATTGTACTACAATACATTTTTCACTTAAATATAAGCAATATATGTGGGAGTCGGTGTAAGGTTTGGCTTACCGACTCCACAGCACTGCACATCAGGATATGGATGAGGGGCATGCATACCACTATAGAGATGATGTGGCCATGTATACCAGGATAGGGATTAGGGTTTCTTGCATACCAAAATAGGGATGAGGGGCCATGCATACCAGGGTAAGGATGAGGGGGCCATATGTTTCAAGATGCGGATGACAGGACCATATATACCAGGATAGGGGCCATTGTGTACAGAATTTACCACTTTTTATGCTTAATTTTTTGCCCCAATTTCCTTCTCCAAAATCTAGGTGCGAATTATGGTCCAGTGCGTTTTATAGTCCAAAAAATATGGTAATTACAATCTGAGAACAACACTGCTGAAACAATACATTTCTGTAGTTGTACAAGGATTAAAAAATATATAATTTTAATGCTATACCACAGAAATGTGAATGTTTTTAAGATGGTTACTACAACTCAGTATCAAAGGCAATTTACTTAGAATAAATTACACTTAAGTAGTCTACAAACCATTCCAAAGAGCTTCCATATCTTAATTCAGTCATTATTCGTAAGAATCTACTTTATGTAGCTTAAGACTATGTACTACAGCAGTATTTTGGTCAGTATTGGTCATATCAGTATTTGTAAGCTAAAACCAGGAGTGGGAGAAGAATGCAGAAGTGGTGGCGTGTTTCTAATATACATTTCCTCTGGTTGTTCCACTCCTGGTTTTGGCTTACAAATACTGATGTACTGTAAAAGAAAAAACAAAATACTGATGTGAACGTGGCCTTAGACATACAATTACTCATTCCTCGTTATTACATTCTCTAATTTCTGTCTGCTGGACTTCTCCAAAGCTGCACCTATTCTTTGGAACTTACTACCCCAGACAAGTAAATTAGATCCCAACAATTCCAGCGTTAATCATCTTCCAGATTTCAGCAGAATCATTAACACGCAAACATTATGGGACAAGTAACATTGCTACATTTAGATATATACAATAACCATCATCTCCATCATCAACAACATGAAGGATACAGGAAAGATCTGACACTAACAAGACAACTGAGAGGTCATGCAATACAGAGTGCACACAAACCATCGGCTGCCTGCTCCACAGTGCCTCCAGCAAAGCTGCAGCTATTGCTATTGTACGAGAAACACGGGTATTACATACCTGGTAATGTGTTTTTTCATGAGACATGACGGCACCACGAGAGAGGGGATCCGCCCTACGAGGACAGGAAACCTTCAAGATAAAAGGGGGCGGCTCCTCTCTCCGCATCAGTTGTTTTACAGAGCACGAGAGGAACTCCGCAGGTTAGTGCACACATAAATAATACCTATTTTACACTGCTAAATTTCCAACACCAAGGGAGTGTATAATACTAACCAAACACCCAGCTAATGACGTGATCAAATAGGGCGGGAATATAAGGGTGCCGTCATGTCTCATGAAAAAACACATTACCAGGTATGTAATACCCGTGTTTTTCCATGGTACATGACGGCACCACGAGAGAGTTACAGAGATTTGTATTCTCTTTTAGGGGGGGGGATCACTGCCTGTAACACTCTTCTCCCAAATGTGAGATCAGAGGTAGCAGATAGGTCTAATCTGTAATGTCTGAAAAAGGTAGATGGAGAGGACCAAGTGGCCGCCTTACAGATTTGGTCGATGGAGGCGTCCGCTTTCTCTGCCCAGGATGTTGCCATGGCCCTCGTGGAGTGGGCTTTTAGGCCCTCTGGAACAGTCCTACCTGCACTACTATATGCTAGTATGATGGCCTCTCTCACCCATCTAGCTATAGTTTGCTTAGAGGCTTTAAGGCCTTTCCTTGCCCCCTGATATGAGACAAATAAGGCCCTCTGTTTCCTCCATGGTTTTGTCACCTCTAAATACTGTAGGATACATCTCCTAACGTATAAGCAATGTAATCTCTCTTCTTTTTTGTTACCGGGGTTAGGACAAAAGGAGGGCAAGGTTATTTCCTGAGCTCTGTGGAATCTCGACACTACCTTAGGGAGGTATGCTGGATCTAATCTCAACACGACTCTATCCTCCATAATCTGAGTGTATGGTGGATCTGCTGCTAGTGCATGTAAGTCCCCAACCCTACATGCCGATGTGAGCGCCACTAACAAGGCTGTTTTTAAAGTTAACACTTTATCTGATGTTGCGTTTATCGGCTCGAACGGACTTTCCGTTAGGGATGATAGGACTAAATTTAGATCCCAGGGAGGAGGTTTAGGAGATGGGACAGAGTCAGCTCTAGCACAGGCCCGGATAAATCTGGCAACCCATCTATCGCTTGCCAGGTCATAGTTGAATAATGCTGCCAGGGCTGAAACGTGTACTTTCAGGGTGCTGACCGCTAAGCCCAGGTCCAACCCCTTTTGTAGGAATTCTAGTACTGCTCTCACAGGTACTTCCCCCTCCTGTATTGGGCCTGAGGTGGACAAAAATTTCCTCCATATCCTCCCATATATTTTTGTGGTCACTGGCTTTCTGCTACTGATTAGGGTGGAAATCAATCTTACTGAAAACCCCTTCTTCTCTAACAGTGACCTTTCAAATTCCAGGCTGTCAAATGCAGCCTGGAATTCGGAGGGTGATTGAAGGGACCCTGTGTTAGGAGGTCGTGATCCTCTGGGAGCACCCATGGGTCTGTCACTGACATCAACCTCAGGCCTTTTTCGGCCAAAAGGGAGCTATCATAATTACTCTGGCTTGGTCCTCCCTGATCTTTTTCAGGACTAATGGAATGAGGCATATCGGAGGGAATGCGTACAGGAGACCTGATGTCCATTTTATTCTGAAGGTGTCTACCGCCAGTGGCATGTCTGCTGGTCTTAGGGAGCAGAATTTTTGAACTTTTCTGTTGGTTTTTGAGGCGAAGAGATCTATTATGGGTTTTCCCCACCTCTGCACAATTTGCTGAAAAATGGACTCTTTTAGGCACCATTCTCCTTGTTTTAAGTGGTTCCTGCTCAGAAAGTCTGCCTTCAGGTTGTCCACGCCTCGAATATGCAGGGCCGATAATGAAAGGAACTGATGTTCCGCCAGAGTCAGGATTCTTTTTGCTATTTCCATCAATGACCGAGAACGAGTGCCTCCTTGATGGTTCACGTATGCAACCGCTGTACGATTGTCTGATAGGACTTTCACATGATGTCCTCTTAGGTGTGTTAGCAATCCTTCCAGCACTCTTTCGATGGCTAGTAGTTCCCACTCGTTTGAGGATAGATCTTTTTCCCCCTGCGCCCAAGGGTCTTGGAGCCACAGGGTGTCTAGATGGGCTCCCCAGCCCCAGGGACTGGCATCTGTCGTGACTACTCTGGAGGCTGCATATGTCCAGGGTACTCCCCTCGGAGCGGACTCTATCTGTAACCACCACTTTAGCGACTGGAGTACAGGAACCGGGATGGTGAGCTTCTGTTCTAACTGCCCCTGAAGCGTCAGATCGCTTTGTAACACACACCACTGAAGTTCCCTTGTGTGAAATTGTGCCCATTTTACCGCTGGTATGCAGGAGGTTAGGGACCCCAGCACTGACATGGATTTCCTCAGAGTCATTGTTGGCTTTCTTAATGTTGCTCTGATTAGGTTTTTGATTTTCTCTTCTTTTCCCTCTGGGAGGCGACACTCCTGTATTACCGAGTCTATTGTTAGGCCCAAAAAATTCTGGACCATCGTTGGCTCCAACCTGGATTTTTTGAAGTTCAGTTGCCAACCCAGGGTCTGAAGAGTCTCTATCACTGTCTTGACTTGTTCCGGACAGTGAGCGAAATCTTTCCCCACTATCAAGAAGTCGTCCAGATATGGTATTACTAGAGCATTTTTTTCTCTGAGATGTGCCGTGACCGCCGCAATTAACTTCGTAAAGACCCGGGGGGCCGTTGCTACCCCAAAGGGTAGAGCCTTGTATTGAAAATGATGCCACTGAGAGTTTATCTGGACTGCCACTCAGATATTTGCGGTCTTGCTGCCGGATCGGGACATGATAGTAAGCGTCCTTGAGATCTAGGACCGACATGTAACACCGAGGGAAGAGGAGTTTCACTGTAGATCTTATCGTCTCCATCTTGAACGATGGGACTACTAGATATTTGTTGAGGCCTTTCAGATTTACAATCGTCCTCCAGGAATCGTCTGGTTTCTTTATCAGAAATAGGGGGGAGTAAAAGCCTTCCTTCTTTTCCCCTTCTGGAACTTCTTCCAGTACGAGTTTTTGTATAAGCGATAACACCTCCCCCTCCAAACTCTTTTGTCTTTCTTGGGATGATTGTACCGGAGTTTGAATGAACTTTCGTGGTGGCCAGTGGTGGAACTTTAACTCCAGACCTGACCCTACTATCTGTCGGATCCAGGTACTGGATGAGATCCTTTCCCAGGCTGGGAGGAAGTGAGAGAGCCTTCCCCCCACCTGAGAGGGACCGTCACTGGGCGGGTTTTTTGGCTTCTTTAGGGAGCTTACTAAAATAGAAGCCTCTCCCTCCTCTGTATCGTCTGTCAGAATTATTTCTGTCACGGTCTTTGAATTGTTGCCTTCTAAATTTTGGGCCCCTCTGAAAGGAGCGTCGAAAGGCCTGAAATGGTTGTTTCGGAAAATTCTTTTTTGTGTCACTCGCTTTTTCTAATACTTCATCCAGTGCTGGACCGAATAAGAAATTTCCCTCACATGGTAGAGAGCAAAGTTTCAGTTTTGCCTGTGTGTCCCCCGGCCAGCATTTGAGCCATACCGCACGTCGTCCTACATTTGTTAAGGCTGCTGACTTTGACGCTAGTCTGGCCGAATCTGCTGACGCCTCTGCGAGAAAGCCCGCCGCCGCTCTAATAGCTGGTAATGATTCCAGAATCGTGTCTCTGGGAACTCCTTGTTCTAATTGATCCTCCAAGTTGTCTGTCCATATCTTTAGGGACCTAGCCACACAAGTGGCTGCGATGGCGGGTCTTAGTGCACCAGCCGAGGTTTCCCAGGCTGCTTTAAGGCAATTGTCTGCCTTTCGGTCCAGCGGCTCTTTTAGGAACCCCAGGTCCTCAAAGGGTAGGGAAGATTTTCTGGCGACCTTTGATATCGCCACATCAATCTTAGGGGTCCTATCCCAGGATGAGGATGCCTCTTCCTCAAAGGGGTATCTCCTCTTTAGGGAATTCGTTATCTGGGACTTCCTTTCTGGCTTTTCCCATTCGCGCTTTATTAGTGCTTTTAGTTGCTCGTTAACAGGGAAGGTCTTACGTTTTTTCTTTTGCAGTCCACTGAACATGAGATCTTGGGCTGTCTTTTTTGTCTGCTCTTCTACTAGCCCCATGGTAGATCTGACTGCTCTAATGAGTTCATCCGTAGTTTCTACTGGAAACGTATCTTCCCCGTCCGAGCTACTTCCTGAATACTGAGACTTATTTGAGTCATCCTCTGACTCTGTAGAGTCTTGTTGAGAGACCCCTGAGGGGCTTGCTCTCCTAGTTTTCTTCTCTGTATCTACAGTTTGTAATGCTCTTACCGATTTGGAAACTTCTGTCTGAATTATGGCCCTCAGACTATCCAAAAATGAGGGTGTCTCCTCCGCTATGGTTTTGTTAATGCACTCCTGGCACAACTTTTTGTTCCAGGCTGCTTCTGTGGGACTTTTACATAAAGCACATTCTTTATTCTTTGACTTCCCTCTACATTTCTTAGGGACCTCCTATACTCCACCCCGCCAATGTATATAAGAGGAGGAGGAGGAGAGGGAAAGAGAGGAAAAAAGGAGAAAGAACAGACATTAGATTACTGGACTTTCTCGAAGTTCACTCACCACTCGGACGCTTCATAGAACGGGTACCGGATCTGGAGGTTGGCTGGTCCTTTCACTGTCTCCCAACGAGACTATGGACCCCTCTTTCCTGTGGTGACGACCCGCCCGTGCGCTGCCCGAGTGGCTCACACTACTGCTGCGGCGTGTCCTCGCTTTCTCCTCTGAGCACGACCGCCTCTCTTTTGCCTCCTGGCGCGGTTGCACATGCTCTGGCGAAGGGCTCTCCATTATGCTGCTTATGGCTGCAAGCAGTCACTTCCACTCCAAACTGGTGCTGTGACGCCTGTTCGCTTTTCCTGGCCATCTTAAATAGCCCCTTTTTTTTTTTAGACCAATTGGTCTCGCACCTGCCGCGCCTGTGGACGTGCGCGCGCGCGTGCATGCTCTGCGTGCCCCCCCCCCCGGGACCGTGCACACCTTCTGCCTCTCCCAGGCCCCGCGGTGCTGTGCGCGCCGCTCTACTTCCGGGTCACCGCAACCACTTCCGGTTCGGCGGCCATGATGCGCGCTCCCAGCGCGCGCGCCTCCCGGTGCGGCCATACGAACCCGGCCGGGTGAGCGCTTGTATTTCGGGACCCCCAGACACTCTTACCTGCATGGTGGACCCCATCCTATGCGCAGGTATGTGTAAAACCGCTGCGGGGTCCGGTGTCTGGTGCTCACAGGGAGGGTACACAATCTGTGGCCTCTGAGGAGCTTTCTGCCCGGGCACCGATGTGCCTCCCGGGCTGCATGGCCACTGTATGTCCACAGGGAGGGAACACTACCAGTGGCCTCCCTGGACTCTCGCTGACATCTTGAAGGGTCCCCCGCTTCGCCTGGGCATCTGCCCTCCGGCTGTGGCCATGCTTTCGCTCAGGGGGGACATAGGTATATATGGCCCCCGAGGCGACTACCGGTACCCGGTGTCGGGTGTAGCAGACCCATGCCTGCCATTAATCACCCGACCCAGGCCCAGGCATCCTCTTCTCGGAATCTTCGAAGAGATTTTCATCTTGAGGGTTCCCCGTCGAGGACAGGAAACCAACTGATGCGGAGAGAGGAGCCGCCCCCTTTTATCTTGAAGGTTTCCTGTCCTCGTAGGGCGGATCCCCTCTCTCGTGGTGCCGTCATGTACCATGGAAAAAAACAGTTTTTTTCAGAAAGCGCATAACTTGACTAAAACATACTCCATATGTTTTAGTTTCCCTTACCATGTCATAATCATCTACAGTTTTCCCTTTATTGTAAATTTGCTGCCTAGGTAATTCCACACCAGTAATAATGCTTTGTTTCTTAATTTATGCAGATTTACGGTAGTTCTTTTTCAGCTGCCAACAAAAAGGCACCATATACCCAATACGTCACTTCTCCAATTTCATGTAGATCGCAAATTAATGAGGTCTAAAACCAATCTTTTTCTCACTGCATTTTCATGTTCACACTAGAGATTATTATTGTTACTAGTAACTGTATTTCTACAACAGTTGAGAACCAAAGGTTTCTCTAAGCAACTTGTAGGTTTTAGATAAACAACTATAATCAAAGGAACAAAAAAAATACTAACACTTTATACCCTTTGTTAATTAAATTATGAACCTTCGAAGAAAAACAAAATGTCACATTGGGTTACATTACACACATTTTGTCTATAAATATTGCCAGGCGAGAATCCAGTGGAAAAAAAAATGTTCAAGATTTGATCTGTGCAGAGAGGAGCAAACAATATAAAATACTAGTCAGAAATCATCAAGGTTCCCTAATGGGTTGACATTTTCCTTGGTGCCTGCACGTACAATACAAAGAATGATTCTGTACAGATAGCACAATATTGTAACTTAAAGCAAGAGGAGTACAAATAGAGGGTGTAAAAATGTCATTTTGGTACATAATAAAATAAAAAAAAACATTAGAAATATGAAGAGACTGCTTAGTAGAAAAATAAACTGCAATAAATTCTACAACAGTTCCAAACTCTTACTTTCCTTAACCCTGTTACCCCTTAGACCTCCATGCAGAGCCTTTCACCTAGCCAAGTTGTTGTACTTTCCACTGAAAAGGTGCAATTCCCCGAAACACCGTGTCTGCAAATTGAGATTCTGATTTGGCTTTTATCCTAAGTCATATTGCAAAACTCATTAAAGGGTCGATAACTTGGAAGATTGCGGTTTCCAACAGGTGGAGCTATAGAGTTCAAGTCCTCTTCCTCTGTGAAGAGGCAATTTGCATAGAAAATGGAAGAAACAAGATGACGGGCTATCTTTCTCGGTCTGGGGCTTCATGCATGATCTCACCTTGGGGGTTAAGGATGATTCTGAGAAAGGTCAGGAATCAGCCCAGAACTACACAGGAGGACCTGGTCAATGACCTGAAGAGACCTGGGACCACAGTCTCAAACATTACCATCAGTAACACACTACGTATAGTCTATGATATATTGATGCTGATATTGTCCTAGTTATTCTTTTTGTTGTATTTTTGTGTTTGATAATTATTTAACCTTTCAATAAAAATTGAATTTTGAAATGAATTAAAATCCTGCAGGGCACGCAAGGTCCCCCCTGAACACCAGCACATGTCCAGTTTGAAGTTTGCCAATGATCTGGATGATCCAGAGGAGGCATAGGAGAAGGTTATGTGGTCAGATGAGTCCAAAATAGATCTTCATGGTATTAACTGCACTCATGTTTGGAGGAAAGACGAGTACAGCCACAAGAACACCGTCCCAACCATGATGCATGGTAGGGGAAACATACTTTGGGAGTGTTTTTCTGCAAAGGAGAAAGGAAGACTGCACAGTATTGAAGGGAGTATGCATAGAGGCATTTTTCATCAGATTTTGGCCAACAACCTCCTTCCGTTAGTAAGAGCATGGTTCTTGCGGCCTGAAAATTACCGGAAACACAAAGCCAGGGTAACTAAAGAGTGGCTCCATAAGAAGCATTTCTAGGTTCTGGAGTGGAGTCTACAGACCTGAACCCAATAGAAAATCTTTGGAGGGAGCCAAAACTCAATGTTGCCCAGTGACAAACCCAAAACCTGAAAGATCTGGAGAGGTTCTGTATGGAGAAGTGGACCAAAATCCTTGCTGCAGTGTGCGCAAACCTGGTCAAAAACTACAGGAAACATCTGACTTCTGTAATTCCAAACAAAGGTTTCTGTACCCAATATTAAGCTTTTTTATTGTATCAAATATTTAAATCATGAAATAAAATGCAAATTATGTAAAAATCATACAATGATTTCCTGTAATTTTTTTTTTTTTTTTTTTAAGATTCTGTCTCTCAAAGTTGGTGTACCTATGATAAAAATTACACACCTCTCCATTCTTTAACCCCTTTGCAACGGAGAGTCCATTTTTGTTTACGTGTTTCTGTTTTTATGCTCTCTTCCCAGAGCCATAACTTTATTTTTCCCTCAATATGACCATGTGAGGGCTTGTTTTTTGCGGGACGAATTGTACTTTTGAACGACACCATTAGTTTCACCATATCTTGTAAACAAAAAACGGAAAAAAAATTCCAAGTACGGTGAAATTGCAAAGGAAGTGCAATCCCACACTTGTTTTTTGTTTTTTTCTACCATGTTCACTAAATGCTCAAACTGACCTGCCATTATGATTCTCCAGGTCATTACGAGTTCATAGTCACCAAACATATCTAGGTTCTTTTTTATCTAAGGGGTGAAAAGTTCAAATTTTATAAAAAAAACAAAAACAAAATTGCGCCATTTTCCGATACCTGTAGCGTATGATCTCGGGTCAGGTGCAGGGTTTTTTGCGTGCCGAGCTGACATTTTTAATTATACCATTTTTGTGCAGATACGATCTTTTTGATCGCCAGTTATTGAATTTTAATGCAATGTTGCGGCGCCTAAATAACTTAATTCTGGTATTTTGACGTTCTCGCTACGCCATATACCGATCAGGTGAAACCTTTTTTATTGATAGATCGGGCAATTCCTAACGCGTCAAATATGTCTGTTTAATTGTTTTATTTTGAATGGGGCGAAAAGGGGTGCTTTGAACTTTTGTATTTTTTTTAGATTTTTAATTTTTTTCTTTTTTTACTTTTGGCATGCTTCAATAGTCTCCATGGGACACTAGAAGCTGCCATAACTCGATCGGTTCTGCTACATATAGGCGATTATCAGATCACCTGCATGTAGCAGAATACCTCACTTGCTATGAGCGCCAACCCCAGGGTGGCGTTCACAGCCAGGCAGCAGTGACAACCATGGAGGTCCAGGAGACCTCCGATTGTAATGCCAACCCACCGGTGACCCATGATCACGTGACATGGGTCACTGGCTGGTGGGAGGACTTCCGTGTCTCCGTAATATGTGTATGTATGTACTATATATATATATATATATATATATATATATATATATATATATATATACACATATAAAATATATATATATACATACATACACACATACATTCATAATATATATATATATATATATACACACACACACACATATATATATACACTCACTGGCCACTTTATTAGGTACACCTGTCCAACTGTGTGTTAAGACTTAA
This sequence comes from Dendrobates tinctorius, assembly GCF_039654945.1. NCBI lineage: Eukaryota > Metazoa > Chordata > Amphibia > Anura > Dendrobatidae > Dendrobates > Dendrobates tinctorius. Next base: position 84,717,271 of record NW_027361690.1, read on the forward strand.
TTTCTAATCAGCCAATCACATGGCGGCAACTCAGTGCATTTAGGCATGTAGACATGGTCAAGACAATCTCCTGCAGTTCAAACCGAGCATCAGTATGGGGAGGAAAGGTGATTTGAGTGCCTTTGAACGTGGCATGATTGTTGGTGCCAGAAGGGCTGGTCTGAGAATTTCAGAAACTGCTGATCTACTGGGATTTTCACGCACAACCATCTCTAGGGTTTACAGAGAAT